>NC_133976.1:41339121-46339121 GCF_047716275.1 Strix uralensis
TCCTAGGTATAGGATCACCCTGCATTACTTTAAGCCAACACTGCCAACTGAAAAACACAGTTCTGCTTCACCTTCCTTATTTGTTTCTCTGCTATACTTTAGCTTGTGGTGGCACAAACAACAGCACAATGAACGAGTTCAGGGGACTGATTTGGATTCAAACCATTTTTTTTTCCTGCTGGATTTTTTTAAATCCAGATCAGTTGCCAACTCTAGTTCAACAGCATCCTCAAAAGGAATGGGCAGTGCTGGGGTGGGGAGGAGATCAGGAGTAATTCTTTTGGTAGCAACATTGGATGAAACTGAGTGTGCTGGTAATATGACATCAGTTGGGTTGTCCATAATAAAGAGAAGATTCTGTAAAGAATTATTTCAGCTAAGCAACAATACAAAAATGATTGAATTAGTAATTCAGAGTGGATCTCTAGTAGTTGTGATATAGTGTAGCATCATTTTCTCTGCTGAAACTCTTCAATTACTCTGCAACAACACATGGTGCAACTAAACTATAATGAAAGCAGAAGTGACAGTGCTGTGTTAAAACAAGTCCAGTCATTTAGCATCAATGCATAGGAAAATGTGATCCTGTAGAAGAAGAGTAGTGAAGAAGCTAACCAGAATTTTACTGAAAACTCCTCTCAGATAAAAAGATCAGTTGTGATCAAAGAGGTGGACTCTTGTCTTTGATGAATGACATTTTTGCCATTTCATTTACCAAGCCAGAATTTCACCCAATCTGGAGTGTGTGTATTTTGCAACAAACCAGTTCGAGAATACCAAGTTTATATATACGACAACTGCTATATTACATCACACAGAGTAGCATTGTGCAAAGACCCTGCATTGTGCAATTAGTACAATCATAGCAGCATCCTGCTGTACTTGAGATAATTAGCCTTTCTGGGAGCACATAGCATGGTAATGTAACTTCCAGCTCTGGACCCAGCTCACTCATCTGTACCTTGGGGACCTTTGCACTGTGCAATGTAGGATATATATTTCCTGCTCTAAATGCAAGTGTGTTGTGCACAGATTTCCAGATCTCAGACTTACACCATCACTGTTAGAATGTGTTTGTAGCAGATGCTCTCAAATCTGTTTGCTTTTTAATCCTTCAAATCCATGCTCTGGAATTGAGGCAAATTAAGACCAGCAAACTAAATAACTTACTGTGTACCGTGTTACAAATGAAATGAGGCTAATCCTCATTCATTTCCATCCTCAGCAGCCTCACTGAAGTAATACTGGGTATTTTGGTAGAGTTTTAAAATTGGTTTGTGTAACATATAATCTATGCTGTGCGTAACTGCCAGTTGGGTATTCAGACCAGTTGGCTGTGTGGCCAGGTAACTTAGTAAAGTAAAACTTAGGAAAGTTTTACTTTATGACTTTAGGGTTGTATTTTGAGTCTTTATCTACACTCAGATATTTTCTGCTGTCATCAAGGTGTAGTATGCGAATAGGCAGACTATGCTGTGCTTTTTGTAGATGCTCTCCTCTCATAAATAACCATAATTTAGGAACAGCTTCGTTGAATTCAGAGGGATGAAATTATAGACCTGGAATTAGAAGGAAATTGGACCCCCAGTTTCTAAAATGAATAAATGTCCATTCATTCAGCAAAAAAGGGATGTTTTCCTATATTTTTGTCATTTTTGTAACAAATAGTTGTAAAATTGACAACTTCTAGAGTTGCAGAAAGTATTCCGAAACTAAGAGAGACCAAGGGGGTTTTTTCCCAGACTTGGTCACTTCTAATAAATATCTTTTCTCAATTTAACTGTACTGTTCTTCATCAAAAATAAGATAAAACAGTACCTGATAAACAGATAACAATGAAAAACAGAACAAACATTCTACCCGTTGTCTCCATAAATTACAATAAAAACTGATATATTTTCCTGTCACATATTGTTTCAGTATTTGAACAAGATGAATCGTGTATGCAGTATTCATATAATCTATTTGAATTAGTGCAGCAGAAACAAGTAATAACTCACAAAGTAAAATAATAGTAGTACAATCTGTGGGCATGGGAGGAGGAGGAATTCCATTCAGTCCTCTCTTAATTGCTCCTGCTGGCTTCTGCATTATAAAATATCCCTTTGGTTATTTAAGCTTTAAAATATGTAAGTTCAGTAAATGATTGACATGTTGGAATGTTTTTGTAACTTACCCTGGTAATTATTACTTAGCAAACTGTATCTTCAGCACCAAACGAACAGCCATGAATCAGCTTTGAAAGTAAATGGGTAATTTCATCTAGGGAGCATCATGAATGTGATATACAGAAAAAGCAGAGAGACAGAATCTTTGTAGCTAAAATGAAATGTCAGGTACTTGTCAGATTAATTCAGCATTGAGTGTGTTTGATCTGATCTTTGATCTTTACTTTCTTTTTGACCCTAATTGTTTGCTCTGCCCTGCTCCCTCTGCTGGAGTCTTGGATAAACTGAATGGTAAAATTGTTTCCTGAAAAGATTAATCATGCGCGTACTGTTTGCTTTACAAATGTTCTGCAGTGTAGATTTAAGTAAGTCTTTGATGGCTGTTTATATGACAGAATTGCCAACTATGTTCAGGAATAATGCATGCTGTTTAAAATGACTGTGTTACAGAACTTCGGCGGTAATAAGCCAAATTTTGCTGTTTGTGACATTAGAGGAACCCACTGACAGGTGTTGAGAGTGCCAAGTTTTAGCCAAAGCATTTTGTTCGTTTGTGTTGAATCCAGATGTGACCTATCGGCATGGTTTGCTGGGATGTGATGTTTAATATTCACCCAATGGGTTATGGACCAACACACAACAGCAGAGAACAGGTGTAGACAGAGCACTCCTGACCTTGCTGGATCATCTTTGAGGCTTCCCTAAGTTCAAGGCGCCTGATCCTTTCCATAGATATCTATTTACAATTGCAGTGGTTGTATCTTCTGTAAACAGAATGCACTGCTGGAACAAGCACCACTGATGTGCCAAGGAAGGGAAGGACAGTGCAAGGGGGACAGTGGGAGTACCGTCCATTTACTGGCATAGCGCTCTTCATGAGGTGCACAGTCACACATAGTCTTACTGCAGGGTCTTTTCTCAAGCAACCACACAACGTCATTTGCTTTTTGCAGGATGTGTTTTAATACAAAGGTGTTGGGTCTCTGGAAACCACTAATGAACTTCAATCTCAAGTAACAGAAATTTTCTGTTAAAAATGAGTAACAAGCAATCCTGTTTTAGCTTTGCATCACTTCTTTATTAATTTTTAAAAGTATAGAATGAGATCAGTTGCTGATAATTTACTATTACAAATAATATTACATGAGATAATGAATTTTTAAATAATTTTAGCATTTGTCAATATCAACGTGTAGAAGGGCGGAAATATCCATGCTATTGCCACTTGTTATTTACTGTGAATACCTTGATCGATTACCTGCTCCATGTAACGTCTGTTATAACTCTCTCTCTTTAATGATTCTCCCTGCAAATCTACCACCTTTTTTCCAGAAGATTTTTCCAAACACAAAGATGAACTGCTTCAAATGTGAATCATTTAGCAGAAATTCACATCTTCATCATAGTTTACTACAGAGTCCTTTAAAGAACCACAGATGAGTTTGAAGCTAGTTGTAAGAAGAAATGCTGTGATTTAATTGTCAGGAAGTGCTTACAGTGTTTATTTATGCATGCTCATACACTGCCCTGTGCTGCTCTGCATGGGTGTATTAAACATGCAAATACATGACTATCAATTTTCATGTTGATTTTGGAAGATAATGTAATCTAGGACCATTAAAATGAAAATAAGGTCATTGTTTTCTGAAGCTGTTGACAGATTATGCATCACCACTTGGAAAACCAGCGTAAATGCCAGGGGATAGACAGTGTGATTTAATGAAAAGGACACTGGACTAATTATCATCAGTGTTTGGTTCCTCTGTGGCATCTAACCTGCTTTTGACTGTGAGCATGTCACTTCACCATTAGGTGTCTTAGTTTCCCTTCTGTAAAATGATGATAATTATTATTCTATTTATTTATTGAGACCCTTGAATAAAAACATGCTATAGGAATTATTTGTAAGAAATAGGAACTACTACTACTACAGTGTTGGCAGATAGATTTATCTACTTTAAGTAGATGTAGCACATTAAGTTATTTTTATTATTTTTAATATCCATAGTGAAGCATTTGCATTAGTAGATGGCATGCACATGGCTAGCATTTTCTTCCATCACATAGTGAAGCTAGTAAAGTATTCTGTCAACAGTAGGAACAAGATTGCTGTGTTAAAAAGATAGGCATAACAAGGGAAGAGAGATAGTGTCAAATTTTGCTGTAAATGGTTAAGGAAATTGTCTTAATTTAGGAGGTGTTCTCAGCTAAGAAGAACTCAGGGAGTGTATTCGGTCTATTGTCAGTATTTTTATGCGAGTGCTTTATCTTTCAAAGACTTCCGTAAAAATAATCATTAATACATCTTGTTGGGCTAAGGCAGGCCTAGAAGAAACATAATGAATAATCCTAATAATGTCTTGATAATTTTCTAAAAATCAACCAGGTTGCAGCTGTTAAAGACACAATTCATTGTCTAATATTGGATTATTGTATTACCCTTGCAATGGGTAGACAAGTTTGTACCATTCAGTGTAATAGTTTAGCCTAGTAGTAGATCAACAGGTTGATTGATGAAAGCCAATAGAAGCCTTGCATATGTCCCAAGAGAGATTTTGTTCTCCTTTAAAAGATATCAATGTAATGTGGAAATCCAATCTTCCAAAATGAATAGTCACTGAAACATCTCTTGTAATAACAGCTAATAACAAGTTAGTAACTTGGCCTCCAGATTCGTCTATTATAAGTTAAGAACTGGTTCACTTAACTTGTTCTACTGGCTTTTGGGGATTCATTGTGAACTACTCACTTCTAAGATGGTAACTGGATATTTTTTCATCATGTTTATGCATGGACAGCAAAACAGGGTGGCGGGGTGGGGGAAGACCTGTTGTATTTGGCTTCCTGGACTCTGTTTTTGCAAATGCTCAGAATTTGCTCATATAATCACCAAGAAGAAAACAGACAGATGCATGGTGCAGTTTGCAATATTTTCTATTCTTCAAAGATTTCATGACAGGTAGGATTCCTTTTGCAAGTCACTGGAGACACAACATGGTGATTGATTGGCACAGAGTATAATTAAGATATCATTATAGTGAGCCATGTTGCCAATGCAGTCATTGAAGCAAATCTTCTTATCTTTTGAAAAGATAAAAGTTTAGTTTGCTGGTATATTGCTTTTATAGTCAGCAGTTGGAAACAGGCTGCAGGAATGCTGATGGAAGAACAAACAATGTGTTCATCTGACTATTCAAAATAACCTGTCGTCTTTCCAGTACAGTACATGCAGGTAGTTTTCCTAAAGATAGGTCTGGTACTATTGCTGTTTACATTAGGAGCATTTTAAAACTCAAGAGTGTACTCTTACAATGCTGCTCCTACTGACATTGGTGGGGTTTGCATGTGCTTTGGTGGTAGGATATAGGAGTAGTTCTGTTACACTAACTTACTTAAAGATTTTCAGTATTCTAATAATTGTAAGTTTTTCATCATTGTAGCTTGTAGGAGCCTACCAAGTTTGACAATAACTGTTTGCAATTTCAGCTGGTTTGGTTCTGAGTGTACATGCACGAGCACACCAAGGAAATTGGGGAGTGGATCTGATATAAAATCAGAACCATTCCACTGCAGATAGTTAAAGATCTACTACCTTGATTTTAATATTTTTCAGCATTACACTGCAAATCCTGATGTTCAAGCCATCTTTCATCCCCTTCTCTTTTCTAGAGAGAACAAATTGCTGATTTTGACAGGCTAGCACTGAAAGGAGAAATGAGAAAACCCATTTGATACACTTTTTGGAAAGAAACCATCGCAGTTGCAGGACATAAGCCATACCCATTACAATTATTTTTCATAGTAATAATATGTAAGCCTACAGTTTACCAACTAGCCCTTTCTGTCTGTTAGCTGTACTTGATCTAGCTAATGGCCATAAATCTCATCCTAGCTGTGTCTTCTTGGCAATGTGGTCCAAAGGCTGGCAAGTTTGCTGAGAACCTCCTTTATTTGTCTCTGGAGCACTGTGAGGAGTTTCTGCTCAGCAGCCCAAACTTTGCAGTGTTGCTCACATGAGATGCAGTGACTGATTGCATTGCATTAACTCTTTTTGTTTGTCTCACTTCTCCAAACATACCCCCAGAAGTAGCTCTGGGTCATGGGACTTCTCTTGTAAGTCCCATAGTTACTTCAGTGAACAAAAAGTTGGATTAAATGCATCCATGGTGATTCTGACCCAAAAGAGTATTCTGAATCTAAAAACTGTAAGCACAGATGAACTACTGCTTTGCCAGCATAAGTGATGTGAGGTTTTTAGGGAGAAACAATGTCATCTATTTAGCCAACTGGTACAGTTGGAAGAAGCAGAGATTTTTGATTTTTGTCCCTGAAAGTTTCTCAGTTTTTCCAGCTGTCTCAGCTAGCCTAATCAAAGATATTACTTCTCCCTACAGTAGTCTCCCTTATATTCTTAAACCCTTATAGCTACAACAATAACACATCACCAGCATAGGCTGGAATGGCCTGTGTATTAGTTACTAGTGTTAACAACTGGTTTGGAAAGACGTTACTGAGCAACTTTGGAAATAATTTCTGTTACTCCACCATCCCTGGAGGTATTTAAAAGACATGTAGGTGTGTCATTTAGGGACCTAGTTTAGTGGTGGACTTGGTAGTGTTAGGTTAATAGTTGGACTCAGTGGTCTTAAGGGTCTTTTCCAACCTAAATGATTCTATGATTCTATGAAATATGCATAAGTAATGTTTAGTAGTTCTGTTTCACAGAAATGTCTTTGTTCTTCATGTTCCAAGGAAAGAATAATCTGGAGAAAAAAGGAACCTATCTAACAGGTTGAGATTATTTAACTGGTAGGTTTAAAAAGAGCTAGCAATTGCTGCAGTGTAGACTGGAAAAAAGAAGAGGTTTTCCTCCATTATATGATGTGGAGCACATACTTTACCACATGAGTGGAGTCCAAAAAAAAAACTAGGACATTGGAGTTCACTGTTGGCAAATCCACCTCTGGGGTCTAAAGATGCTTTTAAGAAAAGTGCATGTATTGTTCATTTTCTCACTGTGCATCAAAACACGTAATGAAAGCCACCTTCTCTTATTCTGATCCTCTTAAGATATTAGGGTCTGGTCTGTAGATTGCTTCTGACTGGCGTCATCATGGGGTGTTGTGGGTGGTACAAGCAGACAAGTACTGCCTACTACTAACAGAAATTAATGTGCTAGAAAAACAGGCTTCAGGTTTCCCTGGTCAGCCAGAGCACTGGTTAATGCTGATTTTGTAGAATGCCCTAAATATGTGTATACTGGAAGATGAATCACTCCCATCTTCCACCAAGGCTGACTTTTTAAGTCTAAAATGTGATTTGGTATGTTTACAAAAACCCATTAAGACATGTGTTGAAAATCTCTTGATCAAAATGATGTTGTTAAAATACTGGGTTTATCTTAATATTCAGCAGTATATGATTCACTACCTGGATAAGTTTTTCTTTTGCCAAATAAATCCATGGTTTTGTTCTTTTGCCAGAATAAATCCATTGAGCCTTTATCAAAGTGAAAGGATAATCACCTGCTAAGTGGTATGAAAGAATTAGGTGATAAAGTATTACAGTAAAGAATGAATTTAATAAGTACACAGTCTCAAATTATACCTTGATTTTGAAGTGAATGCAGAGACCTTACCCAACAGTGATTTGATAATTGTTGTAAAGTATTAACACATTTCCTTTATTTCAAAACCTCTGTGTGAAGTATGTTTTTAAATTAAACATTTTAAAATTCAGCAAAAGATCAAACATCAAAATTAACTATGCTGACTAAAAGCACATATTCTGTAATGTGAAACAGACCATGAGTAATAAGAACTAGATGGAATAGGAATAGGACGTTTACCCACCAAAGTACAGATAACTTATTTACCTTGTATAAGCTCTCAACAGCTGGAAGAAATAAAGTTATCCAAATACTACCCAAAGTAGCTGGAAACTATAAGCACCGCTACAAATATATATATATATATATATGTTTAAATAGTGGGGGTTTTAAATTATCACATAATGTTTGCATAAAATATGCAAGTCTGATATTTTTATTTTAACAGTCTACAGGAATTTTGATATAGTTGTGTATGTCGTATCTTCCACACAAAATTTTATTATGTAGTCTGTTTACAGTTTTTATACTTAATGCAAAGCGATAATAATGATACTGTGGGGCATGGGGAAGACAGTGGAAAACAATGAAAAAGCATGTTAAGAATAAAAAGGTATTATATGAAGTTTAGTCTAAAACATAGCTTGAATGAGCTCTAACAGAGCTGATATGGCTGGTTGTTTCCTGTGCCAGGAACTACTGTGGAACCCCACCAGGAAGTGTGCTACAGAGCAGGATCACATTACACCCTTGTTTTATGGTTCATTTCACTTATTTAATGCAATTTGAGAACCTGCAAAAAAAGAGCACTCTAAAAAGGGGATGTTTATTATTTGAAAATAATGTCATTTCTTTGACTGAAGTAAGTTGGGTTTGGGGGACACCTGATGTGCCTAATGTAAGGCAAAGCAAATCAGTACGGCCATGCAGCAGGTTGTACGGCAAAAGCAAAATGTTTCCATATTCATGAAATTTAAAGAATGATGCAGATAGTTTATATAGGTACAGTTTTGCCTGTGTACTTTAGTAAACGAACTGTGCTACAGTGCTACAACAACAAAAATTGTAGTAGTTTTCCTTTACTACTCCAAGTAAATTTTAATACAGTACAGTGGTTTATTAAAATTATGTAGACTAAAAGGGTTGTTTAGTGTTCCAGCTGATTTATAGAGTGTGATAAAACATTCCAAGATCTTTGGAAACAAGGAGCGTGCTACAGCCTGTATTTGGTTTGACAAAGCTGTGTTCATACGAAAGAAGAATGTTTAACGTGCTAACTAGATAATGATTCATCAGTTCTGGCAGAGGAACTAATTTTTGTTAATGTAGTACTTAAAAATGTGTGGAATGAACAGCTGGATACCACAGTTGTGGCATGCCATATTAAGTCTCTGTCTGTTTTCCCCTACAGTGATCTCAGTATGAACAACATTACTAAGCTGCCCTCAAACCCCGTGCACAATCTCCGCTTCCTGGAAGAGCTGTAAGTATCATTGTATCCTTGATGGGCATAGTCAGCACTAGACACATTCCTGTGTTTGTCTCTCATACTTACTGTGGGAACCAGATAAAACAGTGCAGGAAAGCTGTCAACCTGACACTTCTGGCACATGCGGAAACACTTACTTGAAAAAAACCCAATTGCTTGTGATTCTGGAAATGAACTTATAAAAGAGTTACCGTGAGGCTACAACTTCTCTAAGCAGAGACAGAGCCAAACAAATTAAACTTTTTAAGCAAGGGCTGTTTAAAAGAGCTGTATTGCTTTTTGGAAATAGTTAAGCAGCAGGATATTAAAAGTTTGAATACTGGCTCATGTTTATTAAAATCTCAAGTAAAGCTATAATCAAAACCAAAACCTGCTGCCTCATTCTGCCTGTGTCAAGAACAATTGAGTCCACATTTCATAGTATCAAGGCTTCTTGTCCTAATCACTTTTAATTACTGTTTCCTTACTCTTAAATTTAACATCCCTGAAGGCTAACTGCAAAATGCAGAATCCTGCAAAAAGCTTAGTTACGCTATCTAGTACATTCACTGAGGGGAAAAAGTACACTGCAAAAACCAGCTAATCAAGCACAACATCAAAAGAGGAATGCTGGTTTGAAATGATGGTGACTAACCAAAAGTGAAAAGTATTGTGCATTCATGAGAACTGGATTTGGCAGTCACCCTATTTACAATGGTCCAGGCTTAAAAGAAAATTTAGGTTCCTGAGGAGTGATGGAGACTCTGTAACTGATGCACCATAGATCTTGTGGGAAAAAGCTGGCACCTGCATTTGCATGAGTACCTCTAAAAGTTGATTAAAAGAATTGTCTAGGCATCCAGCCTCTTATGAAATGTGGTTTATAAGCTTTTAAAAGTGAAAGCCTCCCTTTTTTATAGCACATTTAACTGCTAACACACCATAAAACCCACATAAGATATCCAAAGTCACGGTGCTGTCCTTATGGCAAAGACATTGCCTATTTTAAGCTATGAAATATGTACAGTCCTCTGCAATTTAGGTGGGTATTGCACTGACAACTTTTGGTGTCCTTGCTAACGGTCATTTGAATTTTGCCACCTGGTCTTTCCAGCTGGCATCTATGAGAAAAAAAAAAAAACATTTTGTAATGCTAACTTTGAAAACAATACCCTCTTTGCAAGCAGATTTTCCTTTCCTGTCTTCTTTTTATTACTGGCAACATTTGTATATAGAAAGCATTATTTCGTTTTCTTTACTTCTTTTCATTGGTTATCATTATCTGTATTGCTGTTGGTGCAACTTTCAAATAACATACAGATATGGACATAACAAGGAGAGATGTCACATGCCAAGTATTAAATATCAAGTGTGTATGAAGTGAATCCTGCCACAGAGACCCTGCTTGTGGATTTTTGCATCATGTTCATGTTTGCTTGTCCAATCTCCTGTCAGCTGTAATAACCCTACTAAAAACTTTCAACCCAATGATTTCTCTCCAGCCATTAAAGAAAAGAAGAAAAACAAAAGTTTGGGCTTTTCCTGGAAGTAAATTCTGATATATTAAGCCAACTTACCTTCACTCTTTCATTTTGTGCTCCAAAGTTAGATCACCCAAATAGTGAGACTTATGCCACTGATTGAGAAACTGTTCAGCAGTCTACTTCATCTTCCCGATCAAGACCTTTGAAAGTGTTCTTACCTTATTCTTGTGTTGGGCCTACTTTTTCCACCAGAAATACTAAACTGTTATCCTTATAATCCTCTGTTCCAATTTAAGTCATTCCAGTCCATCATTGCTGGTAGTACCAGAAAAATATTTATTTCTTTACTATGTTTTGTTTTACATATATGCAGTCAGCTCCTCCATTCATTTCACACAAGCCAATCATTTCTATTTCTCATTAATTGTGATTCTGTTTTGTGGAACCCTTCCAGTTTGTAGGGTTCCACTTTTCAAATAAGCATAGAAAACAGAAGCCTTTGAAGAGGTGAGGCAACTGATCACCTCTTCTTAATGCAGATGCAAACACATTGTGCTGAGAGATTCTTCGGTGTTCAGAGGCATGTAATACAACTCAGTCTAGTATTGCATAGAAAAAAGTATAGACAGTGGAAAGGGAACTGGATATTCAATTTTGAAGTAGGGGGTAACAGCCATTGTAGTTCCCATGCTCCTCTATGTTCATTTCTGAGCAGTTATTGTACATATGAAAATTATTTTGCCCATCCAGGCATTGCAACATGATTTTTATTCCCAGCTTACCTGGGAATTCTGTGTTTTGTGTATGTGGCTCAGTTAAAGGGTACTATTGCAAAAGATAATTTGGCCTATAATGCAGACATTGTAAAAATAAGATTTTATAGAATCTTTATACCAAAGTAATGTTTCCATGAAATTAAAATGCATCTTAGAAATGTCTATCTGCTCTTTGAAATACAACAACAGGAGCTTAAAATGCATTTTTTAGGGTTTTTTAGTGTTGAAAAAAGTGCTACTAATCCCTTTATTAGAGATCTGGTTCAAAAATCTGATAAAAGCTAATGACTGATCCACTGAATTTTAGCTTAGACGTTATGTCCTAGATATGTGGTTTGGCAATACTGATAAGTCATTACCCCAGAAGAACTGAGATTTTATTAAGACAGTTAAACCAGTTGTTCTGATTCCAAAGCAAGGATGTATAAGCCAGCTCTGTTCAGCCAGTTCTGACCTTCTAGGCTGAATCTGATCCACTCTTCCAGCCAAGGTTAGACACATCTGCAGGCAGCATTCTTGCAGTCCTGGTGATCATGCCTGGTATTTATCCATAACCAAAGACTTTGACCACTGAAGTACAACATATTGAAACTATGCTGTATTTCAGAGGTGCATATTCCTCTAAAAATTTTGGAAAACATTGTGGTACTTTGAAAACTGAACTGTTCTAGCTCATAAAAAGTTTAGTTTTGAGCAAGATCTTTTATTTGTGAAAATGATGGGCGGGCCTTTCAGGCCTAATTTTCTCTTAAGTGCATATGATGAAACTCCCACCAAGAAAGAAATATGCTTCAGCTACTTGATTATCAGCAAGTTGCTCTGCATGAACTTGTACAACACCATTAAATCAAATTCTTCATTATAAATTCAAAATAACTGCAGATATTTATCAGTGTGACTGAGTCCAAGACTCGATCTCATGTGGAGTATTTCTAGACGTATGTCACTCTACAACATGTGTAGAATGCCCATATTAATAGAGCAGTAAGTTAGAGTAATGCATGAAAAAAAGGTGGTTTTAAAAGTGTAAAGAATTACTTAGGGTAGGATTCTTTAAGAGGCAACTACATCTGAGTGTAGACATATCATTTGTGATTAGTAACACTTCAAAGCAGTGCCTGAAACTGTTTTATTTTATAAATTAATGTCTCTATGAAGAGTGAGGAAGAAAGCCAATAATAATTTAAAACTATTTGAATCAGACCTAACTACAAATATCTCCAACTAGATATATCTCCACACATACATACATATGCATATGCATAAATATATGCACACACACCCAGGCATACACATATATAAAGCTTTTATTTTAATTTTAAACATGGCAACATTCCACGGATAAGCAAAACTCAAGTGATTTTTAGTACATTGCTATTTTTCAGCAACTTAAAATAGGTGTTTTAGTAAAACAGTAGCAAAGGACTGTTTTATTACAATTATTTTGCCTACAGAGTAAGAGAGTTCCAAATAACTTCCATTTCACAGAAATCAAGCAACAAAACCACCTTAAATTAATTGCAACCTACATACAGGTGCAAGAAAGTTTACTGGCACCCATGTTATTTCTAAAAATAACTTTGAAGGGAATTAAATATATGTACAAGGTTTTTCAGATTGATCATAGTTTTATTACAGAGGTTGCAGAAGTGCCTTTAAAAGTGAGTGCGTTTTGCTACAATACTGAAGTACCAAATTACAGATACAGTACAAAACACACATATTGTGTGAATCTCACCATGATTTGTGTGGAAATCCCTTTACACTGCAGAAGTGGTCAAGAGGCCACTGTATACATGAAAATGAAGTCCTAAATTACCAGGCATAATCCATTACCATCTGTTCTTATTTATTGTTTTCCCTTCTCTCTCTGTTTGCTCTTTCTTCCAACAAAGAGGTTTTCAAAGCAGTTAATGGGAATTAGGTGTTCTTTTCCCCACTGACTTTGAGCAGGGGGACTGAGCTCTCTGGTCATTTACGTCTTTGAAAACTGAGAGCATTTGCTCCTGGGGTTTTGTAGTCTTTATTTTTGTGCTGGTGCAGGCACAATGTGGCTAGCACTGAAAACTGATTCTGTACTTTTTACTGTTATGTAAGCTGGTAGAAAACATGAAAGTGCTGCAGCCATAGTCCAAAACTTTTTGGAGAAAGTGGGAGAGTCTTGTAATTACTTCAACAATCTTTGGACAGGATGCTTAAATACTAAAATATTTCCCAAAGATTGATCTGCATAGATTAAAAAACCTCCAAGGCAAAAAAGTAAAACTACCTGCAACTGACATGCACAACTAAAGTAAAAAATAGACTATCAATCTAGTGGCCTCAAACTATCCACACATGCTTCCTTCCAATGTCACTTCAATACCAGTTTCACAGTTCTTGCACAGCAGGTTTTAGTGGAGCTGTTCCTGGTGGAAATTGGCTTGTGCCACCTCCTTCAGCTGAAGTTTCAAGAACTTTCACTGCTAAATGACTTATGATCCCTTAGGTAATTTCAGAGCTGCGCACAATCTAACACGTAAGTTGTGAATTCTGTTTCTTCACATGAATTACGAATTTGGTTTCTTCATTTCATACGTGCATACATGTAGAGTCGATATGTTCAGACTGTGCCACTGTGTTTGATTCATGGTGTTTGTCAGTGAGAGGTACCTGTCACCAGCCCGGCAAGTGGCCCATGGCACATTGTAAATTCTGTTCCTGTAAGACAGACTGTTGATAACTCAGGGCTGTGGCTCCCCAACTTTGCTTTAATACAGGCAGGGAGGCACTCAAAGTCCTGACAGAGGGAAGTGCACTGGTCATCTTGGAATTAACCGTATGTCAGTAAAAACAGTGAGATGATGTTTATTTAGGTAATCAGTTGGAAGCAATTACAGTGGTCTTCTCTAGTTTTTGCATACACAATTAGTTTGCTTTACTAGAAAAGAACAAACCCAAACACTACTGTACCGGATAACTTGTAACCTTTACATTCCCAAAACACTTCTGATGTTCTGGAGCTGTCACTGCCTTTGTTGCTGTCTCTTTGATGCCACCAAATCGAGTTACAACAAAGAACTCTCCCATGTGGATGTGTCAGCCTGGCACCCTCCAAACTGACCTTTTTGCTGTCTTATCAAGAATGACAAGATGAGGAACAAAACCAGGAGAAACAACAGAGCAGATGCCTTACTAAATCAGAACTGCTTGCATTGCTAGTTGAATAGCTTGTGCTGACAGAAAATTATTCTGGAAATGTTAACACAAATTGCATGAAGCAACCTTGACACTGGAACTGCTGTGCATCTGTGGTGTAAGGGGGCAGAAGGGAAGAAGATGGAGGAAGGAAAAAGATAAAAGCGAAGTGAAAAGCATGAGATATGCATGCAAGCAGAAACAATAAGTGTCCTAGGTTGATATCCAAGAAGCCTTGTCAGTGCTGCTGCATTGCTCTTACTGAGCATGTGCTGAAGTTTATTTTTGGCTTGTAGCTTGTAAATGCTTTCTGGAACTTGTAATTTATTCTCCACCAATATTCATTAGCAACTAGTTTCGAATATAAAAAAAAGTTATCGGAAGAGCTTTTTGTGTTTTGCGATCAATACAGATAGTGAAATTATACTTAATTAAACTAAGGTGAAATGATGCTTTATTAAATGTGCTATATATCTGTAGATCCTGAGGCAGGGTTTTAATTTAAGTCTTACACATTCTGTGTATATTGCAGTAGCAAGTACACAGAAATCATTTCCTTTTTTGTCAGTGGAAATTCAGCCTGTTTGTAGACTGCTTGATTTCAGTGCAGTGAACACTTCTGCTACCTACGCTGTTCAATTTTCCACTTGCTTAGGATTATGGGCAATTAATTCAGCCAATATCACATTTACATCTAATAGGTTCACAAGCACAGTAAAACCAACTTCTTCTCTCTAAGTTGTTTTTTTGAATTTCTAAACAGGAGTAGCAGTAATTTCTGCAGTAATTCTTTGGTCTTGCTTCATTGTACCACTCAGAAAATGGTAGTAATCTCAAAACATGTATGTACACAATTTGTGTCCTTTGCCTATCTCACAGGAATGACAAAACAGCTAACACATTTTTCTTTATTGATAGTCTGATCGTGGTGTGTTGTACTGCAGTACACTTCAGCCAATTCCTGTTATTAATGATTACTATTAATAGTTCTTACCTTTTCTGGTGATACTGGCATAAAACCAAAACCAGCATCAGAAGTAGAAATGAGACTTGGAAGACCCAGCCTAGGAAGTGTGATCTGTATGGATTCACCAATTGTTGCTCCATCTTGCTGTAACATTTAAACACTGAGAAAGGAATTTTAACAAAATTAAGATTGTTCTGGGAGTAGTGATTTGGTGACAGCATTCTTCAAACACAGAAGCGAAGTTATGTCTCTTATTGATGGTATCCTTGGGATCCACTGCTGGGAATCAGCGTGGAATTTCCTGGCTGATGTTGGAGTACCTCCTGACAGTTGGCCTTGCAGCAGTCAGAAGGCAGGTACCTGGCTGCCTGTTCAGCAGAAGGGCTCTCTTGGAGCCCTGTAGAAGGGCACTGCCTTCTGCAGCGCTGACAGCAAAACAGCTTGTTCGCAGCGCTGGCCATGGACAGCTTTGCGAAAGGAGAGATCAGTTGTCTTTAGCGGTTATTGGATCACGCTCATGCCAGGTGCAGAAAGAGTCTTTGCCTCTTATAAGTGCAGAAAGAAATAGTACATTTTAGACCATATCCTTAACTGAGAAAAATCTATGATCTGTTTTATCAAAGCCAGCTCAAGATCAAATACACACTGATTTCATTCCAACTGCTTGAGGTCAGTTGGAGTTATTCCAGTTTACACCCTATGAGAATTTGGCACATACATTTTAAAAGGCAATTAGGCCCTAAAGCAAGAGCAGACTGTGTTATATTTGAATTTCCAACTAACCTGTAAGTAGCAATAAATATAACATACAGCACAATTACAACTTGCACACTCCCCTCCTCTTCTTTAAAGAAAGGAGAATATCCTTACATTTTCTTCTTTGATCTCTTTGAGCATCAGATTTTTTAACGTATCATTTGACCCACACTTATTTTTATATTACTATAATGATTACAGTTGTAATTAACATGACAGATTGAAATAAAAAAAGATAACTAAAATACAGAGTAACATTTAAATTCCTAGTCTAACAAAGTAATTCCTCAAAACCATTTTGAAATATATATGTTGTTATCATCCATTAATTGACTAATAATTAACACAGTAATTAATCACCCATTAATTCATATGTTTCTATTGATTGGCCCAAGGATAATCACTAATAAATATCAAACACTTATCTGGAAATTTTAGTTGACTTTGGCTAAGTGCTTGATGAGTATCCATATTGTCAAAGCTTTTTTGATGAAAGAAGCAAGAACATTTCATCTTACCTATTTGTAGATGTATATGTAAGCTGAAGATAATTATGGTTATGGAAATACGTAAATTATATATTGTCTATATATTTATGTATGTGCAGTTGTGTGCTTGTGTATCTTTGATTAAGTTTGACAGGAAACAAAATTGAAGCAAAAGATTCAAGACTGGTAATTCTTCTTGAATAGAGGCAATTTTTTATATCCAGAACAAGTTGGTTTAGAAAAAGATTTGGAAATTTATGTTTTCCTGTTATACTTCCATGTTGTTCCTCCACAAACAGCCATTTCCTTTAGTAGATATGGAAATAATAGTTTTAGGATTGGTACTAGTGCTATCGGTACAACTCCTCAGACAAGAGTAAATTACTGGCAGATATGATGCTGAGGTAGGATGCAAATGAGAATCCTATTTCTACTTGTGTCAGCACAAATTTTTCCACAGACATCAATGAGACTAAGATTTCACCACGGATCTTTATCAGAACAATTATGGCAGTTGGAGAGGTGGATCAGGCTTTTAAGAAAGAAGTTTCAAATTACTAAAGAGAATTTCTTATCTGTACCCAAGGTATAAAAGACACAATCCACAATTATAGGAATTTTAATGGTATTTTCTACATTGCATACTAGTGTTTTAGCACCAAAATCAGAAAGGTTAATGTCACATAGCAGCAGAATTGTCCCAGTTGTTGGGGTTTTTCACTATCTCAGGCCTGTACTTTCAATTTCTGTTCACAAAAGCAAAGATGTTTTTCACCAGTTTCTAGGTTCTTCTATATAATTCTTTTTCAATTTTCTGTCTGGAGAGTTTGTTAGTTGTAGTGTATAATGTAGCAAATGAGAAATACAGCATCTGTTTTCCAAGAAAACAGGCAAATATAAAACTGACTGAATTGTGACATTATTGATGTTAACCTCATCTTTAAACATACATATATATATATAACCAAATTCATGATAGCATTCTCTTAGCATGTGCAGTCTTCATTCCTTAGATAAAATTATTTTAATAATAATAATTAATATTAATTATAATTTTATTAATTATTATTATTCCTTAGATAAATTATTCCTTAGATAAATTCCTTAGTCTCTCATTCCTTAGATAAAATCAGCAAACCAGTTAGTGAAAAGAAGTAAAATGAAGAGTCAAAGGGACATCAAGGCAAGACAGTAGTTCAGAGAATTATTTTTGTAGAAATCTCTCAGTATCTTTGCACAGCTGAAGGATGATTTCAGATTGTACTCACAATTACATTCTGTATAGGATAATGCAGTACATGTGGACTGATTAAATATAATGCAACACAAGTGATGCACTGATATATATCCTAATCTGTATTAAAGGGCACGCACTGGCACTAGTCGAGAAACATTGAGTCAGTCTGGTACTGCT
The DNA here is from genome assembly GCF_047716275.1 of Strix uralensis. Classification (NCBI taxonomy): domain Eukaryota; kingdom Metazoa; phylum Chordata; class Aves; order Strigiformes; family Strigidae; genus Strix; species Strix uralensis. The sequence goes on from NC_133976.1 coordinate 41,357,428, forward strand.
ATTATCATTTACTGGCATAATAAGAGTCTAATATATTTATCATAAATTTGAGTCTAATGAAGTTCTACCTAACTATATCTGTTCTGAAATAGAATTAGAACACATTTCACTAGATTTTCACTTATTAAAAATTTACCCTATGCATAAGCCAAAAGTATCCTAGTGTCTTGACTCCCAACAGTGGCAAGTAGCATGTCCTGAGGGAAGCATAAGGTAAATTAATACAGCTTCCATTAATTTGCAAGATTATATGAAGCTGTATAAGTAAAATCTAGTTCTAGAATAATTCAGCTCCAGAAATATGACCCAAAATCAGTAACTGTGTACTTTTGATTACTTTTTTGTTAAAAAGATGTGGTACATTTGAGCCTGAATGTATTTAAAGAGATATTTCTAAAATAATGTCAGAAATGTTGGAAATAAATAACTTTTAAAAATTGAAATTCAAAGTTGTTCAAACAATAGAAACAGCCATTTGGTTATGTAAACGCTATAAACAAGCAAGTTCATTCCTGCTCTCAGAAATCATTAACTAAATGATGAACTATAGAGGCAGATAGTATGTCCATTCTCATCTGTTCAGGGAAAGCGATATTTACCCATCCAGACTAAAATCACTACCCAAAGTCCATCCAGAGTTCAGTAAAATACTGGGCAGCTTCCCTCAAATAATTTAGGGTAATGGAAAACAAAATCCCTGAAGTGGAGAAGAGTAAACCCTGATAGATACATGATCGGTACTGTAGTGTCAACAAGGGGATTAATTTTCCCCTATGCCAGGACTGAGAATAGAAACATGGTAATACCAGGAAAAACCCACAAGGAAGGCATTAAAAATGGTCAGAAACAAATAAGCCAAACTTAATGAGCTTTGCAGCATGACTTAAAGAACTGGTGTGCTAACTTTCATCCAAGAATATTGAAAGAATTAGACTGTGATCCCAGGGAATCATTTTTGCTGATCTTTACCAAATACCACAATGCTGTGGAATTCCAAAGGGCTGGGAAGATGCTACTGTTGTACCAGTGTCCAGAAGTGATCTCATGGAGTGTCTTGGGAATAGATAGGTAGTTTGCCTGAAGTCGGTTCCACAGAAAATCATGAGAAGGGCATCATAAGAAAGAATTTAATACGGTAACTGAAGGTCAGAACATCGTTACATAGAAGATAATTGTTGCCAGATGTCTACCTTTTCTGACATTGTCAGTTTGCTTAGTGAGAGAACTACACGGACATACATGTATTTCGACATTTGTGATATGTTTGATGTAGCCCTCTACTGAAATATGTAGGGCTATACATGATGAGAATGATCTGCTGCTGCGTAACCAGAGGAGTATCATATAAGATAGTATTAATCACTATCTGCAAAATTAGTGAGAGCTCTTTCCAAACTGAGAAATAGTCGAAGCAGAACTTCAAGAATGACCTGAGGTTTGAAAAACTCATAAGGAGTAATGCAGAAACTATGTCTACCAAAAACATTAACGTAGTTTCATCTGTGTAACATTTAATAACTGAGAAGTTGTGATCTAAAAGGAAAAGAAGCAGAATATAAACCAAGGGTTGGAATCTGAAACAAAAGAAAAGAGGAAAAATATACATCTCAGTTTAACAGTGCAGGTAACTGTCACTCAGAACAGCTCAGGAACATGGCTCAGCATCTCTCACTTACAACTAACTGTTGGCTTCAGATACTCCTCTAAAAGGTGTTGAAGCTGGGGACGTGTGGAGGCGTCGGGCTCTTAGGGTGGTATATTGTGGGTGGCCAGATGATCTAAATGGACCTTACAGTCAGAATGACAACGGTTTAATCCATCAAATCGTCTCCTGAAGATAGTTTGACAGAAAACCTGGCCACAAAGTTTTAAAAAAAAACTAACCAAAAAGTTACATGGAGAAGTTTTAGCCATCAGAGACTAGCTCAAATACAGCCTGATGCAGTACAGTCTCACTAAAACCATCCTGAATGTTGGTGAGATGTGTAGCATGTACATGTATGGTATGTCTCTGTGCTGAGGTATTTCTTTCTAAATATATTAGATATACATTACAGGTGTCATAATAATGTCTTAAAATTATGACAGTCCATTTTCAAAAAATGCCAAACATTAAGGCTTACCACAGAAAGCTGTGATGATGTTCTGAAGCTGGGAAAAGTGAGTATTACACATTGAAACAAGACTTTAAAGCTGCATAGTGTCCCAATTAAATTGTCACAGTCCTGCATTTGCAACATGGAGGAACATGCTTGCTAATTGCCAGAGCCCTTCTCCAGGAGCTCTTAAACAGGTCTGATTTTCTCAGCTAGCCCATTTTATGAAGTGTATTCCACTTCAAACAGGCAGTATGAACATGTAGTATGTTTGGCAGTTTGCACTGCGACAATTATGGAAATTGCCGTAATACAGCCACTCTTAAGAAGGGATGGTGGCCTCAAAGGGCACCAGCTTGAGTCTTTAGACACGTGGGTTTAGTTCTCTGCCCTTTATCAAGCTTTCCATATGAGCAGTAACTTACAGCTGTAAGTGAAAACCTCAGTTGCTGTACCTACTTTTTTTCCAGTACGGTTTTGCAGACTTTTCACTTTCTGGTTGATACCAGGCTCATGTCCAGACTTATGTCCAGTCATTTTGTCGCTGTTGAGACGAACACGACAAACACCGAATCGTGCAAAAAAAGGCTACTTTATTGTTCTAACATGCCTTTTTATAACTTTATTAAGAGTATGTGTCCATATATGATTGGTTTAATTGGAGACTAACAGTTCATGATTGGATGACCTCTTCTCTGTTGCAGCCTCGATAACCTTCCTTTCCTTGCGGTCAGGCAGTTCCGGTCTGGTGGTTCCTTACTCTTGTTTACTCAGCTCTTCTCGGGACTTTCAAGCCTCTTAAGGGTACACGGTTATCTGCTCAAGGTCAATACCAAACTTACATTCTGATCCCTCGGACCAGCCGAGGTCTCCCATATCATGTCATTAAAATAACAGAGCAAAAGGGTGCTATGGGTGTGAAGTAGTCCTTAGTCTTTCTAAAAAATGGTATCATAAACTGAGATTAGCATTAGATAGGGCCTGAGCCTCTACTAGTCAGTGATCCACAAATGGCATTTACTTTCAGGGACCCAGTCTGCTGTGCCTAACCTAGCACACACCTGCTTGATCCAGCAACAACCCAGAAGTCACTGCCATTTTCATTCAGAATGAAAGCTGAAGTTGGAGAAGCCCCTCACACATCTGAAAAAAAATAGGCTCAGCCTGTGAGTGCCTCACCTTGGAGCAAGAGTGAGCCAGGTTTCGTTCACTCATCTGCCTGCAGCAATTCAGGTGCATGTGCCCGATTCTCAGATGTCTGAACATCAGACTCCAGTGTACTGCAAAGTGAGAGACAAGCTCAGCAGCTCTGAAGCTGAGAGCCTCTGCAGAGCACAATTAAATTAAATGAACAGTGAGAGGAAGAGCCACTTGCTCGGAGTTACAGGTCACATCGCTCAGCAGATGTGTGTTTACTGGCAGAAGCCTTTTCCACAAATCAAAAATGTCTGAAAAGTCTTTGGAGCTGGGATCTAGAATCATGTTTTCTTTCTTTATGGCCTAATTTGTATGAAAGAGGTGTCTGAAGAGCTGATGTGCTCAGGACCCTGTAGTTAGCTTGGGGCAACTAAACTCCAAAGGAAGGCAATGTTTAAGGGCCAGTCAGTGCTGGATCTGCAGGACTGCAGACATAAGCACTTGGCATTTTCCATGAACAGTACTGGCAATGCTAATGCCTACTTCAGTGCTGTAGGTTCCTCTCTGGCAGCTTGGTACCTAAGGCATTTTCTGGATCTAGTCCTGTGGTCTTTCCTAAGGGGCCAGAGGCCAAATCAAATGTCAACTCTGTTATCACATCAGCTGGTCTATGGTAACTGTCTGCAATTTTGGTGTACAATATCTTAGCTGATGGATTACATCATATCAACCTGCATTTGTTGCCAGCTAAGAGCAGACACTATGACTCTAGTGACACAAAGTAACTTGGCTGGGAATCTGACTCCTACTAGTCAGTTTTCCAGGTAGGATACAGCTATCATAGCACATTCATGCTGACCTGAGACGTCGGGAGGCTAAATGCAAGATGCTTTGGAGTTGCACTGATGGGGAACATGGAAATGCCATTATTTCACATCAAATACATGATCTCTTTTGTAGGCACAAACCTGACAGAATGCAGACTTTTTTTGTCAGAGTAACACACTTTACAGAGGTATTTGTTGTACTTACCTAGGTCTCTAAAATACTTCCAGGCATTTTGAGAGGAAGATGCAGTAGAAGTAGGGAAAAAAGCCCTACAAATTTTAGCAAATACACTTTATGCTAACCTATTACACATCTGCTCACAGGGAAAACCATGATTCCACCAGTACAGCAGTTTTATGTGTAGTTATTTTAAAATGAACTGTGGTCGTTACTATGTGGATGTATTTTGATATTAGTGCAAATGAGTTAAATGTTCACAGACATCATACATGCTGATTGTTGTCAGTATATCTACATTTTTGTTGCTGTGATGCTATAATCCTTTAAAAGAACAATATGAAGAATCCAATGTGCATTCTAAACTATAAGCTCAATTTGCAATGAAACTGCATTTTGTCTCTGCAGTCCAGCTGTCAGTAAATCAACTGTACAGTTAAGGGCTTCTCTCTTTTTTTTTGCTTTTAAAAGTGTATTAATGACAAAACAAGGCTCTTAAACTACTGCCTCTGGCATTAGTCACTCAAACATAGCTGTATTGCGCTTTTTAACAACCAAATTAATTCCACATGAAGAGAAAAAGTACTCACTCTTTTTCTTTTCCTTTTTTAAACTTTGCAGACGTCTTGCAGGAAATGGCTTGACATACATTCCTAAGGGAGCATTTGCTGGCCTTTTCAGTCTTAAAGTGCTGTAAGTAAACTGTGTGTTGTTTGATATATTTCTGATTTCCTAAATGCTCCAGGGAACTAATTAACGAGTGACGTTTTGATCAAGTAAATTACATATTTTGATCAGCTCATTTTGAACAATTCAACTGAAGTGAAGATACATATGAACATCATTAAATCTTCATTTTTTCATATAGAAAATATCCTAAACACAAAGGTTGGAAAGCATTAATGGCATTGTAAAAACAACATGCTCATCAAGTAGATGTCTCTGTACAATATCAAGGGTAAAAATTGGTTTGGTTAATAGTTTCTTTAATTGTCTCAGAAGTTCTGATTTCAAGTCTAAAAATCTTAGTGAACTTTTCATGATCACACAAAACTGGGGGTAAATTGCCTTCTCCTTTTCTTGAGAGCCAGGGGGAAAAAGCATCATTGTAGACCACCATGTAATTCAAAATGCAGTTTGTATTTCATATCTTGTTCTTTGCAATGTAATTAGTGTAAGAGAAATTATAAAAAATATGACAAAACCCTGTATTATTTGGAGAAATAAAACAGTACATGTAGTTACTAAAATTATTGGCAGGCCACATCTCACAATATTTGTACTAGAGGGGATCTTTGCCTATGTAAAGTTCACAGATATGAGAATGCAAGAACACCAGCCTCCTAGGCAGCATCAGGCCAAACCAGATGCTACTGTAAGAGTATTCAAAGCTCTACTGAAAAAATATATAAGTGGGAAAGAAGTATGAAGAGCTTCCCACTCCGTCTACACTTAAGTTGGCCAGCTGTAGCTCTTGTTGGCCTAAGGAGATTTAGGCATGCCAAAAATGATTTCATTTACAATGTCCCATCAAGTATGTCTCATTTTGAAGGCAGCATGTACTACTTCAGTTTTACCCATGTAGAATCCTTTTATATATGTAGGAGTTGGTCCAGACAAGGATATTAGGTGGTGTGAATGAAACGGTACTCAAAAAGAGGAAGAGATTATTTTGGAATGAAAAGTGATTTTTCAATCTTTTCAAGCTAAAGGATGTGATATTTCAGAAAAGAGGTTTGTCAGGTCATTGCTAGCAAACTTCCGTTTGACAAAATTGATTTCATTGGGAAAAATTCAGCAGTTTTTACAGAGATAAAATTTTATTCTAACCAAATCATAAACTCTCATACAGTTAAAAGTTCTGTTTGCCGTAGTAGCATTTTCCTGAGCAAGGATTTCAAGAATCTGTCCTTCATAGCTTTATCAGAATAAGAAACTGAAGCACTTCAGAAGGAAAACAAAATCAGTACACGAGGATCACAATTTCAGAATCAACTGGAGGCAATTAGGAGCTCAAGCCCTATTGAAAGCAAATTGGATTTATTCTTTTGACTTCCTCAGTTGCTTTGAAAATATTGCTCAGAGCTGATGTGCAGCTGTTAACAAAGCTAAACGTATTTGTTTGCTTTGAAGAGAACTGGCATTTGACAGGGGCAGGAGAACGGAGAATTTTGTAGCTTTCCTTTGTTTGTAACCTTGAAGTAGAACCAGTACAAGGGAGGTAAGTTGGAAGAAAATTTACAATAGAAAGAAATTGTCTTTACAGTGTTGATTCTGGTTTTTGTGCTACTCAAAATGTAGGATGCTGCAGAATAACCAGCTACGCCAGGTTCCTACTGAAGCACTCCAGAACTTGCGCAGCCTGCAGTCTCTGTGAGTATACTTGATAAATCAACTTGTAACCTTCCATGAACAATAATATATGATTACCTATTAATTACCTGTTAATATCACTTAATAATGTGCTGAATCAACTTTTTCTTTTAACTCTCTTTGAGTTGCTTTTCAAGAGAATGGTACTCTCAATTAAACATCAGAAGTGACTGATTTCATTACAGTAATTTTACGACACCAGCAGCTTCTTTGCAGAGTTATAAACTGGTTCACCGTCTAAGACATTCCTTGCCCTGCGATGCTTTCTGTCTGTCAAGAAGAATATGATCCCTTGAGCACTGGTCTTTCCCATGATTTCTTGTTAAGATTCTTTACTGAATTTTGGTTTTTTTCATTTGGTATGATTTTTTTCTTTTTAAGCAGTATGGAAAACACTATTAACTCATGAAACAAAGTGTACTAGAGGATGCTTAATTATATTCTGTGCTTCAGGCAGGTCTCTGTATTTATAGTTCTTGACTGTGCCGTGCTGACTCAGTCCACAAGCTTCAGTTTAACAGAACTCCTGCCAGAACTGCTAGACCAGGACTGAGGATTGTCTGCTTCGTGGTATGAATGAAATTATTTTGATGTGCTCCTGCCCCATAACATAAGGGTGGTTGTAGCAGGTTGTGCTGAAAGCTGACCTAGCCCTATATCCAGTCTTCAACAGCAGATGCCAAAGGAAAACTAGAAGGTCCGGCAAAGAATATAATAATATTCCTTTGGTAAACTGTCCCAGCTGCTGAAGGTTTGCACTCAGGGACTCACTAAGCCTATTGTGGCTTCTTTGAATTTAATAGCTCTTAAAGAATTTTCTTCTGTGAGTTTGTACAATTGCTTTTTGAGCCAATGTAACACTGATGATTTTTTGTGGCAGCATATCTGCTGATCGGCTAGCCCTGTGTAGCATGGTGAAGTACCTGCTGTTATTCACTTGGAACTTCCCACTACATTTGATGTCCCTTAAGTATAGCATCAAGAAAAAGTGGAAACAGCAGTTCCTTATTGATATATGCCAGATTTTATAGACCTTTGTTGTATCTCCATTAGTCATGTTTTTCAGAAGTAGGCTGTTAAGACTCTTCTCATGTGGGAGCTGTTCTCTTCCTCTGGTCACTCTTACTGAACTTTTTTTCAGTTCTCATTTATTTCATTTGAGACAAATCAAGGAGGGATCAGACCTGCGCAGCATGTTTAAAGTGTTTGCACACCGTGGATTTATAGAGGGGAATTGTGGATGGCTTTTTGTTCGCTTTTCTACTAATTCCCCAAACTTTGTTTTGCCTAATTTTTTAACCTTTACTGAACACTGAGCTGTTACTTTCATACAACTGCAGGGCCTCTTTCTAGTATGTTGGTAGATACTGAAGAGTTTGTCATGTAAAGTTTGAATTGCCTTTTCACTAAGTAGTCACTTGACACCTATCTATACCAAAATTCATCTGCCATGTTCTTGTTCAGTCAATTGAGTATCATGAGTTCCTTCTGCTGCACTTGCAGTTCACATTTTGCAACCACAAGGCCACTCTTGCTATCCTAATGCAGGACACAGTAAATAGAAGAGTATGCTTCTGAATTATCCACAGAATTCCATTTTCACCTGATAAAAAAAAAAAAAAGGCTGTGGAAGGATCTACTGATTTTGATTGTGCAGCATAAAATATCTAGATGATTGAAGGTAGGCAGACAGGTTCTTTGGCCAGAGGAAAATGTCAACTGACTCTTCTCTGTTCTTTAGTTGACCACCTTGTATTTTCACAGATTTGCTTTGAAATAGAATTATTTTCCTAAAAAGTTCCAAGATCCGAACGTGGAAGTCAATCTGGAAGTTCAAATAACTATCACAAAAAATGTTGCTACAGTGTGCACTGATCACCGGTGTCACTGATAAAAGTCTAACAATGATAAGGATAGAGTGAGCACCTGTACCAAGCTATCCTGTCTGGATAGAGTAAGATGTATTGGTTGAGAAATGTACTGTATTGAACGTGCTCTTCCTTTTTGTGTATAAAGCAGTTCCACCAGAAAGTACACATCTTTTGCATGTGTTCAATTCAGCCAAAATCTGAAGAACGGAATTAATGAAATGAATTGATTTTCAGCAAAATTATGTCATCTGTGTATAACTTACCACTACACAGACACACATTATACTGTATTAGCTCCCAGGTTCTTATGTCCATCTTGAACAACATTTACCTCCTTAATATACAAAGCATTCATTAAGGTTTCTAAAGGTGAAACAGCCCTAAGAATTAATTATCTTATAATTGTTACTCGGTCAGTGCCTTTTTTCTTTATTGACCAGACACAGAGTGAAATATCTCAGCCATATACTTTTGAGGTTACAGTTCTTTCCTTTGATCTTTGAAAAAGTCCTGAGAAAATGCTGGTCTAGTGACTATATTAGATTTTCTTCCTGCTAAACAAACAAAAAAAATCTTGCTGAGATCACATCACTCTATACACATTCTGGACCAAAACACGATAAGCCAAGCAAACAAGAGTTCCTTTGTTGCTCTAAAAGAGACTGTTGAATTTTCAGCACAGTTTCTAAACAACATGACAGTCTCACTCAGGCTCTGTTGCAAATATTTTTTCCCTTGGATGAAAAAGTTGAAGAAGTAAACCAAACATCGTTTGTGCAGTCTCTGTAAAGGACTGATATTTTGTGACAGAACTAAAACAAGAGGGAGAATAGGAGTGGTCAGTGGAAACCTTTAGACAGCTGTGTAGCACACCCAAGATGGAATGATACGGGTTTGTACAGAAAAGCTACTCTCACCTGAAAAACGATCACCAGCAAGAGACCTCTTTGAGGAAAAGAAAACTATTATTCTTTTGTTTGCTTAAACGGGGTTGTGCCTGTCAGATAAAGGTGTGCACAGATTCAATTTCTTGTTTCATACAGTCTAGGAATTTTCTGTTCACAGGGTGGTTCTTGCATTGGCTTCTGATTTACCATAGGAATTATTTCTTGAAACCTTTGAAATAGCAGGAGTTTTTTCAAGAGTGTAATCAAGAGGTTAAAAGCCTTCACAAAAGCAATTCCTATAAGATAGCAACTTCTTGTATTTATTATGTTTAACTATGCAGGTGGCATGATTTGTGAAACTCATTAACCCTTTGCTTTAGGTTAGTATAGATGCAAAAAATTGAAAACTGGTGACAGAACTCAAATCTCTGCCTTTTGTGGTTTTACTCAAGAAAGGCAGGCACATAGAGGGGCAAGCCATACTAACTGCCTTGCCACCTTAATCAGTGCGAGGGGGATTATGTTAAATTAATTTGTATATAGGTATACATATAAAATTGTGTGTGTGTACATGCACAATATATGGGTATATATATATGCACACACAAGTTTTCCATGTTCATTCATAATGCAAATTCATCACAAATTTTTGCACAAAAACATATTTCTGGATTATATGCTCTCCTTATTATCTAGTTCCAGGCTCAAAAATTACAGTATAAGTATCAGTATTGATAGATACATTAATTGATGTTAAATGGCCTGTGGCACACAGAACAGGAACTGATATATTGCAGGAACGAGCAACAATTTCTTCCACTTTCTTGTCTAAGTTGTAATATTGCTGGCATTCAGAATGGTGTGACAAGTTTGAGTGATAAATATTCATATATTTCTTAAGGCTCAACCTACCTCTAGAATAGATCGGTCTTCTTCAGTCAGCAGACATTATTCAATAAATGCTATAAAGTGGGCACAAAAAAATTAACCAAAAACCACTAAGATTTGTGAATTTCATCTTCAACAGCAAAAATCTATCTGGAAACCTTTATATTTTCGCCTCAAAACAAACAACCAGCAGTATTTTTTTCTGTCACTGAAGCAAAAAATAAGATTAAACAATATTAAAATCTTCTCCAATTTTATAAAAACCTTTGTAGTTCAATAGTCAACAACAGTTGTGCTACTTTGATTAATAAATGAGTTCAGCTACCACAACCTGGACAATGATTGCATAGGACTCCAGTTCCCTCTGTGGTGAGAGGATTTAAGGAAGTAATCAGAACATGTTGATTTTGAGATGTGGTTTTGATCTCCAAGTTCAGCAGAAGGATATCTTCAGCTTATTTTATGCACTTCAATTTTCCTCTGAAATCAAGTGTGAATGCAAATTATCTGGATTACTAGTCCTAACAATTTAAATGGCATTTATTTCTGTTAACCCAAAAAGAATAAGACATGTTTGCAGGTACCATGATTGAAAAGGAGGAACACACAATCACTGACATGTCACAGCTTAGATCTTGGCAACAGGGTTTGAATGCTGTCTTCCCTGTTACTCACCTTAAGCAAATGTATTTCTTTAGAACTGACTATAAGCAGATGGTTTCTGGATTTTGTGTTTCCCACAGCATCAATAGTTCCATTCTGCTTTTAAATCAAGAAGCCCTTTAGTTATTTTGAATATACCTGTATAGTCCAAAAGCCTTTTCCATCTGTATAGTGATTGGTTTTTCAAACATCATTATTAATTAACAGCTTGTTTTCTGTCCAGCATTTTTCATTTAATGTAAGTATTTGTTTAAATAGGTATCTTTTTTTCTCTAGTGTAATTGTCTTGTCATGTCTAATGACATCCCTTATGTGCCAGAATTGGCATATAATTGAACAAGAAGGGTTTGGTAAAACAGTCAATGACATATCAGTCATTTCTGTTTATTTTTTCCCTGAACATGTAACACAAATTTTATATTACTAGCAACCAATAAGTTGCAGATCTCCATTTGCGAATGTTGCTAAATGAGAAAAGCATAATAGGCACTGCTGATGGAAAAGCAAAGCTTCTGCCATTCTTTTATTGGGACTATTGTAATACAACCCTTTGCAGTGAATTCTACAGATGAAACTTCACTCCCTGTTTATTTTCTTGTTTAGACATCATTGTTAATGAGCAGCTTTTACTGCTGCATTGTCAGACACAGAAACAGTCAAAATCAAGAATAGATCAGGTGCTATCTCACTGCCCATGCCAAACCAGTCATGAAGGACATTTAAAAGCAAGCTTTATTTACTGTATCACCTGCTTTCATTCCTGTAAAATTTAAGAGGACCTTTACTTTATTAGTAGAAAATAGGGCAGAATACAACATAGCCTGTCTTCCAGAGTGCTGGAAACGGTTGATAGAGGGAAAAAATAAACCATCTTTTCTCCCTTGTCAACCTGCAAAGTTGGAATTTAGTGAAGCAAATTAATTTGACTTTACAAGACTTGACTATAACAAGAAAATAGTATCAATGAAATCTGTTTTAAATTTCCTAACAGAATTTGTAAATCGCTAAATTTAAGATATTTTGGTATTTGTGGAGCATCTGATGGTGACACCAAGTTTTACATAAAAGATTATGCAGAACATCTTGGATGTTCTTAGTAATTGCCCAGCTGGAACAGGTCAGCAAATGGATTTTTCATCTTCTCCCTACTCCTCCAAATATTTGACATTTCAAGAGAAGTTTTCATTCTTAATCTGAACAAAGAGTTGAAGACTTTGAGGGCACAGAGTTCTGTATTGCTTCCAGTTCAGGCTTGAAATTAAAAAGCCTTTTTTTTCAGAAATATTAACTTTAAACATTTTTTTCTGGTTTGATGCTTGTGTTAATAATCCCGATTTTTAGTTGAAGACAAAACAACTTTGATGAAATCACATTCTCCCAAGAGAACTGTTTTCATTAAAAGACAGGAGTTTTAATTGTGGTTTTTCATGTCACACCCCATGATAATGAAGCATACAGAAGCTATTATCCTTCTTAGGAAACCTAGTACCTCAACAAGTACCCACAAACCCCCTGAGGAGGAATTTCCCACAGTTTAGATCAAGGTTGTGTGTACCCATGCAGGTGTCTGTACATATACTCAAAGATGTCTCAAAACTCACCATTGCAGTCTCTTCACTTTATTGCATGTCTTAACCAGCCAAGCTACTAGAGCCCTGGTGCACACTGGATAACAGAAGAGTGACCGAAACATGGAGCACTAGTACAATACCAGGCCAGCCCTCTCAGTCACAGACACTTTTCTAGCTTGATAAGGAGCTGAGAGGAAGATGGAGATGCAAGGTTCCCTAAAATGCATGTGCTACTATTTTTTTGGGGTGCAGTCCCTAACTCAACCAGTTGTAGGGCTAGTTGCTTTCAAAATGGGGTGCAGATAGGCTGAACTAGATCAGCAATGCCAGGCCACTGGGTGATGTTCTTTCATCCAGGAGAAGCTACTAAGCATCTGACTCTTCTGTCTTCTGAGTAATCTCAAAAGAGAGGATTTTTTTAATCACATTTGTAAGGGACAGACAAATTTCTCAACCTCAGAACTGCTAGCCAAAAATCATCCCGCATGGCTGAAGCCCATCAGGATGTATACCACATGTATACCACATCCTCCTGGGCACTGTATGATGACAGACTGTGGCTACAGCCACCCTAGCAAAGCAAACAGTGCTGCAGAGTGATCCCAGGCACCGGCCATGACCGTCTGTCCTGTTGCACTGCTAACAGGGTCCTTGGCACACTTTTGACCCTTGCCAGTTGACCCGTGCCAACTAACGTTTGCCTGAACTATTCCCGGATGCCATCTGGCAGTTCACACACCCCTGGGGCCATCCCCAGTAGGTTCTCTGCATACAACCACCTCATTTTGGAGGCTAGGAGAGGTCACCAGCATAACGTGGGCCTCTCTGAGCCAGTTAGCTGCAGGACCTGGGAGCATTCCCAGCCACACCAAATGTGCTGGTCTAGCGGTGGACTCCTGATCTGAGTCTGCAGTCAAGATTCCTAGGATAACGTAACAACTCTGCTGGCCCCCACTTTTTCCCACCTGTGGGAATTGAAGGTATCCAGTATCAGAGCCAATCTTTGTATAAAGATGTTTATAAAGGGTATTGATTGTATATAAAGGGTGTTGATTGATAGCCGGCTGAACATGAGCCAGCAGTGTGCCCAGGTGGCCAAGAAGGCCAATGGCATCCTGGCTTGTATCAGAAATAGCGTGGCCAGCAGGGACAAGGAAGTGATCTTACCCCTGTACTCGGCACTGGTGAGGCTGCACCTCGATTACTGTGTTCAGTTTTGGGCCCCTCACTACAAAAAGGACATTGAATTACTCGAGTGTGTCCAGAGAAGGGCAACAAAGCTGGTGAAGGGTCTGGAGCACATGTCGTACGAGGAGCGGCTGAGGGAACTGGGGTTGTTTAGTCTGGAGAAGAGGAGGCTGAGGGGAGACCTCATTGCCCTCTACAACTACCTGAAAGGAGGTTGCAGAGAGCTGGGGATGAGTCTCTTGAACCAAGTAATAAGCGATAGAACAAGAGGTAATGGCCTCAAGTTGCGCCAGGGAAGGTTTAGACTGGATATTAGGAAGCATTTCTTTACAGAAGGGGTTGTTAGGCGTTGGAATGGGCTGCCCAGGGAGGTGGTGGAGTCCCCCTCCCTGGAGGTGTTTAAGAGTAGGGTCGACATAGCGCTGAGGGATATGGTGTATTTGGGAACTGTCATTGTTGGGTTGATGGTTGGACTGGATGATCTTCAAGGTCTTTTCCAACCTTGATGATTCTGTGATTCTGTAAACATAGCATTGCAATTGGCTATTTGTGCTTTATGCAGTGCACTAGCATCTTGGCCCACCATCTTGAATGCAGGTTTATCAAAACACCTGGGCATCATGTTTGGATATAAAGAGAAACACTAAGGATTGAAACTCCCAGAGCTGCAGAGACCTCCTCATGTAAAACTGAGCATTGGGACAGAAACAAATGCTCGCAAACTGTGACTTGTGACTTTTCTTTTTTGGTCTTGCTGTTGCTACACAGGGTTCTTTGTATCAGTCCTGTAGAAGCCTGTACAAGGGCAGAGCTGAAAGTGAGCTGTGGAAACTGCTGAGCTGGTGTGTTGTAATTAAGCTTTTACAATAGTCCTAGCATTTTCCCCTGTGGACTGAAGGGGATATCCTGCGTAAAGGGCCATGTTTGAAAAACATGGCTCACAATAGCCAGCTATACTTTCATTACATCCACTTTTCAGAGCCAGTTTCAGTGTCACCTGCCATTACTTAGAGGCTTTAGTTAAACTCCTGTGAACAAACTCTTGAGGCAGTCCATGTCACCATACACTAGCAAAGATGGTGGGGCTGCAGGTGATCCCCTCCTGCTTGTTATACCCTCCCCAGAGAGGCCCTTTCCCCAGCCTGTGTCCATCATTGCCCCATGCCTTGTGGCGAGACTTGGCTGTAGCTCCCTGCGTGACAGGGCCAGGTCAGGAGAAGAGGAATATGGTAGGAGAGGAAGAAGCATACCCCTTCTTTAATCCATCATGCCCAAAATCAATCCTCATGTGCTCTCACTTCTTTGCCTCCCCTACCTGTTATGTATAGTCCTTTTCATTTGGTTTTACCTCTCCTATTTTAAACTTAAATGTCAGAAGAAACATTTTGTCCTTGACTTCTTTATCTGTCTGCGTGGCTTTTCTCTTCAGTCCCTTCATTGTATTCAGGCCCTCATCCATTGCAAGAAGAGGCAATCCATCTAATAGCTGTTTCTTTCAGAGGGGAGAATGATGTGGGAGAAAGCTTCTTCCCGATCCCATATCTAGCATTTGATTTAACCCTGAATGAATGAGCAAGACACTCCAACAAGACATTAAGGAATTTCTTGATCACAAGGTACATACAGGTTGTAGCCGGGCTTGCTCTTGAGAGAAGACTCAGAAAAAGGAAAAAAAAATATATCCCCTTAGCAACCTGCAAGTGATGTAAAACTAAGTATCCAGTCATTTTGAATTGATCAAAAAATAAATCTTTTTCGAGCATCCACCTTCACCTGTTTTAGAGTACCAATAAATGTTTACAATTCTATATTAATATCTTTTCATAATTTATGCACAGGAAACACCAGTGAGATACAGTCCACATAGCTCAAGCATTTGCTTTGAAACGTTTGGACATTTTAAGTGAGCTCATGGTGAATTTCATACTGGCTGCTTTATTTACATGCTGCCTATCAGAAAAGATCGAGCATTTCTGTTTCCCTAAATTGGTTCTCTCTGGAATATAATAGCAGCTTTCAAACTCACCACATGTTATCTATATATTTTCAGTTATAAATAGGGTCATGTTTGTGAGTTAATGGGTTTAGTTCTAGAAGTGCCAAAACTTTGATCAACACATATAAAACAATTGGCTGAAAACGGCTGTTTTGATCAATGGTTTATACATCAGTGTGCATTACCTACGGTATGACTGGAAACATAACCAGTCATAATATCTGCAGGAGGGAAAATGGTACTTGGAAATTTTAGAAAGATTAGATAACAAAAGAGCACTTTAGGCAGTACTTCTTACGAGCACTTGCAATATACGTAATCCAGTTACAGGACCTGCACCACAAATCATTGTAGCTTCTTGCTTTCTTCCAAGCTTTATTTAAACAATAATTCAGCTACCTAGAATTTAATTTATATTGCAGCAGTCCTGTTTTTCTTTCTGTGTTGTGTATTTTGTTTACATAGCCAGTGGTGGGTCTGTATTTGGAAACTTCAGCTATAAAAAAAAAAATCTGTTCCTTCATTTGCTACCAAATATTGGTAAGATAAAAATCCTGGTCTCACTGACAACAGCAGAAGTAGTGCCATTTCAGCCACAGGATCACATACAAACAACTGACTGTTGACTTCACCATGCGGCCAGGCATCCTGTGAGTAACTCCGGTGGAGTCAATGGGGACATGAGAGCTGCACAGGCAGGCTTCATATTGAATAAGATGTTAACTCTAATACAGTAACACATTTAGTTTGAATAAAGCCTCCATTCTTTAATCAGTGTAACTGTCAAACTAAGGCAACTGTAACTTCTTAGTTTACATACCAGCATCACCCAGGGAAGACATTTACTTCTGACTGAACACAAAAAACCTCATCTACTCATTCAAATTATACCTTATTTGAAAACACAGGCGTAGCATGGTTGTTGCCTGGGGAATGGGGGAGGTACAGCATGAGTATTTCTAAACATTTCCAGCCTCACCCATTTGTTGACAGACCCTTGAGTTATTTTGGAAGCTCTGTCTCTGCTGCCTGACATGTCAGTTATTAAATTGAAAATTTAATTGTACAAGGGCTTTGACACTGAACTTTATAAATTTGTTCCAACTGACCTTGTCTCAGTTATTTGCCAGCCTGGCACGGAGCCTTAGCAGTCATTATTTGTTCTCATGCAGTAGGTAGGAGCAGCATGGAACAGGAGATAGAATGGACCTGACATTTTACATGACTCTAAATGAGGAAGCAGCTTTAAATAAAGAGATTAGTATGCTCACCACAAAGAGTATTGATTTCTCTCAAACAGACCAAATTTAGGTTGTACAGAATTACTTCTTTGTACCCTGGGTGTGGCTGTTTGGTCTGTAGTGTTTTCAAACATCTATTTAAATTTATTTCTGTTTCACTATTCACTTAATTACTCCTCTGGACAGACATCTTCAAGAAAAGTTATAGAGTGTGGCTTTCATGTTCTGAACAAGGTACAAGTCACTACAACACATTAAAAGCAGAAAAAGTGTGTCAGAGTACAGACCACCATCTGAATGTTTCACAAAGTTTCAGAAATCTGAAGCACACTTTTAAATCTTTCCCTGAAAGCATCACAATGGGAAAGCAAAACAGAGCAAAATCAAAAGCCAATGAATATATGACATAGTATTTCTAATGCCACATCTGCAAAAGGTTCAGTAGATTTAATCGTTATTTGCACAAGTATGAGAGCAAGGTATCACCTGCAGACTGAAGAGGTACAATGTGCATCTGGGCTCCCTCTGTTGGCTCTGCAGCAACCTAAGTGTATTTAAGAACTTCTTTTTCAAAATAAATACATCACATTAGCAATACTAATCTCTATTTAAAAACCGTTTTAATCCACTACTGAAAAATGTGAACTTCAGTGTTCGTTAGAATCATTGGAATAAACCATATTTAAGAAAAGGTAAGACAGGAACAGAAACTCATAAGTGAGTTTTATTTTTGGCTCTTAGAATGGGTGTCTAGTGTATGGAAATCCAAATCATCTTTCAGCTCAGTGATTTAAAGGTTCTGAAAAAGAATCTCTAGCTGAGTTGCTTGCACTTTTTTATCCCATACTTTCAAATAATTGGGAAGGGAAACAAATTTATACCTGGTCTGTAGAGAAGCTCTCCTCAAAAATCATCAGTGTGAACTGTCAGTGAGTTGATGGCTGCAAAGGAGAGCTGTCTGCAGAGAGCCAGCTGATGAAGAGACTTGTAAACACAATGTGAGGTCTCAGGCTGAGGCTGCAAGCAAGATGGAAATGAAAAATGGATGTGGCAACCCATGTCCATCCTTTGGGGTTGTGTTCTTGGTTGTAACTTCTGATAGCCATTGTGTAAGTCCACTGTTCTTTTCTCAGAGTCAATTTTCTCTATTTCTTTTTCTCCTAGACGTCTGGATGCCAACCACATCAACTATGTGCCCCCCGACTGCTTCAATGGCTTGGTCTCCCTTAGACACCTGTGGCTAGATGATAATTCTTTGACAGAAATTCCCGTCCAAGCTTTTAGAAGTTTACCAGCACTTCAGGCAATGACATTGGCACTGAACAAAATCCATTACATACCAGACTATGCTTTTGGAAACCTCTCTAGTTTGGTAGTTCTGTAAGTTTTATTGATTGCTTTTTAGACATAGTCTCAACTTCTGTGCAGGGCTTTAACTCTTGCAGATGCAATGTTTAATTTAGAAGTTGCTTGAGACAACCTTTAATAATTAAATATTCCTCTAGTCCCACCACAGTTGGCAAATGATAGGTAAATAGGTTTATACAGAGGTTAATTAAACATCTGTTTTGTCTTACAGTGTTAGTATTAACTTGATATCTTGGGGCTATAAATCTGTAGTTTCCCTTCTACATTTGCACTAGGCTTAGTGATATTCTTTTACCAAGAGGTCGATTTTGTTTAGTGAGTAAAGTGTTCTTTTTGAAATGTAAATTAAGTTTTCTGGATTGTAAATGTACTACAAACTATAATTTTAAGAAATTATCTTGGAGAAGCAGATTTTTTGCGTCTTCCTACAGTTAAGCTAGTATTTGCTAAATCACTTGTTTTGATCTAGCTTAAAAGTTTCCTTCTCCAATAATGAACTATGTAAAGGAGTTAAAAAATCACCCTATCTGGTCAGCAAAACAAACAGGAAGAGATGGATTGTGTGCCCTTTAAGATTCTAAGGCTGAATGAGGGAAGATTAGAAATAGGAAATGAACTGAAAGTTTTCTGGATGACTTGGAAAGAATGCTGACCAGTAGAAGAAGTATGCATTTCCCTTCATAGAAAGTATATGTAGTTTTGTATTCTGTTATGTGTGCACACCAGTTGAGCTAAATGAAACATGCGTAGTTCACACTAAAGACTGCAAGATATGCTGTGGAGTGTGATTTTAGCTTTTTATCTTCTGGGAAAAGTGGAAAAAATTCTAGACTGGCTAGAGAAACTGAGGTGGAGAAGTTATTTCAGGATACTTCAGAAAATGTTAGCATTATTAAAGAGAGAATAATATATTCAAGCTTTACAAGCTGTCTGAAATCAGTGTGTAAGACACTTAGTATATTTCAGCATATTCTATTCTAGCCCCAGTGTAAGCATTGAACCTGGCACACGCCAGGGTTCTTTATTGACAGTTATAATCACCATCTCTGCTAGTGCTTAATATATTCATATACGCATATATGAAATGAGGAGTAAACAGCTGCTTTGTGCTGCAAAATCTTTGCCTTCTGTTTACATTAAGTATTAATCCCATTCAAATTAAAGAGTGGATGGACTTGTCATTTGACTAAGCTTCTAGACTTATCTCAGTAATGCTAAAGACAAGAGGCTGTCTTGAATGTTGTTCTCTAGATCCCTACCAGAAATGTAGTGATAAGAGGACAGTTAAGAAATACAGGAGAAAATTATTTCTTTTCTGCTCAGTTAGGATTCCTTAATTTAGATCTGCCTTGCTTATTTCTAATCTTCTGGGCTCCATATTGGTTACTAATTGAATCATTCCTCATGACCTACAAGATGTGATATTTTTTGCTCATCTAAATCTTTGTGTGTGGTTCTGCTTTCTTTTGTTTGCTACTCTATACAGTCTGGCAAATTTTCAACTCAGTGCAAAAATGCATGGTCAGTTGGAGCAGGTCTGAAGCTCTATCATTAAAGATCCAAATATAATTGGAATGTGGAGATGCACTCTTCATGGTAACTAAAGCATTAAAGGTCAGTGTAGTCATTAAAAACAAAAGTTGATTAGGTTTCTTCCTAGGAAAGGAAAAAGCCACAGAACATTTCCATTTTGCCATCGGAATCCCTGCCTTTTATGGACAGGTAGACTCAATTTCTGTAGGTTCTGCAGAACATTCAGAGAGCCTCTGATCTTTAACATTCTTTTCAGACCAGAATAAAGCATTGAAGGGAAAGTGCCTAGCAGCCCCTCATTCACAGATCTTTTCTTTTAAGGTGCTACTCACAGAGTTTCCCTCCACTATTAGGGGTAGAGTGTCAAGAATAAAATAAAAGGAAAAAGGCATCCTTTTTAAAAAACAACCTGAAGTGGCTCCAAGTTGTATCTGCTCACATTAATGAGCTTCACACAGAGTGGGGTTTTTCCATGTCAGTCTAAAAGACTTAGAAGTAGGCAGCACTGCGAGCCTTCATGCAGGGAAGTTGGTTGAAATATATAACAAAATTACTTTCAATTGCTAAACATTTGAGAAAGTAATTGTTGATTTTTATAGTTTCAAAGGAAGGCAAGTTACAAGCACTTTTAAGATTGGTTAGTTTACTCATCTTACTAAAGCTATGACTTTTTTGTCCTATGGCTTTGTGTCTTCTTTCATTTTGCAAACCTAATGCCAGTTTCCTGTCTGCCATATTATCCATCTCTTCATCTGCTCCTGTTCTGTGCCATACCCTGTAACACCTCTGAATATACATCTTCCAAATACACACCTCACACGCCACATAGTTTTTGAGACATGTTGGTTAACCATCATTGAGAATATGTCTACAATTTCCCAGTATTCAATATGCAAACCCCAACCTGGAACTCCAGGATATACCCTTTTTAAACAATATCTAGGTGGTTTTAAAACAGATCCCTTCTATGAAACCAAATGGAAGCCTGTGTGGGTGGGGAGATACCGGGAGAAAGGGGGGAAGGCAGTGGAGGTGGCCTCTGTACATGCTCTTGCAAAAGCATGACTTGCATATAATCAGTGCATGCCTGAAAATAAGTTTCTTTTCATTTAACCATCAAAATGTTTTGCTTAAGTCCACTGTGTGCAGTGTGCTTTCCTGACTGTGTGCTTAATGTTCCCCTGCAGACATCTCCATAACAATAGAATCTATTCCCTGGGAAAGAAATGCTTTGATGGGCTCCACAGCCTAGAGACTTTGTGAGTTGACCTCTTATTTGTTTCCTTTTTTTTAGAGTGTTTTCATTAATATTCTGAAAGAATAAAAATAGCCTAAAAGCCAAATGAGGTTTTTGGCTTGCCTAATCACTACAGGATCTAAGTGATGGTTTACAATGACTCTATGTGGCAAATCCTATTTTTTACTATAAAACTAGTTTGCCTTTTTAATAAGCATTGTCAATTGATAAATTGTTTGAAGGACAATTGAAAACTGTACTGAGCATTGAAAAAGAAGTGGCTATTCATGAACAGTTATGTTTGCCTAGTTTAGTACTATTTATTTGACTTGTTTAATCAATAAAGCTAATAGCTAGATTGGGAAATTGTCACAATGAAAAGCTTTAAAATTAAGAAACTGTCTCACCATAGAGGAGGGTTACAAAATTAAATGGTTTTATTTTTTTTATCCCTGGAAATAGCAAAAGTGCCAGGTAGCCAAATTATGCATGTGTTTTACAAGAGTCGAAGAGGAATGTTTCAGTTGTATCCAAGGCTTTGTGTTTGAAGAGCTCTGATAAAGAGTAGCACTGGTAAAGACTAAAATTTCCTCAAGTTTTCACCACAGTTCTGTTCAGACCAATTCAAATTTTCTTGAGTTTTCTAAAAAAACCAAATTCTACAGTAGAGCACCAAACAAGAACACAGTGCTGATGGTTAGCACAAAGTATTTCACTGCAGAGTCAGTTGAATAAAGATATTGTCTGCTAGAGTAGGCCACAGACCCCAAAAATGCTACAGGGACAGTAGAACCTTGCATATCCTTCCCCCTGGCACTTGCCACAGTCAGCTGCATCATTTTCAGAGATTTTAGATATTTCACCCAACAAGGAGAGAGGCTAAAAGGCCTGTTATAAGGAACAACTAGACAAAGTTTCAGACATGAATAATGCTAGTCTAAAGTCGACTATTTGCTTTCTCATCCATAGAACTATGTACTGCCCACTTTCATGTTTCATTAAGATCAGAAGGCAAGAAGTTTGGGACTTTTTTTTTTTGTCACTAGTTTTGATTACATTGATCCCTTGCCACTGAATTGCAGTTTTACAATTTTGACTTTTAGCCGGCAGTGAGTTGAGAGGAAGTCCCTTAGTGTTGCACGGGAAAGGGGGACGGGAAAGGGAGAAGGAAAATGTAATTGTTTGTTTTGTTTTTTTAAGTGAGATTCACATGGCACTTGGTCAAAAATGGGGAAAAACAGAACAATGGAGTAAGTAATTGCAAACCCAGTCCCAGCCACCTGGCATGAAAGAGATGAGGACAGTCAGGAACCTGGGAATAAGTGTAGGTGCAGCCACTTCACTGCAATAGGAGAATGTAGCACTCGCCTCAAGCACAGTAGTTGCATATTGTATAGACTGGTTTCCAGATAGTTTCAAGATAATCTAAAGAGATCTTGGTGTAAATGATGGACAGCAGCTTTAAGGTCATTTGTTTTATTCGACACATAGGTCTGGAAATCACATATGACTGGAGGGCAAAAACAAACCATACATGACTGTAATCTCTTTTTGTCAATAAGCAGGAGAGAGAGATTTACAAGCAGGAAGGAAAGCCTTGTTGAGTTCAGACAGCAGTTTCCTGCCCGCATTACTTCAGTCTGATACTATTTCAATTTCAATCTATTGTAAACTCTGATTTGTGTTTTGCCTCTTCAAAAAGGCTTTTGCTCAAGTTTTTCAGACTATATTCTTCAGAAAGCAGTGCCAGAGAGCATCACAGTAAACTGGCATACCTCAATTTTAGTTTCAGGTGTCTCCTGAATGCTAAAGGATGCACATGTCATGCTGAGGGCAGAAGTAGGCTTATAGTCCATTCAACCTACCAGAATAAAGTCTTATTACCATTGCAGCATGAGCAGTTCTTAAAGGAGAGGTCACTACCCTAGTTGAACTACGGTTTTTACAATTTGGTTTACAATGGGGTTAGAAACATTCTCCATACGAATATTGACAAATCTTAACATTAACAATACAGTTAATGGTAACGTTGAACTTACTGTATGTTTTCTCACTTGTTTTAGACAGAGGAAGATTACCCCAAATCATTTTTACCCTCCAAACTCCAGTATCTCTTATTTTTACTACTTAACCATTGGGAAATATCTCTTCAGAGATTTTTTCATCAGAAAAAAAAAAAAAAAGAAGAATACGAATACAACTAGACAGTGAGTCATAGGCAAATGAAACCTTTATAGTGAGATATATTAGCCATGGAAAATGCACCTTGCCATACAAAGCTGTTGAATATTCTATTTGAAATATTTTTTTTCCAATTAATACTTTCAAGCAACGAGAAGGATGGGCAATTTACAAAACAGCAAATCCCTTAATGGTATCTGAATCCATGTATGTTTTCTTTATTGCAGAATAGCTAAGATATAACTAAAAATAGGATGCTGATAAAAAATAGGAATGATAATGTGCCCTAAATAGAGTTTGTTGGAAAACATCCATACACTTTTGAGGATTTCCTGACTTTTAGCTGTATGTATTTATTCAATGCATGGAAGGTGATATTTCATTACAAATGCCAACAATTCTATGTTATCTGTTATGCAGTGCATAACCTAAATAATATAATCTATTTTCACACAGAGATTTAAATTACAACAGTCTGGACGAGTTCCCCACCGCTATCAGGACACTAACAAACCTAAAAGAACTGTAAGTACAGAGCTCATATTAGGAAGGAGGATGTTTTGTCTAGCATGTGATTATTTTTTCTAATGCTGATGATTTTATCAGTAATCCTTAAAAACTGATATCCTAGGAAAAACTAATAAACATGCCAACATGCATAAAAGATCATTTTCAACGTTCAGTTTAGAGCATTCAGGTTCTGACAACTTCTACTTTTATACTGCATTGTGCAGTGCGGTTTTTCCAGGAACTTCATCCTTGGACTACAGTAAATAATAAACACAATTAGTGCACTTTGACTCCCAAACACAACAGTTGGATATTGCAAACAATCCAATATATCACAGCCTTCTAGTCTAAGAAGAAGAAGGTGTGGCACCCTAATTAGCCCATCAGGTTTAAATGGCTTTACCTTCTTCCCTCCCTCCTCCCCATTAAATTAAAGCAGTTTCTTTTCAACATAAATAGTCCTTTGTAATACTGTAAATAAAACACTTCTGGATGCACAGATGTAGTTTGCATTTAAAAAATTCAGCAATTAAACTGGCAAAGCTTATTGTAAGAAACAGCTGAATTATAAAAATTGAATGACATTATATTCACATGTCATACACACAATGTACACATCAGTGCATATGTTCAGAATTCTTTCCATTTGAATTATTTACCATGTTACTGGTACCATCAGCACAGATTTTTGAAAAAAATAGGTAATCATATACTAGTTGGACACGGTTGTACCTCTGCTATATCACAAACTTAGATCTTAAAGCCGCTTTAAGTATCCACCTGGGATTTTTTCCAAAGCAAGGACCCCCAGGCAGTGATGACTCTAGCTCAGCACCTCCAGTGTTGGCAGAGTGGGGCTCTGAAGGAGGGAGTGGGGCTATGAGTTTCTCAGCCCAATTATTCTCAGCTGCTGTTAAGCCATCTGTCAGCTGAAATAAGGTGTATGAAATCCAGTGGCCTTACAGGATTGCCTTTTTGCTGACCTCTGGAGTCAGTAGCCGAACATGAATAACCCAGGTTTGCAGTAAATGCACCTTGCCCAGTCCAGCAAAGTGCCTGATAATGCTTGAGATTACTTACAGACCCCTGTAGTACTTCACTTCTAAGTATCAAACATACTGTTTCAGATGAGCTCCTAGGTGCAAGAAATCTTTAGAGTGTGAAATTGCAACCTGACATCCCAAATCCAGCACCAATTATGAGACCGTGTGCTTCAGTGCTTTGTTTGGGCCCCAAAGTTGATCTTATAAGCACAAGACGGCTCCCATGAGGTTGTGCATGCCCTGCTGTTCTCACCCAAGTGGGAGCCCAGGTCCACAGAGGTTCAGCTCATTGCAGGGCCATCTTATTAAGGGTGTTTCTGGGTGGGACCTCATTTCTCTCTCAGAATTTGTGCCTCCAAGCAACCATTCAGAGCTGGAGATCTGCTGGCAAGTGGCCAGTGAGTCAGTGCCATATCTGTTTGATACTACAGGGACACCATTGCCCAGATGCTCTGCACTACAAGGTCTCAGCTGTAGGAATAGTTCTCTCTCCCAAGTAAGTGGGTATAGCTGTTACCCAAAATTAATGCATACATAATGTTTTCCAGACTGAATTTTGAAGATACCTATAGATGCATTTTTCTCAGTGTGGCCTTAATATAGTTTTTTTACCCAGGCTATGAAGGCCTTCAGTTCAGACAGGGTGTATCACTTGGTTACAGTGCCCCAGGGCACAGGCTGCAGCCCTGAGCATGCTCTGTTTCTGACCAGTTCAGAAGTGCTTCAGGCTCTTCTGTGCATAAATGCACTGGAGTCTGCTCTTGGTTGATGATGGGGCTGCTCCCTCCCTCTGGCTTAAGTCAGAATGGTGATGGGGGGCCAGATACTGCCCTGGGAAGTAATCATGCCATTTCCTTATCTTTTCTGCCATGCAAGGAATTCCATTCAATACAGCCACAAAACCAGCCTGTTTACTGGTTCTAGATTAAATGGGATCCTCATATTGCTTAGAGTCTGAATCTGCATGGATGCAGTTTTTATTGCATGCAAAAGAACTAGGGATTTAGAGCCTTGCTCTGTGGCTCATCAGCAGTAGCACAATGCCTAAACAAGTAAAGCCAATAATGTGGGACCTGTTCAAGTAATGACCAAGCGTGCTTGCATCAGTGAACAATTTGAGGCTTTCTAAATGCATAAATTTAAGCTGGGAAGCCTTTTTCATACCCGACTGAACTAATGGGAGTTTCCCACACAAATCATCATTGTTCTTTTGAAATCTTAGTTGTATCTTTTGTTTTTCACAATGGAGAATTACTCATATGAATAAAATCCAGTAATTAATGATGAGACAAACATTTGACCCTCTATCCAGCAGGCACAACTACACTGGATAGTTTGTTCATGTCCACATTTAAAATATTTCAACAAAAGGTGGTTGTGGGAGGCTCAACATATTACAATATAATGTATAAAATCATTTACTTGATAAACGTATGCAATCCATTATTATCCCAGCAAAAGAAATAGTTGCAGTTTAACAAGTACAGGGGAAATATATATACTGTTTTATTGTTATTTATTTAAGTATTAATATTTAACTATTAATGTTATTAGTTTGTATGTGTGTCTGTATATTTACATTAGATCTATATACATACAAATATATATGCAAATTCATAAATACAGGACATACAGCTACAAAGCATTTTCCTACTGAGGGCATCTGAATTTTAAAATGCCATTTTGCAGTTTACTTCATCAGAATGGTTTTGTTCATTCAGAAAAGTGCAGAATTCCAGCTATTTTGGTTTTTTCTTTTCTTTTGCTTTTTTCAGTTCCATCTTGTCCCAGAAAACAAGGACATACCTTTACATACAGACACTTTTCTTACTATAAACAAAAAAAATTGTTGTGCGTTGTGAATACAGATTGTGCCTTTTTTTTTTTCTTACTGTGTAAACCATTTTTCCTTTTGTAGGGGATTTCATAGCAATAACATCAAGTCAATACCTGAGCGTGCATTTGTGGGTAATCCATCACTTATTACAATGTAAGTGATAAGAGTCTTTCAGTGACTCTTATTAGAGAATGTGGAACTAAGTATTGTATTTGTGGCTGTCAAATAGCTCTTCTTGTGAGCGTACTGTGTAGCACATCATTATACAAGCAAACAAGCTCTTATCTTTCCATATTCATGGATGCCCTGTTTAAGGGAAGCGAGTAGTGGTCTCTGCCCTTTGACCTTTTATTTGAACTATTTCTTCTAAGTCTCTTAGCATTACTGTCAATGTAGAAGCTAGCAAAAATTACTCTTGATGGATTCCAGTCTGAGTTCCCATTGTCTTACATGAGAATGCATTTAACAGGCAAACCTCAAAATAAGAAATTGTAAAATAAATGTAAGAAAAATGGGGACTCATTTTGAGCAATATATTCTATGAGTAAAAGCAGCGTGACTTCAAAAGTGAAAGGGAACCTCTTCTGAGTAGGTGAAGTTCTGACTTTGTCACCTGCTGACCTTAGATTTGTCTCAGGTCATAACTATGTTCTTCATATTTGGATT
Source organism: Strix uralensis (assembly GCF_047716275.1). Classification (NCBI taxonomy): domain Eukaryota; kingdom Metazoa; phylum Chordata; class Aves; order Strigiformes; family Strigidae; genus Strix; species Strix uralensis. The sequence goes on from NC_133976.1 coordinate 41,384,719, forward strand.
CCTGTCTTTGCAAACCTGGGAGGAAGAGGGAATATTTTGTTGACTGGCTTCTGGCTTTAAAACTAAGAAAACAATGACTACTTGAATATTCAAAATGTGAAATGTGGTTGATAGATACAGATTAGTGGATGAGAAAACCCCAGAGATTCACCTCTGCTACAATCAGAGGTGCACAGTCTGTGATTCATCGTGGAGAGTTTACTCATTTGCTTATAGTATAATCATGTAATATATTTAGAAACTTAAAATATTTTTCATAAAATGTCTTTTTATCCTCTTTTTGCAGACATTTTTATGATAACCCTATCCAGCTTGTTGGAAAATCTGCTTTTCAACACTTACCAGAACTCAGAACTCTGTATGTGTTTACATTTTTATTTTAAATGTCTTTATATATTGCAGTATTAGAGTTGTCCCACACTTCCCTCACCTCAATTGTATTAAAATTATGTTTTTGAATTCTAGGACTTTAAATGGTGCATCACAAATAACAGAGTTTCCTGATCTGACAGGGACTACGAGTCTGGAGAGTTTGTAAGTGCTAGAGAAGCATTTTTGCTTCGTTTTATTTTTTTGGATACTGACTTATTTTAAAGAATGTCCTAAAAAATATATTTGTCTTGCAATCTTTAAAAAGTGATCTATTTTTTCCCTTTTTTTTTTAAATAAATACTTTCAACAGGACACTAACAGGAGCACAGATCACCTCTCTCCCCAAATCAGCTTGTGACCAGTTACCTAATCTCCAAGTGCTGTACGTTTCAGTAAGATTATTAACATTACATTAATGCAAGAGATTAATGGATAAATGAAATCATTATGATTTTTAAATTACCCAATTACTGCTATTTCTGTGTATCACATTACTTCCTAGGAAATCAGCTGAGGGAGCGGGCCCCCACGTTACTCAAAAAGTTCACAACCCCCACTTATCAGTCAGGTTTTCCTATAAATTGCTGAAAAAGATAATCACTTCGCATATTTTTAGGAAAGGGTAAAACAGTTCTTGATTTTATTTAAAAAACAACAGAACTACCTTATTTTCATTCATTCTGTCTCTCCTACAGTAGTCTGAGGTTTTTTTTCCTCACTGAGGAAGATAATTCAGTGAAGTGAATGGAAAGTATAACTGAGTAAGGAGTGCAGTTTTAAGTCCTTGTTATGCTCCTCTTTTAGTTTCGTTTCCAACCAGACATAAGTAGCTGACTGAAACTTTAATAGACTGTTCCTTGGCGTAGTTGGGGCATAGATTTTGTACTAAATATCCAGTATTTTTTAGCTTGGAAATTTCCTTGGAGTTTGCTTAATTACTAACGAAAGTAATCGTTGTGTCCTCTTCTTTGAGAATGAGCCAACAGCACTTTCCTCTATGTATTACATCACTAGGAAGGTATTTGGTATTAGTTCTCTGGCCAGCATTGAAATAGCACTAATTATAACACATTATTTGAATACCAGTGTGGATGTCATGAACATTTCCAGAAAAAATTAAATTTTAGTTGATGGACTCAATATAATCATTTCCAGAATGACAAAAGACAAGAACAGAGTCTGTTGCCAGAAGTCTGCACACAGACTTAAGTTTAAATATGTCCTGTATTATTCATAAACAATAAATAATCTCAAAACAGAAGGCAAATAAATACTATAGTAATTAATAACCTGTGCAGTTCATAGTAGAGTAGGACTGTCCATTGGGAATTCACATTTTTTATTTTTGAGTATCACCCTGCATTATTCGAGCTGATATTTAAAAGGGAGGGGAACCAATTTAACAGCAATTTCATGTATTCAGAGTTGCTCTTTCCCCTGTCCCATCAGATTGGAACAATCCTGCCAAGCCCACATTTAGGTTTGCACATTAGTTTTGCCTGTGCCATAAAGTATAACAGTGTGCTGAACCCCACAAGTTTACTTGGAAACTGTGATCTCGAAGGGGCTTCCTGGCTCAGATACATGCACAAACACTGCAAGTGCAAACACTTCTTTGAAAGACAATTTGTGCATACTACCTAGCTACCAACACTTCCAAATGTGGATTAATGTGCAGGGAGGCTTCCTGGGTGTCTGCGCACCTGCAGGGAAGGTGTATGTGAGAACATGCTTGCAGCAGTCCTCGAGAGACTACCCTCAGCACAGCTGGGTATCCACCTCAACACAGTAACCAAACCCACTTGCCCTCTACTGCTGCCAAGAGCCTCATGTACTAACAAAGTGGGAAAAAATCCTTAAAAATAAACAAGTAAAATATTTCCTGGAATTCTAACAGAAATTGAGGGAAGAAGGGTTTTGGTTTTGGGTTGGGGATTTTTCTGTGTGTGAAGAGGGAGTGTCAGTATACACAAAATTCAACATACTTCTAAGAAGACCTAAGTCACAAATCTGGGCATGACAGAATAGCCACAGTCCGCCAGACATACCAAACGTCTTTTACCTTGGCTTAAACACCTCCAGCTCACTTGAATTTTATCCTCTGTCATGTCTGATTTGGACCACAGAGTACCTGTGAAAAATAGAAAAAACAGAAGCCATAATCTTCCCTGCTGTAACAAAAACAAATACGTATACTGATGGTAGCCTTTATGCATAGTAAAAGCAAAGTAGAATACCTTAAAAACACACACAGTCATTACTTGCACCACTTCCATAAATCAAATGTAGAATAGTCTAAATGCCCCTGTTGAAATAGTAATGGTGAAAATAAAGTTTTAACAGGGAAACAAATGGGTGGAGATGAACCAGTTTTAAAGAATTTGAAACGGGAGTGAAAAGAGATTACTCTTTTACATGATAATATTGGATAACTGTGGAAAAGAACTTTTTCCTAATTATAGGCATAAGCTTTTTTTCTATATTCTTTTTACTAATAAATTTCCCATTCAGTTTTCCCTGAGCAACATGTATATATAGGATGAGACTGTTGGGTGGTGGGGGTTGGTGTTTGGTTCCTTGGGTTTTTTTCCTCCAATTTCTGCAAATTGCCTGGGCTTGGTTTTGATTAGTTATATTATACTATAAATCAGTCCAGATGTTTCAGTTATTCTGTAATTTGTTGAGTTTTGGCTCAAGTCTTTTTAAGGCTTTTTTCCCCCCATGTAGTGATTGATTTCAAAGTTAGTTCCAATATTTTTTTTAACCATTTCCCTCAGTTATAAGATATAACAGTCTAAGCATCAGAGGCAATAGTGCTTAATTAAAAGCATAGAATGGAAAGCTGATTACAGTCCATTGTGATTATTACCAGAAAATACAGGATCTTCTCTGAAAATGTTTAGTAGATTAAAATAAATAAATATATGTTTAGTAGATTATTTTAAATGGTTTAAATATTTGTCAGAATTTAACCATGATGAATATGAAGTCTGTGATGTAAATCCAATATTCTCTATGAGCAGATGGTCAATATCGTTACTATAAAACACTCAGCAGAAGTCTACACTTCAGGCAGGAAATCTTCAGACAATGCAAGGAATTTGCAAACATAGGATATGGAGTTAATACATCTTCCCTTTTCCCCTCCTCTTTCTTCCTCAGTTAGAAATCAAAATCTGACAGATGAGAGATGATAAGTGAGTTTCCACATTTCTGTTCTTCTGTGAGTGTGGATAAAAACAAGTTATTTTAAATTGAGCATGAAGGTAGACAATGAAAGATCTTTTTCTTTTAATGTTACTTTGATGTTAATCTTTTCTTTTCTTGTGTATTACAGGGATCTGTCTTATAACCTGCTGAAAGATTTACCCTGTTTTACCACATGTAAAAAACTCCAAAAAATGTAAGCATCAAACTACCCTAAAAAAGCATAAAAATAAGCACCTATATACGAATGTGTTTGAACATCATTAACTTGGTTATTGCTGGCTGATTTGACATATCCCAAATACATACCCTTACAGTATATTGAAGTAGATCATAAACACAGTCTAAAACACCCCAAGTCCTCCAAGTGTCTTTGAAACTGAGGAGATTCTTATTGCTATTTCAGTGACTTGCATCACAATGAAATCGGTGAAATCAAAGCAGACACGTTTCAGCAGCTGGCTGCTCTTCGGTCTCTGTGAGTACAGCCCTAACAACCATTCACCAGGGTTCTTAAAAACATGGGGTATATACTGTCAGCTCACTATATACCCCAAAACATCCTTGTTTCTGCTTTTCCTCACTTGGATCTTTCACCCATTAGGTCATAACTGTGAAAGGAGAACAAACATTGTGATGTTTAGCATTTGCAGCAATGAATCCAAAGGTGTAAACTTATAGCTATAAAAGCTGTTACTTCTAAATGTTTCTGATGGAGGTGGAGAGAGATACTGAGCCAGAGATGGTATCTGTTGGTGGGTTCACATAATAATCAGCTCTAGGTAGCATGAAATCTTCTAATAGAGAACAGCGTCTTAAGAAATAGAGTCCAGTCACGTGTGGGTTTCTAGTTTTCACACAGATGCATGTGCTAGCAGAGTAATTTTGTCAAGAAATTACTCACGGTTGTAAGTTTTTGCAGGATCAAACCCATACATTTTTTTAAGAGTTGCTTTCAGTCTTTTTGATTTTTCAAGGGCAGTGAGGATTGAGGTTAGGAAGTTAAGTCTATTGACAATGGATTTGCTGTTCTTAGTCACATCATGAGGACCACTTAGAAGTAGTCCATATACCCCACCCTTCTTTCTGCTGCCTTAGGAAGCTGTGAAGCAGATGGAAAGTAAGTGCCTTAGACTGTAGAAGGCATTAAGACGTTTGAAGAAAGTTGTCAGTTTAATAACTAACACCATTAACTGACTAACAATTCAAAAATGGGAAAAAGATTTTGAACTGTGAAATATGCAGAAGTTTATTGAAAATATTTGCATGTGATTAATACCTTTTTTATATTTAAGCATCCTAATCAAGTGTATGAAAACTTCCATGGTCACTCAGTGGGTGTGTAATTTTCCACTCACTTTTCTTGTAGGGATTTAGCTTGGAACAAAATTAAAGTTATTCACCCCAATGCCTTCTCCTCTTTACCATCTCTGATCAAACTGTAAGTATTTGTATATCTTTTACATTCAAATTTTCACAGTTTTCTTGCAAGAGTGTACAAAAAATGTAATAACTTGGTGCCCCAGCAGAAATTGAGGCTTTCTCTAGTCTAATCTTCTGGTCTGTTGAATCCATATCTAAATGATTGCTTTCTTGTACTTCACTAGTTCCCATAGGTATTACGGCAAAGGTGCATATAACGCTGTGTAATGAGAGTGATTTGGGGTCCATGAATAATACCAGTGCATCTGCCTTTTTTCATTCAATTTGTTAGCAGTTTAGTCTCTTGTAGCAGAGGGGAATATTTACTGTTAGCTGTGTTTCAGGACGAAGGAATTGGATTAAAAAATTTGCAGTAATGTATGCATAATTATGCAGTATGCATCTTTATTTCATCATTCCTCATTTGATGGAATAGTTTTTCTTCTTTAGTAAGGTCAGCCAGAGTAGTTAGTGATCACAATATCAGCACCCAATTTTGCAGGCCTTGTTCACAAGCACTTCGCAGTCCTTAATTGTAATGCCTCTTTAAGGTGAATCCCTGAAGTATTGGGTGTATGGGGAAGACGTGAAAAAAAATTCCTCTGGAGTAATCTTGCTGCGTGGTTGTCACAAAGATACACTGATGGGCATTTGCTCACAGATAATCCAGTAGTTGGTGGGATGCCTACATTTGCAAAGGTGTATTCATTTCTGTTGATGTCCAAAGCCTCCCCTCTGAATGGTGCAGTGAAAAATGTCCATAAAGACAATATTGTCTATGACATCCCTTTTAAGGCCCTCCTCAGAAGTTTCCTACTTTGTGAGATGAGCAATAAATTGTAGCTTTGGTAAATAGCATAGAACAGTCAGAGGGGGTTAAAGAAAAAAGCCCTTTAACACACCGAGAGTAACACAGTGTACCAGTGTTTCCTGAAATGGTAGTCTCTAAGCCTGGTCTGACTGAAGTGAGCATTCATTAGGACCAGAATTTCATCTTTGGTATTTAACTGTGTTGTGAGCAAGAAGACACACACTAAACCAGATAGGTAGAAGACCAGTCTATCAACATACCTTATTTTATGTCTAGCTCTTTGATTTCAGTAGATAGTCCAAGAGATGGGAACTTTGCTGTTCAGCCTTGGGCATAAAAGTATTTCAGCAGCATCAGACTCCCCTTTGTGCTCCTTGGCTGTTGACCATTTTAAGTATTGCAGTGTAGAAAGTTGTGAAGAGGACTGAAAAGCCTCATAGAATAAGTGGAAGAGAGAGGGAGAAGTAGAGAACAGAATACCTCTGGACTTCCCCCTCTTTGATTATTTTACCATATCTTCTTGATCACTGTCACTTTTTTGTTCACCTGATTTACTTTCCCCAGATTCTGTATCTGTGTTCATCTGCGCTGTCTTCCTTCAGCTCCTCAGACAAACCTCAGTTTAGAACTGTCACTTTCATCTGCTCCAGCCCAGACCCATCCTACCCTGAAACACACGTCTTCCCCATACACCTGACCTGATGCCTGTGGAGCTTTCAGGGTAGCATGCCCTCTAGCATCCCACTGAATCTTTTAAGCTGTGGGAAGCTGTTCTGGTACTGTCTCCCTTTAATTCAAACAATCTAATGAACAGATTGTAAATTAATTTGCTAGTCTCAAAACTGGCACTATAAATGTTTGGAGTCAAAATTTGTCAACAGAGACTTAGCTAACTGCTAGATACTACTGTTAGCTTTCTGCTAGACACATAGGTGCATACTCCTGAGTGGTGCTGCAGCCTTGCTCGACTGACTGTGGCTCTGTTTATTGCAGTCATTTTTGATCGAGTTAAAAAAGTCTAACCTGTTCTTCCAACATGTCACTTCTAGTGCTGAAGAAAAAAACTGAAAACCCATAAGCTGATTTTTATTTGCTGTTATGCAGGGATGTGTCATCCAACCTTTTGTCCTCTTTTCCTGTGACGGGGCTACATGGTTTAACTCATTTAAAATTAACAGGAAATCATGCCCTACAAAGTTTGATATCATCTGAAAATTTTCCAGAACTCAAGTGAGTATATCATTAAAACTAATAAGCCACATTTGTGTTCATGTGCAACGGAAGGTGTGTATGTGTGTAGCGCATGTTACTTCATCTTGTCAGTCTTTGATCTATGCTATTAAAACTAAAGCAAATATGATAAAAATGATAGACTTCTTTTATTATGCTCGGTTTTAACTGGAGAAACTATGAAGGGTTTTGAAATATTAACTGCAGTACTTGCTTAATACAAGCCACATCTGCTTCCTGGTGATATGTTTCAAAAGCTGTTAAAACAATATTGCTAGGAGCTTAGTGATACGTCCTTCTTCTACTGGACTGTGCTTACAGAATTTCCATTATATTTAACAAGAACACAACAAATATCAAGGGAAGAATATACTCCTGAAGTTCCAAAATATTTGACCTCTTTTGTTTGAACATGTTTTTTCTGTAATCTTTTGATTAAGATTCAGATAATACTTTGCCATTATTATTAAAACATATTGATGCTAGTAATTTTCTGCTGGGTGCTCTGTGATACAGGAAGGAAATGTTCCCTAGAGATCATTTGCAGCTCTGCCAGTCACTGGATGACCATAGAGAAATCTCAGTAAATCAAGTTTTGCCTCTGACTTCAGGGTATTAGTGTCCCCTAACTCTCTCTCGATTTTTATAGTTTAATTAGAGGATGTCAAGTGCAACATATATTTTTCCCATGTTTTACTGTAAAAGGTTTGATATTGTAAAATTTTAAACAATTAAACTGTGTGCACATAGTTACAGAATCACAGAATGGTTGAGGTTGGAAAGGGCCTCTGGAGGTCTTCTCATCCAACCCACCTTGCTCAAGCAGAGTCCCATGGGGCTGGTTGCCCAGGATCATGTCCAGACAGCTTTTAAATATCTGCAAGGATGTCTTCACTAGATTGGCCTTTTGCAATGGAAAAGTCCCATGAGTTTTAGCAGGCAGACAACTCAAGGAGTCGCTACCACTAATGAAGAGGACTGGAGTGTTTGGAGTTAGCAATAAGGGACTCAGGAGTAGAAGTGCAGAGCGATTAAACCTCCATGTACAGCACTGGAGGGATCCACACTAGAACATTTCTGTGATGGCATGTTAATATAAACTGAGAGAGAGTTGCAAAAAATGGTTCCAAGGTTAGGAAACAATGCCTTAAAAGTCTTGATAAACCCAGTATTTGTAGGTTGTCACAGAGGAGAACAGGCAGTGACTTCATCATAGTGTATGAAGCTACTTTATAACATAAACATTCAAAGTACTAGAGGCCTTGCACCTCTCTTACACTAGAGACCTTGAGATGGGTCTAAGAGGTCAAGAAGCAAGTACCATAAGAAGTCATGAATGGTTGAGGCTGAGCTTCTGCCATAGTTTGTCTTCTCTCACTGACTTTGCCCACATGTTGAGGCAGGTGACAGTTCTAAAATACCTGAAAGTTCTTTAAAAGAATGTAAACACAAGAAAATTAATTACTCCAACCTAGCAAATATATAGTCATGTATATACCATGGCTTAGAAGCATAAAAGGTGCTGCAGTAGTCCTAGAATAATGCACTATTCAACTGAATTATGTACAACTGAGATTTTTTAATTCTTTTATCAAAATTATACTTTATGTGATTTTTCCACCCGTAAAATTATGTACATTGCTCAGATGCAACTACAGTGTATTTAGTCTGGGTAAGTAGTTAACAAGAATGTGTAAGGCAGTAGCTTGTCTTAAAAAAAGGTGTAAAAAGTATGATTAATTCATGTAGAGTTGATTAACATCTGTAAGAACAAATTGTATCCAGTCAGGAGAGAATGGGGTAAAATCCTGACCTGGAGTCTGCAGGACTTTTACCATAAATCGAAATGAGGCCAGGACTTCACAGTGGATCACTGCACAGATAATGCATGAAGCACCAAACTTGAACAGAGATCTAAAACAAAATGAAATTTCACCCTTTGTAATTGTTGGAACGAGACACTGGTTACAACATTGAAGACAAATTCCTGTATAAAAGCTTCCTGCTCATCTAAATGGGTCATTGCTGTTCGATAGACAGACACATCAAAGAACTGAGCATCCTCTGCCCCACCTTCAGCAATGGCAGGAGAATGCTCTACAGAGCTGAGCCCAGCCTGCTATGGCAAGCTTTGAGGAAGTAAAGTCAGGCTGCCAGCCACTCCTTCCTTCTTTATCTGATGCTTTGATTCAGCTCTGTAAAGAACTCAGTGATTTGCTCCATTCATCACAACAGTGCTTTCCCATTCTCCATAAACCCCCACACCTCTGTGAGGTGGAAAAGACCTTATGTTCTCTGCTGCTTAATCTAAAAACAGAAAAAAGAGTCTTTCCTTGCTGCAGGAAAAAAATTATGAAGAATACAGATATCAGTAAGATAAGCAGTATATAAAAATAAATTCAGCCAGTGTTTCTAAAAGTGTTTAATTTGACAGAGTCCAAATCTAACCACCCCCATCAAATAAGCACTAGCCATAAAAAGGACTGCTTCCAGCACTGTATGGCTGACAAGTTCCTTCCTTTTTTTCTTTTTTCTTTTTTTTGTTAAATGTGCCTTTTCGAGAAAGAAATTCCTCTGTCACTGAGAAGAGCTGATACCGATCTCTCTGCATTGCAGAGTATGTTTTGTCCTCTGTGTTCTGCTTCCAGTCATTCTGTGCAATTATACTTTGCACACAGGTTCAGAAGCATTCAGCAGTTTTAAGGCCTATATGTATATCCTAGTAACTCAAGGGAAGAAACAAACAAACCGTTCAGGTTTAAGAAAGGATGCTAGAAAGACCTGCAGAGAGGATAAGAAATGAGAGTCTTGGTCTTTAAAGATAATTTAAAAGCAGTGGGATTTTTTGACTACTTTATCAAAGTAGGGGACCACTACAATGTGAGAGGTCCACATTTCCAGTGTATGACAGGACAGCAGGCCTGTAGAAGTGCAACGGCGTTTGGAAATCTGTCATTATTAAGCACATAGATCTGTTTGAGTAACCAGAGAATACTTTCTGTTAGACCCTTGGGCCTAAAATATCCCCTAGCTGTATCAATGTTTTCTAAAAGGTCTGAAGACATAAGTTGCAGTGAACACTTTGCAGAACAGCCAGTGTTTCTTTTGATAATTTTTGTTGGGTTTTGTGGGGGTTTTTTTCAGAAAAGGGGCATTTCTAGTTGGGGATTGGGATTAGTTTTAGCCCAGGTGACTAGCTACGGGTTAGTCTGGCAATCTATGGGTTTAATAATAGTTTATTTGAGAAGGGCTTCTGTGAAACGCGTTCAAAAATGTTTAATTGAGATTATCTCCTTATTTTAAAAGATGGCATGCACAAAAATGAGTTAGAAATCAAATATTTAAATCTGCTGGCATGAGGTTGCTTGATAGTTAGATCTTGCTTATCTTGAACTTTTATTGAAGTACCTTAAAATTACATTCTGTAGCTTTTTGTATTGGGTACAAGGGTACAGATTTTTGTTGCTAATTCCCAATGGAAATGTAAGTATATAGAATCTAAATGACCTAAAACACACTAATTTAAAAATCACTTTAGAGCTTAGGGTTATGTTTGTTCCCCTTTGTACAAACCTTTTGGCTAGCACACAAGTTTAAGTCCTGTTGGCACTGGGCCTGATTCAGACTGATTTATTTGCACATTTCCCAGAGGGTTAGAGGTTGCTTGGAACTCTCATTGTGTTAATTTACATGATTAACGTGTTAGAAGTAATCCGATAGGAGAATCTAGTTCTATTTTATTCTTTTTAAGTTAAGTCAGAATAACTTCTAATCACCTCTTACCTTTGAATTTTTTGGTTTATTGGACTTCTGGAATTAAGATGAGTTGTTAGGTTTTTCTATGTACTATTGACAAACTGTGCAAATTAAATATCTCTACTTCCAAAGCATAAAATGTATCTAAAGAGTAGAAGTAGTAGTCTATAGAACTTGAATATATGTAGTTCTTCCACGCTACCCTAGAATTTTCACATCCCCAAAGGAATTAAGTTCAAAACATACCAGAATTGAGCAATTTTCTGACAAAAGAAACCCTCAAAATCATTGAAACTCTGACCTATACTCATGTGTTAGGAATACCAATGGAATGAACATCCAGGGTCCTGCATTGACCGTGCTCATTTCAAAGACAATTAATAACGTAAAATCTTTTCCTCAGTGACATCTGTTTTCACACATAGTGCCTTTCTGATTCATTCACCTTTTGGTTTAGAACACTGCTTTCTTGATCTGTGCACAAAAGACGTGCACAAAAGACAATCTTTTTGCCATCTTACTGTGAAAAGAGTTGAACGAAGTTTGAATTCCAAAAGATCTCATTCTCCCAGAACTGGAGAAATTCCATTTGGGAAGTGATGGTTTGGTTTTGCCTGTTAGGCAGGTAGATGCAGTTGTGATCTTTGGATCTGCTTTTTTAAAACAAACCATTAAGAAAGTAACATGGGGAAACTGTTGAGTTACACTGTAAAATCATTCAAAATCATAAAACACAAATACAGCTCTGAGAGTAACATTCGCCCAACAGCAAGGCATGTATCGCCCACTTTCATATCTCCCATGAAAATGCGTAAGAAACTTCATTGTGGCTTTACTAAAATTAGCCTAGAAATCATCTGTATTTCTGACGTGGAATTTTATTTGTGAGTCCTCATTTTGTATTATCATGACTGATTTTTACCCATAGATATTTTTACTTCCAGTCATGATTCAGTCTGCTCCTAACAGTAGAGGAGCAGCACAATCCAGTAACTCTGGTGCTAAACTAGTATCATGGCATGCTTCTTTATTCTTCTACAGGGTCATGGAGATGCCTTATGCTTATCAGTGCTGTGCCTTTGGAGCTTGTGAGAGCCACTACAAAATCGCCAGCCAATGGAACAAGGATGAGAATAGCAGCATTGATGATTTTCACAGGAAGGATGCTGGGTTGTTACAAATTCAAGGTAGTCGTCATCTTTGGCTTTTAAATCTACCTGAAGGCTGTGAGCAGCCTGTGATGTTAAATAAATCCAGAACTCTTTTACAGTCACAGAGGCGGCCTCTCTCTTGCCTGGTAATATGTTACTCAAGCATTCCTATGCTTAGCAAACTAATTTTTTCAGGCCTGCCTTTCAAAAATCTCACTCGCTCATCTTTCCATCCAAACAATAACTATAATAATGTGGGAAGTGAAATCTTCCCTTTATGTGAGAGACAGGGAAGTGATGCTGGTATGTAACCCCATAGAAGTGCAGGCCAGCAAAGATCTAGTTTCTTGCCAGCCTTGGAAGTAGCAACGCATCCTTGGCTCTCCTGCTATCCACATGCCTCAGGATGAGTCACAGAGTTTATGTGGCTACTTTGGCAGAGCTGCCAATATTTTTTCTCAGCACTTCCTGGGTACCAGAGAGTGCATCTGCTCTCCAGGGCAGAAGACTACTGTATTTTTCTTCCCCTTCAGCACAAGGTTGATTACTTGACCTGTTACCTGTTACGTAGGTGCACCCATACATGTTATACCATCCTGCAGCTTTCTGTGCTATCTCTGCTCCAGCAAACCAGTAAGTCTCAGAGTTCAGGGTCAGCCTCAGCAAGAATAGAGCCAGGAATACATGGTAGAGCAATGACATAAGAAACACAGAAAAACTTCGGTTAATTCTTAGTAGCCTGGCACAACAGCAGAATTCATATTTTAAACTCCTTTCTAAGCAGTTGTCACACTGCAAATTAGGTAATAGGGAATGTACCTGATTATTTTCAGAGAAGTGATGGTGCCAATTTATTAAATAATCCTGAGTACAGTAATTCAAAACCAACTAGGCATACGTCTGCTTCTGCTCACATTTTGGCAGGCAAACAGACAAGACCAGGCCTTAAATACCACAGGCATTTTTGCAATTTGTACTGAAAGAAGTTTTCCTGAAAATTGCAGTATCAAGTCTCGGTATTTTCTCCCCCACAGATGAGCGTGACTTTGAAGATTTTTTTCTTGACTTTGAAGAAGATTTGAAAGCTCATCATTCAGTGCAATGCTCACCTTCTCCAGGTATAAAACTGCCAGACAGATAGGAGTCCAAGCACAGCATTACCAGATATTCTAGATGCAGAATAAACTCTGAATCTGATAATAGGATAGTAACATGATGTTTTGCAATAATTTGATGAGATTAATACAAATACATTGCACGGTAATATAAAATTTTGCATTGAGGTCCAGAAAACTAATCAGCTACTAAATTAATCTATGAGTGTAACGAAAGTTTTACCCAGTCCTCGAGCAGATCCTCACTCTGGGCCCCTTTTCTCAGGAATTGGTCCCCTTATCAAGGAAATGAGAAAGCAAAGACTCTGTGTTCTACCAAGACGTAGATGATAAAGGAGAGCAGAATCTTTGTTTGCTCAGTCTTTTGCAGAGCTAAAATAATTCTTCTGAACTTCACTGAGTTATTCTGCACTTGAGTTTCTTGAACAACACACAGCTTAGTTTAATGTCGAGGAAATACCAAACACCGTACTATAAAATACCAAATACCACTGTACTGATGTACACAGTCCATCGCAAAGGACCCCCAGCACTGTCATTTTCTTTATAGAATAGTGCATCCCTGGCTTTGCAGTGTAGCAGAAAGGAAAAATAAATACAGTGATTGAATTGCAAAGCTACAGGCCACCAATTCCACTGAAAGTTTCCTTTAAGGCAAGGAAAGAAGCATGTCTTTGGAAGGTTGCTTGTAGCTTTAAAGTTATGTCAAGAGAAATAGGAAAGACACGAAGCCAAAGAATTTAGAACCATTTGACCATCACATATTCTCCTGTGGCCTAAATATAACTACTGAGTTCATGAAAACATTTCTGTCTTCAAAGTAAGTTATCACTAGACCCAAGAGAAAATTTAGCTTCCATGCTGATCTTCAAATGGTATCTTAGCAAAACTTGCAAACTGACACAATAGATGCTTATGCCTACTTGATGGCAACAGCTGTAGCCATATGGAGTGCATCTCAGCTGCAGGGTTTGTGTCTTCATGGAGAAGCACAGACCACTGTTGAAGGACTTGCTTACTTGCTTTAAGAGAGCATAGCTGGATCGTACAAGATAAATAATGTTTCTCAGACTGCAGAGCATTCAGCTTTAACCGCACAGCATATGCACCTCAGTTCTATGAGAATACACAGAAGGCTTCAATCATAGCCACAGGTCATCCAAAAAGGCAGCACTTTCAGATGCAAAGACAGCCTCAGTTTTCTTGGACTGTGTAATGACATGTTATAAGTAGCCAAAGTGCATCTGTCTGTATCCATTACGTCACACTTCACCAGGACTCATTAGCAACCTGTCCTAGTTTAGCGAGAGGTATCTTTTTTGGCTTTATTCACACACTGACAAATGTCACAGCATTTCTTGAAACTGCAGACTGGATATTCACATTACGCTTGTACTGCTAGGCTCAAAAAGAAACCCATAGACTATTCAGGTTGAAGGACAAAGACTCATGTGCACCACCAGTAATGCAACATGCATTTAGCAGCATGTTATCAAGGTCTCAGATTACTCCAAAGGAAGAGCAAATTTCCAGCTCCCTTTTTGGACTGAACTTCACTGCTTGGCTGTGCAGAGAATCTGCAAGAAGCATGAAATGTAATGTCTTAGAAAGCATAAAATTATTTTTTAGTTTACATGAGTTTCTTGTGCCCTTTTTATTTTGTCATTTCAGGTCCCTTCAAACCATGTGACCATCTGTTTGGTAGCTGGCTGATCAGAATTGGAGTGTGGACCATAGTGGGTTTAACCTTTATTTGCAATGCACTGGTGTCTGCTACAGTTTTCAGATCTCTGTTGTATATGTCCTCCATAAAACTTTTGATTGGTTTAATAGCTATTGTAAATGCCTTGATGGGTCTGGCCAGTGGAGTACTGGCTAGCGTGGATGCATCAACTTTTGGTAGCTTTGCTCAGTATGGAGCACAGTGGGAAAGTGGAATTGGTTGCCAAATAACTGGCCTTCTCTCAATTTTTGCTTCAGAGGCTTCCATTTTTCTCCTTACCCTAGCTGCACTTGAACGTGCATTCTCTGTAAAGCACACTACAAAGTTTGAAACAAAGTCCTCCATTGCTAGTGTAAAAATTGCCATTTTCTTTTGCTTTATGTTGGCAGTAATCATTGCAGTGATACCACTCCTCACTGGTAGTGAGTATGGAGTTTCTCCACTTTGTTTACCACTACCATTTGGAGAACCCACTGCTATGGGCTACATGGTAGCACTGGTGTTGCTGAACTCCCTTTGTTTCCTGGTAATGACTATTGCTTATACAAAGCTCTACTGTAGTTTAGAAAAGGGAGAACTTGACAACATTTGGGATTGCTCTATGGTCAAACATATAGCCTTGCTACTTTTTACTAATTGCATTCTTTATTGCCCTGTGGCTTTCTTATCTTTTTCCTCCTTACTAAATCTCACTTTTATCAGCCCAGAAGTGATTAAGTCAATACTGCTAGTAATTGTCCCACTGCCTGCATGTCTAAACCCACTCCTTTATATACTTTTCAATCCACACTTTAAGGAGGACTTGGGAAGTCTGCGGAAGCAAACTTTGTTATGGAAGAGATCAAAACATGCTAGTCTGCTCTCTGTGAATTCAGAAGACATAGAAAAACAATCTTGTGACTCAACACAAGCATTGGTAACCTTCACAAGTGCCAGCATATCATATGATATGCCTACCAGCAATTCACTAATGCCATCGTCATATCAAGTGACAGAAAGCTGCAATCTTTCATCAGTCGCATTTGTTCCATGTCGCTAGTTTCAGTGGCAGTACAGAAAGTATCTATGTTTACAAAATTTTAATCTCGAAAGTAAGTATGGATGTGTGCATACAAGCTAAAGAGTGCCTCTGAATTATTGTTACACACATCAGAAAACAGACAATGACAAAACTTGCGGCAGGCTGAAAATCTAATACTTGAGCCTTCTCAGCCTGCTTCCAAAATGCTGGGATGAAGAGAGAAACTGAAAGCTGCTGCAGTTTGTGCAGTTTGTATCAGCTGTGCTCTTTTAAAGCAGCACTACTCAGAAAGGGCATCAGTTGGTCAAGAGCAAAAATAGCACGTTAAATTGGTAAGCTTTTTTTTCAAAGCATCACCTGATACAGTTTTTTTTCAGGGTTTGGGGTTTTTTTTCCTGTTTATTGTAATCTGGTTTTAATAATACTTTTTCAGTGCCGTGATTGTTTTTATAAGCATCTGTGTATAGCCCTCATTCAGCAAGGTATCTAAATGGAAGAGTAGTCCTGTTCAAGTCCTAAAGGTTTCTGCAGAATAGATTTTGATGAAGTTCAGTGTTTGATAAAGCTGATTTAATAGTTTAATCAGCATCAAGTTTGGTTTTTAGAAGTCATCTGACTTGACAAAGCGGTTTTAATTGTCAGCTAAACCTACAAAACCAACATGGTGTGAAAGAAGTTAATAAAGACCCTGTTAAGCACTTAAAATGTGATTGCAAGCCATTGTCACATGGATATTTTTCTAGTGAGATTCTGCACAGTTTGGTCCTGCCAGTAGAACTAATCCCAGAATTACTGCTGATAAAATTGGCAGATAGAGGGTGGAAAATACTACATAGAAAGTCATCAATACAGAAAGACTGACATGCTGAGAGCAATTAAAGGACACCAAAGGCACTCACATAGAAACATTCATTTAAGGTAATTTGTCTAGGAACAAAAACTGTAGTCCTGCTCATGGCATGATCTCTGACCTGTGAAACAGTTATTCTAGAAAGCTTCTAGTTCATGGTCACGAGTCAGTTGAAGATTTAGAAGCCACTGTGTCCTTTTGGCTAAGGATGACAAATATCCTTAGCCAAGGCAGTATCAAGTAGGAGTGAAGAGATTGTATGATCTGTGATCTTAGCGCTGATGCAAGCACTACTGGGGTATTCCAAACAGTTCTTGCATTCACATTCTGTAAAGAACATTGTGAAATTGAAAAGAATATGAATATCATAAATTTAAAGCAGCTTAAGAAAGAAGTGATTTGATCACAGTTTATAAGTAGCTGCTTCTGCCAAACAAAAGTTTGAGAGCAGAGGGACTACTCATTCAAGAGGAGAAGAATCTGGTAAGATAGACTGAAGTTGACATTAGGGATACACAACATAGAAATAAATGTGTACGTTGTTGACAGTGATGGTCATTAGCTAGTGGAACTATCTGTCACCAAAAATCTCTAAATTCAAATTGGATATATTGCCAAAAAAGGTATCGGAGCAGCTATTGGAATTCAGAGATTTCTGATGGCTTTAGTTTAGGAAAAGGTTAGATTTGATTAACACAGAGTTCCTCTCTGGCTTTAAATCTGTTAATACTTTGCTGAAGCATGTATGTTTACACATCAGAAGCATCCCAGTTAGAGAAAAGAGACTTCAGATCTTTGCCAAGTCTACTGTCAAAATATCTCAGACAACTGAGCCACCTTCACTTCCCTAGAATATCAGTCTTTGACCTTGGCCAAGCCATCAAGCAATACTCCAATGTTTTTTTTCTGAGTTGGCACCTTTTGCTTGAGTGAACCGATGATTTAAGACACAAAAGTGCACAAATTTACTTTGTTTTGTTTTTAAAAGTAGCTCCCTGAAGAGTAACATTTAACAGCCCAGTACTCACTGCTCAGTTAGTGGCCACTCAAGCTGCAGGTGAATGAGACTAATTTAACATTACCAAGGTTAGGCTAGCCCAGTAATTGAGGTAATCAGTTACAGATGATCTCTGCTGTGCATCTGTTACTGTATATAAAACTTCCTGGGACTCAAAGGACGAATTTTCACAATGAAGAATGTGTTGCCAACGATGGATATGCCTTGATTTTCTTGTCTATTCACACTGGCATATTTTTAGTTTTACAGTTACAGATGGCATCAGTTGACTTTGGCTGACATGTTCATCCTTCAGGAAAAAAAAATGAACCAATGCTTAAATTATGTATGATAAAGTCAGCTGAGTACTTATCTTAATCCTTTATCTCTTGTGGCTTTTGAAGCAGTGCAGCATACAGCTGGAGAATGATGCCTGAAACCACTTTGGATTAAACAGAGGATCAGTCAACCATTGCACAATACTTATTACCATGTTTACTTAGCTTTAATTTAACTGGGGTCCATCTGTGCTGCACTGCTTAATGTCAGTGAAATTCCTTTCAGCTCGCTATATTTAAGAAGTTTGTAAAGTGATTTGAGAAGCAAAATAATGTTATAAATCTAAAGACTAGTTAAAGAAAGCTTCTTTTATCAGAACTTTTTTAGCTTGCAGAAAGTCCTAAAGGCTTTATGTCTTATTTTTATAAGCATGTTTGAAATATTTTGATCAGATATTTTAAACTTGAAATTGTTAAAATTCATTTAATAGATTTTTAAAGTAAAATGTGTAAATATAGAACTGTATTTATTGTTACAGTGAAATGCAACCACAGTAAAGGACATGAGATTAAGCCCTGTACAGTTTCATATTGATATTTTCTATATTTTCTGCTCATATATATTACTAAATTCATTATCTGTAAATAATATAATGTAAATGTGTAGTGATTGTAAATAGGTGACATGCTTTCTTTTCTATCAGTGTTCCAGACATATGTAAGTTGTAATAAAATGTGACTACCCAGTAAAGACCATTTAATCGGGACCTAACACCTCTTAAAGTGGTGTGCATCCTTAATTAATTCTTTCCAAGTCATTGTAATACTTACACTAACCTCCCTAGATGTCCAGAATTCTTGGTGAAGTATAAGTTACAGGTTGCATGCTCTCAAGGAGCAAAAAAATAAAAAAGAGTAGTGTTTCATTTCAACACAGACTAAGTTTTTTACCAAAACTTCACTCACAGACCCTTATGAACAGATCCTGCTCCCTGTGCGTGCTGTCCATGTCTCAGTGATGACCTCTCACAATTGCCGTGTGTGAGACTGGCACCTCCAACTGTGTGACAAGGGTGTGCATCAGGTCAAGCGATGAATGTGCATGAGTTACCAACAGGCTTCAGACCGTGTTGGACCACATGAGAGATGAGGTTCTGCTGTACTAGGCTGCTGGTTTTGGTGAGACAGCAAATTCTCCTACGTGCTTCCTTATTTTCTCTCCAATCCCTTATGTGGCAGACAAAGCAGATCAGGGGATTACCAAACAGCAGGCAAAGTTCATCTGATTTATACACAGCAGAGAGGCAGTAGCGCCATCACATATGAAATGCATAGGATGCAGATGCTAAGGACAAATGAAAGGTGGGGCTAAAATGTCGGACTTAGCAAGAGTCGGGTTGCTCAGGCTGCACTAGAAGTTACAGCTCCGTTGAATTAAAGACAGGCAGCAGCTAAGCACAGTCATGTCATCATCTAGGCATCAAGGAAAGGTGAGACAGTGGATGCATTCCTGTTAGGAGGGACTGCAGCACAGGACAGTTATATGTGCTTGGTTTTTCCAAGATTATGATTGTAGGTCATTTCTGTGAAGTGCCTGAAAGAAAGGGGTAAAATACCAATGAAGTAAAAACTCTGAGAAAGCAATTGCTTAGTCAGGAATTCACTCCATATGGTAAGCAACAAATTACAAAGATCTAAAAAACGAAAGTAAAATGATCCTAAATGTAAATTGATTTTGGCAGAGAGTGTGCAGGTTCTCAGTGTAGATAAGGAGGCTAGAGTGGATGGGGTCATTCAGACAGAAGGGTGGGTGAGTTTCAGAATAGTCTTATTGAGGTGGTACAGACCAGCAGTGAATGGGGATGAGAAAGGCATTAATTAGGAGGAAAAAACCAGAAGCATGACAAAGATAGCATAGGGGAGTGCATAAGCCAGGGAAGTGAGAGGACTTCAGGAGACAGGATGCAAACAGGGGCAGAGTTTTATGGGATATTGAGAAGGGTGGTGGAGTTCTGTGAAGGATGAAGAGCTCAGTGGATACAAAAGGAGGGAAACAGTGTGATGGCTGAGGAGATTGAAATGATAAGAAAACAGGCAGTGAAAATGCTTTTCCATGCACTTATTTGCACCAGACAACGTAAGCAATATTAGAGCTGGTGGCCATAAGGGAGAAGAATGAAATTTTGTTATTTGAGGAAGGAAATACTATGGATTGAACGTAGAAGGGAAAGAGAATAACTACAAAGGGAGAATGGTCTGATTAGTGAAAGCCTCAGTGCAGAAGGGAAAAAGAAGCATCAAGGTATGTGGAAGAAAAATTACATCTTGGTATGTGGAAGAAAAGTTTTTATTATTTTATGTACCAGATAGTGAGCGGTAGCACCTGTGGTCACAACTTCAGTGTTCTGGGCAACGTACTAGCACACATAAGTATGGGTGGCTTCTCCCTTAAAGCACTCACACCACAGACGTGTAGTGTTATCCGCAGTAACAGCTGAAGGAGAGTTTACTGTAGGCTCATGTAATAGGTTATTTAGGCATGACACCTGCTCAGTATTCTGACACACTAGATACATTACTGAATTTTATCTAGGAACTCGGTCCTCAGGGAAGTTGCAGGTACATGAATAGCCAAGGAAAAAAATCTAGTCAGAGATACAAGTGAAAGCCATAAAAAAGATGGGATCACCTGTAAGAAAAACAGATGGGGATTAAGGCCAAGCCTTAGCAGACACTAGCAGAGAAGCACAGAGAATTGATGCTGTGGGAGAAACGCTGCATCAGCTGGGCATGCAGCTTCAGACCTCATTCCCAAAACAGGGGAGAACATCCCTGGGTAATCTGGTGGTCATACTTGATCTCAAATTGAGATCAACCACTTGCACAGTCCTTGCTGTTGCTGCTGCTCCATGTTTGCTTTCTGCCTTAGTGGCCTACGTGCAGCCTAGACAGCAGGAAAGCTGCTGCTGCACAAAGTTTTAAACTATCTCCTATCCATATCGTCTGTAAGAGGAATTTCAGCTTTATAGTATTGGGCACAGCTTATTTCCTCTGACTGTTGTCAACAGTAATATCATCATCAGACATTTCTCTGTCATTTGTTTAGGTTGCTGTATGAAAGTTAAGGTCTTGCTGGAAAACCTCATTACCCGACCACTTAAAGGATCAAATAATTTAAAAAGTTTGTAGCAAAATCAATGTCCTTCCTTCAGGAAAGCACTGGAAGACAAGGAAGTGGAGACAGAAGAGTAAGAACATGAGTACAGGAAAGCTAACAATGAAAGACCAGAACTAGGATCACAGCAGCAACAACAGTGTTAGAAAATGCTTTCCAGATCCATGAGGCACAATAGTTGTGCAGATGCTCAGGTGCTGCAGGAGAACATAGCTCTCAAACTCTAGCAGAACTCCTGCACTGCTTCCACCAGCAAAAGATGGACCAGTATCTCCACCAACCATAATAAGCACTTCATGTTCTCTTTCAATAATGTGTGCCAACCAAAGAACAAATCTGTCATTCTGCAGCAATGTTATTGTAAAAAATAATGTGGGTATTATTGCATATTATCTAAACTAAGCCTAGGAAATTGATTCAACTCTTTATTCATCTTTTCTCGAACAGAGTCCAGCTACATGAGATCAGAAATCTTAAAGAAAAATGCAAATTTACCCATGCTAATAAAAAAAGTAGAAGGAATTCTAATAACTAACACTTGGAAGCATACTGGAAAGAAAAGACATTATCAACGTTAAGAACATCTTGTTCACATAATGAGAATCACAGACTTGTGCTCCAATGACTCTGGAGACATAGGAAATATGAGTATGTTCCCTCCATAAAACAATTTGTTGTGGCATTGTCAAAATTATCTAATGATCCAATCTCAGTCATAGGAAAAAACAAACATTAAGAATATTCCTCTTGAGAGCTGGCCCACAGCCAGGATTTCTAAAAAACTCAGTCACAGACAAAGAGTCCACTCAAAATCCCTATTTAATCTTTTCACAGGGGCAACATTTTCCACTTGTCAAGCAAAAAATATGCTTCATTAACAAGGAAAAAACCTGTCCATCTGTGACTCTAAAGACTTCCACTAACTATTATGCATGCATATACCAAAAGTCTTCAGTTGGCCTTGAAAGTCTCAGGACTCCAAAACTAATACTTGAAGGAAGTTTCAAACATCTCCTTTTTCATCTGGTGTCATTCCTGATACGTAATCACTGTTTTGACAGGTGCCTTCAGTTCTTAATTTGGTTCCATGCATAACAACAGCTTCTCAGGACTATCTGTAGCTGTCACTGCAGTTATTATCAGCATTTCCAGTTTATGAACTGACCTTTTCCTGGAGGAAGGAGCTCTCCCAGCCTTCTAAGAAAAAAATAATTGGGAAGATTGCTCTACTAGAAACAGAGGTTTTGTCTCCTGTATGAAGTACCACGGCCTGTGAAATCCTCCTAGGCCTCTTTTCTCGTTAACTATGAAAAAGAACTCCAGAAAGTTTTGTGTGGCCAGGGAATGAATTCTAGCATATGAAATCAGTCTTAAGTCTGCAGCGTTAGCAAATGCCTCAGCACTTCTCTCGTTGAACATTGTCATCAGTCAGCAAACGAATGAGGAGCCAAGATCATTGTTCCAGGGAAGTTTATAGAAGAGATGATAGGTGAGAACGTGTCTGAACCATAGCAAACTAGCCAAGTGGAAGACCCAGACATCAGCATCTTAATTCATGAAGTGGCAAAATAGTTCCCTGACTTAATTGAATGCCCTACTGTGAATGCAAAGTGTGAGGAGTTTTGCTTTATTTGATATATACTTGTCCCAGCATACAGACAGCCCTCCATATTGTTGGATTTTCCTGTGGGGTTTTTTTGTTTGCTTTTTTGTAGGTTTGAGCAACTAGTGATATTCAGGAGTTTGTGAGATTTCAACATATTCCTCAATACTAAAGTGTAACTGCATACAAATTTTATACACAGATTTCTCTGAGCTGACTATTCCTCAAGGAAAGTGGCCATTGCTTGCCATTAGGGTAGCCATAGTTCTACACATTTCCTCTTTCGTTTGGTGATGACGTGGTATATTTGATACTTGTTAAATTCAGTGTGATAGATGAGGAAGGTGGAAGACCCATTTGTAGAACTGAATGAGACAGAAAGCCATTTCCTTAAAAATGGGGTTTATATACTTACCTCAAGTTTCACCTACAACTTCTTGAAAATCATAGGAAGCTTGAAGAAAACAATAAAACATCAAGTTTTCCACTGGACTTGTCTCCACTTGGCAAACAAATTTAACGCCAACCTACAGCTATCTCCAGTCTGTGGAATACAGAGAGGCTTGAGATGCTCCAGCTGCCGGAATGGTCATCACTTATGTTCACACTTGAAGATCTTAAACCCATCATACTTGGTCTTACCTCAATACAAGGCAGTATAGCAAATCAAAGTTTGCAAGGCCTACCCTGCAAAAAAGCATCTCCGTTCACAACTTTCAGGAACAGTCTTTAATCTAGCAATTTTCATTCTGACCCAATTTGTTAATTTAGTATTTTAAAAGGCAAAAATACAACTACATTCATGAGAGTCCATTTAATGTCATTCAACTTCAGTATGAATTTCTTAAGGTCAGGGCCTAGTTCTCCCCACCTTGGACAGGGTTTAGGCACTTTGTTTACAGTATAGTTTAATTCCAGTGACAACTGAACTTAATCAGAGTTTCCTGTTGAAGAACAGGAATCCCCATGTGCCCATGCAAAAACTCCTCTTAATATTGTAAGATGCCCTGATACGGTGAAATACCCTGACTGTGCAAGCCCAGTGAGGAGAGGACATCCTCAGAGAGTAAGGATACCTTTTTGGCACCATCCCATTAATTTACTGCGCACTCCAAAATGCCATCATCTTGAAGGTGGCTGTGGACAATTTCTCTGTTCAGCCACAGATTCACCCAAATGCTCTGTTACCTTCCTGTTCATAAAATATCTGCTTCTCTGGGTGACGCTAGTACTTCCTCACTGCCATCTCTACCTGCTTCTCTGTCCCACTCCTCTTGTGCTTCTGGCTAAGTAATACCCAAAATGTGCCTCTGGCACATCAGTTTAGATTCCAGAAACCTTTGTGGTTTTGGGGACATGCACTCTTGCTTTCATTTATCCCAGTGAAGGGGGCTCGATATCATCTAGTTTCAAGTAACTTTCTTCCCAAAACTACAGAATAATGATATAAATTTCTAGAACTGTTGGTGGTGTAGGCTATAAGTCTTGGTGTCCTGCACATACGGAAACAGTACACCATCAAGTCAGAACAGGGTGATGCAGAGTAGTGACAGGAATTACCCAATCATACATTGCACTAATATACAGCAACTGCAGTCACAGGCCAGTGCATTGAAATTTTTTCACCTGTTTTTGTGGGCAGGTTTGCATTGCTACCTGCAAAGCCAGTCTAAAACCATTTCAGGGAGCTGTGTATGCTGAGAAGATGAAGACATTTTTCATTCCTTATTCATTTTAAGAATTTTAATTTTGCCTATGCACAGTGTGGTAACTATTTAACTATGTCTCTCTGCCACACTGTTTTGAAAAATAAGATATAAAGATCAGTCATAACATCTTAAATTTTCTTGCTTTTCTAGCAAAGACCATTACGGTTGAGAAAACCATCTTAATAGGAAAATGAATTGAGCAAGTAGGGGTCTTCATGGATGCACAGCACAAGGTCAAATCTCGCAGAAACATGGAGTCCCCTGCATGGATTAAACACACACACACCCCAGTCTTGAAATAATCTGCAAACTACATGACTAGAGAAAGGAAAGAATCAATCTACATGGGGTGTCATGGAGCACAGTGGTGGTAAACTGATCCTAACTGGCTGGATAAAAGCGTTATTTGGGGAATAACTCCAGTATGCAAAACTGATTACTTTGAAAGGGAGATAGGTTATGAGGACCAGGGGCTAAGTCACCTAATAGGGTAACTGCAACTAATAGATCATTTCTATCCTTTGTGAGGAGTTATTCCTCTCTTATTGGAGGAGTATACTAGGAAAGAGAGCCAGCCAATGCCTACATTGTGCAACCAAGCACTTCAAAAGCAGAGGGAGTCAGGTGACTTGGTTCTCACAGAGCTGATCTGGAAGTAACAACAGTCTTAAAGACCTTACCAAGGAACAAAGATCTGACACCAACACTTCCTCAGCTGTGTGTGATGACCAGGCTCTTCTCTCGCTTACTTTAACCAGAGCATTTTTCTGCAAAGATATTGAGGGAACTATAACCATAGGCTGTGCAGATGTGGTATGAGAGAAATATCTGGAGAAAACCAGATTATGCCTATGCAAAAAAAGCAATGGTTCTTCCTGTTGAGGAAAGCAAAGAGGTCTGCATTAAATTGATCCTACTCCCGAAAGGGCCATGTGGAATATGGGAGCTGATCTCAGGTATGATACAGAAGCACATGGTTTATCTACATGAAAATAGGCAGACTTGTATGATGTAATACACAGCCTTATTCTCTAGACATCTGTCCTCCATAACTACCATCTCCCAAAAGAAGAGAGCAGCCCTCCTAGCATGCCATTTTTTGATGTAGTGCATCGTAATTGAGCTGCTTATCATCACCTGGACACATAAGTGTTCACTGTGAGATTTGTCAGCCTTTTATTTTGAACAGCCTGAAAGTCTAATATGGACACAAAGCTTCTGCTTTCCTGGAGACCCAGTCCTGCTCAACCTGGCCACCCAAGTGGGCTTCTCCATCCAGAGGGATATATCCTATTCTGGAGGACATGGGGAGCTAAAGACACCAAGCCCTGAGACATTGGGAGAGAGTATGTATCTAAGGGACAGTGACATTCTTGCTGAGCTGAAATAAGGCAATAAAGCACACAGAATGGAAGCATAGCTAGGAACACCTGCATCAGAGTTTGGCATGTGTTCAGTATCACAAAGACAAAGAGAAAAAAAATCCCATTTCACTGTACTAGTTGGCAGGGAGGTAAAGTCAGGACAGAATGGAAACTCTGTAAGATCACCATGAGCCAGAAATGTTGTGCAATTATCTTAGGAAAATGGAGACTACGGGTCAGAGAAATATTCTTTTGGCGTAGACTTCAGAGAATATGCCCCAGCTCTCCAGCCCAAGCCCTCGTGTTGGAAGCTTTTGTCTGTGCGGTGAGTTGTGACAAAACATCTGCCCCAGGAAATGCCACCTCTGGAACTGGAGGCAGTCTCCATGGCTTCCTGAACAAGCAGCTTTGCAACTGAAAGTCCTGAGCTGTCCTTGGTCTAGGCTTAAAAGTACTGCAAGTGGAGCACTTAACAGAAATTTCTCCATCTCTAAGACAGCACATACAGAGGTTGTATAGAGGTTGAGAGGTAGAATTTGGAAGAAACAAGAAATTGTAACCTTAGAAGAAGCTGGAGCAAAAATATTTAAAAAAATCTCATGGTCACCAAGTGCCTCATTCCAAAAAGCAGCGAAGAGAAACTGAAATGGCAGTGGGAAGACTGTGTGCACCCATGTGCTGGACACAGGGGAGGACTGTACAGAACCCTGTATTGGTATTGCAAAAGGGAGAAGAAAGATCTCCAATCTTAAATAAAGACATGTATGTGCATCCACAGTATGAGACTAT
Organism: Strix uralensis; assembly: GCF_047716275.1. NCBI lineage: Eukaryota > Metazoa > Chordata > Aves > Strigiformes > Strigidae > Strix > Strix uralensis. The sequence goes on from NC_133976.1 coordinate 41,411,292, forward strand.
TTGTGGAGCATCAGTCAAAAAAAGAGAATAAAGATACTCATGCAGAAATGAAGCATTTCCATGGAAAAAAAATCACTTTTAAAAAAACCCTTTATGCAAGGGTTAGTAGAAAACAAACAAAACAATAAATTATTGTGTTTTACTGGGTTCATCAAGTGTTAAGTTTGGTGAACTGACAAGCTATTCAAAACTCAAATACTTTTTTTTCTTCTATTCACTCTGCTTAAATAGGAATCGGTGATACTAGCTTGTCCAGAACTGAAATACAGGTTAATTACCAGTATTAATTATTTAGTTCTATCCTTGAATACCGCTTTTCTATCTACAAGAATTGATAGCTTTTCCTTGGAAAACGTTCTCTCTCTTTTTCCCATACTCTTGACCTATTCTTTACACAGCCTTTCTAGGTCTTTAACCACTTTTTCCCTCCTCAGAGGGTTTTACGGTCAGAAATCCATTTTGTGGGCCATAGGTGAACTGTTCTCAGTATCAGTCTCTCTCTCTCTACTCTTATTATTATCTGTGTTAGGAGAGCACTTTGGAGCTTTGGTCATGGACCAGCATCCCACTGCTGTAAGCGCTGCATAAATACAAAAGGAAAAAGGCTGCTTGGAAGCTCTCAGAGCTAAATTCTGAATGCAAGTAAGTGTAAAGAGAAAGGGAAAAAAATTGTTAAGAAAGCCCACGGGCCTTTCCAGTGTGGAATTCAGAGGTTTTGCAAGGACCTTCTGCACTTCAGTGGATTTCAGCAAGTTTTTATTTCCATACCAAATATTCCTTTTTGCACAGTGGAACTTCCCACATTTGTAGGCAATGAACTACAGCATAGTCCTAAAAACTGTTGCTTTATGATAAAGTGAAGCATTTCTCATCAAATCTGGGACCTCATAAATTATACACTAGGTTTGGGGTTTTTTTTAGAAGGTAAATAAGTGACAAACAATAGATCCATTGTCCACTAAGTACCGTTTTACACCAAGAGCCTTTCATAATGACAGCAGCATCATAAAAGTGCTTTGATCTACGAAGGATCAAATATCTTTGTTTCTTATTAACATAACTTTCTTTCCCAATGGAGCACAGAGCATTTCTGATAATGGCACTCTATTAGGATAATTAGAAAAAGATTGTTCAGCTCTATTTCCCTCTTAGAGCTCCCTGGCAAATTTCTCCTTTTGTGTCACTCAGATTTTCTACCCCAAATACCTCTGTCATAAGGAAAAAATTTAAAAGTTTCACATTTTATAGCTCAGAAGTTTAGGCTGCCAATGTGATGTTAACCAGCCATTAAAAGATTCTGAAGAAAGACCCAGACTGAAAATTAAGCCATCACCTTTTAAAAAACTAATAATTTTTTTAATGTGAGCAAGATTTTCAATAACTATGTCATAGATCTTTTAATAAGGTAGCAGGAATGTGCCCTGGGTTTATTTGCAAGGGAGACATGAGACAGCATTACAGGAAAAGCTTGCCCCAAGGGATCTGTGGGTGAAATATGACCAGAAGCAGAATTCGTATGACAGATGACAGACAAAGGAAGACACTTGCTAAGAGAGTATTCCCAGACATCGTATTGGAAACCTAGATCTCTTACATTGTCTTTCTGTGCGATATTCAGGCTTTTGCCTGTTCCATCAGAGATGTAGATCTGAGGTTGCAGGCGGTTAGGGTCAGCTGGAGAAAGTCGATCTTGTTTCGCCAGGCACCTAGTGCCACCATGTGCCCAAGTGTTCCTCACTGCCTTTGTGAAACATTTATATCTCCCTTTTCAGTTTCTGGTTCAGTGAGTCACCCCTCTTCCAGAAAGCTTGTAAGGACAATTTGAGAAAACTCCCTGTGCAGATTTTGGGAATTCTGGAAGAAAGGATGCTCTCAGGCTCTCCCACTTTGGTGGTGGTGGAGGTGAGCACAAGACTGACAATGGGACCCCTTAGGCTTCAATGGTTTTCCATGCAAAACACAGCATTCTTGATCAGCAAGATGGTTGCCAGTCATGGCAAAACACTCTGAAATGCAGAAGGAAATAATCAATGAAGAGGTCAACTGATAAAACTGATCAAAGGGCTCCAGCATTATGAAAGAAAATAATCTCCTCAGCCACACTGAGGAAAATCATGGCAGGAAAGCCAAAGACACAGAAAACAGACCCCAACCAAGCAGCTGTGGGAAAACAGGGACTAGGAAATCATGCACAGAGGACTCTTGTGTCTGTACAGAAGAGTGGTCAGGAAATCAAGGAAACTAAGTGTATTGGAACTATTGGAACTGTTCATATCTATGCATTCATTATTCTATAAAAAGCATGTGTCCCTGTTTGCTTCAGCTATCTAAAAAGGTAAGCTTTAAACCCAAAGTATTTGGAAGGCTGGAGATGGGACAGAGATGTCCTGAACCACCTGAAGCATTACAGTTCCCAATTCCAAAATCTTAAGGCAGGTGTGCTGGAGAAGCCAAGAAAACAGTAATAATGGTGAAATGGTAATACTGCAGCCCACTTTGACAGCCCATGTGAGCAACCTAAATACTGCAGCCCAGTAAGTGTGCAGGTGGGCAAATCATGGCAGGGATGTATAACAAGAGACTTACACTCCTCCAAAGCAAAAATGTCCTAGAAAGTAACACAATCTGCACACATTTGACTGCTCAGTCAAATTGGAATCTTCATTGCCACCACCACCACAGTTTTCTATAAGACATATGGAAAAATAATCACTTTATTAGGAAAGCATCCCCTCTTTCACCCTGCATAACTGTTTATATACTTGTTCTTTAATCACTACAGTCCTGAGAAGGTTGACATTTCATGCTGGTTCTGGGGTCCTGAAGGAAAAGAGATGTGAGCTGCACTGGATGGCTTCAGCTGCAAGGGCACTCAGGCAGTGCCAGCAGCCCAGCTGCTATCTCTTGCTGCCTCCAGAAAAAAGTGTCAGGATCCTGTCTTTGGCAGTTTGGGCACTCAGGACTTCCAGGATCCCAGCTCCATCCAGCAAAAAGCCGGGAGGCTCTGGTTGGTGCGCTTGGCTCTATGAGCTCCTCTGGCTCTAAAGTACCAGCACACAATCTGACTCATGCCTCTAGACACAGTGACTACATCTGTACTGTGAATTAAACAGTCTGGGAATGTTCTCTGGCCTCAAAGCATAATCCAGGTCTACGTGCTCATGCTCTCTCCAATCCCTCTGTCCCTCAAAATAGAGTGGTCTTGTCCATAAAACATATTGGGAACAGTGTCTTCTCTACATTAATTCACCAAACAATACCTGGGATAGATGCTGTATGGGCCAAAACCATGACAGGGAGACTGCTAACAGCATGTTGAGCTGTTAGCCTGTGCTTGAGTCCATATCTTGTCCAGTCCAAATAATACAACCAAAGTTTCTGGAGTTTCTGGCACAAATCGGATGGTTCAGAGTGACAGGGTCCAGGGTTTAGGCTTAGCATCCTATCGGTGTGTCCAGCAGACGTGGAAGCATTATATCCCAGGCCACCGGCAGATCTCTGGCTTTGCTTAGAGACTTCCTGGTCCACTCCATTGACCAATTGCTTGTGATCTAGCAAACACAAAAACTAATTTTGGATAAGACCCAGTAACCCATCAGCGGGTGCTTTGTGACTGGATCAAGGCTTCTTGACTCCAAGTCTCTATGGATGATTCTCTATGCAGCCATTTGTCCCAGTTGTGATTGAGGACTTCCACTACATCAGAAATCAGAGTGTGTACAATACAGGGAGTGAGCTCAGGTCCTAGCATTGTACCTCTGTGTTCTCCACCCATCTGCATGTTGGGTGAGAGAAGGCCAAGCTGAAACAGTTTTCATTGCTCCATTTCAACAAACACTTTTCATAACTTAAAGCTTCTGGATTGCTCAGTAGAACTGGACAGAAAAAAAAAAAGACATACGAATATAATAATCAAGCCTAACCCTTGATCTAGGTTGATCTGATAAAGCCCTGGCACAGGGCCTTCAAAAACAACTCAACATAGCACTCTGGGAAGGATTATGCTGAACAAGTGATAAAAGCACAGGCTTTGTGTGCATTGGCACTTTACAGACACTGACCCACTCACGTGCTTATTTCAGACAAAAACATTGACTTTTTGCCCCCCAGATGAATTCCACTTGTCATTTTCCTATCTCCCATCATGCAATTATAAATCCACTTACACTATTTATGGTGCGATAACTTTCTCTCTCCACCCTATTCTACAGACAGTCCATCAGATTATACTGGGGCCTTACAATAAGAAAACACGTGGAGGTAGGACTTCCTACTTACCAAGCCAAAACTATTCCACTCAGAGTTGGTGCACAAGTGCCACATGCCAGTCCCCCTGGACATTGCTCAGCTGGAGCACACAGACCCACTATAAAAACAAGCAGATGTTCGTTGCATTCTAAACAAGATTGTTGCCCATAATTCAGTCTTTGGTTCCATCCAAGTCTCCCATATTTGTCTTCTGGCAATTTAGCAGGACATATGCCATGGTTTGCTGGCTGAAAAATGTTTTGAGAGTAAGAGACTCCTGCCTTTTTTTTCTGTATCCGGGGACAGGGGGGAAAAGAAAGTGGGGGGGGGGGGGGGGGGGGGGGGGGGAGGGTAGCCTAACCCTTTCTCAAAGAGAATTACTGTCATCAAGACATGTTTGATTTTATGATGTTGTCCAACCTCTGCTTAAAGAAAATATGCATCTTACACAATATTCTTCTAGTTAGTGCCTTGCATAGGCAACAATGCTCTTATCATATATTTGTGCTGTAAGGAGCACAGTAACACACCATGAAAATCTTTTGTTTCAGATCAACAGGTGTACTGGTTTTGGCTGGGGTAGAGTTAATTTTCTTCACAGAAGCTAGTATGGGGCTATGGTTTGGATTTCTGACTAAAACAGTGTTGATAACACAGGGATGTTTTTGTTATTGCTGAGCAGTGCTTACACAGTGTCAAGGCCTTTTCTGCTCCTCACATCACTCCACCAGTGAGTAGCCTGGGGGTGCACAAGAAGTTGTGAGGGGACGCAGCTGGGACAGCTGACCCCAACTGACCAAAGGGATATCCCATACCTTGTGACATCTCGCTCAGCAATAAAACCAGATTGACCAGAGGGCTGCTGCCTGGGGACTGACTGAGCATCAGTCAGTTGGTGGTGAGCAATTGTTTTCATTTGCATCAGTTGTCTGTCTTGGGTTTTATTTCTCTCTCTTTGTTACTTTCCTTTTCATTACAAATTATTATTATTATTATTATTACTACTACTACTACTATTTTATTTCAATTATTAAACTGTTCTGATCTCAACCCATGAGTTTTCTCACTTCTACCCTTCCAATTCTCTTCCCCATCCCACTGGTGGGGAGTGAGCAAGCGCCTGGGTGGTGCCTAGCTGTCCGCTGGGGTTAAAACACAACAGTCCTTTTTTGGTGCCCAAGGTGAGGCTCGAAGGGTTTGAGATAATAACAGATTGACCAGAGCATATTAGAAGGGATTTATATCTGTTAACAGTTGCAGATCAGAATGTTGATTCATCTGTTCTTGATAGTAGTTTGTCTGATATGCAACATGCTCTTTCCTTTTTTGCTGTAAGTGTTAAAGATTAGTGTTGGCTTTTGCAGTTTGCTGTGCTCTGTAGTGATTAGTGATGTTTTGCCTGGGAGATTTGTTATTAAAACACTGACCTTGAGCTTATACTGGTATTTGGGCTCTGTACTGAAGCCATTACTATACTTCAGGTACTATCTCATGGAGACAATTAACCATTATACTTCTTCCTCTGAGAGGTTTTTCGTGGAGGAAATACAGAAAGGCACCTTCACTACCTTCTTCTGTGATGTTTTCTCCCTCATACAATAACTTCTCAGTTTCTTGAACATCCTTGAGTAGTTGAAATACTTCTATTAGTGTTTCTTACGAATATTGCACTGATTTTGTCTAAGGTTAACAAGTGATTTAGGAATATGACCCAGGCTCCAGGAGAGTATGGTCATGGGTGGCATGGCATGTGGGAGAATATGGGCAGGTACCTAGAGAACTTCTCACCTCTAATGGTCTGGAACTTCACTCCCAAACAGCTATAGGATCCTGTTGACGTGATAGAATGCTTGAAAAAAACAAAGTCGTGGCTATTCCAAAGAGGTGCAACTTATCGCACTGTGCTGGGCCCTGGCCAGCATCTACCAAACACTGCTCGATATTATGCAGCACCCTCAGGGAGAAGAGAGGGAAAACATACCAACAGACAATAACCCCTATAACTAAAAAGAAACAATGGAAGCAGAAGTCAGCTCATTTCGTAAGGGATGAAGAAGCTTGTCCTAAGAGGGAGCAAGAGGAAGAATCAGAAGAGGCAGCCTGTTCTACAGCAGAGTAGCCACAAAACCAGGAAGAGACTGAAATCATAAATCAGACAGAAACCCTATGATTCCTACCCCTAAGTGAGCTGAGAGATATGTGAAAAGATTTTAGCTGCCAACTGGATGAGATAATTCTCAGCTGGTTATTCTGATGCTGGGATATTGGGGCAAGGAAGCCCAGCAACTGGGATAGCTTGCTAAGGATAAGGCTATTGACAAAGGGTTTGGAAAAAGGGCAGAAGTCCTCAGTCTTTGGCTGTGACTCCTGTCAAGTGTGAAGGACAAGTATCCCTTCAAGGAAGAATTTGCAAATTTCCAAAGCAAGTGGACCAGCGTTGAGGGATGTATCCAGTATCTGAGGGAATTAGCCATGTTGGAGGTGATCTATAACAACCTGGTTGACAAACAGGCATCCAAAGACCCAGATGAAAACTGGTGCACGCGGTCAATGTGGCAAAAGTTTGTATGAAATGCACTGATGTCATACACCCATACCCTGCAATAATGAGCTGGACAGACATGGAGGCACCAACTAAACTGGCCAGACAACTCTGAGAATTTGAAGATAATCTTGCTTCCTCCATGTGGGCCTGTGCCTCAACCATGGGCAGACTGACCAAAAAATGTTTGAGCAAGCCAAGAAGGGTAGGTCTTCCTCACGCACCTCAACCAAGACCTCAGCTATTAAGAGTCAGCCTTTTTCTGTTCAAGGTAAAGGGTACTGGTGGCGCACGCCACATGCAACCCTGTGGTTCTTCCTGTGTGACCAGGGGGAGGACATGAGGAAGTGGGATGGTGAACCTACAGGGAGACTAGAAGCTCAGGTACAGGAACTGCAAGGAAAAACAACAGCCAAAAAACATCCATCCAGGAAAATTACTGCTCCAGTGTCTGTTGGGCAGAGTAGAAGGTCTGACTGTACTTTTGACCCTGATGAAGGGACTTCTATTTTGAAGTTACAAAAAACAAATAATGAAGACTACAGCCAGGAATAGAGGGGCCTCCCTTTGGCCAAGAGGAGGAAAGGGGCAACTGGGTTTACTGGACTCTGTGGATTCAATGGCCTGGTACGTCAGGTGCCACGTTGGGCACCAAAAAGGACTTTGGTGGTGGTTTAACCCCAGCCAGAAACTAAGCATCACGAAGTCCTCAATCAGTCCTCCCCCAGCAGAATGGGGGGAAGAGAATTGGAAGGGTAAAAATAAGAAAACTTGTAGGTTGAGGTAAGAGCGGTTTAATAATTGAAATAAAATTAAATAGCAATAATAATTAAAACTGTAAGGAAACAGAAAATAACAAAGAGAGATAAATAAAACCCAAGAAAGACAAGTGATGCATATGAAAACAATTGCAAAAGCAATTGCTCACCACCAACTGACTGATGCCCAGCCAATCCCTGAGCAGTGGTGCCCCAGCCAACCTTCCCCCTAGTTTTATTGCTGAGCATGATGTCACAAGGTATGGGATATCCCTTTGGTCAGTTGGGGTCAGCTGTCCCGGCTGTGTCCCCTCCCAACTTCTCGTGCACCCCCAGCCTGCTCGCTGGTGGGGTGGGGTGAGGAGGAGAAAAGGCCTTGATGCTGTGTAAGCACTGCTCAGCAATAACAAAAACTTCTCTGCATTATCCACACTGTTTCCAGCACAAATCCAAACCACAGCCCCATACTAGCTACCCTGAAGAAAATTAACTTTACCCCAGTCAAAACCAGCACAACAGGGAATGAATGCACCACAAAGACCAACAAAAACCTCTCAATAATAAAAAGCATATTATGTTCTGTAAATAGGCTGAGTTGGTGGGCAGGGAATGCTGGGTGTTGTTGTGAATGACTGTTCCCAGTGTAGCACATGTATCTTAGAGCCCTCATCTGTAGGCTCTGAAGTTTAACACAGCTTTTGGAGTCCATACTGGGTGCTCCTCCCAAAGACAGCATAGACTGTCCTGTTGACTGGTAGTGCCAAGGGCTAGTTTGAGGCATGGATGCTGACCTCCCTAAACATCTTCTGCAGTAACACAGAGAGACATAGGCTCCTCTAAGAGGATCGCTCAAGTAGGGACCCTAACTCTGGTTCTTTAATGAGTGCTTCAGAATACCCAGGTACATCAGAGTCCTCTGCTCACTACCCTCTATTGGAGACTTTGGCTTAGGAGGCAAGTAGGTGTCTGTGCTGTCCACACAGTACTGGAGTATGCATCTGCCACAGAATCTGGTCTTGCTATACACCATCTCCTGCATCCATCATCAAACCTTCAGCATACTCTGCACTGGTGTCTTTAGACCTCACCTATCTTAAGACTTTTGTAAATATAATTTTTTAAACCACTGAGTTTGTCCTCTCTGTAGGCAGATTTAAAGTTGATCCTCCCTCAATCACTTTACAGGAATGATGGTATCATACCTGTAATCGAACAGTTTAGAGCCACTGCCCTTTTGAAAGCATGCTTCAGTCTTGTTGGTCTATCTAGGGCCATGCAAGGAATGCACCACCACTCTTTCCTGCTGTTCCAACAAGAGGAGATTAGACAAAGTTTGGCTTCTCTTGACTGTTCAGAGATCTGAAAACGCAGGTCTTGGTGGTGAACTTCCTATCAAAATCTACCCAACCACTCCTGGCAGAAGGAGGTGTCTTAACATCTCTACTAGAAGAGAAGGGAAGTTCTCAGAAGACTTCAGAGGGAGAAAGAAGCCTCAGGAGAGAAAGGAGAAAGCTGATGGGAAAGGCAGATGTGATACAGGGGGAAGGGGCTGAAAAATATGGGCTATTCCCACATCACATCATCATAACTAAAACTTCCTCATGCAGGCTTGTCAGGACATTTCTTCTGCCTTCCTACTCATGCTGTATCAATATAGGAGAAAACATCGTTGCTCTCGATACTCATTCTTAGAAGTTCCCCAACCACCTTTCTTCAGCCACACAGTTTTCTCAAACTGAGCAGAAAAGGGACTGACTTAACTAAAAGCATTACAAATGAGAGCCAGATTGACAGCTGAAAATAAAAAGCAGATATAGATATCAGTGAGAATTACCATGTCAAAGAGCAAACGTTCCTCACAGATCACCTGTGGCCATCACATGCTGTGGTAGCAGTGAGAAATTAATTCGAAGTCATTCCCTTTTTCGAAGATGTAGTTTTCTCCAGCTCAGACTCTTTGAACCAAGTCACTTACACGACAGCATCACTGTATTTTCTCTGCTATTTTCTGATAGACCAGGCCCTGCTGTCTGCACTGAAAGGCCTCTTACCATTTACTCTTTATTAACGTTTTACTGAGCCATGATGCAGTCACTTCTGCCAGTACCCCAGGTGCAGCACCGCAAACCTTATGACTGGATTTTATGCTCCCATTAACAGAGAGCAAACAGACACATAGATAATTCATTGCCAACAATTTTACAAGGTTGTTTCAGTTACAAGCCATACTCTGCTTTATTACCTGGTACTCAGGTAGGACAACAACAAACAGTAGTACGCAATAAAAAAGCAGCAGTTAACGTCTATATCCTCTTTTAAGCCAAATTTTCATCTTGGATTTCTTGCAAACATTAAGCCACCTTGCAGATAAGGATAAGCTAACACCCCTGCTCTGTTCTTCAGATCCCCTGGCATGAAATACTGACCGACTCTGGAAAACAGCCCTTTTCTGCTCTCACCTCATTCCTTACCACTCCCTAAAACCAATGGTAGGATGACCCCAGTCTCAGGTGAAATGGCAGGACATGTAAGGACACCTGCTGGTTTTAGTCTAGATTCCCCAGGTAAGAAACAGCTTCATTTATTTCTATGCACTATAACTACCTCAGTAACCTATTTGGAATTTCTAAAGGATTTGAAAGATGCTGAAAAATTTTGAAGTCAATGCTGCTACATCTTTGTTTGTACTCTGTCCAAGCTAGTTAGGAGCATCACCACATGTACAACTACACTCTCATTACAGAGTAGAGATATAACTTGTATATCTTATATGTTAGATAAAGTAGGTAGGAATATTCAAATAAGTCTTTTCATTAGATACATAACCCACAAATTTATTATCTTGTAACCAAATACCACCAAGACATAGATGCTTACATTCAACTCACTTAAAAACTATCTTTGAAATCTACCAGATGCCAAGATGTGACATAGCATCTAGCAAAATTATTCAAATTATATCCTTTTATTATTCCCAGCACCAAGGAAATAAATTATTTTATTAACCAGCTGCTGAAAGGTAAGCTAGGTTTTAAGAAACAACTGGCAAGGAAACTCCATAAACATAAATGGGGTTGATTAAATGTATGTTTGTTAAAAAATCTGTGTGCTAAAACAATGTAAATACCATTCATTCTCCCTATCCTGCCAAGATCAGTGTCAGTGAAACAGCCTGTGGTTTTCTGTGGATACACAAATGGTGTACTTCAAACCAAGAGGATGGAGTTCAGTTTGTCCCACAACAGTTCAAGAAGCTATTGGCTATCAGGGAAAACAAACAAACAAAAAAGACAAAACCAAAGCACAGAAAGCTACCTAACAGAGATGTGACCAGAGTCAGTCAACATAAAACCTTCAAAGGGAAATGGGGCAGCAATTGGTTTGACTATTTGACCATCACTTGGGAACTTTATATTTTGAATCTGAAGAAATATTATAGTGGAGACAAATGACATTATTGATCAGATTGTGTTTCCATGTTCATATGGAAGAGGTTTGCTCATAATCCTAAAAAGCTGATCAGATGACTGATGCACTCATCCCTCAGCTGAATTGTTCCATGACATAAATTTGGGTGATCAGACTTCTCATTTATTCACATAAACTAGAAACTTTGTTGCCCTGTAATTCTGAATAACATTTCATGGAACATGAACTCAAATTACCTGTGGGGAGGAAGGGACTTAGTCAACGTCCAACCAGCTTAAGGAGCGATGCAAGTCCATGAGCATTCTGGAGCCCCAGGGACACAAACCCATCCCACAGATGAGCAAGTCAGGACTTATTTTTTCCTTCTATCAGAAAATTCATTCAAGTCTATCCTATTAAATACTCTGCTTGATAAATATAATCTGTTTTGATTATTTCCAAAATCTTGAGGTGGTCTTCTTTAGGGACCAAAGGAAAAGCAAAACCAGGCAATGCCCAAAATTGCAAGAAAAGAGCAGAAGTAACAGAGGGCCAGACCAAATGGTTCTCAGCAACACAGAGAAACCAACTTCTGCAAGGAAGAGATTTTTATTTTGTGATGCTTTTCTTCCTTCACTGATGATTTACCTCCTTCCAAGGGGCAGCTTTCTGTGATTGCTGCCTGTTTATGGTGCTTGTTTCCTCTTGGTCCTCCTCACTAGAGGCCAGAGTCTTTGATACTTCTCTCTGCATGAAGGGCTCCACCATTTTAATCATCGTGTGAGCGAGTATTTCAGAGAGGAGAATTTCTCTAGAGATTTGCAGCTTCCAGATTTTGAAGAGTATAACCATGACAGCAACTGCAGTGACAATGAAGAGTTTATATATCTTAAGGCCACATAAGGACCATCAATTGCTTTCTCAAACTTGTTACAACTGAATTTTCCTTAATCAAGGAAATTTCAACTCATCCATGCATTGCTATCCATACACTGCTAGGAGAAACATACTGATGATCATTAATTCTACTGGGATAATTGCACCTCTGTAACAGTCATCATGGCTTGCAATTTCAAAAGTCCAGCTCAAGAGTGCTCCAAGTCTGATCACTTCTGCTTGTCTCAGGAAGTCTTCCTTTGACACTTGCTACATACCTAGAGTTTGGGCAAGGGCATGAAGGGGGAGTGTTCAATTTGCTACAGTTAGTAAGCAAAATATAGATGTGGATGTTTTTTTCTAAAAAACAGGATGCTAAGTAGTTCCTCAGTTTTCTCAGATAAATACAAATTATGACACCAGCAACAGGTGGCATGGAAATTCCAGCAAATTTTGTCTGGCATGGATAGTCTCTCCAGCAGTAAGGGCTGAAAACAGGTCTGAGGGAGGGTCTCAGCCACCTGCCATACAAGATCAACAAGCATCCTTAGTCTTCTCAATTTAAAACATTAATTTTTTGCTTCTGCTAATCACCTAAACAAAAACTAAAATATATCTTTCATTGAAGGCCATGGTTACCTCCAGAAAGAATAAAGCTGGGCAGGAAGGCTCTATCAGCAACTGCAATCCCTGTACTGACTATATGAAACAAAGTGTGTGCAGTGGGAGAACACCTCAATAAAAGCACTAAAGAAACTATAAAGTCCATAGCCAGCTCTTAAGATACTGTATACACTAAGATAAGAAGTATTTACAAACAAAGTTAGTCAAGTGCAAAAGATCACATGCTCACAGCTTTGTCTCAGCCAGGGATGGTAGGAAAGAACCTAGATTGCTGGCCTGGCTCCATGCTTTTTGCCCTTGACTCAAGGAGCATGAAGGCAGTTAGGAGCCAGGTGCAGCTGATTAGACAAAGGTGGTAAAAGCACACAGATTTAATGTACACCAGGAACAGGACAGAATCACAGAAGGGTTGAGGCTGGAAGGGGCCTCCAGAGGTCATCTGGTCCAACCCCCTGCTCAAGCAGGGCCTCCTAGAGCCAGTTGCCCAGGACCATGTCCAGACAGCTTTTGGATGTCTTCAAGGATGGAGACTCCACCACCTCTCTGGCCAACTTGTGCAAGTGCTTGGTCACTTTCACAGTAAAAAAGTGGTTCCTGATATTCAGCCGAAATTCCTGTGTTTCAGTTTGTGCCCATTGCTTCTAGTCCTGTCACTGGGCACCACTAAAAAGAGCTTAGCTCCATCCTCTTTACACCCTCCTTTGGTACACATTGGTAAGGTCTTCCCCCAAGCCTTCTTAGGCTGAAGAGTCCCAGTTCTCACAGCCTTTCCTTATATGTGAGGTGCTCCAGTCCCTTAATTATCTTTGTGGCCATTCAGTGGGCTCTCTCCAGTAGTTCCATACCTCTCTCATACTGGGGAGCCAGACCTGGACACACCACTCCAGGTGTGGCCTCATCAGTGCTGAGGAGGAGGATCACCTCCCTCGACCTGCTGGCAATGCTCTCCCTAATGGAGTACAGGAGGCTGTTGGCCACCTTTGCCACAGGGAAACATTGTTGGCTCATGTTCAACTTGGTGTTCCCAGGTCCTTTTCTACAAAGCTGCTTTCCAGCCTGTACTGGTGCCTGGGGTTATTTTGGCCCACGTGCAGGACCTGGCACTTCCCTATGTTGAACTTCACAAGGTTTCTGCTGGCCTATTTCTCCAGCCTGTCAAGGTCTGTCTGGGTGGCAGCATGACCCTCTGGCATATCAGTCACTCCTCACAATTTTGTGTCATCAGCAAACATGCTGAGGGTACACTCTGCCCCATCATTCAGATCATTAATGAAAATGTTAAACAGGACTGGACCCAGTATTGACCCCAGGATTACATCACTAGTGACTGATCTCCAACTAGACTTTGCACCACTGATCACCACACTCTGGACACAGCTGTTGAGCTAGTTTTCAGTCTACCTCACTGCCTGCTCAGCCAGTCCATACTTCATAAGCTTCTCTCTGAGGATGGCATACCACTTCCCATGACTATTGTCCATGGAAGAACTCTGCATCTTCCCCCCACACACTCCTGTGAGTCTAGCTTCCTTACAGACACCTAACTTGGTATAAGAGTGACATCACAGTGGCTGTTAAGTGGGTTGTCAGATAAGATAGAAATTGGTTATGAAATCTTTAATGTCAAGTATCAGCATCCACTTATGCTTTTAAGTACTGGTCAGATTCTGATGCACAGCTCTAATACCTCTTGTAGTCTCAATATAAATCTGTACCCCAAAAAATAAATGCTATTAATCGTCAGCATGAATGAACAGGAGGAAGCATGTTTTACTGGGGTAGAAGTCCTATTCTTTATGTGATTATATTTTTGGAATCTTTGCAGTTTTATACAGCCTAACCATGAAAAACTGTCAATAAATTAATGAGTTAATCCAAGACTTTGTTTTCCCGCCTTTTACTCCTCACTCAAGGCTTGTAATGTGGATAGAAAGATAAAAAAGCTTGTCCTTATCTTCACAGTATGTCCTAGAAGCATGAAAAGGGTAAGATAAAGCAGCTCAAGAATCTACTATCATTGCACAGAATTCATATGGGAACAGCATTAACTCAGCACTATGAGCAGAAATAAAAACCAACTAGGTACAATTACATGACCAATGACTGCAATTCAAAAGTCCGGATGCTGCTCCAAAACAACTTGCTAGATGTGAAGGTCAACAGCTAGGAGTTAAAGCATCTCACTGATATCTGATGTGGGCTTAACAACTCAAGTTTATAAGAAAGACAGAGACTTCTTACCAAAGCCTGCGGTGACAGGTCAAGGGGCAGTGGTTTTGAACTGAAAGAGGGTAGGTTTAGGCTAGACATCAGGAAGAAATTTTTTACGATGACAGTGGTAAGACACTGGCACAGGTTGTGCAGAGAAACTGTGGCTGCCCCCTCCCTGGAAGTGTTCAAGGCCAGGCTAGACGGGGCTTTGAACAACCTGATCTAGCGGAAGGTGCCCCTGCTCACAGAGACATCAGTCTACTCAGCTAAATAGGGATTTGCATCAGATCAGAGCTCACCCCCTTTCTGCACCCACAGACACCAATGCCAAATGTTCAGAGCCGATAAACCCACAGCACAGTTATGCAGAATGGCTGTATTCAACACCAGTGTAGCCATCTCTGCATCTCCCAATACTAGCCTAGTGTTTCAGAACAGCACTAATTGTAGAAACAATAGTGATGGAAATCTGCTTTGTTGGTGGGTCTGCTTTCATAGTTGAAGGCTGCTTAGCTTTGAGACACTGATCAGTTAAGACCTTGGAGAAAAATTCCTTCTTTTCTGAATCCCAGAGAAATGTAAAGACTCACAAGCAGCCTCAAGCTCAGAGCAACGCCAGTGTTCAGAAGGACCTCAAAAAAGTGAAGCACAAAAGAGGTGTGGATAACTGAACATCCAACAATGATTCGCTCTAAGAAAAACTGAAAAGTGCAATTGAAGCTGAGGAACTTTAGAACGTGCACTGCTAAAAAAAAGCTGTCATGAATAATGGCTGAAGTTAAGGAGTAGATGCTGCCTATATTCTTTACAAGAAGGTAACTCCTAGTGGGATCTTTCTTTCTGTTTTTAAGTTTTACTTACTCACTGTTCCCTTTCTCTTTTCTCCTTGTAAAAGTTTAAGACACTTGCAGATGGAGAACCACGTAACGGGAAACAGACATCACAGGGTTCTGCCTCACAATCCCAGGCAGTAAGAACAGTTCGAAGCTTTTCTCATTTTACACTTTAACAGGAGGCACAAGGGCCCCCAAACACAAGAAGCACGACAGACATGAAATTAATTCAGTGAAAACAAGTTATTTCTAGCAGCACAGAAAAGAACAGTTTGTAAGTCACAATGTGAGAACTCTGATTTGCCTCATTTACAGAGGGCCAAGTAGGCCCCCAAGTAGTGACCTCTAATTGTAAGAACGCTGATGGTGATACTAATGGTATTAATGCTCTAATGGTAAGAGCACCAGCTGTCCACTGTGTTCAGAACATCAAGACTTCCAGGAGGTAGCAAGGCAGCTGGCAACAGCTAAAGCTAACAGCAAGCTGAATAGAGCATCAAGCTTCTCGCAAGACTACAGTGCTCTTCTGAAGAGCTTCCAAAAGCTCAGCAGCAGGCCAACAGGCGCCCAGCTGACATCTGTAGCACACTGATCACGTCCTGTTGTTACAGTACTGTTGATGTTTACCTACCACTCTTGTCTAATGGAAGCAGTCTTTTCCATTTTGCATCTTCATGCTCTCAGCTTCCTGTATACTTGCACCACATCTCTTTAGTTTGCCAACCTCTTCAGACCTCTCTTAAAAGGTTATACCTCTGCTGCTATCAAGATCAGGTAAACCTGCTCACTCATTCAGTTTAGGTAACATTCCTGTGACATCGAAAATTCCTGGATCTTTGTTATATAAACACAAAGCACACACTACAAAGTTTCAAGTCTTTCACCTGAAACAGGGCCTGTAGAACATGAAAGGGAATTCACATCTGCTTTTAAGAGTTGCCAATTCCCAATAAATATTGCTATATAAACTGCAATTAACCAATGGGCCTAGAAGAATGAACAGGCTCATCCTTGAACCCAGTGAAAAGAGGATGTGTCTTGCAGAAAAATATTGTCTCTTATCCCAAAACTTTAAAAAAAATTATAGGAGAAAACAAGTCTCAGTTATCTCAGAAAGATTAGGACTACCTTAGGCCTTTATATATGAATTTCTTACCTAAACAATTCTTTAAAACCTTTCTGATTGCCTCTCCTTATTGCTTCTTTCTGCACTTACTTTCCAACATGCCTTCACCTTGCAGTTATGGATAGCATATCCATAACAAAGCTAAAAACAGCATGCCATCCCATAAATCGATCATTGTCTTGATGAGCATGAAAATGGCTAATAGTGAAAGAGATTATCTTCATGCAGGTCTCACTGGATGTACTAAACAACACAATGAATGAATAATTTCCATTTATTTTTCTTCCTAATAAATGCAGCTGAATGTTTTGTTCATATTGTTGTGTCTTTGTAATAGCTAGGAAATGAAAAAACTGTAGTGGCAGTAGTTTGCTTCCAGAAAGACAAACTGAAGGCCAAAGTAGTAATCACTATTGATAAAGTAGCCATTCTGAGCATAGAGCAAGTAGCAGCATTGTTTTATGTTTTACGTGCTTTCCTCCTAAACTTATTTTTTCCTGTTAAGCAGCTAGTATTTTGCTTGATTGACTGGAGTTATTCTTTATTCCGTTATTCACCTCTGTTGCCTGTAATGTGAAATTTATTTCTTCTAGAACAAAGTCCTCAGAGGATATTACTAATTTAAAATATTCATATATAGATTTAGTACCCTTTGTTAAATTTCATTCTAGTGATGAATTAATGAAGTTTTGCAAATGACAGAAACACACCACCTTGTTTGTTTCTTAAACAGCATGCCCTCCTAACTACCAAATACCAGAGGACAGAAAGGATTCAATGGTAACTGCAGACCTGTGAAAGCTCTAAATCCTTCCCTGGCAGTTCTACATTACCCAGCAGTGCATTTTGTTTGTTGCTTGGTGAAAAAAAGTACTTGTGCTGCTCTAAAGACTATACCACTTCCTTGTTCTTCATTCCAGCTCCTAAATGAACAATTTCCATTATGATTAGCCACTTTCACATACCATCAAGCCAGGCAAATGGAGTCAAAAGGCCACACACAAACACAGGGAATTAAGGCCAGTGGAAGGCAGAACACTGTGGGGTTTTGGTTCTCCCTCCCCTTATCCCCCAGGATGTGAAAATCCATGAAGGCAGAGTACCTAAAGCTTAAGATCTCCTTTGAGGCACTAGGCCTTTTGTTATAAACTCACTGCACAGCAAGGCAAGCGAGGTAACTAACAGTCCTAAGTGCAACACAAGCCCAAGCCAGGGAATGTGTAAGACAGCATTCAAAGTGCTGTAACCCTTGACAGTGTTAAGTTTGTCTATTTTTAACAGCAGAATAGGTAAAATGTATCCCACTAAAATAACTACTGCAGGTGTTCAGGTGTTGCTGCAAAAAAAAAAAACAACAAACCAGCAACTGTTTATCAGCAAGGTTCTAGAGACAAATTTAAAAAAAAAATATTTGGGCAATGTGTATAAGACAGCATTTACCATACTTGAGGAGTTTTCAATTAAAAAAACTGCACTTCCATGGTCTACATCTTTTTCATTGAGCTCTGCCACGTAAGTTTGAAGATAGGGATATCACTTTAATACAATGAAAAATGGGTTTGAGTCAGCTTTTCTGATACTGGTTGTGTAGTCTGCAGGAAAACCTGGCCATTAAAGTGGGTATTTGAAGTTTTACTGATTTTATAATTCATGCTTAAATATGAGAGTTGTCTAAAATAACTTAAGGTGCAGAATCATCCCCTGTGACCCTAAATAAAAGCCAGTATTTCCCACTTCTCTCTCCTTTAAGGGAGCTGCTTCATGTGGTAACATTAGATTAAGTAAGGGTTTTGAAAGTTACTGGAAGTTATGTCACAGACCACTTTGTCTCATTCTCAAACACAAAGACCACTTGTTCACTGTCTTCATGGCATCTGCATAAGTCACCTACGCAAAAGGCACTACAACCATCTTTTGGTATGATCTGGCACAGATGGAAAACCAGGTGGCAAGCCAACCTGCTGTGAACAGTCCCATCCCAGGTTCGGTGGCCTGACAGTATCTCTCTGTAATGGACATGCAGTGACTTTGGAAAGTGGGCCTTTTTTCATTAAAGATGGAAAGGACAAAATATATTTAAAAAAAAAAATGTACTTTCCACTATTGAAGTGGTATTATTGACAGGAATATTTGTTATGGGACAAACATCTGTGTACCTGAGGCAAGAGGAGGAAAAAATCTCATTGAGATGTAGTTATTTACATCCACAACAGGTGGCACAATCCCATTTGCCTATCTTCTGATTAAAATAACAAAAGACAACATTTTTTTTTAAAAGGTAAGCTTGTATTGAAAATATCTCTGTAAAAACACCTATATACTACAAGGTAGTACCAATACAAAACAGATCAATATTAACTTTCTTTAAACTGTTAAACTTTATTATAAATTAAAATTTCTTTACAAAAAATTGCACATAATTGACCACTCTTAGGTTCTGATGCACTGGCATTTGCAATAGTTTCTTTAATCTTCAAGTTTAATAGTCTCTGCCGTGAGTCCAATGCAGAAAGGGGCAGTAAGCAACCCTCTTAGAGCCTTCAAGTGCAAGAAGCATACTTGTGGCCACGGCAGTTACACTTTCCTTAAGAGCGGCTGCTTTTGTTTTAAATCCTGTAATGAAAAAGTCTCAAAAAAGGTTTAAAAAAGGAAAAACCCAAAATGGACTACTTGCTTTTTACTGTAAACACAGCCCAGTAAATTAATCCCAAACACAGATCTCTCAGGCATCAGCGAGAGTGTCAAGTGAATCAGGAACAGCAAAACAAAGAAAACAGAAAATAAAAAGAAAACATAAAAAAATAACGTCTGTCATTTTGATTAACTATACTTACGTAGATGACGTTATGAGAATCTGGCAGGGCCCAGAAGCAAGGCCAGACAGGGAGTTCATTTTTCCAGAGGAGGGTCATGTTAATTGTTTCCAGGTTCACGGAAAGCAGACTGGAGACTCGATATGCTCAGCAATACTCATCTGCCTTACACAGATCTTAGGCATGGATCAGCCTGAAGAATCATTCAACTGATTTTGGCATTTAATAGGACTTATGGCTGACCGTACCCAGCGTTCAGTGATTCTTGCTTTCTGTTCTGTAAGTGTTTAAATTTAAAAGCTCATCTAGGCTGACTCCAACCTCTTGGCACTTGGAAACTAGTTTTCTCAGGTTATCAGTTTTACCTCCTCCTGATGCTTCAAACAAGAGTTGCTGTAAGAGATGGGGAAGCAGATATAAGATTTAGCCAGAGCTTGAGCATCACCACATCTATGGATATGGGATATGCAGAAAATTTATATGAAACCTCAAACTGAATCATAAGGAGAAAACATTACATCTTTCCAC
The DNA here is from genome assembly GCF_047716275.1 of Strix uralensis. Lineage (NCBI taxonomy): Eukaryota > Metazoa > Chordata > Aves > Strigiformes > Strigidae > Strix > Strix uralensis. The sequence continues at coordinate 41,431,259 of NC_133976.1, forward strand.
AGTGTTGCACATAGAGGTAACTTCTGAAGGGCTCTCTGATATAAGTGATGGACCTGTGAAATAAAAACAAGTATTAAAACTCAGTACGATTTCATGCACTCAAAATGAGTGATTTGAAGCACAAAAGTCTCCTGCAATAATTTTTAAAATCTGTTTTTAAAAATTTTCAAAGTCAAGCATTACATTGCTATCAAAAGCAAAGGCAAGTTTATGTCTGACCTTAATTCTGACCCTTGTATGCACATGATTAATTACATGAGGACATTCTATTTTTCTTCACAAGATTCTTGCCTCATTCATTGCACAGGATGGAACACACTCAGGGAATGAAGCAGCTTAATGAATATTTCTCTTTCACCACTCAATATGTAGTCTCAAGGTCTTGCTTATTGCATACCATCCCAATCCTGCAATGAAAATAACTGTTTCATAGGCTTTTTACCTTCAGCATCTATCTATCTGTGCTTAAAAAAAAAAAAAAAAAAAAAATCAGTATGCGTCTTTGCAACTCTCTAAAAAGAAAAAATGTTTTTACCATTTTATGGTTGGAAATAAGATGACCAAAATGTTTAATCCAAGTATTTACTCAAGTCTCCTTCAAGTACTGGTTATCTAGAAGTACCAACTTTAATCAGAGAGTCATTAGGGGAGGTATTTGTTAGCATTTTAAACAATCATACCCGGTTTTATAATCTTTCAGCAAACCTTTACATGACCTCTGAAGGGAATAAATGATGGGTTCTCCAAGAACAGGAAATCCAGAATCTAAATCACAATTCAATTTTAAAACAATATCCTACTTGTTTACTAGAAAATCCAGTTATCTGGAACAGTCACTGATTTGTATAAACAGTTGTAAGTGCTCACAACATCCCAAACTAAGCCCCCCCACCCCCAAAAAAATTCAATTGCACTGCGTGTGCCTACTTAAGTGATTTTACTCCACACCATATAGTTAGTCAGGTGGTTGCAGAAGAAAACCACAAGATTTCTTCTGGGTGTAATCCAGCTACAATGTTTTACATATACCTTCATTCTAATTGGTTCATTTTCTTTAAGGACCCTCTTCTGGTTTCATTTGAAATATATTTTTCTAACTTTTTAACCAAATGAAGCAGGGATCTTTTAAGTCACCAGCCTCACTACAGGCAGTGCCTTAAAATGTAGTCCATCTAATACAATGACTGAAGCAGGGATCTGTGACTAATTACAGATTACACCAAACCATCAACACAGAGACAGAATTAAGGTTGAATAGGCAACCATGCCTTTGATATCTCCTGACTTTGAACTATTTGATCTTACAAACCAAATAACTGTCTGCTTGGGGGGTGTTCTTTTTAAACATTCTAGGAGACAGTAAAACAGAAAAGATTTCATATGTGAGTCTAACAATAGCCATGCTACCCATTATAGATCAGTTAAAGCTTTAATATGGTTTCAAAAGAAAGACAACTACAGAAGAGAAACATGCTGAGAATCAGCCACTGCAAGAATGACACAAAACAAGATACAGCAGGGAAGTAGCTCAGAAACACCACAAGCAAGTGGTGAGTCACAAACCCAGGGCCCCGTGATCCCCCCAATACACAGCATCTTTCCACAGGCAGAATATTTAAGGTGACAGCAACAATACCAGGGAAATCCATTCTGTTTGAGCTGAAAAATGACCCAGTTGCTGTGCCTCTTGTATTTGTATATACAGTGATAAAAATATTTCCTTCCCCAAAATACCAGTGAGTAAACTTGTTATTTTTGAAGAAAAAGAACTGATGTCTTCAGTGGTGTTGGGAACTACTAAACTCTCTACATGCATTGGCTTGGCAGACCCACCCTTCCAACTACTTGTAAAGATAGACGTTAGTAGCTTCCAGCACAACAGTCTTTCTTTCCCTCTACTGTATTTTAAGGGTTAGCAATCTCCTCCAGGTAAAGAAAAAAACAACAGAAGTGGGAGAAGAATACACACCACCATCCCCACCACCAAGGGAAAGATACACACAAAGAATATACACAAGTTCTCATGATATAATCCATTCTACCTTGATTGCCAAAGATATTTCTCACACTTGAGGCAAATGCTTCAGTGTTTATACATAGAGTATTTCAACTATCTAGAAATCTTGGGTTTAAGAGATGACCATTGCTTTCGATAAAGCCAAGGTCTGGAAAACTTTACAGAATTTTATAACTACTCATTTTAGTAAGCTGTGTTGACTTACTTCTCTTTGTCCCATTAGAAAGCATTCGGCAGCAATGGCTCTGAGGAAAAGAAATATATAAAAAAAAATATTTATTCTTGAATGATTTTAAATGCCGTTAGTGGCAGAATACTGACTGTGGAATGGATTTACAAATTCCTTGAGAAGAAACTGACTAGCTTCCAATGATGTTTATCTACAGTGAAAAGATAAAAATAGCCATTTTTTAAAAACAACCTTACATGAGCAAGACATTTCAGTGGTTCCCCATTATGAACAAACACTGAAGAAAAAGATCAGTTCAGCATCACTGGATAATGGAGATTACTGCTATTGTGATATATAAAGGGGAGGGTAGAGAGGGGGAGACAGAAGTCAATATTTGAATTAAAAGGCAACTTGCAAATACATCATTCATATTTATCTGCATAATATCCATTCACGTTAAGTTTCCACAAGAAGGAAATTTCATTTCTCATTTTAAAGAAGTGACAGTACCTCTGTTGTAACAAAGTTACTGTTTAACTAATAATATAATGAAAGAGAGACTTCCAGTACAAGTCCAATTGGAAGGACATTTCAGATTTACCTTTGTGATGTAAACCTTATAAACAAAAGCAATATCTATGAAAACAGATGTATGACTGTTGCATTACATTTTCCAGATGGCCAGGCATGTTGGGATATTATATGTAAACATCTTGGCTTGCAGTTTCAGAATTTGAACATTGCTCTCCTCCCAGTATCGCAGAAGCAGTCTGTAAAAGGCATTCATGAGAAAGGAACACTGCTCTAATCACTGGGAACAGAAAAGCAATCCAAAGATACAAACACATTACACAAAATACATTATACCTAACCTGAGCCAAGAGTTGCAAGTAGGAAAAAGAACCCAAGCCACTATATACAATATTGACTGAACATGCTCTGAGAACAAAACAAAGAAGACACACTTTCAGAGAATAACTAAGAAGTGTGAAATCAGAGAGAAAATATGATCTTGGGACACTACAAGATCCATTTTTAGCATGCACAAGGTACCTGTGTATTTGAAAGGAGGCCAATTAGTTTTATAGTCATGTGGCTAGGAGATACTGTTCGGTCAGTTCTGCTCACCCATTTCATGCAGTATCTACATTGTCTAAGGAAGCTGCAAGTTCCATCTAGACACAATCGCAACTTGGTTTAAAACGCAGCCATTCAACTTTGTGTGCCAAAGGCAGGTGTGCCATTCTCTCCCCATGCCCCCAACCACACACACTTATTTCAAGTCTTGCTCTGAATTCTTTGGGGTCACTGTTGATGATGAACAACAAGTGTCTGGAGACTTTTCAAAATTATCCAATCAAATGTTCATGAGTTCACTGCAGCTGAATACGGTAAAAGATGGACTCTAATCCTGGAACAGTACATTTTGAAATACTACTCAAGTAAGAATCAGTGTGATGCTTACATTAACTGTTTTTGTTTCCAGTAAGAATTTTTCCAAAATTAAGAATGGTTTATCTTTACTAAATAAATGTCAAGTTAAGCCTTAAGGTAGCACTGTCATACACTGGTGTATCCATTTTTACTTGTTCTATGCTGGAACTGTACCTTAATAGGTCATCAAGTAACAAGAAGATTTTAATATGTATCTGACATTTCTCTACACACTTGAAATTTTGACCACTTGTACTCATCATGTACAATGCAGAGTTAATTCCTGTATAATTATAACCTCTCCATAGATAGAACAGAACCCTGTCAAATACAAGAATGATTTAAATTATGGTCAGAAGGCAAAACATGCCTCAAGCAACATCCCGTAAGAGGAAGAGTTTCACTTCTGTAGTAGAAAGCAAATCATGCATGTCTTGCACAACCAGTAGTTATGTTAACCACCTGTTTGTCTTTGTCTTGATTACGAGTATTTTTACATACCTCAGTGCAAGTCCAGGATTAGCAGGCATGGTAGAACAAAACCGTTCCAAAGTTTTGGAATGTTGAGATTTTGGAATGCAGCTCAAATAAAAAAAAATTACCTGTAGAATTTGAATTATGAACATTAATCCACCTTATAGCTGTCTAATTTTGATAAGAATAATGGAATGACAAACTATGAACATTACAATTAAAGTAAGTTACCACCTACAAACCTTATCCTTCAAGGGTACAGAAATCAGCTTGTATAATAACAAGTTAGCGTCAAGTTGCTAACACCACATATTTTAAGTCCTTCTAGCCTGCATTTAGCAAGTAAAGAGAAATGCACTGGATGTTAGCAAAGGGGGACCCAGAATTTCTAAGCTTTACTCTGTATAAGTGCTCAACTTGTTTTTACTCCTCCTCCTACATTATTTATTGTTTCTCAGCCACTATAACTTCTACGATCAAAACTGACAGCTTAAATACTGTTTCCATCTGCCAGTGTTACAGCTTTGCAGACCCTTGATGCTCAACCATCTCTTCCCTCCCTTACACATTCTCTTTTCTCTAGAAAAGAATAGTTTGTCATTCACAGTATTAAAGCATGCCATAATAAAGTTTTTCTTTGCCTTACACACCCTTTATTCAAGAGATCACTGCTAGATAGTCTTCCTATGAGAACACTGCTCTCCTCAGATACTTTTTTTTTTTCCCTAATTCCTACCTCTCAGTGTTCATATACTACTGGTGCTGTATTTGAACAAGTAAAACAGGTACCTGCTAAAAGGTCATCAGTCTCTTTGTTTAATTAAAACTGTCCACAGAAACATTTTTACCTTATTATGAAACTCATAATTGGTCCAATAATCAGCAGTACTAAAAGGAATTGGGTATCGTGTGGGGACTGTAACCAGACATCTGTTCACTAGGTCAGTAAAAAGCTTGAATTCTTGAACTTTGTTGTTGGATCCAACAACTTTGCTATTGATAAAAACAAGGTAACTGGAAGAAAAAAAAAAAAAGAAAGAAGATGGTTCTGGTAGCCTTCAATTAATAGTTTTGAGATTAATTTACTTTCTTCCCTTAAGAACTTACTCCAGCCAGATGTTCTGAACAGTTTCCTGCTGCATCACTGCCCCCAGAGCTGCTTCGTAAGCATCCAGTGCTTCACCAACACTCGCGTGAAGAGACTGGCACAAACTGTTTATATTAAAAGTTAAAAAGTGTTGTATGTCAAACGAGGCATGTTCTTACATATTAAGAGTATAGAAACAATGAAGAACTTCCCATTCTGAGATGCAAGAAAAAACTGTTTTCAGTTTAGCAGTACTATGGACTAATTTATCAGTCAACTTATTAAAACAGTATGTTTCAACTGCAGATAAATAATTAATACAGAAACCATGTAGTTTAAAATGGAACTCTTAAATACAAATGAAGTATTATGAATTGTCTTCTACTCTTGTAAAGTACCCTTTTACTAATCCTTTTAATAGGGATGCTCTGACTGCTACAGAATGGAGACAAGTATTGAGCTTCTGTTTGGAAAGCTCCAGACAATAAATTTCAGATGGATTAAAAACCACTTGAGAAATGGTATCAAGACTATGGCAACAAAATTAATGTTCTGAAACAACTACTGCCAGAGATCCACGGTAGAAATATGATGATCAGTCAGGAAAAAAAGCCTGACAAGAATAGTCAAACACCCCCTTAATTTTATTCCACTGCTCCTCAAAGAAACATATAGCCAGACCAACAGGTAGGACCTCACCAAAGAGAGGCAGGCACATTTTTTGACCAAGGTCCAGTGAACAATCCTTATATCAAAGTGTAAAGCAACAGTGAAAAAAGGTAACACTTTCAGTAAGTTGTAAGAGGGGAAAAAACCCCACTCAAAGAGGGAAACTACAGAAATGCAAAACAAGATAGGGCTGATGTTGCTACCTTGCCACAGAACCCTCCTGACTAGGGTCACATAATCAGAGTGCCTGATTCTACTCCTGCTTTCCCCAAGAACTACAAACTAAATCATCAATTTGCTACTTGTTCTAAAAAGCGTGTGTACGTTTGTGCACACACATACACATGTGCACACATACACAATGATCTTTCCAAGTAAAACACTATTCCTTGAGCTGATTTCAATCTGACTGTTTTCACTTGGTAAAAGTGAACTTTTATGTCTTTTGTTCTCTTACCTGAAAAAAGGAAAGACAGATACATAGGCCCAAATACCTAGGCACTTACTGTGGCAAAAACTCAACCACAGGAACACTCAATTATTAGCTCAAAGTAACTTAGACACTTATTTCAAGACTACTGATCTTCTTCTTAGAAGCAGGTGCTAAAATACAAGAGCATCTGAGCTTAAGTTAAGGTCCCTAATGACTAAACAGTGACCTCAAGTGTCTTTCTAAACAATGTTTCTACTGCACAAGCACCAAACTGAAAACTGAAGAGCTTAAGTATTCTCTAAAAAAAAATTTTACTTAAATTGGTATTAATGGACAGTATAAAAACATTAAAATAACTTAATCTAAACCTTATATAAAGATCTTCTTGAAAACCATACATTTTACCTGTTTATAAGTTGTGCACCAACTAAAAACTATAAGCAACAGTGCTGAAGGAGTTCTGAGGAGTCCTCACTCAGTATCTGAAGCATTATCATCTTTGCCCCTTTACTTATCTGAAAAGCCAAATAGCTACTTGTGAAGATTGACAAAGCCAGACCATAAAGTGGTAAACCTCTTAAAACAGCCTGAGTTAACATCTCAGTAACCACAGTTATACTAGTATAAGTTAGAGATGGCTAATACTCTGGTGCTTGCCAATCCTGGATAATGCTGCTATCCAAAGGAATGATGGAAGAAACAAGAAAAGATTGTATATACATGACAAAGATCTGTCACTTTTGCAGTCTCTTGCAGAGGAAAAGGTCACTTTGCTGAATTAATTTCACTACGGAGGGGCGTCTGTGGCTAGTTCCAACTGTTATAGGCTGTTGATAGTAGCTCCATAAACAGCTGAAACAGTGGGTCAAGGAAGGTGGGGAGACCAGGGCTAAACAGAGTTAAACAGAGTGGAGGAAACTTGTAAAATAAAAAGGGAGACAACTGAAAACCAGAAGAAAGAACACTACTAGCAGTAGCAACCTATAACAATAAAAAAATTTGTGAGATGAACATGCCTGTTACTGTTCCTATAGGGTAGAAATTCTCAAAGATTTCTCAAGTGGAGAATTGCAGTTGATGTGCAATTCATGGTTCCATGTCTCTGTTGTGCAGCAGGCAGGTAGGTTCTCTAAGGACTGGTGGATCATTTACCGAAAGAACCCGAAGTGATATACCCTTAGGCAAATACTCAACGTTCTGCTTTTGAAAATGCAGTTTACTCAGACCCAATAGCTGTTTCTCAGAATACTTTAGAAACTCTCACCAGTATATCTGCCACAGGTATGGGATTTGCTGGTTTACAACATCATCTGTAAGATGTTCTTTATAGAGAGGTGATGTAAATTCAATTGGCATTGGAAAATTCAAGAGATATCTAGAAGAGAAAAACGTAGTAGAAAATGAGAATATCCCTCTACATGGAAGAGTCCTATGTGGATGTAACCTTTAGTTCCAAAATCCAGTTCATGGGACATTAAAAGAAGATACACTTTTCATAGATTTTAGTTTAACTTTATCCAGATAGAATTTATACAGAAAGCCTTACAAGCAAATATAGAAATAGTTAATATAGAAAGCATTTACTCCCTCATTATGTACAAAGTTAAATGGTGCTTTATATCTCAGACTTTCCCCTCCCCACATAAAATACATCAAGTAAGCTACAATCATCTACATACAGTCAGCTAAGCTGCATTGCCAATACTAAATTTAATATAAACAAATGTAAGCAGGAATAAAATCTAACACTTAGCTTGGAGATAAAAACATTTCAAAGCATCATCTACATAAGCTTTCTCACAGAAGGTCTTCCTTTGACAGCCTTCAGAGGGATCTATTTTGACTATAGGGAACTTGCATATTTCAAAACTTCAGTAAGTCTCTTGATTAGGTGGTAAAATTCAAGTGGAAAATCAGCAGCCTAGATGCGAACCTGTGCCTTTTCAACAATAATAATCTGCTGATTAATAGCATACTGGACCTCTGGATCGAGGTCTTTTGCGAGTGCCTAAATATAGTGGTTTAGGTATGCAATTTTAGGTTCCTAGCTTTGGAAAAAAAAAAAAAACAAACAAACCACACCAACAACAAACAAACAAAAAACAACTCCAACAACTTTGGCATACATATGATTGATTTTCATTCCCCAAATCCAGACATTAAACTTGCTGTCTCTTTCATCTTTAAATCCCTGTGGTTTTATAATTTAGTGTATATGCACTATACACTAATAATATATGCATCTTATAAACTACCAAATCATAATTCACTGAAGTTCTAGCAAAACATGCCAAGCTAAAAATAGGAGTTTAAAAATTCTAGACTGTCTTTTTTTCAAGAAAATGCCAGTATTACCAAAATTTAAGCAGAAAAAAATATTCTAAAATGTACCTTAATAGATCCATGGGACCATGCTGTTGGCATGTATTCTCAAAGAAAGCTGCCACAAAATCTTGCAACAGTGGAAGAATACTGCTTGACCTTTCCTGTTTTGGGGTTTTATTTTTTAAAAGTAAAAAAAATTAAAATCAGGTATTGACCTGAAAATGACAAGAACAATTTAAGCACAATAAATAACAAGTGGTATGTCTATCTCTGCAATGCTCCATCGTCTTCATTCTCTCAAGAATGAAGTCTAACTGGGTGAGTCAGCAGGTAGCACAAAAAAGCTGGACACATTACAGGGTTTGTTGTTAAAATCTATTATTCTTGCTTATGGGTATGAACACTGGATTAGAACAGTTCAAACTATAAATTCATGATTTTATGTAATTCCTTTGATTATATTTAATTATGTCACTAATGTTGCTGATTTCATTTTTCCCATCTATATATAGAGGAGTACTAGACATTACAAAAATATTATGAAGATTAATTAATTTGGTAAGTGCTTGAAACAACACACAAAACCCAAGCTTTATAAAGCCACCAGACCAACAAATGAGTTTTGGAGTGGAGTATTACCTGTGAAACAAGGAATTTACACAACTGATAAAAAACTTCCGCATTCTGAGGATTCTTCTCAAAAGCTTCAATCCACACATTGTAGGCATTGTCACTCTGCTCCATCTGCAAATACAAGGTGGCCAAACTCTCCAAGAACTGACAGTTGTTAGGGCAGAGCTCCAATAAAGATCTACAAAGTTCTGCAGCAGACTCCCACCTTAAAAAAAAAAAAAAAAAAGGTAAGTTTTCAAAAAAGCAGAGTTGAGTACTTCATTTAAAAGTGTCTTGAAATAACTTACCTTTCAAGAAGTTTCAGCAAAGCTATCATGTTTCTGTAGAGAGGAAAGCAGATAGCTATCCTTTTGTCAGCCTCAAGGCTTTCATCAGTACATGTTTTGACTGCATCTTAAAACAAAAGTATAAAATCAGGTCGTTAGACCTCAAGCAACATCAAAGTTATTTGAAGCCTTAACATAATAAAAACTCTCATTTAACAATGAAAATACATAAGTGTGGAAAGGTATTTCTGAGAGTGCTGCTTTTGCAAATTATTAAGAAAAAGGAAGATGACCATTTTTGTTGAGAGCCTTTCCACTTATCACCACAGTGCAGAAACAAAAATCTTACAGAAGTTTCTTCCCTCATTCATTTAAAAAACAGGAAACATCCTATAAATGAAATGTTAAAGCCACATTACAGATAGCAGTGTATCACTATATTTAAAACTACATTCCAGGATTTCCAGCATAGCTACTGAAAAGTTATTGAGATATTAAAAGCTAATACAGGATATTATTTTTCTTCTCAGCATAATAAAAAGGTACCCAACAATTAACACCCCATTATCATGGTTAGACTGCCTTCACTCCCACAGCTGGGCTACTCAATCTATCCCTGAGTAATTCCACACACATTACCACCTGCAGCATAGATATATTCTCCGTGGCAATTCAATATTGCTGCTAACACATTAATTATTGACATTTATACAATTCTATTACAAAGTCTACCTCTGCAGCACCACAAGTCAAGAATTCAACTTCTAGTATCATCATTTTACATCTTTAAAAAACATTATTTGGTTTACTTAAACTTTGAATGAAGACAAATACATTCATTGCTCTGCCTCTTCTAAGGAAACACACTAATCTTCCAGGAATGTAACTTTCCCATAGGCACATCCCATTGAGGGGAGGGAGGGTAAGAGAAAGAATGACAACAGAAGCTTGGTTTTATGATTACATAGCCCAAGAAAACTAGCTATCTCATACTATCACAAGCCACTAGTCTTTTATCTTGATAGAATAACACGGTTCAGAGAAAAAGCCACGGCTTTGAACCACAGGTGAAAAACTCACTGTGGGTATTAAAAATGCAAGAACATGGACTTTCCTCACTGCTCTGTTCAAATCAAGATGAAATATTCACTGTTAAGCCACTGGGATTAATCAATAGTCATCAGCAATACTGCACTGCCTTGAAATTCCAAAAGTTGGATAATATTTCTTGATTTACAAGTGAGTAATGTATTAAGTAGTTTGCCTCCTTAATCTTACCTTCAAACATAGCTAACAGCGTATCAGGATCAGTCTTCACATCTTGAACTGTTTGCCATGGTATTAAAAATGGCTCTTTGTTCATGATCCTTGAAGGACTGACATTAGCTGGATCATAGAACTTGACTGGGAGAATGCCGAATTCAATTAGATGTATGTAAGCCAGCCAAGCCAAGCAACGGTCACTTACAGTAAGGCGGTCTGATATCTTTTCATTTGCTGATTTTAAAGCATTCTGTAAAGGTTAAAAGAAACACAAAGTATTTCAACCATAAAATCTTTAAGACCTTAAAGAATGAGGAAAGGAAACAGGAATAATAAGTTTCAATATTCTCAAATCTTTTCCACAGAAAATACAGGAACTAATTCCTTATATCAATCATGACTATATTTGGCTTATGTGAATGTATGACTGTATTCAAATCATATGCATAATTTCTAGTAACAGGTGTAGAAAAATTGGAGAAGATAGTTATTTTGAAAAGTGAACAGAGATAGACTTTGAAAATGTGCATCTCCCAAAATGTATTCCATTTTTCTTCCTAATTCTTGGACAATTACTTCCAGTTGCACAGAAATAATACATTAGCTCTAGAGACAAGTCATCTACAAGTTAGATTCAGCTTGCTATATCCTACTGGATTTTGTGGGTTTGGAATTTTTTGTTTGTTGTTTGGTTTTTTTATGAAGTTATAGTTATACAGCTATTAAGTTACAGTTATCCAAGTCTACTGAAAGCACCACCATCTCTAGACATATTGTTTAAAAAAATGTGTTGGAAGCACTACTGAGAATTTTCCTACCGGTCATATGCAAAACTAGAACAGCCCAATTAGAAGGGCATATCCCAAATAATATCATTAGAGCATGCAATCAGACAAAGTCTAAACACGATTGCTCCTAAAACAGAACACAATCTCCTGGCTAGTGATGTGTCAACATTTTTCTGGATAAATACAGTACAATCAAAGAATGCACTTTCACGAGAATGAAATGCAAATTCAGGCAAAATTCAACAGGACACTTGTCCTGTAATACGCAAAAACTGAAGTTTCAAAAACACTTCACTTATTCACCCTTCAAAATATTTACTTCAGTAAAACTGCTTTCAAGTTTTCAAAGATATACACTGCAACTTACTCTGAAGTAGCATTTACTTAGAAATTATCTTCTCTTAAATATGGTTAAACAATCTCTCCAAGACATTCAACTATGCATTTCAGATGAATATAAAACACCAAAAAAGTTTGGTTTTGGGATGATGCTTTGGGGAAAGGTAAGGGAAACCAACCCATGTTACTCTCCCACACAGACTGGATTTCCATGTCAATTCAACACAAACTGAGTTTTTTCCCTCCCTCTGTTTTTGTTCATTCAGTCAAACACTCAAGAGTTGCATTTATCAGTACTGCTATGTTTAGAATAGCTTTTGGAGGAAATCACACAGCATTACACTTTTCTATTTAAACTGGAGCTAGAAAAACACATTAACCACACAACTGAGAAAAATGTTTTAGGGTGTAGCAAGCAACAGGTGCCACCTGCTGGTAAGAATGAAAAAACTCGCAATTGAAACTACAGCAGCTCCCACGTTAAGTAGCAGCCAATGTCAGCACTCCATTTCTCACCTTCATCCACTACTTCAATTGTCTGCAGAACAGTAACAGGGACTTAAATCCTTTCTACAGTCACAATAAAAGCCTAAGATACCTCCATGACTTTGGTGTTCATGGGATCAGTAAAGTCTGATTTAAGAGTCTCCAAAGTTTGAAGCAGGGCAATACTGTTAGATAACATCATACTACGTTCTTTCCCAAGAACTACTGGTTTGATAATTTCTGCAGCAATAAACATTTGAGTACCTTACATTACTCACAGGCCCTTCACTGCAAAAAAGTATTCTATGGTTTGCCAGAAATCATGTAGTAAAGCAGTTTCCTGGGAACTATTTTGAGACATAGTGGTCTAGGCTATTAGCTACACAAGAAACCAAAATATGTAACAAAACCACCAAAGGTATATCCAAATTTTATAGTGGCATCATATCACAAAACAGAAGTCTCTAGGAGAATTCCTTCAGCAAATGAAGGAAGGAACAGCTTCTGAAGTTGACACTACCAAAGTCACAGGTATTAGAAAGGTGAAGGTATGAAGACAATGATGCCTGGGTGGTAACCTGGAAGTTACCTGCAGCAGAACAAGAGCATTCTGATGTCTTCCTGTAAACAGGCTTAAGTGAACCCTGTACAGCAGAGTCTCCAGCAGCTGAAAGGACACAAGATTTGGATTTTCTTCTCCCCCTGTCACTTCCATTAGGAACTGTAGCATCCTCCCACAAACATAGTCTTTTCCATCAAAAGAATTCTCTAAATTCAAAAACTAGAGAGAAATAATTCATATTAATAATAATAATAATCAGAATACTAGCAAAGCTTCTAGATTTTAGTTTAAAAATCACATGAATCACAAACTTCAGATATTGTCTTTTACCACCTCAGGAACTGTATTTCCCTCATTCACACCCAATTTTCACGTTAAACCTCAAAAAATACCATTTAAAGATCAAATAGTCAAAGTTAAAATTCACAAGCTTGTGTAACAAAAAATTAAGAAATGTAACATATTTTAAATAACTTTTATTACCTGAGGTAAGGTGATGATTTCTACAAATATCCTGCAAACAGAACTTTGAATTGCTTAATTTTCTTCGCAACTTTTGAGTTTTCAAAAAACTATAGTGTTTTTAGTTTCACACTTTCTCTGTCATAAGAACTGGTTTTCTACAGTAGAAAATGCACAATTACATGAACATTTCACATATACTTTTTTTTTTACTTACGGTCCACCAGATTTGATAAGAGGGAGCATATTCCACTGCTGTTTCACACATTTCCTGTATCTCCTCCTTGGTTCCTCTTTTTGAGAACAGTCTGAGGTAATGACACCAAATTTCAGAATTTTCCTTGTTGTTCTCAAGGGCTCGTGCCAAAACATTTAAAGTAGAATCTAAACACTCAGATGATGAGCTGTAAAAAATTTTAAAAAGCACTCATATCAACTGTGCTAGTATTATGACTTACACAATATCAGATATGAAAATGGATGCTTATAATAAGTGACACACAGTCACCCTTTTTAAGATGTGCTGTCCTTTATTAATGAAAGTTTCAAAGTTTCAGTAAGCTTTCATCCCTTAAAGGTTATTATTAGGTCCAATTATCATAGCACCTGAAAAAATAAGTTTTCTAGGAAAAGTGCCAATTCAAGTAAGAGTTCAATTTAATTAAAAATGGGTAAGATTCATCTCTAAGCAGACGTCTCAAGCTGCAATCATATCAAGGCATTTACATCAAGCTGACTTAAAAACTTAAGTAGACATTTCAAAGGCTTAGTAAATTAAAATATTTTTGTTACATATTTAATTTACTTTCTACAGTCAAATAGAAGCCTTTATTTCAGGTTTCTATGCCTATCATCCAGGTTTTTCTCTGCCTATAAACCATTTAAAAAAAAAAAAAAGGAGATTTTACTTCAAGGTAACTATCATGAGATGATACCAGAGAAGTAATAAAGATTAGCTCGAATAACTATCTAATATTGCAAACCACAGAGCTGAGCTTTAATTCATAAACAAACTTCCATAAAAACCACAGAAAGCTCTGAGGTCACACTTATTCTGAAAACATCTTTAGAAATTACTTTGCACAGACATTTATGAGAGGAAAAACACATGTCCCAAAATAAAACTAACACAGTTAACCATGCATAAGTCTGAAGCCTTCCCAACCCCTTCTATCACCACTACCACCTACTAAACCACTCAGTTTCTTCATAGTACTGAGGTGGGCGGTGAGGAAAATGGAGGAGGTGGCTGTTTTAAGAAAAGGATGCATTGTCTTCCATTAGGTTTTCTCTCTTCTTTTCCTGGTCTTTTTCCAAGTACACTTATATTTAGAAAGTGTGCTCTTCTCACTCTGCCACTTGCTGGTATTATTTTCTTTCCAGGTCTATCCCTTCTAGTGTTCAGGCAACTATTAATAAAGCCAAACTGATCTTTTGATACATTTTCCATTATCCGCAGTTTACACAAGGCTTTTAAGAGCTGCTCCTCTTCATTCCCTTTCCTCCCTGCTGCAGGTCTTTAAGGTAGTACCTCACTACTAAAATCAAAGTCAGTATCTAGAACAGAACCATCATGACAGAAGTCCTACCGAAGTCACCTGATTGCCAATAAAAACATGGTATCCTGCAGACTAAATTAAAGGAACTAGAGAAACTTAAAAATCCAGAAGTTAAAAATTACAAAGTAAGAAACTGAGTGCTCAACTGGATGATTTCTACAGGGGAAAAAAACATATAGCAGAACTGTTCTTATAAGAAAGCTTTCTGATGAAAGCCATTTCAAACATTATTCCAATTATTCACCCTGTAGAGGAGAAACTGATTTGAGTTTATTGGTCCACTACTTTCAGTGATAAAGTGTAACATTCCATGGTAATCTTGGGAATACATTAGGTTGTACGCTTTCCAAACACAATTATTTCTCCCACACTACTTTCCATCAACTTCTGTTTTGAATTAGAACCTAAAGATAAACCATCATTGCATACTGTGCTGCATACAGTAAGAAATCTA
Source organism: Strix uralensis (assembly GCF_047716275.1). Lineage (NCBI taxonomy): Eukaryota > Metazoa > Chordata > Aves > Strigiformes > Strigidae > Strix > Strix uralensis. The sequence goes on from NC_133976.1 coordinate 41,446,682, forward strand.
ATCTATTTTTTAACCCGCCTTTCAGTAGTAAATTATTTGTGGCATTGTTGAAGCAAGTTCTTTAACATCAGAAAGGAAACTTGATCATAGCAGCATGGGCAAAGCACAAAATCTAACCTAAAACGTAGCAGACTTACCCTTCATTTTGATTCAAGTATTTGTATGCAAGTTTAATCCAAAGCTGCACATCACAGGGGTTTTCTTGGACACTTGCCTCCAAGTTGGAAATGTCATCAGTCTCACTTGTAAAATAACGGACATCATCCGGAGTCACCACGGCATCAAGAGCTGGAACTCTTTTTTTATGTTCTGTGGGATGGGCTGCAAATAAAAAGAATTAAATGTTTCTTTTCAAAACAGAAGTGACCTGTAAGATTAGAACTCACACAGGGGTGGCCATTTTTATATTTCGAGTATAGCCACTGACCAGAGCAAAAAATGGTTATTTCGACATCCTCTAAAACTTAGAACTCAGTAGTCTGCAGAAAACAAGTTATATTTCAAATGCAAAGGCAAGAAATAAATAGCAGTAAAAGGTTGCTTTGATCAAAAGACACCAGTTAAGGCAGTTCATTAGGAAACAGACATATCTGACAAAAAATTTATCTCAATTCTGTGTCTCTAAAAATCCTTTTTACAGCATTTGCTAACAAATCCTAAAGCTCCCACTTGCATGAGTCACATGTGAAACACTGTTGGGTTACTGACACTCTAGCAAGCTTCCAAGTCTCAAATGCCACTTAACAGCAGCTTTTTTTAACTCCTGACCTCAACACCAAATACTAACTGTGCAAATTTAACATAGCTGCACACGTGAAGTTTTACTACTTACAGTTCTCGGAGGGAAAAAATTAAAAAAACTCCTACAGGTCTATGGGCAAAGCTGAAACATTCTAGGGAAATAGTTCCTTACGTTCCTTTTAAGAACAGGTAAGCAGAAATTCCACCTTAACTTCCAGGTTTGGTTTTGTTTTTTTTTTTTTTTTTTGTTTTTTTTTTTTTTTAACTTAAAATACAACAAAGTCAGGTCAAACTTCACCCAAAAACTTATACAAAGTAAAGTTTGTATGCAGGAAATATGAAGTCAAGAGTTACTAAAACCACTGGGTTTTAAGAACCACTTCAAAAATTAGGTGTTGGGAAGAGGTTGGTAGGTATTTTACGCCAGTACTCTTTTTTTTAATCGATGTCACAAATCCAGATTACCATATTTAATAGGTCCAACGAACTGCTCCTCTTCACTGCTGCTACTATCTAACAGAGGTTTTCTCCAGAACTTCGGTCTCCATTTCCTTTTATCTTTCCATGTTGTAAATGGAGGCGCTGTAAACAAGCGAAGTAGTAAGAGTTCTTCTACTTTTCTGTATTGGAGATTAAAACATCTTTGCTAATCACGATTTTAGATAAAAACATTTTGTGAGTGCAACACAAGTGTGTAAGTTTCAACACTACTTATTTAAAGCCTATTGTGCTCAGGTGCATAAGTCACTTATCCAAATTGTACTCCAAAACTATTGTATTATTGCCTTAAAACAAACTCTGCTGCCTTTAACTTACCAGAGCAGAATTTATAATACTAAGATGAATAAACTAAGCAACAAAAAAAAAATATTCTTGTTTTACAAAACCATCAAGGTACTTAAATAATTTTAAAAGTTTATATTGTCTTGAATCTACGAAGTTACTTACTATGACTTTTACTCTCATTGACGTTGCTGGCCAGAAGAACAGCCATCTGATCCACTGACATACGGTCTCTGTTTATACCAAAAAGTTTTTCAACATATTTTTCTGCAACAAGAATATTTGTATCTTAGGTAAACACACAAATTAAAACGGACAGGTAACTTAACAGCAATTTAGCACAACCTATGCTGAATTCATTAAATATGACTGCTTCAAGAGGTATGGTAATTTAACATACTAGATGAGAAACTACAAGTTCAGTTAGGCAACTTGCCTATATGGCAACAGCACTGTTATAAAATTCCAGCTCCACTAAAACAGACCAGTTCAGCTTTTGTACTTCTTACAAAAAGAAGGGAAGAAGGGAAGAGGGAAAGATTCCATGCCCATTGCTCCCCAGTCCCCTGAATCCCAGAAATACTTTTTTTTTTTTTCTCTCCAGTGAAATGGTCCACAGATCAATTATTTTCTGTGAAGACACCAAGGTAACTACCCACTACAAAGGGCTGAACTGGACAACTGCAGAAACCTATTTTTTCATATAGCTGTATCTTATACATTGTTTTACATCAAAGTCCTTAAACCCAGAGCTTTTAATGAAAGCCATTCCCTTCAGAAATTAATCTTCATATATAAAAGTGAACAAAAGCCTCTTAAAAACCTGTGGCAGTGCTGATTTCCTCATCAGTGCTTTTTTCTGAACAGCCAATCAGTTCTAAATTGTAAGACAGAATATCCTGAAACAGCTGCTTACGGCTAAGAGTACAGTCTTTCATGTGCTGCCTAAAACAAACAAATAAACAATTAATATATTTATCATGGCAACAATTTAATAAAGCTTTTAACTAGAAAGTTAGTTTTAGTACACACTATGGTGAGGCATAAAGAAAATTATACCTAGAGAAAACACTATAGCCTGCTTTGAAGTTCCTGGTAAATATGTCTGGGTTTTCTCTAAACTTAAACCTGCATCAGTAACTTCATTCTTCAACTAGTCTTCATTACTTCACTATAGTCTTACTCTTCAAAATACATCACTACACACTTGCTTCGCACTAACACAAAAACACAGTATTTCAAACTTTCTGGTTCAAACAAGGTAGTTAAAACAATTAGATATTACTTTGTATTTAAAAGATTCAAACTACGGTTTGATGGTAACAGCTAAAAGCTGACCCAAAACGCTGTCTGACACCAAAATGGGCAAAAAAAAAAACCTAAAGTCCGCTCCTATTAAACTTCTCCAGTAGTTAGAAAGTTCCAAATCAAGTTAATTCCTGACCAATTCACATCCATTTGCTCTTGGTACCAGCTTTTTAAATATGCTGTGCAACATTAACAAACTATCTTAAATATAATTTAACACCAGGCTTTAAAGAAACAAACTTAGCCAGTATTTTCCCAGAAAAGTAGAATTCTACTAATAGAATAGTTGGGTTTGGTTTTTTTTTTTTTTTTTTTTTTACAAAATCACATAATATTTGCTATATGCTTTAATTTTGGTTAGCAGCATGATACATTAGTGTGCTTAACAGTATCGACCACTACCTGAGGTTCCATGATGGTCTGAAGTTATGCTGAAGCTATAAAGCAAGAGAAGTCCTGTCTGAATTACAAGGCAATCAAAAGGTGAAACATTCTCTAACAGTCCATACTGCTAAATTTACATCTAAAGAGCCTCCTTTCTTCATGGCTTGGATGAAAGGGGTTTTTTTTCCTGCCAGTCAAGTATCTGCAATTGGGTATTAAACCTTCTTTTCTAGAACTTGTGCATAGGATCATAAATCCAGATGCATGAAACACATGCCTATTTTGGTCTTCAAGTCAGAAATCTAGAAGAGAGGTTTAGTTCAAACACAATTAAAAAGAACTCACCACTGACAGTCATCATCATTACATGTGCCTGTTAAATCAAAACGGCAGAAACACTGTTTTGGCTCAACCATATTACTATACGTTACTGAACTGAGGTACAGTTTTTCCTTCGTTCGAAAATACGGACTAAACCTAAAACGAAACAATGAATTATTGTGACAAAACATACAAGTTTAAGACATCAGTTTTACTAAACATTTGGAAAAAAAAAATAATCACTTTTTCTGTATTAAATCTCATTTCCAAAACCCTATTAACCAAAAGCATCACTGACCTATGAGTTAAGAGGAAGGTGAGAACAGTGAGAGAGGGAGGGAACAAAACAATACTTCTCAATCTAAACAGATTCTGTTCTAGCATTCCCTTCTCCCTTAGGTGCAGAACCTCATTTGTATAAAAACAGGAAGTGTAGAGATGACCCAGTAGGGAAAGCAAACTACTGAAACTGAATTTCAGTTTAGTTCTAGAAAAACTGCACTTATGCTCTAGTCAGCTTAAGATCCATGCCAAATAGAAGTCTTAAGAGAACCATGAAAGATTAACCTGAAAAAACAGTGAAAAAATCCACATCAGGTTTTAGAATGTGTAAACTAAAAAAAACGAAAACAGTCTGAGCTGAGCAGACTAATGCTTGTTTTAAACCTTTAGCTGAAGTCTGACTACATCGATTTTGGGATTCTAGCTCCTTAAGGAGTTAAAGCCATAACCTACAAGAAGTTAAAATGGATACTCCTATAAAGATAGCACCCTCCATCTTTTGCTACTTAAGAGTATAGAAATAAAAATCCTGAAGCACGTGGTAGGATTCAACTACTCCATTTTAAATTCCAGACTTTTGTTTTCTAAAATTTGATGTGTAGGAACAAAGCTCTCTTTTGACTAAAGACAGATGTGTCAAATTTATTACACTTGCAGGTGCCTACTTTTAAGTCAAGATGAATCACTGTGGTCATGCCTCTTTCCACTGAGCAGGAATCCAAAAATAGGTGATTGGCTCAATCTTGACTTAATGGAAATCCTAGCCAAGTTTAAAGACTGAATAACTGAAATATGTGTCTGTTATTTTTTCCTGGATTTTAGATTGCTTCATACTGGATACAAAAATCCTGTTTCCAAATGCTTAACTATTATTTTTTAATTTAGATATGCCAAACAATCCGGTTGCAGGGAATGGCATGCAATACAACGCAAAATAGCATACTATACAAAAGCAAGGGACTCCTGCATACCAGAAAAAGTAACTAAAATCATTAGGTTCCCTAACTAGACAAAATTGTTTCAGGATAGTCAAGTTTCTCACTGCATCATGTCTTCCTGTACACACCTGGGTATCAAGGAAGAGTAGTGAAGAATACTTGAACAAGAACAGATATACACAGAAGTCAAAGAACTACTACAGTCTTCATACCTGTAGGATTTAAATACTAGAAGAGGACTATGATATGGTCCAAATGGAAACGGTTTCACTTCAGTTTGTTTATTTTGCGATGTAACAAAATCCATGTCCACTGAAATTTCCTAGGAAACAGATAACAGATATACAGCAATTGCAACACCACCTAAAAAAGACAACCGTCATATTTAGTTTTAAAGCATTTACCTGACCACACAACAGATCTTCCTTAGGCACTATAAAGGCAGTACTTTTCACTAGCAGCTCTTTCAAGCTGTCAGCTTTAGCATAAAGTTTTTTCAGTTCATCAATATTCAACCCAAGGAACAGCTCAGGCTCCTCTGATGCCTTTTTAGAGAGTTTGTTTATAGTTTCTTGTTTTGGAGTGTCCATGTGTTTAAGATTTGGTTTAGTGAAAGAATTAGATTCTCTGAAAGATCTCCTTCGTTCTCGGTTTGAATTTGACAGAACTTCATCATCAAAGTAGTTTTCTTCACTGTCCAAAGACAATTTATCCTGTGTAAGATCATGAAGCGACGGCTGAGGTAATGCAAACTCAGATTCCTCTTCTGCATGAGGTGCAATATTTGATTGTTCCTTGGTTTGCAGTGCACGAGCCTCTTTCAATTTCTGAATCTTTAGAGCGTATTCATACTCGAGTTGCTGTAGTCTTTTTTTCTCTAGTGCAATCAATTCTGCTGAATGTTTTTTTGGACTGGATGTAGGGGAGTTGTCCAATTTCAACATTTTGCTTGGCTGAAAAGAAAAAAATTCCCTTTATTTCATTTTCACATTTACTGATCTATTGACAGGAGTTAAATGAAACACGGGCAAGCTATTTAATTCAGCGTTTATAAAAATGTATTTTAAACTCCTGCCAGAAAATTTCAAACAGCAGGAAAACCACAAGAGAGTTTACCACAATTCAACTGGCAGGTCTGCAGGTTTTTCGATAAAGATTACCCTACATCATGTACAGGGCTTCAACAGAACTTCTGGCCACATTTAAAAGGTGAGCTATAAAACAAGTATACACAGTAGTGGTGGTGGGGACACAGACACACACGTGCAAAAAGAAAAATTTACAGAAATATTTTAGCCTTGTTTTCCTATATTTTGTTTTTCAAAACAAGATCAGATCCCCTCTTCGGAGTCTTTGCTATATAGTTTTAGCAAGATCACTGATGTCTACACACAGCAAAGTATTTCCTCCCTTCACAGGCATATAGATCCTCTTATTATTTTATCTAATGACGACACTCCCCTGGCATAGAAATGTAGGCTTTGAACAGTTTTCTTTTTTAAATGATTAGTGTGTTTTCTATCGAATTCTCAAAAATACAGGAAACCAATAGGAAGATTCCTACAGTGCTTTTGAAATCCTTTCCTGTTTTCCTGAAATCTCATTTAAACTAAGTTTCCTAATCAAAATTATTGCTTTTCAAGTACAGCAAAGTTTAAAAGCATGCAACAGACTTACTCCAAGATGATCCTGCTCCAGTTTTCGTTTCCCAATTTCCTTACTTGCTACTGCTTTTGCTCGAGCAAGTTCTTCCCCATATTTTAATGCCAGAGCTTTTTTTACTGTAACTCGTTGTTGAACTTTATGAATCTGAAAAAAGAAAAAAAGATAAATACTACAACAAGATGCAAATTTTCAGATAGACCACATAATAAAATATAATCAGAAGAGACATAGGAATTAATTAATGATTAATTCAAAGAAAGCCTACTGCCTCCAAAAATCAGGCTTCTCATTTCAAGATTTCCAGGTCTAGGAAAACAGAAACATTTCAAAATTGAAGTTACTTGTTCCTGAAGCTTCTTAAGAAACATCTTATTAGCATTCAAGATCTTCTCTGTTGCTTGTAGCTGTTCAGCCAGTTTGTTAATTTTGTTTTCAGCAATTCGAACATTCTCTCTCTTCTTGGCCTCTTGTTGCAACAAATGTTTCAAGACAGATTCATCCTTCATCAACAGAAGTCTAGAAGTAAAAAAGCCATGTAACAAAATTTTTTTTCAAAGGGAAGTTTCTGAGCCATCACTGCTCCTCTGAAACCCCAGCTATTTAAGAACCCAGCTCTTTCTCACTTAAACATTCTGAGTTTCTCCAGATAGTCTTAAACATCCATGAACCAAAAAACACTGGTAGTACATACGGCAGATTTCAGTATCCCAGTTCAGCATGTTAGTATAAAGCAGAGAAAAACATTCCAGGTACAAGGACAGGGGAAGGCAAGCAAGTGGAGTATCCTTAATGCTGTTTTTAACAGAAAGCAAGAACGTGTGGTTTGGATGTCTTAATGGTAGAGTGACAACCCAATTGTTCCTTAGGGTGCATAAAGACATTAGCAGACTACAAGCTACAGTATTATGGCACAATAGCAGAGTAAGTAAATATAAAAAACTATGCATTAAAGGAAGCAAGATAAAGACTTAGATAGATGGGTGTGAATAAAGGGAGGGGGGAAGAATGTCCTTCACTTCCAGTTTATGTCTGACCACAAACCAGTTTGTTCACAAGACCACACAGAAACAATAAAGTGGCAATGGAAGCAGAGACAAAGGATGCAAGGCACTTCTATCTTCCACAATAACTTGAAAGAAGGATGAGAAACATGGAAGAGACATGCTAAAAAAGAAAAATTGTACAGGAAAAGCTTCAAACAGCATACCTATTCTGCAGAAACACTCATTCATTTATATATCAGGCATACCCCACTGAAACATGTTACCCTCAAAGTGTACTAAGTAGTGAAAATCACACTCGTTTTTTCATATTTCAGTGTTATTAAGGGGCACATATGATAGTCACTGAACTTAAACACAGCTGAAAACAATTAGCGTGACAAATCATACTTAAAAGTTACCAAACACCACACTGGCACTACAACACAATTTCTTTTGTACAGCAACAGAATTCAAGACAACAGAAAACCAAATTGTTTGCTGTACTTTAAATGCTACACATTCAAAAAAGACTATTTACTATTTTCATCCTGCTAAGCAAACAAGGTAGGACTTACGACAGTGAAACACATACCTGTTTTTCTTCAGCTTTGCTTCTGCTTCTGTGACTTGTTTTGTCACTATTGCTATTCTCCCAATTCCATCAACTTCACCATCAGAATTTGCAGGGGACGAATTGTTCCTCAGTGGATCAGACTTAATTAAGCGTTGCTTCTCACGACTAAAACAGAGACGTTAAAAGCAAAGATGTTCAATAGCTTCAATATTTATTTTGATGTGTACTCGCAATAGTTTTAAAATCTTCAAACAAGTAGCAGGACAAGATTTCCAGTTAAAAGAAGGAACTTTCCACAACGGCCATCCACTACTATAAGTCAGTTCAAATTCAAGAACTTTTAGACTCCTATGTTGTCTTACTGAAAATTAAGTGGGGGAAGAATCTGAAGGTAATGGCAAGGTTTTCAAACTCAGATTTTCCTTCCAGTTACAAAAATAGACTAGTAAAGGACTACAAATACCATACATTTTACATTAACAATTAAACTCAATTGTACCTGGCAATCTCTTCTTTTAAGAGCCGATATTCTATCTTCTTATCTTCTGGTAGAGCCTCTGGAGTTCTCATTGGATCATTTTCTTTTTCTGATTTTGGAGGGGCTTTGATTTTTGAGGCCTGTTACAATGAGGTTCAAGTCAATACTAGTCACACTAGTTTAAAATACTGCTATTGACTACAATTTTTAAGAGGCATTTCAGAACAAACTTAAAGCTGTTCAATGCTAATAAGGTCTTTTCAGCCAATTTTTTTTTTGCTAGTGTCCTGGTTTAGCCAGGATAGGGTTAAGTTTCCCCAGCAGTGGGGAGGGAAGCTCTAGCCGGGTTATTCAGATACCATGCGGACGTCACATCCTGGCGCTGAAGCGAGACAAGGGGTTACCGCGTGTACTGTGGGATTTGCTCTATTCTCACTGCTGTATTGGTAGATATTTTGCTCTGTTCATTGTTATTACTGTTATTCTTATTGTTATTGTTGCTGTTTGTTGTGCTGCTGTTGCACTGTTGTATTAAACCTTTCCTTATCTCAGCCTCGGGGCTTTGTATTTCACTCCCTTTGTGGGGGAGGGGCAGCAGCCGCGTGGTCTCAGACCCCAGCAGGGGCTAAACCACCACAGCTAGTAAAGATGCACTGAATTTTAACTGAAAAGATGAAACCAAAATATGTTACAAACTCTATCATCAGGATACCATTTTAACTGAAAAATCATTTTAATTAGCTGTGCCATTCAAATTACAATGTAATAGTCCAGACAGGACTAGTGTACTCGCTCTTAACCATTCTGATGTAATCCAGTATTTTTGACCAAATTCTGAAGTTTAAATTCCATACACAAAGCAATTACAAAATAAACCTATTAAATGCTGATAGTCTTTACCTCAACATTTCTCCTTGCTTCTTTTATCATAGATTCTAGTCCTCCAAACACACTGCTAGTTGAGTTAGATGGTTCTCCATCAGACTCGCTATCATCGGAGTCATTTAATGTAACCACAACTGACTTGTGTTTTGGAAGCTGTGGGGAGAACGAAAAAAGTTTTATAGCAAGAAGAAAAAGTTAGACAGATACAACTGAACATATATTTACTAAAAAAAAAAAAAAAAGGAGGTTAATTCCTTTTTTATCATGGCACACTGATTCCACATTGTAAGGAAAAAAACCCAAGCATTTGTGCATCTCCACTACAAGATACATACTGTACCCATTCTTGATACTGTAACATGAAAGGTACTCCAATATTTTCAACCTATTCCCAACTATCTGCAGCATATTTATGTCTCCATGGTCATAGCATATGAATCTCAAACTTTTGACTCGTATACTTCATGAATTATTTCAACTGTAATGAAAATTACCATATGCCATTTGCAAGCAATGTTTTTAAGAACTGCGAGGTAGCAATCAATCAAGTCTGCATTAGAAATCCTGTGGCAGACATACTAGAACACCCTCAATCTTTCTGCCACACAGTTCTGATGCCTCTTGTCCCACAGTTATACTTAGCTGACCTTACACTGAGCTCCTCTGGCAGTTAAATTGGCAGAACACCAACAGTACATAAAGAACAAATGAAACAAGATTAATCACTTTTTGCCAACATCACTAACTGAAACAACTCACTTAAGATCAGATGACTGCCAATTCCAGCACACAGAAAGATACAGAAACAAGCAGACAATTTAGATGAACCTCAAATGCTCTGGAGCTTGAAAAGAAGCCACTTAGTTCACATTTTCAGGACTGCTCTTCCCATCACTCAGTGCAGGTCTGGACAGTTACAATTACACATTTAATCTTTACCTCAGGACAGGACCTCTTCAAAGCTCTCAAAGAACAAACCCCACAAAAAAGCCTTATTTCTCAATTTAAACACACCCAATTTCCCAATCGTTCCTTTTTGATATTCTCTTTCTGGACAGTTCTTAAAATAAGGATTGTATCTACTACTTCTGAATGTACTACAGCTGCATCATTTTTGCACCACCATAGCACAGGTAGGTGAAATTCCAATTTACATTGGTGGAAGAAAACAGAACAAGGCACTGGTCCTCTCCTCACAAATGTTCTCTGGAAACCTAAATTAATCAGGCAAGGCACCCTACCCCTCTCATCTTCAGATGACCAATACACCCCTTCCTATCACTGGCTCTTGGCATTAAAAGACCAAAGCTGCCAAGATGCTTTTGGCACAGTTGTGTAGGGTAAACTGTCTCTAACTGCCTTCCCCATCTTTATTCTAGGGGAAGAGCTGGTGGTGGTGAGGGTCCAAGTCAGCTTTTCTCGAGGTTTTTTTCCCCAGGTGTTATTTTTTGATGTAGTTCAGCAAAATGTTTAACAATCAGTAAAGTAACACCATCACACTGCTTTCAGTAAGATTAGCTTCTACTGCAGGGGAACCACAGCCTCAGTTGTAACGCAGGATCTCTCCATATGTTCTAAGACATATTTTCAGTCAGTGGTGAATAAACCCCTGAGTGTCCATGACTACTTCAAAAAAGGGTTACAAGATGTCATTGAAAAAGCAAACCAGTATCTGTAGGCTATTTCACTATGCAGAGGTCCTCAACTCCACAGAAGAAATCCCAAGGTTTGTACATTTAAAACCTCTTCTGAAATATGGTACAGCATACTCAAACATTCAAAAGCTACCAAGGCCCTAAAACTACAAAATTAGATTTCAAAAACATGAGGAATTTACATTTCCTAAACCTTTGTGGTTTTTAAACTTCTGGACATATCTAACAACGCTCCCAGAAAAAAATATCAGTTTTTAAGTTCAAAATTAAATTCTCATGAGTTCACTTTTTTTAGGCTCTAGTAAGAAATACCAAATACTACAAACCAGACCACAGTTTAAAAGAAGGGAGACACCATTTGGCCAGGAGCAGGAAAAAGAGCAAAACCACCTCTTTTTTGGCAATGAATAGTGATTAGATCGGCTCAGCTACCATTGAACAGCACCCTTTAGTCTGTGCTAATCTGGAAAATAAATTAACTATATTTACAGTTTCTTTTAGTTCAGATGAGTGCTGGCGTGTTTTGATGCTCTCTTAAGCTGTAAATTCTTACTTCAGTGTCAAAAAACATCATAAGCATTCAATACTAACTGTTTCTAAAAGCTTAAACTAACAGGAGTAATTGATACTGTTTTCACATCAACTTGTTTTCATTGAGGACAGAAATATCTCGTGGCTAGCCTCCTGTGAACATTATTTGGCCGTAAGTTCTTTAAAACACACACCTATTTTATATATAAATGTTCTATATCCCAAGCTATTTAAAAAATTATTAACAAATGCAAAATGCTTTGTTTCTACAATCATTTTTGTAAAAAAGACCCTAGGCAAGCTAGCTGATTCAGATGTGATGTATTAATCTGTCAGCTTTAACTAAACTAACCATCGTTAGCAACAGGCACTGAATGTCAGTTGCAGGTTAACATTTACATAATACCTTTCAACAGCACAGCTGATAAGAGACATTTATTATGTTACTAAAACAAATCCACAGCTCCCCAGTAACACGTGTTCTCCCTCATGTATGCAACAGCAGTTAATGAAGTCTCAGGACTATAGAATATGTGGTGATTTGAGGTTTTTTTCAGAATAGGTTTAGTATTTAAACATAAAAACACTTAAAAATGTAAGTAAACATGAAGTGATTATAGAAAGGATATAAGCACATTCAAATTGAACAACTACCCTAGTTACATCTAGAATTTAAAGTAGATTGTGAAGATGGGTACAGTCAAAAAAACCCATCCACTTTAAGCTTAAGAGCACAAATTTTCCTATAGAAAGGAAAGTAGGCCTTCGAATGACCAAAAAAGGAACATTCAGGTGTCTACCATCTTAAGCTTTGTTTTATATTATGGCGTCTGGTGACCAAGTGATCATACAGACTGTATTTATGAGCAAGAAAGTTGTTGGCCAGATAGAACTCGATTTGATAGCGACATAATAATCTCAAAGACACTATATATTCCTCCAAACAGAGTAAAAAAAAAAAAAATACTAGTTTATTAGGATTACCATCAACTGACAGAAAGGCAAAGGTACGGACTCAATCATACTATCCATTAGAGAATCTGCATGGGAAAGACCCACCACAAACCAAGCATTGTAAGATGTGTTGTTAAAGTAATCACAAACTATCCACTGTGTATGGTTCACTGCCATAAATAGAACAGTACATACACGAGCTTCCAGTCTGGCACAACACAGACAAATACACTTTTGTAACATGTTTCCAACAATCTGAGGAAACTGCAGACATCACAAATCAAATGCTAGCTGCACATACCTCCCATGACCATTCAAATGAAGGTCAAGTTACAGAATATGGCTTGAACTAGTGTAAAAAAGTCTGCTGCCTGAGGAGAATACTCCCTCCTCTTCCACGCGCACTCAAAGACACACCATCTGACATCACTTTTGTGCTAGTTCTGATGTTCACACACTGTTCACTGAAAAAATTCAACATTCCCTACAAGGAAAAGTACTTTTCTCCCCTCCAAGGTTAGTTTTCTAACCAGTTTATCATGTTAAGTAAGTTAAGCAACAGGACTGATGCTCCAGACCACAGTTTAAAAGAAGGGAGACACCATTTAGCCAGGAGCAGGAAAAAGAGCAAGACCACCTCCTTTTTGGCAATGAATAGTGATTGGATCGGCTCAGCTACCATTGAACAGCACCCTTTAGTCTGTGCTAATCTGGAAAATAAATTAACTATATTTACAGTTTCTTTTAGTTCAGATGAGTGCTGGCGTGTTTTGGTGCTCACTTAAGCTGTAAATTCTTACTTCAGTGTCAAATTCTTTTAGAAAAGCCTATGAATTATCAGTTACTAATAATTCAAATGTTTAACTGAAGCTCCACTGTTCTGTGCTGTGTCACTAGAAAACCTTAAGCCTGCTGTTCACTTGAACTGAGGACAACTTCAACTCACAGTCTTATTAATAAAAAACACCAATATTTTCTTACTGTGATCACTGCTCGTGGAGGCCTCGGTACTCTAATAAACTTTGTATTTTGTACCCGCGGCTGAGACACAGTATTAATACTGACAGCGGACAGATTGCTTCTTGGCACAGACTGCAAATTATCTGGACCAGGAGGGGAAGGTGGACCACTGTTACTTGAAGTTTCCTAACAAAATAAAACAAAAATACTGTCATAAGAATACACACTATACACAGTTATTTTAAAAAACATAAGCATAAAAGATATTTCCATACATGTCTTGCAACTTGGAACTGTGATTTAGGCAGACTATCCAAACACATTAGACAAATCTAGCAATTCTACAGTAATATCAAAAAGGCACACAAGAATATGCCAGTTATTCACAGGTCAACTGCAAAACATCCGCGACCTTTTAATGAAGTTAAACACAACCTAAATTTTCAAAAGCACAAACTCTGCTTTTCACTCAAAAAAAAAACCAAAACAAGAAACAGTTAACCTCTCCTGTTTTTGCTAGAAGGTTGAAACAAAGTTAAGAGTCTTTTTTTCTGACAGTTGATAAACATTTTTTTTTTAGAAAATAAAATCTCCATTCCTTTGAACATATGAAACTTCAAGGTACTGAAAACTGAGTAATTCCTTCAGAAAAGACAAGCTGCAATTTACAATTCAAAGGGTGTGCCAGGGTGGCTTTTGTTTCAGTTTCTTCTGGGGAGGCAGAGGGTGATGGAAATTCAGAAAATTTTTTTTAAGTCATCAGAAAGGGAGCATAAAAAAGCCTGTAATCCTCACTTAGTGGGTCACATTTAAGTTTTGGTCAAGATTGCCATCTAGAGGTTCACATTCAAAAACCAATGGAGTACCTCAGATCTGAAAGCTCGTTTGTTGGCTAGAGACTTAAGCAATTCTTCTCTTAAGAGCATCTCCTCTTCCTCTTCCTCATCAGCAAATGGAGGTTTTGGTGGCTGTTCAGGCTCTTCAGGGGGGAGAGGTGGAAGAGGTGGAGGTGGCTCAAGAGAAATACAAGAAATACCTTCCATGTAAAGTTGGCTCAAAGATGGTATAGGCTGAGATAAAAAGGAAAACAAGGGTTTGAAACATGAAAATCACTACTATTTCATGATTATTTAGCAGAGGTTGAGACCTAAGTTATTTCATGGTTTAAAAGTAATCCAAACTGCAGTACATTTAGATCACTGTCCTGCTGCTAAACAGTTGGCAATTACTCAAAGAAGATAATGGAAACAACAAGGTTACATTTTGATAGTAAAGTACTGCAGACATATGAACTAAACATAAACAAGAACTCAGAACCAGAGACAGTCTAGCCACAGAAATATGGCTGACCAGATAGGTTAACACTGCTTAAAAAAAAACAGTCCTTAAGCAGATCTATGATTTTGTCTTAGCTAACAAAATTACAATTTCACAAATTCATCTAGGTTGGAAAAGACCTTGAAGATCATCTAGTCCAACCATTAACCTCACATTGACAGTTCCCAACTACACCATATCCCTCAGTGCTATGTCAACCCGACTCTTAAACACCTCCAGGGATGGGGACTCCACCACTGCCCTGGGCAGAACATTCCAATGCCTGACAACCTGTTCTGTAAAGAAATGCTTCCTAATATCCAGTCTAAACCTTCCCTGGCGCAACTTGAGGCCATTACCTCTTGTTCTATCAATTATTACTTGGTTCAAGAGACTCATCCCCAGTTCTCTGCAACCTCCTTTCAGGTCGTTGTAGAGGGCGATGAGGTCTCCCCTCAGCCTCCTCTTCTCCAGACTAAACACCCCCAGTTCCCTCAGCCGCTCCTCGTACGACATGTGCTCCAGACCCTTCACCAGCTTCGTTGCCCTTCTCTGGACACGCTCGAGTAATTCAATGTCCTTTTTGTAGTGAGGGGCCCAAAACCGAACATAGTAATCGAGGTGCGGCCTCACCAGTGCTGAGTACAGGGGTAAGATCACTTCCCTGTCCCTGCTGGCCACGCTATTTCTGATACAAGCCAGGATGCCATTGGCCTTCTTGGCCACCTGGGCACACTGCTGGCTCATGTTCAGCCAGCTGTCAATCAACACCCCCAGGTCCCTCTCTGACTGGCAGCTCTCCAGCCACTCCTCCCCAAGCCTGTAGCGCTGCTGGGGGTTGTTGTGGCCCAAGTGCAGCACCCGGCATTTGGCCTTATTGAAACTCCTGCAGTTGGCCTGAGCCCATCGCTCCAGCCTGTCCAGATCTCTCTGCAGAGCCTCCCTACCCTCGAGCGGATCAACACTCCCACCCAACTTGGTGTTATCTGCAAACTTACTTTCCCTTAGTCAAAAATACAGAAGCTGTCCTGGCAGGGAATGTCAACTTTCTACTGCTTTACTAAGAAGGGTAACAATCATTCAGTGAAAAAAAGTGGTGGAAAAAAAACCACACACTTTTTCAATATCCCTGTAGACTCTTAGGTGAGGAGACAGCCTATAGTCAAAATGCACAAAGTTTGAAAGAAGGACTGTGATAAACTACATTTTTGATTGTATTTTTCCCCCCTAGGTAACAAGTCAGAGAATAAGCATATATACACATATACATAAGAAGTAAAGTTGACTTGCACTAACAATTCCAATTCATTGTTTTTCCTTATGTGCTTCAGGCAACTTTTGCTTTCTGTTATGAAACACCCTAACTCTAACAATGATGAAAAATGTTTTAGTTCAACAGGGAGAACTTCCATTAAACAGGAATTGGATCGGTCAAAAAATAGCTGAAATAAAGTTTTTTAAAAGCAACCACAAGTCTATCAGATAGTTCAAAGGAATCACCAAATAGAGCATTGTATCAAAAACAGAATCTAAATTTAATCCTAACTTTAACATCAGAAATAAGATACAAAATGAGAATTATCAACGTTTTCAAAAACATACTCCTTTCCAGGTTACTTACTGGAATTGGAGGTGGCAAGGGCAAGGAAATTGGTGGTACTGGAGGTGGAAAATATCCTATTGGACACTCAAAGAAAGGAGGCTGCACTGGAGAAGAAGCTGTAATTAAAATAGATTATCGAGTTTAAGAAATATGGCAGGTAATTACTGAACACCAACTCATGCTTATTCTTCAACTGATTTAATGCAGTAGGAGACAAATGTTTTTACTATGGTCCAATTTGTAAGGTAACAGCAGACACAGCACAGTGCGTTTATTTCTTACATATATATACAAAAAAGAGTAGTTACCTGTCCTTTTTCTATTTTACAGATGAAATGCAAGTACAGCCAAACAGTACTACTAAGGTAACAATTCAGCCCTCATATATTTGATTTAATTTGCAAGAATCTACCTTCTTAAACCAGGTATCTCACAGAGTCTCCTGATTACTGGCTACCAAAAATACAATACAAATTAGGACAGAAGCAGACCAAATGCACTGCTGATACTGAATTCTGAAACATAAAACTAGAGCTTGAGATGCTTCGTCAAGAGAAGATTAATGTAGCTTACATGTCCGAAACAGCAGGTGCAATATTTTACCAAACTAATGCATAAAGAAGGCTGACAAGGAGAAAAAAAGGAAAGCAAGAAAAGGATGAAAAGCAAGAAAATAAAAAAGGCCAATAAATTTGTATGCTTAATGAAGCTTTCTCAACATTCCACAGGTTGAGAGGGAAGAAGGAAACCTGCATACCTTAAATGCACCTCAAACTCAATAAATGATTTAGGCTGAAAGAGACCTCTGGAAGGCATATGCCCCAGCACAGATGCTCAAAGCAGGGCTGCCCCCAAAGCCAGGTTGCTAAGCGCCTTGTCCAGTCAAGTTCCAAGTATATTTGGGGATGGAGATTCCACATTTCCAGTTAACCTGTTCAAGTGTTTGACCATCCTCTGTTAAAGTTTTCCCTTATATCTAACCAGAATTTATTTTGTTACAACTTAATTGTTGCTCCTTGTCTTTCGGTTGCATGCTCCACAGAAGAGTTTGGCTCTGCTTCTCTGTAACTGCCCACTAGGTAGTTGAAGACAGCAGCAAAAGCCTTCCTTAGCCTTTTCTCCTCAACACAAACTCAGCTCTCCCAGTCTCTTACCATAAATCAAGTGCTCCAGTTCCAAATTAACTTTATGAAAAACATGCCTGAAACAGTTTCCCTCGGTCAAAAAGGTCCTTTGCTAGGCTCCTTCTAGCGCATCACTTTCTCCTGTCATGAAACCAGAAAACTGATGCAGTACCATCAGTGTTTAACAGCCTCCTCCAGCCACCCACTTGTTATAGTCACAGTGCTACAACCCAGGCTGCAGGTTGCCTTTATCACCCAACACCACACTGCTGACTCACATTTCACTTAATGTCCATTGGGACTCTCAGGCCCTTTTTTGCAAAGCTGCTGTCTATCCAGTCAACACCCTAGGGCCCTTACTTTCTACACAGCTGCCTGAATGTAAAAGAATAAACTCTACAGTACTGCAATGACAACAGCATAACCTTGAAGACCTTCAAAATACCACTATAGCAGAGATAGATAGGAAAGAGAGTAAGCATTAAAACAAGACAGAAATAGAACTAACATTTTAAGGTGAGCTAAAACTGCCCCACCTCAGAAGACAGGCTTTCCTGCTAAAATGATAGTTCATTTCCTACTTTTTAATTATTTTTACCGATCACCATATAAGCAAACTGTAAGTAAGTCTTACCTGGAGAGTTAGTTTCACTATCTGTATCCATAGCGACTTCATCATAATTATCGTACTGATAAATGCCTCCTGCGCTCTCTGTAGACTGCTTATCCAAAGACCATCTCAAGTCTGTATCTGAAGACTAAACACACAAAAAAGTGTATTTTGTTTAGCTGGTCTTACGTTTTTCTTTTAGAGCAAACCAATTATATGTGAAATTTAGAAAAAGGCCCTTAATAATTTTGTCTTCTAATTGCTTTATAAATACAATTCATTTAGCTTGTACAAAACCAGAAAACTGAAGATTACTGTTTATTCAAATCCACTGCAGTTTTAAAACTGGATCTCTTTAGGGAGGGGAGGTGGGAGTGTGTCATGATACATAGAAGCAATTTTTAAATACCTATTAGGTCACTACATATCTGGTAAATTGCCATAGTTATGTATTTCTGAAACACTGAAAGAGAATTAAATGCTTTATTATTTCTGTTAATCTGTCATGGCAATTACCAAGAGCACTTGGACTACCCTTGCTAGAAACACCACAAAATTGGTCAAGGATCATCTTCACTATGACAAAGGTTGCGTGTTTAGATAAACCATGTTGACTGTTCTAAGACTGATGCCTCAGCTGAAGAATCCTTTTATTGTCCCAGAAGGAGCCACATACCACACAAACATGCCCAGAGAGTGTCAACTTATAAATCAGATTGTTTAAAAGATGCCTAACATTATATGGATGACGATCAATGTTCAGTGAACACTGAAAAAACACAGAAGAGGTAAGTATGACTTCTTAGACTCCTCAGTTTATATCTTTCAGAGGCACACAGTAGACATCTTGGTTGCTTTTAGATTTTCTACTGTTTACAGTTAAACACTTTTTGCCTCAATTGTCCATTCATTATTATTATAAATGCAACTCTTCTATAACATGACCTCAAACAGGAAGTCCCAATTCCCTTAGTTGCAGTTTCATTTCTCCTTATAGCATCAG
Source organism: Strix uralensis (assembly GCF_047716275.1). Taxonomy (NCBI): domain Eukaryota; kingdom Metazoa; phylum Chordata; class Aves; order Strigiformes; family Strigidae; genus Strix; species Strix uralensis. Next base: position 41,465,781 of record NC_133976.1, read on the forward strand.
TAGCTCCAAGCACTTGAAGCATCTAGTTGTAGCAGCTGTACTGCTTCCATGATGAACAAATTAATGCTGAAGAAACACTGACTTTTTTTCTGTCACATACCAATGTTTTAGAGACAAAGTATTAGTGATTCAAGTGCCTTTCGCTAATCTCAAGATGAGAGAATGAAGACCGCCTACAAGTGCAGCAAGATGACCACTGCAGTAGCTCTGTTCCTTCATAAATCTGACACAACTCTGTCATCCTGTAATGAGGCTGAAGTAATTATCTTCTGTATCTGAGCCTATTTTGTACCTTGACAAATTAAAAAAATACTACAAGGAAACCAAACCTCAGGTGACATTTTGAAAGAGGCAGGCCACTGAAGTGGTATAAACACAAAAAGTTTCAAAGTGTGGAGAAAAAACTGCAATCTAAGAGAAGAAAGTCAAGAAAGTTTGGTTGACTGGTTTGTATTAAATTACAAACTGCTCTTTGATCACAACATTCAAAATATCTTTAGGAGGAAAATAGTTTACCACCAACTTGCAAGTGTACAACCCATACAAAACTGATCTTACCAAACCCAAAGGGAATGCCTGTCTAGGATGGGATTAAAACACTGTAAACCCTGGAATACTGGGATCTTTTCTTTCTTTTTAAGGGGGGGAGCAGTGACAACAATGTGTAGAACCAGGAGGGGCAAGACAGAAATCACTCATGAATCCCAAGTGTGGACATCATACAACAAATTTGTTACCCTGCTTCTCGATCTTCTCTTTCCTCCAACTAGCTTCATAAATCGATTGTACTGTTCTTCTTGATTTGAGAGGTCCCTAATTTTTCTGATTTCTTCTTCTCTCTTTCTTCTCTCCTCTTCCTCTTCTTGTTTCCTCTGGTCTTCCTCTTTCTGACGCCTGTCTTGTTCCTTTTGCTGCTGCATCTTCTTTGACGTCTTTGTCTGTTGCTTCCTCAAAGCTTGCCTGGCTTTAAATAAAAAGATATATGATTAACTGCATCTTACCTAAATGGTTCCCCTTAATCCCAGATTCTTCAAGAGCTTTGAGCAGATGTACAGGGTTTTAGAAGGATTAAAGGCTCATTGCCAAATGTTTCACATAACATACTGTTTTTTTCATTTCAGAGGTCATGCCATTGATAGCCATTTCAGTAACATTAAACTTATTACCTGTAGCACTAGTTTTTTTTGTTGAATGTGCTTTTGTACTGGCTTTGACTTTCTGTGTTATACTTTTTGTTTTTGTTAATTTTTCCTTGCTTTCCTTCATCACCTGTTGTTCTTTTTGCTGCCATTTTTTACTAGCAGACTGAAGTGCAAGAAGCCTAAGTTGCAGTTCAGACATCTCCTCCTCATCATCAAGCAGCTTCTTGAGAAAAGAGAAGAAAGAATAAGACAAGAAGTCAAGAAACATCATTTAATAACTAATTTTTTTGAAAAAGTCTTTTGAAGTCTGTCCCAAAATTTGTCTATTGTCTATTACTGAAACATTTCTGGACTGCAATTTGGAAAAAGCCGGAGTATCATAATGCAATTATGCCTCATCTACAGAGCAATACTTTCTTACCTTTTCAGATGTGACATCTGAACTGCTAAGCTTTCGCACTGATGTTTGTTCTTTGTCTTCTGTACCTTCCAAAAGAAAAATACCGTATTTTTGAGCAAGCTATTCCATGAGACAGACCTACGTTAAAATGATGTACAGAATTTAATCCATACAAACATATTTTATCAGTATCATTGGTAGATAGGGTAAAACAGAAGAGCAGTTGTATGCATAGGATCACATTAACAAATATTAATATAAACTTGGCATGTCTGAAGAAATCCACATCATCAACGTGCCATAAGCCTAAGGCAAGATTTATCATTTTTTAATAATTCTCTGTCTTAAGATTGGTATATACTTCCCCAGGAAGCAGAGAAAAACAGATTTGGAGACAAGAGGAAAAGAAGACTTCTTGCCATCTGTTTTATGCTACCATCTCCTATCAGCTGCTGTCCTAGGCATCTCAGATTCCACTTACAGCTATTTTGAGTAACTGGTCAGTCTTTCACAGAATTAAATATAAAGGCCCCAAGCTGCAGTAAGAACACACTTGCTCCATTTCATGCCAAAGGAAAATAGAAAAGAGCTATCCTATGGAAATTAATAGTAAATAGTAATGCTTTCCTGCTAAACATGAAGATGTTGTCATATTAATTTGTTAGACTGCTGATTATTATCCAGTGTATATTATGTAGTGTGTATATGTACAACTATATTTTATATAAAATATATATAACATTCTATAGTATTACATAATTTAATGATTATAGTTAATAACTATTGAGGTAATTGATAGCAAAATTATAATTATACCATTTATATATAACCACACATATGTGTTTATCTGCATCAGAGGAAGGAAACAAACATTTAGAGAGAAGCTTCGAGATCTTTTCCTGTATTAGTCTTTCTTCAAAGAAACTCCTTCCCACAATTCAAACTGGTAGAAAATAAGTTTGCACTCTGTACAGCTTTTACTCTTCCTAGCATTTTACTAAAAGTCACATTCAGAAAGGCACTGTTTAAAATATTCCAAGCCCTTGTACCTAAACAAAAATGCTATGTAGCAAATGCTGAGGGTCTTCCTGCTTGCACATGCATGCATTTTTTAAAGTACACATACAAGAGGAAGAAAAATAATATCTAATACCAATATGTATTCTAAAAGAAAATTCAAAAAAGTTATTAGACTAAGCAAAGATCCTAACCATTCAGTCCACAGGATGGAAGCAGGGAGACAGATGGTACAGTAGCTTCTGTGATGCAGACAGACATATGCAGGGACATAGTACACAAACTGTGTTTTAGTCTTTCAAACCAGAAGGGGACAACACAGGTAGAAGCAACTAATGGGCAACAAGGGAAGGAAAGCAGGGAAACCTGCAAAGCTTCTGTCAGAGCAGCTGAACCACAGAGAATTAGTTCTACAAAGGGACGCAAACTTCCCTGAGTTTTAAGACAAGTTCTTCAACTTGAACACATCTGGAAAAACATCCAATACACCATTTAAAACTAAATATAATGGGAAAACCAAATTTTGCTAATTTCCTAATGTATGCATGATCAAGTAGTATCCATTCACTTGATAGATATGGATCTGCAATAACTCAAATCAGCTGGATTTTTCTATGGTGGAAGCCTGTATTACACTGTCATAAACAGTCACTGTCATACATCATTTATCTGCTTTCAGATCATTCTTAGACATACATTTGAGTGGTGTGCAAAAATTAAGGTGCTCTTAATGTGCGTACTATAGCATCTATTTTCATTATCATACGAACCATATTTTCAACTTAAGTGCTTGTAACTTCTGAAGGTAGATTTTTTTTTTTGAGACTGTTTTGCTTTTTAAATAGCTCTTTATTCCTTCCTTGCTATGTTCTCTTCCTGCAGCCTACTGGTTTTTCTCCTATGGTCAAAATCTGTTGTTTTTCCTTATGTTTCCCATTAAAAACTACGTTACCTCTTAATACCAGAACCTATTTTTTCTGGGATTTTTTGTTTGGTTGGTTTTTTTAATAATGGGAAAGACACAAGGGGAAACAACATCTAGAATGACGTGGTTTGACTACTAATTATCAGTTCTCTCAGTTTCTTTACAGGCTTTGCCTTCTAAATTCTCATTCTCAAGTTACATGTGTATCATTGACTTTCAGTGCTCTAGTCATACCTTTCTTCAGATTCCTACTAACTACTCACCTGTATTCTTAATCCATCCATTTACTACTTTGTCTCTTCCCACTCAAATTGATCGGTTATACACACTGACAAATTAGCTAACATAAGATGACAAGTGATATCCACAAGCACACCCTCAACAACAGCAAACACTTATTAGAACTAGATGAAGCCACAGAACAGGAAGTTTAAGCTAGCTGCCTTATTTTGCTGCAGACTTAAAAAGTAAGCTCAAGGACTTTTGCCACACGGTAACTTGTTTCTTGCTAACCGGTTCATGCATCTGAGCAATTATGTTCTTTGGCCTGCAGTCCAGAACTACCCAGACAAGATACTCACTCTACCCTCTGGCTACATTTCTTCTACAAATCCTTCCTATTTCTGGCCCATGATTTATTCACTATTCCTGAATATCAATAATGACCAAAATAATTCTGGTGAAAATATCTCAAAGGCTTGTTACACTGAAGAAAACACGTAACAAAGATGAAATGCAGAAGATGTCTCTAAATATTATCTTTTCAGCTGAAAAAAAAAAAAAAAAAACAAAAAACCAAAAACACATTTTGCTTCTGCAAAAAAGCAAAAACAGAAGGAAGACTTTCACTGAAAGCCAATGATTTCTATTGTGAACAGTGATTAAAGCCTTCAAGCCTTGTCCTCGTGCTTTCTGCCAAACTATCAGTTAGTCTAAGAAAATATGTTAAAAAACCAAAATCAAACCAAAAACATGCTTCCAAGCGTGTTTATGTAATCCAAGGAATTACATAAAACAGGAGTTAAGTACATGAAATTAATAATTTAAAAACACTTAACATTTTAACTAAAATTAGTATTTTAAAGTTAAATCTTCCCAAACACATAATAAATATGATAGATAATGGCAAACAAAAAACTTTACAAGGTAAAACAACTTTACAAATATTTACCTTGGCCGGATTCTGTGACTTCAGATTTTTGTGAGCACTGTTTTGTTCCTTCTTTGCCTTTTTTTAATCTGCTCCTCTCAGCTGGAGTAGGCAGTTTTTGCCTGAGAGGTTTCAGTTCAAATGCCTGAAAAGCTATAACCGGATTTTTCTCCTCAGGAGATACTTCTTTTATAGCATCCGTTGTAATACTGTCATTTTCTACAGTTATTTGGTCCTCAGTGTCCACTGTTTTATCATCATCTTGTTGTTCATTTTCTTCCCTGTTGCTCAAAGCCAGTCTTTCATCTTTATTAATGTATTCAAGCTCTAATTGTATCTGCTTATACTTCAAGAGCAGGTCTTCAAAACTTTCTTCCACAGAGTTTTCATTTTTAGAAGAGTAGTTCTGCTTTCTAGATGGGGACCTTCCAAAAGTTTTGGCTGAATTAGTGGTCAAGAAAACTAAGACAAGAACATGTATAACCTTAGAACAGTGGTGATATTACCACTGAAGACTAAATTATGACAAACAGAACTTAAGATCATACTCTCATATTTTATTTTTACCTTAAGGCTAGCTTGAAAAATATCCCTTATAATATGAGCAGCATGGAAATTATGTATCCATTTTTATATATTGACAGCGTAAATAAACATTTTCAACCAACAATTTCAAACATCCTACTTATGACAAGAATTTCATGAATTGCTGAGAAGTCTTGTCTCTTGCTCACACCACCCTCCCAGAAACAGCTGTAATGCTAAGAAGATCCCCTATCACAAACAGTAAGTCAGACTTCCAGAGCTCATAACTCAAGTATTGACTCCCCATTTGACACTCTGAAAAAGACGAGTTAAATTCATTCTCACTCATTTTATCCTTTCATAAAATGCTAAGTCTAGCCACAACACAATTATACACTGCAGTTAACTGCAGCTCAACAAATGAAGCAAAGCACAGAATAATCAACTGAAGAGAATAAAAAAACATGGCGAAAGACTTGCAATCAAAACATTCAAAAAATGCTGAAAGAGATTGAGAATTACTAATTACTCAGAAAACATTGTCTATGTATGCCCAAGAGATAGATTTTCTTGACAACATGTTGTCCAAGACAAGCAATGGAAATATTCTTAGGCAACTGTATCCAGAATAAAAGTCCTCACCATTAAAGGTTCACTTCCTCTTACCTTCACCTGACACTTGAAAAGCTAAACTGTCCTGTGAAATAATCATGCTCGAGGGGAAATCTTTTAGGATACCAAGTCAGGTTTGACTCATTTGACTTTCAGTATCAACCCTGCTGTGATAACAGCTGACTCACACCCAGTTACGCGAAATGCTTTTAATCAACGTCATATCTTAAAACAATAAATGAGTAAAAGTGAAAGCTAAAATAGGTGTCCTCTGAATGCAGACATAGCAAATCCAGAGGAACGTAACTTTACATTTGTCTTCTGCTCAAAACATGCATCAGCTTGGGTGTTTTGCTATGTTAACTTCTAACATAAGTATGAAGAATCTTGGTATGTTATCCTACAAAAGCAACTTCTGTAGTATCAGGAAATGTTTTTACTATGCAATGCCTTCTTAAACATCAGCACAAAAAGCATAAACTAGTAAAGATAAACTACATATAATCCAGATGGCAACCAAACAATCTGTAAATATGCTGAAAACACTAAGAGCTGTGTGCAGTATAACACCAAAGTACGTAATAAGCACATTTGCCAAATTCACTTCCAACACATTTCTACTTCCAAAAACACAACTACACTAGTCACAGGAAAGTCTGAAGCTAATTAAGTGACTTAACATCATCTATAAAAATAAGTCTAACTATTATTTGATATTGAAATACTTCAACAGCTTTTTGAGTCAACTAGAGTTGACTAACAAGACAAAGTTTTGATATGTTTTTTGTGCTCCCACACATGGTATTAATCAGCAATTCCCTGTTTCATATATGTAGAAACTTTTTTTTATATGGGGTTCTACACACAGAGTGCAAGACTACATAGAGTGCTATGAAAGGCAGACACACACACACACATATATATACATATTAAAAGTTATTCTTCAATCAACTCAAGAGAAACTTCATCCTACAACCAAAAGAGATCAGATGAAGAAACTGGGGGGTTAGAAGAAGAACATACTGTGAAGAGTTCAGAATTCAGCAGGAACAAAAAGTCTCATTTCGGTCCCATATTTCAGACTCAAAATTGCACAGTTCTCTACACAAGGATTTCTGCAGAATTGCTATCCAATAGCTTCGTGTTAAAGTTGCTAGGAATTGAAAGAGAAAAGCCTATTAAAAGCTAATACCTGAAGAAAAGTAGTAAGAATTCTTCAAGTGTTCCAGCATGTCATTTACTCCATTTATACATAGACTCCTATAACGCACTGCGCAAAGTACTAGTTGCAAGGATAAAGGAAAAAAAAAAAAAAAAAAACACCACCATCTCTCTCTTAGCAGACAGTTAAACATTTCACTTTCCTTGAGGAATTCCAAATACCCCTCCAGGCCACAAGCCTCCTTGTACCAGCTGATGTGAAGGTCTCTTCTGAAGTCACATGCCCATGAACTACGCCCCTACTCCATTAATATTACCAACATGGAGGTACCTTAATATTCAGGAATGCTGTAATATCGACTCCTTCAGGTGGCAAGGATATGAAAAATACAGAAAAGAACTTACACTGAGAGAAAACCATGGGCTTTCCTTAACCATATGATCCATAAACAAATGAATGTCATTAAAGAGCAACAGTATTAGAACCTTCTCTATCATGTTTAAACTTAAGTATCGGGAGGGCGGGAGGCTTCCTCATTTTCTGCTTTTGGTTTGAAAATGGAATTATCAGTTTCTGAATGCTCTTTTAATTAAAAGGGAGAAGGAGACTATCAGTACTAACAAGCATTGCAAGGTCTGCTTAGGATGATCAATATGTTTGCCCTGCAAATTACTCATTACACAGAAAGTAACCATTTTCTAGTACACAGAGCAACACCACAAATTAAGAGACTAAAAATCTATTTCCAGCACTAGAACCACGTTACTGCGCGACCTTGGGCAAATCACATCTTCACTCACTGCCTCTCAAGATAAGCTCCTTGAATGAAGAGTTCTTATGAAGACTTCAGTAATGATGTAACTTTACCAGACGAGATTAAATAAAAGCATCTCTTTATCACTAGTTTACATATTCCACCCACATAAAAAAAAAAAATTAATGGCATGGATAAGTAATTTTTTATCTAAAATAACACAAGGACCCAATCAGTAGCTTTCAAAGCCATAAGTGCTGGCACAAACAGGAAAAATTCCCGTTCCTGGAATCAGCCAGCAGAGTCAAGCAAGCAACACACATCCTTTGACTAGTGGTACAGAGGACAATAAAACACTGTAAGATTCTGGAGAATAGATTTTAACCACTAGTTCTCTCGCTCAGTGTTTTTTACACTTGTCTACACTTTCAGTTAGGCAACAATGCAGTTATATCAAGTACCAGGCTGCCCCTAAGTTACACTTGGTGTCAGTTCTTTATGTTTTTTTCTATAGCAAACCTGGAAAATAAGAGGAGCTTTTCGCATCACTTCCGGTTTCTACTCCTAAAAGGAGAAAATATGAGAGCTCTATTAAAAGTCACCTAACCAACTCTAAGAGCAATCAGCAGCGAACATCCTACAAGGAATGCTGGGTATGGCTTTATAGAGAAATAGAGATTTCCTATGTTACCCAAACTCCCATATAAACCACATTCTGTGCATACAGCCCCAGTTCAACTTAGGTTTGGCTTTAAAGTTAGCTTTAGCTATGTGTAACAGCCTCTGAAGGGCTGGAAGCAAAAATGAAAAAACAGCGGATCCTTCATTGCCCAATAAGGGAAATTAACAAGCTTCGGGTTTTGACTTTACAACTGTGACACTTTAATTATATACATTAAAACTGCCGCACTAAAGACTGACCCCGCTTCACAATACTTGCACTTCGGGCTAGAAAAGCAGCCATCCGGGATCCAATCGACTAAGGCTTTTGTTTCAGGCTACGCTTTTTCCCTACACAGGGACTGATCCGCCAGGTTGCCTGCCAGGTCACGGCAGTAATCCGGCTTCCCAGCAGCCTCTCCTTGAGAAGCAGGGCCGCTGCCCAAGCCAACCCCCGGGACTGGAAGGGTGGCCTGCCTCTCGGATACCCCTACGGGAGTCCTAGTGCCAGAGCGGGAGGGAAAAGCGCCCCTTCCCCGGGGTTTCGGCCACGTAACGCGGCACTGACACACCCAGGCCCACCCCAGCGGCAGGGCCTCCCGCCTCCGCTCCCTCTCACGTCTCAAGGATACGTTTTCGAGGCGAGGGCTCCCTCCAGCCCTGGCTGCTACTGAATCCGGCACCGCCTCCCCCTCCGGGCGGCCTCCCCGGAGGGTTGCCTCCCCGATCGTCGCCGCCTCGGCTCCTACCCCAGCGCCCCCCGCCCCTGTAGGGCCGGCCTCGGAAACGGAATCGGTCCAGGGCATTGTGGCTGCGCTCCCAGAAGGAGAGCCGGGGGCCCGTCTCGGAGTGCGAGCCCGACGACATCCGCGGCGCCGGCATGGGCGGCGGATGGGAGCGGAACGAGTCCTTGGGCCGATACCCGCCGTGGCCGTGCAGGTGCCCCACCTCCGGCGGGGGCTGGTGGCGCGACCGGGGGAAAGGCCGGCCGGAGGAGGACAGGGAGATGCTCCCGCGGAGGCCGGGAGGCGGCCTGCGCCTCGAGTAAGGCCTGCTGCTGACGAGGCCGCCGCCGGGCTCAGAGCCGCCGCCGCCGCCACAGGGCCCGAAGCCGTTGTTGTCATCGTCGCTGATTTCGCCGTCTTCCAGCTCCCCTTCTTCCTTCGGCGAGAGTCCGCTAGGATCCAGCGCCACCTCCGCAGGCGCGGCCGCCGCCTCCGCGGCCGCCATGGGGCCCAGGCCAATGCTTTCGGCGCAGCAGAGCGCGGCCCGCCCCAGCCACTCGGGCGGTTTCGTTTCCTGCGCAGGGCGGCCCGGCCCCCCGCCGCGCCCCCTCCCCGCCGCCCGCCCTGCTCTGCCCCGGCCCGCGCGGACTCTCGCGAGACCGCGCCCTGTCCTCCCTGCCCGGGCGGGAAAGGAACGCGCGTCAGAGAAGGGAAAGACTAAGGGGTACACCCCCGGCGCGGGGTGTCCTGGGTAATGTAGTTCGCAGCTCGGGGGCGAGGCCGTGCATGGCAGGGGGCGGGGAAAACCGGCGGCTCAGCCTATAGCGGGGCGGTGGTGGAGGGGGGGCGCCAATGGGGATTCGACCCGCCATGTTGGTAGAGAAGGCGAGTAGTAAGGCCGCCATCTTGTTGAAGGGAAGGGAGCTGCCGGGAGGAGGGTGGTGAAGCGATACCGACTGGCGGCATGGCGGCGGGATGCGTTGCTCTCTATCACAAGAGTGTTAATGGCAACTTCCCTTAATACCGTCCCGGGCAGCGCTAACCACGGCGTTTCTGGGGCGTGGGTGTTCGTGTGGGTGCTTTTTACCCAGAGCTGCAGACCCTTTCTCCGTTGGTGGGGCCCGTGTCCTGCTGCTCTTCAAATGGTGCACAGGCTTCTAAAGAAGGAAAAGCAGCGGCCGTTCTGGCAGTGCCCAGCACCCTGGTAGGCATCATTAACCTGCCAGCTCCCTCCCAGTAGCTAAACTGCTGTTGAAATTCTAAGAAGGAGGTTTCTGGGAAGCTCTTCCAACCTGTAATTGTTTTGAAGTTCAGATTGGCCCTAATGGCTTCTGTGACAGGAGTGAAAAGTGAGCATCGGAGAGGGTAAAGCAATTAACATAAACTCTTTAAATCATCAGGTTTAATTTCATTTCTCTGATTATTCTGGTCCTACCTTGTCTGTTTCAGGGACTTCGTGTATGGCTTGCTTGGGCAGAAGGAGAAACCGTATTTTAAATAAGGCCTTTCAGCCTTTCTAAGTCAAATGGGTGTTTCCCAGAAGACTCACAAAACTTGACTTTTAAACTTCCAGCACAGTCCCTGTGAGTTTCTTTGCAATGATCATGCATACTAAATGTCTGCAGACTCGCTGTGATTCTCAAACCTGGAGAAAGATTGCTGTCTTTTTGTGCTTTTCCTGAGGGTGAATTATGAATGGGGTTTTCAGTGAATGTGCTACAAAAGCACAAGTACCAAAAATAAAATTCAGTATATTGTTACTATTTATTTTTCTTCTTGGTCTTTGTCTCTAGATTTTCTTTAGATACAACATGAATAGGGAGAGTAGATAATGCATATGCTTTGTAAAGTCTAAAATGCTGTGCCAAACAAACTTACTTTTCTTTGCTCAAAGCACTTTGCATCCTCTTGCTTTGACCTAACTGGACAAACTACATGAATTAGAATAGATACCATTCCAATGTCTTGACTTCATACAAAACTCAGGGTGGAGTAATGAAATGTATATATCATGTCCTAATTTCTGTAATTTCTTCCATTTAAAACAGTGTGGATTCTATTAAGATAATTACAAGGAAGAATGAAGCAAGTTGGACGTTTGCCTTTTTTTTTTTTTTTTTTACAGGTATCCATCATACTACAGTAGTGTGTTATTTATGTCAGTTCTTCTATTCAAATAGATGTTATCTCTAGCAACCATGCTTCATTGGTGGCTTATACTATTTTACATATTCCACAGAACTAAAACATCCACAAATATGAGACAGAACCTACTAAAACTTTCTGAAGTAGCAGCTGGAGATCAGGCAGGTTTCTTAAACAGTGCTAGGTGCCTGTGTCCATGTCTGAAATCTGATCCACTGTACTTAGAAGTTTCAGTATCATTACATCTAAGCTGCAGAAATTTCCCTCCCATCAGACATTTGCTTACTTGGGTATCCCAGAGCTTTGACTATATCTGGTTACAGTTTCCTTTATACAGTTACCTTTATTTCTAAGTGTTTTCACACACCAGTAGGAAATTAGTATCAGCATCTTTTAGAGCTGGAAGGAAAATGTTTATAGAACTGCAAGGTATTGGCAAAAAAGCAGCAGCTCTATGGGAACTCAACCTGATGTGGGTATTCCCACTCTATTGATTGTTACAGTTCATCCAACAAGTGCGCTGAATTTATTCAACAATGCTATATGATCTCTATTAGAAATTTCTAGCTGAGATACTTAACCGTGTAAAAAAGAGATCCTGAGAATCTTCCAGTGGTTTTGCGTATCCTGTGGTATCATATGTCCCTTCTTTTATTTCAGTCATCTGACACTGTGCTTTTTTTCTCTCATCTAGGGTTATCAGGCAAGTAATTTTATGTCTGCATTTTCAGGAAGAAGCAGATTTATCAACTATATTCATCACTGTTAATAAACAGGGAAAGTTTTAAAGGAAAGTGTTAAATTCCCTTCTGTAAAGGGAATAAAATGTCACGTGTAAAAAGAATGTGTTGATCTGATGGTTTTGGTATCTACGCACTTCAACAAGAGGCCATAAACATTTGAAAACTGTGAGGGAGCTGCCATTCAAAGAGAAAACAAGAAAATTCCTTGCTTACGGCATGAGTAATAGATGAATTTTTTGTGAGGTTTCACTGCAATGTGTAAATTCAAGACAAAAAATAGAGAAATTTTATCTTAGCTGCATTTGACTTCATGCCTTTGAAAGAGACGATATCGCTGCTGGAGAACAAATTTTTGTGTTAAATACTGACTGTGTTTTCACTAAAGTACAAAGGAAATAATATAAACTATAGGAAAGCATACACCTCAATACTGGAGCACAGAATTTGATTTATTCTTTGTCACATTCCCTGAATATTACCTGCACCTCTAGACATGGGCAAAAAAGCATTGGAGAAATACATGTTTGTGAAGATATATGTGAATTACTGAAATTTGTGTACATAAGTAGTTAGGACTCCTGGAATTAAAAGATACCTTCAAGATCTCATCCTGTGACTCAGGACTCATCTTGTGCAGTTGGTAACAAGTTCTGTATTTAAACGTAAATACCAGAGGTCATGAGGTGGTTGCACAGCTTTAGTAAGACTCATCTGCATATTTTACAAATATGAACTATGACTATTAGTGCAGCTATCCTAATCCTAGCAGTATTATTTTTGTTGAAGTTTTAAATATCCCTGACATAAAAAAATAGCATATTCTCATTTTCTCATGATATGTGTCTCAAGCTCTTTATCCAGAGCTGAAAACAATACTGGAGTTAGTGGTCTCAATGACTTTTTGGTTTAGGTGACCTCATTTCTGGTCTACAAATCATTAAAAAAATCAAGTTTTCAAAGTTTGAGGCAGAAAGTTAGTAACATGTTTACCACATAAATTAAATGATTACAAGTAAAGTGGAATCTTGTTTTTCAGAAGCACAATCTAAGCCTTAAGGACTGGGCCACTCTTCAGAATATAAAAGATGTTCAGTATCTTTTGGTACTACAATATTTGGCTGAGGCTAATTATATGATTTTTGTTCTGTTCCTGCTTTGTAAGTGTCAATTATAATTGTCTTATACCAACACAAGACTTAATCTAGCCATGTTTAAGCTTAATTCACTTTGCATTGGAACTTGTATTATTGGTGTATTTGGTCTGGCTGGGATGGAGTTTCTTCACTGCAGCCCGTATGGTGCTGTGTTTCAGGTCTGTGGCTAAAAGTGTTTCAGCTGTGGCTGAACCCTGCCTGCACAGCCTCAAGGCTCACTCTTTTTTCCACTCTGCTCATGTCCCCACAAGTGGGCTGGGGGTGGGCAGGAGATGTGGAGGGGACACAGCCAGGACAGTTGGCCAAGCTGGCCAAAGGGATGTTCCACACCATGTAAGCTTGTGCTCAGCAATAAAAACCAGTGGAGGAAGAAGGATGGGGGGGAGTTGTCTTCCAAGCTGACCATTGCTCAAAGACTGGCTGGGCATCAGTCTGCTTGTGGGTGGTGACAAGTGATTCCCTTTGCCATTTCTCTTTACCTCACCTATTAACCTGGTTTTTATCTCAATCCATGAGTTTTCTCCCTTTTGTTCTTCCTATTAACTCCTCCATCCTGCTGGTGGAGGGAAGTGAACAAGCAAGTGGCTGTGTGGGTGCTTAGCTGCTGGCAAGGGGCAACACGGCACAGCTGGATACATAAACTATATGCACAGTGTACACATGTGCTACTACTTAGTGCTTATTCATACTCCCTAGCTTTTCCCCCCCAAACTTCTGACAGGTTGAACTGTAATAACTTTTATATGGTTCTACAATAAACCTTTCTGGAACTAAGAGACTTCAAAGCCTTTTGTTTGATTGTTTGTTTTCTTCTTGGTATTTAAACAATTATAATTTTAAATACAGTGGACTCTAATGAGGATTTTTTTTTTTTTCTAGTTGAGAAAACATGAAGCAGTTAGAAATTTAATTTGGGGAAATGGTATGTGACTGAAATATTTCTTCATAGGTTCTGGAGGGGTCAAATTTTATGATGAAGGCATTCTACAGGAATAGTTGAACACTGTATAGATTGTATTTGAATTTCTGAGATTTATGTTCACTTAATCCATAATTTGACACTATGCAAGTTGCACAATTTCACATCACTTTGTTCTATTTCCTAACTAATTTCTTCTGTTTTTTTCCCCTTTTCTTTTTTTAACAGAAACCTGTGGGAGATCTTCCTAAGAAGAAAGAGGTTTATATCCAAGAAGGAACATCCAACTTCAAAAATAAACATTAAGTGTAAACAAGTTCTTACTGAACACAGTTAATACCTTCAAAAGACATGTGAAAGTAAAAAGAAGTAAAAATTAGAGGAGACAGTAAGATTCAGAAAAAGAATGAAGAAGCACATTCAAACAGTGGGCAGAGCTGCACAATGATAGATCGAAATACTTGCCTCATGAGAAGCTCAAAATCAAATTATATTTCACCAAGAGATATATCTGAGCAAATTATATTGAATGGCAGTTTCTTCTAGAGAACCTCAGTGCCTTTTCCTTTATCCCCAGAGATTTACAACTGAGGATCCCGTGTTGGTATTTGAGACTCTACACAAGCCTCTCTGTTAAGGCCTTATAGGAATGAATGGCATGTTGAGGAGCAGTACACAAGCAGGGTCAGAAACTGAACCATAGAACTCATGCCCTCTTTAAGGCAAAGAAGACTAGACTTTTTCTGTTGTGTTTGTATTGTATTTGAAGCTTGTACATCTAGCCCAAAGTTAACCACAAAGACTGTGGTGAGTGTGTAATGCTTTTTTTGCCATTTGATGGGATGATTGGTGTTCCTTAATTCTTCAAATTGTGTACATGGTTGATCATGGTTCTTTAACTAGAAAGATCTTGTAGTGTTTTCCTTTCATTTTGCATTCTACCATATGCATGTATTTTTACTAATCAAAAATTCCTCTTCAGGTAAAAGATATTAAAGAGAGTTGTTATTTATACTATGTGGATGCTACAGCCAATTTCATTGTAGAGCTATTTAACAGATCAAATGTCTGTGGTCATTGTTTACACTTTGATAGGTATGCAAATACATATATAGATCTTGTCCATTATTTTGGTATTTTCATGTTTTTCCTAAATGCCTTTTAAATACTTCAAATATTCCTTAAAACAGAAAATCTGAAAGTAAGGGCTCAAATTAGCATTATTTAAAATAAAATGAGCAATTGTACCTTTTCTATTTGACAGGTAAATACTGCCATGGGTTGGGCTGCACACAGAATGTTGGAAGGAGGAAGAAGTAACCTCATATTAACTTCACACGAGACTTTTTTTTTTTCTGATGAGGTGGGTGAAACTGTACTATAGCATTTTCATCTATATCAAGGTACAATATCTTTATTTTTGTTAAAAGCATTTTAGAAACATTTAGAAGCAATGTCGGTCATTGTCTATCATGTCCTGCAGTTTTTCTCAGTTCTTAAAATTCCACAATATAAACATTTTCAAAGTAGTATTTCCTACAGCAGATACTCAGAGCAAACGATAACTAAATTGGTCTTGGACACAAGTCACAATTAGTTATTGCAACAATAAAAGGAGCCTTCTTTAACCATCTTTTTGGATGGAGGGAATGAAGGATTACAAGACGGTACTTGTTTATTTGTGTTGGTCACAAGTGAAGATTTGAGCTGTTGGACAAACAGGGGATAAGAGTAATAACTCCTTTTTGACCAGGAAAGAAAGTTTTCTTCATCTTAACCTGCCTTTCATAACTCTGTGTCCGGATGATTGAGACTGCATTTTTTTAGGTAGTAAATAAATGACTTGTCACTTCACATGAATTCTACGTATTACTTAAACAGTAATTTCTCACATGCAAATACTGCAGAATGTATTACCCCACTTCTTGTGTATTTTGACAAAATGCTTTTCAAATAAAACACTGTTTCACTGATGTTGCAGAATAAACATGCAGCCTCTTTTGCAGACTCTGGTCAGGCAGAAGCAGATTGTTTCTATAGCTATAGGAGAGGGCACAATGAGAGAGAGGTTCAGCCATCTATCAATACAAACTCTGATAGAAAACAAAAGGGCTGGGTTTATATACATTTATGGCAGATACAAGCTGCTTTGTGAAGGGGCCTGTTATGACAGAGCCGCATTTACACAGGAGGAACCTCTTTTACAGCAGTTGTACCAGTGTGTTCCTGATAGCTCAGAGTCTGCAGCCCTGTGGCCGTGACCTACAGCCGTTCATCTCATTCCTCTTGGGATGCTGCTGTGTCGACCAGGACCAGCGTTTGGGCATAGGGAAGCCTGCTTCCACATTCCCCCCTTTGAGACCTCACGGTCTCACAATCCTGAGGGACCCCCAGGGTGCAGCAGACAAGCCACAGACATCTTAGGACTCTCCTGCCAGAGACTCATCACGGTTCAGACCATCCTGTCTTGTCATCTGCTCTTGCCTCCAGGCTTGGATGCTGAGCAGCATTTCTTCTGGATTTCTTCTCTTCACACCTCTGTTCATGTCAAGGTACATGAGTCCCATCTGCAAGGCCAGGGTTAGTATGGTTACAGCAGTATCTCTGCATTTCATAATACAGAGAATTTGAAGGTAAGCGGAGAGAACCTGAGGTGCAATGAGGTGGCCATCTGGAGAGTGCCACAAAGAATGGAGGTGTAACTGGAAGCCCTGGCACACCCAGACAGCAGTTTTGTCTCCTGAGGCTGGGTCCTGTAAAATAGAGTTCTAAAGCAGAAGCAGGCAGTGACTGCACTGTGGAAAGGCTGATGAGAGCATGTTCAAGAGCGTGCTGGCCAGAAAGACCCACTGTCCTTGCTGATTGATCAGTTAAGGTATTTTCTCATGTGATACCATCATAAGGAAAAACGTGAGTTTAGCATTTTACTATTGCTAAAATAATAGTAGTTGCAGAAGAGCTTCAACATAACAGCCGTTTTAAACAGGAGTGCCAGATGATGTTAAGAAGCTGAACTGTTTTCAGAGTTGCCTACAGTCGTGCACAGCCCCAAAGTCATATCTGGAATTGGTGTAAACATGGATTGCTCACGGGGGCTGACTGCCCTTGTGCAAGTACAGAGGTGCAACTCAGGGCAGAAGTTCTGCAACTTGTGCTGAAGAGATGGTTGGCAATGAATAAGCATCTAGACCTTTTGTAGAAGTACAGACAGCATACCCTGCAGCTGGATGCCCTGTGGAGCCATGGGGACAGGACCCAAGGATTATGTCTGCCTTCTGTAGAGGAACATCTCTGAGGTGGTGGTGGGGTGTCAGGAGTTGTTCTGTGACAGAAAGACAGCCCTGTGGGTCTCCATAGGCAGGGGCAGGATGTAATGCTGCAGGGTTAAGGACAGAACAGCAAGAGAAATGTTTCCTGCTGACAGGAGTTGGTTTTGTTGGAAAATATGTTTGTGTGAGTTGGAAATATGCTGGGTTTTCCCTTTTAAAAGGAGGGCTGTAACAGGGTGGGGAACAGCAACAGTTAGGGGATGACCCAGGACCAGAGTATCCGGGGGTTTTTTCAACCAAAAAAACAGCAGCAGTGACTTTCTGTGATTTCTTTTGTTTGGGTTTTTTGTTTTTTCCACTGGATGTCTTTTCGTACCAGCTGAAAAAGACATCCTATTGGACCTGGGCCACCAGGTCACCTGCATATTTATACCATTAGCCATATCAACAAGGGAGCCAGACTTTCAAAAATGAATGCATTATGAAAGTTATATTAAAAAAAAAAAGGAGTATGCATATTACTTTTCAGTTGGTAGCTGTGAAAACTGTTGGGATTGCAGTCCTGGAGAATTAAACCTATATATAAAGAGGTATGACATGACTCTTGGTGCCAGGACAATTTTTTCAGCTTTTCTTGCAGCACTTAACTGATACACTTCAGCCTAATCTGAACTATGAATATGTAGGAAAATTAAAGAATTTGAA
Source organism: Strix uralensis (assembly GCF_047716275.1). Taxonomy (NCBI): domain Eukaryota; kingdom Metazoa; phylum Chordata; class Aves; order Strigiformes; family Strigidae; genus Strix; species Strix uralensis. The sequence goes on from NC_133976.1 coordinate 41,483,788, forward strand.
GTGTTTTGTCCAGCTCCAAACATATTTTCTTTATACTGTCTTCAGGAAAGCTCAGGAACCTTAACTTGGCAAGAAAACAGAAGTGGAAGGGGATAATATTCACAAAAGCCCCAATAGCACTGAAGGCTAATATTTGACTTTGTGCTGCTAAATAAGTGGGCTTGGGTCCAATCCCTGGCCTGAAGGCCAACTGGTGCTTAGGACTAGCCCACTCTCTAGGGAACTCCTGGAAACAGCTGTTTGGAGCAGTCCAAATACAGCTGGAGAGTAAGTTTACAATGAAGCAGTGTCAATTACAGGGAGGTCAGTGCTTCAGCTGTACCCAGGTGCTATTTATTTATTTAGCAGTATAAATTTATCATCAAAATCTTCTCTGTTAGTTAATGAAGAAAGAAAAATTTCTTCACTGGTTGTTTCAGTTCATCTAATGTCAGGTGACTTCAAGGGGGCACACATAGCAGAAATCTTTGTTAATTAAGAGGAGGAAAGTGGCTTCCATAGGCTAAACTTAACTTTTATATATACAACACCAGTGTCTGAAGACAATGAATCCATGAACATCATACCAAGAGCCATTTCTGCAAAAGTTTCAGTACCCTACATCAGCCAGCAGCTACTAGTGGCCTGATTATTGTATAGAGAACTTTTCATTACTAGTTATATTTTGGATGTGAGCATTTTCTAGTGAAACTGTAAGATCAGTTTTCATGAAAAAAAATAAATTCAGAAGCTCTCTGTGTGGCAGTACTGACTCTGGAAGAGTTTTTGAATTCCTCATTTGCAAGACACAAATCTAAAGCCTTTGGCAAAAGTTCTTTTGGGTTCGAATCTTTAGGCAAAAAAAGGTTTTTTTCCGTGCAAGTACTTTGCTCACAAAGACTGGAACAGCTCCAGCATGCTTAAGGCTTACAACTAAACCAGTGGCTGACGTAAGAGAAATTAAATATATAAGATGAATTCCAGACAGCTGGAACAGATTTAACAGGTGAGAGGCTCAAATAATTAACATAAAAGTGGGCTGGGTGAAGTCCTAAAACAGAAGAATGCAAAATATATCAAAAAATCATGATCCGTTCTACTAAAATAATCATGGATGTTAAACATATTCACTTTTTATTTATGTCTTCAGATTTCTCCTAAGAAGGTTTTGTCTGAATCCAAGTCATTCTCCTTTCTGCATTCATATTACCTAATGTCTGTCATCAAAAAAAAAAAAATCAAATGTAGCAAGACTTGGCAGCTGAGGGATAACCTCCTGTTATTATAGTGATGTCACAGACTTCCCAAAACTGAAATATTTTAGATTTATGTGGAAAAGCAGAGCACCAAGTTTTGTTTATTTTTGTTATGACCATGCTGGTGAATAAATACAGACTCCTTTCACAAATTAAGAATGCATCTTTTTTTTTCTTTTTTCCACAGCTAAGCAAAAATACAATCTTTTCTGAGATTAAAACAGTGGTACCTGAGAGCGTTCTCTACAGCAATAGGGTGCTCTGCAACTTCAGTACCAATTTTTGACACTGGGTGGATCTCTGAAGTCAGGAGAACAAGAAAAGAGATCTTTAATTGACACTGTCTTGGCATGAGAAGAGTGAATTGGGCTCCACCCTGTTTGTTAATGTCTTGATTTCTCCATTTTTCATCTGCTTCATGACAGGGTGATTTGCTGTGGCATCACTTTACTGTCTGTAACTGAAAGAATGGGAGTAACTTACCATAGCAAAGCAGCAGAATAGGCACTTAAATATTCTTTGTGATGAGAAACTTCAGTTGCTGAAAACTTTGGAAATCTGCAATTCTTTGTCATAGGACTTAAACTCATCTTGCTCTTGAAATACTTTTTCTGCACCAGTTCTACTGAATCTGGACTGAAGAGAAGTCTTGAAAGGTAAGGGATACTGCTACCTAACTTTTGAGTCAACGTTGTTAGAGCCACCTCTTTTAGGTAAAACTTTCCTTCCTTGCTCTGTAGTTTTAGTTTTCTAGGATGTCTTCACATTTCATACTTAATTATCCAGTTTCTAAAGTGAAAAAGTCTTCAGTTCCTTAGCAGTGTTTGAAGTTAGATGTGCAGGTGTTTGTACTGGGTGAGCCAGGACTAAAATTCTGTCTTGCCAAAATCAAAGGTATTGTATTTGCGTGAGTATTTAATGATACAAAAATTGTTCTTTATTAAAAAGCAAATCTCCTGAAATCCAGTTTGTTGGCCACAGAGAACTTGCTGCTTTTGTCTATCTGCAACATGTAGCTAAATCTGTAGTGCACTTAACAAGTGTGTTATCCTCTAATATATCTCTCTCCAAGGAAATAATATTTATTCGGTTTAACAGAAAACCAAACACCTGTGCAGGTATTACGCAACATGTAATTTTTCAGATACCACCTTACAGGTACATATTTACAATCTACTCTAAATCTAAGAATTATGGTTTTTAATTTATATTATAAATTCTGTATCTTTATAGTAATGCTGCAGTGTATGTAAAAAAAATAATCCTCTTCAAAAACACATAAGACACCACTGCTGTCTGTAGTAGATTTTAACAGGCTACTAGTAATGTGTAGGGTCTTCTGTGTCCTGAGACCAAATCAGTACAAGGCTCCTACAATGTATGAAATGTGTGGAAGGTCCCATCGTACTGTGGATTTGAATTCAGGCACACCCATCAGCTGGATAATTCCCTCATGAACTTTTCTTACAGTTTCTTTGGTAGTTATACAGGTAAGCATTGAAGGATGATTTATAATTTATTTTATTACAGGATTCAGAAACAGTCCTTAGGGCTCACAGCATCTTTTACAAATGTTTAATATAATGTTTCATTGTGTATGAAAGAACTGACAGATCATCTGGTTTTATGTTGTTCTTGATTAAGTTTCCCATGTGGTCTGGAACATTTACCAGTATTATTTCCCTTCCTTAAACTTTGCCAAAATGTAATGTTTGTGAAGGTTTTTAACCTCTTATGACTGAACTGCTATAGAAATGCAGAGTATGTGTTACTAATTCAGAGAGACAGAATACTTAAACTGTGTCTTCATACTTGATGCTCCTGCCTCTCAGTTGCAGAAAACATCCAACCATAATGTTACACTAATAGTGCCTTCATACCATAATTAATTCAGTTTAAAATTCACGTTGTTTTTGATACCTCACTTTGAGCTATCCCATGCTTTTAGTAACCTAAAAAAGTTAAATAAAGTTGCTTTGAAGTTGATTTAAGAGGTATTTTACAAGCTTCACTGGATTTTATGTAATAGATTATAAATATAAGATAAGAATATATAACTGCAGTAAAGAGTTGTGAAAGCTATTTTTCTACACTTCCCTAGTCAGACCTGAATTTAGTACATATGCAGTAACCTCTGTTGTGCCTCTAGTCTTAATCAACTGAAACAAATACAAATGAAGACCACATTCAATAATGGATGAAGTGATGGCTACTTTATTTCTTCTATCAGAACTACCAGGAGCACATCAGTATTCATTATATGATTCAACTGAAATGAACACACTGTATGAACTGTATCACTTTCATCCATGCATCTAATATCAGTCCAAACTGTAATGGCTTAGGCAACTAAAGCAAAATACACTAATAGGGACAGTGCCTTTGTCATCTGCTCTTCACTGTCACCTGCCTTTCTTTATCAGCTCAGCAAAGACCATCTTTGTGACCCACAGCTTTGCTGTCTAGTAAGTACCTGAGCATAATTCTTCCACTGGTTTAAAGGAGATATATCTACAAGGTAGAGGTAACCCAAAACCCAGGCATTTTGTGATTTACCAGTCTGAAAACATTTGTCACTAATAAAAAATACCACTTCCTGTGTTTATTTCTCAGAAGCAATTAAAAAAAATTTGTCAAGTGGAAATTTTATAAGGAACAAGCAACAACAAAGTAGAGACAAGAAAATAGATGCATGTAAGTGGTGTTTGAGAACCATTCTCTCCTTTAATAAAAAGCAATTCTCACTGTAAAGTCTGCTTTTGAAATAATAATTAGTGAGAAAATACATCTGTCTGATGGTGTTAATAGCATCTTCCTTGAGATTTTGAGTCAGACCTACACATTGTATCACCATATCTTCACTGACTTGTGGTGGCATTGCAGCATTGTACAGCCACAAAAGGTTCATCCCAGAATTTCACAGAATCACAGAATTGTCTAGGTTGGAAAAGACCTTGAAGATCATCCAGTCCAACCATCAACCCAACAATGACAGTTCCCAACTACACCATATCCCTCTGTGCTATGTCGACCCTACTCTTAAACACCTCCAGGGATGGGGACTCCACCACTGCCCTGGGCAGCCCATTCCACTGCCTAACAACCCGTTCTGTAAAGAAATGCTTCCTAATATCTAGTCTAAACCTTCCCTGGCGCAACTTGAGGCCATTACCTCTTGTCCTGTCGCTTATTACTTGGTTAAAGAGACTCATCCCCAGCTCTCTGCAACCTCCTTTCAGGTAGTTGTAGAGGGCGATGAGGTCTCCCCTCAGCCTCCTCTTCTCCAGACTAAACAACCCCAGTTCCCTCAGCCGCTCCTCGTACGACATGTGCTCCAGACACTTCACCAGCTTCGTTGCCCTTCTCTGGACACGCTTGAGTAATTCAATGTCCTTTTTGTAGTGAGGGGCCCAATTTATGTAAGTCTGTTTTGTTGCAGCAACATCCCACCCTCCTTCACGTGGAAAAGACAGAGAACTGGCATCACTATAGCTTAGAGCAACTGAAAAAATGTTGGAAAAAGGGAGTAGGAGATATGAAGACATGCCCTGACTGGAGACCTGGCAGGTGAAACAGTACCACCCATTGATTACACTGGCAGAGTTACCCCTGCAAACAGCCATTGTGCAGCTCAGTGCTGGTTTATTTCAGATGTAGGTAAAGACATGATGAGGAACTGCTTGAAAAGTCTTAGTTAAAAGCTATTCACATAGACACAGCATTTTGGTACTTGAGCCACTGCTCAAGGAAAGCATAGGTTGCCATCTTGTTAAGGAGATTACTTTTGAAATGTAAGTCACATATTTCCCTGTGGCTCTTCATCTTCCAATGGCGTATAGAAACACAAATTGGACAAATAGTTGGACTTGATAGCCTGTTGGCATGGTCTCTCTATCAGAAATAAATGTTTAAGAATTTTAAGATTTTTTTTTTCCCTTTTGGGAAGTGCTGTTGTGCTAAATCAAAAATTATCAGTTTTGACTAATGCTTTTGCTGGGAGGTTCCTAAAGTCAGGACAGAATGTGGACAAAACTCTTATAATAGGGATATCCCTTAGAAAAGCCAGTAGTCTGATGGTTGAAGTACTCCATTAAGAATAGTAAACTCAATTTCAATCCTTGTTCTGCTCAGTTCTGTGAAGAGAAGACCAGTAATCATTGGTCTTCTACATGCCCAGTGATTTTCAAGCCATTATATCATTTGAAGGTGAATGCACTCAATTTTTTTTTTTTTGATGAAACTGTCATGTCTGCAGCTAGAAATCTCTTTGAGCTCAGTTCATTTGATCTTGCTGACAAGAAGACAAAAAAAAGGGATTTCCTTTGTTTGCATTTAAGTCTGAAAATTGGTGTCAAGGTGTGCTGGAGCATCCACTTCACACTTGTGCATTCACTCATTATGTTACCACTTCTGCCTTCCTACCTATGAGTTTCTTCTTGCTGGTGTCATTCAGCAATGCTTTTTCTACCTCTTGTTCTGCCTGACAGTTCTTCCCATGTTCTAGCCTATCTCCACTGGTGCTTTCCAGGCATTCTGCCTGCCCTTCTTTTATTTGCAATGCTCATTTTTGTCCTAGACATTTTAAATTTTTTTTTTACTTGAAGCCACCGATCTTCTTTTATACGAAACCCCAGTTCAACAATTTCATAGCTCCCATCTGCCCTTCCTCTGGACTGCATTTTCAAGTATTTTCCTTTTGAAGAACTACAGCTTTTGTCTTCACAGATATTTGGACACCCATTTCTAATTAAAACCAATGGGAGCTTGGCAAACCTGTAAGAATCCAGTCTAGTCACAAATAATCTGGAGGACAATATTTTTTATTAAGACTTTATTCCATATCTGGATTCAGCTCTGGTTCATTCCCTTGCCCCCCAGTATCTCTTCCAAATTATTTTAAACATGGTAAAAAGTCATCTTAAACCTTTAGCAGTATTTACCAGGATTGTCCAATACTGCTAAATACCCTAAAGGTAAATGTGACATAGTTCTTTTTCAAAAATCTTAAAATCTAACTGTGAGCTATGTAGAAAAAATGTGTATGTGCATAGTTCTGCTCAGTCTGCCTAAACAGGTCAAACTGCTGAATTGAATCATTATGTATGACAAGTTACACCCACTTGTATTGAGGCAGACGTGGAAGGACATGTGTTTTCACAGGCTAAAAATATATATAACTTAATGATTCTGAATAATTTAAAAGTTATCTAAATCTAAAAGCCAGCCAGTCCTGTTCCCTTGCATAGCTGTTATTCTGTCAACATCAATTATGCTCTACCTAGTATGGTGATACAGAACAATGATGCAGCTTTTACGCCAGTCCCATGGTTGTTCTCATCCACCATATGCTGGTATTCGTTTCTCAAAGCAGTTTCAGTGTACGTGAGCCAGATTCCTCCTGGAGGAGCCTAACTTTTCAGTTTCCCTTCAGACACATTCAAAGGCTTGAGGGGTCTGACCCACATGTGGACCACGCCATCACAAAGTCCTGCAGCATGTCTCTAACAAATGCCAATAAAGAGGTTCTCAAGCAGGGCAGAGCTCTCAACCACTGGATCCATCTGATGTCCTAGAGAGCCAAATGCCATGGGAGCATTTGCCTCAGCTGCCAGCTCTCAACTCTTTCTTGAAACTCTGCTGATTCTTCCTCAGTCATTCACAGTCCTACTCCTTGTGCATAGTCCTTTCACATCTTTACCTCCCTTACTTCCCGTTACTCTTCCCCCTTGCTGAACCCTTTATTTTTTTATTACCTAATTTTTATAGTCTAGTTCAATCTCTTTAAGTTTCCTCCTGTGTAAAATGCCTTCCACTTCTCAGAAATCCACTAACATTACTTGTTAAACTGAAAGGGACAAAGGTATCACAAAAACAATAGGATAACTCAGCAGCAGTGCCAGGAGGTTGCTAACCTCAGGATTGCTACCATATATAAGAGGATCACTGAGCAATAATTTATTAAATTTAAAGAAAAGCAGATCGTCTTCTCAAAGACATTGAACACTCCAGGGGTGTGTGTCTTGGGATGGGCACTGAATAGTGATGTGGATCCCCTCAACACTCTCTCACTTTGTGGGAACTCAAAAGGACCAAAGGACAGAGTAAGTTCACTGGAACCATTATTCAAACAAAAAGTGTTTCACAGATGGCCTTGAAGATTTTGATCACTGTTTTGCCCACAATGGACTTGTCTATGCAAACCTGGTTAGCCACTGATTAGTAGGAGTTGGGGGTTGCAAGACTCCACAAGGCAGTGGGTACCCTTTTGAACGCAAGAATGGATTCCAAAATATTGTGCAAGAAGGGTAAAGGAATGGAGCCAGCTCAGAGACACCTTCAAAAGGTGCACCTCCACATTTGAAAATTTCACACCCATTGCTGATTATCCCATATGTTATGATTATGCAGTTCCACAAGCCTGAGGTCACCTCCCATCCCCATGAACTTCCAGTCAACCATGGGCAAAGAAGCTGGAGCAGCAAGTTTTTCAGAAACACATTCTTCCATTGTTTCCTCAGTGACAAGGACATGCCTGAGGATCAGAAGCCACTTGGTTCATGGTGTCTTCCTAGCATTGCTGCTGCATGGGCTGCATTAAGTCTATTCTTCCCCATGTCTTTCTTGTAGTGTTGTTCAAACTTGGACAGAGGAGGTAGATCAGACAGCACAAGCCCTTGTGCCACCTGGAAATGGTACAAATAATATCATTTAAAATGCTTTCATATGCATTTTTTAATACTAGTGATAATAATAAGGGCGCTGGTGTGTTAATGCCATTGGCATGTTAAGTGAATGGAGAGGTTGGTGTTTCCAGAGGGACGCACAGAAAGGTTTGTAGGCTATCTTCCTTTCATATAGTTTCAAACTACAGGTGTAATAGAGTGTGCAGCACTAGGCCAAATTATATCTCATCCAAAATAAACTCCCCAGATCAAGTACACTAGAGATATCAGAAGCCTGAACACTCACTATTTTCAATATATTCAACCTTTCCTGAATTACTTGCTAAAGTAGAGAGTAAACACACATCAAAAGTAGGTCATATGTAATAAATGTTTACACCACTAGAAAAAGACAGTTTTGCTGCAACAGAAAGCTATCCTGGAACATAAGCCTGTCTCTGGGCATATAATGCCATCATAAAAGCATGTCAAACTGAGGAAATGGGAGACTAGAAGAGATGGACTTCTATCTCTGGAAGTATCCCAGAATCTCAAAGAGAAAACAATATAGAGATGATTTCACCTAATCAAAGGAACTGAAATAAATAGATCACTACACATCAAGTGTCAGTTTCCAAACAATAAAAAATCTTCACAATATCACTGTCAGTCTGGGAACATTTGTTAGACTTGTTAGGCATGTGCAAAAATAAAGCATAGGAAAATCCTTTGTAAAGGTTCACAGACTGTCAGTGATCAAGACAGGGAATAGAACTGATTCAGCAAAGCATTTTATCATAAACCAACAGGACTAATATGTTTAGAGTCAGGCGCTTGCAGAAGTTTGCTAAACTGGGATAAGAAATTGATATAGATTCGTGAAGCATTTCTCTATACCATGGCTTCTCAGAGTTGTTTCCATTAGTACTCAAATGTGTTTACAAGCTTTATGACAAACACAGTCCTTGTTCTGAAGTTACAGATGGGAAAGGAAGATGATAGTTCTATCTGGTATAAGTTCAGTTTTGCACAGCATGCGAAGTGTACAAAATTCTTAACTTGAAACAAAATTGATCGGTACTTTTTTAAAAAATTGGCATGCCCAGTGAAATAGCAAATCAATTCTGAAATGCAAAGTAATACTTTGGGTACTCTGAAAACGTGAAAACATTTAAGGATGTTATAAATAACTTTAATTGGTGTCATTGTCCTTGGATAAACTGTATTGACACAAAGCTAAAGCCTATCCACACATATTTAATAAACTTAATATTTAAAGCATCATTCTGTGTTCTGTTCTTTTCGGTGAGGCAGTTGGATATTTATTTTTCATCATTTGTTGCTTTATAGCCACAATCCAAATCCTGCTATAAATAGTTTTCCTACAGTGTTAATCACTGACATTTTTGAGTGCCTCAAAAATGTTATGAATTCATCTGTATAGTAATTCCTGTAGTATGAAAATGATTGTTTGCAATTTGGTCGGTATTTTCACGGGTGACTACTAATTTTGTGTGCTCTACTTAAGATGGATATTTACCTGCAGTATTAACACTTTTCCTTCTGTTTTTTGTAGACTACCTAATGACACTATCAGCATAAAATTTTACAGTCTATTTTGTCTTTTCTATGAGTATGAATATTATTCAAAGCCCTTGCAAGTAGCTATACCTAGTACAATGTTAACAATGTTTACAGATTTTTAATTTCATGTATTTAACGGTATTTTGTCTTCAATCAGGTTTTGGTTATTGAAAAGATAAATTTCACAATGAAGAATAAAAAATACTTAAATTAGTATTTAAGTTTTGAGCTATATTATTCCTAATGCATTCTATCAAGCACAAAACTATAAAGGCAACTGATAAAAAGCAGGAATATTCCCTTAAATAAATATATGTATAGATATAAATTCTTGTGGAGTATTACAAAGAAAATACAGCATAAAAGTTCATGTCTTTCTCCTGTAATAACCAAGTAAAAGAAAGTAGTAAAAATCAAGATCATCCAAGGGGTCCTTTTTCCTTCACTGTTGTATTAATTGTAAGACAAACAATACTTGTCTCCAAAGACAATTTTAATAGCTTCATCTGTTTTTAAAAACCAATGGCCAGCTCATGTTATCTTTTTTCTTATCTCTACTATACACAGTATTTCTTATCCTGTAAAAAAGTCTATGGAGGGAGGTGAAATGGATTATTCCATGGTCAGATCAGCATTTCCCATTAATTTTATACCACTAAGAAAAAATAATAGCATAACAAAAACAGAGCTCTCACAAACATGAATAAGCAGTGAAGAACAGAAAATCTACTTCTAAAATCTTTATGAAAATTTGACAATTTTATGCTGTATTATGGCAAATCTACAAAATTCTAATGTATTCCTAGGGAAAGAATGAATTTAAAAGTGATTAGCATGCTATGTACAGTAACATGCTATTATCTTCAGTTTGTCATACTGCCTTTAATCATCTCACATTCCTGTCTCCTATTAAATCATATTTATTTTTACTTCTAGACTCTGCGCTGGTCGTGCTTTGCATCCTATAGATCTAGGTAAAAGGTAAGAAGAAACTCTTCTTCTAAATATTGGGCAGCTTATAATTCTAACAATTTTTTTCATTTAAACTTCTCAGATTTTTCTTATTTCAGGTATATATTTGTATGGAAAAGTGTGGGGAAGAGCTTTCAGTTCTATTTGTCTCAAGCAACTGTTACTTACCATTTTTTTTATTATCAAGTTTATCAATATAAAGGTGTGAATGAGGAATGCGGTTTTTTTATAAGTAAAAAATGTTTATGAAAAGTATGTATTATGTGTATTAAATATGCACAATACTCTTCTTACTGATTCAAGATGGCATTTTAAGTACATGAATTCTAAATTCACAATATTGTAAACATCTAGATGGGCATTTAAATTTTAAAAACCCCAAACTTTTGCCCATGAAGTGCTGTGATTTTTTTTTATTCCTGCAGGACCTAGTAAAAACAAAGGGCAACATCTAGAAAAGAGGACTGTTAACATAATATTTGGGCCAATGACAGTAACTGATGTAGCCAATACTTTAAAGAATGTGGCTACTTTTTTCAGTTTCTAAATGTAGAAAGAAGTCTAACTTTGGGTTCCTTTCTTTTTCATTTTCTAATCTACTTGTACCTTTTAATGTATTACCACGTAACTGCAGGAAAATTTGTTGGTTTCATATAATCAAAAATACTGGAAGAGGGATGTATGAAACCACATTTAACAGAAGACTCAGAGCTGAAAGAGGAATCACAGCCAGTATTATTCATGCAATGATTGTTACAGATTTCATGACTAGAACCACTCTTCTCACGACAGGCACTGAGAGCAGTACTCTTGCTTTTCTTGTTCCTGTGATCTCCAGCAGCAGCATCTCTGGCTTTAAGCCAAGATGCAAGGTCTGTGGATAAGCCAGTGCAATGGCCTGGCATGTCTCTCTAAATCAGCACAAGTGCTATTTAACACAGGTATGGGATCTATGAAGGAAGCTGAAGGGTCCTTCAAAGTTCTGCAGCCTGCCCCCTCTTCACACCAGCTTTTGTGTTACCATTACTCATGGTTCCACAGTTGTACAGTCCCACAGATGACAGCCAGGGCTGTATGATTCCTGCCTCTCCACCAGAAATTCCAGTATCAGTCTGCTACAGTTTAGAAAACAAAAAGTAAGTAATACATTAAATAAAGGAATTTATTGCAGTTAAGGGTGTACTTGAATGAGTAAATATATGGGAGTTGGTTACACATGAACAAGCAGCTACTTGTTCAGCCACCAGTCTAAGTAGAGTTGATCTTGTACTGGTTGAAAAATTCAGTTACTTAGATTCTGGTGGGAGTATCTAGCAACGTCGCATTGGTATTATCCTTCGTAAGGTGTGCTGTTCTTACGCAGCAGCCCCGCTACTGAACCCCTGATTTTTACATTTCAAATCCAGATCTCAGATGTAGATTTAATAAAAATTTAGGAGGTAGAAGGAAGATCATATATACCAAACTCAGTCCTGCTGTTTGGGGGCTCTCTAGGTCAGAAAAAACGTGGGTGTTTTAATTACCACTAAAGGGCGATGAGCTCGCAGGGCCGGGGGAGGCCGGGTTACGGCGACGGGCCGCTACGGGGGGACGGCAGCGTCTGCCGGAGGGACGCGGCCCCATCCCCGGACCAGAGAGGCCAGAAAGTCTCCCCTGAGAGGAAAACAGCCCGAGCAGGGCGGGCACAGCTCGGGTACAGCCGCTGCGCGGGCCGGGCCGGGCCGGGCCACGCCGGGCTTGACTGCGCCGTGCCGGAGCGCAGAGCGCCTCCTCCCTGCCCGCTGAGGTGCGGAGGCCGGCGGAGCATGCGCGGAGCGGCGCGGGGGCGGGATGGTGGCGCCGCCGGCGGCGGGTCGGGAGAGCAGGTCGGTGGCGGAGCCGGGTGAGGGGGGAAGGCGAAGTGGGGCCTTCGGCCACCGAGCGCCGCGCCGTCCAGCCCGCAGTGGGCGGGGGGTGGCCGCAGCCGCCGCCCCATGAACGCCTCGGTGCCTCCTAGCAGCGCCCCGCGGTGCCGGGGGCGAGAGGCGGCGGCGGCGGTGGTGCGGGCCGGGCCGCGCCGGGCGGGAGGAGGAGGAGGAGAAAGAGGAAGAGGCAGCAGCATTAGCAGCGTTAGCGGTGTCTCTGATGCGCTGCGCCTCGTGCTTCCCCGCCAGGTGTTCTCCCTCTGGCTTCCCATGTCCTATTACCAGGAGGATTTCTTCAAAGAGTACCTCAAGATGATGGCGAATATTATCGTCCTGAACTTGCTCATTTGTATTTCTCTGGTGTTCTGGATCGTGTCCATGACTGCAAGTACGTACTACGGTGAGTCCAAAGGCCGGGGGCGGGGGAGAGGCCGGCACGGCATGGGGAGGGGCGAACTGAGCCCCCTGCCCTCCCCTCCCGCCCCTGCAGGCTGGAGATAGAGAATGGGAAGAGGGGTGTGCACAGCCCCTTCCGTCGTCAGTAGAGCTGAAAACCTCAGCAGTAGCTGATAATGGTTTAGAAAGTGTTAACAGCCACTGTACCCTTCTTTGCAGCTCTGCCCAGCGATCCCGTTGAACTTAATAGTATCCTTTGTGATTTGTCTCCCGGAAAAGGAGAGTGAAAGAAAGAGGGAGCTGCTAGAGGTCTTTCTGTATCAGGGGAAGTAGTGACAGCACGGGAGGAGCGTGCCAGCTTTCAAAACAGTTTTAGGACTGCACATGCAGTCTTTGAAGAGGGCATGCAACAAGAATTTCTTGGTCAAGGAACAGAGAAACAGGGGAAATGGTACAAGAAGAGAGGGATTCTCGGACATGGGTGTATACAGTCAGCTCTGGACAACTCGGGCAGGCTGTGACTTAAATGTGTGCAGTTGCAGGGACAGTAGTACTTTTTGTGGTCTGTAATTTCAGTTCTAGGACCATCTTTACAGCAGTGTGCAAAAGCAGCAGTACTGCCTTCAGCATCAGTTCAAGCCTAGAAGAGGTTAACTGCTTTTCCAGGACAAGTAAGACCTGTCCTTAAGACCTCAGCCAGTTTCATGCAGGAAGAACTCCTTCTGTGTCATTGCAGTGTTGCTCAGAGTGCCTAGGGATGCACTGTGAACACCCTCAACTGCCTAGCATCACCCTGGATCCAGAAGAAGCTAGAATAAATATCCCACCAGTATAAACTGACTTTTGCAGTGGCAGCTGGATGTTTCTGCTCAGTGTTTTTCAGTGCTTTGGGTACTAGGATGGGATATTAAATCTGTGTTGTCTGGACACTACTACTTTGGCTTGTAGAGAGATGGCAGACACAATAGAAGGTATGCAGAAGCAGGCTTTACAACTCTCTTTTGTTTGTGTCATTTAGATCTAGGCAAGTTAGATTTAAACACAACTTCGTTTGTGCGTGTCTGATCTCTATAGGTACAGCTCTCTGGGTTTTTCTGCTAGTTAGGATATTCCAATCCTTGATGTCTAACCTGTTGAGAATTGACCGTGTAGAGTGGAGAGGCCTGATACGAAGTAAATCAGGATAGGGGCTGATACAAAGGAAGAGACTGCAGACAAATCCTCCTTTTTGTAGAGAATTATGATGGAACAAGAAGGACATAGGACTTTTGTCGTCCATTTGCCTGAGGCTATGGAAAGACCTTGGCTTGAGGAGGTGAATGAAGTGTATAGTGGGAGGCAGATAAGTTCAGCCCATGAAAGTGATTCAATTTAGTCCTTAACCATAAATATAAAAATACTACGAGTGTGCGTTTATTAATTTACAGTTTATAGTTCATAGTAATGCTTGGGCACCAGTGATGAAAACATTGATAAAATGGAAGTGTTAAAGAACCTGTAATAAACCAATAAATGTGTTCTATCTTAGTCTTAACTGCTTACATCTAGTAGTAATGTAGTACTAATACTTTTTTTTTCCCCCCCAAGGAAATACAAAGAGGTCAGTTTAAAAATGGCCTTAAAAAGGTGAAAATTCTGTTAACCAACCAAAAAGACCCCCTTTGTGTTCTGGTACTGCTCACACTCAAGTTAATACCAGGAACTTTCTTGGTTTGTGGTTAGCAATACCAGACTACAGCACTGGAGATTTCTTCATACATAGCTGGTGCTGCTTTTGAGTTTTTGAGTCAACCATTGGCTGCAAGACTCCCTTGCACACCTCCTACAGCATTGCAGCTTTTTAGTACTGTTCTGGTTTCAGGTGGGACAGAGTTAATTTTCTTCCTAGTAGCTGGTACAGTGCTGTGTTTTGGATTTAGTATGATAATAATGTTGATAACACACTGATGTTATAGTTGTTGCTAAGTAGTACTTATCCTAAGTCAAGGATTTTTCAGTTTCCCATGCTCTCTGCAAGCAGGTACACAAGAAGCTGTGAGGGAGCACGGCCAGGACAGCTGACCTGAACTAGCCAGAGGGATATTCCATACCACAGGGCGTCATGCTCAGTGTATAAACTGGGGGGAATTGGCAGGGGGGGTGCCAATTGCTGCTCAGGGACTGGCTGGGCATCAGTCAGTGGGTGGTGAGCAGTTGTACTGTGCATCACTTATCTTTCTTGGGTTTTATTTCTCTTTTTTGTTATTTTCCTTTTCATTACAATTATTACTATATCTTATTTTATTTCCATTTTTAAACTGCTCTTATCTCAACCCATGAGTTTTACTTTTTTTTCTTTTTCAATTCTCCTCCCCATCCCACTGGCAGCGGGATGGAGTGCAGGCGAGTGAGCAAGTGGCTGTGTGGTGCTTAGTTGCCAGTTGGGGTTAAACCACGAGAAGAACATGCAAGAGAGATTTTCATCTTGTGAATCTTTGTGCTTGCAATGACAAGTGTTTTATTGTGAAATGTGTTTGTCCTACTTTGCACCAAGGAGCCTGTATATCTGCAAAGCTCCAGGTACTGCTGACACAAAAGTTCTTGTTGAAAGCCATCAGGTTTAGCTTTCCAGCAAGACAAGCTGCTGTGCCTGTGTGAAATCTTTCTTCTGTGGGATTGAGACCTAATTAACGCTAGGCTTGTGATGTCTTATATTTGTATAGTAGATATGATAAATAACTTCTCATGATTTTGTATGTTTTAGCTCAATACCTACATTAACTGTTGGCTTTACTTTTTAAAAGTTTGTGGGGTTTTTAAACAAAAAATGTCACTTAAAATCTTGCGGAGATAGTCATCAACTTAAAGTATATTTTTGAGAGCCTTACATTAAGTTCAAAAGAATCGATGTTTTAGAAAGCAGTCACACCACTTTCACCTAATAGACTGGCTTTCTTGTCATTTTTCTGGTAATGAAATTGTCAGAGTAAATAGTGTAGTTCAGGTTATAATCAATAGCTTTCTTGTCTCTCTGACTGCAAAAATGGAAGACTTTTAAACTATAGCATTAAGGAAGAATTTATTCTCAGACTTCTGGTTTTCAGTATTCTAGAAGATGTACTTCTGGTGTCTTTTGCAATTAAATTTGTGCCATCCAATTTAAAGTCAAAATGAGCTGATAGAATATAAAAGTTGTAAGAATCTTACTGCTAAGGCAGTATTTTGTTGAGTCAGTTTTATGATTAAAATAATATAGCTTTTAACTAGACAATAATGACTCCTTTATTAACTTTATTGACTGCTTTAATAAGTGTTCTGAAATTTTAGAAGGAAGCAAATATGCTTAGGACATTCATAAATTGTCTCCTTAGAAGATAAGTTGCTATGGATACTAGTGCTTTATGGAATGGTGTGGAATTATGACAGCTGGGTGGGATATTGTTTTCTTGTTCTGTGAGCTTGTTTAAATTCATATCATAGTGACTTGAATGACTAACTAAGGGTAACAAACTGGGAACTCAAGAAAAAGATTTTTAGAAGGTTCTGTAGATATTTTGATGAGAGAATAGCTTAATTTTTTTGTATTCAGTTTTGTCTGTAAAAGTAAACCATTTATAGTTTTGACATTTTGCCAGCATTTTTTTGTTTGCGAGTTGTTCAAGTGGTCTGTCTTGGCGGTTTAAATTTAATAATTGTCAGTGAAGAATATCATTAAAAGCCATCCTTTCTTGTAAAAAGTTCTGGGTTTGACTAATTTCTAGTTAAATATTTCAAAACATTCTAAGTTGGGTTTATTTTCTGAGTAACAAGGAGGATAACAGGTGAGCCATTTTTGCAGAGATGTTAATACTATACCTGAAATAATTTATATTCAGTTCCCAAAAAGCAGTATACTTTCCAAATACAGAAGCTTTGATTATATAGAATTGCTTTCGTATGAAAGCAAGGAATCAATAGATTAAAACCATGCAATATATTGCAATTGCGATGTATTGCAATTGTTAGCTCTGTGAGAAAACCAGTAAGCTACAATCAGATATTTGAATAGCTGTAACACAGGAAGCTCAGTTTGATTAAATTATGTTGACCAATAAATAAAGAGGAAGCTCAGAGCTGTCTTGTTAATTTTGCTACCCCTAAACTCACATGTGCTGTTTACTTAGCAAATAGGTGAACCTAAAAATCCATACTAATGTTAAATCGCAAGGCAAGGCTTGAGTAATGTGGCAATTCTGTTGCAGCTGCTGCCACAGAACAAAAATCAGTGGAAAGATTCCCCCACTATGTGGGACACGTTCTCTCATAGAAAGAGAAGGGTATCTTCTAGGTTAAATATCTGTTTTCAGTCTATGCTGAATATACCATGCTATGAAGACAATAACTTCTCATGCAAACATGCAAATGAAAAGAAATTCTTGTCACTCCATATGTTTGGTTGCATTGTTCTAGATAAAATTGAGAAAAAATAACAGGGAGGACAGCAGAATGCAGAAATGGAAAAGGATTAGTCTGGAGAATCCTCAGAGAAGAAAACATTTTTGAGTAAATATGTATTGCAAGACATGAAATTGTTGGATGCTTTTCAGCAAGTCTCTGCAATGCTCCAGACCAAATTGTGCAGGTAGTTGTCTATACTGCTGCCAGGTTGGGAGGAGACTGTGTGTGCATCCACATGCAGTGGAAAGGGACTATGCAAAGCAAAGAATAAGGAATTTAAATCACCTGTGATTCTCAGCTAAGCCAAATTTTCTGTAGATTAGAGAAACAGACAGGATAAAGAGAACTGTACTATATTACTTCAGGTTCATTTGAGGATAAATACTCAGGTGGAAACCAGACTATATAACACCTGACTTGTATGTCACATGGCTTTCCTTAAATGCAAAATTTATAGTGTATGTTGTTCTTTCTTTAAAGTCATTTGGGGAACCCAGTGGTTTGCTGAAATTTCAGGTTTTTTAAGTGTTCCCAGTTACCTTTGCACGTTTCTAGGACCAGCCCTTTTGGTGAAAAATTTAGGGTTAATAAAGTCATAAGAACATCCATTGTAAAGATAATGGATGTGTTCTCAGGTCCTGAAGGATGTAAATTCTTACTGAGACATGGTGGAGAAAGGGACCCAAGAGCTTGGTTACCATGAATAAAGGCAATCAGATAGTAATGCAAAAAAAGATGATGATGAGAGCAGGGGGCAGGGGGGCAAATACGTGTTTTACACCACAGCTGTCTGCAATTGATAACGTTGCATGACTGAAGAGGTCAGTAGCCTGGTTCAGTACAAGCAGACTATTGGGGAAGGCGAATTACACCATCCAGGTTACTTAATATATTCTCCTCTTTTTTTTGGAAATGAAACACCCTTCAGTCAGCCAAAAAAAATCAATAGATTGTTGGAAGTAGTAAAATCTTACTGTGTCTCTGCTGTGAGTACTGCATGCGCTTGCAGTCACCCCATTTCAAAATGCTCATAGTAGAATTAGGGATGGGGAAGGCAGCAGGGATGATCAGAGCAGGTAACAGCATCCATCTGAAAAGGACTTATATAGGTAAAGATATTTCAGCATAGAAAGGGGACATCAATAGAGGTCATGAATGGTAGGAAGAATGTGAGTAGGAAATCGTTATTCAGTAGGTGATAAAATTTAGCATATCTGGTGAAACTTGAGGCAGCAGAGTCTTTCTTGTTTGGCTTTTTGAAAGGCCTTTTTCAGTGCATCTGTAATCAGAATTCAGTTCTGTGGGTGGTTGTGGAGATGAAAATGATGACCGTGTTTTTAAAAATGGATTGGACAAATATATGGGGGATTTTAGAAATGCCCAACGTAAAAGTTCCCACTAAAACAAGGAAGATCAGTCTGTATCTGTTCCTTGTACTCCTTTTCTTGCACATGTGGAGCTCACCACTGCCAGATGGGATTCTGAGTCAAACAGATGTTTGGCTTGATCCAGTTTGGAAGGCCTCATATTTTCAACCAAGTATAGTGTGGAAACAATCAGGACGTTTTGGATACCAACAAGAGGAGTGTTTCTTTGCTAAAACTGTGAAAGAAGGTCAAGCATCTAAACTTCCTTTCTCACATCAGTGTAAATTATCAGTGATGCTGTGATTAAACTGATAATTTGTTCACAGACCAGCAGAAGGATGGAATCAGTGTACAAAATAAATGTATATATGAACTGTAGGACTTCCTACTAGTTTTATTAGATAACATCAAGTATCACTGTAGCTCAGCTAAGCACTTAAATATATTACAGAAGGTGTAAGTTTTCCAAACTAGAATAAAAAGGATATGGTAATATTAAAGCTGTAGAAACATAGCCATTAGCTAGCTTATATGCCTGCTGACGTCTTCTCTCCACACAGACATGATACTACTTCTGAAGTCTTCTGTCAGCCAAGTAGCAGCAGTTCTTCTATTAACACAGTGTAAAATTCTAATTGATGGCGTAGACAACAAGTGACAACATTAGGTACATCCTAGGAATAATTCAGAATACACAAATGATGAAAAAAGTTGCCTGCTTTTCATAGCCAAAAGCTACCAAGCTAAAACTTTTGATGAACAAAAAATACTTTTCCTAAAAACTGGTATTTGGGATGGCTTGAAAAACGAGGTGAAGCTTCCAATACATTGTTCTAATTTTCCTTCCATTACAATGCTGAAAAGCATTAGTGACCAAAGACAGTGTTGTTCATTCCTTTTACTGCTGCCATATTTTCTGAAACTTCATCAAAAAAAGAATCATAATAAAAAATTCAGATTTGTTGTTGTAGTTACCAGCGAATCAGTCATGGCATAATCTATGAGGAAGCTCTTGCACTAATTTATTTAGTTAAAGTTGCTTTGCAGTCTCTTTACGTGTTTTGTTAACTGGTTAGTTTGAATCTTACTCATATTTGAAACTGAATTCTATATAACTTACTGTGGATGTATGGGTTTGTTTTTTCTAAAACGTGGAATTATTTGTTCTATCCAAATCAGGTTTCAGCTGGTCTTAACATTTTGAATATTAATTTTTGAAGTTTATAAATCCCTTTTAGAATGGAAAATATCACCATGTTTATTTCTTGACACATTTGCTATTTCTTTGTAATTCATTTTAGTTAATTCACTGTATTTTCTTTTTTCTGTGAATGCTGAATAGAAAAATTGAGTAGATAAATATTTTGGTGTTCCATTCATAAGAATTTATTTCTTAGAAAGAGTAAAAGTTTAATCTCTCTATTAAGATGAGATTTTAAATATATACTAGAAGATAATTACTTTTAAGATATAAAGGCATTAAAAAGGCTTGTAAGGATCATCTGTAACCATTTTATTTGATTTATCAGGTACTTTACGACCCATTTCTCCCTGGCGCTGGCTTTTTTCAGTCTTGGTTCCTCTAATGATTGCTACACAGGGTTTTAAGAAGAAGAGTCTTGATCACAGTGGTGCGTTGGGAGGTATGCTTTTTCTGAGACTATTCAGCTAAACATTTAATAAACTAAATTAAGGTCCTTTTTATTGTACATAATTTTCTTTTAAGACTTTCCTACCTAGTTCTATTATAATAAAAGTATAAATATAAGCATGTATACCTGAATTCATACTGATTTTTTTCTCACGCCTTTTTAAATAGTCTGTTTGTAATTAATTTGATTAATGTTGTCATTGGATTTATATAAACCTGTAAGATTGTTTTAAACTTCAGTACAGCAGTTAAATCACGTTTCTGTTTAACATATAGATTAATTCACATAGAGATAATGAAATGACAGAGGCAGTGATAAAGAAATACCATAAACCTGAGCCATGTCAGCAGCTTACCTGCCTGGTAGGAAAAACAGTAAAGGTAACATGGTTCTCCTTTCTGTAATATGAGCCGTTCTAGGCATTTTTTGCCTCCCAAAACCAAGAAGAAAATTAAATCTGCACTTCACTGCAAGCAAATGACTGTTTCAACAAAGTTTTTCTTGACCGTGTGAGAAAAAGCCCAGCGTAGTGTACAATAGCATTCCTTGGAATCTGATGCAAGATTTGCATGGGAGGTGATTCACCCTTGTCTTGTGACACTGTCTGAATTGGCAGTTGATGGAAAGAAACAGGACCTCAAATCCTTTCCTCCCATTTCACCCATTTTGGAAATCTTGTTCTGTCTGTGAGCTAAGGGAAGTATTTTCTAAATTAAAAAAAAAAAAAAATCTTTACTGCTATGTTTTTACCTCTTAACAGCTCTGCTAGCCAGTTTATATTGTTGTTTGCTTGAACTGCAGCCAATTTTCTTCAGTCATGAAGAATTGTAATCTTATGGGGGGGCAGTGAGAATTAGACCTTCCCTGTGAAAGAGGAGATGATAAAGCAGCACATCTGGGAGCCCAAATACTTAAGAAAATTACAGAAAGACAAAGATGGCATAAAAATCAGCAATGGAAAAAGACAAGAACAGGAGGGAGTAGCAGCATCCGTTAAGATACGGAGGAGGGTTATCCAGGTTATCTTAGAGACCTCGGGGGATGAATTTGATGCCCAAACTGAAGATAAACTTGCTGATATAGCCACAGCTGTATATATGCTGCTTATACAAATAATCATATTCTTCAGGCAAAGTACTTAAATTTCTATTATATATCCTTTGGCTTTTTTTTTATGTTGTTGTTCTGTCTTTTATTTTTGGACAGTATTACTGATTTGTGGCAAGAGGTGGTCTTAAAAATCACATGCTTTAGTGGTAACAATAAAATTAGCAATTTAGCAATAAAATTTAAGAGAAAATGATAAAGATAACTGATTTTTTTTTTTTTTCAGTCAAGATGTCTGGAATTCTCATACAGGCATTGGGCACTTCAGTAATTCTTTTACTGCATGATTGTGTTAGTTTTGTCATGAAGATAGTCTTCATATTCAAGAGATTCAAAATACTTAATTGCTTTGCAAAGCAGTCATTGTTACATGAAAGAACTTCATGTACTTTTTTTTGCTTTGTAGGATTGGTGGTTGGATTTATCCTCACAGTTGCAAATTACAGTTTCTTCACTTCTTTGTTTGTATTTTTTGTTACTTCTTCAAAACTTACTAAATGGAAAAAAGATACAAAGAAGCAAATAGATTCAGAATACAAAGAAGGTAAGCCATAACATTTTTATTCTTTCAGATCCCTTGTGGAGAAGAAATACTGTATATTCCCCTTTCTTTCAAAGGGTCAGATGAGATGTAACATCCAGAGTAGGGAACACTGCTGCCATGCCTCCCCTCCATTCCCATCCCTGTGAACATTAGCAAGGGACTTACCTTTTGCTTCTGTTCTATTTAATAAATTTCTATCTAGTTTCTGTTTTGAAAGTGTGATTTTTAAATTTGACTTCATATATATGTATTTTGCTTTTGTCTCATGCTGTTGTCTGTCAAGGTATTTTGCCTGAAAATACTAAAATTTAGTTTTTGTCACTTCAGGTGGACAGAGGAATTGGGTGCAAGTATTCTGTAACGGTGGTGTTCCTACTGAGCTGGCTGTCTTATACATGATAGAAAATGGGCCGGGTGAAATTCCTATCGACTTCTCAAAGCAGTACACAGCATCATGGATGTGCTTATCCCTTTTGGGAGCTTTGGCATGCTCTGCTGGTGATACATGGGCTTCGGAGATTGGTACTGTTATGAGTAAAAGCAAGCCAAGGTTGATAACAACCTGGGAGAAGGTTCCAGTAGGTAAGGTGTTACCTGTTCTACATGTTCTTAATATTTTGCTAATCTGTCTTGAATTATGCATCCAACTTGAAAAGTTCAAAAAAATCCCCAGAAAAACAAACATCAGAAATCTCTGATTAAAAAATGTTAGCAGCAATGCATTCTCTGAAATGTAATGTACTCAGTTGTGTTTCTGCTGCATCTCGTCGTTGAGCTACACCATTATAGCATCCAGGGAGCTAAAATCATTCTTAGTGAATGCTGTCGCTTCTCATCTCTGGCACTAGAAGTGTTTATATTGCCAATAATATAAAGAGTACAAGTTATCAAGTGATTTTTTCAGACATTAAAATTTTAATCAGTAGAGGAATATATTTTTTTAATACAGATGCTACAAAAAATTAACTTCTTAACCAGATTGCTCATTTCCTTTAATATCTTACCAAGGGTGGGTAAAGCAAACCTTCTGTCTGTTCAACCTTGTCTAAACAGTGGATGACATTAAAGCAGTGTGTCTTTTTCAAGTCTTACTGGCATGTTGATCTGAGTTTAGATCTTGTGGGATAGGATTTAAATGCAGGGCATTTTTTTTTCTCTTAATAAGCATTCTTTAGATTTTTATTCAATGAGCTGTTAAACATCTTCCTTTCTATGGGTTTTGTTCTTTCTTTTAAATGTGCTGGTGAAATATGTCTTGGTATACTTTTGAAAGAGTCACTGCTTTAATAACAGGCATATCTCAAGCTGGGTTTTTTTGGCGGGGGGGGGGGGGTGGTGGGGGAGAAAATGTCTTTTTCTTATCCTGCCTCCCACACCTTACAGCAGACAAATACCAGGTGATACTGAGAGGTGTGCTATCTGTTTTTATTTAATTTTCTGCTACTGAATATTTCTAGGTAGCTAGCCTTAGAGACAGGAAAAGTAATAGGCTGTAACTGTACAGGTTAAGCTGCTCAGCAGCATAATGGGAATTGTAAATAAAAGCTCTGGTAGTGAAGCCTTTTGGATATAAAGGGGAAAGATCACTATGAACATAGTTTTGATTTCATGTAAAACGTGAACAAATACATGTCTTTAAGAAAAAGTTTGTAAATCAGCTTGGTTTTGTTTGATTTAGGTACTAATGGAGCAATTACTTTAGTGGGCCTGCTCTCAAGTTTGCTTGGGGGCATGGCAGTAGGTATAGCCTACTTTATAACTCAACTCATTTTCGTGACTGATCTGGAAATATCTGCTCCGCAATGGCCCATTATTGTGTTTGGTGCAGCATCTGGCTTACTGGGATCAATTGTTGATTCATATTTGGGAGCTACAATGCAATACAGTGGTAAGATTCTTCTTTTTTTTTTTTCCTCTTTTTTTTTCTTTTTTTTTTTTTTCTCCTTACCCTCTCCTAATGCAACCTAAAAATGGACTTGAATTTCCAGAAGGGCTGAGGATGTGATTTTTAAATGGAAAAAATACAGAAGTAGCAATACTAAGGACAAAAGGAACCAAAGTGATGGACATGATAATGAAAGCAAGAGCAAGGGCAGTTGGCCCTTTTTCACTTTTAGATTTGTTTATCTTAAGTTCTGTCTTGTTGATGGCTGAACGAGACCAGAGATCTCCAACATGGTTACCTTGGAAAAAGCAATTGCTGCCCTCTCCTTTTCTATATATCTAATTATGGTAACATTTTATAAGAGAAAATGTCAGTTTAATTTTTATCCGTTCATTCAGATTAAGCTGTCACTGCAGAAGCTTCATTTCTAACTCTGAAGACTTAGCAAGTCTCAGCTTTAAGAATTAAATAAGAAAAGCTCCAGGAAAATGTGCACAGTGGTTTATGTTCTGTTTTTTTTTTTTTTCACTGCTTAATAGAGTACTGTTTTCTATAAGTTAAGTTTATTACAAACTAGCTGTGACTTTTTTTTAAAATGGACTTTTTTTTTTTTAAGTTGTTGGCTGGCTGATTCTAAGTGATTTCAGTATTTATTTACTCATTGCCCTTAAGGATCATTGTCTGTGAATAAACACTACAGACAACCTTTAGGCTAAACTGTAAACTTACCCTATGTTTAAAAATTGTTTAAAAACCTTATTTGATATTATTGTGTTTAAGAGCTGATTTATGGAGAGAACTTAAGTTTTCAGATTTTGTTGTCAGTGTATTTATTTGTTGGAAGTCAAGGTTTGAATGTGCAGATGAACTGCCTGAGAGATAAAAGTCCTTTAAATCTACCATCACAGTGAGAGCTGCAAACTGTTGTTGATGCTGTGGATTTGGCTTTCCAGCAGTTTTTATGCTCCTTGTAGTTCTGGGAAAGTCCAAAATATAATGGAGTGTTTAACCATTTAAGGAATTTTTAGATATTTCTGTACTGAAGAGGAAACACTTAAGCACTCAGACAATGTTTCATGCTCCTAGTGAGGCAGATGCATTAAGGGAACGTGGTAAACCGAGCTAATGCATGCCTACATTTAACAGCATCTATTTCTTCTTCACTTCAGATGTTCTTCCATGCTCAGCAACTTACTTTGCTAGCTGCAGCAGGGACAGTATGAGAGTTCCACAAATTATTTTTATAAATTCATAAGCACTGCTGGAGTTTGTATACTATATACACATATGTGCTAGGATGTGTATATATATGTTGTGATATAGATGAAATAGTGCTGCTCATGTGGTGCACACTGTTAGGTTTTGTATCCCTCCTTAGTTTAACCCACTTTTCCAATCCCTATTCAATATGGTCTCATAAGAAATACTCCAAACTCTCTGCAGTGTCTTGAAAAACAATAAATAAATATGGCAGTGGTAATAAAGAACTGTGTCTCTTTTTGCAAACATTATGCTACCACTGCTAATCCCTTCTGTCAGTGTTTTTTCTGTTGGTGATCTTCCTAGTTTTGGTTTATGTAATAGTCTGTGATACCCACTGTTACTACGAGGAAGTCCTTCCCTGTCCACGCATTTATTAAGTAAAACTTCGTCTGCGCAGAATTAGATTCAAATTTTCCCATGTTACCAGTCTGAAGTTACACCTATTCTCTAAATAACAAAGCTAATGGAAAGACTTACTGTTACTTTTCTCACTTGTTTATGCTCTGAATCTACACTTTGTGTGCATATGCATATATATGCATATATATTCACAAAAATTTATTCCCAGTTTTTTCTCTCAAGAAAATTTACGACTTTCTGAAACACAGCAAGTGTTGAGAGTTAAACTATCAGGCTTTCAAGTTTGATTTTTCTGTAGCATTACTCAAAGCTAGGTTTAACTGTGTGATTCAAAGGTAACAGCTATATACCCACCAAGCAGGATTGTTGTGTCGGGTTTTTTTAAGTTTTGTCTGAGGTGCTGAAAATTTTTTTTGTAATGAAGGAGCAGCTGAAAATGAAATTTCCATGTTGTGGGTATTAGCAGGTATTCAAATATAGAGAGAAGAATAATGTTAATGTAAAATGTACTGATTTGGTTTGGAATGTTTCTTTGTCAACCTTAAATGTGTGCATATGTACATACCCAGTTATACTTCACTACAGTAAGTTGGCATTAAAATCAAGCATGCTAGAATTTTATGCTTTTATCAGCATATAAAATAATGCAGCTGGACAAAACATGGGATAACGATGTGTGTAACAGCTAATAAAACACAGTGCTAGAGTACTGATAATACAGAGGTAAAGCAGGAAATGGCTTAAGTACTAGGAAAGAAATCCAGCTGCTGATAGTATAAAACTGCTGTGTAAATACAAATGATAAATTCAGTCTCTGTAAGGAGCTTGTTTTGTCAGATCAAGTAATAATGTTAGTTCCATAATTTTCCTTTGAAAAAAATATACATCATCTTGACAGGAGATACATGTTGCTAATCAGTTGTTTCTGTTCTGTTCAAAACAGCATCCTTTGCTTTAGAATGGCTTTTGGAACAGCTTTTTCCTCTCCTGATTTAGCTTGTTTCATTCCTTTCTTTGCTATGAAATTACATAAAGAGAGAAGTAGACCTGACAGAAGTGTAACTTCTCAAAAGAAGTAACTTCTAACGTAAAGTATTGCATTTATATCCCATTCTTTGAAGCTACCAGATGAAACTAACTGTAATTTAGTTTAGTTTGTTGGTGTCTTTTCTTACAGAGGTTTAACACCGTAATGGTAAACTAAATTTAGGAAGTTGCATATACTTGGTTACTAAGTTTCTTTTCAGCTTGGTTAGCTTTGTAAAATGAAGTCTTTATCTTTTTCCCAGGTTTCGACCAGAATATTGGCATGGTTGTCAACCACCAAACGAAAGACTCCAAGCACATATCTGGAAAACCTATATTAGACAACAACACAGTAAATCTTTTTTCTTCTATAATCATTGCCTTGGTGCTTCCAGGCGTGGCGTGGTTTTTCTGGCCCAGGGGTTGACATGGTTTAAGGTTTTCTGCATGTGATTCATTTATGTTCAGTCTTACTCAAAGACTCTGAAGACTTTTCTTCAAACTCTCTTGAAAAGAGAGATCTGAAACTTTCAGAGAGCCAAAGGACTTTCCATCTCAACTTAGTAAGGCTGTAAGCTTCGTATGGCAATTGGCATCTCTCAGGGCAAGGAAGGGGTTTTGTCAGTATGCTCTTGCTGCTCTTCAGATGGATGTAGATCATTGCCAAGTGAGGTGAAGCACTTCATTTATCCTCATGGAGCTGAAGGGTTGGTGTTTTATGTTCTTGCCAGTCCCCAGCATCTGGAAGGTCAAGAAGCTGGAAGTAGAAGTCTAATCTACATCAATCCATGTGATGGAGCATTGTGGTTATTGTCCAAGCCAGAGACAAAGTACGCTGCAACTTTATGTAGGCAGTGGTAACATGGGTGAAATGGGTGAATTCTGATACCTCCCATAATCTACAGTACGTAAGGTTTTATGGAAATATTTTTTTGGGGGTGGGGGGGAGGAGATAAGTAAGCCTTGTTGCCTATTCTGTATCCTGATACTATCTGCAATTCCCTGAGAATAGGGTTGGTAAAAGTGATTCTAGTACATAATGTTTGGAGCAAAAGAGTGAATTTAAAATAAAAACTCACTAGTTTTTCCAGTAAGAATAATAAATTTGTGGTTTTTTGACATCTTTTATTTCAAAACTAATAATATTTATGAAGATTGTCAATACTGTGGTACTTAGTAAATTATCTAAAATTAAAGATTACAATTGTAAATTCACATTCATGTCTTTAGAAATAGAACTTTTTTCTGTAAGCACAGAATTCTTCCATAAGGTTTAGCAAATTATACTCTTTGGTTCTTTCTCAGCAGTGGACGCATTTTCTATTTTGTTTGGGGTTGCTATTCGGAGACAATGGCCTCAGCCAAAGAAGCTACAGAGGTTATCCTTGTAGTGTATAGGGAAAGTCTCACTTCTAAACCATTTAAAAATGGGAATTCAACTTTTGGTGCTCAGGCTCCAATGTTAGGTAATTCCATCTTCCATCATTAATTTATAGAAGGGTGGAAGTGATTTAGCCAGCATAGATTGAATTTAAACTTTAGAGATACACTCATAATAACCTGTCACTGTCAACATTCAGAAGGTGGGGCCCATACTGTTAACTTATAAAAAGCTTTTTCCTTTTAGAGATAGGCAAGTATTAAATATTTGATTTTTTTACAAATGTCTTGTGTGTATTGCCTGTCTTAATTCACTTGACTTGTGTATTATGTCACCTTCTATGCGAATATTCAAAAATTTTAACACCTTCTATGTCAAGTTTAGTCTTTTGAATTCATCACTGGAACTAGTTCCCTGTATATCCAGTTACAAAGCTGAGATTTCAAAGCAGTAAAAGCTTTCTGAACAAACTGTGTAGTTGCTGTATGTGTGTTCCTGTGGAAAGGCACAAAATTATAAAAGGAATATATGCACTTAAACTGTAACAATAAACACTTGAGATTTTTATGCACTGTTTGGATTTATAGTGCTTCTAAATAAACACTGGATTAGTCATCTTTTAAGACTTTTATTAATACTGTTGTGATTTCTAGAATTAAGAAAGACACAATTTTTGTAACACTTTTTCTTTCCATTAGATGCCTTATTTTTATATTCTTTTGTTTCCTGAAACAAAGTATACTTTTGAACACTGAAGTGGACATGGTCAGCTTTTCACTATTTAATATGGGTCTCATTTAAAAAACAGCTTGGCATAGTGAGAAGGCATCTGATTTTAAATTCATAGCAGCATGAAATGCTTTGATCTGTTATCATATGAATGAATGTGATCTGAATGAACTCCTGCAAGTAGGACCTTCAAAGGCCATTATTCAGAGCTTTTTATTTGTCATGTCTTAGTGATGACACTGAATTGCACTTGAAATTCCTGCTCATAAATATCCAGTATTTAGAAAGGTCTGAGCACTCTTGAACTCTAAAAAGGACAGTGTTAACTCTGGGTATAGTATATTGAGTGGAGTATAGCTTATGCAAATATTGTTACATTTAACTATATAGTGGCTGTAAAACTTTGGTTTTGGCAGGAGCAGTAGGGGATACAGGGAAGAAGTTACAGAATGTGACAAACTGCCTGAAAATTGGTGTGTTGTCACTAAGAGAAGTTCCTGAGCTGAGAGGAGCAGACAGGGGTACCACCTGTCTGTGTGCTACTTGGAGAGAGAGAAAATGCAGGAAGTAAAGGGCAAGTGATGAAGAGAGGAGCTAGGAGAAAACCAAATAAATTGATAGATTTGAAAGTGCAAAACAGGTCACTGCAGTAAGCAAATTTAATTTCATTCTTCAAGCACTCAGAATATTTGTTTTGCTTCAGAGCCATCGGTACCATTAGTGTATGAGGTAACTCTGTCACTGATATTCCTTTCATATTGAAATAGCACCAATATTTCCACAGCACCAGGAGGATACACTCGATATTTTTTTTTAGTTGAAGAGGTTACAGTAGCAAAGCATTGGTCTGCATTCTTGGCTTGATTTCTAGATGTGTTAGAAGTTCAAGTAAGAGCAGGATTATGACATAATTGTGTATGAGAAATCTTTAGGCAGGTCTTGCTTAGGCTTGATGTCTTGATCCTGAGTGTTGAAGTATACTGGTATCAGGGGTTTTTTTGTATTTCTATTTTGTTGTTAGAGCTGTGGATTGTCTTGGGTCTGTGCATGCTGCTGTTGAGTGGTCCATCATTGCAGATGTAAACCACAGTTCCCTGCGACAACAAATTAAAGTGGTATAAAAAATGAAGGGGTTATACTACCTCTCTTGGGTATTAAGAACTAGCTGATGTTCAAAAGACTGACTTTCTGACAATAAGGGCTGAAACCTCTTGAAATTTGGAATGGATTGCCCAGGGAGGTGGTAGAATCCCCATCCCTGGAGGTGTTTAAGAGTAGGGTCGATATAGCGCTGGGTGATATGGTGTAGATGGGAACTGGCAGTGCTAGGTTAATGGTTGGACTAGATGATCTTCAAGGTCCTTTCCAACCTAGTTGATTCTGTGATTCTGTGAAATACTGTTGGTATTTTACAGAATCTGATTTGGACACTGGATAAATGTGTCAATAGATTGATGTATTAAAATCTGTTAGGATTGGGCATCTTAGATTTATAAGTAGGATTTGTTTTCCCTGTGTTTCCCCTAACAGTGCTTTGGTCCCCACTCAGCCTTTTTAAAAATTTCATTATCCAGCATTTTAAATTGCAGTAAGTCACTCTTCTTCAAGCAGGAGTTAACCTGTTTTACAGAAAGTTTATTCCCTTAAAGCTTTGTAGGTACATTACAATCTCTGCTTCTGGCTATTGGCAGAACTGGATAATAACTTTCAATTTAAATACTGCTTCTGTTGCAGGGCTGGGTGCAGCTCTCCCAATTATAGACCTGTTGCAATTTGTAAATTGGAGCAGGTACATGAATTCACTCAGACTGTGTTCCTAAGCCTGCAGCCACTTTCAGTAAAAATGCAAGTTCCAAATGAAGATAAAATATGGAAATGTGGAAATAAAGCTGCTGGGCAAATGGCAGCTTGTACTTGAATACTCCCAAGTTTGCAAAATCTGAGTCTAAGTAAAGAAATTCTACCAGGAAAGCATTTGTTCAGTAGCTTTTCTGGACTTTCATCCCCCAGGACAAAATCGGTCAATTTTAATATCTTGTCGCTACAGCCACTAACTAAATCATAGAAACAGCCCAGGTTGGAAGGGACGTTGACAGATCATCTGGTCTAACCTTTTGTGGGAAAGGGAGCCTAGACGAGGTCATCAAGCACCCTGTCCAATTGCATCCTGAAAACCTCCAGTGATGGGGACTCTATCACATCCCTAAATGTCAGAGTTTTCCTTGAAATACAGTAAGGTGGATGCACGGGAAAGCAGAAGACCACAGTTATGTGAGTTCTGACCAGGAAACCTTCCCCCTGACTGATGGATAATATAAAGTAGTAATGTCATACACATTATCACTTTGAAAATATCTTTAGAATAAAATTTTCCTCCCTTAGCAGACCCTCTAGCAGGATTGTTTGCTCTGTGCTGCTCTGGGATTTGCTGTTTTAGAGCAGGGGCAAGTGCTGGTTCCTAATCCAGATGGTTGTCTGAAGAAGAGGAGACTGGGTTTAGCTGAAATGTGGAAGAACCAGTCTGACATGTTGAGGGAAGGGGTTTTGAAAAGGGGAAAGCCACCAATAGGGAAACAACTGCCAGTTTAAGGGAAGCTACCTGGTTGGACTTGAAGAGCCACCTGTGAAGCCCTGTAAAACTTGTTTGCACCTCTCTTGCCTGGTGGCTGCTATTTTGTAGCTTTATTCAAACAAGCATAAAGCAGAATTAAACACTTCAATGCAATCACCATCCAAATTTGCCTTGGAGGTTCAAACCCACACCACTAGCAAGGATGACTGGTTTAAAAATGTGTGCGTGCATTTTGCAATTAGAGGAAACATCAGTAGAAAGCTGTAAGAAAAGCCTTCTGGTGCTCATTTGTTAATATCCTCTAGTAACTTCAGTAACTGGTTTTGTAAGGATTTTGCAATTGCAGCCCTAGCTCCAAAGCTAAGAAGGTAGAAGGACATCATAAGAAATCATGTCAGCCCTAGGAAATGACATCATGCACATAATGCAGGAGCAGACACCTGCGCACAAATCTCTTGTTGCAAAGGCTGAGCTCTGCACCCCAACCTTCTGGTGCTGCAACTGTGGATAATTTCAATCTGGTTTTAATTCTCTTTTTCAATTAACCCAGTTACAGGCTTCATACAATCTCTTGAATTCCCAACATGTTTTTTGGATAAATTCATCAATCAGCCTCTACCCTTACACCCCAGCACACATACACATTTATAAAAGCTTTAAAATCCCCATGAAACAGCCCACAAGGCCACTTCTTATGAGTACTTGGCTGGTATCAATCATAGGGGCAAGTGACTGTGCTCTGTTGTTTCTTGCTGAAGGGCTCTTGCTGCAGTGACTTCTTCAGATTTCAGCCCAGTACCAGAAAAACAATGACTTCTGTTACCCCAGTGTTTTTGTTACCATTACTCATTATACTGATATTTCATTATTCATTTGCTGATTCCTAAATCCTGTAATCATTCCACTGTTGAAAGCTGTGCAATCAAACGCTCCCCCAAAGCAACGGTAGTTTCAGTCTGCCTTAAACTGCCAAATGCCTCTGGTTATGGTGCTCCCAATATAGGTGCATCATCTTGTTGTATCAAGCGTCTCCTCCTAATATAATTTAAAATGAAAAAATGAAAGGAGCAGGTCCATGATGCATTGGGATAAGAAGCATGAGCGTAACTTACCTCTGGAATTTTGGAAATCCTATGTCTTTTGGTAGGTCCCATAGAAAAACAAAGAAACAGGTGTAAGCATCTGACATTGCACTTGGTATCTGCCCAAGAGGCTCTATAGTTGATTTAACCTGTGCAAAGTTATGCTAGAAAAAAAGCACATACCAACCAAACCCTAAAAAGTGCCTGAAGCCATTATCACAAGACAAAATGGAAGCATAATTTAATTCATTGTACTTAGAGTTTGAAGTTAAGTGAACAAAAATATTCTCACACTGGGTTGCCTGTAGATTTATGAGTAATAAACCACTTAAGTTCAGATAGGTTTGGTTTGGAGTGGGTTAACATATATTTCACTTGCATTCAGAACTCATCTGTAATAAAAATGTAGTCTAGATGTTAAGCTTAGAAGCCTTTCCTTTTCCTTTCTTATCTCTAATGAAGCCACTTTTTACTATATATTTTGATTTTTTTCCCGCAATGGAAAACTGCTAGTCATCTATCTTCCCTTACTGTTGTATGTGAGAAACTGTCTTCATTCTTAAGGTACAAAAAAGGCACAAGGACAGAGGCAAGGATAAACCCATGTGTAGTTTTGAAAATGCTTTGGCCAATTCTTCCTTGCAGATGTTTTGCACTAGAGTGCAGGTTCTATCTTGATTACAACGTGCCCCACTTACTGACTTGTACTCTTAAATCATACTTAAGCAAAATGTTCTGCCTCCAGCCCTCCATGCAATCAAAGGAACGCAGGCCTTGCACAGTGCATGGCTTGAGTGAGCTTGTAATAGCATTTTTAGAAGGAGACTAAAGTCCAAATTCACAAAATACACAGGGCTTAATCTAAATATTCTCCAACCCAAAATGTTCTCCAACCCCATCTAGTGACTTTTGCCGCAAATGTCTTCCTTGTTAGAGAATGTCAGTATTTTCATAGCCAATAAATTATATTTCACTCCTGGTATTTGGCACATTTAAAGATGTTGTATCTCAGACTTTTTCCTTGAATTCTTGGTTATTTTCACTGTAATAGGGCAGTGTTGTTACCCTATATTTTCTTGAGAATTTTGAGAATACTGCTTTTATTGAAAAAAGTAAACCTTCCATGTGCTCACATAATGCTTATGGTAAAAACTAAGTTACTGGCGCTACCAAACCATTATCTACCATAGGAGAAAAGTGAGTGCTTAAGAATTTAGTAAGTGGCCAAACTGAGAAGAAGAAATGAATGAATGAATGCAACAGCTTATTTCATATTAAGGAATTAACATATCATTTAATGGCAGCCTGAATTCCAGCAGCCACGTGTTAGTGTCGATATTCAGCATTTAAGGATTGTCCTGGAGAATGAAATGTGTTAACAATTAACTGTTGCTGACATTTGTACATAGTGTTAACAGCAAAATCCCACTAGATATAATAGGCACTACTGTAAAGACTGCTTTTCGACACCTCTAATTTTCAAAAATTAGAACTGTCCAGAGTGTTCTCTCTGCTGAAGTTAAAATCCAACTTCTTTAAAAGCTTTTTAAAAATAATTTGTTTTATATGAAAGGGACTGTACATTTTAGATTAACAATTTTCTTCACACTGTTACTAGGGTAACATTTTGTTTAAAGGTTACTCATACTTTTTGTCCAAGAAGCAAACATTAAAAATGCAAGCCCAAAAGAATTTTTAAAGATTTAAATGAAGTTATTGAAAATTACTGTTAAAGCTGTGATACCACTTAAATTCCCTTGAATGATGTCTGTATGCACTTGCATACAGCAGTATGGTATTTAAGCTAGAAGGTAAGAGGAAAAGGATTGTGTTGGTAATGTATATGTATCAGTCTATGCCCATGTCTTCATGGTATTTGCAAGTCCAAAAATACCACTTGCACATATGCCATTTTGGGGTTGTTGACCCTAGCTATTTGCAAATGTAATTATTAAAGGATTTTTTTAATTGTTAAATATCCTCTCCTCTTTATTTTCTGCCATTATCAGAAGAATCCAGTTCTCTTCATTCCAGTTTCCTTTATCTCTTTCTCTGTGTTACTGCTCCAGCTCCTGGACTGGAGTCCGCAGCTACTCTCTGATCCTCATGAATGTGAATTAGAGGAACCACAGAACAGTGATTCTTTTCATAGCAGCAGATGGATACAAAGTTGGTGTCTACTCTTCTGTGTATGGCATAGGACTGATCTGTTTTGTGCAATTATTTTTTTTTGCTAGTGAAAATAGTTATGTAAAAATACTATCTGATGTCCTCTGGGGCCTACAATGTCTCCCTTCCCATCCAGGTTTAGGGAAAAGTGAAATGTAAGGCAACAAAAGCTAGGGCTGAAAGTTGCAAAAAGCTGAGCTCCACTTCTGAATTAAGGATGCTGAGGAGTGCTAAGGTACCCTCGTCTGTGCAAGATTTTATGCAAAGAGATACCTTTAGATTTGAAGGCAATCCTAAAAAAATCAGCTCAGCGTCTTCCTCAGAATCGAAGCATCAGTCCTGTGTGACATATATCAGGACACAATTGAGACATATCTGCCCCAGGAAGTTTTATTTCTCTACCTAAGAGCACCTAGAATAGGTTACTTCCCCTTTTTTTTCAGATAGAAAAGATGAAAAGTAGAAGAGTAAATTAGCTTTACCAAACCACCTGCACTTACGTTGTTTTGGTTTTAGTAAGAAATGGTCCACTTAGTAATTTTTGTAAAGACTTCTTGTGACAATGACAGCAATATTATCTCTACTGTGCTAAAGCAGTCTTAATTTGAAGTGTCACAGGTTGATTGAAGTTTTCAGCACAGTGTTTGTACCGTCTTTGCAGTTGATAGCACTGTTGTAGTTTTGCTAAGGTTGGTGGCATCAGGCATTCCAGCACAGCTCTACTTCATCACTGTTTGACCCCGCTGAGTGGAGAGCAGCGAGATACTAGCCAGCAAAATGTTCAAGCCCACAGTTAATTTTAAACACAAGAGTAGTCTCACTGAAGTGTTAGTAATCGAGGGGTGTGTTATTGTTGTTTAAGCTGACTCTGAACAGCTTTGCTCCTCTGCACCCCCTGTAGCAGATGGGCCCTGCTCATGCCAGTAAAGTTCACTAAGTGCATGCACGGTTGCAGGATTGAGTTAAATGGTTTTATCTTTGATGAATTGTGCTTAATCTTCAAACATAAAGTAACTAATTCAAAATGATTGGATTATTACTGCCATCAGTTCATATCCTCCCTACCCTGGCACTTATTTTCAGGCTCAGCAAAGTAAATTTAACAATAAGCGGCAATCTAGGACCTATCCTTAGCATTTCACAAATCTTGTGTGGTTTTTCAATCAGCTTGTTATTTTCATACAGCTATGCAAATGTACTCTGTCCTGCTACCTTAGCTCATCCTGTCCTCCATTTTGCATGAAAGAAAGCAAAATATTTTTCTTTTAAAAAGAAGAGAGTTATCAGCTGGTGTCTGTTGATAGAAGCACATCTTACTATGAAGGGAAGCATTTGTTTGCCTTGAATTTGCCATTTGATACACATAGTTTCTTCATCTGAAGATATTAATACATTTAAAATTTATTTGGACACAAAAATACATAAGCAGCCTGAAGGTTCAGACCCCAAACAACTTGCAAGCCTTTGATGGGAGCAGAAGTGATTTCCTGGTAAGAACATGACTACTAATACAGTAGGATTTCCAAAGTGGTTTGCCTCAGCGGAGTTCTACTATAGTATTAATGTTGCAGTAACACCACTGGAAGAATTTAAGCCATATTTCCATTATTGCTACAGGTCTGTGTGCTTCTTGTCCTGAGGGACTTGCCATTTAATTCTGCTTGATGAGAGGACTGTTTGAAAGTATTACAGCAACTCCCAAGCTAGGACTGGGACAGGAGGTCTGGGTTGACTTCTCCTATCAGGCTGAACTGGCAGGACCGGGGAGAGAAATCACTCTGCCCATCTTACAGTCTTCTGGTTCTATAATACCAAAGTATTCAATGGGAAGAGGAGGAGGGAAATCCTCCTACCTTCCTGATCCTCGAGAATTTTAATTTGCTTCTGTGAATTATCTGAACTCTTCTAGTTGTTGCAAATAGGTTTTGTCTCAGGTCCTGTGGCACCCGAAAGTAGAAGCTCAAAGTTGGCTACCTGAATACACCCCAATTTGCACAGAAAAGCACTGTATTACATGGAATAGCCTCCCATAACCAAGAACTCTCTTGTGTAATTTACACAGAAGGAGTAGGCAGGAGGTGTAACCTGGCAGACGGGTGTAAGCTGGGACAATTTGGCTGTACCGATGTGAGGACCCAGCTAAACATGATACAAAATCAAGAGATTTTGTATAGTTCCTTGATAGCCTCTTTCCTCAATGCTGAATTTATTCTGCTATTTATAGGGACATGTCTGATACTATGACATATTGTTTTGCTGATTAAGGATACCAATTAAACTCAGACACCAGAGTGAAAAGAGTAGGCGTATTTTACTAGGCATAACTAAATAATGTAACAGAGTAATACAGAAAACATTCAGTAAGAAAAGACAGAATAGTGCACTTAAAGCAAACAAATAGGAAAATACAGGGTAATGCATCAAATCATTACTATCTGAGAGAATAGTGATTAAGAAAGATACATCACCACTTGCATACGTTACCATCAGCCAGATCCTCAGTCGCTGGAGAGCCCCGGTTACAGCGAGGATTTGGAGAGCCTGTCCCGGCAAGTGGGAAATCCTACACGGTGCGTCCACCCGTAGGTGAGGCATCCAAAGTCACTGTGAGCGGGTCCAGCCTTATATACCCAAAAACCAGCAAGCCAGAATAACTGGCACCTTTGTTTTAAGCAGAAATATCTGGTTTCAATCTCACATTAGATTCCTCCAGAGCCTGGCCAGGGCTCACGGGAGAAGCTAAGGGAGTTTCCTGCTTATCTAATTGATTTATGAGCAAGGTCACACATCAGGTCACAACGCCAGACAACTGTCTATGTGGCCCTGTTATCTTGCCCACACACAAAGAAAGATAAAGATATATTCAGGATAGACATGTTTTATGATGTTTAAGCTACATCTTCCATACCTATTTCGCTAACGACTACATTCTGAGTCAGCAGCTTCAGCTCAGGGCCTGTTGTTCAGGCTTCAATACTTCCACTTTTTACATCAGAATAGGTGGTTTGTTATAACTTAGTACAATACCTACTAGCACAATGGTTATCAGTTATAAAATATACAGGATTCATCTATAGGTCAACTCTGGCTTGGGCCTATTGTCCAAGACTTAGCACTTCACATATATGGGTTGTTGCAGTGAAAGTTCCTATGGAGTTTAGTGAAAAGAATAGAGGTTAGCACTATCTTCTAGATGACTTGCATGCTGGGTTACTACAGTCTGTTTCATTCATAAGTGTTCTGGTGAGCTAAAAGTTTAGAGTGTTGTTCATTTCTTTCTCCTCAACTTTTCTGCACTGGAGGTTGTACTGTAGCTTCATTTCACCACACTTCAGTGATGTCTGCTCATTTTATGTGCTGGTGAAGTTCCTGTATTTCATACAGAAGCATAGATCAAAGATGACAAACAGCCAGGGAATGTTTAATGAAATGCATCACCTAAGAATCAGTCATCCTCTTTTCAGTATTAACCTTTAGAGACTAGTTAACTTTGTTTTTACAAAATAAAGGCCATTTCCTGAAAAGCTCCATGAGACTATTTTTTCCTGTTGTTGCTCTGCCAAAATCACAAACTTTCCAGTTTAGCGAGCCCTATCTTACAGCTCTCGTTCCTAATCTGCTCAGACCCTTGACCTCCACCAGCAGCACCTCCTCTGCAGTGCTGCTTCCCAAAGCTCTCACACTGTAGGTACAGACATTGCTGCATTGAAGACGGGAAGGTCTATTCCACCTTTGGTCAAAGAAAACTGTCGTGCACAGAACAATGCATAGAAAAGTGTGGAGAGTGAGTGAATTATAGAATATTTGTAGCATCGGAGAGACTGTCACTGTGTTGAAGTACATAAGCAATTGTTTTATGTTTCCTCATGGAATGAGTCAATTCAGAGACACAGGTAATTTCTGCCTTCACCTCTTAAAAAAGCTGTTTATACTGACAGATTATTTCCTTCATGTCTTCCTTTATGATGTTAACAGACTGTGGGGAAAAACAAGAAATTGCTCACATTTCCTTGGAGAATTCACAATTACAGCTCAGTGGAAAGAGAAGTGGAAAACTCGCCATCACCTATAACTTCAGACCTTTTTCTAGAACACCTCCATTGAAATAGGATCATTCTTCAACTCCTCCTGTCTCTTCCTTTAACAGTAGCAACAGCTGTTCTGTACAAAAATGAAGTAGGGATACGCCAGAATGGACCCTGAGCTGGTAACAAGGCACTAGCTTGTTACCTGTAATTCTTCTGGCCCAGTAATGTGTTTTCCTTCTCTACATTCCTGAGGCATGTATTGTTTCTTTGTCAAAGGCATGTAGAGACATCAGCTTTTCTACAAACCGTCAAATATACCATCAAATCAGAGCAGAAGTCTCAGCATCTCTCCTGGAAACTGGCCAGTGCTAAATGCCTCGAAGGAAGAATGAACCTGAAGTAAAGAGAATTGACCTGGACAATTGGGAGCTGACCTGAACGTAGTGGACATTTCTTAACTCACTTAGAGGCTGAATCTCCTGAAGCTTCAGAGTTCGTATCATTACTTCAGTCACTGCTGCACATCTGAGTTGCTCAGGAGTCAAGAAGTGAGAGTTGACAGAGCTGAGAGCTCAGAGGTGCCTGCTATATGGCATTTTAAAACTCCTATCATGCTTTCACCACCTGAAAGGTGAAGATGACTGAACCTAGCCTTATGCCTGTTGCCCCTGGAGATTCACAACATTGCCCTTGCAGTTGTCCTTGTGCGGTAAGGACAAGGCAGATGAGAAAGTGCCACCATTTAAACTAACCTTTGCTGTTACATGGTACAAGAAAGCACAGAACAGCTGACAAAAAACCAAGTTCAGGCATCGTTAGTTGCTAAAGGCTCTCTTCAGCTTTTGTTTGAACTGGCACGCATATTTTAAATTAACATGTTGAAACCAGCTTGATTACAAAACATCAAGAATAAAATAAAGTTTTATTAGTATTAATCACGCTAGCCATGATTTCTCTGCCTTGACAGGTGAAGCTATTAAGCAGCTAGTTCTGTTCAGTCAGCAAAAGCTACTCTGTGAGAAAATTCAGGATTTGAATGTGATCCTGACAGGAACTTTCATTCTGAAGAAGTAGCATATAGTTCAAAGTGAATAACACATGCTCCACATCCCTCAAACTTGCAGCAAACAAACCGTCCTTCCATGCCTGCAATACTTCTTGAACTGAGCAAATGGGACTCCCACCAAGCATTGTGGGTTGGGGAGTGGAAAAGCTGACTCACTCATCCTGCCTCCTCCTGCTTGAGCAGGGCTTCTTTCATTGCTGGAGACAGAGACTGGCAGCAGAGAAAATGTCCTTCTGGTCCCACACACCTTCCTTCACTTCTTCATGTTTTTATTTGTAGTAAGTACTGTTTAGTAAACGTTACCAAGCTCCCACCCCTGTTCTCATGGACAAAATGTATTAACCAAGGATGCAATGGTATTTTGAATCAAAGTGCTTGTAAAGAGGACTTGGAAAAATGGATTTCCCCCAGAGGGTTTGTTTTTTTTTTTTTTTCTGGATCTTGGCCATTCTAGTTGGCAAAACATGTTGTTTGCTAGAAATCTGTTAATAAATCTGTGTTTTGTTTGTTTGTTTGTTTTCAATGAACAGTGCAATATGTCTCGTAGCCATCAGTGTCTCCACAAGGGAACAACAAAACTACAAAAAGACTGCAGAGAATCCCTACCCATGGATTCACTCATATAAAAAAATGTAGTTCACAGGAGAACCACTGTTTATGGTCTTACTAGTTGCTTTTTCTGAAGTATATACAACTGTCACAGAGGCCCTCAAAATAGATGAGGCAGGTACTCAAAATGAGATTTATTCTTATCAAAATTGTTTAGCAAAATTGTTGTTGTTAGACAAACAAATTAGTAAACTACAAGTTTGGATGCCTGCCAAACGGAACTACTACTACACAGCCGACTTAAGAATTTCTAAGCTTTAGAATGATGACCCAAAATGCACACTCACTCACTCAACAACGTGAGGGCTCTCAACCTCAAGGAGTTATCTTGGGAGGCATCTCAATCCAAGTGGACAGTCCCCAACTGCAGACCCACTGCTCCAAGGAGGACTTCCAACTCAATTTGCCCTCTGGCAGGACTCCATTTATACCCTAGTCAAACCTGGTCTGTGGTCAAAGATACAGTCATGTTTGTCCTCATTGGCTGAGGGTCTTAGCTTTCGATCAAAGTCTGGGTCTAACAATAGCCAGTTGTGCAAACTCGTTGTGACCAAAATCAGCAGATGTTGTGCTTACCCAAGTCAGACCAAAGACAGCAGATATTTACCAGAACTAGCAGATATTTTTATATTTCTGGAGACCAGAGTCAACAGAAGATTTTATATTTCATCAGAGTTAGCTAATATTGTGGCTCAACGGTCTTTCCATCAGGTGGGTGCACCTGCCACACTAACATCTTACACAAACTGGTTTACTCCTTTATATAGCTTCAGATGAAGGACATGAGATGATCATGCTTTTCAGATAAAACATGAGCTTCTTGTTCCCTCTCATCTACTGATAAAGTAGTGCAACCTAGCTGGCTGAGCAAGCTTTTGGGATGTTAGCAGGGCTTAGTGAAACACTCACCAGGTTGAGGAGAATATAATTATTCCTTCACAGTTTACTCCAAGTAACCCAATTACAAGCAGTCTCCAATTCTCACTTTACAAAGAAAGATCTTAGGGGTAAAAACCCCCTGCTAAGCGCAGGGCATTAATCGTGGCTCCACCATCTCTGTGCCAGTCCTGTCCACAGCCCTACAGCAGTCCCTGAGTCAGCACGTTTCCTGGCACCTCGTAGGTCACCAGATCACCTCAAATTAAGATGATTCATCCCTTTTCAACCCAAGATTTTTAGTGTCATAACTCCTCATGGGATATTTGCATATATCCTAAGTCTGGCAAACACTGTTGTGCATTTGCTTTTTGTTTTCTTTTTAAACTTGTGTCCATTACAAATTTGAAGAATTACGCTCACACAGAAGTATAACGTTCAGAAAAATATTTTGTGTGGGGAAAGAAAAGCACATGATTAAACAATGTAACAAGGAAGCATTCAGCTGTTTAATGATGCTAATGATTAATGACATCCGAACCTGTAGTTTACTAATGTTTGTCTAACAACGTTTAATGATGGCTAACTGCCACCTCAAGCTTCTGTATAAATTCACCTGCAGACTATATGTCCTAATGGTACAATACCATCAGGATTATCTACAGACTAGGGAAGACAAGTCTTCTAGAAGTGCTCACTGAATGGGACACAAAGAGTCTGTTTGGAGGTTTATCACCTCAGACCTTTCCTGTGAAATTACCATGAGCCTACAAAGTGTCAAAGGGCTCACTCCAGAAGTAAGTTTCAAAGTGAGCAGTTTACCAGAAAAACAAACACTAAAGATTTGTATGATTTGTCCTCAGAAAGCTGTATCAAGCAAACTGGGTTGAGGCCCAAGACCTCAACCTGGGTTGAGAGATGTTTTGTAGTACTGGAATGAGGACCATTACTATAGGGTAAAAATAAAATATAAACCCCAAAGCAGAACACAGAGAAAAGGGGTATGGGAAGCCATGACAGTCCGATACCACTAGCTGTGACTTCATCTTCATTGTGGTAATGACATATTTTATATCTCCAGCACTAAAGACTGCTATCTTTGGCTCCAGACCTGTTCTCTGTGGCTTTAGTTTCAGGCCCAAAGAGTCTGTAAAACCCACCCCTGCAGGTGGGGATGCAGCCTCAGGCACGCACCCAGCAGAGGGAGGGGGCAGGTGCCACCCCATGCAGGTGACAGCCACAGTAGAGCAGGCTGGTGCCCACAGCAACCCCTCTTACCCCCTGCCCCACTCCAGGGAAGTGCCTCCCCCATGTCCCGCCGGGCTGAG
This sequence comes from Strix uralensis, assembly GCF_047716275.1. NCBI lineage: Eukaryota > Metazoa > Chordata > Aves > Strigiformes > Strigidae > Strix > Strix uralensis. Next base: position 41,526,001 of record NC_133976.1, read on the forward strand.
GCCACTGGCCACCATGCTGCCACAGCTGGGAAGGTGTGGGAAATAGCCAAGCGGCCTCCCCTGAAGGACATCTTGCTTCACAGCGGCAAAGTTTCTGCTGGCTGGATGTGCAAACCTGCCACAGGGGATGTTTTTTACTGATTAACTAAGAAACCACTTGATATAAATAATGGCTTTCTAAAGGGGCTCCCACTTGAAGAGACATATGTTGTTATTTGAATGACTATAATGAGTTTAATCTTACCCTTAATCTCATTTTTTATATACACAACTATCCTGGTTGCAGCTGGGACAGCATGAATTTTCTTTCTAGTAGCTGGTACAGTGCTGTGTTTTGGATTTACTGTGAGAATAGTGTTGATAACACACCGATGTTGTTGCTAAGTAGTGCTTATCCTAAGTCAAGGATTTTTCAGTTTCCCATGCTCTCTGCAAGCAGGTACACAAGAAGCTGTGAGGGAGCACAGCCAGGACAGCTGACCCGAACTGGCCAAAGGGATATTCCATACTGTAGGACATCATGCTCAGTGTATAAACTGCAGGGAGTTGGCTGGGGGCTGGATCACTGCTCAGGCATCGGTCAGCGGGTGCTAAGCAATTGCATTGTGCATCACTTGTCTTTTCTTGGGTTTTATTTATCTCTTTTTCTTATCTTCCTTTTCATTAAAATTATTATTATTTATTATTATTATTACTATTGTTATTATTATATTTTATTCTGTTTTAGTTATTAAACTGTTCTTATCTCAACCCACAAGTTTTACTTTTTTTCAAATCTCCTCCCCATCCCACTGGGAGAGGGGAAGAGTGAGCGAGAGGCTGCATGGTTAACCTGCATGGCTCAGGTTAAACCATGACAACAACATATATACATATAATAGAAAATTACATATACATATATATCTCTCCATATATACATGCACACAGTGTATATACACTGCTTTTCTTACTCTCCACAGGCTAGCTAACCCAGTGCTGGCAGACAGCTTCCTCTGGGATACAATGCAACAGCAACTTGGTGTAGTGCTCTCACTCACGGGCAGATGGAGGATTTTGCCTAGAAACACATCACTGCTGTCACTTGTTACAATGTGGTTCTCAAAAACATAATCCTAATCTAATCGGGCAACCAGGAACCCGGCGGGACTGCTCATGTTAATCATCTCCTCACTTAGCACAGGAGATTTCTTGTTTCCTGCAGAACTGAAATGACAGGTGTAACCCCTCCAGCCCTTTACACTGCTCTGGAGTATCAGCTGCTTCAGGCGTGGGGGCAGGAGTCGTACTTAAGCTTTTTTCTGGACAAAAAATGAAACCAGTATTTCTATCACTACAGCTCTCCCTCAGGCTCCCCATCAACCTTCAAGCAAAGCTGCCAGAAGATGAGGAATCGTTTGCTTCACTTGGTAGTTTGTCCTGGTTTTAAAACTTCTGTTTCATTTTGAATATGAATGTGTTTGGCTTTGGATTCCTGCTATTAGTTCCTTCCTTGTGCCTGTCCCTGCTACAGCATTGATGAGCTGACCAAAGTGAGCCCTTTCCTGCTCTCTGCCCTATTTTTAAACTGCATGCCAAATTCCAATATCAGTTTTATCAATGCTGTACACTGAGATAAAGTCATCTCTTTGTTACTTCCTTATTTCATATCCAGGAATCACCTCAGCCCTTTTGCTGCAGTCATATACTGAGATACTTGTTAGGTTTTGACTCTCATATGCTTTACGTTGCCTAAGAGTTATCACTTTTATATCCTTTACAATGTTCCTACTTTTCAGGAGATAGCTTTTCACACAGTTCTTGCTGGCTACCTTATTCTTATCACTGTTTATCACACTGACAGTGCCACATCACTTCAAGCTTGATTAGCACTGATTTTGTATTTACTTTCCAGGCCATTTAGGAAACCCAAGAAGCCCCAAAGGAAACGTAAGTTTTCAAAGATGATTGTCTCACCAACAACTACTTTGAACTGCTCATCCAGTTCTTGACGCGCTGAATCTGTGCTTTATTGCATTATAAAGTAATTTTTTTTCCTGATCATTAACATGTGCTGCTAAATAAAGCACCTTAAAAAATTAGTACAGCCATGACATTATCTTCTAACAGCCAAGCCTGTAATCTCATCTCAGGTTTCTCTGATGAGACCTACTTTTCCATTAGACTTTGTTGACTGGCACACATAATATTTGAATGCTTCATTTAATTGTTAGCTGTTCTTTTGTGTCATTGCTTTTCTTTGTGTCACCATCTGCTCCTCCCCACAGCTGAAGGTACGAATGCCATGAAGATGGGTGTATCAAGGCCTATGTGTGTACAGAAGGCCATACAAGCCTATGCGCAACAGGCAATTATCATTACCAAAGTCAGTGTGCGAACGGGCTGGTTGCTGTTATACAGATGATCTGGAGGAAGATACATAGTTGATTAAGTAAGCTTCCCATGATCCAAAGCAGACTGGTTTTGCTCAGAGAAGCTCATTCCTTTCCTCACCCATGCGATTATCACTGCTTAACTGCAGCCCAGTAGCACTGAAATGGGTGGGCTTTACCACGACCCTGAGAAACTCTGTTAGCACCCATGCTTCCTTTCCATGTTCCCATTCCAGCTATAGGACCTCTTGGAAAATTTTTTGGCTGGTCAGCCAGTAAGTACAAAACCTTTCTTTTATTATTACTGCTGTGACTGACCTGCAGTCAACACACCGCAAGATCTCACCGGGGATCAGCTTGCACATCACTCTCAGGCAGAGCAGAGTCTGAGGGAACCAACGGTGCTGCTGACTTCCCCATCTTCTCCTGCACCATGGAGCAGCAACTTACTCTGGTGGAAAGTTTCATTCTTGATACACCCCAGGAAGTAAACACAAACCTGCTTGTGTATTTGAAACCATTGGTATGATTGTCTAAACAAGGCTTGCCAAGGACTGATATTAGTCTAAGCAGTTTATGATTGCAAGAGTTCCATTTTTACTTATTTAATTTTGACATACTCTTACCAGTTCTGCCTTCCTCTGGAATTTCCCTTGTCTGCTAGCATGTGTTTAAAATGAGCACTTCTGCTTTTTTTAATGTTTTCATTCTTATTCATGTATCTAGTAAACAGACTTTTTGCTGAGGGAGGTATTGGCGTTTGTAACTTTGGCACTTTAAAACCTATTAACTTTATAAGCAGTGGGTTTACCCCCCACTGTTTGGCTGCCCTGCTCATATTCTGACTGTCATTATCTTAAATGACTACTAATTACTTTCTACTTCCCCATCTTCCCTCTCTGTTTTTAAACTTAATTTCTGCTCCTACTCATCCAGGTAGGGCATTTAGCAAAAGTTACCTCTTTACCTTTCTTTTTTATATTATGGAATTGTGATTTTGCTAGTTGTACAAGCTCTTCATAGAGGAGTCCTAATTATGATTTTCACTTTTCTTTGTAAGCAAAAAGTTTTCTTCCTTTGTGAAATCAGCTTGTTAGCTAGTAGTGTAATCAGACCCGGAACACCTCTCCTATCAAGACAGGCTGAGAGAGTTGCGGTTGTTCAGCCGGGAGAAGAGAAGGCTCTAGGGAGACATTATTGCAGTTTTCAATACTTAAAGGGGGCTTATAAGAAAGATAGGGAGAGACTTTTTAGTAGAGCCTGTTGTGATAGGAGAAAGGGTAATGGTTTTAAACTAAAAGAGGGTAGATTCAGATGAGATATAAGGAAGAAATTTTTTACAATGAGGGTGGTGAAACGCTGGAACAGGTTGCCCAGAGAGGTGATAGATGCCCCATCCCTGGAAACATTCAAGGTCAGGTCAGACAGGGCTCTGAGCAACCTGATCTAGTGGAAGGTGTCCCTGCTCATTGCAGGGTGTTAGACTAGATGACTTTTAAAGGTCCCTTCCAACCCAAACTACTCTATGATGCTATAATTCTGCTAACTGGTTATGTTCTCTTTTATGCCCATATTTATGTCCCTGATTTCTAGGAAACCATCTCCAATGCCATGATTCTTTTTAAGCATTAAGTCCAAAGCAGGACTGCCTCATGCTGTGTGTTCTACTGTTTGTTCTAAGAAATGGATGATGAGGCATTCCTGAAATTCAGCTGATAGTTCATAGCTGGTCTCCAGGTTCTCTCATACAGACTTTCTAAATGGACTGTCACAACATTGCAACTCAGGGAGAAAAGGAAAGTTTACAGCCTTTGGAAGAAGGGACTAGCCACTCACAGTGATTACAAAGAGGCTGTGAGGCTATGCAGGGCAGAAATCAGGAGGTCTAAAGCCCAGCTAGAAATTAATCTGGCTTCAGCAATCAAGGACAACAAGAAATGTTTCTGTAAGTATGTCAACAGCAAAAGAAAGACCAGGGAGAGTATCCATCCCCTACTGGATGCGGGAGGAAACATGGTAACAAGTGATGAGGAGAAGGCTGAGGTCCTTAATGCCTTCTTTGCCTCAGTCTTTAATAACAAGACTAGTTATATTGAGAGAATCCAGCCTCCTCAGCCAGAGGACAGAGACTGGGAGAACAACCCCCCACAATCCAGGAGACAGTCAGTGACCTACTGCATCATGTAGACACACACAAGTCTATGGGACCTGATGGGATACACCCGAGGGTGCTGAAGGAGCTGGCTGGGGTGCTCGCCAAGCCGCCTTCCATCATTTACCAGCAGTCCTGGCTGACCGGGGAGGTCCCGACAGATTGGAAACTGGCCAATGTGACGCCCATATATAAGAAGGGTCGGAAGGATGATCCGGGAAATTACAGGCCTGTCAGCTTGACTTCGGTGCCCGGGAAGCTGATGGAGCAGCTCATCCTGAGTACCATCATACAACACATGCGGGACAACCAGATGATCAGGCCCAGTCAGCATGGGTTTATGAAAGGCAGGTCCTGCTTGACAAACCTGATCTCCTTCTACGACAGGGTGACCTGCTTATTGGATGAGGGAAAGGCTGTGGATGTAGTTTACCTCAACTTCAGTAAGGCCTTTGACACCGTTTCCCACAGCATTCTCCTGGCAAAAGTGGCTGCTCGAGGCTTGGATGGGCACACGCTTTGCTGGGTAAAAAACTGGCTGGATGGCCGGGCCCAAAGAGTTGTGGTGAACGGAGTTAAATCCAGTTGGAGGCCGGTCACGAGTGGTGTCCCCCAGGGTTTGGTTTTGGGGCCACTCCTGTTTAACATCTTTATTGATGATCTGGACGAGGGGATCGAGTGCACTCTCAGTAAATTTGCAGATGACACCAAGTTGGGTGGGAGTGTTGATCTGCTCGAGGGTAGGGAGGCTCTGCAGAGAGATCTGGACAGGCTTCATCGATGGGCTCAGGCCAACTGTATGAGCTTCAATAAGGCCAAATGCCGGGTGCTGCACTTGGGCCACCACAACCCCCAGCAGCGCTACAGGCTTGGGGAGGAGTGGCTGGAGAGCTGCCAGTCAGAGAGGGACCTGGGGGTGTTGATTGACAGCCGGCTGAACATGAGCCAGCAGTGTGCCCAGGTGGCCAAGAAGGCCAATGGCATCCTGGCCTGTATCAGAAATAGCGTGGCCAGCAGGGACAGGGAAGTGATCTTGCCCCTGTACTCAGCACTGGTGAGGCCGCACCTCGATGACTGTGTTCAGTTTTGGGCCCCTCACTACAAAAAGGACATTGAATTACTCGAGTGTGTCCAGAGAAGGGCAACGAAGCTGGTGAAGGGTCTGGAGCACATGTCGTATGAGGAGCGGCTGAGGGAACTGGGGTTGTTTAGTCTGGAGAAGAGGAGGCTGAGGGGAGACCTCATTGCCCTCTACAACTACCTGAAAGGAGGTTGCAGAGAGCTGGGGATGAGCCTCTTTAACCAAGTAATGAGCGATAAGACAAGAGGTAATGGCCTCAAGTTGCGCCAGCGAAGGTTCAGACTGGATATTAGAAAGTATTTCTTTACAGAATGGGTTGTTAGGCGTTGGAATGGGCTGCCCAGGGAGGTGGTTGAGTCCTCACCCCTGGAGGTGTTTAAGAGTCGGGTTGACATAGCGCTGGGGGATATGGTGTAGTTGGAAACTGCCAATGCTAGGTTAACGGTTGGACTAGATGGTCTTCAAGGTCCTTTCCAACCTATATGATTCTGTGATTCTGTGAACATTTCCTCTCCTTCTCAAGTGTATGGGCAGAATACAGACAAGTTTCTATGAAGAAACTCAGACTAATTTTCTGGTTTGGTGGTCTTTTATTGATCCCCAGCAATGTCCCTTTCTTGGGGTTTACCAGTTAAAATGATGCATACAAGGTTCTCCATGTCTGAGTTATTAATTTTGATACAAGTTACAGTGTCTTCAAAACAAGTTATAGCGTCCCATGTGTACTTTTTCACTATTTTTATGCTTGTTAAATAGAATATAGCACATTAATTTTATATTGCAGCTGTTCAGATTGTCCATGCAAGCTTCAAAAATGTTACTCATAGCACATTTCTTCTCATTAGTGATTTTTTTTTTCTCTTGCTCCTTTCTTGCTGTTAATAGAAATACAAAACAATGTAGATGCCCTTGCAATGTATTTATTCTCTTAGTACTCTCTTCTGATTTCACCTTGGTTGACAACCGGGAGGACTAATCCTCATAAACAAAACCTTCAGACCACCTGCTGGAATGTGGACAAGTACTCCGCAAAGCCCCAACATTGCATTTGTAGCAGCTGAGGCCCCAACAACTCATAGTGTGTATCTTCTTCTGCGGCCTCTCCCCAGAAGAAAGGGGCTGCCACCATGGTGCTCTGTGCTGGCTCTGAGCCCCAGTAGCCAAACCTCCCGGAGTGGGGCAGTTCTCAGGGTCCCCACACAGGGCTGAAGAGTGGGATCGTGGTTTATCGCTGAAAGGAGTTACACCATCATTGGTCTCTTCCTCACTGCTTTGAGATTCTGTGTAGCTTCCATCGGTTGCCAATCTATTTGTTTTAATGTGTCAGTGAAGAGAAATTTCCCTGTCTTCCAGCCCTGGGGAATCTTCCTGTTACATGCTGCATTTCTGTCCCAAAATAAGTAGTCCAACAGATTCTGTCTTCATGGTCTTTACTGCAAGTTCTGAATAACCAAAATTCACATTAAAGGCCCCTGGGAAATGAAATGGTGTGAGAGAATAGTTACAGTCAGTCAAACCTGGGAATAGTTGGACTGAAGTTACATCATTCTGACAAAGGGCCTTCTTGTGGATGACTACATTTGCCCATATTTTACATCTTAAATGTTTTATTTCCTATAATAAATATGGCACATCTGCACATCCTTTTGAGTAACCTTGTCAGAGAACACAAGAATTATTATTATTATTATTATTATTATTATTATTATTATTATAGCTTAATTATTAATACAGCAAGAACTGCAGCAACTTACATGGGTGGCTTTAAAAACATACACACTAATCAGTCAAGCATATTCAAGATAATGGCCAAATTTTCCAAAACTGGCACCTGGAGAAAAATTTTAGGTATGAGAGCAAGAACTTAAAAGAGAGAAGGGGGAGAAGCTGAGGAAAAAGTTTTACTTCCTCCTCATTCTTAGCTCAAATCATTCCCCCTCCTTTTCTTCTTTTCCTAGGGAATGGCAGAATTGCAATAAATTAATAAAACATTTACTCAACTGCTTCTTGAGTCTTTTGTTCTTCCCCCCCCGCCCTGCCCCCCGATTTCCAGCGTCTGTCTTTCTCTGAACATGTCGATGCATCTATGCATCACTCTGTCTTGCCCTCAGTTTCGCTCTTGCTTTTGCCCAGGTGTTCCTTTGCTAAAGGGTTTGAGGGATGTTCATTCCAGGGAAAGCAGAAAACTGAACAGAATATTTAGAGCCTGAGCAGAGCCTTTGCTCCTGCAAGTGAAAACACGAAGAGCAGGGGGTGGAGCAGCATGCTGCTTGCTGTTCTCAGGAGCGTCCAGGATGCTGCTTGACTGTGAGGGGAGCTATCAGGATCGCACGGGGATGGTATTTGGCATTGCCATATGTGCCACAGTGTATATATGAAAAAGATAATGCAAAGTGGCAAAGTATTCAGAACTGCTTATCCCGAGGGGGAATTACATTTACAGATCATTCTGCCCCAACATGGAGAATTTAATTTTCAAAAAATAATCATATTTTTCTTTACAAGAATAAATAACAGTTGTCCCTTGCTGGCGTTGTTTCTTAGCTAAAAAGCAGTTTCTATGTTTTACTTGTTTCTCCAAATTAGAAACAAATTTCATGCTGCACAAAGCCTCCAAGGACATTGATGAACCTGTCAAGTTCAACCCCACGGGTACATGGAGGCTCTCAGCCAGTGAGGGAGTGGGTAAAACATGTTCAGAAAAGGCCCTCTGGGTCAAGGTTCTTTCTGAATTATTTGTTCTTTTCTCTTCAGGTTCATATGCTTTGCTCTTCATCTTTATTATTCATCTTCAGAACCTGAATAGTAATTTTTCTTTTTGGAACACACCGCACCTTTTTACTACATTGACATTTCTTAACACGTGCTTACTGAATTATAATGATTTAAGCAACCTGAAGTATTGATCTCAGCCTAGATAAATATACCTACTGTGTTTTTGATGGGTAGGTTGATGTTACCTGTGATTGATTGTCATTTGGTAGAGCAGTGTTCACTGTCTCTCTGTCTAGACTGGGTGTCTGTATCAGTCATGTCAGAAGCACAAATACACACATTTCATTCTGAGCATCTCTTTCCTGCCAGTACTAAGACTATATTACTAACTTCATTTTAAGTGGTTTTTTTTGTTGTTGTGATTTTTTCCCCTGTTCTGATTTTTTGATTTTATGGACATCTATACAGTTTCAAGGAGTCACTTGATCTTATACACTGTACATGATTTGGCTGAGATTTCGTACTCTTTCTTTTCCAAGTAAATCTGATAAAATCAGAGCATTTTACTGCAGCTATGACAAATTATGCCCAGAAATATTCTCCAAGGGAAAAAATGCAAATATAAGACTGACACTGTCTGCAAAACAACTGCCACCTTTATAAATTAGAGGAAACTCATAATTATCCCAGAAATCAGTTGTGTGTTGTCAATGGCATGGGAGGCGTTCATGCTGTTGTAGGTTTGACTGAGTATCTCGTCTGTACAGCTACTACATGCACTTAAGTTTATACTGGAATTAAGACATCTAATATTTTTATAAGGAGATCTAATAATGCAAGCTGAAAGAACCACAATTTTCACTTTCAGAGATGACACTGTGAAGTAAAATGCTTGAGTAAAGTCTTACCAAGAATGACAAAAGGTAATGGCAATGGATACAATAGTGCAATTTGGCTTGGTATAACAACATGCAGGGTACTGTAGTTTCTTTGTGAAATAGAAAATATGTCTCAAAAGGCATTTCTCATGCAGATGTAATCAGCAACATAGTTAAAACAGAAGATCTGTAAAAGTATTTTTAGGAAGCTATGTAAAAAGGGGAAGTACACCAAATTAAATGAAAAAGAAGCATTATTTTCTCAAATAAGATGAAATAAAATAAACACTTCCCAAATTAAATTAACACTATTAAAATAAAAGTAACTTGATAACTATCGCAGATAGCTAAACCTGCAGATTTTCATGTCATATGTATCAGATTACAGTGAAAGTGACACTTAAGGTAGCTCTGACAGAATTTTCTGTTCTCAGACAGATCGGCTTTTTCACTTAGCACTGGTGGCTGAAGGTTTGGAAGGTACAGGACTACAGGACTACAAGAAAACCAGTAATCACAGGTTCCAGATGAGAGAGAGGAAAACAGAAATGATGGAATCGCAGCAGCCTACTGTCAGTAAGAAGATGCATCTTCTGACTCTGCATCACAGCAGAGGATTCTTGGAGAAACAGTCTGCCAGAATTGAGCTTCAGTTGTTGTCTTATGCTTTGCTGTGCCCTCTGTGAGAAAAACAATGCTCACAGTTATGCTGTCAGGTTCATTCAGCACATGGACTTCACATAGGGTGTCTTTCCTGTAGCCCTTTTCAAACCTTAGCTCTCTTTCTCACTGGGAGATAGTCTATATTTCCATCACAGCGTTCAGTATAATACTACACTTGACTTAAGAGTGATGAAAAATCACCCATGCAGAAAGAACCCTTTTAATCAGTAAGATGTAACTGATACCATTTCTGTTCAAAGGAGAACTGAAAAGTACAAATCAGGTGTATTCTTCAGTACAATCTTCTGCATTTATAATGTACGTAGAACCTGCTTTTGTTGAAAACAGTAAAAAGCTAGAAGAACAGGAAGGTTTTTTGCCAACAGTTTTCAAGACAGCCTTCCACACAGCCCTGTGTCTCAGCAGATGCATTTGTCACAAGTTACCCAGGAAAGTCTCAACCTGCTGGGCCCTGCAAGCAGCTTGAGCTCATGAGCATTGATTTCCACTGTCTCTGACAACCTTAATCCCAACCTGATCTAACTTCCTTTTTCTGAAAGAATAAACAACATGCCAGTTTTGCTGCCTGTACACAGAAGTCATGACTAACAGAAGCCAGCATTGCTTTCCAGCAAGACAGTATTTTTATAGTAACCTGCTGAAACCTCTTATGTGTTAATAAACTGAGTATTTATTTAAAGAAACAATACTGCTGAAGACTGTGTCTGCATTGATTTTTTATCTTGTCCCATTTTCTTTATTTACATCTGGATAAAATAAAAAGGTTTACTTTATTTACATCTGAAGAAAATAAAAACAATCCTTTTTGTATGCGAATGTAATATTGTTCAGTAACAAGGCTTCTTGCTTCAGGAAATTTGATCTTTGTTCTCCTGGACACATTCTCTGTTCTATATAATTTCTCATACAGCAGAGCATTAATACTATCTGACAAAGGAAATTGCAGTATGATGCCTTTTCATAAGAATTATTTTTCTTACCACTAAATGATCACTAGAGAGAAGTTATGCTGCAGATGTTTGGATTCGTTTGTGAGGATTGCTTTTATTTAAGGAATGATACCCAGTTTTATAAGGCAGTTATCTAGTTCTTGAGTGCATGAAACACTATCAGACCCCTACAATCAAGGAATTCAACAGAATAACACTTTTCTTGTGCCTTTTTCATCGCCTGCTCCCATATCTCCATTTTAAAGCATTTTATTATAGACTTTTTTTTGCAAATATTTAGAGACTCTTATAACTTAATTCACATGGATAGGGCCACTGAACATGAAACAGAACCCATGCTTGTGATATTTATAATTTGTTTGTTAGAGGTTTTGGCGTCCTGCTCGCAGGGAGATGTTTGGTAATATATTAGGGATATGGTGTAGCTGGGAACTGTCAATGTTAGGTTAATGGCTGGACTGGGTAATCTTCAAGGTCTTTTCCAGCCTAGACAATTCTGTGATTTGTTACATCAGAAAGCCTTAATATGACATTTAAAAGTGAATTCATATGTGCATATAAATCACAGAATCATAGAGTGGTTTCGGTTGGAAGCGACCTTAAAGACCATCTAGTTCCAACCCCCCTGCCATGGACAGGGACACCTTCCACTAGACCAGGTTGCTCAAAGCCCCGTCCAACCTGGCCTTGAACACTGCCAGGGAGGGGGCAGCCACAGCTTCCCTGGGCAACCTGTGCCAGTGTCTCACCACCCTCACAGGAAAGAATTTCTTCCGAATATCTAATCTAAATCTTGCATGGGTTTCCATCTCTACCGACGGTTTATTTCTAGATATGGTAAAGCTATTTGTTACGCTCGGGCCTGGAGCGTCACCCCCTCAGCGCTCTGCCTCGTGGCTCCCCCCTCATTACGTGTTTTGGGGACAGGCGGGTATTTTTACAAACCGCGCGGGGACAGACCTGAGGAGGAGCTCCCTCCCACCCCGCGGCGGACCTCTGCAAGCGGCTGCCTTCGCCCCAGCCGCCGCGCCGGCTGCCCTTCACGGGCAACGGAAAAACCCAGCCGCTGTCGGGAGGTGACTCACCCGCCTTCCCCCGGCCCCGCAGCCCGGCCTGCCCCTCCCTGAGGAGGCCGCCACCCGCAGGGCCGCCGGCGGGCGCGCACACCCACGCCCACGCCCACACCCACACCTAACTGACGCCGCTGCCCCCGCGGGAGCACACCGACGCCGGCCGACGCCGGCCGGCCCCGGCGCTGCCCGCCGCCCCGCCGGGGCGGCCTCTGGAGGAGGGGCCGCCGCTCGCCTCCCGCCCCGCCCCTCCCCTCCCCTCCCCTCCCCTCCCCTCCCCTCCCCTCCCCTCCGCGGCTCTTGGGCGGGGCCTCTCGCCGCCGTTGCGTCCACCCCTCCCATTGGCGGCGGCGGTCCCGCGTGACCCAGCGCCGCGTGACGTAGGAGGAAGAAGACGCCATTAGGGGGAGCGGGGCTGTCGGCCGCGGGGAACGTTGTTGGCTCTCGGCGTCTTTCCCCCGGTCTCCATCCCCCGGGGCCTCGGCGGTGCTTTCCTATCTCATCCCCGCTCCCGCCCCGCGAGTCCCCCTTCCGCTCCCCCGCGGGTCCCCGTCCCGGCGGGCGGCGGCGCCCCGCGGCCGCGGTGCGGACCGTTGATGTGAGGCGGCGGCGGCCCGGCTCGGCTCGGCGGCGGGGCGCGGATGGCGGCGGGGGCCGGCGCGGCGGCCGGCGGCCGCAGCTTCTCCTTTAAGGTGGTGCTGCTCGGGGAGGGCTGCGTGGGGAAAACCTCCCTGGTGCTGCGCTACTGCGAGAACAAGTTCAACGACAAGCACATCACCACCCTGCAGGTGCGGGCCGCGCCGGGCCGGGGGCGGGCGGGGTGGTGGGGGGGTCCGCTGCTCTTCTCCCCTTCCCTTGCGCACCCCCTCGGAGCGCTGGCCGGTGCCAGCCCTGTCCTGCGTCGCCCTGGGGCGCTTCCTGGCCTGCCTCTTCCGCCGTGGTGGTGGGGGGTGTTGCTCCGCAAGCCCGCACTAGGGTTTTAGTTCTCGTTGTCTTGTTTGCGGCTTAACGGTGGCCGGAGTCACCACTGCCGGTCTTTAAATGGTGGGTGCTCCCTGCCGAGTTTGCTGGAAGCTAATTTTCGGGTTCTTTCTACGCTTTGGACTTACGCTTTCAGTTTCTGGGGCCTTGTTTCTATTCTGAATACTAGCTGCTCGTTGTTTCCAGTTACCTATATGAATGTCTTAATTTGAATTTTGGAAAGTATGATTTGAAAATAATGCTGTTATTGTAATCATTGGTAGTGGACTGATGACTAATTGTTTCATATGTGCTGCATTTCTGTTAATTATAGTCTTCCTCACATTCTGGAATCTTAACACTTGAGCTACCTAAATACTATGGTTTAAAGAGAACAAAATGGCTTATGAGATTAAGGCTTATGATTTAATAACAGAAAAGATTCTTAAGGCCTACTTGCTTGTCACATTGTCTCCCTGAATTTTGGCCTGATTCTCAGTAGTACCTTCTGCGAATTTATAAAGAGCTAAACAGTGATGTTCCACTTATGAAATGTGACAGGGTGTCTGCTTGAAAGTCATGGGGTCTTACTATCTGTTAGTGCTGAATGGTATGTATGCCATGGTACAAAATAAAATGCGTATATTGTACATGGTCTCAGAAAATATGTTTTAAACTTCATGTTGTGGGTGGTATGTTAAGTTTTCTGGGATGTCTCTGCTTGCTTAACCAGTGTATTTGCAATTACACTAGTTGCACAGCATCTTCCTTAACAGTTGGGAGCATGTATATGAAAGTGTGGTTTTAGCACTGTAATGCATGCTGCTCTTAATTTTTTTTTTGTAAAGAAACAAACCATGCCACCATGTGGGCTGCTAGTGGGTTTTGAACTACTTTTGAGGTTCTGTGAATAGATAGTGTATGAGGTTCTACAGAATAAATTGTAGGTGGTGCCAAAAAAGAGCCTTAGGGTAGCTGTCCACTATTCCTGTGCATTTAGGGGTAAATGCTTGTAGGTTGGGTATCTCAGAAGTATTTAATAGTGAGACTTTACCTTAAAACCAAAGAAACATTAGAGATGCACTAGAAATGTCACTGTGCATGTTTTATAAACAGATACTGTTGTTTCAATTTTGCTATAAGGAGCTGAAAAGACCACGTTTTAAACTTCATTACCTCTGCTCGTACTCTGCTGTTAGATTAATCTATTGCTAGGTTTACTAGGCATGGTATAGTATTTATGGCAAGCTTACTGTAGCTCTGATTGTCATAGAGGTAATTGATACTTGCTATGCTACAGAAATTATTACTAGCTTGTAGGTGTCAGAGCTGCAGCTGAAGTGTAGCATGGAACAAACAATCATTTGAAGTGCCTTGAAATAATTGTGTATAGCTGAATTCTGATATCCCATGTAGAAAGAGAAGAGCTGAGTAGTTTGTCATGTGATGCAGCTCTGGTTTTGTTTTTTGTTAATCATGTTCTTTAAATTTGTAGTGGAAAACCTAAAATTAGAAGCAAAAAGTGAGTTGGAATACACAGGTCACAAGTGTCATAAAATGGACCTTTAAATGGCTCCAAAATGTTGACAGGAAAATGTCTCTAGATATAATGGCTTGAGAGCTTTTGGCTTTGACTCTCTGGAAGGGGGTGTGTGTGCTTGTAGAAGACTGGAAGCACATGCTCACACTTGATATACTGAGATTTTGTTTCTCCACTGTGATTAGGTTTCTGATTGCTACCTGTATCTTTTAACTGTCTACACTGTTTCTCATTTGCTTTTCTGTTCCGAGTCTCCTTAGCTGCTTATACATCTTATTTATTGTAAAATACAGTGTCAGTTGTTGTTGAATCTTACTGTACATCATGTGTACTTGTGAACTATTATCTTCATTGTTGTTTTTCTACATCTTACACTTCTAGAAGAAAGTTTTAGTAAGTTCTTCCACTAGCAAATTGAAACATCAGTTAAAATAAGGAGAAACTAGGATATCTGATTAAGCAATGAAGTGACACTTTTGGAAAACATATTTTTTTGATATTAAAGGCTTAATCTGATAAGGTGGCTTTGTTTCATGGTGTCGGTTCAGAGTATTGCACCAAATTACTCTTGTTCCAATAAAGCCAAAATTAGATAAATACTTAGCTCCTGATCCAGCAAAGGAGCCACAGAGATGAATCATACAAAAAGATTACTAGATACTGAGACAAGAGTGTCTCCATCCACAGGAATCTCTGATTTAGAAAAAAGTACTGCATAGTGCTGTATTCCAATATAATTGCAACAAAAAGGGTGGTGAGACTGTAGTCTTCTGGAAACTTCATTTACTGATGTTGACTGGTGCTGCCTGCAGTGTGAGCCCAGTGATGGGAAGGAGCGCAGGAAGTCTTTAAATTGGTCAGTGTGAATCTCTTATCTGATGTGTATCTATGCTTTCCTGTGTGAATTCAAACACTCAAGTATTATTGTATTGTGAAGTTAACCTGTGTACACCCAAATAGGAGACTTTCTTTTATGCTAGTAACAGAAGGCTTTTAGTGAAAGGGAACTGTTCTCTTTCCTCCATGCCCCCTTCTCTAAATGCTAGCTAGAGGGAAATGGTGAACTGAAACTTCCTTTGAGGTTAGGAGGCTGTTGGGATGGTTGCTGTAGTTACCTTAGCTTCAAGTCATGTACTTAAGATATGGATGACCTGTGAATTGAAATTAAGGTAGCCACTGATTCACAAAAGAAAACATTTATCTAGAATAATGTGAAAAAGCTGATGCAGAAAAGGTAGGGGGTTTTGCAAGCAATGACTACAATCTATAACCTTTTGTCAGACCTGGTGGGACAGTTAGAATTGGTTCCCATTGATTGAAATATCAAGGTCAGTGTTCTTATCTTGATAAAGTAATTCTAAGCTATAAATTGATGCCAACTGAACTGTGCTAGAATTACTCCAATAATAAACCTACTGTCAAACTTTTTTTTTAAAATTGGGTAGACCCTTTCTGTTAGTTACTCAAGATAAATACAACTTTTGTGTACTGATCTCAAATGAGTGGAGAACTGCAAAATATCCATCCCAAGAGAACTGCCGATGTGGTGCTAATCATACTATACAGATCCTGGTTGCTTTGCTGGACTTGTGTAACCTGGAAAAGCTATCTTGACTGTCTAAGATAGCTGGGGGCGGGGAGGGGAAGACAATGCAAGAAGGTTCAGTGTTATATGCAGTGTTCATATGCCTGGCTTGCCTCTGTTGAAGCTGTCAAGAGGCAGGTGACATACACTGGCTTTTATTCAGTGACTTTGAAGAGAACCTTTTCCAGCTGGGGTCTTCCTTGTGTTCTACTCAGGTCCCTTTATCAGCTCCTAACAGGGCCTGATGGACATGTGAAACTGAGCCCTTAGAAGAAAGAATTAAATGAAAGAAAAGATTTCACACAGGCACATAAAGAGAATGGAATTTTAGGTCTTATAATTGCATTATCCTTTTCTTCTAAGTGTGTAAGTATTCTTCAGACCAGTCATAAGACACTAGAGTCAAAATACCAAAATTAGTAGCTTACTTCAAAGAGTTGTTGACATTACTTACGTTTGAATTAACTGTGGTCCTATATATTTGTGGGTTTTTGAAAGTCCTAGCAAAAATTGTCATAGTAATGAAAATAACATAGAAAGGAATTACTCATTCTAAGTTGAGTCACAACTCAGACTTAAACCTGTAGTACTCAATTTGGTAAATTCTTGGGAGATTGAAAGAAATGTTGAATCCTCTTCTGTGTGTAATTACCTAACGCTGTCTAGCCTGTACTGATTACAAAGGCTTTGACACTCTTGGCAGCAGATTTTTTTTTTTTCCCTAAACTATGTCAAAACAGTAGTTAAGGGTCTTCTTTCCATGTTGGGTTCTTCCCTCCCCTCCCCACCCCCCCCAATTCAGAAAACTGTATAGTCCTGGTGTTCATGCGGTTACTTTTTTGCTCTCCAACTTCAGAATGAGTGAAGAGTAGCAACCTTGCTCTTCCATGAGACAAATGAAACTTAAAGGGATGCTGAGGGTGGGGTGGGGTGGGGGGTGTTAAAAGGTAGATATTGGGTGGTTTGTCTTTGGCATGTTTGCCACTGTGACTGTAAAATGCATTTTACTGGTGGTAAATATGCCAAATTTACTCATACCTATTAATTCAACAATGGAGCCTGCTAACAGTATTCTTCAAGTATATGAACACAGTGAAGAAGGAAGCATTTAATCTGTAATTTAGTATTGACGGTTTCTCGCAAAACGTTCATAAAGCCTTTCTGCTCGTTACTAACCATGACTACCTCAAATACCAGGTTCCAATCTTGTTATCAGGCAAGCTTTTTAGACAAACTTGCTTGTAATCAGGGTATCTGGTATAGGATATTGTCTCTGCCTTTTTGGTTAGGGGCCTAAGACTGTAGGTAGACTAAAACTTAATTAGTACAAATTCATCAAGTCTTAATACAGAGACCAAGTACAATAGCCCAGTGCTAAATACCCTTCCCGCAGTCTCCTGTGATTGTTTTTTTTAGGAAATACTAAAAGCCTTACTTGAATGTATGGGTCTCTTAATACTTGGGTATATAGGAAAGGAAGTACTATACTCTTACTGCTAAAAGGCAGTATTACTCTCAGAAGCTATAGTGACCTGAAGGACTGGTGATACTTAAGCAGAACTAAGTCTACTTTAATGTTTGCTCTGTCGGATGTCTGTGCTATTAATTGGACAGATGTGTAAAGCCATGATGATAAAACTTCATGGATACTGAGTTCTGTGGCTTTTTTAAATACAAATCCTGTTTCTGTGAAGGGTTTTCTGCCTTTTGGTTTAGAAATGTGGTTCTCAAAGATTTGTGAAATACGTATCACCTGAGCAGACTTGATTGTCAGTGTTGTGACAAAAGCAAACAGTGCTCAGAAGAGCTTTTCCTTTGAGATTTACAGTAGAGTATCAAGTACAGCAGATCAATAAAATACTATCAGATTGTGCCTGACCTTACCTTCTTTTAATATGGCCCAAGTGTCAGTGAATTAAAACTTCTGAAGTCATCTCTAAGCTTTTGGCTTTTAAACTCTGGTGTAGTAGAACAAATTATGATATGAAAACTAGACATTGATCAGATAATCCTTTGAGACAGCTGGCCGAAAGCCATAAACTACTTTATGCAGAGTTTTTGATTAAAGAATTAAAGTTTTCCTGAAGTTTAAGATTTGCTACTCTGCTGTCAAGCTGTTTGTTACAAGTTGGCTAGAGTGTTAAGTACTTTTAACATGCTGTCTGGAACTTTTTCTGAAGTTGACTTATGCCACTTCACTGTAGACTGAAGGGGTAGCATTAATGCTTTAGTTATGTTGAATACAAAGGTGATAATGATTAGTTCCTTTGCCATCTGCTCTTGGAAAGTTTCTGAGTGTTTTTCTTTCCTCAGGTCTGTCTTTATCTGTTCTGTTTATCAGACTTTGAGGAAAGCTTTTGGGGAAAGGTACAGTTTACTTCAAATAAGAAAAGTTTCTTGAATCATCTTACCTTAGGTCATACAGATGCTGGAGTTGGTGTTAGGAAAGTAGCTAAGAGCAGGAGCTGCTCTAGCAGTTGAATGTTGGATGATTTGAAATGTAATACAGGCAGCACTCTAGAGAGGCACTTTCATGGCAGTTTAGGCTGATGTAAATTGAACTACCATGATCTCCTCCTACATGCATGCTGGTTGCTTGGGTAGTTAAGTTAAGCAGCAAGCTGATTCAAGCAGCTGATCTGGCCTGTGACACTTTCCACATACACATGAATTTTAGTTAGTTCAATGCCTGGTCAGTGCTCATACAGAGAGCTGATGTTGAACTGCTACAGTTCAGCCTGAAATAATCTGGGATGAATGTGTTGTGAAATTCCACTGAGTACGTGTTTGTATCCAAATGCAGGTTGAGGTGAAGCTGAAAGGAAAACTGAGTTTAAGGCAAAAGACAGAAGTTAACCCTTGGCAACTGAATTGTCTGGTGTTAACCTGTCACTGCTAGTCTTCAGAATGGGGGGAGCAGCTTCCTAATGTATCAAGTCCTTCAGACCCTGTTCTAGCCTATTAAATTTGTATTAAATTATACCCCTTTTTAGCCACCAAATTATACACTTGGTAACAGAGGTGGTGTTTGAAAATGTGGATCATACAGGCTTGGAGAAGAACAGACATACTCTTGAATTACTGAAATTAGACTAACCTTGCAATATGTTCTGATCCTGTAAAATGTTTTCAGAATATAATGTAATGGAATTCTTAGAGCAGCTCGTATTCTGAGGCTTTTCCTATCCTGCTGCTTGGTTTCCTTTTGTGTGTTAGCTGAGAAGCATATCACTGAGCATTCAGGAACAGTATCTGGAAAAAACCAGACCAACAAACAACTGAAATGAACCACACCACTGCCCCCCAAAAAACCCCTCAAAACAGATGGGGAGAGTTGTGGGCTTACTTCAGTAAAAAAAGGGAAAAGATACAGACAAGGGAACTTGCATATTAGTATTCTGAGACTTCTAGTGATAAATTAAAACTATTTTATTTTTTTCTAGTAGCTCGCTAATAGTGAACTATTTTGACTAATTTTTGCAAATTAAAAATCCTGTTAGGCTGGTTCCTACCCAAACTTCATGTACTCTTGTGAAATGTCTGGAGTTCAGTTTAGACTTAATCAGTGTTGTGAATTCAGACTCTTTCCACACAGCTGTCTTATCCATCCCAAATCGTTCAAAACAACAGCAAAAAAATGTAGTAAATGATTGGCTTAAACCAAATTTATTTAGAACAGACTTTTGGCAAACTGTAGTGAAATGACTAACTGGTTTAGTATTGACTCAGCCTTCTGGCTTAAAGAGTATTTTGATCCAGAAATCTGTCTTTTATTGATTCAGATGTTTTTATTAGTAAATTAATTTGAAGTCAAATGAGACATTTGTGTGTAAAACTCAATTCTAATTTGTTTTGCTTTCCAGGCATCTTTTCTTACAAAGAAGCTAAATATTGGTGGGAAAAGAGTAAACCTTGCAATATGGGTATGTTTACTTTTCTATCTTCTTTCCCCAAGCTAAATAGAATACTTTAAGAAAAATTACTTCGTTTTGCTAGAACTCAAATGTCTGGCACTTCTGAATAAAGTAAAATTTCAAAATGTTTGGAGTTTCTTGAAGTATTGTTTGCTTTGTCTTAAGTGCTAACAAGTATATTTTAAATGCAGGATACAGCTGGTCAAGAAAGATTTCATGCATTGGGGCCGATCTACTACAGGGATTCTAATGGCGCTATTCTAGTATATGATATAACAGATGAAGACTCTTTTCAGAAGGTACTGGACAGATTTTTACCTCTATACGAGATGTAAACTGATTGAAAGATAATCTGGAATATTGAGTGTAAATGGGAATCTTCTGGTTTTGGCAATAGCAATACATATTACACCTGCAAATTTAGACCATATAATGGAAGTATACGTGTTATTACTATTCTTTTGAAGGCTGACTTTTTCAGTCTACTGCAGTTCTAGCAGGGTTATTCAAAGAACAACAGAGAAATAGATGTACAAGTTACCTGTGACAGGCTATAAACATAAACCAGTACTGTTGTGGTAGTATGTGATACTGATCTCTACTGAATAAACCAAATTACTAAAAGTTATTAAGTGACATGACCTTTTACAGATCTGAGAACTCTGAAATAGTAATGTTTCCACTATCATGTATTGCTTTCTCAGTGATAATAGAAATTTGTACTTCAAATCTTCATCACAACCTAAAATTTGATGGCTAATTACTTCATAGCAGTATTAGTTGATCAGTCTGAGTAGGTGAGTTTTTTCCAACCCTGTGTCAAATCAGTGCTGTGACTTTATAGTATGTTCCAGATGAAAACTGGTGACACTCTTTTTTTCTAAGTGAGTTTGTCTCAGATTAGTTTGTGGCAAACACTGTAGGATTTCTGTGTAGAGGGGTAAGAAATTGTGGTTGTATGGGCAAGGCTTGATTTAACAGTGATAGAAGTAGTATAAGGCTATAGTTCCACAACAGTTTAAGTAATTTAGATAGTCTGATGTGGCAAGTAAAGCACTTAGCTAGCAGTCAAACTCTTGCCCACCATCTGCAGAATTGTGATGACTTGAGTACTACTTCAACTTGTGCTTTTTAATGCTGAGCCCTACTTAATAAAATTCTGTGATACCAAAAAACCTAAATTCTCAGGAAAAAGAGGGAAGGTTAATCTGCAGAAGTTATTGCATAACTATGTCTATCATGCATCCTAACTATTTTTAGGTTCTTGAAGTGATTGTTTCTCTTCACAACTTAAATTCCATTAGACCTAAATTCCATTAGCAGTCCCCAAATGCAGTGATCATACAATTTAAAAGCATGACAACAAAATAGATAACAGATACCTTACCATCAGTTGACTTGACACTCTTGTCCCATCTGTTCTCTCAGGAAACAAACATCTGTTTATAATCTAACCTGAACAAGTCAGTTCAGGTACTTCTACCTTTAAAGTACCATTTGTGATCTGTCAGTAAGTGCCTGTTGATAAAAGATCTCATGCCTGACCTAAAGTGGCCAATGCAGTGAACTTGTTCTTTGGAGTGGGGCTAACACAAGTGTGGTGAGTTATATTTCTGGAGTAATTGAATAATTTTATCAAAATCACTTGCTCTTAATTTCAACTGTGAACTAAAAACCTGCTGAACAGGAGCCATGTGTAGCTATCTAAATAATATTTTGTCCACTTTTGTTGCTCTAAATGTGTTTGTTTCAAGTTCAGAGTAAACAGTTAATGAAGGAAATGGGTCAGTTCCGCAGTGCCTAAGCTAGTAGTATATCAAGAGTAATTAAACTTCTGTTCTTTTTGCAGGTAAAAAACTGGGTTAAGGAATTAAGAAAAATGTTGGGAAATGAAATCTGTTTATGTATAGTAGGTAAGTCCTCTTCTTAACATGTGGTTCTAACGACTGAATCAGAAACATTTCTTTTGATTAATAGCATCTTCCAGACACTGCTTTCACAGCTTGTATATGTGGAAGGGCATAATTTAATATTTAAAATTCAGTTGGAGCTTGAAGTTTCAGAGGATCACATTGAGGAAAATAAGAGTTAGTTTCAAAAAGTTATTTAATGACACACTGTGTCAGAAGTGCGTGGTACAGACACCTGCAGACAGTGGTTTAACAAAGAAACATAAACCTCAAATGTGTATTATCCTGTGTTTTTTACTGTTCTCAGTGTCATAGACTGGATGCTTGTCTGTCTTCATAATCAAGTGCTTGGAGAGGTAGAATGAGTCTTAAAGCTTGAATATTTTAATGCAAACAGAATGCAACAAATACTGCGTTTAGAATTAAAATCGGATCTAGTGATTAAAACACTTTCAGGAGGATAGATGTCTGGATATTCTACAAAAAATACCTCTGCAGCACAGATAAGTGCTAATAAATTACAAAAGAAAAGCAGAAGGCTGAATTGGTGGCTTATATGGAGACATTTAGCTATCCTGATCTCTCTACAGAAGTAGAACCACTTCTTCATTGCCTGTAAGTGCTTGAGTGAAAGGGGATTCTTAAATCATATTGTTGTGCTCCAAATTGAGACCTGCGTAAGAGCTGGTCTTTACAGGGACAGCTTGTGAGAAAATGATGGGGTACAGTGATTACATGACTGCTTGCTTTTGGGTAATTTTGGAGTACAAAGACTTGAAAGATCAACTTGTTTCCAACAGGTAACAAAATAGACTTGGAAAAAGAGAGACATGTTTCAGTGCAAGAAGCGGAAACGTAAGTCACACCAATTATTAATAGAAACAGTCATTGCCGAATTATGCTGGAGTAATAAACTTGTGATGCTGTTAACAACTGGCAGGCATAAACCAGCAGTGCCTAGCTGGCTGCTGTGTTAAGTGTTCTGTTTAGTATCTGAGTCCTGGAATGTCCTTACTGACCAAAGTGTAACTTGAGAGTTGTACATAATTAAAGTCAACATTTGAAGTTGAAATGCATTTCTAGATATGAAATTTTTTTCACTTCATCTAGTTTTTCACCAGTCATGTTGGTTTTAACCACATCATTCCCCTTTTGCATTAAATCAGCACGTGTAGATTAACTCTGAACTTGGAATAAAACTTCTTGTGATAATCTTTTTTGCTTCATGTAAAGTGGCTTAGAAAGATTGAGTCCTTGAGTACAGTGAAGTTTTGTATCTGCATTCCTACAGGTATGCTGAATCTGTTGGAGCAAAACATTATCATACTTCAGCTAAACAGAACAAAGGAATTGAAGAACTTTTTCTTGACCTTTGTAAAAGTAGGTATTAGTTTGTTGGTAAAGAGCTCGGTAACAAAATGCTCAAGGCTTCAGAATACTTAAAACTGTATAGAAAAGCTTTAATGTAAACTATTACTAAGAACTTACTTCATTTGAGTCTACTTCAAGCCACCTATGTACTGTAACATCTATGGAAGCTTGATGTATGGATGCTTACAATATTGCAAATTGATGTTTTACTCCAGAAATGTCTTTGTCATTTGTTGGAGTACTGACTCCTGTTTCATTCAGCATGTGTAAATAGTAACCTCAAATCAAACTTCATGTGACTGGCCTCACTATTGCCTGCTTCAAACTCTGTATTTCAACCTCTTTCAAAAACCTTTTTAAATTGTGTCAATTACAAATCATAAATTTGAAGTTGTAATGTTGCAAATTTTACATAAAGATCATGGAATGTAGGATAAAAACACAGGGAAGTTGTCCTATTCATTGTGTTCTTATGATACAAGAATTTAAGTAAAACTTCACCTGCATGTCTGAAGAGTAGTTGGAGGTTTTTTGGAGGGTGGGGTGGTACGTGAGGTTTCTTATTTGTTTTCTTTTTCAACAGAATGTTCTTGATATGGGTGGGTAAATGTAGCTTTTGAAGTACTAACTCCAGAACATCTGAGCACCTAAGGTCTCCCTTAGTCAACAGGAGCTGCTGGATGTTTGGTGCTTTAGGAAGAAGATTTAAGTATGTTCTTGCAGCTATGCTGTGTGATACCTGGGTACTTATTTCTGCATAATAAGTAGGAGAACCAGTCTTGCTGAACTTTGTGTATGTAACTCAAATAGATTAAGATCTTAGTCCTGTGTAAAAATGCAGTGGAATGTCATCTAATAAATTTCTTCCTTTACAGGAATGATAGAAACTGCTCAAGTGGATGAAAGAGCAAGAGGCAATGGTTCCAGTCAGTCAGGAATAGCAAGGCGAGGTGTACAGATCATTGATGATGAGCCACAAGTACAGAGCAGTGGAGGGTGCTGTTCTTCTGGATAATTATAAAACTGTGCATCACTGCCCTCTCGATATGAAGACTGCCATATTCCAAGTCACGCATTCTTTACCAATGGAGTAATAGAATTAACAGTATTTAAAAATAATCACATGTAATACTGCAGAGACCTTAAGTGCTAAACTAGTGGCGTCTGTGACCAGAGAATTGGCATTTTCTACAGTGGTTAACAAAGCAATTACCAATGGCCTTTTTACATATTTTTCTTTAATGAGGAATAATATGCATGTAGAAAAGACCTACTTAAAGGCTTCATTTATATTCTTTTAAATCAGATCATTATTTAATAACTTATATACATTGTTGTTGGAATGGTATACATTTTTGCAGCTCTTTGTATTTTGTGGTAGATTGAATTGTATCACTTCTAAAATGCAAATTGATTTTTTTTTTAAATTAGCAGATATCTGAAGTAATATTTTTGCAGGGCCTCCACAAGCCTATAACTGTCGACTACTTTGATATATTCTGTTCATCCTGTATGCCAAGCTGGTAAAATACGTTGTAAATTACATATTAAATATTTTATCTGCTTTTACAATTGCAGGTGCAGAAATATGTACATCAGTCTTGTCAGTGATTGTGAAGTGAATAAGTCAGTGAAAGATGCAAGCTTTTCATGTGTACTGTTGAATTGCTCATTCTATTCCCCCTACCTGAAAAGAGTTTTTTTGGTGCATTCATAGCTACAGCATTTTTTGGCAAGCAGCAGTATTTAGAGTACCCCTTTAGTGGGAAGAGAATGTTTCCTTAGACTGCTGTTTAACATTGAGGTGTTTGACTCCCAGCTAAAACACTTGGCGCATGTGTATGTCTTGCCTCTGTAGTTACTTTGGCCTCTTGGAATATTCCCAGAAAGTCAAAGCAACTTTAGCCCTCATATATCTGGTAGCCAGAAAACCAGATGCATGGGAAACTCTTAAGCTGCATTAATACATTTGTGTCCCAAGACAGCATTATAAACTATCAATAATTTTTTTCCCCTGTATTGTAGGACTTGAGTGAACAAATGAATTGGCATTAACTAGAAGTGATTCTGATTTGGAGTGATTAAATGGAAGCTATGAAACTTGCCAGATGTAATTGTTACTTTGGGGATGCTAGACAGAACTGAACTTACTCCTGATTTTCGTAAAGTGTTTTGAAGCCCACTTAAGGTTTGGGAGGAGGGTTTTCAGAAAAAGTGTATAAACTACTATCACAAAGGAACAGAAATGGTGGTAGCTGAAACTTCAACATGTTCTGTGCTCTGACTTTTTTTACTTAAGTTGTCATGCTTGGAAAAACAGTAAAGGTGATGTCTATGACAAAATAGAATATTCCTTGGCCTTCCTTTTTCTGAAGGGTAGTATTAGTATTGCATATGAATGCATTGAATGGTGTGGTATGCACAAAAGGAGTAGTAGTAACTAAGCAGTCTGAGAGAAGTGTGCAGTGTTCAATCTGATTTTTATTGTCTCTGAAATAATAGATGGCTTTGAGACAGACTGGCCCTGGTGCATTTTTTCCTTTTCTGCCTAAACTGTGATATAGATAGCTTAAGAGAAAGTATCATTGCTGTGCTTTTCTGACATGATTGTGTGCATGATGGACAAAGGTGATCTCTTCATGCTGATGAAGATAAAGTTTCTTGACTGCACAGAGTTTTGGTGTGAATCTAAAATTCATGATTATATGTTTGTGAATATATAGCAACACCATTAAGTTAACATTATGATATTATATTTAACTTAACGGTGAGCTTTGCCAAATTTGAAAAACAGGTCAGTTTGATCTTAACCCAATACCTTCAAATGCCTACAGTTAGATGAAAATCAGTCTTGTAAGTGATACAATATTGATACAAGGAGTGAAATTGGCAAGATTCTGTTTAAGACAGGAATCTCCTCATAATAGGAGTTCCAGATTCTTTGATTCAAATTCATTTTTTGCAGAGATGGAAAAAAACAACCAAACAATCCAACCTCAACTAGACTTGAGAGGCAGATGACTCATGAGCGTTTACCTACACCAGAGCATATGCGTTCTCTCAAGAGCAGAGCTTTCTGTCTTCTGTTGAAGCAGACAGATGCAATTCTAATCTGAAAATACTAGGAGTTTACCCAAGAGAATGTTATGTTTGACTACTTTGAAGTAGAAGCAGTATGTAGAATGTATCTTTCTGCCTGCACCTAAAGAATTTTTCTGTTAGTGTAGTGTGTGGTAGGGGCATTATGTGTGGCTTCTGTCTATTACAAAAATTACAAAGCCATGTTGATACTAACTGGTAAGTCTCTTACAAAATGAAAACTGTTACTGTTGAAAACTTCGGTGGTGTTAAGGAAGCCTGCAGTTTTGTATGACTAAAAAGGTTCTGGTTGCTATTAGCAAAATACTTTCTAAAATATATTCAGAAGTTACTTTTCTTGCTTAAGCTACAGCATGAAAAATACTCTCTGGAAACCTTCCTGTCTAAGATGCAGTTTGGTTGGACTTTATGGAATTTAAAGCCTCTGCTTAGCAGGGTGTCATTATATTACCTTACAAAAGTATAGCTTCATGAAGTCAGGGAAGTTGGTTTCCAAGACACAAGCAAAAATATGGGTTGTTTAGACTGATTAACACTGTTAGCAGACAAAATACATCAGTTCCAGGAAAAAGCATCTTTATTGAAGATATCTAGAGTGTTCTTTGCATTAAATATATAGGAAAGCACAGGTTTTCTATATTTGAGCAGAATCTTACTCAAGTAACCTGGTAGTACTACTGTGTGGCTTGGTTTTCAAGAGTCTTGCATTTGCTGGAATCTATTTAGATTGCCTGGTTTGTATGTCTTAAAACTTTTCTTGTTGTTAACTTCTGTTGCTGAAAACAAGCTATTTTTCTTTCTTCTGAGAAGAGTGCAAGAGAACAACTATGTCTGTCTTTAGAAAGTACTTCCATTGTGGGATAGATAGAACTAGCCAGACACCTGCTACAGCACGTAAGTCATTGAGCGTACTTCCTCAGAGTAAATCTTGACAAAGATTACTCATACACTATAATAATAAAGGTCTAACTTACTACAAATACCTTTCTAAACCAACTTTAAGTACTTGCTCACAGTCTTGCTGCTGCTGCTATGATTACTGGAGCTACCTATGAAACTTGATCACTTACTGAAATAAAATCTAACAAACCAAAGTCCAAATGCTTTAATGCAGCAGTATGTATCTCTTAAGTTATTTTTGGACACTGTCTTATTGCATTTAGACTATAGTTCAGAAGTTATGAAAAATCAAATGGACTGGTTCAGACAGGGGCACATTAATAAATTCACATGTGTAGTACTTGGAGATGAGTGTACCTAGCTGTAAATATTGGGAGTAATGACTTCATCTGGTTTGCAGTGAACTCGCATATCGTTCCAGGATGGGGTCATCCAATGTCTGGATGACCTGTATTGGCTGGTCTCTTGAAGCAGTCAAGTAATTAACTGTTGCCTTGATTACATGCTTTTCTTCAGTGTTCACGCATTGTCGACAGGCATTCTTACTACCACATTAAAAAGTACCTCTTAGCCCTTTTTATCCTGCCACTTTTATTCTAGGTGTTTAACTTGTATCTCTGCCTACAGCTCTTGAAGAACCTAGTAATTCCATTTCTACTTGAGATTCCAAGCCAGATGAAAAAAGCTTTGCAAAAAGGTATGAGGTCAAGGAAGGTGGTTGGAGCTCAAATGGAGTTCTCTGAAAATGTTGGATGCTGTCAGAAAAAGCAGTTTAAAGAAGGTAAGAGGAACGGGAGTTTTGCTTCAGGACAAGTAAGGTCAGGAATCTCAACAAGCTGAAAGTAGTTAAGTGTTATAAATGGTAGAGTATGGGAATAAGAGTTGGAGCCAGCCACCTCTTATTTTTGATGGTTTTTGTGAAAGGAGAAGTAGAAAAAGACAAGTGGGAAGAACTGAAGGTGCTGGTAAAACTGAAGGTGCTGGTATGGGCTGCTGAGTGAGGTGCTGAGTTAACCATTTCTTGGTGGAGTTGCTAGCATGTCCTTTTGGCAGTGGTAGTTGCCTAGTTCAGGACTTTCCTAAGGTTACTTCCTAGGTTGTTTTTACTTCGGTGAATTACCACTTTTGCTTCACTAAAGATAATACAACTAACTGAACAGGCTGTCAGACACAATACTAACCTACTTAAAACTTGATTATATGTTAATTTATGAGCTATTTACAGTTAACTGACTTTGTTAATCTTAATTTGCATCAAATGTTAGGAATTTTTTTCCTGACAAGTCAGGAAAGTGTATCTTGGCAGTGAGGATAACTTTTATTACAGTTGTGTCAAGAAGCTGCAGATGAATACTGAGATCCTTGGCTCTAGCTGCTGCACAAGCTCAACAAAGACAACCCTAAAACTAACTCTCTTTTAATGGTGCTGAGCACTTGCTTATGCTACTCTTTGGGGAATTCTGCTCAACACCAGCATTTTTCCTTTATTTAGGACAAAGTTGTGCATCTTGGTGATGTAGCCCTTTGAGTTTAGGCTTTTTCTACCAGATAACCATGTATACTCATCCCTCTTGCATTTGTGGAGCTGTCATTGCCCGCTCTATTGAGCAGAATGAGATGGAGAAACTGTTTTGGGAGTTATGGAGAATCTGCAATGTTTCTTGTCTTGAAATGGCTTGAAAAGTGAGAATCTATGAAACTGTCACCATTATGACAAAGGTATTAGTCTGTCCAAAATAACTGAAAATATTTTGGCTTGGAGAAAGTCATATTCTAATCTTACAAAAATGATAAATTGCTTTACTTCAAAATCAAAATTTATTTCAAGCTGATCTCTTCCAATTCTTAATTTTTTTCCAAGACTTAAGTTTACCAAACTTGGCCAAAACCTTCAATTGACTGCCGTATTCTACAGCCCTAAAATAATGTCAGTGACTGTAGGGAGGAGTTGTGTACTCATTCATATTCCACTGGACAGTTTGGAGCTTTGATGTATTTATTCAATACCAGGATGTTGAAAGATAGACTGCAAGAATAATTGTTTCCATCTATTTCCACTCCTTTGTGCACTTGGGCAAGCAGCATGACCTGATGCAGCTGCAGAGTGAATGTGAAAAGAGGGATTCTGTCCCTCTCTTCCCGTTTGTTGGCTGCACTGATAGTCATTGTTAATGAATTACTACTACAGGAAACATACGTGTTCTCTGCTTGCTTCTCTAGCTCTTCTAGACAGTGATAGGTACTACAGCAGTAATACCCAGTTCTCCTCAGTTTGAGAACATTGGTGGTTTTTTTTTTTTCAAGAGGAGCTTATTTCTCAGCAAATCTTTCTTTTTTTCAGTGTATCTAGTCTCACTAATCTCTTGCAAGGGGTTTTAATACTTTATGGTAGGTCACCCAGAAGCAATGCAGTTTGAAAATATGACAACAAAGAATGGTGAGTAGCAGTATTGCAACAATCTTCCCCAGCAATTGTTATATCCTGCCTCCAAACCAGTGAAGACAGAATACTGGAAGTTTAATGGTGAGTCCTTGTTACCTCTGGTACCTGACTCCTGACTCTTGAATATTGGACTTAGAAGAAATCCAAGTTGAGAGGATTGGAGAGAGCAAGGACTACTTTCTCATCTGTTGCCAAGTAGTTGATATCCTGTGACACATCCAAACTCATGTAACAGATATCTTTTGAGGTGTTGAAACTGTTATATTGCAGACCCTTCTTCAAGCTATCACTCCATTCCGAAAGGTCAACAAATTTGGGATTCACAGTGGAAGAGAACAAGTAGTTTCTCTTTTTCAGAACAGGAAACTTAAACTGCTTTATCAGGCTTTTCTTAATGGAAAGAGAATAGGAAAGCACTTGATACATAAAGATTTAAGTGCTGTCAGTGCTATTTGATCATTATAATCACTGTCTTACTGGATTTTTCTCATTAGATAAGCTCACTGAACTTACCAGGCTCAATAAAATAGAATACTTTTCTTTGAACCAGGAGAAAATGTTAGCAGGGTGAAAGCCAACACTGAAAAGGACACAGCATTTTTAATATCTGTTAACTTGACGTTGTCAAATGTTGTAGGAATATGCTATTTGGCATTTGTGGATAAATGAAACTTTGAAAAAAAAAAAAACCAAAAAACATTTTAAAACAGTATTTAGCAGAGGCTTCACAAACCTTAAGTTTCCCAGTGCATTGCTGCAGCTGGAGTTCTTAAATATGTCTTAAGACTATTTTATATACCAGTGCATTTACATGAAGATAGTTCTGTGATAAATTAATTCCAAATGATCAATCAGCTAGGGAAACAAGAACTTTAGCATGACTGTTGTTCTATCAATGCCAAATATTAGAAGTGAAAATGCATGAAAATGGAAATGGATCAATAGAAAGGGGAAAAAATGTGTACTGAAAATCAGTACAAGAAAACAGAGCTGGAAGTTCTTATTACTGTTATATCTGAAAATTGTTGTCTTATATTTTAGTAAGTCATAGAATTTGTAACCTGATGAACAATCTGTAATAAAGTGACCCTGAAAATTACTGGAGGTTGGGGGCAGTGGCCTGGCTTACAAAGAGATTTGGTAAAAACTGAGACTGCAATATGTTACAAATACAGTAACAAATTTCTGAACCCATCTGAGTATGACGTGATGAAAGATGGCTTTAAGATGTCAAACCAGGCTGAGTGAGGTTGCTCTGCATTATGCTAGCATATACCCCGGAGACAGTAGTGTGAGCAGGAACCCATCAAAATGCAGCTTTGATTCTTAAAACTGGGCTTTGGCAGTCTAGAACAGTTCATGAAGAAGAAGCAGTTGCTGTTGAACCACATTTGCCAGTTTAATGGTAGCCCCAGGCATGCTGCCTGTATGCTAAAGGAGCAGCAAAACCAAGTCAAACATGGAACCAAGGCTCAAGGCTGGGAATTTTCCAGCAATTATGTGTTTGTATCCTACTGATGTCCTACTTCCACAGTGAATGTTTGTGTGCACTTCCTTAGTGAAAAATGCTGTTCAGCTGATGCTGTGGAGTTGAACTGAATGGACATTATGAGTGAAAACAGCAAGCAACAGGAAAAGCGGGGCAAGATAAGAGGAGTTTGCACAGTTCCTGCTCTGGCTGTTCTTAGCCCTTTCACTTGCCTTTTTAAAAAGTCTAGCTATATCCTACTATCTTTGTCAGAAAGTGTATTTTCTATTTGAGAATTTTTTGGCCAAGAAACTAAAATCTTACAAGCTATTTAGAGTAAATGTAGTTCCTTCAAAGATTGTCTTTCCAAAGTCTGTCAGCATCTCCTTAAAGGGACTACATTAAATGGTGAAGATCAAGTGTGCTGCTTGCAGTTACACCCTGGAGTTGGAGTCCGATGGTGAATGTTTTAAATAGAAGAGGCAGCAGAGTATCCAATACACCTCTGATGGCCAGTCTACTCTCATGTTGGTTTGTGATGTGGAGTAATTGCAAAACAATCCTCAACTGTAAGATGTGCCCATACTGGTTAGAGAAGTTGGTTTGAGGCTTAAAATGACACTAAATTGTACTTTGAAGCCTTCAAGGAATCTTGACCATCCTTTCAGTATGTGAATACTAGGCACCATGGGACACCGTTTCTTTTTCAGGGACTTGGGGATTTTGCCTTGTATGGGAAATGGAGTGATCAGACTCTGAAGTGGATTGTGATGGTATGTTAAGAGAAGGAAGGAAGTATTGTGTTAGTAACCCTGACCCATCCTTAGCATTGCTTTTTGCATGGCTGGGATGAAATACAGCATTGACTGCCCCCACCATAAAACAATTGCTTCACTAGTTTCCTGCTCTTTCCAGGAAATGTTGCCTGTTAGTGGTGGTGTAATGCATATGTAGAAGTGATGGGGTTACTACTGTTGGTCTTAGCTTTCTGCGTTTCTAGCTCTGGCAGTACTAGTCTGTGCCAGTCGGCAAACAACAGATCAGTTTCTGTTTAGTCATCACTCTCGGATAGCTTCCAACTACTCTCTGTGGAGGCTGATGCAATCATGAATCTCTTGTTGCATGACAAATGTGGAGCACTTCATGTTGCTCTGCTGCTTTTATATTTGAAAAAATTTCTTGTCCCACTGAGAGAACAAAGCTATTGTAAACTTGTGATCAGTTGTACCAACTGTAATGTTTTCTTATGACAAATCTTGTATGTTTGGGGCTGTTTCATATTCTGGGATTCCATTAATACTTAATATGCATAGATTAAATACCAGGTTCACAGACAGGAACTCAGAGCTGTGGTCATGGGTATACAAAATGTGACATAGTGCAAATACTTGAAGAAAGCTCCTCATGCAGTGTACTAGCTTGATGTCTTGTTACATCTCCATGCCTTCACACTCTAAATACAAATAAATGCTGCTGGGGAATGGGATTTCCTTCCTTCTAATTTCAGTCTGTGTGTACTTAATTTCTTTGTCTCTATCCTTGCCTAACCTTGCGGCAGAAGGCAGCCAAGCGTAGAATGTTACTATACCTGCATGCTCTGCTTGTGCAGGTTAGATTTTTTTGTTTTCTTAAAGGAACAACAGAAAGCCTATCATATCTTCATTTCTCAGTTTCTACATTGAGGTAGAGATAACTAGTAAGTAGAGAAAATCCAAACTGGTCCCAGAGGCTACATTTTTACTGGCAAATAAATTAGGCCAGGGTGCATAAGGAGCTCTGGCCTCGAGAACAACTGGCACAGTACAGCTTTCATCTAGGTAAAGTCCTCTTCTGCCCATTAAATCATATTTACGTGCTGCCTTCTTGGAGTGGCTGTGCTGTGTCCCATGCTGCATCTAGGTATTAGTCTGAGAAACTTTAAATGGTATGGGCCATATATAAAAGAGCATGCTAATGATTACACAGCAAGGCTGACTGTAGGTCAGTACCCCAGGCTTACTTAATTGAATGAAGAATTGAACTGAATCAGCCAGAGCCTAATTTCCACCCCCTGCTCTCCTAATTGTGGAGTGGGACAGAAGGATTTTTCTTTTACCTCTTCTTCTTGTATGTGGAAAACAAGAGCATGTGACAAATCCTGGGATACCTCCTTTACTGTCTATAATATAATTCATGCTGAGGTCTGGTACCTCTTAGAATACAAGGAACTCAAGAGAAGCCTGATCTGCAGCTTTCTCCTGGTGTCCTGCTGCACCCAGAGTCCAGGACAACACCACATTTACTGTTGGCTCTCATAATCTGACAGACTGGATTAGCCTAGAAAAACTGAGAGTTGCATCTGTCCAAGCAAGGCTTGGAATATATTGATTTCCTGTGATCAGAAAAAAATGTCAAAGGGGAAGATATTTTGGCACTGTTTATCATTGTTTCTCTGCTGTGGGGTTTTTGTTTGTACAAATTAAGCCTGTGATGGAAGGACTTGACAGAATCCGCACTTGTCATGTGCGGTCCAGGTTTTCATGTGGTTGAGCATGTGGGCAGCTGA
This sequence comes from Strix uralensis, assembly GCF_047716275.1. Classification (NCBI taxonomy): domain Eukaryota; kingdom Metazoa; phylum Chordata; class Aves; order Strigiformes; family Strigidae; genus Strix; species Strix uralensis. The sequence continues at coordinate 41,559,635 of NC_133976.1, forward strand.
CACTTTTGAATACAGGAATGGATCTTGGAACTCTGCTGAAATAGCTGTGTGAACAATAGCAGCTGCTGCTGCTCTTGGCATAGCAATAATAGCTACGCTTGCAGCTGTGACAGCAACAGAAACTGCAGGAAAGCCAGGAACAATTTCTGGTTGTGCACTTGATGCTGGCTGGGGTGCTGTGACTGCCTTTATGTGGCAGAAGATGCCTTATAGAGCAGTTGACTGCTTAAAATCCAATGAAGAGTAAGCCACCAAGCTGAAGATGCCCTTCTCCATAGATTCCCATCTGTGTAGTGTGCAAAGGGTTGGACTTAAGCATATTGCTGCAGCCTGCCCCATTGTGTTCTTAACGGGTTTATGGGGAAGAGAGAGGAACCTGCTAGCAATATGTCAGCCTATGGAACTCATGTTGTGCAACATTCAGTTTGTAAACTGAAATAATGTAATGCACTGTATTGGTATGACCTGGACTGGGAGCCCAGGGAGTCATAAAGGTTTCATGATCCCCTCAGGTTAAATTAAGGTGAAATGACACCAAATGACCTATTAAAATGTTTTACTTGCAGTAGAAACAACTTAAACTGGGAAAAGGATAGTAAGTGATGTGGTCTCTTATTGATAAATCTATAAGAAAAAAAGAGGGAGTCAATCCAGATCACCACCCCAGGTTCTAGCATTCTCTCAGGTCTGGTAATCTTGGGTGGGTGCACACCCAGCAGAGTTTTCTATTGCTTTTTAAGTTCATCTTATTGGCTGTTTTGCATACTAGACAGAGGCAGGTAATCCACGAACTCATTAGCATGAGAGGTAAGGAAAAGGTGGAGCATGGGTTCTGTGCATGTGTTGAGGGGGAATGGGGTGCTTTAATCCTTTTGTCCAATTGAGCTGGTGGTCGTGATCTCCCTCTGTCACCTTTATCTTTCCCCCAGTTTTTGATTATTGGGCAATTATCCAGCCTTTGACTCCATCTGGTGCTGGGTGTTTCTCTTAAGAGTCTTTTAGCTCTTCTGCAAGGGTACAGTTGTTAGCAAGGCCTACATAATTTATCAAGCTCCTAAATTAAAGTGCAGGTATTAACCTGAGCATATGGTTTTACTCAATGTGTCCCCACTTTGAGGCTTATCTAGGGAACGTGGCAATATAACAGCAAGGGAGTGGAGCTGTGCACCCTTTGATGCATTCTGCGCTCCCTAGGCTGATAGTTTGTTACTTAGACTAAACACAAAGGCCACAACTTGTCCTTGAGACTTTCTGTGTCAATGAATGTTTGATGCATTAACTCCTTCAGTTCCTCATAACCATTACAGGCTGGGGACTGACTGGCTGGAGAGCAGCTTTGCACAGAAGGATCCAAGTGTCCTGGTGCACAAGCTGGTGGTGAGCCAGCAAAGTTGGCCAGTGGCACCCCTGGGCTGCATCAGGAAGAGCACTGCCAGCAGGCTGGGGAAGGTGATCGTTCCCTTCAGTGCTGGTGAGAGACTTCTGGAGTGCTGGGTGTAGTGCTGGGCTCCCCAGTACAACAGACATGGACATCCTGGAGCGAGGCCGGTGAAGGACTATCAAAGATGATTAGGAGACTGGACCATCTGTCATATGAAGAGAGGCTGACAGAGCTGGGACTGTTCAGTCTTGAGAAGGCTCAGAGGATCTTGTCAACACTTAAAAATGTTATGAGAAGGAGTAAAGAAGGTGGAGCTGGTCTTTTCAGTGGTGTCCTGTGAAAAGGCAAAACAAAATGGGCACAAACTGAAATACAAGAAATTCTATTTAAGCATAAGAAAAATATTTTTCACTCCAAAGGTGACCAAATGCTGGGCACAGCTTGACTCTACCCTTGGAGATGCTCAAAACTCAAACTGGACAAGGGCCTGAGAAATCTGCTCTGGGCAGGAGGGTTGGACTAGACAATTTTTAAAGCTTCCTGCCAACTTCAACTTTCCTGTGATTTTGCAACCTGATAGCAAAGAGTCATTTTGCTCTCCATCTTGAATGATAGGCTCATTTTAATGCAATGATAGTTTGTGAAAGAACGAGAAGATTGGGCAACTATCTAGAAGGTGGTCACGCATCTTATGGAGTAAATTGGTCTGTGGGACTGAGATCTCTCTGAAACACTCCTGTTGTCTTGACAGTGAGACAAGTGGCAACTGGCATGCTGAGAGCAGCACAGCAAGACTGGGAGACCCAGGAAGAGTCCTGTAGGACCTGTTGATCATTCACTGAAGAAACTTAGAGCAGAAACTCCTTTCCTATGTTTGGTGGAAGGAGAAGGGAACTACACTGAGCACATGTCTCTCAAAGGAAAGTTTCAGTGTGAAGCCTGAGAAGTCTCAAGCTTGATTTTAAGGCACCTCTGAGAGAAGACTTATCTGTGAAACAAAAAGAACATGCCTGATTGTTGTGTGAAAAATACCACTTAGAATTAATTTCAAACTCAGGGGTGCAATTCAGTGGGATTGATACCTGTGTTTGGGCGTAATGGATGATTCCCAAGGATTGGAGTGGTCCTAAGGCCAGATAAGAAACAAATGTATTGAATTTTAATGCTTTAAATAAATGACAAAAGTTTAAGACTTTACACACGTACTTTGGTACTGCGTATGCCAGAGATGTTTTCCAACAAAATGTTATTACCTTTGGAAATGTTTTAAATGATGTCCAGCAGTAGTAAAAATGGGATTTATCTTTTAATTCTTTACTTAGTTGACAGCTCATTCAGGTAATGCTGTGCTGCTCCCTGATCTGGTTGTACAAGAGTGCAAGCTTTTTATCTCAGGCTTGTTTCACAGACACTGAAGGCTATCTCTTCCCCTGTTATGGTGCTTCTTGAGAAATTCTTGGGAATCAAAGCTTTAAAATATCTTTAGTTAAAGATAAATGTTATGTTTCTAACCACTTTTCCATTGGTATACAAAGTTTCTCTGTCAAGCTATCTTTCAGAGTCACTTATGTGTTGCTTTTGCAGTGTACCTGTATATTCAGAAAACGATGGGCCTATCTGCATGTATATTTTCAAGTCTATGTTTGAAGACTGCAAGAGCTTCTTTTCCTTATTCTAATCTCTTTTGAACTGCATGTTGAGTAGAGCTGGGCACAACTCAAGATCCAAAGGTCAGGAATGTTTTAAACATAAGGTTTTAGGTCATTTTTCTTCTGTGGTTTTTGCTCAAGGCTTATCCAGAACTCCATGATGCTTCTATAAGCATTCAGGCTTCTTTGAGCATCAGGAATGTTCAAGTATTTGATGGTCAATGATTTTTAAAAAGCTGTACCTTTCTTCTATCTTTTTTCTCCAAGTCTAGTCCCCAAAGCCCCAGCTGCTGCTTCTATTAAAGAATAATGGAGGATAGTTTTGTCTCTTTGATCAGGTTCTGAGCTGTAACTCCCTAATACAAACAGTGATTACCTTAGCACAGGTCTGGCAACAATAACCAGTCCTAACAAATTATATGATCTTTATCTAGATTAAAATGTTTAAGAAAATCAGTCTATAAATAATACACTATTTCCTGGGTATTTTCACAACTCCATCTCTCTCAAAAATTTATTCTGAGTTTCTCTGTGTTAGCCTGTCCCCTGCGAAGTGATCCTTTTCTCCCATCCTTCTTCTGAAGTAGCACTTCTGACATTACTTTGAATCATAGTTCCATGTTTGGCAAAGCAGCTCTGATTTTGTGTATAGATACATAAACCCATTGTGTTAAACCCCTTCTTCCCTCACTAGGGGTGTACAGTAGCTGTTCCTCACTTGCTCACATCTTATGTGGAGTCTGCATCTTGGTGTTCTCCAATTCCCACTCAGTGTTTCTGTTCTCATTGGGTGACCATACAACCTAATACAGGAATGCTTGAAACTTAAGGGAAAATGCACAGAGGAGCACAGGTTAGCTTTCAGTGAGCCTACAGATACACTGTAATTAACTGTTAATTAGCATGTTTTTAGCAATAAAAACACTGAAAGAAGAAACTTTTAGTAGTGGTAGTATTCCCATAGTACCTTAATCTCATAAAGGAACAAGATCCTGCTGTGCAAGATTCTTTAGCTTGGTCTCTAACTCAGGTAAATAAGCAAATTTGAATGGCAGTCTCTTGAACTGTCTTTCCCTTAAATTACCAGATTTGTTGAAAAGCAGCCATTAACCCTCATTTAGGTCAGGAATACACAAGATTTTTCAACCATCCTCAGTGGAGAAAATGGAAAGCACTTATCTTGCTCTGGACAGGATCTTCTGTGAGCACATCTCTAACCACCACACACTGGTTTTGGTGTCTCTTTCAGTCCTTCAGCTGAGAATCACACTTCTCAGCTGATTGCAGGGTGCCTCTGCAGTTGTGTTACTGAGTCAGCCAAGAGGTCATACACAAAGCAAAAGTGACCCTGAGCAACCTGACCCAACTACTAAGTTTGTCCTGCTTTGAGGAGTGAGGTGGACCAGATGATGTATAAATGTTCCTTCCAACCTAAATTATTTTATGATCATATAAAAAATAAGGACTTCATCCCGTCCCACTGACAATCAAAGAATAGGTAAGAAACAACACATGAGTGCAGACACACAGAATAGACAAGGAAACAATGAGACAATGTATTGGTCAGCAGCATCAGTGGTGATTTTAGTTCATCATCTACTAGATACCAGTTTTGGGGGTACCTTTTCTAGCAAAAGGGAGAATGGGATTCAAAGAAGAATAGTGAGACAGCTTGATGCACTTCTAAGGGAGTTTTTGCCCTCCAGGAAGGTCAGCTTGAAGAAAAAGTCTTCCATGCAACTTCTTGTGTGAAAATTTTACAAATAATAGGCAGAGTCTAGCACTGAGTTGACTTGATGTGGAAGCTGGACCTTTGGCAGTGAGAGTCAGAGGTAATCGTCCTCAGAATGAGGAAGGGTATTTTACACTGGGCCTTAGAGAAGGGTGAGAGTTGGTAGATGGACAGGAAGAGCTAGATGAGAGGGCTAAAGTAATATGGGCTAAATGAATGATGTTTGCAAGAGCATTCTGCAGGAGTCTGAACAGATCAAAATGGTGTCAGTCACTGCCAGCAAACAGAATGTTACAAGAAAAAAATGTTTAGCTGTGTGGATAGACAGGAAAAGCTATGCTTTGGTGCTATTGTACAAGCAAAATCTGCAAGGGAGCTAGCTATAACGTGAAAGAGAGAATCCAGAGAGAGATCTAAGACTAAGGCATCAACCAGGCTGTAGGCTGTGGAGACAGGTTGATATTGAAGAGGAATGGGTGCCAAGAGAGCCTGGAGGGAGACAGAACCATCTTGTCCATTAGTTGCCTGTTTAATTTGGATAAGGATTAATAGCTGTAGTAGAAATAAAGCAGTGAGACATGAGATAAATCTGTATTTATTAACACAACTACCTACAAAGAGAAGGAAGCTTTGATTGAATATGCTAATGATCAAGTCCAAGAGAGGAGAGCTGGAAGGTGGCAGTCATGCTAGTGAAGAGAGCAGACTTCAAGGAGTTTGTTGTAGACTGTGATACATGCTAACGAAACAGGTGGGAATCTTAATTCTGAGCTTCTCCTAAGACAGGAACTTCAAAAGAAACCTTGACAGTTTCAGTGGAGGGCCAAAATGAGTATGCAATGGAGCTAAGTGAAGGAAGTCCCCAGTGTTAATTGGAGACTTCAGGGAGCTGAGAGATGAAAAGGAAGTGGAGAGAGGAGTGGGATTACATGTAGGTGTTTAACTAATGTATTATATTGTAAGGGGAAAGAAATAAAGGAAAACTATAAGAAAGGGAAAGGATGAAAATGAACACGTGGGAGACCAAACGAGATGAAACCAGTGTGGGTATGGAAGATGACAGTGACAATTTCACCACTCAGAGCAATTCATTTATGGTAATGCATTTTTAATGTGTAGCAGCCTTCTTTGTATTCACCATAACACCCAGCTGTGCTCTTAATAAATTCAAAGAAAGGGACCGCCAGAGCTATGATGTCCATTTTTGCTATGCCCATACAGCTTTCCAGACCTAGGTATTACTACAAGGACTTGTGTTCTGATTGCGGTTTTATTTTCTCATCATTATGCATGTTTATTTACAGAGAGTCATAACAGGCTCTTGCAATTCTGAAGCAAATCAGTATTTGTCTTGAGAAATGTAAATCTGTTTTTCTATAAAAAGTACAGTATGGGTGTTAATATAGCCAAATGAGTTTTTGATATGAGAAGTCAGAAGTGAATTATGCCATTTTATGGTGGAGCCCAAAAAAATAATTATCTTTGCTCCTTCAGAGTAGCAAATCACTTCCCTGTGGGCATCTCATTGATCTGTTTCAAATAAACAATATTTGGGGATACACTATTTGCTCAAAGTATTTTAAGGTGTTGGAACATGGCAAATGTCTCAAAACCCATTGTTATTTATGGCTCTCAGCAGGATCAAATGTTGCAGACATTAAGTGAAAGGTAATTTTAAGTAATACCATACATGATATGCTTTTCCAGGTAACGAAGACCAATCAAAACCTGTTGACAGCTACAGACTTATTTCAGACTTTACAAATCTGTACATGTATGAATGCTGAATATTTGCTAACACTGATGAGATTGTAATTAAGATTTGGCTTTATCCCGTGAGTAATATGAATGTGTTGAAAGCCATCATCTTGAGAGTGGTGTACTTTTTACTAACAGTAAAAATTTGGTCCATGAATATTAGAGCACCTTAATGGTGTCTACGGGTCAGCATTTCCTTTATATTTACATTGTGCAACAGCAGGAAGGGAAACAACTAGAGAGAATACTCTGTATTTTATACCACATTTTCAACAGTCCTCAAATTGTAATTACACTCTCAGGTGGCTCAGAAAAGGTTTCAGGGTGAGGAAAAAAAAAATCCCCTCTTTTTCTCCTTACTGCCATACTTGCAGCATCTAGCTGGGTCACTCTTGCTCCCATCGCTGTGGAGGCTGGCCGGGGCCCCACGCCGGCACGTCCCCGGCGCACGGGCGGGCGCGTTGGCTGTTCTGCAGTGCCGCTGCTGGATGACCGTCTCACTGGTGCCTTATCCTTCACTGTCCCCTTCCTCCCACAACCCTCTTTTAAACCTCTGGAGGGGGGATAACGGGCAGCGCGACGCCCAGCTAAGGACGGGCCAGGGCCGGGCCGCGGGGCCTGCCCGCCCAGCCCAGGGGCAGGCCGCTTCCCCGCGGCTGGGCACCGGCCAGTTTCGCAGGGCGCTGCGAGCGAGGGATTCAAAATGAGCGAAAAGACCAAGGAAAAAGACCGCAGCCTTTGAGAAAAAGACAAACCAAAACCAACCGCCATTTTCTCCACTTTCCCGGCGGCGCCCTGGCAGGAGGAGAGGCCGCCTCTCACCGGCTCCCCGCCCCCGTGGCCGGAGCCCCGCCCCGCGCTGGGCCCGGCCGTTCCGCGGGGGCCGTCGCGCCTTTCCCAGCCCCGTCTCCGCCCCGGTGCGCCTGCGCCGCCCTCTCGGCCGCGGAGGGGCTGACGGGGGTTGTTGTGGAGCGGCCGGGAAGCACGTGAAGAGCGCAACGTCATCATAAACACTCGTAGGCAACATGGCGGCGCCTCCGAGCGGCAAGGTAACGGGGGTGGGCTGGGCCTGGGTCCTGCGCGGGTGGCGATGGCCGCCGTCCTCTCCTCACCTCTCCTCTCCTCTCGGGGGTCCCCGCTGTGTGCAGCGCTGGGGTCGCCCCAGTTGGCGGGAGCCGTGGGAGGAGGCGGCCGGGCCTCTGCGTGGCCGGGCGGCGACCTTTCCTACCGCGGTGCGCGGGTGCGGCGTCTCCTCAGCGGCCCGCGGGGCCCGGGCCCACCCCTCCGGACTTGGGCCGTCCCGCCCTGGGGCGGGCCTGGCGGTGGCGGGGGGCCGCGGGCCGCGGGTCGCGGCTGGGGGGTGGGACTTGGGCCCTGTCCGGAGCGGGCGCGGCGGCACGTCGCAGCGCCCGCCGCCCGGCCCGGCCCGCGGCCCACGCCGGCCCAGCTCGGCTCCGGCCTGCGCGGAGCGCCGGTCCCGGTGTTGGAAGAGGCCGCTCTCCGCCGGAGACGGGCAGCCCCGGCGCCAGGGGTTGGCCTCCGCAGAGCAGGCGCTGAGGAACGGGGCTTGTCCCGCCTACGTGGCCGCGTGGCCCAGAGGTGTTAATTGACGTTACTGGCCTTTCTGCTGGCCTGCGCGCTGAGAGTGTGCGAGTGCCGGCCCCCGGGCGGATACAGAGCCTTGTCAGTCGGGTAATTGGGTAATGTAAAGATTTTTACATGCTGCCGATCGTTGCCGAGTATTCTTGAATGAAACAGTAGAGCTTGCCAAGGATTCAAATGTCTGTCCTGGTTTGAGGTCACAGGAGGGAAGGTATTGGCAACCCTCTCTGCTTCCCTCCTCCCTCACCAATAGATTCGAGATGTGTCTGTATGGTTTTACTGTAGAAATATTTTTATTCCATGACTCTGTCTTCTGAGAGTGTTACTTTGCAATGTAGGGCTCCCAAGCACCTGGATCCCTTTCTGACTATATGTAACTAGGGTTAGAGTATTCAGTTTCACTTTTCCAGTATATGGCAGCTGATGATTATTTCAGCTCACGCTGATCTCAGTATAAGAGAACATGTAATTAGCCATGTCTGCGCTTCTCGGAGTGTGCTGAGGAGTGCATTTAGCTAGTGAGAAAATTCAGTAGAGATCTTGCTTGTGCCAGTTTACCATATCCATTTCAACCAGAACTGGTGGAGCAGGCAATTTGTTCACCTGGAGTTGTTACAACTTTTTTTTAAGTTCTTTACTGTTGTTAGGTGCTGTAAATGTAAAGATAGCTACACAGTCCTCCTAGCTGTTTCTAGCTATGCACATCCAGTTTTTATGTGTACAGAGAAAAGTTAACTCTTCTGGTTTTGTCCAGTTTAAGCTCAATCCAGAGTTTACTGGATGATGGTAAATATTTTCATTTTGTGGCTTTTCTTTTTCCACCCACCTTCACATCAGGATCTTCTTGAGGAAGTTTCTTCTGAAAGCAGCTATATTATCATAATTTATATAGAGACTAAAACTATTGTGGATAAGTTATTTGCTATGTATTCATTGTTCCTCTAAAAAAAACTTTGTTTGCCTAAGACTGTATCTCTAAGACGTTGCAAAACTTGCTTTCAGTTATTCCACATCCACAGTACTAATGCAACTTGTTAACACAACTTCTAATTCATTAACAATCTTTGTGGTGTCTTTTTTGATATAGAGAAAAAATAACAGTTGTGTTTTCTCAAACTTCATGATGTGTGCTGGGTGGGTTTGAAGTTTCACTGTTCTCACTAGGAGCAGCTCCATCCTTCTCTAGATCTCCCCACCTGTGTGTTGCACTTCTGCTTGATTAGAGACTGTACTCATTTGATCTCTCAGTGATTTGATTTAGCAAGCTGAAATAATATGTAAAGTTCTACTTATTTTTGGCTGGGTTAGTTTTCTCTTGGTCTAGGGAGCACATTAGATCACAGATTGTTCCTTTGGACGGCAGCAGGATTTTAGAAGGGCTCACAAACTAGTGAAACTTCACTCGAGATGGAATAAACACAGTGTAAGTTGGTACAGACCCAGCATTCTCACTTAAGGTATTTTGCACTTTGGTGTGTTTTCAAACTATGGGTGTCCTAAATTAATTACACTTTTCCTTCTGGCTGTGCGGTGTTGTAATGAGGTGTTTCAGGTGATAGGTTTCTGAAAGAGCAGTAAGCATTAGTTTGTGGGGTGCTTTAGTCTCTCTTATCACATGAAAGCAATGTGTTTTAATGTATATGTTCTTTTCTGCAAAATATTGTGCAAAGTAATTCCCATGGAATGAACATGGCAATATATTAAGCAGCTGGGATAGCCTGCGTTCTCTCAGCTTTCATGAAATCTGGTTTCAGCAAGCCATATAAGGTTGTGGTTTCTATTATACTTTTACCCTGTTTGCCTTCCCCTTCTCTATCACATTTTTTTAATTTCCTAGACATTGTTAATATCAGTAGACTCACAGCTTGGTTATTTCATATTGTCTCTGGTTTCTGCTCCATACATTAGTGGGCTATGAGTTATAAATTTGGTTACCTCATGTACTACTTTACTTGGATTTTTGTCCTTTTTGTTTTTTCTAACTCTTTCATATCTCAGAAGGTTCTTTTCAGTGTTTTTCTGAACATGGTTAACTTGATTCTGGAAAACTTAATGCTGTTGAGTTCTGGAGTCGTGACTCAGTCTTTATTAATGACAATCTGCACTAGAACAGTGTGATCTTCATTTTTTTGCCCTTTGTTAGAGTTGCCAGTTTTTTCTGCCAGTAACTTGGCAGTAAGGTCTCATTTTCAGTGCTTTATGCACGCTTTCAGACTTTATGCATGAAAGCACATATATTTTCTCTCTTTTTGTTGCTTAGCAAGTGGCAGTTTGTTTTCCTTATTTTGGAGAACTGACTCTGGACTCACCCTTATAACAGAAAACCACGTTAGAAAATGAGGCAAAAAGTTGTGTGTGGGGAGAAGTACAAACTTCAATTTTAGTGTATGGACTGTTATTACACCTGGACAGTAACAATTTTTGCTTTATTCTCTTGGAGTTCAGAGTATCTTCAGCACACGGGCTGTTAGATCTTTCTCAAGTTACCAATTGACACATGGGCTGTCAGAGAAATTATTTTTCACTTGCCTGTGCCCTTGGTCTTGAAGTTAAAGCTTCAGAGCTTTTCACTGGCTAAACGTGTGAGCTTCAGGTCTAAGCTCAGATGTTTGGCCAGTTCAGCAACTAGAAGTGTTTGACTAGCACTGTAGCTACTACTAAACAATAGTGTTATAAATGCTGTAGTGTTGGGGATGGGGTGTGTGTTTGCTGTTGAGGGTTTTATTTTTATAGCCAGGACCAGCAAAGAGATTTAAAATATGGTCTGTTAAAATTAACTTTGCATCCTTCAGGTAGTTTGCTGGCACAGATACAGTGGATTATTTTAGATGTAAATATATTCTGTGGTGTAGGCAGTGTCTTGCTGCACCTCCTACTAGTTAAATTTGGGGGCACAGAGACTCCTATATTATGCATTGTTGTGCCATTTTATTAACCACTTGACTTAAAAATCGTCATTATAACTTCTTCAGCCTTTTTCATCAGCTGCGTACAGAATCATAATTCTTCCTGAATATATTGTACTTCATAGGTTTTCTTTGTGAACAGAAGCCTTTACCTGCCTTCGCCTCTTTTGAATTTAGTTAAGTTTTTTTATGCTTGAATGCAAAGCAGTTCGCTGATAACTCTGAAATTTCTGTGTATTCTTCCTGTTTTCTGTTCATTAAGGATTTCTCTTGCAGAAGTGTTCACAGTAGAAATAGTGTGTTGCCACGTCAAGGTTTTATTTTTGGTACCCTGAAGAGACTCGTATTTTCACTGATATCCCACTATTGTTGCATAAGTCGAAGAAATACTTTGTGGTTCAGGAACTCTTCGGTGCACTTCAACAGAACTTGAAAAACTTACTGTTGTCAAGCAGGAAACCTTTCTTATGTGTAGTTCCTGGTGTTGCGAGCTTTCTCATATTTGTCACAACATGAAAAATATTTGTTGGATTCCCCCCTGCTCCCCTTAGAAACTTGGTGTTTGTAAGACTTTTACTCTTTTAAGACTAGCAGGACATGAAGTTTTAGTGTCATAGGATAAAGGTTGAGCTGTAGGCTCAGCAAACAAAAGACATATAAGATTATGGCTTTATATTTTTACTAAAATTCAAATGCCAGAAGTTGTAGCATATCTTCTGTGGAGCAGATCACATGTTGGTCAAGTAATGTTAGCTCGATGCTTTGCCAGTGTGCTGGTATCTGGTCATTGAAAGCAGACTATTGATGTAGGTAGGTACTTGTGACATGTCCAGTGGCAGTTTTAACAGCGGATGTGTGAATAAGCTCTGGGGAAACCTCAGCTATTCCAGAGAGGGAGATGGAAATGAAAGCAACATGATGCAGATTTTAAAATTCGGTTATAGTTCTTCTAACTTAAAGCACAGCTCTAAACTAAGAGACTTTCTTTTGTGGTTGTAAGGTCTCTCAGGATAACCAATGCCTAAATTGAATTTATTTTATTGGCCTGAAGTTGTTTCCTTACTGTGCTGCATGTTTTCTGTTTACCTTCTGTCAGAATCTGAAAATAAGATGCTGCACAGCTGCTATATCTGTTGTTAATGTTTGCGGACAGACCCATTTTTTCTTAATTTGTAGTCTGTGGAGCATACAGACTTTCTTACTCAGTCACTTTCTGAGCATGCCTGCTTGCTGCTTTAACTGTTGAATCCACAGTGAGGATCCACCTGATTCTCTAATATGAGGCAAAAATGAAGTAACTGCTGTTGAAAAGTTGTTAGAATCAGGATTTGCACGGGGCCATAATTAGTTGATGACTCCAGAGCAGTGGCTGATTCACTGTAGAAGTGCTGCAAGCTGCGTCTGTCATGAGAAGCTGGATGGCAACTTGACAGAGCAGTGCTGGTCCCGAGCTGTACTCTCTGGCAGAAAAGGAGAGTGAGATGGATAAGAACACAGGGAGAGAGTATGAAGTGTCTGAAGGATGGGGCTAACTAACTAGCTGAGAGAGTTGCAGTGCTGCTTCATTCTCTCAAATGTCCTGCGTTTGGCAGGTTGTTAGCATGTGACAGGGGTAAGAACAAGTGTATATGGTATGAATAGTCAGTGCACATGACATCAGCTAGTACTTAGGTGCCCAGCACAGGCAGGGTGGGAAATATGTGGGGGAGGAGGGCAGGACCACCCTGTTCTGTGGTAGCCCGGGATCCTAGCTCTCCTTTTTTGTTGCCTTCACCCCCTTGTCTTTATGTGCAGTGTTGTCGTCTTTCACTAGCAAGTAGCACAGGGCCATAAATTGCCATCAAATGGCAAGCATTTGATCCCAAAACTTTGCTTGTGTTCTTGCATATATTGTGATTGTTGATGTATGAGGTATGCTGAAGTCTGCCTGCTCATGTATGCCCTGGCAATAAAAAGCTACAAACGTTGCCTCTTGACTGCTCATTGTAAGCAGTACAATGAGCTGGAGATAAAAATTGTCCATGATGTGTCCTTAGAGTATTAAGAATGATAGAATTTATTTCTGAGAAAATGTTACTGGGACAACCGTGGGACTTCAGAAAGTTATTTTCTGCTGGACATGGAATATAAATACTTGAACAGTTAGTTTTCCAGAACCTTAACTAGCATATGCCATGACATGTAAACTGAGCCTACGTCCAGTGGCTTTCCTTTGTTTTTTATAGTAGGTAGGTAGACAACTATGGTTTCATGCAGTTTTCCTGAATTTTGTGCTGTGGTTCCCTGTTTTTACAGACCCTGTGTCAGTATATGAGATAGAATAGCTGCTGTCTCTGCGTAGCACAGCGCTTTAATGACTGATTAGAATGAATTGTGAATTTGCTTTTGACTTCCGTAGCACCTATGAAAAAAAAAAAAAACAACAAAACAGGTCAAGGTGGCTTAGCAGCATTTAGAAACTCTTGCATCAATTTCTATCTTTTGTAGGATTCTGAATCAAATAGGCAACGGATCTAGTTTTCATTCTATAGAACTGGAACAATAAACGTGGTGTAAGTCATGCTTGCAGATGGCAAGTGTGGTCTTGCTTGACAAGCGGGAAAGACCTATGAACATAAGCTTCTCGGGTACATATTATTTAAAACTTAAAATTTTAAGTAAGTTTGTTAAAAAGTAATACTTAAATCATACAAACTTTTTCTCTACTTTCTCAATCATTTATAGAAAAAAGTTGTCTACTGAGTGCTTTTACAGTGATAAATTTCCTTAGGTAGTCATGCTTATGATTTGAAGCCTTCAGGGAACTTAAGGATGCCACAGATGGATAAATCTGGGAACTGTTTTGCTTAGAACTAGCTTTAAACTAGTAAGATGGCTGAAAACCTTTTGAGTAATTCTGATACATGTACAGCTAGCTACAAGACAGGATTAAAATTTGAGTAATTTTCAAAGTTCTTGAGCTCCTGTCAAGATTACATCTTCATTTGCTTTGGTTGTGTTGGTGTGTGCTTTTGACAAACACTCTTCTGTTCTTTTTTCATTTGTGTTTTTTGTTGTGGGACCAGCTGGGTCTGGCTTTCATGTATGTAATAACATCTAAACCTGAGGAACATGCATGTCTGTGGACAGTTCAACAGATGTTTGTAAATAGGTATAGAAGAAAACAAACCAACCATTGTTTAAATCTGTAGTTAGGCCTTTCGTGGCTGGACAACTTCTTTAGCTGCAAGCGTCTAAGCAACATACACTGCTTTTTTTCCCTAGGGTTCTATTTCCATGACCAGTGGGTTGACTGTGCAGAGCACAGGATTCTTACTGGGTGGATGGGTGGAAGGGCTATAATATTGGGGTGAGCAATACTTTGGGTTTTGATAAAAATCCTAGTGACATGGCAACTTACTTAGTCACCTGTGGTGTGCACTTATTAACATGGAACTTGTCTTTTTTTCATAATGGGTTTATTGATGTTGTGTAGACCTAGAGGAAGAGCGATGGCTCTACTCATATGAAAATTAAGGATTGAGCTTGACTTTACCTACTTCTCACCTTTGAAAAAGAGACCAATAATGAATAGTACAAAACCAAGGTGAGCCACGTGTTTTCCTGTCTCTTAATACAAGAAGCATAATTGAACAGATGACGTTCTTTAAAACTCTTGAATTCTTCCACACAGTGGATAATGTGGCCTTTCTATATCACAGACGTCCATTATTGAAGGCAAAAAGTTATCAAGGTTTAAAGGAGAGTGGGTTGCTTTCCTATGTAGGGTGTGTTGACAGGTAATACTGATGCAGGTTTTGGTTGGATTTGGGGAGGGGTATAGTTAATTTAACTGCTAGTAAGGGGGAAACGGTCTCATTGTCCTGCCCTGCTCATATCTGGTTCGTTCTACTGTCTACATACGTACCAGGATCTCACTAGATAGATTTTGCGTTCACACCTTACACAAGTCCTTAGTGTTTTAATGATGCTTCTGATCGTCCTCCAACATTTGCTGTTCTCCCACATGTTATTTCAAGATACTCATTTTACATGTTCTGCAGTAACCTACTGTTTAGGCAAGCAGCAGCATATGCTGCTATTGCCTGGTTTTGAAATGTCTGTTTTCCTGGCTGCTTAAGAGGTCCATGTGTGCTGACTGACCAGGCATTTGCCTGACTGTTGGGCTGCGGAGGCGCCTTTGGGCCACATGGTGTGTGGGGTTGAGATGTACAGTGTTACAGCAGTTGTCTACTGATGGATGGTTTTTTATTCAAATTTAACTATTGGTATACTGTCTTTCAGTTTGATACTTTCCTTAGTACTTATTACTTGTATGTGTAATTTAATGTTACTTTCCCTCTTTGAATTGGCTAATAGCTTGCTGGTGGTATAATACCAGAAAACAAAAATCTATCACAAACTACATTTTACTGTAAGGTGCTATAAGAATACTTAGTAGCATTTTTGAATTTTCAACTTGCTAAGAACATTGTGTGAAATATAGTCTGCCCAGTGTATCTGATCTTCAGGTGCTACCACTATAAAACCATATTCTCAAAACCAGTTTATTCAAATTCAGTTATGGAGTTATCTTACAAAGTACTGCTGAACAGAGCAGCTTAATATTTCAGATAATTCAAAGATGGTAACTTCCAAAATGTTTTGCAGTGTTAAAGCACTTCCTAGATAATACTTTGTAAGATTAATGGTATACCTTTCTTCAAATTAGTTACATTATTATATCGTCTAGACTCTCATCTACGTGTGACAACATTTTTCTTTGATGATACTAAAAAAATTGCACTTTTAAAGCTCAGTTGTATGAAATACCGTATAACAGTTGGAAAAAATAACTGCAAGATTGTATCTCTTGTTGGATAAGAACAAATCCCAGCAGCTTGGAGAAGTTTTTCTCTTGAGTAACAGTAGGAGGGAAATAAGCTGCATTGTGGTAACTCCACTGTTTTACAGATGCCCTCCAAACTTTTGAGCATGCTCTTGCTTCTTTGGTTTTATCACCTATTTTGGTGGAGCACGGCGCAGGGACCTGGATCTGTTATGAAAAGCAATGTAGAATTTTTCACTTGCGTGACAACTGTGGCATTGGGAACATATTTTCTTCTGTGTGTTGTGGTTTAAACCCGGCTGGCAACCAAAAGCCACGCAGCCACTTGCTCACCCTCCCCCACCCCTGGGGAATGGGGGGGAAGTTGGAGGGGTAAGGTAGACTAATAGATTGAGATAAAAACAATTTAATAATTGAAATAAAATTAAAACAATAATAATAATAGTATTAATAGAAAATACAAACGGGTAATGCACACACAGTGTGATTGCTCACCACCTGTTGACCAGTGCCCAGCCCATTCCTGGCTAGTGATCCCAGAGAAGAGACAATCCTGAAACCACAATCCTGGAAGCTGGAGTGAGCTTCCCGATCAACTTTCATGTATATACTGAGGATGACATTATACGATACGGAATATTCCATTGGCGAGTTCGGGTCCGTTGCTTTGGCTGTGCTCCCTCCCAGCTTCTTGTGTCCCTATGCACTAGCATGGGAAGCTGAAAAGTCCTTGATTTCTTAGCAGCAACTAAAACCATGAGTACATTATCAATATTCTTCTCATATCAAATCCCATACTGAATCCAAACCACAGCACTAATCTAGCTACTAAGGAGGAAAAAAAACCTAGCTGTACCCCAGCTGAAACCAGGACACAGTGAAGGGAAACATTTGTCCTTCTGAGATGAATGAATAGAAAATAATAAAAACAATTATTAAATTGCATACCTTTTAGTTTGAGAAGGTATACTTTGTGATACTAACATTATTGATGGACAGCTGCTTCTACCAGTATAACTCTGATGCAAATAGTTTCTTCTGGAACAGGTGTCCCAATGATTGATCACTTTGGTTTATACTTCTGTCTAGTTGTGGTGATAGATCAGGTCCAAATAGCTAGAAGATAAAATTCAAATAAATTCCAAAGTTGCCTTGTTTAAATAGGGACTGAATTTAAAAAGAGGTATTGGTAGAAAGAGAGGGATGATCTTCTTTGATAGAAAAAGCTGTAATAGAGAAGAAGGATAGCTTTGAGAAAAAGGCTGTAACAGAGAAGAGGAAAGAAGGCTTCCAGTATTTGAAAGGTAACTTCATGCTAATAATCCTTCAAGAGGGAGGTTATACTAAGTGACCTCTAGAGGTTTCTTCCAAGTGATATTTCTGTGATTAAACGGGACACTTGAGAAATTTGTTGCTTGTGTAAAGGGAAGAGAAATTTAAGTAGTAAATCTACACAGAAAGGACGAGTTAACTGAATTTCATTGCTGTTTTTAAGCTCTGTATTCTTGTCTGGCTAGTTAAGCTAAACTTCTAGTTTACTGACCTGACTGCAAATATGATGATTTTAAAAACCTGAAAAGCGGGTAAGTTGAGAAAAAGAGATAATGATATTTTAACATCAGAGAAATATAATATGTGTCTCTGATTAGTTAAGAATTATTAGGTTTTGCTTTTAAAAATATGTATTTCTTAAGGCAGTGTTTGCAGCCTGGTTTAAAAATTAACATGGTTGTTAAAATTTTACTGTTACTATTTGACATATTTCACTTACACAAAATCTAAGTTAGGGACTTTTCACTCATTTAGAGAGTGGTTTAAAACTGTTTACATTGTTTATAGAGTTGTTTTAAGAGTGTGTATAGTGTGTAGCTTTAAAGAGCCTGCTGAATTTTGACAGATGAGTTCTCTTTTTTTTTTTTTAAGCATGATCAGAACACTGAAGAGTTTTATAAATGCTTAAATGCAAAAGTTACGTGGGCAGTGTGTACTCCTGCAAGCCTTTCATCTGACTGTCACATATTCTACCTTTGAAATGGAACCTTTGCCATTCACCCTGAATGTAGGATTGGGCCATTATTTAATCTAAAGCTGCAATTTTTTTATTTCTGTGGAGTTCATCTGTTGTACACTAGACTGCCCAGTTTTAATTTAAATTAAGGTTATAATTTCAACATGCTTAAATGGCAAGTGGAGGAAAAGCAGGCCATGTAAGAAAACCTTTTAATGTTTTAAAAGCTGTGTGGTATTTCCATATGAACCTTTGCCTGCTGATTTGAAAAGTACTACATACTGAATGCATTTTTGTGATTTACTGGTGAAGTATTAATAGTATGTTGCTTAGAGAGTTAAGTTTAACAAGTTCCATTTTCTATTGTTTCTTGATTTAAGTGAAAGTCTGAGATCTTGAGGGTAGGGAGGAAGGAAAGGTAACAAAGCCCCTAACAAGGTAGAGGTGTTCACTTCAGCTTACATAGGTGAGTCAAAATGATGACGAGTACCACAGGAAAGAGAAACAATTTTAAAATCTTGTTTCTTTTTATTTCAATACCCATTTTGTTATAGGTTTTATATGAGCAAGAAGGAGTTTTCATTCATTCATCCTGCGGCAAAAATGATGACCAGGACAGCTTAATATCAGGAGTATTACGTGTCATAGAAAAGGTATTTGCATAATACAGTTATGGAAACTTCATATATTTGTTGGCAAAGCATATAATGTGTTTGGCAAGTCTTAAATGTCTTTTTAAATATAGGATTTTGTAAATGAACAAACATCACATAATGTTTCACATCGTCTGCATCATTTATATATACGTGTAAGTTGTACCACAATTATACCGTGAGCAAATAGGGAGGTGTGTACTTTGTTGTGTAGTATTGAATTTTTTTATGATTGTATTGTAGGAAAATGAAGTAATAGTAGACTGGAGACCACTGGATGATACTTTGGATACTTCTAATATCCTCTGTGCTGGAAAGGTATATTTGTTAGTTATCGGTGTTCTTCATTCTGTTTCTCCAGAGATTTTATTTTGTGTTAATTTATGCATAGGTGATCTCATAACTGGATGCAAAATCTATTTATGTGATTATCATTGTTATTAATAGCTACGTGTAGGAATTATATTTATGGACTGCAGCCCAGTTCAGGTTATTTGGATACATGCGTAGGTGACTGTATTTAGTTTTTACTTGGTTCATATATAAAATAGAAGGGGACTATCTGTATGAATAGTAAAGACCAAATGAGTGTAAGTGTATCATGATGACCAGTCCCCCTGCATCTACTATGTTGTAGTCTGATGATTCACTCTTCATAATTAGACTCAAAACAGAGAGGTGTACTGTTCTAATGCAAAATAAAAATAGAAGTCTATGGGGGTTCCAAGATGTAGTCATATGTGGTATTTAAGCAGTGTTAAGGGGATGTGACTAAAGAAGAAGTATTTAAGTTTTACATTTAAATAAAAATTTGTTATGTTGGTGGTGTCTGTAAGAGAGGCTAGGTTATTTTAGTACCATGTTGAATTTATTAAGTAAAACTTCTTAGTATTAGTCATAAATCCAAATTTCCTGTGTTGAACTGTATCAGGTTTCTTAGGATTTAATAGTACAGATTCTTTTAATCTGTGAAAATGAAGATACTTATTCTTTTTGTTGAATCTGAGAAACTAGCTCAATTTTCATGCCTTGTGTCTTTTGATAGTTGCTCTTTTTTTTTTTTTAACTCAGGATTCCAGTTCTGTTGTGGAGTGGACTCAAACTCCTAAAGAAAAATGTTCCCGAGGAGCAGACCGTCCAAGCAGTTATGAAGCAGAATGGGACATGGTCACCACAGTCTCCTTTAAAAAGAAACCTCATTCAAATGGAGGTACTTAGAAAATAATTGTGGGGTTTTTTGTTTTGTTTTTTCCTCATGGTAACTTGTAACTGAAGAATTGCCTTTTAGATGAGTAAAATGGATTTTGTAAGGAATTGAAAAGATGGGAGTTGTTTGTGGTAAGAGGTGAATCTCTGGGTGTGGAAAAAATTCAGAATGGAATAGCTGCTGTCTGCCTCCAATCTATTTTTTTTCTTTAAATTACTAGAGAATTGTATTGAAAATAAATGCTAAATCTAACTTCTTGCTGTGACGATCATTAGATGATGTCACTGTTTTATCTGCATTAGCCTCTTGCATTCTTTTATACAAATGGAATTTGAACTAGATGTTGTGTTAGAAAGGAAAATGAAAAAAGTGGTTTACTAAAATGCCTTTCCATACTGCAACAGCAGGGGGAGATGGAATGTACAGTTATGTGGTACATAGGTCTTTTTTTATATGATGTCCTTCAGCAAAATAATTTTATAGTTACATCATTTTTGTAACAGTGTCTCAGTAGAGATGTTGTGGAAAAAAAAAAGTGGAGGAGAAAGGACAATGATTCTCAAGTCATCTTTTTTTTTTCTCTGATTCTCCCCTAGTATTTATCTTTATAATACTTGTTTTCCCTGTATTATTTCTCAGCCTATAACTGGGGACCATTGTGCTTGTTTCATCATATCTGTGATGGCTTTAAATGTCATGTATGAGTGCAGGGTTTGGATTTAAGATTATGAATGGTTTAGGGTAAAGCACAGTCCTTGCTTCTAGAATACTGTGAGAGTTTTTAGTGCTATCGTGATATAAAGCTAAAACCAGCATCTCTGTCTGGCATAGGGTGGTTTATTACATCAGTGGTTTGTATTGATCTTTCATCTTCAGGCGTTGGAGTACATCTTCATCCAAAGAAAGGAGTGTCAGTGAGCACTACTGACTTGCATTATGCCCTTCACCACTTCTTGTCCCAGTTGCTGTAATTTGATGGGGATGGGCCAGGGGGCGTGCCAGATTCCCTCCAGGCATGCTGGCAATTTTGTGTCCTCTGGTGAAGTAAATGTAATCCCTCCTCTTGGAATGTATACAGTCATGCCCAGGGTATATACATGCTTGCACAGCCTGGGAGAGGGTGATGGATGGGGAGACTTTAAATTGCTTCACCCTTATCGTGGTAGCAGTCTTGCAACACATGGCTAATACTGTGTGCAATATATGGCCTCCAGTATTGTAGTGTATATCACATTTAGTTTGTTTAAGTAGTACTGCACGGTGGGGATGCTGGTGGGATTCAGCTTGCTGAAATTTGGTGCAGCAATTAAACATTTAACTGCTGGATCACTTAAACTGTAGGCAGAGCTTTAGGGGAGCAGTCTAATGGACTTACTCATTATTTTAGAAGTCTGCAGAAGATGAGGAAGCACAAAGAGAAATCCAAGAGTAGTAGTTACAGTAGTTATGGTACACATTTTATTATCAGAACCAGTGCTGGGTTTTGTGATTTGGGGTTTTTTTAGGAACAGTGACAGATACAATGCATTTGTAATTGCTAACACTGGAAGTCAAACTAAAATCATGTGGTAATTTTGTTTTTAAGATGCTACAACTCATGCAAATGGAGAAAGCAAGTGGTCCTTCCTGTTCAGTTTGACAGATCTGAAATCAATCAAACAAAACAAAGAAGGCATGGGATGGTCTTATTTGGTGTTCTGTCTGAAGGATGATGTGAAGCTTCCAGCTCTTCACTTTCATCATGGAGATAGCAAACTATTGATTAAATGCCTTGAAAAGCATGTTGTGCTAAATGAGTAAGTATCAGACAACTCTTAGTTCTGATTTAAAATATGGATTATTGTTTACTTTTTAAATTCTGTAATGAATTTCAGATTAATGCTTCCTGATGTATTTTCTCTTCCCTTGTTTATTGGTAGAATCAAGTTTCAAGGTGTCTGAAACTGTAATTTCACATACACATTGGGATGTAGACTGAAGTTTTAAAATTGTGGATCTATTAATGAAATAGTTTAGAATTGGTTGAAGTGTTATTAGCTCTGTAATACCTCAGTAGCTCCCTCTAGCGGGTACAGAAGCTTCTCATCAACGCTCAGTGTAAAGTCAAATCCTTCATGAACCACTTCTCTCAAGATGTGGTGTTGGAGTCGGTGATAAGCAGAAGTCAACTGCTTGGAGAAAGTAGCATGGTAAGTGTGACCTGTTGGTGAAATGGTACTGGCTGTAGCATTGTATGCAAGCTTTTTAAGGGGAAAATTCAAGACCAATGGAGAGGCTATTAGGGGGACAAGATAAAGGTGTAAGATGTTCCTGGTACAACTGTAGATTAGGAAATCCTGGATGACAGCTTCATCTTAAATCCTGAGGTTTTTTTCTCTATGTTCCCTTCGAGTTCTTCCTTAAACCTCCTTTCATTTCTTTTTGTAATTTCCCTACTTCTGCAGGCACAGGGGATTATTGTTGGCCTGCCAACCCCTTGCCTCCCTCCCCTCCTCCCCCCCAATGAAATTTTTCCTTTTTGAGCGTAGTGCTCTGTGTTTACTTATTTGTGGATATTTTTGGATTAGTTGCTGTTAGGCTAGGGCAGATTTTTGAGGCAACCGATGTAGAAAACACCAGAAAAACACCTGTGTTGTATGGTGAGTTGCTGAAAGCCTTATACTCCATCTATGTGATCTGTTGCCTGTGTACTGCAGCAATTTATTTCAAATTTTCTAACTAATTCCCATAATGTATTTAACAACAGGACCAAGTTCTAAGGAGGCATAGAGAGAGTACATTTGACAGTGTAGCAAACTGGTTTGCATTGACTTAAAACTTTGTTCTTGTGATTAACTGTCAACTAGAAACTTTAAAATTTTAGATGAATATTTTCCCTTATGCCTTCTTTCCAGACAGTCCACTTGAGGCTTTAACAAAAGCCATCTAAAACTGATGAGTTAATGCTGCTGGTTTTTTATTTAAAAAGCTTATTATTTGAATATATATATGTGTATCTCTGTGCAATAAGCAACAAGACAGTTGATAACTAAAATGCAGGACTGCAACTACAGATCTGTAGCTATGCTTGCATTAATTTTTTTGGAGTTCCGTGTATTTAATGTTGAGACACCTAGACCAAGCTTATTTTATATTTCATATTTTTGCTCAAAAGCGTAAAATATTTACAGGAAGATAATGCTCTGCTATGTAACAAGTTATTTCGTTTTTTTATATTCAGGAAGTTTTTTGTATCTTTTGACTTCACGGTTGAAAATTTTTTTAAAAGAAACAGGTACCTGAACTAACATGCTGGAATACCTTAGACCATGTTATGAAGTTGGACAGTTAACCTCCTGTAAGTCAGACATCTAGGTTCTGTCCAGCATTTAGTTGTCAGTTTGTTACTGTGCATAATGTAGACAGTTTGTGTTACTAACAGGCATTATTTCCGGTTTTGATGAGTCATGTGCTGCAAATAATTATACTTCACATTGCTATGTAAAAGTAGTGCTTATTGGCGAGTCACTGAATGAAAATGAAATAGGTAGTGATTTTGGTTCCTGTTTCAAACAGTGTGTCTTTCAGATAGCTTGCAGTGAGTGAGTGGGCACTTAATTTATTTGATCTAGTGGATTCTTAGTTCTTGTCCTTTCTAGCCTCTTGCCAGGTGATGTGGCATTCCTCTTGGGACAGTGCAAAACAGTAGCTGTCAGAGGGGGAAGAAGCTCTACGAAGAGAGGCAGTCATGTCCTCGTGTCTGTTTTGAAAAGAAGGCAGTGGTGTAGGATTTGTGCAGTCTGACCCAGTAGCTGTGCACTGGGATGTCCAGGAATGCTTACCAGATGGAGTTCCCTGCTAAAGTAAGACAGGGAAACTTGTGATGTTCAAACATTCTGGATGTGCTGAGCTGCATAGTATTGCTACCTTAAATAGTTCTAAGTGTTGATGAATGCAACAACAGATACTTTAGGAACTTTAAAGCAGAAAGTTGAGGCAGCTATGGAAATTAAAATTGAATGAAGTTAAGCATTGAGCTGAGCAGGAACTTCCAGTTTTAGTTTTCTTACTTAGATTCTTCTCTTCCAGTTAAGGTCTGCTTCTGGCACCAAATTCTTTTCTGTGTTCTAGTCATGAATTGTGATGATTTTTTTATTCTTAAGGAAAGAGAAAAGAACAAATATGCTGCATAAGTTGTGGAAATGGCAGATTTCAGTCTGTACATTTGTTTCCTAATGGTTATTTATGCTTTGGTACATGATGTATTATCTAAGCTCACAACCTCTTTTAGGAAAAGATGTTTACTCAGCTTTCTGGATGCCACAAGGAAATACTTGGCAGCATAATTACTTGTTATCCCAACTTCTAGTTTATAATACATGGGATCTTGATGTTAAGGCAGAAAGTTTAGCTTTTCTTTAAAATATCTTTCATAGGTCATAGGTATTTTTTCCCTCTGTTCCTGTAACCTCAAAAGTTTTTGCCCTTCTCTAACACCATTTCTTATAAAATGTCACATCATTGCTGAAATCAGTGTGTGTGAAGTGGCTAAACTTGAACAAAATGTTTGTAATTTGTTGCTTTAAAGATTATGTGCTTCCTGGTTTGGTGGCACCAGTCTAATATTGAGAAAACACAGTGTGTACAGACGACACTTTCTAACTTGCAAGATTTTGAGTAAGTGTAATAAAGTGACTAGCTCACAAATTTGTTTTGAAGATTACTCAAGTAGCTGCTGATACCCAACTGGCTGTCCAGAGAGAATGTTTAATTAAAATGGAGATATGGTATAAAGTTTTTGTTCTTTTAGTTAAGGAAAACATAATACATGACTCAGCCTTTGCCCTTGTACTGGTTTTTAACAAAAGCCAAGTGAGCTTCATTAACCGTTGCTGCCTCAAAACTATGACTGTGGTATCTGGCTGTCTCAAAATGAGATCTCTTGTTGCATTTCATATCCGTCAGTGTTAACAGTGTTCTGTCCTGTTGGAATGGAAGAGAGATAAGGCATATTAAAGTTCTTATCTTTGACTTTAATAACACGGTAGGTGATGCAGGTGCTAATAAAAATAAAAGTAATTTTTCTTTCAAAGACTAGAAGTAGTGGATTTAAACTTTGGGAGAGAGCAGTAGAGAGGTATCTTTATAAATGTGTGTGATGTATGAGAGTCAGATGGCAAAGTGCTTGGCTTTCTTCTGCTTAGCTACCAACTCTGAGGCTTGAAAGTCAGCCTGGCTTCTGGGCTGTTTTCTGTCACATACTGAGCTGCAAATTGGTGATTCAGGAGTTGGTTAATGAATTGATGGGGTAGCTGTGCTGGAGGAGGGGAGAAGATGGGATGTTGCAGGAGAGGGAGTGAGAGCAAAAGGACAGATTAAATACTAGGAGCAGCACAGTTCCACTGTCTTCGTTGTTACTGTTTTCTTATGCCTGTGCAAGCCTTCAGAGAAGCAAATGTTATATTGAAGAATGAGAGTGTACAAATACAGTGAGTTAGGCCAGATCGGGTTTGTGTTCATTTAGCTGTTGGAGTCTCCACAGGAATACATTTGCAGGGCTGTACTGAGATGGTTCTGTTTCACAATACGATGGCTGTGGTGTTTTTTAAGCTCCTATCAGTATAAATCTTAGAATATTTCTGACAGTAGCTGTTGTAATACTGTTGGTTAGAAATTTGTTAATGTGCTTTCATACATTGAAAAGCAGTTTGTATTCCTTTATGTAATGTTTTACAGGGTGTCATAATATAAGATTTACTAATTGGTAGACAGAATTCCTTAACTGTATGTGGTGACACAGGCTCTTTTCACTTCCCCTGTTATGTTAAGGGAGTGTCAGTGTATCTTGTGTTGAGGTTGACCATGTCTCACTAAACTTTCTTTGCTGTGTCACCTCTTTTTTTTTTTTTGTCCGTTTTCACATACAGAAAACTATAGTTGAAGAAAACTTTATTTACATGTGGGTGACAAAAGGTACCTTCCAGAGTAATTTCTCAAAAAATTCTCAAAAGCATGATGATTTTTTTCAAAGAATGAAAGAGTACAATTCAGAATGAGTATGATGATGATGACTAGTATTTTGAAAAATTAAAGTCCTGTTTTGTAGTGTGTTAGCTTGTGAACTTGTGCCAAGAACTAAGAGTGATCTTGCATCAAACCTGTCTTCTTTGCACAAAACCTGAAATGTGACTTTAAAAACCAATAAACATTCTAAAACATTTTCAGGGAAAACTGGTGGTACTTATAGAAACCCTTTTTAAATTTTATTGCAGATCTCCACAGGATAAACGGATTCTTCTTGTGAATTCTCAGAACAAGTCTCTGTCCCAATCTTTTGAAAATCTCTTTGATGAACCATCATATGGCTTATTACAAGTATGTATTATCTTTGAATTTTTTATTCTGAAGACCTTTATTAAAAAACCCCTCTCTACTGTGTCACACACATATTCCCTGAATCATTGCCATTGTAGAAGCATTGATTGTATCCTAAAACAAATGCTTACTGTAGAAAGTACACTTACTTATCAGTTGCTTTCTGTGTTCTAATAATTCTTAACTTCCCCATGGTACCATTTCAAACCTATTCATGTTAATGTTGTCTGTGATTCTATACATTTGGGTACAGATAATTTTAGAAAGGGGAAGAACAAAAAATTTTAGGAGTTACCAAAACATATTAATTAGGATTTTCTAAATTTTCCTCAACTAAATATTCTTTTCCTTAATATTTTCTGACACTTTGGAAGGGATGCTGGAAATAGAGCAGCAAAGAGCACAATATTGCCTAAAAGAGGTGTGTTTTTTATGCTAAAACTGCTTATCATTTGGTGGGGTTTGTGGACTTGTGAAAGTCAGCAGCAAAATTTCCAGTTACTTGAATGAGGCCAGAGTTTTGACCTACTGATTTCTTTAATTAAAGAAAAACTTTGAGTGAATTACATTAGTTTCTGGACTTAGTTGTTAAATCAAGTTTTGTGTGAGATTCCTAGCAGAGTACGTGATGATTCAAGATGTGTTTTTTCTATTAAGGTAGAGAAGCAAGTAATAAGGAAGATGTTTTGTGGCATTAATCACTGGAAAGTAAACAGTAGATCAGATCCACTTCTATATGTAGGTCAAGCTTACTAAGCACACTGCTATCCAATCTTTCAAATCAATCAGTAGTATTATCGTAATACTTAAGATATCTTTTTTAAATCATATAGTGAATGTACTGTATGAAACTACTGATACATGAAACTCCAGTGACTTTGAGACCTACACTACCTTTCCTGTTGTTTTGCTTTCTTTGAGTACAAGAATTCCAAATAATCTGTGGTTTTTTGTATGTTACTTGTTTTCCTTGTTATAACACAGAAATTGAAGAAAGATCCATACACAGTAACAATGGGAAGATTTTCCAAAGTCACAAACTATATTTTTGACAGTTTCCGTTTAAGTGACCCTTCAAGTCAAAGGCGTCCACCATCAGAAATGGCAGACTTTCTCAATGATGCTATTCCAGGGCTGAAGATAAACCAGCAGGAAGAACCAGGATTTGAAGTCATTACACGAGTGAGTGTGTAAATGAATATGATACAGATGCATTGATTCTTATTATGCACACCTTTAAAGGCAAGGTAGGACTTGAAGCTCAGTGAGTTACACTGTTTATGTTTGGCGATTGTGGCGTATGCTGCCCTACCATTTGTTCATGAGAGTAAGATCATCAGCCTCTTCTAGAAAATGTTGTTTTTATGCATGCCAATATGAATTTTGCTTTGCAAGTAAGTTTGTCAGTACTGGAATGGTGATTATCATTATCTTAGGCTCACTACCCTGAAAAGTGACCCGTTTCATGTTTAGTGTTTCTTCTGTGGTCAGATAGAGCTATGTTAAGTAAAAGTGGGGTATGCAGGTTAACGACCAACTTTCTTGGCTAATCACTTTAACATTTTGGTTTGATTTACGAGGGCCAAAAAATTAAAACAAAGTATTTAATAGGATGATTAATGTCTAGGTTGTATAAGTGTACAGATTTATGTATGACTTGAACCAAAGCTAGAATGAACTTGTAATGGGATTATGAATCACTTTGGGCTCCTGTTGGTGTCTTACAGATAGGTAGAAGTTTATTTTTAAATGCTTGTGACTACTGTCTAAGGCTGACATGTTTTTAGAGTGTTAAACTGTTTTGAATGTTATTTTTTACTTGAGTTCAAAATAGTGTTAATATCTTAGCAGTAGCTGTATGAACTATGTAATTCTAAGAACTTACTGCTTAGCACTTAATTGGTTAATTTATCAGTGAGAAAAAGTATAACAAATGCTACATACTGAAAACAACACTGATCTGTATGTCTTAATCTGGCAAATGCCTTAGACTTCTAAAGAGTTGAAACACAAATTGACTTGGTGGTTGCCATCATCAGAATATTTTTAGAAAGTAAGGAGTTGCTGTCTGCTGATTTCTGCTGTGTTTAAACATGCAGTTTGGGAATTGAGAGAGACTAACCACAAACCGTGAAACTTTGGTGGGTGTTAGGAGTTCTGAAAGCACATACAATCTTGGCTTTTTTTTTTTTTTAAGGAGTGATGTACTTAAATTGATCTTTCAGTCACACTGTGCGGTCTGTGGGGGCATGGCATCTCTGAACCCAAGTCATTTTTCAGTTCTCTCTTAAGATGCACTAATGTGTATCAGGAATGTGCTTTTGCAGTGAAGTTCCATATTGTCCTTGTTTGCTGTATTGCACGTACCTAATACACTTCCAGTTGCATAGAGGCTTTTAGACTATGGGGAGCTAGCTCAGGTATTTGTGAGGGTAGAAGGTTATTTAAGACACACACATAGATCCTCCTCTAAAATCTGAAATATTGACGTCTGTACCCAGATCTTCAGCACAGAGTGTCTTGCTCTAAAGATCTGCTTGTGTTGGTCCACACTACTTGCTAACATGGTCACAGCCTTAGATCCTTAGTTGCTAACTGAGGTATTCACATGTGAAAATGTAATTGCACTGAATATAAGAAACTGGCAGCCTTAGTACTGTTTGTGCAGTTTAAAACTACTGAAGCACTTCACTGGGATTCATAAAACGTATTTGCATGTTTTTCAGATTGATCTAGGAAAACAGCCTGAAGTTAGTAGAAGAGAGCCTGTGTCAGCTGAAGAATGGGCTAAGAATATGGATTCTGAAGGAAGAATTTTAAATGTCGACTACATAAAGCAATTGATATTCAAAGGGGTAACTTGTTTTTCTAAAGTCAGCAAGACCTATGGCTTGATTCTGGTTGCCTCTTTCTTTCCTTCCCAAACCATGTTTATGCTGTTTTCAGTATACTTGTAATGCTTCGTGCAGGACTTTGAGCATGAGACAGTCAGTATTATTGGAGAAGCTTCATAAAGCATGATTTCATGCTAATCAAATACCTCAGCAGTCTTGCAAACAGACAAGGTGCTCTACAAGGGGAGAGATCGTGTGGTGTCTGGTTTAAGTGAATGAGTTGAAAACACAAAGGCTTACATGATAAAGAAGAGAAATCAAAGTGCCTTTCAGGAGAACACCAGTGCTTCAGTGTTAGGGTATCGGGTTTATTATTTTCTTTTTGAGGGTTTTTTCTTACCCTTCTCCAAAAAAAGCTTCTCTTCTTTGCCCAGCAGTTTGCCTGGATTTGGCCTTCATCAGAGCAGTCCTAAACACTTTTTCTGGTATTTTTTATTGGACTGAGGGTTTTTCCAATATGAATGTGAATTTAGTCTCAGTGATGGAAATTTTGAAAGCTTTAGTTATGTCCTGTAGCTGTTCTACCTAATGTTACTTTAGTATTTCTTTTTTTTGGTGGGAATCCAGCTGCCTTAATGCATTCTCTGTGTACCTGTTTATGCATGTTTGCAAACATGCAGTCTTGCATTCTTGGAGTGTGAGCAGAAGTAGAGGATGATAACATTGATATTACCCTTTCTTTAAAGACCTATGCATAATAAGTAATGTACTGTGAAGGGGGTAGAGTGGAACTGAGGGCCTTTTCAGTTTTTGTGACTGTTCTTTAATATACCTGTGCCTGAGGTGCCCAATTAAGGACACTTCTGCAATGAGAATTACTACAATCCTTTTCTTCCAGTAGCCCATTACCCTGTCATTTCTGTTCTCCGTTGCCAGAGGAGTGAGCACTTGGTGTTATTTATGACTCAAGATCCCAATAACTTCCAGTACATTAAGTGCAGATGCTCATTAAAGAAAAAAAAGAAAAAAGTTAAAATGCCTCTCTTAAACTGTTTGCCTGTTACTGGAAAAGTTCCAGTTGCTACTTGTTTTTGCAGTGGTTGATGCTATTTGCTGCACCATCTTCCTTGCCTTAATCTAATGGTAAATGAAGAAATATAGTGAGGAATCAAGCTGGCCTTGGTCTGGTAAACTGGGGAGTCTGACAGCAAAAGTGCCTTATTTTCATGACTATACTGCTGGGGTTGAAAGAAACTCTTTTGATGAGAGTGGGGTATGATTCACCTAGTACATTTGTCATCTACAAATGATGAGCATTACTTACAAAGATTTCTGACAAGTGGTGTCCTTGAATGGACGCTAGTATTTTTAATTGCTTGGAAGATTCATCTGCATGTTGGCCATGTCTTGTTAGATGAAAATATTTATTAAAAATAAATAAATAAATAGAAGTCTAGTCCTCAAGATCAGTTTGTGGTGAGACCAGAAGTTTGGCAGTTAAACAGCAGGATATTTAAATATATAAGTTTTAAAGGTACTTTTTTGCATTTTAAAGCTTCTCTGATGCCCAGAAGGTTTTGATTTCCAGCAGTGAAGCAAAAAGATAGGAAGAAAAATCTTTTGTAGAGTTTCTTTTTTATCCTGTGAGGATGAATCCAGTGCTTCTGCACTTTTCTGTTTAAGCATATTCTCTTCCTCCTGTTTCCTTCAAGTGTGATACCTAGTTAGCAGATAAGATTTGGCTTCAGCGTAAAAATAAGCTTCCTTAAAAGAGAATTTTTATAAGTTGTTACTTTAAGAAGTGTTGTATCACTATAGGAACATTTCCTCACAAAATTGAGATAATATTTTTGTTAATGTTTCATATCCATTTTTCCCTAGGGTCTCTGCCATACTTTAAGAAAAGAGGCATGGAAATTTCTTTTGGGGTATTTTCCTTGGAATAGCACTAAAGAAGAAAGAGCACATCTACAAAAAAGGAAAACGTGAGTACAGTGGGGGTTTTGTTACAAAATAAATTTAAAAGCTGCTTTTTTCTTAAGGCATATAGTGATGTAGAAAGCATTTTGGAAGCTTGAAGGACAGCTGCTAAGGATTGTTGAATGCAAAGAAGTGTGTGAGATGTTCTTAAAAATGATTGTTATACTAAAGTAAAAATATATAAACAAGGATGGTGTTATCCCATTATGACAAAGAACAAATGGAATGAATGAATGCTTAAATAAAAAAGGAAGAGATTTAATAATTGAGCATGTTTTGGTTTCAAAATTATCTTTCT
Source organism: Strix uralensis (assembly GCF_047716275.1). Taxonomy (NCBI): domain Eukaryota; kingdom Metazoa; phylum Chordata; class Aves; order Strigiformes; family Strigidae; genus Strix; species Strix uralensis. The sequence continues at coordinate 41,590,825 of NC_133976.1, forward strand.
TCTGCAGGGATGAATATTTCAGGATGAAACTGCAGTGGAAATCTGTCAGTGAGGAACAGGAAAAACGAAACTCAAGATTAAGAGATTACCGGAGTCTTATAGGTAAGTTTAGATTTAGAAACATACCTAAGTGTACAAATTCACACACTTTTACAGTTCAGTATGAAGTTGAAAAAATGTAACCTTTTGAGTAACCTACGTGAAGAATCACTAAGAACATGTTGCTGTTTTCAGAGGTGTCTAAACTTTGTTATATACTTAATACTAAAACTCTCTTAACCAGAGTAATTCAGAGCTTTATGTGTTAGTGTTACAGAATGGCTGGATTTAACTTCCTTTACTTAATACCAAAAGGCTCTTTATTTCATTATGTAATTTCACTGGGAGTGTCATTAAAATAGTGATGTAGAATAAAAATCTGAAAATGTGTTCTGTTTATATTTTAAAATTTCTTACAGGGATTTGTATATGTGCATTCTGACTTGAGGGTTTTTATACCTACTTTTAAAAATTTCATCAAGTTCTGCTATTAGCAGTTTGTATCCTTTGTATCCTGTATCTCTTTGGTAGTGAGATTCGGGCACCAATGTTTGGGTTTGCTAAAGTTATTTCAGGAGACAGGATAAGATTTTTGTGTTATTCTGCGATATGGACTAAACTTATTTCAGCCAGTTATTCAACAGGCAAGCTGAAAGGTTTAAGAAAGTTTAATTTTAGTAGATTAGTAAACTTCCTTTTTCGAGAGTATGTGTGTTAACAGGAAGAAAAAAATACTCGGAGTTCAGAAGAGGCTGAAGTTTTGTCTCTGTTGAAGCAGTTCTGTTCCTTTTTAAGTGTTTAAAATGTAAATGGCAATATTAGGTTTATGTTGCAAATAGGTCCAAAACTACAAAATACTCCTTTTATTGAAGTGCACTCAAAATTTTACTTATTTCAATACATCAATCTTGAATTTCACATTATTAAACAGTATACTGTGTGCTTGGTGTGTTTGAGGCATGAAAACTGCGTGTTGAAACAGACAGTTTCAGCTCACTATGAGTTACAGGAACTTGTTAAACTGAATTTATAAGCATGCTGCTGTGAACTACAACAGTGTCTTTGAGCTGATCATGTGGTAACTCTCCTACTATGGCTTATGCTGCATTGCATAAGTATAAACGGCATTGCATAGCTGACTCACATAAAATTGTTCTTAATCCCTGTAAGTGTTAAAACATTTTCACTGAATTATAATCAGGAATTTTTCCATAAAAAGTATTAACAAAAAATAAGGCAAAAAGCTTTGAAATCTGTCTATACGCAAATCCTTTTATTGCAGACAGGAAGGATTTTCTTTCTTTTAAAATATTATTCATTTTGAAATGACATTCAGTTATGCAGTTGTCTTAAGCACTTCAAAGCTTTGTGACAGTGTTTGAGGAAAAAAGCAGCTTAAACACTCTGAATTCATTTGATGCTGGCTTTGTAGAACTTGTTTTGAAAATGTTTTTAAATCTGGACTGTTTTCTTAGAAAAAGATGTAAACAGGACAGATAGAACAAATAAATTCTACGAAGGTGAAGATAATCCAGGATTGATTTTACTTCATGATATTTTGATGACCTATTGCATGTATGACTTTGACTTAGGTAAGTTGTGTTCCTCTGAATGTAAAAACCTTTTAAGTTTCTGATATGTGGCTTTGCTTGTGTTAAAGCCTGTTAATACACCTGAACTTGTATTGATTACAATGCTTTTTGTAAATGTCAAGATTTATATTTTAATAATGTAGATAACTTTGTTCACTTTCTCATCCTATTTCTTCCTCTCTTCTATCTGATGATTATCACAGGCATCTGAATTCGTCAGCTGAGGTGGGATTGGGAATGAAGTGGCACTTTGTCTTCACCATAGCCTTACTGTTGTGTTTTTGATTGGTTTTTTTGTTGTTGTTGGGTTTGTTTGGGTTTTTTGGGTGAGTGTTTTTTTTTTTTTTTTTTTTTTTTTAGAATTAATGCAAGTTTACTTTTTGGAGTTTTAAATGGGTTTAGGTCTTTGGAACTTGAGTGTAATATCCATTTTTAAGACTGATATATCAATAAAAATGATAAACCAGCTGCCACTGCTGTAATTAAAGTTCAGCATGCTGAACCAGCTGTTTGTAAACATGAGTGTTCTTATGAATACTTTAAAAGCTGGTTCTTGAGGAGTACACTTAACAGTCTGTCAAAAATTACACTTTAGTGTATGCATCTGTTGCAGAAGGAAGAGCGTATAATGTCTTGTGTTAATCACAGTGTATATGAGATGTCTAAGCCATTGCTTTTGTTAATTGCATTGGAAGAGATGGAGGGAAAAGATAATTCTAGCTGGTTCCTCCCTCCACCCCTGGCATGACATTTGGCTGTTGTCTACTTGAGTGGGTTTTTTTGTATTTAGTCTCAGAAAAGTGTTGGGATTCTAAAAGCCCACTTTGTGCCAGATTTTGAAGGCAAAAAGTAGGAATGAATCTTTAATCACTGGTAAACTTGCTGCAGAGTTGGAGTACTTGCCAGCTTTTGTTCTTTCTGTCAAGTCTCTAGAGAGACTTGATCTTTGGCTTGAAAAACAAGGGAAAAACTAAAACTGATAGAGACTGTTTAAACATGTAGGTCTGTTTCACATCTTTCCACCTTCAATCCTCATTAATGCACAGTGACATATAAGCGAAGTTAAAGCACATTCACCACCCACTCTATTAAAAACATTGTTTAGATGGCTTAAATGTATGCAGTGGGTAAGTTCTGTTTTATAAACAAGCAAGAATAATGGAAATATAGTACATTTGATATTGTATCTGTGTAAGGCTCCTAAGCTACTTAGATATTGGTACAAAACTGCTCTTAATCCTTCGTCAGCAGCTGTGTAGAGGTCTGAATAATGCCACAAACTGCTGGACAGGGGAGGGGACAGAACAGCTGTTAATACAACATTTTTCTGAATGAATTCCTCAAGTCTGCGTTAATGAGACTGGTTTTATTCTTTAAGAGACTTTTAAACTGTCTTGAACAGAACTTTCTCAGGATGTATTTTAAATTGGCTATAGTATTAAATGTTTAGGGAATAATTTTTTCTTTTGACCTTTTAAATATTTACCCATTTTCTGTTCCTTGTTCTATTTTTCTTCTGATAAGAAGCAGGCTCTATATTTTCAGTCATTGACTCCAATCCTCTTTTTCAGTTATTCAGTTACAATTACATCATTAAGAAATGGAATCAGCCAAGCTTGAGTCTGAGGAATGTCATGTCAAACCAATAACTGATGATAGACGTACACATAAATCATGTCCTCCCTTACTTAGGGAGGTAGATAGGCTGATTTGAGCATCCGTGGTAAGGTAGTTGGAAGAGTTGGGAAGAAGGGCTCTAAAAATCCTTGTCCTCTACTCTTCTTAATTGGGCTGTTAATTACAAATGAGGAAGCTGGAAGAAGCATTAGAAAGCTATAAACTCTTGAAAATGTTTTGTATACCACTAAATTTTCTAGCTATTTGTAAAAATGATATGCTCTAAAAATGGCTGTTTTATTCTCCAGTTAAATGTAAGCTTTTCTTATAAGGCATGTGAGTACTTTTTAGGGCATATGAACTTGATTCACCGTTTCTGGGCACAGAAACCTAAAGGCAGTTTCCTGAATCAGGTCTAGATACGTGTTTCTTTCATGCTTCTCATAAGCAATACTTTGTTGTTAATAGCCTTCTGTAGTTTGATAGGTAGTAGTCTTTGTTGTTGTTGGCTGCTTGCTTCCATAGGTGGTCTTAGGCTTTAAAGTATTTAAAATACCATCCAAGCAGAACAGTCTCTACTTCCCTAAATAGAGGAATCCTTGAAGGATATTCAGTGCCGGAAAAAAGAAACGTTAAGTGTGAAATTTTCTTTGTAAAAGCTATTGCACCATATGTTTTCCTGGAATTGAAACTCAACATCTCTTCTTCAAATCTATTTGAAAAGAAAATCTTCAGTTGGCGAGGGGGGAGTGGGAAGACGTTAAAAGATTTTAAAGTACGGAAGAAAGCAACCACTTACAGGTGGAGAGGAAAATAAATATGAGTCTGTATTTGTGATGGTGCAAGTTTATATATTTAATCATTTAAAAAATATCAATACATGCTTCTGAGCTCTAAATTGGAACTTTTTTTACTAAAAATTTATTCTGGTGCCAGCTCAGTTTGCACGTATTTTAACAACTACAAAACCAACACATTTGTTTTATGTTCTTTTTAGACTGGCAGAAACTGCTGTTAAATCTTGTTAGATCTGCTGGATGTTGGTTATTATTAATACAAAAATGCCTTTACTGGTGGTTGAGTTGGAAAATGATAGTATCTGCACAAACTTGCAATGCAAACATTTGTTTCACTCAGTCATTCAACACACTTGAAAAAGTACTGTGTAACTGCTGAGTTTAAATTCCTATTTGACTTTTTTTTCCCCTTTTTCTCTATCAAGGTTATGTCCAGGGAATGAGTGACTTGCTTTCACCTCTCTTGTATGTTATGGAGAATGAAGTAGATGCCTTTTGGTGCTTTGTATCATACATGGATCAAATGGTAAAATAAGGCTTTTTTAGCCCATGTAAACAGATAAGCTATGGATAGCATTTGGGATTAATTTTAATTTATAAATTTCATCGGGTTTTTTTTAATTCTTTTGAAGCAATCATCTTATGTTTGAAGTCAATATGTTTTTTCTGATTGATACAGGTTATGGTGGGTTTGTGATACTATTACTGTGCAGTACAGACAAATTCAGCTTTTTGGAGATTCTGAAGTAACTTAGAGCCATCACAGACAAATCTGTATTAATTGGGAGTCCTCTAGCAGGATTTTGTTCATGATAATGGTTCCCTGTCATACTTACCTTTTGGCATTTGTTAAATGCAATTTAGACTTTCCACAAATTGAAGCTTTTATGAATTGTGCATGTGGCAAAACAATGTGACTGGTATGAGAATACAAAAAAAGTTGTCGTCCTGCTTTGAGTGCAGTGGTGCTGCTTGGAGGTACAGAGCATAGGCTCTGTATTACATACATATATATTACATATTACAATTACATATAAATATTACATATTACATACATACACAGTTGACTGCTTTAGTTAAACTTTTCAGTAAAAGGCAGACATTTCATTAGATAGAAGTACAGTTAAATATCCATCCATATGTTAAATACCTAAAAAGATGAGAACCACTGTTGCAATAACAGAACTTTTTTTAAAAATTAAAAATAGCTGTAAATCTCAAAATTATAATTGTGTTAATAAAAATGACCGTGCTAATATTTTATTCCATCTAGCATCAGAATTTTGAAGAACAGATGCAGGGTATGAAGACACAACTAATTCAGCTGAGTACTTTGCTTCGTTTACTAGACAGTGGATTTTGCAGTTATTTAGGTAGGTGTATTATTCATGCACAATAACTAAAAGAACTTGCTGCATTCTGTGTGCATTGATATCCTTATGAGTCTTTAAACTTAATTTCTAATTAGTAATGCCTAAAAGATTTCAATAATTCCTCCATGCCTATTGAAAAACAGGGTCATCTTGTTGCTGATTTTAAAAATATGCCATCCTCTGGCAAATACCTTTGATTCTGAAAAGGGGCTACCATCTTAAAAATCAATGGTATGACTGTGTAGCTGTAAAGTGTGGGTTGTTGTTCCCTCCACCCCCCCCATTGTCTTGACCAAGTTTGGTGTTTATGAAATGTAACACTCTTATTCCTAGAATCTCAAGACTCAGGCTACCTTTATTTTTGCTTCCGATGGCTTCTTATCAGATTTAAAAGGGAATTTAGCTTTCAAGATATTCTTCGACTCTGGGAGGTAAGAAGACATTTCATCACACAAACTCCAGCAGTCTTTGGACTTTAGAACAAAAAGCATGGATCATTCTGCAAAGTGATTAATACTCTAATAGATTTTTTTTTTTAACTGATTCAGTGCAGTGAGGTGAGGACATATTAGCATGTGTTATGTCTTTATAGCCAAAACAACAACTTGGGAAGTTAATGAAAACATACTTACAAGAGTTGGTGGGGATAAATTGGCTTTTTCAAAAAGGTTTGGACAGGATCCTTCAGATGAGGCTGTTAAGTGAAAGTAGGAAGTGGAGAGTATCAGTTAACTTTTAACGGAAAAGAGCTTATGCTAGAAGAAATAGCATTTGTCTGTGTGCCTGATCAGTTCCTTGATGTTGGTAGTACTTTATAGATTAAGTGGAATGAAGCACTGGCAGGATAGTTTTTGTGTTAGCCAAAACCATAAAGAGGATGATGTCAGAAGATCCAGTTAATTTTGGTGGTAAGGCCTCATGATGCCAAATAACATAATGTAAAACATCAAAATGTGAAGGTTCTGATAAGTCCAGGTTAATGAGATCTTTTTGATTTAGGTGATTTTGGGATTAGATGGAGTAATTAAGATGAACTCAAGTTTTTGTTGAACACTTTAATTCTTCAATTCAAGAAGACTTGAGACCTGTGTCACCAGTACAGGTTTATTCTCTAAGATGCATTTAACAACAGTACAGTATCCACTGAAAACTCCCAAATGAGGATAAATGTTCAGATGACTAGAAGGAGTATTTTCTAGGAGATAACATTATGTATAGTGCTGGGGAACAGAAGGGTAATGAAAAGAACGGGTCTGAGATGCATAAAATTTCTACTGTAATGAAAAATAATGCTGTTTCTGGTATAATGAAAAGTAATGTTGATGCTTTTATTCACTTTTTCCACTAATGAAAAAGGAGTCACATAAAGAGGAGGACCAGTATGTAAAACTGTCTAAAGTAAATATTTTTTAGCTTTTTATCATCAGTTGGTGGAATTTGCTATCACAGTGTATTGAGGAGATATTTTAACTGAAGAGGACTAAAAAGTTTATGAATAACATTCATAAATAAGGGAACCAAAATGTATAAAACCAAAAGAATTCTCTTATTCCAAGGTATAAATGATAATGATTTTGTAGGGGAAAAAAAATCACCCATCTTGCTTTCCCCCCTTAGTGTTATGTTGTCTTCTCAGTATTTTTTAAAGACTAATTTTTCTTTTTAAATTGATGACAACAGTATTTTTATTTATAGTTTATAGTCCCAAGTTAGCGTGGTTTTTATCATCTCTGCTTTAATGTGTGTATGTGCGTGCATACAGAAAAGAAACACTGTATTTCTAAGTCTTAAGTATATTTTTTCTGTCTTACGAAGATGATGGAAACCTATTGATATATGATAGTCTTATAGGTTCCTTCTAGCACATCATATTGCAGGTATTCAATTTCTTTGCAAGGAGATATGGAATGGAAAAGGGGATATCCTGTTTTCCTTTTTAAAATTAAGGCCCTATGTTTTTATGTGAAAGCTAGTGTCACCTTTGTCACAGCTGAGGTCCAGTTTACAACAGTGTTTGTTTTTGTTTTCTTCTTTTCCTGTTCATAGCTATGCAGTTTCATTGGCATCAGTGGAGTGTATATGTGGGATTTACAAAGGCAAGTTATAGGCACAGCAGACCGTTTTCCCAGTTGTAATCAGCAGAGAGAAATGAACTGCTTTCAGGGTATTTCAGTCTGAGCAAAAATTTCAGTCTGACCAAAATTCATGTACTGTTTTGTAATAGCATGTGAATTGAGGGAACCCATTTGAAGGCGATGTTACCCTGTGATGTATTCACTTGCAGAGGGTAGAATGGGAGGAAGGGGAGGTGCCATCTGAGATTCCAGTCCTAATTTCCAGGACTTCTGGGGCTTTTTCTGTCTAATCTATGAATTTCAGCGTGTTCTTTTGTATCTCCATTTCTGTCCTCTGAGTTGCCTGAACCATTACGGTAGCATCAGATACTTTTTCCTTGTTCCCACTGGCTTCATGTCTTCCAGTGTTTCAAGAAAAGGAATGAAGAAGATTCTTCACTAGTCTGGTTATTAGACATTCACTTTAGAGATGGGAGATACCAGTCCTCATCAGCTGCAGTAGAGGCTAAAACCAAGCCCTCCCACTTACTGAGCAAGAGCCGTAATAATCAAATTGTGGTAGAAAATGTGGGTGGTTATGGTACAGCAGCATGTGTGAGGCAGTGCATGCGCTAGAGGGGTGGCATTCTACCTTCAGTGGATAAGTTGAGACAAATGATGTGATGGCAGTTATTTGCAATGCTATCCTTTCCACAGAAATATGAATGCAGGTTAAACTGTTCTGTCTGTGGGCGGGATTATTTGCAGTACATTTTAGCACTGTCTCTCAAATTCAACCCAGATGGACAGCACACTGAGCCACTGCTTAGAGGTCCCAAAATTGAGAGCAGTTCAGTCCCTCCTTCACACTGGAGGGACAGACAGTATTACCTGGTAATTTCAGCCAGCTTTTAATCTTTCCTTTGCACAGTGAGCCGCTTCATTCTCAAGATGGTGTAGGAAGACTGGGTAGAAAAGAATCCCAGAAGAAAAATCCTGTTACAGAATTGCACAGCTAATATACAGTTACCTCCAGGGTTATGCTAGTACAACTCACGTAGTAAAACCAGAATGACCTAGTGATAAATTACATATATGCTAGTATTGGTTACAAATATTAATGGATGCTGAGGTAGCACTAGAACAAATGAGTCCTTACTTGCATAGCTTTATCAGAAAGAAATAGGAGGAAAAGAGTTATCGCACTTAAGTGGTATATTTTTATATTCTTAATTTAAATGCTGTTTTTCTTTAATCCTTTTCCAAGCACTTCGGGATGCTGCTTTTACATACATAAGCTTAAGTGCATGCTCTGCTCCAGACTTTGAAAGGTGTATCAAAAATGGTAACAAGAAGTATGGATTTTTTTGCAGCTGGTATTAGCTGGTGACAGCTGCTGATTTTCCTCAGAGAGGAGAGAATGTCTGTAAACATCCTTGTTGATATTTCTGGGGTTTTTTCCACTCTTGAAGCCAGATCCAGCTTCCACTGAAGTTACAGCTTGAAGCAAATACTACTTAAAGTAGATATTCCAGTACGATAGCATTAAATTGTAGATATGAAAGTTAAATATTCTGTTAATGCCTGTAAAAAGCTAATCTATATTTTGGTTCAGTTACCCCTATATCCTGCATTGTCATGTTTCCTCATCTATGTTCTGGTGTAGATGTAATGCCAAGAGGCAGCCTCTTGTCTGATGTACTTCATTAGTTATTGTTGTAGATAGTTCAGAGTATGCATACCATGAGAATTTGGGTGTACTGGAAATGTGTAAGCAGTAGTTTGCTCTCTTTATGTGCAAGCTTGGTGTTGAACCAAATCCATGTACAGCTTCCTTTTTATGAAGTAGGAGTAAAAAAAAAAAAAAGGTAGTATGTAGACAGACTGTACTTGGTAGACTATGGACATTTTCATGTGAATTGTTATTGTTTATCAGCCTATTTACATTCCAGGTCTCTTTCTGGAGTGAGAGAGTGCTTTAACAGAGTACTGGATACCTGAAAAAGATAAAAATTTTAATTCTGGACTGAGTGAATTGAATCTTAATTGAAACATTCAAGATTAATTGCACTTTGTTTTAGGTGAACTTGGTTTGGCTATCTTTTAGATTTATGCAATTCTGTTTACGGGCTAGATGCACTAGTGATAAATGTTCAAGTATAAGTAAGCTCTTGTTGAGCTTCAAGGGTGTGTACTATGAATAATGAAGCAAGAAAATTGTAGTAATTAAGACACAATCTTGATGAGCCTGCTTTTTTTTCCCTTTTTTGAGAGTAAACCCATTGATTTAAATCCATTGACTTAAATCCCTTTGTCTGTTTGTCAGAGTAATTAATGCAAACAATTTTTTTCTTTTTTTTTGTTGTCAAAACTGTTCTCCAGCTTTCTGCCCACCACACACATTCTCTTCAAATACCTTTTTTTTTTTTAAGATTTGAACATGCTAAAATAGGTTATTAATGCTGAGATTGCACATTTTGGTCCCAGTGAACTTGAGAATGATTATCTGTGACCTCTGTGGGATCAAAAGCCAACGTGTCTTCAGTCAGAAAGTAATACCCACCCACCCCCAACACCTACATGCACACGTCTTTGGGCTTTTGTAGTGGGGGGACTGGGAACAACTTTATCACCTTATTTATAACTGTTAGAACCTTTTAGAGGGATTGCTGAACATGACATACTTCTACCAATTCACACTTAATGCAGACACACTAAGCCACACAAATAATTTGTCAGTTTTAATTACTTCTGTGTAGTTAGTAATTTTGAGTAGGAGAATTTCACATGAGCTGAGGCAGAACACACACATTCACAAGATGGCAAGCTCAGGCAGCTTAATAGCATGATAGCGGACAGCCTGGTAGACACAGAAGTCTTAAAGAACCAGCTGGGCATTTGGTGACTCATACTTGCATCTGTCACTAGTTGGCTAAAAGAAAAATTGCAAATAATTGTACAAATACTGAGTGGCCTTCAAAAATACTTTATTATTAGATAAGCCGCTTGGGTTGAGGTCTTACTTTCCAAGAATGTCCTTTCTTTTCAGAGGAAAAGCATAAGCATTTCAGAAGTGGTTTTCCTATTTTAACAGGTCATGTGGACAGAATTGCCTTGCCAGAATTTTCATCTTCTCCTTTGCTGTGCTATCTTAGAATCTGAAAAACAACAAATAATGGACAAACACTATGGCTTTAATGAAATATTAAAGGTACTAAATTCTTATGCATTATCTAAATACTAACTAACGTTTTTGAGTTAATGCAATATGTTTGTATTTCATGGGGGGGGAGGGGAGGAAGAGGTGTGTACTGTCTTGTGAAGGGTTAAACGTGAACTGAATGTCTGTCCTCCATGCTTTCAAAATGGTTTATTTGGTGTCTGTTTAGTGATAATATCATTATCCAATGGAAAACTGTTCTCCCCTTTAGACTACCACTTAGTATGTTTAATCTTAATTTTTGCTTTTTCTTCTGTAATCTTACTTGTTATCTCTTTGAAAATGTGAGCTGGGAGTACCTAGGAGGGCTAGGTAGTTTGTCACATTTAGAAGTACCATAGATTCCTCTTGCAGATCTTGGGTACTGGTGAAAAGCAGCTGTTGCATACTACATCTTTCAGTACCCATTTGTCAAAGCAATAAGATTATGTTTAGCACTTCGTAGCTTAAGGGTCAAGCTTATAAAGTGGTACTTATTAGCAGTGCAGTACAGTATTTTACAATAAAGTGTATTTACCATTTATCACACTTACTATTCTTTGTGAATGTATTTTCAGCATATCAATGAACTGTCTATGAAAATTGACGTGGAATATATACTCTGCAAAGCAGAAGCAATTTCTATGCAGATGATGAATTGCAAGGTAAAGATATTTTGAATGTATCTACTGTGAGCATTTATAGACAGTAAAAGTATGCAGTTGGCTGTAACTGTACATGTATGACTTGTGAAATAGTTGACTAAATGCCTGGCTATGATGAAGGATGTGCTGTATCTAGACAGCACCTATTTTCTAAAAGTCTATAAGCAAGAGTGATTAATTTTATAGGGTAATATTATTCACTGGGGGAAAGCTGGATTGTGCCTTTTGGTCATGATTTCTTAACTCTTACTAAATAACCTCAGTACAAGTAATTTGATGTTCAGTGTGCTTGAGGAAGATGAGGTGAAAGGTGCACTGCACTGAAAGCATACCGGACTTAGGCAGAAACTGATGGTTCATTCAATAAAACTAATTTCAATAGCACGAAGTGTAATTGTAGTAGTTGTTCAGACTTTTATTTTTGTAATGAGAATTATATTGTTAATCAGGAATTGAATCCTTAGCCTGTCCTCTCTGCCATCTTTTTGAAAAGCAGATACAGAAAAAAGTAACTTTAATGGAACTGATGCTGAGAGAGATGCTTTCAGTATAGCTAAATTCAAATGAAAAATTACTTGCGGGGGTGGGGCGGAGGTCAGTTTATGACGGGGATGGGACACGGATGACCTTTTTGTTGACTTTTTCCATTTAATTACAGTGATTTTTAATGTTTATATTTTTCCCTTCCTCCTTTCTAGGAATTGCCTCAAGCAGTTAGTGAGATCCTGGGGATAGAAAGCAGTTCTGTAACACCAGATTCAGATACTGGAGAGGATGAAAGTGGAGCTGTGTTGAGTTGTCCTACGTCGTCATACCAGAGTATCTCAACACCTGTAACTGCTGCCAATGGAACAAGAGACAGCACTCAACAGATGTCTGAAACGCAGAGCTTGACACCTGCGTAATTACAGTTGGTTAAATTGAAGAAAGACTTTTACTGAGCACGTTTTTTCAAGCACTTGAGAGATGGATATTTAAATTCGGTGTTGATTAAGCTTTAAGGTTGGAAAGAAAATCTGTACTGTAATGCTCTTGCATTAAAGCTTTACAACATGACTCAACTATTTTTGTAGTTTCTTCTACCAAAATAGCCTTTTGTTTTCAATAACATTCCTTAATATTTTTGTAGCCAAGTGCATTTTCTTTTTGCTGGTGAACTGGAAATGGATGGTGATTAAGAATGAATTTGAAAACTATGCAGTTGCTGAGCTTTCACACATACTGATCTAAGACAGTGTGAGCTCTTTGATTTGAGCAGATTCACAACAGGCCAGCTGAAGCTGCTGTACAAAATTTTCAAGCTGAAGAGATGCTGATGTGTTAAAGAAGGATTGTTTTGTAAATGAATGGGTTTCTCTATCTCAAATGTTTACAAAAATACTTCTAAGTATTTGTTGCTGGTTGAATGTAGATTTGAAATGGACATTTATACTTAACACAGTTTAATGTCCAAATACTGAATTTTGTGTAACTGGGAGCGGATGAACAGTATATTTTTACATTAACATACCTTCACTTTATATATAAATATTTACACACATACACACACTATATACACAAATGTTTGTGAATACTAAAAAGGATAGTCATATTTTCAATATCTGAATAAATTTGACTGTTCATTCGTATGAATCAGTTTGACCAAATTAATGCACAGCTCCAACTTGGGCTCTTTTTCAAAACTTTTCTAACAGAAGGTAACTTGCATGTGAATATATTCAGTCCTACACTTGAGGTAATTTTGCAATTGATTTCTTGCAAACTTTACTAATGTTTATCTTTGCTAATATATTAACAGATCAATTAACTACTTACACTGTTTTTATGCCAAGATTATTTGGAGAACTAATAAGCAGGATATAAAAAAAAAACCCAAACCACAAACCAAAATAGTAATCACAATTAACATCAATGCATTTTTTTGTATACGTAAAAGGCAGTGTGAATTTATTCCATGCCATGCTGATGTCCTTGACATTATGTGAAATTTAACATAACTGATTCAGTGTATTCATTATTTGGTAACTATTGTACATATATAAAATAAAAATCAAAGCTGATTTAGTGTTTTTAATTAAATCATATTTAGAGAAAAAAGTCTAGTTGTCTGGTTGTTGATATAAGAACATAAGATAGAAGGGGATAGCTAACAATGGTTAGTTCCTTGGATGTTATATATTTTGTGAGTAATGAAGAGCACAGGGAATACTTGTTTATTACAGAAGGGAACATGCTTTTCATCTCTAGGCTGTTGTTGTGTGGGATATGGCAGAGCTTTCTTTTCTTCTGGAGCAGTTTACTTTTACAAATGTTATTTGTACCATCTAAAGCAAATACAAGTAATATAAAAAGGCTTTAACAGATAAATCAAGTTGTTACAATAACTTGAGACCCGATTAAACTTCTCTCACCAGTTATAAACAAACACAGGAGAGCGGAATCAGTATAGATTTTGTTTTTAATATCGTCAATGTGTTGTTATCTCTCATCAGTTAATAAGAGTCGTCTTATGTGGTGAAAGTCCACAGCTCAGCGCATCTATAGCCTTTCATTTCCTGTCCAGGAAATTACTGTAAAGCATCATGCTTTTGTTCACTACTGAGCATTGTGCTTCTTGGCAGTTCATTTAACGTGGCATAGAATACATAAAGGCATTAGAACTTAGGTAATCAACACTTTAGTTCAGAGATACTAAGCAAGTTAGTTTCAGTATTTTTGGAGCATCTAGTTCACTTTGAAGTGTACTTGCAAAATGTTTTTGTCAAAAATTATGTTAAATTGAAACTATGGAAGTGGGGAGGGAAATGTCTAAAACTGATAAATGCAATGGGCGAGTCTATCAACTATGCATGGTTCTGAGTTATTCAGGATATGGAGCCACAAAAAATTATATGTAACATTAAGATTTTGAAGAAAATCATAATTGACTGAACATGAATATTCAAATGCTTGGGAAAAGCATATTTAAGTGCAATTATGTCATTTCTTAGAGTTAGAGCTATGGCTGCTAAGAAATGCTATCAGCCCTTAAAGTTTGCCTTTCCTTTTTGGGTATAATTGTTGATCTTTGCCTTTGTATTAAGCACTCAGATGTCAAGGATGAGAAGGCTGCTCCTGAATTAAGTGAGCAGCTGCTGTGGAAGGCTTGGAGTAGGTAGGCTTGTTCTGCTTGCCAACAATAAGATCAAATGCCCTTTGCAGTGTTCTTTATCTGTAGTTTCCTTCCTGCTGACAGGCAGCCTTGCAAAGAGCTGCAATCAAGAGGAACCTCACCCTCCACCAAACTATTCCTGACTGTTAGGGATGGATTTAGTCTAAGCTGAGACTACAAACACTGTGAGAGGCCTTAATCAGTATCACGATGGCTGAAAAAATGCCATGGGTTGGATGTTCTGGATGCGTAATTATGTATTTCTTTTGTACGTGAATGATTTAGATGGCTTAGAATTAACAAATATGAATTATCTGAATGCATTTTTGGTTAGAGTTGTCAGGCTATAAAAGAGGCAATACTTCTTTAGTTCCTGCAAGCCTGTTTTGTTGTGGGTTTTTTTTTTAAATATTTGACTTAATTATCTTTTGGGGGTGAGCGTTTAAAACCTCATACTTCTCAATCATAGCAGTATTCTAGTGTTATGTGTTCCACAGTAAAAATGACATTTATGTTGGTCTCTCCATTTCCTTTATTCTGCCTGTTTGGGCAATTTTGTTTGTTTTAAAAGTGCATTCTTGAGGGCTTTTGCTTCCGTTTGAGGGCAAGAGGATAGCTTACAAAAAGGAGAATCAGCTGAAGCTTCTTGGAAGCTTGGACCAATGTGAATGTTTCCAGAATGATTTTCATACTGAGAGGTTAAAAAAGACTATAAAAGGATGATGCTACGCTTAATTGCCCATAGTAATCAGTTAACGCTTCAGCTGTACTGACATTTAGCAAATGTGTGCCTGCATCTATAATGACTGCGTTTGCATCCAGTGAACACAGTAGCCAGTGGCCTTCAAACCCATGTCAGGTGTGGAGGTTTTGTATTCATTGTTGTGGGTAATCTTAAAGAACATAAAGGCTACATATATGTTCTAACAGGTCCTGATTGCTTTAAGAACCAGATGTGGAAATACTTGTGATGTTGATTGTATTAGTAACATTTTTGGTTTGATCTGTAGTTTAATTAAAATTAAGGTGTTGGTGTTCAGTGAGCCCAGTTTTGCCACTAACAGGTTTTTTCTTAAAACATTTGCAGTTTTCTAGTGGACAAATTTAAGATGCTGATGGTGCCTCTTCAATTATTCTCTTTAGATTTTCCTCACATATTAGTCTATAAAATTCTTTAGCCCCAGTCAGCCAAAGCAGTAAGGAATCAGATTCCTCACTACTTTCAAATATATTCTTGAGCACCCAATCAAGACTCCACTGCTGAAACTTTTCAGAAAGCCATAAAAGGTATCCTAGCTTTCACTTTTTGAGATGTTTTAGTTCAAAATAAGTGAGACACTTTTCCCTCACTTTTAAAAATAATTTTGTGTTACAGGACTCTAGACTAATTTGAAAAAAGATTTTACTGTAAATGGTAGAATTTGGACTGTGAACAAGATTTAGTACCACTGGCATGATTCATGCATCCTAGCGTGATGCAAATGAAGCCTTACCAAGTTTGGGATTGAAAATCTACATTCTCCTCAAACTGTTCCTTGTTAGACAACAGAAATGACAATGCTGTAGATGTTAGAGAAATTTTAAAAGTGCATCTGCAATTTGATTCACGTTACAAATGAGATTGGAAAAAAGTAATGTAAGTGGGCTGCGTGGAGGAGTAATAATCTTTTTAGGAAATGTGTTAACTATTCCTCAGTCAATATTCCTGTACAGATGTGACTTAAAACTGAAGTTTGGTCCATGGGCAGTAGAAAAGTGGCTGGTAACCTGATTTTGTCTGTGGCTGGCTAAATATCTTAAAATTCATTTTTTAAATCTCTTGACTGTTTTCTGAACATTTCTAGTCAGTGGAAATGTGGAAGAACTGTGGCAGAGACATCAGTGCTTGTTCTAATGAAATTCCATGAGCTGCTAGCTCAATAGTTGACATGACTATATAAGCATTGATAAGGTGATGAGACACAGATACATAACTGAGCACTTAACAGACAGATTTCATATTTGTGTGCTATTATATTTGATTTAAAGATGCTTTCAAATGGTTTTTTTATGGTGTTAAAAGATGAGTTGTGCTTCATGTTTAGTGGGACTTGAAAATGTCTGCTATTCAATTAAGTAATGTTATTGCAGTGCAGACCTTGTATAAATTAAGCTTGAATTTAATTTTTCATTCAAGTGGGGATTTTAATCTTAAACATTTTTGAGAGAATGTGTGCTATTTTTTCATGTTAAATCGCTATATCTTTGGCACAAATTGAATTTTCTGATAAATTGCAAACAAAAAATGCATTGTAGGATGTCACTTTTTGCCTCATTCAAAATGAATTTCACAACTGAATCAGACATATTTCAAGCTGTCCGTGTAATTCAAATAAATGAAGTCTTCTAGACGGGTTATGTTTTGAAGGAATTCGATTATAGTATGTATTTTGAGTTACACAGGCTACGTGTACCCTATCTTAACATTAGTTCTTTGACTGTTTCTACATGTGTATCTCGTTATTAACCAACTAACCCCAGAGCCCCATTGTGTAGAGCTTAAGTTTTTGCCCAGGCTAGCAGTTCAGCAGATGGTGGTCACTTGTTTCCTCTCTGTGTGTTGTGGTTGACCCTGGCCCGCAGCCAAGCACCCACCCAGCCCCTCACCCACTCCCCTCTACCATGGGATGGGGAGAAAACAGGAAGAAGGCAAGAAGGCTCATGGATTGAGACAATGCAGTTTAACAGGGAAAGCAAATGCTGCTCCCGCAAGCAAAGCACAAAGAGGGTTTCATTCGCACTGCCCATCGGCAGGCAGGTGTGCAGGCACTTCCTGGAAAGTAAGGCCTCAGCACAGGTTCCTCAGAAAGATAAACACTATCACCATGAATGTCCCTGATTCCCCCTCCTTTCCCTGAGCTTTTATTGCTGAGCACAATTGCATATTGTATGGAACATCCCTTTGGTCAGTTTGGGCAATGTCCTGGCTGTGTCCACTCAACCTCTTGCCTGCCCCAGGGAAAGAAGCAAGAGCTCCAATGCTGCGCAGGCAGGGTTCAGCACCAGCTGAAACACTGCTGTGTTGCCAGCACTCTTTTGGGCACAAACCTAAAGCACAGCAAGCACTGTGCGGGCTGCTATGAGGGAATAACTCCATCCCAGCCTGAGCCAGTTGGGTGTGATGACAGCCATTCTTGATGGTGTCGTGAGATCATGTTAGAAAAAAATCCTTCCTGTTGAAGAGGATGCTTTAAGTGCTCATCTAGGCATGATGAAAAAATAGTTGTATTACATGCAGGCAACTTATATTCAGCCATTCTGTTGCCTGTCATAATGAGATGCAACACCGGAAATTTTTCCAAAACACTCTTGGTGTACTAATTGGTCCAAATGTCCTTTAGGTTACATGGGTGCATAGCACCTTTGGGCATTGGTCTTGGAGAGCTTCCACACTTCTGGTTTTACTGTAAAAGTAACTGATGGAGGAGACCAAGAAAGTCTTTAAAGTACAGATATTTGCTTGGTAATTCCTCAAGCAGCAACACAGTACAACTACTGCTACCAAAAGTGGCAGTCCCAGTTCCTTGTTCACTACCCTGTGCTGCTACATCTTTTATGCTGGTATGATTAATTTGTGCAGTGTATGGTGAACCACATAAAGGAGATGATAAATTTCAGACTTAACCAGTTCTTTTACCGTGATCATCATACCACACATTTTTTCACCATGAGGTATATACCTGAGTATATACATACAGCAGGATTGTCAAAATCATAGATTTGCAGAACTTTTAAAAGCTTGTCAATAATAGACGAGCTAGACTGTTTCCTATTGGAAGGTATGTCTGTCTTCTGCCAGATGCTCGTCTAACCTGTTTGCAGGATACCTTTGTAGATCCTGCAGTCTATTATGCAAGCACTTTTCAGGTGTTTGTGGACTTCCAGGGCACACTGAATGACCGCATGCAGCTGGTGATTTTCCGTAACTTCTAACTCCCTTCACATGAGCTCTGCCTTCTCTTGTAATTGTGCAGCTGTTCATCTGTAAGTAATCCTTCCCCTGCAAAGATCTGTTTAAATTTTGTAACTTACAGCATCACTGAGGTAGGTACAGTCTGGGAATTTACGGGTGGTCTTTACACAGTCATTTAGGCTATTATTAAACAGTATAGGAGTGAGGGTAGGTACTTGTGGCGCTCCTGTTCTCCGCACCCTTCAATTTAACAGTGAACCCACCCCTTTGTCCAATCTATTAGCTTCATCTGGACCTAGTTTCCTTATCCGATTTATGAGAATGTTATGAGACCATGCCACATGCTTCACTGCCATCAAGATGAATGACATGTATTGTTTTGCCTTGGTCCACAGGACTGTCATAAGAGGAAATGAGATTTGCTTGACAATTGGTTTGCAGCAAATCCATCCTGGCTGTTTAATCACCTGTTATTTTATAGGTCTTTACAGCTAATTTCACTACCTCTGTTTTCTCAAACAAATGAAATTATACTGGTCCATAATTCTTCAGCCCTTCCTCCTCTCCAATATGTTCTTGACAGTGGACATAATTTTGGCCTTTTCCTAGCCTTTTGTCACTTGTCCATCCCCTGAGTTCTTAGAATAGTTATTGATGGCAGAGATATAATGAGCCTACTCTGTAAGTGTGGTTTCTGTGCCAAGCCATTTGCTATGATCAGATTTATCCCAAGTATTCTCCAACATTGTTTCTGCTTGTTAAAAGCTAAGAGCTTACCTCTCTGTCCTTGCTATTAATTATGATAGTCCCCTGGTCACAGTTAATTCTTTTAGCAAAGAATGATGTGTAAAAAAAAAAACAAAACAAAAAAAAAACATTAAATACTTAAAATACTATTAAGTTTTTTCTGTTTTGTCTTTTCCTTGTGTTCAATAGTGGTCCAATACTTCAATTCTTCTGGCTGCTGCTGTATTTACAGAAAAAAATTGCTTTTGATGTCCTATACTAATTACTTTGAGTTTTGTACCATAGCCTTTGTCTATGCATTAATGTGTTATGCTGCCTGTATTTAGTAGCTTGGTCCTAGTTTTCATCTCCTGTAAGCTCCTTTTTTGAATTGAAGGTAATGCAAACTGATGACTTATGATAATACTAGTAAAAGCATAATAGAAAACTCCGCTTCCTCTACAGTGAAATAGTTTCATGATGGAAACTTTGGGTTTTTTTCCTGAAGCAAGGAAAGAATTGTCTTTCTGCTCTAGGTTTCCTCCCCTTTGGGGCTGTAATAACTGTATTTATTGAAGTCTTCTTTTCTGAAATTGTCAGTTTCTGCTTTCTTAGAACCTTTTTTTTTTTTTTTCTGGAGACTGTGAATTCATTTTATGTTCATTCTCACACAGTCTACCTTCTGTATAATATTTTCAACCAATTACTCTCTGTTGGCTCAAATCAAATCTACCAGAGCCTCTCCTTTCATGGTTTTCTTCCAAATCCTGGATCAAAATTTATCATTTGTATTCCCAGATCTTCCTAGCCAGTTTATCATTTGGTAGATGTCCTTTCCCAACAGCTTTTGGTTGATTAAAATCCCCTTAGTCCTACTAGAACTTGGGATGGTTTTGCTGTCTGCTTGAAAATGTGTGCTTCCCATATCTTCATGACTTAAAAATTAAGTCTTACATTCACATCACAGTTTTTTTCGGCAGACCTGTATCACTTTGAGAAATGGAGTTTGGAGTTCATGTGTGTATCTCTGATAATCTGGGAACAGATTGTACATCTTTCTTTTCCTGTTGAAGAAGCTCCTTTGGCTAGTCCACTTGTCAATTATTTCACAAAGTTGTTTTACCAACTAAATTGTGATTTGGTTAGGTATTGAGACTTCTGTTTTCTACTTGTCAACATCTCTTGCATTAATAATAAGCGTATCTGTTCTCTTCCTTGCCTTTTTGACCTTAAATTGAATAATGTTATCTTCATTTTTAGGTCCTTGTGAAGGCCATCTTTCTTTTATGCTTCTTTGATACTTTTTCATAGCTTTCTTTCTCTGTTCTGCTACCTGATGAATTGGAAGTTCTCCTTTCTGCTGTAACATGCCGGTAGACACAGTTGGTGGTGATCTGGGAGAGCCAGAAGTAAATTCAGATTATTTCTTGGTGTACACTAGCTACTCTGCACTGTAAATTTTACCCTCCCTTTAAAATCTAATGGAAGGTCTTAAGGTTGCTAATACACATCATCAAACTACAGTAAATGTTACAAATAGTTTTAAGGGAAACTATGCTGAAATTGACAGTATCTCTAAGGGGGAAAAATGACTCAAACATTGAAAGCATCTCTCAGACTTGCTTTGGATTTAAATTTCCACTTGAGAATTCTGCACTTTTTTAAGCTTAAAAAGTGCATAGCTTAGGATTTCAGACAATGGTGACTCTGTTCTCTCACGAGAGACAAAAATATGTGTACATAAACTAAAGAGGATCTTGCAGTTTCTGAATTCTGATTATAGGCAGTAAGATGCCTTTTATAATAAATAAATAAAAGTAAGCTTATCTCTTTATTTCTTACTATCAGCATTAACTCCATTTCCCGAAGTGAAGTAAGATTGCCGTGTGGCACCCTGACATAAGTTCTAGAACAGATATTTCTGAATAGCTGCTTCAATGAACTTCCAATTTTTTGGCCAGCAATTTTAAGTGTTCACCTGTGTTATGTATACAGCACTATGAACTACAGAAAAATTAGTTGATCTCTAAACAAAATCTGTAGTTTAGCAGTATTCCCAGAGCCATATGCCAGCTGTGTGTAATGTAGCTAGAACAAACAAAAAAAAAAAAATTCAGTCTATAAATGTATGTCTTTCAATCTGGCACTGATATGGGAAAATCCACCTACAAAATACAAGTTGCAAAAGAAGTAACTTCCTCTCCGTGGGAACAACTTCCTCTCTCTGTGGGATTCATGGGCAGGCAGCATGGCTAAAATGGTTGAATGTTAGTCTTCCCTGCCTAATACCTGCTGACATAATGTACCTTTGTTTGTTTTGCATTAATGAATCATCTGGAAGAGGTTATGAGAGACAGAAAACCTTTACCATGCTTTAGTTACTGCACAGAGCTGTGATAGATAGCAAGCCTACTGGGCAGTGGGATCATTGATTCGTGTGATGTCCCAGCTGCAGAGCTCACATCTAACAGTAGATAAAATCATGCTCTGTCACGCCGGTAGGAGAAAATCCTGCTCAGTAGAGCTTGGTTTCGTCACTGGAGCATGCAGAGACTGCTCAGTCTCCTGTGAACTGTTCAACTGCAGAACTGTGTCTAGATTATCTCAGGCAGAGCAGATACGAATATCAAAGTTCAAAGACTCTGACATCCTTTCCATTATTAAAAATAATGAATAAACATGACAGAGAATATCTTTTAATAACTTAGGATATGATTGAAGTATCACATGTAGACATGCTTTCCCCTAACTGGGAAAATGAAGCAAAACTTTGTGGGTTAGTGTCCTGATCCAATGTTGGGGGAGGTTTCAATATGATCCCAAGAGCGAGATTAAGTCACAAACAAGGTCAAATGGCGTATACCTAAAACAGGTTTTTATTATTAAATAAAAAACGTGAAGAGAGGTTGCAATAGGACAGAACGGAAGGAAAAGACAGAAATAAAGCAAGGATGTGGGATAGGGATGCAAGAATAGTCACCACCATGGATCCAGCGGCGTCCTGTTGGTCCTCAGTCTTCAGTTCTTCAGTGGTGGATGCACACTGAGCAAAATTTTCTGCTGCCTTTTAAAGTTCATCTTATCTGCTGATTAGCATATCTGCCCACCTTTAGGTTTTTTTTTCTCTGGTCCAACAGGTTTTGTTGCATCTGGCTTCAGGGCAGGAACGTTTGCCTCTTGTCAGTTCATTAGCAATACATGCATGGGGTCTGGCCTACACAACAGAGCCACAAATGGCTACAGGACAATGCAACCACAAGGAAGTGGAGGGGTGCATCCTTCAATACACTCCCGCTTCTCTGGGCAACATCCCCCCAGACCCAATTCACAGGCCGCAGCAGCTTCTCTTGGAGGTTTGCACAGACACAAGCAAGCTTTGAGACAGTCTTATGACATTTCAGTCTCTCACAGTGTAACAAAATGGTTGATTTGCATTACAGGAGTAGGTAGAGGAACCAAATATTATTACAATCTTATTGTCAAGCAGAAGGAAGGATCCTTGTTACATTTCACATGTGGAAAACTCTGGAAAAGTGAAGCTGAAAGGGTTTGCTTTGGGCATCCCACCAATTCTGAGGTAGCTGTGAACCTGTCACAGTCCTGAACATTGAGCGTGACCATCCATTTGAAGATGGGGGTCATCTGACTGGTAATAGCCAGTTTAGGCTGGAAGCTTTTGCTGGTTTTTGTTAGTTGCAATAAATGGTAAAATTCTATGAAACTCCATGGGAGATATGAAATGCTCTCAAGTTTTCTGTTGTGCTTCCTGTCGGTCTCTTTTTAAGAGCAAAATTAATTCTGTGATGATGCTGATATGTAAATGCTAGCTATAAGATGCTGAGTCTAGCAAGGCTGAAGGAGTTGAGGTTGTGAAGGCAGGCACTCTGCAGCTGAGAGTTAGATGGGACATGAAGTTTAGGACTATGAGTGGTATTGCCTCCTATTTGCCTTGTGCAGCTCAATACTCAGTGCCTCAGCTTCAGGGGATCTGATTTTAACTTTTTCCTCTCAATCTGTGTGATGGGTATGTGTACCAGGTTAAGGCGTTCAGCTAGGTTGCCCCTGTTCAGAGAGGCTGCAGGGCTAGTCACCGATGGTGCTCTTCAAGGGGAAGCAATGACCGTTTCCCCTGCCTGGTGCGCTGGAACAGAGACAATTGTGTATGTATTTGAAAGAAACTTACCAAAACAGTGCTCTCAATCCAGAAATAGTGCTCTCAATCCAGGTGCTGTTCAGTCGCATGCTCTGTGAGGTAACCTGTTTATTCAAAGTAGGTCATGGGAAAGTTTTGGAAAACGGGAGAAGCGGGGAGGAAAATTATATAGGGAGAGCAAGTGAAAATTATGACAAAATGAGCGTTTGACCTCAGTATGTTAGTGCAAGAGAAACTAAAAATCCTAAAACAATTTCACAGGTAGATTTGAGAGACTGAGACAGTACCTTAACACTGCAGCCAAGTTATGTTTCAGCAGTTGCCTTCTGCTCCCTTACAATTTCTGAACTAATAGTAGTCTGAAATTAAGTAGTAAACAAATTCTTTAAAAAAAAAAAAAAATCATTACCCCAGAGCTACACGTACTTCAGAGAGAAGTTGCCATTTACATATAAATATAAAAGACCTCCAGGATCTGTATGGCGTTGTTTTACTGTTATGGTGATTAATTGCTTTACTGATGTGGTAGAACAGAGTCTTATGATGGCAGCCTGGCCCTTACACAGCTCAGGCAGAAACCACAGCCATTGCTGTCTGATTACAAAGCTGTCTCCAGTTAAGCATTCCCTTTCAGTGGAAGTACTCTTTGCATGTCACCACTCACCCTTCAACATATAAGGTATGTTAAGTCTTTCACTACAAGATGTAATTCACCTTCTCCAAATGAATCCATCCTCTCCAAACCAGCCCCTTTTCCAAAGCAGTACTACATAAAAGGGGGAGAGATGAGTTTCTACATCAGCACCTTTCTCACGTCAAAATCCCACCGCAACTTTTCTGTGTAGAAACTCAGCCCCTCTTTTTCTTTAGCATATGGTCCCCACGACCCCCCTGGGCCTACTCCCGCCCAGGCCCCCCCAGAGCTGCCGGGGCCGCGGTGGCAGCGTGCCCCCGGGCTGAAAGCCTTGCCCTGCCCGGTTGCCCACCCTGCCCGCGGTGGAGGGAGAGGGCGGGCTCCTTCGGCTTCCTGGGCTGGGTTCAGAGCGCCGTTTCCCTGCCCGCGGTAGGCGGCCGGGCCGGTTGTGCCCTGCAGCGGGGCCGAGGCGCGAGGCGGCGGCGTGAGGGGACGGCGAAAGGCCTCGCCCAAGGGCCGCCCGAGGGGCGGGCGGCCCCGCAGCGGGGACCTCCGGGGTTGCGGTCGGCGCAGCTCCCCTGGGGCGCCCGCCGCCCTCCAGGCCTCGGGGGGGGTGGGGGGGCTCCTGCCGGGGTTGGGGGCGGCGAGGCTGGGCAGCGCTCGGAGCGATACCGCTCCCCGTCCCGTACCCCCCTGGCGGCGCTGGCGGTGCGCGGCGGCTGAGGTAAGCGGGGACCGTGGGCGTCTGTCTGCCGGCGGCTCTCGTCACCCGGAGACGGGTCTCCCCTAATCGGGTTTCCATCAGTCTCCGCGGGGGCGTATAAAAGGAGCCGCCGCGGGGCGAGGCGGGCAGAGCGCGGTGCTGCCCCCCGGCCGGCCCCATGCAGCCCGCCATGATGATGTTCTCCAGTAAGTACTGGGCGCGGAGGGGCTTCTCGCTGGACTCGGCCCTGCCGGAGGAGCGCCCCGCCGTCGGCAGCCTCACCGTAAGTGGCGGGGCTCCGCCGCCCGGCCCACCCGCGGCGGCGGTGGTGGGGACCCCCGCGGGGGCAGCAGGCGGGGGAGCCGCCGTGTCAGGGCAGCAGCGAGGGCGGTCGGGTTCGGCTGGCCGGGGCTGGGGGGTTGCGGCCCCGGGGAGCCGTTCCCCTTCCTCTTAACTTTAAGGTCAGGTGAAGAGTTTTTCAGCAGTTGCAGGGGCCGATGAAGCGAACTTCGCAGTCTAGTCGGTCCCCGTTCAAAACGCCGCCTTAAAAGTGTCTTTGAATAATAGTAAAAGTTTCGTTAGAAATACATGCCTCACTGCAGAAATGAACCGTATTGCTATTGGAATGATATAAAACCACTAGGGTCCGGTTCAGGTGGTTTTAAGTGCTGGAATTTTGAAAAGCTTTAATTAGTCCTGCGGACTGTATGCATCAGCAGAATCTGACTTTTCAAGGCACTTGTAAACCTCACAGCGCGATATATAAAACATTTTTGGCAATAACGCGAATTGCATGCACTTACGCTGCATTGGTGCCTATGGCACTTTAGTTGCTGAGCAGCTGGCTTTGAGGTTTCCCAGTTTCTGCCGAGTAGCAGGAGCACAAGAACTTGCGGGAGCATCGTGCAGGGGATGTGCAATTTCCCTGCTGAAAACCCTGTTAGGAGGTGGAAACAGTTCTCTGTAAAATGATGGTGTGGGTGCAACAGGTCCTTGGGTGATTTCAAGAATGGGATAAACTTCTGTATGCTTAAGGTAAACGTATTTGAATAGGTGGCTTTAATAAGAGTAAAGAATGTTGAAAGGTGCTAATGTAATCTGCTCTGAATATGTGAAATATTTAGGATTATGAAGACTTTGCCTCCTAAAAAATTTTGCAACACGTGAAGATTCAGATCACTTGTAGAACCAACAGAATGCACCAGTTTGTACCAGCTGTGAACTGGCCTATTTGTCTTTATAGTAAAATATGAAATATCTCTCTTTATACATGATTTGCTTCTGTTGGAACTTTGTACATTGTTTGCTTCTTGGAAATACTGGATTAAATGGGATAAATTTGTTTTACTGTCTTTATATTTGAGTTACTTTCTTCACTGAGTTCTGCTGTAGACGACTTCTATTCCTGAGTACTTGTGCTTGCTCCAGATAATTCATTTTCATTAGGAGCTAGTTGACCTGCTAGTCATTATTTAATTATGAAGTATACAGTGTACTAATGAGCATGGTGGATAAGATTTGAGTTCTTGCAATATCACAGCCTCTTCTGCTGGGCTCATAACAAAGAGGTATTCTAGTTTTCATGTGTTTAAGAGGGTCTTTCAGTCATCGCTTCTGGTAATGCTTGCTTGAGAGTATTAGGAAACCTGTGACATTCTTAGAAGGAGCCAAGTGCTCTCTTTTCCCAAAGAAATAGATGGTATTGAGATTCTCAGACACTCGGTTGACTACATGATCCTTCTTACATAGCTTCCAGAAAGCAGCACACAGTGAAAAGTCACGGATGCTATAAAAATAGCACCTTTGTCACTTCATGTGGAGGTTGTGTGCTTGATGTAAGTGAAAAGGACTCAGTGAAATCCCACATATTATTGAAGTTAAAACAAAAGTGACCTTCCCCTAAACTATCCCTGAGCAAACCTCCTCCAGAGCAGAATCATACAAGCTCAATCACTAAAAAATAAACATGTTTGAAACCCTTCATATATCATTCTACAAACATAATTGCTTTTCCAGATTGTTTCTGTGTAGTCTAATAAATGATGAGAAAAGACCACAGAGACTTTTTATCATGTGTAGTACTAGTTTAAGTGTGGCTGGTTTAACCTGTACTGTTTAAAGAGTGGCTGTTGGTAAGATTTGCATTTTGACTAGCCCTCTTTTTAATTCAGTGCCTTCTTGTACCTTAAAAAAAATAAATCTCAGAAGATCCAGTGGGAGCTGACTGGAGAGCTGTGGGCTGAGGGAGATATTTCAGAGTGGACTAGGATCAGGTAAAAAAAATAAACCCGTTTGACATGAACCATGTGGATGCATTAAGATGGATGTGATGCAAACACTTTGTCGCTGTCAGCGATATCCATTTTTAAGAAAACTATTTTATATAATCCGTTTTGAAAAAGAATCAGGCTGAAGCTTACTAATTTTCTGCTGGGTCATGAAGCACTTGATAAAATCTTGTAAAATCTTCTAGAAGCACAGGGAGACCCTTTGCTGAAGTCCATCATCACAGGTCCACAGACATTGTGCAAGTGGGATAGCCTACCTGTAAGGAAAAAATAAGAACAGAGCTTTAATTTGGCTTTCATCAAGTGTTATGAGACCTGTTTAAAAATTCACTTTTGGGTTATTTTCCTTAAGCTGCTTTACAATTTACTAGAGGACAGTTTAATCCATGTGGAATAGTTGTATATGATTCTTAATTTCTAGTTTCACATTTTTTTAGTGACTATATAATGGATGATAAAAGAGCAGTTAACATCTCACTGGAGATATAATTCCTTCAGGAGTCACAAGGTGTGTGTTGGAAAACACAGGCTGTTCTTGAAAATCATGGTCAATCTTATAAAAGTTGTCTACAAAGGCTGTGCTGTTGGCATCTCAACAAGATTTAAGGTGATAAAATTACATTTTTTTTGGAAAATGCCAACTGAAATTTTGCTTAAAGCAGTCTTTGACCCCCAGATTGTGAGAATAATGTAGGAGCGGCCAAGGTTGGTGTAATTTTCTGTATTTTTTTGAGTTCCTCAACCAGCCCATCTTCTACAGGAGGTACAGTTTTTCACAATGAGAACAATCAGCCATTGGAATAATCTCCCCAGGAAAGTGGTGGATTTCCCTGACATTGGACACTTTTAAGATTTGGCTGGACAGGGTACTGGGCCATCTTGTGTAGACCGTGCTTTTGCTAGGAAAGGTTGGACCAGGTGATCCTTGAGGTCCCTTCCAACCTGGTATTCTGTGATTCTGTAATACAGTCTGTGCTTGTATTTCTGTCCTTGTTTGTATAATCAACAGAGGTTTTGTTTTCTCAGGAAAAATTACATGACAATATTAATTGTACTACAACAGAGAAGATAAAGTTTGTGTTTTAATGGTTAATACAAATTTACAGACCAGTGTAAATCATCGTAGATTGACTGGTATACGTTAGAATAGCATCACTGCAGGCTTTGCAGTAATTTAGACTGTCTCAATTTCCTTCATATTTATTACTAATGATAGCACTGCCCTAATAGTATTATCATATTTGTATCCCAAACATTCATATGCTTTTCCTTAGGCTTTTTTTTTTTATGGACTGGCCTCTTGCACAATCATCTCTAACAACTGCCTTTGACCTGTGATTCTGGTTCCGCATTACCTTTAAAATTAAGGCTGGATGAGTTCCATTCAGCTATTTTCTAACAAAAATTTCTCCTTGCCTAAAAAGACTTAATTTTGGGAAATGCGCATTTACATCTGAGATGATGCTGTTCTTTATCCATTTGTAGCTAAACAGATCGAGTTCTGGGAAAAATGAGGAAAAGAAAGGGAAGAAGGGAAATGGGAAAGGTGAATCTGTTTCTGAAGGTGGAAAGACAGCTGTGGTGTTTTCCTTGAAGAATGAAGTTGGTGGATTGGTGAAAGCTCTCCGACTCTTCCAGGTAAAGCTTACAAATCCTTATGCTGCCTGGACTGAGGAAGGCTACTGAGGTCAGGTTGTTTATTGGTATAAATCTAATGGACTGTGGCAGAAGGAATAGAGTGCAGTTACACCCTGCAGAATTGAATAAAAGTAACTTAAAATTTTATGGACAAAGCATTTTGAGCTCATGAAGGGTTTTCTGGAATAAAGTTTCACAGTGATGCTGATGTTCACACCATTTGCTTTAGATTTCCAACGTGTCATTCTCAACACCGTAAATGAGATTTGAAGTTGTCTGTGCAGGCCACAATGAAAGGGGACACTTTCAGAGAGCAGTTCAGAATCTAAATTACATACAGTCGGGTGGTGGTGGCAGCCTTGCTGCAGGACAGTGTTCGGTCATGAAGTTACATGCACCTTTAAGTGCTTGTAGAGTCAGGGCTTTAAGTGTCTAACTAGAATGTAAATTGTGAAGTATTGGTTCCCCTGTAGATCCCCACGCAATCAGTGGTTTTCAGTCAGACTGCTGGTACTGCATGTAGTCTGTGTGCCTTATTCATAATTTGAAGAGGGCTTGGAGACATGTCTGAGGATAGCTAAAGCAAAGCAATACAATGAAAGTCTTATGTTGTTCACTCTGTGCAGTGCAGTGAAGAGAAAGTTAGGAGGTGGCTGGCAGCCTACCTCAAAGGCCAAAACCTCGGAGGGGTGTAAGTACGGGAGCACTAGGTAATACCCATCCTAACTCACAGGAACTGGCTCTGGGAGCAGATTCCCAAGGCTGATGTAGATACTTAGATTCCCCAGCCAAGGAAAAGGGGTGAGTTAGACCCCCAGGAGGGAGGCTGCCAGGAAGCAGGTGCTTGATAGAAAGGGGAAGCTTAAGTGAACTAATAGGAGTTGCAGAAGTGTCATGTTTTCAGTGCAGCTTCTATCCAAGAGTTAAGTGTCTAACTGCAGCTCTGGCTTAAATGCTTGAATGGGTTCATGCATGAAATCTTGGATTTACGCATCAACTCCCCCTTCTTGGGAACGGACATATAACTCACTCTGGTCTCCTAAAACATGGCTGGAAAATTTTGCATATATATCACCCCCATTCACCTAATTAACAATTTGAGTACTGTGAGGGGGTGCACAGGGTTTTGTTTTGTACTTCACCTAGGGTAGATCAGAGTGAATTTGTTACATGAATGGGTTAGCCAAGGAGAAACACCAAATACATACCTTATGGAGCATGCTAGTGGAAGAATTATGTACGTATATTGAGAGGTTGTAAAAGCAGAGAGTGCTGCTTGGCTGTACCAGAGGGGACCTTCATCTGAAATGGACATTTATGTAAAATACAGCAGGCAAATGGAAGTACAAGCACAGATTTCTCCCCATTTGGAAGTCAAAAAATGTTTTATTGGCTTCACTAAGTAACTGAAAGAATAGTTGTGAAAAGTAACAGTAACAGAAAAGAAAAAATCAGAGTCAACACAAGTATTGGTTGAAAGCAGTCATCTAGTCCAACCTGCTGTTTTGAAGCACGTCTATCACAACACTAGATCACATCAGCCTTAACACGTTATGGTTATCTGATGTATGACGCCCTGAGCAGACCAGTAGTTGTGGTGGGAGAGATATTCCGCAGGAAAGTTTTCATGCCAGAAGTATTTGCACACTCATGTTTGTTTGTATCATTCAGTTTTGATGGGGACATTGTAATAGAGAATAAATTGAATTAGATTTTAGTTTTATTACTGTTAACTCTTTGGGTTATTGATAATTACTGTGAGAAAGATAGATGAGGACTGATACACAGTTATCCTCAGAAAAATATTTTCTTCTTCATGAATTCATAAGAGATACTGAAGTAGTACACGTTTAATAGCATCTATGTAAAGAAGCACACTCAAATCTAGTTAAATTAATACTATTATTGTGCACATTGCCTAATAAAATTTCATTAGAATTTAATATTTATAGCAAAGGTAGATATAAAACTGTTAGATTTATTTTTCTTTTCAGAAATTATATTGGTATATTGTCCTCTGTAAGAGATTGTCTTGGTAGATAAAATTTAATCATTAGTTGACCTTCTTCATTAAGTACAAATTTTATTTTTACTTTCAGTATACAGACATTTTTTGTCTTGGGTATTTATTAAGCATCACTAACTAGTTGTGTAGTGAGTACTTTCAAGAAAATGCCTTTTAATAACTGGGAAAAACTTTCCTGAGGAATATGCCATCTGTATTGCTCTTCTAGCTGGTATGTCTGTATTTCAGCTGTTATTTCATCTTTCCACAGGAGAAACATGTGAGTATGGTTCATATTGAATCACGAAAATCGAAGAGAAGGAACTCAGAGGTGGAAATTTTTGTGGACTGTGACTGCAGTAAGAAAGAATTTAATGAACTAATCCAGTTGCTCAAGTTTCAAACTAATATCGTATCTCTCAATCCACCAGAAAACATCTGGACTGATGAAGAAGGCAAGGCTGCTTTTATATCACTTGATTTAGACACTGACAAATGTTTTGCACAAGTATCTCCATAGTCTTACACTCCAGTACATTCAACTCATATTCTGTCTTCTACAGATCTCGATTGTGTCCCTTGGTTCCCCAGGAAGATATCTGAATTAGACAAATGCTCACAGAGAGTTTTGATGTATGGATCTGAGCTGGATGCAGATCACCCTGTAAGTGTAACATAAAGTTGTCTTGTAGATCATTTGTTCAGATTATTTGCCAGTCAAATAAAAAGCCCGTTGACTCCTGATTCTGAGTACCTTTTTCAGGATATGGTTTTCAGAAGATGGGGATTTAGTTCTCTTCAGTAGTTTCTGTAAATAATTTCCTTTTCTGTAGAAGGACACCCAAAAAGGAGGTCCTCCAGAAAACTTACTTGCTCTTTAACAACTCTGTCCCCTTTTGTTCTGCTTTCATTTATTCATTGTTTTAATTAACTAGTTGATAGAAAGGTTTCAAACTCTGAAGAGTTTAGATCAATGTGACCTTCAGTTTTGTCACAAGTAGCTCTTAGGTAAGAATTGATATTAACCTAGGTGTCAGAGAAGAAAGAATTATGAAAGAAGACATCCTTGGGCACTGAGAAGGTAATTACAAAATAAAACAGAGCAACATGTTCCTGTTTCTGCATGAATGCAGCAGATGGGAAGGTGTCTCACATTGTTTCCTGACTTTGGTGACAGAAGACAAGCCTGCATTTCAGACAAGCTGTAGTGCCAAATGCTCAATGCAAAAGGCAGAAAAATAGATTTATTACTGTTTTATTTCTTTTGGCTGATGTCCATAAATGCTTAACCTCTCTGAGTGTTTAGATGGCAGATGATTGCAAGCATTTGTGTCACAACATTTTGACTTGTTATAAATCCAAGTTTCTACCTTTGGATCACTTGGCTGAAAGACCCTGGTGGTAGCTAGTTGTATTAATTCCTAAAATAGGCTGTATTAAACTGGTATTGTAGGAAACTTCCAGCTGAAAGAAAGTAGGTAATGAACTAAGATTTCTTACCATAAGACTGTCTTGTAATAGAATCAGATTAAACTCTAGCTGTAGGTGATAGTCTCCTTTGTTTTTTGTCACACACATTTTTGTTGGTATTGTCCAGTGTGGTGAAAAATGGCCCTGAAGAATTTGTAAGTGACTGCAGAAAGATCAGTTTTGTCTAAGGGACTTTCTAGTGATGCATCTGTATACTGTGGTACTACAGTGCCTGTGTAGACTCCTCCCTGGTGACTGCCTTGGCTGAGGAAAGGCAGGTACTCCTGGTGGCCCTGGGTTTGGGGCTCTACGCCAGTGCAGAAATGTCACTGAGACTGCTGCCTTCTATGCTGTCTGCTCCACAGCTCCTACAGCGGCTGTGCCACAGTGGGAGCTCAGGCACAGACCCTCATGCCTGTGCACACAAGCAAATGGACATCATCACGATGTCCCCTGGCAGCCCCACTTCCTTGTCTCTGGTGTCATCTGCCCATGTATCAGCCATGATGCCAGTCATCAGCTTGCTTGGTTTCCAGCCACCTCTACCATGTGTGAGCCCTTACCACACTGTGGGCCCACAGTTGGGGAGCACGTTCCTGGATCCTGGGTTCTGCCATGTACTTCTTGATGACAAACCTCACATTTTCTCAGAATGGAAAAGTCTGTTGATTACCTTCAACCACTAACAGTAATTTGATTCAAACAGAGGCTGTAGTGGCAGCTCATTCTAGCCTTGAGTTGATGACTGTGATGGGCCATTTGATACTGTTTTATGTTCTGAGCTGGTGCCTTCATTAAATACTTGAGTGCTCTGCTGAAAATGTGCTTTCAGTTTTACAGACAATGAAAAAAGACATTTGCATTATATGAATATATATTTTACACTTGGGAAAACTCTTATAAACATAATTTACACACCATTTGTTAGCCTATGCAGCATGTTAGGTATTAGAAATGGAGGAAAAAACCTGTAAAATGTGTGACTGGCCTTTCAAAGGCCACTTCTGGTGCCTGCCCCGCTCCTTAGCGGTGGCGTGTAGGTGCCAGAGGACCAAAGAGAATTACCCTATTACAGAACCAGTATAGCACCACTTCAGCAGCATAGTCCTAACCCATTCTATATTGGCTAATGTTTTCAGTCTCAGTTTCACTACACGTGACAGGCTTTTAAATCCCCTGTGCTGTCTTCCGTCACTTTTCAGCTCTTGAATGGCCTGTGGCTGAGTAATTCAGTGCTTATGTCAAAAGGTATTAAGCAGACAAGGAGGCTCCCCCAGATTACAGTAACTTTTTGCCAGTCAGAAAGCTTTTCAGTGTAGGAGTGGAGGCTTGAAGGTTTTCTGCAGTCCTCTGACATCCTCCCTTACTCTGCCCCAGCAGCACAGCTTTGGTTATGGGGCAGTAAAATGCCTTCTGAGTTTTCTGGAAGCTCATACAAATACTTCAAATCACACGATGTTATCTTTTCATTCCCTTCAGGGATTTGCATTTGTGTATGTGAGCATTAAGGAGAAAATGCATTTTACCCTTCACTCTGACTAGGGGAAACTTAAATGCACTTTCTGGGCTACTAACTGGGGAACTTAGATAACTCTTTACCCTTTTTCATCTTCAAGAGGTTGGCAGTTCTGCCTTGAAAATAGATAACTCTTTTTGTGATCCAAAACGTGAAGTGTCTACATCTTTTATAGGTATAGAAGAGATCTTGTTCTAGTTTTGAATAGCTCAAAGGGCTGTAACTGGCTGGTGTGTATGTGTTATACAGCTCTGTTGTGCTTAATATGGAAAAGGTGTGAGCCAACTGTAGCCCATGAGGTAGACCCCTTCCTCTGTAACTCAGACTGGAGCAGCAATATGCATATTTGCTGCTGGAGGCTGATGGTTCAGTCCCTAATGTGTTGGTTAAGATGGCAGCTGCTGAAGTAGCATCTTCAAACTGAGTTGTGTATGAATTCTGAGCACTTGATTCTTCTAGTGAAAAAAAGATGTATTAAAGATAGGTAAATTACTCTGCTTTGTACCTGCGTGTAGATTTCCATTCAGATTAAGGAAAACCTGAGTGAGATGAAATGACAAGGAAAAAGTTTCCCTTTTTCAACATCTTGGATGAATGACTGTACCTATGTACAATCCTGTCTCGAAAAAACTCCTGTGGGACTTTGGTGGGGAAAAAAGTGAAGAAATCGTTATTTTCTCTTGCAGTCCAGTAGATAGTGTTAATAAAAATGCAATATAAGTAGGTACTAAATAAACGCTTTAATGATTTATTTTATAATTCTTACAGCTGATTTTCTGTCCTTACTGTAAATTACTCTCCTCTTCCTTGCTTAAGGGATTTAAGGACAATGTCTATCGACAGAGAAGAAAGTATTTTGTGGATGTTGCCATGAGCTACAAATAGTAAGTACTGGCATAATTCTTCCCCATGCTGCTGACTAGTTAGAATTCATGCTCTACTTAGTTCTGTAGGATGAAGTTTAACAGTAGACAAAGTAATCCTTTAAACTTTGACTAGTTTAGTGTAGGCTATAAATGACAAACCTGATGCTTGAAATACCGTTACATTTTAGGTACAGATACAGGCAAGTAAAGCATTTGAAAGGTAAGCGCTATCTCCAGTATTTTATTCATAGCTGCTTAAACTTAAGCGTTTTACAAGTGCTTGCATGTCTTAATGACAAACTGATGCACTGCTGAATCTCATGTATCTAGCATCCCCACATAACTGGACGAGCTCACTAAAAAGCAAAATTACTATTTTCTTTTCATGTGCTTACTATACTGGATGCTGCAAAATGCCATTTACCAATTTTACCAACGCAGCTCTAAATCTCTCAGAATTCAGTTAGTCAATTTCTCTGTAGTTATTGGAGCTGGTGACTGCACAAATACACTGCATGTGATTTCTAATTTTGATTCCCCCCCCCCCCCCCCCCATCAAGTCAGTATTTTCAATTTGCTACCATCCCTAGAAGTTAGGAAACTTTCTGTGCTACCTACAAATACCTACTGTGTTCCATTTTTCTTGTCACAGAAGCATTAAAATAATTCTGATCATACTCTAGGTTTTATTTGCAACAGGCCTAAGCCCTCATTCTCAAGGGAAAGAACATAATAATTTCATGTTCTTTTCCATTTTACCACACTTCAGGTTTTTAATTTTTCTCCTTTGAGATTTCTACCTATGCTGTTTAAAGAATATAAAACACAACAATTTTTTTCTCCCTTTGTAGAAGGCACATCCTGTCAGGAAGCAATTCAAAAATGGGTTTTTGAAGGTTTTCAGTTTTGTTTGTTGTTTTGTTTTTTTTAGTACAAGGCTAGTATACAGGCTGCAGAAGTCTGGGGTGACAGGACGATGAGCTCTGCTTTGTGACCATGTAATCCTGATTATATTTCTCCTTTAATTTTGTCTCATTCCTGTCGTTAAGCTACTACCAATCTAATAAATGTGTAAGTGCTTGTGTTGGTTCCCTTTTTTCCTGCCTGTCGTGGCATTTTTTTAGCTGGGTGCTCATGACATTCATCCAGCACACTGAGCTGATGCCTGCTGGGGGCAGGGTGCTCATTGGTAGAGAAGCTTCCTAGGCTGACCAGGTAAGTCCTAAATTTAGCCAGCTTTCAGATGTAAACAGAGACAATTTTTTTGTTTGTTTGTTTATAGCTGATTGATTTATTATCTCTTTTTTCAGTCTAATGGTTGTGGTAGAGTTAGTGCTTCTTGCCTAGCATTTATTGCAGTGTGAAATGTCAGGCAGGTACCTGTGGATGAAGGCAGACTCTGTGTGCTCCTAAAGTGCTTTCAGTAAGTTGGATCGTTCTCCATTTACCCATGACAGTAGCAGTAGTGCCATGCATTTCACAGCTGATAAGTTGCTGGAAATATTCCCCTCTTTCCCCTCTTAGCTGCCTAAGTGCTGGAAAGATCATGCAGCTGGCTCACCAAGCGGTGGTTGGTCTTCTGCTACAAAGGGTTTTTTTTTTTCATCCTGAAACCAGTGAGAAACATCTTTTCACAAAAATCACGTAGAGTAATCCCTGCATATTCCCAGAAAAACAGGGAAAGGAAAAAATTTTTCATTCTTTAGGTTTTGAAGGCTCAAGAACCATTTCTGCAGGCACATTACAAAAATCAAACGACCCAAAGGTTATTTGCAAGCCAGTCTTGTATTTTGGCAAAATTCTCAGAAGTCCTTCTTCATCCCAGTGATCTTGTCAAACCTTTAAAAGATTTCAAACTCTTCCTACTATTAAAAGCAGAGGGAAGACAAGATGCTTCAAGTATTTTTAGCCAGGGACTACGAAATGACTGGGAGGCCAGTGCTTAGGGCAGTTACCTAAGATGTGACAAAGTCTCATTCATACTCCTCAGGTCTCTTGCAGTGGTTATGTTAACCCCAGGGATGTGCCATATCCACTGGGCTGTGCAGTCAGTCTGTCTCCGGGTGTGCCTGTAGGGACAACCCGGGGAGACATTCACTCTCAGCGTCCTGCAGCTCAGCCTAAGCCATGCTAAGGAAAGGCTCATCAGCTCAGGGAGGACTCCATGCTGCTACAGCTAAGCTATTGTTGCTACCCATGCTGGGGAGCTCAGAATTAATACAGGTGTCTTGACACTACATTGCAGTCTCATCACACTCTCTTCTGTGGTCTAATGACTATTTACTTATTTATACAAAAGGAACAGCTCTGTTGTAAGGACTGCTTCCCTTAGGGATAAATTCAGAGCATTGTCTTGAACCTCTCAGTGTCTTTCAGATAAGTGACCTTCCTAATCGCTTACTGAGGCTTGATGCCTTTTTTGCTTTATGTTTTCTGGTGCAAAAAAAACCCAACCCACACTTGTTTTCTTAAAAAAAATGACTAAGACATTTGGTTGCAAACAATTGTCTTCAAGAAACTGGCTCTGTAAAAAAATTGTTGAGTTGAGAATCCCAGATCAGCATTTCCTTTATGAATGGGTGTTAAAGGGAAAGACATGTTAATAGAGCACAGCAGTGAAGATCAGCTGTATGAAATAAATGGACCAAAAAAAAAAATTCCTCCCTCCTTCACTTAGCTTCTATCCTAAAGATAGTGAAAATGTGTTAATCTTGCTAATTGGTCCTTTGAGACTGATTAGGGATTGAAAAAGTGTTGAGAAAATTAAATCTGTAGGAAAAATACAATGTTTAAGTGGGAATTCATAATATGAGTTGATAGCTCATGACCATTGCAAAGTGGAAAGACCCTATTTTAGTAAGGGGAAATAAGAATTCAGAATAGGTTAGCTTGTAGAGTCATCTTACTCAGCCACAAGAAAACTAGCTATGCAGGCTGGCCATTTCCATGATTCATTGAAATGTTTGAGCTCAAGGTGGGTCTTGCTTGTTGAAATAAGAAGGTGAGAAAAATGAAATTTGCAGAGCCAAGTGAGAAAGGCATAGGTCCTCCCTCAAGTCTGACTGCCTTGATCCTCTTGATAAAGAAAGCAATATCATGATCAGCTGGAAATAAGATCAGCTTTCCCAGACATAAATCCTATTAAGGAATTAATGTTCAGTGAACCTTACTTCAGTACTAATGAATTAATTGAAACAATAAGTTATAAACCTTTTAGTGAGCAGTGACCAAGCTTCAGATCTTTGATTGTGTTTATACCTCTCTAGTGACAGGCTAAATCGAAACCTGAGTTTTCCCACTGGTGCACACATTTCTTCCTCTTTGCTGGGCCAGTGCTGACCTGTACTGGCAGTATCCGTAATAGAGGTCAGGTCTAAGGAAAAGGGACGAGGCTACTGCACAGTATTCTGGCAACCCCACGTGGATGAAGTAGCAGCCTGCTTATATCTGTCATGTATGGTACAATTCAGAATAGCTGTGTTGTGCTTTCCATGAGCTGGCAACCAGCTTAAGGCTGATAAGAGTGTAAAGGTGTAGACGGATACTAGACCTGAAGGACTGACTCCCACTGCAGAATGGGTACAGACCCAGTTGATGAGAAATGCTTCACTAAATCTGTTGCAATTCTTGTCGTGTCTGCAAAAGAGTTTCTGAAGGGGAACTAGTGGATGTATTGGGTATTCAGTGAGTCCTTAACAAGTATGAGTACCTCATACAAAGTAGCCTTTGACTGACAGATAACTGCCGTGGATCAAAATCCTTTGATATAGTGAAAGGCAAGGGGATTAAATGGTAACTTTTCAATAAAGATGAGGGGACAGCCACAATGAATGTAGGGCAGATGATCCTCTCTTGTGCGTGTAGGGACTGCATAGGATCAATTGCATGTGACGGGAGGGCCCATTCATTGTTACCTCGTACAGTGGAGACAGGATTATGAACTGGGCAGCAACCGAGATGGAGAGTCAACCCCCAGCAAAAGCTCAGCACTGCATTTCTCCTGCTTCAGTGGGATTCCCCATGTCAAATACGCCCATTCGGCTGCTGTCTGCAATACTAGGGAAGCTGCAGTCCTGGGCTGGGAGTGCCCACGTTGCCAGCCCTGTGGCAGGGGAGTGGGAGATAGAGACCAATGGGGTGGAGGAGGATCCTGTGAATCCCTTTGCCAATCTGTACTTTGTTACAGTGCGGAAAAAGAGGATACCCGAGGAGAAGGCAGATTGCACGGATTACATACTCTAGATTGTGAACATTAAATCCAGAGAAAGATTATAAAGTTTCTAGGGGGAATTAATGATGTGAGATGATGGCCTGTGACCATGGCATGGGAAGTTCTTTACAGCTAAATACAAGGTAGTGCAAATTGGAAGGAGCCCTTCGCATGCTTGACACTGTTAGTCAGTTTTGAATTAGCTGTAACCACTCAAGGCAAATCTTAGATGTCAGAGACAGATTAGCAGGTACCCTGGAAGGCTCCTGCTTTGCGATTTCTGTACATCTGTGTGAGGGGGAGGAGGCAGGGGAACGGTGCAGAAAAAGAAAAAAGGAGAGATTTATTTTTAGATCTAGGCTACGCTGTTGGCTCTGAGGTGAGCTTCCTCATGATGATGTCCTGCATGAATTTAGGATTCCAAACATATCTGCACATGTAAGCAACAGTCTAAACAATAAATATACATATTTTAATTGGATCCACACATTTCTAGACATCTGTGTAATTGCCTAATCTTTGCTTTGTAAAATGCTAGGTAATTATGCTGTGTGAACATTATGTATTTTAAAGAATGCATAGAGCATGCAGTCTGCTGGTGGTCTTACTGAATCTGCGAGTTAGACTGAATCAGGATCTTCAGCTAACCACTTGCAAAGGCATCAGTGGCAGTAAATGGAGAAATATTACTCTGGTATAGGAGCATGGCATATAAGAGATCCATATTTGTCCTATAAAATGTACAAAGACTAAGAAATAATCTCATTGTTTAATGAGAAATACAGGTCTAAAGAAATTAATATGTACAATGTGACATCAAGATGTAATTCTAAGAAAAAGCATCTAGCTGTCATTTAAAAATAGTCTTAATAGTCTCTGTTTGCCTTTATTTAAATAATACTTTTCACAGAAATTTTGCCATTCACAGTCTGTCTAGAATCTGATTGTATTTAAATGTGTTTTGTATTATTTTATTTTTTATAGTGGTCAACCCATTCCCAGAGTGGAGTACACAGCTGAAGAAATTAAAACATGGGGAGTGGTATTTAGGGAACTCAGTAAACTCTATCCCACCCATGCTTGTCGTGAATATTTAAAAAACTTTCCTCTGCTGACCAAGTACTGTGGATACAGAGAGGATAATGTGCCTCAGTTGGAAGATGTTTCTATTTTTCTTAAAGGTAAGATTCATATTTGGTTTGTCAATAGTTATGGTTTCATGAAAACACTCTTTTTTGTTAGTATGAAATACAAAGCACATTGAATGAAAAGACTCCCAACGTTGTTTGTGGACTTTGGTTTAGCCTGAAGTATTATTCTGTTTTTGACATTCTCCATGGCAGAGAGTTTGTTGAGTCAGGAGGGTTTTATGTATGTATTAGCAAGTATGAAGTTGAGAGGCATTAAACAGCTGAACATGTATCACATGATGTTATCTTGCACAGGGAGAAAAGTCCTTCAGTGCAATGAAAAGAAAGAGCAGAGTTACCTCTACTCTTCTCATGGCTCCAGAGTGGGAGTTCTTATAACCGCAGTGGGCATCCCCCCAATATCCAGGCAGGTAAAAGAGGGAATATGCCAAGATAACTGAATTTGAGGAGAGCAGGTTTGGCACATTGTTGTACAGCCTGATGAGTATGAGGCTTTCCTGAGTGCTCAAGAACTCATGAAACTAGTCATTATATGTTAAAAAAAAATCAATGGGACTCCATAGGTGATCTGGTACTTCTCTTTCATGTTGTTTTTTAAGTGATAAGTATATTACATATTTAGTTTTGAAAACACCCTTATTTTTCATCTGTATTGGAAATGTATCCCATATGGAAGAGCTGGCAGACATATACCTGCTGGAGGAAAAGCCACCAAAGAGTTAATTTAAGATTTTAATTTCTCCTCAAGGGTCTCTTCAGGTACATATACTTGTTCCTTAATTGTCTTGCTCAGGAGCTCCAGGAGCTCAGGAACTAAAATACTATAAAGATGTGTGTTTGGAAAAAAATGTTATGTGCTGTTAAGTGTTACAAGAAAAATTAGCAAATCGTTTGTCCAAAATATGTATGGAAAATATTTAGCTAAGAGAAATACAAAATTTGTAATGA
This sequence comes from Strix uralensis, assembly GCF_047716275.1. Taxonomy (NCBI): domain Eukaryota; kingdom Metazoa; phylum Chordata; class Aves; order Strigiformes; family Strigidae; genus Strix; species Strix uralensis. The sequence goes on from NC_133976.1 coordinate 41,631,572, forward strand.
AAGACTTACTTCCCTCAGTCCCTGCTTTATTTGTAACTCGTTTGTGAAGACCTGCATTTATTAATAACTGACTGATCATTCTTTGAATTTGGTTGTGTCTTTCATATACTGTATTATGGTCTCTAAGGAATGATGCCAAAGTGTACAGGTTCTTTCTCCCTAACTAGAAACTCAAAACCTCACACTTATTTCAGAAATACGTTTTCAGACTAAAATACAGCAATAGTAGTAGTGTCTGTTGAAGAAAAATTTGGAACATTCTCCTGTAAGCACTTGGAAAGAGTGAAGAATGAATTTGGGAGAGAAATGTGCTTTTCAAAATCATTGACTCTGAAATTATTCCCCACTGGGACTAATCTGAAAAAGGAACACTTTGTTAGATATTTAAATGAGGACCTCAGCTGTGGAAGTCAGTATTTTACTGTCACAAACAGTATTTTATCTGTAAAAATAAGGACAGATTTGATTTAATCCTATTCTGTTCTGTTAGTTTTTAATATATTTTAGAGAAGTCATCTTCTGTTTTGGAAACTTCTTTCCTGTTTAGTACCAGACATAAATATCAGATACTCTGTGATTTGAGAACATCACTTATGGTACCTTACCATCTTTTCTAGACAGACGTATTCAAACCAATTTTGAAATACCTCAAGTTGTTTTCATTAAACATATGCAGACAAAGCAAAATAGTTCTTGTATCTAATAGGTGACAATGATGTGTGGTGTTCTTCAGCCAAGATTTCTCATGTCATGCTTCTGGTAGAATAATTAACAGATCATTACCTGTCCTTAGAAACTGATACAGTGATATATCTATAATAAGGTCTTTTATTATCTCCTTCACTTCAGAAAGGTCTGGCTTCACAGTGAGACCAGTTGCTGGATACCTGTCTCCCCGAGATTTTTTAGCTGGCTTAGCATATAGAGTTTTTCACTGTACTCAGTACATACGACATGGCTCAGATCCTCTCTACACACCAGAACCGTAAGTTGCTACATTTGCTTTAGTGCTGAAAAAATATACTCAATAGATTCTTAAAAGACCCAATTGAATTTGCCAAGATTGAAAAGAGGAACATTCCTACAAATGTAAAAAATCTACGTACACTGTTGATGACAAAACCCTTCACACCGGTAAGCCAGAATTTAATTCAAAGGCCTCTTTTAGACTTTTGACAAGGGTCTTAAATAACTGGGTTATTTATATGGTGGGTCAAAAAATTCTATCTATCTGGATTATATTTCGGTGGAAAATGGAGTTTTCAACTAAACATTTTGAAAAAGTGTCAAAAAGTTTACTTTCTGTTGGACAACTAAGAAAGAAGTTGGGAAAAAAGCCCTGAATCTGCTGAAAAAAAATTGCTTTTAAAATTATAGTTTGGTCTTCTCGTATCCCCATTTATTTTTTTTGGGCCAGACTCCACAGCTGAACTATGCTTCTCTCCTATAACACAATGCAAGCAAGTCATGAAACTATTCTCACACACAGAGAGGGTATTAGATATGAAGCCTGTTGTAGGGAACATGATAGAAATAAGAGACACTTTAATTATGACTTTCATGGGACAGCATTGCAGCTTTTCCAAAACAGAATATTGCGAGTTTGGATGAAATATTTTGGCATTCAGTCTCTTGATGAAAAGCAGGGGAAGAAAAGATGGAAGCGATTGTAGTTCTTGTCTTGTATTATATATGGTGTGCTCTGTGCAGTAATAACAGAACAATACATGTCAGTTAGATAATATGAAGGTAGTTTTACCAAAGGCATCTGCTGATCTTGTAACCACAGGAATAACATTTTCACAGTGAATCAGTCATCAGGCGGTTAACATGGAATTGTAGCTGTTGTTTAGTCAGCTTGGACTATTTGAGTGTATTTTTTTTGGCCAAAATTTACAGAAGGGGTTCATACATATATATTCAGATCCAGTCCTGTAAACATTTGGACCCATGCCTAACTTTGATCTCATGAATAGACTGCCAAAATCATGGAGTAATATTTTTGGATATAAAAGGATTAATGGAGCCGCATATTAAGCTGTATCTAAAAATGCTCTAACGTTATTCTGGCAGGAGTCACCAGGTGGTGCTGTTACACACTTACCTACTTTATTCCTCGGCATGTGAACTGGGCACAGTACTTGCTGGAATGCTATGAGGCTAGTTCTGTGTACGTGTTTCTTTTGGGAGAGAGGTGGTAATCCCTGAAGGGATTCACTCACTTCTGTAACCTCTGTAATTAGAACTTTAATCTCTTAAATTTGTAGGCAAATGCTACAATGTAAAATCCTGAAAGAAGGGCTTGGATATATGATGCTGGACCTTTTCTGGTCTATCTGAAAATATCTGTAGATATTTCAAAAAAGAAATTACAATTAGGAAGTACCAGGTTTTGCACCAATGACTTCCTCTCCTGGGGGAAGCCAGTGTCTCAGATTGCAGTACCGACCAATGTTCAGCAAAAGAATGATGACATTTATTAACTTAAAACAAACTAGAAGAACATTTTCATCTATTGATAGGGGATTTAGGTAGCTAACTCCAACAGGAACAAAGGAGGGAACATCTTCCAGGAAACAATTAAGTGCGTGTGTGATTTTGCTGATGTTCTCTGGTTCATTAATTTGAGACCCCCTGTAGTTTTCAGGATGCTGCTTAGATTCAGAATTGTGCAGTGTATCATAGCTGATCCTTAGTAGTAACAGCAGCTACTCTTTTTGTAACCTTTCTGGTCATGGTGTCTGGAAAGTCACTGTTTTGTAATAATAGTTCAGTTAGAATGAAGATTTTTATTCCTTGTTTGGGCTGAACTTAATCCAGATCATGGTCTTAACACTTCTAAATATGACTAACAGAGGAATTAAGTTGTCATTTTCTAATGATGTTACTCTCTTCTTGCAGACCTCATTGTTCACATAAGTTATGTGTACTGACTATCAGGAACTCCATAGGAAAATTTTGAAAATCCCTTTTTAAATGTGTTTACTTTTTTTCATAAGATAGAGCATATAGTAAGTGTTATCAGAAATGCAGGGTGAAATCCTGGCCTTTTTGAAATCAACAGCAAAACTAAATTGACTTGAGTGGGGACAGCTCTTCATCTTCCACAGTAGCTGCAGTGCCCTGATATCTGCTGGTTGATATATGGGGGCCATAATGATGTTTGCTGCAGGTCCCTGGCTTGGTGAATGTTGCATTTCAATGATATAAACCTGGTAAAAAGACTCCCTTTGACTTCAGTGGGCTTTCCATCAGATTTAACACCCAGGCTATAGAGCTAGATACAAATTAGAGAGTTCATTTGGTGTGATCTGTATCACTACTGTATGCATTTTAAAACATTTCCTCCTGTGTTTCATTACGTTTCTACTACATTTACAGAGCTATATAGATTTTCTCTGCTCTGCTAACTAATTTACTCCAAGAAAAATCTTTTGCTGTGAAAAGTGCATTACAAAAATCTTATTTTCTCTGAGCAATGTGTGTGAATAAATTAAAGGAACGTAATTATTTTCTGAATAAAACAAAAGTATCAAGCCTTGGTAGTTAAGCGAAGAATTATATTGTTTAGACTATCTATAAAGGGCCAGACTGGCAGGGAAGTATGAGAGACGCCAGTGACAATCCCAAATGCTCGTTCATGGTTCTATCTGGAAGATTTCTTTTTTTGTTCTTTTTTTTTTTGTTCATGTGCTTTTTGTTTCAAGCTCCCCTCTTTATAACTGCATGTTTAAAATATTACTTTGCATAGTTTTAATGGAAGAACCTACAAGTTAAAGGCATGAGAGAAATAGCTTCTGCCTCCTCATCCTCCTCCCTTTGCCAAGAGAGACAAGTTAATGGGCCTAGGCTTTGTCTGTTCTCATTTTGTCTGCAAGGGTGAAAGTGACACAAAGAGCCTGTGTCCAAGTGCAGAACTAGGAATAATGCGTCTTTGCTTATTTGTTTCTGGGGGTTGTGGCATCAGCACAGGAAAACAGAGATGTAGACACTTGCTGAGATAGCAGTAGTAGTGATGTTGCTGTAGAAGCCTGCCTGGAGACAAGCATGCTTACCTGAAGCCAGGAACTTGTAGCCAGTTTGACTGTATCTTTGCTCTTACATTTAACTCCACATCAGTAGTTCAAATAGTATCTGGATTGATGCAGTGCAGCATAGGTAAAGTGCTCTACAATCTGTGTTGATTTCTCCAGTGAAAATAAGAATTGGAGTTAGAGCTCTGAAATTCCAGAGAACGGGCTTTGTGGCCCATTTCTGTGTTGGAAAGTGATGGTTGGAGGAGTCACGTTCCTCCAGTGAATTGTTTGGTACTGGGAATTCTCTGGGTGTATCTATCAGACTGCAAACTCCATTTCCCTGCTGTCCTTTATATTGTTAGCGAGCTAAATCTTGCAGGAGATGACAGAAGAAATTGTTGTGACGGGAATGGAATTAATTAAAGAATGGTCATTAACCTTCGTTGATTATCCCCTCAAGTAATGCAAACCATCTCCTCAATAAAGAGATGGATATTGTGCAGAGCCAGCCAGTTTTTGAAGTCTGAGCTCCAGTGAGGAAGGGAGTACTATCTAAGCTATGGGTCTTGTGGTAGGGAGCTTTGATCATCTTTTGAGACTCAAGAGCATCATCAGAGGGGTGTGGAGGTCATAAAGGAGAAGCCTTCCTTCCAGCTGCTTTTGAAGAAACTGGGAATTTGCCAGGCTGTGAAGGGACATACAATGATGTAGAAACAAAGGAGGAAAGATCTTACTTTCAGGAGGAAGGACAAGCTTTACCAGGCAGTGGAAGACAAATGCAAACAATTTTCCTTACATGTCTGATACTGTTCCTGGTCAGCTGTACTTATCAAACATGTTTCATGGATGTTGACTAAACATACTGGCGCACAGTAAACTTGCCTATATTGCTACAAGTGAATCTCTAGTCAGTGTCCATGGACCATGTTTGTTTTATCATGTCAAGCACAAGAGTATCTGTTTACCTCCCCTGCTTGTTTGGAAAATACATATATCTAGGAAGGAAGAGAAATGAGATTTGGTACTTCCTCTGTACTGTTGAATGAATTACTCATATATGAAATTGGCTCAGACTTGTCATGCACAACTTCAGAGTGGTGGTTGTCTCACCAAAATGTGTGAATATAACATGAGCAAATGTTGCTAAGCATCTGTCAGTGAGGCCATCTGGGCTGAGAAGAGAGGCTTGTATGTAGCCCTCCAATACTGGAACTATATTTGATAAGCTTTTGGTGAGGCAAACTAGGAATGCCAGAAATGCTAATCTTCATTTGCATGTGTTCAGAAACTACTATTTACTACTATCTACTATCCACAGTTGGTGCAGACTTCTTGGTGAAGAGTACTGAGTAAGAAGACTTGAAAATCTATAGAGGGTTGTTTTTCTGTTCATGATTTATCTGAAGTGTCAGGTTCTGTGTCTTTTCAAACAAAAATAGTTTATAAAAGACAAATTGGATGATTTTGGATAGAAAGCAGAAAACTTGATGTTTTCTCCCTGCCTTTAAAACAATTGTTTACAGCTGAGGAAAAAAAAAAAAGAGAGAAATGTCTTTGAAGAAACAAAAGCAAAGGAAATGTCAGATCCGATTTTTAAAGTGAACTTTACTACCAAGTCCATTATTTTCTGTGAACAAATGCACCAAAACTTTCAGAATTGTTTGAGAGCTTTTGTAGATGATGCATGTGCACTTTTGTTAGGTTGGTTAGCAGTTTTTTGTACACTTGTATCTCCACTTTGTCGTGACTAATAATGCACTTACAGGTGTGGACAGCAGTTCTTTCTGAAACTATTTGGGTTCTCTGCTTTTTCTGAAATCTGCTAAGTGAAAGGTGGACCGTGTAATAAAAGTACCTGGTAATTGCAGTAGGAACTCAGGACTAAATGATAAATTAAGCACACAGAAACCTCTGAATTTCTGGTGGCAAGTGACAAAATCTTTGGTTGTGGAGCTGTACCCAGGTGTGTAAAGGGGAATGGAGAAGGTGAAGAGGGAATGTGTTAGAGTTTGGACTTGATTCATGTGGAGAGAAATGCTGAAAACTGTACTTGTGAGACATCTGGCTTTCCTTTGGGCAGTTCAATCTTCATGCTACTAAGCCTGGAAGACAGCAATGATCAGGTCCTCCCACTCAATCTGAAAATGATGGGGAAATCATGGAACAGGTGGGTTTAAATGACATATAGCCCATTTGATAGAAACAAATGTGTATGTTTCTGCAGAACCATACATAGGGAGGAACCACTACACTGTGAAAAACATGTTTCATGGTAAGACTTTTAAAGTAGAGGTCAGACCTATGTAAAATGTCTTATGTTAAATTAATTATGGAATGATTATGGCATTAATTTCAGTAATGACCCTCTTTTCATTTCCATTCCCTTAGGGATACGTGCCATGAACTCTTGGGACACGTGCCTCTACTTGCTGATCCCAAGTTTGCACAGTTTTCACAAGAGATAGGACTTGCTTCACTGGGAGCATCTGATGAAGATGTTCAGAAATTAGCCACCGTGAGTCAAAAATCTTTTTGTGGCGTGCTCTCTCATCTGTCCTCCTGTTTGGTTGATGAAGCAACGTGCATTGTCTTATTAGAGCTAACTGCATTTGCAGATTGCAGATGACTATGATGTGACAATCACAGAGCTTTAGGTATTTTTCCATTGTTTTTAATAACAGTAAAGCTGAACACACTAGTCTTCAAGTAGTCAGTTTTACTTTTTATGTGCAATAACCACCAGTTTTCAGAGCTAGCTGAGATGGATTTTGTCTACTTTAAGGTGCTGAAAACAAGCAAGGTAATTTTGAAAAAAAAAAAGAAAGAAAACACTTTGGTGTGTGCTCTCAGCTCTACACTGTTAGCTCCTCCACAGGTGGCCACTTTGGCTCTTAGCACTGCTATTTCTGTACTCACTGTACTGTTTTGCAGCTGTTCACTGTATTGTAGCGTGTGATGGATTTTAAGATTACCTTGCATCCTTGCTTCTGCTTCTGTTGGAGAATATGTAGTTACTAAGCCAAGACTGTGCAGCTGTAGATCTAGACCAAGGTTAAGTGTGTCAGCCGGTGGCTGTGAGATGGATTCTATGTTGCATCAAATGAGGCACATGCCAGTAGATACTGTGAGCTGGAAGAGGCTGCATGTTAAAAGGTGTTAGATGCTACTGACCACCCGATGGAGCCTTCTTGGCCCTTGTGTGAGGGACCCTCAGTTTGCACTGAAGGGACCTGTCAAGTTGCCAGGACTCTCGGCTCCTGCCCACCTGTCAGCCCTGCTGTATTGCCACTTTCAAATAACTTGTATGCAGCCCTTTGCAGTATGACATAGGTTACTGACCCCTGGTCTATACCACTTACTCTGTTCAGTTGTTTTAACTTACTACATGTATGCTTCCTTTTGTGGCTCCTGTTAGAACTTATGCTGCAAATAACTTACTGAACTATTTTGTATTAAAAACCAACTCCATATTTAAATATTTTATCTCGTGAAAAATTCTGTGAAATCCATCAGAATTGGTTACTTTAAAACTTATCCAGCATACTACTGCTTTTCTACACGAGAAGTGCAGTGAGAATTTAAAGGGTTGGAAATAACTTGGGCACAGTGTTGAAGGTGGATTCAAACCAGGTTCAATTAAACTGTAATAGTTTTGATGCACTGGCTTAGTAGTGGCTTAGAGTCCCATCTGCTGAAAAAGGCATTTGTACCCATTTGTTTGATTTTAATCCTGTAGCCCTCCAGAAGAGGCCACTAAATCTGTTTAATCAAAGTGACCTAACTACTTACTTAGACAGGCTTGATGTCTTGCTCATGGCCTGTTCCTCTCACATGCTTCAGGGTGTGTTCCTTGGTTTTGTAATGGATGTCTGCTGAGAAGAAAGTGTTGTTTGTATGGAGGAATCATGACAGTTATGTGTCTATTTGCACATTTGCTAGGAAGGGACTTAGTAGGAAGCAGACCTACCTTGTCATGACCTGCAGCCTCAAGAGAAACTATCTAACTGGCTGTCCCCATAGGCACTTTGAGGAAAACAGTATGTTCAAGTCTTTCACCCCAAAATAGCCTTGGATGACATGGGCCTATTGTAGAGGACAGTGTTGGAACTGATCTGTTTGGGAAGGGTTATTAATATAAAGGGACCTCTGAATATTATATAAATGCTTTTACTCCTCCCCCTCACAGAAGTTCCCAGTTGTGACTGGCTGTGTCATCCAGACAATGAACTGCTCCTGAATCACAAAGCCAAAAATAAGACAGCTGAATCACTTTCCCTTATCACACTGAGAATTTGATATGAGTCAAAGTTGATTTCTCCTCCCATTCTGGAAATAGCTCTTTCAGGCGGAAGAGACATTTGGGGAGACTTAAGGTAACCCAGGTGGTGGGGTTTTTTTTGTAGAAGCACAATGAGGGGCTGTACTTCCTGGGGCTGGTGCCTGAGAAATACAGAGATGTTACTTGCCCTAAAATTTGCAATGCAAACAGTGAACTTGAGAGCAAGTAGAAAAAACATCTCTCAGCAGTGAGGGTGAGGAGGCCAGGAGATTAATTCATCTGGGCACCAAACATCACCTGAGGTGCTATTAACTGACTTTTGCAACATTCGGTCATTTCCATCCTAGATAAAAAAACAGACGCAGCGAGCTGAGAAATGCCAGCCAGGAGTCTTAACACAGAAAACAGCGCAGGTTGCAGCGAGGCAACTTCAAAGTAAATAGAGAAATAAATGAATGGAGAGAGAACATGCATGTTAATGAGCTTGAAGCAATATGCCCAAAGCAAGCTTGCCATTAGCATGACCTGTTTGAAAAGATAGTGACATTAACAGCTGAGCCATTGCAGGGAGGACAATGGCTTTAGGAAGAGAGGAGAATGCCTCTTAGGAATTCAGACCAGAAAAGGAAGAATTATTACAGGTGATTTCATAATTTTTCGCTCCATTCTGCTTTCAGAAGCCACCATGTATCAGCCTTGATAGATCTGCTCTTTGTGCCCCATCAGTCCTGAGCTGCAAAGGAAATGTGCAGCTGCAAAGCTGACACAGTGGATGTAGAGCAAGCTGGAGCCTGGTCCCTGGGCAGACTAGAAGTGTTTGCCACATCTGTGCAACCCCACTGAGGGCAGGGATTGAGTGGGAGAGCATTTCAGACACCCTGGTGCTGGCCAGCTGGAGGGGAAAGGACAGCTGCAGGGTAAGAGGGTTGAAAAGGAAGGATGTGAGCTTCCTGCTCCCCTCATCCTCTTGTTTTGAGTCTGATAGTCAGATGGGTACAAGGAGAAAGGAATTGTTTCTGCTTCTTTTTTAACTTAAGCATTCTTACCATGAGAAGTGGAATATTGAAAGAGCCAAGCAAATGTCTTTGCAGTGTTTTTTTGAGAGATGCAGTTTCCTTTACAATGTTTTAAGAGAATGAGGAAGAGGGAAGATACAAAAACCAAGTGACTGAGAGATGCATTACCAGAACAAAATATTTGCACAGTCCACTTTTTTTGCTTGTAGTGTGGTATAATGTGGTTACTAGTTGAGGAAATACAATATTGGCCATGCATGTCTGGGTGATAATTATCATCATCATCACTAATGTCTTGTGCCTTTTCAAGCCTGCCTGGTCTTTGTACTTTCACATAGTACAAAAATAAAAGCTGTCTTTTCTGCTTACCTATCAAGCTATAGGCTGTAGGGAAGATTTGACGTGAGGTGTTTCAACTAATTTATATAATATATCATTTACAACACATTTAACAGCACATAATGTAAGGTTTTGTCAGGAAAATTGTACAAAATACATACCTCGATTTACATTTCGGTATTACCTTGTAATTTGTGGACTTGGGAGCCAGAGAGCAGCTGTCTTTGTAAAGCTGCAAGTTGATAAGCAAGATCCTGTCTCTCTTGCTTTAATGGCAGAAATGATTCCCAGCTCCTGCTGAGTTGTTTCAGAGCAGCTCAGGTTGCCCCTTTGAGATACAGTATGTATAGGATGTGTTTGTGTATACAAAATTCAGGGGGGCATGTTAACTGATGGTGGTTCAGAAAAGAGGAGGCTAGCAGAGTGTGTATGGTTGTTATGCAGTTTATCATCAAATTTATTCACTCAAGAATTTGGCCATTAGAGACTAATTAGTCACTATTTTTTTTTTCCAGTGGTTTCTTACTGAAAGTTATGTATAAACCTTCTCTAGAATATAAAATTGTCACCTTTCAATCTTTCTTGATATTTGTTCTGGTATTTTAACAGTGTGGGACAGTAGAAATCAAGAAATTTCTCTTGTTTTTGCTAGCCTTTATGCAGAAAACCACAATAGTGACTTGCTTCTGATTTTGAAGGAATTGTGTGTGATGAGGTCTTGTAAATGTATTTCAGGCTTGTTACAAATCTAAATGTTTTACCTTGCCTGGATGATGACTGAGGCCAGTGGTTTACTTCTAAAGCTGACTTTAATTTATCTGTATATGTATCACAAAAAATATTTTAGATATATACCCTGGGATAAAAATAACGTTCAGAACCGCCTCTCTGGGAGAAGTCAGCAGTAATTCATGTGAGCTTACTTGCCAGCTTCCTCTCACGATCTATGTTATCTGGTCTTGTTGGCTTCATTCTAGTTCTTCTCCCACACTGAACAACTGGCACGTAATTCAGGACAATTACATGTTATGTTTGCCAAGGAGATAACCAGAATGGAAGGAAACGGGAGCATTGCAGATAAAGACTGAGTTGCATTTGGTAACTTAGGGTAGATACAGTTTTTGTGGTCTCACTAGATAGAGCAGACTGTTGCAGTCTCTCATCTTCACAAACAACAGATTAGATTTCCCAGAGGGCCTATTTGATAGTGCTAGGCCATAAGTACAGTTTGTGAACTGGATTACTGTCTTTTTCCATGAATGAACAAATGGAGCCGAGAAGAAAAGTATGAAAATATTTAAGGTTTTGAACATTCCCACTGTGCATCTGAAAAATCAAGACTGCTTGCATGTTTCTCATGTACAGTTGCAAAATGATAGACAGTGAACTGACCACTGTTGTAAGTCTGTGATCAGCTCTCCTGCTGAATCTATTCTGATATATAAAAAAATTATGTATTGGCCAAGTGAAACCTGGTATTACAGCCTAAGAGCTATGGCAGTCACTGAGCACATTGAAGTTTAATATTCAAATCTCTGCTCAGTCTTTTCCCTATATCCCAATCACATGCCATGATTGTGTGACAAATGCCAAGAGTGAACACGATGAGTATCCTAAGTCCAGTGGTGACATAATGTAGTTTCTTGCAAAAGAGTCACTTCCAGTAACACCTGTAGTTAATGAATAAAGGAGCTGCAGCATGAAGAGCTGGGAGTGAATATGATTTAAAAACTGCTTGAGCAGATTTTGATGGACAACATATGAAATTATATGATTTGGGATGTGTGTCACTTAGGGAATATGAACCAATTCTCAGGGTGAAAGCTAGGACTCTAAACCTGAAGTCAGTTATGATGGATCACTACAGCCAGACATTGTCCTGCCGCACATCATGACACTGGAAATACCATGATCCGCATTGTTCATCAGTAGATGGCCTGGGCTGTGTTTCTGTTCCTGACTGTGACCAGGCAAACACCCGTATGTGGATGTATCTGGAAATTGCCCAAGTGCAAAACCTGAAACTAATACAAGAAGTAGAAGAGAAAGCTGATGAAACCTTGTGGCTTGCTTAAGCATTACAAAGTCATACAGGTCTGTTTGAATCAGAAAAGAAGGATAACTTAGTGATGGATTACTTTCCTTTGAGTGGAGAGGTGTTGCTGGGCTCTTAGACTGCTGCTCTGAAAGCATGTCCTAATTTGTGGGTTTGCTCTACGTACTGTTCTAAAGGAATTAATAACAGGTAATAGTCTCCATTTTTTAAGGGCTTCTTTCAGCAATACTTTTTGATAAAGTAGCTGAAGCACTGATGTCAAGCCCTTCCTACAGTATGCGTAACCAAATAGGTGAGGAGAAAAGATAGTACATATATCACAGAACAGGACTAAAAGGGAAAAGACCTTGTAGATTCCAGGGATCAATAGTTAATATTTTAGAATACTGCAGTGTTGCCCTGCAGTGCATTTTCACGGTCATCACATCAGAGATTCATGGCACAAGAACAAAATCTCAGCAGCAATACCTAACTAGCTTTGTAGCTCAAAACCAAATGCCTCTGTATTACATAAAAATAAACTAGCACTCTGGAGAAGTTACTACAGGGAGAATTTGAAGAGTTCTGTTGCTGAAATGGGAGCAAATGCTCAGTGTTTTCTGCAGGAATTATGACAGTTTGTTGAGACCTTTGTTCTGAGTTTGAAGTCTGTTTCCAGGTTTGGATCTGTAAGTGTTGTGCTGATCAGGCTGCATGGCTGGTGCCTTGTGCCCAAGTGTGGTCATAAGTAGCTGCTTAGGAGGGATGTAAGAACAGGATGAACATACCTGATTGTTTTAAAATGTTTTCCAAGTTTCTGACCACTCAGAAACTTGGGGAACTCTTGAGCCAAATGTGGTTTCTGTGTATTTAATTATGCTGAATGGATTTCTGTCCAGAGACAGCTGTTTATCTTTGAAGACATATAAATTTTTAGTACCTGCAGTAACTCTGGCAATGAGCTCTATGGCTCAACTATTCACTGTCCGGTCAACTATGTTCTTCCGTTGATTTTAACCTGATTCCTACTAGCTTTTTTGTATATGAAGAGAGAATGATCAAATCATCCCTGTATGCTTTCTCTATGCCATTGTGACTTTACAAACTGTTAGTTTTCTCCTTTAGTTGTCTCCTTTTTTGGATTGAAAAGCAATTGTTTGTTTAGTTATTCGTCAGGTGGAAGATGCTCTGTAACTTTGAGCATGTTATTCCTTCCCTGAACCCTTTCTACCTTTCTAGCTAGAACTGGAAAAGAGAGAGGATATCTCAATCACCAGGCTGGGGAGTGGGGTAAACAAACATTTTGAACCCTAATCTGAGTTTTGGTTAAGAGCAGCACTGTGGAGTTAAGCTAGTTTTGGATGTGCTTGCTATAGAAGTGGGCAGGAAGAGTGGACCTGATGTTGTAGAGCTGACATGGTTTGCTGCTTAGGAACAAGAGAAATGGGCTGCAAGCAGAGGGAAGTAGGATTCAGTCGATCTATCTTTATCAGCCAGCATTGTTATTCAAGGTTATGAAACCCTGCAGTTTCTGATCAGCAGAAGATACAAAGGGGTGATTCCGCTCCTGTAAATTGTGTGAGGGCATGGGAGAAGTAATTTAGGTGGAGAAATTGTGAGTCAGCCACTGCAGTGAAGGTGGGGAGCTGGACTACTGATGTTGGAATTGTGGTGTTTTTTTTATTTTATTTGTAGGATGTCATATAAAATACTGGTTTGCAAAACATTTTTAAATACAAAGCTCCTGATTTAACTAGGTTCTGGGGTAAGTAGGTCAACACAGGATGTGTTACATCTGGAAATGAAATATTTTGTGCTTTGTACTGTGTCAAAGTTAAGAATGTGAAGAAGGGTTTGCCCCTTTCTCTGAGGGTGCCCAGTTGGTCAGGTCAGTGACCTGCTTCTTGAGATGATCTCAAGTTGCCCTAACAGACCAAATTTTGCACTCACAGGTAACTAGAAATAGTGTTGTTCTATAACATGCGTGTATGTTTGTATGCTTGGGCCCAACCCTGTAATGAGAAGCTAGATGCAAGAGAACTAATTTGACTTAATTGGGAGCAGGGAAGGAATTAGAAATTTTGCTGTAGAAATAATATCGCTCCTTTTAGACAGGATGCGGTTTATGAAGATCAAGCCCTAAGCAGTTAGAAACGCTAAAGAAAAAGCCTCTAATAAAATAACAAATTACAGCCAGACACTGGATTTGTTTTTATTTCTTGTAGCGTTATGCTTCCAAAAGTGGTTAGATCATAATCGGTGAGGTTACTGAACTGAAAATGCAAATTTACATGCACACAAGTAATACATTTTGACATATAGGTTAACAAGAGAATGCTGCAAATTTCACACAGCGCTGGCTTGCTAATTACGTTTGTATATTTTCAGAAGCAACTTCATTTTCATTAAGAAATTGCAGATTCTGCAATAGTAATCTTTGCTGGTAGTTCAATAGCTCATACTCTGAACATGTGCTCTGCTACCACAGTAATGAAAGTGAGCCTCAAAAAAAAGAGCTGAGGGAGAATTTGTGGAATTTAGGAGTTCACACAAGTGGCAAGCATCTACTATTTTGGTGTTGGATCCAGTTGAGATAGATTGAGGAATAGGTGGAGGGAATCTATGAATTTTGGTTGGGTTTTTTTTCATATTTGTTTTCTCTTTTGACCTAGAGTAGGAAATGTATTAGCAAAAAGGCATAAAGTGTCTTTTATAGAACATAAGTAACTGGGACAAAAAGAAAGGACCCAGCATAAGCTTCCAGTGAGCAACAATAGGACAGGCGTTTTGGGTAACAACTACAAACAAAGCACATAAATTATGGGAATACAGGTTTAAATAAAGAAAGTGGGGAAAAAAAACAGTAGAGGAAAGGTTGGGGATATATTGCTACTGCTGTTCATGACTGCCCCTGTGCTTTCACCGTTGTGTTGAAGGGAAGAGATAATCCTAGCCTCTGTGTAGATATCATTCATACTGACACTGCTACATGTATTTTTCTTCAGTTGTAGCACATGTGAAACTCACTTGTAAAATGTGTTCATGTACAGTCCAAAACCGCAGGGGTCTCATGCTGCTAAAGCTTTATTTGTGTACCGTAGTACATCCCATACTACGTTAAGAAGTATTCTCAGAGGAATATATAGGTGTTGAAGAATACTAACGAAGTAAGTTTTATAATGCTCGTTGCCTTTTCTGTTGTGTTTGTTTACGTACTTAAATCTGTAAGATTCTGTAGCACAGAGTGATAATTGAGTCATTTGTACAAGATGTGGAGATCCTCTGGCAGCGGCACACAGGTGTATGGGGAAGTGAAGGAGTTCAGCATGTGGCAACTCATTTCAGCCATGTCTAGGTCTCATTTAGGACCGAGGGAATGTCTGTGCTGTGGGCGCACATGTGGAGGAGTGGGCTTTATCCATGCTTTCCCTGGAGCCAGAGCAGCTGAGAAGTGCTGTGCAAAAGAAGCTTTGGTGACTGCAGGTGGGGTTCTCTTGGGAGCAGCTCCCTGAATGCAGCTGTCTGGTTATCTGGCTGGGACCTGCAGTACTGTTGGGGTGGGCCAGCTCCGGGTTCTCCTCGCTCAGGGATCTGTGCACCCTGCTGCCCTGTGCAGTGCAGTCATTGCTGTGAGCCTGCACACGTGGCCCTTCTTTTGGGGGTTGGTGGGCCCATCAGGAGAAGAAAGCCAGGACATTCTGCTTTCAGGCAGAAACCAAAGCAGTTAGGTGTAATGAAGAAAGTTCTCAAAGCATGCACTTATCTTTCTATTGTCTGGAATATTTCAGTAAATAATTTTGCTTCCAGAAGGGACATTCATACGTGTAGCTACAATGCATAACCCAAATACCATCTTACAGAAAGAGTCTTAAAATTCACGTCTGTACAGAGCTGAAAAGATCCGAACTTAATATTTACAACTATGCGCTAATCTGAGTTGTTTTAAATACTGGTTCAGGGACTGAGCATTCCACATGTGTTTAGTCTAATTCTCTCACCCAGCATGTTCCTGAGTATTTTCTTTGTATGCACAGATAAAAGTATGAAAGTAAGACAAAATATGGCAGGTATCCATAAAGAGCTAACTGTGCCTAGGGCTTAATTACTTAATGCTACAGCTTTGGAAGTGGTTCTTGTGCCTGTCATCATCTTTCTATCAAATGACATCAAATTGCTGGATGGAATATGGTCCCATAAATTTTTAATTGAGATATTTTTGGGTGATCTACCATAATGATTTTGTAAGTATAGCTTAATTATATATTTATAGGTCCAACTCTGATACTACAGAAGGCCAAAGGGAGATTTGCCATTGCTTTAAATGGATTTAGGTCTGTGGGCTAAACTCTACCTTCATTTCCATGTATACAGTCTCCTAAAGGTCAATAGGGTTGTGCACATGCAAATGAAAGTAGGATTTGTTGCTGTAAAATTACTGTTAATCATTTACTTGCCAGAGAAAAAATCGACTCCAGAGGACACATGATTTTGCAGTTGTGTCTCTTTCTCTGTTGAAACCAAGCTTACACGGTACAGCATGCAACAAATTCTGTTAGCAACTTCTAGAGCTGGCAGGCCTTCTGTAGTTATTCTAAAGGCTTTTTTAATTTGTTGATGATTTTGGAAAGTTAAAGCAAATACTCAAAACCTGAGAGCATTGTTGAAGCCAAAGAAAAGTTTACAGAGAAGGGCCTTATGTCTGTTAATTTTGGTTGTTTTAGTTTGATGCCAGCTGTGGCTGAAGTTGTTGAAGTGCAAGGTCAACAGAACATCAACATGATGGTGCTGTTTCAGGCACACTTTGAACACCCCCCCACTCCCTCAGTCTGTTAGGTTCAAGCTTGGCTTGGGATTTTGCTTTTGCATCAGACAAAACGTTAGTTTTGACAAGATAACCTTGCTTCAGTTAGCATCTGTAAGCTTTGTATTTTCTGTACATTATAGAGAACTTTCTATAGATTGTCACTGTGGTGTTGATAAGATGGTGTCTACTAATAGTGCTAGATAAAACAGTTTGAACTCAGAGCTTTTTCAAGACATATTGGAAAGAGTGTGTACACCCAGATTATCCTTTTTTCCCCATGAAAGATTTTACTTTTTCTAAAGGCTTTTTTTCCCTCCCTTGAATCAGTAGGTTGTAATTGTTACAATTATATAGTTTACGTATATAAAACTGGCTAAAATTATAGTTTAACGAGACATTTTATATTTCTAGAATGTAAACACCTTTATAGGATTAATTTTTCAACTTTGAATGAACAAATTAGTTTATGAACAGATCAATATTATACATTTGCAATGAATTTAGGGCTCATACGAGCACAAAAATCTTGCATAGTGAGCATTTCAGAATGATCTTCACATTCAGTAAGTCACTCCTAGACCACAGCCACTGTAAACTCCTTGGACTTTGGTACAGTGAAGAGCTGTGAACTCTGCTCCCAGGTACTTGCTCAGTATAACTTTTTTTCCACCTTGCTGAATACATGTTCATGTGATTTGCTTTGTGTTTATAGACTTCTGGCAGGTAACTCAATGATGAGTCAGTTGACTACTCTGTGGTTATGATAGATTCATTTTACATGCCATCACTGCTGAAAATCAGGGAGCTACAAGGAGATGCTCAGCTATACTTGGAAAAGATCTTGTTTGGGGCTGTGAAAAACCTCTTCAAATTGGATATATTTTTAGTAGTAGCAAAATTAATAGATATTTAAAATTCCCTGAGCTACTTTTCTTCTTTGATGTCTGTCAGCTTGACATGAATAGAACTTACAGTTTTGTGCTGATGCCTACTATCTCTTTTTGGGTTTTTTTGCAAGTCAGGTTAAGCAAATGCTTTCAGAGCCACAAAAGCTTTTGGGAGTCCCTTTGCATTTATGTGATTAAAAGAACATTGAGTTTAAATGCAGTGTTGCTGTTGGAAGCGGTGATGTTTGAAAACAAGACTTAGCTATTAAATCAGTTTTCAGTAAATAGATGCAAGAAGTTAATTTTCTTTTTTTAAATGTTCAGAAAATTAATGTGGATTCTGTTACTTTTGGAATGAAGTCCTGCCCTTTTTTTGCTCCTCAAAAATAAATTTGAAATGGATATGACTGCAAAGAAATAGTACGTTTTCTCCTTGAAATAAGAATTTTAAAACTTCTGTGGCCATTTGTCCCTGTCTCTTCAATGTGTTTCTGCCCACACAATTTCAGGGCTTGCAAAAGTTCTGAGATCCTTCCATCCCCACGAGGCTGCTCCCCTTTCTGAAGATAGGACTTCCCCTCATTAGTAGATACATTAGGACTTTTGCCGCTGATCATGTACACAAGAACCTCATACCCCTCCTCAGCAAAAGTGTCATGGGAGGCTCAGTGGCTTTTCTGCATCACTCCTTGCAGTGCAACTGCCATTACGGAGTAATTGGCCTGGCAATTAGGGGGGACACAGCCCGCTCCAGGGAATAGCAACATGAGAAGCACTATACTTGCCTGGTGCCTTCCCCAGGGGAGGGTGTTGGGGGTCTGTCTCTGGGCTGGCCAAGGATAGTTATTAAGGAGGCCTTGCAGCCCACAGTAATTAATTGTGACAGTGGACTGGCGTAGGGCAGTGATTCAGTAAACTCTCTGCTTATAAAATGAGGATTGCTTGTACTGTGATTTGTTACTGCACCTTTGCTTTTTGTTAATACATGGATTTACCGTGCCAGTCTATCAAAAACTTCTCCTGGGATGAGTGGAAAAGACTGTTGCCGGTTTTCCAATTACGCAGTTTCCTTAGAGCACTGCAGCATGTTCAAAAGCACAGACTCTGCCTCCCCAGCTTCGAGAGGTTTTACTGGTATTTCAGGGAGTGTTGCAACTTTATGCCTTCTCTTCTGAGTCTCCTTCTTAGTGTTCTTGCTGGGGAGTGGAAAGTGGTCTTTTTAGAGAAGGGGAAAACTATGTTGGACCAGTGTTGAGGTCTACAGATAACTGTGGGAAACGGGTCCTGAGAGCTGAGCTAGGCTTTTGTAGAGATGCTGGCCCTGGATCCTGGAGGAAAAAAAGTGCAGAGGATGTTCTCGTCTGTTCTTTGAGTATTCTTCTAAGCAATGCAGTTCACAATTGGGGCAACAGTCCTAGTGTTGATGACTCCACATAAAATGTGAATGCTGTCAGGTGGACAGCTAAATGATATCTTGTATGTGTATTTGTTCCAAATTCTGCTCTCGCTTGGGTCATGCCAGTCTGTCAGTGTTCAAGTTCCTGGCCCTTTGCTAGAGGAGTCATAGTCTTCAAGCTGTAGCATAAGCTGAGGGAGCGCTTCTGGGGTGCCAGCCCTTGGCCATGTGGCATATAAAATCTGAATTGCTTTTATAGGTTTTGTTAACGCGGAGTCATCATTTGAAAGAGTAGCATGACAAAGATCTCGAAAACAGGAATGGCAGAGCCATAATGGTGGATCAAGTGTGTCACGTGAGGCAGCATAGACTGAAGGGTGTGGTTAGACAGCAGACATACGTTTACTCAGCTTTTTTTTTTTTTTTCCTTTTTAGTTTGACTTTCAGGGGACCCTGTCTCTTGGAGTCCCAGCTAACATGTCAGAAGACCTGACTGTGGCTCTTATGTTAACTGTGTGAAATCTCTAGATGGCCGAAATTTGAAGCAACAGCTTGAAAAAGAAATGAGCACATACTCACTTCAGCTACTGTAGGGAGTGCTGAACATGAATTCACATTGCATGTTGTAAAATAAAGTGGAAAGGGAATGGCTCATTATTGCACATCATTTGTTCTTAATAACTCTGTATGAAATTAATAAACCTTAAAGCCCCAGGTTTTAGAAGTTGTTCAAAGTAAGAGTCAAATGATAGGAAAGGGGAAATAGAAAGGGTAAAGCGTTAGGGCTTCAATGCCTTATGTTTCACAAATGATCTAAGCAGCAGCTCATGGTTTCAATGGTTTTATCTCTTTAGCTGCATATTAAGCTTCAGCACTATTAGTTAATTATGTTGAAAAAACTAGGAGTTCTTTGTCTGACAGTGTCGAACAAGTTGAGGCAAGTGCACTTTTGTGGGATTGATTTTTCGCATCGTCTCTGTGACAACTAGCTTTGGTGGAGGGGAATTGCTGCCTTGCCAGGAAACACTAGCCTTTTATGCAGAAATATTCTCTGCCTAACTGTTGAGGTTCCTGATTCTGCAGTTCCAAAGGTCTCCAAGGCTTTCAACTGAGATGAAATGAGAGGGGCGGACAGACATCATCTTTGTGCAGAGAAAGCCTAAATTCAGATTATTTAGGAGTAATTCAAACATGGAGTGGGATATCCAGTGGCTCCAACTCTGTGGGAACTACTTTTGGAGTGGCAGCAGGAGAAAGATCCCAGAAGTGCTTCATCCTCCATTCTCTCTGCCTGCTCTTCAGAGTAACAAGAGGGCCTCCTTCATGTGAGAATGAATAACACAAAGACACATTCTCTCAAGAGCCACAAAGGTGTTAGTAGGGATGTTCTCCAGATCTTATTCCAGAAGATGTATTGCAGCTGCAAGGTGGGCAGCTGCCATAGACATTGTATTGTCTTGGGTGGGCTCTCCAGTGTTGGAAGTGTAGATTTACCTGCTTACTGATACCACTGCAGCATTGTGTTGCTTGAGGTACGTTTTCTGCTTCCGTACAAACTTATGATGATTATTTTATTTTGGTTACTAGTATGAGTTTTTCTCCAGAAACTCCTGAAAAAAGAAATACATGATTTCAAAGTATTCACAAGGGGTTAAGCTCCCCTGTGCTCACTATAGTGCATGCTTTCTCTCAGTATGCCAAGCCTCTGCATTAGAGGAATTTGCATGTAGTGATGCTGTATGCTGTGGCTGTCAACAGAAATACGAAGGCTAGTGTGCATCTTTCCCCAAGTGCTCTAATGAGTGGCACCACGTCTACTGAAACTTCTGTTTATAAAGAGATTGTTCCAAGCATTCACCCTTAGTGAAAGGTCTGAATGCAAAGTAGTCAGATGAGGGAAAAAGGACAATATTGTTAAATATATACCCTTTGAAATCCCTGAAGGAGACTTCCTTTCAGTGAGCTAAATACTTCAGAGTGGGGGACTAAACACAATACTTCAAGAAGGTAACTGAAAAATTAAACTTTGTTTTCTTATTTAGAAATGCTGTTGGCTGTGAATAGGGTCAATGCCTTTGTTGGAGGTAGGTGAGTCATCTATAATGAAAGACTTAGCCATTGAATTTTACTTATTTTCTGCTTTTGATCTATTCACAAGCTCATCATGAGATTTATTTGTTGTTCAAAAATCTCCCTTCATTTCTACTCAGTAATGTTCCTGCATGAATAGCTGTCAAATAGCCTGTATTGCTTGATGTCTGGACTCCAACATTGGGCTGTACTGGCTAGTTGCCTGGGTTACCTGTGTTATATCTATCTGTGTCTTGTAGTGGAACATTCCTGATGCTACTCAACAGACTGTGAATTTTGAGTAATTCAGTCAAATGTGAAATGCCAGGTGTTTTTTTGGTGACTATTGATGTCTTTGAGATTGAAAAATAAGCAGCTATTCACGAATTTATTTGCATCAGCTCTGAGTAAAGAAAGAAAGCACAAATGGGAGTCACTGATAGCTCTGAATCAACATTTGCTTGCAATTTGAGCAACTTCTACAGGGGGAAAGAAAACACCTTTACTTCATTAATTCTTAGGATTCATTTCTAACAGTGGGATTTTTGAAAGTCTTTCAGTTGTGTATAATGGTCTTCTTACAAGATAATTACAACTATATGAGAGATTCAATCTCTAGGTGAATAATTCTAGAGCTAAAATATCAAAGGTCTTCTTCTCTTCTAAAGAAAAAGGAATTAATCTTTGCATATTGTGAACATATCACACGCATCTGAATTAAGAGTGGTCTATTCCAATATCCTCTGAAACCTTAAATCCAGTAGAAAGAACGTAAAGATGTTTTCTTAAGGATATTTATTTGGCACTGGTCTTGCAAGTATTTACACACATTGCTAGTTGTATTGGCTTCATGGCAACTAGTTTTATATATATATAAAGTGATTGATTGTGCTACTACATGTCAGCTTGAGGGCTGTAGCCCCATTCTATTAGCAGTTCCTGTAGTGGTGAATATTCCTGTCCATGTACTAGGGTTGCAGTCATGCAGTTACTCAATCTGTCCTTCTTCCCCCTTGTGACAGGGAGTGTAAGTGAATCATCTCTTGACATGGTTGGTGTTCTCAGGAGTCAACCTGAAAACATCTCTACAAGGTACTTTTAGAAAACAGATGAAATCTCATGTTATACATCATGCTGAAAATTGCCAAGTGAACACAAATATCGGTCTCTAAACTATACCATGAGGAAATTAAGCGAAGTGGAATGGCTTGAAAGGCCTTTTTATGGACAAGTCAGATTTTGAAGTAGTAACTCTGTGACATTAGCACCCAACACCCTGCGCAAGCGCTTTACACAGGTCCCAGGAGGTAGATTCCCAAATCCAAAGTGATGTGATGTGAGGAGTGATTTTTCAAAGCCTTAGAAACCAGTCAGATGAGGAGAGTTGAGCTTATCAGACCTTTTTTTCTGCCTTTGGAAATTTCTAAACACCCATGAATAACATTTTTTTTTTTTTTTATTAACTGTCATAGCTGTCACTGATTTTTTCTTTTTGGTAGTCTATGTCTATAATGCAGGACAGTACCTGAACATGAAGAATAGACATTGTGTTTACCAGGCTTGCAGTTTGCCAGGACTTGATCTGTTCTGTATCTTTCCTGTCAATAGTAGGACAACTGGTCTGATTTACAATTGCACATATCCTGGGATGGACCAGGTACCCCAGTATCTTGTCTGTGACACTGGCAAATTGCGACAGTGTAGGTCTAAAGCCATACAGTGGTGATATTTTCCTGGTATGCTGCTTTAGTTGCCAATGACTTTTGTTGCAGGGACTCTGAAGAAAGAGATCTGCTATATTAGTATTTAGTAGCCCTTAATAGGATTTTCTTCCATATATCTATTTAATAATTTTCAAACTCATGTAGACAGTGTTTCATGAGCATTACTAAAGTATCTTTCATATACTTTTGTTAAATAAGAGAAATAAATTGAAATCATATCGTATACTGTTTTGTGCTCCTGGTACAGTCTTGATCATTATATTGACGTCTCTTGGCTTAAAAATTATTTTTAATCCTTCATTTGGCAATTTGATTCTTCATCTTATTTTGCTGATTTGGCTAGTGGAGCGGCATTTTAGTGTAAGGCTCTCTAAGAAATGCAGGATTTATACAACACGGGAAGACACCTTTCCTACTTCAGGAGCCTACCTATAGGTTGTTGCAAAGCCACACTTCACCCCAAAGATGAGGTGGAACTGGAAGTAAAGGGAGATGACAGGATATTGCTGTAGCTTGTAGAGGAGCCGCATGTCTGGGGCTGCAGGCTGCGGAGTATACCAGAGCCAGGTCCACCATTTGAAATCAGAACGTGAGAGCCTGCATGTGACCAATCAGCTATTTGCCTTCAGGTTAGACTGTAAAAAATGTATTAATCTCAACAGCCATTTCTTTGTTCAGTCATTCCCACTCCAGTGCAGTTATCCTGTATATAATAGAGAGTACCACAGTCAGCGTGGTTTACCATACAAAGAGAGGCATATAGTGGGTATTTATGCATCTGGTCTATAAAAAGTGTCTCTATATAGTTAATATTTAACCTCCTTATCAGTATGCTTTGGTGTTTGTAGACTTGAGAGCACAGTTTGCCAGAGGCTGCGGAGTCTCATAACGTGCGGAGCCTCCTCTGCATGTCTGTCTGTGAGTGGGAGGGTGGGGGAAATGGTGTATTGCTGACTAATGATCTGAAGATGGCAGCATTGGGTGAGCTATGTCATTTTCTTAGCTAAGCAGAGCTCTCTTAAATAGAATTTCTATCAGAAATTGTAGTTGTTGCATATGGCAAATTTATAAAAAAAATAAGCTTTTAATTTGAAGGGCTTTTCTTAATGCTGTAGCTTAATACCACAAGTTAGTAGTAGGCAGATGTATTTTATCATATGGTCATTTTGTATGCATTTTATTTGACTGAGTTATACTGAGAGTGCAAGTCTTATCAATACTGAAGATAGGCTCTCATCAGCAAGTGTTGGCTCATAAATATGACTCCCTTTTATAACAGTAACAATTATAATAATTTTTGAATGTAAGTAAAAAAGGCTCCCTCTTTGTGTGCTGTCTATCCATCAAGGAGGAAGTGAAATTGAGGTCTCCATGAACACCCTACCCCTGGGCGGCAGGGATTGCTCTCTCCTGTGCCGGTGTTAGCTCTCTGTCTTTTGCCTCTTCCTTCCCCATGAGTGCACATCCTCAGGGAAGTGGAGAGCGTTTCTCCTCCCTCCCTCTGCTGGTCCTGTAGATTGCCAAGGGGGCATTCTTCCTGGAGCCACATGACATTGGTTTGGTCCTCCTCAGCCTGAGGAATGTCTACAGTAAAGTAGACATACAGGGACAAAGTCATGGCTGCTTTTACGGATCAATAACAGGTAAATGCCAGACCCCTGCTTTTAAGCTGCTGCTGGTTTTAAGAATGAAAATGGCTGTGATCACTGTGTTTTATCAGGAGCCTAGTTCTGCCGTGTATCAGTCAGGGTGTTCATGTTCAGAGTATAAGAGCTACTACCTGATGGGTTCTTTTCAGAGACTTGAGGGTGGAGGGGGCAAATTCAAACATGTTAATGGGATTTAAGTGTAAAGCTGAGTGGTTCATTGCTGACAGTGGCAGCATGTACAGAGCAAGAACTATAGCCTCCTGAAGGTTTTTCTGGCAAAATATTTAGGCAGGGAAGCTAAGCTTGTACTCTTTTTGGTGGTAGGTCTCTCAGCTTCACTCATCACTCCTGCAGCGATGCCTTTGACATTTTGTGTATCTGGCTGTTTGTCCCTGAGATGTCTTTTTTGGAAACCAGTTATCTTGGCCTTCCTCTAAGTGGTGACATCAGCTCATAGGATCAAATGAAAAATTTTATGCCAGCTTGGCTTATCTGAGTCAACAGCAAAGCCAGAGGTGGAACTTTGATTTTTTTTTTTTTTGTTTGACGATGTTGTGCTTTCACCTTCTCTTGTGGATATCTGTGCCTTTGACTGCTGTGATGGAATCTGACTCAAGACATTTGAAGTCACTGCAACCTTTCCTTCTTCCCAGCTGACTTAGCAGGTTTGGATCCGACACAGGGCTCATGTTTTTATTCTTTTTTATTACATCCTTCTACATAGTGCCATGCTGCATGAATCACTAGCTCTACAGGAACTTTTATGAGAGGCAGAGAAATGAATCATTTCTCAATTTCTAAACATTTGTTGGACTTAAAAAAACCTGTTAATTTCTGCTCTTTTGCATTTAGTATGATACTCAGCCTGGAAGAGTGGGGGTTGTAAGGAGAAAGTGGACAAAAAAACCCCATCATGTTAGGAACCATTCTCAGGTTATTCAGAAAACCTTAAGATTTAGTATCAAACATTGAATTGTTTCTTATCCTAAATTCGTATTTTCTGCAAAGACACATAAATCTGTTGGGTTCAGTGGAGTTATGTCCCTTTGCACAAAAACTTAAATTGTCAGTGTAATAAACACACACACATACATATTTTTGTATAAGTTAGAAATCAATTTCTTAAAACCTTCATATGTAGAAATAGTTACTAGCTTATTATCATCTGTTTGATCTAACATCAAAAAGCAGTCTTGATGTGTCGTAACAACACCAAACGAAAACTTGGTGACATAGGAGCAGAAGTGACTGTCTTCTTTTGCGTTTAGTGGACAGTGAGCTGTCTATCTGTGCTTTTTACAGTCTTCCTAACATTTAACTTCGTTGGGTGGATATAGCAAAGTTAGATACAGCACTGTTGTGCTGATTTAGCACGTCTCTTTCACAGCTTCTCATCAGTTTTACAGCTCAGATAGATATATGTTACCTGTTTGAATGGAGACCTAAAGAACAATTGTAATGGATTGGTCAAGTGAACTCATTCGACTGACTGTAATTTTCTTTCTGTAATTTAAGAAGCCAAGTGACATATTGGTTGTTCATTTACGACAGAGTAAAATCTAGTGAAGACTGAGGCCTCGGCTCAAGAAGGCTCTTAAGCACATACATATAAGTAAGTTCATTCTAAGTCAAGACAGCACTTAAATACTTGCCAGACTTTAAAGTGGCATCAGCTTGAGCTTACAGCTGAGTGTTCCGAAATAGATCTCAGAGATCTTCAGAGGTTCCTAGACAGGCAGACCAACTACCAACTATTCTGAGCCACCTCATTTATTTCAGAAGGTTTCAAAAATATCTGCAGAATTATTATCAGTGCCTTTGATACCTAAATGAACTTGCTTGTCTGTTCCTCACTGGCCATTCCTGTGAACTGGTTGGGTGTCCAGAAAAATAGCAGAATTTCACATTTTTGTGCAAAGTTCCCTTACACGACATGTAAAGTACTTAGCAGTAATAACATTATCTGAATTTATGTTAAAGACATGACATTCTGAAGAAATGGGGCAATGAAGTGAATATGGTACCGATTGTCATTGCTGAAGTGCCTGTCTGCAACTACACTATATATATCTGTATATCTGTATATTTTACAGTGCTATTTTTTTACGATTGAATTTGGTCTTTGCAAGCAAGAAGGACAGCTACGTGCTTATGGGGCAGGACTTTTGTCTTCTATTGGTGAATTAAAGGTATGTGCCCTTAAAGCAGAAATCAACTTTCTTTTAATCTTAACAAAATAATATTTGGATGTAAATATTTTGACTTTCAAATAACAAAGTTCTCAAGATAAAAAACTTACTTTAAAAATGTGATATTGACCTAAAAGCTTTGTTTGAAATATCAGCTGGTGCTTGAAGCGTGACATGGATTTGTAAGGACCGAAGTACCAAAGAAACTATGAACTATAAAACTTATTTCTCTTTGAATTTGCATTTCTTGTAAAAGGAGGCTCATAGGTTAACAGGTAAGGGGGGCCTTGGGCTCTGAAAGCTTTGTTTAGAAGAAAAGTGTGTATTTTTAATACACAAAAAAAAATTGTTTTGAAATTGGACACAATTCTTTTGTAAGTAATCCAATGTATTTCAGTGGATTTTTTATTGATATTAAAAGAACAACATTTATTAAGGTCCTGATTCAGTACATTAATCATATTTAAAATTAAAGAATGCATATACTAGACTTGAAGTACATGCCTGTGTGACAGTACATAGAACCCTGTTCTTATAAAGGTGAAAGTGTTTAACCTTGCATGGTGTGAGTAGTTGTAGTGGATCATTTATTGCCTCTTTTTATGCCTAGAAGACATGGGAAACAAGCTAAAGGTATTTTGTCACAAGTGTAGTACTTTGGGACATAATACTCTGTTGGCAAGGTAGTAGGGAAGGGGAAGGAGAGGGAGGAGGGCTGTGTTCTGGGACCCAGATGAACTCTTGGTGGCTTTTCAGGTAAACATTTGGTTTTAGAAAGCATATATAGAATAGTATTTACAAACTGTTTTGCAATATTTCTGCTGTTTATTGTGTTTAAACATCTTTCCACCCTCCTAGGCAGGCTTTCAGTGAACTACCTGGCAGTTTAATAGAAGTATCTCAGTCTCTTTTTGCTGTTTGTTTCACCTGTAACTGAAGAGCGTTCATGGTGAAGCTCGTTAGTCAAGTTTCTGTTCTTGCATTAGTAGAAAGAAGGCCAAAGAAAAATTCTTTCTCCGATATTTTTTCTTTGATTGCTTTACAGTTGCTCTAAGTTCAGTGCATGCTTCAGCCACAGCAGCATTTTGTATCAGCCTGGCAATATTTTATACCCACAGTGCAAAGGTGGTTAAATGCAAAGAGATGAATGTGTCCCACTTGTTTTCTCTGGCCCAACAACATTCAGTGCTGAGCCCCAAACTCTGTGCAGGATTCTGCAGAGAATCAGGCCTTTTATTTAAGCCAACAGTTACGGTCGTTAGGTGATGACCCTGAAAATACCTATCACATAACTTACAAAATCTAAAGGCATAAAACCGAGGAAATTAATAGTCAAGAACACAATAAATCTTCTATCATCAATGTCATAAACAAACACATTATTCTTGTCAAGTGTGCATATTTTGTTATCACACATTTGCGATCACAAATCTGTGTTCTTCACTCAGCAATAATCTCAGACTATAAATGCAAAGAATAATCCTTTTGAAAAGCAACAGTAAAAATTAAATAATGTGCACATTAATGGACTATATTGATCTGCTTCAAAGGTATGGCCATATATATATCATAATAATTTTTTCATAAATCAATAATATTATACGCTTTTCTATTACACTACATATATATTTCATAGATGTGAAGCCAGAAGGGACTATTAGATCATCTGGTTTGACCTCTTGTGTATCATAAGCTATTAAATTTCACCAGATCTTGCATCTACTGAGTGTAGGGACTTAAGTTAGACATTTCAGTTATTGAGAGACTAAGCACTTGTGTGCCACAGGCACAGAACAGCACCATACCACAAATAGCCCTAGTCTCCATGAAGGAAATGATAAGGTGAAAAATGTTTGGAAAGTCTTTGTGGGACTGTGCTCTAGGGTAGAAAAGAAGGTAAAAGGTAAGGAAAAAAATGTGAAAAACCGAAGTTTTCTGTTGATCTGTGGGAGAAGCTCTTTCTAGACCAGAAACCTGGCAGTGAGTGTGCTTCTTGTCAATAAGTTACATCAGACAGATGCTTAGGAAGGAGAATATCTGAGCACCTGTGACACTGGTGCACAGCCTTGCATCAAGCTGTTGCCAGTTTGTGATGTTTTCTGGGAAAGCAACCTCCCTTACCTCCACCCTTATCTCCTAGCTCCTATTAGGAGGCAAAATTTCTTCCTTGACCTGAAGGTATCTGAAAGATAATGCTAATATAATAGACTGTAGTTGAGATCCTGATGATATAAATATTCTGATTGTAACCGAAATCCTAATGGATGACAGCAATAGCTCTGAAAATGATGGCAACATTACTGGCTGTTTCTGTGGTGAGTGGGGATGAATAGGAGACTTAGGTTGCACAGCCATGAAGTCTGACCCTCGTGTATGCAACACCCATACTTCTCATAGGAGTCAGAGTGAAGGAGTCCTTTCAGAAATAACTACTGCCGTTCTTAATGGCATTTGTGGGCCCATAGTCCCTTCTATGAAGAAGTTTAAATATTTATCCTTGTCACTAGTACAGTAGATACTGTTTCAGTGCTGAATTTTACTACCTTGACTTTACAGGCATTTGATACTAAAATGCTTTTGTCAGCAAGAACAACCTTTCTCCAGCCTCCCTACTAGCTCTCTTTTCAATGCAGCAGTGTTCACAGGAAACAAAACGGTGGCCAATTTTATGTATAATTTCTAGAAATTTCTAAAAATAAATGAGTTGCACTATTTGCAGGGCAGAAGTGGCCAGCAGTATTTGGGCCTTTCAGATAATCAGTCATCCCTGTTTCTATATTACACTGCTCTACTCTGCAAATCTGGTCAACAGCTTTAGCAACAAGGAACTATAAAAGCTAGAGAAATGTGGGCATCAGTCTATCAATATATCAATATAGGATTCCCTTCAAGTCTTTTTCCCCACTCAGTATGTAGACTTCAAAGTTTGGATACTGAAAAATGAATTTCCTGATGTGTGTGCTATGGAATCATCAAGCAAAAAAATTTTAAAAGCACAACAAAATAAGGAGAAAGAGAAGATTAAAAATGAAGCCTAGGGGGAAATGAATGATACAGTAAGTAGTTACAAAATGTTCTGCCTAATATGGTCAGGTTAACTCTAGCTAATGCTATTACACTGTATATTTGGGGCTTAGAGATAAGGCAGAAATAATGTACATTTCAGTTATTAAAACTATTTCTAAAAGGCAGTCCAATTGTCTTCGGAAACTTTAATCCATTTACTTTGTATGATGCTCTCTTAAACTCTTTCATTAAAGGAGTCTCCTATCAACCTCAGCTGGCTGTAGATCAAGTCATACATCCCTCTTATATGCTTCTATATTTAACAGAGAGGTAGACTTCAAATCTTTCTGTATAGATTTTTAAAATCAAATACGATATCCAGTCATATTTTGTTTTAATGATAATTTACATTAAGAAGAGCCAGCGTTAACCTTTATAACCAAAAATGGTTCAAATACAAGTTTTGGCTGTGTTTTCTGAAGAGGATGAAGATGAGAGAAAACCATTCTTGGATCCCACGTGCTCATTTTAGTGCTCTTTTTAAATGGAGAGTCTTTTCCTTATTTTTCTAAACAATATATAAAATTATACTGGTGAAAATAAAAAATTCTGGTAAAATCAGGATACTGTCAGATTTGTAACCTATGTTGTAGATAAGCGGAAAAACATTTAAGAGCAGGTTTTCCAAGACTCTGTTCCCCCTGGAATAACAAGGTGATAAAATCAGTACTGGCACACAGACAACTTCTCACCTCTGTTCTTCTGTGCTCCTGTACTCTTCAGACAGTGCAGTATTTATAACTCATCTCAAGTTTTTCCCTTGCTAGCTGAAGATTTTGCTTTTTGGGTTTTGGGGTTTTTTTTGTGAAACTGAAAAGCTCCAAGTTGTATTATTACTCTACATTTTTTATACTCAAAGGAGACATTACAAGACCAAACTCTTTTTTCATGTGTCAGTAATAGTGGTCACTTAGGAAATGATTTACGGTTGCTCAGTGTAAATGCCTGGTGCCATCTGAGATGCCCCAGTATATCTGACCAGCTCTCCAGCTGCTGCTTCAGAAGCATGTAAGTCATCTTTAGATCCTGTCCTCTATCTTAGTCCCTGTACAGATGCATCAGACATCCTAGGCCCTAGAGACCTGTGGTTAGGTCCTCAGTCACTCTTTTAACCTTTGATCTAGCAGGGAGAGGAGTCATTTCTTTAGTGTTATGCTTGTTTCCATTATGGGTAGTTGTCTAATTCTTAAGCTGTCCAGTTGTCTGGTACTGCCGCTTTTCCTGGGAATCAGTGCTGATTCATTTGGAAGTTTCCCTACAAACTCTTTTTGCTTGAACTGAAGGAGAGTCACCAATAGCTGCATTAGCATAAGTAGAAGTAATACAGGTTGTGTGAATGGACCATTAGAGACAGTATCACAAATCCACAAGATGGTAAGATGCTCTATTTGACCAAAAGCTGTTTTCCATATGATTGTTAGCCTTGACATCTCATTGGAGGTGGATAACTGAAGAGGTTTCTGATGGACAAATCCGTATTGGATACTTACTCATTAGAGTTCACTGAAGAACTGAATGTCCAACCAAAGCATAAATGAATAGCATACATTAAAAAAAATACAGGCCTGAGCTTGAAAGCTTTCAGACTCACCAGACGAAGTTTTTAATTGAGATTCTATACTTCATAATGTTGAGAGTGCCATGGACCAACATTTTAGAGCACTGTAATGTTTCTGAAAAAAACTCTAGTTCAGCTTTGAGTCAGTGTCCTGACTGTCCTAGTTCACACTAGAGAGTTTATGGTCTGAAGGTTTGTCTGCAGGCTCAGTTCAGTTGCTGAACTCTGGTATTGCTGGTGTCAGCATATCAACTCAATAGTAGATGTTACAGATGCCAGGCTGCAGAATTTGAAAACATCATCCAGATTTGCAAGGATATTTCCCATTGCTTTGGTAGCCATGACAATGCCTACTTGATCCAAAAGCCAAAACACCATATCCTAGAAGGGTTATAGGTATCTTGGGTGGGAATTCATCAGAATTCAGGCACTTCATTCCCAAACAGCAGTCCCAAGAATAACCTAACTTTGAAGGTGTATCTGAATTCTTTACCCTCTGTTTCCAGGTTGTGTGTTTCCTGGTGTCTTCACATCCTAGTCTCTGCATAGTTGCTTTCTGAAGCAACAGCTCTGCTCACATAAACTAAACCTCTATCCAGAAAGTAGGAGTCATTTCATATAGATAATCTGAGGAGAATAGCTAGAAAGGTTTTCTCAGAAGACATTCACTGTGATAAAGAATTAGCTTTTGCTTCTCTTTAAGCTCTTCCCTTTTATAAAATTAGAGCTCAGTGATTAGAGCAGTTCACAATGTCGGACCCACAGGCTGAATCCCTTCTTGCCTCTGGTGGCTTCAATCCCAAGGAGTAGGCCAGGCCTAGCAGAGGCCATTAGTGAGTGGAGGAGGAGAGGACAACACTGTCACCCTTTCTGTTGAAGCTGTCACAATACAGGAAAGAATCCATGAACCAGAAGTGGTCATCTTCTGATACAGTTCCTAAGAAAACATGTCCCATATTACTCCCTTGATTCCTTGCACAGGGCTTCACTCAATCTACTCAGAGTTTTAAAACTTTGTGCTTTAGACATTTGAGGCATCAAGTCTCACCTGGAAGTACAAAGACACCTTGAGAGATGTTTTTATCTGTAGTTAACCTCCCAGGGAGCCTATTATAATTCCCAGTTAAGAAAAACAAATTAATTTCGATAGAAGGAGGTAAATGCCTAAATTTACAGGCACTCAGCCACATCATGGTTCTGCAAGGAAAAAGTGACAACAGGGATATAGACAGGGACCTAATAAGATGAGCCTGTTCATGCAACCCGTTTAGAAGATAATTTTTGATTTTTGTTTGCAAACCTGTTTAACTGATGGCTGGCTAGAAACAGCAAACCTTGTGAGAAGGAAAAGATACATGTACTAAAGAAGGTTAATTCCCTGACGTTTTAAGATTCCATGCATTAATTTTTCATGTATTTATTTTTGGAGAGAGAGGAGGTGGGAGGAAGAGGTTTTTGATCCAGTTTTATGTCCTGTTATTTGGAGACTGCAGGTTGAGAGCTAGTGTGATATTTTCAGAGCCTTTCACTGGGATTTAGGAATGAACATTAGCAAGAGCTCGGATAAAAGGTGTGGTGAATACCTTAAGGTTAATACCTTACTCTGCTATAAAGAATGTCCGTGCAGAAAGAAAGTAAAGGGGTAAGAGGCACCTTTGGACCTCAGGGATCTGCTCCATCCCTGTCATTTCTCTATGCTTTTCATGCACATCTTCACTATGGATAGATACTGGGGGACTAAAGAAGGTTGAAAGTTGACCTAAATATGCTCTCCTTCCTTACCTTGTACTTTTGTACAGAGCACTGAGAATGAAAATATGTGTGTTCTAAAAGTTATGGTAGATCCAAAAGCTAACACGAGTATTCCAAGTAGAAAGGGGAGCTACAAAAAGATTGTGTTGGAAAACGTCTCGGTACCTGATTTTCAGTTTTGAAACCAGTGTCCTTTCTAGTGGCTTGTGCCAGTCATGTAAAGAGAAAGGCTAATCAAAAATTTATTCTCTGGGTAGCAGTATTTGATGTCTCATCTGCCCACTGTCTGCTCTGTACTTGTCTATGCCTGTTTATTTAGTTATTTTTTCCTTGCAGTACTGGATGGAGCGTTATTGCTCAGGTGTACGTGGTAGAAGGGTAATGCGTTTCATCAGCAAGCAATAAATAGTCGTTATTTAATGGGTTTTCAGATATATATAATTTCACTCTTAAACTCACTGTCAGGAAAATAGTGTATGATTTTGGCCTGAAAATGTAAATCACAGATTGTATGAATGATCTGAGCAGACTCAATTCACCCACCAAGACAATGATCAATGCTGCCAGTTAAGTGACATTTTGGGGACATACATACTTGTATTGATAATTTTTCAGGAATGGTTATTTGATGACGTTCTTGTTTCCAGATGAAGATTTAGGTCTGTATGCCTACATGGCAGGTGCATTTCTAATCTTCTCTTTATTATTTGAATAATTTTTTGGGGGAAAAAAATTACTCTCATAAAAAGAACTTTAAGTAACTAATTATTTATTCTGCTTAAACTGAAAAACCACTGTATGTAAAACAAGAGAGGCTACCAAATAATGGGAGACAGCACAGCAATATAAAAGTATATATGAATGGTTGTGTAGATACAAAGCAGTATCAAAATATGGTTTATATACCTGTGGTGTATTTTGCAGCATGCTCTCTCTGACAAGGCCAATGTGAAAACATTCGATCCAAAGACAACCTGTTTGCAAGAATGCCTTATCACGACTTTCCAGGAAGCTTACTTTGTTTCAGAAAGTTTTGAAGAAGCCAAAGAAAAGATGAGGTAAATTACTTCCCTTGACTCAAAAATCTAATTTTCTTTTCTTCAGTCGTGTTAATTTTCTTTTTTCTTTCAGGGACTTTGCCAAATCAATCAATCGTCCCTTCTCTGTGTATTTCAATCCATATACACAAAGCATTGAGATTCTGAAGGATACCAGGAGTATAGAAAATGTTGTCCAGGACCTCCGCAGCGATCTAAATACTGTATGTGATGCTTTAAGCAAAATGAACAGATATCTAGGGATTTGATATGTGTGACACTGTGATTTGCTGTCAGTTGCTTTTTCTGTAGCCAGTCTAGTAACATCACGTGATATGGCTAACTTCTCAAACCCATCAATTTTCCCTTTACAGCTTGGACTGTGGCTTGCATCATTGTGTAGCTCTGTCTAATTGTAATGCGCAGACAAACCAAGGCAATGCTAATTCGTAAACGCAACATGGAATGTGGCAGAATATAATCATCAATTCCTCAACACAATGTCATGTACAAGTACACCATTAAAAACTTGCCTAGCAATGGTTTTGTTTTCATGATTCACTTCGATGTATAAGAAACTGTTGCTGTTTTCATTAAGTCTGAGTTTATTTCTTTATAATCCCTTTCCTCCCATAAGAATCCAGAAAAAATTATTTACAACATTCTCATTTTCATTGTAAGAGAATCTGTGTTTCTTTCTGTAGTGGTGAAGACAATGTCTTGCCCATATATCTGTAACAGAACTGAGTGTCTCTTGTGTCTGAACAATACAATTTATATACCAGTGCTGAGTTCAGAAAGGCTATGTATCAGTACTAAAAGGTCTGTGGAGATTACAGATTATGAGAACTCACAACTGACAAATGTTCAACGTGGCTGAGTAATTGCAACACAATAAAAAAACCACTCTGACATTTCACATGAAAAGGTAGGTCCATGCATGTGTTAACTGTGAGAGTCCTGAGCATATATACTTCCTCTGCGAGGGCTATTTAGGAATAAGAAAAGAAGTGCTTGTGTTAATTCTGGGTTGTTAGATGTGAATATAAAGCCCTTCTACATCATTGTGTGCTTTCCACACTCCCTTGTCTGTTGAACATACGCCTCTTGCATTTCATGCATAATTTGCCTTTCCTCATTATGCCACATTCAACCTTGACATGACCATGCATGACTGGGTCCACGCTGTGTCACTATCAGCACATATAAAGGGGTGAATATGGAAGTTGTTATTTAATTATAGCCAAGACGATTATCAGTTAGTAGATTACTTGTGGGGCGATTAAATCATAGAGACACCCAAACCAGATGGATGCAGGTAATGCCTGAATTAATAAACTCTTAAGTTAGGAAGCTCTGACAGAAGTACAAGCTCTGTCTGGGGAGCACAGTGCAGAAATATTTGAGCCGGCTCTTATCTGGAAGCAATAATTATGCATGTCTTTCCTTTATCTGGGTTATTCTGTTCTCCTATTAGCCAAGATAATGGAGAGGACTATATTGTATGGACCCTTCTTAATGGAAACCACGTGGCTTATGCAGATCATGTCAGTATGGATGAAAGTGTCATAGCTTGTCTACCTGTATGGAAAATAGGTATCTATTGAAGCTGCTCTCCCAGCTGAAAGAGTCATGCAGATACTTGTAAGTGTTGCAGCAATTCAGCATAAAAAGAGCACCACTTGATAGTACCAGTTTATCCTTAAATAAGAGGCAGTCTGTAAAGATAATTTTCACAGGGAAATCTGCCACCTCCTCAAAGATAACTATGAGATAACAGAAAACGCTCTTTCCTCTGGATGGTCCCAGCTACGTTCTAATGCTGCTGTTAATAGGGTGTGGAAAAATCTAGTTTTAGATTTAACTGTGACTGCCATTGGTTCAAATGAAGAGCTGTTGAATTATCCCATGGGGATCAGCATGCCGGAGGAGTTTTTAACTTCCCAACGTTAGTGCTGACTCCATTAGCTAGCACTGATCACAGAGGGATTGCTGGCAACCTTGGCATGGAAGTTTCTCCCTCTTTCTTCCCATGGAATCTGATGAACCCCTTGTAGCCCTTTCTGGAGAAAATGGACTGTAGTGAGATTTACTTTAACTGGTCTGAATCAGTTGTGCAAGGAATAGTAGATCTTACTCAGTTCAAGAACTGACAAAGTATTGCCTGCCTAAGTAAAATAAAGCCACAATGAGTAACAAAGATCCAAAGCTTACAAAGTTACTGAGGCTTTCCCTTGAATCAGAATTACACAGGAAAACTTCAAATACTTATAATATCTGGATTTATTCTTGACTTTTATGAATAGCTTAAAATAAGAATTCCACAGCAGTAAAACAATAGAAGCATATCTTTGTTTTGTTTTGTGCTGTTAGCAAGTAAATCTTATTATGGATTAGGGAGAAACCCTTGAAATCCAATAGTCATTTTAGGACTAATGATGGCAAGGAAACTGTCTACAATGAAGATATAATGTCAATGAAACAGAACATTGTCAAAGGATAATGGGCTCCTGCTGCTAGATATATGCTTAATCCAATGATTTTATTTCTATTATACAACATGATTAAAAATAAATTAAATATAATGGGCTACAGAATAATAGTGATTTAGAGAGACAATTGCTCATTGTTCTTACATAGCAAAGCTGCCTTCTTACAGGCTGCAGAGCAAACTGGCTGTGGGCTTCAGCCAGTCAGGAGCCAGGACTGGGAAGGAACACTTTAAAAAGTGCACTATTGCACTTTTATGAATCAAATAGTTCCAGCTTAGTTGAAATTCTTCTCTGCGGTTTTTATTAGCAAATTAAGATCAGCCATGCGGCAATCTCCTTGGATGACAAGCTCATTTAGGCATAATGAGGGAATTATTGACAGTTATCAAATTACACTAACGTTTCATTTAAAATAGGCCATATTTATCTAAGGTGCTTGTTTAGCTTTAGTGAGCTGGACTCTGGGAATTGGACTTCTGGTTTACGCTCATTTATTTCCTGTGTAATTCTGAACTGATGCTTTATGGGTCTGAGATATATGTACTTGCTTTGCCTGCACACAGTAAATGGGCCTGAGCTTAATGAATGTAAAGCATTGCACTGTTTACTACCATGCAAAGTCTAAAATGAAAAACAACACTGAGACATTGCAGCAAATACAAATACCAGGTTTCATTTGCAAACCAAGACATGGTTCATGCATTTCATTTCATTTGTTAGGTAGAGGGGATGGAGTGGGGAAGGTGTTAACACTATATATTGCTTTCTCCCCTCTACTCTTCTAGACATGTTTAGAAGCCTGTTCTAAGTTTAGTCTTTCAGTACACTTTCACGAAATAAGGTGTCTTTTCCTTTCTTCTTCTGATATTCAAATGTGATGGAGAAAATTCCAGAAATTTGCTGTACTGTAATGTATATTTACTGATACGCAGTAATGGATTACAGAAGAAAGTTTCACGTCTTTGAGAGGACAGCCTGGCTCAGAGAGCTAAAGCTGCTGAAGGCTTTCACCTACAGGCTGCTGGTACAAATCCAGCCCAGTCAGCAGTTACTGAAAGCTATCACCAGCCAGCAGCAGCCTGGCTTCTGTGTGATGAACTGGGAAGCTGGGATTGCTTAGTTTGGAGTAGAGGAGACTGAGGGGAGATGTGATAACCTTTTTCAAACACATAGAAATAGCTGCAAAATGGAAGGGACAAACTGTTCTCCGCCCTTAAGAACTAATGGACTTAAATTGCAGGAAAGGAGCATTAAGTTATGTAACAGTGAAACATGGGGGACAGATTGCCTAGGGAGAGAGCAGAACCTCCGTCATTTTTTAAGAGAACAAGTTAGCTGCTATTTCTCAGGAGTGGTATTAGCACAGTTGGTCCTGTATTGAAACCAGGGGAGAGGCTGGAGTCTCCTGGAGCAACTGCCTGGAAAAGGCCTCAGCCTGCTCATAAAAGGGCTCCAGCTGGCTCACAAAAGCAGTAATGGTCAACAGCCACCACTGCAGAGCATTTGTACATCACCTGCACCTCTGCCTCCTCCTTCAGTCTTTGACCGGTTCTAAAGAATGGTTCTTCATCTTTCTGTCTTCCCTTAGAGAATGAATAGGATCCATAGTCAGATCGTAGCCCTAAATTTAGCTGACTGTGGTGCTCTGTTTTAAGTTCATAGGCCATTTGCGAGAGCTTGTGTGAGTTACCTGCTAGTTACAGCCACCCAGAGGCAGAAGACTGATAGTGAGCAACCAGTGTTTGTCCTTTCTGTAAACAAGGTTTAAAGCTGCTCAACTTTATAAACAAAATAGAAATGTATATTTCATCCTATCTGTGCCTGCATTTGGGCTGTCAGGAAGACTGTAGCTCCCTTGAACAATCTGAAGAACCTGGAGCTCTTCCAAGTTCCTGAGCCTGAGTGGTCGAGCCACGCATCAACCTTGTGTCTTGGTGAAATCTGGGCACAGAGCAGCCTGTTCTCCCTAGCTTCCCTGGTTTCCAAGGGAAAGAAACCAATTGGTGTAGTCCAGAAGGGAGCTTTGGTTCAAGCCCCTGATGTAGCTGGCCAGGGAACTTGGGGACCACACCTGCTGCTCAGTGTGGTGTCACATTAAGGGCCACATAAGGATCAATGCAATGCTCTTCCATTCAGGAAATTGGCTTTCCACCCCAACCTGGAAACTTCTCTTCTTGTTTCAGCAGGACAGTCTACGCCTCTTTAGAAATACGGCAGCTTCCCTTCCATCTCAGTAGGAACTATTATAATTTCCAAATAATTTACAAAGGGAGTAATTCTGGTATTGTTATATAATGGCTATGCTCTGTGCTACCAGTCAGTCCAACTCTGAGATGTTTTGCAGACAAATTCTTTCCTTCTTAGTGAAGAATAGGACAACAGTGACAAGATTCCTCTTCTGGACTTCGAAGTACATTTGAGACATGGTGCTAAGAGAGAGGTTCTGGTTATACTAGCAAATATGTATCAGTAATGAGTCCTTCCAGTTGACACAGTGAAGGCTGTAGACATGTCCTTGGCGTCCTTATTGGCAATTTCCTGTGACTTAACTGAGCTCAGAGGCTAAATAATGACCTCTTCAGCTGAAATACTCCATGAAACCTCTGTTGTTTCATTTTGTATCTGGTCCTAGAAAAAACGTAAGTAAAAACAAAATAATCAGAATTCAGTGATGTCTATTCAAAACATTTTGCCACAATTACATTTACTTTAAGAAGGCCCTCCAGCACCTTAGAGTAAGCATTCATATTTCTTTGCTGACAGCTGAGATGTTAAGACAAGACTAAAAATAAGTGCTGGCATCTTTTTGGGATTTGGCCTGGAGTGGACTATTCAGGTGGAATAAGTGTGAAATGGGTTACATAGTCACATACTTTAAAATGCAAGTGGGTGATGGATATTCAGGTGGACATTTTTTTAATGTAGTCAGAAATTTCAAATGTCGGGGAAAAATAATGGAGAAGAAGCTGCTGTTGCCACACTCCACCTTTGGAGGAGGAGTTGAGTTTCCAAAACAGCAGGAGGTAGATTTCAGTCTGTGTTAAACTGGCACATGACCTGAAACACAACCCAAATACGCCTACATCACTGGCTTCGGCACGAGCTCCAGCGTGAACACAATTCTGAGAACAGAGCGGCAATAAAGCACTCCAGAGCCAAACAGCCCTGCTTCCCCACAGGAGAGAAAGTGGGTGATTTGAGACCAGCATGGCACAAATAAAATCACTTTTATTTCCTATTAAATCAGGTTTTTTTCTATCTCTTTTGAAAAACACCTTTTGAAATGTGTTACTATTTTATTTTTCCATAAGGATTATAAAGAGATATGTTAATTGTGGAATGGTTGATGTTCTTTGCACTTTCTGCCTTGAGCTTTTCTTGTTGCCACCAATCTCCCTACCCAGTCTTGCTTCTTTACATGAAAGTAGAGTAATGCTGAAGATGTGATGCTGTCATTTTCCAGGGCTTGACAATGATGGGTACACATAAAATGCTACCCTCTCTCACCATCCTTCCCTGTCATGAATTGCTAACCTCAGAGATGTGAATAAGGCCAGTTAATGGTAAATGAGTTTAAGGTTATGCACACAGTGGATTTGCCACTCTAGCAAAATTTGTCTGGAGGACCAGTTTGTTTGAATTCCTTTTTAATGATTATCCCTGATAGATCACTTGCAGGTAAAGTGAGAAAGCAAGTGTCTCACATCTGATGGGAACCAGGGAGTCAAAATCTCAACTGCTGCAAAACCAGCATGTGTTCCAAGAGACATTTTAGTGCCAGTGACAATCAGTTCAATTAGAAGTAGCTCAAAATAGATTTCATAGTTGCTGAACTGAAAGGCTACATTTCACCTTCAGGTCTCAATTCAGCCACTGTTTTCTGAGATGGATCTGTGTCTGCTGGAGCAGGAGCTAAAGCCGTAAGTCAGGCACGCAAGGCCTGTTCCTTATTTCATTTGCAGGCACTTTTTAAAAGCCTCTTTTGCAATGTTATCTCCAGAATAAAAATGCAGTGTGCAGAAGATGCAGAGGCTATGAAGTCTGATCTTTTCTGAGATCTGGTTGCTTCCTCTCAGTGTTGCTCTGCATAGTTCATGCATCCAAGGGAAGACTCTTGGCCCATGCTAATTGACATGGGCCAAAGTTACGAAGCCACCTGAGTCCCAGAGAAGAGCTCCCTCTCTTAGTGGCTTCTGTGGCCTCAAATGGCCACTGTTTGTCCTCTGTGACTTGTTTTTACAGAGCAACTCCTCAGGCTTTGTCTGTGGGTGGCTGTGTAGCGGGATCAATTAACGTGTGCTGCTATATGTGCAGGAAGGGCACTAAAGAAAGGGTAAAAAGTGCCAAGAATTGTATTTTATAGCTGTCCTTTCAAATCTTTTTCTTCTCATACCTGGCTTCTGCTTGACAAAAAAGCACAACAGAGGCACACCA
The DNA here is from genome assembly GCF_047716275.1 of Strix uralensis. NCBI lineage: Eukaryota > Metazoa > Chordata > Aves > Strigiformes > Strigidae > Strix > Strix uralensis. The sequence goes on from NC_133976.1 coordinate 41,672,315, forward strand.
GCACCATCCCTGTAGGTACCAGGCGTAGACAACACAGTCATCCTTTCCAGGCCTCTCTCCCATTGCAGTCATCCTGCAGAAGCTGTGCAGGTGGTTGTTCTTGGCTGTCTAGTGTAGCCCACCTCTTCTCTGAGGCCAGTAAAAGTGAAAGGTGGATCTGAAGGTCTGCGTGAACTCTCACTGCTGTGCACACCCAGGGCTGTTGCCCCACAGGACATTGCCATGCAGAGGTAGGCAGCCTCGTGCAGGTCTGAGGGTGAATGCAGCATGGTTCTGCTGGGGATGGTAAGCCCAGCCTCACTGCTGGAGTGAAGCCCTCCGGGATAGTCAGGGCTCTCAGTTGTACGAATGTAATCTTCCTTGCCCCATTTCAGAGGCAGAATTGCTTTAAATAGCTTGCTTAGGAAGCCTAACACCTGGGGACTTTTAAGAATGTCAACAGCTTCCCCAAACTTACAAACACAAGGAAAGGGCATGAACAACAGTGTGGTACCTGTAGGCAAGTATTGATTTTCTCATCACAATGTCAGCACAAAATCTGGCATAAAAACAACATGGGGTTCATATGAATTCAGTTTTGATACACCATCTCCCAAAAAGCTCAGGAGAATCAAAAGGGGGGCTGTCTGCAGCAAGATAGGCCCAGGGGCCGCTATATCATTCTCTGTTTTGCTCCCATTACCTTGTTTCCAAAGGAGAGGAAGAGCACTGTATTCATGAATGCTATGTAAAAGCTGTTGCATTTTCACTGAGTGATAGCTTGGTTTGTCAGAGTTGGGAATGAAAACGTGGTTAGAGGGAGTGAATTAAATCTCAAATGTAATGCCTCTGATTTGCAGAAGGGAAAGGGGAAGTGCTAAGTGAATATAGGAAATTGCAGCATTATGCGTTGAGAGCAATTCTTTCCATCCTTGTAGCTAATGGACTGAACAGAAAGTGAACAATTTGTTTCATACTATGATTCACCAACACTCTGACAGGGTTTCCAATTCTGAGCTCAGTTTCATATTCAGCTCCCTGTTTACTAGTGAAATAGTACAATTATCTGTCTACCTCTTACATTTTATAAACAGGCAAGGCTGCAGTATCTGAAAAGAATAAAAATAACTGTATAAATCCTGGTTGTTTAAGGCTGGAGGGAAGGGAAATGAAGCAAGTGTTATCTTTCCAGCGGTCTGTTGGAACACTCCTCTAAAAATGAAGTTAAATTCCCTGGGAAAATAGGTCCAAAAGAAGAATGCCAATGGAACTCAGTTTTCAATTTCTATTTAATGTTTTCCCCATCCAGGTTTGTGAAAGGAAATCACAAAACGTTTTATGTTTGAGTCCACTTGTCAAATTGTCGATAGTAAAGTAGCCAGAACTGTTACAGCTGAATTGGCCACATAAAGCTCTGGTGAAAATGGGATGCTTCTCCCAGAGGCGTTTGGTAAATGTGCTAAGCGGCTTTACAAGACAGGATGACATTTTTCTGCCTTTAACCCCAGTTTTATTGAGAATAGAAATCACTTGGACTATTAGGAGTTTCAGGTTTTAATCTGGAAATGTTTTTGAGCCAGCCCTGACTGCATACATTTCTTGCTCATGGGATCAGAATGTTTGCATGAGGGAAAATCTAGGAACAGCTTTCCAGAAGAGTGTAATTAGTTGTTTGTTAATATTGACTATTTATGATACATTAATGCTTATCAGGGCTATTTGGAAGGAGATTCTGGACACAATCCCAGTAGAGCTTTTAAAATCCAGTAAGAGTCAGTGGGTTGGGTGAAAGATGGCGATGGCTCTAAAGATCATAGAATCATAGAATGGTTTGGGTTGGAAGGGACCTTAAAGACCATCCAACCCCCCTGCCATGGGCAGGGACACCTTCCACTAGATCAGGGTAATCAAAAGCTCTGTCCAACCTGGCCTTGAACGCTTCCAGGGAGGAGGCATCCACAGCTTCTCTGGGCAACCTGTTCAGTGTCTGGCCACCCCCAGTAAAGAACTTCTTCCTTATACCTAATCTAAATCTACCCTCTTTCAGTTGAAAACTGTTACCCCTTGCCTTATCAGTACACTCACTGATAAGGAATCCCTCTCCATCTTTTCTGTAGGCCCCCTTTAAGTACTGGAAGGTTGCTATAAGGTCTCCCCAGAGCCTTCTCTTCTCCAGGCTGAACAACCCCAACTCTCTCAGCCTGTCCTCATAAGGGAGGTGCTCCAGATCCCCGATCATCTTTGTGGCCTCCTCTGGATCCGCTTGAGTAGGTCTATGTCCTTATGTTGGGGGCCCCAGAGCTGAACACAGTACTCCTACTGAGGTCTCACGAGAGCAGAGTAGAGGGGGAGAATCACCCGCCTCGACCTGCTGGCCACACTTCTCTCGATGCAGCCCAGGATATGGTTGGCTTTTTGGGCTGCGAGCACACATTGCTGGCTCACATTCAGTTTTCCATCCACTAATACCCCCAAGTCCTTCTCTGCAGGGCTGCTCTCAATCCGCTCATCACCCAGCCTGTATTTGTGCTTGGGATTGCCTTGACCCATGTGCACAGGCCCACCTTTCAAGCCTGTCCAGGTACCTCTGGATGGCATCCCTTCCCTCCAGTGCGTCGACCGCACCACACAGCTTGGTGTCATCGGCAAACTTGCTGAGGGTGCACTCAATCCCACTGTCCATGTCACCAACAAAGATGTTAAACAGCAGCAGTCCCAATACCAACCCCTGAGGAACACCACTCATCACTGCTCTCCACTTGGACATTGAGCCGTTGACCGCAACTTTTTGAGTGTGACCATCCAGACAGTTCCTTATCCACTGAGTGGATAGATATGAAAGCTATTAATAAGGGTAATATCCTGTATAGTTGAGGATTTAGGAGTCTTATTTCAAATTACATGGCTAAAATATAAGAAAATTAGAAGTCAGTAGCAGCAATTACTTGTTGCAGTCCCTTCTGCTAGATGGTGATGAGACTGTGACTTCACGGGAGAATCTGAGTCTACCCCTTATGCTTACCATAAACAAGGAGTATAAAGTTGATGCTAAAAATGCTTTTAGTCTGAGAGCCACTTAAATTGATGGCAGCAGCAGCAGTCAATGTGGGTGCTGAAATCTACGATCTTGCTGAGGAGGTAGGGCAGGCAGCAAAGGGCACCTGCCTTGCTGGGAATGACACCAGTGGATTCAGAGCAACTGAAGAGCATGAATTTCATAGCACCCATTTTGCACATTGTTCCTGGACACCCAAGGGGGAACTCTGCATAGTAGAGTATCTGTCTTTTTCCTATAGATACAATGGAAAAGGGACAGAAGTTAGAAAAAAACAGCTTGCATGACTTTGGTAGGGGAGAGAGATTTAAGATTATCAATAGCAGAAGAGTTGGAGTTACCTAATCTTAGCATATTAAGGAAAAAATGTCATTTCTTGTTATTTTCTTACAAATCCCAAGCTATCAGTAGCTCTGTCCATGCACAGGAGGAGAATCCTCAGTTCAAAATCAAAATCAGCACACAGGGCTACCTCCTTCAATGACACTGGGATAGAAGTGCCTGGTTAAATGTCTCCTGAGTCTCTGGGTGATTTTACTGCTGCCCTTTCTGGAAGCAGTACACCAGGCCTGGGTTTGCTGGGCAAGCCAGCAGTGCTGGCTTCATGGCTGCAATTTGCAGTGGTACAATGAATCCACTCCCTGTAAAATGGAGAAATGCAGGGTTCCTTTTGGTTTGCAGGAGTGAATACAGGGCAACAGGGGTGAATTTGTCCTATGAGGTGTTTACTTCAGGACGTTACGAAATGTAATCTGTGAGTGCTTTTCTCTATAAAGTTAACCTTGAGTAGTTACTGCAAATGTAGCATTTCTAGGTGTCTTCAGTCAGCTGGATGGCTCTCATCCTGTATCTTTCTGACCTTAGCAAGTTCCACGCAAATCTTGGCAGTGCAGTGTCTGAATCTAAGTGAAACCTTTCATTTTGTTTAGCTCTGGAATAAATCACATATCTGGAGGAGCAGGAGGAATCTGCCTGAAGAGTTACCATGCTGTGATGGTCCTTGGCACTTTGGTAACTCTTTGAGCTAAGGAGTATAGATCATGGCAGCCCAAGGGCTGTCTTAAAGTAAGTCTGGGCAGAATTTGTACAAAGATGTTGCTGTGACTAAGGAGCTACAACAGATTTCTCTGGATTCCCTTAAATTCCTGAGTTTCTGCTTTCTACTGGGCATAGCGTAAGGGAAAGAAACCACAAAAAAAAAAAAAAAAAAAGTGTTTTTCCTCTGTTGGTAAGCAAGTGGTTTTAACAGAAACCTTCCCTCTCCAGCACCACCAAGTTCAAGAGAGTGCCTGCTCCACTTCCAGCTTCGCTGGCGCTCTCACCCCAGAAGTTGTTGTACACAGCATTTGTTCCCTGTGATTCCCTCTTGTAACCTTATTTTCAGTTGCCTGCAGTGCTACAGCATGATGAAAGATGACTAGTGTTTCCCTTTCAGAAGATGGCTTCATCTTTGCTACTGCAGAAAGGACCTTTATTTCTTGCAGATTCCTGAAAAACGTTTTGTGGTGAGATGACAGACAGTGCATCTACTTTCACACATTTGCTTAAGCGCTTGCAGCCTGCACATGCCCTTCACTGTTGGGCATTTCCCAGTACTGGGATCTGTAGAGCCCCAAAAGAAAACTAACCTATTCTAGTCTTCCTAGAAGGTAAATGCAAACAAGAAAACTGATATTATATTGCCCTCATTCCCTTCTGTGTTTAAATTACTGTTTGCCCTAATTAATCTTGTGTGTGGCTCCTCAGTTAGGCAATACAGTTTTTTGGTGTGCGTATGTTTGTATGTATGTGTAAATTAAACAGAGGCCAGATTATTTTCTGAGCAGATTTTTCCACAGTCTCCTATGTCGTAATTGCTGCCCAGAGTTCTGTGAAGTTGCACATGTGGTTCTCATGCAGAAAACAGAGCAAACGTAACTAATCCATATTGACTACCAGATGCCTCAAAAAGTTCAAGACTTGTAGGAAATTGCTGTTTTCTTTGGTCCATATTCACTCTGCCTTCTGAGGCTTTTCCCTTTGATGCCCTGTGACCTTCCTGTGGATGCAGTGCCTTCTTCTCAGTGTTCGCATGGACAGATGGACAATGGTGCCAGCAAGGGGTCTCAATAGTCAGTCCACTAGACTCTGGCTTGTCATTCCTTAGAAGGGTGATAACTGATTAGCTAAAGTTAATGGTTTCTGACATGTGCTTAACTAGACTTAAAGAAATACTGCCTCTGTGAAACCAGAGTATTTTGATAGATATTTAATATTTCACTTCTCTGCCAGATGCATGTGTTAGTAACCGTACTTCACCAGCTGATCACATCACATAATTACAATTACTTGTCCTAGCCCAGGGAAAACCTCAGTTCATTTGTCCAAGTATTGATTAACTGGTGTAGTCAAGATTACTTTACTTCACAGAGGATGGATAACCATTAATAATGTTGTGATTACAGACCAGAAAGTATGGTGATGAGGGGCTAGTTTGGAACTTCAATAGATAAGGAGACAGGCATTGTTTATATAATTCTGAAAAAATTGCCACTGCTATGTTAAAGGTGAGTAATTAACCCAAGGGAACCGCTGATGAGTGGTTCATGTCCTAGGGCTGTGTCCAGGGGGCTCTCCCAGTGGGAGTCCCTTGAGATCAGTCACTTGCTCGGGACAAGGCCAGGAAAATATTTGCCCAAGTGACATCCAAGGGCTGAAGCGTGTGCGGGAGCATGAGAAGGCAGAGCCATGGGCTGTACTGCGGTATTGTGAAACCATCAAATACAGCCATACCCCTGCAAAGGATGGGTGGCATTTTAGTTCCTGCTCCCTGTCTGTTCTGGTCAGTCAGGAGGGGTAAGGAGAGGCCAGTTTTTACACCCATGGTAGGTGCCATAGCACAGGGTGGCACCAGGACTTCCTTCTCCTCTCCTCCCTCATGTGGATGCCCTCGTAGTCCAGCACAGGGTATCTCACAGCACTCACTGACCACATCGAGGTGACAGCCCTGCTCTGGTGTCTGGCTGTCACCAGTCCTGGAGGGAGGAGGAGGAGGAGAGAAGCCCATCTTGGGGAGCTGGGAGGCCCCGCACAGGGCAGGGGCACAGCAGGACACTGAGGGCTGGACCAGCCAGTGCTGCACATGGTGGAGCAAAGTGCAGCACGGGGCGAGTGTAACAGTCCAGGAAATGGAATGTGAACAGAAGAAAAATATCTTTACTGTGAGGGTGATCAACACTTACGTGGGTTGTCCTGAAAGTTTGTGGAGTCCTTAGAGGCACTCAAAACCCAACAGCACCCAGCCCTGAGCATCTTGCTCTGGTTGATCCTGCTCTGGGCTGGGGGTAGGACTAGACAATCTCCAGGCATCACTTCCAGCTTCAACGATGCTGAGACACTGTGAGCAGGACATTTCACAAATGCTGCTGATACACTGTAATAATGGTGCCATCAGAAGCTGCCATCTCTTTCTAAGCCAAATGTGGATAATGTTGCAGATTGCATCTTGTTTTTGTGGTAGGATCCACAATGCTCTCTGCTTAATGTTTTCTTCTATGACCATCTTCCATGCCTTTGCTTGAGACATTAGTCACTGATTGTTAACTAGTAAGCTCTGTTCCTGGCAGAGTAAGATTTCTTCTGTGGCCCATAAATGGGCTAAAGCAAATTTAAGCATGTAAAGTAAACCAAACTTTTGCATGGAGGAATGCAATTTTGCAAAAGAAGACAGTAACTTGTAGCTCATTTAGTTTTTAAGTCTGATGCTGGTTTATTCCTGAGTGAGCTGCATCTTTAAGAGTCTAACAGCACCTACAGCTCAGCAAAGAAATCCTGTGAAGATCCTCACACTGTGGACTAAGATCAGAAGAATTTTCTTAGCGCTTTGGGTGTCAAAGCCCAAAGTCTAAAGGCCAGGTCACTTTGCCCTGCTCTGAGGGTGTTAGAAATCTCTTGGATTAGGGGAGCTTCCAGAGAGCCACAGATGGGTCCTCATTCTTCTGAACTTCTGGAGGTGGTGAAGCAGGACACACACCAAGGATATGGCTTTATGAGTGGGGTAAAAACTGAGAAAATTATTATCTGGAGCCAATAAACTCATATCCTCAATCTCTTTGACTCCATTACCTAGACTTCACCTAATTTCAAAGATCTGTTCCAGAGTTAGTGTCAAAACACTGTCAGTTAATCTGCTGTTCGTCCATCATGCGGAAGATACGTGACCATTCCTACTGAATAGTGATTGCCCATGGGTGGTGTGTGAACTTGTATTCCCTCATACAGCCCACTCTTCCACACAGGCCTCTATTGTTCACACAGTTTTATGTAAATTCATGCTAATCTCAATCTCTGTACATGTGAGCATATTTCATCTGTCTGATAAGGATCAAAGGACTCACCCCTTGCTATATACTTTATATTCAAACAAGCTGGGGTTAATTTGATGTCAAGAGAACAGCTTTTAATTCTCCCTCCCAAGGCATTAAACTACCAACATTAACTTTCTATGCTAAGCTCTTGGGGTCTACAAGGAAAAGGTGTGAGCAAATTTGATAACAGGTATATTGGCATGTGAATGTAAATCAGGTAGAGAGTTGTAGGCGAAACGAATATCAGGCTAAGATGTGTGGTGCTTTACAAAGGAAAAAAATGAACCAAATTAAGCTCAAGCTACCTTTTTTGTTCCCGCAGTGTTGATAGTTTGGGTGTTTGATCTGAACACTGTGAATACATTGTTTGGAAATGGTAGGTTGTGAGTTCTTTTGTTAATGAAAATGTGGAGGGCTCTCATGTCCCACTCCGAAATGTAAAATCTCTTTGCCAGTGCAAGTCTTACCATCAATTTTATTTGTTTCTGTCAGTGACCTGTGTTCCCTTCCTCCTCCACTCTCCTTAAAGTTCTCAAAAAAGATACAGTCTTTCATTTTTACTGATTTGGATGCATAATCCAGTGGTGCCCTTTTTGTTTACAGACTAAGTGCTGAGTAGTGAAATGCAGATAAACAATGCCCAACTCACAAATACTGATTGCATGTCTCCTCTTTACCACTGCTATCATCACTGCAAAAGCTTTATTAGATTTTATGAGGTACTTGTAAAAGTCAAGAGATTCCAGGGAATTTTACCTTTCTGTTCAAGCTAAGGGAAAACATCTCAAAGCTTGAAGCCCTCTTCAGCAAAATCATTGCAAGCAGGTCCTGCTCTTTCTTAAATTGGCAAGGCGACAGCTTGAGTGCATCCACTGAGTGCCACTGTGACAGCCTGATCACCTGGGGAGAGAAGTGTCTCACAGACAGGCAGATCCCAAGCCATTTTGGTAATTATAGGTGAAAACTAACAGCTTGCCAGTGCAGATTCTTGAGTGCCCAAGGCGTGTGCTTACAGTCGGAGCCTCCACAGTACAACTGCTGCATTTGGTGATTGTGCAGCAGCTCATCCAGGCGCTCCAGGGGACTCCCTGAGGAAAGCGTGTTGTAAGTAGAATAATCAGGAGATAATAAATGTAATGGACAGTAGTTTTGCAAGCTCCTGACCAGCTGGATTTGAGAGAGCCCCGTGCCAGCTAATGCAGCTACATGATTGTCAGGTGCTGGCTGGGCATCTAACCAGACCTTTGGGTTGCAAACCAAAGTAATGCTCCATCTATCCAAAGGTTATTTATAATGTTCCTTGATTGCTTCTCCCAGTAACATTTTCATCTTCCACCAGCCTAATCTTGCCAGTTCTTTCGCTTTCACCAGGCACTGAATAAAGTATCAGTCTCATTACAGGATCATTTACTGCCAACATTAATGTCACCAACAATGACATCAGACATGACATCAGGCTGTCAATTTTCTGTTCATGTAGATGTTAATCAAAGCAGTAGCCAGTTGGTAGGAGAATATCTGTGTCTTCAGCAGGTCTTTTCCTGAATTTTGGCATCAATGCCAAAATACAGGGTGTGAAAGTGTAGTTTAGGCAAAGTGTAGACACCTAAGTCGAGAAGCACGGAAAATGCCAGCTCCTTTCCTGCTTATGCCCTAGAAGTATTTGAATTCCTTAAGCACCACAAAGTTTGACTCTGGCATTTCTCAGTGCCTAAATCTTTGTAAAGACCCAGAAGTACCATTGTCAGGACTAGGTGTCTGCCTAGGTCTGACTGTGATTTCCAATTGGGTATTTCCCTGAGCAAGTCTCCTGAAAGTCATGAAGTTGGTGGGCGCCACTGGAACCAAGAGAAATAATTTCACAAAATTAGGAGTGTGTGATCTTTGCCCTTTAAAACACAGACAGGAAAAGTCTCCTCTCTCCTCTCCCAAAATACAGTAGTGAGCTAGAAGCAAAACTGACCAAAGCTGTAAGAGGTCTTCTGTCTGAAAGAAGAGAGCCCAGCACCTCTCTTCTGGGCGGAACATCCCAGCCACTGATGCATAGTCCATCTCTGCCAAGAACTCTGGCTCTGTGCATTAATAACTAGAGGGGGCAAGATGAAGCCTGATGTTAGGACATAGTTACTTTGGTTTTACTTCTTTTCCTTTAGCTTAGCTACCACTGCTTAGGGTGAATATTCCTCCCAGAGGTACGGTGGGGATTTGAATTATCATGAAAACTATCTTACCCTGATTAAAAAAAAAAAAAAGTGAATTCTGCATGTTGTTTCATGGAGGTATTAGCAGTTTCACATCTGGGTGAGCCCACCTTGTGACCAGCTAGGAATGAAGGAGGAAGGGGTAACCTGTTATTTTGAGGGTGAGGGAAAAAATCTCTATGACGCTACCTATGCCAGACACCATGTGTGCTAATAGGCGCGCGGCAGCAGGCAGGTGCAGTGGCAGCGGGACCACACGTATGTGCTTGTGACCATACAGAAAGGACCTACAGGCTGACTGTAGTCTTCTTGCATACCCTGGGGGCACCCCAGCAATGACTGACATGGTTAAAACTCCTGACTATGGTTTAGAACCTTATTACTGATGCTTTCTGAGTGGAAAAACAAATTTTAGGTTCCAGGCTGAATTTGGAGGACAGGTAGTCTGGGAAAAAGAATTTATGTTCTTTTTACTTTTACCAAGATGAGTGGATCTGGAAGTCTCTGGAAAAATTGTAAATATGGAGTCCGATTGTGCTATTTTCTGTAAAGATAATCCTCAGACTAGAACTGCTCTTAAATGAGTACTGTACTATACAGACAAGAGCATGGATTGGAGCTGTTTGGAAAAATCCCTTTTGCTTAGGGAGAAATTCCAGTTTTTGTCTATAATTGCATGTAAAATAACTTCCTTGTGTCCAAGACTCGGCTATTTGATGAGTTAACAAGACTGGCGTGACTGCATCGTAGAGTACCAAATCTAAGCTTCTGTTAAAACAAGTGAATTTCTAACCATTTTGTTTGCCAAGAAAATCTTCCCACAGTCTAATTAATGTAATGTTGTCTGTCTGAGGCTGCAGACAGCCTTAACAGAAAAGCATGAACCTTTCCACCCCATTCATCTCAGTGAAGTGCCAGCTTCATACTCCTTGGTTTCACTCAATGTCAGTGCCACTTGCTTTATTGCTGAGTGTTTTATCTGAAGGTTTGGAAGGGGCATGCTGGGACACACAGGAAGGAAAAGCACAGGAAAGAAGAGCAATGGTACAGAAAGGAAGAAGGCATCAGCCATCCTCTGCATGTTGGTGATAGATTGAGCCCCTCTGGTGACTGCAGAGCAAATGGGAGCTGGAGTTCTGGCCAGCTCACCTGTTGCAACCTCTCCTGAGAGCAGCCCCTTTGTGTGTTGCACTGCTGCCAAAGGTGGAAATCTTTCCCCAAAGCCAGCTGAGATTGCCCCTCCTGCAAAGCAGGCTGGTTGCCTCTTGTCCTTCTGCCTTGTCCCACTCTTCCCGCTGTAGTAATCTGAGCCATCATGGAGAGTGGTGTGAGTGAGCATGTGTAAATGTCCCGAGTGCCCTTAACTGGAGATGTTGGCATTGGCACCCCAGTGACCCATGGAGAGTCAAGTCTTATTCTGTCTGCCCTGTATCCAAAGAGCACCAGTCTGCATTTGGCCTTGCCTCCATCACAGTGGCTCTTTCCCTGCTCAGATGCTTTTGGAGACCTCCCCTTCCCCTCTCTTCCCTGCTTTTCCCCTTGCCTTTTCCCAGTGGGGTTTCAATACACTGCAATCAGACGCTCTTCTCCATGTCACTTGAATGGGCCTCACCATTTTTAGTTTCCATTTTTTCTAAGACCCTCTCATGATCTATAGCCAGAATGAGAGAGAAGTGGCCACCTTTGGGAGCTATGACTCCTGACATATCTCTAATGCTTCTGGTGCTGATACTGTAGCTTTGTGTGCTCAAGCTTTGGTACCTTTGTTACAAATGCACGCATCATTCCTCTTCACATAGAGGAAAATTCAAGGCTATGCTGCAAAATATTTGTCTTTCTTCTTTTAAACCTAACAACCAAACTCCATGATTTTTTTCACCTCTCTGTGCTGTAGCTTTTTCACACCTCTCAGCTTCAGAGCCCCTTCAGATGCACTAAAAGGAGTCCCTGCTTCTTTGGAGAAGAGGTGGTTAAAAAGGCACAGGCCTTTGAGCGAGGCTGAGCCAAGCCAGAGGAAATGGCAGCATTGGCTGAAGTCAAGGAGAGGTAAGGGCCTGGAGCGGCAGGGAAGGGAGGGCTGCCGGAGCCTGTCCTTCATCGACTGAATAAACAACCCAGATAGCAATAACAATAAATAATTTTATGAGGAGCTAGATAAGCTTTAAAGGGGAAAAATGGTAGGGGGTGTAACTGCAAATTGAGGAGGAAAGCAGCCGAGATGGGTTTCCCTGTTGCCGTCTGTCCTCTATTTGGCAGCAGCTCGTTTGTGAAAAAAGCAATCAAGAGTAGTTTATGATGCTAAGACATTTCAATGACTTGCACTCAGTGAAAATCATTGATGTTTCTGCTTTAGCTAGATTTTGCTGCTTGCAGTTGAAAGCGTTTCACTGCCTGAAATCCTATTTTGTTAAACCTGGCAGTGAGTAAAATCACAAGTTCCTTAAGAAAGTCCTCTGGGCTTGACAGGGGACGTGTTCACTACCCCTGCAATTAGCAGGAAAGCTCCACCTCCGTGGGCCACTCAGTCCCTTCTGATTCCCTCCTCACAGCTCCCTAATCACCAGGTGCCATTCAGATTGTAGATTGCCACCATTTAATGCGAATTGTAGAAAACTCTGATTATGTGTCACTGTGAAACACTCTGAGAGCCGGGCCATAAATATTTCCATCAACTTGTCTCTCTGCCATCCCCAGGACTCCACTTCCTGCAATACAGCTAATCCCTCAAAGTGCAGTTTGGGTTTTGGTTTCTGTGGAGCTGACCCATATGCAAAGAAAATGTTACCTAGGGAACAGGGTTAAATGATAGGCTTATGGACCTACTCTCTTATTTCCCCTTTATTTTATGATGGAAATGTAGATATGTTGTGAATGGTTCATCATAACATATGCCAGCAGAAGCATGCCAAAAATAACAATCTGAAGCAGCACATGGTATGTAACGCTTGCATACTTCTCCGAGAGTTAGAGAGATCATCGAAACAACACATGTCAGATGCTATTACTGTCATATTGTTGGGGCCATCTGTTAAAGCCCAAGATCAAGACCTGCTGCTTTCCCTGGAACAGCAGCTCTGCAAAGGACTGTGGCAAATTAAACTAAATCTGCTCAGGCCTGGGGAGTTCATCTGAGGGGTTTGCTTGTTTTATTTCAAGATTTCATCAGGGATAAAACCAACAGTATATTTTGGATATTGCTCCAGGGGAAGTCTGGGGAAAAGCTTTTTAATTCTTTTTTGTTTGTTTGTTTGTTTTTTGTGGCTTTTTTTGAGGGACTAAATAGCAGGTACAAGATAAGGACTGAATTGGCAGGATGAGATATGTACATTTGCATACACAGGTGTATTTCTTGGGAAAACATGTTCATAAATAAAGTTCATACAAATGTTCACATGCAATTATTTGCATCTAATAAACAATAATTTGACAGCAACCTGCAGTTGTATATGACAACCGATTAATGCAGTTGACTACACAGACACAAATATTCAAAGCAAAGCAAAGCAAAGCAAAGACTTTTGAAGTTGCATATGGAAATGGATGCCAAATCCTCCTGGTGGTCTTCAAAATCTCAGCTAGAATACCTGTAAATCTGTTTATTATATATAAGATGAAGTTCTATATAATTTTGGATCCACAGTGAATTTTGCTATTGACAGCAGTAGGCTGGATTTCACACATACACTTACTGTATCAGTATAGCTACTCACACACACACATCTATACATATACATATACATATACATATGTATTTTCAATAGTATTAATGTAATGACACAGCTTTGAGTTCCACTGCATTCATATAAATTTATGTAATTGGCATATGTTTTACTGATGTGTTTCATAACAGTTTTAAACAATGTCCTTACTGACACCAGAACACTAAAGAATTAAATGAATTGATGTGGAAGGTGGGAAGTCTCTGTTATGAAGACAGACGTGGTTCAAATGCCATGAAGTGGGAGTAGTTTTCAAATGTAGGTAAATGACATCATAGATCTGGAATATTTTTGCGGAGGTTTTGTTTTACTGCATGTTGGTGAAAAACTTGGACCCAGCTCCTACCCATTCTGCACTTTCCAGTTAGTAGGGGATCTTGCACCACAAAAAGCTCTGAAGCGTTGCTTCAACTCTGATGCAGAAAGAGCTTCTGCTTTGAAATCTCAGGCTGTGCTACAGCATATGGATACTTTTCCTATGGACTCAAGATGAACATGTTCATCGTGAGAGCCTCCTTCTGCTCCCGGAGGAGCCCAGCACCAGGGGGTACGATAGCAGAGAGACCTTCCCATGGAGGGCACAGGAGAGAGCCCAAGGGAGGAGGAGGATCAAAACTGGTACTGAAATAAGGAGGGAGCAGCAGGGCTGTTACTCCCCAGGGCAGGAGGGAGATGTGTGGGGAAGAGAAAGGACTGCTGGGGATTCACTGCTGGCAGCACCTCGTCGTTCTGCCCGCTGGCTGTTTCTGTGTTTTACCCAATGATTGATGAAAAATCTGTGGATGGTCCTTAGAGTTGGGGTAGGATCTAGGTTCCTCACTCACTGGCAGGGCAGAGACTTGAAGTTTATTAACTGCGCCTTCAGGGCCTGGGGAGGGAGCTTTTGCTTGTGGAGGTCAGACTCTGGGGAGAGGACAGGGACTTTATACTTACAGCAATTTTATAATCTACCGCTGTTCTTTCCTCTGGGTCTCTTGCACAAAACTGGTGTCAGAAAGATGCTACTGCAGCTGTTGCTAGCGAGGAGTAATGATCCCAACTGCAGCACCCTCTATACACATGTCACTGTCTGGGGATACTAACAGTACAAACTGATTATGCAGTGCAAAAGTATCTAACAACCTTCTATTTATTTCTTTTGCAAGAGAAATTCCCCAAGTAGATCTCTGTCACTCCTTCCAACCATTTTTACTCATTGCAGTGTTCAATTAGAAGTGTTTGAAATACATTATTGGAAGACTTATTTAATTTAAATATGTTGTGTCCTAACTAATTCAGAAGAGCCAAGACTGATTTTATGACACATTGGAAAACTCTTGAGTCCTTGGAGGAGGGAAGCAAGGTGGAACTGAAAGATGGTGTGGCAGTTCTGGGGCCAGGCAACGGGCATGTTGTCAAACCACAGAAACTGTGAAGTTATTTGTCACTCTTGGGAAGAGCTAGCCTAAAAGAGAAGCTTCCATAATATGAAATAACCTCTCCTTGCCTCCCTTTCTGAGTTTGATCCCAGTGTTATTTAGGGTAGAAGCATTTCTCTGATTTTGAAATTTGTGCCAAGTGACAAGCTCCCAGGACAGGGCATTTCAGTTTAGTGAGACTGATGTTCTTGTCACTTTTACTGCCACCTCCAGCACGAATGGACAGCAATGCCAATTTCTTTGAGCAGCGTCTGGCGCCTGCCACCAAACAGGACTCTGGGGGTATCCACCAGCAGACTGGCTCCAGCTGAGGGACCACACAGCTTCCAGCATCTCCAGCCTGGCGGAGGTGTGCCAGCAGTCAGGATGACTGATCTCAGAGGGCTGTCTGGGATTAAGCAAAAGCTTGAGATGCATTGACTGGCAGCACATTTTGGGCTGCAGAGGGTGGTATTTTTTGACTAATCTTTGCTTTGACAGCATGTTCAGACAGTTCTGAAGCTCCTCTCAAGATTTCCCACAATCTAAGTGCTCATGTTCCCTCTTTGTTGGCACTTCAGATAGGGTCTCCAATTTCATTTAATATCCAGCCTGCATGTGACCAGAAAAGCTCTCAAAAATAGGTCCATTTTTAAGGTCATGGAGAAAGACAGTCAATTCTTTAACGATCTGACCAGCACTGAGGCGATTCCTATATATTTCATAGTAAGTGGTAATAGAAAACTTTCATAAAGAAAACCCTAAACCATCCCAAACTGTGCTTTCCGTGAATGAATTCAAACACAAAAACTGCCTGCCTGCAGTCTGCAGGAGTTCAAACTCAAGATGTGTCAACATGAGTGCTGTGTCCAATCTCAGTCATAATGACACAGAGAGAGACTGTTGCTCATCCCACTGCCAGGCACTAAGTAATTCCTTGCTGGAAGAGGTTTGTTCAGTCCCAGCAGGGAAAGAGGCAGCCCCACTGCAGAGGCTATCCAATAATGAGGATTTTTTCAAGAAATGCTGTAAAAACATTTTCCTTCATGAGCCTCTGCTTGAGCTATGTATCTCTAGTGATACAATATTTTTGTTCTGCATGGCTTTTTGCTGTGTTTAGCGATGTGGCAGGTTTCAAAAATTTGGTGATTGAAAGTTTAAAATGTGTAGTGTAAAAGGTTGATATTTTTGTTTGTTTGTTGTTTTCTTGCTTGATTTTCCTTAGGTTAGAAGTGGACAGAAGAATTCAACTAAACCAAAGCCAAATGTGTTTTTTCAATATTGAGGAAATATAGACTTCCTTGTTTACACTGGGAATATTTTTTAATGAAGACAACCCTTGAAGTAATAGTATATATGGGGGAGGCTGAGGCTGGAGCTATTTCTCCTAAGGGAACTGTGAATTAATACGTGTTCCTCTCTTTTCCTCTCATTTCCTTCTGTTGGCAGTAAAAAGTATATCCATACTGTAGCTTCAGTCCATGTGGTTTAATATCCTAGACCAGTTGCCCCCCGGGACGTAGCGGAAGTGGGGTGAAGGAGTATATTTAGAAAAAGAAATAGTTTGTCAAGAATTAAAGAGCATTTTGATCAAAACAAGTTCCCTGAAATGCAATAGGTTCAATAGAGATTATTTCGGATATGTTGTCTAGCAATTCTGTGTTGCTTTTGCTGCACCCTATGGTTTCTGGATTCAGAGGCAGAAAAAAATACAGTCTGCCTTATCGAGCCATGGTTTTGTAAGAAATGAAGAGTGCCAAATATCCTGTCTCTGCTAATGACTGGCAGCGGGTCCTTGGAGAGGGAGTAAGAGAAACTGGGCAGGCCCTGAGGGAGAACTGGCAGCCCAGCTCCCAGGAGCTCTGCCTCCGTGGTGGGGGGTATCTCTCCTCCCCAGGAACTGCTCTGCCGGCACAGATCTGCAAGTCTTCAGGCGCAGACCTGCCTTTTGGGTCCGCTGTCCCTCACCAACTCTCCTTTCCTCTGCTGATGTGGGAACCCTACCCAGGAAGCTTTTGTGCCTTTGGAAACGTGCCACTGTGCTTCCCCCTTGAAGGGCAGCAGTGAGGGAGGAGGCAGAAACTGAGCCCCTTTTTTGGTATAAATTCTACCTGGTTTAGTTCAGAAGAGGTTGGTGCCTTCCACTGTGCCAAATGCCTGTTCCTAGAAAGCACACAGTCACAGAGCTATTTAATAGACTTCTCACATTGCTGGGGGGAAGCCACTTATTCATTTTATCTGCTTTTTCCCCTGGGGAAGTAGTCCAAAGCCTAAGTGTCATCACGAAAATCTAGAGGAATACTGACAGTTCTCATTTTGCAAATTGTCACATGAACCCATTTTCCTCCATTGCTGGTAATGTCTCTCATTATACCTTTAATGAAATTGTATTGACATATTTATGGTCTAATAAAATAAAAAAAAAAGATATACTGGAAAAGCAGTTTTCAGGAGCTGAAATGTTTTAATAATGGTTTCATAAATGATTTTGATTTTTTTTTTTAGTCATAAACTTTGGCAAAAGGTACTGTGGGTAATTCAAAACCAGTAATGAAATGGTCTCTGGCCTGTGCCATTTAAATCCTCTAAGATGCATTTTCTGCTGCCTCTCCTTTAAATTTGATGCTCTTCATTTTTAACATCTATGGGGAGCTGGCTACAATGTGTTGTACCTTCTTCCCACACAGCCCATTTATCTGCTATTATATTTTCTTACTCTCTTATCACTGGGAAAACAGCACTTTGACATACCATTTTATGATTTATGCTTTAAAATACCCACCTGATCCAGTTTTATTATGTCCTCAGTTGTTGATTTCAATAAGTTAAAGTAGGGACTTTAGCATCTGTTTTGAAATTGTTAGGAATTAGCCAGAAAATTTTGTAACAAGTCTGATGAGCATCTGTCAGTTTTTTTGTGGGGCAGTGGTGAGAGCTTCCAGATAGACTCTCGTGTCTGGTGGATCTGGATCTGAACATTTCCTAAATGTGGGATCCAATCTGTTAATTGTACTCATTTGCTTGAGTGCAGTTCTGGTTTCAGCAGTAGATGACGTGTAATTTTTTTTCATATTTTTTTATTTTGTCAGCTCATAAAATGAGCCTGACTGAGAGCTATGTGTTTTCACTTCACTTATATGAGTTGGCCAATTGCTATATCCAGCTCAATTAACATCTGAATTTGCTTTCATGAAAAAAAAAGGCTATTGGTTCTATCCCAGAGGTCACAGCAGACTAAGAAAATAAAGGTCATGTTTTATCTTGAATTCAGAATGTACAGATGTTATATGAAGATAAAATCTGAAACCCAGAAGGGAAAGGAAGACATATTTGCAGCTATACTATGTATATGTAAATGGTAACAGATGATTTACTGCTGGAAGAGTGTAGTATCCGTTTTTTCTTTTAACAAAACAATGTCATAAAAATAGGCAAACAAGAAAAAACCAAAATGGACCAATGAATAACAACACATACTCAATCACTCTTAAATATGAGACTGGGGCAATATATGCTAGTTTCTTAGGATATGGCCAGTAAATATAGAGACCCTTACTGGCAAATCTGGCTTCTTAGAACATTAGTTCCTATATCACAGATGAAAATAAGGATACAAACATAAAAAATAAAGAAGAGAAACTATATGTATACCCATGGGATCTCTGTATAATACAAATCAGTTGTCTGCAAGAGAGTTAAAAAATACTTTATGCATTCAGGGAATACAGCTTTCCATGAGAGAAATAAAATAGATATATCTATAATGTATCAGTGCTGGTCTCATATTCCTTTCTTTGGGGTTTACTCTGATTTGATTTCATAGTAGCTGTGCTTTTCCTTTTGAATTTCACCATCCTTAGCTCACACGTAGGGATGAGGAACATTTCAGAGGCATCAGTCTTGGCACAATTTTTGCCCATGTTTCAATTTCATCCTGTTTCACATTTTCAGTCTCCTTCTCCTTGTTGGGTTGATGGTTGGACTGGATGATCTTCAAGGTGTATTCCAACCTAGACAATTCTGTGATTCTCCACCTGCTGTTACTTCTGGCTTGAGCTTGGGCTGAGTAACTGCAGAGTTCGCTGTGTTCAAGACATGGTGAGTGCAGACCTAATACATTGTTTCATCCTTTGTGGGGTGGGGGGAGACACGTTGGCAAGGAGTACAAGGAGTTTGGCCCAGTTTTTCAGCACAGACGTGTGTGATAACTTTCAAAGTTTAATGAAGGAGTTGTGTTTAAAGCCATTTGTCTAGAAATCAAAGTGTGGCTCTTACAGACCTGTTTGTCTATCTGCCTGTTTGTATTTATACTGGCTAACTTCAAGAGTGTGGCTGCAGTGGCTTATGTACTTAGATGAGTGCTGCATTTAGATATGGGCAGCTTTTCATTTCATTTGATCATCTGAGAAGCAGTCCGTCTGTGCACTGATGCCTTTGGTAGCACTGTGGATGGAGAGCTGGGTCACCTGTAACTTCATCTGTGATCTACCTGCTCCAGACAGACAAGCAGTGCACACAATTTTACCTGAGAATTAAGGCTTCCCAAGTACATTTCTTGACAAAACCACAAGCCGTAAAGTGCAAAAAATCCTAAATTGAGGCAGCATTTAGGTCTCTTGCTAAAGGCACCACCAAACATTAGCCAAATGCTGATGCAGCTCAGTTATACCATCACACCAATGACCTTTAGTGCAGCAATACTGTCACTCTGTGTAGTCAAGAAAGAAAAATGATGTTGTAATGCATAGATTTAAAATTTATAGTTTTTGATTAGACAGTGATACATTGAATTTTACCATAAAAGAAGAAAACCGAATCAAGCTGATAATTTCTGCATATCCTACATTACCTAAAACTCACACTTCTAATATGTTTTACTAAAATATATCATGGTTTTTAGAGCGATGGATGATTCACTGTTAACTGAAACCATATATAGAGTTATACTGAAATCTACCTGTTCCCTGTTTCTTGTTTATATTTATAATATACACAGCACTGAAGTGACTGTAGTCTCCAGGTGTCAGTGTGGGATGTTCTGTTCAGTCTCACAAACAGAGAACTGAAGCTCAGACGGAGTAAATGAGTTCCCTAAGGTCACATGTGATGCTTGCAATAGGAACAGAAGCTGCATTGAACTTCTCTGGTACATCATTAAATGTGAGACTGGCCTGCCATGTCTTTGCCAGAACATGAGAATGTTTGTGGTTTAGCATGTGTGTGTGTGTTTGAAGACTAGTTTACGACACAATAATGCAATGTGCTTATGGAAACCATTAATGATTTTCATAGGATCATAAGAGTATTGGAGCAGACTTACAGTCCTGTATCCTGTCTTCTGTGCCGCAAAAGCAGGTGAAGCAATTCTGCAGCAAACAGGTGTAGGACTTGGCTCATGGTATCTCATCTGAGTCTAAAATGGAGATCTGCATGACCTTAAAACAGCACTCTTGCATACTCATAGAAGAATATGTTTTGAATTGTGGTATATGCTTAGCCTCAATTACAGGTTGAGGTGCTGAATTTCTCTGGTCTTTGTTTTATTAAATGTCTCTGGCTCTTGTGACACAGAACACAAACATAATTTAGCAGCATGGATTAGAAGCCCAGACAAACTAGAAGCAAGTCAGTTGTCACCTCTAAAAGGTCTGGAATTTATTTGTTTGTCTGAATGATATAAATATTCTTAGAGCTATTCTAAGGATGATTTTAAATGATGGATTCATAAGCTAACAGACTTTGTAATGTATGTGCACAAAAATTTACTCGGTATGTAGTGTATTTCTTACTAATTTGCAAAGGCTGCTCTATGTCTTTCTCAGAAAACACAGATGTATAAACTCAGCTGTTAGCTAAAATTTTAGTGCAAATTTAGAACTGATCTATTCTGATGTCTACTAAATTTTATATTGTTTTTTACTTTGTCTAAATAGTTAGTGACCTGATAGTACTCCTCGTCCATTTTAGCAGGGAGATTAATGATGTCTTGTTATTGATGTCCTAAATGTGTCTCAGACTATATCAAAGGACAGTATGCTTTTCATTTAATGTGGAACTTCAGTGATAACCCTCCCCAGGTTCTCACAGGATTGATCATCATGTCAGAGAAAAAAGTATCTTTTTCCTGCATGTTATTTAGTTTTAAAAGCTGGTAACACACAAGAAAATTAAGATTTTTTTTTCTTGCATAGAAGTAACTAGCAACCATTTGATGAATTGTTGCAGTGTGTGTAGTAATTAAATTTCACTCTTCAGTCAGTTTGTTTTAAATAAAAATATTGCCTAGTTCCTTACCAGTGTTTCCTATCTAACTTTGGCTTTTGTAGGGGATACTGGGGAGTTAGCAACAGAGGCCTGTTTGTTCTCTTGATCTGTAAAAGAGAAATTGTACTGCAATGCAGTTTAGGAAAGAAAGGTAACAGTGTAAGGAAGCACAATTTAAATCCATGCCTGGCTGTGTAAACTTCATCTTTATTCTTCATTGTCCACCACAGAATGTGAAGTGTCTTTGTATTTGTTAAATTGTTGGCCCCGGTCTTACAATTGCCATTCAGGGTCTGGAGCCATGACATTGCAGCTGTCTGTGAAGCTGAATTCAAAACAGCTTCACTCTGGCTCAGAAGGCAAATGAAGGGCTTGGGTCAACTGATGGCAATATTTGGAACATGAATTTAGCTGGTTGCCTGAAGGTAAAGGGTTTTGTATTCATTTATCGATCCTGTGAGCCCCCCAGGCTGGGCCACATCTCATAGTAAATGCTAAACTTCGCTATATTGATCTAGCTAATGGAGCTAGACCTTACTACCTCTGACCTTTCCTGGTTCTCCTTATCAGACTGGACTGGGCGTTCTCCTCCGATCTGCACCCAGGGTTGCCTTTGCTGAAACCTGTGAGCCAATGCTTATTGCATAGCTCATTTTGAAGTATATATAGAGCCCTCAACTTAGTTACAGCCCTAACATTACAAGTGTGAATTCTCAAATAACAAACAGAAGTTTTCTTTCTCTGTAGACTTAGTACACCGTGGCATCTGTAAATACTTTCTGCTCTCCTCCGTGAGTCCAGAATAATACTGTAGCATGTACAGATAGGCTCAGGGCAGGAATCACCAAAACTTCCTACTCAAATTAGGAGCTCTCACCTGTTTATGTTGTTGTTTTAGTGGAACCTGTAGTTTCTTCTAAAGGAATGCCTGCTCCTCATGACTCCTCTCAAAAATCTCCTTGAGGTTTTCTATGTGATAAGATGTCTGTAAAATCTTCATGAGTAAAGTTGGTAGGGTGTTTCAGATATGTCCCTGCAGACAGTGTAGGACCATTGCAGGTAGGGGGTCACCTGAATCTTCTGTCTAATAACTCTTTATCTGTGATAGAACTTAGTGTAGCTAAGACAGGATGAATAAATTGCTCTCAGTCACCTACCAGTGGAAACTTCTCTTCACAACATCATTTTAAAAAGAAAGCAGTTCCCCTAAAATGTTAAATTGATGTTCCAGCTGAAAAAAATAACAGTAACGTTCGAAAAAGAATTTGATTTTTATATTCTTCCGTAATAGCCAGCAGCCTTAGGTATCTGCAAATATATCCTGAATACATAATCAGCCTATGCTGAAACCAGCACAAGTTTCATGCATCTCTTGTAAACAGAACTCCTAAGACGGGTACTTCCACTACAGCAATACATAGAAATCACCGCACAGACTTACAAAGTGCTCTGAAGCCATTCAAAGGGTAGTGCTTTCAAGTAAATGACATTCTCCAGTTTTGTAATCTGTTATGTGAATAAATGTCTCATTTACCAACAGGGAGGGGACCACAAAGCTCTGTTGTTGTGAAAGTTTGATTTTCCATTTCTTGGGACTGGAAAATAAAACACAGATTTGTCCTAGCCTTGTGGCAGAATTGACAAATCATTAATTCCATTGATTCTCATGGCAGTGAAATTTATCAAACTGAAGTCCATTTGTACTAGCAAAAAAGGTTACATGCCATGGCATGGAAAGCCCTCTTCTCATGCTCTTGTCTTTATACTTCACCCCC
This sequence comes from Strix uralensis, assembly GCF_047716275.1. Classification (NCBI taxonomy): domain Eukaryota; kingdom Metazoa; phylum Chordata; class Aves; order Strigiformes; family Strigidae; genus Strix; species Strix uralensis. Next base: position 41,695,051 of record NC_133976.1, read on the forward strand.
TTTTTTTTTTGTTTTAAAGCACTGTTATATACCTTGTAAAGAACCTAGAGGGGTAGATTATGAAGCCTTCTACTTGTTCTTGCCCGTTGAACTCAATGCACTTTATGTCAATATTGCAAATACACCAAGCGTTGCGGAACAAAAATGTTTGCCAGTGTTCAGATGGATTTGGGAGAAGCAAATGACTGCATGCAGCAGTCTAACCCACTGCACCTCTTCCCCCAACCTGCAATCTTCACTGACATGAAGGCCTTTTGCAGGGTGTCGGACTAGCAGCAAATTTCCTTTTCACTTGATTTCAAGAAGAAAACACTCTGTTTCCTACTTGGGCCAGGTTTTTGACCCTGGCTGGTGTAAATGAGCACAGCTGCAGTTGGAGGGGTGGTAGTTTACACCACTGGCAATGCCGGTGGTGAGTGCTCTGCTGCTGTGGGGAAGAGCTGCATTTCCACGGGAGCTGAGCCTCTGAACACCACGGAGACGCATGAGGAAAGGAGGGTTAAAGGAGATCCTGATTAAAGTTCCATTTACTGATGCTCTTCACCAATTTATATCCAAGTGCTACTTTGCTAATTAATGACTGCTCATGAAATGCCATGTGTCAGCAATGAATCACTTACTTTTGTTGCACTTCAGTAGTATACAGCTAATGAGCAAGGACAACTCATATAATTAAAGCCTAAAATAGCCCTGTCGGTAGGACACAATCAAGTGTTTATGTCTTGTTGTAGTGGGTGGAGCAGACTATATCACTTTCGTGTCTTTGCCTGTGCTGGTTTTACAAGGAAAAAGATCGAGGGTTGAAAAATATGGGGCAGTAAACATTTTTTCAACTGTAGTAGTACAAGGAATTGAATTGAATTTTAAAAGGACTAAAATCCTGCCAGTTACCTGTATCTGGAGTAACCTTACAATAAGACCATCTCAATTATTGCCTCTAATGGCCCTCATCAAGCTCAAAACTAATTAAAAACTGTATAAAAGGGAGAAACAGTGTGGATGAAACAGGGCACTTTAGTGCAAAGTTACAGCAAAATCGGTAGTTTGGTGCTCCACAGCTGCACGTAGCTGGGAAAACTCTGAAACAGAGTCAAGCCCTCTGTGAATGTATTTAGGCAGCTGTCCATACTTTAAGCAACATCTTGAAAGATCTGCAACTGAACCAGTAAGCCAGTAAATAACATTTCTCCTGCTTGACCTGGTCAATTCTAGCACAACTAGGATCTTACATTTTCATTCACACAAGGTGAGACCAAGTCTTTAGAGAACATTTGGTCCATCCATGCATACTGCATCCCTCTCCCTACAGTGTTATACATCACAGTCTGAACCACTGACATAGTCCACTGATTTTTCTCACAGGAGGGAAAAGAAATTCATATGTCTGAGAGACTAAGTAGATACAATTAGCCATATTAGTAGTGACATGCACAAATGACATAAGGCAAACTGTTTCCCAGATTTGGCAGTAGAAAAACTGAATCCCATCTCCTCTGCCAGGGATAAATCTTTCTCTTGTGGACCGACTTATTCTGATGAGCATCAGGAGGGCAGAAGAGGGATATATGTGGTCTAGATAAGATAAGTAGATAAGACAAAAAAGATAGACATTATGGAAGGCATGGGCAGCAGAATGGACTTTAGTGTTTTGGATACAAAATATTTCGATGTTTAGGAGTTTAAATTTGTAATGAAAAGCAGTTCTATGAAAATATTGGCACAGTCTTCCTCACAACAGCCCCTAACATCTCCCTCCCACTCCTTTTTACACACACGTATGTGGAAACTCAAGTCTCTGCGTAGGAACAAAACGCTTGACCAACCATTATGACCACTCCTGCTGGAGAAAGCAAGAAGTTACTTTTCCAGGAAAAGAGCAATAAAGGTGAGCATCCATTTTCCTTGGAACAAGTGCTGAATACTTTCTCAGTGTGAGCAGATGCAATCTTACTGCTCAGCAGTAAGAGCAGCAACAGTTCTCCCATTATTGCTAGCACGACAGATCAACCTTTGTCCTTGTTATTGTCTGTAGCAAGCACCGGGTAGACCCTTTGTATTGGCCTCATATGGAGGTTTAAAAAAAATCCCATGAAATGAGGATCTTTTCTGAAATGACTTCTACAAATTCCCAGAAAGCTTTGTGAGTGCCTGACAAAAGCCCTCACTCTGGTGTGTAAAGCACAGTGGGATTGCAAGCTGTGTGTTTTCACAGTCTAGTTTAGGAAAAACACTCAACTCAGGTTGAGTAGGGAAAACCTGAATCTCCTTATTCTTGAGAACACTGCAGCCCTCCCCACCTGGCCTTGCTTGAATGCTACAAAGTAGATAAGACAAAAAAGATAGACATTACGGAAGCTACAAAGACAGATGTGCTGCCTGGATCTTATCCCCTTCACTGTCCCCTCTGATCTCCAGCGACATCCTGACACTGGACAGTTCCCCAATGATAAATTGGGGAACAATTCCTCTTGTTGACATCTGCTCTTCCACGTTTGTTTAGCTCTTTGAATGCTGTTTGTTTGCATTGACAGGACTGTGGATAACCAACCTCCATCTGAGCAGTGACTGTGAGAGAAGACCTTGGATGGAATTAATTTGATATTTTGGTCTCTTGATGTCCCTTTTGGGTAAGTTAAGGTTCTGTATAACTGCAGAGTGGAGGCAGGGATAAGAGTATGAGACTGTCAGAGCATCTGCAAAATGGGCACTTCATGTTTTTAAAAAACATGCACTGTTGTGGAACAGAAGCATAATATATGCCATTAACGTTAGTGTCATTGAGCAGCCTCTAAATTGCAGATTGGTGGGAAAAAATTGATATGAAAATGTAAACAAGAGAAAATGAAAACTGTAATAAGCTCTCTGCATAAGAAGGGTAATCTACAATTAAATGTAAAGGCTAAACTGAAACAATGTGAAGGATGAGACATATTTCCTATTTTAAAGCTAAGACTGATGGTCTGTCTCTAACCCCCAAAGCTGTGACAAAAACTTAATGGTGTGAAGCAGAGACACCATGTCAGACTTCACTCTGCGTTCCTGGCTCTGGATGATTTATCACTTGCAACCATTTTGTTTGCTATTAATTAAGTACAAAAGTTATTTTAGTAAGTTAGCTTGGCTGTGCTGCATCCCCTTTTGAGCTTAGTTGAAAATGAAAACAAAAGGCCTTTACTGCAGCCGCTGTTAAATTCAAGTTCCAAATGTATTCCTTTGCATTTGCACACTCATAAAATGAAAAAAGGCAGCCTCGATTTCCTGCTGTAGGTGCTCCAACACTTGTTATAAATGCAGTTATAAAAACTGATAACTTAACAAATAATCTGCATGTATTATAGCCACAAGGATGGATATGATCTGGATAGTATCAACAGAGAATTCTGTCACTTTCTTTCCTCTGACAGCAGACATATGGTCTTCGCTATATGCTTTGGAGGACAATGAACTATTAACCACCAAATGATGGGAGAGATATGTTCAATGCTGAGAAGGCCTTGCTGGAAGTGCCCTCTGGGAGACAGTGCTCAGCAGCACAGGTATTTCTTGGAACTGGAGCTGACTACCAGCCAGGCTCTGTCTGTAGCTCTGACTGCTTTGGAAATGTCAGGAACGTCAGCCAAAATGGGAGGCTCGTGAGAGAGGAAGACAGACCATCTTGCTGAGCTACAGCAATAACAAATTTGTGCCTGAATGTGCACTACCACTACCTACTAGCACAGCTTTCAGAGTTGAGTGGAAAATGCACCCCTTTACACAACTTTCCTGGTGACACATCCTTACTCTGCTGGAAACTTGGATAGACACATACCTACAGCAAGGAGCTGGGATTTTTCCCTGCTCTGTTGAAAATTATTTCCTGCTCCTCTTGTTGCATTAGAGGAGTGCTGGTCACCTTCTGTTTCTTTCCTTTTTTCCCTTCTACCCACAGAATATTAGAGTATCCCCCCATTTTCTTTTTCTTAATGGCAGGTAGGAAGAATGAAGGAAAAACCCCAATAAAGGCAGCCCCAGAGTGGTTAATTGGATGTCTTGTGATTCAAATTCATGACTGATGTGACTTTTTTTTTTCTCCAATCAGCTGATTATAAGGTAAATGCTTCCTTCTTTCTTGTACAGTGATAATAAATTGAAGAAGTGTTTGGGTGATGCAGAGGACCAGGCAGTATTCAAACACAGGATGTGGAGGAGTTTGTCCCTCCTCCAGGTATCAGGAAGTCCCACTGAGCCCTCCTGTGTAGTCCCCGTGTGAGTGGGAGATGTCTAGTGTGAACGAGCTAAGAAGGGATGCCAGGGGCACAAGAGATGGTGGGAGTTAGACACCACGAGCGGCTTCCAGTCCTTTCATCAGGGCTGCAATCGTACACCTTGGATCTGCTCCTTCATCTGAGGATCTTGAGAGTTCTGCTGCAACCTTGCTCCAGCGTAGCAATGCTGCACAAAGGAGAAATTTACTTTTTATTCAGGATAGAGATTTAAGAGCTCCTGTCTAATTCCATGCTGAATGGCTGTTTGGCAGCTCCTCATGCTGAACTTCTGAGGAACCAGCCCATAGCAGATGCTCAAGGTGCTTTAACTAAGCACTCTGCTCTTGAAGTCATCCCTAAAATTGAAGTAATCCAGACAATCCTTCAGCTCCCAGTTCAGCTCATTAGGAAGTGTGAGTCCCTGGGAGCAGCAAACACAGCACAGGATATCTTGTATGTTGTACTATCTTTCATATGCTGATTTGAACAGCTCTCTGAAAAAGAGGTTCAATTACAGTTTGCCTTGGTAGAGGCATTCTTCTGAGCTGCCTGAACCCTCCCAAGCCCCATTTACAGGTCAGTGTCTGCCAGGCTTTGATGTTTGCTGGAGGAGGTCCAGTCCATGAGCAAGTCACCAGCTCCAGCTCCTGCTTGAGGGGCCAAGCGGTGTATGTGTGATGAGTGAGAAGAAGCACCTAGGGGCTTCAGAAAGACAACAGCCCACCCAGAGAGGTAATATTAATGCCTGTCCTGGTTTCAGCTGGAATAGAGTTAATTTTCTTCCTAGTAGCTGGTACAGTGCCGTGTTTTGGATTCAGTGTGAGAATAACATTGGTAACACGTTGATGTTTTAGTTGTTGCTAAGTAGTGCTTATCCTAAGTCAAGGACTTTTCAGTTTCCCATGCTCTGCCAGTGAGCAGGTACACAGGAAGCTGTGAGGGAGCATGGCCAGGACTGCTGACCTGAACTAGCCAGAGGGATATTCCATACCGTAGGGCATTGTGCTCAGTCTATAAACTGGGGGGAGCTGGCTGGGGGGCAGCTTGCTGCTCAGGCATCGGTCAGTGGGTGGTGAGCAACTGCATTGTGCATCTCTTGTCTTTCTTGGGTTTTATTCCTCTCTCTCTTTTATATTATATTAATTTTCATTATAATTATTATATTTTATCATTATTGTTATTATATTTTAGTTTATTTTAGTCATTAAACCATTCTTATCTCAACCCATGAGTTTTACTTTTTTTAATTTTCCTCTCCATCCCACTGGGAATGGGGAGGAGTGAGAGAGAGGCTGCATGGTGGTTAGTTGCTGGCTGGGGTTAAACCACAATGCCTAATAGTTTCACAGAGCCAGAATTGCTTGCTTTTCTGAAAGTAAGAATTTTAGCTGGTTGAAATGAGGATATATGATGGGAGAAATTTAGTCTTGATAGAATATTCTTATAAATAATTTATTATTACTTTTCACACTGAGGTGTCTCACTGTGTCTCATGAGAACCATCATTAGACATTTTGACATACTTTCTGTTCAATTCAGAAATTAACAGAGTGCTTTTAATGAAGTTCAGATAAACCTAGTATGAATACTGGGATACAAGACAATTATTTTGTTCACATGTCAAGAAGAAAAGCAAGCAAAAGCATAGATGAAGATTGGAAAGATAATGTCAAAGAAAATAAAAAGATAAAAGAATGAGCACAGCTATCATTCCCTTGAATATAGTGAAATGTGTTTTATGACATTTGGCTGTAATCACAATTAACAATACTCAGGGCTGTTTGCTTGGCTGTGTGTGCGGATCTGAATGTGTGTGTATGAGAGAGTAATAGTGACTGTACAAATTAATTTTCTTCTGAAGATCTGATTACTCCACCTGTTATAGTCTGTCTACATCCTATATTCCCATCAAGTGTTGCCGATTAGTTCGCAGAATGTAATTGAAGAATGAAAATAGAAGAGCAAAATTTATAGACCGAATTGGTTATGCCCAATGGTTTTTTTTTAATGCTGGTTTAAATATTCTGTTATTAAATTGATTAAATAATTAAATGCTGCTATAAACATGTCAGATGGTATTGCACATCAATTTTCTACTGCTGAGTGGTTCTCACTTACTTTCCAATGTAGCAAGTATTACTGAAGTAAAGTTGGTGCTAGTCTTGAACAAGACTGCTAAAAAACACTAATGAAAGAAGGAAGGGGTGAAAATTCCCTCTGTAATCACGTCAGTGAAAAACATAGTTACCATGGGCAGCTCATGCTGTTTGCGTGTACTTTATTTATGTTAAATAAAAAAGCTTTCTTTGCTGAGTTGAGCAGAGCTGAAAGAATAACTGGTTCCAAACAGAAAAGATGATTTCAGTGATTCCTTGTTTTCTTTAAAAATAGTCAATACAATCACCAGACCACAAGCTGCACTCCTTGTATGTTTATTCAGTTGTAGAACTGAATCTATATTTAAGAAAGCATGAAAAGTTAAGACTGTAAGAAACTCCAAGATCCAAACAAAGCCACTGCTGCAAATCATAATGTTAGAAAAGAGATAAAGTAAAAAACGTTTTTTGGGAAAATATATAAGCTGATAAAATGCAGGTGGACCTGCAGGAAATTAGTATAGCAAAGTGTTATAAATAGTCAGCTATAGCCAGAGAGAAGTAGATCCAGCTGCTGTGTGGTGCAGGAAGGAAAGAGATGCTATGTGTTGAAGGAAGAGAAAAATCTGTACCTGTCTTTTTGATGACTTTGACATGTTATTTGGCCCACTTGCTATTCTCCATCCATGTGCACAGAAGAGAGGGTGGCAGTTTGTATATCATACAAAGATAGGGTAAAAGAAAAAGCGTGGGAGCCCATGAAAACCAAGAATTTTCTCCTGCAGTGGCCTTATTGCATGGCTCCACTGTCATACCCCATCTTGCACCCTCTTTCTGGCCCAACAGACCTTACAATATCCTGTGTCTTACTTTGCCATTCAGAAATACTTGGAGATTTTTCCGAGTTGTGGACAACATCCCACATGGATTTTGTTTAATGAATAAGTAACAGTTACGTGCTTTGGATTGGTTGCTACTTCATGCCCAGGTCCCTCCAGTGAAATCAGTGGATTTTGGGCTGCAGAGCAAAAAGGGGTACTACTTCCAGCAGTATCACAGCACCTCCCTGCAAAGGACTCATTTATCTGCACTGTCTACACAGTGCCTAAATATAAATCTGTATATAAAAATGTTTAAAGGAGGTTGAGGAAGTTATATTAATTGATACACTTTTGTCAAGGATGTAGCTGACTTGTCAAAGAGGATTGCTCCTTCACTGACACAGGACCCCTCTCAGGAGTAGATGTATTTGCATGGAAAGATATACCATGGTCGATAAGTTTTTCAAAATGAGTTGAGAGTTTCTGTTGCTTTGTTTTTCTGTTTTGGATTTTGTATATCTTTAATTTTTAAGAGTATTCTGGATGTAGTGTATGTATTTTGCCCCTAAGACTTTACTTCCTTTTCTTTTTTCCTTAATGTATTCCATTAATTTAAAAGAAAATCAAGGCAGAGTCTGAAGATATGTTCTCTGTATTTGGTAAACAGCAATTTCCATGCTCAGGTTTGCCTTACAGCAAATGTACGCCTCCCGTTTTTAAACATCCACATGGACTCCACATCCCAGGAATCCCAATCTACATCAATCCTCTGCCACAGTGTCCGCTTGCATTTCCTCATCCTTTTTCTGGTTCACTGAGTATTTTTGGGACTTAACTGTTTAGCGATTTATAACTTGCATGTGAAGGCAGGCATTTCTGTTGCAGCAGCAGCAGCCAGATGCCTGGACACCTCCCTGCTCACTGTCATTTTGCAGGTGCAAAGCAGAGGCCTTTTTGCAACTGGTCATTAATCACGAACTGTCAGACTCAGATATAAAGATTGGAAACTGCTTAATGCCCTTCAGGTTCCCTTTTCAGACCAGTTCTGAGCTGAGTGAATGCACACAGTCACTATTCTCTGAATAGGTATCAGACTGGATTGCATTAAAGTCCTTTTTTTCACTTGCTGGTGAAGAGATGCTGCCGGGAGTGCCTGAGCCTGTCAATCCTGTCGGAGGGCAGCAGTGACAACACCTGTGTGCGCTGTGATCAGCTGGATGACCTGCTCAGCCTGGTGGCGGAACTCAAAGAAGAGGTTAAAGATTAAGAAGTGTTAGGGAGTGCGAAAGGGAAATTGATTGGTGGAGTAGCACCTCAGCACCCCTGAAGCAACAGGAGCAAATGGAGGCTCCAGAAGAGGCAGGCGATCCCTCACCCTCTTGTTACCAGGCAGAAGGAGGGGACCTAAGAGATGGGGGAGGCTGGAAACAGGTCCCTGCTCAGGGAGACAGGAAGATCCTCTCCCGACCTCCCTCACCTTCCATGGTGCCCCTTCACAATAGATACAGGGCCCTGGAACTTGTGAATGAGGTAGAGAAGGATGAAGAAAATTAGTCAAATAAGGAGGAAGATCAAGGTCCACCAAGGCCGGGTTGCTCTAGACCAGGTATTAAAATCAGTTCTAAAAAGAACCCCAGAAGGGTCATTGTAGTGGGTGACTCCATTCTGAGGGGTGTCGAAGGCCCAATATGCAGACCAGACCCGCTTCATAGGGAAGTCTGCTGCCTCCCTGGGGCCCGGGTGAAGGACCTCACGGCAAAACTCCCCACTCTAGTGAGACCCAAGGACACTGCCCTCTCTTGGTTTTTCAGCTAGGTAGCGATGATATTACCAGAAGTCCTAAATCAGTGAAGAGAGATTTCAGGGCCTTGGTGAAACTGGTTAAGGGGTTGGGGGCACAAATTGTGTTCTCCTCCATCCCTTCAGTTGCAGGGATGGATGAAGACGACTACAGGAGAACTCAACAGATGAACTTGTGGCTCTGAGACTGGTGTTACTGTCAGGGCTTTGGATTTTTCAGTCATGGGTTAGTATACAGGACACCAGAGATTTTGACATCAGATGGGATGCACCTGTCCCAGAGGGGGAAAAGGGTCTTGGGGCAGGAGTTAGCTGGACTCATTGAGAGAGCTTTAAACTAGATTTGAAGGGAGAAGGGGGCAAAACACCAGCCCATCTGAAGTGCAGTGTATACCAATGCACACAGCATGGGGAACAAACAGGAGGAGCTTGAAGCCATGATGCAACAGGAAAATTATGATGTAGTGGCTATTACAGAAACATGGTGGGATGTCTCCCATGACTGGAGTGCACCAGTTGATGGTTACAAGCCCTTTAGGAGGGATAGACAAGGAAGGAGAGGTGGTGGGGTGGCGCTGTATGTTAGGGACTGTTATGATTGCTTTGAGATTCATTATGAACTTATGGTTCAATGTACCATGGGAAACTTGGGAATTTGACTCACTGGGTCTGAAAGCATGTACTCAGGCTGAAAGGATGATAAAGGAGATAAAATTGGCACTGTGATTTTGAGGCTAAGGTTCCTCCAGATTTATTTAGGACAACAAGTTAAATAATACTGCAAACAAAAGCAGAAAGCTTATAAAAGGATCAGGATAAATACTGAAAAATAAAATTGTTTTTCAGCAGTAAAGAAACTGGAGAAGGCCAATAGATCTCAACGACAAGTCAGCAACGATCACTACAAAAGATATACTTGAAATGGACATCTCCACAATTCAAGTGACTGGCTTTACTCCAGGTCTGTATTTCTAAGTCTTAAAAATGATAAGTGTCTAAATAGCTCCAATAGTTTGTGGGATTTTTTTTTTTTGGTAGAAATTGCTGTAACTAAGAACAGATATGATTGCAATTTGGAAGGCAACATTTGTCATTACTAAACTTGTTTGCTTATATTTACAATTCTTGAAGAAGTATCAAGTGAGGAAGGTTTCAACTTGAAACAAATCTGCAGTGTTGTTAGGAGATGTGAGAGAGTGGTTCCTTTGAGATGCTCTCTTTCTGTCTTGTAAATACACTTTGGCAATTTTATGTAGTACACGGAGCGCCAGACATAAGTGTCTCTACATCTCAGTTCATTCGGCACTATTCAATCTGAGGATTGTACTTTGGTGTACATTTTATTGAATGCAAAGCTGAGAAACAGAGGAAGATTCTAAGCCCCATGTCAGTGAACCACACAGTAAAAGCGCAATTATAAAACTATAATAAATATTTATGCACTTAGTACATATTGTAAACTGTGCACATGCATGGAATAACAGAAGACTTAACACTGAAGCATTTTCTGCTTTGCAAATGACTTTAGGCTACCATGACCCACCTGCTTTGAAAGCAAGATTATTTTTCTTTTGCGAAAAGTGAACATTTTAAGATTTTCATGTGCATGAAGAAACAGGCACTTACTTGTATCTGACAAGGAGATGTACATGACATAGTGTAGCCAGAGTCAATATATTAGCAAGTGGAACCTCCTCTCCTTCTATGGACAAAAACTGTGGACAAAAACTGAGGCTTTTTGTACTGTTTACTAGGCTCACCCTGATTCTTATTCTCTCAGAATAAACTCTGAGATATAAACTCTATTCCTCTGCAGAAAATAAAAGCTCTACAACTTTTTTTTTTTTTTTTTTTTTTGTGAATGGAAATAAAGACGGTTAAGAGATAAGTCTGGGGGCTATAATTATAGAAATGTATAAATGAAACTATCAATTCCTTTGAAGACACTTTTTAGTGTGTATTTCAGAAAAGGAGCAATTCATTTCATGACAACCATCATTAATTGGAATTTCTGTGCCTTTGCTTTAATAAATTCACTTTAGTTACTTGATCCTTTAAACTCTCCCTTTAAGTGGTCTACATTTGTTAAGGGAATGGCAGGAAGCATCTGGTCAGTGTTGAATTCTGTTTAAGTACTACATCCGTTGATGAAAAGAGAAGAGGTGCCAATCCACTTACAGTGCAAATATGTGACCTCCTTTCTGTGGAGAAGTGGGTGGAGAAGGAAGGCTGTCAAGGGTGACTCGGACATCTATTTCTGTAGGGCTTGGTAATGCCATTCTATGAATAAACTGATCTCATTCACCCAAAGAACTGAGCATTTGAATGATTCCCATATGGATAAACAAGGATTTTAATGTAAGAAATGTGCTTCTGAGTGCAGGAGCAAGCCAACGAATATACACTAAGTATGTGGTTAGCAGTGGCTTGGAAGCAGCTGATAACAGAATAAAAAAACCATCAGGATATGTATCACTGGCAGGAATCTTTCCACTGGAGGAGGTCAGATAAGGTTTTCTGGGGGGATACTCCAGCCCCTTGTCATCACAGACCAGGATGTGTTTCCATCATGTGGGCAGATTGGTGGTGATCTCTCCATGTGACAGGAAGGTTCCTGAACCTTACTCATGTACTCTCCTTACATAAGTGTTGTGTTTCCAGCCAGATGAGAGGACACCAAGCAGTCCTGGTTGTAGAGTGCAGCATACAGCTGGCACCTGCCAGCCAGCCTCGGTGTTTTGGTTATATGGTGAAGGTGCTTCCTTCTGGTCATGTGAAGATATGGTGTGGGGCTATGGGGAAAGAAGGCAGCAGGGCTAGCAAAACAATGCAATATCCCAAGAGAGGGGACAGGATCAGGTCTTGGGCCAGATTCAGTTGTCACAGTAGAACAGACCATTCATAGGGACTGGAGGTTGCTACTTCCAATGCACAGTGAGGTACCTGTCAGGGGCAATTTGCCTTTTCAGGGATATCGTTCTAATACTTTAATGCAAAAACAGAGATTGAGCAAGTGTACTATGATTCTTCCTCATTTTTATTAGTATTATTTCAGCTATTATGCTGATATTGCAATAAACATAGTATAAAAACATCACACATGGAGAATGTGTGTGAATCTTCCAGATTTCTAATAACATGGCAGTACCCAGGGGCTGGTAAGTGGGTGTAAGTGGGCACAAGCAAATCTAATTGTTAATGACATCAAGAATCACACCTTTAGGCTGGCAGAGGTTACAGCCAAAAAACAATTTGTGTAGAAACAGGTGTCTAAATATGGTGATAAGCAAGTGCCACCCACCCCCGCAAAAAACCATATCTCTGCTTCACTGCACCTTTGTGTAGCTGGCCTGTCCCAGCCTGAGCACCCAGAAGAGCCTGTCTGACACCCAGTCCAGGTGGGGAGGCAGCAGTCTCCCAGGTGGCAGCATCATTCACCTTTTAGATATCAGCCAAGTTCCCCAGGCATGCTATGCCTGCAGAAACCATGGCACACCCAGCCTGTGCCCATCATCAGCTTCTTTCTGTGGGTATCAGTACAGTGAAGTCTTGGTGCATAATTGCTACCAAAAACAAGGCAAAGAAAAATGGTAGCAAGGCTGTAGTCTAAGGGATTTGTCAAAACAGTGGGGCCTTAGGAGTTGCTTCAGCCATAAATTGAAGCTATCTCCATGGGTAACTTGAGGGATTCAGTTCGCACTGGGTAGCAGGTTTTTTGATGTGACTCATAGCTGAATACCTAGAGAATATGATCTCTTCTACAAACATGTAATGCATGTACAATTTTACACTAGGTAGTAATCATATAATTGTATGTCACCTTTTTAAATGTAGCAACAGGTAAAACTGTTCCTGAACATAATTTTTAATGCTATTTCTTTGAAAACCACAACTACTGTTGCAATTCTGTGCCCAGTTATGAAACGAAATACTTACCATCCACAGTAGTACATGTTGGAGGGAGGCAAGAGAAAGATTAGTGTTTTATGCCAGCCTAATTCTAAGTGAACTCAAGTTACCTAAATCACATGAAATCCTAGGGCAGCTCATATGCTTTAAGCTTGGATGTCCAAATACCTTGCTGGGCTGATAAGCTTAGGCTTAGAGAATTCCTAAAGGAATCTGAAATAATTTCTGTTCCATATAGTGACTGCTGATGTGAATTAATTATATCTTTATCCTACAATGAAAAATAGAGGAGTTTCAGCTTCAGATTTGTCCTCTGCATGTTAGACAAGAAGATGGCTTAAATGGCAACAGGGGATCTCCCTAAGAGAGGGCAATATCTCAAGAACAGCCACTGGTTGATGGAGGCTTCTGGTGTGCAGAAGAAATGGCAAATGGGCTCCCTGAAGAGAAAAAATCTGCAACACCTACCAACATATTTTCAAAATTAGTTAGATTAAGAATTTATTTTCTTCAGCTGGATTTTCACATTTCAACCCATTCTGTTTGATTACCTATTAATTCATAACCAAATACTTTTTTCCCCATAAGTCCTTTCCTTTCCATAATCTTCCTTTCTGGCTTCTCAGAAAAAAAAAAAAAAATCACAGTATTTGAACTCCCCTGTGGCATATTAGGATCCTTGTGTTTTAGGTACAGAATTAACTGGGAGGATATACATTACTTGCCAGTAGTGGACATGACTGGTAGAGTCAGGTGCCACACTGCAACTTTTTGAGTATCTGGTTCTCAGCTCCTGAAGTGAAACGTTTAACTCTCCCATGCACTGTGTCCCACAGTGGTAACTGAAGAGCCCCACTCTGTGAAGTGGAAAATCAAGCAGAGTTATTCACATGACCCAGTTCAGAGTTACTCAAGAGGAACCCATTCAAAGCTGCTTTTTCAACATCAGCCTGGAGCTCCGATGCTGAACTCGAGGTATTAGAAAGGCACCACCGTTCTCAGGCTAAATTTGTCTCTCTTGGATAGTCCCTGACCCCATTTGATCAACAAGTGGGTCTGACAGCTTCCTCTTTCATTGAAATTTGGAGTTCATGAGAGAGATTTATGTAAAAAATAAACAGTCCCAGAAGCAGAAGTCAAATTTATGGCTTTGTCTCTGTGCTGAAGGTCTCGAGCACAGGGCTACAGCCCTGGTAGGGCTGCACCATCACGAAGACCCCTGTGACTGCCATGTCCTGCTGTTCTTCCCAGAGGCTCCAAGACACACCTGTGTAGGATGAGCAGCAGAACATCCACTGATAGCAACAGTTATTCTCCTCCTTTTTGAGTGAAAGTGGCCCAGTTTCACTATTTCTTTGTCAACCTTCCTGCAAAACTGTTGGTTTGGACTCTTGCAGCAGATGTGGACTCAAGTCCCTTCTGGGTGAGGAGGTCCTAAGGATTTGAAGGAGGGGGATAACAAGTGGCTTTTTATCTTTATGTTAGAAATGAATGGTAGAAGCACTGTTTGACATTTCATTAAGTGGGCGCTGGAGAGTGCCCTCTGTACTTCGCTCCTTCTCTGTGAAGAAACAACTTCCAGTGGAAATTTTGAGGTCACAGTTGTCAGGGACAGAGTCTTATTCATCTACTCTTGTACACCTCTGCACTTCAACACTTCCTTTTTTCTTCTTTTAAACAAATAGAGAATGGTATTTCAAAGGTTTCTTTCTGGCTGTATTTATATACTGTACCTTTTGCATCATTTGCATCATCTGAGGCTGATCATAGAAAACATATGTGCAGCACTTTTGGGAATTGAAGCATGAAAGGAAAGAAAATTACGTATTTATCTTTATTTGATTTCTTAATTTGAGAATCAGGGATAACTTAATTAACGGACAAAGAGGTTTTAGATTATCCCATTAGCGGTTAGGGCTGGGACTGCTGAGCAGTTAACTATTTTTGACATGTCCAGAACCTGAGAAGACTGGTTTTTGTTACATATTGTTTTTTCTCACTTCAGGCTAAGGTACTTTTATATTTGTTTTAATATTTCTGCTAAGTAGTGAGAATGACAGTAGCAGTTAACAGGAAAGGATGTCTACTTCCAATAGCTTATACTGAATGATTATTTTGCTGGGAGAGTAACGAGATGATTTTATACTACAGTTACATAGCTCTGATTCTGTACCTTCTCAATAGCTGGTGGTGTTGAGATTCAGATTTCTTGCTAAATTCTGCTAAGAGACAGCTAAAGATCGGCTGATAAGAATTAGTAGTAGTATTGTAGGATGCTAATAATACCAATAACTATAATTAACTTTTTGTCTGGTGATAATTCTTCAGAAATCTAATCAACAAGCACTGGCTCCATTGTGCTAAGTTCTGTACCTGAAATTTATGGCCTAAATGTCCAAGGCAGCCAGATAAGACATTTATAGTTAATTCAATGTCCTCTGTATTCTGTATGTTTGGAGGAGACATTTAGTCATAGAGAGATCACTAAATAAAAACATCTATGAAATACTGTGAGGTTCCTTCATAGCCAAACTCTTGCTCTGGCACAATTCTCCATATGTCCTTCAATTTCTAATCCCCTTTTCAGGCCAGCAGTGCATTAGGTATGTGGTAGGAAAACTCAAAAGTATTTTTGTATTCCATTCAGATCTCAAGTAATTTAATCAAAACCCTAAAGAGTTACACCCAGGCTTGGTTTGGCTCTTTACATTTAGCATAACCTAATACTGGGGCTTTATTTCCTCCTAAACTATTTGATTGAATGCTGCTGTAAATTATTCTGCTTTTAGCTGAGCATTATTTCATATTTGGCTCATGTTTCATAACTTTCAGAATCAAAAAAAGGAAGAATTTTTTCAGCTTATTTCCAAGATTTGCTTAGGTAAGTTTTATGACATGCCTGCAAGATTTGAAACAATACATGTCCTGAGGGGTAGAAGGACATCAGTGACATTTCATATTGCCCCAATCACAAAGGGAATATGTTGCATATCTTAATTCCTCTCTGACACATATAGGATTACAGGGTAATTCAGGCTGGAAGGGCCCTCAGGAGGCCTCTAGCCCAACCCCATGCTAACAGCAGCGTCGCTACAAGGTCAGTCCAGTTGCTCTGGGCTGTACCCAGAGTGTGGGCTTCTAAACCTCCAGGGACAGAGACTGCACAGCCTCTCTGGGCAGTTTGCTTCACTGCTTGGTTGTCCTCATGGGGAAACATTTCTTCTATCCAGTCTGAACGTCCATGGTTTCACCTTATGTCTGTTGCCTCTCAGCCTCCAGACAAGCACCACTGGGAAAATCCTGGCTCCATCTTCTTAATAAGCTCCTCATAGGTGCTGGGGTTTCTGTGTGGTTCCCCTAAAGACATCCCCTCTCCAGGTGAAGAAGCCCCAGTCTCTCTGCCTGTTCTCACAGGTCACATGCTCCAGCCCCAACCATCATGGTGGCCCTCCCCTGGACTTGCTCCACTTTATCAGTGTCTTTCCCATAGTAGGGAGGCCCAAACTGGATGCAGTGCTCTGGGTGTGGTCTAAAAGTTGCTGAGTTCAGGGAATAATCACTTTCCCAGATCTGCTGGCTGTGCTCCTGATGACATAGCCCAGGCATTTGTCCTTGTTGAATTTCATAAGGCTCCTGTTGGCCCATTATTGGAACTTGACCTCAGGCAGGTCTGGAAATATAGTGGGAAACAATTGAAAGGATACAATTGAATTGAGAGGTTGCTCTTGAATCATTCAGGACAGAAATTTAAATATATTAAAGGGAGGAGGAATGTGCAAAAGTATTTCAATGAATCCTTGAAATACCTTGAAATACAGAGTCTTCCATCAAACTATGTATGGTGTTAAGTGTAGTGTAAAACCTGCTGCTGTAGAAGCAGAGCCCACAACCACCTGACCAGGAAAGAATTCATTAGCTGTCATAGTGTGGAGCCCCATATCTAGCAGCAGTCAGCTACATAAAGTGAACATTAGGCATCTGAGGTGACAGGAGGTGCTGTGTATGCCCTCATACATATACACAGCATGTTAGAATAAGGACTGACAAAATGTTGATGGGACAGGCCTGCACATGGGTGAGATCATATGCCTAGCAATTATTAAAATCAAGCAAAACCAATGGAGGCACTTACTTTAGGTCCTGAGTATAAACAAAGTTACACGGGTGTAACGTCATTGTTCTACCCACTACCTAAATTAGGCTTTTTTGAGAGTTATTTAGGATTAAGGGAGGACATGAATTTAAAGTGAAATAGCTATTCTAATTTTTCATGTGAGCAAGCTCTTATTTGATTTTTCTCCGTAATTATTTAGTAGCAAGAAAATTAAAGATTATGCTCCCTATCGAAAACCTTTATTAAGAATTTGGCCCAAATGACTTGATTGTATCATTTTAATGAATACCGAAAAAATTAATCAGCACAAAAATTCATTAATTATAACATGGCAGAAAGCCACTGAAATAGTCAACAATGGTACTTTAACAAACAGATAATTACTCAGACAGACTATTTGAAAGCCATCTTGCAAATTTATCCAGTGTGTGGGCAACAGATTCACCAGGGGTTCATAAAGTGTCTCAGTGCTTTACATATGCTCCTACATATTTCAGTAGGAGTCACCCTGATAAGGCTGGATTATTCTACTGTAGTCTATGTACACAAAAGACAGAGGAATTTAGTGCAAAAAGTGGATCCTGATTTTAGGAGTCATCTCTCTTTTCATAAACACAATTTGACCAAAATTGAAGACTTAGTGAAGGGAGATATTGCACATAAAAGAAAGCCAAAAAGATTCTGAAAATGGATACAATTTAAAGCCACATCAGTGCTACCAGCTACTGCAGTCCTCACAAATGAGGATTAAGTTATATGTCTGTATGGATGATGCATTTTAGATCTGTAGAACTCAGGATGCTGTGTTTTTTTTCTTGAATGTAGTTCCTTTCTTGGTCCATTCGTTCCAATAAATGGACAGCAATCAAATTCTGAACAAGAATCCCAAACAATAAGTAATATCAAGTGCCTGAAACCTGAAATGTCACTCCCAACTGCTTAGACAAGAGAAATTCTGAAGAAGAAAACTGGGACAGAGTGTCAGGAAAAACATCCTGAAGAATTAAGTGGTTCAAAGTGTATATTAACTTCTTTCAGGAAATGGGAAAGCTGCACTATTTTTTTTGTCTTTAAATCTTAACCAATCAAAACATAGCAGGACTGAGGACTGTGTCATGTCCAAAATATCAGGAGAGGTGGTTTAGAAATTAAGAGATAATATTTTTAGTTAAAAAAACACAGATAGCAGGATCATTTTATTCACCTTCGGGTTTCTGGTGGTTTTTTTTTTAGATTTCTGATACCAAGATTTTCTCTTCAAGCAGTTAGGCTAGAAACTAAATATCATTTTTTCCACATGGATGCTGAGTTTCCCTATCAGTGCTGGCACTGCCTGGGAAGCATCAGATGGAGGGAGACCTGGGCTAAGCTTGAGAGAGGCTGGAACACTAACACTGCAGCAGACACTCCTGTACTGGTGTGTGACTGGAAGACCATGGGCAGGTCTTCAGATGGTCTAAAGTAGGTTAATTCTGAAGAAGTCAATGGAGCTGTGTTGATTCACACCATCTGGGCTAAATCATTCCTTGGCAGAGCTACAGATTTTTAAAGGTACCAGTGCTATTCCACTGTCACTCTTTGTGGGTTGATTCTAGATTTGATGAAAGAAAGCAATAACTGAGGCACTGATATTTGCTTGACAGATAATACTCATGGCAACAATCTGTCAGGCATTTATTGTATACATAGTTATTGAGAACACCGACAGTTTTCCTTCACTTGATGACATAATAAAATACTACCGTTAGTACAAAATATACTCAGCATTCAAAATCTAGTTGTCCAGTGATATTCACTGTTCTTGTGATTGACAGATTTTAGAGGAGAAGAATGAATTTACTTAAGTGATATTTGCATATGTTTTTCAACCAATGGTGATTGATTTGAATTAGCCAAAGGCAATGTGATTTCTAGGTTTTTGTTCCCCTACCAAGACCACATACATTTGTTTTGAGGTTTCCCATTAATCCATGTAAATTATTGAGTAAATTGCTATTTATTTCATCATGGGTGCATTTCCTATGACAAACAAACGCTTGGTCTTTTGTTCCAGTGATATATCACTGAAAGGAAACAGTTGTCTCTGCATGCTTTGCTGGCTTTAAGATCACAAGAATAAGAAGCAAGATCAGTCTTCTTGCAGAAGGAGGCTGTACTAGTATCACAACATTCACGGAAACAAGGTTGCTTTTCTAATTGTATTATAGTCAAGTGCTGTGACAGTGCAGTGGTATCTAATGGAGTGAATTGTAGGAAGAGGACAACGTTTGTGCTATGGAGACAGAAATGTAGAAAGAACCGCCAAAGGATCAGTGAGGGAGATAATGACATGTAAGACCCTGGTAACTCTTCCCTGTTACTGCCTCACAGAATATTTATCAGGATTTGATTGCTTCATTTACTATTAGCCACTTGCCATAAAGCATTAAATTGCTACATTGTCTTTTGATAGGTAGATAGCTAAAGAACAAATGCAGGCAAACCTTTATCAACATGAGCTTGGGGTGCTTGCTGATGCGCATCCTCATCAGATGTTGAATCCATTGGTGAGAACTCAGCTCCGAGGCTTGAAATTTGTATAAATCATTAAAGCTCCCCAACATGTTTGACATCACTCCTTACCTCAATGCCCTTGGAAGTCAGAGTGCAATGGGATGGTTAGGTTCATTTCTGAAACGAAAGAAGAGAAAGACAGTAAGAAGCTGCAGTTCACTGCAGCTAAATCACTGCTAACTCTGGAATTGCAGAATGACAGAGTGAGGAAAGGACTTCTGGAGGTCATCTGGCCCAAGCCCTGGCTTGAAGCAGGTCCATTAACATCAGATTGCTTAGGATCTTGTCCAGTCAAGTTTTGAGTATCTCTGTTGATGAAGATGCTATATCCTCTCTGGTTAATCTGGTCCAATGTTTGACTGCTCTCAGGGTGATTTTTTTCCTCCTAATTTCTAATTGGAATTTTCTGTGTTGCAACTTATGCCCCTTGTCTCTCACCCTGTATTTGGGAAGAGTTTGGCTCTGCCTTGTCTGTTGTGGTTTAAGCCCAGAGGGCAACTGAGCACCATTCAGCTGCTAGCTCACTCCTTCTCCCTCAGGTTTGTGGAAGAGAAAATATAACAAAAGACTCAGGGATCGAGACAAGGACAGGGAGGGATGACTCACCAGTTATGGTCATGGGCAAAAGACAGACTCAATTGGGGAAGAAAAAAGAACATTAATTTAATTTGACCACCACCGCCACTTAGTTTACCAATCAAGCAGAGTAGGACAGTGAGAAATACAACCACATCTTAAAAGCATCACCTGCCCGCCCCCCCCCCCCCCCCCCGCCCTTCTTTCTGGGCTCAGCTTTGCTCCCGATTTCTCTACCTACCTCCCTGCCAGCAGCACAGGAGGGCTGGGGATGGTAGTTGCAGTCAGTTCATCACCTGTTGTCTCTGCTGTTCCTTCCATCTCAGAGCAAGCACTTCTCACACTCTTCCCTTACTCCAGTGTGGGGTCTCTCTCACAGGAGACAGTCCTCCATGAACTTCTCCCATGTGAGTCCTTCCCACAGGGCTGCAGCTCTTCATGAACTGCTTTGACGTGGGTCCCTCCTGTGTGTTGCAGTCCTCCCAACAACAAACTTCTCCAGCAGGGGCTTCCCTCAGAGTCCTGGCCTTCTTTGGGTACAGCCACCTGCTATGGCAGGGGGCCCTCCAAGGCCTGCAGGTGGGCATCTGCTCCAATGGTGACCTCCATGGGCTCAGGGGGACAGCCTGCCCTCTCACCACGGACTGCAGGGGAGTCTCTGCTCCAGCACACCTCCTGCCCTCCTCCTTTCTTCCACTGGCCTTGGTGTTTGCATAGGTGTCCTTGTTGCAACTCCTCACAGCTCCCACTCCTCCTCTCAGGTTTCCCTTCTTAAATATGTTATCACAGAGGAACAGCACCATTGCTAATTGGCTGGGCCTTGGCCAGAGACAGGTCCAACTTGGAACTAGGGAGCTTGGAGAAGCTTCTCACAGGAGTCACCTCTGTAGTGCCCTCCCCTGCCACCACACACACACAAACCCAACAAATCTGTACACTTATATTAAGTAGCTGAAGACAGCAAGAAGATTCATCTCTTCTTAACCAGCTGCTTCTTAAGATTACATAAACCCAGTTGTCAGCCATTCCTTGTACGCCGTGTGCTCCCGACCCCTGCTAAGGTCCAGGAAAAGGAGGGGAATGACTCTCCCCTGCTTTTCCTTCCGTCTTCTGTTCCTCAGTGCTCAAATCAGGTATTGGTGCTGATGCTGGAGGTCAGGGATAACCAGGAAGAGAGGGACTACTCAGGCATGTGTGATCTAAGCAGGGTGCTGGGGCCCTTATCTGTGAATGCAAGAAATCAAATTGCAAGCCCAAGCTTAATGGGAGGCAACCAATTACGGAGGATTACATTCAAGGGTCATCCTGATTTGGGCCAGAGCCTCATCTCAGAGTCACACAAGCTTTTTGAGAAAAGAGCTAGTTCCTTCACTGTAAGACTTCTCTGCAGCACAGCAGATACCAATAAAAATTTTGACCACGTGACACATCATGTGCAGATGTTGTTTATGTTCAGCACAGGTATTTTTAGAATAATTTAAAGACAGTTTTAAAAGATATTATTGTGGAAGAATACTTACTTGTATTCATCCACCTGAATGTCCATACTGAGAGGTATGAAGTGTGCACCAAGCAGAGAGAAGCGAGGTGCACTGTTGCAAGGTACAGGGAGTCATTCAGTGCACTGCTGACAAGGCTAGATTCAGTGAGGCAGACTGTCTTCACAGATAAATTCGCCATGCATGCCCATCCAGCACAGCAAACATTTCTTCCAGTCACTGCATGACTATGTTCTTAAATACAGAGTATCTGAGTGTGTAAGATGAGTTTAGCTTCAGAGGTGAGGTTTTGACTCTACAAAACTCATTCCCATTCCTTAAATTACCATGAGCTTGAAGAGGGTAGGGGGGACAGAGAGGAAATGAAGCAGTGGCTCAGTTCTTCCCTGCCTCCTCTATCCTGCACAGCTGGGTTTGCAGGATGGGAACTGTGCACTCTGTCCCTTAAGATAGCTGGAGTGGCTCCATTCCCTTGGAGCTCCCACAGCTGAGTATACACAGATTGCTTGGTTAACACTCTTTCCTGGTACTCACAGTAACTGCTCTAATACAGCAGTACCCAAGCAACTTTCTGGGGGCTCATCTACTTGTAAAAATCCAATGAGCACCTGAGGGGACATGGCAATGTCTTGTGCCTGTCAATCTGTTATTCCGTTGCCAGTGCACAGCATGTCGCAGAAGCATTTTCAATAGTAGGAAGTAAAGTCTGGTTAATCTCTGTAAAGCCCAGAAATAGTTCTCCAATCATCCCAGTTTAATGGGTGATTCTCATGCAAGGATAGCAATGTCTACAAATTTAAGGTAGCTGTGGATTCAACAGAATACTAACTGAGATACGGGGGCTTTCATGGCGTGATCTAGTGAATCATAAAGATATGCATGTACAAGCAGTTTTTAAATTTCAGTTTAAACATCAAATTGCCATGCAACATTAACATAACTTTGTCACAATGTTTAGTGGGAAACACTTAGAGCAAAATATTACCCTCTCAGCCAAATATGCATCAGAGAGAAATATTAATGTCTTTCAGTATGGCTCTAGATGCAAACTGGAGCTAAGAAAAAAATACATTTTTAATATAAATATTTATCTTAGGTTGATTTTTTAATGAAATATTTGATGTCTCTGGAGTACAAATATGATTATTTACTGTAAGATTTAATTAAAAGATGCCTATTTTTGTTAAAAAAACCCCAAACCTGTCCTGAAATACCAGTGCTACAGTACACAGGCAAAATAAGTAAGGAAACAAAATTCTGAAGTCCACATTTATTGTATGTATGCATCGAAGTCCTATTTATAGGCCAAATTCAAGAACCTGTAGAGATCTCTGTGGATGAGGAGTTTGTACTGTGGGGTGGGAGAAGCAAGTAGGATCCACATGAGACTCCTGTGTCTCTTATTGCCACCTTCTTTTCTCCCATGGGGGATGATGGCTGGTTGCTCCACATAGTCATAAAGTTTTGTTTAAAACTCAGCAAGTTTTCCTCTTCTGTCCTACCCTAAAACTGCAATTCACTGTCTGCTGAGTTGGAGTCATCCATATGAAGAAATTGGCAGGGTTTGGCCCAAACTAATTGTTGCAATAACCTGCCAATATGTAAGTAAGTAACTGAAACTTGCACTCACTTGTAGGCAGGGCACTTACTAGGGTTCATGGAACTCTGGGTCTGGATTGAGGTGTCCATGGGTCTGCAGAGGATTCTGTTAGTGGGAGCTGGACTTCCTTGTGGACCCATGTGTTGTGAAAGCAGGCAGAGGAAGAGAGTGCTGTACACGTACTGCCAACATTGGATGTCCTAAAAGGAGAAAATACATATTTCACTGGTAAGTTGGTGGAATTGGCTGGCATTTGGAACAGATGTGGCCCTCTCAGTGAGCAAACCTGTTACAGCAATAATCTGGACAAATTCTCCACTAATGTCCTTAAAATGAACTGTTGGCCAGAAATGTTTGTTGTACAGAATACCAGCCTGTTGCAGATGAAAGTATTTCACATGGCTATGATTTAATAGTAATTTAAGATTTATTAATGATGTGAGGTAGATCAAAGGTTGAATTTTAGCAGCACTGAATGATTGACTGATTTACAGATTAACAAGGTGATTTGGTAGAATATGTTGTGATTAAAATAGCGACTTAATTACAGACTCAAGAATGACAAGATTCATACTAACTTACTACAAGGTATTCTAAATAATAATAAAAAAAAGGATATATGTAAAACCACAAAACATACACACACAGAAGCGTGGAAGTATTTGGATATCCAGGGAAATATGTAGACACAGTCATGAAGGCCAATGTTTGTATTCAAGCACATAGACAGGTAAAGAGGTGGATGGATGAGACTAGCCTATAGTTAAAATTTCCCACTTCCCAAGTTTGGAGCAACTACTCACAATGCATTGATATTTCTCGACAGGTGATAATTGAGATTCAAGAAGAGATCTGATTTCACCCTGGCTTTTTGTCGGCTTTGTGGGCAGGTGATCTTCAAACCTCGAGGAGCCTGTGCCTGAGAGGCATCCCAACTGAGGGAAGGTGCTGGTCCCAGCCCGCTGCAATCCAGGAGAGCTCAGAGGGTCTCTCTTAGGGTCAGTATTTATAGGGTCCGAGATAACTGACTCTCGTCAGGTACTTTCCCATTTCAGCCCAACTCAGATGATGGAATATTCTGGTACTTCCTAGCAGGTGTGCAAGCCCAGAACTTGCTAGATCTTGGAGTTCTGGTATCACGCCCTTTGGACCACAACCCCAGTATAGATGTACTAGACTGTCAGGAGGTATTGATTGTTCCTACTGCTTTTAAGCGGTAGGAGGGAGGGGGCAGAAACCAAGCGGGCTAAAGGGGTGTCTCAACACTCTGGTCTACTGCCTTTCCCAATCCATTTGAGTTGACATGTGGTCCATTTCTAAGCGATAGGGGAGGTAGGAATCAGGAGCGTTAAGGGAGTGCCTTTATGCCCTGGTCCATTACTTTTCCCTATTCCTCTTGGGTTGGCATGTGACCTGGGTGGGGAAAATCGCACTAAGCACTGAGTAGCCCAAGAGAGGCAGGGGCGTCGCACCACCACAATCCATCCTGTGACTAAAGTCAATTTATATCGTCCATGGAGTGGCAGTGTGGTTGCCTCTATGCCTACAAAAAGATGATACCATGATCCAACTACAATTTGACGGAAATTTTGTATTTGGTTAGCTTCTTTTAATTAATCAAATTTTTGTTAAATGTAATTTTAAAGCGACAGTATGCATGTGAAGGAATATATATGCAGGGAAATTTCTGCATTAGTGTAACTTGTTTAGCCATCCTTCAAACTCTAACATATAAAGCAATGATTAACAACAAGCATAGTATAACAGCAGTTACTAGAATTACGACGGGATGTAACAACAGGTTCAGTGTTCCAGTTGCTGTTGGAAACCATCCAAACAGTACTTCTTACCACTGGTGTTCTCTATCCTTTTTGACCTTTGTTAACACTTGTTTTCTTTGATCTCATGGTGGACTGTGATAAGAGTCTTTTGTCCAGTTTCTCATGCTTGTTGTAGGAAGTTGATTAAATCAGGGTGATGGAGGAGCTGTTTGATTATAGTTAGATTCATCCTGATAGGTGTAGGTTGTAGCTTGTGATATAGCATGTAATCAAAAGATAAATCATCGTGAGTAGTTGTTGGTACAGAGAAATTAAAATCACAACAAAAAATCAAAGAGAAATTACATACACATAGATTGAATTGATTGGTTATGTTCTATTAATAAAGATTCCCACGATGTTCGCGTGCAGACACATCTTTTTCCAACATATATGACGACAGTTTCAGGAACCTTGTTTGGTGGATTTAAAAGCAGCAAATGTTATGTTCTGTGTCCAGACAGATAGATGTCTTGAGCCTCAAGGGTATTACTTTCACAAATGAAACCTTGTTTGCACACAATGCATGCGTTTACATCAATTGTTTGCTACTTTCCCTCCTTTTGATGGGCCCACACTCTGTGCTCCAGGGGATAGAGTATGGTTCCATTGCGATTCAGTCCTAACACAATGGTTAAATACATATTGTATACGAAGCATTGCATATGGTGAGAACAAATGCAACAATCATCACTTTCTGTGTGATATGTGAAATTGACTAATTGCCCCCAATATCACCCAACTTCCAAAT
The DNA here is from genome assembly GCF_047716275.1 of Strix uralensis. Classification (NCBI taxonomy): domain Eukaryota; kingdom Metazoa; phylum Chordata; class Aves; order Strigiformes; family Strigidae; genus Strix; species Strix uralensis. Next base: position 41,720,834 of record NC_133976.1, read on the forward strand.
TCTGAGGCGTTGTTCTAAATTAATTTATGAATTTCAGTGGGTAGAGTTCCTCCTTGTCCTTCTCTAATAATGGATGCTACTATAGACTGTGTCCACAATTGTGCTTGGATACAACTCAAGGCAAAAGAGGTGTTACTTTGGATGGTTCCGAGAGCTTTTACAATTAATTGATGATAATTTTCTTCAATTTGTTCCCAGTGAGGTAAAATGTCTGATAGGAGCCATTGACTTGCTCCTGAGGCTAATAGAGATGATTTTAATGGGCATTCCAATTTGGTTAGATTGTTGATAGTAGCAGTTAGTTTGTTCATTAGGATTTCAATGTCCATGCTATTTAGTACTCCTAATCCTGTTCCCAATAACCCGGTGGTGTCCCACTGTATATATCGGGATTGTTTTAAAGATCATAACCATGCTAACTAACTGGTGTAAGTGACTCCCAAAAAGGTAGAACAGTCTGATTTAATTGCTGACACACTAATGTGCAGCGTTAGCTCTATCCTTTTTAGAGACCAACAAAGGTTAAAGAGAACTTGCTGTTCTGTATTTTTATGTAAGGGCCTGTGTTATAAATGTGAGGAGACAGTGCAATAGGAGGTCTAGTTGGTAAAAATAGCTGTTGAATTTCAATTTTGAACTGGAGAGCCAAGCTGGAATGGAATTTGAAGCCAGCCCAAAAGCACATTATGGGTGCTGAGTGGAATATGGTAAAAGTATACCAATATTTGTGTCCATAAAGACAAGCCTATGTATGATCAAAATCATGTTTGGGTTCACTTCCAGTGTATTCCACAGTAATATGTAAAGCTGTTGCAAACTCCGTTAGTTTTCAATTCAACATCCTATTGAAAGTGTCTCCACTCATCCCTTTTAGAGATGGAATTTGCCAATCTTTATCTTTTATAATCCATTTTTGCTTATGGAAGGCAATCATATAACACTATTAGGCAAATTTAGAGATTTGACAGGGTAAATACTGGGTGCATATTCACAGAATCACAGAATCATCAAGGTTGGAAAAGACCCTGAAGATCATCCAGTCCAACCATTAATCTAACACTGACTGTTCTCAACTACACCGTATCCCTAAGCGCTATGTCAAACCAACTCTTAAATGCCTCCAGGGGGTGGGGACTCTACCACTGCCCTGGGCAGCTCATTCCAATGCCTACCAACCCGTTCTGGAAAGAAATACTTCTTAATATCCAGTCTAAACGTTCCCTGGCACAACTTGAGGCTATTCCCTCTTGTCCTATTGCTTGTTACTTGGTTAAAGAGGCTCATCCCCAGTTCTCTGCAACCTCTTTCCAGGTAGTTGTAGAGGGCGATGAGGTCTCCCCTCAGCCTCCTCTTCTCTAGACTAAACAACCCCAGTTCCCTCAGCCACTCCTCATAAGACCTGTGCTCCAGACCCTTCACCAGCTTCGTTGCCCTTCTTTGGACACTCTCAAGTAATTCAATGTCCTTTTTGTAGTGAGGGGCCCAAAACCGAACATAGTAATCGAGGTGCGGCCTCACCAGTGCCAAGTACAGGGGTAAGATCACTCCCCTGTCCCTGCTGGCCACGCTATTTCTGATACAAGCCAGGATACCATTGGCCTTCTTGGCCACCTGGGCACACTGCTGGCTCATGTTCAGCCGACTGTCAATCAACACCCCCAGGTCCCTCTCTGACTGGCAGCTCTCCAGCCACTCCTCCCCAAGCCTGTAGCGCTGCTGGGGGTTGTTGTGGCCCAAGTGCAGCACCCGGCATTTGGCCTTATTGAAACTCCTGCAGTTGGCCTGAGCCCATCGCTCCAGCCTGTCCAGGGCTCTCTGCAGAGCCTCCCTACCCTCGAGCAGATCAACACTCCCACCCAACTTGGTGTCATCTGCAAATTTACTGAGGGTGCACTCGATCCCCTCGTCTAGATCATCAATAAAGATGTTAAACAGGAGTGGCCCCAAAACCGAGCCCTGGGGGACACCACTCATGACCGGCTGCCAACTGGATTTAACTCCATTCACCACAACTCTTTGGGCCCGGCCATCCAGCCAGTTTTTTACCCAGCAAAGCGTGCGATCATCCAAGCCACGAGCAGCCAGTTTCGCCAGGAGAATGCTGCGGGAAACGGTGTCAAAGGCCTTACTGAAGTCAAGGTAGACAACATCCACAGCCTTTCCCTCATCCAATAAGCAGGTCGCCCTGTCATAGAAGGAGATCAGGTTTGTCAAGCAGGTTTGTCAATTCATTATAGCCTATATGAGAATGGATCCATGGCCATCCTGTGTGCACGAGTTCCATATATTTCGTGTGTCAATTGTAACATCAAATAATAGGTCGGTGTTTTTATAGCTCCAAATACAAAATGCAGTTATATGTTTGGTAAAGGTGAAATTCTACCAACAATCAAAATTTGGGTCTCTTCTTTTATAGCAGTCATTATTGTTGTTTTTTGGTCTGGAAAAATCAGTATAAGATATTTTACTTTTGGTTGGACTATGGTAAGTAGATCCATTGATTGTCTGGCACCTAACTTGTATTTTCTCTCTGGGCATGACTTGGAGTTGGGCCATCCATTGAGAGTCGTCCCAGCCCCATTCATCTTTCGAGTATACTTCATTTCCATGTAAAGCTAAAGTAGAAAGAATTAGGCCTGCCTTGTTGTGTGGTGTTCCAATACTTCCAGTGTATCTTAGTAGTGCATGGTCCCAAGGATCTTGTTCTTGGGCTATTGTGAATATACTTATTCCAGTAGCAAGAAAAGAGAGAGTGGGGAAGGGGTGCATAGCTGTCGTTGTCATTGCCATTGATATATATCCTAGCAAATCAATGCAGTGAGGGAGAGGAGGAGTAGGAACAATGCTGTGAATATGGTGATGTCCAAGATGAGGATTGTTTCCACAGTGCTATTAGGACTGTTTGTTTTGACAATGTCATTGGTGGAGTTCATTATTTCTGTTAAAAGAAAGAAAGAACAGTCTCGGTGGGGAAGGACAAACAGGTTACCCCTTTATGATACAGAATAAATCCATCTGGTACTTATTTTGTGTTCTATTCCATCATTGTCAATAGCATCCCATGCTAGAAATCCTTGTGGTTTAATTAGGGTAACTGGTATTGTTTCCACAGATGGTATTTTTGCCATCACTGGCTGTTCCAGTTTCATTGAAGACCAGGTATGCCCATTGTTTAGGGGCTTCTCTAGAGGAGGTGTTAGAAAGGCTCAAGCAATAGGACATCCATAGGGACCGTACCAATTATTTGCTGTAAAATTTCAGAAAGATGATTGTTGCATTGCTCTTCATGTGTTTTAAGATTTTTTTTCAGCAGTCCATTGGCTCATTTGACCATACCATTAGATTGTGGATAATAAAGTGTGTGAAATACCTATTTTATTCTTTCTTGTTTTGCCCATTCTTGTACTTCTTTGCTAGTAAAATGGGAGCCATTATCACTTTGGATGGAGTCAGGAATAGGTAAAATTGAGAACCATGAGGAGAGGCCTTGGATGGTATTTTGTCCATCAGCCTTTCAGCGTTTGGTAGCTGTAAGGAATCCAGATAATTTTGCTATACCTGTTAGTATATATTTGTACCTGGCAGAAGATTTTAAAGGACTAATATAATAAATTTGGCAAGTAGAGCATAGAGTTTTTCCTTCGCTAATGTGCAAAGGTGGAGCTTTAGCAGGGTGACCTGTTTGTAATTTTAATTTATGCTGGGGGCATTCAGTAAGAATGGTTTCACATGCTTTTCTATTGAGAGGCCAGCCTCGGCTTTGAGCTGCAAAATAAAATGCTTCTTGGCCTGTGTGGCCTGATTTTTGATGTAACTGATATCCCAATCAATACCATGTGGGGTTTAAAGAATTTTCCACTCTTATTTTTCTAATTTTTGTTAATTCATCTACTTTTTTTTTCCCTATTTCTGGCTGGTTTATTGTCATTGGCATGAGTTTTCACCCATCCTATTTGGAATGGTGTTTTTCTGTATATATTTAATAGTAATTGAGAGTCTTTGGTTCTCCAGATTTGGGATTTATTTATTTCCCAGTTTAGGGCTTCCCATTGACAAAGGTGTGGCACCTGCCCAAACAGCATAAGAGTCCACATATATGATTTTTGCTTAATTTTGTGCTGCTAAAACAACCACTCTTAATTCTACTTGGGTGCTGCCTTTTTCCTCTTTGATAACTTGTTTACCAGTTTTGATTTCTAATGCCACAGCTTTATATTGCCATTTACTGTCTGCTCTCTTTGCTGAGGCATTGGTAAACCAAATGCCTTCAATCAGAGTATCTTCTGTGAAAGGAGGTGCTTTTAGAATTGGTGAAGTTTTAAATGTTGTTGTAATGTTAGTGAGTCAGTAGTAATAGGCATTTGTAATTTAGAAACTTTTGTGTGTCCTTCAGTCAATTGCATTTCATCTGCTACACTCACTAGAAAGGCATACCATTTCCTGATTGTAGATTTTTGTGCAATTCCTTCTGGAGGAGCTGTCCCTTTTGGAATTGAGTTTAATAAATTAAATGGACCTCTAGTCTGAATGGCTTGTTCTTGGCATATTTTTTCAACTTGTTTAATTGCATGGACTAAAGACAAGAGACCTTTTTCTCACTTAGAATACTTCTGTTTTGTTTCTTTAAATGCAGTCAAGCTGAATAGTAAAGGTCTTTTTGGACTGTCAGCACCAAATTGAAATAGATTACAGTAAGTATGATGTTCTGCGAAACCCCGCTGTACTATAATAGGGTTGCACGGATGATGGACAAGTCCTAGGGATTGATATGTTTTTAATTCCTGTGTTAAGGTTTTGACTGCCTCTTCATGTTCTGAATCCCATTTCCACGGTTTTCTTTTTCATACAAGTGAGTACAGTGGACAGGCAGTGATGGAGAATCCAGGTACATGTTTTCTCCAGTATCTTAAAGTACCCATTAGTTGTAATTCCTTTATTGATTGGGGCATCTGTGATTGTTCTATTTTATCTGAAGTGTCCGGTGGTATTGCTGTGCTTCCAGCAATCCACCAAGAGCCCAGAAATTTCACTTCTTTGCTTGGACCCTGACATTTCTCAGGTAGAACTTAAGTTTTTTTGTTTCATGTAATATTTGCCAAATTGTTGCTGCTGCTTCTCCCACCTTGTCAGGGGAGGTTCCTCCAATTAGAATATTATCTATATACTGATATAGTTTTACCTCTTCAGGGAGTGAAATTGTTTGTAAGAGTTCAGGAAGCATAGCATGAGCAATTATGGGTGTTTATAACCCTGTGGGAGTCTATTAAAAGTATATTGGATACCTTCCCATGTAAAATCAAATTTCTCTTTATCTTCCTCCTGCAAGGGGACCAGAACATATCCTTCACATCTAGCACTGCCATCCAAGTGTATGCAGCAGCTTGTAATATAGCTGTTAAAGTTGCAATATTGGGGACTGCAGCTGTCAATGGGGCTGTATTGGTGTTTAAGTGACAATAATCAATTGTTAAACAGCATCTTCTGTCCAGTTTACGGGCTGGCCAAACTGGAGAATTATATGGGGAGTGAGTTCTGGAAAGAATTTCTTGGTTTTTATAATCTGTAATTACTTCAGAGATTCCAGTCTGTACCGCAGCAGAGATTGGTTATTGCGGGACCTTAGTGATTTTTGATTTGGGAAGTACTGGGGCTGCACGGACCACATGTACTGTGGCAGTTTGTCCATTTCTATTAGGCTTAGGGTTGAACCAAAAGACCATAAACTCATCTGGAAGACACCAAGTTTGGCTGTTTAAAACATCGAAACCTAGGATATTTTCATGATGATCTTTAGTCACTGTGTGCTTTTCCCCAGGGAGTCATAAATTAACTTTTGTAGTTGGCACACAGCACTAGTTCCCATAACTCCAGTAATTTTAACCTTTTGCCATCCAGGTTGTATACCTAGCTTGTCGGCATCCTGTTGTGTAATTATTGAAATTTGTGCTCCAGTATCAATTAGAAATTTTGTTAATTGTCGGGGACCAACTGGAATTAAAATGTAAGGGACACGTTCATTTAGCCATTGACAAGCTTCTACTTGCCAGACAGGCAGGCCCAATTGCCATCCAGACACTATTATTTTTTTAGTTTTGTGTCTTGTAATTAGTCCCTATGAGGAAGGAAAGGGTTATCTTTCTCTGTAGGAGTTAGTGATGGAGGAGTTGAAGTATTTGGAGTGTTGCATTTCTGAAATGCTTGAATCAGACTGAGAATAAAGCTGGTAGGCTATCTCTGAATTGCGACTTTAGGAATTTCTAGTGCCAATGCTCGTTTCTGTAGCTCATTCCTCTATTCCTGTCCCTTTAATTGCTGGTCAGAGGATTTTGGTTTCTGGGAGTTGTTCTGATTTGATTGTTTAATTTGCCTAGCAGCAAAACTGGTATTTTTCATTTTGCTGGGAATTTTGCTCCATCCCATTTCTTGCACATGATTTATAACTGCATGCATTAACGCTGCTCAGGTGGGGACCTCCCTTTGTGCTAGTTCTTTTTCCTCTTTATCTTTAAAGACTTGTGTTGTTTATTAATTCATTATGATTTAAATCCCTCTGGATTTCATCTAGCTCTGCGATAAGAAAAGGTCTGAGTGCAGCAGGGGCTCCTTTTATCAATGGTTTAAGTATAGTAGGAGCTACAGGTGCTGAGACAGGAACATCAGTGGGGTCACTTTCATGCGTGGCTTGAATATAGGCAGCCTTTGTAAAAGCTATGGAGAGCTCATTTATAGATTTTATAGGTATTAATAAAGGTTCTCCTCTCTCTAAGATATCAGTGCCATCAGCCCAATATGCTAGTCTGCTTGCTAGTGAGTGGGATTCATCCGGGGGATTGGGGCCAGCATTTAAGAAGACACCAGGACCACAATAGCCTTTGGCTTCATTGCTGTTTAGCAAAATTCTATCATCTCCCCCATACGTACTCAGTTTCAGTTTCTTCAAGCTTACAGCCATAATGATCTTATAAATTGGCCTTCTGAATCAGATCAAATGGGGTTGTTTTACTAGTGTGATCTCCTGCACCACCCTGAGGTCTCACAGTTTCTTCTGTTTTAATAACCGGTCTGATTGTGAGTGGGGACAGCTCAGGCTGATGGAAAGAATTACCTTTGTCTGAACTCTTGTTATTTGAATCACCCCAAATATTACCCTCCCAGACTTCATGAGGAATAATTAATTTTCTAATTTGAACTATGTCAGAGGGCTTTGGACATTGCATTATTATCATTTAATGCGTTCTCCTAGTTTTTGTTGTTTTGATTGAGACTCATTAAGTTGTTTTTGCAGTTGTTCTATTTTAATTGATAACAGCAGCTCAGTGAATTTGCACCCCTCAATTTCATCCTGCAAATGCTTCATCCTAAGCAACTTCTAGGCACACTCCCAGCATTTTACAGATTATACCTTTATCTCTTCCATCTTTAGCTGAACCTCTAGCAGCAGTTCACTGTTTTTCTACTTCCTTCCAGTTATGCCAATTCTAACAAGATCAGTTCTCTGGGAAGGTGGGATTTGGTTGGATACTATATTTTTGTAAGTATTTGGTGATTTTGCTTGTCATCCTGCTGACTACACCAATTTGTCACAGATGAAACTATTGCACGTGGCTATGATTTAATAGTAATTTAAGATTTATTAATGATGTGAGGTAGATCAAAGGTTGAATTTTAGCAGCACTGAATGATTGACTGATTTACAGATTAACAAGGTGATTTGGTAGAATATGTTGTGATTAAAATAGCGACTTAATTACAGACTCAAGAATGACAAGATTCATACTAACTTACTACAAGGTATTCTAAATAATAACAAAAAAAAGGATATACGTAAAACCACAAAACATACACACACAGAAGCGTGGAAGTATTTGGATATCCAGGGAAATATGTAGACACAGTCATGAAGGCCAATGTTTGTATTCAAGCACATAGACAGGTAAAGAGGTGGATGGATGAGACTAGCCTATAGTTAAAATTTCCCACTTCCCAAGTTTGGAGCAACTACTCACAATGCATTGATATTTCTCAACAGGTGATAATTGAGATTCAAGAAGAGATCTGATTTCACCCTGGCTTTTTGTCGGCTTTGTGGGCAGGTGATCTTCAAACCTCGAGGAGCCTGTGCCTGAGAGGCATCCCAACTGAGGGAAGGTGCTGGTCCCAGCCCGCTGCAATCCAGGAGAGCTCAGAGGGTCTCTCTTAGGGTCAGTATTTATAGGGTCCGAGATAACTGACTCTCGTCAGGTACTTTCCCATTTCAGCCCAACTCAGATGATGGAATATTCTGGTACTTCCTAGCAGGTGTGCAAGCCCAGAACTTGCTAGATCTTGGAGTTCTGGTATCACGCCCTTTGGACCACAACCCCAGTATAGATGTACTAGACTGTCAGGAGGTATTGATTGTTCCTACTGCTTTTAAGCGGTAGGAGGGAGGGGGCAGAAACCAAGCGGGCTAAAGGGGTGTCTCAACGCTCTGGTCTACTGCCTTTCCCAATCCATTTGAATTGACATGTGGTCCATTTCTAAGCGATAGGGGAGGTAGGAATCAGGAGCGTTAAGGGAGTGCCTTTATGCCCTGGTCCATTACTTTTCCCTATTCCTCTTGGGTTGGCATGTGACCTGAGTGGGGAAAATCGCACTAAGCACTGAGTAGCCCAAGAAGAAGGGGGTTGCACCACCACACAGCCAGGATAGAAGAGAAGATGTGTGATACACTCCTTCTTCCCTTGAAAACAATGCCACACTGGAGGTGCATAAAAAAACTGTTTTCAAACTTTCCTGATCAAAGAGCATAATTGCAAGGGTAGGATGTATGAATGCATATGGAAAATGTGCAACACTCCCATCAGCTACAGGAGAGTAAGGACTTCCCAGAACTCTCCTCCAAGTGATCTTAACAGATGAATACCACAAATTTCATGCTCTGCTTCTTCCATGTGCTTTTTCAATAGCACTACTGTAGAGAATAGGTTTCGTTCATATAAGTGGCCTCAGTTTCCAGTCAATGTATTGCTAATGCTGACACTCTGAAGGGGAATCTTAAAGAAGGAGGGTCCTAACTCTGTTTCTATTCAAGCCCAAGTCCTTGGCTTGCACATGTGTCACTGTCTGTATCAGATTAAGAGGGTATAAAAATGCTGCTGACAAGTCCCCTTAGGGATTCCCTTAGGAATTCTTATCATGAGGGATAATTAGCAGGGTTTGGGGGAAGCTGGGAGGGAGCTCCCTTTCCCCTTCATGGACTCAGTTGAATAACTCAGGCTCCCCTGGTATTTGCACAGCTCTCACTGTATGATGGACCAGCATTTAAAGTAAACAAACAGGTCTTTACAAGCAGACAAAACCAAACAAAAAGCTACCTAGTTGGTGTCTAAATTGAGGATTCTGTAGCCAGACCAAGACAAGAAAATAAGTGATGTTGTTAAGGGTGTGTGCTCCCAGAGCAGCTCCTGGTGTGTTCGGTGGGAATTGCTACCTCCTCTGTGTGATGAAAACCAGGTCATTCGCTGAGTGCCTGAACATGGATTTAACAGCCTCACTGGGGGTGGATGTGGTTTTCCTCTGAGGAACTCTTGGCCTTATGGTACATGTTTGCAAAAGCACACACTTCTCCCCCCCATCCCTAAAAAGAAAAATAAAAAAAGCCCAACTACAGTAAATCAAGGAAAATTCATAACTTGCTTGAGGTATAACAGATGTTGATTTAAGGCTCAACATCTTTGGGAGCACATTGCTGCTAGGAAGATAAAAATCTTTTTGACAAAGTTGTGACCATAAAAATTGCAAGGCTTTAGTCAACATTTAGAGAGGATTTGCATCTCCCTTATAATAAATAACAATAATAATAGCTCACATTTATATGGTGCTTCCCAGATTCAAAATGTTTTACAAACATCAGCTAATTAATCTTATTGAAATACTTTCCCTTGCAACACAGTGATATACAGTCCAAAATGTACCTCATAAAGGGGGCTGATGACTCATGAAATGCAGCAGTTTCCTCGCTGTGTGACTATCACTGGCTTTTAAAATGGCAAATATAAAAATCACACACCTTTATATTTATGCAGCCTATCCTTCAATTATTACATCTGTGCAGTGGCCGCTATGGTTAATTTGGGCTGGGAGCATGACTGGAATTTGGATCTCCAGTCTGATTCTCTGGTCTCCTCATTCTGTGCTCTGGGATTTGTTCACATTTTGGGGGACTCATGGCAGTCATCGTCAGCTCGCTAATGGTCCTCAGCTCCTGCTCAAGGTCCATGGGCGAAATGGGCTGCTCCAGGGGGGCAGGTCAGAGTGGGCACCAGTCTGGGGGCAGGCGGGGTGGGCAGCAGAGGTGTTACCTCCCTCTCTGCAAGGTCTGCAGAGGATGTGGAGGGAGAACAGCATTGGCAACTCTTGTAAATACTCCTTGAAGTCCTTCTTACTCCGTTTTGGGAACGTAAGGGAGACCTGAAAGAGGTATGTGCCAAATTTGCACTCCTCTTGTATGCCCCTCCTTGTACATTCCATCTCATACCTTGTCCCTGAAGGAACATGAATCAAATCTGTGGTGGTGAAAGTTGTTTTTGCTAACACAGTTTCTAGCACATATTTCTTGACTGACAGTGTATTGAGTTTGCACGGCAAGGTTTTGTTAGTGGGTGGGGCTACAGGGTGGCTTCCATGAGAAGTTGCTAGAAGCTTCCCCTGTGTCTGATAGAGCCAATACAGGCCAGCTCCAAGATGGACCCACTACTGGCCAAGGCTGAGCCCATGAGTAACAGTGGTAGCATCTCTGTGGTAACATATTTAAGAAGAGGAAAAAGTTGCTGTGCAACAGCAACTGCAGCTGGAGAGTGGACTGAGAACATGTGAGAGCAACAACTCTGCAGACACCAAAGTCAGTGAAGGAGAGGCAGGAGGTGCTCCAGGCACCAGAGCAGAGATTCCCCTGCAGCCTGTGGTGCAGACCATGGTGGGACAGGCTGTGCCCCTGCAGCCCACAAAGATCCACGGTGGAGCAGAGATCCACCTGCAGCCTGTGGAGGACCCCAGGCTGGAGCAGGTGGATGCCCGAGGGAGGCTGTGACCCTGTGGGAAGCCTGTGCTGGAACAGGCTCCTGGCAGGACTTGTGGCCCTGTGGAGAGAGGAGCCCACGCTGGAGCAGATTTGCTGGCAGGACTTGTGACCCTGTGGGGGACCCACGCTGGAGCAGTCTGTACCTGAAGGACTGCACCTTGGGGAAGGGACCCACGCTGGAGCAGTCTGTGAAGAACTGCAGCCTGTGGGAAGCACTCACATTGGAGAAGTTCATGGAAGACTGTCCCCCGTGGGAGGGACCCAATGCTGGAGCAGGGAAGAATGTGAGGAGTCCTCCCCCCTGAGGAGGAGGGAGTGGCAGAGACAACGGGTGATGAACTGACCACAACCCCCATTCCCCATCCCCCTGTGCTGTTCAGGGGGAGGAGGTAGAGAAATCAGGAGTAAAGTTAAGCCTGGGAAGAAGGGAGGGATGGGGTGAAGGGGGTGAAGATTTGTTTTTATTTTCTCACTATCCTACTCTGATTTGATTGCTAATAAATTAATCTAATTTCCCCAAGTGGAGTCTGTTTTCCCATAACAGTAACTGCTTTGACCTCTCCCTGTCCTTATCTCGACCCACGAACCTTTCGCTATATTTTCTCTCCCCATCTAGCTGAGGAAGGGGAGTGATAGAGCAGCTTTGGTGGGCACATGGTGTGCAGTCAGGATCAAACCACCATAGACAGTCAATATTTTTGTGAGAATCTTACCAGTCAAACCGTACCATTGACTTACTGTCGATGGCTGATCAAGGTTTTCCTGTCATTCCACAGCAAAAGAATCTCTGTGTCCTGAATGCAGAGGACATGTCCTCAAAAACTAGAAGCACAAAATAGCATTGTAACTAGGGATTTGCTTCTCCCAGCATGTGCAGTACCTTTATTCAAAAAGGTCAGGTAACTTTACAGCTTTCACCATTGTTTACTGCTTCTTACTCAAAAATGAATGTAGGCGAAAATCCCATAATCTTTAAATTGACTAAAAATGAAGCCAAACTCAAGCCAACCTTTGCACCAGACACATATATTAATGACTCTTCATGCTAATATACTTTACTTTTCCTTTGATTTACTAATTGCTGCTACAACTATGGTAGCATTTTTTATAGTAAGCGGTAAGGTAATTGCATAGTTGTGGGATTATTTTGTGGGATGGGATCATTGTTAAATACTTTTTCTTTCTCTCTGTAGAAATTTTGAAAGACTGCATTTTAGGTCTTGACTCTTTATTTATATGAATGCTGCTTTATTTCATATAAGTAATATCAGAAGCATTACAGTGAATGCAAAAGTAGTTTACTAAGTCTACAAGGCCCCTCTAAGCTGACAGACTGGTACAAAATGTCCTTAAACATTTATGAGAATTAGACTGTTGGGGCTCTTATTTAGCTCAGATCCATGCTTGGTTTAAATCAGTTTGTTGACTGAAGAGAATGACAGCAGAGGAAACTGAAACCTGTGGAGTTTGCTGTCCTCTCACAGGCAGGTCTTTTTTGCATGAGAACAAAAGAGACGATGGGCAGGGATGCTTTATCAGGGAGCGTAGTGACAGGATGAGAGGTAATGGTTTTCAACTGAAAGAGGATAGATTTAGATTAGATATTAGGAAGAAATTCTTTACTGTGAGGGTGGTGAGACACTGGAAGAGGTTGCCCAGAGATGTTGTGGATGCCCCCTCCCTGGAAGTGTTCAAGGCCAGGTTGGATGGGGGGATGGGGCTTTGAGCAACCTGATCTAGTGGAAGGTGTCCCTGCCTGTGGCAGGGGGGTTGGAACTAGATGACCTTTAAGGGCCCTTCCAACCCAAACCATTCTATGATAGAATAAATAATAAAAATGATAATAAAATTTTTTCAGCAACTACCATTATACCTCTTTCTGCACACCAGCTGAGCCACTCAGTCCTGCCAGGCCCAGGACATCGCAGATCCTGTGGCAGGTCTGGATCCAAAGCCTCGACTGCCATAAGTGACTTGCTGAGACTTCAGGAGAGGAGAAGCCACCTGCAGTGAGGAAAGTCCCTGTAAGTCAGTGCTGGGGAGGAAGGACCTGGAGGCATCCAGCCACAACTGTCAGCTGCTGTCATGTATCCCTAGCCTGCTCCTTTCATCCATCTCTGTTCTCAACAGTCCTGCCTCCCATGGCATAGCTCTGGGTTTTCTAGCAGAAGCTCTTCTCTGAATAAGCAGGTTTAGAGGTATTTGAATGCTCTAGCTAGTCTTGATATGCTTTGCCTCAACTGTGAAAGGTCACTTTGAACTAAGGGGGATAATGTAACTAACTGACCTTCTCCCGTTATGTATTCAGTCATAAATGATGGCTCTTGACTAAAATATATGTTTGCTACTTTTTCCTTCTGTTGCCGCTGAAGAGTCACCATGAAGGAAGCATGATCCAGGTTCTCTCCGGTTTGTGTTTTGTCAGCAGGGAAACTGCCTGAGGTCAGGCTGCAGCATGCTTGTTGCTGGTGTTACGTGAAGTCGGATGCATGGAGCCAGCTTTCTGCTCCCAGATTCACTTTGCAGGATTGCCCATTAGCAGAAGATAACTTTTTTTTGGGACTTCAGTAGGTTTGAGCTGACAGTTGTCAACATGTGAGATGTGAATGTGGAGCCTTTATGGTAGAAGTTCAAAGTTACTTTTTAGGCTAGAAACCATATGTTAAGCAGTGACACATGATGCTGCAGTGACAGGTATGTTTTTCACGTCATACCTTGCTTCTAATAAAATACTTTTTTGTATGTGTTCTGGTTTGAGTGACTGGCAGGGTTTTTTTTTTTTTGGTAGCAGAGAAGGGGACTACAGCGGTGGCCCCCTGTGAGGAGCTTCTTGAAGCTCTCCCAGCTCCGTCAGACCTGCCTTTGCACCAAGGCTGGGCTGATTAGCTGTGCCTCTGCGATAACGTATTTAAGAAGGGGAACCTGGGAGGAGTTGTGGGAGCTGTGAGGACGAGTTGCAAGTAGAACATCTGTGTGAACATCAAGGTCAATGGAAGAAAGGAGAAGAAGGGTGGGAGGTGCGCTGGAGCAGAGACTCCCCTGTACCCCACGGTGAGACAGCAGGGCTGCCCCCCGCTGCCACCCATGGAGGTCCACGGTGGAGGAGATACGGATTTGCGGCCTGTGGGAGGCCCCACGCTGACCCAGGTGGCTGCACCCGAAGAAGGCTGGGACCCCATGGGAAGAAGGCCCCACTGTTGTAGTTTGGCGCTGGGAGGATTGTAACACGCAGGGGTGACCCACACACCTGTGGGAGTGAGTCATGTCAGAGTTGGTTTGTGGAGGACTGTCTCCTGTGAGAGGGGAACCGCGCTGGAACAGGGAAGGGATGCCAGAAGTTCCCCCCCACAAGGTGGAAGAAGTGGCAGGACTGACTGCATCCCCCACTCCCTGCCCCTTGCACCGCTGGGGAGAGGAGGCAGAGATATTGGGAGCAAAGCTGAGCCCTGGAAGAAGGGAGGGATGGGGGAAGATGTTTTCAAGATGTGGTAATGCTTCTCATGGCCCTACTCTGTCTGTTAAGTCTTGGTTTTGTCTGAGTCTGTATTAAACTTATGTTCTATATTTTCTTCCCCTAATGAGTCTGTTTTTTGCCTGTGCGTTAAAGGATGATGTCATCCCTCCTTGTCCTTATCTCATGTTCCTGGGTCTTTTGCTTCCCTCCTTCTCAGAGCTGGGGGGGAAGAAGGGAATGAGTAGTGTCTTTGCTTCATTTTCCCCTTCCCAGCTGAGCGGCTGTGTAGTGCTCAGTCGCCCTCTGAGCTCAAACTACGACAGTATGTTATCACATCACATGAACGATGTTTATATCATCACTGAGACATGACCTCATACTTACAGAGTATTCCCTGTGCTTTATTTACACATTTGAGACTGATTGTGTTTAGCTATAATTTCCACCTAAGCCTGAAAATAAATGTTTGAGATATCCAAGCATGAGTTTGTTGTTCAGACTATTCTTTACATTCAGTACTGAGCAGAGAGCCCTCTTCACATTTTTAAACTGAACCACATTGTCAGCTACGTGAAGGGAAGACTAATGAAAAATTTGCTGGTAAACAGGGATCAGCACTGTTCACCAGCTTTTACTTCATGTAAGTGCTAAGGAATTGACATAAATGTATGTGCGACCACTTAGTGATAAGTAGAAAACAGGCAAGGAAAAAGGTATTATTATATGACTTAAAATTGACATGAAACTAGTATGTAACAGTTAATACCTCCCTCTTTGCAAATATCTATGTACACAAATGCTCTCGATAGGTGCTCAGGCCACTCTACTATAAAAAGGATAAAATCTCAGATTCTACAGAAGATCTCATGAGAAATAGGTCAGAATGTGGAGTTAGCTAGTAAGGAACTGTGGAGGACAGGGGAGTCCCAATGGCACGTGTCTTACATCACATGGCTCTTTCAATCATTATTTCTCTTGAAACCAGAAGGACTCCTCTGCATTTTACAGTCCAGCAGGTAGAGCTTCCAGCCAAGATATGGGAAACAGAGGGTCAACCCTCCTCTCTTCTGGAGGTATTGAAAGCCACATCTCCATATACAAAAAGAGAGTGTTATGCTACCATTTATTTTGGGAAATATGGATCTGAATCTTCTTCGGGAAAACACCTGCTTCAGTGAAGCTTTTGGCATCACAGTTTCGAGTATAAGCATGTAGGCTGCACTTAAATTCCCTTTTGGGGACCCAGGTCAGAGTCCCATGAGCACAGAAATGACAACATTGCTAAGCTAACAGTAGCAGTATCACAGCAAATCTATGGTTTTGATCGTATAGTTGTTTTACCTCCTTTGACATCAACACCTCTTCTGAAAGAGCTGTTGAAGAGAAGTAACTTTTGGTCTTGTCATAGGAGAAGAAGAAACATAACTGTGCAGGAAGGTTTTTTGACAAGCAATTGTAAAGTCCCTCCTCAGCCTCCTCACATCCTCTTCTGTCAATCCATACACTATTAATAGAGTTGTTTTATAGATTTTATACATTTTTCCTTTCATAACTTTTAGATAATTTTTATTGAAATTAAGACAATTACATAGAAAATTCTAAACCATTTCTTAAATATAAAAGAAACAGCTTAGCTCCTTTTAATCATGTCTACATATTTGAAGAAAGATGAACAACCTCCCTGTAATCCTGGAAACCCTGTAAAACATCCCTTTCTCTGCATCCTTACTCTTCAAAATCTGTAAGGAATAGTTAGGATAACCCTGTGTACATTTAAACGTTTTGTAAAAGTTTATTTTCCCCAGGTATTACAATTATTTATTTATATATTTTAAAATTTCAAAAGCAAAGGACTTGTTATAGTCAAGTATAGTTCTTCCAAGCTAAACCAGACTAATATTTTACAAACAATGTAGCACAGTGTGGAAAGAACAGAAATAAATAAATCAGCTGGTGAACCATTATCATTCACTTTACATAGTAAAAACCAAATATAGCTGTCATTTTCTAACTTTCATTGAAAATAAATTGAAAAAAGTATGTAATTCTTTAACCTAGCAAAGAAACAGAGAATTGCCTAATATTCTGTGATGCGCATTACTTGTGTAATATATATATTACAGAGGGGAAAAAAAAAGAATGAAGTAGTGAGACGGTTTAAAGTTGTAAAAGTGACTTATCATATCCCAGAATCATAAAAGACTCATTTGAAAGAGAGAGAGAATAAAGAAGAAGGAAAAAATCAATTAAGAATAAGCAAAGTAAATAGTGGTTGTTTCTATCTTCCTCCACTGCTTTGCAGCCACTGTATCAAGCAGATAAAAGGGTAGGTGGATGTGGGTGTTGTAAAAGTCCAATATTGGAATTGGCTCAAAACCTCAGATTTCTGGAATACTTTATAACACCAAAGTATTATTTTTCAAGGGTACCAACATAATTATGTAGACTTTTCTTCTGAAAAGTAAAAAAACCTTACTATCAATTTTATTCCAGCTTGGTGGATTGGAATCACAAAAGCAAAGCAAACAGTAAGTCCCCATACTTTGTCAGTGTATTCAGAGGCACGTGAAGCTTTGGTAACCCAGATGAACAAGCAAGATGAACAAGTTGTGCTCCAGAGGAAGATGTCCCTTTTCCAAATACCTGACCTGGGAACCAGTTGTGCTGACAGTTTTGATCTTCACTCGTCATTGACCAGGCTAAGCACTGAGCTGCCGGGTGAACTCCCTGTGTAGTTTGATGGGTTCAAGCTGCATGATTCACGCTTGCCCTCCTGTAACCACACCAAGCCGACAAAACTAACTACCACGGCGATGTGACAACAATTGGTTTACAATGTCTCCTCCAACCCCAACAAAGTTTTGGACCAAGTAGCTATGCAGAAAGACTTCTTAATTAGTGTCACTTGCCCCTTCCACCACTTAAGGGTGGTTCAGCCTAGTTTCTGGCACTTTGTGCCTCATTACTACTGAAATCTGTAAGAATTGCATGTGGCAGGTGCACCCGCCCAATGAAAGCAGAGCTTCTTGGCTGCTGAAGTGCAGCAGCTCCTGACCGCCTTTGTTCTCAGGGCTTCGCGGTAATTGGGGCCTTCGGCCAATGGCAGCCGCTATTGGCTACAGGTCAGATTCGGCCTGGGTATAAATGGAGTCCCCTGGGGGAGCTGTTTTGAGCTTGTCCCCTGGAGCAGCATGCTGGGGTCGAGGACTCTCCCCTTGGGTCAGGATGCTGCCCAAGGAAACTCCTTGAGGGGCCTTGGGTCGGGACGCTGCCCTGAGCAGGTCCTCGAGGTTGAGAGCCCTCACTTGTCAGGTGAGTGATAGAGCCTTTTGGGTTGTCGTTAAACCCTAGGGAGTGGGGCTTTGTTCTGTGTTTTGGGTGGCCGTTAAACCTTAGAAAGTTGTTCTGTTCTCCTCTCACAGACATTCGAACCTGTAATTTATGGAGAGCTAGTTAATTGTGTTAATAATAAATTTTTAATTTTTGGTCGTTGGTAGTTTATTTGAGAGCCTCCGTAACATTGCATAATCACTATCTTGGATTTCAAAACCAGCTCAGCTGAGAAGTTATCCATCTTAAGGACTTCAGATAGCCCATGCCAGAGGATGATTGATGGCCAGGTGACATGTCTGGGCTTCTGACAGCTAATGAAACACGCACTGATGAGAAACCCACTCACAGAAATAAAGGGTATTTTACGGAATTTGGTTATACATTAAAAACACTGTCCAGTTTCCTTGGAGCAGTTGCTGATCACACATTAATTTAATGATCACACATAACCCTTTAGAAAAGACCATTACCAAAGGCTAATAAAGTTTAATCCTGTTGTGGGGAAAATACTTGTCCTGTTAAGATATTTTTTGATAGACAAAATATAATAACTTGCTTCAGAAAAAATGGCAGATGCCATGTTTAGGGGAAAGTAAAGAGTTACACAGTGTTCAGCTCCGTCAGAGGACCTCAGGAGACACAGGACACCAATTATATTCTAATTTATAGTATCCTAATTGTGTCAGTTTACATAGAGAAATAAACAAAGCCTTTTTCATATAGTATACCTGACAAGCATCTATTATAGCATCCTCCAGAAGCAATTTCCAGGGAGCTGTATTTTCATGCATAGTCTTATTAAAAAGTAAAGGAAATTGGAGAGTATATTTGACAGATAAAATTAGAAAATTAATGGAAATGGATAATCCACTCAGATATTCAGAAAAAGTGTATGAAAGACCAAATACATAGGCACAGGAGAGGAAATACTTCAATTGATGAAGAGAAAAATGAATGGTACTATCAGTTTGCTTTCTTTTTCCTTAGTATTATTAGCTTACAAACATGCATAGAGTAGCTTCAAGAATTCCTAACCAAGACTGGAACTATTCTATATTAAATCCTTTATATATACTAAATCTGACACAGTCTGATTCTCCCTTCTTCTCCCTCCTCCCTGAAAATATCCATTTATACTTTCTACTCAGAGTGAGAAGCACACAAATTGTAACTGAATGCTAAATACAATTACCATTACAACAATTTTGCTTTGCCCATAGAGAACTTCGTCGTGTCACGTAATGTGAATCATTTCCTGGTTTGTGAAGAAAGGCATATAATAATTTTGTTTTCACTTTAAACTGTCCGTTATTTCCTGCAGCAGTCTTGGGCAAATGTATGAAATGGTTCATACTTTTGCTCAATTCCTTTTAAACACAAATTTAAACTGTATGTGAGATGGGTGCGTCTGTGCACACTTTAAATGTCATTATATGAAGTTCTGTGCATGACTGTTAATTTTGGAGCCACTGGCAAAGCTCAAATTGATTTTGAACTTTTCATCTGCCATAGAAATATTAACATATTAACACATGGCGGGCAAATCTGCAACTTAATATAGTGGCTACTGTGTAAGAGACAAGTCATACATCTGGCTGGAAAAGCTGGTGTTCAGGATTATTATCAACAGAATCTGTCCAAAAGAATGCTTTGTTTTTCATTGTTTTGAGCATATTCTGCCTGAGAAGATATTTTTTACATAATTTCCTTAATTGATTTTTATCGAGCAAGAAGTCATTTGCAAGAAATTATTTTCAATATTTGGCACTGGGTAAAATACTCTTTTAGATGATGATTATTTATTTACCTTTAGTTTGGGGAGGTAGTACAAGCAGATAGCAATAAAGTAAACTGCATTCTGTGGTATGCCTTAGATGTGGTATTGATTATGTGGCTGCGACTTTTCCATTGTGCCCCTGTTCCTGGCACCTGGTCAAGCTCCTGACAACAATGATTCAGGTTCTCATTCTTACTGAGCATCCCCTTCTATTTCTGTAAAAAGCCTTTTGTCTCAGCTGGCTTCTAAACAGGTGTATCCCTTTTTTCTGTACCTCATTAGGCACCTTGCCAAGGAGAGAAAGGCTGATTCAACTTTCCTGTCAAACGGTCTCTTTTAAAGTGGCACCTTTGAAACTGAGATCCGGTATTTTGCTGTTGTGTCTGGGCTCAAGTTTGGGACATGTTGTGGTTTAGGCCCAGCCAGCAACTAAGCACCACATGGCCACTCGCTCACTCTTCCCCTCCGCTGAGGGCATGGGAAGGAGAATCGGAAGAAAAAGGTAAAAACTCGTGGGTTGAGACAAGGACAATTTAATAGGACAACACAAGGATAGAAATAATAACAATAATACTAATAAAAGAGTATATGAAGTGAGTGATGCACAATGCAATTGGTCACCACCCAGAACCTGACGCCCAGCACATTCCGGAGCCGCAATCCCTCCTGCTCCCCGGCCAGCTTCCCCAGTTTATATCCTGAGCATGATGTCATATGGTATTGAATACCCACTTGGCTAGTTCAGGTCAGCTATCCTAGCTGTGACCCTCCCAGATTCTTTATTATTAATTATTAACTTTATTATTAATTAACTTTACCCCAGCCCAAACCCAGGACAGAGACAATGGAGCATTCCTGGTTATCCCTGAAATAAAATTCTTAAGCTTGAGTGATGACATTGGAACACAGGTCTTTGTTCTGGCATATCTCACCCAAAAATATATGTTGTGTTTCAGATATTTTCAGTAACAGTGCCAACATATGACCATAGATAAATAGACCCTTCGTGGTTTTCTGAAGGTGGAATTATTCATACGAAAAAGGCTTTTCAGGAGATCCATTCTTACAATTTTTACTCAGGAAACATTTCCTTTGGAGTAAAAGGGGCTTCAGCCCATGCAGAAGCTGAAAAAACAGGTTCTTCATGTAAATAAGGTTATATCTGATGTATTTAACTTCTACATATTTGGCCTGGAGCCCTCCCCAAAACCTTCTGGTATGTTCCTGCTCTGGGGAGCTACTGCAGTCCCAGTGCCCTTCTGTGTACGCCCCCAGTAATTACATCCTGCAGTGCCATTCCCCGCAGCTCAACAAAGCTCCTTTTCTTGAGTGATGACGCCTTGTAAGTCCTCTGTTTTGATTCTGTCAAGGTGGTTTCCCAAGGTATTTAAGGTTCCTTCTGATTCAATGACTTACTAGTGGGCAAAAGGTCATCTCACTCTATTTTTATCTCTTCCAGGATATTTTTGATAGCAGGGGGCCTAGGGACAAATGTTCTGTGTTGGAAGCCTCTGGCCTCTGAACAGGTTGTAACTTGGTGTGAGGGGAATTTTACACCTGGATAGACCACAGCTAAATATGATAAATGTTAAGGCTGAGGTTTACAAAGGCAGCTGCAAGGTTTAGTTAGACCAGTCCATGTGAAATGAATAGCAGGTACATGGATAATTCTCTCATTGGTTTTAATTAGACAATGTGGGTGCAAGTGTGGACATGCTGAATGGATAACTAATACCACCCCCCCACCCCCCCCCCCAGTTTATTCTTGCTTTTTAGATTGTTGTATCTCTACTGCAGCTGTGATGAGCCAAACTTGCGCATTCAGTATATCACACAGGGTTTCAGTAATCACTTCCTAAGCTAAAGGTAAGCTTACTTTTCACATTTGATCATAGTCTCAGCCTACATTTGTGCTCTTGCTTGTCTGTTTTCCCACAGCCAGCAACTCAAGCTTGGCTCCCCTCTGCCTGGACTCAAACCAGCTTGGGAAGTGAGATCGCTGGTGCTTTTGCCATGGGACTTGCATGCCACATGAATGGCGACCGGCTGCCTCCAGCAAAGCCGTGAGGGCCTTGCTTACCTCCCTGTGCTCCAACCATTTGGTGGTTGATGCTGTGGTTGTGCTTGTGACCGGCCCCCTTGGGGCAACGCATTGGGAGGCATCGCCCGGGGGGTGGGGGTCTCAGCTGGAAGGCAGGAGCTGGCAGTGGTTGCTGCCTGGCAGTGGGGCCAAGGCTGGCCCATCCCAGCTGCGGGGCCTGCCTGTGTCCAAATCTGGGCTCAGCACCACAAACCAGGAGACTTCCTTGGCTACCAGCCTCAGCCTGGGCCAAACAGGCTGTATGGGTGTATCCCACTCATCTGAATGCACATGCTGTTGTGCTGTCATAACACCTGTGCCACTAAAGCCTACCCTAGGCTACTACTATATAGGCTTAAAAATTAATAATTTAAAGAAAACAAAGGAAAAAAATAATTTAAGGAGCTCTTGATGATGCCAGCTAATGTGGCCATCTATCCAGAAAGAGAAGATTATATACACAATTTACAAAGAATGTTTGAAAACATTATCTTTAATGTGCACACCTTATCAACATACATTGATTTTATACGCATCCTTTAATTTAAATAGCTTTGATTTTCTGTCTGGAAGACAAAAGACAACATTAATAGCCATTGCTTACTGAATTTACAGAGCTGTACGTTAGCTCCTCTAAAATGATCTTGTGTTTGTTATGCTTTAACTATTAATATTTAAAAGAATATTAAAACTGCTGGAAACCTGAATCAGGTAGACACTATATAAATAATTGCATATTTGATATTAATTCACCCTGTTACTTGCTATCATCCTCTATAAAATTGTATACTTCTTGCAAAGCTACCAACAACAATCTCTGTGTGCCAGTTTATTACCTGTATAGATATCATTATTCCCCTGTGACAGCAAAGTCAAATTCAAGGCATTTTTCATAAACTAGGAAAAATTACCTTTCCAGTGACATATGACACAACCTTCAACTGCTAAATGAATCCAAGAAAAATTCTCCTTTGGGAAAAGACCTTGTACATGATTTGTCAGCCTTAAGAATATTTTTTGAGAAAGTTAATTCTGAGAGGCTTTACAACCGAGCAGTGTTTTCTGTTTGTATTTAAACTGTTCTCTGCTGTGATGCATTTCAGAATCAAAACTACAGAAAAAAAATTTGCTTTGCTATATTTTAGCTGTACGAAGTCTGTTAGGCCCTCATGGTGAGATCTGAGACCTTATTGGAAATCTCACATAAAAATCTTATTTGTATAAGTCACATCATGATTTTCAGCACTGAGGTGTTGCAGGAGATTGATGCTGTGGTGAGGAGCCTGACAAATGGAGACTAAAGCCGAGGTGAGACGTCTGAGGATTGACAGGGGAGTTAAAGCAGGATGAAGTGGTTGACGCAAAGAACATCAGCTTTGGGGGGGGAGGGGAGGACAAAAGAATATTCATAAAAAGAGCACACACCTTTTAAAATCTCACCCAGATTTAACCTTCCTTCTGCTGTTGATAAAGATGTGTCTGTAAAGCCCATTGGCACCTGCGGTCTATATTGCTGGTCCATATGCAGAATGATAACCTACGGATGCTACTACTGCCCTCAGTTACTGGGATGGGGTGAGTATGCCATGCCTGCCCACATTTCAGGGAAAGGTTAATGAATGGCTTAATTAACTGCCCTTGCTAAGATCAAGCTGTGGATCTGAACCACTTGCTGTAAGAGACAGCTGTCTGGGCATTACAGGGCAGCAAGTGGTGAGGCTGCAGGCTTCCCCGGAGAGAGGCATCAGAGGTACAGGATGACAGGAGTGGTGGAAAAAGCAATGTGGAGAGGAAAACTCTCAAACGGTGAGCTAGGAAGCTGCAAAGGAAGAGGGAGAGATAGGGAAGGATGATTTGCTATTGCTTGTTCTAGAGTGAGCAGGACAGAGCATCTCTGGACATCCCTGCTCCCACCTGAATGGGCTGGGCTAGAGTGTCTCAAGTTAGGGTAGGGGCTTGTAGCTGAGTTTGCAACCTCTTGCATCTATAGGGTGTGACTTTGAGCTGTTTATTATCTATGGGGACTGTCTTATGATTGGAGAGGGCAGATGGGATGAAGATGCTTGACTTCATTGCAAGCATGTGCAACAGGCTTTGCTGGTCAGAGCAGGCTTCTGCTGCTTTGGTGGGATTCAGCTGTGCAGTACAGCTTGGTGCTGTGCAGAGACTCTGTGCAGTGCCACCTGCGTGGCACTTGGTCTTGCACAGATGATCTTGCTGAAAAATATGTTGGAGCAGTCTGAACAGCACGGTGTTTAAAGCAGCTAAACCTCTCCAACCCAGCTGGATCACAGCTCTTCCAGGTGATGCTATGCTACATAGATATACAGATACTTACAATTCAGTATAACTAGAAATACTGCAAAGGCAAGGCTCTGGTGTTTACTGAAGCAGGGTGACATTGCTAGTCTTCTCTGTACTGCAGTCTAGGAAAACTATGTTTGCCATCTGCATATGCATATAGTGTTAAAATTGGAATTTCCTGGGATCTGGAGAACTTGTATTTCAAATAAAACCATGTGAAATTATTTATGTATGCAACTTTTCAAAAGCAAATTGAGCAGCTTCTTTGGGAAGCGAAGTATGTGGGTGAATGTCTGAAGAGTGGGGCAGGCAAATTGGTCACATCCCTGCAGAACTGGTGTCTGGACTCTGTCACTGACTGTCTGACTCATTGGACCTCGCTAGTCGTGAGTGTAGTTGCCAGTGAGATGGTTGGACTGCTGACCAGCTCGGGCTGAGGGGCAGGAGGCTAGGCCTGGCAGAAGCATAGCTTGTGGTGCATGTATGTTCTTTCTGATGCAGCAGAGGCTAAAAACCCCTCATAGAAAATGGAACGAAGTTCTGTCAAGTACTTCCCAAAAAATAACACAAGGACTTTCTGAATGAACAATGGTTGCAGTCCTGGGTATCCCATTACTTTTTTCTTTAGAGTATTTGTTTTATACCATTACACTCACTCTCCCCACTTAAAACTACATCTGATGTTTTTGCAGCATTTCAGGATTTCAAGAGTGTAAAAAAACCCCAAACAACCCAAACAACCAAATATCCAAAGCCCATTTTAAGCATGTGGCCATTCCTCAGTCCAGTAAGTGCAGCTTTCAGAGAGGCAGATTGCCCGTGCATGTGTTCTGGTGCTGGTAAATACATAGAGGTACCTGGTAACTGATCATAGTCTGGTCTATGTGAAGGTTTGTGTGAGAAAAGGAGGAGAAAGAGTGATGAGGATAACTGATGCATGGTGGAGTCCTGCAGAGACAGCTGTCTCTATAGCTGTATCCTGAGCAACTGCTGAGATGTGAGCACAGGGTGAAAGCTCTCTCACTTCCGTGTCATTCTTCACTCAACCTTATTGCAACTACTTTTCTGCTGTCCTGTCTTCTCAGTAGAGAAGCATTTGCCCACCAGTGTTTTGCAGTGGGTGGCTGTTCAGCTCGCAGCAAATTTTGGAATGTGATTGGCTAAGCCAGCCATTGCTGTCTCAGTATTTCCATGGGGTGTAGCTTCTGAACACCATGCAGTCATTAATAGATCTTTTCTCAAAGGCTTTTCCACTGTTTGGAGGTATAAAACTAGCAAAGGAGTACAGGAATACAGGGGTTATGGAAGAAGGCTGTGTCTGTACTGGGAAGTCAGTTGCTGAGTTTTTTTGCAGTCTGGGCTAGTGAGCTGTCTTCCTACTTTAATCTGTTTGCTTGAGCTGAATTTACCATGTTTGAACTTAACTAAGACTCGGAGAAACTGCTGGACACCTACCTTCTTGTTGGTAGGGTGTATATGCAGGGGAGTTTACCGGGCTTTTCATCCTTGGGAAATTTCACTGAACTCACGGAATTTTAATGCCTGCTGTGGCATGTGCTCCTGTGCAACTCCCTAGTCTCTTTCTGGCTAAATAGTAGCTATATCTGATCATGGAAAACTGCATTTTCTACTGTCTTATATTCTGTGTCACTAGTTCTGATCATGTGTCTTAAGGATGAAATCTAATTTCCGTAAAACCCAAGAGCTACCATCTAAAATGACCCCTCTCCTTACCAGCAAGATTACCTGATACAGGACTACTTGATTTAATTTAAGAGACTTTCAGGGATGACTTATTTTCCTTTATAGGTCTGTTTTTAGTAAGAGATTAGAATGCAAAGGACCTGGCTAGCTAGAAGAATTTGTAAGCTTAAAGTGGTTTGTTGCTTTTAATGTGTATGGAGAACAAAATTAAGAAGATGCTTTGTTTGGGGGCTTATAACATACAAAAACTTCTCACAGCTTCCAATGCTGTTGGCATTAAGCAACAAAAAGGGTTAATAAAAGTAACAGAAAGGGCTCTTTAAAAATTAGAAACATCGGAAAGATTCTCTCTGCTCCTTTCAAGAAGATAAACTGAACATAATTCCACTGTCCACAGTTCCTCCCGGTAATGTATGAGGATGTATTTGTGCAGTTCTGTAAGGTTAGGGGACAGCTGAGTTATTAGTGCTGTATTAGAGAACACGTATTGTGACCACACTCCAGCCAAGTCTCAATCTGAACGTCCTTTGCAGTACGTATGCCCCCTGACACTTTTCATTTCTTATGTAAGTTTTTGAATGTCTGTGCTTTATCATCAGCAGAATCTGAGGCTGCCATGAATCCACCCTGAATTTCATAGGCAAGTATGCTGTGATGTTGCATCTGATCATTCATCTTTTCTGAAAGTGGGATTAGTGGGAGTTTACAATTATCTAGCTTTACTTCTCATGGGGAGCTGTTGCAGAACTAATGGCACTAAGTACAGGAGCATTTTTCTTGTGCTAAAAATCACACAAGTCAGAGCTTGCCACTTACATTTTCCAAGATAAGTTTGATGATTATCCTGTAAATGAGCATTGATTTTTTTTCTGTAGATCGTATTACTTTCAATCCTAAAGAGATCGTTCTGTCTTCTTGCATACCTATTATAAATGTATAGCAAAATTTTTCTCTGTACATTATTGTTTTTTCTTAAAAAAAGATGTCCTAAAACCCGAAAGACACAATCTCCCCCCTTCCACATGATGCTCTCAATGCCAGATCGTGACTATTTTTAGTGCAGCCAGAGAGATTTGTGTGCTTTTATAACTGTCTGACCCACAAGGTGGCACTAAAGAGAAAAGTGACAACTTGGCTAATAAAAAGTGAAAACCAAAGGCAAAATACCATATGCTGAATCAATATTATTTTAATTAGGAGCATGCTTCCTTTATTGTCAGTTAAATTTTATTTTGTGAAAAGCCTTAAAGCTATATAGCAGCAAAGATGGTTCATTGCCCCCGCCCCACATCAAAAGTTAAGTTTTAAAGAGAATGAACAAGACTTAGGTCATCTACTTATCACAGTTCTAGAATCTCAAGGAGGATAACTGTGATCAGAATGTAGTTAATTAATTTTCTTCTCCAAGAAATAAAAGAATTTAAATGAACTAAAAGCTGAAATCTTCTTTTCAGTTATTAGTCATGATGGTAAGAGATACGACACAAGGAATTATTTATCGTCTGCAATGTGAATGAGTTTTCTACTGAAATGTTTTGATTGCTTAATTTTTACACCTTTCCTGTTGAGTGCTCTGCTCTTATTCCATAAACATATTCTTTGAAATAATATGGTTCTGTGATCAAGAATTTAATACCAACAGGGGTTAAATCTTGCCCCTTTGATAATGAGTATGAATTCTCACCAAAAACATCTTAATCATGAAACTACTTTTGAGATTCAAGTTACGAGTGGTCAGATTAACACTTTTCAGACAAGAAAGTAGCAGCCATGACTGTTCTGTAGACTGCTGACCTGAAGCCTACAACATAATGAAATAAATTGCATCAGAGTAATTTCTAGACCTTTATAATCAGACCAACTATAATATTTTTATTTCTTCTGATGTGTGTGCTTATGGATCAGTACTATTAAGGGCGATAGGGGGCAGGAGTTGACTTGCAGAGACAAACAAAATAGTACCAATACACTAAGAAAAAATAATCCTTAAAGTGATTGTAAAATACTTTCCTGTGAGGTGAGCAGTATTACAGAATACATGGTAGTGTGCTCTGGGACCCACCAAATGATCAGGTGTATTGGTAATGTATTTTGATGCTTAATGAAGTTGCAATTTTGCAACCACCCTGGAAATCAAGAGTGATCCATGTGTAACTAGAAAGACTGGACTCTAAAATTACTAGGGAGGATATTTTCATGTATTTTAAACACTGGTTAAAGTGATGTATTCAGAATAGTTTTACCACTGCAAACAGTTTTTTAAAAAAAATAAATAGCTGGTATTCTACATCCAAAGACCTCGTTCAGTTGGTTCGCATTATTCACTGTGTGAGGAAATAAAAGTGTCTGTTCCTCAGGATCCCAGTAAAAGCAAACCCAGGCAAATTCTGGCCAAGATGAGCACTGAGGCAAACGATCCTGCCCATTCAGCTGAGCTTGTCTTCCTTTTCGTGGGTTATCCCCTCCTGTTTATGACTCCCCTTCGGCACTTGCTCTGTTTTAAAGGCTAGCCCAAATAAAGCCATGTTTCAGCACGTACCAAAGTGCTTTGTTGGAATCGTAAAAACACAGCAACCGTAAATACATGCTGACCTTCTTCCTTTCAGTCCTTATTTGGAGAAAGTTTGGGATCAATCAAAATTTGGACTGAGGAATTTCACAGTGATTCTGTTTGTAGATGTTTGTTATTGTTTTTACGGATCAATCTTCTTGATGCAGGTGTTAAGTTTTGGCCATATTTCTGCAAAAATTGTCTATTTTACGCTTATCTAGGACATTTGGCAAGTCACAGATCCCTAAGATATTTTCACTGGGAAGGTAAGTTTCCCTGCTCAGGGAGTCCATAGCTACAACTGGTTATGGTGGAGCTGACTAAATACATTCACATACTCATGTAGTGTCTACCAGACACAAAACCGGGCCTGAAGCAGGTGATGGTAAACAACAAGTGCTCTTGCATAAAGAGGGACTGTCTAGCTTAGCTGGATGAGGAGACCCACGAGGGAACATCTATTTTTTTTTCCTCATAAAATGGGAAATTGGATATTGAAAGAAATAAAAGAGCACAGGATGTTTATAATGCTTAACAAAACACACTATACTGTCTGCGTTGACATCCAGTACCAGAAATCTGAACATGTATTGTAGTGTTAAATGAATGAAGAGATTATCCACAGATGTTTTAAAAAATGTGTTTTTAATGGAAATAAACCTTTGCATTGCCTACTACCATGTTCCTTGTATTTTTCAGTGAAAAAGGTGCCGAACTCGCAGGTAAAACATGATCTAGGTGTGGAAATGTTGGTTCCTAACACAATCTGGAGTTTACACAAATTCTTCTTCTCCCCCTGAGACTAACTTCTTACCACTAATTGATTCCAATTAGACAGTTTTAAGTGTAATTATTCAGTGAAAGAAACAAACAGTATTATATCTATGCTCTGCATCCCACTACTAACAACATGGCATTATTGAACTTGTGGAATTGAAATGGCTCATGCTTGGAAAAAAACACCTTCAAGAAGCTGTGTTTAAAAACACCGAGAAAAAAAAAACCTGTAAAGAAATTGCAATATACTTTAACTAAAACTTGCTAGTGGAGAATGAGGACACTTGTTTTCTTCCTTAAATTGCTGCTGAAATGAGGAAAAAGAAATGAAAGGAAGAAAAAGAAAAATCAGTCGCCGAATAGATGTGGATAAATATGAAAACAGAACATCTGGGGAAAATAATACTTCTTAGCCACCTAATTTGGAAATTTAAAATATTTAATTCTCATAAGAAAGTAGATATTTTTATCCTAAAACTTGAGATAGAAAATGTTGGCTTTTGGATAAAAAATGTGATATGATTTAGTAGGGTAGTATGGAGTAGTTTTAAGAGGACTGAAATAAAAAGGAAGAAAATTCCACAGCAAAGAATGGCGATGGTACAATTTCAAAGCACAGGGTGAATGGGAAGCAGCGGGTGGTCACTGGGGCCTGGTGGTACACAGGCAACACTCCATTGATGTCTCCCCTGATGTTCCTTCCAACTCCAGAGATGACTTCCAGAGATGACTGAAAAGCAAGAGGTGATGATAAGAAAGGAGGGAGGAAGGATCCAGATTATGAGGGAGCCTGTCTGTCCTGTGGCAAACTTCCAGCTTCCCATTAGATAGGGTATTACGCACAGCATAGTGCAGCACCACGCCCCTTCCTCTTATGTCTGTTCCTTTATAAAAGGAAGTACAAAACTTGTCCAAGATGAAGCCGTATCTAGTGATCTGGCCATCTCTAATTATAAGCTAAATATAAATAGTGCTTAATGCCACTGGTCTCAAGTAAGAAAAAAGGTAATTTATAGAGGTGACTTGAGGGTGAAGGAGCAGAGAACAATGGAAGGAAAGTTCCTTTTCTTGGTATGTTTAAACCAGCACAAATCACTGTGTGTCAGGTTGTTTTACAATCCAGTGTTTTGGCTGTTTCGGCTTTTAATTAGAAAGTCTTTCCTTTAGCATTTTTCTTAGCATCAAATTTTAAACTAAACAGAAGGTGTATTCCCCAGTGCCATATGTTAAACCTGACATGTTACTGAAAACATCTTCTGGAAGAAAAAAACCCAAACCAAAACCAATCCCAAAACCACTAAAGGTAGGACCACTGTCCTAATCCACTCCCTTTGGCCCACTGTAAGAGGACACAATGGTGCCCTGTTAGGCAGTGGCACTTTGGGGAATTAGTCATAACTTGCAAAGCCAGTGGATGATAGGCTACTGATTTCCTCTTTGCTTCTCTGGCAACCTGTTGTGGTTTGGAAACAGTCATCTCTCAGTCAACCCCCACTTGGTCTTGTAAGTAACAGCCACTTGGGAGCTGGATCTGTGGGAAGTGAATAGTTCTTAACTTTGAGAGGTCCCCTTATTGATGTGTTTTGACCAGCATGTTAGTAGGCTGAGTGTAGTCTGTTTTAGCACTTAAACAGAAGGGTTTAAGAGCTATGGGTACGCAAGGAGAATCCAACTATGACCACAGAAATGCCTGACTGAGGCTGAAAGGGTCAGTGGAGCACTGACTGATGTGGGCTGACACTGTCTTTTCCCCCTGTAATTCTTCCCTGTATAAATTCCAGTTGTTTCTGGGCTTTGCATGGACATTTTCTGAGCCCTTTACCATGGGGGTTTTTTTTTGTGTGAGTGGAGTCAGTATGATAAAGTCTGTCTGTAAACTTTTGATATACCCAGATGAATGAAGGATGGATCACTCAGGTTAAAAAGCAGGAAGTTAGGCAGCCTTGGAAAACTGTAATGTGCCGATCCCCTGTTTGGATGAACTGTACCCAGATGCATGATATGCAATAAGGTTGCTCATTTATGGAGCTTTTCTTCCAAGACTGTAAAGCACCAGTGTGAATACTGAGAAGTGTCTGTGCACAATCTTAACATAATGTAAACCACAGCTTTATGGGGGTCCCTCATCAGCTCTTCGCTGGCCACAGTATAAGCCGGTATAGAATTGGAAACTGTGCTGTCTGAAGTTTATCCATGTTTCTTCTGACACTTGTCTAGGGAGGGCCATCTTCACAGCAATTCAGTTAAGGTGAGACATGCTCTTTTATTTTGTATGAGTAACTGAAGCCCTATCCTATAAGCTCATAAAATGAGATTGCATACAAGATGTTGATGGCCTAGGGGAAGTCTTGAACAACTGGAAGTCATTATCAGGATTTTGCTGAAAAAATGATCCATGATGGGATGTATTTTCCAACAGTCTTTGCAGAAAGACCAAAGGAGTTGCAAGCTTCAGAAGCAATACCCATGAAATCCATGTCTATGCTTGTAACTGTGGACAAATGAAAAAAAAGGAATTTTTCCCAGATGTACACAAATTGTTTCTTGGGAGACCCATGCCTTTGTAATTTCTCATGAAAACGTCTATAAATAACAATCTGTACACAGAACTTCTTGTAGAGAGTAGCATTTGAGAACAAATTAATAAGTTAATACTTCCCTTGACCTGTATCTGGTCAAGCTACATTTTAGAAACCCATCATTACTAATATGAAGAAGAGGTTAATCTAGTAATGTGCAGTTTTAGAATGATGGATGAGTCGAGGCGCGAGAGCTATTTAACACAGTACCTAGCACCACCTTCTTATCGTAAGTCTCCAGACTGACAAGAAGCCCAAGGAGGGATGGAGGGGGGCTGCAAACCTCTCGATCCTTTGTTTGAGTAATGGGACCAAAGTTGAAGGTGAATATAAACAGCCTTAACTCCTGTCACTCATACCTTGCTCTGTGCTATTTCAACTTGTCTTAAAAGGAATTAGCCTCATGGCTTCTTACTAGCATGCACCTTAAATCTTTATATACCCTCTCCAGTACTGGCCCTTCAATTTATAGACTAATATTGTCAAAGCTGAGTTGTGTGACTAACTCCCTCAGCTGGTTTTGGAAGATCTCAGCCTGGAGAGTGATGTATTTGTTATTTGTATATTGAGAAGGCCAGAATGATGCTCCTGTGCTGTCACATGCAGCTGTACATCCCTCTTTAAAAGTGGCAGAGCTGGTTAGCCCAACTGCCTGGCACTCACCACTTTTTTGAGAAGTCTTCACAAAAACTTCAACCTGGGAAACTTGTATTTAATGAAAAATATGATTAAAAATTAAAAATATTTATAAATGCAAACTGTTCCACTGTATTCTGGGCTACTTCTACTCTTGAAGCACATCTTTGCCTGAATGTCTCCCTGCGCTGCTGATGGGAACAAACATAACTTAAAAACCATTGCAGAAAGCGATAGAGGGAAACACTGCCTGTTTTACTAATGCCTGATACTGACAGCCTGCATACAAAATCTTACAAGCACTCAGGCACTTCTTTTGTGCCCACTTTTAAAGGGTTTAATGAAACATATAGAAACTGACATTTTAAACCTGTAGCTTTGGATGTTATTTTGCAGTGTCAGTTCGTTTCTTTTTTTTTTCCAAATCACATAGCAATAGTTTTCTACCTTTCTGCCTCAAACTTCAGTCAACAAATAAGGAAGGCTATTTTCAGATAATAAAATGTTTCTGTTCTTTGGCCTGTTATAACAGGTGGGCAGCCAAGTAATGCTGCAGTAAATGTGCGGGAAGGCTAGTTATGGAGCAAAATCTTAGTCCTCCTAGGACATACAAAGACAATTAGCAAGTCTATCAACATACTTATAATGAAGAATAGTTAAGATTACAAGCCTTCATCAGACTGTGCTGCAAGATAAAAACAAAGGCTCGATTCCTTCCAGGGAGAGTAGACCTATATGTAATCTTTATGTAGGAATATACCAGGAAAATTAAGGAATATGTAAGGAAACTGGTAAATTCCTTAGACTGGTATTCCTTAGACTTAAACTGGTTTGAGTGTCAGTAAATGATCATTCGTATTCTGCAACGGCACACGGAGTCAGATAACATTTCTAGAAGACGTAGTAGATTCAGGGAAAACAGAGATCAGGCATCCCTTTGGGAAGTAAAATGGCTAATATATCACATTTCATGAAACTCTGAAGATTTGCTTTGCTTACGGAAGAAGTGTAGGACTTGATTTTTTTTTTCCTTTTTTCTTCACCATGGAAAATAAGGCCCTTATTCTGCAAATTGTTATGTACGCATTTAACTTGACATACAGCATATATTCCCATAGATTCCACAGGACTGAAAGCCGTGGATAAACACATCTGTAACTGCTTACAAGACTGGAGCTAAAGAGCTTCAAAAAAGAAAATGAATGGAGATAGTTTTTGAAGTACGCAAGCAAAATACGGGGAACCGGGATGCTTTCAGACATTGATCTAGATCCTCGCTGTGTATATTAATTCTGTGTTTCTGCAGTCCCTATGTGCAAAAGTTTGGGGGCAGGTGGAAGAAGCGAGCTCAGGTTCAGTAATTCAGTTTTCCAGACCGGGCTTCTCTCCTAGGACTGCTCAAGCCACGTGTCGGTGTATCACCCCGGGCAGCATTTAACATATCCTTAAATCTCTCCAACGGAGAAGCGGGGTCCAGCCGGCACGGGCAAGTGGGAGAGCAGGAGTGAGGAGGCTGTCCTGGGGCCGCGGAGTAAGGGCAAGGGGGTTTCTGAAAGTCCCCGCCAACACTTGGAGAGTGTTTTTTCTCGGCATATTAATCCTATCGATTTAAGTAGGAGTATTTATTCTTTTTTTCGGCTTCATCCCCGCGTTAGTATGACAGCGCTATTGTTGTCCAAGCCGTAGTCGGCGGCTCTTTATTAAGTCTATATAAATGTGACACGGGTTCAATGTTTATGTCGCGAGCGCACTCACACGCGTATCACCGTGGGCAGTCCCGCGGCGCGGAGCCCTGGCAGCCGGGCAGCCGCCCCGTTCCCGGCGCAGCTCGGCTCTCGCCCTCCGCTCGCCCCGGCCGGGGATCCCGCCGCCGCCTCAGCGACCTCCCCCGGAGCCGCCGCGTGTGACACACCGGAGAAAAGCCTCCCTCGTCCCCGCGTCGCCCCCGCCCCCCGCCCCCGCCCGCTCCCCCGGGGCGCCGCCGTCACCGCCGGCAGCCGGAGCAGCCGCTGAAGCCGAGGGGCGGCGGGGCTTGCCCGCCTCTCCCCCCTTCCCATCCCTTCCCTCGCTCTCCCCGGTGCCTATATATAGCCGCCGCTGCCCGAGCCAGCCGGGAGACCGCTCCGTACCTGCAGGAGACAGAAAATCAGAGAGGAGCTGCGCGGAGTGACTCTCCGGAGCCAGCCCCGCCGGGAGAAAGAGGAGGAGGAGGAGCAGGAGGAGAAGGACGGGCCAGGCCCGGCGCCGCTGTCCGGTGCCGCCGCTGTCCGGTGCCGGGCGAGCCCCGCGGGGGCGACCCCCCCTGCGCGGCGGCGCGGGGCGCGCATGGCTCGGGCGCTGCCGGGGCCGGGCGCGGAGCCCGACCCCGGCGGCTGGGGGCGCGGGGAGAGGCGAGCTCCCTGCGGGCGGCGGCGCTAGCGGGGGGGGCCGGGGCGGCGGAGCCCTCCCCCTGGGCGCCGAGGTGCGCTCGGCGGCATGTGCTGAAGTGCCCCGCGGAAGCCGCACAAGTTGTCTGCGCGGCGCGGCCCCGGCGGGCGGGCGGACGGACGGCGGGGAGCGCCGGCCGCCGGCTTCTGCCCCATCCCGTCCCGTCCCGTCCCCCCGCCCGGGGGCCGTCCCTCGGCGGGGCTGCCGGCAGCCAGGGGGATGCGGAGCGCCGGGAAGTGAGAGGCGGCGCGGCGGCGCGTGCCCCACCTCCCCCCCCACCGCCCCGGGCCGAGAGCCCCCCCCCGCCTCGGAACCTCCCATGCTTTCGGGGCCCCCTCGGGGGGCGGCGGCCCCGCGGGAGGCGGGGGCGGCGCTGCCGTAATGGCCCTGGAGGAGAAGCGGGAGAAGCGCCCGCCCGTCACCCCCATGATGATCGAGGAGGAGGCCGCCCTGCGGAACGGCAGCCGGGGGCTGCCGCCGGGCCCCTGGGCCGAGGCGGCGGGGCCGAGACCCCGCACCACGGAGCGGCACATCGCCGTGCACAAGCGGCTGGTGCTGGGCTTCGCCGTCTCCATCCTGGCGCTGCTGGCGGTGACCATGATCGCCGTGCTGCTCAGCGTCCGCTTCGAGGAGTGCGGCGCCGCCGCCGACGGCCCGCCGCGGGCCGGCGGCAACGGGAGCCTCTCCGGGGCAGCCCTGCAGCCGCCCGGCGCGGGGCAGCCCCCCGGCCGGCCGGCTGAGGAGGAGGAGGAAGAGGCGCGGGGCGGGGAAGCGGCGGTGGCGGCGGAGGAAGAGGAGGAGGAGGAGTGGCAGCGGCGGCGGCAGCTGCCGCCCTGGGCCCGACCGCGGCTGCCGCGGCACCTGCGGCCGCTGCACTACAACCTGATGCTGAGCGCCTTCATGGAGAACTTCACCTTCAGCGGGGAGGTGAACGTGCAGCTGGAGGTGCGCAACGCCAGCCGCTACATCGTGCTGCACGCCCACCGCATGCACATCGAGGCGGTCCGCGTGGCCGAGGACAAGCTGGCCGGCGGCGTGCGGGTGGCACGCTCCTTCCTCTACCCCCCGACCCAGGTCTTCGTCGTCGTCCTCAACCGCAGCCTGGAGGTGCAGAGAAGTTACAACCTCAAGATCATCTACAACGCCCTCATCGAGAACGAGCTGCTGGGCTTCTTCCGCAGCTCCTACGTCCTCCACGGCGAGAGAAGGTAGCGCAGCGCCCGCGTCGCCCCAACTCAACTCGGGCCGAAGTTGGCGGCCCCCGCCCCTCGGCGCCGAACTTCGGGCGGGCGGGGCGGCGCTAGGACCCGGCGGGCCGCGGCGCCGCCAGGCGGGGGAGGCCGCGGGCTCCGCGCCGCCTGGCGCCGGCGGTTCCGAGGGGCGCGGGGCTCGGCCGGCTGCCGCGGGGCGGGGGGTGGCCAGGGCGCTCGGCGAGCGCAGGCCGGGCCTCGCCTCCCGCCGCCGCCGCCTCTCTCGGCGGGGTCCCCCCCAACGCCCCCCCGCGCTGTCCGGCCGCTCCTGAGGGCTGGCGCTGGGAAGGCGGAGCTGCGGAGGCTCTCGGGGGCCGCGAGCCCTTCCTCCCCTGCCCGCTCCGCCCCGCCGGCCGGGCGGCGGTGGGAGGCGGCGGCGAAGCTGAGGGGGTGTGTGGGGGCGCGGGGGGCGCGGGGGCAGGCCGGGCGCCGCCGGGGCGGGGGGAGCCGCCTGGGTCGGGCAGGGCTGCGGGGCGGCTGCGGTCCGGGGCCGTGCGGGAGGCCGGGGCGGGCCGGGGTGAGCTGGGGCGGGCGGCGGGTGAGCGGAGCGCTCCGCCTGCGCCCCCCGCCTCGGGAGGGGACGGCGGCGGGTCAGGGGGTGCCCCAGCGCGGCTTGGAAATGGACGGTGGGAGCGAGTGAACTTCCAGGGGTGGCACGAGTGAAACACCCCGGCGGCTCTGTCCCTGCCGCGGCAGCCCGGCACGGAGACTGCGGGTCTGCTTGATGAACGCTGCCTCTGTGCCCGGCTACCGCGTGTCCTCGTGTGACGGCCTCGCCAGCTTACAGATAGCAGCGTGTAGGGGAGCAGAACTTCTCTGCTGTTTTGTTTTTATTTCATTATTTGAAGAAAAAGGTGGTGGGATGTTGTTTCACGTAACGCGAATACGTTTACTCCACCTGGTGCAGCCGGATCGCTGCACATTTACACCCCGTGACAGGACAAACCTGGGCAGTTTTCACTGTGCTCAATGCAGATCTCTATTTACTCTTGTTATTGTAGCTCTTGGGTCCCTTTTGAGGCCCTTGTTACGGTAGGCACGGTCACTGTGGAGGCCCCCGTTGAGGCAGTTACAGAGCTTTTTTTTAAGTAGTTTTCTTCAACCACAATCAGGATTTGTAATAGGAAAGATGGGACGGGCTTCTGGATAGTTTTGGCATGGTTTATCATTGTAGAATTAGGGTTTTTTTAAGCTGTCCTTTCTTGAAACATCTGTGAAGTGTCAGGTTTTCTCTTACTGTTCTGTGTGGCAAAGTGAAGCAAAGAGTTTATAGTTGGATGAACTGGGCAAAAATACAAGTCAGAAAAAGAGTGCTTACCAACTCAATTAAATCAACCGCCCTTGTATTAAAACATTTTCATTACTGTGATTACTGACAATTTTAAACAGCCCGATGTTAGAACTGCAAGCAGGATTGAAATTAAGTTTGTGCGATTTATCATCACAGTGAAATAAAATGGAAATCTGAAAAAGAATGATTGTAGGAAAAGATGTGGGTAAATGGAGGGGTGAAATACTGGGGTAATCGGGAGTTCTTATGGACTTGCATGGAATTGGGCAAATCAGAAAACAAAATACTGTTAGCAGCAGGGGGTATAATTCACTTTACAAACCCATGAAAGTATTTAAGTATTTTTCTTGCGTATTTAGGCTTTGTGTAGGAATAATTGAAGTGTCAAACAGGTGTGGCAGTGACATTTCTCCAAAGTTACTGTACCACACTTCAGTACTGATGCCCCAGTTATGATTTAAAAACCAACAAAAAAAGGCCTGTTTGCTCTTTGAATCATCAAGATAGCTTAAGACACAGTGTGGAAAGTGATGGTAAAATGTGTTTCCCAGTACTCGTTTGTAAAACCTTTTAGATACAAGTCGCTTTGTTTTTAATGTACTTGAATATCATCATAGTGGGCAAGATCCTTACCTTGTATAAGGTAGCATTGTTATATTGAAATCGGTGGCATTTTTTTCTTTACACCGGCTCATTTATATTTCTTTCAGTAAAACGTTTTTAAAACTGTAATCAATGCCTGGTTATAGTTTAAGGTGTTTAATAGAAGTACTGTTTTTTCGATTGTCACAGGCTTAACGACTCACTTAAAGTTTAAAGTAAATAATACACATTCTAAACCAGGGCACTTCTTTGTTCAGAGCATGCTCTTGCAGTGTAGCAATTTGCATTTTGATTAATAACCCATTTTTAATGTAATACATATAACCATTTGTAGTCCTTAAACATGAATGGCTTCTACTATGGTAGACAGACAGGCTTCTCTCATGCTCTGAGAGACCTTGATGTTCCAACAGGGGTTTAGCTTTTTGACATCTTTATATTTGATTAAAATACAGCAACCTTGTTGGAGTAGCAGTTGCTATAAAAGGGTCTAAACCATCATTTTTCATATTTGTTGTACATGAGGAGTGAATAACTCTGGTGAACTGTTGAGGCTTCACAAACACAGTAATGCCTTCACTTTATAATTTTTTTTCCTAAAGTTCATTTTCTGTGGTCTTCACAGGTGAAAGTCATAAATCAGCCTGAAATGTTGATAGCTGCATAAAAGTATTTATTTTCTTACTGCAATCTTTGCTACTTTAATTGAAATGTAAAATACAAGTGATATGCTACAAATTTACTTTGCATTATGTGCCAGAATTTACTGGCAGTAATCAACAGACATTTAATACAGAGCTACTGTAGAGTACCATAAGAATATGCACGCATAATTTAAATGAACATCAAAGTTTGGCATAAATGAAAAGGAAAAAAAAATCTTACATCATGCAGACAAAACAAACAGACATATTCTTCCATCTTATAACAACTAAGATGTCAAAATAGATAGGTTGTTGAGGAAACACATGTCTTCCTTTAATAGATGAGGTGGAATTAAAACACCTGCAAATTACTGCCATGGGTATGCTGAGAAGACAGGCTGCAAGGCTGTCATTCCCAGCAGTACAACTTTTTATGGTGATATTTTGGGGAATTGGAGATAAAAATGTCAGTGCCCAGAGAGGTGTGTAGAGAGATGGATGAAATCCTTCAGCCTGCTCTTCACTTTTCGCATGCTATAGAAGTTTTGCTTGATTTTGCCTCCTAACACAGAGAGAAATAGATAAACACAGACAATGTTTTGGGTTGTTTTGTTTTTTAAACATGTAAGAGTTTAGTCTTTAGGAAGCAGTGTTTTTTGTTTCACTTTATGGCACAACAAGCAAGTCGATGTTTGATAGTAATGCACGTTATAAATATCACTGTTATTGGTAGTATGAAATATTGACTGCCCAGTGTTTGTCCAGTTATGTGTATGTGGATATATCTACCTGTGAGAGTACAGAAGATGCGGAGTTTATGAAGTTCTGTTAGCCTGGTGAAGGGATTGTTTCAATGGCCTAAAACATAAGTATTAGAAGACTACTGATAGGATCTGCAAGAAGTGGAGTGAAAAACCCACTTCCTTATTTAGAGGGTGTTGGATATATGCAGTATTCCCTAAGTATGCATTTACATGTGTGTCTGAGCTCATTAAAATTGTTAATTGCAGAGGAAAGTTCATTATTCTTGCTTTATTAGTAACAGGCCAGTACAGTTTTTCGTGCTCATTTGAAACTTCTGTCGATGTTTGTAGCTGTTTAGAGTATGCCTAGAATGCAGAATCAGGTCCACTTGAAATAGTTTGCATATAAGTTAAATTACTTTGATTCATTTAACTGGCTCATTTGGCTTTGTTGCAGTAGTGCAACTCCACTGAGAATATGGAATTTTGTTGGATTAAGACTGGAATACCTGGCACCAACTTTTTACCTTATATTTAGCAGCTTTATGCAGAATTATGATTTTAGTAATCCATGTTTTATGATGAGACAAGAAAAATGTGATATGATTAATTCCGTCAATAATTTCTAGCCAGATAAGGGTTTTTATTTTAGACAAAAGACCAATAGTAACTGCTTCAGTGGTGAAATTTTTTTTTAAGTTTTTAAAAAAATTAGCCTTATTTGAAAGAGGTGATAATTTCACTAGAAAACATGTATCTGGTTCTCTATCACGCATGGATGCACTAGAGCAAGATAAAAGTGTAACATTTCAAGAAGTTTATTTCATCATTTTTGTTTTAAAACAATGCTCCAAAATATGTATAAAATGCAGGAAGTTTGAGAAAAAGTTAATTAGATAACTTGTTTTCCTTATAGGCTACAGATTCTTTTCCCTTTGGTGTTAGAGAGTATCATACTGCAGAATAATGCTTCTAGACTGATTAATAATAGGTGCCACTGTTTTCATTATATCAAATCTATCCACCCATCCTCTTTCCCCCAGAGAAATAACAGATGATTAGTCAACCTCTAAAAATCTGGTAAATGTTTACCTGGTATCTAAAATTGCGTGGTTATTTCCACTGATGGAACCTTGGAAAGGGAGACGTGAATCAATACCACTCAAAAAGCCTACATATGTGCTACCTTTACAGTTGCATAGTTGGCTCATAGTCATTTTCTCATCCTGCATGCCGTCAGTAAATATTCTTATCGAACCCCATAATTCAGCCTTTGAATTGTAGCTTCTTGTTTCTGCAAAGGGATCACTGTACATGGGTTTTCTCCAAATGTGTAAATACAAGTCTCTATCCAGAAAGGTTCCTATCCTCTATCTGGATTAAAATCTCTTTTGTTCCAAAGCAAAGAGGTACAGATTTTACTCTCAAACTAAAGCCTTTCCATTCTGTACAATGTCATAGTAAATATCTTTTCCTCCTTCACAGATTTTTTTCATAATTTGACCCATTAGCTGAGAATGTCAATTTGTTCTCTATAAAATACACCAGAAAAGAAAAGCACATGTAGAAGAATGGTGAACTACTCTCTGCTTGTTTAATCGTTTGCTTATATTTGTAATTCTGCAAAGCTCACAGAGTGGGTTTTTGGTCTTACACAGTCACAGCAGTGCTGTATAGTAGTGTGTCTCAGACCTACATGCAAACGGTACAGAAGTAATCAGCAGTGGAAAACAATGACCCTCTTGAGTGCACTATGTGACCGTAAGTTCTCATGTCCAAAGAAACGTGGAGTGCCCTGTCGGTGTTGGAGGGCAGACTGAACTCCCTGAAGTCTGTTAAATCCTAGTTTGAATTGAGGACTCCCTCCCTCAGGCAAGGGATTATTTATTTAACATCAGTGTGTTGTCTGCAAATTTGTAGGAAATTAGTAGACTTTATATCAGTTGTGTTGCAGTACAGGTAGTGAGGAAGTGATAAAGCAGTGTTCAAACACTGTATACTTTGTACAGTTTGTTTTTTTTTTTTTTCCCACCCTTAAACCACAATCGTCAAGCAATATATCTTATATGGTACATCCATGAATCAAGTGCTGTGCACAGTTAGTAATGGCTTTTTTTTTTCTTGCTTCTTTTCTAGGTTTCTTGGTGTTACACAGTTTTCTCCTACTCATGCCAGAAAAGCCTTTCCTTGCTTTGATGAGCCCATCTACAAGGCCACTTTCAAAATCAGCATCAGGCATCAAGCAACTTACTTATCTTTGTCCAACATGCCAGTTGAAACTTCTGTCTTTGAAGAAGATGGATGGGTTACAGATCACTTTTCACAGACCCCACTCATGTCCACGTATTACCTAGCGTGGGCAGTGTGCAATTTTACATACCGAGAAACTGTCACCAAGAGTGGAGTAGTTGTAAGTATTTCTAATGTTGTATCAAATACACTGTTATTTTGAAAATGCTCCCTTTTTGTAAAGGATCATAACATCAGGTACTTAAAGTATTTTCTTGATTAACATTCCTAAAATTTGCCAGTTTATTTAATGATAGTGTGTGTTGTTTGGGACATTTTCTGAAGGTTTGTTAAACGTTTTTGGTTTGATACTTTTTGTAACTGATTAGCTTAGTAGGTGTGATTGTCTGATGACATTTTAAACTTTTAAATATGCTGTTTCACTTTGATTTTTCTTGGGAAGTTTTCTTTTGTTTTTCCTGTAGCCTTTTCAATATCAGTGTTTGTGGGACTTTATTAAAAGAAAGCAGCAATACTGGCAGGGTTTCCAGTCTCCTTCCTTCACTACTGACATGTCCCTTGGTGTGCTGTGTGCTAGCTCAGGTGGCTGATAAGTAATTCCTATCTTAGATCTCTTGCTCAGGAGCAGGACTTTACAACCTATCAGCTCCCTATGGAGGTCCAGGTTGATGGAAGCACTAACTTTCTGGAGCTGTTGTTTCCAAATATGGCACGATTCCAGGAGTTATGCCATGAAAAAAAGAGAGAAAATCCTTTATTTATGTCAGTTTTGTTTTTGTTTACAAATATCAAGCTCAGAACTGTATAACAAGCC
Organism: Strix uralensis; assembly: GCF_047716275.1. Classification (NCBI taxonomy): domain Eukaryota; kingdom Metazoa; phylum Chordata; class Aves; order Strigiformes; family Strigidae; genus Strix; species Strix uralensis. The sequence continues at coordinate 41,763,113 of NC_133976.1, forward strand.
AAAACATACATGAGAAATGCTGTCAACTTAATAGAATATTTCACAGTGCTGTCATCTTGATTTTTCAGGTGAACGTACAGAGAAGCCCTTCCTTCTTAGTTACTGTGAATAACAAAACAGAGCTAGTTTTGGAAGCAGAGGGCTAGACTGCAGTTTAAGCTGTGTGTTTGAGCAAAGGGGGCATTTACCTTCTGCTTTTGCAAATGCTCTATAACTGTACTGTGGCCAGGGGGCACGAGGAGAGACTGCAGGCCTCCCTTCTGTGGCTGATAGAGGTCAAGGAACACCTCTGTAACCACTTTTAGCTAGCCTAACCATTGAGCTGCTGTGGAGGGAGCTGATCCCACCTTCTCTGAGCCAAGGGTTTTCTTTCGCTTTCGTGTGCCAGCCCTCAGCTCTGTAGAGCTGTATGATATATCTGAAAACTGACCTGAAAAAATAAATGAAAATGTGGCGAGTTTTCATCCAGATCAGTTCTCTGATCCAGCTTTTTGTGTGACTGCCAAATCCCTAGTACAGATTCAGTTCTGTGCTGTAGATGTGGGAGGGTGGACCCAGGATAATCCTCTGCATTGGCATCCCTCATGGAGACCATACTGAAGTGATCAGGAAATGAGTATTATTTTTTGTTGCTGGGACAACGGGGTAGGACAGTGGGGAGCCTTTCACTCCTCTCCAGCCCTTTTATACCATGGCCAGCAGGCTATGACACTACCCTCTGGCCCCATGAAAGAGGAAGAGGATGCATGGCTAGGAAGTGGTTCTCTGAGGTACTTTAACTTGTGAGTGTAAGGATGTGGGAACTACTGTGGCAATGCTTGCAGTCCCCGTGATTACCTACAATGACTGAAAGCTGTTGGGTTTGTTGTTGTTTTTTTTGGGGGGGAGGGGACTTTGGTTTGGGTTGTTTCCTTTGTTTTTTTTTTTTTGGCCAGGTTGTTTCTTTATCAGTTTAGTGAGTTGAATTAATTTAGAAAAGACCTCACAAGTGCCAGGGCGAAGAAGTAAGGAGGGAGAGGTGGATGCCTGGTTTTAATGTTGGTACCAGCAGATTAATTATCTGGACAAGAGGCATTGCTCTTGGGATGAGGAATTGGGTGCCTCTGGCTGTTGCAGTAGTCAGAGGAGTGTTCACTGCCCTGATGGAACAGGCTGAGATATCAGGCTGTTTCTTACTCAGCCAGTATTGAAACAGACTTCTGTCCAGGTAGGAGTTGATGGGTTCCATTGTAATGTACTCCACCTGCTGAAGGATTTGGTCTTAAACTAAGAATGGTCTGGTATTTTTCAGCTTTAGAAAACACTGGTTACTTGAGATTCTCCTTTAGCTCTAATAAGATGGAAGTTATTTGGTGTATAGTCTCGTGTTCCTTGTGCTCTAATACAGTGTAACACTTGCAAGTTTGTCATACATAATACTACCTTGTTGTCTCACTTTGAAATGTCCTAGACTCACCTGAGAAACAGCTGCAAGCAGTAGCTTCCAACATTCATGTAAGCAGATACGTGCAACATGGGGGATGGACCTCAGGACCATAGATTTGAAAGATACAGCCTACTTCCTCTTTAACTCGAGGAGAATCTTATTTTCTTGTAGTGTTATTCAGAGCTCATATGCTGTAGATTTTTTTTTTTCTGCTTGAATGCTATAGACTTTTGCTGCTTGAGTAGGTTTTATACCCTGAAGACAGAGGCATACTCATGTCTTACAGACAATAATTGATAACTTTCTGCTGTTCTCGTGTTTGGCAAAACTGTTCTCAAGACTTTAGGTTTAACAGGAATCCGAAGAGAAAATCCAGGTATTAATTTGTTAGGAATTTGTGGCTACTAGAGCCTGATAGTTATGCTTGAGTCTGGACATAAATACAAATACTCCATCCCCTTGACTGTACCACTATACAGAACTTTGCCATCAATTATGCAAATCAGGGGGTAATCTTCACAAAGACTTGAAGACCAAAAGCCTACACAGGTTGTGATAGTCTCTTATCCCATAAAATTGTTCAGCTGATCTAGAGTTTTAGCTCTCATTTTTTATAATGCCCTTAACACAGAGGTATATTAATGCTCAGGAATACCTAAATAGTTTACACAGAATTATTGGTTAAATATATCTTGCTGTTTTTCAGTCCATTTGTGATCTGATCATCTTTTAATTGTTGTTCGGTTTTGTTGAAGGAGTATCTTTTAAAGTGTGAGCTCATGGCAAAGACTTCAGAGCTGTGTTTATTCAGATGAATTGCTGAGATAATCCATCTTTTTGAGGCTTTTGTATTGCAGTCCCAGGAATTCATGGACACTACTGGGTGAATTTGAAATTACCTGAATCTTGGCACATGCAATTCTAAACTTCATGGTTTCCTCTGAAGCCACTTTTTTACTAAAATTTAGTTACTCCCATATCCATGGCAATGAACGTAAATGTATAATACATATATAAACATAAATGAATGTTTAGGAAGATTAACTGAACCTCCATATTGAACCATCTTGATAGACCATTTCTTGCATTGGGGAATCTTTCTTCAGTTGATGTAATGTGTATTGTATTTATTTTGTAGACATATAGTGGACACCTAAAAGACTTCAGCTTGCATATACTTTTATTTTGGCACTTTCATGAACCTGGTTTTGGTACACAAAACATTTGGGGAGGGGAGGGCTGTCCTTTCAAATTTTGACAGCATGTTAATGATTAAAATCTCACCTCTCTTCCTGCTGACCAGTCTTATTAAAGGTCAGGGGTAGATAAACTCCCTGAGGAATAGAAGAAACAGATTAAAAGCAGCTTTGTTCCTCAAAAATGGTTAAGTGTTATCTGTTTAGTTTTTCTCAAAGAATGACATTGACCTCAAAATTAATTTTAACCTAAGCGTGAGATTCAGTACAAATCCAGTTATAAACAGAAACTGACTTTTGGAAAGCTTAGGTAGCTAATCAGAATAGCCAATCCTATATAATTCTTGCAGACATGAAGATGTTCTGTATTTCATATACTAAAATTAATTTGGAAAGGGGAATTAAGCAATGCTTTTCTAGGAGCACAGCTCAGTGGATGTGAATCATTAGCATAACTTTTTAGTCCATGTGAGTCTGATCAGAATCCCTTCCAGAGCAGGTAATTTAAAAGCAGAGTTGACTTATATGCATTACAGATATATAATATGTTGTTCAGATTTGTCTGGGATTACAGGAAATCACTGCAACTGCCTTTGCCTTCGGGCAGGGGCTTGATTCCTATGGAAAGGACTATGGTGCCATCATCTATGCTGCTGTGGACTAGGGAGCAGTATAGTTCTATCAGGTTGCTGCCTGAGGTAATGCTGTGTTGAGGGAGGAGGGATATCCTTATGAGCTGGTTTAGCTGATCTTTGTATGGCTCTAGCAGTTGTGCCAGGTGTATCTGTTGAAAATTATGGGATCTGTGTACTGTCATCTTTGCGCTGTGCAACAATCCAGAAAACTTCATTTACGTTCACATGCTTGCTTGCTTCTACTCATATGTTGTGTTTCCTAATCCTACCTCTTACATATATTCTTTGTCAGTAATTCTTAAAAGCATAATATTGCTGGCTGAATTGTAATGCCTGTCATATCATCTCTGTCTCTTCATTGTTGTCTTTTATCTGTGCTTTCAATCCAGTAGGCCTTTTCCTACTGTTTTTTTATTTTTGCCCTGTCTGGGTTTATTTTTACTGTACTTCATGTTTAGCTGTATTTCTGTTCTCCAAACCCTCTGTTTCTCATTCCTTTGTCAGGTGGACATGGAACCTCACTATCCTGCATTCCTTCTCACTGTCTCATAAGTCATTTTAATTCCTTTTTTTGTCCTGCTAATTCTTTCTCTTTTCAGTTAGTGGAAGGAGTGAATGCTCAGGGGCAAAACACAGTGTATCAGTGGAGATGAATGAATTGCTTGAGAGAGATGTTTCAGGGAGATTCATCTTCTACTATTCTCTTTTGCTGTGGATGGGGTGTGGAGATAGGTATGGAAATGAAGTGACAACTGGCAGACTTAAAGTGTTTGGTTCTTGTCAGAGGGAGTATCTGCTAAAAAGAAAAAATAAACTGTGTGGAAAGGAGTGGAGTCAGGAGGAATTGTGGGTGCAGGGGTTAGAAGAGCAAGTGCAGGCAGCACCAGAGCAGATGGGAGTGAGCAACAGTGAAAGGAAGTGGCTATCTGTCTGGGTGGTGGTGAGTGGGAGGAGGAATGTGGATGGAAGGCAGTGCTGAAAGGAATTTTCACTTTTGCTACTCCTGCTCCAATTCCAAAATGGTTGCAGCATGTATTGCAGGACTGGCAGTGTGTGGGCCTGACCACAGCTTGGTCAGCTGCTCGGGGTAGGATGTCCGCTGGCTGGCTGGCTGAATCCATGTGTGTTACATTTTGAAGAGACCTTTACAACTGGGTACATGTGGCTTCAGTTATATTAAACATTGCTGTAGAGTCATCAGTGCCGAGTAATTTGTCATGATATAGAGAAAGATCTTGAGGTTAAGAAAGTTCTTATGAGAAGAGTCATACCACAATAAGGCCAACCTTTATTGCTGTACTTTTGTTTTATTATTACTTTATCTAAGATGTAATTAGATATCACAAAGATAGAGTGGTCTCAAAAATGGGATCTATGCAGTAATAGTTGTTTGATTCTGCACAAGTGGAAAATCATTTTTGCCCACGAAGGGCTAGTGAACAGTCACATAAGTAGACTTAGGTCAGAATCAGTGCATGTCCAACAGCTCATGTTAGTTTAGGTCCAGCATGATGGGATCATGGTTTTATATTTGTCCTTAAGACAAGATGACTGGAGGTAGTGTAGTGCTTCTAGCGATCCATGAGATGCTGAAGAGCTGGGCTGGGCGTTCCCTTGTCTACAGTGCAGTGATCAGTTTGAGGAGACTGAAGAGCTGACTTTCATTAATAGTCTAAAAAAATATAAATCAAGTTGAACAGCTATTCAGAATAACTTTTTCCCCAGTGGGCTCTGTCATTTGTTAGTTGCTAGAAAAAAACCAAAACCATCAGTTCTCGCTAAACTAACTCTGCACTTATTGTGCAGTTCAGCCTGTAGCTTTTAGAAAATTATTCTGTATTTGAAAAATATATTAATATTTTTATATGATAGCAGTAATGACCTCAAGACCAGGCATTTTCTGTCAGTTAATGACTACCTGGGTTAAAGGCCTGAGGCTCTTCCTTAGGCCTTCTTTTCTGCAGCTGGTTATTAGCTGCCAGCAAAGTCTCTCCATCAGTTATTATTTATTAATCAGTATTGAAGCAATTATACACCAGATAATTCTTTGTGGGTGAGCAAATTGGTTACTGCAGAATGATTTAGCTATCAAAAGTAGAATTAGTCCTCAATTAAAATTAAGTTTTCTTCCTCTGCAACTGGAATTTAGTCTGGCTCCAGAGTTGAGCTCTACTTTCTAAACCCACCTATCCCTGAAAAGTAACTTTTGTTAGCCCATCACTTACCACTGGAAGGCTGCATGTGTATCTGATAAACAGCAGCTAACGGAGGAAACACCAGGTGTATTTCTGAAGCCTGGTGTGATGCAGACTTGTAAAGTTTAATCTTTGTATGTCCTGGAATGCTGCTCTGATAGTGATACAGCGATACCCATTCATTTTCAGTCTTCATTACAAATGTCCCGCTCTTGCCTTCCCCAAGTTAACTTTCATCAGACAGTTAAAAATAAAATGTCTGTTGCAAAGAATGTGTTGGGAGGTACGCAGTTATACTGAGCTAGAAGAGCACACGCATATGAACATAGATAGGTGTGTTCGTGCTTTCTTTTGCTTGTATGAAATTTTCTCTGTAGTAACAACAGGAGGACTGGCTCTACAAGTACCTTTTACTCAGTTTGGTGCTTACTACTGTGAATTGTTTTAGTTAAGTGGGAAACTGTAACATAATACATTAGTAATCTGAAGAAATCATAGCTTTTTCAGATTCACCACATCAATATTTGTTTACCCATTCTGTTTCAGGTTTGTATAATGACTTCTAGTTTATTAGTTTTTAAATGCTATAGCTACAAAATATGCTAGAAACAAATGAAAACCTATGTGATCAGCATCCATGCTAAACTGGATATGCCAGGGAATCTGTTAAGAACATAAATTACAAACTTGCAATCCGTTATTATTGATTTCTGGTTGAATTTGCAAGTCGAATGCACTAGGAAAACACTGTACATGTATTGTGCTTACTCCTTTAAAAAATGCTCTCCGTCAGCACTTGTAGTACATGCAGTATTTAAATGTGATATTTGTTTTATTAACATAAGCTCCCAAATGCACTCTGCAAATAATATTATTGAGTTGAAAGATCTGAGTTTGGGAACATTGTTTTGTTTTGGTTTTGGCTAGGCAGATCACCTGTAAGTATCTGGTGACAGTGGTGTGTGCTTAACTTTGTATGTAGTGGCAAGGTGACCGTCTAAAAGCACAGTTCAGTTGCTTGATTTGTGGTGACTTTGTAGGTGTATGGCTTGCCTGCAATAACAGGGAGCAGAGAGGGAGGCAGCACATGTGATTCTTGGCCTGGTGGTTGTCAGAACAGCATCCTGATTGCAATTCTGTACCTTCAAGAGCAGTTCAGCCTGTAGCTGCTTCATCTGGGGTCTCTTCTGGCTAATGGAAAGAAAGAAAGGTCTGAGACTTTTAGCGCTTTCCATTCCTTCCCTGCCATTTGCTCACAGGAGAGTAGTGTGAAGTTCTTGCAGTTCCTCCCATTTCCCAGGTTACAAGCAGGGGAAGGAGGGAGGTGGAAGAGGAAAGGTTCTCTTTCCTTTTCCTTTCATGTGCTAATGAGCATATGCTTAGTAGTATGTACGTGACAATATAGCTCATAGTGAAGGCTGAACACTTCAGCTGTGCTCTGCTTTCTGTACTACATTCTTTCATGTCTCCTTATGCCTCTTATGTTCTGCTGTCATATTTGACTTCATTAACTTATTCGTTAAGGTCACTGCCCCTGGCATCAACATGATTTCTGCTTTCTGACATGCAAGGAAGTAGCAAGAGTCTATTAACATGGTTCCATAGAGTCATGCTTTTGCTATAAAAGCGAAAATGAAGTGCCAAATAATCTGTAGGAGGCATCTCACCCCAGGACAATGTAAAGGTGAACACATTCCTGCACCAGCCTGAACATCTGTCAGTCAAAACAGTGTTATCCCATATACCTACCATAGTAACTGTGCTCTGTGCAGTGAAAATGGATTACTGAGGCAGGTGGCTTAGTTGACATCTAGTTGAGTGACAGATACAGTATTTGTGAGGCAGGAGAGTGATGTGTACTTTTATTTATTTATGGACCAGTCTCTCCTCCAGGGTTTAGGTAAGTTTTAATCATATTTTTCATACAGGAACAAGAAATTTAGCCTATTGGTTCCCAGTTTTTATAGCCAGTGGTAGGAAAGTAACCACTCATTTCTGAGATTCATAACTGTTGCCAGTCCAACCACTCCTTTTCAGACAGTCAAGTGTCAGAAGCCCTGTTTTAGGCTTGCCTTTACCTGATTTTTTTTTTTTTTTGTGTGTTGGAAAACCAGTACAAATGCCATCTTGTTTTTGCCTTTGCCCTAGTATTTTTTGCTGCTTGGAGTAGAGGAAGGGTTTTATGGTTTGTCCTGTTACCCCCATTTGTACTAGTAGAGAACCTAATCTGTTTGATTTTTCTATGAAGGTGTCTGTAGGGTTAACAAAACTCTTTCATTCTTCCAGTGGGGTGCTTCCACACTTCAGGTACTTCTTCTGAAGATCTTTTTTTATCAGATGCCAGAATGGGACAGCTTCATAGTATAAGTGTGCTTTTCCAGTGTCCAGTTTGGCACAGCCTGGCTTCACATGTCCCTCCCTGCTACTCTCCAAGGGTGTCGTTTGCACAGGGCAAACGCTACATCTGTGGGAATAGCCAGGGTGACTCTTGACTGTCTTGTGGATGGTGGTCTCATTCTCGAGTTTATTCCATCTTGTAGTGGCTGATGTGACTGCTCAAGCTGCGGCCCTGTCCCCTGGCTACCCTCCCATGCAGTGGGGTGGGGACGGGCAGCAGAGAACCAGCCACGTTGGCCTGGTTCCACTGAACAGTACCCCTAGGAGATCCTCTCCTGCTCCTATCTGGCAGCTTTCTGGCTGCTGCATGCTGTTGAGACGTAGCAAGAGCAGCCAGAGATGAGAACTGAGCCTGTTATCTTCTTATTTGGAACAGCATAATTTGAAAGCAGATTATGTTTCTCTTTGCAGGGTAAATGACCTAAAGTGTATTAAAAAAAGTTATCCCACAGTGGATTATCCTGAAAAATATTTAGTGATGCGTTTTGTTTCACAGCATGCAGTGGAGCTGTATGGCAGTGTGGGACAGAACGAGAAGACTAATACTTTATTTGAAATGACTACGGTGGAGGAGGGGATAAGAAGCAAAAGGTGGTTATTAGCATTCACTGGGGGCGCCTCAGAGGGTACTCACACTTTCTTCCCTCTCACCTTCCCTTTCCTGAGAGCAGTGGATAGTTTGGTAGTCACAGCAGCTTGGAACCTCAGTTAAGAGTTCATATCCTCAGGACAGCAAGCAGTACCTTAGCTGATAAAAGAAGGGAATAAAAGGTGGAGGAGATGAAAGAAGAGAATAAAAGCTGGAGGAGGAGGAGGAAGGGAAGTGGATTCCTATGGATTAATTTCAAAGAAAGAAGTATACCTACTGAATCATTCACATACCACATATGTGTTTCCTGTAGTTCTCCAGTCCTCTGGCTAATTAAATCACAGTCTGTGGTTGAACAACAGTACATCATGCTGTGTTTTGTTTTACTGAAAAGTGTTCCTATATCTTGAAAATTTGATAATGTTGTTTTGGAGCAAGTTCATTGTTACCCTTTAAATACCATGGGGAGAAAAGGGAGACTGATTTATACGTGGTGAGAAAGCTTGAAGTTTTTTTTCTGACTTGAGTAATATTGATAGAAGCCCAAATCTGTATGTGGGAATGTCAGTGAGTGATAACATGTACTGCTTCATTTAAAGTCATATGTATGACTGCATATGCATTCATAAAATAAATACTTCTCTGCATCAGAGAAAACATAAGCTTTTTTTTTTCCCCACAGACTAAAGGAATAATTCTTTTCATCTTACTGAAGTTCTGTTACCTGGATTCAGGTGATGGAAAGGGAGTGATGCCCAAACTTGGTTTTCCTCTCTTCATGAACCTTCGTTTTTTATTCCTTAGCAACTCCATATGTTTAAAATGTGTCAGATATGCAGTTCTAGAGCAAGAGAACAGTGATGACAGGGAATATCTGATATATTTCAGTCCACAATACTTTTACTGTATCATGTTTCTGTGCTAAGCACCAACAAAGGTAGTAGTAGCATTCTGCCCTTATTTGGAAGCCTCCCATCATCCTGTGCTTGAGTTGTTTTCATGCAAATATTTGTCCATCTACTTGCACACAGAGTATGCATCTGTGACACATATAGCGCATGTTAGCCTTTGTGCTTGAATGCAAAACTCTTGCTATTCTAGTTCCTAATGGGAAAGGAATGTATATTATTTCTTCTCCATTCCCTTTGTTTCATTTGAAGGAGTACATAGCAGGGGTTTCTTCTGGAATCTGAGACCTTCCTCAGTTTGAGGTTTAGTTAGGATTCTCCACGGAGCTGTGATTCTTAGTATGCTTTATTGGGTTGATGGTTGAACTGGATGATCTTCAAGGTCTTTTCCAACCTAGACAAATCTGTGATTCTGTGATCTACTGTTCTACCCATAAAATGTGGAGTGGTGTTTCCTTTATGTGCTTGGCTTAAAAAAAACACCACAAGGTTATACTTTACTCTCCTTGGAACTGTTTAGTGTTTATTCTTGAGCCAAGCCCATTTGGTATGAACTGGAAATTTAGGCAGTTAATACGAGCAGTTCTAAAATTACATTGCAGTCACCTGTTGACCCTGATTGATCACACTTAAAGTTTTAATATGTGAAGAATTAAGAAATAGAGTAGACTCTATTAATTGTTCTACTTAAAAATATTATTTCTGTTGTGAACAGGGATAGCAATGAGTATATTAAAGTTAGTAGGCCCCAAGACAGTAGAAAGATGAATTCACTGGGAGTATGATATCTTGGTGTAGGAAAAGGAAGTTTGAAACTTTTCCTTATGTCTCTGTATCGCATGGCTTGTGATGATCCACAGAGGACCAGTCCTTCAGAGTTGCTGTGGGAAGCATTGTATGGCTTGTCTGCCAAGTCAAGTTACATTAGCTCTGGCCATAGTAAATGCGAGGCATACAGAGGAGATACGATGGCAGTTTAGAGTTAGGAATCTAGTGCAAACCTTTTCAAAACAGTGATGTGGAAAGCATGAAGAGGCTTGAGAAAGTGAAAGGGGATGAAGAAAGCCTCCTGTCAGAAAGTTTGGGACTCCTTGCTACGAAACAACTTTGAAATGCCTAACTAGCTCATATATGAGAGCTGCTTGAGCAGCAGAAAAAGTTCAGTGAAAGCATAATTTAGGTATGGAAATGAAGATTTGTAATTTGCATGGTTACAATAGGGCATATTATAACATTTGTCTTTACTACAAAATACTTTGATGAGTCACACATGACTAGGAATGATTATACTACCGTGAAGTATTGTGAGGATAAAAAGGATCAGTGAATCATAGTGCAGCTGGTAGTATAGAGTTGCCTGTTTTCATAGTTCCATTATTCAGGGGTTGATGGCTAAGAAGAAATATCTTGAGTACTGTTTTGTACACATGTATGTGCATTATCAGCATTTAAAGTATTTAAATACATTTGATTATACAGTCTATTCCCTAATTGAACTCACCAGTACAATGATACCTTGCAGTACCTACATGAAAAGTCCAGAAAAGAACAAGATATCCCTACAGCATCTGTCTGCTCTGAAAGATGCTTCCTCTCAGATGCAGAGGAGATTTAATGATTTTTGGAGTGTTTTCATGAAGTTGAACTACTGTAACAGTTTATGATAAACATTTACAAGTTGAAGTGCTTTTCCATAGTTATTGAGCTCTGTCACCTGAACTTGTGCTACCAAGCCTTAACCACAGATTTTCATATCCTTTTCTTCTTTAGTGGCTGCTTTGTGGCATTTTGTCACTTCAGACTTTTTGTCTTTCAGGTCCGTGACTTCTGTGGTTTTCATTCAGTGGACCAAGTAAAAGTAATGTTGCTGAACCATACGTTGCAGTTTAGCGTTGTATGTAACACTGAGAGCTGCTACTGAACAGAGTTGTTCCCCCCCCACCCTCGCCTGCATGCTTTTGCTGTATCATTTCTGTCAGATGTAGTGATCTGTGGCTAAACAGTGAGCTTGTTCACTGCAATAATCCAAAGGGAAACTAATGGAAAATTTAATAACCTTTTAACTGAACCATCTCACCCAGTGTGTGGATAGACCATGGATCTAACTTGGGAGGAGGAAATGCATGACTGTTCTTTTTAGTGATATGCCATCATAACTGTGGAGTAAGAACAATATAAAGCTGTCTAGGAAATGATTTTGCCACTTTGACTTGTGGAGGTGTCGCTCTTTCACACCCAAGCTGCTCTCATTGTTACTCAAGTGAAAAAGTTAACGCCAGGTGCTTGGTATGTGTGAATTACATGTGAGACCCTTCAGAGGGGTGAGATGTTTTTACTGTTTCTGTATCTGTACCTCACCTTCCCGATTATTAAGAACCTATTATCAGTTATTCACTGGAGTCTAGCTGGGTTGGTCACTATAGTTGGAGAAAATAACCCAGTATTATCCATGAGAAAGAGGCACTGTGCAAGGGACCCGCAGCCAGAGCTGGCCTTCAAGTCATATGTTAGATTACGCTGAAATATTTTTTTTTTTCAGTCTTTTAATTGCTTATTGTAAGAACAGCCGCAGAGGATGTATTTTATTGTATCCTATATGGAGACCAGTTTAGAGATAACAACCAGTGGAGTATTACTCCTAGATTCGAGCTATTGGTGACCCTGACCTGGAGTTATACATGGGCCACTGGTTTAATAGCCACCGAAGGACCTTCTCTCTGTGAATGTACATTATCCATGTTGGAAGCTGTTGCACTTTGCTCTCCGTGACAATTGGTGGCAACAAGATCTGTATTTTGCTTATGTGTCTCGTTTACTTAAATGCATTTATTCCACATTTTCATTGGCTGCCCTCTTCTTTTGCTGTGATAATCAGCGACTGGTTGTTTTTAATTTGCTTCTTGTGTACCAGTCCTGATTTTATAGATGGTTTAGCTGTCCTTTTTCAGAACTGAAAAGTACTTAATCTCCCCTTGTATGGGATTCACTTCCCATCTCTTCTTATTCTTATCACCTTTCTCTGTGCCTTTTAAGTTCTACAGTGCCTGTTTTGAAACAGAGTGAAAGAGAGGGGTGGTGCCACAACTGCCTGCAGTGCTTGAAGTTTATATGCTTGAGTTTGTTCTGTGACATAATAATGTTTTGGTTTTTATTCTTTCCTTAATCAGTTGTAACATTGTTTGCCTTCTGAATATCTGCTGAGCACTGAGCCGATGTTTTCTGAGAACTGTCCACAGTGACTCGAAGAATTCTTCCCTGAGCTGTAGCTAATTTAGGCTCTATTATCATGTGTATATATAGTTACGGTTATTTTTCCCTATTTGCGATTCTTTGCACTTACCGATGTTGAATTGCATCTGCTGTTTTGCCAACCAGCCACTCGGTGTCATGAGATTCACCTGCAGCATTTTGTACATATGACTATTCTGAATAATTTTGTACAGACTGCACACTTTTCTGCTTATATGTCCATGTCAGTTCTGGACACATTCCTTATTGCTTGTCTCTGCTACTGTGGCAGAAGAGTTAATGACTAGCAAGGAAAGGGCAGTTGCGTGTTCTGTTTTGTGGCAGGAAACTTTGAAGGAACTTTACTGAAAAGTCTTGATGAAAAAGATTCTGACAATGTGATAATATACGTGCCTAAATAAGTGAATAGAGACTATAAAGGTTGTTGCTAGAAGTCAGGTAATTATGGTTCAGGTCACTGCTGTGTGAGAAATATAGTAACATTAGCAATTGCAATTGCTACACTGAAGTTGACCAACATCTTCAACACTTGAGTGTGTTTTAGTCAGTGTCAACTGACCTGATGTAGGTGTATCTGTTCTGGAATATTCTGAATCACTCTTTAGGTTCTATTAATAGAATATTGAACAGACCTCTGTTGACTGACAGTGGATGTACAGGTACCGTCTTGTATGCAGATAGGTACATCATAGAGACCTTTAGGACCTGAAAGACATTTGATGTGTCTGCTTTGTGAAGCATCACTCAACCATAAGCAGTAGTGTTTTGACTGTAATTCTGTTACATTTGTTTTTTGAACAAATCTTCGGAAATTAAACATTCTGCGTTATCTCAAGAGGACTATATTGTCTGTAATGACCTTAAATACTTTGGTTTTCTTTTGGTGGGAAACAGGGTTAAGGCAATCTTGATTTGATACTAACAAAATAAGACTGACAAGTTCAGCTGGTGAATTGAAAAAGTTGATTGCACACCCTTGGTGAGATGCTAACACACTAAAAAGCTAAGTCCTAGAACACTGGGAAAATTTTTTTCTTCTTTATATTTCCAGTTTTCCTGATTTTTATGGAATGATAGTAATCTACAAATTTAACAAGTTGAATGCAAAAAACATTGTAAAAAGTGTGGTTCTGATATGCAAAAAACTCTTTTTTCATTGGTCACTTTATTTTTTGTTAAAACACCCAAGGCTGCAGTGATAGGAAGATAATTTCTCTTAATGGAGAGCACGTTAGAACCATGAAAGAAACACCATGTCATTGTTTGAAAGTCTATCTGTTCTAGAGAAGGACAGCTAGTGAAGTATTTAACCGATCTTTATGTAGCTGGACAATGCCAATGACAGCTTCTTTGGGAACTCCAAAATGGAAAAAAGTTGCACTTTCCATACCTGAACTTTTAATCTGAAAGAGACTGTGGTTTTGTACCATTTTCTGCTCATCAGCATTCAGCAACACTGCAGGATAGAGGAAAAATACAGAAGCATAAGAAAAAGATAAAAGGAGACTGGGAGCTGAAAAAAGATAAATGACTTTGCCGTCAGTGCAGTATAATGAAAATCAAATCAGTGCTTGGCAACGCACAATTGCCCAGTATGGCTAACCCCAGACAGTGTTTTAAGTAAAATACATGCCTTTTGTATTTTATTCTTGTATTCATATAAAAATAAATGACTTAGTTATTAGTTGATTGCAGGGGAAATAGACGCCGTGATTCTGTAAAGTCGTAAGAATGAGTGTGACTTACATGTTTAGTGTCTGTTTGGCTACAGGCTTTGCCAATAATGGAATTCTGTTGTTGCCAAGGTAAGGCCAGTTAAAACCCCTCTTTGGTGTGTTTGGGCTGGGTATAAAAAGATTTTGCAAGGAGGATACACTCACCTTAAAAGTGTAAAACAATTATTTGTTTGATAGCATGTACAAAAGATACCTAGGAGTTAATTAGCTACTAGAGTCAGTGTTAGTGTGCTCACCATTGCTCACAATCTTTGCTACCATGGCAAGCTTTGGCTAGGGAGGAAGGATTGTCCTGTATGGCTCCTTTCAAGAGACTCTCAGTGTTGCTGAGCTGCCATCTTCGGCCAGCTCTGGTGACACTGGTGGTAGTGATGACTGGAGGTGATGATTCCCAGTGGGCCCAGCTAACCTCTCTCTATGGTTTTATACCTTTCCGCTGGTATTTTCTTTTTGAATTCCTGCACTAGTGATGATGATGTCTCAATAATCTTAACATCTGTAACTTTCATGTTTTTATCTGCCTCCAGGCTTTCTCGTAGCTCCTCTTCAGTAGTTACACAGCTAGGCAATAGCAAAGCTGGACCTTGGCATGCTGGAAGCTGAACCCCTGGATGGTGAAAGCAGAGTTAGCAGAGAGGGTTATAGACTACAGTGGTAGTATTTACATGACTGAGTTACACTGTAATTGAAAGCAGTATAAAAAATAATTATAGCAAACTTGTCAATTTCATTTTATCAAAAGAAATAATAAAAGTACCTTTTCTGTGTTATTTTCAAATAATATCAATGTTTCAAATTATTATGCGTTGGCACAGTGCTGCACTGTTTGTGTGAAATGCACAGTGGAAACATAATTCATTTTAGAATGTGCCTATACTGGAATCAAAACACAAAAAGGAATCCGCAACAACTTTGAAAGACTTTTGCAAACTTGCATTTTGTTCCTGATTGGATCTGACAATGTATTTTTAATGAATGTAGTCTTGAACATCTGCAAACTGTTTGCAAGCTGGAATTTTCTTTTCGAATAGCTGACTCTGGAATCACAGGCTCTGTAATCATGGATGCTGTGTCTCCACAGTACCTATTTGCAATATAATAATATAATAATCATAATAATAGCAATAATGAAATCCGTTCCCTCCCAGTTAAAATTCAGTGTTCTGGGTAGCATTTCATATTAGTATAACATACTACTGGCTGTTTATCATGGCTCAGAGATGACTGCAAATGGCCTCCAAACACCTTGTACGGGGTGAAAACACACTCGTTTTCTGGGTTGTTCCTCTCCAGCTTCTTCATTTTAGTAAGTGAATCCTAGAACCCACAAGTATACAGGAAACTTCTGAACCAGAGCTCTTTTTTCAGATTAGATTACAATGTACAAACCTGTTGGGAGCCCTGTTTGTGTCCACAGAATGAACTCAGGTTGCTGCTAACTCTGTCATCATGGGAGTTAAATGAGACAGAATTGTTCACAGGGTCATATTGTTCCATCCATTCTTGTACTTTCTAAATGTTTGTGTTGATTGTGATATTGATCGTTGTAGATTTTAAGTCCTTGAATACATCCATGTGAATGCAGTGCAATATACAGCTAGGAGAACTACCGGTATGTAAACTAACAGGGATAGGTAACATATCCAGTAAGGTCAGGTGTAGAGACACCACTAATTTAAATGGAGAGACTATATAGTTGCGATCATGCTGTGTAATGTGTGAGTAAATGCATCGCAGATCAACTCTTCAAACATTGCTGCATTCAGTGTAGACAAACCTTTAATGTTGTATTTACTTTCTTGGTTCAGTTTTATTTTTAAGCTGCAGGACCAAAAGGGAGCGAAGTGCTATCAGATCTTTTCCTTGCTGTGCTTATTGGCTTGCTTATGTGAGCGACCTAGTAATTCGATCTATTTCCATAATTCCTGAGCTCTCAGTGACCTAGAATTTGGAGTTTGTTCCAAAATACTTACTCTTTCTATCATGTGATGAAGATGCTTCAGTTTTTATGAGCTCAAAGGCCACCACCTATTAAGCTGCTTTTTTTCCATTCAGTACTAAACTAGAGCTTTCAGAACACCTATTGCTTGAGAGTCTGAAAAACCCTTGGCGATCTCAGCAGTAATGACAAAGTAAAAATCAGCATTCAAAGAAGAGTAATTTCTCAGGGTCTTACGTGAGTGTGCTTTGCAGAGCGTGCGAGTGCGTCCATGAAACTTGGGTTTGAGAAGACCAATGGAGCAGCCTTTGCTGCTGCTTAAGGGTCTGTGGTATGGTGTTCAGGTACAAAAAATGATGGAGAAAAATGTGGAGAACGATGGCTGTTAGCTGACTTCAGCTATTGCGCAGGTCATATTTGACCTTATTCCTGAGTTGGCATAAAATGAATGAAGCACATCTGTTCTTTTTAGGAGAGATGAGTAATCCTCATGGGAGTACAGCGTAAGTACAGCATGGTGATCCCTTAATGGGGGCTGATTTAGCTGCCTCTGGAACAGAGAGTGACATAGCAATGTCAACAGAGCGTTGTGTCCCAGGTCATTTACTGTGCTGCAAGTCAAGGTTTATTAGCTCAGACATGGCTTTGCCTCTGCCGTACACGTGTCTCTGAGCAATGCTGGATTGTAACACGTGATGCCAGTGCTCCTGCTAGCTCCTCTGCACCATGCTCTGCTGCCTAGGGGAGCTCTCTCTTCACAAGCACGGTTCAGGCTGCTGCTGAGGTTGTCTCCATGTGCCCTCTCCTCCAAAAGCTTACTGTTTCCTGAGATTGAGCTCACCACCTACAGGCCTGCACTGATCTTGTGGTTAGTTTGGGGTTTTTTTGCAAGTGATGAGGCCCTTTCATTTTTACTAGGAAGAAAGGCAGTGGTGAGATACTTCAAGAATTGTTTAACATAATCTGTGATTACACAGCTTTTTTATTTTTTTTTTTTTTTCCCATGAGCAAGCTGGGCAATGATCAAATGCAACTGTAAAAGTCACAAGGCCTGTTTGGATTTGTAAGCATAATACATGGAGGCACTTGGGAACAGCAGCTGGCCGGGTAGTGTTTGGGAGTCCCTGAAATACAGCAGCTGGAAGCTGACTGTCTCTCGTAGGCTTAATCCTTTGGGATGTTGATGATGAGACTGACTGGTCCTTGAAACAGGGAACTTTTTAAGCTTTGGCCTTTTGTTTGAGTCAATCAGCACTGTGAGCATGCAATCCAGCAGCAATGCTTATCCCTGGGATTTCTTTCTTGTTCCCTCATAATTTGTTGGGTGTTTTTTTTTTTGTCCTTCCCTTTGCTTTGCCTAGTAGGAAATGGCAGCTTTGAAGACCCTCATGGGAAAAGTGGAGTAGATATTTTAGAGGTGGTAGCAACAAGCTACTTGAGAGTTTTAGGTGGAACTGGAGTCAGAATATTAATGATATTTATACAAATGGTGTTCTTAGAAGCTTCTGGTAGCCGTTTTCTTCGCTTCATAGGTGGATCTGAAGACTCTCAACTTGTTTAGTTTATACTTTCTCAGCCTAACTCAACAGTCCCCTTCTGTTTTTAATAACCTTCCTGTATCCCCATGGCATTAGTGACAGTTTGCCTCTTACAGAAGTCAAATTTTCAAGCACAGGGACCCCACTCCTCACTGATACTTGGTTGTAAATAATTAGAGTACACAAACTGCGGGACAGGATCAGACACTTTGTCCTTCTCTTTCACTGTCCTGCCAGCCATAGAGTCAAGCACCAGCAACTTGAGGAAAAAGTTGAGCTCCTGTTCTGATATGTTAAACCTAGAAAGCTTCCTTACAAAGTCCCTGCTTGATTCTTTCTGGTGTTTCTATCCTATGGAAGCTTCCAAAAGATTTTGTGTTTGTTCATGTCAGCACTTGCTGAAGTGCACAAATGCTCTTGCTGTCCATACACTGTTGATATTGTCCCATGTAATTGTTCTTAATGTTTGTTAATCTGCAGCTCCTCTGGTTGTAGACAGATGTTATGCTGTGGGTACAGATACGAGGAGAGCAAATAAAGCTTGCCATTTCAAAGGTTTACCTTGCACTGTGCATTTGGGGTATGTCTCATGAAAGGGAATGCTATCTTAGACTCCAAGAAAGTATTAAAAAGAGAGAGACTAATGAAGCTGTTATATTGATATGAATGTCAGCTGGAAGCTAAGCAGGGGAATAGCTTTCTTCAGCTAGGAAAAGAGAAGGAAGGACTGTTCAAACAGCGATCTGCTCCACTGTCAGCAAAGGAACATATCTGTGTAGTCTCTTTTATTGTGCTAAGAACTTGAAGAAATGATTGTGGCAAAAATGCTTTTGTCTTCCTATTTCCATAACTGACAGGCTATTTAAGGCTTAAACCTTCAGTGTGAGTTTAGTTTTGCCTGCAGTATGACCACCATGCTTGCAGCATCTAAAAGTTTGGAAACCAAATTTCAGAAATATTTCTCTTCTTTCCATCTTCCCATAATCAGTTGGACCCCATTGTTGCTCTGTGCTAGTTAGCTTCCCAGGGAAGGAATTGCCTAGACTTTTTTATAAGAAAAGGTTTTAATCCAGTTTCTTTTTAGATGTGATCCTGTTCTAAAGAAACTATTTTAATCTAATGCTAACCAGCACATGGGTATGAATGAAGAGGTCAGCTCTCACTGAATTGTTTTGTTTTGGGAAACCCATGTAATAATCATCCAGACCTAGTTTAATCTCAGCTAGTTAGCTGACTGGCTAGCTGTCCAGATGTAAACCAGATGTGGTGTTTGAGCTGTGGCTGATCAGAAAGTCTTATCAAATTGGCCTTTTCCATAGGCATGTAGAGGGCATTGCTGTTTAACTCACACTTTCCTTATAGGAAATATGTCCTGAGTAGTGGAAGTTTTAAGATGAGGAATGTAATTTGAATGATAAAATGTGCAAAAATATTTTTTATAACCATAAACATCTGAGCATTTAATACATTGGAAGGGATTTGATTAATAACCCTGCAGTTAAGCATTTTTCAGTATTTTAATTTAAACAATTCTCATGTTGTTATATTAACGTGTATTCTGTAGATTAAAACCAGCATACCTCAGAGTCTTGTTCATCATATTTGTATAAATTTGTATATGTCAGAGTACTTGAATTTTGCAGCTTCTTTTGTCTTAAGGTGCAAAAAGCCTCTGTTTGCCAGTTCAGATTCTTCGTGTATATATGATCTGCCACTTCTCATCTGTGTCTCTGCTGGCTGCTAGTTAGGCAGTTAATCACTTTGATCCCTGGTTGTGGCCTTGATCTTTCTCAGATGGGAGTCCTGAGATAGGAATAATGTTCTAATTGATTCAGCCCTTCTATTTTGCTTTCTCTACTTATAATTGTAATTTGTCTTTGTAATTTTTTTTTCTCTTCTAATTCTCATGTTTTACACTGACATTGGTATGCTCAGAAGGGAGCTGGAATCCTTCCAGCCATGAGTTGGAGGTGTTATTGATAGATAACTGCCTCTTCCCTAATTTATCTTCTCTGGCTGAAGTGCTCATTCTACCCATGGTTTTGTCAGAGGCTAGTTGTGCAATCGTGTTTGGATACTATTAACACATTTAGCTTTTTTGTTTTATTTTTGTGTTGTTCTATGGATTTGGAGGGTTTTAAAAAACATTTAAAATATTAGTTGAGAGTCAGAAACAGAGCTTTTAATGATTTTTTTTTTTGGTGGATTTTAGTGTATGTCCATACAAAAAATTTGATTTCTTGTTTCCCTGTTTCATGGTTTATGGATTTTGCTTTTACTGGCCAAATTGTTTGTCTCTTTGCTCCGACAAGTTTTTAGCCTGAAGGAACTCTCACTGTTAATATGGTTGCTGCTCTTATTGATGTAACCCGTTTTTGTTATGGATTTTATACCAGTCAGAGCATAAAATTTCCCACGTGCATATTTTTCTCCCTTCTAAGGGCTAGGTACAGTTTTTCAAAAAGTATTGTGGGCTTAATCCAGCACAATGCAGACTTGCCTACAAAGTGCTGTTTCCTCAGTGCCAACAAATATTAAAGGGTACTTTAAAACTCAGCACCTTACAGTACTAATCTGTTTACCTTGCAAACAGTTTTTCTATTAAGTTTACATGTAGCTCACTTTCCTGTGTTGCTTTTGCTTATCACTGCTATTATAACCTATGCATTGAGTAAATGCATTTGAGCTCACAGATGAGCTGTGCTTTTGCTTTGCTTTTCTTGGGACTATATTTTGTCATTCGTTCTCTTTATTTACCACAGATTTTTTTATTTTGTAATACCAATCAAGATTACTGCAGACATATGATGAGTAAGGTGAAATATATAGCTACCAGACTATGGTTTCACTATTGTTTTACTGAATTAGTGAAACACAAAAGTACTGACATGCCCCTGCAATCATCTTTGCTAGATTGTCATGTACAGTCTGTCTCTATCTCCTCCCAGTTTTTTTGTTATGCTCTAGACAAGTGCATCACTTTACTTAGTAGCTATTTTGTAGGGGACCACTTTGTTGAAATCTCTTAAAGTAATTGCTGTCAAGTGAATAATAAAATAGCCTTTCCCTTTAAACAAAGCTAATAGCCTCCGAATAGTAGCCACATGACAAAAGATGTTATGGGAATGGGATGGTTACTCTTAGACAGGAGTGAACTTCAGTTTTCAGAATGTCTTCTGAAGTTGAGCAATTTCCGGGATGCAAGTATGCAGTCTGGGATATAGTGTAGGTCTGTTTTTTGAAAAACGTGTTGTGACTGAGAAACCTGAAAACAGGGGTTTTTAAAATTTATTTTTTAAAAATTTGTAATGGAAAAGGTGCTGTTTTCCAGAAAATGTTTTAGGCATAGTAATTTGATGATTTATGATGGAAAGATTATTTGTCAGTTTGGGGCAGTGAGGAAATTCAAGTTCTATTTCCAGCTCTTCTTCAGATTTTCTTGCTGATATTAAGCCCATCTTTCTGCATCCTTAATTTATAAAACAGAGATAATAACAGTTCTTTTCCCCCATGTTTTGCCAGTCTTTCTTTAGACAGAAAGATCTAAGGGTAACAGTCAACTCTTGCTCCTATTTATGTAATCAGCTGAGCACAGGGGAACTGTGTTGTCATATTGACAGCCTCTAGACAATGCCAAAATATAAATCAGCAGTTATAATGGTTGCAGATTATAATTTCAAATGGAATCATTCTAAGGTAACATCTGTGTGCTTGTGACAGAGCAGTCTCTAGCCAGGTGAAATGGGTCATGCCATAGGGCTGCTGAATGTTGTAGGTCACTTGCTAGCACTTCCTTTAAACTTGTGTACTTCTGTAACTCTGTTTTTTATCCAAGAATAGGTGAAATATTATTTATGAATTATGTGTGAGGTGAATGTTTGACTATAAAATAGCCAATGAAAAATACGCTGAATAAGAGAGTTCTTTTAAATGTCAATCCAATCCCAGTCCAACCAAAGGAAATGGAAATAGGCATTAATCCTTGGGATACTTTTACTGTAGATTTTTCCTGGAGGAAAAAGCCGTTCTCGCATCATCTTATCACTGGTATTGCGATACGGAGTTTTTATGTGTAATATGTAGTGTAAATTTTTCTGCTTTGTTTCTTAAAGCTATGCTGATTTTTAACCTTCTACAAAGAACTGTAAGGAGCTTTACCCACTGGGAATCTCAACAATTTAGACAGTGAATTCCCCATAATAGCGAAGTTTTTCTTCCTAGGTTGAAGTTCTGTAATAATGCAAAATTATCTGTATCCAGTCTGTCATGATCCTCTCTTCTCTCCACAAATGCTTTCTCATGCTGGCTCTAACACCGACCTGATGGGTGGCCGGGTGAGGAACCTGGGCTGCCTGGACACTACCCACCTGGTTACCAATGTAGTTAGCCAACTCATCTGGTTGACAGCTGGCTGTGAGATGAGATGAACTCTGCTGCTGATGTAAAGGAAGAGTCGAGGCTGAATGACTGAGTAGGTGGTGGTTGGATCGTGGCAGTCTTAGTTGGCTGAAATGGCTATGAAATGGTGTCCGTAATTACATTTGCTATACATTAGTTGTTAACATGTTCACTTTCTGTCCCTGAGCCATTTCAACAAGGTGATACAGATTCTGAGTGTTCTAAATTAATCTTAATGGCACTGTGGTCAGTGACATAGCCAATATTTTATTTTATGCCAGCTGAGCATTGGTTGGATTTATATGCGAGAGCAGCTCATTAACTTTCCAAAGTATTTTATGATCTCTTCTCAAGTTAGAAATTGTAACATGTCTGTGTGACAGTTTTGCCTCCTGATGGAATAGATTGTTGCACCTTTGGCTGGAGCAGTAAGCAAACACTTGTATTTGGTTTTATTCAGATGAGAAATTGATGAGGCAACTAGATGCTTCTCTGCTTCTCATGTGCAATCATGTTTACTTCAAAAGCAGATGCTAAAAACTGCCACCCCTGCCCTGAAAATACATGGCAATCTCTTTGCTTAATGTTCCTCATTTCCCCACTGTCAGCTGGAACCCCAGAAGTTTCTTTCACTTCTTTCTCCTTCAAGTTCATGCTGTGAGTCTTTATCCAGGAACATCTGCTATGTCTGTTCAAAGCCTCTTTCCCCTTGCCCTGCAACAATGTTCAGGTGCCCCTGTGCTTGCATTTAGTTTCCTGAGACACCTTTCTACCAGCATAACTCCTCTGTGACCATTTCTTTCATATAAACTTTATTTTTAGTGGCAGCTTCTCTTTTCTTAACTTTTTTTAAAACCAGTTAAAGTTGGTTTGAATGAGGATGCAAAGATGATGTTTGGTTACTTTAAGAAAAGTTCCCCCTCAAACTCCACCAAAACAGCATTTCCTCAGAAAGTATCAGGTCATTGAACTCTCAATGTTTCCAGCTAGCTTTGAAAATTTTTTTCCAAAATTTATTAAAACATTTTTGGTTATATCAAAAAAGGCTCAGTGCAATGCTGTGTGTGACTGCTCAGTTTGGCGAAAAGTCATCTGATTATAAAGAGGAGCTGTCCCTTCGGTATTCAGTAAGCACATTTCATTGCCATACAGTCTTTTGGGTATTGTCCATAATGAATAATGAATAGGAGACTGAAACAAGGCATTTTTCTGTCATTTCTTCCCATTATCAAGTTTAACTATGTTCACTACAGCAGAATTGATATTTCAGTACAGCTACTTCTATCTTTCCTTCACTCATCAATGTTGTAAAATTTATTGCATTTGAACACACAAAACTTGTGGAGTTATGCATGCATGTGAAGCAACTGATACACATTCTTAGTGGAACTTGCCTTGTAGCTTGTTTGCATATGTAGTGAAGTGTTATTACTTTTGAATTTATCACATTTAAAAACTCATTTGACTTGCAATGCCTTGTTTGCAGCACTGACCCAGGGAGGTTGCAGCCGAGACTGTTGCGTCCGGACATCTGTCTACTACATTAAATGTGTAATGTGAACATATATTTATCACTGTAAGAATAATAAAAGCAATACCTGTGCCTAAAATAGTGAGCAAAATAATGATAAAAGATCTCAGATTATCAAGTAAATTGGAAGCTTTTAAGTACAGAGGCAAAGCATGTGTTTTTCAGCTGAGTGTCACTTGCTGCAGAAGTATTATGAATCTTGAAATAAAGAGCATAAGACTATGTTCTCCCCCTTTATGAAATTTGTGACTGCTCTATTGAAATGTTAGGGCCTTCTGAAACATGTAAATGTATGTTTGAGTTTAAATGCATATTTAAAATTAAACATATGCATAAATGCTTTCCTGAACTGAGATTTTTTTAAATTACTGTGAGAGAGCCCAGATGTAGCAGCGCTGGGCTGAGCCTGTGGGTATAGTCACACAGAGGGCTGGAGCTAGTTTGGAGGGGCCTCCCAAGAACCATACTTCACGTGGAGTCTGCTGGTTTTGAGGAAGGGATTAAAAACCAAGCGCTATTCCCAGGGTGGCATTGCTGACACCAGTTGATGTGCAGAAACATCTGTTTCATAATGGCAAAGCACTCTGAGCTGCTTTAAAACACCTGTCAAAGTTACTTTTAATTCTGCTTGAAGTAGGTGGGAGGGAAAACTATCCTTAATTGTGAAGTGTATTGCTGTGTTGATACAAGGTTACCTAATCCATGTTTGCCTGCACAAACAAGAAGATTTAAGGTGGTCATCAGACATTTGCTCAATTTCCATACTCCCATTTGCTCCCAGTCTGTTCAAACTTGAGTACGTGTAGCAAAATGGACCAAAGATAGAAAAAAGGGGAAATCTAGACAATAGCAAAATAGGTAGATGCTGTCCTTGGAACGTTAGCCATGTTTGCTTGGAAAGATGCTGTCATAGTGCCAAGCTAAAGAGGAGAGAGATTCAGGTCTCCTGTGGTCCCACAGGCGTATGTGATACAATAACATTCAGGGCTGGGCAAAGGCTCTCTGTGGATGGGGGTACCTTTGGAAGTGGTTTTGTGTAGGCAGGTGTGTGACAATGTCTATGGTGTCAGGTG
Source organism: Strix uralensis (assembly GCF_047716275.1). Lineage (NCBI taxonomy): Eukaryota > Metazoa > Chordata > Aves > Strigiformes > Strigidae > Strix > Strix uralensis. The sequence continues at coordinate 41,787,923 of NC_133976.1, forward strand.
TTGTGAAGGGCTGGGATTATAGATGCATCTTCGCCCTTTGTCAGCAACAAAGCTGGCCTTGTTGTATCTGGTGCCGTGGCAGATACAGCAATGGTTACTGCTGTGTGGATTTTGTGTCAGGATGTTTTCAAGATGCAGAGAACTATTTTCCTTATAGCACATGGGTTGTAAACGTAAGATCCAGTCAGTGGTCCTGCTTCTTATGATCTGAACTGTCAGTAGTCATGACCAGAGTACCACCATTTAAAAGACTATGTATGTTTTTTCTTTTTTCTGTGCACTGCCTAACAAGGACTACTCGAGTTGTGATCTAAAAACATGGACTGTAGACATGGCAGATGCTGTTGGTGAAGGTTGCCTTGGCAGAAGTGTCCCTAGCCCAGGGGCTGGATTGGTCAGATCTCTTCTGAACGTCTGATTTAAAGCCCCTGTAATTAACAGGAGTCATTCAGTTGAAGTCAGCGGGTGTTGTTAGGCCGTTAGAGCCCAATGAGCCATCTGCTTTCACAAGCCTTCCCTTTCTAAAACAGAGGTGCACTTTATTCCCTTGGAGCAGTATTTCTCATCTAGTGAGCTGTGATTCCTCCAGGGCGTCAGGGAAGGCAGTGATGGCAATTGGAGTGGTCTTAAAACATGAAAAAGATGACTAAACATTTAAAGAAAAGATGTCTTGCAGAATAAATGCAGACTATTATATGGGATTATTGTGATCAGCGAACTTTACTGTTACAATAAATAAAAGAATAAAAACATGTCTTGATATCAAGCAAGGATGATGCTCCCCTAGAAAGATACACCACTCTGAGAATGAAGGTTTCAAAGGGTATACACACATGAAATAGAAGGCAGCATAGAGAATAATGTCTTCAAGAGCAGGGTTCAAATGTAGAAGGGCGTATTTAATTCTCAAGTAAGAGGTGGGCTCCAGTGTATGTCATGCTTCAGGCTTGCAAGCCTCTTACTGTAACATCCTAATTTCTGCCAGGTTGTCAGCTTCCTTCATTCCCTGAGGATGCGGGTTGGCAGGCTTATGGCACCTCTAACAAAGGTTATTAGTGGTCTTCCTCTAGTGCCAGAGGGAGAACATACTGTGGTTCTCTCTGGTCTTACTTCATCTTTGGTGAATTCCTGTAGAGGGAGAAGGTTGGACAACAGTCTTTTTGCAATTAGACAGGTGTAAATAATGGATTTTTACTTTTTATTTCCATGGTCAAAATGCTGATTGTATTCCATGTTCCTCATACCTGCAAAGCAGAACTGAACAAAGCTTTCAGTTTGACCTGAAATATTTCACAGAATGTGGAAAAATGACTGCAGGTTTTTCCTTACTGTTCTTCATCCCCTTCATCCTTTTATTGTTTTCAAGTACTTCAATTTTAATGCAAAAAAAAAAAAAGTCGTGATTTTAAAATGTCAAAATAGAACAGTTCTGTTTTTTCTGAACCCATTCCTCTGTTTATTACATGCTGAAATTGTCACTAGTCTTTGGTACAGTGGAAACATTTTTAGTGAACGTACTATTCACCAGAAATTAAGATGTTCATTGCTATTTACAGTTTGTACTTGTCAGAATTTACCCATTATACCTTGTATATAGTTATTAATTCACATTTTTTGTAACACTGAAGTAATAAAAAACCCTTTTTTTTTTTCTTTTTAAGTGCTAACTTTCTTTTTGATGAATAATTTTTACTTGCTGTAGACATGAAGATTTTTCTCATGCACAGTAGTTAATCTGATTTTAGGTAGATGTGATTTGTTCTAAATCTGTTGCACATTTCTTACCATATATCACAACTGTCCCTCGCTATGGGAAACAACTCTCACTTTACAATCACATTCATGTGTTCTGGCGACCTGGTATTACAAATATTTTTAAATTACTTTGACTTATTTTATATAACAAATGCTGAAATATTAAGAGAGACTACAGAAAATGTTGCAATATGTACAAATTATTTGTGAAAGTATTCTTTTCGTACAGCAAATACTTTTGACTAACTATAGAGAAGTAGACTATTGAACACTTTGAAGTGTTCAATAGTCTACTAAAGAAGATACAGAATTTACCATACAGGTTTCAGGAATATTTTGGTATTTTTTCTGATAATGCTGCCAAAGTCATTCTCAGAACTTGAGTTAGGTTAATAATATTTTTAAATTAATTGTTCAGGATGATTTTTCTGTGGTGGTATCTGAGTGTGGCTATTGCATTGTCTTTATTTAAAGTTCTAATTAAAATAGCCCAGGGCTTCTGGAAAAGAAACAAGGGGAAACAACTCGTATTTTTGCTGACTTTAGAAAAGAATGAGAAAATCTACGTTACAGCAATTTAATATAGGATCTCGAATATCTTCTTGCTCTGCTGTTAACAATTGAAAATTATTTCTAGCAAAGTGTGTCTAGTCTCCTCCATCAGTGGCTGTGCAGTCTAAGAACAGCATCTTACAAATGTCAAAGGGGAAGTCTGGGTTATAGGGCTGCAGGTGCAAACCTGGTTACTCAAACTTGTGGTAGGAAGGAGATAGTCAGTCTGGTTCCATTTGAGACAGAAATGAGAGGTTTGGACTTTTTTCTTTTCTTAGAACGTCTGTTGAAAGGTTGCTAATGGTTGTAAATGTAGGTGCAAAGGAGTTAAAAATCTGTGTGAACTTTGTTATATTCATAGGTATTATGACAGTGTCATTACTAATATGATAAATTTACAATGTTTTTCTGGTATTTTTGTCACTTAGACACACGGGGAACTACACTGCATCAGCGTACCAGTGCGCTGTGAATATGCCTGTTGTCTGAACAGTCCCTACTTTATTAATTCCCAAATGTGGAAGGTGCTTGGTGCAGACTGTCAGGTGGCGGTTGAGGCTGAATGCCAATTTTGAATTCCCTCCCTGCCTCTGCCACCAGAGTTGCTGTGAGATGCTGAGCAAATCACATAAACTGACATAGTCTCATTTAGTCACTAATTGTGTGTTACTAATTTTCTTAATACCCAAACTAAGGCACCTGTGACCAGACTCAAGCTGTATAAAGTGTTCACTACTGCAAGAAGATATAATGGGAACAGTGCTTCAAGTGTGTGCAATAAAACTGTTAAGTATACTTGACATTGAGAGGTGTCAAGATAAGCACCCAGAATTAGTCTCAGTCGCTCTTTGTTCTCCACTTTCTTACATGAAAATAATAGTATAACTTAATCTTGCAAAGACTGTGAAAAAGAGCTTCACTAATATTTGCAGGGCAGTAGGTGCCATTGCAGTGAGTGATGAATTATGCACCTAGGCTAGAAACCTATTTATCTTTTGTGGGAGAACATGTACTACTTTTATTTATATTTAGGTCTGACTGTGCAGAAGATTTTCTGTTCTTTCTCTTACTTAAATGAATGTAAAATTGAATTCTTAGTATAGTGATCGAACAGTCTGTGGGAAAGTATATAATAATTACGCATTATTGTTCAGTCCAACATAGTTATAAAGGAACACAACCCATCTACCTTTTGAAATTAAAGCATTAAACAAACAAAACAATTATGCTAATCAAATCTCATGTCTTAATCTTCATTCTGTTTCATTTACTTAAACTTTTTGGGACAGTATCTGAAAACTTTACAGTCTTTATTATTTAACACTCAGAATCTTAGTATAAGCTAAGGAAATAATATAATCCCATTTTATGGATTTGGAGGTAAAACATGGCCAAGATAAGCCCATACACATTAAAGGACATCGGTGTGTGAAAGTTAGGGGTTTCAGTTTCAAGCTCCTTATATCATGAATGACACCTGAGAAGGCATCATCCAGAACAGCCAGCCAGGTAGGTAGAGTGTCACAAACTGTCCCCTGTGAACTAAAAGGGAATTTTCTGAGGCCAGGCGTAGGTCTGTGATGGTGCCTCTAAAATTCCTCCATACATTTCATGTTCAGTGGTTGTTGGGTGAAGGGCAGAAGCAGACCCAGCATTTGAAGACGTCTGGCATGCTTTGGCAACGCCTGTTGCCTCAGAGCCCCTGAGAGACCTGGGCAAAGGCGCAGGTAACTTCTGAAGTGTGTTCCAGCTTAGGGGTGACCTTGGTGTGAGCCATGGAGCCCTGGCAGTCCAAAGCTGTTCTGGGCAGGCTGAGAGGCACCCAGGGAAACTTTATAGGCAAAATAGAACTATATTCAGCGTTAGGCAGATGGCAAACGAAAGTTTGCAGTACTGTGGTTTTTGAGCTTTGATACCTGGGCTCCATCTCAGAAACCATTAAATGCCTTTTCTGCATTTGCCAAAAGACACACGTTGTAGTGCAGTAAGCTGAACCTCGATTTTTCTTGTATGTACTTATTTTTTTTCTTCCCTTCTGTTGTCCTTATTATGGACACATTTGGACACTGTCAAATTGAATGATTTTTTTGCATACTTGGTTGACTTGAGTCTTTTTTTCCTAATTTGCTGATACAGTCAACTGTGCCAGTAAAGCAATTATGCAAAATTGTGTATAAAGGTTTAATGATACAAAACAGTGTTCATCACAAATCTAATTGTGATTCTCCCCATCCTTCCATAAACGAAAGGTTTTGAGATGTTTGAATTAGGATATCGGTGGTTAATATCTATTTTGTTAAAAAATATATTTAGTTTAGCAGATAAGGGAACATTTAATGTACATGTCACTGTTAACTTTGGAAGGAAGCAATAAACAAAAATAGTGACTTGGAGGTGTTCAGGTAATGGTTTATATGCTTTCAGGTGGTGATTATGAGAAGTCTGCTTTATTACTTGTCTCATTAGGTTACATTGCTATCTGTTTTACATTACAAATGATAACTATGTATGGTCGATTGTGCACAGAGTCTAATACAACACAAAGATAAAAATTTAAAGATGGCCATAGTAAAAAAGTAGAATAATGTGCCTGCAAGTTAAAACAAAGAGGTAGTGGGTTAAAACAGAATTGGCAGGTATAGTGTATTGAGATTTGATACCTGGTTTCCACTTGGATAATTGAACTGGTTCAGGAAGAGAGCAGTAAAGCAATACCTGGTAATGCTTTCGCTGAAAAGCCGAAAATCCCATTGGCTTTTCTTGGTCCAGAATAGAGCATTTAGAAATATTTCAAAACTGGTATTTCTCCTTCATGTTTTCATTGATATTTTCTGATTTCTGCCTTGCTGCTTTCCTCACAACCCTGGCTGGGATTTAATCCTAACAGAGAAAGTATTAACGAGTCAGATATTATTATTAGGACTGACATTTAGTAGAGTCTCGTTTGTATCAGGTCATTATGTACTGTAGGGAGAGACCTTCTGCCACAGCCACTAGAGACAAAGTACTGCTTCCATCAGACAGAGTATGAGGAGGGAGAACAAAAAGCGTCTCTCCTTTCTATCCCTTTCTTGGTTAAAGTTCTCAGCTGCATGTCATCTTTGCACTAAGGAAGCTTTAAAGACTGCAAGGACAGGGAATACTGAATAACCTGGCGGTGCTTTCTGCTACCTCCTTAGTCAGGGTCACACTTGAGTGCTGAATTATGAAGGTGAGTTCTGTTCACTTGGGTGCTCTGTGTAGTCAGATGTGTGAGCTGTTTTATACTGAACACAGCAGTCTGTGTCTTGTATAAACAGCTTTGATTTACTGCTTTCTGAATACAGAGGCCTGAAGCAGTCATGGAGATTTCAGGAATGTTAATTGTTTATGTACATGAATGGGCTTATAAATGGTTGGTTTTGCAGTCTTCCATAGCTCATCGTGGGTAACTGTGTCAATGCCAGAGAAAATAAAAGAGAACATTTTTTTTTTTTCTACACAGTCTACTAATACTTTCAGGGCTCGATATAATGTGCCTTTAACAAACCGTGAACTTCTCTCCTACTGAGCCACTGCATCCTGCCTACATTCAGTGTAGGCAGAGAACCATTATACTAATCCACTCTCCCATCATATCTCTACCAAACACATGTAAGTGTTTCGTCTGAATATTTATTTTGATGCAAGGAGTGTTAACTCTTTTATTTGGCAACACAAACAAGTAGGAGATTGTGACTTCTCAACTTTGTAACCTTAATTGTGGAAGTTCTGGTTTTCATCTATGACATGTTTTAACAGACGTTAAACAGTCACATTTAGCTTTAAGAAAGTAATCCTGCCACCTCACAACAGCCTTAGAATAGTTCATCTCTGGAGGTAGGATAGCTTTAAAATGTAGATGCTGAAATGATCACTGTTTTGTTTTTTAACAGGTACGGCTATATGCAAGGCCTGATGCAATCCGAAGAGGATCGGGGGACTATGCTCTAAATATTACAAGGAGACTCATTGAATTTTATGAAGATTATTTTAAAGTGCCCTATTCCCTGCCGAAATTAGGTAAGATTTCCCCTAGAACATGAAGTTCACTCAGAGATGGGAGATTAGGTCAGCTTTTTTAAAGGAAATTTAAGACTGGAATGTACTAGATTTCAAGGTAGGGAATGTTTGTTTTAATTTAGAAGGATCAATAAGTAAGGAATTTTTCATCTCTTCCTTGAAGAGGAAGGGAAGCCAAATTGTCCCCTCTCCAGCCTCGCACTGAAAGGAGCAGGAAGTATACAGTACTTATATTTGTTAGGGAATGGGAAGAGAACTTGAGACCTTTCACTGATAAGTGGGTTGGATTTTTTTTTGATGCTGTTTATTTTGGTCCTTTCTTTCATTAGATAGCCACTGGGAGGTGTTCTGTAATATTTGTATCTTGATGCCTGAGCCTTAGATGGGGAGCAGAATTGAAAATATTTGTGGAAACTGGGAACCTGTAACAGTGCAAGGCTGTATTTTTTTTTTTAACGCTGACTTAATGTGGTTTATTAATGATGATTAGTACATGTGCTTAATTGTATTGTTGCTTATTGAAAGATTTGCTGTGAACTTGTTTTGCTGCTCAAGTGGCCTAAATGTAAAAGCTGTAAATTTCTATTATTTTTTAAATAGTTTCCTCTCCTCCACCCTTTCACCACAATCAATTGTTCTCCTACACACTTGAATACTTTATACCATATTATTACACCCTCCCTCCTTTAGAGCATGTTTGATCAAGATCCAGAAAAGCCTATTGCTCAGCAGCAGGAAGAGAGCTTGTATTTGATCAGAAGTGTTATAGTTGGAACTACAGGTGATCTTCCCAGGAACTCAGGGTCTATTTCATTAAATCCCTTGCCTGCTGAGTAGCCTTATTAGTCTTACAGCTAATGGTGTAGGAGATAGATAAAGTAACTGATGTTACTAGATGAGGGTGTTGCATGAATTTCTTGTAAGAATGTTGTGGCATTTGTTTCCTGTTGTCTTTAAATGATAGGTTACAGGCAGTGTTCTCCTGGATAAATATGCAGATGGGTTAAACATGGTACATGCATAAGGCTTTCTGTGTGTCTTTTCATACCTGGTTCAGGTATGTAATGATGATTTCATAGATGAAATTATAGACTTAGAGGTGCCAAAAATTTAGAAGGAAAAAAATATTCGAAAACTTTCCGTTGATTATAAAGAATGAACATCATTACTTCAGGTAGTTTACTGAGGATGCCAGGTAGCATCAGGTGCTAGTGACTGTTATCTGCTTCAGAATATCCTTCACAATTGCAACATACGGTCTTTCAACGCAATGTGCTGTATGCATTATCATGCTGTGGCATATCTTTTAAAAATATCTCATTGGAAATGAGTATGTTGCAGTTTGGATCTCTTTGGAACAGAACAGGAGGAATAGTCACAGGTAACATTGTTTCATCAAGTATTTGTAGTAAAATTGTTGAGTTAATGTGAAATACTTCTTGAAAACTTTAGTTATTCTACAGTGATACCATAAAAAATAGTGTGTAAACCTTTGTATACTATAGTAAGGTTAAATTTATTTAATGTAAATATAGTAAGGAAAATTTCAAAGCGCTCTAAGTGACGTAAATATTTTTGAAAACTTGATTTGCATATGAACATAGTTATATTTGTTACCAGTTCAGCTGAACACTAAGATCACTATGTTTAGGAATGTGCTAGTGTCTTTAACCCAAAGGACTGATGAATTTTTCTTTACTGGAATATGGAAGGTTAGGGACAATAGTCTGATGGGTGAATAAAAGGACTAAAAATGAAAACACTGTAGTCTTTCTATGATAGTGATTTTGCAGCAGTATCAAATAATTTTCTGAAGGAGACAAACCAGCATTAGCTACAGCAGTGGAAGATGTCTGCATCAGAAGAATGTGTTGATACAGAAAACGAGCCTGTGCTCTCTGAAGCCTTGGAACTGTCACCTGATACATTGCTGTCACCCCTGCAAAGACTTGTGTACTTCATTAAGGTTTTAAGAAAAATCAGAATGTTTTCTGAGGGACATTTTAGGAGTTTTTCATTTGATTTATAAATGAAATGTTAAATGTCTTCAGGTGGGAGTGAAAATTGAAGAATGTAGTTTAAAAAGCTTTTTAATGACAGCATCAGTTTTGAGAAAATGTTCTACTTCAAATGTAGATGTTTTAAAAAATAAAAAATTTTGTCATGTATTGTCCAGGTCTAACAAGAGCGAACTTAAAGAAATGTAATTATTATAGTTGTAAACATAATTTATGTTTTCAAAATAATGTGTTGTTGGAAATACTGACCGGTTTCCTGTGCAGGTGCTGTAAGAGCTACTGAGCGGTATACTGGGGTGTGGGCACAAGGGACCTGCAACCCTTGGTGAAGCACTTCCATGATCTATGTGGTCATCTATTTGAGCTCTCTGTATAGTAGGAGTATCTGAGGACTTTTAGGCTCTTTGGATGTGTTGCTATGTGACCTGTGTTCCTTTGTTCATTTCTTATGTCACTGAGGTCCATTTCCAAGGATCCTTGGCGTTTGAAGGTAGTGCTCCTCATGTGAGTTTGTAATAAATCATCTAGTGTTCTCTATGGGAACCACTTTCTCATGGCACTCTTGACTGTTTTTGACCAGGCTTTTTTACTGTACTTATATGCAGTCAGATGTCTGTAGTTGCTGTTGCCAGTTGTGGGTTCCTCTGACTTCTTGGCAGCCTCTGTTACTATTGGGAACTGTGAAGAATCTGGGGGAACCTTTTTGTCACCCAATGACTATGATTTTTTAGGTCTTATATGACCTGTACTGACTTCTGAATGTACTGGAACAGTAGATTTGTTTGCCAATTGATGCAAATTCTGGTAATGAATGTGAATTGAGGATTTCTCTCATTTGAATAACCAATTTCCACAGCTAAAAGTTCTACTTAGCTTGTAGATATTTTCTCTTTTCCCACATCATCCTCTGAACTGGAAGGTGCTTCTGTAGGGTTTTAAACTAATAATTTTTGTATGAATTTCATTTCTGAAAAGTAAGTCAGGTCTTTAAGAGAACCCAGATTTTTCCAAGACTGTAATATCATTATAAACACTAGTTAAAATGAGGGGTGGATAAAACATTGGGTTTTATTTAATTCTAAGAAGATATGCAGTAGGATTTTTAATTGTGTTTCTATGGCTGGTGGATGTAAAATATGTTTCTGTATTTGTATCACATACTTATTTTTAATGCAGTTTGCAATGTAGAAAAAAAAAATCTTTGTATCTATAGAGCTTTTTCTTATGAGGATCTTTGAGAATGGAATAGTTTCCCTATGGGGAATTATTAGGTTGTGACTCTTAAGTTCTGAATTATTTGAGGTGGAGGGGCTGACTGCCTTTCCCAACCAAGGCTCAAGAGCCACTAGTGAGGTTAGCAGAAGACAGGTACAGAGAACACAAAAAGATCACTGTTACTGCAGCAGGTGGTAGATTGTGAAATCGCTTGTCAAAAAAGATTGTAGATGCAAAAAGATTATAGAGGTCCAAGAGGGACATGGACAAGTACTTGCAGAGGTGGTCCATGGAAGGAAATCTCATGGTTTGAAAACAGAAGGTAGGAAATAACTCGGAAGAGTGTATTTATACTTCCTTGATCTAACTCTTTCCTGAACATCTGCTTGTGGCTGCTGCTGGAGAGGAGAATACTGAGCTAGGCAGTCTTTCTGTCTGAGCTGGCAAGGTTATCCCTATGTTCCTAGTCTTCTAGTTTCCCAAGTGTTTCTACTGAAGGGCCACAGAATCTCTTTTCCAGAATACTTCATGTACTGAAACTGGGAAACTTTATAAGGCTCCAGTTATGAAGGATTAACAAAACCTGGTGTGTGATGAATAAACAAGCCACTTGTGTGATGACTTTTTGGGTTTCTGGGCTTGGGTTTTCCTTCCCTTAACAGCATTGCAGGATCAGTGTTAGCAGAATGCATTTACTGCTTTTCTGAAAGCTCATTTTACAACTTAATTTGTTTTATTCTGAGTACTGTATTTAGACACCCATGTAATTACCGTAACCACTGTGGGTTGTGTAAAGGAACTTGGGTGTCTCAAGGGTTAGACACACAGTGCCTAACTCAAAGGCACTTTACTTGGATTCATTCAACTTTAGGCACTCAACTGGCTTGTCTAAATTTGCAAGCTGATTGCCCTAGGTGGTTTGACTCTTACATGGGCAGAGTCTCCTACTGGAGCTGCCTAGGTAAGAGAAAAATTGTTTTATTAACTGCTGAGCTTTATTTGAATGTCATCTGTACCATTAAACTTTCACAATGTGCAGACGTGAGAAGGAGATGTTTAGTGATGGAGAGCTGTGAATGGAGTTGGGAAGAACTTGGGCTTCTCAGAAAGCTTTTAATTCCCCATTGAAAGTGTCCTAAAAAGTGGAAATATGAACAGTTGAAGAATCCACTTTGGGACATGGCTGCATATGTTAGAGAAAGGCTGGGTGAAAGTAAATCCTCATGCTGTTTTGTCTTGAGGTCAGTGGATGTGAATCAATATTTAATTTATAAATATTGCAATTTCTGTGAACACTATAGTGTTAAAATACATCTTTATTTTTTTTTTTTCCCCAGACTTTAGGAAGTCTGTTTTTCTGTAGATTTGCTGTACAGCAAACTTTGGAGTTACATCTGATATATTCTATGTTTTGTGGTGGGTTTTTTTTTCCTTCAGCTGTGTTCAAGGTACCAATTAGCTGGTTCATGTGAAAAATGATATGGTCTTGTTTTCATTATGCAGCATAAAACGCTTTAAAGTTGTGAATGCAAAGTCTAAGAAAATGTTTTTTCAAGGGATTTAGTGGATGTTCTACACAGTGGAAGGCAAGATTGGACCATTAACATTTGTTCTTTGAGTATTTTTGGAGAACAGGACTCAGTTTTTAAAGTGTGTCACAGAAGAATTTAAACTCTTATGATGTGAAAAATAGCTCAACCATGTAAAGAAAAAGTTCACTAGGGAACTGTTCTGATTTTTAAAGAAAACTCATGTACCTCTGCTCTGTTCCCTGATTGTTGACAGTGAATATTTCTGTAGAGAGAGACTGCTGCCTCTTGTTGCTGTGTGAGGCGTTGCAGGCCCAGAATAAAAGTGTTGGTATCCTCTTGTAGGATCAAGTGACTTGCTGTGAGCACTAGTGATTAACTGTTCATTTTGATTTAATTGCTTTACTATTAGCTTGACTCTTTGACATGTTCCTAACCTGTTCATTGCATTACTGCCTTCTGCCCTGATTGATCTTCCATCATCTTCATCAGCACTCTTTCTACTGCTACTGCTTTCTTACTTCCCCTTCATTTGTCCTTCCTCTTGTTTCTGCTGCTCCTTCTAGGATGAACCTCCATGTTGTTGCCTGCCTTCTCTGCTTTAGTTGTCCTAAAAGTTTCACAGTTCCTGATTCTCATACTTTGTCTTTCTGCCTAGCAGGGTGACCTCTTCCTGCCACCTGTCCAACTCTGACCTGGAATTCCTGTATTACACCAAGCAAGATAGCTCAATTTTCCTTCTCCATCTATAAAATTAAAACAATAATTAATGACAAAAAAGTCAGTTTGGTTGCCTCTTGATTAAGAGGTTTCAGGTTTCCAACCTGAAAATTTAAGAAATGCTGATCTGATCTGACCTTCCGCGTGACAAGGCTTGTGGAGTTTTGTAGCGTTCTTATGACATCATACCTGTAGTGTCTGTCTGATCTGTACACAGTCTTTCTGAAAGATGTCCAGTCTCTTCCACTGAGAGAGAAACCATGACAACTCTGTGGGAGAGAGGGAAAGGAATGTTAGACTCTTTTAAGTCTGAATAGGTTGTTGGGTGTACAGTTTTCTGAATTGAGAAGAAAGAAGAGTAGTAAGGGAGATGCCCTGGGAGTGGGACATACGACTTCTGGAATGAGGAAGCGTGGGAGAGGAGGCACTAAGGACTTGATTCATGTGCCTAAACATAATTACCTGGTACTATTTAAAATACCTGGGGGTATCCTGAAGACCCCTAGCTGCTGCTCCTGCTGGCCTGCAGATGAGATCCTGTTGCACTATGGCTGGTCCATACCTGACAGCTCCACATAGATTTTTTTAGTAACTTTGAGCATCTCAGTTGGGGGTATCACCCATGTTGAGGCAGCAGAATTGAAACCTACTATTTTCTTTGACCAGGTACTTGAAACAAGCATAATGCCTCTGGACACAGAGGACTATTTGTTGATACAGAGCATTTGTACACAGAATGAACTATCTCACTTTCACCCTGACCTTTGAAACCTCTGTTTTGAGGTTTTTTTGGTGTGTTTTTTTTTTTTTTTTTTTTTTTAAATTTCTAAGCTGTGAGCACTTCAAAACAGCAACTGGGCAGGGCTCCAGAGGGAGAGATTCCAGCTCTAACCATAGGAGAAAGCAATGTTTTTTCTCAGAACAATGCTTTGAAATATGAAAAGGAACTGTGAGTTACTAAACTGAAACAAACTATGTAGGAAATCAGTCCGTAGTATGATGTTAAGAAAGAAGAGAAAAAATAATCTTCGCTTAGGACTTAGAGTTGCTCTATATTATTTTAAATGGTAAGCCAATTAATTTCAGTAATCAGTATAGTACAGCTCATAATGGGCATTGTAACTACTTTTGGAAGTTTGTTAAGAGGAACCTGATCTCTGTCTGTTGACTTGGAGTGACAAGTCTGACACACTGTTTGCAGGAGACAGGAAAAGTTACATATAGGGATAAAGCAGCTTTATATAGAATAAAGATGAATGGGCCCTGGTGGAAATAATCCTGTTCTGAGTGAAAAGTTTTCTTTTCATTATGTAGTGATTTCCCTCGTAGTTGTGACATGAACAGAATCCAAACCTCTCAAATAAGGAAAGTGTTCAGGTAGTAGCGCTATTGTCATTAGTAGTTCAGTCAGCTCATAGTAAAAGGAAGGTGAACAAATCTGACAGCATCCTTCCTGGCTACTCAGCTAAATTAGCTTCACTTTAAAATGAGTAATTAAAAAAAAAAAAAAAAAGAGGTTGATGCTGTTGTTATGAGATTGTAACAGGATGTGGGATTGTAGGAGACTTCATGGAAATGTCAGGGCATTTTTTGAGCCATGACAATCCTTCATCTGAATGTAAATAGATTTTTTTCTAAGCTGCTCTTCAGTAAGTCAATTCAGCAATTAGTACCAATGTCAAAGTGGGTGCACTGAATTTTAGCAGTGTCTACTCTTAAGTTCTCTACCTTGTGAGAAACATAGATGGCTTCAGAAAATGATGTATTTTATCATAGGTTAGGAGAAAGAAATCTTCCTGCAGAAGTACCGGTGGAGGTGTCCCTGCTGACTACAGAGAGAGGAAACTAATCTGACTAGTTTAAATCCTATCTCTGATTTTTAGATGGCTAAAAGATGAGGTGAATCTGTCTGTAGGATTTCAAAAATGGGTTAAGACCTTTGACAGACACAGAAACTCCACAGAAATTATGGGAATTGCCAGGAAACTGTGAATTTTTACCTGGTATGAGATGGTTAAATGCCTAAAAGTGCATGAATCCAGAATACTTTTTAGATAGCTGTGGCTAAAGTAGTTTTCATTATAGCTCCTTTCACTCTGCTTGAACAGAGCTCTCGTCCCTGATTGTCTTCTCCAAGGCTGCTAGTGATTGTCTTTTTGTTAGCTTAATCATACTGTTCTTGACCAGAAATGTTTACTTATGAATATCATATTTTGGAAGGGTAGTACTGATTTCTGCTGCAAAATAGTATTGTTGGAACTAGTTTCCTCTTGACTATGTTCAGCTTTTGAACTTACTCTTTTTTTTTAAGAGAGGCTACTGAAGATCTTTAATAACCTGTTAGATCTGACAGTTGAGAGGGTTCATCAGAGACTTCGACCAGCAGCTGAAACGTTTTACACCAGCGACTGTAGCTTTGTCTTAAAGAGTATATGTAGAAAAAAAGCTGAGGTCTTGCCCCCACAGTGAACTTTGTGTTTGTATAGGGATAGGGAATTGTGGTTTTTATTATGGGATAGGCTATATGTCATTAGGATATTGGAAGAGTTACTTTCTGTGCATGATATGGCACTATGAAAGTTAACATGTGGAGATCAGAGCTGCATGGCGGGAAAAAAAATATAGAAGGGTTTGGAAGATATTACTGAGGATACCGTGATAGGTTTAGATGGTGTTCATGAAGAGGAGTGTGCCTGAATTGTTGGACAGTGTGTAGGAAGATTGGATTGCAGTGGAATCTGCTAAACTAAGAGATTTTTCCTTTTAAAAATTGTACCTATAATGTTTAGTTTGAATGAAAGTAGGTAATACAGTGGATCTATATCAATTAACTCGAGTACTAAGGGGAAGGAAATGGCCTTTTCTCTCAGAGTTGAGGTAGAAAACATACTCTCTGCATGTGAAACAGTACAGAAGCGTTACACAATCTGCTCAAGTATATTGTCTTTTGATGGAAAAGGGAAATGACTGTTGTTGACCTAATGAAACATGTAGTCCACCTATGCAGTCTTCTACAGTGAGCAGAGTTTAAACAGCACCTTCAAGATCCACAGACAGAGCTAACAGAATAACAGTAACATGTTCATAAAGGCATCATTTGAGTAATTATGAAAGTTTAGTGAGGACTTGAGTTTTTGTAATTTTGGGTGTATCTGGTTCATATTCATAATCATATGACAAATTTTAAATAAAGATAGTTTCAAATTCAATTCATGACGGTTCCAGTTTTCGTTTAACCGTGCAGTTTCAAGTGTGGGAAGAAACGAGGATACTATGGTGACTTCTGTTTTTTCTGTCATATGTGTGAAGCGGAGGCTTTCCTGCCTGAAGAGTGAAGCTCAGTACTATCAAGGTATTGTGCTCATGAGGAAAAAAAAAGTGGCAGATTAGAGTATTGTCCATATCAAACACCAGTGTAGTTCACTCAGACTTTTTAAATATGTGCAGTTTGAGTACAGGACAGTTTTATTATTTTCTAAGAATTTTTGTTGGGAATTGATTGAAACAGGTAGTTTTACATACTGGAGCAGCAGCAGTATGTTTCAGTAGTATTTTCTTCTCATCCAACACTGTGGTAAAGGTTTTTGGCCTCCTGCATTTCATTTGAAAAGTGAAGAAGACTCAGTTTCACGCTAGACTCAGAAACAAGTTCAAATGAGTCTAACAGGAGCTATAAATGATTACAATTGACTCTTTCTTCCAGTCCTGTCTATAAATAGGTGTTCTATACTAGTTTTAGCTTTGTGTAGTGTTATGCTTGATGAACCCTGTAGTTGCTGTGTTGACTCTCCAACCCTGGAAGAGCCAGTATCATGACAAAGCCTTTTCAGACTCTTATTTCAGAAGCACAATTTTATTTAGCTTGAAAATCACAGAGCAACACCAGTATAGTCTATTTCCTTGGTCAAGGCAGGCTAGAAAGGCTTAAAAGACTTCTCTTGCATCTTCCCCTCATTCCAGGCACTTAGAGCTGTTACAGTTTGCCTAGCAACCTGCCTTCCTTCTCTTAGGGTAGGCCTGATGTTTGAAAAGTTGTTAGCTAGGTATTTTAGGGTGCTTGACTACAGTTTCAGAGCTAATCTGTAACTTCTACCACTTGTTTAGACTGAGTGGCTGGAATGACAACTTTCATGCAAAAAGACTAAAAGATAAGACCAAGAAGAGATTTCAACAATACTTTCATTGTATTCTTCCTTTTTCAGAGATAGCAATTGTTTTCACATCAATTTTGAAAACACTGCCATAATTTTCATGCTGATTAGGACTTTTAAGAATGTGTCATTTAAATTATTTTTCATATCGGCATTATTGCTAAACTTGAATGAGAATGGAAAATGAGTTGGTTTTGGTGGTTTGTGTGTTTTTTTGTTTTTTTTGGCTTTTTTTTTTTTTATTCCTGCAGCACTGGAGAAGTGTTCCTGTTAACTCTTCATGTTTTCAGTTTTGGAAGGATTGTCCTTCTTTGGGGTAGTTTGTTATGCTCTCCAGATGGTATTGTGACAAAGTTTGTTTTCCATTAGATGCTGATTTGAGGGCACCAAATACATTACTTTGAGAAACAGAAGTTTCACTAGGCAAAACTGATGAGAAAGCACTTGGTCTGCTGACTCACTTAAACTGACTTTCATTTGCTTTTGTTTATTTTCATATGTTCATCTTGAAATATGCATATGTATTTAAAACTATTGACTTTATTCACAGTTACTGTAACACCAGGATCAGGACAACTCCTTAAATGTCTCTATCAAGGACGTTCTTCTTCACTGCGGATCTTTTGTGTGAGAAAGAAAATAGATGAGGAAAGTACACACACAAAAAATATCTATGCAATTAATATTATTTCCTAATAAGTCTAAAACTTAGAGTTAAGTATTACTGGTGCAGTGAAAGTTACAAAAAAGTAACCCCTTACAGATACTGTCCTGAATATTAGAAATAGTTAAAAGACTATGTAGATGTATAAAATGAGCTTTCACATCTTTTGTACTGTAAAAAACCCATAGATATAGATGTAAAGAAGATAAATTTTCATATATCATCAAAGAGCATGAGGAGTTTCTTTCAAGAGATTATGACAGTGTCTTGAAAAAGATTATAGCACATTAAAGTGGGACTTAAATAGGCCAGAGATTTCTGTTTATACAAAAGATGTGAAGAAGTGTATAACTACAGAGCTGAATAAGCCTATTGCTGCTGCCTAGATTCTGCTGGCTTAGTTATAAACCTTCCACCTGTACTAGCTAGTTTCTGTAAGCTACTGAAATTCAAAGGGATGTATGTGCTCACCTTTTATTGCTTTTGCTAAGGATATTGTAACTGAAAAGATATCCTAACACAATGAATTATGCTACGTTTGCAGCACCATGCCTGAAGCAACTTCATTTTTGCAGTAAGAAAATAATGATTTTCAGTGTAAAGGTGAAAATATTAAGATGGCAGAACAACTTTCATTAAAACAAGTGAATTGTCACTGTACATTCCCCTCCCACCCGCACATGCTGGCAAGCTTCTTAAAATCGTATATGGACATTAAAAGAATCACTTAATAAAAATGCTGTGGAGATCTCTGGCAGATACTGCTAAACTTGCTTTCACTGTTCTCCCTCGCTGTGTAAGAATTCTCCTTTTCTTTGGTTCTAATTTATTTAAATGCCATCTGCTTGTGTATTTAAAATGTAACATTTCCAGATTCAGGATCAGTTCTGTGAAGACTGCATTTTCCTTCGCTCTTTCTGATTCTTATCAGTAACACTTCTAACAAAGCTGTCCTCATGAAGATATATATTTGTCATAGTGATAGCACACTTCAGAAAGTGTATTAAGCTAAACCAACTCCCACTGTTCAACTCAAAAATATGTTCCTTGTCATATGCTACTCCTCACTGAAATTAAACTCAGGCAATATTTTAGTCTAGAGAAATCAAGTCAATTTTTCTCCTGGTGCATTCAGCTTTGGTATGGCTGAGTGTAGTTCTGCTGTTGTACATTACTGGGCAGTTGAATCCCAGAGTGGGTGGGAGGGGGAGGCAAGGGGAAAGATGCACAGAAGAACTTAGAAATGTATTCTGGAGACCCTTGTCGCAAGTTTCTGCAGCTATTGCTGTCTCTCTGGGTGGCTTAGATAAACCTTTAGAAACTGTTTCAGAATAGTCCCTGAGTGTGTGGCTTTGTAACTGATCCCTCAGCTCTGCAATGATAGGGGACTTGTCAGTGGAGCTGATCATGGCAAGAGAGCTCCTATATGTATTTTGTTCAGCAGGGTGTTTGATCTATCACCAACACTATGACATTAGCTACCTATAGATTTCCTTTGAAAGTCAAGACATAAAAGCACAGGTATTTTTACAGAACTGTAATTACACATGGCTATGTTCATGATGTGACTCCTGAAACACTAACAAAAGTCAGTGGTTGAATTCTTCATATGAAGTTATGTTAGATATTTCTATAGTTGTTATAGCATCTAAACATTCTGTAATCACTACTGGCTGTTTACACATTTTGCAAATGGAGAAGCACCATGGTTCTGTTCTTCTATTTGGAGACACTCCTAAAAGCCAGAGTGCTGAAAGGTGAAGGCAGGCAGATGTTTTCCTGATCAGACCTGTATAAAATATTCACTTGTCAGATAAAATTTGAGTATGTATTGAAAAAGAAGGCAGTTGGAACTTGCATCCTTTCGTAATTAAGTATTGATGATTCAGTTTCATGTGAGGGACGTACAAGTGACTCCAATATTTCCTTCTTTAAAATTGGTCTGAGAGTTATTCTTCCTTGAATGCTAATTCTCAGGTGTGGAAATACCTAAAGCTTCACAAGACTGTCAAGCATAACTTAGATACATAGAAAAATGCATTATATGTCTTTTCACTGCTAATGTAAAATTATTTCCTAGGCATCTTTTCTCCATATTCCTGCAATGTTTTAAGTTTTGGTTCTGTCTTAAGGTAATAACAGACAATTGAATTTTATAAAGAAGCATGACTGTTACTCAGTAACAAACAGATTCATTAGAAATGCAGTTATATGCTGCATGCCATCTCTCCAGGTATTTCTGTAGAAACCATACAACAGTTTGCAAGTGATTAAAAGGATCTGAATTGTACAAGCTATGATTGATAACAGAATGATATAATGTAGCTCTTCATAAAACCTTCCAAAGATAAGAATGTTGTCAGATGATACGAAAGGATATTCAGGAATTGCTGTAAGTCATTCAGAGTACCAGTGAACAGACAGCTTTCTGTAATGCTTATATTGTGTTTGGGGACAGCTGGATGAAAGTCCAGCCCCAGAAGAATTCACTGTGTTTTATCTTTGCCAGTCTATTTCTTAAAAAAAAAAAAAAAAAAAAAAAAAAAAAAAGGAAAATGCTTTCTCTTTGCAATCAAAGTACCATTGCTGTGTAGCAACTCTGATATTTGTGGATATGGAGTATATTATGGTCAAATCCAAGTACTCAGCTGAAGGATGATTTAATGTTGCAATAGTGAAGTGGAGAAATAAAACAGTACAAGTGAATATAATGCAATTTTAAACAATAAAAGCAAATCTTCCTACAAGTAGTTCTGGCCTCTCAAAACTTTACGTACATTTGTCTGTGAATGTTACTTTAACATTCCAACCATATGTACGTACACAGAGACACATGCAAACATTTATATGTATTATCCTGGCTGTATTTTATGTGCATATGACTGTAATCCTATTAATTAAGGTTATACAAAGACTTATTTATAGATAAAATTCCATTCAGCAGGTGCCACAGACTTATGGAGGCTCTACCAGGCCATAGTTCCCACCTTCCTGCTGTGACATGTAATGGGGCCAAGTCTGACCTGGAATCAAGAAGTGTTTTGCACCACGGGATAAGGGAGTCTGGGAACAGGGAGTCTGACTTCCACACATGAGATGAGTTTGGGTCTGTGGATAATTAGAGAATTGCGGCAGTGCTCTTGCATTCAGGCCCTTACCTGAGGGTCCCATGGGGAAGATGGGTCCTGTTTGCTGGTTGTGGGCTAGATGTCCCTTATTTCATAAGTCTTCTATCTTTTTCTAGCTGCCCACTCCACTTACAGATCCTCCCTGCAGTACTATCTCATCAGACCCTAGAAAGGAGAAGCCAGCAGACTCTGTCCTACGTGCAGTTTCATAAGACATTAACTTCAGTGATGCAAAGTCGTCTTCCTCCCTTTGATGTTTGGGAGGTTGTTTTTAACCACCTCCTTCCAGAGATCTGTTTTTCAGGCTGGTCCCACAGTTTAACTGCACTGCTGAGAAGCAGTGAACTGTAATGTGGAGATGTGGACTGGTGGCTGGGCTATCGGTGAAATCCAGAGCTTCTTAAGACAACTCTGCTGCTAGTATGCATGAAACTATAACCCCGGGACAATAATAGTCACAGATGGTACAGCAAGGTAAAGTTAAGTGTAATTCCAGAGTAAATTTTAAGATTCATATGTAAAGGTTCTTATGTGTGTTGTATCTGTGCTATCAAAATCAGGGACCTCAGTATTGGAAAGTCCCTGGTTGCTGTCTGTTAGCAAAATAAAGGTGTCAGAGTCAACTAACCTAGAGAGAAAGAACTGTCTCATTACCACCAGCAGCTCATTTCCATTGTTAAGTAGCCTATAAGTAAGTCAACAGACACAGAAGCTGTAAAATTGTTTCACTTCAATAATCATATTTAGGAAGAGGCCTCCTAAGAGAGATAATAGGACTAGAGATAATATAAATGTCTTTCTTCATAGCAAAACTTCTGGCTTGACAAAGAAACTATTTTATATTTTGGAAGGTAATTCCATGCAGAACCAGTCTTGTGACAGCATGTTCTTTAATCTGTAAGACTGGTGAGCTTCACTGAAACTCCTTTTAACACTCCTAGCTAGGAATTTGCCTTCACTGCACATCCAGGATCAAGGCATTTTGACCTAAGAATTATGAACAAGTCCAGCCAACACAGTGTTACTCTTTCTTTGTGTGAAGATGGAAAATTCCTGATAATGTTGGTATTGGTTCATGGTATTAAAATATAGAACTGCTCATGTAGGTATGTTTAAAAGCTTTCTTGGGTGTCTTTATCCTTCTGTCATCACTTATATAGGATAATGCTTTTCTTGTCTTCAAGTTGCTAAAACCTTATCTCAGATGTAGGCCTTTATAAAACTGGATTTAGATAAACACTCACATGTGGATGGGTCTCTTCAGTAAGACAGTAAGACAGTTCTTCCTTAAACTAAGCAGGCTAGTGAAATGTATGTGCCATAGAAAGGTAGAGAGTTTTGATTTGTTTGTGGTGTTCGCTCATATGCAAGTTTCTAATTGTTTTGTCGGTAGCTCTGTATCTCCCAACTCTAATGGAGATGTTGCATTGTGCATTCATCTCAGATGCATTTTGTTTTTGTCTTGTGTCTGACACTTTTCTAGAGGTTTGTGTGGAGTGCCCCAATAAAGGAAGGCTATCGTCTTCATCCTCTCACAAATCTGTTACAGGGGATACATTATCAAATAATAGAGTATGCTGCATTTCTTTCAGCGTGAATTGGCTTTATCTTTGGTATCATCTATATTACAGAGTTGCATCTGTAAAGATTCTTTCTTTCTTTCCTTAGCAAAGGTAGTGAAAATCAAATGGCAGATGCATGCATTGGGTTTTATAATAAAGAAATATTACAACCTCAGCTTACGTTTTTCTTTATACAGATCACTGAGTTTTACTTCAAAATCTAATCTTTATATTTTCTCCTCTTTGCTTTCTTGGGGAGGATTGACCATATAGACTGGTTGCCAAGTGTCATAATTAGAGGGCTAATTGCCTCTGTCATCCTTTTCTGGTCTTTCTGGGTATGCAGTTTCAGGGTGGTAATCAGCTCTGAGTCAAGCTGTTTTCTAATTTGTACATGATACTTTTCTATGGTGTACTATGATTTTCAGACATGGTTAACAGGAAACTGAAGCTAACTCCTATAGATGATTGTTTAAAACTATCATCTGAGACTTACTTGCGATTTAAAATTTATATGTACTCAAAATATAATAAAGTTTTGATGGGTTTTAGCAGCATACTGAGATTTGTATACTTTTAAAAAAATTTTTCTTCAGTAGTTAAAATAGAGAAGAAAAATGATTTTTTTTTTTTTCTTCCTTTATTTATCTCACCTGAAGTCCCACCTTATGACATTTGGGATGATGGACTTACTTGGATCTTACCTTGAGTGTTTGGTTTGCCAGGTAGACTGAACAGTTGGCTCTGTGGATAATACTAGCTTCTCTGTGTCACAGTGTTAAGTTCTGCATCCCTGCCAACATGATTGTGAAGGCAGTATAGTTGTAGAACTCAACAGCATATAAATAACGTTTTGTTTACCTTTTCTACTCTCAACGTTATTTTTATGTCCACTGGAGCTGTTCTAACACTGAACCCAGCTCTCCCTCTTTAAACCTGAATGTGCAGCTCTTTTCTATTACAGCAGTCTTTGCTTGACATCTTCCCTTCATGTTTTTATGCATTGTGATGAGTAGTGAGATTAGGAATCCCAGGCGTTGTTAGACTAGAAATTCAGCACGTGGTTGGAGAGCTGCCAGCAGCTGGGATGAGTTAAAGATTTGAGAATCAATATGAACCGCTTGACTTTACTTGTGGACTACCAGCTGGTTGTCCTTGGTCCTCGGTATGCATACTTGATTTATGTTTTAAATGGGATTGCACCAAAACATACACTTTAAAAAGATGGTTTCGGTTTCTGTATGAAGATGATGTTCTGTCTGCTTGATCTTAAAAAGGTGATGTCCCATTTAAGCCTTGGAATTATCATAAATCTGATTTAGAATGTTTTCAGTTAAGAGATTTTATTCAATTGGATCAGACTTTATTTACTTCATGTTTCTTTTAAATCTTGATGTGATTAACAAAAGTTAATTTCTTTTCTTCTTTTATTTGCTATCCAAAGTTAAAATGTTGTACAATTTTAGAAGATGAGATAGGGGAGCATTCATATTCTGTATTTATGTAGACACAGAGCTTTTTAAAACAGAGTTCCGAACAACTGTACTGCTGAATGTACAGTTAAGGTATAGCATATGATCAGTGCACATGGGTTTGTGCTTAACTTTCCCATTACTGTGCACTAAAACTGAGCAAAACCATAACATATTGAGATCAGGGTATTTTAGATTTTTTTACACTCATCACCACTGATTAATGTACCATGGCTACTAATAGCACATTTGTGTATTGTGGGTTGCCTCAACTAGGCTGTAATCCCATCAGCTATCATAAATCAAACATGTCTAGGCATGATCAGAATTTGCATGGAGGCTGTCTTGTTGGTAAAGTGGTCTTTTAATTCAGGTGATGATGTTCTGCCTCTGACCAACTCAATTCTTCTTTTGCAATAGGATGAAATAAAACCAAAGAAATCCTTCACCACATCATGCCTTAAAATAATTGTACTTTTTGGGAGGTATAAATATGGATACTTACATATGGTGAAATTCCAGCGCAGTGTAAATTGTGTTTTTATATAAATGAATCTTCAACATCTAAAACCCCACTAATCGAAAATCACTTCAAAATAATAAGTGATTAAGTCAGCATTGAAGTGCTATAAAATCTGTCATCATTCACTGTTACCCAACCTAAATTGTACACTTCACATAGAATATAGTTTGTACTCTTATTTTTTCTTCAATGAAATTGTATTCTTGGATGCACAGAATTTATTCTGTATATTGTCTATTGAATATATATAGTACAGAATATGAAATGAAAGTCTTACGTTGTACTAAAAATGTCAGTATAAATTACATCCCTGATATATTTTCATATGGCAATGGGTAAGGCTGGAAGAATATCTTTGTGACCAGAAATATTTGATGTTCTGAAGCATGATGACTATGAGGTTGTAGGTTTTATAAGTTTTTACAGCTTGCAAATTTGATTTCTAAAAAGATTAACAGTGTTCCTAAAGTGATTTTCTGGAATGGGTAACATTAGAGTGTAGAGTGATATCTAAATACGTTAAAAGCATTCCTGTTGAATACAATTGGAAAAAATTCTTGTATTTTATGGTTAAGAATAATACCATTAATTTTTGTTTTTCAAACAGCAGACATTTTTGGAAGAAAGTTTTAAAATGTATCCAGTGCTTTTTTTAGGCCTGTTAACTGAGATGCCCTGAATGAACATAGAAAATAGCTGGTTTTTTCAGTAAGACTATAACGGAAGAGAAAGACTTGTGCAGCCCTGGTAATTTACTAATGGAGATTTTGATTCAGGAGCTATTTCAATATGTCCTGTGTTTGAATCTAAGTACATGATTATTTTTACTGACTCAAACCTAACACGTTTAAGTACCTCATTGCCCTGAACTTTTAAATACATAGCTGGGAAATGCCAATGGGTGATTTCTATCTGCAGTGGTATTAAATGTACAGAATGTTTGATAGCTAACAGATGTCAATATCAATGTGCTTACAGAAGAAATGTTGAAAATTCGTGTAATAAAATATAAATGAAGAAGAAGTTTAAATAGCTGGAACACATTTATTTACTTGCAAGATACTTCATTTTTGAACAAATGGGTATGCTTACTTTTTTGGCTCTGGCTGTACTGAAGTTTATAATTCATAAGAATGGAAGAAACATAGGTGATAAGTAATGGTTTGCGATTGGCTATAGTTAGCTTTTATTGTAAAAATATGACCAGTATTTATGACAGATTTTCAAACAGCTTCTTCCTGATATCTGATTGCAAAAGAAACCATTTTTCAAATTTCCTTCAATAGCCTTTAGGAAAGAAGAATTTTGTAGAATATTTCAGTTAATGGAAGGTGCTTCAGACAGAGTTTACTTTCAGCTGTGTTTGATGGAATTTTTAAATGGATTTTCAGTCCTAGGTTTTCAGTTCTAAAGAATCATTTCCTCTCAAATTGTTAGTTGACTCCTGGTTTGTGTGTTGTCACACACGTCACAAATAAACTGTAAATTATATTAAAGTGCCAAGTACAATTCATGAAAAAAGGTGATCTGCTAATTGATGTATCATACTGTTAGAGATCTGTGAGTAGCAATGTTCTTGCCGGTGCATGATACAACTGGTTGGGGTCACCTCAACTAACACCAGCCTGAGAAATCTCTGGCTCTTTTGGACAGCACTTCAGTGTAGCATGATGCTGTACACCACTTTCTCTATCAGGATTTTCCCATCCTGGAAATACAAATATTAGTAGCAAGAGTAACAGACCAGTAAGACTTTCCATCACCACTTGGATTTCCTTGAAATTACTGGTTTAAGGACCAAATCTTAAGTTACTCAAACATAGATTCAAGTTAAATAAAAAATCAGTTTGCTTTCCAGACTGAGAAGAACTCTTCAGTTAAACTTTTGAATCCGTGGTTTGAGTCTGCAAGTCTAGGAAAACTTCCGTGTTTGGTCCTCTCAGACTTTATTTTGGGGTGTGATTATACCATACACTGGCTTCAGGAGAAATGTGGTTTATGAAGCTGTTCTGCCCATTACTTCTTGTTCCTGCTTCCCCCACACATAGGTCATTGAAACTGTTCATTGGGTAGCGCTGTAAATCAGCTTGTTGAAATGACACGTTAAAATAAGTTGCTAGAAAAGATTCCCCTGGACATCTGCATTTTTTAAAAGATAAACTTTTAAATGTTCACTTTTTTAAAGATATGTGAAAAAACCCCACCTTTCAGCAAATAATTAACCTCCCCCAATGCATTGCATATTAATATGAGGCAAAATCTCATGAAAGAGTGTCCAGAATCACTTACTCAAAATACAAGAGCAATGAACTGAAGCCAGCATTTCTCTAAACCAGATTTATAAACATTGTGTGGTTTGTTGTCAGCCTCTTTTCTAAGTGTCAGATTTTTCCTGTGATTTTTTTTCCTTTTTTTTTTCTACCAACAAACTAATATTTTATTAGCTTTCAGATGGTTTTCTGTGCACACTTGCCATTTCTGGGCAAAAGCATAAGCAGTTGAAAATTCTGTTTCCCTTTACAAATGAGCCTGGAATGAGTCACCACTTTTCAGTGTGTCTTGGATAATGTTAAGGTAGCTGGAGAAGTAAAGGGACAGATTGTTATTGTTGCTAGAAAGTTGTTAATCAGCTGAGAAATGTTCTTCCTCTGTGTTTTTCCTCTCTTTCTGTAAGATCTTTCTTCAACCTCATGTTGACAAGATAGCAGTGGAAAAGGTTGTCGAGAAGGGTATGGCTGTAGTCTCTTGAAGAACTAGTATAGTCCCCTGTACACTGACATCAAAAGATGCCAAGTAAATTATGTAAAAAGAGAGAATCATTTGCCATTGACTTTTTACTGGCTGAGAAAGCAAATTGTCTTTTCTATCGTGTTTTGGAGAATTTACGTTATTTTGTTAAACGATTTCTAGGATAGAATGAAAGCATCTGGAGGAAATAATCGCAGAGGAAAGCCCAAGGGATAATCTTCAGGTACAGCAAGATAATTAGAGCTTTAGCTATACAGGCTGTTTGAAGTGTGATTCCATGCCCAGCGGAGTCAATGGGAAAACCTGAAATGGTTTCCAGAGACATTGATTCAAAGCTTTGAGCTGGCAGAAGCAGCAAGCCAGTTTCTTGCAACTGTTCTGTGTGGAAGAAGCTATACCCTGCTTCCATCAGGCAATTTTATAAATTCAGAATTTCTTCACAAGCTCTAATCCCTCTCTTAATGCTGGGCTCAGGACCAAAGAATGTTGTCTGACCTTTGCTGCTTTCTTCCATGGCTAGAAACACTCTTTATTGCAGGGAAACACTACACAAATCCCTAGAAAAAAGCTCTCTTTATATATAATTACTGTTTCTTCCTGTGTCAGACCAGGGAACAAGATTCTCAAGACAGCAGTGTCTCTGTGAAATAGCTGAATATATGTCTTTCTGTGAGAGTAGATCCACCCTCTGGTAGGAGGCTCTGGTAAATGGCCAATGGTAAACTGGTCATGTTGTTCATCTGAAGTAGGTGTGCTGTGCCTTTGTGGTTTAGATGGGCCACTGGACATTGCAAAAATGAGGAGCGTGGTGGGCTACTGAGTGAGAGTCAGAAATTGTGCTACTAAGTATTGTTAGAGGCAGAACTGTGGAACGTGGGGAGACCATGTGGCACATGGCAAAAAGCCTCTTCAGACTTCACTGAATACCAGGTCACTGCAAATCAGATCTAGGTTTAAGTTTGTAGACGGAGTCGTGAATTTGAATTCCATTCTGGACTGGAGAAGCAACTTAAGGATTTCTGCATGGACTATGGAGTACATACACAGAAATCTGTCTGCATGACAGACCTTTTGCTGATCATGTGCCACTGTCAAGTTGTGCGCCAAACAGGCAAGAGTCTTCTCACTGCTTCAAGTCAAGGGAGCTGAATTTTGCACCTGGATTTCTGTAGGAGGCTGTCAGCAAGGCTTCCCTTGGTTTCAGGTAGATCAGCATCACTACCTTTTCTTTCACAGCAGCACCTTCATGTTTTGTCTGTAGATTAATACGAGAAAATAAGAACAAGAATGACATTACAGCAGCATGATTGCTGGGTAGCCTTTTGTGTCCCTTGAACTGTGGGAGACAAAGCCAATGTCATGTGTACATTGCTGCTGTTGCTAAATTATCCCACTCAGTAGTGAATTGGCATTTCTAGAAGTAATTTCTTCAGTTGAAGGTTGTGTTATCTGGGGAAATGCTGAGCAAGCGAGTGCTTCCTCCCAGCTATCACTTCACTCTGAACACAAAGAAGCATGTTCCATTCAGTGTGGTGTCCTTTCAGAAGACACCAAAGAAAGGAATTGAAAAAGGCAGAAGTAGAGTTTACTTTAGCTATTAATATCTCACTTCTGCAGTGCTTGCATAAGCATCCCAAACTCTCTCTCAAGGATGGGGGACTGTTTTTTCTCCATGTTAATTGTGGGAAATGTCAAGTGATGGAAACATTTTTTTAGTAATATTTCTGTCTGCTTTCCATGTGTGCTTCCACAGCATATGTGTGGCTTGTGTATGCTGGTTGATTTATGGGTCAGACTCCTGAGATTCAAAGCTGTTACTTTTTGCACTGTGTGTTAAAGGAAACGTTCAGAGCTGTCCTTTTGGTGTCAGGTTTCTGAAACGGCTAAGAATGTCTTCAGTGGACTCTTGTTGGCACACATGTGATCTAGGCATGCTTTGAATGAGTGACCAAGAAACAAGCACAAGTGAACAGAAATAGCAGTATATCTCTTGAGTACCATTAATTTTTTTTCTTTCCCAAAATTGGTGTTCCTTCTAAAATGCTGTTGGGCAACTGCCCCAGAAAGGTACCTTGTACACCTGCTATAAATAAATAAACTTATTTTTACAGTGGTAGAAATTGACTTGCTGTGGGACCACCCTAAATAGGAGAAAATGCAGGGTTTGTTAGGGCCAGGTTGACAGAATGTATAATGTAGTTGGGAACACAGCCTGGAAAGGGAGCTTCTAGGTCATTGCATCCAGTCCTATTTTTGTGTTTGACTGCAAGTTATATCAGCAACTCATCAGACTGCAGTATAAATATGTCTAGAGTCTTCCGCTTCTGATATTCCTACCAGAAAATATTGTGGATTCAGAATTTCTTGACAAAAATGAATCTTTTTGAGTCTGAATTCTGTTGCAGTAACCAATAGGATTCTTTATGTCTAGATTCTGGAAGTTCATTGTGGCCTTGCATGTTTAATTTTACACTACTTTTTGGAAGGAATTTAAAACATTACTTTTAAAGCATACCATATAAAATATTGCGTATAAAATTTTGGTTTTTCTTCCACAGTAAATGTATCCTGACTTGGTAAAGGAATGAGTGAGCTGTCTGTGAACAAATAGCTGTTTACTACTTGGACTCAATAGCTATCAT
This sequence comes from Strix uralensis, assembly GCF_047716275.1. NCBI lineage: Eukaryota > Metazoa > Chordata > Aves > Strigiformes > Strigidae > Strix > Strix uralensis. Next base: position 41,816,643 of record NC_133976.1, read on the forward strand.
TGATCTGTAAGGAGTGGGCAGGAAGGAAGATGTGCAAGTAGGAAGGACTGAACCTACACCTTTTGTGGTAATTCATTGGTTTGAAGCAAAACCTTTTGACTTAGTGCTATACCTGGGGCCTGGAGCAGAAAGGAGAAGGTCGGAGAAAAAGGACGTTTGGTAATCAAGGGAAAGTCTGACAATTGAGGCATGACATGGTAACCTATTTCCTCTTAGGACCACTAGCTACTTAAAAATCATTTAAGACAAAATCCAGTTGTCCTATTTTTGTCACTTAAATTAGATGTTGCAATTCAGGTCTGGAAGTAACAGTGACTCTATCAGTCATGTTGTTTCTATTTTGTGGGATGCTAGAATACTGATTTAAGAGTATATTCTCTAGGTACTGTATTATTTCTCCTTTTCAGACTATGTCAGTTCCACATTTTTCCCAAATCAATTCAGTTTCTTTCTTCTTTGTGTATTGATAAGGGACACAGCTAGCTTTACTACAGGCAGTTCTTTGCCAGAGCTGGGTCTTAGAAAATCCACACTGTGGCTGGGGAGGCAGATTCGTTTGTAAAACCTGGTGCTCCAGTTCTCATCAAGGCCAGAACCTTGCAGGTATTGTGAAGAAAAAGAGAGTCAGGTGAATAAAAGCATTCATTTACAGTAGATAATCTGAGATTTTGTAAGAGATGTAAACCCTCTTGCTTCAGCACATAATAGAGCTACTGATTGACAGGGAAGGAAGGGCAGAAGAGAGAGAGAGAGAGGCTAACAAATTAAAAAAAAAAAGAGAATCTTGTGCTGTGAGTTTTTTTACAACTGTTCATTCTCAGTGGTGCTGCTCACTGAAGCATTTGGGTAAAGCAAGATGCAAGAGTTACACAGTCACTGGAGGGTGTGAGGGATTGCATTTTTTAATTCTGGGTGCAAAGGCAGTTTAAGATATTTATTAGGGTATCAATGTACCCTTCCAGACAGGATTAAGATCAGATCATCCCAATCTCATTATCATCCCAAAGAGACTTGTTACCACCATAGCTGGTGTCAGTAAAAAGACAGTGTTGCCTTTTGTGTGGATCACACACATACATCCCCTGTGTACCTCTCTATAAAATAAGGGAGATTAACATGTTTCAATCAGTGTCAGGCTGTGAGTATGGAATGGTTCCTGCTCTGGTGAAAGGAGTTTTATGCCTTGTAGGAAATAACTTGTTGACGGTTCACTCATTGTCAGTCCAGGCAACTAACACTGTTTGGATTTCACCTCACACGTTAGGGCTTCCAAAGCAGGACATGACAGGATGATGTGCAGAGATACTAGATTTCTTCTTGCCTGGGTTGAAATATACAAATAAGAGTTTTTTTGACAGAAGATGGGGAAATGAGAGGAGACTGGAACATGAAGGATTTCAACGATAGATCTGGGTTACAGGAGAAAGAATGTATCTTGTTATTTGGGCTCTTTTCTGATGAAGGGTGAAGGCTACCCTAGCAGATAGAGCACATGTGAAAATCACAGTCTTCAGTCAGAAAAAATACTGGCTTACTAAGCAAGCCGAACAGTGTGGGAGAAACTTCTAAAGCTGGTTAAAGTGCAAAGTAGATGTATGTCTGCTTCTTTAAGTCATTACATTTTTTTAATGGTGCAAACTGGTGTTTAGATTCAGAGTATGTTGTTTCACTTATACTTGGTTTAAGGCTGATTTAAAAATAACTACCTTATATCAATATACTCCCTATTGCTTGTAATGGTCCTTAAAAATGGGGTACTGGAGTACCCTTTCAATAAAGTACGCAGCTCCCAAATTCAAGGGCATAAAAAGCTGCTTCTCCCCTTAAATGGCATTGAGTAGTTTTTGATTCATTGATTTGGGAGAAGTGTCCCCCCATGACCAAGTGATAACAAGGGAAAGTCTTTGGCATGTGGTTGGTAAATGTGTGTGTTAGGGGAATGTCTGCACACCAGAGCATACAGGTTCATTCTCTGTGATTTCTGTGGGCTACAGGCTAAGCATAAGTGAAATATAATACAGCTGTATACATGTAGGATAGGGGGACAGAGCAAGACAAAGATCTGCAGTGCTGGAACAGAAGCAGAACTCTTACATTGTTGCAGGCCCTAGGGACCCAATTGCATCAGTTTACATTTCCGAGGCCTGTTTTGCAGAGAAAACAACTATTTTTTTTTTTTTTAAACTATAAATGGAAGTCTTTTTTCTTTGGTTTACAGATTAGCATTGTTGACAAAGTACTCATGAGTTGCCTCCAGGTTGTTGCTGCAAGCTGAAAGCCACTGGCAATTTTGTTTGTTAGGGGATGAAACTGTTAAACAAAAAAGAAAGAAGAAAGGAAGGGAGAGGGGGAAAAAATTGAAGGTTTCCTAGGGCATTGTTTTAAAATGCTATCTCCATGCTTTGCACCTGCTGAGAAATTAGGATTTAAACTATCCTCAGTTCCCTGTGGCTACTCGCTGTCAGCACCTGTTTTGGCAACCTCTGAGCAAACAGTGTGGAACAGCTTTGATTCTGTTTCTTCTCCTCTCCTTCCCATCTGTTGCTTCACTCTGGATCATGAGGTGTGCCAGCCTCCTTGTGTTGGGAGCGAGATCAAGTGGAGGCTCCTCAGCAAATGATGCTGGAGTCTGAGGCCCCTGTAGTTGGCATTATCTGCAGTGTCCCAGGTAGCAGCTGAGGATCAATGCAAACAGAGCAGGGTGCGACACTCAGAGCCTTTGCACTGTTGTGAGTGGGTTGCTGAGAAAAGAAGCCTGGTCCTGCAAGTTTCTTGCAATCTCCTTGTAAGGCAGGAAGAGCATTAGTGTTCTTTGAGGCTGGTACCTCTCAGGACAGGGTTAAGGTGATGCAGCCAGCACCATATAATTTTCTAGCACACGTCACACTAGGACTAATGTCAGCTAAAGCCAGAAATGTTTAGAAAAGGCTGGTGTGTGTACACTTCAAGCTGAAGGCAGAGAGGATATTTTATCTTTCTTTTTTTTAATTATTAACCCATTATCTACCAAAGCTGAGAGTAGAACAGCAGCCAGGTGTGAGCCAATTCAAGGATTCTGCCTTTCCTACGAACAGTGGCAGGTATGGTTGCCCAGAAAATATGTGAGATATGACACTTCCTTTTTAGCTGCATATTCATGATTTTGAAGTGTGATTATGAAATTGTTCTTGTAACACATGAATTTAAAGGTTTTATTTCATTCTGACTGCTATTTTTGCAGAAATTAAGGTTCCTGTCCTGCTTATAGTTTAGAAAGCTAGTTGATGCTAACTATTAAGAGTTTATAAAGATATGTTATGTAAATACAGCTCTCCAAATTTGGCTGTACCTTTCAGCAATGAAGACTGATTTTTTTTTTCTCCCCTGTTGTAACATTTCATCCTGAATATTTTTGGTAAACTGGACAAAAACAGTAACATCCCTTTTTATTCCCTTGTTTTCAGGAGGAAAGGAGGCTAGCAACAAAGAGAAGTGTATTTCACAATACTGAAATGATTCAGATAAGAATTATTCTGAGATGGAATTTAAAATTAAAAATTACTTGTAACTCTCACTTCTTTCTAGTCTCCCCTATTTTTATCCAAAACTTGTTTGACTTTGAGAGTACAAAATATATTACTAAGGGAGTTCTTCACAGAGAGTTTATTAAAGGGAAAAATAAAACTGTAAATGAATTAATGCAGAACTACAGTTCATCAAATCCTGCCAAGGGACACTACTACATGTGACACTCATTGAAGGTGGTAGGAGATTGGTTTAAAACAGATAAAAGAAAATACTTTTTTACAGAGTCTCTAGTGATGTACAGAAGAGAATTTTTGATTAATTTGCTCCAATAAGAGATCAGAAGGGAGTTGCCACCTTTTTATCAGTTTTTGATAAAACTGATGCTGTAGTTACCTAAAATTTAATTTTTAATATTTTCGTGGTACACTAGTGTCTTCTAATAATGGCTTTGCTGGTTCCTGGAGGTTCAAATGCCACTTTTTATGTGTTTATCTTTTACTGTACCTCTGCTTGATATACTTGTGAAATAAAAAGGAAATGAACAGCTCTTGTAGTTTCCAAAACTGTCATGCTAAAATAAATCAGAAGCATAATTTGGGAAACTTGTCAAACTGTAATTAGGATTAGTTTTATTGAAGACTATGTTGTGGTGGTTACTAAGCAAAAGATAGAACATAATTGATGACAGCCACTTCAAGTCACCTCATATTATATGCCTTTTAACTGTTGATTTATTGATGCAAAATCACAATGAGATGGCGATGCCTGCCAGTTCAGCATATTTGGGTGAGCCATTCAATCACTTCCAACATATTTCCTGTGTGGGCCAGCAGACACAGCTCTGCATCAGGTGGCTTTGCTGCCAAGGGAAGATAGATGTAGCCTTGAGCTGTGCAGGCAAGTGCTGCTTCAAGTATGTGCTACTTCATCTGTACTAGTTTTGTTCATGTACCTATACAGAACCTTGATATAAAGAGCCAAGAAAAAACACATTGCAACAGGACCGCTCTGCTAGACACATTATACTGCAAGGAAGAAGAAAGATCAGTGGTCCTGCTTCAACCAAACTAACAGACAGACTCCTGCAAATTCAGTAGCCCACTGAACAAAAGTAGACCTCAACGGAGTATGAAGTCTAGGAAGTGGTATGTAATTATAGTTTTATGTCAACATCAGTATGTAACCTTCAACCTCAAACATGATCACATATGTATCTGTGGTTTTCTGATATCCTGTACTGGAGGAAGAGAGAGGGACAGAAAATCATCAGAACTGCAAGAAACCAACTGAATAAATGAATTTAGTCACCTTCAGTTGCAGATGACTACTTAATAGTCCTTTAGTTCAAAAGAAACCACAAAATACTTTCAAACTGCTTGCAGCATACTTAAAACCTTTAGTACAAGAGTTAAAATCTCAAAAGTTGCAAAGAAAGCAGAGACCAAGAGGTCTAGATCTTCATTGCACCTGGAAATGTGTTAAACGTAACTTCCCATATGAGCCTGCTAAGCTGGTTATAGCTCATTGAATAGATCAGATCAGAAAAAAGACTATTGACCTGTGCCAGTGGGACCTAGGGGACAGTTCTGGCATGTCAGTGTGATACATTAACGGGGTGGCAAAAAGATGCAATTGCTGATACTGCATAACAAAGGATAATAAAGCTGTTACATGGGCGATTCCTTTGGGTCTGTGTATACATACATCCAAAGGAGTTTCAAGGATTGATGACACCACTAACTATCTTTCTCATGAAGTCACACAAGATTCAGTTCTCTCTTCAGTTTTCTCTTTAGTCCGTTCCAGCATCCAAACACAGTAAATTGCAAATACACCTAAGGATGTGAAAGACAGTAGTCTGATACAAAAGGCAAAAAGGAAGTAAAGGAGTTTTTGATCAAGAGGGAAGCATCATTAAAATACTAGAAGAGGAGAGGAGTTAACAGTGATATGAGCTGGAAGAGATACACTGAATTGACAATGAGTTATGGGGAGGACAGAACAGCTGGAGAAGCTTGGATTTTCTGCAGACCAAGTGAAGAAGTCATAACAGGGATTCATGTGCCTGGAGACATGTTTCCTTAACTGTGATTTCAGCAGTACTATACAAGTCAAGACATGTCTTTGACTCCAAAAAAACACTTCAAGAGGTAGAATCTCTAGGAATGACAGCATTTGCCACTGTCAGAGGGACTTCTAATGTATAGACTAAGTAGTAAAATTCTGTGATAACCTTTGTTATCATGAGGGTTCCTTGCCTTTCTTCATTAGTTGCTAGAATATATTTCTATAATCAATTCATTTCTGTGTATTATAGCTTGAATACAATTAATTCATTGTATTTGGACATTTGTTTTCAAATGAAGCTAACTCATACATTTGTTACATAAAATAATGAACATGAAATTATGAGAAATATGAGAATGTCTGTGGAAAAAGGTATTTAGGACATGAATACCAAATGGATGAATGTGCTTTGCTGGATCTTAAAGTAATGGTTGGGATTATAAATTTTTTTGTCTGATGTTTCTAAAGTTTTCCATTGGTTACTTCAAGCGCTGAATTTTGAAAGGACAGGTTATAATCTTGTTATTCCTTACTCTGTCAAGCATATTACTCCATTCACTGAAATGTGCGTTGTCACTGCGACACTGAATATTTACTTGTAAATGAAATAGCAGTTCCTTGTGTAGCATATAGCTGTGGCAAGAGGCAAAAGTGTCTTTTGATAAATACATGTTTCATTTTTTCTTGTTGGAAGGGTAGCTGATATTCATGAAGCCCCTAGTAATTTGTCTCTGTGGATGACTATCTTTGGCCATCACTGTAAATACCTGCAAGCTGACATCAAGCTGAACTCCCAGGTAGAGCAGACAGCAAGGAATGTACTGAGATCATGTATGGTAATGCAAAGTGCAGTACCTTTCCTGTAATCTTTGAAGAGGGATGCATTGTACTTCTTTTAAACAGCTATTGAAGCTTTGAAGAAGAAAGTAGGATTGGAATATCCATAAAGAACTAGTCACAGCTGTGAATTTTTATTCTGGATAGCCAGAGGAGGTTCAGCACCTTTGAAGGTATTAAACAAAACCAGCCTTGCTTGTTTTAGCTCTATTTGAAATGCAGACTGGGGGAAAAAAAATCAGTGTTTGCTTAAATGAGAATGAACAAAATTGCCTTTAAGAGTAAAGTATCTTCTTGAGGAGTATCAAAATAATAGCATGAAAAAACAAAACAAACTGTCCTCTTATAGAAATACTTGATGAAAGGCACACTTTCATCAAGTACAGCCATGAGATAGGGAGAGGGTTCCCCCACTGGTACAATTGTCATTGTTTAATTTAAACTAGTAGACTTTTAATACTTGCACCAAGAAAGAATCCTCCAGTTCTCCTTTGTTTTTCTTCATCCTCTTCTGCATCTCTCATTTGCATTCTCAGATGTCAGTGAAGTGCTAGGCTTTGTTCTTTCACATACTTAATAATTTGCTTTAAGCAAGTCCTTAGTCCTTTTGGATCTGACTTACATTTGATCCAACACTGTTATACATTGTTCCAGCACTGAAAAAGGACTAGGAACCACATGAAAACACTGTTTCATTCAGGCTGTTTTATAGTCTGTCTTGGAGAAGATAATGTCTTCAGTGTAAAAGAGAACTTGGTTTAAAGACTTCAGTGTGAACCTTGTGTACTTTCAGTGCAGATGATTTGATGACTTGGGGTGCTGGCTTACTAAGTTCACTACAGGACTGTGATGGTCCTTTACGTGGTATTATTAAGATTTTTAAGAATACTTCTGTGGTGCACATTGAATTGTCTGTGTAGTCTGAACTGTGTTGATAGGAGCCAAAACAAGAAGACTTTCTAGATTCAAGGACTATTAAATCCTGATTCCATACCAGTTCTTTTTCTCAATATACTGAGGATCTAGCAGGTTATTCTCTTTCTTCTAATAGACTTTGCAATACTTACTTTGTGCAAGTTATTTGTACATTTTCTGAAAACAAAAGCCTGTATGCTCCTTCCTGGTCTTCATCAAACATTACTGATGCAGCAAAATCTTTAATTGGACTCTTTCTTTTAAGTGGAATGATCAGAAATTGTTTTTTCTGTAAATAATAATGAAGCAAGATGGTATGGAAAAATTATGATACAAAAAGAGAAAAATTGTCATAATAGAAACACTTTAAAATGAAAACTATATTATTTTAATGTAAATTATTCATAGGTTATCAAGTTTAGCTGAGGTTTGTGAACCTAACGTTGTTATGGTTCTTTAATATAACTTTAATGTTTAAATCTATGATGCAGGGAATGAAATTCTACTCAGGGAAACCATTCTGATCTCTGTATAATTGGAAAAGTTTGTGTATTCAGTGGGCTAGTAGTACTGAGAGCAGAACATGACTTTGTAATGCCACAGTAAAACATGGGACATAGACAAGATTCTACTTGGACAAGTAGTGCTCTTTTAGGAGAAGAATGTGCTACATCTGTTTTGGTTTCTTTCTTGTTGCCAGTAAAAGGGCTGCTCAGAGAGGTTCTCAGCTTCTGTTATCTGGTAGGTGCAATTGGTCGTACTGAATTTCTGTCTGCTTTGCGTTCACTTTATTCAATTTTCTTTTTCATGGCTTCTTTTGCTAGTTCAGCTTATTTAACTGCTGTTTTTTTCCTTCAACATCTTCAATGCTCATGTGATCATTGAATTCTCTTTGTCACTGCCATTTGTGTATATAGTTCGCTCTCAAATACAGCTTCACTATGTAAAGCTGTTCCTTCAGTAATCCTCAAGCTATAGTTCTGCTGAAGTTTTATTAACTTGTAGAGTTCCTGAGAACTTCTCTGCAGCCCTTCTGGCTATGTAAAGTTCTTCAGAAAGGTAGAGTGCATGAATGTCTGAAGTGTTGACATCTCTAGTTAATAACCGAACAGTTGCTGAAGTGAGTTATTTCCATACCTGATGAACCTTCAGCTCCTTCAACTCTTTATACTTGAGCAGAGGAAAAGATGGGCTTTCCCACAGATTGTTTCCTCTTGTTCTATTCATTTAAGATATGCAAAACCTTACTGGAATGAGTCTGAGAAATTGCAAACGTGTCCTAGCAAGGTGTGTTCAAATAAGTGTAATTAAATAATGTACTCAGGACTAAGCCTGTATTCTCTTTCTGCATTCGTTTGCTCCCTCTTTTCTTCATCCCCTCGAAACATTTATCCTGTTTGTATTCATAGTCCCTTCGGCAACATTTCCTCAACTTCTAGGCCCTTACTGGCTGTCTCAGACAAATTTTTCGTTTCTTTGATTTGCTTCTCAGTTTGTCTATGTTTCTCATCTATTTCAACTGTGTCTCTGAAACCTTCTGGCAATACTTTTCAGCTTTTCCCACTGCATTTCTTGGTACTCTGAGGCAGGATCTTTCAGTTCTATCAGCACTGAATCTTCGTTTCTTCCGAAGTAATCCAGTCTTTTTTTTTAGCTCCAGCTAGTGCTTTCCTGGTGTTCCAAGCCACCTTCGTAGTTCTTTGATCAACACGCTGAAATTTGTGAAACACAAAATATCTGGAGAAGAAGTAGGAATAGCCTCTTTGTTTGTCTGCAGTTCTTATGGTTGTTGATTACAAAAAAAATTATTTCGTTTGGGCATGACAAGAGTTCAGTGTTTACTCCAGAATAACATTCTAAATAGAACGTGCATGCTAACAGAAAGATATTTTACAGCAAATATATTGGTAAAAATGTACAAAATGCTGTTTCTTAAAACCTAATTTATATCAGATTTTTCAAAGTTTAAATCGGATTTTAAGCATAAAATATTCTCTTTGGTACTCAGATTATGAATTGTAGCAGTTTTTTGGGGGCCTGACCTGTGTTCTTTTGTGCTAATTTAAATTTGAGGTAACATTCAAATTTTACTGTTCTGCTGAAGTCTTAAAGAATGACAGACTACTAAATTTGGAAAGGTAATTTATAAACCCCGTAAAAAAGAATGTGGAAGTGTTGTATCAGTTTTGGGTAGTTATAGCTTCTTGTGTTATTGGAACAATAAAGTTTTATTTATGTTGATTTATTCTGTTTAGTTCCATGACTTGTTCAACTCAATAACCAGGAAAACTGACTCTGTTTTTTCAATTTATGTTGAAGAACTAAATTTGAGGGGGTGAGATTTATTAGTTCAGAAGTCAAAAAGGACACACTGACTGAAGAAATTGGTTTAATTCATACCCTATAGATAGCAGCGATGAGCGATACATCAACAGAATAGTTGTATTGCAACTCCAAATGCAGGTAATACTACATTACAGAGTATTAGATGTTGATGCTGTTGCTTTATTTGGTATATTAGTCTTGTACCTGGATCTTTGTTATCCTACCTGGCTTGACCTCCCTCCAAGCCTGTTTCTGTGTCAAGAACTGACCAATACTGTCTTCGTGTGCATGGAGTCTGTTCCTGAAATGGAAATGCTGGGTTGGGGCACTGTGCTAGAAGATGGAGGTTGTGAGAGGAGGACCATGCTCACAAACTACAGTGACAGCTTGCACTGAAGTCTCTGGCATGTGGATCAAGTCTCAGCAGTACGAAAATGAGGTTAGTAAAGAGTATAGAGAAGAGTGAAGAAGAGAGACCCTGGCTCTACCTGTAGCCATCAACTGGGAGGCACATAGCCACCAGCATTCATTCACTAAAAACGTCTCAGAAGCAGCATCTTGCTTATAGGTTTAAATGTGGAGGTATCTGTTGTGAGCATCACATAAAATTCAGGATGGCCTGTCTGCACAGATGTGTCTAGAACTTCCTCTTCTGACCGGAACACAGACTTAGTCTGAGTCCTACCTATAATAATTTTATCTGGTAAGCAGAACCACTTACAGCTAAAATTCCCATGGTCTGTTTTTTCTTCTTCAGCTAAAATGTAATAAATGACATAACGGGGACATTCAGATGAAATAAATCCACCAATCATTTAACCAATTTTTAAACCATACTCACAAACAAACTTAGGAAAAGTGTAGAAGTAATCTCTGATCTGCTCAAATCCATGAGTTTACCATGAAATACTGTTATTTTGCCTCTGCGGAGATGGTTAATTCAATGTGGTGTCTCAGAAATGATTGCTTAGGTTTTTTTGATTTACTAATTACTTTCCTTATTTCTTCATTCTTTTAGGGAAATGAAGAAAATGTATCTCTTTATCCTCAGTAAATACTTGTCTGGAGTGACAGCAATATGCTGCCTTGGCTATTCTATCCTAAGAGCATTGATTACTTTCTGAAGGGCTTCAGTTCTGTGGCAGTCACAGGCCATATTTTTGCTGATAATAACCTTTTTGTTGTTGGTATAGAAAATATCTATGGATTGTGTTCCCTGCCTGTCTGTCAGTTAATCCAGAGTACTTGGCTGATTTGCTGAAACTATAAAGATTTGAACTAGGATTCATACATTTGTAACACACACACAAAATTCTCAGTTGTATCTTTTGGAAAAAAGGGGAGATTTTTCTCACCTGTTTTAAACAAAAAATAAGATATCTTTGAAGCATGTTATTTGTGTTATATTGTGGAGGTCTCTGCTCTGCTTGAATATTGAGTTCCAAATTTTTGTTTAGTGCCAGTGACAGTGCTCTCTAGTTTTAACCATACGGACCCTAACTGTATGCACTCATGAATGCTGAGGGAGCTGGCTGATGTCATTGTGAGGCCACTTTCAATTGTTGAAAGGCTAGGGTGATTGGGAGAGGCACCTGAGGACTGGAGGAAAGCAAATGTCACCCCCATTTTAAGGAAGGACAAGGAGGAGGACCCAGAGAACTGTAGGCTAGTCAGCCTCACTGCAATCTCTGGGAAGGTGATGGAACAACTAATCTTGGAAACCATTTCCACATGTGTGAAGGACAAGGTGACTGGGAGCAATCAGTGTGGATTCACCAGGGGGAAGTCATGCTTGACCAACCTGATAACCTTCTATGATGAAATGAGTGGCTTGGTAGACAAAGGGAGAGCAGTGGATGTTGTCTGCTTGGAGTTTAGTAAGGTCTTTGATGCTGTCTCCTGTAAGATCCTCATAGAGAAGCTGATGAAGTATGAGCTAGATGACCAGACAGTAAGGTGGATCGAAAACTGGATGAACAGCTGGGCCCAGATGGTGGTGATTAATGGTACTAAGTCTGGTTGGAGGCCAGTCACTAGCAGTGTACCCGAGGGGTCAGGGTCCAGTTCTGTTTAACATCTTCATTAATAATCCAAATGGTGGGGCAGGGTGTACGCTCAGCAAGTTTGCTGATCTCCTTCTACGACAGGGCGACCCGCTTATTGGATGAGGGAAAGGCTGTGGATGTTGTTTACCTTGACTTCAGTAAGGCCTTTGACACCGTTTCCCACAGCATTCTCCTGGCGAAACTGGCTGCTCGTGGCTTGGATGGGCACACGCTTCGTTGGGTAAAAAACTGGCTGGATGGCCGGGCCCAAAGAGTTGTGGTGAATGGAGTTAAATCCAGTTGGCAGCCGGTCATGAGTGGTGTCCCCCAGGGCTCGGTTTTGGGGCCACTCCTGTTTAACATCTTTATTGATGAGGGGATCGAGTGCACCCTCAGCAAGTTGGGTGGGAGTGTTGATCGGCTCGAGTGTAGGGAGGCTCTGCAGAGAGATCTGGACAGGCTGGAGCGATGCGCTCAGGCCAGCTGGATGAGTTTCAATAAGGCCAAATGCCGGGTGCTGCACTTTGGCCACAACAACCCCCAGCAGTGCTACAGGCTTGGGGAGGAGTGGCTGGAGAGCTGCCAGTCAGAGAGGGACCTGGGGGTGTTGATTGACAGCCGACTGAACATGAGCCAGCAGTGTGCCCAGGTGGCCAAGAAGGCCAAAGGGAAGTGATCTTACCCCTGTACTCAGCACTGGTGAGGCCACACCTCGATGACTGTGTTCAGTTTTGGGCCCCTCACTACAAAAAGGACATTGAATTACTCGAGTGTGTCCAGAGAAGGGCAACGAAGCTGGTGAAGGGTCTGGAGCACATGTCGTACGAGGAGCGGCTGAGGGAACTGGGGTTGTTTAGTCTGGAGAAGAGGAGGCTGAGGGGAGACCTCATCGCCCTCTACAACTACCTGAAAGGAGGTTGCAGAGAGCTGGGGATGAGTCTCTTTAACCATGTAACAAGCAATAGGACAAGAGGTAATGGCCTCAAATTGCGCTAGGGAAGGTTTAGACTAGATATTCAGATACATTTTTTTACAGAACAGGTTGTTGGGTGTTGGAATGGTCTGCCCAGGGCAGTGGTGGAGTCCGCATCCCTGGAGGTATTTAAGAGTCGGGTTGACATAGCGCTGAGGGATATGGTGTAGTTGGGAACTGTCAATGTTAGGTTAATGGTTGAACTGGATGATCTTCAAGGTCTTTTCCAACCTAGACGATTCTGTGATTCTGAGTAGCCTATACAATGAAGCGTTGTGCTGCCATCCAGTGGGACCTTGACAGACTAGAGAGATGGGCTGACAAGAACCTCATGAAGCCCAACAAAGGAAGGTGGAAAGTCCTGCCCCTGGGGAGAAACAACCCCATGCAACAGTACATGCTGGGGGCTGACCAAGTGGAAAGCAGCTTTTCAGAAAGGAGCTCACGGACATGAAGTTGCCCATGAACCAGCACTGTGCCCTCACAGCAAAGAAGGTGAATGGTGTCCTGGGCTACATTAGGACGGTTGCTAGTAGGTCAAGGGAGGTGATTCTTCTCCTCTACTCAGCACTGTTGAGGCCACACCTGGAGTGCTGTGTGCAGTTCTGGGCTCTACAGTATGAGAAACACGTGGACATACTGGAGAAAGTCCAGTGAAAGGCCACAAGGGTGATAAAGGGACTAGAGCATCTCTCCTGTGAGGAGAGGCTGGTAGAGGCACGACTGTTCAGCTTGGATAATATAAGGCTCAGGGGGAATCTCATCCATGTATATAAATACCTGAAGGAAGGGTGCAAGGAAGATGGTGCCAGGCTCTTTTCAGTGGTGCTCAGTGAGAGAACAAGAGGCAATGGGCACAAACTGGAATACAGGACATTCCTCCTGATCATCAGGAAACACTTTTTTCCAGGGAACATGACTGAGATTGTGGAGTCTCAATCCTTGGAGATATTCAAAGGCCATCTGGACACAGTCCTGGCAACTGGCTCTTGGTGGCCCTGCTTGAGCAGAGGAGTTGGATAGGATGACCTGCAGGGGTCCCTTTCAGTCTCAACCATTCTGTGATTCTGTTAGAGCACTGCACTGATACCACCTTAAAGGTACTTGAAGAATTCAGTTTGTTTCCTGTCGTACTGTTTCTGAATTGGCTGTGGGATTACAGGCAGATCTCTTTATCTAACCCTTTCAATTCTTGTTGCCTTTTCATGGACTTTTCCATTGTCTGTAAATGGAATTTCTCAGTAGTGCTTACAGTAGCTGCTGATTAAAAAAACTACATTTGGCACAAATCTGGTTGCCTAATCCATTACTCAGAGGAATCTCAGTGTTTTTTTCTAGTGGCTAGACATGATGATAATGCTGTCCTCATGGTTTGCCTGTGTATCTTTGTGCAGTAACAGCTCTCCATACTTCCATTGTTTACCCTTTATGCTTTTTTTTGTGTATTTAGTTTTAGCTTGGCATTTTTTTAATCTTTCTAAAGTTGTCCAAAGCCTCTCACCACTCTCTCTTCTTGGTTTTTCCTGTACAAAGTGTTAGTGTGTAAAACTTGATACCCTGTCTGTGTCATCACAAGATGAATGCATAACCTTTCCAAATGGCATCTGCCAGAATTTTGTATATTCAGCTAACATAGAATGGTCTCTTAAAATATCTCCCTTTGTAGGCAATAATAAAAAGTTCCAATTTTACATGGGTTCTTCTCTGTGCAAAAGCAAGGGAAAATGTAGCTTCTTTATGTTGTCTTGTTCTATCCTGCAGTTGTCTGACTTCCGAGAGCAGTGAGGCTGCAACCGGGATCAGTCGCTGCAAGCCCACTGCTATCCCAAGGTGGTTCATTACCGGTGTGTTAGCATTACTGGTCTTGGTTAGCAGTCAGTAATGAGCTGCATACATTTTATTCTATTTAGATCTTTGTATGATGCAGGTAAAGATTGGCACAGAATGTAAACTCCAGTGGAGGTCACATTACACACTGAAAAATGCAAATGAATTATCAAAGGGAGGGGGAAATGTTTTTATCCCCTCATTGAAGTCACTGAAGTAAGAAGCTGCTTACCAGCCAGTTTAGTATGGAAGGTAATTTCTAGTCTAACAAACAGATATTTGCATATCTAAGGAAGTTTGTTCACTTCCTTATTAAGAAAAATGGACAGACTGTGTCTTGAAAATGGGGGAAACAGAATGAGTCAGGATGAAAGATTAAGTCTGTTTAGATCCCAGCAACATTTCAAAGGTGAGACTGGTAAAATCCTGTTGTGGTTTAACCAAGAGATCTGCAGCAGTATGAAGATCTAAGATGGAGAGGAGTGGACCTGAAAGTGCTCAGTGAGAAGTTCATCTCTTACAGATGAATTCTCAGACCAGAACATCTGAATAATTTTTTGATGATACATGAAACATAAGGTGTACGCAAGGACTGGAGCCATAACTGCCTGCTTGTCAGTGCCAGCTCAATATAGATGTAAGTATGGATCAGTATAAGTACATTAAGCATAGATTTTGTCTATTTGGTGGTAACTTTTCTAAGCATTCATTAGTGTTGTCTGTTTTGAAAGTTACTCATAAAATTTGTTACTGATTTTTGACCTTAATTTGGCTTAAATGTGATTTAAAGGAACTAACAAGGCATATTTTATACAAAAGTGTAGCAATACCATACCCCAGGGTATTTGTGTATCATAAAAGTACCCAGGAAATACTAATAGGAGTTGGTGTTGCTGTCATCATCCCCCTTGTCAATATAGTCACTCCATTTTTGGAGGAAAGAGATTTAATCCATCACCTTTCCAGTATTCTTCCTGCACACTGAAGAGAACTGTCGCTTGTCCAGGCTGTCATTGTGTGTGCCGCTCCGCATGTTCTCTGAGCTATGCATGATTTTCTGTCTCTGGTTTCTTTTCTGGTGGGATATTGGATTATCAATCTTACTCACTGTGTCAGAGATCTGTCTGATCTCTGTAAACTTTGTTCCAGACTGGATGACTCCTGTTGTTTGCAGGCTCTGCTTTTTCATGTTTCTGAGTCTCAGAGTGGTCTGTTGCAGGTCTGTCACAACCTCCTCTGTTCTCAGGTCTTGTTAGCTCCTTGACAAACTTCAGTCGTACAGTTTAGTTCGTATCAGTCACCAGCCTCTCTTTAGTGTGTCACTTTTTTTTGTAACTTCAGATTAAAAACATTGCTTTCTAGAGTTTTATTTTTACATGGTTTTCAGTATTCCATTTTTGTAACACATGCATGTTTGGGTTCTACTCTCTGAGTTAATTGAAGCCACAACTGTCAGAAATAAGGCTACTTTCTAGTTATTGTCTTTCTCTTCACTAGTACCTGTTGCTTCCAGGTGCAGAACAAAGCACCATTTCCATCTCTTCCCATTGTTTTCCATGCTCAGAGAGATTTTCAGCTCTGGTGGAGGTTTCAGCTACTCTGCTTTTCTATCCTGCTTATTTCTTTTAATTCCTTTTCTTATTTTTTTTCCCCTGGTGATAAGGATGTGGGGTTCAGTAATAACTCTGGGCCCAAAATGCTTAAAAAAGAACCTCTTTATTTGGAGATATAGTACTGCCTGCCTCAGCATACTAGGACGTGAGCTGAGTGGAGCCTGTTGCTCACCCTTCCTGCACCAGGGAAGTGAAGCTTCTTAGAGGTTTGGTCCTGGTGCTGCATTTTACTGTGGGAAATCTGGAGTAACTGTGTAGAGAAGGAGGGTTTTTTTGTCACAGTCTTGCATGCATGCTTTTTAACTGTGATTTTTCACCTGTCATGGGTAACTGAACAGCACGTTGCTGGCAGCCTGTGCCCATGCTGATCTGGAACAGAATGAAGGGAGTAAATTCACTTAGTTAAATCTCTTCAGGATATCTAAATGCACCAAGAACTTTAGCTTTGGCTTTCACATTTTGGTCCCACTGGTTCATCAGGGTGTTCTGGTGAGCCTCTTGTAAGGGTGAATATGAATTCTATGACAAGACTTAGTTTAAGTGGTTACACCCTCAGGCATGAGTGGGGAGGAGGGAGTGTGGGCTTGCATAAGAACAGAACGAGTCCTCTGTTATTTGTGGTTCTCTAGAAATCAGGATGATGGGTTTTTTTGTGATGTGTCACAAAGTTATTGATTCTTGGTGTATTAAATAAACTGATGAATAGTTTAATATTTTTACTATTAAGATAGTAAAAATTTATCCTGGTCAATATTATCTAAAGCATTTTCATAAGAATGTAAGATAAACTGTATTTTAGGACTTCGTATAAACAGCAAGACCTAAAAACACTATCTCAGGAGCTATCCAGGACAGGCCATTTGTATTTCTTCAGCTTACTCTGGAGGAGAGAAGATAAGTAGATACAGTCCCCATAAAAACATTACCTTCAGATGTAGTGCATATGATTAGCTATATTGTAATTTTATCTCCAGGTGGAATATTGTGATATATATTTTTGAGATACTGGAAATGCGAAATACCTGCCTGTCTTCCCACAATTCCTGTTTCTACTTTCACTGCTAAACTGTGCCCATCACCTGTGAATACGATCTGACTATAAAGCAAACATAAAAGATGTAAATCTGGGTATATAGAGTGTTGTACTAATGGAAACATTCATGTCTTTATTACTGTGATGCAAATCAGTTTTATGTATGCTGGATGAAAAGATTTATTTTACTTCATTGTTATAATTCTTAAGTGGTATGGATTTCTGGAGTTTTCTGTGTTCATGCACCTTGGTTTTGCAGCGAAGAGAAGGAATATGGCTATGTCACTTGATCATTTTCTTTGAGGCAGTATTCATACTGGAAGTGCTCGGTAATCAGTGGCGTGTGTTTTCAGCCATAGAATCCTCATGCTCTATTAACTGTGGTGGTAGGAAAATGACTGTTGGCAATTTTCCATCGTGTCAATGCTCTTTGTATTTACATTAGAACCAGTATTTATGAAGGCAACAAAAGTCTGTCTTGTTTTTTCCTCTCTCCAGATCTTTCGGTGTTGAGAGCTGGAATGTATTTTCTCTGTTTGTCTGTTGTGTATATACTGTAAGGGATGCACATACAATACTAGCCTTGTAACTTGGAGTAGCAGAAACTTGAGTTGATTTCAGTCTGTGTCTCGGTTTGTTCAGTGTAACTCTTTGTTCTAATATATGTCTGAGAGTTTAGAATACCTACATTAGACTGAAGGCTGGGAAAAAAAGGTTTATATTTATAAAGAAACTTTGTGAAAGATTGTTTTTTTCCTTGTTTTTTACTGTGCAGCCATTCATAATGGTCTGTTCAGGCATTATTTAAAAGAAAGGGAGCTCATTTAGAGATCGATACAACCAAGATGATATATAATTCAGCCTCAATGGGCGATTGCAGTCATTTTTCATGTTAACATTGAATCATTTGATATACTTTGAAATAACAAAGGAATGATCTATAGATTTGGGTTATGAAAATTGAAAGTAATTTAATAATATGCATGTCAAATAAAATCAACAGTTTTCTATTTTATTTTTTTAAACTGTAAACTAGCCATCACCCAGTGTTAAGGCTCAGTTGCTTGAAAAAATAACAAAGTTTTTCTTTCTATATTACTACTTATTCTCCCCCCTTACCCTTCCCAGCTTTGTCTCACGTTTTTTTTTTTTTCCTCTTGGATCGTCTAGTATTCACACTGCGTTAAACATCTGCTATTCGTATCAAACACTCTGGAAATCCATCCATTGTTTATGTCAGTTAATGTTAAATAATACTTTGTACAGCAATACGAAGCAATAAAAACCCCAGCAATAAACTGCTGTGTGTCAGTGATTTCTCCTCAGGGTCTGCAACAAGCCATTTGATTTGACTGAAATAATGGCAAACAGTTTTAGACCTTTGCATTAACTCTGCAGGCTAACGTCCGTGTGGGTTGGTAAGTGTCATGCTTACAGAAGGATATTGGTGTTGTAGTCCCAGAGATAAAAACCGATGGGTGCCAGAATAAGCATTTGGGTAAACGGAAATGTTAAGTCAAAGATTTCCCGTGGGGCTGTCATCCAGGTTGCTTGCGACTTTTGTGTGTTTGAATACTTTGCGTGTAGTGAGAGAAGATAGAAGAAAACTATTAAGTTGTATCTTAAATAAAAGTAATAGTTAAAAGACAGCTAATTTGGGGTACCTCGGTGCTAAATGCCAGAAGTGAGATACTGAAATGGCTTAGTTTTCAGGAAACATGCACTTAATATTTTCTGAAAATCAACTGTCTCAAAATGTCTCAATGTGAACATTCAAATCCATTAGTTGTGTTTCATTCTGCTGTAGCAGTCAGTTGGAGACCATCCTGTTGGCTTCAGAGAGCTTTTGCCAAGCCCTGGGATGTTTTCTTTTTTTGTTCCCCCCCCCCCCCCCAATAACTTTTTAAGGGGATGAAAATATATGCAAGGAAAACTTGGTTTTCCAGCACAAACTTCTCTGTCATTTTTCTGCAGAAAAGAAAGTTTTTCGGTAGCCAATTTAGATAATTCTTGTAAGTACTGTTATCAGTAATTCTTTATCAGTAGAAAATTTGGATATTTCTTACAATAACTACTGTTTGACTTAATGGTTTTTAACCAAAGCTGTCACTTTTTGTAGTTGGCTTGTTCTTTAAAATATGCATAAATCATTAAATGGTATTGCATTACAGAAAAGCATCTTCTACTTATTCTTAATAGAAGAAATGGCTTTGATTAAGGAATCCGAGTGGCAGCATATAAACCCTTTTAGTAAATAGTTAGTTTTTTGAACAACAGCTTTCATTTAGGAAATTGCACAAGACCTCTAGAGAAATTTAACACAGCTATTGATTGCATTATGAAGCATTAGGAAAGGGCAAAACCATACTTCAGTTTTCATTTGTCAAGACTAAAATAAACTGATATCAGTCCATGCTTTCTCTTAATTTGTTGAAATTGTTGTCAAGTGAAACACCTGGTATCAAGAAATCTACACCTGAAATCTTGAAGAAAGCCCCTCTGAAGAAATGAATGAAAATAATGCGAGAGGCACATAGATAAATTCAAATTATTTTAATAGTGTCATTTTTGTAATAAAAATAGGGATTATAAGGGAAAAACGTGGAATTCATGGAATGAACAGTTTATCTCTCTGTGCCTGCTGGTTTTATTAAGGAAAATATGTATATAAAGATGCTTGACAGAAAATTCTTGTTTCTCACTCTGTGTTCTCATTTACAAGTTGCAGTGTTTCAGGGCTCTCAGATTTATTTGGGAGACTTATGTATGTTAGCAGAAAATTTGCAGAAATTGTTCACACGTTTAGCTATTTTTTTTTTTTCCCTAGTAGGTGCTTTTCATCTTCCACCTTGAGTATTAGAAATTGAATACTGTCATATGTTCTGCAGGATCTAGCCTTTGTTACATTTCAACCAGCAGCTAAACCAAATAAAATTGCAGTACATAATATTAGTAAATGTGTTCATGCCTGTGGATGCCTGTCTGTCTTTCTGTGTTTATACGGCACTCAGGTATAGTAAGGATGTGTGTCAGTTATACCAGACATCAAACCGAGGTGGTTAAACATAGTGGAGTCACAGTGGTGGAAAAGGTCCTTCGATGTTTCTAAAAGAATAGGATGATAAAGGAGGGGGGAAGGACCCCCAGATTCAGGGTACTCTGCATGACAGAGTTGGATGTTGTTTCGTGTTTAATGCTATTCGGTTCTAACCCTGCTCTCTTTTCAAACAAGAGTGATGTTCCCAGTTGTGTCGTTTGGGGAATTTAATGGTTTTTGAGGGTCCCTAGAAAATACTATAACTGAATGGGGGAAAAGGAAAAATTGTATCATTTGTTCAAATTGCACAGATGCTAAGTTCATACACACAAAAAAAATTCTAATGTTGATTTGCTTTGTGACCAACTTAGGTGTTAAATTGCTGTTTTCTGGTTTGCACTATGATGATACTTGCTAATAATGTCACAGTTATATTTTGATGTTTTAACATAGTTATGATGCCTTAATTAAAAGTTTGGAAATAAAAGAAGCTATTGAGCTATGTACAGTTTTTGTAACTTGAAATGTTTTTCATGAGATTCATACAGAAATACATTTAAAAAACATCCAAATGCTATCCTTGTATTTGAATAATTGTGCTAGTATAGTATGTTAGTGTGAAGTTCCAGCACGTTTTTGTCCTGATGGCTTTTCTGGTGATTTTATTTTAGCTGTATAGTTTTTACTTCTTGATCATGAATTTAGTTTCTGTGAAGGCCAAGAGGTGGAAACCCTCTATTATTCCAGCAGCACACAGGACTTTCTGCACTGCTGTATCAGGAAATCTCAAGTAACAGTTTTATGATGTATGAGGATATTATTCTCTGCAAGCAATAACACGCATTTCTATTTCCCCAGCAATACCCACATAATCAAACATTCACAAGTGCTTTACAAAGAATTTAATTAAATAGTGTGCAGAGTAACTGGATGCAGCACGCAGACAAACTGTTGTATATTCAGTAGTTCACATTTTACAGTTAGTGCAGAACACTTCTGAGCAGTAATATGTGTGAATGATATTTCTATCAAAATGTGCATCATCATCCCTCCTTTTGTACCTTGCTCCTTAAAAATTACACTAAAACCTTAACACATATCACCTCCAGGAGCACAGAATACCTTCCTCTGTGCTCTAATGGTGTGATAAACAGAGGGAAGTACAAATTCTCATGGTGAGATTTGAACATTGTTCCTCTGAAATCAAACATTTATGACTCCCCAGAGAAAGATATACATTATTGTATCTTTTACCACAAAACTAGGCTTGTTTGGAATTTTATTTAAAGGTAGTAGAAATTTGTGGAGTAATCAAGACCAGCCACTGCAGAATTTAATTTCTAAATTAGCACCGAGACTTGCACATTCAGAGTTTAGACATGGACAATGACAAGCAAAATATCTTTCATTTTGTTATGATGAGTACGTTCAGAGTCCATTCTGTCTCTCACTGGAGATTAAAAAATTCTCTTCTTTGGCATTAAAATGCAGTGCATCAGACCCTGCACTAGGAAAAGGTAGGAGTGTGTTCATATGTTGTAGTATATTTCTTAATTCATTCAGCATTATTGGTATGCTCATGTCACCTGCAAAGATTAGTATTCTGGAAACCAACAGGGTTATCTATTATGTTTTGACTGGTCAGAAAAGCCCTTTAAGCATTAGCCGATGCATGAGAGGAGTTTCCAGGCTTGCAGAGCAACGGGGCTGTGTTGGATAAAAGTAATTTAGAATATCCCTCTGCGATTGTCTACCTGCAAGGCAGTTAGCCGTCCATCAGACTGGAAGGTTTTATTGGTATGTCAGTGCTATAAAGTATCAGTCTAAACCAGCAGACCACTACCAATGACATAAGTAGTGAAAGACAGTCTATAATTAGCCTGTAAAGGTATTTAGTATGAGACCTCACCGTAGTTTTCCAGTTCCACAGAGTTATTCCTGTTTATTACTGGCTGACACTTACAAAATCTGTCTGTTATGACTGGCAAGAAAGACCAAAACCTACAAATGAATCCAAAGGAGAGAAAGAAAACAAAAGGATCAGTTACAATTAGGAAACTGTTTTTCCTTTCATGCTAGTTCTATTTAGGTCACTTTGCTTATTTGAGGGGTATTGCTGAAAATATAATTGGTGTAAATAAGAACAGTCTCCCTGTATTCTTCTTCTGAAGATGCCTTTTGGAGGAAAGTTTAATTGCTGTAGGAGGAGTTGTGGCTCTCTTTACAGAATTGAGAATGGGAGAGATCTCTATTTAATGTTAATGAAGATTTGCCATTGAATTCAGTGATTTCACCCAGTAGCCTTTGTGTCCTTTTTTTTCATCCTTAACCCTTCTTCATATAGCAGACAGGAGTTCTTCATTTTGCATGTCATCTATAACAAATTGTAGTTATTTAAAAAAAATTAGTACAGTTAGAGTGTCGATTGAAGAAAGGGAAAGCATGTAATTTTGAATTTATTCGTATGTTGAATCTTGAACACCATGTTTTGGATTTTTGCTTTATTTAATTAGGCTCTTGTTCTAGTGTCTGCCTTTATATAAAATATTTATTCTTTACCATTTGTAGTATATCTCTGTTTGCAATTTGGATGTTTTCAGTTTGCTTGTATTTGGAAGTAGTTGCTAGACTCTCTCTGTGCTTCCACTAGAAGGCTGGTATTTTTATGCTTCTTGCAGCAGGCCCTTTTTGGATGTGCTGAAATATGTCCAAGTTCTCCATTCCTGATATTTCAGTGGCAACTTCCTGTGAATCCTGAAGTAGAGCTCCTGCTGTCAGGTTGTTCTCCAAGCCAATTCTACCACACGTATCAGCAAGCCAGAATAGACAAACTTGGAAGATGTGTCAGTGCTTTGATATAATTCAGAGTATTATTTAGAATAAGCATGTCAGAATTTTAATTCTTCAGGTTAGGAAGTCAACCCAGAGACCTTTTATCCACCCAGTGAAGTACTACCTAGGTATACTTGTGTTAACTGCAAATGAACTAGCTTTGGAACCAGAAGTAATACAGCCAAATGAGAGGAGTGTGGCAGCCAGGGTAATTAATTAAGAAGCCAGGCTAATTAGTTTGACTGGAGGGAGCACCATGCTGATGTGGCAGTGTAGCTTCCAAAATTTTGGCTGATTTGTACACAGATTGCACTGGGCTTCTTGCAGACATACAAGTTATTTCTGGGTTCTTTCAGACGTTTTTGCCATGAAGCAGCATTGTATATTGGTTTATTCCCTATTTCAATTTACTGTAATTTCAGATTTACTTCCAGACTGATAGTCAATTTTAGTTCCTTCTTAATCTTCTGCAGTAAGATTGCAGTGGGATTGAGTGCATCCTCAGCAAGTTTGCTGACAACACCAAGCTGTGTGGTGCAGTCGACAAGCTGGAGAGAAGGGATGCCATCCAGAGGGACCTGGACAGGCTTCAGAGGTGGGCCTGTGCAAACCTCAGGAAGTTCAACAAGGCCAAGTGCAAGGTCCTGCCCATGGGTCGGGGCAATCCCAAGCACAAATACAGGCTGGGTGATGAGTAGATTGAGAGCAGCCTCATGGAGAAGGACGTGGTGGTACTAGTGGATGAAAAACTGGCTATGAGCCAGCAATGGGCACTTGCAGCCCAGAAAGACAACCGTATCCTGGGCTGCATCAAAAGTGCGGTTAGCAGGTCGAAGGAGGTGATTCTCCCCCTCTACTCCGCTCTTGTCAGACCCCATCTGGAGTACTGTGTTCAGCTCTAGGGCCTTCGACATAAGAAGGACATAGACAAGTCCATAGGAGGGCCACAAAGATGACTGGGGGGCTGAAGAACCTCCCTTATGAGGACAGGCTGAGAGAATTGGGGTTGTTCAGCCTGGAGAAGAGAAGGCTCCAGGGAGACTTTATAGCGGCCTTCCAGTACTTAAAGGGGCTACAGGAAAGATGGGGAGGGACTCTTTATCAGGGAGTGTAGTGGTAGGATAATGGGTAATGGTTTTCAACTGAAAAAGGGTAGATTTAGATTAGCTTTGAGGAAGAAATTCTTTCCTGTGAGGGTGATGAGACACTGGAACAGGTTGTCCAGAGAGGTTGTGGCTGCCCCCTCCCTGGCGCAGTGTTCAAGGCCAGGTTGGACGGGGCTTTGAGCAACCTGATCTAGTGGAAAGTGTCCCTGCTTGTTGCAGGGGAGTTGGAACTAGATGACCTTTAAAGTCCCTTCCAACCCAAACCATTCTAAAAAAAAAAGATATTTCTAATGCATGGATAGACATTGTAATATTGTCATGTCCAACCTCATACCACTGAGAGAAATTCTTCACTGCTTTTTTTTTTACCTGGTGAAGGACCTTCCCAACTTCTTCCCAAAATTTTGTCACTTACTGAATACAGAACTGATATAATACTCCTGAAGGTGTGTATAGCAGCATTGTTCCAGCCTGTTGGGCTGAGAGGTGGCTGTCAGCACTCCTGTTCTCAGAGGATGCATGCTACCAATAGTGCATGCTGCAAGATGCCTTTTTTGTAAGAACTGGTGTTTCTGAACAGTTTGCCATCTTTCTGGTTGTTATGAAACAGTATTTCTTCAGTGTTCCCCTTAATGTTAGTCCTTACATACAGTTTGATGTGCAGGATGTTCATAAAGGAGTCACTTTAATGAAAAGGTAAAAAATACTTGTGGTAAAAGTCTGTGTTACTACATTGATATGGTACAGTAAACATGAGAAGCAGTATCAAACCCAGGAATAAATCAACAAGGTATTGTAAATAAGGTGGATTCTGTATAGAAAACTTCAATTAGAAATATGAAGTACTGTGTTACAGCAGTAACATGGTAATTATGTGTGAACAGATAGTGACATAAGATAAAAAATGAATATTTTATTAATGTTTTCTAAATAACATTACTGAGAGCTGGAATTAAGTTTTGTTTTACATGTGTGTTATTTAAAATGCTTTTAGTGATCATCTATGGCCTTACTTGCAATAGCTGTTCAGCATAGTAGCTCCCACAAGGAGTTAACATATATTTTTTCTATTTCTAGATCTGTTAGCTGTGCCTAAGCATCCATATGCTGCTATGGAGAACTGGGGACTGAGTGTTTTTGTGGAGCAAAGGATACTGCTAGATCCAAGCATTTCTTCTATATCATACCTACTGGATGTCACCATGGTCATTGTACATGAGCTATGTCATCAGGTATTAAAGGTGTTCAGATGTTTGATATTAATGTCAGAAACCATCTGTTCCTTTTCAAAACTCAAAATGAATTTGTGTTGTTTACATAGACAGTTGCAAGTTTTATTGTAACTGGAGTCCAAATAATACAGAGATCTGTAAGACACATCTCTACAGTGCAGAAACTGGGAAGACTCAAAATGCGGATAGAAGAGAAAATTGGTAGCAATGAACTACTTCCCTATCTTCTGTGTGATTATATTCTGTATGTTTCTGTGTGAGTGTGCTGTTGGCGTGTAGACTAAACATGTTGATAACTATAGAAAATGATTTATTGCAGAACTATAGCAAATTCATTCTGAGTTTCATGTTCATGTCAAAAAATATTTTGGCTGAAATCAATTTGGTAGTCATAATCTTCTTCCGTCACATATGCACATACTTCTGTTTTCTTTTGCTTTCTTTTTTTTTTTAATTTGGTATTGACACTGTTCACTATTGATGGATAATTGAGTCATTATGTGTACAGAAACTTTTGTATCAATAAGAAAACTTTGTAAGAAACCCATATTACAATTTATTTTACATTTCTTCCATCTTCTTATCTCAAACTAAACACATTACAAGTGTTTAGTAAAACTGAGTTGAATGCAAATGTTATTGAAGAAATTTGCTACAGGGGCAGGAAACCCTTTCTTGCACTCATAAGAGGCATAATCATAGCCTTCAGGTTAAAATGAATGAAATCCTACTGTGTAATCAGCATGGCTTACATCTGTGACTTTACACAGTGTTCTTTAAAAGGCAATGCAAATTCTTAACACTTTCTGCAAATAAAAAGGAGCATATAAAAGGGAGGCTTTGTAATGGAGTTCTGGTAGATGAACCTGGTAATAATAATGTTTGGTTCATATTCATGTTTCACATTAAATCTGTTGAAGAATGTGAAGTCCTCAACTGCAACATGAAATTTTTATTGAAAGTTATTGCTGGTTTGTTCTCAATACGATCATCTGATTTTGTTATATGCTCTTTATTGTGCAGTACAATGGAGTAGCACACTGTTCAACTAGAAAAATTACAGTGCCTTAGGAATCAGGTCTGGAAAACACATATTAGGTCATCAAATCCTGGCTTCTGTTAGTATTAGATTCTTTCGTGTGGTGTGTTTTGTAGTGCTGGGTTCAGTGCTTCTGATTACAGGGTTATGCCACTTTCCTTAAAACCTTTTGATTAAATCTGATGGTCAATAACTTTTTCCTAGTGTTCAGCTTAAGTCTTCCTTTTTCTGAAGTTATTCCATTATTTCCAGTTACTCTTTGCACCACTTTAATAATTTCCTCTGCCTCCAAAGCAATTTATACCTCAGGTGTGGGCAATTATCATGTCAGTAACTTGCTAAGTTTGTTTATTTGATACTCATTGAAACCAAAGCCTTTTTACATTGTTCCGTGAATATCAGAGGATCATGAAGTGGGTGAAAACTATATTTGAATTTATTTTAGTGTAGCCATGCAGTCATAGAGTGCTTTTGACCTTAAAATTGAAAATGAGAAGGTTTACTTGCTGTTTGCTTAATGAAAAGTGTCTTCTTCCATCCATATTGCTGCTGTTTCTGTTTTAGTACCATGCAGATGAGGTCCTTGCTCAGCTGCTTCACTGGATAACTAGACAATATAGAAAATATTCAGGTGGAAGAAATACTGTTTCTACTTTTTAGATGCAGAATTGAGTCACAGAGAATATGGATTGTTCATCTGCAAATAAAGTTTAAAGGGAGAAACCCTCCAGAAAATACAAGCCACAAAGCACTGTGTAGCACCTCCTTCACAGTATTGTCTTTAGCCAGTTTTTTCTGCTTTTATCTTACTGTATTTGGAAGCCCCTCAAGGAAACTGTCTGTGGATAGCACAGAGCAGGAACTGTAAACAATACTAGTTTAGCTGAAGATGTATTGAACTGAGACCAGGTTGGGTCCAGGATCTCTTGCCTCTGCTATTTAATTGTTAATTACTCACTGCATTTTTCATCCTTTTTTGCTGTGCATCATCTCGCCTGCTAACCTGGGGTGGCACATGATACACATAGAATAACTGAGATTAACCAAAATCACTTTTGGTGTAGCCAGAAGTAGAATCCACATCTCCAGTTCTACTTTGTATTTATTGATTTTTTAAAAATTTCAGCTAAGAGGAAAAGGAACTGTCCTAAAGTACGGTTTTCCTGAAATACATTTTTGCTTTGTTTGGAGAATTGTATCATTGCCCTATTTTCCCTGATTTTAAACCCATGATTTTAAGACTTGCAGAACATATCTGAGCATGTAGCAAACTGATCTGTATGAAACTCTTGTTACTTAGAGTAACGTAGCAATTGCTTTGCTAACGTTGTTCCCAAGGTTAGAAAAATCAAATGAATATTAAGAATTGGGATTGTTACCTTTAGATATGACTGTTTAAAATTGGAATTCCCAAATCTGGTGGGTATTAATGCTTGAGCATGGTGTTCAGGACGAATTGAAAATGGGAGACAGCATTGCAGAATGACTAAGAAATTCTGTGGTTGTGAAAATACGGGTAGAAAGTGTGTAAGGAAGAATTTTATGCCCAGTTTCTTCACAGTTGATTTTGTAATGCTTGTCCAGGTATTTATTTTAGGTATATGTTATAGGAGGGACACATTAAAGTTACAAGGGTGGCTTTAATTTAGTCATTTTGTAGGTTACTAATGTTTGATATTTCAGCTTGAGTGTTCTTTTAGAACGTCTTATGTATTTAATTAAAAAAATTAATAATTAGAAGGAGTGATTTGACATAAAAGCTTCTTCTCCAAGCCCCAAAACACAAATGAGATATTGGTCAAAACACACATATTTCTAGCAGCTTAAATTGATAGCTTGAAATAATTACCATAATCTATTAAAATAATTCTATTAAGGGAGTAATCAATTTATTTGTGTATCACAGATCAGTCCCACCTACAGCCTTTGAAGAAGGAGTAATTTGAATTTATGCACCATGATTTCTTGTGGTGGTTTTCCCATCTGAGCACAAAACTTGGTGTGACAGATTGAGTTAAAGAGGCATGAAAGCAGAAAGAAAATAAAAAAACTTCTGAATCAATGTTTTTTTAATAATCTGTAAAGAAAGCATAAGGAAAGAGTGTCCTTTCAGTGTGTCTGTAAAATAAGTGCCTTCTGCATATCAGGCTGAACATAATACCCGAGGGAGATGATAAATTTATGTAATCAATACATTTCAATTAATTTTTCATTTCCAAAATGAAAAGAAGTAATGATCTTCACTCCAGGCAAATAGTGTCTGTATTCAAATACACAAATAAATAAATAAACAATTACTTAAATAAATGAAGTGCTATACTTAATGTTTTTCTTTCAGGCATGTAACACCAAGGAAGATAATAGTACCTTTCTGCTGGAAAATTTGGCTTCATTAATTGCAGTCTCTGGGACTGCTCTGTCTCTGACATTCATAACTATCTCTGATACTATTCAAGACCAGTTAAGCAAATTTCCCTATATTTTGATATTGGTATCACATTCTGTTTTAATGCCTGTAAAACACTTCTTCCTTAAGGTGGATAATTACATGAATACTTTTAATTGTATCATTAATAAATAAACCCAGAAAACTCACAAAGGAGTATAAGAAATCATCTTTTGTGACATCATAAATTAATGTTATTAATTATTTTGAGTTACAGGAGGATGTATTATGAACTTTACAACCTTTATTTTTTTAAATCTCTCTCTGAATAGTCGTAGCATACCATGACTGTTACTGGTTTCATATTTGTTCAGCAGTCCTCTTGTAATTCAAGAAATAAACTCTGTGCTGTTGTGTTTAGTCTGTTTGTCATTAGAAATCATTTAATCAACCTATTCTAGTATAAATATAGCTTTCATACTCCTCTCGTGGTATGCTACTCTTAACATTTGAAATTGGGAAACGTGCATTATCTACATGAATGCAGTTCCAGTGTTTCTTTGTCTTTTCAGTTAAATGTTCTTAAAATCAGGATCTATCTCTATTGGTAGAGAGTTAATTTACTGATAGCCTTCAACTAGATTGTGATCACTGAGTGTCCATTAAATTTAGTTTCACTTAGTGTGTGAATACGACTTTTGTCAACCTCATCTTTTCTCCCTGAATTCTTAAGTTGGTTGTCAGTGCCATTCATTGTGACATTTTGCTTCATTTTTTCGTTCCAATCCTATTTACTGATCATTGTGTGGCAATCTGGTAATCTGTTTCTGTAGTCTGTTCTTTGAAGCTCCTGTGTTCACTTCACTATGGATCCTCACTGCAGCATTGATACTTTCTTGGTGCTATTCTCACTCCACAAAGACATGCACAGAAATGAGACCTTTCATTCAAGTCCCAGACAAAGCCTTCAAATAAGCCAGCCTTCATGAAAGCAAACCTCTTACTGGCCAACTCCGCATTCATTCATTCCCTGCTCTCATTGCAGTGTCAGCAGCAGCTCCTCTGCTCTGACATGAGTCTCCCCCTCTGTAATATTTATTTTGTGCTCTGTTTCTGTGCATTTTCAGAGTTTATGACTCCATGAAAGCTAAAAATTATCTCTATGGATTATGAACTAGTCTAATTTCTAGTCACATTAAGAAAAAAACTGGCAGAGAATTTTCCTGAAACAAAGTTTTGGTATCTGTTTGCGAAAAAAGATGTTACAGAGAATACAAAATATGTTTTCATGATGGTGTATGTGTTTCTGCTCTTACCACCGGTGTTATGATGATCCAAGTTGCACAGGGCCATTACAATAATTTAAACAGGGTCATCCATCAGCAGAAGAATTGATGATGCCTGATTTCCTTTGAATTTTTGTCCTCATTCCTCTTCAATGATTATCCCAGTTCTGTCTAAAATCCCTATGATACCCACATGTCCTGTACTGTCACAGGTTTGAGGCTGTTGATGGCCACTGAGCAGAGTATCTAATGGGCACATTCTTGCCTTGCCCTCAGTTTAGGTGGTTCTCCTCTTTTCAGCTACTGATCTTCATGTACTTTTGTAAGAGTTTGATTATCTTTGAGATCTCTGCCATTCTTTCTAAATTAGACTGAAGTCAGTGGGGAAATTCAAGAGTGACCTGGAGGGAATGGGAAAGACAGTCAGCTCAGGTAGGGCTCCTTTGCATAAACATGGGTGACCTGTGCCATTTTAGTTACCCTCTGACTCTGGTTGATGTTCGGGAAGGCTCCTGTTACCCCTGTATGAAATTCCTGAGGCCTGTGTGCGTAGCTCAGATACCCTAGGATGTTCTTTAAGTGGCATTAACTACTTGCTTTTAGGCATCTGAGTCCTTCTCACAGAGAGAGATGGCGTAATTGTATAAAACTGCTTTCCTTAGGAAACCAGCCAATGAATGGAGCATCAGTAGTATTGTAAATCTTAGTGGGCAGACATTGTGGAGGAAGATATGATAAAATGTAGGCCTGGGATATGGAGATTGTGTTCCCAGTTTTTAAAGATTAGCACTATACATAGTGAGGTTTCCAGGTAATGAATCAGATTACTCAAGTTAGAAGACTTATTCTGTCCATTGTGTATGCTACTCCCGTAAACCTAGGTGAGCATCTACTTTAGATAACTAAAGTAGACACTGCAAATACTCTCTTCAACACTTCTTTTCCCCTGCCTGTGCTTTTCTAATGTTTTGCTTCAGTAACTTGCGCATCCTGTGAAGGCTTAATTCATTAGTACATGAAAAAAGTAGTTAATGAGTTTCAGTGGGTGGTGTATATACTACTGTTTTTATTAAAACTTGTGAAGAATTTATCCTGTATAAATGAGATGTATGCAAACATGGTTTCCTAAATGTTGTTTATTTGAACTTTCTTTGCAGTGGTTTGGTGACCTTGTGACTCCAGTTTGGTGGGAGGATGTGTGGTTGAAAGAAGGTTTTGCTCACTATTTTGAATTTGTTGGGACAGACTACCTCTATCCAGGGTGGAATATGGTAAGTCAGTTTTATTTTGTTATTTTGTTTATTTTGTTATTTGCTGTTGTACTCTTGCTTTTGTTATAGGCAGGGATTGCTGAAAAATATCAAATGATGCATGCAAATATCAGATGTCCAATGAAGCAAAATCACTAGGTGTGAAATAATTTGACAGCATTCCAAAAGTGTAATCTGCAATTTATTACAAAAGAAATAAGGTCATGTCTATCATAACCCAACATTAAACTAACCACTGTCTCTCTGCTCAGAAACATTTTGGATTAAAGCAGTTATGATTTAACATGGACCATTTTGGAAAATATTCAGAATATTGAATTTTATCCAGAAACACAAGATAAATTGGAAGGAAATGTTTGGATAAACATACTGTAAAACTGAACATATTTTTTTCTTACAGTATTCTGTTCTCCTCTCTCTAAGTTTTACTCTTTTTATCTTCCTGCTATTATTTGGCCATCTAGATGTACATACTAAAGTAACATGGGGTAAATGAATTGAGAATCTAGGTTTCAGTATGATTTCCAGCTGTACACAGTAGGACATGTTTTGCAAACTGGTGTGCAAATACTGAAGCTGTCTGAGGGCAAACTGGGAAGGTCATGCTGGGACATTGTTTTGGAGTCCTTGTGTTATATCGTATCATACCTAGTCAGGTCCTAGTTTATATCAACGGCTGTAGTCTGGAAATATGATGCTTATAAGAAAACTAAGAGATACAAGACCTTATGACAAGGAAATTGTGTGTGAGACCATGTTGAAGGTTACTATATAGATTTTATTGTCCTTTGGAGAAATTTTTCTATTTACTATCCCTTTGTGTTTACATATGTTTAATTATGTGGCAAAATATTTGTTATAAATGCAGATTGCCTGATAGAGATTTGCTGTAGCTTGAATGTTCTGCTTAAACTCTTGCATACTAACTTCTGAAATGTTTGTTCCCATTTCTGGGTGATTTATTGAGTATTCTTATCCCCTTAACTTTTGTGTGCCATGAAATGAAGATGCCATAATTATGAGGTAAAGTTAATTTTTAAAAATAGTTGTATACAGGTACTCTTGCTTTAGTATGCTTCTTGTGAAATTTGAATTCTTTGCAGTATTTTAATTTTTTCTTTCAGGTGTCAATTTTGGTTTATAATTGCATTATGAAAAGGAAAATAAATCTTTATCTGAACTGACATCTGTCTTGCATAGGTAGGCTTGTTGGGTTTACCTGGCTTTGGCTGTATTAAAACTCATTCTCTTCATCTTTATGAAAAACACATCCTGAATTACAATGTAATGATTCTAATTATGAATGCAATGAAATCTGGCAGGCCTTTATGATTTTAGCATAGTGAAATGTCAGAGATGACAATGTTTATACACTGAATTTTATCTTCAAATCATCAGTCATTTGTTCTTTGCATAATCAGTTTAACAAATCCAGAATAACTTTGCTTTAGAAGTCATTTGGAATATAGAATATTTGCTTGAAGTTTCTGTGGAATGAATATAGTGTTCACTGTTATGCAAATGACATGCCCATCACGTGAAATCCTGGCATTTTAGCAGAATACAGGCAAAACGAATGGGTTGAATAAGGTATGACAGTTAAACTGGAAAATCAGACACGTGCTGCATAAATTAGTATTAACTACAGTAATATTGCTGTGCCTGAAAAAATACTAATCTGTCAAGTTTTTCCTTAAATTAAAAAGAAGGTAAACATAAACTTTTCATAAGGCTTTGGATATCATTGGCCTCTGATATAAAAATACTATACTGACATATTTAAATAATTAGAAAATTGGTAGCAAAATGAAACACTTGATGAGTTAAACATTTAAACATGCTGCATTCTTTTCCAGACTAGAGTAGGAATCAATACTATGATGTTTCAGCCTTATTACAGAGATTGTCGAAAGAAGCAGCAAAGTTACAGGTAGTGGAATTTGGCTTGCTGGATATTTTTGTTACCAGTAGAAAGTGCATTTACTGTTTAGATCATACTGACATTTGTAAACTTGAAAAAAATAAAAAGTGAGCATTTATAACAAGAAAAACTGTTCCAAACTTATTTTTTTTAAAAAAGTGAAGGATACTGTACAAGCTTCATGAATCGGATACAAAAAAAAAGAACTACAAACCTTATTCTCTGTAATGATGGTTAAACAGAGCAATATTACAGCATTTTGTGTGGTGTTTTGCCAGCAGTAATTCATACCTATGAAATAAAAATAAAAGATGTGGTAGTGTATAATACCACAGCTCTTTGCATCAGGAAAACAGAGTAATATGCCAAAATCCTCTTTCTTTCTAAAGAATTGGGAAAGTTAGACAGTTAAATTCTTTCTCTTGTAGTTCCAAGATATGTTACACTTGAAAGTTTCCTTAAGAAGCCTGTGGACTAAAATGTCAAATTCAGCTTATTTTCAGCTTATTAAAGACTTTTTTGTCACATTTTCTTTTGGATAAGTGTAGAAACAGAAGGCTGGTAGTCAATTCCAGAAAAAGGCCTTTTGTCTGGAAATGCATCTTGGGCAGTATGGATACATCTGAATCAAATGTATCTATCCACAGCTTTCTACCTAACTTGTTGGATGCTTGTAGGCTACAGGCGCATGACCTTTCACCATTGAAGTTCCGTAAACCCCTAAAGTTTTGCTACTACTTGTCTAAAGATGCTTCTCTTTTAGCAGAGCTGAGCATTTTTCAGTGTCCATCTTATTTGACATTCACAGACTTGTTAAGCCTGAACCTGAGACTCTCGAGGAGGGCTATCCATTAGGCATGTTCACACCATTATAACTTAAACCAACAGCACTGAGTTCTGCACAAAACAGAGAGCCATGGGTTTTGTCTGAAACCTGTTTTCTGGCTTTTGTTTCTTCTCTAGGTTCTTTATCTTGCTTAAGCATTTCTTCCTCTGCTGAGGTTCTTGATTTTATCAGATTTTCTTCAATTGTTTTATAGGCTCTTCTTTTACCGCAGGACAGATGGATAGATAACAATATTGACTGAACTGCCGTGGAGCTGTAACACTTTATTGAGCATTCCACCAGGTCTAGAATTTGTTGTCTTGTCTAGGTGTTTACATACTTCATCAGGCTTGCATAATCCTAATGAGAAAATAAATCTATTCCTTATTAAACCCTTGCCATCCTTATGCCCTGGATCCTCCTATTAAAATTTTGGGTGAAGAACAGAATGAAGAGTCATTCTGATGGAGGCATCCATTATCCATTGCAGTTAATACAAGATGCATCAGAACTCTCCTGAGGAAATGGACGAAGTTTTGCTGGTTTTAAGAAAGGAATGTGAGATTTCTGTGCTGAGATCCTTCATGGTTTCACCACTGGTCTTAATATCCTTTTCAAAATTCTAAGTTACTTCAGAGCAAAGCTAGAAATTCTCATTTCCTTCCCTCAGCTAAAAAATAAGTCCCTGCATGTTGCTTTTTTACCTCTTGAAGGTGAAGCTACCTTTGATTTTGCAGGAAATATGTCCCTACTATACAGTCATTAGACATTTGCTATGGAAATGAATTCACTATTCTTCCCATTTCAGCCTCTTTCATGGCCTAACCCCCAAATTAAGTGTTTATTGAAATTCTTATTCTGAAATGTCTCAAATTCTTATTTTAAAATCTCATTCTTCAAGGTCTTGGAAGTTTAAACAATTGTTTCTGTGTTGTTAGGATGGTTTTAAAAAGAAAGCTGGCTCTGCAAACTCCTCCACCCAGAGATCAGAGAATTTTACTTGATCATGTGTGCTCAGTGTAGTAGAGGAGATAGTGACCTACTGTATCACATAGACATACACAAGTCTATGCGACCGGATGGGATACACCCAAGGGTGCTGAAGGAGCTGGCTGGGGTGCTCGCCAAGCCTCTTTCCATCATTTACCAGCAGTCCTGGCAGACTGGGGAGGTCCCGACAGATTGGAAACTGGCCAATGTGATGCCATTCTATAAGAAGGGTTGGAAGGATGATCCAGGAAGTTACAGGCCTGTTAGCTTGACTTCA
Source organism: Strix uralensis (assembly GCF_047716275.1). Lineage (NCBI taxonomy): Eukaryota > Metazoa > Chordata > Aves > Strigiformes > Strigidae > Strix > Strix uralensis. The sequence continues at coordinate 41,851,988 of NC_133976.1, forward strand.
GTGCCCAGGAAGCTGATGGAGCAGCTCATCCAAAGTACCATCATACAACACATGCGGGACAGCCAGATGATCAGGCCCAGTCAGCATGGGTTTATGAAAGGCAGGTCCTGCTTGACAAACCTGATCTCCTTCTACGACAGGGCGACCTGCTTATTGGATGAGGGAAAGGCTGTGGATGTTGTCTACCTTGACTTTAGTAAGGCCTTTGACACCGTTTCCCACAGTATTCTCCTGGCAAAACTGCTCGTGGCTTGGATGGGCACATGCTTTGCTGGGTAAAAAACTGGCTGGATGGCCGGGCCCAAAGAATTGTGGTGAACGGATTTAAATCTAGTTGGTGGCCAGTCATGAGTGGTGTCCCCCAGGGCTTGGTTTTGGGGCCACTCCTGTTTAACATCTTTATTGATGATCTGGACGAGGGGATCGAGTGCACCCTCAGTAAGTTTGCAGATGACACCAGGTTGGGTGGGAGTGTTGATCTGCTCGAGGGTAGGGAGGCTCTGTAGAGAGACCTGGACAGGCTGGAGCGATGGGCTCAGGCCAACTGTAGGAGTTTCAATAAGGCCAAATGCCAGGTGCTGCACTTGGGCCACAACAACCCCCAGCAGTGCTACAGGCTTGGGGAGGAGTGGGTGGAGAGCTGCCAGTCAGAGAGGGACCTGGGGGTGTTGATTGACAGTCGGCTGAACATGAGCCAGCAGTGTGCCCAGGTGGCCAAGAAGGCCAGTGGTATCGTGGCTTGTATCAGAAATAGCGTGGCCAGCAGGGACAGGGAAGTGATCTTACCCCTGTACTCAGCACTGGTGAGGCTGCACCTCGATGACTGTGTTCAGTTTTGGGCCCCTCACTACAAAAAGGACATTGAATTACTCGAGCGTGTCCAGAGAAGGGCAACGAAGCTGGTGAAGGGTCTGGAGCACATGTCATATGAGGAGCGGCTGAGGGAACTGGGGTTGTTTAGTCTGGAGAAGAGGAGGCTGAGGGGAGACCTCATCGCCCTCTACAACTACCTGAAAGGAGGTTGCAGAGAGCTGGGGATGAGTCTCTTTAACCATGTAACAAGCAATAGGACAAGAGGTAATGGCCTCAAGTTGCACCAGGGTAGGTTTAGACTAGATATTAGGAAGTGTTTCTTTCCAGAACGGATTGTTAGGCGTTGGAATGGTCTGCCCAGGGCAGTGGTGGAGTCCCCATCCCTGGAGGTGTTTAAGGCTAGGGCTGACATAGAGGTTAGGGATACGGTGTAGTTGGGAACTGTCAGTGTGAGGTTAATGGTTGGACTGGATGATCTTCAAGGTCTTTTGCAACCTAGATGATTCTGTGATCTGCATGTAAATTCCCTGGTTGTTGCTATTTCATTACTTAGAAATGAAGTTTCTGTATTAGAGGCTTACCATGTAACAGTTTGGTTGTCTGTCAATTCCATTGAAAAGCAACAGCAACTAAATGTGAGTTCTTGAGTTGTAAGATCTTACGACTGTTACAAGGTAATCTTGCCTCTGTGGAAGATACCTCTGCTAGTTTTAGGATCAGAGAAAAGAAAAAATTACAGCAGAAAACTACATGCAGATAATTTCCACTTCACAGTCCTGTCTTTTCTCATCTACCCTGCTCACCTTCCTCCTTTCAGAGGGCCATTTGCAACTATATATTCCATCTTCCTCTCTGCTTGTTTCTTTCATTTTCATGAAGTCCTTTATGTGTGGCTTTGTAAAGGAAGGAATTCAACTGAGGTTTACAGATCCAGGAATTTATTGACTGTTGTTTTGCTTCCTTATTTTCTGGTAGAAGGAACCATCGTATTTGTCCGTGAATGTCTGTGGTATTGGGGTAGGTTTTGAGGACTATGACAGCAGGAATTACTGGCATGTAATCTTCCCTTTCATCCATCAGATGAGCGTCAAATACTTTACCAGTCCGTACCTGGCTTGATGCTGAGAAAGCATTCCACAAAGGCCAGCTGCCGTCTGCCTTTTCTTTATTACTTAAGAGTTAGCTTTACTGACATATTACTTAAGAGTTAGCTTTACTGACAACTCTATTGGCTGAGTCAAGGTGTAGTACATGATAGCTTTGAATCCTCTGCCTTCTCTATCCATTGAAGCTCTGAGATAAGATCTCCCACTTTCTTGTGTGCTTACTACTTTTATATTTAAGGATGGTCATATTTTCCAGAAATTTTCTTAGTGTTAAACAATTGTGATTGGATTGAAGCTTTATGTCTACATGGAAGGGCATCTTTCGTCTTAATTAAGGTGAACCATGCTTCCTTCAGACTATTAGATTCCATAGTCTAAACAATCCTGCCGTTACTACAGTCAACTGAAAATAATAATGAGTTTGCATATCAACATTTCTGTTTTAAGAATACATGCTGCAAGAAATTTCCTGTGCCTAAAAATGTTAATAGAAAACCATTTAACTTCATTACATTAAGTACTTTGAATATCATGTAATATGCTGCTGAAATTCTTGATAAATGATCTTAATTGTCTGTCTTTCTCACTGACTTGGTTGAAATGATAAAAGTAAATACGACCATTTAGACACATGAATATCTTTAATGTGCTTTGACTCAGATTGCCTCCTAAAGTGTTTGTCTCTGTCTGTAAAGTTTTTTTAGGCATTGTTTGACTCATAGAAAACCCAGAAAATCATTATAAGTTTTGAAGTGGACTTAAGATGTGGGCCTTTTTGATTTATTTCATTACTATTTTGGCATTTCAGACCTGAGCTGTAGCCTACTTGATCCTTCTAACCCAACATAAATATCACACTGACTCAGCACTGAGAGAGATTCAGCCTCTCGTTTTTTAAAGCTACTTTCATCTCTTCTTTTTTGGTTAAAGGCTCCCCATGCCAGTATAAAGTAAGCCTTTAATTAATACCACATGGAGTGTTTTTTTCCCCAGTAACTGCTCAGTGAAGTCGGTCCTTGTATGATTCTCTGTTTTAACTCAACTATGGGGGAAGCTTTAAATGTAAAATTGACTAGAATCTCATGTATAATTGACTTTGGCAAGAAAAAAGAGATACGTAAAGGTAAGCTGCAAGATCTTCTGGTTGCTAATTACTAGTCCTTTTCAAGTACGCCAGTTTAGAAATCCTTAGCTTATAACTAAGAAAATAAATTTCCATCTCCACATGGTCTTCCTTATCACAGTTTCTTTTTTTGTGCTCTGGCAAGGTGGATTAATATATGGAATTCTTCACTTTAAGTAGTTAACACTTAACATTTAGAGATCAGACATAAATGAATATAAACATTTAGATGAAACATTTATTTGAGAGATTAGGTACAGGTTTGGAGAATGTCAGTGCCTCTTCTTTCTTCATGTCATTATCTGCTCATCTTGAGAGATCAGTTAAAATGACATTATGATGAGAGCTTTTGGGTCATGTGGGTTCAAATCTCCTGAGTTCAGGGTTTAGATGAAGCTTTGGTTTCAGAAAGAAACTTCAGTCAACTGTCTGAATTTCACATAATTTTGAATTAGTAACCACTTTGTCTTCAGTAAAAATGAGAACGAGACTTTGTGGCAACTTTTGCCTCAAGGCAAGGACTTGCTGCACGGTAGCTCTACTGAAACAAGAATATGCACTTCATCAGGAAGTATAGTTGATATGGGAAGTTCAGTGGCAAATCTGTAGCTGTATATTTGAGGACATCCTTACTGAAAGACTCTGCTTCTCAAATATTCAGTTGTCCTGAATGTGCTGCCACTGTTTATTTTGGAATTGTGACAGAGTGCAGTTACTTGGAGCACAAGCTGGTGGGCAGTTTTTGGTGTGCCTACAAAACATCTTTGGTTCCTTCAGGATTTAGCTCACTCTTACCACTTTCAGGTTGAAACAGAGTCTGGGTATGCAAAATCCATCCAGCAAATGTTAGAGCACCTGAAAAGTACTCTTATTGATGACAGTTGTTGCTGGAAGTTGAGTCAGTATACCAACCACATCTCAAAGCTACTTTTCATTTAAATATTATTTACTGTTTCTTGAATTGAAGTGAATTTCCTCTACAGATTCCCCCTGTGGAGTTTGAATTAGAGGATAAACTTTATACTTTGTTACCTAATGTTTTAAAATGCTCTGGAGATAAATGCATGAGGAGATAGTGGATCTGTGTTCATCTGTTTGCTTAATGACTCTATTTCTGTGAAGGCAACTACATACAAAGCAACAAAATGTGATCTTGGAGAGTGAAACTGACCTTTTTTTTGAAGTGCTGGTGGTGGGTATATGTTGTTTCCTTTTCTAGTGCTTCCTCTTTTGTACTGCATCCTCCCATTGTGTAGGTGTACATTTGGCATAATGGATCTGGTGTACAACCAAATCAAAGCTACACCTGAAAAACAGTGGTGAGAGGAAACAGCAGCTGAAGTAGCTGGTGAAATTGCTTAAAAACTCCAAACCCGTCTGCTTGGCAACTTAAGCAGGTGGTCATGAATATCTGGTTTGGCACTTCATTGAAAAGAAAATACATATCCAGTTCTCCTTCCTGATACTCAAAGCTATTGCTCTTCCTTAACTATGAATTCCTAGAACATCTACGTTGCTTTATAACAACAAAAATTGTCAATCAGTGTGAACATCTCTCAAGCACAGGGACAGAAATTTTGCAAGAACTTCGACTGAAAATTCAGAAAAAGGGTTATGAAGGGTTACACAGAACCGTGATATATTCATATCTGATAAATGTAGAATGTGTTGCAGGCCTCCTTCAACAGACTATGCACATCACTGAAGCACATGCAGAGATATAAATTTAAAAAAAAGCAATCTGTAAGGTGCTCAAGCTATTTACAAAAATTACTGTTGGAAAGATAGAAAGAAATGTTGCTTTAATTTGCAAGTACTCAGGAGACTCCTGTGCTATGACAACATAGAATTTTTAAGCATGTAGTCAGAAAGAGCTTGCTTTTGGCCCCCAGTGGATCTTTTCTGGCCTTAAGGCATTTTATTGAACCTTAGGTTTTCTCATAGATAATATTCCTCTGTAGTTTGTTAAGCTTCACCCTGAAATATATTGTATTAGAACTGTACTGCTGGTAGCGTATATGTTGGTGTTCTTTGATTGCTTTCAAAATTTGCCCCTATTTCTTTTTCCCTGGGGTGCACTTTCCCTGTAAACCGAAGTATTGTGTCTTGGAAGTGCTTGTTTTGTCAGGCATGAGAGATCACTTATCTCCTTTGTATTCCTGATGGCTAGTAAAGCTCTATATTTTGGAGAAGATAGTTCCAGCAAATTTGTCAGGAAAATAATTTGCAGATTTGCACACCAATATTAAGCTTTATTCATGTAGATTTCTCAGTCCATAAACTGTTTGAATGGCTGTCCCAGAACAAAGGCGATGCCTTTAATATTGAGGCCTTTGATCTCTTCTGCGTACTAATTATCAGTTTTGGCTTTCATTGTGCTATTCCTTTTGTTCCACTGCTGGATGTTTTCCAGTTTTTTCATTTTAATTCTTTTCCCTGGTATTTCATATTAATTTTTAGAAATTATTTTTATGTGACTAACTTTAAGTATTACATTATTGTCATGCTAACTTGGCTTACATTATGATACTGTAAAATCACCAGCAGAACCCCTTTCCATTACATCATTGTTATCCTGTTATGCACAATAGATTTTAATGGCTCTTGAAGGTACAGTCTTTTCTGCCAAAAAATGTTATTTCACAGTTGCTTTCTTTCCATTTAGAGATAGACTAGTTGAATGGTGGGCATCCTGTTGGAGATTAATACACAAAGAGTGACCACTACCTTTCCATAAACCTTCCTCCCTAGAACAAGGGGAAAGTAAACCAGAACCAGAAAGCTTTCTTGTGATTAGCCAGTTTCTTACTCCTGAATCTTTTTGCTATGGAATGATTTATACTACAGATCCATATTTTAAAACCTCCAGATTATTTCCATAATGTGGAAGAATTGCTATAGGTGGAAGGTTTCTGACCCTGTTACCCACAGCATTTGTGCTGCTTTTACCCAAAGCAGTAAAATTTGAATTTTCACAATTATTAAATGTTGGCTAAGGAGGGGAGAGCACAGCAAAGAGGGACAAATCTTCTAGGACAACCTTGTACCAAACAGAGAAGGCCTTATTGGTGAGGATTAAAAGAAGACATTCCTATGAAGAGACAAATACTTGAATCTAGTGACCACAGATGTTTGGAAAATAATCTGAAAATGTAAATCTTTGAAAGGCATGTTCATCTGATAATAGCACTTCAGTCCATGCACCTGGAAGCATTCTCAAGAGTAAGAGGGAAGGCAACCAGAAATAATTGGCATGTCTTCTCTTCTCAACACAAGGTCTGGTATCCCAGACTTTGACCCTCCACGGTTCAAGGACGGCTCTGAGGAGAAGAGATGAAGTGGGACTCCAGATGGGCAGTAGGAAGATAAGGAGCAGAGAGGTTTCCTGCTTGCCTTTAAAGAAACGCACAAACTTAAGTGGAAGCACCTCTGTCCTTATTTCAGACTAGGCTTCTGCTGCTGTCAGACCAACTCCCTCGCAGAGCCCTTGCCCTGTGTTAGCACTGCACAGCATTGCACTTATATGCAGCTACTGACAGTTTCCAAGCAAAGCCTCAAGACTCACCTGAAGCCCTCTTTTCCTTACAGGCGGATCACAGTCTTTGGCTTTTCGCTTGCAGTTGAACTCCCTTGGAGGAGGGTCATCTTGAACAACATTTTGTCATTGTTTCATGTATAGCTGCAGTCCTGTTTTCTACCGTGTTGACAGCTTGCTGGCCTCATTAAACACATTCTAAGATTGATTTTCTTTACAATTTCTGTGCTAGGTGTTTCTTTAGTCCTGTAGGTATCATGTTAAAACAGATCAATTCCACTGTACTGCATAGGGTAAAATAACTAGGGAATAGAAAGCCTCTCTTCCATCAGTATAAGCAGTTTGGTCACATGTGTTGGCCTTTTCCCCTTAATGTGCTGATAGGACTTTAATAGCTGAGGTAGTGTTTCTTCAACATAATTAAGGCAGTTTCAGTTTCTTTCTGCGTTTGTGTTTCCTGTTGCCTCTTCAAGCTGCAGGCCCCCTGTCAACCATCAAACTCCACTCTCTTGCTCTCTCTGTGTCTCCCTGGAGTTATATTTGAGACTGCTTTTGAGATTTGCTCTCAGAGGCTTCATACTAAAGGGAAAAGGTGGGAATGTTTTGGAAATTTTTTTAGTTCAATAAATTTAGCTTCATAGGTCAAAAGCCTTCTTAATTCTCGCTAAAATGCACGTTTACATGTTTGGAGGCATACTAGCTATTCCAGTTGTATCTCAGTGTGACAGTCTGCCATAAAGTTCAAGGAAGACTTCTCAGCTATGGTAACTTGGATGAGCAATCATGAATCTAAAATGCTCCTTCTCAGCCCTTCAGGAGATAACCAGAGAAACAAAAAGAAAACCAAATTAGCCTGTTCTTTTTATATCTTTTATGTCTTGGTATTCTTCTTCTTATAGCTTTATGTTTCCTACATGCTGATTTTGTTGATTCCAGGTTCTCTATTTTAAGTATTGTTTTGTGGTTAATAAGGGTCCTTTTAATGAGTTAATTCCAAACAGTAACAATCCACTCTCACAACTGTTTGTCAATTGTGATATTCAAGCTTGAATTTGGAGACAGGTCCGTACCTCTGTGTGTTCATACCTGTATGTATTACATATCATACACCTGATGAAATTGGGACTCTGTTACTGACCAATAGAGAATGTGAGTGAGGTGTAACCAAAGCATCTACAATCCTTTACACCTCAGCAGTTCTCCCCTGAGTAGGACTGTCATAATAATTGTTTCCCTACACCTTTTTTTCCCATAAAAAAGAGCAGTTACTAACTGCGTATGCCTGAGAAAATTTGGAAATGAACAATAATATGAACTTTTCCCTTCACAAACCTTACCTCATGCAGCCAGCTGAGAACAGTAAGAGTGTGTCGGGTAATTGGCTCTCCTGCCTCCAGTGTTTTTAATTGCCTGAATATACAATCAGCTCAAGGTACATTTTTTGTGCTCTAATGAATTTTAACATAAAGGTTTATTTCCAGATGGATCAGCACTGGAAGAGCTTTTGTCTGTCCTATAAATATAATTTAAATTAACACACTGATACCAAAAACCTTGCCACCCAAGAAATTAAACATACAATTTATTATGTAATTGTATGCTTATTCTATCTGTGGACATCAAGGTGGCTTTTGAAAAAAATACAGCATTCCCTAGAGTTTCTTTGTATTATGACACTAAGTTGACATTAATTCAGGAACTGTTGTAATTTAGATAAAGTTTGAAATATGTCATTTCAGGGTGAAAAAAGTTTATTTAAACCTTTCCTAATTTTTAATTCATTCTTTGCATTTATTTGTGACTTGAAAAAACAAGTAAATGAAGTTTTTCTTTCCTGATGCAGTCTTTTGGATTAGAATCATCTATATGAATGCTATATGAGGAGTTTTTAAGACATGTCATTTCTCAGCTGAAGAAGTCCCATCTAGTTGCACTGTAAAAGTGAGTGCAACACAGTTCATAGAGTATACATGAACATTTAATTAATATTGCTGCCAGAGTAAATATGCAACAGTTTTGACATACCTCTACAGTCCATATTTATAGAAGGTATAGAAACAAATTAGTATGTTGGATGTTTGGGTTTGCACCTGCTTCTGATGTAGCCGTGACTTTGACTATGTCATTTAACTTCTACATGCAGCTATTGTCCCACTTAGAGATAATAATGGTTTCCTTCAGATGGAAGTTAAAAAGTTTGTAGAGCATGCAAGTTCTTGAGGAGAAAGAATTTCTATACCAGAATTACAAAAGACAATGCAGGCGTCTGCTGTGGCACTGCTGTGGGCTCTGTTCGTTGTCCTGTCCCACGTCATTCTGCTGTATGAACTTGGCACTAAGAGCCAAGTGACTTAAACTTCACTAAATAAAGCAGTAATAATAGTATTTACCTATCTCTGTCAAAAATTTTTGTACCTGCATATGCAATGAGCTCAGTGACTTGTAGTATCCATATATTTTTGCGGTTGAAGACTACACCATTTTGCCTCTGTCCCCACCCCTCGTAACTGTGAATGAATAGTCATAATCAGAATTGCAGTCTGCATCTACAGATACATTTTGATTCATGTAATAGTCTTCAATTTAATTTCAGTCAGGTTTCATTGCAGCGAAAGATCTTAAGTCACAGTCTATTCCTTATACCTGTTCAAGATTGTAGGAGGTCAGGGTGGCTTACATTCAAACTAGAAGGTCTGATTTTAGTCAACTGCCTCTGATAACTGTGCATCGTTTCTGTATTGTTGTAAATGTTTATTTGTCTGAGATACTACTGCATGTGCTGTATTTCAGGAAAAGCAGAGATTTCTGACAGATGTCCTACATGAAGTGATGTTGCTGGATGGTTTGGCGAGTTCACATCCAGTATCCCAGGAGGTGCAGCAAGCCACAGACATTGACAGGGTGTTTGACTGGATTGCCTATAAAAAGGTGAGACTAATTAAACTTATCTATCTCTATATATAGATCTGTCAGTAGCTATTAGAAGATCATGTTCTGTCTGTAAAACAAATAGCATTGTAAAAATATGTACATTACAGTAGCTGTGCTGGTTGGGAAACTTTAATTTGTGTGGAGTATATTTGGAATATACTACAGTGATTTTAGCCAATTACATTCAACACATCCAGTGTTATTAAATGTTATAAATAAACTTGGGAGGTTGTCAGAATTCAGCAAGAAAGTTTGGGTTATTTGTTACTATTTATTTTGTGGCAGTGTCTGAATTGTGTTAGATGTTTTAAAAAGCAGAAGAATATGTAGTCTTTATCCTGCTGAAACTCTCTAGAAAACTTCACAAGTGCTAAAGTTAAATGTAAAGTTTTTTCTGCTTTTTTCTATGCATGAGGATTTTTCTATCATCTAGTGAAAACTCTGAAGTCATTGCTGAACAGTGAGAGTGGAGGAACTGCCTTTTGGGGTGGCGAAGAAATATGTGTTAAATCCAGGCAATTTCAAATTGCATTTCAGTGAATAGAAAGACTTTTGCCAGCTTTGGGACTGAACAGTTTCTGTGCAGGAGCGAGAGGGCTGCACACTTCCACCTTCTCTATCGTATGACTGGGCTTGCTGTTAGCATATGGGCCAGAAGCTGGTGGTTTCCATCATACCACATGATTATCCTCTGCTACATGGGATGATATGTAATACTGTGCCTTAATATCATGACCAAACATGCTTGATGTGTGACACAGGGGCTGCTGACTGCAGCCTTCCTCTATGAAGGTTGTACTGGACCTCTCTGCTGACGATTCAGTTACCAGAGTCTTTTGACTATCACCTTTGCATTTGATAATCTTTTCTTCTGCATCATTAGCTGCCTAACATCAGACTATAACAAGACAGCAGCAGCACAGCACTGATTTGCCTACCGAGCCTTCAGTTTATCCAGTGCTCATCCTGGGCTAAAAAAGAGGTGTATCCTCTTTTATAATCATCAGTTATTCCCAGTCAGCAGTAACTTCAACTTGATCTTCTTCCATGAAAGGATCTTATGCCTTTAAGAGTGAAATGAGAGTGTGTGTGTTTATGTCCATGTAATAGGTATAGGATGTAATATGCAAACACAAGATACTTCAGAAAATACTTTAAAATGCTGGAGTTGCTCAAGAGCCCAAGTAACATTTTCAACAATGCCTTAGCTGGCTTTGAAAACATTACTCTTGGTCAATTAAGCTCTAAAAGCCGGCAGCTTTTAACATACAGAAGTATTCTCATTGTTTAAGTGTTTCAATTATATATTTTGCTGGTGATAGTTGAACCTCGGTAGATTCAGAGACTTATCTCACATCAGTATCTTAATATTTCAAGCTAATTATTTTTTCTAATTAATATGATAATAGTAATATCACACAGTAAACAGTAATACTTGACAGTTATCTTTTCATCTTGTAAACACTCTGCAAGCATTAAGTAATCTTCATTTACATTGAAATGACAAATAGGACAGTAGGACACATCTGTATACTGTTGGCTATTTTATGCAGGCTAACAGAATCACTCTGTTTTCTGTGCAGATTAGAGTACAATCTCTATTTTGTATCTGTCCATTTAAAGGTTCCTCTTTCAGTGTAACAGTGGCCATGCCCAGTGGATACGGCAGCGTCTCCACTCACCTTCTCTGATGGCCAACTCTCCCAAACCCTAGGTGACACTGACTGTGTTCATAGCAGGGCCTGATCCTGTAAATTTGAACCCAGTTACCAGATCTAGCAAACTACCCTGAGGAATGGCAATGGAAGAATTTACTTACACGCTTTCACAGGTGAGGAGGTTAAAAGACCCACTCTTTCACCCATGAAGTCTTTGTTTTCCTGTCTGATGTTGTTTGTCAGCTGATCTCTGTTACCATTCATCCTTTTGTTTTAGATATAAGCAATCCAATAGGAAGAAACTTTCCTGACTGATTTCATATCTGCTCTTTTCACTGTTTCTGTATGTTCCTCCAAGCACCTGACACTGTTTCCCTCTGAGGATAAACTAGAACAAATATAACATTTTCTAGATTCTACATTGTTTCATTCCTATGTAACCTTGTATGCATGCATGCCTAGCTTGCACTTAAAATCTACTAGGGAGGCAAGCTCATTTGTTAGATAGCTAGAATATTTGCCTCTCCTTCTAGCTCTCTAGTGTCTGCCAATATAAATACTGTGATGAATGGTATGTCAATAAAGTCCAAACTATAAAATTACACTGAAGGCTTTTACCTGGTCAGGTGTGTGCTCAAATATTTTTGAGTGCCTCAAAGCTCTCCTTACACAATGAGCCCTGCTGAAGGGTTATTGTTGCTGGTGTTTCTGTGATGACTTTTTGGTTGTTTGCTGACTGATTTTCTTAAATTCCTATCAAGTATTAAGTTCTTGTCAATTTTTTCTGTTGCCTCTAGTAACCTTTGGATCAGGACCATCAATGAGGACTTTTCTACTGTCTTAAATAAAATATTAATTTTTAAATAGTCCAGCACTATGTGCAGTATCTTTTCCCTACATTTTGGTATGGATTTTTTTCATTCTCTTGTAATTTTTTTTTTTTTAAATATCCACCTTGTGCTCCCTGGAACCTTGGATTGTCCATGTGATCTCTTTCTTCACAATTTTCTACACAATACTGAAATGATGAAACTTTCTCCCATCTAATTTTTGTTCAGTGAAATGACAGTCATAGAATGTCATTGTCATTTCGTTGTCTTTACTGTCATCAATATGGCATAAATCAATTAGATGCCATTAAAGTGCCCATCTCTGCTAGACACTCACCTGTCATTTTAAAGATATGCCTCTTTCTATACACTTCAGAGATGACCACTAAAACTGTGCTATTTAAATGCCTCAGAGCGGAATATATTTTTCATTTCCACTTTTCTTGTCCTCGGTGATTGCACGTTAAGAAATCTCATGACATAAACCCCTGAAGAATGGTATTCAGGTAATCACACAAGCAGAGTGAAACAGACACTACAGCCCTGCAGCACACAATGTTTTTCCACTAAGCTGTTGAGGGTAATGTTTGCCTCTTTCAAAAGCATCCTACTAGTCATTCTTCACATAGGAGCGTGTCATCCTCCACTAAGGCCACAAATATGTAGAGAAGAATGAGAAGTCGTGATAGTTCATTAATAAACAGTACTGGTAGATGATTCAAGGCTCTCAAGTTACATCAGAGAGTAGATATGTCTTTCTAGTGCAGCTGGAAGTGAGATAGTGTCCTCCCACGATGATGGGAAAAGTGGTTATATCCCAAGTGCAGTAGGAAATATAGCCTGTTGAACACAATAGTGGATCTGAGAATTGTTAAATCAAAGCAAAAAGCGTGACAGCCTTTCCACACCAGAAATAACTGACAGCAGGAATCATAGCCCTGGAGAGCTGCATCAAGAGAGGAGGAGAGAGTGCAGCAAGAATAACATGAGGAGCAACAATCAGCAAGGAACAACCGGCTGTAATAGAACGGAGAAACAAGACAGCTGCATCTCAGAGGGAGCAGTGAGACCCAGAACAGCATGAGAGAGAGAGATCCCAGACAGAACTAAAGGAGTCATAGCCCTAGATGAGCAGTCACAGCCAGATAAGAGAAGGGATGAAAGGGCACCAAGGACACTGTAGAGAGCCAGATAATATCTGAAGTCATTTCCGTAAGCCTGCTACATGCTTTGAAGTGTGGTGGTTGACGATTCTGGCAGCAATCAGAGCAGGCAAGACCAGTATGATGGAGTGTAACTATAAAAGTACCCCCAGTAGAATATGTCTTGGCAAGTGACAAACAATAATCAAAACAAAGAAGAGGATGACTGGAATAGGGAAGAATATTCCTTTTTTCCTCTCCCTGTAAACAAAATTAACCTCAGCAGTGATATCAGTTACTGGCCCTGGATTTGTAATGCAAACAATTTATTATTTCATAAACCTTTGTATGTATAATTTCCTTTTCCGTCTTAACTCTATGCCTCTTCTTTAAAAATGCCTTTTCCTGCTTTGTGTTGAGTGATGGAAGGAAGATATATTCTAACAGTAGTAAAAGGAGACCATGCTCCCTGCCTCCCCTCAAAGGCAATGTTCTGCATTAGGAAGTCTTTTCAACTAAAAATTTGCACAAGGAAAAATGCTCAGCTTCCTTCTATGTTGTAATAACAGTTCTGGCAAAGGAGAATTTAAAAATAAAGCAGTGGCTTGCTCTCCCTTTTGAGTGTAATTCTCTGTGAAAATTTACAGCATAACATCTTCTGTAAGAATGTGGAAGAACAGGAGGGCTAACTGCAGTCACTGGAAAGGCTCTCTAAAAACTTTGTGCCTTTTACTTCTGTTCTTTGGGCACTGAGAAGGATATTGGCACTGTAATAACAAAATAAAACAAAAAAACCCCCAAACATGTATTCTGCCCAGTAAAACCGGGATTAGTATCAGAGTGAAATCCACTCTGTTCGCGACTACAGTGAAGTTGTGACAGTGTGCATTTATGAAGTGACCACTGACAAGTGAGACCAGCTCATTAACAGTGAAAGAAATACTAGATAAATACTTAAAAATAGTAAAATAGGTTTTATTTTTAATTATTCACTTAACTAAATCAATAACGTAAGATGGTATTCAGCTAGTTAAAAATCTTACAATACAATACAGGTGGCGTTACAACCCACTCCTTTACTGCAGTGTAAAGAGAGAGCTTTTTGTTCTCCCTGACTAATTTAGCTGTGATGTCATCTGTGAATGCCATTAAGTCCTGGGTGTGCCTTTGCGTGATGCTGGTTTCTGTTCCATGACTTGTGAGTGCAGCAGGTCAGTGCCCATATTGCAGAAGGTGCTTTCAGGATCCGTTTGTTTGTAATGCATTGTGTAACAGAGGAAGTATCTTGTAATGAAAATAATTTCCTTTTGTTTAGATAAAAATGGTTGTAGGTCATTACTACTTCCAATATGAAAGCCATCAAAACTCAGAGTCGGTGAAATCTTTAGGTTCAAGGTCAGAGCAGCCCCAAGAATGCCCAACTTAAAGTATGCAGGCTGTCCCACTCTATCCAGTGCGTGCTAGTGCCTCAAACTAGGCAGGTACTTCAGGATACTTAAAATACCTCTCTTAAGGCACCTGAGCACCTTCCTGACTCAAAACCTTTTACACTGTTTAGTGTATGCTAAGACAGTATTTTCTGAAGAAGAAACAGAAACCACTGTGTGTGGTATACAAACAGCTACAGACAGTGCTTCAGGAGCATTACATTCCCCACACTGTGGAGAACTGTATATGGGTTTGATTGGAATAATAGAAATGGAGCACAAATGCTAATAAAAGCATGTTTTTTTAAAGAAGAGCTCGTTAGACTAGATTGCTCAGTCATGGGAAGATGCAACCTGTTGTGGTACAAGACTGTCTCCTGCCTGTTCTCTGTTGTGAGGCAATGGCAAAGGGCAGCTCCCAAGGACTGGAGGAGGCGATCAAAGCAGAAGTGGCAATGGTGACTCAAGACACTGTGCCTTGCCATCATTTCTCATACTTCTTTCCCCGACAGGGAGTAGAAGGAAAGAATAGTGCATCTGTGTCTCAGATGTTTCCATGGCTTAAAATAAAGTGTTGATAAAGGTGGATGTACGCAGAGGTATCAGCCTATGCACCAGAGTTCCTGAAATGCCCTTGCCTTTTCTGCCTCTCTGGCTCTACTTTGTAACAGTCGTTTTCAGCAAAGGGCAAAGCAGAAAGTACCTTTGTAAGCCTTTACAGATAACTTCTGTTTTCTCCCTGACAGAGTCCAAAACCCAACAATGCCCAAGTAAAAGTAAGGGATGACTTTTGCTGACACACATCCTAGTTCAGATCAGTAAAACAAAAGCAACAATTATAAGTGTTAAAGGAACTTGGAACAAATTGTAAGAATTAGAAATAGAAAATAAACTGGAGATAATGAAATAGAGTAAAAGGAAAAAAACTTGATATAAAAATATAATCAATATTTTGATCAAAATATGATCCTGCAGGCCTGCAGGACCTCTATTCAGGAAGAAACTCTCTGGAACAACCTCTGCCACACTGTTTTGTTGTTGGATTTTTTTAAAGGTATGTTTAACTACTGGATAATTTCTGAAGCTTAAAAGAGGTATTATGAGAGAGAAAGTAGAATGACATGTTTAACTGTAGTTAGTTGCAAATCAGTCTTAGGCAAATGGATTGAGATTCTTATGTGGTATTTAGTGAACAAAAAAAGGAGGAATATTAATTATCATGCTTCAGGGAAACAAACCTGGTGAGACAGACCCGATTTCAATCTTTGATGAGATTAAATGTGTGGTCTGTAAAGATAAATTGTGTCGAGACGTAGACTTTTAAAATCTGTTTCATTATGGCATAGTACTCTAGTGAAAAAACCCCAGTGCTATACCATATCACTACAGAACACATTGGCTGGATTAATAGATAGCTATCAGATCATACTGATCCCCGAGGTAGTCATCAATGGAGAATCATCACAAATTCCAAGTTTTATTTTACTTAATTTGCTTTTGGATTGTCTGTGGAGCTGGTTGGTAAAATGTTGATGCATTTCCTCTTTGAAGTGAAGTAACTGTGACCATGTAAACACTGGTGTGAGTATTCATCATAAAAGCAAAAATCTTTGTCCGTTACTCCTAATGGAGAACATGGATTTGTGGAGCCAGGTTTTTTTTTTATTACAAGAGATTCTTAATACAATGGATTTTAAGATGTACCAGTTTATTTGCTACTTACTTGAATTTTGATGATGGCCTGTCTGTGTAAATAATGTCATCAACCTCTTGTGTTTGTCCATCCTTGAAAATTTCTTCATGTAAGCAGCTAATGAAAAAGTATAACGTGCTTTTGTCCTTGTCAGTGGTGTCAGAACGTGTAAGAGATATTTTCATGGTAAGGCTAAATAAAACTCCTGTTGTAAATGGAGTCCCGATAGCATTTTGTCTAGGCAACTGATACATTTTATTATTCAAGGAAAATGATGTGACAGTATCCACCTGAAGAACATGATTAGTTATGGTCATTTACCCCTGAATTTTGTTCTTTGTGTCATGTTCCTAAAATTTGCAATAGAATTTATGTCTAAGACAAACATTTCACCAAAGCTCATCTTACCATCTGACCATTTTGGTATTATCCAGCCCTAGAACAGCTGTGTTTGTCAGAATAGAAAATGATTATGATTTCCCAGTGAAAAGCTCTCCTTGAATATAATGTTGCTTTTTCAGTGATGTTTTGGCATCAGATAAATGGCCTTACAATCTATAAAAACAACATAAGATACCTTTATGCATCTTTGATTATTTAGTACAGTACATTACAGGTTTATAGGTATATTTGCAGATTTAAAAAATATTGGCTCATCCACACTGTAAGTAAAGTTTTAAAAATAGTGTAAGTTTAATTTGTTTATTAAAATGTATCCTGGTTTTATTGCTGAGTTTCAGTAGCACATTAACTTGTGGGTGTGGCTGCTTGATAAGCAAATGTCAGTTGGAAATTCTGTATTACATTAAAAAATAAAGAGAATAATTGACTGATTTTTTTTATTCTAGTCTGTACTGTTAAAGTCAAGTAGGGATAGGTTTTTTGGGGGCTCCTTTTAATGAATGTAGTCCCTTACTTTTTAACAATTTATTACCAAATGCAGGGGAAGCAGTCAGACCCAAATTCAGCCGACCACATAGTTACTTGCTTAATTTTATGTGTGTAAGCTGTGGAATTTAAGTTGGGTTGCTTAGATGTGTAAGGTACTTCACTGTGTCACTAAATGATGTCCTGGACTAAGACCTTCAGGGTTAGGCTCCTATTGTCATGTTTTGTACAAGTATGCTGCATAGTCTGCATATACTCATCTCCTTCCTTACTTCTTATGGCTTTCATGTGGGTTTTCCAAAGGGAAAGCCTCTAAGAGTTAATCTGAACATTCTACATTTCTGCCACAGGGAAGAAATCATTGGGACATGTTTACTCATTTGAACAAATATGTTCTGTTATCCTAATCAAATAAGGAAGCAAATTCACATGCATTAAGCTTCATTTTTCTTGTAGTATTTGGAGGTGCCGCTGAAGAATACAGAATGTAGCCAGGCTGGTGTATTACAGTGCTCAGTTTTTGAAAATGAAAGAGGGATTTAGTGCTGGTGACTCATGATACAGTCTAATTAATTCCCTGAAAAGAATTTCTTAGTGAGTACTTCTGCAGTTCCCAGAGATGAGATATTTTGGATCGAGGCAGCTGAAGAATTCCAGAGAAGGCTTTGCAATTATCTCTGCTCTTACAGCTTGATAGAAGGACTTTAACAGATATCTCTCAGGAGCCTGCCACAGTACCGTGTTGTAATTGATGGCGTGAATAGGACACTCTTGCTCTAGAACTATCAGGGTAAGGCTGCATACCATGAAAGATGGTTCTGAGTGGGAGCTGAGGAATGGTAGGACTTCTCTTGGGGAAGAGGGAAAAAAGCAAGAGTGTATGGTGAATATGTTTGCTTAAGGAAAGCCCAGTTTAAATGCACACCTGGATTTGAAAGTGCTTACCCAGTTTTCAGTTGTTCTTATAGGAGAACTAAGGGATGTCTGTTGATTTGCTTAAGGTCACACCAGTCACTCAACAGACATTGCAGCCAGACTTCTCCCATCTCTTGGTCCTCTTTAACATGCTGAAAGTAACAAGTCAGTTAATTCAGTGCACTACATGTAGTGTAACACAGCAGCTCAGTTGACCAAGTTTTTAAATTAATTTACACATGCATATACTGTTCTGTATCTACAAGCAAGGCCTGCAGATGTGACTTAGTCAAAATATGCTTTTTGTGTTAAATTTCTCCAGGATTCGACAGATTTTTTTTTTTTTTTAAATTTTATGTAAGAGTTCTTTTTTAAATGTCACATTTTTGCTACATGTTTGAGGTACATTGTTCTTTCACTTTAATTCATGCTGTGTTTTTCCCAATAAGCTAAATTTCATGGGGCATCCAGCTGTGGTTGCTTAGTACCAACAAATAATGATTGCTTTTGGAAACGTGACTTGGATATTACTTGTTGGCTAGTGTTCACATTACAAAAATAATGTGCAAATGTGTGTTCCTTGTGTGTTGGGTACAATGCTCTTCTAATATTTGAAGTGAACTTAAAATCACAGAATTACCTAAGATTTTGAGAAATAAAGAATAATGTATGAATTCAGGAACTTTGAACTGAAATGAAATTATACTCATTTACTACACCATTTGATTGTGGATACCCTTAGGCTTCTATTTGACAGAGTACTGTAAAAATATGTTCAACATTTTTAAGAAAACCCCCCAACCTGTATGCTGCTTTTATTACATTTGCTGTTCTAAAAAATCTTTCTTCAGCATGTTGCATGAAGATACATTTCAACCATTATTCAAAATACATTAGCCAGAATTTGAAAGTTTTTGTGTGATCTTAAGTGATTCTGCTAAGGTAGTTCATGCCTGACTTGAGTGTATACAGAAGGTATGGCTCTGGCTTACTGAGTGAGGGGCCGTGTCATGGCCAAAGTGTAAAAGGGGGACTCAGATTTTTAAGGATATAGCAGAGAAGTGCAATGAATTATTTGTATTGGACTTTGCTGCTGAAGAATGGGTTGATTCCCATGCTTAGTTTATTCTTTGTAACAGGCTTCAGGAACTATCAGTTCGAGGTAGGTATATGGGAAACACTAACTAAAAGAGCTATATTAGTTAAAAACTCTTCAGAACTGGGTGGCATCCACCTGCACCTTCTGAACGTAACCAGATGTGGAGCTGCAAAACTTCTGGCAGTGGGACATAGACCATCCTTACAAATGGCCACTGTGCCAGAGAATTGCTGGGGTAATGTAAAGAAGGGGCTCCAGGGGAAGTCCTGGGAGCTATAGGCTGGTGAGTTTGACTTCCTTCTCTGATGAAGTGGGGACTCTATAGGGTATAAAGGGTAAGATAACTGGGCACATGGATAAATATGTTGGTCTTGCCTGGACATAACTGCTGCAAAGACAAATTCTGTCTCTCTAACCAGCTGGAGTTCTTCGGGGAAGTAAGTAGACACTGGATTTAAAAAAAGTCTTTGATAAGGCACCTCCCCTATAGCTCAGGGTAAATAGTTTAAGGAGGGAATATTTAATGTGTGTGTAATGTGACCGATTCATTAAAAAAAAGACTACTAGTATATATTAGGTATATATTAGTAGCCATCAAACTTTGTGAATTGATTCTCATCTTAAATCAGGAGCTCTTTACGAAAGAATGGTACCTTTGTGAGTGCCTGTATGTGGTTTGAGCATTGTTTTAATAAGTGAAGATGAAGGTGATTATAAGAAGTTTTTACTGATAATAATATCTGTAACAATAATATGGATAAAATCTAGTATAATTGAGGTAGAGGGTAGAGTAACTCACATTTCCCTTAGGTAGAGAGAAAGTAACCCTAATCTTGAATTGTAGGGATGCCAGCATACAGAAAAATAACTGTAGGCCTCCTATCTGTATCCCATTGTATTTGAAAAACAAGTGGTGCTATTACATATTAATCAAGACTGATTTTGAACTGACTACTGTACAATAGAATGTTAATAGATCACCTGTATTCAATGTTTGTTTTGTTTTTGTTTTTTTTTTTTTAAATGAGAGAAGAAAAAGCAGAATGGATGGGTGGAGGTTTTATAGAAAATTGACATACTAAATTTTATGTTTAGAAATTCAGTTATGTAATTTTTGTTGATAGTCCAGTACTCCTCTCCTCAGCACCCACTTACACCTTGGATACCACAGTGGTGTTTTTCATAGAAGGATACTTCCTGATTTTAGTTTTTATGTCAAAAAAGAGATCATTCTGAACTAAATGAAAATAAATGACTTTCCTTCCTAAACAAGGATGGTAAGGTGGACATTCAGTGAAGAAGAGTTATATTGAGGTCTGTGTAATTATTATTACCGGTATTCGGTGTTATGTGAGATAAATGGATAGGTGAGCCTTCAAGATGCTGTCTCAGACTTTGCAAACTCAGGGAGGTGTTTTTGCACTGTTTATGCTTTCACATTTCTCTGTAAGTTGCAGGAGAAAATATCTTCAGAGGGATTCTTGTCATCTCACTTGGGACGTTCACTGTGTAGACTCCTGCAATTGACTAGTCCTCTAACCTCCCTGTGTCATTAGTGAAGATAAAACAGGCACTTCTAGGGTGAAATTAATCTGTCCTATTTTAGAAGTGTGTCTTTGGATAAGATGAATCAGGATAAGCTGAAGTGCTTGCTTCTCTCTCCATTGCCTTTAAAGGCAGTCTAGACAGCTGGCTCAGCTGTGTGCAACTAAGCATCAGATAGCTAGAATGTTAGGCATCTGCATTCAGTCAGATGAATCTCAATGCTACCATTAAAACAAAAACAAATGAAACACACAAAAGCAGAACCAAAAGAAAAAAGAGATTGATGTTCTAGGAAAAAAATGACAAGTTTTGGTGGCAAAGAGGATGGAAGAGCGATGCTTTTTCTGGGTCAGCCTTTTATGCTCTCTTCATTCCTCCACTCCAACTCATTTACAAAACAATAGATTATTTCACCCTCACAAGAGTCAGCTGCAGTTCATGGTTTCTGTTTTGTGTTGGTGGCATTTTTCTCTGGTGACCACTTTTTGGAATACTGAAATAATTTTTGGTCCTTAAAAGAATAATGCTGAATGAATTTCCAGCTCATTTGTATCTCTTCACACATGGCCCCTTGCCCTTGCCTCCTAGTTTCTGCATAATCCTGTGTGCTGGTTTACTGATTTTTACATTGTTCCCTTCACTGCAACTGCTTCAGCAGTTCATTATTTTAAGTGCCTTTCTTTGCTGTCTGCTCAGTACAGAACATCCACCTCCAGCTAGCAAACAGTCTGCCCTCTCTCCTCAGGGCCCTCTCTTTAGTACCTACCATTGCTGGTTTTCTTATATGAAAGTATGACAGTGTAGAATAAACTGAGATATGTTATTTGACTGTATATATAGAAAAGGATGGTGTCACCCCAGTTTTATATTTCCACAATTCAGAAATTCTCGGGAACTACTTATTAGTACAGAACTTTCGTGACAGAGTGGGAAATCAGTCTCCGTATGGCCTTTTTGGACAATGCAGTTGAATTCATCTCATCTCACTTTAGATGTCTGCAATGCAGATATGTATATATGAGCTAGTCACTCAAGGCTACTTTTGGAGTGAATTACAAGAGATGGGTGCTTTTAGGGTACAATTCTCCCAATCTGTTTGGAGGTCTACTTTAAGATGAGATAAAGTGCACCCAGAAGTGACTGGTGCTGTGCATTGACTGTAAAGGAAGTCTAAACAACTAAAATAGTTGTAGACACAGATGCTACAGATAGCTGCATTGAATCAGATGTATTCTGTCCTGTGTGGCTGTATAACAGTACTGTGTTATATGTAGTAGTCATATTTTTGTGGATTCATATGTAAGACTTACTTGTTTTTCCTATTAAAGAAAATTCCATTTGGTACTTTCTTTTGTATAAGAAATGATTACAGGATGGAAGTTGCAAGTGAAATAATTAATTTAAGAATTCAGGTACAATAAAATTGGATTATTCAGTAAGTCAGAGAATTAATTTAACTTTCAGTAATTGTGACCTGTAGTGATGTCGCAGGATCAATAAATGTAGGAGTGGGTCTTTAAAAATTAGTTTCATTTAATCTGAGATCAAGGTTGCAATCAAGTTATTTTATGTTGGCATGAAGAGAGTTAGACTGAATGCCTTAACTGTGAGTCTGCATTTTGTAGATTTCAAAGACAAGTTCAGCTCATATATAAAGGAATTTTGCTCCTAGTTTTAGTAATGGATGGCCTTTACCATGGTGTGAGTGTGCAAACAAGTTTATTCAGGGAAAGAAAGAGCATAAACTTCCAGCACTTCAGGCAGTGTTGGCTAATTGCCCATGAAGATGCCTTTTCCCAAGAGCACTTTGCAGAAAAGGACTGTGTATGCAGTTAATTTCAGTGGAGTAGCCGACATGTTCTACCTTCTTTTCGTATAGCAGTGAAGTCACAGTGCTGAGGCCGAGGAAGCTTCAACTGTGTCATATATGAGCAGCATGCTGGGTGATCTTCGGCAAATGATTTAACTATGATGTGCCTCAGTTTCCCTTTAATTTGCAGGATATTGATATCAGTGTCTTATGAAGCAATTATGGTATCTGTTAATAAACAGTGCTTCACCGGAGCCAGATAGTGCCATTAATCATTGACTGAGCATCTAGTGTATTTGTCTGAGTTTGACTTTCATTAAGATGGGGTACACTGGCAGAGCATGGGTACATTTTTTGAATAGGAGAGAATTGATTTCCACTAGACCTGTTAAACCAATGTGTTTTACCTCTTGACAAAGTATTGAGTCATCCACTGCCTGGAGGAAAGCACTTAAATCATCAATAAGCAGACATTCTGGCCTGTAGGAGAGCCAGATTCACTCCTCAAGACTCCATATGTCATTCCTTGGTTGGACAAATGTTGGCAGAGCAGAAGAGGCCCTGAGAGTGAAGCGGGGAGCGGATCGGTTGCATGTCAGGACATTCAGGGAACAATGCTGACAGGTTCCCAAGGGCATCCTCTGCAGCAGGACAGATTTGTTGTGATTTAGGATTTTTTTGTAGGTTTAGGTCTAGGTTAGAGAAGCTTTCAGAAGGTATGGAAGCATAGGTCCTCTGGACTCCATCTAGTTCACTGCTTGCTAGGCAGATAGGCAGTGAAAATGCTGGCACATGTGGCCGTTCAGATGACCCCAAGGCCACGTATTCTATTACTCCTGTAACTGAACTTACTGCACGTACCTTCTTTACCTCCCAGTACCCTCGGCTTAGGGTCATTTTTCAATCTCCTCTTCTTAGTAAGCCCCTCTACATTATGCCAGTTACTCTGCATACCTCTTGCTTTTATTCTTCTGCCTGCAAACCTGTTTCTCCTCATCTCCAGTCAGAGTGCCAGTGTTTGCTGCCTTTCCCTTTCATTCCCAGAGCTGGGATTGCTTCTGCTCTTCTTACAAAAGGATCACTGTTCTCTTTTCTGCCTACTCTCCTAGTGCAAGAAAGGTGGAGTTGTTTCCTTCCTTTTCTTCCTTCCATTTCTTTTCCTTTCACACAAAGGGCTGCATTTGCTTCTGCTTCTCCTCCGCTCTCCCCAGGACAGTTTTTTCCTCTTGAGGTTCTCTGTTTTTCTGTTTTCCCCTTTTTCTTTAGAATCCCTTCCCTTCCTCAAGTAAGTCAAGAAGCGTTTGCTTTCCCTTTGTGGGGAATATGGCAGAACTGGGACAAGCATATTGTTCTGGAAGCTGTAAGTAGGACTTGTGGATTTCCTGAAGGTAATTAATTGGTAGAAAGTACTTCTAAATAGATGTGAAAAGGGATCAATCCTGCCTTTGTGCCTTGGATCTCCTATTCAGTCTTTGCTTGCTTTTTTATTCTGTTTGCTGTGTAGAGGCCACCTATATTTCTCTCCAACATGTGGATAAATGTTACTTGTGAGAGGAATTCTGTAATTTTTTTATGTGTATCTGACAGTTCTTGGTCTCTGGATAGTAAAAGACTCTATGGGCGAGATCATATGAAGGTATTTGCTTGCTTCTCACAGAAATCAGTAGAGTTAAGGTGCCTGTATAAATATATGTCC
This sequence comes from Strix uralensis, assembly GCF_047716275.1. NCBI lineage: Eukaryota > Metazoa > Chordata > Aves > Strigiformes > Strigidae > Strix > Strix uralensis. The sequence continues at coordinate 41,876,199 of NC_133976.1, forward strand.
ATTGCTACTATGTGAAATTTAAACTGTGAGAAAGAAACAAGGTGATCCTGGAATACTAACAAGTGAGTGGGAAAACGGATGTATGATAAGTGGAAAAATGTCTTTGTTGTTAAGGATTTAGGCTGATCTCTTTTATATTTTATATATTTTTGGTTCTGTTACAGATGTTTTGAGTTGCCCTGCCCAAGCTACTTACAGGATAAATAGGATTCATCTATTTATTAGATTTTTTTTAATCTTCTGTTTTATCTGCTTCGACAGATTTATCTGCTGTTTATCTGCTTACACATCTCTGAGAACTTTACTCATCTGTTCCTCTAGTAAAATAAGGGTAATAATGCTTCCTGACCTATGGTCTTGTCTGTTCAGGTAATAATCTGTTTTGATAGGAATTATTTTCTATGCTGCAGCATATTCCAGACATGATTGGTCTCCCAGTAAGATTATTTACCACCATAAAAACATAGCATAGTGTTAGTGTATTACTAACTACTGTTCAATTTGGATAAGCAACTACAAACATCTCCTCAATTAATGATTTTTCTTTTTTTGCTTCGTTACTTTGCTAACTATGTATTATTTGTTGTTTCTGCCTATGTGAAGAACTTGTGGTGTTTTCTTAAAATTTACTAATAATTTACGAATCTTTTTGATTTATGTCACTATTTCAAATGTTGGTTATTACAGATAATTCCTTCAGTACTTCAAAAACAGTCACTATTCAAAAATCAGTGGAATGTGTGTAAAACAGTCTAAAATTTGGACAACTGTGAAATACTAAAACTATTCTGAACTTTAATCTAGCAGGAAAAGACATAAAATCTTGTTTTGAAAGCTGAAGCTAGAGAAATTCAAATTAGTAAAAAGGTGCACATTTTCATTGTGAGAGTAAATATTAGTTGTGACAAGTTATGTAGTACTGTGAGACATTTTCCTGTTCTTGATTCTTCCTAAAATAGATGCTATTGTGTAAAGAGAAGCAATAAGGGTTTTGCCTAAATTACCGTTTAACCTCTATTAATGGAGGAAGTCAGATTACATTGTTGTAATAGTCCTTTTGGATTTAGAACCTGTGAATTTTTGAGTCTGTGAAATGTTTCTCTCTCTTTTTTTTTTTTAAATTTTCTAATTGAGGATTAGCTTAATTCCTGAACTTACATCTGTAGCTGAGGTTGTTGAGTTCTAGCATCATGTTTTCTTACGGCCTTTGATTCACTGACTTCAAATCACAAGTGTCCCCTCTCTTGTGCAGTGATCAGTACTAAGTATAACATTTGATTAATGGGATTGGAAGGCTGGTTGTCTTGAAATTGGATTGTAAAGTGGGATATTATAGCTAAATCATCAAATCAGATCTGCATAGATATTTCTGCTTGAAATAGAGCACTTGTGCAAGGGGAAAATGCACAGCAATTGTGGTTCTGAGAGACAGTGAGAAAACACAAAAGGGATGCCTTAAAGAAAGCTACTCTGGCATGTATCTATCTGTTTCTTGATGTAACTACTGAGAATTAGAATCACCTGCGAAACAAAAGAAATGATTTAGATCTCTGTTTTGCCTGAAGGGGCAAATGTTTAAGAACTGGTAAAGTAGAGAAAGAGTGTTATACAAGCACTTACCTCTTTGCATAACAGTCTGGGAAATAAGCAGAATATTAATAAGTCAAATATGTATATCCACATCTTGTAAAATTCTTACGAAAATGATCCACTTCCAGATCATCAGATCTTGAAGGCTTTTACAAAGGAAAGTAGTATCACTAAATCCTGATTTACAATAGTATAATAAAGATAAAAAATATTATGAATAATCACTGTGGTAGAATTCAGCATGGACATTATTTTTTGCCCTCATTTAAAACTGTGCAGTACTGCTGAGTGCACAGAAGGGCTGGGGGTAACCAGCTGCAAAGCTGACACATCCACGCTCCAGCAGTAGAGAGAGTGTGTTTTATGACCTGTGCCTTATTCGGTATACAGGGCATGATATTAAGAGTATGTCTGGTTCCTCACTTTTCTTTGAAAGCATTTGTATTATTTGCTCTCTCTCTTTTTCATTCCGTCACAAATAAAGGTTATATTAATCGGATCCAAGATGATAGTGTTGGATGGAAATGCCTAATTCAGATTGTTATTATTGTGTAATACTGACACGCAAACCCAGTGACTTCTTTTTTTCTCTCTTATTTCCTACAGGGTGCAGCTCTAATTCGAATGTTGGCTAACTTTATGGGTCACTCTGTGTTTCAAATGGGCTTACAAGTAAGTAAAGGCATTTCTGTCTTTGTGTAGGTGTGCATTTCTAGCACTTTCTCTTCCTCTCTCTTTTTAATTTCTAAACCATATTTTCATCTATTTGTGGAAATGTTTCTTTACTTCAGGGCCATCTGAGGCACCTACATATCCCTGAAGCTGAATTTGATGAAAGACGCTGAGCAGTGTAACACATATTGTGGTGCCCCCAGTTTCACCTATATTTCTTGGTGTATCAAGTGATTGCACTTGAACAGGCACATGGTTTTGTGTCCGTTTTGTGTAGATTGCCGCGTAAAAGCCATTTTATCCATGTGACAACTGTGTGAAGGGCTAGCTGAGGAAAGAGCTACTTCTTTTCAGTTACATTTGCATGCTGGTATAACAAATAATAACAAATGATGCCAAGCCAGCTAAAAAATACACAGCCCTAAAGCTAGTAATGCTTTTCAGATAAATATTTTTGCCTTCCCTTCCCCATAGCAAAATCCTTGAGCTTTATTTTTGCCTTTGATAAGCATGGAGTACTCTCTGCCTTAACAATGATTTGAAAGCTCACTGTCTTTTACAAGAAATTTAAAGAGGTAACATTTCTGTACGAAGAGAAAGAAATTCAGCATGCTGATTACCAAGGATGAACTCTTTTCAGCAATAATTCAGTGCAAATGAGTGGTTTGTAAACTATATAAAACAAACAAGCCAAAGCATAAAAACAATGTGAATCCCTCTATTCCATTGAAATCTGCTTGAGTAAATCATGTTACAGGCAGCTGTGATTGATGAATTATGTATGATGCAGCCTGCTACTTAGAAGTGTCCTTTAAAGTAAATTGATGTTCACCTGAAATACAATTATGCTAAGATAGAAAGAGCAATCAATCTTATCTGTTCTTAGTAAGCTTTTCATTTTGAAATTTAAATAAACTACGTCTAGGATCAGGTCATTTTTTAACAGAATAATTCTACCTCTAACCAAAATAAATTGGAATATAAAATATAAACCAAAAGTTAAATAAATTCATTGGTTATGTCAGAGAGGTGTGTCCCATGCAATAGGCAATGAAAGGAGACCTTCTGGGGAAATACAGCTTTTTGGAGAGTTTACAGGACATTCAGGGTTTGCAGCATAACTTATTCACAAGACCCAGTTGGGTCATTTTCTTAGTTGTAACACCAGGTTGGATCAGTTAGGTAATCTTCTTTTCCAGATAAGAAATCTTTAAATCAAAAGTTTTCTTTGTAAAATCTTGTATATGTCAAGGGTAAAACCCTCATCTCATTTAAGCCAATAATACTTCTGTCCTTAGTCCAGCAAAATCCGTATTCCAGCCAGAAACTTTTGCCTGCAAAGATCCATTCATATGGAAATTCAATAGCACTTTTTCCCAAAAAAATAATTTTGTTCAGTGTTTCAGAAAGGGAAGGATTTAATACGTACATCTCAAACCCCATTTTTCTACTTTCTTGTATGTTTGCCTGAAAAATAACAGTGTGCAAGTTGTCCTGAAATAAATTTAGAAAGAAGTTCAGATCAAAGCATAGAGCTATGCAGGGATTAAATAATCATAATTACCATAAAGTTGTAATGGAGCTTTGTTTTTTGATTTGAGTGCTTTCCTATTATTTCTGCTTTTCACCGGTTCTGCTCTAAATAGAAGCTCTTCTGTTTGCTAATGAAAGTCTATGAAAAATCTAACTGTGAAAATCTGACTAGTGAAAGTCTTGGCACCAGTTCAGTAGGAAGATGATATTCTAACTTCTTTTATAAAAACTGTTTGAAATCCAGATAGAGATTTTCCATGTGTATGTCTCCAAGTTGAACAAAACAAAAAATGAAATTCATAAGCTTGTTCATAAGCTACAAATTAGACAATTGGAAATGTCTGTCCATCATTTAATTCTTTGTGTTTTATGGGTCTAACAAAATAGTGTTCCTGCAGCGTAGAGTTGGGAGGCTAGTTTTGCTAATGATAAGGGGAACTGGAGGACTAATTTACTCTTTCTATTATGCATTGGTTTAGGCTTTTTAGCTCTTTAGCCCTGATACCATTACTCGGGATTTCGCATTATGTTGCCTTGAATCCAGTTTTATTATGGAATTCTAATGTTCAACTAAATGGCCTTTCTCAAGGATAGCTGCAAAATCAAGTATTACTACTATTTATAAATCTCTTCAAATAATGAATACTCTGAAAGTGCACTTGATGATTCATTCCTCCTGGGTTATTCTAATGGCTGGCTGAGTAACTGAGTTCTGAAGGACCTTCACTTTATCTTATTTGCTTTGTTTTTCATTAGCCTCCAGTACGTGGAACACATCAGTGTTAATAGTATTAATATTATTTCAGTTATTTTTAGTATATTAGGTATGTCCTTAAGTGTTTTATAGGTGATAAAAAAAGAGTATTCCTGTAGTCTTAACTACACTAGCATAAACCAAAATGAGTAGCCCTTTATTTATGTTTGCATTGAGTGTTTGTGGTTTCATTGAAATCAAGGTATGATTCATCATCTAATTAAGAGCTACAGAATTAGAGCTTTTATATAAGAGAAGCTACAATGGATAGGCTAACCTTTGTGTCAAGGAGAGGAAAATATAAGGTTTGGAGCAAGAAGAAAATGGGATAGCTACCTTTTGATTGTTACCACTTTTTTCTTGATCTGATTGCATGCTGTCACTTGGCAGGTGGACTTTTTGAAGAGCAGATCAAGATAGCTTGGGAGAGAAACATACTTTATATGTCAAAGAAAACAATCACTTGTGTTAAAAAGGAGAAAAAAGGATGATGAAGGAGAGTGGGGCTCTTTGTTGGATATTCTTTAACAATGAATATGAGCTGAAGGAAATGTACAAATGTGCACGCTATCCCTAATAGTTCAGCAAGCTGTTCTGTTGAGGAGTCTGCAAGGAGGTAAAATTGTAGTAGAGATGCTCAGTTTTACAGCGTAGATAGCTTTGGAGAGATTCATATCGGTCAAGAATAGCTGCACTGTTCCTATCATGGTAAATATACTGTGAAAGACCATTGGATTATAGTGTGAAAGTTCCACAATAAAGCTGCAGCCAAGAGACTACCTAGTGAAGGTACAATTTCTGGAAGCCCTTCAGAGACATATGATGTTTTCAATCATGTGACATTTTCAAACAGAAGATTTAGTAACAAAGACAGAACTTTCTCGCTGTTTTCACATAGTATTCCACAGACAAAACCAAAAGAGAACATATTTATATTGGCTGTAATGAATAACTGAGTAATGACAGTAACAGCCACAGCTGGTAACACTTGCGTACGAGGAAGACACAGTTGTTATTTTTGTAGAAAATGTCTAATAAACTCTTCCTTCTCATAGTAGATGATTCCTTTCTTTTTAAAAGTCCTGACATCCTTCATGATGTGCAAAGTTTCTTATGTTCCAAGGAAATTCAAGAGGTGCACGTTGCTGAATGCCAGTACTGTTCTTACAAAGTGGTGTTGTTTTTCAATCAAAAAACCATTAATCAGCTAGAACAGAGATTAGAGTATGAAGGGGCTTGGTCAGCACCACTTGCTCTGATTATGTTTCTGAACTGCATAGATTGGTAGAGGAAGAAGCTGTAAGTTGGCATTAACATTCAGTCATCATTCAGGGCAGTAACATGCAATATAATACTAGATCTGTGTGAGATTTTCATCTGTAGGCTGTTGTTCCTAATCTGTGTGCTTGAAATAGATAGTTGCTTCAATGACTGGTGTCACTGTATTACATACATTTCCTGGAAGGTTTTACCGCTTTATGGCAAGGCACTCTTCAAGTTATCAGTGAGGTTTTTTTCATATTAAGTATAGAGAGAAAGCCCAGTGATTTGAAGGTCTAGTGACAGTGATTAGATGTGTGTAAAGAAGCACCTCCAGCTCTGTAATGAGACATTTCTGCACTGGTTTATTTAAATTTTTCTTATATCTGGTTTGATTATTTTGGAGCCTCATCTCTATTACTGTACGTTTGTCAACACTGCATTTCATTTGCCATGCGGCAGCTCATTGATCACATAGGTCTGTATCCTTTTGAACTTCACTTGCTGCTGTGTATGTGTTCATCACTCACTCTGATTTAGTGCATCATCAGCAGTTTGAATTAGTTACTGTGGGAAACTCTGCTTCTGTGATAAATTAACTGCTTTTGTACTTTAGGCTTCACATTGTACATTTGGAAGAAGAATTTCCATACAGTGCTGTGGATAGACACTGTCTTTGACAATCAGGCCGGGCCCAAAGAGTTGTGGTGAATGGAGTTAAATCCAGTTGGCAGCCGGTCACGAGTGGTGTCCCCCAGGGCTTGGTTTTGGGGCCACTCCTGTTTAACATCTTTATTGATGATCTAGACGAGGGGATCGAGAGCACCCTCAGTAAGTTTGCAGATGACACCAAGTTGGGTGGGAGTGTTGATCTGCTCGAGGGTAGGGAGGCTCTGCAGAGAGATCTGGACAGGCTGGAGCGATGGGCTCGGGCCAACTGTAGGAGTTTCAATAAGGCCAAATGCCGGGTGCTGCACTTGGGCCACAACAACCCCCAGCAGCGCTACAGGCGTGAGGAGGAGTGGCTGGAGAGCTGCCAGTCAGAGAGGGACCTGGGGGTGTTGATTGACAGTCGGCTGAACATGAGCCAGCAGTGTGCCCAGGTGGCCAAGAAGGCCAATGGTATCGTGGCTTGTATCAGAAATAGCGTGGCCAGCAGGGACAGGGAAGTGATCTTACGCCTGTACTCAGCACTGGTGAGGCTGCACCTCGATGACTGTGTTCAGTTTTGGGCCCCTCACTACAAAAAGGACATTGAATTACTCGAGCGTGTCCAGAGAAGGGCAACGAAGCTGGTGAAGGGTCTGGAGCACATGTCGTACGAGGAGTGGCTGAGGGAACTGGGGTTGTTTAGTCTGGAGAAGAGGAGGCTGAGGGGAGACCTCATCGCCCTCTACAACTACCTGAAAGGAGGTTGCAGAGAGCTGGGGATGAGTCTCTTCAACCAAATAACAAGCGATAGGACAAGAGGTAATGGCCTCAAGTTGCACCAGGGAAGGTTTAGACTGGCTATTAGGAAGTACTTCTTTCCAGAAGGGGTTGTTGGGTGTTGGAATGGTCTGCCCAGGGCAGTGGTGGAGTCCCCATCCCTGGAGGTGTTTAAGAGTAGGGTCGACATAGCACTGAGGGATATGGTGTAGTTGGGAACGGTCAGTGTTAGGTTAATGGTTGGACTGGATGATCTTCAAGGTCTTTTCCAACCTAGATGATTCTGTGTTTCTGAAACAAATTGGTCAACCTTTCAGAGGAGCTGTCTGGAGAACTGTGACATGCAGGCTGTTAAATACAGCAAGGTTCAGATCTCAATAACTTTTTCCTATCATAAAGCTGGCTAGTTAGACTTTCTTTCATCCACACTGCTTAGTATTTCCTGCTTTTTAGACACCTCTGTGCATGCCTGTGTTCTGTTTGGATTGTGGCAGTCAAGTGTGAAAACCTATCAGAAACTTTCTAGGTGTAAAATAAAGCTCTAATGTGCTATTTTCCATATTGTTTGCCACTTCTCTCCAAGAATCTGGTAGTACAAGAAACATATTCATCTATTTCCACAGTATTATTTACATGGTATATTAAACAGGTTTCAGTGTGCCCATTTTATCATACCTCTTTATTATGTCTTTATTCCCAATTCACAACAGTTAGCTGTATGCTGTTTAAAATGAGACATCATTAGAGACTTAATACAGTTTTCTGTAAAAACAAAAAGAACCCCAGGCACCCTAGGATCAGGCTCAGTGAAGCAATGAGCTGCAATGCTGTCCCCAGATCAACAGCGCATATGGAGTCTTCCTTTGCTCAGTGGGAGGATGTAAATTTTGCCACCAGGCAGGAGCATCTTTACAGCTGGAGCACCTCTGCTGTTGCAGCTGGTGCATTTAGTGGATGTTGAGTACAGTACTTTTCAGATAATTCTGCACTCATCTCTGGTTTAGAAGAGCACAGAATGTATGACCTTGGTGAACATCAAAGTATCACCATGTCCTTAACTTAGTTGCTACTGATCTCTTTATTTTTTTAAACTGTCTCACTTCTGACCGTTGTCAACAAGTTAACTTGAGCATGTTAAAAGCAGGACATAGGAGGTCATAGGAAATCTCATAGGAGCTGACATCACTGTTTTCTACAGTGCATGTCATACGAGATTGATAACATCTTTCACCTTTTCTGGCCACCCAGCATTTCTCATGCTTCTAATTTACATCACTCTGGTCAGTAAAACTTTGCATAAGAAACTTCTGTAAGTTGCAGTGTCATATTTTTTTCCTTTGAAAGTATTAAAGATATATAGCGTAGTAAGGGCCATACTTGGATATCACTGCTAAAAATGGAAGTACTTCCTTTAGCTCCAACAGGATTTTAGTATACTATGTGTATAGCAAAATGCTTCTGTTTAAAGAAAAAATGTGATTGAAGATGTGTAATTTAAATGTACAGTTATTGAGAAATGCTAAAGTTAATTTTATTTTTGCTTTCTTTTCCTTTTTTATATGCACTTTAACTGTTTTTTTTTTTTTAATTATGCAGTTGCCCAGTGTTTTCTGCATAGGACAATGTCTGATTCTGTTCACAAAATGGACCATGCTAACTGAATTGTCCTTCTATTCAATAGTTTTGTATACTTTTCATTTGCTTTGTAGCCCCAGTTCCTGACTGCTACATACAATTTTCTTAAATGCTGTCCAGTATGGTATCAGAGTGCATCACCAACAGTTAGTGGACAAGATATATAAAGCTAGTAGGGAGGGAAGGGATGGTGCTAGCCTCATGTTATAAATGGAGATTTAGGCCCACAGAAATATAACTTAAAATTTAAGCAAGTGTGGAGTATGCGATATGATATGTCCAGTGCAGCATTTTTCCCTCCTGTGTGTCTTAGTACTTATGGATAGGAAGAGTTTATGTGTTTGAAGCACAACTTCCACTGTCTTCATCATCAGCTGTGAGCACTCAGCATGGCTGCAGCTGAGTCAAGGGACACCAGGGTGAGCCTTCAGAAAATGTTGATTGTACAATTAATGTTGCTTTAAATAAGTCAATGAGAATGGAGTGCTTGCACATTTGGGGGGAAATTGGACCAATGCGATTAAAATAAAAAAGATCCATGAAATTTGGATATCCGTTTTGAAACCCAGGAAGATGTTCTGTCAATGTATTTAGCATTATAAACTATTACAGGTATTCAGAACAGACTTCACCTTGGGTTCAGTCACAAAGTCCAGCTCTGCTACAGATCAGAGCACAGGGCTGAACATAATGTACCCACAACTATAGCAGCCACCGTCATGACTGCTGGTGGTTTTTGCCTGATATAACAGATGCTGTGCAGAGGGAGCTTCTTCCTAAAATGTTGCATTAGCAGAATATTTCTGTTTGGTTATATTAACTCCTTTTCCTCGTTTCTGCTCTGCTTTTTGTCCCTGGAGCATTTGGATCAGTTTTCTTCCCTGGCTGTCAGGGATTGCCAAGAGAAGGGAGATACAGGCTCTTTGTTTTCTGCTTCAGGGTCCTAACCTCCTTCTAAGCTTAAGCAGCTGTGAGCCATCAGCACAGGGAGAGAGTGGGACTCTAGCTGCTATGTCCCCCTGAAGTTGATCAGTGCAAGGAAAAAGCATGTTCCTGAAACAAGATCATTTTCCTTCTGACCTTTAGACCTGTACTCCAGTGCATGGGGACAGCAGAGCTTTTCAACAGAAAGAGTGACAAGAAAAGGTAAAATGTGATATTTTTCCATACTTTCTTCCTGATGTTGACTGAAATTTTGCAGAGGAATTCAGTCTGAGATGGACTTTTTGAAGATAAGATTTCAGCTCAAACAGCTGCATTTTGGCCAAATTGGAGGTCCCAGTAGGGAGAGTTACAGTGATAATGGCAGGTGCTGCTGAACCTCAACAGGTGGCGATGTCCCTAGTGCCTGTGTTCAGAGCAAGGTTACAGTCAATGTTGCCTTCATTATAAGGAAGTCGTGCTGTCCTGCAGCTAGGATAAAATGTTGCTTTATTGCTCCATTGCTAAAACTTCTTACAAGCGTAAAAACAATTAGTATACACACAATTTACTTAACTTGTTAAGATTGTTTCCTCAGAATAGGATTGCCCTTTATGGCAGTGTTGCAGTCAGTCACATTACAGACACAACGTACGTATTTACTTGGCATGCTTTCAGGGAGCTTCTTTTAGTTTGTCTCATGTGAAATTCAGTTATGACTATTTTCTCCTTTATTATTATTATAGGAATTATTAAGAGGAAGAACATTAGATATGAATTCTCAGATAACATCAGTAGTCTGAGCAGCTATTTAAGAAAATGTTTTCTTTTGGGATAAAATTACACTGTTTTCCTGATAGGAGCTCAGTGGCAACTTCGCCTCTGTTGCTGTGAGGCAGCACAATGGACTTTACAGGGCGCTGGAAGCACACATTTTGTGTGCAGCTCTGCCATCCTTGTGCAATCAAAATTTCCATTAGCTCTTTAGAAGACAGTGAGGGTATTTCCAGCACAAAGATTGCAAGGTTGAACTCCTAGTTAACACTTAATACACGCTGGAAATGAAATAAATCTACTTCTGTTCAGCCCAGTGGAGGACATTTAGAAAAAAGCTGAATCCCTAAAAGGCCATCATCAAAACTTTCTCCTTCTCTCCTTCTCTCCTTCTCTCCTTCTCTCCTTCTCTCCTTCTCTCCTTCTCTCCTTCTCTCCTTCTCTCCTTCTCTCCTTCTCTCCTTCTCTCCTTCTCTCCTTCTCTCCTTCTCTCCTTCTCTCCTTCTCTCCTTCTCATCCCGTGTCCTCTTCCTCCTTCTTTCTCTTCCTCTACATACATTTAAAGTTCAGTTACTGTAGCTAGGTAGACACACTAGCATATAGCCAGATGCAAATGTTAATGATTTTTAAGGTATCTTCATTTTGCAAAATTAAATGCAGCTCTAGTGACTGTATTGTATGATCTTTGCATGGTCTTTTGCACCATGAGAAACATTTGCCTGATTGATACAAACAACAAATAACTTATAAGCAAAGTCAAAGCTTCATTGTTACTACTTTCCTATCTGTTATTCATTGTTACTGTACAAATGTTGCAGGTCATTATCATCTAGACACAGTGACATGCAAATCATACTTACAGTAAGTTTTCTCAAGTGATTTATGGTGGCCTTTTCATAGTAAGTAGCATTAATTTATTTTCAATTCTGGGGCTTCTATAGAAAAAAGTATTGCAGAAAAGTACAGCAGAGGCTTTTTGCCTGGTTAGGAATCCCTGGGCATAGTTCAAGTTAATACAGAGGAATGAGCAGCCAGCCTGTCACAATTAGCAGGTGCCATCCAAATATCTGGAAAACATTCCATCATTTTTTGTGTGCATCATAAATGTATTTATTGAGCAATACCTGGTTTTAGGTTCAAATGTATTATACAACCAAACAAGGCAGAACTAAAATGAATGTACAAATTCAGTCAAATATATGCAGTTCAATTTCAAAGAGTACTTTATTTCTGTAAGATTTGTTCTTAGCTCACTAGTTTAGTACCACTACCAAATAATACATCAAATACATTTTTCTTTAAAGCCAAGCTTAATATACTAGCAGGTGTCTCACTGCACAGCAGATACCATCAGACTCTGCTAGGCAATAACTCTGCAGTGCTTCTAAGTGTTCCCTTTAGACTTCACATGCAAACTGTTTTGCCACCGCACTGCAATTGCTGTTGCCGTGTTTCAAAATGGAACCTCCTTCCTCTTCATGTTAATAGCTAATAGGTGAAGCTGAATTTTACAAGGGAAATAAACCTCTTCATTTAATAATTCTGATCTTTTAATAAAGATTCTGAGCAAAGCAGGATATATTTTAAAGTAGCTGGAAATTTGCCTGAATACAAATCTTGAATCTGTTTCAGATGCCTCATTCACACTGGATTCACGGAGTTGCAATGCAGAAGATGTATTAATTGCAAAATTGCATTTCTTACAGTGGTTTGAGGTTTGATTCTTTTCTCGTGTTGGAATGAAAATGACATGGCGGTATTGATTTCAGTTGGGTCACTTCTGATTTACAGTGCTCATCTCTTATCAACAAGAAGCAGGTAGAACGAAGAAAGCAGTTCCATTGACTTAATGATGGCTCTTGCTGCCTCCTTTCTTAATTTCTTTTGTGTCCCAGCCTGGATGGCGTGCTGTTTGGGACAGAACGCAGGTCCTATATGTATCCTCTAAGTGAATGTTACACTTCCAACACTGTGGATGCGATACTGTCAACATTGCCCTAATTCTTCCACTGAAATCAATGCTAAAAATCCCATTGACCCATATAATGCCAGAAATGTTGGCTCTGCTGATCTGATTATTGTTAGAGCGTATGGGAGTATTATGAATTACAAAGGAAAAAGGACAAAGTAAAACGCTATCATTATGTGGCCTATTCAGCATCATTTGCTCTAGAGAAAATTAAGATTAATTTCCTTATATGGTTCCAGTATCACTCTTCCTGATTAGTAGTTATAGCTTGCTGTTTGGATATAATGGTTTAATTGCAGATATGACATGTTGACAGTGGATATTTTCCAGTTGCTGCTGATTGCGAGCATTGTATCACTGTTGTGTGTGAAAAAAATCTAAATATACCTTTTGAAAACAAAGGGCTGGAATTTCAGCTGGTGTATGTTGATGGGATTCCACTGGTTTCCTTCCCTAGGATTTTGTGTATTGGCTGAGATAGTAGTCCAAAGAGAAGGCAAAACACAGCTGAAGTGAATACTTGCATGGTGCCTCTGAAGTATGTTGCACACCACTCAGGCTTTTTTAAACTTCTTTTTACCTGTTTGTGAGTTTGAATCTAGAAGTTAGCTAAGAAGTTCCTGATAGTGGACATTTTAAAGACTGCTTTCATGTGATACCACAGTAGAATTATTTTGAACATTGAAAGTGTTACTTGCTCTTAAGAATTTTTAATTGTTTAATGCAGCTCATGGTAAAAATACAGGCTGAATTAATTAGCAATTGGGAAAGTGTGATTGTATATGGAGTAGATAAAATAAGATTAAAAAAATAAAAAAACCCCAGTCCTATCTGCCAGGCCTGGACATCTTACGAGGACAGGTTACTAAGCACTTAAAATATGTTAGCCAATAAATTTCTGTGCGGAAAAGATTCAACAGGTAGCTCCACTGATACTTGTAGAATTATTAGAAATAAGGAGAAAAAAAAGATTATGCTTAGCTATATTCTTTGATTGTTCAGTGGTGTAAAATTCTAATTCAGAGTTTTATTTTTAATGCCAAGTAAACAAGGTTTAAGCTGTGTTTATACAGGGACACACAAAAGTTCATTCAAAGTAGCTGAAAGTGTGAATTGTAATTGGATTAGTTAAACCTCACTGTAGCCCCATGTGGACTCTTCTAAAAGTGAAGTTAACTGTAACTTCAACTTCATTTACTTTAATTCATGATAGTGTTTTCATTGTGACTTGAAGTCACAGAGTTTAGTCTACTTCAGTTCTGAATGACAGTGTCCATACATAAGGTTTAATGTAGGTTAACTAATTCGCTGTAAAAATTAGCTTACTGATGAGGAATGAAACCATCAGCCGTTAGCTGAACATTTGAAAAGAACATTTGAGCATCGTTTTTAGAGAAACGCACTTCAGAATAAACTTTTTGTTACACTTAAATGTGATACATTGATAATCTTTCTCTTAACTGTCTTCTGAAATCACCACTGTTTCTTTCTGTCTGGTCTCTTTCATAATACTTGGTGCATACTTGGACAGGACACTGGCTTAGTAAACCACCCTTCTGTTTTCTTCAATGCTGCCTCCAGCTGCTCATACCCATCCATGCATGGCCACCCAGCGCCACTTCATTTGTACCACTGGAAGAGTCTGGAGTCCTTTTTGGTAAATTTGATCAAGGAAGGAAGGGTGTCCTTGGTACAGAACAATAGATTTGCTTCCTCTACAGGCCATTTCAGAGGTCTAGTTTGTAAAGTAGCCCCACAAACAGGGGATGGGGACAAGGAGGAGCAGAGGTTGTGGAAGGTACTTTGTACTACCAAAGTGTCATCAAACTGTAGCTCAAGGGAGATATGGAAATGCATTTGATGCTGTGTCTGTATATAAAACAGATGTGATAATTTTAGTACTGGGTGGGGACTATCTACACCGCAGGCATGGCCTTACACTCCTTATGTGCTTGCTGTTTCAATATCATTTTGATGCTGTTTTTTCCTATTGTTGGTTGAAATGCTTGTTTAATTAGGAACACAGTTTAATTCAATAGTAGATTAAAGTATAGGAAGGATATCGACATTTTTGAACCTCTGGTAGAATGCACTCATGAAAATTAAAGTATATTCCATGTCTCTATTGTATTCTGTAGGTTAGCAGTTTCTGACAAAACTGCCTGGAAGCAGTTCTGGGCACTCTTAGTAAAACTGATGTAGAAGGTGGAGAAGTTGCTTGGCTTACTTGGCCTGGAAAAATCTTTCCAAGGTTCTTCTTAGCTGGCTTTGCACTACTGCTTTCATAAGTGTCTGATCACAGCTGTTCCTTCAGTTTGGAGATAGCTCTGCATTTTGACTCACTGATACAAATGAATTCTGACACAAATAGAGTTAAACCCTATCTAATTTGCCTTATACAGTGTTTACCATGACCAGTAAGGTGAATTTTCCTTATTTTGTACTCTACTGCTTGTCTGACTGCCCAGCCAGGAGGGTGATCACTTCTCTTCCTTAAGGCTCTTTCTCAAGGGTTAGTCTGTTGTACAGCTGAAAAATACTGCAAACCTAGTTGGCTGTTTAAGCTTCTCTGTTCATTTAGTCTTCCTCTCTTATGCAAATCTTCACTTCTTTGTAGCTTGCTGGTAGTGCTTTACCACTGGTTCTTATTCTCACTTTTTTGTCACTCACCATTGCAAACATGCAGTACCTTCCTCCCTCTGACCCTTGCCCAAGCTTTTTTATTTGAATGTTAGACAGTGTCAAGACAAAATTTGATAGAAACTTCGATGTTAGTAGCGCGAAGGAAAGGGGAAAAAAAGGTGACATGTTATAGTCAGTGAGTCAGCATCTGTCAGATGGTGTCTGGTGGCTTAAAGTTAAGTATACAAATTTCTGGGAAGAGAAATATGCTGGATTTGATAGCCAGAGCCTTAGAGCCTGATTTCCACCTGAACTAAATGTTTTTATTAGTAGCTCTAAATCTTCGGTGAGATACAGCAGTCATGTACAAAACTGTTCAACAAGACCATATTGTAGGCTGAAGGAAGGAGGATGTGCACCCAGTATCGCCAAAACGGGATAAAAGAACTTATCGACACCAATGTGATGTAGATAAGCAGACACTCCTTTATTAATGGCCGGTGCGTAATGGAGTCATCTCACCAACAACGCACACCTAACTCATGTAGCATGCTGATTGTATAGAATACAGTAATACATAGTAATCAACTTCTCATACATAAACAGTATAATTCCCATAACTCATTTTCTTATTCCCATCTCTTTCCGGTCATGTGCACCTGAGTCCTGAAATGAGTCGGGGGGGCTGCTTTTGCGACCAGCATGGACTACTGACCTAAAAGAACGACCCTCCAATGCCCTTGACCCAAGGATTTTGGCTCACATTACGATTTTAACATGCTTTGAGGCCCTTTCACAATGTAATTTTTAGAACACCTGGTCTACAGGGTAATAAATTGTCCTTACTGAACAGTCATCTTGTTATGAGTCTTATTCTTTGAATAGAAATCTGGTTAATGATTATTGCTAGTCTATATGGCCTTAGCCTGGGACTTTAAAAAGGACTTTGTAGCAGCATAACTGGTTGTATGGTTACTCTAAATCATTCCTTATTTAAATCCAAATCACCAAAAATCATTAAAATCAGCTCAAATTACTAACAGGTCAGTAACTCCAGGCGTAGGAACGCAATACAAAAGAGGGAGGTGGAGGCAAGACTGCTATTTCCTGACCCTTAAGAAATGAGGGCATTCAGAGTAACGTAGCCACAAGAATTTATGCCAAATTATTTTGCTACTTTTTTTTTCACTCATCTTAAATAGTGAAATTTCCAAGTTACCTTTAGGAGAAAAAGTAAGTTATTCAATGTTAATCTGTTTCAGATCTCAGCACCACTCATATAAACTGGGAGCTGTTTTTTGAACAACCAATCCAACCTCATACAGGCAAACTGTGAAAGGAGTTTGGTCCTAGAATTGATGTTTCAGTTCCTGGTTATAGATCTGAAATCTCCCCTGAAAGTAAGATATGTGTTTGGAGACTTACTCCCCATTTAGACTTGTTTAACCTCTTTGCATTTATCAGTTGCTACCTTTTATTAGTTGTGAGCATTGTCATGTTTGAATGGTGGGGTAGTTCATTTTTTCAAAACCAAGAGACTTAATCCCTAGCAGTACTGAGAAGACTAAGTCTGCAAAATGATAAAAGACTTTTTCCTTTTAAATAATCTCATTTTCTTTAAAAATTCTAATACAATAAAAGGCCTGCAAGCTTGATCAACACAGCATTACTAAAAACATCTTTCAAAATCCTTTAGCACTTTTCACTGTACTCCTGTTTCTACTACAAGCTATGTGCTTCAAGTAATAAAATAATTTCAAAAGCATTAAGCCTTTTAATTTGGGGGGGGGAATTAAGATTACTATTTAACAAAACATTATATTATGATCTAAATCTGTTGGTATTTTTTGCAAGATCTTAGGTCTTGGTTGTGCAGTAATTGGACTTTGTTTTCATGGTGTGACAGATTCTGGATTTTTTTTTTCATGTTAAAAATTACTAAAACACACTAAACCACACTGATTAATTTTTTTTTATTGATAGAAGTGAAGGAATCATATTCTGTTATTCTTTTTGACAAAGAATGGTTTCATGTATTAATGCCAAGATGTTAAGAATAATATTACAAGAGAATGCTTGCTGAAAATGTAAAACCAAATGATCATTTTTGCATGTGTGTGTTTGATTAATTTTCATGTTGAGTGACACTGCACTAGGGCCTATGAACTCTCTTTCTGCTTTCCTCATGGCAAAGAAAATCTTTAGAGGCGGCATTACAGTGAAGGAGAAAGGGGAGTTGTAGAAGAGCACTCTTAAGTCTTGGGTTGTTAAAGAGGTTTTCATGCCATCTTCTCTCCTCACACATATTGTAGGGTTATAGCTGAAAGTTAGGAAGATGGCTGAAGCATATCTTCATGCTCCAGCATACTCCAGGTTTGATGGAACAGCTTTTGTAGGTGATACAGACTGGCGAGTTTATGATGGGAAGCAGTCTTCCAGCCAGATGGTTCTGGGCATATGTGTTTATGAGAAAGTGGCTTTAAGTCACTTCACCTCCTTTGGAGCTGTGCTGAGCGCAGCTTAGATGCAAGCAGCTGTGTTTTCAGTGTTATCCTTTTCTGTTCTGTGGCTTGCATCTCTCTTCTGTTTGCTTTGCTTCTTTTCTATTCAGTGTAAAGGTGAAGGGGTGGCTAATACTCCTGCCCTGGAGAATTACAGTGAATGAAAACATGTCTTCTGCCCCTTTGCAAGCTACTTAAGACTTAGATATGGGTCCCCGGCAGGAAGAATGGGTTATATACCTGCTTGTTCCATGCTTAGAACAGACAAGCAGGGTATGTATAGATCTTTGGCTCCTATCTTAATCGTTCCTGGGATGCATTTGATGTTGATATGTATAAGCATTTTCTCTTCCATTTTAAGCTGAGTGCCTGTCCATGCAGAGAGTCTGATAATTTGGTAATGAAAGTTCAGGCTGGGTCATGATAACCCTTAGCTAACTTTGAAGTCAGCAGCTTGGATAGTGCTACCAAAATGTAACTTTGCAGCATAGCTGGAAGTGGTTGGGTCTGGTGGTGTTCGCAGTATAAAACCAAGCTCTGGTATGAGGACACATATGATACAGATCGGTAAAAGCATGAATGGCTTGCGGAGAGTGAAGTAGGGAACAGTAATGCACTGATCTTCTAGTGCCAGAACTAGGGAGCAGCAGACAAAACCAGCAGACAGGCAGATGTTTGAAACAGGTATCTTCACACAACAGATCACTGAAGTGGGTAATGTGTTTTCATAAGGTGTTGCAAATATTAAACATTTATATGGGTTCAGAAAGCAGCTGGCCAAATTCACAGAAGGTAACTATTAAACACTAAGATACTAATCTACTCAGGATTCCTTGTGCCATGGAGTGCTGGATGATGGGAGAGCATACTGGGGAAGCACTGTATGCTTGTCCTGTTTTATGCCCTTTCTAGGTGTCTGTTACTGGTTATTGTTGAAAAGAGGATATCAGTATATGAGGCTGTTTGATGGGACCTGGTTCAGTAACTTTTTGCTCTTGTGCCTGTAGAAAGCGCACTCAGATTTTGGACAGCAATGTAGATTTACTGGAAGCATATTTTGATGCACACTGTCACTTAGGACTGCTTTTTGTGTAGTATGAATTCGGTAACACTCCTAGTTTGGTGTTATGTATATGGTCTCAATGCAACTTCATGAAGTAATGAAAAAATGGATGATCAAGTTGTATGGTATCAGGACTGTACTTGTATGTTGTATTTATCATTATATTTTCTTATTTCATTGTGAATGTTAGGATTCCTTTTGTTTTCCTTTGTGAGATAAACATGTTAGATTGGAGGATAATAAATTTTTAACCAAGTGACGAGCTGCACCTAAACCTCCTAATCTGTGTGTTGGGAGAAAAACCAAAAGAAAAGGGCAGAAGCATTTCATCTCTTTGCAGTCTTTCTGAATACAAAATGTAAAAGTCACATTTAATGGCTAATGGTAGATTGTTAAACAGGATTATTGCCTGGATGGAGTAAAGCCTCAGGCGTTCCACCCGTTTTATTTTGGTGTGTAATGATTCTGAAAGCAACTCTCAGAAGGACCAATATATGCAGCATTTTCTAGTACAGCTTAGAATGCACATATATATTTGTTGTTATTTATTTACCTTGTCCCACTTTTGTATATTCCTATTTTAGCTTTTTAATTTGCAGTTTAACTTCTTTAGCTTTGAAAGCTATTGAATATTTCACTGTGCCTTAAATGATTCTGTATTTTTAGACAAAATGGAAGCACAGTGTGCTATAGGTGCAGCATATATAATATTGTCTTTTTTCCAAGTTAGTCTCATGACATTGTTAAGACTCAGCACTGCATTTACAGAGTCAGTGTTCTCATTTAGCCTTCCTAGCTTGTGATTAAATGGGAGTTGCTGCTTGTTGTAGTATGAGTTGGCTGACAAAAGCTAAATCTGTCACAGGTGCTACAATTTGTGTATCAGAAAATTTGCTTTCCAAATACTAATTATTCCCAAAGTACCTTACTTCACACAAAGCACAGATAACAGAGTCAGCAAATTTGTCCCAGTTTTAGCATTGTGCTGTAAATTAGAGTTTGTCTCCTACCATTGTGTAAAGTGAAGGTGGTAGAAATTCAAATGCAGGAGAACCCATTGATTTACAACCTCTGATGTGTTTTTTCACAATCAAAATGCTTGAAATGTATGTTATTCAAATAATCATTGCTGAATTTGACTTCTGTAATTGAATGAGCTGTTGTCTAGGGACATAGGAGAGTGGAAAACTAACAGTGTTGTCTCTCCAGATATTAAAAATTGGAAGCGTTTTGTTCCTGAAAAGCACAGACCTAACCTGGTTATATGCTTAAACTATTAATTTGGGAAGTTAATTTAATAGGATGGTATCTTATCAGGAATTATCTTTCTGGTTGCTATGGGAGAAGAATGGACCCTCAGTCATTGAAACTGCAGCTGAATAAGTGAAAGCATTCAGTTTATGACCTCCTCAGACTCTGAGTCATGTATGTTGTGAAAACACACATGTAGGTACCTGTGCACAAGCACAGAGTTGGGCTCCTGTCACCCTTCTTCCACCGCTGCCTGTCGTGGAGAGCCTTTGTGATAACCTGTTACAGCTCTAGTTGCCAGTATGATGTATTTTGACATGTGTCAGGATCTCCCTAGATAAGAGTTTGTAGTTCAGGTAACCTATTGCTTAGTTAAATCTTTTGTAGCAAATGTAGCTGTCATTCGAGCGAGCAAATTTTTGACGCTAGACGCAGAATGACCTGCTAAAATAGCAACTGGAACTGTGTTTCAGCAGCTTCTTTTTTTTATTGCTGAGAATTACCTAGGAACCCCTTCTGGGATTAGACAAGCATTTTAAATGTATATTCAAAATATTTAGCTTATAGAGTGACTTACACAGAAAAGGAAGAGCACTGAATGCTGTAAATGAAATTTTTAGCAACAATTTTTGCATTGTAAACTAGCTTAAGAAACTGTTTATTTACTCCCTTAGGATGAGCATATTGTATATTTCTAGATTTCTGACAAATGCAAACATTGCTGTGATTTAACTTCTAATAGCGGTGATTCACAGCTCTAGTTATTTGGCTTGTGTATAGTAATACTGATTTGTATTTTTATTTTATTTCTGTAGGACTATTTAACCATTCACAAGTATGGCAATGCAGCCAGAAATGATCTCTGGAACACATTGTCAAAGGTAAAATGCTTTAATCTATTGCACTAAGGGAGAAGCAGGAATTTACTGTGGTATTTTTCTTGGTGAGGTTAGGAGTGAATAATGCATATTGAGATCTTCAGACCCCAGAGCAAATATAAAAATTGATGTAAAGAAATTCCATTTGAGTTAACCTAGTGGCAATTTTAAAATATGTTTTTTGCAGCATTTCTATTCTTTGTTATGTTAGAATATATTTCCTTGCTTGTGCTATGTCACTGATGTGTAGTAAAAGATGCTTAATGGAATCTGTTATCATTGACTTTAGTGGCAGCACGCTGAGGCCCATAAGCTGGAAAGCACATGAAAGTGCTGAGCTTTGGCATTTACATCAGGTGTGTTTGTGATTTTGTTTGGAGTTGTGATTTGTTTGAAGGACGAAACTATTAAACCTTTAAAGTTTGGTGTAAACAGAGAACTATTTACTGTAACATTTGGCATGCTGTAGAGGTTTATAGTTGCTATGTCCATGCTCCCTTTGGTTGCTGTGCCCAAGCTCAGTTTGAGTTTCTAGAGCTCGGTCCAGGGATCTATAAGGGCAGAGTATAATTTTCATAAAGTGAGCCAAGCATGCCTGAATTTCTCGCCTACAGAGCTAGTCTGGGCACTCTAGGATAAAAACAGAGTGCAAGCCAATGTAGAGTACAGTCAAGGAGTTTGGGCACAAGTACCAACTCAAGCCATGTGTAAACATGGTAATCTAGTTTTAACTACTGACACCAGAGCTGGGATTCAGCTGCAGGTCATGACATCTACATTTATCTAGACAAGCTGCTATATACATATAAACTAGGTGTCCAAGCTCCAAATGTTGTCAGTGTGAACTGTATTCAGTTGCCTGTTCATAGACATCCAACATTTACCTTAATTTATTTTATCCTACCTGGCTTCCATCTGCCACATAAGTATGTCTGCTGTAGGTCCACCAGTTCCACAAGGATGTCTTGAATATTTTAGGACATCTCATTTGACACTTTTGAACAGGAACAACTGGAGTCCCAGAAGTCTAGTCAATACAGATAGCCGAGCATCAAGAGCAATTCAGTTGGCTAGTTTATCACTGACTGTTGACTAGGGATTTGAGATAGTGCCAGATTAGGTGCAGTAGGATGTTCAAGACATTCAGGTGGGTTTAAGAGTGGCAGGTCAAGGTCACATGACATTAGTCACCTATGTGTGGGCAACTGAACTGAGTCTTATGTCTGTACTGACTGTTAAGGAGAGTTGAGACGTGTAACATACAGTCACGCTCTTAAATCTATGTCTTAATCTGAAATTGAATGCCACTGCAAAAGTCATTCTTGCTTCTCACCTGGTGTCTTCCTTTGTTGAAGCCTTTAGGACAGTTCTAGGTGATGGGAGGTCAGAGGGATGAACATAACCTTGAAAGAACAGCAGAACGCACAGCTAAGAAAATAGAACAAAAACGAGACTGTATTCTGGTCCATAACCTCTACGGTTATTCTGGATGTTCAAGTCTATTGTTAAGGCTAATAATTCTGTTTGCCTCACCTGTAAGCATGTTTGTTGCCAGCCACTTTGTTCCTAATGCATTGCAATTGCATCTTCAGTTCTGAAGACTTCTTGCTGGGTTCTGCTTGTATTCATCAGAGGTTGCTCAGTGTGTGATCTAGGACTGGTTGGCAACTAGGGATATTTCCGTTGCTGAAGAACTAATGATGCCTGTCATTCCTCTCATACCCACTCTCATCTCCCATGATGCCTTAGTATCTCTTTTTGTTTCAGATGAAAATCCACTTGTAAAACAGCATTTTTATTGATGGTATGAAATATGAACACATTAATCCTTCATGTGTTATGACAGGTGCAGTTTATGAAGCAGCTGGGGATATCTTTGTATACATGGCCTCACTTTGGACATGAGGGACAGTATTTTCAAATAACTAGTCATTTGATTTTCAGAACAGAGAAGCTCTCTACTTTTAGAAAACAAGCTCTAAGAATATGCCTTATTGTAGGTACCCTAGATCAACTAACATTGAGTCTTTTTTAACCTTAGCTGATCAAGAATATCATTTGGAGACAACCACCCAGTATTTCTGTGGCTCTTGTTAAAACCCTGTAAACCAGGTTGTTTCTTCTGTTACAGCAAAAGTGCATGAATGATGAGGGAAACAAGACTTTCTGACTGTCACTCTCCTCTCTGGCAAGATTGCTCAATGATTACTTCTAAGATATACAGAGACTGTGGGTTAAATTATGTAATGTGTGTGTACTGGGTATAAATGTGTGTGTGAGAATGTGTGATGGTTATTTAAACCTCTAATTAACGGTCTCTGGGACAAAAAAAAAAAAGAGTTTTATATGTTGGATGATGATACTGCTTCAACATATTGAAACTTTTCTTATTTCTTGAAGGCTTTAAAAAGGTTTGGAAAATCTGTAAATATCCAAGAAGTAATGGATCAGTGGACACTGCAGATGGGTTATCCTGTTATCACTATCTTGGGAAATGAAACTACGGACAATGTCATAGTGATCTCCCAAGAGCGGTTTGTTTATGATGGTGATGCTAAACCCAAGGATCCTGCCCGTGGAGACAACAGGTACTTACATTTCTCAATGAATATCTTTTAAGATGCTGTAGTTGTTTAAGTGCTTCAAGTATGTATTTTTATGAAGATGACTCTTTAGAAATCTCTGAGCTTTGCTTGGTATCAGTCATATGTGGTGACCCTTCCATATGAACTGTAGTAAAGATGAGACTAGTTAAAAGAACTGAAGAAAGTCATTAGGGTATAAAACAACCATTTGCATCCTGACAGTTCTCTCTGTGACTATATCTTATGTCTTACATCATACATCTGTTTCCTTTCCTCTTCTTTTGATTTTGTCACACTCCATGAAGTAATTTGGGATGTGGCTGGAAGGTCTGGTACTTCTTTTTAAGTAATTCTTTGGAATGGACTTCTCCATGCTCATACATTGAGTAGGCAGATGTAACCGTGTGTCAGATAGATACCTCTCTTGACTTGGGAAGCAGTCAAGAGCTGAACTGGGCCTCTGTACAAGGCAGGGGGTTCCAGCTGTTCCATTTTTTGAAGCCAGCTGAACTGGTCCTGTAGGGACTGTTACACTGGCTGAAATCAGCAGGCACTTACACATCTCTGCCCCTGCTCTTTTTCCACTTCTTAGATTGTTTTGTTCCTGCTCCCAGCTGACTCCACACATTTCCTTCATCCCAGAAATAAGCTGACATTCCTGTCTAATGCTGGGGAATCCTCATCTCATTGTTTAAAGCCGTTTTGACATCATATTTTAAGGCCAATAATACAGGGCTGATGCTAGAGAATTACAAGATAGCCTTAGAAGCTTCTGTGTTCATCTATTCATGATCAGCAGGAAAGAGTGCATGCTGTCAGCCTTGAGTACTCTATGTTTCTCCAGTAGATTTAAATCATTAAAAGGTAAAATTTAATAGCAAATTTCAATAGACACATCTAGAGCTTATAGAATATTCCTGTTGAGGAAGCCCTAAAACTATAGTTACATTTATTGGGAAACCTTTAGAAGTTTGTTATCCTTTTTTAGAACATGAATATTATAGAACTCAATCATGACACAGAGTAAATAGTTGTTTTTTCTGGCTGTATTGGAACAGTGTAGCAGAGTATTAAGCATCTGTTTAAGTTCTGGGCTGAAATTAGTTCCTTTGTGAAAAATAGATAAAACAAGTGATGTGGACTGTTGCAAGTGTTCATGACTCACAGTTCAGTGCAGCATGAGAGAGATTGTCCCCTATTCATTTGAAAATTTCTTTTGTGTAAGTATATATAGATGTAATGTAATGTGAGTAGATTTTACTACTCAGAAGAACAGAGATTAAAACAGAGATGTTAAGCTTTTAAGTATTGTAGAGACTTTCTTAAATAGATTTGCTAGGTACTCAGTATTGATTGTAGTAACTGCTGCTGTAATTCTTGAGTAAAGGCTACTGGGTGTGTAAGTGTTTGTAAGATGGAATATAAGGGTTGATGTGGTGGGTTGACCCCAACTGGACACTAGGTGCCCACCAAAGCTGCTCTATCACTTCCCCTCCTCAGCTGAATAGGGGAGAGAAAATATAACAAAAGGCTTGTGGGTGGAGATAAGGACAGGGAGATCACTCATCAATTACTGTCATGGGCAAAACAGACTCGACTTGGGGAAATTAGTTTAATTTTATTATCAATCAAAATCAGAGTAGGATAATGAGAAATAAAACCTAAATCTTAAAACACCTTCCCCCCCACTGCTCCCTTCTTCCCAGGCTTAACTTTAGTCCCATTTTCTCTACCTCCTTTCCCCAAGCGGTACAGGGGGATGGGGAATGGGGGTTGCGGTCAGTTCATCACCTGTTGTCTCTGCCACTCCCTCCTCCTCAGGGGGAGGACTCCTCACACTCTTCCCTGCTCCAGTGTGGGGTTCCTCCCATGGGAGACAGTCCTCCACAGACTTCTCCAACGTGAATCCTTCCCACGGGCTGCAGTTCTTCACGAACTGCTCCAGTGTGGGTCCCTTCCATGTGGTGCAGTCCCTCAGGCACAGACTTCTCCAGCATGGGTCCCCCTCGGGATCACAAGTCCTGCCAGCAAACCTGCTCCAGCGCAGGCTCTTCTCTCCACAGAGCCACAGGTCCTGCCAGGACCCTGCTCCAGCGTGGGCTTCCCATGGGGTCACAGCCTCCTGTGGGCATCCACCTGCTCCACTGTGGACCTCCATGGGCTGCAGGGGCACAGCCTGCCTCACCAGGGTCTTCACCATGGACTGCAGGGGAATCTCTGCTCCGATGCCTGGAGTACCTCCTCCCCCTCCTTCTCCCCCTTCCTCCTCCAAACCTTGGTTTCTGCAGAGTTGTTGCTCTCACATATTCTCAGTCCTCTCTTCTGGTTGCAATAGCTGTTATGCAGTTTTTTCCCCACTTCTTAAATACATTATCACAGAGGCGCTACTGCTGTTGCTGATGGGCTCAGCCTTGGCCAGTAGTGAGTGGGTCCGTCTTGGAGCTGGCTGGTATTGGCTCTGTTGGACATAGGGGAAGCTTCTAGCAGCTTCTCACAGAAGTCACCTCTGTAGCCCTCCCACTACCAAAACCTTGCCATGCAAGCCCAATACAGGTGAGAATTAGACTTAGTTTTATTTTCATATGTGACAGTAATTCAGAATTCAAACTGTATCTTGTGATATGTGGAAGGGTAGTGTTCTATACCAGCAGGGCAAGTTATGCTGGGTTTCTTAGGAGATTCTGTCTACAGATTTTATCAAAATTATAATTTTAAACATTGGAAATAAGATTTACATCTATAGTGAGCACAGAGAAAGAGATCAGCATGAGCCCTGCCAGGAATTTACTGTTGTAACAGGCAATAAAATACATATTATATATATATATCCTTTGGCAAGTCTCTTACCTGTTCTCTTCCCTCTTTGGATTTGGTTTTCTGTGTGTGTCCATGTCCTTTTAACCACAAATGAGAAGGAAGCTCCTTCCCTGAGGAAGGCTTTACAGATAGGATGTTTACTGCAGCCAGTTAGATGATGGAGCTAAACTGCTACTTCCCACTTGAACTTATTTGAAAGTCATGTTATGTAAGTATAAATACCAAAGAACAGGAACCGTATACATTTAGCAAAAGGTGAAACTTACCTATGCCATTCACCTTTCAAAAATCATCCACCAATTTATATTAAAGTTCTATGGCTTAGTTATAGTGTTTAGAGTGTTATAACAATGACTATGTAATTCATTGGTGCACTGCCCACAGGCACACGTGACTTGGTATGCACAATGGCTCTGTGTCATTAAATGTCCTTTTCCTACCATTAAATTAAGTAGAAAAACAAGACTGACATACTGAAAATAAATTTAATGTCTCTGTCAGCAATGGCCTAGATCTTTTTCAGGTTTTTTTGTGGTGTTTTTTTAATTGGAAAAGTCACTATTGCTTCAATTATTATGAAAGCCATAGACAGGGAAAATCACATTAATGTGATATCATTTGGTAATTCGTGATACATTAGCTTGGTTTTTAACATTGCAAGAGCTGAAGTTTGTATGACGTGATACAAAGGGGCCAGTTTTTGTACAAGTACACAAAGCGGGATGGTAACTGGAATGGAAACAACACGTTGACAGATGTTCAGAACTATTGCAAAATGCAGTGTTCTGGCTGATTCTGACCTGGCTTTGGTCAGGAAGTAGGCAAGGGTTTACTGATGTTCAGTGGAGCCTGATAGCACAGGTAGATGTTGTGGGAGGCACAGAGGTATATATATACACATATATAATGTCAGCCTGCAGGCTTTGGGGGTGTTATGTATCAGTGGCCTAATTCACAATCCAATAAAGTCAGTGCTCATCTCCCCTGCATGACCCATGAATTAGGCGTTGGACGCATGGCTCCCTGGGGAACCATAATGGACACTGTAAATAACAGGAAGCAAATGGTATTTATGCCACATTTGAGGCCATGCTCTTGCAGGGCAGGCAACATTGGCTTCCTTAGGGTGGTTTATCTATGGATTAATCGTGATGATCATTTTAAACACCATAAAGAGTAGAGCTGCACAAAACACAGAAAAATGTACAGGTCCAGGCCTTTCCAGGAGTTTATCATCTAAACAGACAACACGATATGCACTGGAAGGCTCCGGGGAATGCTCTTAAAGCATCCATCTGCCATATAGTCTTTAGTTATCCAGAGGTGGGGCTGTAGTTTGGCATGGCACAGCAATAAACGTCAGTTCTATTGCCTTCAGAGTGATGAAGAGTTTAAACTTCTGGTTCAGACCCTCTCTAGGCAAATTTAACTTTGCCTTCCTTTAGGAAGAGGCACTTCAGAGTAGGTCTTTCAGATGTATCTGCTGCATAATAAATGCAAATAAAGAGGCAACTGAATATTTCAGAACCATTCTAGTTTTATAAAATGTCTGTGCTTTTCTTTATGCTATGTATTTATGCAGCAATTAACTGTTAAAAATGAACTGTGAAGCAGCATATTTAATTTTTCTCTCTGAAATCATATAGAGGAATATAGAAGCAGCAAGCAGATTTTTCTAAGTGATAAATGTTACCAAGTGAAAATTGGTGATACCTTTGGCAGTGCTTTACTCCTAGTTCTCCCTAGTCCATGACTATAAGTGTCTTTAATTCTGCTGCAGAAGAGAATGATTACATAGAGTTGATTTTCACATCTCATGTACAGTTGGACTCCTCTAACTGCAGAAAAATGTGTTTCAAGGGCCATACATACATAAAGTGATTTGTTTGTGTGCACAGAATCGACTGTATGGCATGCAAGCTCTAACATTTGGCCTGAAATTATAGAAGTATACATTTCCACATCTTCGCAAACTGAACATAGATTATACTTGACACTTATGCCTTCACATGATCCATAGTTCTCATTTTATGAGAGAATAAAACTAACAGTGACAGACACCGTTTCTAGGAACGCCATTCCTCAGAAGGGCCAAAATCACCGGCTGTGATTTGAATGTCGAAGCCTGTGATTGGTACAATGTTTCAGTAGCAATTTCAGCTTATCCAAGCAAAAGTTTAGAACTCCTGTAATAACTGTATAATTCATATTCTTCCCCAAATAACAATCCTTTACTTATGTGTAGGTTCAATCCTGGACTCCTGTATACCCCTGTGAAAACGGATTATGCCCTTATATTATAAGGCTACAGGGGAGGAGGTGATATTCCATCTGTCAGGGTTCAGTGGGTTTCCCTGCTGACAGAGAAAATGATGATTTTAAGGCACCAGTCTCATCCATCATTACAAGAATGGCTCACAGATATGACAAGAAATCTTATGAAAAAGAATCTGTGGTCTAGACAATAAACTGATCAGTTTTGATGAAATCCATAAACCTTTTATATACTGTATTGAAGAGCAGACCAAAGCTTTCTGGTTATGGGTATAAGTTTTGCCTTTTAAAAATACACAGAGCTTGTCTCTTCAAAAGTGGAGAAATAACCTTTCCAATGTTATCGAAATAATTAAGTTCATGTTGCTGAGGTAATATTCACTTGTATACTGTTCTTATCATGCATGCAGTTTCTGTAGCTAATCTTTGCTTGTTCATGATAATACCCTAAAGGGAAATGTCTTGCTAGGCATTGAACACAGCTAGCTGTAAGGAAAGAAAAAAAAGGAAGAGGTAACAAATTGGGACATGGAGAGGGTATTCATACGTGCTGTAGTGTGGTAATCCTCTGTGCCTTTCTTCGCAGGGCTGGACTAGGGAAAATGGTCAAATGGTTCAAGCCAGAGACATGACCAGCTAAACTAGAGCTGTACAGACTCATGGGTCTAACGCCATGTAGTAATTACAACTGAAGGGCTTTACAATGGGCAGCAGAACTGCTCAGCAGTCACTCTGCTCCAAGATGAATGATTAACTGCAGAATTTTATTTCTCTTCAAGTCTCTTCTGAATTTCCTACACAAAGCTCATTTATTCAGGCTTTGCAGAAAAAGGGCTGTGCCTGTCCCTTTACTGATAATTATTTGAATAGTAAAAGTGTAGCTGTGTTTGGATATTGCTGTGTGTATTCTTACATATTTGCAAGACTTTATCACTTGAGCAGTGATGGGGAACTTACTCTGTCCACTTATCAGCTGAGGAGCTGGTTAAACACCAAAACAAAATGTTAGGAGCACAAGGGGAACACTAAGTATCTTTGAGATCATCTTAGGGCAATTGTGGAATCATGTAGCATATGTAGTATTAATTATGTAATAAAAAGGACCATAATATGGACAAACATTGTTCCATAAGCTGAGGAAAAAAGACTAACAAAATATAAATAGAAAAAGAAGTACTTACTTCCCTGTCTCTGGGAAATATCCACTAATCTTCCAGTTTCTTATGTCCTTTGAGTGTTTTCTTGTTATGTCTTTCATCTTTACTGTACCTGAAAGATTATGCTTATATCAGCATTTCTACTAGAAACAATTTTGTGTTGCTACCTAAGGAGTAGATATGATGCCCTGGTTCATCTTGACTGACCTGAGTGCCTCTAGATCAGCTATAGTAATGATGAAGGGAATGGGCTCAGGAAGGGGAAGGTACTGGTATTAGGCACAGAGGAAATGGAATTATCAGGAATGAGATTAAAAAATCAAGAATCCTTAGTGGAGCACAGAACTGTGCGTGAACACAGCCAGATATTGATTTAACCAGATTTTTTACTGGCCAAGCAGGGACTTGAAAATACTTGTTCTTGCAGAAGACTGAAAAAGTGTGGGGAGCTCCTTCTCTTTACATGTACACTGGTGTTTACTAGAGGACAGCTCTATGACACCAATAGATTTTGTCCTTCACTGTGGATAGGGACAGTCCTTAACCCCAGCAGCCTGAGAGAGGATGGTGCTGTGCAGAGTGCAGCTCCTCCGAGTGAGCAGGCAGAAGAGCTGCTTCTGCAAGTGACCTAGAGGAAGCCAGCCTGCCCTGGAGGGGCGCGGGCGGGAGGAGTGCCTTTGCTGTTGGATGCTGGTGTTTGCCAGCCCAATACTTGTGCTGTGCACTACCTGCTGCAATAAGATTTTTTTTTTGCTGTAGAAGCCACTAGAAAGTCCCCAGTCTTTTGTCTTGCCTTTCTATTTTTTCAAGGCTCTTCTGATTGTTGCATTAATATTAAATCAGAATAGGAAGTGCTCTTAAATTTGCTGCTGCATGTATCTGTGCTGATGTCCCTTCTGCAAGACACTGCTGCTAGCAAAGATTTCAGAAATGCCAATTGTAATTTAATACTTTATTTCCAAAACCACTCCACAGCTTCTGTTTGCGAGAAACGCTTCTCACTATGCAAAATTCCAGGATGTTGTGGCGTGCAGGATATCGGCAACTTTCAGTGTCAGAATTTGCAGAATGCTAAAGAAGACAAAATCGGTGTATTGTGTCATTGCTTTCTGTGTGGTGGCAGCACTCGTATCCTGACAGAAGTTAGGGTGACAGGAAAAAGCTGCTGCTGTATTTTATTATCACTGCAGACTGTGTCACTTTCCTCATCTTATTTGCTAATACTAGCTCTCAGGAATTGCTAGATACCCAAACTAGTTAATTAACTCTAATTAAATCAGTTTCATGGTGAGGGAAGGAGCATGTACTTGAGAACAGCACTATGTTTTAATTCAGAGTGAGCTGGGGAGGTGAAGAGGAGAATCAGGGCAGCAGTGCTGGTGGGGAGCTGCCTGAGACACAGGGGGAGGGAAAGAGAACACTGTGTGGCAGGGCGCAGACACGAGTGGGAGTGGGGAGCATTGAAGTTGTGTAGCTGGCATAGGCAAATACAGAGAACCAGGGAAATGGAGGTGGTGGTTAAGATGGGAGCTTTAGTGAAGTAAAGAGCAGATTGGGGAAAGCCCAAACAGCATTTCGCAGAGACAAGAGTAATGGGAGGGATGAAGGTGGATAAATAATATTTTGTCGGCTTTGTAAAAATCAGAGATGTTGATTCCCCACTCTAGATCAGAGGATGAAACTACTGATGAGCTTCCTTTTTTGACTTTTCTTTCTTTTACTTTCTTTTCCTTCTCTCTCTGTATGTGAGCCTTCACGCTCAATAGTAGCATCTCAGCTTTTATGGACAAATACTTTGGTGGGGGACTTTTTAGGGAAGTTTACCGAGGAAAGAGAAACTATCATAGGAACTATATTTTAATCTATCTTAAATTCACAATATTCTGAGGAAAAATCAAAACTGAACATTAGAATACACTGAAAAATGCTTGGCACTAGGTCTCTGAGAACATATTGGAGGATTGTAAGCAAACCTAAAATGCTACTCTTATTCCTAGTAGGGGGGGTCCCTTCTCAGCCCATAACACATCCTTCCACTCTGTTCAGAGAAATCTCAGGTCTGCACTCTGTAGTCAAGGGACTCTGCTCATGGGTAAAGAACAACACAGCGATGGGGTTTGCATGACCAGCACTCTGTGTGCAATTCTGCAAGAATGTTTTGCACTGGTGCAAGACAGAACAGAGAGTGCCGGAGAGATTAAGAGCCTTTGTTGGACAGTAAAGAGGCAGCTGTTAGAATAGGCGCTTAACACTGCTTAAATGCAGCGTCTTTCTATCCATCTCTGACTCAGCACCCAAAATTGCTTGTCACTTTGGAAAATGAAGCCTTTTGTGTTTTAGTGTAAAAAAGTAATGTTAGGCAGGGAGAAGAAAGCATGTACTGACAAAGAATTTGTAGTATTTGTTCTTTGCCCACAATATTTTTCTAAATTTAGTAAGGTACTCTGCTAGCACTGACACTGAAATGAATCAATTCTGGAGAGCCCCATAATATTTATAACCACCTGATTTATAATTTATTTTGGTATGAAATTTTAAGCTAAAATTACACAGAACTTTGTAGAAGATTTAGTAATCAGATAATTATAATCATATAATATTATTATCAGATAATGCAGGTTTTTTTCTTTTCAAATTGGGTTATTTAATTCAAATTAACATTTAAATTATCTTGTGTTCACCCTTAAAAAAGCAATCAGACCAAAGAAGAGTGAGGTTTATATGGGAGGGCTGAAGACATACAGCTGTTTTCTAACAGAATATGTGTGCTGTCATTTTAAGGCAGTCCCAAAGTGCAGAGCCACACATGGGCTCTTTCATGCTGTTGCTGCTGTTACAGTACCGAAGCCTTTTCCTATGGCTAGACTTTGTGGTTTCATTGCATTGGTAAGGGCATTATATTTGGCATAAGACTCCTGAAGAATGTAAATTGTTGAAAATTTACATTGCTTATTGCTGAAAATTTATTCCAAAAAAATTTACATTACTTATTGCTGAAAATTATTGCAAAGATTGTTGTAAAATCCAGGAAGAATTAGGACTACGGCTGAGTGAAGGAAAACCACAAAATCCCCATCTGTAATACATTGCTGTTAAACATGTTAATCACTGTTCTGACTACAGATGATGTATAGTGTCAGTGATTGTATTAAAATACATGCCTCTCAAATACATTCCAGCAATACTGTATTGGCACTGAAAATATTTTTCCCTCCATAGCTTTGTATTTTAGATACTTAGAAAAAGCCCAAATGGCCCATGATCTATCCTAGAAATAGTTGTTCTTAGAAGCAACTATCAACCCTTATTTTAGAATATACCAATATGATTGTCTTTTTTAAGATGAGTTTCTAAATGAAAACATACATGATAGACATATAAAATTAGCAACTGTATTGAGGCAGAACTGCAAATAAAGAGGCTTACCATCAGAAGCAAGTCATCTCAGAAGTGCTAGCATCTTTCAAGACTAGAATATAAGCTTCCTAGTCACCCTGTTATGCAATCCTAAATATTTCTCCAAACTATAAGATTATCCGTAGTTCCCTCCATGTGTGCAGCCAAGCATAATTTGTATTCAGAATTATAATAGGCCCACAATTCCAAATACCTTCCAAATCTCCAAGTTTTGCTTCCCTCTGAAATGTATGTTAGCTATACATCCAATCAGAGCCTTTGAAAACCTCAGAGTGGATAAATTTTAGTGGTTAAAAGGCAAGACTGCTCTACAAATTGATTTCTGTTAATCTGTGAGGCATCTATTAAGTTCACTTTGATTAAAAACTTGCAGCACTCTTCAAAGACTGACACCTCAGGTGTGTAGCCCATTCAGATCCGCCAGGTGGTCAAGCCATTCTCTTCCTAGCAGCACCTATCAAGAGCTGACCCCATTGGGTTGTTTTGGTTGGTAGGTTGCTCTAACTAAAAAGTGAAATTCTTCTATAGGCGAGTCATTAGTGAGAAAGAAGAAACTGATACGAAAAGCTCAGTTAGGTTTTGACACTGTTTGGTATAGATGGTAACATGAAGACCATTAATTTCTGAGTAACGTGAGCCTCAGTTGCAGTTTTGTCTGCTTAGACAATACTGCATGTGTATTACATGGCACCCTAACTCCATTATGTCTGGACTCATGGATGAAAAAAATACAGTCTTTATTGCAGTCAGATAGAGCTCCGTAAGGACTGTGGTGGAGCACTGTTTAATTCACAGAGTCCACCAAAGTCTAAATTCTTACCTTGCTTTTGTAAAGGGGCTGGAAATGCCTCTGCCCAGCACAGCCCGGAATGATCTTGAAGTAAACACTTTCACAGTCTTTTTCTTTCAATGTTTTTCTACTTGGTCATGTAGTTACTGTTACTAACTTCTCTGTCCCTTTTTTTGCCTTAGCTTACTTTTTTCTTGTTGGACAGTCTGTTAGTTTTGGGTGAGGGCAGAACACCTGGAACCCTAGGATCCCAACCTTAGCACCATTTCCTTTCCTCATTTTGCTCAAGTCCAACAAACCCTTGTTATGCATCCCACAATTAATGTGGTGTGGCACACTTACTGTGTCCTGCTCTCTTCATTTCCTCACTGCAGACAGTGCTGCAGTCAGAAATTGTCTGTCTGCAGAACTTGTGGAAGTCCTGTCCAATTCAGACACCAGCAGGCCTTCTCTAGTTAATAAAACCTAAGTGCTGTCCTTTCTGAATTCAAGTTTGCTATCTGCAACTTCTTACTTGATTAAAAAGTTTGCTATTGTCTGCTTTTTCATCTCACTTGTAGGGGAATCCAACTTAATCAGTTACCTTTACCAGGTTTTTCACCTGTTTCTCATTGTTGCTTGCACTAAACTTCTTGTTCTCACTCTGAACATAGGAATTAAGATCACACTGGGCATATGCAGATGACCAATTAATACCTGCAAGCTGTGCTCAGTTTATCTCAGTTATTTCAAATTGTTCTCCTTTATCCATTTTTCATCTTGTATTTGTCTTTGCTACGAAGGTAGTGAAATCTTCCTTTCCTATCTGCCATCTTCTATGCTGACAGAGTACAAGGAATCCCTTGACATCCTGGCTCAGCGTAGAAGGTGTAATACTTGTGAGAGTGGGAATAACGTCTTCTTCTGTTGTGTTGTGCCTCTGGGCACAGCCTACAATCACTTTACTGGCACATATTAAAACTAATGAAATCTCTGTGTTCTTCAGTCTTGCGAGAATGATATTCATAACATGAATATATTGTCATCTTCTTATCCATTAAACAGAACTAACACTTTGTAGAATCACACTTAATAAAAGTATGAGATTTCCTGTGATACTCATGTGAGCTTCCCCTGGAACCTGAAATATTCTTTACTGAATGAGATACTGTACTATCTAATAACCTGGGAAAATCTCTATGATGCTTTTAAATTACCTTTCCCAACACAATCTCTCTAGAAAGTGTGGCTTACAAAATTTTACCCTGGTACTGCTGAGTTCTGCTTCATGTAGAATCTCTTTCTGTAGTAGGAAGCTCTAAAAGTTGTGCTGTTCAACAACTTCCACTTGTTTCCCACTGACCACCTTATGTCTACTTGTGCTCTCAGACTCAGAGTAAATGCTTCCAGGTATCATAGCAGCAAGGCTAGTAATTTTGTAGACAAGTTGAATACGCTTTCAGGTTTTCCATTAGCAATTTATCTTTGAACATTCCACTATCTTAATATTCAAAATTCAGTGAAAACAAAGGCCTTCTTTTGCCTTGCTAACAGAAATTGCAGTTGTCTTGGCAAGGAGAAGAAAGAAGAGATTTCTCTTCCTGCTATACTGATTTAATGTCAAAACTTCACACTATCCTTTAGTTAGTTCATGTTATCAACTTTCTGTGCCCTTTATTTATAATAGGCTTTAAGGTTATTAGCCAGAAACGTTTGCAGCCGTGCAGCTAAAGGCTTCTTTTACTGACCACTATTTGTATATGTTTCTGCAGATCAGCCAAGTATGCAACTGAAGTAAAAATAAAAGTCTTTAATTCTTAGTTATTTCATTCTGTAAGACTTAGTTGCTTTCCAAAAGGTCACATTTCTCATTACTTTGCTTTCATGTTCTTTTGTCTCTAAAATCCCAACAACATGAGTTCATGCAGATGGCTCATAACAAGGTATTCCCTTGGTAGGAAATGCCCCTGTTAGCATCCTAACCTAATCAGAGAATCATCGCTGTTGGCAAGGGTCACACTCGGAAGGTGTCTTCTCCTCAGGCTGAGCGCTGCTCACCCAAGCATACCTCCCTGTGTACATGAAATTTCACCATTCTCTCTCTGGAGAGCTGAGAATGGGAAACTAATGCCAAGGAATCCTTGCTCCCTGTTTCTCAGCTTCAACCACTCTGGATGTACCAGACTTTTATCTTTAACTGAAGAGACAGAGTTGGCATTTTGGATATTAAGTTCTGGTGGTTAAAACAAGGTGGCAGGTGTCTTAACCAGTCAGTTTTACTCTTGGATTTTCTTTTTCTTTTTTACTCTTAAATTATTTTTATGCCTCACTTTATCTCTGTGTTAAATAGCTTTAATCATATCATTCAGTGATATGAAGTCTTAGATTTTTATGTTCTCAAAATACTTTACAAAGATTAGTAAGTGTTACAGATGAGCAAGAAATGGATTCCCATCCCACAGAAATTTTCAACATATCAAAACATTTGCCTGTACTGAATCAGGACAAAAATCAAAGCAAAAATTGGGGAAAAATTGGTTTAGAACTTTCATTTCAATTCTGTAATTTCAGTACCTTACATTTCAGTTTCACTCATTTTAACTTCTCCCTTCAATTAACTTGTATTTCCAACTGAAATTCATTTTGAATCAGCAAACTGGAAGTTTTTATTTAAAACAGCAGTTATAAAATGTTTCAGTGGTGCCTGTTTTAAAATATTTGAAAATCTGTGCTGAAGCCTTTTCTTTCTTACAGGCAACTTTGTTTTGAAAATTTGCCTTTTTCAGTTAGAAATTAAAAGTTTCCTTGGGAAACTCATGTTTAATTATGAAAGGTATCATTGTCAACATTGAGTGGATGGAGACGCCCATTTAGTTGCTTGCACAGGTGACTGGTGCCATTGAAGGTGTCCTCAGGTATCTCACTTGACCTTGTGCTGCCACTGCATGGGCGGGAGCATGCATAGGTGCTCTGCCATACCTTACAGCCCATGGCAGATGTCTCAAATACCCCACGGCAGCTCATTTGACACCACCTTGCACAACTGAATTTAGCCCAGAGAAACTGAGTCACAGAAGATTGATGGTTGAGATTTCACCAGTGTGAGCTGATGGGTACATGATTTCTGTTTTTCCAGCCTGTGATAATTTAGACAACTCACAATTTCATTTCTTAGCCTAGTAAGCTGTTTGAAGGTACATAGAGCTTCCGGTGTTCAGCTTTTCTGAAAATAGTTCTGTAGCTGCTTTGCAATGGGAGGGATTAGGAAAAAAAGCAGATGGCAAATCATTTGCCCCATTTGACTTGATTGCATTTGTGTGATGCCACTGAATGTACAGCCTGTGTATCCTCCTCTGATCTCATGTTCTACCTACAATGAAACTCTTTTCCTGTGCTGTTAGCACATTTGAGCAGAGGTCTGTATCTCCTAAGGTCTCTTCCCACCTAAATCATTCTATGATTTAAGTTCATGATTGCCACTACACTTAAAAAAAATTATGCTTATTATGTCTGCTAAGAGGGAGATCACTTAATTTGCTTTCGTGCATAGCATTTTAATTTTGTCCCTTCTTCTGTTGCTAGATGTACTAAAAAACAGTAATTTTTTTTCTAAGGTCTGTACATTGTTCTGTTCTTCTACCTTGTCATGGTTCTCCTCTTTTGGTTTCCTAGCTGAGTATATAATCAAAGACTATTAATAGACATCTTCTATATCTAGATGTATCTAGCCTCTTGTCATTTTAACTGTTCTTTATGTATTTTTAGAGGTTCAGCTTCCTCATTAAAGATTCCTAAAGAAAGTAATCTGTACTTGAATAAGAGGGAAGATCTCAGTGAAGAAATACAAGCAAAAAGTGAGAAATTAAATAGTTGAATTTTTCAGTGGAGGTCCATGAAATTCTTATGAAACCTGTATTGACGTTTTTCCTATTCAGTCATGTGAGAAAGGGCATGGAAGAGTAAGGTGACAGAGTTTTCTGGTAATAGGAGATTTGTGAGGGTAGTAAAAAAAAATGTTAATTACTAAGATTACAGAAGTATCATCAGTGCTGATTGATACGGTGATAAAATGACCAGAGAAGCTTAATGTTGATAATGAGGTGATACATGTGGGGAAACCGGTCCTGACTCAGATGCTCAATGGTGGGTTCTGAAGAAACTGTTCTCTCTCAGAAGAGAGATCTTGGAATTGTAGTAGGTAATTTTCTGTAACCATCAACTCAGTGTGCAGACACAGTCAAACAAGTAAATAGAACAGTAGGGATTAGTAGGAAAGGAGCATTAAAAATAGCATAAAGAGTGTAGAAGAGAAAATAATTGTGCCACTCTTAATCCATGGTAGACATACCTTCAAAGTACTGAGGGCAGGCCTGGCTTTCTAACCTGGAATAGATAGAAAAAATATAGAGGTGGACAATAAGAAGGATTAAGTATAGTTTCTGTATAAAGAACAGCAGGATAGATTAGGAGTCTTTAATCCAGAGGTCTGTAAAAGCAGAAGTATATAGAGAGGGATGTGGTTGTTCACTTCCTCTCCCATTCAAAAAGTAGGTAAGCCAAGTTCTGCTGTGGTATTTTTGGTTCTGTCACTTTACATGAAGCCAACACAGTACTTGTATACTCTCTATAATGCAGCCAAGGATAATAAGCTTCTGAATATTGAGCAGATATCTTCATTGTTCTGTGAGTAATGACTAGGAATAGCTGAACTTCTTTGTTTAGTTTTGAATCCAGGGGAGAAAAGAGAAATGCCGCTGGTAGAACGTGGTATTCACTACTGGCAGTGGGTGGAAGCATGGCCCGTTATGGTTACGAGGAAGATGAATCTTGAAAACATATGGATTTACATCTTGGCAAAAACATTCATTAATGTGAAAAAGTAGTTGAAACGGTGTGCAAAATATGAAACTCCAGGAACCTTGCCTTTTCTTTTTTAATGACCTGAGATCTTTGTTTTGTCAGCAGAGGAAGTAAACTACTGCCCTTTTTTGGCTTTGCATAGCTCTTTGCAAAGAAGCCAAATAATTGTTCCACTGAAAATCCAGTGTTACTACAACATTACTGTTTATCAGAGGCAGAAATGTGAGGCATCATGTTTGCTTAATAATTTATGATCTCAGAATTTGCCCACAAAGGGATCTCAGTTCTTATTTGTTGGAAGTCAAGACGTAAGCAAGTACTCATCACAAAACTGACTGTGTTCAGTTTTGGGCCCCTCACTACAAAAAGGACATTGAATTACTTGAGCGTGTCCAGAGGAGGGCAACAAAGCTGGTGAAGGGTCTGGAGCACAGGTCTTATGAGGAGTGGCTGAGGGAACTGGGGTTGTTTAGTCTAGAGAAGAGGAGGCTGAGGGGAGACCTCATCGCCCTCTACAACTACCTGAAAGGAGGTTGCAGAGAGCTGGGGATGAGTCTCTTCAACCAAGTAACAAGTGATAAGACAAACAGTAATGGCCTCAAGCTGCACCAGGGAAGGTTTGGATTAGATATTAGGAAGTATTTCTTTCCAGAAGGGCTTGTTGGGTGTTGGAATGGTCTGCCCAGGGCAGTGGTGGAGTCCCCATCCCTGGAGGCGTTTAAGAGTAGGACTGACATAGCACTTAGGGATATGGTGTAGTTGAGAATGGTCAGTGTGAGGTTAATGGTTGGACTAGATGATCTTCAAGGTCTTTTCCAACTTAGATGATTCTGTGATTCTATGAAATATGATCATTTTTTGAGTGAGATAAAGTACACTAATACTGGCTATGTAGTCATTATATAATGGTCAAGACAAAAAATTCTGTATAATCCAAGCATAGCATAATTAGGTGGCTTCTAGTATTGCATGTACCTTGGCAGATGCAAGATTGTATTACTTTATCAAACAAGTCCCTCTGATCATTCTTCAAGCTGAATGGAGATGCTAACACACTTCAGTATTATGCACTGATGTGGTGCTACCAAAAAAACCGCCAGAAAGCACCAATACACCAAGGCATTCCCTTTAATTGTGCATGTTATCCTGTCAACCTAAATTTAACTGTTTCACTTTAACAGGTTCTCACTTGTAAATCAACAGTACAAGGCTTATTTATACTACCTTTCAGCAAGATCCCACCTTCCTACATCTCTTTAAGACATTTATGGATGAACAATGTTATGTTCAACACAGTTCATATTTACCGTATCTGTTCCGATTCTGGATGTCTCTCCTCCTCATTCTCAGAGTTGGTTTCTTAAATTCCTGAAATAGCCCTTAGTTTCCCCACAATTAAGTGGTCTGCCTTTAGCTACCTGTTAAGGTGATCAGGTTTGTATCCAGAGGGACATTGTGTGTGGATACCTCTGAAGCTCAGCAACATCTGGAGCAGATTGGACACACAGTTTGTTAACTCCATTTCACCGAGGGGCTGAGTGTGCTACCTGAACAGGCATTTGATTCCTGCAGACATATTCTTGAGGGTAGGAGAACCAAATGGTTTGTTTCAAGTCCTGCTGCCCTAGTCACTGGGTCCTCAAGGCTAGATTCTTGTTTTCACTGAAACTGGTTTATCACAGCAGGCAGCAGATGGCCAGTTGGAACAGGATGCTTTTTTCCCTGGTCAAATACATACAGAGAGCACATTGGTGGTGCTTACAGCATATAAAGAATAAATGAAAGATCTGCCCTACTCCCAGACAAAGCAGGAGGAAAACAGGCCAATGGGCCCCTTTTTTTCCTCTTTTCTCTGTAAAGTAGAAGAGTGCAATAGAAAAGTGCAAAAAAAGTTAGCTTCTTGGTAGTCACGCTTGGAGAACACAGTCCATACAGATCACTCAGAGATGGTGTGTAGGAGAAGTCATCCTAACGAAAATTCTTGAAAGGTGAGCCAAATACGTCTCCCTCACATACATATGAAAAAGTTAGCCACAGCTGCTTCTGCAACAGCAACAGAAGTTTCACTGAGAATGAAGAGGACTGGAAGGAGAAAGCAGATAAACATCCAGAGAACAGCAGCAGTAAATTAGGAAAAATGTGTTTCTGGAGATGTCTATTAAAAGGAAATCTGTGGCTCACCTGGTAAACCAATAACAAAGAGGATGAGATTGAGAGGTTCTGGAGAGTGCTGAGAACATCAGGAGGTCTCTCATCTTGGGGAGATAAAAGTTAAATCTACCAGTACTAATCTTTCTAACTGAAGAAATGTGTTTTCTGAGGATGGGTAGCTTGCATGACTCCTGTTCCACAGGTAGATCACCTTTCAGAGAAGGGTGTGTCCTTATTTCAATAGGATTTACCTATTGGAGGTAACATAAAATAATATAAGGTAATATAAAATTCTTCTCTGTATAGATATTGCAATGTACCAAGTATCTTCTTATGAAGTTCCTTCTCAGAATAACAGGTGCCCATGTATATGTTCATACATGAATATTTGTGTATGTGTATATATGTGTTTAAATCAGTTACATAGGCAGCTCTCAGTATCTTTTATTTTGCAGTTTAACTTCTTCAGTAGGAGTTGATCTCAATAGTCATAAAAATACCATGCAAATGCAGTTCGTTCTTTTTTTCATATACCAAAGTTCCTGTTCTTTCAAATAATGTACAAGCTTTATGCTTAATTTTGGCTCATTTTTCTTGATCACAGTTTGCCAGCATCTTTTTCATTCTGGAGAGCCGAGTATTTAGAACTGGGTGTGTTTTTAAAGATGATATATTTCCTAGAAGGTTTTTTGGACAGACTCTGAAACACTGGTGGGTGTCTAGTAAGTTATAATGTATTTAAGAGAGTAGTGAATATTCTCCAGTGCCTCACTTCACAGCATGTCCTGCCTGCCCTCACCTGTCGAACCCAGAAGTTACTGGCATTGTAGCAGAACCAGCAGGACACAATACATGTTTTCACCTCATTACTCCAGTTCACAGTCCAGAATATTAGTTAAGCCAACAATGAAGGTGACTTTATGTGAAGACCTCAGACTGAGAACTGAGAAGCTAGTGCACCAGGGGACATGCTTTTCTGCTGACTGTGCTATGGAAGGTGATAATGTCCAGCACAGGGAGTGGGCAGACTGATAAAGGCAATACCATCTTCAAATGCCACAGCTTAATTATCCATAAAGTGTCTGCCAGAGCATGTGCTTATGTGGAGTGTGTCTTCGGTGCGTGAATAAATCTAATAATTTTCCCAGTGTGTCATGATACCAACATTCAGGGAACACAAAATCACATGGGACAATTTTTTCTTCTCACATATGGCAATAATGCCATGTTTTCTTTCTAGTGTCACTCATAGCTCTTTCAGCTCTACAGTTTTCCAGATATCTCCCGCTCTCTGCTGAATCACTGCTTTATGGACAACTGTTTCCCAGGACATGCGGTTCTGTTCTGAGTGCTGCAAACCCCCGTGTGTGTGTGGGGCTCTCTGCAAATGGGTGGAGAGCCAGGAGCCGAGTGTGGCAGCAGGGCTAGCAGTGCAGGGGTCTCTCCCGCCCCCAGGTGAGGCCACCAAAGCAAGCCTTGCAAGGCAACCCTTGCAAACCAGCACGTGTTGACTGTGGTTGTGGGACATTTGGGTGGTGGTTGTAGTTCAGTGGAGCAGGCTTCTGGGTAAGTGGAAGGGAGGAGACCTAATTTTTTTTAGTAC
Source organism: Strix uralensis (assembly GCF_047716275.1). Taxonomy (NCBI): domain Eukaryota; kingdom Metazoa; phylum Chordata; class Aves; order Strigiformes; family Strigidae; genus Strix; species Strix uralensis. Next base: position 41,918,683 of record NC_133976.1, read on the forward strand.
CATAGGCTACTTTTGCAGTGCTGTGTACTAGCAGGAGAGAGGCTGATGCAGACATCAAGACTTGCCCACACTCACCCTTGCACCATTTTAATTCAATCAGTCTGAAATGATATACTTATTTAGTATCAAAGTGATAGTGTACAGTGTACCTGAGTTAGGACCATTCTCTTGCCATGCTGCCTTGATTAAATGCACACACACTCCCTAGACAAAGGTACCACCTGTAGCATTATTGAGTGCTTCCCCTTGACTGGTGTACAAAATGACATGGCAGGCCTGTCAGGGAATGCCTGTTCCTTCACTGGCTGGTGAAATGATACTTTTGAGAGTTCAGGAATAGAGGTGATGATGGAAGACACGCAGCAATTCATCCTTCTTCCCCAAAAGATTGACGTCATACAGTCAATTTCTGTTATTGAGATAAAGATGTTATATAAAAGTTTTAGATAAATTATAACATTTATTCCAAATGAGAAAGAATTTGTGATACCCCGTAAGGAAGTTGGGGTCTGATTACACCAGCATATCTCCAAATCCACGTTTTGTCCAGTTTGCATACACATAAGTGATAATAAATGGTGCAAAGAAGTGGAGATCCATGCCATTCATTTTGTTTTTATAAGCCAGCAGCTGTGAAAGCCCATCATAGCTTTTTAAGTAGTTGCTAGAAGAGTATGTTATTTTTAAACTTTTGAGTCCCTATAAATCAAAGCATGTTTTACCTGGAAGTTCTATAAGTAAATGTAAAAAAGTGTTCTTTCTATGGGAAATCACTATTTCCTTTTTTATGAATCATTTTGTTAAATTAGGAAAACCTTGCTAAAAAAGTCCTCATATGATGATAGTCTGTGAATGATGTAAAATATAATTTAGGGTTTTTTTTAAGGTGAATGACTTTTTCATTGTTTTATTGCTAATAGCAAATGCATTTCAAAATCAAAGTAACTTGTTAGAATCCACATCTTTACACTGCTACTGAAATTGTGTTTTGATTTCTTTGACATGATCCCTGATTGCTGTGAGAAGAATCAGTTCAGTATTTTTGTTCTTAGATTCCCCCTCCTTTGTCTTGCAGCTACTTGTGGCAGATTCCATTAACAATTGCAGTAGGAAATACGAGCCACATCTCATCAGAGGCAATTATATGGGTGTCTAACAAATCAGGTAAAAATAAACTTTCCTCCCAGTGGAATCTCATAAAGCATACTTGTGTTTTCCTCGACTGTTTCTTTGGAATTGATCCTAGATAATTGTTTAGTTGCTCTGCACCCAGTTTTAGCTACTTGAAATGAATTACAAAAAAAGGAGAGTTGGGAAGGGAGGGAGGAGGAATGAAAGATGAGCAACAAGCCAGATTTATAATTATTGCAGAAGTTAGACAGTATAATGAAAAGCTGTGTACCTAAGTGCTAAGTATTTTATATTTAGCAACACATATCAAATCATTGATGAATGCAATTCACTGTATTGATTGGTGAAAGTTAAATGTAATATTTTTATAGCAAAGCGTCTGATGAGTATGACTTAGTAAATGCAAAGTATTTAGAATTCTGGCATTTTTAACTCCGATTCATAGTCTGAACCAGGGCAAAGAAATGTTTACTGTCATCAAAAAGTTTCCTTATTGATCTATGTGAAAGTATTTCTTCTCTCTATTAGATAACCAGATGCTGGACCTCAAAAGTGCTTTATTCTGCTTACTACGTATTTTCTTCCTCCTCAGTTCCTACATGGTCATAATAGTTGTTGTCCTGAGGACAGCTAGGGCTAGATACCAGAGAGTTTTTATCACCCAAAAAAGAATCCCACCATAGAAATTTGAAATATTTTTCTATTTCCTTAGCAGTTCATGCTACATCAGCTGACAGTTTTGGACTGAAATTGAAGAGAGTGGGGGAAGAGATGTGGAGACTTGAGTAGAACGATTATATGGAAGGGAAAAGAAGGATCCATGCATCCCCTCGACACATGGGCTGTAGAGGGAGAACTGATCCCTTCTTGTAAAATTAGAAAGGTATAGAGATTTCCCTCTGATAGAAATTTAACTGAAGAGAGGAAAGAGTCAAACCAGTGTGAGCCTGTGTTTCTTTCCTTTTTTTTCTCTTTCATAAGACACTAAAATATAATAGTCACATAGAGCTTAGTAACCAGCAGGAATAGAAATGAATGGTGCATGATCAGTGGAAATCTGAGTATCCCAACATTCTAGTGGTATAAAGTATGTGTTTCTTTGCCCTGATCGTTTGCAACCTATCAGAATGTAACATGTTTTATGCTGTTCCAGTGATATAATGATCTAGAAATGTACCTGGGACCAGGGCACTTTTCATACCTGGGAAACGTACTCTAGTCAGAGCATACAGATGCTGCCTCACTTTGCAGAAATATATTTCATTGGTCATACTTTTTAATATTAACAACTCTGGAATACTTCAAAACCTGTTTGCACTTCCACAGTCTGCCTTATTGACCTGCTCTACTTTTGTCCTTTAGAGTTTGACTGAACTCTCATTGAAGTTAATAGAAAGATTCCCATTGACTTCAGAGAGAGTTGATCATCTCATCTCATCTCATTAGATTGTACATTCATGCCTCGTCCCCTTCACTCCTGCCTTGAAAGTTCAGTATATCACTATTACGTGCACAGTTGCTTCCTCATTGCCTTTTACTTGCAGAGTGCTGTGGAGGAACAAGTCCATAAAACCACTACCCACTCCTTTGAGATCTACTGCTCCTATTGGAATGTCTTCAAGAAATCAACAAATTAATGATGGCCAGTGTGAGCAATGATTTTGGGGTGGCTGCTATATAGAAATTAAAGAGGAACCTTTCTGAGTCATCAGTTTCCTGTGTAGTGAATCAATGCCACTGTGATCTATTGTCATTATCCTTGTCCTTCCTCATTACTTACTCACTCACTTGCTGTGCCTCATTGAAAATGAGACTGCAAACTTATGACTACAACAAGGATGTCCTCTTGCTTCTGTTTATTGTTGTCTAGATCAGCTGGAGAATTCCTCAACATAAAAAAGTCAGTAAGAACATCCCTGGATGTACTCAAAGTATGATTCATTGTACGTGCGGTTATGTATTGGGGTTGGTATAGATGATTTTGTGATACTCCTGGAGATTTTCTGAAGCTGGTGTGTTTGTTTCATGGAGATGTGGGAGGGATTCTGAGACTGGAAAGGACAGTTTCTGGGATTGATTCTTGTGGACAGGAAGAGTCCTGAAGACTTTCTGTTGTGCGGAGGACACGGTTTCAAGTGTTGTCCCAGTGAGTAGTCTGGAGGTGAAACAAACTACTCCAGAGTATATTTGGAAGATTGAGAATAGTCACATTGTTCTTCAAGTGAGTGTAATGGAATGTGGATACTCAAATCAAATTTGGAGGAAATGCTGTTCACGGGGATGGTTTCCATACCCTCTTTAGGAAGGAGCGGGTGTTTCCTTCTTGTTGACTAAACTCTGCTAAAGAAGCTTCCAGTGTAACCTGAAGAGTGGATAGGAGCTGTTGAACAGCTGTCTGTCATGTAATACTGATCACATACCTCATTTCAGCTGACAATAGTGAAGAGGGTCCAAGTTAATGGCTACCATTATGCTTTCTTGGCATATGACTTAAATTTTTCAATAAAATTAACCTTGTCTTTGTGTTATCTGAAAGAAATGAAACCATGGCAGTTTTGAAATAGCTACATATATTGCCATCAAGAAATATTCCTTTTCTGTGGTAGTTTAAATAACAATTTCCCAGGGGAGTACATCCCCTACCTTACACTAGAGTTCACCAGGGATGTTTATTTGCTGATGGAAGAGTCTCTTCATGTATATCCATAAGGACAAGAGAGAATTACTGAGTTTTGCATCCTCTTTGCTGCTGTGTTTGTGACCTCATCAAGGTATTGTAGGATGCCAGTTGGCATTTTCATGAGCAAGGGATAAGTGACTGCTGTCCAGTCTTGTAAGAGCCACTAAGATGCCTGCGTTGCTGCTCTCTACTCATCCTGGCCATGTCTGGTTACATACTAGAGATAGTGAGGCATGCCAGTTGGTGATTGTTCAATATGCTGAACAGGATTAGTTCAGATAATTGCACATCATCCCAACTGCTGGCAACAGAGCTCATTCTGTCCACTCCTCACAACACCAAGGTGAAAAGACACACTGGAAATTAGAACTATGCAGTGTCTTTTGGAGATGTAATTCATTGTCCTTTAAACAAATCCTGTAGAGAGAACAGTGCCAGGCCTTGGCAACTTGTCTGACAAAGTACATAATCTATAAGATGTTTCATATTCACCTGTTTGTGGAAAGTATGTAGTCATAGTTTTGGAAGGTTTTCATTTTGCAAGTGCTTCTGCCAGTCTTCTCCTTACCCAGTGAGCCATAGCATTTATGTAACCATTTTTCTACTCATCACTTCATATACTAGCCATCAGATGATCCTTTTACTGGGTCAGTTTGTCTGGGCATGTGAAATGGAGCACTCTCTTTTGCTCTCAGGATGCTGCACACAGATATGTCACTACCACCTTTTTCCCCTGTTCATTCCCCATAGCCGTGGATGAGGCTGTTGTGCTTCAGGTGACTGACAGCTATTAAACATCTGAAAACTAAACCAGTCACAAAGGAGGCATCTCATGCTTAACCTTCCTATCCATGCTGAGGTCAGAGACATCACACTAAGATGACTGCAGTGCTCTTTGTGCTGCAGTCTTGCAGGTCTGCTGAATGATAGATTTCACTGGCACTGTGGAAGTCATTGGTGTTACAAACTTCTGCTCTGTCACAGATCCAAGGCTTGTTTCTGTTTTTCCTAGATAAGCTGCCCCATTTGTGGTTGCTGTAATGATGTATGAACATAATGTCCACAGTGTTTTGGGATCAGCCCAAAATCAGTAGTGGGTAAAAAGTCAAGGACAGCTTTGAACTCAACCTGTCCCCACAAGATGACTGCCTAGCAGGGCTTGTGGGAAGGTGTTGGTGATTGCCACTGAAGACATACTAAGTGTGGAAGCACAGGCTCACCTGACATGTTTCTGCAAATCCTGGAGAAGTCACCTTAACCTCAAGTGTGGATGTTTAGCTAGCATGCATTCCAAAAAGGTGAGCCAGGTTTTGGACAAAGACATAACTTCTTGTTCCCTGGGCATGATTGTTCTGGTGCTCAGGCTCCAAGTAGAAAACATCTCCATGTGTCTTGGCAAGTGCTTCTGAACTGACTGATACAGCTTTAGAGTCTGCCTTCCTGCCCTTTCCATCCCCACCTCCTATACCTAGACTGATTTGTTATGTCCCAGGGAAATATTCCTCTGATGGACTTCCCTGTCTCTGGTAGAGTGACTCTCATTCAGATCCCTCTTAGCATCTCCACAGGATTGCCATGACATGGGGGAAAGAAAGTTCAACAGGGCAATTGCCTTCCAAACAGCAAGTTCCAACTTACTATATTATGCCACCTCCTGCTAGATAATCTCTACTTTAACTGTAAGCCTCTTGACAGCCTGGTTCTCCTCCACAAAGTGTTTTGTAGAAGACAGCTGCTTCTGAGCTGGGGTTTGCTGGCTGCCCACTGGGGAATAGAGCATTAATGCAGCATTAGAAAAATACCCTTTCTTTTCCTTTCTGAAACTCAGCTGCTGAGCTTGACTTGTGTTGCTTCCAGACTCCACTCTTTTATCTTTAAAAAGCAAGAGGAAGGGAAGCAGTGTGAAGTAAAATAAATATATAGGTCCTGCTTTACAACTTTAGTCAGCCATAGTGAGGACCAGGAATACAAGACCTGCAATCCTGGGATGATTTTGACAGTCTGAGCAGAATCACTCCTCTTATCCCAACAGATGAGCAAAGATCCTAACAGAAGACTGCTGCTTGCATTGTGTATCACCTTAGACATTAGCAGTTTCATTATATAGGAATGTTAATGGATGGAAAGGTAGTCTGAGGAAAGAGTATGTGAGACAGAACATGATCATATTTACTGATGTGCTCCATTTATTGTGCTCTTCACTATACCAAAACATTTTTTTCCAACATGGAGCTACGGCAACATTGCAAGTGAGATGAAGAGAACTTCTGATTTTCCTTCCACCTGTATGAAAATTTCTTGCAAAAAAATTTGCAGAATTTAGTTAAAGTCAGTATCTTTCCACAAAATACTGTAATTGTGATGAAATTCCTCATGAAATGCTTTTTTGTCAGAGGAATTTCACTTGCTGTTGTTGGCATGAAATTGTGCTACTCTCGTGAAGTTATTTTTGCAGAAAAATGGAGTCAGTTCTCCCAGTAGGATTCTACCAGCATAAAGCAATTTCCTAGTACTCTAGTGGTGGTATAAAATGAAGAGTTAAAATAACAACTGTGAGACTGAACACTTGAAACGGTAGTAGAACTGTGTTTAGCCCACGCTCTTGTCATCATTGGAGTAGTGTCTTGCAGAGGGGTGCCCTTTGCCCAGACCTGCCTCACAAGGAGCTCATGTTGCTGTGCGGAGGAGCAGGCTTCCATCATTCCTGCTGGTTTTGATGGAGTTGAGGTTGCTCAAGAGCTGGGAGAGCTCAGAACTTTAAGCCACATGCAGTTAGCACCAGCTGGAGGACTGTCTCACACTTCCAGAGCAGAGAAAATGAGAATCAGACCCTAACTGATTTTTTTACTTCAAAACAAATGTCATAAAATTTAACCGTTTCCTCCTAAATGTCTCCTATATGTATGTGGCAAAACTGGAAGTTTCAGAATGGTGTTATTTTCTGAGGCATCCAGACAAAACATCACCATGGAAAAACACTTTCTGATGGAAGAAGATTACAAAAATTTCCCTTTAATCTCAAATTACAACTGTATATATATTTTAGATTGAATTTTAAGAGGTGAACTAAAACCATCAAAGATGGATTTCTTCCCAGATTAAATCTTTGTTGTTGTTTAGAAAGTCATGAATGGTTTAATAGAGAGTTTAACACTGAAGTTGACTACCTTTTGCCTAACTATAATACTTCTAACAGGAAACTAATAAATGTGTTTGTGGTAAGTGGAGAAATTGCCCAAGTGTATAGAAATTTTCATTGCTGTAATCACCAAAAGAAAGAATTTCTTTTATAGGAAGGCATGAGAATCAACAGACTCAAACATCAAATTCCAGAAAATTATATAGAACTATAGGAAGCACATGCATCAGTCAGTCCCATAAAATAACCACCTGCTTATATGATCTGGAAAGGTGTGAAAGATTCTTGTCCTGTATTTCAGGAGAAGGTCAACACATGAGTGGTCTTATTGAAGAATAATAGCAAGGGGTTATGGTTGGATTTAAACTGACTCAAACAGCAATAGTGCCATTGAGCTTTGAAAAGATACTGCTCTCCATTAAAGCAATATGTGTTGGAGGTGTTGCACAGCTGTTACTTGTGAAATAGGTTATTTTGAATTTGTCATATTTGACTGGCAAGTATCATTCGGTACTCTTATTAAAGGATAAGTAATTTCCTCACTTCAGAGACCAAAATTTATTACAAATACTCAAACAAGAAAAAATGTATGTAGTTTTTTTATTACATCTGATTTTGAAAATTTCTATTCAATGTATTTATTTACCCAGATATTGATTCATGAGTGCTCATAGCCGATTTGATATGCTTTTAGGTATCATAGAGGTGCAGGGATTAACCAGTTACAAGTAGCTACTTGCAGCTTGTGGCATTTAAAGGTTAGTTTGAAACAGAAAAGCATGGGTGGAAAGCAGTACTGTGTTAGGGTGATTGGATTTTCTGCCAGGCCTGAGCAGCCTGCTCCTGACCCCACATGGCAGTATGCCCCTGAAGACCCAGAGAACTCTAAAAGTTGTCATTTCCCTCAGCAGTTTGCCCTAGATATAGAAGTGGGTATTTTTGCTGTTGCTCTTAAGAAAGCTACTAGGTTGATAAGGAACATAGCTGAGATTTAGGGGTGACAGGCTGTATGCACAGCAGCACGCTGGGTAAACTAAGTAGGACAGGGTAGATCCAGATTGAAATTCCTTCTCTCCCTGTTTTACAGCAGATACTTGATCCAAATCTGTTCTAAGAAAGTATCACTATGCTGTAAATTGTTACGATCTTTTACAGTATTTTCTACAGTAATGTTTTTCTTTGTATAAGATTCAGTCATTTACACAGGAACCAGGATTCAAGTCTTCCATAAGTAGGCTGGAGCAACTAGGCAATTCTGACTTCTGGTCCAGTGAAAAAAGGATCTAAACAGAGGAGCACTGTCAGTATAGAGTTTGCTTAGACTGAGCTATAGCCCAGTGTTTTATAGACCCCTGTGGAAGGAAGGACACCCGGTGTTAAAACCTTGTTTCAAATCAGATTGCTTGGCAAAAGCAGCTTAGGTGCTTTGACAGTATGAATGCCTGGGAAGCTGACAGAGTTGTAGGACTTAATTCTGGTTTTCTTACTTAGTCCTATTCTGCAGGATACTTTGGCTCCTAAAGAATGTGTCTGCTTGGCACTTTAGCACAGATAAGTAAATGGATGTAATCAATATTTTAACCAAAACTGGTGGTCTGTATTTTTTTCTCTCAATTGTTTGTGTAGAATAGTTAAATTGAACTGGTGCAAGTTAGATGAACCCTGAAAGATCAATAACAATTGAATTGAATAGGCAACAACTGAGTTATTCTGGGTTTATTATTTCTAGGAAGTGTATTTTTAAGAGATTTTAATGATGTCAGAACTACCTAGGTGAGAACTTTATTAATCTTGCAGCTTTTTATCTGATTTTCTGTGCATAACATAACTCCATGACTTTAAAGTTAAACATATAATTGGGTGTCCTTAGGATTGGGGTCTTGCTTCTCTTTGTATTTTTGCACCTTAAAATGGTAGTTAGTTGTGTGTTTGCGAGAGATATTTAGTCAAGGGAGAAGCATAACTTTTATTTGTAGTCCTAGTCATCTATTATTTCCTCAGAAATTACTTTTTTATGAGAAAGGCTGAAACAAACCAATTTCTGTAGTGAGTCTAGGTGCTAGATATATGTGTGAATTGTTAAGATGGTATTGTTAACTTTTTTTCCCATTCGTTACTTTCAGGGAATTCAGGCACACCAAACAATTCCCTGATGGAATTACATTTAAAACAAATTTTATGTATTTCTTTTTTATTTTTAAAAATGCATGAGAATACTGTTCCTTTTGTCAACAGTGTACAAACTAATTTTGTTATAGTAGAAAAGAAAGTTGCTGAATTTTTAGTGAGTTCTGGTTCATGATCAGTTTTGTCAGAATAACTTGCTAGATTGAAAGCTTCTTCAAGAGACATTGAAGCCTGAGGCTTCATTCCATGATGATTCTTTTCATAGTGAAAGAACTGTGTGTTGTGAGTTCAGGGCATTTTTGTTGTTGAAATCCCTAGTCCTGCAAATAGTTGTGGACTGCCTGACTGTACAAATACTAGAATAAATTTAGACTTCCAGCCCCAAAGTGATTACCTAAGAAGAGGGGAAAGAGGAAGAACAGGTTAGTTGATATAGTGTTAATTGGTCTAGCTGTAAAGGGGAGACTTTCAGTGGTTAGTAGCTAGAAGCTGTACAAATACTTTAATTTAAAATCCAATATAAAAGCTTCATTGACTAGATGCAGAAACACTTAACGATTTTTTTTTTTTTTTTAAACCACAGGTTTAGTCTTGTCTCTATAGCACATCCATTGAAATGTTGAAGTTAAGGTTGTAGAAAGCTATTTTAGCATGACCAGAATCAGGGTACCAGGCTTAAAATAGGCATCTCTCATATATATATACTATTTGCCAGAATAAAAACACTCTTGGAGTTCTGTGTGGGAAAAAGGTCCTCACAGGAATGTCAGCTGGTGTGTGTCTACATCAGAAGATGTAAAGGAAATTATTAATCAAGCACGATGTTTTTGTTAGTCTTTGAATTAATTTTATTGCCTTCATGGCTATGTAAAGAAGGAGAGAATTTGAGAGAATTTAACAGATATGTCTTTAGAATTTTTAAATTTAATACCAAGTCCCCTTCCCATCTTGTTCTTTGTTTCTAGAACACCACAGAATTCCTGCTTTGGAAGAGGCAAGTTGGTTGCTGGGGAACATCAATCAGACTGGCTACTTTAGAGTTAATTATGATATTAAGAATTGGAGGCTGCTAATTAATCAGCTGACAAGGAACCATGAGGTAAGCTCCTCTTTGCATCCCTAAAATCTGCTTTGATAGGTGAACCTTCACTGTTTCATCACCCTAAATGGTTCAATTTTTGTGCTTGCCCCTCACAGGTTATCTCTGTCAGTAATCGAGCAGGCTTGATCGATGATGCATTCAATCTAGCCAGGTATGTTTTCCTGAAGATAATCTATCCTCATACACATTGCTGCAATAACTCATGCAATCATTACCTCGGCAGTTGAGTGTGTTTTGAGGTTAAATATGTTTTAAACACACTTTAGTTCTTTTTCCCTCCCCCCTTTTTTTTTTTTTTTGTATGGCACATAAACATGGTCTGTAGCACATTCACTGCTTTTGATCAATAATTGCTGTAGGATATCCGAGTCTGGAGAGATCTGATCAATTTTGCAGCAAGTTCAATTTAACGCTTTGGAGATAAATAATATATTTCCTCTTTCTCTAATGAATGAGGTTTTTTCCTTCTGTTTCTCCCTAATGCCCCACCTCTCCTTTTTTTATAACTGACCCTTGTGCTGTATTTAATTTGTGATGGAAGGCACCTTCCGTCTTCAGTAACTTTTTTTGCCCTGACTCGTACTGTTATATCTTTTTTCCAATATCTTTCTTTTCTTTTAATCTGATAGAAAAGACTTTTTCTGCATGATGTTTTTCATGCAGAATGAAAAATCAGAGTTCCATTGAGCATTTCTGGAATTTATACAACATTTTGTGTTTTACTATGATCAGAGTTCATAATTAACACATACAGAGCTGGTTAGGTAATGCCTTCTTTATGAATTGAGGCAATGGAATTGTCCCTATTTTGAAATCAGGACATCTAATGCGTTGGTAGTGAAAGTGTAAAATCAGAGGAAAGTAGTGGAACATTTCAAACTTTTTGATTCTTGAGATGCCTGGGAACATTGCATCAGTAAAACACTGTGATGTCAAAGGCAGCGTGAAAAGAATTCCTGATAGTACCGGCTTTTCTGCTTGCTAGAGTATTTATAGCCATATTTGAGCAGGGGCTTGCAAGAATCAGCAGTACTGAGGTACATTTCACTACAAATGGTCACTGGAGATGTTTGAGATTCAGGCACAGTGTCACACAGAAATTATGGCTCTGTGATGTTCCAGCATCACTGCAGTAAAACACAGTTGTGTGCCCTACCACTCTGTTCCTGCTGCCAGTACTAGACTGAATATATGACTTAAGCCAGTGATTAGCCCTTACTTAGCAGTGCAGAGATGTAGTAGGGAAGGAGGCATCATGGGGAGAGAAGAAGTAGCCATCTGCTTTTTTCACAGCCCTTCATTCTTGCCTTGTGGCATCTTTCTATTTGCAACAGTAAAGGACATCACTTCAGGCTTCAGTGGACCGTGATTTGCATACTCTCTGGCTAGTAGAATATTGCAGAGTATTCTGAAATATCTAGACTATTAGAAGAACTACTATATGTTCAGTAATGTAACAATCTGTTCCCATTTTATGTGGTTTTGGCACCTCAGAGAAGTAGTGTGCAGTTACACAGAATCAGTGTGTCGCTTTCTTCTTTTTCCATGCACTGAACACAGTCAGATGTGGCTAGACTTCCCTGAAAATCTAGACACTAAAAAAAGCTGTCACTTAAGCTGATTCTTGTAGGTGAGTGTTTTTGTTTTGAGTCAGCACTGAGCCAGTGCACTAGGATGTCTTGTTTATGAAGCATGAAGGCAAGGTCTTGATTAACAGCCCAACCTTCATTGTCTGGCCAAGTTTTGTCTACCTAAAAACCATCTAAAAAAAGAGATTAGATGACTAATGCATTTCCCGCTTGGTTTCCAAAGCACTTTCATGGTCATAGTGGATCTTGCTGCTTTTTTGGAGGTAACTACGCTAGAGCGCTGTGAAGCCTTTCACAAGATTTCCCATTCTAAAAACTTGACTTTCGTTAACGATGAGCTACAGTGGATGCTGCTGCATTTGCTACTCATGCACTGTGGAAAAACGTAGTTGAGTTAAATATTTACAGTGTATACACATACACATACATAGATATTACTTATGAGGAAATAGTCTTCCAACAGGGATACGTAGCTAGATTCCTGTTTCTTTAAAATCTTTGCACAGACTCCTGTCACTAGTATTACTCTGAGTACGTGCCTTACAAGCTGGTCTGGGTGGAGGAAGGATGTGCATGTTTGCAAGCAGTAGGTTTATGCTTTGTATGTCAAGATATGTGGACCTGGCTAAACTTGCCATGAGGGTATACTTTTTGTTGATCTTTTTTTACTTTATTCATCTATCATTTTTCCTGTTAAAATGTGATGCTGAAGTTAGTAAAATTGGCTAGCTGACTACAAGGTACTGTTTTAAGAAGAGTTTGGTATTTTTTGTTTTCATTTCCCCTCTCCCAAAGAAAGACCAGGAATAAGTCTAACTCTTGCTCTCTTCCTTTACCATGAGTAGGACTAGAGAGGCCTTAAGAGACTGTTGGAAGAGGAGTGTATTGGGGACAGGCCTTGATGGCAGACTGCCTGAACTTCTGGCAGTACAGAAGCAGATGGGAGAGCTCTTGCTGAGACAAGCAGTGTGAAGTCACACGCTGATGCTGCAGTGTGGTGCAGCTGCCCCTGCCCCTGCTGTGTCGGGTGCACTGACGTGACACAGCAGTGTTCCTAAAACAAGTAATGAGGGCTGTCAAAATCACACAGACCCTTTCAATTTCCTCAAAAACTCAAGTGTTCAGAAAGCCACCATCAGCCTAAAAGAAGCTTAGCTTTCTTTTGGAGCAGTACCATGGTTTCAATATTACCTGCCTTGTGGATGCAGTGCTGATTCAGTCTCGTCTCCAATGCACAGTGTGTGTTTATCTCTGCCCGTATAATGTTACGTGATGGGGAGATTAAATGCATATGATTGACTGTGACATGAGAAAAGGTGAGTAACCTTATTGACCAGGCATAGAGGCAGTAATTGGTAGTTTAGACCTGACTTCTGAGACGACTGGCTGTTTTTAATTCAGTCCTCAGTTGTGGTCCCTAGTTGCACTGATGTGTTGTCTTCTTGTTTACAACTATAAATGTACACATTTTGAGAGAGAGAACAGAACTGTGGAATACATACTTTTATTTTAATCCCTAGCTATTATTTTCAGTGATAAAATAATGCAAAAATGAAAACATAACTTCTTAAATTCATGCTGGTCCTTTTTGAAAGAATTTCTAACAAAAACTGTTCTTTTTACTGTACTGAAGATGCTGTATTTCTTCAAAATACCCCATCCTTCTTAGAAACTTCTGAAGTACTCCCTAGTGTGTTGAACTTGATACAATAATATCCATTCCACACAAGAAGGGTTTGACTCAATTTTTCCACTGTCTTCTAATGTGGTGTGTCCTAATACGATATTTCTATGTAGTTTTACTGCTAATTGATTTTGTTTGTGGAACAAGTATAGGTCTTATCTTTAGTGAAATTTAATAACATTTAGATCTGGAGGAAGATGAAAAAATTGCTCATATAAATTATTTTGGAGCACCACTTTTTTTTAAGAAGAGGGTATGTTTGATTTAATTCCTCCAAAATGTTTATTCTTTTACTATCCAGCATAATGATATCTCAAAAATAAATAACATAAATGAATTGATACCTCCAAGGAATATTTTAAGCTCTATAACTATAATTTCATAAAGTTTTGCCCATTTTGTATGAAATATATTCCTTCTTCTTCCTTCTTGGTGTATTTTGGTTCCATAACATTAATCAAGCAGAGCTGAATTGAATAATAACAATAAAAGAAAGCTACAGCTTGCCCACTGTGTGTTTGAATTCTTGCAAGCTTGTTTGTTTTTCAGATTTTTAAGCGTAATTGTGCTCAGCTGTAATACACACCCTGAGGATCTGGAGAGCTGTAGCCTTGGCAGTAACATAGCTTATGGAAATACATGTCCCAAATTCTTGAGCAAGAATAGCACCTTGGCACTCTCTCTTTCCTTCTTCTTGAAGTTCCTTTATCTTTGGGCATGTTTTGTATGAAATTTCAGTACAATTTGAAAATATATTGTTTGTAGTAAATGGGATGTGTTGGCTGAGAAAGCCAAGAGAAGATAGATAGAACTGTGGCTCTCTTCTAAGCTTAAACTGAGCAGAGGGAGGTTCAGATAACTCCCATAAGTGTGTGTCACAGGAAATAACAAAGATCCTACTGTTTCTTGAGAGTGTAGGTAATGTTGTCAGCTTCTCCTGTCTTTCTTGCCTTAGGATAAGGAGTCAGTTAGTATGTGAGGTGGGATGCCTCCCATTTTACTTCAGACATCCCAAAGGTACACCTGTAAATCTGAGCTTGTCACCTTGCAGTACACTGACAGTTAATGGAGGGAAATGTGCACCTGACCTCTCAAAGCCACTTAACCATATAGGATAAGATAAATTGCCCTCCTAATGTCAGGAGTGTTGTGTCACCTCTAGTTCTTCCGTGCTGGGATCTAAGTCTTCATATTCACTTCCTCTCATTAAACTGGTTGACTTAATCCAATATTAGGTCTGGTTTGTGTTCAGTGTTAATCAGTGTTGGATCAGATGTGACTGTGGATACCTATTTTACTGTCATCTAAAATAGTTTTTGTTCTTTCCAGTTCTGGAAGAATCCATCTGTTTTGTTTCTTGAAACCTAATGTCTGTCTCAAACCCCTTTGATCCTGTCTGCACTATGGTCAGCTCACGGTGTTAAGGTGGCAGGTGCTTGGTTTGCATGCCAGTTGCTCAGGAAACCACTTTTTTGATGCTGACAATCTGTCTTGCTGTCGATTACTATCTTGTCTTCTGTTCTGCGTTCGAAGTGATAGTGGTGGAGTTCCTCGGATACTCAGATTTTCCTGACAGTTCTCTTCCAGGTGGGTCATAGGCCTAGTGACACCGCAGTGCGTGTCAAGATTGCACTCATTGGTTACACATTAAAAAAGGCCAGAGATAAAACTTGGAAGTAAATTTTGCATATTTCTTAGCAGCATTTCTTTGGTGTTTATCAGATAACTGGATTCATGAGAAAGCATGAAGTGGCATTGTTAAATAATTGTTCTTCTGCTCCAGGGATGGATAGCCATTTTGGAGTGGTGTACATTTCCTTTCATAGATTAGGGGGAGAGTGAGCTGTTCTCTCTTCAGATTAAGGTTTTTTTATGCCAGAAGAGCCTACCCCTGTAGACTTCACAAATAGAGGCAGCTGTGTCAGAAATGAGCAGCGACAAAAAATATACTTTCAGAATATTCTGTGAACTAAGTGACTTCCCTGCTGCAGATGACCTTCACGAGAGTTCCTCTCAGAATTTCATTCACCAGGCCAAAACCAGGAACCTGGTGCAGATAAATGATGAGTTATGATGATTGTTTTCCTGCTGTTAATCAGTTTTTCTTGGCTTGCTTCTTTCCAAGCTGTGAGTTCTGCTGACTCTAGAAAACCAAAGTCTGAGGGTGAGTGTTACGGAGTCTCTCAAATAAACAATGAACCACCAAAAATTAAAAATTTAATGTCGACACAATTAACTAGCCCTCTGTAAATTACAGGTTCAAATGTCTGTAAAAGGGGAACAGAACAACTTCCTAGGGTTTAAGGATAACCCAAAATGCAGAACAAAGAACGACTCCTTAGGGCTGCCCCAGGGGACTACATTTATACCCAGGCCGAATCTGATCTGTGGTCAGTAGCGGCTCCCATTGGCCGAAGGCCCCAACTACCGTGAAGTCCCAAGAACAAAGGCAATCAGGAGCTGCTACACTTCAGCAGCGAAGAAGCCCTGTTTTCGTTGGGCGGGTGCACCTGCCACAGTGAGGGAAAAGGCAGTGCCAATCCAGCTTTCAATACATAAATCCAGATTCTCTCCCATGACACAAATTCATCTTTAACAGTTCGTGCATTTGACTCCCAAGACTGATTCCAGAAATAAAATATCGAAGTAAGCTAATGCTCACTCTAGATCACCTTCTCACCAACTTGAAAAGAGAAATTAATTTAAAAAGTAAGCCTCAGTTAACCAAGTATAGCCTTTGGGATCTGGAAAATCATGTTTTTAGGACCCCTTGTTTTATTTTTTTCTTTAAAAAAAAAAAAAAAAGACAACAAAACAAACCCAGCCCTCTCCTTATTCCTTAAGTTAATTCCTGGACGTGGAGTATTGCCACTCAGGCAAAATTATCTTACCCATTCAGCTATCTGAGGCAGCACCACCCCTCATAATGATTAGCTGATCATATTTCTGGAAACTGAGAGTTGTCCTCTAACTAAGCCTCTAGTTTATACACTTCCATATAAAATCCAGAATTATTACTGCTAAATTGGAATAATGTTTTCTTGAAGTTTCTGGTGGAAATACGTACATAACAAAACTAAACTATGGAGTTGAAGTGATTTTCATTGTTGTTCTCTTTCTCCAGAGATTAGGATTTCATTTGTTGTAGCATTTGAAGTCTTCCAACATATCTGGGCTAATTGGTTCCATGTTACACTTGCTTGTGTTACTTGAAGTCCCATTCAGTGTAATGTCAGGAAAAGTCAAAGCATTTGAGGACCCTTTTAAAACTTTGGGGCTGGATAATAAGTAGGTGACAAAGGTAGAAGTTCTCATCTAGCCCAATTAATGTACTTCAGATTGTTTCAGAATTTCAACAGCCACATCCAGGGTTGTTGACCTTGTTTTGCTTGGGTATTCATAAACAATCGTATAGAGTCCATTTAAATGAATAAACTGCAGCGTAACTCCAGCCTTCATTGTTACTCCGGATCACATCTGCTGATAGTTCAACACAGAGGCAAACAACAGATACGTTAAGCAACTCCCTTAATTAGTGCCTCTGAGTACCAGCTAAGGGAGCAAGTATTAGATTGATAGTTTGCATCATGCTTGACTAATAGTGGTATAGATTTACTATTTTAATAAATGAGGACTCATCTAAATTATTTCAATAGATGTCATAGTAACTTTCTTTCACTGTCAGGCAAATTTTGGTGATGGTTCACCAGTAATTGCTTTAGATATGGCTTCTTACAAAAGTTGTTGGATTTCCTTTAACATAAAAACTCTCTCAATGGGCCAGAGAAGCTGTGCCTTTTTTAGAGAAAATAGAAAGCTACAAATATTTTAAAGTAGCCATCATTCATTCCATATGCTGTGTGTCAGTCCATAAGTTTTATGACATATCACAGCCTTGATATCTGCTTTACGTGGAGATACACATTTCAGCTAACATTTGCATATGTTTGTAAAGAAGAATCAAAGTGATTTTTGAGAGTAAGCACACTAAAAGTTAATTCTGCTTTTATAGTATGTGTCACATGTGCATCTGATCCTGTTGCGTAGCTAAGAGCAGTAAAGCAAATTATACAGCACATTCCAGGGAAGTATTGGTGCTATGAGAGCATCTTGGACAATAGAAGAACCAGCTAAGAGCTGGGGAAGAAGTTGTGGAAGACTCTTCAGCATGTAGAAAAGAGAAACTGTAGATCTGAGTCCTCTGCAGAGTGTTTAGTGCAGGGGTCTAGTCTACATCTATCCTGTAGAAGTGGGTGATGTTGTTAATCCACATCCCCACAAAATTTGCCTGTGCTTCAATTATTTCTGGTACTTCCGAGTTATTATAGCAGTAATTGCTTTATCCTGTAAACTACATTAACTCTATTCTTAGCCAAACCCAGAATAAACTGTCAGAACAACATGACTCTGGTTTCAAGGAAATTTCAAAAGAATTATTTTTCGATAATTGTTGTTAGCCCATTGTCTTTTCACCTCTTTTATAGTTCAGGCTGGTCTCTGAGGTCAGCTTGGTATGGATGTATCCATGTTGCAGTGCAGATCCCAGGGACTGCTGTATAATGACAGTGGAGGGGAACGGTCTGTGAAATTTGTTTCAGGAACATTAATTAAACCAGGTCTGAGTTATGCTTCAGGAGAATGCTTAACTTGGAATTTGAAGTTAAGTAAGAAGGGGAGAGTGGCATGAATGGAGCTTGTGAAGGCTCTTAGCAACTTTGAGTATTAGAAAGGGGGCTGAGACATGCAAATATGCCTTCAGGAATCTGTGTGTTGATGGGGCAGCAGGAAGTCTTCATCCAGCCTCACAACCTATGCCATTCTGTGGGGACCCTATCCTCCTACCTAGCATACATACCTGTTCCCTGTGCCTTCCTCTCATCTACAGACCCATTTTTCTTCCCTGCAGCTGCCTGGTCAGCCCTTTTCCCCACCTCCCTCACCTGTCCGCTCACAATAAGCAGCTTTTTTTCCTCCATACCCTTAACCCATAATCCCCTTACTTTTCTTTCTGAGGGTCTGGCAGGACCCGTATGGAGAGCAAAAGACCCTGCTGCTACCTTAGTCAAGGTAGCAGTGAGCCACCCTGAGAGCCAGAAGGTGCTGCTCTAAACACCCTGTCCTTCCCAACATCAACAAAGGATATATGAATGAAAGGCAAGAATGAACTTTTCAAGCTAGAAAGGACAAGGCTGATGCCTCATCAGCATAAACAAAATAGTCTGCCACCTTAGGCTACTGACTGTTTTTCCTGCTGTCTTGACCTGACTGCACCATTGCTTCTCAGAAATTATCCTACTTTTGGGGCTCATCTGATTGCTCTTGGCCAGGATTGTTGTCTAGAGGAGGTGTGGTCTTTGTCAGTGTATGCTCTATCTGCTTGGCAGAACATACTGCCAGGGTGAACTTTTGAATTCAAAGTGCAGGTTATACTTTCAAGTTTTTTGGTCTTCATTTGGTGATTTTATAAAGCAGTTTTTTAAACTGTAGACTAAGGTCTCTTCACTTGATAAAATTTAAGAGAAGTCTTGGGAATCAGTGTTGTGTTAGTTTAGCTCCATCCTATTTGGCTAGAAGCGTGTTTTCCTCTACCCAGAAATCAGGCAATAAATGACAGGAAGGACCATGTTATGACTAAGGCAGTGCACAGGAATTAGAGAAACCTGGGGTGCTGTTTCTGCTATAGAGTTCCTGTGTGATCTTGGTAAAATCACTTAAACCGTTTGTGTCTGTTTTCTCTCTGTAAAATGGAGATAAGAGAATAGGTGAGGGTTTATGAGGATTTCAGAGTCTTTTATTATAAATATGTTTATAGGGAATTGCTTTTACAGAAATAATATCCAATCCTGTAGATATTCTGGCAAACAAAACTCAGAATGTATGTGTGTTTTCAAGATGAGGCTTCTGTGCTTTCCATATGAAGTTTCTAGCTTTTAAACACATATTTCACTTGGCTGACTGATATGCAAATTATAAACAGAACAAGAAAAAAGAGAGATATGAAAAAGTATTGTGCATAATAATAAACAAACTCAATTTTGAATTTGCCCAAACATGCTTTTATAGATACCATTGCCTGTTGACAATTTAAGGAATAGAAGGGCTGTTTCATTCTTCCATTCCCAACAAAATCATCAAGAAAGAAAATAAATAACAGTTTTAATAATTGAGTCATCTGAAATTGACATCTATTAGCCCCTGAAATACATTCAAATTTCTTTAGTTAATTTAAGTGTGTGAATGACATACTTCTCAAAAATCAGGGTTTCATGATGATGAAAAACATGGCATTCCTAACTTATTGTATAGTCTTGATTTTCAGCAGTATGATTATTCTTTTTCATCTTGCACTACTCTTTTTTTATTATTATTATTTTTTTCATATGGGGAAGAAGAGGAAAGGAGAGATACTAAACTCTAGTTTGAAGGAATTTTTGTTGCATTTTTACAAACACGGGGGTTTTAACTTCGGGGTTTTTTTCTGTTTTCAACAAAGGTGATTACTTCAAATTAATAATAGCCTTTGCTTATGTGGCAACTCTAAAACTGTGCAAGATAATTTAAGCCACATGATACTCTGATAATTACATTGAATTTGAACTATTCTTTGTAGGATGCTTCAGATGCTCTTGTATGGAGTTGAAAGTCACTTAAAGAGTCCTCAGATATTTTGCATGTAAGAAAACAATAAGCAGGCTTCACTTAAAATTGTCATACTCTCTGAATCCTTTGATGTTGGAGAGGTTGAATGCTGATTAAATTTAGTACTTAAAATGAGCTTGTAAGCCAAATGTTCCTGATGTATTTATCAAAGAGCATATGTGCATTCCTGTCCTGTTTACATGGAAGTCTCTAGCTGGTACAAATCATAATGCCTCCATTAAGTCACTTTGGATGTCTTAGAAAAGCAGAGTCCTTATCTGGTCTTAAGTCAGCCCAACCCAGGGAGTAGAAGATGAGATAGATCGTTCTTTGATACTGGAGATCGCAGGGCCTTTTTGACAGGTTGCCCATTAGTTTTATATGAGAAAACATTCTTTGTCTAGCTTCCCTTGTTGAACACGGATGCCAGTCATCATAAGTTTTTAATCTTTGACTTTCCAGTTTTGCAGAATTTGAAGGTGGAATCTATGGCTACAAGAGTTAGTTTCCCTGTTGCATGGGTTGCCTTGCTCAAAGCATTTTTACATGTCAGGGTTCAACATACCTGGTTTTACTCAGCTGCCAAAGAACTGCTGTGAAAACACTGTAGGAAACACCCTGAATGCATCAGCAGGGGCATCAGTCCTTGGTAGATCCAGAAGAAATGAATAGGGTTAGAAAAAGCCAAATACAGTTAAATGTGAATGTTCATTGACACCAAATTTCTCTGTGAATTACACTGGTCCACACACTTGACTTTAAAGGTAAAAGAAGGAATCAATGAGTAAGAATCCTAACTTATTTTAAACTGTTCCTTTATGGGTTAATGAGTATAGTCTAATTATTCATATATTGCATATGCACAGAAACAGAACTGAAGTTAATCTGAGTTGCACATTTATGTTCTGAAGAGCCGTGTTTTCCCCCTTCACAATTATCCAGACAAAAAGCTAGTCATGTTTTACATATTTCATAAGAAACAGACGATGCAGGGTGAGTTTTAAACCAGCAGCAAGTAAATCACCTCATTTCCATTGTTTCAACAATGCAGACCAGTTTGCTGCCAGCTTGGATTTTCTAATTTTGATTTAAACACATGACTTATAATGACTTTGTTGGGTGGTGGGACTAAGGGATTTATGGTGCACTTGTATGTGGGACTCTCATCACTGTACAGCGACCCTGTCGTTTTTCTGACAAAGTCTGTTTGACTGGTGCTGGATTTATGATAGAAATAATTCAGAACAGAGTAATAATTTTCCCTTGGCAATTACACTACCATTTGGTACTTTGTCCCTAAGGGGAAAATGAATGTGCTGGGATCTGTCCATAAGTTCAGCGGCTCGGTGTAAAGAACAAATGAAGGTCAGAATGCAGCTGAATGCACACTGATGTTTCATAATATAATCTAGATTTCCTGCTTTTATCTGACTCATTAAAAGCTCGTGCAATTTAAAGATTATTTTTGATTGCGATGAGATTTTTAGTGGGAATTCTTTGTGAGGGATATTTCATTACCACGTTCAGTACTTTCTTTTTCTGTTCATTGCCTCTTTTCTCTGTAGCAGTGGCCACCCTAGCAATTTCTTCAGTGTAAGCAGGATAATACCTTGCTAAGGGTTGGTGCTTATGATATTATATAATGTCATAAACCACTTAATATATATATAACTTTTGAAAGGTCT
Source organism: Strix uralensis (assembly GCF_047716275.1). Taxonomy (NCBI): domain Eukaryota; kingdom Metazoa; phylum Chordata; class Aves; order Strigiformes; family Strigidae; genus Strix; species Strix uralensis. The sequence goes on from NC_133976.1 coordinate 41,940,459, forward strand.
TTTTCCACCTCTGCCCTTGTTGTAAAAATGGGATATCAACTTTTCACCACAGTTTGTCAGTAGCCTCTTTAGGCATGAAAAACCTGCTGGGCCAAGATGTTTGTCTAGAGGTAATTTATCTAATAACTAGAACAGATCTCTTTGCTAGTTTGTGTTTCTGTTATCGTGTTCTTCACTTTGGTTCGGTAGGTGATTGTGAAATTAGGAACACAGATGATAAGACAAACCTCAGGTGTTGCTGTGTTTCTAACACATGCTAAATTTCTCATGTGTAACAGTGACTATAGAATGATTGACATGCTGATAAACTGATGGGTAAGGACAATTATATAAAAAGTGATAAAATAACAAAACGCCTCAAATGTGATCTTTCTGGTTAAATTTTGCTTTTGTAGTCATGTTTTTTAAATTACTCAGTATGGAGAAGGCTGGCTTAGAGATGGCTTGTAGAGGCTCTTTTTTAAGTCTGGACTTCTTTCTATGTGACCAGTGGTGTCAATCAAAACCCTCAAATCTAGAATACAATAGAGAGAGACCCCTCCTTTTTGTAGTTTATACTGAAACTATGTAGACAGCAGTTCATTTTAGGACATGAAATAGGTCTGTTGGTACTCTTCTGTGAATATTTACAGGGCAAAAGACCAGAGTTATTATCATGCCTCTGAGGAGTACTGAAATTCTAGTGCTTTTAGGATATCCATTGCTAGATGCCTATATAAACAAAACTAGATAAATTTCTTTCAGGAATGGCATTGGTATGAATCTGCTTTAGGTAGGGGAGAGACTAGATGAGTTCTTAAGGTGATGTCCAGCCTTTTCATGCCAGATGCTATAGGTGAAGTTTTGTAAACTTTTTAACCTACACTTGAGAAATGCTTAACCTGAACATTGGTATGCATTCAGCCACTGTTTATGAATCAACACTGTTTGATTTGACTATTTTATTTGTTAAGATACTTGCCAAGACTATTCCAGATTCCTCTGCAGAATTTTTTTGGTTTTAGATATGTGCTTGCTAAGATTCTCAGGTGGCTACTGGAGACATATGTGGAGAAACAGTGTGACTGGTTCAGTCCAGACATAAGATTGGACATCACAGTATTTCTGTGGTGTTTATGTTTGTTACCTGGTTTCAGTGTAGCATATAATCCCTGAGTGACAGACAATATTTCAATTTTCCTCCCAGGTGGCTAAGCTGGAAAAGAACCTTGTCTCTTAGCCCTGGCTCTCATGCATTTGGACTTTGGCAGGCAATATTTGATAGTACTTTTGCTGGACTTTAGGGATAGCAATATGATTGATGACTAAAAAGACACAATAAAAATAAGGATTTCTGTCACTGACCTTCCAGTGACATTGTTGGAAGAGAGAGTGATAAATCAGGCTGCATGTGTAGAGTATGTACTTAACTAATGTTATATTCTGTAGTGCCTTTGAGTAAATATTTCCAGACAATTATATGACAGCGAAATTATTTTATATTTTTCCCTTTGATGGGAAGGTTGCTACTGTTTCTTTTCTTTTTATTGTAATGATAATTATTAAACATTTCTCTTTAACATTTCTATGGGTCTGTGTTTTTCCATCAGAGTTCACAAAGAGACTCATTCTGGGTTCTGCCTTCTTTCCTCATCTTGGTTATTATCCTGCTCCATAAATGACACAGAATCACAGAATTGTCTAGTTTGGAAAAGACCCTGAAGATCATCCAGTCCAATCATTACCCTAACACTGACAGTTCCCAACTACACCAGATCCCTCAGTGCTATGTCGACCCTACTCTTAAACACCTCCAGGGATGGGGACTCCACCACCTCCCTGGGCAGCCCATTCCAACGCCTAACAACCCGTTCTGTAAAGAAATGCTTCCTAATATCCAGTCTAAACCTTCCCTGGCGCAACTTGAGGCCATTACCTCTTGTTCTATCGCTCATTACTTGGTTAAAGAGACTCATCCCCAGTTCTCTGCAACCTCCTTTCAGGTCGTTGTAGAGGGTGATGAGGTCTCCCCTCAGCCTCCTCTTCTCCAGACTAAACAACCCCAGTTCCCTCAGCTGCTCCTCATAAGACATGTGCTCCAGACCCTTCACCAGCTTCGTTGCCCTTCTCTGGACACGCTCGAGTAATTCAATGTCCTTTTTGTAGTGAGGGGCCCAAAACTAAACATAGTAATTGAGGTGTGGCCTCACCAGTGCCGAGTACAGGGATAAGATCACTCCCCTGTCCCTTCTGGCCACGCTATTTCTGATACAAGCCAGGATACCATTGGCCTTCTTGGCCACCTGGGCACACTGCTGGCTCATGTTCAGCCGCCTGTCAATCAACACCCCCAGGTCCCTCTCTGACTGGCAGCTCTCCAGCCACTGCTCCCCAAGCCTGTAGCGCTGCTGGGGGTTGTTGTGGCCCAAGTGCAGCACCCGGCATTTGGCCTTATTGAAACTCCTACAGTTGGCCTGAGCCCATCGCTCCAGCCTGTCCAGGTCTCTCTACAGAGCCTCCCTACCCTCGAGCAGATCAACACTCCCACCCAACTTGGTGTCATCTGCAAACTTACTGAGGGTGCACTCGATCCCCTCGTCCAGATCATCAATAAAGATGTTAAACAGGAGTGGCCCCAAAACCAAGCCCTGGGGGACACCACTCATGACTGGCCACCAACTAGATTTAAATCCGTTCACCACAATTCTTTGGGCCCGGCCATCCAGCCAGTTTTTTACCCAGCAAAGCATGTGCCCATCCAAGCCACGAGCAGTTTTGCCAGGAGAATACTGTGGGAAACGGTGTCAAAGGCCTTACTAAAGTCAAGGTAGACAACATCCACAGCCTTTCCCTCATCCAATAAGCAGGTCACCCTGTCGTAGAAGGAGATCAGGTTTGTCAAGCAGGACCTGCCTTTCATAAACCCATGCTGACTGGGCCTGATCATCTGGCTGTCCCGCATATGTTGTAAGATGGTACTCAGGATGAGCTTCTCCATCAGCTTCCCGGGCACCGAAGTCAAGCTGACAGGCCCGTAATTTCCCGGATCATCCTTCTGACCCTTCTTATAGATGGGCGTCACATTGGCCAATTTCCAATCTGTCGGGACCTCCCTGGTCAGCCAGGACTGCTGGTAAATGATGGAAAGCGTCTTGGCGAGCACCCCAGCCAGCTCCTTCAGCACCCTCGGGTGTATCCCACCCGGTCCCATAGACTTGTGTATGTCTATGTGATGCAGTAGGTCACTGACTGTCTCCTCCTGGAATGCGGGGGGGTCGTTCTCCCAGTCTCTGTCCTCTGGCTGAGGAGGCTGGATTCCCTCAATACAACTAGTCTTGTTATTAAAGACTGAGGCAAAGAAGGCATTAAGCACCTCAGCCTTTTCCTTATCACTTGTTACCATGTTTCTTCCTGTGTCTAGCAGGGGATGGAGGCTCTCCCTGGTCTTTCATTTGCTGTTAACATACTTATAGAAACATTTCTTGTTATCCTTGATTGCTGAAGCCAGATTGATTTCCAGCTGGGCTTTAGGCCTCCTGATTTCTGCCTTGCATAGCCTCACAGCATCTTTGTAATCATTGTGAGTGGCTAGCCCCTTCTTCCAAAAGCTGTAAACTCTCCTTTTCTCCCTGAGTTGCAGCCAAAGCTCCCTGTTTAGCCAGGGTGGTCTTCTCTGTCACCGGCTTCTCTTACAGCACCTGGGGACCGCCTGCTCCCGAGCCATTAGGACTTCCTTCTTGAAGAGTGCCCAGCCTTCCTGGACCCCTATACCCTTCAGGATCGTCTCCCAAGGGATCCTGTCAAGCAGGTGCCCAAACAAGACAAAGTCAGCCCTTTGGAAGTCCAGGATGGCAGTTCTGCTTCCCCCTCTCCTGGTCTCTCTAAGAATAGAGAACTTTATTATTTCATGATCGCTGTGCCCTAGTTGGCCTCCAACCGCCACAAGTGATTTCAATTAGCAGTTGTCAGCTATGTTTGTCACAAGTCCTGTGACACTCGTGAGTCTTTGACCATTCCTTCCTACTTTGCTGGATGCAGAAATGAAACTTCTGCTGTCCAGATCCTGTGTAACCATCTCTGAATCTAGCTCTTCCAGGCTATTGAAGGAGAATCCTAGAAGCATGCCAGCACCCCTTGGCTGGTGATTGAGTTTGCCACTGTTCAGATGAGCCAGTAGATCTTCCTGGATGCAGTATCCTCTGGGAAAGAGGAGTCTTGAAATCACTTTTAGTGCTGGGCAAGCTTTTAGTGTAAAGTTAAAGAATACAATTGTACTAAAATACAAAGCTTAAGAAACCAGCTGCTGTGCTTTGCAGAGATGCAGAATAATAGAGCATAGCTCACCACACAGTCACACTACTTTGGCTAGTTTCTGTCTTCTGCTGACCTGTTTGTCATGATAGTCATGCTACCTCCCAGGACAATTCACACAGGTCCTAGATCTGTGATATGGATTTTAGGACTTTTTATCCATTTTGTGGTTCATGGTTTATCTCTTTTATGATTTAGAGTGAGAGCTTCTCCTTATATCCTATTTTCTCAACTATGAATGCCAAAAATTAATGACCTTAGTATTTGGCCTTCCCTTACCAAACTCTCCTTTTTTGTGACTGGAAATACTCCTCAGGCTTTTAAAGCTGTAATATGCATTTAATATTTTATAACATATATGTTATATACCACATTTTATAAAAAAGGTAAAACAATGAATGTATTTATCACTACCTCTTGACAGAAACTGTTTAATGGCAAGTAGTCTAGGAGTGCAGTGTATTTGGAATAAGAGATTCATAAACATGGCTTAGTGGCTAAAGGTGAAAAAATAGGGCTGTCTTGATTTTCTGTAGGCATCCATACAATAAAATAGTGTAGAATATAAAGAACATTTTGCCAAGGCAAAGTTCCTGATGCACTTCTGTTTTCTCCAGGGAAGTGCTCCTGTCTTAACTGACACTGTAAGAGGATTTTTAGATATGTCTCTGCTCAAGTTCCCTCAGAGGTCCAGCCTAACAGCTGTACTTGAAGCACATCTGCCCAACATGCACTGACAGAGAGTTTAACATTGATTGTAGCAGACATAACCACTTTCCCTCAAAATCATGATCTGAAGTGATGAATTTGTTGTCATTTATATAATAATGTCATCCACAAGGACCTCCCCTCATCCCTGTCCCTGTCCCTGGGAGTGATTCTGTTGATGTGGCGGTTGGTTTTGATGATACTGTGCATAAGCTCTTCAAGGGTCATACTCAGAAAGAGAAGGAAGTTCAGGAGTAAACAGGAAAAACTCAGACTTTGCCACAATCTGGTTTTGTGAGAAGAAATATACCCTTAGGAAAACAATAGGAAAAGTGGGGGACAGGGGGAGAGACAGGCAGAATTGAATGGGCTGATAAATTTGCAAGTTAGAAGCAGTGAGTGATAAGAGTAACAGTTTCTGTTGTGAACAGGATGAGTATCATCAGATAAGAATCACGATTTTGAAACTGATTAGGAAGGCCAAGAGCTCAGGAATAAGAGATAGATCTCTCTGAGTTCACTTCTTATGTGTCTTTATGGAGAAGTTAAGCTTAAAAAGAAATAATCAGTTTGTTTTGCAGTGATGATTTCCCTTTTGTGCTTAGCATAGAAAGATTTAATTTTGAAAGTGTGATCCTAAATGTCCATTAGTGCAGCTATAATAAACATTCATCTGTTTATTCCTTAAGCAGCATGTTTCCTAGAGCTATTCCTCTTGTTCCTTACTCCACACTTTCATATGTCAGTCAAATTATCAGTAACAATAATCACAAATCCCATTAGGAACTAATTACATATATGCAACTTCAAGCTAGTTTACCTCTTTGCTAACATTATCTCTGAGATTTTTAACTGCAGTCAATCCAGCTTGCTTCTGGCTCCATTAATTGTGGTTACACATCTTTACAAAGTATTAACACCTAGAACTCGTCTTAATGATATTTTGCTGCTTCAGAAATAAGAAAGACCTATAAAATGGAGTAACTTCCTCTGTCTTCAGATGCATTGACCTCTGTCCACCACCCACTCTTAAGAGCTCCACCATTCTCATTTTATATCTGCTCAGTTCCTGAGTGACACAGTGAGTTCCCATGTGATCTTGTTTTCCTTGCTTGAGTATGTGCTATAACTGGAGTTGAGAACAGAGCCTTGCTGACAAAATAAAGGCAAAGATGACATGAAGCAGACTGGAGAGTGAGTCATCATAAGGACATGGGATAGATACTTTTGAAAGCTGTTACATGAACTCACTTCTTTCCTGAGAACATGAAGGGAACAGCATGTAATTCTTCCGGTAGAGAGTGTGAAAAACAATGAAAAACAAAAATATGATGCACCTTGCAAGGAAACTATGGGTTTGGACTGTCCCAAAGAAACCTATCTATTTCAAATATTTCAGCAAAATAGTTTTTATATGCTGTTACAACTGAGATAAAAATGTCTATCAACATCTATGCATTGGTTCATTTCCATAATAATCTGTGTAATTTTCTTTGTTTGCTATATGCTTGCATCTCTTCCGCAGACAGTGATGGAAATCAAGGGGAACATTTGCAACCAATAGGGATTAAAAATAGTCTATGAAGATATATCATACTGTAGCCTATGTTAAATTGAAGCTTGTGGAATCCAACTTGCTGACTTTAAGTGTTTAATGAAAACAGAATCATTATCTCCTCTCTAGGCAGGTAGCGAACTCTTTTGGGATTTAAACACATACATCAGAAGAAGAGACTTGTACGTTTCTGGAAAGTTCACACCCACAGGGTTACACTTTGTTTTTGCAGTCTGAATAGTTAAGGAAAAATGCTATTCTGAAAAAGAAAATGAGAGCAAATCCTAAAGCTTCATGTTTCCTGTATGCAGTTTTAAAAAGCAACTTTCAAACGCTTATGTCTGTATTGCACTTTACTTGTAAAGCTATTAATTTAAAAAGTCTTCCTGAAATTCCCCTAAACTCTTTCCCTTGCAGGGACAGGTCTTTTAGGACTGTAAAAGAATGGGACAAAATTCTAGCTGATTGATTTATAAACACCTGAAGAAAACATTGTTTATGTGGAAAGTGCTGGAACATTCTTATCCAAAGTGATGTCACTGGGTGCCACTTCAGTTTAATAAAATAAGTCACTCCAAAGTGGCTTAGGGTGGATAGAAGACAAGGCAGCTCTAAAGGAGAGAGAAAAGAGTGGCGAGGATAACTGAAACTAAAGATCCTTCTTCACCACTAGTTCTTCCCAATTGCCCCTGGCCAGTAGAAATGTTCTCTGAAGCAAAATGCCTTGGGTTGTTGATTTTATACAGATAGCTTTCTATCTTAAAAATCAGCAAAGCAGCACCTTCCTTTTATCTTTACTTAAAGTCAGTTACTTCATTCTTCATGTCTTTTATAGGAATCTGTATAAAGTCGGGATAGCTTGTCTAGTTTTCTTTCATGTGTGCTCGTGCCTTCCTTCATCCAGTAAGTATGCTTGCACATGTGTGGGGAGAGACTGTGAGTTGCTGTTTTTTGTAAGGTTGACTTTAATGTCATTATAGTGAAATGAGTTTATTATGTTTTTCTGCCTTTTAATTTCGTTTGGAAAAGAAGAAGTAATTTTTGCCTCATCATGTATCTTCTGCAAAACCAATTTAATATTAACTTCTTTTATTGTGCAGAGCTGGTTATTTACCTCAGAATATTCCTTTGGAGATTATCAGATACCTTTCAGAGGAGAAGGATTTTCTGCCTTGGCACGCTGCCAGCCGAGCTCTTTATCCTCTAGATAAATTGCTGGACCGCACAGAAAACTACAACATCTTCAATGTAAGATAGACAGTCTTCTCCCCCTTCCCCGGCCCTCTTCCTTTCCTCCCTTTCCTCCCTTTCCTCCCTTTCCTCCCTTTCCTCCCTTTCCTGCCTTTCCTGCCTTTCCTGCCTTTCCTGCCTTCCCTCCCTTCCCTCCCTTCCTCCTTCCTTCCTCTCACTCTCTCTCCTTTCACTGCCAAGAGTTGAACTTTTCCCCAGTTAGCCACTGTAAATGACCTAGGGATATTAGCTTTTTTCCTAATTCTTCTTTATTTAAGCATAGCAGTTGTCAAGCTTTGGTTCATTTGCATTTGAACAGTGATAACTGTTGTTTGAGGCATATATGATTAGTAGAAGGAAAGGTAATTATCGCTCCTATAAAATATTATGACAAATAAAGTATTTCACTTAAAGAGCTGAAGTAATCTATTCCAGATTTTCTCTTTTAAGGAGCCCCACAGCGATATTTAGATTGATGCCTAAGCTCAGCAAGGACACCAAATACAGGCACAACTGAACAGGACACACGCAGCTGAAGTAAAGATTTGTAGTCATTATTTCATCCAAAAAGCCATGGTGAATTCAATGCAGTTACCTTAATTAACAAGGATTAGATCACCATTGAATCAAAAACCCATTCATAATTGGGTCCGAAGGGACAGCAGTAACAGCTAGAAGTAGATAATTAAGATAGACATGACAAAGATTTTAACATTTTACCTGGAATAAAAAAAAAATCATAGCTATGCTGAAGCATGTTTTATGAAGTACACAGGATTTGATTGCAGCCAGTGACAATTAGAAACTCTTGGGTTTTTTTATTCACTATGAATTTTATGTAGTCTACATATTTTCAGTGGCCAACATACTGTAATTTTATGTAATTTTGTAAAGCCTTCAAATGAAGGAACTCTCTAAAGCCTGAAATGATAAAAGGTGTTTTTTTATTCTTAAACGTATAGTTGCTTGTGTGTGTCCACAGACACACATGCTCAGAGAGTAGGAAGCTAGAGGTGGCTGTATGTATATATATATATGTAGAAGTACATACATATATATACACACCCACACATACACAGAAATACCTGCTGACATGGAAAATTATTTTTTTAGAACATATACTACAGATTAATAAAGACAGATTGAAATTCTTTATGAACCTACAGTGTAGGCCTACATGCAAATCAGAGCCATAATTTAAAATGATGTTGAAATAATTTACATGTTTAGTCTGTTAACTGCACAGAAAAATTCTTATAAGTCTGCCATTGCACTTCTAAACGTGGCTGTGTAAAGAAGACACAGTTTTAATAAATAAAACCAGTAAAATTCATGGCTGGGGTTGTGTTTTATGATTACTGTTGAGAGTTTTGAAAGCAGAGGTGATAGCAGAGGAAATAAAAAGTCTTTTTAGTCACAGAATAACGTATCTGCTAGAGAAAGCTGCACTGTGAATCTCCTTTTAGGTTGACATCATATATACATGCCTGTGCATCCACAGTAATAAAATAGATGCTCTCCTATGCAATTCTTTATATCTCAGTTCTCTTTCAAATTGGTGAGTTCCACTGGCAAAAGATTACGCTGAATGCGATGACAGTGGTTTTCTTCAGAATTGGTCAGAATATGTAAATAATCTCCTGTGTAAAAAGTAACTAAAGTAGATCTTGGACTTATTTTGTTCTTTAAGCACACCAGGAAACTAAACTTAAAGCACAGTGTCATTAAATGTACAAATTTACACTTACTTGCAGCCACATTGTTCTTTATTCTGAGGTCAATTATTTGACTGTACTTGCATAACAATTTTTCTATGGCTATGGATATTAAACCAATATTCTTTTAAAACTGAACATGCACATTGTAGTCAAGATGGGCCATAGAGCAGAAATTAAGCTGTAGACGCTCTTGCAACTTTTTATCTGTGTATTCTGAGTTCAAAATAGCATGTAAGAAACTTTTTAAATTGATGGGGTTTATAACAATAAATTGTCTTATACTAGGCATCTAATCAAATAGCTGTTCTACAGCTTCTCACTATAGCAGTGAAGTATTATAAGTGGACATGTCACTTTGCTGAATGAAAATCAAAATCTTTGAAAAGTTGGACATTATTTGAGGGTAAAAAGAGAGACCAAACCTCAATAGTCAGTGGTACTTCAATTGCAAATAAAGAATAAGTGTTAACATTAAATATATATTTTTTTCCTCCTCAGGAGTATATTTTAAGACAAGTTGCATCAATGTATCTCAAGCTTGGATGGCCAACGAATAATTTAAACAAATCACTTGTTCAAGCATCATACCAACATGAGTACTGTTATGCTTCTTTTTTTTATTATTTGTTTGTGGGATATAGTTGTAATAATGTACTATCTAAAATTTGGTGTCATCTTCAGCATGTCATACTTTCCTAGCTCTGTGGTCCTGTTTTTCCTTCCTGAGTTAGAGGGAAAGCAGCAAGAGATTAATTCCCCTTTCCTGAGTTTGGAGAACATGATTTCCTAAACCTTAATTTAATATTTGACTGCACTGGATATTTAAGAACTTGGACTCATGTGACTGCAGAGGTCAGGAAGAGCACATAAGTGTAAATGGGAGCTGGTTTTGGTCCATGACCTTTCTTTAGTTGTTGCAGCAGCTGTAGGCATTAAATTGACACTGAGATTTGAATAGCTGGATTATATGTTGCCCAACTACCAGTTGCTGCCACTGTTATAAGAAATAGCTTTTTGTAAACATTCAAACATATTCAATAATGCAGCCTTACTGCTTTCTTTAATTTGGACAGAGAGTTGCGTCGGGAAGTCATCATGTTGGCCTGCAGCTTTGGTAACAAACACTGTCACCAGCAGGCTGCAACGTTAATCTCGGATTGGATTTCTAGCAATAGAAACCGGTAAGTGAAACTGAAATGTGTATTTCCCATTTCTCCTACTCAGAGGCAATGCAGCTGGCATGCTCTTCCTCTCCTGCCTGCCCCCATCCACAGTGTCCCATTCTGCAGAGTGGTATGTAAGGAAGCAGAGGTCTCTGGCTGTTATTTAAAAATGTCTGTGGGGCTTCAGAATGAATTATATGACTTTGCATGTATGAGTGGGTGGAGGGGACACCCATATAGCCTCTGCCCACTCCTGATAAATTGCTGTTAGATAATTATATGCTAGAACAAGAGAAGATGGGTTTTAAGGAGGGGTTTAAAGGAAGAAAGATGAGTGAACACTGCATTGGCAGACAAACACGATGCCCGTGTCAGGGCAAGAGAGCAGAAGATGTTAGGTGATTAAAGAAGTGAGAGAGGTTAGAGGCAGAAGGACTGAGAAGTAAGAAAGGAGATGAAACAATGTATTTGAGGGAAATGTTATGAAGTAAGGGTGAGGACTTGGAAATTAATGTGATTCAGGAATACATGGAAAAGCTCATGTAAGGTTTCAGAGAGAGGATAATATGATAGCTGATGTGTTGAGCATTAACAGCACTGTAGTGGTTTGACAGCAGATATGTAAGTTAGGCTGTCCAGGCACAGGTTTATTCAGCTGAGGCAAGGCAACACAGGCCATGGATGGTGTATGAAGTTTATCTTTTAAAGGCAAGCATCTAAGAAATGTTAAATTACTGAAAATACAAATATTTAAGTATGTAGTGATCTGTGGACAATGAGATAAGTACAGAGTATAGGTTAAGACCATGGCTTAATGATGGATTTTCTGATTATGTGGAATGTGGGTGTAGAAGTATTTGCATAAGTACATCACATGATATTTTGGTTTAAAGGAAAATATTTTACTTTCAAGTAACAAAGAAAAAGAGAAGAGAAAAAGTCTTACATTTTTAGTCCTAGTCTTGTATTAGCTCTGCAAAAAGATCAGATCTCTATAGACATATAGGCATGTAGGATTTTTCAAAGACATCTTGGGCCAATCAGGTATTTGTTTTCAATTAAGATGTGTCTGTAATCTTTCAAAATCCTTTACAGGCATACCCAGTTACATATGTACCTGAGTGTCTTTTAAAACCAGTCATAACTGAGCATTAATGGAAATTGCATTCCTCTATGACTTTGAAACTTCTGAAAAAAAATTATTTTGAAGCTATGACTATCTACCTTTGAATAAGATGTGTGTGAGGGGGAGGGTTTTCTTGTGTAAGATGATACCAGATATATTTACTAAGAAATATATACCCCAGGGTTTTATATGAATTCTTATCGTCAGCAGCAACAATCACTATGAAACTATTCAAAGAGGAGATTAAAGAGAAAGAATCATTGGAAAAAATCTTCAAAAGTAATTTACTTAGATAATAATTTGCAAAATTAGTTAATCAAACCTAGCACCATCTATTAGCATGCACAGCAGTAGATGATTCAGTGTTAAAAAGCTGTCACCATGCAAAGCTTTCTCCTACCCTGTGTCTTCATCCTTTCCAGCAGGATTGAAGAAGGAGGCATCAGGAAAAAAAAAGAAGCTTAATGCTTTGCTAACAATAGCAAGAGAGGAAAGGAATAAATTTAAGGAGCCATCTGAAGATTCATCTTAGCCTTTCTATGGGGCCATTCTTGGGAGCACAAGATTGTGGTTGCCAGCAGATGACAAGTATTATGATAAAAGCATCACAGCAGGGCAGAGGTAGAGAATAGTTACTAAGTTAAAGTAGTGCATTTCTCCAAAGAAACTGCAGTTTTGAAGAACAGCTGCAAAAAATAATGTAATTACAGAATACACATTGACAGTCAGCTGATAAATAGGGGTACAACTTGCAAAGACACAGAGATGTGTTTTTATTTCTTATGATTATAGGATTTGTTCAATTCCCCACCCTAGAATTTACCAGTCGCTATCTCAGAGCACTTACATACTGAATGTAACTAACATGAGCAGACTCATTTCCTATCTATTTATGCTGAAATGACATTGCAAAGGCTACTAGGAAAAGCGGCTCTGTAGACATAAAATCAGCTTGTGTTTCACAGTAACAACATTTGTAGGGGTCTGTCAGTGTTCTCTCAGGAATGTTCAGATCCCTACTGCATCAGGGGTACCCCATATCACCTTTGCTCAGTTTAAATCAACTCAGACTGAAACCTGATAATAAAGCAGGGGCTGTTTTCCCTGCTTTTCCACCAAGAAAATGATGGTGATTCTACAATCAGAATTTAATTAAATGGTGTTTGAGTCATGATTCTGCCTCTTTAGCACTTCAGAGACAATAGTTAGCTCAAGTGCAAAGGGCAAGCAGATAAGTACAAGATACATGCAGAGAGCACATCCAACAGGTGCCATTTTATACTTTCTCATCAATTGCTTGTTTTGCTCGGTTTGATGCCCTTAACAACTGTTTGTGAATTTGCTGCAAACAGCCACCTCAGTATCTGTAGGAACCCCTCAGAGCTTGTTTCCTCACAAAGAAGGGAAAACTCATGCTGGTCATCTTTCTCCAACCTTCTCTGACAGCTTCTGGTGAGGAAAGCTGGTGACAGGTATAGAAACTATATGTATCCTTGCCTATTCCACTTATCAGCAATGAGGAAAGTTCTATCTGCTGAAAACTACTCTAAAAGTTCTTGTAGATGCCCTTCCCTCTTCTGAAACAGAACAAAGACATTGACTGATGCATTGCAGAAAGTCTGGTCTTGGTGGGTTTGCATAGCCAGAGCATGAAGATAGAGTTCCAGAGAGCTCAGAGATATTTTATGTACAGGTATAATTTGAGTTTGACTATGAGAGGAAAAATAAAGGCTAATTTTCAACCTTTCCACCCATCCCCTCCCAAAAACCTTATTCTGGAAGATGAGATGTTTCATACAATAAGCTAATTCACAAGCAGCACATGTTGGAAGGAACAAATTCTTAGAGCAGTAGACCCCAAAATGAGACTATGGAATTAGGCTTGTGTCCCAAGATTCTAATCAATACAAAATTAGGTAGTATTAAATTAATATGTGGTATTAAAATACCACATAAATGCACAGGCAGTAAATCATGTAAAGGAGGTTTTTGATTCCCTGGCAGTGACTGCAGTTAAAGTTCAAATACGCATAACAGAGAACGTGCAATTAATAACACTGTAGAAATGCTAAAATTCATAATTTTAACCACGTTTTTAATCTATGGCTTTTTAGAAGTTCTTTTGAAATGTTTTTTCTGTTTCACTTATGGCATTTAATTATGGATAAGGTGTTGGGTAATAAACAAATACAGTAATATCTAACTGTTTTACCAGCATATGCCTACAGTTGCTGTAGTTTTTAGTAATTATATTTAGTCTGGTAGGTCCAGAAATTAATTACCATCTACTCTTCACTGTAGGGGATTGAAATAATCATAATAATCAGTTACTGTTTGTACTTTGTAATTACATGTTCTTTACTGTGCACATAATTTGCCACTGTTCACTAAGGAAAATAATGGTCATTCATAGCACAAAGCCAGAGGTCCTCTTTGTGTTTCTGCACTATTTGAAAAAAACCATTAGATTTCCAGCTGTAGCACTGCAGATTTTCTTACGGAATTAGTAAAAAAACCTCATACATGTGATCTGCAACATTAAGTATGCATGAAAGTGGAAGTCAGCTGAGAAGCTTGAAGAAGCTGAAGGCTTGAATTTCTAAGGTGTTGCAGTGCTTCATTTTTAGATGCCTGGCTCACAGGGCAGAATCAGACTCTTACACTTCCTACAAGGAGATCTGGCAACCTCTAAATGAAGTTGTTGGCAGCCACTGTGCTGAGTGAAGAACATCAGACTGTGAAGGGAGAGTAGGCCCTCTTAGGGTCCAGCACTACAGGTAGAAAGATACCTGTATCAAATGAATATATGTAAATGGCGATCATAGAGTTAGGGGTCCTTGCAAAAGGTGCCTTTCAGAAGTGTCGCTAAAGCAGGAAAAGGTCTGCTCCTTTTCTTTTCAAATAGAGCTGGCAGAGAAGCTGCTTCTCAACACCCTTTTAAACAGTAGTTCTGAGATTGTGGTAGAGCTTCAGTTTAGTACCTCAGCCCTGCATCTGCCACATGCAGAAGACCACCCTGATGACCTATCTGCGAGGTGTTTGGGACAGTATTAAGACACCGCAACACACTTTACTCCTCTCGTTGAAGCTCAGCCACTGGGATTTACTTCATTAGCAAGAGAAATAATACAGCTCTCCAGCCTAAAGATGAGAGCATTCATCTGAGGAAGGGAGGCTTCAGTACCTGAAATACCAGGATTACATAGTATGCAAAGGGCTTTAGGTGGTATTGCTCACTACTACTTTTGCAGGGCAAAACATGATGCTAAAACAAGGAACATAACTCTAAAAAAGAAGTTTGGCTCTACAAGAGGCAAGCCAAACACATAGCATCACATGTAGAAGAGGCTATAAGGAGACATCTGGTTGCACTGGTCTAGGAATCAATATCATATTTTAATCCTTGCAATTGTTAAAAAGAAGTGATTATTTTTTTCAACTGAAAATCTGGGATTAGACTTCAAGGTATGTCTTACAGTTTTTTTAATCAATGAATTTAAGTAATTTTGCTCTTTGTAAACAGCTGATGGCTCCAGCACATTTTGCTTGAAAGTCTGCATTGACTACTGACTTGACAGTTGATATGAAGGCAAACATTTTCACTCTGTTAAATTGGGATATATGCTATTCCTGTATTGGAGCAATGGAAACCCTTGAAACTTCCATGTTGAATACATGGAATATAAACCTAGTAGAAAACATATAAGCACATTGAAATTTCCCTCTGTAGTTTGAGAAGCTAAGGTTACTGGGATTCAGTCAACAGCAGAATGCTGTACAAGAGAAGCTACTGTTAGCTGAAAATTAAGATGTTTGCTTCTACCTTCATTTAACTGAGCTCATCCCTGTGAAGCTCTTTCATGTGTGAAGAAATACATTATTCACACTCCTTAGATATAACAGCATTGTGGTTCAGCCTAAAAAATTAACAAAATTACCATACAATGCCTGCCTGAGCTTGAGAATCAGCCTTGTTAACCCCTTTAACCTTCACTGCATATCTCTTCTGAAAGAAAAACATGTTTCTAAGAGGATTAGCATTTTCAGACTTTCTGCATTGGATAGACTGAGTGAACGTGTATTTCTGAGGTTCAGGAAAGAATGTGTGGAGAGCTGCAATCTAAACTCCTGACAGGATATATCATAACAATGGGTAACATGTGAATATACACTATGATGGCTCAAAGCTCGACTTATACATAGACACAAGCATGTTTTTGCAAACCTCTCTGTGGGTGCAGACGTGATTTTCTTCCATCTACTGTTACCATCCGTCAGCTACAGGTTTCCACATACATATTTCTGCTGGCAGAGTGGACTGTGGATGCATGCTTGCTTGAGGCAAAGTTAGACAGGATAGTGTGAACATGAGTATATGAGAGAGCTGCTTTGAACTGAGACAGCTGATTTTGCCTTCAGCAGAAAAAGGAGTGCTTGTGTTCTGGTTCTGTTAGTAGAGCTGTGGTGATGTTATTCTTTTGCTAACATGTAGCAGTGAGCAGTGGGAGATGATAGGATAGCATCAGACACAATTATGTTGCTATGTTTCTTTAAGATTTTACTGGACCTGTTGGAGTGCCCCTAGCTAGTCATAGCCACTTCAGTTTGCTCTTATGTTTTTTCTTCTTTAGAAATGTAACCACTGCTATTTATTGGTTGCTGTCTTTTCAATGGAAACAAAGCACCTTAATTAATTGTCTTGATACCCCTAGAAAACTTACAGTAAATGCATTTGATTGATCTGGGCTTCATATCACTTTGGGGTGATTTTAGGTTTAATGCAGTTTTTACTAATTTTACTATTATTCTTCTGTCACAAGCACTCTGATCAGTTTTGTTTACTTGGAAAACCGCCTTGCAGATATCATCAATCCCCCCCCCCCCCCCCCCAAATGAGAAAATCCAATACTCTACCACATCAAAGTTGTATAAAGTGAGGGTTGCATTCTGATGTCTGCAAATTTGGTGTCTCTTGTCCTTGCATGTGTTATGCTGACCTTATGGTTGATAATAATCTGCTAATCTTTGATCAACAGAGCTAAACTCACTATGCTACTTGATAAGCAGAGTTAATGTTCAATACTTACCTTCTTTCTAATATGTTTTTCTTCTTTTTTTGCAATTCTGAGTGTACATTCAGTCTACACTTTCTAGCACAAGAGATAGGAAGGCGTGAGTTTTCTTTTTGTTGATTTTTTGTTTTTAAGGAAAGCAATGCTTAGATGAATAGATGGTATTTGCAGTGGAGTGCAGTCTGCTGTGCTGAACTAGACTGAAGTCAGTATCCATTCTGTGGCTCATGGGTTAATGAAGTTTGCATTTGTCTGTCTTCATGAATGAGAAGAAGTAGAGACTGGTGGACAATCCTGAATGCAAATCCAGATATTTTGAATCTGTTCTGGTCTCTAATCGTCAGGTTGTTCTGAGAAGTCTTGGGGCACTGAGGTAGAGCAGAGATCTCGGAAAAGAGAATATGCTATGAATTTTCCAGTTGAGTCTCTGGATTTCAAGACAGAACACATCTGTGTGTCATTTTGCACTACAGATGAACCACTTCTGATTACTGAAAAATTAAATCAGGATCTTGGATGATTGCATCCTAATACCCAGTTAATCTTTTAAAATGTAATAGTGTAGATACAGGCTTTTCCAGTGACTTCTGTTTACCATTTCAAAGACTTGTCATATTGCTGTGACTTTTAGGAACACTAATTAATTCTTTGTCAGTGTTAAGAAAGGTGGAAGTAATGAAGTAAGATGACTTCCATCACGTAATTTGAACAAAGACAGTAATAACTAACAAGCCTAATTTGAGAGTATTAGATCTCCATACTGGTTGGTGCAGAATTTGTATTTCCTCAGCAAAGAACAATGGATTCATGTCCATCTACTTGTCTAAATTGGCAGTGTACTTACTTGGATGGACCTTTAACTACTGAATGGAAATGTCACCAGAGAAACAAATTGTACTGCAAGAGTGTACAGGAGACTGTCAGGAGACTGTAACGTGTCTATAATGAATGAATGACTATAAATTAAACTATCCATAGATCAGAGGGAGTGGTAAATAACAATTTAACAGTCAATAATTGAGATAATTTCAATGAAGTCTGGCTTAGGTAATAGAAAATCAAATTTCGTAACAAAGTATTTTTTCTTTCTTTTTCCTTCTCCCTTATTTCTCTCTAATGACTTGAGATACGTAATTCTGTTGCTTTGTTTCACATGGACACACTAGTGCTACGGTCTTGCATCAACTTATAAATGTACTTAAGTTTAACCATCTGCATCACTATTTGTGGGAACGTGGCCAAAAGGTTAATTATTTTTGTTAGTTGCTTGGAAGAGACACTAGCTTTTTTCTCAGGTTTGATGCCCACCAGCTATTTTTGGGAATCATTAGCGACAAACATAAAAAAATGAGAGTTATTTTATTTTTTTTCACACATGAATGTCTGATACATGTAAAACAATAAAATAGATCCTTTCTGTGTTCTCAACCCCTAGAAGTTTTAATTACTGAAAAAATTCAGGCATAGCTATTCATGCATTTTGAACTGTTACTGGAGCTTTGCCAGCTAGTGTCAGCCAATGTTGCTGAAGTGATTTAACTAATTAATAGGTTTTTACAACATTTGAGTAGAATCTTGCACTCAAGTCAATAAAACTGTTTAAGGAGGACGAAAACACTGTTGAGCGCACGAGTTAATCAAGGAGTTAGTGCTCTGAAAGATCATCTGGGGAGTATGTCTGAAAAGAGAGAGGATTTCGTCTTGTGAAAGACAAAACTGGGCTTTATGGGGCAGCTGGTTCAGGTAGCAGTTTTACCTTCTTACTTCTGTACGTGATCACAATAAAATGACCCTATATGTAGCGATTATGGATTAGCAGTAGTTAATTTTAAATCTTTAAAAGTTAGATTTGTCTCCAATTTTCTCATTCAGGAATGATCTCTCCACAGCTTTGCAAAGCAATTGAACAGAAAGGACCATATTTTAATTGCAAAAACTGTCCAGAAAGGACAAAACAAGGCATATCTACTCAGAGATTAGTCTCACAAAGAAGTGCTTAACTCACCACTCAGTCATTAAAATCAGTGTTGCGGAGCTTGAGTGTGCTAGTTGTGTGTTCAGTTATGGGATATCTGGCGTAGGAAGGGAAAGGAGCAATAGCAGTAACCATCACTTGAGGGATGATGTATTCTCTGCCTGCCTCAGTCAGACCCACACGATACCTGAAGCTCAGAAGCACAGGACTGGGACTGAGGAGACCTAGCATCTGTGCATAGCTTTGCCACAGACACCCTGAGTAGCCGTATCCTTGCTTAATATCCCCTGAATTTAGTGCGTGACAGGCACCTGAATGTCAAGCCCATCACAGCTCTGTGCCTCAATTTTCAAGGGGAAGTTCTGTCCTTTCTCTTCAGACTGGGCATGTGCTATGGCGGAGGATCCTTCCCTCCACTGTGTGCACAGTGGTGCCAGCAGCATGGCTCCTGGACTTTGTAATAGAGAATGGGAGTATAAGCTTTGGAACTGCCGTCTTAAAAAATAAACTTCTTGTTTAAAAATAAACTCCTTACAAATAGAACTCCTTACAATAGAATCTGTATTACAGATCTCCCAACAAAGTACCAATACTTCGTTGTTATTTCTTATCTGAGCCTTGTAACCTATTAAACAAGTCTATAAATATAGTCATCAAGAAAAATAGGCTTAAGTTAAATGTTAAATAGCTGCAAAAATAAAGAATAATGTTTCTGATTAATTTTCTTTGCCAAATAGTACCCTAAATGGTATTGAAATTTGTCACTTAATCAAAGAATGGTCTAAACTGTGTGCAATTACATTTTAAAAAATTAGAACACAATTTGCCCAGAAGATAAATAATTATGATCCAATTTTATAAGTGTATCTCCAATTGTTAGAACATACTTTAAATAGGAGCAAGTATGTACCAATTAATTATAACTTAGAAGATTATTCTTAGCTCATTGTAGAGCTTTATTATTCACTCTTGAAAAAAAATCCCTGTAAAGGCATAGCACGATTTTAATTAATTTTTTTCTAACTGTTTAATTTTTAACTTTTCTCCCAAAGTGTTTAATTTTTAAGCATGAGCTCTGCTAGCTACATATTTCATTCTCACCATCATATCTCTTAAGCAAGAAAAATAAAGTTAAATAAATTGGATCAGTATTCAAATAAAAGCCGTTTAAAGTGATGCTTTCAAAAGTTAATCTTTATCTTTATTCTTCTGAAGTATCCATCAATCATATTAGCTCTTTAAAAATGAGAGCAGCCTTGAAGGCCCAGATGAGGTTTAATGTAACACAGGGATATGTTCTGCAGTGTTACTACCTAAGCTGAACTGAAACAATGGTAATTTTATCCACTTGATTCAGTTAATACAGGGGGCAAACATTCAACATGCTGATCTGGTGCCTTGGAACTGCAATTTTAGAACAACATTTTCCATGAAGCTATAAAATTAAAAAATCTGTAGACTGGGGAGATTTCACATGTTTAGATAATGATGAAATACAGGCCCATAATGACTAGAGGAGAGAGAAAGCAAAAATCTCCACAAATGGAGAAAATTCAATTAGAGGAGTCTCTGTTGAGGCAATAGAGAAATAACTTTGGGGATATTCACATTTTCATAAACAATTTTCATTTTCACAAGAAGAACCCCCCTGTCTACAGTCTTGATTACAAGCCTCTCACAGGAGTAATTTGTAGCTTTTCATAGCCATGAGTTTTGTAGTTTCTGAAGCTGAGCCTTTTAAAATCAGTATTTGTTCTGATGTTTTGGTTTGTAGGGGCTGATTTTTTTCACGTTGTCCTAATGACTTAGCTTATAGATAGAGACCTAAAACCTTCCCTGGAGTAATTGGTTGGATAATATTGAGTAGATCCGCTACACTGCAAATATGCTATTACCGATTTGGTGGCAATAGAGTTTTCTTTGCAAGAAGCATGGTGATATCTAGATATGGGCATGGGATCAGTGCCATCACTTGTCTTAAGTCTTCCTTCCTTCCCAGAGCATGCAAATGATCCTGTGGTTACTGACTGCACTGCTGCTAAAATTGCTAATGTTGGCATTTAGAACATAGAAGATGGAGTAGCTGGGAAAGCCCATTGAACTGACATGTTTTACTGTAAAATTCCGAAATGTAAACTTCACAAGTGAGGAATGCTGACCTTTTTGGGGTTAGACATCCACTTCTAGGTACCTCTGCTGCTGACTGTACTAGCCAAACATAGAATGACAGTCCTTCCAGCACACAGTTTCTACCTGAATTAATGGAGCAGTCAGCCCAAAAAGAATTACCTTTCCCAGGTGCCTTACAGTTCCTTAGAGTATCTGTTGGCTGAGTCACATCTCTTGCAGTAAACCAAAGATAATATTTCTGCTGACAAAGCTCAGAAAGAACTATGTGTGCTTCTAAAAAAATGATTTAGTATTTGTGTGTCAATACATAAAGTCCTTTCTTCATTGAAATAAGGCTTGACTGGGTTCAGCTGTTCTTCATATTCAGATATCATGTGATAAAACAGATTTGGGACAACGGGTTGTTTGGTCCCATGACCAGGTTAGCATCCCTTAGTCCTTTTGGTTTAGTATATGTTCTTATGGCTGCTGTCAGTTTATTAATTCTAAAATTAATAGCAAAAAAAGACATAAGCTGGTAAGGAAGTTGTGCTTTAAGGACAAATAACCTAGTACATCAGAAAATCAAGACAATAATACTACTTTCATGTTCTGTGCAGTGTATGTGCATTTGGCTGCATATTTATGTTACTGTAATTGCTGACCTGAAGTTTTGAGAGACTTGCAGTTATTTAGAAAATTTTAAGCCTCATTCTGAGTTAATATAAGCCAACATAAAGGAGGCACCTAAATATCTGCTCCATTAATTTTAGTATGTCTTGATTTCTTGTGTTTAAATAAGTAATCTTAATTTTCTGTAATAGACTCAATTATATGCAGTTTCCTTTGCATGCACTTTTTGAAAGAAAGGTTAAATGGGGGAAAAATAAAATGTTGATATCCATTAATGTTTGAAATATCGCAACAAGGGCTTAATGATACACTTCCAACTAAGAAGTACAAATTACATTACAGTGAAATGGAAATTCAGCACCTAGCACACGTGGATATTTCTGTAAATGTCAACCAAACTCACATTTTACTAATGTTAACTCAGTTTTTGAGAATCAAAACTCAGTAGTATGGAAAGCCTGGTGAGAGTGATAACTTTTTTTCTTTATTGCTATGTATGTTTAAATACAATTTTGTTTAATGGATCTGGTTAGCTTTAAGGATTTTCTGGTTTCCTTGGTCTTGGTGTAGCAGTTCTGTAGGGATCACAGAAGCAGTTGCATCGACAATGCGTAAGCCAAAACATCCTGATCCTGGGTAAATCTAGGGAGAATTACTAACTTTTTTCAGTGTCAAGAATTTTAGGTCATCTGAACATTTAGAGACAAATCTAAGAAGGTAATAGGAAGCATCAAGGGGGAGGAACTGTGGAACCTGCATTTTTTGGAGGCCCCATCTGTGTGTTGGGGACCTGTAGAAACTGCTTGAGCTATGTGGTCATAACCATAGCAATGCTGACTGCCTGGCTTGGCTCTGGATGGGCATGTTCTCACACAGCGATTTGGTGGTGGGAGGACAAGAAACAGTAAGATCTTGAACCATGCCAGGATCTGCACTCTAGTACCAATCTACTCAGGCTAGATCAAAGCAGTTCATGGCAAAGATGAGACATTACACCTCTGATTTTGCTTTAGAAGGCAATATTGCTGGTGCGTGCTATGCACAGTTAAAAGTTTCATATTCCTAGCAGCTTTAAAAAGGACTACATTTTTCTTGCCTACCCTTTCAGTTTTGCTTTGGAGAGTTCACTCCTGAATAAATGTCTGGGTTTGTCTGCAAAATACCTCAGCAATAGTCAACCCTTTGTGGTTCTGTTAGCATGGGACTCTGCTAAAAAATCTCCATGAAGCAGCACTGTTCTGAGCCATGGCGGCTCAGCAGAAGCAAAATTCATGTGACAGTCTGCATCTAAACCTGCAGATACACCCTCTGAGCACATGACTACACTAGCCAGAGAACGTGAACAAAGCCTCAACCTCAGGAGTTTTTACTACTCAGAAAAAGCGTAACAAAAAAGCAGTAAGCATAAATTCCCCAAAGTTCTTCCACCAGTAGCAAGAGTGCACTTTTTTTCCCCAGTTTTGCCTTAATTTAGCTACATACTCCTTTGTTCTTTTTCTCAAGAAACTATCTTGAGAATAGTTGTTGGAACCAGCTAACCCCGTAGGGGCAACAACAGTTTGTAACCCTTCACAGTCATCAACATATGGTTTCTTACTTTGCCTACTTCCTTATGAAGTACTGAAGAGGAATCAAAATTTTGAAATGCTGAAAAGCCATACTGGTTTCATGTTCCAGGGACTCAGACATGACCAAAGAGATCAGCTGAAGTTTTTTAACAAAAGCACTCATTACAGAGCCCAATAATAGAAAATTTCAGTGGAAGAAAGTTTTTTTCTGGAGAATGAACAGATGGGCGTAAAAGAACCTCTTTGTTCTTGACTGGGATAGCCCAGTCTATGGTGTAAATCTTTGGTGAAAGTCTTATAATAAGTGTTGATGTAACCTTTTTTTTCTGTGTTGTGTAAGATTTGATATCAGATTTTACAGAGGTAATTTCATTCTTTGTCCCACTATATTACTGCCCAGTCACTGACAGCAGCTGTATGTACTTCTAGATTCTCTACAGAGGTCTTACATACGACGTTCCAGATGTGTTTCAGCCTGGAGAACTGTGTTTTGGTATAATTTTTAGCAACAAAAAGAGGGCATTCTTTTCTGCAAATCAGAAACTTATTCCTCTGAGAAGTGTCTAGCTTTATCTGCAGGAATACCCTTTAGCTCACAAATATTTCAGCTTCTGTGCTTGTATAGGAAGCATAAACAGGATAGGAAATTAAAAGCCCAG
Source organism: Strix uralensis (assembly GCF_047716275.1). Taxonomy (NCBI): domain Eukaryota; kingdom Metazoa; phylum Chordata; class Aves; order Strigiformes; family Strigidae; genus Strix; species Strix uralensis. The sequence goes on from NC_133976.1 coordinate 41,964,265, forward strand.
CTGAGATCTTTTTAGAACAAAATGGTACATATGCACATCCTATACTAGGTCTGAATTTGGCCTCAAGAAGCTTTCACTTAACCGTAGTCTGAGTTTGTACTACTTGAGCAGTAATCAGAGTTCACAACCATCCTATGGCATAGCTGGTTTTGCACTGGTATTAAAATGCTGTAAAAGTTAACAGATCTGTCTATTTTCTTCTCTCCTGAAAACACCATTTTTAAGTACCATTGTCTCAGCACATCCTTCCTTACTTGTATGTTACTATATGAAGATGGAGCACATTACAGCACAAGCAAGGATGAGTTTCTGGCTGATCAGCTCCTATTCTAAAACCTCAGTACTAAGGACAAGAGGAGATTTGGCTTAGTGCCCAGCAACAGAGTGATAAGATCCCATGCTAATTTGGAGAGCTTATGTTACCTGTCCTGCAGGTTATGTGGCACATTATGTGTTGGTGAACTGTATGACCATAATTTATAGTCTCCTGACAGTGTGATAGCTTTATGAAAAGAACGGCAAACGTGTTACTCGTTAGAAAATCCATTAGGATGGCCTGGAAAATTGGAAGATTTTGGTGGCAGTAAAGAGATGCATATGTAGTTTAAAAAAAAAAAACAACGTTACTGCTCCACTTTAATTTTGGAGTCTCTTAAAGGTAGTGATGTTCTTCCTTTGTTTCCAATATCAAGAGGCTACTTATTTACCACAGTGCTATTACTGATTTCTTTTGTAGAATCCCACTCAATGTGAGAGACATTGTCTACTGTACAGGAGTTTCACTGATGGATGAAGATGTATGGGAGTTCATTTGGATGAAATTTCATTCTACCACAGCAGTGTCTGAGAAGAAAATATTACTAGAAGCCTTAACTTGCAGTGATGACAGAAACTTGCTGAACAGGTACCAAAATATCTATATCTGAATATTACCAATAATCACTTCAACATTTATGGAGCATCACTTGAGCTTTGGTCTAAATGAAAGAACTTTGCTTTTCAAGCCCAAGCTTACTGTCTGTTAAACTGTTTTATGTTTTTGCATTAATGCATATGAAAATTGACACATATTATGTCTTTTCACTTCCAAGTTTTCCTGTGTTCATTGGAAATGTTTGAAATCCTATAATAAATAATGCTATTTTTTTGTTAGCATATCCTTTATTCAAATATATTGACCAGTCTGATCTTACTGATTTCATAAAAATACACATGTAAGGTTCCACTCAGCCTTTCCTGAAATCCTTTAACATCAAAATTTTTCTGATTCATAAATGTGCCTGGTCTTTGGAATCATAGAAGTAAACCACTGAATTCACTTGGTGACTTAAACAAACCATTTGGCAGTGATTATTTTTTTTCTGAGAGTTTTCTGATGTGCTATTGTTAGACTATGTGTTGGTGAAACTAAATAGGATTTTTTTTCCTTGCTTCTCCCACTAGGCTTTTGAATTTGTCTCTCAACTCAGAAGTTGTCCTGGATCAAGATGCAATTGATGTGATAATCCATGTAGCTCGAAATCCACATGGAAGGGATCTTGCTTGGAAGTTTTTCAGAGAAAAATGGAAAATACTAAATGCTAGGTAAAGATAAAAAGCCTAAATTTATTTTAATTTTCTTATTTTGATGTAATTTGTTTTAAGTATTGTCTATGTGTGCATTCATGTAAGTTCCTGAATCTAGTCCATTCTCTTTTAATCCATAGAGATGTCTCTAAATATGAAATACATACATATGAGTCATAAATGCATTTATTCATGGATTATCACACACATGCATAGAAACATTTATCTCTTAGCAATCATCTGTATATATATTACTGTATTGTGTCTGCACTTATGATAATGAATTCTATCTATATGTCAAGTGCTGCAGTTCTACTTTTACCTAGATAAAAAAACAGCGGTTCCCAAAGGAATTTTGCTGATTTTAAGTCTGACAGAAAAAAAATCTTTTGAAGAACATTATTTCAACTGTGGGAAAAAACACCAAACCCTTTTTGAAACATTTCCATTTTCAAAAGGATGTTAATATAGTGTCATCCCCTTTCCTTCCACTCTGTGTTTCAGGTGAGTTTCAAGTAATAGAGGAGCAACATTTTGAGTTAAAAATAGATGAACAGGAAGAGACAAGGTTGCTCCTTATATCTGCTTCTCTTTCTCTTTGAACAAGTGCTACATGCTCCTACTCAGAAGCACAGTCAACATTTTAAAATCCTTTTTGATAAAGATTTTGATATTAATTCAATGACTGAGAAATTTCTTTAGTTCTTTAGGGACAGCCTGAGGGTCTGAAAGAGTTCACAGCAGCTCATCTGGTACTGACAGATTAGAAGGGGCCACAACTTGGAGAAGTTCAAGTTCTTAAAGGCAGGTGTCCAAGAACTTCGGACACTGCACACGAGGCCACTCTCATGGTGTTGGCAGAAAAGTATTGGAGATCTGTTTCATTCTGGGCTTGTGAGGAGCCATCTAGTGTACCAAGGAATATTTGAAATGTTTTTTTTAAGATGCTATATTTAAGCAACTAGATCCTAGTGCCTGATGAATACAGGTACAAACTTACTATATGTTTCACAGCATCAGAAGAAGAGTCAAGGAAATTCAGATACTGCAACTTTCCTAAAGATTCAAAAAGTTGTTCATGCTGTTTTGGATAATACTTTATAGTATAGTGATATTTTAGAAGTTCAGCTGGGAAAATAGGTTTGAGCTGGAATTCGGTTTGGAAGTTTATATTGCAGGAGCATACTTTTCGAAAGCAATATCCAAAAAGATTTAAGAGTGCTGAAGAATTTAAAAGTTAAGAATCCTCTGCTTCTGGTATGATTATTTCAGGGACTGGACTTTTACACAGAAAGTGGATGGCAGACCCATTACTTTTATGCAACCCAGTGCGGTTAGTTATGCTCTGCATAGCAAATAATTTTTCAGGTTCCTCCAGGGATTTATACAGAATCTAGGCATAAATCTGTCAAAATCTGTATTGTTACAAACACATATGCAGAAGTTACAAATATGTAGCAAGTACGTTTATCTGACAATCTAGCTAACACCTGTGATTTTAGACATGGACAAGACTAAGCAGTGTAGACAAATGGGCAAGATTTAGAAAACTATGCCACATGCCAAATTTTTTGTGTGTTTTAATTTTAAATAGCTTTACTTCACCTAAAATTTGAATTTTATTTATCTCACTTGCTTGGAATGTATCACTGTAATCTGAGTTCCTAACAATCAGCAAGGCCTCATCAAAAACCTGGGTTTTGTCCTTTTTTAATGAGAAAATAACAGAGAGTCTGTCTCTCTGTCCAACACTGACTTTGTTACCTACATTCGCCAAACACAAGTCAGAGCCATCAAAAGGATTGTAGCAGTTGCATTTTTCTAAAAGGGATGTCCAGTTGAGTTTCTGTCAATTGCCAAAAGATTCAATGCAGTGGAATAAAATAGTTCATGAAAGCTGTACATATATGATGTATGTTGAAAAGAACTCTGTTTTGTAATTATAGATTAAAATCTTTTAAGAGAGACTTTGAGAGAGTGGAATTAGTCTAACACCTTGCCTCTTAATGATCAGTGAAACAGTGACATGATAAAATGCAAAACTGGGCTTCTGATTTAAGCTTGCACACTAGTACATTTTTAAAATACAAGCTTTATTGTAGAATTATAGTTTAAGTACACTCTGTCCCAAGGCATCTTTTTTCTACAATTATAATTTATTATTTAATTTTACTAAAAATTAAAATACGTTATACAAAACATTAATTTAATAAGGTGATATCTCAGTGGTATTTTCCATTGAATTTATTATAAAAGGTGTTGATGTTTGAGATAGTAATATGAAATAACTGAGAGTGATTAAATTATGCTATAACAATATTCTAACTTTAAAACACAGCATGACAAAGAGTTAGAATGACAACAAAATATTGTAATCCCTTTATATTTTTACAGTATACCTGTGTTTGCATTGTCAAGAAGATACTGATAATATGTAAAGTCTTCAAAATCACTCATATCCCATTTACAAAGGTGACATAGAAATTGAAGTGCCTAACAAGTCTTTTGTAAGAAATCTGTGGGACTAAGACTGCTAAAATTCTGAAAAAGAGAATTGAAAATACTGTGCTTGAATTCCTGTTACCTGAGCATGCACTACCTTGGCTCCTAAATCATTTTCATCATGTGTGCACGTGTGTGTCTGTGCGTGAAAATTTAATCCAACAGCTGCCTATAGGAATTCTTTCATTCTCAAGTGCTGAATCATTTGTCACCATTTGGGAATTTGACAATATTTGGGAAGCCATTTAAATCTGTCCAAAGTAAGTGGACTATGCTGCCTCTCAAGCTGAGTTTGCATGGGTGCAAAGCCTGTATAAATGTGTGGCACTGGAGGATCACATCCCCAGAAATAAAGGAGCAGATGGAGAGCCCATGACTCCAGGATGTTTCCAGGGAGGTCAGGCATGGAAGGTCCTGGTTCTGCCCTGGTGCTGTCTTCCCTGTGAAGGGTGGGAAGACTGATACTTGCAATACCAAACAGTTTTTCTATTTATTCTTGTATCACACCTGGAAAATACTATTTTGAGAGGTGGCTTTTCTAGAATTTTTGCCAGCAGAGCAAAATTTAGAAATTACTCTTAGTGTCTGACTTTTCACCAAGTATGCGTAACAGGCAATAATCAGCACAGGTATTCATGAAAGTATCATTTTCAGTGGAAGGAATTCTGCTACTTCTTGTTTGCACGGTGACTATAGTACAGACTGCAAGAAAAATAAAATCCCTGCAGCTGTTTTTATGAGGTCACTTCTGTAAAGTGGATTGGTAACCTTGTCAAAAGACCCCATCAAGAAGAACTTCCAATTTTCCAAGCAGTCAATTATGAGGCTAAGCAGAGACTGTAATAATAAAGGGCTTTGTTAGAAAGCCTAAATGTGCTTAAAGGACCATGAAATCTATACTTCCCATAGGAGGTGTTTGCCTCTGGACATCTGTATATGTCAGTGTGACTGAAGTTTTGGAAAAAGAGATGTACTTGATGAAATATCCATGAATAATTCAGTTATTAGTGGTCAGGGAGTAGGATTTTTGATACCTATAACTGTATTTCCCCTCATACAAGCTCAAGGTAGCAAACAACACAGTGTACACCTTCCCTAAAGCAGAATCTTCTCAAAGAAAACTCAGTTCTCTTCCCTCTCCCTCTTTCTATCCCTCTGCCTGGGGCTATCCCTCTCCCTCTCCCTTTCTTTTTCTTTCTTCCGTTTTGAAGGGACTGTGGCTTACAGTACGTAAGGTTTTGAGGGTAATTCATTTAGGATTAATACAAGCAGAACAGAAAGCTGTGATTGTGATTGTGCTAGTTCATTTCACTTTGAATTTTGAATTCCTTCTCTAAATCAGTGTGTAAAAGTGGGGTATGAACTGAATTGTTCCCCCAGATAAACTTAATTGTAGTGAAGTCTATTGGTATTACTTACACATGTGTGATAGGAGAGCTGGATTCCCTATCTTAAAAACAGTCATGTTCAGATTAGCTAGATATTTCTTTGGATGTATGTGCAGATAAAGATAAGGATAACTATTTGTCAAGTGCCTTGTGCTAGCTGAATGACATCTAACTTGAACAAAAGACTTGATTATGGTTTCCAATAGAATTATATTCTTCATGCTAGATACTTTGAAAAAAAACCAACCCATAAACTATTCCAACATGAAATGCAAAACTTCATGAGTAGTATGGTTAAAAATGATTCAGATGCTTCATTTGTGGGATTGAAAAAAACTTGTGGAAAAGCAAGTGGAACAGCAGGATTTGAATGGCCAGTTTCAAAGCAACTACCTACAGAAGGTCATTGCTGATTGCTGCTGAATATCTTACCCTTTAAATATTCCTTGCCCAAGCTTTCAAATTTTCATTCGAGGTTGGTTCTTTGAAGATGCTATATCATGGCCCAGGGGATTATTTTAGCAGTATTATGCTCTATCAGTATTATTTATTTTAATTATCAGATACTGGAACAAGAAAATTTGATTCAGTTCACTTATCAAGAGGCTATTTGTAATGTAGATGAGACGAATGAATACAAAATGCAGAGAAGGCTGCAGCACTTCAAAAAGTCTGTTTTAATGGTACAGCTAGAAGGGTTCCTCAGAACACTTCTCCATAGTTGCTGCTCCAGTCCTTCTTTGGCACCTGTATTTTGAGCTGCTTGGTGTCATTATGTGGAAAGCTGTTTCGCTGAGCATGAGGTGTTGTGGTTTGGTCCCCTCCTCCTTTGGAGCTCTCATCTGTGCCTGTGGTTAAGCCCATTCTGCTTAGTAGCATCTGACCGAAAAGTTAACTACAAATAGCTCAGCCTAGAAGAACGTCTCAGTCCAGGTTTTTAGCATGAAACACTAGAATACCAGTGTCCAATTCCAGTGCTATTCCCTTGGATCCCCAAAATTGGTCCCATGTCTTCTCCCATGCTTAGAGAAGACTACTTTCTAGTTTTCAGCTGGCCTGGCACTTGTACTTACACTGTGTACATTTTCTTTTTGCTCTTACAGGTATGGAGAAGCATTATTTATGAATTCAAAGCTTATCAGTGGTGTCACAGAATTCCTCAATACCGAAGAAGAACTAAGAGAGGTAATTTTTAAATTACTTTTGGCACATGAGTCTGTATTCATTGTAAGCAGGGAGCAGGGCAGAAGCAATAAGGTGTTGGTTGTTCAGGAACTCTGGTTGATCAGCTGGAGTTGCAGGCCCATGCTGCATCTGGGCAGAGCAAGGATGAGGAGCAGATTGCAAAGGCAACTGAGTGTGTAGAGGTGGTGTCATGAGGTGGGTAGTGCAGGCACTTCTCTGTGGTTGGCTGGATGTGTAGGTTTGCTTTTTTTCTCTTGACTATTGGTTGAGAAACAAAAGATGAGATCTTTCTATCCACATTAGTTTATGCTGCAGAGGGCAGCCCTAGAAAACCCTGTTGTTGAAAGTAGAAGCTGACAGTGCCTTCTCTGTTTTTCTTTTGCCTACAGTATTTTCATGTGAGAAAAGCTGTTAACCTGATATTCTGGCCAAATGACACCACAATAATTTGTTCTAAATGCTAAGTACTTCTTATTTAGATTGCAAAGATTTCTCATTTTAACTTAACATCTGCCCTGACTGAGGTAGTTGTATGGTTGTGTTATGCTCTGCTTAGCAGCTGCTCGACATTACCCGAAATGGATCAAATTATTCTTACGCATCATAATCACCATTAATTGAACTCTGATTGCCCTATGATATTTTGTGTCCAACCATTTGTCTGCACTCAAGTCTAGTGGCCTCAGGAACTTAGGGAAGAGCCGCAGCTGGTTTCCTCAAAGCTACCCAGGTGGGACGACAGTGCTGGCCAGATTTGAGTATCTGTCCTGCACAAGTACTCTTAGTTTCCACCTCCATGGTAGTATTGACAGGCTGCTTGTTTCTGCTTCCCCTAAAAGAAACTGGTCTTGTAAACATTTTGGTATAAAAAGTACAGAGATCAGGTAAAGTCTTATTTTGAATGTTTTCAGGTCCCTCCCATGCTTTTTAACTGTTATGGGAACGAGACAGTTGCAGGATCAGACTTTTCAGTTTTGAGCCCATGCACAAAGAGATGTTGTTGGAAGTTAGATTTAAATAAATAAGGTGAATTTGGTGTCACCACGAAACAAAAATTAACTAGTTATGAATAAGTGTTGCTAAAACCACTTAATTTTATACAAGTCAACATAACCAGCAACCTACTGTGCAGACCAGCCTTGCAATTCTCACTTAAAAAGAACAGTAATTCAAAGTACACCAGTGGCATCAGCTATAATAATCCAGGTATTGTGCTATAATTTGAGTATACACAAGAATGGACCAGGGGCCTTTTCAGTCTGCTGAAAAAAGATCAAAGTTTTCTCATAAAGGAAGGACTCTGTTTCGGGCATTCAAAGATCATCAAATGAGTGTCCATGTGCTATTTTGCCATTCTCTTCACACCATAACATCCCTTCCATTTCTAAACAACCGATCTGTATTATATCATCAAAAGGGTTCTGCAAATCAAAATGAAATAAATTTGTTCTGAAGCTTGATAAAACCAAAGGGCATCAGGGCTGCTTTCTGCAATATTTGCATATAAACCTGAATTAGAAGCATTTCCAGTGCTCCCAGTTTGGTATATTAGGTAGAAATAAAAGTTTAGAGCAAGCCAGCTGTCTCTGCAGTGCAGCAGCTGGGCTGCAGGAGAGAAGGAGGTAATGATATTAATGTGATCTGGCACTGACATGTCAATATCTTCCAGTGCAATTTGAAGCAATTGCATCACATCTAATTGACAGTCTGCTGTCTTACTACATTTCGTATTAAATCTTTCTGCACGATACTACATTTACTTCAACAGTGATCGTGGAGGTTTGCCCTAAATGCCTGACTTGTTAGTGTGCACTGAAAGTATTTACTTTCTTTAGTTCCTGCAAATTTAACCTGTTAACTTGTATTTCCAGCTAAAGAACTTTATAAAGAGTTACGAAGGGGGAGCTGCTGCCTCTTTCTCTCGTGCCGTGGAAACAGTGGAAGCCAATGTGCGGTGGCAAAGGCTTTATAAGGAAGAACTATTCCAGTGGCTAAGAAAATCCTTGACACACTAATCTGTCTTTCCAGCCAACCATTTAACATGAAGCTCTGCAAGAGGAAGAGGAGACATTTTAGAAATGTTCAACATTAAAATCATGAAGACAAGATCAGATTGCAGGGATAAGGTTTTTTTCTTTTTTTTTAAATTGTGGGATGTTTTTTACACTGAGCTCTTGCGAAATTGTCAAGAAGCTTTTCAGAAGAGAAGATCATGAATGCTTGTTCTCATTCCGGTCCTCAGTGTACACAACCAAACGTGATATTAAGTGGTGCATGTCAATGTTGAAGAAAAACAAACAAAAAACCTTCAAAGACTGTTTTGTGCATGCTTGTACCGTCCCTGCCTGTATTCTAGCATGCTTATGTATAACAGCCACATTTTGTATGTGAGTTCCAGTTACATCAAAGATGGGCATTATACAAAGCACAAAGACTATCTATGACAATCAGTGTTGCAATGAACAAAAGGAGAACAAGGAAAAGGAAATGCAGAAGGCTTCCAACTTGGGGCAGTATGAGATGCAAAATCAACTTTCTCCCTAGCTGCCAATTAGTCTACCACTCAGATTGTCTCTTAATGATTACAAAGATGCCAGCTCATTTTTTGAGTTGCCAGTTATATCTTTAGTCTCCATATTCCCATATTTAAATAAATGGAATATATAGAGAGGAGAAAGAGAAAGGGGTGAGGCGGGGAGGGGGGGGAGAGAAAATGAGAAGGACATCACCCATGCATTATAATCATATACATTTATTCACTGCTGATCAGTGGAACAGTGTAGTTTTAGCTGTGAACGTATGCAGTGTTGAAGGGGAACTTTACATTGATTTCACAGAATCCATGAATCACCTCTTCTCAGCTATTTCACAAGGCAGTGATACTCACCACAGGTCACCCAACCTGTGCAGTAGTAAGTTATACAGCTGATAGTGCACAAGTATTATAAATAAACATAAGATTCAAATGGAAATTAGCAAAAAGGGAGAATATCTTGCATGCCAAGACATGAAATTACCCAAGAGGGCTGCCTTGCACGTGGTAGACCAGCCTCTGTAGATATTTATTGCGATAGACAGGTCAAATTCTCTATGTGGGCAATACTTCTGCAAATACGATGTACCATTTATGCCAACTTAGAAAAGTGAAATATGGAGAAAGGGGAGGGAGTGTTTATCTGTACTGATTAATACCAAGAGCACTTTTTTCTTTCTGTTTCTTTGTACTTCACATAGACTGTTGTAGATAAGAGATGCTTTTCTTGATCATAGGTTTGTTTCTTTTTTCTCAATCCTTAATCTGAAAGATCAGTGACACAGTGGAACTGCTACTTGTACAATGACTATCTGCACCATTGGTGCTAAGTGTTGAGGATAAAACTGATGGGGGCCAAATACTCTCCCATGTCTAAACCGTGGAGAAAAAAACCAGAAAACTATAGAGAGTTTTCAGGAGACAGATTGCAGCAGCTTCAGAGAGGGAATGTAGATGTACGACAGTGGGGTTTTTTATCCAATCCCAGCCTATCACAACCATCTTACCACATTATGGCCATGTACATTGGGAACATGTGGCCAGCCAAAGCCATTTTATCCGGTTGTTTCCTTCACAAGGCATGGAAGTTACCAACATGCTTTATGGTTGCAGTTGCTTATCCTCAGTAAGTTGTGAATTGAAATGTTAGTGCAAAAAGAACCAAACCCAAGCATCTTCAGATATTATCAGAGTTGTGTAGAGACAGTATTGTTTTTTGGACTGTCATTCCCATGGTAATCTGCTCCTCAAGAACTGGTAGACACATCCCATAACTAAGCTGTTGTACCCATCCTGAGCTTGTCATTTGTGTCTTTTTCTGTGCAGAGGGTGCTGTTTGTGGATTGGGTGCATGAAATCCTTGCTTCACTGTTTGGTGCTGTGTAGCAACATATGTTAGCTTGACCACATGTAACCATAAGAAGAGGGAACCATGTGCTCTTGTACTGTTAACTATTTGCCTTATAGAAAGCTCTAAACCTTTGTGCTGTGTTGCAAAGCTAGTGAGCCTAATGCCCAGAGATATTATCATGTCCCAGCTGAGGGAAATCCTCCTCCTCTTATGTATTTTACCTACCTCACAGGGGTGTTGTGAGGCTTGACTAAAGTTAGCAAAGCACTTGAATATCCTCTGATGAAATGCATTTAAAAGTGTAAAGTGTTATTGACGTGGTTGACCAAACTCAACCTCAATACCAGTATGTAGCGTCACATTTTTAATTTCTACTAAACAAAATCGCATGCAGATTTGTTATAATAAAAAAGCAAGCCAAATATTATTTAATATAACCTCTACCCTGTAATGAAGGCCAAAATTATGATATCCAAAGAGTGTGCAGAAAACTAAGCCTTCAAATGTGAATTGCTTTGAGGATTTAATAGAAAAGAAGCATGTGTGATGGTCTGCCCCTTTGCAATTTTGTTCAAGATTGTCTTTGATGACTTTTCTTTTTCAACACCACAGATTAAACCACATACCTCCAGGATGCGCACAGAAGTTTCTGGTCTTTCCATTGATAAAGGGCAGGCTAACAATATGTTCCAAAGTCAGAAGTTTATTTCAGCCTATGTATTCTGCACAGTGCACAGAAATTTCCACTGTTGCTCATTTGAATTGAAGTTCTTGCACATTTAACTGGTGTTGGATGTAAGTTGATAATTTAGTGGCCTTGAGCAACTAGTCTGCTACAGATATCAAGCACTAAATGTATCTGTTACACATACTTGTTGATGTATTGCTTATAATTGTTGTATTCTGGCAATGTTGATATTACTGCTATAGCTAAGGTTGAGCTGGCCTTTCCATTATAATTCCCTATTATTTTATTTTTTATATTTTGTATTTTGCTGTTTCACACTGAATAAGGTTTAAATTTAAATGGATTAAATCCAACAAAACTATAGCTGTTTTCTACAATATTCAATGCCCCTGCATTTAATTATATGTCTTTAGAAACTTCTTTTAATAAGAAGTTCCACACAGCTGTCTGTTAAGGAATAGTTGATACCTCATGGAAAACTCTAATACAGTCTGCTTAGAAAAATCTATTTATCTTATTGATTTTCTTTCTCCTTTACCAGTCCTTTTCTTCCTTTGTCCTTATCTAAAGATGGGCCCCATTTTTATAATTTGGATTGTGATTAGGAAGCCAAATAGCCCCAACTTTTCAGCATTTTCAAGTCTGGGATTTAATTTTGTTCTTTCTAGTGAGAGGAGATGCTGCAAAATGTGGATCCAGCGTGGATGTGGACCTCACCCAGGCCCTGGGCGTAATTTTATAGAGATTTAATGAGGCCTCTATCTCTAATCAGCCTTTGTATGACTCAGGATCCTTTGCAGTTATTAATTGATATGGCTTACTAAATCACATAGGAAGACATATGAATAGACATGATTTTATGCCAGCATAACAATATACCCATTGTAAAAATACCTGTTGTATTTTTATAACATTGTCCACTACAAAAATCTCAGCCTATTACTTTGTAGCTGATAGAATTATTCATGTATCCACTGCTAATAGCTGTTAAAATTACAGTAGCTACTAATCGTGACTAGGGCAGAACAATGTGAAAAATTCTTCTGAAATAAAATGTCACTTCTGCTATTACTGGGAGTACTTGGACATTGATTTTGATGAAAAAAACTTCGTGTGTCCTTAAGTACATCTAAATTTGAGACCTTTGATGATCTTTTCAGTGAATATAGCAAGAATTCCAATACTGTGTTGGAAACTGAAGATGAGTATTGTGTAGCTTTTGGGTTGTTCTGGATATTTCACTGAGCTTTGAGTGTCAGAGGAAATATCTCCATTGATGCAGAAGGGTGCTTTCACAGCAAGGGTCCTGAACCATACAATTAAATCCTTAGTAGTAAAAAAAAAAAAAAGAAAATTATATATATCTATATATTCATGTGAAAAATCCTCTGTAGAGATAATTTTTCCATACAATGTCAGTAAGTCTGATTATTTGGATTAAATGAAGCCAGTATTTGCAAATGAGTGTGACACTGTTTAGATACCTGCATAATAAGGTTTTGATTTTCCACATGATTATAGCCAATACTGAAGTAAATGAAAATAGACTTTGAGTCAAATGTGCAACTTCCTCTTTGAGGAAAAGGGATCTGACTTTGAAACCTGTTTATGTATATAATCATCTTACCACCACTCCTGTTATGAGTACTCACCATATCAGGCTGCCTGTCCTAAGCAGGGTTTATAGCCACAGTGTCAGTATGAGCATGGAGGAATAAAAGGACCATCCTGCTTCTGAGCAGCCTGAATAGAGGCTGTTTGCCCAGCTTTGGATGGCTGTATTGCCTGCCACTGCCATCAGCCCACCCAGGTCAGGAAGGCGGTTGGGAACCACTGAAGTGCACAGGGGCTTCACCCAAGTTTCTCTCAGCTAGGCAGGAGGGTCAGAATGCCCCTCTGCTGGTTATGGGTTGTGGGTGATCTTCAGAGATTAGTGTCATTGACTTGTGCTAGCAGGAAACAAAGGTCCAACTAGTCAGCCTGCATTGCCCAGAGAAACCTAAATCCCTGAGCTCTGGTCAACCCAATTGGAAAATGTTCACCAAAATGCTTGTAAAGGTCTAGAATATTATAATGTCCATTCTTCAGAAGTCATTTCAAACAGTCAAATATTTTGAATTTTCAAGTATGCATAAGAACACAGTTTTTTCCTTTATCATATTTTTCTTAATATTTGAAAATGTGCCAAGAGTTTCTTGGGCCTTTTTCTAGCAAATGGTTTGGAACGGTGTCACAGCACATTATTTGTGGTAATAATAGTAGTAATAGTAGTTGCTGTACTAATGCCATCAAAAAATTCAGATGCCTGTGCAAACCTGTATGGCACTAGTGACTGTGCGGTTCCAGTTTTGCATACGAAATTGTAAAGAACTGGCCGCTTTGTTTCTCATATGACTGTGGATGCTTCTGTCTATCTTAAAACAAATATGGAAACCCAGTGAAATCACTCTGACTTGAGCAAGGAGTCCATGCTGGCATGAGTAATTTAGTTTTCAGTGAGAGGGAAGGGGACAAAGGGACTGCTGTGTGTAAGGATTTTTTATCAAAGTAAGGCCACATGCCCTAGTTGGAGCGGAATTTTAAAATCAAGTGTATTTTGAAGAAGCTGGTTAAGCTTAGCTCCATCTTGTGTCTATGCTGACAGTGGAGGGTAGCTTTACTTCAGAATACCCCTACATGGTAACACAGTTGAGGTCAAATTTTATAAAAGACATGTGGAACTGGTTTCATTGAGATGTGTTTAAGGAGAATCACCGACATGAGCAAGTGCTGTGGGTCAGTCCCAATGTCTTTTCTCAGGAAAAAATACATTTATATTTGGCTGATCTGTAACTAGTGAAGCAAGTGCAGCATGGCCAAATAGTATTTCTGAATGCTTTGCTTATTTTATGTGCACCATTTCCTAACGATATCAAAGCAGCGTTGGTAGAGAACATAGAGGTGAGCAGCATTGTGAGAGCAGAGGGGACTGTGCTGCAGCAGGCAGTAACGAGCCAGGAGGCTTTAGCCAGAGTGCCCTGGCACTTCTTGGACAGCATCGCTTGGATTTGCCTGATACGGATAGCCTTGGTACAACGGATGAGGCCAAGAGCCAAGATCTCAGTTCTCTGAGATACATTTCAGTCGACTTAATATGTTCATTTCTGTAATTTCAAAATAACCTGTAGCCAAACTGAGGACACGTGTGGCTGCAAATCCTCTGTTGGTGCACGGTGAGGTAGATCCGTTGAAGTGACTGATGTGAATTGCAGCTGAGGATCTAACCCATTGCTTTCAAAAGAGCCCTCTGAGGTGATGGCTGGGCTGCTGTACAGGATGTTTCGCACATTTGTATCTATGTTTCAGTAGCACATATTGATGACAAATGGTTTTTGTTTTCCTTTTGCTTTTTGTTAGAATAATACTTTGCAATCGGTTACAATGTGATAAAGCTTTATAATATGTTTGGAGAACTGCAGAAAACTGTACTGTGAAGAGTGTGGCTACTACCCTCTCTTTTTCCTGCAAACAGTAGATTTCAGCAGAGATGGACTTCCCTGGACTTAGAGACGCTGTGAAAAGAAACGTTCTAATGAAAACATCATTGTAATTACTGTATAACTACCCTGTACAAAGGCAGTTTTGTTATATGTTTAAATGTAATTTTGCTATGTTGGTTTTATGTTTGAGGGACAATAGGTTTTGATGTGGGTGAGACGTATAGCCTTATAAAAACAGATTGTAGCTCCCTGTCTGATGTTTTACTGAAAGGTGTTTAGTTGCTCTATTTTTGCAGAAGATAAACATAAACCAGTTCCCTGAAAACTAATGATCTATTCCTCTACACACAGGTCAATGACATAAATGGATCATAGTATTGAAAATAAAGGCTTGGTAAGAAATTACATTATTTTCCCAAGAGACTCCACATGTAAGATCTTTTGACACCTTAGGAAGAAAGAAGTCCTGCAGCTATTAATGCTGATTATAATGGATGAGTCCCTCTATTAAGTCTGTCTCAGCCTTAGATTAATTCTGAATACTGTAATTAGAGGAACATATTTTTTCATCACTTCTCAAATCTGTACTCTTTGGAATTCAGTTCTTTGTCAAATAAGAGGTGGAGCTGGGTCAGTTTAGATACAGTTCCCCAATGGTTTCACACAAGCATTTGCAAGATCAGAATGCTATTTGCATTTAAAGGAAGTCTAGATCATTGCATAATGTCACAGTTCTTTATGTACCATATATACATGCATGTATAGCTTCTAATTCTGGACCATTTTGCTTTGAAAAAGATTTCATTGGTTATTTGTATTTACAGATCTTACTCAAAAGTTTCAACTCAGCGAAGCAGTTGGACATAGGCAGGATGTGAGGCTGTGTTGACCATGACTCAGCCACATACATAGGCGTGGAGGCAGCCCCACTGACTTCTGTGGCATTAATCAAGTGCCTCAAATTATGTATCAAATCACGCATCAGGCTGAAACAGTCTTTCTGGAAAGTGGTTTAGGTTGAAACCTGTTTCTGCACAGGTTTCAGGTGCAGGATATGGTGATGTGTTTTTGCTGAATTTAAAATCACAACTTTATATAGAGCCAACTGTTCTCTCTTTTTTATAGAAAAGTCTATATTTTACATATAGAGGGGAGATACTGATTCTCAGTATATCTAAAAATGCCAAATTTAACAACTTTTTTCATTTATTGTTTGAAACATCCTAGGATTTGAGATTATAAGCAGAATTATTCTTAGAATGTTAATGGATATAGATCTAATCAGCAGTTTAAATCATTAGCCAAATAAAATACAGTAATTTCTGTTACAGTTTACCAGAAAAGTGTTTTTCTATGATATGCCTTTAAAAATGACTCCATAAATATGAGACCACGGTGTGTTCAACATAACATAAAATTTTTATTCTACTCTAACTAAGGATTCTACTCTAACTAAATGGATTTTTTTTTTTAAATGAGAAACTTTATCTTCTGTATTTTAAGCAGAACAAATTTGAATTTTGTTTCTGATAATAAAATTTTGTATAGTAATGTGTAATTCATCACTGTCTTAATTTTCTGACCTGGAGACATGGCTAAGATAAATAATACCCAGCCTTTTGATTATGTTCCCATTTCAGTTGAGATAACAGTTTAATAATGCTGAATAGATACATTGAGGTTTTGCAATGAAAAACATGCAAGAAAAAGTATTTTTTGACGTGAGGAATTTTTCAAAATATTAAAATGCTGGGACTAGTAGAAAGCAGAGATCCACAGAAAATATAAAATTTGGGCTTGGAAGTACTCTTAAGCACTCTAAGACTAACAGGACTGAGGCTGGAATAGAGAGCAGAGTCTGTCTTTTGTGCTTTTCTAATTATGTAAATTTTGAATAAGCAAAAAGATATTTTCATTGGTAAACGTGATTTCAACTGGAATGCAGTTCAAATGACTTTTCAGTAAGAGTCCTTGAATTCAGGCTATTATTTTCCTTTTTTGAAGAACAGTTTTCAGTAACAATGAAATGTGAAATATGTGCAATTATTTACCCATTGGATACAATCATGTTCCCACTGAAGTCAATTGGAGCTTTGACATTGACATCACTGAGAGTAAAAGCCAACCCTGTATTTTTCAAAATATACCTTTCAATACCAGAATGTCTTTTTTCTTTAACAATAAAGATGTTTTGTTCTGTACTGCACATCTTAGTCTGCTGAAAAGCTGAAGGGAATTTTTAAAGTCCTGATTTTGCAAAGCACAACAGGCAGCATTGATGCTTTGAGCATAGGTAAGCAAAGCTGGGGCCTAAATGAGTATGTTTATAGTATCCTACCATTAAACACTTCACTGTATTATGCTAGGGCTAGAGTTTTGACCATTCTATATGCATACGTCAGCAGAGTATGGAGACATACCCCTCATATCTTTTTCCTGAGTTCAGGTCTGGATCAGGATTTCAGGAGGCCTGAGGAGGTGGCTTGGGGGCTGGTGGAGAGCTTTCACGTTAAGAAGGGATACTGGTATGTAGGATGAGCTATAAAGGCTAGGATGTACTGCTTCCAAAAGGGGCCTTGTCCCTCCCCTTTTTACGACATATACCTCTCCAGGAGTGTTGAAATAGCTGAGATGAATTGCACAGCAACCCTGGAAGCATCCCTGGGAGATGAGATAGAGCGTGAGGAGGGAGAAATGAAATCCCAGTGCCAGCACATCTCCTAATGAAACATCAAAAAGAACATGCTTGTTTCTACCCCAGTGTGGCCACTGCAATCAGCAGCACTTCAGTCAGTGGCTGAGCTGCTTTCAAGTTGAACATTTTCATACAAGACCAAATGAAGAGCTGTTTATTTGCTCTTGGTTCAGTGTCTTCAGTAAAAGCAGAACTTTAAAGGCACCCATTTGCTTTGAAAGCTCCGCAGCTGAGCTGGAGGGAGTAGGAGGGAGAAAAGTTAGAGCCTTTGGTTTGTAAATTGACTTAGGAATATTTGCTGTCGTAATAACAGAAAATCAGCTTTTGCTGACTAATTCCCTGCTTCCTCCTATTCCTAGCAAAAATTATCTAGCTCCCTTTAAGCTACAGCTTCAGCATAGAAGCCACTGTGCAGAGTCGCACTGCTATCAGAGGCATTCTGACTCCTGCATACTGCAAGGACTAAGGCCTCAGGAGTGGAGAGAAACAATTCGGTGAGCTGGTGATAATTCTGGCTCTTCTGAGAATCAAGAACATAAACCCCATATTAGAGAAACAGTATTGAGAATGATGTATTTTGATGGCTGAGGCTGTATTATGGATGAGATGGGAAAATGAGCACAAAGATAGTTGTCAGAAAAGTGTAATGAAGGTAAGGCTGTAATGATGTGAAATAATGAGGATGTGCTTGGGAAATTAAAGCCTCATTATGTTGAAACTTAGTCTTTGAATTAGCAGCCACATCTACTGTGGCCAAAATCTAATTAAACAGAAATTGCTGAGTGGTTAAGGAGGCACCCTACGAGTGTTGCTGTTTGCATCTATTGGCTAATGTCAAGCTATAGAAACTCCTCTGTGCTCAATCTAGCCCATACTGTCCTGTATGTGCCAGTTTGTCCTAAGTGAACCCATTAGAATTTGGACTAATGGTGGAAGGCTGAATGAGAACTGCATCAGCAGGACCATGGTGAGACTTTATTCTCAGGTACATTTCCCATGCATCACCTCTTCCCCTTTCTGTCACAATCCTACTGCTCTTCTCAGGCCACAGCAACGGTAGGAACAGCAGGTAGAGCCTAGGTATATTTTGTATGGTTTTGCCTTCATATAACCTTGCTTCTCATCAGTAATTAGAAGGCTGTAAATGAAGAAAGCAGGACAGAAGGACCTAAGTGGCTTTGATTTTCCATGGTGCTACCCGTCCTGCCCCTGCCCCACCAAAGGGCCTTGCTATCTGCTAAGCTACTAGGGGCTGAGCATCAGCATTAGGGCTCAAGCCCTAGTACAGCACTTTCATTCTGCAGTTTCTTGAACATGGTGTTAATTACTCATTTTACTGCTACAGCATTACTTCTAGCAAACATCTTTTTGCTTCTTGAACTTAGGAATCACTTTTGTCTGTTATACTTACCATCATTTTTGACCTGCTCATTGCAGAAAGTTAAGAAAAAGAGGAGGAAGAGGGGGCGGATAATAAGATGCCATTACATGACATGTCTATTACAGTAATTTATTTCATGTGGCACAGAACTGTTGCCAGTGATAAATGCATGTTCCTGGTACAATTATGAGATGTACCTTGAACTTTTCAACAATAAAACTGTCAAAAGGTTGCAATAAGCATAAGTACAAATGTGAATCCGTCCCTTAAAAAGATGAAATAGCTCACAAATATGATTTTAATAAATGGTATTATTTTCAGAGATGCACTTTTAGATCCATTGACTATTTATAGTTAATACCAAAAGTGTATATTGTTTCTGCTCTATGATCATGGATGTAACCCATTTTTTCCCATTCCACTCAGTTGCTTAGCTGATTGACACATTTCAAATACTTTTCTATGGAGGTTATAGTAATGATGTCATAGTAGAAGTCTTAGCACAAGATCAGCATGTATTTCCATATGTACAAGTGAAAATCAGAGCAGTTCTGCCCCTTTCAAAATGCCTGTGAGATTTTGGGTGGTTAATATCAAAAGCAGGTTAACCCAAGCAGGTAAGTAACCCCAAGGCAGATAAATTACTCCAAAGGAGAACACATCAGCTTGGAAAGCAGAGGCACTTTGGGAAGGGGGAAGGAGGTCTTTATTGTTTTCTGAACATTTTGAACATTCTGAACAATTTGTGCAGCTATAAAGGACAAGCAGAGGAAAACCCCAACCAAAGAAGCTGGAGCAAATGAACAAAAACCCAAGACACAAGCAAGAATTGAGGCTATGGCTCTGAGAAAAGCTTACAGAGAAGGAGCTTTGGGCTAAATGCTGAATTAGAAGGCTGAAAAAAATACATACAGAGGGTTATTTCACATCAGCACGTCCAGTTTAATGCCAAGCAGTTTCAATAATCTCCAGTGGAACCAGTGTGATAGGAGAGAGCTCAAGTTTTTAGGTTAAAAAGCCTTCACTGGTCAATATTGTAACATTAATGAAACACATGCATGTTAAAACATTCCTTCTGTAGTTACCAACAACTGTAAGACAAATTATTTCTGCTTAAGATAAACATTGTGTGGTGGGTACCACTAAATGTGGTGGATCTGAGAAGCAGTAAAAGATGTAGACTTCCTTAGTGCCATATTGTGGCTGGTCTAGGCTGATGGGTTAGGATTTCACTCGGTGTGCTATGAAACTGCAGATTTTTCCCTTTAATTTTAAAACAGTGCAAGCCATAAGCTATACCGTGTATACAGAGTGCTTGTACTGTATTAAAATATATGAACTGCTTAGGGGATCTGTTGCTTGAACTAAGATTAGTTCACAGAATTCAGTAGCAGATAAATGGTTGACTCAGGAATTTTTTTGTTCTGTTTAAATCTCCTTATCACTGAGGGTATTTTTCAGTAACTCATAGTTCAACCTGGGAAAAGTAGTCAGATTAATAAAAAACTAAGGACAAAATATCAGGATCATGGTTCATAAAAACTGTCTCTGTATTTGTCTTTACATAATTCATTCTTCTGTGACCTTGCCCAATACCAGAATTTCAAAGGCATGTATGGGGTTTGCATTTTACTATTTTTGTGTGCACACTAAATTAAAATGGGCAAATATTTAATTGATATAGCTGCATGGAATTTCTATAGAGGCTAGGTACTCAAAATTATGCATATAATAAATGGAAAAATGAAGGTCATAGGTTTAAAATTAGGTGTGCTTTGTAATAGGGCATAAAATGGTGCTACACATTTTAAGGGTCTTAAGTGATTTGTTTAGGCTATAAAAGGATAGAAGTCTAACTACTTCCTTCCTGCATGTTAAACTTGCCCCTTCTGCTAACCACATACAAACCTGACAGTGCATAAAGGTACAAGTCTTACTGTGCTACATGTAAAAAACTGAATAATGAGATTTGCTAAAACCAAGGGATTAAGGGAAATATGTAATGAGAATTGACTCTGCAAGCTTCAGCAAGTTAAGAGCAGGCAAGTATAGACAAGTGGATAAACTCAAATAAACAGAGTTGACTCAGCTGGGCAAGATCAAGTTTGTTTTCCGAATAAGTAAGTATACTCACTTTCTCTACGTTGTGCTAGCAACTTCTAATTTGTATCAGAGTTGGTGACAGAAGAATTGTATCCACTGATCTGAAGGCACAGCAGAACTGGGATTTCCGTGCAGTAGTAATGATTCAATTAATGTACTATCCAGTCCTATTTTAGCAGAGCTAGAGAGATCTGAACTGCTGAGACAAAGCACTACTTCCAAAGAGCCTGGTTCTTACAATGTGTGTCAGACTTGCTAAGTTTAGTTGTCTACTAGATGTCTGCATCTGAGCTAGTTATCTAGGATCCCTGAGTCAACATGGAGAAAACCCCAATAAATCACATCATAAAATATGCAACTAATCCAGTAAGGTGGATAGAAAAGGTGAATATCATGAATTTCAGTAGTAGGATAATGTACATAGGAAATTTTAATGCATAACCTGAAGTAAAGGATGAACTTGGTAAAACTGACTCTGTTTATTGTAAATGAAAATAGTAACTGAAGTAAAACTCAGGGAGTTGGTCAGAACCTGAAAGTAAAAATGTAACCATGGGAGTCTCAGTAGGGCTTTTTTTTTTTTTTTTTTTTTTTTTTTCCCCATAGACCTCTGTCACTTGTATTAGATGGGAAGCAATATATCCTAGTCAAAATATGTTCGAGGATAGACAGTCTGTTCTGGTAGATGACAGTCCTCTGATAGCATGTAATTGCTGCAAAGTTGATAAATCGATTCTTTCTTCTATCCTGATTTAAACCCAGAAATTTTTGTTCCACACTACATGTGGGATATTGGCTTTTGTTCACTTAATTAGTATTTAGGGTTTGACTGTTTCCTGATGACATTACTCAAGAATAGACATGGAGTACTGCTTTTGGCTAAAGCTAGCTCCTAAAGTACTCCAAGGGCAGAGAGCAGATACATGCTCTGAGCAAGGCTCTAGTTTGTTTTATTCATGAATAATATAATTTCTTCCTGACTCTTTGATGCCATGGTAAGGAAGATGTTGTCTGATATTAAAAATCCTTTATATTGTCCGTGTCTTTTCAGTTTGTAATGTCTTACATCATAAAAACAGAGGTAGTATCTAAGCCCTATGTAGTGGCAAATATAAGGTGGTGCAATAATTTTCTTTACAGTGAAGGCAACTGGCAGTAAGTTATGAACAAGGTGGCTGTAGAGAAAAAAAGAGTAGGCTGTAGGAATATAAAAAAATAACAAAAGTGCTTATGGCCTTGAATAAAGGCATTGGACTCAAATGGATTAACATACCATTTTAATCTCGGACAAGTAAAGAGCACCAGACAACTGAGTACTTAGTGAAGAAAGATATTGAGAGAGAAGTATGGAAGTGGAACAGTATAGTACAGCATCAATAATCTGGAAATTATGTATAAAGATGAACTATTTCCTTTGACCAAGCAAGAAGCAGCTTTAGGCTTCACAGCCCCTACACACATTTCAAAACATTGTTAGACACATAGTAGGTAAATGGCAGAACAGAAATGGAGGAATAGATTAAAACAATTGTTACCTACTACTGGGCTTCAGAAAATTGAAGGTGGCAACACATAATGATTATGTATACTTAGGCAGCCAGCGCATCGCCTTTAGTAAAGCTAGCTTTGATCATTAGGATGCTAAAGAGGAAGTGTTGGGGAAAAGAAGGCATTTCTGGACTTGAAGTTAATGAATGCAACATCATTAAGTAGTGTGAATTTACCAAGTACAGATGTTTCAAGACAAACTTGATGATAGCTTTTTTGATAGAATTGCAAAATTATTGGGTGAATTCAGAGCAGTAGCTATCATTTATTTGGATTTTAATAAAGTATTTGACAGTGCTTTCAAAATGAATTCAAATTGGCCAGGGAACAAACATATTCACATGGACGGAAGCTGGCTGAAGAACTGTTAACAAAGATAATGAGAAGTGGCAATCTGTAAGACTTAGGTGAGATATCTAGTGAATGCCTGGGTTTGCTCAAGTTTTAATATCTTCATTAACAACTTCTCTGAAAGGAAGGAAAAAGCAGCCTCTTAATGAAATATACAGTGTGAGGGACTTGTTAACAGTAAGAATGGGGAAAATTTATGAGACCTTACTTAAAGAATTGAATAATGGGCAGGAAATAAGATTCACCGCTAAATGCGGGCTAATTCTCCTGGGGAAAATCATTCACAAACCCAGTTACTCAGTAGAATGGAGAAACCTCAATAGTACCAAATAGTCTAGAGGAGTTAGCAGAGCAAAGCAGGCACATGACTTATAGTAGCAAAATGAACTAGTACTATTACGGGATCACACTGTAATGCATAATGTCACCAAGCAAGAAGTTATAATCTTTGTCCACCAATTTTGGTTTGACTGCAATTGGCTATGGGTTTTCATTCTCAGAAAGAATTTAAGAAATAGGAAAGAATTCAAGATGAGAAACATAACAGGATTTAGGGAGATAGTATTTGATTGCTCTAATTAGATGGTTCAACTTGTTAATAAAATGAAGTCCTTGGCAAAGAGATTATGAAAATAAAAATTTTCTATGTATTTATATGTACACTGAATAGATATAATTAAGAAAATATTAAATGAAAGACCAGTGTCTAAGTCTATGAGTAACATAAATGCAAAGTAAAGGAGAGGAAGTTTCTATGATTATATCTGAAGTCAAGAAGAGTCCTAAGAGAAGTATTTGCAATGTCATCTTGAATTATTTGGATCATTTATGTGTTTACTCTTTGGATCCTTATGTCAGCTGTGGTAATATGTGCTTTAGAGTCAATAGGAAGAGGAAGGAAGAGATGCCACAGCTTAGCTATCCCAAATTTCCTAGAATGGACAGAGTGAATCCTCCAGTAAGAATAATGGCATGAAGTTAAGAAAAGGAATGCCAGATCCAGGTAAATGGTCTGCAAGTACCCTCTCAGTGCTTCCACTAATTCTCTGGTCTGGAAAACACTGCAAAGACTGAATTGAAATCAACAGTGGGCCAGATTTGCTGTTGTGTCGCATCTTTAAATTTCTCCAGTTGCTCTCAGTTTGTATCTTTAAAAGATGCTTGAAGAACAACAAACACCTTCACTCCCTAGCTAAAAGGTTTGTAGATTGACATCTGCCACAGTGGATGGATTGTACCTACGTGCTGATAGCATGTTGCAAAGACCTTGCTATCCTTACTGGGAGCTGCAAGAATCAGGGGAAACAGGAGGGCTTGGGCTTACTGTCCCCCTACCAGGTCCTAGAATCAGTCCATAACCAATCTTAACATAGTGATTGTCAGAAGGGATGGCTTTGGGGTGAGTAATTATTGATAAGAAAATATAAAGTGTGTAATTTAATTTTAATTTATTCCTGTCTTTAGCTTTTTTTGTGTGATTGCAGCTGTACCTTGAAAAACTCTTATATGACTCTGATTTTTAATCCTCAGACTCTCCTAGAAACAAATTATAGCAGTGCTCAGAAACTCACCCCATTGGTAATTGAAAGCACTTTGGGCATCTTAAAAATGAGATTTTGATGCATAGATAAATCTAGTGACACATTACAATATTGCCCTCTGAAAGTGTGTGCGATATTCCTGGCTTGCTGCATATTACATAACATAGCTATTAAATGCAGATTATCTTTCAAAGGAGAGGCAGAGATTAATGAGTCAAATGAAAATGATGAATTAAATGAGCCTGATCAGACACACTTACAAAATTAGCTAGCAAAGAGTTCTATAGAAACAAGAAATATTAGAGCTGGATTGTTCAAACACAATTTTAAGAAGAGTGGCAATGCATATAAACATAGATTATCACATTATAGTATTCTTATTCTATTTTTTTTTTTCTGTCAAATACATAATGCAAAGGCATTGCAGGCATTACTCTGCTAACAGCACCTTGGGCAAGAAAAAAGGTGACTGCCTTCTCCTAGATCAAGTACTGAGACTCAGACTGCTGGGTTCTGACCCTGAACTGGCTCTTTCTCCAGTGGGGGCTGGAGACTTCAGTGGGGCTCCATGCAAATCCAGAAAACTCCTCCCTTGCAGTCAGGCCTGATCAGAGCTATAAATCAAAGGCACTGATTTGCTCTTTGTCTTTAGGCAAATCATTTATCCTTAGCAGAATGCAAATCATCTAGCCTTTGCATAATAATACTTTCCTCTCAAGGGATATTGGAAGGTGTGTGTGTTGAATGGTGGAGAAATGTTCAGAGAGCCTTTGGTAGAAGTTGTTTTGTGAATACAAAGTCGTCTTGTTTTTACATGCTATAATGGGCAGAAAGATGGTGACTTGCTGCTTACCACTCTTAATGCTTGTTTTTGCTTTTATGTGCTACCAGATTTCCTTGTGTGTTGGCAAGACTGTTGTCACTGATGCAGTTGTTATCCAGCTACCACTTATATTGACCCTGGAACAGAAGGTTAACACCTCCCCAACCTCTTTATGTTCATGTAGAGTGTTGTACAAAAGGAACACTTTCAATGCAACAGGGACGCAACTTGTCTTCAGAGCATTGCATGAGATCCCTGGACTTTCAAGGCACATCTGCCGACACAGAGCAGTACTGTGGTCCCTCCAGCCCAGCTCGCAGTCAGACCCAAAGCAGCTGCCTTTCTACCTCCCCTCTGTAATTGGCTTGTCAGCTGAAGGGCTGCTCTGTTCAAAGGCAGCTGATCTGCTGGTACTCCTGCCTCTTCTTCAGGTACAAACCACTCTGTTATAATAACAGTAACTTTGCAAAAATTTACGAACTGTATATTCAGTGGAAACTGCCAGGATGCTTTGCTGACACTACTTTAATTACCATATCATCTGATAAATGACTGCATAGCTTAGTGAGATTCCTTTGGTGAGGGAGATCAAGACACTGGCTCCATCAGACTGAATACAACCTTTTCACTTAATTTATGTAAATCTCTGAAATCAGTCATATCCCCAGCATATGTTTCTGGAACTCCATCCATCACCGTCATGATGTCTTTATCAGTTGATGCTAATACTGCTGTTTCTAACTTGAAAGCTAAAAGAAGACGTGAAAATTGATGGATATATGAATAGCTGCTACCTTGGAGATTTCTTCTTCTTGATGGAGTTTGGGCTGACAGGTATGTGGTGAGTGAATTCGACAACATCCTAACTGTTTGCAATTACATTCTCCATCCTTATTTTTATAATAATTCAGTATTTAACATCAATGTTCCAAAATATTGTTGTAGAAGAGCTGTGATCTATAACACTCTAACCGGAGCTTGAACCAAGAGTAATATATTTTCTGAAAATGGGCAATAGAAATCACTGGAGAAAATAAAACGAATTCAAATGCCTGATCACTGGCAGAAGCACTGACCTTGGAGAGTGTAACTCTAGCAAAAAAAGGAACATACAAGATCTATGTGTGGTTGTGCTGACTGCAGCACTGTTTAATTAACTCGGATGGCCAACCTTCCTCTATGCCTTCTAATGTGAGGGATTTTCGTCGTACTTTACAAAGAAGATGGAAAGGATCCTGAACAATGTCTCTGGAAGAGTCAAAGCAGTCAAGGCAGGGAAATGCGCTGCTTCTGCAATTCATGTCTGCTGGCAGACAGCTGGAAAAAGAGGCCTCAGCTTGCAGTCAGACTGCGTTGGAGGGGGAGCTCGTGTCCAGCGTCCTCAGAGAGGCACAGGGCAACTACCAGGCTGTGACTGCAGATGAAATCAAAAAGCGTCTGCTTTAGGGCTGCCCTCCCTGAGGCCTCTGATGCCTCTCTCTTCGCAGCAGCTCCTGCTGTTGAGCCATGCAGGTGACTGGTGAGCCCTTGGCTGGGTGCGCAGACAACCAAGCTGACGTCTTTCATTGACACAGAGCGCTGTAGTGAGGTAAGCTGACTGCCGGCTCTGTCCATTCCCTGGCTTTCCAACCTCGGGGCTAGACACCCCTAGACTTTGCCAAATACCTCTATGAAAAAGGTGGCCGAGGTCTATTTCTGCTGTGGAAACATCAGTTAACTTTTTCTCCAGTCCAACTTAGCTAATAGTATTTTTTTGACACTTTCATCTGTTACTCACCCAATTTTTGGTACTGCTGATTCCCAGGAGTTATTCGGTCCCTACGGCAGCCTGAGAGAGAGACCAGTGTAATTTGGGAAGATCCCTACCAAACCTTTATACGTTTTCCCTTGAGAAAGATGGAGACAAAGAATCCAACAGCACGGCACCTCTTCCAGACTTCTGGTGCTCTGCTTCAAGTCAGAGTGTCTTGACAAAGCGGCAATAATTTCAGTGGTTAGTGATCTCATGGGAAGAGCAGTGTTGCCTGATCATAGAAACACTTCAAAGCACTATCAAAATGATTATAATTCCTTCATTTAAGAACTCTTTCTGGCTTCCTATCAAAGTATATGCTTACACTGTAGCCACACAAGTGTTATTATAGATATCATTAAGCTAACTATGTATCTTTCATAACAAGACAAATAAGCAGATACTTTTCTGCATGCTGCCTCTGAACAGAGAAACTTGAGACACTGCTCACAAGCAGGTGTCAAGTGACGTTTACAGTCTTTAGCTCGTATTTCTAGTCTAATATAGTCTACCTTCATACTATGGTCATTTTCAAGTTCTTAATTGAATCTTTCTTGTTCCAGTGCCTCCAGGGAAGACTCATGGCTAGAAATTACTCTTCTTGAGGCCTCATGTGCAAATGTCATAATTTCAATGAATGCAGCTTCTGCTGCAGGGCAAATTCAAAGGTATGTTTTTCTTGGGGCATTCACTCACCTTTTGTGAAATGCAGAAAAGCCCCAGTCCATATTTTCCTTTTGGAAGATGAACTGAACCCAGTGGGTATTTATAGCCTAAGCCAACTAACACCTGATGAAAGCCATGAGATCAAGTCCAAACTTTCCAAAGGACAGTAGATGCCATTGTGGCTGATGACTTATTGTCTCTTCAAATAATGGTGATACTGTGACTGCAGTCATTAAAATGTTCCTAGTGATTGGCATTACCAGACAGAATCAATTCACCAAAAGAATATTATCTGCCTGCAAGAATAATATTTTAGAATATTTAATCATGAGAAACACACACAACAATTGTCTTTTAAGCAAAAATGGCAAAGTAAGAGTTAATATAGTAATTTTTCTTACATTGTAAGCAGGCATATTTAAAAAAGGAAGCTTGTCATTTTCTATCAAAAAACTTTGATCAAGACTAATGACTTTCCTTCAAATTCCTTTTTTTCCTCAGATCGCCATACTTTCTGTAAAAACCAAGGTTTTAATTATATTTTTCTTCCCTAGAGAAGGACTTTTATGAAAACAGATCTTGAGCCTTGCAGCACTTCAGCATTATACTCTTACTTCCTATTATTAGTATAATTAAACAAGTTGATTTCACAAAGCGTATGGATACATTTTTATTATACATTGCAGGCTCTCCAAGAGTGCAGCCTGTGGAGTTTTTTTCCACAGGATCCTGTGTTCTCTCTTCTTTCTTTGACCATATAACTCTGGGACTCTAAGAGAATAATTTTCAAAGGGATTGCTCTCTGCTTGCATTTTGTTGGGCAAAACAATAATGATTTTCAAAAGAACTCAGTAGACATTGTCCTAATTCTTTTCCTATGAGGTTAATTGTAAATTTCTATTTATTCTCTGAGAGCAGAGTTATACAAAGCTACTACCATCTAAGTACATTTTTATGCATTAAATTTGGTGAATTTTGAGCAGCTTGCTCAATCAATATTTATTAAATGATCAGTCCTAACAACGAAGTGTAGTCAACGTAAGTGGTAGGCCTAAAACGCAACATTTTTGATTACTAGAGATTTAATCAATTGAAGAAAACAGTGAGGCAAAATAACGAGTGATTGAAATACTGCACATGAATCATTTTAATAGCCTAATTAAGCTAAAGGTAATAACACAGCCTTTGTCAAGCTTGTCTGCAGCAAAATGCTACCATGCTGAAACTCAAGAATCAAATTTCACATTCTCCATCACATGGTGCAGAAGAAAGCAAATGAGATAAATTACAGTCTGAAGTGCCAAAGGAAGACACTTTGAGGATAAATGTACCTACATATTGTCAAAATACAGCACTACATGTTTTTTCCATCCACATCAACCGTATGTACCACGGGATAGAGAAAGGTCTAAGCTGGCAGAATTAGATTTTAGGGATCAAATACTTTCAAGAGTGACAGAATATGTGCTGCAGTGTGTCATGTTTTGAGTGATCTGAGCCCTAATGGAGAGAGCACAACCGCAGACAGCAACAGTGGCAGTATATCCCACTATTGATAGAGTAATGGAAGGAGAGAATGCAGAGTGTTTCAGAAGTTCAGATAGAAGTGTGAATGCATTGTAATTATTTATCATCTTATTTTCCTAATGAAATGAGTTACTTTGGCATACAGTGGTAAACAGCACTTGAACCAAAGGAAAGTGCAGTTTGAATTCTGACATCTTGGCTCATGAAAGGACTGTTGTCTGCATTTTTTGTCCTTTCTACATTGTAGAAAATTACCTATGGTAAAGCAAAACTTCAGTGCCATCTCTTCAGGAATTGCCAAAGAGATGTTCAACTCATGCACATATACAAAGGAGAAGAATCATATAGTTCAGAATTACATCACATCTAGTGTACAGTATTAAAATGTGACACAGTGAGTCACTGGCTAAGACTGCATTAGCAAGTAGTGTGTGTGTGTGTGTGTGTGTTAGGAGCAGCAGCTCTGTACAGAGAAAATGGACCTAACACCACAAGTTTTATTTCACAGCAGCTCAGGTCTGCTCCGATGGACTAAGTGCCTTTTAGCTGCTGGAGTGCATCTTCTGGCTCAGTTTCCCCCAGAAGGAATCCAGTGCAAGCTTTCCAGTATGGATCCCTGATGTGAATCAAAGTGCAATAAGGTTTGAGGGAATGATGAGAAATTCTCTTTAAAGGTATGCTCCTGATCTTTGTCTTATGCATGAGAATAATTTCAAGATTCTCATAGACTGTTTGTATATACAACTACTTTGAAGAAGTAAAGCCATAAAAGGTACAACAATATTAACTGCTATATTGGAGTACAAACCCATTCTTTCACTGATCTTATTCATACTTACTAAAACAAGAGTAACACAAAGTGTTTTTTAAATATGAGGACCTAAATATCTACATGGTAAGTAAGCACATAAAAAACTCTAAAAGTGATAATGACATAAAAACCTTAAAACTGATTTTAATGTTATCTAAAGAGGAACTTAAATATCAAACTTTGAGGTCTTTGATTTTTTGTTATGACTGGACATTATGAAGTTGCTTAGGACACTTAGAATTTAATACTATGTAAACGAGGACAATAAGAAAAGTATATTTGGATTAGACATCTGTTTTTTTCATAATTAATGGAGATAAACACAGTGTTGCTTATCTCATTGTAACGTGGATATCTAAATTAGGTCAGGTGGTCATATATTGCATACCTTGTCTATGCAAAATATCTAGATAATCAGAAGGGTGCAGAACAGATGCATACAGGTAGGTGAGGGGAGTTGATATAAATCATAATATCTAAAGTGTACAGGATATGATTGAATCTTACCTTGATGCATCATAAATAGGTTTTATATAGTCATTACTTGATGCAATGATAATGGACTTCATGCTTTTTATGTCTGTGCCACAGCTTGTATATACAAACTCTTGAGGTGGTATTAAACCAGCATAAAAACATTCTGGAAGGCAGGAAAATCTTATTCATGTTCAAACATAATAAACTGCAATATTGGTGATTTACCTAGCTGACATTAATTTAATTACTCAAAACTTTTAATTTTTCAAAAAGTTTTCAAATTAAACCCTAAGCCCTATTTTCCCATTTTCTCTCAGTTAAGCACTTGAAATGAGACATACAAAATATCAATGAATTTTTATTTTAACTGCTGGTCATTTCAAGTAGTAACATAAGTAGTGTTCATCTTTATTTTTCATTAGGAATAAGGTTGTGTCTGTTCCTTAATCTTCCAGAAATAGAAATGTACACAACAAAAATTACCTGGATTTCATTTGTTTACTGCACAGAAAAAGTGTGTGCATTTACCATGGCAACCTTACTTTCTTCAATAACACTTGGCACATGTGTGAGCCACTAATCTTAATGGAGTATATTTACTTATTTAAGCTCTGAATGCACTGAAAATTGCATCAAGCGTAGGATAGGGCACTGCATCAAGGTGAGACACTAAGCTTCTGTCTCTATTTTTTCCACTAATAGCCTGGCTGTTTCTTTCAAATAAACTAACATCTCTGAGCCTCTGCTTTTAGCCCTGTCATTTCTCTGGCTCCCCTTGTCAGATGGTTGTTTTGCTGTTAGAGACTTCAGCTTGTCCTGATGCTTATGCAGCTCCTATCACGATGGAATCCAGCTCTTGTGAGTGGCCCGCTGATCTCGTACCATGCACAGTCACTGATTGGTAGAGGCAAGCCAAGAAACTGCTGTCAGAAATTATTGATGATCATCTCTCACAAAGCCATCTCTTTCTAGTCTTTATAATAGTGAAAAATCAGTCCTGATGATGTGATGAAAATGAGACAGCAACCATATAGAAAACTGTGTAGTACTCTGCACATGTTTATCTATTTACATGTATTTACCTGTGCTATTATATCTCCTAATAAGTTGTACTGGGTTTGCATGGCAAGGTTTTGGTAGCAGGGGATGGGGCTACAGGGGCAGCTTCAATGAGAAACTGCTAGAATCTTCCCCTGTGTTCAACAGAGCCAATGCTGGCAGGCTCCAAGATAGACCCACTACTTACCAAGGCTGAGCCCATCAGTGATGGTGGTAGCACCTCTGTGATAACATATTTAAGAAAAGGAACTGTGGGAGAAAAATTGCAACTGGAAGGGAGGAGTGAGAATATGTGAGAGGAACAACCAGGCAGACACGAAGGCCACTGAAGGAGGAAGGGGAGGAGGTGCTCCAGGCGCCAGAGCAGAGATTCCCCTGCAGCCTGTGGTGCAGACCATGGTGGGACAGGCTGTGCCCCTGCAGCCCACGGAGATCCACCTGCAGCCCGGGGAGGACCCCACGACAGAGCAGGTAGGTGCCTGAAGGAGGCTGTGACCCCGTGGGAAGCCTGTGCTGGAGCAGGCTCCTGGCAGGACTTGTGGCCCCGTGGAGAGAGGAGCCCACTGTTGGAGCAGGTTTGCTGGCAGGACTTGTGACCCTGTGGGGGACCCATGCTGGAGCAGTCTGTGCCTGAAGGACTACAGCCAATGGGAGGGACCCACGCTGGAGCAGGGAAGAGTGTGAGGAGTCCTCCCCCTGAGGAGGAAGGAGCAGCAGAGACAATGTGTGATGAACTGACCTCAATCCTCATTGCTTATCCTCCTGTGCCGCTCAGGGGGAGGAGGTAGAGAAATCAGGAGTAAAGTTAAGCCCAGGAAGAAGGGAGGGGTGGGGGGAAGGTGTTTTAGTTTTCATTACCCTACTCTGATTTGATTGACAATAAATTAAGTTACTTTTCCCAAGCTGAATCTGTTTTGCCTGTGATGGTAATTGGTGAGTGATGTCTCCTGTTCTTATCTCCACCCATAAGCCTTTCGTTACATTTTCTCTCCTCTGTCCCGCTGAGGAGGACGAGTGATAGAGGATCTTTGGTAGGCACCTGGTATCCAGACAAAGTCAACCCACTGTGGTGGTGCAATTCTTATCCCTCCTCGCCCCTCCTTGTTGGGCTGCTTGGTGCTATGTGTGATTCCACCCACCTTCCCCAAGCTATACACCAATCTGTGGAGATAAGGACTGCTGACAGCAGTGAATCAGAACGTTAAGGTGCCCCTTTAATGAGCCTGGCTCCTGCCCTCCTTATTGCTCGGAAACGGTTATATAACACCCCATCATCTCCTAAGGGCCTGGCACACCTGTGCCTGGGATGTGGTCAAATGGGCACAATAACAGAGTTGCACATTCATCAAGTTCTTGTGCAACTGCTGGAAGACACCAGAATACTTCATTGTTTGAGCTGGGCATGAGCGAAAAAATATCTGACAAAAGTCAATTATCTTAGACCCTATAAATTGCGACCACAAGGGAAACCCTTTGAGCTCTCCTGGATCGCAGCGGGCCTGTGACCAGCATCTCCCCTGAGCTGGGATGCCTCAGGTATCAAAACCCTTCAGGTGTCATCTGCTGTCAGAGCTGACGGAAGGCCAGGGTGAAGTCAACCCACTCAAGTCTCAATTATCGCCCATTGAGGAATACCAAGGCATTGTGAATATTTACTCTAAACTTGAGAGGAGGGAAATTTTACTTTGAGTTAGCTTCTCTTTCACCCACTCTTTCTCTGCTTACTGGTGTTTGTGGGTACATGCTTCATTCTACTGGATCCAAATACTTTTGTCTCTGTGTGTGTTTGTATGTTTTGTGTTTGTGTATGCACATGTACATATGTATAGATTTAAGATACCATAAAGTAAGTTAGTGTGAATCTTGTAATCTTAGAATCTGTAGATAAGTCGCTATTTTTATAACATTTTCTGAATTACTTTGTAATGATCAGGTGCTGTTAGTTATTAATAAATCTAGATTTCCTGTTAAATCATTACCATGTTAATACTTTCATCTGCGACACCCACCACACATGTGCCTCATGGTTAGGAGTCAGGAGAGCCCCATGCTGCTAGCAGCAGAGTGCACAAAGCTGAGCTAATATCCCAGTTCTTTCTCACCTGTTGTGACTCTACCTGTGACTCCAGATCTCAGTGGTGTCCTTACCTGAGCTGTGACATCTGTTACATATCTCCCTCCAGAATTCACTGTGGATTTGCTCCTTCTCTCTCTCTGGGCCAGAAGGTGGTCTTGCTCACCACTAGGAGAAATCTCCATGACTGATACTTCCCTGGATGAGGACATAGATGAGGTGAGGTCCCGAGACCCTTCAGAACTTTTTCAGCAAAGGATTCGGGAGGAAATAAATGATGTCAACATCTGAAGTGATATTTCCATGACTGCCATTTTTTTTCCACAGATGTTACCTTTGAGGGTGATAACTCAATTTCTGAGGCTGCTGGTATCTGATGGCCTTGCAGAAAATCCCCACCTTTTTTAACAGCAGACAGCCTCTGTGTCTGTTTTAAGATGCCTGTGTGAGAGAGAACTCAGCTGAGAGTTCAGTCTGGTTTCCAAGAAATCTTCGCATCTTGGATGATGCGGTACAGACATCTTCCACCTCTAGGCTATGTCCATACTGCTAAAAGGCACCTGCTCTGGGGAATGGTGCTTAGCTCCCAGGCCAAATCATAAAGTATTTTTATAATCATTCACATTGTTCTGTAGACTGGGTTCATGTCTTCTTTGGGTTCTGGGTAGCGTGCTTATGGCCCCAGGAAATAATTGCTAGTTTTCTTTGTGCATTTTCTTCAGTTCAAAGAAAAATTCTGGAATAACAAAAGGACTGTGTTATAGCCTGCCAAGTTGCTCTTGTTTTCTTTTGTCATGTTGCCGTTAGTGTGCACTACATGCCCTAGGGCACATCAGGGATATGCAGGATGGAATTTGAGGAGTGCAAGGCCTTTTGGACTAGTTTTTCAGGGCTGAGGTAGCCAAAGCTGGCTGGTTGTGCTTATGAAGTGTAAGCTGTATCCCAGCCTGTCTCCCATTCCCTAGTTGCTTCACTTCAAAAGAGAGCCGAAGAGTGACCTAAGGCACATAGTATACAGTTTGTGTAAGATCAGGGCCTGGAAAGGAGCTGGGGAGCTAAATTGTCTGACAGCATAAGCTCATCCACAGTAAAGACTGCCTAAAACAGCTCTGTAATTTTTGGCAAGGAAAAAAATGCACAGAAAGGCTAATAATTATGATAACAATTGAAATGGATGGTTCAGAAGTAAAACAGAAAGTTGCAGCTTTCATCAGAGTAAGACAAATGGGATGAGCTTTTGCTTTGGTTTTGAGCAGGATGGCACAGCAAGAAGGTAAGGTCTTTTCCATAGCATTAGAATTATGCAAAGTTATTTTGTAAAGACTCCATCCTCTTATTTTGGAAAAGAGTGCCATACTACAGACAATATCCTGCAGGTTTTGGCAAGAGGTGCTTTTTAGTCTCTTTTTTTTTTTTTTTTTAAATACAATACTGTAGATTATATGCATTACAATTGTTTTCATTCAGAGAATATGAGATGTAATTGGACCATTGAACATGAAAGGGCCCACTGATGCATTTGCCCAGTTATAGTGTACATATTGCCTAGGGATGGGGGATAACTCTGTTGTTTCTTTTCTGTATGATGCAATTAAATTTTCTTTTCTGTACAGTGCAAGTCACAACAGTTGTCAGTACTCACTGGAGACTTTGCGAATTACTAGAATGTCAATATTTACTCCTTTTCTACCAATATATAGCAAAGCTAAAGTCTCTCTCCTTGTATGTAAGTGTGTGTGTGTATGTCAAGCAAGCACTCTAGAGTGTATAAGGGTTAATCAGCTATAGAGTTCAAAATTAATATAATTTCCAGAGAGAGCAAACACTGTAAATAAAATGTTTATGTAAAAGATGAACTCAAGCTCATTGTAAGTGGAAAAAAAAATACTGGATATAAAAATATATAGAATAAGATGGTAGCTTTCCCAAAGGGTATGCGAAAGGGAAAGTAAGCAATACAGATTAAACATTGTTTGTAATTGTATTAGTGTGAGTATGTATTTCTTTATGTGTTAATGAGAGGATAAGAAGGATGCTCTTTGAGATATGATCATGTTTTCCCTATAGAATGAGGAATTATGACCACAGCTCTTTAATTTCATACCCTCAGGAAGTGTGAGTTTAAGCCCTCGTACATCAGAAAATCTTAGCAAAGTGGTGTTACAGAGGTAGCAGCAAAGAGGAAGAGATGAGGCAGTTAGAGAAGGGCTGTGTGTTTAATTTTAATGAAATAATACATGTTGCATTAGACAAGATACACCTGATGGGAAAGTCCAATGAAATTTTTAAAAACTTTCTATATGTTTTTGACAGTCTTTAACATTTAATTAAAATATTATGCTTGCTACAGTATTCTATTGCATGGATTCAGTATAACTTTAGATAGGGTAACATTCTCTATTAAAAATTTTCATATTAAATAGAAATTTAGACACCTTGTTTTTTTCTGGTCTATCATTTGCCCCTTTTTTTTTTTTTTAAAATGTGTGATCAAACAGATACCTTTTTCATGTTTTCACTGCCTAGTTTTGAAACAGTATCAGGGATCTCTTCAGCAATTTCTTTGCAAATATGTTTTTTAAAGAGTCTTTCTACATATTGCCTGTTCCAGAACCCATTAAATTAATTGTCAAGAGTCCCACTGATTTTGCTGGACTTTAGATTAGATCCTGAATGATCTTGGAAGACCGCTGTAATGTGAATGCCTCAAACCATATTCTGTACGCCTTATCTAGCCTGCAGTTATACAGTAGGATCACACAGACTTACCATGGCAAGTGTGTGAGGAACAGTAGATTGGAGCAGTAGAACAAATACATCAATGTGAAATTATCAGTTGTATGGTACCCCAGTGAGTGGAAACTTTAAAAGATGTTTAAAAAAGTAAATGACTTCTTACAAATACTATGGAGTGTGTGTGTGTATATATATATAGACTCTCATGATATATGATTTGTGCTTACGTGACTCCCAAATCTACACAAATCCTCTGCACATAAGACTGAGAGGTCCCTATCATTTTAGACAAATTCTTTTTCTGACAAATATACATTTTAGTGAAACAACATATTTCTAAATCCTGTCTGACTGTTTTCCTGTGGAAGCTGGGAAGCGGATTCGTGACACAAGCAGGGAAAAGGTAATATTTCATAATCCTGCTTTTTAAAATGATAGAAAAGTTCTCAAAGAAGTTTGAACCATAAAATGGTAAAGGATCTGATAATGACTTTGGCTTTGTGCATAAAAGTACTGCACAGTACATAGCTACTGCACAGCAACTCCTTGGGTAGGTGCTTGTAAGCCCCGCCCCCCCCCCCCCCCCCCCAGCCCCAGTATGATGATATTTGCCCTCTTCC
The DNA here is from genome assembly GCF_047716275.1 of Strix uralensis. Lineage (NCBI taxonomy): Eukaryota > Metazoa > Chordata > Aves > Strigiformes > Strigidae > Strix > Strix uralensis. The sequence goes on from NC_133976.1 coordinate 42,001,161, forward strand.
ATGTTCCCCTTTGGCTAACAGCATCCATGCAGGAAACTCCCACTGAATAACTAGTGAATTAACACCTTTCCTGTCCAACACCTTTCTTGGCCTGCGGCATGTCTACAGGGATGAGAGCTGTTCGAAGGGATTTAGGAAGCTGGGGCTCTCTTTGCCCATGCCATTGCTGGCTCTCTTTCTTCCAACCACAGTAGCCTTGCAATTCTGTTAGGCATGCCAGCTCCCTCCTTCCCCCTGGACTAGCTCAATTGCCCGAATCTTTAAACCACAGAAATGACAACACAAGCTCTGGTGGGCAGAAACCAAGGAGCCAGAGAGCCATGAGAGCCGTTTTGCCCTTCCTCAGCTGAGTGGAAAGCGGGTAGCCCTGAAGAGCTCTATGTTGACTAGCACACAGCTGATGGTTACGCAGTCTCTTTGCCAGAAGTCACTCTTGCCTGAAGCATCACCCGACTTGCCAAACCCCATTTTGACTGTTTTCTGGATCCTACCTTTTCCTCTGCAGCAAGCTTTTTGGTAAGGACTGCAACAGACTTCAGAAATTGTAGTCCCCAGGGGCAAGTAGTAATACAGAGGGGAGAGAGGGGGAGAGGGAGATGTAAATAGCAGCAGGCAAGATGGGGCATGAGTCAGTTTGCAAACTTCTCCCGTCCTTGCTGCTCAGCTATTCCCATCTTCAGATTAGATGTTACTTAAATCTCAGACTTGAGCGTTTTCGAGACTGATCTGACCGGAGGATAAGGGCTGAAGAATAAGGATGTGACCACGCAATGCAAGATGTGGCCAGGATTTGGCACTGGGAACACTTCGCCAAAGTGACTGTAAACACAGCTCTTCAGTGGTCACTGCAATATATAAATTGAGAAAAAGTGGAAAAGGGAGAGAATTAATTCATCGTACAGTGGAGCAGAAAACTCACATCTGTCCTTTATACAAGCCAGTACACCCCATTTATTAATGCTGTTCTTTGCACTGCCGGGTCTAGGCAATTAACTTCCCCTGACTGGCTTCCCTAGTGTGAGGAAGGATAGACAGTATGTTTATCATGGGAACATATTGATTTCTTTTTTAAAATTCTCAAGTAAATTGCATAATTTTCAATATGTTAAAGACTAGAAGATAAATGTCTGGTCACTTGCAATAATTAAGGGATGAACTTAATCCTCTAAATTCTGGGGCTGGAACACCCCTTAAAATGTAAACAAGTGAAAGGCAGCTCTGGTTAAATCAAGATTTAATTTCTTTAGCCTGCAAATTAAGGTCTAGTTTCAAAACTCCATGCAATTCTGTACCCCAGAAAAATTCATAAAAAATTAGCCCTTCACACATGCAAGCATTAAGAGCATCAGATTTTCTGAGAGAGACAACCATGTGCAGTGCGCATCTGAGATTAAAATCCACTAGCCCTAAGGCACCCATTTGTAAAAAAGATATTTAGGTCATTTCAGTGCCCATTCTTTGTGTTTTGATGTGGAAAAATACATAACACTAGCTTTTATGTAAAGCCTATGCCTTCAACTTCTTAACTCTCCTTCCTCCCTCCTCAAGTCTCTCAGTCATATCTCACATCTGCTATAGTCTAAGCTGAAAGGAAAGAAAGAGTTCAAATTAAGGACTGACAAAGCTTTTGAGGCAAACAGTTGTACTCAATACATGGAAAACTGGATGATTAAGATGCATTGTCATTTCCAAAATTTTAGAAAGATTTGGCCTGTTTAGTCTGATCTTCCTTACCCAAATTTTATTTACCCTGATGTTTTCCACTTTGAACAGATGGTGAATCAACCTTCCGGGTGTAAGGCTGGCTGGGCTTTTTGGAAAGGATTTAAAATAATAAATAAAAGGATGAATAAAGTGCATTGTCACAGAAAGGCTGTATGAGCAAATACAAAGGACAGAGCATGGCTAAGATTAAATGTAGAGAAGAGGAAGCTGCATCTGTCAGGAGCAAGGAAACGGCCAAGGTAAAATGTACCACATTCTTGCGTACAGGGGGCTGGACTCTACCATGCATCCTGACACTGCACAGTGCGTTACCTTGCAGGGTGCCACTGAAAGCAGGAGTCAGGGGCTTGCCAGATGCAGAAAGATGGCAGGGAACTTCTGCCAAGCTAGGGGGGAACAGGGATGGCTCTGTAAGGCTCATCCATGCAGGCACAGACAACTTGCAGCATGCTTGTCCAACCCTTTGGCTTTAATCAAATTCAGGTGGCCTTTCTTGTCTCGAGAACTACTCTGGGGCTTGCAATATCAAGCTCAGAAAATATGAATTCCAAATGCCGTTTGAATGAGGCTCACTTGAAAGAGGTAATTTAGTATCAAAGCCAGGAGGAAGTGTTGCTCTAGAGGCTGAGATCAACAGTCCAAAGTGTGAGGTCAGTCTGATGGAAACAGCAATAACAGTAAAAAAATGGAGGCAAGTGCAACAAAATCAAAGAACAAGTGGAGACTCATGAAACAAATATTAGGTCAACAAATGAGAATGCCTGAATATAAAACATCAGGAAGAAATGACCGCTGATGAAAACGTCATGAAGCTGTGAAATAGAGGAAAATTAACAGGAGGCAAGAACTGGCTAAATCAAATGCAGACTAGAAGCAGGAGAGTTGGGCATGGAAATGTTCATATCTAGAAATAGACAAAAATGCAATTAGTGGGGGAGAGCTAAAACTGGGTGTATATTTAAGAAGCTCATTAGTGGTGGGTGGAAGCCACAGCAGTTCCTGGCACCAGAGAGCCTCTGCAGGGTCCGGGCACTGCGGGGCTCCCAGCCACGGCCCTCACTGCACCCAGGAGATGCACCGACCCTGAGCGTTTTCCAGGCAGCTCCTGCTGGCTAAACTCTGTGAAATCTGGCTGAAGTTTAAAGCCATAGTGCTGTTAGCCATCCACTGGGGTGGATGTTTCCACTGGCAGAGAACAGCTGACAATGAATCAAGCAGTCAGTGAATGAAAAATAAGTACAGCCAGACGTTTGATAACAAAAATATTGTCAGAGAAAATCTCTGGCCCATTTAGACCTGTCTGTTATTGTGCTCAAGGTGTCTGCATGCTTCAGGAGCTGGGCAGAAAGCAGAAAACAAGCCACACTGCTTCACTAAAGTGTAAACGCACCATGGATTTTGATCTGTTTCAACAAACTGCTTTTTGGGAAAATTTTCAGTGATCCACAGGAAATGCTGGTGAAAAAACAGAACTGGATACTGTCAAACACAGGACATTTCTCTGAGCAAGGCAAGGGGTAAGTATCTGTTCTGCTTAACCCTGGAAGTGATGTGATTTGGGATTATCCCTTCTCAGGTGGGTACCATTACCACCAGATGAAGAATTAACACTCAGGCAGAAAATTTCCGATGGATCCAGCTCTGGCAGTTTAAGAAGCTGCTGCCTTCAGTTGCCTGCTCTGTCTCTCTGCCAAAGGTTGCTGGCAAGAAAGAATGAAAAGCAAACGTGTGCTTATTCTTCATTTCACAGCCCAGCATATTCACATAACCCCCCCTGATAAAGGCGGGTTTGTATTAAGATGTCAAGCTATGAACTCCTGTGGTCAAGGTATGGGTTCACTTTAATCAAGCCTGATTTGTAATCCCTGGTGAAGTGTCAAGTTAAGCAGTGATTAAGATGGTCTTAAACTACCTCAGCTATTAGCTTCATTGCAAGTGAGGCAGAGCTTTCACATAGTTCTTGACCCAGTGCATATTTTAAATAATTTAAATCCGTATAAAATGGAATAGCACCAACAGAAGATACTGAATAATCTTTGCAAATACTCACCCTGAAAGAGACTCACATAAGGATCTCATAGTATGTGAACTATACTCATAGGGCACTCACATAAATATATGACAGCCTTGTACAAATGTCTGCACACAACCTGTAAAACCAAAACCACAAACCCAATTTTTTCACATCTGCATTGTAACTTAGTGGTTATTTGCTGTATCATTATTATTACTAATCTTTTAAAATAATTACAAAAACCCCCCATTTGTCATGTTCTTCCTGATTCAGGTTAGGAAGAAATGTTTAAAATGGCAGAAAAATCCCCAGGATGTAAATGAATGAATGTCTCGGGACTGGGCTAGTATCTTATTATAGATAGCCTTCCTACTGATAATCAAACTGGTTTTGCAGCACATCTGTTTTGCTCTTCATTCTTAAAGATGGATATTGCAGAAAAACTTTCCATCTTCTGGTTAATGTTACTTTCCCTCCTTTGTTTTTTTTTGTGCTTTTCTTCTTCTATTCATTTCATGCTTTTCTTTTTTTCCCCATCAGTCCCTTTCTTCTCTCCAACCATTTTTTTTCCTCTGTTCTCCTTTCAGCAACATTTCTTTCTTCTTTGCAGTGACTCCCTTTTCATCACAAGAGAAATTTGGAAGAAAAATAGTCTAGGAGTGTTTTCTCTGCCTCACTAGAGGAAAGTTGCTGACATAGTGGGCCATCTCTCAAAGGGACAGGGTTGAGCTCCTGAGGTGCACACACTGACTATACCAGCCCTACTTTTCTTTTGCTATTGCATGCTGTTACATCACATGAATTTTCCAGGCAGCCTTGGTGTTAAGATTCATCTTCCCCTTTCCCACATATTTTCTATAATATCTTCTCTGCCTCTTTGTATAGTCATATGTAGAAAGTCTCTCCTTCAGATTGTCCTTCTGCATCACTCTTTGATTTTCTTCCAGGTGGGATGTGAAGGCCGCCTTCAGCCGGAGCTTTCACTTCTGGTCTTGTATCTGGTGGTATAGATGCACAGAGAAGACAGCCGACAGGTTAATTGCCCAATTCAAGCATGGATGAATCCACAGATGGACTATTCCATCTGAGTGTGCATTCTTTAAATAAACAAAAATAAACTAAACAATTATTACATTAGAGCAAATTCAAATAGAAATACAGAAGATTCAGAATATGGAACTGGGATACAAGAAGAAGAGAAATACACTTACTATGTCTTAGAGAATAAATGACAATAAGCTTCCTTGTACTTGTCTACACAAATGTATCTGAACAAGAGTAAGATGATGTGATAAAGACATAAAATTGGTTCAACAATTACAGAATACTGTTTGTGAGATTCCCCAAGACAAACAACTTCTAAGGGTTTGCTTTGTTCTGTGTTGTTTTGTTTTTTCTTTTGTCTAAATTTGTTTAATTTTTCTTTGTATTAATAACAACTGGAGGGAAAAATAAAACATTGCCATGGCAAAAGTACATAAGCTCAAATCAGTTTAAGGACTACTAGTTTTTTTTTTCTTTTTCTGTTTTAAATATTTCAGCATTAATTCCAAGTGTATGCAGTACTGTAGTTGCCTGTGGCAAATGCATGTTCTTGCAGGACTGTGAAACAGATCAATATCATGGAGAAGCTATAATCAACATGCAGATTAATGAACAAGATTGTATCCACCAGGGAACAGTAGAAGAAAGACCAGCTGTGCAATTTAATTGCTGAGTTGCTACTAAATCTCAGCTTTCTATCAATCTCTCTCCATTATAACTATTGATGCATAGCAGACATTAGGAAGAAAACAATAATGTAGTAATTCAGAACTGCTGGTGTTCAAGCAAATTGGGGACCTTCATGGAAAAAAGTCAGGATTATTTTGTACCTCTGAGCCTGTGAAAAGATCCAAGAGATTCTTCCCAATTCTTTTTTTTTGAGTAGAATCTTCTGGTAATCCTTTTGCTCAGTAGTACTAATAAAACAAATTAACAGTTAAGCAAAAGCTTCCTGGAACAATTTTAAGTCTATCTGTTTCAATGTGCTTTTGAATGAAGTTCCAACATTTCATTAATTCAATTAAGTGAAGTGCTATAGAAAATTAGTGGTAGAAATGACCTCTAGGTATGTATTATTTAGCTTAGCTACCTGTAATGAAAGCTTGTTAGCTCCATCAGACTGTCTTTTTAATGCTTTCTTTGGAGCTTTTTACAGACATATGATTCAACAGTTCCTGAAGTGGCTGTTCTTCGCTTTCATAGACTCCACTTGTGGGACACTTTCTCACAACGCTCATCCTTAAATGTCCTGCTGCTTCATATAATTTCTGCTCTTCCCCATCCTTATTCATATCCTTTAGTTTTTTGAATCTTGTTTCTTCATAGTTATGCCCACTCATGTGGATACCTTATAAAAAACTCCCTCTTTTTTTTTTTCTGTCTTTTTTTTTTTTTTTTTTGACAAAGCTGAGTCCCTTGCTTTCTCCTATTGGCGTTACAGTACTGTTAGCTAATTCCTTTCCATTGCTGTACCATTTTTTTCTCTTCAGCTAATCCCTGTAGAAGCATGATTGTTAATTACACCTCTCTAAATTCTTTCCTAGCACGTGGAGGAAAGCTAACACTCCAGGATGTGATCCCTTAGCTTATTCAACAGAAAATTGCACTGACTTTCTGATGGCCATTATTGCTTATTACAAACTCATCTCATTGACTGTTTACACAGCACTTTTTCAGCTCTCAAATAGTTTATTCTTTTGTTATTATTTTTTAACTCAGTGCTTTCCAATCCTCTTTTGTATTGACTGTCAGTATTTTTATTAATCATTACCAGATAAAAACACAGATTCTTGCTGACTCAAATTAACTGAATTATGGCACCTGTAAGGCAGCTGCATGTGAAAAATATGTTCAGGCTGACTATGATTTTACTATTTTCCTAACCAAATGTATGGCCCAACACTTGAAAACTACATGTGGAATTTCTGTTAGCTCATCGTGTCTACTTTATTCTTTTGACTTCATAAATAGCTGATGAAACACACAGAGCTTTTGCTCATTGTTCATTATATCATGTAAAGCACCTACACCTAATTTTTCTAAAATTTATATTGAAAGTATGGGTCAATATAAAACTTTTACTGAATATTTTAAGAGTCATCTGCCATCTTTCCTTCCTTCCTATTGGGTGTCTTAAGTCCTATTTAAAGTTTATATAAGAGGACACTTTTTCCTCCTCCCATAGGAATTCTAACTGTTTTTTCCTGGCACTATTACTGCATCAATAAACGGACACTTACCAATATGTCTATTCCTTTGCTAATAGGCTGAAGATTATCCTTGAGAAGATTGCCTGTGAAGACCCAGATTTTAGTTTCCCTTTCAAGGTCACTGAGGTCACCTAAGAGTCTCTCCTACCTCTCTCCAGTCAGAGGTTTCCATACAATGAGTGGAAATTCCCCAGCACTCTTCAGATCATCCTTTGACCTTGTCACAACTCCTGTCCTGGCACCCGCAAGGCAACAAGCCATCCTGCTCTCTCTAACTGGGTCACAGATGGCCCAAGCTGCATTCTTCATGTACTCACTGAAGGAATATCCATGAGGTAAATTAGAACAGATGTACGGCAACTTTTTCTTTTGACATTTACACTACCCTCTGGTCTAATTAATCCTGACATTGTGACTATCGTAATATGAACTGCATCAAAGGAATGAAATAACAGATTGTCTTCTCAATGGCAAATATGCTTATTTTCCCTTCCAATGAGACATGATTTTTCCTTTTTTGTGAGGCAAGCTCTTATTTTCTCCTGCTATCTCTAAACTTTTAACAATGAGACAAAACATCACGAAGCCCTTACACTGAGGTTTGTTGAAATTCCCATGAAAGGAAAGCAGATATATTTAAGAAAAAAACAGTCTACTTTCACACATCTCTTCTGATACAGAATTCCATATCAGAATTCTCATTTGTTTTTCTGGCAATAAGGTACCGTGCTAACAATTTTTGGTACCTGTTAATAATATATGTGGCAGTTATACATATTTTATACTAAAGGCTGTCTTAAAAGCTAAATCTTTATAGGTAATAACCTGCTTAGAAAAACACTTTCTTGAATTATTTATACTTATTTGGAGCAACAAAATCAACTGTCTTTTTATAAGGTCAGGTACCAAACAAGAGCCATTAGTAATATAGTTACATATCTTGGGACTAAGGTGGCTTAATATTCACTTCTTAATCACATAGGAAAGACACTTTGCTGCAATATAAGTAACCAAGAAAGACTTGCCTATAAAGCATTCTAATGGGTCTTTATAGGTTAATAGAAAATTTACTAAAAAGAAAATTTACTAAAAAGAAAATATCTGAGAATCTCACACACAGAGATAAGGGGAAAGGGAAAAAGAGTAAGTTTTCCAAAAACTCATCTGTTTCTGTGAAAACTTTAAAACCAACAAGTACTGACAAAAATGTTATTTTGAAAAATTTACAAAACTCTATTAACATTTTGGGTCAATGGTGATAATGAACATCATCAGACTGAAAAAGAAAAAAGAAATCTGTCACAAATCTAGCCCCAGAGTAAGAATCACATGGGCAGAAGTCTTACCTAAATGGACAATACCAAATGCAACAGCCCTGATTCTTCATTGTCTGAGACTTTTTGTTATTGCCTGTAAAGACAGTGTAAAATTCTATTGGTAGTTTATGACATTTCCACAGTCTGTGCTAAGTCTCTTTATGTCTATTCATATCATCCGACAAGAAGAGGGATCTTCCTAGAGCAGTTCCTTGTTACCAGCCTGGTCTCCAACAACCTTCAAGCCTCTTGCAGGATTAAAGTCTCCAGGGTGTTTGCTTTTGGCCATATCTGGAATGGACAGTACAACAAGTTACATCATTGAAAAAGTTCCATGGGAACCATGTGGGAGCAGCTTTGTGTGACTCCAGGCCTGTCCTTTCCCTACCTACCTTGACTCTGCCCTTTGAGAAACCCTGAAGACAGGAGCAGAAACAGAGGTAGCTGAAAATTTCTGTTTGAAAGAAAGAAAGATGCATTAATGGGAATACTGACATTTAGCATCTTTTGTCAATAATGGTTTTGCAATACTACCATACTCTGAGAACAGGAAATAGCAGTGAGCTGTTCCTGTTTCCACACTTAGTGATTCCCAAACCCACAAATAGCTTTCAATACCAAGTCATGAATGCCCCCTGAGAAAATGATCCTATGAAAACATATAAAAAGAAATTCTCCATTGACTTCCTTTTCAATGCTAAAGCTACCTCCTTTCTGGTATAAATTTAGTGCTATTTCATTTATGTCTCTGGAGATAATTTACATAGACAATAAAAAATTATGAAAGTGATATTAGAGTTTATTTATATTCAGAAAATAAAACTCATAATATCTGAATTTCCCTACTTGAGTATTTTCTTTGTCCTTTTTATTTTCTGTAATTATGTCCTACATTTATGCCTCAGAAAGCTGGAACCTCTGATGCGCATTGCTGTGTACTAGGACTCTTCTTTCTTTGAACTTTTTTGCAACCAAAGCTTATTCTGTGAGTATTTGTGTGCATTGCTTTGGGAGGGTCATAAATGTCTGTGAACCCAGTATTTGAGAGACAAGTGAAAAGAAGAATGTTGAATGAACTTTGAACATACCTTTCTCCATCTTACTGCCCATTCATGTACATGAGATACTGCCAGTTCTCAAACAGTTGTCTTTGCATTTGTGCACTGTGTTTTTCCAGTGCACATGAGTGCACATACTAGGCTGAATGCATGCTTGGATGGCTAATTCTGTACTTTTTCCATAACCACTTGGTTTGTATTATGTCAAACTGATAGCAAGAAACAATTGCTTCTGCTGTCCTCCTTCACTGTTATTGTAAAAAAATAGAGAAGAATATTCACATAGATGGATTTTCAGTCTTATTTCCTTTTGTGTTTGATTTTGTTCTTGGCTGGGGTGGGTGCAACCTTTTAACAAGAGACAGGTATTAATGGAACTACTGTTGCAGAGAAATCAGTAGTCTGTGAAGAAAACTGCTGCCTCCCAATCAGAGGAGGAAGAAAGCCCAAAATGCTCTGGTCTTTTGGCTGCAATCTTGCTACAAATCTGGGTAGAAATAGATTGTTGCTGTCATTCACATAAAAGCTGTGACAAAACTTTGAGATAGGACTTTGATTACACTATAAGGGCAAGCTGGACCAGATCTTGCCCTTACTAATGCTCATCAAATCTCTCCAGTCAGCCTCTGCTGAGTGCTGCGCAATGGTTTCTGATCTCTTTTCAGTCAATTATTTAAAGCTTCACCAAGAATCTTTTGACTGTTATTAAAGACTGTGGAAATACCAGCAGAAGCTTTTGTTGGACATCTTTAGGACAGAGAAGAGAAAGTGCTGACATTTTAATATCAGCTGATGCTTTTGAAAAATTCATTGTGGTGAACCAAGTGAGTTAATTTGGGCAAACTTCTGGGAAAAAAATAACACTCTGTGGAAAAAAAGTTGCAGATAAGCAGGACATTTAATTTTCATGTTTTCTCCTTTGTGTAGTTCTTTTCAAATTCAGTCTCTATCATGTTTTGTTAAAATAATGCCCTTTAGAGCCTAACCAGCTAACTGTGCACTCTATATCCTGTGTTCAGGCAACTCTCACACTGGATGGAACCACTTTTGCTTGAGGGCACTACCAGTGCCCTGGACCAGCAAAACACAAGAATTCAGATTTGTAACCTTCCCATTTCTTCTTTGCTTTTTCTGTTGTGCTCTCTTTCAAGCCTGCCTGATACACCAAATGAATATTCTGTTTGTTCTCTTTATACATTTCAGAGTGGGTGGAAAACTTAGAACTAGTATTTGGTAACCTACTGGTTTGTAAGGGAAGCTTGTTAAAATATTATTTTAGCAAAGGAAAATGACCAGACATTAATGCTAAATAGTCTTTACTTCAAATCAGAAAACACTTTAGGCTTTAAAATGTCAATTTTTTAATAGTAGCACAGATTTTTTATTCCAGTATTATACAGTTTTCCAATAGCAATGTTCCATAGTATTAGTCAATGACATGTTAAACTGTAAGTGAACCATGTTGAAAGATAAACAAAGTGGGCTGTAAGGAAAACATCGGTCTGGCAGGTTAGCAGGTATGAAATCTCTGCTATTGCTATGAGTGATTGGAATGAAGACTTTTGGCCACTGAAGGCATTTTGGATCAATTCACCTTAGCCAAGAAATAGTTTTTTACAGTTCATCCTAATAACAATGAGTAAGGGACCTCTATAAAGTCTAGGAATATGATGGTGCTGAGTTCACTCTGAGAAAATTGTCAGTTTAGTTGATAGAGGTAAGTAATTTCTCAATTCTAATAGAACATTTTAAGATCTTTAAGTTAGCACTGCACAACATTCTGATTAAAAATGGTCACTTTACATTGTCACTCAAGCATATATTAAATAGATTAAGAATTCACTAATTAGAAAATCCCAAAAAGCAACTGTCAAAGGGAATCATGGGCTGAAGGATTTTCAAGGGGTACTGGATGCTGTTCAGTATTATCTTCAATGACCTTAAAATATATTTGTGTTCAGAGTTGATACAATGCATGGATGAGACACTTTACAGACAGATAATGATGAGGATTAAATGCCTCCTCAAGGCAATTTGGATTACCTAGTAAATTTGCCTTATTCATGTGAGATGTATTTCAGTGTAGTTGAATACTGAGCCAAATATCTCACAACTGTGAATGCAGAGCATCTGCACAGATCAGGAGACTGCCTCTTGGAAAACCATGTCTCAGAAATAGTGGAAATATTCCAGTAGAGAACTAATTTGACATGAAATTTCAGGTGATGCAGTGCAAAACTGGAGAACGACTCAAGATGCGTAAAGTGAGGAGAAGCAGTGTGATTCTTGGCCCATGTATTAGATTTAGGCACCACTTCAGTATTGAAAACATTTGTCTTCCTGTCAGTTAACCTGGAATGTGAAGTGCCGGCTCTGACAGCGATTTGCACATAATCATAGTCAAACCCACATCTGCAAATCCTGGTAAGATCCTTCAACTGGACATTCCTTGTCTTGTCATCTGCAAGGCCTTATTTGGTAGGCATCTTCAGAGCTGGATCAGACCTTGCATAAGTGATAGAGATGAGACAATGCAGCTAGTGGCCTATTTAAACCAGTAGCTGGAGTATTCAGCTGAGCAGCAGGAGACCTGTTTGGAAGATGAGACCAAATCTTTCACTTCCAAGGACAAGATCTCCTTTGCAATTTTCTTGTATGACACTATTGCAGTTCCATGAAATAGTTAAATACAGTTTTGGCCTGAGAGAGGAGAGGAAAAGGGTGAATCTGCCTTTAAAACTTACAGTACCATTGGTTGGGATGCAAAAAGCCAGGTGCAGATCCTTGCTCTAAATCAGGAGCAACAGAAATTTGGAAATAAGTCCTTCACCTTCCAGGTGAGTGCTCTTCTCATTGACCTATTATACGAAATAGCTTTTTGTTCCTTTATGACTCTATTTGTAGTTAAATCATGAACATAAGAGTACAGCGAGCCTTCTTTGCCACACGTTTGCTGTTCAGATGTTGCTTGTTTCCAGGTAGATCACACTCAGTGTGTATACACTGCATTTAGGAAAAACAGTGAGGGTAGTACATGAACTGTAACTTAACCACAGTCTTAGGGTGAGCATGACTAACAGAACCGTCGTGGCTTTCAAGCTGTGTCCTTTCGCACTGAGGTGGGCAATAACCCATTGTTCTATTTTTTTGGGCCCCTTTCCGAGAAGCACAGCTCATATTTTTTTAAATGACATAATGAGTCTGCAACTGTGATGCTTCTTTGTTCCATTCCTCTACTCTTTGATATTCTCTTCTGTGTAGATGTGAGACTGTCCAGGAGAAAAGCTCTTACCCTATGTGTGCATAAGAAAACTAACCTGACATGACCTTATTGGAAATAGTGATAAATTAAGGTGGTGCATTTCTTCCTTTCTTATTTTGCTCCAGAGTTTAATCATCCTCATTTTTAGCTATTAGTTCTGCAGGTACAATGGATTTATGTCTCTAATTCAGATTCTTCAGTGTCCAGTAGCATGTTAGCTGTAATGGAAGCTGTCCCTTATAGTTAGAGTGTGGATAACAGCTCTTCCAGTAGGGATTCTTTGGTGTCTAATGGGAGCCAAGTGCATGTCTTTTCCTTGCTGGGAAGAATCTACAAAGTCTTTCTCCTCTAGTGTCTCCTCTTACTTTCTGGCATCTTGCAGAGACTTAGTAAGTTCTGAGACAGTACTTCTGAGATAATAAATCCACTTCTGTGGCAAACATGGTGGCAATTTATCAAGAGGCTCAAGCACAAGCTGGTAGACACAGACAGATGGACAACACAAACACATCACAATTCCTTTCTTTTGGAAGCTGAATGAAAAAATAAATGCTGAATTTTTAAATGTTAATTTGTTTAGCTTCAGTCCCTGAATGTTTTTTCTTGGTGTACTTTTTCTGCAGATTATAAAGGTGTTTGGAACTTATTTTCTTCCTGTCAAGGCAGTTCCATGCTATAATCAAGTTCCAGCTCCTGTTTCTTTTGACAGACTCAACAAATTGCATGCTCTAAATCTGTCAGTGCAAGGTATTTTTATTCCAGACCTGAGATCAACCCTATAGTTCTGTTCTAAACATTTTCCACATCTTTTAGTATCCGTTTCAGAGAACACTTACCAGACATATATGCACTATTCTAATATCAGCCTTTCCTTGTTTTGTAGGTTTATGTTTAGCTTTAACCAGGAATAAAATACGTTTTTTAAAAAAAAGAAAAAGAAATTTGAATACTTACTAGCTTTTTCACAATTTTTCAGCCTTCTAGCATTGCCATAGCTCTGATAAATAAGTTACAATTGCTGGTTTCAGCAGCCACTGGAGGTTTCAAGTGCCTGATGCCTCATAGAGCACTGTGTTTGTTGTAAATTGTTTAAAATGGACAAAATGTAATAATTTAACGGACAGTTAAAAAATTGCATTTAGAAAAATGAAAGAAGTGATCTGCTCCCCACTTTATAAAACAACAACCCAACCCTCTTATATTAAATGAAAAGATGACAAATCTGAGCTTTAGAGGTGAAACATTTCAAGCTCATTATGTGACTGTGATGTGCCAATGCCTCCTAGCTTCTGAATGACCCTGTTGTATATAATTTTTCTGCACAAATATTTTTCTGAGTCCTGGAAACACTGCACCACACCTTTGGACATGTCTTTCATAGTGTTCCAGAAGGATTTCCTTATTACAATATAGTGTAAGTCTTGTTAACATGTGCATTTTATAGCTGTTTATAATCTATCTATGTCTGGGGATTAATTTAGTGGCTTTCCTCATCAGTTCTTCTGCTTGTTGTAGGGTTTTTTTATTGCAGTACATCAGATTTCAAACTTCTTTTAGATTTGTCTTTTTTCCTCTCGTTCATGAGTGATTGCTACAGGATGTAAGCCTAATAGAAGTTGGTCCTTTGAGCAGCTGCTAAGACCAGATGACCTCCAAATTTCCATTCGAACCTGTGATTCTTTGTAGAAGACAAAACAAAACATTTGCTAACGTATTAGAAAAAGTATTTTAAAGTTTCTGTGTAAACTGGAAAATTTCTGTCAGAAAAGCAAGGGATGGCAGCAGGTTTCTCCTCTTTATGACTCTGAGTCTCAGTGGTCATTTTGGGATTTGTTTTACTGTCTGTAGAGAAGTCCAGATGTAGTTACATGAGATAAAAGAAGCAAGGACTCTTCCTGCTGTAAAACATTCAGGGTCTCTTTATTGCATGAGAATATCAGTGTAAACTGGTGGGCATCTCCTCTGTAAAGCCTTTGAAGCACAGCAGCTCAGGGCACAGACACTCTGAACTATGAAAAGAAATATTGTCAGCTTTCTCTAGTCAAGTTCTGACCCTCTCTCAAAGTAGAAGGAAAGAAAACTTTTAAATAGAAATTGTCCATTTCTTCCATAAGAAGCTACTGGTTTCATTTAAAATGTTGAAAAGCTCAGCATTTATTTAGTGTTATTTTCATTATTTACTCCTATTTTTCTTTAGATAACAAAATAAATATTGTGGACCCTCTTCTCAACTAAAGTAAATCTGTGCTGTTCTTGTTGCTTCAGCAGACTCATTTTGATTTATACCTAAACAGTATCTGACAAACTGAGAAGAGAGCACTCTTCCTTTCGTCTGAAAACCATGTTTATGTAGTTGTGAATCATGATTTTTTATGGAAGGAAATGATGCACTCTAATAACTCTGATACCAGAGCTGGACTTTAGTGCAGCATCATGTGTCTCTTCTCAGTTCTTTCTAGTGAGATTGACTTTTATGGTTCTGATTTAAGGCAGCACTTTCATTAACAATTCTTTAATTTGATCCTTGGCTAGAATTTATGTAATTAAAAAAATGCAAGTACATTTTTAAAAGACAAGATTTATTTTAGAGCCATATGATTTATTTATTCACACATAATTATGCATTTATTGCATTTATGGTTTCCTTTCTTTGAATGGCTCACACTGAACTTGAAGGACACTTTCTGACACTTTATAGTGATGGTTTATCTCACAAGAGAAGATTATTTCCTCCTTTAAAAGTATTTCTGGGAAGCATAGGACTACTGTATCAATTCAGCTGAGGAAAAAGGACTGCTGCTGTTGTGACCCTGTATTTATCATATTCAAGATAGTCTCACACGTCTTCTGACAGTGGGAAGCCAGCAAAAGTTATATCACCTAGAAGCTGATTCAGGGCCATGGGGTTTTTCAAAAGGCATTTGAACACCAAATAAAATTTTAACAGAATTTGAATCACAAATTCCAACATAGGTATTTCTGAACATAGATGGGCGATGAGGGATGTTTTGAAGTCTTAAGCAGTTGTGGTTCTTCTGCAGTGCCTTATGGAAATGGGTTTCAGTAATCAAGCCTTGATTGAAGCAGATGAGATCTGTCCCGAAGTGTTTACAAATATTCAGCCAAGGAGCATTCTGTACTAAACCTGACTGCTTTATCTTGGACTTTGGGAACACATTGACCCTCAGCAGGATTTTGAGAACACAGCATCTTCTCATGGACTGTAATAACTACTCACCATTGGCACAGGCTGCTTTCACAGAAGCAGCACAATTCATTTTGACAGTTTGTTACTCATGACATGTCAGTCCAGTTAGTTTTCACTCACTTCCTGGTTGATAATTTTTTTAATAGAAGGTATAAATACAGAAGGATCAATAGGCAGCAATGAATAACTCTCTGCTTTTATTTAATGTTTGAAAATATTTCTGTGAAAACGCGAAAAATATGACTGGTCATACACCAGAGACATCTTAATGACCTGCATGACACTCATATCACATTTTCCAGTGAAGTGAAGACAACCACCTATCTGGTTATGAATATACCTGAGACTCTACATTTCCATTATTTGACTCCATTAGACCTTGAAATATTTGTTCCTGAAAGGAAGCAAAGAAAACTAAGGGAAAATCTAATTCCTTATAATCTGAAGGCAGACTAAATAGTGGAAGTTAAAGGGGGAGACGGAAGAGGAAAATATTCTATTGATATTGTCTTCTAAGTTGTATTCTCAATTGCCTTTTCTAGGATTTTTTTTCTTTTGTTTCCATCCACTTTCTAACTGAAAGAGCCCGGAAGCCAAATCATGTGCAAAGGCCAGCAATGCAATAGCAGGTATAGACAGTAACTTTAACAAGAACGAAGCATTTCTTCTGGATTGTTCATTTTATTCCCCTATTCTTGAGTTTATATTCTAGGCTTTTCTTTGTAACAATGACTGCTTTCTTTTCAGTATATTTTGCCTATTGTGGTGGTGATATGTATTATAACACTTTATAGAGACTAAATTGCAATTAAGTTAGGAATGTATTTCAGGTTAAAGGCTTGAAGGACACTTCTGAACCAGAAGCAGCTCTTAGAGCAATTGTTTCTGTCTCAGGCATTTTATCTATTGCAACAGGTTTGTTGATGTAGCTAAGCTGGTGCAGTTCTAGTGGCAAATGTTTTTTCTGTAGAGACAGCCTGTGCTAGGAAGTGTTGTGCTATAATTTATATAATTTCTTCCAATAAAATAAACTATACTGGCAAAAGCTTTTTTTTTTTTTTTTTTCCCCTTTCAAACACAACTGCATAAAGTACTGGATCAGTACTTTAATAATCCTCAGCAAGTTATTGTACCAGCACAGAACAACTATTTGTGCACTAGAGCTGGCTGAGAATTAAATACACTGCTCATAGAAACCTAAGCTCCTAGGAGCACGGACTGCTTTTACTGACACTTTTGGTAAGAACACTTTCTCTTTTGTGGCTGAGGCTTCCATGCTAGCCCCTTTTTGCATGGGCTAATGGTAACAGACTCAACTGTGATGCATGAAAGCAGGATTTATATTCCTATTCTGGCTGACATAATCCAGTGTCTCATTTTAGACTTTTTCCCACCCTAAGTGAAAATGCAGTTTCAGGTGTTCTGAAGTCCATAAATCTCATTGTTTTGTGGCAACTATGGACATGGTAATTGTGATGTGAAACAGAAAACTATTGAAATTATAAAAATCTCTGCAGTGTGGAATCAGTTCTACTGGTTGCTAATATTTCTTCTGCATTACTTCTCTCCATATAAATGGTGTGAAAGGAACATGGGACCATTTCACTATTTCCATGTATCCCATCATCTTATAAATTTGTTAGGTACAGTTCTCTTTTCTTTTTCCTCCATGGTCATACAACTCCTACAGAACTGGGTTTGGGGGTGCTTCTGTCCCACAGTGCAGCAGAAGATGAAGAAAGATTCTTTAAACCTCTTCTCTTTGAACCAAATGAGTTGGTAACAATTTGAAATAGTCTCATACAATGAAAGCTAGAAAAGAAAAAAAAAAGCAAGGACACGGTGTTTTAAAAAAAAAAAAAGGCTTTTTGCTAACTGTTGTGCAAGCTGCTGTAACAATAGTTGCAAAAATATTAGTTATTAAAGCTCATACATTTCTCTGTGAAGAAATTTCTATAAGTACAATACAAAGAAAATGCAGTTTAATTCATCAGACTATGCAGTCTACCTCATATTTGGAACAAAAAAATTAGTATTCTTTCCTTGGCTTATTCGCTGTGTTGCATATTCAGAATACATATTCAAGCCATCAGTTATTTCCAAGTAATTATTGGTTACCAGACATCTACATTCCAGTGGTCATAGGAGTAAAAATGGGTTCTCTTTACACCATTTCCCTCCATTACATGACTTTCATATCACTCTAATTTTCATTCTTTGCATGATCTTTTTGACAGGAGAGATTTTGTCTTATGCAAAATGTGCTGTGTGAGCTAGTTTGTACCAAGTTTAAATAGAGACTTGTATTTTCTACAGTGTTTGCTCAGCTCTAGTTTCTGATCTTTGATGTAATTCTAGGCAGAGAGCAGAAAATCCCCCTATTTTGACCTTTTCATTTGAATTGCTGTTAACTTGCAACTTTTCTTTCTACTTTGTCAGCCACCTTTGAGCAACAGATCAGATTCTCTATCAAGGCACAGTATGTTTACAGCTCTGTACTGCACAGAACCTCATTAACCACATCTCTACTTTCATTAGTCAACCACGAGTTATTTGTACTGATGTGGTTCGTAGTGCTGCAATTTAGAGGTCCAACAAATGAAGAAAATCTAAGTACATCCTTGCTTCAGAAATAAGGTAATGGCAACAAGGTCACAGTAAAACATTCTTACATAAATCAGAATATTCAGGGGTGGAAATTATCACAGCAGTATATTAATGTATTGATCAATATATTGATGTAAAACATTATATATATAAAACATGTTATATAATAATCACAAATAATAATCTGTTTTTCATCATTATGTTCTAATTAAGCTCTTCTGTTATCCATCCTGTTCCCTTCTTCCTCTACTTCACCTTTTCTTCTTGTTTTCATTTTGTCCATTTGCACTGTGGGAATAATTCAAATGTCTCATAAATACTCCTGTTCTGAAGTGATTTCTGCAAATACAGAAGCTTTGAAGCTCTGACTTAAATTATACATATACCCAATTAATATTTCTTGAGAGATACCGCTCTGAAAACTTTCAAGTTACAAACATCAAAGTTTTCATACATGCTCAAACACTTCCAGATCAATGAATGATTGTTGGAACAATCTAGACAATTTCTATTTTTGTATGATAATTACTGATGAACTTCAGAAGACTTATTTTTTCCTTGGGTTATGGCCTTATCAGAATTGGCAAGTGAGGAACAATGGTGAGCTTTGTTCCTGAGGAAGCTCCACAGCAGACTTGGGGGTTCAGAAAGAAGAATGCTTCCCTGAGGTTTAAGAACTGTATCAGAATTGGTCAGGAATCTTTTCTTGATCCCTCAGAAGCTCCAGATGTGTCAGAAATGAGTGCAAAAAATCATGGACAAGCTGTCTCAAACTAAATTGACATGTTTTCAGACTTCAGGAGCCTTAATAAAGGTGGGGTTTGTCTGGTGTTTGAGACTACATGAAACAGGAAGAGGCTGTAGTGGTCTTTGTCTCTGAAATAGTTTTCAAGGTTTCTACTCATATAAAAGTAGAATTACTACATGATTTTTTACATTCATAAGCTTCATGGAGAGAAGGTTCACAGCCTTTGGTTCTGTTTCTTTTTCTAGAGTCCAGTTCAAGCCAATAATTTCACCAGATATGAAGGGAGATGGTGCTATCTTTGGGGGAAGAAAGTCTGAAGGAAACTTCTCACACAGACATCAGAGTTATGCTCAGACCCCTATTTAAAGGTCTACCCCAGAGACACTGCTACTAAATTAAACAGACCAACGCTTGTCCTGTCTATCCCTGGCAGCACTGAGATCACCATGGATCCCATTTCCTCTGTATTTTCACTGCATCCTCTACAGGTTTTAAATTGTATCCACCTACCAAACTACTGCCTCTAGTTTTCTACTAGGATTTGATCCTAGTTCAAAGCTTGCTCAAGGGGGCCTTCACTGCTGTCTGGAGAGTGCAGCTGCCATTCATTCAACTTTAATTTGCAAAACTCTTTTGCATCAATCCTCTACCCTGCAACTGGAGGTGGAGATGACGCTTTATTTGGGATCTTTATTCTGCGCAGTGTTGCTAAGTTGCAGTACTTCTTAAACAGATGCTCTGTCCAACCGGAGTCATTCATTTTGGTGGTGCCACCGAAGTGCGTTCTCATTACTGGTGACATAGCTGAACTGTTTTGGCTGAGCTGAAAAACATGAACTCAGTCTGAAGTTCTTATACAGTACTCTTTTTCTTCAATTTTCACTAGAGTTTTAAAGAAATTTGCTTAAACATGGAAAAAACATTTAAAGGTTTTTTGTGACTGGAGAACAAAAGGCTGTAAAAAAATGTAAGGGAAAACAATCTGAACTATCAACACCCAGCTCAGACTGTTGAATTCTACACTAGAGATGAATACAGTGGCAAGGAGCAGTGCATACGAATTATGAAACATCTAATGTTTGCCATTATATTTTTCTGGACTGTAAGAGAATAATCACTAGCTTGTAAATACCAGCTGCAAAGCCGAATGAATACATTGAGAAGGCATTCATTTTTTATTTTCTATTTGGTTCATGACCGATGGACTATTTCATATGGAAAATCTATCTCAAAGACCCGTACAGTACAAACATACAATCTATGTGTGACTAAAGATGTGCAAATGCATAATTAAAATTCCTAATAAATAAGTAATATCTGATTTATAACAGTAAGAAAATAGTGAATTTGCAATTTAATGTATATAGGCACAGATAATTGCATGTAATGGCAAAATCATATTTTCTTTCAACTTTTTTTACTGCAGTATCTGTATTTTTCCTCAAACTTTACTCTTCATATTTTCTCATTTAATTTTCATTAGATTTTTGTGTATAGTTTCTTTCATATTTGAAACAGTCTATTGGTTATCAACAGCAACAAAAGAAATTGGTGTTTTATCTAGCCTGTTCTGTATGTAATTTTTAAAAGTGTTTGCTGTATTTCTGCTGCCTAAAGAAAAAAAACCCAAACTGCAGAATAGTTTGTGGATGTCATGTGACACAATGAGCTGGCCATAATAAATGGACAGAACATTAATCCTTTATTCCCAGGATGTTTAGAAAGTGTTTGACTCTGGAATATATAAATTCAGCTGAAATCAAGTCAGATATAATACATAAATTTGTTTGGGAGCTGATATGTTGGGGGATTGTTTGTTCTTTGCATAGAAAATAGTGTTTTCTGACAAAATTAAACATTTCACATGACAGTGTTTCCATTCTTTATATAGTTTGATCTTTTCATCAAACAACTAACCAAACAGAATGTAAGTCAAAGGCTCACTTCATGCATCTCCTTTCTATATGGAGAAGGAAGAAAAAGGTGTGTTTTGGAAGCTGATGCCCAGATGACCTGAGAGTCTTGCTCAAAAATATGGATGTCATATGAGTTTGCAGCATCATTTTGCACCTGAATATTATTTTTGATATTTTACCAAGAAGTAAAATCCACCCATAATCTCAGTAAGTATGCAAAAAATATTTCCTGTGTTTGTCAGGTTTTTCTACAGGGGGTAGCTTGACTCCTGGTTATCTTTATCTACAGTCATTTTATTTTTAAAAAGTCCAGTAGAGAAATTTAAACCTGTTTCAGGAGATGTAAGTTCCAGTCACAGGATCAGCACAATAATTTGTGAGAGGTTTCTAGAAATAAGTAAAGGGTTTCTGGTGGGAACTTTGTGGTTAGCTCTCTACACTCAGTGTCATTGTGTCCACTGCCAAGGTTCACAAGGAGCACAGTTTTATGAAGTATTTCTAGCCTGGTTTGAAGAATCAGTCTGACTTACTCCTTGGTGAAGGATGAGAAAAACTTCCAGGTTAGGACAGAAACCGTGCCAGAATATGAAGGTATCACTGCTTTGTAAACCAGCTTCATGCAGGCCTCATTTTTGGGTTTTGTAATTTAACCTTGTAAATTAATTTGTAATATACTTCCTATTGTCCTTTTATGCACATGAGAGCTGTAATCTTGCAATGCACATGCTGTAAACTGGCAAATGCTGGGAAATGGCACGCTGCTTGTAATTTCATAAGCTTTTATATATATATTCTTTTTTCCCCCTTCTTTCTGAGTACTGCTGTTTTATATGGCTTCTGGAATGACTGGTTATCTTCCCTGCAATATGCTCAATCAGTATGGATGGTAAGTGAATTTATGAAATCAGACAGTATTTTTAGTGCTCAGTGTGTTGTACATGTTTAATTCCATTTAATGGCCACTCTTTATTAGAATCTCTACTGCAAGTGTGTCTGTGTATTGAGATATTCTTCAGTAAAATAGTCTAACATATCATCTTCTGCAACTTGGAGAAAGTTGATAATTTCTACCATGGTGACACACTTATTTCCTAGCTAGCATGTGGATTATTCTTGTCATCCTTCAAGATTTATTGCAAAATCTTCTGATAGTTCTGTTAGACTCTGTAGGATGCAAAGATATGGCAAGATTTGAAGAGACTGAATAGTAATTCATGACTGAATAGTAATTCATGAGGAATATCACATGGAAATTGTGAGATCAGTGTCATCACTGGCTTATTGGACTATATGTGTACAGCATATTCTTTCCATTTCCATCTGGTTTATATACATTAGCCATTTTTCAATAACACTGAAAGTACAACATCCTCAACCTTAGATTATTCTGTGGTAATCTCAGTGTTTAAAGCTGTACCTTCTCTTGACCTGTGAAGTACTAAATGACCAGGGACTTGACTTTCTACCTGATAGCTTGAGCAATAAAAACATTCAAACAGTCTGTGTTTTCAAAGTGAAAAGGATGGAAGCTCAGGTATCCAGAGAGTATTCCCAAACTTCATTCTGACACAGATAAGAGTCATTGATCCGTGGGGCATTCGCTGTGATTCATCTAGGTGAACATGCCAGGGAGGGTGGCTGTCTTCTTGATTTTTGGTTGGTGTGGGGATTTTTTTTTTTTCCATTTGGCTCAAGTAGCAGCAGTCTGTAAAGTGCATCTGAAATACTTTACCTTAAATATTTATTTGCCCTTTTCAAGTATGAACAAAGAGGAGCAATATAAAATCAATGTGATCTCAGGGTTTTTGAAATAATAGTGACCTATTTTTTTTCTTTGAAACAATTCAAAATAAGATTCCTTCAACCTTTACTCTATGCAAATTTCTGGGATTCATTGTAGACTCACTTAAACTTTTGCTTCCAAACTTCCTTTCTGTAATGAATTAATTAACTTTTAGAAATGCAAAATACTTCCCCTCAAAACCAGAAAAAACTGCAGGACTAAGATATTTCATATCCCTGCTGATATACTGCAGTACTAACATTCAGTACTACAACCATTTTTGGCAGTCATTTCTGCAAAGAGGAATAAAGTATCACTAAATTTTTTCCTCATTTTTATACATATCATCACTTGATTTTGGCAATGGAAGACTGTAGGAATGTTAATTAATGCATTTCTGTGGAACTACTTCCAGTGAAAGTAATGTCTTTCTGCTAGGTATATGTAAAATATCATCACATTTCTATTGCGTTGGGAATCACACAATCACAGAATCATCTAGGTTGTAAAAGACCTTGAAGATCATCTAGTCCAACCATTAACCTAACACTGACCATTCTCAACTACACCATATTCCTCAGCGCTGTGTCAACCCGACTCTTAAACACCTCCAGGGATGGGGACTCCACCACTGCCCTGGGCAGACCATTCCAACCCCTGACAACCCGTTCTGTAAAGAAATGCTTCCTAATATCCAGTCTAAACCTTCCCTGGTGCCACTTGAGGCCATTGCCTCTTGTCCTATCGTTTGTTACTTGGTTAAAGAGACTCATCCCCAGCTCTCTGCAACCTCCTTTCAGGTAGTTGTAGAGGGCGATGAGGTCTCCCCTCAGCCTCCTCTTCTCTAGACTATACAACCCCAGTTCCCTCAGCCGCTCCTCGTACGACATGTGCTCCAGACCCTTCACCAGCTTCGTTGCCCTTCTCTGGACACACTCAAGTAATTCAATGTCCTTTTTGTAGTGAGGGGCCCAAAACTGAACACAGTAATCAAGGTGCAGCCTCACCAGTGCTGAGTACAGGGCACTGATCACTTCCCTGTCCCTGCTGGCCACACTATTTCTGATACAAGCCAGGAAACCTGTAAGAGTTGGTCAGAAGATCAGCACTGTCTCAACATTGTCATCAGGGATATGGACAGTGAGGTACCCGACAACGGCCTGTTTGGAGCGCAGTTGCCGATCCCTGGAGTGGAATGTGGTGCAAAGGCTCCTGAATGCAGAACTGTGTGGCACAGTGAGTGCAGCGCTGTTCTCCTGAGTACTGACCCGTGTGGTGCAGGCAGTGCAGTGCTGTTCTTTGGTGCCTGAGCCGTGTAGTACAAAGAGTGCTGTGCTATTGTTCGGTACCTGGGCCTAGCCAGAGCTGTTAGTGATAATTGCATAGCCATTGTCAAAAAAGATGGATTGTGACTGTTGCCATAACATCGATGAAGAAATCATGAACCTTAGATGAACTTTGCTTCATTATAATACCAAAACACACCTCCTGGTTGAAGGTTACCTACCTCCAAGACTGACCACACCTCGGACACTCCCCCCTGCGCACGCACGATGTCCTCGCTCGAGAAGGGCGGAGATATGATAATTGAATTCTGAGAAGGGCGGAGACCCCTGAGGCAGAGGTGGAGCAAGGTGTGTTACTGAGCATAAAAGATGACTTCTGGACAACGAAGATTGGAAGGTTCCCCACCAAGGACCACGATGATCGACGATGCAGCGTCAGGTGGACCCGGGACCGTTAGGACGTCGTGAGATCAGCGGTGGTAGCTATAACCTCTCTCCCTCCTCTCTCTAAACTTACCTTTACTTTTCTCCTTTCTTTCACCCATCTCTAACTATTGTGTGCCTCTTCACAGGCAACACAATAAAGTTTCACTGTTTGATTACTGCTATCCCCTTTGGTGTTGGTCACCTTAATTTTGCACTTTCGAGATCGTAGCAAACGAACCATCATGAGTCCACCGAGTGGACCGTGACACCATCCAGACAGTTTTTTACCCAGCAAAGCATGTGCCCATCCAAGCCTCGAGCAGCCAGTTTTGCCAGGAGAATGCTGTGGGAAATGGTGTCAAAGGCCTTGCTAAAGTCAAGGTAGACAACATCCACAGCCTTTCCCTCATCCAATAAGCGGGTCGCCCTGTCGTAGAAGGAGATCAGGTTTGTCAAGCAGGACCTGCCTTTCATAAACCCATGCTGACTGGGCCTGATCATCTGGTTGTCCTGCATGTGTTCTGTGATAGTACTCAGGATGAGAATAGATTGCTTTTCTCTGACCATGAGGTAGCTGATGCAGAGATTAAAAAGGATGTGGTCTAACCCTCATGTGCTGGGTATATCACCTTTGAACAATATTGCCAGTCACTAGGACTATGCAGGTTTTTTAGCTCTCATCTTTAAAAATATTTTATGGCAAATAAAGTTTGGAGATAAAAAATTGCATTTCTGTGACCACACAAATTATTAGTCCAAAACCCCTTACCTTTGCTCATAGAAACAATGTCTATTCAGACCAGCATCTGATAACCTGAATGCCCAGGACGTTACTCTGAATTAGCTGTGTAACAGGTTCAACATTGGGCTTACTCACTTCTGAGAAATTGGCCTAAAATTCATTATTGTAACCCTGGTTTAAGCATAAGTTTTTATCAGTAAAATTATTGAGTTAAGGCTATGAATTTTTCCTGTTAAACTTAGATACTTACACTCTTATAGCCACATACAATGTATTCAGTCAGAGTGTTATATTTTATAGAAATACAATCTTTCTCTGTGATATAAGAGCAGCTATCCACAGTAGAATAGCTATATGACTATATATTTTTTTCATTTTCTTTTTTTTAAAATTGAAACATATTGCTAGACAGTGATGCAACTCTATACTATAGTCAAACCTTTAAGTCTTTAACTCTGAATGAAATCTGGATAAAATAAATAAATAGGTCATTTTAATTTTAAAGCTCTGTGGCCAGAATTCTGCTCTACTACATGTGTGAGGAACTCTCATTAATTTCAAAGGGGTTTTCAAATGTCTAACTGAGAGCAGAATTTTGCCCCACTTACTATTTCTGAGGTAAAAGCAGAGGAACAGTGAGAAGGGAATTTCTGATCCTCTTTGTCCTCTTATTATACACTTCATAAACATTTTATTAATTTGCTTAATTTACTGGTAAAAATGCACTTATATGTATTCGCACCCCATTCAAATTTTAGGAATATGTAACAAACCCCATAAATAAAGTGAAGGAGCTAGATTACTCAAGTATTATGGAAAGCAGAATATATAAAATATGAAAGTATCTATTCTACTTTTCATGTGGCCCTAGGAAAATTATATATCCATTCAAAAGCTGCCCTATGATATAAGGGAAAAAATGTTCTTAACAGAAAAATCAAGAAAAAAGTTGTTGGCGGGAAACTACTTGTAGAATATGGTGTCACGTAATGATATAGAAACAGGAATTATTGTACCCATATCACATAAAATTCCAACTGCACCCCAAAGCTAATGACTCTGAAAAGAATCAGAATTACTGATTTGTGACAGAATTTGTCAGAAGATTGCCGTAGAGCTTTTGGATGGAGAATTTCAAATGAGTTCTCCAAACAGACCTTAAATCTACTTCTCTTGAGAGATTTTTCTTTCAGAGATCATCTTTGATCCACTTGATCTATTCAAAATTATGAACTTTCATGTGGGTGATAGAAAAAATTTATCACAAAGTAAAAAGCCCTCATATTTTTGTAACTACAGACTGGTCTAGAAAAGGAGAGTCTTCAAGATGGGAAAAGGTATGCACATCTCAGGGAAAATATATTCAACAAAAAAGCCCTCCAGCTTTTCAGTTGCAGAGCTGGGTGTAGCATAGATTTCAATTTTGTTTTTCAGAAAGTGAACAATCTGTATTTCCCAGCTGGAGAACTCACAGCCATGTAACTAAGATTGCAAAATTTATAAAACAGCTTTACTTCTGTTAGTCTTGCTCTGACAATTAGGGAGGTAAGACTTGTGGAGTTCCGATGCTCAGCACAAGCAGGAACACTAAATAAGAATAAGTCTCTGAAGAAGCAAAGCTGTTCAGGGCCCCTGGGACATCTTGAATCCATCAACATTGAAAATGCTTTTCTAAGATAGAAATAACCAAACACCAGAATTAAGTTACTGGTCAAAATATCTCTTTGTCCTATTCTAAATGAGACATTCCATGAAAGGAGATGAAGACATCTCTTCTCCAGGGTTGAGGGCATGCCACTAAACAAGGAATATTTTTTGGCACTGCAATCTCAAACCTCTCAAAAAATGCACACCTACAGAAAAGTGGCATTGGATTTTTTTCTTTTTTTTCTACCTGAATTTGTAAGTCACTCAACTTTAACTAAAGTCTCAGTACCAGCTCTAAACTTAGATCCCAAAACAGAAAAAGTTAATAAATCCTATTTTATTTAATTAGTCTAGCACAATCTTTTACTAATCCTTTTTCCACTAAGAAATAATGAAAAATAGATAAAGGTTGAGCCGTTGGAGAACGAAGAACCTTGACTGTAGTGGTACTAATGGATTTACCCTGTTCTCCCCCAAGCACTCAACAGAAAAGGGGACGAAAAGGCTCTATTCCGAAAAAATGGTCAATAAATTATCTGGTAATAAAATTGTATCAAATCACAGATTCACTATCAGTCAACCAGTTCAGTAAAGACAGGTAGAGTAGGTAGACTGCATGCATTTGTTACATTAGGGAGTAACATGCATGCAGTCATATTTAGGAAATGGGAGGAAATGGGATGAATTGTAAACACAGTGGTAAATGAAAAAATGCCATTGAGGTTTACCAAAGAGAGGCTATGCCAGAAATTCTTGATCGATTTCTTTTGATGAGAGCTGTTTCTCTAGATGAAGAAATGCAGTAGATCACATCTTTTTTGGACTTTAGGAAAACACTCCACATAGTGGCACATGGGAAATTATGAGTTAAGAGGGTGAAGATGGAGGTTAGTAGGAGAACTGTAACACAATAGATGAACTGGCTAAAAGAAGATGAAAACAAGTAGCATTGACAGAAAAACTGTCAGGTTTGTAGGAAATTACCAGTGGAGTAATTCAAAAGTTCTTTGTGGAATTGAGTTTTAATTTTTTCAGAAATGCCCTTGCCACCAGAAGTGTTAGTATGCTGATGAAATTTGTTGATGGTGTGAAGTTCAGAGACATCTTTCATACAGATGAGAGAGATGTGACATACAGAGAACTTCATGACTGAGATATGGTTTAATAGAAATGAAACGATACACCGATGGAAAGAGAACAAGGGTTTTTTTGCTAAGGGGGTAATAAGAAAATTTGTGCAGTAAGCAGAGAGAGTGTGACTTGGAAGGAAAGCTTGGAGGGGAAAATACAAAGGGAAGTAGTTGTTCTCAGGATAACTATGAATTAGTAACATATGCAGTTTGGGCATTATCCTACCTGAGATATATGTACGAGGAATAAATTCAGACTGGAACAAATGCAGAGAAGAGCTATTGGGATGGTCGGAGGAATGGAAAAACCTTTGCTAGGGAGACTGAAAGATCTTGGGTGTTTAAACCACTAAACAGAGCATGTTAGTTACTTTTACTACTTCAGGATGAAGTCATGGAGCAAGGAACAGGAAAAGCTGATTAAAACCGGGAACAAATGGTTTTAAAGAGAGGTAAGGTGGAAGTGAAAATAGCCTAAATATGCTAGCATCCAGAACAATGACTGTGGACTGTCTTCCAGTGGAAGATTTATAGTAATAATTTTGAATTATGTTCTTCATTAAACCCAAAGGGATTTCTTGCTGAGTCTCTGAGGTAGTGTGGACCCCAGATCAGTGGCGGAGAATGCCTCCCAACACTGTGGTCTTAGAAAAATACTCTACTAAAATGGATCAGAAAATTATAGCTACAATTATAAAATTATATTTCTTTTTCTTGATTAATGTGTTTCTATAGAAAATGTCAATTCTTTGGCAAAAAACCCCTAACCAACAGAAAAACCACCCAAACCAACTCCTGCCTGTCCCTATCAAACAACATCAACACCTAACTCCCAGAAAACTGATTTTGTCTGTGAAATCCACCACACCTCTCCTGTGAACTGCTGGTGCAGTGGCTCAGGTGCTTAGTCCTCCCATGAACCCCTTAGACTGGGCTCACTGCTCTATTTCCTACAGACACCACAGCCTGTCTTGTTGATGAACTGCATTGTGCCTGATGAGAATTGTGGCAGGTGGAGAACTGGGATATGTGGTGATGTCTGAGAGAGCTTTTCTGCTTTTAGAAATGTTATTTTGTTAAAAGTAATGAATTTCCATGGAAACAAAGCTATGTGAGGAAATTCAATTAGTCAAAAATCCCATTTACACTTACAATGTGGTTTTGATGAAAAAGTTTTTTACATAGGAATAATTATCAATGCAGTAATGCAAATGATTCCTATATGCTCAGGCTAGCTATGAGAAAAACACAGGCTTTGGAGATGGCTAAAATTTCCTATGGCTTTGATAATTTGCTTTCTCAGAACTGAGCAAACATCACACTGATATCAGGAAACTAATCAAAGCTTGATCTTGCTGTCACTGGCTTCAGTGGAAACGAGACTGGACCCCAGGTGAACTTCTGAGATCAGTTATTTAGCTTAAATTAATTAACCATCTTCTACCCTCCAGCAGGAGCTGCTGTTAGCAATCTCATTCCATTTTCTGAATTGAAATTACAGTACTGTTAAAGCATTTAACTTTGACTCTTTTATATGACGCTATTTTTGGCATCTAATAGGAATACTCTTTTGGCATTTACTAACCTTCCTTTATTACAAGTCTGCTGGCCTTTCATTACATTTTCATTATTCTTATGGTGACTATATTTCATATTTATCACAGTAGTTAAAATTATATCAATCACAATCAGCAATCATATACATTACTGAAATGTTTATTGATTTGTAAGCAACAGGTACAGTAAATTCAAGAAATGTTGTTTCCCAAAGGACATGAATTAATTCAGGCATTTTGGAACTAGGCAAAATACTGTTACTGTGGTAAGGATGTTAATTTATCATGCAATAAATCTTTTGCTTAACTGGTCAATATTGATTATGTGCAATAACTATGACTGCAGTTGTAAACATTGGAAAAGCAGAAAAAAACCCTGTATTGTTTTAAGAACTATTTCCATTGTTATTTGGGAACAACATTGTTAAATGACAGTATTCTTACTACTAATGAGTTCAAATAATAAAAATTTAAGTGTATAAATCAGTAAACAACCTGATTTACTAAAACCCAAACCCTCTTACACGTGTCTTTGTTCAAACTTGGTTGTTTCGGATTTTAATGTTCATCTTCTGTGTTTGAGATTTGTAAGAGATGAAATATTTTTCTCTACCCATTCTAAAATTTGTGTTGACAAATAGTCATAGTCAATAGAAATAGACTTGATTTCACTTTGAAACTGCACTGAGAAATCATTTCCAGTTCTAGCTGAAAGAATATTAAAAAATAATCAAGGCTAATCCTTCTTGGCCAATGTTCCATTAAGAGTCATGCAGTTATCCTGCTGCCTTGCTTTCTTAGGAAATCCTAATTATCCAAGGTCCCTAGAGCACACATAGCCAGCCTATTAAGGCATATTTCAGTTTCCTGTAAACTATCCCATTAAACCACTGTTATTTTAAGTAAAGTGCTATATGGATGGCCAAACCTTGTGTGTTTGTGAGGAAGGAGACGGATAAAGCTGTGACTGACCTAGTGTGACTTTATGCCTCTTCATTGACTCAGCCTCTCTCATTTTACCACCTAGACTTGCCTGTCTCAATAGCTGAGATTCCCAACAAAACCAAGACCCAAGCTTCCTTGTCACTGGCTGCTTGGTGAGGGATGCTCATTGCTATGGTTCCAGTCCCTTAGCCCTAAATTGTGGGGGAGTTCATTGCTCTAAAATTGTGTTGAATCAGAGGTAAGGCTGAGAAGAAGTAGACTTCTCAGTGCTTGGAGTGCTATTTCAGGACTTCAGACACCTAGCGTAAGTCTCTGATCACCAACATATACAGTCAGGGGACACCCTTGGAAATACCTTTTCTGTCTCTCTGTTCCCCTGGCTGATGACAGAATTGCTTGCAACAACTCATCACTGCTCACAAAGCAATATAAACACAAGTTTCCATCCTGAACCGTTCAAGGAGAAGAGCCAACAGCCCACTCCACCTGTGCAGATGCAGCTGAGGGGAAGTCACTGCAGAGAAAAAATGGACAATATTCCAAAGGAGCCCATAGAATAGAGGGACAATTTCTGCTTATACCACGTACACATAAAGTGGCTGGAATAGTGGCATGCAAGTCAGGTGTCACCCACTGGTCTTCGCTGCTTAATGAGGACATGGTCTCCCAGTTCTTCATACACCACTTCATGGTTTCATCCAAAGGGATAAAGTGAAGCAACTGATGTTGGATATGGGTTTACCCATGGTGCAAAGCTACTCCATTGCTCTGTATTTTCTGATTTTTGAAGTAGAGGTGTGCACTGATGTGCTGCTGTAGCATTAAAAACTGTTATTCACTATTTAAATAGACATTGTGCAGAGTGTAAAACACTGCTTGTTTTGACAGGTGAAATGAAGTTTTCATGTTGTGATCATTCCTTATTTTGGCAAAGATGTCATCAGAAAGAAGGTGTCTTGGGGGAAAAGCGGAGCCCACAGAAGCTGTTTGGGACTCCCTTGTCTCATTGTTCAGTGTCACCAGCTTCACTCTTTTTCTGGCCTTTTGAGACAGTGACTAAGCAGACCTTTTCCTGGGCTCTGAGTGCAAGTGACATAATCTATATCATACTGCTAAACTCTCTTTCCCTAAAGCAGGGGGATCTCATCCAAACTGCTTACTGGGAAGAGTCTGGGGCCAGTAATTGTCGGAGAAAGTACTGGTTTTGGGAAAGTGCTTGTGAAAGCTGTGCCAAGAAGCGTCCTTAACAGCAAATGATACTGGCATTTGCAGGGCTATGCTTGAGGCTGTGTCCTGGCAAGTTGGCTCACTAGAATCAGTGTGGTCAGAATGGGTGAAGAGGAATTAGGATAATAGTGGGGAAGGAACAGAGTAATCAATAGGTTATGAAATACACATTACCAGTTGGAGGTAAGGAATAGGTTAAGTTTATTTGTATTCTACCTTAGGAGTTAACTGCTTAACACTTTTAGCTTAGACCATTAACCCTCTCGGACTCTTACAAACCACAGCATTTCTGAAAATAATGTAAATTATAATGTAGAGTTTCAAGTACTTAGAAAATCAGTTGTCAGACAATCAGCTAGTATCACCTGCAGTACTTCAACTCCTGCAATCTGTCTTTATAACATAAAAAGTCCCCTGTCATTCCTTCCTAGAGCCTTTTCCTCATATATCAGGTCTAGCCTTACTACCATACTTTTTACTTTTGCTCCTGGATGGGGTGTAACTCCAACAAAAAAATCACAGTCTTGTTACATTTGTGAACTGTTCTGGTTCTCAGACACACATTCAAATCCTAACCCTTGTCTTTTTATTTCCTCTTTTTCTATAAATTGATAAACTGGGCCTTGGTCAAGCTGGATTCCTGAGAGGGTTTCCTCATAGCGCCATGAGAAGCAAATATTACAGGCAAGAAATAGCAACAGGGAGGTAGATGGCTGAAGGAAGGAAAAATCTCTCACAAAAAATAATTACAATACATAAGATAATCCAGGTGTTATTGCTGTGATATTATTGCCCTATAAATATACCTAAAATCTCAGTCTTTCATCTTAATGTACAAATGCAATTTTAGGTACTGATCTCTATGCAAGTATTTTTCTTCTTGGACAAAAGTAACTTTTTATCAGAGATATGAATCATTCTGAGGTGTCATTTTAAATTTTAAACTCAGTGATCAAATATTAGAGTTTTACGATGCCACTACAAGAACTGGACATGAATTATTTCTTTGCAGAAGTGAGGCCATAGGATCTGAAATATTCCTGTTATAATATTTAATAGAAAATTATTACTTTTTTTCAAAAAGTTTAAATCAGATATGAATGCTGATAGTAGTCAGAAAAATCTGTGATTTAATAAAAAGAAATCCCTCTTAAAAGATATACCATCAGAGTAACTAAGTTGAGATGTCCAGATCCATGGTGGTCGTTGGCCCTACTTCTGTAAAAAAAAACATATTGGTGTTTACATCTTGAGTCACATTTTCATTTCAAAGCCCATGTTCATGTGAGATGAGGCAGAGAGGACTGCAGTTTGGTTTGTCTGAGACAGATTTTTTACTTCAGTATGCTTATAGTAAAAGCTCAGAAGGAGTTCCTAGCATTGTTTTGTCTTCAGCAGATGTGCCTCCATTTATTTTTGACCATGGAGACCCTTCAACTACTTCCACTTTCCCTTTACTCCCAAAGGCTCTTCAAAGCAGAGCAATGAGTTGTGTGTCCTGGAAGGCTATTGATTGAAGGTCTCATAAATCATCTCTTGCTCTATAGGAATGAAATAGGTGTTAGTGAGATTTTATTTGCTTTGCAAAGTGATGTGAAGGGTTCACTTTTTTCCCCACTTGGGGAATGACACAACATTTCAGTCTGAGATTCAAAAAATAACTTTATAAAAACATATCCTTTTCATTTTTTGGAACACGTTAAGCGCTAATTATACCAAAGAGAGCTACTTTCCACTGGGTATTAAAGTAAGACATCTAAAACAAACTGTCAAGTACATGTATATATAATTTAATGAACTTGCTTTGATTTTTTTAACACAGTAGAAGCAAGCTAACTGTCCCTTTGATGCTGTAAATGATGACAGTGAAGAAATCAGAGACTGGGTATAGCTGTGAACATGGACTATAAAAGGCTGCAGCCACTGCCAGGAGCTTACTTCAGGTACGACTTCTCTTGCCTTTGCAATTTACAGAATCAAAAGAGATTAAAAATGAGATGACAAGATAATGTCTCACTTTACACAGCTAATTGAGAACTCAAACACTCATATCAAATACTTTGGCAGAATAAAATAAAGATGAAAGGTAAATGATGAAAATATTTAGAACAGATAAAAGAAATTCTATCTATTTCTTGGGGACATAAATACCCCGTATAAAATTAGTAGTCTCCACTGGATTTCACAGAACCTGTATTCTCTAGTACGAACTTTCCTCCCCGTCACCTTTTCAGTTGCCTCTGAAATAACCTTCTAATAAGACATCAGGAAAAAGTCAATGAGTTAACTAGTGTGTCCATGGAAACAGTAGGAGCTGATGGAGCCATGTGTACAGTGAGACTCCATTGGCTTTAACCCTCTTACTAGTAAGGTTTTTTTCTTTAAAGCTTGAGGCAAACCAAGAAGGTTATAAAAAATATACAAAATAGTATTTGAAGAATTTTAAAAAGGTACAGCATCAACAGATGGGAGACCTGAGAGTCTCTTGGTTCTGCCATAGACATCATAACTTTGGCGAACGTGGGCAAGTCCCTTCAATGTCTGTTTTCCCCTTATACCCTTTTTTTGTTGAGACTACTTAGACTGGTACTTGAGGAAGGGACTGTGTCTTACAGTGTATTTGTTACAATGAAGAGCACTTTGGGATTCTGACCTTTAATGTCACTAGGTGCTACTTCAGTGTTAAATTTAAATAATAAAAATTATATAAGTGCCAACATATATTCTTAACAGCTTTGGAAAGATTGAAAATTATTTTGCTCCTGCTCTATAAAGGTACAGTCAATGATACTTCTTTCTTCTAAGGCCCTACCCAGCAGAGCAAGGGTAATGATTCACTGTTTCCCTAATCTTTTCCTTCATTTAGCATTTTTAAAGCTAAAATACCAAATTGGTGAAGGGCTGAGGGTTGAACAGCAATATGAATTATTCCCATTTCATTTTTCTAATAGATGACTGAATTTCAGTAACATCATTCATCTACCACAAGATGCCCCCAGACCTAGCTAACATTTTCTGCTGAGGCCATAGATCCATGACAGAGTACCTTAGTTTGAGCACAGCACTCTGATAAAGTGAGTGTTCAGCTTTTGGGATAGACCTGGCTTATACTTGCCCAGGTTGGTGTGTGTGTGTGTGTAGCAAGTTTATCTGCAGCTGAGCGAATTAAGCAGGCAAACAGACTAAGAATGTGTCTTTTCTCAGGACTCCACCTCTTTTTGTACTGCCCCTGTTGCTGACTGGCTTTAGGTGCAGTACCAGGGAATAAACCTCTCAAATAGAGTTTTTCAAAATATAAGGCATGAAATGCTTTTCAGAAGACAGTGCAGCTTGCACTGAAATGTTTGGTAGTTTGATGAGGTTTCGATTTAAATGCAAAATCAGCCTTTCTGGAAAAAAAAAAAAAAAAATCACAACGCTCCACCTGTTCCAAAACCCAACCCAAAACCAATACCTTCCCTAATCTATACAAAGCAAATTTTGGAAGTTGTGATATGATCCAGACTAGAAGTTCTCATTTATTTCCTTGATGAAATTTAGTTACTTTTTATTATTTTTCTGTGTGCTACTAGTATAAATTCAATATATGATACAATTTTTAATTAGCAAGAAATGAAATAAAAGTGGCATTAACAAACAAAACTCTAAAACCAACTGTAAAACATCTGTGCAGCAATTTTGTCTGGTATGGTCCTCAGAAGAAACTTGCATCAAGTATGTTTTCTTTCCTGCAAGTCTACAGCTTTATTTGGTACCTAAATGGGTGTAACTCTTCTGGAAAAAACCTTCTCCTGCCTTTTTATGTGCTTATCTCTCATATAATTTACCCTGCTTTAAAACTAGTATGCTTTAATTACACCTGTTTGCTGCAGAATGACACCTCTCCATACCTTTTTTTTCAGTCCAGGAATGAAATGCTGATCTATTAGAAATAGGTTAAAAAAACAAATAAACAAACAAACCCTCCCCAATTTTAAAAACTCTATTATTCTTAAAAGTAGTGGTTGTAAAAGGAACTCAGATGGAAAAGGGATATATAATAAAGCAGAAATAGGTTAGACTAAATAGACAAAAGGTTTTCCCCACTGCACACTGTACAGTGTCTTTTTTAAGGAAGGTAGGTTACCAAAAAAGTGCTTGCAGACCGTAGTGTAAAAGTTACTGTCTTAAGAAATACAACCTGAGATCATCAGTTGTGTTAAAAACTAGTAAGTGATCAGAGCACTAAAGAAAATGACAAACAGCATGCATTTCTGTTTTGTCGACTGTATTCATGGCTCATGTTTCATTTATTTCACAGATTGAGAAATGTTAGCAAAAATAAGAAAATAGTGGGTATTAATTGTTAGCATTTCAGAGGAAATACCATAAAACATTAAGCAGAGAGATCACCACAAGCTAAGAAAACACCGTTCACCATTCACTGCCAGATCCAAGACCCCTGTGGATGTTACCCAGCTGAATGCAAATATGTAATTTGTGCACAGTCTAATGAGGTCCTCTCTGCTTTTTCATCGAGATCATGTAATTGAACACGAAGTCTTTTTTTATGTTACCTTTTTCCATATTTGGAATTTGACACCTTAGCTTGCATGGAGAGAGCCCCAGGAAGACACTGTGCCTCTTTGCCTGCCCTGAGGGAGTAAGAGCTGTTCACCTGGACCTGCTTCATCCTGCTCATCCCAAAGGGCACAACTTGGGAGAACCAGCTGAGGGTGACTTAAACCAAGTATATTCTTCAAATGTCCAGCCCAACAAGCTGATACACACCGGTGCAGCACTGACACACCCTGAGTTTTGGGGGTAGTTTGTGAGAGCAACAGTGAGTGAGTAACAACCCCAGGCCCCTCCATGGTCCTCCAGATGAGGAGGACCATTCTATACCATCCCAGGAATGGAAGCCAACAAGAAAATGACAAGGGATCCATCTAACCTGGGTAGGAGACAGTGGGATTACTTTATAATGGTAAAGTCATGGCTAAAATATGGAGTTTTTTAATACTTCTCTCTCCTTTTTTCTTTTATTTCATTTATTCCCTCATCCTCTTCTCTGTTATTAAAATTTATTCAACTGTTTATTTATTCAAAATAACCCTTTGACCTGAAGTGTCCTATTTCAGATCTCATCTGATTAAAGCTTTTGTCTTAACGTAGTGTATATTTCTCATTAAAATCAACGTTTCTCCTAAATCAGTGATGTATTTAACTTTTTTATTTTTTTCAGACACAGATGTGAAAAAAGACAGGATAAAGAAAAAGGGAAGGATATGATTGTCCTCCATGTTTCACAGCTAATTGTTTGCTTTGGAAAATCAAAGTTTTGATATGGAAATTTAGCCTTACACTTCCAAATAAAACCATGGCAAGAGATTAATCTATACAAGTCCAGCAATATGATTAACTAATCCAGTCTTTGTGTCTGTGGTGGGTATTTTAGCCTAAATATTTGTAATGTAATCTATCATGATAATCAATAAAATGTGGATACTTTGCATAATACTTTAATGAGTGTGTTTGCACACAGAATAAATCTTTAATTGCTGGTTTGAGGAGGCCAATTTTAGCAGTTCTCTGTCAGCCTTATTATGATGAATCAAGTTAATTTATACATGCATCTTATTTCTCTGTCTGAATTCATCTTGCATTTTCACTTGCTTTTATCAGAGGAAATCACAGGGCAGATCTCTGAGACTGCAGTATCTGCCCAGCAGAAGATGGTGAAACTGTGAACAGTCACAAGCTTCTTCCGGATGGGTATAGGGCAGAGTGAGAAGCAGCCACAGATGGCAAGCAGAGCCTGAAGTATGCATGGTGGGTCAGAACATCCAAGAAATTACTCTTCATGCTTCTGCAGAATATGAGTTTGTTGTGTGTAATATGGAGAACAGCAATGGAAACACTGTCTCATTTCCCTATGTTCTCATTTCCCTATGTAAGCATCTTTTTTTGATAATCAGGGCTTTTCTAGGTGAGGAGAGGTAGGTTGAATCTGAATTCTCTGCTTTAGTGAATCAAAATCATGGATTATAATTGTGGGCCCAATCTGGCAAGCTTTGATACACTGTTGTATACTCTTCTGCAGAAAAAGTATGTTCCTGGAATGGCCCGATTAAAGCCACTCGGAATCTTTCCTGTGAGTAAAATTAAGCATATGTGTAAGTATCTGTGGCATCAGTATCTATGTTTTAGATGGCTGGTGAAGCACGATATAGCCATGAGAACTGAATTAAGAATGTAAATTTTCTTTGCTAATGAATCATTCTCCTGACAAAAGAGAAAGATAGGGTCACTTAGTACGCATACCTGCACCTTTTTTCATGAGTTGTTCTGCATTCTGTTATACCCTATACTAATTTTTCTCTGTACTGCCTGAAAATAGAGCAATTAATTTATGGTGATTTCAATTACCATTTCCCACACTGACTAGACTTAAAACACAGTATCAGGTCAGTATATGGTAGGGAAATTGCAATTTTCTTTGAGCCTCTCTAGTATTCAGACAGCTGGTGTAGGTTCATTAGGGAAATTAGAAAGGAAAAAAAACCCACAAACAGAAAACAAACTGGCAAAATGAAACCACACTATATTTCTCCTCTTTTTGGGTGAGCTAGCTGCCCTCCATTTTCCAGTCTACTAACTTGTTCAATTCCACTGAAGTAACTGCAATTTTGTAAGTTTTAACAATAACTGTCTGAAATACTATAGGATAAAATCACTAGGAGAGACTGGGGCTGTATAACCTCTAACGGTTTCTCTAGTATGTAAAAACCAGGTCAGAGAGTCAACGTGTAGGTCTCTCAGCAGCAGCTGCTTACCTTAAATACAATGTAACTCTGAGGGGATAAAAAAGATCCTCTTGAAATAAAATAAACTTAATATTTACTGAGTTTATTACATCTCCCCAAAGAGGTAAAAAGCCCTGAAACAGTTATAAGGACGTTCACACTCCTCACACTGGGGAAATGGGTGTCTTTATGGTGACAGATCAGGTATAGTTCGTAGTGAGGACACAGCATAGAGAGCCTCCTTGGCCACCATGGCTCCTGACATAACCAGAAGCTTTGAAGAAGTTTGCTGCATGACAGAACCTTCGACACCTCCAGGAGAGAGATCACCATTCATTTGAGGCAGACAAAGAGGGGAGACATGAGCTTATCTTCATCACGGCCTAGTGGGCAGGTCCAGTGTGTGGATCAGAGATGATGACCTGACACATCCCTGAATAGGTAGAGCATGGAGGAATGCAAACATCTTTTCTTCCTTTTTGACTTTTTCATACAGTCCCAAGCCTGGTCTGATGCTTTGTATATGGCTACAAAGCATACAGTCACAGCGAGACCCTTACAGTTGATCATTAATTTTGATTGCTACCTGAAATCAAAGGAGCTAAGATCCATGGGTGCACCATAGCAAAGAGCAGGAACTTCACCTCTGGCTGTATAAACATAGAGTTAAGTTGTTATGGCAGAGCTGACCCTAAAATTGATAATAATACTACCAAGGCTCAAATATAGAAAAACCAGAACTGACTATTATGTTTTGTTTGCAAGAATGCCTTTGGCATTGAGATACTAAAATTCAGTGGAATTTAAAAAGTAATGACTTTAAAGCTGTGTCCTTTTGAAAAATTATTAAAATCATTCCATAGCAAACCCTGCAATTTCCCTTCTCCTTGCTTATAATGGCAGCAACAATATTCACCCTTAACTTCCCCATCATTTACAAAGTTTCATAACATGGCTATAGACATTTGCTCCAAGGCTGAATTTATGTCAGATAGATTCTGAGCCCAGAAACAATTTGGGCTTTGACTTGTGAAATAGAGGTACCCTGAGGTCTTTAATCTTACTGTGAAAAAGCTTTTATAAGTTTCTGAAATGTCACGTAGGAAACCCGTGTATATAGGGACCAGATTATGACCCAGTTATCACCTGTGCAGATCCACAGTGATTACACTGAGTTCAGTGGAGATGCTGAGGATTTAAACCTATGTCAGCTGGGATCAGAATTTAACTTGTTGTCTCCTGTGCTAACTTTAGATCTAAATATTCCAGTAGAAAGATTAAAAGTTTAATTATATGCCCTTTTTCTCCCCCTAAAGTCAGGCATTAAGAAAGTAAATCTTTCTTATTTACGCATTGCTATTTCATAGCCTTTTTATTTTTTTTTTTTCCCTAAGATAAATGATAGTGGGGAATACAATTTTCTGTTGTCAATTTGTTCTTTAATAAGCTCTTTAACATTCCAGCTATTCAAAGCTCCATGAAGCAAACTTACTGCTGGTTTCATTTTACTCTGAAATGTAATGATGATTATCAGCTAGGTGGAATGCTGTAAAATAATTCGGGTAAACTGAAATGGCTAATGTAGATTACAGGGAATTAATTATTTAGAGATGTTCAGCAAAGGATTATTAAAACTGTACTGTAAACTTTCTGGGGCAAGGGCCAGGCTTTTATTCTGTGCACAGATCCCAGAACAACAGGACCAATGACTGTGACAGGTAGGCACACATACTACAAATTACAAAAATATAATACCACCCAAGCAAATCAACAATGGGTGATTCTGATCTCAGTGTAGTGAAACTGTGTTGTCTTTAACAGTGTTATTCCCTATTTACTGTAGTGTAACCGTGCCCCACTATACTTATTCCCCTACCCAGCATTTTAATTTTATAACAGCAATAATGAGTATGGCACAGGGCATTTTCAGTGGATCTTTATTCTGCTTTGTCACAGCTTCAGTGCTGCAGTGGGAGATGCAGTAGCATTTCTTTAAAGTACCAGCCCCAACTCTTTGTTGACTCTGAACAATTTGACTGATACAGAAGGAAGCATCTAATAATGTGTCCTATACCACAGACACTGTATGATCAGTGGCATTCAAGTGGTTAAATGATCAAATATGTTTAATAGCCTCTGGCTGCACCTCAGGCCATCAGATTCTTCCCAGCTGGCTATTAATCACCAGGAAATGCCCTACAGATAGATCGTTATTACTTACATACACAATTAGGGATTTACGGTATGCTGTTGTCTGTTGAAAAATAACAGGGAAGGAGGTAAGAGTTCAGAGGCATTTGAGTTAAACTGTAAGTTAGCTATAGTAGTGACTTGGGATCCTGTGTACAAAGGCATGTAATTGTCTGCCCAGTGCTTTGTGAACATGCTGCAGGAGCCTTCTACAAGCTCTCTTTGCTTTCTGTTTTTTTCCCCTTTGCTTCATAGTCTTCCCCATTACTTTCAGATGGCATTTGTTGTGGGAAGGCTAGAGAAGCCATAGCTCCTTTCTCCGCAGGACCCTCTAAATCACCAGTGCATTGGACTAGACTTGTCCACAAGTTTCCCATTGCTGATACTGGCACAGACTGATTGTGCTGCTGAAGGTAGAGCTGCATTGCCAGCACCTCGGTGCAAACTGCACTCTTTGGTCCTGGGACATCTATCTCTCTCTCAGATTTTTTTTCTTGACGTGGGAATAATAACTTCCCTCCGTGGAAGGTTTGATCCCATGTTTTTCTACCTACAAGTTACAAATGAAGAACTCTAATGCATACTGACTTCTCTCTCTTTTGAGACATTGTCTTGCACAGAAATTTTCTGTGACACTTTCCTCACAGAATGAGGTGAGACAAACAAGTGATAAAGGACAGAAGGCAGTTTTTGACACAGCAAGCTGTAAGGGTGTGTTGGGGACTGGCTTGGTAGGAGTGCCTTCTGATTGTTCTCACCCAAACTCCATAATTTTTTTCCTAAACAATGTTCAAAGCTTGGGGTTTTGGCTCTCAGAACAGGGCTTTGGATCACCTAGTGAAAAGAAGGTTCCGAGTCTCAAGGTTGCAGGCAGTCACAGTATGCCTGGAGGGATGTCCTTTCTGGGGGTGTGCATGGCCCCTGCCAGAAGTGAATGATGCCTTGGTGCCTGGCACAGGAACCAGGGCAAATGGAGTATTTCATTCATATGTGCCTAAACTTCAGAAACTGTAATAGCAGAGGGTCCCCCTGGAGCATGTTTCAGCCATGCTACCAATTGTACAGGAGGTGGGAAATTAGAAGATCCCTGGGGAAATTTTTCAGTACATGTTCTTTCATTTGGTTCTCCAGATCAGAGAGGATTTCAGGTGTCCTCTTCCCTGTTCGCAGTACGCAGAAGGGAATTCAATCCCAGGTTGGAAAATCTTAAAAAACACCACACATAAAAGAAGGCTTCTCAGCTCTCTTTTGTGAGATTACCATTCTGTTCATTCTTGAGATTGATTTGACCCCAGTAAGGGCTATTCATATAGGAGAACATCCAGGGAAAAACATCCTGGACTTCATGCTATTTGGAGTAGGTACTGTTTCCTTACTCTCTGTAAAATGTTATGCATGTCTAAGGTGTCATAACAAATGCTTAAATAATACTGCTTTGTCATTTGACCAAAATGGGTTATATTTACTGGGACGATCTAAACCACCTCAGCACTTTCACATTTAATAAGAGATAAAAGTGATAAGATTTTTTTTTTTTCAGTTAAATGTATTTAAAAGTTTTCAGGCAGAAGGGGAGAACTCCTAAATTATTTGCAAATGCTGCAGGATCTACCAGTCTCAAATGAGTGAAGACAGTTAAGTTGTGGCTTAAATTCTCAATCAAAGGAGTGAATATGGACACAATTATTTATACAACTTGTCTCTTATGTAGACTTTTTCTCTGAGAACAGACACACTGAAATATTTGAACAAGTATATAGAAGACGTCTACATATATATAAAAAATACCTCTAAAACTGCAATCCAAAGTCTTCTGCTTGAATGTTGCTCTACTGTGAAGACACTTGGAAGCTTTAGTTTTTGACCTGAAGGTCCTAATGGAGTTTTAGCTGTATCTGGCAGGACATCAAGGTCTCCTGTGCATATCACATAGTGGACTTAGTCTGTGTTTGTTTTCCAGATATGCCTCCTAGATTCAGACCTACATGAAATGCAGCTGCTGTTTTCCTTCGAAACAAGGCATTTTTATACAAACCAATTGTGTTTTATACAATATTAAGTGGGTTCCCTAGCATCAGAGAGGTTCTGGGACAGATGGGGCAAGTCCTTTTCCTCCTGAAGTGACATAGCTTTCTCGAGGGAGTGGACTAACCAGCATCTTTGGATGTCACCGACTGCTTAGATGGCCACTTTCTTCTAGTCTCTTCACCTTGCAGGGCATGGGGGTTATCTAGATCACTGAACCAGAAGGTGAAGTTCTTGAAGTAAGGAATAGGACCCCCATGTGGGAGCTGGGAGACCTAACCTCAGTCCCTAACCCAAGTACAGTTTATACAGTTTACAACAAATAATCAGTAGATAAAATAATTAGAGGCACAAGTCCTCTCAATGGAGACTGTTTACCACAGCTTACCTAGTGAATCTCTGAGGTCATCACAAGGTGAAAGAGCTGCTGGGGAAATTTCAAGAGAGCAGGGCCCTCCGTTAGGAAGGACTGGCAAGGTGTTGGCACAGTATTTAAGATGTTGTCCTCAGAGATTTTGAAATTCTTCAGGCAGAAAAGGGAACAATGAGACGTAGGGCTGTCATGTTCTGAGCGAGGGCACTGACAACTGCTTAATGCAAAGGGAGCTTTGCTTCCTTCTGCACTGTGTTTTGCACAATATTAAATTTTAGAAAGGAAGATTTTGTCCTTCAGTCTCAAGTGAGATGTCAGGACAGTGTGTATTAGTTCAGGGAATTGCTCCTGGGTATGGCTGAGTAAAGGACATGTATTTCATGGACAGAAGGAGTGGTTTATGTTTTATGGGCTAGGTAGCTCTCGAAATGCTGTTCAAGTCCACCATCTTCATGGACCCAGTTCTGAGGTGACTAATTCTTCACATTCATGAAGCTGGATGGAGGAGGCCTTAATCATTAAGATAGAGTCTAAAATGATGATCATGTATGCAATAATTAGGGAATAGCCATAGTCAGGGTGGTTGCATGCATTTGTGGATGTGAGACTGAGACAAAAAAAAGAAGCCTACGCTTTCTGCTATATGCTTCATTGAATGAATAGTCTTTTGCATATTGGTAAGTAGATTTGTGTTGCACTAACAAAAATGCTAACAATAGCTAACTTTTATGTTTCATTAGAGAGAGAAAAATGTCCAAAACCAGAACAAATTTGAAATTTCCCATGAAATAAGATTGCAAAAATTTTTGGCTTGACACAACAAATTTCAGAAATATTGTAAATGTTTCATTCAGAAACTAATCATGCAGTACTTCTGTGTTTCTAATGTTCTTTTACATAAAACCAGTTTAATTTCTCAAAAGTAATTTTGAAGCAAAAAGTGAAATATTTCATTTAACAAACGTAGACATTATTGAAAGGTTTTAGTTTGTTTTTTCCTTAAACAAAAAGCTGTCAGAGTTGACATTTTTTGAAAACATGAATTTCAGGAAAAGTTGTGTGGTTTGCTTCCACTAAAAATCCATATTGACAAAGGAATTCAAATGTAATCTAATGCTCAGGGGTTTTGTGTGAAGTACTGAGTATTTTTGAAACTGGCATTGAATTTGGATGCATAAGAAATAATTTGTAAAGGACGAGTTTGTGGGCTGCTGCTCAAATTACTTGACTCTGGTAACATTGACCTGAAGAAAATTTGGACCAAAAAAATCCTGAAAGCACCAGAAATAAAAAGACTAATGTTTCCAATCTGTAGAATAACAATAATTTTCGTAAGTACACCTTTTAGAGAAGTCTCCTTCTTTAACCTTCTGCACTGTAACCTATATTTTGTGTAAATGGCTTTGCAAGGGATGAGCAACCAAGATAGTCTACACATGGTGTCCTAAAGGGATAAGCCCTACCTAAGACTCCCTGCTAGGGAAACATGACCACAGGGTTTGAATGTTTGCTGTTAGCCCACGTGTGTAGATAACTGTCAGATCATTTCCTACTGTTATTAAGCCCATTGTACATTTTTTTTTATCTGTGA
The DNA here is from genome assembly GCF_047716275.1 of Strix uralensis. NCBI lineage: Eukaryota > Metazoa > Chordata > Aves > Strigiformes > Strigidae > Strix > Strix uralensis. Next base: position 42,045,975 of record NC_133976.1, read on the forward strand.
GTCAAATCAGTATGGAAAGGAAAAGCTGGTAGTGTGTGATTCCCCATGATCATGTCTGAGTTATTTTTACCATGCTGAGCTCCACCAAACACTTGTATCTGACACTGCATTAAAACACTGAGTAAACACAATTCTTGAGTAGACAGGAGTTGTCCTATACTTGAGATTTCTGCTGAAAAATTGAAACATGAGACCTAAATGAGAGTCTCTCAGTGTGCATTCAAGGCAGCTGTTCTGATAGAAGAGGCTGAGATCTCCAGAGGTTCTACAGTGATGTATTTAGCTGTCGATAATTAATGTTTTAAAGGTTTCCTAAGAATAATTCACATATACAAAGTGCAGACATACAGGTCAATAGTGTATATTTGAAAGAGTTCATAAGCATGTAAGATCTATTAGAGTTTAAAGGATCAATAATTCTCTTAAGAGCCCATACATATGCATTGACAAGACAGGGAGGGTTGTTATTATAGTCTATCAAATCAATAATCCACATTTAAGAACTGTATGAAAGGTAGTTTTAAATGTGTATCAGATCAGGCCTTACCATGTTGTTAGAGATCCAGGGATCAATAAGTGGGTCGTACCAAACTCCAAGGTGATAATAATACAAGAAAGGGCTCATGTCTGATCTTTTGGATTCTTCCAAACATTTGGGGACCAACTGTCATATGATATGACTATCTTTATGGCAGCAGCACTGTTATTTAACTGCACTGATTTTTTTTTTTTTATGGTCCCAAGTGGGTTCTGAGCAATACCTTTTCCTCATTCACATCAGCACTGCAGGTTTTCTAAGCTCTCGAATGCCAGGCAATGTTTAATGTGCGATTAATAAACAAATTCAGAACTGGCAACTTTTTCTTGTCAACAAGATATGTTTTATCTTCAAAACAAACAAACAAACAATGCAAAAAACCCCAACCTTCCAGTAAAGCTCTAGACAAATGATATATTTTTAAAAATGGATTGATATAGCTGAGAAACCTGCTGAATTATCCCATTTCCAATGGATTTCAGCTACAGAACTAGTATCTGTGAATTTCAGATAGAGGTCCAGTCCTGATATATTTAATTGTCAGTATCTTCCCTTGAGAAATCTGATTCTAGGCAATGCTACCCAAGAAATTTATTATCTTGTTTTGATCTATTTAAGAAAGGATTTAATCTAGTTAAGAAAGAAGTTATGATAAGGCAAGTAGAGGAGGGTATTTCTCCTTTTGTTGAAGCCTTATGTGTTTCTAGTTCATTTGCAAAATACCAGATACTGTAGAAATGCACATAATGATGTAATTACTGAAAATTCAATCATAATGATGCCAGTTGACACTCCCACTAGGGCTCCTCTCTGAGGAGTGAACCCAGGGGAAAGAAAATTCCATGTTCCTTGACATTAACAGGGCACATAATTAGAGGGGTTGAAATGGATTCACTGGCCTGTCTCAAAATGTGAGTTAAGAGACTGAAGAGTGGGTGTTGCCCAAAGAGCAACCAGTGGGAAAATGGGAAAGAGAAAGTGGGGAGGAATCTGTGGCTGGGTAATGGCCAACTCACAGATGTAATCCTTTTCCAGTTCCTGTTTGCAGGCAGTGATAGATATCAGTTCACATCTTCCCATGATGATGGTATCTAACATTTATCCTGAGGTGCCAGTCATGTGCACTCATATTTAAAAAAATATACATCATATGTCATGTATTCCAAAAGATAGTCAATGTATAAGCTGTATTACCTGTGTTGGCCAGTCCAGACTGGCCACAGTAAACCTGCTTGACTTTTTGAATCTATCACCTAGAATGGAAGCCGTGAACTCCACATTGGTCAAGAGAACTTTCCATTCTACCTTTTGCTTTCATGAAGAAACTGCTTATTTTTTTATTGTAATGATAAATATTTCACCTATAAACAGTCAGGTCCATCCTGATCGCAGCAAATAAGTCCTAGGGTTATGGATGGCTATCTTGGAGTGCCAGAACAGTGCCACAGTGCTGACTGATTTCTTCTGTGTAGGAAGGTCTTCAGTCTGACTGTGATTAGAATCAAGTTTTGGATGAGTCAATACTGGGGGGTGTTAGCAGTAACTTCCAAAATACAAAGAAAATCGTAACAGAACCTGACTTTTGAAAACAGCCATAAGTCCCCAAATGAGTCAAAAATACTAAATAAAATGAAGCATGCTAAAAGGAGATTTCACGTCTTAAAATTCAAACACTTTTCAGATTATAAAAATGAATATATTAAGTATAAAGCAATAGGAACTTTTCTAAAATATTTTCCACTCTTCTCTTTCTGAGTGTCCTTCTATTGTATTTAGAACCTATATTTACACAGTATATTCTGACATCTTGAAATAAAAATGGAAACAAATATCATTCAATATTGCTGTCTCAGATGTTATTTATTTACCTGAAATAAACAGCATTCTTCATTTCTCAATGGCAATTCACTGGAAAATGTACATAAAACCTTGCCAGCTGATAAACTGAACAGATCATAAAAGAATATTAGTATAATAAAACTTTAAAAAGCATAAATGAGGAGATAATATGAAGGGTGGGATTTACTAGTTGAAAGGTGGGGGCAGAATCTAATAAGAGTGTTCTATTTTGCTTCTTATTAAGTTACTGGTAAAAATGCAAAGATGATAATTTTAATAAAGGAGATGTTGGCTGCAGTCAACCTTTTTTGTCTCAGAGGTGAAATCTTAAATAGTCAAATGAGCATGAGAATAATATGGCCCCCATTAAAGTGATTTTAAATTTAAGCATAATTTTTGCTAATACCACTGAGCAATGGGAATAATTAGAATGGTTTCAGTAATGCTGAAGATTTGAATAATTAAAGACACAAGATTAATTTGAGAAGAGGCATCATTAACCTAAATCAAATATTAGATTTCTTGTAAAGGAGAGGGGTTTAGCCATAACCACATTTTTCAGATAGAGAATCTCATTAAATACCATGGTTTGTGTTTTACTCTGCACCCACAGGACTTACTTGCATGAATATTAAATCTGTGTGTATTGAATATAAGCTTTTAAATCCCATGATATGGCCTAACGTTTTTGTACTATATAAAGTATTAATTGAGTAATCTTGTTTTCACTTCGGATGATAATAGTTACCTAAAGGTCACTTTCAATCACTTTTTTTCCAGGAAAAGAACAGTAAAAAATTCAAGCCTGATGTGGTCAAAGCCTTTTTTCTGCCTGAAAATATTTCTCTCTAGGCTCCATTTATTAATGTCACAGCTGTTTTGGTTTTTTTTTTTTTTTTTGGATGAACTAAAAAGCATTTTTATGAACACCAAATCAAAGAGTAAATACAGGACAGAATGTATATGGGCTGTACTGGGAACTGTAGTTATATCCAACAAGGGACTGAATTCCTCAAAGGAATAATGAGCAGAGCACTTTTGTTACTTGGTTGTTAACAAACATAGTGCATTTGTGTTGATTAAAATGCAGAAGTGGATAATTAAACAAAGAACTCATGACAAAAAAGCAAAGGTTTTCTCCATTTATAGGAAAACAGTCCTTCATAAATATTGATTTGGGATATTTTTTTTTTAACCACAATGTGGTGGTTTTCTATAAATATCAGTATCTGATAATGAGCTCTTCCACTACTCATTATTTCTCTACTTGCAGAATTTAATGAATAGAAATACATTCATTATATGGAAATCTATCTACCTGTTATGCCTTTGATGAAGCCAGCCCCTGATTTGAAATTTTGTCCACCATTAATGATATGCAAAGAACTCTGTCTTATCTTTAATGATATGCCTGAAGAATTTATCAATGGAATTTATTAGATGCTAATTCATCTTCCATGCATTACTTAAGCAACTGCATCTCACTTTTTTATTACTTTTTGGAATATTGTTTCTCTAGGGGTTTTTTCCTCTGCCCTTCCCAAAAAGAGTTTACTGTGATGGAAACATAACCTAGTTCTAAAACAGTTTTGAGTTCATTGACTTACAAAACCCCCGTTCCTTGTCTTGGAAGCTTCCGTGAAGTATTGGCTGCTTGTGATGAATTTCCTGAGCCTGTGGGCCAGCGAACTTGAATTTTGATTGAATCAGCACTCCATGGTTTATTCACTGCTCCATTAGAAAGCCATCTTCTTCCACCTTTGCTGCCACAACGCAAGAGCTTACATTGAACCAGGTTTGTCTGAGCAAGTGCTAACTCTGTATTGAGGCAGTACTTACTGCTACATGCAATGTAGGGCATTTTTGATTCCTAACAGTCTCTGTCTCCACTGGGCCTGTTTTGGTGGCTGCAGTTCTTCCACCTCTGTACTCACAGCAGTCGGAACACCAATTGATTAGTGAAGCTGAAGGTCTGTGTTGCTGCTGATTGACTTGTAAACACAATGCTTACAGCATTTTTGCCTTACCGCAAGCAAGTCTTTGCAGTTCTCTACACAGTCCTTCTGTTGGACTTGTTAAATTGGTCCTGCTCATCTAATACCTAGAGGATGAGCCTCCAACAAGTTCATGAAGAAAGAGCAGAAGGTGATTGTCTGTTTAGATACCATATGCATTCTTTCTGATGAGACACTCCTTGTGCTTTCTTTTTCTTCTTTTCTCAAGTATAGCTACGTGAAAGATTTTCTGACTGGACTTTCACTGTCATCAGCTTGGCAAGCCATGTCAGAAGGAAAGCTTATTCCAAATATGAAAAAGACTCCTCCTCTGAAGAATAGAATAATCCATTTAATTCAAAACTGTTCAAAACTCTATTTCTTGTTCATGAGTGATTGGATACTGGCCTTAACTAGCTAGGATATTAGAAGAGGTCAGATCTGCTCCAATAGTAGTGAAATATTGGAATGTGCAGGTAAATGAAATCTCTATCTGTGGAGTTTTTAAAAAGGACTTAAGCACCTGTAGAGAATTGCTTCTGTCTTGGGAAAGGAGCCCCAGTCTTGTTTGCTATAAGAGTAGGAGGGCAAATGCATATTAAATTACTGTATTGTAGTGGTTCCTTGATAAGGCAGCTAACATCTAGCACCTTTCATCTGAAAATGCCTTTTCAGATCTTGCCCTTTTTCATATTGTCTCCCTGCCCATGGAGTAACCCTGGAGGAACACTGTGCCTTTTTGGAGTCCACTAAGAAAGTGAAAATCTCACCTTCCTAAGAAAAAGAAAAGGCTGTATGGATCTCCCCTGCATATACAGACTAGCTGGAAAGTCTCTGTCCCTGCAGGCTGTGTCTGTGGTTTAACTGGTGAGAAACTACGTCCACAGCTGTCCCTTCACCCTTCCTCCCTCTTTCCTCAACCCCGCTTTCTACTTCCATCATGATCTTTGCCCCTGACATAAATCTATGTTTTACCTGCAAAACAAAAGTTCAGCTGTTTTTGGCAGGCTCTGACTGGATACTCTGCCTCACCTTGTCCAGTTCTTGCCCTCATTCACTTTCAGCATGAGCTGTTGGATCAATTAGCACTGATGTTAGCTTCCCCATAGCGACAGGCAGAGCAAGTGTTTAGTGTGTTCCCCCAGGCATTCATATTTTTAGCCCCTCCTCAGTCACCTTCACTGTCACCAGCAGCCACAGCCACAGCCCTGGCATCCGAAACAGCCACAGCAGCAGCTTTTCAGAAGAGACTGCATTAGCTAAGTCTGACTCCTCTTTCTGATGCTTTTTGTCACTGTCAATGACTGAAGAGCAGACTGATCAAGCATTGCATTTTTTTTTTTTTTTGCTGAAGCATTTTTTCTTTTTCGTGTGGAAGCTGACACAGTCTCAGATTATTTCTTCCAAAAATATTCAGGACAACTCAGCTTCAAAACAGATCTGTAGAGTGAAGCCCTCTGTTAAATTCCCTATATATATGCTAGATTTGGTTTGCTTGGCCTACATGCACATGGCTTGACCTATTCCTCATGCAACTATGAGTTTTGTGAAAAATCACAGAATTATAGAATCATAGAATCATTTAGGTTGGAAAAGACTTTTAAGATCATCGAGTCCAAGAGTAAACCTAACGCTGCCAACTCCACCACTAAACCATGTCCCTAATGATCTTGTGGCCAATTTTGAAAACGTTACATTTCTCGAATCAGAAATAAATTAACATGAATCAGCATTTCTCCATTGCAATTAAAACTGAGGGAGGATCTGGGCTATGTTTCTGACTTTAAGGCCTCACTTCCCCACAAACTTCATCATGCTCCAAAACAGTGGAGAGGTGGTTTTGTTTCAGTCTTACTGTTCCTTCTCCAAGGGTCCAATAGTTACATTTCCTCAGGAATAAGATCACATCCTTTTCCAGTTAGTTCCTCAGGCTGTTAATCATCTAGGCCATCTATATAATTTATAGAAGCCTGGTCCCAGACCTTGCAGACTTCAGATGTAAATTAGAGCAGAACTTCAGAGCTACTTTTACATCTCTCACTCACATGTGTGCATGGGAAGATTTACCATGTGATGAAGTGTGTGCTATGGAGATCCCAGCTGGCAGTGGCAGCAGTGTCTGGCTTGTGTGGCACTGTGCTTTAGGGCGGCTTCTGTGGCTCGGTCAGATGGCTACATCAGCATGGGTTCACACACAGTCTCCCCGTGGTTGCCCCAGAGCTCCCCACACCAAATGGGAGAACTCAGCACCATGCCCTGACTTGGGCTGGATGTGCCCTATGGCCTGACCTACAAGTTCAGAAAGCTGTGAAACTCTAGTGAGTAGACACTCTCCATCAGCATGTTTACTCTAGATCACATCTTTGTTATAGCCTGTGAGACCAGCTGCAAGTAGAGTAGGGAAATCACTAAACAATTGCCCCAGTGTTGGGTCTCCCTTACAGTAGCTCACCAGCATGAAGCACTTTCACAGGACCAAGGCCCTGGTTCAAGAGCTAATAAGCTAATCTGCTAAAAGTCCCTTTCATTGAAAAAATTCATCATATGTTTTAAAAAATTCACCTCACAGTAAATAAAGCCATGCTCAAAAAATGCATATCTTCCTACAGAAATATAGTGGGTGAGTAGTGCCAAATACACACTGCTACTTAGTTATGGATTTATTTGCTGTATTTTTTTTTTTTATTTTGGATTCCTAAAGAGTGTAAAAAGAGGGCAGAAATCTAGAGATTAAGAAGCCATTGGAATAAATTACAAAACACATCCCAGAAGGCAGTATTTTGTGTTGCCTAGCGATTTGCTTTCTCCTCAAAACCCAACCAACTTCACCCGCTCAATGAATGTAGTAGACATTTCAGAAATCATGACTGTTTCTGGCTGTGGGATGAAGTATGTTTCAGGACTTAGTGTCACCAATCCCTCTCATCAAGCTGTCTCTTTAGGCTTTTGAGAATATATGTCACTTAGGGTCAAGTTTTTAAATATGTATTGGGACCTATACACATATAGACATGTAGTGTCTGTCCTTCCCTACTCTCTTAAATAGGTGCTTCAAGGAGGATCTTCAAAAGTATGTTGACAACTGGCTTAGGGGATAAGGTCTAGTTATTTAGACCTCCAGCTCTTACCAGATTTAAATTAGACTTGTAATTACAAGGCTTGTAATTAGACTTATAATTACAATGTGGGGCTTTCTTTAGCAACTTTCAAGTGTGATTTGATCACTTCAGTAAATTCTTCTGCACCTTTACATCTGTTAATGCCTTTACACATTTTTCATTAGGGTTTTCTGTGTTGTAAAATCTGGAAGATGATAGACATCACTTAATAGAAGAGGCAGACAGCCTCTTAGGTTATGACTATACTAGTGGATTAAACAATGTTTGGGACAGTTCCCAGGCATTGCAATGTGACTATGTATTCTCTGTCTCTAGCCTGCTTTTGGCCCATGCTGGCTAACTCATTCCCAAACACTTCCTGAGAGCTCCTGGAGACATTTCTGGTAGGCTGTTGTACATTGTCACCTTTATCTAAACCTAAGTGAACCTGAAGGCATAGGTACAGCCCATTCTATGCAGGTTGGCCTCAAAGGCAGGGAAAATTTCACATACTGGTGAGAAACTATAGCCCTATTTACCCATACTCACCATTTCAGAAGAGTGCCAACACCAACATGTTGTGCATATGTGTCACACACTTCTGGCAATATTAAAGCATAAACTGTATGCATTTTTTCCCACATATATTAAAAATGCCATAAAGTTTCACAGTCCCACAGAGGCTTAAGTTTTCATGTCCAGTAAAGCTTAGCACTATTAAACATGATGAGACCATCTAATTTCCTTGTTCTCTGTTGTTCTGGGTCACTAATACAGTAGAGTATGTAACTTCATGCATTAAGAGCACGCTTTGCACAGAATGAGAGCTCATTTTTCAGTAAGTTCAGATGGCAGGATATGTTCTGTACCAAAAGCTCCAGAGATCAGTTAAAAAAAACTGCACCTTCAGCATGCTTTTATTTTTTTTCCCCCAATAGGCAGGCTTGGCACACAGTTCAAAAATTTTAACAACAACCCAAACAACAATTATTATTAACAACAATAATGATGTTTTTTCATAATACCCCAAATAAATGTCTGAGAAAGTCATATGCCTTAATTGCAAAACCACTGCTGGTGCAGAGGGAAAAAAAAATCTCATAGTAAATGGCACTGTGGAGATGACATTTTCTCTCTTTTTCAATCTATTTTACAGCATTTTGGTGACTTTGTTGCTATTTTGTTTGCTCATCTTCCCATTTGCCAGATGCTAAAGGCAAATTGGCTGAGGCTGTATCTCTCTTAGTAAGTAATAGAGACCCATAGACTAGATCTTTACAGCAAAGCAGTTTGATGGTGAGGACATGACGTCTACATTATGCATATTCTGAGGAAGTAGGAAGGAAGGAGTGGGGTAACACTTTGGACTAACCCTAGTCTGGTCCGATGGTGTGGAAGGCCGTTAACTGTTAGGTACCTCCTGGAGTCTATCTTCCAGTTTAGCAACAGCCAGGTTACATACTTTGAAAATGTTCAGCCATGTGAACTCAGCAGAATAAGGGGAGATACTCAGGAGTTTTGCTTTATAAGTCTCTCCCTGTTCAGAACTAAAGTGCTAAGGCAGATGCACCCTGTAATCCTACTGCTGTGAGATTAATAGAAAATGAGCACTTCCCAAATGTTACATATTATTATGTAGAAAAATGATGTAAGCAAACACTCTAGGTGCAAACCCCATTTATACTTCCTTATATCACTGTTGCTTTCAAAGCTACTTGTGATTTTTGCTGGCACACAAATGAAATGAGTCAAAGCAGTCTAAAATAAAGCAAATCAAATATCCTTATTAGAAATGAAATTGGAAATGTTCAAGTCGAATGACTCTCTTGGTAGTGAACTGAGGCTAACATTGCAATTTCAGATCAATTTTTCTGTTTGTTCACAGCTGAGGACTAGCAACAAAAGGAGGAATAGTGTTTTTGTACAAATCAGCTATGCTGATCTGCACTTCTAGTGGAAAGTTGGACTTGTGAATGTACCATGTTTTCAGGGTATGTGTTTGCTATCCAAAATGAGTACATCTCTGTGAGTTAAGAACACATGTCCCTTTTCAGTGAACCAATCATTATGTACAATTATAAGCTAGGTGCTGTCTGAAGATGTACACAGCAGTGAACGGAGTGCCCAGATGGCTTATTTTGCTCAGGTTAGCTGGTGTGATGGAAAAAACACCTTGGGGTTACAAGCAGCTTGTCTAGAGCTGGTATTTTGTCCCAGAATTAGTAAATCTACCCAAATGCTGACATTTCCTTCATGTACGTTGGTAGATTGTGGGCTTTATAGGTGTCATGGATATAAGCTCAGGGATGTCTCTCCTTGCTTCGCCTTCCTTTCTGGCAAGTCAGTACTACTGAGAAAGCAGAGTGAGCTGCTCAGAGAGTACTAAGGGTGTCATGGTTTAACCCTAGCCAGCGACTAAGCATCACCCAATCACTTGCTCACTCTCCGACAGTGAAATGAGGCAAAGAATAGGAACGGTAAAAGTGAGAAGTTTAATAGGGGAAGAAAAGCTGTGCACGTAAGCAAAGCAAACCAAGGAATTAATTCACCACTTCCCATTGGCAGGCAGGTGTTCAGCCATCTCCAGGAAAGCAGGGCTCCATCATGTGTAATGGTTACTCAGGAAGACAAACATGGCTCTCTGAACGACCCCTCCTTCCTTCTTCCGTCAGCTTTATATGCTACATGATGTCATATGGTCTGGGATATCCCTTTGGTCAGTTGGGGTCAGCTGTGCCAGCTGTGTCCCCTCACAACTCCTTGTGTACCCACAGCCTGCTCACTGGTGGGGTGGTGGGTGAAACAGAAACTCCTTGACTCTGTGTAAACACTGCTCAGCAATAATGAAAACATCCCTGTGTTATCAACACTGTTTTGGTCACAAATCCAAAACATATCCCCATACTAGCTACTATGAAGAAAAATTACCTCTATCCCAATCAAAACCAGCATATAGGGTTTAACCCAAATCAAACTGGAATTACTTCTTCTATTTCATCTTCTTATTTAACCCTTGTGAGTAGAAGTTCTGAGAATATTCATTTTTGGAAATACTTAAACAAGCATTTCTGACACGAAATAAATACCCAGACTCTGAAGCTGCCCCGTGAAATTGAGCCTTGTCAAACTGGAGACTGCTAATAGCTGTCTTCTCTCTATAGTTAACCCTCCTGAAGCAGAAATGAGGTCCCTGAGGAAGTTTTATGTCAGAAATATAAGCTCCTGCAGACCTTTAGGCACCTCTAGGCAGCAGCAGTATGCAGTTTTTGAGATTGAAATTTTGACAACAGGTACTCAAATCAGATAGATACCCAAGTAACACCTGTCTCCTAGTGAAGAAAAGGGAGTTTAAGAGAAATTTATTTTTAATGAAGAAAATATTCCTGAAATTTGTGAACACATGCATATCTCTGATCCAGACACTGAGAGATTCAGGAAATGCATGTCATTACCTGGACTTGAGCCACATATTTGTTTCTCACATAACCTTCCTAGTTAAAATCACAATCCAGATTACGGCACATAGAGAAAACAGGAACCCATGGTAAAGCCTAGTATTTCAAAAAGACAAACATCAAAAATCTTTCTGGACCCAAGATTAAGCAGGTGTTGCATCTGACATTGCATCCTCTGGTTGGCAAAAGAAATAGAGTCATCAGCTGTTTCCTCAGTGCTGCTGTTTCTGATACAAGGTTTGACATAGAGAGATGAAGTGGCTGACAAAGCACTGTCAAAGCCAGCACTTCAGATGGTGTAAACTGGCATCGTTTCATTGCCAACTGCAGAGGTGCTACCTCAGACAAATGCAGAGGATGTTTTCCAATCTGCAAACAAAATCAAAACTTTTCCCTGTTTTAATGTCTTCAGTTCCCAGGTTGGGGGCTGCCCTGAACAATTATTTGACTAATCGTTGTCTGCCTGTATAAACCCCGAGAAAGTAGCCAGAACTGAAAAATGACATGACACTACTTCTCTGTCAGCTGTACGTGGTGTCACTTTGACTCATATTTCCAAAGTAATCTCAGCCAGGGAGAAGTAAAAGGGAACTCCCTGGATGTGTAGCAAAGCAGAACAATCTCTGCCCTGCTCAGAAGACCTGCTCAGCAAAGGGGATCAGGGGACATGAGCATTACCTATGTTTCACTTCCATGAGGTGCCCTACCCCAGGATTTGGGGGTGAGCATAGAAAGCTCATTTATACTTTCTACATTTGGCCATCAATGGCATGGATCCCCTTTTGTTAGCTGCTGTAGTTGTGCATAACTTGAGCCTCTAAGTACAATTATAACATAAAATTATACAATTAAAACCAAGAGTTTATCTTCAATTTTAAAGGTGTGAGGGTGTGAGGTGAACACCAGGAGACTGCAAGTTATAACATACAATTCAAAACAAAAGTTACCTTCATTGTTAAACATATGTGAGGTGAACACCAGGGAACTGCCTGAAAATACCTTTTTAGTGACAGCTATTATCTTCTTCAGAAAGTCATTAATGCCCTAGAAAAATGAACCTTGTCTGAGAAAAATATAAGTAATATAATCATAAGATTACAGGATAATTCAGGCTGGAAGGGACCTGAGGAGGTCTGGAGTCTGATCTGCTCAAAGCAGGGTCAGCTACAAGGTCAGACCAAGTTCCTCAGGCTTTATCCAGCTAGGTCTTGAAAAACATCCATGGATGAAGACTGCACAGCATCTCTGGGAAACCTGCTCCACTGCTTGTCTGTGCACATTACCTCAAATTTCTTTAGTGTTACTTTGTACTCTCATCAATGATCTGTAACCTCCAATTCAGAAGAGGAGGGAGAGTTGTCAGGTGTGAAGAATCTTTTAAAAAACAAACAAAAGTTTGCTTATTCTGCTTAGACTTCTTTGATTAAGGATAGACTTTTGTTTTTTCCCATTGGATGAGGAACATTTATAGGAGGAACAGTTTATAATTTTCCTTATAAACATCACTATGTTGCATGCTTATATTACCTATGATTTAAAGACAATTCTCCAGTATGCATACATTTGCATTGATTCATAACACAGCATTTAAAGAATCTTACCAGTGTCTGATGCACCTACTCCTCCAATTTAACAAACTTACTCTCACTAAATTGCATTTCTTTATAGAGAAGGTGAATGGTGTGTGTAGTAATTTAAAAAAGGTTCTTGCTCTGAAATCAAGGACTGTTGCCTTGGTGAAATCACATATTTTAAAACCTGAAACATTGGAAAATTGTTTTATCAAGAAAAGTAATTGATTCAGCTGGTAGTGAATAAGGCTAGAACATGATGGTACTAGAAGAATAATTCAAATAAAGTACTGAAGTCAAGGTAAGATTAACTTTTAAGATTTCTAATATTCTGGAAAACAACAACAACTTGCCTTGCTTTCATTCTGATGACAAAGCAACAATGATGTTATTGACATTTTCATATATTTGATAAAATCTGGTATCTTTTCAAGTTTGAAAATTTCAAGTGTTTTCCAAACCAATCCTCTTCCTCTGAAATCAACAATTTAAAGAATGTGGTGGGAGGAAGCTGTGCTAGAGTCTGCCCTGTGGATGCCAAAGGATGGGGCAAAACTCCAGCATTGAGAAGAAAGCAAGAGGATCTTCACAAAAAGGTAATTTCTCACCTCCCAAATGATCATTTCTAGTCCTCTTGCATTTTTAAAAGGCAATTTCTCTTTTTCCAAAGGTAAACTTTCAAAAAATATGGCAAACAAGAAAACAAAACCAATATTCAAACCAATGAATCAACCAAATCTGTCCTGGAAAACACCCCAAGAAAACAAAGAAGTAAACAGAATGAAGTGGTGTGCCTCAGTTGGGAGGCCCTTTCATGACTCACCAGGTTTTCAGCCACATCCAGGCCATGTTTAGGCATATCTTGCTGGTGAGCTGGAGCAGCACAAGATCTTCTTGGGTCATCTGCACTCCACTTCCATTGAAACAAGCAGAACTCCTGCCACCCACTTCCTTCTGCCCTTACATTTGACACAGACAACTTGTAAGGTTTTCCCCACCATTCTCTTTTATATACAAAACACCTGAATCTCTTTCTTCTTTCTAATACAAAGAATGCTGCAAGCAACAGGAAAGAATAACTACTAAGGAGTAAACAAAAACCAAAGGATATCTGCTCTATTAAATATAACTGTCAGCATTTCCACATTTGTCAGGAGACTTCTGATGTCAACATTAGTCTCTCATACTGTGGGTAAGCACGTTAAGTTTTGTTACCAATTTTCAGAATTTTGTAGCCTGAGGTGCTGGTCATGCAAAACCCTCATAAAGATAAGTCCACTTGATACCACTGGTGAATTTAACAAGGTCCACATCAGACCTTCTGCTGTGAGTTTTCCTACCAATGTTGTCAGGTCTGTGAATGTAGTGAAAATTGTATGTATGTAATACAGACATGTATGTGCATGCTCATATCTACTGTACTGCAATAAATTTCCATTTTATGAGATTACAGGAAAAGTATGGAAGAAACCAAAGTGTCTGAGTGTTAGACATTGAATGGGGGAGAGAGGGAGAACTTTCATCATCCTTCAGTACAAACTTTGTTGTAATACTCCAGAAGGCAATGCTGCCAGAGTAAATTAACTGCCAGATTAAATTAACATAAAGTCTATAAAAACTCACTTATTTACTTCCTGGCACGTGAATAATGAAGCCTGAAGAAATGTCAGTCAGTCAAATGTCATTTGAAGATAAGTACACCTCCGTTGGTTCTGGTTTGTTCATTGAAAACTAGTATTTGTGTCCTACAAGGTAAGTACTTTTACAGACTCTAGCTTTTGTCTGTCCTTTAGAATATTCATGCTAAAAGGCAAACACTCTTGATAAATTGTTCAATTAGGAGAGCTGATATGCGAGTCTCTTTGTTTGAGAAATTTAACAATCTACAGAAGTAACAATGTTCATCAAATAATATTGTGACAGAGCATGTAGAAGGAAAAAAAGGTATAGGTTGTATTAGCTTTATTTTCTGTGAATACCAAAATTTATTATCTGCTGAAGTACACAGTGCCCATGGTTTGTGGTAATTGATTCTGTCAAGTCTTTTTAGGTGAATAAAGCTTTTTTGTTTTTTAAAATAATCTAATAATCTGCTTTTCAAAATACATTCAAAATACATCTTAATATCAGAATTTAGAGCAATTTTTCCTTTAAAGGTCTGCTATTGTTTTGCACAATTCCAAAATGCACTTAATCCAATTTTTATATTTTAAAATATTTAAATAAGTGGATCCTAAGCAATCTCAATGTTTATTTCTATGTTTACTGGGGGAGAAAAATGGTAGGTTCTGTGTAATAGAACAGGGGCTGTAGAATAGAACAGGGGCTGTAGAAATGTCCAGCATGTATTTCATAGCTCTTAATGAGAATAAATAAACTGTCCATAGTTATAAAGATGCTGAAATAAATGTCATTCATGTTTGAGTTTTTTTTCGGGGGGGGGGGGGGGGGCACAGGGGGGAACATTTAGGAAATGTTTCTTAATGGATACACTTCCACTAATCAGGCATCTCGTTTCCTTGGCCCCAAGTCTTATATAGGAAAGAACTTCCTGAGTTCCAATAAAATAAATGAAAATACACTAAAGGTTTGTTTTGTAGTACTCTTGAAAAATAAACCATTTCCCCATGGCAAAATTCTTCATTATTCTGATACAAAGATTCTCTAGAGCCTTGTTTTTTCATCACAGAAAAAGGAAGAGGAGGAAGGCAGAAAATCAAAAAGTAGAATCAACTGTGCCTCTTGCAACATAGGATTTTTTTCAGATTAACTGATGATTCAGGATCCCATGTTGTCATCATCCTCAGTCAGAACGGAATAGGAGATGGAGGAAAAAGGGGTTGCTGCAGGTGTGGAGGAAATACTTAGAGATGATTGTATATAAAATTCCCTTAAACTAGTCAAAAATCATTTACTGTAGTCCAGCTGTTCATTTACTTATTTTTCTTTTAAATTTGGCATGAAAATGAGTATATTATTTTTGCAGAGGGTGTTTCTTTTTTCTCTTTTGTTGTTGTTGAGATGAGAATTATCAGATGCAGCTGGGGGATTGCTGTACTTGGGAAGCTGAGAACAGCAAACTTGGAAAAGAAGGAAACAGGATATGGGAAGCCAAGAAAAATACATTTCTGTGGGACTAATATGTAGATTTTCAACACATTTTGTTCACTTTAGGATAGAAAGAAAAGCAAATCAAAATGCTAAGCAAAGACAGCTGTTAAATTCTGTATCAGAAAACTGTATTTTATTTACCTCAAATTGCCTCTGAGAATTTCATCTGAATAAGAAGTTATGCACCTTCAACCATGAACTACTGGATAATGGTCCGCTATATGGCTGGATAACTTTCTCTTCCATTCCAGTGGTGGTTTACTTTCAATGAAATGAAAAATGCTCCTTATAGTCAGGTCTCCTTACTGCGTAATTGTTAAGGCCTTGATTTAGGAAAGCATTCCTCTCCAGGAAAACATGCACACCCTTATCTCCAAGAATTTGTAGACAGCAAGATACAGAAGTAAAGATAGAATGGTTATGTATCACTTCTTGCAACAATTTTCCCTTTGAAAAAAGTTAACCATTTAAAATTGTTGAAACTAAGATAGGAAAGATTTTATTTTGGTACCGAAAAAAAAATCAGGATTCAAATTAATTTGTCTTCATCTCACTCCTCTTTATATATTTCCGAAGCAGACCCTAAAATCTGAGGTACAATTCTTGTCTTTGTAATAACTGAAGGAAAATAGACTGAGGTGATCTGTCTGGTTTAGATATCTAGTTTAGGACAAGATGAACCTTGCTAAGCTAAAAGGAAACAGCAGATGTGATATGTGTCCAAAAGGATGAATAAGTTAAAGAAGACAACCCACATCTTGGTGCATGAAATCAAGATAACAACTGTGGAAATTACAAACAGAAAACTTTTTGACAAATGTGTTGTGAACCTCCTTTACACTTCCCAATGCTGGTGAAGTGCAAAGCAGGGGTTAAATTACTCATATTACAGAGCAACAGTTTAGTATCAGCTTCTTCTAGATTGTGGCAGCTGGCAAGATTTAGGTGCATTTCTCCCCATTTGGTGTCTGTCTCCAAATCTTTTCCTATTCCTGACCTCCTTGCTTGTGTCCTGTAACCACTTCAGTACCTTAATTGCTAGGCATAACACAACCATTCTCCTACTACTTGCAAGAGCAGTAATCAACATGACATTTTGCACATAAGTTTTATACTTCTATCAATTATAAGCTTAAATATCTCTTAACTAGATATTTAGATAATTTACTACAGCCATGGTCAACTGCTGCTCCTTGGCCACTGTCTGCATTATGGTACGTGTAAACCTAACTGAGGAGTAAACTGAGGGAGCATGTTAAACATACTGAACCATGAATCTTCTGTCTCGATAGGTGTCTAGAAGCCAAGCTGTGCCTTAGATTGAGGTATATACCCTGAATGGATTCATTTGACCAAATGTAGATATCTGCAGTGCAGATGTCCACACCAAAGCTAGCAGTTCTTCTAAAGGTTTCCCTGTAAAGCCAATGTACAGAACAGCATGCTTCCAGCATACAATTCCTTTGATCTTAAATTAGTTGTGTAAACTAGGTCAGATATCTCCTGCCTGTAAAGCACCTGTTTCTTTCCATGAACTAGAGGTATTAACTCAGTTGGTGTCTTCTCTTGAGCTAGGTGAGATAAAAGTCACCTGAAGAATCAGCAAGAATGATATCTGAACTCTCTGCTGATGGACAGGCCTGGAAGGTGCTTTGCTCCAACCTTTCTGGCTGGAGAAGCTGGGTTTGCAGTTACATGAGCTTTATTAACTTTTCCACTTAGGTTTGCTCTGGAGAACAACAGAAGTCTGTGCCTGTAGGTAAACAGTATAGATGGTATGTTCTAAGAAACGTTATGAAGATGCTCCTAAGTTTTGGAGGAAGAAAAGCACCCTATTAGTGCACTTCGAAGTGACCGAGATATTTGAATGGGCTGGAGTGTTCAATCATTTGGGGAGATTATTCACATAAAGGAGGTTTGTTGCTATGTTTGTTTTGTAAGCCTGTTTCTTCTGCTTAAGAAGGTCTTAAATTAGTAGTAAATGGAAGATCTGTTCTAAGGAGTTTAAAGACAGCTGATACATGGCAAACTCATGAAAAGAAAGAGAAATGTAATCATGATGTCATGTAGGAGCTACAAACTTTATTGCTGCTTTGGTTCAAAGTCTTATGGGACCCATGAGTCCTCTGCTTTTTCAAAATCATGTCACTATAGCTGAACTTACAGCAACTCTAGTTCATCAGTATACTAAAATAAAAAATAATATTTTTTATTATTAGTGTTATATAGAGTACTGTATATTGTATAGTGTATATTGTATAGTGCATAAGTGTTAGATTGAAACCACCTAGCTGTCAGTATCTAAATAACACTTCAAATGCCAGTCCTTAGATCAATTATATGAGATTATTAAAGTAGATGAGGAGTCTGTATGGTTTCTTTCTATTATTACTATCACTGAATTTTTAAAACTGCTGTGTCACAACAGTCTGCTAAGAGGGGCGAAAGAGCATAATCCTCTCACTTTTTGTGCTGTGCTCCTTAGGGATGACCTTGTTTTTCTTTTGTAATGACTGGTTGCTGTCATCTGTATAATCCAAGATCAAAGAAGCAGAAGGAAAACAGTTTACTACTTCTATCCCTCTTGAACTGCTGTGGTTTCCAAAAAGGGTTTTTTTGTAGGTGACACAGAGCCATGTTTGCCCAGTTTTCACTGTTACATGTCCACATTACATTTCTGAATGAATGTTCCTCTTCTTCTGTTGAGATAAAGGGAGTTTTGCAGCTAAACCTTTTGTGAAATAACAAAAGCCTGAATGACTATCAGCTGTATGTTGGACTATAGAGAGAAACTTTGTCTTTTCTCTTATGTGTGCATAAATGAATTAAATTTGTGCGATGAAGAAAATTCAAAAAAATGTCAGAAAAACAATAAACTAGTATGATGAAGTAAAAATTATAAACTGTTGCCGTAATTTTAAATGGTTTCACAAAGAATAAAGTTATTTTTTATGTTCTATTAATGAAAAATATGGTCAGGTCTTGTTTTGTGTTGGCATTTTTATACATGATAGCATGTGTATGTGTATACTTTTATGTGTTGTTTAAAAGGACAGCAGAATGAACCACTTCAGCTATTATCTGTCAAATGATGCTGCAAATAATAAATATTCATAGTTTGTTTTTATAATAGGTCATGACTGGTACAGTTAGAATAGGCATAAAAAATGTAGTAGCATGGGGTTGAAAACTAATGCAGGCAGAGATAATTTCAAGGAAATTTTAATCTAAATTAAAGCTGAAAAAGTACACATTATTGCCCTTGTTCTGCAGATGAATAGACCTATACAACTTTAGCACAGTATCTACATTAGACCTTGATCTTACGTCTCTCCCACAAATCTCCCCTTCTTCCCTGGTGTCTGAACAGCCCTGTTATGGGGAGGAGACCTGGGCCATGGTGTAGGAAGAAGGCTGGTGCTCTCTGAGCTGCTGCTTCTTGGTAATCTCAGTGCCACATGCTGGGAGATAAACTATCTGACTGTTCAGCTCACTGTCAGTGGTCACACTGCACTGAAAGCTGAGCTCTGCAAGACTACCCCACAGTGTCCTTTGGACTCATGGGCCATATCCCTGACCACCAAGATATTACCTAAGATGTGAGGAAGGAAGGGATACTAAATTATTGACAAAGGCAAACATGACTTTCAAATACCAACCAACCAAGGATTCATAGCATACTGTCCTGTTTGTGTGGGACTTATCTTCAGCTCCATTTGTCCTCTGTCATTCAGGGTCCAGCAGGAGGAGACTGCTATGGCTGGAAACATGTCTTTGAAATCTGAGCTGGCACTGAGTGTGCTGGAGCAAAAACAAAAATATAAAGAAGTTGTGTTAATTCAAGGTCCATGAGGCACAGAGGACCTGTTCCTATTCATGGTGAAGTTAAACTCTTATTGACTGTAAAACTCTCATTGGTTGCAGAAGTGCAGGATCAGTCCATGGAGAAAGAATAATCAATACTCTCTATGAAAAAAGAACATTATTGAGCCAAATATTTTTTTAAATTCTTGAAGGACTTTTTTCCAAATTCCCAGTGTAGCAGATAAAAAACTTCGAAAAAGTAATTTACCAGAATATAGTTGCCATGTAATTACAAGTTTACCAGGTTTGGGACCTCAAGCTATTCAATATTTTAATGTTGATGTCTGTAAAATAATGCAGATTCCTCCATCAAGTGTCTACTCTAATGCATCTTCTTTCATGATGATGGCCTAAAGCAAGTATAAAAAATTAGAATTACATTGAGAAAATCTGACCAAACAAAACCTTGACAGTATTTCAGCCAGGACCTCCTGATTCACTTCCTCACACAGGTTGTACATTTATTGCAGAGATCATGTGCAGCATAAAGGCTGTAAAATATCTATCTCTCAATACCATTCTACTTATTTGACATTTAAAGACTCTCCTGTTCCATTATCTTTGCTTTACTTTGTGACATTTTTATCAACTTCAACATTAACATGGCAGATTTTACAACTAATACACTTAAAAGGTACAAAGATGTCAGCAACATCAATTATAAAAAAAATTACAGCTCCTGCTTTATCTCAGAGGTAATTAAATGAGATGTAATTATTAGCCTAGATTCATTAGATTCATGTTCTCATGACCCCCTTAGATTGGATTATTGTAATTCTTGATATGTCTGTCTGCCAAGGTAGTGCATTGGCAGCCTTGAATGAAGTCAAAAAGGCAGAGGTAAGAGGATTGTTAAAAACCAAATCATTTAGGTCCTTCGTAATTCACTTTAAATGAATTCTCTATTATCTGTTCATGATAATATTGCCATAATTCCTCAGTATTTTGTGAATAATGACCCTCATACTTCCAGGTTGTTGTCACTTCTGGAGTTGTCATTTAAACAGTGATACAGTTGTGTTCAGAGCGGAGTGGCTTGGAGTGATAAACTGATTGGTACAGTGGTATGTAAGATATGCTTATGGGTGATATGTGAGACATATGTCCATCTTGGCTGCATTAATTTTGTTTATGCTATGTCCCTATTGGACACCAGAACTAGAGCTGGTTTGAATTTAGTAACAGAAGGAGTAAATATGGGGATTAAGTGTATGCAAAGTGAGAATGTTCCATGCCAACAGTAAGGAACGGATACCCAGGAAGCAAAACCATGTGATAATTTAACAATAGATATAGGACTAGCAGTATATTAGATAATTGAGTGAAATGTAGCTTCTTAGGCATCTTCTAACACAGTTTTATTTAAATTTCTGTATCCCTTCAAGTTTCTTGATGACACTATTTGCTCCCTGCCTTTAGGGGCACAGTTTTGTAGAACTCCTTGGGCTGAAAGATGGTTTGGCTTTCAAAAAACACATATAAGACTTATCTGTTGGTAGTTTTTTGACTGAGGATCAAATCTTAGTCTATTAGAATTGTCCAGGCAGTGCCTGTGGTCAGGTAGCCATTGCCTTTGATATAAATTGTGATGTCACAGAGAACTTTATGGGATCACCCCAATTCTAGTCAGCTATCTGTGCTTTAGATCTTAGCAGTTAAAGAACAATGTTAGTAGAACCTGGAAATTACATTAGCTTTGATGTGTAGTTTCAAGATATTCCCCCTGGACAACAGCAAAACTTTTAATCTTTGGAAATAAAGTCTCATCAGATGTCAGTTAAAAAAACCCCACAAAACTCACAACAAAATAATGCTTTATTTTTATCAACATATCTTTGTATTCTTTATGTACTTTGGAACTCCCTCAGAGAGGGGCCAGATCTGGCTTTCGCTGAGACAGAGTGACATCGTCATGAATGGCAATACGATCAAGAGCAGGTCAAAAGAAATGAAATTAAAATATTGCATGCTCCAAATAATGTCTGTCCTAGTGTGGGAGACATCGGCCTGTCAGCCTTGCATAGCCTCTGAGAAGCAGCTAGGCTTTGATGAAAAACAGGCCTTGGAAGAAAGATAAGAAACTGCTGAGTTGTGCCAAGGTGGCAGGGAAAAACAACGGACAGCTGCAACACTGAACTGTGGAAAATTACTGAACTGTGAGAAGTTACCGCCGCGAGAATAGTGCGCGAATAAGAAGGTGATTGGTCTGCACAGTGTGTGTTAGAGTGGTCTTATGCTGATAGGAGAAAAGGCTGATAACTGTCTAATTGCTGATTTGTTAACTATGAAGTAAGAGCTTTACCGACAGCATGTGAGAGCATAAGTATGTACCATTGTAACAACAAAATCTCTTTTTCCTTCTGGACTTCATGGAGAGTCCGTGCCTCAGTTGCCACATCCTAGGGCTGTCAGTAAAATGCAAGCATTAGCTCTGTTCTACTAAGAACTGATGGAAGAGCTAGAAATCCAATTCCTTTGAATCTCCAGAGAAGGTAAAAATATTCCTCTGATACCATTGCATGTGAAAATCTTCTAAAATAAAATAAAAACAATATAAAATGCAAACCCAGGTCATACAAGCCAAAAAATCTAATATGGAGTGATACAGTGGCAAAGCCCACAGCAATGTTTTTGGATCAGATATGGTCACCTTTACACTCATGGAATAGCACCTTACCCAGAAACTAATGTCATTAAAATTGATGAGAGTGCTCCCACAGTATCACTCCATTTGATTGTGTGCAAGCTGAAACAGGCCATTTGTATTCAGAGAAAACAGAAAGTTACCTATGGGAACTCAGAAGGGTACCTGGTGAAACCACACATGTTTTCTCAGCACTTGCAAGACTACATTGGAACATGTCCATTTGTTTGGGCAACTGCTGTGCCTACAAAATGAATAAAAAGCATAGACCTGTGCACTTCTGTCTGTTGTCTACTACTCGTAACTCACGTCCAAATACAGAAATGTATATGTAGATGGTACTCCCGAAACAGAGGAATGTTCTTTCAAATTTTGGCTCTTTCTGTGTGTGGTCTGACTTGTTGTCATTAGCAGAACAATGGCCATAAAAAATATCCTGTTTGGGGACCTTGGTGTAAAACAGACACCGTTTAGTTAACTTGTATTGATAAAGAGGTCAGGTTACATTAATTCCTGTAATAATTCACTATAATTAAATGCATGTTCTTAAATAGCTTCCTAATAGAGAGCCAGTACCTCATTAATCTTGAATGTACCAACCTGAGAACTCTAGGGAGGTCACATGATAACTAAAATTTGAGGAATACCACGTGCAGCCCACTGAAATGATTCAACACTATAATTTAGATGTAAATAGAGTACATACCTTTCTCAGCAAGGTAGGCATCTGAGCATGGGAAAGAATTATTTATTAATGAGTAACATAATGCAGACTAATCATAATTAACTACATTCTATGTTTTCTCCCCAAGATAATAATCCCAAAGTAATTTAAAGGCCAAATCCTCCTTGCTTTTCTAAGCCAGTCTTCATATCTTCAGTAAGACAACCTCTGGGCCCAAGATGACAGGAAATTGGTCTTCATACATGATTGTATACAATACACCTCTACTCATTTAACTTTAAGGGTACAATGCTAAAATAATATCCAGAAATGAATTTTCATGCTGTGATGTTAATTTTAACTTTTTGCACATTTTCCACTGGACAACGTACATAGTACTGTATTACTTAGTGTAACAGGCAGCAATCTTGAGAGCTGTCTGTGTAAAATTCATGCCTATGCAGATAGAAGGCTTCTGTTCCACTAAGAAAATCCCATTTCCAAGGGTAAAAGGGTATTTTTCTGTCCCAGCCATCACGAGTCCCAAAAAGTGAGTTTGCACATTATAGCCAGTTTGCAGGGAGATTATAATTTGAAACCAGAGGAGAGTTTCCCACTCAGTTCATTGAGCTTTGGTTCAAGGTCAAAAAGAGAAAAAGCTTCAGATGTTACAGGCAGAAAGGACCACAGTAGTCAGACATCCTCACTTCTTGTAATGCAAGACATAATTTCACCAAGTAATAGATACATCAAGACTGCAACTTCTGATCAAGGCACTTCACATCTTTGAGAAAGACAGACAGTATTATTATAAAAATTTGAATGATAGAGAACATATAATATACCCAATACAGGCATTAGTTAATTAACTTCTGGTAAAAAATAGGCACTTTATTTCTAGCCTGATTTTGTACACAATTAGCCAATCTCATAATGTTTCATGATGTAGAATTTTTCAAATTGATAGTCAGTGCCATAATTATGCTGCTAGCATGCTGCATTCCTACCCAGTGATGGATCTGGCAGTATGAATATCAGGAATATTTTGAAAAAAGTAAAATGTTGTTTCACTTCCCAAAAATATTTTACTGGTGTACTTTGTTTTCTGTAATGCAATCAGTTCAGTCATTTGAAGAAGATGACTCTTCAAGGGCACAGGTAAAGAGTTCTGTGAATAAACTGCAAATGAAAAATTGATGCAGAAGACAAGTAATACATAGAAACTCTGCCCTGCATTAATGAGAATGCTGCTAGGTAGCCATAAAGTCACTCCTGTGTAGAAGCAAGAGTAAGATCAAATCAGGCTTTACTTTACGAAGTCTCATATTTGAGAAGGCTGAGAAGCAAATACAGTTTAATTTTGCCTCAGACATTACCCATCTGCATGCTTGTATGACCAGGCTTACTTTGGACATAACCGTACAGAGTGATTGATACTTATAACTGCTTAGTGCGAACTACTCTCAGGGTCTGACTCAACTTCCATTGAAACTGATGAGGTTTTCCACTGGAAATATAACTGGGTTGTGAGGACCAATTCCTTGATGGTATTCAGATGCCTAGCATAGTATCGGCCAAGCGGAAGGTAAATTCTATGTGGACTTTGATTTAAATTAAGGGTATGGTTTCAGTTCTGCTGACTTTCAGTGTCACTGCTGTAGATGCCTGCACCTCACTCTAGAACAAACATCTACATCTGATGTAGGAATTGCACTGTAATCTTCACTGAGTTTGTTGATTATTTTTATACATTTGCTGTAATCAGAATCTGTATGCCCAGCTCAGCTAGAGATACTTACATTGGAGATGCTCAGAGTTAGATGGGTTGAATCCCACCCTAGGTACCTAGTTGCTTTTGAAATTCTCACTAGATGCTGTCAGACTGACCAAGGTGCCCTTGTTAAATTTATTGCAATGGAAGGTAGGGGCTTAAATGCCTGTTTGGTTATGAGTTTAAATGATTAAATATCTGTATAAAATTGCCCCATGGTGCTAGTTAGTCACCTGAAAAGGGTGACTTAGGCTGACAAAGGCATGAATCTTTCATGAGTTGCTTCTCTACATTTACGGTATAGCACGGTATAACAGCAACATTCATGCCTGAAGCTGGGGGCATGAATCCTGACTATAACACTTGATCTTTTGTGTTCATGTGTGAACATTAACCTCACAGCAGTGCCTACTTTGTACTTTAAATACAGGATTTGCATCACCAAGCTCTGTGCAATGATGGTACTAAGGAGGTATATTGTTTTACACAGTTGTAATTGAAAAAAACCCAATAGATATTAACCAATGAAATGTGTTAAATTCAGCTTAAATGCTTCCTGGTTTCTAATATTTAATACATATAGATAATTATCACTAATTCTCTCTTAATTAATATATAAACTGAAATATCGTAATAGTATTAATTGTAATAATTATTACTTCAGGCATTTTGAACAACATATTCCACAGAGAAGAGATTTTTAAATAAAACTGAATAATAGCAAACATATAGTACAAAGAATAAAAGTTTGGTTTATTACCAACTTGGATTTGCCTAGCCTTAAAAGGAAAACATCCCTGCTACTCTAATACTGTGCTCTGTAAATGGATTGCTAAAATTTAAAAGCTTTCATTCTCCTCTGGAGCCTTGTTGTAGCAAAGAAGTTTCACAGTCTCCTGACTTCCGTGGTGCTGATAGAAATACATTTGTAGTCTAAATATGACAGGAAAGTGTTCCAGTAGAGATTATGGGGTAGCTGGAGTGCTACTGTGATTTATTTAATTCAAAGTGGTGCTTGAAAGAGACTTTTAATCTACAGTGGACAGAAGCTGCAATGCTGATACTGAAAATGACATTTAGCAACAATTTCTGATGGCTTTTCCTGAAAGTGGCTTGGGAAAAGCATCTCACTGATACCAGTGGTGGAGTTAAGCTTCTGAATTTTACATATGAAGATGGTGGAGGGAGAGCTATATTTAGATGAAAGGGATTAACTTCTTTCTGATACCATATAACCAGGAAATCTGAGGTTGTCCGTTTCAGCCCTGACTCAAAATGGTTGATGTTAATTTCTTCATTAGTTTCACTGACCTCTCTGGAGGCTAGTACAAAAGCTACCAAAATATCAAAGGTCCAGAATTAAATGACATTTAGGTATGTAACATCCACTCGTTTCATGGAGCAATTTCACTGATTTTAATTGAAAATTAGGATGTAAATGCTTTCAAGGATCTGAGTCTAAGTGATTTAAAAAAAAAAAAATCACTAAACAAAGTCCTGTGTTGGGACTGCATGCTTCCTTTTTTTCTTAAACATTTGAGTGAATAGTCTTATTACAGCTGCATTGACACAAACATCTCACTCTCCCATCATGCCATCTCACCATGTATGCATTGAGGACCAAAGTGGAAGATCCTGGAAGTCAAAGAAGGGAAATTTTCCTCTGGCTTGCAATCAAATCAATGGTGCTGAACTGCTGGCTTCAGATCCAACCGCTGGCTCCACCTCGTGCACTCCGATCCTGTTTATAATGAAATCTAACTCATTACTCACCTTGTAAAACTCAGCAAAATGCTTCCCTTAGTTAACAACGTCTGCCCTTAAATTTGAATGTGTCATTAACATAAGTTCAGTTGTGGACAGTGATAGAATAGGAGGGAAGGATTCAAACAGAAGAGGTAGTTGAAAATTCACCAGTAGCTTTAGTGTAAATAGATTTTAGAGAATTCATACAGACTAAAGCAAACCTGAGTTACTGATGTTAATAATACCCTTTGGAGATAGATATGAGATACTAGGTATGGAACACAGTTTACTGATATATATATAGAACCTCAAAAAAAAAAAAAAAAGAGAGCTGGAAAGAAATCAGAGCTTGAAACCTTATAGAAAAATTCTGGTGAAGAGAAAATATTACCAGAGGGCGTTTAATATTTCTGAGAATATTGCTCATTACAATAGGAAGCAATCCAGGAAAAAAAAAAAAAAAGTTAAAAAACTATTGCAGACAAGTATTTTCAAAAGCTTGTCATGGTTTGAAAGCTTTTGCTTTGGAAGTTGAAGCCATTAATGGGATCTACAGAATATTTTGCTGAATAACCTGAAACTGAAAAGGTGAAAATCATGCACTATCCACATTTCCCACAGGGGGCACACAGAATTTCTGGGGTTAAAAGTTACAAAAGACAGAAGAAAGAGGGCTCAAAGTCACTGTGACACACAGGGGATGTGTGTTTGGTTTGCTTTTCAATGAGGCTTGCTGATAGAAAGGAAAGATTTCTACATGCACAGAAAGGAGGAAGGGAAGGGGATAGGAATAAATTTCAGTGAGTTAGATTTTCAAGAACCAAAGCAATTTCTGTCCAGGCACAAAGAGACAGGAATGAAGATTGATAATGCAGCAATAGAAGTAGGAGCACAGTGCAGAAAGATAGTTATGGATGGTTAAATGTTTCTAACTAGTTACAGATGTCTGTTGCCAGGAGAGCCTATTTTAGGGCCTTAAGCACGTGCTTGATTTTAATGAGATTTATGCTCAGGCTAAATGTTAGGCATGGTGCAAGGACATTGCTGAACCAGGATCAAAGAGAGAAAACTGTCATTTGAATTAAGTATGGTGATTTTGTCTTATTCTTTTGAATTTATAAAAATAAATTCCAAATTTTTGTCAAAGGTAACAATCAGATTAGTAGGAAGATAAAAACTAGATTGATTACAGCCTTCCTGGTCTGGGTGTCAACATGTGGACATGAAATCAGAATCAGAGTTCAGTTATTAAAGCTTAGAAATGAAGAAGCAACAAAAGCAAATGCTATCACAAATTGGATGAGAAGTGTGAAGAAATGGGGTTGAAATGATGATGGTAAAGGAGGGACAGTAGCAGTGTAAGAAGAGACTTTTAATATAGAGGAACATTAAAAATGAACATACTATCAACAGTCCAGAGAAAAAGTTAGCTAAAAGTGAAGTCCAGGAAAAAGTCAGAGAAGAGATACAGAAAAGGTCTTACCAAAACTGGAGAGAGGAAAATATAAGTTGATGTTGGACAAGGGGGTTGTGTATTAGGTTTGCATGGCAAGGTTTTAGTAGCAGGGTGAGCTACAGAGTGGCTTCTGTGAGAAGCTGCTAGAAGCTTCCCCTGCATCCAATAGAGCTAATGCTGGCTGGCTCCAAGATGGACCCGCTGCTTGCCAAGGCCAAGTCCATCAACAGCAGTGGTAGTGCCTCTGTGACAACATATTTAAGAAGTGGGGGAAAAAAACCCAAACTGTGCAACTGTAGCTGTAAGAGAAGAGTGAGAACAAATGAGAGAAAAAACGCTGCAGACACCACGGTCAGTGAAGAAGGAGGGGGAGGAGGTGCTCCAGGTGCCAGAGCAGAGATTCCCCTGCAGTCCGTGGTGCAGACCATGGTGGGACAGGCTGTGCCCCTGCAGCCCATGGAGGTCCACAGTGGAGCAGAGATCCACCTGCAGCCTGTGCAGGACCCCACACTGAAGCACATGGATGTCCGAAGGAGGCTGTGACATTGTGGGAAGCCTGTGCTGGAGCAGGCTCCTGGCAAGACCTGTGTCCCCGTGGAGAGAGGAGCCCACGCTGGAGCAGGTTTGTTGGCAGGACTTGTGACCCTGTGGGGGACCCACGCTGGAGCAGTCTGTGCCTGAAGGACTGCACCTCGGGGAAGGGACCCACGCTGGAGCAGTTCATGAAGACCTGTAGACTGTGGGAAGGACTCACATTGCAGAAGTTCATGGAGGACTGTCTCTCGTGGGAAGGACCCCATGTTGGAGCAGGGGAAGAATGCGAGGAGTCCTCCCCCTGAGGAAGCAGGAATGGCAGAGATGACATGTGATGAACTGACCGCAACTCCCATTCCCTGCCCGCCCTGTGTCACTTGGGGCGAGGAGGTAGAGAAAATGGGAGTGAAGCTGAGCCCAAGAAGAAGGGAGGGGTGGGGGGAAGGTGTTTTAAGAGTTAGTCTCTATTTTTCATTATCCTACTCTGATCTGATTGGTAATACATTAAATTAATTTCCTCAAGTCAGGTCTGTTTTGCACCTGACAGTAATTGGTGAGTGATCTCTCCCTGTCCTTATCTTGAACCATGAGCCTTTCATTATATTTTCTCTCCCCTGTCTAGCTGAGGAAGATGAGTGATAGAGTGGCTTTGGTGGGCACCTGACATCCAGCCAGGGTCAACTCACCACAGGTTGACACACTGTACAGTGTTAGCAACAGTTTAGGTACCTCCAGGGAGATGTTTGTCTTCTGGTTTCATGCTGCCATGAAACTGTGTGCTGTTGCTAGCCAAACAGTACTTCAGACAAGTGCTCCCCTTGTTCTTCTCAGGTCTCTGCTCCTCAGACTCCCTCTCTGTCCCTTCCTCCTTCCTCCCTCTCACTTCCCTAGTACTTTCCTACTCTCATGCATGCAAGAGTATTAATAACTCACACCCACGTTTTTCCACCCTTCATACCACATTCTGTTATAGACAACTTGGCATGAAAATGAAAACTAGAAAGCAAATAGGAGCACAAAGACCAAGACATTTCAACTATACTCTGTCCTACATAGATAGGGAGCACTCTGTTGAAATGAGGCAACACTATCTAACCAACATGAAACATCTCTGCTTAACCTTTCTTATCCCCCTTCTCTCTTTAGGTCTTAGGATTCTTCTGGCAGTAGGGAGTGTAGTTTAACATTTTTATACAGCAGCTAGGACCGGAGGGCTTTCATATCATTATGCGACTTCAAGTGCTGCCAGAACATAGGTAATATTTATAATACTGATAAACAGAAATGTATGTCAACTTTTATTTTATCCATCTAAATAAAAGAATAAAGAAAACAAGCAAATATGTATGTCAAGTTTTATCTTGTTTATCTAAATAAAATAATAAATAAAAGGGAACTTCCTACCTTCTAAAATACCAGATGCATAAACAAATGCAGTATTTAAAGTCTCCTCATTGTTACTAGGCAAAACAGTGATGCCAGCAACTGTTATACATTTTGAAATTCCAAGCAATTAAGAGCAAATAAAAGAATAGTTAGAAATAGGAATAATCTCAAATTAGTGCTGCCTAAAGAATAAACAAACAAGTTTGACCTGGTTTTCTGTGCTCATAAACAGACAAAGTGTTCCCAAATTTACTGGTATTTCTACCAGCTTCAATGCTCCGGTATTACTCTTACCAAGAGCAGAGACAGACAGTTAATGACAAAACAACACTTCAACGGTAAACCAAAGTGAAATACATATGTAAAATAAGTTTACCAGCAACTGTGCAATAAATACAGCATACCCGTTATGAAAAATAAACACAAAATGTAATTACACAGCTTGTCGAAATACATGTTTGAGTCCTGTAAGCACCTGAGTCTTATCAACATTAACACTGCTCACCTTGTGAAGGTGCCCAGGATTTTCAGAACTGTCTTACAGGTCTTACATAAATGTACTGAGCTAGACTTCACAGTGTTCCAGTTATCACTTGCACAAGTGGCAACATTTTAAAGTTAATGAAACTGGTTCCAACTTGTCTTCCACAGATGGAGGAGGTGAGAGCTTAGAGTGAACTACCCAGGTGCCCTACAGAAGGAAGGTTTTGGCGACCTGCCTGTGGCCAGGAGTCCTTGTGTGTACTTAGAGCTATCAAGGTCAGTGAAGGCTCATCACTTCAGCAGACCTGCTGGGGCAACTGCACAAAGGACTTGGCTGGGAAGAGTTTTATTACAAGGCAAAATAGAAGATCCCACTCTGATTCACTCTGCAGGGCTTCCTACTCTTTTAATTTATTTCTGTAGACTATATTCTGAGTGTAGGCACTATAGGCAAGTAATTTAGGTAATCGGAGTCATCTTGCTAGGATCAGGCAAGGACATTTCAATTATTGATTGTAGTAACTGTGTGAGACAATTAAAGCCAGTAGGCAGAATCTATCCATAAATCTTGGATGAACTGTAACCATTCTTCTGCCCTTGCTTGAGGATATACACCATTTCTTAACATACCACAAGTATCTTACCATGGCATTTTGCTGTCAATAGATAATTAGCTGCTAGTATTGTCCATGTTAGAGCTTTCCTTTAAAGAAAATACTCTGCTACCCAAACCCCCTATCTAATAATATCCACCTTTCTGTGGGTCAGTGGTAAGGTCACTGTATTGTAATGAAATATTCATTTCATTACACTTGATGCAATATATGCATTAATTTCTGAGGTAACAGTGGACAGTTTGTGATGGCATCTATTAATTTCCTCACTTTTAAGTGTTCGTGCTTTGTTAGTAGAGAGATAGTTAACTAAATTGGTTTTTGAATTCAGTTTTTAAATGTATTGCAAATGCATTCTTTAATACTTTCCCACTCAACACTGGAAGGTTAGGAAGACAAAAGCACTGTCTAGATTGTTGTCTGACTCACAGGACCTGCATGGTGCAAACCCAGACAGAAAGCCACAGGGTTCAAGGAGATCACATGGGGAAAAAAAAAAATCATGCATCTTTTCTTTGGAGACTTAAATTTAAGTGTATAGCCTATACCAGTCATGTAGGTTCACTTGGAACTGTAGAGCAGACTAGGTACTCCAGGAGTAATGCATCCTACTTATCTCAGACAATGAGCTAGGCAGCTAGTTTAGACTAGAGTGAGTGAGGGCCAGCTGGGCTGAAGTGTACTGTACATTTGCTGCCCCTGTCAGGAACAAGCAATGTTCTCTACGGTCACCTAACTGCACCCAGTATATAAAAAGTGTGTTGCTCTCTGTTAATAGGCTAAAAAAGCTCTTTTGAGAGTAAGTTTGCATTCATTATGCTTTCTGCCAACCTTCTCATGTCTTCCCTTCATTTCACAAACCTATAAATTTATGGCTAAAATGTAGCCTTTTTAGTATGTTTTTTATTTTCTTTGTGTGTATTGTCCCTGGTCAAGATCATAATACAGTGATCTGGATCCAAAAAGACAGATTTCTGGGAGAGGAAACAGTAGAAGAGTGAGCTAAGAAGACCTTTTTGCTTTCATGACCATCATGCTGTATAATACATGTGCAGGGTAAATTGACAAGACTGTTGGTCCTCATATGCAGCTCTCTGCGTTAACGTCAGAGCTGCACTGAGTACTGACTTAGGGAGCTTAGTTTCTCATAGGACACTTAACATTCCACTGAAATATATATGGAGAGTTGATGCCTAAGTTCTTTTGGGGACGTGGCCATAGAAGACAGATGATGAAAAAATAGTTTGCTTCTCCTGAATACATGAGGAATTAAGGAAGCGTGGGAGGCAGGGACTTCTTTCAAGGTCATGAACTTTTTGTAGGCAGCCAGAGAAATTAAACCTGTATCTCCACCCGAGGGCCCACAGGAAAGAGTATGAAAGGAGTTGAGCATATCTGATATACCCTCTGCACTTGAATCTCTTGTCCACAAGTGTATATGTAGTACTGTATAAGGTATAGTAACATCCCGCTCAACCCTCAGCTAGGTCTCCAGAGGGAATGGGTGTCTTCCTGTAAGCCCTGTGTTATACTTATCATTTCTGTGTGGAGACTGGATATCCTCAGGTGACTTAGGTGGCACTATGGATTTCTGGGCAAGCAACTGAATCAAGTTCTAAATGTTTAAAGACTAATCATAAAACAATTAAGCAGTGGAAATGAGCCATAGAATTAAATATTTGATTGGATTACTTACAATTTGAAGAGTGGAGTAAGATGAGCAAAATACAACAAAAGAGAACTGTTCCTGATTTATATATCTAATGCAGCTTTTTTTCAGAGAAATGTGGAAGAGGTGCTTATATAAAGTAGACAAATAAGCTTGAATAAATAGCACTTTTTAAATGACAAAGGGGACAAATTATGATACCTAACTTAGGATACCTAATCTTTAAAACCTTTTAGAATCCTTCAGAATCCTCTAAGGTACATTTACTGACAGCTTGAAGACATTTACTTTGCCATTAGTTACTTTTCTACAAGCTATGATCTATATCTCTAAGTTGGATTGTCTTTCCATGATGCTGCTGCCTTTTGCTCAATTAGGAAATTCCTCTGAAATCTGTTTGCATGCAGTTACTAAACTTGAAAAAAGGAATCCAACTCTGATTACATTTTGGCAGTATAACTTTCTGAACCATCCTCCAAGAAAAAAAATGTCTTCTTAACTAGGATTATAGCAAGATAGATACTTTGTTATGCAAATGTGTATTTCTGTGCAGACATTATAATCCACATTGGAGGTTTCCTTGAACTCTAAAGCCATTTTACTTTGGATTCACAGAGATATAGTTGCAAAACAAAATAAGCTCTGAGATAGAGTTTCTGAGACTGAATTAAGTGGATAGTAAAAGTCAGCAATGTCAATGTTTTCTAGCATGATTTTGTTTTGTCTGAGGATCAATCCTTCTCAAAGGTACTGGGTTATTTTTTTCTGCTGGATGAGTTAAAAAATGAGTGTATGTGAACTTCGTTTCCCATTCAATGTAAAAATATCTTCCATCAAGGAAAGTTTTAAGAATTTTGTTTGCAAAATCCAGTTTCAAAAATAATCTTTATGCCTACAGTTTCCAGAATATCAGTTTTATGATGTGGTCATTGCCCAAATTCTGCAGTAACATTTTTGGTTATTCAGCTGGACACGTTAAATGATCATGCTGTTCTTTATCTGACCCTAAGGTATTGGTGGCTTATTTGGGAGCTATGACTCAATTTGGACATGTGGGTAAGAGTTCTCTTCAGTAGCTTATTTCTTTCATAGAGCATTTAAAGGATGTTAATATGTATTTTGTCTGTGTTTCCACAGGCTCTTCCCCTGGAGATCTATAAGACTCCATCTGTTCAAAACAGCTGCCAAATACTTTTATTAGTGCATGTGTGTGTGTGTGTGCCTATATATAGATAAAAGATACACTAGTAAGAAAGTCTGAGACTTTTCTGTGGTTGTGATATCATCTGCACCATTATAATGCACAGTTTTATGTATTCTTGTCTCTGAAACAGAGATACTACCTTTTCTTTCTCAGCTGAGATAGTGCTCTGAATGTCTGCTATCTGTCTTTGCCACCCTGTAAATATGCAGAGATTTTATTTTTTTTAATTATAGGGAGTATTTGATTGTATGGGAGGGATGGATGGGGGCTGTGATTGATATTATTATTATTATAAGGGGATTGTAAGGAGATGCAATTGCTTTAGGTGTCTTGACAGCTCAGAGTTTTTTCTGGATCTGTCAGCTCTGATCTTCAGGTGGCTGTGGTAAATTGGTTTGCAGGATGACGTTTTCCTTTCTGAAGCACACTGTTACAGTTATCCACGCCATCGTTAACTTCAGGTTAATCTGCTGTAACGTGACTTCTACAGGTCTTTCCTGCACAGGAAGGCAGTTCAGAGTCTTTTGATGATGTACAACACAGCATTCTGCTTGTTTAACTGATACAAGCAGATTATCCCTGTGCTTCAATTTCTTTAACAGCCTCCTGTTTCTTTAGAGACATCATTCAGTGTTGAGATGACTTTCTGTAAAGCGCTATATAGGCTGACATGAACCTCCTTTAGAGGCACAGACTGCTCAAGGGGTGTCTCCTGTTTGTCTTCAGCATGTTAGAGATTATTAATACAGAGACCTATGAGAAACTAGTTATATTAATTTTGGAGATGTTAGAGCATAAATTTTTATACAAAAAACCCCTATCATACAGCAATATGATAGAGCAAATTTTTCAAGTGTACTTCATGTTATTCAAGAATTTTGCCTCTGTTGAAGTTATTGGGAGTTTTACAATAGATGCAATTAGAAGAGTTTTGACATTGCTGAATGGTTTGAGAAACTCACTCCAGAAGTCTATTTCAGTACAGAGATTTTTGGTTTAATGCTGAAATCAGTTTCAGCTGATTTCTCCAAAACAAAGCACATATTTCTGAACTAGAAAATAGGTCTCAAACCACAGACTCAAGTTAGTGAGCTTGTACAATCTTGTCTTGTCAAGGGTCATATGGATGGATAAAATAAGTCAAAGGTAATTATGTTCCATTTAGCATACTCATTTACTTCTCATAATTTATGGCACTTGTTTTCTTGTTGGCTTTCACTTTTGCTGTGAAATTATGTTGTACATGTTTCCCATACACAATGCTTTTCTGCTTATTTGAAGAAGTGGAAAACAATACATAAATATAAATTTTTGTTATTTTTAAAAAATATTACTTCTACTTGGCACTTACATAGAATTCTACATAATCAAAATACTGTATAAATATTAACTATTGAATCCTTATACTATCCCCACTAAGGAAAGCAGTTAAATATTGTTATCCTAATTTTATAAATAAAAATGTGAGCTAGAAAGATTAATCTGTGTGTTCAAGACATTTGATTTCAGTGGCAGGGTAATTTCAGGATCCAACAGCTACTTTCAAACCACTATAACAGTTGTTTCTCCTTTACTGAACTAATAACATTTAAACAAGAGACTGGACGCTTTCTTTGTGTTAATATACACTAGCTATTTCAATAAACCTTTTTTGACAGCAAAACCTGAAAAAATACCTTCCAGTAAGTCAGAAGCTATAATAGATGCAAGTATGTGTTTTTCCACTTTCTGCCTCGCTACTTAAAGGACAAAACCAATCAGGACTTAGTTTTCAGAGAGTAACTTATCCTCTTTAAGCATACTTTCTTGAAATCTGTGCACTCATTTGTGATGAGTCAAATGAATTCCAGAAGTATTGCTGTTTAGATGTAACCCAAGTAAGTGCTGTCATGCACAATTTCATTGTTTTTCAGGACACAGAATTTGCAGTTTGGTGTTGCATGTGATTGCATTTTTAACATACAGAATCATTACAGTGTTGTTATATACACTTTGCCAAATAAAACGAGAAACCATCTCAGCAGCTGGTCTTACTAGTGCCAGGGTAGGACTGTGCAAACTGGCTAGGGATTCCATTTGGTGTTTCTTATCTACTTGAACTCTGGACAAAACAAGTGTTTATTGGCATGACAAAGCAACACAGAGATACCCCCAAAGGACTCCAGGAGATCTGGTTTTGCTTTACAGCCTACAGATGTTTACAACTGTGCACATATCATTATACTGGCTTGAATTTTCTTGAATCACCCAGTGCTACAGTACAGCCATCTCTTCTCTAAGCTCTGAAAGAAGTCTGTAGTAAGCAATTCTCCCAGGAGTGAGATGAGTTGAACTCAGGTTGGGGATCAGATTCTCTCTTGCTGTGCACCACTGCATAGCGATTAGAGCAGGAAAAAAAGCAAATATGCAGATCTATCTGAAGCTGTGATCTTGTGAGCATTGTACAGTGATGTTTTCTTTCCCTTATCACTTTACTCAGAGGAAGTGTCTCATTATACACTGTCAGAAGGTCAAGCACCTCCTTTGTCTCCCTGGTAAACCTGTTTTTGGCATAACACATTGTACTGATTCGGTATCATTTTATGAACATTTTAGAATCATACAATCATTTAGGTTGGAAAAGACCTTTAAAATCATCAAGTCCAAGTGTTAACATTACACTGTCAAGTCCACCAATAAACCACATCCCTAAGTTCCACATCTACACGTCTCTTAAATACCTCCAGGGATGGTGACTCAACCATTTCCCTGGGCAGCCTGTTCCAATGCTGGACAACCCTTTTGGTGAAGAAATTTTTTCCCAATATCCAATCTAAACCTCCCCTGGCACAGCTTGAGGCCATTTCCTCTTGTCCTATCATGTGTAACTTGGGAAAAGAGACCAACATCCCCCTCGCTACAACCCCCTTTCAGGTAGTTGTACAGAGTCATAAGGCCTCACCTCAGCCTCCTTTTCTCCAGAATAAACAATGCCAGTTCCCTCAGTCGCTTCTCACAGGACTTGTTCTCTAGACCCTTCACCAGCTTTGTTGCCCTTCTTTGGAGGTGCTCCAGAACTTCAATGTCTTTCTTGTAGTGAGGGGCCCAAATCAGACCACAGTATTCAAGATGCAGCCTCAGCAGTGCCCAGTACGGGCGGATGATCACTTCCCTATTCCTGTTGGTCACACTATTTCTGATCCAAGCCAGGATGCTATTGGCCTTCTTGGCCACCTGGGCACACTGTCGGTTCATAAGACTGAGGCAAAGAAGGCATTAAGTACCTCAGCCTTTTCCTCAGCCTTTGTCACTATGTTTCCCCTGGCATCCAATAAAGAATGGAGATTCCCTTTAGCCCTCCTTTTGTTGCTAACGTATTTATAGAAATATTTTTTATTGCCTTTTATGGCAGCAGCCAGAACAGATATAGAGAGAACAGAAAAAGCAGAACAATGATAAAAGATCAGGAGATTCAACAAGCTTGAGTTCAACTCAAGACTCTGATTTCTAGAGCTCATGTATCAGAAATAGCGTGGCCAGCAGGGACAGGGAAGTGATCTTACCCCTGTACTCGGCACTGGTGAGGCCACACCTAAATTACTGTGTTCAGTTTTGGGCCCCTCACTACAAAAAGGACATTGAATTACTTGAGTGTGTCCAGAGAAGGGCAACGAAGCTGGTGAAGGGTCTGGAGCACATGTCGTACGAGGAGCAGCTGAGGGAACTGGTGTTGTTTAGTCTGGAGAAGAGGAGGCTGAGGGGAGACCTCATCACCCTCTACAACGACCTGAAAGGAGGTTGCAGAGAACTGGGGATGAGTCTCTTTAACCAAATAACAAGCAATAGGACAAGAGGTAATGGCCTCAAGTTGCACCAGGGAAGGTTTAGACTAGATATTAGGAAGCATTTCTTTACAGAAGGGATTGTTAGACATTGGAACGGCCTGCCCAGGGCAGTGGTGGAGTCCCCATCCCTGGAGGTGTTTACGAGTTGGGTTGACATAGCGCTTAGGGATACGGTGTAGTTGAGAACGGTCAGTGTTAGGTTAATGGTTGGACTAGATGATCTTCAAGGTCTTTTACAACCTAGATGATTCTGTGATTCTGTAAGATGTCCAGACTTCTAGCAGCAAGCATAACCCACCTGACTTCTAGCTGCCCCTCCAGAGATGTAGTGGTCTCCCACAGGTTCCCTGTCATATAAACTAGTCTTCCAAGGTGCCTCAGGTACCCTATGGTGCTTGAGATGGACACTAGATGCCTAAATTTAGGCACCTGAATTTAGGTGTCTATTTCAGAGCAAATTGGATCATGGTCTGAACCCCTCATTCAATGACTGGCTACGCCCATTGAGACAGAGTGGAGACTAAAGAGTGATTCATCTGACCCTGAAATGAAATCAGGCATTTAAACATTGGTACATGGTGTTATTTCAGATTTCCCAAGATACCTGGCATGGGGCTGCCAATGCGATAAGCAAACTGAGAGACCTGTGCCTCTCCAGAGGCTCGCACAGGGACATCCACAGAGGCATCTCAAATGCTATAAAGTGCATCATTTAAACAAATGGATTGTTCCCAAGATTTGTACTGAGAATATCTAGAGCTACCTGCTGATCATTTAGTCACCTACATGCAGGCCACTAATTTTGGGTGCCTTAAATTGTACCCTACCTCTCCAGGATGACCAGACACTTATAAGCACATAGGAATTAATGCTTTTTTTGACAGAGTTTGCCATTATTAAGTACTTCTCCTGATTAGAGTAACATCAGAAGAGAGGAGAAAGTAAATGCTGAGGAAAAAAGAAAGGTAAACAGAGATTTGTTACTGAAGAAACAGAGCAGCAGCAAAATGCTTTATTGAAAGTAGTTATATACAATTAAGGCTCTGCAAACAGTCCTGAAGATTCTTTTCCATTATAATCTAATGTTATTTAAGGATTAAGCAATGAAAAAATTTCAATTTTTTATGTGAACATTTCTTTTTAAAGATTTTGTAAGCTTTGTGTTTATAGCATGATAAGCCTGATCTGTTTTGGGATAGCAGCTGTGGTATGTGTGACTCAGGAAAACTTTACATATTTGTGTTCGGTGTTGCTTTCACCAGAGGATGACTAATTGCTGTTTATTACTGGCAAGTTCAGAACTCTCAAAGTGTGAATGTGTCCTCATACTTGTCAACCTCAAAGTTACTGTACAATGATCTCAAGTATTTCTATAAACCTGCAGAGTTATCAATATTTATTTTAATATAGGCAAATCTGTGACAATGTTATTTAAGATCATCCATGATTTCCTTCAATGAAATCCTCCATGATTTCACTGTAGACCTTTAGTGACATAATCTCAAAAGACAATAACTTTACTTGGTGTAGTAAATTAGATATATATTCTACAGGCTGGTTTGGAACTCAAATCTAAAAGACTAACCAAGGACTCCTTTGAATACTATCAGGTTTAATCATACTTTTCCACTTGCTAATGACAATTTTTCATTTTTATCTGAAGGGACCAAATCTTTCTTGGTCATGAGATACAGATTTACTATATTACATTGTGATGCTGTACTTATTCCAATAAATATATTAGTAATTTTACTTGTTAAATTTTTTAGATGGAATCATTATTAGATATCATTATTTTGCATCAATAGGAGTTGCAGAAGCATTTATAAAGTGAGTTAATTTCCCAGCATATCTTATATTTTATTTATTTCATCAACCATAAAGGGATAAATATCTTGGATGACCAGGACTGTCATCTATTTCTTGCATTAATGTTGAGAACCAGGGCTATACATTGGAATGAATGCTTAACAAACCCATTGTAGAATTTATTTACATTGTTTGTTTTTTTTGTTTTGTTTTGTTTTTCTGCAAAATCACAGCTGATAGTTCAGCTAATTTGAATTTATAAAATTAGAAAAGACACTAAAATGAAATTATTCCTCTTGAACCCGATAACATTATCTATTCCCATATCTGTTTACATAGTTAACAGGATAAGATTCCATTAATTCTATCAACCTCAGTCAGCAACTGTGGAAAGAATTAACCAATTTTCAAAGTTATTCCTGCCAGTGAGTTTTGATAATCATTCAAACCACCTAGTATGAATTTCATTTACCTCAGGTGAGGACAAGAGTCAAGACAGATCCATCATAACTTTGTGAACTGAAATGTTAGCCCTGTAGGAGCTGACCTATGATTTACACAGGTAAGAGGTAAAATACTCTCTGAAGACAAAATAATTCTCATATGAAGATATGGTATTCTGATCTATGAGACAAACTCTGAGGCTTGGATCCTGATTCAGCTCATTTAATGTTAGGCACGCAACTGAAATGCTTACATTTGTAGGCTACTTGCCGTAGGCAACCTTTATTTACAATGGAGATAGGCACTTCCAAGGAGTGAATCAGATCTTAGGTGGTGAGATAATGGGAGCACAACATTAAAGTACTGTATCACTAACCCCTTGAGATAATCAATTTTATATATTCATTTACAATTAAAATCTCTGCTTTGAAGTTGCTGTCTCTATTTATTGCCCAAGTATTCATACACCAGGGAATCTAGCTGAAAAATTATTTATGAAAAATCAACAATGCAGCATATCTAGGCACAATATTATGAAAATGCAAATAAATCCCAAAGCAGGCAGCAAACAAAATCAAAACTAAAATGCAAAGAAAATTAAAAGCTAGCTCAAGAAGCATAATGCCACATGAGCTGCAAATGAACATCAGGATTCACAAGGAAGGAATACATGACCTGTCCATGGGCACACCGTTATGGGCTTGCATCGTCATCTACCCAAAACTGTTGCAGTAGCTGTAAAAGAAAATACTTTGAAGGAGAGGCTACAGACAATGATGTACTGAGAGAGAGGTAGACTTATTTTCTCTGCTTGTTTTGTCTTTGTTTTTTTTTTTTTTTGTTGTTTGTTTTTTTTTTTTTTTTTTTTTTTTCTGACTACTAGCTATTGTGCCAAGTGTTAGCTAGAACATCTCCCTTTATTCATGTTCTGTGATTTACAGTTAGCTTTTTGTACACATACACACACACACACACACTTATTAGTAACATAAATAGATTATTTGCTATAGAAAACCTAGAGTGCCTGATTAATTTATAAGTGTACTATCTTTTACAGGTTTGTAGATGAGAGGGTCAAGAAAAATTCAGAGAAAGATGGCTAATGATGACTTTTGGTTTAATCCAGGCTATAGTGCCACCAGGAACTGTTATCTCCCTGGACATCTTTTCCAAAAAAAAAGAGTTGTATTTGTTCTGTGCTTTTTAGTATCCTGGTATCATTGATCTCATTCGCTATCTGGTAACTGGGGGCAAACTAATGACTGAAGTGGGATAGTGAGCTTGAAGAAGGACAAGTATGTTTGTCCTGCAAAAGGCTGACTGAGGAGTAGGACTCCCACCTAAAAGAAAAGGTCTGCATCTTTACTGAGGGTGGCTTAAGCTTCTGTCTCACTTAATATGTTTGCTAGTGTAGAAGCTTGCAACATATAGACAGACCAGAGGTACACCTTTTTAATACGTTAGTCATGGAGAAACACTGCTTACCAGACTGATGGCCTAGACAGTCTTTGCAAGATGCTCTACTAACTCTAACAATCAGGATGCCTCTGAAATACTCAGTGATTGTACCAGTGTGTTAAAATTGCTTATGCAACCCAAATCCTTGAGACTGAACTTACTATCTCTCTTAAACTAATAATTTGTAATTGTGTACAAATAGTAGTGGGTGACATAATGAATTATTCATGCTTGTTGGAGAAGGTGGTTTTCACCTTTTTTGATATCGTTTGGTTTGCATGTGGTGGTGCAGAAGAAGTAAAAAGGAATAACAGAAAAAATACATTCAATAAAAAGCTGGCACAGAACAGTCCTTTTTATAGAAACAGAATCAACCTGAAACAAACACATTTGTTCTGTAATACATGTGTCATGAATGACAGCAAAGATGGACTTAATTTATTATTCAACTATTCCTTCTCTTCCTCTTCTCTGACCCCATATTCTTCCACTGGGCCTCTGGCTCAAGCTTCTCCTGCTCTAACCTAAAATTGCTTGAATGTCCATTCACATATGGATTCTCTTCTTTTGCTCAAAAAATAAATAGGTCAAAAAATGGTTATCCAGAGGCAAACTTTAAGCAATATGGTATATAAATTATGAACCAGCATAAAAGGGCCATTTTAATTGCAGAACAGGGGAGATTGGTGGAGAGACTCCCTGCCGCTGCCTGGCTAAGTCAGAGTAACATGTTTCCTATTCTGAGATTCTTGACATGTTTAGGCTTTAGCTTATCTAAAGCTGTATTTAGCTTGTCACAGATGTTAAATGTGTCTATGCTCAAGTAAGAGTGAATGTGTAGACAAGAACCGGTCTAAAATTAAATACCTCTATCTTTACTCACTTTACAAACCTGAATATCAAATAATTGTCACTTATAACTTCTCTTTCCACCTTTTAAAACTAATGTGCATATGTTTAAGATTAAGTAATAACTTCAGAACACAAGTTCACTGTTTTGAACACACCTTGGTGTTTTCAACATCCATAAAATACAGACTGCATTTAAGATTTCCACAAGGAAACACTCAGGATCCAGAATAATTTGCAAAAGGATCTACGTAGGTTTTCAGATGAATGTATTTTGACTTCTAGAATTCTTAGAATTAAAATGTTTGCCAAATCCCAAATACTTGGTAAGAAAGAAATCAGGAAGAAAGCAGGCATGAGTGTCATAAGTTTGAGAGACTGCAAAGTTAGAATGCTGCAATCTCAAGCAAAACAAGGAGTTTTAAATAAATACTTTTCTCTCTACTAAGAATGATTCTCATTTTGATACAAACACACTTTCATTATCCTTAGAATTTAAGCCTTGTGAAAATAGAAAAATATTCAGCTGAATTTCACCTGATTAAATTAAGCATTATTTGAAAATAACACATTTAGCTATAAACATTATTCAATTGCTTCTTTGAAAAATATTTTGTGTCAAGCAGGAAACATACAAACAGTTAAACATAAACCACTGGAATCTACTTGTGAATGATAGAGCTGAGTGTTATTATTTGACATCACACTGGTTTATTTTGTTGTGCAGACTGTTGGTATTTCTTGAATGAATTTGTTCTTTGTGGGCACTGTCACTTTCTATCCTGAAAGTCTAGGTAGTAGTCAATATGCATATACTCCTGTCTTATTACTTTATAGAAGTTGTACAGATTAGGATGTTTAGAGTTTGATAGGGGTAACAGAGAGGTGAGTGCTACTCCTTTCTTCCATTAACAGAAGAAAAGTAGGAGACATGGTCCCAGGAAAAGCATTAAGTGTTTCTAAATAAGTGATTATTATTGCAGAGCTTGACACAAAAGAATGGAAGGCTCAGTTTGTCTAAGAATAAAAGAGAAACAAAATTCAGTACCACTCATGTCTCTATTCGCAACTTGCTGAGAAGTAGAGTCTATCACTCAAAGTTCATTTTCATAAAAAGGCAAATTCTCATAATGATAGTATTTAATAGACTGTATAAAAAAGACGTGCTTCTTGTTTTAGGTTATCTGCAAATCTTCACCTAAAGAGATGTGCAAGTATTCCGGGTTTAGTTTTAATGGGCCTGACTCAGACGCACATATATATCTGGTTTTGAGCATGTAGTACTGGGAACATCCAGACATCCTAAAATAAATGTCATTGGAAAGGCGTAAGAGAAATCTTCCGGAAGTCACATATTACAACCAAAGCAGGGGGCTAGCTCTCTCATTTACCTATAAAGCAGAATGCTAGACACCTACTTCTTTTCAGCATTCAGGCCTCACACGTCTGCTTTTAAGGGACTATGCATAGATTTTGGTCTTAAGCAAAAAACAGACAAAACCCCAAACCATGTGGCAGCACCTTACTTTTGTCCTTTTCAAACTAACCTTGTAGTCTGACTACTCGCACAGGCCTGAGCAGAAGGTTCTCTACCTCTTTGGCTTGAGTGGTCATTTGCATACAGTACTAGTACGACTCTCTTTGACATTTTTGGAAGAAATGATGGTACAGAAAGTCCTAGGAACAGAGCCCAGAAGAGTAGGACATTACTCTAATCATACTGGAGTTAAGTTGTTTATTGCTAGGTCTGTTTGGTCTCATGAACTTTACTTTCTTGGCAGTAGAGTGGCTCTACGTTAGCAGAAAATGTCAAATGTTATTCTGAATTACTGTGATGCAGGGCTTTGGGCCAGCAATTTGACTTGAAACATGCCTAGGATGTCTATGCCCAGAATACAGGTAAACCACTTCCTTTGGATATGCTCTGATTGCAGGTATATGATGAGAGAGACAGACTCCATCACTACAGACATTGGCTGTGCTCAGGATCTTCTGTAGCTCTGAGGACTCATGCAGAGCCTTGGTAGTTGTCCACCTA
Organism: Strix uralensis; assembly: GCF_047716275.1. Lineage (NCBI taxonomy): Eukaryota > Metazoa > Chordata > Aves > Strigiformes > Strigidae > Strix > Strix uralensis. The sequence goes on from NC_133976.1 coordinate 42,090,038, forward strand.
TGGTAAAATCACAACAGAGCTCTAAATCAGGATAACAGAGCACATAACCCAGAACAGATATTTCTTACCATCATAGTGGCTCAGAAATTTTCATGGAAGCTGGAAGTAAGGAGATCTCTGTTAGCAGAGTCAAGGTGGACCTCCACATATGCAGACTTAGGTGACAAAAAGGACAGTCTTGATTTTTAAAAGGTATTATTTACCTGTCTGCAACTGTTAGAACAGTTAAGCCCTAAACATAATATTTGAGTCAATTCTCTATCTGATACAGGCTGCTTCCACAAAGCAGAGTAACTTTACTTAAACATGCACAACAACTTTCTATAGTTTAAGTATTATTCTGTAGTTAGTTGGAATGGGAATACTCCTGAGTAGGTTTCAGCTCACTGTTATTACTGTAACACCAGCAGTCAGCAAGACCTTCATTCACTGCAGTTAGAGTGCTGAATGTATTCCCACTTTTCTGCGTATCAGCTAATGCAGTCATACAACTCAGCACATCAGAGATAAAGAAAAATCAAATTAAGCAGAATTTTTGCTCCATTTTTGTCTAGGTTTAAGTGCAGGAAAGATTATATTTTGGAACAAAACGGTTCTTCACATACTTTACTAAATCAGTTAGGTCTCACATTAATTTTCATAATTTCATACATAACAAAATCAGTCAAAACTTCATTTGATAACAATATTCAGGGTCAGAAATCATACTTTTGGTCTATCTTAATATGTATGTAGACAAAATGTTGATTTTGATTCCTTCCTTCAGGCAATCTCCTGACTACAACATAAAACAAAATGAATGATGAACTGGATCTTTGAGAGGAATAAGGATGTCATGAGAGCTGTTGCACTTGCAGATGGAAACTGGAAATCTCCCTATCTCATAAAAGGAAAGTAGTGATCTGCCACGCCAAACATTTCCAGATTCCAAGCTGACTCAAAGGAAATACTACACAATAAAGAGACTATAGAAAAGCAGGGTAAATTCCCATGGCTGTGTCCACTGCTCAGCTGGCAGTGAAGGAAAACCTCTCAAAATATTCCCTAGACAGAATACAGTGCTTTTGAGAAAAAGACCAAGAGGATTTAATTCATTTAGATTTATTCAAACTAAGAAACACAATAGCTAAAAAAAGTGCTTGTACACAATGGATCCATTTACAGATACAAGTTGCACTCCGTAAAGAAATTCCCAAAGAATTAGATTTAGAAACTGTCTTTTTTTTTAGGTTACCTAAACATCAAGGTAGTTGGACAAATATAAAAGGAGTGTTTTAAAGACAAGCAATAGCTCACAAAATTACTCACAATTAAGGGATGGCTGCATATCAATCAAGAGATCAAAAAGATATGAAGACAAAGACTTCTTTCAAACAAATGTTAATTTCAACAGCAATTCCCGACTGAAAATTTAATCACAAAATTTTAAAGCAATTAGTGCTTTGTCATGGTACTGTTAGGTCACCACAAATAAGGTAATGTGATTTAATTGAGTATTGTGTGAATAATGAGAGCAGCTAGGAAACAATAATCCATTGATTTAGATCTTATTCTGCTCTAATGTGGTTTTTATGTTGACACCCCAGGACTTGATGGATAGCCATTAACATGTGTTTCTTTACCTCTGCAATGTTTGAGCTTCTTAGCACTTTATTTGTGTGTCTTGTTTAAAGCACAAGGAGGGAGAAAAGTCTTTTTAGCAGATGGTGCCTGACATATGTATTAAATATAACAGGTGTACGAAAGCCCTGCTAGTCAGAACAAGTTTTTTGCTCCATCTAAGTATGGGCTGCATATGCATGTGTTTGTTTATCCCCTTATGGAGGACAAGAAAACCATCAAGATGTCAATTTCTTGTTGTTAGATTCATAGAGACGTGTATATTCTGAACACAGGACATTATCACAGTTGGACACAAAAGGCTGTTGTCAATGATGCGAGAAAAACAAACAAAGAGAATATGTTTAGTTCATCTAAAAGATGAAAGTCTCCATGTGGTTAATGTGTGTTCTGTGTGTTGCTGCTAAAGCCAAACTAACTCAGACAGCATAACAAAGCTGTAATAAAAATGAAACCTTTGGTGAAACCAGGTCAAAGATTATGATCTTTATTGAATTTTCTATCTCATTTAAACTGTATCAAAAGATCTCTGGAGTAGAGCAATATGAGTGCTTTTCCATTCGCAATTTTTTCTTTAATTAAACACTGAGTCTGGTTGTAATTTATATTACAGAAGACTAATAATTCCTCTGCTGTGTAAGAAAACTGAACTCAGCATATCTTTATTTTCCATAAATTTTCTGCTGCCCTTTTCTAAAGGAAGAACTTTGAAGGTAGAGTGCTATAAAAATTATTAAATTGATCAAAAAGTAAGATTTAACATAGGCAGCTGAGAAAATCAGAAGTTTGTGCAATGGATCACCTCTGATTTTTTTGCCTGGCTTCTAAAGCACATAAAACATTTCTGAGTGTGCTGTGCGCCTTTATCGTAACTTCCTGCCTAAATTTTTTTCAGTATCTTGACTGATTCCAAATACATTTGATAGTGAAATACAGAGCAATTTCCAAGAAAATAAGTATCTGAAGAGGGAGGAGTGAGGCTCACATCAGTGACCTCCCTGAGTAAAAGTCTTCAGTCTGAGCTAGCTGAACTAGCAGGTGCCTGCAACAGCCGGGGCTGACAGAATGCTTATGAAACTACTTGTTTTTATCAAGTGCTTTTTGATTTTTGAGCTTATTGGGTGATGGGGTTTGTTTTGGTTTTGTTTGTTGTTTTGGTTTTTTTTTTTCCCCCCAGAATCTATTAGAGGAAAAGAAAGATACATGTCAAATCCTGCACAATTGTATGTCATGGAGGTACATTTAGTTCTTTGCCTTCAGTGAAATTACATGAATATGAGCAAGTATACAATATAGCCGACGGTTTTCAGTGGATCTTGTTAAGGTTTTTCATAGAATCACAGAATGGTTTGGGTTGGAAGGGACATTAAAGACCATTTAGTCCCAACCCCCCTGCCATGGGCAGGGACACGTTCCTTGATCAGGTTGCTCAAAGCCCCGTCCAACCTGGCCTTGAACACTGCCAGGGAGGGGGAATCCATAACCTTTCTGGGCCACCTGTTCCAGTGTTTCACCACCCTCACAACAAAAAATTTCTCCCTAATATCTACTCTAAATTTACCCTCTTTCAGTTTAAAATCATTACCCCTTGGCCTGTCACTACACTCCCTTATAGAGTCCCTCCCCATCTTTCCTGTAGGGCCCAATGAGGCTTTGGCAATTTTAAAAACTTGTCTCTTTGTACAGAGACAAGTTTTGAGCAACTAAGGATACACTGGGATTACTTTGTTACATGATTATTAGTATCCACAGATCTCTCCCTTTAAAATTTAAAGTTTATTTTGATATATGAATGCCTTGTGAATGAGCAGAAAATGTATATGTCTTCTACGTTTTCTTCAGCATCAAAACTTGTGTAATGGTTTGTAAGAAACTATTACATATGAAGACTTATCATAGAAAAGCTAAGCAGATAGGTGGTTTTTCTTGTAGATAAAGTACTGGTTAGAATACATGCCCTTTCTTAAAATGTTGTTCTTATTTCATGTGCAATATCTTCTCTAATTTATTTTTTTCTTATTCTTAAGAAAAATCCATCTCCAGCAACTGAGCGTCACACACATTTTTGAGTGACCAGATCAGGTGAAGACATCACCACAGAAAGAGATTACTATCACATGGATCTAGTGCCATTACTATACAAGGCTGTGAGAATTACTTAAATAATTTTAACATTCTTGTTTGTGAAAAACAGGAACGAGTTTGTGGAATAGCTAATCTGGCAGTGATGTGACTGAGAACAGTTACTAGTGTAGAGATCACCTTCCTGTTGCTGTATCTTACCTATGTTTCTGTACTTTGTTTCTATGTATATGGAATCAACAGGGGATGAACCTAAAGGGAAAAAGGGAGTTACACAGAACCTACCAATGTCAGTAAGATTGAGCACACCTCTGGACAGCTGTTATTGATACCCAGCCATCTGTGTCACAATGGTTACCTGAGTGTTTCATCACAATGCACAAATGAAGGAGATACTATGATTTTGTGTCATAAAGAAATGCGTATCCTTGTCTATACTTTAAAAGGCTTTAAGGATTATCAAATGCACATTATAAATATATGATATTTGTTAGGATACCCAATACTTTATTTTTAGAGTATTGTTACTTCAAAATGAAAGTGCAGAAGTATTAGGAACCTGTCTGTTTAAAATCCTCCCATGACTCAGACAGAGTCTAGCCTTGTAATGCCTGTATTCAATAGATACTTCACTTCTTCCCCTGAAAATTTCCTTGCAGCTAATATTAAACAACCATTTCTAAGGTGCCTGTTCAGGAGAATGAGCCAGTTTCCCTCTGAAGCTCAGCTCTGAGGCAGGTTGGGTCAGGTTAGTGCAGTCTCCTAGCAATTACAAAGGGCATGATTTTTGCTGGTGCTTCCTACCTTTGTATGATGCTCAGATAGGTGGGATATTCCTCTAGAAAGAAATAGACTTGATTGCACCAAAGGCAGAAGGGGTATGCAATTGTCACAGCTCCAGAGTTTGCCAGGGCATTGATGAGCCCTCTCTCTGGAAGCAGCCTGGATGCAATGGGGCGCTCACAGCCAAAGGAGGCAGAAAGAGAGCCTGTCTGCCTTGCAAGGTTAATTCCCTCCTTATGATTTTAGCACTTAACTAGGAAGAAGAATCATTGAGCTTTCATAATCAGCTCCCTGCAATCTCTAACATGAAATTTCTGTTGGATAAGAAGTCCTGAGAACAAAGTCCAGAACCTTGTTGCTGCCTCTCATTTTCCCTCCGCAGAAATGCCTGTTTGAAATGCAAATGTAACAGACTTGCTTAAAGTGACCCATTTGGTCCATTTTAAAGATAACAAATTATAACCCTGGAGAAGTACTTAGCATTACTTGCCCAGTTTCAACAGGATCACAGCTTGATTTGCTGTGCAACTACAGCCAGAAGGATGCAGACAGCAGTGGCTGCATACATGAAGTTATATGCACAAACATAGCTTTCTGTTTATGCAGTGGTAAATACAACAGAGATAGGGCAAACAGTCATATTTTTGCTGTCCTTATTCTCACATATTTTATCTTTAACATGCATTCAAAACCCAGAAACACCATGTTTTCATTTGGATCTATTTATTAGTGTAATTATATAGTTCACTGATATTTTTAATCTCAGACAGATTATTGTGTGTCTGTTACAGTTCTGGCTGAATTTAAAATCCATGCTGTTATACTGACTGTTAGTTTAGTTTGGATACATGATTGAATACTTTTGTAAAAGAGTTAAAATATGACAAATACAGTAAACTCATGTGTTATCAACATATGCAGGCAATTTCCTTCCCACTGCATTTTCCCAAGTTTTAACTCTGTTATAGTCTTCAATAACATAAGAGGTGCAATGATTTCTATTATCACAGACAACAGAACGGTACTGATATGACATCTTGCTATACATTGACATATTATATTAGACAAATGTCATGTTTTTATATTCAGATGGAGTTAATATCTGAGACTTCATATTTTTTCCCTTTCCAACTTTTCTTCAAACTAGATACTCTGCAATGTAAAATGCGCCTTGTATTTAAATTTCAGTATTTGTACAGTATTTTACAGCTAATTGTGTGAACCTCACAGTTCACACAATTTCAAAGATAAGTGTGGAATGAGGTGAAACAATATTAAAATTTGTAAATTGTTTTGCAAGAACAGAGGTTCAAACTAGAGTATAGTAATCTGGAGATACTTGCCTTCGAAAGATGTAATATAGACCACCTGCTAAATACGGTTTGCAGCAAGAACAGTCTGATTCAAACAAATAAGAAACTTTCTTAAAGCTAACAATACCAGTGCTTTCAGTTTCTATCTAGAATTTATAGGATCTTCATATACTTTTACTGGGAGATTCTAACTCTTCTCTGCTCTCACTGAAATGCATGAAACAGCCAAGTGTTCAATAGGTGAAAAGATGAAATACCAGCTAGAGTGATCATTTTAAAAATATATGCAACGTAAATAACAAGTATTGTCATTCATTTTCCCACAGAACTGTGAGAATATTCAATAAGAACATTTCACTTTATTCATATCACTTTAAATCTATGGTGCAGGAAACCCAAACAGCAGCCATGAACATTTTCCTCCGCTCCCGTGACCAGCACTGGGTAGCCTTTTACACTTTGTTTTCTCATCCAACACTGAGTGTATGTGTAAATCATATTACTAGAGGAACTTGTAGAAACTGTCCAAAGTGTGGATTTGTGTATAAATGCAGATTTATACAACTCTTGTTCCTTTGGGGGAAGGCAAGATGGGAAAGAAAGTGATGGGGTAGGATTCGGCAATAAGTGATTACCTTTAGGATGTCTATAAAGGAGTGGTCTGATGGTGACCTTTCAGACCAGACTTCTGACCCTTCTATTTTCCAAACTTCTGAATTCGGTGACAGGCACTGCCAGAGCACCCCTTGTGCAGGGTTTTGCAGGCCCAGGACATGGTGGTGGATGAGGGCACTCACACCAGCAGCATGCTCAAGGCTGTCCAGGAGGCAGTCATCATGACAAAAAGGGAACAAACTGTAGCATGTACCCCGCTTACAACTGCTGTATAGACAGAGCAAGTACAGCCCCAGGACTGAATTTTTAACCCCAGGTTGTGTTTTTCTTCCTGCCACTGTACGCTGTCTTCCCTCTTCTCAGTCAGTGGGACAGAATAAGGATACCCAAGGACATGATGCGTGCAGATCTGGATGCCTCTTGAAGCTGGTGAGCAGCCCAGGGAGCTCCAGGTTGTGTCCTTACCTCCACGGTTCCTCATGGGTGGAGCGTGAGGGCAGCCTTCTGCTGCTACCACTCAAGGTGGGGGCTTCCAGACAAAGGCCTCTACATCCCTGCTTGAACCCATCATCCATAAATAGGATTCATCCCTTTCTCTTGTCATCTGTTCTTCATTTCTGTCTTTTCTAAGACTGACATAGAACTGCCATTTAATCCTAAGTTTTTGGATGAGTTGTACTCTGCCTTCTCCTCTTTAAACTGCTACTTTTCTTCTTACACAAAGGGTAAAAAAGAGATGATCCATAACTAGCAATCTCTTCAATAACAATTTACAGCATTTATTATTTCTAGTATTGCACATAATATATTTTAAAAGGGAGAAGCCAACTCATACAATGAAGTGCTTTATATACTCATGAAATCTGCCTTAAATAATAACTCTTTTCTTGCATATTTCTCTATGAAGATTAGTCACACAGGTTTGTCATGTGTTTCCATCCAGAAATCATACTGATCCTAATATTAGGAAGGGCTTTTCCCACTCTTTTTTCAGTAGTTCTAGCCGTAGGAAAACTGAAGTATAAATGGCACTTATTTTACCTTTATTTGTCTCAAGAGAGCAAAGGAATCTTGAAACGTATTAAGCACTTCATTATTTGGGTGACTTCAATTATGTTGTCATAAAACCAAAACAAAACACATCTGGATTTTAGTAAACCAAAAACCATATTACAAGTCTGCTTCTTACTCAAATGAACAATTGTTATTGCTAACCTTTACTGGATGTCTCTTACTCATGTATTTATAAATACTCTTAGATGTTTAAGTAGTTGTTGATCATAACCAATGAACTGTCAACTAGTTTTATCTTCATCTAACTCAATATATAATTCTTTTTTTCTGTTACAGTGAGAAATATGTCATCCAGTCATAGCTGCAGTGTTTGTTCTTTGGTTTTTTTTTCTTTGTTTGGTTGTTTTTTTTCTTCATTTTAGCCCTCTATTTCAATAACAGAACTTACTTATAAGAGACCTCCTGAGTTTGTTAGGAAACAACAAAGCAACAAGAGGACCTAGTATGCAATCAAGGGCTATCTTGTACACTTAATAATATCAACTATATGAGACAATAAATATAGTTCTTTCCTTCAGTGTTACCATAGTCAGAGGAACAACATGCATGGAATGGGCTTTCTCACTTTGCTGTTTGTATTCCTGAGCAGCAAACCAAGATAAACTGAGCCCAGAAGCTGCTGTAGGTAGGGAGGGCTGTTGGTGCTGAACATCAGTAATCTCCTGTCACTCTCTGAGCAGGGAAGAGATTGAGACCGTGAGGGTGGCTTAATGGAAGGATATGGCTCACCTCAGTTTCTGCAATACAGACTCCATCGGTACTTCATCACTTTCTTGACATGTTTTGACAAATTTGACTTCAAATTGTAGTTCCAGTCTGCAAAAGCAGTTCTGTAGAAATAGCATCATAATGTTCTGCATTTATTGTCTTTGAATTGGTTCCAAATTGAAAGTGCTTGTTTTAACTGGGAGAAAAACAAGACTTCTCTTCAGCTTTGAGTCCTTCAAACTCAATCTGATCTCAAAAGGTAAGTCAGATAACATTATCTCTTTCTTATTAAAAAACACAGGAAAGATTATGTATTTTGTTCCAACTATTCCTTCATCTTAATAAAATTGTATTCACATGACTGCTTGGTCTCTCAGTGAGAACTGAGCAAATAATTTGTGATTGCCCAGGTAATAACAAGCCACACGTCAGCTGTTTCAGAGGCCAGTTTTTCAGGGCCAGTAGGAATAAAAGTTGTTAGACATTTATTTTCTTCATTGAAGGGAGTAGAAGTGACATTGTATGCACATGGGGAGAAGACATGTTGTTTTTTACTGTTCTGAATAGAATTGTTCTTTAAAATACACACCAGGTAAAAACAGCTTTTGAGAAGTCCTGTGGTTATTTTGCACATGGAATAGGATTTTTTTAATGGGAGTTCTGAGTCCTGAGCAGTTGGAATCAGAATTAGTCAGCGCTGAAAATGCTCACAATTTGATTTTAAGTTGAAGTTTCTTAGAGGTCTAGTTGCTGAAACAAAAAAAAAAAAAAAAAAAAAAAAGCAAGATAGTTATGACTTTCTTAAAAAAAAAAAGTATAAAACTCAGCAACTAACACAAGAAAACCTACAAGTGCACCCCATGGGACTACAGATTCTCTGACTACAGGAGTCAGAGAATGAGGCATATTTTTCCTTTTAAACTGCATGATTCCTGAAGTATTCTGTTAAATTGGGGACCCATCACATGACTTTTAATGTTTAGAACTGACACTATTCCTTCTGAGGACAGAAGAGGTAGACAGGTTTTGCTGAGGCAATAAGGGTCCCCAGGAAAGTCAAGTTGTGGCTGAAGCAGCTGTTGGCACAGAGCTCTGGGCTGGAACCATGTCCATTTTACTGATGTGAGTTGCCCAAAACTGCCAAAAAAAGTTCTAAACACTCTGTTTTGCTAGTGTACATTTAATAACCCAGAAAAAGTAATGGTATGAACAGAGAAAAATCAGATCTGTTAGGTGACACATTAAATAAAACACTTAAAAATCTGTCTTCCACAGACACTCTGTTCTCTGTGTGCTGGTCTTTTTCTCACGCTTTCCTATCTGAAAACTATCGGTAGCTTTCTGAACTGAAGTAAATCTTCACTGTTCTTTCCAGGCTCCAGAAAAGTTTTCTCTGCCTTGGTGGATGTTTGCTCCTGATACCAGAAGGCTCCCCAGGTATCTCCCACACTTTCTGGGCATCTTCTTTGTGCTCAAGCTCCTTGCTTCTGTCCAGGAGATTTTACACAGTCAGAACAGTATAAACAATAGTCCTGCTTCCCAGCTTGCTGGCCATACCCTCTTTAATAGTATTTTTCTTGCCCTGTAGTCCATTAATATCTTAAATATATCATACAATACATGCAAACAATGGGCACAGTTGAGATGTTTTTTCCCATAATAAAAAGTTAAAATATCACCTGCAGGAACGTTCTCTTTCCGAGAACTCAGAGGCAATCCCAAGTTAACACTGGCTACATTTGTACATCTCTACACCTGTCCTTTCCTTTTTAGACCTCATACCTTAGTATATCCAATCAAGTATTAAGTAAAAAGGAATATCTATCAATGGGTAATGCTTCAAGGTACCTATCATTACTAAAAAAATATATGTATTTATGGTTTTTGACATCAATTTTTCCAATGTGAATTATTATACCAATTATTATGCAAATTATATGCAATTTGCAATGACTGCTATGAAAATTAAAGATAAGAGCATGTTAGCTTCCTATCAGTAATATGTTAGATGGTAATATGCGTTAATCCTGAGATCTATGGAATTCTTTGCATTAAAAAGTATAAAGAAAGAATTCCAAACTCGAACCTTTAGAAAAATATCTGAATTAATATTTAATTTGTTTTTATTATTGTTGCCTATGTGATTTACTTTCAAATTAATTCCACAACACATGGTCAGTGGGTATTCATACTATCTACTGCAGAACAACCTATATCTTTTATGCAGTGGCTGTCAATATTTGATGAGGCTCAGCTGTGAAGTTCAAATCTTCATCTGCTTCCAAACTTTTTCAAACTTTAAAATTATGTTTTTGGAGAGGAAACTGACAATAGTGTTTCAAACTGAGAGACTGTTCTCTCCCTTAATGCTCAAAGACTTCAAATCTGTTGTTTTAAACTCCACTTTGCAAGCTGAAATTAAATGTAGTAAGTGGCTTGTGAGATTTTACACTTGTGACAGACATATTTGCAAGAGCTATATAAAATGTCTAGGGTTCTGCAATAAAGTGTTTGTGCCACAACTAAGAATGCAAAATGTCTCCCAACTTGCATAATCATTAGTCAGTACTGATCTTTATTATTATATTTAGACAATTTTAGTTTGCTTGCAAATATAGGCTTTAAAAATCAAAGGAGATCCCTTTTAAGGTTCTCTTTAATAAGCAGGTAAGTGAATAGGTATTATAGACTTTTTTTTTTATGCAAAAGGAAGATGACATTGTTTCCCCTTTTCTAGTTTAAAAACCTATTATTTGTGGGGAGAACAATATTGTAAATGTGGTGTAGATTGAAATACTAAGTGACCGCACTTTAGATGTTGTACTGTAGACACAACACAAAATAGTAAACATAGAATCCTAATTACTATTGCACTGCACCTCCCCACACTAATCCCTATTATTGCCTCTGGCTCTATTTTTCTCTAATAATTTATTCAAGGATAGTAATAGTGACATAATTGAGTCATTGCTCTTCCAACATAAACAGAATTGTTACTCATGTTTGTTTTCCAGTCCATCAACTGCACTATCATCACTACTTATTTTGGTTTTACCCTACTTTTGTCAAATTTAGGTCTGGTTAGCACCTGAACATTTTACTTTGTGAAATACAAATGCTTTCTTGAATCTGTTTTGCTGGACTATGGCTTCAGCCTGTGCCTTTTTCACAGGCTGAAAAAATACTATTTATTCAAAGTTTACAGAATTGTTATAAAATACAAAAAAAAAAAAAGTGAAACAAATGAATACTTTTATGAAATCAATCTGGAATGGAACTTGAGACCTTTTTCCAAGTTACCTGTACTTGTTCTGTCATGCTGGACAGATGCCTTTCTAACATGAACACTCAAAAACTGCCAGCAATGGAAAGTTCACAGGATCAATTCTTTAGTGAATCAATGTTCTGTGTAGAAAATCTTTCTGAAAACTAACCTAAATCTCTCTTGTCACCAATTACCTATTGACCTTTTCTCACAGATATGGAGAGCAGACTACTCCTTAGTTTCCACAGCTTCTCGTAAATTCAATGAATGTTATTCTACAACCTCTCACTTTCTCTTGCAGAATAAATAGAAAAATTTTCTTCAAACTTTCCTTAGAACTTACATTTTTTGACCTCCACTCATTCTTCTTGATCTGCCCTGGATCTCCTCTCAAATTAGTGCATGTCTATCCAGAACAGTGGTGCCCAAAAGTGGACATAAGATTTCAGCTGCAGTCCTACCAATGCTGAATGAAAGAGAAAGTTTACCTTTTGTACCATTGTGAGAGACGAGAAACCAGGCCTGTGAGAAACTAAGAAAAACAGCCTGAGAAAACAAAAGTTGAGGCTGATCAAAGAAATGCCTCAAACACTCGCAAGACAAAACTATGAGTCACAGGGTGCGTTCTGTGGAGGTCGAAGCTGATAAGGCTGCCCGAATAACACAAGATGGGACTGGAGGAGGGAGCCCTGTGAAGACAGGATGGCTCTGCTCTGGTGCACCTGGCCAAAACTTCAAGGGCCATCTGTCTGGTGAATGGCCTTTGCTTCATTATCCACGAAATGCATATTAAAGTTAACACCCCTCAATATGCTAACGAGGGCTAACATGATCATGCTAATTACATCATCCCATGAAACACCTTACCCCTCCCCGTACATGGGATACGTAGGTATGTGGGTCGACCTAGGGGATGGACCCAAGGAAAGTGGGTATAAATCAAGAAGGGGGGAGGGGGGGCCTGGGGCTGGAGAGAGAGTGCAGTGAAGCGAAGAAGACGGATGCCAACGAAAAATACGGATGTCTCCTGTGCCTCCTGGAACCCTCGTCGGCAGGATCAGCGCAGAAACCCAGACCGGTGATCTGTATTTCCCCATTCCCTCTATCTCCCTCTTTTCCCTTTCCTATTAAGAAATGCAAGGCATATTGTATTGCTTGCCACAACTTGCTATATACTTAGCCAACTATCGTGTGTTCAATTAGTACATTGTGAGTAGTTAATAAATGTTTAGACTTGGAGACTTGTTGTCCGCTCCATTGGGGATTTGCGAATCTGAGTCACTTGTCCCCCTCATCTGAGCGGGATGTGACAACCATTTGTATAAAATATACTCTCGTTTGTATGCCCCAGATTGACTTTTACCCTTTATGCAATAACACAATGTTGTTGATACTGATTTTCACAGAATAACCAGACAGTTGTTCTGCAGAACAGCTACTTCATTTATTTTGCAACGTCTTGATTCACAGGGTTGATTGTTCCTTCTAAGCATGGAACTTCTCACCTGCCCTTACACTGGGCTTCCATATACTTTCTTTAGACCATTTACATAGCTAATCCTGCTGTCCATCAGCTCTCTGGTGAGTTACTAGAAAGTGTATGGTAGGTTAGCAAGCTATTGCACAGAAAGCAGGCAGATATCCTCATTCCTTCAGTGAATGGTGCATTCCTCTTCTGAAAGCCAGGCATGTACACATAGAGAAGCTTAATCAAGACTAATGATGGTAGAAGGTGAAAAGTTTATTTTCCATTAAAGACCATATATTCATTGACATAGTAAATCAGAAACAGCAATAAAAACTGTCTTTCCTAAGCAGGTCCTCTTTATTCCAAAAGAGTACTCCCTTGTAGAGGAGGAAAAGGAGAAATTAATAAATATAGGAAGACTGTCTTCAGGAGTCTGTTATCCTTCAAATGACACTAAAAAGAAAAGTCAGGAATCATGTGCAAACAATTCTACCTCAGAATGACATGTAGCTCTCAGAGACTCTATCTGAAAAAAATTTTCTCCTTTAATTCATTTCCAGACTACAGCAAGTCAGATGTGCAGATAGGAGTGGGGTTGATTCTAGCAGGGCAATTTGTTTTCATTCTGTTCCCGTTGACTTAGGAGGTGAAATCCCAGTCTGCTGAAAGCCAAGAGAGATTTGCAATAGATTTCAACCGAACCAAATAGCCTGAGCTCTGTTGCAGGCAGACCTGTGTCCTGCTGATCCCCCAAACTCCCCCTTCCCTGCCCCTTCTATACATTACAGATCACAGACACAATCAGTCCCATGGCACAAGCTCAACAACAAAGACTGATTTGGGGATTTTTAATCTTCAGCACCTCAAGTACAGGTCTCTACACTTGATCTGACTAGGTATATTTTTAAATGATATCATACACTATTATGTGTTACTTATTTTGGTCAGTTACAGCAACACTCACACTGAAGCATAAATGCAACTCCTGCCTCAGACTGTATAAGTTTATAGTCTCAGGCTTGTGAAGATCAAAAATGTATTTCACTTCTGGGAGCAGAGAATCACTGAGATGATTGAGACTCCTGACAAAGTTTAACATTCAACACAGTTTTTTTAAGTTTTTGCAGAACTAGGGCACGAACTGAAACAAAAGGTAAGGGGTACAATAGACAAGAATAAAGACTGGGTGATTAAAGAATTTGTATGATTTTCTGGGTAACAAGTTATGTACATGCCCTAAACTATAATGATCTGTTTTCAGCTCTTAAGAACAGCAGGTTACTTTTCATTTTTGCATCTCTTCCTCTGTAGATCAGCAATACCATTTACTCACCTGACTACGCAGAGGTGGTATCTGTGTCCAACTAGAGGCGCTTTAGGGAAGGCTCTGGATTCATTTGTTGTCCTTTGACCTTCTCTTCACAGACTACAAAGACCTGTCTCACAGTCTATTTTTTGCATTACTATGTCTATATATCCTAAGTGTATCTTTTGGTCTTTCAGTGAGTACTGAAAATGACACCCATGATAGTCCTTTTTAAACCAGGGAAAAAAAAAATGAGACATTTTGAGCTGAAAAATTTTCTTTAATGTGGTTTTGAACATACTCAGGAGATAGTTAATACTTTAAAAGTTTATAGAAAATAAACCTTGAATGTAAGCTTCAATGAACAAAATGATTCAAACACAAAGACATCTTGCAAGTAAATCAAAGGCTAAAATATATTCATATAAAGACTGAAATATTCTGAATTCTTAACAGTAATTTATGGATGACAGAAAAGACAAAGTTCGGCAAATAGATTGTAGCACATAATTTATGATGTTTTACTATAAACTTGGCATAGAAAAAATATTCAAAAGTGCTGGCATTTTTCAATAACAATAACTGCTATACTAAAATGTTTTAGTGTTTCTTTTCCTCACATTTAATTGTGAGCTAAATGACTAAAAAAAATATAGGTTAATGTTGATATCTCTTTTTGTTATCTTAAAACATGGACCTTTTCAGGCTCAGGAAAAAAAATATATGTACAAAAATCAGATCTGTTTGGAAGGTAAGTGTATTTGAAGTTTGTTTTCTTTAATTTGTTTTACACAGTTTGATGGCTTCATGTCAAATTAAGCCTATGGAAGTCTCTAATGCTGTGTAACATCTCACAAGTAATGAACTGTATCACAATTCCTAATGTGGTCCTGACTGATGTGGAATGTTGACTCCTTCCTAGCAATTTTGAAATGTCTATTTAGTAAAAGATTCATGGTGTGGTGATATTTATCCTCAGAGAAACACGATATAACTTAATAGAATTGCATATAGCTGTTATAGGCTAGATTTCAGTGTATTTGCTTCAGCTTATATGTGATTTAAGATCTAGTGTTAGTGGACTTGATAGTCGGTAGGATAGGGTGATGGTATTAAAAGAATAATGGATGACATTTAGCACACACTTTAATTTTGTTAGTCCTATGCTCTGTCAGAACAAACATAGAAAACTGCCTTTATGTTAATGTTGCCCTGTATCAACTAAACTTTAATTGCTGCATTATTCAAAATAGAATTCTGTCAAATAATTTGACAAAGAAAAATAATTGGCTTATTAATATTTTTCAACACAGACTTCTTGTTACTGATGATACAGTAGAATAACACTTAAATTACTATTAAAACTGAGTTTAACACAGATGATGATTTGTCCAGTGCCAACATGAAAATAAGCAATCTATACTTATCTTTCTACAAAGAAATAAGTTTGCTGAAAGGTCATGTATTGAATAAAATTGCGTATGCTATTAAGCTGTGTGGGCTAAGAAATTACATTTACGATCTGAGGACTCCCACCCAAAATACAATCCCTTCCAAGCCCCCCCGAGTTGGGATTTCATCTATAGTGTGGTGCAAGAGAGAATTCACTGTGATTTCTCTCTATTCTTTACTAGATTTTTCTTCTTTTCAATTCACAACTCTCCCACCATGTTTTTTCCAGGACCTCCACCAGACTGCTGTGAGATCCTTGCATTATTTCAGTGCACAACAGTATGCCACTTAAAGTGCTCTTGGACTGTATTGCGAGCTTCCTAGAGCACAGACACATACTTTTCAGAAGTACTTTTTTTCAGCTTTTATTATGTTTACAAGCCCATTCAACAAAGTGCTGGACTTCATCATCATGCAGGGCTGCTTTTTTCTCTTCTCTGTGTTTAGAGTCCTGCAAGCTCTCTAATGGGACATGCTGGAACAAATTGATAAATTAAGTTGTAAGTGTCCAAGACCGAATGTTTTGCAGGGTTTTGAAAAAAATACAGACCAAATACTGACCTAATAAGGAAAATGTTTAAAAAGCTCATTAAAATCAGCTACCATCCTGTGGGACTGGAAAGTGACGAATATGTCTCTATCTTGAAACCATGTGGATGACACCCAAGACAGAGCAGATCACTGAACCATACTTTGGAATCAGTTAAATTGGCTGAAATAAATAAAAAGGCTAATTACCACCCACCTGCTGGAAAAAAACATGGTACAGGTGGAGCAAACAACAGTGCCTTTTCCTGCATATTAAAATTAGAGCATTTCCATACAGAAACTGATTAATGTGAAGATCTCTTTCTTTGAGATTGTCAATGTAGTTATTGGAAATTAACTGTGCATTTAAAAACTATCAACACATTAAGTATATTAAGAAAAGTTTAGGTAATCTAACTTGCAACTGGGAAGTGTCAGACTGGTGCACACTGTCATAAAGCTGTTCCAGCATCTTGTGCCTTCCCATCAGTTGTTTTACACTAAACAATAATACCAATAATGATAATAACAATAATGATAATAACAACAACAACAAAACCAACAACTATGATAACAATAATAACAATATCATCATAGCACAAATGATAGGGTGGTTTAGGAACAAGGCTCAAAATCTGGCTCTTACCCATACCTGAACAGCAGTCAAGTTGTTGAAATCTCTATCCTCTACGTATCTCAAATCATTTTCTGTCTTGTGGCAGATACGGTAGGGTAGAAAAGAGACATAAGCATTCACACTTCAGCATACAATTGAACCCCTGAAATGAAAGATCTTATGGGAAAAAAAGTTGCTCGTAAACAACTTACAGGATCATAGAGTCCTCATACTTTCTTTAGAAACATCTGTCATTAACTGCTAATAAAGACAGGTTACTGAGCTGAATACTGAGCTGATCAAGCACGAACATTCTTATATTACTATATTCCACTGTATTTTTTGATAATTGCCACATGCTGGTGCTCAAGAAGGTAATATAATAGTGACAGTGATAATAAGAGGTTTCAGCTGTACTTCTGGTATTTTATGCATATTCTTAAGCCTAGAAGTAATTTTAGTCTGATTTTAAAATTTAGGCTAAGTTAGGGCTCTCATTTTTTCATTTGGATGCTCATATCAAGAGAGTACAGTAACAGGAAAAGATGAATGTTTCAGATAATGCATATGCCAAATATAATAGAAAGAATAAATTATTCTAATGCTTCTATCTGCTGGACAATCCAAGCATTGTAGGACATTCTCCTGATACTAGCACAATTTTTCCTATTTATGGTAGGCAGCCTGAAACAGAGACAGAAGTGTACCTGTGTGTCATCTTAATAAGATATAATTCTGTGATATTGTAATGAGTACTGCTGGAATGGAGAATAAAAAACTGAATTCAGAACTCCCTTGCCATTATTTTTCATTAGCTGCATTTCTACACAAAATCATTAAAATTGTTCATCACTGGCAAATGGGCACTCTTTTGTTGAAACAGAATATTGTAATAATAAAAGGCATATCAATTGTGTTAGAAGTTAACAACCAATTTGCCAGATGTCTGCAATGATAACACTTCATGAGCGGGGAGTTCACCTCAATGGTGTGATACCAATATTACTATCAATATCAGGTTTGGAATGACTAGTAATTTGTATCTATTAGTCAAAAAGAAGCTGTGTATTTTCTGAATTATTATTATCAGGCATAACTTTACTTCTAAATTGTTTGATTTAAAACTGTAGATAGTTTTGGAGGAATATAATTGAGTAGCGATTTAGTTTGATTTATAGGAGGCTCCTACACTGTTAAAACTTAAAGGTTGCACTCAGATGTTATTAATATTTCCACACAAGGCTCCAGAAGCACAAAGAGGCATAATAGAAACAGGTTACCACAAGAGTATATCAGCAACATATCCAGTGAGAGCTCAGGGATATGATCTGCAAAGCACATAACTGAATCTAAAAAAAGGTAAATTAAACGTTTCTCATAACATTCCTCAAACAGCCGGTATCCTAGATTGCAACAAATGTAGTATAAGACAGAAAAACAGAGATATGCACAATAGCTATAATAAAGAGAGCTGTTATTCAACACAACAAATACTGGAAGTGTTTTGGAAACAATGCAAGATATCAGGCAAAGCCAGTGCAGAATAAAGCAAAGTCATAGTGAGATGGCAGAAGTAGCTAATGGTGCAGGTGGAATCATGGGATAGCCCAGGCCAAAGCAGTTGGGATGTTATGCATTCCAGAAGCCTGGAAATTTTTATCCTAAAACATGCTACAGAGTCTCAGAGGATGAATATTTAGTTCATTAGAAAGCAGATAGAGAAGGAATGGAAATGGTAAAGTCTTATGTCACTGCAGCGTGATCCCTTTTTATAGAAGTAGTATCAAGATGCATCATGAGACTTTTCATTTGATTCTCTTCAGTGAAAAGAGACATAGAGAAAATAAAGACTTTTGAAAGGTAATGATCAGAGTGCATGGAAACAATTAGGAACCTCTTAAACAAAAATGTTACCTGTAACCTTCCCCTTCTCATTATAGGTTCCCATGCAACAATCTGTGAGGGATTTTTAACTTCAAAGCACGTTTCCATGATTCCTCTTCATGTTGGGATCAGTTTGCTCAGTATCAAGCTGTGACTGCCTCTCCTGCTGTAGCTACGTTCAGTCTTCAATGTCAGTATGAGACAAGAAATGCCAGTAAAACAAGGAAAATACAATTATGTGCCTCATATTTTGTAACATGGGTGTCTGAGGACAGCCACAGAATGTGAAATTGAATTGAAAATTCCTGCTCTGTTGGATGGATGACAGGATATAGATGGGTAATATGTACTTCCTTTGCAAAGAGGTGCCAAAACAATGTGTCAAAGCAAATCACATGCCATAGGTGATGTTCCTTTTCTCCCATTTAATGTGGAATAGAATATATTTATTTGATTCTCCCCCGAAGCAACATGGCCTGTATTGTATTATAAATAAATCATGTTACTCAGAAATAACTGCAAAACTTGGAGACTTTCCACCAGAGGAATTACAGTGGTTAACATCTGAAGAGGAAGGTTTGGAAACATACCTGCAGAGTTATGCTGGTCACAGAACTGCTAGATGCTAGTCAAGATTTCTGCAACAGACTGTAGAAACTAGTAATATGTCATCACTAGCCATATGAATGCAAACCAGGACAAATATAAATTCATAAGAGTTCTCCCAAAGATTTTAATCTTTCCCCTTATTTTTTCCTTAGCATTTCTCAGAGCATCTCCCTTTCTATGTAGTATTTAGCACAGAGCTACTGAGGCTTGAATTTATCTACCTCTCTGTTTTTCTAGGCTGCAGAAGCCTGAAGCTTTTCTTCACCCCAAGAGGATCATGAAGTCCTAAGGTATTTCTGTGAATGTCTGCTTATTGCACAGGCCACTTCCTTTTCCCTCCAGGTAGCCTAGAGGGAACCTACATGCACCTTGACGTCCTGCAAATAAAGAAGGAGTGTTTGCACTCTTCAGCCATTGTTGGAAATCAATTTAGCCAGCACAGTGGGGCAAAGAAACAAGAGCACTTGAGGGGAAAAAAAGGGAAAAAAAAAAAAAAAACCCACCAGAAATAAAAATGGGTCCTGTTCTTAGAGAAAGAAAAGCTTTTCCTATGAGATGCTTCTGTCTTTAATCCTTAGCTCTTGGGTTGTTTATTTTTGTTGTTGTTTTTTTGGGGGGTTTTTGGTTTTTGTTTTTTTTTGTTTGTTTGTTTTTTTTGCTTTCTCTCCCATGCCAAATAGATTTAGCCTGTTTGTTGCAGATTAAATTGGCTGTATGTTTCTTGCCCTACCAAGCTGCCACTGTTGCTATAATGGCCCACAGGTGAATAAGCTTCATTCCAATTTGTTTGCTAGATGCAGCATCCTCTGTGGAAACAGTTCTGAGATTGCATGCACTTTGTAAAGCCAGTGGATTGACTTCAGATGACAGCTCCTAGGTGAACTGATTGCCTACAAGTGAGATGAGCAAAAGGGTCTAACTCTCTGCCCCTTGACTCCTTTCTAAATATTTCTCTGCTGTATTGCGGAGTTAGAAGCAACAGGTTAGCTAATTGAGAGAGTCTAATTAACAACCTGTCACTTAGAAAAAAGTGCATGCTCTTGAATCAAAGGGGGTAAGTCTCATAAACTGAATCTCCAACAAAGAATACAATTCTGAAGATCAGCAGGGAAAACAGATGAAAGTCACATATTAAAAAAAAAGAAGGCTTGTTTTCGCAGACTCTGCTGGTTTTGGCTGGGGTAGAGTTAATTTTCTTCATAGTAGCTAGTATGGGGCTACGTTTTGTATTCCTGCTGGAAACAGTGTTGATAATTCAGGGATGTTTTAGTTATTGCTGAGCTGTGCTTACACAGTGTCAAGGCCTTTTCTGCTTCTCACACCAACCTACCAGTGAGTAGGCTGGGAGTACACAAGAAGTTGTGAGGGGACACAGCTGGACAGCTGACCCCAACTGACCAAAGGGATATCCCAGACCATATGACATCATGCTCAGAATATAAAGCTGGGGGAAGAGGGAGGAAGGGGGGACATTTGGAGTGATGGCCTTTGCCTTCCCAAATAACTATTATGCATGACAGAGCCCTGCTTTCCTGGAGATGGCTGAGCACCTGCCTTCAGATGGGAAGTAGTGAATGAATTCTTTGTTTTGCTTTGTTTGTGGGCGCAGCTTTTGCTTTACTTATTAAAGTGTCTTTGTCTCAACAAACAGGTTTTTTCACTTTTACTCTTCTGATTCTCTCCCCCATCACACTGGAGGGGGAGTGAGCAAGCAGCTGGGTGGGTTTTAGTTGCCAGCTGGGGTTAAACCACAACAGAGACTTTACTTTTGTTAGGAGACATTCACACAGTAATACACTTGGCTTTACATTTGACACACAACCTGGTTCATTTTCATGGAATATTGCAATGGATGAGGCTGGATATCAGCTTTGGAGATCACCTGGTGCAACGTCTCTGCTCGAAGATGAATCATTTAGAGCAGGCTGCTCAGGATGGTGTCTGGTCAGTGTTTGAGTACTACAGGGATGGAGACTTCACAACTTCACCGGGAATCCTGTGCCCGTGTTCAACCACCATATGAATGAAAGAGTTTCTTCTTATGTTTAAATGGAATTTCCTGTATTTCAGTTTTTGACTGTTGCCTCTTGTCTTGTCACTGGGCACCACTGTAAAGAGTCTGCTGTGTCCTATTTACTCACCTCCATCAGGAGTTTATACACATTGATAAGTTCCCCCTGAGCCTTCTCTTCTCCAGGCTGAGTAGTCACAGCTCTCTCAGCCTTTCCTCATAGGAAAGATGCTGCCATCCCTTAATCATCTTAGTGGCCCTTGATTGGACTCTCTCCAGTAGCTCCATGTCTCTCATGTACTAGGGAGCTCAGGACTGGACCCAGCACTTCAGATTTGTCGCACCAGGGCTGATGAAGTACAAGGATCACCTCTCCCAACCTGCTGGCAAGGTTCCTCCTGATACAGTCCAGGAGGCTCTTGGCCTTCTTTACCACTAGGGCATGCTGCTGACTTGTGGTCAGCTTGTCCACCAGGAGTTCCAGGGCTGTTTTCTTCAAAGTTGCTTTCAAACCTTTCTGTCCCCAGCATGTTCTGGTACTTGGGGTTATTCTGTCCCGGTGCAGGGCTTTGTACTTCTTGCTGGTGAACTTCATGAGGTTCTTGTCAGCCCATTTCTCCAGCCTGTCAAGGTCCCTCTGGATGGCAGCACAATCCTCTGGAGTATTAACCACTCCTCCCAGTTTTGTATGACCTGAAAACTTGCTGAGGGTGTGCTCTGTCCTATCATCCAGGTGATTAATGAAGATGCTGAAAGGGATTGGCCCCAATATTGACTCCTAGGGTACATTTTGTGTGAAAGAAATCAACTTAAAAGCTGTAGAATCTTTAGTTAAGCTGGTTTATACATAGAGATTTGTCTCATAAAATACTGTAAGATTATACAAAATAATTATTATCCTGTTCAATATCAAAATTTCCATGTTCAATACTCAGCCTTTTACTGGAATGAAACACCTCACCCAAAAATTCTGGCCAGCTCTATTCTTCAGTAGAATGTTTGAATTTTTTCCTGGGGACAGGGTTGAGGAGGAGGATGTGAAAGAATAGCAATATGAGGTTTTACAGCTACACAGTTATTTTAAATGGAATTTTATCTGAAGATTTAGTGACATTTTTGTGTCAGTTCAAAGTAAAGAGCTATAGATAAAGAAACAAAGAACTTTCAAGCACTGACTCAAGGTGAGAGTCTGAATAACTCCATTTTTTTTCTAAAAATGTTTGCAGAATCAATTTTTATTAGAGTCAGGAAGGGAAACATGTTAAAAACATCAAAATCTGTTGTGAAGTGTAATTTTCATTCTCTGGCCAGTTCTATCCTGAGAAAATACATTGTGAGAAACTTCCTTGATTACAAATCACCAATAAGTAATTGTGGGCATTGCTTTACACAAAAAAGGTCTCTTTATGTAGGCTAGCAATAAAGTACTGAGATTCAGAGAGAAAAGTAGTGATGCAAACAAAACTGTCTTTATCCGAAGAGTCAAACTCTATTGAAAGGGTCATTTCAATTTCATGTTACTCCTATTTCATGACAATCACCATCTCTTTAATCAAAATTGAACACTGCAACAAGTCAAGTTTCATTTTTATTGCTTCATGTAAATATATTGAAAAAATGCCAGTATAAACAATTGTAAGACAGAACCACCCATACAAACCCCGTTTTGTTTCTACTCTGAAGACAGGCTATCATTAAGTCACAATTTGTAGTAATCATCTTTTACATTTAGTGCCAATCTTCGCAAGATACTTGAAATAACTTGTAGAAGCTAATGCTCAGCAGTTTCCTCAGGCAATCATTTTAACATAAATCAGTAGGTTAAAAGAAATTGTCAGAATCAGGGGGATGATTAGTGTGGCACTATTTTAAAACTGGTGATTGATGAGGATTGTCGTATCTAAGCCATGTAGATATCTCCAGATATTTTGGATATGTCAAGTATGCATTGGATGTCTGGCAAGACCAAATTTTGACATCGTTACGTTCAGTTGTGGTATTATAGAATCAGTCAGGAAGCAACAGCCAGAAGTATGATTTCACCTTGGACTACTTTTGAGTAGGACTCAAAAACTAAGGACTGAATTAATTTATACCATCCAATATAATTTCCAGGAAATATGTTAGACTGTTGGCTATGGACTTATTTTACTTAACCATACAATTGTCACAATACATCCATTAGTAGAGTAGTTTCTCATTGCATTGTCAATGTCTCAGGGGTTTAGCAAACAACCTGTAAATTTGTCTGATCTGACCCTTACACACCTTAATGGTAGAACAATGTAATCTTTCCAAATGCATAAGCTTTTAGGCCCAGTTTTGCAATAATTTTATGGTGCATAACACGCACAAGTCTAAAAATAAAACTTCTTATTTTCGTAAACATTTGCAACACTGAGTTTGCAGCTTTCTCTATCAGAAATATTAATTTAGTTCAGCTGTATGTTTGTGAAAGGCACAATATTTTGAAATATATTTGCAGAGATAAGAGTCAATATTTTCCTCATAGTGACATCTATTCCATCCATATGAGGAAATATAGTGTAACATTTCACAGCTGAAAGAGAAGCAATACCACCTAATAGAAAATAAGAAACTTAATGTTCTGTGCAGTACAATTTTCATTGTTAAGTGTGAAACATCGTATGATCTAAGAGAATGTGGAGGGGAAAGTGAGTAATGCCAAAATGAATGGACCCAAGCCTTTTAAAGACAAATGTCTCTACCTGAATCACTAAATTCATAATTAAATATTCAAATCAAAGTCACTCTATGGACACTATCAACTTTTTTATTTTTTCTGATGAAATTTCAAGAATTTTGTTTAACAATTTTTTAAAGATTTCTCAGGATCTCTGCTCTCCTTGGAAGGAAAAGAAAGCAGGGATGATGAGCAGGCTCTAAAATGTGTAATAACTGGAGATAGATGTGAACCCATCTACAAAAATGTTTTACTGTTTTTAATGATGAGACACATTCAGCACATTTCTTTGTCTCCTATTTTGTGGGATAGGTGGTTCATGAAAACAATGACCGCAATGACAGCTGAAAAAGGTAGATTTTTTTTTAAAAAGGGATCTATGACTCAGTTCCTAAAGAATATTCAGGATTAATTACTTCTATTGTGTGGATAGCTGTCTTTTAGGATTTGGCTCACAGATACAGATTTGTTTCATACTGATCCCCACATAATCTTTGGATGCTAAAAGTTTTGGCTACTGCTTACCTAAAGGGAGGTAATAAACTTTGGGGCAGGATGTGTCACTCCAGGTACACTGTCTTGGCAGAAGAAAATTTGTTGTCCCGAACACAAAAAAATTTTAAAGACAGAAATAGGATGAAAACACGTGACTCCCCCAGACACTCAGCAGAAGCTCTCTGTAGCTTTGAAAATCAGCTCACACAAAGTTAACTAAGGTACCTTAGAGGAGATGTCCATAGTTTAAACCCCCAAATGTTTATCTGTAATTTTTCACAGCTCAGCACTTCCAGTTGTGCAAACAAGCTGTGCAAAATAAATCATCTGGCTATGGCCCTAGGGAGAGGAGTGGAGAATGGCAAGTAGGCTTGCAAGGCCAGCATTCACTAGTGATGAAGCTGGTCCTCTTTGTTTAAAAAACTTTTGCTCTCTTCAAACTCAGTGATGACAATTAAATAGTTGCTATTCATCAGTGCAGAGTGAACAGTTATAATTGTGTTATTGTTGTTTCCTCAATTTCCTTCCTAAGTAATAATTTTGGCAACTGTGTGGAAATGGTTTTTTTGCAGGCTCAAAAACACCGTTACAGATGAAAGCATCTTGCATTTATTCCAGCGGTGACAGTAAGAAAAGGATGGCTTGCTTCCAAACAATTTGCCAAACATAACACATATGATTTGTCCCATCTTTTTCCCCTCTTCTCTTTTTGTAATCACAGCACTTCATCCCCGCAGACTCCTCCACCTAATGTTGTTGGATGATCTTTGTCAGCAATGCTTTGTGAGATAAGATTCTGTGAGCCTGCTTTTTGCACAATAGCTCACAAGGCATGCTTTTCTAAAAATACTGTTCTATTTTTTAGATATCTTACCTTTACTGTTGAATTCATTCTCGAACTGATTCTTAGGAATCCCTGGTCCCCAAAATACTGATGAATACATTTAACTTTTCTCTCAGAAAAGTTATCCTCAGTGGAACAGATTAGCTGTGTAAATTTAGGCACATGTGAGATTATGTAAAGTGAGGCATGGGCATATGTTTACAGGACTGGAGCTCTGGTTTGTGCTAGAGGCATGATATGAATAAGGATCAAAATCTGGACAATTATAATTACATGCAAATCCAGGGCTTATTAGGGTAAAAGATGCATTTTTCTACTAGTCATGTATGTCAGACACACCTTAAGTGTAGTAAACTAGAACTGGGAAAAACAATGACCATTCATTTTTTGTCCTAGGAAGAATACTTTCCTAACTTGAAGTACACTGTAGGTCATCCTTATTAAGAACAAAAAAATGACATGTTCAGGCATATCAATATAAACCAGACATCTAAGCTGAGCATCAATGAGAAATTTCCTTTTTTTTTTTACAAAATAAAGTTATAATACTTTTGAGTTTTTTTGCTTGCTGATATGTAATAAATATCCTATCAAAATCAAAAGCAAATAAACTCTTAAATTTTTTCAAGTATTCCTTTTTTCTACTAGTTACATAGTGACTGGCAGCAGTAAAAGAGAGAGTATACAGAATACTTTGTGTTTTTGGGCCACCAGCAAGTCCTTGGGAGGTCAGGTATTGAACATGACTATGATAATTCTAAACCAGCCCTGTGAGCCATCAAATCACATCAAGCTCAGCTATACAGAAAAAGCCTGAAGGTATGTGTGACATTTTCATTCTCTACAGACTAAATCCTCACACATATCAGCCTGTCAAAGAAGGGAACAATTGGGGATTATTTTCTAATACGTACACCTGCACCCACAGAACTGAGAACAAAGGGAATGGTTTACTTTTTGATTTTGGTGTATTGATTTTTATTTTTCTTCTATTTTCCTTCTTACTTCATCAGAATTGTAGGTTTGGGGGGTTAGTTTATACACAATTTTCACTGGGGTGGGAGGGGAAGGGAGAAGAGCACCAATAACGTCTCCACAGCACAGACAGCATGGTAGGGCACGGCTCACAGGACTATCTCTCCTAGCAGTTTAACCAGGGAAAAGCATGTTCTTTCAGGCTCAAGCTTTCTGTTGATATTTGGAAAAATCTAAGGTCTCTAGATCAAGGACTTGTCAATGTCAACAACATGCTTCCAGAAAGTCATTAGAAGCATATTCCTGTACTTAAAAATTTTCTGTTGGCAAAAGTAGTTAGAGTGGGACTGGACTCAAGACTGGAGCCTATCCCAATGTATTTGTGTTTGAAAAACTGAACTCAGTGTCCTGCAGGTTAAAGAGTGGAAGAATTCAACATGGCCTTCTGACTTACAGTCTACTTGGGAAAGCTGTAAAGACCAGAGAGAAACAATGAAATTAAAACTAAAGTAACACTAACTAGAGAGTTAAAAGAAAGAAAAATATAGACACAAGCACCATCGAAAGACAAAAAAAGGCAGAGAATAGACTACTTAAAATATGCATATCACAACAACTTTGTTCCTAACTCTCCTTTTACCTTTTTGAAGATTTCTTTTCCCACTGCTGTGACCTGCTGTAATATACAGCAGAACCTACTACAGACACCTCTCATTGTTAATATGGCTTGATTAGTAGATGGATTGCAAGCTGGTGCTAAAATCCATCTGCATGTCAAGGCATCAGTCATAAGGTATTTCATACAGTTTGTGGTAGACTGGATCTCTGTGATGGAAGACAAACATTTTCCATGCAATGTACCTTCCCAGCAGTACCACTTTACAGTGGTTAATGCGTAATATGGTCATATGTCGTGTCTTACTGAATCAAGGCAAATTAGAATTTTGCATTATCCAGGTACAATATGGATAAAATTAATACCAGCTTAGACTCAAGCATGAAGTGTAAATATGCCAATTTGAGTCAAACTGTGAGAGACAAGATAGATGTTCACCAGTTTCAGATATTTTAATGCTTTATCTATTTCTTCTCCTGAGAACAAAAAAAAAATGTACTAGAGCAGATTTCTAAGCTTCTCAAATTTTATGGGAGCAAAATATGGTCTGTGTTACTAATTCTTCCAAAACCATCCTCCAGTTCTGTTCTGTCAACTCCATTTTCAAATGCATTGAAGATGTAGTTATGAAAACAATCATTTAAATGTATCCCACAAATCCATGAAAAAATTAAATGATTTTCACCCGGTATGTTGCTCCTTTGTTGGTTAATCAGTACAGTTTGACTGCAGCTGGTAGGGTGACATAAATTTCCCTGACATACATAAGCAAGGTCGTTGCTGTAATTACTCATGCTTAAGTCGTTTTAACGATGCCTCCTTATACTTAGAATTGCTTCCCTGTATGGGTTCGATTGGCATTGACTTCTCACTGATTGTAGGTGTTCTTAGAAATCCCTGTATTATATGGTGGACAGAAAAGAGCCCCTACTATGGACTCTTCTGACTTCTTTATAGTCTCCTATTATTTTGCTATTCCTTGCCTAAGGAAGAAAAACAACAACGGAACATTTAACTGAATTTAACTGGATCATCGTAACAATCATGTGTCTCAGCTGAACAACTGAATTTACCTTCTTATTGTCTTCTTCATTTATTTTATTTATCATTTCCATCACCAGGACCTGCCCATCTGTTGCCATTGGGGTAAAATTACTACCAAAATCAATGTCCCCCATCCTTTATTGGACTTTAAGAGGTCAGCATTTAACTTTTGAGATTAAATTCAAAATTTACCACTGCAAAGACCTTTAATTTATGAGTTAATTTGCTCACATAAGCAATCCCATTGAATTCAAAAGAACAGAACTCAACCATCTGAATTTATCTCCATATAGGAGCATTTGCAGATAGTATGCCTGAGATTGTATGTTATTTCTGAACATGGCTAGAATTTCTGTTAAGTGTTTAATGCATTGTTAGAGACTGTGCACTAATTCCGTAATAACAGGCATCATAAGACATAGAGATTTAAGGGGAAAATTGGGCTGCATAGTTGATACTTAGTTCTCCCATCTCTGTGCAAATGCAGATCATCTACAGAGTTTG
Source organism: Strix uralensis (assembly GCF_047716275.1). Taxonomy (NCBI): domain Eukaryota; kingdom Metazoa; phylum Chordata; class Aves; order Strigiformes; family Strigidae; genus Strix; species Strix uralensis. The sequence goes on from NC_133976.1 coordinate 42,118,554, forward strand.
AAAAAGTATATGTGTATCTGCCTATGATGTGAAGTATCTTTTGCTCAGAAGCTAATCTAATCAAGAGACCTCAAAAAATGTCAAAAGCTTATGAACGTCACTGAACCATCAATTTCATATTTTCACATTTCTTTTTCCCTATCCTTTATTAAACACCTGAGCCATAAGAATCACTTACTGGAGCTAAAGGAAAAAAAACCCTAACAAAACTGGGACCTCATGCTCCAGAGGGCAAATCCATAAGCAGCATTCACTCTGAAGTTTGCCAAAGTGAGAGATGCATGGTGGAGGATTGCCATAGGGCAGATTTACTTTCTTACTACCCATTCTGTCACTGCTCTGAATTTTGCTGTGTTGCTGGGTACAAACATATACAAACTGCAGCCACATAGCATGCAGCATCTGAGCTACTGTGCCTCTGGGTTAGTAGTATACCAATCAACAACCTGGTTACTGTTTTTCAATGTTTTAAACAAACCAAAGGGGAATTCTAGCATACTTATTTCAATTAAAGGTCAGATCCTTGGTCAATGTTCGAATTTGACAGAGTTGTTCTGGTGTACATTATCTGAGGCTTCAGACCATTATTTCTAAAATATTAGAGCAGAGCTTGAGCTAGTGTAAATCAGTACAACTCCATTGACTTCAACAAAACCACTCCAGTATTCATTGGCAGAGGATATTGGTCTTTATGTAAATACAGAGCTCTTGATTTATTTTTGTATTCCACTGGTTTTCCATGTGGAATTAAACTGTTTTAAATTAAAGCTTCTCTGTTACAAAGGTAGAGCAGCAGAGAGTGATGAATCAGACCCCAACCACCCGAGGGGCATCTGATCAGCTTGTCAGAGAAAGTCTTTTCTTATACGAGTGCTCATTATGGCACATTCCCTATGGCTATGCTGAGAGTGAAATGTTCTGTGACACCAGCACACTCTCATCGTGAAGTGCCTTGATCTGCTGGAGCAAGGCTCCTGTGCAAGTGGGGTTGACCATGTGTACCATGCTGTCCTATGCTGTTGTCTGAGGCCTTCCCTATGAGAGCATCAGGTGTGGGAATCTCCATCAGCACCTGCATTGCATGTTGCCAGCATACTCGTGGAAAACTTAAGTCATGCTTACTTCCAGGAGTCCTCTTAAGGATGTCTTATCCACAAGCCTTGTCATAGCACTTGTGCACATGTACAATCCTTGTATATACATACCACACAACTTCACAAAAAGCATGTGCCAGCTATCTCTGTTGCTCTTATAACTTACTCCATAGCTTAGTCAAGGTGAAAGTCCCAGCTGTCTCATCTCCCCACCAGACACAGTCTCTGTGAAGATGACATGTTCTCTGAAATTCCCAGGGCTTGACTGGATGGCCAGGGTCACTGCCCCTGCATCCACACCTCTGAAGGCTACAGCATTATGGATGCACATCACTTGCTTCCCTGGTGGAATCGTGGGGTTATTCCAACTGACATGGCAACTATTTACAAGAAGCAAAACACTACTTTGATTGTACTGTCAGGAGCTTGTATCAGTCTGGCAGGGAGACTTCACCTTGGTTCAGAGGTTGGTAGTGCTGTGTCCCTGGAGCTTGGAAAAAATGGTTACTACAGATCATGATACAGCAGGCTGGAACCCACAAGTTGATGACTGTTTTAACTGGAGCTTTTGTGTGGCTGAACAACATTTGTACAACCTGATATATCCTTGGGAAATACTGTGGCGATGTAATGTACCCAGGAGGCACGCTTTCTTGTCCACTGTAAACACCCATGATAAGTGTATGTGTGAGAGGTAATATTCCTCATTGATCTCAATGTTTTGTTAATAAAAAAATCAAAGTAAATAGGTTGCTGTTTGTGAAATTATGATCTTCCTACTTGTAAAAAACAAGCTGCACATCACTGATCACCCAGTGGTGTGATCTTCATTCCTATTCCAGTGGTACGGGAATTCCCACCCAGATAATTACAAGGTGGTCTATTTTGTATTTTTCAATACAAGAACAGTGATAGTTTTTCAAGCTGGAAGACTGCAGAAGACTGGTCACCCCAGAGGACCCTTGATTAGGGTCTGATGAGTTTGGGTATGACCATAATAGCCCCAAGGTATCCATCAGTGAGCCACTGGGGCATGGCATTCTCCGTGGCATTGTGGAGTATGGGTTGCCTGAGCTCTGCTGCCCTGAGCAGTGTTGTTGCTGATGTTGGTCATCTGCATTACTGGAGGTAACCTGCCAGCGAGAGCATTTCTGTTGCATCCCCACTGGACTGCACTCAGGACATCCCAGAGGACATTCCATAGGAGGGACAGCGTTGATGTGACACCATTTGGCATTAATGGTATTCTGAGAGGCACTGTGACAACAAGGTGCAGATGAAATCAGTCTTCTCTCAGTGTAGAGTTTACTTCTCCCCTGCTGAGCCATTTCCGTCCTTATCCACTGCTCTCATTGCAAGACAGGCTGAAAAGCCACAGATGCATCTTCTGCCAGCCTTGTTGATCCAGAGCTGCCATTTGAAGCTGTGCTGCCACTGGCAACCAGCACCACAGCAGCTTTCAGGAGGCTTAAATTGGTAACAATCAGAAACCAGCTCATGACAAGGAGTTACAAGGTGAGGTTTGTGTCACTCCTGTGACACATCCGTGTTTATACAATATGACCTGAACTGCAGTTCAGTTCAACAAAACAAGAGACATGGTTTAGACAGTAAATGCAGTTGTTGCTTATTTACAGAAGACAGATTTTTTTCTTTTAATTGATTTTTAGGTACATTTAATGCATGAAAGAAATGTCTGATGTAGAGTATTTAATATTGTTTATCTTGTGACCTGTGATGTTTGTCCCTTTAATCTGTATTCAAAATTTGCCCTCCTTATTGATTAGGGGTCCCATCTGTCACTCACTCTGCTCTGAAAATCCCATTGATTTCAAAGGGATTTGGACAAGCAGAATGATAGCTATAAAAACCAATTTTCAGTGGTTGGCGAAAGTTAGATAAAGTTGGATGTTGTGTGATTTCCAGTACAAATGATGTGATTCTTCTGTTTCTGACTGGATAAAATAAAAGGTGAAATTAAACTGACAATGAAAATAAAAGGAATAATATCTATCTGTGACCCTGTAACTAAAGCAGAGTCCTTTATAGTCACCAGTTATAGTATATGTGCTTGGTCTAGGAACATACTTTTTCTATGTCATAGGAGCCTTAGGCTGAATACTTGCTCCCCTAACTCAGGGTGACAGTTCAGGGAACCTGTGAGTGTGCAAAGACCTCAGAGCTCAATGTTTCTGTGCACTTGCTTGATTCTTCCTCTCCTTCCTCAAATTAAAGGATTTAATATTAGAACGTTTTATTATTGCTGCTTTTTGTTTTTGTTTTAAAGTTAACAAAACAGACTGAAAAACACAGTTGTCATGGAACAATCTCCTCAAAGTTTTATTAACAAAAAGACCAGCACAGAAGAACACCTCACAGGTACAAGTCAAATACATATCACTATGGAGTAATTAAATTTTTCTAACACATCATCTTTTTTTATTTGAGTGCTTTTTTTTTTTTCCCCCAGCAAAATAATCTTGGCTTAAGTGTGTGTTTGTCCTGAGAGTTCCCCTCATACTTGCCATTACTGTGCCAAGGGATAAGAAAGTGTCTTATAGAGAAATGCATCTGGCATTGATCTGCGTTAGGTTGTTTTTTCAGCCAGTGGTAATGCAATGACAAGCCTTTTAGAGAGATGATGGATGCAATGTAATGTCTTTGAACATGAATTTTTTGTGTGAAACCTAATTAACAAACCTAAACTACTTCTATTCAAATACTCTGGAAAGATAACACCAGTCACAAATGTTAAATATCTGTTTTGCTTTTCTTTGCTTACTCATGCATTTATTCAACACTTGCTATAGCAGTTTATCTAAAATTAGGTCCAAAGTAATTTAGGCAGGCATACCTTATGTGAGAGATTCTGTAGAAGACTTTAAATCATAGTGACAGCCATTAGAAATTGCTTAAAGGAAAAACATTTCTGACCAATTTTAGGCATAACAATGGAACTTTTTAAAAGATAAAAAACCCCACTTTTTATATGGATATTTGAGTGGTCTTTACTTTCAGGAAATTACAGTGTATAAAAGCTGAAGGGCCTGTATAGGTCCTGTGTTGTATATAGTACCCTTGCTTGCTTTAAGTAAAACTGAACTTGTCAGCAGGTAATTCAAGCTATTTGGAGTTCCCCAAATCTTGACTTCTTCAATTCTGAGTTCAGTACTACTCAGAAATAATTCAGTATCTAAGGACACAATGCACAGCTTACTCTGTTCTTAGCTTTTAACTTTAGAAACACCAGTATTTTCAGCATCCTCTACATACTTTGGGAAAGGTGGGCTTCTCTGGGGTGACCTTAAGTACCTCAGTTAGCAAGTCCTAGTTGAAGGTCCACAAATTCTGAGGGAGAAAATTGGACTTTTCAGTCTCTGTTTCAGCATCAAAGTGCTCAGAGCTAGAAGTGCAGGACTCCAGCCAGAGCAACTGAGCAAATATGAAGTTTCACATTTGCTCTTACGGCAGCCTTTCTCCCCATTTTGTCCATTCATGTCACCTTTTCTCTGCTCATCTGTAGTAGGTGGTGTGCTGTGGAGACAAAATTCCTGGGAATGATGGTTGCACACCATGGGTGCTGGCAAGGTTTTATACTCATAGTGCATCCCCCCAATTGCATTTTGATGCAGCCTGACAGTTATGTCTGCATTTCTTCTCCATGTATCGTTTGCATATATTTTGAGTCTCTTGAATTCTTTTACTGCAGTTACAATAAAATAATCGTAGCTCATTTTTAATGTCTTTGATTTTATATTCATTGTTAAAAAACAACTACATTGCAGGCAATTAGAAAAAAACCCTGCTTATATTTTTATGATGTTTTAATATTACAAACATAATTTCCATATAAACCTTATTAAGAGACAGGATTTTAAGTTGAAAATTAAAAGCAATCTGCTCTCTCTTCAGAAGTATTAATCTGATTTCCTAATTCTAGTCTGGTGAAAAAGGAAGGCACAAACTATGAGTTTTGCACAAGGCCAGGTGACCCATCAGGCTACACATCAGTATAACTACCATCACAGAAGAAGGTGACACAGTCAGAAAAAGGTTCTTGGGGAGTGATAACTGAGGTCTGTGAGTCTAAGCTTGTTTTGATGAGTGTAGCTCTTGTGAGGCAGGGAGAGACCTTGGTGTCCCAGTCTTCTGGGCTGCATGACTTCTTCAAATCAAAATTCTTGGAGCTTCTTAAGGGGCACATACTCTGACAATTCCCCCTTCCAGAGAAAAGAAATGTGCATCCATTTTATCCAGTGTATACATAATATATAATACAATATGTACCTGTATTTTAAGCCATTCTTTGTGTTGGTACCTTACATCTTTGAGATCTCTGAGGTGCTGCATGTATTTAAAGTCTGTACAGAGCTGTGCCTTTCCCTTGGTAACGCCTAGTCCACATGCTACTCTTCTGCCTGAACTTCTTCACCTTGGCTCTGTTCCTTCTGGTTTGATCTTACATCAGGCACTGATGTCTAACCACTTTAACAAAAAAAGGTGGCTTCATGGGAAAAAAGTCCATATTTTAGATGTATGAATGCACATTGTCAGATGGCTGTGTCATGACACATTTAACCTATTGGACCTTTGTGTTTGTTATCTTCATTATTCTTAAAAGGAATTCACAATACTCCTACTTTTAATAGCACTAGTCTAAATTTTTCCTTTCCTTTTCTAATAACATCAGGTCATTGAGAATTTAAATTCAAGAGGTGCTGTCCTATAACTTAGCAGGACCAAATGCAGATCTGACCTAGTAGAGCAGGTTTTTAAGAATCTTTCAAATAATTTTTATAGGGTTTTTTTCTTCCATTTGACTGTGTCTGTCTTGGACCTGAAAAAATATACTTAAAATAATAAACCTTTGCAAAGTGTTAAAACTTGTTTCTTCTATATCATTACTGTGGCTCACGTGTCATATCTTGCAAATATTGATTTGTACATGAAATCAAATTTGTAATGGTTGTGTTTTTTATTCTTTATATTTCTGCTAAGTGGGAATCATAATCCAAAATCAATATGTATTTTCCAGCACACTGAAAAACATCTATGTGAACTGTGGACCATTTATAAAGTTTCCTTGTTCTTATATGTAATATGTATAACAGTTTTGAGTCTCACTCTAATGTGAATGCCATTTTTAAAAAATGTCAGTATTGTGTTATCATTTTATTTATATATCATCTTAACTTGCTAAGAATATAGCTTTTCCTTTGTGTAATGTATTGAAGCCTACCTGAAATCATGAATCACTTGAGATCTTGACTACCTCTGCCCAGCTCTTATTATCAGATGATTATGGTATGTGCTGGGAAAATAAATCAAGCACAGATAATTGTTATGGGGGAGACTTATCCAGAACCTTTGAACTACATCTGCCCACCTTTAATGATTTAGGTGTACATGGGGAAGGAGCCAAGATACATGAAGGCATTCTTGAGAACATTGCATGCATGTAACACATTTAGGGTGGGATATCAGAAGGTGAGGGAAACCCATGTAGAAACAGTTGACTGGCTTTAGATATGGAGAAGTCAAAGGTATTTATCCTGGGGTGACAGATCAGCAAGACCTTTTGAAAGTTAGTCTGATCATCTAAGCTAGAAGCAATAAAGAGGTAAAGCTCCTTGATAAGAAGATGTCCCCAGGAGCCCAGCACACCGCAGAAAGCTGAGCCTAAGGTGGAAGCACTGTGTGAAAGCCAGGACACCAACCAGGGCTCAGGCACTTCATCCAGTTGTGAGGAGTCCTGCTGCCCTGGGGCCGCTGTGATGCTCAAGCTGGACCCAAGGCTGTGGTTGGTGGGGGTGTATCTGTATGGCATGTGAATGAGTGTGTGTGTGTTGTAGAACACAAATTGCTACCCACCCACTATACTCATCCTGGTTAGTAAATAAATTTTAAATTTTATGGAGTGGAGTGGTTTTGTCCTTGTGGCTATCCCACCCCTAAATTCTGCTGTGACACTTTTGCTGTCCTGTAATTTCACTTAGATCTACTTTTTCTTTGTCATTTTTACTTTTCATCTTCTCAGCATTCTGTCTCTGCACTATAACCTTTCTCAGTGAGATTTAGCATCAGATATACTTTCAGCCCTGCAATATGTGTTCCATCTCCTGCAACAATTCAAACTCTGCCTTTTTAAGTTTTTGTTTTGCCTTTATTTTCCCTCAAGAGAAAGAATTCCTCTTGTGACTTATCTGAACATTTCCTGTCCACACCTGTAAATAAGAGTATGCTTTCACTTTAAAACCTTTTCTTGTATTTTTAGATATCACATTAACTTGTCTATGAGAAATGGATGTATATGGAAAGAGGACTTCTCTAATTTTCAGAATAACCAAAGGGTGTTGTTGAAACATGCATTATTCTCACAAATTCTTCTTTTTTTAAAATCTCTTTTTTTCTCAGGTAGTTTCAGTCTTTTTACGTAAAATTTTATCTTCCCTTGAATATAATGGTTGTCTTCAAAGGCTGAGCACCACTGAAGTCTGTACTTTCTTTCATTACGCTTCTTGCTCTCTTATTCTGATTAGGTTTTGTATTGTCATCTTTTTAGTTTTCTGATTTGTTCTGGTCATTTCTATGGTCTGAGACATACCTGAAAGAAAATTTTTCTGCTCTGACATTATAATCTAATCTGTTTGTTATGCAGCCTAGCATCATCATGTTCCTTTTCTAAATCAAATCCAAGATGTAAATCTAATGATCTTTTTTTTTCTTAGTTGTGCATTTCTTACAGGTTTTGACAGGTTTCTGATACCTGTTACAGTCTATTTTCAAGTTAAGGATTTGTTAAAGCTTTCAGAACAGTTTATTTGTCTCAACATTCTCAAATATGTACTACATGAATCCACCTCTTGGATAACAATGCTTATTAAATTTTAGTAACATAATACGTTAACTAGCTCACTCTTTCTCATTTTACTGTTGATTCTTAAATTAATCTTCTGCTCTGGAAAATTAAAATGAGAAAACCTGCTTTATTCAGTTTTTCTTGTCAGGGTTTTCCCTTGGCTTCACAAAGATAGAATTATCTTGCTTGAACCTTTTCAGTTATCTGCTGTACTTTTGGAGAGTTTCAGCCTCTTTAGATTTTTAAATTCATGCTCTACATTGTCCAATTATTCCTCTTCTATTCCACTGTTTCTCAAATCACTCTTTCAACCTTCACTCCTGATACCATGCTGTAATTATAGACAGTGACTGGAGAGAACTCTGTCTCAGAGATCATACTCTGATGTGTTTCTAATGTAATAATTCTACTTAATGGATCTCGGTCAAATATCAAGTGTCCTAAAACTACCAAAGATTTCTCCAGCATCTAGATCTGGTTTAATAACTTGGGTGAATTTTTACACTTTTCTCACAGCCTTTTAAAATTATCTACACTGTTTACTAACCAAATCCAATAAATGTCTAATACAGTTACAGTTAATTGCTAGGAGCTGATAACACAGACTCACTATTTTCTTTTAATGTCATATCTGCAAGTGGTGGTACAGCTGCCTCCCTTTAATCGTCCTCCATTAAGCCTACTGGGAAAAGCCACCCAGCTCCAGAGAGACTGTTTGAATTCCTTCCTTCTCTGAGGATTTTCAGACTTTTGTCTTCTGATGCTGAGGAGAATGCTGACAAGATCAGCCCCATTATATTTGGCCTCAGCATCATGATAAGAGAGAAATCTGGCGTTCAGTTAGGAAGAATGCAAAATCATTAAACATTAAGAATGTAAAATCATTAAACAGTTATCTTTTTGAATTCAAAACTTCCAAACAAAGAAAATTCACATATAGCCAGATTCACAGTGCTGAAAGTACCAAAATTTTCTTCTATACATCAGTTTTGCAAGAAACAGTGTAAGAATTATGCTATAAAGGCTAGATAGCTAAACATTTATGTGCATGTAACTGTACTGTAATTTTTAGCTAGATGCCTATACAGAATCTAGAGTGATATTCTCTGAAATTAGATAATTTATTCTATAATTACCTCACAGATTTATATAGTCAGTGAAGTGTCAGTGTAGAAATTACAAAAAAAAAACCCCAAAACCTAAAAAATTAGATAACAGTCAAGAAGGGTAAAAATGGACTATTTAAGTTGAACTTTTCCTTTACCTTTGTGAACTTTTTTCCTTATGAATTTGTTTTCTGAAAGTGTTGAAATATAAGTGGAAAGAGCACTAAAGTAAGAAGGGAGTCCATATAAAGAAACAACAAAATATACACATATTGACTTAGCAGTACAGAAAGGAGAATATGAGAACTGAATAGAGTGAGCTCTATTAGGTTGTGTAATTTTTCCCCAGTGAGCACATAGTGCATTTAAAAATAAATTTATCTGAGGAAGTAGAAACCTTTCTGTAGGCAATGATTTTAAGTGTTATATGGAAGAACCAGGCAAATTAATTGATTTTTTCCATCTTCAAATTAAGTAGAACAATTTTATCCTTCATACAGCCCTGTATCAGAGAGCACATTAGGACTGTGATTTTGTGAATATCAGTCTGTGAAGTTCAAATTCTTGATTATATTTGGCAACTATATCTTCTTGGAAAAAAAAAATCCATCCAAGTAATAGCTTTGCAATGTTAGATACTTAATTAGGAGGGGTATTAATAACAATATTAGCAGTTCTTTCCTTTCTTTGGTGAAGAAATGTGAGGCAGACAGTACACACTCTGCAGTCCTGTCATCATCAGCTTAACTAACTAGTTAACCTCTGCGGGGAAGTGGAAATTCTCTAGTGTTGTATTTTCTCTCTGGTTTCTTGCATTTCCTCTAGCTTGTCTGTTTTGCACCCCAGTCAAGCTACCTATGAAACCTAGGGAACCGACCATAGGAAAAGCAGTCTTACTACCTGGACTTAACTTCCTGCTAAGGGTAGTAAAGAATAAAGTTTCACTGTTGTTTTGCTTCTACACACAGTTTTCACACTCTGTTCTGCCTTCTTCCCTCTTGCTGCTGACATCCTCCTTATTGGAGTTTTCAAGGATCTTTTTTTTTATTGAGGAAAGGAGAGAGGAAGATGACTCCCTCTTCTCAATGAGGCAAAAAAGGACAAAATTCTCACAAGTTAATCTCCAAAAAGGAAAAAATTCCTATCTACTTGACTCTTCAACTCAAGCTAATATCAGAGGTTCTGAAGCTTGAAATATTACATGCAGTGTAAACTGGGACTTTTCCTTCAGGGAAAGTCACAGCTGATTGAAAACAACAGCACAATTTAAAATACCAAAGTAAAGGCTTTTTGCTTTCATTTTGAAATACACTTTTGAGGAAAGTGAATTTGATTTAGAAAAAGATTTTTTTAAGCTTATTACAGTTTATATGTTTGCAGTCAGTTAACTTTGCATGGACAAAATGCATTGCAATGTTTTCCTTGTGCTTTCTAAATTCAGTTTGAATGTTAAAAAAATAACATGCTCTAGACTTAAAAATGTCTAATATGAAGTAGTTTCAAATAAAAGTACAAAAACACTAGGGATAAACTAGATTTGTTTCTAGGTCTGACAGCTGGAAAACAAAGTACAGCCAATGTAAAATGTTTTCAAGAAGTAAGTAAAAGAAAACAGACCTCTGACCTCCTTAAAACTAGGGAGCTACAATTCCTTAGCTCAGCTCTCAATTTCAGACTTTTCTATATACTTTCTTTTCATTAATGCCTGTGTTCTTCAAGTTCAGCCTGATTTGTGGAAAGTTTCCATCAGTAGATACTGTGTGTAATGGCTGAGATGGTGAGCAGTGTTGTCACTTCAAAAAATGGTGGATGAAGGGACAGAGGATAGGGATCTGGAAGATATCAAATGGCTGAGTAGACAAGTTCTTCTCTCTTTAATCATCAGTATTTACACTGAAAACAAAAGAAGTTTTGTGACATTGGGGCTGAGGTTAGATGGTCTGGCCAAAGCCATACCCTAAGCACATCCTTTAAGTCTCTTCATTAGCTGGAGGAAGTTTTAACTCTACTGTTTCCTTCTATCAGCAAATATGGAACAATGATCCTTGAATTAAATAGATAGCAGATCTTGATTGAAAGAGATGACAATCTGCTAGAAGGCAAAATTTTGAAGTATAATTAGGCAATACCAGCCAAAAAATTTCTCTCTATGGACAAGATATAAATTAGAAGCAGCTGATGACCTAAGATACTGGAAGATAGCTGCTTATTTTCTCCTAGAAATCAATCTATGATTGGATTAGTGTCACAGTCATGCAGAGAGGCAGACTATTATTCTGTCATTCTTATTAATGAGTAGTATTCTTTATATTTTAATATCTTGCTCTAATTATTTTAAGAAAATTAAGACCAGACATTGGCCAGTCAGATTACTTATCTCTCACCAGCCTCTGCATCTCAGAAGATAAAGAAAGAATAATGTGGTTACAGAGGTAATTTCTGAGTCAGAGTGAGGGTTTAGTCAAAAAGTAAGCATCTAATCTTCATAGGTAGAAAAGTTAAGATGAGTAAAATCACTTCTCTTAATTTTTCCCATGCTCAGAGGCTCAGTCTGGATTTAAAACTGTTTGGATTAAGACTGAAATAGTTCACTAGTCTGTGCCACTGTCTTGTCCTGAAAAAGTTGCACATGGCTGCCTTTGGCTGCCTCTGCTGGTTCTAATCCTCCATCTCACAAGAACTGTGTAGGCTGGTGAGGTCCATGAGCTAAAAATATTCAGTATCAGACCAAAAAGTAAAGGTGTTTTCTCTGAGCAAAAAAGACATTGGATTTCAAGCTAGAGACAAACTCTACTGTATACAGGAGGAAGATCTGCACTGCTGCCTTGGAAAATCCCTACTGACAGTTCAGCCCTCAATTTCCAATAAATCAGAACTCCACTTTAAGGCTTTAAAGTGACTCTTTCACATTAGGGTCTGCTGGTATTTTCTCTTATCTCCCCAAATTCAGATTCAGTTCTGATAAATATTCAGTGACATGGATAAAAGATAGTATTTTCATGCCATACAAATGTAGGGAGAGCTGGCTGGAGGGATAGGCAAAACAGGGAGATGCCCAGGGCAGGCAGCCTTCTGAGGGTGGCAGCATAACCACAGCCTGTTTCTCTGCCATTTCTGATGGACCGTTAGAAGTCATGCATATAGCAGATGCTGTTATTTGAAGAGGAGTTGTGCTGTTTGGAATGGCTACAAGGGAAAGGAGGGATATCCCAGAAGCAGTGCTTTGCTGCTGCTTCTCCCTTTGCCCCTCTATGGCACAAGAGGCACCTGCTCTTGTAGTGGTCTTCCCTCTGCCTCTTCTCTCCTTACTGTGGACTCAGGCTCAGCCCTTTATCCTTGAAGTAACAAGACTGAGGAACTCTCAGGAGGCTCTGAGCTCAGGTTGAAAATAATGTGAATACAAAAAGCAATCCTCTAGGGACAAACCCTAAGATTTCTTTTTGTCTACAGAGATAGCGCAACAGCTCAAAAAAGCTATCCAGACACAGCAAGGACAATGGTAATTTTTTTTAAATATCATATTTTTTATGTAGAAATCAGAGAAGACTCCAAGCTGTAACAAGAGACACAGGCCCTTATGTGAAATTTTCTGAACTTCTGTGCTGTTTGGTGGTTGAATTTTGATATAGTTCACAATCAGCAGACAGAGTGAGTGGTGAGCCATGCCATTTGGATGCAAAGACATAGACTGGATACAGACCAATTCAAAATGCAGAACACTTAATTAGAAAAGAAATTCCCACAAGAGTTTAAAATCATATTTGCTTGAGATTTTGATACTGGCTTAAACTGATTGTGGTTATGTAGCTGTCCAGAGCTTGCTTCCAAAATAGTTTAGTCTCAGACTAGAAGGGAACACTTCTCGGTAAAAAGGAAAAGCAATTTTATTACACACTGTTGAACTGTTACAGCCAGACTGAATGTTGATTAATTGTCTGAAATATTTTTTTTCTGTCCTTCCAATAAAACTATTTTTTCGACACATTACAATTGGCAGAGAGATGGAGGACCAGGCTGCTGGATGGAGTGACCATAGATGTTGACAGGTTCACATTTCTTTGCTGGCATGACAAAATCAATATGCTATTTCCCATTCTTAAATATGACCCAGAAAAGGCAATGCATTATCCAGAAACTTCCAGATGCAGAGAAAAGTAAATAAAACAATCCTACTGTATTTCACTACCCATAAGCTCTACAGGCATGTCAGGGAGTATCTGCACAGCACCAGCGCACTACCCTGCAGAGATATGGCTCTGCTACCTCTGAATAACACTGTCAAATACTGGTAACAGTGTAATGTGATAGTGCAGCTTGGCTAATTAACTGTGTGGTGAAGCAGGGGATGTTTGCAGTAGTACACTGCCACACTATTGTCTGTCTGCTGCCTAGGGCACCCAAGCTACTCATTCAGACACCCTTTAAAACCTCCACGCCCATCGAAGATAGTATTATCAGTGCTAATTACTTATGCCTGTGTGAAGCTCCCTGTAAACATCTGTGAAGCTACATCATTATCCTCCTTCAAATCCCTCATTAAAGCTCTCTGCCACGTGCTTACAAAAACTTGTCAACAGTTAATCTCTGGGTGTGCTGAGATAACTGTTTGTTGTGCTGGTTCAGGAGTTCTACTGGCTCCTTGCACTTCCCCTCTGCCTCCACATCCCTCTCTTGGCTTGTGTTAGGACTCAAGGTCTGTGGGACTGAGGACCACCTTCTGGTTTGATGTCCACTGTTTGGTTTACTGAATCAAGCCCCCACAGGAAAATACTTTTCTGAGTTTGCTGAAAAATTTGAGACGTATAGGAGAGTGCCATTAGAATGGCTCACAAATTAGAGAGGATGCCTTAGAGAACTCTGCTTAGTTAACCAAGAAAATGACTGAGAGAAAACATAACTAGTGTAAATATGGTCTCTTCAGGGGAAGAATATACAAAGGGCCCTTTAATCTAGTAGACAAAGAAACAAGAAATGATAGCTAGGAGTTAAAAAACAAAATCATATTAGGAATAAGTTACTAATTTTTAACAGTCAGGGTGTTTAGCCAGTGGAACAAAGTGGCGAAAAGGTGAAGAGCTGCTGTCTCTTGGTATCAGGAGAGGAATGCTGCTCAGATTTGTCTGCATTATCCAGCACGGGTCATACATTGCTGTACTCCACTGGAATGCAACAGATACTGACAATTAGGAGGTCAGTCCAGAAGATCTTCTCTGGTCTCTTCTAGCTTTATGAGTCTGCAAAAAGTGGGTAATGATGCTGTGAGGACTTCAGAGATGCTAGATTCACCTAAATGGCTTGTCCAATCCACGAGTGGAAAGACAAATGATATGTCTAGCTGCAGTTTTACCTACCTATTTGAAATTGCTGGTTTTGCTTTCTTTCTGGTTTCAGGTGAAATATTGGCTGCATAATATAACCACCATATCTGCATCGAGAAGAAAGTAAGGTAAGAAAAATAGCTTACTAGTTTCCAAGGGGAAAACACACAACAAGTCTATATACCCAGTGTTGCTCTAAATTATTTATAACATCTATTAGTAGAGCAGAGGAAGCTTTGTAAAGTGCAAATGAACCAATTGATATGATTTTTATATGTGAAAGAAAATACCTAGAAGAGTAGTCAAATTCTAAATTTAAACAGTTTATAGTCAGGTTAGTAAAATAGTTTGCACCAGCCTCCCTAAGCAGACTTTTTATCTTCATGTTTAAACAAACTTAGAGTAAAAATCTTTCAGAGGGCTTCTTTTTGTCCATTGCTCGTGCTACTTCTAGATAGTGCCAGTTTATTGCTTTAAATAGTCAATACCACAGATATTTAAAAAGCCCAATTTATGTGCAGAGGACATCTTACCATGTTCTTCACACAGTTAGCCCTGGATTGTGTGAAAGCTTAGATTGCATCACTGAACTATTTAACAAAGCAGTGACCTTACCAGTGGCATACATTTAAACTAAAAGTTCAGAATTAAAGGATCTACAAAGGTAATGAGAAAATGGTTACTCCAGCTTACACACTGAATTCTCCAGGGACTTCTATGTGCAGCAGTGATATTGCAGGTGGGTGATTCCCACATTTCTCCTTTGGAGATTCTAATAAAGCCAAGGCTGAAAAACAGTGGTTCAAGTGAAGGAAATATTTGTGAAATTTATTTGGTTTTATTAAAGAGTCAAACACATCCTTTATATTCTTGAAAGAAGCTTGTTCAGATACAGATAAATTGTAACAAAATAAAACAATGTATATTTAAGCCACACTTGCTTGGTGAAAAAAACCTGATGCAATACTGTCTTTCAGTGATTCTAAATACCTTTTCTCACCCATCCTTTACTGTGAAGGAAGAAAGAAAACATGACTAGATCAACAGTACTCAATTTTTTTTTGTGGACATGTGATGCTTTCTCAATGAAGCACAGACATGAACAAGAATTTGAGAACAAACCTGTGGGATGGAGACTAAGACAATAAGACTTTGACAAAATGAAGTTGGTCCTGACATTAGTTACTAGACTAAAAATGTCAAGTCCATTTTCTCTGAGTTATATCTGGATTTAATTTCACTTAACTAGGCAGAGCTCTCTTCACCTCTGTTTCCAATCAGAACTGATGTATAGTAATTGCTACTGTTATTTTGCTTATCCACTAAAAAATATGTAACTTGAATCAGGCTCTAGTAGAACTGTAGATAAATGATAAAAATACTGGGCACATTTAGGCAAATTAATTGTAGAAAAGTAATGGATTATAGATTATAAAATAAAATGGGATTTCAGCATGTAAAGGGGTTTTTTTAATGCTTAATTTATTACTTCTTGCTGTTCAAGCAGAAGGCATAGTAATTTCCCTATAGACATGCTGATCAATATTTAGATAAAGTACCAAATACAGTTTTATCAAATTTTATAGGGCTATAAAATGGGTTTGAATAAAAAGATGAGAAATGAAAATAGTAAACAAGAACTGTCACAATAATTACTTACAGACTGAAGACTGCTTCCTTCCATACTCCCCAAACTAATAAAAGACACTTTTGCACAGAATACAGAGTAGGGTTCGTATTGATTCATCTACTGCTATTTTCATTTGTTATTACAATTAAGGCTTTTGGATAACCCAGATCTACTTTAAATAACATGAAATGGTGACAGGCCCCAAAAGATTTATTTCCTGGAAGTGATTTACCTAAGCTTTTGCCTGATTGATCTGCCCACAGATCTGCCCTGGCTGTCTGCTTTTCTTCCAGCCCAGGGCTCTCCTTGTAGATGAGATGAGAACTACCCAATACCTGCGTCCCTTGGAATTCTGCTTATAGTGCTTTCACCAGAAAGGAGGGAGTTTGGGAAGAAGCTAAGTGTCCTGGTTTCAGCTGGGATAGAGTTTGTTTTCTTCCAAGTAGCTGGTACAGTGCTGTGTTTTGGATTTGGTGTGAGAATAATGTTGATAACACATCGATGTTTTAGTTGCTGCAAAGTAGTGTTTATCCTAGGTCAAGGATTTTTCAGTTTCCTCTGCTCTGCCAGTGAGCAGGTACACAAGAAGCTGTGAGGGAGCACGGCCAGGACAGCTGACCTGAACTAGCCAGAGGGATATTCCATACTGTAGGGCATCATGCTCAGTGTATAAACTGGGGGGAGGTGGCTGGGGGGCAGATCGTTGCTTGGGCATCGGCTAGTGGGTGGTGAGCAACTGCATTGTGCATCTCTTGTCTTTCTTGGGTTTTATTTCTCTCTCTTCTATTATATTAATTTTAATTACAATTATTATATTTTAGTTTATTTTCGTTATTAAACTGTTCTTATCTTAACCCAGAAGTTTGTTTTTTTTTCTCACTCTCCTCCCCATTCCACTGGGAGTGGGGAGGAGTGAGGAAGTGGCTGCGAGGTGCTTAGCTGCTGACTAGGGTTAAACCATGACAACAAGAAAACAGAGGGACTCTGTAGCTCGTGAAATAACTTATTTTCTGGATCCTCCCAAACTAGTGCAGGTTTAAGGAAATCTGTTGCTGGGGAAAATCAAAGCTCCGTGTTTTCTGCAGGGACTGGAAATTGACTGCAAAAGACATGCCAAGAAGTAAATAGTGCAGGATTTTCCTTTCTAGATTTTAATGCTATGGACTTTACCACCTGAAAAAAATTTTTGAACCTCCTCACAGGAGTTCTGCCCTTGTATTAAATATAATACAAATATTTAAATTTATAGGAGACATCCCAAATCCTGTCTAGTGCTGTCTGCTGCTTTATGAACTTTCTTATTGTGCAACTGCATGTGTGGTTAAATTATCTCCCCTTATGTTGACAGCTTTGTTCTTGTTTCTGATAAAATTTTCCTTCCTCCAAAAGATTCCTGTCAAGAACTTTCCTCCTTCCAAATGATTCTCCTATAAAAGGAGGGAATAATATTTGGCACAGTTGACTTCAGGGAACTTTATTTGATATTTAAAATAGGATTCAGAAAATGATCGTTAACCTCTGGAAGTTTTAAACCTTTGACATTTGAAAAGTCAGATTGTACTGGCCTAAGAAGCAAACCAAATCTTAAAGACAAATAGGTAATGCAAGGCAAATCACAAACTCAGAGCAAGACTGATAAAGGCGAAAACATAGGCTTAAAAGCAGGCTACTGTTGATAAGACAATTGCTGAATTATCAATTTATCTCCAGCAGTTACTTTAAAATCAAATCTTTTAAGTAAGAGGGGGTCAAATTCTAATCCTTCCTCCCCCAAATCTGAGCAATTCCCATTGAAATCATCTCTCCCCATATCTGGCAGAATTTGACACTTTCTTTTCAAGTGAAGCTGGGAATCCTACTTCACTGAAGGCAGGGATTCCTATTTAGAAAATAGGAATCTTTATCTTCCTTTCAACCAGAAATAGCTATAGGTAGCTCTCCCTGATGTACAGAGCACAACATGAAATCCATTACCTGTGTTAATGGTTGCTGGTTTTAAGCCTACCAGCATTTCAGCAGCAAAGACTAAACCATCCAGACTTAGAAGGTATTTTTATTATATTTAATCTCTGCAAAAATATAAACATTTTGTTGTAATCCAGAAATATTGCCCCCTATCTCTCTCTCTATATACACACACTTATATATGTATGTTTAAAATGAGCATAAATTGAAGTACATGCACCTTTTTTTTTTCTCTATTTCACAGCTTATCTTTCATCATTAAAATAATTTCAAAACACTGCTAGTCTTGACTCAAGTTTGTCTTCGCTTCTCTGGGTATCATCTGCTTCATTTGTGTTCTTCATCAGTTGTCATTTTATATAGATAGATATTCAATTTAAATGACTGACATCTATCTATGTCCTCACTGTAGTGTTTGACTGGCACAGATTGCACCGCTGATAATACCCGCACATAGAATATTAAGTATGAGGAAACAAAGGAAACAGCAACTACATGAATCAGAGAAGATATACGCACAAAATAGCAACACTAGAAAGTGAGTTAAGAAGGAATCATAACTTCACAACAAATGCAGAACTAATAGGGGCCATTTTAAAATGGGCATGAGAGTGAAAAACAAATAAAACAAACAAGCCACATAAAGTACCAGCCTATCTGCAGAGGGAATTCAAGCACTGCAGGAAGGTAGAGTATTTTGAAAAGAAATTACAGAGTCAAATTACAGAAATGTGTCAGCATTTCTTGATAAGAGGCAAGACAATGACTGTTTGCAGTGCATGATTTCAGACATGCATACATCTCATTCTGGGACTGCAGTAAGAAATATATTGCTGTGATCACCTGTGAAAGCTGTATTTGTTATGGGAATCCTCACCTCATCATCCCAGTATGAGGGTGAGTATGTATTTAAAGGCAAGGAGAGAAAATAAACACTTTTCAGGGTGACACCATCTGTACTTGTTCCTAACTGGAAGCCAGTCCTGCTGTGTCACGGTTCTGCATGGAGACATTGCCGGATTTCATCATTGCTGCGTCTGAGGTGCTATGCAAACACTAAATTAAAGAAAAATAATGAAAAAAAAATGAGTCAAAGAGATTATGCTCTAGCATGCTCATCACACGAATGACTGAAGAAATGTGAAATGCTTAAAGTGAAATGCACCTAATGTTACGAATGCTTGAGCAGTGCCAGTGTGCTCCATAACCAATATCACAAATAGTACTGGCAAGAGTAATTTCTAACACTCCTCTTCCCAGGCATTAGGTGCTATAGAAATCACCAAAGAAAGCCTTCCTCTTACCAGGAAAGGCTTTGGTAATTTTCTTCTTCCTGTAGCTGAGACTCATACAGTACTTACACTACAGATTTTTCCATTTACAGTATCTACAGCAAAGGGACAGCTAAATCAACAAACTGATTTTCACAGCTATTGTTCCTTCTTATTTCATTTACTTGGTAGTTTTCACACTTGTAATTTCAAGAACTACAAGATGAAAGAAATTGCAGTCATACAATGGATGTCTGAGCTGGACATTAGTAAGGGGTAGTATTATGTTCATACATCTTTGACACCTCTCAGTGCTACTGCAATCACAGAGACAAATGCTGGCTTTTCCTGCAGTAATAAGCCAATCATGGTGCTTTGACTTAATAATGAAAACACCATGCAATAGGAAAATTACTAACATTTTCCATAAAAATGAATGGAAATGAGAAAACCTGATGCTATCTATCATGGGTTTTTTAGAATGAATAGCTCTATTCAATGTATTTTTAATGTGGTTCTACTAAACTTAAAACATCTAAACATTTCTTTATTATTTTTATCTCTACATTGCTTGATGTATATTAAGGATGCAGTGTGTGCTTTGCTGGAAATTCAGCTTCTGCGAAACAAGCCCCTCTGGAGCTCAGCTCACAAATTTCATTGTAATGGTGTTGATTCATGCCATTCCTCCTGTTAATGATATTGTACATAGCAAGGCTTTGAAATCACTGAATGACATTCCTAGGTGGGAAATCATGCCACCAGTCCCATAGGAAATTCACAGGGCACCATGCTCGGGAACCAAAGCAGTTGCTGAAACCATATGGTAATGTTCAGAACTAGAGCACAGTATGGTTTTGTTCAGAGTGCAGACACAATGTGGTAACATTTCTGATATCAGACTTAAAGGCAGAGCTGGGAAAATAATGAGTTTTCTTAGGGTTTTTTTGTTTGTTTGGTTTGCTGCTTTGTTGATTCTGGGGGTGAACTAGAAATCCGGTTATTTTTATTCTGTTTGGTTTCAATTCAGGTTGAGCCATTAAATAAAATTTAATTACTTTTTTTTTTTTTTTTTTGAGGGAGGATCTAACAAAACAAAAAGCTGGACAAAATTATTTAACAGAGGGTTGGAAGATAAAACTGAATACGTATGGGTTTTTTTTTTGGCAAATACTTCAGCAAAAAATCTAAGCAGCACCATTCACAAACTGGAAGGAGACCATTGAAAGCACATTTGTCTCTGTGACAAAACCTCCAGAGAAGAGTTTGGATGTGCTCCCAAAAGAGCATTTCTATTTTTGTCCAAGCATCATAGCCTTGAAAGAATACTAGAAAAAGGAGGGAAAGACTACAAATCCGTTCCAGATTAATTCCAGATATTGATATCAGGGCTAGAAGTATAAACCAAAACCTATTCTTCTGAAGTCAATAAGGTATATTTAGGGTCAAGGCTCTGGATCAAGAAATTCATTTAACTTTAAAAGCTGCTGTAGTCCTTTGAATATTTTAGCTGGACTTGACTTTCACCATTCCAACTCCATGTCTATTGCTGAGGATTTCTGACAGATAACAATACCAGGAGATTCAACTTGCCTGTGTTTGGGTGATTAAGATCTTCAGTGAAACTTCAGATTTCCCTAGTGAGATGTGAAATATTTTGACAGAAAAGTTCATCTTCAGGTTAAGAGAACTGAAACCTTTAAATTTCTCTTCCCCATCTTTTTGTAGCTCTTTTTCTCCATTTCTTTGCCTCCCTCAAAGTTTACAAGTGTCTGTCTTTCTTAACCTATAGTTCCCCTTCTTCCTACCTCTGCCATAGCTTTATTTCATGTTTGTCTTTTCATTACTTCCACATCACTACATTTTTGCACAGAAGGAAGTATACAAACCACCCTCTCATTTTTTTCAGCCTGTTTCTTAGCTTTCAGGTGTTGACTACTGCCAGCATTGTCAGCCTGAAACCAAGAGAGAGGCAGGGTGTCTCCGTCACCATTTCTGCAGCCAAGGGGAAAAGCCAGCATGGGTGCAGGAAGGAGCGTGGCACAGCGGGGAAGTGGCCATCCCCTGCTGCCACGGTCCTGGGGCAGCACTTGGGAAAAGGGACTTGTTTTTCTCAATTCTGTAAGACTTTCATTGGTAAGCCTCAAGCCTCTTTCCCTGGGAATTGGGGTATAAGCTCATCACACAGATGACATTGATTTTTTTTGGTAGTTAGGATTAACATGAAATTTAAAACTATGATCTCAGAGAGATCCTTGTGAATAATGAAAGATTCAATTAGAAGAAGCAAATCTCCATCGTGTGAATCCAGGAAGGCAATCTGGCACAATTGAGACACCATAAGGTGGATTCATCTCTGGCAGGAGGGGAACCAGGCCAGTAGATCAAAAGTCTGCTCTCCAGGTCGATCAGCACAGGTGTGTCAAGAGTACAGTTAAGTGATTCTGGTCTAAAACTCTTCAACGCTTGTATTCATAACAGTTAAAGCAATGTATGAATGCATGAAAAGCATCTGCCTGACTCTCTCAACCCATAGAATTGATGTAACGAACAGATAGCTTTTTAATATCGCATTTACCTGGGTGAAAAAGAGAATAGAATGGTGAAAAGTAAGAGGAACCTTTAATCTTATTTCCTCATTTCTGAGTTGTCATCAGGGAAAGAAAGAAACTAAATGATCTCTGTAATCCAGCTGCAGAAAGTATCATCAAGACTGTAAATTTTAGTGACAGACAAGAGGGTGTTGAAAGGAAAGAAGCTTAACCACCAGGATGATAAATACCTTTTAAAATACACTTTTAAAAACATAAGAAAAATAGACAGAGGGAATGTAAAAGAAAAGTTGTGGGTGTAGAAATATTTCTTTTAAAATTCATTTAATAAAAACATTCCCTTTATCTTGCTTGTTACACTTAGTTCCACTTTCCATTCTATTTGCAAAACTCAAACTTGTCAGAAAGCTGAAGGGGAGAGAAGCATTTACAAATTAGTGTATGTCTCCAAATGATTAATGTAGCAGTCATGTTCTTTCTCATCAGTTCAAGACCACTTGCACATCTATAGAAATTGGGCATGAGGTGTGCTGAAGCATATTAAAATCACTACTTCTTCTACTTTCGTACTGAATAATCATTCCTGCTCTTACTTTTGTACCACTTAAATGAGAGAGAAGGCAATTTAGCCACTATCACATACAGCCTGAGGCAAATGTGTCATATAAGCTTCACTCAGAAAGATATTTAAAGATATTTATTTATTTTTTTAATACAGTTTAAAGACAGCATTTAGGAAAATGCATTGTTTTCTACATTTTTTGCCTGACTACCCTTGGCTATTCTATCTATCCAATATAGATAGTACATTATGTATCCAAGAATCAAGGAGCTGGAGATGGGAAATTCCTGTTAGATCATATAGCTTGTCTCTCTCTAAAAGCAGGATTATTTCTTATGGAATAGATTTTAACCTGTTTTTGAGATGTTGCACAAAGGTAGAGTCAACTTTCTTGGCTCTTTCCGTTCATCCTACCAGCCAGGATCTCAACTCCTCTGCAGTATTTCTCACTAGAGGAACAACATTGACTGCCTAGCAGTTTCAATCGGCTTCTGTTCCATTAGGCTGTGTTCCCTTTGACATATAAACAGCTAGGAATGGTTTATTTTGCAAATAGTGAGGCTGGTATTACTGACTGTAGCTCTTTGCTTTCACCCGTGCTGCCAGAGTCCAGCTCTAGTAAAGGTAAAAGACAGTCAGTAAACATGGGATTTAATGAACCTGAATAGTTCTGCTTGACCTACATAATGGATCACTCCAATGACCTCTCCTAATGCCTGAGCAGAGGGCAACAACCTCACAGAATCACACAACAGCTGAGACTGGTGATCATCTAGTCTGATGCCCTGCTCAAAGCAGGATCAGCTACAGCAGGTTGCTCGGGACTGTTTCCAGCCTGTGTTTGAATATCTCCAAAGATGAAGACTTCACAACCTCTCTGGGAAACCTGTTCAAGTGCTTAACAACCCTCAGAGTGAAAAAATTTCTGCTAATCTTCAAATGAAATTTTCTGTGTGTCAGTTTGTGCCCATTGCCTCTTGTCCTGTCACTGGGCACCACTGAAAAGAACCTGGTGCCATCTTTACTCCCTGCCCCCATCAGGCATATGTCCCTTGTCACAGGTCCCCAGCTCCATTTAGCAGGAAGCCCATGTTGACCCTCATCTTCTTTTTGCTGCTGATGGACCTGTAGAAGCCCTTCACGTAGCCCTTCATGTCCCTTGCCAGATTCAACTCCAGAATTTTCAGTTTCAGTTTAAACAAAAGTAATTTGCCTGGTGCCATAACAGGCTGTGAAGATTCTGGGTAAACATGAAATGACCAGTGTCCTTAAAACTCAGTATGCTTCCCAAAGAGAAAATAAAATCAGTAATATTTTTGACTATCATGTATTCTAGCAGGAGGCTTGGCTGAGCTTTAATTAAAATTGGGACTTTTTCCTTATAGTGCTATCAGAAATAGATCTATATCATGTATTGCCCAAGTAGAGGTTCATCAAAGAAATATGTATAAAATAAGATAGGCCAGAAGGTAAAATGGTAGAAGAGCTGAAAGGAATGAATGTCCTATTGAGATTTCTTTTTCAATATTTCTCAAAAAAAAAAAAGCAAAAGAAAAATGCTTTCTGCAGTGAGGATATTTAAACGTTGTGTTGTTACAGTAAAAGGAGTTCCAGAATGTTTTCCTGTTTTAAGTCTAAAAAATGTTAAATAGGAAATAGTTCTTAGCCAAGAATTATATTTTTTCATTAATTTACTTCTGTTAATAATTCCTTTAAAAGCAGCAATGAGCTATCTTAATTCTCTATAATTTTCCTTTTTTCAATAACTGCTATTTTTAGATAACAGTTTAGATAGCAGAACAAGATATGTTGAAGAAGATTTTTTTGTCTCAGTAACTTGAGAAAAAAAGATAATTTCAACAAAATAAGAGGATAAATCTATGTACAGATAGAAGATGCATTACAGTACATATATACTCTCTCACTTTCTGTATGTATATACACTATATATAGCCTCACTGGATCTCCCAGTTCAAAACTAGAATTTCAGTTTCAGTTCCTTTTGCAGTTTTATGTAACAATGATTTTTTAATTTTGTGCATGTTTATATTTCACCTGCTGGAGATGGGTAATTCAGGTAAGTCTGACAGTAATCACCAAAGCCAAACCAATGATTTACAGCTGTTTACACCAGCAGAAATTTTGGCCCTCACTGCAAAATCTTTAATCAAATGGAAAGGCTGACCCTCAGCAGTTCTTAGTTCTGATTACTTTTGTAGCTGAACAGCAAGTGACAAAAAGGGATTTCTGACAAAACTGCATAGACAGTGTTTTGGATTTCTGTCTTTGGTGTTTCCATAATACTATGGCTGAGTGAGAATAATTTCAAATTAGTTCTTAGAGTAACTAATAAGATTAATTGAAACATTTTTTGACACAAAAGATTCAAGTGTAGAACTCACCTCATTAAAAATGTAGCTACGCAGTGATGCTAGGTAAAACGAATGGATCTGAATAGAATTACATAAATACTGCAAAACAGTATTCGTGAGCACATCAATCACTTCAGTTTTCATGTTCTATTGTTATTCTCTTTTTCTGAACATTTAGATGGGTAAGGTGTTGCGTTTGCTTGAATATTTCTGGGATGTGTGACTTTTTTTTTAGGTACTCCTACAAGCAATGCTAAAAAGGATGACCATACATGCAAAGAATTATTCATTTTTGCTATTCATTAGTCTCCTGGCTGAGAAATGCCAGTCATTGAGGCTGTCAGCAACTGAGCCCATATTATGTGAGTCAGGGACTAATCAAGCATTGTGAACAAAGAGTAAACAAAATGAAGAATTGATAAGCTATCTATCCATAGCTTAAATACTGCTGTCCAACCCTGTTTTTCCCAGTTTTTCTCCCTTTTTTGGGCTTGTTTCTTTGCCTGTCTGTACAATTTTTACAAACCACAAAACATTAATATTACTTTGAAAATATGCCCAAATGGCATGGCAGAGATCTTTTTGCAGACAAATAATCTTTGCAAGGTAATTTAACTGTCTTTTTCTTCTATATGGAGTTTTAACTTCTTATACAAGTCATGTATAAATCATAAGAATTAACTTAGGCATGGAAACTCATGCACAAGCTAGAAAATGGTTATGAGAGAAACAGCCTATGGATAGAGAGCATGAAAAATTGAAAAAGAGACGAGGTATTAAACTATTATTTCACTTATTCCTTGGAAGCTTGAGTTGCAGTTATGCTAATGGTTAGATCAGCAACATTTAGAGGAGCAAAATGATAATGGATCCACATGGCTGCTACGATAACACTCAGCATACTGAATAATTACAGAGACATTGGTAGCATGTTGAGCTTCCCAGTGAATGTAATTAATACAGTCAGGGCCTCATTTACTCACTGAAGCCTAAATCTGGAACAAGGGCTCCTATTTCTGCAAGGTTCTACTGTGAAAGTCATGGTGATAGCATAGCCACTCCAGAACAGAGAAACAAAACGAGAGAAAAAGAATTACGCTGCAAAATCAGTGTTTAGGCAAAACACTTTCAAAATCCTTTTTCCATGAAAGTGTGGGGCTTAATGTTTATAATCAAGGCTTATGCTTCCTTTTCACCGAACAGCCACATTGATTTATCTTAGTAATTGTTTGCAGCAGCCCTGAGAAGTAGCAGCAGTATGTGAATCATTGCAATGTTTAATGTGTGATAAAATACTCAAAGCCAGGGACTAAACTTGGTTTCTTTTAATGTGATGTCAAAGGTACGTTTTCTTCTGTTTGTATTTTGTGCCAGGATCTGCTTACAGCTGGGGCCAAATTCAGTCCGGGTGATGAAGTGAACTCATCTGAGCTCTGAAATTTTCAGCCCATCAGTTTATGGACAAAGAACTCCACATCTCTGGGTCTGTTTTTTTCCCAGATCTATGGGGTTTTCCTTTCTCACCTCAGCCCATCTCTGTCAGCTCTCTGTCAACACAGCTGACTGTCGCCCCCCAGCAACCATTGTCCACAGCCAGCCTTTTGAAGTGCTAAGGCTTGGACAACAGGTCCAAGTCAGAGTTGACCTATAGACGAATCCTGTATATTTTATAACTGATAACCATTGTGCTAGTAGGTATTGTACTAAGTTATAACAAACCACCTATTCTGATGTAAAAAGTGCTAAAGTGTTGAAGTATTGAAGCCTGAACAACAGGCCCCGAGCCGAAGCTGCTAACTTAGGATGTAGTCATTAGTGAAATATGTATGCTCATTAATGAAAGATGTAGCTTAGATATCATATATTCATTACTGATGATGAATGTAATGAAAACATGTCTATCCTGAGTGTATCTTTCTTCTTTTTTGTGTAGGGGCAAGTTAACAAAGCCATGAAGCCAGCTGTCCAGCCTTGGGACCAGATGTGTGGCCTTGTTCTATAAAGAACATAAATAAATTAGATAAGCAGGGAAACCCCCTTAGCTTCTCCTGGCCAGGCTCTGGGGGAATCTAATGAGAGAGTGAAACCAGATGTTCCGCTGAAAACAAAGGTGCCAGCTATTCTGGCTTGCTGAGTTTTGGGTATATAAGGCTGGACCCGCTCACAGCGACTTCGGATGCCTCACCTACGGGTGGACGCACCACGTAGGATTTCCCACTTGCCGGGACAGGCTCTCCAAATCCTCGCTGTAACCGGGGCTCCCCAGCGACTGCGGATCTGGATGATGGTAACGTATGCAAGTGGTGATGTATCTTTCTTAATCACTGTTCACTCTCTCAGGTAGTAATGATTTGATGCATTACCCTGTATTTTCCTATTTGTTTACTTTAAGTGCACTATTCTGTCTTTTTTTACTGTAGGTTTTCTGTATTACTCTGTTACATTATTTAGTTATCCCCAGTAAAATACACCCCCTCTGGTGTCCGAGTTTAATTGGTATCCTTAACCACCAAAACACCTTTCTCGCAGTCCTGGAGCAGCTCTCCTTGCTCAGTAACCTCCTGCCAGTGGACGTTCTTTTATTAAACAGGCACCAAGTACAATTACATTAAATAAAACAGAGTTTATTTGACACAAGTAATGGAAAATGGAGAGAAAATCAAAGAAGTAACTAAATGTGAGTGAAATAACTCATAACCAACATCTAGGCAACCTAGCTAGTTGGGCTAAACTTCATAATTGCAAGATATTGATTAAGTAGGACTAAAAATCTTATATATCCTTCATATTTACGTGGCTATTTTCAATAGTCATTTGAGTCTGGCAACTCAAAAGTCCTTTCAACAGAGTCGAGTGAGGTATTTCTTTTCCTCTGGTGGTTATTTCTTCTTGCTTTTTCCCTCCTCTATCAATACTTCTGGGACAGTATCTTTATTTTCTTGTCTGATAATGCTCACTTACAGCATTACAGACTTTATATTGAAACTCATATAATATATAATATTAATATATTAATATTTTAGTATATATCAAATATTAACATGTTCATATATATAATCCACAATTAATATTTTAGTAACATTTATGTCAGTGTCAGAGTTCACACACAGTTCACAGCAGCACAGAGGTAACCCATGATGCAAGATGACATGTCCCCTCCCCAGGGCTCTAGCAGTTGTGCACGCTGCTCTTATGGTAGAACTGTGTCAACACATCTCAGAACAGAGCACAGGGAAAAACCTCCTGAGGACACCCCAAATTTTCTAAGTCTTATGTTATATTCTCTGACAGAGCGACATGTCCTGTGCTACCCTCATAGCATTAGACATTTTGGAGGTGAATAAACATGGATTCAAGTCCTCTTCTGCCAGTGTTCTGCCTTGTCCCAGGGTGATGGTGTCATTGCAGAGCCTGACCTATGGAGCACACTGGGGTATGTGCAGAACTCCAAAAACCTTTCATTCAAGGCCAGATAGGAAAATGTGCAGAGAAGATGATGGCAACGCATGCTAAATGTTTTTTTTAAGGTATATTTTTAAATGCTACCTTCCTATTCTGAATAAACAGCATAAAAAATTTTGTTCATCAGTTATATGTTTTGGGGAGTAGTGAGAAGATTTAGATAATAGGCACCAAGCACCATCTCGCACTGAGAGAAAATTTAAAATATTGTACACAAAATGAATGTATCTAAACTTCATTTATTATCAAGTAATTCAAGAGAGCAGACCACAATTAAAATTATATTTTAATATACCACTTATCATCTATGTGATTACCTCTTGATTATTTGGATCAGTTAATCCTGGTGTACCATTTGGTTGTAATAAGCTTCAGAGCATATTCGCAATTAAGAAAAATAATCACTTCTGGTCCTTAATTTTAAATGCTATCTCTCAACAAATATCTCATCTATCTTACTCAGAACTAATATGTCACATTATTTTGGATTCATAGAAATATTGATTCTGAGTCTGCTACTATTTCCTAGTTGAATGTTTAGTTCAGAGAAATTAAAGTAAATATCAGAATTTACAGTGAATTTTTTTTCAAAATGTTCCCCACAGCTTTTTAATTTTCTTTTCTTTTCTTTTCTTTCCTTTCCTTTTTTTTTTTTTTTTTTTTTTTTAATGTACAACAAACTGATTACTTCTCACAGAAAACTGAGTTTAGCTTAAGTAGATATGTCAGAGTTGTATTCCAATTCCTATTCTTATCAAATCCTTTTTCTTAGTTCTTTTTCCTGGCCACAACTTTAACATCGTTTGCTGATATTCAGTTCAAGACCAAGCAGATAATCCAATCTGGAATAAATTGGGCAGAATATCAATTAGGTAAAAATAAGACATCGGAAGGTTGCTTTTCAAATATCTTAAACTTTATTCCTGTATAACACTGGTGTTAAAGTTTGGACTGTGTCATCGATGA
Source organism: Strix uralensis (assembly GCF_047716275.1). Lineage (NCBI taxonomy): Eukaryota > Metazoa > Chordata > Aves > Strigiformes > Strigidae > Strix > Strix uralensis. Next base: position 42,147,711 of record NC_133976.1, read on the forward strand.
AATTTGTAACCTGTTGTTACAATGAAAGGGTAGTTTTCATACGAGAACAGCCAAACTGGCAAGTATGGTAGGTGATAATGATGGGAAAGGAGTCATGGAGGCAGGTTTAGGTTTACAGTTTTAGGGTTATCTACACAGTATTTTCAGAGGTGCACTTCATTTCCGTTTATGTTAATGGCAGATAGCAGATACATAACAGAAGCTGTGTGCCAAAACAGTTAACCTCTTAAACCCACACTTGTGAAGGTAGGATTATATTTGGTGCATCTTCATGTCTAGCATTTAGCTGCCTGGCTCCGGAGACTCTCTGCATCTGTCTGCTGCGTTACCCTTTTCTGCAGACTGCTTCTTTGTCCCTCTCTCAGCCTGAGTGCCACTGTGCCCTTACAGGGATGATGCCACGAGCCTCTCCTCCTGCAAGGCAGTGAGATGCCCCTGGGTTTCACTGCCTCGTGTAGGCTGGGTATAGAGGTCTGTGGGGAATGATTCCTGCCTTATCTTTAGATTGAAACTTGACAACTGCCAAGCTAGAAATGCAAAATGCCTAGCTCAAACTACTTGCTCGTTTCTTATTAGAGGAGTGTAGACTTCAAGCATGAAAATGTTTACTTTTGTTTAATGCCTGTTTGGGTTATTTAAAACGTGTGAATATTCTATTAACATGGTAGTCCTGAGTCATTAATGACTCAGTATACTTAAAGGTTGGTGGCAAAGCTGAAGGTGATAATTCAAGGAGGTCATTAACACACCGGAAAAAAAGACCAACACTGCGTGAAACATGTTATCGTTCCCAATATTTTACAAGACAGAGATTACATTTATAACAATATCTCCTTGCAATATTTTTAATCCTCTCTCCATTTTCTAAATATTGTATTTGTTAATAGTAGAATTGACCAATTGAAAAGCTTTTCTAATAGCCAGTATATCGCATTCAGCTGCATGTGTTATGCACAAACATTCTTTATTTGTCATCTTTTTTCCCCTGGTGGGAAAACTAACTTTTCATCACATATGGGATCCATAAATATGAAACATTTTTTATAAATAATAGAGCAAATTCTGGTCTTACAATGCTATAAATAAGAGGTAACTTCACTGAATTCAGTGGCTACATAGGTGTAATATGTCAAAGAAAAGTATGACTTTAGGACTTCTGGTGTTCTGGCCAGAAATCCTGAGCTAGATCACTTCACCAGTACTGATTTATAACATTTGAGGCTCTGACCCTGTATTTAATCAACCACATTACCATAAGGAATACGTAAAAGAAAAATGTCAGCCAACAAGTATAAAGGTAACTAACTACCTCCAATTCATATAGTTCTCTGAAGAACTCTAAAAACAGTGAAAGTTTCAGTGTTACTTACTGCAGCAGTATAGTGTAGAAATACCCCAGCTGCTAAATGAGTGAGCAGGAAAAAATGCATTACAATGGTGTATTTTGGATGTATGGCGTGTGTGGAGCAGACAACTCTGACAACTGGTGTAGATGTTGTTCTCTCAGACTCCCGTCATGCAAGCAAGATCCACCAAGATTTAGAGGTGAAGCAGTAGAAAGCTGATGCTCATGTTTCTTCTTCTGATCTTACCCCACATCATTATTACAGATAAGGAAGTTGAGAACAAAATGAGTTCTAAACAGCCTGGAAGTCAGAGGATATTTGGCCACATTCAAGCTTAGATGTTAACATAAGTGATTTTTAATGAACCATAAATGCTATTTTTAATTTGCATCCTTTTAGTTACACTCAGTGAATTTCCTCTGTGGACTCATGATGGGGCGGGGGGGAGGAGAGGCAGAGGGCTATCTTATATTGATTGAAGTGCTGTGTTTGGTCCTCATGCTGAGTAGAAGCCCATCAGAAACAGCCTGACCAGAAAAGATGACTGTGGTTACTTCCTCTGTGTATATAACACAGACTATGTTCTCATTACAATTGAAATAGGAACATGCTTCAGTTTCGGTCTGACTTCATCTAGCTTTAACTTTCATCTAGAGGAGTTTGGTATTCCTTTGTCTGCTTCATAAAGACCCTGATGATCAGATTTCTATTCACTTCATAGAATCACATCGTCACCAAATAGCTGAGGCTGGAAAGTGCCTGTGAAGATCATACAGTCCAAAGACCCTGATCAGAGGAAGGTCAACTACTGCAGATTGCTCAGGACCATGTCCAGTTGGGTCTTGAGTACCTCTAAGAATGGAGATTACACAACCTACTGCAGTGTTGACAACCCTTATAGTAAAATGCAGTGTTTTATTACCTTTAAATGGAATTTCCTGTTTCAGTTTGTGCCCGTTGCCTCTTGTCACCGGACACCACTGAGCTCTGTCCAGCTCTGCCCTGTTTTCTCCCTGCCTCAGTCACGTATTTACACACATCAGCAAGATCCCCCTGAGCTTTCTCCTCTTCAGATTGAACAATCCCAGATCTCTCAACCTTTCCTCATAGGAGAGATGCTCCAGTCCCTTAAACATCTTAGTGGCCCTTTGTTGGACTCTCTCCATGTCTCTCTTGCAGCGAGGAGCCCAGAACTGGACACAGAACTTCAGGTGTGGCCTCACCAGTGCTGAATAAAGGGGAAGGATCACTTTCCTCAACCTGCTGGGAACTCCCTTCCCAATGCAGCCGAGGAAGCTGTTGTCCTTCTTTGCCACAAGGACATGTTGCTGGCTCATGGTCAGCTTGTTGCCCACCAGGATGTCCAGATCCTTTTCTGTAAAGCTGCTTTCCAGCTTGTCAGCCCCCAGCTTGTGCTGGGGCCTGGGTTTATTCCTCCTCAGGTGCAGGGCTTTGCATTTCCCATTGATGAACTTGATCATGTTCCTCTTGGCCCATTTCTCCAGCCCACTGAGATCCCTGTAAATGACAGCACAACCATGGGTACTCACTGCTAACTGGACTTTTTTTCAATCAATCCAACACAGAGTGATTTTGTCTGGTCACTATTTACTATATATCCCCTTCAGGCCTTGCTATTTGGGAACTTCAGTAAAAGGATTCTATATTTGTTAATTTGTTTTGTGGATTACAGGTGAAAATACTGAGCCACACAAAGAAGGTATCAGGAAATATGGAGAACAGAGAGTTTTAAGATGTATGGTAAGTCATATGGACATATGTCTTATTTTTTGTCTTTTCCTCTCAAACCCAGTTTGGAAGAGAGGACAGTTTTAGCTTCTGGATGGGCAGAGATTCAATGAAGAAAAAGAAATAATGGTAATATGATTGTTGCTGGGTTTTTCTCCTGTCAGTATAACCTATAACCTCCTGTCTTCATCATCTTTGCCTCCATCTCAATCCCCAGAAATGAAACGTAAAGATGAACCAACATTGTTTTGCTGTCATTGCATCTTCAAAGATCTGATTGTTCAGTTCTGGGAAACTGTGTAGCAAGAACATGCTGGATGGACAATTTGAAACTGCAGTTACATTACTCTGGTACTGTTTTTAAATAGCTGGCATTGTCTCAGTTACTAGGTGATCTGGATGTAACACTTAAATAATTTCATTTTTCTTTATGGCTTCTGTCAACTTCCTTCCTCATTAGCTCTAGCTGTTTTATGCTGCGTTTTCCTCCCTAAGATAATTATCCCTTGTATGTGGAGAGTGTATAGGAATGGGCAGAAAGGATTTGCACTGTTCTTCTTTAAATGACATGTTCTTTTTTTCCAGGGTGTATTTGGTAGGGATGCCAAATTAAGTTCTTCTCATAATACTTAGAAAGTTTCCCTTGTGTGCTAGAACACTATAGTCAGTAATTTTTCCTTATATTTAAGTTCAAAGCACAGTATATAAGGTTCAGAAAGGGTATTCAAGGTCACTTCACTTGACAAGTGAATTGTTCTTATATTTTGTTTGGCTGTGCAGAGTAGAACTCTAAAATGTACTGTTTAAAATAGGTAAGTCCTGCTGAGGTCTCCTTAAAATCTTACTTTATAAAAGTTTAAGTCTTAAAATTCAGCTAGTTAATCTGACACCTTTATATGTTTCTTTACTATGCTTTACATCACTGTCAACCAAGATACTGGATCATGACCTGTTAAAGGCGCCTGAAATCTAAACCCAAAGAATCATCTTTTCCATCCCCATGCGATGGCCCTAACTATTACTCATCACTCATGTCCATCCTCCTTTCTCTCAGCAGCTCAGAGCTTTTTGTGTTCCTTGGCACATGCTGATATAATTGAAAGTACAGTGACAAAAAGTTCTACCCCAAATCTGGTCTACAGGTTGGGGACTAAGATACTCCTCAGAAGGATATGCTTCATCCTTTTCTGGCTAAGGTGGAAGAATTATGTATTAAACAGGTTAGGATATAGGAGGGGTAGGGCTAGTAGCATGTCCACTTCCAGCATTCACATTTTAAAAGAGCAAGCTCTGTCCAGATCATTATGGGGAAGATCAGATTAGCATACTTACTGAAGAAGGTTGTTGAAGCATGCGAATCCAAAAAGGGTTGTTCTTTCAGCCTGTAATGACTTAAAGGCAGAATTTTTTATGTGCTGAAGTATGTATTCTCTTCAATCACTGGTGAAATTTCTTGGATCCCATTCTTGGATACTTAATCTTTTACTGAGAACCTAGATGCTCAACAAATGCTTTAGACTGTGTTCAAGATTTCACCCTCAATTTTTAAGAAAACTATTTCCATCAAACATTTAGATTATAGGAAATTTAATCTAAAATGCTCACAGAACTTAGTAAGAAAAATCTATCATATTTGCATAATTTTTTAAAGGGGAATTGTTATAATTTTGATCAAATATTACCATGACATGGTTAATTTGAACCTAACACAATTATCTCTGTGTTTGTGAAGAGAATCAGATGCTGTTTTCAATGACCTTTTGCAGTAAAACCATTACATATAAGTGTTCTGGATAAGAATGTAGAAATCAAATAAACAGATATACTGGCAATTCAATTACATGTTAGAATATACTTTTGAATTTTAAATCAGAAAATAAAAAAAACTATATAAAACCAACACAAGGTAGTGTAAAATACAATGAATTTTCTCATTTCTCCTAGATTTGGTTTTATATTTTACCTCTCTATACACTATAAAACATTCTACTTAGTATATTCATAGTTTTGACATAAATGGGCAGTACGTTTGAAAGACAGACAATTCCCCTTCTGATTAATTCACTGGCCAGTTTACTGATTCAAAATCAAACAGTATATTCAAACAATTTCAGACTCTTCCTATCAAATAATTTGTCATAGTGACCACATTGATTCTAAATACAACTTCTTTTTTTTTTTTAAATATATACATATAAATGTATTTTTATATATATATGATTAACAGCTAGGCAGCTGGGCAAAATAACTTTTATAACATATCTTTGGAAGTGCTGAGCATTCTGGGTTCCAGAAGTTTAAGGGCAAGAGACATCTTGCATTGCATAGGACTGGGCTCTACACAGCCCAAATGGCAGTGGAAATATGACTAGCAGATTTTGAGCCAATGCATTTGAAGTTAATGTATGAGCCCCTGACTCAACTCTGCTGTCAGCTTCAGAGTGATCAAGGCATCACCATAGGGTGATTCAAAGGGAGTACAAGTAGGATGCCTCGTGGGAAGATGTTACAGTGGAAACTGCTTCTGGGGTGAGATGGGTTACTTCTTTAGGATTTGGTTTTTGACTTGGGAGGTAAGCCAGATCCGCAGATCCTCTGCTACTCCTTAGCTGAATTTCAGGTGGTGGCGCACTTTTTACGCTTTTTGTGATGTGGGTGTAAGCACTGTGGAATCGCCTGCTGATATGGGCCCGAACTGAAAAGAGGATGAGGGGTCCTGTCACAGCTTTTTCACATCCCTGCTCACTGAAGCTACCAGAAATTTATACCATATAAACTCTTATACATAACGCTGCCCACGCAGTTATTATTCTGTATTCACTACTGAGCAGTATGATCCGCATAAGTTACACAAGGCTGAACCCCGATGATGTGCACAGTGTGTTGCTTTAAAAACATGGTGTGTTGAGTGTTTAGCAGTGCAAACATATGGTACTGCAGTTATTGCTGTGCCATATGGGGGTTGTGTAGAGCTCTCTTCTCTGCTTAGCAGATAGTGCCAGGAACACATCTGTATGGTCTTGTTGTCAGTGGGCGCTGTCGGTTCTGTTTCTTTACACCTTTTTGAGCACCACTAGCTTCTGTGCTTATTTTTTAGTTTAGATTGAGTATGAGAAGTTCACTGGAGATTTTCCAATTTCTAATTACTTGAGTTAATTGGAAGAATTTTAGATTCTTCTTAGGTGGCATTTTCTTACCATGGATAATAGCTTTGCTTTTTCCATCAAAGTTTAAAAAAACCTAGTGCAAGACACAAACAAATCTCTGAGCTGTGACTACCTCCTGTTTATAATTATCAACAAAATAGAGAAAATCACAGATTCTCTATTTCCTGCAGTGTTATTAAAGGAACATCACAATCTTTTAAAGGACATAAAGATCATAAAAATTTAAAGAAAAAAATAGATAAGACACTAAAATTGGGCATCTCCATGACAGTTTATAACTCAAAAATAATTTTAAAATATACACTTTGTATTGTGGTGGTGAGATTTTTCAGAAGTGAACAACGCTTGCAATATTTTCCCAAAACTATTCTAAAGAGGTTGAAGAGGTCTGTGGTAACTTCTTTTATATGTTCTGAGTGATGAACAAAAAAAATGAAAAAAAAATTAACACCTCCTCTGCTTCTACTGATTTGTAAAACTCTTTATATTCTTATTTGGCTACATGTCTACTGTACATTAAACATTCCTGATACATTTGTTGCTTTGCACACCTTTTCCTTCTTATAATTAAACTAATTGGACAATTAATCAATGTCACCTGTAGCTCTGAATGGCAACTGACATTAATGAAGGAGGTTGTTCATAGTCCAGGCTTGGCAGGGTAGGAAGAAAAGTCTATATTCTGCAGATGGAAAGCCAATTAAAACTGCTGAGTTAGGGTGGTACGGATTGGAATAGAAATGAGCTTTGTGAAAAATATCAATTCCTGGTTGTCTTTTGAGAGGTACAATGCCACCTGCAGCCTAGAAGTCACGTGAAAAAACACATATTTTGTTGCACCATTGTAATTAGATTGCTGAGTCCATCAAACCTTTCCTAAATTTTAGAGAAATAGTCTCTCTGGTCAAAATATTAACAACAGAGTAAAGCTTAAGAGATGAAATGATTGTAGATCTGTGTTCCAACAGTTCCACTGCTGTGAGACGTTCTGTTTTTGGCAGTGAACATTATCAAGCTGTAATAACTGCTATTCTAGTTAATAAAACCTAAGTAAATCATATATAGCATATAAAGGGCAAGCTGCAGGGACTAATTTACCTCTGTTGGTGAAAATTACATCTCCTATGCCAGTAGGGTGCCATCCCTTAGGAGCAGGGGGTGAAGAATTCATTGTCAGGGAATGGAAAACACCAACTGTTTTCATCTATTGCTTCAGTGAGTGTTTATAAGGTGGCAGCAAAATATAAGAATTGGGACATTCACCCCACCCAAGGTCCACTTGTTTTTCAATGCACCATTTCTTTTGTGTGTCTGTATTTTTCTTCTATATTCTCTTTAGTATATATATGGCCAGCCTCAAATGCTTCAGGCATCCACATCTTCATCCCTGCTTTACAAACAAGTACTCGATCTCACCTTATTTACCTGTTATCCCTGTCATTTGTCTTCAACCTCTTCCTAGTGTGGGCAGTAACATTAAAAGAATGAAAAGGAGGGATTTTTTAATCAAAAATGTAAACATTCCTGTCTGTTCAAGGAAAGAGTTAATCCACTGTTTCTGCAGAGAATAGTCCATAGTCTTCACCACCCACAGGAACAGAGTCTGTGTAATCTGAAATCCTACTGCATTTGCATTTATACCAGAACATGCAGAAAATGTCTATGTAACCCATATTTGAGCTGAAACCCCTAGTTTGTCTATAAATTTTTTCTAGCATCTGAAGTATCCTTTAAGAGAAATGTTAAGATGTGTGAAAAATGAAATACAAAAAAGAAAGGCAGAAGACCATGAGCTAAACTAATAGAATTTCCCGTGTTAGCCTGAAGTAAATTTAAATTAAGAAGGATTAGTAAAATATGTAAAATTGGGCCAGAGAGTGAAAAAGAAGTGGGCTATCCCAGTTCAACATTGAGCGGAGCTTCCCAGAGTTACGGAAGATGGATTCTTTTTCTTCCTGGAAATCCTTGTTATAAATAACACTGAGACATTAGACACAAAATGCATAATTACCTTACCTGTATACTGATGGATAATGGAGGGACTAGAGATGAAAAATTGCTTCCTCTGCAGGTGAAAACTGACAGATTCCTTCTGGCTTCAGAGCATTTTTCCCAGTTTACATTTCCCGACAGTCCAGCTACTACAATTTCCTATCGATGAGAGTTAAACAGAACCCAGACAAAGTAAAGGATGTCTTTTAAGTTGCTGTTAAGTTACAGAGGAAAAAAAAAAAAAAGATAGTACAGTAATAAGAAGCTTAATTAAGAGGGTGATGGGAGTTGTCTGTGTATGCATGCAGGCTATGTCTGTACTTTGGGACCTGGCAGCATCTCATGGCTTCTAGGGCCAAGCTTGCAGTCTAGGTGCCTCCTGACTGCATCCCAGGCAAACCTTTAATGTGTGGTTTTGCTTACAGGGATGTTGGGACAAGAAGGAAATTAGCCCTGGGAGGTCCAGCAGGCAGTTGGATTTGGCCAGCTGGGAAGGCAATAACAGGTACAGCCTGGCAGATTTGGCATAAGCTCCTCACCAAAACACCACTGTGGCCTGTGAAGAGGGTTTAAGAGAATCTATGGTCTGGAGCCAGGCATCTCTGTATCCCTCCTGTCACATACCAGGAGCTCGGCACCTCAGACTGGCACCAAAAATGTGACAAAAGCATTGACCTGGGAAATCAATACTGAGGGGTCGGATTGGAGGAGACACTGTGGAGCTTAAATGTTATAGCTTCCAGAGCTTTGCTTAAAATTTACAAATGTAAACTATTTACTGGAAGTAGGCAGGAAACTCACACAAAGGAGGAATGCAAGGAATTAGAGGAAAAGAAATGGGAGATTTGTGCTCTCATTCTGAGTAGGAGTTTCAGTGCAGATATCTGACCCTGCCAGAGACTACACCAAGGATTCCTTTACAGGGCGTTTCAGAGAGGTGGACAGAGTACCATTGAATCTATTTCTCTTTGATTCAGCTACTTAAGTATTAAATGAGACAGCAAGTGGGTGGTGATACCAAGCATGGTAATTAGAGTACTGCACACTCCCTGTGAGCAACCTTGCTGTGATATGTAGGTAAGCATCTGGTATAAACTGCAATGTCTGGCAGCCTTTCTGTGGCTGTGGAAAAGCCAATTAACAGTTTTGAAGTTATAAATTAGGATTAGATGCCTAAATGGAAGATAGATGCCCAGGCTGGTTTTGGGATCTAGTGTTTGGATATAACCTTTGACCTATGCTGTAGGTACCTCTCTAAAAAACACGTCAAGAAATATGAGCGCTTGCACCTTTTATTTATGAAATGTAAGAAAAAAGTGAAGCTAAAGTATGAAAATGTGCATCAAAAGGAGAAAAACATGAGAGGCAAATCAAAGTGATACTCAAACCATAAGTCAAGTTGCATCTGATCTTGTAACGTGCATCACAAAGGACAATTAATGTCTTTGGCACAATCTTTGCCTTAAGAGAATGGCAGAAAGCTATTTGTACTGGCATAAGGGAATCAAATATCTTAATACAAATAGTTCACAGAGTCGCTCCAAAGCATAAGTTTATTTCCATTGTACAAGCATTTTGATAAATTCTGAACTTGATGTTCAGATGTCCATTAAGCAAAATAAAGTGCTTCCTAGGTCTGGAAAGCATATTATAGCAGTTATTGTAAAACAGTTCATATGATATGTATTCTCAACAGTGCTCCGGCTTTTTGAGACTGAATTCTTTCTGTAACAGTTGCAGTACTATTCAGCTCCAGGAGCAGAAACTTAAATCTAGTGCTAGCCCTCGAATTTTAGCTCCTTTGCCAAAGGTGCCACGTACTGCACTTTCAGCTTCACAACAAAATAGTCAAGGGGGAATAACATATACTGAAATGTGAACAAATATAGAAAGTGACTGGTAGAAAACTTTTTTTTTTAGATTACAACTGAAGCATATTTTCCTTGATTCACATTATATTTATACTACAATAATTTCTACTGTTCTTGTTCCTGTATAAATCTGTGATAAGAGACAGAGTGCTTACAAACCAAACTTTATCATTGACACTAGTCCTCTGCCCAGGAATAGCCACATGAAAATTAATGGAGTTCTCTCTTGAAGATGGATCTTCAGGATGAAGTTGATATCAAGACCATGCTTAACAAGTGAACAAGTAGTAAGCATAGAAAGAAGAGAAGGGTGTCAGAGAAGGGAACATACAGTCATAGAGACAACAGCTACTGACTTTTAGTTAAAATTTTTAGGTCTGATAAATGTAAATATGGATCAATACTCATAGAAATGAGTTATAGTATACATGAGATTTCTTATAGCATCTGAGCACTTGCCTAGACATCTGGCAGGGTTTGACTTATCAAGTTTCTCCATTTCCTAGTCTTCTAGGAGTTTTGCATTGGACCCTAGGTTTCCTGTATGGTATTGTGTTTGGTTTAGTCTCACACCGGATTACATTGTACCAAGCAATAAAATGAAATAATGGAAATGTATCGGTACATGGCAGGAGTCTGGCATATACCATCTCACATCTTTGACTAATGTATGTGAGGAGATGAGGCAAGGATGCAAATAAGGAAGATGAGGAATTATTCTGGTAATTCAAGTAAGTTCTGTGTAACAGTTGAAAAATATATTAATTCCCTTTAAAGCTAATTTAAATAGTGCAGAACATGTGAAAATTTAGTCATTTTACTATACAGACATTTTACAGATCTACAGTGCAGGCTAGTTCAGCTGTCTCAGAAGCACACCAGTATAAATTTTCATCTTGAAAGCCCATCATTTGTTTGTAAATGTTTAGTTTTGTCTTGGCCAGTTTTAAACCTTGACGGTGCTTTACAGCTGATTTCCTTAATAGTATCTTTTGAGAAAATTTGTCAAAAGCTTTTCAAAAGAAACAATAAAAGATATTGTTTCTCCTTTATCCTCTATGCTGTTGTCACACTCACAAATTCTAAAAGAACAATGAAGTACAAGCCTTCTTCTTCATGGAAGCTACTGTAGTTGTATGTTTAATTTTTACTCTTTGATGCATTTCTTAAGGTATCTTTTACTGTCCTTTCACACAGTTTTCACTCTGGAACTGAAGCTAGGTTATGGGAATAGCAAATGCCAAACATAACTGTTGTAGCTATATTAAAGCTAGGCAAAATATTTGCTGAATTCCAGACATTGTATAGAGCAGTTGACTCTCAGGCATTATATATTCTTGCCAGCAGCTCATCTATTTCATTCTTAAATTTCTTCAGAACTCTTAATTTAAGATTTTCCAGTCCTAGTGACTAGTCAGCATTTAATTTTCCAATTTGTTCCAGCACCTCCTCATTTGACACTCAATTTCAGACAGTTCTTATTTCATGAAAATACAGGAACGTCATTGTCACATACTTGTATGTGCAGTAACAAAAAAAGCTAAAGAACTAAAGGGGTGGCAGTGAGGACAGGGTTTTTCTCCTCCTGATTCCTTGGGTAGCTGGTTTGATTTCATTTTGCACAGTGAATGCTCCTTCTTAGATCTGTGCTTAGAAAACAGCAACTTTCTAAATCCTTTTTTTCAAGATTAAATTAGGGGTTTTTTTTGCCTCATTTCAAATCATTTTGTATGTATGGGCAACCAAAAATTTTTTTAGGGAATTAATTTATGAACAACAGCAGCTGGTACCAGAAGCAACTTCCATCAGTTTATTCATCCAATAGACATAGTTTGGCATAAATAATGGAGATACATACTTTTAAAGAGGACTGTTAACACCTTCAAGAAGTGTTCCCACACTGCTCCAGTTAGTTATGTATTTTCCTTTGAGGGTCTTCATTTATCCTTTATTTAATACAGTTAAAATATTGCAAAGTTATACCAGGCCCAAATGACAAGTTATGTAGAAGTATCAATTCTTGGAAACAGATTTTAGCTTTTAATCAGTGTTGATACTAATGCTAGCTATGTCTGTGATTTGTTAAGGGTTTTGTAGTTGAGTATATTTTCATTATCATAATTTGATGCACAAGAGTTAGAGCCCAGATAATTAGAAGTGAAGAGCAGAGGATAAAATATAAAAAGTGACATTTCCTCTGACAAGCAAATATTAGCTAAAATAAAGCAGAGATTTTATTTCGAAATTTAATTCTGTTACAAAAGGAAAAGAAAAACTAATGAACCAGGTCACCCTCACTATCTTTACTTATGGCTATCTGAATATACAGATTTTATAGCTAAAGTCAGAAAACACTCCACTCTAAATCTACTCTATATTAAACCAGCAGTCTGGTCTGGATTGTCATGTTATAAATGAATCATTTCAAGAGGATAGTTTAGAATAAAAAGGAAATTAAAAAGGAAGAAAGAGTTATCTTCTTTACCCCTTTAGGGATATTGTTGAATATATTATTTTCCTTCTGTCTCAAATGGTCAGGTTCTGCATTGACAGGGATCAAAGACACCATATACAAAAGGAGGAGAGATCAGTGAGGAATTTAGCCTTGAAAACTCCATTTATCATAATACTTAGACTATTTTTTTGATCAAAGAATTTACAGTGACCCTTACAGGGTCCTAAGAAGGCTTTTTTCAAATCCTCTGTGGTTTGAAGCATGACTATAACAGTGGGACAACAATGGTGTCCTTGCTAATGAAATCCTCCAACCATTGGGTAGCTATTCAGCAGTGCATACTGATTTATGTCTATAGCAAACTATATTACTAATCACATAATGTTATTATTAGCCCAGTTGTGCTCCGATGAGTAAAGGAAAACCACTCTTTATTTTTTCCTTTTCCTCTGAGTGGGTTCCTGTGACCTGAAAGTCTTCCTAACACAAGGTCATGTTTTCACTATTTTTATTCAGTGTGTATATTCGGCATCTAGAGAATATTAAGGGGCTTTTTAGACTGCAGTTTCATCAGTTTCCTTATCTTTCCACACCCTGAACTCACTAAATCTTTCTTTGAAATAACCTGCTTGCAATGTAAAAGTACAGACACAAAAAGAGAGAAGTATAAAGAGAAATATATGCAGGATTAACTGCAATCATTTCTTTGCCCTAATAAGGAAACATATATTCATTCATTGTCAAGAAAATTTGCAATCACATTCCTTTTTCACTTAAAGCTGCTTCTGGGATCTCTGTTGAAGGTAGTAATTAGATGTATGTTTTCCCATTTGAATCTGGTCAAAAGACAACCTGTGGTTTATTTGTCTTTTAAGGTGGAAACCTTATATTAATATCTCTGCTGGGAATACTGCAATATAAAATTGTCACTTTGAGATAGACCTTAACCCTGTAAACAATACAGAACAAATAACATTGTTGCTTTTCTTTTGTTACTTGTCATTTTGTGAGCAGTTGAAAGTAAATACTTAAAAAGCCCTTTTAATTTTATTTTTTGTAAAGACTAACTACACAGCTAGAGTCTTGTTGTTTAAGGACATGGTCAGAGGATGTCTACATCAGCAGGTAGGGCACAGTGGTTCTACAGAATGTGCATGGTAAAACAGTTATTGGCTGAGGACCTGATATTCCATGTGCCATGGAAGATCATCATTTTGGCTTAGTTTTGGTCAAAAGGGGTCTGTTCTGTGTGCTTTATACCTGTCCATGATGTGAGCCCAGGGGTGGGAAGTGGCGTTGACTGTTCCAATCCAGTGAACAGTCTTGATCTGAATCAAGAAGCTAATACAGAACATCTAATGAGAGTTTTGTAACACACAGCATGCACAATAGGAATCAACACCTTAAGCAGGAGTGTAACTTCATAGTATGTTTCCAGTTCCTCCAGAGTTCATGTGTAAAAGGGATTTGGGCTTAAAAAATGGTAGGCTTCCCATTGGCACTGCCTGGTAAATGGTCTTCAAACATCATGCCCCATATGCACTGAAGTGGGAAAAGTTACAAACATTTCAGGATTAGTCAATGTGAAGAGAAGTTGCAGTGAAAGCCATGGTCCTCAACTTTCCACATTGAGAAACAGAAGAGAACTATGGCTCTGGGAGTCTGCAGCTTTAAATAAAAATCTCACTACAGTTTTATATGCCTTTCAGATGTGTACTCTTCAGAGAAAATGTTCTCTTTTTTTGTTATTTTGTGGTATTGTATAAAATGCAGTGTCAGCATAAAATGCATTATTTTTTTTCTCAGAGATATTCCCACGATTTTCATGTCCCAGCTTAATATCTCAGAGCCACTTAGCTAGAAAATTAAACTGAAAAAGGATTAGAAAAGATTAGTCAGATGCATTTAGAGAATTGGTATCAATATTGAGCTTTTCTTTTGGTTGTGTGCCATGACTAGGTGATGAAACCACAAGTTTTTCATACTGTTGTCCCTGCATGCTGAGGAAAACTGCAATCAATATTTTCCTATCTGTCATTATAAGAAAAAAAATCATTCAAAGAATGTAATTAGCCTGTAATTATCAGGTGATAATGAATAACACATCCAATATCTTGCCTCCTTTGGAAGTTACAGTTTTGCTGTGAGAGAAAATGAGACAAGAAACAGCTTTCAGTGCTGTGCTGTCAAACTAGGTGACTGAGACTCTAAATAGTTTATGAAGTAGTTGTTGACAGCTGAAAATAATCTCCATGCAATGTCAAATTACCAATTCATCAAAATGTCTCCATAAGAAGGGGAATGAAGAATATTAGTGATTAATTAATTACAAATCAAATAAGCAGGGGAGATGAAGGGAGCTGTTAGAGGGATTAATAAGGAATGGAAATACAGATTTATGTGATGAGAGTATATGTTGGATCTTGGAAATGAGAAAATTCAAGGAAGATTCTATCTTTTTGAAATCAGTCTTTTACATATATAGCATGTATTTATGCAGTGTAAATTATGGCCAGGGGAAGCAACTGAGGCCAGGAATTAATAGGATTTCAATGCAATTTGACAGGTTTGTCGATAAGAAGAATATCCCATTATCCTTGTTAATGCTAACTAAAATTATGTGGAAGTGTTATTAAACCTCATGCTTGAAGCTTGAAGCCCACCTTTAGTTATTTTTGATCAGGAGACTTGTGCGGCAGCAAATTAACCTTAAATTTGCCTACTTAGAGGTCTTTGAACTTTTCTTTGCAACATCTTCTTGCAGGGCCCCTTTAGACCCTGGGTGAGTGGGATCTGAATTCTTACCCAGAGGGTGATACTGATGTTTCTGTTTCTTTCTACTGGTTTCTCTTCATGGGTTTAGAATGAAGCCCTTGAGAAACTGTGTATGTGAGAATGGATTTTTAAAATTAGTATTAGATAAAATATGCCCTGGTGCTCTCATAAAGACAGAGCACCGTAATTACCTGGTACATGGACGGTATGCTTCACATTTTAACAGGTGTTGCCTGAGGTCTAAGCTTTTCACCAAAGTACCTAATAAGGAGGCAGCAAGTACTGTGATCTTATTACACCTGCTACTATAAGCATTAGAATTAACATCATAAATGATATGATTACTGTTGCTTCACAGCAGCCAACACAAACTGAAACTGAAGTGGTTTTACAAGCTGGAGAAGGACCTTCCTTCTAGCACCTGTTTTCCTATGTTCATTATGTTCTAAAAAAACCTTTCTGGTTAATATTTTCTTTTCTTAGCCTTATGCATGCAGACACATTTAGGCAAAAGCTATTAAGCCATCTTGGGAGAAAGCAAATGTGTGTTTGGGAGAACACACAACAAAAGTTCACTGTTAAATTGTCTGTTCCTCACAATCTGCAGTTTTTCAAGCTCTCTGTGGGGAGGGTAACAACTCTGATTCCAATTTTGATATCAAATTCTTATGCAGTCTTCTGACTGAATTTTACATGAAATCTTCTGATTTGTGTTATTTCTTAACTTATTTGAAAACATGACAATAAAATGCACAGATTAGAATAGTTTAAAATACAATTTCTACATGCACAGTAGCATCCGTTCCTGATATTTTCAGTGTACATCACAATGTTGTTGGTGGCAGCTAATATTTACATAGCAATATATATTTGAATAGGGATGACTTTCTCCAGAGGCAGGAAGTACAGAAGCACTTTTCTTCTTGCCGTACTGTGTGTTTCACTCTAACATGTTATTATCCCATTGTTGCAAAAAGCAGTTGCAGCTGGAGAGACCTTTTGGACTCACTGCACTCCCGAAGGAGGAGCAGAAGTAATTAGGTTCTCTCTGCTCCCTCTGAAACCACAGACAATCTTCAGTGGCTGATGTAGTGTGACTCAACTTCATCCTCAGTGTACAGCAGGACCTAATAGGTTCAAATGAACTATAAATGATAGTGGTAGACAACAACTGGTACTTCCTTTATCAGTGTAATTACTGCTATGTGTGAAAATCTAAATTAGGAACCAGACCCTGAATGGCAGCTCAGCTGTGCTAGAATCAGCACAGAAGAAGTGAAAAACGACTTCAAGCAGTCTGTGTTTTCTCCAGATTCAGGGGCCATGCATATCCTTGTTAGGCATCACAATCTGAGTTGTGTTCAACGAAATTTAGAGGCGCAGCTTGATTTTTTGACAATGAAACATTTCAGCAAGCTTTTCAGCTATAATTTATAGACTAAATGTTATCTCTGTGTATATAATGACTTTTTCTTGTGAATATTCCATTTTTAAAAGTAAGCCTAAGCTTGCCTATGGACAGTAACAAGTATAATAGAAAAAAATTTTCATTAACTGCTCACTGTGAATATGTATTCTATCTTATTGGTGTTAGACATATTTTCTCATAAGGCATTATGTATCTGATTCACCCACAGATATAATGTGTTCTCTGCAAATCATTTATGAATGCAGTTGGGAAATATCTCTGATTAAAACATTTGCACTATAACAAAGTTGTTAGGAAGACATATCGGAAATTTACCCAGATCCTTTGTGATGTCATAATATCATGCACCCCATCTTAAGACTAAGCTAACAGAAGGCACCAAACCTTATGTTTGCAGTATGTACAAAGGGCTGATAGCTCTAAAAAGCTTGTAAATGTTTGAGACAACAAGAAGTCAGAAATTAGTGTCAGGATGTCACATTGTCTTCTGTCTGTTATACTTGGAAGGAGAAAAATGGAAATTCTCTTTCAAGGCTGAGACTCTCAGGGTGAGATTCTTTGCTTGAAAGGGGCAAGTAAACTTTTCTTCTAGGAAGAGTTAATATATGTGTTGTTGCATCATTTAGCAGCCTTGTTCATCCCCAGAAAATACATTTGTCTTGTCTTCTGTTTAGTTGCCTCTTCCACCATCTTCTTTCTCCAGCTAAACACTGCATGAACTGCTGCTTCCTCAAAGTGTGGCCACTGATTGCTCCTTGCTATATTGTCTGCCATTTCTGAGGTGTGTTTGTTCCCGTTGTCTTTGTAGTTCCTCTGAAGGTGTTACATTCATAGTGTCTTCTCCATCAGACTAAACAAGTTCTGTTACCTCAAATGACCTTCAGGTCGTTCTCAACCCTGAATCATCACGGTGTGTGTAGAAGGAGGTGAACTGTGCTCTAGACTACACTGGCTATATTGACTAGCTGACCTCCTCCAGTTACAGAGGAACTGACTCATATGCAGACATCTCCAAGTCACATAATCCCATCCAACAGTCATTTCTAACATGATCTTTATGGGTGTTCAGTTTTTGTAAGGGAAACTTTCATCACAACAAATACTAATGTACTGTACATCAGTGAATATTAGGGACAAAAATCTTCCTTCAGCAGGGACATATACAAAGTATTAAACGTGTTTCAGTGCCCAGTTACACAAGTCAGATAATGATGAACTTGTCCAAATCAGTGCCTAACAGAGCTTCCACCAAGCAACACTCTATTTGGAAGTGTTCAACAACCAAGTCATAAATATCAAAGTTTTTTGATTTCTGCAATGTGAATGAACCTGTAAGAGGCATGTATTTGTCACATTTTTCTCGTCATTGTTAGTATAATATTATTGATTTTGATCAACCTTACCCTCATGTTTTTCCGAGGCATCCTTAGATGCTTAGATATAAAATTTTAAAATAAAATTTTAACCTGCAAGTACAGGAAGGATAGGTTTTAAAGAAGGGATGGGAACTCTTGACCTTAAAAATCTCTCCAGAGGAAAGAAACATTTTCTTGGCATTCATATAAAAATGAGAAGAAATGCCCATTCTCTGACCAGCGTTTTTCCCTTTCAAAGGCTGAAAGATGTCTCCTGAATTTGCATTCATAATTTTCTGGCCAGGTAACTTGTCAGAGGAAGTCACAGAACTTTCAATATATATGAACTTACAAGTTTGTGCATAAGGTGATATTTGTATCTCAGCTGAAGAGAAATTGGATTACTTTCATGAACAAAAATCATAGACATTTATTTTGGAGGACATATTGAATGTGTTGATCTTTCATGTTCAAGATAGAACATGAATGCACAATTGCTGTCAAATTTGTTTATATAGTTGCTGTATAACCATGCTGCTACTTTATAAACTGCTGTATAGTACCATATCCTTTTCTGTTATTCAAAAACTGTCTTTAAGCACTGCAAGTTTATGAATAAGAAGGGCAGATGTAGAATAAAAAGGTATTTTATGATAACTTGTTTATCCCTTCAGATAAAATGGTCCATTTTGTAATCCTTTCCCAGTATTCCTACAAGCCTTCAAATTTTTACTATATAACAAAAATACCAGAAAGGGCTGGTTACTAACTAGAAATCAATGGAAGCCCTGTGTAGTACTCAAAACACAACTGTTCATACAGACTATTATACTGCAAAGGTCCTTTGTATTGTGTACAATTACCTTATTTTGTTATACTACCTTTCTTGCCTCAAAAAAATTTCAGCTACACTATTTTTCAACTGTTTTTTTCTGTGAATAGATTAGTTAAATAAAAAAGATAAGTATTCCATATATTCTATGATCTTTTTTATTTGGTAATTTTAGGAGAAATTGTTATGATTTTCTCTTAAGGCATTTATTCTTGAAACTTCATCCACACCTATGCTGTTGTTAGTTCAATAACGTAATCGATGGAGTGGCAGAAGGTTGTTTGCACTCATCTAGCTCACATCCCATGAGACAATATTTCTTTAGCAATGTACCACTGGGATGCTATGCTGGAGTGAAAGAATGGAAGGAATATCTCCTCTGGAAGTGGGGCACTACCCAAGCCTGTACCTACTACACAACTATAGAAGGAAATGCATGGCTGCCCTGTGATCCCTGGGCCTTGGGAAAGGGGGCAGCTGGCGTGCCCAGCACAGTGTGCATGAAAAGGGGAGACTCCTTACACACCAGCTAAACCTGCACAGTAAAAGGACATGAATTTGTATCTACTGACAGAGAGACGATACTGCTCTATATTTGTTTAAGTTTATGTCTTTTGTGGGATTTCTTGCAATGCAGTCTGAAATCTTGAAAAATAGTGTGAAAAGAAAGTCACTGGTTTCCTTCAGGCCAAGTGTAAATTTAAAGGGTCAGATATATATATATAAGAGAATCGCATATATAAGAGAATTAGAATAAAAAAATACAACAGAAGTGGCATTTTTACCTGTTATTCTTGTGATAAATATTAGAAAGAAATTTTTAGACACTAAAATTCTGTATATATTTTTACTTTCAATTTATTCCTGAATTTCAGGATTGAAATAGATTTCCAGTTTAGAAGCAAGAAGAAGTTAAAAAAATGCAGCAATAGTGAGAAGACCTAAGGATAGTGTGAAATAACTAATTTAATATTGACTTCTAATGTTGTGCCATGTCTAAGAGAGAGAATGAGCTCTTTATTTCTTTTGTAGAACACTTTGAGAGCCACAGATGATAAAAAAAAAGCATATGAAACATGTTTAGCTTTAAAAGTAGGTGAATATCCAGCAGAGAGAGTCAGGTTCTTTTATGGTAATATGCACCTGATTTTTAAAACATATGATGAGGTAAAGATGACCTTCCAAGAAGGTCTGAGAAATGTATCATACAATGAATACTTCAATAATCTCAGTCTGCTATTTCATTTATTCCAGAGAAAACTAATACGTGACTTGATCACTGTCCACAGATATTTATTTTGACAACAATATTCTGACATTCACCTTCTGTAAAGTGATGAAAAGCATTGTTTGAAGCCTGAAGCTAGACAAATTCTGACTAAAAATATGGTAATTGATGTATTTAACTTTTTTTTTTTAAAAAGGTAATCATTGCATGAATATTTTCCTGAAGTTATTCTGTTTTTTATTTATTGAAAGTTCTCGTATAGAGGTTTCTATTAGCTTTTCCATTCAGTACAAAGCACTTAAGAATCAGGTGTAAAGTTTATGTCATGTTCTTTTCTATACTATGCAAATAAACAGTCAAGGTCTTTGTAAAAGAAAGTTAAATATCTTGCTGATATTTCACTTGAAAGAATGAAAAGACAAGAGATTTATTTAGCTATAAACTCTTATAGGAACCAAGTGACTTGGGGTCTCTTACTTTGTGCTATAAGCATATTTACTATGTTTTATCACCAGAACTAGCCATCAAATCATGAAACTATTTTTGGGAAAGCAGCTGATTTGACAAAGCTCTCACTTAGATTGTTTCTCAAATCAGGATCGGTTATCTGATCAGGAAGACTCAAGTGAATAGGCGACTTCCTTTTGATTTGTTCAGCTTAATGTCAACTCTACAGCAGGTTTCTCACTTCCCGGATAAATGTCTGTATTCTTTTACGCTGGGTTCCTTTAATTATCTTATAAAATAAATACTTGGTTATGCACAGATAACTATATTTAAATTGGACAGATACAATGAGATACTGTTTAACATTTAGGAAATCTCTGCAATACTCCAGAATGATTGACTGCAGTCTGAGTCTCTGCCTTTTATTTTTCAATAAGAATAAAAAATAGCTCCATTTCATTAAAAGTCAGAGCAGGAAAAAAAAAATGCCAAAGAAATAAGAAAATAATTTTTAACTAGGTTCTACTTCCCACTTACAAAATGCATGTACTGTGGACCTCACAAACAGGCAGGAACCCTCACAATTTGTGATTCACATCAAACTTTGTGGTACCCCTAATAGTGCTTAAAGTGGTTTATTGCCGTGTATTCCCTGAAATGGCTATCCCTTTTCACTACTGCAAGCCATGTTGTTATTTTATTATGCATCTGCCAGAACCCAAATTTGTGGCTGGGAATATTTAAAATTTGAAGAAGTGACAATGGCTTTTGTGGGGATAAGAAACCATCGCATAATATATGTTCAAAATCCTACACTTGGTTGAAGGCTCCTTTGACCAGAGGTATGATTCTTGGGGGTCTTGCAAAAGGTTCAGAGCCCAGAAAAATGTCAGATGGGGATAGTATGATTCCAGTTCAGCAGAATATTAGGCATCCCTCTTAATCTGCTAAGTGCAATGGCTGGTCTTTCTACATTCTTTATAATATTGCTGGAAAAACAGTGAGATCAGGATGCCATTGCTGCTCTACAACAACCATTAGAAAGAGGTTCATTCTCCTGAGTAATTTAGGTGCCTAAAGTTGGGATAGGCTAATTCTTGTCCTGTCATCTTCCAGTGCTGATGGAATAGCCCCAGAAATCTCAGGTGTCCTGACACTTGAGTGACATCTGGATTGTTGAATCTTGGAATAGTAACCCTTGCCATGATGTCCACAAAAGAAATGGCTAAACAGAAACTTTTCTATTAGAAAAGTCAACACAAGACCATTACCTAACACTGGAAATAGAGAGCTATTCTCCTAGCAGTATAGGGGTATGCTACTAAGCAGATTACTGGGAGCTGAGTATTGATTTTATTTTCTTTCTGTCTTGATTTGTTTTTAAACTATCTTATATGTTGGACAGTCACTAAGACAACATTTGCCTCAAGGAGTACAGGTGTATGCAGCACAACAAAATACTGGCATGTTCTGGACCTGTAAAATTATCCATTAGAAATACTAATTATTGATGATGTCATTCTTGCTAAAGTGAATATGTACCTCTGCTTTCATAGCCTATTTTATTCATCATTCTTGCATACAATATTCTCCATGAGAGTAAACACTCATTTCTCTTTCAAAATGTCTCCTGTTCTATATCTCTCTGATAGCTGTGTCCAGATCACCCATCTCTAACAGTTTTAAAAAGCCAAAAGAAGTGCACAGCTACCAGCAAATCTAGTGAAAACTCATTTGCAAGGGAATGAGCTGTGTTCTGATACAGTTGCAGTGAAATAGAAGTTCAGATAGTAGATCTGGCTCTAATAATATTTTTCATAAAATCCAGTTATAAAATGAACATACATGATGTCTGGACTATCTGAAACTTTGATCATGTATCTTAACTATTAGATTAAAAAATTCACACAAAGACAACAAAGAAAGTAAAAAACTAGCACATTATAAAATATCCTTGCTTTGATGTTTTGAAATTTCTTTTACTGTTTAGTTTAAATGCCTTAAAATTCCTTATATCAGCTTATAAACATTTTGATTTTGAGACTTATTTTAATGTGAAGACACTTTGTAAAACCCTTTGATATAGCAAAGTACAGATAAACTCATTCCTTTGTAAGTATTGAGAGTTTCTTCTGCATATAAATTTTTGCTGTGAGACAAAGCAGCTCCAAATTTCCTTATGCAAATGTGTGAGAATTCACCCTTACCACTGATTGCAGAAAATGATGTCTTTAATTAATAGAACTCAGTAAATTCTGTTAAGGGACACATCAGTGATGAAACTAGATTTTCATCCTTTCAAGCTGTAATGGTGTGTAAAATTATTCATTTAATCTCTTAGTATTTATTTTTCTTTTCTTTAGCTTAATAAAAATTGAGAAGGAAAGCTGGTATTCTTTTAAAAAGGATGGAACTAAGTATTTTCATATCATGGTGCAACAAGGTACAAGTTGTTGCTCAGCCTGATAGATAAAAACCCGTCATCACTAATGCTTTTATAAGAAAATAAGCACAGTATGGAATGATTCTGGATGTGAAACACCTACCACTCAACATCTGGGTGGGAAATAGGTCATTTTTTATGTGAAATATCATTTTAAGGAACTCGCTCAACCCAAGGTACAAAATTCCTATACCTTCTAACAGGAATTTTGCCTATGTAAAAACTTAAAATTGTCTATTGAAGAACTTATACCTTACTGAAAAGCTCTTTTGACTACAATTCCTGTTAAGGTAGACAGCACAGTGCACCTCCCTGGAAATAAAAGAATTCAGAAATGTGCAAGTATTAAAATCCAAAGAAACTGAAACTATTGTTTCTTCTGTCTGACTTCAATTACGTGTCATTATCTTTACCTTCCTCCTTGTGAGTCACCCCTTAAATTCAACAGTGGAAAAGAAGAGGTAGGTCGGTAGTTATGCAAGATCAGAAAGAATCCCCTTCATGGAGAGAGTTTATGAAGTGTAGCAATGGTTGGTTGTGCTCCTAACAGGCAAAGTGAAGCTGCCAGTGTGGAGAACATATTTAAAACTCTTCTATAAGATACCACATTGGGCCTGTAAAGCCAAATCTACCCAGATGTAATAAAGCATTTCTAGATACAGTTTAATTCTTCAAAGCAGAAGATTGGAAGGGGCTTCCAAGGCAAAGACAAACCAGGTAATTGACATCAAATCCAGGAGAACCTGCAAGGAGTCCACTATATGCCCCTTCTTAATTTTCTAGATCGGCTTTTGCACAGATAATTTAAAAAACATCACAGTGGTTTGAAAAGCAGCTGCAGTCTACCTGGCAGTAAGAACAAATCTCTTAGAAGCAGAAATCCTCACAATCCTACCCACAGCTAAAATACTTATGCCAACTGTGACTGCAATTTAATTACAAAGCAAACTATATCCATAACAAAGGAGAACAATTATAGGTAATCTAGCCCTGTAGGCAAACAGAAATCAAGTATAATAATGTTGTATGACAATTATTTGTTCTGATTTCTCTAGCTGGGCATTTTATTCAGAATGGACTAAGACAACTTGTGGAAGATGGAGTTTTGTAACAGCTTTATGGTGAAGATCATTTCAGCAAAACCTGGAGGTGTTCATTTCCTTTAAAAAAGCTATTATCCTAAGAATCTTCTATTGATACAGACAGTTTCTCCAGCTATCTCCCTGGTTTCAGTCTTTCTGAGAGCCACCATAAAACATCTCTTATAGAACCTGAACTCTCAGTATTCCTCTATCATTTTGGCTTTTTGTTTTCAGCCCAGAAATGATATGGAGATGGTTCTATGAGCAAGGAATAAAACCAGGGGTGGGGTGAAATTCCAGACAGAGGTATTTAAATTTAGATGTCTACATGTAGAATAGGTGCCTAGGCTTTTCTTATAGCCATTGAAGGCTTGGGTCTTTAGGTGGTGACATATAGGTATCTAATGCCATTTGTGAAGCCCTGAGATATGCGAGATGTCTGTATGGGGCCGACAGAGATGACATAAGAACCATAGTACACCAATGCCCTTGTGGACTTGCAGATCAAGGCCAGGTGATATAGCCTAAGGAAACTTAAGATGCACTAGGGTTTGTTTGTGGAAATCTGAGTGGAGCCCAGATTCCATCCACAGGTCCACTCACACTTTTGAATGGATTAATACCTGATTTTCCTGCAAAAAGCTGCAGAAAATTCTGTGGTTTGATTCTTTTGATAAGTGATTTTAGGAGCTGACTGATAGAGTAGGATTAGATTTGCCTTTTTAGGTGTCTATGCATTAACTTAGAGTACAAGCTCCATTATAGTTAATAAAGAGCTAGGGCTTCAGTATAGGAATTGTTTACCTCCGGTTCAGCCTCTGCTACCATATGGGACCAGCTAAGGTATCTGAGATGTCCAAAGGGCCTGGCAAGGGAAACACATATCCTTCAAGAAACCTGTGTGCTTTCAGAATGTCAGGAGATTCTGGGTGAAATACCCTAAACAATCTAACACAGCACTAACTTCTTATTTGTGGGTAACTGACTCATCCTTCTAGTTGATCCAGTAAGAGATCCAGTTTGCCCTGAGATGGATTATGTTTAGGTAGACACGTACTTTTGGTACAATGTAGATTTACAGCTGTTAGCTGTCTGATTTTTCAGTAAAAAACATGATATTGAAATGCCAGTGCTGAACATCATCCCCCTTTGAATTCTTGGTTTTTGATTTTGACTTTGGTGACATTACAATTCAAATAGAATGAACAAGAAAATCTTGAAGGTTAAAGATGTTCAGAAGCTCTGTGTGTGCTCTAAAATAATAATCAATCAGACCTCAGCTTTGACATACCATAGATGTGCAATACTCACAGTTTATGAGTGTTCATTTTTGCTCTGGGTTAGTCATTAGCCATGTTTGACTATGCTCTTATTTATAATCAACCGCAGCTGGGGGTCCCACTTTACTTCTTGGGGCAGACAGTGCCATTCTCTGCCCTGAGGTGTTTTAAGTCTAAATACACAGGATAGACAAAAGAGGGCGGAGGAGGAATGTATGCAAAATGACTTTCCTGCTCCATGACACAGCTGGGAAAGTGTTTCATTTGCATTCAGCTTCAAGAGACAGGTTCTAGGCAAGACCAAATGTTCCTCATTCTGCTTGTGGTGCATTACAGAAGCAACACCAGGAAATGGATGTCCAAATCCTCCTGTAATGTAGTTCTGTCTTACAATTTCTTAGGATTACACCAGATGTGTGATGTCCAATCCTAGCGGAAAAGCAAGTCCAAAAATGCTAATCCTAATAGAAAACCTCACATTGTACATTAAAAGAGATGCTGTAAACTTCAATGCTTTCTTTGCTCCTAAAGATCATAGGATAATTTTACAGCTGTACCATTAACTATGCTCAGATGAGACTAAATAGTGCTTCCTACTCTGAAATAATAAACCTAAGTTGTATACAGAGCCATCCTGAAATATTTATGGAAAATATCCCATTAACTTTCTTGGAAGTATGATAAATGAACATTTATTTTTAATTTTTATTATTTAAAATTTCATTATTTTATTATTATTTTTCCCAATACTGCTAAATGAATACATGGAAATAAATGGAAAGGATAACAAAAAAATAGGTAAAAATATTTTCAATATGTAACCATAAAATCCTCCCTAAATACTTGTATTAGCTTATAGAATATATATAAGATAAAACATAAGCAAAAATACTTGTTTTATACAGTCATCATTCTATAAAGGGCCCCTTTATATCTGGTGTATGGTGTAGCACAAGTTGTCTTGTCTCCAAAAGATTAAATTTCTGGAATATTTAACTGGTTTATGTCCCTTACTAATCCTGCTATATTTTAAGTTGTGTCAGCACTTCTGTGATAGTCTCTATTTTCCAGGGGTTTACAAAACAGATGTAAAAATTTATTCCATGCTGAAAATATATTTTGTTATTTCATACAGATAGACATGTTATGTACTTAAAGTTTACTATATGTTTTAGGGTGTATAAAAATATGTATAAAATACAGTATAAATTAAACATAAAATATTTATTCTTAAGTGTAGATTTTTAAAAGTTCTATTAACATCAAAGAGTGTACACTTACATGCAAAACTTTATGATAAATATTTAAAACAGATATATAAACTGGATATTTAAACCAGATTCAAAAGCTTCAATTTTTAACAGTATTTTAGCCTGCAGTTTATACATTGTAAACTAGATACTCAAACTAACTAAGTTTGGGCTAGTCTTAGAATAGGTGTGTGTGGATGTAGTGCTGCATGAAGGTATGAAATCCTATTGCAAGGTGAAGGAGTGTAAATAGCGGCAAGTTCTATATTGTTTACGCCCACTGCAAGGCACAAGGGTGTACCTAGGAGTAGACTCAGGCCTCCAGGATTTGGCCAAGATTTTTTTGTGCCAAAAAGTGAAAGAGATATTGGAACTACCATCTAGGGACTGGATTTTGTATTCTCTGCACACTCGGAATCCACATTATATGTCTGCTTTTAGTGTGCAAAGAATGTAAGATTTATGTCCTAAAAGTAGAATTTAAATTTGCCTAGGAAGTGCTGTATTCCAGGGTCATAGTAAACATGCAGAACTTGGCATATGAAAGTGATTTTTAGAAGAAAAGTCAAATGAGCTAAATATCAGGAAAGAACAGAGGAAGATTTGATTCACCTAGAGAACTTTCTGTCATAAGTTAACAGGAGGATCCAAGGTTTGAATAGCTGAGAGGTGAATAATGATCTATAAGAACTGATGAGATAGTATACTTTAGTTCTTTACATACAGATACCATTACCCCAAAAAGGGGGTGAGTGTGGAGGAAGACCACCAGCAGATCTGAAAATAGGATTCTTCTGTTTGTAACTTCAATGCAGACATAATTCAACCAGTCAACCATATTATTGCATGTGCCAGTTCCTTCCATAATATAATTCAATATACTTCTCTTTGACAATGAATATTACAGGAACAGGGGAAAGGCAGTAATATGAAAGGGAGATCAGTTCTTCAATAATAATAGTCAAGAGGAAATTAAGAAATAATTTTCACTTTTACTTATTATCCAAAGAAAAAAATGTCCCAAATCAAATATTCCAAGTGAGACATCCCATGAAGTTTTCCTTCTCTGATTCTTTGTCAGCTGCAGAGATCAGTTTGACTGAAGTAAATTTCAATAGATTAATTATCAGGAGGAAAAGAAAGGTACAAGTCCCCCAGGTGTTACTCTTCATATTCATTGGCAGTCAGTGGTAACCTGATACAGTTCTGCTATGGGAAATACAACCCCAAATACAGACCCTGTAATCTAAAATATAACAATGGAGAGTACTCTTAAGTTTATTGCTCACATTTTTCAATCAAGAGATGCCTAGAAAAATCCCAAGACACAGTAGCATGAAAGACTGCTATAATGTTTATTCTGTGTGTGTTCTCCTAGAATTGTTTCCACATCTGCAAAGACTGTGACCATTTAATTAAGTAAAATACTACTCATCACTTTTTAACAAGAATGCTGTTAGGCTTTTATAGTATTTAAGAATTTAATGCATCCAGTCCAGCATTTTGTTTGCCCTGGCTGGAAGAATCCAAATAAAGCTGCATTGTAAACAGCAGTTTAGAATGCTTGCAGAAAAGATAAATTTGGAAATCCTAACACTGAGGTGTTTTTATTCCAGCAAGCTACAAATGTCAGCATAAGGTATTCTAGCACAAGACTTGTCAATGGAGAGACAGCTCACAAAATCATTAATAATACTATATTGACAAGATTTTATCTTGTCCCAGTGTCCCTGGAGTTGCAGGAAAACACATTGCAAGAGGCTTGCATTGAAAGGACACCCTCTAAATAGAAAGAAGAAAAAGAACAACAGTTACGTCTTATGCTTGATAGACAAAAAGCATCCAGAAATTTCACCTCAGGTCTCACCTTCCCAGTGATTAACTTTTCAAACATCCAGTGGCTGTTCACAGGTCTGCATTTGTGCCTTTTTATCACCACTGCCTTGCTCCCAGGCCTATTAAAGTGCCAAAAGAAACAGTTTCAGCTGTCTTGTCTAACTGGGGTATTTTGAATAGCATAGTATTTGTCAAAGCATGTAACTTCAATAAGGACTTTTGTGTGTTTTAAACTGGCATGCTGCATTCACTCACAGGGAAGTGCTCTGCTAACTGTACAATCCCTTTCTAATCCAACTAAACTGTCCAGGATAAGGACCTGCTTTCATACTAGTTTGTGGGGTTTTTTTTTGGTTGTTTTTTTTTTTCAAAATGCTAAATAAATACCAATCAAAATATTGAAGTTTAGGAGGCTTTTTTATTTAATTTTTCACTGTATGTCACAGCTGTATCAGGATGGTGAGCAAAACACAGCAGTGAGTATTTTCCAGGAGGAAGGAAGTTGAAAGGAAGTAATTTCTTACTAACTGATACAAGAGAAAAAGTGGGTTTGCAATCTGTATTTGGACAATATGAGTGAAATGTACTCATTGAGCTTTGAGCAAGAGGTAGTGCCAGTGTAATTTTGGATCTGTCACTTCTGTTCTGACTGGCATTTTTTGAGCTTGTTGTGTAAGCTTTCCTACTGACAGTTTGTCACAAGAAAAAGTGGAAAGCATAGACTCCCGCTATGTCTGAAAGTGTCTGATCTAGAAATTTAATACATTTGTGCACTATATGAGAAAAAGACATTGATGGCTCAGGAATATTACCTCTGACTTTTTAATATGTATCTTTTTAGAAGCTATGTATTTCTGCTAATGTGAAAATCTAGTGAATTACAAATTTAGGTTGCCGAGCTTTTTTTTTTTTTTTTTCCTTGCAGTCCATTGCCACAAAACAGGAGCAGTAGGACTTCAGTCAGATCCTTGGGTGTTGAAAATTGACAAAGATCTGTTGAATTCGGTGGTGCTATGCTGATTTACTTCATCAGAACTCCTGGTCAATAAACCATTTGATCTGTCTTCAGACATCATATGATGACTTCAAGGCTTTTTACAAGCTTGTAAGCAGCTCTTAACCACCAGAAGTTCCATGGCAGGTCTTGTAGCTGTAATGGTCTGCAGACATAAACATTATTAGCACAGCTCTTAAGACTGAGTGGTTAGGAGCTTCTTTGTTTAATATTCAGGGTTTTCTGGTTAAAGTCTATGACTTTCTTAAGTAGCTCCAGAGAACAGAAGGAGCTAGTAGCAGTCAAATAATTTGTAACAGTTATTTTAAGTTCAACAATCAACAGAGTTTTCTAAAGCAGAGATTAAGACTAACAGGATCCACATGGCATAGAATTATTGTAATTATTTTTTAAAGGTATTGGAGCTTACAGCTGGAAAAGCTGGAATACCATGCTCCCTCTGAATTGCATGGGGAAAGGTGTACAGTTTAAGCAATTGGTGATTTACTGAAAGCAGTGCCACAGGCTGTGTCTTTGACAAATGTTAGCTGTGAAGTTATAGGGATGGTGAAACTTGCAGTTCCCTAGTTCATAATACTCAGTGGTGTAGTTCCTACCCCTTACTTGTTTTGCATTTGCTTCTGAGATGACCTCCAGACCTTTTGTGACAGTTTATGGGAAACGTAGGGAATTCCAACTGAGTATAATATCTGTGGATGTCTGAGAAGATGCACCGTAGGTATGGAAGTTGAAGTTGTGAAACCATTTCCGAAATCCTTTCAAATAACTTCAATAGTTCATCCTGGAACTCTGCAGTGTATCAGGACCAGCATTTCACTTGAATGAAAGGACCTCAGGAGGTCATTTAGTACAACGTCCTGCTCAAAGAAAGGTCAACTACAGCAGCTTGCTCAGGGCTGTGTCCAGTTGGGTTTTGAGTATCTCCAACAATGGAGATGCTGCAGTCTCTCAGGCTAACCTGTTCTCAGAATGAAAAAGATTCTTCTTATGTTTAAATGGAATTTCCCATATTTCTGTTTGTGCCCGTTGCCTCTTGTCCTGTTACTGGGCACCACTGAGCTCTGTCCAGATCTGCCCTGTTTTCTCCTTGCCTCAGTCACGTATTTACACACATCAGCAAGATCCCCCTGAGCTTTCTCCTCTTCAGGTTGAAAAATACCAGATTTCTCAGCCTTTCCCCATAGGAGAGATGCTCCAGTCCCTTAAACATCTTAGTGGCCCTTTGTTGGACTCTCTCCATGTCTCTCTTGCAGCAAGGAGCCCAGAACTGGACACAGAACTTCAGGTGTGGCCTCACCAGTGCTGAATAAAGGGGAAGGATCACTTTCCTCAACCTGCTGGGAACTCCCTTCCCAATGCAGCCGAGGAAGCTGTTGTCCTTCTTTGCCACAAGGACATGTTGCTGGCTCATGGTCAGCTTGTTGCCCACCAGGATGTCCAGATCCTTTTCTGTAAAGCTGCTTTCCAGCTTGTCGGCCCCCAGCTTGTGCTGGGGCCTGGGTTTATTCCTCCTCAGGTGCAGGGCTTTGCATTTCTAATTGATGAACTTCATGACGTTCCTGTTGACCCATTCCTCCAGCCTGTCAATGCATGGCAGCACAACTGTCTGGTGCATCAGCCACTCTTCCCAGTTTTGTCTAGTCTGCTAGTTTGCACTGTCCTATTCATTAATGAAAGTATAAGTTTTGAACTACTGGCCCCAGTACTGATACTAACATGCACCATTGGCAACTGGCTTCCAACTGGACTTCATACCACTGATCACAGCTTTCTGAGCCTCACAGTTCAATCAATTTTATGTCCACCTCACTGTCTACTTCTCTACTCTGTACTTCATCAGGTTTCAAAGAAAATGTTATGGGAGAGAATTATCCCCCTTTTGGGAAAGGAGACCTCCATTTTTGAAAGGTGCTAACATAGATTACACCATGATTATCTGTTGATCATTGTAATGGTATTTCTATGAAAACTGGGGTGGTAAGCTTGCTTACTTTTCTATTCAACTTTCTCTGTGCTATTCTATTAATGAAAGCAAAACATATTCACTTGTAATACTTAAAGGAAACATTAATGCCTAGCTTTAAAATCTGTGCAGTACTTGGCAGGCCAGAAATAGCACTAGAAATCTTTAAGACTATTTCCTGATTCAGTAATACTGTTTGTCAAATGACAAATGTAGTCATACCCTGGTATTAAGGAACTTCACTTTCAACAAGAGTAACAGTATGAAACCAAATTTAATAAAAATTTTCTTTTTTATGATTTCTCATTGTGACCTGGTAACATGGCTATTTCAAACCAATCTCGTGCACATTTTCCCTAAATACAAACCAGTCTCAGAAGAGGTCACTTTCTTTTCATAATGGAAGCCTCGAAAAAATGAGAAGAGCAAGAGTAGAATTCCATAAAGGAAACTATTACATCATTAGCTATGGAGCAACACCTCAGAATGCCAAGGATGCTTGTAAAACCTCTTATAATTAGCTTTCTAAACAACTCTGAATTGTACCCTTATAATGTGTTCATATTGTTCTGCTTATTAAAAAATAAGCTTATGTATGCCCATAACCATGATGCACCACTGTCCTAACAGGACAATTATTTAATTTAGCATGCAAATTAGTATCAAAACCTTACTGCTGGCTTTTGTAGAAATGTACACACATTTTTAGACCACATTGTAAATAGTTCAGATAAAAATAGAAGCATATGTGATAATTGAAAATTATACCATTCCAGGGTTGGGTTTTTGGTGTGGGGTTTTTTTAAATTATTTTTAATTATTTTATTTTGTATACTATAGTGGAAGAGATATTATCACTTGATTTTGAAGTATTCTAGAGTAAAATTTGTACAACATGAGAATAATTAAGAATAGATGTTAATTTTGATAGTGAATATCCCCCCTCAGTCAGTTCAGTCTGGACCTGGTATACTACTTTCATTCAGTGCTTCCTCTTCCCTGTTTTTTTGGTGATTGATATTGATGTGAATCTGCCTTTCCACCTGCTATGTTTGTTGAGAAGAATCATTATAACAACTCACCCATTTCCATAGAAATAGACATTGCCCACATCTGGTTACTTATGAAATTTGTTGATGCATTTGCTTGTTAAATATCAGTGCTTCCATGTCTCCAAAATGTTTGTTTTGCTGCTTCTGTACAGAGCTACTGTGAGTGTTAATACTATGAAGTGAAAGCTGAACACAGGTAACTTCTAAGGTACTCAAGATGCACTTCCAAGCATTCAGACATCATTCCAGGTGTCCTAAATTCAGTGGGTGTCATTACTCAGGATTACACTGAAGGCAAAAGAAATACGTAAGATAAAAAGCCACTTGAAATAGTCTTTATTAACATGGAAATATGTTCTTTTAACATAAAATGCTTTCAAACCTGTGTAAAATGAAAGTAATTCTAAAGCAATAATACAACAAATGAAAGAAGTGCATTGCAAAACAAACCCTTAAACAATAAATTACAAGCTGCAAAATATGAGCAACAACCTCAAGGTAACTTCTTGATTTCAGTTCTTGAGAAGAAATACTGAAAGTATGAAATTTTAATTACTCATTCATTGGTCAAGGAGCTGGAGTTCCAAAAATGAAAATGCAATGTTAACATTATTTTTTAAAAGTCATATTTAGACATATATTTTGTTATGATACAAATAGGACTTCAGAGAAGAATTTCTGATTTATTGACTACTGAGACAAACTTTCAGGATTCAACTAATTTCATTTAAATTTATCAAATATAAGTTATTTTCATGAGTTACCATTATCAGAAATGAAAGAAGACAGAGAGGCACTTGCTATCTATAGATACCTCTGTTTGTCCTCTGAGGGAGTGGCTAAATCAGGTTAAACAACAGATACCTAGCATCAGGTGAGCTGAATTCTTAGGCATCTTGTTGCTCCCTTGTACTATACAGTAAGCTTTCTGCAGATTTGTTCTTGGTTGATTTTTGTTTTGTTTGTTGTTTGGTCACTCTGTTCGTTGAACACAAGTCATCTTCCCTCACTGACAACCCTAATGACAATAGGGTAGACCCTTTGAAGTTACCTAACTAAAAGGTAATCTCCCAACATGACAAAAGATCTCTTCATCACAAAAATCCTTTAATGAGAATTAAAGTAGACAGTTACTGAATTGATCTAAACTTTTTCAGTGATGTCAAATTAATTGTTCATTATCAGTTCAAAATTATATATGACGGATACCTGTACACAATCTGAAGGTGTTGATTCAATTAGTTCTTGCAGTCAAGCTACAATGTAATTCTAGTAATTATATTCTCAACAAAATTATAATTTTAGTTTATAAATTATTACTTCCAGCATCTCTTTTTTATTTTGTTCTTATGGACCAAGGTGAACAGCAGCTGCAAATCATCTAGCATTCAGAACATAATCCATTTAGCTACTCACAGAAAGGATCAACTATATTACCACATTCCTGCCTGATCTGTTCTTAAAGATGCCCAATGACATATACTTGTATGTATACTCATCTCACTGTATAAGGATGACTTTGACCAGTCTTCTCCTAAATAGATATTGTAATTTCTGACTCTGTGAATCCATGTTCTGTTGTCCAATGTTCATCTTTGACATCTTATGCTTCTGATTCTTCTGAAAATCTCTCCAAAATTTGTGTTCAACTGAACTGACAACAATTTCTGATCTAAGTTCTTTTCTCTGAAAATTGAAATGTGCCCTATATTACTAGTTTCTTTGTTTCATCATTAATGAGTATCATAAAATCCAGGGATCATTTATTTAAAATGTGTTCCTACTCCTGTTTGAAAATCTCATTTTTAAAAGCCAGAGGTGGAACATTTCTGCAGTCTTTCAATCCCCTTGAGGTCCTTTGTTCTCTCTATAGTACATTGACAAGGGAACTCTATGCCAAGTAAATCTAATTTTCTCTCCTCAAATGTTCCTCTAAATTGTTATAATATTCCTTTCACGTCTTTTTAATTGATTTAGCTCCAAAAAGATCAGTTGAAGGCTGTGTGGGTCTCTACTGCATTATCGGTTTCTTCCTTAAGAAAGTAAGTGCAGCTCATTCATTCTGTTGGTACTTTTTCAAGCCTTTTTTCCCCCACCCTTCTTCCAGACTATTTTCATTAGTAACCTATAGAATTATGTTTGTGGTGATGCTATCAGCACATCACTGCAGAGAAAAAATATTTGAAGGATCCTGAAATATCTTTGTAGCAAGAAAGCTACTTAGTAGCAAGAAATGCAGCTTTTCAGTACATAACATCATTCAGATTATTATTTTCATGTCCATTATTCTCATGTCCAAAAGAAGGACTATGTCATAAAGAAAGGAAAAAGGACACTTTCCATCATGAACAATGTGCATTTAAAGTTCATGGCAAGCCTGTTTCAGAATGAGATAAAGCCGAAAGGAAAAAGATGGATGAAAATGACATTTATATTACATGGTTAGCATATCCTAGCATTGATAGAGATAATCTATCACAGCCGGGATGGAGGTGGGGAGATGGGAGGATTGTTGCAGTTGGTATTTTGTATAATATTTGTGGGAATTGTCTTCTTGATTTTTTAATTTCCAGGAGCTGTGTTCATCCTTATCTCAAGCTACAGATTCTGTGATTTTCAGCAGCAGACCTAGGACATCCGTGACAACATTCCTGCCTTTTTATTAGAGCAAATGTCACTATTTCTTATTACTCTAAAGGAGAGAAAAACTGTCTGTCAATGTGATTTCATCTCCAGATCCTCCAGCTCCAGTAAACATTGGCTTCTTTCCAGGTGGTGCTATGGCTCAGGAAACTTTTTCAGTGATAAAGTTAGCCTAAACCCCATGGTTTCCAGAAAAAAAATGTATTCTAAATTCAGTTCCTGAATTTACTGGAACTATCCAGCCAAGGTAAAGTTGCCTAGTCTCTGCAGGAGCTTGGTAAAACAGATTTGCCTCTAGTGCACTGCCTGCCATTTCCCTGAGCAGTTGCTTGGGACTTTCAGGTTTTCAGCTGTGGGACAGTTCAGCCTGCACCTCTGCCCTGGGGCTGGACTCCCCTGGGTGTGCCAGCTCCCAGGCTCTGTGTAGACCCACCAGAAATCCAAGCATCATCCTATGTCATCTCATTTAGATCTGCCTAAATCTTATTGAAACATTTGAAGCTTGACCAGCCAGCATTTTTGAAAAAAAAAAAACCACCAACCCACACTCGATCAATGATGTCAACAGGATCTCTGAGGAGAAATATGGAATCTAAAATAAACTTCACTTTTTGTTAGTTTTGAGTTCATGAGATTGTTTGTACACAAGTTGCAGAAAGGACTCTAATCTTTTCTAAGAGAGCAGAAAGCTTGAAGTCTAACATAGTGCAAAACATACCGAAATACGCTTATTATATTCAAGGATAAAAACTCTACTGTCACAACAATGCCAGGAAAAAAACCTTGGAGATTTTGATAAGAATGGAGCGAGTCAACCTGAGGAAGTCACAGATCATGAGATCCCAACCAACCAGATTACTGCATTCAGCTTTGTGGTCCCCAACATAAGAAGGACATGGACCTGTTGGAATGAGTCCAGACAAAGGCTATGAAGATGATCAGGGGGCTGGAGCACCTTCCTTGTGAGGACAGGCTGAGAAAGTTGGGGTTGTTCAGCCTAGAGAAGAGGAGAGGAGGTTCTGCAGAGATGTTATAGCAGCTTTCCAGTACCTAAAGGGGGCCTACAGGAAAGATGGGGAGGGACTTCTTACAAGGGCATGTAGTGATAGGACAAGGGGTAATGGCTTTAAACTGAAAGAGGGTAGATTTAGATTAGATATAAGGAAGAAATTCTTTGCTGTGAGGGTGGTGAGGCACTGGAACAGGTTGCCTGGAGAAGTTGTGGATGCCTGCTCCCTGGAAGTGTTCAAGGTTGGATGGGGCTTTGAGCAACCTGGTCTATTGGAAGGTGCCCCTGCCCATGGCAGGGGGTTGGAACTAGATGGTCTTTAAGGTCCCTTCCAACCTGAACCATTCTATGATTCTATGATTCATTCTATATAGAAAATGAGAATTGATTTGCACCTGTCTTCTTTCATGTTCTTTGTATAAATATTGTGATAGATCAAGGTGACACCAGACAATTCATAGATATTTTCTAATTCTTTAAGCAAATTAATTTAAAAGAAGCTCATAATCCCTAAACCCATTTTAAAAACAAACACAGACAAACAAAACTAATTGAGAAGTTTCTCCCAGGGCAATAAACCAGGTGAAAACAGGACAACCAGTAGTTTGGTGGCTGTGGTTATCTGGAGGAAACCACTTTCTCTGATCTGTTTCCCTTACATTTGTTGTGGTGACAGTTGGTATTGACAGTCAACTGTTTTAGCGCAGCATAGACCAAAAATTCTGCTGAATTGATGAAGGTACTAAAATTGCTTTATAACTCTTAATTACTAAAAAGTCTCTGGAGTAGACTTCAGAAAATTCTTTAGGAAAAAAAGAGAAAAAAATTCACAGATGTACTATGACTCCCAGTCTACAAAAGGAGGTTTAGTGACATCTGAAATAAGAATTAAAAATGGAGGCACAACAGGTAGCTCAAACTGATAACACAGATTTATGAAAAGGCATAAAGACATCAGTCTGTTCAGAAGAACAGTCTTGAAACTATGCTTATTATGGCCAAAGTCTGCTACTGTTACATACCCTGAGTAGGTCTGCTTTGATTCTACGACAGTATAAATATCCATACTTAAAATGTGAGGACTACCCACATAGTACAAAGCTGAGTACGTACTGGTGTCTTGGCAGATCTGAGGCTTTCTAGTGTAAACAGCTGTTTGGATTTCAGTAAAGCCAAACTTGAAATAAAGATCTATTGAGTAAAAGCAGAAGAAATAATCCCTAAATGTGGACTTTAGCCTAAGGATAGATATTCTGTTTTACTATGTAAGTACAAGCTTGCAAGACAATATGTGCCAGCAGATTATCCAGCCTTACGGTGCTACAGACAGAAGAACTCTAAAGATATTCTAGCAGTGAAGCTGAACCTGCAGACTCTTTGGGATGTCACTGCTCTAACCAAATGGGACTTGGCACAACATTTTCTCCCTGCAGAATGGCTTGATGTGATGGAAATGGTGAAGACAGGAGTAAACCACATTTTTGAGAGGCTGACACTATTGTTATGAGGTTCCATTAGTCTCCAGACTCCTCAGGGTAAGGGTAATTGTCCTTTCAAGATGCTTGTGCTGAAATGTAATGTTTTCCTCAGGGCATCCGTGCATAGGGTGGCAATCTGAATAGTCTCAGCAGTCCAGCAGTGTCAGAGGCAGACCTGCTTTCTCCTTTGTTATCTCTTTCCACTGATATTGATGAGTTTATATGTTGCAGCTCATAGTTAGAAGTCCAGACTTAAAATTTGGCCATGAATAAACAAGGAACTGAGCACATATAACAGGGAGGTGAGGGTCATTCCTATATGTCCTTTATTTCTAACAAGTACAGTGAGGCCTCTACCTGGAATTGGACAGGAATATACCAATTATTTCTTTCTGATAGCCATTGCTAGGGGGTGGCTAAAAGTCTGCTGCTTTTTATCCTTTGTACTTTAATTAATCATTCAGTAATGGTTTACACACTTCTAAAAATTCAAGTTAATGGCTTCCTAATTCAGAAAAGTAATTTTAAATCTCTTTTAGAGCTATCCACTGTGTCTATCACTGGTGAAGTAGAATAGCATTCTGCAGCCTGGCCACAGTATTAGAAATTAATATTTTCTTTAAATTGTCTTTTTAAATTGTGGCACAATCAAGGTTCCTCCTACATAATACATGCTTGGCCTTTTCTCTGAGGTATTCTGAGTTACTTTTCTTCTACCAGATAATTTCCACTAAAAGACATGAGATGAAGCATAAATTGATTTTCAAAAGCATGCACTTAAGTTGGATTTTTTGTTCAAAAACATCTCATCTCACAGATCCTGATTCTGTGAAGAAGACCAAAGGTATGTTGTATCCCAGTGTTGCTGTGAGTGAATAGAGTTTGTTTAGCTTTGTTTGTAGTAAAATTAAAACTTTAATGCTACTGGGATTTTGTAGCATTATTAGTGAAACAGGTTAGAGCATCTGGAGCCTCAGAGTTCTAAACAGGAGAAAAGGAGGAAAAGTAGTCCAAGTCCTAGAGGTACTATAAACTAAAACTTAACATTATGTATGGTCATTCCACCAGATCCATTACTTTTGGAATGCAGATCCAAGACTACTATAAAGAATCTGGAGGACCTCATTCATCATTTGCTTTAGCTAGCTGGTACTTTTTATAATACTTCTGATCATGTCTACTATGTTCTGTGTAGGAAAGAAGACACAGCTCATCAGAGTGCAAACTTAGGACAGGGCTTAGAATAAAAAATAAATCTCTTTTTTTGGCTCTGGGGCTTAATATTTAACTTGGATATCAGTTAAACAACTAATTTTCTCTAATACTTGATTGGCTAAAATCCCTTTCCTAGTCTTTGAAATTCAGAAATGTGCATTATCTTAACTAGCTCGACATTTTCCATGTGTAATTAAACACTCCTTTGATACATGTAGAGAAAATGTCATAACTATACTTAGGATTATAGGTTAACAGCCTGTACAATTTAATTTAAAAAAATGAAGGTGTATTACTTTGTTTAAAAAATTGCTCCCAGGTTGTAAACTTTATATATACCAACTTTTATGCCAGAGTGATTTTTTTTAAAGAGGCAAGTTAAAAGCCCCTCAGAAACATTGTTTAAAACTGAGCTCTTTTCAGAGCTTTGAAATTCTGGTTGACTTGCAAATACAGCTGTAGGGAAGAGTGTCTGTTGTGCACTGTATTAACTGGAACTTTGTGTTTGCAGCTGCTTGTATGTTCAAATGTACACACTTGTCAGCCCTTTCATGTAATCCTTCCCCCTCCCCACACATCTTTTGGAAATAAACTAGCTCTTCTGAAGTTGCATTGCTAGATTTTCTGCTTATTAAATCGAAAAAATAAAGTCTTCCTTCAGACTTTCCCTTCATCTTACATTTCCAAGTGAAACTGTATATTGGATATTTTATTCTGCTTCTGTTATTTAGCCCAAATTTTCTATAACCCTCATGAAAGCTTGAAAATGAAGCAATGAGAACATACAAAATACGGATATAGGTTAGTGGAGGGCTGAATCTAGAGCATGTCACTTCTGTTCTGCCTTTTTGTGCAGCTAAGGAGATATAGCAACCTAAGCAAACTCTGAAAGGATGTAGTGAGTAGCATACAGAGCCATGACACTTCCCCAAGTTTAGAAGAAAGTTTATGTGTCTGAACTGCTGCAATACAGAGTCTTGGACATAAAAACAGAAAACTCATTAGATATCCTGCTCTGATCTAGGGGTTAAATACCATTTACCTCTGCATGTTTTGTTTTTCAGTCACTTTGCAAGTCCCTGCCATTGACACACAGCTAGAAGGCAAAAACTGAGGAGTCACAAGGTCTAAAAGGGCTCTTATTGGCCACTCCCACACTGTTGGACAAGGTAATTCACAAATGACCCTGATGAAATTTACAACCAAGATAATTGTTTGCCCCAAACATCTGTCTGGAAACCAAGAGCTGTATTCCTCTGTTTCCTCATATCACAGCAACCTCTGGTGGCCTATGTGTTTTTAGTGCACATGAGGAACAAGAAAAGCAAGAAAATGTAATGACTTAAAGAAAAAAACCATTTCTAAAAAATAAATAAATAAATAAATAAAATTTCTTAGTAATGACTTTGGCAAGGGCCATACCGCAACACATACAAATAAATACATCTAAACCAGTTTAATATGGAACTGCGGGAAAATGACTTACTGTGATGACAGTGATTCCTGTACAGCATGCACAGCAGTCCTACCCCTCTCCCTGCTAATATTTGATATTCAGAAAATACAGCCAGCTAAAAACAACTGCTACTATAATTGACAGATACTGCTAGATTTGGAAGTCTTGCTCCTAACAGGTTTGCATTTGTGTAATGCACAGCTGGATCATGTCAAGAAGCAACCCTTCAACTGACAAGCTCTGTCTTGTTGCAATGCGTTCTGTGCTTTTGTCCCAATCCAGTGCTGGGGAGAGTGAGATTAAGACACAACGAGATGAAATGCCGTACACCCAA
This sequence comes from Strix uralensis, assembly GCF_047716275.1. Classification (NCBI taxonomy): domain Eukaryota; kingdom Metazoa; phylum Chordata; class Aves; order Strigiformes; family Strigidae; genus Strix; species Strix uralensis. The sequence continues at coordinate 42,188,413 of NC_133976.1, forward strand.
AACTGTTTTTATTATTAAAAGTGAAGAGGGGTAGTGCTAGGACAGAATGGAAGGAAAAGACAGAAATGAAGCAAGCGTCCAGAATAGAGCTGCAAGAATAGTCACCACCATGGATCCATCAGCGTCCCATTGGCCCTCAGTCTTCAGCTCTTCAGTGGTGGGTGCACATGGAGCAAAGTTATCTGTCGCCTTTTAAGTTCATCTTATCAGCTGATTAGCATATCTGCCCACCTTTAGTTTTTCCTCTGTTCCCACAGGTTTTTGCTGACTTCATGCTTCGTGAGCAATCATCTGGCTTCCGGGGCAGAAATGCTCACCTCTTACCAGTTCAATGGGGAAGGCACAAAGTCATTAGTAATGCGTACATGGTGTCTGGCGTACACAATAGAGCCACAAAGTATCAGGCTTATACAGTGGCCGGTGATCAGCAGTCCTTGTGCTTGATGAGAAACACCTGGTTTCACTCAGTCCACTTCTTTGGGGTTTATCTAAGGAGTTTGTCAATATAACTGCAAGGGAGTGGGAGGGTACATCCTTCGACACACTCCTGCTTCCTTGAGTGACATTCCTTAGATTAATTACAAAGGCCACAGCTGGTCCTTGATGAACGGTTGAGGCATTACTGGTGACTCAAAGCACACACACAAGCAAGCTTTGAGACAGTCATTTGACATTTCAGTCTTCTCACAGCTTTGTCATGATTTAACATAATGGAAAATAATTTGATTATAATACATTGTGTTGTATCATGGCATGACAGTCAGATCACTTACAGTTAAAGAAAAATTTCAGGGTACTTGAACTTTTATGCTAGCAGTTAGAAATATTAATTATATTCTGTTGTTAATGCTTTGCATGCATGTGTATATGTGTGTATGGCTCATTTGTAACAGATGTATTTTCATTCCTAGTCTGCTATAACTATGTGAAATCAATTTAGACCAGGTACTAATAAATAATCATGTAGAAGTATAGTCTCCTTTCTTCACTGCAGAACAGAGGAAGCCTCACAATTAAAATCTATAGAGTGAAGATGAGTAAAATTAGTGCCATTTATCATTTTGCTTGTAATCATTACTCTGCTACACCATCTTCAAGACTTAAAATAATTTTTAATGTGAAAATAAGGTGTTGTGGTTTTTGTTCTTTTGTTTTTTTAATCCTGGCTATCCTGAAAAATAGTGCATCTTGTTTTTCAGACACTCACATACATTTAAAAATAATAATTAAAAATCTAACAAAGTAGTACTGCCATGTGAGAGGAAGCAAAGGCATGCTAAGACTGGATGAACTATAGATAATTAATTCAGTACCACTATCTGAAATTATTTGTGTGACAGAAGAGAGTGCTTCTGGAATATTGACGGTAGGAGTCAGTACTCTCAATATGACAAAGAATGTGTGGACAACTTACTTCTGCCCTAAAACTGGAAAACAGAGAAAGGTTTCAGAAGAGAATGTGATCCAATTAATGCTCACCATTTGCAATTGACAAGTATGGGTGTCTAGGGGATTGGTGTGTGGTGGCATGTCAAAGAGAGAAGGCAGAGTTTCAAAAAAGTCTTCAGTGCTAAAAAGCAAAAAGAAAAAACACAGGTTTCATTCAGGTTCCAGACCTTAATTGTAGTTTGGGAGTTTATTCACCAATCCACTTTCTGACACATGAAGAGAACCCATTGCATATTAGCTACTTTATAGCATCTGATATGTCATCTGTGTTAAAACAACTTGGGTTTGAAACCCAGTCAGCATACTCCTGGGAGATGTGAACCTTTGATCTTGAACATAATTCAGTATAATTGCTCATTCTGTATAATGGAAACATGGGAACTTAGACATGTAACTCATATGTTGATCTCCAGATGTATGTATCTTCATCTGGAACTACGTTTATTCATTGCTCGTGCATCAGTTGTCTAAATGTAAATGTCTAATGTCGTTAGACACCCAACAGGGTGTTGACAGGTATGTTACAGGACTTTTGGGAGACCCAAAGCCTTTCAAAACAGCAGCTAGAAGCTAGATGAGGCACTTAATTGCACTAGTTACTCATCACCTATGTTTAGCAAACTGAATCACACCTTTGTTTCTTGGATCAGGTATATGTGTGAGAAAGAAACTGAGCTGGTCATATTTATCATGACTGAGGTACAGTTGCGCATGCACAACATAGATGCAGTTCTTGGCAGCTAAGGTATATTGTAGGTTCAAAAATTAAGGTGTTAGTGAAGTTTAGGAATGTCTGGGGTTACTTATAGCCAAATGGATGAGAAATAATTTTGAATCAAGAAATTAGAAAACAAACACAAGAATCCCACTCTGGGTCATCAAGCCTTAGTCTTCCATTTATAGCTGTGTACAAAGTGGTTCAGGACATATCATAATTGGCATTCATTGTGTATAGGGTGTTTACTTTTCTCCCTGTTCTGTAGTTTGATCTAATGGCTTTTTTTGTCATAACAATAAAGACTTCAATACTATCTGTTCTTACTCCTAAGGTAATTACTATTTTTAGCTAAATATCAAGTGACAGTTGTCACTTGTTATTAATTATATTTATAGAAGAGTGGGTAGAAGGCAATGTACTTTTTTTTTTTTTCATAGATAATTTCGCAGCTAAGGTGTTAGGCATGATACTTACATAAGATTACAATAAAATAATCTGTCACATACCAGTACATGTGTATCAAGCCATATGACTGTAAAATAAAAGAATAAATATAAAGTATACACAAAGTCAAATACTGTTTGACATAGACAATAAAAACAAGCAGAAGAAAATAAGTTAGCAGAACTTTACTGTAAACTACAAACCCCATCAAATCAAAGAAGGAAAAGAGATCTTGTAAGGCTATCAGCTATCAGAAAAATGTGTTGAAAGAAATCTGTTATTAAACATGGCCAATGGTACATAATGAATGGGATTCATCTCTATATCACAGAAACTCTCACAGGAGTCCTATATTGAACTATTTTCTTTCCTGGAATACCTCAATTATGTTGGTGGGCTGTTTGCTGAAATACGGCTCCATAACAAATATGTGTGAACATCAACACAGATTGAATAGACACTTTTACAATTAATAATGTTTGGTGACTGATTAATTGCACAATACTGAACATGACGAGTTTTTGTGACTGTATCATTAAAAAAGTCTCTTGAGTATCCAATTTGATAAGTAAATATATAAATTCATCTGCTTGGAGAAAAAAAGTATTTTGATTTATTTTTCTTTCCTAGTGAAGATACTTAAAGAAAAATAAGGAAATTACTTAGGGAAAGTGTATTTTCAACAGGAAAAGATTATTTATCTATTTCTCAGCATTTCAGTCCTGGAACTTCATGATTGGCAGCTGAAACTGAACTCCCCTCTCTCTTGGTGATGCCTAGATTGTTCTTTTTCAATTGCAGTCCTTCTTTTAATATAACTGGTTAAGCACTGACACTAACATACATGTTCAGTTGTGGTCTTATCTTCTCGGGTACTGCAAAGCAGCAGATAGGAGGAAAGTTCACAGTGTAGCTCTCTCCTGTGGGCCTGACTGAGCCTGGAGTATGAAGACCTCCCTGTGAAAGAGGGGATCTCTTCTGGGTCAGATCAAAGGTTCACCTAACCTCCAAGTCTATTGTCTGAGAATAGCCAATAACAAATGCCTAGGGAAGAGTAACAAGACAGGGCAAACACATAGCAGTAATTGCACAGTATGCCCTTCTACCATCCAAATCTGTGGGACTTCCTGAGTCAGGATTGGTATATTTGTCCCTAGCAGGCCTCAAACATGTTTAATAATAAGTCTGCACATCATATTGTCATACTGGTATGGCAAATATTAGTAACATTTATAAAAGATAGCTGCATTGACCATCTGACCAATATTGGCTTTTTAGGCAAACTCACACAGAGTTTTCCATAATCTATTGCTTATTATTTCTCTAAAATCAGTACTTTTTTACACTCTTAGTTTATGAGAAAAATAAATATTTGTCTTAAATAAATGTTAAATGTAATTTTCCTATAATAGATATATTTTTGTCTGTCCAAAATACTAAGTAGTGATATTTCATAGGCATGCCTTAGGTAGGAAGGTAAATTTTTTTCTACCCTGAACTAAAATTATTACTGAACTAAAAGTGAGTTTATCGATTCTTATTTTGGACTGCTGAATCTTCTGGGTAGGATACCTTTTTAATGTCTGTCTGAACAGAAAGGTCCAGCATAAATAGTAAAAAACAAAGAAGGAAAAAGAAAAAATCTCTCTAAGAACTTCAGGTAGAATTTAGCATAGCCTAATAAGCAATCACAGCTTTGACTATTTCAGTGCAAGTTGATTTACTGAAAATATGTGGATCAGTCCCTTACATATCCCATTTATTTCTTTTTGTGGTTTTTTTTTGGTTTTTTTAAGCCTACATTATAACATAGCTCATAATTTTCATGGGTCCAATTGGATCCCTATATTTTCAGTGGTTTTGGTCATTTTGCAGCTGAAGAACTTGAGTCTGAAGCAGGTATCTTTGTTTGGTCCATAAAGACATGGCCTTGCACTGCTGCATTTCATGCCAGTACTGCTAGTGCAGCCTCTAACACCGTCATGTCTTCTTGTATAACAGCTGAACTCTGCTTTGTCCTGACGATGCCTCTTGACTTTAAGGCATCAGTAAATTTCAAGAACATACTCTAGTTTTGATGACAAGTTAATTAATGAAGACATTAAAAAGTTCTTTCTTGATAGGTGGACAGAACTTTTCTTCGAGGTTGATAGATTGCAATGTATTCTATATGTATCATTTACTGTACCTGAAGGGAAAAAGGGAAGAAGTGAGTACAATTGACTTGGACTGACTGAAAAGGTTGTCTCTACTCTCCTATTGCATATGCTGCTGTTTCAAGAATCTTGAATTTAAATATACATTATCATGCTGGCCCCTAAACTTGTTCCTTGATCTACAGATTTTCATGCATTACCATAGGAACTGAGCCCAGGGTGTTGCACATACTACGCCCTGCTAGGAAGAATGCAGTTTTTCAAAGGAGGATAAATTGTTTTGTGAAGGGCTGACAGAGCAAGAATTTTTACTGTATAAATAGTCACTTGAAGTGCTACTGGAATCTGTTAAAATAGTTTCTGTCAGTCAGAAGTTGACCAGGTGTCAGGTTTTACCTACCTGGGTTTTTCTTCTTCAGATGTGCTGTTATACCCCTCAAAATAAATGGGAATTGCTCATTAAATCTTCAAAAGACTGTGTTTGCTAACCCAGCTTTTGACTTTCACAGTACCATTCAATGTGGATATTGTTGATGAGGGGGTAAGTGAAGAATGTAGCCTTACAGCTCCCATGAGTATTAGTGATGCATCAAACATTCTGTGCATTATGTCCCAGTGTGTCTCCATTAAAACAATATGCATGAAGTTCAAACAACCTGGAGCCAATTCTGCTCTGAGATATTCTGATTTTATTATATTTCATACAGCCTGTGTCTTAATCGTGACAGAAAGAGTATGGCTTCCAAGCGTCACTTTTGGTATAATGCTTTCTCCCTGGTGATCTATTTGGACTTTCCACCTGACACAGTAACCTATTTTTAGTGGAGTTGTAACTAGTCATGAGAGAAGTACCTCTGCACAGCAGGAAAAGAGGATTGCAAATTAGTAATCCTGTCCTGCATTTAGTGAGGAAACAAACCTAAGTATAAACAAGGAAAGGTTCTACATTCAGAAATAGATACATCAGAGCATTTCCTTGTAGAATTCTTTTTAATTTTTGACCCATTGTTAAGACTCTGGTAGTAGAGTTTCTACTCCTCAATGCTAACCTTGGCTAGCAGTGAATTCTCTAGATGGAGGGGAATTTGTCTAACTTCTGACATAAATGACAGCTAGTTCCCAGTTGTTTAATTTATTACAGGACCAGTGAGATGCAACTAGCTCCCTGCAGCACCATCCTGCCTTGATGCTGAGATTTTCTTGAGCAGGAGAGACTGCCAGCAGCAATGCATTGAGCTGCAGCCTAGTACTGAATATCCAGTCTCAAGAGAAAACAAAACAGGTGATGTCTGATAAAAATATCTCCTCTTCCCTTTGGTCTTTGTTCTGCTGTATGTGTCAGTGGGGGCTGTTGAATGGCTGTCTTTTTCTCCTGGGTATTCTGTGCCCCAAAACATCCTCACTTGCATCCATGTTACAGCATTGTCATTTCCCTGAGTACAGTCTACAGACGTACACCAGGAAAGAGACTCAACCTTTCAGCATTGTTCATTTTATGAACAGAATGAATTGCATTAATTTGGCATCTCTATGCAACCTTGTGTAGGGAATGAGCATTTTTTTTCTTGAAGATAAGTGAAATAGGTTAGGAGAACAAGATTTTTAGATGGGGTTCAAGACAAAAGATAGGTTTGATTAGTCCCTGAGAGCTACATCTAACTCTGCAAACCCTTTATCCTCTGAGAGACTAAGTACTAGCAATTATTCCATTGCCTACATTGTCTCAGCTGACAGAACAATAAGATAGAAAGGGCTAAGTTATGAAGGGTTTTAAGCATTAAATACCTCTTTAAATTACTACCCATTTGAATTAGCAAGTAGATTTTCTTACAAAAGAAAACTTGTCAGTCAAAACAAAAACACAGTTTAAAGAATATAATCCTGTACTGTGTCCTGGAGTCACAGGGATGAAAAATAGGATAACCAGTAAAGGAAAGACAAATAAAATGTAGTTTAAATAACCCCATTAGACTTTTACATATGTTAAAGTTTAGCAAAAATTCTTCCCCTTGTAGAGTTACAACTCTGTTTCTGAAGCGAGAGTGAGTAACCTGTTATAATTGTAAACTGAGCCTGGCATATCCATGCCGGTTAGTAACATGCTGCTGTATAGGCAGTCAAATAAAATGAATTAGCCTTATGTAGTTTTGAACACCTACACAGTAGATACTAAACCTGAATTTGTCATCAAATTTTCAATTGGAGGCAATGGAGAGTAGTGGGTACCTTCACGACAGAGTTCATCTGGACTATTTTAGGTGTTTAGCTTAGAATAAAATTAATTGTTTGTGAAATATTCCTATATTTCCTCACTAACTATAAAGTGAAATGAATCACATTCATCATGCCTGCTTATTCAAAGTTCCTTACAGCTTTCTTGGTTTACATGCACTTTAAATTTCCTTCACTCTGCCACTGCATTGTAAAAATGGTGACCTGAACCACCAACTCACTGAAATAATCCATCAATACTGATAAAAAAAGGTGTCAATAATGCAGGATAAAGGTGAAAAAACAGGTCTAATATTCTCAAAACTTCCTTTTACCTCCTCCCCTACATCTTATGGTAATCAGTGAATATTCAGTGAATAACTAGTAACTGTAATGCATAACACCTTGCCTCCCAAAATAAAAAATATTTACAGAGGGACACTGTTCATTATTGTTATTAAAATTCAGATTCAAGATATTGGGCATAGTCAGTAATTTTGGAGGTGAAAATTCAGTATCAAATATCTATTGTTGGCCTCTTCAATGAGCTACAAGAAAGCTATTGTTGGAAAAGACATAATTTCTGTCCTATTGTCCAGATCAAATACTATCATGATAATGTTTATTCAGAGAGAGAAACAAATTGATTATACTTCATCCAAAAGGAGATATGACTGGAATGATGGTTTGGGTTGCCACAGTTAATAAGGACACACTACCAGGCTATATATATATATATATATATATATACGCAAGGGTAGTTCTTCAGACACTGCCTGATGTAAAGATTACTAGATAGAAGACTGGAGGTTGATTTTATTATATTATGGATGAAGGTCTTTGAAGGTGTGCTTCACGGCATCACAACATCAAAATATCATCTAGCCTTGGATCAAATACATTAAACACTTTTTGTGATAGCTACACTGAGCTAAATTTTACCTTTGGAAAGAGTGTGTTTAGTTACAGTTGACTTCTGTGTCTAAGGCAAAAATAGCCAAGTTGTGGCTATGGAGTTGCATATGGCACTTAAGCAGATGAAATATGACTTATATGCTGGAGGCATATCATGCAACTGCAACATGCTTTACTGACACTCAGACTGCTGCATATGCTACAACCCTGGCTGGAGGAGGAAGAGATCCAAAAAAGTAGCTTCAGAAGTCACTGTTAGCTCACAAGGTTCCCTCGGACCATCTGTACACTCAGTCTACATCCATGATCCCTGCAGTGATGGGGAACTACTGTCAGAGTCAGCTGTGAACTTCTCTCAGATCTCCTTTTCCCCTCAGAATACTAAAAGATCAGAGCTACTCCACTTAAGAACTAACATGTGGAGTGATGTTTTCACCTGATTATAATTAGGATAGCTGCTGTTAATATTTTTAAAAATTAATTTAATAAAGAGATGCATGAAAATAATAAAATGTCAAAATTGAAAACATTTATTTAAAAACTGGTACATGTTTGTAGATACATCATCACTATGCCAGTTTTCTTATCATGCAAATATATAAATATCTTTTTTTCTTCTGTTCTAATTCCAAACATCTGTGAAAGATGATATAGCAATATGAGTCAAGTAAGTATCTAGAACCTGATCCAAGCAAATTTTATCATCCTGATTTTCTACACTTATAATTTTTATTACTTGATGATAATTAGTGTTTCTGTTGATCATCAACTTCCTAAAGAAGAGATGTAACTTTTGCTTAGAAAACCAGAATACAGAGGATAATGAGGAAAATATCTTTAATAAGTTTTCCTGTGTTCCAAACAGAGATGAGCTCACCTTTGGGCATTTAACTCAATAGGTTTTCTAATGTTAAAAATATTTCTGTATATTTAATGCTTAAAAATGCAGAAGTGTGTCAACTACACATCCAGATTTTTTTCAGAGAGATTCAAAGGTAAGCCAGTCAGTTTTTCAGGTCTTTATACTGAATGCACTTTCTTAACTATACAGACTTAACAAAATAAAAACATATTTTACTCATCTCTTTCATCTCTGGATACCATGACTTGCTGTGTATTGTTGATGAGAAAGTGGCCTGTAAATTCTAGCTCTAGGGTTTTAATTGCCTGAGAGTCTGCATATTCTCACCATCCAATAAAAATCCCTTGGACTTGCCTAAATTTTAGTGGTATGACTCACAATATAACTGAAATACACCTGTTCCATCTGCATTCCTGTTATTTATGTTATATTCCAAAACATTTTTCAAAAAAGTGTTTTTTCTTTTGTTCAGTTCAATCTGCTGAACAGTGTCAAATGGAGATAAAAATGAGAAGCACAAAAAAATAAAAGAATCATGGAGAACAAAAAGCCTCATTTATCAGGTCAGAAAATCCTGTCCTCTTAAAGCTGGTATTATCCCATTTATATGCTAGTTCACATACTTAAGTACCAACAGGTCATTTTCTTGGGTACTATCTGAAGTTTCATCACTTAATCTTAACTGTAAATTTTTATGGATGTTTAACCTGTGCCAAGAATATGACATTTAAATCAGTGGAGGTTTCTTATTTTGATCCCCTTCTTGTACAGCTTTTACAAGGAGTACCTTAAAGCATAAGTGTCACACATTCCTCATGTGAGAGGGAGACTGGCAAATTTATGAGGACATATACACACTCAGACAGCAATTGATTGGTATTAAAATGGTTGAAGTATGTTCACACAGATGTGGAATTCAGACTAAGCAGACTGTACAGCTTAACTGCTCTACCAGATAGTTCATTTTATAGCTGTTATTATACATTCGTTCTGATTTCAAAGCATTTGGTATACAGCAGGAAATTTATTGTTTTCTTTTTTTTTTTTTTAATCTTACATATGTAATAACTTCATGTGCAGATCCTTATAATTAGCAAGGAGGAGAAAACTGGGGAAAAAACATCAATATTTCTACAATAACAATACCTCTGTCTCTTTTATACTTTTCTACTTTCTAAATATCTTCAAGCACTTTATACACATAAAACAACACTGTGAAAACTGCTTTGAGGCTGACAAATTTTAACCATTCTACAGAGAAATGCAGACACAGGGAATCTCCATAATTTTTTTCAGGAGCAGAGAAGACATGGCAGTTCATATTTCAATGAAGGCTAGCAAGTTGAGAGTATACTTCTTCTCTGGCATGCCTGAGAAGTCTATGAGAAAGCCAGGAAAGCCTCTGGATTTTCACTCCTACAGCTGCTATTTCAAGCTATATTAACATCCTCTCCTATATGTGTATATCCATATGCGTAACAACTATCCTCCAAACCCTGTATCAACAGCCACATAGAAGGATGCACAGGGGAGGTTGTGGGAAAAGCCAGTGTTACAAAGCAGAACCATTTTTACTCTACAATGATCTCATGCTTTTCCTTTCTACATAGATTCCCAGATTTTAAACTAGCAGGTGTCACTGTGATAATCTGAACTGATTTTTTACTCAGACATTCCAGCTCATCGATAGGCATTTTAGGGCTGGAGTAATGATATAAGCTGGAACTGGAATCTGCCTAAACCATCTGTGTCAGAGACTGCTGGACCAGAACATAACACTTACGAATCTGATGAATGCACAAGGATGTAGTCCCACAATATGGTAACCCAAAGGACCATATGGAGTATCCAGTGATTAGGCAAAAAAAGACACTGTGGCCTAAAAAACCTTTTTTTTTTTTTTTTTTCTGATATATTCCCTCTACGCTATCAGCCACCACAATTGCTGAGTGCCCTACAAGGAGAAATCTTCAAACTGGAATCGAGAAACTTAAGGTAAGATTCATTGTACATGTCTAGATGTGAGCTAGTCACCTAAAGTCCCTTTATAATTAATGAAGAGACATAAGGACCTTCATCGTGTGGCTGTTTTTAACATGAAGTTGATGTCTAAAATATGTGAGATGAATCACCGCTTTTTCTTTTCCCTGATTATACAAGAAACATAAAATGAGTCACCTGGATTCAGACATCTGCTTTGGAGATATATGGTTAAGGTAGGTTGAATCCCACCCCTAGCTTCTTCTGAGGCTGTCAGACCACTTTCTGACAAATTTAATACCTGAGATGAGCAGACCTGTCACCTTCTATGTATTTAGAGTGGCGGAACCTATCCCTGAACACAGTCGACAGACACAGTCTGTTGTCTTTAGCACTAAGCAAAGAAGATGATTGACAGGTCAAAATACAACATTAGGAAAGCCTGTTCTCCCAATGTTAGTGTGACAGGGGACACAACAGCCCGCATTTTATCCATGAAAATTGCCATATGCCGACACTTGTGCATTGCCAGGGATAAGGAGCACACAAAAGTGTCTGTGTACACACAGACAGAAAAACCCTGAATTAATATACAAAAAGCATTCTGATTTCCCTGAGTTCTAAAGGAATATTTTTTTTAAAAAAAAACTTAACTCCACAAAATGGAAGTCCTAGAAAAAGGATGTGAAGATTTATTTACTGTAAATTGGTGCCTATATGTATTAAACACATATTCATGATTTAAGCCTCATGGAGTCCTTCATGTATTTTCAAAGGGCCAGATTTTCTGTATATCTTTCCTAAACAATCACTTAAACCACTGGGAGAGTTTTGTTATTATTTTTGCCTCAGATCAAATAAAATTTAATCATACACCTTGCAGTTAAATTCTTAAGGTTAAAAATTTGAAAGCTATTATATCTGTTTATATAGCTATACCTGTCAACGTATTTTTTCCTGCTAGACTTTAAATCAGGCTTATATGCTTCTATGGAATTCACTAGAATTTTTTGCACCTATCACATCAGTCTGGTTAGTAGAAATGTTTTCCAATATTGTATGCGTTTCAGCCCTGACTTTGCTGGTTTGCCTCCCATTTGTTTCCTTTCCTTTCCTGTATTTTTCACAAATTTATAGCATCTGTATGACAGTAAATTTTGCAACACTAAGTAATAGGCTATGAGGTTGCTTTTAGCACATCTATTAATTTTCTGTCATCTTCTTCATTTCCTATATTTTATTTGACATATTAGATTATTTATGAACCTCTTCTTTATTGATGTTTACTTTAATTTTGTTTATTTCTCTGGTTTACTTTAATTTAGGAAAGACCTCAGCTGGTCAGGTCTTAAGGGTACCTATGCCAAACCCTTAAGAACATACATCAATACCAAGACAGCTGCTTTTCAGGCACTGGGTAATAGATGTGAGTAAATGAATCACAACAAATAATCTAGTCAATAGACTAGATTCTCTTTTTCCTCAGATTTATTCAACAAATAACATGTCAAACATAATATTCTGCAGATTGATGGTTTCAGAAATTGAGGCGGTGCTGCTTGACCAAAAGTGGCCACATGAAGCTGCTCCTGTTCCTTTACCTAATAAGCCAGCTCATTTTTCCATAAAGCTGCATTTCTTCTCTTGTGCCCAGTGTGCAGGAAGCAAGGCTGCACAGTAATTTGGACAGATGGCTGCAGCACAGGTTGCTGCAGTTCATACCTTTAGCTCCAGATGTGCTCATTCAACAGCCAAGGTGGGGCTTTTATATAAGCACAAAGTAACACAGAGGCTTCTAAGTGCAAAGCTGAGGCTTGATTTCAATGATTCCTCAAAAGTGCTACTCTGAAAATTGTATTCCATGTACTTTTCTGCAAATGAAGTGAAGACTTTGTGGAGACTCAGTGCAATATGGAAGGAAAATAGCTAAAGTAAATCAACTTATTATTTAAAAAAATCATCACCGACAGTTTTTGTAAAATTAGTCATTCTACTATGGATCTTGTTGTTCCGTAATGGAATCACTTCTTCGAAAAACCCAAATATCTGTGCTATAAAAAAAATTAAAACTCCAAATTTCTCTGTAAGGATTAAAATACATTCACCATCCTATTCACTGTGTTAATCGGTAAGGCTGACTGAAAGGTGCAACAGAGCTGCTTGGCAAGGACATGCATTCAAATTAAAGCCAAAGTGATGGACTGTTCCTGCTTAAAAAGGGGCTGATGCTTTCTGTCAGACCTCCAGCTGGGTAACCAAAGGAAAGAGCTACACATGATTTGAGAGTTTTGATGTCCTATGTTCCAGTGCTCTGTCCTGTAGACTGTGCTACCAGAGGGACTGCCATGAAGACTCTCAGCAGTTTGGGGTGAGATGATTGTGGTCATTGACGGTGAAGGCAGCTAGTCTGCCGATAACCTGATTGAAGAAGAGTTTGACCTTGACAAGATTCCAGTGTACCCTTGAGATAAGGAAGCTATGCTTAAAGCAAATAACTTTCAAGGAGATGCTGACTACATAGCAGGATGAAGCAAGCAGGGAGGAAACTGATAAAGGTTATCCAATGAGAATGTTAAAAACAACTTTTTGACCAATTATATTGTGACACTCTGGCACCTGAAATATATAAAAATGCATGCTTTTAGTAATAAAAAAACCTAGCCACTTGTTCACCCATGTGAGTGTGTGTGTGTGTTGCTTCGTCCGTCTCTACAGTGACAGTCATGATCTTTGAAAACATGATACTGAATGTAGTTCTGTGTTTGTAAAAAGAAGGGAAGGAGTTGTGAGATTTACCTAATTCAGTGTGCATCTGGTAGAGTAGGCTTCTACACTGATTGCCTGATAAAGGTGTAGGTGCTCCTGTTAAAAACTGTTCAAAGACAAAAGGAGTGAATATGTGTTATTGGTGTTTTACAGCATAGGTCAAAGAAGGCATACATTTCACAGCTTTCAGAGGTCTGAACTCTCCTGCACTCTGCAGTTCCAGATTCATGTAAACAAAGTTTTTGCCATTTAATTTCTAGGTTTCCATTTTTGAAATTTACTCTTTATTTTCCAAAAAGAAAAGGAAGAAGAAGTAATAAAGAGACATCTCTACTCTCTCATTAGTTACCGATACTTTCTAAATTCTAGTTTTGATATATTCCATCAGGGGTGTTGTTGTGGCCATATAAAAGGTGTTTTCTGATGTTATCAGGCTACCAAAGGAATTCACAGACCTAGTGTCAACAAACTTGACTTATTGTGTAGGGAATATAGTAACTTGAAATATATGATACATGTAACATTATTACACCTGTTCTCTTCTTAGAACCACAAAATACTTTTATGTCTCCCTTCTGCTACCATTAACTTTATACTCTTTCAGTCACCTGTTAAAATTTTATAAGTCATTTGCTCTTTAAACCAATTCTCTTGTTTTCTGTCTCTATGGCTTCAAATGTGAATACATGTATGTACAGAAGACACTGGCTGGGCCAATAGTTGGGCATTGTCTTGACTATATAAGCTGAGCCACCCTCCATTCATTATCTCCTTTCGTGACAAGCAGCACTTGCTGCTCTGCTTCAGCCAGGCATCTTCAGCTTTGTGACTGCCTGCTCAGTCCCAGTTCTGGTATGGCATACTACCCTCTCCCCAAGACACATTTTCAGCCAGCTCTTCATTCTGCTTGTTTAGCCCAGATAATAGATACCAGCATTGAAACAACAGTTGTGCTTCTTTCATCATGCTAGATGTTCTTGTCTTCTGGCTGGTGTGCCAGTGCCTGAAAATATGTACCATGTGTGCTAATCTACCCCAGAAAGGATTTTTGGAGGTGATATCTCTCAGAAGATAGAAAGTGAAACTCAGATACCAGCAGAAGTACAACCCTTACAAATGCCTATGAAGTATGAACACTGATTTAATCCACAGTTTTGCACATCCTCATGCAAAGGTTGCAGCATCTATCATTTTACGACATTTACATGGGGAGCCTTATCTCAGGGAACCCTTATTTATATGACCTCAGATTTGGAACTGGAAATCTTCCAGGTGGTCTGTCCTATCAAGGTCACCAAATTTCAGGACAAACCAGTAAGTATGGAATTTTTAAACATGTAGAAAAATCAGCTTTTAAGCCAAAAGCTAATGTAGCTATGACTTTGCCGAAATTTCAGCTGGCCCATATCCAGCTGACTCACCTGTCTGGGCAGACATACTCTAGTAATGATTATTTATTTTGATGTTGCTGTAAAGTTGTGGACATTTTTCTAGAGTAATTAAGATGAGGTTGCCCACAGCATTAACATCTAAAGCTATTGGAAAGTTAGAGACATATCATAAGAAATAACAAGTTGGTCTGAGTCTGCTCAACCTAAAAGGGAAGGTTTTGCACTCATGAACAATTCCATAATACTGAAGTCTTTAATATCCTTTGAATATGTTCTCTGGTTAGGGCCACAGAAACGT
The DNA here is from genome assembly GCF_047716275.1 of Strix uralensis. NCBI lineage: Eukaryota > Metazoa > Chordata > Aves > Strigiformes > Strigidae > Strix > Strix uralensis. The sequence continues at coordinate 42,203,603 of NC_133976.1, forward strand.
TTCCTGAGATGAGGGCTATAGAAATGCCATCACATATGTGCTTGAAGTGAGTATAACTGCCATTGCTCATCTGCATGGTGAAAGCTTATATCAACTTTACATCACATCTATAATGGAAGCACAAGTATGGGATGTAGATCCACAGTAAAATTAACTTATAAAATCTTATATAAGAAAATATAGACATTATGACAAAACTGAATAATATAGATAATTTAAAAAATCTGATTAAATATGCTCTTCAGTTAATTTTGCCATTTCTATATTAGTCATATTTAGAATGTTTGTTATATTCTATATCAGTATTGTCATTATTTGTTATCTAATTATTTAGTTCTTTATGATCTGCAAGCAATTCCAGAGTTGTAAAAAGCTGTTCACTGAATAATTCACCACTTCTTATGAATATTAACTTATTCAAAGAATCATATAATTTCTTATCACATCACTTAGGTAATGACTTTGTTTTCATTTGTTACCACTTTTCAACAGAGTACAATAACAGCTTGCTGGATAGAGTATATTTCTTCAAGAAATATCCCTAATTAACTCATAGAAAAGTAAAAAGTAAAAAGATCATGCCAGATTTCAGACAGTGATCTTAATGTAAATGAAACAATCTTCTTAGCATCGCTGCTTCATTTTCTACCCAGGCATATCTTTTCCATTTCTACTCTCAGAAAGCCTCTGCGAAACACAGGTAAGTTATGTACCAAGGCAAGACATCCTCTGTTTTTGATAACAGTAGGTAAAATGAACCCTCCACAGCCTTTGGTGAGAGTGAAATCAAAAAGGAAAGGCAACTAGTACAACTACTGCACCATCAAATGTTTTACTTCTTTGACACAAAAGTAGGTCCATAATCATTGCACCTCATCCCGAAGAGTTTGGTGCTGCCAAAGAGGCTTAAGGGATTCAGCCATTAGAATTTGTTTGAAGAAAAAAACTGTTTTAAAGTTAATGAACATTAATCAAAGCAAATGAGTTATGGGAAAAGAGAGGGTAAAACTTAGATACCTGCATTAGAATCTAAAATTAGATTCAAAGTTTCTTAGATATTTTGGGTGTCTCTTCCCACTCTTGTTAGAGAGTAGAATCCAAATCCTGATGGAAGCATGCACACACCATCCCTGACAGACAGGTAAAAACAAATGCCTGGGAATGAAATTAAGAACTAACCAACACGCTGAGCAGCACCTTATTAGCAGGTACACAGACCAGTGGAGGTAGTCAGCTGGAAATACTGAGTAAAAGCAGTTAGTTGAAGTTGCCCCTGCTTTCAGGGCTGCAGGGAGGCACTGCAACTGATTTTGGATACTTGCAGATACTGGTAATCCCTAGCTGAGCAAGGAATGACTATCTTCTTTTGATCATGGCCAGGAAAAACATTTGAGCAACTGGAGAGCCGGGGCCAGCTTCAGTCTGTGAATAAAGAAAAGCTTTTGTGTTTTCCCATGTCATCAGCAAGTGCCCTAAGTAATGCAGTGCAGGGCAGGGACGGGTGTTACTGCACCTTCCAGTGCAGCTGTTGTGCTGTGATGCAGAAAATTGTCCCACCTGTTTTATAGCCAGAGAAAGAAAAGAATCACAGAATCACAGAATCATCTAGGTTGGAAAAGACCTTCAAGATCACCTAGTCTAACCTTTAACCTAACACTGACAGTTCCCAACTACACCATATCCCTCAGCGCTATGTTGACCCTACTCTTAAACACCTCCAGGGAGGGGGACTCCACCACTGCCCTGGGCAGCCCATTCCAACACCTAACAACCCATTCTGTAAAGAAATGCTTCCTAATATCTAGTCTAAACCTTCCCTGGTGCAACTTGAGGCCATTATCTCTTGTTCTGTCACTTGTTATGTGGCTAAAGAGACTCATCCCCAGTTCTCTCCAACCTCCTTTCAGGTAGTTGTAGAGGGTGATGAGGTCTCCCCTCAACCTCCTCTTCTCCAGACTAAACAACACCAGTTCCCTCAGCCGCTCCTTGTACGACATGTGCTCCAGACCCTCCACCAGCTTCGTTGCCCTTCTTTGGACATGCTCAAGTAATTCAATATCCTTTTTGTAGTGAGGGGCCCAAAACTGAACACAGTAATCGAGGTGCGGCCTCACCAGTGCCGAGTATAGGGGCAAGATCACTTCCCTGTCCCTGCTGGCCACGCTATTTCTGATACAAGCCATGATACCATTGGCCTTCTTGGCCACCTGGGCACACTGCTGGCTCATGTTCAGCCGGCTGTCAATCAACACCCCAGGTCCCTCTCTGACTGGCAGCTCTCCAGCCACTCCTCCCCAAGCCTGTAGCGCTGCTGGGGGTTGTTGTGGCCGAGGTGCAGGACCCGGCATTTGGCCTCATTGAAGCCCATCGCTCCAGCCTGTCCAGGTCTCTCTGCAGAGCCTCCCTACCCTCGAGCAGATCAACACTCCCACCCAACTTGGTGTCATCTGCAAATTTACTGAGGGTGCACTCGATCCCCTGGTCTAGATCATCAATAGAGATGTTAAACAGGAGTGGCCCCAAAACCAAGCCCTGGGGGACACCGTTCGTGACCGGCCGCCAACTGGATTTAACTCCATTCACCACAACTCTTTGAGCCCGGCCATCCAGCCAGTTTTTTACCCAGCAAAGCATGTGCCCATCCAAGCCATGAGCAGCCAGTTTCACCAGGAGAATGCTGTGGGAAATGGTGTCAAAGGCCTTACTAAAGTCAAGGTAGACAACGTCCACAGTCTTTCCCTCATCCAATAAGCAGGTCGCCCTGGCATAGAAGGAGATCAAGTTTGTCAAGCAGGACCTGCCTTTCATAAACCCATGCTGACTGGGCCTGATCATCTGGTTGTCCCGCATGTGTTGTGTGATGGCACTCAGGATGAGCTGTTCCATCAGCTTCCCGGGCACCGAAGTCAAGCTGACAGGCCTGTAATTTCCCAGATCATCCTTCGAACCCTTCTTATATATGGGCGTCACATTGGCCAATTTCCAATCTGTTGGGACCTCCCCGGTCAGCCAGGACTGCTGGTAAATGATGGAAAGCGGCTTGGCAAGGACCCCAGTCAGCTCCTTCAGCACCCTCGGGTGTATCCCACCCGGTCCCATAGACTTGTGTATGTCTATGTGATGCAGTAGGTCACTGACTATCTCCTCCTGGACTGTGGGGGTGTCATTTTCCCAGTCTCTATCATCTGATTGAGGGGGCTGGATTCCCTCAATACAACTAGTCTTGCTATTAAAGACTGAGGCAAAGAAGGCATTAAGCACCTCAACCTTTTCCTCATTACGTGTTACCATGTTTCCTCCTGCGTCTAGCAGGGGATGGAGGCTCTCCCTGGTCTTTCTTTTGCTGTTGAAGTACTTATAGAAACATTTCTTGTTATCCTTGACTGCTGAAGCCAGATTAATTTCTAGCTGGGCTTAGACCTCCTGATTTCCACCCTGCATAGCCTCACAGTGTCTTTGTAATCATTGTGAGTGGCTAGTCCCTTCTTCCAAAGGCTGTAAACTCTCCTCTTCTCCCTGAGTTGCAGCCAAAGCTCCCTGTTTAGCCAGGGTCGTCTTCTCTGCTGCTGGCTTCTCTTACAGCACCTGGGGACAGCCTGCTCCTGTGTCATGTCCTTCTTAAAGAGTGCCCAGCCTTCCTGGACCCCTATACCCTTCAGGATCGTCTCCCAAGGGATCCTGTCAAGCAGATGCCTAAACAAGACAGTCAGCCCTTTGGAAGTCTAGGATGTCAGTTCTGCTGCCCCCTCTCCTGGCCTCTCTAAGAATAGAGAACTCTATTATTTCATGATCGCTGTGCGCTAGTCAGCCTCCAACCGCCACATCATCCACCCGTCCTTCTCGGTTCACAAAGAGGAGATCCAGCAGGGCACCTTCTCTGGTCGCTTCACTCACCAGCTGCGTCAGGAAGTTATCTGTCACACATTCCAGGAATGTCTGGGACTGGTCCCACTCTGCTGTGTTGTATTTCCAGCAGGTGTCTGGGAAGTTAAAGTCTCCCACAAGAACAAGGGCAAGCGATCGTGAGATTTGTCCTAAGTGCCTATAGAATTTTTCATCCACCTCTCTGTCCTGGGTGGGTGGCCTATAGTAGACTCCTACCACAACATCTGCCCTGTTGACCTTCCCCCTGATTCTAATGCAAAGACACTCCACCCTGTCTTCACTATACTTGTGCTCAAAGCAATCAAAACAGTCCCTAACATGCAGCGCCACCCCACCACCTCTCCTTCCTTGTCTATCCCTCCTAAAGAGCTTGTAGACATCAGCTGGTGCACTCCAGTCATGGGAGACATCCCACCATGTTTCTGTAATAGCCACTACATCATAATTTTCCTGCTGCATCATGGCTTCAAGCTCCTCCTGTTTGTTCCCCATGCTGTGTGCATTAGTATACATGCACTTCAGATGGGCTGATGTTTTGCCCCTTCCCCCTTCAAATCTAGTTTAAAGCTCTCTCAATGAGTCCAGCTAACTCCTGCCCCAAGACCCTTTTCCCCCTCTGGGACAGGTGCATCCCATCTGATGCCAAAAGGTCTGGCATCCTGTATACTAACCCATGACTGAAAAATCCGAAGCCCTGACAGTAACACCAGTCTTGGAACCACAAGTTCATCTGTTGAGTTCTTCTGTATTCTTCTTCATCCACCGCCCCAACTGAAGGGATGGAGGAGAACACAATTTGTGCCCCTGACCCCTTAAGCAGTTTCCCCAAGTCCCTGAAATCTCTCTTCATTGATATAGGACTTCTCCTGGTAATATTGTCGCTACCTACCTGGAAAACCAAGAGAGGGCAGTGTCCTTGGGTCTCACTAGAGTGGGGAGTTTTGCCGTGAGGTCCTTCACCCGGGCCCCAGGGAGGCAGCAGACTTCCCTATGAAGTGGGTCTGGTCTGCATATTGGGCCTTCGACACCCCTCAGAATGGAGTCACCCACTACAATGACCCTTCTGGGGTTCTTTTTAGAACTGATTTTAATACCTGGTCTAGAGTGACCCAGCCTTGGTGGACCTTGGTCTTCCTCCTTATTTGACTAATTTTCTTCACCCTTCTCTACTTCATTCAAAAGTTCCAGGGATCACCTGCCTCTTTTGGAGCCTCCATTTGCTCCTGTTGCTTCAGGGGTGCTGAGGTGCTATTCCACCAATCATTTTCCCTTTCGCACTCCCTAACACTTCTTAATCTTTTAACCTCTTCTTTGAGTTCCGCCACCAGGCTGAGCAGGTCATCCAGCTGATAACAGCGCACACAAGTGTTATCACTGCTGCCCTCTGACAGGATTGACAGGCTCAGGCACTCCCTGCAGCCTGGGACCTGTAATTGTGCAATCTTGATTGTGCAGTCAAAAGGAAGATGACTGCACATCTGCTGGTTAATGTGTGTTAATGGAAAGGTGAAGTTCTGCGTTCAGCCTCCAGGAGAACCATTTATGCATTTCACACTGTTTTACTATGCTTAGACCATCATTTAGAAATATTTTTGGGCAAAACACACGTCTTCCATCTCCCAACCAAGTGTCCTACTTTCTGAAATAAGTAGCATTTGAGTTCTACATTCAGAGCAGGGCAAAGCATCTAATGCACGACACTGCAGTCAGCTGAGAGCAAAACCAGAGGTTCAGTGACTGTTTGCCCCCCGCCACACTCTGCAGCTTCCTTATGTGCTCCTGAAGGTTTTATGAATGATAAAATCGCTTCAAAGGGAAAGACTTGCCAGTGGGACATTCTCCCCAAAGGGGTAAGTTTGGGATTGGCCCCTAAGTGTGCCAGGGTATATAAGGCATTTTCCCATTCCCATCTGAGTCTGGCAGCAGTCAAGTGAGAGTTTTTTGGATCAAGGTTGTCTTTTTGCATTGGCACCTTAACTGCTTTTGAAGAAGCTCGAGGTTGCCAAAGCTCAGTTTTAGCCCATTTCTGGACTTGATTCTTAAAAATAGATCTAGGTACCTAAATACAGTGCCCTGATTTATAAACAACTGAACAGTTTTTGGTTAACAGTTGCTAACTGGATTTCAAGCTAGCTTATGTACAAGTGTAAGAAGAGGAGATTTGAATTTAATAGTACTTTAAGTAAAACAATCTGGAAAAGCTGAGATTCTGTGGACAAAAACATCCATATTAAACATTTCTTCTGCCAACTTAGTAAATATTCATCTGAGTAAATAGCTTGGAAAAATTAATTGGCCCATGAGGAGATGTCATGTTGAATTTGTATGCTAGATTCAGAGTTAGAAACTGTGAAATAGAGAGTTTTCAGTTCCTTTTTAAGGGCAAATCTAATGTAGCCAGGAGTCAGTAAAGCATCAGAATAACAACACAATTGTCAAAGAAGTAATATTACCCATTTGGACTGGAAAGCTGCAGGTTCTTTGTCTTAATCTAGAATTCCTAGCAGCACCTGCCCATTAATTGAACACATTGAACATACAAGTTAGAGTGAAATGAAACTACTGTTTATTAAACATTTACACAAACTTATATTACTGTTGAAAGTGGAGGTGAGTGGACAACTGATTTTTTTTTTTTTGTCAGTGAATGAAAAGAATAAACAAATGAGATCCATTCTGATCAAGAAGATATTGATCCTTGCGATCCCACTCCTTTTTTCCCTCAATAGAAAGAGAGAGTAAAAAGGGAAGCTCAAACTCAGTGGTCTCCTAGGACAACCATTTGGGAAACCTAACTGAAATGAATAAATAACTAGGAATAGCCTCAGAACTAGAGGTTATTTTTATCGGAAAATAATACATAGTATGTTGATAGTTACCTTCCAGAGCAGGGCTGAGTAGTCATTTTAGGAAAAACAGGGAGCCACCATAGCTAATATCAGTTTCTTGAACATTAGACATTGGAAAAGAAACATATAACCATCTGTATGTTGAGAATCATGCGGCAAAAATTTATCTTTTTTCTTCTTTTCTTTTTTCCCCAGCTGATTTTTTCATTAGTTCTAGTTGAATTCTTGTTTTGTTTTCAGTGTGACAAAAACAATGAAGTGTTCAGCAAAAAGTTCCTTAATGCTTCTTAAAAGTTTATTATGCTTTTCTGTTGATCCCAGAGCAAATCCTGTTTTCTGTACTATGGTTCATATTTATTGTGTCCTGTCTGTTAACAATTCACTTGTAGTTTTCATGCAGTGCACTCACAAAAATTCTTAACAAATTAAAGGTTGAGCAATATGTATATAAATATATATGAGAAAAAAAAAGACTTAATTAAGAGTTATTACATAATAGCAAGCACTATAATTCAAACAGTTAAATAAACATGTAAAAACATATAAACATACACACTCTAATGTCAGATACATAAACTCATCTTGTTCTTTACAATGTAATTGAATACAGAAGTTTAAAATAAATATTCCACAACTTTTTGTACAAAACCTTCTAAGAGATTATTTATGTGTTGATTTTTTTCCCCAGTAACCAATAAGATATTTTCTAAAAGACATATCGTGACTATTTTACTTTCTTCTAAATTATTCTTAGATATGGAGATCCTAACTCTCTTTATTTAACTAAAAGGTCCATGGTTAACTCTATTTATGTTTAAAATAAAACTTCATTGTTAGTCTAGTCCAAACTCTCAAACCTTAAGTAAGTTCACAGCTGTGCGTGATGTTCATACTGCACTTAAGGTAAAATCTGATCACAGATTTGGACTGGGAACAAATTCTTTCATAAAAAGAAAAAAACCCTGGCTATAATGAAATCTGAAAGTTATCAGATATCTTCCCTAGGAAGGAAATCTGACAGTACAGGAAAGTGAGTCTGGCATGCTCAGACAAGGTCCTTAATGAGGTGCCAGAATGCATCACAGACTACACTGCCCCCATAGTCCAGGAGTTTGGTTCAGAGTTTGGGCCAAACTCTGATTTCCTCCTATTTCATGGGTTGTCAGAACCTTGGCAAATATGACAGCTAGGAGCTATTATCCTTGCATTTTTAAAGAAATAAGATGTGACAGTTCCTTTTATCACTTTGATTATCTTTTTCTCCTTTTCTGTAACAAAAGGAAATGGTTTTACTCTCAGAACTGATGGTGACAAAACAACTCAATCTTGGATGTTATAGTTAATTTAAAGAGGAAAAGGTGCAAAGATGAGTGCATAATATCCTTGGGAGAGTAAAAGTTTTTGTCAAACTTTGAATATATCCTTCATTAAATATTACAGTAAAAAAATCTTACAAGCTATGATATAAATTATACAGACTCATATTATATACTCATAATATATGGTACTCAGTTGAATACCTGTATCTAATTTTAGAAGTATTTGAATCACCACAAAATCCTTTGCTAACATTCATTTAAGGTTTAATAGAGTTTTTATTAAAATAGATTTGCAAATTCTGTAATTTTATAAGAAGCTTAAATCAAGGCCAGTGAAGGAGAGGGAAAATATTGTATTGCTCTGGGATACATGCTACTTTGGGAGATGATTTGTTCTCTAGCAATATCTTATTCTCATCTCCCTGCACATACTCACACACTGCACTTCATTCCCTGAGGACTGCCAAAGTTACTCTTTCACATCCATCGAGTGTTGCCTATAATCTGATACTGGTCACCAACAGTTGCTAATGTTAGCTATTTCATTGAGCTGTATATGTTGCCATAATCAACTGATCTTGGTAGTCATCAAAAACTTTTCTGATCACACCTTCTAGTTAACATGGATCTGCAAACTAAAAACTGCTAACTGCTGTTAGCTATAGAAGCTAACTCCCTGCCAGATGCTATCAGATGCCAACATGAGCAGGTTCAAACAGTAATCTCTTGAAACTGACTATTGAAATAATTTTGTTTTATTCTTTAAATAAGGGAAATATAATAACCTTCTGTATCCACAAAGGAAGACAAGAAAATGGTCCATACTACTATTCAGGAAAAAAAAAACCTAGCTCCTGCATGACTATATAGTTAGGTAAAACACTCTTCTTGGTGGAAAAACTTGGAAAGCTCTGTTGTGCTGCTTCAAACATTTAATACATTGAAGGCTTATACTACGTCACTCCCTCTTTTTGTCCATGGTCTGTTGCTGGTACTTGGAGATATCGCAGCACCTTGAGATACAGTTTGACAGAGATGTTTCCAGTATTGTCAGAAGTACCAACAGATTTCGTTTTTTTTAGTCCTTTGCAAAAATATACTAGTTTCAGCTTTCATCAGAAAATGGGTAAAATAATCTCTTTAGAGTCTACTACACACTGTTAAAATCACTGCTTCCACTGGCTGTAAACAGTGAAGGTTAAAAATAGGTACCAACACTGGTAAGAAAACCCCTCTCCTGCCCTAGGAGGTAACAGCCAGGCCATGAAATGGATGATCCCCAGCAGAGAGGTGCCAGGGCAAACAGCAGGGCAACCGAGGGGAGCCAAGGGACAGCGCTGCCTGCCCCAAGGAACCCCAAGGGCATTACTACTCCAACAGAGCCTCCTGTCCAGACGCTTCTCAGCAGAGATCTCCCTGCAAGTACCCAATCCTCATCTCACCCCTCTGTGTGCATTATCTTGTCTGAAAAAATAGACATTTTGATAAAGAAAAAACCCCCCAAACCCCAAAAGTGAGCAATAAATGATGAGGCTTCAAGGCATGACCTGAAGTATATAAATGCAGTAATTTATGAATGATTATATTAGTTTTGCTTCCTATGTTTTTTTAATATGTCCTAAGAACATGTTCACTTTGCTACTGGTCTACACCAGGTAACTTGTGTTTGCTAAGGTGTCATTTAATACATCTTTGCAAGAGGAGGTCCCAGCTGACTAGAGGTTAGCAAATGCGATGTGTATCTAGAAGAAAGGCCAGAAGGAGGATCCAGGGAACTACAGGCCTGTCAATCTGACCTCAGTGTTGGTGAAGGTTATGGAGCAGGTAATCTTGAGTGTCACCACACAGCACACACAGGAAAAGCAGGTGAAAAGGCCCAGCCAGCATAGGTTTATGAAGGGCAGGTCCTGCTTGACTAATCTGATCTTCTATGACAAGGTGACCCACTTAGTGGATGAGGGAAAGGCTGTGGATGTTGTCTACCTAGACTTTAGTGAAACATTTGACACCATTTCCCACAACATTCTCCTGCAGAAATTGTCTGCTCATGGCTTGGATGGGTGTACTCTTTGCTGGGTAAAAAACTGCCTGGATGTCCAGGCCCGAAGAGTTTGTGGTAAATGGAGTTAAAGCCAGTTGGAGGCTGGTCACAAGTGGTGTTCCCCTGGGCTCAGGACAGTTCTGTTTAATATCTTTATCAATGACCTGGATGAGGGGATTGAGTGCACCTTTAGTAAGTTTGCAGACAACACCAAGTTGGGTGGGAGTGTTGATCTGCCTGAGGGTAGGGAGGCTCTACTGAGGGATCTGGACAGGTTGGATCAATGGGCCATGGCCAACTGTATGAAGTTCAACAAGGCTAAATGCCAGGTCCTACACTTGGTTCACAGCAACCAGATGCAACACTACAGGCTTCGGGAAGAGTGGCTGGAAAGATGCCTGGCAGAAAAGGACCTGTGGGTGTTGGTCAACAGCCAGCTGACTATGAGCGGCAGTGTGCCTAGGTGGCCAAGAAGGCCAATAGCATCCTGGCTTGTATCAGAAATAGTGTGGCTGGCAGGAATAGGGAAGTGATCTTACTCCTGTACTCGGCACTGGTGAGGCCTCATCTCGGATACTGTGTTTTGGGCCACTCACTGCAAGAAAGACACTGAGGTGCTGGAGCGCATCTATAGAGGGGAACTAAGCTGGTGAAGGGTCTAGAAAACAAGTCCTGTGAGGAGCAGCTGAGGGAACTGGGGTTGTTTAGTCTGGAGAAAAGGAGGCTGAGGGAAGACCTTATTACTCTGTAGAACTATCTGAAAGAGGGTTGTAGTGGGGTGGATGTCCATCTCTTTTCCCAAGTAACACATGATAGGACAAGAAAAAATGTCTTCAAGTTGTGCCAGGGATGTTAGATTGGATATTAGGAAAAATTTCTTCACCTAAAAGGTTGTCAAACATTGGAACAGGCTGCCCAGGGAAGTGGTTGAGTCACCATCCCTGGAGCTATTTAGAACATGTGCAGATGTGGCACTTAGCAATGTGGTTTATTGGTGGACTTGACAGTGTTAGGTTAATGGTTGGACCTGATGATTTTAAAGGTCTTTTCCAACCTAAATGATTCTATGATTCTGTGTTACAATCACTTTAGAAAATGTAGGTAAAAGAATGAACAAATATGCATGGATTGTCTTTTATTTATGAATTTTTCTATCATGTTTCTGAATTATGCAAATCTTCCATAAAATCTACAGGAATCCTCTAGTATTCATTTACCTTTATAATTCAAGTGATAGACACAGCTTTTATCATTAATTAGTGACCATGATTATGTTAATGCATATAAGACCAAATCCAAGTCATCAATTATCTAGCTATTCATAAACTAGGAATCATAATTGAGAAGTGCAAACCCATTTTTTTTTTTTTGTATCAATACTTTCTTAGTAAGTCTGAATCCTAAATGGAAAGCCAAAGTCAAATGTTATCACATACCTTCCTCAATATTTGTTAGGATGTTGGAAAACACTAAACTCTCCTTGCACACCAGTCCTCTTTGTGTATATACTTGTTCCACACAAATTTATGGATGTTTCATGACCATTCTTTGTGTAAGGTGGTCCTTATCTTTTAATTTGACAAATAATCTCATCTCAGACCCCCTTCTCATCTGACAAGCACAGCTTGCTTACTACAACTTGTTGCATAAAATAAATTTTGGATTGTCCCTGTCTTTATGTTCTAGAAAGCTTCTATCAGTCTCTTGTCTGAAATCTAAGCCTTCTTCCCTAAATCCATCTTTGTTTCCATGCACAGATTCTGTCCTGTCTTATTAATTGATCCTAAGAGATAGCTACTATCATAGAACAGATGCTTTTAAGACATTTGTTAACACTTGTTTTCACTGATGAAGAGAAGGGGTTAGGTACTTCTCCTGTCCTCTATTGTTTGTTGATGTGGCCCTGAATTACTCCTTGTGGATTGGTTGCTGTAATATTATTTTTTGTAACATTGCAAGTTATCACTGCCAAAGTCATGTCTCAAAACAGAAAGGGAAAAACTATAAATCTCCACTGTTTCCACCAAGAAATCATGTCCAGTAGAATTAAATTGTTTTTAAATATTAAGGGGTTTTGACTATGCTGACATTCTTTAGCATTTAAAGAGATATATATGACAGATGTTATATGACATTTGATATATGACTTGTTTTGTGGAGATAGACCACCTTACACTTGACCTTGAAATGCAATGTAAATAGCAACCTAAAAGAGTTTCTAGTAATCTAAAGGAAATTCATACAAACCTTCAGTGATCCATTCATAACACAAGAGTATTTGAAAAACAATGCTTATTTCATGAATACAGTTATAACATGAACTCAAGAGAATTTCAAATTCCTTTGTGGTTCTACATGAGTAGTTCATGTAGGTCAATATCTCTTGTGCATATACCTCTAGATAAATTTAAGAGTGGTTCCATCACATTTATTGTATTAATCCGAAGGCATTTCAGATTAAAAATTTTATTTCCAGAGAATTAGCCTTTTATTCCTACTCTTCCCTTTCTTCCATATAACTAATTTTTAATATATGTTTCATCATGTTATAATATATGTTAATCATTATATTACATGTCAACGGGACTTTATGATATTTCTCTGAATAGAATTTTTAAAGGACTTTTTGAAAAACATTTTAAAAGCCTGGAAAAAATTAAAAATACTTCCCATTTGCCAATGTGTAATATTTTGTTAACTATTTTTAAGTGTAGTTTAACAGGCAAGGTGTAAATTGTTGTTAAAATATACACTAATTTTTGCTATTTAAGCAAACAACATTTGAGCCCCACATTGACCTCGTTTCTGGCCAGAAATAACCTCTGCCTTTTTCCTGCATCTTCTTTGCACCCTCTGTTCCAGCTCCTCAGAGCAGGTAGGTTCAGTATGGGAATGTCTACCCAGGTAGCACTGCTTATTGCAATGGTTTGGGGTAAGCCAGAAGGAGCAAGGTGAGAAAGTACTACGTAGCTTGCTGAGCCAAGGAATTGACATCGAAAGGGAAGCTGCCAAGATGAGGAGCATGGTTTGGTCTCAGAGAAAGTTATTATGGTTCCATCACAATTTCTGACAGTCCTATTTTGACTAATTTCTGTTTTTCAGTTTTACCTCTAAGGGGTTTTTTTATCTTATTATCACGCTTTGTAAAATTAACAACAGCAGTCTTTCAGATGATTATCTGCCTTCTACTTTCAATCTTTTGCAAAAAGTCAAGCAAAAGTTGCTCAACTTGTGCACCAAATGATCTCTATGGTCAATAGTTAATTACATAAACTATAGAACATGTTCTTCATTAGAAGTCCTTGTGGAAGTTGTTTCTGTGCTAGGATACAGTTCTTAAATACTCTGACCCCTGCACTTTAGAAGTCCAAGCTGCTATTTCAAACTGCAGTGGATTATATGCAGCAAATTGAAATCAATAAAATGTAAGTCCTCTGATACATTTAATCCCTTTAATGATTTCTCTCACATACATCAACTTTGCACAAAAGAAGCACAATATCATAATTGCTTATGTCTCTAGATTTTTTGTGTCTTAGATCACAAAATTCTCAAGAAATAGAAGAGTAATCTTGTATCACTCTTTTTCCTTTGCTCACTTTATTTTAGATGCTATGGACATTTTATTCAGGCAGTACCACTCCTGTTACTCACTTCCAAGGATAAAATAATTTCAGCTTGAAGTTTATGCAAACCTAGACACATGAACCAGGAGATTATATTGAAGATTAAAAATGTAAGTATGGAATTCATAATTGTCTCCAGAGATACAATTATGTGATGAGGAGAGGTGTTTTAATTGCCATCCTAGATAACGATTGCATATAGCCATTACGTTCAAAGCAGCACATAGAACAAAGAAATTGTACAAACTATAGAAAATGAACTATCCAATCCCCTGAACAGTTTCAGAAATTCTTTTTACATATATATAGCACATGCTTTTCTTTCACTTCCATTGGCTTCAAAGTCATTTATAGAAAATGCCCTGTGCCATGCAACATTTAATTTTCTTGACAGTTGTTTATGTTTCCAAAGTGAACAACTCTTTCATGGCCACACATTGCTATGAAGCCTCACACAACTGGGATTCAATATAGGCAATTTTGTTAAATGAAATATATAATTTGCTTTCCATGGTTTTCCTTTTTTAAGTCTTTTCCTTTTTTAAGCCTTGTCTCCATTCATACATTTCTGTTGTCTCAGTATGTTCTGTTTCTCCAGGATACCCAGGGAAGCTCTCTCTAAAACAAAGGGGAGAATTGTTTCCTTTTTTTAAAAAAATATTCCCTGGCCTGTAACAGTAGAAATACTGAAGAATAAGAAGGCCTTTTGAAAGGCCTATACATTCTCGAAAGCCTAACACACTCCTGTTTTTGCAAACTGCAATAAAAGTAGAAAAAAAGTCAGTCTCATATGATGATTTCCTAACTAATTCAACAACCACAACAGAAAATAAGAATTTGATAAGAATATTTTCACTTGTCTTCAATTTTGTTGCAGAATAGTAGTGAAAACGCTCAACCAAACAAAAAGGGGGACTAAGGGGGACTACTGAAATTGGGTAGAAAAATCACTGGTACGTTTAACTTAGTTTTGCTCTATCCTGGCTTCATCTGCCTTTTTCCTAGATTCAAAGTACATTAATTATAAAGTCTCTCATATCTATTTCCTTAGATAAACCATTTCATTAATCAGCATAGCTGATTATGTCTTACTGTCAGCTTCAGTGATTAATGAAATGTTTTATCTTAGGAAATAAATATGAGAGGGTTTTTTTAAATTTTTGTATTAAAACACCCTAAAATTAAAAGGAGGGCAGCAAATGCAAGTTATTGCCATAACAGTTCCAAACAATGAGGCATCATGCTTTTTTTTATGATTTGGTATTCAATTCCCCATGACTTGAAATACAAGAAAATCACTTAAGTAAGATTTCTCATTAAAGAAAGAGAAATATCTAAATGCTCTTTTATTTTCTTCTTCTCTTGTTACTATTATGAAAAACAAATACAAATCACAGTTCTGTTTTAAAGAAATTGCTTCCTGTTGTACAGCTTTGTCATTCTGCTTGTGGAAATATTGTGTGTGTGCTACAACTGGTGGCTTGGTTTGGATAAAACCCCAAGTCAGTGACTCACCAGTTAGGAGGTAAACACTGGGAAGATGGATTCAGGGAAGAAAGAGGAGAGAGGACTCAGGCTCAGGATGCTCAGGTCTTAGGAGTACAGAGCTGGCAGTAAGTCCTGAATCACTGAGTCTGGTGGCTTTGTATCACTGGCATTGTGTATTAAGCTCACTCATGATTTATACTCAGTCATGATTAATAATTATTTTTTCTGCCCTCTCCCATGCTTGTTGGAATGTTATTTATTATATTTTCTACTCTGGTAGTTTCTAACCTTTTAATCACCAACCTAAGTTAGTTATAATACTTTTGTACACATTTTCTTGATTTCTACCCTGATGTGTCTGTAGACTCATTGTATATTATACTTCCCTGTTTGCCACATCAGATGAACACACGTGCTTTTAAATTTTTCTGCTCTTTATCTCTTTCTGCATTACCTTTCAGGAGTAACAACATTCAATACTGTGTTCTGCAACAGCACTAGACTTTGTCTTTGGGTACTTGCTCTTCCTTCCTCATTAACTTTAAACTATCAGTTTAACCTCTGGTATTATGATCTGTGTTGATACTCACCTAGGGTGCAGCTACAAAACAATGTATAAATAACTCCTTTTAGGCCAATTCAGGATCTATTCCATAAATGAAAAGACAGAATAAGTCAAAAATTACAGAATCAAATTTAGATGCTTACAGTATAGGTCTCAACAGCTGAGCAAGTTAACCTATACTCCATTTATTGGCAATTTTAGACAATGACTCATCTGATTTATTTTAGATGTCTATTACAGGCCCAAATGAACTTCTCTCCTGAACTCAGTTATGAGGTTTCTACTAACTGTAAAAGGTGTCTTACTCAACATAAGTATTATTATTGGCATGTAGATTCAACTAAATAAATCTCACCCATTAGGTTTTATGCAAGGAGACCGTGCTTTCTTGTACAATGAGAGAGTATAGAATTAGTTATGTAAGCTTTGGGAAAATATTCAGTAGGAAATATAATCCGGGAGAAAATAGTTAACTATTATCATTATCTATGTATTCAATAATAAGACTATTAACTCTTCACTAGCTATGCAGTGAAATAGGAATATGCACGACATCAGTATAATACATTTGCATATGACCTGTTGAAAAACAGAGCAAAACAAAACATTACCAGTTTTTCCATTAATTTAGTTGTTGACAGAGCCATTGTTAAAACAGGTTACAGGGGGTAACCATCTGGCTTGTGTGAGTAAAGATTTTCTTTAAGAGACTTTATCTTGTGGAATTCTGCTCTTTGGAAAAGTAAGAAAAAAGTAGGAAATGTTTTCTTTCCCTTTGGATGAACTTTCCCCTTTCTGGATCTCCAGTTCTAGGGGAGAAAAGCAGCAGTGTCTTCTGTGAGCTTCAGCATCTGTTTTTCCTGAACTACTTGTGTGCAGGGTGAGTCCCAAGCCGAAATTAATTCACCAAACATCAAGAATTAAAGAAGAGTGAGTGACCAAATATTAGGAAGATTTATGAACAGGAAGGTCCTGAGATAAAATACTCCTAAAAATCCAGGCTAACACTAAACATTTGCCAATTTTTATGTCATTCAATGTTATTCATAACTTCCACTTACTTGTCACATCCCAAAAAGTTCATCAACCAACTAGTGTCTAAGCACCTTACCAATGTGAATAAAAGCAACACGTAAGTGTCAGGAGTGGTTCAGGTTAACTGATCCTAGTGTTCAGAATAAGGGCAACTGACTGGAAAGAGCAATTTGCATATACATTGCACAACTGCTGCTCTCAGACAGGCTTGTCTGCACATCCACCTGAATGATAGCTACTGGGTAACTCCAGGCAGTAATCCACAGTCATTGGTCCTGGATAGCAAACAGGAACTGCAATTGAAATTTGTCGATCCATGACAGTTAATGGTTGGACTTGATGATTTTAAGGGTCTTTTCCAACCTAAATGATTCTATGGTTCCATGATTTCCAGGAGTATTTGATGTGCATGTTACAGCTATATAATCTACTTACTATGACATTGTTTTAATATCATCATGTGTCAGGCTTGTAAACTGTACAGCTCAATTGGTAAGGGAAAGTTGGAAGGTGTAATCTGGATATAATTTGCTAATCAGCTTCCAGAAATACATTCTTCACAATGCATGGCTGTCTATATTTTCAAAGTGTTCTGATATGTACGCTGATGGGAAAATTATTTTAAACAGTAGCTCTACTGCAGCATTGCTAAGACTGGAGCCTGTGGTGAAAATTTGGAGACATATTGTCAACACTAGGACAATACTCTTTGTCTCTCAGAAATATTTCTTGTAAAAATTAAAAGTTATTCTAAAAACCACATGTGCATTGCAAATGGTCTTGAACCATGGTTAGCTACCAGAGTTAAAAGATAAAAGTTTCTAAAGGGCTGTGAGGATGCGAGAGCAGATGGAAATACAATCATAAACTCTGAAGACAAGCCACCATCTAAAAAGTTTTAAGACCTTTTTTTCCTGGAAAAGGACAAAGGATACAAACCACTCCTCCCCAATAATTATTGGGTCTGCATTCAAAACAGTATAAAAGCAAAGATTGATTTCCTCAAAAATACTCTTGTTGCCTTTTTATGAGGCTGTCAAACACAATTAAGCAATGGGTCCAACCCGTCCTCTAAATTCACTGTCACTTGGCACACAGGAATAAATACCTTTTGCAACACAGATTGGAAAAATAGAGGTAGTCAATCAGCAATTAAGATGAATGACTTTTGCTTCTCTCTAAGGGTTTGCTGTCTTCTGGCATGTCAGCTAATACTAGTCTTAGAAAGAGCAGGTATGTAAGATTTTCTTCATGCCTATACATTCAATAGTGCATTCCTACATCTGGGAATATCTCATTTTCATGCACTAAATTAAAATAAGTTTTTAGTCCCTGTCACTGTTCAATGATCCCACATACAGCAGAATCAGTGGACCCTTATGTCATCTGGCATGACTGGATAAATTTTAGATGATTGTGACCTTCAATGATAGCTTTGTACAATGTTTGGTAGGTTATTTGATGCACCGGTGATTTGGAAAACCAGTTGTTCATCTTACTAATAAATAATTTCAAGTTTCTGGAGAGCATTTCACCTGCTGCACTAGATACTTCCCGATGCAGTAAATAACATACCTGAGAAGCTAAATGCTTCTTTAGACTCTTGTTGACATCAACCATTGCACTTTATATAATTTTACTGGTTCTTTGCTCCTTTTCCAGAGCTAGATAATTTTTTGTAATGTTTGTTTCAGCATCTAAACATTATGTTGTGCATCCCATCATTCACATTTAATCAAAGAAAGCAAGCTGTTATTGCCCTTCATATAGTTACTTTTAATATTAAAGAGCTGTTTCACATAAGTTTATTAGATTGATGTCTGCAAATACCTTTGAAAAGAGACATGTAACATGGGATATTATTCTTCAGTTCTCTATACAGAGAAGATAAAACTCATTTTGTATTAGGACATAACACCTTTTTTTGTGAAGGTCAGTTTGGCTTGCAGATTCTCTGCTCCTCTGCCTACATAGTTCTTCAACTGAAAAGATGACAATATAAAACAAGAAGTAGAAAAAACTAATCATACAATCGTAGACTCATGGAATGGTTTGGGTTGGAAGGGACCTTAAAGACCATGTAGTTCCAACCCCCCTGCCATAGACAGGGACACATTCCACTAGATCAGGTTTCTCAAAGCCCCATCCAACTTGGCCCCCAGAGAGGGGACATCCACAGCTTCTCTGAGCAACTTGTTCTAATGTCTCACCACCCTCACAGTAAAGAATTTCTTCCTTACATCTAATCTAAATCTATCTCCTTACATCTAATCTAAATCTATCCTCTGTCAGTTTAAAACCATTATCCTTTGTCCTATCACTACACTGCCTGGTAAAGATTCCCTCCCCCATCTTTCCTGTAGGCCCCCTTTATGTACTAGACAGCTTCTCTAAGGTCTCCCAGGAGCCTTCTCTTCTCTAGGCTGAATAGCCCCAACTCTCTCAGCCTGTCTTCATAGGAGAGGTGTTCCAGTCCTTTGATCATCTTCGTGGCCCTCCTCTGGAGTCACTTGAACAGGACCATGTCCTTCTTATGCTGGAGGCCCAGAGCTGAACACAGTACTCCAGGTGGGGTCTCACAAAAGTGGACTAGAGCAGGAGAATCACCTCCCTCAACCTGCTAGACGCACATCTCTTGATGCAGCCCAGGATATGGTTGGCTTTCTGGGCTGCAAATGCATATTGCTGGCTCACATTCAGATTTCCATCCACTAATACTCCCATGTCCTTCTCCACAGGGTTTCTCTCAATCAATTAATTTCCTAGACTGTATTTGTACTTGGGATTGCCTCAACCCATGTGCAGGACCTTGCACTTGGCCTTGTTGAACTTCATGAGGTTTTCACAGGCCCACCTCTCAAGCCTGTCAAGGTCCCTCTAAACAGCATCCCTTTTCTTTAGAGTGTTGACTGCACCACACAGCTTGGTGTCATCGGCAAACTTGCTCACGCAAGTGCAAGAAAACTTGCACTTAATCCCACTGTCCATGTCACCAACAAAGATGTTAGACAGTGCTGGTCATAACACTGATCTCTGAGGAACACCACTCATCCCTGCTCTCTACTCGGACATCGAACTGTTGACCAGATAACTCCTTATCCATCGAGTGGTCCATCTGTCAAATCCACGTCTCTCCAATTTAGAGACAGGGATGTCATGCAGGACAGTGTGAAATGCTTTACAAAACTCCAGGTAGATGATGTCAGTTGTTCTTCCATTATCTACCAATGCTGTAATCCCATTGTAGAAGGCCATCAAATTTGTCAGGCATGATTTGTCCTCAGTGAAGCCATGTTGACTGTTACCAATCACCTCCTTATTTTCCATGTGCCCTAGCATGATCCAAGAGGATCTGCTCCACAATCTTGCTAGGCACAGAGTTGAGACTGACTGGCCTGTAATTCCCTGGGTCTTCCTTTTTTGCCTTTTTAGAAATGGTGGTTACTTTTCCCCTTTTCAAGTCAGTGGGAACTTCACTGCACTGCCACAACATCTCAGATATGATAGAGAGTGGCTTAGCCACTTCGTCCACCAGTTCCCTCAGGATCTTTGGATGCTTCTCATCAGGTCCCATGGACTTGTGCACCTTCAGGTTCCTTAGATGGTCTTGAACCTGATCTCCTACAGTGGGTAGTTCTTCATTCTCCCAGTCCCTGCCTTTGCCTTCTGTGACTTGGGCAATGTGGCTGGAGCCCTTTTCAGCGAAGACTGAGGCAAAATATCCATTGAGTACCTCAGCCTTCTCCATATCCCAGCATGTCTTGCATTCAGGTGGTGCAAAACATAAATGATCTAAACCAAGCTTTATGGACATCACTGGAAACAACCTTCAACTATACTTTTTGGATCTGTTTCTGTGTAAACGCTGTTCCCTAATCATTGGTTGTATTTCAGTTTGTTTTCTTCTTGATATTTTTGTCGTCTGAACCATGTTAATAGTATTGGAAAATAATGCATATTCAATAGTTTTTGGTGGTGTGAATCACTCATGTGCCAAGCTTGAAAGTCTGTAATATTTTACCCTACCCAAAACATATACTCATACCTGTCCCCAGAGCAGGTGCTCCTATTCACAATCTAATCTACACAAAGAAATACAATTGTAAAATAAATTAAGAGACATGTGTCTCAGGCTACCTCATACCTGGATGTTAATAGATAGAAAACCTAGTTGCTGAGGGGAGAAAAAAAGAGCACGCTTTGCTGAAACTGGATTAAAGTAACTGACATTCCATTCAGATTAGGTTTTGTGCTAACCAACAAATTGCAAGTCTGTTTACCAGATGATGTCCTAAAAAAGCTGCATTCATAGAGAAAACTACTAAAAACTCAACCACTCCAGCATATGTTTCCTCTGTCCTCTATTCTGTCTTTTGCAAAAGGTGTCTTTCTTCAGGATGTTGGTTATTGAGCTGCGTCTCCTGTCTTGCAATCTTGAATTTAGTTGGGGCAGGTGTGCGGAGAGGTCAAAAGAAAGGCAGACTCCCAACCCCTCCTTCTCCACCTCCATTTATCCTTAACACTCTGGGACTAGGAAATTCAGAATTAAGTTAATATCTTCTACACCATTTTCCCTCATTCTACTTAAAATAATTTAACATGGAAGAAGTTCTTAATATTTAAACATTTTCTGTAGAAGAACACAAGGGCCATTTCCCGCATTCTTTGTTACCTACTGTTCAGCCTAAGACATTGAAATTAATTTCCTCATTGGACTCTGCAATGTCTGTCAAGTAAACTAGCAAATACGTATTTGTCAAGTGTGACCAAAATATTTCTCTTCTTCTTCACTTCTGTGAACAATAGACAGTTATAATATACGTATATATATGAATGTATGAGCACAGTCTATGGTTTTTACTTTTTTTAAAATAACCTCTTATTCTTAAGGAAAGTATTTGACTTTCAATCAAGTCAAAATGACAACAAAGAAATCTGTTGCAAAAAGATTGAATTTTTGTTGCTTTTCTCAGCCCAATATACTCCTGGATCTTTTCAAAACTGTGTAAAAAAATAATAGGCTTATGATGTTTGAGTAATCGCTACATTTTTTAAAACTTAATAGCAAAATATTCTGTTCAAAGATATGGTCTACAGTCATCATATATCCCTTGGTCTACATACATCTCTTTAACTGTATGTTAAGGACAACTGTAACATAAGCAAACAAAACTCTATCTGACAGCTGAAGGCTTTAGACCTATATGCATCAGGGAATGATTTTTTTTCTACAGTCATATAGGCAGGTTATTTCTAATATGCTAGCAGATAAATCTAGCCACCTTTACCTAGTTTTATATGAGAAAGAGCATTTGTGGATCTTGGATGCCAGGGTTCAATGCCTTTCCTAAACTGAAAGATACAATTTCCATGTCTCCCTGAAGAATACATGGTTCCCACATTAAAGAATAGGTAATGATGACTGGAGCATAGAATAGATCACAGCCTTCATCTCTTTCCAGTCTTTCATCCTCAGTAATTAATGCAAGACTTGTGGGGCTGGGAAAGAGGAAGTCCAAAGGAACACAAACTCTGTAACTTGTTGCTTAACTTAGTCCCTTGAAAGGAGGAAATCCTGGATTCCAGATTCTTCCTTCATGTTTAGGGTTTTTTTTTGTGAAGTCACTGTTTAATGTAAAATATATTGTAAGGGAAGCCTAACTCTCTGAGTTTTACATTACATTCTGCCTCCAAGTTTTAAGAGCAAGGATATTCAAATGCTGTTGTGTAGGCTCCTAAATTCTTTCCTGGACTTCACCTTTTGCTAAGTACTCTGTTCATAACCTAAAGTGAAAACCAACTGCATATGCTTTAGTCAGTAAGCCCTTTTCATTAGATTGTCAATTCCTGCAGTGTTTTATGAAGAAGGTAGAAACTTCTCTTTAGGAATATAGACAAGTAACAAGGCTGATGGAGAGAACAATATCTAGAAATCACAGGGTATTGCAAAACCTTTGAAAATGAAGACATCTCAGAAATAAGTGTCTTCAATGGGCAAAAGAGGTTTCAAATATTTTAATCACCATTCAAATTTAAGCAAAACAAATTTGTAAAGTAGACAGAACAGCTCTGGAAAAAGGTCTTTTCTACTAAAACTATTTTATATTGCAGACCTTCCTCCTAATTATTGCTACAATTATGTGATTGCTTGAACATCCATTTATTCCCACTTCATGCTGCTCTTCATAAATCACTAAGGAGTTTCTTTAATGTATATACTGGCAGAATGTTCAAAAAATCTTACCGCTTGTTAAATACATTTTGTGTTTTAGAATGGCATATAATTATTAAGAAATATTGGAGAAAACCTATATTAAATTTCAGCCATTGATGAGGATGAATTATCGTGTTCTACCTGTAAGTTATTTTTCTGGGTTTGTATGGTGGGGTTTTCGGTAGCAGGGAAGGGGGCTACAGCAGTGGCCCCTGTGAGAAGCTTCTTGAAGCTCCCCTGGCTCCAAGTCAGACTCGCTTCTGGCCAAGGCCAAGCCAATTAGTGATGGTGGCTGTGCCTCTGTGATAATATATTTAAGAAGGGGAACCTAAGACGAGGAGTTGGACTTGTGAGGAAGAGTTATGAGAATGACACCTATGCGTACACCAAGGTCAGTGGAAGGAAGGAGGAGGAAGGTGGAGAGGTGTGCAGGCCACACCCATGCCACCATGGAGGTCCACAGTAGAGATCAGCCTGCAGCCTGTGGAGGAGGACCCCACACAGGAGCATGGGGGCTGATCCCAAAAGAGGCCAGGACTCTATGGGAAGAAGAAGCCCCCTCTGTTGTAGTTCGGTGCTGGGAGAACTGCAACATGCCAGGGTGATACACGCTGGAGCATCTCAGGAGGAATGCATCCTGTGGGAAGGACTCACGTTGGAGAAAGTTTGTGGAGGACTGTCTCCAATCAGAGGGACACCATGCTGGAGCAGGGGAATGTGAGGAGTTCTCCCCCAGAGGAGGAAGGAACAGCAGACTGACCATAACTCCCCCATTCCCTGTGCCCTGTGTCCTGTTCTGGAACAAAACTGAGCCCAGGAAGAAGGGAGGGGTTGGAAGAAGGTGTTTTTAAGTTGTGGTAATGATTCTCACTGTCCTAATCTGTCTGTTAGGTGTTGTCATTGTTAGTGTTTGAATTAAAGTGATTGTTTTTTTCTTCCCCTAATGAGTCTGTCTTTTGCCCATAACCATAACAGGTAAGCCACCTCTCCCCATCCTTATCTTGATTCCTGAGCCTTTCTCTTCATTTTCTCCTTCCCAGCTCTGGGGGGAAGGGGTGAGTGAGCGGCTGTGTGGTGCTCAGTTGCCCTCTGGGCTCAAACCACGTCAGTTATGAAGTTGATTTATCCATTGGTAACTGATTTTTTCTCTGATTAATGACTACAGTATGTTTAGCTCTTTGGTAAATACCTGTATTTATACTGAATCAAGTGTTGAGTTCTACAAGAAAGAAAACCTGGTGCTAGTATTAACAACTTTGCACTAAAAATATTTGCAACCTATTTGGCAAAAGTTTTGTATCCTAGAATAATTTTTAAAATGTCTCTGGATTAGTCAAGTTGTCTATGCTGTGCAACTGCAATTAGATAAATTTGGTTTCTTGGCTGTAGAGTTGCATCAATTTGTCTAGGCTTACCTGACCAGAGCACACCCTGTGCTCAGAAGCTTCTATGAAGATTATTTTTCATGTTAGGTCTGTCTCACTGTATCCCCAAAGCACAGAATTCTGGGGAATCAGTTATATAATAGGATTTGAGAATCTCATATCCCAAGCACAAATTGCTTGAGAGATGCCAGACAATCTATATTCTTTAAAACGGGCATCAATCTTTTATTTTTTTTGTCCAAAGGAAAGCATGAGATCCCTCCTAAGATAGCAATATTAAGAAAATGCACTCTGACTATATATACATATTTTCACCTCACATATCAATCAATTTCATGATGACCAACATAACCTCCTGCTATTTAAGCTGTGGTTTCACAGTCAGGTTAACTTGGTGTCTCTCTGTCGTGGTCTGAACTTGGCTGGCAGCCAAACACCATGCAGCCCTCACCCCTCCCCCACCTGGTGAATGCAGGAGGAGACTGAAGGAACACAAGGGCAACTCGTGAGTTGAAATAAAAGAAAAATAGTTTAGTGATGGTAATAAAACTAAACAATAGCCATAATGGAAATACACATGAGTAATGCATAATGTGATTGCTCACCACCTGCCGACTGATACCCAGCCTGCTCCCAGTCAGCAGTCCCGACAGAATGAAGACCTTGCCACCACAGACCAGAAGCAAGAGAGAATCCGCCTCCTTTATATACTGAGCATAACGTTACACAATATGGAATACTCTAACAGCCAATCTGGGCTGTGTCTCGTCGAAGCTCAAGAAAAGTTAACTCTATCCTTGCCAAAATCCGGGTCAGGCACTCTGGCTTTTCTTCCTCCCAGCTCAAGAAAATTGACTCTACCCCAGGACACTCTCCCAGCGAAAATGGTACTTCTGCCTTGACCCTTATGGGATACAAAATGATCATGGATTTGACCCAGGCTAAAAAGTAAACAGTTTTTCTCTCTCAGTTAATTTTGCCAGGATCAAGCCCTGATTCACTTTGCTACATGGCTGTAGCTATTAGGACCAGTACAGAGAAGGGATCAAAACAGAGGTGGGATGTCTTCATATGATGTCAGTGTCAGCTCAGGTCAGCTTCAACTGATGGAGATCCAGATGATATCCATGCTTATATCTAATTCTTTGAAATATTGTTATCTACTAACTGTAAGTGAAAATACAGAAATTACCATCTAAGATGAGACTCATAATTCTTCCTTCCTACAATGTCAGTTATAATTTACAGTGCTGGGGAGGGACACATCTTGGTTCTCCAGCATGGCTGCCCTATCATGGTTATGCAACTTCCTTTCCTGATGTCTCCTTTCAGATCCAGACTAAGTTTTTCTCTGTATCTGAATCCAATCCTGGTCAGAATCCACTGTTATTTTTTAGAAGAAAGCTGCAATTGTTATAGGAAAACAAAGAAACAGTTAAGATTACCCTTCTAGAAAAAAATTATCGTATCCTTTGCTAGTAAAAAGGCAGGTTATGCTTGAAAGTGTTGGATACATTTTCTTTTTATATTCTTAGGGAAGGATTTAGGTCCAGCAATAAAAATTTTAATCTTGGATTTGATCTTGCCCAGTGTCTCCTTTTCTAAACAATCCTGGTGTTTTGAAAAGATAAAAACCAAGAATATGTTATCCCAAATTCAAAATTTTCATGAATTACCCACTGAACAATTAAAAAATAAAGTTTTGCAAGAAAAATATTTTCCTACACATCATTACCTATTTTTCTATCACAATTATCAATAAATATTGATCAGACTGCCATGCTGCAACAACTAATTCCATTGTTTAGTTGTATACTTATTAGTTTTAAAATTTCCCCTTCAGATTATTTTCTGTTGATTCTTTTCATGTGGAAAAGGGAGAATAGAACATTTCTGTTCTGTGTTCCTGTAACAATATTTAGTAGCTTATTACAGTTCTTACATTCTCAGTCTTTCAAAACCTCTTAAAATTTTATGCAACAATAAAGAAACCGTAGTTTGAGTTTCAATTGAAAAATGACAATGAAAAAGTATTTTCTCTACATTTGTCCTATTGTGTTGCCTTCTAACACTGTTTCTTTATTCATTACTCTTTAAGAATCCTTGAAAATATTATTGTGAGCACCTACAGTCACCTGTGCTTTATATATAATGCTGAATATGAGAGACCCAGGGGCTGATTTCTGGCCTCAAGGCAAAGTGGAATGCATGAACTGGCATTCACGAGACTTGCAGGTTTCTCCCATCTGTAGTAGATTCATCCTGCAGTGAAGTAGGTAGAGTGGTCCAAAATACAGTGAGAGAGGGAGCTAAAATTAAATAGTGCAGATAATTATGGGTTTCATATGCAAGCTGTTTTCCAGGAACTATTATTTATCAGTACAGACATTGCCATATACTTATGTCACGGAAACCTTGCACTGTACATATGGGAGCCTACATGCTGTTTTGCTGACTTGTGCTGCCAGACAGAAAAGTCTGGTCATTTTGGTTCTAATTTAGAAAGATGAATACTGAATATCAATCTGAGGCAGAAAGCACTAGAGAAAGACCTGGGAAGTTAAATCAAGGTTTGTCTTTATAAAGTAATTTCCAGCAGAGATCTTTATAGCTAATCCACTATTGGCCACAATTAATCCCTAACCAGGAAGATAACTGGGAACATAGAAGACATACTACTATATTGCAAGATGGATAATAATTACATTATTCATTAAATTATTAAAAATAATTGCATCATTAAATCAAACCAATAATTTATATGACTAAAACTGTAGGTTAGCTCAAGAGAAGACATGAGGCCCAGCTTTTTAAAGGAGTTTTGCACAGGAGTTAAATAGCTATGTACTTGGGAACAGTGGATCTGAATGCTAGAATAATAGTCTATGCATATTGTGTGTGAAGGTGTATGTGATAGGAATATGATAAGAATGTGAAAGATTCTTTTTACACTGTGCAAGATTTTAAATAACTAGCTTCATTGTAAAACCTGCAAACCTCATGATAGAAAGACAAGTAATGTGAAAGTTACCCTTAGGAAATTATTCATTAAAGGACTTCTCTGTCCTGGGTGCTTATGATAATAAAAACACAACAATGACAATTAATCGTGAAAGCTACAGCTGAGATGTCACCAGTGGATATAGAAGCAAACAAACAAAGTAAAAAGCAAGCTTGAGGTTAATCAAGAGAGGACAGAAAAATAAATGAACTGAGAGATATATTTAAGTACCATAAACATTTGCTATAGTGTTGATTTGCCAGGAAAACTTAATCATTACAGGGGCTACACCCCAGGCATACACTTGAGACTAAATAATGAGCACATTTAGTCAATGAAACAAGTGAAAGCAAGGTTTCCCCAAGAGAAGAGACAGGAAATCTATTCCTTCCCAGCAAAATGATAAATAACCCACCATTAATGTCCCAATGGAAAATGTTACAGAAAGGTCATAATGTAATAGTTTATTTCTGGGTTTCCAATAGATGATAAAAGAAAAATAATGTTAAAAAAAAAAAAAAAAAGAACTTTGACCAAAACAAGAAATAAATAGAAAAACAAAGAAAACAGAAAAGCTGTGTTTACATGATTTTATAACAACCCCTTGCCATAAACATGTACCTCTTCAGTGAAATTGTCAGCACTGCCATTCTACCCTCTGTGGAGGTCCAATTGCTTCTTATTTCAAAAAGCATTGTTTGTTACTTGAATAAAACTATGCTGAAAATTAGAAGGCTTTCCTGTACCTTAGAACAAGTGAGAATATAGAATAGCCTTCCCAATGAAGTAATGAGAATAGCCGGCTTCACTGGTTTTCAGAGGCATATTATCACCTTTATGAACAGGAGTAGTTTTAGGGTTCCTCAACCCAGGATATTCTTTCCTCTCTTTTTAAGAAGTTTTAACTCCAATCATGGGGCCATTTTTCTCATTCTCTGTAACCATTGTTCCTACTATCTAAAATGCCCTGTTAGTAGCTTTAAAATTCAGTCCTATATAAAGAGGGAAGAGAAAGTAGGCAGGTCTTTCGATTTTAGCTTTACAGAAATACAAAACGTACATATACTCACTAGAGAGCTCATATTTGCAGATTTGGAAAGAAGGAAGACATCATGAATAGGGGAGCAGAAGACAGTACAAGGAGTTTAATTTTCAGAGAAGTATGGTGGTAATTATAACAGCTGCAATGTAGTTAAACTGACCTCACAGACAATGCCCTTGCTAGCACTGCTAATTATATCACTTGCAACAGGGTTAGAAGAACTATGATAATTGGCACAGCATGGTGCTTTCAAGAGGATTTTTTTCCAAACTTCACACTATACCAGCTGTAATGTGAGGAAAAGGGACTTCCTTGCAGTTTCGGTGAACTGCCCCTGAACTCATCATGTCTAATTTCTCTACAATTAACAACAAAAATCTCTGCTGAAGGATCTTGTGCTTTTACTTTTGGTAGACATAGGTACATGTGACTTCAAAAAGGAAGAGTTTTCCATCCTGATATCCAATAACTTCATGAATTTAACTGCATACTTTCACAAGATAATGTTGTGATTGCTTTGATGCATAAGGGAAAGTAGTCGTTTAGCTAAGAACAAGCAAGGAAAAAGCAGGGAACTTTTTCTTCACTTAAAAAGTTGACACTCCTGATTAATCATTGATACACACAGACAAGTTGAAAACATTTTGTTTTCCAAAGTAACATCAACCATATATTTGCTAGAGGGATTCTGAAATATATGCAGGCTATCCAGTGATTATAGGTACACTGAAAATTTATTTTCTGATTAAAGAACTTTATTCCCACTGAATATTAGAAGAACCATACCGAGAGCAAACAGAAGTCCATATAATCTTCAGGCAGTTAGTAGCAGGTGCTTATGAAAAGAGAGTAAGAACAAACCAGGTGCAGAACAATGTTTCCCAAAACATTTGTTCTCAGTTTCCAGCTATCAACTTACCTATCTGAGACAGAGGCTGCATTTGCCTTGGTGTGTTTAATAGCTCTTGACAGACATTTCCTCCATGAAAGACATTTTCTAATCATTTAAGAAGCCATTTATACTTGTGTTACATAAAGTACTGAATGGCAGTGAACTCCCAAATTAAATTTGCGGTGTGTGAAAAAATATTCTATAACAATTGTCTATTTTTTGTATTGTGAGGAACAGGGACCAATATTTTCTAATACCTTCTCTGTGCCAGCCATGATTTTATAAACTTCTGCAGTATCCTTCCCACCAACTGGCTCTTCTTTAACTGATGAGTTATTATCCAATTGACCTCTTTCCTGCAGAAGTCACTCCATCTGATGCTCCTTTTCTCCTTATTTTATACCTTTGTGTAACTCGTTCCATCAGGTTGTAATGGAAGATACTTTGAATTGTAGAACCTTGTAAAAAAGAGGAAGAAGACCAATCTTTATTATATGTCCAGAAGGCAAATTGCTTTGTCACAAGTTTTGAAGAAGCAGCTTGTCTACACATTTACAATATATCAACAGAAACCACACTTACTATATCATTGCATTATTTGCCTGTGGAGACCACTGTCTGCACCATATCTAGCTGT
The DNA here is from genome assembly GCF_047716275.1 of Strix uralensis. Lineage (NCBI taxonomy): Eukaryota > Metazoa > Chordata > Aves > Strigiformes > Strigidae > Strix > Strix uralensis. The sequence goes on from NC_133976.1 coordinate 42,233,582, forward strand.
ATTAAAATAATAACAGAATCTGAAGTCAGTGAGAAACTACAACATGCTGACATTTTGCTTTGACTGAGTGGAAAGAAAAATAGGAATACAAGTAAATGTTTTCTGAACAACAAAATTTCCCTCTATGTGATTTCAGAAATCTCAAAGAGTTTTATGGTCGTGCTTCACTTTGGTAAGAATAAAGTACTTCTTTGATGCAAGGTAGTACTTCCTTTTGACTTTAACACTTCAGATTTTATTTATATTCATATTAATAATACATAAAAACAAGGTTAAAATGAAAAAGTCAGATGAAAGTACCTTGACCTTCTCAGAATTAAATATTTCAATGCTATCTCAGAAAAATTTCATCAGTTTGTTATAGTTATTCACTAAAATAAATATTTTTCCACAAGACATTTAAACTTCCATGAATAAACATATTTTGAAAGAATACTGTTTTCACATCAAATGTTTGACCAGGACTAATTATTATTATCTCCTTCCTACATATAGGTGTTGTCATGAAAAAGCATATTTCCTATTAAACGAGACGCAGAGATGCAGAAAGACAGAGACTGAAGTACTTAAATGATCCTTGAAGAACCATAAGGACCTTATGCCCAAAATTTAGATGCTGAAACCCCTGTCCCAGCTTCTGTCTAAAGTTTAAAATGCCTGAAAGCTCCGAGAGTCAAGCATAGGAGAACCTTGTTTATAAGTGTAGGATACAATATTCTTAGTGTTTAACTTCACACCCCCCTCACCACAGATGACGACTCTGCAACTAATCTGGTAGAAGAGAAGGTGGATCTTTACCTTGGCTGCTTAAGTTCTCCTATGTATATTAATTTAAACTGATGTAGGAAAGAAACAGCAGTGTTCAATGTTACATTGCCTTTGACACAAGGCTGCTGTAAACCACTCCAGTCTTCCCTTGTTCCTTTTTGTCAGGTCTTGCCCTATTGCTGAAGCTCACAGGTTGCCCTGAACTGTGCAGAGCAGTCATTCTTTGGAGCTAGACTGTGAAATACATGGCCTAAACTGTCTCTTGGAAATGAAAAGTATCAGGCTGGGACAGTAGAAGGACTGTCAAAATCTGACATTCATATAACTTTATCCTATAACACCAGACTGAAAAAAACGGGACTTTTGGGACTATTTTTAACCATGGTCTGGTGTGTGCAAAGCTGCACAGACTGCTTATACTAGCACACCTGATGTGACAAATTAAGACAGGGGAAAGGCCAGGAAGGGGAGGGTGTCCAATTAGCAGTACTGCTGAAAAAAATATTTGCAAAGCTACATCCTCAAGCCCTGCTACCACTAACTTCCTGACACTGGTCTGAAAACTTAACCAGAGATTCCTCTGGGGTCAGTCAGAGCAGTCTGAATGAGGACAGCCCTCATTCCTGTCCATCGCCAGGCATCATTGACTAGGCTACAACCCTGTGCTGAAAAAAACTAACATGGCAGAAAAAAAGGGGAAGCAGATAGTTTTGCAGCAGTTAGCACGCTGAACCAGTTCAGGCAAACTCAGTGTAGAAAGGGGAGGCAAGGAGCATCCCCTATGGGCTGGACCACAGCAGCTCAACAGCTCCCTCCTTGCCAGCCCTGCAGCTGATCTCACAGGAAGGCCACAAACTACCTGATCTGCAGCCAGTGGTATAGCTCATAGCCTGTGCTCAACATACTCTACAAAGCATTTTTGAAAGTGGCATGACTTAACCTGTTTGGCTGCTTTAGCTCCTAGTGTCACATTGCACAAGTCAGAACTTTGGTGAAGACTCAGCCCAAGGGTGGTGAGATGATCACATTGACCTTTTAATTGCCAAGTGGGAGGGGGTTTCTAGCAGCCTGAATAGAACATGTTGAAACTTTTTGCCTGGTGTAGTACAATAATATAATATGTAAAAGCTGAACACCAAAACTTTAGATGATGCTGCTAACGTTTTTTTGGTTTTCTTAATTGATGTTTCCTGCTGCACTACATAGCAAGAAACAACATATGTTCTGTGAGCTCCAACTGTTCTCCGCCCACCTTCTTTCCCACAACAAAAACAAAGGGGAAAAATGTAGAGCTATTTCACTTATGCATAACAGATATTTTGCATATCGACCTAATCTTATGCAGACAAGTTTCCAAAATGCAGTGCTGAAGTTTTTGCTGAATTCTTGAACTTTTAGTGAACAACTTCTTTCTTCCTTCTGAAGTTACCTGGTGCATACATCTTGTCCCTCTATTCATAAAAGAGCAGAATGTTCTAAGTATAATTTGAGCACCAAAACATTTTGTATTTCTGAGGCAACTAAATGTTTCCAAATGGTACCAAAAAGCTGAAGAGATATCAGTGAAGCTATTCCAACTACTGTTGTTTTATTAATCACTTTACCAAAGAGGGTTTCACTGAGCTGGATGGCCTTCATCTACGGTGGCAGAAGATTGGGTCTTCTCTAATTTTTACTAGTTAGCTCTCTGGGACTTGAGTGGACCTCACACATTATAATCTGTCTGCATATGACTCTGCACAGTTGGATAAAATTCTCATGTAGAGAGTAGACTTGCTTTCTCTTGCTCGGGCATGACTAGAACAGATTATTCAGAATAATTTTTGGTTTTAATCATGTTATAATTATTACTCTCAGTCAGTGGAAACTTCCAGGGCTAAAAGTCTAGCTAGAACAATTGCTTCCTCCTTATGGGAGGAAAAAAAAAAAAAGAATAATACAATATAAAGAGTTGAGCATTAGGTAGTAAGTCTTGAAAATTAGAAAGAAACTCTTCCCTATTTGAAAGAATAATTTTCACATGATGGGAAATCTCTTTTACAGACATTCAGCCAGGCATTTGTGCAGAGAGAAAGAAAAGTTCTCCTGGTTAGTGAGATCCTTGAGAGTCTCTGCATTGTATTGAGGTTCTCATTTTGCACTGAGACAGTCACTGAAACACATTTTTCCAAGAAAATTATGAACATAATGAATCTCTTTAGAAAAATAATATATCTCGTGATACTTCACGTACCCTCTGTGATTCTTTCATGTTCGTTCCTTGTGTTTGCTTTCTAAGGTACATAAAAATAAATTGATATATTCATTTATTATTCTAGTACTATCTAGCAGTTTTCCTCAACTACCTCAGTCCTACATGCATGTCATACATTACCTGTCTCCATACATAACTGTATCATTTACCACACCTTTTAGGTCCTTTTATCACATCTTAGACTAATGTTCTGAATTATTTTTCTTCACATTTCTCTAGCTCTAGTTTGACTGCTAAGATACATTTACGGTGTTTGCTTGCATTGCTTTTGTAATTTTTTCTCCACAGTTTTGGATGCATCTCTTTTTCATGTTATGAAGTGTTCTGCTTATTATAAAATATCTATAATGATTATAACAGTAATGATATTTTCATCTTGGTAAAGGCTTTTATATAAAAGTTGGTAGGTGTATTAAAAAAATCTCTTATTATTCAAATTGCAGTCCTGAAAAAACCAAAAATTCTAAGCATTTGTTAGACTTTAAGCTTATTCAAAAATGTTAATTGAGAGCAGCAAAATGTGCAAAACTACCAAATTTACATTCTTTGTCTTCCAAACAGAACAAAGTTATGTCCTGCCTACTTAGTAGACCACACAGTTTAAAGGCCCAAAAGCTAAATATTTGTTCATCTTTCCTTGGATTTTATCAATATGACACAAACTTATTTCAATTAGGGAAGTGTATTTATGTGTGTAAGCATATGTAAGATATTGTACTGTTAGAAATATCTGTTGCAGGACATTTAGGCTTGTCTGTCATACAGTGAATACATCTTGTCATTATAAAGTGTTCAATGGATATCTTTATGCATGATAATTACAGCTTTATTTTCCCATTGGACAATTCATACAGAAAAGATTCCTGGATATAAGTTCAGGCACACTTCAAAAATACAAAGGATTATAGGAGGAGCTGATAAAGTTGCAGTCGTAATATTTGCTTTTGATTTCTTTGGTCACTTTCTACCTCAGTGTGTCTTTATTATATTTGTTTGAAGTGGCCTATTAATATTTAGAAACTGATGAGGTTTTCTGCTCATGTTAGTAATCCTTTATCTGGGAAATAGATGATAATAGCCAATCATAACAACAAATTTTTCTCTGCAGTATTATATCAAAACCATTATTGTTTAATTACCTCTATTCTTGTTCTTCATTGACAGCTATTGTGAAACATCAGGCCAGTTAGAGTATAAAGCAAAGAGGTGGTACTCTACTGTATATACTTTATATTCCTATTCTTAACATTTACTCCCTACTTATTTTTAGACAACTGTTAAGTGATCAGTACTCACTAAAGACCTCACTCAGTATATCTGTTGATGTTAAGAAACAGTCTTCAGTGGGTTTTAGAAAAAAGCCCTTACATCAGAGGTCAGTTCTGTAACATTTACTCAGGTCAGTAATAATTATTGGGATATTTTAATGAGATTTACACATTTGAAAAGTTTTAGAGTCAGAACTCTTACATGGAAAAGGTTACCTCCTTTACACTGAAACTGCTGATTTCTTGAGGATGGGATTTTCCTTTTATGTAGCACTTATTCAGAGCTTATTCCCCATTTCTGTGGAGGACAGGTATAATTTCTGTACTTAGCAATATATAAACAGTCTGGTAGATAATGTCCCATTGCCTTTCACAATTTGCAATTTCTTTCATTGTCTTCAGTGGCTTAAGGAACTGGACCTGTATGACTATCATTCAGTTAGATAAACACAGTAAATGTAAATCACTGAAAAACACCTCTATGTTAAATGCACATTTGCTTTCATCTTCCTTCATTAATTGATTTTTTTTTTCTGTAGTTCAGGAGTCTGATACACTGGCATTAGCTTATGTTACATGCTTTTAAACATGTTCAGACACATTATATTTTAAAACAGAGACCCTACAAAAATTTTATTCTGCCTAAAATATTTCCAAATCCAGAACTACACATTTTATTATTCATCTTATTTACTGATATACTCCTTCCTAAAAAGTAAGGTTTGTTTTGTATTCAGCTGTACAGAACCATCCAGCAATCTTTAATGGTCAATTCAGTTCAATTTTATTGAAGTTGTCATTGTCATCATCTTCTTCTTCTTCTTCTTCTTCTTGCTTTATGTCCAAATGGTATTATCAGATCCCTTCATATCTTCTGACAAAATACCTGTATTCAATGTTCTTAGTAAATGAGTTTTTTATTTGTTACTAAGGAAAAAAATTGTGTTTTTCTATTGGTACTAAATCTATACTGAAAACTTCATCATTTTAGAGTTTGATTTTTAAAAATGCAGTTCATGTGACTGAAAATGGTACCCAGGCTCTCCATCTAGTGTATGAAAAAGGTTAAGTATCTCAATATTGGATATATTTGAAAAAAAACCAATCCCACAACATGCTTAATCAACATCTCCCTACATTAGCCAACTGAGAAATGTGCAGACAGTAGGACATCTTAAATCACACAAATCTCTATGGTTCTCAGTGCCACTGGGTATGGAGTCACTTCCTTTGGGATATGTGCCTTGAGTCTCTTCCCCTAAGGTAGATGTTTTGCCCTCTGCTTTTCACCCTCAAATCAAGCTACTCTTTTTCCTTCCTAAGCACATCTGGAAGAGGAAACTAATCAGGTTAAGAGCAACTGTTCAGTGACAGAATAGATTCAGTTCCCTTTTTCCCTCATCTGGCTTTGGATCCTCTAAACAAATGGAATGAAAGCAAGTTTCTTAAAAATTGGTTGAGAACTTGTACTTAAATTTCGTTTTAAAAGCGGGCTAGATTTTTGGCTGGTATTTAAATGCTTATGATCCTTTCACAGATCTACATCAAAGCTTTCATATCTCATAATTCAACATTAATCTTAATGACATTTCATTCCTACCCCTTGCTTAATGTTAATACAAAACCACAACACATTACATTCTCAGTTCAGCAGAATGAATTACCTTTAATCTATTTTTATGTCTCCTGCTGACCCATATGGTTAGTATCCAAAAACAATTATAAACCTGATTAAAGCCTGATCTAACAAAAATAATGATCTTTAGCCTGCACCTTATTTAATACCTGTGGTGCTTTTTCATTTTTTCTAGATGGAGATGACTAGTTTATCATGCAGCATACTTCTCTGTACTTTTCTGAACATTACTCTGGCTTATTTTAATGTTAGAAATATTAAATCTCATAGGCTTTCCCATAGACTTGCTGATTAATTCCAATAGAAAAGGAAGAGACTTCTTAAATTACTAGGAGTTAATCAAGATGTTAAGTCATCCTAGTATAGTAGTTTCCTGAAGAGTTTCCATTGAAAAAGAAAATCCAGAACACCTATCAATAAAAGATGCTGGAATTATAGTAAATAACCCTGATGTCCCAAAGCCACCGCCCTAGTTTGAGTGAGTGGCAGGGGTTTTTTGGTAGCAGGGGAGGGGGCTACAGTGGTGGCCCCCTGTGAGAGGCTTCTCGAAGCTTCCTCAGCTCCAAGTTGGACCTGCCTTTGCACCAAGGCTGGGCCGATTAGCTGCACCTCTCTGATAACATATTTAAGAAGGGAAACCTGGGAGGAGTTGTGAGGTGAACATCTGTGTGAACACCAAGGTCAGTGGAAGAAAGGAGGAGAAGGGTGGGAGGTACGCTGGAGCAGAGATTCCCCTGTACCCCATGGTGAGACAGCAGGGCCACTCCCCGCTGCCACCCATGGAGGTCACAGGTGGAGCAGATACAGATTTGCGTCCTGTGGGGGGCCCCACACTGACCCAGGTGACTGCACCCGAAGAAATCTGGGACCCCATGGGAAGAAGGTCCCGTTCGATGCTGGGAGGACTGTAATACTCGGGGGTGACCCACACACCCGTGGGAGTGACTCATGTCAGAGCTGGTTTGTGGAGGACTGTCTCCTGTGAGAGGGGAACCGCGCTGGAACAGGGAAGGGATGCCAGACGTTCCCCCCCAACAAGGTGGAAGAAGTGGCAGGACTGACTGCATCCCCCACTCCCTGCCCCCTGCACCGCTGGGGAGAGGAAGTAGAGATATCGGGAGCAAAGCTGAGCACCAGAAGAAGGGAGGGATGGGGGAAGGTGGTTTCAAGATGTGGTAATGCTTCTCACAGTCCTACTCTGTTAAGTGGTGGTATTGTTAGTGTCTGTATTAAATTTTATGTTCTTTTCTTCTTCCATAACAAGCCTGGTTTTTGCCTGGACCTTAAAGGATGACATCATCCCTCCCTGTCCTTATCTCAATATCCTGGGCCTCTTTATTCCTTCCCAGCGCTGGGGGGAAGTGGGGAGTAAGCGGCATCTTTGCTTATTTTTCCCTTCTCAGAGCTGAGGGGGAAGGGGGGAGTGAGTGGCCGCGTGGTGATCAGTTGCCCTCTGAGCTTAAACCATGACAGCCACAGAAGGAATAGCAACTTTTGGAAAAAAAATGGAAAAACTAAAAGCTATTTTTGCAGGGAAAATAATATGCTGATTCCTTGCTACAGTATACTTAAGTGTTCCCATAGACCTGTGATATGTTTAAAAAAAAAATAATGCTATTTTAATCTTGGACCATAAAAATGTTATTGAAACAATGCACCACTTAACCACTTAGAACAAAATGAGGGCTCTTTCAAAGGTGTTGTAAATAAGATGCTCCTCCAAGAGCTATTGGAAAATAGTTAACTTTCTTGGCTTACTATAGAAATTTTTCTCCTGTTTATTTAGGTGTCTCTTACACAGTTCTCTTCAGTATCTTTATCATGTGCACTCTCTGTTTGTTACCGTGGCCTTCCTCCAGCCTTCTTTCTTACCAAGCAATTCCAGCAAAAAGTGCTTAGTTTACTTGGAGTCTTTCTTTTTTTTTTTTTCTTTTTTTTTTTTTTTCCCCACATAACCACCATTTCCAAGAAATCTCTGAAGGAATCATGAGCCTTGTCTTCCATAATACCTTCTGCTGGGGATTTCCTTATCTTCTCTTATTGCAGGATTCCCAAGTATCTATCTCCTAATTCTCCAACAATCAATAGTGAATGTATGAGAAATGTCGTGTAGATGACAGAAATTTCTTTTTAGGTATTTGGAGTTTTATTTGTAATAAACATAGAATGTCTCCAGTGTTTCTCTGATTTTTCACAAAGGACAAGTTTTCCTACCGAGAAGAAGAGAAGAGAAGAGAAGAGAAGAGAAGAGAAGAGAAGAGAAGAGAAGAGAAGAGAAGAGAAGAGAAGAGAAGAGAAGAGAAGAGAAGAGAAGAGAAGAGAAGAGAAGAGAAGAGAAGAGAAGAGAAGAGAAGAGAAGAGAAGAGAAGGAAGGGAAGGGAAGGGAAGGGAAGGGAAGGGAAGGGAAGGGAAGGGAAGGGAAGGGAAGGGAAGGGAAGGGAAGGGAAGGGAAGGGAAGGGAAGGGAAGGGAAGAGAAGAAGAGAAGAGAAGAGAAGAGAAGAGAAGAGAAGAGAAGAGAAGAGAAGAGAAGAGAAGAGAAGAGAAGAGAAGAGAAGAGAAGAGAAGAGAAGAGAAGAGAAGAGAAGAGAAGAGAAGAGAAGAGAAGAGAAGAGAAGAGAAGAGAAGAGAAGAGAAGAGAAGAGAAGAGAAGAGAAGAGAAGAGAAGAGAAGAGAAGAGAAGAGAAGAGAGAAGAGAAGAGAAGAGAAGAGAAGAGAAGAGAAGAGAAGAGAAGAGAAGAGAAGAGAAGAGAAGAGAAGAGAAGAGAAGAGAAGAGAAGAGAAGAGAAGAGAAGAGAAGAGAAGAGAAGAGAAGAGAAGAGAAGAGAAGAGAAGAGAAGAGAAGAGAAGAGAAGAGAAGAGAAGAGAAGAAGAGTTGGGAGGGACCTACAACTGTCTTCTAGTCCAACCACCTAACCTCTTCAGGAATAAACAAAAGTTAAAGCATGTTATTAAGCACATTGTTCAAATGCCTCTTAAATGCTGAAAGGCTTTGGACATCAACCACCTCTCTAGGAAGTCTTTTCCAGCATTTGACCACCCTCTCAGTAAAGAAATACCTCCTAATGTTCAGTCTAAACCTCCCCTGCTGCAGCTTTGAACCATCCCTGGATACCAGGGAGAAGAGATCAGCACCTCCATCTCCTCTTCCCCTCCTCAGGAAGCAATGAGGTCAAACCAGACAAACACAGAGTCCTCAGCCACTCCTCACAGAACATGCCTTCCAGCCCTTTCACCAGCTTTGTTGCTGGGTTGCTTTGTTTCTCTGGGTGCATTCAAGGATCCTTTTTAAATTGTGGGGCCTAGAACTGCACACAGTACTCAAGGTGAGGTTGCACGAATGTTGAATACAGCAGGATAATCACCTCTTTTCATTGGCTGGTTATACTGAGTCTGAGGCACCCCAGGATGCGGTTTGCCCTCTTGGCTGCCAGGGCACATTGCTGACTCATACTGAGCCTGCAGTTGACCAGCACCCCCAGATCCATTTCTTCAAGGCTTCTCTCCAGCCACTCCTCTCCCAGTTTATACTTGTGCCTGGTGTTACTCTGTCCCAGGTGCAGAATCTGGCATTTGGACTTGTTTTATTTCATGCCATTGATGATTGCCCAATGCTCCAGTCTATCTAGATCCCTCTGCAAGAACTCTTATCCCTTGAGAAAGTCAACAGCACCTCCCAGTTTGGTATCATCAGCAAACTTCTTAATGGTGCATTCAACTCCTGCATCCATATCACTAAAAATGATACTGAACAGAACAGGCCCTAGGACTGAATCCTGAGGAACACTGATGGTGACCAGTCACCAGCCAGATGTAGCCCCACTCACTACATCCCTTTGAGCCCTGCCCTTCAGCCAGTTCTTCAGCCAGTGCACTGTGAATCTGCTCATCCCACAGTTGGGCAACTTGTCCAGAAGGGTGCTGTGAGTGACAGTATCAAAAGCCTTACTACAAGCGAAAAGATTTGGTTTCTATGTGAATAGAATATGCAAGCCAAACACGATGAGAGCATACAGTGTTTTCTCACTTATCCACAAACACGAGGGAACAAAGACATCAGCTGCAGGTAGCCAAGCATGCAAATTGATAGGACAGGACAAACAGCCCAAATCTGCTGTATGTTGGTGTGGTGGTTTAGGCTCTGCCGGGGTCTGAGACCACGTGGCCGCTGCCCCTCCCCCACAAAGGGAGTGAAATACAAAGCCCCGGGGCTGAGATAAGGAAAGGTTTAATACAACAGTGCAACAGCAACAAAACAAACAACAACAATAACAATGACAGTAATAACAATGAACAGAGCAAGAAATGTACTAATACAGCAGTGAGAGAGAGATTGCACAACACACGCGTTCCCTGAATCTCCCGCGCTTGGGCGTCCAGAGGTGATGTCAGCATGGTATTGAATAACCCGGCTAGACCTTCCCCCCCACTGCTGGGGAAACTTAACCCTATCCTAGCTGAACCAGGACAGTTGGGCTGCTTCACAGTCACTTGTAGACATACTACATCAACAAACCTGGCTATGGAAAAAAACCCCAAACCCCAACACCCCTCCCTTCCAAGCCCTACACCAATGAAGAATATAAGAAAGATTTTTTTTTTTTTTAATATTGAACAATAAATAAATTCAGTCTGGATAGAAAAATACCTTCTGATGGAAAATATTTTAATGACTTTTTTTCTATTTTTCTAATGTGTGTGTCATTAACTTGGATATATTTAATAACATCAACACTTTATTCCGAATGCGTTGCAAACCAAAACTTTGTTCCTGCTTGTACTCCACATTCAGGCAAGACATGAGGTCCTAACTAAAATATTAAGCTCATATATTGATAAGACTATGACATGAACACAGAATTCTTTGCTATTGGCCACTTTACAAATTTGTAAAAACTTAAAAACAACAATACAAGTGAACTTCAAAATCTCTCTGTTTCAAGTATGAGATTTCTTATTGCTTTTTATATCCTTGTTTCCTGAAAACACCAATCACAATTCAAGTCAAATCACTGGTGGCTTATCAGCTTTAATACTACTTTTTCTTTTATCATACCTTTAATCTTGATGTAAGTTCATTAATATTTAATATAAATCATGGCAGGATTTTTAAAAAGGAAATTAATCTTTCAAAAATCCACTCACTTTAATAATCTAAGTGAAACCACTTTGCCCTCTCTGTATTCTCAATAATATAAAAAAAAAAAGGGTATTAGGTAGCAATCTTTGTTAAGAACTTTTTCTTCTTGTATGACTTTTGTTCCTTCAATGTAAGGACATTTGAGAAATGAAGTCAAGACTGCTATTTCATGGATAATTTTAGCTAGTTGCCTTCCTGTTGGGAAGGTGTTTTTAAAGGTCTACACCTAAAGTAGTTATTCTTATCTTCTTTTATAGTTAATGGGGAGAAATAGATTCTTCTAAGTAACAATTCACCTTATCCTAAGGGAGACATCTAAAATAAGTAAGGTGACTCACATCCTTTCAGGATCTATTTCTTTCCACTGACAGAAAAGAGATCCTATGTCACACATTTCAGACGTTAATGTAGATACTATGTAATAGTTCAAACTTCTGGACTATTTGCTACTTTTGCTTTCCATTTCTACTTGAGTTTATACACTGAACCTACCTCATAAATTGTTTGTTGTCTTGTCACTTGTGTTCACCTACACTTTCTAACTAACTTCCAAGATTTCATTATGAAGGGTTTTCTTTTCTTAAAGCTGTGATTCCTGGAATTTCAGGAATTTTACCTCTAGTTAAGAGGATTCTTGACACAAACAAAATTGATGGGTTAAATTTTCGCACTCTACTTTGAAGGAAGTACTAATAAAACCCCTTTAATTAAATGGTCCCACCTTTCCATTCATTTAATTATAGTTCTGCATTGTAACGGGGATTTCATTAACATAGTAAGAGTGGTAGTTTTTGAGACTGATAGTTAAATTGAAAGATTTATGTTATATTTATGACATGGTAGGATGCTAACCTTAGTCATAGCAACTCCTTTATCTTTTAAAAGACTTTTCTAAAATGAGGCTTACAATGAACTCACAAAGAGCTTATATTTATTATGTGTCTCAAATAAGCCTAAGATGCATAGAATACAATACTGCCTCACTTAGAGTAAATAATAAGCATCATAAAGAAATGGATGTTTGTCAATTTTTGGTTGACTCCATAAGATTGACTTCAGAATTTATAAAGGGACTGGTTACAACATAGGCTTTAGCAACATATATTGGTGTGAAAATAGGCATCTCTTTTTTTCCTTTTTTTTTTTTTTTTTAGTTCATTATTGAAAACTGACTAATTTTCAAGGAAGAAAGCAATTCAGTATTTTGTCCAGGAGTGAAAGCACATGCTTTGTCAGTTGTCAGTTTCAGAAATGTCATTCAAACATTTAAGAGATTTGTGGATTCCAAGTCCATATTATATACTCCACAGTCACCTAGTTCTGGATCAGTCATATTAATATCATCCATAACTGCATGTTACTGAAGTGTCCATTTAAATAGTGGTCTAGGCTTTCTTTGTAGTCAGTAAGAGAGAGGGGCATCTCTAGAGAGCCATTAATCTTAGGTACCATTCTTAAAATAAGACGCATTCCCCCTCTTGGAGGTCTGTCCACTGCATGCAAAAGGAATTTATGCTAAACACCTAAATCTGTGTGAGATGGAAGGGGTGATTCAGTTGTTTATGCATATGCAGTCAATGGCATCTGAGACACCTTTGGGTATAGAGGATATCTGTCTACATCTGGAAGATTCAATTCAGAACTTACAGAATCTGCATCCTTTTAGTGTAGTAGTGTTGACCATACCAGGTAACCTAGGAGCACTAAGCTGACCTCAAAAGGCACTAGATACTAATATTAATTCGTGTGACTAATTTCAAAGCTTTTATACATCTCAGGGCATCATGATGCAGAGAAATAGGATTTGGAAGAAAACACCTGTAGTTACCTCTGCACTGTTCTTTGCTGAAGCTGCTGAAAAGCAAAATAAATTTCATAACTTGTTAGGGAACAAGCCTTTTGATTTCACTTTCTAATGACTGGACTGCAGCCTTTTCAGAAATGTGTACATGTGTGTTTGGGGTGAGAGGTGGAGAGAAGAGCTCTAAGTTTTCTATTGAGGTGGGGACAAGGAAGAAATTAACCACCAGTTCATTGTGTCACTTTCAATGTCTTTCTTTTTCAGTAAATAATAATTTGTTAGAGATGTTTTCTTGCCTCCCCTTCCCCTCCACCCCATGCCCAATCTCAATTCCAATCTGGCAGATTTACAGGCATGATTCATTTACCTTCAGATTCTGGCTATAATCCTGTCCTTTAACCTTTTGAACATATTCTTAGGAAAAAAAAATTCCTGTGCTCAAGAGAAACTAAAAGTGAGAAATCAGGAAATATTTCTTGAAAGGTTTCATCTCTCATCAAATCTGTTTCCTAGCGAAAAGCTTTTTGGAATCCCATTTTTGTCTTGCATTTACATTTTGATTTACTTTTATTCTGTCTCTTGCTGATATCATATAAGGATTCATCTCATCAAGAACTCTAATATGTAAGTCTTTGGGCTAAATACTGTAATTATATAGGCTACGTCTAACAGAGAGAATTAACTACCCACAGGTTGATTCCCTCTGGGTGTCTAAGACTGACAGAATGAATCACCCTCAGGAGTAACTCTCCTTTCATTGGCTACATGAGGAGCCTCAACAATTGACTATTACATATCTAAAGCTAGGTGAGCTAAATCTTGTCTATAGTGACTTTATCACCATTGCTAATTCTTCATGTGTTGCTACTTGTAAGTCCAAGACATCTGAGCTGTTATCAGTCTAATGGGTGAGGTGACAAAGCTAAAAAGGTAGATCAGTTTCTGAGTTTGTTCCTTTTTGCACTCCTATGCCTCTCACAGGCTGATGTTCCTTGGGAGTTTCAGAGAAGCATTTCTCAATTGTTAGCTCTTGCCTGTGACCTTCTGTGTAGTTTAACTTTCTCAGACACCCTTTTACATCTTCTGATATCTTCAAAATACAATTGGGTTGTCAAAATTAAAATCTCTTCCACAACATTCTTCACTGCATATGAAAATGCACAAGAGTCCCAGCTGTGCATGCAAATGCAGATCCAAAAGGAAAATGTCTTTTCTTTTTATTGAATGACTGCTTTGACAGTTTTGACTACTTTTAAACATCCAGTGATCTGGGAACATTTGTTTGGGAACATTTATCAAACTCAGTGCACTCTTTAAAAGTACCAAATGGTCTTCCTTTTGGAAGGAAAGCAAAGGGCAGGAAATTAACGTATTAATGAATTTTTTGATTAGCTCAGATTGGTGCAGATGAACATAGTATTATCACCTAATCAAATTATGCCTCCTTATATGACAATGCAAGACATATTAATTGAAAGACAGCATTACATGGGTGTGAAGAGGCAGATTTTGCTAACTTGGTATTTCCACAGGCTCAAATATAGAACTTTTAAAAAGTAGACTAGAATTAGAAAACGGAATCCTTCTTGCATTACATAGCTGTGAATAAGTACAAGTAAAATGTTAGCACACATTCATCATATGAACATTGTTCATTGAAACTTTGAAGATCAACAAGTGACAGAAAGAAATTGAGAACTTGTTTTTAGCTCCCAAAGAGCAGAAATAATGGATTTAATTTGTCTAGTGTATAATTTGAAAAAGCCCCACAAAAAAATCTGTAAGAATTCTTTATTTCATACTGACAAATGCACCTTAGAGGATTATAATAGATGTAACCAGTAGTATCATAGCATCAATACCTAGATGGTGGATTTTCTATTCTGAACAAAACTTTTTTTTTTCTTACAGTTTTGATGTCTTAGTAAGATCTCTAACATATTGCATTTTCAGCAACATAATAAACTGTTCTCTGCCTTAATATATAATGAATTATGCTTAGGAAAGTCTCGCCTCCTACATCAATGGCCAAATATAGCTGCTGTAAAAGATTTATCATTATCTTGATGTCTGTGATGTCCATTAATGAACTAATACTAGATACTGTATGGACACAAACCAGTGCCACACTCTCTGAATACAAAAGCACATAATTTATCTCAGGGAACAAAAGTAGGATGTGCATAGACAAACAAGAATGTCCAAGGTTCATATAAGTCAACTAGGCAATATAGATCATGATAGAAATTATGTCAGTGCTCTACTGCCTATTGATAAGTCAATATTTCTAACAGCTCTCAGCAAAAGAAATTTCTAAAGCTGGATTTTAAGGAATATTGAATACTGAGGTGGCTTTGTGGTTGTTTAAATCGGGTTCCTCTGAAGTCTGGCCAGACTATGAGAAAATATGAAGATGTTTGAAAATTCAGCAAATACTGTAAAATCTGCATTAGCAAAAGAGACAGGTAGTGTGAGAAAAATGTAAGACAGCCTTGAAAATTAAGACAGATTATTTGTGTGGGATACAAAGAGCAAGTGAGTCAAATAAACTGGAAGTGCTGAAACATTTAGATTAGAAGATGGCAGAACTGAATTAGGAGAGTAAAAAATTCAGTATTGTGAGGGGATTTCTGCCAGAGATATTCCTGAAGGTAGAAAGAAATTCAAAGAAAGCAAATACTGTAGAAGAGTCATGACTGGTACATGGCCTGGTAGAATTTAGAAGTGGAAGACTCATAAAATGGAGTCATTCTACCATGGGTGTGAACTGAAACACAACTGTGTATTTGCAACCTATGTCTGACTTTCATGCAGTTACTTCTCTCCATCACTTGTACCAGGCAGCTAAAACAGTCTACTTGGAGACAATCTTGAGCTAGTAAGGAGAAAAAAATGTTAGAGGCTATATCAGAATCAGGAGAAAAACAGAAGACACAGTACTGCAGGGAAAATCTGCCATCAGAGTTACAGTGAGCTACACCATCAGAATTTATTGATTACAATAAAGAAACCCTTTCCAGAAAGTCACTTACTCAATAACCATGTGTTGCTAAGTAAAATTAAGAGACAAGACCAATGAGCTAATTAACACAATCTTCCCACAGTGAAATTTAAACCAGTGCAAGAGAGGTTTGAGGCCAAATGAGCAGAAGAAGGCTCAATCTTTCCTTTTTAAGTCAGTACCTATCTTATTTACAAAATAGTATTATAGATACTGTCCCTTATGACTTTTTAAAGTTAGTAGGTAATTTTTTAACCTTGAAGGATCTCTAATGAAGGATCTCTAACAGATTCACTAGAAAAGCTGGCTAAAGCAGTAGAAAGCAGACATAGTAATAACAGTTAATGTGTGAAGGAATACCATGATGTAACCACAGCAGGTTCATGACAAGAAGAGCATACCAGGAGACTATAAATTATGAGCTACATACTGATAAAAAACATCAGAGGAATAATTCAGGATAGTTGAAATAATTGACAGTTTAATCACTGGCAGGAAGCTAAGAAGAAGAGTGTCAAACACCAATATGAGCAATGATAAAATGAAGGAAAGAAAGTTACTGTTTGGAGTGTGAATTTAGTGCTCTGAAAATAATGTTTGGTAGGTTTAGATATTTATGTACAGAGCAAGCAGGGTACAGAAAGCATCAGCACTGAATTCCTCACACAGTCCTCTCAAAGTATCTCTGACTTTTCTCACAGAAAATTCATAACATATTTCCCAAAGTTCTTTGGGTACTAAAGTTGGGATGCAGATGTCTAAACCTGATGACTATATTTGGCCATATGGCTTTATAATCTCTGAAGAAAAACATGAATTTTTACAGCACAATTAGTCCCAGAGGAGACATGAGATGAATCCTTCTCTGGGGGTAACTATCTGTTGTCAATGAGTTGTCAATGAGAGAGACAAAAGTTCATAGCCGGATGTAGGCAACTACAGAGACAATGCATACATCTAGTTGAACCCTTGAGTAATCAATCTGACTGTAGATGTCCCAGTGTCATGTGAGATAGAACTTGGCTAAGATGAACTGCCTGAGGGACAACCATAAGTCCAGATCTTCAGAGGATTATTTCGATCGTGTTGGATGCTTAAATGTCTCTAAGGACATTGAACTCTGTGCTTCACAGAACAATTAATTATTCTGAATAGCATGTTGCAAACAATTAATTACCTTTACCACTCACCTGAAATAAGTGTATTTGTACTGTATGGTGTAGGAAAGCATTTGGGTTTTTTTTTTTTGTTTAAATAAGTATTTGGTTACTTCTACATGCTTATATGGCAGAAAAGAAGGTAGAAATATCCTTTGAACTGGAGCAGAAGCTGCAGCTTGTAGTAAGCTCTGGTACTTGGCCTGGTTTGAGAAAGTTCCAGTGTGCTTGAGAAATTGAGTTTTTTGTTGTGGTTTTCTGTTTAGAGCATTAGGTGGTATGTTGCAGTTATGGGAGCTGGGCCACTGAAGGAAGAGGTGGGTGAGATTTTTGGGCTCAGGTTATATATTTTACAGAAGGCACAGAAGCAAGTAGAATGACAGGTCTAACATTTCTGTTGTTTCTCACCTTACAGAGAACATATTTTAGAGTTCTGTCCCAGTCCCAATTTTGTAAACTGGTTAATTTTAATAACTGACTAAAACACCACTCATTCTTTTAATAGATATAAACCCATAGCAGTAAGTAGGCAGAATCCAGTCAATCTAATTTAAGCACACAATTTAGAGCAAACTTTTAGGGGGCTCTTAGGTCATTCCCAAAAAAAGAATATTTTTCAGTTACCAAGAAGAATGAGTATGTCTGGTGCAGATGTAAATTTAGGTAAACATATTTTCCTCTGGAGACCTTCAAGAAATCTGAAGATTATGAAGAATATAGAAACAAGGAATCCTGTACAAAGACTCTGAACTTGTAAAGTGTTTTGGTTAGTGAAGATGAAGAGACAGATCCTACATCACATATTTACTCCCTTCCCAAAGGAGGGCAAGAAGGATAAATGTTGTTGCCCTGAAAGTTTTTGATTCCCTGTTGGAGTTCAAGGAAGAAATATCAAGAAAATTGTGGTTCAATTTCCTCTTCGAGATGTTTCCTCAATGGTGGTCCTTAAGGTTGTTCATTACTCAGGGCAGCAACCTTGTAATCACTATCTAGTGCATACTGATTACATTTATAGAAACCCAGTACAGAGACATGTGAAATACTTCTCTGTTAAGAAGCATAAACTGGTGAGTTCCTATGAAAGCCTCATATACAATAATTACTCTGCCAATGCTGCTATCAGTAAAAATTGCATATGGAATTTAATAATATTTGAAAATGAGAGAAATAGGTGGAAGAACATTTTAAAAATCAATATTTTTATTGATTTTATTTTTGTACACTGTGGAGAGCCATTATATACCTATCATAATGGAAAGATTTAAGAATTTGATTCATGCTGTACTGAATGGGTTTGGATACTTAAAAGTTTAACATTTTGCCATTGATGAAGACTTATGACACTTTTTAGATGATTCTGAAAAGCTAAAATCTGTCTCTTCTGGAAAAATTGATTATCAACATAATGAAGGCGTTTGATATAATGAAGGGTTTTGAGTCATTGGTTATTTTCAGATCTGGTTTTGAAGTATAATTGAAAAGACAGATCAAAAGACAACAAATATAATTTCCTTGGACAGCATTTACTATTTTAGTGATTATTTCTTTTTTTTTTTTCCTCTATTTAAATGGAAACCCAATTTCAGCTGTAAATCAGAGTTAACCTAAACATTATAGTACAACTTTACAAATCCACCAGAGCCCATTTTTTGAACAGATCTTGAGGTTATATTATGAAAATGAATAAAATGATAAAATAGTGTAGCACAATAAACTTTTGTATGTTTTATGTTACATTTTTAAAGCACTAGGTGGAAAAATGAAATAGGAATTCCAAAGAATTTGAGTAAGAAGAGAGAAAATGTTCATGTCTCATTCTATGAGCTGTGTGTAAGAGGAGCTATTGAAATTTAATGCATTAGAGACACAATCACAGAGAAACTGCAACAGAGTGTATTCTGTGTGTGCTCACTTTTCAAATAGCTCCCCATGGGCTTGTTGAAATCAGTCACTTTAACTCTTTCTACCCTCTGTATCAAAGTCATCATTGCATAGCCCTTCTGCTTCTTTACAGAATTTGGCATTTCTAGTACAGCTGTAACATTCAAGTCTGAGTAGTAGGTTTTTTATATATCTGCCTCTTCTTTTGTATTATGTCTTTCTCTGTTTTCAATGAAATTATTGTCTTGAAAGTGTTCAGCATTCTTTCGGTAGGGTTCTTTACCCAGACCCGTTTTTCTTTACCCACAAAGCTGATCTTTATAAAGCACTTTGTATGCATATTGCAATGCACTGAGTTCACAGGCAGCTTATACTGCTATCTGACTTACAGACTCTATGCACCAAGATCAGTCCTTTGAGTTCATTACATTGAAATCAAATGCTTCATTGGGATACTACATATAACAGCTTCAAGCTACACATAAAAGACTTAAATTTCTTCTCGTTTCCCTGATCAGTGATCAAAAGTGAAGGTAAAGTACAATGAAAATACAATGCTTTCTGCAGGAGGAGGTATCATTTGCATCCATGAGTACAATTCTCCTTTCAGATAATAATAGTAATAGAGAATGTGAAAATGATAGAAAGAGTGCTCTGTACCCAATTGTCTGAATTCTGCAGTCATGTCAAGGGTACCCCAGCCGTAACTGAATACAACACTTTTGTTCTCATGGCCAGACTTGATTATTGGACCAGAGAGTGAGATGAAGATTATAAAATACTGAGGTCCTGAGGAAATAAAAGACATACCATAATGGACCTTTGTGTGTGTGTGTGTGTATGTAACTCATCTGGGATTCTTTTGCGTGATGACTATGGACTTTACAGTTCTTCTTCCATCATGTTTGGACACTCTTCTTCTGAAGGATTACCTCTTACTTCTTGCAGAAGGCATGATTGCTTCTGCCTTCTTCTGGAATTTATTTCAGATGCAACATCCAAAAGCTTACAATGTCTCCCAACAAACAAAATATGCATCTGGGTAGACTCCTTTAGTAGACCTCCTCATAATTGCTCATAGTGGCTCTACTGAGTCAGAAATTGCCCTGGGAATAATTTCCTTTTGTTTTGGCAAGAGCTTTTTCCTGCATATCATCTGCACATGTCAGCTAGCCTGCAACCTCTCCAGAATGCTCTCTCTCTTTCTCTGTACCATGCACACATCTGACACATGGGGCATCAGCCAAGCATTTGTACTTGGATGCCCTCCAATTTTTTTAGCCACATGAAATAGCAGTAATTTCCTAAAGCTCTGGATTCCCAGTCCATGGGAATTAACAGATGATACACTTAATGAGCTCTAAAATTCTGCTTCCATCCTTGTTTTTTCCTATGGCAAACATGGTTTTGTATGAGACAGTTGCCTCCTACAGTAATACCTCTGTATATATGGAAGATATTGCATTCTAATCCATGCAGAATCTATCATTCTTTGAATTCTTTACCCCCTGTGCCTTTCCTTGCCCTCTCTCAACATCTGCTCTGCTCTACTCCATCACAGACAGGGACAAATAAATGACATTAACCAGTAGAATTTCATAGTAAGATAAAGCCAGGTAACTTCTCTTGGTAAAGATGTTGCCCTTCTTAATTCTAGCTGCTCACTAGAACTCCTTGTTTTAGTGATCCCTGTGTCATTTCTCTAGTAGTATCATCTTAACAGATCTACAGACACAAGGATTGTCTTTAAAAGACTTAACAATAGTCTGAGTTTTACTGGCCTTTTTCTTTTGCTTTCTCACCCACTTGAAGATAGGATTCAAAGTTTTAAACAGCCTTGGGTACTTTTAGTTTATACTTAAACAAAAGTCATGTGGTGATGATTATTCCTGACTTGCTTTATAATAATCTCATGATTACTTCACTTGAAATAAATAAATACTTTATAGACCAATTTACCTCTCACCAAGAAAGTCTTTGACTCATTAAGATAGAGACTCATGTTTTCTCAACAGTCATCCTTCTAAACCCATGACTCTCATACTCCTGATTAATCAGTGGCCAGACTTCACTAGGACATATGATACATGCTTCCATCTTGTCTATCCAGTAATCGCATTGACAGGCAGATTTCAGGGTTTTGAAGCTATAGGTTCAAATTCCTTCTAGACAAAGACAACTGAAGTCTGTAAGTCCTTCATTAAAAGAAGCGGGCTCACTACTTGTGATTATGGTAGTAATATTCTGCAAATTAATTGGGTATAGTTTCTCTAAAGCAGATGGGATATCTGTCGCTATGCAATATCCTGGCCTGACTCTCAGCTGTTACTCTAAAATGGTGTATATAAATCCTGTATTATACCTGTCATCCCCATATGAATGTCTCAGATAGATACCCTAAGGCTTCTCAGATAGACCTAGATGAAGGCTGAGGTATTTGGTTTAGCAAAGGAAAGGATTCAGCTGGTCATGGACAGCAGTAAAACACTTGCACACAAGGAGCTTTAACATGTCTCATGCACTTGAGAGAACATGACTCTTTTTCCTGGCATTAGACTCTTAAATTTTGTATAAATATCCTTTTTGACACTTTGTGTTTATTATGTGTCTGCCTTAACTTTCAGCTACATGCCCTTGGTGAGACAGAGAAGCATCTCTGAAAAACAAAACCATAGATTTAAAAATATTGGCTCTTAAATTGGTTATTTCTTCATGTTTTAAAATGCATTCTTTTAGCTTTCAGATCCAGATAACACTCTTTTTCTCACCCCCTTACACGTACATGTCAAAGAAAAGAACCTCTCACTTTCTACTAACAAAGCTAAATTGTGACTATTTCATTATCAGATTTTTGCTTTAAACCATGGATCTTCTGTAACTGATATGAAACTATTGGGACATGGATAATTAGGGTGCTGTATTAATCACTGTTGACAAAGTGGAGGAATGATTAAGGCAAAAAATGGGTAATTTCACAGTTTATCTGTGACATAAAATTCTCAAAGAGGGTCATTTATATTGCCAAAAAGATTCTTAGCTATTTTAATTTTTTTTTCAGTGGAACAAAGTAATAAGAAAGATTAATACTGGCTCTCAAATGGCCTCTAATTTATTCTTTTAATCAAAAAGTAAATAGAGAATATTATATAACTCAATTCTTTAAAAAAATAACATTTTACTGGTTGAAAAGCAGATCTATACAGAATTCTTGTTGTCTGATACTACTCTTGCATCTGAAAAACAAATAATGTTTAATAGATTCAATGCAGGAAATTAAGAGTGTCTGGCTTTTCCTTTGTTCTTCTCCCTGCAGTAGAAACTATGTCTAAAAAACCTGTTTTTGCTAAACAGTGCTGGACTCCTGTGGTAGAACTTGTGGAATCTTGTCGGTCTTCCTGTGTTTTTACCATATATTTTATACATGCTTTATGAAGCCAGCTGCTGAATGTAATCTTAGCTCTACTTGACATAAGGAGTTCTTCTGCCCCCTGCCATTGCTGCCATTTATTATTGTGAACATTTATTGCAGTTTTCTTCTTTATTATAGCACTCTTCAAGAAGAGAAACATTACAACTCAGTTTAGGAGAAGATGTTCAGTAATAGCTGTATAAAAGGGCTGAAGTACTGAACATCTTCCTGAAACTAAATGCAGTCCTATTATCAGAGTGGTGCTAGTCTGAAGGGCCCTTCATGCCAAGACCATAGAAAAAAGTACAGACCTCAAGTCATGAAATTAGTTGCCCATGCCTAGAGGAGCATTCAGCAGTCTGGGCATCATTCATTGTCACAGCTACCCACTAACAGCAAGAAGATTGAATGAGACAAGAGAGGAAAATGTGAATGGTGTTTTTGTTCTAATTCCTCCATCTCTGACCAAATTCTCAAACATTTTAGGATTAAAATCATGGCCATGTTTAAACAAGAAAATAAGAGTTATAGGAGCATAGAAAAGGGAAAAAAGGAAAAGGTACACATGGGGAAAGGATCATCATGAGATGCCACAATGGGATTTTGTAGCTTCAAGAAAACAACTCTATTCTTCCTTAATATTTAAAATCAAAGTTTTATTTTGTTAATAAATATGAGCAGGTATACAAGTTATATACCAACACTTTAGGTACAGAAAAGAAAGATGGAAGATGTCATTATTGGTGCATCTTGTCCCTGTCTTTTTACATGCTCTTTCAGTACCTTGTAGAGGCTGTTGTCTAAACAGTGATCTTCATGAATGGACCAACAAAGCATGTGCTTCATCTCATGTAACTTAGCAACCTAAAAGTTAAATCCTTCTCTTGAGTCAGTGGAAAAAGATAAATAGGAAGAAGGTGCTTATCTCTGTACATTGACCACCTAGGGAGACCAATGACTGTCTCACACTGTTTGGCTTTCAGGCAGAACTGGGTGAATTAAACCCAAGGCACATTAGATCCAGATGGAAATTATGATCAGCAGCTACTAGCTTTGAGGCCATACATTTTGTCAAAGTACTTCTAACTCACTTAGCACAGCAACAAATGATAGCAGTAAACTAAGTGCCGGCATTTTTACCAAGTTTATATCAGATAAGAAGTCTGTGGGATATATGGGACAGCTATATAGGGCACAGGCATTTCTGAGCTCCAAATTCCTCTGCAACAGACAGCAACAGCAAAAGGACAGAAACCAAAACAGAACTAAGGACAATAAAATCAACAACAAAGAGTCAGAGTCTGAGTGAACATATAAAAATTGTTACATGGTCAGCTATTTAGGTAGGAACAAAAGGTTTCCCTGTTGCTATTCTGGAGTATTTAGCAAATATTATCCACTCTTATGTCATAGACACTATCCACAAAAATATCATCCATTAACAATTGCATATGCTTTTCCCTGGCTGTTTGCAGTTTTGGAACAGAGGTTTCACAATTGTTCCTTCCTAGTTTCAAAAAACTAGATGGTACATAAAACTTTGCAAACACTTGTCCTCTGAAGACTGAAAATGATACAAATTTTTAAAGACTGAGTTCTTTCTTGTTTTATTTTTTTTAAATCCCATCCACTTTCTCTTCCTCACACGTCCCACCCCACCCCCCCCCCCCAAAAAAAGAAAAAGAAAAAATGTCTCCTACTATTTATGCAAACATTTGGTGGTGAATTATGTCATAGCAGCTGCTTTCAAGTCCAAGCTGATAAACAGGACACAATATGACATAAATCCTAAATGGCAAACATGTAACTGCTGCATTCAGCTGATATTGTACTGTCGATTTCACACGGGTGCTGTAAAAGAACGGGGTTAACCCCTTTTGGTAGATGTGAATTTTTATATTATTCTTTTTTTTATTTGAACCTTCAGACCTGATTTGGGAATCTGTTGAAATCTTTATTATTGTCCACTTAGTTTTGCTTTTCCTGCTGTTTGACTCCTCATTGACTCATATATGTTTGCCTCCTCATGACTTTTTATTCTGTCACTGTGACTTTGTCAGTTTGTTCTCAAAGCTGCCAGTCCAACAGACATCCCTTCACACCCTCTCCTCTGCTGTTGAACCAAACTGCCCAGAACAGTTCAGTCTTTGTGGTAAAGGAATAATGAAATTTCTATTGCACTCTCCCATTGCATAAGGTGTTGTAGAAATGACAAGACATCAATGAGTGGGTGAAGATGTACATTGAACGCAGGAAAAAAATTGAGATCTCTGATGGCACAAAGAAAAACTGAATAAAACAAGTAATGCGAACACACAGTCAACAGAAGAATGAGAAACTAATTCATCATGATGTTTAAGTGAAAGTCATGAATTTTTCTAGATTGAGAGTTCAAAGATATTGAGAAACAGGTCAGAAATTCAGGTTAACCCCAAGACCAGCCCCTTCCTCCAGTTTTGTACTGAATAGAAATCTTCTTTCTAAAGCCAACACTATTTGTAATCTCTATGTTATAGCTTCATAGTTGACAATGCTTCTAATAAGGAGAGCCAACTGCTGTTGAACATTTTTTCTTATTAGTTAGCCAAGAAAAATCTATTCTAAATCCATCCCCTTGTGTTAAAGTTTTTCTGTAAGTATATCTGACAGCTACTAGGGAGGCTCTGAATTTTAGCACACTGGATAAAACATAATAAAATGACTAAAATCAATAAACAGGATGAGATGCTCATTGTTATTCCAAACCTGTTTCTTCAAATTGACAGTTGTTAAGCCATTTTAAACTAAATTGAGACCCAGAGTGGATGACATACCATTGACTAGGCCTTACCACATGACAGGGATTTTCTTTTTAAGCTCCTGTGAATTTTGCTGTAATTTGTAAGCAAAACTTATTTGCAACTGTAGCATTGCATCAAAAATGATACTCTTTAATGTCCGTGAAAATAAAAAAGGTGGTCAGTTTGTTCTTTTGGTGACTGGTGAAGCCTTTAAAATATGACTTGATATTTTCAACTAAATATTGGAGAAAAAATATTTTTCATAAATTGAAAGGTTTGTGGGCATTGAGGGATGCTAATATCCCTATTCATGCTACCTAGGCTTTAAAAAAAGTCCCTAGTATTGTTTGTAAATCTATAGTACCAATAAGATTTTTCAGACTATGTAAAATTTCCACCGTCTCAACATTTCTGCATTATTAATACACCCTAAAGAATTTGTTAGCTTATAAAAAAAGCCTAAATTACTCCACAACTGAGAATAATTCTCTTAGCTGAAAATATCTGCTGGCAGGAAGGGGAATGCAAAATCCTCCAGGGTCACATTACGTTTCGTGTGCAGTCTCTGTGCATCCCCAGGAGAGGCAGAGGTGGAAGGACTGTGTGAGGGATGCCATGGGAGGCAGGTTTGCACAAGTCCCTTTGTCCCAGGGCTCTGGATAATGCACTGTTACTCTCTCTAGTCTGCAGGTAGGAGATTTTTGGCTCTGGGGGCGCTCTGTATCCTGCAGTTTAGACAAGTGGTTTGGAAGGATAAAATGAAGCACAGTGAGGCCTCCAGGCTTCTCTTGCATACAGCTTGATTACTGGCTTCATGCAAGTGAAATGAATTTCACCTCTGGATTGTACTGCATCTAATCTTAATGGATGTTTTAAACTGATGGTCTATCTTAATCCCTCAGTAATATTGTTACCTAAAGAATAAATCAAAAGCCTATTTTACATATTGCAATAGAGTTAATTTCTTGTTCTTTTTTTGATTTTTCTTTGAAGATATTGGTAAAAGCAAATGACAAGCTCAGCACTGCAATGCATTTTAAATTTCCCATTTACTGACTTGGAGCTCAGTAATATGCAGCATTTAATCATCACCCATGATTTGTGAAACACTGTGAATATGCTCACAGCAAATAAGTGAAAGAGTTTTGTTTGTGGCATTAAGAAGACCAGATAAAAGCACTCTGCATCAGTCTAGTACATAAAATATAAGACCATAATGTCAATGAACCAAGACACTCTTAACAACCTGTGTGGTCAGCCAAAAGGCTGCACTTAAGACCTGTTAGAGATCAGGCTTCAAGCTCTTGGTGTTCCTGAGTCATTTGTGCACTAGTGGCTAGGGCAAACAGAGCTGCAGCTGAGCTCCTGCTTTCCCACAGAGCTGGCTGTGTTAAGGTAAATTCCCTAAAGATAGCAAGAAAAGATGAGCTAATCTAAATGCAACTAGTCAGTTGGGTTTAGGTAATAGTCACCACCAGGATAATTTATAGTTTTCAGCTTTTCTCAGCATTACTGACATACTGGTTCTCAGAAATTGTATTGTCATAGGCTGACGTGAGTGCAAAGTAATTTGCACAGAGCATGAAAGAAGAGTTGCAAAGAACTTTAATATTGTTAAGTTTTATTTGAACTTTGTCTTCACACTAGTTTATAGAAGTTAATTCCCATCCTCATTTCTAATAGACAAAGATTAATTGGTCCTCTTTATCAGAACATTTGGTGATTAGGAATGTTCTTTTCTCACACGTATATTCCATCATGGAGTGTAGTCGCTCAATAAAAAGATGTGCTCCAAACCAGAGCATCCATTTTTCAATATAGCAATGTACAGCAACAGGTTACTGCTTTTGTAAAGCTATTACTTTTACTGTCAACATGACTGCTGCTAGAAGTTGTCTCATTAGACAGGGCAAATTGGAACTGCATAAGAAAGTCTGACCAGGCAAGCAATTAAGTTTTATTACATACCTCTATATACCTAAACACAGACACACATATATATGTGTGCACACACATGCAAGATAGCATGACTGAAAGAATAATATGTAAAATGAGTGGTAGGGTACACAGGTGGATATGACATTTCTGAAACAGAAATAATTGTTATCTGCATAAGGACAGATTGATAATGTAAGTATAAAGTCAGCCTTATCAGAGACATTAAACTGTAATGTAAAAATGCCCAGGTGCCTGTTTTGGGCATATTATGGAGGGGCAAGAATAGAAAAGTAAAAACACATTTTCTAAGAAAATGAAAAATGAAAGTGATATTAAATAATGTTGTAGATGTGTCGTTTCAATATGAAGTCCTGAAGATGTCTCTGGCATGTAAAAATAAACTTAAAAATTTGAGAAGTAATTGATTTCCCTATGAAAGCTAGTTTAATCATGTAATTTCCTCTGTGACAGAGGCATTAGAATTGTAATCCCTGAGGGTACACAGATGAAGGAATGAAGTAATCCAGCACTGAAGTTCTGGCTTGGGTTGTCACTCATAATTAAGTTTACAAGTGTCTGGTTTGATTGCATGTTGAGCAATAGTTCAATATGCTACAAGTATTCATCCAACAAAAGAGATTTCTTTGTACAAGATAATTAGGGGTTGAGAACTGGCAAGGTAAGCTTGTATCTCCAGTCTTTTTCTGACCACTGATTCTACTGTATATAAATATACATAAACTTACATAAGTATAAAGTTGCAGGATATATAAATGAGTAGGCCTCTACTGTATTCTGAATTTTCCCACTCAAAGCAGTGTTTGTGTATATGTATGAAAGTGTGTTCATGCACATATATATCAACCTGTCTATACAAATATGTTCTTTTACTCCACTGTTCATGACTCTTATGTTCCTGTTTGTTTGTATTTGCATCTATCAGTCTATACTTTTTCAGCATTTTGTTTCCATCTATAATAGCTTCTTAAATCAGCTGCTTATTTAGGTATGTGTAGGTATTAACTGCATTGAATGACCAATGCTTCTATCTTTTCCTATTACCTACCAGATAGCAACATTACCAATGCAACATGTGAACATCAATTAAACTTTTCAAGCCTTTGCCAGTCAGAAGCATTGTACCATTGAAATATACATATTTCAATCCATTGAAGCTATGTGATCCTTCCACTATATGGAACAACTCTTGATGAAAGTAATAGAATTTTACCTCAGTTTACAAGCCAGCTAAAACAGGTAAGAAAGTGTATTGTCCTAGATCTTGAGCACATATTAGTGCAGTACCACCCAACCATTGGAGCAGTGCAAATGTGCATCATAATTAAAAGCATTGTGAGGACGGGTGTTTCATATATGAAAGGAGGGGTAGATTTTATTGGTAGGTCATTTATAAACAAAAACCAGATTTGTCTGACTATGTCTATCCACTCACTGATCATAGCCAGGCTAGTTAAAAATCAAGCTTAGAAGATATAAAACATAAATTTTAGAAGTCAATCTGTGATGCAACATTACAAATTCATGCATTCTACTTGGAAGAGAAATAACCATTCTGATCTTAACTAAAAGTGTAACATTGGCAGCATATATTTTTTGCCTCTGTCTTCACTGGCAAGGGCTCCAGTCATACTGCCCAAGATGCAGAAGGCAAAGGCAGGGACTGGAAGATGGGAGAACTGTCCACTGTAGGAGAAGATCACGTTTGAGACCATCTAAAGAACCTGAAGGTGCACAGGTCCATGGAACCTCATGAGATGCATCCACGGGTCCTGAGGGAACAGGCAGATGAAGTAGCTAAGCCACTCCCCATCATATTTGAGAAGTCATGGCAGTCTGGTGAAGTTCCCGCTGACTGGAAAAGGAGAAACATAAACTCCATTTCTAAAAAGGGAACTAAAGAGGACCGAGGGAACTACAGGCCAGTCAGTCTCCCCTCTGTGCCTGGCAAGATCATGGAGTGGATCCTCCTGGAAACTATGCTAGGGCACATGGAAAATAAGGATGTGATTGGTGACAGCCAATATGGCTTCACTGAGGGCAAATTGTGCCTGACAAATTTGGTGGCCTTCTATGATGGGGTTACAGCGTTGGTAGATAAGGGAAGAGCAACTGACATCATCTACCTGGAGTTGTTTAAAGCATTTGACACTGTCCCGCATGACATCCCTGTCTCTAAATTGGAGAGACATGGATTTGACAGATGGAGCACCTGGTCATGAGGCAATCTCATGAACAAATACAGGCTGGGCAATGAGTAGATTGAGAGCAGACCTGTGGAGAAGGACTTGGGGGTATTAGTGGATGGAGAACTGACTATGAGCCAGCAGTGTGTGCTCGTAGCCAAGAAAGCCAGCTGTATCCTGGGCTGCATCAAGAGAACAGTGGCCAGTATGTCAAGGGAGGTGGTTCTCCCCCTCTACTCCTCTCTCGTGAGAACCCACCTGGAGTACTGTGTCCAGCTCTGGGGCCCCCAGTATAAGTAGGACATAGACCTGCTCGAGCAGCTCCAGAGGAGGGCCACGAAGATGATCGGGGGTCTGGAGCACCTCCCTTATGTGGACAGGCTGAGAGAGTTGGGGTTGTTCAGTCTGGCAAAGATAAGGCTCCTGGGAGACCTTATAGCAGCTTTCCAGTACTTAAAGGGGGCCTACAGTAAAGATGGGGGAGGGACCTTTCATCAGGGAGTGTAGTGATAGGTAACGGTTTTAAACCAAAAGACAGTAGATTTAGATTAGATATAAGGAAGAAATTCTTTGCTGTGAGGGTGGTGAGGCACTGGTATACATTGCCCAGAGAAGTTATGGATGCCCCCTCCCTGGAAGTGTTCAGGGTCAGGTTGGACGGGGCTTTGAGCAACTTGATCTAGCGGAAGGTGTCCCTGCCCATGGCAGGGGGGTTGGAACTAGATGGTCTTTAAGGCCCCTTCCAATCCAAACCATTTTATGATTCTATGATTCTATCTCATTTAAAAACTTAACACATTGTCTGAGGACATTCTTGATCCCATGGTTTTTTAAACCACGTATAAAATGTTTTACCAACATTTTCTGTGTGGCACAGTGACTACATACAATGATTTATTGCCACTAACATGTATCTTGATGATTCTGTTGGCACTTCATTTTAGGGAGAAGGTATTAAACACTATCAGAGACCTAAATTACCTATATAGTGTGTCTCACCTGTTCTTGCATGAAGCATGGGAATCACAGTCTGTAAATTTTGCCACTTTCATGATTACATTTAAGTAGATCTTAAAAACAGCAACAACAATAAAACTCTCTGTTGTGATTTAAGCCCAGAGGACAACTGAGCACCATGCAGTGCTCGCTCACTCCTTCTCTCTCAGATTTAGGGACTAGTAAATGCAACAAAAGGCTCGGGAATCAAGACAAGGACTGGGAGGGGTGATTCACCAGTTATGGTCACTAGCAAAAGACAGACTCCATTGGGGAAGAAAAAGAACATCAATTTAATTTAAACACCACCACCACCACCACCACTTAATTTATCAATCAAACAGAGTAGGACTGAGGCATACAACATCTTAAAAACACCTTCCCCCCACCCATCCCCTCATCCCAGGATTAGCTTTTCTCCCAATTTCTCTACCTCCTCTCCCCCAGTGGCACAGGGGCACAGGGGGGAAGGGGATGGAGGTTGTGGTCAGTTAATCTCCCATTGTTTCTGCCGCTTCTTC
Organism: Strix uralensis; assembly: GCF_047716275.1. Classification (NCBI taxonomy): domain Eukaryota; kingdom Metazoa; phylum Chordata; class Aves; order Strigiformes; family Strigidae; genus Strix; species Strix uralensis. Next base: position 42,264,334 of record NC_133976.1, read on the forward strand.
TCTCTCAGGTGGAGGACTTCTCACACTCTTCCTCTGCTTCAGCATGGGATGTCTCTCACAGGAGACAGTCCTCCATGAATTTCTCCAGCATGAGTCCTTCCCACAGGGCTGCAGGTCTTCATGACCTGCTTCAGCATGGGTCCCTTCCACGGGCTGCAGTCCTCCCAGAAACAGACTGCTCCAGCAGGGGCTTCCTGCAGAGTCCTGGCCTTCTTCAGGCACAGCTGCCTGTTCTGGTGTGGGGTCCTCCATAGGCTGCAGGTCAGCATCTGCTCCACCATGGACCTCCATGGGCTGCAGGGGGACAGCCTGCCCTCTCCCCACAAGCTGCAGGGAAGTCTCTGTCTTGGTTCACCTCCCTACCCCCTCCTCCTTTCTTCCACTGACATCAGTGTTTACATAGGTATATCTCTCACAACCCTTCCTCCTCTCAGGTTCCCCTTCTTAAATACGTTATCACAGAGACACAGCCACTGTTGCTAATTGGTTCGGCCTTGGCCAGAGGTGAGTCTGACTTGGAGCTGCAGGAGCTTTGATAAGCTTCTCACAGGAGCCACCACTGTAGCCTGCTCCCCTGCTACAAAACCCCACCATACACAAACTCAACACACTCCTTTTCCCCTCAGCAACTAAAAGCTATCTAGGACAGTTAGGGTCACATTTTTGAACACAATTTCAATACAGTAATGTGGGAGCTAGAAAATTGGACCAAAACCAAAATGGCAACTGCATCCATCATGTCAAAGAAGGGCAATCACCTGCAAAGAAAAAGCAAAATATTGATAGCATCTCCCTACAGAAGGTATTCACAGAAGAGGTGCTTATATCTGTTAACATTAGGAGGTTATCTTTGACATCTTATGGGTTTCACTTTTTGGGAGGACTTGACCACAGTCTCCATGAAGATCAGGTATGAGAGTCCTTATACTTGTGGGTCATAGTTTGCAGTGGAAGTTCTATCTGATATAAATGAATTGTGTAATATTTGATTTGTTTGAGTCCAGACTAATATTTTTCTTTTGGACTGTTAAATTCCTGTTTCAGTTCCACATTAGCAGAAGCTGTGGGAGTTCCTCAGGAGACAGAGCTCTTGGTGCTGTAAGGCTTTCTGGGCACTGGGTTGTCCAAGCCTGAAGAAGACAAGTTTGTATTGGGAAGGTGCTTAGGAAGCCAGTGGATATTAAAACTTTGTCTACTCAGTTTCAGCAACCTGTGTGTTTGCCTGACAGTGATGCACACATCTCTTCTATGTACAATTCTTTTTAAACTCTGTTGTTAAACCTCTCACTGATAATGTAAAGTGATTTTTCACTTCTCATTCTTTTTCTAGTTCAATATCTAGAAATTCTATATTGCAAATCAGTATTGTTCCTGGTTTCATCTGTGCTTCTTAGAGCAGTTGTCAGAGCATCTGGGGACCATTATATGTTGAGATAACTTCCATGGAAATTATTATAGTAGCTTTGTGTTTAAAGGTGACATTTATCCTATGGAAGAACATAAATTCTTGCCAGATGGTACTTTGTCAGAGCTTAACTTTCTCTAGTGCAAGAAGATCTAAGTAATTTTTCCATCCAACATCAGTTATAGTGGGAAGCAGTGCAATATCATGTGGGGATTCGGAAGGATTTCCTGTGAGGAAATCGGCGTGTGAGCAATCCTGCATATGAGCAAGACTGGTAAAGCCTCAGTGTCGGCAAGGACATAACCCGGAAAGAATGAAGAACACAGGAAGTTAAACAACTCCAGGGTGTGGGTGTGGGCAGAGAAGGAACATTTGTACAATGTTGATGTGGCAGTCTTCATCCAATCAGAAGAAAGCTTAAGGAGCATGTGCAAAGCTAACTGTCCAATCAGAAAGAATTATACCATGTGATTGTATCATGTGATTTTCACCAGCATTATAAAAGGCTTGTTTCACCACAATAAAACTGGCATTGCTTAATCACACTGATTGTCTGCATGTCCATTTCTCCCGCTTATGGTGCCCGATACAGGGACCCGCAGATTAGCACAAGTCTGATGAGGACTCGGTGATGTGCAATCATGGGTGGAAAGCCGGTCGAAACTGTTCCAGACACTGCCCCGGTGTCTGAAGGTGAGAATCAGCGTGCTGTAACTTTAAGGAGCCGCGAGAGGCGGCTAGCCGTGAGAGGTGGCTAAGGCACCGCGAGAGGTGGCGGCCAGGGAGCCACGAGAGGTGGCTAGAGATCCGCAAGAGGCGGCGGCCTGGGAGGAATGGGGTCCACGCTTACTCAAGCAGTGGTGAAACTCCTCCAACATATCCTCTCCGTGAGAGGGATAAAATATGACAAGTCCACCTTAGAAGGCTTATTAAAGTGGAGCTGAGAGAAAGGACTTATCCCCAGTGCAGGGCTTGCATTTCAAGCAGCTACCTGGGAAGCCATAGGGAAACAGCTATGGGACTTGGTTAGTGATGGAGGAAAGTCGGCAAAAGAAGTGAGCAGTTACACCACGCTATGGAAATTAATCCGAGAGACACACCAGAGATGAGTAGTGAGCGTGCGGCTGCGGCTTCTGCCTCTGCAGCTCTTGGAGCGGCTTCTAACTTTGATATATCAGCCATGCCGCTGCTGCCACCGCTACCGCACTGCCCCAGCCACGGCCAGACGGATGGTCCAGTCCCCTCGCCCCAGAGGGACAAGGGTGGGGGGTGCTCTACGCTGCTTGTGGCTCCCACCACGCTGGGTCAGCCGAAAAATCCGTTTGCCTTATCGATTGTGCCACCGGGACCACGGTGAGCAACAGGGGCTAGATCCAAAACTATGCAATCAGGGGCTGGAAACAGCGGAAATATATCTGATGCCAACCAGAAAGGGACTGAGGAGAAACCGAAAGAGTCAAAGGACTCCAGTAGTGGGCGGGACACAGATAAGAGCATGGGACAGAACAAGTCCGCAGAGGAGATGGAATGGTCAGACTCCTGCTGCATATACTCTCTAAGAGAGGGATAACTTATAATGAAACTTCTGTACGAAGGTTACTTAAATAGTGCAGAAACCACGGCTATCAGCGATCACTTGGAAGTTGGTTTCGGACACTCTTAAAGCGCGGAGTTGGCGGCAGCAGCCCCGGGCCTCCCCGAGCACCCCCGCCACGGAGCAACTGCCTACGGCCATCTGGCACCGCGCGATCATCCGTCCCGCCTCCCCCGAACACCAAAAGCGACAGTTTTTACAGAAGGTACTGACACTGGGATGCAGAGTCCCTTGTCCATTCTAAAAGGACTAACTTTAAACCTTTCTGATGGTCAGTACACTAAAGGCCTTGATTTAAAAACAAAGAAGGGGGAATTTTCTGGACGCACCACATAATCAACTAGCAATGGCTTTATATATTCTTTATGGTGTTTTGATGTTTGTAGTGTTTGTCATCTTATGTTGTGTGAGTGATAAGTGTAAGAGGCCTCTTTGTGTGATTGTTTTCCCTGTGTGAGACGCAGCCCAGCTGCAGCTGCGGAGTGTGGAGTTCTCTGACAGAGTGCCCAAGTGCCCGCTGGATCATCGGTGCAGCCTGTTTGTTCAGACTAAGTGTTTCAAGTGTCATAAGGCTCAAGTGTTGGCAAAAAATCTGGAAAGTGCTAACTGTGAAGGACCATATCCTTTAATAACCCAGGGAAGAGGTTATGCTTGTGTTTTCACAGGTCACAGTCCCCACAGGTGATTACCAGCAAGCTGTGTGCAACTACACCTGAGGCGTGAGAGGCAGCTTTTGGTAGACACTCAAGAGCCAGCTGTGGGTGCTATGGATGCCCCTGTGCCAACAGTTTGTGATCTCTTCAACTGATCATTTAAGCAGAATATATGGGTAATGCTTGCTACTGCAATAGGACAAAATACACTATCTCAGTCCTTAATCACACCACAGTTGTCAACTCTTTTAAGAGAAAATGTTAACAGTAATTGTAACTCCTTAATGAAATATATAAGCCTATTAGTCACTAGTGAAAGATGATGTAGCTTAGACAAAATGTAGTTATTAATAAGGATGAAATGATATAAGATTGTGTGTTCAACTTTCTTTGTTTAGCAATATTAAGAATTAAGATCTTAAGTGTTTAACCTTATTAGAAACTCCCTTGGTTTTCCCCCCTGAGTGGTGACCAGGCTCTGGGTGGAACCCAACAGGAGGATGAAATCAGATGTTTCCGCTCAAAGAAAATTGCCAGTTATTTTGGCCTGTTGATTTGGAGGCTGGACCTGCTTGCAGTGATGTTGGATGCCTCACCTACGAATGGACACATCACGTAGGGTTTCCGGTTTGCGAGGAAGGGTACTCTAAATTCTGGCTGCATCCAGGGTTCCCCAGCAGTTGCGGACCTGAATGTTAGTACCCCATTAAGTGAGTGTGCTATTTCGTATTTTCCTTACTGTTTACTTTTGTAGTATTTAGTCATATCCCTTAGTTATGGGTACTGAAATTAGCTTACTCTAGTAACTGTAACTGCTGTATTGTTTCTAGCATTCTGTGAAACTTTTTTAAGTATGCTGTGTTTTGAAGCTTGTCTAACCCTTAATTGATAAAGTCTCGAAATAAGTCTTGCAGGTGCAACTGTGGGAGGCATTGGCCTGTCAGCCTTACACAGCCTCTGAGAAACAGCTAGGCTTTGATGAAGAACAGGCCTTGGAAGATAGATAAGAAACTGCTGAGTTGTGCCAAGGTAGCAGGCAAAAACAGCGGACAGCTGCAACACTGAACTGTGAAAAAGTACTAAGCTGTGAGAAGTTACCATCGCGGTAGGGCGGAATGCGCCAAGGAATATGGGAAATTAGTTCAATTGACCCGTGAAACTAATAATAGACCAGCCTATACCTCTCAAAAATTTGGTCCTTTTTTTTGTCGACTCTGGGGTATACGTTACATCATAGGTATACCATATTCCCCCACGGGGCAAGCCACAGTGGAGAGAGCACATCAAAACTTTAAAAGCGCTTTTGCAAAAACAAAAAGTGGGAGAGGTCCTGGCTGTTGCAGAATGACTTGCAAAAGCGGGATATTGGAAAAGCGGTGTATGTGTTAAATTCATAGTCTGGGTCTGAAATCCGGTATAAGCCAGTGTGGAGATAGTGCTTTTGCTCAGTACAAAGATGCTGCTATAAGAGAGTGGAAAGGACCTGTGGAACTAAAAATGACGCGTCGAGGCTATGCCTGTGTTATTACAGATACCGGCACTAGATGGGCTCCATTTTGCTGCGTGCGGCCTTGGAAATGAGATCAAGTTTGTGATTTTAAGCCTTGTAATGGTTCTAACAGTGATTAATGCTCATCCAGCAAAAGTAGTGTTTCCCCGACCAAACATATGGGTAACTATAGCTAATGAGACAGGTCAAGAATCCTTCTGCCTTTCAATGGCTACTCCGTCGGACCCATTCAGAACATGTTTATTGAGAATCCCTTACTTTGACCCGCAAGAATTCATTGGGTTTGTGTCAGACGATAGTTGGGCAAAAATGAAATTTTCACAGGCCAATGACATTGCTCAAACTACCCAGCCCGGCACCAACACCACAACCTTTTGGCAAGGTCAACTTATTACGAGCAAAGAATTGTTAAAAAGGAGCAATCATTGTAATTATTGTGATTATTGTGCTTGCTATTATTTTGGCATGCTTAATTTCTTGTATTAGACAATCGCTGCAGAAAAGCTTGCAAGGAGTTTGGATTGCTCAAAAACAAAAAAGAGGGATCTGTGGGGATTCAGAAGGATTTCCTGCGAGGAAATCAGCGTGTGAGCAATCCTGCATATGAGCAAGACTGGTAAAGCCTCAGCGTCGGCAAGGACATAACCCGGAAAGAATGAAGAAGAACACAGGAAGTTAAACAACTCCAGGGTGTGGGTTTGGGTGGAGAAGGAACATTTGTACAATGTTGATGTGGCAGTCTTCATCCAATCAGAAGAAAGCTTAAGGAGCATGTGCAAAGCTAATTGTCCAATCAGAAAGAATTATACCATGTGATTGTATCATGTGATTTTCACCAGCATTATAAAAGGCTTGTTTCACCACAATAAAACTGGCATTGCTTAATCACACTGATTGTCCGCATGTCCATTTCTCCCGCAATATCATGTCACAGAATCACAGAGTCATTCAGGTTGGAAAAGACCCTTGGGATCATCGAGTCCAACCATCACCCCTACTTTGCAAAGTTCTCCCCTACACCATATCCCCCAACATCACATCCAAACGACCCTTAAACACATCCAGGAATGGTGACTCCACCACCTCCCTGGGCAGCCTATTCCACTGTCTGACCACTCTTTCTGTGAAAAATTTTTTCCTAATGTCCCGTCTAAACCTCCCCTGTTGCAGCTTAAAGCCATTCCCTCTTGTTCTATCGTTAATTACCTGTGAGAAGAGACCAGCACCAATCTCTCTACAATGTCCTTTCAGGTAGTTGTAGAGAGCGATGAGGTCTCCCCTCAGCCTTCTCTTCCTCAAGCTAAACAGTCCCAGCTCCTTCAATCGCTCCTCATAGGATTTATTCTCCAGGCCCTTCACCAGCTTCGTTGCCCTCCTCTGTACTCGCTCCAGCACCTCAATATCTCTCTTGTATTGAGGTGCCCAAAACTGGACACAATACTCAAGGTGTGGCCTCACCAGTGCAGAGTACAGGGGAACTATCACCTCCCTACTTCTGCTGGTCACACTATTTCTAATACAAGCCAGGATGCCCTTGGCTTTCTTGGCCACCTGGGCACACTGCTGGCTCATGTTCAGCTGCTTGTCAATTAGAACCCCCAGATCCTTCTCTTCCAGACAGCTCTCCAGCCACACCTCCCCAAGCCTGTAGCGATGCATGGGGTTGTTGTGGCCCAAGTGCAGGACCTGGCACTGGGCCTCATTGAAGCTCATCCTATTAACGTTTGCCCATCAATCCAATCTATCCAAGTCTCTCTGTAGATCCTCCCTATCCTCATGCAGATCGACACTCCCGCTTAACTTGGTGTCATCTACGAATTTACTGATGATACACTCTATGTCCTTATCAAGATCATCAATAAAGATGTTAAACAGAAATGGTCCCAAAACCGAGCCCTGAGGAACACCACTTGTGACCGACCACCAGCTGGATTTAGCTCCACTGACCACCACTCTCTGGGCCCGTCCATCCGGCCAGTGCTTGATCCAGCAGACCGTTCGTTCATCCAGGCCATAAGCAGGCAATGTCAGGGAGCAACAGGAGTGGGGTTGTCCCACAAGGCAGGGGTGGTGTCCATCCAGGGAGCCCCATTGAGCTTACTGGGGCCTGGGCTGGGCGCAGGGCTTGGGTTCCAGCCTGAGACTGCCCTGGGCTCCTTGGCCCACAGGCAGCCCCACCTGCTGTATGGGGACATGCAGCCCTCCCAGTGTTCTCCAGGTCCTGACACATAGACTGACAGACTGTCTCAAAAAATAAGTAAATTTCTAAAAAAAACCCAACCATTTTTTTTTAAGCGCTAGGTTAAGAATCTTATTCCACCAGTGAAAGCATTATGTGATATAAAGTAATAATACTCTGAAGAAACACAGTTAGGTTCAAGGATATGTTTGTGTTTATTTGAATAGGTTTGATAGGCAAAAACTAAACAGAAACATTAGATTATACTGTTTCTTATAGCTGCTTACAAGTGGATAGTTTTATTTACTAAATATATGACTACCTTTCATTGCAGCAATTATTTAAAATTCTCTGGCCTTCCTGTCTAACAACTTTTATAAAGAGCAACAGCATTGCAGTTTTCTTCCTAGAAAATACAGTATTTGTTCAGCTTGCAAAATATTGACAGTAATATTTTCAAATGCATCAACCTTTCCAAAACAATTTTTTCCAAGCTGAAAATGCAAATGCTGATGACAGGCTATTAGAAGGATACTTTATGTCTCACATTTATAGCTGGCTACAGTAGGGTGTAACTGTTCTAAGGATTAAGATCCCATACAAACACATTAAATTAAAATGTAAAGCGGATTTGTTGCTGTGCTTATGATGGCAATTACTTCTTCCACTTATTTGCTAAAATTCAGTCAACAAATACACCAGTCCACTTAATCTAATGCTCAATTAGCAAGGCAATACGTGCATTGTCAGCCTCTCTGTAGGCAGATGTGAAAAAAAGGCAAGAAAGACACTCTGAGCTCCATACCTAGGTCTTGTCATTGCATTAATGTTGTACAGATTTCAGGGTTTTTGCTGAAACAGGGCGAGTGCATATAATCATGGGCCATGAAATAAGTGACTACAGTTAACAGTCTCTTCAGGGGAGAGAAGTAATTTCCATATGAAGTGACTGTTGTAAATTTAATGAGTTTCCAAATAGTTGCAAGACAAGATAAAATAATTTTATATTAGAGTTAATCTTTTAAAGATAGAGTCTTCTTGCCAATGCTTTCTTTGCTGTTCTTTTTTAATCTCCATACTAGATAATGACCAGGAATGGGAAGATACTTATTTTGCTTCTACAGATCACATAACCAGTGAAGAGTGGGTCTTTACATTGTGTAAAGATGTACAACTATCATCAAAAAAAATCCGAATTTCCCAGGGGAAATTTTGTTTATCAGAAATTTGATCCATGACTGTTCCTATTTCTTTGACATTGTTTGCATTACCTTATAGATTCTCTTTCCCTTGCAGGCATCAAAATTTGATTAATTTTGAATTTCTACACAAACATAGGTATTTATATCTGTCATTGTTCTTATCATGCAGAAATATGGAACTTGTTTCCTTTTATGGCAATAAATTATGATTGAGGGATGGCAAGGATATTTTTGCAGTTTTCCAGCCAGTAATTTATTGTGATTTTATACGTAGATCTCCCTCCCCTTATGTTATATGGCTAATATGAAATACCCTTTCAGTGACATTTTTTCACATAGGCTTTTGAAACCTATTTTTTTCTGGTCAAGAGTCAAGGAATTCTTCACACTTTCAATTCAAGTTAAAACATCTTGGCTCTTCTTGGATGTATGCAAGGTTTGGTTATGTCTGCTGTCTCCCATTATTCATTCTTATGTTTGCATTCTGCTTTTCTTCCAGTTCTGAGATTAGAAGGACAAGGAGCAAAATGCTGCAAAAGAACTTATTTTCAAGGTTTTCTAGTTAACAGAGATACCTGCATAATTCATGAGGAAACACTTGCTCCAGTAAAATGCATATGGTCAGACCTTTGATCCTTGGAGGAACCCCACTGTTCTCAGGGAGATTCTGTGCATATTTCAGCATCTGCCCAAGCTGACTGAACAGCAGACTGTAGGGGTTTATTATCATTACTCATTATATTTGAATAGATTTACTAAATTGAGATAAATATCTGAAATTTCAGCTGCTAATCTGAGCTAAATAAAGTTTCAAACCTAGTGGGACTTGACCGTTATTGCTAATTACCTTTTTTTATTATCATGTTAAAAAGGACATGATGGAACTCTTGTGCCAAACAACTTTCTGTTTCCTCAGGTTGCTGTGACCCTGTGAATCATATATGGGTGATAAAAATATTTTATTGTTTGGTAGAGCTTTGTTAAGGCTTTAGAAATATTATGTGATTGTCCAGATGGAAGAACTAATTTTTGAAATTTAAAGCAGCATCATAATAATAGCATATATATGTTCTTGTAATATGCATTGTTAAATACATTTTTCTTATGAAATTAATCAGCAATCAAGTTATGAAGTAAAAATCCTCCTCCAGTTATGGTACAGAATATCTTTGGTAATTATTTTCCAAACAGTACAAAGAAGATAAGCTCTTCTCCCTGTTTCCAGATGGCAAAGATAGAAGGTAATTGTAATGGCGTGACAACTACAGCACATATAAAAGAGTAATAGTAAACAGTAGTAAACAAACCGTAATTTACAAGAGCATTGCTACAGTGATTTAAAGGTAAAGGAGCCTCTGAGAAAGTAATGACTGATAATTGTCAGGTATTTTTATTGACTAACTATCTAAAAACACACTGTGAAGTCTTAGAAATATATTATATGATCTACAATCTCTAGAAAGATTAAGTATTTTGACATGTAAAAAAAAGAAAAGCAGATTACCTTCAGTTTTGTGTTATATGGGACAGAAGTAGATGTGCAGGTTCATATTTTGTTGGATTCTGGAGAATGGTGGGAGACTTGATCTGGCATATTCTGACCAGGAAGAATGATAACTGAATATCACAGTGTCTAGACCTCTAGACAGTATGGTGTACCCATTTATGCGAGAAACCTGATGTTGGTTTCTTAGTTAGTTTTCTACAAGATATATCTTTTGCTATTTAGTGCAAAATTGCATTGTCTCCCCTTTTTGTACATCTCCATAATACTTCAGCAACATGGATTCTGGCTCTAAACATAAAAGAATATGTATTTCTCAGCAGCATATAACTCAGAAGGTGCAATTAGACTAGCTCCATCAGCTTTTGCAGCAGCTGAGGATCTAGCCCAAATTATTTATTGTCTTCACCAGGCTATAAATTACTTTGGACCCATGTGTTTACATTGTTGATAAGATTGTTGCATAGATGTAAAAAAGCTCTGCCTGCAGCTTCCATTTCACCTCAGCCCCCATCATGTAAAGTCACAGGCATTCTTAACATGAATGTTTAGCTCAAGTCTTCAAGGCTCATGCTGTTTTTTGGATTTTAAATGGAGGAAAACACAGCAGCAATTGAATGTATCCTTTAGAGTGATCAACCATCTCCCCAGTTATTGTAATCTCTGTGTGCTAAGGAAGTTCCCCATTGCCCACAGCACAGAGCAGAAAGGGAAGAAGAGGACACTCCATTACTCCAAGACAAGAGAAAGATGCCCTGAAAATATCATCCCAACCTTACAAAAATGTTCTGATTTTCCTTCATAGAAACTGAAGCAGTAGTAAGAACTGCCTGTTTATTCTCTCTCTTAACAGACATAAGTCTTAGACAGAGGCAGGTCAGGAACATTTGGAGAACTTCAGAAAGCTTCTGGGAATGAACAAAACTGTTCCACAAGGGAAAGATTTTCGTTGAGAACCAAGAGGAGCATAGGACAAGAGAGAAGAGAGAACCGCTCACAATTTCTCAGAGATTAGAGGAAGAAAAATGACCAAGAAAAGGGGTGCAACTGTAGAGTGAGGCTTTCCTATACAAGTGGACAAGCAGATGCACCAGTAGCTGATAGAAGTGGTGAAAATATGTGTCCCAGATGGCAAGCACATTCAATCAGCACAACTTCTTGTCTTCCATTTCTTTCTTTCCTCCCTCACTGCATCTGCCCCCAGGATGACTAATCCCAATTTACAGACAGCAGAGAGTGTGATTGACTGAAATCTCTTTACTTGAACACTTGTATCTCCTTCTTGCCTGGTTCTTAAAATGACAAGACTGAACTTCTTGACTTTAACAACCAAACACAGAATGATGCCAAAATATTCCTTTCTTCAGGATCCCTCAATAACCACCTAAAGACTGGTTAATGAATCAAGGAAATAAAGAAAAACAAGACCAGAGACTGTTCTCTGATCCTGAGGCCAAGTAGCACAGACATGAAATACATATGTTTTTCCTGGGTCTCCCCTGTGCCCCATGCATTTTTCCTGTGGTGATAAATCATGAATAATTTATCATGATTTTTTTTTTTTTTTCCAGTTTGAAATGCATGGAATCACATGAGAATGATGACACTTATAGGAATCTACAAAACCATGAGTAGAATAAAGAGTGTGGATAGGGATCAACCTTTATGGCAGTACAAGAAATAGTGGCCATCAAATGAGGTGAGAAGTATCCAGATTCAGAACACAGAAAAATAAGTATCAAACCTGTGTAGTTCCTTGACAAAATTAGTTTTTGGGGTACCAGATATTCACACTGGCTCACGAGGAGACTGGACATTGACCTGTGAAAGAGTTACCAAATATTTTTATGCACATTCAGCACAGAAAGTTCTCTGAACTGAAGAAAGCTGGACACTGGGAGTATGTTGGGCTGTGCATAGACAATTACATGTGCGTATCTTTCAACACTTCCTTTATGTTCCTGTTTACAGCTGTGTCCTAGGTGATTTTCCCCCTAAAAACAGTCATCAGCCCATTCTTGGGAAACAAGCAACAGAAAAACAAGGAATATCCAAATGATTATGGCAGATGACAAATGGAAAGAAAAGGAGCAGCTGCAATGAGACAGAAGGATGAAATGGTCATAAATGTAGAAAGACTGGAGGACATCAAGTAGAAGATGACAACACCTCACCTTCTTCCCCGAAGGCCCAAGGAATTAGTGACTGTTGCCTGGGATTGCTCCACCTGGACTTAAGACAAGATGAGGGAAAGAAAGGATTCTGAGTCTCTAAGATCTCCCACGTCTCCCATCTCCCTCCTTTTGGTGGAATGGATGACCAGCTGGCCTACAACCAGGAAATGATTAAAGAGAAAGTCCCATAACTTGACAGGTTCTCAGATATAGCAGGAATAAATAAAAAGATCAGAGGACAAGTGGATATTTTACTGTCATCTTACAAATATTTAGGCATGTGTTCTATCCTGTAATCCACTAACAGACTTTGTAAACCATAGGGAAGACAAGTTAACAACCTTTTCTGAATAGGAGTAGAAGTTTCATTATCAATATCTACATTGTCTGTGGTGGCAAATTAGTCTTTCTGCAAAAAGGAAAACAAATTAGTACTCCTAAAGAAATACCATTGCCATTTACTCTCCCAGTGTACATTAGTAAGGATTTTCTTCCAGCAAGACAGTTTCCAGATATAAATTCAAGCCTTGCACTGAAAAATGTTAGAAATGTAGGTCTCTGCAGTTTTGCCAATGCAATTAGATAACTCCATTCCCATGTGCCAAAACACCACTAGATTTCTGAGTTTTAGACTTTTACAGTTTGCAGCAACAGAACATTTTTAATAGGTTTATTTATTTCCACTGTAACAACATCAACAGCTGATCTGCCTCTGCCAAATTGGGCAGCAAGTGCCAGTGTCAAGCTATAGTGGGGAGGTTCAGCATGGCAATGGTCACATTCTAGTGAATGGACAATGAAATCTCACAGCAGTGAGCTGGCTTCATAAGTCAGAGGAGCTGTGCACAGCAGTGCAGTTTGTTATTCCCATTGTCATCTTGAACTCTGTAGCCATTGATCAGTCCCTTTTCCTTGAGCCTCACACACTAAAACATCAAGTGAAGAGATCCCAAAGAAAGTCCCTTGTGAATCAGCACCTCCGGATGCTCTGCTTCCTCTCTTCTCATTGTCTTGTTGGTGCAGCTGCAGTTGGGAAAGAAAATGTAAATGTAACTGCTGCTGCTGCAAAAATTGCAGCCAAAAACTATTGATTAGTGCAGCAATTGCAAAGTTGCAGCTGTCCAGATAAATATATCTAGCTATGCTCAAATCTAAGCACTACAGCAACGACAGATGGTTTTCCTCTAATTAGGGATGCCATATTTCAAACTAGGATTTTTCAGAAGGAAATAGTTAGCTGTTACTGAGCAGCTATATGCCCAGAATTCCTGGACAAATAATAGAAGTGTTCAAAATCCTGAACAGTAAAACTTCCAACTGGAAAAGAGAAAGTGTCATGGAAAATCTAGACATATGGTGTCTCAGATGGTGGCTTAGAAAGACTCTGGCTATCCAGAAACAGATGGATCTTGGGCTGGAAGAGAGCAATTATGGGATTTTCAGAATTTGTCCCCAGATGTAAAACATAATGACTTCTAGTTGGTTTGCAATAAATATACTGTCATTCATTTAATTGAGCATAGAGCCTGGAAACAACATAAATGAGTTTGGGATACTACTTGCAGTGTTTAATGCTTAATATGGAATAAATTTCACTGTGGGAAGTGAATAATTATTGGGTAGAATTTATCCCATCTGATGCTAGACACCTAAAAATTACCTGTCTATTCACAGCTGGTCCCTTTCTACTCAATATTCAAGGCAAAGGAATTTTCCTTAAGATGGAGATCCTCTCCATTCTAAAATAAGTGTCTGAAACAGTAGAGAGAAATTTTTCCACTCTCTTTTTTTAGGAGTAGTTTATACCTGACAATTCATACAACAGAATAATGCAAATTATTCTCACTTAAAAGTAATCCCACTTGTCTAGACAAATATTTCTGTTTTTGACTGCTATGCTGTACAGTTCGATGATTAAAGTACATAGGCATGTGTCAAACATAACTTCCAAAATTGATTGGCTTTCCATTTCTGGCAGTAAAGATAAGAATTACCACACTCATATCACATGTTAACACTGATTACTCTTCTTTTGAATTACACCTAAATTTCAAGAGCAGAACAGAAACAGGAAAACTGACCTTTTGAATATAGGATAGCAAGGAAAATATTCTCCATCACTGACATGAAGTCTCATAATAATATCTTAGTGAAATAAGAGGTGACTACGTTAACACCATCTGTTGGACCAAGAAAGAGGTTGAGGTATCATCACATATATGGCAATATGTAGGGAATCTAATTTTTTTCAAATGATCTGATTTTCTTAATATGTCTAAATCTGATCAAACCACTTTTCTGTGGTTATGATACCATCAGATAAGAATTCTCCCTGTAACAGTTCACCTATCTTACTCATAATTCAATTTTCCTTTCTTTTCTTTTCTTTTCTTTTCTTTTCTTTTCTTTTCTTTTCTTTTCTTTTCTTTTCTTTTCTTTTCTTTTCTTTTCTTTTCTTTTCTTTTCTTTTCTTTTCTTTTCTTTTCTTTTCTTTTCTTTTCTTTTCTTTTCTTTTCTTTTTCTTTTCTTTTCTTTTCTTTTCTTTTCTTTTCTTTTCTTTTCTTTTCTTTTCTTTTCTTTTCTTTTCTTTTCTTTTCTTTTCTTTTCTTTTCTTTTCTTTTCTTTTCTTTTCTTTTCTTTTCTTTTCTTTTCTTTTTTTTCTTTTCTTTTTTTTCTTTTTTCTTTTCTTTTTTCTTTTCTTTTTTCTTTTCTTTCTCTACATGCAAATAGGGACTCACAATATTAACTTTACAGCCTGACTGTAAGGAACCTTTGAAAAGCAACTGCCAATTTAGTTCCTTTTCAAAAGAATTTCAGAACATACCTTTCAGATCTTTCATGAAAAGAGTGACAAAATCACAAAGCAGAGTATTAGATAATTTTCTAGAACTCTGAGGGGTTTTTTTACACTGATTAAATACTAGTTAGAAGCAGTTAGGAAAAATACTGCAAATTTTATTAATGAAAGCTTTCAAAATACTTCTCTAGGTGTCTTAGTCACTGTTTAATTCTTTGCCTGTTTATATAGAAAGAAATTCTTCACTTTCTTATGTCTTGTGGACACATGGACTTGTGTCAATTTGAAGTCTAATCAAAGGTCAAAATAGAAAAAAAGTAGACAACTGGCAGGATATACAACACTTCCTTTTCTGGGTTATAACTGACTCCAGAAAGAAACTTCCTTTTTTTTTTTTTTTTTTTTTCCTATCTAAATGACCAGTATTGATTGACAAGCAGAAACTTCTAAAGAATAGCTTTTCAAGGTCTAGAGTTAGCTTGAAATAGTTGTTCTGCAGCAGTTTGAACAGCTGCATTTTCACTCAATAGTATATTCCCAGGAAATCAGAACAATAGTGTAAATTACACTAGCTATTTCACTGCTAAACAACTTTGCTAAGTAACAGCCTTGTTTGCTCAAAAAAAAAAAGAAGAGATATAGCCCTTTCTTGTGGTAAAAATTTTCAGCTTCATTAACCTACAAAAGATCTCCCAAGTTTCTCTCAGGACAACTTCCATGTGCAATTATGCTTTGCCAGTGCACAATTTTGCAATACATTAAAATTTGCAACAGGGTCAATAAATTTGAATAACATGCTTAAATTAAGATGGTTATTGAAGTTAATATGTAGTTCAGTAGTAACCCACATGTACTTGTGGTTATCCAAAAGTGTTCTTCAGAACTTATCATCATATAATTATTTCTTGTTGCAGAACCTAATCTGGATCCAATGGATCTTGTATTTAAAATTCTAGGTTGACAGGAAAAAAAAAAAAAAAGTTTTATTTTGAATTAATTGTTAGATGTACTTAATATACTTAAGGTCCCATACATTTTTCATCTGGTGTCTTGTGGCTATTTCCTTTTATATTTTAACTGCTTAATCTGAGCACAAAATAATGTTTGTGAGAAGTTAAGCTGCATTTTACAGCTATCATATCAAGACTGTATTGGGGGGGTGGAATTAAGAATTTAAGTCTGGAGAACATCTCCTATGTCCAAGAATTCCCAAGAATTTGAACATCACTGTACTTTTTATCTACCTTTAGAAATCTCATTGGACATCTATATATGTAGGACATACAATGAAATTTAGAAATCAAATATAAAACCTGGATGATATCACATATTGCTACTCACAGAAGACCAGAGCAATGAATTTTCTAGTTGTGAATTTTTCCTAATGGTTTTTCTTTTGGAAGTTTTTATGGTTAATATGTCAGACAATGGATGTTTAACTGCTTTGAACTATGTCCAAGTTTTCTGGATCATTATTAATTATACCTTTAACTTCTTGTGTAGGGAAAACCACTCTAAGGTAATACTCTAACTCATGCCTATATTAATATACATTTTAAGTTTACCAATGATCTGAAAACAAGGCTCCAACAATTTTTTTCTCAAGTACAAATTTGGAAACCACTGTCCAAGTGTTTGACACAGAGCTGTGCCATCAAAACGTCTTTATAAATTCACTTCTTATGCGAAAATGTCTTTTTAACAGTGTATCATCAAATATAACCTTGTATTTCTAAAGTGGTCTAACATGTAATTTATTGAACATCTAAGAATAAGAAAATAACAAGTTTTGTAAGGACACATGTAACTAGAATCCAAGTTGTGCTAAAGACATCACACAACAGTACCTACCCCTGTATAGTATGTGTTTAATTTTGTCTGAACTGCAGTGCAGTATGGAAAAAATGAAGATTCCAAACTGATCATGCTTCACCCACCCAGGAGCTGAAGAAATCTATACAAGCACAACTTCTAAGGCATTAGTTAACATTACTGCTTAAGAGACTTTGCTATGAGTTTATATTCACTTTGGCTCTGGATGTGAACTTGGTTTGCACTTCATGTCTGTAATATTCAGTTGCCATTATGCCCAAATCTGCCTTGTCTGACTGTCTAGTCACAAGGTTTATTTACATTAGTGCCTAATGCTGAATCAGCATTTCAAATTAACAGTAAGGCAGAACCATGCTATAATGTGTCTCTTCTCCTATGGATCTTTTCCCCTTATTATTACTACTGGTATTTATTTAAGACTACATCAGCTTACCATATGTGTCATACTGAGCAACAGAGTGTAAACTGATTGGAAAGATTAGATTTCGTTCATTACAAGCAGGGATATTACTCTGCAGACAGACTAGAAATTGTGTTTTCTAGCCAGTTTTTGTTCCAAACTAATTTTAGTGAACATTAAAGCATATGGCAAACTAAGATATGTGTGTGCCTTTCCTGCATTTGAAAAAATTCTACAGGGAACAGAAAACAAAACACCACCTCACTTTGAAAACTATAGGGGCAAATCTCAATGATGGCTTCAAATAGCAATTAGTTTTTCAAGTTCACTTTAATTATGAGTGCAACCATTAGCCTTGACAGTATATGCTGCCTAATATCCAGTAAGTGAGAAAGCTGAGATTTATAGAACCGTAACACTTCTCTTAGGAGTATAAAACTTCTTGCAAACTGGCAAGATACAGACTGGATGGGTGGTCTGCAACACAGGTAGGAAACTGGCTAACAGGTCATGGTAATCAGTGTTCAACATCTTCATAAATGATCTGGATGATGGGATTGAAAGCAGCATCAGTAAATTTGATGATGACACCAAACTGGGTGATGAGGTGGACACATTAGAAAGGAGAGCCATCCTACAGAAAGACCTAGACAGGCTGGAAGAGTGGGCTAGAAAGAACAGTGTGAAGATTAACAAAGAAAGAGAAGTACAAAGTCCTGCACCTGTGATGAAATAACCAAATAGCTCAGTACAGGCTAGGATCTGTGCAGGGAGCAGCCTTGCTGAAAGGGACCTGGGGGTCATGGTGGACATCAAGCTGACTATGAGTCAGCAGTGTGCTGCTGCAGCAGAAAAGGCACATTGGATCCTGGGCTGCATCCACAGGGGCATTATTAGCTGAGATAGAGATGTAATCACACCACTCTAATCAGTGCTTGTCAGGCTGCACCTGGAGTATTGCATCCAGTTCTGGTCCTCACAATTCAAGAAAGATGATGACAGACTGAAAAGGGTGCAAAGAATGACCAAGAAGATGATCAAAGGGCTGGAGAACCTGCCCTATTGGGAAAGCTTGAAGAAGTTGGGTCTTTTCTCTCTGGAGAAGAGAAGGCTCAGGAGCACCTCATCATAGTATTCCAATACTTAAAGGGGGGCTACAAGAAGGATGGAGGCTTTCTCTTCACAAGGAGTGAAGAGAGAGAAGACAAGGATCTTGACATGGGGAAGACAAGGATCAATGGGTACAAGTTGCATGGGATAGAGGTTTCATCTTGAAATAAGAAATAATTCATTTACAGTGAGAACTATCAATCACTGGAAGAGTGTAGAGTCCCCATCACTGGAGGTTTCAAGATGTGATTGTGTGGCTGACAGATAATATCATTTATGTTCCCTTTCCTATGGAAGGTAGGACCAGATGATCTTTCAAGGTCCGTTCCAACCTGGGCTGTTCTACGATTCTACAGTTCTAATAATGGGGCATCAGCAAAGTGGAAATTGCTACAATATGAATGTACCAATGGCAGCAAAAGGAGGGCTACTGGACTTTCAACTCCAGAGTACCAACTGAGTGGTAACGTTAGCTTCACTGGTGTAGTGCAAGCTGCTACTAGGCTCATTTGGTCCTTTGAGTATTTTACATTTTATGTTTCATGATTCAAAGTCTTTCTTCCACTTATCTCCAGAGGGAGGGCATAATTCTTCACTGTCCTGCCACAATGTTTTTGTGCTTATACAAAGCAGGGTCTAACAATCCCTTCTATGACTTCTGTGACCAGCTTAGACTTGTCTTGTCAAATATAATTCAGTTCTTCCTTCAATTAATTTAGGGTGAATACCCACAGTTTTCTTCACACCATCCAAAGTCTGGGTCTTCATAGCACTATGAATTTCTTTGTTGGTCATGTTTTTTCAGAAAGCCCTATCTGTTTTAGTGACAGTCAAAAATCTCACTTCAGAAGGGAGATTTTCTTGCTAGGTCCTTGCAGTAGTACATAATAAATTGTTCTTAAATAAGAATTTGTTTTCCTCTAAGAACATAGGAATTGTACAGAAAAAGGGTAAAACGACTAAAAGACTTAACACATCTTAAAATTACTTTCCAGATCAGTCTGATTCATTCTAGATATTGCAAGAGCAATAGAAATAGAAATGGCAAAGTAGTCTGCTTTTCTCTGAAGATAGTCTCTTTCCAATATTTGTAGGAGCTGAGTTTTTCCAATACTATCTTTTCTGATCTTTTCTTCATACCCTTTTCTATGAGTGTGAAGGTACATTCAGAGGTACAATATGCAAGGTCTGAAAGCTATATTATCCCTGTACATTTTGATAGTGGTTGCTACCTAAAGCCATCTTCTGACTTCTTCCAGAAATATAAAATCATCCAGTTCTGAGTTAACCTAGTATTCTTTCATAAAAAACAGCAGAATAATAATCATAAAGAGAAGTATGACAGTTACACTGATACCTTCCACATTTTTCACAGTTTCCAGAAGGATAACTGAAAATGCAACAACGGGTCTTGCACTGAAGAGTAATTTAGCATAAATAAAAAACATCAGGCTGATCAAATGTACTTTTAAACTTCTCAAAATTAAAACCCCATATATTTAATTTATTAAAAGTATTATCACACATGATAGATTGGCCAGTGTTGTTAGATATTTTACCTTTATATCCCACCTACAAGAAGGTTTTGTTATTTTCACAAGAATAACTGACAATGCGTTATTTCTCTTAGAAAGACGCCTTTCCCAATCTTTAATGTGAGTACAAGGAGTCACACAATTTTGTAGACTTTCCTCAAACAACATTAGAAATACTCTAATGCACTTAACATATGGAAAGAGAAAAGAGTTTTGCTGATAAAAGAGTTAGGCTGAGGTGCTCAACGCCTACTTTGCCTCAGTCTTTAGCAGTGGAACTGGCTGTTCCCTGGACACCCAGCCTCATGAGCTGGGAGATGGGGAGGGGAAGCAGAATGAGGTCAGCACAATTAAAGAGGAAGTGGTCAGAGAGCTGCTACACCACTTGGATGCACACGAGTCTATGGGACTAGATGGGTTACACACAAGGGTACTGAAAGAGTTGGCAGATGTGCTCGCTAAGCCGCTGTCCATGATTTACCTGAAGTCATGGCTAACTGGGGAGGTCGTATTGGACTGTAGGGTGGCAAATGTGACACCCATCTACAAGAAAGGCAGAAAGAAAGATCCAGGAAACTATAGACCTGTCAGTCTGACCTCGGTGCCAGGGAAGGTCATGGAGCAGGTCATCTCGAGTGCCATTAAAAGTCATATAATGGACAACCAGGGGATCAGGCCTAGTCAGCATGGGTTTATGAAAACAAGTCCTGCCTGACAACCCTGATCTCCGTCTATGACAAGGTGACCTGACTATTGGATGAGGGAAAGGCTGTGAATATTGTCTACCTGGATTTTTGAAAAGTGTTTGACACAGTTCCCTGTAGAATTCTCATAACAAAACTGGCTGCTCATGGCCTGGATGAGCGAACGGTCTGCTGGATCAAGCACTGGCTGGACGGACGGGCCCAGAGAGTGGTGGTCAGTGGAGCTAAATCCAGCTGGTGGTCGGTCACAAGTGGTGTTCCTCAGGGCTTGGTTTTGGGACCATTTCTGTTTAACATCTTTATTGATGATCTTGATAAGGACATAGAGTGTATCATCAGTAAATTTGTAGATGACACCAAGTTAAGCGGGAGTGTCGATCTGCATGAGGATAGGGAGGATCTACAGAGAGACTTGGATAGATTGGATTGATGGGCAAACGTTAATAGGATGAGCTTCAACGAGGCCCAGTGCCAGGTCCTGCACTTGGGCCACAACAACCCCATGCATCGCTACAGGCTTGGGGAGGTGTGGCTGGAGAGCTGTCTGGAAGAGAAGGATCTGGGGGTTCTAATTGACAAGCAGCTGAACATGAGCCAGCAGTGTGCCCAGGTGGCCAAGAAAGCCAAGGGCATCCTGGCTTGTATTAGAAATAGTGTGACCAGCAGAAGTAGGGAGGTGATAGTGCCCCTGTACTCTGCACTGGTGAGGCCACACCTTGAGTATTGTGTCCAGTTTTGGGCACCTCAATACAAGAGAGATATCGAGGTGCTGGAGCGAGTACAGAGGAGGGCAACGAAGCTGGTGAAGGGCCTGGAGAATAAATCCTATGAGGAGCGATTGAAGGAGCTGGGACTGTTTAGCTTGAGGAAGAGAAGGCTGAGGGGAGACCTCATCGCTCTCTACAACTACCTGAAAGGACATTGTAGAGAGGTTGGTGCTGGTCTCTTCTCACAGGTAATTAACGATAGAACAAGAGGGAATGGCTTTAAGCTGCAACAGGGGAGGTTTAGACGGGACATTAGGAAAAAATTTTTCACAGAAAGAGTGGTCAGACAGTGGAATAGGCTGCCCAGGGAGGTGGTGGAGTCACCATTCCTGGATGTGTTTAAGGGTCGTTTGGATGTGATGTTGGGGGATATGATGTAGGGGAGAACTTTGCAAAGTATGGGTGATGGTTGGACTCGATGATCCCAAGGGTCTTTTCCAACCTGAATGACTCTGTGATTCTGTGATAGTTTAAACATCAAAGTGTTTTTTAGAATATGCATAGATACTGTGGGCACAAAGGAATATTACTCATTGATTTGACTCAGATACAAATAACAGATAAATCTCTTACTGTATTGTATGTTGCTTGCAAACATTAACCAAGAGGCCAGACCATGCAGCTAACATTAAATCTTTTCTATCTGTACCTTAATTATTATGTGTCATCTGGTTTTGTGCTATAAGAAGATAATATCCATGTAGATGGTTTTCCACAGTTAATGACTATGGAAGTAGCTCTGTGAATGCTTCAAGGTTTTAAGGAAATACTTTCAGGCTGAAAAGTCTTGAAAAATATATTTTTACTCTGTTCACTACTCATTTGAAGTAAATATATATTAATGTCCAATGACAATTTTTTTGTTCTTTCAGTCTGTCTATTTATTATTGCTCTTTTACTCTGTTCACCATGAGGATCCCTCATTAAGGCGATTCACAGAGCACAGTGTTAGTCAGCTGGACTAACTAAATTCTCATGAAGTAATTGTAAGTTATTTGTTTAGACTGAGTATGACTAAGATCAACAAAATTTGCACCTAAGTTATCACACAAGACTTATTCAGGAATCTGTGGCACAGTTCAAGACAGACTGTGAGGGTTTCTAACCTCTCAGAATTGTCCCTTGAGTAACCCTGTCAGGATATAGAGCCAGAGGGGTCAAGCTATATCACTTTTTAGTAATTAGCTTTTGAACAGAGCTTTGGAAATGCAAAGTGCTTCTCAAGTGCTATAATTATCATTTCCCTATATAGCAGCATAATTGAGTTGCAAAGCATGAAGTGAGGGAATAAGATTGACCAAACATCTAGAACTTGGTTATAGAAATTATTGTCAGAGAGTATGAAATAAATTGGATTTCTGGTGAATCCTGCTGGTTTATTGTATATTTTTCAAAGTTTGGCTGTCTTTTGATTACAGACTGAGAAATCTTTGTATCACCTCCAGCAAAGAGACAAACTATGTTTAATCAAGCTCAGTGATTGTTATGAATGAACATGTTGCTCAGCAACCAGATTTCAAAGCCAGATGAGTGGACTTGTGATGATAACCTTTACTTTAAATTTTCTATTTTATTTTCTAAATGCTTTTGCTGTGAGTTTGTTCTTCACTTCAGTGAGTTATGCCTTCTTTTCCACCTGCTTAGATCATCTTCTACCATATTACTCTACCTTTTTTGCATGGAAGTAATGCAAGATGACTGTCTGAGAAAAAATAGATGGTCACTGAATTCTCACAGTTGTGATGTTCCCTGGTTACCATCACTGCTGTGGCAAATGGAAGTGAGGGGACCCAACAATTCTGAAGGGACCTCTTAGAGGTCAGTGTCTTAGGAGGGTTCCCCAAAGTTCCCTTCGGCAAACTGCCCATGAATGTCCAAATAAATCTGCATGGGACAGTGTTGAGGAGATAGAACTTCAGGCAGCTGAGGCAGCCCACCACCTTTATTGTCTTCTAAGAAGTCTGGATGACAGAGTTGCTATATAATGTGTACTATTCCCTCCCATCTTCTTCACCATTGCTTTATATTGTGTAGTTTGCCTTAATAATAATTAGGGTCACTGTATGGCTGCATCTCCCAGAGGTTGTCACAGATTTTGCATATCTTCATATTCTATTTTCTGACCCACATAAAAAAGGCGCAATGAAGAGCTTTTTTATAATAAGCTGAGAATTAACTTATGTAATATTTGGAGCTTCTGATGATCCTCATGCTTTCTAAGCCAGTTACTCTTTCAGGGTCTTCACTGATGCTGACAATCCATGGATAAACTTTTAAAATAACACTGCAAGTCACCAAAGCCACCTGCCTGCCTAATGATTCACCTGCTTGCTGCCTCATGTAGACATACACAAGTCTATGGGACGGGATGGGATACACCCGAGGGTGCTGAAGGAGTTGGCTGGGGTGCTCGCCAAGCTGCTTTCCATCATTTACCAGCAGTCCTGGCTGACTGGTTTTTAGGCATTGGAATGGGCTGCCCAGGGCAGTGGTGGAGTCCCCATCCCTGGAGGTGTTTAAGAGTAAGGTCGACATAGTGCTTAGGGATATGGTGTAGTTGAGAACGGTCAGTGTTAAGTTAATGGTTGGACTGGATGATCTTCAAGGTCTTTTCCAACCCAGATGATTCTGTGATCCTGTGACAGAAACATAAATGTGTCTGAGCTTCTCAGGAATTAACATTGATACTGATAACCAGCTAGCTCATAAGCATGTAGGCTTTGCAGTTGGCTGTACTCCATCTGTAAAGTGGTGTAAAGGCATCTGAGAGAGCAGAGACATATATTGGTCCTATATGGTAAGACCACCTGGCCCAGCACTAGGTGAACAGTTATATGTTTGGGTTGTGAGGCCTAAGTATTGAGAGAATAAACCTAAGCTTATCAGTAGAGTTTGTTCTCTCAAATAAACTTCATACAGCCAAACTGTATCTGGACTTACCCGATTTATTCTTTATCAGCTTGGCTCTCTTTGTACTTCCTGGGATTCCCAGTCCTGCAGTTACTGTTGGGATAAGAAAGAAGACGTGTGTATAGAAGTAATATCTGTGGAGATAAGATGCTGAAAGGCATTGCATCAATAAGGTTCTGGCCTAAGACTCATTAGCTCCAGAAAATTGCTTGACACAGCTCAGAACTACATTACATTACCAAATGATGGTGCCAGAGTGCTGTGCCCAGATAAGGGGTGATGCACTCATCAGAGATGTGCCATGTTGCAGGAAGAGCATAGTTATTTATGTGAGTTAATACACAGAGGTCCAATGACTTTTGAAATCAGTGCAAAATCTTTCTTCCTGCTGAGCTCAATTTTGGAATCTAGTGTGTTCATTAAACATAAAAATTGTGCAGCCCTCATATCTGGGCACTGTGCTATAAGTTCTCGTCTGAAATAACCTCCAGCTCAGAGAAGGCCTGCAATTTCACCTCCTACGAATTAATCCTACACAAACCCAGTATGATACATGAATCGTGTAAAATATTTCTGTAGTATTTCTAAATTCTAGAGGGACACCCGATCAGAGGATGAAAAAAATAACCTGATATTTGCAGCCAGGATTTATTGAATAGAGTTTTTAAAGAGCTTGCATTTATCAAACACTGTTAAATGCATACATGTTCACTGGAGTTTTCTGAAGAATTTCTAATTGCCTGTATGTTTGTGGTCCAGATCTTGATTCCTGTCCTAAAAGCAGGAGAAAGATGGAGAATCAGTATTTTGAAGACTTGTCCTTCAAAGAATCCTTGGAGAAAAGCCCAAAAGGTGACTTCACAATATCTTCAGAAAGTGCATGCTTAACTAGTGTCATCTAAATGGCTGTATTCCCTGGTGTTTCTTTGGGTGTAACAGAGGCTACCACAGCAGGGATTTGGCATGCTGCTTTATACAACCTTTATACTATCCCCCCCAAAAGTGCTACTTGAGTAGATGTCTGGCTTTGTATTTTAACAGGTAATCAATCAAAGATGTATGGCAGCCACACTTACAATGAGAGACTTAAAAGTCTTGGATATTCTTTAGATATGCTATAATCCTTCAGACACAGTGAAGTCCTGCCCACAGGGGTCACAGCAGTAGCTATACATAAAGAATTTGGAAGTGCAGATATATTTTTAGAGGGGGAAAAAAAATGTAATTTTGCTGAGGTTCAATGCTGTTGTACTTGAACTCCAGTTACATCACTTTCCAGGGCATGTTAAGTATGAGAGGAATTTTATACAAAGCCTCTGGCTGAGACAGCTAGTATCTGACTGTTGGGGACAGCTAAAGACGTGGACCAATGAATGTTGATCAGTTTATAGACAATCATTTACCTGGATGAGTGATCTAATGATGAATAATGAATAAGCAACACATTCGGGGAAACTGAGATCCTCTTTGAAAACAAGGCAATAAAAGCAGATTTTCTGGAATGCAATGTTTGTTTTTCAGCTTGTACAACTCTCAGCCAGCCTCTGCAACAATTCAGCTTTAAGAATCAGTTCCAGGTTAGTGATAAGTTTTTCTCTACTGATAAACTAAACAGGGCTAATGCATCAGGCCTGATCCCTGCTCCATAATTTTTCAAACTATTAGTGTAATCCTAGACATGGTTCTGAATTGTGTTGACTGGGACTTGCCCAGGCAAAAAGCAGGGGTGGTTTGGAGGTTAGTGTAGCCCAAGAACTTTTCTCATTACACAGATCTGGTATAGTCACATCTCAGGGGGCAAGTGTAACTTCAGAGATGTAGCTGTGATGTAACAGTCCTCAGTGACAAAAAACAGTTCTTGGCCCATTTGATATGAGTTTAAATACTGCATAAATTGATGTATATAGCAGTAATCTGCAAAATTCATGGAGATACCTGTCTTGCTTTCATGTGTAGAAAGAGAGCTTGTACTAACAAAGTTGAAGGTCACTTTTCAGCAAATCTGTAAGAAGGTTTGTGAAAAATGTACAGTCACAGGTCAGGAACCTTTTCCATAACCCCTGTGCTCAACGAGGTGTCCCAGTCCTCCAGCAGTATAAACTGTTGGGTGTCCTCCCAAAGAAGAGATTTGGAGATATATTTTTCTTTAATCCCAAAGGAGGCACTTAGAGAGCTGTAAAGGGAATCAGGTAGCAGTTAGGAAAAATAATGCTTCAGCCACACTACTCTGTCTGAGACAGTTCATTAATTATTCTCAGGCTACTTTCTCAAGGAGAAAGATCATAGACTTACACCTTCACAAGAAAAGCTGAGATAAAAACTGATCTTGACCATGGAAAATATCAACACTTTTAAGAACAATCAAGTTCTCTTTAGTCTAGCTCAGCCATAATCAACTGATGTCAAATTGCTTCTTTGAATAGCACAGAATATAATTAGGACAGGAATAACTATGTACTTATTACCTGTTAGCAAATTCTGACTTCTTCATAGTGAGATTTATATTTAGATTTTATGTATACATCTTACTGTTTCCTATATGTCAAATAAACCTCTGTATGTATTTAAAGAAATAGCCTATTTCACATTTATGATAAACTGCTTCACAGCAAGCTGCATCAAACTGCTGAAGGATTACTTTAGTAATTTTATTTAATAAGATTAACATACTTGATACTCAGACCTTTGAATTGTTTGATGTCTATATGAGTACAGAAAAACAATGGTCTCTGCCATGCTTTTTGTTAAATTGAGAGAAGACAAGCATGGGCATTGGAGTATTCCTCAAACAGTTTAACTTCTTGAAATCTTTCAGATGTGTTTGAGAAATCTCCTAGGTTGAGAACCTTTCATTTTTCTGCAAGTTTCAACATTGCATACTGCTCCTGTCCTGAACATCCATCTTGACAGATGGCAGCCAAGTCACTGAACATCTGGAGGAGTGAAGAAAGCTTACGGAATGAATAAATGAGTGTTATGTGGGACCTGGGCATGACGTAAATGGTATGGAATAAGGGGTGGAGACTGTATCGGGTCTGGCTGAGCCAGAATTGTTTTTCCCCTGTAGCAGCCCTCATGGTGCTGTGTTTTATGCTGGGAGCTGGCAGGGTGTTGATAGCACACTGGTGTTGTGGCTACTGCTGAGTAGTGCTTACACAGCACCAAGGCTCTTTCTGACATTTCCCCCCCCCCCAGTGGGACGGGGTGGGCAAGATCTTGGGAGGGGACACAACCAGGACAGCTGACCCGAACTGACCAAAGGGATATTCCATACCATATGACGTCTGCTCAGTATAAAGCTGGGAGAAAGGAGGAAGGGGGTGGGGTCACCCTTGGTCCTCCGAGGCAACCACTACGCATATTGGAGCCCTGCTTCCTGAGAAGGCCCGACATCGCCTGTTAATGGGAAGTAGAGAATAAATCTGTTTTCTTTTTTTTTGCTTCCGCACGCGGACCTTTGCTTTGCTTTGCTTATATTAAAACTGCTGTTGTTTTACCCACAAGGGTTGTTTTGTTTTCCTATCTTATTTTCTTTCCCTTCTTTGCCCTATTGAGAAAAAAAGGGGAAGGGGGGGGAAGTGATAGAGCGACTTGGTGGGTACCTGGCATTTAGCCAAGGTCAAACCACCACACAGAGTGAGAGGTCAAGAACAAAAATTGTGATGCAATCCTTTTTCAAATTACTTGTTTTTATAAGTGACTAAAGTGACAATACTTTTTGCTTCCAATAGTAAAATCCAAATGAGAATGAAAATGCGTTACCTTTAATTATTTAAATTTTATTTCTACTAATTTTATTTGTACAGGAAGAGTTGTATCAGCTTTGCTAGTATATTCAGGCTAAGGTATAGCTTAATTTTGCAGATCTGGAATCTCTCCATCATCACCAGTGAAGTCTAGCATCATTTTAGCATCTAATATGGTTTAATAGTCTGTGGCTAGAGTTTCAGAGAAAATTGTGCTAAATTATTTTTTGTGTTGTGACTCATGCTCTGTTTTAGAGGGGGGTTACTATACCTATTAATAATCTAAACAGGCATTAAATCAGACATTTCTTTACTTTGATCACAGATAAGTCCTCTGAAAAAGATCCTCAACAGTCAAATTCCCATTGCCCAAGGGACAATTTTTCACAAGATTAGGGTCCAACTGTATGCAAAAAATCTGTGTAATCAAGTAAAAAGGCTTTAGTCCTAAGTGTCTGATTGACCCATTGTGTGGTGAATAATGTTATTTGACAACCTGCTGAATTTATGCCAGGTAGCTCATGCTTTCTGCTCATTAGCTATGACATCTTTTTCAAGTGTTGTAAATTACAGAATGCTTTAAAGAAATGGGAATGGCAGAAGGAATTAGTCAAATGTTTATGTATGGAGACTGAACTCATCACCCAAGTCTGACCACTTTCAAAGATTTGGGGCACAGCAGTGATAAATACCAACAGATATCCAGTGCCATTTTTTTTAATGAGAGATATGATTCATGCAATATGGCCACAGAAATGCCTGTGTGCTTGTGAGTGTCTATGTAGGGGAGCTGGAGAAAATAATTAAGCTTTTGACTGATGATGATTTAAAAACAGAATTTTCTTTAATTTTTTCACACAATAAGTCTCTTGAACATCTTAATGATATATCAACTTGAAATTACCACAACATCTCTTCATTGATTACAATTAACACAACTGCAATTTTTAGTT
This sequence comes from Strix uralensis, assembly GCF_047716275.1. Classification (NCBI taxonomy): domain Eukaryota; kingdom Metazoa; phylum Chordata; class Aves; order Strigiformes; family Strigidae; genus Strix; species Strix uralensis. Next base: position 42,293,310 of record NC_133976.1, read on the forward strand.
ACAACTTAATAGCAAGGTACCTGATTGCTATTTTTTTTCTGTTTTCAACATATAATGATAAGAAGCTTCCAGAAAGGCCTTGAAAGAGTAGTTCAGTGGTAGTAGAGGGCAAGGACTCTCTTGAGATCCTACCTGGAGTACTGTGTCCAGCTCTGGGGCCCCCAGTATAAGTAGGACATAGACCTTCTCGAGCAGGTCTAGAGGAGGGCCACGAAGATGATCGGGGGTCTGGAGCACCTCCCTTATGTGGACAGGCTGAGAGAGTTGGGGTTGTTCAGTCTGGCAAAGATAAGGCTCCTGGGAGACCTTATAGCAGCTTTCCAGTACTTAAAGGGGGCCTACAGTAAAGATGGGGGAGGGACTCTTCATCAGGGAATGCAGTTATAGGACAAAGAGTAATGGTTTTAAACTGAAAGAGGGTAGATTTAGATTAGATGAAGAAATTCTTTACTGTAAGGGTAGTGAGACACTGACACACGTTGCCCAGAGAAGTTGTGGATGCCGCCTCCATGGAAATGTTCAAGGCCAGGTTGGACAGAGCAACCTGATCTAGTTGCCCATGGCAAGGAGGTTGGAACTAAATGATCTTTAAGGTCTCTTCCAATCCAACTCATTCTATGATTCTATGACTACCTAAACCAGATAAAGTCAAATTATATTCATACTATATAATGCAATAGAAATGGTCAGGAAATCAAATTTCAGTCCTCTGAATATCACCCATACACAAATAATTTCATCCAACTGAAATCACATCAATACATCCTAAATATATCCATATTCATAGTGTTGAAAATCCATTTTGATTTAGAATTATTTTTTGCTTTTGGCTTTGCTAATGCTTTTAGGTGACTGGTTTCGAAACATGACCTCTGGCTACCCAACTTTTTCTGTTTCAAAGCTACCAAGCCTTGAAGTACAGCAGTGAAATTCACCAGGCATTGGTGGACAATCTCATTGTAAAGGAAAATGAGAAAATTTTATCCAGTGACACTAGATTTCCTTCTAGTCTCCAAAGTACTAAGCTTACTGTCCTGTTCCAGTCCCCTGAGCTCAAGGTACAGTAATTTTGTGCCAAATACCTTGTCTGCTACCATCTGGAAATCAAATCTGAACAGAAAAACCATATCACCACTTGTTCAGGATTTCTGGATATCTCAGAAAAGTGACAGCTGTGCATGAACAGTCAAGGTGTGCTGGACTCGTGGCCAAGGCACAGACTGACTCAACTACATGCAGACAGTGAGATGGATGCTTGCAGAACAGATCAGAAGACCAGGCATGACTTCCCTGTCTGAGATTCAGATGCACAGCAGCAGCAGTGTGCCCTGGACACACTGAACACCTCGCTCATGTGTTGCAGGGCACATGCATCCACATTCCCAGCTGAAATTTCCCAGCAAAGAAAAGGGGAAGAGGGGCAAAGGAATCTGGTGAGACAGCTCACTTGGCAGTCAAGAAGACATGATCCAGGTGGACAAGCTTTATGGAGAAACAGCAAGATTTCTGACATATCCCCAGTGCTAGCCCAGTTTAGCCACACTTCTATCTATGCTCTTTCACAAGCTGGTTAAAAGTGAGCTTTTTCCACAGAAAATTTCTGTTCTGGAACTTTTACAGGAAAACCACTTTCTGTCCAGGTGGAAGGGATAATACCTCTCTGATTTCTCCTTATCTGCTCCTTGCTCAACTGGTGTTACAGTTTGTCCGTTATGTTATGCCTCTTAAAGGATATTTAGTGACAGGCAATAGAATGAACACAGACCTGCTGAATCTAAGTATTCATTCTGATGTACACATGATGATGTACACTGTTTCTCCTCACCGCCTCATCCTATTTCTATTCACCTTTGCAGGACTTGTATCTCACATGTTCAATCTGCAGTAGCTTCCTTCTTCCACAACTCTACACCAGATGGATGAAGAAGTAGGAGTGGACAGGACATGAAAATATATTCTCCACCCTCAGCCTACTGTCTTGACAATCAGTCCATGTTATGGGCAAATACCTGACTTGACTTAACTTGTATATGACACATGACTCTGTCCCACTGTTACGCAAGGACTGAGAGTCTTGTGAATGAGGGTTTCCAGACTTCTGAGAATTCTTCAACTTTGGAAAAGTATTTACTCCAAAATTGTTTAATGTTTTGATATATGCTACAATGATTTATAATATTTCATATGAACAGTAGTCTGATAGAAGGTTGAATAAATAACGGGAACTCCATTGTGTTTTATCAATCAATCCTGTAATCTGATCAAAATACATATCAAATCAATTAAATAGAATCATCCTTCCATAAGCTTGTATTGATTACTTCTAGTTTTATTACCAGACTTAATTTAATACAATGTTTTATATTTTATTGCTTTCAAATGGCAATTTTGTTTCAAATTTATTCAGACTTTCCAAAGATACATGTATCTTCCATACATGTACAGAAATCACTCTTGCACATGAGCATTTTGTCCATGTGGGAAAAATCACTAGGAAAACCTTTGTTGTTGTTCTCTTAGGCGACACTTAATAACAGAAACACCATGTACTTAAGTGGAGGTAAGGCCCATTTCTAGAATCCCCAGGCTAATTAAATCCAGCACTTTAGTAGATAAATGGAATCAAATGATGAGCTGAACAGATCTGCTTAAGCATGTGCTTAAATGCTATGCTGAATTGGATATTCAGTTTATAGCTTCTTAAAACTTCCCAGAATTAAACCCTATATTTTCTAATTATACGTACAGGATAAAATATCAGATTATTTTCACAAGTAAGGACAAATCTGCTTTTAAAGTCAATAGGCCAAATTCTGATTGCAGGTATATCTCACAGAGCCCATAGTCACTCCTAAGACATCTTATTTTGCACAAGTGGAAATGAGAGCTCAGACTAGTCCAGAGGAAGCTATGTGTACTTACATAGGAGCAGAACTCATGTTTTTTCTTTTAAATTATGAAAAGCAATATCAGAAAGTAAGTATATGAGACCAAGAAAATCAAATTAAGTCTTAATATTTCTAAATTATCAGCTAAACAGGAAGAAGTTACCCCTTAAAATTGAAAGAGAAATATAAATGTTGACATACTTAAATATGCTGTGGGTTTTTTTGGCTTTTCTAAAGATGTTCATTGATTTTCTGTATCTATGGATGCATCTCATGGATAACTCTTAAATAAAAGTATTTCTTCTAGGTCTTCAGCCATCTTAAGTATAGTCTTAAAGTGGTATGTAGAAGCTAGCTGAAGAAGCTAGGTGAAGAACAGCATTGAAATGCTTGAATATTTAAGGTTCAACTAACCATAGAAATGTTGTTAAAGCCAACATATTCAGCCTCTGGTATTGTCTGGGATGAAATTAATAAATATCTCAACGTCTCTACATCTACTAACAAAAACAAAGAAATACTTACAAAACATTCATAGCACAAATGTAACTTTGTCTATCCAGTGTAGCTCTTCTCATTTCCATCTGCCCTTACTATAATTCGTCCCTTCTATAAAGAAGAGAATTTTGGGTCTGATTGAAATAAATATTTATTTTTGAAATTCAAAATAAAAAGGGTAGTTAACTTTGAAATATCAATATTAAAGGTTCTAAAGACCACAGCTGAGGGCAAGGAAGGTGATCTTTCCCTTCTGTGTGGCACTGGTGAGGCACACCTCTAGTGCTGGGGCCAGTGCTCGTCTCCCCAGAAATAGACATGGAAATACTGGAGCATGTCCAGAAAAGAGCCACAAAGATGATTAAGGGACTGGAACATCTGAAATAAGAGGAGAGACTGCAAGAGTGGGCCCTGTCCATCCTGGAGAAGAGAAAGTTCAGGGGGATCTTGTCAATATTTTAAAATACCTGTAAAGTCACTAAAGGAGGTGGAGTCAGACTTTTCTCACTTGTGACCACCTACAGGAGAAGACACAATGGGCACAAAGTGAAATACAGGAAATTTATATAGGAAAGCAACATTATTTTAAAAATTTTGTACTTTTTATTTTTTACTGTAATAGGTGTCAAGCACAGGGTTTGCCCAGAGAGTTTGTGGAGTCTCTGTCCTCTGAGATATTCCAAACCTGACTGGACATGGCCCTCAGCAACTGGCTCTAGTTGATCCTGCTTTGAACAGGGGATTGGACTAGACCATCCCCAGAAGCCTCTCCCAATCCTAGTTATTCTGTGATCTCGTGAACAAAACTTTAATTTGTTATTTTAAGCCCAGATCCTCTATCAAGATGCAGCTGTCTAGCTAGGATCAGGACTACAGCATACACATTATCGTTCTGTTACAGCCTTCTGCAACTGAACTAACATGCAGGACTGGTGCCCAACCAGACATGAAAAAGGCATATCAACAGCATTTTCAAACATGAGATGAAGGAAAATTATAAAATGACTAATAATTCCAGTTTCTTTTAATACTTTCTGAGAAAAAATTTTCACTTTATTTTTATCACTTCCTCCATTCCTAAATTTGTCTGTGTTCTAGGAGGAGATATAACTACTTCTTCTTCCCCTTTTTCTTAAACATTTTGTTATTCAGAGGGCAGTGTTGAAAGAGATTTTGTCTCTAAAGCACTGTGGTCTTTCCTTGGAGAGACACTCAGCCCTATTTTGAGTGAAAGTCAAGTGGTTTAACTGCAGCATCACAGACTCAGGAGAGCTTTGTGAAGTCTCAAGAACCATTAGAAATGGCCAGGCTTAACAGTGTGACATATATCTCCTATGGCTTAATTGAAACCATGGGACAAGTCAGACATCTAAGAATGGGATCTGTATATACCACCAGGTCTCATGTCTGATAGTGGGTGTAAGTACTAGTGCTTTCATGCAGAATCATAGAGGTGTATGGAAATGCCATTTCTGCATTAACCTTGTCTTAGAGTGGGCTACTTAGAACCTTCTTTTAAAGGTGCCTAGCTGGCACCCCTACCTCCCAGAAAAGACAAAGACCCTTTTACCCTTTTGCCTTGAGGATGAAATTCCATAGTGCATTGGTCTTTTTCTCCATTAGCTCAGAGCTTAGCCCACATATCCAAATAATCGAAGGGAGTATGAGGGTACCACTTATATGTAACTGAAATCAATCAGGGCTTGGATGTGGTGTAAAACAGACCGCTGTGACAGAAGTTACAAATCCTCACATTTTACTTAGGCACCCAAATTTAGCTTTTGTCTTCTTATGAGTCCAGCATTCAATAGGAAAATAACAACATAGAAATAAGTATTACTCCTACCGCTTTATTATAGTAATATGTGACAGCGTTGCATCCGCAGTATTCTTTCCAGATGTATTCATGAGTATGTTTATAAATGTTGGTTTAGGAGTAACTTTTCAAATATTTAAGCAGATGGAGCATCTGCTTCTATCAAGTCTATAAAGAGGGTGGGGTGTTAATAAAGTCTTCATTATTAGCACTAGCAAATGTGAGAAAGATTACTGTTGCTTGTAAAAACAGTAAACACTTTGAGAGGTGCAGTCTGCATACAGATGGTGAAAACTTTCCAAAGGTCTCTGCCTCTCTCATCATTAGACTGTATTAGCACCTAGCAAAACAGGAGCTCTCTATTAAAGAGACAGAAGCGAGGCAGGGTAAAATGCTGGAAGAAAAGCCACATGGCAGTAATCACGGTGAATAACTCTAGCTGTAGAATTTCATTAAATGAAATTAACTTTACAGTCACAATAAAATTGGAAATAGTAAAGGTTATGTTCTTTCTGGAGAGAAAAACCTAGTTATTTCAAGTTTAGAGGGAATGACGTAGACATTTGAAAGTGTCTGCAAATGTACTAGTAAGCCCTGAAGTTCAGCTACAATGAACCATGAAAGATGAGTAGAAATCTACATATAGGTGTAATGTAAGGAGCACTCGTATTAAAATTACATGAGATCTATGAATCTACATGTGAGTGTGCATGTGCACAGCTGCAAGTCCCCGGAGGGGAAGCTTCAAGGACATCAGTCTTTATTGCTGGGGAATGTGACATGTATTAGCTTACTATTCCTCTTATATTGTTAGCTTGCTATTCACTTTGCCACTGTTGCCCTCTTCTGCATTAAATGTAATGATTTTGTCTCTTTTGTCTTTTGTCTCCTTGCAGCCCCAACAATGGCAATTTCTTACATGAACTGCTATTTAATCACAGTGCTTTCCCTCCTCACAGAGAACTGTGTTCAGCATATTTTCAGAATTCCTAATAAAAAATTATCACCCTCAAAGACTTACACATCTAAATTGGAACAGCAGTGGTTTCTGGATTCTACCCCCAGCCCTGTTGTGCTGTTCAGAAAATAGCATGAGATAGTTGTTATCTAAATACATAAGACACAGCATGGTCATTTTGGTGTGCATTTGAATATTCACCAAAACATTATTAATATTAGTATGATATGCATAGCAATAATAGTTAGTTTAGAGTGACTTCTCCCCTCAGAACAAAGTCTTCTGTTTATATCTGAAACATGTATACAAGGGAAAGGGAGGTTTTGGTCATGAGGGGAGAAGGATGGAGAGCATTTGCCAGCCAGAGTTCTTATTTATAAATACTCTGATATCTACATCTAAAATAATGTATAAACTAATCATGGTTGTAGCACTGTTTGACTTACATGTAATCCTGGTGGCATTCCTTACAGGGCAATTCCTCAAAGCACAAGACTGGGTCTCTCCAGGAGCTTCACACTAAAGTGTGTGTGTGTGTGTGTATATATATATATGTATATATATATTTTTTAATATGCATACATGTGAAGCCTGCCAACAATCACACAATATCTTGCAAGTTGATGATATGCTGCCTGGGAATTACCATTCTGTCATTGACTTTAACTTTGTTCAGCTGCTACTTTAACCCCTAGTATTCCCTGCTTTTGTTTTTTCTCTGCAAGTATGTGAACCACCCTTTTCCTAGGCTAATACAATCAAAATGGAAAGAATAAAATGGTATTTGTTTTTATGCATAGTTACAACTTTTCTGTACAATGCCTTATCATCATAATTAACATTATGGTACTAAACAAGAAACTGCTAATGTGTGTTGATGGGAAATATCACTTTCCAGATTTCAGCCACAGCATCCAGAGCTCCAGGTTGTATTTCTTCCCAGTCTAGGTTCCCTGTTGTACTGAGCAGACTTTTTTGTGATTTTGGATGTTGTGGGGTTTTTTTTGTTGTTGGTAAAGTCCAACAGCACATTTTGATTAACAACAAAGAACATAGAAGTATATTTATTTAGGATGAGTATTTCACTGAAATTCACTATGTACTGCCTAAAAGTGTTTATTTAAAGCAGATTTACATACAGTTTAGATTTATTCTTCAGGATCCCAGAATTTAACAGCATATCTCTGGAATCAAAAGAATATCTGTACCTTCTGTGTAGCTTAGAAATGGTTTCAGAAACATCCTTTAGTTTGAGATATTCAACTATTTAACTTGAGTGCATGATAATATCAGCAAATACCAGTTACTCCTGCAACAAGGAAAGTAACACTTTCTTTTCAAAAGTGGCAGTCCTCAGGACTTAACTGGGGGAAAAATATGCTAGTGTCTAAGAAAACATCAAAACGAGTAAAGTTCATGGTAGAAGAGAATTAATTTGGACTTCATCTAAATTTTTACTCCAGAGAATGGTATTTTATTGACTCTGATGTTTCAGAAATTCTTTTAAATCTTTAAAACTTTATAATTTTACCAACATAAATGTATTTTAATCATGTTTTCAATGGCATTTTTTTTTCTTAATCCAGTCTTCTTCATTGAAAAGCTCATAGAATAATACATAAAAAATGTTCTAAGAAATTTTCCAAACAGTTAAAACTACTCCTGAAATGTAACCATAGGTCTTCAGTTCAGGGAAGAACAACAACACATATCCACAGAACAAAGAAGTACTTCAGCTGATATGTCATCCCAGTGACAATAGTCCAGCATTAATATTACTTTCATATCTCCATCATGTGACTCAAAACGAGCAGGATTCAAATGAACATATACAGTTAAATACTTAACAGTCCTCTGTCCCCTATTCCTACCTGACATACTCTCCTTACATTTTTTGCTTTTTTCCATATCCCCTCACAATTTCTTCCCTCCTTCTAAACTGACATAATATCTCTCCCATCTTCTGTTTATCTCCAAATCCTGAACCAGTGGAATTTTTATAAAAATTTTTTTGCATTGTGTTCACTTTTCTTCTGGGCCACTGTTTTCTACTGAATATCAAGATCTCTGCTAATCTTGACAATTTGGATTATAAATTCTTTGGGTCAAAAATTATCTCTTATTCTATGATTATACCTATAACAAGGTAATTTCATATTGATATGGTCTTTCTACACTACCGAAGTAAAATTAATCAGTCAGTGACATTTTCTGATACTATTTTTAAGCCTTGTTATGCCATAGAATAGATGTTGCACTTTTTCCCCCCTTCACTTATGGCTTCAGAATCAGCATTCTATTTATAACCAAAACTGAGACTGGAATTTAGATATTTTTTATCCTGTATGAGGACAGCTTTTTCAATTATTCATCTGATAAGACCATCTTTCTCTTAGCACACTGTTACTATCAACTTTTCACTTTGCCATAAACAGCAAACACAAACTGAGAATAACAATACATTCTAATGTGCTGGGTTTAATTATTATTAATCAAGGGACTGTTGACTGGTCTCCCTCTCCTCTGCTTTACAGAATGAACACCCACAGAAAAGGTAATCTTTTCCCAGGCAATCAGTTTTATTATTCTCAAATACATTAACTAGGAGAAGGACTCAGTGAAACAAGCCGTGACACTGATTATGGAACAGTAAGGCTTTAAAGATTCCTGAGAGCCATGGGCAAATATAAAAATGTATATGAAACAAAAATGAAGATAAACAAAACGATATTTTAAGGATGAGTGAGGGAAACACTAAAGGGGCACTTCGAAGAGAAAGCTCTTGTGTTCACTCAAGTAAGCCAAAATCTGAAAGTAGGGACAGTGAAACCATAGAGAGAATTACATCACTCCACTCTCCACTACATCAGTAGTTTGCTGATTTTTTTCATTATTTTCATACTGGTATGCTCTCAGGTAGATTTCACACAGGAATCCATGTGTTTCAGAGGAAACTAAGGGGAGTATGTGTGAGGGAAATATATACCATACTCCTAAACCACAATGGAAAAACAGTAGGACTGGAAAGTCTTCAGGCAGTGTACAAGAAACAAGAATAGCTGTAAGGAGATGATGTTTCCTTTGGATTAAGTAAATTCTTAATTCACTGTAAAAGAAAATGAACCTTTTCTGTCTGAAAATGGGTATCTCCCATTACTGTGAATTTGTGGATAAGCAGCATGGTTATAGGGAATCACAGAATCAAAGAATTGTCTAGGTTGGAAAAGACCTTGAAGATTATCACATCCAACCATTAACCTCACACTGACCTCCCTAAGCACTATGTCAATGTGACTCTTAAACACCTCCAGGGATGGGGACTCCACCACTGCCCTGGGCAGACCATTCCAACACCTCACAACCCGTTCTGTACAGAAATACTTCCTAACATCCAGTCTAAACCTTCCCTGGCACAAGTTGAGGCCATTCCCTCTTATTCTATTGCTTATTACTTGGTTAAAGAGACTCATCCCCAGTTCTCTGCAACCTCCTTTCAGGTAGTTGTAGAGGGTGACGAGGTCTCCCCTCAGCCTCCTCTTCTCCAGACTAAACAGCCCCAGTTCCCTCAGCCACTCCTCATACGACATGTGCTCCAGACCCTTCACCAGCTTCGTTGCCCTTCTCTGGACACGCTCAAGTAATTCAATGTCCTTTTTGTAGTGAGGGGCCCAAAACTGAACACAGTAATCGAGGTGCGGCCTCACCAGTGCCGAGTACAAGGGTAAGATCACTTCCCTGTCCCTGCTGGCCACACTATTTCTGATGTAAGCCAGGATGCCATTGGCCTTCTTGGCCACCTGGGCACACTGCTGGCTCATGTTCAGCCGGCTGTCAATCAACACCCCAGGTCCCTCTCTAACTGGCAGCTCTCCAGCCACTCCTCCCCAAGCCTGTAGTGCTGCTGGGGGTTGTTGTGGCCAAAGTGCAGAACCCAGCATTTGGCTTTAATGAAACTCATACAGTTGGCCTGAGCCCCTCGCTCCAGCCTGTCCAGATCTCTCTGCAGAGCCTCCCTACCCTCGAGCAGATCAACACTCCCACCCAACTTGGTGTCGTCTACAAACTTACTGAGGGTGCACTCGATCCCCTCATCTAGATCATCAATAAAGATGTTAAACAGGAGTGGCCCCAAAACCGAGCCCTGGGGGACACCAACCGGATTTAACTCCATTCACCACAACTCTTTGGGCCCGGCCATCCAGCCAGTTTTTTACCCAGCAAAACGTGTGCCCATCCAAGACACGAGCAGCCAGTTTCACCAGGAGAATGCTGTGGGAAGCGGTGTCAAAGGCCTTGCTAAAGTCAAGGTAGACAACGTCCACAGTCTTTCCCTCATCCAATAAGCGGGTCGCCCTGTCATAGAAGGAGATCAGGTTTGTCAAGCAGGACCTGCCTTTCATAAACCCATGCTGACTGGGCCTGATCATCTGGTTGTCCCGCATGTGTTGTGTGATGGTACTCAGGATGAGTTGCTCCATCAGCTTCCCAGGCACTGAAGTCAAGCTGACCAGTCTGTAATTTCCCAGATCATCCTTCTGACCCTTCTTATATATGGGCGTCACATTGGCCAATTTCCAATCTGTCGGGACCTCCCCGGTCAGCCAGGACTGCTGGTAAATGATGGAAAACGGCTTGGTGAGCACCCCAGCCAGCTCCTTCAGCACCCTCGGGTGTATCTCATCCAGTTCCATAGACTTGTGTATGTCTATGTGATGCAGTAGGTCACTGACTATCTCCTCCTGGAATGCGGGGGGTTCGTTCTCCAAGTCTCTGTCTTCTGGCTGAGGAGGCTGGATTCCCTCAGTACAACTAGTCTTGCTATTGAAGACTGAGGCAAAGAAGGCATTAAGCACCTCAACCTTTTCCTCATCACTTGTTGCCATGTTTCCTCCCGCGTCTAGCAGGGGATGGAGGCTCTCTCTGGTCTTTCTTTTGCTCTTGACATACTTATAGAAATATTTCTTGTTATCCTTGATTGCTGAAGCCAGATTAATTTCTAGCTGGGCTTTGGACCTCCTGATTTCTGCCCTGCAGAGCGTCACAGTATCTTTGTAATCATGTCACTGCACTTCTTCTTTCTGAGGGTGCAATTCTCAGTGGTCGTAATAAACCCTGGATCTGACGCTTCAGCTTACTGAGCTTCCACTTCCCCAGGAGTGGGGAACTCCCTTCAGGAGTTCTACTGCAACGGTTTTGAGCTTTTAATTGACCCAGCCTGGCATCACAATAGGCTAACAGAAAGCAAGACTTATAAAAGAAGTTTCTGAATTATCGTCATTGCTGCTTTTAAGAGCACGACATGTCCATAAGTCTTTGAAAGAATGCATCCTTGACTTCTACCCTGAGGTAAATCTCACCTCTTTTAACAGTGTAAGGTAGAGGCTGATTTTTCTGACAATGAAAGCTTCTGTTCCATCCCTCTCTTTCAGGGTTTTCTCTCATAACCCACTAGATAGCTCACAGAGAGTATCTTCTCTCTGACATGCACAAACCCACACCTTATTTGAAAGTGTCCAGTCTCTTTAGCTGGGTTTATGTAGAGCCAGTGAAATAACTATTGCACAGGGACTGGTTTTTGAGGGACATTCAGAAACAAGAGCCACTCTCAGCTCTCTCATTAAAAGTTTTCCTACACTCTTTCTTCTGAAAGATATACTGAGAAAAAACTGATCTTGTCACAGCCAAGATACTTCTACAATACAGTGTATCAACAGGGAAATAGCAGACAAAATGGAGAATAAAGCAAAAACAAAACTTAGTTTTACATAGATGTTCGACAAATCTTGCTTGAAACTTGGATATTTATATTCTCTCTTCTACCACAGACAATCCACTCAGTATCGTTTAAAGGCACATATTGCCTAGTCTCAGCTGCTGTGAGTTATTTTTTTTCTAATGCCTCTCAGAGCATTATACTAGACAGTAAATTACACCAGGCAATAATTACCGTGTTAAGGGAGCTTTCAACCATCTATGTTCCCTATAAAGCAAAGGGAGATGCAGGAGAGACCTGCATCTATCTTTAATGTACTGTAAAAGAAATGATATAGATTCAAGGACAGCATTTGACAACTGGAGAAGTCAGTATTACTAGTAACATAGGAAAAAAATATTTTTTGCCTCTTGCTTTAAAGCAGATTTTTGCTGTGCTTGTAAAAAAAAAGCTGTCATTAAATTCAAAGCAGTTATATGCTGTTTCTTTTACAGGATGCACCTGGGAGCCCCCAAGCTGTCCCTCTGATTGGAATGGGACTATGAAAATGAGAGTAGAGACTTTGTTTAGTGTATTGAACATGCAGGTAGGGATACTTAGGAACTCAGATGAGGAAAATGTTGTTTAAGTAACTGCTGGCTAAGGAGTGGTTAGACCTCTTAAGAGTTATGTGCAAGGAAAGGTGTATAGAATAGAGCTGTTAAAAGTCTTTTTCATATTGTGAAGACCTAAGATTTTTGAAAAGTATTTGTTCAGTTTGTTGAGCAATTATTTTTCTAGATATTGAGTGGTGTGTGATGATCAGGAGTTGTCAGGGTAGAAAAAGCTCAGAAATTACACCTGTATGGTTGTGGTGCTCATAGTCTCTCTGGGAGTGCTCCTTTTTAACAAAAGCATGAATTTCCAAGAAGGCCAATGGTATCCTGGCTTACATCAGAAATAGTGTGGCCAGCAGGGACAGGGAATTGATCTTACCCTTGTACTCGGCACTGGTGAGGCCGCACCTCGATTACTGTGTTCAGTTTTGGGCCCCTCACTACAAAAAGGACATTGAATTACTTGAGCGTGTCCAGAGAAGGGCAACGAAGCTGGTGAAGGGTCTGGAGCACGTGTCGTACGAGGAGTGGCTGAGGGAACTGGGGTTGTTTAGTCTAGAGAAGAGGAGGCTGAGGGGAGACCTCATCACCCTCTACAACTACCTGAAAGGAGGTTGCAGAGAACTGGGGATGAGTCTCTTTAACCAAGTAATAAGCAATAGGACAAGAGGGAATGGCCTCAAGTTGTGCCAGGGAAGGTTTAGACTACATATTAGGAAGCATTTCTTTACAGAAGGGATTGTTAGGCGTTGGAATGGTCTGCCCAGGGTGGAGTCCCCATCCCTGGAGGTGTGTAAGAGTAGGGTCGACTTAGCGCTGAGGGATAGGGTATAGTTGGGAACTGTTAATGTTGGGTTGATGGTTGGACTGGATGATCTTCAAGGTCTTTTCCAACCTAGACAATTCTGTGATTCTGTGATTCTGTAATAGTACTAGAGTGGGGGGGAAAGTCTACAGAGAGAGCTTCTTTGTATAAAAGAGTTAAAACAATGCAGAATACCTTCTCGAAATCTTATAGGGGATATCAAATATCTAGATGTAGCTTATTTACAATTGTGGTAAACCCATTGACCTAGTTGAGGTTACACCTAAGACAGAACTGCTGTAAAAAATCTGTCCTGACATTTCCTCCATTTCCAAAGAGAAATAAAAATCTTGATACTGTATCTTGAAACACGGAAGTAAATCTATTTTGGATCACTTAAGCAGCATTTCACTTTCCAGATGCCTTTCTTAATTTTTTTTAAAATGTTATTCATGTTTTAAAAATCTAGGGTTTTAAATATGTGATTTTCTTGATAGTAACACCAAAAAACTTTTGCAGAGAGATTAATTCTAATAGCTGACCTTTTCCCATAATATTTTGGTCCAAATTGGTCAGTGGGTATTTTGTTCTAATTTATTTGTTTGCTTATTTTACAAAAAGGGCCTTTGTCAAAACATTCCCAGCAAGCTTTCCAACTGACGGACCCAATTACAGTTAGTTGCAGCCTTATGCAACTTAAGCTGATATTACTCCTCTTCTCTGGAATAGAGGTAACAGGAGCTTCAACCTTGTTCTCACTTGGATTATTGCCTTGAACAAGATACAAAGTTCACACTAAGTTTTGCATCTGCTAGGAAAAGCTCATTTTATTTTTGCTGTGTGTTACCTGCATTAAGTATACACTCTCACTTTCTCAAGAGAAAGTGTTGTGTAAATGACTTCATGTGTTATCTTAATAACTAATGTGATTGCCGGGATCCGATATATCTTGCAAAAGTGAATCTTCTCTAATGGCATGTGCACATTTCCCCAAGGCTGGCTTGCAAATTGATTTTAGTAAACTAACAATTTTCATTTTAGTTTCAAAGATTAAGAACTTGCTGCCAATAAGAGAGATGTGAGTTTGTTGCATGCTATCCATGTCATTCCCTCAGTTTGTGCTGTCACGTTATTTCTCCAGTTTCTGCTAATCACTATCATTGCTCTTCCATTCTTCCTGTAGTCCTGTGGCCCTAATCAATATATTTGTGTCGTATTCTGCTGTCTGATCTTGTGCCTTGTATGCTGCTCTGTTTTTATAACTAATGCTTAATCAATTTATCTTCTATACTTTACTTACAATCAATGTGACAGGCTGACTTGACACACTGATTCATTTATAAACTAACAATCTTCTCATTGGAATTGCATAGCAAAACAACTCGAAAGCAATTTGCACAGCTGTAATATGTAAAATGAGTATGACCTCTGTGGATATATTAGTAAATAATTATTATATTAAATTATTTTTTATATTGGATATATTTTTTTGTTAAGGCTGAAGGTCTGCAGCAATCTCCGTTTTAATCAGTTTATGTGCAGGATAAACAAGAAGGATTCCTTTGTTGCTGGAGGAAGTAGATAAAATTTATTGTTATATGTTAATTACAGAGGGCTTTCTTAGTTATCAGCAATTGCTTTCCCTAATAAAGAAAGTTCCATGTAGCGTGACTCTTTGCCTATGTGTTCTCTGTTGTACTGGAGTACCGAATATTTTCATCTGAAGACTGCAATTAGCCAGCAGGAATAGTATTTGAGGTTATTTATCAGGTGAAAGTACTATGAAATATTGCAGCAAGTGTTTTCCTAAAGCTAAATCTGGAACTCAGTTTGCACTTACATATGCTTATATTAATAAACTTACACATGTGTTTGGACATATGTGTATGTGCTAGAAATACAGCAAAATAAAGAGGAGGAAAAGATCTAAGCATTATGCTGAGGATGTAATTAACCTGGCAAAAAAAGGTGATAGCTGCTAGTGTTCAAAGATAGACTTTCTTTATTATCTCACATTCAAGAATTTAATTCAGAGACTGAATTTTACCTTTGTGTCCCACTATAATCCTCTTGAAACATTATTATTTATTGTTATACCAAAGTTTCCTTTCATTTCCAAAAACATCTAGAAATGTTATTCCTCTGTTATTTTGTAAGCCATGTATTTAGGTCCTTGTTTTTTGTTTATTTGTAGAATTACTAAATTCCATATCACGTTGATTACAGCTTTTCAATCCAGTCTGAAGCACTTCTGTATGTGACCTCTACCACTGCTACAGCACTTTCTGCTGTATTATACTGTCCGGTTGTTGGCAACTGTCTAGCAGCCCTGTCAAAGGACCTTGATTATTTCTCTCTGTATGCATATAGCTAGTCTACACTTTTCCAGAAAAAGATATTTCTTTTGATAATGCTAAGTTCTTCAGAGTCTCACCAGACTTTTCTGCTTCTCACAACTTTTTATAAAACAGTAATTTTTTGTGTTTTTTCCCCCTCACTAATAATGGTGTAAAAGAATAGTCATAATGCTGTATCTATTAGCCTGCTATACTGCTGTTTATCTATTTCTGTGTCAAAGATAATGTGAGTTTTTAAAACTCCATTCAGTGAGGATTTTTAAACCAAAAATATTCTTTCCCATTCCCTTATAGGATGTCATCATATATTTTCTAAAATGAACAATCCAAGGAAATAGCAGAACATTTTACCTCTCTAGAAATGCTGCCAGAAAGGGAAGAAAATTCACCAGTTTTGCCTTAGTGAACAAAGCCAGAGAAGGGGTGTCAAGGAGGGTGGGCAGCTCTCTCCTCTGCCTGCACAGGTAAACTGCCCACAGCCTGGAGCCTGGGGACAAAACCTGCAGTTGCTCTTCTCTGGACTAGGAATTCATGTGGATGTTTCAGTGCAGTCGTTACTTTCAGCTAGCCATTTGTTGGATATCAGCATGTCGAACCAAAGAGCTCACTGCTGAAATGTAGTGGGGAACCCTTTATCTTTCTCTTTTGGATAAACTGAATTATGCAGACTAACAAACTGAATGGTTCCATCCCTTTCCTTGTCTCAGACTGTGTCATCTGTAAGATTTACAGAACATTTTGAAAATTATTCTTAAATACCTGGCTCTGGATTAATTTTTTTTTTTTTTTTTTTAATGTATGTGGCTTGACAGGATTTAATCCTTTTCATGTTTTAAAAGGCTGGAGGTAATAAATCTGCTGGACTTATGACTAGCTAATATGATATGCTGATTACTAATTACCAAGTAGCTAGGATACTGTCTCTTTTGAAAAGAAAGGACACATTACATGAGAGAAGTCTTTATGTGTTGACCACTTATGGGTCCTTCATAATTCTTTTAATGATCTTGAATCTTTCAGTATCTCTTTTGTTTGCTGCACGGTACCTGTTCACAAGGTGAAACAGGGCTTCATTCAGCTGGTACAGAATGTCCTTTTTCCTCATGGAAAAAAGACCTCTTTATGTCTGAGTACAGGCATTTCTGAAGGTGTTAATGAACCTATGGCAAGGTTGAAGCAACAACAGTAGATGTCAGGTTGCAACTGTTCTTTTCTCTCATTTTTTGAGAGGTGCGTCCTGCTTAGTTAAAAATAATTGTTTTTGTTATTTAACTAACACTCAGTTCAGTGACTTTATTCCTCTGTGTGTAGCATTTTCCCCCTTCCCTCCCCCAGGTTGAATTTCCTTCAGATGACATTTCTTTAGGATAAATAAGTCACTGTGAGAGGTGAGAGCCTGATTTATTTTACTAAGATAACTTTGCTTCTTTCTCACCCTGCATTTATTTTTCCATTTCTGCGTTCAAGTACTGAAACAATGTTAATTTTCCAGATAGCAGGTATCCCCCTCAAACTCATACCATTAAAAAAAGTCCCCATCACCCCAGTGGTGCAAGCACCATGGAGGTATAGATTCTGGAAAAGACAGACACGTTTTTCAGTGAAAGACAAATAAGTGACAGTACACTGAATCAGCTTGCCCAGCAATTTAACAGAAGTTCAGTTCCTGGTGCAAACTACAGCTGAGAAATGGCATTAGTATTTTATGACTCCTGCATAAGTGAAAGGTACATCACATTGCTGCCAGAGTAGTGGATGAACAAACCTCACATACTGTGATCTTTACTCTTCTACTTTTGGAAATAGTATTTTGTCTCCAATAACAAAAAATCTAGTCATCATCACTAAATTTCGTAGTCTAGTTGAAGATGTCCCTGCTCATTGCAGGGGGAGGGATTGGACTGGATGACCTTTAAAGGTCCCTTCCAACCCAAACTATTCTATGATTCTATGAAATGTCAGGCATTTTGACATTTCTTAAAATGGTGACTTTTAAGAGATGGCCCAAACAATTAATAGTTTGTGGTAACAAATGTCTGTTAGTGCCCAGCAGAACGATATTTTTATAAAATTAAGATAAAAAACATCAGAGGAATCTGTATTGTGTCCAGCAGCTGAAACAAACAACAAAGAAAAAACCAAATAACCCACCACACCCTGTGTTTTTCCTTCATCCAAACAATGTGTAACTCATTCTCCTTCCACAATTTGATTCAAGGAATCCTTCTTGCTACCCCTGTACCACTGCGAGACCACTGCCATGACCTGGTCCGGGAGAAGAGAGGTTGGAGAGAAGTAACTGTGCAACACCCTCAATACAGGAATGGTGAAAAGACTGTACTAATACCCCGGACCCTTCTTAAAGTAGTTGTATGTTGAGGGAGGGTGCAGGGTAACAAAACAGCAGATCACTGGACAAAGTATTTAGAGCATTGAGAGTGGCTTCTAAGCTGTTGTCACTTATTTCAGGGACTTGAGACATCAGACAGGAAAAACAACATGGAAGAAAAGAATGTGTTAAGTCATCCCTTCATCAAATTGTTTTCTGCTCTATAGTGAACATTCCATAGAAAATATAAAAGTCCCGTAGAGGAACAATTAAATGGGGTTTTGCTACCTTGTCACCTTTAGAAATCTTCAGACAACAAGAAGTCTAGTATTTGAGGCATGCAGCTAAATACAAGAAACTTTTTCTTGAACAGGTTTAAGATCATTTTCTTCCTTAAGTGTAAAGGGTATTAGTTTTCCAAATTCCTCATTAAATTGTTTTATTTTATAGTTTTTACTCCTGTTCTCAAAAGCTGATTATTTTTAAAATATATACTCAAGATGTTTTGCAAGTAGATATTTTTCTACTCTATGATTAACCTACTACTTCTGAATAACTCAATTATACACGTTTCTTTCATTCTATAGTGTTTATAGCTGAAAGACTTTCTTGGGGAAGATGACAGGGAAACCAAATTAATAATTTCTTTAGGTGCTGTTATGTTCATTTTACAGATGGGAATGTTGAAAAGTTAGAAAGAGGTGTGGTCAAGATCTAAGAAGTATAAAGAGATCACAGCCTACCTTATTTTCCACCAAGTGTCTTTTCCACAGCATGAAACACCAGACTTGATTACCGTTGGCAGAAATTATAGGTTAATTGAATAAATGAGGAAGAAGAAGATTATTGATCAGCAGGGGAAAAGTCAACCTTTTTCAGTCATCTTGGCATTCTGGGAAGGGAGTGCAAAGCAGAAACAGTGAATGGCTGCGTAGAAGACATGCAGCCAACTCTCTATCTCTCCTAAGTGAGGTTTGCAAAGAAAAAGCACGATTTGAAGTATTATGGGTAATGCTATTCAAATTGCCTTATTGACAAGAGAACCTTTGACCTTCAGGAATTATTAATACTTTTTTTTGCATGACATCTACAAAACCAGATGCTAAGATCAGTATTAAAACCAAATCAGTATAAGAATCATGTGAGCATATCAAGCACTATCCTGTTTATAGATAGCAGTTAACTAGAACATGGTATCCGATCCAAGGAGTCTGCAGTGAAAATGATTAATCATACTAATAAAACACATTTTTACCTTATTAAGCATCTTCTGATTGTTTTCAAAGAGCATCTTGGAGTTTCCTCAGTTACTCTAATTACTGTCCTGTTCCAGCTTCTTCAGAAATCCAGTTCATAAAGACACATAAACAGTCAAGGACTTCAGAAATTATTTCCAGTGTAAACAGTCTTTCTCTATGTAATGTTTACTAAATACTGTATTAAAGCAATGCTATATATAGAAGAACGGACCTCTTTAAAGAAGTAGTGGACTTGAGTTTTCACAGATGTAGATGAGATTGTTCTGACCTTATAACATGTATTGTTGTAGAATGTAAAATCCTTGGCATTTTAAAATAGTCATATACACAGCATAATATATCATTGTACAATGTAGACAGTGCAGCTGTTGTTAATGTGTTACAAAACTGTCCAGTCTCTGATGAATACTGAACTATTCTCCACCAGTCAGACTGCATGTTTACAATACTCAATACATCTGGCTGACTTTAATTGCATTAGCTTTGCTGCACCAGAGGTGGCATAACTTTCATGCGAGCTAATTAGATTTGCTCAATTTAAACAGACGCATTAATGCAGCTCAGCAAGGCTCAATTAAATCTCTTTTCAATGCAAAGGCACAATGTGAAGCATTATGGGTAATGCTATGCAAATTGCCATATTGGCAGAGAAGTTGAGTGAGTTGTTTGCAATGCCTGTTGGCACAAAGTAAGTTTCTCCAGTTAGATTATGAAGTCTAAAACAGCAAGACATGTGTTCTACATCCCCTTTCTTGGGGCTCTTCAAAATGGTGCATCTGCCTTCCCAAGCAAAGGAAGTGATTTGTGAGTTTTTTTAGAAAACTGATGTCTTAAGATTTCATCCTAACCTTTGTGCCCACTGATTTGTATTTTATATGCTTTCCCTTACAGAGGCAAGCGCAAAACCTAATAATAATACATCTCCATAATGGGATTTCAGAAAAATTGTATGTTCCTGGTGTTTCAAACTTATTACACTTAACATCACTCTTACCATTTGCTAGTGCTCAAGCATAACTATCCTTCATTTCAGTTTTTTCAGTTATGTACTGTGACCCAAAATGCTTAGCCTTGCGGGCTTACTTCTGAGAAGTGAAACTTGCTGACAGAGATACACATTTTCTTGGTTTCATTCAGTGTGCAAAGCTTTTTAAATATTTCCATCCAATAGTGATATTACAACACAGAAATTCAAGTCTGCCTTTCTTTGTTATGGCCCAGAAGAAATAGCAGATAGATTTTTCTTCAGGAGCAGTGGAGCAGTCACACTGCAGGCCACATCCAGTGGGCATCAAAGGTAAGTGTTTTGCAGTGCAACCAGGATGCCATCAGCCTGTCTCTAGAACCACTTTTTGTTTTGGTAGCCTAAAAATTCTTCCTTCCCTCAAAATTAGTAAGAGAGGGGACCCTTTATGGGAACACAAGCAAGATAACTCTGCCCTCATTAATGTTACATTTTATTCTTCAAAATAAGGTAAACATATAGCAAAATCAATAGTGTAATATTGACCACATAATTTATTTTTGTACAGAACCCAATGTGTCTAAGCACTTGTATCTCCTCTAGTTAATAGGATGCAGTTTCATTTATACCTGCATGAATTACATGCATTTCTCCCAATGGAAGGATGAGCTGAATAGGCCATTTGATGACATTGTTTCCAACCCAACATTACTGGAAGATATTGTAATTAATGGGATCACAGTAAAAGTAACCATTTTATTTTAATGTGGTGATGCTCCTGGTTGGATGCATAAAAAGCACACCATATGCTTCTTCAAGTACCCTCATAGGTATGTTATGGATTGCTTTAGCGGTTTGTGTTCTGCTGTGACTGTTATGGAGAGGTTGACTGGCAAAAGCAGTCTGCAGAATAGGTTCGTCATAATTTCGTAACAAATATGAAAACACTTGATCTCACTTGACACATGGTGTGTCTGTTAGTGAACAGCGTATGCTATTCCTCACTACTTTGTGTGGGGATTTGTCACCCCTTTGACCCTCTTTTTCTGACCCTATATAGAAATTTATTTTTTACAAAATACAAAATTCTAGAATAGTTAAGATTTTTCTGCCTTTTGTGTGCCTATGCAGGGGATTTAACAGGAGGGAGAGTATACTCTACTGGTCAGAGAATAAGGTTCATGAGGTTAAAATCAAACATTTTTGTAAATAAAGGACACAGCTTAGTGGCTAAAATCAGACCAATATAGAGGTAGCAGCCAATTATTGGATCCCATTGTCTCATATTTTAGATACTTATACACAGTTATGCCTTTTTAGTGGAGTAGTAATCACAGTAAATTTAAATTACAGTGACACCAAGAGGCTCTCAAACGAGTGAAAATCAACAACTTCATTAAACAATATGTGGAAGTTACAGTCATATTGGTATCAGACAAACCAATATGAAACAGATCTCTCTATGATTAACCAAATGCACAAGACAACTAAATTCAACACATCAATTATAAATAGGAAAGGTAATTCATTTGCCCTGCACTTTAGTAGATTCTGTGTTCCCACAGCATATCCAGCTTGGCTTTGACTTTAGTTGAAAGCCGTTATTTTCCATTCATATTCTTAGAACTTGTGTTTCATTCTCAAACTGTAGGTTTTGCAGAAGTAAATGTTTTAAAAAGAAATACAGTATTCTTCACAGGTTTTTGGCCAGAATCTCTAAAACTCATTCCCTCAACTGGATCCATATTCAGAAAGCTGGCAGAGGCTCTGCTACTGTGTTGTAGCTGTGTCCTCTCTATCAGCTGTCTAATCATACATATCCAGGGTAAACGTTTTCAGAAATTTTGCTGTGTCCATCCACCTTGGGGCGTTTGCCCTAAGTGATAAAGAAAGTATTGGAAAGAGTAGGATAAACCCTTTATACAACCCTGCCAATGTCTTAAAAACTTTAATGGACTCATCTTTCTCTTGGTGGTTTTTTTTGAAATTCCTGTAATAAAATAATTTCTATTTACTGCAATTATCATAATATTATGTGAATTTGAATTAAGCAGTGAAAATTGTTTTGGCTTTCCTTTCCCAGTTTCATGATCTAGTGACTTCATCTTCTAAACTGCCATTGGAATATGAAGGCAATCCCATACTGAGACAACATATTGGTTTGAAACAGTCTTGGTATTGTAGATCCCAGTGCTCAGATTCCAGATATAATGGCTACTGCTGAAGTGTCAATGTCTTCAAAACAGAATGTGATTTCTGGAAACCTAAAAGTTAGTTTGAGGTAAACATGTAATTGAAACTTAATAAAGATGGGAAAGAGCAGGAAACTCAGGAATCAGATGTGCTCATGTAGTCTGCATTGAATATTACTCCTGAATTTTGGTCTGTTCAATAAAAAAGGTTTAAATTTGTTCCAATTTATTTTCTCTTTCTGTCTAAAATGTTGTGTTTAGTCATGAAAGCATACTCTCACAAGACATCAACCCAGAACACATAAAACCTAACTTTAGAAGGTGAGTTTGCTTATGCTTTTGACTATAGTCATCCTGGAATAATTTCAGGGAGAACAGTTGAGATAAAACAAAGTTTAATTGCATTTTATCCTCTTAATTCTAAACTTGACAACATTTAAACTATATACCTTTTGAACAAAACATGACCTTTAACTAAAGTATTCCCAGCTGTAACCATTATAATTATAATGCTTATTTATTAATATGACTGATAATATGTAAAAATACGGTTGCAGTTATAGTAAAGTCAATTAGTGCAATACCCCAGAGAACACACTCTAAATGGATAAAATTCAATAATAATGATAATTACTTTCATCCAGAAGGATTTAAAATTAGATTATGAAGCTAACATGGTGTGTATATGTTTAAAGGCTCAGTCTAACTGTTTGATGCCAGTGATTATGTGGCTGACCCTTCATGTTCCAGGAAATATTTTCCACTTTGAGTTTATGCCTTCTCTGTTTTAAAGGGAAAAAGAAGATGAAGGGGTTTGAGATGAACAGCTGTTCAAAACAGGCAAACATTGTTTTGTGTTGCACCAGAACCATAAATACTGTGTTTTCTATGATTCTATGAAAGAAAATGTCCCTGGAATACTGTTTACCTAACAAAGGATTCAACTTCAATATGTTTTTCTTTCCCACTGTTTGGAGAGAAATTTCTGAGGAGATCCTCCATGTACTTTCTTTGTTGCTTCTCAAGTCCCAAAAATCTTCAGAGGTCTGGATTTTTTCCTAGTGTCGTATCTCTGGTGCCTATTTCAATTCCTTACCAATATTCCTACATAACATAGAAATGAGCCTTTTACGTAATGAAGCCATTTCTTTTTTGATCTTAGATTGCAGTACATTGGCCTGCTCTTCTGATATCAACTCCTCTTTTCATCTTATCATAAAGAAGGTTAAGAACTTCCTTGATATTCTGGTACTTACACATGGAAAAGATGTGTAAGGAAAGGTTTTTCAGTATGACAGGCAAAGGCATAACAAGATCCAATGACTTGATTAAATAAGGCAATTTCCAAGCAGAAAGTGCAATTAAACATTGAAACAGACTTCCCAGGGGAGATGACAATTCTGTTAAATGAAATATGTTTCAAGTTCTGGCACTAATTCTGTTTCTGAGAATGTTTACCACTTGGAGTATAGAGGGTCAGACAGGATGATCACATCAGTCACTTCTGGTCTTCAAGTCTATTCATATATAAATCCTGTAACTTGCCATGGTTCCAGTGTGGTACATCATACTTGTGTCTCAGAGAGAAGTCCTTATGGTAACTAAGCAGCTCCTCATTCATCAAATGTGAAATGCATTGAAGATTCTTTTCTCAATCTATAGACTATCCTACATTTTTTTGCAATGCTTTAATAAAATACAAACTCTAAACCTCTATTGTTTGGAAGAACAATACATTAAAGTTAGGGTTTGATGGAACAAAAATCTTCAAAATGAAAATAATTACCTTTAGGAGCTGTATCTTTGTGAAGCCACTTAAAAAGATGTGTGTTTCCATGTTATCCCATTACTATCCTTCATATATTATTTATAGCATAAAATTCAAACTCTTAAAATACAAGTATAGCATCATATTTATGCTTAGCCTTTTGATACATTTATTACCAAAGTCTTTTTGACAATCCAGATAAATAAATGAAATAGTCTTGTTCTCCTGAAATCAAGGATTCCAGTGGAATAGATTAATTGTTTTCTACTCCTTTAGAAGTCATGCTGGTTTTTCTCTATTGTATTGAGATTATTACAGTGTTTTAAAAAAAAGAGCTAATATATTTAAAAGGTGTAAGATTGTATTTTAAATTCGGGTTCTACAACCTAATATATGAAATGACACCGACCAGGTACATAGGGGATTGTTGGTACTGACTAGTTTCTGGAGTTGTATGAGCCATCCAGAAATAGGGACATTAAATATTCTCCTTTTTTTGTGTTTGTACTTTTTCACAACCATGATCGTCTAAAGATTATGCCTAATAAGACGGTATTTGCATTGGTGACCATGACCATGACATGAAATCAAAAGAAGACAGACTAAACAGTGACAACACTTAGAATATTGTTTTATTTGTATGTTTGTTTGTTTGTTTCTTTATTTCTGGTCTGGTAGTGGAACTCTGAGCCTGAAAAACTGTTTGATTTTATAAGAGTTTATAAGAATATCAAACAGTTAACAAGGTATTTCATCCTCCTATGAAATTTTCCTCTCTGAAAAAGAATTAAAAGAGTAAGAGAGAAGAGTGTGGGAGCATTCCTTATTTAATTTCTTTTTTCTCTATATGTGAAGACGGCATAGCTGGCCACCTTTGGAGAGATCAGGTAAATACACCTTCACATGTATTGTGCTTCCCTTTTAAAAGTATTTATTATGAACTATTTTGCTTCTTGAGTTGGTGTGTATTTGCATTGGCCTTTTCTAGATTAAGTGCCACAAGCCTGCCCCTAAAATCTGTTGGGATCAATACAACATATGTTACTTATCTCCTCAATAAGTGTAGAAATTCTGTGAAAGCTAATTTAAGAAATCATGAATACGGGAAATTTTCTCTACTACACTTTTTTTCTCTACTAAAAAAAGGTGTAGAGTTAACATGTAGATGTAACATTTGTAAAAAGTGAATGTGATTCAGGAACTCACATATGCTATGATCATGCACATAATTATTGAAAACAGATGATTTTGTTAATTGAAAGCATTGTTCTGGGTGCGAGTGTGTTCCAACTGCACATATGCAAACAAGTTCTAAGTTTAGAAGAGTTTAAAACCAATTACCAAGACCAGTTTAATTTACAAGATTTCACAGAAAAATAAAATACATCATGACAGAAAGAAGCATTCTCTAAGGAATCATTGTTGTGATGATTCACTTTACTTGCTTTTAGAGACAACAGTTGTGCAAATGCCAACATACAATGAATCTCAAATTTTAAATATACACGTGAGAGTTCCTAAAGACTACACTAATAGTTCTACAATAATTTTCTATGTATATGGTTATATAAAGAAAGTCTCATTTGCACAGACTCATTCCCTGATAAATGGATTAAAACAGTTATGTATTATGTTATTGGAGACATTTTTGTTTAATATTAATTGTGATTTTGATATTCATAATATAGCAAATGTGTTCTGGCCTCTATATGACCTAACTATTTTATAAAAACTATTTTAGAAAAAAGCATAAATTGCAAAGTAATATAGTTCCAGTAAATCAGATGCCATGAAATTATTGTAATATGCTATAGTATGAAATCTTATAATTTTGAAATCATTTGCCTAAAATTAAGTTTCATCCTGGAAGTTTTACTGTTGTTTTTGCAAACAGAGTTATTACAAATATTAAAATGACAAATGGCCACAATTTTAAGGCTAGGTGATGGAGACTATGCTGGAGACTACTTATTCCTGTGAGCGGTTCCACAGAAATTAAAAGGTCCACATGCAGAAGGAAGTTCATAAAGATAAGGACCAGATCTAACAATGCCATTGCTTGAATACAGCAAAGCTTTGTGTAACCTAGTGCAGTTTACACTAGAGTTCTCACACTGAAATACTGAAACAAGGAACTAATCTCAATTCTGAAGGAGGCCAAAACTCAGGCAGGGTTGTGTGATGCTGACATTTTGCTGGCAGATTTTTCACCATTGCATTCCTCCATCTCCTTTTATATTTTGCTTTCCTCTTGTTTTATTTCAATTTAAAAGGTGTTAAGCTGCTAAGTAATTTCTCATTTATGCTATGACTTCATAGCACAAGAGACATGACAGATCCTCTGAACACTGCAGATCCTGTACTGATCTAATCAGTGAAGTATTGGTAAGGTTATAAGATTAAAGAACTCAAATAATTCCCCAGATACCCTGCAATTGAAGAGATAGATATTTAAGGTTTAAGGTTGCCTAGACTGAAATTAACTGAAATTGTCTTGGCTGTTCCAGAAGGGAAACCTGTTTGCTTGAGGAAAGTCTTTTCAAAGCAAAGCTACTACAATTGTTCTCATATATGCTTCATGAGAAATGTTTTAAATCAAGGCCTCATCTGATTTCAGAAGGGTGAGCTTTGTGAGTTGTATCTGCATGTTTTGACAAATTCAAACTATGGCATTTCAAATGGTAAATGGCAACTTTATCTCTTAGGAATCACAGATAGATAAATATATTTATGTGGAGCAGAATCCAGTTGGACAAACAATTTCTGTAGGTCATTGTTAATAACAAGATCGAACAGATAATCTGTCATATGTGGCAGTGATATCACTCCATTATGTGTTACTATTCAGAAGTGCAAATTACTTTCCAGAGCAACCAACATAAATTAAGCATAACAATTTCTTCTTTGACTTTATGACTTTTCTTCCATTGTATAGTCAATCTTCACCTCTTTCCCATGTCTCAGCTGGTAACATGAAAAAAACAATGATAGATTTTGTGGTGGCTGTTAGCTACATGTGTTCCTCTTGTAGCCCTTTAAATTTTTACTTTAGTTCACTGGCTTTCTGAGCACACATTTACACTGGGCAGTAGAGCACAGTATAATACTTGCTAAACTGCTTTTTGAGTGAGCAGGAGACTATGTCTGAACCTGAAAGCAGTCCAACCACAGTAGCACAAATTGTCTCACACTAGCTCCGGACTAGTTCTGGAGATACACTGGCCAAAAATTTGTCTGAGTCCTCTGTGTTATGTTGACACATTCAGTAAATCAGCCATGTGTTGTATTGTATAGTATAGTCGTTCCCTCCTTTCCTTTCTTTATATTCAGATATTTTGAGGTAACATATTTTTACCTATGATAGGTATGAATAATGCTTAATCCTGCAACCCGTAGCCTCAGAAGTGATCCCTGCTAGCATAAACACCATAGATGAAATGCATCCATGCATGCAAAATTTGTATTCCTTGCATGTCTGTCGGGGGTATATGACTGTGCCCACATGCCTTTGAAAGAGTCTGTCTACCATCAGGGTAAACCTAGTGTAATAGAAGCTGTCCAGAACTTCCATAATGAAGCCCTGTTTTCACTGACTTATGACTTTGTCAAGATGGTACCATAGAGAACTTAACCAGATATGCTCAGTACCTTTGTTGAACTCCATTTATTTGAAAAAGTACATCTATTAGTTATTATCAGTGTCGCAACCCAGTGTTTAAATCAGTTTTGGTTGTAGCAGCCCTTAGGTGAGAAGGTACAGTACTTCAGAGCTGGCAACATGAACTTTGGAAGACAGTTTTCTTCCATCGCAGGAGTTTCTTTTTTTCTCATACTTTAAAAATTTTTTCACATTTGGTTAAATTATGAGTCCTTAAAATGATCTCTTCATAACTGCAGAGGGGAGTTGTTAGCCTGCCAGTCAATTCTCTGAAGCTTTCCTTGACAGGGAACACATTCCTTTGCTTTGTAGCCTGCACTGACAAGAAGACTGCATCTCCAGGAGCAAGCAAACATGCTCCATCTGAGGGGTGCAAAGGCAGAGCAGGGCATTATTTGAAGCTTTCACTTACAGGAGTAAGAGGTCACAGTGTCCAACTAGTGAGACCCAGTCCCCTGTATAATAGGGAACTGAGATCATCATTCCTGAGCATCCAAGATCTCTGACCAACATATAGGTGTGGAATCACAGTGCAGAAGTGCCAGCAGCTCATCCCTACAGTTCCCACTGACTTTATCAGTGACAGTAGGGATGACATCAATATTCCAGCATGACTGGTAATGCCTGGGGGAGGAGACTGCAGCATCAAAATATGAAATCAATATTTTTCCAATTGGTAGTAGAAGCCACAATGCCCTTTAGCTGATGAGGACTTCCACTGAGGACTGCAGCACAGACAGGGTGTGCTTCCTGCCCCAGTGTGCTGTGGTATTAGGCCTGGTGCTGGCATATGTGTGCATATAAGACAGGAGTAAAATGAGACTGAGATTTTAGTGGGTGTTATAAGCTTCTCTTGGAGAGGTGCTCCATTATCCCTAAGGTAAGTGTCTTACCTTATCCCTTGCCTGTTATTGTGCTTTCTCTGGGAAAAAACATACACATGCACACACACAAACACACACACAAACTTACGCACTTGGAGAGATTCAGTAACCAAGAGAAGTCACCAACAAAACCCACTGATGTGTGCATTTTCATTACCCATATTTTTAATATATAAGCACAGTACTTTTCTCTTTTTTTCCCTTCATAACCCAGCCCTCATTCAATTCACAATGCAGACTGAATTGGTAATAAATCAGATCATACACTGCAAGAGGCTTTCATTGGACCTCTATCCTGCCACAAAATTTGTGAGATAGGTGGTTTAGCAGTGAAGTGCTAAGGCTTGGACAACCAGCCCAAGCCAGAGTTGACCTATAGATGAATCCTGTATATTTTATAACTGATAACCATTGTGCTGATAGGTATACTAACTTATAACAAACTACCTATTCTGATGTAAAAGGTGGAAGTATTGAAGTCTGAGCAACAGGCCCTGAGTCAAAGCTGTTAACTCAGTATGTAATCATTAGTGAAATATGCATGGAAAATGTAGCTATCTTGAATGTATATTTATCTTTCGTTGTGTGTGGATAAAATAAGAGGGTCATGGAGACCGTAGTCTGGCACTGTGGCCTGATGTGAGATCTTGTGCATAATCCAATTAGATAAGCAGGGAAACTCCCTTAGCTTCTCCCTTGAGCCCTCGCCAGGCTCTGGGGGAATCTAATGCAAGATTGAAACCAGATATTTCCGCTTAAAACAAAGGTGCCAGCTATTCTGGCTTGCTGATTTTTGGGTATATAATGCTGGACCCGCTCACAGTGACTTTGGATGCCTCACCTACGGGTGGACGCACCGTGTAGGATTTCCCACTTGCCGGGACAGGCTTTCCAAATCCTCGCTGTAACTGGGGCTCCCCAGCGACTGCGGATCTGGATGATGGTAACGTATGCAAGTGGTGATGTATCTTTCTTAATCACTATTCTCCCTCTCAGGTAGTAATGATTTGATGCATTACCCTGTATTTTCCTATTTGTTTAAGTGCACTATTCTGTCTTTTCTTACTGTATGTTTTCTGTATTATTCTGTTGTATTATTTTGTTATTTCTAGTAAAATACGCCTGCTCTTTTCACCCTGGTGTCTGAGTTTAATTGGTATCCCTAACCAGCAAAACAAGCAGACAGTGTCACACAAACAGAAACAGCGCTATTAATGTTAACATGTTCTAGTGCATTTATGTCAAGTCTTCTGTTTTGAAATTCCTCTGCCATGCCAATATTCTGAAATTGGAAAACAAATAAGCTTGTGTTTTAGTTTTCCCTCTTCCTTCATAAGGTCTAGTAGCCTTTTCCAGCATCCTGTTTTTTGAAATCTTGTAGTTAACTATTAACTGTAACTGTAGTTAATAACTACCTTGGTTATTTCTGAAATCTCTACTTTCCTGTCAGGTTTTAGTTTAAATTGATCAATAAGTTCAATGAATGTACAGATGCAAATGCACGTGCACAGATATGGACACAAACATTTCTTAAAAAATTGGGCTAAAAGAGTTTCATGGTTATGGTGATTCACTGCTACCTTGTAAAACTGGATTGTACTTCTGCTTTTCAAAGAAATAATGAGAAGGTCACATTAACTGAAATTCTCACTTAGTCCTTGGTTTCTGGATACCCAAATCTGATATTTCATGCTCAGAAGATTTTAGGTCAGGCTTTGCAAATCATGTCGATAAGACCTCTGCTTATATATAAAGTATTCAAATTTATTCTTAAATATAGTCTGCACTTTTGACTCTATTCCCTTTATTCCAGGTTCAAATTCATAAAATGACCTGAACCTTTTCCCTCTTTAGAGATATGTGGTAGAGAAAAAGATATTAAATATAAAGGTAAACAAACAAACAGGGCCAAATATCCACTTCTTACCCACAAATATCCAAAACAGGTTCAAATATCCACTTCATGAAAAAAATGGTTATTCTAAGGAAGGGAAAAAAAATTGTAATTCCAAACAAGCTACATTTTTTTATTTTTCTTGTAGGAAAGAAAAGCATTGTACCGGGTCTGGCTGAGCCAGAATTGGTTTTCCCCTGTAGCAGCCCTCAGGGTGCTGTGTTTTATGTTGGGAGCTGGCAGGGTGTTGATAGCACCCTGGTGTTGTGGCTACTGCTGAGTAGTGCTTACACAGCACCAAGGCTCTTTCCGACATTTCCCCCCACAGTGGGATGGGGTGGGCAAGATCTTGGGAGGGGACACAACCAGGACAGCTGACCCGAACTGACCAAAGGGATATTCCATACCATATGACGTCTGCTCAAGTATAAAGCTGGGAGAAAGGAGGAAGGGGGTGGGGTCACCCTTGGTCATCCGAGGCAACCACTACGCGTATGGGAGCCCTGCTTCCTGAGAAGGCCCGACATCGCCTGTTCATGGGAAGTAGAGAATAAATCTGTTTTCTTTTTTTTGCTTCCGCGCGCGGACCTTTGCTTCATTTTGCTTATATTAAAACTGCTGTTGTTTTACCCACAAGGGTTGGTTGTTTTTTTTTTTTCCTATCTTAGTTTCTTTCTCCTCTTTGCCCTGTTGAGAAAGAAAGGGGAAGGGGGGAGAAGTGATAGAGCAACTTGGTGGGTACCCGGCATTTAGCCAAGGTCAAACCACCACAGTCTTTTCTGGCGCCCAACGTGGGGTGGGACAACGGCAGTTTTATATTAATTGTGCTATAGCTATAGCAGTTAGTAAGCGACAAGCTCTTGTGCTGGTCACGGGTTTGTTTATTGCTCTGCTTATCTTTATTTTGCTAAGCTCGGGAACATGCTGGAAGAAATTGGGAACATCATGAGTGGTTTTATTCTGCAAGCTCCCGAAGTACTTATTAATCCTTATGTTAGCTCTTTGATACTGTTCATTAATGCTATTCGCCTATTGTGGACTGTGTGGAGCTCGTTAGGTTTTTGGTGTAAGAGAAGGCAAATTTGGGGTGAGAGAATACCAAAATGTGCCCTGAGGCTGCCTGTCCCTGGGTGGCAGGGGGAGTGGAAGGATTTGGGCAGATTCCTAGGTTATCACCTCATGTAGCCTGGGATCTTACCCCTGAACAGGCAAGCAACCCCGCAAAACTGACACAACACCTGATAGAAGGGTGCCTTGTCTATCCCGATGAAAATCAGCAACTCCTAGCACTGTACTGGGGCCTGGCCTATGCTTATCGAGCTGCAGTTCAGTGCTCTCAAAGGACTGTGGTGGAAATGGGAACTCAAACAAAAACAACAACAGCAGAGATTGCCCCAGTAGTAAAAAAGAAACAGTGGACAAGGAGAACAACAGGTCCATACCCTCGATTAATAAGGGACAAGAAAGAAGAGGAAGAAGCGGGTCCTTCAGCAAAGGGGTCAGAAGAGGGAATAACAGAACTCAAACAGGAGGCAGAAACTACCCGGTCCCTGACATCATCAGAACTGAGAGATCTGCGGAAAGACTATAGCCGCCAGCCAGGTGAGCGGATTGCTGCCTGGCTGCTTCAATGCTGGGATAATGGGGCTGATGCTCAGCAGCTGTAAGGTAAGGAAGCCCAACAGCTGGGTTCCGTTGCTAGAGATCGAGGAATTGAAAGGGGAATTGGAAAAGAAACAGGAATTTGCAGTCTGTGGAGACGGCTCCTTTCAAGTGTTAAAGCAAGATATCCTTTCAAGGAAGATCTTACAGACAACTCCCCAGGGAAGTGGGCTACTGCGGATGAAGGTGTCCAGTACCTGAGAGAATTAGCAGTGCTGGAAGTCATCTATAGTGATCCAGATAACGAGGAAGCCCCTAAAAATCCAGAGGATGTCCTGTGCACACGGGCCATGTGGAGGAAGGTGATTAAAGGTGCACCATCCTCGTATTCTGCCGGCTTGGCTGCGATGTACTATCCAGAAATGGATGTGGAAGAAGGACTAAGATGTACGCCAACTGTGGAGGCAGTCTCTTTCTGGTGTCAGAACTTTGAAGACAGTCTTGGTACCTCCTCATCTCTATGGGCGAGTGCCTTAGATGTCAGAAGCACCCCAAGAAATCAGTTCTCTTCCACCCCAGTCAGAGGGAAAGGGAAACCTAGGCGCATGACACGTGGCGAACTTTGGTTCTTCCTGCGTGACCAGGGGGAGGACATGAGGAAGTGGGATGGTCAACCCACCTTCAAGTTGGAAGCTCGTGTACATGAATTGCGAGGAAAGACACCTGCCAAGAAGAAGACATCCAAGAAGGTTGTTAATGTAGCTGGTGTGAAACCACAAGAAAGTAATCAGCGATCTCCCAGATACAAGAAGACTGAGATCACCTCCCTTGGCCCTGATGAAGGAGTTTCCGGCCTGGCACAGCAAGGGTCAGACAGTGAATACTCTGACCAAGAACAGGAATAGAGGGCCCCTGCCTCCAGCCAGGAGGAGGAAAGGGATGATCGGGTGTATTGGACAGTGTGGATTCGATGGCCTGGCACATCAAATCCACAGAAGTACCAGGCTTTAATCGACACCGGGGCACAGTGTACACTAACGCCATCAAGTTATAGAGGGGCAGAACCTATCTGGATCTCAGGAGTGACAGGCGGATGTCAAGAACTGTCAGTACTGGAGGCCGAGGTTAGCTTGACTGGGGACAAGTGGGAAAAACATCCCATTGTAACTGGCCCAGAAGCCCCTTGTATCTTGGGCATTGACTACCTCAAGAGGGGGTATTTCAAAGACCCAAAAGGATACCGATGGGCTTTTGGTGTGGCCAGTGTGAACACAGAGAAGGTCAAACAGTTGTCTAATCTGCCTGGCCTCTCAGAAGATCCTTTTGTTGTAGGACTATTGCGAGTTGAAAAACAACAGGTGCCAATTGCTATGAGGACCGTGCACCGACGACTCTCTGGCTCCCATCCAAGAACTGATCCGTCAACTGGAGACCCAAGGTGTCATCAGTAAGACACATTCGCCTTTTAATAGCCCAATATGGCCAGTGCGAAAGTCTGACGGAGGGTGGAGGTTGACAGTAGACTATCGTGGCCTGAACGAAGTGACGCCACCACTGAGTGCTGCTGTACCAGATATGTTAGAGCTCCAATATGAACTGGAGTCAAAGGCAGCCAAGTGGTACGCCACAATCGACATCGCCAATACAATCTTTTCAATTCCTTTGGCAGAAGAGTGCAGGCCACAGTTTGCTTTCATGTGGAGGGGTGTCCAATATACCTGGAATCAACTACCCCAGGGGTGGAAGCACAGCCCCACTATTTGTCATGGACTAATTCAAACTGCACTGGAAAAGGGTGATGCCCCTGAACATCTACAGTACATCGATGACATCATTGTGTGGGGCAACAAGGCAGAAGTGTTCAAGAAAGGACAAAAAGTAATTGAGATTCTTCTGAGAGCTGGGTTTGCCATAAAGAAAAGCAAGGTCAAGGGACCAGCACAGGAGATTCAGTTCTTGGGAATAAAATGGCAAGATGAATGCCGCCATGTGCCTATGGAGGTTGTCAACAAGATAGCAGCTATGTCTCCACTGACCAACAAGAAGGAAACACAAGCTTTCTTAGGACTTGTGGGATTTTGGAGGATGCACATTCCAGGTTACAAGCATAAAAAGAAACAAAAATGTTTTGTTTCAGCAATAACCGATGTGTTTCAGAGAAAGTCTCCAAAATATACTGGATTCTGGGATCCTGAAAGTGACAGCCTGTAGCCCAGTTGTTTCTTTTATGGGAGAACATATAGGTTATTGTAAAGTCAGAGCCTGAAAGCTGGGAACTGGATGACTTGGTATGGGGACCTGAAGCTCTGAAGTGCTCTGCTCCATGGTAGGAAGCCTACAAGAAAGCAGAGTCCAGAAGTAGGCTTTTAAAGACGCTCAAAGAATATTTCATTCTTAGAGCTGCACACTGGGTTTCAAAGGTTCACACACTGTGTGACACATCTGCATGTTTGCACAGCCTCTTCCATTTACATAGTAGGTTTAGAACCCTGTTCCCTCCACTCCAAAACTCCTTTCCACTCATTCAAAGCTGATTGCCAGTCCCTGTGGCAAAGCATGTGTGCTGTGTGATCCAGAGTTCTGGCGGGATGGGTTTACATCAGAGCCACAGGTGACAAGTCTGAGCTCCCCAACAGCAGGCAAGCAATAAGCAGCTTTCTATCAGAAATCTGTCTTCTGTGTTGTTTCCTCAGAAGAAACTAACATGTTTCTCTGAAAAATTAAAGTTTCTATAATTTAGCTTTTTTTCCTGTGAAAACCAGTTTCATTAGAAAATTCCAGTTGAGTCTGTTCACATTTTGAGACCTAAATCCAAAAGGAGTTGGATGTTATGGAATTCTGACATAAAACTGAAAATGGGGGAAAACTAACAGACCAACAAAACTGACAAAAAGTCTACAAACACTGGTGTTTTACCTATGAATCTGTGAAGTGTCACTGAATCACATCACCGCTCTTGGAGGCGGGTGAGGTATTTCTATGAGGTCCTCCCACTGTATGCTGTGCCTAGTTCAGGATTTAAGGCGCACACCCCTATCCAGCCTGTGTTTAAACTCCTGCATTGCTGGGTTGGGGCCTTGGCTTTCAAATTCCTTGTTTCCCAGCATCTAGATCCTGTGATCCTCAGGAACAAGCTTTATATCATCATCTTTCCATCCTTAGAACTGGCTATCCTAAGACTTATTCTCTCCCACTAAGAGATTTGTAATGAATTTTCCCTGTTGCACTGCTTCTTATGTATGAGTGACAGTTCCCACCTACCCTTTAAAGTACCCTGTTTTCAGCTTCTACTATACTTGGCTGTCACTTTGCAAGTTGTGAAATGACCAGCAATTTTTCTGTTGACCAGTCAAACACCTTGTTTCTCTAGGGAACACAGTCTGTAGGTAGCTGGAAATTGGGCCTAAAGAGTGAACATGTGGCTGTACAAAAGAATGATAATTAACATTTAATCAGTTGCTGAGAACTTCTTTCAACAAAAGTTTATTGTTAACTTACGGTGGAGTAGCCACCTCTCTTCTGTGACTGCATAACCATCAGTCTCTTTGTTCCTTAAGAAGACTATTTGCCAGCAATCTTTTGAAAAGAAACGTCTGGCAAGTAAGATTTGTAGTCATATGCTGGCAGCACTTACCAAACATTTCTTGCTGATCAGGAATGTCCAGAGTGATTCTGCTTTGAGCCTGTAACCTCTCTGAATACCCTCAATCTCAGTTGCAAACCCAGCCAAATATGGGTGAAGTTAGGTACTTCAAAATGAGGCCCAGGTTTGGGCAACTTTAGAAGAGGAGACATCTGGGATAGGTAGCTCCTGGAGGTCTTGACAGAACCCTAATCCAAAGATGTCCATTCAGTCCAGGCTTGAATCCTTTTCTGATCAACTGTATACAGCTGGTAACTTCAAAGCTGAGTAATGACAACTCTTTCCACTGAAAAACAGTACAATGAAAGGAGGTACCTTCATCCAAGCACACATACAACAATCAGAAATGTCATCAAGCATGTGGGAGGCAAAATGACTCACCAGCTGCCCGATGTGGTGAGCACCTTCTTATCTGCAGCTGTTTTGTTTTTCATGAAGCAATTCAGAATTCATTAGGAATTAGGAGACTTTTATTGCCGACACTATATACCGTTAAAAAGGATGACATCTCCATTTCACGGCCAACCTTGTCCATCATTACATTCTGGGCAAGACTCCATCTAGTAGTTATTTTCTAAGAAAACTCACTGAAGTGAGTCCCCGGAAGGAGGGAGGTGGAAGAACATCTTGGTAGATACAGAGTCGATTTACTTGTGTATTAAGAAGTAAGCATGTGAATTTTGTCAAGACTGAAGAGGTTTGGGGCATTCACAAAGAGTGGTGGGTAACTGAGGTCTTGACCAAAATACCTTCTGGAATGGAAGCTTAAGATCTGTTTTCCAGAACATTACATAAAAATTGTCAAGGAAATTAATTCAAGAGTGAGACAATGCTAAGCAAACAGTAGATGAGGGGATACTTTCAATAATGGAGGAAAAATCTGAACATTACCACACTCAAACAATACCATAAAACTGACTCACCAGAAGAGGCAGGGTTCTTGCAGAAAGCAATTGCATACTACCAGAAAAGTTGCTTGTGTTATTATGAAAGTGTATAAAAAAGAGTGGATTTAACTGTCTTAAACTGACGGTTCCTAACTTCTGAATGTTCGAATTTATAATCTACACAATTTTTTCACATAGCACTTTTTTTTTAAAGCACTATCTATAAAGAACCCAGTTCTGCCAGATTTGAAAGAGTACCTAGCAGCACAGAGGATTTGTATCACTGGGCTCTAAGCAGAGAATTCACTTTTCCAAAACATTTTGGAGTTGCATGCATTTACATAAAATTTTAGAAAAAGATGAATTGATATTTACATTCAGTCAAAGGCTTGGAAGTTGGTCATGAAAACATTCTCCTTTTTCTTGTTTTGAAAATCTAATATATTTTTCAAAAGTTTTAAAAATGAAAAGTTAGGTTGGTTCTTACATGCAAAATGAATGTGAAATGGGTTTAATTTTCAGATAATTGTTTTTCATATAATCAGTATAATGTATATCCCAGTAGTTATTTTATTATAATTGCATTTAAAGTTGTAAGTACAATACTAATGGACAAAAACTCATTTATAAGTTAATTATAGCACAGTGGGTATTTTGCATAACATTTTTTTTCAGTATTATTTTTGTAGGATTAGAAGAAACCATTGTAAGAAAATAAGCTGCCTGAGGCACGACATTCAAACATTGTACATAACAGAACACAAATTGCCTGGCTGGAGAAGATGGCAAGCACAGAATAGTACAGATATCTGTGGGCTCCTTTCTATAAGCAATACTTCAGCTTGAATAAACGTCTCATACTGATTCAGATCTCACTGCTATGAGTGTTTTATATGCCCCACTATAGTCTACGCAAGTTATTGAGGTTAATGGACAATACAGTCACTATTCCTTATGAATAAACTACTTTATTTTTGTCTGTAAGTTCTCTAAGGAGTTACACAAGCATAAAGGGTGTATTCAGCATATATGAAATATAACCCTATTAGGGGATCCAACTAAATTACATGAGCTCTGAAGCGGAAAAGCTGCCAGCTCTGTAGAATTATGGCTTCTATATTCTTGAATGATACAAAATGATAAGGTTGCGGGTTTCACTCTAAGAGGTTAAACCAAAATCCAGGGCTGCACAGAAAAGTGTCAGTAAAATAGGGAGTTGACAAACATAGACGAAAGATTTCATGTGAGAAAACAGGTATCTGGCTTAAAGCTGGACATTTCAGGGTAAGCAAACTTGAAAGTAGAAAATCTCTTTCAAAATCTTCTTAAAATTATTTTACTCATCCCACATATTTATGTCAAGAAACATTATGCAATCATACAAGAAGATAATAACAGGACTTTTGATGTAACTTCTGTACTAATAGGTTAATATGACTGGTGTTTCTATATTCATATGCAAATGCCAGATGAACTACTTCAAAATATCATAACTTCTCATGGCCTAATTTCTAAACAGAAAGTGGTTTACATAACATAGCATAAAGGCAGGAAATAGAGATTATTCAAGCTTTTGTTTTTATTAATTTTTGTGGCAACTGTGCCCCAGGATCTTCAATTCAGTACCAATGATTTGAATGTTCCTGTATAATCCTTTTTTCCATCATTTGGTAGCGAGCATCACTTAAAGTTTCACATCTAGACCCTATAAAACAGCAACCACACTCTAAATTCAGACAGGATGAGATTTTACAGAGTGATTATTAACATTGCTTTTGTCTAGCCTGCTGTGATTAAAACAGCTAGTGGTAGCTGTTTACAGCTGTGTACTGTTACAGTAGTAAAGAGCACTAACTGAATGCATTTGCTGGATACCTGTGGATGTCAGGAAGAAGTAGTCAATATAGTAGCTGTCCTGTCTACAGTAAAAACCACATACAATATAATTTTCTGTATCTGGTTTCTTTGAAGTCCTTCGTAGCTTTTTTTTTTTTTTTTTTATTAAGTGTGTCTATTGATGTGTATCCCATTCTAGCCAGAATAAACATCATGGAAACTATTTTCTTCCAGACAAACAAGGATGCACATTGTTTTCTGAACTGCACATCTTGTCTTGTCAGAGATATTAAAATTTGCACTCTTTGCAGCTTTCTGCTTAGGAAGTAATGTGTCTGGCATAATGAAGGAAACATCTGGAAAGAATGGAAACAATGTACTGATCCGTTTATTAACTTTCCATTATACTGCTATCAAGCTTCTGGAAAAGGCCCTGCTGCCAAAAGAAATAAATGGGCAAAAATTATGTTTATGATAAAATCAAATACTTAACAGTACCTTGAAACTGAGTCAAGCTATACAGTTTTTCTTTTTATTTAGTCATAAAAATGTAGACATGAATTATTTATTCAGCACCAATTCCTGCAGCATTATCTAAGCTTTGGAAGTTGTTAACCTCCATAACTCTGCAGGGCAGTAGCATGGGTGGTGTTGAACATTCCTGTCAGCAGTCCAGAAGTGATATCCTTTTATGAGAGATCTTGAGGAGAAGCAGTTCTTCCCTTGCAGCAGCAGCAGGGTGCGTTAAAACCCTCAATACGCAGCACTTTGTGTTCTGGTGGCTATGGAAATGACTTTAAGCCCCCTCAGCGCAAGGGAGACCCTGAAGGGAAGTCCCATTGAAAATATTTTTGCCACTGTGACAAAGACTTCGGAGTTTTGTTGACAAAAAAACAGTATTGCAATTTTATTATTGCATTTCATACTGAAAGTTAAAATGTTTTTGCATCTGTATGAATTGTATATTTAAAGGAATATTTAAGAAAAAATAAATATAGATGTTCAGACTAATTTACACAGTAATGATGGTATTAATATGGCACATATCCTTGTAATTAAATGGGTCAAAACTGTCTCATGGCTGTACTTAGTAGCTCTAAATATCACAGTTCCAACTGCCGTCCCCGCAAATTGTGTGGGCTTTCCCATTATTTGTACATAGCAAACATTTTCTTTTTCTATTAAACTCTCAATTTTGCTGTTTGGTGGGGTAGTGGTTATCCAGTGGCTTAGTGATGCTGTGCTGAATAAATATTTCAATGAAATGTGATATCCAGTTGAAATAGTGAGATGAAATATAAATAACCATTTTAAAATTTGATCAAATGATGATACACTTATCCAGCAAAAAACAAACAAACAAGGCAGTCCTGGGTTTTTTCTTGTCCTGCTCAGTCAGAACCTGATCCTTACTCTTTACACAATTTCTCCATGTGCAGAATGCTATCTGATAGTCATCTGGCTAATTGTTTTAATGGATAGTAAGAAGCAAATATTACTTTGTCACTCATCAGTGTTCCCTCAGTGTCAACGAGTTACTCAACTAGATCTTGTTAGATAAGACTATTGAAACTTAAGGATGGAAACAGGAGAACTCTTGATCCTAGGATAAATTTAATTGATGCATACCAGGAAGCTGAAGGTTAGATAAACCTTATTCTGTGTTCTTTAATTTTTTTCTAACTCTGTAACTTAAAAGTGGCAATCTATATCTCAAAAAGCTCCAAAAGAAATTATGCTGAGTGTGTTTACTTTATTATTCCTATAAAACACTTCTAAAAGTCCTAAAACATATTTATTTAACACTATCTTATTATTACTACCAGTCTGAGTGGGAGTCAAAATAGAGTAGGTTTGCTTTCTTTTACTCTTGACTAGATATTTACATAGTCAGCCTATTTTAGAAATTTTTAACATTGCGTTGTTGGAGAAAACAATTAGTTTGTGCTGATATTATTTATTACACAGAAATGTGAGGAGAGATTGCAGAAAAATCTATGAACTCTGTGAATGTGATTAATTTCTTGGCTTTTTTTTTTCCATAATATATTTTCATATCTTCTCTTATTTATGAGAGCCACTTACTTGGTAATTTAAACATTATGAAGGTATGAAAGGATAGTATTAACACTGTCCAACTACTGGTTTCCAATTTAATTTGCTTCACCTGCCCAGTTATTTGGCTAGTCTTCAGAGCACATAAATAAGTCTCATGTTCTCAGCTGCTCCCTGAAAGTCCCTGTCTCTGTGCTGACTACAGAGGAAGCCTTAGGAGACAAACTACCAACTTAGTTTCCTGAATCTGCATGATGCAGCTGAGCTTATCTTGAAGTCAAAGGAAAGACTGATTTCAATTTGTCTGAAAATATGTTTGTTGACTAATGCTAACTTGTCCTACAGATGATACAAAAATTATTGACGTAGCTACAATAGCTGTATGATTCTTCCCAAAGGCAATCAGGAATTCTGGAGATTGCAAGTATGCATGCAACAAAAAGCCAGTAGCTACAATCTTGTTTATTAGCTCTCTGAATAAGAGTAAGCTATAAAGCCACAGAAAAATAAGAAATGAAGGAGCCTCAAGCATCATCTAGACTTCCCTTCTGCCCCAGGGCAGAGTCAAATGACAGATGTTATTCCTATCATGAACTATTCTTGACAAATGATTGCCTGAGCTGACCTAAAAAAGGTCCAAATTTGAAGTCTCCACAATTTCTCCAGGCAAATTAATCCAGTCCCTCATTATACGTGCTAGTCTTTCAAAGCTTTTTCTGCTTCCTAACTATAATTCTTCGTGGTGCAAGTTAAAGCTCACTACTAGCTGTCATACCTAACCATGATACGTAAGAAAAGATTATTCCTTTACTTCTTGCAATAGCCTTTTACTTGCTTAATTGATATGTGATGATTTTTCAGTAAAGGCAGATGTTGAAAGCTTGGTAAACACCATAAAACATCTCAGTACTATATGGCAACATCTTTCCAAACCATGGAGTAACAGACTAGCACCTCTGTTCTTCTTTTTATGACTAATATAGTGGTACTAATTTTCAGAATCTCTGATGTCTCTTACTTTTCTCCTTTCTCTTAAGTTTTGATGTATCTAATTTCTATCCCTAAATGTTTGTTCTATCCTCTTAGTAACCTGACTTGGTTTCCATTTTCTGTACATCTAAAGTGTCAAATATTGAGGATTCAGACTAGATAAAAAAGCTGATATGTTGATGCTGTGTACTGGCCCAATGTCAAAAAGGTGTAAGAGAAACACATTGCATCCCAACCCTGTAAGTGGACTTGATCCTGAAGGTTCTGAATCCCTCAGTGCTACTTGACTGGCATTGAGGAGTCCTCCATCTACATAGCCCTGAGAATGAGGAAGAATGTTAAGCCTGCTGGTTGTAGCACATATCAATACTGAAATCTCTATTCATATTGTTAAGTCATGACAGCAAGTGTGATGGAGATTTTGAGCTCTGTTTTAGAGGTAGATTTTAAAGGCTATTTTTTCTCTTCTTAATACAGATGCTATTCTTTCCTTGTAAGCCAGGTTTCTTTACAGAATTCTTGAGGAAAGAAACCACAAACCTGCTAAATTTGTGCTTCAGAACACATTTCACAGTTTGCAGAATTTTATACCAGGTTGCAGAAGTTGTACAAGGCCAGGGTCTAACTTGGCCATTGTTAATTAGTTTATTCAAAAGAGTTTCTAACTTTTTTGAAGTGATTCTCAATTCTTTCAAGAAATTAAGGATAGCATGTTTTGAATACTACATTAAGCAATATGTTCAGTTAATCTGGTGGTTGTTCACAGAGGAGTCACCTTTTCAGATCATGATGTTCTTGTAGCTTGAAGATTTAGCTGTAGTAAAGTCATGACAGATAGGAAGAGTGAAATAGTACAGGACAGAAAAGAGTTTAAGGCAGCATGATATCTTGTAAGATTTAAAAGAATAAGGAATAATGTGTTTGTACAAGATGAAACTGGTAGACACAGGTAACTAGTTTCAAGCCAAACCATTGCTGCAGTAATGGATCATCTCAAATCACCTTTAGTTCATTTCCATGGAGGGTGGTATTTTCAGACCCTCTATTGTGACAGGCAAGATCACTGAAAGCATCTTCTTACTACAGACATCTCTTCAAGCATCACTCCACCAAAGGTGTAAAGCAGATATATACAGCACCTCACAGAATGTTTACCACAGCCACAATCCTCCTTAGTCTGGGCAGCTGGTAAAAACATATTTGTGAAGACAACTCTTCCACCCAGATTTTGATTTATAAATACCTCTACTTTCAGTTTATCAGCTTGAAGACAGTCCTAAACATTAACAGGACAGTCTAATGCTAGTTTTACATTCAGGTTTATATGAATTGATCCCTGAGTCATAGTTACTCGTCAGTACTGAAAGGTCTTTAGATGCTTCAGAGAAACAGAGAAAATCTTGAACACTATATTTTAATAGGACTGTTAAAGATGCAATCTTTCGTTGTTGCACTGCATTTAGATGCCTGAATGGTATCAAAGTTGGTATGAATCACAGAAGGCAGAAATGTCACAAGAGGGGAAATGAGAACTTAAAACAGGTGGCTACCTGGTGGAGAAATAAAGCAGCAGCAGAAAGATTTACAGGGCACTGTCTTAATAGAGCTTGATACATGGATTTTTATGTTCTATGTACAAGGTTTTCCTTGCAATTTCATTTGAAATTTTTTAGTCTTTCTAAGTTTGTTATGTTGTGCTATTAGTTGGCGTGCTTATTCCAGGATTTATCTGTGCATTTCACTATTCTAAAATTGACCATATTGGGTATTGGCTCTAGCCTTGGACAGGAGCAACTTCTGGGACCTACCAGGTTGAGCCTTGTGAGAGTCCTTTTCTTTACTACTTGTGTAGGAAAGATGAATTCTTTAACTGCCACACTTTGAAATATACAGAGCAATCTTGGTGATCAGATCTGTGTAACAAGTCCTTCTGGTTAACTGTGAATTTAAGCTGTGCATTGAGACCTTCATGTAAATAGGATTTTACTGTAAATAAATAAGAGGCTGATGTCATTGAGCAGTTTCAGCTACTTATCTTGCTAAAAGCCAACAGTCCCAATGTTGAATTCATTTCAAGCAATAATCTCTTTTCATCTTGGCTTTTATCTTCCCATTGGGCCACCTTTTATTACAAGTTCTTATTACAGAAACTGTAAGCTGGCAACGTGTCACATGTGAATGAAAACTGATGAGATCAGAATAAGAATAAGCTGGGTGCCTCAATTAAAGTTTGATTTTAATAGTGCTCTTCTGGTAACTTTTTCAAAAGCACTATGTTAGCATTAAACAAAATTGGCAGAGTCTATCAAAAAAGCAGATTATTCATTTCTT
The DNA here is from genome assembly GCF_047716275.1 of Strix uralensis. Lineage (NCBI taxonomy): Eukaryota > Metazoa > Chordata > Aves > Strigiformes > Strigidae > Strix > Strix uralensis. The sequence goes on from NC_133976.1 coordinate 42,337,233, forward strand.
CATGTACACCACCAGGGCACAATAAAGATGTGGGCACAATGATGGCAGAGATGAACAAATGTAAGTGTGCATGTTCAGGGAGACTGCTGAAATTCAGGTTTTCCATAAAATCATCTCAACCAGTCAAAAAAGGCTCCCGATCACGCCTCTGAGCCTTTACTGAGTGAGCAGCTAGGACTGCTGTTTGAGTACAAATAATGGATTTATCACCAGCTAAACGATACAGCACAGTTTAAAGAGAATTGACTTCTTCTAAGTTAGGTAGCGGAAGAAGATCTGGGTTAATTTTTTTTTTTTTGGTATATACTGTCTGTGTAAGTTTAAGGCTAAACATTTACAGGCAGATTTTAAAAATTATGTGGGCAGTTATTATACAAATGACAGCCTAAAGTTCTTTGCTGCAGTCTCTTATATATGATATATTATATTTTATAATATTAATGCTTCCTATCTTTTCATTTCTGTTCTGATATTGAAATTATGATTGGGAAGTGAGATGATTTTACAATACTAGAAGACATAAAAATAGATAAATAAGAGTCAATAATAAACTTGTGTCTAATTCATATTAACTCGTATTTTCTTTTTATAAACAAGCTGTATGTGCTGAAAATAGACATGGGCCCCACATTTTCATTGTAAAAATATTAGCAGCTCCCCCGTAACCAACAACACATGCCTAATCCCTAGATATCTCTTACCTTTGGCACTTCTAGACTTTTTTGTAATATTTGTGTGAAATAACAGTATTACCACTCTTCTTAATAAAAATAATTTGAATTATGAAATAAAAAATAAAACTAGAACTTTGTGTTTAAACTAAAGCCTTCAGACACTTCAACCTCCAAAACAACCACAATGTCCAAATGGTAGTTATGTGAGGTTTAAAAATATTCAAAGCAGATGAATCTATCTTTTAAAAAAAGCTTACCTGAAACAACAAATAAAGTGATGTTTCCTGATAATTAATTTAGAAATGTGCTGTTATCTACCCCACAGCTATTCGTCACAGAGCTGTGTTTCTGATGATAAATCCAGTTGGAATTTTGTTTTTGTTTTGTTTGCTCTGAATACATTAAAAAATCTTTGTATCTTACTAATTTAGAAAATTATGTTCTCTGCTGGAAATATTCAAATAGGATTCCCAGTAGTTTGATTTGAAATGGATTATCCATGTGCAACATCTAACCTAATAAGTTTTTTTGTTTGTTTTTAATAAAGTAAGATTAAGATTAAATGATTACATTTCAAATAGCAGCACACACTTTTCATGTCAACCATTTGTCATTTGATAGACAGATCTACCACAAAAATATCAGATTTCATAAGACTTAGTTTAAAACCACAAATTTTCACACTAACGTATTGTCTATATTAGCAAATAATTTAAATGCAAATGTATTAACCAATAAAACTATACTTTCATTTCAAAAGGTGACAAGTGTCTTACTGTAACTACTAAATCAGTAAAACTATCAAAAGAAAAAGGATTTGATAATAACTTGATGTCTCTTCTAAACATCAAAGATGTATAAAATATGTTGAATACATGTGTTGATTTTTTCCTGCACTCAGACTACCCTGAAAAATAAATGTGCAAGTATGAATATAGAATCATAAGGAGGATAAATAGCATGGTCAGTTAAGAAAAAGCAAAAACTTTATTAAAAGTAGGAAAGGATAGAAATTTGAGTAAAACTGATTATTAAACCAGCAAAAAAAAAAAAAAAAAAAAAAAAAAAAGACATCCACAGTGAAATTAATGTTATTTTCACTTAAAAAAAAAAAATATTTTCAATGATGTCTCTTAGATTTGGTCAGAAAATCTCTGATGACATTTTCCCATTGATGCGAAAATAAATATGCTTTCTGAAATCATGCTAATTTTTTCAAAGAGGTCACTTAGATGGAAAAAAGAGAGACACAAATTATTCATCATATCTTGACATTAAGGGAACTTATTGCACTACAGATCAGCTTCAAATGAGATCACAGGCATTCTTAGAATTACTTGTGAGCTTAGTGAGAGATAATGGTTTTAAAATCTTCATCAAACCACTATCCAGAAGATAATACACTTCATAAAACCACTGACTGTAGCTTACCACAGTTTAAATCTCTCCGGCATTCAGAGAAACTGGTGTCATTTTTTTCAATAAAATAACATTTGTAAGGTGTTAAAAGTTCATTTTAAAGTACTGTTGATGTAGTTCACTGGAATATTCCTTAATAGCTTTTGTAATCCCTGGGTGAAAAAGCAGATCATTTGCTTTAGCAGATTATTTGTTTTTCCAAATAGAAAGCTGTGGAAGGGATTTAGTTTACTGACAAAGCAAAAAAGAACAATAATTTCATTAACTATGCTAATTTAGATTTCTGTAGAAAAAAATTTCAAACTATAGTTTATTGCATTTTCAATTACAATTAGTCTATTTTTGAAATTCTAATTAAATGCCTGGGTGATAAAAATATTGTGTGGTTTTGTGCATTTTTTTAACAAATTCTTTATTTTGTCCTTTGCATGAAACATGTTTCATGCTTTCCAAATTTTAAGTTACTTAACAGATTCTCTCTCAGAATTACATTCCAAATACTGGGCTTGAAAGGTAGCTTCTATTAATTTCTTTTGTGAACATAATGTTTTTAATATAATTTTGTTTTCAGGGTCCCTTCCAGGAGAGAGGAAAAGGAGTAGGAAAGATACCCTACTTGGACATTTTAGCTTAATGTACTTACAGTGCATCAAAAATATGTAACTTCCTACTATTCAAATCTGAGTTTGACCTTTTGAACTTTTACATGTTTATTGCAAATTGTCAACCATGAGTGATCCTTTACGAGATAATCTCTCATTCCAGGAAACCAGGCACTGGAATGTGAGGCATGCGAAATACTTACCTTGGAGCAAAAGATACTAGGAAATTACCTCACTACATATAAATTATGTGATGAATCTGTTAATATGTTACTTCTGATGAAATAAAATGTGCTACTTTAACCCCAATCTGTTGCTAAAGAAGATTTTTGGCAGAGACATTAGATGCACAGAGGATTATTACACACCATAATGGGAACTTCGGTAATTTCCACTCTAACACATGCGGAATTACAAGAAGAAAGGATTATTCATACCTACACTTCCTTTGTATGTAAGTTTTGAAGAAAGATTTATGTAAGAACAGACAAAAAGATAATAAGTTGAATAAGGGTGAAGGACAAATAGACCTGATGCATACATGTCAGGCTAAAAGTTCAACTGCTTAATCTCACAAACACATATCCTTAGGAGTTTTGTCAGATACAGTAATGTCAGCAATTGCAGTGAGACACAATACTGATTCATAATTTTATAATAAAATATTTTCTAGTCTTTAGAACTACAGAAAATGCAGAGTAAGAACATTCATTAAACCTTCATTAGTCTTGCTAACATATCCAGTAAATATAAAAAATTATGGTAAACATTGAATCTCTGCAGTAGAGTTAAAACAGTCATGTCTTCTTTTCAAACAGATAAATTAATGATCATGACTTCCTTGTATTGACATTGCTTCCAGAAATGTAAAAATTTCATTGGCACGTTCAAATTAATACATTATGTACTACTTCTGCCTGCTGCTGGGCCAAAACAGAGTCACTTCACCTCCCTGAATTTCCATGTCACCATTTTCTCTGATTTATTTTAAGATAGTGAGTTTCTGAGGCTGGAGAAGTCAGTATATACCCTCTTCATGCCTAGTGTTACAGACCTGCAGTATCTCTTAGGTTCTCTAGCGCTATTGTATAACAATGCATAACAGAGATTCATTTGTGGATGTATCTTAGCAATTCCTTGTAACAAAAGAAAACAAACAAAAAATGGCCCTCTCTGATATAAAAATATATTCATATTTTTCTTGTGACAATAGCATGTGTAATGGTTTAGCCCCTGCCGGGGTCTGAGATCACGCGGCGGCTGCCCCTCCCCCACAGAGGGAGTGAAATACAAAGCCCCGGTCTGAGATAAGGAGAGGTTTAATACAGCAGTGCAATAGCAACACAACAAACACAACAATAACAATAAGAATAACAGTAATAACAATGAACAGAGCAAAATATCTACCAATACAACAGTGAGAGAAAACCTGGCTGCGCCAACCCCACGCGATCACCGATTCTTCCCGCGCTCTGGCGCCTGGACGTGAGGTCAGCATGGCATATGAATAACCCGGCTAGAGCTTCCTCCCCCACTGCTGGGGAAACTTAACCCTATCCTGGCTAAACCAGGACAGCATGGCTTATATCCACCTAATGAAAATAACATCTGTATATGAAGCCTTTGAAAGGTCTCACTGGCAAGCAGAGGGAAAAAAGTCTTCTTTTTCCTGATGAAATGATGCTTTACAACCTCCTTCTTTGAACATCCTTTGTGGCTACATGACCATGTCTTCATGTTTGCAAGGAAAAGAAGTCCTATTTGAATATAGAGTACATTTTACCTGTGTCAAATTGTGTCCTTCTATTCTCAGGGTAAATAAAAAACTGTGAGAAAGTTAAAATCACTTTAAAATTCATGATATTCTGCCAATGTATCCACTGTAGCATTGAGCAGACTGAGCAGACTGGGCTTTTTTAAAGCATAAGATGGACAGTTCTCCATCTTCCATCATGGGAATACACCAAGACATTTTATAGATTTTAGCGAGTTGAAACAGGCTCTGCACACTTTCTGTCCCTTTACAAGGCAGTGTCTAATGACTCCCATACTCTCCTGCCTCTTTCTCTTGCCTCTGAGAAAATCCAGCGTGTGCTACCAGTACAAACATGATCAGACTTCAGGTGCGTGATTTTCTTCATGGGATATGAAGTAACTTTCCAATATCACTTCATCTCTCTTCAGCTTCACTGTCTGCAACATCTTAGGAACTTTGAGATGCATTCTGTTCAGGGACATGTGTTACTTAAGATCAGTGTTGCTGACAATATTGCTTAGACCAAGAGAAATTTTGGGGAAGGATTTTTGTTTGTGTGTAGCACTAGTTCTAAATCTAAGACAGGGTGACAGGATATATATGCGTTCCTGGAGTCTAGCTTCTATTAGTCATCATTTTTTAAATGTTAGAGTTTACTTTCCAGGAGAACTATTGCAGTACTCCTTTATTTGTGTAGGATTCCCTTCTCAGAATGCAAACTAATTTCAGTTTGCAATACCTATTCATATATTAATTGTTTTCATGAATTACAGTTTGGAAAAGAAAGCATGTTTGGTCTATACTTGGCAGAATAAAAGTTTTATTTCAGTCCTTAAAGGGTTTTCACAAAAATCAATTTTACATTTGCAAGTTGTAAAATGTGTAAATTTGACTGTAAATTACTTTCTAAAAATTGTATTTGCTACCTTTATGCAGTGAATGATGAAGAAACAACAAAAGACTTTAAAGCTACCTGAATGTAAAAGGAAAAGCCCTTATAAAAACCAGAATGGTAGGTAACGTCTGAAGATTGATTCCTGTAATGAGGATAAAGGCCTAATTAGTAATAGTATCATTTGTCCTGGGGATTTAAGATTAGTCTGTAAAAATTTTTCACCATCCAAGTTGGTATATTGATATTTCCATTATCCTTACAGTTTTTCCTTAAGAATATATTTTCTGAATCAATGTCTTGCTCAGGCAGAAGGCAGGAAAAATTAAGAAAGCAAATTCGAGTTGATAATGGCTACTCATGGCTCCCTGGGAATACAGTAACTGCCAAACTCCACCTTTTTCCAGTTTTGTGGATTACTTTGACAGTCCTTTTTTGTTTATGTTGTACACAAGCACCACTTTATTGCAGCTTACAGAAACAACCCAGTGCTCCAGAGCTAAGGTACATATCTTAGGTGAATTTTCTTTAGCGTTTCATCAGCATTTGTTCTTGTCATCCAGTGGAATAATATGACAGAAACAAATGACAATGTGAAATCTGCTTGCTAAATACAAAATGGTCTGCACATAGCTAAGAGAACTCACTTGTTTTGTTTTTGAAAGTGCTCTGTGGAAAAATCAAATGTTAGTGACTGACAGCATTCCTTTACCTATTTTCAGATTTAATGTAGACCTGCCAGACCTCCTGGGAAAAGAAAATCAATCTTTCTATTTATTTCTTTTTTTTTTTTTTTTTTAACGTATTTCTGAATTTTTTAGCCTTTTCATACAACAAAAAGTGACAGATACAAATAGAATTCATATAACATGAAATAGATAACTTCATATTATGGATATACAAAAACAAGGAGCAATGCCATAAAAATAAGTCCTCAGAAATATGAAACAAGGAAGACTGTACATTGGAAAAAAAGAAATGTAGCAGTGATTACCATCATAATTGTATTCATAGTGTAGGTTGCATTTTACCAGTAAAAAATTGAAAAAGAACAAGCTAATGTTTGTAATTTACATTTAAATGCTTTATATAAAACAAACAGACATGCAATTAGTACCTTAGGGAATACATCATCATAAATACTTTATTCAGATAACAGCAGAGTATTTATAATACAGATGCTACATATTTTTATTATCTGCTATTAAAAGATTAGCAAAACAGTATTTTTAATAATATTTATTTGTTTCTTCGAATTCTTAAAGTTTCTTTTATGGAAATTCTTCTGAGATTTATTTGGGAATTATATCAACAGGGTTTAATAGAAACCAAACATGATTATTGTAGCTTTCCCAGGAGAAGTGGCAAACACACATGTTTAAAATAATTTTTATTTGAAGATCATTCAAAATGTAGCAGAGAATATTTACCTTTTGAATGGAAATTTGACATTTCCCATGGAAATTATGTTCCTGGTATAGATTTCTGCTAGATTATTTTTAATGCATAAAAAGTTTACATTTCTCATTGCAAGGCTGTGAAGACCTATACTGGACAAGGGATGAGACTGGGTGAATTTGAAACTCAAAAATAATTTATCTTTTCCACTGCTGAGAAATAATTTGTACCTCCAAAAAATACCACAGACATCCATTGGAGACTTCCTAGATGCTAATTTGTTAATATGGAAAAATTCAGCCTACTTATGATGGGCTATCTATCCTGACATAATTACAATGAACACTGGAAACTAGGCTGTGACGGATAATGCTAAGTCTATGTATCTAGAACACTAAAAAATTATTTACTTTAGAAAAACACCTGTATTCCGGGCTAGGCTTTGTTTTGTTATTTGAGAGAAAGCCTCAGACAGCTGACAGACTAAAATGAAATAGTAACTGTGACCACTGCTTTCAGCTAACCTTTTCCCCTGGGAAATGTTTCATAACAAGGAAAGGCTATCTGTCTCCATAACTGTTTGCTAGCATTTGGGAGGCAGAAAAGAGGCACATAATGGCTTCTAGACTTTCTTGCTGCCAGAAGATTTTGTAAAATGTTCCAATTCCCCCAAAGGAGATGAAGAAGGAAAAGTGGCCATTCTCTTTTATTCACCATGTGAGCTGTCACGATGACCTGTGCTATTCTTGTCAACTCCCTGTGTATGTATGTGCAAAGAGCAGTGCATTTGTGTCACCAGTTTTGTAATCCCAGAGACCATAATGCCTATGTATTCTCAGAAGACCCTGGCATAAACCTTGTTGTATGATATACTGCCACTGGTTTGGTGGAAAGAAGTTGACCAGATTTATTGTATAAATAAGCGATCTCCTACTGTGGTCATTTCAGCAAAGTGTTAATACTTGAATGCCAAGACAAGACCATGCAAAATCATTTCACCCTGCTAGAAAAAATTCATGTATTTTCTAATTCCCCTTTTATACAATAGACAAATAAATTATATTACATTTTCATCCTGGTCTGGATGTTCACTTTCCCTCACTACTCCCAGGGCACTGGGTTGCCCCGTGCTCAGTAACTCTCTCTTGTTCCCATTCTGCCAGGCCATGCACCTGTACACAAGTTATATAGCCTACCTACAGCCTAGGTGATGCTGGTTTTACTCTGAGCTTAATCAGGAGACATAGCTAGATCTGAATATAAGAGTACATTTCAGATATTTATCAAAAACAGCCTTTTAATTACAGAAATGTAGACTCATTCTCAGTATTTTGTAAACTCTAGTTTCATAACTATTCATTTAATAATTGTATAACACTAATTTATGCATAACTCTCTTATATAAAGTCAGACTTTCTATAGAAAACATGCAGTATTTCTGGTGAAAATAAAAACTCATCTATCTATTCCACTCACGTCATGTGGAAATTTATCTGTAAATACGTCTCAAAACAGGGTCCCCAATGCTCAAGATGTTTCATTCTTCCACTGAAATTTTTCTAACCTGAGCAGTGATCTCTCCCCAGGTTTGACTTTAATGGACAATAAGTTCATGCAGAGAGAGACTAGACATAATTAAGCTCTGCATTTTTAACAGTTTTCCCCTTCATATCTTCACTTCCAAACTGTTCTTTTTCATTTGTGGTGATTTTCCATTTCATTGCTGTCTGGCTGCAATTTGAACATTATCTGAGATAAGAGTGAAAGGTTTTTCTTGTGATAGTTCCATGAAGCCAAACACTGACTCACTCCTTCTGTATATCAAAGTCTGAAATAGATCAAATAAAAACAGTCTGAGAAATATTTCACTCTCTCTTTTCTCCTCTCTTGGAGACTGACGTACGTCTCTTGGGAAAAAAAATGTCCTGCTCTCTCATCCACACTGCTGACACATTGGCCTTGTCACCACACAGTGACTGATAATAATAATGGTTGAAATCACTTTCAGATATACTCATGACCAAATATGGTCTTAGCTGAGCTTGAAACAATGCTCATGCTATCTTTGCTAGAGGAAAATTGTCTTCATGATTTCTGTTGTTCCTTTCTTTTTTTTAAATGTCCCTGTCCAAACTGTGCAATGAAGCAGTGACAAGACTACGCTTGTGACAACCATGTCAGAAAATTAGTGTCTAATGCAGATTTAATTGCCATTTTGAGATACTGAGATTTATCTATGTATCTATAGAAAGTTGTATCTATGGATATAGCTAGATAGTTGTATTTCAAATTGTTTCTCTAATCTTTAGAAAATAATCCGTGATTTGAGCCTTTACAAGGTCCCATGTTTGTTTTCTGAGTAAGCCGTACCAAGCTCAGATTTTTTTTTTTTTTTTTTGTATCATTGGTAATTGTAGCTTTTCTGGAGTGCTGATTACTATGCATACAGAGGATTTAGTAAAGCATTAAGATAGGCCTCCAGAAGTTGTGACCAATAGAGTACTGGCCAAAACAAAACTTCTTTAAGAGGGTTGGAGGTTGGTGAAGGTGCATAGTCTTGCAGACTGTTAGGAAGACAAGCTCAAGACAGCTCCTGGCAAACAGGTTTTCAAGATACTATTTGCATGAACAGAAATCTTTTAAACAGCAGTTGAAGTGCCAAAGCCTGGACAGGCATGGGGTTAGAAACACCCCTTAATCAGTCTTAATACTAATGCCAGAGAATAAGGGTGCTTTTGCTTTTGAAAAAATGGACAGAGACATAGAAACTTGAGGTTCAACTCCTTCCAGGTATGTGTCTCACTTCCGAACAGGATTTAATGGTGCTTTTCTAACAGTAAAATGAAAATAACAGTACTCAATATTTAACTAAAAACTGGAATTGGCTATTAAAAGTACTGGAGAACCTGTGTCTTAAGAGGTGGCTTGAAGAGTTTGGTTTATCCAGAAGAGCAAAAGAAAGGCTGAGAGACAATATGACCACTGTCTCTAAATAGCTTTCTGAGCTAAACTGCCGAATGAGGGAAAATGGCTTGAGTATGTTATACTGGTTCAAGAACACTTGGACACTGGAGTGAAATAGATTCAGACTGGAAATACTCTAGCTTTTATAGCACTGAGGTTGTGGAACAATGTTCCAGCAGGAGGAGCAGTAAAAGATTTCATTATCTCTTAGATGATATTTGGCTGATTTATGATAAGGAATATAGAACATAATTTTTCATCATGATGAAGAATGTGTTTTGCAAAGTTTTAAATTCTTGTACCTATGGCCCAGGCAGAGCAGTGCAGAGAAGTACTCATGGGACATCTCGTAAGGAAACCTTTGTCATCATCCTCTGTGATATTGCTGTTTTGGGGACAAACAAAATGCTTCTATTTCTAGTGCTGTTAACCTGACATATTTTATGGATACTAAACTGTGCTTAAAATAAAACAGCATATGCAGAGCTGAGATCAGCTGTTATTCCAATTGGTTATGAGATGAAGAGGTAACTGTAGTCTTGGAGATACAAATATCCAGGAGGCACAAGAAGCCATGAAGTTAAAATTAAAAATAGCATGCCATTGAAGTGTGATGAAGTTGTAACAGGTTTATGGCCATTTCTCCAGTAGTCTGCCTTTGCTTTACAAGCCTTGGTGTGCCATTAAATTCACTGTGAAAAGCAAGTTAGAAAAAACCAGAAAATTCATGTCAATAAATATATGGGGAATTAAAGTTGTTTCTTGTGTGGGAGCCAAAGGATTTGGTTAATAACAATATTAATAATTTTCTAATTCTGCCTTCTTTTCCAGGGAGCACATGGATGTGGTCTTATTTTGATGAAACATTTGCTGTCAGTAGAAAATTTAAAGAAAGCAGATTAGCATTATGTACTGCAAACACTATGTTTTTCAGTGCTTTTATACCTTAAAAATATCACTGACGACAAAACAAATCAGTCTAAATTCCCAGACAGTATGGTAAGGCTGAGATTCAGGAAAATCATTGTCAAAGCTTTTCTATTAACTCAAACAATTAAATTTTGCCCATACCGAAACCACTATATTTTTTTTGCTGTTGAGACATACTAGTTTTTCTAATATACAGATGTAAGGACTGAGGAAAACAAGAAGGAATAGTCTCAGCCCATCACAAGGTGAATAGAGGATAGGTTGCTTCTGGGTATTAATAGCAGCTGAAAGAAAGAGGAAAAAAAAAAACCCAGCCCCAAACCTGTAGGCTCCAGGTCTATGATTATGTTCTCTGGTCCCAGTTTGTTACTGCCTAAACATGGGGATTTGCCCTGGGACCTTACAGTGGCTGACAATTTTTCAGCTTGACTTTAATATTAGCTTAAATCACTGAAATAATTAATTTTAAGAAACTCTTCATGCTTTGTTTTTGCTGCAAGGGATTTTACTAGACAGGTTTAGTGAAGCTTACCAAGCTTTCATTTTCAAGAAGAAAATGGTAGTCTGCAAGCAAGGCTTTGCTGAGTATAGTAGACATTTTTCACTGGCACTTGACAAATGAGAGTAGAACTGAAGAGGCTTAAAAAAAAGAGATTTTTGAAGACATACGGCTAATTGATAATCCAATTTGCTCATGCTCAAGAGAGATTTTCATCAGCTAGTCACTTTTTTGCACAAAGCTTGTCATATGTTAAGCCAAAAGATTCCCAAGAAAGATAACTCATTTATCTTATTTTATATTACTTTATTGATTTTATGCTGTGCCATATCAAATGACATGATTATGGTTTTGAAAAGCATCATAGCTCTGTGGCTTGAAAAAAAAATTCTTGAATGTCCTCCAACAACAAGATAAAGTAGACTCTTGAAATGATATCTGTTGTAAAAGATTTCTGATGGCAAGAGATTATCGAAGTTAGCAAGCGATTTAGCAAATAAGGGTAGAATTACAGTAAGCATTTAGATTAAATTAGTGTGGAATTTTGTATTACAACGGAGGTTGCAAAACTGCTTTATGTCCTCGTAGTTTTGACCCTTTGAATGATCAGCTACTGTAATGAGAGTACAGTTAATACAATGTCATGTGCTTGTGAGATACCTGCTCTAAAAGGGGAGGACAATGTTTCCTGTTAGTATTCTTTACCTATTATTAGTTTTACATTTCTATGAATGAAAAATTATAAATAACAGAGGTCTATGAGCTGATATTCCACTGTGTAATAAAACAGAATGCAATTAGTATTGCCTGTGGTATGACAGGTCTTTGGCAACAGACCTTATTGCCTTCTTCAGAGATGACAGCTGAAAGTGGACAGGGGCATCACATGAAGTTGTCTGTGACACCTGAGTGAGGTAGCTGAAGTCTGTGAAATCATCTCTTGTACTGAAGAGTGAGGGGAAAGATTCATATTGAGAAACAGTCAATGTCACTCTCTTTGTTGGAAAGGTTGTTAAACAGTATTGATTTAATGTACTTTTGAATCCCTCAAAATAATGTTAGTTTCAAATTCATGGTAGTTCATGGTAGACACACAGTAAATCTGGGTTTCAAGGTGATGGTTATTTATTTATAAACATAGATGTTCATAGATAGACCAGAATTTACAGTATGTGATGTAACACTTGTGTCTGTATTACATTTCATTCCTGATGGCAATGAAAGAACTTTGGATACCTCTGCAGTACAAAATAGAAAACCGACCAGAATGAGTTTTATAAATATATGCCAGAAACAAATTTCAGATTAAAAAAAAAAAAAAAAAGGCAAACTAAAAAAACCCCCCAAAACAAACCCCAAAACCTTTTGGGGAGAATGGATAGAAAATCTGGTGTTGTTCTTACAAAAATGAAGCAGTTATATCTTGTAGGGTGAAAGAGATGTAAATCCAAGGCTTTGCCATGATTATGGAACATATTTAAAATAGTCACATCTTGTGCTCACTGTAAGACAGGACCCCAAATCAGGAGACAGCTGTGATATAACAGGCTGCCTGGAAAGAGATAATTTAGTCATGTATATTATGGGTTTGTGCTGTGCCGTGACTCCCAGATGGAAATAAAGCCATAAAGAGCTTTTTGCTTATGAAATGCTATTGGTTGGCATCACATTTAACAAAACACTGCAGTCTCCTTTTAAATGTGCAATTTCTTCATTGCCTGTTCTCAGACATGGAAACTTACAAATTTTTAATGCAATATAGATGGTCATTTAATGTGAAGTTAATATTTTAGTTGATATAGTTAGCTATGTGTCCCCACTAAGTAACAATTAACCAGCATATTGCGTATTTGGTGTCTTCCAGTGTTTGCTGCAAATAATAACTAATATAAAGAGGAGCAAGTACTGACTCTGTCTCCTTACAAGATTCTGTTTTCCTACAACAGACATGGGGAGTAGAAAATGAATTTTAATTTATCTACCTGAACAGCAACAACAATTTAATAAATGATTTCTTTATATTGGAAGGAGCAATTCTATAATGTAGCAAAAACCTCCTGCATTACTTACTGATTTTCTGAGGGCTTTTCTGTGTCAAAAATGTAAAAGTTTTTGTTACAAATTTTCTTCAATTGCTCTTACTGGGGAATATTTTTTCCTCAAACCCTTAAATTTTTCTTGGCTAATCAACAAGTAACACAGTCTATAACAAAACAAAACAAAACAAAACAAAACAAAACAAAACAAAACAAAACAAAACAAAACAAAACAAAACAAAACAAAACCAAACCAACGAAACCAAACCAAACCAAACCAAAACAAACCAAAACCAAACAAAACCCCAAACCAGTGATATGGTGAAAATGTACTTTTTATTTTAGCTATTCTCTTTTCTATAAAAAACTATTTTATGCAAAACTAAATATTTTTTAAGTACAAATTTTTCTTGGTGGGAAAAAACCCTACAATATGTCTTTTTGGAAATGTAAGTTTGTTGATGGAAATATTTTCTAATTCTGGTCTTTTAGTCAAAAATAAGAGTTCCTTTAGAAAAATATTTTGACTTCAGCATAGGAAAGTATGACTTAAAAGGAAATGATTGAAGCTCAGTGTAAGACTTACACCAGTGGTACCATAGTCTCATACTCTTCCAGGATTATTGCAGTGGTGGTGTTGACTTAATCATAACTAAATTTAGCTTGAGATGTTATGTTTCAAATAACAGAATACAAGATAAACCTTAGGCAAAGCCCCTTGCATATTGATGTACAATTTAGGAGCAACCATTGTTCTGTAAATGTGCCATTTAGAATTTAGCAAAATACAAGCTCAGAAAGTATTTAGCTCTCTGCCTTCTATTGTATCTTTTAAATGTATGAAGTATTTTAGTATATAAAATCTTAAATTAATCTGTATTATTTGGGGGATAGTACCTAATGACTGGAAAACAGAAAACAATACTGCCGAAAAAGGGGAAAAAAAGTGATCTAAACAATAAAGAGTCTATTAGGTTGACTCCAATACTCTGCAAAGTCTTAGAACACATTTTGAAACAAAGAACAATCAAGGATGGAGGTAACTGGGAAGTGGTAAAGTGGGATAAATTGCAACATTGATTATCAAAGGTGAATTGTGTCTGACTAATGTCTTTTCTGCTAAAATGACTAATTTCTTAGGTGGAATTAATTCAGTGGGCTTCATCTGTCTCGATTTAAGTAATTATTTTACTATAATGTTCTATATGAAATTATTATTTAATGTGGAAATTACAGGGATTAATAAAAGAATTAGGAATTGTATGAGAAACTAGATAAGGAGTCTATAATAGGTTATGACAAAAGACAATTATCAGGAATAATATCCCTCAGAAGATGGTTCTGGGATTGTCTTATTTCATACATTCATTAGTAACTTCAGGATATGAACTCATACACGTGACTATGACTTTTTGATTTGGGAGTCCTTGAAAGTGACAAGCAGGACCAGAATGTTGTACAAGAAGGGTGAAATGTCCTTTCCAACTGAAGGGTTAGAAAATTAATGGCACAAAGTGCAAAAATCTCATAGTGGAAGCACTTCTATTCCAAAATAGAAATTAACTATCTAGAAATAAAGGAGGGGGAAAGCGACATACCTCCTTTGACTGATCATATAACAGCTATGGACCATCAGTACAAAATACCCTTTGAAAAGTCTCATGAACTTCAAGGATTAAGTAGGTGAAATACTTTTAAGGTCAGAGGTGGGAATGATCATTCTACAAGACATTGGTAAAATGTCATCTAGAGCACTGTGCTCCAACGTACCAGAGTAATATGTAACAGATTCTAAAAGAAGCTAGTAAAATGTTCAGAACACTGAAATAACTGCATTGTGAAGAAATATTAAGAGGTTGGTTTATTCAGACCAGTTTGACCAAATTAAGAGTAAGAAATTATATGATGACTCTTCAAATTTGGGGCAAGTATCAGGGAAACAAAATAATTATTGAAATTAAACTTAATGTTGTAGAAGAATAAATGGTTACATATTAGTTGAGAATTAACTTTGACCAAAAGGTTGAATATGCCTCCTAAATTTCCAGAGAGTAAAATTTTGAAAAGCTAGTAGTGGCAAGAAGTAATTTCTCATTTTTCTTTTTTTTTTTTTTTTTTTCCCAGTTAGTAAGTTTATGGGAAAAAAGTATGCAACTAAGTGGTATACCTAAATATATGCATTGGATTCAGCAAATTCAATTTCTGACATGAAACTAGAGGCATCTGATGTATTGGTATCTCTAAGGTAATCTGAGAGAAAATTAATTGGTTTTCTTTTTGTGCTTGTAAGAGTTTCATGTTTCAGAGCTTCTGATGGTCGCCTCTGTGGACGAGCAAGATCCTTCTGGAGCGCCACTTTGCCCTTCAGCGTTGTTGGTTACGCTTTGCTTTCCTGGGAAACACAAGAGAGGCTACAGCTGAGGGCAGGAAATAGAGGAAACTTATTCTTCTATGCACACTACCTTTTCTCAACTGTCTGATGTTTACACGGCCTGTTCATGAGGTCATGACTACACCAAATGGAAAAAAAAATGTGTTAAAATGGAATAGTGGAGATATATTTAGAAGGGAGAACCGGGATTATTTTTCTTCCCTAGTGTAGGACATGCTTTGTATTCAGTGATCATCTGGGAATTTTATTTAAAACATCCCGTGCTATAGCAGAGACCTAGGATATAGGATGGTGGTTGAACATGCCTTTGAATCCAAATTATACTTTCCTACATTAGACAACGGTTGCAGATTTTGATCTTTTTGCAGGAGTCTGAAGTTAGTGAACTTGGATCTTGGAAAACATTTTGTGACCAGTGATTTCTATCACATTCTGTGGACTTTCTGAGGTAGTCAGCTATTACACAACTACCTGCAATGGTAGGGATCTGTGGTTTAGGACTCAAGTCTCCCCTTTCCATTTTGGGACATTTTGAGTTCTGCTTTAAAGTTACCAACTTGCTTTTAGATTCACAGACCTTAAAATTGCAGTAGTGGAACCCAACTCCATTAGCGTCTCGTAATTTTTTACTCTTCTTTCAAGTAATTTTCAGGAGTCTAGAGCAGGTCAGAACAATAAATAGTGAAAATTTCTAAGCAAATTGTAGTTCATGTGTCAATTTGCTATGATGACTATGATAGGTATATTCTCATTTATGCAGTCAAACATGTAAAATCTTAGAAGATGTTTTTTTCTTAGAAATCTTATGCTCCACAGAGCAGTTCATCCCAAATACCTCAGATACTTCCAGAAAGCCATCCTATAATAAGACACTGCTGTCTCTTTACATTAACTACAAGGTGCATGCCAGACTCAAGACTTAGGTTAAATATCTTAGATGTCTGTCTCTCACCTTCGGTTGCAACAATTCAAATCCTAAATAAATATCACTGTTAAAAGTTGATCGCAATACAGAGGCCATGAAGTCCAGTGTATCAAGCCAGCAACTTTATAGAATCTATTAGTTAATGAACAATATTATATAGCTTATTATGACCATTCCAATTTTATTTTGTATTTTTATATACACATTTATTTATAAACTACACTCACACTGTACCTAAAATATAATAGTACATAAACATGCTACATACACAAAATATTAGTATACTATTTCACACTATGCTGTATTCCTGTAACAATGTTAAAGAAAGTGTTTTGATGATGAAAAAAGTATTTTTAAAACATTAGAGCAATTCATTTATTAAGCACGCAATACAGTACTTTTACTGGTTCAAATGTTTAGTTAAAAATAGTATGTGCAATTAAATAATCAAAATGAAAATAACTTTGTATTCCATATATGGAGGCATATACCCTCCTTACAACTTTTTAGCTCTGTACTCAGCGTTTAACTTTGGAAACCGATTGGCTGAAGTAACAATAAAGTGTGTGTGAGCTAGACTTTGTGGAGGAAACTGCCAAATACTTTTATCTCTGTGTTTTGTGGCAATAGAGATACTAGATCTTGAAATGTATTTGCTCTATTCGGTGGTTTAATTGCAATGAACGCAAGCCAGAGAATAAAGCTGTAAGTGGTCCTACTGGTGCAAACATTTTCAAATTGAATATTGTAGGCAGAAGGCATTACTATTTAGCACAGAAGGTTACAAATCTGCTAAGTGACGATTTAGTCTATCATGAGTATTAGAAATGAAAACAACTACATCAAGTTTTGCAAAATCTTAAGAGATTTAACAGCAATTTATTTGTGCCCATTTTTATGGTACCAAACTCAGACTAAAAGGTACAAAAGTATTTCTGTCTCCTATTGGTCAGAAAACCAGTAGGTGACTCTTGATTTGAATGAGCTGATTTAAAGTTCAGCCTTCTTATTCAGTGACAAAATAAAGCTCTGGGTAAAACAATGAATTATATTTTACAAATGACTGTATTACACATTATCATATCATCTTAAAGGTAGTCTATTTCACATTAAATATAACCTTTCTACTTAAAAGAGGAAAATAAAGGAGAAAAATGGCAGTATTTCAGCATTCTTCTTCGGCTATTTAATATGGTATGGTATCCAGAAGCACAAAGTGTGTAAGGTATCAAGTTGTTCCTCATCATGTTTATGTGTGATTTTGGATGTCCAAGATGATTTTCACAATACCACATTACAGAAGACTCTACGTACAGTAAAACATTTCCTTCTGTTGACAGTGTCTCCTTGGTATTCCTAGTCTTTCAGGTCAAGCTCTTTCTTCATTACATCAGACTTTTGGGGCTTTTACAAATTCTGTTTTGTAAAGGGCTAAAGGATGTGCCATCTCCCCAAGATGTCCATTCAGTATGGTGGTGGAATACTGCATGTGGTCCCACACAAAGATAAATGGAGCTGTCTACCGCTGGAATATGATGGACATCTGCAGCTCTCGTTGAGAGTATTTTAAATATGTTCATAAAATTACCAAAAGAGGTGAACAAGAAGCTATAAATCCATGGACTAGTGCTTTTCTCTTGTTTTGTCATAAATTACCACAGCTGGGTGCTTTCATTTTCACTTGAGATGAAAAAATGAACATTTGGTCCTAAGTATCATTGAAAAGGAGGCTTTATCTGGGAATATTGTTATAAAATAAGTTATTCCTTGTCTTTTTGTCAAATATTAGTCAAAATGTTTTGCCTTTTCTTCTTGCAAAGTTGTCACTGACTTTAACTGTAGATGTTTGAGTCCCCTTGGCTGAAAGTTTTGCACATACACAAAATGTGCCACAAAAACCACCTAACCAAACATCTGAGGAAAGATGAAACAATTGTGACTGTTATTATAATGGTAATGAGAGCAGCCTCAGAGCAATGATGGCAGAACTGGGCCCCATGGCAGACTCTGGAGGCAATTGCTCTAAAACATTGCTTCATGGAAGAAGAAAAATCCTACTTCATTTAATGTTGTTATTACCATTTGGCTGAGGAAGAATTCACAAAGGAATTATTTTAAGTGGAAGGCAAATATTTTTTTCGTACTGCTTTTGCCTTAAAACAATTTAAACACTTTTTATCAAAACAAGAATTCCCCCCTACTTCCTATTCCCACATACACACAAATATTTATTCTCCTCAGCTCTCAAGAGCTTATTGATTTCTGTAGCCTTGTAGGGTCTTTTCCTCCTAACACAACTCTTTTTGTCCCCCATTCCATCAAAAGAAAAAACCTGTGGGAAGTTTTACAAACTGGTACACTACCCCCTAGCCTATCTAGAGTATTCTTTAGGGATTAAGACATTTTGTGCTGTATTTAGATACTCTTTCTTCATACCACTACTATATGTTAAATTTTCAGTGCCTTAAGTAGCTGATTGATAGTAACAGTGTATAATATACACTGGGGCTTTGCTGTTGTTTCAAACAGCACCTATACCTAAGATATTTCAAGTCCTTTACTACCTGCTGTTGAACATATAACTCTCTCAGGTAACATAGTATATTTTTGCTTTGAAGAGCACAGCATGTACTAATATGAAGTGGTTGAGAGGAGGTTGTTAGAACCAAGAGTAACTGAGCCCTGTATGCTGCTTCTGTCATTTTCTGCATGGCATTTCCCTTCCTGCCTTTGCTGCTTTTGCAAAAAAAGCAGGCTGAAAAGGTTGCATTCTACCTGGAAGACAGCAGTCACTGTTCCTGGTCTGTCATCACTTCTTGGAGATGAAGCAGTAAACAGTGGTAATTGTTGATGTAAAAATAACCATTATATGTGGACTAATAACAATCATGGAGAGTATAAGTGCAAGTCTAATTTTGGACACCTGGACAAGTACCATTACACTCAAGTGTGTAAGTTACATGATATTCATGCTGAAAATATTATAAGGCAAAATTGTTTCAGTTTTGCAAATTATCTGCTGTTTTTTCCTTTGCTTCAAATGCTTAGACCAGCAACCTTTTATTTTTAATCATCCTGGAATTGCTAACACAATTTTCCTCTCTACATGAAAATTCCAGCTAGACAAAGACCTGTTATATAGTGAATTATAAGCAGGTTTGGTAGAGAGAGACTGGTAGTTCTGCTGTGTCCTAGCCTCACTTTTATTTCTTGCAAGAGGAGAGGATAGAAATGAGAAAAGGATTTCTGTTTTACTGGGTTCTTGTTTTCTCTTTAACTTTAAAAAAGGATAGTTGTTTTCAATAGCAGTAGTGCTTTTCACTAAAGAAACTGAATGGGAAAAAGATTATTACCTAGCAGTCATTAACTTGTGTCATAGGGATAATTATCTTTTCTTAACTGTGAGAAATGTTTGGATCTGTGGCTAGCTAAAACTAGCATGCTGCAGAAGAGTTCAATGTGATTTACAAGAAGAGAACATCAAGTCTTCAGAGTTCAGCATCTCTTTATTGTGCTTACTATCCTTGTGGAAAAGATGCCTTTTGAATGTCAGCATAATCCCCATGAGTAATGTCTTTAAGAAAACTCTGGCAACGTAATTCTGCCCTGAAGACATCTCTGGCATAAATGATGCAACCTACATAGCTGGTTCTTGGTTACTCGATACCTACAGACTGTAATTCACATAGAACAGAAGCAAGCACAATATTGATGAAAATAATTCCTTTTTTTCAAATTAAATTATTAATACTTCTGTTCAATAAGATGAAGCCAAATGAATCACTGCTTTTTGGAACACTAGGATGTCTTAAAGTTTAGAAAGAACTTGAGATCTAGGTCTTTAAATTTGTCTGAAATGCATCTGCAACCATTATAGGCTGAAGTGCAATTCCTTTGGAAACAACTTGGACTATGGCAGTCATTTGGAGAGCAGTTTGGGGAAGGACAAATGTTCGTCATGACACCCTCTGAGTAATTTTCTTTCAATAATTGTTGCCATTTGTAGTAAGAAACAATTATAAGATTTAGCTTGGAATTTTTACTAAGCATTTCTAAGAATGTCACTGTCCTCTGGTCATTGTTCATTCTGATACAGTCCCTGCCTGAATGAAACTGGTATTTTATCCAACAGGAGTTCTATTTGTGTGAAACCTTTGTGCAGTAACTGTGCAGGAAGTATGTTTTACTGCTTTACTGCACAGGTCTACCTGAGCACATATATATATATATATATACACACACACAACTGCATAGCATAACAGAAGAACTCATACACATTTTCAGTAGTATAAATTATGTGCAGACAGGATGAAATCTGTAAATTCAGCCAGATACAAATCTGCATACGTTTAAGACGAAAATGTAGGGCATATTTTTTTGCGCTGGTAAGCGAATTTGGAAGAGATATAACAATCACAAAATCCATAGTGTTGGCATAGATAACCAATTTTTCTGACAACCTTCTAGCAGAAAAAAATCCACCAAAAGCCCAAATTTAGAAATATTGCAAGGATGTGATTAGCAAGAGAAGGGTGATCTATATGTCATTGACAAAATCACTACAGGAATGAAGTTTTGGGTCCAGAATCCTCACTTTGAATATTTTTTAATAGATTTCTATATGTATCTGCTTTTGAAAATGGCAATTGTTCTTGTAGTTTCCCTGTCCAAACACCTTTGCTTATGCATGGTTTTCTACATATGAACCTGCTGACCTTTTTGATAATTTCTACTGAAAGTTTTGATGTAGTTCAGAGAAAGAGAATAAGGACACCTGCTCTTTCTAATATGAAACATATGAGTTTCTTGTCTTATCCAAATGGTTCTCCTTTTGACTAACAATCTGTGATGCTTCTATTTTGGGATGTAAAACAGGAGTCATGAAGGCTCAGATTTACAGGGTATATGATATGTGCTTAATGCTTCGGAAGATCAGGGGATATCTCGTCTCTGCTAAAATCAGTGGAACTAGGGTTGGATTTCACCCTTGCTCAGTGTATCCTCAGATTACCTATCTACAGGCCAGGGTCCTAATAACTGTTGCCTTCTATTAGAAATTGCAGAGAAAGATTGACTGGTTCCATACATTTCCTAGTATTTGAATATTTTAATCTTCACATAATAGTAACATAATAGTACTGCTTTGAAATTTGGTGTTTTTCTTTTTTGTAGAAGCCAAAAATAATTATTTGAATCCAGAACTTAAATACCCAGTAACCACAGATAAATCAAAGATACCCTTAGCAAGTGAGCACATCAGCCCATCTGCATCCTGCTGCTCAACCATTGAAACAATCTCTAAAACACAACTGGCTAGATCTCTACTGGTTACTGAGTTTTCCTTATCTTTACCTTTGTGGCATACAGGAAAATAAAATAATTTGTTTAGAAGATAAAAATGGAAAACATCAATTACAAAAAATTAAACTAAAAATTTTTTTCTCTTACAGGAAAAAGAACAGGGAAATTATTTATTGTCTGGATAAAAGATCAGAAGAGACCGTTTTAGATGCACATCTCAAATACATGTCTGAGTTTTTAGTACTCCTACTAGAAACAGACTATTTTCTTGTTTCTTAAATAAAAATATAAAATTAGACAAATAAAGAAATTCACTGGAATTAAAATTGTGCTATCATATATTAAGACTAGAGCCAGGCCAGATGTTGCCCCTTCTCTGGTACTGAGACACGGGCTGATTTTGTTTAGGTACACTGAAGATACTTTCTTTCATATTGAGAGGTTAAAGGCTACCATAAAAGCCAATGCCTTCTTACTATAACACCTGCTCCTCTTACTTTTTTGTGATATATATTCAGTTTGAGGGAGAAAATGACAAACTGATGTCAGTTGACCATATCCTTTATTTTCTTACCAGATCATCATAACTATCCCATTCTGTCCTCTAAGTGATGAAGTCAGATGTAGAAATATCAGCAATGTGTTCAGAAACACAAGTATCTCTTTTATTATAGAGTATATCTAGAACATGTGAGCTGTATTATTTTTAGCAATTGCAACAATTTTTGCCCACAGCTATGTGCACTCATTTATCCCATTACAGAAGATAGATATAAATGAGCATTGGACCAGAATTTGCCCTCAATGCCCAATTTTTTTTCTATTTCTACTTTCCTTTGTATCTCCTTTTCCGTTGCCCTGTATATTCTCTATTCATCTTTACATCTTTGCAAAGAGAGTACAAATAAGGTGTAACACATTACCATATCTGATCAGCTGTGTTAAATATATGCTCACATATAAATGACTATATAGATAGAAATATAACAGAGAATCAGTCCTCCTGTTTTCTGTGAAAGTTTGATTCAGGCTTAAAGTTTATTGCAGTGAGCCAGGAAGGTGAAAAATCAGTAAGAACACAATGCTGACTCCAGCAAGAAGATCGGGGACGCAGCAAAAACACAAGTTTTGGCTGGTTTCCAATGACAGATCTGCCAGCTTCATCATGGTATTATCCTCCCTGACTTTTGTGTGATATCAGCCAGACAACCTATCTATGGTACTCAGAAAGCAGAAGAACTTTAAAACTCTCTGCAGAAATGAGCAGAAATAGTGCTGTATGAGAAAATTTGCCACTTTCTCCATCTGCTCTAAAACAATGAGATTATCATGGGTTATAATTTCCTGGAACATAGCCTGTAGTCTGTATGCAGAATTCTGGTACACCCATCAACACAGTCCATTTGGAAAGCTTAATTAGAAGCATTGTTTTCCATTTCGGTGTCTCTCCTCCTGTCCTCATAATGTGTTACATTTTGTGGGAAGGAAGAAGAGGAAAGTATTAAAGATAGTGTGTGGTAAAACACTAAATACCCTCATTTTGAGACTCTAAAATCAGGAGAAATACTAGTCAAAATACTTTAAAAGACTGCTAGTTTTTGGAATATATTCTGTAAATATATTCTGCAAATATACTGTATTTGTGAAATGGTGCTTTGACCTCCAATGGGTATTTGACTGATTTCAGCACAGTTCACCATTCAGGAAAATATCATGAACAACAAAACACTACTTTGCCCCACATCAGGCCACTCCAGTGACAGGATGGACTTGGAGAAAAACAAAATACCTAATTTCCTTGTTAGGCAAGTTTGTACATGAGCTCCAAAACCAGAGAAGAGTGTTAGAGCTATGTATGGGCAATAACTTGTATAATTTTCTTATACTTGAATACTCAATCTCTTTTGCTAGCTGAAAAAAATTCTTCTACCAGTGGGAGTTTATTTTATAACATTACATATAGTAAATCACACACTTTAGCAGCCTCTAGACTTGGATGGATTTGGAAATGTCAAAAAGATCTATTAAAAGCAGATAATTGTAAAAGAAGGGATTTCATAATAAAATTAGGTAACATTACTTTCCTTCATTTTCCTTTCCTTTCTTCCTCTTTGTCTACAGGGCCCCACTCTATCTGTCTTGGTGCTGCAGAGACACAATCATTCTTAAGCAGAGCCAGTTTAGACACCAGATATTTCACATCAAGACAATCCTGTGCTCTTGTTAGCATTCAGAACAGAACAAATTCAGCTAGAGTTACCTTAAGATCCATCCTTTTTATAACTTTATAGTTCATGAAGTTTTCTGCCCTCAGCTCCCTCTTCTGGTGCTCTCATGTGAAAACAACCCATGTAAAATTCTCTGTGCGCACCCACTTCTTGGAATCTCTGGCAGAAGTCCAGTCTAATCACCTTCTGATGTAACCCCCAGGTTGCCTTGATTTATGAAAGCAATAGCTCTTCTGATTTGTTTGACAGATGACAATTTACACAGGCTTCCCATGACTAGACTGAAGAACAAAGGTTCAAGAGGCAGAGTGACCCAGGTAGTTGATATTATGGAGCAGACACTCACCTATGCTTGGCTGAGTATTTGCACCTCGGTCAGGGTGATACCAAAGGACAGTACTGGGCAGAAGTGGAAGCAGCTGGAAACATAAACAGGAGAATGACCAGAAATATCCTCTGAGATATATGATAACTCATGTTCCCTGCAACCCTTTGGACAACTTTTTCAATGAAGTATGCTCTCCCTTACTTTTAAATCATTCTTCTTATTTTCAGGCTTGGGGCAATTTAATAAGTGACCTGTATAATACATAGCTTCACAAATGACTCATGGAAGAGGTACATGGACAGGAGGTGGGACTAGACTCGCTTTACTTCAGAAGATCAATCACTGAGCAATATTGTGGGGCTGGATATATGTTTGTTTTGCTGATTAAGGATACCAATTAAACTCGGACACCAGAGTGAAAAGAGTAGGCGTATTTTACTGATGATAACCAAGTAATGTAACAGCGTAATACAGAAAACATGTAGTAAGAAAAGGCAGAATAGTGCACTTAAAGCAACAAACAAGGGAATACAGGGTAATGCATCAAATCATTACTACACGAGAGAGAATAGTAATTAAGAGAAATACATCACCACTTGCATATATTATCATCATCATCCAGATCCGCAGACGCTGGGCAGCCCCGGTTACAGCGAGGATTTGGAGAGCCTGTCCCGGCAAGTGGGAAATCCTACGCGGTGCGTCCACCCATAGGTGAGGCATCCAAAGTCGCTGTAAATGGGTCCAGCCTTATATACCAGAGATTGACAAACCAGAATAGCTGGCACCTTTGTTTTGAGTGGAAAATTTCTGGTTTCATTCTCCTGTTGGATTCCACCTGAAGCCTGGCCAGGGCTCAGGGCAGGGGGAACCAAGGGAGTTTCTAACAAGGCCAAATACTTTGGTTCTTAGCCTTGAACAAGGCTGCAAAAGGAAAGTTGAATACATTCTCTCCCCTCTACTGATTATATTTTGTCTTTCACTAGCGAGTTTACATATTTTATTAATGACTACATGCTAAGTTAACAGCTTCAGCTTGGGGCCTGTTGTTCAGGCTGCAGTATTTCAATGCTTTAGCACTTTTTACACCAGCATAAGTGGGTTGTTATAACTTAGTAGAATACCTACTAGCACAATGGTTATCAGTTATAAAATATACAGGATTATCTAGAGGTCAGCTCTGGCTTGGGCCTGTTGTCCAAGCCTTAGCACTTCAATGTTACAGTTAAAATAATCACACCAACACATTGGCAAGGAAAAGACATGTCACTACATACAGAAACAAAACTGTACTATGGCAATACATCCTTGCAAAGATAAAAAAATCCCAAACTCAAAAAAACCCTGTTGTTTACCTCAATTATATACTGAAATAACATCGTATCACATCCCATCATAGGACCTGGTTTGACAAACTAGCTATCTGAAAAGAAAAGCCAGAAAAACCCAACTCAAATTCAAGGTATTCAGGTTTTTCATTTGACTGGTATGCAGTCAAATGCAACCTTCATCAGAAGGACAGGAGTTTCTGTTTCATTATCAAGGTTACTTTTCTATATTTTATTGAATCTTACCACTGGTTTACTGTTTTCCTCTCTCCCGCACAAAGTTCAGCTGCTTTCTAGATTGTTGAATTACATATGTAACTATAGTGAATGATGATAATGGGTATGAGTGAAGTTCTTCGATGTTTTCATGCAAGCATTTATATAAGCAAATTCTACACTTGGTTCCTCATAGCTTTTAAGGGTGTTTTTGCCAAAGAACACTTTTAAAAGTGGATAAACATTACAAATTGTAAAGCTGTTTGGAAAATATTCAACTGGATGTCTACTGAGAGGGAATTTATTAAAAAAGAACCAATAAGAAAGATTAAATCACCAATTTTGACAAATTTCCCATTTAGACTTTTTTTTTAAAAAATCCCACAGTTACAAAATATCTCATTTTCAAATGGAAAGGTTCAGTTTTCTGTTGGAATAGCTTCATGTGTTTATTTATAAAATATATGAACCTCTTAATGAAAATGGGATGGTTTCAAATTCCAAAAACAAGAACGTGACTATTGTCTTAATACCTCTTAAAGAACATATTTGGTTCATGATAACTTTTTAGATAAAACTTGGAAGCAATAAAAAAAAAAAACTTGAAGCAATAGTGTACATAAAATATTGACATTTTTTCTGAGAAAGTGATTTCCTACCAGTGCCAATCTTCTGCTAAATGTGACAATAAATTGCACTGCTTCCCAAAACCAGACACTAAATGGCTCCCTTGAAAGATAGATAGTTCATTGTTGATAGGACAAGACAAAAGGAACTTTTCTAAAAAAACCCATGACAGTAAGCAGAAAGTTTTCTATTTTGCAGTCTCTTCTCATAATCTTTTATTCACCTTTGCCCTTCTCTGCAGTAGGTAAGTGCTAACAGGACCATGTTTGAGCTCATCTGAATTATCTTCTAAAATTCACTGCACATCAGTTCTTACCTATATTTTGCTACTCTGTCTGCATTGCAGGAGTGAAAAATCTTTTAAGGAAAGATAGTAACTGTACGATTTTACTTTGAATAAGGAGCAGAGAAGAGCCACATTAGTCCCAGAGCATTCCAGGGAACTATCTGTGATTCAGAAAAGCCTAAATCTGTTTTTTCTTCTTGTGGTCTAGTAGGGAATAATTTTCACCAGTTTATTTATCAAGAAAATATTTTATTTTCTTCCCTTTATTGCATTTTAACTGTGCCAACTGCCACAATGGGGAAACAAATTTCTGTGCTTTTAGTCCTTGCTGACTGGGCTTCACCAGTCTTTTTTTCTTCCTCTTTTTTTTTTTTTTTTTTTTTTCTATTATGCTTCTTTCTGAATAACTACAGAATTACCCATGTAATGAGCAGGAGCCCCAGTGAATTAAGGCATGGACTAGTTGAATATGCAGAGATGCCAAGCAGCAGAAGCAACAACTCTTTCTCAGATCTTATATGACTTCTTTCTTAATTACTCTGTCTTCCATTTTATGGTTACTCATAAAGACCATGTGACGGAAAGCAGAAATACAACTTATAAATCTGTGTCCTCCTGCCCCAAATACCTGTGCTTAGCATGAGAGAAGTCCTTTTGGTCCTTCAGCATTGTTTATTTTTATTACTGCTTCTTCCACATAGGCATTGCAGGTAGAGGAGGATGTGGGAAATCATTCCTCTTTAAGCTCTAGAAAAACAAAGCAGCTCCATTCTCTCCAATAAATGATGCAGCCCAATGACACAGAATTGTTTTTACATCTTAGCTTTCTTTTCCAAAAATGCTTTTGTTTTTAATTCCAGCAATGATCAGATGGAAAACATGCACACATATTTCACATGCCAAACTCTGGAACCCAAATCTGACTCCTGGCAGCTCCCTTTGAGTCCCTGCTATGCTCACGTTCCTGGCTGGGCCAAGGGGCAAAGTTTTGGCACAAGAACTTGGAAATGGGCAGTCAGAGCACACAGATGGATGCAGATGCCTGAGGCTGCCGTGAGTCCAGAAGACAGTTTGCCCATTTCCTGGGTGAGTGAGCAGGTCTTGCATTGCCAGGCACTTCTTGTGGAAGGAAAGTCGGTATGGTTTTGACCAAAATAGCATCTCATTAACAACAAGTTAGCCCTTCACCTGTGGACAGAAATGTCTAAAATTCCCTGCTGTTGACTAGAAACCTAGTGGAGAGAGGGACAATGTTAGTTTTATGTGGGCTCCTCTACTGTGGCATACTGAAAGGCATGGACTCTCCCAGATAAAGACACGGGAAAAGACGAGAGAAACAAAAAGTCAGGAAAGAGAGAGAGAGAGAGACACTTTATTGTTACAGCATTATATATTTATGCTTTTTTGTTAACGTTATTTCTACTTGGCTAGCAAATCAACAATTAAGCAGTTATCCATTTTTACCCTATCACTATAAGGACTACTTAAAACACACGCCGTGCTGACCAATCACCCTCCTGTTCACATGCTGTTCACGCAGTGATACTTTCTACAGTTCAGATTCCGCGCCCCCCGCCCCCCCAACTGTTTTGGGGATTTTCCACAGTTTTGATGTTGTAGCTTTCCGTTGTTTTCTCGACCAGGCCGGTACAGCTCGGTAGCTTCTTGTCTTATTCTAAGTATAGCTGTCTTCCAAACAGTGCCCAGCTGTCTCCCAAGCAGTTTATTATCTCACTCCCAAGGCCTGCTTTTTATAAAGACTTCTCTGCTAGCCCAGGGGCTGCACAGGGCTGACAGGCTGATGTCGACTTGCTCTTCTCCCACACTTTACTTCTAGAGAATGTAAAGCATATAACTCTTGTGCTGGTCCAATGAGCAGCTTGAGCACTAGCTTTAAGGGATTGTTTTGTCCCTTGCAGGGTCAGAAAGGTTTACAAAGCTAGGCATATTTGCACCAAAAATTGGTATCTAAATTGAGAAACTGAAATAGCTATATGTAGTTATGAACCATTTGGTTGCAATATGGACGTAAATTTGTACAAAGAGAATATTGATCCCAATCCTCTGTAACCCAACTGAGCCCACTGGTGGGTTGGGGCAGGACTTTGCTTCCAGAACACAGACTCTACAGGACAGCAGCTAAAACAGGAATCTCAAATAGCAGCTGAGGGGTTTGGATCGTATCATAATTAATAGAAATCTCAGAATTTTTTTTTAACAAATTCTTTTATTTCCTTAATTTTGTGGTATGATAAAAGACTGAAATGACTTTGGGACAGCTTTGTTTGCATACTCAAATGTTCTCATATCTGAGTTTGTCTATCTGGCTCAGTGTTCTTAAGAATGTTCACATATGCTGCATACATTATTCTACTGGAATCAGTTATTTTTAATAATTATTAGCCTATATTATTTACTTACAATTATTTAAGATTTATCATTGCTTCTAATTCTTATGAAGACTTTTTGATAATTTGAAGAACAGTTAAATCACAGATCACTAACACTAGGAAAAACTAATTTAGTTAAATCAGTTTATACCAGGATGTTTGTTATGTTGGGAGGTAAGGCTAATAACCATCTTTTCATGTCAGAATGATAATTACTACTTCTTGGTTGTGTCAGCACCTAGTGCTTTTTATTGTGGTTTTTTTTGTTTTTTTTTTTTTTTTTCTCCTAAAACTTTTTTTTTGGTCTTATTTATCAGAGATATTTGCAAAGTAACATGGCAGCTAAAGGACCATTTCAACCTTGAGCTGCATAAAGCAGAGATATTTATGCCTCTCATGGAGTAAGGAGATAATAGACCCTATCTGTATAGTGAGACTGAACCTGGAATATTGTAGTGAGAGCTTTAGGCATCTCATTTCCTGAAAAATATAGACAAACTGGATGGAGTTCAAAGAAGAGCAAACGGATAATAATCATGAAGATGGAGGGATGGCTATATAAGGAAAGATTAAAAGAGCCTCAGCACTCAGCTGTAACAAACAATAAAAAACTTCAGAAGATAAATGCTCCAAGCCTTATATCCAAATATAAACCCACATATATATAACTACCCTAACATTCCCAGTATTTTCCATTTAGTATACCAATGACAAAATAAAATGTGCTTTTCTGCAGACTAGAAGTTAGACAGAAGGTAATTCAGGAACTACAGTGGGTGTCAGAATAAAGTCCATCAGGAGGAAAACATCTCTTTCCTCCATCACTCCATGTTAGTTAACCTGCAAGGAACTATTACAGTGGTTCGCTCACTCCTTCCCCAAATAACCTAGAACTTCATGTAAGCTCCACTCATGCAAGCTATTATATGGATGTAAGCATAGCATTGATATTTCACTTAGTAATTCAGTATCCCAAGGCCCAGTAACAGTTTAGAGCTTCTGCATAGAAAAAAGCCATCATACTGGCTTCTTGAATAAACACTCTGTTTCTGCCCTAACATCAAGTATAAATCAACCTGTAAGTCAAATTGTTGAGTTAAGCCTAGCAAAGGTCCATGCTTTTACACAGCAGCTGAGAGGATAGGAGAGGTGAAGGTTTAAATTTGCTTTCTTATCTCTTTTGAAGGGGCTAGTCCAGTCTTGGTACCTTTGCAGCCATTGGCTATGAATGGACTCAGACTTCTTAGGTAGTACAGTTATGTGGGAATTCAGAAAGGTGTGAATTCGAGGCAAAATATATCCAAAGTGAACTCCACCTGTATACATTTTTATTCTGCATTTGGTCTGTTTTACCCTAATCTGTTTAAACACATTTCCACTCTCTTCTGATATAAGACACAAATGAGAAAATGCACTGCTATCTTGCACTGAGTGTCCACACCCAAGCTCACTGCAGTATGGACATTATGTAAATAAGCCCTGAGTTTAGGGGAAAGGATAGTCTATTTAAAGGCTTTGAGTTTGAACTGACCGTTATTACTAGTTTTTGATCCTAGCATTTGAGAGGCCTGGAGTCCATAACTGATACAAGTCCCTCATCTGCAGATTTATGCTCTGTGGCATAAATCAGAATAGTTCATTGAATTTCATGAAAGGATGCTGATTTTGCATTGGCTGAGGATTTGATTTCTGCTGAACTTGAGTATTCGCAATGACAAATGTGTTAGGGAAGTGACTCATGAGAATTATCTAGTGGGAACGAAGCTGGTCACTGCACCTTTAAAGGAGAAATGACGGTGACACATGCCGCAGGTTCTGTAATGCAGATAAGCAAGTAGGGCAGACTCAAATGAGAGAGCAAATCACTTACATCCTAAACTGAGTACTGAATGTGAAAGGGGAATTATGTGTCAAAGTCAGTATCCTGTGCTCTGTGCTGTAGCAAAATTCTCACTTTAGGTACAGAAATCTGATTAAATCTGTACTGTCAAAACAGTAGCTGAAGGTGGGCAATTGAAATGAAAAATGCAGACTACTGGTTGCAGGTTTGTTTCTTAAGGATTGGAAAAAAATAGTGTGAATGAAATAGAGTGCTAAAATTTTAGGTGTCCACTAGGGACACTATTACTTGGCAGTTGTGTAGCTCATCTCCTAGAAATAATTAGGTATTCAGGCCCCCTCAATTAAATTGGCACATTCAGATTTCTGACTTAGTGTCATAACTGTAAATCAGCACAAGCAGAAATCCTACAAGCCAGTGACAGGTCTGCCTTTGGGACTCTGCCCAAATCAAAATCTCTGTAAGTACAATCCCGGGACCAGATCTGTTGTCAGTCAGTTAGCATATATCCTCCAGAGTCAGGAGGGCTATGCTGGTTTACACCTGTGGAAGACCTGACCCCACAGAGATAGTCTCTCACCATATAGATTAGATGTAATCCTGTCAGTGCTCAAAGACACAGTGGAGGACGCTGGCTGCTGTGCTGGTGTGGGAATGTGTGTCACTCCAGTTGTGACATCCTCAGATGCAGTGTTCCTTGCAGGGGCTTTTGGAGAAGAACTGGCACTCGTGCAGGGTGTAAGACAACTTGAATAGAGGCCTCTGGGTGAGCTGAGAAGCTGTCTCATTGATCACAGCATGTGTGTCTGGCACTCAGCTGGAGACAGAGTTACTCATATCAAACATGCAGCAGGGAGATGATGCAGAGACTAGTGCTCCCATTTGACTAAGGGAGTGGGAAACAGTGAAGCGTTGCCATTATGTATTCATCCCCCAGCTGCTGCAGTGAGAGCAGAGCAAGAGGCTTACATTGAATGTCTTCTGGTGGAAGAGCTCTTTCACGTCCTGAAACAAGAGGGTACAGAAAAGCCACCCTGCAGAGGAGTAGCTTTGAGGGCCCTGAGGCAGGTTCTGCCAAGTCCCAGTATCAACAGCCTGCTGCCTCCTTCTCCCCTGGCCTCATGCAGCTCTGGAAGCAGACCCTCCTCTGGACTGCTGCCACCGCAGGGGAAGAACGTGGGACTGAGACTCCAAGCTGGGAGATGCAAGGCATGTATGTATGTCCAAGGGATTTTGTATCAGCCAGCCATATTTTTGTGCTATCAGTCAAGCAAAAGAAGCTCAGTTTGTGGAAGGCGTAGGAGTAGTGAAGAACCAGGCAGTTAGGGGCAGGAGGCAGGAAAAAGTTAGTTTCACTGTAGAAAACATGGCTGGAATGTTGCATGAATTCCTAATCACTTATATCAATGTGAAGATGATCTTGAGAAGACAAAGAGTCAGAAGGTCTGTGATAAGATAAAAGAGAAATAAGGAATCTGTCTCATACAGGGCAACTGAGAAACTTTAGCTTGAAGGCTGAGTTGAGATATGGTATCTTTCTATAAGTGCATCAGTGGCGAAAACATCAAGGAAGGAGAAGGACTAAGAATCTATAAATTGGCTGGGAATTTAAAACGAACCAACCAAGCAGTAAGGTGCCTGCTGTGGGGATAATAGGGACACAAAAACTTTTTGCCTTGTCAGAAATGAGGGCCAATAAATATATAATGTGATGCCTGCTTTATTAGAGGTCTGGTTTGGAAACAAAGGAGGCTGTGTAGCTTCCAACTCATTGTTCCTTCAGAAAGGATCACTGAGAAAAGGTGAGAGGAAATAGAGACCTGTTGTAGAACACCATAGCATTTTCTATAAGACATTAAATAACATGAAATTTCTGAAAAATCTCCGGAGCTGGCACAACTAATGGTATGTACCTCTGATAATAGCCACAGCAATTTTGCCTATATGATAAACATAGAATCGGGTCTGTCTTATTTTGTAATTTGGGGGGTGGGGGAAGGGTGTTTTTAAATTGTTTAATTCTTTCTTTGGTTATACAAGTGATTGCTGATTGTGGATATTAACATATGAAGCCATTTGTGCCACAGTGCAAGTTTCTGAGCTGAATAGAGAACCAAGCGCACTGGAGCATAGGAATCACAAAATACTATTTCCCTGATGTCTACGTTTGCAGCAATAATTTGGATTGAGGAATTGTGCTCTGATCTGAAGATACTATGTTCATGCCAAGATTTGACAACTTATGAAATATAGCATTGCAATAGATAAGAGACATTTGGATTTTTTTTACAATAATATAAGGAGTATAATTGATGGAAGGTGA
This sequence comes from Strix uralensis, assembly GCF_047716275.1. NCBI lineage: Eukaryota > Metazoa > Chordata > Aves > Strigiformes > Strigidae > Strix > Strix uralensis. The sequence continues at coordinate 42,370,587 of NC_133976.1, forward strand.
GAAAGGACAGCAAGTTGGGCTTCAGCTGTTTACTACTGGCCTCAGGGCCTTAGGTTTTAAATGAGTTGTTTTGTGCTAACAGGTCTTCGAGCACTGAGGGTCAGGTGCAGTTTCAGTGTAGTTTGGAGTAAATACGGAGGTATGATAGCTTACACCAGCTGAGCATACAGCCCACAATATTTCAGCATTCAGAGCAAGCAGCTCATGCTCACAAGTTAAGGAATTTCTGTATAAAAATTCCATTAGTGCCTGCTCATTGTACAAATCCTGCTAATGCCTCTCTATCAACCTGTGTATTTCTGATGAAGGCCCGACTATGTTGGCAGAATGGCATGCAGCTGTTTCATGCTCTCAAAGTAGGTCAAATCCTCTACTCTTTATTTCTTTCAGTTCAATAAAGATTGCATCTCAGTAAACTGAAAGATTTAAACTCATTTGAATACAATTCTTTTCTCTCTAATTTTCTTCCATTCACTCACCCTGATCATTACACTGGGATCTCAGACTAGGCTTCACAGAATCACAGAATCACAGAATCAACTAGGTTGGAAAGGACCTTGAAGATCATCTAGTCCAACCATTAACCTAATACTGCCAGTTCCCATCTACACCATATGTCTCAGCGCTATGTCGACCCGACTCTTAAACACCTCCAGGGATGGGGACTCCACCGCCTCCCTGGGCAATCCATTCCACTGCCTAATAACCCATTCTGTAAAGAAATACTTCCTAATGTCTAGTCGAAACCTTTCCTGGCACAACTTGAGGCCATTCCCTCTTGTTACTTCGTTAAAAAGACTCATCCCCACCTCTCTGGAACCTCCTTTCAGGTAGTTGTAGAGGGCGATGAGGTCTCCCCTCAGCCTCCTCTTCTCCAGACTAAACAACCCCAGTTCCCTCAGCCGCTCCTTGTACGACATGTGCTCCAGACCCTTCACCAGCTTCGTTGCCCTTCTCTGGACACGCTCGAGTAATTCAATGTCCTTTTTGTAGTGAGGGGCCCAAAACTGAACACAGTAATCGAGGTGCGGCCTCACCAGTGCCGAGTACAGGGGTAAGATCACTTCCCTGTCCCTGCTGGCCACGCTATTTCTGATACAGGCCAGGATGTCATTGGCCTTCTTGGCCACCTGGGCACACTGCTGGCTCATGTTCAGCCGGCTGTCAATCAACACCCCCAGGTCCCTCTCTGACTGGCAGCTCTCCAGCCACTCCTCCCCAAGCCTGTAGCACTGCTGGGGGTTGTTGTGACCCAAGTGCACCACCCGGCATTTGGCCTTATTGAAACTCCTACAGTTGGCCTTGGCCCATCGCTCCAGCCTGTCCAGGTCTCTCTGCAGAGCCTCCCTACCCTCAAGCAGATCAACACTCCCACCCAACTTGGTGTCGTCTGCAAACTTACTGAGGGTGCACTCGATCCCCTCGTCTAGATCATCAATAAAGATGTTAAACAAGAGTGGCCCCAAAACCGAGCCCTGGGGGACACCACTTGTGACTGGCCTCCAACTGGATTTAACTCCATTCACCACAACTCTTTGGGCCCGGCCATCCAGCCAGTTTTTTACCCAGCAAAGCGTGCGATAATCTAAGCCTTGAGCAGCCAGTTTCGCCAGGAGAATGCTGTGGGAAACAGTGTCAAAGGCCTTGCTAAAGTCAAGGTAAACTACATCCACAGCATTTCCCTCATCCAATAAGCAGGTCATTCTGTCGTAGAAGGAGATCAGGTTTGTCAAGCAGGACGTGCCTTTCATAAAGCCATGCTGACTGGGCCTGATCCCCTGGTTGTCCCGCATGTGTTGTAAGATGGTACTCTGGATGAGCTGCTCCATCAGCTTCCTGGGTACCAAAGTCAAGCTGACAGGCCTGTAATTTCCCAGATCATCCTTCTGACCCTTCTTATAGATGGGCGTCACGTTGGCCAATTTCCAATCTGTCGGGACCTCCCTGGTCAGCCAGGACTGCTGGTAAATGATGGAAAGAGGCTTGGTGAGCATCCCAGCCAGCTCCTTCAGCACCCTTGGGTGTATCCCATCCGGTCCCATAGACTTGTGTGTGTCTATGTGATGTAGCAGGTCACTGACTCTCTCCTGGATTGCAGGGGGATCGTTCTCCCAGTCTCTATCATCTGATTGAGGGGGCTGGATTCCCTCAGTACAACTAGTCTTGTTATTAAATACTGAGGCAAAGAAGGCATTAAGTACCTCAGCCTTCCCCTCATCACTTGTTACCATGTTTCCTCCTGTGTCTAGCAGGGAATGGAGACTCTCCCTGGTCTTTGTTTTGCTGTTGACATACTTATAGAAACATTTCTTGTTATCTTTGATTGTTGAAGACAGATTAATTTCCACCTGGGCTTTGGACCTCCTGATTTCTGCCCTGCATAGCCTCACAGCTTCTTTGTAATCACTATGAGTGGCTAGCCCCTTCCTCCAAAGGCTGTAAACTTTCCTTTTCTCCTTGAGTTGCAGCCAAAGCTCCCTGTTCAGCCAGGGTGGTCTTCTCTGCCGCCTGCTCCTCTTAGAGCACCTGGGGACTGCCTGCTCCTGAGCCATAAACACTTCCTTCTTAAAGAGCGCCCAGCCTTCCTGGACCCCTATACCCTTCAGGACCATCTCCCAAGGGATCCTGTCAAGCAGGTGCCTAAACAAGACAAAGTCACCCCTTTGGAAGTCCAGGATGTCAGTCCTGCTTAGCCCTTTCCTGGCCTCTCTAAGAACTCTATTATTTCATGATCGCTGTGCCCTAGTTGTCCTCCAACCACCACATCATCCACCAATCCTCTGTTCACAAGGAGGAGATCTAGCAGGGCACCTTCTCTGGTTGGTTCTCTCACCAGCTGTGTTAGGAAGTTGTCCCCCACACATTCCAGGAATCTTCGGGACTGGTCACGCTCTGCTGCGTTGTATTTCCAGCAGATGTCTGGGAAGTTGAAGTCTCCCACAAGAACAAGGGCAAACGATCGTGAGATTTCACCCAAGTGCCTATAGAATATTTCATCCACCTCTCTGTCCTGGGTGGGTGGCCTATAGTAGACTCCTACTACAACATCTGCCCTGTTGGCCTTTCCCCTGATTCTAACACAAAGACACTCCACCCTGTCTTCACTATACTTGTACTCAAGGCAATCATAACAGTTCCTAACATACAGTGCTACCCCACCGCCTCTCCTACCTTGTCTATCCCTTCTAAAGAGCTTGTAGCCATCAACTGGCACACTCCAGTCATAGGAGGCATCCCACCATGTTTCTGTGGTAGCCACAACACCATAATTTTCCTGTTTCATCACGGCTTCAAGCTCCTCCTGTTTGTTACCCATGCTGTGTGCATTGGTATACATGCACTTCAGATGGGCTGGTGTTTTGCCCCCTTCCCCAGGATTCATTAAACACCATACCCAAATGTTTTGAAGTCCTTTCACATTGCATCTTGTAAATTTAAAGATCTTTATTTTAGTAAAGATCCTTATTTTAGTAAAGAAAGATATTCTATGCTTTATTCCTTCTTTCTTTTACATAGGTCCTCAACATCAATCTTGGTGTTTTCTTTATCACTTCAGGGTTCTTTCCTTCCAGTTACAAATCTTCACTCAGATCACCCTTCATATTCAGGACATTATAATTTCATTTATTGCCAGGAGATGAAGAATCTCTTTTTCATTCTGTGGGTGGCCTGGATGCTATATTTCCATTGTCACCTTTATTCTGTCTCTGTAAGTGTCCTGACTCATCCCAGTGTATTTGTCAACAGTTTGCCAACATACACTTAGGTGGTCACTCTCACTAGAAGTCTTTCCTTGTCAATCACAGAAATTCTAATGAAATCCTACCATGTAGGGGAGGATTTAAAACAATAGACAGAGAGAAAGGGTGTGGCTTGCTTTCTCATGTATACTACAGGTTCTGTGGGGAGACAGCTCTCCATCTGCAGGGCAAACGCTAAAGATCAACGTTCACCTGACGAAAAGGTAACTCATGTCTATGCTGCCACTGGTACCCTTTATCTCAGGTGCTGCAGACATAACCTACATTTACTTTCCTTTCTCTGCTTGCCACAGAAACACAGATGTACATTTTCAGAGATGGGACTCAGTTGTCACTGGAGGAGGAAGGAGGATATGTTTGTTCTCACGGGCTTTATCTGGGTTGCCAGAAGTATGGCACAGTAGTGGAAGTAAAACTGATCTATCTTACCAACTCTTTATTAGTGCAGTTCTTACAATGTCTTGCTGCAGAGGAAATAATATGCTTCATACATTAATAGAGTTGGAGATATTAAGAGCTCAGCATTTGTCATTTAGAGTGTCACTTGACATTCTAAATACAGGAGGATATTGTGGTTATTGCAAGTAGTGGGGTGTTGGTTAAAGAATTTTAATGGTGCCTATTATAATGGAGAAAAACCAGTGAGACACCTTTTTCATGCATAAAACAAGTGGAATGCCTGATAGTTTCCACATTAGACTCAGCTTTTGGAAAAAAAATCTAGTGAAAATTGCCCATGCTGAAATACACGAAGTCCAAAATCTTCTGTCTTGCATTCAGCTGCTATAACTTCTTCTAATGAGAATCTCTGAGGCATGAGAGTATGTCTAGAGACTTCAATCTTGCCCTGAAACAGATAGCTGAATAAAGGTCTCTCAGAAAAATTCTGGAATGAATCTTAACTCTCAAACAAGTCAGTCTTTACATTTTTCAGTACAATGTTTGCAATAAATCAAACATTTTCATTTTAAAACTGTAATCAGCTAAATCATGAAGGGAATTAATTTGTAAAAAAGCCAAAGTATAAAAAATTATCTGTCTCCTAGCTCTCCAGCTTAATACCTTCAATAAGTCAGAAGTCCTCATATGAATCCAGAAAAGCCGAAAATAATATATTTCTGTTAGCATTTTGCACAGGAAACATTTTTCCATGGGTGTACTTGCAAGGTGACTACCTCCTGTAGAGTTTCATGTCTCATTTACCAAGGCCTTGGAAATAAATTAGGAGAAAGATGTTTCCTGCCACTCCATTTATGTGTATAACAATTTTTGTTGTCTTAGCACAATCCTTATATTTACCCACATGCAAAATGCTTAAAGCGTTCTGTCAAGCTGTTTTTGCTGAAGCGAGGTCTAAGCATGGAGCAAGGAACTGTAGGTCAGAAGCTGTACACGGAGTAAGTTGGAGGACAAAAATGACAGGTTGTGTCTTACATCTACTGTGAATTGCAGGTCTTCATATGACACATCTTGTATCTCTATCAGTAGCTTGTTATGGATCAACAGCAAGTTACATCTTCTGAGAATCTGCTTACTGCACAATTAGGATCCCTTAACTGAAAAGAAAGGGATTTTCAGTGGGCATCAGGGACCTTGATACAGCTTTTCACTGAGACTGACTGTGCTCTGTTCCCTGATTGTTTACAAATAGCAGAAGCTATTGCAAATGGCACGGGTCACGAATTATGTTGTCCACCTCTATGTTGTTTAGTTAGTCTGTAAATCTATGTGATAATCAGATAGGAACAGCTCTATTTTAAAAAATCAAGACATTTTATTTGGGGAGGGCTGGCTGAACACTGGGTGTTTGCAAACATTTTGGGTTTAGAACACAAATGAAATAATCTTGAAAACAGACCTCTGAAACTTACTCTCCAAAGTGTTGAGGAAATTTTGATGGTGACCTGACAGTGTCAACTCCTATCTATTTTAAATGCAACTATTCCAGGCACAGAAGAGATTCTGGTTTTACAGCTGTGTAAAATACGGCCATCACAGCCGGTATTAAACCTGTTGCCAATTTGCATTGTGGTATCTTCTCTGAAGTATATATTGACAACTGCAGAGCACTTCTAGAAATAACATTCAAGAAATCTCAAAGAACATGATGTGTAGAGTAATCAAAATGACTGACCTGACATTAGATCCAAAATCAAGATATCTCAACTTTTCTTAACTGGATCTATCCATCTTAAATTGACGTATTTTAATATCAGATACCTGAGTTATAAACTTCATTTTAGTACTAGGCTCCATTTAAATAAGCTCCTCTACTTTAGAAGACACTCAAAAATATATGCATGTCTAAAGAAAGTTGTGATTTTGTTGAACTTCAGTTTAATCAAATCTCAGAAGTAAAGGCAAAGCCCTCCCAAAAAGAGGGAAAAAAGGAAAAATAAAAAATAAAAAACAGAGAGAAAGGGGTGTTTCTTAACAGAAAGGATAAATACGATTCCTGTGCAACAATACCACTTTTTCCTTCCTTTCTTATAAAATCTGCTGAGTTGAACTGTGGAAATGAACAGTTAAGAATACCCTCCTTGTGCCACTACTCAAACAAATATAAGGCTTAGGTAATCTTGAGAATAGTTTGTTTAAGCCAAGTGGAGGTAAGAACATTTACAAGCAAAATGCAAACTTTTGACAACAGAAGTGAAGATCTGCACAATTCAGTCCTTATTTTCTATGGGGCAAAAGGTGTGGCTAAGAACAGGGAGGAATGGCTAAGGACTTATTTACCATTCTAAGATACTACATCTCTCTAGGATGATTGATGTTATTTATTAGACAAATAACAAATCAAGTGAAAATTCAATAATGTTAATTTCATGAAGTAAAGTCATTTCATTTAGTTATTGGACCAAGGAGTGAAAGAATTACTCCATATAATAAGAATACCTGTAGGTATATCATCTAACTTGTAGGAGATTCTAAAATTAAGTTTTTACCCTAAATCAGACAAATTAGAAACCTGAACTGTTGTTTCTGATTTTAATATAGTATACAGATGGCTCTGAAGGGGAGAAAACAAAATCTGTTTTGGACTTTTTCACAAAAAAGGATAAATCAGTACATTCTACTAGATCTCAGAGAACATTATAATCCTCCTCATCATCTTTCACTAATTAGTACTGGTTTTCAGACAGTTCTACCCTTCATAGTAATTGGCAAACAACCCATTTCAATTTAACAGCCCTGGATTTTATTAATAACACAGTCACCACTTTATTCACATATCCCCAAGTTTCTCCACACCCATATGCTTCCTCTTCCCTGCCTATGGCTAGATTATCGCTTCAGACAAAATGAAAAAAAAAATCAATAGCAAATTAATTTACTTTTACCATTATTTACATCAGATGTGACAGGGCTTCAAATTTCATTAAGGAGAATATGCAATTTAATGGTATCTTGCTTGGATACCTTCAACAGGCTTAAAGAAATGCACAACTATCAGTTTGATAACTGCAGTGATTTCAAGTGTACTGAAACAAATATCATATTACAGAATGGTTTGGGTTGGAAGGGACCTTAAAGACCATCTAGTTCCAACCCCCCTGCCATGGGCAGGAATACCTTCCACTAGATCAAGTTGCTCAAAGCCCTGTCCAGCCTGGCCTTGAACACTGCCAGGGAGGGGACATCCACAACTTCTCTGGGCAACCTGTTTCAGAGTCTCACCACCCTCACAGCAAAGAATTTCTTTCTTGTATTTAATCTAAATCTACCTTCTTTCAGTTGAAAACTATTATCCTTATCCTATCACTACACTCCCTAATAAAGTGTCCCTCCCCATCTTTCCTGTAGGCCCCCTTTAAGTACTGGAAGGACACTTTAAGATGTCCCCAAAGTCTTCTATTCTCTAGGTTGAACAACCCCAACTTTCTCAGCCTGTCCTCATAAAGGAGGTGCTCCAGCCCCCTGATCATCTTCGTGGCCCTCCTCCAGACCCGCTTGAGCAAGTCAATGCTCTTCTTATGTTGGTGGTCCCAGAGCTCACCAGGTGGAGACTCACGAGACTGGAGCAGAGGGGAAGAATCACTTTCCTTGACATGCTGGCCACACTTCTCTTGATGTAGCCCAGGGTACCCTTAGCTTTCTTGGCTACGAGTGCATATTACTAGCTCACAGTCAGTTTTTCATCCACCAGTACCCCCAAGTCCTTCTCTGTAGGGCTGCTCTGAATCCGCTCATCACCCAGTCTGTATTTGTGCTTGGGATTGCCTCGACTCATGTGCAGGACCTTGCATTTGGCCTTGTTGAACTTCATGAAGTTTGCACAGGCCCACCTCTCAAGCCTGTCAAGGTCCCTCTGGATGGCATCCCTGCCCTCCAGTGTCTCGACTGCACCACACAGCTTGGTGTCATCAGCAAACTTGCTGAGGGTGCACTCAATCCCACTGTGCATATCACCAACAAAGGTGATAAACAGCACCGATCCCAATACCGACCCCTGAGGAACACCACTTATCACTTCTCTCCACTCAGACATCAAGATGTTGACCACAACTCTTTGAGCACGACCATTCAACCAATTCCTTATCCATTGAGTGATCCATCCATCAAATCTATCTCTCTCCAATTTAGAGATGTGTGATTTTCTAACAAATATATTTATTTCATGATGAACAATCTAATATGAACAATCTAATATGAATCTAATCTGATTGTAGGGCTCTCTCTATTCATTGTCAATTGAGCAGTCCTTGAAATAGTAGCACTATGAGGAAATAAACTCCTTCCTGGAGCTAAATGCTGCCTTTGTGCATCTTTGATCCTGATTCAAAATGTAATACTCATGCTATTTATGTTACTGCTGCAGAAGGATCAGAAGAAAGATGGGTGAATATTGAGAAGAATATTCACAAAAAGTTAATTTCTACAAAAATCAGGAAAAAACCACTTTGATGAGATTAGGAACCTTTTTAATATATTCTCTAAAAACAGCTGTTTTCAAAAATTATGTGGAAAGCAAAGTTGTTGTGTGTACTCATTGATGTAACTCACATCACAACTTTAGAACATGTTTAAATCCATTTCCTCTCAATGATTATGTGTGTCTGTATGCTTTGCTTCATATAATTCCAACAGTGTTTAGGAGCCTTGCTGAATTAGGTGCCAGACACTAACGCTACACAGGTTTAAACCAGAGCTGTGGAAGAGTCCTCCTCCCTAGCTAAAAGGATCCTATAGCACAAGCCATTAAGTAATACTTTGAATCACAGTACTTTTATTGAATAATTTTCAGATAAATTTGACCAGTGTTTCTTTTCAAATATCACAGAAGAAGAAAGTCAGTGCTCTTATAGAATTAATGCATCATCACAGATAGATTAAAAAATATGTCAAAATTCACACAGAACTGAGGGTTTAACTCATTCCATTCTGATAGTTGGGGAACCGTCCTTTAGCACAGAGATTATAGCCCCAAAGAAAAATGCAAGAGAACATGCAATGGTATTAGTAGAAGGCACATTTTTTCATGGCATCCTGAAAGAACAATAATTAGCATCAATAAGTACATGCCATACTTTTGGCAACGAGCACAAAATTGTGCTTGAAATGGTCTTCTAAACCTGACAAAAATATAAACCTTTAAATGAAAACAAAGCTATCTCAACCTTGTATTAACAAATATATCTGTCTGCTTGTCTTTCCACTACTGATCTCTTGTAATGTACAGTTATAGAGTTGTAACATGAATCTAAAATTTGTTGGTAGCATTCAGAAGAGTTTCAGTTCCACAGTGTATGTACAGTGCAAACTGAACAATGTAGATTAATATAAACCAATTTAAGAATGTACAGACAATGAATATGTGCCAAAAGATGCAATAATCTATTTTACTTATTGAAAAGAAGTAAAAAATAAGAAAAATAAGAAAATAAGTGAAAAAATACTGCCTTCATTAGGTTTTTTGAAAATGACTAATGCATTAGTTGCTTTTGTGTTATTTGAAAAACATATTTTTTTAATTCAGGAATCTAAAGAATGCCCACAGACCATGTATGAGCAAAAAGCCACATTTCTAGTGTGTGAATAGATACAAAACATTGTATCTTAGCTTAACAATGACTTGTTTGTGTTTGAATATGACTTTTCCATAAGGGTGGACTGAGTGGTCAGGAAAACTTGGAATCTATTACTTATTCTGGCATAGGAACTGGGAAATGCATTTACGACTAACACTATACAAGAACTTTGCTACCTCCTACCTCAGCTCTACACTCAGGGAATATACCATCAAGGTGGAATATCTCACACCTATGACCCTCAGTCCAAAATTGAATGAAAGCTTAGCAAAGGCTTTGGGGTTCATTCATTTCCAGTTCAAACAACCCCAGGGCCAGCCACACTGCATGGGCAGATCATAGTCCTGTTGTACGTTTGACCTGCTTATCTCCATTCACTTTTTGTACATCTGGAGGTCTTCTCACCAGCACAGCTGGACTATAGATCACTCCTGTAGAGGCTGTGAAGTGTCTGATAATGCCAGGTACAGGCTTAGTGTCTGTCCTGCTCTGAACAAAGGCCTACTTTGCTAGGACTTCTTACAGCAAGCAGCACTGTCAAACTGCACTGCCATTGGACTCATTAGAAATGCCATACATAAAAATGGCCTAGCCCCAGGATCCCTCTGGGACAGTCACAGCCACCAGCAGGGAGTTAACAGAATAAGTTATACTCCCCACATACTCTCTCAGCCTCCCTGACTTGCCACTCAGAGATGGCCTGAGTTAGGGGTGGTGTCTTTGGCTACATCAGTACTTGTTAACATTGAGTCTGTATGCAAGGTGACAGCACTTGTTCATAAAGCTGGGTTTACTCTCCCTCCAGAGCAGCTTCCAAGTTGGCAACATGTCTTCTCCATGTCAGTTCTTGCATTATGCCCAGGCATTGCCTGGAGCAGTGCTAGTTTTCTGACTCCTAAACTGTGCTGGGGACCAAGCTAACAATTCAAGAGTGTGGGCTGTCTCATGTTGGTACTCAAACCTGAGCTCCATCTCTCTGTTTAGTTTACTAATGAAGACAAAGACATAGTGTTTAATAGCCCACAAATAGATTTATCTTCCTAGTATTTGTCTAAATGCGCTTTGAACACATGTAAATTTGTAGCTTCCAGAATTGATGAGAGTTTTACGGTCAATTTCAGTGAGAAAAGAGTCGAACCAATGCTGGCTGTCTTCAAATCCTACCATTTGTTTTTCTGAAGTGTTAAAGAACTCAAGCTCTGTACTGCAGATTGTTTAGCAGGCCTTTCATTATAAATGTGAGAGAAATAAACAATACCTGATAATACTGTATTAGTCAATAACTCAGTACTCATATATATGGTAAACCAAATTTAAAAAAAATATAAGCCCAACAGTTGCTATAAAAATTCTATGTAAGCATGTACAGATTTTTGCTAAGAATAGAAGACATAAATATGTTAATTTGTCACATGCAATCAGCAGATTGTTATGAGAAAATGTTGAAATTCATACAGCACAAGATATTTTACAGATAATTATATAAACATTAAGCAGATTGGCTTAGATTTTAAAGCATTTTGCTGTATCATTTACCATATTTTACACTAAATAAATAGTTACGTAATATTTAAAAGATCCTAGCTGCAATTTCAAATCTGTTAAATAATTACATAAATATTATATATTAATTATTTCAGTTAAGTAAAGCATGCAAAATGCCATTTCATGAATTAGTATCATAGATTTAATTTTTTTCTTATATGTTTGCCCCCCTCAACAACATGACTTAGGAAAAGCATTAGTTTTCTAAAATGTGAGACTGCTTTTGTTGTGACAGCTGCCACATTAATGTAGTAGTAAAAGAATGAACTTAAACATGTGTTCAAATATTTGAACAGTTCCAGCAAAATAAATAGGATATCTTTGTGCCTGAAGTTAAGTTGATACCCAAGTGCTTTGCTTGATCTCAGCCTATAGATTGGCAATTCCATTAAAATTATTTACATCAGAAAACCCAAAGGTTCAGTGTCTTGACAGTAGCTGAGGAAGGTGTGCTTGAAGAAAACTCTTGCTGGTAGTGATATGCATCTAGAATAGACTCCTAGTTTCCACCATAGCCAAGCCAAGTCCATAGATAAGAAAATTCTTAAACAAGAAATAGTGTCATTGCAATTGTTGTTGATGGGTTTTTGTTCCACTGACTTATCTGGTCATTTTTGGAACCTGCATAAACTTTTACCTTCACTTAATAAAAGAAAATAAAGAGGAGATTTATATCTATTTTACATTCTTAATAACACCATAGTCTTGAAGTTATTAATCAAATTGCAAAATGCTGGGGATTATGTTGTTTTCAAAATGTTACATCAAAAGATAGAACAAAATCATACAGCAGAAGGAATACTATGTTATGAGCATATGCTGTCCTTATTTTTCAGCAGTACTCTTTTAATCTCTCCCTCTAGTTTTCCTACTCTCCTTAGGTCTAACAACACAATTGTTGTGTAACTGGTCTTGGCAAATTAGGTCCACATTAGGTTCACAAGATTTTGTAGTACCTTTTCCTTTCATTCCTCTGACCAATCAACACTCACTAAATCTGTGACTCCCTGGTAATGGTGATGACTAATTTTAAACTTCAAATATTACAACATACAGATTTAGTCCACATATTTCACTATCTGGTAGTTTTCTGGCTAAGATCTTACCTAATATATGCAAGGTGTTGCATATATTGCAGCACAGTGTTGAAAAACTTGGAAAATAATGATACTTCATGGAAACAATTTAAAAATTGGCAGCTTCAGAAGAAAATAGGCAATGCTTTTTGTGTGTAGATGCAAACTCTGTACTAAAGAATTGGAAAATAACCCTGGATTTAATGGTCCATAAGCAGGGGGTAGCTCTAACTTACAAGTTCCTTTGGCTGTGAATCTATCCATGAAGCCATGGAGTGAGTTGGCTGATAAAAACAATTGGGGGAAAAAAAAACCCAAGAAAGATTTTTGATATTTTTATGGAGTAGTATCCATTTTTTTAAAAAAGTCTTTATAACAAACACCTATCCATCTAAACCGTGACTAAGTCACATTTAGAAACTGTTGAACTGAATGTTTTTCAGAAGTTCATTAGCATATTTCTAATACATTGTCCTGTGGAATAATCTATGTGATTTGGCAAGCAAATTATTTTCCTAAAATTCCACTTTATAGCAGTGCATCTCCTCTAATCACTGAGAAGAAACCCACTTGCAAAGCTTCTATGAAGGTAGCCAGAACTAAACTCGAAGCATTCCCCCATGCTTCATCTAAGGGTAAGGACACACACTTAACCTTGTCTATGGGAAGATGCATAAAGCAATTGGAAGCTAGAACTGCTCTCCTAAAGAACTATTATTTCCCTCATTTTACACACCCTAAGTTAAAGGTATCCTCAGTTTCCCCTTGCTTTGGAAGAATGTCCAGCAAAACTTAAGGTTCTGAAGTACTTTGCATGTGCCACACAGATTAACTCATTAGACATACCTGATCATCACATTTCATACCCAGAGTTTCTTGTTGGTTTATACAGGATTTGGTCCAGGGTTTCATTTAGGGTGTGCTATTTTTTCTATCCTCTCTCTTTTTGTCCCATTTCACTGACATGACAAGATTTCTCATTGATTAGATGAGGGAACATGGTTGGCACAAACAGTTCGTTCCAGCAGGGTCATCCGTTTACTAGTCTCTGACCCTGTTCATTGATTTTCTTCCATGGCTGCCATCTTCTTCCATTCTCTTCCATCTTCCAAGGAACAATACTTTCTGTTCCTTGTTATAATAGAGACTATATGCATTTTCATAAAACCTTCAGGCAGCATCTCAGTGAAATATAAAGCAATGGCAAGACACTGATGATATATATATATTACAATGATACAACCCAAAGATAAATTGGCAGTGCAGTGCTATCTTCACATTAGCCATTTTCTCAGAACATTGACTAAGCAGTTGTTGTAGCAGTAGCAGTATGTGTTCAGAGAGGGATAACAAAGAGGGAAGAGACACAAAGAAATTCCTTCATACTACAGGCGTGAAGTAATCAGGTTTGTTTAGTATAGACAGAGGCACCATTCTCCCTCCATTCCTAGGAAGTAATGCAGTAAGACTGAATTAAAAACCATAAAATTTACTGAAGTGATTACAGGAGAGAGAGGCATTGGTTTTATTTAGAGTAGACCTAAGTCCTATTTACAAGTTTTTTCCACAACCAAAATGTACAAACCTGAAGTTTTACACATGATCCTATAACCCATGAAAGTTAGAAATAAGGCAGGAAATATCACAAGTATCATTTTGAAATCACAAGGGATAGAAACACTGAAGGAGTAAATGTATCTCTACAAGAATAGAAGGGGGAAAATGGTCAAATGGGATTCGTCGTAACCTTTCTTGCAATGCATGAAGCAGGCATAAAAGTGAAAGGTTATTCAAAATGCACAAATAAAGTTCCTTTCACAAGAGATATCTTTAACTCATAGGACTCCTGACCACTTCAAATCATTGTATGTAAGGGATTGATTAAATTCACAAAAGAATTAGCCATCTATAAAGAACATGAACATCTAGAGCTACAATGTATTTTAAAATAAATACAGATTTATTCAGTTAGTTAAAGAAGCAGATGGTTAACCATGTTTCAGGACAGCCTCTCAATATTAAGACTTAGGGTGAGACTTAGACTACAAGTGAGCACGTACATGGTAAATGCTGAAAAAATAATCTTATTTTAGTATTCAGATATGTGGTTTTAGCACACTGGCATACCGTATCTGCATTTATTCATTCTGTATAGTATGAGAGGAGCAGATGCCTTGAGTAATATGATCACTAATGGAAAGTAGGGATATATTTGGGACCTGACTTGTTGAAAAGGCATGCAATACAGAGGTTTCATAGAATCATAGAACACCAGGTTGGAAGGGACCCCAAGGATCATCTGGTCCAACTTTTCTTGGCAAAAGTACAGTCTAGACAAGAAGGCCCAGCATCCTGTCCAGCTGAACCTCAAATGTGTCCAATGTTGGGAAATCCAACACTTCCCTGGGGAGATTATTCCAGTGACTGATTGTTCTCATAGTGAAAAATTTTCCTCTTGTGTCCAGTTGGAATGTCCACAGGAGTAACTTGTACCCATTACCCCTCATTTTTCCCATGGGACTCCTTGTAAAAAGGGAGTCTGCATGTTCTCTGTAGTCACCCTTTAAATACTGGAATGTGGTGATAAGGTCTCCCTTAAGCCTTCTTTTCTCAAGGATGAACAAAACCAGTTCTCTCAGCCTTTCCTCATATGGAAGGCTTCCTAGTCCTTTGATCACCTTTGTGGCCCTTCTCTGGACCCTCTCCAGCCTGTCCACATCTTTTTTGTACAGCGGGGACCAAACCTAAACACAGTATTCCAGGTATGTCCTGACAAGTGCTGAGTAGACTGGAATAATTACTTACTTATCTCTGCTGGTGATGTCCTTGTTTATGCAACCCATCATTCTGTTGGCTTTCTTTGCAGCTGCAGCACACTCTTCACTCATATTGAGCTTGTTGTCTACCAGGGCCCCCAGGTCCCTTTCCACAGAGCTGCTCTCCAGCCAAGTAGACCCCAGTCTATGCCGCATTCCTAGATTATTTTTTCCCAGGTGCAAGACCTTACACTTGTCCTTGGCTTCAAAAGAGTGTAATCATGGTGCTTCAGACAGGCTAATTAGCGGTGCAGAAAAATGTCCAGGCTAATTAACTTTGGCAGAGTGCTGTTTGAATGTGACTACACACTGCTCTGGGAGTGTAGTTAGTGTCTCTGTACTAAGTAGATGTAAGATCTGCTTAATATTTATGATTCATCATTAGCCTTTCCTACTATCTTGTTGCCAAGAACTTGTCTTTTTAGAGAATTTATTTTACTGTTGCATGTGTATGTACTGTGGTATGCATGATACAGAGCTTCGTATTACAGATGACAGGCTGATTGACTCTACACCAGGATGTTTCAAAGTGTTGTCTGACTAACCAGGCCAGCTTTAGACCAACTCTGGAACATTCATGAAAGACAGTGAAGAAAATCAGTTTGATATCTGCTTATAGCTACAAAAATCTGAGAAATTTGTGAAAGGTTCTGAATCTTTATTGGAAATCTTTTAGGGAGCCATTTAAATCTGAAAAAGGTTGAAATGCCCTGCTCTGGATTTCAGGCCTTCCCATCTGCAATCTGATCTTCTTTCAAACTTTCAGCACTCCTTCATTCTTGGATTATATTGCTGTAGTGATAGACCAGTGCCAGAAGTAATTCTTCAAAACAACCATTACTACTATGTAACATAGATGACAGTGCAATTTAAGATGTGAATATTCTTTTTCTTCCTCTATTGAATCTGTGGTGTAGATAATAGGTAGTTTTGTCACTGCCAGACAAGTGGTTTCCCCTCTAGGAGATCCCTCTGCACTCAGAAAATCATTCTTTGAATTACTTTCTTCTTGTGGGGTGAACCCTAGTAAAACTGAAATGTCAAACACTAGCAAGGAGAGATGGTATTTTATCAGGCACTTACATCACAGTGACTGAGTAAAACTGAATCAAGTATATTATTCTCTGAAGTACAGATTGTTGGCAACTTGGTATTAAGAAAAGCTACAGATGAATTATAAGTGTTAAACAGATCTTAGAGCTACCCACAACCTACTGCAAAGACAGCAACAGACTGGTAGGTAAGAGCTGGAAAAGACCTATTTGGGCATGCAGGTCAGCTATCTGCCAGTACAAAACTGTTCTCTACATTGCAAAGGCTAATGAGGTAAAATTTCAAGGGGAGATAATGGTTTACGTAAACCATATGACAACAATGGAAGTATTACATTAATTTGTTAGGTCTCTGTCTAGGCTAATTGTATGTTGGTGCAATGATCTGGCCTTATTTGAGGCCAGTTCTAGTTGAGTTCCAATAGAAATGTTAAGGCAAGGGATGTTATTGCTTGGAAGTGAGAAAATCTAAATGTTTTGAGAATTACTCTTTTCAATTAAACAAAATAGAGGTATGCAGCACTGTATCCATGTTCCTGTCACCTTCTTAATAAACTACATGGTGGCATCTAAAGCCTATGACTTTGAGGTGACTTTGCCATGCTTATTGTTCAGAATTTCCAGGGATTCCAGTTATCCTTGTTTCCTTGATAAATAAGCAGGAACTGGTCAGCCTTGGAGATCCTTGGCTATTGGAATCCATAATACAAACATTGTGCCCAGGAAACAGGCCTTACTGCAATGATGCTTAGAATGTTTACTTGCGATCTCTTCAACAAACATGCAATAGTTTCTGGTACATTTCCAGAAAAATCCAGAAGATGGTGGGCTGGTAACTAGAAATAATATTCTTATTTTTCAAATGGCTTGAGTCACAAGTTAAATCCAGCCATTTTAACGACATTTTAATCCAGCAGCCTCCAAGATAATGTCCTGGGAAACCAATATCATGGGTTAGAGCAAGCAGATGAGTCTTTCTTGGAAAGAAGGAATTCACAGAAGAGCTTGGACACCTCAACATGATCACTTTCTATATTTCTACAGCAAGAAAGGCTAATGATACGCTTTCATTTATGTAAAGAGGGAAGATGAAGCAAAACTGAGAAGGACAGAAGTAATCCAATGAAACCCAAGTCATACAGAAATCAGGGGTCAAGCCTAAGCTAGTCAGCTTGGTTCATAATAAGTGGAGACAGATAGGCACTTCTAGAGGGGCAAACACAGCATACAAAAATTGTATATGCTGACTTATTGGAAGCTGCCAGGGACTAAAGAGGGAACCAGAACAATCATTGTACACAAGGGTGCTAAAGCACTTGATTCTACCAAAAGGTCCTGAAGTGCATAGAGTCTATATATGTTGTTTTGGTAAGACCAAAATTGTAACAGGACCATGAGCTGTTTTTTCATAATTCAGGAAGAATATGTAAATACAGCTTCAAAAAGGGACAAAAGGTGTAAAGCAGCCCCCATGTGACACAGGAAGTATGGTGAGTGATTTAGCTTACCAAATAAGAAGGTAAATTTGATAAGGTTTGTGGCTGTATATGAGGAAGCTAACTGAAAATTGGTAGATGTAGAACTTCTAGACTCACTGACTAGGACTTAGCAGCTTCTGTCACTGGAAGACAAACTTTAAAAAAAATGTAATATTGATATTTCTTAGTTTTGAGGCACATCTCAGGCAAGCACAGAATAATTTGTTAGGACAGACAGTAAGATTTACTACAATCTGTAGTACTAAAACAAGAATAAATCATTTAAAGATATTCTTTAGTCAAATCTGGGAAAAGTCCTGTGATCTGTGTCAAACTGTAAGACAAACTTGTCCATTCTAACCATAAAATCCATGGGACAGTTCCCACATATTTGTGTTCTTTTACAAGACCTGGAAGGAACTGCATTCCTTTAGCAAGTTAATACTTCTTCCACAGTTATTTTTCAGGGCTTTAGATAGATATTTCCATGTGGGAAGATGCCATTTTTCCGGAGATTATATGGTTAGGTAAATATTTTCAACTTTGTTTTATTCTACTGTCTTCAAGGCAAGTAGTCACATAGGTAGGACTACTGTACTTTGAAGACTTGTACAGTATGAGATAACATAATATTTAACATCATCTGGGTCAAATGCTCAGATAAAGATGTAGATTGTGATCCAGAAAATGAATTTCCATGGGTCAGACTGGCAGGGAGTTTGCTTTTGTTTCTACTTTGTTCTACAGCCAAGGATTCATTCATTAAACTCACCTGTTCTCCATTACTATCTCTATCCTGGGATGGAGCTGCCAGTTATACAGACTTCCTGCAGACATGTAAGTCCTTTTCGAAGAGTTATGTGAGATGCATCAGAAGTTCTTATGTGAGATGCATCAGAGTCTCTGGTTTTGGAGTTGCCAGAGGAGACAGATCTGTCACTGTACTTTAGATTTCTAATCCAGCATAATTGCAGAGAGAGAAAATATGGCTGAGGCCACATTCAAAAAGAATTTTGTAGTCTATCAAAAGTACATGGTACCGCAGCATCACTCCTGGGTGGACTATAATGCTCTTGATAGAACTCAATCTAGATCACATGACTGTTCTTTCTATCTTTAAATTCTAGCTAAAAATTCAAGGCAGAAAAGCTCTGGGTTTAGTGCTTCTAGAAACATTTTCTGGAATGGAACTTTCATCATTCTGCAACCTTGCAGGTTTACTCAGTGGGATTATGGAATGATAGAAATAGAAGATCTTAGGCTACAATCCTTTAAAATTTTTAGCCATTGTCATAATTTTTAAGGGTAAACATATCAACAGGTTGGGCAGGGAATAAACACTGCTGGGCTTGTCTCTTTGCCACACTAGGGAACATAGAGCAAGAAATTAAAAATGAAATCCAGAACTGTTTAGAACAAGATTAATTCTTTTTGGATCAATATGTAACTCCCATTTTAAATGCCTTGCTCTCAATAGAATGTATTTTGCAACATGTTACCTCAATAAGTATCATTGGTGGTACGAGTATGCACCTTTTGGGCATTCATTCTCTTATCTGCAACAGCTTGATTCTTGATTCCTGTATTGAATATTTTTATTGATTCCACTACTTACATTACACATTTCACATTAGAATGAGAGATGAAAATACTGCCTCCACTCTAGGCTGTGGGAGAAATGACCAAGTATTGTCCCTTACTTGGTGAAAAAACCTCATACAAAGAATGAAAAAGCAGTAATGAAATATTTTAAAGGTGGAAGATGATTAATAAGGAGATCTATGAAATGACTTTCACAGTGATGACATAATATTGTTTATTACCATCACCCCAAATAGTGGTCTCAACCACTAAAAACAAATAACAATTTAAAAAGAAATTCAGAAAAGAAACCAAACAACAGAAAGATCTGAGTTTGTAACTTAAACATTTATATTGAAAAGCTTTTAGCTATTTTCTCCAAGGTTCCAGCAAGTAAACTTGAACATAATTTTGAGAAGTAGCATTTTCTTTTGAGTTTGCTTTTATTCAGTTTTGCTGCAAAGTAGTTGAGAACATATAGAGCACTTCAGTGAGACTGGCTGCATTTACAGATGGAAGAAAAGGATGATAATTAGTGAGTTTACTGCATTTCAAAATACGAGACAAATAAATTGTATCCTGCCTTTTGGTGGTGTCAGTAATATGCCGGTAACACAACTATTTCCATAATAACTAAACAAAGAAGTAGTCAAAATATGAAAAAGAGAGGGGATGTATATGATGTAATTAAAATGTGTTATGTGGGTGTGCAGAAAGAACACTTACGTGTCATAGGTTCGTGAGTAATATGACATCTTAAAGAACTGAGAAAAAAAAAATCTAGCCTACATGATAAGCACAACTTTGTACAAACATTTACAGATTTGTTAAATGAGAATAGCCAGTAAACAACTTTAACTGTACGGGAAGAATATGAGCTTTTAATAGAAGTGCTCAGGCACAGACAATGTGAAAGAATTTCATTCAAGAGAAAATGTGTATTATTGCTTTCCGAAAGTGACCAGAGCAGGAGTCTGTAAGGCCATTCTGTGCATCAAAATCCCACTTTGAACCTGCTCAAAGAGAATTCTGCACCCAGACTAGAATAATTCATGTGTCCCTGATGGAATAAGAGAGAAAGACATGCACAGTGATGGACTGTGTCAGGATTGTTCAGTGCGGATAGCCAATGACAGTCAGACTTTGTAGATCCAGTTAAAAATGATTCTACTGGAAGTAGCAACACTGAAGGTATCAAAAAAATCAAAGTTATTTTTTGTTGTTGTACCACAATGGGAAGCCTGAGAAAGAATTAATGCACTCACCTTCTTACCTTCTAACCTCACAAAATATAAAAAGTTAAATGTTATATCTCATATTCTAGTAAGATTAACTCCATTTTCCTTGTGCTCTCTCTTTTCCCACTGTTATTTCAACACTTTCTTTCAATCAGTTGGGCACTTATTTACAATGGGAAACAAAATAAACCATGGTGGAGAAATAAAGAAATGAACAAGCAATAAAGACCATCTAAATATTGTAGGTAGCTATGCACTAACTTCTTACTGAATCTTCATTTCCTTTATTTCACCTCCAAAAGTGTGAAGTGTAATATTCTCAGTAAATGGAAAGAAGAAATGTGAACTGAGGGCATGCTGGAGCAAGACACAAGATGGAAGGGGCTACACATTGTATATCTTTGACTCAAAGCTTCACAATTGCAGAACTGCCACGAACAAGTAAGGCTGAATGGCTAGAAGGCAATGAGAAGTCCAGGGGGAAAACAGCTAACGTACTTCTTGTTGCTCTCTTTATTTGCTAATTTAGTTAAACAGGACTACTTTTCAACAAGAGAAACCATATTTATATGGTGTAAATTAGGGAAGGTAAAATAGTAAAATGGAGAGGTTTCATTTTCAAGTCAAAGGCTGGTAGGTTTGCAATGTTACAGGTACTGGTTGAAAAACAATTTTACAGAAAATGTCATATCTATAATAGGATAGATGCATTTTGCCCTAACCCCAAAATATTTTATTCTAAGGCCGATGAGAACTGAAAGTTCTTGATTTGGTAAATGGCATATTGTAACATTTTCATAAAGAAAATTTTGATTTTGTGTATCAT
Source organism: Strix uralensis (assembly GCF_047716275.1). Taxonomy (NCBI): domain Eukaryota; kingdom Metazoa; phylum Chordata; class Aves; order Strigiformes; family Strigidae; genus Strix; species Strix uralensis. The sequence continues at coordinate 42,391,992 of NC_133976.1, forward strand.
CTCATGCTCAAGTTGACAATAATTTTAGAGAAAATCAAACCAGCTTAAATAAAATATTTATTGTCTCTAATCATTGTACAAAACTATTCAAATAAATGAAGAAACCAATTTAAAAAAATCAAATACTATCATTCTGGGTACAAAAAGAAGGTAAGGTGATTTTTGAGGTCCCATTTTGCTTTGGTTCAAGCCATAGAAAAAATTGCACTACCAGAAGACCCTTAGCTTCTCCCAAGAAAAATGAATATCCAGACTTTATGAAATCTTTCAAGGATGCTACAATTCCATCTGCAAAGCAGAAGTATGCATTCTGACCATATTTCCAGGCGTTGTGGTGTTGTTGCTGATCATTACAGCTTTACTACCTGAAAATATAGAGAGCGGTGTCCTTATATCTTATAAATCATAAATTTCATCCCTGTTCTGTACTGGATGCGGGCAGAAAGGTGACATTGTGCAACAAACATTTTCTTGTAGAAGTTTACAGTTTCTTAAGTATCCAGAGGTCTCTGCTGAAGAGTTAAAGATATTATTTCAGGTTTGATTTTTTTACATTTATTTTTCTATAAATACCTGTTTTCTTAAAAGGCAAATGGTCCCTTTTGTTCTGGTCAGCAATTCCTTAGAGATTCTAATTAAATCTAGTCCATTACAGCCCATTAGGTGGAGTTAAAAACCAATTTGGTTTCCGTTCCCCAGTCCATGCCAACGTGCTTACCCAATTACTTCCACAGTGCTTTAAAGATGAGATTTTCAAAAGCATCAGCATTGGCAAAATGCTGTTTTCAGTAAGTCAGTGGTCATCCCATTGACTTCAAATCTATGAGAAACATAATAGCAAATGTCCAAGTATCTATTAAAGATCCAAAGCTGTCTAAATTATGGGAGAGCACTGTAATACATTGCAGCAATACCACTAAGCTAATTAGTTGCTGCTTTCAGTGGCTTCTTATGTCAATATAATTCAATTGCTTAAGAGCATCTTCCCCATTCTGGTTTTGGGCAGTAATGGGGACTTTTTTATTATAACTGACACTAGCAATTAGATTTCAGAGATTACTTTATGAACCTAATTTAGTTTTTTCTTTAGAAACACTACTATTAAGTCACAGAAAAACAAATTTTGGAACTTATGAGCTTGTTTATCAGGGTAGAAAGGAAAGTAGAAGCAGTCAGAGAACACCTGAAATCATTCTACATTTAATAATTCACTAAATATCAATTTGAAAGGAAAGCAAACAACAAAGACTGGAGTGATCCGGATGCAGAATATAGAAATCTGGGTCCCAAATGCTTGTCTGAGTGTTAGGGATTTTGTCCTTCTGAACATCCTTCAGTGTTTTTCTCATTTTTACTTTTGTTTTTAGCTTACATACCATTGTGAAATTTTTCTTCCCCTACAGTTTTAACTTCCAAAATATGCAGCATTCCTTTATAAAGGAATTAAAGGACTCCAAAGCTGGTTTTTATATTATGTATGTTGTTAGTATTTTGAAAGCAAAAGAGAAACATTTTTTATAACCAATGTTAGAGCCTGGAGTTAAGTCTCACACGGGTAGAATCCAGTATTTGAGGTAATCTGACTCTTATGGTTGCATAACAGTTCTAAGAAAGGCTTCACAAGTGAGAGCAGGTTATTCTGTCTTCTGGGAAGAAACTCAGAGCCCTCAGTCAGACCCTAATTGCTATTAAGCTTTCCAGTCAGATGCCTCCTAGTGGATTTAATAAATAGTGACAAATTAAACAAATTTTAGTCTGTGTCAGAGTGGCAAGGAACAAGTTTTCTAAAGGTCTGAAAAGTATTAATCACATATATTTAGTTAAATAGTCAACCCAAGTCCCTTGGGTTTAGCTCCATGCGTGGTAATCTCTCAGCTAATATCCAAGTCTTGGAATCCTCAGTTACCACCCCTTGTAAGCCAGTGTATTAATGCAAAACTAGGTAGGTTATGCTGATATGCAAAGCAATGAAATGCAGCAAGGGAAGAACCAGCATGGCAGCTCTGGCAACTCCTTGGCCCTGGCAGGGCATCCCTTGGCAACACAGAGGGTTGCAGGCTGCCACTGCTTGAACCCGAGGTGGGTACCAGCTCCCCATTCTGAGCCACAGGAACACAGCTGATCTTGTTGCCCATTTGGTTATATGTGATTTACAAAGCTGTAAGAACAATCTTGTTAAGAGGAAAAGAAGGAAATAAAGACAAAATAGCTTCTCAATTGTAGGTACAAGGTGTTAGGCAGTGCGCCAATTGCCCTCCATCTGTATTCTGCATCTGTTGACTTTTGCACATTTTGTTGTGTGTTTTCAGCACTTTTCACTGATTACAGATTTAGATGCCATAATTTCTACCAAGTATGATACCAGAAAATTGTCAAAATATTTGCAGCCAAGTGCAAATCTCCTCAAAATTCCACTGCCTTTAAATTCCAAAGCTTTCAAGCAAAAAAAAAAAAAAAAAAAAAAAAAGAAGAAATATTGTTTAGCTTCATCAGTTTCTTCAGAAAAAAATTTGTGCATTTTACAGTGCAAGATGATGACTTTTAGATCAAAACTTTCTGATTGGTTCATACTGGGATTAGAATTTCCACAACCAAATACTTTTACCTTTATACATTTTAAAAAAATGTATTTTCAGATTTTCCAAAGTTGATCAATGAAATTATTTCTTTATTTCCAGTTTGGAGGGGAGATAAATTGTTCTTTGACAACAAAAAAACTAAATGAGAAGGGAAATGTTTCTTCAATAGTAAAGACAGACAGGACAAAAATAAATTGAGTGGTGCCTGGATTGTAGTGACCATTAGAGTACTTTGAAGACGAAACAAAGGAAAAAGTGAAGGGAAGACAGTAACCACAGACTATGCTGGATAACCCTTTGCTCCAACATTAACCAAAGTTTCAGAGAGAATTAAGCGAAGATCACACACACACACAAATAAAGGAATATTTTTCTTTTTTTCTGTTGAACTTTTCTTTCTGGTGAATATTCTGTCAGATAAGATGAGATCTCAGCATTCATTTTTTTGAGTAATTATATAGATACCAAAAAAGACAATAGAGGAGTAAAGGCTGTTAAGTCATTTAAATGTGGACACAGAAATGTAGGTCCACTTAATAAGCAAGCTCAACAGGGAAAATCCAACATGATTTTTTTCAGGTTTTATTTCTTCGTTCTTAAGCTTTTAATGTTTTGTTGCTATTGTTTCCTGTCTATCAGGCCGAGCAAGGGCCTCAGTGAGACTCGAATTCTCTATAGATTTTCCTGCTGGCTCCTAAACTGAGTATAAGTACAATATTCCCAGGCTTATCCAGCTCTGTTTTAGAATCCATTTGTAATCCACACAAGAGCAGTGAAGAAGAAACATACACCATATTATTACTGGGATAATTGCTGTCTGACTAATCTCACATTTCATTGCTGCTGGGCCTCTTCTTATTAGCTGTGAATGTTTACAATTTTGGGTGATTGTGTAAGTCCTTCTTGCCTCATCTAGCCCCTCTGCAGAACCGACAGTTGTCCTTGACTTTAAAGCATGATAGATTCTGCTTCATTTACAATGCATCCAAATCCACTCTAAACAGACTTTCCGTTTCTTGGTGAAGTGCCAGTGATTCTGAACAGTCAGATCCTGCCAGCTATTACTATTGTCAATAGCTGACTTGCGGGAGGAAAGACATGGTATGCAGCTTTGAAGTAGTTGATCAGCTATGCTCAAGTGACCTCTGCTAGCTATATGTCTGTAGCTTGTATTTGTTGTATCCTCGTACTTCTCATTTCAGTATGCTGTCAAAGAAAGAGATCTGAGAAATGTCTCTGTTCATCTGCAAAATCTGAAAACAGGGTCTGCCTTCTGTTGCTTAGTGTATGAGGCTAACCTCAAAGCTACGTATGATCATCTCACTTCCAAGACCGGACAAAAGGGAGTTAAAAGAAAAATAATAAGATTTATATTTATCCTAGAAAAAACAAACTCTGGTTGGTTTCATATACTCCACTATTTTCTGTTTTCCATAGCCACATGCCTTTAGTCTTTCCTTTGTTTACTTTCTCATTTTTAACACCTCAAGACAGAAATTTAATAGGATTCATTAGTAGACGTAGTGCTTTATTTTTGTGAAAACCAAGTTTGTCACAGTTCGACCAGGTCTTTAACCATCAGTAAATGCAAGTTCAATTTGCTGGTCGCTTCTGGTTTGATAAGGGTACAACAGCTGTCACACCACATCTGTGACCATCCTCCAGCACACCAGGAACTCACGTTTCCTCTTTCTTGAGAAGAGCAGACACTGTGTTGCTTTAAAACACCCCCTTTTTGGTAAATCTGCATCTGGCAATGCCTGAAATCCTGGAATTCTGTCCCTCAGGTGAGACCCCTAATCACGAATCTGGAAGCTTCTGTTTCTTACTTTCTAGATCAATGAATATTTGATTATTTTAAAACTGAAAAGCTCTGGATGGAAAGGAGCCTATTGCAAACAACACTATAACTGCACATCGGTACATGCTCCCCAAAGACAGGACACCACAGGACCTATTTCAGGACCAGCTTCCATGATAGAAAGAGGCATGTCCCCCATATTCCTACCTTGTATTGGTCAGCCACCTGTACAGATATCAGGGGATATCTCTTAGGCATCTGCAGTGGCACAAAACACCTATATCTAGGCACCTGAAACACTTTCTTAAATGCATAAAGCAATATTCTGCTGGATGTAACTACCAGTCATCAGAAGCGAATGTTAAAATCTTCTCATGGTGAATATGGAGTCGAATATAGTGACACAACATCCCACATGATACTTTAAGCACTGTGTTATAAGAACAAACCTCCCTTCCCTTCCCTTCCCTTCCCTTCCCTTCCCTTCCCTTCCCTTCCCTTCCCTTCCCTTCCCTTCCCTTCCCTTCCCTTCCCTTCCCTTCCCTTCCCTTCCCTTCCCTTCCCTTCCCTTCCCTTCCCTTCCCTTCCCTTCCCTTCCCTTCCCTTCCCTTCCCTTCCCCTCCCCTCCCCTCCCCTCCCCCTTCCCCTTCCCCTTCCCCTTCCCCTTCCCCTTCCCCTTCCCCTTCCCCTTCCCCTTCCCCTTCCCCTTCCCCTTCCCCTTCCCCTTCCCCTTCTCCTTCCCCTTCCCCTTCCCCTTCCCCTTCCTCCTCTGCCCTGCTCTGTCCTCCCGACTCTCTCCTACTAGGGCTCCAACACTAGAGTGTTTGCCCAGAATTGTCACATTCTTTATGCAAGGAAAGAGTGTGAAAAAAGTATAATCAAACTCGTTTTCATTCAGACATCATTGATATTTTTGGCTTGGCAGCCATCCTCACTCCCTACAAGCATGCCTCTACTGCAAGATGCTGCACTAATAATCCTGACACATTTCCCATCTTCTTAATTGTATCTAAATGTTCACTACAGCACTAATAACTCATAGTGGGGAGTTTAGATATTGTTCAGGGAATGTGATAAACATTCCCAAATTTTCATATTCCAGACTGTCCTTCCATCTATATGGAGTAGAACAGAAATCTGTCTTTTCTACTGGAAAGTCTTTGGAGAAGGATTGTCTTCAAACTCATGAATTTTAAATGTTTAAATGCCTTGCTCATTTGAAAACTAACTGTAACAAGCAAAGCAAATGCATTCCTGAGAGGAGGCTTGTCCGTGAGTACTCTGACACTGAAAATCCAAACTTCGCTTCTAATCTTTCTCCTTTCTACACATCTCTTGTAGATATAAAATCCTAAATTTTAATGGCACTAAGCTGTTTCTCCATTTTCTTTTTACCTCCTTTGAGGAGCTAAGGGCTTGTCTATTTTTGCGTCTCTTTTACTCCCATCCTGTCAATGCTATCCTCCTCTAGTGGCAGTATTAATTCAGAGTCCTTTGACAGGATGTTCTAAAGACGTGAATGTCAGGGAAAGCTGAAGCATCACCATAGCATTATGCAAAAATGTCTATTGTAATATAAATCCCTATGCCACAGCAATTTTAGCTTCTCATTTAGTCACTTATACAAGATGTGCTATAATCATGGTGAAGGCATAACTTATTGTTGTACTGATAGATTCCATACAATCAGTGCATTGTAAAATATGATGAAAATCAAGTTTTATTCTGGCAATTCAGCATTACATGACAATAGAGCTACTGCTCCCTTAAATCCTCCACAGTTCTCAGTCGTTTTTCTGTTGGCTGAAACTGCTTTTCCCAGAGGTTTTGAGATGTAGCCAAGTCTCATTGACAATACTTCTCAGTAGCTATTCTCCATCTGACTAACAGAGCATCAACTGACTCCCTGACCCTTGCAAGAGGAATTCCCCCGACGGATCTAAAAAAAATAAGTCACACAAAACCTCCAGCCCATCATAAAACAGTATTTATTTTTCCCTCCTGAGCAGAGAGTACAGGCTGCAGATGCCAAGCTGGGGAAGGTCTCCTCTGAGAAGCTACATGTGTCTCTTTGGCAAGCTCCATAGGCTGTTGTCCTGGCACCACAGCAGCCACCACTGGCTCTCCCACCTGGCTGACAAGTCCCAGCCTGCTGGCCTTGCTCAGCCTTCCACCTGAGACTTCTGATCTATCTTCCCAAGGCTGAATCTTCAAGATACTAGATCAAGACATCTCCTGTAACCTCTCACCCTGAAACAGCTTTTTGTGCAAATAAAACATGATGCATTTTCATAATATTCCCAGCCTCATTTGAGGGAATGAATTAGCTTTTGTAAGATCTGTCCTTTGGCTTAAGGAAGACAGACAGCAGCCTCTTTACTGTTTTTCTGTGCAATAAGTCAGGATTTTTTGTGATGCTAAGTAACTCTTTCATACTGACAAGTGATAACATGGAAAAGTTTTAGAGCAGTAGTACAAAGTGCTTTCAGTGAACATGCAGATGTGATATCACAAATGGAGTCTACTGAAGACACAGACACCTATTGAGAGATGCTATCTTTGTAAAACAAACCAGACCTCCCCATAGCAATTTATACTGTTAGATGTTAGCACACTGCAAAGGCCATGTACATCTCTATCTTATCCGAAAAACAATAAATGGCATGTTTGGGGTTTTTATTTTAAATCCTACAAGTCTTTATTTTTTTTTTTCTGCTATAGATACCAAGCCTGAAACAGAGATGGTTCAGAACAACATGGAGGCAATCTGCTTTTACAAGTACCTCTCTCTACATGAATACACATTTCTTAAGAAACAACATCAAGCACAGATGCCAGGTAGAATGATTAAAGCAATGTGTGGATTTGCCGGGTCTCCTCCTTAGCTTCTCCAAAGAACTGAGGGACACTACAGCACACCTTCAGAGACTTTGCCCTGCTTTTCCATCAAAACATTCACTGCATTTAGTTTAATTACAGAATCCCTTGTCTACTGTTCAAAATCCAAGTTTCTTGAGCCAAAATTCATATCATATATCATATCATACTTTGCATAATAAACACATACAGGAAAGTCTCTGCAGCTTTTCCTACATCCTTTATTATAAAAAAATTAATTTATAGAATATTTTTTATGACATTATTACTATAGAGTTAAGATAAAAAACAGATTTAACATTTAACAGTGATAATGAAGTTTGAGGTCATTCTGATCTGTCATGGAAGCAAGTTTTAAAATCATGGCCCAGTTGCGGGTTTTCTGTACATAAACTTCACTTTTGAGATTAACAGTTGCATTGTTATAGCTATGGGATATCACAACCACAAAGCAAGCAAGTGACTTTGTAATTTAGGTCAACCCATTGAAGGATTTGAAGATTAATTGAGGACAGTCAGAACATTGTCTTTGGGTGCTTTTTTTTTATCTGCAAGTTGAAATGTTGTGAAATCAATCACCCATAAGAATCCTACATTGGGGTGTAATTTAAACTGACTAACAAACCCTTCAAAAGCCATGAATTATTCTGTGACACTGGTGCTACCTAAAGATTTAAATGAGTGCTGCACCAAGAAAATTAAGGGCATAAATGAGAACTAGTATGCTAAGACAAGCAAACCCACACTATTTGTGTTTATAGTATCACCAAGACATGTCAGCAATATATGCTTTTGTTTTAAAAGCCCCACTCTGTTACTCATTTTGAAATCATCTACACATGGAATTTCACAGCTAGTTCATAAAGAACATTTGTAGTTGGAAATGAAAACCAGCATGTCTGTGTGATCCAGGTCAAATTGTAATCCCCTGCATCAGGAAGAGGCTATCTTATCAACTGCAGACTTTGTTCTCAAGGCAAAGACAACACTACGTTCTAGTTCCATCTATGAGGAAAAAAACCATCCAATCCTAAAACAGACTAGTGTATTTTTGCAAAGCCAATGAATTGTAATGTACTCTAGTAAAGGCAAAAAAAAAGTCAAGTTTTTTTTAAATTAGAAGAGTAAGCTAAAAATCTTCTAAACAGGTCCACCTGACACCATTTTGTCTCAAGTATTTAAGTCTTTGATACTGATGATAGTGGTGTACTATTCCAACAAATATTACATTTCTTTGGGGCTATTTTTTATGGGAAAAAAAGAGCTTTAATGGTTTGACTTTTATTGAGATCAAATGAAATTACAGAAGGAGACACCATATGTCCAAGAATCTTGAGTGATTGTTGGGAAAAAATGGCATTTCTTTCAAGCTGAGTGACAGGTTGTAAGAGGTCAAATAACATGGTCAAGCATTTAGAGTTTCGTTGGCTGAAAGAGAGAATGACATTATCAGAAAAAAAATCTTTTTTTCTCATCACTTTTAATTAACTCAGAACACTTCATCAAATACTGTGACTTGGCAGCATGACTTGAAATTGATAGAAACATAGATGTTTTAAAGTCTGGCTGAGGTTTTGCGGTTCAGGTCCACAGTACCAGTTTACAACAAAAAATGGCAGTATTTAGCATTTATTTATAGGCATTTTAAAAATAACAAGTCAAATTCTGGTGCTCTGCTGCTGTGCCTCTGATATGAATAAGGCAGGACCCAGAAAAACTCCCTGAGAAATTCCTTTTATGCATGTCCCTGAGATATTCCTTTTATACAGCATGGTGTTGACACAAGCAGCCATAATCTGCCTTTGCACAGTCCAGTAGATGTGATCAGTGGGAGCATGTGAGACTGCTGGCATGTGAGGCCCTCTGAGCTACCCTGGATTGCCTAGGGTCTAGGCATCTAGGACTCCCTCTCCCCTTTACCTTATTTTTGACACAGGGCAATACCACAGTCCTACAAACTGTAAGGGTAGTACAACCATGCACTGCTACTTCCCCAGAGTACTCTTCCAGAAAGCTGGGATCCAGGAACTTTCAAAACCCAGAAGTGGTATTTTTTTAAGCTAATGACTGTAGATGATTTCTATTTCCATGGTTCTTCTGTCATTTTTTGAACCCATATAAGGATTACATTTGGATTTTGGAAATAATGCAGCTGTCAGTTTTGTTCTGGAGATACAGGCTTGTGAGCAGGTGCAAATAGCTCCAAGCTACTATCTGCCATGCACCAAGAGTCACTAAATTCTCCCAAATGTGAAACCACGGCCAGACCAGGAATATCTAAAAAACTCAGAAGGCTTATTTTCTGACCTGGACTGCAAATCCCTGAGCAGATTGAATAAGTTTTTGAATAATGTGATCCAGAACATGGAATATGAAGAAATTTGATCTGATATAATCCTTATGCTAACATTGTGGATAGTGGTGACAATAGTCAAGCAAACAGTAAATCAGAAGACTGACGAGAGGACTGTAATGCTTTGCCATTTTCAGCAGAGAAGCACTCAGGAAGCTGAAAAATACTGGCAGTGACCTGGGATTCCTTACCAATAAAGAAAAAATATATTCTTCCCACCTGTACCAGATGGCTAGGGGGCCAAAATTCTTCCTGTGTAATTCTCTATAGAAGAAAACATGGCCAGAGGCTCATTCTCAAAAATATCTTCACATGTAAAAGTGGTTTTCTGTAATTCAGATAAAGCAAGGTGCTTGCCACACAAGTGTGGTATGTGCTCATGATCACTCCTCAATATATTTGTGTAAATACAGTAAGCCACCCTTTTTACTGAAGCTTGATTTACATGGAAAGCTAATGTTAGATTTCACTTTTGCTAAAAGACTAATTCCTTAATGACATAGCGCTTCACAAATGCTCATCAGTGAAACAAAAGAGGAGGGTTTTGCTGTTGTCTTTCCCCTCTTTATAAAAGACAGAAAGAGTGGAATTCATCTAACCAAATGCAGACGTCTACTGTGTAGGTGTCTACATCTGAGCTGTCTCCCTTTTGTAATTGCTGGAGAAAAATAAGCACTTTCTGTGTATCATTTATGTCATCCTAAAGTCTAAAACAGATGAGGTGCCCACTAAATGTGGTTTTTTTTCTCTCCACTGAGTTTAGCCTAATTAGATGTCTGTGTTGTAGAAATCTAGACAAATTGATTCCCACCTAAGATGCCTAAAAGAAGTGAATAACAGTGGAAATTTCACCCAGACCATTTGTTTTCAGTCTCATTTCGATGTATAAAGTCCCAATGTATAGACAAAGACAGACAAAAGCATGAGTTCAATGTCTATCCATAGGAAACTGGTATCTTCCTTTCACCACTCAATTTCAGAGTTTTGCACCAGGTTTTGCAGAATAACTGCTGTATCCTGGTACCCTACTTCTTGTCACATTGGTCACATCGAACACCTGACAGCTAAAACACACTGCGTTGCCAGTTGCTGCATCTCTCAGTTACATTATTGACCAGACCACGTAGTGAACATTTTTCTCTCACTCTGCCAATATTACACAAAAATTTTACTGTTCCGCACTGTACTCTAGTAGCATGAACCCAAGCAAGTATCAGTCTGTCTCTATTGGACAACATTATGATAGGTTCCTCTCTGGAATTCTGCATTATATTAAAATCTACGATAACGCTGAAGACAATGATGAGACTGAATAAAGCAAGTGGCACCCCATGAATAAACCAGATCTCTGGTAGATGCCTTAATTTGGTTAAAATGACATTTATTGTATAGAAGGATAAGCAATAATTTTCTCAGTGTTTTGGAAGAGTCTTCATCACTATGTTAACTATTAATATACAGCTTATTTTAATGATTAATTCTAACAAATATCCTGGGATAACAACAAATATTAATTTGTTTCTTGATCACCAACTACCATTTCTCCACAAATAGATTTTTAAACCCAGTAATACTCTAAGATGTCTTACATTTACATCTATGAAGGAGCAATGTTTAACCTGGTTAATCTTTCCTTGTAAAACTTGGATCAAGGACTTTACTGGAATAGACAGACTGAAATTTATCAAAAATAATGACTAATATTTTATAAACAAGACTGAACTAATTTATGCTAGTAATATTGATTTAGCAAGAAAACATACTAGCAAATTTCACTGTAGTAGGCAAAACTATAAGGAGTACTCTAATATTTTGCTTCAGGTGTTCAATCCTACAATTATTTGCTAAATAGTATACCAATGCAAGAATTATGTTCTAATGTTCTTTAAAAATCTTCTTCTAAAAATGTTCTAATTTTAACATAAAGCCTGATAAGTGGGATTAGTAATAAGTTAAATTAAATATTTGATTCTCTGCCAGATGACTTTCCATTTTGCTTTTATAATCGTTAAATAAATATTTTTTTCTTTTAGTTCAACTTTCAAACTGAGATAAGGAATAATTTAAGACCTTAAAAGTTGTTCCCAAATTTTTTCAGGCACCATACTGAAGATTCTTTAAGTATGTTTTCTAACATTTTTTAAACTTCCTCTACCGAGAACTTAATTCAGTTTCTCCATCTTCAGTGTGATGATTTCAAGGACTCCAAATCTAGTTACTGTATTCACTGACAAAGATACTGTATTCTCTCTTCATATACAATTTTTCCCCTAATAAATAAACTGAGTTTGTGGTATTGGTTTGTAGGCACACATTAAATCTGAGACCTAAGATGGATAAGATTCAGTGCTAAATGTGCACATTATAATTCTTGTCCATCTTTGAACATATATTTAGATATATGTTTTAATTGTTCTTGCTAATTTTAAAATGTTTGAAATCTGATATTTTATATCCCTATGTTGGGAAGAGAGTAAAGAAGAAAGTAAGTTCAACTTCCCTTATTGTAATTCAACTTGTGTTTTAAAAGAAGATTTTCAACTGTATTGATGTAAAATATTTTTTAGAGTGCTTTCCTAAAATACTATGTTGATTGTTTTGTAAAAACTTCTGTGTGACTTTGATGTGTTTTCTTTCCCTTTTTTTTCTTCCCTTGTTGCCTTCTGATGTCTGCTGCCCTCCTTTTTCTGTTGTTTGTTGCCACAATTTATTTACATCTATGTCAGAACACAGATCTTTTGAAAATTTAGCCCCCATTATGGGTACTGGTGTCTTTTGAAAGTATGCTTTAAGGCACAACTGGGCCACTGCTAATTAGTCCTGTGTATAATTGCACATTTTATTAAATACTCTAGAGGATTTTAAGTAATGCCAACCCCCCCCCCCCCCCCCCCAAGATTCTGTTTATTAAATCTTTTAGCTATGTATTTTGTACTCAAAAAAAAACTTGACTTAACAGAATCAACTACAAATATCCAAATAATTGGTGTTTAACTTTTCTACTGCAGTGTCATGGAACTTGATTTTGGTCAAAGCTTTAATTTGCTGGTTGTCTTGTGTATATGAAGGTTTAGTAACTTCTTTAAGCCTGGGACATGAATTACCAGGAGCCTATTCTGTAAAATGCATTAGTTGTTCAGGTAATGTCAGTCACTCATGAAGTCTAATAAATCTCACATGGAACAGGTGAAGGAGAAAAAAGGAGGTTGTATTTAAATAAGGAAAGCCTGACTAAATCAGTATCTTCACTTACGAGGAAGTAAGGGGATGTTTTAATTCCCTGGAAAGTTTCCTTTAAAAAATAACATGCTAACAAAGACAGATTTAATGCTAAATATTGTGAGACTGTCTGACATCCTTGGAATAATAAATTATTTGCAAATTCTGTCTCCTGCCCTCACTTCCCCTCTGCCCCTTTGTCTGACTGTCATTTTGGATACTGACAAGAGGTATTAACTGAGGAGTCTGCTGATCGCAGATTGTTCACAGAGTAAAATATATCCTTATTTTCTGCAGAGCTGAATAGTGAAACAGGTGTGCATAGAAGGTCTTTGGGGCCTAAAGAAGATTCTGTTCCATATTCTCAATACTAGGGAAAAAATGCCACCACAGTGCTTGCAGTTTTTTCTGTATCTTTTAGTGATTCTGCTTTTTAGCACCTTTATCAGCCATGGCTCTCAGATACCTTTTTATTTCACTAGAATCATTGCAACACCTATGCACCAATAGTGGTTTTATCTCCTATGAATGTACTATTTCTATAATATAAATGAAATCTCAAGCAGAAATCTAAAACACCTATTGGCAATTTAACAATACTAAAGGTGTGCATTTATGAATATTTTTACTAACAATCTAGAATTCAATTGTAGCTTGGTGACAAACCCTCAAGATGAAAAAACACAGAATTGCAGCTGCTTGTCAGAACAGAATAGAAACCAAATTGCCAGTAATTTGGAGTCCTGATCCTGCTGTTAGCATCCCTTTTGTCTTAGAAAAGACAAAGCGTGGAATTAAACACTTTTCTAGTTTACGTTCTTGGTTCAGTCTTGCTTGCTGACACACTGAAAGCCCAGATTCAAATCACAAAACTTAAATCAGAGCTATGGATCTGGATGAATCTTTGTAAAAAGAGATTCACAGGAAGCAGAACAGTGATTTCCAAGAACGGTTTCCTCTATCTTGGGACACAACAGAAAAACATGAATTGATGCAGAGAGGTTCTTCCTTCCCATTGATACCAAGGGGGCAGTTCCTCCTTCACTTTGTAAATTGGAAGCTATCAGAAAAAAAAAAAAAAAAAAAAAGTTAATACAGACAAATGCTGATGCAGTCTGTGAACAGAAAAACATGTATTCTGCACAGTTGGTATAGATTTTAAATGTCTTAATGGACAAATAATTCAACATAATCACCCAGTGTACTTTTGTGACAAAACCAGGAAATGCAGTCTTTGGATCTTTAAAAAATAAGTAAGTTCAAGGAGGTGACTTGACTTACATACAAATTTGATGGAATACTGTGTACAGTTCTTGTATGCTTGTTTTAAAGGGCATTTTGCACAAGTTGCAGCATTACAGATTTTGGATTGTTCTGAATTGAGCTATTCAGAAATACATGATAGGAAGTTATACTATTTCCTTGTCTTTGAAAATGGACAGAAAATAATTGTTTTATATAACCAAACCCTCTGTTAGGGCTCTTGTACAGAAATCTGGGTATTAAGCACTGCTCATTATTATTCTGAAAGCCTGAGACAAGCTAAGAAATAGCTGACAGACATAGGAATGACAAGAGCTCTAGATCTCAACTGCTTTCAGCCTTGTGGTGATACAAAGATGACCAAAGTGTATGGAAAAGGATGCTTGTGACTATAACATTACATAATTCTAATACATAGAGTAAGTTTAATAAGCTAGTAAGCTTCAGATGCAGCTCATCAACACAGACTAGGAGAATATGAGTGACTTTCTTAAATTTTTAGAATCCTAGGAGCAGCATGGTTTGAGGACTAGATAAAAATCCCTAGAGTGGTCGTCTAAAGAAACTCAATCTTCTTTAGTTCATCATAAAGACATAGTGATATGTTTAAGTGCCCAAATATTCTTGTAGACTGAAAATACAATGGACAACAATATAATAAGCATGAATGACTAGAACCCCAAATGAGAAAAGTTGAAATTCAAAATTAAACATAAATTTACACACTTAGTAATCAAGCACTGGAACAGACAATGAAAAGTGGGTAAAAGATACTTTGCCCCTTCTTGTAGTCAAATCAAATCACCATGCCATTCAGGGAGGCAGATTTTAATTAACATATGGCTTTAGCTTAAAACTAACTTCTTATGACAATAGGTGAATGAAAGAGAAATAAAAGGAAATGCAGTTGAGAATACTGAATTACTCATAGAATGATAGAATCGTTTAGGTTGGAAAAGACCTTTAAGATCATCGAAACCAACTGTTAACCTCACACTGCCATGTCCAACAATAAACCATGTCCCTAAGCATCATATCTACACATTTTTTAAATACCTCCAGGGATGGTGACTCAACCACTTCCCTGGGTAGTCTGTTCCAATGCTTGACAACCCTTTCAGTGAAGAAATTTTTCCTAGCATCCAATCTAAACCTCCCCTGACTCGAGGCCATTTCCTCTTGTCCTATTACTTGTTACTTGGGAGAAGACGTTGACACCCACCTCGCTACAACCTTCTTTCACATAGTTATAGGGAGCAATAAAGTCTCCTCTCAGCCTCCTTTTCTCCAGACTAAACAACCCCAGTTCCCTCAGCCACTCCTCACAAGGCTTGTTCTCTAGACCCTTCACCAGCTTTGTTGCTTTTCTTTGGACGTGCTCCAGCACTTTAATGTCTTTCATGCAGTGAGGGGCCCGAAACTGAATACAGTGTTCAAGGTGCAGCCTCACCAGTGCCTGGGTGAGGGCAATCAGTCTAGGCTTAAGCTATATGAATTTTAATAAAAATAGGATGAAAAAGGAAAATCCTCTATCAAAAAAAATAAAGAAAAGGAAAAGCAGTTTTAAAGGTCAAAAATTATAATACCCGTATAAGGGGATCTTTTTATTTTTTTTGCTAAAGTATTATTTTACAGAAGAGCATAAGAGAATGTGTTTGCCTTCCTGCTATTCCCCTCAGGTATGGTTTACCTTCTTTCTTTAAAAAAGTAAAAAACAAATTACACATTTCCACAAAACCTGAGTTCGGTCAAGTCAGCTTTTTTTGGCAGAATATGCTTTGCCCAACTCCTTCCAATGATTATCTTAATATTGCACCCAGCACAGCGCTGACTGCACCATCAAAACCTGATAAAAGAGGGAAAGAAAGGAGGGATTATTGCTAGTAGTACAAGTCAAAAAGAATGGGATAGATCATGGTTTCTACTTAGGTGATTTGACATGGTTTGCAGTGGTTGGATTTTGCTTTTGTTTGCTGAAATAGACTGGTACATAAAGTGTCTGACTTTTGCATAAAATCAGAGTTTTAAAATCATTTACTATTTTAAAGATTTGTGACTTCTGGTCAGTTTTTTCCTGCAAATAGATTAATGTCTCTGACCTTCTACTTCTGCACATTAATGCAATGTTAATTAAGACAGTATTGCACTTTATGCAGAAATTCTTTTCAATTCTATTCATTTAAATCAAATTATATTTTTAATAACATTAACTTGAGGGTCAATACTTTTTCTTTGGCATAAACTTTTAAACCCTTGATAATGGGATGTCTGTTTGCAGAACAGGGAGGGACAGCAAAAAAAGCTATTTGTAAATAATGCCATTTCCATTCCAAAATGTATCAGCTTTATCAGCTACATAATTTAGCTCCTTTTTACCTTTTACAGTGCTGTTCTGTAGAAGCTGCTGAAATCTATTAGTACCATGTGCCAGTGGGTGACCCAGGGCCAGGCTTTGAGTGAAAAGAGGTATCAAACGTCACACCTGCTTGTGAGAAGTTAAACATTATCACAGTTTAAAGAGCACATCCCAGAAGATAATCCTGCTTGCTCTCATGACCTGTTGGCATTCCTTTCTGTGGTCTTCCTTTATCACCTCATAAAGCCTCTGAGCTTTCCACAGAGGTGAAGGGTTTATTTTTCTTTAATTTTAAGATGTTCCATGAACAAGTCCTCCAGTTGTGAATCTGTAGTTCACAGTAATTTAGGATTATTCATTCAGATAAAAAGGCCAGCCAGGGTCATTTGAAAGGTGGTGCATTTGAGCAAATCTTTTATTTTTATATCGTTATTCCAAGGACAGTGTACTGTCATTCCTGTTCAAAGATGTTATTTTCATTTTGAGCCATGCAAGGTATTACCACAGCATCTTAAAGGTTCATTTTCCATAAACAGAAAAATACAGTGGCCACTCCACAAAAAATGCCTCTTTTGATTATTTCTATAGAAAAAAAAATGTGAAAACCTTTATCTGTGCATATCTGTAGACACAGGTATGTGTTGTATACTTTTAAAGGGAAAGGACTTCTTGTCATCTCATATGTGAAAATTCTGATATTTCTGTGAAGAATCCCCCAGAAAAAGATGAAAAAGACCCTGTTGAGGAGGGAAAGGATGTGTATATTTCAGAAGGAAAGTAGAATTTCACAGAGTTGTGTAAACCTTTTATGGTGAACACTATTTTTGATAGAATAAGCTAATATCCAGGCCAGTAAACAACATGGGTTTGACTGGGCAATTGGTATTTGGTGTTGGGCTGGGCATAGGAAGGAGAGTGTCATTGCAAAGGAAGAGAAATGTCAGTTTAACAAATAAATTGATACTAATCCCCTCCATGTCTACTTGTGGTTCTTAGCACAAGCACCAGTGGTCACACTTTAGAATGGGAGCTCACTATTTTGCCTGAATATAATTCTGCTCCTGTTTTTAGCAGCTTGAGAGAAAAACAGACAGAATCTGCAGAGTCAAACATATGAACTAATATTTTTCCAACACACATTTTTATATCTAGACAGCTTTTCTACATTGCCATGGTAAGACAGGGCTTGTTTACAGGGGAAGTTTGTCTAAGCATAGGACAAGCTGTCAGAGTAAAAAAGTATCTGTGAAATGAGGCCTGACAAAAGGTTTTATGATTACCTGGAGAGAAGCAATTCTAAAGATGTTATCAGAAGAAGGAACACCTGAAGATGGAGAGAAAGGAACTGAGGAAGAAGCAGCTAGGATAATCGAAGAGGCAGTTCTGACCCTTTCTGGAAAGACTATATCCACATGCAGAAATGAATGATGTAGAATCATAGGAAAGGCAAACAACCTAGAGATTTGAGAAAAGAGAGGTGACTAAGTGGTAACAACAAGGATTCTGTTCTGCAGTCAGGGCCTAATGGTGAGTCAGGACTCAGGGACAATCTGTAGATCAGGGTCCTGCCAGTAGGATAAAACATGAAAAGGAAATTGCAATGTCAACTTTCAAACCCAAGAGAAATAGAAAGTAAGCTTTTGATTGACTTTGTGTTTAGAGATGTTTGAAATGGTACAGAGTTGGTAGGTGAAAGCTAGTGGACAGAAACTTTTCAGGGGTATATATGCATGGCAAATAGGAGGGACCATACAGAATAGAAGAATTGGAGGGGGGGAGACAAAACAAAAGGCTGAATTCAGCAGAGAAGTACATGAGAGAGTTATTACTTGTGCCCGAAGAAAATGTCAAGAGATGGATTGCTTTGTCTTAGGGACATTGACCACAGCGCCTCATTATTGCTGTTATTACCTAATTTTAGGCAGCCAAGCTTGAGATTTTGGTCTCAGCATTTACAATCATAAATCAGGAATAAAATCCAGAAAGCTTTGAAAGTGATTCCAGTAATGTCAGGATCCTCCCCAATAAGCAAATCTTGTAATTACTTCTAACACTTAACAGAGCATCCTAAAGAGCACCTACCACTTCTGCTGTATGGCTAAAGCTAGAGAAAGGGAGCTGGGCTAGGTGGACTTATGGATCAGAGGTATTATAGTTCCTCATAGTCTCCTATGTTCAAGGTGTTAGGCAGAAAGTAACCCACTGCATATAAAGCCAAGAGTCTGTTATTAGTATACACGAAATCTAATTCAATAATCATAATTAATCTAGATCTAGTTGTTACAAAAAAAAAAAATATAAGAATACTTCTATACAGAAAAAAATCTCAGTAATAATGCCCTTAAAATTGGAATATACACATTTAGTTTTTATCTCTTTCCTGATGTCGTGCTCATCCTTCCACTGTTCTACTGGGCTGCAAAGTTTGTAGTTCCATAGTGCTGGAGAGGGCATTATGATATGTCAACCTCTGGTGTTTTTCATCAGGAGGCATATGGTGTTGATAGTTTCTTCTGTCACGTGACTCTAGTATTCACTTAAGGTAATTTTTATACATTTGCAGCATGCTTTTACACCCTTGTTCTTCATCAATCTGCAGCTGTCTACATCTGTTGCATCCAAATTTACTATATGTGGTAACTTTCAAGTTTTAGATACTATTTCTTTGTTTTCTTTGTTACCTGTAAAGACATTTTTGTTCAGGTCCAGGTATGCATTTCTTCAAATGACTGTTGGTGAGTTGTTTATAAGCGTGGGGTCTCTTGTGTCAAACCTGTTCCTCATCGTTTACTGTCCCATGCCTGCACTCCTCTGTGCCACATCATGTGGCCTCACTTCTCAAAGCTTCTGCTGTTGTAACAAAGCTTCTGCTATCTCTACACTACTTCATTGTGTTAGAGATGATACCATACAGACATAAACAGAACTAAAACAAATTCACCTTAGACACCTGGTCAATTAAAAAAATTGCTTTTAGAGCTAAACCAAGTAAAACAAGCTGCAGACGGGTCAAGAAAAGCTAAGGCAGAGTGGACCTGACAGCTTTTGTCCCAAGGCCTTGCAAACTCACTACAGAGCTTGTTGCCTGTTACTAGCAATGGCAATGACATATTTTAGGTTGACACGGTTACAAAGGAAGTTAAAAGGAAGGAAAGCTGAATTTGTTCCTGTTATAATTTTCTACTGTTAGGTTTTCTACTTCTGGAATCCCAGCTGCAACACTGAGAAAGTAGAAATATTCACTAACTGAAACTTATTTCTGTACTTGATCTAGTTCATAGTATTATATTAGAAAGTAACCTCTGAGATTTTTTTTGTCCAAGAGCAATAAAGGGCACAAACTCTTCTCATCATCCTTACTTATGTCTCTCCTTATCAAAAACACTTTGTTCCCTCTTCGATCTTTCTTTTGCCTTTTATCCATAGGGGTGTATCTTGTTGCCACAAAATGCCCCAGGTAACATAGGAGTGGAACATTTCCTAACTACTGGATATCAACATCTTTTATTGTGAGATTGCTTCTTTCTGCTATGTTAAGAGTCAGCAAAATATTTTTCTTTTCTTCTCTTACCAAAGATCAGGTATTTCACAGCTCTGATTTATTTCAGTTTGAACTATCACCATTAAGGGAGGGCACCAAACACTCCTGTATTTGATGTCTGCAGATTCTTTAGATAGTATGCTGAAAAAAAGATTTCAGCATATGGACTGGAAAATGTAAAGTAATAATCTATTCTCTGTTTTATCCAAATGCACAATGTTCCCGAAAACAGATGTTGTTCACTATTTTCTCTCTGGAGTCAATGACCTTTCTTCTAATCCTTTCCCACAACTCTTTCTGGATTTTAAAATCTTTGAAGCTGCTGCCTCGCTGACTCAGAACTTCAAACAATACAAAATGCTACTGCTGTAATACAGCATTAATGTTCATAGTAGAGCTGATGCCACATTGTGACAGATTATGTCAAATTTTTGAGAATTTGAACCATGATCCACAAGGTTGCTTCTGAGGGCATTTGCATTTTTAATTCTTCTCTGAGTCTACTTCCACCTGCAGATCCTATCAGTAAGCAACAAAAGACATCTCAATTCTAGTATCAGTGAGAATAAAACTTCTTTTGTTTCTGGGTATATGTTCAAGGATTAGTACTTTCATTTTCCTGGGTAAAACATATAATGGCAATACTGAATCATTACTGACAAAGTTATGTTCATACTCTACTTGAAGGAGCTGCATCACAGAAAACAAACAAACACCCCAACCAATCAAAAAGCCAATAGTTTAATTCAGATCCCAAAAGAAGAGTAACTCCAAACAAAATTTGAAGACTCATAATCAAATAACATTTAGGTGAGCCCAAATCTGTACTCTAAGGTTTTTGAATTTGTATTGGTTATGTTTAAACTTACTGAAACCATAGATGAGTGCATCTCAGAAGCAGGCACCATTTAATTGCTTTTAACACAAAGCTTCAAAATTCACCATAGAAACATAGAACTTTAGAATCCTCTTGACATGTCTATAGCAAATGTAAATTAAAGTGGCATGGAATAATTAAAGCATGCAGTTTTCTAAAAAGTCTGAAAATTCTGAATCTTCTGTTTAGTGACCAAGAAACCAAAGCACTTGTTTATAGTTCAGGGGAGATGTTGCTGTATTTTTACCAACACTAAAAAACCCATCCTGTCTGATAAAAAAAAATATTATGTGAACTTACATCTTTTCTAAAAACTGGTATTTGGTATATTCTTATCACAATAATAATGGAAATAATTTTGATTTGCAAAACATGATAGTATAATGCATTTTTGTCCACAGTTTAAAATAACCTATTACTTAGCAAAGACTATATGGTAAGATATTCAGCCTGCAAACAGGTAAGTGTAAAAAAGAAAAAAGTTTAATCCTTAATTTGTTTGTTCTTTGTTAAAAAATTCTTGTTCAAAACTAGTGCTTTTTGGCTGTTTTGTGTTGGAATAAAAAAGTAATGTAAATCCACTTTAGCAAGTGGATTTCCTAATGCACAGTCTAACCAAAAGGTTTCAAAATCCCTGAATAATTAACAGGTATTTACAAGACGTAGCTCTACAAGGAGTAGATTCACTAAAGGTTTAGTTAGCCTTAATAAAGGCAGGGACCTTTGAGGGTGATTGCAAGTCAAGTAGAACATTGAAACAAGGGCAGAAAGGAAAATAGCAGACCAAAGTTGACTGCCATCCCCTGAACCTTACAGGAGAGATCCCACATGGTTTTGTCCAGCTCAGCATCACCCCTATTGTAAGTACCTAATCAAAATACTTATAACTTTATTCCTCTGTGGAAAGAAACTGCTTTGTTATCACTGGTGGTAAAGCTCAAAACACTGTATGAATGTTAATTGCTCTCAGGTTTCAACAACATTTATTCTCAGCCAAATTACTTAAGTCTATGAGTCTATTCAATTTCCAAGCTCAGGTTTTAACTCCAGTACTCAGGCTTTGTTGATTCAGTTGTTTAGTATGACACTGCCCAAGATTATACTTAGCAAGAACTACATGTGTTATAAGCAAATCTGTAATGTGTGTCTGTGTCTACTCATTTCCTTCATATAAAGGAAACAACCTGTTTGTGCTCAAGGGATTCTGGCTGTCCTGACAGTGTAATTTACTTTGGCTGATCTTTGTGCTGCTTGTTTGGTTCACACCACTTGGTAAAATGTCTATGCAAGACATTTTGGAGATTTGCACCCACATCAGCAACCTGTGGCTGACGAATTTATGAGAAATATGATAGCCCTGAGATTGGCTTCTTATTTACATTCTCTTATGATGTAGGCAATAAACTGGAAGCTATATGAAATCAAACATCTTGTCCATTTTTCTGTCCATTATCTTTTATGAATTTCAGAAAAGCACAGCAATGAGTGATTTTCTTGATTAATTTGTGAGACAACTATAAGAAATGGTTAGTTAGCTATACATAATGTGTCGGAAAGAAGTATGGTTATTTCAGAAACTATTAATTCTGAGATATTTCTAATATCATGCATATACAAAAGTAATAGAGCTATTAAAGAAAATGGTGTGAAGAAAAGACCTTGACCCAAATTCATCCCTGGGGTAGTTTCAACAATTAGAGAGGAGTCATGCTAGGAATAAAGCTGCCCCCCATGTCAGTATTTTAAATCTCAATGATTTTTAAAGGTAGTAGAAAAGACTTAGTGAAATTACACGTTATTTAAGTAACAGTGTGATTCAAGAGGATGTGAACATATGCTCAAGCATTCAGATAATGTGATGGAGCTCAAGACCCTGAACAGAATGAGCACGTTAACCACCATGGGTATTTTGACATTTTATTGAGGTGGTACCCAGTAGACTGTGGTGAATAACAGACAAGGAAATGGTCACCTGGGCTTGTTTGAGAGCAATTTAAAAATAATATAATTCTGAAATAAATTATAACAGGGAGTGTTATATATTACAGATGCAATCCCAAAGAAGATACCATTCAAAATGCTTCAGAAATATTTAGTATATTTTCTCATTGGTTGATCTTGCAAGTAGCCAGGATAAAAGATCATGGTGGAAGAGGCATCAGAGGTGGAAAGATTCTGGTAGGGACTGACAAAGTGGAAACTGAAAAACAGCAAGGGACTGACATGAGGAACAGAATGAAGCTTGCAAGACACAATTCACAGGCAACTTTTCTTTTATTGTTTGCCTGGGGAAAAGCTCAGGGCAAGGAACAAGACAGTTCCTAACCACATTCATGTATCACAAATATGCAACATAGACTGCTCTCAAGCTCCCTGCCAAAGTGCAGATCTCTTGCAGATCTTTTAACTGGACATACCCTTCTGCTGGATATTTGCTTAGTCCTGACGAGCACGTCACAGTTTGAGAGTTGTGGTTTCCTTCATGTCTTCCCTGCAATGCGGCAGCAACAATCACCCCATAGTGGAGGCTGGTGCTCTAGGGAACAGTGAGCTTCAGTGCTCATTGCTTCCCAGGGCTGGCCTCTCTGAAGTTGCATACCCCACAGAGGCCTGGTTACTCTATCCTTTATACGGGCATATATGGGTTGGCAAACATGACTTCTTCCCTCTGGTTAGTGCGAAAGGTGGGTCTCATCCAAGAAGCACAGCAGTTGGCACTTGTTCATGCATTATCCTGTGCTGGAAGAATGTTACACTTTGCTGCTCTGGCTTTTTTTCTTTTTTTTTTTCTTCTTTTTTCTTTTTGTTTTAATTATTTTAATTTTCTACTGTATCGGCACCTTGCTGTTGGGAAAGTCCCGGGTCATGAGTTTCATGCTTAAGATCTTACACACCCTATTTCAGCATTCAGGCTGGAGAAATTCCCTAAGGACAGGGTCAATTCCCCAGTCACTATACATAGCTTTTAAAGACAATAAATTCATGGAAGAGGTTCCATTTGACAGCTACAGAGGGTGATACCACTTCCTGAAGAATTTTGCCAGTGATCTCAAAACAGCATACTGAAAAGAGATTTGGAAGAAATTGACCAAATGAGAGAAAAACAGTACTGGAGTAAAACAAGACTATCACAAAATCCAGTACTGACAGGAACTGGAGTTTCAGAAACAGATGCAAGAAATTATGTACACATGCAGCTGGAAAATAAGCTGCATAAAGGGTGTGTTTTATCTTAACCCCTGGTAAGTATTGGCTAGCTTAATCCTTCAATTATCAGAGTTTCTGTCCCTCATAATTACCAAATAATGGTGCCAGTGCCATGATCAATTACTGTATCGAGGTTCAAAGTTATCAGTGGAGCTACATAAGAGGAGACTGTACTAATAACTATCCATCCAGAGGGGATGTTCAACCCTGTGAGGCAGTGCAGACTATGGAGTCCAGAGAAAAAGTGTAGGAGGTGCAGATAAAAAAAACTTGTGGCTCATGAGATCTACTGGTATAATTAATTTCTGGAACAAACTGAGCATATCAGAAATCTAACCATGTTTAGGTGAGGATTTTTCAGTATAGAGCTTGTTAGAGATAACTCATTTTAGAAGGTCATGTGCAAAAATCTGCTACTTGCTTCCCACTGGATGAGGCCATACCATAAATAAGGTTTTCTATTTACTTGGTAAGAAAGAAATTCCAAAGAATGAAGAAAGCCCAGCAGAATTTCTGCTTTTGATGATCTATTTTATGAAAAATTGCTCAATTGGAACCTGCAAAAATATCCATTAATATAGACAGGGGAGTTATATAGAGTTATGTTTAAAAATAAAGTCCCATCTCCTATAAAAAGAGATAATAACCTGCTGTTTAGAAATACAAAAAGATCCAAAACCCAACCCAAACTGAAACCTACAGTTGCTACTATAGAGAAAAAGGAATCACAGAAGCCTCTCTCTGTGAATGTCTGTCAGCTTGAGGCTGAAGATGAGTAAGAAGAAATGCTGCCCAGGCACAGCAAGCATGTCGGAAGTGACCATTAAAAAGATCACAGACAATGAAGTATCCTTTTCCCCTTCACAGAGATGATGAACATGGATGAATGACCTGGCTGATATTATGTGGTCTGAAAGAGTTCAAATCTGCTTGCTGAGCTATTACTTGTTCATGGATGTCATGCAGAAAAACAGGATCAAAATACATCAGCCCTGTTCATCATAGGGTTCTGCTGAGAGCATTTAAAATATATTGGCCTCCAAATGCACAATATACTTCTATTTTAACAGCTTATATGCTGCTTTTTTGTAAGTAATGAATAGCCTATTGACCACACAGTTATTTGATGAGATACCAAAAGTCATAACAGAAATCTGGAATTACTTCTAACTGAAAAGTGGGGTACTCTGGTTGCTCCACGTACCATAAAAAAAAATATTCATAAGTATTTTGATAAAACTCCTATTCACTCTTCTCCTACAAGCCTTCAGCATTTTGTTGTACTGAAAAGAAAAACATAACACCTCAGAGAATGATATAAAAAAAAATCTAGTAAAAGGTTTGATGTCAAAAGGGAAAGCTTGTGAATTTATGTGTACAATTTTCCATCTGAAATTCTGTTTAGACATCTTTTGTTCATTGTAGAAAGAACTACATAAAATGAGTTGCCTTTACTTGCCTATCAGCTCTGCTGAAACAATTAAACGCATTATAGAATGGAAAGGAAAAAGTACAATTTGTTTTCACTTTACAGAGAAAGTCAAAGATTTAAATCTATGGACTATCGCTTAAATAGGCCTCGTGTTTAAAATATGACTCTTGCATATTTTGGACAGAATTTATGTGTCAATATACTATTCCCCAAAACAGATAGAAGACCATTCTGCACAAAGAAATGGCTGGTGGTAGAAATGTCCAATAAATATCTAGGAACTGAAAATAGCAGGAACATTTTTTATGTATAACGCAGTACATTTTATGAGGGAAAGTTTTTGTAACATATACAGAATTACACACTATTTGCCCCTTAGTGTTAATGGAAGCTGTTCATATCACTCCCTGCATGCCATGCTGAAAGTAGTTTGCTCCCCCAGGTCTAGCAGTTAAAAGGAATTTGGTGTTGTAGACTTTCAACTGATTCAGAACAACAGAGAGATAAATGGATGTTTAACACAGAGGCACTGCAAGTCACATTGGAGGCCTGATCCTAAAACCCACTGAAGTCTGTGGGAAGCTTTCCATTGCTTTAAATGGTCTTCAAATCAGGCTCCCAGGCATCACTTGGCAAAGCCACAGTTAAAACATCTGACAGTGTTTGTATTACAAGTGTTCACTTGCACTGGGTTATATAAATTTTCACTCTGGACTCAGCTCTAGACATATTTGGTAGACCAATTTTCAAAAGTGGGTTTGATACTTCATAAATTATTGTCTACATAGGTTGTAGTCTTTTAATGGGAATACACACATGGCTCCATAGAGACCATTTATTCACGTGTGTGTATATATATGTGTGTGTGCGTGTGTGTTTGCATACTGAGTGCAGATTGACACACTGAACAACTCACCACAGTGTGGAAAGGTTTGCCATCACAGTACTGTTGGAGCCTTTCCCTATTTCTTTGTTACCCTATTTCTTTGAACCCTTTGACCACCCCTGCATGCCAGTGCTTCTCCGCTCCAGCTCTTCTCTGAACTTGTGACGTGGGAAGAAATTTTCCCCCTAAAAACCTTTACTTATGTAAAGACACAAGCATGCATCAGTACCTACCTGTGAGTGAGCTCCTGAGGCACTATAGGCAAAAGAGACCTAGCCAATATAGTCCATCACACCCAGAGTGATCCATCTCAGCCTACTATGCCAGATAGCAAACTGTTCCCTAGCCTTCACGGACTATATTGGCTAGATCTCCACTGGCTATAATGGGACCTTAGAAAATTAGTTCACTACAAAACTTCAATTTACATGTTTTAATCTTGAACAGACCTCCAGCTGTGATGGTTGCATCACTGCCAGAAAACTGGCTGGAGCTATTCACACTCATTGGAAAGAGACACAAAAAACTGGAAACCAGTGCACTAACTTTTTACCCTCTTCCTCATTTCCCATGTTTTTGTGAATTCCCACTGTAAATTCCCTCTCCAACTCACTGGGACCTTTCCTAGGGAGCTCTGAGGTGTTGCTGTTGCTTCAGCCCTGACATTCATTTCCTAAAGCAACCAATTTGAATGATGAAGTCCGAAAGCTCATAATCCTTCAGACTCAGGGCAACAGTAATGAACTGGAGGATGTGAGATATTAATCTCTGATACCCTGTGTCAAGAATGGCACCCACTGTTCAGCAGTACCTTGCCTCTGAGGAGGACCTCAGGTCTCAGAGGGAGGGGAAGAATTGTTCTGTTTCTGCTGAGCAAGCTACGCCATCTGCTTATGTCACTCCCTCTGATTGCAGGTAACTTCCTACCTCTTCAACAGCTCCCTGGAAATGAGTGGGCATCCAGCCATAGTGGTGCCTGCTGAATGGTGAATAGCTGCCCAAGAGTGTGCTGTTCCTCAGAGGCTGACCAGGGCAAGTATGCTGTTGGGAACATTTGATCAACTCAGTTGCCCACAGTGGTTCAGAATGACTTGGCAGATTGGCTGTGCAAGATGTGGTGAGATGTCCACCTTACAGCCTGAGTAGCTCGACATCTGGGAGCAAGTAGAAGGCTGTCTTAGTGAATGCCTGGTAGATCTGTGCCAGATACCAGCCTCCAGATTTGGCACACTGACATTCTTCCGTCCGTCTGGCCAGAGCTTGTACCATGTGAAGAAGCAAGCAGGTCCCAGAGGGCCTGGAAACCCTTCTCTTGTGTTGGAGTACCAGGATGAGCTGAAGGGGAAATGCAGCAAATTAAGCCTGGCTGAGAGACCTTCATAGGTCAGGAGATATGGTCACAGTTAAAACAGAAGTATCACTGGACCCAGATGCTGTCTTAGTTTGCTTCCTTAGTCAGTCAAGAACGGATTACTTGGTTTTTTTTCACATTTTTTATGAGAGCAAACCTTCCTCAAAGAGACTTTGGCATCAGCTGTTTCATTTGGCCTCTGTTTCAGTGTCATGTTGACTTTTTCAGTCCTTTGTCAAGTATCAGTACCCTTATGAACACTTTTCAGATAAATCCATTAAGCTACTTTGCTCTTTCATGTCTCACTAACTCTGTCCCTGGGATACAACCACCCTGTTCTTTCCTCAGTCACTTCTGGGAATGCACATTAGCACAAAATTGCATGACCTGTGCTTTTGTCACCTACCTGGTTAAATGAGGTACAGGTTAGTTTAATTGCAAATCTTTGAGGGAACAGCCTTGAAGTGCACACCTTGGGATGTGTATATTCTCAAAGTTTAATGCTCTTTATAGACTTTCAGTAAGGCTTGTAAGAACGACTTTGAGTTAACTGACGATAATATAACTTGTACAGCAAAAATAGAAGTGCTGTAAAAGTATTTTTTTGCTTTACTTTTAAATTGCTTGTTGGGTAAAATGGAAATATTTAAGGTAAAAGTACTTTAATTCTTAGATACCTATGACAATTAAAATATGTAAAGTTGAGTTTTAAAGGGCCAAATTTCCCTTACGAAAAACAAGCTTAAAGTTGCGGGAGCAAAGTTGCAGGGGTTATTTTTTAATTTTGCTTTGTTTTTTGTCCTTTACTTGAAGGAAATGCATGACTTCTGTGATGATTCTATACACAAAATTAGGGACAGAAAGCACACTTTAAGGATTTCAGACATCTCATGGTTTAATACAATAGATGATATTATACTCTGCATGATTAAGAAAAAAACCACCCTAAGGATCTTTAGTGCTTATATAGTGCTATCTATTCTGCATCAGCAAATGATTTAATCAACTGTGACTACAGCCAGACAGTAAACATATGTTACTCCTCCCTCAAGAAGCAGTAGATCTACCCTTGTTTGTTGATTCAAGCATGGCGTACACTTCAACATTACTAGCCAGTCACCCATGCTTTTAAATACAGAGAAGTGAATCTATTTGCTTGCAGAGAGAACCACAAGTACTTGCAGGGTAAAGAAAAGACCTGAAGAAGCAAGGCAGCAATTATCCACCTGAGAATAGGAATTATTTGCCAGCCTGTAACTATGTTGATAGATTTTTACAAGAACACTCTTGGCAAGAAACTGTGCGTTGTTTTGCTCCCAGAAGCACAGGCTGCTGAAAACGACACTGTGGAGCAATAAAGCCATTGATACACTGATGCTGTAACATTATTTTGCGGGGAGTCACTTGCTTGAGGGCATGTTTCACAGCATGGCACTACAAAGCAGTGGTTACTTTTGGTGATATGGGTATTACATATAAATACACTCAGCATGTAACAAACTAACCACAAAGATGATAGACATGTTTGTTCTCCTTTAATATTTTTCTGCTTTTCTTCCTGAGTGTTTCTTCAATGCACTGAGGTGCTTCATGTTCCCCTTATTACACGATTTGTATTCCTTTTCCACACTCTTCTAAACACACTGTCACTTAATTGGTGGCTCTGCCATAAACAGGGACCAACAGTAGGATTTTCCAGGGCTGAAACAGCTAACTCACACTGATTATATGTTTTATCTCCACAATGAACTCCATGTCCCGCATTTGATACCAGCATTCCCAGCCATACTAAAAGTTGTGGGAGTCTTGTTACACCAAATACTGGGAGCACCCAATCTGCCCTCTCTTCTAGAGCACTTTCAGTAGCAGTGGCTTCACCCTCTTGTTCTTTGACGCAAAAAAGGAGACTTTTCCTCACAATTTCCCTGAGAAAGAAGGAGAGGAAGCTGTTAAAACTGAATCTCCAACACCAAAGAATTAACAGACTCACAAGCCCTGTTAAATCCCAGTTGCTTCATCATTTCAGAGACATGTTACCTTTTTCCCTCTCTCCACCTCAGTAGGCCTGCCAAAGCTAGAATCTAAATTTGTCAGAGACAGGAAGAGCAGTCATATTCTTGTAACTACAAAATGTGACCCTCAGTAGCCCACCTCAGAGGTACTTTGTCCTGCACAGTGATTCTTCCTCTACTGACTCAGGTGAAGGGCCAGGCAGCAGCTCCACTACCCAGCTGCCATCTCAACAAGCTCTCTATAGGCCACATACCAGGAGAATTTCCTCAGTTGCTATTTTAGCTTACCCTTTAAGGTGAGGCTTGTCAGACTCACTTCAATCCCTGGGAAAGTAATGAAGCAAATCCTCCTGAAAACCATCTCCAAAGATATTAAGAACAAGAAGGTGATTGAGAGGAGACAGCATGGCTTTACAAAGGGGAAATCATGCTTGACTAACATAATAGCCTTCTGTGATGAAATTACTAGCTTAGTGAATGAAGGGAGAGCAAAGGATATTGTTTATCTTGAATTCAGCAACGGTTTCAACATTGGACACTGTCTTCTGTGCCATCCTCATAGACAAATTGATGAAGTACAGACTAAATAAATAGACAATGAAGTGGACTGAAAATAACTGCTGACCTCAAAAGGTTGCGGTCAACAGCACAAAGTCCAGTTTGAAGACAGTCACTGGTGGTGGACCCCAGGGTTCAATAATGTGATGAATACGTTTGAACATCTTTGTTAAAGACATGGATGATGGGACAGAGTACACCCCCAGCAGGTTTGCAGGTGACACAAAACCGGGTGGGAGTGGCTGATATGTTCAGATGGCTGTTCTGCCATTCAGAAGGGCCTTCATGGACTGGAGAAATGGGCCAAGTTCAGCAAAGGAAAACACAAAACCCTGTACTTGGAGAGGAATAATCTCATGCACCAGTTCATGCTGGAGGGGCAACTGACTGAAAAACAGCTTTGTGAGAAAAGACCTGGGGGTCCTGGTGGACATCAAGTCAGCAATGCATTCTCACAGCAAAAAAAGGCCAAAAAAACCCTGAGCTATATCAAGAAGAGTGTTGTCAGTGGGTCAAGGGAGGTGATCCTTCCCTTCTACTCAGCCCTGGTGACACACATCTAGAATGCTGAGTCCATCCCTGGGCTCCCCAGTACAAGAGGGACATAGAGATACTAGAGTGGGTGCAGTGAAGTGCCACAGAAGTTATTAAGGCATGGAACATCTGATATGAGGAAAGGCTGAGATAGCTGGGACTCTGGCCTGGAGAAGTGAAGGCTCAAGGGATCTTATCAATGTGTACATATTCCTGATGGAAGTAAGACAGAGCCACCTCTTTTCAGTGGTGCCCAGTGACAGGACAGGAGGTAATGGGCACAAGCCTAAACACAAGAGGTTCCCTCTGAACATAAGAAAATACTTTTTTTTTTTTTTTCCCCCCCCCCACTGTCAGGATAGCCATGCACTGCCACAGGTTATGCATAGAGGTTGCGAAGTCTCCATCCTTAGAGACACTCAAAATCTGACTGGACATGGCCCTGAGAAACCTGCTGTAGGTGACCCTACTCTGAGCAAGGGGTTGAACTAGAAAATCTCTAGAGGCCCCTTTCTAGCTCAACTGTTACCTGACTCTTTGGTTTGAGGATCTAGAATGTCTGTTCTGCTTTGAATAAACCATATCCACTGTTCTGGGCTTCACTCTTATTAAAGGAAAAATAAGTTTAAGTATTTTTACTACCAAGAAACATAATTATTGTGTAATATAAGCAATACTTGCCTCTTCTGTGGTTATGTTAAAGTCGTACCCCACACACCACCAAAAAAACTGCAAACAACAAAACCAAAAAATCCCCAAAGCCCCAGAAAATTATATCAATTTTTGGAAAAGTCACTGCTCTTGAAGATGTACACTTCTTATGCTTTGGGCAACCTATAGTATCAAATCCACAGACCACTTAAGAGAAGACACAACTAGTTTGTAAATGTCTTTCAGGTTTTTGCAGGAAATCAATGTCAAACTATTGTCCTGTGACAGCTGTAGAACTTGTTCAGGTATGCTAAAACATCTGTGAGAGGTTGAAGAACATTTGAGTAAAAAGTGTGGAGCCTATATAGCTTATGTACATGCAGGGTTGCACCTAAGTATCTCACTTGCAGCTCTCTTTAAGCACCTCTTTTGGCTGTAGCTCTTTATCCCCCTCATTCTGAAAAAGTGCGAGGCACTTTGTGAAATCACCAATTTGCCAGGGAATTATGGCAACTTTGTATCTCAGGAATGGAAGAGAAGCCTGTCAGGCTGCAGAAGTTAGCATCATGCCCAGGATCGGAGCTGGCAGCTGGGCTGCAGGCAGTCTGTGCTGCAGCAGCAACTGCTACCAATCCATAGCAAGTGTTCAGAGTCCTTGTGTCCCTGTGTCTCTGTAAATATAACTCTGTCAACCCTTATTCTGACTCTGCTGCTTTCCATATTCATTATGTGTCAATGTGGAGACTCTTTCAGCAGTTCTTCTGGGAAGCTCAAGCAAACTACAGTGTCACTACAAGGGCTTCAACAGCACGGTGTTGACTTTTTGTAGTGCTAAGAAGTCTCATCCAGAAGAAGCGTTTGTGGCCACATTAATGGCTTTGAATCTTTTGATTGTTCAAACAAGTCTTGTTCCTGAGTTCACAAATTACTTTCCTCCAGTGTCTTTCCTACAAACGCAACAACAAATGGCTTTGTCCTGAGAAGATTAGTATATGGCCAGCTAAGATTTACTCTCTCAATGCCTAGTGAAAATGATGATATATAAATCTCCAGCCACCTGAAATAATTGAACCCTTACACAGAAGTTAAATATATTACCAAAATGTTAGATAAGGTTAACCAATATCAAGTAAGAATAATAAGTGTGATTTGAATGACATTCAGAATGCTCCGTCTCAATCAGGGAAGAAAGGGGAAAATGTGTAATAAACAATTTCCCCCTTAAACTGAAAGATTAATTGTACTGTTAAGTAAAACCATGTGTGACAGAATGATTCATTCCTTTCTATTGTTAAGAGTACATTAATCATTTCAGATACTGGATTTTGGGGGAGTCTAATTAGCAGTTAGATGATGTTTCCAATGTATTTTCTTCAAAGTCCCGTCGCTTTCCTTCTTGCCTTTTCAACTGTATACATACATTTTTCGATGCAATATGGTATATGATATTAAACTAGATAAAGTGTGGATGACAGTCACAGCTGGTTATTAATATTGATGTTCACCTAATTAAATATCATAACCCTGAAGTGTTAATTTATAGCATCTTCAGTAAAAATCTAACAGATTTGAATGCATTATCTACATGATAGAAATAAATCATCCTGGCAACAGTTCTGTAGCACTTAGTCATTTGAGAAAACTCATTTTCTTAAAAATACAGTTTTACACCAATTACTTAACTTTATGCCTTTGAATTGAGAAAGCAATCTTCTTTCTGTGCTGCTGTGGTACTTCACTGTAGAAATCAGATACTTTTGTCGTTGATGGTTAGTGGGAAACTCTGGAATTTACAAATTACAAATAATATTAGATCCCAGAAACAATTTATCACTTCATCATTAACAAGTTTCATATCTGATATTAGATAATCCATATGTTTGTAGGAATATTTTTCCCCTATCTCTTATTTCCTTCTCTGTAATACCAGATATCAGCTTCCCTGTAAGCAGTCATCTACCAGGCCTATTTACATAGCCTAAAACCAGGCATAATCTATTATATCTGAAATGTAATACAGTGCACCTACATAAAATGTTGTTTCATTAGAAACAGTAGATTGAGAAAGCTGCATGTCATGATACAACAGTTTTTGTTTTTAATCAAAAGGTTGAGACTGGCAGTTCAGGTTCAAGCTAAACATATTTCATTCAGCCTCCATTCCCTGGTGTAACACAACAAAGTCAATAGCAATGTTCCAACCCATCTCCCTCCTCCTCTTCCTACAAATCAATTGTGTTTGTTCACTTATCACCTTCTGGATCATATTTCGTTTCTATTTTGGGACATCAAATGTGATACAGAATAGCTGCTACCCATTTGTTGTAAATTGCTTCTTGGTGTAGATTCTTATTCCTTTGCTGTGTAATTCATATCAGTCCTAATCTCAGGGTCTAATAACACATCAGAGTTTTTCAAGGATACTAGACCAAATGTGTAGTTTACTTCAGGAGCCTGGCTGGGATTTGGTCCTCTTAAATACCATCTAAATACAGACAGCAGTTGAGTCCACCTTCTGTCCAGGATCATCTGTCTGATAGAGATTTACATTCATTATGCACTTTCCTTTTTGGCCTGAAAGTTCAGAAATGCCCCTACAGTTGAGTGACCCTAATGATCTGTTGCCATCGTTTTTAGGTAGCAGACACTTGAACTCTTCCTTTGTTCCCTGAGAAAGCAGAAAAATTAGACCTGAGCAGAAGTATAATTGTCTTTACCTGCCAGTGATAAGACATCACAGTTATGGAGATTTGACAGCAAGGACTTCTGTCCCTGCTTCCAAAGCGAGACTGCTTAGGTGAATTTTTTTTTTATTAGACCAATGGTAATCTAAAGCATTTTTATGTAGCTGGCTCTGGAAGGTTGGGTCTGTCTTCTGCTAGTAAGAACACACAGAAAATACCAAGGCAGACAATTAACAAGAATTCTAAACAACATATCAATCAGTTGAATATTTAGTCTGCAAAAATCAATTTAAGGAATTTTGGAACCATAATTCCAGGTGTGGAAGAAATAGTTTGAAAGAATGATAACCACTTTTCTTTTTTTCTGTAAACGTGCATTTTTTTTCTGTAGGAAAGAAAAAGGTACAGTAAAATCTTTAATTCAGATTTCTCTGTTAGGATAAAACATGCAAATTTATATGTTTTAGTGATTTTTTTTTTGCTTCAAAAAAATACTGAGAGAAAAAGTTTTATATAAAAAATAGCCTTCTCATGCAGTATTTTCCCCACACATATGCTATTCTGAGACTGAATATGTTGTCTTAGTACTATGACATTGTCAATCTGAAAATTCAATACAAACCCAGTTCAACTCATGGACCTATGAGTCAGACCACATGCTAACTAAAATAAAACCAAGTTGAATAATGAGTTTAGGCAGTATGATGCTGAGCATTATAATCTCCAGCTTGAAAGTGCCTGGCTCCAAAGCGGAATTATTTGAGCGTCATAGTTTTCATTATTTTACTTAGGTACATCCAGACACCTTGAAATAAGCTTCAAAAACACGTTTAGGAAAGAGAAGCCTAAATGTGAGGCAAAGTTTAAAGCTTTTTAATAAGAAGCAGCAAGTATATGGCCTAAATTCAGACTCTCACAGCAGTTTAGAGCCACCACACTCTCACCAGTTTTAGTAACTTTGAACCCTTCTCCAAAGGAAGGCCTCCAGCTCCTTTCAAAACTCCTTTCACAAATGGATAAGGAACCTGTCTTTCCCATTGAGACAGCAGCAGGAGGAAATATTCTTTCCCTTTATACATAAGGATTGAGTATCTCAGTATTTGAATTTTTTTTTCATGATATGACTGGAAAAAAGAATGCATTCCTGTGCCCAGGGGCTGGCAAGTAGCCTGCCTGTCCTGCAAGGGTATCCTGATCAGCAAGAGAAAGACTATTCCTGTGTTTCTTCAGAGTATGACACCAGTGCTTCTCCTCCTCCTTCACCCCAAAGCACGTCCACAGACACAGCTGCACACCAGAAGTTTAACCCCATTCTTGTGGTTAGGGCAGCTTTGAAAGGGACTGACAAGGTGCTGGGTTTGAATCCCCTCAGCAGGTGACAGAATTAAACAAAGAACATGTTATAGCCACTCTGCTGTTGTATTAAGCACTTCCTCAGACTTTGTTTTCTTTTTCTCTTTTGAAGGGGCAGCTCTCACTTCATTTTTAAAGATCACAGATTTGTACTTCTATGCTGATAATCTCCGTAAGAATCAGTCCCTCAGCAAACCTATGCCCTGAGATAACTGGCAAATGAAACCTAATTTAATTTAGTGCTGCTCTTTTTTGACCTGCTAAGATAAAGGTGTACCTTGACACATCATTGAGTCTTTGGTGGCAGGGAAATTAAATATTGGGAAAGATGCATAGGGAATGTAAATTTCCCCAGGGCATTTTGGACACTGAATGCTCATATTCAGGATTACTATTTGGAATTTAGAGAGTTAGTTTCCAGTTTAGGCCAATAATCATATTTTGGATGTAGCCCATTGAGTCTTTTCTACACACAATATTTTGAATTGAAAGGAAGCCTAACACTGCTTAAGGCTTCTGAGAGGATTGATGTCAAGTCACAGAGAATAGATAGTAAAAACATTTTTTACTCCTCTAAGAACTTCTTTGCTTTATGAACAACACAATTTCAGTAGATGAGTGCTGAAAATGATAGGGACAAGATATTGATAGTTCAGAAAATGAATCCAGAGCAATGACCACCTAAACAATCAAAAAATGGTTTCAGGACCCTGGAGTTCATTCTCTCTGTCAAAGTGGCAAACAGCTCCCTGTACAAAGAATAAGGATTACAGCATATTCTCTTATCTGTCAGCGTACGGGAGGAGGAGGTTTTTGCAAAGACATTTTTAGTAAACCCACTAGATCAGATTTACAATTACCTATTGTGGGCCGATCAAATAAGAAAACTGTCACTGATGCCATTTTTTCGCTGTGACAGCACTTGAGATCTAGATGGCAATTCCAAATGCAGAGCCTTAACTGAGTGAGCTCAGTTACAACTTCTGTGTATTTCCTTGATTACATCAGGCATTAAAATACACAGAATAACGTTTTATAAAAGCTGATTTTCAGGAGAAGACAAAGAAGGGGAAGGAGAAAAAGAGTCCCCTTTTCAGGAGAAAGCTAGAAATCATTGTCTCAGAGTCGAAAGCCAGAATATCACATATAACTTTTATGTCTGGTTTATATATTTTTATAAAAATAACATAAATAAAGAAGAAAATTAATGTCCAAGCATATAACCATTGTATTCATCCCCAACAGACTTTTTTTTTTTTCTTTGAAAGTGGCAAATCTATGATTTAAAAATAGTATGACAGGCTGGGCTGCTGCTGTTAATGGGGAAAGAGGGAGCTATGTGATGAAAAGACAACACTGCATCAGATACTAACAAAGAAGAAACAAATTTATTTTAAGAAGACACCAAGACAGCATTATGCTTTTCATTAGGAATAAAAGGTGCTGCTGTTTGCTCAAAGAGCTTATCTTCAGATAAAAAACCAGAAAAATCCTGTTGTTGGCAAAAATAGGGAGCAAATTTTAGTGTGGGGATCACAACTAGACGAGCTAGAACTGAAACTCACTTGTGGAAGCATTCCTGTCTTTACCAGCCAGTGATGAACTGTAACTGTGGACACTCTACACATGACTACCAGGCTGATTCATTTGAATAACCTTGGCTATGAAGACTTTGACCTGAAACAATGCATATTGATGTCAGCCTACCTGGCCTTGTCATAAGAATTTTTCTTTGATGTGTGGTGACCTGGACAGACTCTAAGGCAGGTGAGCTAGTACTGCGTGAAACTTTTTCCAGTAAGCCATGAAGCAGATATCCCACCCAGTTCCCACCTTTTCATATAATGCTTATTTATTCTGTATTTACATACTCTCACATGTCATATGAGCAGTGGAAGGCACATTATGGGACTCTTAAAATTCATATTCTTTGTCCAAAACGCGGGTAGGTTAATGAGCCTACACAATAATCTTTTGAGTGAGAGTTTAACCTCTAATGCAGCTTGTAAACAGCCTTCCACTTTCTCTGTAGAGGCTGTAAAATGCTGAGTCTTACCCCCCTATGTTTGAAAAAATTAAAACACAATACCTTCAATCTTTTCTCTGTAGGTTTGTAATGGCTGTCCAAGGCTGAACCTCAACTTGGACACCCAAGCAACAGAATTAGTGTAGGTTTAATATCCAAACCACAGGTTCTTAACACTAATTAATCAAGAGAACAGCACCTCCCTCACCTGAGTGATGACACATGGGAACCCAGCCCCTCCTAAAGCCCTCTCCCCACAGCCTTCTATGGCCAACTTCACTCAGCCTCCCCACAGGTAGCAGGTGAACCCATTGATGGGCTTTTGACATGCCAGGCCTGCGTCTTGTATGACCCTCAGTGAAATGTCTCTCCAGGAGAAGTGATACCAGCTAGTCACTATTAGCTTAGAAGAAGCTATACTCCCACAGCAATATCATCTCTTTTGACATTCTTGTTTTAAAACTACACTGCCTATTCTTATTATGCACATTTTACAAAGCTCCATAGAACCAAAGTAAAATGTAACTCAATCTCTAAAATAACTGTCTCAAAGGTATATTAAATCCTGAATTGAATAAATAGAGATCAAAGAGGCACCCAAGGAAATGTAACACTGAAAGGAGGGCAGAGGTTCAAACAAAAACAGCCTATGTAATAGTGAGTCACCAGCTCTGATAGTCTTACACAGAACTGTGTAAGAGAGGCAGATTTTCTACTAGTAACAAAATAATTCAGCTAGAAATTTCTGGTCACTGTAACAGCCTGCAATCTAGCCTGAAAAGCTAGATTTTTGAGACAGAAACTCTCTTTCTCTGCATATATACAGATCCCAACATAAACATATTTCAGTCCAGATTCAGGCCTTTGTCTCTGACAAAATATAGGTAGCAAGTAAAATGGAAATTACTGTTTTTGCTCCCTTGGGGTAATCTTTACCTCTTGTCTGATTTCATCAGTGCTGGGAACTTGTTCAGACAGTTCTAGTCAAGACCTGATGCATATTAGAAAAGGCTGCAACACTGTCTTTCAGGGTTTATCCTTTACGGCTACTGCAGTCACACAAAATGTCACTGGCCTCTGCTCACCCCAATTTTTAGTAAAACTATGAGCATAATGCATTAGCTAATATTCAAAGTGTTTTGCAATGTCCCAGGTCACTTATCATAAATCTGTGCCCCAGCTCCATTTGTAATTCTCCTGGGTGTTTTCAGGTCAACCTGTTGCCATCTTGAGTAGTGGTTGTATAAAATAGGTCAAGTGGTTAATATTCTAATGAATCCATTGCAAATAAGTCAGCCCTATAATAAACCTCTGCACAGGTCCACTTGTCAGTAGAAAAAAAAATTATTCAAGCTAAGAAAGATTTTTTCCTTTAGCAGATCTCAGGATATCCTTTCTTATTGGGTCTGCAGTAGTGCTTTCACCCTAAGGCAGGGAAAGACTTTCTTTTGAAACAGGCCAGTGCCAAATAGGAAATTATATGAAGACAAAACAATTTTCAGAAATCTACAGGAATTCAAAATTCCATTTGTAAGAATAACATAGGCAGTTACATAGCTGCAATGCTGTACACCAGTGCAGTACAGTTTATTCTATAGTATCTGTTCAGCTGTGCAACACCTGCAATAAATGTAAGGAAAGTCCTCTCCAAAAGTTGTTTGATGGCACTTAATGCTTCAGGATGGAAGGAACCCTTGAAGACTTTCAGAAGAGGAAAGCAGTTCCCTACAGATCTGCAGAACAATTTTATCAGAAACCTTTGCTATCAGTAGGAAAGCAAAAACTAAGAAAGTTCAGAAAAGGACTAAGAAGAAGCACTATAGGGTATTGCTTAGCCAGAGATAGTATCTGTGTATTCTGAAGGAAAAAAAATCTTCAGACAAAGAATTATGAAGTAGTTTGATCTGCAAAGAGACCCTGTGGGGTTGTGTCCAAAGTCTGTCATGTCCAGTGACTCCTCATGAGAATCCCTCCACCCATCTCTTAAGCATGCAGAGACAAGTAACAAAAATTGTACTAGTATAAACAGTAAACAGTGGAATTGGGGTGACATTTCATTAGGAAACCTTAAACCAACTGTGTAAATGTAAATAATAAGAATTTAAATCATAATGAAACAGTGTATGCATAAATATGCAAATTGTCAGAGGATCTTCCAACCCAGAGTATACAGCTAATCCAATTACAAGAAACTGATTGCCAATCTGACTCAAGAATGTCAGGATTACTGCTCCATTAAATCTAATGGCTTCTTGAAGCAGGAAATGAGGTGGGTTAACAGCTATTAAATTTTTGTAGTCCAATCAAAAATGTGATGACATCACCCTGCCCACATCAAAAATGATTAGAAATGTGATTATGAAGAAAATCTGTATTGTACAGCAAAGAAGTTCAGAGAGAAACACCACGGAATTAAAATGTGGATCTCTGAAATAATTCCTTTCTCCAAAAGATTTCTTGGCACAGCAAGTTAACAGGTGTGCTGTAAATAGTCCAGTAAATTTGTTCCCATTACAACTGAGAAAGTACATTTTTCCCCATTACAAGAAACGCAGGAAATCACTTCTGAATGAGTGAAAAGCAAAGGATGTGTTTTTTCTCTGTGACTTTATTTTTAGCACTTACTCTTATTGTGAATGATAGATTATCACTTCAGTGGAAGTCCTGAAAATAATTAGAGAAAAGCTGTACTATAATTACCATACAGCATGAAAGTACCAAATTAGTGCACACACAAGTTGACATGGTACAGAGTGTATGGTAGATAGCTTTTCTGACACCATCAAGTCCTGCGTTAGTCCAGTTTTGTGCCAGTGTAGTTCCACTAAAACCAGTGGACTCAAACCCAATAAAATACACAGGAAGAAGGAATTAGAGGCACCACGGTGCACGTGCAACATAACACAGTCTGTAACATCTCCTGTAAAGAGCTGGAAATGCCTGGCTTGAGACAAATCAGACATTAAATAATTGCCCTAAACAATTTTATATAAAAGACCCTATTCTGTGCTAAACAATACAATTGCCCCCTCTCTCCTTTCCTACCTGGGAAGAGCTCATTCTAGCTGCCCAAGCAATTTTTTATCATTCTTACCCACAGCATACTTTCAGCTCACCAGCACTATAGATTTTCTCCCTGATGTCCCTTATTGCTACCTCATATTCCCACCTGGAAATACAGATGGCAGAACTGCCTGCAGTGTTGCCAAATGTGGAGCAGATTAGGCATGGCAGCATCACTGTCAGTCATTTGCCCCAAGTCCCCCTCTGATCTCTAGCACAGACTTTAATGTTATTTTTTTAGTAAAATGTTTCCTTCTTTTGGGCCTCTTCTTTGCTCTGGAGGATCCACTCTTTCATCACATGTATGGATGGTATTTGGGGAAACAGGGTGTTCTGTGCTACAGCAGTGACAGAAATAATTCTAAAGGACAGGTGACCTGAAACATTAAACAGTGGGCAGATGCAGGCAAATTGCCTCAGTAAGTACTTTGATTGTGTACGATCCTTTCCACCTGCTAATGAATATGCATGTGGAAAATAAGAAACTCATTTTTTTTAACTACGTTGAGCTTGCATTGGTAGTGAATAAATCAGGATGATAAAATGTGAAGTCATCCATATTTAAGATTTAACAGAAAAGGACGGTTATAATCTGTCCAGGAATAAATATAGGTTCAGAACCAGAAAGTTCCTGAATGTCAGAGGAAGGAGATCTGTAACACTCAGTAAGCATTCAGGTCTGGGACAGGGGAAAGGATAGTTTTCAGGTAAATTTACAGATGGGACACTGTTGTCTGAGGCTATAATTTCCAGAATGCCAGTGATCCTGATGCTTCTTTTCAATCTCAAAGACTACTTTGGCAGGCTGAAAAGAGTTATGTGTAATTAGCAGCAGAAAGAAATTAATCTGAGAAGACAAAAGCCATCATCAAAGGATGACATGGTAAGGAAAAAGACAAGTCTGATAATAAAACTCTAATGGCAACTGGCAGAAGAAAACTTCCACAGCTGTAAATTTTGGCATAATCTTGGCAATATGAGAAGAACAGAGTCAGACTGTGCTGTGTTAAGAAATTTGCTTTTCTGAGATTTCCTAGAATAAGGATCATGAATAGCTGAGATAATCAAATTAATAAATAAAATAGTTGTATAAATTGTCAGCTACTACATAATCCTGGACATGACTAAAACACTTTGATATTTAAATTGTGACCCTTTCCTAACAGAAGCTCTGTTTCTGCCACTCAGCATATCATGTAATGCACAAGATATGGCAGTACTAAGTTGTAATGTAAACCCAGTTAGATATTCAGACTCAATATTCTCTTGATTATTGCACTGGTAAAGTCATATTCAGAGCAGTTTTCAAACCAGCACAACCAGACCAAACCTTTTACAAAACACAGAAGTTCTGGTTGCTATGTGATGTATATCCTCCTCTTAGCTGTATACCTGTACAGTTTAATGCATGGATTTACTTGTTATCACAACTGGCTTGAAACAAAGGCTGAAATCCAGATATATGTGTGTCGTGGATTATTCTGATTTCAGTAGCTCTCTCTTTTATTTAAATATTTGACAGTTTTTACATTTAAATGTTATTTTACTTAGCAATATGGATATCCCTAAATCTAATGACTAAGACACTCGTATAAAACAGGGAGGCAACAGTTTCAGGTCGTTCCTCAAATTAAGGAAAACAGGGATTTTAACCTGAGTCTTGTCAATTGGTTATTAAGTCACAAAACTGGTCTCAGAAAAACAAAGCTTCTTGTTTGAGAGAGGTGTGTTTTACATGACGTGATACACTCCCTCCAGTCTGGAGACAAGCAGATAATTACCTTTAAGACTGAGGATTTAATGCTCCTTTTTTTTTCTTTTTTCTTTTTCCTTCCTGTTTTCTATTAGTTCTTCTGCACTGGCTTTCTGGTGTCACTTTCCCTTATTTGGATCCTGGTTTTAGATAATAAATCTGGGTAGCAGAGCATCTCAGTAGTAGATGGTGCAACTCTGTGTCTTACTGGGCCTTGCTTTAGTTTTACCAACAGTTTCACAAGGACAAAATTCGGTGTTTTCACAGAGAAGGATATGGGGCCAAATTTCCTTCCCTGTACAGCAGGCCTGTGTCTTGCTGTAGCCAGAATTTGAGCTGCAATATTGAATGATACAGTGGTTTTGTTGCATAATTTCAGGCTGACAAAGTGCACACAGCAGCTGTTATTGTTTAAATCAGTGATGCACTGTGCAGATCAAAAATGTCTTTTCATTTGTCTCAGGATCTTAGTTCACCAACTCAGCCCAGTGTGAAATTCTGTAAAGATACTTTGCCCTAAATCCACCCAACCAAAGTCTACAGCCAAAAGTGATATTGTTGTACAAAGTGATTCTTCAGTAGGGATAATGAACCAAGCTAACTCAGCTCCATTGACTTTGGGAAAAAAGTAACTTACGTAATATTAATAAAAAATAGGATTTAGGAATCTTAAAATGGGCAATCCCTTAAGGACAATCAAAGATGTCTCTTTTCCAGCCCTGTAATCTCCACCACCAGCATTCATTGGCCATTTGCCTACTCATCTTAAAGGTCATTAGGTGAGCCTGTTCATCAGGAGCTTGAATGGGTCATGTGGCTGCTTGCCACCCACTAAAAACTCTGCTATGATCCAGGATTAATCTGACCTACATCATATCCACAGCTTCATGCTTCCTGAAGTTAAAACTTTCCTGGGTTTAAGATGAGCTGTTGCTGACCTGGC
The DNA here is from genome assembly GCF_047716275.1 of Strix uralensis. Taxonomy (NCBI): domain Eukaryota; kingdom Metazoa; phylum Chordata; class Aves; order Strigiformes; family Strigidae; genus Strix; species Strix uralensis. The sequence goes on from NC_133976.1 coordinate 42,435,311, forward strand.
AGGGAGTAAAAGCACCCTGGCATGCAAATGAATTTTGTCTTGGTACACAACTGACTGCAAAACAAAAGCAGCAAAGTGCTAGGAGTAACTGCCAAGACCCTTAGTGTCTCCTTGTTCCCAAACAAGTGGCCTAGCTACCGTGTTGGGAATGAGCTTCATTTGTACCTGTTGCTTGACTGGCCTGATAAGGGTCATGCTACATACAGTGCCATTCTGGGGAGAGAGCATGCACTCATGCTGGAGGCTAGAGCTGCTTTCTGGGTAATGGCAGATGTTTGCTCACCGCTCTGAGGGCATGGCCTGATCTCTAGGATCGAGGGATTCCCAGTTCTGGTGAAGTGCTCTACTCCATGAAGCCAGTATTGAAAACGCAGCATCACTCACTTCTCTTCATTTAATGAATCTCTTCAGGAAAGGCTGAGCAGACTGGATCAGCAATTTCGTATTCATCCTGTAAGCTCTCACTGGAAGACAGGTTCCTGATTTAAATGCCCTTGATCTCTCTAAAGAGGCACTGCTCCCAAAATAGCTAAAGCAGATGAGGAGGTCCCCAAAATAGGAAATTCTGCTTCAGGCCTATAGAAGATTCTGCTTTGTGCAGGAAACACAGGTGGTCAACATGGGAGATTAAGGAGATCCCTCACTGGTTCTCCAGGGATGCAAGTTTTGTAAAAACAGGATTTAAACTAGGCATATAAATAATGCAGGCTTGATCTAAGTTTGTATCCTTACAAAATATTAAGCATAATATGAACATACAGTAGGTTTATTTTTAATATCCAAGCCTGTTCATGTTTGCTTCTATTGAGTTATAGCTAATTAAAATAGCTTTGCTGTTCACCCTTAAATAACATGATTTATTTATTTATATATTTATTTAAGCAAACAAATGATTCAGCTTTCAAAAAAACCCCACCCAATATCTTTTGAAAAATTGGACACAGGGAAATAGATCTTCACATGTTCATTTAATGATCTAAACATTACTCAGAGAAAGTCTAACAGTCTGGCGAAGCACTGGTTATTTTTTATTATCTGGAGATGAGGAATGAGAAAATTTTCAGCATCAATATTTAAAAAGAAACTATTGACCTGCACACCTGTTCCACTTTTTAAAATTTTATTTCATTTCAAGAGTATTAATGGCATGGTGGAACTTGGAACAGATGTAGCAAAGCAGAAGTTAGAAGAATCTGTTTGCTCTGATTGCTGGCCAGAGGGCAATGGAGGGCTACATAGCAATGCTGAGGGCAAATGAACAGCTCTTTCAGACTGATCAAAGTTTGCAAAACACACAACTTTTTCTTCCTGCTTATTTGATTGTTTGGTTTTTTTCTGAAGAGCTGAGCATATCAACATGTTTTCAAACTTTCTGGTTTTAACAGTGAGTCAGTGAGAGGTCAGGTTTGTTTTAAGCACATGTATATTTTATGTAAAAACTATAACAGTACATGCGCAGATGAAATAAGTGATGCCATAACAAGCTACACAGTTCACAGGCAGGCATAAAGAATGAAACTCTATTAAGTGCTGTATTAAACAGCTTCATGGAAGTTTGTGTGTATAATTTCTTTAATTTACATTTCTAGAATCACTCATTCTTTACAAGAGTACAAATTTTGCCCTCTATCTCAGCATCCCAAAGTGCATTGCAAATATTTTGTGAATTAAAACTTGTAACAGCACTGTAAGGTAGGAAAAAAGAAACAGCACCATATTTATGGTTGATGGAAATCAAAACAAAAAGAACAATTTTTCTAGCTCTTATGAATTTTTCATGTCTCAGATTACTTGGTGTTTTTCTTTAAAAAAAAACTTATTAGATCCCCATGGTCCTTTGGCTTGGTGATGAAGCTGTCTCAGGAGTTTCTCCCTCTGATTCTGCCAATACACAGGTGTCCTCAGTTACTCTTGTATAACTGTTAATGGGGATGCACTGTAAACTCGGGATGGTGAAATTATCTGGATTTAAGAGAGTCCTGATACCTGTTCCCTCCCTACATTGTTATCATATCATATCATATCATATCATATCATATCATATCATATCATATCATATCATATCATATCATATCATATCATTGTTATCAACATGGATTATATTCCTAATCCATTTGCTAGCACAGTGACTCCATGGTTGTGCTGATGCAGAGGAAGGGGAAGTGAACCACAGCAGAGGGACAGGAATAGGCGGACAAAGGGGGACCCCTCTAACAAGTTGTATGGGACTGCATACCATGGCTTTTAACTAGCTTGCTTTTGTAAAACAAATAAGTAAGCAGGTAAAACCTGTGTCAAACCTGGACTTTGTGGGGGAATGGAGGATTATGTGACTGCCTATGTCTTATGCATATAAATGCAATGGATTCCAGTGAATTAGGAAACCTTCTAATTGAGCTCTAATGTTACACTTCTCTCACAGCCGGGGAAACAAACTGGACTACTAGGATAAATAAACAGTTAAGGCTTTGTTCAGACTTTCATAACTCCTGGGAGTGAATTGTGGTTTACTTTTAAGTAATGCATATCATTCCCACACTTCCAGGTCCCTGGCAATACATGCCTTATACACTGCAGAGGAAAGGATGATTTCATGTTGTCACAGTACACTGAGTATCTCTGGTACATGTGATTGTGTAGAATGCCCTCTACTTTGGCTCTGAAAGAGCTTTCATCATGCAGTAAATAGCCACAGGTAAATAAGTAGGAATGATCACCACTTTCCTAAGAGGAGAAAGAGAGATAAAGGGTGAATCTGTGGCTATACAGAAACTGAGCACAAGCATGCTATTAAGTTCAAAGAACCCAGGATTTCAACCCAGAAATTAAAAAGTCTCTTACTTCTTCCAGAACAGAGTAAAGCCAACATGAAAGAAAATTTGAATCATTTAGAAGAACTAGTCTAAGAGGTCTCATCAAGGTTCTTAAAAAATACATGGTCTAAAAAGTAGATTATGAGGACAATACTAGATAATAGTAGGAAAGCCAGGAAAAAAGATTAAATCATGTCAGAATTACACATCAGTCAAAGACACTCATTTGCTTACTTATAAATATTATTGAAAACTGACAGTAGAATGTAAAATTTGTAAAAACTCTCAAAAATTTTTATTTCTGGGAAGAAGGTTATTTGCAAACTTTTAAAGAAACCAAACACAAAATGGAGTTATGTTGAAATGTCCATTTTGAGATAAGAAAGACGAGGTTTCTGACTTGGTGTTTTACTGGAGACTTCATCCCACACCTCAGAAACGTGTCTATGAGAAAAGCTGTTTAAAGCAAGTGTATAGAGCATTCTTTGTTTTGAGCAAAAAGGTTTTCCTGACATGAAATGATCAGTTCAAAGTGTTCTCACCAGCTCTCATCACCGTTACTGTTCAAGTTTGCCAGCAGCACTGAATGCTTTGCACGCAAGGGAACTTCTTGCTTGTGTTCCAGGACCTCATAATCTTAAAAGAAAACAAACAAACAAACAAAATACCCTGAGAAACTAAGACAGATAAAGGAACAAAGAGAAAACAAAAATGAAAATAGTCATGGAACAAGGGATTATGTTCCAGGGAAGGAAAGCTGGGAGAAACTAAAGAAAATAAGCTGATCGGTGGTAGGTTAACATGTCATTAGCAACCCCTGAGAAGTTTTGTGTTAGATTAAAAACATTAATACTGCTGTGTCTCTCACCAAACCTGCAGTTTTCCTCTCCAGCTGTTTGCAGTATGTTTTCAGTGTTTTCCCTTACCTTTCTCTGATAGACAGGCAGGGAACCAATGTGCAAAGTAGACCTGGAAGACTGAATTGATTACTTTTCTGCAGGTCCAAAGGAAAAAGTTGAATATTTCGGTAGAATCAGATCAGAAGATAAATATATTTGTAGGACGGCTCAGGAACAGCTCACCCTCCATAAACACCAAGAAAACACAGATGGCTGTGAGCAAAGAAAGACTAAATCCCCCCTTTTTCCTGACCTACTGACAAAGGGTAGGGGGCAAACCACTATGTGGGAGTGTGAGCAAGAAGGGGCAGGATGTGGAGTAAGACTCCTTTGCCTTAAGTCACTGGTTTCCATAAAGTGCGGAATGGTAACTGGATGATCTACAGTTAACTGCTCCTATTTGTTATTAAAGACACTAAGATATGCCACGGTAGCAAGCTGAAATACATTACATAATACAATACGGCTTTTACCGCCACAGCACTGAAGGCTTCTTTACTGCTCAGGTGCTCTGTTTAGGAAAACAAGAGCACAATCTGATAGAAGTTGTCATTAACAGTTATGAAGACTGTTCTTTGTTCTAAACTTTAATGCATGGAAGTGGCCTTTAATGACTGCACTTAGAGTAAAACAAGTTGAAAAGAGGTGGCATCTCTGCCAGAGGTTACCCTGCATACATTTTCACAATGAGCAGAGAAATATTTATCATCTTTGTTATCTTCTTACCTTCTGGATTGGTCCCAATACACAGTAGGAAGGTGAGATGGGAAGGTTATGAGGGAGAGCAGTAGGAGAATGGCTTTAGATGTTATTATTTGTGACATTTCAGTTGAAGCATCCAAATATATTGATGATTTCCTTTAGTGCTTTAGACCCATAGCGTCATATGATTCCTTCCAAAGAATGGTAATATTCAGGGATATGTCTCTAATGTACTTGCATAACACAATTGATTACTGTCCTTGTTCATTTTATACCAATGGTGTACTTGGATCTACAGAAGACTACAATGCCTGCAATAGTTTGTGGGAGAAGAAAGAGCTTGCGTTTCCTTTCAGAGTAGCCTTACGGTTTAAAAGCAAATTGTAAGTTGCTTAAAATCTGGCCAGGTGGCAGACGACTCTAGCTGATGGCAATAACCTGAAGCTGAACTACTTGGTGCCCAAAGTCCAGTTGGTGACATTATAGATGGAACGTGCTGAGAAACTAAGCACTGTGGAATTGCTTGTTAAGGTAATTTGGGATGACAACGTGAATTGACCTATAGCCACCTGCTTTGTGTTTCTAGAGCCAAATACTGTGTTTTTCCACTGAATTCATTCCCATGCTCAGAGCTGGTTTTATAAGGCCTTGCTGGTAGTTTTCCACTTTATCTGTGATTTCTTTTCTGGAAGAATGAAATGGTTATAAGAAAACTGAGACTAAAGAAACGTCACTGTGAAGCATTATGGAAATTCAATATAATTGGAAATGAAGGAATAACTAAGAAAGTACAAACGTTGGATGAATGCCCTCCATGCTTCGAAAGGTCAGGGCATGGGTAGAAAACAGCTGTTTTCCACTCCTGAAGTTTTCTTTCAGCATTAGATGGGAAAGAGCATTACATGCTTTAATCTCTCCAGTTTTCCTACAGTTCAGTCTGATGCAACTCTTCTTTATACTTTACGGTTCTAAATGTCTCTCTCTTATTGCCTGCATCTTCTGGGAAACTCCAGCTTGTAACATGCCAAAATCTAGCTAGACAAGAGGAAGTTGTTTTGGAAGACTATCTCTGAAAATTATATTGCTCATGAGTACCACTCATCAGTGGAGGAGTGTCATTGTAAAGAGGCAGTTATTTTAGTTCTTATATATGTAATTGTGTTAATATATGTATTAATGAATATTTTGTCTGTCAGCCCAAAACATACAATGTTCCGTTACTTTCAGCTGCTAGAAGAAGCAGCCTTAAGTATTCGAGTTGTCAAAAAATGTTAAACTTTATCCTTTCAAAGGATTTAATGTAAAATTTATTTCAATGGAAAAAGAAATAAGACAGAAGAGAAGCAACTCTACCCAAAGAATTACTTAGCTGTTGCTGTCGGAGTTGGCCATACAATTTAAAATTGAAAAGGAAACTGATAGAAGGAACATATTTTTGTGAAAATTTTAATGACATGTTCTCATTTTTCACCTGTTTTTCCTTATATTTTTCACAAAAGCTGGCACTGTCATAAGCCTCAGCAATTTTAACTGCAAGTGAGCAGAGGGAACAGAGGTTGCTTTCAGGAGTGGCCATTATCAGATACACAAATTTGAAGAAATACCAGTGCCATTGCCTTCACTTGGAACATACACAATCTTCCCCAGATTTCATTTTTTTTCCTCCCAAATTCTTATGTTTTCACCTTGAATTCCATTAATTTTTATCTAGTGTCATACACTTAGCAGATGCGGTATCCTTTTATTTTTTTTGAGGCTATCTCATAATATCTGAAATTCCTGAGATTTTTTCTTTACGAGAATAAATTCTCACTTGCCCTTTGAAGAGAACACCTACTTTAAGAAAGGTCCATTTACACACATACAAAGAGTGGATACAACAGACAATCACAAGCCAGATTCTTACATGAGTGATGGTCCCTCCTTTCTTGGGAGGTGAGGAAGGGATGTGTCTTGCTAAAAAGGATTTCCTGGGAAATCCCAGCTGATCCACCTGTTACTCTCCCAGGACTATTGCATTCCTGCCCATATCAGTATAATGCCCATGCATGAGCCATCAGCTTAAGTCCACGCAGCACCTAGGAAAAGCTGGTTGAAATATTGCTGGCAGAACTTGGACTTCAGAATCAAAGACTGTTTTGTAATTCTAGCCTATTTTTGTCACTGTTTAGGCTTAAATTATGAGCCCTTTCCTAAAGTTAGTAACCTGTTCAAACTCTTTCTCTTAAAATATTTTCAGAAGAGGGGAAGAGGGACTGAGCTTCATGATAACTCAATAATTCTCTCTCATACAGGGCTTTGCCTATGCAAGTTTGATTTTTCATCTGTTTGGAGTAACATGAACTTTTGTTTCTCATATGCCTGAGAGCTCTGCTGTAAAGTATAGCCATGACATAGCTCATTCTAGAACTGGTTGGGATTAATTGTCCAACTAACATGATTAATAGAGAATTTTATGATTCTTCATACTGCATGAAAGTTGCTGGTGAAAGCTGCTGGTGAAAGCTGGTCTCTGGGAGCCAATGATCTGGACTTTAATTTCCGTACCAAGAAAAAAGAAAAACCCAAGTTAGTTACTAACTTGTGGAAACAATATTTTAAAAAACAAAAATCAGAACTGTGATCAAACCACAGTCTGACTGTGATTAAACCAGTTTTTGGTATCATAAGTGTTACTGCTCTGCCAAAGTGATCTGTTTCCCACCACTGTGTCCTTTTTTTCTAATTGGAATTCCCTCTTGTCCCATGATGAGCCTGGCAGGCAGCTCCTCTATTGTCTTCTTACCTGTCTTGGCACAAGAAATTCCTACCCCATCCTCTCCTTCCTGTGGATGTGGGGTAGGACCCTCACACTCCTCCTAACCCTGTGTTATTCATCTACCTCATGGCTGCCAACTCTGAACTTGATGTCTCTGAAAAAGAAACTCAGCCCTGGCAAAGAAGTCATAGATTGTGACAAAAGAGAGAAAACTATAAATCTGAAACCCTTGGCATCAGAGTGAATTGTTGCAGATAAAAAGTGCCTACAAAGAAAAGAATCTCAGCTCCTCAGGCAACAGTAAAGATAAGCACTTAGGGGAGATGGTGTTCATGAGATCATACTTTGCAGAGAACACAGTATTTAGGTAGGAATGAAGGCATCATATTCCTGGTCTCAAAATAGTTTGTCAGTCATTGCTCCAATGAGAAAAGCAGGACAAAAATATTTTGCACTCAGAGAGCAATTAGTTGAATACCAATGACTTACTCTTTGTGACAGGTGTCACAGAGGTGTGTGACACATCAGTGTCATGTCAAAGGAACATACAACAACATGGAAAGAGTATTGTGGTTTAGATATTGTCGGCCAAATCATGTTTTTTTTATTGTTCTTTTTCCAACACAGGAAAACACAGAACTCTTCAGATGTCACAGTAAAAAAATGGGATAAACCACATTTGCATGAACATGAAATTCAGATCCTCTGTCTAAGACTCAAGATCACACAGGGAAGCAAGAAACAGCAGCTGTCACAGCCATTCCATGCCAAAATGCATATAAATCTGGGGAGTAAAGAGAAGCTGGAAAAGAAAAAGAACAGTGCAAATCTAAAACCAGAACTGTACTCTAGGAAATTCTATTTTGAACTGAGGGACAGATTAGGCAGTGAGAGAGGCATAGAAATATGAACTAGAGATTGGAACTGAAGAAGTAAATAGCACTTGGAGGCAATGTGTTTGAAGTTACAACAATCACAATTAGATTTTAACAGAAAGGGAGCAAAAGCTGAACTGCAGAAGAAATATCATTCCTCAAGGAAATATAGAAGACCCCAGGGAGGACATATTCTTGAAGGTTAATTCCAGTAAAATATTGGAAGGAGGAGAATAAAAGGAGTATGAAATAGCAGAAAAGCCATGCAAGAAAAGATAATAATAGATTTCTTGAGGGTTTGATAGGAGTTTCCACCAGATTGGTGCTGGCTTAAAAGTTCCTGTTTCTCTTCATTAGCTAAAAGAAGAGTCTAAAGTGACTAGCTCAGATGAGGGTGTCAAGATGGTAGATGTTACATATCGTTTCCCAAAGTGGCTGAAACCCCACAAGGAAATTTCAGAACAAAAAATGGAAACAGAGACAACACAAACTATGAGACAGAACAGTTCACATAAGTCTTCACAAGGTCCCACTTCAACATCACATGTTGACATGTAAACTCAAAGAGTTTGACATTTGTATTGGATAAACTTTGATGTTTGAAGTACAAATAGAAGTCAGAAGTTGAAAAAAGCAAACAAGAGGCAACAATCTCACAACAGAGGTGCACCTGACTTCACTATCTTAATGAAACCAACAGTTGTCCAGTACAGTCTGGACAATACAAGACTTCTCCAGTTCATTAAAAATACAAAACTATCAGAGAACCCAACAGTAACACCATGTTCTGGAGAAGTGAAGGTCACTTGAAACATGACTGTGAAAGACAGAACAAAACAGATCAAACTTAAAGGAGAATGGACTAGATTCAGGGCTAAAGTGCCTTAGGCAATCCAGCTGTCACAAAGGACCTTTGATTGTATTCTTCACTTCTTTCATTCATGTTAGAGAGTTTTCTTTGTTAATGATAATCATTGTCTCTTTTCGCTTTCAGACTGTTATTGCCAGCTCTAAAACTAGCTCTATGCAGAGTTATACCCTGTTATCTTCAGAAAATTTTTGTATAATATGTTAAGGAACTGAGCTCCACAAACCCCTTTGTAGGACCAAGGAACCAGAAAACAAAGCAGTTCAATGTGGAATCTTGTGTGAGGCAGAGCTGGTTAGTATTTTCTTTTAGAAACACAAGAAACACTGGTACAACACATCCTTTCTATTTGAACTTTGATTATGGAAATGCATCACTGATCAATTCTTTGGAAACTACAAAGACAGAAAACCTGGCAAAGGGTAAGTCATGGGTTAGTTAATATGAAGGATTGTAAAAGAAAAGACCTTTCAATTCTCCATCTCAAAAGACACATCAGAATATTTTCCTAGTATTATTTTATGAAGAAAATAACATTAAGACAGACTTATATTTACATTGCAAACTCAGTCAAACATCTGCACAGAAACAGGAAATTTACAGCAATAGAAGCAAGTCAAAATTTTTTGCCTCTAACCTTAAAGCTAATACATATCTGAGAGAATTGAAGATCAACCAGGCATTAATATGGTGGGAAGTATTAAGTCCTTCTGGTATTTGAGGGAAAGACCAGTATTGAGAATGTGGACATCATTAGTTGCAGCCCAGCTTCAGCTGAATCAGAAGGGATTGTTTAACATACCAGAAACTTGTGTCCTGGATAATGACATGTAGATGCTCAGATGAAGCTACCAAGAGAAAATTAACTGCTGTCAGGAAAACATTAAGAAAAATGCTTAACAAGCAGTCAAACCACTTAGTAAAATACTGACTGTCAGCTAAGGACTGAGTGGAGATTCTCTATTTTCACTAGTCATACATGTAATTGTGACAACAGGGGCCTGTAAGCTATGCTTACTTTCTCTCCAGTGGGCATCTTAACCATAAAACAGTATAGTCATGATTTCTGTCCAGCACAATAAGTATTTTATGAACCCCTAAAACCAGAATAGCTTTAGCTGGAAGGAGTCAGAGAAGTTATGTCCAGAGCATTTATCTGGGAGGCAGGTGATGCAGGTCAGAATATTTTCAGAGCTGAGCCTGAATTTACTACATTCACAGCCAGTGTCCTGAAAGCTGGACTCATGGGTTTAGGCCAGGTACTGCATGACATCAGACCTGAAAAGTCTATTCTGGGCCTCCCAAATGGAACAACTTCTAGACATAAAAATAAACAACCCTTCAGCCCCATTTTCAGATCTCAGCAGAGGTCCAGTGCAAGCAGGGTATGTAGCTCAAGATTTTGACCTTTTCTAACAAAGTATTCAGGGAACATTAGGGAAGCATGGTTTATTGTTTTCAGTTGCCTCCAGACCTAGTCAGTAGCTAAGTAGAAATATTGTGAATCTACACTTTTTTACACAGTGACTACTGTGGTAAGTGGTCAGCTTTCAGGTACCCGATTTCTGTGGAGGAACTGCTAAGGGACAGCAGTACACAGTGGATTCCCAGCATACAGTAAGTAAGTGTGACTTGCCAGCTCTGTTCAAAGCAGAAGGAGATCCAGAAGTTTAGGAAAAGGAGGGAGGAGGGCTGGAGGACATGTCACCCTGACTTGAGGAAGAAAAGTGGCCAGTGGCAAAAGAAAAGAATGTGCTGACCAGTGATGAGGTGAGGTGCCTGAATGGTATCTGTGTGCCTCAAGAATGTCTCCTTTTCTGAGATGTCAGTGGTACCATGCTCTGAGGATGTCCCAGAGCCACAGATTGCTGAAAGCTGGACTGTTTCCACTGTTCAGGGAAAATATTCTTCCCTGTATGCTTGTGCTGCTTCATACTACTCCCTGGGGATCTATTGTTGGCCACCATCAGAGACAAGATGCTGAACTACACAGACTCTTCATGTGATGTTGGACAGATGTTCTAATGCCCATAGTTTAACTCCAGCACTACCTCTGTTTTTACATACATTTGTTGCTATCCATTATTCTTCTCAAGAGGAAAGCAGTTTCAGTGATTTATCCTAAGAGATGAATATCAGAACATTAACCTTCCTTCATTACTTGGTCTATGCATTTCTTTCATACACTACATTCAGTGCTTTGCACATTGCTTCTCACTGCAGGGCCTTTGCAGGTTGAAAGGAAAAAGTAATTATGGGGGACATAAGGCAGGAACGCATACTGAAAACCAAGAAAACAGTATACACCCAAAATGAATTTTCTGCCCTTAGTGCATGCTCCTCTACACTTCTAAACTCCCTATTAATAGTGTTTTAGCATTGCCTGAATTGCTGAATGCAAGGCAATTTGTGAGATGCAGTAGAGGCAATGGAATCTTTATTTTAAATGTTACAATCAAATAAATGCTTTGTTTTTACCACTGCCAGAAGTAATCAAATGAAAGAAGGATCTTTTCATAAGTGGGAAGATCATTATAGGTTGAATGTCTTTGTACACTAGTTTTAGAAGCTGTCCATAGCTGAATAAATACTAAATACATTTTTATAATGCAAGGTAGGATGTGTGTTTCAGCTTTAATAGCTACTAACTCTTTTAGCTGAAGGGTAACACCAGGCTAATCAAAGGTCACCCGAGTCCTAGTTGATGTTGAATGGGAGTTGACAGCTTTCCAGAGTAGCACTCAATTCATGGGGATTTTTTTTTTCTGCAGGAGCAATATTCATCTGGGATTGACACAATGCTGACTTTCAAAATGATTAATTCAAATCCTTAAAGACTCTGAAAAATCAGACAACTTTTCAAGTTTTATCCTAGGGAAGAACTGTTCATCTGACAAGGAAATTCTGGTCTCAGGCAAATTACTGAATTCCTGTAGCAAGACGTTTCATAAACAGCAGCAGGAATTAGGGACAGCTCAGACAACAAATTTCAGGTTGGACAGCTTCAGTTTAAAATGACACAAGCCACAGAGAGTAAGCATGATTCATAGAAGAGAAGCATGTATTTTTGCATTCACAGGGACAAAACAATAGAAAACATAAGAAACAAGGTATAGGTATAGGAAGGTATAGGAATGTTTATTTGTAAGATTAAATAAGATATACTTGAAATGTGCACAGTCTTTCACAGGCACAAAACTCCTCCAGTGATGTGATAAATGGCAAAGAACATGTCCAAATGGCAGCCCTTATTTTTGAAAGGCACAGTATCTGACTGCATCATAAGCTTGAATTCATATGGTATATTTTACTATCTTTAAGAGTCAAAGTTCATTGTTCAAATGTGTGCATGTACATGCTCTCTGGCAGATGCAACTGTTGTGATTGTGCATGCAAAGTGATTATCCTCCCCTGCAGACATGCTGAGTGCAAGTGAGTGTACATGTGAAGACATGCAGCCTATTTTATGATTGTAAAATATTGCCCAAAACAAAAGTACACTTTTTCAATAGTACTTGAAATAGTTATCTGCAATGCACTCTTACAAGCAAGATTAGTCTTTTGAGTATGTTACACAGACACATTTTGTCTCATAACGTACCTTGGTAGATACTTTAGTACAATGTACCATTATATAAATAATTATAGTGTATTTAAGATCAGGTCAAGAGGAAATTTGAAACTCAGGGAAAAAATTGAGATGAAAAATCATACAATTAGAAAATGATTAAAATTCTAATGAACCTACCTCTGACAAGGATGTTTGTCCACGAACCCATGGAGAGAGGGGGTGTTCTTTGAAAAGATAATGAAGTAGAAAAAAATGCTTTGCCATGTGGCTACAAAGGAAATGAAAAAGATTATATATCATTGTGCAATAAAAGTAATTACATAGGTTATGCAACTGCAGGGTAGAATATGCTCATAAATTGAGACCTACAGCTGTCTAAGCAGCCTACTGAAATTCCTTAATCTTTACTTTGTCAGGCAGTAAGAATTTTTTCCAGAACAAGAGCTCTGGGACTGTGACTACAATCACTGTGGAGGAGATGGCCAATGTACAGACCATACATTCAGAGATGTTACTCTGTATCTGTGACTCCATCTATAGTACCACTCTGGATTTCCACAGCACTGGATTTGGCAAAATTAGTGAACTGAAAAATGGTATGCAACTTCACAGCTGCCAATCTCCTACATTTACAATCAGGTATCATGAGCAGGGTACCATACCTTTCTGTAGGAGAGAACACAGAAGGTCATTAAACTGCTCAGGTAGAGGAAAGCAGTGGTTTTGCTTTTACTTTGTCTTCTAAATAAATCTGTTATTGTGTTTAAATGAAGTTCTCACTCATATTTAGAATTTCTAAATATTTGTGCAAAGGAGAGAAAAAGAAACTAACTGAAATTAGTTCCAGTTCAGAAAGGCAGAAATGTCATTAAAAAATCTTAGCCAGTCTCTCTTTTCCATTTTAACAATTTTTTAAAATTAGTTATAGATGGCTAAAATGTTTCATCTTTTACTGCATAAAATTTCAGCTTTTGAAACTACTGAGGGAAAAACTTGAGTGGCAGAGGTTGTGAAAATTTATACTGTAGAGTTGTATGGTTTTTGCTTCCTTCCCAGCATCCTCTCTTCACTTGCTCTCTATTTTGTGTGATTGTTGCTTGTTCTTTTTTGTATAAATACACTCCTCTTTAGTATATACCCGCTCAAATTCTGATATTCTCTCTCTTTGGTTCATGTGACACCCAGAACACTTGACTGCAATGAGCCTCCCTGAATCCTTCAGTATCACCATGACTGACAGCATTAGTTAGACACCTTGGAATACTGGGAAGCTTGGAGTATCAGGAACAATATCAGAACAGAACTTCTCTTTCTTTTCCATTTTCCTTTCTTCCTCATCTTCTATCTTACCTTTTCTTTTGGCTTCTCCTTGCTGATTAAGTAGAAATGTTGTTTCAGAAAAGAGAACATTTCCTCCCTTAAGTATTTGTGCTGGTAGTTAATGCATACTAAAACCAAATTATCTTCAAATAGTTCTCCTTTGCCTTTCCCCTTCCCCAATATATTAGAAAGCTGCACTAAAACAATTTGTAGATTAGTTTGCAAAGGGCAAAGTCTCACTCAGGACTCTTTTATTCCTGATTAGCCTGACCACATGTTCAATAAAGTGCAATTACAGATCTGCTCAGCAGTGAGAGTGTGGGAACTCAAGGGAGGAATTCATGACTCAATTTTTTTTTCTCTCAAGTATTTTTCCATTGCAGTAATCAACAGTATCCAGGTTTTCCTAAGAAAAAGATATCAGCAGCATTCTAGCTTTCCTCAAACCTTTACTTTTCACTGTTTTTCCTAGTTTGGGTTTTGATGGTGTTGTTTTGGTTTTGCACTTTCAATATTTTTGTTGGGGTATTTTTTGATATAAAGCTCCAGGCTGTGAGTAGAGAGGAAATGTTTTCTTAGACAAATATGTTGCTCTATTCCTCCTTTCTAGTGGTACCTGTTCTGAGTTAAATTGATTAAATTTGCAGAGACATAGTCAATTCCAAACACAGCAGGCACCTGAATTTCTAGACCTCTGTCCTCTGCTGTTGTAGTCCAGTAGAGTTAAAATAAGAGGAATGTGTGAAAATTAGTCTACTGTCAGTTGATTTATGTGTTCCTTAAGCAATAGTAAGCAATTCTCCTTTTTATATAGATCTATTTCACCATTTTGACAGGAAAATAACAAAGAGTTCACCAAAATATAAAGTGCAGTTATTAGTTATTTAACATAAGAGAAGCTCACCTTGATTTTCAATAATTTGTGGATATCTATTGTAAGTCAAAACTAATGAACTAACATCATTCCCTGAACTACCATCTGCTGAGGGTGGTGATTATGTAAGAATAGCATCTCCAGTATGGTCGAAATCTAGCCAGTTAACATGCAGGTAGAGTGGGAAGCAGCTCTTCACACAGGTGTTAAGTAAAAAATAGACTGTTTAGAGTTATATGTGATGATTAGGATCACAATAAGATGACAACCCTATTAAAATAAATAACAGAAGTCTTTTAAGGCCATTGCCCAAGAATAGTTATGCTAAATATGTACCTGAGATATTTGAGACTGGAAGGCAATATAACACAGCGAGAATAGAACAGCAGGTTTAGTACCTAGGTAGAGATGAGAGGAGCTGTTGGTTACTTCAGCTTGCAGCTCATCTGTCCTGAGGTCAGCTGTACCTCAACAAGTTGCTTGAACAGTACATACCTTTATTACTCCTTTTCGCTTGCCCAGGGATCCTTGTACTTTTTAAACACTAAGTGTTATCAACTTAATCTAATCTGATCAATCAAAATAAAGTCCTGGGCCTGGAGGAAGGGTTATATATTAATTTGCAATTAAGTAATGGAATATACAGCAATGTACAGCAATGCTTGCTGTAATGCAATTATACTGGTATTGTCTAGTGGACAGCTCTGGTGGCAGATGCAAAGGAGCCCTGCTAGCCTGTGATAGCCAGCCTCCTTGTTGCCAGCAGCATGCAGACTAGCTAACTTAAAGACAAGGCTCATGCAAGGTATAGTCAGAAACAGATGCTGTCAAGGTCAGCAGACAGCTGATGATAGCAACAGTTTTTACTGTGGCCTGTTTTACTCACAGCAGCCCCCTGGAAACCTGAGCTGATGATGCCAAGAGAAAAGATGGGGTATGTGGCATTCAGGCCTCTGCAACTGGAAGATCTCTCTTATAACTCTCGCTCCTTGGATCCCTTTGTTTGGGCACCTTGAATAATGCACAAACAGACTTCATAAGCTTTATATAGTACCTAAAAGTATAAAGTAATTACTTATAGGTTTATTATTTATGAGCTCTACACCCAGTAGAGATAGGATTCAGGAGCTGCTACTAGTCTTAACATTAGTATGCTCATCATGAGGTCTCTGGAGGTGAGGCAGAGCTCTCTCAGGAGGGGAAGGGTTGGCCCTTGCTGCTCCCAGGATTTGATCCTCAGTGTGGCTGGCTTGTCATATTCCAACCTCTGGTAATATTTTCTACTTTTCATGTTCATATATTTCCTCTTGAATCTTTGAGCTGTGACCTACTCCTGTCTCAACAATCCTGCCTCTTCACTTTTACCTTTCTTATCTCATGTGGCTCTCCTCTACAGACAATTTCACAGCTGTTTTGCACAACTTCACAATTTCTTCAGCAGCGTCAGCCAAGGTTACGTAGATGGGACATACAAGACCATGGGGAGGGAGGGCATGTTACAGAGAGGGCCACAGAGCAAGTGGGTTACCCAGCTGTACCATATCAAAAGTAGACCTTGGTCAGAGACACTGAACCTTTTATCTCTTTCCTGAAATGGAAGCCATTACTCCTCTCTCTCTCCAAACAATGACTTCCCTCCAAGGCCTCCTAATGACATCAGTGGCAAGCTAGTCCCATGAAACAGACAGCAAAATCCATTTTTATCACTAACATTGAGAAAACATTAGCTGCTTTTCTTGGAGCTACTTTGGTCCTGCCTACAAGACCTGAGGTCATCAGCAAGGCAGTATGGTCAACATGTCCTATGGCAGCATACAGGAATCTTAGGGATGACTTGGTGTTTGAGGTCCAAGATATGTAGGGATAATATGAAAATAGTCTCTTGTTCTCCTGGTATCTCTGAAACCTACCTCCTGCAAAGACCTCTTTCACCAAAGCTCCTCTAACTGAGCATAGTAGTATACACACTAAAACTAGTTCAAATGGTGTTTCCTTTTCTTAGGGAACTGCCTGCCAGGTGGGTGAAGATGGTCATTTCTTCTAACATCCTGGTTACTTAAGCATTGGTTCTTATCAGACAGAGCAGAGTTCCCTTCGCAGGACTGGAACATAAGAAAGGAAAGACCCAAGTCTTTATCTGGAGTCAGCTTCTGAGATGCAGTGTTACAGGAGGCCAGAGCCCAATTTTCTAACCTCTAGTTTTAGATGTGCTAAATGGTTTTATGGATAAACATGATGATTTTTTTTTTTTCATGAACCAAACTTAAATATAATCATATCTTTTGCTTCAAGGCATAAACTGATTATTGAAAGAATGAAGGAAAAAGTTCTGTGCCTCAGTCCATGCATTGGACAGTGTTGTTGGCTAAACATAATTAATGAAGTCTTTGAAGCACCAGATGCCAGTTGTTACAAGAGGCAGAGAATAAAACAAAAATATGTTACCATTTGCCTAAAACTAGTTTTTTTTGTAGTTGGGTTCAGGACAGTTTTCTTAGGTGGTTATTTACCTGAGGAGGTCAAAAATGTCAAAATACCTTTATTAATCTAGAATAGTAGAAACGTTTGGGCTTCACTTTACAGTCACTGAAGCTGATGGGAAGTTTGCCAATTACTCCAGTGGCAACAGAATAAGGCTTTTAATTGGAAACATGCAAACCATGATAAGAAAATCCCAATGTTTAACATGCAATTCACTGAAAGTTCTCTTAGGTTTTAGAAATAATCTGAATAAGACTTGGAAGAGAAGTTATCTAAAGTCAAAATATCTATATAACAAGCTCCTTCTGCTCTATTTGTTTCCTCAAACAATTAATTCAGTGCAAAGGTATTATTCAACATAAGTGAATACAAGGATTTATTTTAATATTTTATCTAATCATTAAAAATCCCAGTAAAACACAGCAAATTTTGACAGTTTAAGGCTGATGTCAACATCATGTCCATCCAAAGCCTATATGTTTTTTGCCTTAATATAAGTTTAACAAAATTATTTATGTGATATGTGTGTGTGGGTAGATGTGACAAAGTATAATTGATATAAATGTAATGTTCCTGACAAGAACAAAGGTATGAAAACAATAGATAGCAGAACTGCTTTAATGCTGGGAGGCTGCAGTGAAGTGTTATTGAGTTCCTAAACCTTTACATCTCACCCGACAGGAGTACAGTGCCTCAGCCTCCCTGCAGACCCCTTTGCACGATGCAGCTGGGAAAGTGGCTAGATTTGGTTGCCCTGCATTTTGTATACTTTCAAGGTTTTGGAACAATCTTTTTTATCTCTTTCCTTCCTTTTCCCTGAGCTGGACGTAACAATATCAGAAAGATTTAAATGAGAACATAAGCAGCAGAAATTTTGGGTTCAAATGCATTTTGGCACACTTTCACAAGTTGGTTTTGGGCAGCCATAACTGATTCTCAGCTCCTAGAAATTAACAAATTGCATATGCACAGTTAGTATTTGACAAATAAAAGACAGCTGAACCAGACTTAAAATATTTTTATGCTCTGGCAGCTCAAAAGTCAGTGGTATAAAAAGCATATTCAGTGCTGTTAAATCCAGCCTTCTCACCCCCACCACCAACACCCCCACCTTGTTCTAACATTCAGAAATAGCTATGTTATACATCTCCCAGAGACCAACTGGTATCCAGAAATATTTTCCAAAATATTGCAGCCATGCGTGCAAGTGTTGAAAGGCATTTTAGTAGGGCAAAAGTAAATTTCATGAATGACCCATGGGCTTTCACTTGTTCAGCCTTGATGCACAGGGAAGGCCAGAGACAACACTGACACCTTCTGATAAGAGGTGGGTACATCCATTCCCTTGCTATTGCAGAGAAGTAGGATGCTCTCTGTATCTGCAGGAGTGGGTGGTTCTCACATATATTTCTATTCTATTTCTGTAGTCTCAGGCGTCTCCCCAACTCCTTTCAAGCATTGCACCTTTTCAATATTCAGCTTGATGCAAGTTTCAGCTACAAAGAGATGGCAGAGAAGGAAAACAGGGGGATAAGGGCTAGCAAAGGCCTCCACTGGCAGAATTTGTAAGCAAAAATGCAACTGTGTTGTTTCTATGGTGAAATCATCCTGTTTTTAGAAGTTCAGTTGAAAAATAGTGCCAAATGTAGGTATTAGATACAGTAAGTCATCAGGTCATCAGTCATTGCAGATAAAGACCCTGCAGAAGTAGGCTAAGACTTGTTTTTCTTAAAAAATAACTTATAAAGAGGCACAGATTTAACTGCAGAGAGAGAGAGAGAGATAAGGTGGTTAAAGGAACAGATAATAAACACAAAGTCTTGGGCTAAGTAAAGAAAATTTTGCTTAACACAGATGAGTTGTATCACATTGCTTACGGGGAGAAAACCCAAAATAGAAAACCTGCCTGTTCAAGAATCTAAAAAACGATGTTCACTGAAGTGAGTGTAATGGGATTCCATTTGCCGCAGGAAATCTGAGTAAAATACAATGCACTGATTTTCCATTCATACTGCCATAGCCACAAAATCCATTTAACATTAGTGACAACATTTTGAGTCTCTTGTTTGTGTTTTGTTCAGGCAAAGCACAGGTCTGAGATCAGTACATGATAGGAGTATACATTGTAAATTATGGTAAAACCAAGTAACCAGTGGTGGATTAAGAGTAAATGGGACTTGATATGCTCAGATCAATATCCTGCCCTTGTTCTCGTTACACACGCATATCACAACAGGTCAGACTGCATACTGCACTTGGATTCCTCCCAGAATAGCTTCCTTCAGAATCTGCCCATTCCAGAGGTGGAAAACCAGGGGATGTGTTAAGGGATGCTGGTCGTCTTGCAGCCCATGCACCAGAGATGCTTTCCAAAGGAAAGCACAGGAAGGGATGGTACCTGCTGCATTTCATCCTGACATCGTGTCAGGGCTCAGTTGCAGTATATGTATATCTCTCTCTATATATATAGAGAGAGAGATATATATGGCAGCTGCAAAACACTTCTTTCTATCCCATACAAGAAATAAATAACCTTGTTTCTAGGATGAGGCATTGCAATTATGTTTCTCCATTGATAATATAGGGCTTAGGAGCCCTAGAGAACAAGGGTTCTGAGCAGCAGCAGATACTCACCTCTTTCTTCAGCTAAAATTGTCATAGTATTCATGAAAACTATTTTAGTTAACTGAAAGGGTTTAATTTTTTTTAAGAGTGCCTATCTTTAATGGTCTAAATCCAGAATTTGTGAGTCTCTTGACATCTCACAGCTAAAACTTGCTGGAACTGCAAATTTCTGTGTCAACTTTAATCTGTCTGCAAAGTTGAAGAGGAAAATTCATCAATGTTATTAACTATAAACAAATTATTAATAATTTTATTATTTGTTACTGAATAGCAATATAAGTATACACAGATACCAAACTTCAGCCTGACTAATAAGACTCCTCTTGAAAGTAATTTTTAAAAAAAATATTGAAAATTGTTTATTTCTTTAAGGGTTTTCTGCTTTCAAAATCACAGAAGTAAATTACAAAATATTTATTTAAATAAGAATATTTCTCAGCTACAGAGGTAACTAAATCAGAGGTTTTGCCTTTAGTATTTCAGCAATGTATCAAAACTTAATAGGCTCAGTGTATTTACAGTTCAAATTTGATTAAATTGACTCTTTTCACTATTGGTCATTCCCCATTACTTGGGAACCCTCTGCAGGTGTAAGAAAAGTAGATCTTCTATACCCTGATGAAAAATTATATTTTTAGGGTGTATACCACACTAGAAACAGTCTTCAAAACCAGTGATGTATTTTGCATATACAAGCCCTTCTGCATTCAGCGCAGTCCATTTGACCAGATTCATACGAAAGTACTTTTATTTAACAGTGAGACCCGTATGACAAACACAGTAGCATGAATATACTAAAACTAGCTTTTAACTCACTAGTTCTGGTCTATAGGCTCTGTGTGCCTCCTTTCTTGTTCAGGTTGTGACATCCAGTTTGAATACTCTGCAGTCACTGATGGGTGCCTGTCCATACCCAGGTCGGGTAGGGCAAGGCTAGCTTTGGTAATATACAGATATCCTCAGTTTGTGACCAGTTAGATTCTTCCTCTCTTTTCTCTCATGTTATTTTTTCTTGCTTTTGCCATCAGTTTTTGCCACTTCAGTACCTATGACTAGTCTCTGACCATTTTCCCTGTGTTGTTTCTTTTGGAAGTCTGAGCTTCATCTTGGCCTGGATCAGAAACAAGCAGGCAATGGTCTGAATGTTGCTTAGTCTATCTCTAGCCTTATAACACCTCTGATCCTACTCTACCATCCCAGCACCACCTCAACAACATCTGTCAGTAATGGGCTGAAAGCTCTCTAGTGACCATAAGCTTGAGGATGTGGCTCTGGGGCTGAGCAGTGGGGGTTACTGCTCTTCTGTTCAGGTCTGTAACAGCTGGAAGGAGAGAAACTACTGATGAAAGAGAAAAATACCTTGGCCATGGAAACAACTCTGATAGTGAGCATGAAAGAGGCAGGAGTGTGAGAAGAATTCAGGTATTTTACATTATTCTTACAGAAAGGATTTAAGGTGTATTAAATACTGCAGAAGAAAGTCAAAGAGGAGGAGGGCTTCAAAGACCACAAGCTAAAGAAGGAGGGAGGATTTCACATCATAAATCAAGCCCCTGTGGTCAGTCGGCTGCTTCCTTAGATGTGAGCACCTTTGGAGGCTTTCAGAGCGACATTTAAGGAGAGAAAGTCTGGTCTTCTCCTTGTGTCATAAAGTTGGATTAGGATTACTGGAGAATTTCTCTATTCTTTGAGAATTTTAGTCAGCCACCAGCTCAGCACATGAGGGAGTCCAACTTCTAAACCAGATTTTTTAATGGCAGAACATTATTCTCTGAGCTTTACACAAGCCCCCTCTGACTTCTAATATTTTTTTATGGTCTCCTGCACTTTCTCATCAGAATCATCCTGGTGTTGTGTTCAGGTAGCACCAGAAATTGGTGTTCTCTTAGCCAGCATCTAAGAATATTACAATTAGTAAACACACTTTTGTTGAAGAAAAATGTTTGTGATGGAAACGGCAATTTTAACAAAGGGACAGACAATATTAGATAGAGAACAACTGGATGCACCATTCCTAGGAGTTCCAGGAAAGAGACAAGGAATCGCAAACATTTATTCTTAGTTTTGGGCTGTCATTGAAACTGCAGAAGTGGGACTGGAGAGCCATGAAATGAGACAGCATTCATGCCCAAGTATGACATAAACTGCAATAGTCAATGCTATCTGCATTAAATTCCTGCATCTCTAGACTTCACCCTTGCAGACTTCTTTGAGGTTCAGCATAGATGAGAGGAGGTCTCATACTTGCTGCTTCAGTGTTTGCCTTTTGTTATTCTGGAAAAAAAGGATGATCATTCAGTTTCCTTTCTCTCCTTTTCTGCCACTTCACCAACATGCCAGACTTCCTCCTTCTTCCACTTTCCCCTCGACCAAACCTCTTTCAACAGTGTTTTTCATGGAACTGCCACAGATTGCTCCTTAGTAAAAAAGTTGAATACATATTCCCTGTAAATAGGCCACCAGAATACACCAAGGATCTAAGCAAGAGCTTTCTAAGCATGGCACGGACAGGCTGTATTATCTTTCTGCATCCCTGCAGGAGAATCATGTTCCTTTTCTGTTATTAAAAAATAAAAAAAAATTAAATTTAAAAAATAAAAAGAGCTTTTTCTTTTGCCTGACTAACTCAAGTTTAAAAGTAGCACTTGATTGGCAAGGGGGAAAATGAAATGCATTAGAATATAAAAACAAGATGTAGAAACTATTTCACTACACTGGTTTGTGTTTAGCTTTCTTAGGCTTTTCTTTTTCACACCATTCATATCATTATTTCACATATTTAATTTGTATTGAAGCACTGATTTTACTCTGGTTTTGCACATGGTAACTCCAGTATTGTCTAGCTTTGGGAAAGAAACATTCTTCTAAAGAACAGTTAGAGTCAAACTCCAGCTGTTCAGCCTTGCTGAGGAGTGCTTCAGCAACATCTCCCCAAACTGCAGTATCAGCAACAGGGTATACATTCTGGTATTTGTTAATTGCCTCTGTGAAAAAAATCGCTAATTCTTATTGCAAGAACTTCAGAGCAAAGCCATCTAACAGGATAAGCATTGAGAACCTACCAAAGGGGCCTGATTTGTGCAGAAGACTACATCCAGTCACAATTTTAATACAGGGAGCTTGCTTTTTATGTGGGTACTCTGCCTCAGTTTGGCTTCCATTCTTTCCTATACAGCTTTTATATGATATAAACCTGGATATGAAAAGCAAGCTTTGTCATTTCAGTGGTTGTTTTTTACTGCACACTTGCATCACTGACCTACTACAATTACTGCAGCTGTACATAATTTCACCAACAACTTTTCTTGCACAACTGACATTATTTCCTTATTCTTCTAAGGAATACAGTACTTATTCTTCTAATGAATCATATATACCACAAACATGCAGAAACCAGTATTAGCTTTTCCATGTTTTTCCACATAGCTTATTAAAGTAATTAAACCATGAGGAGTCAGTTTGTTCTCTGACATAAACTTGCATTTTTAGGGTGTAAGAAAACTTTCACAGACCATAACTAACTCTGTTAAAATTTTGAAAATCATTTTTAAATGGTCCAGAACATCACAGCAACTCTATCAAAAATTCCTTTATTTAAGCCCAGTATCACATCAAATAAAGAGAAATGTAGATGATTTGTCACATGGACAGTATTTCACACATTAGCAATTATTATGTTTTCAATTTGCAATACATTTTGTTGTTATGAATTCATCCAAAGGGAAAAGTAAGTTTCCAATATTAACAGATGTAAATCTTTAAATGAAAGCATCCAGCATCATACCCTTTGAAAAATACAGCCATTTTTTTCTATCCAACTGTTAGAATGGCAATGACTGTGAGCCAGAGCTGTCTGCCTGTGATGTTTGGAGACTAATCACACATGATAATGAAAGATGGCAGACAAAGATAATAGTTAAGGAAAAAATACAGAAGGCACTAACACCAGGAGAAAGCTCAAAGTATTGTGTAAAACAATCCACAGTACAAGTTGCCAAAGTCAGGAGAGCACTAGCAAGATGTACACAACTATTAGATTGGGCAGGATCCCAGTGGGCCAGAATACAATGTCCTTTCCTAGGATTATGGTAAAATTGGAGCAATGTCAATGCAATAAAGCTGAGCCAGTTTTGGGATAGCGTTCACTATATAGCAGGGCCCTTCCATTCAGTTTCCTACACTGTACCTTTTCCAGAAATGCAATGACATTTGTATGTGACATAGAAGAATTCAGCATTCATTTGCCACCATAGACTTCCAGGTTGGCAGGATAGAGCAATGCCCCTTCTAGGGTCATATATTTTTCATTCCTCTTTTAATTATCATAAAGGCTTTCATATATTTCTGACACTGACAGAGAAAAACTGCAATCTCAATAAAAGTATTGAACCCTGAAAATTAGACTCAAATTTATGTGGCAGTTTAGAAACATGATGCCTCATTCCAACAGACACATTTTGGAAGCACTGGCAAGCCATTACTTGATTAGGTTTCTCACGATTACAACACACTGCTGCACCATCTAGAAACAGTTCAAAATGACTGAGTCTCGTCATTTTTATGATGCATCATAAAATATTTTTTCTTTTGTTGCTGTGCCTCCAATATTCTTATAGCTTAATGTTTCTTAATTTGAACTTATTTTCCAGGTCATCAATTCAGTTGTCCAATGCTATTGTCCTAAGGATTTACAACCAGATTACTGTTTTCAAGTGTTATTTTTCTCCGCTTCTCTTTCTCTGCTTTTGCCTCAGCTTTCTGCAATCTGAAACCAATATTTCTATTGTGGTTCTATAAACTGTAATCCTGTCACACTGAGAAAACCCAGTTTTATTTGATAAATGAAGTGCATGTTTCCAGATGCTCAGGTATTTTACATAATGCAACAAAATTAAATCAGATCACATCTGATCAGATCAAATCAGATCAGATCAAATAGAATCAAATAGGAGGACCACCCTTCTCAGAAGCAGAGGTTGAGTTCTGAAATATTTCTCTGTCCAGAAACTAATCCTTACTACATCCATTCATACCAGGAGTAACACAAAAAGTTTAAATTCCAAATCAAATAAGTGGGAGCCTTGGCTTTTACTCTCAGCTCTTACCATAAAAAACTCCATCACTACCCCAATCCTACATCCCCCAAAACCTACACCTGCCTTGAAGCCAGGGTGCAGAGGGGTCCCTCCAGGGTCACCGGTGCAGTAACTGTTCACAGGACAGAGGAGCTGTTGTTTTGTAGTCCATCATCTTCTGGGATGTGTATAGGTGAGGTATGCTTTCTTCTCAGAAGTAGCCAAAGGGCTTTTTCTGAAGTACCCATAAAACTTAAAAGCTGGATATATCAGCGTACCGGTTTTGTCTGGGATAGTGTTAATTTTCTTCACAGTAACTTGTATGGGGCTATTTTTTGGGTCTGCGACCAAAACAGTGTTGATAACACAGGGATGTTTTAGCTATTGCTGAACAATGTTTACACAGGGTCAAGGCCTGTTTTTCAGACAGCCAGCAAACAGGCTGGAGGTGCACAGCTGGGAGGGGACCCAGCTGGGACAGCTGACCCCAACTGACCAAAGGGGTATCCCAGATCATATGGTGTCATGCTCAGCAATAAAAAGGGGGGAAAGAAGGAGGAAGGGGGACATTTGGAGTTATGGCATCTGTCTTCCCAAGTAACCATTATATGTGATGGAGCCCTGCTGTCCTGGAGATGGCTGAACACCTGCCTGCCAAAGGGAAGTAGTGAATTAATTCCTTATTTTGTTTTGCTTGCACATGCAGATTTTACATTACTTATTAAACTGTATTTATCTCAACCCATGAGTTTTCTGTTTTACTCTTGCTATTCTCCTCCACATCCCACTCGAGGGGAGTGAGCAACAGGTTGTGTGGGGCTGAGCTGCCTACCAGAGTTAAATCACGACAATCAGGGAGAGAAAAGATTCACATTTAAAGTTCTTCTGCAAAAAGAAAGAACCCCAAATTATCAAACTTTTAGTCATAATGTGCCAAATTTAAAGATTAGGACACAGAAAGAAACTGAGGAAAAATAGTGTGGAGAATCTAAAGGATTAATGTAAGTGATGAGAAAAATTCTGAAATTTAGAAAGGAAAAAGAGATGAAGAAGAGTCTGTGACTCTTCCAAGTATAAAGGAGAAGATCCAAGCTGTAATGCCATGTACAGAATATGTAAGTTCCTCATTTCATCCATGACAGGTGTAAGTGGAGAACTAGACAGAGCAGACAGTCCTCTTCTGGATTTCTTGCAACTAGATTTTCTGAAAAGTACATTATAAACTTTGCTGCTATCAGCTAGTAACTAGTCTCCAAGTGACTATAAAATATCGCTACACATATGATCCTTAAATCTATATACTACCCTTAGGTCATCTGAGAACACAAAAATGTGCAAAAATGTTGTGCTATAGAGAGATGGTGAGTACCAACATACACAGATGCCACTTTATCCTGACAACCAAAGTTCTGAAGCAAGAAGTTTTTATTTTACAGGTGGGGAGAAAAATACTGCAGTTAAAATATTATTTTCTGAGTGTGTAAACTGGGCCTTGTCTTATTCCTCTTGCCCTTGAACCCATCTCTTCCAACAGCCTCATCTGTTTTGAGTAGCACCATTCTCAACCACCACTGCCAAAAGTCCTGTCTATGTCTTCATGCCCACAGTGGCATGGCATCAAAATGACATTGTTTCTTTTTTTCCAGTGGCAGGGAAGGGGAATAAGGGAGTAAAGGTAAGGGGAAGAACATGGGGTAAGCAGTTCATGGTGTAAGCCTGAAGGAGCACGGAAGGTTGCTTGTCATTCATCATCAGCAAATCTCCCAGACAACCCTGGAGGAGCAATAAGGAAGGAGCTGGCTAGAGAGCGGGTTTTAACAGACGGTTCTGTTGAAGCAGATTGAGCTTCACAGACTTGATATGTCACAATAATAGATGTAACATGAAAATCCAAAAGCATATATGAAATTAATGAAGTTGGAAGAGAAACCCTCTTATTTCTATGTAGGGATGGGCTAATGATATGTTGTCTTTTCGGTAGCTACGATTAGACAGATTGGGAACTACAGCAATGATCCTGAGATGCAGTTGGATCATGAACAAGAATTTTGGCAGAGGAATCACTGAGAATTCTGGTAGTCTTTTGGGCACAATTGTTGATAGACACTGACAGAAGTGACATGAAGATTATCAAATCAAAGTTGTGTCATATGTCAGCTAGGTGACATTAGAGATGAATGTGAGACATGAACAGAGGGTAGTGGAGCTGTGACCATGTTTATGATCTCAAACCAGATGTTATGACCAGAACTGAGCCATCATGACCTTTCTACCTGATATTATCTCTTCTACTGTATTGTCATTTTCAGAAAGTAGCAGTTCTGTTTCCTTTAATCTTCTGTAATTAGTTACAAAGTGCTGGATTACAAATAGGATAGACTGCTACTTGATCAAGATTTCTTTGGCATAGTTTTCCTTCCTAGTGTGTCTGAATGTCTTATTAATAGCTTTTAGCTCATTTACAGTTAAATTTAAGTCATATTAGAATTCATGTATTCCACTGATACACTAATCTGTTTCTCAGTTTATGTCAGTTTGGGAACTTGCTACATCCCTGAATATTTTGTGCTCAAATTAATACTGTTTAAACATGACAATATTTTATGATGTGTTTAACAAATTAATTGCAAAAGGTTAGTAATTTCATTGTGAACTGTTGAATTAATTTATCAATATGATTTTGCTAGAACTGCTACTTATAATTCCCATTTGCTGTAAATAAATACATAAAAGATAGTGGGAAATTAAAAGCAAAGACCTGGAGTCAAATTTCATTTACTGCAGTACCTTCAGGCAGTCTGTGTTTCACCAGCATGACATGGATGGAATAATCTCAGTTAGGACAGTCAGGTTTTATCCACTGGCTGAATGCTGTTTGGCTGTGAGTGGAGTCAGCTGCAGGACCCCACATGCTTTCAACCCACCTGGATTCAGGAGGGGATTGCTTTCATCTCCTGGCTCTGGAGATGAGCATGGACATTCATAGGTGATGGAGCTATTACAGTGGCAGATCCTGTGGTGTCAGACTGCTGGATTTGGGGACTTCTAAGAGTGGCCACTTTTGTCCTCCAGTTATTCTATGCTTTGTATGCTACAGAAAGGTGTGTGTTATTTGGGTACGTTGCAGAAAGGCAATTTGTCAGCCAAAGCTCCCTTTCTAAATTTATCACTTCAAAGTTAAGGTAGATACCTTAAGATAAAGCAAAAAGCTTTGTCTTATGGGGAAAAAAATGGAAAAAATTTCTTAAAAGAAAAACACATACATATCTTTCACATCTCCATGTACAGATTTTGGACAGGATCTTTAAACAAGGAAGTCTTTCCTCCACTTTTTTTCAACTCTACAGTGAAGGACTGACCCTTGCTTTGAAAAACAGCTCTGTTTTTGAGATGGGATCTCTCTGTGTTGCTGGAGTATTTGACCTTGCTGAGTTCCATGTAGCAGCTAGTCCAGGACCAATAGTCCATCATTCCCAGTACTCTCTTTATTCCCATTATTCCTACAGGCAAGTTGTTCAATCTCTTTGGCCCTTGCTCCTTCTCTTATATTCCAGCTTCTCAGTTAACTATTTAGCCCTTCCTCCCTCCCCAGCTGAGCCTCTATTCCATAATGAGAACTCTGATAAACCCCAAGCACTTCCAAGACACAGGTTATATAGCAAAGTGAAGCCTTGGAAAATTGGATGGGGAGCAGGGAGAAACAATATCCAGAATTTTAAAAAAAGGTCTATGTTTAAGCTTTGTCAGATCTGCACCACATCAACCTGTCCATTACAGAGCAATTAGGTACATGTACTTATGCATTCATAAACAGAGCAGGAAAAGTTAGCACAAATATAGAAATTGTTGTATCACATTTTGCAAGTGGTTTATTACCCACAGCTGCATCTGAGGAAAGTACAAGGGAGCCTACTTTATCAGCCCAAACTGGAGAGGAGGTTTGTTTCTTAAATTTGAAATGTTTGTTCATTCTGTTTAAAATATCCAAAACCACTGATCTGTTAAGGCAGAAGGAGAGGGGTGGGTGTAAGAGTTATTCCAGGAAGCCTTTCCAGTGGCTGCACTGATGTTGTACCATGAGGCGTTTACCATTCCTTCAATCGGTTGGTTTTAAAGTCTGACATTCACAAACATTGCACAAGAAAGACTCAGCATACTCTCTGAGTAACTTTCTACTTTATTTTTAGTCTCCTTGAATCAAATGACAGGTGGGAAGTGGGAAAGGAAGTTACACTGGGGGAATATTTTAGAAATGTCAATAGGCTGTCACTAAAGTCCTAGAAAACAAAGCTGTGAACTACTTTCATTCCCTGCCCCTCTCCTTAGCCCTTCTATGTCTCAATCATCATACACAATACTCTCACTTAGAAGAAAAACTTTGTGCCAAAAAAACTAAGGCTGCTGCAAGGCAATAGAAAAAATGTTGGTTTCTTGGAGCCAGGAGGCAACCTCTGGTACTTGACCCACTTCACTAGCCCAAGAACTCAATAGGTAAACAGTGGTGTGGAAAAGAATCAAGTAGCACTTCGTAACAACTGCACAGTCATAATGAAGGGTTAATAAGTAATTACTAGTTACAGGCATGGACAATACTTGCTATAGGCAGCTATAAACGCACCACTTCAAGGTTATAAACTAGAGTGATAAGTAACCTAACAACCTGCTGGCATTTTTAACAATTGTTTAAAGATTTATTGAAGGAACTATTCCTAATTTATTAACTCCATATAAACTGCTATATGTACTCTTAGATTAAAACCGTGATAGAATAAGCTTATGATAGAAAAACAGGTTGAGCACTTACCTTAAAAAAGACTCTATTTAAGTAATATCAATAAAAAATAAAGCTTGCTTTGTTTTAAGAGGGAGAGGAGAGGGAGAAGCTGTTCTGTTTTGTTGAAGCAAAATACAATATGACATTTACAAAATCCTCTTGTTTTAAATAAAAGGGTACTTTAAAACTAGTCTTTGAAATGGGAGGAATGTTGTATTCTAGAGAGATTAAGCTTTTAAGGAGAGGTGGATGACTGACAGCTCTGGAAGCTTGTCCGAAAGGTGTAGGATCGATGTGACTTGCTGTATGGCATAGAGGCACCACTGCTTCATTTCTGCACTTCAGAAACATGTTCCTTGCTTGGTCTTTGGTTTCACTCTGGAAAGAGATGATACGAGCAGCAGTGTCACTCATTGTTTTACAAAACATTGTATAAAAATATCTGTCTGTAAAATATCCTACTGTAAGATGTCTTTTCTTCTGTTGGCCGACTTACATGAGAGCTGGAAGAGAACAAATTGTTTTACTGCTCGTCAGTTCCTGACATTTATTGTAGTTGTATATGAAGAGTGATAACAAAAGGAGCAAAAAAACTTTACGTACCGAGACAAGAGGAAGGTCAGATTAATATTATCTGCCATGTGGTTCCTGCCCAAGAAACGGAGAGAAAGAGCTGAGAGAAAAAGGAAGAAATGTGATTTGCTGTATCATAAACACAAGTCTGAAATAGATTTATTGGTATTGTTCAGCACATAGATGAGTTGTGACACTGCAAAATTTACTTTCTGAAGGAAATCTGAGTGTTTTGTGGTGGGTTTTCTCAGAGCCAGGAGGTACCTTGCCTCTGCCCTGTCCTAATTATCTAGTAAATCAGCTGCTGATTTTTTGTAAGTATGTTCTGAAAAGTGACTTTGCTCTACAATATGATATGGCTTTTAGTATTTAATGCAACTGACAAAATATGTTCTTAGGTTTAAAAGAGACAATTCAGCAGCAGATGTAGGAAGGCCTGAACACCTCTAAACTGAACGCTCTCTCAAAGCTTGTGAACATGTGTGTGTCGGGCCAGCCATGACCGTGTCCGCGCAGCCGCCACAGGCACAGCAATTGTAGCACAAAGCTCACTGGGTGCTAATGTGCCTATTAGTGGAAACCTTTCCAAGTATCAGTCCCAGTCAAAGGTGCACTCCCCAGGGCCATGCAGTTCTGCAGCATCTGTACTGTTCCACAGCCCCCAAAACTGCCTATGGTTGCTACTGGCACTGCTGGCCACAGAGCAGAAAAGACACTGAAATATTATGCAGTGAATACATAGGAGGCAATCTCCACAGTGAAAGAGCAGAAGGCTGGCACCAAAATAACCATCTTATGCTAGATATAAAAATGTGTGGCCAGGTGCAGAGGTGCCAGAGGAAGGAAGAGCAGAGGGCAGGAGGGCAGGAGCAGAGCAAAAGGTGGCATAGCCATACACAGCTTCTGTGCCTTGGTCTGGGGCAAGCAGGGAAAGCGATGAGAGATGGAGCTAGCTTCCAGTCAGCTGAGCTCTCAGTATTGCCTTATCTCTTTTAGCCATCTAAAAGTTACTCTATAGTGAAGGAAGACAAATAACTCCGGAAGAACCTCTGACTTATTTTTTGCATCTTTCTCAGCATTAGATGCTTATAAGAGAAATAAGAATCTAATGCTCATGAGAGTCCAAGGTGACTAGCTTCAGTGTAGACAATTACTTTCAGGACTTTCACTTCTGGGGTGCATATTGACCACACACAATGCCATAACCCCTGCTATTTCTCTGTAAATAACATAAGTGGCAATCCTAGCAGGTTCCTTTGAATACAGGGCCTCAGTGAGTCATACCAATCAAACCTGTTTAAATCTGACTCTGGTTTGTGCTTTCAAATATCCTCATATACTTTCACTGACAAATGCAGCTGTTCAAACTGCACTTTTACAAATCAACTAGAATACCTTGTATCTCTGAAAAGCTGGGAAAAAAATAAGATAATGAAAACTTGGTCCCATGATGAGCAGTTTAGATACATATTACCTGCTTTTTGTCCTGTCTTTTAGCTTTCTTTTCTCCATTTATGGACAGAATGAAAGAAATGTGATTTTATTTTCAGACTGGTTAATGAAATGAAGTGGGAATATGCATGTAGTGTTTCTGTCATATAAATAGTCACCACTTTTCTGCATCCTTTCAGTCTTGTAACTACAATGCAAGCAATGCACTCATTTGTTATCATGTTTATTATTCCACTCAGCTGTGACATATAAGAACCCAGTTTCAAATGACATTTTACCACTATCCATGTGTGTTAGTGTACCTTTAAATTCACTAAAGAAAATTAATGTATAATTAGTACAAAATAGATCAAAGTGTAACTCTGGTGCTCTGGAGCCTTAAGAGATTTGATCCTGCACCACTGAAGTCAATATGACTGCTGCCATGTACTTAAATCAGAACAGGAGTAGGCCTCCGGTCATCTGGGGCTTCAGTAGAGAGAGAGATTAGAATAAGGTTAATTAAACACAAGATAAATCATTGAACAAAATATGAAGAAAGGTAGACAAGAGTGAGCCTAGAGAAACACAGACTGTGAGAACAGTATTTTTTAAAAAAAAAGGAAAAACATATTTTCTACTATTTTGAATTTTTAATTAAAAATACAGATATATTTATTACATATATATTTATTACATACCTGAACTACTAATGGTTTCATTTTGAAAATCTTTGGTCAGAAATAAAAGAAACAGTAAGTATTAAAATCTCAGGCATTCCCGTTTCCCCAAATAGGTGACATAAGTGAAGAAATTGATCATAGTGCTAAAGGGCAAGGTTCTCCTCATCAACTTTAGCTCGTTTCTTTTCTTTCTTTTTCTGACAGTGTGATATCCTGAAATTTTTAGGAAAAGAGTTGCTGAGTGTCACCTAGTAAACCAGGCTCGAGGCCCTTCTCTAATCAATGGTCCATTGCACATAAAAAGAGGAAGGTTGTTCCACTGTCCCCTGATCAGGTCAGAACAAGAACAGCCAGGATCAGTGTATGCCATAGGCTGCAGTCAGGGCAGAAATGTGCAGTGTGAAAGAACAGAAAGCAAAACCTCAAACCAAGTGATCTGTCATAGAAACACCATGCTCAAATTACCAATATAATGTCTGTTTTCTTCCTGTCTCTGTCTCTCTCTGACTATAAAAAACCCCTACTAATCCTGAACCTGCAGTAAATTTGTGGTCCTCAGATTCTGCAGTGTCATTTATTTGTTTTGTTTTGTTTTTTTTTAATTTCCATTTTTCAGTGAAAAAAATCTTATTGGAAAATTTCTGGTCAGTGGCAGCCTTAATAGGAAAATCTTCTTCCTAGAACTTGTGAGTAAAGATCGGAATAGAAAAATCGGTTAAGGACTACCCCCTGCACAGACCACTTGTCTAGACTGTAACATATCAGTTTCTCTAGGAATATGCTGTGGTGAACTATATCAAAAGCCCTGGAGAAATCCAGGTAGACAATGTCCACCACTCACCCCACATCACCCAAGCAGGTTACTTTGTCATAGAAGGTGATCAGGTTTGTCAAGCACAATTTGCCTTTGATGAATCCATGATGGGTTTTCCAAGTCATGTGCTTCATTTGACTTGTGATAGCCCCCAGGAGGATTCTTTCCATAACTTTCCCAGGGACTGAAGTAAAACTGATGAGCCTATAATTTCCTGGAAACTCCTTTAAGCCCTTCTTGTAGATGGGCGTGACATTAGCCTTCTTTCAGTCTCCTGGGATGTCCAAATCTCCACAACTTCTCAAAGATTATGGAGAGTGGCCTTGCAATGACATCAGCTAGCTGTCTTAACACCCTTGGGTGGATAACATCAGGGTCCATTGATTTGTAGAGGGAGAGATATATATAGTAGCCTGTATGCTTACTGTCTAGTCATAGGAAAACAAAAATGTTTTTTATAAAATGAGAGTTAGGACTCCTAACTGTATTAGTTGTCCTTCCTAGAGGCATCGAATCCATCCTCATTTGTCACACCTTTCTGATCAGTTTTCCTCTGCACTTTCCCATTGGTCTCCAGCTACCACCAGGGTGGAAGCCAGAGCTGTGCTCTGGTTCTGCTCTTCTGGCCTGTTGTGGTTTGAGCTCAGAGAGAAACTGAGCACCAGCAGTTGCTCACTCCCCTCTTCGCCCCCAGTGCTGGGAAGCAGAAAGTAAAGCAAAAGGCTCGGGAATACAGATAAGGACAGAGAGGGATGACTCACCCATTATGGTCATGGGCAAAAGACAAATTCATTAAGGGAAGAAAAAAAAGAACATAGATTTAATACAGACACTAACAACAACAGTACTTAATAGACAGAGTAGGACTGTGAGAAGCATTACCACATCTTAAAAACACCATCCCCCCACCCCTCCCTTCTTCCCAGGCTCAGCTTTTCTCCCGATATCTCTGCCTCCTCTTCCCCAGCAGTGCAGGGGGCAGGGAGTGGGGTGTGCAGGCAGTCCTGCCACTTCTTCCACCTCGGGGCAGGGGGAACTTCTGTCATTCCTCCTGTGTTCCAGCGTGGTTCCCCTCTCACAGGATACAGTCCTCTACAAACCAATTCTGACATGAGTTCCCCCTATGGGCCGCAATGTTTCCCTAATTGCTCTGACATGGGACACCCCTGCATGTTGCAGTCTTCCCAGCATTGAACTACAACAGCAGGGCTTCTTCTTCCCACAGGGTCACAGTCTTCTTTAGGCACAGCCGTCTGCTCCAGCGTGAGGGCCCCCACAGGCTACAGATCAACATCTGCTTCACTGCAGGCCTCTATGGGTGGCAGGGGTTGTGGTCCTGCTATCTCACCATGGGATACAGGGGGGCTCTGCACTGGTACACTTCCTCCCCTTCTCCTCCTTTCTTCCACTGACCTCAGTGTCTGCACAGATGTTCTCCTCACAACTCCTCCTCACAACTCCAAATCCTCCTCCCAGGTCTCCCTTCTTGAATATGTTATTGCAGAGGCACAGCTAATTGGCCCACCCTTGGCATGAAGGCAGGTCCGACTTGGAGCTGGGGAAATTTTGAGAAGCTTCTAACAAGGGGCCACCTCTGTAGCCCCCTCCCCTGCTACCAAAAACCCCAGCCAATCACTCTAATGTCTTCATAACCTGGGAAATAGCACAGTCTTTATCAATACTTTTTACAGCCAACCATGATACAGAAGTATAGGTTTATGATTAGATGAACTCAAGATGTAATAATAGAAAATAGTGTTAGAAAAGAAGTCAAGAGATCATCTACCTTGCAGAAAGACCAGAGAATTCTACCTCTTGCTAGACCTTAGAAGGTCACCTGACTTGTTCTAGATGTCTTTCAAGGATAAAAATACTCACAACAACACACACAAAAAAAAAACCCACCACAAACTTCTCCAGACAGCATTTTATTATTTAATTATTCTGCCTGATATAATGTATTTCATAATCCCTAATCATTTTGCAAATTAAGCCTATTTCTTCTTATTCTAGCTAAAGTGACTATGACAAGACAGTTTATCATCATAATCTTTGAAACTAACCTTCCATGTATTTAAAATATGCTGTCATGACTTCTTTACGCTAAACTAGATAACTCAGCTTCTTTAGACTTTCTTCAGAAATCATGTTATTTAGTCCTCTGATCATTCTTTTTCTTGTGCTTTTTCTCCATCTGGACCATGTGTTACAGACTTTTCCCACTGCATTTTTATCAGATCCAAATAAGAGGATTATTCCAAATCTTAAAGTATAGATCTTTATACATACAAGTGTGATATTCATACGTTGGTTCTATTTTGCTTTGGGTTTTTTTCTTACAAAAACATGATGGTTTTAGATGTTTCACTCTGCCATCCACTACACCTCCCAGATCCTAGAAAGATCCTCCCCATTCTCTGTTCAGATCATTTTTCTTACCTAGTATAAAACTTCATATTTATCTTTATTGAATTACATCTATTTGCCCAGACCACTTCCCAATTTGTCAAAATTATTTTGACTTCTAATCCTGTCCTTCAAAGAGTCTGCAACCCTCCCCAGCATGGAGTGATTTGCAAGTTTTAAAATCTGTGTTCTCTGTTCCACTATCCAAAGTCATTAGTCAAAGTAATGAGTAGTAACAGTCTCAGAACATTTGCTTCAGTTTGACAACATACGATTGACATGAATCCTTAAATACATTTTTCCAAGCAGATATCTGGAGAGTTTACTTTCTCCCCTTTACCAGTTGCCTGCTGTGTATCAGATGGTTGTTCTAGTTTTTACTGAGAAGCCTTGCTTTCTAAACATTCCTGACAGGGTGAACCATAGTACATCTTCACCAGACAATACTCCTTTTCACTTTCATCATGACTGCAAAATCATTGAATTTTGCAATCTGTGGGTCCTCCCCAGTGTTTTTTCTAATTGATAAATTTTAGTTTGTAGATGACATTATGGCGGGAACTCAGAGATAACAGTTGACCACAGCAAGGGGTTATTGATAAGAAAGGGTGTTAAAACCAAGGGAATGAGAAGAAGCTCCTAAGAAGTTAGATGATCTCTTCTAACCTTCATGCTTAATATCCTGCCAGTATATCATTTTTTTGGTCCCATTTCTTATCTGTTGCTTATCCTGACAGTATATTTGTCCCCTTATGCTTGGGAAGTACCAGTCACCCATGGGTGCTAGTGTAATGTAATCATTATACATATCAAAGAAACATTATGTGATAGATTCATAAATTTATCTTCTGCATGACACCAACAGATTTTAATGCTTGGTAAATACAGTCAGTCAAATCTTCATTTGGACAGTATATTTTTTCATATTTTAATTCACAACGCTATTTGTACAGAGAAAGAAAGACAGAGAGATCTGTCATCTAGAAAACTAAGAAAATTAAAGACAGTCAACCCTGGAACTGAATTTCCTTGGTTGCCTTGCTTATGATCCATTGTATCATGAGCATGTCAGATAAAAATAACAGAATATTTCAGTTTTTTTGTCAGGAGTCATTCTTTCAAAGTATTTTTGTTTTGAGTTTGCTTTCATTCCACATATATATTTCAAACAGAAAATCATAAATAACACTTCCTATCATAAAAGCACTGTTATGTACAAAAGGAGAAATTAAAATGAAACAGATATATCAGGCATGAGATTCTGATCAGTATCTGTGTCTTACTCTATATTTCTTATAATAAATCAATCACCTTTGACAATAGGTAGGTAGAAGGCCACTGAAAATGGTGGACATATATTTATAATTTTAAAAACACATTCAGCTTATGCAATGAAGCAGAGCAGACTACTGATCAGTATAAATGCAGGCTTTTATTATTGCTTCCTTCAGTCTCTCAGTCTCTTCACCCTCCTGTATTTGCAACATGTGCTTTATAGTAACTTGTTCCAAATTAAGTTGAAATTAAGTTGATGGCACTTCTGTGCAAAGAAGTCTTTTTTTTTTTTTTTTCTCTGTTCATACAGCAGTTAACACAATGTAGTCAAGACTTAAAATGGAACCAGCTGGGAATCAGAACTAGCGAAATAATAATATTGGTAATAATAACATTTTCAACTATTAGCATTAGAAAGTAGATATAGTGCACACTCAAGGTTTAGGACTGGAGAAATTCTGTGCCAAAGAAGGCTTCACATAAAGAATGACCCAAATTCAGTGATGAGTCAGACATGGTTATACAGAATCCAGAAAGTCTAAAGGGCTTTGGGTTTGACACATGGTTCAGTTTGCATCAGTTAATCTCACCACTTAATATAAATTTCCATCTATTTCTTATACACTGATCGTATTGAATGCTAATTATGACTTCTCATTCATGGAACCCTTAAGTTTTGTGAAATAATTTAAGACTTCCATTTGTAATTTTTTATTATTATTTCCTCACCGTATCTCAGACTATTTCTGCAGACATAAGAATAAGCTTGCTAAAGAGTTGGATGAGTGGATGACTAAAATATATCTTACTCTATAATACTTCTTTTGTCTATAGCAGCTGGACTGATGGAAAGATTGTTAAACTTTGAATTCACTAACAGTTATCATAACTATTAACAAGATAACTGGTCCCAGCTTTTGCACAGAAATATCTACTAGTTTTTTCTTCCCGGAAAAGTTTCCTCATCATAGCAGTGAAAGGGATAAATGGCTTTTTTGAACCTCTGTTCACACACCAGGATAACTTTAGCTCTCTATCTAGCAAGACCAATTTTCATGGTCGTGTGTTTCCAAACTTCATAAATATGGCCAGAAAGGATGCTTCTTTAATCACTAAATGGTATAGGATATCATATACCTGTCCACATATTTTAACAGCTTTCTCATTTACAGCTGGCTTTCTTGTAATTCTTTATTGGGTATCAACCAAAAATTGCTGTGGTAATTGTGAGTATTGTTACAAGGAGACTGTCCAGCTAAGTGTTTCTTAGCCCTCATATGCTTCCAGAAGATAAAAATCTAGATTAAAATGTTTTGCGTTTTTTTTCCCCAAAAAATATAGTCTGACTGTGACTGCTAAAGCAGCAAATACATGAGTAATCCAGTAGTGTAACATACAAGACCAAAATGTACTATAACATTTTGTAAAGATTGTAGCATTTTGTGTTGATAGGTCCTCCATATGCCAGCTCTTTATTTGTAGTATGTTACCTCCTCTATGAAAAGCTGGTTTTGAAGAGCCATTGTATAACGTCTTTTTAGTTCACAAAGAGGGATGGCACAGGCCACAGGCAGCTGCAACCCACTCCTGTATTTTATAAAAGCAATTTCATTGCTGTTATGTACTTCCTTACATGGTGTTCAAATTCTGAAACAGTGAAGGCTATCCTTATTTCACTCAATTTAGTAGTCTGAAATTTCAGAAGATGTTAAAAACTTCCTCAAGTTGAATATGTTGTGAAAATTTAATTTTTCCATTTTCTTAGTGAAAGTGAAAATAAAAGCTTTTTAATAATTCCTAAGAAATGCTGTTTATGTTTGCCAAGTTTTAGTCTCTTTGGTGGATCAATGTACGTGCTGTTTTCTCTTATATGAAATGAGAAATATTATTGGCACTGGTTTATATCTGTCAGGGTTAAAAATACTATATTTATGTCTCGTTATAATCCATTCACCAGCTTCCAGACCCTGGGTGCCCTGGGAATGTCAAAACTCCACATGATGTCTCTGTATGCTGGATTTTGCATTTGGATATCTGGAGTAGCTGAAAAACCACATGTGCTGTAACAAGAAAATTCCCTGTTGACTGCATAGCTTCAGGGGTTAGTCCAGAAGAACACATTTTTCCCAAATGCATGGCATAAATTAAACTCAGCAAATTACTTCTGTATCTGCTTTTCTATTTGTTTGATTTTTTTTTTTTTTTCCTAAAGAAAAGAGTAAATGTATTCATTGTCTAAAATATCAAGTTTTGGCTGATTCACAAGCCCCCATGACAGAGGATGAACCACTTCCAATAGGTCTGGGACATCTCAGGATCTATCTGAGCTTTGTGAAAGATATTAGAAGAAATGCTTAGACTGGAGGTTGGTGACTGTGCCTCAATTACAGTTCAGGATGCATTCATATTTTTTGCAAATGTTGATGCTTAGAAAGGACAAGAGATTAGTTTAGAATTAAAAATTTTTTTCTTCTTGGAAATCAAGATTCTGTTTTGGGAATATCTGATCTGTTTTCGTATGCCTGAGATGGCACACTATTTTAATACTGAAATCATTCAGATAATGACAAATAAAATAAGGGTAAATATCTTTGTCAATTGTTAAGAAGATAATTTTCTGGCAAACTTCTTACTAATACATGGATTGAAGAGGACTATGGACTAAATTTAGGGTCATAAAACTTATTGACTAGAATAAGATTAGAATTTGGCAATCTGTGTAAGTTATTGAAAGTCATCAAATGTTCTGTATGTATACTACAGGAAATCAGAAATAATTACATTTGCATTGGGGAAAAGAGGTAGCCATACATTGTAGAAGCATAATTAAGAATTTAGAAATGCATATACTTTTAACAGTGGAGATGATAAATCACTGGACAAAACCACCCATGGGAAAGGACGGCATCTCTTCTGAATGGGTCAAGAATGGATGCAGTTATAGAAACTGTCTTCACAATGAAGCATAAATCCAAATTACTGAATTCAGCACCAGGGTTACCAGATGAAATTCCAGGGCTAGCAACAGAGCAAGTGTCTGACTAGATGATGAATTGGTGTTTTCCATACTGAGAATCTAAAAATTTAAGAAACACACAAGCCACACACTCTCATAGGAAATGAATGCCATTTACCCAGCATGTGCACATGTGTCTGGAAGTTATCCCCCCATGAGTAATGGTTAAAGGTTCCTATCTCATTTTGTTTACAGTCAAATGCATTGTGAGTCAAAAGCCTATTCAGAAATGTGCTTCATTCTCAAATAAGTTGTGCTATCTCTCTGGCAGGTGAACATTTTAAGTGCATGCAAACACTAAAGGACAATTCATGATCCATAATTTGTCCTTCTGAAGATAAGGCAAAGTGGCAGCAGATTATCTACTGCCACTTGATAGTGCTAAAGATTACTGCAAGCATAGCTCTTCATTTGACTAGAAAGATGGTTTTAGTTTTATGTTTTGTATACCTTACAGAAGCCCAATACTGTGTAAATGTAACAGGCATAATTATATGATATGAGGGGTAGACAGTGGAATACATTAATGTTTTACACACCACACAGTGATAGCTCCAAAAAGCAAGATTTTCTGTTAAAAGCAATGAAGGAAGGGGAAAAAAAATATATGTGGAGATATTTTTATGCAGCAGTCAGTGTTTTAAGATATTTAATAAAATACACAACAATGTATTTTGAAGTGACTCAGACACCTCAAAACTTACAGCGCTGCCAGCTGTCTTCAGAACACTGTGAACCTACAGAATGTAAAAAGCTTTTTTATAAATAACCTTAAATCTGAAAACATATCCATTTTCATTTTAGAAAACTACTTTTCCAGACCAAAAGATTAGTCTCAAATGGAGAGGAGGAGTCTTCAATTCCTCTCACAGAGTCTATTTCACATCACTCACCCATACACATTTCTGAAGAGAATGCAGGTGACAAACTCTTACCCTGTGAGACTGTCAATTTTTATCTATCACCTGAAATACATATATACTTCATAAAGAGAGATTCAAAAATGTTTTTCTTACTTTTTTTTTAAAAAAAACCCTCTGGATTTACTCTAGAGCTTAGTGAAACTTAAGTCTATTACATTTTCTCAGTATGAATCTGTTTCTTAGGGCCAAGATGAAACAGATTTATCCCTCCAGAACCCTAAATGCCGATTCATTAAAGGGGAAGACCATACAGTTTCCAAAATAAGGAATGGGAATAGTAATATCCATTTTATGCCATACAGTGCTATATTAAATTTTAGTTAATTGAATTTGGGGAAAAAAAAAGTAAACAGACCTTGATACCTCCTGATTGAAAAACCAGCTATACTGAAATCAATGGAAAAAATTCAGCCAAGTGTCCAGGGACCGAAGGGTCCTTATATCCATTTCACAGTACATATGGTAGAAATTCACAGATAATGACGTTCAACATTTCCAGAATTCTGGAGCCAATTCTGTGCCATGATAAGATCACCTTTGAACCTTAATTTGAAGATGTGATAAAACTGAATGAGCATTTCCAATAGAAATCATTGATGTTTTAATTCTAGAAAAAGCAGACATCTCATAACTTTGAGACTCATAAAATATTCCAGTTTTTGTGTTGATGTTCAGTGCATGTTCTTGCATGTCAGATTAACAACTGAGTAAATCATATGAACAAAAGCAGAGTATTTTCAAAAAACAAATATCCTTATTTGAATTCCTGGCTATTTTCATTGGAACCATGATGGAAGGAAGAATGAGCTTCAGTTAGGGGCAATCATTCTTTCAGCATCTTCAGAACTAACTATTGCCCACAATGGACTTGACATAAGGACGTGGCCAGAAAAGCAAGGGAAGATTGATCTCTGCATGTTCCCTGCTCAGCTGTTGCAGAAGTTTATAAACAGTGGAAGAAGGAAGTCACTTACAGAAGAGAAAGATTGGTCTTTAGTAGGCAAAGACAGTCTTGGAGAACTGTGTTCAATCTTTGGTTTTATGGAAAAGCTTCTATGTCCTGATGAGTGAGCTCCCGACTCAAGAGTTTTGCACACGTAGCCACTGCTTCCATGTGTCTCATATTCCATGTCATCTTTCTCAGCACCTTTGGGTTCACAAGCATAGAGGCAGAAGTAACTAACTAGCTGTTACCTGGAGCAGAATGATTGGGGAAATAAAATGATGGCAGAAGAGTTGTGCAACTACTTTGCCTATAGCTGGCATAGGAGGCAAGACTGGGAACATGGCAATGGGGGCCCAGTGTCTCCTTCCAGGTCAAGGTCTTCTAAGGTACGCTGCAACCCATGAATTCCCCTTCAAACATAACACAGAAATGGTGGGAAAGGATACTCAGCAGTGCATGTGTGGTTGTCAGTAAATCATTCCCTATATGAGTTCATTTATTTATCCTTCCTTTTCTCTTCTCTTGCATTTTGAACTCTGTGATCCTTTCTTAATGAGCTGCTACTCCAGTTGTGAAGCTTGTAAACACTTGCAGCCAACCCTGCTGTTTTGAATGGAGAAGACCCAAAGGCACAGAGGAAGTGAAAGACTGACCTCAAGCAGAGAAGGAGGGAAATGCTGTTTGGAGAGCATGGGAGAGTGAGGATGAGGCATCTCTCCTAGGAAAGGGGAAGGGAAGTGGGATAGTTAGCACTGTTGTTCTGTGAGCTGGTGTCATGAGCTCCACTTCTCCCTGAAACTTTAGAGCTGCCTTTTCCCACCTCATTGAAGGAGGCAATATATCTGCTGATGGAAACCATTGGTGATAAACAGGGAGGCAGAAAAAGGGAGACGATGCCACTTTTGACAGGAAATTGGAGTGCTTGGCATTGCTTTTCAAGAATCGCCACTGATCCCTAAAGAGAGGTTTGTGGGACAGTGCTTTGAGCCAGATAATTTCATCTACACTCAGAGGGAGCCTGAGCCAGCTCTGATCACTCCCATCAACAACCGACAGTGATGCAAAGTCATGTCAGTGACTGCAGATAGCGTATTGGTGAGCATCATAACCCAGCCAAAAATAAATGAAGAATTTTGACTCAGGAATCGGCTTGGATCAGGCACTGTAAAAAAAATCCTCGGTGCTAATACAGAACAGAAGAAAACATTGAGCTAAAAGCCAAGTATTAACCCTTTTATGCACTGAACTGGGGAGAGTTCATGTGAAGACCAAAACATGATCATGATCATACAGCTGAAGAACAGCATAAGCAGAGGCAGTGAGGATGAAGTACAACCAAGGCTGCAAAAGCAGATTTAATTCTGGCATTTTGCTTCTTTGTGGAGATGGGTTTTACAAGCTTAATGATGTTCTTTGAACGTAGTTGTTCATAGCAGTGTTGTATGATAATAAAAAACGGGATAGTGTGAAATACTACCTTGTTAATGAGTATCTGCTTATAGCAAGTACTTAGCTCAGTGACCCATTTTCTCATTAATTTCCCAACAGGCTCAGCAACTACACCCATACTAGTGTGATTTATTGTAGAGAGAAGTCTTACCGTGCAGGACCTTTTTCCAGGGTAATTTTGATAAGTGATTTTATTTGATACCATTAAATTGGTTTAATTCCCAGCATAGCAGAAACTCTTCATACCTTGTAGAACTGCTACTGTATTTTGGATGGTTTTACTGTCTGAATAAAAGACACACCGAATCGATACTATCTCATTTGTGTTTCAGACTATAGTTGGGTAGGTATGTCCATTCCTGAAGCTATTCTATATGCTGCAGGGGTCCATATTTAGTATTGTCATGTTATGATGACAACATATAACCATCACGACCCAGAACTCTAGTCCTGTTTGAGTGACAGTTTGACCATGACAGGTTGGTCCATAGATTTCTGGTGTTGATTTATTTCATCCCAGAAAAAAACCTCAATCAAAATAGGTGTATTTAATTAATCATCTATATTTTGAACTTTCTACAGTTTTAATTTTTCCTGTCTTTTGCTGCTGCACTAAAAAAAGAAAGTTGCTGTTCTGTAGTTTACTTACTCAAAAAATGGGAAACACTGTGTATTTGACTATTTTTCTTCAGCCTTTTATTTTCTGCTTTGTGTTTTCCCCTGTTTTCCTCATCATGCTGGTCCCCTTGGTGAAACTGCTTGTAGTCAAAGCACTGAACTTAGTGCTACAAGGATCATGAATTCCTCAATGGATAAATGCAAACTATTGTTCTCATTTTTGTCTCTATTTCCCTGTTTTATTATAAAACCATAGAAGTTCAGCACAGGCTTGCACGCAGAGATTAGATAGAATCCAATTTGGCTTTGTAGCATTCTGCATACAACATTTGAATATCAAGGATTTGTTTGAACACTAGCTGTTTAAATATAGTCAATATCTGTGCAGTATTTCAGAAAACTCCTGATCTATCTAAGGGCGTGTGTAAACCTACTACTGAATTATCATTTTTTCAGCTGCTGATTTTCAGGCAGGATGTAATTAACTCTTAAGAGGAAAACTATATAAGAGAACAAAACCCAAGGGGTTTTAAAATTAACAAAAATACTTCTGACACTTCACTTATATCTTGTACTACTTTCCAGAAAATGTTTGCAGGGAGAATTGTCAAGAAGTAGTCACAAAGGGGTCTATTAAGTTAAAAAAATATATAATGACTTTGGAACTTTAGGATCTCAGTGACTCAAATTAACTTTCAAACATTTTATTCAAATTCCTTTAAAACTGACTTGAGGTATACGCTCCACTGCAGGTACAACTAGCCTTTTTACTGCCAGAAAGGGGTAATCACGTTACTATTAGAAACAATTTGCCATTCTTTAGTTCTGTGAGATGTGGGAAGCTCAGCTGTGTTCTTAACTGTAGCTGAGGGTTTCCAGGCCTTCCTTTCCAAGGGAAAAATAAAGAATGG
This sequence comes from Strix uralensis, assembly GCF_047716275.1. Lineage (NCBI taxonomy): Eukaryota > Metazoa > Chordata > Aves > Strigiformes > Strigidae > Strix > Strix uralensis. The sequence goes on from NC_133976.1 coordinate 42,479,991, forward strand.
AAGGAAATGTTCAGAAATAATTGCTACTTTGAAAAAGCAACAGATTGAGATACTTAATACCACAAAAAACATCAGTTAATAGAACCCAGTGGTAAATATTTCAAAATTTCCACTCAAACTCCTGAAAAATGATTGTATATTAAATTTGTCAGCAATATTGCACTCTCCAAAATACATATATTAGATTATAGAAACCACCTTAAAAGGATGTCCATGAGTCGATCCAGTCCTACATTTTTGGAGCCATCTGATATTAACATTATTGTCCCTTGTGCTTTTTTATCTGAAAAATAACACCATCTTGAAGGTAGGAAAATAGCCTTGAAATAGCCAACACAAGTCCAGTTTTGGGATACCTTTTGTCCCTGTGATTGACTGAGGCTTTGTTGCTTAAAGTCTTTGTTTCCCAGTCTATAATAAAGGAAAATCAATGTCCCTACCTCACAGGGGTGTTGCAAACCTAAATTCATTCATATGTGGCAACTGGTACAACATGATGGAAACTCAATATAAATTGTTACATATATTCTGTCACCCCCAGTGGAAGGCTTTGGTCCATGAAATTGCTGCCGTACAAGCGGAGCTGGACAAATTGCAACAGGGAAAGGAAAAAAAAAGAAAAAGCTTAAAATAAAAAAGTTTTAACCCTGAAAAGTGAGGCTAAATCATGAATGTTATACAACCTATGACTAGAATTTAAAAAACCCCACTTGCCTCCAAAGGAGATGGGTGGTCTCCATAGGCATGGAGACAACAGAAAAGTAACATAAGGAGGAAAATAAAAGATATGCAATATTTACTTCTGGATAATTTACTCAGACTATTTTCATATTAGGTGTTAAGAAAATATGAATGCTTATCTGAGGATTATAATCAGTTCTCATGGGTAAACTACATCTGTGAAAGGAGTTCATTTTGCAAAGTTCGTGTTTATATAGGTGTCCTGGTTTAACCAGGATAGGGTTAAGTTTCCCCAGCAGTGGGGAGGGAGCTCTAGCCGGGTTATTCAGATACCATGCGGACGTCACATCCTGGCAGGTCACATTTTTCCTGGCGCGGAGCGCGGTGCACTGTGGTTTTGTACATCGTGCTTCCCACTGCTGTATTTGGTAGCTATTTTGCTCTGTTCATTGCTATCACTATTACTGTTATTGTTGTTGTTGGTTGTGTTGCTATTGCATTGTTGTATTAAACCTTTCCTTATTTCAGTCTTGGGGCTTTGTATTTCACTCCCTTTGTGGGGGAGGGGCAGCGGCCGCGTGGTCTCAGACCCCGGCAGAGGCTAAACCACTACAATAGGACTCTCCCCAAGAGTTGCCTTAGCTGCAGTTTCCATTGTTACATACAGGAAGATTTTTTGGCCCCTTTCTATAGAATTTTTTTCTTGGTTACCTCCGCCAGGGTCTTTCTGCAGATACCCTCCTAGCTTTGATGCAGCTCTTTCTCCTTGACAATGTCTATGCTTCTTATCCATGCTTTTTGGAGGATAATCTTGTCCAAACATCTTACTTGTTTATTGACATTTGCTTTGAAACTTGTGAAAAGTGAGATTTGGAGGTTTGGGGCAGGGGGTTATGGGCTATCTGTTCAAAGGAGATAACATTTTATAAATATTATGTCTATGAATGCCCGTGGTGGGTTTTCAGGAGAGCTAATAAAAATGGCTGGCAGCTGAGCTCTACCTTGTCCAATTATTGTCTATCAACCTCTTCCAGCTATTGCCTGCTAGAGCCTATGAATGTACTTTTGTCTCATTTTGAGCCTGTCCTAAAGGTGAATTCATACCCCTGTAATTTATTTCCCTCTGCAACATTTTGTTGTGGCTGCACGTACTGATGCCTTTTTAAGATCTGTACGTCCTGAGATGGCCATTGATCCTTTGGCCACACAGTTTTGGTGAGGGAATACTTTGTAGGATCTGCAGGAGAAGAGTGGTTTTCCATGTGGCGATGAGTGGCTGTACATTCCTGCTGGGGACATGGGCCCTTCAGTGCTGTTGTGATGTGCTTAGAGTGGGGCACGATGGTTGTCTGAAGACTCTGCATTGAGTCATACCAACCGCCTGATGGCCTTTGGTCTATGCAAGATGTCGCAAGCTATGCTCCAGCTTGTGGTGTCTATGCCAAGGCCAAGAGTCTGATACAGAGGCAGCAGCATCTATCCCAACTCTTATGAGCTCCTGAGCAACCATGACAAATTATTTCAATGGATTTCATTGTGGACATACTTGCATCCCAGGGATGTAAAGCAGTGCTTGTGGTAGTGAACATGTTTACAAAGGTGGATATTTTGGTTCCACTAAAGAGGTTGCCCCTAGCCCCTCGGATAACACACTTGTTTTAGCAGCTTGCATTTCCCTGCCATGGAGTACATGGGGATGGACCAAGGGACCTGTCTCACTTCACGCTTCTAGAGGCAGCTTTTGGGCCTGCTGGGGGTGCAACATAATCTTTACAACTTGTATCATCCACAGTCTAATAGCCAGACTAAGCAGGCAAAACACATCCTGGAGCAGTATCTCTGTTGTTACATTAACTGCCATCAGGGTGACTGGGTTTATCTGCTACCACTGGCAGAATTTGTCTGTGACATCAGTGTCTGCTCTCTTGAGTAGCAGACCCCTTTTCACATGCAGTATGGTTTCCAGCCCCATGCAGTGTGGCCATTTTCCAGCCATGCTGGGGTGCTGTCCAGAGGTTTTCCCTTGAGGACTCCTTTCAGTGGTTGCAGCATATACATTTGTTTCCTCAAGAGCAGCTGGAAAAAGCACAGGGTGCTTACAAAGGCTATGCAGCTAGGCATCTGCAGCCAGCTCTGGACTTTGCAGCTGGGGGCTGTGTTTGGTTGTCCAGCCAACATGCTGTTCAGTGCATCCTTCTATGTTGGACCACAGTTACTTGTGGACCAGGTTAGGCCAGCTGTGTTCCATCTGCAGCTTCCACATGCTCTCAGAAGTCACCCTGTTGTCCGCACTTCCCTGCTAAAACCTGTTCACACAAATCCCTTCCAGCAGCAACCTTGACCTGCACCTCCAGTGGTGATGGTTAGAGGGAATATCACATCTGGACTCTTTTGCATTCCAGGGTATTGTGGGGTAGCCTGCAGAATTTGATTGATTATGCAGGGTATGACCATAGTGGGAATTGTATATAAATGTATAAATAGGAATTATCCAAAACTGAAAGCTAGCTGTAATTAGAAACTGTAAAACTTTTTTTAAAATGTAATTAACCCTTGAAATAATGTGACAGAATTTATATATTTAAAATCTCATCAGCTATGCTGCAGAGAACAACCATGTCACATTAGGCATGCAAAAAAGATTCTTGCATTTCAAGGGACAAGTAGCAACACTATCTGGCAGAACTATCAGTAGTTATTACAATAGTAAATGCAATGGAAATAGAAAGAAATTATCCATATGTTGCACAGCAGAAATTAACAAGAGCCTTGCATCCAAATGGTAATTAGCAAGCAGGGAAAGGCTGAAAAAGTGATGTATATTATCCTGGTTAAGGTGTATTTTTTAGTGTTATGAGCAAATTCTGTGTCAAGTAAACAACACAGAAATAAAGGGAGAAAAAAATACCAAAGAGTAATAAGCAATGAGAAGGTGTTGTAATTACAGTAATTTAAACATATGAAGATGACACTGCATGTTTGAGATATCCCAAAGTTAATTTTCAACTAGCAGAAGGCTGCAGAGAAAATAAATATGTACTATTTGCAATATTGTACAGATCATTCTGAAAAGGAAAAAAAATATCCAGAAATAAGTATGTATGTGAGCTATTATTTTAGAAAGGTTTTAAAAAGCATTGCTCTACAGTAGTTTAATATTCTTATTCTTAATAATACTTGTGGAGGTTGGTTCTTAAAAAAACTCACAACTTGCAGCTGAAAAACCTGATTCTCCTGTCACATCCCACTTATTTGAGCTTCTGCTGTGCTGTGAAATAAAGAAAGAGAACAACTTTTCTCTCACTTGAATTATCCTGACTGGTGAAAAAGCCTTCCTTGGTTATGATTTACAATGCCAAAAAGGGGAAATGCCGGTCTCATAAAAGCAGCATGGAGCTGGGCTCTTACGTGTTGACTTTCTCATCACACATCACCAATTTTTGCAATACATATTGGAATGTGAAAATAACTTCACATTCTTATTTAGAGCCATGGTAGTCACTATCAAGATGCGAGCTTCATTTGGGGAGTGTTTGAATCTAGTGAGGATATTGTTGACAGAAGATGGTCTCTTTTGCTGTCATCTCTTGTTGACTCCAAAGCCATCTGTAACAGAGACATGCTTGTCATTCCTACTTTTTTTGAAGGTAAAATCTGTTCCAGTCCCACCAAATTGTTCAATATTAAACACTGGGCTTATGCCTATTTACCTTATCTAATCTAGTACATTGCTGCAAAGACAGGCATAGTAAATATCTAATATTTTCCTTTTCTTTATAAAATTCCTTAGAATTGTTAACATCTTACACAGATTTTGGGAAAAATAATTGAAAATATTTATTTTTCTCTTTATATTACATATGCATGGGGAAAATAATTGAAAAGATTTGCTTTTCTCTTTATATTACATATACAAAGTTTAAAAGTGCAGGTCCAAAATAAATATGTTGACCCATTTGTACATACACAAAAGCTCATTAGTCATTTTTAAACAATTTTTTCCTCACTTGTTTTAGTTTTGTGAAAACTTTTACTAGTTCAGTATGTATTTAATCTAAGAGACTGAGTTTTCTCTCCCTTTTTAATTTTTCACAGCTAATCTTAAAGAAAGATTTGATCGTTAAAGATTCTAGCATTTGGAGGGATATTGAAGATTTCTTATTTGATGTCCTTTCTTATTTTAGTCATTCATTGTTCTTATTTTTAAATTTTTTTATAAGTCCTTTTCATCTCTTATTTTTTTGCCTATACAGCAGACATGATACTGTCAGGGCTATCAATATTCATCACAATACCCAAAGTCTAACTGATTTCAGAACAGACGACTCATAAAAATAGCAGAGATGTTATTTTTCCGTTGTAAAACCAGATTATGAGGATATTTGTTTGGATCCTAATTACAGATTTCTCTTCTCAGGTGATCTGAAAAGCACACAACTTTTGCTTTTCATCTGAGCCATGTTACTTTCCTTATCACAGCAGTTCACTGCTCATTCACCTCGTGTCCTTTGTTTGTGTCCCTTCTCTGATGCAGGAATCTATTTCTTCTGTTGCTGTACAGTTATACACAATGGGTCTTTCATAGTCCTTAGGATATCCTGCAACATTAAATAAGTACAAAACAAATTACCCAATACAACAAATTTCTGTTTATCTTTCTGAGATGCTGTCTGAAGCTCTATTTGGCATTTATAGGGGTAAAAGTGTAATAAATTATTTCTACCATCTATATTGATGTTTGTGTGGAAAACAACAATAATGCTAGAATCAGATGATTTTTTTTCATCAAAACTGTGTTTTGGTAAGGATTTAGGTTTTAGAATGAATGATATTTTTTTCTAAAAATTGAAAACCCAAAAGCAAAGAAATATGTAGCTGTTTCTGCTTTTCCTGTCCTTTTGCTTTTTTTTTTTTTTTTTTTTTTTAATTACTGGGACAAGAAAATGCAGTAAAGGCAAAGAGCTTTTCTATAAAAATTCAATATTTTCATAGTGGAAACAAATCCACAACATTTTCCATTCATCACTAAAAACAGTTGCTTGGATGAGCCTAGTTGAGGTTACAGATTCCTTTCTTGTCTACCATTTTCTCGCTAAATCTTTTGTCCGCACCTTGCTCTTAACTGCAGTCTGACAGTCTTTGAGAGTCTCATATAAACAGGACCTGAATGTGAATGATAAGCTGAGGAAATCATGGAAATGTTTCCCTTGATACTCAGCTAGCTGAATATCCTGCAGAGCTGCAGGAGCAATGACTGTGGAAAAGAAAACACACAGAAGACTGACAGAAACAAGTCTACAAGTGAAAGGACTTAGCTGGACTCAGGTGTTTGGGATGAGCCACCTCCTTATTCTTTCAGAGAGGCCATGGGGATATTTCCTGCCTTTGCAGTCTGATTTCTGGGGATTCACATACCTGCTTGAGAGATACTACACAAGAATTCTGTAACCTGCCTTTACCTCAGCTGTTTTGCTGCTGTCCTCTGGAAATAAATATGTGTTTTTAAAAGGGAGTTACAGGTCAGTATGAGATTAAAAACAGTAGGAGGAATAAAACCTGCCTCTGACATGTACTAAGTGTTTATCATCAGATTTTATGTCTAACTTTTTGGATTCATAAGCTGTGAATTTTTTAAAAAAAAACAACCTAGATATTGTCTATTGCTATTATATATTCAGGTAGTGGAAGCATTTATTTTGTGTTTGTATTAACATACATGCAATAAACAATAATGACACCACAAGTGCAGTTAATCCTGCATTTCAAGAAATAGGGTCCTTTGTGAGTTGAATGAAGAAGAAATTATAGTAAGAATAATTTTATATTTTGTCTCTTAGACACAACTGTATGCTTTGAATCCTTTCAGTCACTTGCACATAAACAGCAGAGACTGTGTTAAATATGCAACCCCAACTTTGGCAAATTTTTATTGCTGTGTTCATAACGGCCAGCTTATGAGATATTTTAAAATGGAATGGTAAAATAATCACTGATAATTACAGTTGTTTGTTTCATATTGGGGTAGCCATGCTGATTTCTGTTTGTGAAGATTGTAAATAAGTGATAAACTACTATACTATTGAAAAGTAGGCAATCTTTCAGACACATAAGCCTTTCCTGAGTTGTCCTTACAAACCTTCGTTTATTTGTGTTTCAAGTCTATAATGCAAGTCCTTCTGAGTATGAAATATGTCCTTTATAATGCATTCCTCCAACCTCCTCGCCAGCCCTTTTCTGCAGATATGTGGTGTTCTTTTCGAGCTTTAAAAAACATTTCCAATTTAAATCAACATCCATCAGTGGTTTGGAACCCCCTTCTGCTGTGGAATTTTGTCCTTTCTTTTTGCTTAGTGTTATGTACAGACGAAGAACAGAACAAGGACACCATGTTAGATTTATAAGGAAATAATGTCAAAATGGTTAATGCAATTCACCAGTTCAATAAACTGGATTACATTTTAGTAGGACAAAAGATCAACGAAAGCCTATTTATATTCATTGGGTGAAGGCTGTAACAGCAACCACATAATGCATTCCCCATCTTTGGGCTCATTAGCTGTGCCTATTAGATTTGTTAGGTATCATAACATCCAGATGTTTCTGGACAGCTCAGATGACATTTTATCCATGTGCAGATTAAATATTAATGGATAGTAGGTGAAGAAGTGCAATAACTAGTCTTGGGTTTGGAGTTTGGTTTTTTCCCTTCATGTTTCTCAGAATGCATGAAAAGACAGCAAATCACCTTTAGGAAGCATGATTCTTGTGGAAGTAAGTGACAGAGAGCAGTTTGCCTTCTCTCTATGTACAGTATCTTCGTATGCTGAGAAGAATTCATACCCACAGTCCACATTAACCAAAAGATCTGCCAGCTTTTACCTAGAAAGCTCAGGTTGAGCTTTCATTTAAGCAATTGAACTTCTACTGATCTCTTCAAGATTCCTTTTTGAACCTTTAATGCTTGTAGACACGTGGTTTTGAATGATGACGTGATCTTGCCATTCTTCATTGGGAGGATCTGTAAGGACTTTGGGAGTCCTCCCACTGTTCCTTCTCTGCTGAGTACCACTCAGTTATGGCAATTCTGCTCTTCCTTTCTCTTCCAAAGTATGGTACTTAGTGAAAGACTATGGGAAATGTGAGATTTCACCTATACTGCTATCCTTACTACTGTAGAATAAATGCTATACACAAGGCACATTTTAAACCTTGATGACTCCCTTTCCTGTTCTCTTCAAATGTTTCTATTGGAAAAACTCTGGTCCTAAGTCATTAACATAGAAAGAGATTTTGTCTTCTTTTCTGTCTTCTGCAATATTTTACTCTTCAAGGTTCCTCTCTGGGACATATCTGCAGTCGTTATGCACCTATACTTTTTCACTGAAACCAGTGAAACTATTCCAGTTTACACCAGTTATAGCTAACCCATTAATTCACTGTAAAGAGGGAAGAATTCTGGTGGCAGAATCTGTTTATTAATATGTTGTGGTTCTTATAACTCCCCTGCAGTACCAATTTCATTCTGAATAGTCCAAAGGAAATGTAAGGAAGATGGCAGAGTCTGGGCCAGTCATTATTTCAGTGTTCTCCAAAGTAAAAGTGATCCTGCCCATTCTTTAATAGATGATATTTTGCTATCAGACATGCCCGAAGATAATTTCTGACAGAGTTGCAGCTCCTTCAGACCAAAAGAAAAGAGCCAGGAAATTCATAAGAGAGTTCAAGTGAATGTCTTTGAATTCCCAAGCCTTAATTAGTGCATTTGCATAAGTTTGTTGCCATGTGGGTTCTGTGTAGACTTTTTTTTTTTTTCTTGTCAGCTGTGGCAGCCTGGGGAGTGAGCTTTGTTGTACTGATGGGCGCTACCATGTTCCAACGCTCACATTTTATGAGAACGTATGAGTTAGAGATGAGATTTGGTGCATCATAGTTTAAACATTTTACTGGTGTCCATGGTCAATATTCACAGTAAATGTCACCCAGATGTCTGCTTTGAATGACAGTGTAAATCCACAGGTGTACCAAAAATAACAGCTTAGAATGAGGAAAGCAGTGGTATAGCCCCAGTAAAAGCAAAATGTTAAAGTGCTAGAGCACTGCACTCCCCCAAAACAGTCAGCCTTGGACACTCAGGGACAAGGACGTGTTCAGCTAATTGACAGTGTGCTGGTCAACAAATGAATTTTGATATCATCGGCCATTCAGAGCTACAAGAGCAGCCAAAGTAACTTTTGTCAAATTTTGAAACCTATTCAGATATCATAGTTTTGACATTTTGTCTTGAATGCTGACATTTTGGCTTTTCAGTTCATTGAGGAGCGATTTGTTTTGCTTTGCTTCATTGTTGTTTTCCTCTGCTAGGCAAGTGAATAGAGAATAAAAAGAAATAATCCAGTGGGGCTGAAAAGGAGAACAGAGTGAAAAACAGAATGGAAAAACCTACAGAAAAAGGATCAGTGACGCGAAGAACAAATTTGAATATAAAAAGATATGTTTTTATCTATCCTGTGGCTTTTTTTTCCAAATCAAAACTGAATATATTTCTAAAGCTCCAACAGAAGTTATAGATATGATGCAGAAATAAATAGGCAATATTCTTTGTGTTTTATATTGTGTAACTAGAACCAAACTTTATGATCATAAAGATGCTTTTATCTGTGACCCCACAGAAAGTACATAAAAGATAACATTTGCTCCAACTTGACTCTTGGGGTACTTCTACCCTAAATCCATAACAAAGGCTTTCTTTTACCAGTATAAACTTTGAAACAGAACTGCCATGAGGGCAGAGCATCAGATTTCAGTCAAATAAACAAGATTTTTTGGAGTTATTTTTGACACTGTAAACGAGAGTTGAAAAATTTGAAAACTTGATGAAGTTTATTTCTGACCTGGCTCGCTGAAACGGGTTATATCAGCCTGACAAAACGTTTTCCTCTCAGACAGGTGAAATATTTCACAACCTTTTAACCTGTCCTTGCTTGAACCACTAGAATTACACTGAAGATTATTTTAATTTAAATTTTCAGAAGAAGAGCTACTTCTTTTCCAATATAAATTATTCCAAATTTCCTTTTAACTCATGTATGGAGGGAAAAACAAAAGAAAAAAAAAAAAAAGAAAAAATAATGTGGGTTATTATTAAGATGTGGTCAGTGAATGTGGGCTATAATAGGTCAATATTTCCAAATGCACCTCAAATCTGGATCAGATAGTAGTACTACAGACAGTAACACGTAGTGAATTTTATTTTTAGCTATTCTCTTCTGACCACATTTAAGACCAGTCTGTCCTTTGCTGTTCTAAAATCTTGATGTTTTTGACATTCTAAATCTCAAACCTTTGGGGGGGGAGGAGGGGCAAAATGATAAAAGCTGACAAAATTAATTATACTGTATTACTCATCTAAAATGTTTAATTAGTCACATTGTACCTGATTAGATGCAAAATCTTCAGCATCCTCTTAACCAATAAAAATTGTAGTGCAAAGTGACTTTCAACACAGCAGACAATTCCAGTTGCAGTGATTTTTTGCTCCTTTTATAGAAATCAGCTGTCTCTGTAAATGCCACCTCCAGTAACCATAGGAACAATGTCCACTGTAATTTCTTGAAGTGGAAGTGCAGACAAAGTAATTTCATATATGGGAAAATATATGAACATAGTTATATTCTAATTATCGTATATGATACCTCACATTGTCTCTTACATTTTAGCATTCCCTGTGCCTGAATGAAGAATTAGACCAGTGACCTTTTCTTCCACTGGTGATTGTGATACATGAAACTGCAAGTAGGTTCAAGAATTATATTTTTTTTAAATGGAAACTGATATGGGCCATGAAGCCTTTGAATCCTCATCACACAGGAGATGGCAAACTTTAGCGTCTCCTCTGATCCTGCTTTCTATATATCTCTTTACCTTTGCAAAGCCTCTGTCATCTGGCCTCATGGTGATGAGAAACTCCTGGAAACTGGGACAGGGTTTGTCCTTGAACCTGCACCCAATAGGGTGTGGGGTCATCTGCGCCACTTTGACTCTTCCACCTGCTGCTTTTCCATTTTCCTCTTGTGATACTGTCTAGAAAGAGCCAGACATATCCATCCCTCTCATAGTATCTCCAGTAGATGGTCTTTGATTTACTTTCTTATTAGACAATTGGACAGCAGCATTCAGTAAATAAAATGTCACAAAGATGCAGCCTGAAGATTGACCTAAATTGGCTCTCAATGGACAGAAGTCATACACCTTGCTTAATCATAAGCTTCTGCTCAGGTCTCCTTTGGTTTCATTATTTCTCTCACGGTACAGTAATGTACAGTGGATGGGGAAAAGAAGCTATTTCCCTACTGAACTTTTGAGCCTCTTCTCTGGTCCCTTTTTCCCTATTCCCCCATTTAAATTCTCAATAATTCCTCTGAGCCTCAAAGTACAGATTCTAGTATATAAGCCAAGGAGATCTTGATGAGAATTGATTTTTAGCCAGCAAATGTCATTCCTTAAATGCCCAAAGGCTGTTTAAACTCAGACTTGGACAGAATGCTAGTAATGGCAGAAAAATCTGACCCAACTTGCCTTAAAGTACTGTATCTAGTTTCTGCTCCAGAAGTTAGCACAGATAAATGCATGGCAGGTTTTCTCAAAATCAAAAAAGGCTTTGAAGAACTTCACTTATCTCTTCATAATGCATAGGCACTTGTGGCCCTCCCACAAAACTGCAAAAACTTATTCTTTTGCAGTGTGTTGGCACCATATTCTGTTCTATTTCCTAACCATAAACTGGTAGGGTTTTTTTTTTCTCTGCTTCTTTCCCAAACTGTCAGAGTGCTTTTTACTTCCTCCTGTCACCAGCAAGACATATGTTACTTTGTTTGAACTGCCCTTCAAAAATCAAAATATTCTCATCACTGTAAAATATTTGAATACATTTGCACTAACATCTTACAATGGGATGGACATAACTAATGTGTTTTCAGATTTAAAAATACAGAGTATTCCTGCACACTGGATTTTCAGCATTAAAAAGATATGTATATCATCCCCCTGCTCTCATTCAGAGCGTAAAATCAAGAAAAGATGTAAAGAACCTGAGAAAGACTGAGTGGGCACATATAAGAGGAGTACTTCATCTCAGAGAGTATTCCTACAAAAGGAGGGAGGATACATGAAACACTGCAAAACTGTAAGGTGGATCTGAGGAGAGATGCATCTTTCTTTTCTGTGGTTCAGCAGTCACCAACTGCCCCAGCACTCAGGGACAGCAGAGATCTTGGTTTTCCCCTGTGGCTGCACAGTGTCCTTTTGGAGGCTGGCCTACATCATTGCAAACCAGCCCATTCATAGCCCAGGACGCTGTGAGTAACCCAGAGCAGCATGACAGGGAGCTGTGCTCTTCTTAGACTGTCTCAGCAGGGCAGCTGGAAGGACCTTCACTACTAGGAATACCCCATTCTCCGTCAGCTTATTCAGCAATATGGCGAGAGGACATTTAAGGGTAACAGAATAGTTTGCTTAAAATCATAGCACTGAAGTGTTGGAACAACTATCAAAAAATAAACCAAATTGTTAACATTAGCACTTACACAAAAAAATTATCTATTGACTGTCTCAGTGTCCCAATGGTTTTCCACCTCACTGTATCTTAGATTAAGCTGGAATCTCCTATTCTAAGATGAAGTCTCTTTTGCCTTGGTCACCTGAGATGGCTTTTGGCACAACTTTCACTTCCCAAAGGGTCAGCAAAATCCACGAAGATCAAACTAGGGTCCTTTTATGCCTTAACGTTGTCTGAACTCCTCCTGGAAGAACGTACTTCCAAGTTTCTTGTGACCAACCATGGGGACACCTCCAAGGAAGAATATAGTTTTCTTTGACATAATTCTTTAATGGTGAATTAATATTTCTATTGAATGTTTTAACTGGCACATTCATAGCTTCATGTTGTTTTTCTTTGTAACAGTCTTCAGTTAATACATTTGTGAAAATTTATACCTCCTATTATGAGAAATAAAAAGTACACAGTCATCTGATTCAATTGTTAAGTATTCTCTCTGTGAGTATTACAAAAAAGACTAAACACAATGATATATTTAAAAAAAAAAAACAACAAAAAAACCCCAAACAAACTCAGAATTAAATGCTTGGTCTGAGTACTTCCCCCCCTGCCCAGTTTATGGGGGACTGTTTCTGGAGATTTCGTCATGGGAGCCTCATGATGGAAGGAACAGAAACCCCAATGTGCAGGTCTCCAAAATTTTCACAGCACTTTGTATCAGTCTTCCATTTTGCAGAAAGCAAATGCCTTTTATGAAAACTTTTGTTTCGCTAAAACCCCAGATTCTTTGAAAATTTTTTCTAAATGGGACAAATAATTCACAGCAGTTATAAACTCAAAAAAGTAAAATGTTTACCGTTCCCCTTTCTTTTCCTTACACAGCCTCATCTGTCACTTCACAGATTTCTCTGATGATAGGAGACACAATCTCATCTGCATGTGTGGGTGATTTTTTTCTTACACCTTTGCTCTATTAGCATTTCAGCTTAAAGAGTGAAAGAAGGAACAAAAGGCTGCCCCTGTACCTCTTAGGTATCAGCTTCAATAACTGCATCTGTCTGGTAGCCAACCTTTTGATTTACATCCAGCTTCATCAGCTGGCTCTTCTCCTTCCTCCTGTCAGCATCTCCTCCTCCCATTTTATTAGAAACTAATGAAACAGTCACAGTGGAAATGTTATTCGCAGTTATTATGTCGTGAATGATACGGACCTGAAATGACTAGTTTGAAGACAACTACATGTGTTGCAGCACCGGTATCTTTGCAAGCTCCTTAGAGGGTACATGTGACATTTGATCCTCTTACTTTCTTTATGTGGGAGTTTCCATTACTAAAGCCAGTTGCCTTTTATGTTTGAGCACATACTCTACAGTAAGCATATCTCCTAAGCCAAACCACCCTGCTGTATTTCCTCTCCAGAGGCAGGGAGTTCTGTTTGCAAGGTGTCCTTATTCATTATGCTGTTTCTTCATTTACCAGTTTAATAACCTTTTCTCACTGCTGGTTGTATTATTCATTCAGTTTTTTAATCCACATCAAATAGAACTCTGCAAACCAAATCTGTAGAGTACAGAAGAAAGCAGAGATTAGGGAAGAAAAAAAAAAAAAAAAGAAAAATACATTTTCTTAACTACCTTTTTAATGCAAATGCATTTATTTATTTCATTTGTTTACTTTCATGTAGACAAATATAAGAAGGGGAAAACAGTCTAATTCTCTAGATCCCTTGATATAATTTATGGGAGAAAAAAAAATCAGATTAGATTTTGTTTCATTAGCTGGTTAATAGATACTTCTGTTCTAAAATATTTTTGACGAATGACCGGATTATTCTTTTCTTTGCAGGGCTCTTATTTTCCATCTCCTTAGTTTAGGTCATGCTAGCAAGAGCCATTTGTTGCATTATTGTTTTTCTTGCCTGCATGACAATTTTAATTTGAAGATGGATTTTTTTCCTTCCAGTCAAATAAAAGTTTATAATCAATCTTTTGTTTTCCCAGAGGATACATAACTAAATCTAATTTATATTATTTCTGCTATTTGTAGTTGTATAGATAGTTCTTAATGGTTTTCCTCAGCTCTATTTTTTAGAGTTTTGGTCATATTAGTACAAAACAACAGTATCCTAAAAATTGCAATTTATAGATAATGAAGGAAAAAATAAGATTGACTCAATAAAATATTTTATTTAGCTCTTTTAATTTTTTTCAGTGTTTCATTCTTCAAATATAAATTAATGAGACTTTTGAAATGAAAGACATTTGAATTAAAAACAATCTTATTGATTAGAAATATATGTTAAAATAGTCTCTTTTTAAGCCTGGAAGTCTTGGTAAAAAAGTGGCAAAAATATTGAATGGACTCTTTCCTTCAAATTTTGTACATGCATCCGTACAAAGGCACTGAACGGTATTGTTGCTCTCTTGCAAGACAGAGCCCTCTGTAAGGTGTCAAATGGCTTTACCACATTTGGAGGCCGGCAGGAAATGAGCCTATTTCTAGTACTGAATTCCATTTACACTTGATTTTCATCGACTAAATTCTTCCTTGAGTGTTTTTGCAGTTTGTAACTTCAGCAGAATTACTTAACTGTTGTCTATGAACACATCCTTAAAACCTTGACCTTCTTAACATTTTTTTTCACTAGTACCTTCAGGTTCGCTTCCCAAAGATGTAGATGAAAAGCAATGGTGCAGGCACTGCACATAGCTGTTCTCTGATGGGGACATTCACCTCATCCAGGGGGATGGCAGAGGGTCTTTGGACGAGTGGCACCATCAACATCTCCTTCCTGGCATGCCTGCCAGCTTAGTGTCAGGGTGGGCCAGTCCGCTGTTCTCCCTATCTTCCCTATCCTTCCTCCTGTCAGAAAGGGATGGCAGGGCAAGACCCCAGTTCTGCCACACAGGAGCTAATTCTCCAGTTCTTGGCACTAGAAATCCTCTCTTTACTCTGGCTGAGAGTTAGGGAGAAAGTCCTCCTGAAAGGTGTAGAGCTGCATTTATTGGCCAATTCAAGCATTTTGATAAAATCCTCCCAAACCTTGTACAGAATTATCTGGGGAGGCCTTAACCCATCTCACCAGGCTGAGCATGGCAACATCAGTACCTCAATCCAGAGATCTGTCTTCAGTATTATCTGCTGTGCTGCAAACTGCTGTGCCATCCGTAGATGTCCTCAGCTATCACACAGCCCTCACTTCGACGTTGCAGGAGACAGCATCTGGCAGAAGCAAGCCCAGTACCAAGCTCTCTAAAAACACTGCTGGCTTTTTTGAGTTTCACCATCAGCAAAAACAATGTTTCATCCAGAAATTATTAGTAGCAACCATTTAAGATAGTTGTATAGCCTGTTTTGTTTTTTTTTTTTTTGTTATGACCATCAAAATGACATAATTAAAGCTACCAAGCATGCCTGAAGAAAGCAAGTGATACACATTTCCTCTGTCAATGGGCAATGAGTATCCAGCTGGTCTCTGTGGTAATCTGAACTGACTACCACCCAAGAGAGTCGTTTTCATTAACTCGTTCTGACAAACAATATTAACCCATAGGCCAGTTTCCAAAGTTGGACATTACAAATCAAGATCTCCAGTTTGTTTCCAGGCATCAACAGCATAGCTTGGATGCCAGACTGCCAGCTTTAGATTCTAAAGTGGTTCAATTTTTGTGCAGGGCATCATGATTTAAGTGTTCATGATGTTTGAAAATTATATTGGATTTTTCCCAAATTGCTATCACCTGTTGGGGGTGTGATGGTCAAAACTCATCTTGAAAGCAATCTCATTAAATTATCTCATTTAACAGGGACGAGTCAGGTCTGATACTGGTTACCTTTAGACTTTTGTCTTGTCAAACTGCATTTATTACCCCTTGTCACAGTTTTGAGGGTGGCTGCTGCTGTTGTTATTCCCCTTAGCTGGTAAGAGGAGCAGCGTGGGACTGGGGAGAATCACAAAGGATAGGCCAATAATGTGCCATTTCCTCTCACATCCTTCCCACTTCATTGGGTACTTAAATTTGTGTCTAGCTTTCAGTATTATATTTATACAGCAAAGATCATATGTACATGCTTATTCCTAAATGCCCTTGAAATTGGTAAGATTTTAACATGTATTTAAGTGCTCTGTTCAGCTAAAGAAGCTCCCTTCATAATTAGTTACTTTTTTTAACCCCTTCTGTGCAAACACACCTACATATACATGAACACACAGAGAAATGGAGATACTTTTAAGAAATACCATTGTCAGATTGCCCCATCTTCCAAAGAACATGAAAAAGGAATCTGGCACGAAGGAGAGCGGAAGAGCAGAAAGAGGATTGAAGTCTCAAAAGCTAGAAGAAAGCATATGAACAGGATAACTACATTAGCAAAGTGGTCCTTGGAAGACTAAGGCAAGAAATATATTCCTATAAAAGGACAAAAATTAATGAGGAGAGCAAATACATAGGTTTCAGGAGACATGAGAAGAGGGAGGTGTTTATGGGTTTGTCTGTACCTGCTGTACCATAGCATATTTGCCTGCCCACACACAAATGTGTTCGCTAGTACATCCTGGTATTGATGTTACTCTATTGGGAAATAATCATGTTTAAAGAAACTATAGACTGAGCTCCCCTTAGTTCTGCTAGTGCTGTCTTGAACAAATTCTATCATAAACTCTTGCATACTTTTTTTTTAAATGAACTTCCTATTTCTTTAACAAAACCAAATGTACTCCTAGATTTTTTTCTTAGAATAACATAAAGTTCAGGAGATCCAGCAGAGAACATCTAGGGGAAGTGATAATAAAGATTTAGTCCTACTTCTACCAAGAGGCATTATGGCCCAAAGAGGAGAGGAAATAAAGCCAGGCAAAATGAAGAAAGAGATTAAATAAGGTGGCTAGAAATTAGGTTAATTCAATAAAATGCCAAGACAGCCTTTCCATGAGGCTCCCTGGTGAAAGCAATGTTAGGTAGTTTGAAAGTATAACCTTCAAGGAACAACAGCAAGAAAAACAATGACTATTCTCCTTTAGGAATCATTTTAACCCAAGGGATAAGTCATTTTGATGGCACAGGAAAGTGGAATCTGTACTTAGTTGTACCAGCTAGAAGAAACTTAGAATATTACCTGTCAAATATTTATCTGGCTAACAGAATAAAAATAACTGAAAAGAGTCAGAGTCCACTTTAGATTATTAAGTTATTTTAACTTAAAATGATAAGCCAAGATTTTGAAGCTGTTTCAGTAATTGTCTTCAGAGAGGTTTGGTCATCCACCTTCTGCAAATGCAATATATTTCAGAGGTCAAAGAAAAAAAAACCTCTGACCATGACAGTGAGATTCAGCTGATGAAAATATGTAACCAGCAGCATTATGTAGCCTTCAACCTTCAGCTGGCTGTAGCACAGTGAATAGGATCAGCTGGCCGATTTTGCTGTTGGTAAAGATTGAGATATATTTTCATGAAGCCTATCACGTGACTCCAGACATAACCTGTAGATGTGAAGCTGTAATACCATTCAAGTTCTGTTATAAGAAAAAAATATTGGAAAACTTGAGTTTGCTGAGGATTATTTTGTTGTTATTGACTAACTGAAATTCAACACAGGTTGTATTATGGTTCAGGTAACCCAGTGACATAGAATCATAACATTACAGGGTAATTTAGGCTGGAAGGGCCCTCAGGAGGCCTCTAGCCCAACCCCATGCTCACAGCAGGGTCGCTACAAGGTCAGTCCAGTTGCTCTGGGCTGTACCCAGAGTGTGGGCTTCTAAACCTCCAGGGACAGAGACTGCACAGCCTCTCTGGGCAGTTTGCTTCACTGCTTGGTTGTCCTCATGGGGAAACATTTCTTCTGTCCAGTCTGAACGTCCGTGCTTTCACTTTATGTCTGTTGCCTCTCAGCCTCCAGACAAGCACTGCTGGGAAAATCCTGGCTCCATCTCCTTGATAAGCTCCTCATAGGTGCTGGGATTTCTGTGTGGTTCCCCCAAAGACATCCCCTTTCCAGGTGAAGAAACCCCAGTCTCTCTGCCTGTTCTCACAGGTCACACGTTCCAGCCCCAACCATCATGGTGGCCCTCCCCTGGACTTGCTCCAGTTTATCAGTGTCTTTCTCATACCAGGGAGACCCAGACTGGATGCAGTGCTCTGGGTGTGGTTGAACAGCTGCTGAGTTCAGGGAATAATCACTTTACTTGATCTGCCGGCTGTGCTTTTGATGACACAGCCCAGGGCAGTGTTGGCCTTCATTGCTTCCAGGTCTCACTGCTGGCCCATGCTCAGCTCGCTGCACACCAGCACTCCCAGCACCTCCTCCGCAGAGCAACTCCCCAGCTATAACATAAGGTGCATACAGTCAAAGATCACACAGGCTTCTCCAACCCAATGCTGAACACAGAGTTGAAAAGGTAACACGTGCTATTTCTTTCCTTTCTGAGCTACTGGATGATAGTGTACTGGATCTGGCTGAGCCAGAATTGGTTTTCCCCTGTAGCAGCCCTCAGGGTGCTGTGTTTTATGCTGGGAGCTGGCAGGGTGTTGATA
The DNA here is from genome assembly GCF_047716275.1 of Strix uralensis. Lineage (NCBI taxonomy): Eukaryota > Metazoa > Chordata > Aves > Strigiformes > Strigidae > Strix > Strix uralensis. The sequence goes on from NC_133976.1 coordinate 42,498,761, forward strand.
GCACCCTGGTGTGGTGGCTACTGCTGAGTAGTGCTTACACAGCACCAAGGCTCTTTCCGACATTTCCCCCCACAGTGGGACGGGGTGGGCAAGATCTTGGGAGGGGACACAACCAGGACAGCTGACCCGAACTGACCAAAGGGATATTCCATACCATATGACGTCTGCTCAAGTATAAATCTGGGAAAAAGGAGGAAGGGGGTGGGGTCACCCTTGGTCCTCCGAGGCAACCACTACGCGTATGGGAGCCCTGCTTCCTGAGAAGGCCCGACATCGCCTGTTCATGGGAAGTAGAGAATAAAGCTGGCTTTATTTTTGCTTCCATGTGCGGACCTTTGCTTCATTTTGCTTATATTAAAACTGCTTTTGTTTTACCCACAAGGTTTGGGGTTTTTTTCCTATCTTATTTTCTTTCCCCTTTTTGCCCTGTTGAGAAAAAAAGGGGGAAGGGGGGGAAACGATAGAGCGACTTGGTGGGTACCTGGCATTTAGCCAAGGTCAAACCACCACAACTAGTTCTACTTAAAGGTAATGATTTGGGCAAATAGTACTCTTCTACATAATACCTGAGGAACTGACACTGTGATATGTGGCTGAAAGACTGAATATTATAAAGATGCTGATCTGTTTTTTATGTTAAAATATTAAGGATTAAATAAAAATATCATCACTCAAGAACTTAGATGAGTGATTTTTAGATCTTTTTTCAGTTTAAAGTTCCCTAAATTTTTTCTTCCTAGGAGTGCAGGAAACTTTGGGTAGGGAATTTAAATCCACTGACAGTGGGTTTTGTTTTTTCAGCTATCACAGAGCCCAAGGGTTCAAGGTGCACTGTTTGAAAACCAGTGGTATATAGCTCAGCAAACAATAACTCACCTAAAGCCAGTAAGTCAGAAAGCAGCTGGAGGTAAAGACAGAGGTGACAGATGATGTGGGTTCATGTATCTTTTTATGTATTTCTTGACCAGTAATTCAAATCTGAGCTGTTAAACATATCTCTAGTCTTATTTATAAAACTTGACAACACTCTGCAGAAAATAAAATATGCCTCAGTGCTGGGTCCAAGTGCCAAATGAATTTGGGGATGGAAATGGGATGTGCAGATGCATCTGTGCACATAATCTATTCACAGCATTAATGCAGGGAGAAGGTGGCTACGGTTCTCTTATTGCCCCCTTGTCTGTCTGAAATCTGTTTCCAGCCAGCTTTTTCTCTGTTATGGAAGATAAGCACCTCCTGAAAGGTAAAACCTGAAGGAAATGGTTTCCCAAAAGTAGAGAGAGAGAAAAAAACCCAACCCTGTTCTCAGAAAAATTATGAAACATTGGATGAAACATTGACATCTCAAAAACAAGAAAAAAATATTTGAATAGGATCAATGAAAACACTATATGTTGCTTTTTTTTTTTTTTTTCAATATTTTTATCTCTAAGTTTGTTTTGCTTGGTTGCTCTAGTGAACAATACAAAGAAAATAATTTCTTTCTGTAAGCCAAAATAGAATATTTTGTTTTACAATTGCAGAAAAGGAATATTTCAACAACTGCAAACTTCTTGCTATTGCAGGGCCCCAGGCTTTGGCACTCACATGATTTTGAAATCTTTTCCCTGCTTTGTATACCAGTAAAAAACAACTCTTAAAAATGGCACATAAGGTGATAAATTAATGATTTCTAAACTGTGAATGAGAGATTTTGTCAAGAAATATAACCTTACACATGACTACATAGAACAAATATACTTACATATCCATATAGTTGATAACCTGGTGAAAAGCACAGACCCAGAAAAATTACTATCATGGTTTAACCCCAGCTGGCCCCACACAGCCACTCTTTCACTCCTCCCCAGTGGGATGGGGGAGGGAAGTGGAAGAGTAAAAGTGAGAAAAATCGTGGGTTGAAATAAAGACAGTTTTATAAGTAAAGTAAAAGCTGTGTGCACAAGCAAAGCAAAATACAGAATTCATTCACCACTTCCCATACGCCGGCAGGTGTTCAGCCTTCTCCAGGAAAGCTGGGCTCCATCACATGTAAAGGTTACTTGGGAAGACAAATGCAATCACTCCAAACATCTCCTGCCTTTCTTTCTTCCCTCAGATTTATATGATGAGCATGATGTCATATGGTCTGGGATATCCCTCTGGTCAGTTGGGGTCAGCTGTCCCTGCTGTGTCCCCTCCCAACTCCTTGTGCACCCCCAGCCTGCTCGCTGGTGGGGTGGGGTGAGAAGCAGAAAGTCCTTGACTCTGTGTAAGCACTGCTCAGCAATAATTAAAACATCTCTGCATTATCAACACTGTTTTCAGCACAAATCAAAAACATAGACACATACAAGCTACTATGAAGAAAATTAACTCTATCCCAGCCGAAACCAGCACATCAAAACAATGATGTTTTATTAACAGTGAAATGCAAAGGAAGCTTAAAATGTGTTTCCTTCCTGGGGCTAAGTAATCAGATGATTCTTTTTTCCCTTTCTCTGAGCTTAATGTCACTCACATCACTCTTGCACTCACATTTTTATTTCTCCAATATCCCTAAGAGTCTTGTTGCTGCTTGCAGTCAGATGGCTCAAACCAAAGTGCAAGAACCACAAGTTTCTCTGCCTCAAACTGCCTCATTGAAGAGAGACATACAGGGAGGTGACAGATGGTTCTTCAAACTTCCCTCAAGCAAGAAGCACCATAACTGCCCCCATTCCTAAGAAAAAAATAACAACAAACAACACAAAATGTATTTGCAGCACTTTTCACAATCAATGGAACTTACCGCTCTAATTCCCTATTTCAACCAAAAGTTTCTCCAGTCTCTAGCACTGTGAAGACCAGGCACATAAGAAGATATAGGCTCATACCTAACATGTTATTCTTCAAAACACATGTTCTGCTGCCACCTAATTAGCAAAGCCTGGAGTTTAATAGGCAGTGGGGTGGGGTTTAGATCTGCATCTTAAGCTTTCTGCTTCTTGTCTAACCACTACAGTCTCCTTTTATAGTTACAGGAGAGAATCAGACTCTTTTTAGTGCAGCTTTCATCCCATCCTAAACCAGATAGCAAAACTAGGCCAGATGAAGCATGTTTAAAATGCACTTCTGCTTTTCCTGAGCATGCAGTGAGCCGCAGGCAGCATAGACAGGTATAACACAGCTCTTACCAATCTACACTTGTAATGCATTAGCCAGCTGAGAAGATGGCTTCCCACTGCTTTTTCAAGGCTTTTGAAGTTCATAGGAAAACAGAGCATACTCTGTTGGGATAAGGACAAAATAAGATGGTTAAATTGTGGTCAGACTGACTAGATCAAAAGGAAAGCACCTTTCTTTGTGCTGGTCATCTGGGGCTCACTCTATTGTCACTTTACAGCAAAATACAAAACCTGGGACATCTGTTTCACACAATAATCCATGCCTAAAAGACATGAGCTGAATCACACCCTAAAACCACCAGTTTCTCTCAGTGGCTATGAAAAGTTAAGTGAAATTAATGTCCCCTCTCCAGGGAATATTAGAAACACTGCAGTAGTAACAGTAAAGGGTTTTCAGATCAGGAATTGGAGCATCCATCTAAAAGCAGTATGGGTTCCAACTTTATAAGGAGCTATTTGCTGTGAAATATGTTCACTTGAACATCTTGATAATACTGACCCCAGAAACTAAATTCAAAGGATTCTAAATGTATAAGCTATTAAAAAGGATGAACTGGCTTATATTTGAATATCAGGATGTGCTCCATATAGAATCTTCAAAGTCATACAGTGAAAATTATGCAAGATTTGGAATGACTTACAAAGAAAGACTACAGGACTTTAATTGCTTAATGGAAAAGCTTATAACTAAGGAAGGCATGTTAGCATGAAAACTAGTGTAGGAAGAGCATATTGCAAAAAATAAACAGTTACAGGATGTTGGAAAACTTTTGGGAAAAGAAACAAATGAGTGTGCTTAGTAGAAGACTTCCTAGGTCATCAGGTTTATTCTACTGTCATCTTAGTCAGCTATGTCAGAGGAACATCTGTAAACTCATCTCAAAGCGAGGTAAATTCCCTGCCAATTTGAAGAGCATTCCAAATCTCCACTTCTCTAATGAGGAGAAAACTTTTTTTAATTTCTACATTAAATTTATCTATGACACTCATGTTCCTTCACATTTTTCTGAAACATTATTATTTGGCTTATTTTCAAGCTAAATAATGTTACCTCTGATTTCAATGGGTATAGCTATCATGCCTGTGGTTTCATGTGCCATTTGTTTTCTAAGTTATGGACATATTGAACATTAAAGCCCCTTTCATTTTGTCTCCGTTTGGATTGCGTAGCCATTTGCATTTCCATAACGGAAACAGACTGAATATCTAACATAGATGGTCTTAAACAGGCTGAATATTCTAACAAAGATGGCCTTTTGAACACAATAATGGTTTCTAAAAGCATTCCAGAAGTCTTTCCTTTCATTGCAATGCAGAACAAAACCTTATTAGAAATCTTAAAAATTACCCCAATAATTATTGTCTGCTCACCCACAAACCCTGACGAAAGAAATTTAAACGAAAAAGGCTAGATTTTGATACATGGAAAGAAATATATCTCATAGTAAAACTAACCTAAGAAGTCAACCACAGGATCTGTTTAAGAAAATGCCTGTTGTGGTGAGGGACTAATGTCCTATGGGGTCCTGCCTGGTGAAGCAGTCAGAGCATTATGGTCTAAGGGGTGCACCTCACCTCTGTGTTTGAGCAGGTCGGAAACTTAATGAGAATTTTTTCATAAGGGTGAAGAAATTTTCCACAAGGAAATGATGGAATAATTATTTCAACTTTCTCAGTTTCAGTAAAGCAAGAATAATTTTGCTCCAATCAAATAACAATGTTTCATAATTATTTCCTTGTTTTGTTTAATTTCATTTCAATTTTAACAATATACATTCTAATATAAGCATTAGATCACAGTATGCATATACACATATACACATATATAGGATATTTATTGCAACATTCCACATCACTGAAACTAGTTTTATCTGACTGAAATGAAATTGTACAAACATATTTCTGTATGAATTATTTTTAACTTTTCTTTCCTCATACATTTTTATTGTTATCTTTGTTCCAGTTGAGAATGAAATTAAGTTCAGAAATGTCAGAATTTCCCCTCTGAGACAAAGTCTGTTTTTCAACCATCTCTTCACTTGCTAGTGGTCTAGAAACTATCAACAGTTTTTCAAGACAAGAAAAATGATCAGAAGCAGCATTTAAATGCATGGATGGATATTTAACCAATAGATGGATACATTCCAGTTGTAATCCACATAGTGCTACCATGAAATACTTTCACATTCATTAGTATTTGGACAATTAATTAATACTGTTGTAAAAAAACACATTAAAACATAAATTAAACACTTAGGAGTCAATTTTGCTCCCAGATATTCGAGTCATTCTTGTTGCATGTGCATAACTGACGAAAGACTTTGGCTGTTAAGAAGCAGCATAAGCAAAAAAAAGTAACAGATTGTAAATGGATACTTTTATTAATTTTGCTAATTGTTGCAAACAGCCCAAGCATTATTTAACATGATAAATATAATACTGCTCTATGTGTATGGATAACTCAGTGTTAGCAACATTGATTGATAATTCTATCAGGATTAGTGATGGAGAAGCCTCAGCAAAATTTTGAGTTTCCGTTTAGGTGCGTATTCAAAGTAGGTTTCGTGTTCTCTCAGAGTATCTCAGAATATCAATGTGTGTATACAGAAGTTAGGCTTGAAATCATGCAGCTTCTCTTCTTTCTGAGAAATAGAAAAACAGGTCAGAAATGTCCTGAAGACTGCCTCTCTTTCATTCCTTTATATTTCAAATTCATCAAATCAAAACCAAAGGTCTCATTTCCCCTGGCTTAAGAAGAGGAGGGTACAATAGAAATAAATTTGAACAGAAACATGTTACTGCCCAACACAAAAGTTCATGCTCATCTGGAATAGTGTATCATCACTAGTAACACATTTTAAATATGATATGAGAGGAAAATGAGGTTTGGTGAAAGAAGATTACAGAGGTTTAGGCACAAAAGAGAATAAAATGTTGGCTTTTGCTTTTCTCTGAAAATCAATTAAAAATACCTGATGGATGACACACAAAAGTTTTTTAAAGGTTAGAACTGATACAAATCTCTTGATAAAAACAGACTGCAGGACTGAGTGGTCTTTGGGGCTCAATTCCATGCATAAGCACCTGGACCATCCAAAGCACCCCAGGACATACACACAAGGCTGGCAGATATGACCAGGCACCTATGGGTGGTCCAGGCAGAATAACTAAGGGTGACTTGGATGGCACCAGAAGCCTGTGTTTTGGTTCCAGCCCTGGCTCTGATCTAGGACAATCTGGATCGAGGACAGATCTTCCTTACCTTCAATCTGTACGGATTTGTCTTCCGGCCAGCTATGATGGACTAATGTTGTTCCCACAAAATCCTCTATAGCCATATTATTCTGAAAGACACTCAAGTGCTCTTTAGTTTGCGCAGGCAGGGCATGCAGGTAAGGTGTGGGGACAGGGCATAGTCCCTCTCCTGGCTCTAGAGCTTATCTTAGCTAGTAGTCATCTCATCATCGTCCACGAGTAGACTGAACTATGGTCTCCACTCAGGTCAAAACCATCACCAGAAAGAACGTGATGACCCAGACGGAGCTGCCACACAAGCATGCAGTGGTCCACGTCCCAGGCTGCAGGGAGTGCCTGAGCCTGTCAATCCTATCAGAGAGCAGCAGTAACAACACCTGTGTGCGCTTCGATCAGCTGGATGACCTGCTCAGCCTGGTGGCTGAGCTCAGAGAAGAGGTTGAAGGATTAAGAAGTGTTAGGGAGTGCGAAAGGGAAATTGGTTGGTGGAGTAGCACCTTGACACCCCTGAAGCAAAAGGAGCAAATGGAGGCTCCAAAAAAGGCAGGCGATCCCTCACCCTTTGCTACCAGGCAGAAGGAGGGGACCTAAGAGATGCAGGATACTGGAAACAGGTCCCTTCTCAGGGAGGTAGGAAAATCCCCTCCCAACCTCCCTCATCTTCTATGGTGCCCCTTTAAAACAGATATGGGGCCCTGGAACTTGTGAATGAAGTAGAGAAGAATGAAGAAAATGAGCCAAATAAGGAGGAAGATGAAGGTCCATCAAGTCCAGGTCGCCCTAGACCATGTATTAAAACCAATTCTAAAAAGAACCCCAGAAGGGTCATTGTAGTGGGTGACTCTATTCTGAGGGGTGTCGAAGGCCCAATATGCAGACTGGACCCACTTCATAGGGAAGTCTGCTGCCTCCCTGGGGCCCGGGTGAAGGACCTCACGGCTAAACTCCCCACTCTAGTGAGACCCAAGGACACTGCCCTCTCTTGGTTTTTCAGGTGGGTAGCGACGACATTACCAGGAGAAGTCCTAAATTAATGAAGAGAGATTTCAGGGCCTTGGGGAAACTGGTTAAGGGGTTGGGGCACAAATAACGTGCTCCTCCATCCCTTCAGTTGCAGGGATGCATGAGGAAGACTACAGGAGAACTCGGCAGATGAACTTGTGGCTCCAAGACTGGTGTTACCATCAGGGCTTCAGATTTTTCAATCATGGGTTAGTATACAGGACGCCAGAGCTTTTGGCATCAGATGGGATGCACCTGTCCCAGAGGGGGAAAAGGGTCTTGGGACAGGAGTTAGCTGGACTCATTGAGAGAGCTTTAAACTAGATTTGAAGGGGGAAGGGGACAAAACTGGAACTCCCAGCCATAAGCCCCAGGAAAGATTACCACAGTTTGTGGGATGATGTGCCAGCGATGACCCTCACCCTGCCATCTCAGTGGAGGCAAGGGATGGAGACATGCAGCACAACAAACATGCAAGGGATATTGATGGATCAGTGACTGTGGTAACACCTGTGAAAGGTCAGGCTGGAATTAGGACCTCTAGGTCCTAATTCAAAATTCAAAAAGGTGCTGGGGACATCAGCCCATCTGAAGTGCATGTATACCAATGCACACAGCATGGGTAACAATCAGGAGGAGCTTGAAGCCATGATGCAACAGAAAAATTATGATATAGTGGCTATTACAGAAACATGGTGGGATGTCTCTCATGAGTGGATTGCGCCAGTTGGTGGCTACAAGCTCTTTAGAAGGGATAGACAAGGAAGGAGAGGCGGTGAGGTGGCGCTGTATGTTAGGGACTGTTACGATTGCTTTGAGCACAAGTATAGTGAAGACAGGGTGGGCTGTCTTTGTGTTAGAATCAGGGGGAAGGCCAACAGGGCAGATGTCATAGTGGGAGTCTACTATAGTCCACCCACCCAGGACAGAGAGGTGGATGAATATTCAATAGGTACTTAGGAGAAATCTCATTATTGCTTGTCCTTGTTCTTGTGGGAGACTTTAACTTCCCAGACATCTGCTGGAAATACAACACAGCAGAGTGGGACCAGTCCCAGATATTCCTGAAATGTGTGGAAGATAACTTCCTGATGCAGCTGGTGAGTGAACCAACCAGAGAAGGTGCCCTGCTGGACCTCCTCTTTGTGAAAAGAGAAGGACTGGTGGATGATGTGTCAGTTGGAGGCTGACTAGGGCACAGTGATCATGAAATAATAATGTTCTCTATTCTTAGAGAGACCAGGAGAGGGGGCAGCAGAACTGACATCTTAGACTTCCAAAGGGCTGACTTCGACTTGTTTAGGCAACTGCTTGACAGAATCCCTTGGGTATAGGGGTCCAGGAAGGCCGGACACTCTTTAAGAAGGAAGTCATAATGGCATGGGAGAAGGAAGTCCCCAGGTGGTGTAACAGAAGCCGGCGACAGAGAAGACCACCCTGGCTGAAAAGGGAGCTTTGGCTGCAACTCAGGGAGAAGAGGTGAGTTTACAGCCTTTGGAAGAAGGGGATAGCCACTCATGATTACAAAGAGGCTGTGAGGCTATGCAGAGCGGAAATCAGGAGGTCTAAAGCCCAGCTAGAAATTAATCTGGCTTCAGCAGTCAAGAATAACAAGAAATGTTTCTGTAAATATGTCAACAGCAAAAGAAAGACCAGGGAGAGGCTCCATCCCCTGCTAGACACAGGAGGAAACATGGCAACAGGTGATGATGAAGAGGCTGAGGTGTTTAATGCCTTCTTTGCCTCAGTCTTTAATAACAAAACTAGTTGTACTGAGGGAATTGAGCCTCCTCAGTCAGAAGACAGAGACTGGGAGAACAAATGCCCCGCAATCCAGGAGGAGATAGTCAGTGACCTACTGCAACACATAGACATACACAAGTCTATGGGACCAGATGGGATACACCCAAGGGTGCTAAAGGAGCTGGCTGGGGTGCTCGCCAAGCCGCTTTCCATCATTTACCAGCAGTCCTGGCTGACCAGGGAGGTCCCAACAGATTGGAAATTGGCCAATGTAACGCCCATATATAAGAAGGGTCGGAAGGATGATCTGGGAAATTACAGGCCTGTCAACTTGACTTCGGTGCCCGGGAAGCTGATGGAGCAGATCATCTGGTTTATGAAAGGCAGGTCCTGCTTGACAAACCTGATCTGCTTTTACAACAGGGCGACCTGCTTATTGGATGAGGGAAAGGTTGTGGATGTTGTCTACCTTGACTTCAGTAAGGCCTTTGACACCGTTTCCCACAGCATTCTCCAGGCAAAACTGGCTGCTCAAGGCTTGGATGGTCACACGCTTTGCTGGGTAAAAAACTGGCTGGATGGCCGAGCCCAAAGAGTTGTAGTGAACAGAATTAAATTGATTTGGCGGCCGGTCATGAGTGGTGTCTCCCAGGGCTCGGTTTTGGGGCCACTCCTGTTTAACATCTTTATTGATGATCTACACAAGGGGATAGAGTGTACCCTCAGTAAATTTGCAGATGACACCAAGTTGGGTGGGAGTGTTGATCTGCTCGAGGGTAGGGAGGCTCTGCAGAGAGATCTGGACAGGCTTCATCGATGGGCTCAGGCCAACTGTATGAGCTTCAATAAGGCCAAATGCCAGGTGCTGCACTTCAGCCACAACAACCCCCAGCAGCGCTACAGGCTTGGGGAGGAGTGGCTGGAGAACTGCCAGTCAGAGAGGGACCTGGGGGTGTTGATTGACAGCCGGCTGAACATGAGCCACTGGTGTGCCCAGGTGGCCAAGAAAGCCAATGGCATCCTGGCTTGTATCAGAAATAGCGTGGCCAGCAGGGACAGGGAAGTGATCTTACCCCTGTACTTGGCACTGGTGAGGCCGCACCTCGATGACTGTGTTCAGTTTTGGGCCCCCCACTACAAAAACGACATTGAATTACTCAAGCGTGTCCAAAGAAGGGCAACGAAGCTGGTGAAGTGTCTGGAGCACATGTCGTACGAGGAGCGGCTGAGGGAACTGGGGTTGTTTAGTCTGGAGAAGAGGAGGCTGAGGGGAGACCTTATTGCCCTCTACAACTACCTGAAAGGAGGTTGCAGAGAGGTGGGGATGAGCCTCTTTAACCAAGTAACAAGTGATAGGACAAGAGGTAATGGCCTCAAGTTGCACCCAGGAAGGTTTAGACTGGATATTAGGAAGCATTTCTTTACAGAACGGGTTGTTAGGCGTTGGAATGTTCTGCCCAGGGCAGTGGTGGAGTCCCCATCTCTGGAGGTGTTTAAGAGTCACATTGATATAGCACTTAGGGATATGGTGTAGTTGAGAATGGTCAGTGTTAGGTTAATGGTTGGACTAGATGATCTTCAAGGTCTTTTCCAACCTAGATGATCCTGTGATTCTGAAATACGTTTTAGTTGCTCTCATGCCTGAGTCATTTGTCTGCGCCTGAACGTCATCATAAGCAACCATACCCCATGCTCTCTGGTATTAGCTAGGCAAAACTCAATTAGTCCTGCAACAAAGTTGTAAGTTAGGTATGATTTTCCTAATTAAACTAGTGGGTTGATACCTACTATCATTCTTCCTGTATATGCTGCTGTTGCATTACCTTTGTCATTCTTTAATGCTTTAAAAGTCTGGAAGTTCTGGAAGATATATGTTTCAATAAGACAAGATGAAATTAGGGAGTTATGATTAGGTAATTTTCCCAGTTTCATTGTTTGAACTTCTTGATAAGAATTGTTGCCTATATGGTTCAATACTGGTCTGATATAATGACTACAATTAATATTGTATTAAGAATGTTGAATTTATGAACTACAAAATTAGGTTCATTCCCAGTTACTAGCTGTGGTGACAAACCATGTTGACTAAGAATTTCTCAGAGTGTTTCAACAGAACATTGACTAAATACATCATTTTTCATATACCAACTCCAACTGTTTCAAATGATCATGTATAGCTGCCAGCACATGTCCTTCAAAAGGAAAAGATCAGCAAAACTCTAATAAAATATATGCACCCTTTTAATACTAGAATAGGTCTGTTCTGTCCTACTGTTGAAATCAGATGTAGAAGTAGCTTTTGTTCAATTTTCTCTGACAAGTTAGACCCAGTCATCAGAAGTAACTTTGCTCAATTTTTCCACATGGTCTACATGGTATATCAAAAATGAAACTAATTTGACAGCTGTAAACATTTGAACTCTCTGGAAACTCTCCATCACCTGAAATGCTAGAAAACTGCTAAACTAGATCTTCCTTCTATTTCTTAATGTAACATTAGGTCACAACACTGAACTGAATAGTTTCTCACAAACCTTGAAATATCAAAATTCATCAGAGGTTCACAATATGACAGTTGTTAAAATTCTATAGAACACAGAACTGGAAATTATTTCTCCTTCTCTCCTCCTCTTTCTCTGCAAGTGTAATGTGGGTTGTGTCTCTTCCTGGACAATGCAACAATGAATTGGAAACCTCAAGAAACAAGGGTAGTTGTAATTAAATTTTATTAAATAACTTTACTAAATTAAGCACCTAGATCAGAACACACATGTTTGAAACATGAATCCTTTAGAACTAATTATGCCTGAGAAAAGTGTTGATGTGCTTGTGAGATTGGGACATATTGTTATGGGCTCTAAATTTAAACCAAATTTTTTTCTTTACTTTTGGAAAAGGTGAAAATCATTTTCTCTAAATAAAGAAAGCAAATGTCTTTGCATATTAAACATAAATCTGCTTTTAATGCAATTACTTTTCAACTTCAAGTCTCATTGTGGTCTGTTTTTAAATTAAAAATAATATGTTAAATGTCCTGCAAGACTGACTCCCATCATAATCTTTTAACTGTGTAGCAGCCATATATTATATAAGCTCCATATTTCACAATAGTATGTTTATGTGCCAGCAGAGCTTTACCACTCAAAGAGAGTACTTCACATGAAAATCAAATTGAATTGTCTTCATGTGTAGGTATCACAGCACACTATACAGTCAGTGTACCTGAGTTACAATTTCCCTCTTCTAAATTTGGACAATTGCAATTCAATAAATATTTTGATGAATGCACTGGAATGCTTATCTAGCTGGATTCCTGAGCATTTGGGACAAAATGAAAGGACAGACCAGTCAAAAGAAGAGCGTCAGAGACATTTCATCTGTGACAGATGAAGGCTCACCAAACACCAGACACCTCTTTTGGAAAAGAGGTGGCCTTGACCTTCTCTGAGGCTCCTGTCAAAATAACTGATTGGTTTTCATATAGACTGTCCATCACATTTAACCCAGCAGGATGCAGTAGAGTCCAAGGTAGGGAGCCAGTTGGAACAAGTATGCAGTACAGAAAAAGAGAGCATGAAATTGAGGGGTTTAGGGCAGCAATCTAACACTCAGCAATCCCTGGGAACCTCTTATTTCAGCAAGCTGTGAAGAATTTAGTTTCTCATTTCAGCCTTCCAAAGACATCTTGTTGGCAGAAAGAGTTTCAGGATGAGGCTGCCAGGTCCGTATCAGTACTGGATAGTTTTCAACTGTGAACAGTACTGTACAGTATAATACAACAGCTTGTGACCGCACAGACTTTCACCGAAGGCTTTTACTGAACCAGAAGATTTTCTGTCAAATCAATTTGGACTTGCTTTGCCCTCTTGTCCCAGAAGTAAGTGGAACAGCTGCAGTAAAGGAAACATTTTGCTCACTCAGCTTGTTGTGAACACTTTTTTGGCATACTTTGTTGTTTTGTCTGTTCTTACTTGCCAAATTCAAAGTGTTTTGAAACAGTTATACTCTTTATGTTGTTCTGCAACTTTGTCCACTTAGTTTTTGTTATGCTCTATGAGAAGAAAATGACTGCAAGCATAAAGATCCTATAATATAACTTACAGATTCTCTATAGCATTAGTCTGGCCTGGTCTCATACAAACAAATGTCACATTACTAAAAGACAATTTTAAATCCCTAATATTGAAATTCATACAGACCTTACAAAGAAATCTGTGATTAACACAGTAAAAAATACCTGTTTTCTTGAGAAGTAGAGATCATTTCAAGAAGCACAAAAAACCAGCTGTAAGTATGCAGTTTTACTTTTTTCTTACATTCTTTTGTTACCTTCAAATAAAAGCATTTTACAGTCCTTGCAATGTGTTTTATTATACATCATATAGCATAACAAGGGAATTACTGTACAGAATCATTTTCACAATTCCTACACACCCTGCTGCTTATGTATGCTAATCTCTGTAGGTAAAGACCCCTCATACATTCATAAAATGTATGACAAACGGAACTCAGCCTGCCATGTCAGACTAAAGGCGAGGCGAGTTGCCTGGAGCTGTGAAAATAACACACATTTGCACCATACTTACACAGCAAAACCTTTTGCCTTCAATTGTTCAATAGATGTTAATAACCATAAAGCATACTTTCTGATCTAGGAAAGCATCGTTCTTTTGGATTATGGCAGGGGCATGTACAAATGTGGCTCATTTGTGTCACTTTACTGGCAGTTCTCTACCCTTTGCCAAAGGAAAGGCAAACATCATTTCCAAAGGTTTCTAACTTATTGGGTCTTCTAGAAACACAAAACTGCAGAATAAAGTCAAACTGTTTACAATATACTACTCACAATCCCATATTGGTGCCCCTGTTATCACTGCTCTGGCTGGTCCCAAACATCTGAACCACTGAAATGGCTCTCAGTGGTTGCTGATAGGGTTGTCAGCCAGGTTGTTGAATAGATGACCTACATTCTTCCCTGTTGCATGCCCATTAGAAAGGGTTGATCAAGATCCAGGTAATCAACTCTGACTTCACAGTGCCTTATAATTCCGATAATTTTCCACCTGCTCAGATGTTTGAATAAAATCCTACAGTCTGCATCATTGTCACTATTTCCTCTGTGAGATACTGTTTCAGCACTCTGATTCTCACTATCAGGAAGCACAAACAACCCTTAATTCCTAGGGTGAAGTTCTTATGGTTACTAAACTCACCAGAAAGATACCTGAGAGCCTCAGAAACTCATTATCTCAGTCTAACAAGACAGTTACCCCAGATCACTGCACTCTTTTTCTACTATAAAACAGTTGCATTTTAGGAAACTGTTGTTGCATAAAGAAAGTATTTAAAATATGTGCCACTATATTGTTGAGGAGCTCCAAAAAGAGCATCCTGCAAATAGATGGGATCGAGAATATTAAAGACCAAAAGCCTTCAGATTACAGAATCAACATGCTAATATCAGAACTGGAGAAGACAGAGAATTCAGGTTCAAATTAAAGGCCCTTTTGGATAAAACGTTCAAAACCAAATAGTCTAGCTGCTCTATCAATATGTTTGACATGCACAGATGTACAGAAAAGCAGACACATATTGTATGTTTCATTACACACATAAAAAAGAAAACCTTGTTTTCAAATATCTCTTCCTTTTTTTTTTTTCTCCAGTAACTGTGACTCTTTCACTCTAAATCCAAGCAGGAGCTGTACTAAAGGTATGAATCAAGGGCAGTATAATAAGATGTAAATAAGTTGCTTAGAACCCAGTATCACAAAATTATCGATTTCTGAAACTTGTTAAAAGACCCAAGAGTGAGTACAAAGGACAACAACAGGTTATAAGAAAAATTTGTCAGTCCTTTATAAAGCACATAAAATGCTGTCCAGAAATGCATCACAGAAGACATCTTTAGTATCTAAAATGAAAAATTTATGGAATGGGTGGATGAATGAATGCTGCAGTTCACTGCCAGCCACTCAGATATGATGGTGATAAAGGTTCTGTAAGTGTCAAGACAGATACTTAGCACTTAATTGTGGGGATAATTCAAATTTGGGGAAGAGGTGTGGGTCACTTCTATTATTCCAAAGTGAATGACTTACTTCTAATTGAAAGCAACACTAATTAAGATAAAGGAAAGGACATTAGCACTCAGTATTAACATTATGAGCCACACCAGCAATATGTTTTACCTCTGATGTGAGATAGTTATTTATGGTGTCAGTGGTTCTGCAGTGCTCTCCCTCGAATACACATCAGATATGAGGCTCCAATGTACACATCTTCGATGAGGGAATTAAAGAAGAAAATATCAGCTAGGGAGTGGGCTATGTACAGTGGAAACAAACTGACCAGAAAACAAATAGGGAGGTTTATCTGCCATGCATGAAGCTAAACGCTTCTTTCCTCATGTCTCAAGACTTTCAGATTAGTAGAGATTTCACACATTATGTCTAAACGGAAAGGGTAGCACCTAACACCAGCACTCCTATGGCAAGATCCAAGCATGCCTTGGCCTCACTCATGTTTGCACAGAGAAAACACGGGTAGGTGAGCCAGGCAGCCCCAGCAGCTTTCAGTCAGAGCCCTGATGTGTGTGAGATGGTGGAAGCATCCGGGGAGCACTGCAGCAGTCACCCGCAAGTCACCTTAGAAAACTGGGGTCTACCTGGTCTATCGCAAGAGTGGAAAAGTTTCCAAGCCTCCAGAGATCAGCCAAATTATGTTTTGAAGTATAAAGGCTGACAGCTTTTATTAAGACCAATAGGCTTTCTAGTGCTTGCTAATATAGCTCGGCTTTTTTCATATATTGGGCTGGCCAAGTGAGGCATAGCTGGGTGCAATCAATGTAGTGCTCCTACAAAACACAAGCAGTTCATTGTTTCTAAACCCTATTAACAAAGATCTTACCTCTCACTTAACCATGTACAACAGCAACCATAGTGTAACATTTCCACAAATGAAAATTAACTTAGAAGCTATGCTAATCATAGGTAAAGTATTTTAACTTGATTGAATATATTTTTGTAGTACAGGGTGTCTTGCTGGTGTCCCAGATTGTGTCCCAAATGCTATTTCTTTTACCTTCTTTCAATTTGAAAGATGTTTCACTCATCTCCACTTGAAAGCTATTCTTCCTTCCCTTCTGTTCTCATCTACTTCTGTAACTGTATGTCTTATTCAGTGATGGCGAAACTTTAGATTTGTTCTCAGATAAAAGAGTCTTGGAAGATAATAAAGCCAGCAAGAAACTGCTCATAATGATGCAGGTTGCATTAATACGTCCTATAAGCACAAACATCTCAACACAGATAATTTTTCAAATTCCAGGAGCATCAGAGGCAAACCCAGGCAATCATTTTTATTGAGAATTCAGTTGTTCTTAATCCCATCTCTGATCTGAGGTGGGGTTTCACAACAGTTAGACAAGCCATATGAACTTGCTTCCTCAGCTCTTTCACTACAAGGCAGGAAAACCTGAATCTTTTGTGATTCTCTCAACTGAGCTTGACTCTTTAAGAGGCATAGGAGGACAGACTCAGTATCCTTTTTACTATTTTCAAGTATATTCCTTGGCATAACAGAGACAAATACACTTATCTGGAATCTCTTGATATAATAATAGCAAAGTAATAACAATGTTTCGTATAATTTTTCTAGTAGAGGCATTAAGAAAATGCAGCCAAAATATTTTCCATCACTACTACTATTCCCAGCTGCCTGACAGCAACTTTTCTGTATATTGATATATATGACTTAAGATACTGACTTTAATATCCACATTTGCCTAGGTCTAGGGTAATTAAGCTGTTCTAGAAATAATTTCTGAAATAAAAAAATCTGTCCAGTTCCCAGAAAATACATTCTTGTGCTGTCACACATGGCTGTGCTTTGCTGTGCTGTTTAATGCAATGGTAAACTTTCATGTCCATATTTTCTGGTGGTGTAAAGTTGAATAGATCACTGGAAGAACCAGTGAAAAAAGTTCAGCTCATAGGTACAAATAGTCAGAGCACAAATATCCAATTTTCTGAAAGAGTTTTCTAGGTCTATCTGAGTTAGTAGTCTTAATGCAGAAATCACTGGGGTATTTTTACAGCCTGTGTTAGAGAGTGAGTGAAATAGATCATTATTATTGTCCCTTTTGGCCATGAACATCTACCTGCATATGATAAAATTCCTAATATAGAAGTACTCACAGAAATACCTCTCTACTGCTCATATCTCGAAACATACATTGGAAAAAAATTAAAGCAATTGATCAGGCTTATTTCAAGCACTTTTCTACTCACTGCACTCTTGTGTACTGTGTAGAGCTGCTCCAACAGGAAGGATGGAGGTTTCCCTACAAGTAGGCTGTATAACCTAGTATGTATGGGACACTTCTGGAAAAAAAAATAGGTGTCTTTTAGATTTAAATTTTGTCCAGCAGAGCGTTGAACTTCAGCATCGCACATCTTTAGATGAATGCTTTAACTCTCTCAGGGTGTTATACAAATAACAGGATGGATTGGAAGTGACAATAGCACCCAGATAAATGCTGGTGGTTTCTCTGAACCAAGGTTCCCAAGTGAATTTAGGTACTTTCTTGACATCCTCAAAGAGTCTAGGAAAGGGAGGAAGGTAGGAGCCAGCTTTATTGCTCACCACTGCAGAGGTGGTGTGGGTACTGCCTTCCTGAGTGCTGATTGTTGCACAGTGCTTAAATCCTGGCTGATCAAAATCCTTCTTGGACTACATCCCACACAGAGACAGTGGGTCTGCCCAGACTGGACATAGCTCACATTGGCTGTCTTTACTAACAATCTTTCTTCCTGCTGGGGAAAAGCAAGGTTTTTCTGCATTGTCTGTCCTGGTTATAAGCTGCAGCCAGAAATGTAAGACAGACCAGGTTCCCTCCCTGTGGTGATTGGTGCTAGATGTCTCTCCCAGCACTCTTCCAGTTGTACCTCAATTGCTGAAGCTACATCTATCCTCTTGCAGAATTACACTGCTACTACCTTCAGAGCTAATCTGTGATTTTATAATACGTGTTTTATAGAAGAGTAAGTAGTTAATGTTTCAAAACATATTGAAAGTAAGGTAAGCATAGATATTCAAAGCTAGTATGTTTTATTGCCATTATTCTATTCTCACATAGTTTTTTCTGAAATCCATTTGTGATCGGTGACCACCCACATGGAGATACAGTATTTTCTCTTCAGATAGAGCCAATGATATAGTCATTCATTTCTGACAAATTACATAGGAGACTGTCTCAGAGGGAGTAATAACATCACAAAATTTGAATAAGTAGCCTCAAGGATTAATGAGGACAACTGAAATACTTTGTCTTACCTAACAAATTGCTGGATAAGAAATAAAATGTACAAAATAACCCTCAAGATTTACACAAGAACTGGGCTGAATGGGAACACTTCCATTGGCTTCAATAGGTTTTGTATTCAGCCAATTTGCTACTATTTGCTTTTAGTAAAATAATACAACATGGCAGTGATTATTGTGGGTTTTTCCTCTTCATACCTTCCACAAATCTCCTAACAGCTCTGCAAAGCTGTTCAGTGATGATATTATGCCTGTCTGATTTATATTGTTTGTCCTGAATTAGATGAACTTATCGTCTCTATTTCTCACTCATTAAAGCACTCTCAGATAACTCAGTATGTAATACTACTGTGGGCTGAATACACTCAGAAATATACTTTTTATCTCTTGTGGAATGAATTCTAATTGGCAAGTAAAATTTAAATTTCAGGATTGCAATATTTTGCCAACCAAGAAGAGAGCTAATTTCTCTTATCAATTGTATCTGATTGTGTCTCTCAGCTGAAACGAGGAAAGAAGTCATTCTGAACATTTAGATAATAAGTAATATCAATCAGGGAGGAATAATTACAAAGAAATAGAAGTAAATTAGCATTGCCTCCTGACAGCACTGAAGTGAGAAATGAGTACATAGGAAAGGGTGTGCAATAGGTATGAGGAGTGTATTTGAGTGGAACACGAGTGTACTTGGAATGTAAAAGAGAGACTAAAGTTCAGGGGAAAGTTTTAAGAAAGAAAGGGTTTTTTTTCCTATTTAAATCTGCTTCGCTGCTGGACAAGCTGAGTGGTTATCCAGAAGAGAGGGGGCATCATACGATTTTAGAAAAAATCACATTTATTTTTGACATTTTTTTTTCAACAGAGCTTTCTTGACTTTAGCGTTTGCCCTCTGTTTCTCAATATGGCTAGTGTGAAGCTTAAAAATCTGTGCCCTATTTCAAAGAATGTTAGGCAATTTAAGGATGTTAAAGTCAGGTGAAATGCTATTGTACTCCCAGCTAATAATAAATAACTTCCACAGCTCTACCTATGACATGACTGCCTATTCAAATCATCTATCTAACATTAACAGGTTATTGATGTGTTGATAGAAAGAACGCAAGAGGAATAATCCTGGGCTTGATGAAGTCAATACATATTTTAGCACTGACATCAGTGGAATAATTTCTGCAGACTGAGACTAGGATGTGGAGACTTTGGTATGACTTATTTAAAATCAGGACTGGTGCTAAGATACTAGAGTTGCCTCTCCAAAAATATCCTGGGTTATCCTGCAAACATTTTAGCAGATTAATGAATTTCAGCAGTAATTGCAAAAAGATTTTGTTCACCATCAACCTCCACTTCTCTGAGAAAGCAAATGACTCCTTCATATAAGATGCATGTCATACCTATAACAAATTGCCTGTGCTGATTTTTCTAAAGAGGCTGGGAAAGGTAAGATTTTAAATCCCCAGATAGATGGAAATGGAAGGACTGTAGCTATCTCCCAGGAAAACTGTTAACAGAAAATCTGCATGAACAGATGACATGAATTAGGATAAGAGCCTTACTTGATATAAGTAACTACTTTGATTTACACCATCTAAAGCACATAACCTCAGACTTCAGTCAACAGGATCTGAGCTAGTGATTTCTCACAGAAAATGTTATGCCCCTCTTTGACTTTTATACATCTATTTTAAAAGTACTATACCACATATAAAATAATATAAAAAATAGAAAATGACACCATCATTGTCAGAAAGAAATTCAGACAAGTACAGAAGGTAAAAACCACAGATGAATTCCAGGGATCAGATCAATTTTCTGCATACTAAAAATGGTTTTCAAAACCAGTCTCTATCTCTACTGAAACACTTATTTACTAAGTTTTTTTTTAAATACTACTGCTGTTAAAAGTTGCAAAACAATATGTCTGTTTTAATCATTTTAGGGAATTTTAAAAATAATTACTAATAAAATTTGTCTTGTGGAATTAATGAAGGGGAGCTTCTTGGGTTAATGTTTTCTGAAGTTTGTGACTGCAGAACCTTAGAGATGAATTTACGAAGCATTTAAAAATAGGACTTATGAAAACACTGAATAGATCAGACAACCACACTTCCATCAATGTTCGATGAAATAAGGTTCCATTAACTTTAGGAAAAAAGTTCCTAGATCAATTAGGTATTTTTTGAAAATAGTACATTCTGTCTCATCAGCAGTTCAGAGCTTAACAGGATAAAATATTGCCATGCATATCTTCTCTTGTCAGAATCTTCTTCCAGAAACTATGACCTTCAATTCCATTATGGCATCTATTCACATGGCCCTAAGCCATATTTACAGCCTAAACTGCAAGCTGTAGGTCCATAATAATAATATTTCACTTTCCCTGATGGTTCAGTTTCCTTCAAAAAAGAAAAAATAAATTTCTTAAGTCTCATCATTGGTTAATACAGATAAAAGTTACTGAAAGATTTGGAATACACAGTCAAACAATACCTTATGTTACAAACTGTTCATAAACAAGAAACTGTTCATAAAGAGGATGCCTCAAACAACTTGAGTGGGATGTCCTGTGGAAGAGAAGCGGAGCGAGTTCTGCAGAGGTGGGTCAGTGGGCCATTTCTCTCCCCCTCCCTCCTGTTGTTGCCCAGAGATAGAACTTCCCTAACTGCACAGGTACAAGCCAGAGAAAATGAGAACCTTCTGGAACAACCTACTGCACATGCATAAGACTATATAAAGGCAATACCCCATGTGTGTCTTTGTCGACCCACCACCCTCGGACCTAGCTCTGTGACAAGGTGGGATCCAAGGGCAGTAATTCCCCTTTTCCTACCCCCTCTTCCTCTCTTTTCTCTTTCTTATTTCTCCTCTCTTTCTTACTTATATTCATGTGTATAATTTTTGTAGGAACTGAATTGCAATCGGTTGATCATTGATGGGTTATTAGGAAAACAGTCTCATCTCCAAAGTGCCTTTATTCATTCTCGGGATGGTTATCAGTTGATGGTTGCCAAATTGTTGCCATTCACTTACTTACTAGAGTGGTCAGTTAATAAAGTCACCAGCACAGTTCTTCCTCTGAGTCATTGTGGTGACTCGGCCCACCCTGTGGCTCTGCCGAGCAGAGACCGGCTCTTCCACTGACACGCAGGCTCTTGGGGAATTCAAAAGATTCGCCTCCCATCATAACCCACCACGTGGGATGAGACATCTTATAAAAATATTATTTCCAAAGTCGTTTGTGTTAGAAACAGTGTAGATTTTTCAGTGTATTTATCAGAGACAGAAGAACATCTGCCTAATTATTCTGTCTCCATTTAGTTAGAAAAAGATTAAAGAAATAAGCAAAGTAATGTCACTAGCAAACAACTAGTTTGGCAAAACCAGTGTTTTAAATATGCATCCAAATATAACTAAAATATGTGAGACACATTAGACAAGCAAAAGGCAAAAATCAGACTACCTGGGTACTGGCAAACATTATAATTTCACGGAAATATATAACTTGATGCAAAAGACAGTACTGTTTAACTGTTTTAACAGTTAAAACAATATTTTCTAAAAAATAAGTATGCAGGATTACCTCTCCCTCTTTCAAACAATCAGGAAATCACCAAATGGGTATAAAAATACTTTAATTGAAGATGCAGGATTGAATATTAAAGCAACTCACTATTTAAAGTTGTTTGAATCCATGTGAAGAGTTAGTAATATGCTAATATAGATTACTCTCTGTATTTACCCTATCACCATTGCCCATCCACTTTTCACTTTTTAAAGCACTAGCTCACTTTACCTTGACAACTCCATTTCTTTCTTATGTGATTAATAGAATATTAACTTGAGATAATTGAGTTCTGTAATTGACATTCCAGACCTCTGTGATAACATGAACTTGAAATTTAGGAGAAAACAGGATTTTTCTTTCTGGTAATCACTTCTGGCAAATGATAGTCTAAAATTGAAGAAGGAGGAGAAGAAAAAAAAAAAGGAGTGAAAGGAAGAGTAGAGATATTGGAAATACTAGCTCTTTCCCTGCATGAACTTATTTTGTCTTTATTAGAAGGTATGATGTTCTTCAGATTAATCTTACTTATTTAACATTATCTTCAAATCTCCAGAAGTTCATTTAGGTTTGATAATTTGAGGGTTTTCCTAAATCTAGAAAAGTATCTTTATTTATCTTCTACTATACTTATTTTCATAGAATTAGGGAAGCAGTTTAACAGACAATTTATTGTATAAAATAAATAAACAAAAATATTTGGTTTTGCATTAATTGCTAAAATATTGAGGCAGCCATAATAATAATATTAGTAAAAAAAGCAATCTTTAAATAGAAAGCTTACATTTTTATACTTTCTTATAATGGGAAAAGCATTAGATATTTTGGGAAGCCCTGTTTTCTGTCAATATAAAATTAATCCCCCTCAAATTCATCATTCATTTTTGTTAGCCATAGAATCCTGCATAAAACAGAATTCATTATCTGGCTAGATAAACTATTTTTTTGTTTGGTTTGTTGTTTTTAGGACTTTATTCTTGCTTTACTTAAACTGTTAGAATCATTTACTACTGCCATAAAAATATATATGCAAGCACTTGAATTGGTGTATTGTTAAGTCTTGGACTTAGATATTGTCCAGCCCACAGAATAGTAATATGCAACTCCTCCATGATGGCTACAAGAGTCAGATGCAATCATGTATTCATTTGTGCAGATACTCTCTGACTCTGCAGCCCAGCAACTCATGCAAACAGAAAGGCTGCCTGCAGCTCAGCTGTTCAACCATTAACATCTCAGCAGAGATGAGAGCTCCCTCCCATACCTGCACTCAGGTCTCTTACAGCACTCTGCAGTATTGTTCTCCTGTACTACACACAGAGGCACTTGTTGAGCTTCAGCCAGAAAAGAAAATGAAAACAAATCAGCCTGCAGAGTCTGTGGCCCTCAAACCCCTTCTTCAACAAGACATCAGCTCCTCCAGTTCTAGATACTTAGTTCTGTGACCACTTATTGGGATTATTTCATTTAAATAGTGGTGGTGCAGACTTTCAGACCCTGTAGCAGCATTGCTGGTTTTGGAGGAAGATTGATCTCTGTCTTAGGAACTCCTGCACCACAGTCTCTCTATCTCCCTGTCTCTGTGGAAATGCAGTTCAGCAGCCAGGGAGTATTGCCTGGTCTCACCACCTCTTCCTTGTGATCCTTTGTCAAGTTAATATAAACCATCAACTAAAACTTCCCAGTAAGTCCCTAAAAGGTTTCTAAATCACAGAAAGAAAGTCAACGGTAAATGATTAGCAAAAATTGTGTTGCCGGAGTCATCATTAGCCAGAGGTGTAGTTATGTGACTAAGGTAGCTAGTCCCTACAGCTAGCTACTATCCCATGCTACCAGGCATGATACTTCCACACAGAAGGCAGAGGGAGGACTGTCCATAGCACTTCAGCACCACCCCATGCAAATCGAGGTTGCACTCAGTTCTGTAACCTGTGAGTTTCTGAGACACAAATTGTACCCTCTCCTCCAGGTCTGAAGAAGGTTTCTTGCCTTTCTATCTGCAAGTACTGACTGACACAGAAAGACCAGGCAGGGCAGTCCACTGGGCCATCACAAAAGAGCTATTCACACAGAAGAGAAGTCTCCTACCCCTTCAAAACCCTTAAACAAGGACCTGCTATAACCCGGCTCCCTGGCTTGTAATTATTGAGAATATTCATCTCTAGAAATACCAGAATGATTGGCAAAGGACTAGGTTTTCTTTCTTCTCTCTTTGCAACTAACATTCCTTTCCAAGCATAAATACACACCTGAGTCTTAGTCTCTAAAAATCAGATGTGCCGAACAGAGAGATATTACTCAGGCTGCTTTATCAAACTGTCATTTGTCTGTGTGTTATGGTGGCTCTGTGGATAGCTTTCTCACTTTGGGATTGAAAGAATGTTGAGTTCAGTCCCAGAGTGTTATTCAATTAAAATACAGAACCCTGGCCAATATTTACACCTCTAAATTAACACACATCACAGACTAACCAGCACTAATACAAACCCAAACACCTATGGAAGACATCACTGAGCACATAATGACCAGGACACTACCCTGAACGAAATTGCTGCAGCACAAATGAGCAATTCAGTGCTGTATAAAGACCTCTGAGATTCAGAGAAAGGAAATTACTGGATCACAAATTACTGTGACTCTGTTAAAGCTAGATAGCTAATATTGTACTCATCCACATCAGTTACAAGTTAGCAATGGGGCTCATCAAAAAACAACAGAAAAAATGTTAGAGTTAAAATTTTGCCCAGTAACTTTTGCACTGCACCCAAAGAAACTGTGATTGAGGGTATTTTGGGCTGATTAACTGACATGTTAGTGGGCAAACACACAGGGGGAAGCAAGAAGTAATAATTCCCCCTCACCTTAGCCCAGTGATTAGAAAAACCCTTAAGTCCCTTAGCATGCACTTGGGTATGCCTACAGATACACATCTGTAAACCCATGTTCTGAGAGGAACCATGAAATTCTTCCCAGCCGACAGACTTTCTTCACCATAAGTTATCCCAGCAAGATTTCTTAACAACCCGACACGCTCATCTTTCCAATGTGTTGTAGCTATGCGCCTTCTATGTGGCTTTCTACAGAAGCAAGGGTATCTCTGAAATTTGATTCCAGTCATATAAAACAGATATAGCCAACCCCGCAATGTTACACTCCCTGGAGACATTTTAAAAATTACATCTGAAGAATTCAGAATCTGCACTTACCTTTGTGTGTATATAAAGATATATAGATATATACACATGTTGAAATGAAAATAATTATTTGCAACTGTTTTTATCCATCTTTATTTTCAAAAATAACTTTTCCAAGTTTTTAGCTTTCTATTAGGGAACACATCTCCTGCTGAGCTTTCTTTAATTCTGGATAGAGTAGTCCAGCCTTTGGGTCCTGTAGACCAGTGCCCTGTCTAGTTCATTAGTGCTGGTGCAAACAAGGACTCTTACAGTGACGAAATCTACTAGAGCTGCCTGACAGCACAGAGGTGTTGACCAACATCCTCAGAGGACATCACTGAGATGATGGTAATGTACTGGAAGAAGGACAGGAGGCAATGGACAGAGCCATTCAGTCACTAGTGCAATGGTCTCATACGCAGTCTCCCATATCAGGACAGGAGAAGTTTTTCTGTGTCACATACTCAGCATGAAGACAAAAAAGACTTTCTGTTGGGGCTTTTTGGGGGGTATGGGTTGTCTGGTTTTTTAAACAAAAAATTAAAAACATTGCAGGTTATCCAATTCCTTGAAAAATATGTTGTTTGTCCCAGTCTCTACTGCATTTTCTGCAGCTACTTGATCCCTATCTGCTGTATTTCTGACAAATGCTGCCTTGTTGGAGGATACATGTCCTCCCCCTCTTACTTCCCTGTTTTTAGTCCCAGCTCTGATGAGAGATTTCCTCCTCATTCTGCTAGACTACCAATACCTTTCTGCTAACAGCTAGGGTTTCAGTTAAAGTAAACAGCAGTTAAAAAAATTCTTGATTAACTCTGGTATGTGCCAATAGCTGTCAGAATCATTCAGAGAATCAAAGCCCCAGAAAGCTGTCCCTTGAGAAACAAGGGGTCCTGACTGCTTCTGTTATGCCCTGTTTGTTACCTATGTACCATGCAGGACACATGTCTCTGAAGCTACAGCACCATCTTGTCCACTCACTGATGGGACATTTGGGGAGGGACTGTGCCTAGCAGTGAACTTCCCTGTGGGCCCTATACTCATCATGTGTTGGAACAGCAACTATGACTACTCCCTCAATGGTGCTAGCAGCAGGTGGGAAGGAAGGTCATGACGAGCAAAAGAAAAAAATGGATGAAGGATGACAAAGGGTGCTGAGAGGTGAAGGGACGTGCAGCCAGGAGTTACATGCTGAGGCTGGGAGGGACCAATGAAATGGCCATCCCCTCACCTTTGTGTGTGTAAAACTAAGTGTGCCACCAGCAAGGGGAAACGTTACATATAGACAAATTCACCAGCAGGTTATGTTATAATTACTCATCAGAACAACAGTGACATCATCAACCAGCCAATGCCAGCTGCTAATTATGGTGTCAGTGGAGTCCCTCTGCAGATATTTACAGCCTGCTTCACAGGCACTGTAACCATGAATTATTCATTATACAACCACCTCTGATTAGCCAAAATTCTCTTACAAAGTACAAACCCAAGCTTAAAAGTTGATTTTGCCAGACCTCATTTAAGCTGTCATATAAGTCTACTTTTTCAATTTATGAATAAGCAACCCATCAGTTCATCTTTTCTTTTCATGATATACAAAGCAAAGAAATTGGCACAGGAAAGTTTTTCTTTCCTGATACTTTTCTGTCTTTGCAAGCTAGTCTCTGAAAAAAAGTAAAAACCGTCAAAGTGGATACACCTTTTGTGCTTCTCAAATACTATCTGCCTGCTGAATAAAGATTTTCTGATTTATTATAGAAATACATTGACACAAGGTAAGAAAAAAGAAAATAATGGGAGACATTTGTATGCTTTGGTAAAGTCAATTTAATTAGCACGTGAACCACACAGATAAGTATCATCACTTCCTAATGTACTCAGTCTGGACACAAATCAAACCAAACAAGGCAAGCTTTTCAAGCAAAACCATTTGTCACAAAGTGAATTAAAAAAAAAAAAAACAAAACCAACACCAACTACAGCAAACTCATCCCACTCTATTATTGTTCATTACAGCCATTGCTAAGGGCAAATGAAACCACTCAATTTAATTGGCCTCTCACAAAAAAAAGTACTGATTCTTGTAACCACACTGAACAGATCATGTAATTTACATTACTGTCCTGAATACAAAACAAGTAAAAACTTTACAAATTCTAAACCGCAAATCCATTTTTTCCTTACTTATTCTATCCATGTATGCAAAGAAGATGTAATTTTTTCATTAGCATAGAGAGTCACCTCATAATTTTTTCTTATCAGGCCTCTATCCATAAACCTGTCTGCTTCCAGTCAGGAAGAGACAATCCTTTGTTACACATCCAGACATGGCCCATGATTTAATTGAATAACAATATATATTGTTGAAAATGAAAAATTCTCTCTCAAGAGAAGATCTGACATCAAAACATCTTTTTTTTGGCCAGAAAAAAAGTCAAAAAGTCAAAAATATATTTAAAAGATATGCTAAAATTTACATAATTGTAACTAAGCATTTAATTACATATTTTTCAAAAATAAATGTTTTCATTACCAACACTTACTACACTGTTTTTTGTCAGATTGAGATCTCCTTCCTCACATGAGCTTCAAGCATGTCATACTTTAGGTAAACCATATCTCCAGTCCATCACACAGCCAGTCTGCTTCTCCCACAATGGACTCTGCTTACTTCCTATGGTAGCATGATGTTCACACAAGAAGATACAAATATTGGTATTGGTCTAAAACTAAACATTAATCTCAGAGCAGGAAATTTAAAAGACTTGTTAGACTACTATGTTCCCCGTAGAGGAATTATTCCAAGATTGATGGTTTCCCACGAAAAAAATTTCAATCTCAGTGTTCTACAGGGAAAATGCTTCATCAGTAATTTTCAATAAGCCCACAATAAAAGTAGCAATGGTAACAAAAAGAATAAATAGCATAAATCTTAAATAGTAGTATAAAACTATCACAAGACTTTTATTTTAGATAAAGGAACAATACTAAATGGGATAAAAAAATCAGTATTCTAAACTTTGGAAAACTGCACACTTGATTTGTATAGGTTTTTACCAACAGAATGAAAAGAACATATCTTCTCTCCTAGAGCAAAGACCGCAAGGAGATACATGGTCAGGGCTGGTCACAAAATAGTTCCAAAAGGAATAGGTCACTGAACAAAGCATTTGCAAGAGAATCAGTAGAACAGAGTGAGAAGCCTCACAGGGGTCTTTATCCCCCCTAAGAGTCTCACTTGTAACTTTAGTAAGTGAGGTCCCACAGTTTACAGAATTGAAGGGAAACTGAGCATCTACAGAGTAGCTTGAAGGTAAAGGATATTCCATATTCCTAATCAAACAACCTGGTTCTTCCTTCAAAACATTCTTGAAATTTATTCTGCTGTGAAGATCACCTACTCCAAGTGTTTAGCTGTGATGTGTGCGAAAGCTCAGACACAGAATTAAGTGTTGACTGGCCTTTACACTTTAAAGCATCTGGCCCTCCACCCTTGGGAATGCACTTTATTTTTGATACCAACAATTGTTATGGTCTATTTCTGTCCTATCCCTAAATGAATCAATATAAACACTTCTGAAATGAAGCAATGTGCTACTAAATCAGGTTTGACCTTTTAATCCTTTAGAAAGTGTTAAGAGTTGGCTACATTTCTAAATATTTGGCAGTTGTTCAATAATATCCTTTTTTTTTTTTTTTCTTTCTCAAGAAACTGTCTGGAGTAATTATTCATATACTGGGACAAAGAGACAACCTAGATTAAGATGAGATATTTTAATTGCCTCAGAGAAAAAAGAGGGTTCCTGTTAAATTGACATCACTGTAAATATTCTTTCACTTGTAGATACATTTTTGTACAATTACTGTTAGCTAAAGGCAATAGCGTTGTTTTCTGGGTATTGGGAAAAGTATCTGCCTCAGCAAAGCACCTAATCAAAGTCCTAGGCCAAAGAGTTCCCTTTATAAAACACCTCCAACATCATCATTTCCTCACCTGTAGAACTTCCCATTAAGAACAATCCAAAAATTGCCCAGGAAAATGGAATTAGGTACATTGATTCCTGCAGAGATCTCACATCCAGAGTTATAAATGCATTAGTAATGCTTCTTTATAAAGAGAGCAAAGGTTAAAAATAAACAAATAGGAAGGAGCTGGTCAGAGAAAAGGAGCAGCACAGGACTTTATATCAGGCTGTGAAATCTATTGACCTTCAGTGTGAAGATACAAAAATAATCTATCAAAATATCTCCCAATTCTATGCTGTGAAAACCTCTGGATTTGTTTGTTTGTTTGTTTGTTTGTTTTTGTTTTGGTTTTGTTTTCAGGAGTCTGTATCTTCCAAAATTTTCCTTCTACTGGGAAGCTATGGCTATTCTCTGGGAGTAATTTCAGGTAGGGTGTGATCCCTGCCCCATGCCCTGCCTGCACACATCACTTTCTCTAGTGAGCTGGGTCCACACTACACAGTCCCACTTCACCATGCAGGCGCATGAGGATAGCCCGTTCTCAAGCTGCCTCCAGATCCCACTTGATTTTCTGGTCAGTTTAGTGCCCACCCACTTCTACTTAACATCAGGGTTACAACTTTACCTTTAAGATAGATGCGGTGCACAGGGGTATGTAGGTAACTACTAGGTGTCATGAATCCAAACCTCTCTGTCCTGTTCTGTACTGTAAACTGTTGTAAATCTCCTGAAGAACAGCCCTGCATCTGTTAATGAAAGATGGGTCTGGAGTCAAGCACTGCTGTGGCCCATACGTGTAACACAGCAAGATCTGCCCTCTCCCTCCCAGCTGGGAGGACCCCACACTGAAGCAGGTGGTTGTGACCTGAAGGAAGCTGCAGCCCACGGAGACCCCATGCCAGAGTAGGACCTGTGGCCCCACAGGGGACCCACCCTGGAGCAGTCTGCTCCTGAAGGACTGTACCTCATGGAAAGGACCTATGCTGGAGCAGTTCTTGAAGAACTGCACACCGTAGGAAGGACCTATGTTGAAGAAGTTCATGAAGGACTGTGTCTTGTGGGAGGGACCCCACACTTTCCATCATTTACCAGCAGTCCTGGCAGACTGGGGAGGTCCCGACAGATTGGAAATTGGCCAATGTGACGCCCATCTATAAGAAGGTTGGAAGGATGATCCGGGAAATTACAGGCCTGTCAGCTTGACTTCGGTGCCTGGGAAGCTGATGGAGCAACTCATCCTGAGTACCATCATACAACACATGCAGGACAACCAGATGATCAGGCCCAGTCAGCATGGGTTTATGAAAGGCAGGTCCTGCCTGACAAACCTGATCTCCTTCTATGACAGGGCGACCTCTTTATTGGATGAGGGAAAGGCTGTGGATGTTGTCTACCTTGACTTCAGTAAGGCCTTTGACACTATTTCCCACAGCATTCTCCAGGCAAAACTGGCTGCTCGAGGCTTGGATGATCGCACGCTTTGTTGTGGTGAATGGAGTTAAATCCAGTTGGTGGCCGGTCACGAGTGGTGTCCCCCAGGGCTCGGTTTTGGGGCCGCTCCTGTTTAACATCTTTATTGATGATCTAGACAAGGTGATCAAGTGCACCCTCAGTAAATTTGCAGATGACACCAAGTTGGGTGGGAGTGTTAATCTGCTCGAGGGTAGGGAGGCTCTGCAGAGAGATCTGGACAGGCTGGAGTGATGGGCTCAGGCCAACTGTATGAGTTTCAATAAGGCCAAATGCCAGGTGCTGCACTTGGGCCACAACAACCCCCAGCAGCGCTACAGGCTTGGGGAGGAGTGGCTGGAGAACTGCCAGTCAGAGAGGGACCTGAGGGTGTTGATTGACAGCTGGCTGAACATGAGCCAGTGGTGTGCCCAGGTGGCCAAGAAGGCCAATGGTATCCTGGCTTGTATCAGAAATAGCGTGGCCAGCAGGGACAGGGAAGTGATCTTACCCCTGTACTTGGCACTGGTGAGGCCGCACCTCGATGACTGTGTTCAGTTTTGGGCCCCCCACTACAAAAAGGACATTGAATTACTCAAGCGTGTCCAGAGAAGGGCAACGAAGCTGGTGAAGGGTCTGGAGCACATGTCGTACGAGGAGCGGCTGAGGGAACTGGGGTTGTTTAGTCTGGAGAAGAGGAGGCTGAGGGGAGACCTCATCGCCCTCTACAACTACCTGAAAGGAGATTGCAGAGAGCTGGGGATGAGTCTCTTTAACCAAGTAATAAGCGATAGGACAAGAGGGAATGGCCTCAAGTTGCACCCAGGAAGGTTTAGACTAGATATTAGGAAACATTTCTTTACAGAACGCATTGTTGGGTGTTGAAATGGGCTGCCTGGGGAGGTGGTGGAGTCCCCATCCCTGGAGGTGTTTAAGAGTCACATTGATATAACGCTTAAGGATAGTTGAGAATGGTCAGTGTTAGGTTAATGGTTGGACTAGATGATCTTCAAGGTCTTTTCCAACCTAGACAAGTCTGTGATTCTGTGATTCTGTGAATTTGAGCCTGGGAAGAAGGGGGGGGCAGGGGGGGGAGGAAGTGTTTTTGTTAGATTTGTTCTTATTTCTTATTTTCTTACTCTGATTAATTGTCAATAAATTCAACTAATTTTCCCCAAGTCAAGTCTCTTTTGCCTTTGATGGCAACTGGTGAGTGATTTCCCTGTCCTTACCTTGACCCGTGATCTTTTCATTGTATTTTTCTCCCACTATCCTTTTGAGGAGGGGGTGTGATAATGCAGTTGTTGTGTACTTGGCAGTCAGCACAGGGACATTGCTTTCCTGTGGATTGCTTTACAGAGGAGCAAACTTCTATTTATATATTTTTTGGAGCTGTGGTAGCTTGAATGCCCTGTATGGGCAAAGCAACTACAATGACCTGTTTACAATTGCTGCAATGTTTCCTGCCGTGTATCCCAACAAAGATACATATCTTTAAATTCCAGGTACATAAACTTCCCTTTTTAAATAAAATATAAAAAAGGGTTGGATAAAAATGTAAGAGAAGTACCATTACATTTGTTTTAATGGCATATTCTTCT
Source organism: Strix uralensis (assembly GCF_047716275.1). Taxonomy (NCBI): domain Eukaryota; kingdom Metazoa; phylum Chordata; class Aves; order Strigiformes; family Strigidae; genus Strix; species Strix uralensis. The sequence goes on from NC_133976.1 coordinate 42,530,982, forward strand.
TTTATACCTCCTTTCATTATTTTGCCAGTGTTAATTTCAAATTCTCATATACTTCAGGTTGTTTTTTTCTTATGTGTTTATTGCTTTGGAGAGCTGCACCTGAAATATTTAACGAAAACAGAAAGTACAAACACAGAGCAGAAACTGCATGTTCCTCCAGTGTTATCTGACCTCTAGGATTGCTTTTCTTCTTTTCATTAATGGCTAAGAGAATAATTAGGTTAGCAGAAGAGCACTTGCACCATTAATAGGACATTCCATTACTTTTAATCACAGGAGCAAACAGAAGATAGACTCAGGGGGAGGAAGACTCTACTGGAAATATATTTCACAAGAACCAAGATGCCTATCCCTCAGAAGGATATTTCGATTTGCACAAAAAAACACAGATATGGAGGACAGTGATGTGATATGTATCTGAGTTGGATGGGATAGCAAATATATTCCTCTACTATCTATAGTCTGTGTTGTATAAGACTTAATGAGCTTCATTTCAGAGCCCTTGAGAGAAAAGATGTGTCTGTTCATGGCCCCAAACACTACTTCTGTGGCTCTCATCAGAATTCAAACACCATCTTCCTCAATATGCCATGGCCCAAATATAGACCTGGTATGTGACAAGGACCTGAGATCAATGAAAAAAAGTTGAAGGGCAGGCATTTTAATGCTTTATTTAAACTCTGCCTCTTTAGTCTTGGATTCTGTTTCACATTCCTTACAAGAGCAGCAACAATACTTCATGCAGTGGGAATCACACATGTGTGGGTCACTGAGCAGCCCAGACCTGAATACAGAATAGTGTTCTTCAGAATAAGGGACATTGGAAATACAGAGGAAGAAATATTTCTAAAAGGTTAACAGCTGCTTGGTTGTCCCACTTGTATTTGTGGAATGATGGAAAATTGTCGGAGTCACCATTAGCCGGGGTCCTTATTTCTCCGTGCGGGAACAGAAACGACTCAACACCAATATGATGATCAGGTTGTCCATCTTTTTATTATAGTTATTGTTCTAGTTTTTTTCTATTCCTTTTCTGGTTACATTTATACTCTACTAAGTTCCGTACACGCACTCATCTATCTTCTAATAGGCTACAGGTCATCTACACGTGCTGTTCACGCGTCTCTACAAGCATTTGCATTGGTTAATTGCAATTAGCACGTAAAGCCCAAAACTTGCCAAAACTCCCTTATCTCATACCCTGTTTTGCTCAGACTTGTGTGCTTTTGCTGACCACAGGTGTTTCTCACTTATCTGCTATCTTGTGTGTTTTTGCCAGCCTTATTTTGCTGGCCTTGTCTTCGTCCTTGCATTCTTCTGTCTGCACTAACTTTCTCCCAGCGTGGCCCAGACTCCTACAGAAAATAATACTTGTTTTTAACAAAGTAACATAATACAATAAATAAATAAACAATGGTCAAAATAGGTCTGTCTTACATGGAGTTTCTCAGGAGTTCTTCTCTTTACCACAAAGAAGATAGTTTTGCTGTCCCAGTATTTTTTGATTTATCTTTCCTGGATTTGGAATTTGTATATAAAACAACTGTGGTAACTCTGACAGGAGTCACACAAAAACTAAACAAAAAATAAAGTTAATATCTATATTCCAAAGAGTTTGCCAATAAGTACATATCTACATCCTCTCAGAGAGCTCCACCTTCCTGAATATTTCCAACTATGCAGTCATTGAACAAACACACACATACATTTTTGACATGGTAGCAACCAGATTGATTTTTTACACATAACTGCAAATCTTTAGAGTAGAAATATCTACATCCAAGTTAGTTGACTTTGACTCCATTATGATTAAGGGAGAAAATTGGGTACCTATAGCATCCATACTGTTGACATATTTTATTTTTACTCTAGGATGAGTTACAATATAGAAATATCTATTTCTCTCCATCAACTACAAAAGGAGCACAAGATGTATATGTGTCCATAGCAGCACCCTAACCATCCAATTGATATATTATTATCCTTTCATGATGTTTTCTTGTACTCCTCTTTCAAAGGCTGCAGAACACCTGTCTTTTTCTTATTTATTACTCTTCCAAATGTTTTGTCATCCACCTACTGAAACTAAGATTTTAAATATTTTTCCTTCAGGTACAGATGAAAAAATGTTAAACAGCACAGGGCAAGAACTGATTTCCACAGAGCTCCACTAGACATCCACCTATGTGATAATGAATCTTCATTGCCAGTGGCATTTGGAGACCTATCTGTCAGCCAGCTGTTAATACATTGCAAGTATGTCACATTGATTGTGTATCACTATTTTTTTAAAATCAAAATGTCAGGCAGCACTAAAGACAAAACCAATAAAGGACTATATTACATTGACACTAATACGTTTATCAATAGATAACAATTAGTTTGAAAAAAAATCTATTTTCCATAAACTGTTTTAATAGAAATTGATTATATTATGGTTCTATCATAGTTTAAGGATTTGAATCCTCTATCAGTCATTTTATATTTTTTTCCTGGGGAAGTTATCATGGGAGCATATATATAACACCTTGGGTCATTGTCACAGGCAGGATAGAATAAATGACAATCACAGTGGATCTGGATACTGGAGTTCATTTAAGAACCTCCAAGATTAGAGCTTTTGACCTACTTGGTTATCTCACACACGCACTGCACTCATTTGATCCCACAGAATTTTGATAAGTATTGACTTCCTTTCCCATCAGGGAGATGGCTGTCAGTCCACAAAATCAGGCAGAAAATTAAGCTGGTTCCCACTGTGCTGCTGCTCACACTTAGCATTACCAGGGTTTATTGTCCAAGGTCCCTGGATGTCCTCCAGCATCTATCTCCATGCCGCTATCCCACCTCAGGATCTTTCCCCACTTCCAGGATCTTTACCACCTCCTTTCCAGATCCCCTTCTCTTCAAGACCAACTTTTTCTGGGAACCCTTCTGTTCAGAGACACTTTTTTGCAGCATCCTAAGCCATGTTTTTTTCTCCAGTCAAAATAGTTTATGTGTCTAATAGTCTAGGTACAACGTGTGACCAGCCCCTGAACTGGGTGGTTCTGTTTCATGTCTGCTTAAGAACTGGAGGACTGGGGACATGACACTTTTGTTTAGTCCAGGTATCATCAAAATTAACAACTAGCCTGTACCAGTTGTGATGGCCAAACAACAGGTTTCTGTCTGAGAGCTGAAAAGTTCAATTTTGGACACAGATACACATATTTGATTATCTGCCACACATTAGTGTTCACAGTGTAAGCTATTTTTTTTACTTATGACATTATTTTTTTTTTTTTTCAGATGTTGGTCCTGACTTCTTTCACATCTCTAAAACTTGTCTACTGTTTCATTATATTATGTAATTAATATTAATGGACCAGAGAGATCTTCAGTCAGTTAAGAATACTAGATATCCATGTTTTCATATACAAAAGTACCCTAATATAGTAGCTTCTGTTCAACACTCTTTTTAGTCAATATTGGAGTAGAAAATACTATATCATTGTGAAGTAATATTAAACTTTCTTCCTCCCCCTTCACAATGGAGCAGAAGAATTGGGTGACTATTTCTCCTTCTTCCTACCCAAATTTTTCAAAACCCAAATTCCAGCATTCTGTCATTGTTAAGTTTCTATAGTATTTAAGATTCTTGTCCATTAGTGAGTATCCTTTATGGGCTTCCTGTAGGAATAGTTTACAATTCTTAGCTTCTGATTTTATGTGCTACTCTACATTTCATTCATTTATCATTTCTTTCAGCACAGCTGACAATGGCCACAAGCAGAGGTTATCCCTTTTTACCCTGCTATGACATTTTCTGGTCATTGTTACTGGCTATGGGGGCACTGAATGGACTGAGAATCTGTATTTGTTCTTTTCAAAACACCTCTTTACCCGTCAGCAGAGTTTAACCTTACCTACAGACTCCTGTGTTAACCTTCAGTGTTCAACTTCTACTCTCCCTTATTATGTTCTTCCACACCTTCGTCCAAAAAAAGACAATTTAATGCTCAGATTTCTAATACTGTGGAGGATGGAGCCTGGGAGCACAACCACACAGCCTTTGCAGAGAAAGAGACAGAGGGATTTCCTGTTAGATCCATTCAAAGCCACAAACCCCCTCACCATAACCGTGCTGCAGAGCAAACAAACAATCTTAGCACAGAAGTTCCTGAGGCCCATTACTGCCAAAACCAGAACTTGCAGCTACACATTTAGCAAAACTCTCCTGTTGCTACTCCTTATTCATGTCATAGCTTTGTGGGTTGGAGTTTCACCTGCATGTTTTTAGAAGTAACTGGAAGGCATTCCTACCATCAGCAAATCCTCTTTATTGTCACACCTTTTCAAACAAAGATGTTATGAAGTTGTGCACAATTGTCAGTGCTGTTGGACCTTGAATGGCTGCTGACACAGTGACACCAAGGATGCTCCATCTGCATGTCCTGGGTTTTCTCCAGTTATCCAGGGAAAGCACCCGTCTCCCCCCATGTTCTCCTCACTGTGGAAGCAGGCTTCACTCATGTGACATGCTCTGAGCTTGATTTATTGTCCTCACGCAGCTGCAGTGATTAAGCCTAGACAACAGGCACACTTTTTTCCCAGTTCTTGACACTCCTATTCATTCTTGTACCTCCTTATCTCTGCCCCAGCCTCTTTCCAAATAAAAACCCGCCCCAATTATATTTTCCCCACTGGTCTCCATTTTGCTACCTCCATACTCACATTAAGTGTTTCTGATATTACTGTTACCTGGATAATCTTGGCCCTGCAATGTATCACTGTTTCAGTCATCCAGGTACTACTTGGCTTTGGAAGATTCTTCTGCCCTCCAGATATTGGTCAAGTCTGGCCATCTCATATAACTCTTCCTTAGCGGACTGTGAAATCCAGCTAGTGCTCATGGCATTGTCTTCTCTCAGCTTCTCACACATGTACCCAGCACATCCAGCAATTTCTCACATTTGGTAGTTTTTCACTGAACATCTTGTCCAGTTAGCTGAACCTCAGGCCAGCACCTAGTTAGTGGCCTAGACATTGGACTGTAACCCTAAGAAAAGACAAAAAAAAAAAAAAAAGCTTAATTTCAGAAACAAATAAGTGAGCAACTATGTTAACAAACACTTCACTCTTGCTAAAGAAACTGAGGGTGAAGATACGTACAGAGGTAGATCTCAGCTATCCTTGTGGCACCATCGGGCACACTACTCTATATAAGTACTTTGGTTGATAGGAAAGTAAAGCTGAAGCCAAAGGAGACTCCAAAGACTTTATGTGACTGCCTTTGCATCTCAGTAGCAATTGGGCAATCAGAACAGATGAATTGGTTTGGAAAGAAGATATGAGACCCACAGTGACAGTAAAGAGGATTTAGTAGCAAGGTACAACAAAATAAGTTTGCATATAGAATGATTACGTAAAGACCCACAAATTATATTTTTCTCACTGAAAACTTAAAAAAAAAAAAAATATGTGAACAATGAAGGTTTTAAACTAAATTACACTATTTCTCTACCTGATAATTATGGGATTGGAAATCTCAGAGGATTTTCAGAGTAGACTCCAAGGATAATTTACTTTCAAATAGACAAACTAGGTATTAAATACTTATGAATAAGTGTCACGATGTCCCTAGAGTCTTTGCTGTAAACCAGCTGAAAATTTGGTTTTATAAAACAAAAACTGGCTTTGCAAAACCAAGAAAAGTTTCTTCATTTTTTAAGCAGGAAAACATCTATAATTAAAGTGATTTTATTCCTGAAAGGGTATTTACTTTATGTATGACTATGAGCACCACACAAATCAATCTCAGAAAAGTTAAACAGAGCAGATAAAGCCAGGCATGTACAGAGCAGGGGAAGGAAGGTCTGTGAAAGACAAGAGGCTAAAAAAATATTTACACATGTTAACAATAGGTAAGTGGTGTGTTGCTAATGATGGTGGTAATTTCACAGAATCAAAGAATCATCTAGGTTGGAAAAAACCTTGAAGATCATCTAGTCCAACCATTAACCTAACACTGACCATTCTCAACTACACCATATCCTTAAGCGCTATATCAATGTGACTCTTAAACACCTCCAGAGATGGGGACTCCACCACTGCCCTGGACAGACCATTCCAACGCCTAACAACCCATTCTGTAAAGAAATACTTCCTAATATCCAGTCTAAACCTTCCTTGGTGCAACTTGAGGCCATTACCTCTTGTCCTATCGCTTGTTACTTCGTTAAAAAGACTCATCCCCAGCTCTCTGCAACCTCCTTTCAGGTAGTTGTAGAGGGCGATGAGGTCTCCCCTCAGCCTCCTCTTCTCCAGACTAAACACCCCCAGTTCCCTCAGCCGCTCCTCGTACGACATGTGCTCCAGACCCTTCACCAGCTTCGTTGCCCTTCTCTGGACACGCTTGAGTAATTCAATGTCGTTTTTGTAGTGAGGGGCCCAAAACTGAACACAGTCATCGAGGTGCGGCCTCACCAGTGCCAAGTACAGGGGTAAGATCACTTCCCTGTCCCTGCTGGCCACGCTATTTCTGATACAAGCCAGGATACCATTGGCCTTCTTGGCCACCTGGGCACACTGCTGGCTCATGTTCAGCCAGCTGTCAATCAACACCCCCAGGTCCCTCTCTGACTGGCAGTTCTCCAGCCACTCCTCCCCAAGCCTGTAGCGCTGCTGGGGGTTGTTGTGGCCCAAGTGCAGCACCCGGCATTTGGCCTTATTGAAACTCATACAGTTGGCCTGAGCCCATCGCTCCAGCCTGTCCAGATCTCTCTGCAGAGCCTCCCTACCCTCGAGCAGATCAACACTCCCACCCAACTTGGTGTCATCTGCAAATTTACTGAGGGTGCACTTGATCACCTTGTCTAGATCATCAATAGAGATGTTAAACAGGAATGGCCCCAAAACCGAGCCCTGGGGGACACCACTTGTGACCAGCCACCAACCGGATTTAACTCCATTCACCACAACTCTTTGGGCCCGGCCATCCAGCCAGTTTTTTACCCAGCAAAGCGTGTGACCATCCAAGTCTCGAGCAGCCAGTTTTGCCAGGAGAATGCTGTGGGAAACGGTGTCAAAGGCCTTACTGAAGTCAAGGTAGACAACATCCACAGCCTTTCCCTCATCCAATAAGGAGGTCGCCCTGTCATAGAAGGAGATCAGGTTTGTCAGGCAGGACCTGCCTTTCATAAACCCATGCTGACTGGGCCTGATCATCTGGTTGTCCTACATGTGTTGTATGATGGTACTCAGGATAAGTTGCTCCATCAGCTTCCCAGGCACCGAAGTTAAGCTTGACTTCCCAGGCACCGAAGTCAAGGCCTGTAATTTCCTGGATCAACCTTCCAAACCTTCATATATATGGGCATCATACTGGCCAGTTTCCAGTCTGTCGGGACCTCCCCAGTCTGCCAGGACTGCTGGTAAATGATGGAAAGCAGCTTGGCAAGCATCCCAGCCAGCTCCTTCAGCACTCTCAGGTGTATCCCATCTGGTCCCATAGACTTGTGTATGTCTATGTGATGCAGTAGGTCACTGACTATCTCCTCCTGGATTGGAGGGGGGTCGTTCTCCCAGTCTCTGTCCTCTGACTGAGGAGGCTGGATTCCCTCAGTACAACTAATCTTGTTATTAAAGACTGAGGCAAAGAAGGCATTAAGCACCTCAGCCTTTTTGTCATCACTCGTTACCATGTTTCCTCCTGCAACAGGCTGGAGGCTCTCTCTGGTCTTTCTTTTGCTGCTCACATACTTATAGAAACATTTCTTGTTATCCTTGACTGCTGAAGCCAGATTAAGATTTAGACCTGATTTCCACCCTACATAGCCTCACAGCATCTCTGCAATCTTTGTGAGTTGCTAGCCCCTTCTTCCAAAGGCTGTAAACTCTCCTTTTCTCCCTGAGTTGCAGCCAAAGCTCCCTGCTTAGCCAGGGTGGTCTTCTCTGGTGCTGACTTCTGTTAGAGCACCTGGGGACCGCCTGTTCCTGTGTCATTAAGACTTCCTTCTTAAAGAGTGCCCAGCCTTCCTGGGCCCCTATACCCTTCAGGACCTTCTCCCAAGGGATCCTGTCAAGCAGTTGCCTAAACAAGGCGAAGTCAGCCCTGTGGAAGTCCAGGATGGCACTTCTGCTGCCCCCTCTCCTGGCCTCTCAGAGATTTCATTTCACATGATTTTCAAAAGTTCTTTACATAACATAGACCTAGTTTATCAGATCGTCCTAAACTGGACACCCAGCAGTCATTCAGCTCCCAAAACTAACTCAGATGTACAAACTGATGGGAGCTTGCTCATGTGTAGTCACCTAGACATAGCTAGTGATGTTTAGGTGTGTTAGGGAGGGCTTCCTGTTGCCTACATACAACCACTGTAATTCAAGTGGGATATTGCGGAGAGCCAGATTGATGGAGGACCTTTGGGAGACCTTCACAGTCCCATGATGGTAGCTGAAAACCATGTGGGATACCTGAGGAAAACTCAGCACAAGATACCTTATGCTAGGACAACTGAATCCTACTTCTGCTATCCCAAACTGTTTGCTTAGGTACCACTTTGTAATAAACAAAATAATGTTACATTATCTAGAAGTAAAATCTAAGTAACTCTTGCATAATAAATCTAGGGATATCATTTAATATTTTGTCTCCTTTCAAATTAAATTTTAAGTAAAACACTGTCATATTTCCATATCAGAGGAAATAATTGGGAAGAAATGAGTGCTGTGAGTAAAAAAAGATAAAAAGATCAGCTACATACAGAGTAAGCATATAACAGTGTATGCCATTATGCAATTTGATAAAGAAGGATTTCATTATCAATGACAATCTATTTATTAGTGAAACAGACAGGAAAATCATGAAAGGAAAGCCATAACAGAGATATTATTCTCTAAGCAGAATCTTGAATGTTCTTTTCACTAGAGGAAGGTTATAGTTAATCAGTAGATAACAACTTGTAATATCAGTAGGGACAGATGTTTTCTAAAATGTAAATAAAGTGCATCTGAGAAACCATCATCAACAGGAATTTGTCTTTCCTGAATTAAACATATTACTGATTTTCCTCTCTGTAATTACGTTATTTGCTATTAACTGCCCTAACATTAAGGCAGAATTCATCATACAAATGTCAGTTTCCTATGAAACACCGTAAAAGACTTTTTTTTTTTTTAAGAATAATTTATTTCATTTGGCAGCTTGTTGTATAATAGTGGAGATATACATTGTCGACTTTGAATTTTAATTCTTTGGGTTTCCTCTTCCTTCTCCTTGGCAATAACTCTTTGATGTCCAGTGGAAAAAGTTATATTTAAATAAATTCTCCAACAAAATCTATTTTGTCATTTGTAGTAAATTTAATCACTTTTTTTCCTCAAGGGGATCATCCTATGAGCTAATCTCATGTCCTTTCATTTCTTTTCTTGTTCTTTATTTATACTCAAAAGTACAATTTGTTGGAGGTTTTTTGTTGGGAAATACTTCACAGCTGGCCCTCTAACTGATGCAGAATTAAGTTAGAAATTTTTATTAACATATTTGTGCAATTCTAGTTTGTTCTTCTGCAGCAATATCAACAAAAAGATCTTTTAATGTAAACAGCTTGACATCTCTGGTTGTGTTATCTATTAGTGTCAGAAAAAAAATCTTATTGATATCAGATAAGGATGTAAAATCATCACAACCACGAGTCATCTCTTAAGATTAAGACATATTACTCAGAATTCATGGTTAGGTACAAAAGGCAAAGACCTCCATTTGTTCAGGTGCCCCTTCAGGCAGGTCCTCCTCATGTGGCTCAGCAAAAAACCAAAGCATCTTACTACTTTGTGGTCTGAGAGTGACTTTCGGGACAAATCTGTGTCCCACCTGTAAGTACCAGCCAGCTCACAGTGACCCCTGACCAGGGAAGGGGGAGACCTTGGGTCCACCTTGCCCAGCAGAATCAATGCATACAGACTTGCCGTGTCAACAGTCCTGAAACTGTGACCTTGTCCAGAAGCCTCCAGCTACCCTGTCTGAAAGGATTCATGTCACCATCTGCAAAGGATGCAGGTTCAGAGTTCAAAGAGCAAAACTTTCCCAGAGTATCTTTCTGGAGAGCTGAGTTATTAGTGTTTCTGCTCAAGAAGCTACTCCTCACACAACATCATATTTCCTTATTGACTGAACTGTTTACTTCTCTGCCCCAAAGCAAGTCTTCCTTTATATGACCATGTAGAACTAGCTGTCCAGACTGCAGTTGAGGAAAATGTACTGTAAGTATCTGAGCTACTGCCTTTGATCTATATTTCTTTTCATGTCCCTGCCAGTCATTTCCTCTCAATGCACTTCTGTGTCTCCTTGGCTTTCAAGCATTCAAAGGCTTTTCATGAGAAAACGGTTCATTCTTTTTCCAGTCATTGGCTAGCCATTCAGCTTGAGGTGCTCTTACCTTGCAGAAATAATTATTTCAGGAGTGTTTAAAAGAATCTTAGTGGCAGTGATTATTTATAGGTTTGAAAGATGGATGGTTTCAGGGAGTCTGTTACCATGATACACAGGTTTAAAACATAGGCAGGTGTCTTTGGGATCTACTGCCATTCTCATCCACACTCTGGCAGGAAAACAAACACAACTTCATCTTCCTGCTTCTGCTGCTGCCATTATAGTAAATAAAAATTAATAACTTAAAAATCCCTGGGCCTGCTTTAGTCTAACCTTAACATTAAATTACCATGCTTTGCTGTTAGCTTTTTAATTTTTAACTCTGAGGATTTTATGTTATTATGAAATTCATCCCATTCCCAAATATGAATAAATCATCCATGTCAGTCCTCTTAACACAGATGTCATAACCTGCATGTCACTTTAACTGCAAGCCCCTAAGAGAAAAAAAATAAGGTCACCTTTCTCAGAACTGCCTGACTCATCCCTTTTAAAGAAAGGGAGCAAAATGCTAGGAAGAATTTAAAGCTTCAGTCCTATCAACTCATGGGTGAATGCCTGAGCTAGAAGAGTGCACATGCTGTAACTTGTGTCACTGGTAGGTCAAAGGACTGTGCTGACCCCAGAGAAGCTGGATGAAGGCAGCCAGGAAAGACATTATTAGGGGGCTAGTTCTCCATCATCATCAAATGTAGGACTACCCTGCAGACCCCCTCACACTGTGTATCATCACAGGTAAGAGTCTAAGATTATCTATCTGAGAACAGAAATAAATCACATCCTGGAAGAGACCCTAGCACACAATGTATATGTTCACTGGATTTATATGACACTAAATCTCTGTTCTCAAGCTGGCAACACTGAGATCATAAATGGCACATGCAGGAATCCAAACTTGGATTGCAATTTTTTAGTACAATATGATTATCATTTCATATGAATTATCATCCTCTCTCTTGTGTGGGGTAACATATTCCACCAGTAGTAGACTGGCACATTTTTTACTGGAACTACTTTAAGGTACACATTTTTTACAAGATCATGTACACTTAATTTGTAAAATGTTCATATTTTTATCTTAAAAAGTGATTTGTTATTCACTTGGATGAATAGATTTTTAATTTCACTGCATTGTGGCAATGGATAAGCTGTATTACTTTATTTTTTTTCAAAGTTAAATAGCACTTTGCTTTATGAGCTGAATAAAAGTGTATTATTTGCCAAATTTGTGAAATCCAGTGCAGGCTGCTAACTGTGTGTTGTTTACCACAGATAATAATAAAGAGCTCAATCCACTTTCTGCTGAAGTATTGGTACATAGCAACCTGCTTCCAGGTTAATAATGGATAACCATGCAAACACATACCCAGCACAGATCTTCTGCATAATAGATAAGTCTACACATCACTGGAAGAGCAGTCTCAGAAACATTCCCAGTTTGCTTCCTTCCTGTCCAAATGAAGGATTTGCAAGATATTGCACAGTGATAGAGGATGACTTAGGAACTGCTTCTGACAGAACACTATGACCTTACTAGTAAAATAATAAAGTACCCCATACTTTGGATACTGCTCTTGAGTCATGTTTGGAACTGTGTTTCCATCTCACTGTTTGGATGGCCAAGTGCAAAGTCCTGCACATGGATCGAGACAATACCATGCACAAATACAGGCTGGGTAAAGAGTGGATTAAGAGCAGCCCTGTGGAGAACTTAGGGATATTAGTGGATGGAAGACTGAATATGAGCCAGAAATGTGTGCTCACGGTCCAGAAAGCCAACTGTATCCTGGACTGCTTCAAGAGAAGTATGGCCAGCAGGTCGAGGGAGGTGATTCTCCCCCTCTACTTTGCTCTCATGAGACCCCACCTGAAGTCCAGCTCTGGGGCCCCCAGAATAAGAAGGCCATGAACTTGTTCAAGTGGGTCCAGAGGAGGGCCATGAAGATGATCAGGGGGCTGGAGCACCTGGAAGCAGGGAAGGTATGTTTAAGGATTTAAGGATTTCTCATGTTTCATCCCCGTTCTTGAACTCTTTCTTAAGCATCTGCTTGGGGACATTATTGAAGAGAGGATATTGGGTGAGATGGTCCTAAGTTCTGATCCAATATAAAGTTACTTCTCATTCATTTTGTATGTAAGTCAGTAATTGTAGTTAGATCATCTCTGTCCATATAGCAGTTAGGATATTGTTTCTGATGGCTCAAGTTAGTAACCTACTGAAGTAATACTTAGGCAATATAGGGCCTGGTATATCTGAAGTAGAAACATGAAATGAGGTTGGACTTGGCAACCATCTGAACTGCTACTCTATCAAGTGAGTCAACCATATCCTGTACTAACAGGGAAAAGCCTCTTCACATTTTTAATCCTTTTCTCAGCATGAAATTACCCAAAATATACATCTCCCACGAGTGTGCAAACTTTTTAAATCATATTTGAAGCAGTGCTGACAACAGCTGTTGAAAAACTGGAGCAAGTTCTGTGGAAAGTCACCAAGGTGATCAGGTCTTGAGCACCTGCCCTATGAGGAGACTCTGAGGGACCAGGGCTTGCTCAGTCTGGAGAAGTGATGGCTTCAGGGAATCCTACTAGAAGCTGCTCAGCACCTCATGGGAGGTTAGTGAGAAGATGGAGCCAGGCTCTTTACTGAAGTGCATGGTGTGATGACAAGAGATGGTATTCATAAACTGAAACAGGGGAGGCTCTAACTGGATGTAAGAAAAAAAATTTCCCCATGAGAAGAGTCAAGCAGTGGAGCAGGTTGCCGAGAGAGTAACCTGCAGTGGAGCATCTCCATTCTTGTGGCATCTCAAATCTTAAAGTTTTTTAAGACCCATCTGGAAAAAGTTCTGAGACACATAGTCTGAATTAATTGTTGAACCTTCTCTACATAAGCAGTTGAACATGTGTTCACCCATTTCTGGTCAAATGTTTTTCCTTTCCAGGAGACCAAACACCAAAATGTACTGTAACTTTTATTGCTACACTATGTTTTCTTTAAAGAAAAACACCATTATGGAATGTGGATTTAAATGATAGGAATACAGAAGCTGAAATGCAAAAAGGTTTTAGGAAGCCTTAATACAGCTTAAGAGGTTCAGAAACCTCAAGTTCCACAAGTTTCATATGCTCCATCTACAGCACTTCCATGTTTTTAGGCTCAAACCTCATCACCACTGATTTCCAGAGATGACATTTCAAATGTAAAATCATATTGTAGATGAACTTGGCCTGCTGCCTTTAGAGGGTTACAGCTGAGTCTCTCAAAGTATAAATAGATTCATTCTGAAGTGCTGCAGTGAATTAATATACTGATCTCATTTTCAAATCCCTAATTTATAGTCTTCTGGAGAGAGCCTACTCCCTAACTTAACTGATAAAAATGTATAACTACAAATAAATTATTGTGGAGAATTAATCACATGTTACTTTGGGTTAGAGTAGATGACTTCAGAGCTCTCATTTATTCATCATCACAGACTTACAACTTTGCTAAGAGACAGATCCTGACTCTAATCCACAGACCAATCAAATAAACTGGTCCTCTGATGCTGTATAAAATGACCTACAAAGGATCACTAGATCCTAGATTCCCAGTAGTAAGACAGACTGGGAAATCACTGAAGTGCAATGTATCTCTTAACCAGATTATACTCATGAATTTATTTTTCATAAAAAAACAGAACATGGAAGTGACATTGGAGGGAAAAGGGCACACATGGACAATGGTAGTTCCAATACTTTTGTAATGCCTAAACCAGTGCACTCAAGGACAACTGTGTTTCCACATAATGGAGATTCCTTTCATCATGCATTTGTTGCATATTTGGAGTACTTGAAACGTACTGTTGCCTGCTTCATTTCTTTTAAAGGGGTGAGTATATGAAGGTTCCTTAAGTACCTCCTAAAACAAACATAGTATAAAATCTAAGTCCTCCCACTCTCCAGTCCATTTAGTTATAAATCACATTTGTTGGCTGCAAATTTGGTGCACAAGCTGATTACTGTGGTATTAATGAGGTATTTAGATATTACTTGTGTTGCAAAATATGTGATTACTGAAATTCTGTAACAAGCTAAAGCAATTGTCTGAGCTGCAAAGAACAGGCTAGTTTAGCCAGCATGATGGAGGTATGGAGTCTAATGAAAGAAATACCCTCTCTGCGTTTGCATTAGAGACTATGCATCAGTCAGAACCAGGCTGCCTGATCATGAAAACAAACTTGACAGTTTGTTTTCTTTGTTTCTACTGACACATACAACCAATAGAATAACTTTTCTGATTGAGATAAGAGGAGAGGAATGAAATCACTTGATACTGGGAGGCAATTGTCTTTCCAAATTCACTGTCAGGACAGAGAGCACTGTGGTACTGGCAGCTACCCATCTGTACCCCCAGTTATTCATTAAGCAGTAGTATAAATAAGAATTTTAATAAAAAGAAACAATCAGTTCTCAATGGTGACACTGTGACAGAGAAATTCTTGTTGGAAGCTCTCTTCAACCAAATATCTGAGTGATGCCTTGGAAAAGGATCCTGAAGGGAAGGTGGAGAACAGAGTTATCATCTCAGGTCAGAACTGAAGGCACTTCATTATATTTTTTCTTCCTCTCTTTTTTCTTCTGTTTTATTTTATTTCTTATTTATCTGTTTGTTTGTTTGTTTTGTTTTGTTTATTTGTTTCCCCTTCTTTTCTCTCTTTTCTTTGTTTCCAATTCTGCAATTAATTACCTAGCCTGTGTTTTGCTGGGATAAATGTCATTTGTTTTTCTCCTCAAAGTTTGTTCAGTAATTAGTCTGGTCTAAAAATGAACTGACCAGTAAATAGCACTCTTGTTCTGACAGAAATGGAGAATATGATCCTAGTGTAGTCTGACGTATTTTCAGACTATGTCTAGATGAAGAGTTTGTAGAAGAAATGCTTTCAGTATTGTTCTCTCATCATCTCAATCTGTTTAATGTTGCTTTGCTGCTCCAAAACTTGGTTTTATTCCACTCAAAACCCAGGACAGAAAATGTATATCCCACTCCCTGCTCTGCTTCTGCAACGCGCATTGTGTGGTGTTACTCTTTCAGAAGCTGCTGCATGCAGCACATGGGGACAGCCATGGGGAGATCCTGAGCCTCTGCAGACCAGCTGGGCAGCATGAACCCACCATCTGGGCATGGACTAAAGTTCCCACATCCATGGTGGGTTTTGATAGTCTCAGGTTTTCATGAAACTGCCAGAACCAGACAGTACTGCAGACAGAGAAACCTAGAGAGCCACAGGACTGAACATGAGCAAACATGAAAGACGTGTGTTGAAGGACATGCTTTTAAAAGAGACTATGAAGAGTCACAGCTGTAGTTATTCCTGAGTTGTGAACTAGTTAGTTTTGTCTGTGGCAGTCTGAAGCTGCGATAGTACTAAATATTATTAACAATAATATCTCCTGACCACATTTTACTGGTTTCGGCTGGGGTAGAGTTAATTTTCTTCATAGTAGCTTGTATGGTGCGATGTTTTGGATTTCTGACTGAAACAGTGTTGATAACACAGGGATGTTTTTGTTATTGCTGAGCAGTGTTTACACAGAGTCAAGGCCTTTTCTGCTTCTCATATGACCCCACCAGTGAACAGGTTGGGGGTGCACAAGGAGTTGGGAGGGGACACTTCTGGGACAGCTGACCCCAACTGACCAAAGGAATATCCTAGACCATATGGCATCATGCTCAGCATATAAAGCTGAAGGAAGAAGAAGGAAGGTGGGGGATCTTTGGAGTGATGGTGTTTGCCTTCCCAAGCAACCTTTACGTGTGATGGAGCCCTGCTGTTCTGGAAATGGCTGAACACCTGCCTGACAATAGGAAGTAGTGAATGAATTCCTTATTTCGCTTTGCTTGTGTGTGCAGCTTTTGCTTTCCCATGAATTTTCTCAGTTCTACTCTTGGGATTCTTACTATTGTGATTCTCCACCCCATCCCACTGGAGGGGAGCGAGTAACAGGCTATGTTGGGCTGAGCTGCCTACTGGGGTTAAACTACAACAAACACCTACTTCTGGCTTTCTCTGGTTCTTCACAGCACTACAGGGAGACAAATCTGAGCCAGGTAGAAGTTACACATTTTCATCTAGAAGAATCTAATTAACATTGCCAGAGGACAAGAAGCATTTTGAAATGTGTGGAAATATATTTTTTAAAATACTACTAATAAAAGCTTTCAACATCATTAAATTAGGCATTTGACAAGATATTAGCACTGAAAATTTTGTTTCCTTTCATAGAACATACATAAATTGCCAACAGCTTTCATTTACCCTTAAATTTATCCTTAAATTTTCTTCTTATTGCAAAGGTATTATTCATGAAGGGGGAAAAAAGGCCAGTTATTGTAGGGTTAAGTCATGTTTTCTGCCTGCTGTAACACCTACTATATTCCCAAATGCCTGGTGACAACACACATAATTACTTTTTAATTTTTTTGAAGCACCTCTCACCTGGGAGACAGAATAGCCTAAAACATATCCTTTCATAAATATTACATGGAAGGGCTCCTGACTATTAAGATAAAAAGCTACTTATTTCAGCACACTCTGCTGGAAGGAGAAGTTGACATTTTTATAAGAGAATCCAAATCCTGTTTATTTGTTTCAGCTGGTGTCAATGGTAATATGGGATTCAGGGGGTTGCATTGGTAGTGTTTGACAAAATATTCTATGATGATTGCATATGAAAGTATAGTAGATTTTCCAGGACACTGTAGGCAGTACAGCTCACCTGCAGGCCATACTTTAGAGGAGCATGGATCCATGTTGTCACAGACAAACACGTGGAAGTGAGAGCCACCAGCCTCTGTCCCCCTGACTGAGTCTGCCAGTTAGGAGGAAAGGACAGTTGAAAGCCAATTTAAAGGTGAGATCTGCACTTCTGCAATCGATCTTGCAGTCTCCAGTTCTGTCCCAGTAGTCCTGCCACAGACCAGCTGGTTGTGGTAAAACCTCAGAGGTCTCAAGTACCAATTGTTTCATCAGTTTTTTCTCCCTTCCTGCACTCCTTCAGTCTGCTGCAGCTCTGGTCTCCTCGCCCAGCCCCGCAAGAGCTTGCTGGGAAGACTAAGTCAGGCACAGAGTGGCTGTATTCAGAAGGTCCCTGTGCTCCTCTATCCTCTCAGAAACCATCCTTGGTGTGCATCAACTTCATGGGATATCCTGATTAATAACCCAGGCCCAGGTGTCAAGTTGTTAGGAAACAAACCTAATGCTTTTTTTTTTTTTTTCTCCTTATTCAGTGATATACCACCATAAGAAGCAAGAACCTTCAGGACATGCAGATTCTAATCTCTGGCTGCCTGTGATTCAAATCCAGAGGAAAATACATTGGCTTAAGTCCTTGTAGTTTTGGGGATTCTCTTTCAAAATGTTTCAAATTCAGTTTCTTGGAGCATATTTGTATTTCCTCCCTTACTACCGCTACCACCACCACCACCACCACCCCCCGCCCCCCTACAATGTAAACTTAGAAAAAGAAAAAAATTAAACCACCTAGCCTTTTCTCCATACCATTTTGATTTATCTTCTGAGCAAGATAGTAGCCAAACACACTACAGAGTTACACACCTTTTGAACAGCTTTTCTTCTGTTCAGGTTTATTTATTTTGTTTTGCTCTGTTACAGGCCATTCTGTCATCCTTAATTTCAGAAAATCTCTCTCTTATTCCTCTAGATCAAAGCAGAGACACTCCTTGGAAAAGCTGGTGCAGTGGTTGTCTTTGTGCTCTGTCCTTGTGGTCTGGAGCTGGCAGCATCTGCAGCAACTGTGTCTCCAGCTTTCATGTCCACAAAGCCAGCTTTATCCCAAAGGGCCCGGTGTCAATCTCTGTGTCCTGCAGGAGGTCTGAAGGGTCTGTACCATCAACAGTCTTAACAAGCCTCAAACAAAGTTTGTTAGCAACTACTGATGAACCAGCTGTATGGGTCCTTGCGAAGAGCTGTAGCTCATTAGCAGCAGCCCTGTGGGGAGGGCAGCCAAGTACCTGACTCATTTTGCAGCCTGTCAGGCACAGACCAGCAGGATTAGAACAGCTCTTCAGTACCACTCAAAGCCATCTGCACTTCTCAGACCTGATCTAAATGCCAGGAAGGGAGCACAAATCTCCATGCCAAAGCCAGGATGGGGATTAGACCTCTCATGTCTATTAAAGCATTCTGTGAAATATATTCTTTATAGTTTTCTATAAATAATAAGATTTACTGTAGGTAGTGATTTCAACTGAAGATAACTTTTAAGTGATGTTGTACATGTAAAGATTATTTAAATGTCAAATAATTTATCTGACAAATGCAGAGATGGGAGTGTGGAGCAACTTCTTAAGTATGCTATGATATCCTCAGAGAAAGCATACCATTCTGTAGTCGTATGATGTAGAAACATTGATTGAACAAAACCAGAGATAATATTTAGCAAACGACACAGCCTAGGTTATAGAAATTATAACCAATTCATGAGAAACTGATGTTATGTTCTTTTGATATGAGGCTGACAAGTACCTATTTGTGCATATTACCAAGCACATCTCTGTCTGGAAGTGTGGGAATATGGGGAGGATACCTTGAAGTTTACACTGAAGACTGGGATTTGGAAAAGTCAGATCCCTTCCCACACTACTTTTGGCTACTAGAGATGACTAGGCTTAGTAAAAATGAAATGATGGATGAGTTGACATTTGTGCACTCAACAAAGAAGCTACAAGAGGAAATTCTGGCTGATCTCAGCAAAAAAACTCTCTGCAGTATGACCCTCACCACATCCTTCTGCTTGGGCAATCATTTATATCCAAGAACATTTTAGGAGCTGATTCTTATATCAAATGCATTGAATGAATCTCAGCTGCCTCTGACAGAAGTGAGACTTGAGGTATTCACTCTTATTCCTGAAGAGGCAGATTGTACCACTAACGGCTCAGCAGAAGACTCTGCTTGGCAGGTAGTTCTACTGTATTTGATAGAAGCAAGCATATTCATCACAATCCACTCTCATTTTCATTTTTATTTTCCTGTACAATAGGGTAAATTAAATGGGGATAATGTTCCAATTCTTCTATCTCATTTCAAGGATTTTGATTGCCAGGTGAAGAGAAATGTTTGATTATTCTAAATATTTAAAGAATTTTCCACTGTGAGTAACTTTGCATACATTGCAAATTAAAATTCATGATTCCTGAGTTAAAATTATTTAATTGTTTGACTAATATTAGTGATTTTTTCACACAAATGTTAGAACTTGACCATATGTGTCATTTTTATAACAGATGAGATAGGTTTGATATTTGCATAAGTTTAACGTTGGGACAGTAGGTGTATTTAGTGTTTACATAACCAGGTGTCAAAAATGATTCAATAAGTAATTTTTTACTGCCACCTTGTGGTGCTGCAGGCTTTTGATGACAAAAAATGACGTGAGAGAATCAAGGCCTTGTGCAAACCAGACAAAACCAAAATGTTATACAATTATACCGACATTTTTTTTCTTTTTTTTCTCTTTTGTTCACGTCATGTGTGATGCTGCTTAGTTAAGTTTTACTCCCAATTTCTAAGTTTCATAATTTATCTCTTTGTTGTCATTTGTAGATAGAATTACCATAGACAAGTTGCAAAATAAGAACAATATGTCCTCTACCCATAAACACTAGCAGAACAAGGTTTTTTAAAAGATTGGAAAAGGTCTCAATTCTAAACCTTGTTTTTTACTACATTTTAAGGCTGATTGCTAGTGCCAGTTCCTCAGTGTGTCTTTTCAAATGTTTTGTATATTTTGTGCTGGTCCTTTTCTTGTTTTGCCTATGCTGAAGATACTTTTGGTTGTCAGTCTAGCAATTCTAAATGCCTGAGTAACATGACACTCACAGAAGCAACATCCAGTGGTGTTACTATGCACTTGAAAGTAAGCACTTGCAGCCTATAATGTACTTATCTGGAATATGACAGTCTTTGAAAATCTCCCTAGATGCATCAAGTGATGTTGCAGGCCTGTTCATGTTATCTGCTGACATTCTTCGTTTTTATTTTGCTCTCCTGTAGTGCTTGTGGAGACAATCATCTCATACCTCTGCTGTGATTCCTGTTTTTAGGTTGGCATTACACAGATTCCTCAGATTTCTTGTTCCTGAGCGATGCTGGGTTACACAGCTAGTGCTTCTGATGTCTGGGCTTTGTTAAATCCCCGCTTACAAGAAGATTTCCTGCTGAAGAACTGCTTCAAGGCTGAAGCTACAGTGTGTGCCTTCTGGCAGGGCTCTTTTGCGAATCATGGCCCCTCCTCATAACCTCATCCAAAACTGTAGCTAATCAGCAGTTCATGAAATCAGGTAGACCAGCTACATCATGTCCCATGGTAGGAAAGTGTGCTCCAGGTAGGCTAACTCCTCACGTCTGCTTTTTTCCTATAACATCAACTGGTTTCAAAATCACTGCAAATCCATGGTAGTTTTGCGGTTTGCAATGTCTGGTGTATATGCAGCAAAAGTTAGGTTAAACCTTCCAGGTTAAATCTATGTGAAATAGCTATGCTAACTGTGGAGGACTAGACTTGAGAAACATGTTGATTTATTTCAGCAAATTAAATCACTCACAGAAAGAAAAGAGGGAGGGAGGCTGACCAACAGAAGCTGATAAAAACGACAGTCCTATTTATTTAGATGTATATGAATGAGGCTTTAATCCACCCCTCTTACTGTAGGAACAGCCCAGATTATTGTGAACGAGGTGTCTCAGTTGCGGCAGCAAGAACAGGTGACAATCCAGTGTAAAATGACTTCCTCCTCTTCATACAAAAAGACCCCCAAAGAGTCTGCTTCCCTTTGGGAATTGGTCTAGCTCCCATCTGCATGGCGGATGATTTTACTGAGGCATTTAGACTGGCTCCCTGCTTGGGAACTGCATAACTCTCATCATGCCCTTTAACTTTATACTCTTCATTTACTTCTGCATAATCTATCAGTTCCTTACGATGAGGGCTGCTGCAGAGATAAAAACCCAGTGTCTCTGCTGGGAAACTCAAGCACAACTGCTCAGCTCTTATGGAAGGTTTGTGCATGGCTGTTACAGCATCCTCCAGTCTGCTTGCCATCTCCTCCTTTCCCATGAGCTAGCAAGGGGTCAGGTTTCCCAGCATGATGACTGCCACACAAAAGGACAGAGTGGCTGCCTTTTTTCATATGCTTATGAATATAAACCTGCATGTATTGTCCTGACCATAGAGAATGGAAATCCTTTTATATGATTTTGTTTCCCTGTGCTTTATCTGTTGTTCCTTCAGTACATCTTTCTTGCTCTCATTAAATCTTCCAGATTTCAATGCTTCACCAGCTATGTACATTTGGGAGTTAAGGGTCTCTAAGAAAAGGTCAGAGCATTTAGAGGTTAGTAACTGGTCAGGAAGGACTTGAATTGTGATTCTGAGATACTTTTAGAGAGAGGTCTTCAGAAACCTTTGAATAAATGTTTCTAGATGGCATGGGAGAAAGCTGTGGGGCTAGGGGCATCTAGGATAGAAGCAGAGGATATCAGTCCCAGGTAATATATCCAGTGGATTTAGAGAAGGAAGGAAGAATGGAGATGGGGCAACTGAAGTAAAAAAGGAGAAAAGAGTGAGGTGGTTTTAGTTGATTAATTTTTATAATCTCTCTTCTCCTTCTGACCATCCCACTTATAAAAGCTAGCAGCTATAAGGCCACCCTATGGTTCATAAAGGCAAAAAAACCTCTTAATGCTTGCTGTGCATAAGAAGGGATAAAAGGTGGTATAGAATAACAGAATCACAGAATTGTCTAGGTTGGAAAAGACCTTGAAGATCATCCAGTCCAACAATCAACCCAACATTAACAGTTCCCAACTACACCATACCCCTCAGTGTAACTCTTAAACACCTTCAGGGATGGGGACTCCACCACTGCCCTGGGCAGCCCATTCCAATGCCTAACAACCCATTCTGTAAAGAAATACTTCCTAACATCTAGTCTAAACCTTCTCGGGTGCAACTTGAGGCCATTACCTCTTGTCCTATTGTTTATTAACAGCTTAAAGAGATTCATCCCCACTTCTCTGCAACCTCCTTTCAGGTAGTTGTAGAGGGCAATAAGGTCTCCCCTCAGCCTCCTCTTCTCCAGACTAAACAACCCCAGTTCCCTCAGCCGCTCCTTGTACGACATGTGCTCCAGACACTTCACCAGCTTCGTTGCCCTTCTTTGGACACGCTTGAGTAATTCAATGTCGTTTTTGTAGTGAGTGGCCCAAAACTGAACATAGTAATCGAGGTGCGGCCTCACCAGTGCCGAGTACAGGGGTAAGATCACTTCCCTGTCCCTGCTGGCCACGCTATTTCTGATACAAGCCGGGATGCCATTGGCCTTCTTGGCCACCTGGGCACACTGCTGGCTCATGTTCAGCCGGCTGTCAATCAACACCCCCAAGTCCCTCTCTGACTGGCAGCTCTCCAACCACTCCTCCTCAAGCTTGTAGCGCTGCTGGGGGTTGTTGTGGCTGAAGTGCAGCACCCGGCATTTGTCCTCATTGAAACTCCTACAGTTGGCCTGAGCCCATCACTCCAGCCTGTCCAGATCTCTCTGCAGAGCCTCCCTACCCTCGAGCAGATCAACACTCCCACCCAACTTGGTGTCGTCTGCAAATTTACTGAGGGTGCACTTGATCCCCTTGTCTAGATCATCAATAAAGATGTTAAACAGGAGTGGCCCCAAAACTGAGCCCTGGGGGACACCACTCGTGACCGGCCACCAACCGGATTTAACTCCGTTCACCACAACTCTTTGGGCCCGGCCATCCAGCCAGTTTTTTACCCAGCAAAGCGTGCGATCATCCAAGCCTCGAGCAGCCAGTTTTGCCAGGAGAATGCTGTGGGAAACGGTATCAAAGGCCTTACTAATGTCAAGGTAGACAACATCCACAGTCTTTCCCTCATCCAATAAGTGGGTCGCCCTGTCGTAGAAGGAGATCAGGTTTGTCAGGCAGGACCTGCCTTTCATAAACCCATGCTGATTGGGCCTGATCATCTGGTTGTCCCACATGTGTTGTATGAATGTACTCAGGATGAGTTGCTCCATCAGCTTCCCAGGCACCGAAGTCAAGCTGACAGGCCTGTAATTTCTCAGATCATCCTTCCAACCTTCTTATATATGGGCGTCACATTGGCCAATTTCCAATCTGTCAGGACCTCCCCGGTCAGCCAGGACTGCTGGTAAATGATGGAAAGCAGCTTGGCGAGCATCCCAGCCAGCTCCTTCAGCACCCTTGGGTGTATCTCATCTGGTCCCATAGACTTGTGTATGTCTATGTGTTGCAGTAGGTCACTGACTGTCTCCTCCTGGATTGCGGGGGGGGTCGTTTTCCCAGTCTCTGTCCTCTGACTGAGGAGGCTGGATTCCCTCAGTACAACTAATCTTGTTATTAAAGACTGAGGCAAAGAAGGCATTAAGCACCTCAGCCTTTTTGTCATCACTCGTTACCATGTTTCCTCTTGTGTCTAGCAAGTGATGGAGGCTCTCTCTGGTCTTTCTTTTGCTGTTGAAGTACTTATAGAAACATTTCTTGTTGTCCTTGATTGCTGAAGCCAGGGTAATTTCCAGCTGGGCTTTAGACTTCCTGATTTCTGCCCTGCATAGCCTCACAGCATCTTTGTAATCATTGTGAGTGGCTAGCCCCTTCTTCAAGAAGTGGTAAACTCTCCTTTTCTCCCTGAGTTGCAGCCAAACCTCCCTGTTTATCCAGTGTGGTCTTCTCTGTAGCCGACTTCTATTACAGCACCTGGGGACCGCCTGCTCCCGTGTCATTAAGACTTCCTTCTTAAAGAGTGCCCAGCCTTCCTGGACCCCTATACCTATAGAATACATGTGTTTGGGTTGTTTCAGTTTTGAAGGAGGGGATCTTTTTTTATTCTGGATGAGTGCCATCAGCTGGAGTAGTGTATTGTGAAGAATCTGGAGGTAAAGTCTAACAGAAGAAGATCCCCCCATTTATTTTAACTTCTGTATGGAAGAGAAGCAAAATCTGTACATGCCAGCAGCAAAGTCCATCTTTTCCCCCTAAAAAATAGATGAGCTCAAAGGTTTATGAAATAATCTCCCATCTGAGTAGAGATCTATGCTAGCATAATTTAAAGTAACATAAACCAACGATTATCACAGTTGATGATATCTCCAAAGACATCATATCATTTGAAAGGGAAAAAATAGTGAAAGGCCTAGGAGAATTATTGTGATTGCAAATACAGAGGAAAAGCAAAGATGATAAGAGAAAAGCTCAGCAAAAATATTTTCATCAGATACTAAAGCGTTGAAAACATTATGAAAGGAACCCAGCAAATAATTACAACCATAAGATAAAAGAAAACAGCTCTAGAAGTTCAAATATGTTTGTGCTGCCAAAAATCACTATTACAGCCTCACTTTACTGCCTCAGCTATTGGCAAAAGCAGCATTACAACAACAAAGTGCCAACAGTGTGAAAAATCTGACTGTGGCACTACACAGAACTTTGAAACCATCCTCAATAAAGGGAAAAGCATGACAGTGACCCCCCACATCTGTCTTTTTGGTTAATGAGAAAAGTAGCAGTGTGTGAAGCAACACAGAAGACCATTGAGGTGACTGTCACAGTGTTTGTTAAAGAGAGATTTACAAAAGTGGTAGGAATGGGTTCACTTCAGTTCAAGCCAGCTTTCACTCATGCACAGACAGGTCACTGGAGTTTCAAAATTACTGTTTTCACTGCAATTTCTAAGCAGAAAAGTTGGTGGTTTAGGAAAGACCATTAATCAATTCTGCCTCTTCAGAGCTACACACAAGGCACCAGTTAGCAGGAAGTTGGGAACTTTCATGCTGGCTTTCTCTGGTCCTCTGGGCACTCAGGAGCTTGTTTCTGATGGCTGGGGCCAGCCAGACCAAGCTCCTGCTGTAGGGCTCTGAATCATGTCCCTTACAGTACCTTGCAGCCACATGGGTCAGGGGGTCGCTACACCTCATAGCACTGAGCAGGACTGAGCCTACACAATCCACATGGCTGAATGGAGAGTCCACCTCACACTTCTTTCAGAGTTGATGCTCATTTAACACCTAGCATGGAGTCCAAACTTCTGTCTTGCCTGTCTGACTTTCACTGCTCTATGATACTATCAGTCTTCATCAAGATATAGCCAATGAGAAAGTTCAGTTGCTTTAATTTTTTTTCTACCAAACAGTCTTCACACACAAATTGTAACCACTCTCCCTGTCCCTTTAGATTTACTGGACCCAAGCTGTGTCATGTAGGTCATGCAATAGTTTAATTTAGAAATATAAATCTGATTTAATAGAATTGAATTTACATGACAGTCAAATGTTCTCAGAGATGGTGAAAGTTAAGGGAAATAACAACATAAAGCCTTATGAACAGAATTCTTCAAAGCAGTGGCAGAGTTTGTTACCTCAGAAACATCTGACATGCAGGGAAGGAAAATAACAGCAGTGGTGGAGCCCACCTGAAACAGGAATATATTTAATTACTGTGCAGCTATGTCACAAGGTTCTGTAGAGAACTGACAACCCAAGCAGGCAAAAGAAAAGATGGATGGGAAAGAACTTTTGTTTTCTTGTGTCATCACTCTGATTTATACTTGATGTCATGTTATTCTAGACAAGTACAGCAATTCTAGGTGATTTTTGCCCTTGTAAAACCTTCTGAAAAAATTCACAGAGGAACAACCCAAGAGCCAACTGGAGTTACATTCAAGCCAGACGGCAGAACTGGAACTGCTATAGTAGCATTGACAGATAGCTTCCCCCTCAATCAAACACTTATTCTCAGCCTCTCCATTGCATTTGATATGGTCAACCTGTCCTGGTTTTGGCTGGAATAGTTAATTTTCTTCCTAGTAGTTTGTATAGTGTTGTGTTTCGGATTTAGTATGAGAATAATGTTGAAACACACTGTAGTATTCAGTTGTTGCTAAGTAGTGTTTATAATAAGCCAAGGATTTTTCAGCTTCTCATGCCCTGCCAGCAAGAAGGCTGGATGGGCACAAGAAGTTGAGAAAGGACACGGCCAGGACAGCTGACCCAAATAGGCCAAAGGAATATGCCATACCATATGATGTCATGCTCAGCATATAAACTGGGCGGAGTTGGCTGGAAGGGGCGAATTTCTGATTGAGAACTGACTGGGCATTTATTTTGCTGATTAAGGATACTAATTAAACTGGGACACCAGAGTGAAAAGAGCAGGCGTATTTTACTAGTGATAACCAAATAATGTAGCAGAGTAATACAGAAAACATGCAGTAAGAAAAGGCAGAATAATGCACCTTAAGCAACAAATAGGAAAATACAGGGTAATGCATCAAATCATTACTACATGAGAGAGAGAATAGTGATTAAGAAAGATACATCACCACTTGCATACGTTACCATCATCCAGATCCGCAGTCGCTGGGGAGCCCCGGTTACAGCGAGGATTTGGAGAGCCTGTCCCAGCAAGTGGGAAATCCTACGCGGTGCGTCCACCTGTAGGTGAGGCATCCAAAGTCTCTGTGAGCGGGTCCAGCCTTACATACTAGAGATCAGCAAGCCAGAATAGCTCGCCCCTTTGTTCTGAGCGGAAAATTTCTGGTTTCATTCTCCTGTTGGATTCCACCCAAAGCCTGGCCAGGGCTCGGGGCGGGGGGAGGAGACCAAGGGAGTTTCTAACAAGGCCAAATACTTGGGTTATCAGCCTTGAACAAGGCTAAACAAGGGAAGTTGGATACATTCTCTCAGCATTTTGTCCTCACTGTTGATTATATTCTAACCTGCATCTTTCAAGTGAGCTTACGTACTTTGCTAATGATTACATACTAAGTTAGCAGCTTCGGCTTGGGGCCTGTTGTTCAGGCTTCAGTATTTCAATACTTTAACACTTTTTACATCAGCATAAGTGGGTTGTTATAACTTAGTAGAATACCTACTAGCAGAATAGTTACCAGTTATAAAATATACAGGATTCATCTATAGGTCAACTCTGGCTTGGGCCTGTTGTCCAAGCCTTAGCACTTCATTTGGTCCTTTGATCTATAGGTGAATCATGGCTCTCAAACAATTTCTATGGTTAGTGACATTAGTTTTCATTCATCAGTTCATGATGTCTCATCTGGCATGTCCCGATCCAATATCAGGGAGGGTTCTTAAGTGATCCTAGGAGTGAACTTAAGACACAAACAAGGTTAGATGCCATACAACATTGTAAGCTCTATTTCCCGTAACAAGCAATAATAGCGATAGGACAGAGAGAAGAAGAAAATGTCAGAATACCTAAGTGAGCAAATGGAAGAGATGCAGCAAGATCAGTTACTGACACCACGAATCCAGCGACATCCCGTTGACTCGGTCTCAGTGCGGGTGATAAACTTGCTCCAAGTTCCAAGCGCCAAGAGAGAGATGATGTCGAAATCCTGAAATCCCTCCTTCAAGCCCCGAGAGAAGAGTATGCAGTCCTTTTATTGTCCCAGTCCCCACAATTCCTCCAAAGAGTCTGCCCATTTCCACAGAGCTCATTGTCACACGTGCTGCCCCGAGTTCTTCCATGTGCACATGTCCAGGTGTTCACGGTGGTCTCCACTTGGCTCACGCGCAAACGCAGCTTGACAGGCACTGCCAAGGATGTCATTGTTCTGGCTTCAGGCAGATGTGGTGGTTTCTTAGGGAACAGTTCATCTCCTTCAGAGTGTACTTCTCCATAGCAACAGGACGTTGAGGCCAGGTAGTAGTGGTGGTGCAGCAGCAATGTTGAGACAAAGACAGTTTAACACAGTCTTTTACACCATTCCATGGCTCGACATTGCTGTCCTTGTGGTGGCACGAAGGATAGAGGTGAGAGAGAAAGAAAGGATAGAAATAGCACACAACACGATAACTAATAACATTTTTGGCTAACATATAACTAATAACATTTTTAACAGATATATAAATTTTCCATTAATAAACATGTAACTAATAATATCTTTAATAAATATGAATATCTTCAGTTAACAAGCATATAGCTAACAACATCTCTAACAAACATGTCATGTTCAAAATTAACTAACTCTACAAAACCAAAACATTCTATAAACCGATTTTAAGGTTGGGAGGAATTAGTAGAACACAACGGCAGGTTACATGTCCTTTTATAAGGACAAGAAATAAGTATTAGAAGAGCAATTAAGATAAGGCTATATAGTAAATTGGAATCATCACTAACATGTGATCCATTATTTTTCTGCGGTTCTGGCAATGTACCACTAAGTGTTTGTGGCCCTGGCAGTCCACGTGGTCTGTTGCCCTGGTTTGCCAAAGTTGGGGTCAGCATACGCAGCAGGAAAATTGGTTTCCACGCCCCCTTATCCTAAAGCACATGCGTCATCTGGGCCTAGAAACTTCTATCCCAGATTCAAACAAAGGTAAATTAGTAATAACACTACAAATAACAAATAAAACAATAGTAACACTAACAATGGTTAACAACATTTTAACCAAACATATAATAAAGGTAACAGGTAACAGTAACAACAACCATGTCAATTAATTATACTTTAACTAAACATATTTAACCAAAATGTCTCTGAGGCTGGGCCTAAGGATGTGCTTCCGGTCCTTGGGAATTGGTGGAAGAAGGTGGTTGTCTACATGAATAAGTACAATTACAAGACAGTTTACATGGACACTGACAAGCTGAACACATACATACCACAAGGGAAAACATAGCAAGAGCTAACAGAGCAACCTCCACAAAATTAAGTATCAAAAGGGGATAAATTCTGGTTGTTGTTGTCAATTGTGGAGCTGAAGATGGTCGTCTGGCTCGCTGGAGCTGGGGTCTGCCTATGCAGCAGGAAAATGTATTTCCACACCCCAGCCCAGAGCACAAGTATAGTTTAGGCCTTGGTATTTCCATTTCGCCTTCATGGGTTCAGTAATGACCTTTTGAAGTCCAGGCCCCATTAGCAAAAGGGACCTTCCCCTGATTTGGTATCTATTATTTGCTCATAATACTGGCAACAGAATGACCTAAAACCACAAATTTGGTTTCCTCCCATTCTTGGTTAACCCTTAGGGAGCCGGAGCTTCCCCTGGAACCAAGGGAGAGGAGAACGGTCACCCAAAGAAATTTTGTAATGATAGATAATGCATCCTAAAAACATTAATAAGACAACATCAACACTATGCAAAAATTTAAATTTACATAAGGATCCTCTGTCGTGACTCAGGATATCTGTCTCCAGGGGTTTTACCTGCAAGAAAAAGGAAAGAAAAGCTTCTTCGTTCATTTTGAGATCCAGAAGTGGGTTATAATTAGAAAGGTGGGATAATCTACCTTGTATTAATTTTGTGCTCCTTTCCATGAGCATCTTTGGCTTTCCAGGTATACTTGTTTATTGGGGTATCCAATACCAATAGTACTGCTCCCACCGTGGGGAGTTCGACTAAGACAGGTTGTCCTGGAAAAGGAGATGGATTTCTGGGGTGGTCAAGGCCACGTGGGGCTGGAATGATTGTTGGAGCCTTTGGAGAGAATGCTGTGATCTTTGGGCATCCATTTACTGACACATTTAACTCCACTTCTCCTTTCTGCAGAGGCCATAAATCTAAAGCCTTTTGAATGGTTTCTTTAGCTAATTCAAAAGCAGCTTGCTGTTCATTTCCCCATTCAAATTCATATTTTTTCCTTGTCACCTTATACAAAGGGGTTAAAATTTATCCCAAATGGGGAATATGTTGCCTCCAAAAGCCAAAGAGCCCAATAAATCTTTGAGATTTTTTTTTTTTTTTTTTTTTGTCTTGCAGTACAGCAAAATCTAAAAAAGTTTTTGTCGGCCTTTAGGCAGTATTTCTTGATGCCCATAGTGCCACTGAATTCCTAGAAACTTCACCATCTGAGACGGACCTTGGGTTTTTTTCAGGGTTAATTTCCAACCCTTCTGTTTCATGTGATTTACCACCAATTCAAGGACTTGTTGTACCTCCCCCTCATAATTTCCTTGGATCAAAACATCATCTATATAGTGACTTAATTGTGTGTGAGGAGGCAGCTGTATTTCATCTAAATGTTCAGCTACAGTTCTGTGACAGATAGTGGGGCTATGCAACCACCCTTGTGGTAATCTAGTGAAAGTGTATTGCCAGCCCTGCCATGTGAAGGCAAATTGATCCCAATGCTCTTCTGCAATTGGAATAGTAAAAAATGCACTAGCTAAATCTATTACAGCGTACCCAGTTCCTGGATGTTTCTGAACTTTTTCTATTAAAGTGACAGCGTCTGGCACAGCTGCTGCAAGTGGTGGAGTATGTTTGTTTAGTTCTCTAAAATCTACCATCATTCTCCAGGATCCATCACTTTTCTTGACAGGCCGTATCAGATTGTTCCATGCTGTTGTGGTCGGCTTTAAAGCTCCTACATCTAATAAATGTCTAATTGTCTGTGATATCTCTTCATGTCCTCCCGAAATTCTATACTGTTTCATTATGACTAACTTAGTTGCAGCCGGGATCTGCACAGGAGGTATTTTTACTTTACCGATGGTAACAGGTCTGGCACTAATAGAGGGTTTAACTCCAAATTGATACTGACTATCAGAAAGATTTAAAATTAGTCTTTTTAGAATGTCTATACCTTTTATATATCCAGGAACGAGGACAATCATGACTGAATATAATCATTTTGGAAGGTTTATTATTTTCATTTCTATTTGTGTTTGTACAGCTTTAATTTATTTTCCTTCTAAACCTGTAATAATTACAAGTTGTCCTTTAAATTTCTTGGGATTCCAATATATTAAGGAGGCCTCTGCTCCAGTGTCAATCAGGGTATTTACAGTTTGCAGGGACTGCTTGTTCTAAAAAAAAAAAAAAAAAATAAATTTAAGCTTCACATGGGGTCATCGGTTCTTCTGCACCCACTGCCCTGGAGCTTGGCCATTAATTAATTTGTACTGATCATAATATTGATTCACTTCCTTTGCCTCGTGCAAAGGGTACAAGTCAGAAAATGGTGCCTAATCGTCTTTCACCCCCAGAAGCGGTGATCCACTTATGAGGGGGCAGGCCTCCGTGGGCAGATGGAGGGTCCCATTGAGGTTCGAGAAGGGGTGCCGTAGGCTCAGTTGTCCCTGGATTCTTAGTTTTAGAACTCTGCACTCTCTTGCTAGGTTTATTCAGCCTTCTCTGTGTATATATTCACCACAGGTCGTTAGTTAGAACACTGTCAATTTTTTTTCACGAGACATGCCATCTTTTAGCAAAGCCATAAACATTTCCTTATGAGAAATCCTATTTTCACTGTCTTTGGGGCTGTCTCGAGTATCTCGATTCCCTGCACTCCTTCAGGGGTCCCACTCCACAAGGTCACCCAGCTGCTGTATTCTTCTAGTGCATCACAAAGGGGATTTCCTATTTCAGTAATCAAAAGAGTCATGATAACATTTTTACAGTAGTACCACATCTCACACACTCACACACACTCTTAGATTAAACAGATCAATCTTATATTACTACACAAGGAGCTCCCTTACACCATTTACGCAAACAACACAGAATTACACTTATAACCACAAGTACCACTAGGACAATTATGACAAATAACAAATCCAAATTTAACACCATATGTACAATATACAAGTTCCAAGTCTCAGAGTCAATATCGGTGCCAATGGTCAATGTACAGAACAAATCCAGCCCTCTTTTTTTCCTGTACTTATATTGTGCTACTCACACTGTGGCTTTCTCTGCCACTGTCTGATAAGTATCCAGCTTATCAGCAAGCAACTTATTCTAGCATTACAACATCAATGTTTGACTCCGTAAATCACATATCTGTCACTCCATCTGGGAGCGCTCTAACAACAGCCTCTCTTTACTCTGGTGTTGTTTTCTATATATAGTTAACAAAATCCATCCTCGTTTACTTGAATTTGTAGTCTCTTTTCCTTTTCCAATAGGTATCCTTTTCATATAATTTCGAACATCTAATGGTTCGGCTTCTTTCAGCCAGCTCTCCTACTGTTTGCACGGTCCTCTGCCCTGAGCCCACTCCTGGGCCCACGAACTACAGGGAGGATTTTCCCAACTGGGAGTATTTGGTGAACTTGACAAATTACCTTTGAATTTAAATAATAGTGAGCTTACGTACTTTGTTAATGACTACATACTAAGTTAGCAGCTTCGGCTTGGGGCCTGTTGTTCAGGCTTCAGTATTTCAATGCTTCGGCACTTTTTACACCAGCATAAGTGGGTTGTTATAACTTAGAATACCTACTAGCACAATGGTTATCAGTTATAAAATATACAGGATTCATCTATAGGTCAACTCTGGCTTGGGCCTGTTGTCCAAACCTTAGCACTTCAACATTGGTCAGCAAGTGGTGAGCAACTGCATTATATATCACTTGTTTTGTATATTCTAATTCTTATATTATTATTATTATTGTCATTTTATTACTGTTATCATAATTATTATTATTCTCTTCCCTTTCTGTTCTATTAAATTGTCTTTATCTCAGCCCACAAGTTTTACTTATTTTTTCTGATTCTCTCCCCCATCCCACTGGGTAGGGAGAGTGAGCGAGCGTCTGCATGGTACTTAGCTGCTGTCTGGGATTAAACCATGACACAACCATAAAATATTGCTGTTGGGTAATGACAACCATTTCAAGTATTGTGCCAAAATGTACTGAGGCTCTCCAGCAGTTCCTTCGACTATGAATACACATCCATACTCAGCCTCCTCTGCAAGTCCTTCCCCTAATCTCTCTCAACGTGGCACCCAGAAGTAAATCTACTGTTCTTGTGTTGTGTTTCTAGACTGTCCCAGTCTGGTGGAAGATAAACTGTACTCAGTGATATTTCCCAGCAGGACTAAACCAGTGTAATATACTTAAGAATAAATGTGTAGAGTTTAGAAAATTCAAAGTGGTAGGAAACAATTTGACCTCTTTCTGCCTTATGTAGGTATGCCTCTGCAGTATCTATCGGTGCCTCCATGTGTAGCCTTGGTTCTTTCAAGATGCAGTGCTTCCCAGTGTGCACACTTGCAATGCCCTCATCTACACCACTGGTCAAAATCGAATGGTTCCTCTCCTGGAAAAACGAAGCTAGAACCTGTGCTCTGAGGTGCCATGTGGTGTATCCTGTCATTAATGGGTAAATATGGTAATAAAACATATTGATCCTTCATACTGAAGTCCTCCAGCACTATCTTAGGAACTTCTGCAGAAGAATATATTATTTTGGAAACAGCTACAGTTCTGCTCACACACACATATCAAGAAAGTTAAAAGCCAAGAAGGTGAAAAGAGCTCTTGTCCTGCTTTTGGATTTTTACTTGCAGCAGTGCTGTTTCTGACACAGCTGTATGACCAGAAATCTGTACCTATACTGGAGTGGTACAGATTTCTAGAAAACTTAGTTTCAACAGAAGTCTCTAGCAAAGAATTCCTCAAATATCAGTTCCTATCAGCTAAAAGGTAAAAAGCAAATGGCTTCAAATGATGGAGAAAGACCTCATTCTATTTTTAGTCATGGATGCATCCTGGGTTTGCTCTGATAAAAACTGTTCAGTAAATTCCTGTAAGCAGAGAAGACAGATCTACGCTAGAAGGCATACAAGTCCAGGCTGGGTGGGCAGTGTCTGGCAAAGACAGACAGATGATCCATGCACTGGAAATCAACGACATTTTAAAACAAAAGAGGTTTTCTAATAGTAAGGGATACGACTTGGTTTTCCAGTGTGGCCCAATAGATGTGCCTGTACAATGGTAAACTGAAACAAATTTACAAGCACCATGAACACATTCAAATTTTTCCCTTTTCACACTGGGTTATCATTTAATTATGAATCATGCAAGCTCCTAATCCTCATCTTTAAAGCATCAAATACCCTGCTCTTACCTCAGGCTCTGAAAGAGACCATCACAGAATCACAGAATCACAGAATCAACTAGGTTGGAAAGGACCTTGAAGATCATCTAGTCCAACCATTAACCTAACACTGACAGTTCCCATCTACGCCATATCTCTCAGTGCTATGTCGACCCTTAAACACCTCCAGGGATGGGGACTCTACCACCTCCCTGGGCAATCCATTCCACTGCCTAATAACCTGTTCTGTAAAGAAATACTTCCTGACATCTAGTCTAAATCATCCACAATGACATTCCTTAGTACAACTAAACTTTCTAAAATAATGGTGATGAACTCATAGACAAGCTAAACTTTGTCAGAGCGAGTTTGAGGCTTGGAAATGTACTCTCAGGGGCAAACTTCACAACTTTGCTATAAGCACAGGCACTTCTTTGACTTTTTCTCTTCCAATATAAACCTATAGAAGCATGCATATAAAAAAATGCAAAGCAAACACTCCACTAACATACTTCTCACTCCTCAAAGGACGAGAAACAGATGTATAATTACTTTTTTAGTGTCTTACTGGCAGCTGTTCCAAAACTATGATGATAAGAACAGTATACAAACCACTCTAATGTAGAAAGATGTGAAGCACTTTGCTCAAAGTCACACAAGAGCTGCATAGTTTATCAGGAAAAAGAGCGTGGGTATTCGGTACCCACTGGACCTTACAATCTTCTTGTGGTATAGTCTCTCAATGATAAAAGATATACACCTGACTATCAGAAGATTTGAGATTCCCCTGTAATCTCAAACATGTCATCATTTAAGAAACACTTTTAATAAGAGACAGATGGTTTCTTCAAAGGATTTGGGGCCAGAGGTGATTCTTAAATAACACAGGGTAAATATGTCAATGAAAATGAAAATACTTATAGTTTCATCAGTGGGGGGGTCAAGAACATCTCAAAAGAAGCCAAAAACCTCTCCTACATTTAGAAAGCTAGATTACTTCACCAAAAAATATAGACAAGCTATGTGAATAACGTTGCTTGATACCACATATCGCCAAGGTGTAAATAGTTAAAAACTAATTTGTTTTGATAACTCTGCTGAAAATGAAGTGACAAATATATCTCCTGATATATTGGCACAGGCCAATAATCAGCTGTGAATTTCACTGAGATTGTTATGCATCAATTTATGCAGTGTTTAATTTCAGAAACATTGTAGAATGAATGAGAGTGATTTTATCCAATTAAATGATTGTGATGAACAAGGAGTGATTAAGAGTAATGCGATCTGTCTTCTCAAATGCATGGCAAGTATGCATCCAGATACATAAAAATTCTGAGGTAGGAAGAATTTGTTTATATACTAATTTATTTTTACATTAAAAAGGAGATAAAAGTAATTAATCTATAATTGTATCTATGGCACCAAACATGCTTTTTCAAGGGAAACTGTACCATTGCTTTGTAGCACTATTGTCTTACCTGTTTTTTCATTATAAATTTTGTGAGCTGTGCTGCATTATAGGTCACACATCTTAAATTTTCTGTCCCAAAACTTAGCATTTCAAGCTGACAAGAGACTAAGATTGGGATTCTCACTTGCACCTGGGGCACAGCACAGGAAATCAGTTGAGCATATTCTTCTGTGTATTCCAACAACAAAGAACTTAAAACAGGTACCTAGCTCCATAGAGATGCATAAACAAACTAAATTCAAGTTCCTTAAGTACCTATACTAAGTCTAGTCACTTCAGACACCGTATCTAGTCAATGGCGAGAATGGCTCTTCTAGAGGGTCAGTTGCAGCTTCTGAGATTAAATTGCTTTCTAGAGAAACTTTTGTTGTTGTTGTTGACTGCATACAGAAAATAAAATGGTTATGCTTCATGCTTAGGCATACCAAGATGGGTCAGATGATCTGTGCCTTTGAGCCAGGTCTTGGAAAAGGATCTGACTGTCTCAAATGGAAACATGCAATATGTGTACGATACCTGTGAGCAACACATGAAAATAGTGAATCCAGACAAAAGCACCAGCATTTTCCTTTTCCAAATAAGGAAAATTCACTCAACACAAAGTGGAAAACAAGCAATAACTTATCTAACAGTGAAAGAGCATTAGCTGTAATATTGTCTGAGGTCTTTGGTAACTCTTTTGGTGATGTTCTTCAACAGAAGTTGGGCAGTTGTACATTTTTAAAACTTTAATTACCATATATGTTTCTAAATACCTTTATAAATCTGGATGTAAACATCTAAATGTAGGCTGAAGTGAAACATAATTTTTTCTTAGTAAAAGAAGCAGCTATCATATATCATTTGCAAAGCTTACACATTTTCATTACTCTTTAGAATAAAATTATCTAAATTGTATTGCCTTGTATCAATCACTACAAGCTGATGCAACAAGTGGGACAGTACTCTCTAAATCTTTTTTTACCTGGACAATACAGTGTGATGATGGGGGAGTTTGGTATGCCTCCTTGACACTTCTAGGGACTTATTCAGAGAAGGAGACCTCCCAGCTGGTAAGAAATAGCTGTTTCTCAAGCTATTTTCACTGCCAAAATAGTTTATTGAATCCGCTGTGCAGATAAGGTTCTGGTCCAGTTCTTTATATGCAGTCTCCCTGTTCTGCTGAAAAGAATAGATAAAAGATGAGCAGGTTACTTTTTTATATCAATATTATGAAAGTTCTGAAGCTTGAGATTTCTCCTTGGATCAGGAATTAAATGTTTATATAGATAAAGAACACTTGCAGGAATCTTAAGACATCAGATAGGATCTTATCTGACACCTAACACTGGTATGCTTCCTCACCCTTTTTTTGGTAACATTAGTAGTTTACATTACTCCAGTTCCCACTCTCAACCTCAGATAGGCTCTGCTCAGATGATTCACCCTTTTAGTATCTGTGATATTTTAGGGAAAAAAAATAACGTTTCTTTAAAAGTATGCTATGTAAGATTATCCTAAAATCTACGTTAGGAATCTTGTCAGTTGATTCTTAACAGTGTGCCTGACTGGTGTAAAGCTAATACAATGTCAGTCACTTTTAATAACACTGAGGTTTCTGACTTAAAACATCATTTTCAGAAGAGATCCAGGAAAAAATAGCTTAAGTCTTCTCTGTTATGGAAACTTATAAGTGAAACAAGAAGCAATTTTGAGACTATTGAGTTAAAGTTCCCATAACTAAAGTTCATTTTAACCGTTTGGGACATGTTCAAGAGTTTTGATACTGATGTCATTTGTGGCGTGAACTACTTATGGAAACTGCTTCTCTCTGCACAGTACTTCTGTTGGTGTCCTGGCATTGTGACAACATATTCCCAAATGCACTTCTAAACCCCTAGGTTTCCCTCTGGATTTTCTTTTTCCTTAAAAAATAGGGATTTGCTATAGAGGGGAATCAAAAATATAATATGAATATTCTTAAAATGAAGATATTTACATGTGTTGACACAGCTGGAGGGTCCTGCAAAAAAGGGGCTGTCTCTGATCTGCTGCTCCATTCTGCAGATAGTCCTCTGGGAGCTCAGGGGACGGGAGGATTGTATCCCCTCTCATCTTCAACCTGTGCATGTGGCTCACTTTATCACAAAATCATTTGTGCTTTCCTTTTGGACAGTTAAACGTTCAGTACCAATAGGCCCAACATTTCAGAATGGCTCAGTACATTTTCCAAGGTTGTTTCTGGGAACTTGCTCATCTTTCCTGCGCACTAATGCTTTCTTTCTTTCTTCCTGCACACTAATGTTCTTTCCTGAGGTCATTAGTAAGACCTGTGCAGACACCTCTCTTCCAAAAGAACACAAGCTGACTGATTTAATCTGCACTGACATTTCAAAGAACCAGCATAAAGGTACTGCCCAGAGAATCTGAAATATTTAATACTCTATATGTATTATCTGGCAAGCCTTTGGTGTGAACTTCAGCAGGCATTGCTCCCAGGATCAACTCAGAGAGACCTACAGGAGAAAAATAAAGAAACTTGAAAATGAAAACACAATGATGTGCAACAAAAAAAGGCACTCAGTATCTTTAAAATGCTGCTCCACTAGTTGAGACTGAAGGGGAAAAGGAAGCACAAAGACAAAACTGCAGGACTTCACTGTCCTTGAGGTATATTGCAGGAAGGGAGGATGATTTTGAATCTGAGATGATTAAATACTAATGGCACAAACTTCACAAGTGATGAAACAGCCAAATAAATTACCAGTGCTTTAAATCAGACACATTTAGATTAACAGTACTTCTGTAAGACAGTTTGATAAATGTCTCGAATTTAGCAGTGCTGAGTTGTCCCTATTTCAGGGACCTTTGACTTTGGTCACCTGCTTATTAGTTGGACTGGTTTGCGTCTATGAATTGTGAGATGTCATTCTCCAGATAACATTTGTTGTAAAAATACAGGGTCTTATTTATGATTCTGTGGCACAGGGTTTCCCAGAAAATAAGAGCTCTAAGCTTCTGTTTCAACATGTCAGTATCAGTAGTATTCAAATTATCAAAGCCAAGTCTGCTTTGACAATTTCCAGGTTGAACACAATGTTCAGTTCATCTAGACTTCGGGTCAAACATTTTGAATTCCTGTTACTATTCATCAAAAGTTGATTGTTTTATTATGACAAAACTGAAATTCTTATTTAGTCTGAGTAGTAACTTATTCCATGACAACAACACTGACTTCAACATGATTACTTACAATGCAAGGCACTATTTATTTTAGCTATCCTATCCTGATGTGCAAAAATAAGTATAATTTGGCACTAAATTACAGTTGTCCTTGCAAAGCAGAATTGTTCAGAGCAAAAGGCACTGAGCTATGAGACAGTGCTCCAAGGACACCCACGCAACCCACAAACACTGCCTGCTGGACAGGCTTTGAAGCCCCAAATGTACATTTATATGCTGGGCAGATGAGACTCATCTATACTAAATAGTACTGACCAGTTTGCCAACAAGCATTTTTTCAATCTTTCCAGTCTTTACCATTTACTGAATAGTTTGTCAGCACTTGCTACCTCACCTTCTCTCCACAAACCAGTCTATAATTAGAAAAAGTCTAGAATTTACGTAGAAATTTCAAATCTAAAGTGAAATTTGACTGGAAAGGTTGGAAAGGTTGTTGAACTAATTTTGCTAGGAAATGTTTTTCATGATTCGTCTTTCTCTACAGAGAAAGATATGTAAGATAGTAGATATCAGATTCTATTAGACACTCATTCCAGATCTCTAATATTTCTCACTGGTAGAAGTTCCAGCTCTGCCCCTAGCACATCCCATCCTAATAACTGTCACACCACAATTCTTTTTGACATTTTTCAGAAAACATATGTTTTAGAAATTTTCTAACAATGAAGTAACTATTTCTCTGCCCTTTGACTGATTTCACAGAATTGCCTTACTAGCCAACATACTGTTTAATAAAGGCTTCCTTTGTAAGGAAATTTATTTGACAGCATTCTAAGAAAAATTTGTAGGTTTTGCTGAGCACAAGTAAAAGCAAAATTGCCAGGGTTTTTGTTAAGAAACTTTGCAGCAATGCATCTAAAAAGAACTAGTAGAATTGTTTAGCTTGTCTTCTTCTTGTTTTAAATATGCACATAATATTTCAAAGATTGACAGCAACATGACAGTCCAAATCACTGCATGATACCTATGTTACCGATACAGAAGCAGTGAATTGAATACTTTTCAGAGGTATGAGATAACCTGCTGTTTGCTTTTGAAAAGTCAGTTAGCCTGGGATTTGTATAAAAATTGAGCTTTAATGTGAAAAAAGCCAGCACATGGCTTTGAACGCTTCGTGGAATAAATCTGTATATGACAGGCTTCCTGAATCTGATGACCTATTATATAAGCAAAACTGGATGACATGCTTGAGTTGGTGACCCCATCATCTATTCAACACCCTCTCCTTCTAACCCTCTTCAAGTCTTAGTCTATACTCTGAATCAATAATTGGTTGATATCCCAACCAAGTGAATCCCTTTGATCTATATTTTGCTTTTTTACTGTTTCTTTAATCAAGGGTAAATAGAACAGTAAGCAGGTTCTCAGAAATGCATATTATGCTTCCAGTCTTCAGGGTTTTCTCATAATTGGTGATTTCAGATGCAGTTCTGACCACAATCTTGATTTTGTCTTTAAACTGTTGCACTGCATGTCAATGTTTATGTAACACTGTGGAATATCGCAGTGCATAGTCTAACTAGTATTTCATTTCCATGGAAAAAACATAGTAAAATGGTGAATCTGTGTTGCTGTCAGAAAGAAATTGATGGCCACTCAAGCTTTTAGAAGAGAAGAGGGCAAAGCTAATTGGATATCCTGGTTGTTTTAGCTGAAGGCAAACTAAAGGCACAGCCTCACAGAGATCAGTGGAATAGGACAGCCATTGTGAGAGAAATGTCTGGCATTCTTCATCTTTGGATTTTCTGCAGCTTTCTGGGGCTTTCCTGCTATTGAACCACACATCTTTTATACAGTAATTATGAATATTCAGTTAACACCAATTGCATAATTTTATCAATTGATTGTTAAACTGTGTGCATCTTTATTAGAGGTGAATGTTGATTCCTAGTTTCAAAAATTTTATATTTCACCTCAGATTTTGGTTCTTTTTCTCAATATTTAGGTTTCTGTCTATTCTGAATATAAAGAACATTAACATGACCTTTTGATTGCATTGTCTCTCCTTACTGGCAGCAGTTAAAAATCTCTTCACTGCATAGATATTTTTTATAATTTCTTATCTTTTCTTGGATAAACAAGAACCACTTTGTCCGAACAAGGTGTTTTACAACATTGAAAACTGTTGTAGTTCTTTTCTTTTCCTTTCATCAATTTTTCAGCAGCTTTTTAAAGAATGAAAACAAAGTCTCCAACACAGCATTCTGATAATGGTATCTCTAATGTTATTTTCAGACACGACAATGCTTCTCTATTTTTCTTGATAGTACTTAAGAATTATTTTAGCCTTCTAAGTGTCACTTCAGAGTCAGCTATTTTCCTACTATAGTGCCTCTTGACTCACATCTTTCTAGGATGCAACCCCTTTTCCCGTTACAATAAACACCATGTTTTTCTCCTAACTGAATGACATTGCATTTGGAAGAATTAAAATGTGTATCAGGATGCCCCAGGTGGCAATTCAAAGGCTATATTTTGTTTCAGATTGACAGCAAGATGCCTGCTGGATCTCATGAGCCTGAGCAGGTTGCAGTGGGATAGTTTGGCTATTGCCTAGCTCCAGCCTTCAGCCTGGAGTCTGAGAAACCTGCTCCAGCCTGTGAGACCTGGGATATTGTTGGCAGGCAGCTGCAAATTAGCCTGCCTACAGCCATACAGGATCAAACGTGTTACTAATTGCTTTTTAGCAATTGGCAACACCAATGGGGAGTTTCCAGGAAACACTGAGAAAAAGCAAGAGAATGAAATAGAATACATCCCCTTGCAGTCACTTCCTGGCCATACCCCCAGCTTGATAAGAGTGACAGTGTTTTTCAGCACCTGCTTTTCCTCCACCACCAGAGTGATTTTTCAGCTGTCAGCAAATTGTTCATTGCAACAACAGGAGCAATGTATGTGGAAAACATCAAGAGAGTGTGCTGTAGTGCAATAACAAAATGAACCAGGCACTGCACAGTCACAGTGTAAATAGTGGCAAAGGTTTGTCACCAATCTTCTTGGGGCACGTCAGTATGTAGTGGCACATTGTAACAGACGTGGCAGAGCACAGCTCAGTGCTCTGACTCAGCTCATTTATGATGCAAACATACATTTGATGATTAGTAAAAAAAAACCTACTGAAGTATTTTAGAGCTAATTTAAGAGCAAAATTCTTCCTCAGATACTTGTTGAATGCTATGGAAACTTACCTATGGAAAAGTAGGGAAGAAAGGACCCACCTGAAAGGTCACTGGGTCTGGGTGTCCCAGGACAGGGTCAAACGCAGGTGCTGATGGAAAGAAAAACTCTTCTTTAACATCCCATCTAAAGTGAGTGTTCGTGGCCATATTTGCAGTGTGAAGAAAATGGACAGTAAATTCACTACAACAAAAATTTCATCAAAATCATTCTGAAAGATGTGTGGATGTATTTTGTCTACTACTAACAGTGACTGAGATAGTGAAGTCCTGTATCTGTAATGAGAAAGTTTCAGTCAAGACAGGACAAATATGGACAAGAAGATAAACTTTACAAACCCCCAGCCCTTAATATTTGATCAGCCTGTACAGATGTTTATGCACTGCTCCTGCAATATCTCTCCTCTGCTAGCAGGTACATTTACTAAACATATGATGGATGACTAAAATAAATGGAAAACTGTAACTTCCAAAATATATCCTGTGCGGTGCTATTATCAATCTTTTCAAAAAGTTCATGCTTCATTTACATCACAGTAAATAATTAGGCTTTTATTCCAACATGATATGGAGAATCCTGCTTAAGCAGATAGGTGTGTAGCATGTTCATGACAGAATTATACCTGGTCCAAGATCATGCTTGAACTTCCTATTTTCCAAGGAATAGT
The DNA here is from genome assembly GCF_047716275.1 of Strix uralensis. Lineage (NCBI taxonomy): Eukaryota > Metazoa > Chordata > Aves > Strigiformes > Strigidae > Strix > Strix uralensis. The sequence goes on from NC_133976.1 coordinate 42,573,829, forward strand.
CACATCACCTAACTTGTAGTACAACAACACACCTCAAGAGGACATTTCTTCCATTCAGATTTTCAAGTAGATTAACCACAATGTAATAGTTCTCTTTCCAAAAATTTGAGTCTTTAAAATATTTTTGAAGTGTATATCACTTTATATTTCAATAATATGGATAACATGGCTCTAAAAAGTGTACTGTATTTTAAGTGCCCATTAAGCTGCATCATCAGTTGTGGCAGTGTGCTCCCTGCCCCACCAGTTTAAGCAACAACCACCAGTGGCCATCATGATGGCTGCATCAGGCATGAACTTTAGGGAGACAGATGGCAACACAGTAACCAAGGACTGTCTTGCACAGTGACTCAGACGTCCTGCTGGTATGCAAATATGACTATAAGTCAATCATCTTACTCCAAAACTAGTGGACAGCCCAGGGCCTATTGAGCTCTCCTGCATAGCAGTGGGCTGCATGCTAGGATCTCCCCTTGAGTAGGGATGCCTCTCAAGGTTACTCCTTGAGGTTGAGAGAATACTTATGATGTCAGATACTTGGTAAGTGAATTGGAAATAACCGTGCTGAAACTTTGTAGTCTTAGCTAAGTGATATAAAGGATTGATTGTATGTATATAATCCTTAAGACATAAACCATTGACCAAGTCTGAGACTAAGTCTGGATCCAGCCACACCTAGACTCCTCTCTGAAAACAAGTTTAGAATGCAAGGGGGTCCATTCTGTACTTCATGACTCAGTGGAAGGGTCTCCATAACAGTTTTGTCTGACCCTGTTCTCTATGCAGTAATTACTCAAGTGTACCTTGCTGTCGAATCTTGTTAAACCACTGTCGCATTTACCATTGAACTCTGTTAACTCACTGGTTTATATCAATAAAGTATATTGCTGCTTCTTTTTTGTGAGTGAAGGCATCACTCTCTTTCTGCAGCATCAATATGATATGAAGTTTCTGGCAGTTTAGGAATGTTGTATTGTTGTGTTATATTTGGTTTGTAATGGAAGCTTTCGCACAGTTACCAACTTTACTAAACAGATTTTTTTTTTTATTGTCAGAGAAGACATGAATCTGAAAAAGTCAGCTATGATAAAAGGCAAATATCAAAGAGTTTGTCACCAAAATAGGGAATAAACCTCTTAACACCAATGTAGTATTAAGAAGCAGGCTTTTTCTTTAGTGTGGTGCTGAATGCACGGGGGATTATTCCACCTAACATGGATACATTAAAACAAAAGTTCATCCTTTATATACCTTAAAGACATGAATATTCATACATTTTCCAAGAAGTCTCCACTTTTCCACCTATCTCCTACATTTACATAATGCTGGCATTGCAAAACTACACTACATATGTGCAGGGGTCTCAGGTGGTCATCGGTGGTTGTTTGGGGACTTAGCCCCATACTCCTTTTTCTCTTTTATGGTCACAAGTCTTTTGAGGACAATTGCTTCTCCTTGGATGTTTTCCAACTCTGTTGTCTGGCCGAGTTGTTCTTTCTTATTGTGGCAGGTGCACCCGCCCAATGAAAACAGAGCTTCTTGGCTGCTGAAGTGTAGCAGCTCCTGATTGCCTTTGTTCGCGGTAATTGGGGCCTTTGGCCAATGGGAGCCGCTATTGACTACAGGTCAGATTCGGCCTGGGTATAAATGGAGTCCCCTGGGGGAGCCAGTTTGAGCTTGTCCCCTGGAGCAGCATGCTGGGGTTGAGGACTCTCCCCTTGGGTCAGGACGCCGCCCAAGGAAACTCCTCGAGGGGCCTTGGGTTGGGATGCTGCCCTGAGCAGGTCCTCGAGGTTGAGAGCCCTCACTTGTTAGGTGAGTGATAGAGCCTTTTGGGTTGTAAACCATAGGGAGTGGTGCTTTGTTCTGTGTTTTGGGTTGCTTAAACCCTAAGGAGTTGTGCTTTGTTCTGTGTTTCGGTTGACATTAAGCCCTAGGAAGTTGTTCTGTTCTCCTCCCACAGACATTCGAACCTGCAATTTACAGAGAGCTAGTTAATTCTGTTAATAATATTTTTTTAATTTTTGGTGGTTGGGGGTTTATTTGGGAGCCTTGGTAACACTTACTTGTCTTGTTTGAGCAATTCTGCCAGAATGTATCTATTCTCAAGGTTACGATATCTTCTCTGTAAACTTTAATCACTCAGGCCTTGTTAAACACAAAGTTAAACATTGTTTGTCAAAAGAATTTCTCAACAAGATGAGCCTTGTGGTTTGACGTCTCCACATCTTGCATCTGATCAATACAACTGTAGCCACATTAACATTTTATGAAGAGATGCTGGAGTTGTTCCATAGAAATTATATTTAGCTACTTTTTGTTTAATATATTTACAGATTTTTCCCAATTTCTCTACAATAAAATCTACAACTGTTTGGTAAACCGCCTGGGTGAAGAGTTTTCAAGCAATCCCTCCCTTTCTTTCACATATTTGCAATCCATTATTTATACTGAAGGAATGATTATTTTACTCATATTTATTCTGTTTTCTGACTGAAAGATTGAGATTTCAAACAGGAAGTGAGATACATTTAATGAACATATCTAGCTCATATGTTGTCATCATGCTGTCATTTTTACAAATAAGAAAAATATCCAGAGTTACACATTGTTTGAAATGTTGTATCAGCTCAGTTATAATTATTAGAACGCAAGAAGAGGACCAATATGGTTTCAAAGGACTCCTCTCTCATATGGTGCCAGTTACTTATGCCCTTCTCTGTGATATGGAGTGTTAAAAACTAGATTAAATGGATCTGGTAAAGGTTCTTGTGATTTTGACATTGTCGTCTTCCTTGTCATATTTTTATAGGGGATATGACTTCATTGCCCATTCATCTGATCTTTAGACAAAGCTGCAGTGACATTGGAACATTCTAATTAAATCATTGGTATCTGCTTACTTGGCAATGTCACATATGCAGCTGATTTAGAAGCTGCAGAAACTTGCAGACTTTTCTGTGAATACCAGATAGTTATCAAAATCCACATGACTGAGTTAGTTGGCCCATGAATCATAGGAAATCAGTGTGTCAGTTTTATTTATGGAAATAGTCTTATTTTTACCTAGTCCAGGAAATATATCTGAAACAGTGACAGCTCTGTTTCTTGTAGATCAGCATTTTTACAAAGAAATTATAAATGTAATAAATTTTTGTTTGCAGAGACCAAATGTTAGCAAAAGTGAGCATGTCTGTAGCTGAATTTTTTAGCAAGGATATTTCTACTTGGTTCCCTAGACATAGCTAGTTTCTCACTGATCTGTATGCAATAGTTTCCTCTGACTTCAAATGGGAATGGCAAGCATTTCAAGTAAGGAATAAAAGCCTGTTCACCTCCTTTATAGTTTTCATAACCATTTAGTTGGGTGACCTAAAAAACGTTTAAGTACAGTTTATGTGGGGTAGAGCAAGAGAGAAAGAAGTAAAGCATCCTAGTAGTCACAGTTACATGACACAGAATCCAAACAGTCCTGCAGCTGGATCCAGCTTGGAGTATTATTGAACTTTCAGTAAACAAGAAAACAAATAAAAACCATTCTCATTTAATCAGAAATTATGCTCCCATGCAATGCCTCCTACCAAGCCATTGAAAGACTTTTCATTACTTCTTTTCCCAGCCTTTCAAATTACTCTTGCTACATCAAGCTCACGTTCCACTCCTGTAAAATTTTGCACTTAACAGCTGCAAACACTTCAAGCAAACTGAAAACAATTTGATTAGGATGGAACTGTACAACACATGTAATAGGTCTCAGATTTCTCTTCTACTAGTTTCTGCTACTGGCAACATTTATATGAGAACAGATTTGTTTGTTTTGTGAACATCACACAACTAATTATTGCTAAAAGGCTGGAGTTTCTCACAATTCAGTGAGGTCCAACCCATGCTTCCAGCACATAGCTGCAGCGAGGCTGGGAGCAGGCTGGAATCTGGACCCAAATCTGGATCTGAGGCATCTGTCTTAGCCTTGTCTCCAGTTATCATCTCTCCATCAGAGGATTATGAATAATGGATAGTCATCCCCAAATCTAGTAAACTGGCATGTACATCCCTTTTGAAATAATAAAGTCTTAACTGGAGTTTTTTAACCTGTGCCTGCCAGAGAGACAGACCCTCTCTGTGTTTTTTCTGACAATTTGTCTGCAATCTAACCTGCTGTGTAGATATTACTTTGACAGGTCCAGCATGCAAAATACGGCTTATATAAAGCACAAAGTACAACTGACTCTGGTTACTGCCATATTTGGATGAAAAATACTTAATTTACCTTTGTCCACCTTTCAAAAAATTTCATATTTTCCTTGAACTGCATTCAGTCATCCCAGCTGGGAAGCAGGGATCTGGATGGTATGAATGGAAATCACAAGCTCAATTAGGAAAATTCCATCTGGAAAGTCATAATATTTAGGATTACAAAGCTAAATACTTTTGTTTGGCTAATCCAGGACATTTTTTAATACACATGGATAGTTTACACTAGCATCCTATGGCCAGAAGCTGATAGTCCTTAATTAAGTAGAGTATCCCTTTGCCTCCAGAAGTGGATTTGCCTGAACGGAGACTGTGATAAATTGTCTAAGGGAAGAGTTGTTATATTCAGTTTCCAGGCAGCACAACAGAGGAATAAAGAGACTAAGTTCGTTAAGACTTCTGAAATTGTGTAAGTTATTAGCACATTTAGGAAGACTCAAATATCCTGACATGTTCCCTTGCTAGAACATATGCATAGTACGAAACATTTATTTTCATCTGAAAATTAAAAGTTTCACTAAATAACATTGTCAAATATGGGAAGATCTGGGGACTAGATCTGGGTTTTTTACACTCCTTCTCTGTAGATCTTTTCCATGTAAGTATTTATTCCCTGCACAAGCGACTGTCTACCCATATGATGTCTCCTGGGCTCACAGTGCTCACCTATAAACACAGATTATTTAGCCTCATTGTCTCTTCAGCATCACTAAGTAATTTCACACAAGCAATAAGGGAATTTCCCCATCCAGAAGCAGCCATAATTTGGCAGCTCCTTCTCCAGCCCTTGCTGCTATGTAAGCAGGGCCAGACCAATACCCCACCACTGGGGAGGCAGGAAAGAGACAGCAAAGCCAAGCCAGAAACGGACAGGAGTGCTCTGCTGTCCTCTGCACCAAGAGGAGAAACCCTTTCTGCAAACCCTGAGGCAAAAGCTTTCCCTGCAGAGTGAACTGGGTGGTGATGAGTTGTTCAGTTTTGTTTTCCCCCCCAGATGGCATTTTATCAATGGTTGTCTAGCAGTCCTGCATCTCTAGATATTAAAAGGAAGTGTAAAGCACTGAAAGGAGTGTGTGACAGACATGCTGCTGCAGTGATTAATGTGCTCATCCAGGCTGGTGGCTCATCACCCAGTCAATTAATCACTTTCCAGTATTTTGGAAGTCATTAAATTCTATACCATTTTTAATGTATTTTTACTGTTAGGCAGGCTTTCCTTTGAAGTGTGATGTCACCAATTCTGAGATTCTTTCCCACCTCATTTTATCTCTTCGCTGCCTGCTAAAACATATTTCATTATGACTACTGCTGTGCCAGGTGGGTAATTTCATTTTCTCACTACAACCTCTCTAAGGATGCACTCTGGCAAATGTTAAGTATGTGGAGGACATTTTCTCCTTCATTTCAGCTGTAGTTCCTGGGAGTTACTACTCCTGCACAAGAGGTCTAGCTCCAACAGGAGCTGTCCCCATCCAGCTGTTGCTGGGAGAGAAGGAGTTGGTGACCAGCATCTTGCTATCCTGCCAGAGAAGGTGGAAGTTATTTACTTTATGCATGAGAGGAAACAGAGGTCTATGATATGATCCCAAAAGAGCTCCAGCAAAAGGGATTCATGTCCATTTCTCTATCTGACTGTGAAGGAGGCCATATGAAGGTGGTGGACTGAAGGACCCCACAAAACACCGAGTGGGCAAATGAGTTATAACAAAACTCGATCATCTGACCTACTAATTTTCAGCTTTCCAGAGGACTTTTCACAGCTTTTCTCTTACCTCACTTTTTCTTTTCTAAGTTTCTGCATTTGGCAAGCTTCCTACAAAAAAATAAATCTTCAGCTTGGTTACTCTTATTAATGATGTCAGGCAGGGAATTTTGCAGCCAGAGACTCTGTGCTAGAAAAGGTTTTCAGCAGATTTGATAAGAAACATGAGGTAACAAGCTCTATTTTGAGAAGGAAAATGATCGATCGCTACCTCTGCACAAAGAGAAACAGAAGGTTACTTATTTAAGTGAAGGCTATGAATAAAATAAGCACCGCACTTTAGCTGAGTAACCTAGAAATGGGAGAAAACAAAATACAGTACAGGGTCATAAAAGCTGGATTTAGCAGGATGCAACCAGGGCAAACATCATCTAGTAGAGGTGACAAAGTTCACGAGACAAGCCTTGGGAACAGCGTACTTCGTCTGCAGGTGAGATAAAATGGGGAAGACTCCTACCTCATCCTCTGCACAGAACCCCATCAGTCTTATGTAAACTTTAAATTAAAATACACATGGGTATGCACATAAATGCATGCATGCAAATGTATATGGTGAGTACATCCACCATTCTGCCTTGTAATGCACTGGTAACTGGAATGCAAAGCAGAAGGAAAAGCACACTACCTCTGTTGTTGATTCATGTTTTGCTCTTGTCTGTCACTAATGTGAATGACTGAAGAATTAGGACAATGAAGTTTAGGCCTTTAGTCTTAATCTCATTGCATTGTGAACAATAACATTTTCACTGTCTTCAGCATCAGAGAACCTGTCCTTTTAAGTACAAAGAAGTAAATTCAAACAGCAGTATCTTGCCCTTGGGATGAGTAGTTGTTCAAATGACTAGGTTGTAAAAATTAAGTTAATGCTTTATAAAAGTATGTCATGATTTAGAGTCAAAATGCCAAGCAAAATTTCTTATGGCTTGAAGTTAGTCTTTTTCTCTTGTGATGAAGGTAAATTGTTAGTTCATAATTTGTGTCAAAGAGTTAAGCTATGCACAGGGCTATCCTCAGCACAGCTAGCTGGAACTCATCCCCAAATTTGAAATACTCATTATCTAACACTTAACAAGTTCAGCATCAGGCACAGTAGTGCAGGTACAATGTTTTAATCCACAAAATAGTAAACTACAGATAAAGATAGAAAGTACTTTGATTTGATTTGATTATTAGATGCCTAATTGTCTTCAACCTTAAGTACCATGAAAAAGGCAACAACTCCCTGATGAATCATCAGAGAATTCTGGTAACAAAAAAAAAAAAAAAAGGTGCCATTCAAGTGGGAGAAGGGACACCTGATCTAAAACCTCATGGAAGGTTTGAACCCAGATGTTCAAAGAACATTAAAGTGGTTCAGAAAAGAATAAGCAGAGAGTTTGCCATACAAAAGCACACAAAAGAAGCTTTGGCTCAAATCTAGCAGTTTAAAGGCTGAGAGACAAACTGATTGATGTCTGCATCTAGTCTAGGAGAGTAAAGGGAAACGAGCAGGAAGGTGAAGGTCTCTTAAGAACAAAGAGAAATGCATTGATTATGAATACCTTTGGGCAGGAATTAGAAAGTTCCTGAACACCTAAGTACTGACGTTCTAAACCCACCTTCCAACAGGACCAAAAGGCAGAAAAAAAACCCTTGGCAGTTTTAATATAGACCCTGAGAAATTAATCAATGGGATTAACATTGCCATCCTTCATTTCTCAGGGTCTGGACTAGATAGCAAAGACCAAATCTTCTGGGTTTGTAAAACCTAAAACCAGCCTTTCCTTTTTCTGCACTACTCACACTTCTGGCACATAAGGGTGCAATGCAGACCTTTCATTTTTAGGGCAATATTTTGAAAACTTCATCTTATTTGTCCAAGTGTAGTTTCCCCACACAGAATCATGTTTTCAGAGGGGTTGATTATGTCAAGTTTCACTTGAAGCTAGCTCAGAGCAGATGCATGGTGGCTGGCACACAGGTTTGCCTTGCACTAACCCCTAGTTAAATAGCAACATGGCAGCAGATTTGGTGTAGGTCACAACATACCTATGCTGTACCTACCCTGTGGCTACTACAGCCAGCTGTTTAGAATATGCTAGTTCATTTTGTAAAAGTGTCTCCTTTTTTCATGCTAGAGAGGTTTTTAGTGAAAGTGGTCTACACTTTATCTGAAGAAAAGGAACCTAATTACTGTGAAAAGCTATGCAATACATACAAATGTGGTGTCCGGACTGGTTTATATACAAATGCAAAGTAGTGGATAATAATGGCAGGAAACAAAGAAGCAGGAAGTCAGTAAAATTGAAATAAAAAGAGATACAGCTGTGGACTGCATTCAAATTAAATTGCTTCATTTGGACCCATTATTTACATTACTTCATGTGCACCAGAACTTAGAACTAATGACCCACAGTTTTCTTCCAGGCCTGAGCAGCAGCCACCATGAGAGGAAGGCTCTCATAATCAGTCAGTGTTCTAACATAAAACTGTTTATATTCACCAAAGGTAGCTCTGAATAGAAGAAACCCACAGAAAGAAATGGATTTCTGCTGCTGTTGTTATTATCCCAATTTCTGTGTATTTGTAATAATCCTGTGTTTACATCCATCATAGCTTTCCAGGGGAGGAAAAGGTGCAAGATTACCTCTCCTAGCACCTTCATTTTTAGACCACTTGAATAGGGAATTAGCTGAGAGCGGATGGTCCCCACAAGAATACCTCCTGATGAGAAGTTGGCAAGACATTGCTGGAAACATGATTGTATTACACATGTGCTTGAAAATACTTGGTACCTCACTAAGACATCGTGTAGAATTTCTTGGTGCAAAGGAAGCAGCCAGAAGCATTATATGAGAAAAAGTGCATACATCCTTAAAAATATAGAGACTGTCCAAGGACCTCCATTGAGATACAATTCACTGCTGCCACGAGTGGTGTAATTACAGTTGCAGGCCTGGTCAGTAAGCTCTCCTTGGAGTTCAGGGTACCCTGGGTAGCCCAAACCTGTTGACTTTGCAGAGTTTTAGTACAGTAGCTCCAAAGCTGCTAGAAATGAACAGGATTGGAGTGTGTAGTTCCTAAAATTACTTTTGTGATTATCATACTGTTGTGCTAATAATCAGCACATCACTTGGGGGAAAAAAAGTAAAAACAAAAATCAAAATCCACCAAACAGAAAACCCACAACTTTAAAAAAATCACATAAAAGAATCAGAGTAATGTATTTCTGTTTGAAGGGAACTTGAGAGAGTCATATATGAAGATATGGAAGTTCATGGCCAAAATAAAGTTTAAACATTTCTGTATTTTACTTGTAGTTCCCACCCTTGGTCACATAGTCACTTGCAGGTAGAAACGGGGGTGACATTGACTTGTTTTAAAAGTACACGGATAAGATCTGAATGAAGAAGCCAGCTTCTGGCTAGCTCAAGCTGGTGCTTATTCCAATTCCTTTTGAAGTCATTGCAAATCTTTCTGTTGACTTGAACAGAAGATGAATCAGACTCCTCAGCACTGAAGTGAATCACGGATTAAAACAAAAATATTTGTATGACTTGTATGACAACCTTATATTAAAATGAGTCACCTCTGGGTAGTGAGGTGCTGAGGTACTGCTGAGGAAGCACCATTTCTGTCTGAGAAGTGGTTGGACTGACTTTGCGTATTTCCTAAATTACATTCACCTGGACTCATTCCTTCAGTGGTTACATGTAGGTTCATCAGAGACACAAACTGCAGCATTACTATCTACATAACTAACTGAGGACCTGACTTTGATTTTCATCTGAAGCTCCTTGGAAGAGTCAAAAATCTGTTCATCACATCTGAGATCCCTGTAGGAGAGAAGCAAAAGTTACACTATCAGACATAGTCAAACATGCAAAGCAAAGTGTCCCAGTGCTTGTTGAGAAAGTGCATAATTGCTGGAAATACAAACAGGGACTTGTGTTTTTTCCTCCACAAAGTATTCTAACATGGCAGAACGAATAAGGCTGACTTTGTGTCCTGACAGCACCTTTGGGTTGCCCCACATCCTGCTGTGGGAGTCTGTTCATGGCCACTCCAGTGGGAAGGGTCATGGAGCATCTCAACTGTCAACACCCTTGAAACGATACATGATGATATACTCTATGTCCCAGTAATAACAATAAATAAATAATATTGTGACTTCAGAAGAAATACTTTAAAGGTTGATAAAGTAACAATAGAATCACAGCTAAAATATATGCAAATACTAAGAAGTGCAAGCAATTAAGGTTATCACTGCAATAATGTGCAATATTAAGACTTCTAGGTTCTATTTTTCAGAATATTTAGCACTTTTTTATTGCTCAGAGCTTAGCTTCTGTGACTGCTATATCAGCTATGGGCACTCAGCACTTTTCCTCTCTCACCACAGCTGTGTGAGGGCAGGCAAACAGAAATAAGGAACAAGGTAGAAAGCACCTGTGAAAAAAAAGGCCATGTTGAATATCAGAGTGCATCAGGTAGGACTGAATCTAATTTCCCAGGAAGTCACATAGTATATCTATCTTCTCTGAAACCATTTTGAGAAAGACTGTTATTGTTTATGAACAGTCTGTAATCAGCAGGTTGTAAGGAATCATTGAGGGGTCTAAGAAACCATATACTTCATCCTTAGAGCTCCCAGGATCCACTCTACCTGAGTCTATAACTAGGTGTACCACCAATATCTTTAAAAGTTCAACAGGTTTTAGGGCATTAGAGAGTCCTAAACAAAAGCTCATCAAATTCAGCTTGTCTGAAAACATCTGATTTAAGGACATAAAATCACAGAACTATAGAAAAAAAATAGGACAGATGGACCACCAGCAATCTAGTACCTAGACCTAGGTGCTAGAATCTAGTACAACCTCTTGTTCAGAGCAGGACTCACAGTTTGGTCAGACTGCTCAGGACCTTGCCCTTACAGTTGTTTAAAATCCCCCAAAACAGGGATTACTCAACCACTCTGGGTAACCTCTTATGGTAATTTTTTTTTCGTTATGTGCAATTACAATTTCTCATATTTAATCTCTTGGCCCTTGGGGCTTATTCTCTCACTGTGCCTCCTGAGAAGAATCTGGCTCTACCTTCTCTATAACACTGTAGTTAGATCTTCCCTTATCCTTTTCTTCTCCAGGTTAAACACCCAGTTCCCACTCAGATGTCCTTTACTCTAACTCCCTAAACATCTTCAATGCCCTCCACTGGGTCAATCTCTCTCCCACACTCAAATGTTGAAATCTTTCCCTTTGTCAGTGAATCAGTATGATCATCACTTGATTGCATGCTAAAAAGGCATTAAACAGTTCAGCCTTAACATCATCTATTTACAGCTATCTTCCTTTAATAAGTAGTAGAGAATTTTTTCTGTTTTGTTTTTATTTTTGATGCCAATATCCTTCTGCACCATTTCTTGTTGCATCTGGTGTCCCTTCTAGGTAAATCATTCTATTAGCTGGTTTTTATGTTTGCCTTTATATGCTTTTGTGCTCATCCTTAATGTGAAATCCAGTTTCCACTTTCTAGATACTGTTGTTAAGTCATTGACTGCAGCTGAATTATTCTCTTACTGCATTTCCTATATTTTCTCCATAATCAGAAAGAATTTGTGCCCTTGCCAATATGACTTTAGAGGGCTGCCAGGTTGTTTTAACTACATTTTCCCCTTCGGTCAACTTCCCAAAAGATTTTACAAAGCAATAAGCTGAGTTAATTGCAGTTCATCTACTTGAAATCTGTGGTTTTATTAACAGTTATTCTGCATTCCTACTATAAGGAGTGTGACTAAATAAACATATGCTGATGCACACACTCACCCTGGAAAATTCAAGACCAAAAATAAGTCCATCGGTATAAAAAAATAAAAGCACCTTAATTTAAACAAATAGTTAATCAAGTAAAAACTGAAAGCGAGTCCTACTTACCTCACTCACTAGCATCTTGGTCCTTTACTTGTACTGATAAACAAAAAGAGGCTGCAAGCTGTGATTAAGGCAACCTAAAAAGACATGTAAAAGGTAGGCAATGAAGATTTACTGTTCTTAACAGAGAAAACTGAGGCACAGAAGTAATCTGCATAAATAATGCAGACTATTTTTTGCAATAGTCAACATAGAACTGACAATCAGGAATTCCCTGAATTGTATTCTCGGATACTTATTTGATATCTTCTATTGTTTGAGGAAATCACTTTCTTTAATTTAAATGAAAATTTGGCACTAAAATATCTTTAAAGCCTCTGGTGTCAGAATACTAAAAATCAGGTAGGCATCCATTTGGAAAGTGCCGAGAGGATTTGAAAGGGCAGAAGAAGACAATGGTTAGATTATGTAAACAAGGAAATACCGACAATAATATATTTCAATTATGCATGTGTATGTGTATTAAAAATACCTCTGTGTTGCCTACAGAAACAGTCAGTGTTATAAGCTGTGATGGATTCCTTCTAAAATTACTTCCTTTGTCTATCAAAAAAAAATTATCACTGACTGAAGAAAACCAAGAAGTCAATAGGAAATCATACCATTAAAAAAAATGCAAATACTTTAGAACAGAAATGAAATATTCTAATAAAAATATACTTAAAGCATAAAAGATTCAAGGCTGAAATTTAGTAGATAGATTTACTATAAGAATAAGCTTCAGGTTTGGAATTAGAATGATCTGAAAACATTGAACACATTAAACATGACCTTTAAGCTTCAATTTCGTGTGTGGGAGTGTGAGGTTAATGAAATAGCTGAAAGATCATATTTGTAAGAAATCTGACTGCTGGTGGAAGTAATGTTAGTCTAGCCAATGCTGTTAACATTCTCCACAGTCAGTGGACTCTGAGGTCTGACATGTTATTTACTTGATGAAGTGTTTTATTCTTGAGCCCCATTTTTTGTATTTGCTTTGTTTTCTTCATGCTTTCCATGATTTCAAGTGCAAGAGTAAGTAGATGTCCTTTTGGCTAGGCCAAAACTGTGCATCCAAAGCCTGGAGAGCATTTGGACTGAGAGAAGAACTTGGTGCTTAACACCCTACATTGTTGGGTCTGGTTTTGTTTGTACCTGAACTGCAAGACTGGTATTAAACTTGCTATATTTGTGTATATAAAAAAATTAGTTTATGCTTTCTTTCAGTGTGTCACATAGATGATCTTTGCTCTGTAGTTTTTAGATTTAATTCTTGCTGGCAAATAAGCCTCTGGCTTCCAAGTCCAACAAGTAATTTGCTTCACTAGTGAAGCTGTATGGTTAAATAGCACCCCCAAAAAAAGGAAGAGGGGCGAGATACCAAAGTCATCAAAAAAAAAATTAAAATCTTATTGTGAAGACTGATACAGAAGTGGATGATTCAGATTGGGTTTCAAAATATTTCCTCAATAACATTAACTTATATATTATTGCCTCTGACAGGAGAACAGGTAAGCCAGGGGTCCAATTAGGTTTTTTCCTTACATCAAACACTCCCAAAATGCCAGAAGGAGGTGGAAGACACATTATTCTGTGCTCACTGCATCCCTGCTGGACAGGTCCTTTACTGGGCAGTGACATGTTGTCCACAGTCCCAATCTGAGCCCCGCAAGCCATCCCATCCCAGCTGAAGCCTGGGAGTGCATTGCCTCTCTTTGCTCAGTGGACCTCCAGGCTCTGTAGTGTATCCTGTATCCTCCAAGCTTGCTGGCTTGTTTGTTTGCTTCTTTTCCCAAAGCGGAGAGCACCTTCCCCTTTCTGACCCACTCAGAAAGCAACAAGTACACACAAACTGGGAGTCTTCCTCTCCATCACCCAGGAGACCTCTGCTATGGGAATATATGCTGTGATGCACAATATATCACATCCAGACAAGCATATCAAACATCACTGTCTGAGCCATCATAGAAAAGCAAGCAAGTAATACTAAGTATTTTACTGATTTTAGGGGTTTTACTGGTTTAACTGAGTGTCACACTTTCTATCAGAACAAAGATTGTTGGTAGTAGCTGACAAAGACATACTATATATAGAGTACCTTCTCGTTATTTAGGACAGTGTAAAGGTCTCATTTCCCTTTCTTTGTCTGTCTTGTATCTTACTGTTGTCTTGTACATCATAATCTCTTTTTAGCAGGAACTTTTTGATGTGCCATTCACCCCCTGGTGCTTTTTTACACACACAGAAATACATTAAAAGAACATTAAAGATATGCGAAAGACTTAAGACTGTCAGCATTAACATTGATTGTGCAGTTTTAATTTGGTCTCTCGTGTATACACGCTATGACGCAGCTGTTAATATTTTCCACAGAACCTCTGCCTCCGTCAATACACAGGATGGACAGAGCTTACCAAATGAGAAGCTATACGATATCTCATTTGTCCTCATCTATGGCATATAATTAAACTTCAGGTTTTATGCAAAAATATCCATTTTCTCATGGTCATTTCTAGAATTTTCATCATGACAGTGATTCTCTTGCACAGACATTCACAGACTTAGTGTTTGTAAGACAAAAAGACTATTACTGGGATTTTTCCATAGGGTGATGAAAACTTGGGAGATCAGATCTCTTAAAGCATAGACTCAGTTGCTGCCTGGATGACAAAAGAAGTTTTGCATCTTCAGTTGGATTGGATGAGACACTGAACAGCTCTTCTGATGAATTCTTATACCCTACATGGCCGCTTTCATAAATATATAACCACTGATACTGATTATCTTGAACTACATACCAAACATCTCCATCCTATGTGACCATTAGTGCAGCTGCAGGGACAGTTTCTCCTAACCATCTATGAGTAACTTATCCATGTTTGAGTTTGACTTTCATTAATTCTGTAGCAGGAACTGCCTGGGGGAGTCTCAGTGATGGGCAGACTCTCAACCTAGGATAGTCATCAACACACTGAAGCACACAGGTTATGCCCATCAGCTGGATTTAGGCACAGCAAGAGCAGTCTGGGGAAAATATCCAGGATCATCCAAAATTGCCACCTGGAGAGTTCCTGTGACAATTAGTCAAATGCTTCATCATGAACGTGATTACTGGTTCAGTCAATCAGCTGGCATCAGGGTGGCCTATTTTCTCATTCCAGTCCATTGTCTCAGATACGCAGACGAGCTGGGGACTGTACAGCAAATTCATGGTTTCAGGTTGCTGGGTGTGCACAAGGCACAGCCCTGATACTCAGCTCCAACAGCTCCACCACTATTATTCATCTATGCATCTCACTTATATCTTAAGTCTCACAGGTCAGGTCACAACTCACAAATATTACTTGCTTTCTCTTCTATGTTAGAAAAAGGTATGTTTTGGTGGGCAAAGTCTCTCCTCATTACTACTGCCCCATTTTCTTCAGGTTATCCTTGTCCCATGCCAGTCCTTGATTTAGCTATTTTTCCTCATCCTCAATATATATTCCCTTGCTCTGATCCCTTCCCTTCAAGTTGTCCCAGTCTGGGTGTGTAAGGTGTTCATACCAATCCACATCTGTTTGCATTACCACTCCAAATCTGTTTTTCAAGGATCCTCTTTGCAGCTCCCAACTTCGTTTTATTCAAGTTTTTCTTTCTAGTTTTTCCCCAGGGTCTCCACCCCACCTCCCCATGTTTATGTGGTTCACCTGAGACTAAGGAAGGGGTGTCTTACCCCTTCCTCTGTCTGTATCTAGCTTTTTTGTCTGTCAGTGCATGGTCAGCTCATTTCCTTAGCTCTTCATTGGATTTTCGACTTCTACCTCCCAATTCCATTGCTCATTTTCATCTCTCGGCTATAGCATTTGTCTGTGAACCTCCTGCACCTTCTTAAACTCCTGACAGGGACTACTATTCCCAAGATATTTATCCTAATCTACTCCCTCTGTCATCCAGACACTTCCAGAATTTTTCTGTTTTTTAGTCAAATCTCTCTCTCCTTCCTACTGAGGGGGTCAGCAGCAGGAGAAGGACAGTGCATTCATGGAGGAGAGGCCCCCGCACCCTCCCAGGAGACCCAAGCAGCAGTAGCAGGTTAGTCGTGCTCAGATCATGCAGCTGCAGTGGAGACATACACAGATGGGAGCTGCAGCATCAGTATCCACTGCTGACAATGTGTCAAAGGCCTGTTAATTTGCCAAATTTAAGCAGTTTCTCTCAGGGATAGTGCAAGGCTCATCCTTGACAGAAGAATTGGACCTGACCAGCTTTTCAGCCTTTGTGCCAAGATTCAGATCACCTTATTTAAAAGGTACCAAAGTTTCTTACCACAGCTAAAATCTCCCCCTCCTCCCCTTCCTTTCATTCTCAGAAGCTGCAAAAAAAGGTAATGTTAAAATTTATACACAAAATCAAACATTCTGGCCCCAGCAGCTGGTAAGGAAGATTCAGCCTTCACAGTCTAAGTCTGGCAAAGTTAAAAGAAAATGAAAACAGAGACCTGCAATAGGAAGTGTCAAGAAATGTGAATTATGGGCAGTCCTACTGATGCCTCCTGCATGAAAGAAACAATTGGCCTAGATTTCTGCTGTTTGCTTTATGCTATTTTTTAGCACTTCTTATTATGCCCGAAACTCATAGATGCAGCAAAACTCACTTTGTACAGCTATCCATATGCTTCTATCAAGAAAGAGGGACCATGACAGTGGAACTGGGCAGGAGCTGATACTATAAAGTAACACTAACTATTGGATACAATAGAAATACAGAAAAACAGTTGTACAGAATGCTGCATAGAGGTCTAAAGGAAGGTAAGTAAAATGTTACCTTTGCTTTCTATTCTCTCACTGTGCATGCTGTGCTGTTGCCTTAAGACTGAGTCACCCCTTGCTCCAGGCAGGCCTATTGCCTCTTAGTACAATTCATTGCCTATGAAATGCAGGTGCTATTTGTAGAGCTGTAGGGACTTTAATTCTGCTGTGGGTTTTATAACAGCTTGCAGCAGGGATAAATTTAAATGACTACTTTGTCATCCATTCCTATCTTTCTCTTTTTTTTTTTTTCTGTTCATGATGGAAGTTTTCCGCCTTTAAGATAGGACTTGCTGCTACCACAGCCATTGAGTAAATTTGCTAAGTCCAGGAAAAAATAGAGATACTCCCTTCCATGCTCTTATTTGAGAATATCCATCCCCTGCTAGACACAGGAGGAAATATGGTAACGAGTGATGACGAAAAGGCTGAGGTGCTTAATGCCTTCTTTGCCTCAGTCTTTAATAACAAGACTAGTTGTATTGAGAGAATCCAGCCTCCTCAGCCAGAAGACAGAGACTGGGAGAACGAACCCCCCGCATTCCAGGAGGAGACAGTCAGTGACCTACTGCATCACATAGACATACACAAGTCTATAGGACCGGATGGGATACACCCAAGGGTGCTGAAGGAGCTGGCTGGGGTGCTCGCCAAGCCGCTTTCCATCATTTACCAGCAGTCCTGGCTGACTGGGGAGGTCCCGACAGGTTGGAAATTGGCCAATGTGACGCCCATCTATAAGAAGGGTCGGAAGGATGATCTGGGAAATTACAGGCCTGTCAGCTTGACTTCAGTGCCCGGGAAGCTGATGGAGCAGATTATCCTGAGTACCATCATACAACACATGCAGGACAACGAGATGATCAGGCCCAGTCAGCATGGGTTTATGAAAGGCAGGTCCTGCTTGACAAACCTGATCTACTTCCACGACAGGGCAACCTGTTTATTGGATGAGGGAAAGGCTGTGGATGTTGTCTACCTTGACATTAGTAAGGCCTTTGACACCGTTTCCCACAGCATTCTCCAGGCAAAACTGGCTGCTCAAGGCTTGGATGATCGCACACTTTGCTGGGTAAAAAACTGGCTGGATGGCCGGGCCCAAAGAGTTGTGTGATTTATATCCAGTTGGTGGCCGGTCATGAGTGGTGTCCCCCAGGGCTCAGTTTTGGGGCCACTCCTGTTTAACATCTTTATTGATGATCTAGACAAGGGGATCGAGTGCACCCTCAGTAAGTTTGCAGATGACACCAAGTTGGGTGGGAATGTTGATCTGCTCGAGGGTAGGGAGGCTCTGCAGAGAGATCTGGACAGGCTGGAGCGATGGGCTCAGGCCAACTGTATGAGGTTCAATGAGGCCAAATGCCGGGTGCTGCACTTCAGCCACAACAACCCCCAGCAGCGCTACAGGCTTGGGGAGGAGTGGCTGGAGAACTGCCAGTCAGAGAGGGACCTGGGGGTGTTGATTGACAGCCGGCTGAACATGAGCCAGCAGTGTGCCCAGGTGGCCAAGAAGGCCAATGGCATCCCGGCTTGTATCAGAAATAGCGTGGCCAGCAGGGACAGGGAAGGGATCTTACCCCTGTACTCGGCACTGGTGAGGCCGCACCTCGATTACTGTGTTCAGTTTTGGGCCCCCCACTACAAAAAGGACATTGAATTACTCGAGCGTGTCCAGAGAAGGGCAACGAAGCTGGTGAAGGGTCTGGAGCACATGTCGTACGAGGAGCGGCTGAGGGAACTGGGGTTGTTTAGTCTGGAGAAGAGGAGGCTGAGGGGAGACCTCATCGCCCTCTACAACTACCTGAAAGGAGGTTGCAGAGAGCTGGGGATGAGTCTCTTTAACGAAGTAGCAAGCGATAGAACAAGAGGTAATGGCCTCAAGTTGCACCAGGGAAGGTTTAGACTAGATGTTAGGAAGCATTTCTTTACAGAACGGGTTGTTAGGTGTTGGAATGTTCTGCCCAGGGCAATGGTGGAGTCCCCATCCCTGGAGGTGTTTAAGAGTAGGGTCAACATAGTGCTTAGGGATATGGTGTAGTTGGAAACTGTCAGGGCTAGGTTAATGGTTGGACTAGATGATCTTCAAGGTCCTTTCCAACCTAGATGATTCTGTGATTCTGTGATTCTATTTCCGAGATACATCTTTCCTTCTCTAATCTTCCCACATTGGCTTTTTCTTTCTTGCCTTCCTCAAGCATCCCCAGATGACAAAAAATTCGTGCCTTCTTATAACATCTTTGAAATCTCTTTGCAGTCATTTCCACTGCGGTCCCACTGGTGCCCACTCTCTCTGCTCACATGGTATTTTCAATCAGTGAGCAAATTCTCCAGCTGTGCTGTTTAGCATGATGCAAAACAAGCTGATTAGTAACAGCAGCAACAGGAGTAATTAAAAAAGAAACAAGAAAGAATTTAAAAAAACCTACTTCTTGAACACAGAGTTTTCTGTTAACATTTAACTATTCTTCCTTTTAGGAAGAAAATCAACATTTTTAAATTAAATGTTTACCTACAAACTTCTGGTGAATCCAAAATTCATCTTCTATGTACAAAGCACTAGAAAAGAATACCAGTTACTGGATCTACTACATCCAAACAGCTGACACATAATGCTACCATTAATGCATAAATATATATATTTTTTTAGATTTCTGTAGCCTTTTTTGAAGACAATGGCTTATTGCATGAAATATATTGAGTAATCAATCTTTATTTATAAAGCTGTTCTCATGCATAGTACGTCTTAAAGGACTGTAAAATAAAACAGATAAAAATATCAGTGATAGATAAAACAGAAATAACTTTATTAAGCAAATGTTTCCAGAAGAGTGAAGCCCATATAAATTATGAAAACAACATTTGATCGAACAGAGAGAGTTCTTAAACTTTAATTTAAATGCATGAGCAGATGTGGCTGACCTAAAGTCACTGGAAACAGCAACAACCAAAAAAGCCAGTCTCCAAAATGTGGAGTATGAGATCAGAATTTTTTGCCATTTTCAGTGAGCCTGACTAAATTCCCTCAATTTGAAACCAAAACCAAGGGAATTAAATGAAAATATTTCTATGACGAACAGTGAGATTTGAACTGGGCGTTAAATGAAGTGGGCTGTTAGGAGAAATTATATAAAAATCTCATCCAGAATATATACATAGAAGACCTTGTAAAAACTATTCATTCTTTCCAGATACTAAAGATTTAATGTCTGGATTCTTTATGATCACGTATTTATTTCTGAAGATGCTCTGCACCATATTAACAACATATACTTGCTATACTTTCTGAGAGGAAAAATAAAAGGAGTGACTGAATGCAGTGATACGTGAAATTCAATATGCCCTTCAGGGGCAGGGTCCTCTTATTTCAGAAAATAAAGGTAGACATGCAAGAATGAATTGAAATGTGGCTGAAGCAATGGGGAAATCTGAGGTCCTAGATCCTGAAAACTTGATTTTTTCAATGTTTTTAACCAGGAAAGTCTAAATTAAAAAACATGAATAGTGCTTTAGAGAGGGACAGCTACCTTCCAGCTGAGTGCTCTAGTCAAAGGGTTTGACCCTCTTTCTGCCTCGTTTCCTTTTGTCTCTCTGTAATTATGTATTTTGCACTGTTTTGTATGCAGCATCAAACACCAAACACAAGAAAGCCTGACTGCCTTTTAGCTATCACCCCCTTGTTGAATTTTGAATAGAGCTCAAATCCTTGCAGGCCAACTATTTCCCAAAACCACTTCTCCTCCTCTCTTGCCAAGTCTCTTAGATGTATCTACAGTGATAAATGAAACAGGTCTGGGATGCACACTTGAGCGTTTGGCCATGATTATCCATACCAGTTAGCTGCTAGCATGTTCCATGGCACCTTTTGACCAAGACAAGGTTTCTCAGGTTCAGAGCTAAGATGGTCCAGATGTGGCTTCCAATAGTCAAAATAAATGAGACCACTATTTTTCTTTTCAAGAAAAAAAATAAATTAGCCAAATAAATGCATGTTGTGACACACTACGTGCTCTTCTGGACAAATGGTTGTTCTGGGCCATTTTACTTAGTAGTACAGACATAGACAAAATCCCTCCATTATCACAGTTTAACAGAAATAGACCCTGGCTTCCTAATCCAATTTCTCAATTCCAGCTTCATAGGGTTACTGAATCTTACACAAGTATCTCAGTCCATAATGAGATAGGATTTTACATATACCTATATTTCTGGGGCTTCCTCTTGGGATTACAATCCAGGCATTTAATTTCTCTTATTTAGCATGTAGCACACCTGGGAACTTACTCCCACATTTTGAACCCCACTCCCTAAAGAGATGAGTGACAAACCTTCAGGTTTTATATTGCCAAGCTTTCTGAAATGCCCACATCCCTTTTTAATTCTCAGCCAATGTATGCTGCTGGCTAAGCCTGAGTACTTGTAGCTTTGCTTCATTTCTCATCTGCTGTCATTCCTCCTCTTCTAGGTTAATTCCTTCCACCTCTCATTTCACATGCTAGTAGAAGCAGAATATCATCAGGCAGACATCACTGAGTATTTGTTTTTATCTCTTCACTTTGGCTGGTTGCTGTTAACAAAATCCTCTCAGGGTAATTTGAGAAGTGTCCTTTTACATCACCTTTATGCTATCATACTCTGGAAATGAACTGTACGAGAGTAATAAATAAATTCAGACAAGCTTCCCCCCCCCCCAACAGATTGTGTAACTGCTTGTTTGGCTTGGGGTAATATATACAAAACACCCCAAGAAGTAATTACATAACAGAAAAAGAAGGACATATTCTGAAATCATCTGTTAAGGACAGGGAAAATGTGGAGCTGCCTTGGCCTACTTAGTGGGTGTGTATTTCTGCATGTGGGAGCTGAGAAATGATGGGAGCAGGAGGTTAGATATGACAGCCCTACCCCTATCCTGAGCTGACTACCCAGTAAGATCAGCCTGAGTTACCAGTTTGGGAACAGAGCCCCCCCGCTTGTTAAGGCTAAGCTACCGGCTGTGCTTTCAGGGGTATGTATTGGTACTTGGCCAAATTAAATCACACCTTCTTTTCTTGCACCAAGTCTTCTTGCTCTACAGATCACCTTGCAAAGAAGGCCTGTCATTTTCAGCAGTTGCCTGTCTTCTTAATCTTTGTGCCAACTGCTAATTTTGTCTGTGAGGACTTCAAGATTCCTTTCAAGTCCCACAGGACCACACCTAGGTCACTGATGATTCCTTATTTGCAACTGTGGTTGCAAAAGCTGCAGTCTCATTTACCAAATGTTTAACCTTTTAAATCTGTTCCAGTAGCAGTAATATGGGAAACTTTTCACTGATCTCAAAACACTTCGTAAAGAAGGTCATCTGGCATTTGTTCTTTACAGACACTTGCCCAAGGTGACCTAGAAGGACAGTGACAGAACTGGGAAAAAATACAGATCTCCCGAGTTCTCCATCTTCTAGGCATTCTCCAGGAAAGGAAGAAATTAAGAAAAGCTGAGAGATCTTTAATCTCTACCTGAAAAGTCACTCAGAGACATGCATAAGAAGCTGTATTTTAATAATGCCAGGGAAGGGTAAAGGCTCTAGTTATAAATGATGCTTCTTTCAGAACCACAGAGCTCTGACTAAGGCCTGTTACTATACAGCCATTGAAAATGTTTCAGGTTTATGAGCTAGAGCTGAGACTACTTGCTGTTCAGAATAACATTTATTTTTCAGCTGAAGTATTTTGCAGACGCATAGGTAAAAATCTATGCAGAAACTTTATCTCTTCATACTTTGATGATACGTAAAGGACATTAGACATACTTTATGTCTTCAGTTAGATGCAGTCCAGAATGGCAATAGGTCCCTTAAGCATATAACATTAATGCAAATTATACAGTCCTTTCTGGAAATGCATCCTGTGGACTATAGCCAGATAACTGAAAACTTGTCATATAAGCAGCATAGAGTTCCAGTCGAAGGGCTTCCCGCCCAAATGCTCCCTTTATTCTTCATAATAATTATCTCCCCCAGTCATGAATGTGTTGTTGTCTCCAGTGTATTGCTAATCATTGGAAACAAAGTTCTTGAGTGGAGGAAGAGTGGCGGAACTGAGGGGGTGAAAAATCCATGAAGAAGAACTGGGGACTCTGGACCATCTGTTGTTAAAAGGGAAGACAGATAAATTGAGGTTTATGCAGGATAATTTTAAACCCCATCTCTAAATTGTGCTTGATGCTTTGTATTGTTAAGAAAAGACTTGTCCTCCTGCATGCAGTCAACAACCTTAATTTATTTTGGGGATTACACTGTTTCAGAATTGCTAAGTGACTCACAGTCAGCAGATGATGGAAATTGCATCAGTCCATGCTGTCCTCAAAACAGTGAAGTCACTGCTCCATTTTCTCACACCATTATAAAATACCTGAACTGTAATTAGGACTTGGGCTTGAGGAGATCTCATATGACTGGAAAAAGATAGATTTCATAATTTTTCATGTAATGCTGGACATCATTTTATCACTCTTATTACACACATACTGGTTTCTGTCAGTTTGTCACCACTGAAGTGCAAGAAATCTTGGAACATATGAACGCATGAATACTAAAATACTCTAGTCCATTCTTTGTTTTCTTTCCAAGTAATAGGGTTAGTTAGTCTACATTTTATTGATTGATGGATTTTTTTCATCAGTTCAAAACAATGAAGTAATACATCCCTTTCTTCATTTGTGATTTTTGGAGCGAAGGTAGCCTCTGGTCACTTCCCTGCACCATCTACTGTGTATCCTGAGAATATGTTGGGACCACTACAGACACACAGAATTTCAAAATACCTCAGGGATGCTCTCTGTACACCTGATATAGTCCTTTGTATTGCTCACATATTTCCTCCAACAGGGCAACCAGACTACAACAGGTTAGAAATGGCTGCTCCAAATTGTTCAACAGAGACGTTACCCTGTGTTAAAGGAAACCATTGTCAGTCTCTGAAGATTTAAAACCCACTCTGAGCCACCAGAAGGATGACAAAGAGACTTGCTATAGAGATGAATTCCTGTACTGACTTACTAGCACAATGCATTAATATGCAAGTTGCTTTACACGATGAAAAACAGGAAAGATTTCTTCTCCGATTTCATTATCCTACAAACCAAGTGGTAATATCTGTATCCTACCAAAAGTTAGCATTTCTGAAATAGGAACCTTATGAATGCTACTCAAGTTAGTTATTTCAAGTATATAGGAATACATAAACTGTGCATATATGCATATATGCATGTGTGCGTGTATGTGCTCTGTGATTAAGAGTTGAAAATTGCCAAGCAAATTCTATTCACTAAACTCGAATTGACCAAATGCATGCAACATTTTTTAGTGCCAAGTAAGGCTAATTACAATACTCAGCTGGTCTCCAACAAATGAGTGATTTTAACTGTTTGTTTTTCAGCTGCCAGATGGAGTGAAACAGATTAGTCTGTACCATGCATCTAGGGATGAGAAAAATCTCTAAAAATTCAGATTGATTGTTTCTGACAAGAACATTTTGTACCTCCAAACCATGTATGTTTGTAATTCCAACTCTCAACTAAAGAAACAATTGTTCATCTTGCCAGCACACTCCTAAGATAAGGCTGCATAATATCCATTTTCCAAAAGGATGCACTGGACCAGAGATTTTAACTGATTGAATTCTAGGTCACACTACCTTGTATTTAATTGATGGTATCTAAGAGTCTCTGAGGTTTGCCTTAACTCTACAAATAGCCCTGATGGTTTTCACTGATACCAGGATGGGCAATATGGTATGAATAAAGTACTGACAGCTCCATGTGGGATTTGAGAAATACTCACAGTTCGGGGAGATCTCGCAGTGCTACCTACCATGCTTTGATCAGAACATAGCAGGACCCAAAAGAGTTTATAAAAGGCTGTTTTGAAATTAGTGTTCTTAAGTTTGGATGGGAGCGCGGGGTTTAATCAGCCCATCTGGCAGCGCTGCTGAAGTGCCTTTTACGTCTGGCTGGCACTGGGGAGTTGGATTGTGATCCCCTGACGCAGCTGGACACCAGCTCTCTTTGCATGGGGGCGATGGCACCACATGGGGACTAAAGTGCAAATGAAGTTACTGCAGTCTGACCCTTTTGCTTGTATAATTAGAGTGATCCGAGGGGAACAATGCTTTTGAAGTTACAACGGCTGCTCCAGCCACATCCAGCTGATAGTTTGACAGATCCATGAAAACAGCATGTGTCATGACATTTGAAGACTAATAAGCAATCCCAGGAAACTCTTCAGAACAAGCTGTGTACGTGTGCGTATCCACTTTTAATTTGCATTTAAATAATTCTGCTTGTTATTTACTGATGTTTTCAATCCTTTTCCCCTCCCTCCATGTATCAGCAGGAGATTGTTATGTAAGAGAAGTCAAAAAATCTGTTTTTCACTGCTGGAGGCTGAGATGTATACAAAATTCTATTTATGTCCTTATTGCTAGATAAGGACATCTGTAGAATTTACGCAACCCACAAACATGAAGGATTTAATCCACCAAGGGTTTTACTGTGGCAGAGAAGTATAAGCCCAATGAAAAGAATGAAAGAATAAATGAACAATAATTATTCTGATATAGGTAGAGCCAGAGAGTATCCTAATTCCTTTGCATAATAGGACCAAATATCTCTGAGATATTCAAACAGAGAAATAAACACCATGATGTTGAAGATCCCTGGATAGATGTGGAGTCTCTAAGTTTTGGGTGTTTCAAGCATGGATTTAAGGACAAAGATTAGTTGGCTTTATACTTAAAGTGAGGGGAAAACCTGAAAGACATGTCAAAAGAATTCTCATATGTATTTTCCATTTTTTCTGTGAAATCCAGTGTAATATTTTTGCTCCAAATGGTTGATTTAATTTCTCCTAGTGAAACGTAAACTTTCTTTTCATCGAATGTGCATCAGGGTATACACGTTTACCAAATATAGACTATCTGAACAGCTATCTCAACCCCAAAACAAACAAGTTTCTGAGGATTTTCTTCTTCTTTCACTTGTGAATAAATGGTTTATAATGTCTGCCTTCAGCAATTTTTTGAGATGAGAATAATTTCCTATACCTATGAACTCTGAGCATCCTATACCTAAAGTTTTCCTTTTGTTTCTCCCTACCCCTATCCTGTGCGTTAAGACCACAAAACTGTTTATGTTAAATTTGACTGAAATTTGTTTCCTTGTGCCATCTGGTGGACATTATTTGTAAATGCGCAATAGCTTGCGCTTGAAGGTATTTCACCACTGTTGCATTGTCAGGCTTTCTTTTGCGAGACAGTAACGACTCTGGAAGAACTTCAGCTAATGTAAACATTTATGTATGCCTCACTTTAATAGTATGCTACATTTTTATTTTCTGGAAGAATAGAGGAGCACAAAAGTTAAAGCAGGGTGAAAAATTGTTCTGTAGTTTGCAGACAATTCTGTATTTTGAGAGCTGTTACATTTACTTCACAGGCTTTTTCTGCAATACTACTCCAGTGAAAAAGCCTTATAATAAATCAAAAATAGCTGATGATTTCAGGAAAACTTTGCAAAAGTCATCAAAATGGTAATGTTGTTCCTTTCGTAAAAGCAAAACTTACTGTTTTTCTTAGTTGCTTCAGAAACTTCCATGTAGTAAAATGTCAGAGAACTAATTAAATGAATATTTTATTAAAAAGCTTTTTAAAATATCACATTGAAATATTTTATTTAAAGTCACTAATAAAGGTATATAAATAGTTATTCTTCAGGCTACAGTTATTTTTTTCATTTACTGCCATATTTATATGTGGGTAATGTGACTTGCTCCGCTTAAACTAATCACATATTATTTATTCATTTCTAGTACCCCCCCCCAAACTACCATTCCATCATTTTTATTGTTTTTATTGGTTGTAAAGTCCATGAAACTTCTTTTTGAATAAGAGAAGGGAAAGAGTCAAAATTACTTGTTTACATTATGAGAAAATAATCCTTCAGGATTTTCATTTTTCCTGGAGAATTTTCCCCTTGTTGGTCACGTGGGTGACAATCCCAAGTAATGTTCATACAGAAATTCAAATTTATCCTGTAAGTAAAGTGATACTTTAATCAATTTACATTATGGTATTTCCAATTTTAAAATTAGAGATATGAGAGACCTTAGAATACAGTTCTCATTGAACTTACTTTTTTTCTAATAAAATTTATACTTTTCAACTAAAGTTAGATGAAAACATCTCTGTTTCATCTGGTGTCTTCCTACATGTCATGAGTCTATTAGGAAAAAAGTTGCATTTAGTTAGGAATTAACTTTGGCTTTCAAAGCTTAGATAACTGTTACACTGAAAGTGTCTCATTTCTGTGCATTCATGTCTGCTTAACAATTAACCAAGAATGACTTTACCAACTGTGTCTAATTTAGCTTTTGTGCTTAATTTCTAGGATTAAATTAAATACAGATGGCCCCTGAGTGGTAAAATAATCATAAATTAGTCTTATATATTGAAATTAACATGGCAAAATATTAAAGTGAAACTGAAGTACGTTTTTTCCTGTGCTGTGCTTTTTATAAAAGTTAGGGTGATGGCATGTGTAATTGAGCAATCCTGTGCTACAGAACTGGAGCCCTAAAACTCCATCTGTCCAGAGAGTCACCTCCTATGATGTGGGGTACTTTTCCACAGAATTACACAGAAGGATTTTCTGTTCTTAACTACATACTCCATTAAATAAGACAGGATGAATATTAATATTTAGAGATCTGCTCCAGCTCACAATGTAGTTTAGGGGCATAGGCCTTATGAATTCAGTGAGATTGAGGCACTCTTTCTTTCTGTGCCCTACATACTCTTGCACACTCATCCCCCTCAGCTCAACATATAGTCAACAAAGAGCTGTTTATCTCAGCATGCAAGAACAATCAGATCCCAAAAATTTAATTTAAAGAAAAGATGTTTTAATTCTCATTCTTGTTCCTAGAAAGTCTCTTTGAGGGCAAGGTTCCCCTCTCAGGCTTTCTTCCTAAGATTTTGACATGAGATAGAAAGAACTCCTCAGTCTACATGCACTTCTTAAGAAGATTTGCGACCTACACAGACAAGAAGAAGAGTTGTTTTTATGAACAAGTGGGACATGTAAATATGGAGGCATAGACACAAGCTTTCTGCTCATTTAAACCATGGTAAAGGCATAACCTAGCCTAAGTGAGACACACTAAATAATTAATTAGTTAATTTATAAGAAGGGTAGGAAAGAGAGCTTGAAGAATTAAGTCAGTAGTATGAAACTTCTGTCATTATTTTGTAGGTGGGCAGCCTATTAATATTTTTTCTGAGGATCATCAAGCACCTTCAAGTGTTTCTGTTTTATCTCTTCTATTTAGAAGGGCTGAGAAGTACCTTCCATCTCCTTCCTCTCATCTGTCCTGCTTCTCTTCTCCTGTTACAGTAACCACCAAACCATTCTTCAAGAAAGCTGTGCCTACAAGCATAAAGCAAAGCATGCACAGAAGTGAAGACAACGGAATTGGAGCTGATTTATTGCTGTCCTCAAAGCTTCTGTTCAAAGGACTCCTGCTGACTGTAGGGATAACAAAACAACATTATGTCCCTAGAATCATGTCAGAATTAACCCTCTGACCTCAAGTTCTGTTTGTCCTCCTGCCTGACACACACAATAAAAATGTTTTACTAACAAAAAGTTATTCTCTTTTTATGTGTGAAAATCAAGTAACTTTGCTGAGTGTTACACTGATACATCAGCTGTGTGGCAAGAGAAAGCCTATGCCACAGGACACAAAATCAAGAGGCACTAGTGCATGTTTACCCTTGATTATCCCAGATTTCTATGTCAGTCTACATGTACCCTTCCTGTTCTTATGTGACTAAGCTCTGAGCCACCTTGCCCAGCTGTTTTTCTGTTTGATCTCCCTCACCTGGCTTCTTCACCACAGCTGGAGTGGTGCTACTTATGTGGACTCTGCTTTGCAGAAGGATGATTTCTTCCTCCCCTTCCTCTGCCAGGCAAAATGTCAGAGAAAGTGGTGCAGACCACACTTGCTGCTTGTGTGGGGTCATGGGACACTGAGTGAGGAAAGAGTTTAAGGGAAGGATCCCATGCCCTAGGCCGGTGGGTATGGGAGGAGAGGGCACCAATGCCCCACTCACTAGACTGCAGCCCTCCCCCGACATCCTACAAGGGAAAGCCTTGTCCCTCTACTAAAATGGGAGTCTTGGGAGTAGGAAGCTTGCAGTGGAGAGAGCAAGGAAAGAGTGCCCCAAGTCACAGTTCATAGATAGCTCAACAACTTCTCATCTGATAGTGTCACCTTGTTCAGTCATGTCATGGCTCTTTGATATCAGCACTGTGCACATGTAGTCTCTAGGACGGTGAGGTGTTTACAGCAAACAGGAGCACCTGATTATGAGTAAAATCAAGAAAATCTTGCATTTGTTTGTGCAAATGGTAAGTAGAGGCAATTTGTTTTCCTATATATTCAAAGATTTTCTTTATTTCAGAAAAAGAGGGAAAAGAGTAAAATTGTCCTTTTACCACTGCACCGCTTCCACCACCCACAGCAGTGTTCTGTTGCACTGATTTCTGCATTTGCCTCTTCTACCACTGCAAATCTACAGATTTTGGTAATTGAATAGAATTCAAAAGGCCGCCTGTGCTGGTACATATCAGCACACAAGAGCCTCAGTGGCACATAGTTATCTTCTCTATCCTGTCTTTAGACATCTTTGCCCCCATTTCTCTATACATCTAGCTTTACATAATTTGAAACCAGAGGGCACAGCACGAACATAACCACATCACAGCCTGCTGTGTCTCCTTTGCTCAGCATGTCCTGTATGACGGAAACTGATCCTGGCCTTCTGAGACCAGGGTCCCAACTCCACCAAGAGGAAGTTCAAATTTACAGGAAAAAAAACGAAGGCATGTAAGAAAGTAGGAAGCCTACAAAAACTACAAACACTGATTTCTCTCCTAAATCAGCACCCGATAAATTTGCCTGTCCTAGCAATAATATTTTTAAAGCAGAGCATGGATTACACATGGCCACTGAGCACACTTTATATTCTTATAATACATCTGAACTCCCTTTCATATTTAACAAAACAGGATGCAGGACTGCATATAGATCTCCATATAATCATGCTTATACTATAACTATAGTTAGTAAGTTAACTTTATTTAGTAAACTAAACTAGTCAGTAAGTAAGCTAAAGCTTACTATTGACAATTTAGTTTTTTGACATCTCTTAATAATCATAAACTTCTGGTGTATTTGAACTATACACTATTAGGCCTGAAGGGATCTTTATGATTAACTGTTGTGATGAAGAGGAATCACATCAATTAAAAAAAAAAAAAAAAAAAGACTATCATCTAATTGCAAAACCTTCCCAAATCAGGGATAAACCCAGAGAAGTAGTTTAAAAGAAACAAGTCCCACATCCTTCTGATGAACCTGGCTTGAACATACACATGGCTCTTTTCTATTGTTTGATATATATTTTTCTGTGAACAAACTTTTGCCTGTTTTTTTTTTTGGGGGGGGGGCGGGGAGGAGATGATTGGTTTTGGTTTGTTTTGTTTTAATTCATGTGTATGTCTGGTCTGTCTACATCCACCATATAATATGCTACGGTCCAAAGAGCCAAGTTTGAGGCAGGTGCATCTGTTGAGCTTGCTCAAAAGCTCCTTTGAGATGTGCTGTAATGTCAGAGGTGAAGTCTCATAAGAGGAGACTCCATTAAAATATTAGCAGGATCTAATCTCTCCAGCTAGATACAAAACAGCAAAAGAAATTTCATTATCTCCTTGGTAGTTCAAGAATCATAGAATAAAAGGAGAGAGAGAAAAAATCAGTATTTTTCAGATTACACAAGCCCTTCACTTAGTGAAGAAATTCCAGGGTGTTCAAGAAAGATGCAGCAAGTGTGAAGTATCAACAAGTGCTTTGTAAACACCCTTAACTAGCCCTTTCTGGAAAACAGAAATTCTGTCTTCTGAAAGCTTTCAAGGACTAGATGCGATATTTTTTAGAGGCATCAGAATGACATTTTAAAGGTACTAAAAATAAATGCAAATCAGTTAGGAAATGGGAAAAAAATTCAAACATTTAAAAACTCTAAGGGAAGGACTAACAAAATGAGTTGGTTGCCTCCAGGAAGTGATAGTATTGAATACATTTTAAGACACACTGAGAAATATTTCAAGCATTTTAAGCAAGCAAGACAACCTGCTTGCACAGGGCAAAAAAAGACTGCCACATTTGTATATTTTGCCTTGAAAGTTATGCAATTTTCCAAGACAATGACTGTTTTTATTTGGTTTTGCTAAGGTATTACCACTAACAAGCAATTATGACAACCAAGTTTTATTTACTATAATATCACTAACACAGTGCAGTCTGTCAAAGCACAGATGAGAACACGAAGCTTTTGACAAACCTGTGCTTTAGTCATGTAGGAAAGTTTTTGCACCATCTAATTTTAGGTAACTTATTCAGGTACTGAGCAACATTAGACAAGCTATTCTAGCTCACTGGGGTCATAGTCCCCAAATCATATCACTGAGCCAGATCCTTTGCTCGAGCAGGTAGTAATGAGATGGGGTGAAAGAGCTGAGCCCCATAGCAGGGCATTGTCAGGACCAAAGGACTTGCTGGCACTCGACAGCAGGAATGCCTATGTCTCAGAAGGTTGCCCTTCCCAAGAAAAGCTCAAGAAGCTACGTGAAGAGGCATGCAGCCACATGTGTGTCCCTACCAGCTGGCCATGTCTTAGTGGGTTGGGAAGAGATATTTTTCAGGGGCTTCAGCTGGAAGCTCTTACTGGTCAAAAAGAAGCCAAGACAGAATTATGCAGACCCTGATTCTGTGATTCTGATAAACTCCTCAACTCCAAGTGGTTTCTGACTACATGTCCTTCTCAAAATACTTTTGCTTTCCCATGTACCTCAGCTCATTTAGGAAGGCAAATGCTCTAAATGATGCAGCTCCCAAATCTCTTCAAAGCAGATATTTCCAGGAGAAAGAAACCAGGCCACAGTCTTCTGTATGACTGAAGAACTGTGCTGCGGGCTGTCAGCATACTTTCCTGTACCAGAAATGTTTCATTTCCTCTGGACAGCCTCACCACCGCAACAGGAGTGGTGATGCCTCCTCCCTCATCCTGCCTCGTCTGCCTGCACAAATGCAGCTGGCTTTTTGGCATTTCTCAGCTACCTGCAGAAGAAAAGTGACAGATTTGAACTCCATCTGTGAGAGATGGACCCAGACATCAGGCCTTAGGATATCGGTGTGAAAAGACAGGTCTCACTGCTGCAGTCCATGAGAGAAATCCTGCTAAACTCTCTCAGGAATCAGAGTGTATGACTTCAGTCGGGGTTGGGTTCAGGTCTGCAGCAGTAGCCCTGGCTCAGGTGCCCATGCTCTGAAGAAACAGAATTTCAGACAGACCCCTGTGCTTTGTGCTTAACTGCCTGCACCCCTTCTCAGATTGCAGTTTTAGCTTTACAGCCTGAAGAGTGTGGCTTCTGAGGCCATTCATGCATTTTATGTAAAGTGCATGCTTATATATATCTATATATATATATGCAATTTATATGCATGCACATGTCAGTACCCAGCTTCCATCCCCTCAACATCTCACTATAAAAATAAAACCAAATCAAAACAGCCCCTCTCCCATCCTTCTGGGCATTTCCTGATTTCCTCTTCTAAATCTCACAGCAAAACAGATGGTGGAGAAATTGCACCCTCGTGTCTCCTGAAAACAGGACGTTCATATATTTGACAAGCTAAGGGGAAAGCTACTAACCCAGCTCTCCATAGAGTATCGGCTAACAAGAGCACTGATGGAAGTCTCAAACAGTAAGAAAATCTTAACTGGACTTTGCATCCTATTAGATGTAGAGAACTCATCTAGAAGTCAGGAAGACACTGAGACATAGGTGCTGCTATTTCCTCTGCTAACAGAGCAACTTGTTCGAGGTTGGTCTGCAGAGGTGCATGGCAAGCCCTGATTGCTCTGCAGGAAGCTGTTTGGCCTGCCTGGGTCTTGAATCACATGCCAAAACTCAACTTGACCCTAATTTGTAGATCTTGCACTGGAGAATTTATTGCCAAGGGACTATTGATGGTTCCAGATGTGAAGACATAATTGTATTCATTCTGCATCAGGAAAAAGAATTACTATTGCCATTATCTACATTGTAAATGACATGGAACAATTCAGAATAATTGAATATTTGAAGGCCTGAATCATGTAAGGACAGTCTTAATGAAAACTCTGTGTATCAATATTTTATGCTTGAAATGTGTGAACAGTAAATGACTCTTAATTCATGAATCTTCATAAATATTAGATTATTCTAGATGCATTCATCGTGCAATGCATTTATCGTTTGTGAACAGCTTAAAGGTGAAGTTCTTCTCAAGATCCTCTTCATTTGCCAAAATCAGACTTCTCTGACTTACACATCCTTCCTTCTCCTGAAGTTTTCACAAAAAAAATCCTTGTAAAACCTCGCTAATTCACACAACACAGAGAGCAACCGTTGTAGAAGAATGAATTTTGCAAATTCATCCCTTGATGAGCAATGAGAAAAAGAAACAAGTATCACACATTGTTAAGTGTACAAATATGTAGACAAGACTACATTTTCATTTTTTCTGGTGAAACTGTAAGTTTAATTACCCAAGTTAGTATTTTCTGTGATTTGACAGAAAACCTAATACATATTTTCTTCACATTCTTTCATGGGAATACCCAAATAACAGATTTTTGCTAAAAGCAGGGATAGAGTTGCATTTTTTCCACAAATTATACAGAAAAGTCTTTACCTGCTGTTTTGAAATAAAATGGTTTTGATTATAAAGCACAAGGCTCAAGTGCTTTTTTATGTGAAAATAAGACTTATTTTGGCGCATAAACATTTCAGACCTTGATCCAAATAGCAGATGTCTACATTTGTTGAAAAAACTTCCTTTGATCTCTGGCTATCAGAAAATTGATGAAAGAGCAGCTATGTCTGAACAGTTTCAACTCCTATTAAGTCTGTGGAGAGAAATAGGCATTTCTGGGCCATAATCACAGGTCTAATTAATCACTCTTCTCTCTGTTTCTTTTGTTAACTCTAAAGGCTGGCTAGTGAATGTGATAGGCTCTGGTATAAATATCTAAATTTGAGGCAGCAAAAAATATATAAAAACAAAAATTCTAGGTCCAGCTTTTTCCCAGCTCCTGCCTATCCCTCGATCCTATTGTCTAAGTGGTCTGTATCATCAGAACACCAGAAGACACTTTGCCACTGTGAGAGTGGTCAAACACTGGCACAGGTTCCCCAAAGAACTTGTGGAGTCTCCATCCTTTGAGATATTAGAAACCTGACTAGACTCAGTCCTGGTAACCTGCTTTAGCTGACCTTGCTTGAGCAGGGGAGTTAGACTAGGTAACCTCAAGAGGCTCCTTCCAACTTCAACCATTTTGTAGTTCTGGGATCCTCTTTCAAGAGTACCCATATAGAAAAGAGGTTTTGGATGTAGCAAGTTAGAAGTGCCCCATGAAGCATTAATGCCACCTCTGGGTGCCTGGGAAGGACTGTGTGTGCTTGAGAAGCATTCGAGCTGGGAAAGTACAGCTGGCAACAAGCTTTCTTGTGGATCTGGAAGTCTTTTGGGTCCATCAGCAAAGAAAATTGTCCCTGCCTATGACCCACTGAAAGAATGTAAGATCTATGTTACCTATACCTTCAGTGAGGATCTACCCTGTGAGCTCAGACTGCGTATTTAAGTTGAATTGTATAATGACATCTTCGTATGATTGAAGGGGAAGGGGAGAAGTATGGCCTTCTAAAAACAGGCATGCTCCAGATGGAGAGAAGGACAAGTCAGGAGCTGCAGCTGGCCTAGCATCTGTCACTGCACCTGAGGCTCTCTCAAAAATCCTGTTTTCATCATTTTATCCTCTTTGAAAATCAGTTGAAGAGGAGCCCACAGGATTAGGGCATCCCAGAAAGGAGACACGGGTCTGTGAAGATGCATTGCATGACATGCATGAATGGACCAGCAGCTGCATTCATGAGGTTTAAGCAAGGACTGCCTGGATCAGAGGGTTGGACTCTGTAACATGAACAACAACGCCAACCCAGCTGGCTTCATAGGGGTCTTTATCCAATGAGTGATGGGACAAGCTGGATCACTGGAAAGGGGCCAGAACTGCTATACTACTTTTTCCTTTCAAACCTGGACTTATATACAAAAGAATTGCACTTGTCATGCTTGCTCGTCCTTTCTTCTTTTGTCTGTCATACTGTAAACTTTTGGAGATAGAGGAGGGATATATTGTTGCTTCCAAGTACCAATTCTCTGAGTACAAATGAATCAGATGAGAACTGTGTGAGATGCTTTGTAAATAGAGATGAGTAGAGTCTGAAATAGCTCATCTGAAAATGTACGCACAGATACCATCAAAATACTCATGGGCGAATGAATAATACAATCTGTTCGACATCTTAAAAATAGTGTGTGGGGTGTATGCTCTCTAATGCTTTCAAAAAGCCATCCTGTGGGACCATCGATGGAAAAAGGAGATCAAGAAAGTGGAAGTTAGCTTGTACATGAGAAAGTCTCTCTAACTTCTGAATAAGTCATTCAATACTTATACATAAAGACTACACTGCTGAAGACTTTCCCCCATACTTAGAGAGAAACATTGCCAAGTTGCTGTCTGGTGTTAAATGGGTTGCACACAATAGATGTAAGAAGCAAATGATTCAATGGAGCACTTGTGGGTTACACAGAATTTTGCTTTCAGTGTCATCTTCCATAATAAAAATGCAAATATAAAGCTAATTCAGTTACATGAGGACTCAATAAACCTTAGTAAGAGCAAAACAAAAGTGTTGGATTGTTCTTCTAGTACATTATAGTCACATCTGATTTCTTCACTAATGTTCTTTTAGGAGTCACTTGCTTCTATCATTTGAAAAGGTCGCAATTCATATGCCAAATGGTTCTGTACTGTTCTAAGTCTAGTGTCAAAACAGATGAATAGCCTAGTGACCTCTGGGAGCTGTTGTCTTTATAATACGTGGCTTGTTAGAACATTTTCTATGTGAGATACAATTAAATAAATATCAAAGTCAGCAACCCCTTGAGAGAGAGCAGTTCATCTCACCTAGCTTTAGCCACCTAAGTTAGTCATCAGAACTCTCTGTGTAGTTGATGAAGCTCTCTTGGATAGTTACTGAAGGTGATTCATCTCGTCCTGAAATAAGCAACAAAGAGAAGTGAGACGAATTGTCCTTTGGAGGTACTCATCTCTCTCCATCAGCTAAAGAGCGAGCTGACATAACGGCCTTAGGGTATCCTGGATGATTAGCTTTAAGATCTCTAGTCACTTCTAGCTGTTCATCTGATCAATGGAATATTATGATTTGTATGCACAACAGCTTTTAGAGATCTTGTTTCTCTACCCTTACTTCATAAGTAACAAATTCTCTAATTTATGGGCAGAATGTATATGCATACATATATATATATAAATGTTCGTATTTACATTTATACATATATACATATAAATGCATATTTAAAGAATAGGTCATGATATAGTGCTTTATACTTCTTTGAGTATTCCACTGTTCTTTGCTTTTATTTTTTAAGGCTGGATAATGATCTTCATTCAGTTTTAATTATAGCAGCTGTCAATTATCCTTCTGTTAACCTGAAGATAAGATCATTCTGCTCTTAACTTTCAGAAATTTACAGGGAGAGTGAACAGGATTAACATTTCCACAGCTCCTAATTCCTGAAGAGCACCTTGATATTTCAACAGAATTGAAAGGCATGCCACCAGGTTGAGTATCAGGGATAGGGAGACAGAGCTGAAGTACCTGATTACCAGAACTGACAGTTCACAGTAATTTATCTTTAAATTTTATCTGTCTAGCTCTTAATAAGTCATGCTAGTGTGCATACAGAAAAAAGCTTAGTGATAATGGTCATGGCCAATAATTGAACAAGTTTGGGCTTCCTGAGTCACAGCAAATTAGAAGGACTTGTTACAGCAGATGTTAGCTATGTAACAATTTTTTTAATGACACAGCACCCCTTGAGACTGCTTCACCCATTTTCTACTTTGTCTACTAATGTTGCCTCCACCATGGAGTCAGAATCTCTCTCTTTTTTTTTTTTTTTTTTAATTTATATTAGCAAAGGTTGCAACCATGAACCAGGTACCCGCATTTGGCCTGAAGCATAAGGGAAAACAGCCCCTCACTGATAAGTCCACACAGATGGTAACCTTTAAGATCTCTGTACAAATGCCATATTTGCATCTACTGAAGAGTGAGACACTCAGACTGGAAGGAGCCAAAGTACACATCTGCACAAGCCTAATACATAGGAATGTTTCTTAGGTTATGGGCAACTGTGTGTGCATATATGCACAGGCATACGGAGAGGTATGCTGAAAACAGAGAAGGTATAAAGTCCAGGAGAATATATTAGTTACCAGAGTTCTAGAGAAAAACATGGGAAGATCATCTGTGCCCAATGTGTGGAAGTTACTGCACTGAAATGCTACATTGCAGTGAAGGAGCTCAGGGCAAAGATATTTATGAATGGATATTTATAGCCAAAAAAGAAAAAAATAGTTGCCTCCAGCTTTTCTATTTTACTGAATGTTGGGTTGGTTTTTTTTAAATGGATTGCTGTAAGTGTCTACTTGTCAGTGCTGACCTGTGTAAAACATGCTGTGGGAGCCCTGAACTGCAAGAAAAGCCAGGAAAAATAAATGGCAGTGACCACATTCAGTAAGAGTAGCTAATGTCAGTGCCTGGCAGAAAGATTTAAATAGTAAAAATGCTCACTGTTTTAAGTAAAAGTATTCATCCTTCAAAAAATAGTACATCAAATCTCCAGACTGGATTAAAAATTGTAATTTAAATATTTATTGCACTAAACATCTGTGATGGTTTGACCTTGGCTAAATGCCAGGTACCCACCAAGTCGCTCTATCACTTCCCCCTCTTTCCCCTTTTTTTCTCAATAGGGCAAAGAGGAGAAAGAAAATAAGATAGGAAAAAAAAACAACCCTTGTGTAAAACAACAGCAGTTTTAATATAAGCAAAGCGAAGCAAAGGTCCACTCACGGAAGCAAAAAAAAGAAAACAGATTTATTCTCTACTTCCCATGAACAGGCGATGTCGGGCCTTCTCAGGAAGCAGGGCTCCCATACGCGTAGTGGTTGCCTTGGAGGACCAAGGGTGACCCCACCCCCTTCCTCCTTTTTCCCAGCTTTATACTGAGCAGACGTCATATGGTATGGAACATCCCTTTGGTCAGTTCGGGTCAGCTGTCCTGGTTGTGTCCCCTCCCAAGATCTTGCCCACCCCGTCCCACTGGGGGGGGAAATGTCGGAAAGAGCCTTGGTGCTGTGTAAGCACTACTCAGCAGTAGCCACAACACCAGGGTGCTATCAACACCCTGCCAGCTCCCAACATAAAACACAGCACCATGAGGGCTGCTACAGGGGAAAACCAATTCTGGCTCAGCCAGACCCGGTACAACATCCTTCATTAAAAGTACTCCCTAGAGCCATAAAAAAATTTCTAAATAATGTATACAGACAATAAGAAGATTTGGGGGGAACAATGATGACTTTACCTATGGAATATTTTTTCAAGTCCTGATCATGTAGGGTCTAACACCACAAAAGTGATGACTTTCATGACGTTTGGCCAAATTCAGCATGAACCATTTCTTGACAGTTGACTTCTCGGTGACAAAATTGTCATTTTGAAGTTACACTAGAGAACTGCTATCTTGCTGCAGATGCATCTTTCCCTGTGATTAATGTTACACGTACATTGAGTTCCTCTGGGAAATATGTGTTTGTAATAGGAATTCTGACAGAATATTATTGACTTCACCACAGCCCCCATGTTTTGCTTATGAGTGACAGAAGTTGTATACATGGACCTGAATGTTTTCCGTAACAGATAAGGATGAAAGTGCAAGTAAATATGCAAAATTAATACAATTTATTATGGTAATTTTGTCTTGCCTTCAATTAATGGTAGCGGTTATTTTCAGTTTGGTGCCTGGAGGGTAGTAGATCATACATCTATGATTTTGTTTACTGATTTTGTAAAATTAACAATTGGTTCAATTAAGTATACTCTTAGAAAACCTCTATTTTCCCCCATTAACCGCAGTCATGATAACCATCATCCTTGGGCCTTAATCTTGTCCCCTTAGGAGCCTAGTTCTAAGAATCTCCATTTTATCTTTATCATTATATGTGACTTTATTTTATATTTTCTCAGGAAGGCACATCTAAATGCTAGCAGTTGGGGATTTTACTTTGCACCTGGTGTTTAGTAAGTGGTTGTTACTGCAAGTCATGGATGAAGTCCTGATACTTTGTATTCTTTGCAATACTGTGATTATAAGCAAGTTACAAAGTAATGTTGTTTCTTTCTGCTTAAGGTGTGTAAAGATAGCATTTTTCTCCTCGAATCCCAGAAATTCTGTATAATATGCAATAGAGACTGTTTAAAACTCTAAGACCTTTTTCTTCTCCTTCCTGTTAACACAACACAGTTTTATATACACACTCTACATGCATCCATGCACACAAATTTCTAAATATATTCATATGAAAAAAGATTCATTTTATAAACACAGCAAATGCTTTATTGACCTTTAAGCCACAGCCAAGTGGCTGTACTTTGGTTATGGCTCATTTCATCGCTCCTCCCAGAGATGGATTGGGGAACTGATGCAGGGTTCAATGGTTCAGAAAAATTAACTGTTTTATGGAGGCAGCAGAAAGCCACACAAGTTCTGAGTGACAGTGTCTCAGCAGCAGACAGACAGACAGACAGATTGCCCCAGGCTCTGGATAACCAAGGGACTGATTGGGCAGCAACTGCACTTCAAGCCCTTAAAATTCTCAGGAGAATCAAAAAAGCCTTTTATCTGCTGAGTTCTGGGTCCACTTTGTCCTTTAATGACTAAGATGAAAAAAAACCTTTTGCAAAGCTCAGGCACAAATATTTTTAACAAAAATACAAGGAATTACAAAAGCAATTTTCTGAGCCTAACTATTTTTTGTTGCTCCCATTATTGGTATATGACAAATGATATCTATAAGGAATCAAATGGCATTATAATAACTGATTACTAATATATGAGAAGTCAAGTTAAACAAAAAATATTTCTATTAATTGAGGAACTATGTGATTTTAACAATGTTGAAGAAACTTCTGTATTAAACTGAAGAAAACAGAATCACTGCTCTGAAGATTAGCATTACTTTTACTATTGATTTTTTTATTATGAAAGTTTATTTTATTATTAATTAGAATTACTTTTATAATTAATTATAATTGCTTTTATTATGCATATATTTTTTAAAATACTGTAATACTTCTTTTAAGAATCAACAAAAAATTGTTTCATTTGAAATGCGACACCTATTGAATTCCAATATTAGAGAGATACACAATAGCATTAAATAAATGTAAAAAAATGTTGAGACTTTTAAACAAACATTCTCTGTGAGTATGACCATGTAATTGCTGCATATGATAGATATTTTATCATATCATATATTGGTTGGATGTAGATTCTGTTAAGATCATCCTAACTGATACTAAACAGACAAAAAGGTGTTCAGCATCTCAACAGGTCCATAAGTAAATGGAATGTCATCTTTTCTCCAGGAGATCACAGACAAGGTTGTTAGTTAATGAGTCCAAAGCAACTCAGTCTTGCCATGTTGTGCTTATGGGGACTTACTTCACAAACTTTTTCTATCTTCTTTTGATCAAAACATTCTAGTATCCATTTTATTGATCTACTCCAGTATTCCAAAACCTGATTTAAAACCTATTTTTGTCAATTTCAATACAGATGAAATAAAGGCAATGCAAGGGGAAGGACAAGCATTTTTGCAAAACCAACAAAATCTGTGGCTTTTCTGCAAATTTGGCCACATTTTGCATATTCTTATACTTGTTCCAGTAGTCATAAGGGGTTTGTTCTTGGCTTTGTTGTTGTGTTTTTTTGTTTGTTTCCTGACAGACTGTTTCTTCATTCTAAAACCACATTGATGTATTGAAGCATCATTATTTTCAGCATCCAAAAATGCCTTTTTTTGCTGAAAAATTTGAAACATGAGAGAAGAAACCCAACAGTAATTATTGTTTATGTTGCATCCAATCTATAACACAAACACTGGAAATAACCTGCAGGTCGTTAAAACGCTCAGACAGTATGTCATGCATGCACCCATTTTCAAAAGAAGTATCAGTGAACAATGTACCACACTTCTGGTTTACGTTAGCAGTGGCACCAACCACTGTTCAGTGACTTTGGTGTACTCACTGTAGACTATGATCTCCACAGAAAAGAGCAGTCAATTTAGGCACACACAGCGCTTTCCAGAAGAAAAAAAATAAATAATTTTAGTAAGGGATTTCAGGAGCATGTCATCCTCCTAGTAGTTTTATAAGTACTGGTGATGCATTCTAAAACAGAGTATATGACATGAAGTCCTACCATTAACAAGCAATTGTTGAGACATTATTGTGAGGAAACATGAGGAGTTTATATCCAAGCTGGAGCTAAGTAAGAAAGAAGCAATGTTATGAGAAACCAAGGTCTTAGGTAGTAGCTTTCTATAATATGTAAGTGTCATGCCTTTGAACCTGTGCAATAACGCCTTTATCCTTCATTTCATGACTAATTCAGGCTGTGATTCATCTCATCTAACTTTACTCACCTGAATGTTGGGACCTTGTTTCCCTCTGTAGCTTTTGTAAAATACTATGAATTTGTGGAGTTTAATTCACCACTCCTGTCTTAGATTATAAGGTACCTGGATGTGCCTCTCTTCTCACCAACAGAGGAAATGATCAACACAATTGGCTTACTTTAGATCACAGAATCATCTAGGTTGGAAAGGACCTTGAAGATCATCTAGTCCAACCATTAACCTAGCACTGACAGATCCCAACTACACCATATCCCTCAGCCCTATGTTGACCCTGTATGACAGATACTTGGCAAGAGGAATCACTCCTCCACATTTATCTCTTTCC
The DNA here is from genome assembly GCF_047716275.1 of Strix uralensis. Taxonomy (NCBI): domain Eukaryota; kingdom Metazoa; phylum Chordata; class Aves; order Strigiformes; family Strigidae; genus Strix; species Strix uralensis. The sequence goes on from NC_133976.1 coordinate 42,615,624, forward strand.
TAAGATTAACAGACATCAGCCCTAGAGGAGTGCATTGGTTGGCTTCCACATATCACTCCCAACTCCTCAGTTGATATCAAGTTTACCAGAAGTGATAACATTTCCTACTGAATTCTTGTTTTGTACTCTACTGTTGAAGCACTTCTTAAGGAATCAGAAAAGTCAACTTCTATGCCCTCCTCAGCCTACATCTTCCCAGGTCAAAGAGAGTTTCCCACTCAGAAGGTAACATGGGTACTGGGCAAGGCTCTTCCCATTTTGGACTGAATCCCTGTGCAAGTGAGAGACGGCATCCATGGGTTAACATCAGTCCTGAGCCCATTGTGGAGGCATGCAGGGGAGAACAGGATGTCTGACCTGACCCCAGGAGTACTTCAGCTTCCTATCCCCTCACTGTCTCCAGTAAGTCACAGAAACAATCCAGTGAAAAAAAAATGATACCTCAGTGCAGAAAGTGGCTTCATGCTTTGAATCCATAAGATTTTATAAAGTACTTAACTGCAGGCCAGCAACAGAAACCTGAGTTCATTCAGACTTTTACAACACATCCTCATTTTTGGTATGTCTCAGTGATGAACTGAAAGATCCCAGGAGTCAGTGCATTAGATACTACAAATGCCTTTCCTAACAACGAGGGTCTCCCCCATGCAAAGCTATGAGAATACAAGGGACAAATTCAGCACTGCAAAACCCACTTGCATAGCTGGGATTAGTCATAACAAAATGTCTTCATGAAAACCAGCCTAAACTCTCAAATTTCCATACACTTAGGTAAATCTCATTCTCCCTTATCCCGCTGTGCCATCTGCATTTAACTAGAGCTCCTCATTGGTAGTACCACTATAAGATAATTGATATTCCTATTAGAAGATCTTTTCTTCCTTAATTTTCTCCCTGAGGAAATTTATCTAGGCATAAACCTGTTTGCGTTTTCAATATATCTCTGTCCAAGCTTTTGATTACAGCAGACTTGAGAATTCTTGGCAAACAACTTTGAAAGGTTATTTGCAATTAGCTTTCATAATGTAGCTAATTCTAACAATGAAGTCAAATTCACCTTCCTGGCCCTCAAGCGTCTTTGAAAAAAAAAATCCTGATAAAATTCATATTAACTGTTAAAATGCTTGCTCTAGTCTGTTGCTCCCAATGTGACCAGTTATGCACTTCTCCAAACTTATTTTTGCTTTTTTTCTTTTTCTCTATGAATATTTTCTGAAGAAGAAATAATGGAACTTTGATTACCAAAAACATACTGGAAAAAAAGTAGTTATACAAAACTCAGTAGGTTCTTCTGGTGTCTACATTACTCTACTGGAGCAAATAAGTCTATTAGGACTACATCTGCGTTAGGAGGTAGTGACGATCAATAGAAGAGCTCTAATGTGAAATAGATGATGCAGAGAATTGGATGTTGGACAGCTGTGTGTATTTCACCTCCTACATATACTAAATATGTATTTTCATTTACATACAGGGACTGAAATAGATAAAGGCATAGGCATAGGCATAGATAGATATAGATATAGATAGATACAGAAATATCCACATTTCAGCTTCACGTTTTACTTCTGTGGTGATCACATTGCTCACATTCTGAAGTAAAACCCTTACACCTTGTGTCTGGTTGTGCCATCACAGTGTTACAAAATGCTTGTATTCTGTTCTTTGTTATGCTACCTTAATACACCTCTATATGGATTCAAGAAAAGCTAATATGAATTATATCCTGATTAATCCACTTTTAATCTGCAGATTTATAGCCTCTGTTTTGGCTACAAACTCTAAGATGTGAACCAAAGCCCAGTAAATGGGAATAATCAAGAAAGTCACTACAGAAGTACCTTTCATCCAAACTAGTTTATTAATGTGCATGTGTGCTCCCTATGAGTACTGAAGTCCACAAAGCACAGATTAGTGTCACCCAGTGCAGAGATCCTTGTAGTATATTGATTTCATGGTCATTACCCAGTTTCTTGGTTATAGACCCTGTGCTTGTGTGGAGAGGGTATTGTGGAGCTCTTGTACCAGTATTTCTCTGGTCTTTAGGAAACTTTTTTCACCACAGCAGGCATAGGCTAAACATAGATATGAATATGCCTCAGGAGCTTTGACAAATCACGCTTCCTTCGCATGATCCATGAAGAACCACTGTCTTCCTGAAATAGGAAGTCAGGTTCTCTCCCTGCAAAACAGAGAAGCTGACATTTCAAACTCTGTGGTCTTTTCCAACCTTTCATCTGACACAAGTCCAAAGACAAACACTGAGTACTTCTATAACAGCAGTGAGTGTTTCTTGATTGGAGATATGAATCAAATACATAGAAAATGCTAGAAAGATAGTTCTTCATTATCCTGTTTGCCCAGGCACAAGGTTTTTTTGAGTGCTTCTCACAACAGTACAAGAGATACAGTAACTGATGAAAGGATTACCTTGGTGCTTAAAAGAGTGAAAAAGCTGTCGTCTGTCAGAATAAGCCCTGACAGTTTTCAATATTTGTGTGAAGGAAAAATCTAGAGCGAATAAAACCGTGTGGACAGAGCACCCAGCAAACCTTTAACTTGAACATATATCATTCTTGCTTCCTTTGTTTTGCCTATTACCTTGATGTCAGTTAATCCCTTTTAAAATATCCGAATAAATACTATTGCAAAAGTAAGCTCAAGCAAATACAGTGTGAAATATACTGATGTTAAAGATCACCTAATAATCTATTCATATATCAGGTTTAAAAATGTTCACAGAAATGTTTTATTCATGTTCAGTTATTTATGTATATCGCTCAGTCACTCTGTATGACTTATTTTCAAACAATGAGATGTCTAAAGTCAGCAGTTCCAAATAGCCTTAATTTGATTTTTCTTCTAGCTCAGCAAAGACTTTTAATTTGCTTTCAGTGCCCATGATATAAAATTTAAAATACTAACATTTATCCACTATATGTGCCTGTCTCTGTTGCACACTAAGGCTGTATCTATATTAGCAAATAGTGCAGCTCAGTGGGAGAAGATTTGTGCAGCACAGTAGTTGGTGCTGAGGGCTGATGCCCATGCCAAACGCATTTCAAAGGGTCTGACTGCAGACCACCTCTAGTCCAGTGTCACAACCTGCATGCTTGTTAGCAGCTGGAGCTCATTAGATGAACTCCTGGGATGCATTTTCCATCCTAGTTTCATCCAAAAGGAAGCTAGTTAGTGTGCGTCAAGACAGTTTTGCAATGTGAACTAAAACAGGGTATGTGAGGTCCATCCTGGGATTGCTTTCAAAAGTGCCCTCCTAATCCAAACTCAGACACTAATGTTAAAGGCATCTATTGAATTTAGCTGAAGCACTTATCCAGCAATGGCTAATATGGGAAACAAACCTCTGGGGAGACTGTGTGTCACACAAACAGGGGTATCATGCCTTTTCATCAAAAAGGGACAAACATTAAAATGACAAGGTTGGGTTTTTTTCTGAAAAAAAAGTCCTGTTTTTCACTTATTTTAATCACTATGGGTAAGAAGATCCTCTAGGTTTTCATTTGTGTTTTCCAATTCCCTCTGAATCCTGGGTGGCCTGTTAATTTAATTAAGTGACCTTTAGCCTGCTGCTTCATAAGTCAATATTATCCCTCTGAGTTCTGTAAATCATATTACTTTGACCTACAGTGCATGCCAAGTGAGACTGTTCTTACTGTCTTTTGTTAAAGAACTCCTTTTTCTGCCAGTACTTCTCAGGAGAAAGACAAATTAGCAGTGGACTTCTTTTTCACAAAGTAATTTTGCCATTGTACTTTGAGCTCTCCTTGTGAACTGTTTTATCTGATTTCCATTTCAGTTGTCAGCTGTTTGCTTTTTTCTTTTTTCTTTTCTTTGCCCCTCTCCCCATTAATCAGACATGCTTCTCTTCTGTAACGTCTTTCTGTTGTTGTGGCTTGCCAGATGTGACTGCCTAGGTATGTCTGCTTTTACATTACTTAGGCTCTGCCTTTCCACATATCATCTCCTTATAATGCTAAGGGAAAGACAATGTTAGACTCGAGCTTAATGAGACTGGAAGTGCTCTCCATTAATTACCTTCTGTGTTAGCTTATCCAATGCCACTGTCTTCACTTTCTATCAGGGTCCCAGACCCTTCCATCTGTATCTCAGGTCTGTGGAATCCAAACCACCTGCTTTTTGGAAGACAATATAATTAATATCTTTAAACCCTCTTCTTGAAAATATGACTTTATGAACTGCTAACGGTATTTTGTACTTTGTATTTGTAACTACATTTGACTTTTAATCTGGGTAGAGGTTAAGTATTTTCTGTTTAACTGTGAATAAGAAAAGTAGAAATTGTATCTGGACAAATATGAACTTAATAATTAATTAAAATTCAATGTATATTTTTTCTCTGAAAAAACTGAAACCAGGAAGCATTTGGCATAATTCCCATCAGATTGTCCTATATGCAATGTTCATTGCAGGTTATGAATCTCTTGCTGATCAACTTAATTTCTGAAAGCAGTTCTCAAAACAAGCCAACATGCTTTATAAAGCAATGTCTGTTATCTCCCCTTTTCAAGACTACTTTGAATGTTCCTTATTGTTGATAAACACAAATAAAACAACTGTATTTATTGGTTTTGGGAAACTGGAAAATCCATTATGGTATTCAGGGTAACTGACAAAAGCACTTCCCCCTGAGGACTATTTAAGTTATTATTAAATTCTTTTATGCTGTTTCAGCTATGTTTGTACATGATAAAATTTGATTACCTTATGGCAAAACAAAGAAAGGTTCCTCTTTCCTAAGTTAGCCAAATGCAGTCTTAATGGCTTTTCACTTCAGAACATAAAAGGGTTTGGAAAAATTTGAACATAACTGAAAGTGACTAAGGAAAGTGATAAATTGTTTAGTGATCATTGTGGTTTGTATTCAATCTTGAACAAAGGAATTAAGGTCTATTTTGCCTGGATGACTTATAATTTCTTAACTTGAATGCATTTCCTCATTTCTCCTTTTTACCCTATATTATGTAACAAGGTTTACAAAACCAGCACACTGTAGTTTCATTGCATGTGTTATAAAATATGCTTAATTTTTAATATATACAAGATCTGGGTTTTAAAACCTATTAAGATCATCACTTTCCAGGAGATGTTATGCTTTTATATCCATGATACACTCTGTATAAACATAACTGCAGAGTTAATACGAATTTCTCCAAAATTCTAAACCAAATGGAGAAACAAATAAGAATAAAGACCAAGTCTTCCACATATGTGGATGAAAACATGTAAGCAGGACAGAACTAGGGAGGAACAGGATGATTGTTTAGAAGTAAATAGATGTATCCAAACAGAACCCAGAGAAACAGTGCAAGTGCTCTGTTATTACCTCAATACAGAAATTACAAAAAGAGATGCCATCAAACATGTAATGTAATATCTAATATTTTTCTAGTGAAAAACTCCTTCTAAATATGTAACAATTGCAAATTATAGGTCATTTACTGTAGAAATGTCAATGTTAAATTCCTTAGCAATGAATAACAAACAATAAACACTTTCTGAATTTTATTGGGCAGTCTGTCATAGAAAAATTGTTCATAGATTTTTTTCTTTCCACATCAGTGGCAGCTAACTTTAGCTTCATAAATCTCAAAATGACACTCTGTGTGTGTTTATTCTGTGCTTTTATTTGGGTTGGAACAAACTGTTATGGTTCAGATTATGCAATATATAAAGCATGTTTTTTCTTGAAGTGCAGCATGAAATTTGAATACCTGCACTTCTTCAAGCAAACCAGTAAAATGACTATAGATATACAGGACTAGATATCAGACTAGATATAAGGAAGAAATTTTTTTACAATGAGAGTGGTGAAAAACTGGAACAGGTTGCCCAGAAAGGTGGTGGATGCCCCATCCCTGGAAACGTTCAAGGTCAGGTTGGACGGGGCTCTGAGCAAACTGATCTAGTTGAAGATGTCCTTGTTTATTGCAAGGGGGTTGGACTAGATGACCTTTAAAGGTCCCTTCCAACTCAAACCATTCTATGATAGGACTATGTAAGGCTCAGGATGGACCATGAAGAAAGCTTCAACAGGAAGCCCTTTATGTAACAGGTAGAAGTCAAAGGACCCTTATGCAGTTTCCCCTGCTCTTTGTCCATACTCAGAAATCTTTTTATAAGGGTAGTCTCAGATCATGAAATTTTAAAACAAAGTATGCTCTTAATTTTTTTCCCCATAGTAAATACATGTCTCAGTCTGGTTTGGTATGATGCTATTCCTAGAAACCTATAGCTCTGTGACAGTAGTAGCCATGGTCATTTGCTGCCCTGTGATGCACATTCTGTCTGACATTGTGTCATGATTTAAATTCAGCCAGCAGCCAAACACCATGCAGCCACTTGCTCGCCTTCCCCCTGTCCAGGGTATGGGGTAAGGAGATTGGAGGGATAAAGGAAGACTCATAGGTTGAGATAAAAACAGTAAATAATTATAATAAAATAAACCAATAACAATAACAGAAAGTACAAATGGGTAATGCACAATACAACTGCTCACCACTCACCAGCTGATACCCAGCCTGCAACTGGCTAATGATACCAAAATGCCAAGATTCCTCAACTGCAATCCCAGAAGTGAGAGAGAACACCCTCCTTCCTGGCCACCCCTCATATACTGAGCATGACATAAATTTTATGGAATATTTCATTGGCTAATTTGGGTCTGGTGCTCTGGCCATGCTCCCTCCCAGCTTCTTGTACACCTGCGCATGGGCAGGACATGGGTAATTGGAGAGTCCTTGATCTCATAGCAACAACTGAAAACATTAGTGTATTGTCAGCAATCTCCTCATACCCAATCCCATACTGAATCCAAAACACAGTATTATTCTAGCTACTAAGAAGAGTATTATTCTCGCTACTAAGAAGGAAAATTAACTCTATCCTAGCTGAAAGCAGGACAGTCTGACATTGATTCACTCTTATTTTCTTACTCTGTACTGACTACTTGGATGCCCTTTCAATCCGATTCACTCTCACTAAAGCAAAATACAACTGGCAACTTTCTGTGTCTGCAAAAAGGCCACTTGCTGAAGAATGATCCTTAGAAACTTTATATTAATCCCAGGCAACAGACAACTGTTTCTCAGAGGATCTAATGTTCTTTTCTGAAAATACTACTGCATACTTGCATAGCTGCCCAGTGATCTCATCACCGTACAGCCTTATTACAAATCCTAAGTATTGTTGCGATTGGTTTTGATCTCAAGTCCAAGGTTGCCTCTCTGTGAAGCAAGCAGCAGATTTGAGGTCTCAGCATGTATATGACATATTGCGCTGCTGAAGTTGAAATGAGATTTTGGACATTTTGAGACTTGTTCAGCATTTAGAAGAAAAAGCTAAGGGGAAATGTCATTGTTTTCCTCAAATACCTAATGAAAAACTATAGCAAAAACAAAGACAGACCCTTCTTGGGGATTCACAGTGAAAGGAGAAGAGGCAATAGACACAAGCTGCCACAAACGAAATCCCAGCTAGACATAAGGAAAATTTGTCACTGTGACAGTGCTAAAACTGTGAAACAGGTTTCCCAGAAAGGCTGGAGAGCCTCCATCCTTGTGGGTCTTCAAGACATGATTGAAGAAGGTCCTGAACACCTACCTTTGAGAGGGGGGGTTGACCCAAATGACCTGGAAAAGTCCATTCCAACTTGCTTTATTACTCTCCGGATCTATGAAACAGAGCTCCTAAAACTGATTTTGATGATGAATATTGTTTTAAGCCTAGAACTGTGAAACAAAGTGACGTTTAGCAAATATGGTGGAAGAAAATATGTAGCCCCACTCATTCACCACTAGACTCTTTCCTGCTTCTCGAGGAATCATCCACCACGTTCCCTTTTTTTATAGAGACAGGTGCAGACTTCACCTTCAGCAGCTTAATTCCTAAACTGCATAGGTTAGTCACTCAGCAAAACAGATACTGTATTTTCTACCTTTTATTTATACGTTCACAACTACTTTAATAGAAAAAAGTGACAGCATCATATTACGCAGTGTTCCTCGGTATAGATAATATCTAGACACGTGCTTTATAAAAAGGTTTACAAGAACAAATCCTATTCACTGTGAATAATTATGCATCAAGGTTTTAACTGCAAATTGGTTGTAAAATATTTTTCCTTTCAGTTCTGTGCTAGCATGCTTTTGATGCTGACACAGACTAGTTATTAAAAATTCCACAAGACAATGTTTCATCTACTTCAAGAACAGTGCAGAAGTATAATACAGAAGTTTAAAACCAATGAGAGGCTTAGTTTTTTGCATTCTAGGGTGTTATGGTGAGCATTATGGCTCCTGATGGACACACTGTATCAGAAGTAAAAAGGTAGCCTTAGTCAGCCTAGACAAGTACTATACAGCAGGTTGTAAGGGCACTTTTTCCCAGACCACATTACTTCTTATCTTTAGACTGAAAGTCTGGAAAAGTGTACAGCTACTATAGAGTACTTATAAGCACTTTCTGAAGATGTGGACCATCATTTTACTTTGATAATTAGTCAAACGATCTAACAATTCTTTGATTGAAAACCTTTAACTTTTTTATTCTTTATTGCTATTAAAAGCTCATCTCCAGAAACACAAAAAAGCACACAGGAATAATGACAATAACCTAATAAGCAAAAGGGATACCCTACCCTGAGCTATCACAGGAGATGAATCAGCCCCATGGGCTGGGGGTCAGACCCACCATCACAAGTCAACAGACCACCTTACAAACTGAAGGAGTCAGTGTCTGGAGTAGGGTACTCATTATGGGATGCAGAGGAAGAGCAGTGCAGGATTGCACAAGATATTTGGTGGGGATTTTAGGGGACAAACCAAACGCAGGAAAAGGAGGGATTCACAGTGGTCTGGGGAGGAACAAGTGCAGGGAATTAGAGGGACAGGGGAATAAAAGGTCACAATGAAAGAAGTTGCTGGTCTGGCCATGCCATGCACCTGTTCAGCAGTCTGTCTTCCTATTAAACGTCAATTCTAATTATTTTTGTGGGTGTGGGGACACTCTGCTCTGTGTATATGTGTGAGTGTGAAGGTCTAAGTATCAGCAGTTGGAATTCAGACCACAGGTCATACAGGTGAGGGTGCAGGAACTAGAGAGACCAGAGTGCATGTTGTGTAAGTGTGAATGATAGTGTATAATCACTAGTAAGCATCAAGCATAACTCTCTGGTGAGTAGGATAAGTGGCTTAGGAACAGCCATAAGTCTGAGCTGGATACTGGAGAGACCAAAGTGATCTGGAGGGACCATGAGGTCCACACCAGCAACTGGAGATACCATGGTGCCTGGGAGTTGACTATTCTAAGGTCATAAATCTTGGACGCACTAGTAGACCTATTTACATGTTCGTGTCTCTGTGTGGAAGGCAAGTGGGTGTCCATGGGATCCAGGGGCCTGGACTATGAGTAGCCTGGGTGCCAAAGTCCAGTTACTGGAGGGATCCGGGGTACATGTGTGTGTAGGCTTGAGCTCCAGCTGCTGAGTGGGGCCAGGTGCCAAAGGGGAACACATGCCCAGCTGGGGAGGCAGGGACCCAGGGGCAGCTAATGGATGAACTGTGTGTCTAAGCCCAGCTGCCAGAGAGATCCACATTGTACATATAAACATGTGTGTATTTATATATATGTATTTCCCACTAACAGGCCTTCATCCCAATCAGACAAAGAGGGGAACAGGATGAGGTTGTTGGTGCTGTGTTTGTGTGAGTACATTTTTTTTTCTATCTGTGTTAACCTGTGTGGCTGACCATGAGTATATGTACATGTGTACTGTGTGTATATGTGCATGCACGCTTACTGGGAACACATGCTCAGCCATGGTACTGACTGAGCCTGTGGACATGGAGATGCAACAATCTCACCTCTATTGGGCTACCAGATTTGGCAGCTCCTAGAAGTAATGATGTTCTTCTCAGAGTCTAAACGGGTTTTGCTTCTTCAAATAGTGTTTGCTAAGCAGGTTACCCATCTGTAACTAGAATTACCTGAAAGAATTACCTGAATGTTTTTGTCCTTGCTCATATATCCAGATTTCATTTATGACCCAGAGCCTGGAGATATGACCCATATGCACCATTGGTATAGCATCTCCTGACAATATGGCCATGCAAGTTTCTATCCTCCATACTCTGAGAAATTGGAAACATGCTGTAAGTGTTGCTAATGGTGTATAAGTACCTGATAAAAGCTGTTAGTGTCTGCCATGGGGTGATTACCTCACACGCTATTTCATGGTGCTTGAGCTAATTGCAGTAATAATAGACTTTTGATTGCATTCAAAAGGTGGATAAAGGGAGGCAGGAAGAGAGATGAACAATTAGCAAAGTTTATACTAGCCATGAAGAAGATGGGCAGGAAATAAATTTGGGGATTACACTGCATGACATCACTTCACATTGCTTTTTAATGATTACTGACAAATCCCTGATTAGTGTTGTCAGCTTTCATAGCAATCAGGAAAGTGTCAATTCTAAAATCCTGTTGCAAAGCCAGTGATAGATACACTTCTGTTAAATTTCACTTAGTAAATGATACAAAACTCTGGAGACTTTGTGATTTTATTTTTAATGCTTATGCAGTCACTTGACAACATGTAGAGTGTCAGTACTGGTGAGATTATAAATGCCATTGGCCAAAGGCTAACAGAAAGCTTATAATGAGAAAGCAGAAAAAACTCCCAAGGGTTGTATAATCACTTAAGGAGAAGAGTATTTGAAACACTCTGCAGAACAAAGTGTTTACAGTGGATGAGTTTTTAAACCCAGGATTAGCAAAAGAAGGTTTCAGATGAGAATTTAGACATTTAAAACAGGGTCAGCTGTGTTACTGAGTGTTACTAATTTGTTACTAATTTGAGCTGATTTTGGGTGATTTTGATAAGGAATGATTAGGCCTGATCAATTGAATGGAATTTTACAGGAGTATCGGTTTTATAAAAAGACAGTAGTGTAATGTTTTAAGTAGTCATGGAAATATTGTATTTAGTTTAGAGCAACCATACAACCAGTTATGCTGCTACAAAGTCCTTTGTAAAGTCCCAGGCTAAGGTCACATAGGCTGGTAATAATCATTAACCAGATTTCTATTCAAAGAATAAGAGTCATGATGAGGTACCGTTGTTAGACAGTTCAGTAAGGAGAATTTATTGCCCTGTAGACCAGGTGTTCTAAAAGTTACATTGCGAAAAGGCCTCGAAGCATGTTAAAATCACAATGTGAGCCAAAGTCCTTGAGTCAAGGGCATTGGAGGGTCTTTCTTTTGAGACAGTAGTCCGTGGTTGTCACAAAAGCAGCCCCCTGACTCATTTCAGGACTTAAGTGCTCATAACAGGAAAGAGGTGGGAATAAGAAAATGAGTTATGGGAATTATACTGTTTATGTATGAGAAGTTGATTACTATGTATTACTGATTCTATACAATCAGCATGCTACATGAGTTAGGTGTGCATTGTTGGTGAGACGACTCCCTTACGCACCCGGCCATTAATAAAGGAGTGTCTGCTTATCTACATCACATTGGTGTCGATAAGTTCTTTTATCTCATTTTGGTGACAGCTGCTGGAGCATGTGCCCCAGATTCTCATCTGGTTATAACACATAACATGAATTACAGAGGCCTCGGTTCCTGTTCATTGGTGGTTGAAGTGACTGGAAGCTAAGTCCAGCAAAACTGGGCTTTGTTCCCTATACGTGCTCAAACACGAATATTTCTGAACGTGCAGGAGTGCAAGTTCGGACTCAATGGCTAGTGCTTCCTAGAGCCCTTAAGTGAAGATGTGGAGCTGTCTTTAACACAAAAATTGGAGTCTCTGCACAAAACCATTGTTCATAACTTCTAGAAATAAATCCACAATGCCTGAAAAATATATTTTTATTTTTGACAGCCAGAGTCCTTTTATGTGAACATCAGAATACTGATTTAAGTGACTACCTGTTGATATTTAAGTTTGAAAACACAAACATATCCTGAGTAAGCTCAATATCAATGGGAGATATATAGAAAATAAAGATTACAGGGGTCAACTGATTTACAGCTTCCTTTTTATTTGTAATTTTTTTGATGCTTTGGGCTCTGAGAAACACAGTAGGTTCACATCCTGTATTGTACTGCGATGGCATCTAAATTTCTGGTGTTTCCTAGGTATCAGAGTTAGTGAGGCTAATGATATAGCATTTCAAGCATATTTAATCGCAATCAAGAGTTTCAACATTTGCTTAATTTTTGTTTGGAAGTGAGTATGTGAACATGTTTATGTGCTGCCTAGAATGCTTTCTGCAGTCATGACCTTAAAGAGCACTCCTGGCAAGGAAATTTAGAGCAAGAAGCAAACACATTGGAAGAAAGAGAGTTCAATTCAGCGTTCATTAAAGCCAGCAGAAAGACTCCCAGCAACTCTAGGGAGCTTTGGGTAAGTTCCAAGTGTTCCTGTATGTACAGTCACATTTGATTCAAATCATTTATGCTTCTTTCTTCTTTTTTTTCAGTGAAGCCACTGCCATCATACCCACTGAATCAGAGTAAGAATGCTCTGTCTATGTTTGTCATGCATGAAAGGGTCCTCTAATACCTGAAGCGTTCTGATATTTCACACACAGTATAGCTCCCACTGTAATGGGCAGAACAGCAAGTGAACTTCTGTGATGTAAAGAGATGTTGCACCAGAGTCAATTAGTGACACACTGCAGGAAATATTTGAATCCTTGCTGAAAGCAGTTGTTACCTACAGCAGTAGTGCTTCCAGACAGGTGATATGGAGCTCTTTTCATTTGAAAACCCTCTGACCCCTCTGCCTTTCTTGTCTGTCCTCTGCATCACTACTGTGTGAATGACATGTCCACAACAGAAATGCATAAGGTGTACTTAGCTATCAAGAATTCAGCGTTCACAGGTGTTCCTCAGCTACACTGTGTGTCAGAGCATCATTATTTTTGGCTTTGGGCCTTCTTCATCATGAGTAGAGGATGTTGAAACGTGTTATAATAGTTACACAATCCATTCCCATTAGTAAAAATAGCAGGATCATTGTTCACAACTATGTTCATCTGGGTGAACCCAGTGTTTCTTTAGTGGACCAAAGTAGCCATTGTCTAACAAGCCCAAAGGGCTTGGTATATTTTGCATTTTTTATTTATATTGATGTATTTACAGTCTGGCATTCTTTCAAGCAGTGCTGTTCGCTAAGAACTGTTACTTCTGGAAGAAAAGTAAATGAATTTCTTGTTCAATTTTTATAGCTCACTTTATCACAAGAAAATTCACCTAAATGCAGGGGTTTAATCTTGATGTTGCTACCACATCTATAAGCAAAAGTTCAACCGATTTTCCTAAGTCACCGTAAAAAGTCCAAGCACCTGAAACCTGTACTGTGCTTAAACAAATAAGTAAATATAATGCCAGTATATAAACAGTTCACATTAAGGTATTTTCCCTGATTTCTTACTCCATTAGGAATCCAACCATCCATGCCCACTTCCATCTCTGATTTTGCTTCAATCAGCCAGGAGCTTTTCCCTGAGCAGTCATCCTGCCACTTGTACTAACTGCCTTTTCCTAATGTGCTTGGTCATTCATAAAAGCTAGCCTGTCCCAGCTATCAGTTAGGACAGCTCACCTGTACTAGGATTCCTGCCAGGGGCAAAAACAAAACTCAAAGTAAATCTGAGCAGAAACTTGAGACATACATGTTAACAACCATTACAGTGGGGGATCAAACTTGGACTTCATCATAGCAAAAACAGAGAAACCACTAATGTTTTCCATTTGACCTTTAAATGAAAACAGTCTACAGATGTTCCCAATGTCCCTGTATTATCAGAAAGCAGACTGCACAATTTAAACTATTTGTTTTATGAGCTCCATCCCCACCTGGTAGTTTGAAGGGAACTGCTCCACAGAGTATTAGGAAAGGTCCCAGGGAAAGTACATTTCAAACTAATGCTTGTGGAACATAATAGGTTCTTCAGAGTAATTCACATGTCCTTCCTGAAAAGTCAAGTCCTATAACATATATACTCATAAATATGAATGCATTAAATTCTATTAATAGTTTTTAAAAACATTCATCATCCCACTGGAGCATACCATTTTATTACCACTTCCGAAGTCCTTCAGAGCTGATATGGACAGTAACAATGAAACAACAGAGGTTTGAATATGTTAGGATACTCAATGGGGAAAAAACTCTATTCCTTCAAAAGAGACTCTTAAAATATCTAATTGACAGCTGCGGTTATGTCAGAGAAAGGCAGACTCTGCTGGGGACAAGCAGGACCTTGTGCTCAGTCAGGAGCACAAATGTACAACGTACTCCTTGAGAAAAGGAGGGGACCTTAGCAGGAAGTAAGGATTTTCCCTACAGATGTGTGAGATGGCAGTGTATTACTTTGTGAGTAGCCTTTGCTGAAATCAGCAGGAATAATATATTGGCAATACATTAAAATTTAAGATTGGTGACACAGACTCTTTTAAGAAAAAATACTTGAAAAATCATAAAACAAAGGGCTCCCCACATCGTTATGACTTCCATCTGAGGAAAACCAACCTTTCTTGTCCAGAGTCCTTGCAGTGAGATTAAAGAAATACGTATTTTGGGGGGACAAAACCTGAATACTTAATTTTCATCAAACAGTCTTAAGTGCTTCAATATGCCAATGAAATCTAAATCTCCTTCTCTGGGCCAATGTGCACAAGCACCTGGCAGCATGTACTGCCAGTCCATGCTCAGCTGACTTCCTGTCACCTGTAGATTTGGCAACTGAAGTAAATCAGGGAGCCATGCAGTCCAGAGTTGTCTTCAGTCTTATCTCAGTCATTATCAAAAAGCCTCTGAAAGTTTCTTTTCTATCCTCATAAACATTTACTATGTAAACAATGAAATATGACAAAACAGAAGCAAAGGGAAATCTGACTTTTGAGCTGCCTACACTCTGAAATAATTTAGAAATACTGAGACAAGAGAGAGAATCATTTCACCCACACTGCAGACCTTGCATGTAGGAAGACCCCTTGAGCATGCAAGCCCTCCCCTTTTCTTAAGTGGGAAGACTATTCAGCTGAGTAAGGATTACAGATGTATACTAGGAGGTACAAGATAGGGACCATTATTTCTGCACTGCCTGAGTTTTTCTGGCTGGTAATCAGTATAGAAAGCCAGCTGAATGGAAAAGACCAACTCTAAAGCAAGGTTTGCCTATGGCTTGCACTGTGCATAAAAGAAAGATATTACTTTGGTGCTCATTAATTATTTATTGCCATCTATCTGCACCTCTGAACTATTCCTGCTGCAGGACCCACTGTGCATTTATGGTAATTCATCAGACACAGATGTTTCAAATTCCCTCTAAAGCCATAAACAGGGATTCCAGCTGCCCAGCTAAGTAAGAGAAGCCTTGATTTATTGGAACAGATTTTGTTATTTAAAAGGCCTAATGTACAAACTCTAGGTAAGATAGGCAAACACATTCTGATATATTAAACAAAAGAAGAGAACAGAAAAAGTCAAAAGTTGTTCGATGCCCAGCCATGTGGTTAGTGAAATAAAGGCAGATGGAAACACATAAACACCAACTTTTTATAGCAATTCTGCTATCACAAATTCTCACTAGTGCTTCTGCAGCTTAACTTGCTTTCCAGGGTGTAGTCATAGGCTTGCATCCTAAACAGCCAAGCAGCTTTCACTACCTTTCATGCAGAACCAGTTCTGCAAATGATGTATTCCTAATCTTATTTGTTTTCTGTAGGCCTTGATCCTTCAGAAAATTATGTATACCTTCTCAACCCACTGCAATCACTGGGGCTTTTCTTAGGAGAAAAATACTTACATTCCAGAAGAGAAAAACGCCACATGAGTCTCAGATGTTGGATTCCTTCATGCTTCTGCTTGCTCTCACTTTCTTTCAAAGTATATTTTTATCTCTAGGTCATGAAGTTCATGTTATTAAAAGTTGCTCAAGTTTGAAATGTTCAAACTCTCTAGAAGTATAGGTTCAGGTCAGAGGTCTAACCTGAGACCAGATGATATAAATCAAAATATATCTACTGAGCTTTGAATTAGGTGATACATGATGTGTGAGTACTTCAGTTGTCACCTGAAAACCCTTCTGTGTGGCTCAGGTGGGAGAAGTTCCTATAGCTGTTTTCCTAAGTACCAAATTCTTTGTCTTCTGTTGAGACTAAAAGCATGACTTTAAGTAGATAATTGAATTGTAGCATGAGGGACTTTTATTTTGTCCTGTATAGATTCCCTTCTGGGGGCAAGTAAATGAAATTAAACAGTATCCACAGTGCAGTCTATTTGAAAATACTGATCAGTTTCTTTCATTTGTTAGTTATATGTATGTATGAAACAACAAAACACAGAGATATCCAAGCAGCAAATACTCAAGCAGAGACATCCAAGCAGCAATGCTGGCTAATTGATCCTACTGAGAAGCACACACTTACCCAGGCAGAGTCCCAGTTTGACAGAGCTGATAGTTCCTTCAGCACAAGCTCAGATGAATGTGCACGGTACACTATTGTACCTTGCAGATATATTACACATCAAACAACAAACTTGTGATGCACATGCAGGAAGGAGAAATCCAGAAAAATAAACACAGAGGGAAAAAAGGAATGCATTCACTGTACCAAGTTGTCAGTGAAACACTTTTATTCTCCTTAATTCCTTTCCCTCACTTGCTGAGGTATACTGACAGTGGAAGAGTCTTACTGACCCTTCTGAAAATGTGTCCTACCACAATCCATATTAGTCCATTGCAGTTGTTAAGTTCAGTGTATTTCAGCATTGTAAAGCTCAGAAAGGACACCACAATGGAGCAATGACATTAAAAGATTGTGTTCCTTATTAAAATAAATAACTAACTAAAAAAGAATTGTCTATAATTCCATTAAATGAGAAGAAACTTAAACTTCAAAGTAAGGAAGGAAACATCAGAAACAAGTTTTTATCCAAAGCTTTGCAGGATATGTATGTTCTAAAACAAACTTCATTGGTCTGAGGCAAAAAGACTCCTTAAATTTATCCCTCAGTCATAGATTTAAGGAGGGTGCTCAAAAAAGTATCATATTCTCTTTCTTTGTTCTTCCAGTCTTCACCTTGCATCCACCATTGCAGGCTTGTCAGAGACTGGGTACTGAAGTAGGTGGATCTATAATCTGACTCCAGGCAGCTTCTCCGATGTTCTCCCAAATGTCCTGCTTATGTATGTGCTATACAAGAGTTACAGAACATGTATCTGTAACTTCTGATGACATAGGCTGTGGGAGTGATATGAAATTGCTCCCTGGACTAGAATCAGTAGGTTGAGAAATTTTTCAAGTTTGAAATATCATCCCAAAACATATTATCAACTTTCTTCATTACACAGCCAGTTCTATATTAAGTCTTTACATTTGTAGTGACATAAATATTTCACGCTTCAGTAGTGTCTTACCTAATTTTAATCAAAGTCTACTTTAATCAGTAAACTTTTCACATATTAATTTTCAGATGCTATTCTGATCCAAACAAGCTTCAATTTCAGCTATTGTTCAGATAATTAGTTCACCTAGGTATATGTACCTAAGTACCTAAAACCATGATTTCAATGTGTGCCACTCAAAGACTGTATAGTATTCAAGCCTGTTAACAACTGAGCCTGGAGTAAGACTCTCCATAAAGATCTGTTACTAAGACTTCCCTGTACCTAATCAAATTGGGTCCCCACCAGGCCAAGCATTCTATATGCATCCACATTCACTAGATCTATCCAGTCACTCCATAGCATTTCTGAAATTATATCAAAGACAGTAAAGAGGTCATAACACCATAGGCATGTGTTCATATCCTTTCAAAACACTGTTTGTCTCCACCTGCAGGACTTTGTCCATGCCATGTCAACATGCAGGAATTATTTAATACCAGATACCATTTAAACAGAAGCGGAATTTAATAACCAGATCTTCAAATAGAAAATATAAATAACCTGTTCAGGTGAGTGTTTTGATGATTAAGGATACCAATTAAACTGGGACACCAGAGTGAAAAGAGTAGGTGTATTTTACTAGTGATAAACAAATAATGTAACAGAGTAATACAGAAAACATGCAGTAAGAAAAGGCAGAATAATGCACCTAAAGCAATAAATAGGAAAATACAGGGTAATGAATCAAATCATTACTACATGAGAGAGAGAATAGTGATTAAGAAAGATACATCACCACTTGCATACGTTACCATCATCCAGATCCGCAGTCGCTGGGGAGCCCCGGTTACAGCGAGGATTTGGAGAGCCTGTCCCGGCAAGTGGGAAATCCTACGCGGTGCATCCACCCATAGGTGAGGCATCCAAAGTCGCTGCATACGGGCCCAGCCTTATACACCAGAGATCGACAAGCCAGAATAGCTGGCACCTTTGTTTTGAGCAGAAAATTTCTGGTTTCATTCTCCTGTTGGATTCCACACAAAGCTTGGCCAGGGCTTGGGCGGGGGGAACCAAGGGAGTTTCTAACAAGGCCAAATACTTGGGTTCTCAGCCTTGAACAAGGTTGAGAAAGAAAAGTTGGATACGTTCTCTCAGCCTTTCATCATCACTACTGATTATGTTCTATCTAAGCTGCATCTTTCACTAGTGAGTTTACATATTTTATTAATGACTACATGTTAAGTTACCAGCTTTGACTCGGGGCCTGTTGTTCAGGCTTTAGCATTTCAATGCTTTAGCACTTTCTACATCAGCATAGGTGGTTTGTCATAACTTAGTACAATACTTACTAGCACAATGGTTATCATTTATGAAACATGCAGGATTCACCTAGAGGTCAACTCTGGCTTGGGCCTGTTGTCCAAGCCTTAGCACTTGAGTGAGGCACTAAATTTAGATGCAATTTTTTCATTGGTTTGGATAAGGGACAATCTGTTAAGTTTCAGGTGAACAAGTCTTTTAAGGAATATACAAAGATGATTAATGTGAAAGTTGTGAACCACTTTTTCATAGTGAGTCATTGCATAAAATATAAGGATATATTTCATGAATTCTTTAAAGCCATTTGAATCATTCTAAATATAAAGATTTTTCATCAGTAAACAAGGCATTTAAAATATTTTAGAAGTAAAGTTACTGAGATTGAAAAGAAATATTAGACCTTTACGTGGTATTAAACTAGGTTTTATAACAATAAAATATGCCTTATCTTGTCACATTATACATAAAACTTTTTATCTGAAAGGACAGATTTAGAAAGTTATATTTAACCATTCTAGATAGCTCATTTTGTACTATTATCTGTAATATTGTTGTTCAACACAGTATTTTCTAGCTATTGGAACACATACTAGAAAACAGAAAGATAAACATTTCTTTCTATCATTGTATTTCTCAAAAATTATAAAGGTCTAGTCTTGCTGATCAAGTAGAGAGACACTATGCACATGGAAAAGAATGAGCTGGATATGAACAGAAATGCATTCAAGATTAACCATGAGAGCACAAAACACTGTCCCAAAATATTTTTGACTGAATCCCAAATTTTCAACATTAGCTTTTAAGTCCCCTCCAAAAATACATAGCTTTTATTTTTAAATTGTCACAGACATACAATGAAATGTCCTGAAATAAAATGCATAGTGTTGTGCTTCTCCCAAATTACACTGTGTTTTATTCTGTTTTGAACACTGATGCAAACTTATTCTAAACAGAGTCAAATTTCTGGGGTTTTCTTCCAAATCTAATCCCTCAGGCACAATAATTGCCCAAGGCTTTTTTGTGAAGTTACTATGATGAGCCTGCAAAGAAACTAGCATGCAGCCATCCAACATACTGCATTTAGTAACTCCAAATATTTATTTCATTCCTATGTTATTCAGATATATTTACTAAATTTTTAGATTATTGAAATGTTTGACTTTTCCTAATCTTGCTGTTGGAGAAACATGTCTATACTTGACCAATATGACCATGGTCTACAGTCCACAGATTTTTCATAAGAGTCTTCTCTTTGAACTTGGGGGAGCTAGATCTGCCCTCGTATGCTGGGGTATTTTGAATTGATTTATGTATAGAGCAGCGGCTTTAGAGCCTTCCACCAGCTTGATCAGAGTATCATACCCTGAACCTAAACTCCTCTGACACCATCCTTCACCCCTCTGTCCCAATGAATGAACCAGAATAGTCCTTCCTCCACCATTTCTTTACCAGTTTCCTGTGCATCCAGAACTCCCCTCTTTGTGAGGGATTCAGGTTTTCCTTCATAGAAAATCCTTGCTACATGAAATCCTACCTATCTATAAACTCTAAATGTTGTAGCACTCATCACTGCAAAAGGACAGACGAGGATATGGTAAGTGGTTGGAGGTTATCCTTAGAGTCTCACAAGATCTTGAAGTCCTTCATGCTTAGCCCAAAACTACTTCTCTGTAGCCACCCTCACTGATTTAGAAATGAATCAGAGCCCAAATGAGACACAAAAGTGGAAGTTTCCGTCTTATACTCAGGACAGCAAGGGAAGAGTAAAAAAAGGAAGGAGGTAATGTTGAGGGAGATTTCGACTGCCCCTGGGCTGAGATTGGGCTGAAGCTTTGGGCTGGAGAAGGAGAGTCTCCCAGAGAGGGTGCTTCCTGGAGTCAGCTAGCATATGACAGGTTGAAGCATGCAAAAGAGATAACCCATGTATTTCAGCAGGAGGAGAAACAGATTTTGCATACATGCATGTGGGACAGAGACCGTTCTCTCTAGGGAGCCCCTGAGCATCAGGACATCATGAAAGAGGTGAGAAAGGAGACTGGTCACCAAGCACATCAGGGAGCACAATGTGCAGGATTTGCCCTCTCCACACTCCCTGTGAGGATTCAGCTCCATATTTCACGGGCACAGAGCAGTTTCTTAGAAGTGCAGTATCTGGGAGATAAAAAATGTTTCCTTATATTATAAATACTTTTCCAGCTTGTGCTTGTGCATGTTTGTGATACAGCATAAACTGTGTATAAAAGGAAGGAATGTATGTCCTCAACGTCATTTCAAACCCTTCATACTTTTACACTTTCAATGTACAAAAAACAAGGGTGATTATCACAAATGTATAATTCTTGGCCAGATTCCTTTTTATTACTGTGTAGATCAGGAGCAAGCCCACTGACTCAGTGAAGTCACAATAGCCTAAGGAGAAGCATTCCTGACCATAAGTCATTATTTTTTTGTGAAATCAGAATGTCCTGTGCTTTAATTTAAAAGGTAGTTTATTTTTATCATAGGCAGTACCATGGAAACTGTAGTGCTATCTTTTGAGGTGTTGTGAGTCATGAAATCTTAAGTTATCCATATGAGTGTTCATCATTCATCAAACACTAATAGCTAGTCTTTGGTGTCTGAAAGAAATATAAAAATACAGAATATTGCCTTTTAAAATTCTGAGTATTTCTCTTTTTCAGTCATGCTTCATGAGCCATGGAATTTCCATTGCATATGAGAACTGTTATGTGAGCTGTAAAAAAAGTATCTGTGTAAAAGTTTTACAATAATTCAACAGTGGATAGAAAACAGTGGATCTAAACTCGCAGTGAGTGTGTCTCCTATTTAAGAACAAACATATTACCAGATGTCAAAGCTGGAAAAATACAGGGGTTAGTCTGTAGCAGACTATCCTTTGTTTAAAAATGGCCTTGATTAATAATGAGGAAACTCACAAGTTGGCTTAACAGGAAACCTGACTTCTGTGACTTCTTTCGTCCTTTGCTGTACTGCCATCAGGAGCCTGTGACATTGATTTAGAAATGCTATCAAAGCATTGACCCATCCTCAACACGTCCTACTGTTCTCTCATTTTTCTGGGCTATCTTAAGCATCAGCTGAGATTGTTCCTCCTGCCTTTCATCTGCTTGTCAGTCACATTTAAGCATCAGTCAGAATTTCCCACATCAGCTTTCTACTTGAGTATCGCTTATGCTTTCTCTTCATGCTGTCCTTTCAGGATTGCTCAAAGGCTTCTGCTTTTCAGCATTGGACTATAGTTGGTGTTAATGCAGCTTCAGCAAAGAAACAATGTATCTCAAAAGTGGTAGGAAGAAACTGATATTTGAAAGTTGCTGTATGATCTTTACTACTGTTGAGAGAAACTGATTTTTTAGGTTTTGAAATTAAAAGTGCAGGATATCATTTGTCAGTTAGTGTGGTCCCAGTTTGGGAAGGGCATAAGGGAAGACTGAGAAGTAGAATTGCAGGTCAATTGTGATGTAATTAATTACAATTATGTAACTTAGAGTTCAGGCTAGTGATCCTTCAATTACACTTGCAGGAGATGGAGCACAAATTGACTTTGTCCCAAATAGTTAAGCAGAGAGGTCATTGTGTCTTCTTTCTGTTATGAAAAGAAACTGCATAGAAACTGTCTCTAAAAGAAATTGGAAAAACTAAGTTTGAAGATATTTTTAAAGCTGATAAAATGCCAGTAATTTAAGCCTTTTAAAGTGAAAACCATAGTGTGTAGAGCTCGTGTTATGCAAAACATGAGGTTTCTAGTCTTTCAGTCAGCTACTTTGGAAATGCTATAGCTATAGCCTTAAATATCATGAACAAAGGCACTTCTGAGAAATAATGTGTTAAATTTTACATTGACTATTCACCAAGGGATGGCTTGCTATTCCACATGGCTAGTTACTAACTAACTTCTGAAAATTATTTCTCTGTCATTTGAAGCAAACCGTGCTGTATCTGCTCAGGACTCCTTATACCACCTTGCTTATTGGGGCAATCATTTGATCTTGGAAAAATTAAGAATACTACCAAATTAGGAGCCCTAAAGGTAGCTTTCATGTTTATAGAGCTCAAATTCCCACTCAACAACTCTAGACAGTAATCTGCAGCATGACAATTTTGTAGTTTAGTACATGTCCTCTTATTGTATCGGTTGATTTGCACAGGTGCTAGCTCATAGGTGTCAGTCATCATGAAAAAATTGTAACAAATGTTGATAATGGTGTCGGCAACCAGTAATAAAAAAATTCATATTCTGGAGAAACACCCAGCATCTAGAGAGACAATTTCTTCTGACTCTGGAAGAACTTCTTAAGATGTTGCAATGTATTTCTAAGGTATCACAAGCATTATCCATTAAACTACTATTAAATGGTACAAGGCTTAGCCTTGGGATTTCCCCCTGAATTGTATGCTGTGATTTTCTTCAACCCTGCTTATTAATAATTAAAGAAGCTCCTATGGAGGTTCCTCATTATTCCTGTGAAGCATATATAGCATAATACTGTTTCCTACCGATGAAATTCTTTAAAGGATACTTAAATGGCAAAGTGCAATTGTAAATTATACAAATTATTTTAAATTTGTAAAACATCAGCTTTTCCATGTGATAGACCACTGTAAACACACTTGGCAATTAGCATCCATTGAACATAAATATTAAAATATTTAATTTAAAATTGAATAGTAAACATCTAGTTATCTATATCTATAGGTGACAGACTTATAAAAAAGGTTAAACGTATAGTAGACAAACGTGCAGCTATAGTAATTGTAGACCAATGGAATGGAAAAACACAAATTCCCACAAGGAGGAGATAGATACTTTCTGATGATCAACCACTGAGCGTCATTATGTTGCCAATGGAAATATACACTTCAGTCTTTGGACAAGGAAATATGAGTCCTGCGCTTTGAATCTAGATCACCTGATCACATTCACTGGGTTTTGTTTAGATGGATAATTTGCGATGCTTTGCTCTTGACCAGTATGCTTATTTTCAGATAATAAGTGTCAGGTTCATGGGAGTTTGTAAAACTTGAAACTTTCTTAGGTCCAGCAAGATATAAATACCAGAAAACTCACAGGTATTGAAGAGATACAGCAAATCACAGTCACCAAGACAAAAACAAAGAAGCAGCTTGCAAGATTTGAGTTTTGGGGTGCAGACCCTGTCTATGACCAATATGCTTCCTGAAGGCAAAACCCAGCTTATTTCAAGGACTAAAATTTTAGAAAAGGAATCTTCTAGTGTCTCCCTGCATATGTAAGAAGGGCGGATTTGTTGAAAACCAAGCCATGTGCCTTATGAATTTGCAGTGAGATTCCTTGTATGATTCCTTGTATGTCTGTTCCTTGTATTTTGAGATTAAATTTAAGACTGAACTGAAACATGCATAGGCTTAAATTATTAATGTTCTACATAGAGGTGGCATACAAGCAATATTCTGGTAATAAAGTATGTCAATCTGCATGGAGAAAGTAGTAAGGTCTCACAAATCCTACGTACACTTAAGCTAAGTACTGCAGCTTTCTAAGTGTCACAGTTCAGACAGTGAAGATCCTGACTTTATTTGAAGAAATACATCTTCAGAAGTGGCATTTTAGAAGGTTTGTTCCTTAAATCTTACATTCATTACTCATTATTGTGTTTTCCCTTAGCTCCCTTCCTCATCACCTTCAGCAGAACAGCTTCTTTCAAGAAATGTGTACAACACACAAATAAGGTTTGGAACATACACTGCTTTTTAAGGTAAAAGGATCAAAAATGTAGTCAAACTTTAGAAACTTTCAAGAAACTATAAATGACATTTTCCCTCTCTGTCACATGCACACACATGCATACACTTGCATTCTCCTCAAAAATGGCAGAAGGTAGAAGATTGAACTCTTTGTTTCCATGACTTCTACCTCATGAGGGACTTTCTAGAAACAAGAATTTCAACTTTAATTCATAATAAATGTGGAATCTCAGCTGGTCACCGGCTGGTTGAAGTGGCCACAACAATGTTTAAATCATTAGTTCTTCTGGGACTTTGTTTTCTCATGGTTTGTTTCTTCATTGTTCTTTCTCAGAGACAACCTTTGTGTCTGACAATTTATGTACACGAAAACACAGGTTCTACATGGTCATCATAGAGCAAATAACCCACAGGCTTTGGGCCTTAGTATGTGGTAAAAGGTCTAATCATTGGACAGATCTCTACTTTTTATAGTGGATAATTTCAGATTAAATATTTTACCCACAACTCAAGGATCATGATAAGTAGTTGGTTTGTGTGAGGAAAACAGAATACATTCTTTTACTTATTATAAGGAGTATAAAATTTATCATGAGTAAAGATTATCTTTTATAGAAATTTGAAGTATCTTAATGAATGCTTTTCTAGATGCATCCCTTAATACTAATTTCAACATTCTACACATAGCTTAAACCATATAAAACTTAGCAAAGAAACTAATACTACCATTTAATTTGTTTCAATTAGCTTGATTTAAATTAAAACCCCAAGATACTTTTATACTTCTCAGAATCACTTATACTCACACTAAAAGAACTGCAGTTCCCAGGCTCAGCTTGGATTTGAATTCCTGTAACATTCATCATTTTGCACTGGAAGTTTATATCCTTCTCACATGGCCATGTAGAGCTAACCATGCACTGCTGAGGCTGGCATTGGACCCTGGTGGTTGCTTGTAACTAGTGCATTTAAAGATGCCAAATTATCTGAGGTAGGTGCCACAGACTGGAGGAAGACACACAGTAGTTTAGGGGGCTGAACAACAATTAAATATACTTTTCTATAATCAGCAATCTGATCTAGAAAATAAAGCAGGGGTAAAAAATACATCTGATCAAGAATAAAGTTTTGTCAGTTGAGCTCCCACTTCTCTACAGATATTTCACCAAAAGCAAACACATATTATTCAGAGTTTCTCAGCTGCAAATAGTTCCCATCTTTACAGCAAACATTTTGTTAGCAAGATTACCTTTAAATGTGAAAAAATTTAGACAAAGAGAAAATAGGGGTTTATTTTGTTTTGTCTTGTTTTTAATCTAATCAGTCAGAACCAGAAGGAACTAGAACACTGCAGGAGTAGCAGAATAAATGTGAGACCTGGCAAAAACAGAGAACCTAATTCCCAACCACCCTCTTTTGGGTTCACATCCAGTTTTTTATTTCTGTTTGAGAAATGTATATGAGTCCCACTTGTGATCAGCTCTGTATTGTGCAAGGACCATATTAAGGAAAACACACAGTAAGAAATACATCTTATCCCAAATCCAGTTCAAATAAAGTTGAAATGAAAAGCTTTTTCTGCTCACTAGGGCTTCTCTATCTTTGGCCTTACATCATTTGTCAAACAGAAAAATTACTTCAAGACCAAAAATCTGAAACTGGAAATATTTTGCTACTGTAAGACTAATGGATCTTGGGCTCTTGTAAGAACAAGAAGCTTTTATACTTATTGGTAGCAGGTTTTTTATTTTCAGACAAGCTGATATTGGAACCTGATACTATCCCAAAAATGAAGAATACTATGTGGTCTCCATCTCACAGTGATTTCAGATTTTTAATTTAACTGCAGAGAACGAAAGACAGGAAAAGGAAGAGGTACAAAGACTGTGTCAAAGGAATCTAACTTTTTGTGAGATGAAAGCTAGAGTTTTTGGGAAATCTCCATTCTACATTACTCCAATAAATGGAGTCCAAACTAAGAATAACTTAGAAGGTTATCTTTCTTGTTCATTCACTGCTAAGTAAGAGTTTCTAAGCTAGATCACACCCATCTCCACCACTTAACCTCTTACCTCACCCTGCATACTTCACACGGGCTTCTATTAATGAAGTTTAGTAAGTCACTAGCTGTGCTTGCCACAGATGATCATGGGAGTATTTTGAAATTTTTGCAATACTTCTATAGTTACTAGGTAGCAATACAACCTATGCAATACATATGTAGTAGCATAAGTTTTGGGACTATAACTGAGATACCTTCTAAGATTGTGTCTATATTTAAAATTGAGGCTTATGTGCAATTTTGTTGCAATACTGCTTTCTACAATGTCAACAGTTTTATAATCTTACACAGTTTAACTTGTATATAAAGATGTGCTCTTATACATATGCTGCTCTGAAAGTTCTTGTCAAACACACTTATAAAAATAGAAAATAAATTCAGTACTTTAACTAGTATGCTGAAAGGCATATAAAAGTCCACAAAATAAGTGCTGAGGTGTAAACACAAAAAACCATCACTGCTGATTGAGGTAATACAGTCACAGCTTTAACTTTGGCTAATTTCACAGAATCACAGAATCATCTAGGTTAGAAAAGACCTTGAAGACCACCTAGTCCAACCATTAACCTCACACTGACAGTTCCCAACTACACCATATCCCTCAGCGCTATGTCAACCCGACTCTTAAACACCTCCAGGGATGGGGACTCCACCATTGCCCTGGGCAGAACATTCCAACACCTAACAGTCCGTTCTGTAAAGAAATGCTTCCTAACATCTAGTCTAAACCTTCCCTGATGCAACTTGAGGCCATTCCCTCTTTTCTATTGCTTGCTACTTCGTTAGAGAGACTCATCCCCAGCTCTCTGCAACCTCCTTTCAGGTAGTTGTAGAGGGCGATGAGGTCTCCCCTCAGCCTCCTCTTCTCCAGACTAAACAACCCCAGTTCCCTCAGCCGCTCCTCGTACGACATGTGCTCCAGACCCTTCACCAGCTTCGTTGCCCTTCTCTGGACACACTTGAGTAATTCAATGTCCTTTTTGTAGTGAGGGGCCCAAAACTGAACACAGTCATCGAGGTGCGGCCTCACCAGTGCCGAGTACAGGGGTAAGATCCCTTCCCTGTCCCTGCTGGCCACGCTATTTCTGATGTAAGCCAGAATACCATTGGCCTTCTTGGAAATTCATGCTTTTGTTAAAAAGGAGCACTCCCAGAGAGACTATGAGCACCACAACCATACAGTTGTAATTTCTGAGCTTTTTCTGCCCTGACAACTCCTGATCATCACACACCACTCAATATCTAGAAAAATAATTGCTCAACAAACTGAACAAATACCGTGACCGGCCGCCAGCTGGATTTAACTCCATTCACCACAACTCTTTGGGCCCGGCCATCCAGCCAGTTTTTTACCCAGCAAAGCATGTGATCATCCAAGCCTCGAGCAGCCAGTTTTGCCAGGAGAATGCTGTGGGAAACGGTGTCAAAAGCCTTACTGAAGTGGAGGTAAACTACATCCACAGCCTTTCCCTCATCCAATAAGCAGGTCACTCTGTCGTAGAAGGAGATCAGGTTTGCAAACAGAACCTGCCTTTCATAAACCCATGCTGACTGGGCCTGATCATCTCGTTGTCCCGCATGTGTTGTATGACGCTACTCTGGATGAGCTGCTCCATCAGCTTCCTGGGCAATGACATCAAGCTGACAGGCCTGTAATTTCCCAGATCATCCTTCCGTCCCTTCTTATAGATGGGTGTCACATTGGCCAGTTTCCAATCTGTCGGGACCTCCCCGGTCAGCCAGGACTGCTGGTAAATGATGGAAAGCGGCTTGGTGAGCACCCCAGCCAGCTCCTTCAGCACCCTTGGGTGTATCCCATCTGGTCCCATAGACTTGTGTGTGTCTACGTGATACAGTAGGTCACTGACTGTCTCCTGGATTGCGGGGGGTTTGTTCTCCCAGTCTCTGTCCTCTGGCTGAGGAGGCTGGATTCCCTCAATACAACTACTCTCGTTATTAAAGACTGAGGCAAAGAAGGCATTAAGGACCTCAGCGTTCTCCTCATCACTTGTTACCATGTTTCCTTCCACATCCAGCAGGGGATGGATACTCTCCCTGGTCTTTCTTTTGCTGTTGACATACTTACAGAAACATTTCTTGTTGTCCTTGATTGCTGAAGCCAGGGTAATTTCCAGCTGGGCTTTGGACCTCCTGATTTCTGCCCTGCATAGCCTCACAGCCTCTTTGTAATCACTGTGAGTGGCTAGTCCCTTCTTCCAAAGGCTGTAAACTTTCCTTTTCTCCCTGAGTTGCAACCAGAGCTCCCTGTTCAGCCAGAGGAGTCTTCTCTTTCGCCGGCTTCTCTTACAGCACCTGGGGACTGCCTGTTCCTGAGCCATTAAGACTTCCTTCTTAAAGAGTGCCCAGACTTCCTGGACCCCTATACCCTTCAGGATCGTCTCCCAAGGGATCCTTTCAAGCAGGTGCCTAAACAAGACAAAGTCAGCCCTTTGGAAGTCCAGGATGTCAATTCTGCTTAGCCCTCTCCTGGTCTCTCTAAGAGTAGAGAACTCTATTATTTCATGATCGCTGTGCCTTAGTCGTCCTCCAACCGCCACATCACCCACCAGTCCTTCTCTTTTCACAAAGAGGAGATCCAGCAGGGCACCTTCTCTGGTTGGTTCTCTCACCAGTTGCGTCAGGAAGTTGTCTCCCACACATTCCAGAAATCTGTGGGACTGGTCTCGCTCTGCTCTGCTGTATTTCCAGCAGATGTCTGGAAAGTTAAAGTCTCCCACAAGAACAAGGGCAAGCAATCGTGAAATTTCTCCTAAATACTGTATCGGGTCTGGCTGAGCCAGAATTGGTTTTCCCCTGTAGCAGCCCTCAGGCTGCTGTGTTTTATGTTGGGAGCTGGCAGGGTGTTGATAGCACACTGGTGTTGTGGCTACTGCTGAGTAGTGCTTACACAACACCAAGGCTCTTTCTGACATTTCCCCCCCACAGTGGGACGGGGTGGGCAAGATCTTGGGAGAGGACACAACCAGGACAGCTGACCCGAACTGACCAAAGGGATATTCCATACCATATGACGTCTGCTCAGTATAAAGCTGGGAAAAAGGAGGAAGGGGGTGGGGTCACCCTTGGTCCTCCAAGGCAACCACTACGCATATTGGAGCCCTGCTTCCTGAGAAGGCCCGACATCGCCTGTTAATGGGAAGTAGAGAATAAATCTGTTTTCTTTTTTTTGCTTCCGTGAGCGGACCTTTGCTTCGCTTTGCTTATATTAAAACTGCTGTTGTTTTACCCACAAGGGTTGCTTTGTTTTCCTATCTTATTTTCTTTCCCTTCTTTGCCCTATTGAGAAAAAAAGGGGAAAGGGGGGGGAAGTGATAGAGCGACTTGGTGGGTACCTGGCATTTAGCCAAGGTCAAACCACCACAAATACCTATAGAATATTTCATCCACCTCTCTGTCCTGGGTGGGTGGCCTATAGTAGACTCCTACCACAACATCTGCCCTGTTGGCCTTCCCCCTGATTCTAATGCAAAGACACTCCACCCTGTCTTCACTACACTTGTGCTCAAAGCTGTCATAACAGTCCCTAACATACAGTGCCACCCCACCACCTCTCCTCCCTTGTCTATCCTTTCTAAAGAGCTTGTAGCCCTCAACAGGCGCACTCCAGTCATGGGAGACATCCCACCATGTTTCTGTAATAGCCACAATATCATAATTTTCATGTTTCATCATGGTTTCAAGCTCCTCCTGTTTGTTCCCCATGCTGTGTGCATTAGTATACATGCACTTCAGATGGGCTGATGTTTTCCCCCCTTCCCCCTTCAAATCTAATTTAAAGCTCTGTCAATGAGCCCAGCTAACTCCTGCCCCAAGATCCTCTTCCCCCTCTGGGACAGGTGCATCCCATCTAATGCCAAAAGGTCTGGTGCCCTATATACCAACCCATGATTGAAAAATCCAAAGCCCTGATGGTAACACCAGTCTTGGAGCCACAAGTTCGTCTGTTGAGTTCTCCTGTATTCTTTTTCATCCATCCCCCCAACTGAAGGGGTGGAGGAGAACACAATTTGTGCCCCCGACCCCTTAATCACTTTCCCCAAGGACCTGAAATCTCTCTTAATTGCTTTAGGACTTCTCCTAGTAATGTTGTCACTACCTACTTGAAAAACCAGGAGAGGGTAGTAGTCCTTGGGTCTCACTAGACTGGGGAGTTTTTGCCTTGAGGTCCTTGATGCGGGCCCCTGGGAGGCAGCAGACTTCCCTATGAAACGGGTCCGGTCTGCATATTGGGCCTTCGGTACCCCTCAGAATGGAGTCACCCACTACAATGACTCTCCTGGGGTTCTTTTTAGAACTGGTTTTAATACCTGGTCTAGAATGACCCGGTCTTGGTGGACCTTGGTCTTCCTCCTTGTTTGTCTCATTTCATTCCTCCTTCTCTTCCTCACTCAAAAGTTCCAGGGCCCCGAATCTATTGTGAAGGGACACCTTGGAGGGTGAGGGAGGTCGGGAGAGGATTTTCCTGCCTCCCTGAGCAGGGACCTGTTTCCAGCCTCCCCCATCTCTTAGGTCCCCTCCTTCTGCCTGGTAGCAAGAGGATGAGTGATTACCTACCTCATTTGGAGCCTCCATTTGCTCCTGTTGCTTTAGGGGTGCTAGGGTGTTACTCCACCAATCAAGTTCCCTTGTCCAAACACAATGTTTCTACCCAGTCAAACAGACAGTCCTCCCATCTTTCTATCCTCACCATCCCATTCTGATCTCTTTCTTTAGACGTATTACACCTTCCATCTACTTCTACACCCATTTCCTGCTTTCTGTTCCAAATTTCCCTCCTGCACTTCTAAAATTGTGTGTCAGCTTACTCTTTACCCCAGCAAAGCTTCAGAGTCTCACTTCCCAATAAGGGCCAGAGAGATAACCTTTCTATAGAAAAGAAAAAAAGAAGAGGAAAAAAAAAAAGCAAAAATAAACTATTAGAAAAATCACTAAGGACCTACATAAACAAGATCTTGTTTCCAATTTCCAAACCCGCACAACCAAGGACAAAAGGGATAGGAAATGCTTACCTTTAAACACAGGTTTATCACATGTTCAGTCACTGTGTGTGTAGGGCACAGATTCAGTTTGATCACCATTGGTAGTTTCTGAAGTTAAGCCTGTCTAATCAGGAGAAAATCTTCAAGCACTCAAGCCAAGCTTTGTTAAACCTGTGTTTTCAACACAGTGTGATTCTGTAATGATTATATCTTGCCCATATGTTTATGAAAATGGCAAAAGAAACATTACTACAAATAGATATTCATTACAAATTTCAAGCTCCTGCTCCATAGTCAAAAGCAACTACTGAAGGAAAAGGACACTTAAGATCTGGATTGGTTTGGATTGTTAGTTCTAGAGATTTTTGTTGCCTTCTGAAAAATAAAAAAAAAAAAAGTAAACTTTTAACAGATGTGCAGAATATTTTAGTATGGTTTAAAGTATGTAGTACTTTGGGAATAGGCTTTTGGAGAAATTAATTCCGTGTTCTAGACTATCCAGGAGCCAGAGGTCATTATCATCTATTAGTAGTTATGGCAACTTATCTGAAATACTTGTTACTTTTACTGTATAAAATAAAAAACTTGGACATTCCACAAAATGATGTTATCCCACAACAAAAAGGGATATATTTGTAGAAAAATGTTTGGATAACACAAAAATAGACTTAACAGTGAACATAAAATTTATAACAGAATAAAGAATGAATTTGCTTTATTCACACACTTTCTGGCCAAACACTTATTGTTTTGTAAAGAAGCATAAGAAAGAAATATTGAAGTGCAACATTGCTCTGTAAAGCATGAAGTGATTCTAAACACTGAGGCAATGAAACAACCAATAATACTGGCAATTTGCTGTATAAACCCATACAGATAATCCAGAACAATATTTGCTATCCAGGACAGCAGATAATTCTATGTGACTGATACACAGCAAAAATGTTCACAGTGTATCCTGAAAATAGAAGAACAAATAATATAATTAAAATGAAAAAAGCTCACTTCCAATTTCACTAGGGACAGTGAGAAGTTTATTATTGACTGTTGTGGCCAGGCTGGAGCTCACAGTAAGTCTCAGCATCTCCAGAACTTACTAACTTTAAAGCATCTTATTTAATGACTGGGTCAATGATGCAGACTGTGTTATTGCCTTTCCCTGATTAGCTGAGAAAACAAGCTCTGTTAGCAGACATATATATGTGTGTTAGCAAGGAGGAATGCAACAGTATTCATTGCAAGTCCCAATTTGAAAGCAGTCAGGCAGATTCAGTTGTTTGCTCAGTGTTCACTGAAAGTGAACATAAAAAAGCAAGCAAATAAAACCAGATGGCGTTAATTTTCTATGACATTCAGTAGTATAAAATGCATAGTCATGCTCCTGAGAACCAGTAGTATAAAATTCTGCTATAAACTCAACTGAGAATCCATCAGCTAGAAAGAATGAGGAAGAGAAATACCTGTGTAACCTAGTTAATCACAGGGAATGACTGTGAGTCACCAGAGTATTGAAGTCATTAAAAAGGCAAATGTGGTCCAAGGGTGTTTCTGATGAGACATTTCCAGTAGAAAGAGAGAATATTATTTCCATTCTATGGATATCGATGGGCCTTCACATGAAATATCTCAAGCTGCTTATAATTTTGGCCGTACATGTCCATGAAAGATTCAGTGAAGCTGGAATAAGTGCTGAGGAGTGCTACTGAGTTGATCTGTTGACGGAGAGCCTGTCTTCTAGAAGCTGACAAAAACAATTTGGCTAGTTTAATCTAGCCAAGTTATAGCTGGGATAGGACACAACAGCATTCCATCAAAGTGCTAGACACTACTAAAGTGAAGTAAAAAGGATTCTTAGTGGTAGAGGAACAAATCAATATTACAGGAACATGAATGCAGATAAGTTGGGAATCTGAATTTAAAAAATCCTGCCATTTGAGCAGCAAGGCTCTTGGAGAGTGTTCACTTTCATAATGGTTACAGAAGACCTAACTACTTCTAAAATGGATTTTGGTAAGTTTTAAAAGATAACTATAAAATGATGTGCCTACGATAAGCTTGTTTAGGACTTGCTGGATTATCACACAATTCCCAATAATTGACTTCAAAAAACATGTCTGGATACTGTTCATAATTATTCTTCATTGCTTCTCTTGTCTAGCTATTTAGACTTGTATAGTACACTCAATTCCTATGGTGGATCCTTATTATATGGTTGGAACATTTGGTAGGATTTTCTCAGTTCCAGCAGAACAGTTAATTGTAGGAAGTTGCTGATGCCCCCACCCCCTTACTGTGGGAAATATCAGTCATTTGTTTCCATATTAAAATTTCAGTTGAAAGAGGTTCAGCAGTTTCTTTCACTGAAAGAGCCATTGATAATTCTGTCCTATAGCAAGCAGAATGACATTAAGGAACAGCAAAGTTAAATGAATTCCAAGGCACAGACATAAACATCTGTATTTCTAATGGCCATAATAAATCTTAACTCTTGGGGAGAAAAAAAAAGAAAAAGAAGAAAAAAACCCAGCACATTTTGGCTTTCTTGATAATTGGATCAATTTTTCACTTATGGGTTGTCAATCGCTTGACATTTTAATGCATGAACAACAGATCTCAAAAGTATTTTAATTAGCACAGTAGGGCTCAAACCTAACCCTAGTCTTCTAATTGGAGTGCTAAACAATGCCTGAATATCTATTTACTAAACAGAAGTTAATTAAAAGCATAGATCCATACTACACACACATAGCATTAAACTGAAAGCTGAAAGGGTACACCATCTGCACAAAAATAGAACTAAAGTGACAATTAAAGATCTTTATTGGCTCATGAACTCCTTTCTCTCCCAGTACCACTTTGGCTGGTTTCATTGTAATCAAAACACAGACAGAAGAAGATGGCCTATTTTATGTTTTATTTTAGATGGATTTTTAAAGGAAATGAGCTTCTGAACAAAACCCAGGATGAAATAGTGTACAGTTTAATGTTATATTTTCTCCAGTGTTCCTCTCAGTCATTTCTTTGGTCCTGAAATTATAGCAATGCTCCTACTAGTAGTGTTCTGCTAAAACAAAGCAGTTAAGTGATCCATGCTCAGAAAACCAAGGAACAAACCTCCAAAGTGATCAGTTTAGAGTACAGACTTATCATGATTTTACTGGCACAGCCAAGGAAAACAGTAGGTTGCAACACAGATAGGGAATGACAATCCACTAAAAGGAGAGGTGTGACTTCTGTAAGCCAGGTTTGACAACATGCTGTGGCTTGAACTTGGCCAGTAGCCAATCACCATGCAGCCGGTCACTCACACTTTTCCGCCCCCCCAGTAAAATAGGGGAGAGATGGAAAGGAAGAACTCATAGGTTGAATTAAAAAACAGTTCAATGATGGTAGCAAAGCAACAGTAAAAATAGGAAGTTCAAACGGGTAATAAACAATGCAGTTGCTCACCACCTGGCAACTGATACACAGCCCGCCCCCCGGCAGTGATCCTGACAGCACGAAGATCCCACCATACCAAACAGAAGAAGAAGTGAGAGAGAACCTGCCTCCTTTATATACCAATCATAATGTCACATGATATGGAATACCCAATGGCCAATCTGGACCCAGCACTCCATCTGTGTTCCCTCCCAGCTCAAGGAAAGTTAACTATCCCAGCCAAAATCCAGGTTGGGTACTCCGGCTGTGCTCTCTCCCAGCTCAAGAAAATGAACTCTATCCCAGACAAAACCAGGATAGTCTCCACCCCTTATTCCATACCATTTCCGTTATGCTCAGGTTCCAAATACGTTCTAAGGAATCACTGCCCCTTTTCTCTGCTATCACAGATATCATTCCCTTAGTCTATTGGCCATCCTTCCAAAATGTCTACTGAGTTCATTTAGTCCATAACTTTGTGTTCCATCTCTCATGACAGTCTTTAAGGCTGGAAGAATGAGGCAGAGTTTGCTCAGTCAGTGGAGCAGGTGGCTTTGGATGTGGCAGGAGGATGTTACAGGGCACCAATTGGAATAACAGGGTTATTTGACAGTTCAATTAATTGGCTATTTTCACCTAAAATCAAATCTCCTTGAGGAACATATCAGGCTTCTCCATTCTTCTGCATTACCCACCAAGTGCACCCAGGTCCTTGGGCAAAAGTAATCCCACACATGGATTTACCTTTACCCAATGCAGGAGTAACCCAGACGGTCTTCTCCAGCATATTTTTAATGTGCACTACAGGGACTTTATCCCCACACACAGTATGTAGGAGGTTTGATTGAGCAGGGCCAGCCTGGTTGGCACATTCTCTGGTATTGACTAACCAGGTGGCTTTTGCTCAATGCATGTCCCTGTGTTTGGAAGTTCCACCACCCATTGCTCTCAGTGTAGTTTTTAGTAACCCATTGTATCACTCAATTTTCCTAGAGGCTGGTGCATGGTAGGGAATGTGATATATCCACTCAATGCCATGTTCTTTGGCCCAAGTCTATGAGATTATTTTGGAAATGCGTCCCATTATCTCATTCAATTCTGGTATGCCATGCCACCACAAGTCTTGCTTCTCAAGTTCTAAAATGGTGTTCCGAGCAGTGGCATGGGACATGGCATAAATTTCCAACCATCCAGTGGCTGCTTCCACCATTGTAAGCACATAGTGTTTGTCATGTCGACTTTGTGGGAGTGTGATATAATCAATCTGCCAGGCCTCCCCATATTTATATAATAACCATCATCCCCCACACCAAATGGGCTTTAACCATTTGGCTTGTTTGATTGTAGCACATGTCTCACATTCATGGATTACCTGTTGTTTTGCTGATTAAGGATACCAATTAAACTCGGACACCACACTGAAAAGAGTAGGCGTATTTTACTAGTGATAACTAAATAATGTAACAGAGTAATACAGAAAACATCCAGTAAGAAAAGGCAGAATAATGCACCTAAAGCAATAAATAGGAAAATACAGGGTAATGCATCAAATCATTACTACATAAGAGAGTGAACAGTGATTAAGAAAGATACATCACCACTTGTATATATTACCATCATCCAGATCCACAGTCGCTGGGGAGCCCCGGTTACAGCGAGGATTTGGAGAGCCTGTCCTGGCAAGTGGGAAATCCTACACAGTGCGTCCATCCATAGGTGAGGCATCCAAAGTCGCTGTGAGCGGGTCCAGCCTTATATACTAAAAATTAGCAAGCCAAAATAACTGGCACCTTTGTTTTAAGCGGAACATCTGGTTTCAATCTCACATTAGATTCCCCCCCAGAGCCTGGCCAGGGCTCAAGGGAGAAGCTAAGGGAGTTTCCTGCTTATCTAATTTATTTATGAGCAAGGTCACACATCTGGTCACAACGCCAGACAACTGTCTCTGTGGCCCTGTTATCTTGCCCACACACAAAGAAAGATAAAGATATATTCAGGATAGACATGTTTTATGATGTTTAAGCTACATCTTCCATTAACAAGCATACATATTTCACTAATGACTACATACTAAGCTAGCAGCTTCAGCTCAGGGCCTGTTGTTCAGGCTTCAACATTTCAACACTTTAGCACTTTTTACATCAGCATAGGTGGTTTGTTATAACCTAGTACAATACCTACTAGCACAATGGTTATCACTTATAAAACATACAGGATTCATCTATAGGTCAACTCTGGCTTGGGCCTGTTGTCCAAGCCTTAGCACTTCAGGAAGGAAGTAAATGACTGGTCACGTGGTGATTAGCTACTGGTTGAGTTCAAACCACAACAGTCTTTTGGCACCTAACAATGGACCAGGGGTTTGAGACAATGACAGATCGTGTCATAATGTTTATTGCTTGGCTCCTTAAGATTTGGCCGAAGCCAGGACAAGCACAACAAAAACAAAATCTTAATCGAACTCTCATGGGTAGTGAGAAGCAGCATGGGGACTATGTACAGCAAATGAAGTGATAAAATCTTAAGGAGCTAAGCAATCGACATTATGACCCAATCTGTCTTTATCTCAACCCTCGAGCCCCACATTGGGCACCAAAACGACTGTCATGGTTTGAACTCGGCCGGTAGCCAATCACCACGCAGCCAGTCACTCACAAATTTTTTCCCCCTCGTAATATAGGGGAGAGATGGAAAGGAAGAACTCTTAGGTGTTTTGCTGATTAAGGATACCAAGTAAACTGGGACACCAGAGTGAAAAGAGTAGGTGTATTTTACTAGTGATAAACAAATAATGTAACGGCATAATACAGAAAACATGCAGTAAGAAAAGGCAGAATAATGCACTTAAAGCAACAAACAGGAAAATACAGGGTAATGCATCAAATCATTACTACATGGGAGAGAGAATAGTGATTAAGAAAGATACATCACCACTTGCATACGTTACCATCATCCAGATCCGCAGTCACTGGGGAGCCCCGGTTACAGCGAGGATTTGGAGAGCCTGTCCCAGCAAGTGGGAAATCCTACGCAGTGCGTCCACCCATAGGTGAGGCATCCAAAGTCACTACAAACGGGCCCAGCCTTATATACCAGAGATCGACAAGCCAGAATAACTGGCACCTTTGTTTTGAGCGGAAAATTTCTGGTTTCGTTCTCCTGTTGGATTCCACCCAAAGCCTGGCCAGAGCTTGGGCGGGGGGAACCGAGGGAGTTTCTAACAAGGCCAAATACTTGGGTTCTCAGCCTTGAACAAGGCTGCGAAAGGAAAGTTGGATACATTCTCTCCTCACTACTGATTATATTTTGCTAAGCTGCATCTTTCGCTAGCGAGTTTACATATTTTATTAATGACTACATGTTAAGTTAGCAGCTTCAGCTTGGGGCCTGTTGTTCAGGCTGCAGTATTTCAATGCTTTAGCACTTTTTTCACCAGCATAAGTGGTTTGTTATAACTTAGTACAATACCTACTAGCACAATGGTTATCAGTTATATAATATACAGGATTCATCTATAGGTCAACTCTGGCTTGGGCCTGTTGTCCAAGCCTTAGCACTTCAGTAGGTTGAATAAAAAAACAGTTCAGTGATGATAACAAAGCAACAGTAACAATAGGAAGTTGGAACGGGTAATACACAATGCAATTGCTCACCACCTGGTGACCGATACACAGCCCGCCCCCTGGGCAGCGATCCCGACAGCATGAAGATCAGAAGCAGAAATAAGAGAGAACCCACCTCCTTTATATACAGAGCATAACGTCATGTGTTATAGAATATTCCAATGGCTAATCTGGACCCAGCGCTCCGGCTGTGCTCTCTCCCAGCTCAAGAAAATGAACTCTATCCCAGCTGAAACCAGGACATGCCAGAAACATTACAACCTTGAAATTACCTCTAAAGTCAAGAAAATCTGAACCTGTTTCCTCAAGAAACAAAAGTTATTTTGTTTGGTTCCTTTTTTGTCTTTTTGTCTGTAACACTCCTGCCACTGATTATTTTAGTACTTGTTGACCACTCCCAGCCAAGAGTTAGACATCTCAAAGGATTTAGTCACACAAAATGTGTGACTCCGGGGAGCTAGGGGAGTTTGGACAAATACATATATGTCTAAAATTGTTAAATTAAGATGTCTGTATGTAAACAGAAATGTTCAAGCATGTAGCAGAACCATTCTCATCAGGAAGAGCAGGAATCTCGGAGGACCTTGTCATTACAGAGTTCATTAAGTCAGCTCAGCTGCTCATAAAATCATTGCCTCAGCGCTCATCAAAGTATTAATTCTTGTTCCTACAGGCAGAAGGAGTGAGTCTGCTGCTAATCTTCAATTCCTTGTCAACAGCTGCATTAACACTCTACAGACATTTGGCTCCTGTAGTGCTCACAACTTGTGAAGTGGCAAGAATGAGAATTAGGTGTGGTCCAAAGGTGCTGGAAAGATACAGATCAAAAGCAGACTCTAAGGAGCTAAGAGTGAGGGTGCTGGAAACAGTTTAATCCATCCTAATGGATTTAATAATCACTTCAAATTACCTGAAAGGTAAACAAATTCACCCTGGCCTTCATGACAGGCAGTTGATCCCTAGGAGGCAAGAAGTTTTGAACTTCACAGTCAAGAGAGCTGGCAGTCATTCTT
Source organism: Strix uralensis (assembly GCF_047716275.1). NCBI lineage: Eukaryota > Metazoa > Chordata > Aves > Strigiformes > Strigidae > Strix > Strix uralensis. The sequence goes on from NC_133976.1 coordinate 42,655,251, forward strand.
GGGCTCTTAGTTTAAACAGAAGCTGGATTATTGATTAAATGCTACATTTTCCCTCTCACATAACATACAGTGAAGAAATACAAGAAAGTAAAAGCTATATGAAGAGGAAAGAGGCATATGAAGACTAAAGAGACCCTATTAATTTTGCTGGGAGTTCAGCTGTTATAAAACACTAAGGAATCCGTACTTGTCTTCACTAATGCTGTCTATAAACCAGTGTTTAATTGTCAGTGGTCTGAGCTTGAAGGTGGAGTAGCCTTCTACTAGAAACCTGTGCAAGAAGGTAGTTTCTAGAAGAAATTGTTCAAAACATCAGTGAACAGCATCACGGGTGGGCCAAAAGTGGGAAGGAGACAGGAGATGGTTAGGAGCAAGTTCACTGCAGTTTCTGGTGTTAGGTTGCTTGAAGGAACGTGAGTCTGTTCTGACAACTATCTGATGTTGGGTGAAGAGATTGCAAAGATGTTGCTGTGACCACATATCTTACATTCCACTGCACAGAATTTTGCTTCACCTAAAGACTTGGGTCTTCTGATACTGAAATATGCAATATGATTTATCACACAACTAAAATAAAGAGCTGAGGCAGAGTTGCAGAGATTAACAACTGCAAATAGTAGAGACTTTGTTTTCCAGTGAAAAATTATATTGAAGTAAAAGAAGTCCAATTTGTTCCATTTTGAATACATACATTAAGAACTGGTTTTTGACATACTTAATATTTTTAAGGAAAAATACCTGAAAAGTGTATCAGTTTTAAGGCAGTTCTGTAGATAATTACACCAGTAAATCATATGACTACATTTGAGGTACTGCTTCTGAGCTACTGCAGTATAATTAAAAACCTGCTACAGGCCATTTAGTATAAAGAACTACCTGTGATTTTATGCATAAAATGGAAAAGCATATTAATATATTGATACAGTAGCAAAACAGAACATGAAACTTTTCCACACTGAATCTTTTTTTCAGTCACTATTTCTTCTTTTTACCCCAAACGGAGTAAAGTGTTCATTGCTCAGAGAAAAAAAAATAAAAAATCTGTGAAGTTACAAATGTCTTGTCAGGATGACTCTTCCGGAGGCACAGACAACCTTTACTTACTGTAACCATGCACTGCGATGAGTGTGCACCCAGACAGCTGACATGAAGCAGTGGTGAACGGTAATTTGTTTCCATGTCAAGCAGCAGCTTTAAGTTGCCAACATAGCTGACACCCAATCCAGACCTCATCTTCCAAAGAAGGGAGATAGCTTGGTTTTTTTCATATAATAATTTTGGTGTACTTCTCAATCTTATTTAGCCCTGTGAGATGCACACTCTATAAAATCCCTCCTTCTCCACAGCTCAGGTCCTTGTTTTCCAAGGAGCAAGTCCCAGCTCTGATATGCCCCAGCCATCTAACCTTAGCTCATACTGCTGAGGAAATTAATAAATGATAAGAGCTGTGACACAATCTACAGAGCAGAGTCATGCAGGATAAAAAAGGTAAAATTACAGGTTGCGTTGTTTAGATGGTGATTATTAGTAACGCAAATATTCAAGATGAAAAGCACCAAAATGGCAAAGTATAAAATCCTAAAGGAAAACAGAGACTTGGGAGATGATGGCGATTTAGGAACATTGAAGACCAGCTCAAGGAGGCAAGGAGATCTAAACCTTCTTCTCCTGACAGATGGTTGCCTTGCAGCAAGATTCTTTGATAAGCATAATAATGCATTTAGTTGCTTGCTAGCCCCAGTTCTCAATTGTGCATTTTAGCTTATAATCATTGCTTTTAAGTGATATCTATCCCACTTGCATACTCTCTTTACACATGGATAAACATCCCTGAATAAAGTAACACAGAGTTACAGCTATTTTCATTAACGAAAAGGACTCTACATCATGTCTATCATCGTTTAGATATTCTAATCTCTTAGAACAACTGAACGTACATGACATGCTAAGAATTTTTACTGGATTTATGCTGTTTTCAGGTAGGAAGGTTCAAAATCTCTAATTCTAAGGATTCATGCATAAATAAATGACCATGACTTAACCATGTAATAGAGGAATAGCCCACATGCAACCGCTTCTTGAAATACAAGAAGTTATTTCACCCAGTTCAGTGCACAAAGCACAGATGAATCAGCTTACATTTGCCTGGGGTTAAGAACTTCTAAATTAACATTTTCCAAGGCTCATCTATCACATTTCATATATAAAACAGTCATTGCATCATGTCTTTATGAAACAAAGAGGTTCACTCAACAGTCAGGATTGAGTATAACTGTTCAGCAGTTATTCTTTATTCGCAGCGCTGGGCAGCACTGGGGATCGCTCCACCACAAGTGCCGCACTTACTAACAAAACTCTCTGACTAATATACACAAAAAGCATACATATGCATTAGATTTCTTAGAAAAGGGATCTTATGCTAATGGGTTCTTATAATTCATGTACATAGTCTGAGCATGCATAGTAAAAATAGAGTGAGGGTCTTCTCCCCTCCTTAGGGGTCCACACAGCCTTTCTCACACTGTCCCTTAGTGAACTTTAGGTTTCTTGTGTCCATATATGGTCATAGAGTTACTTCATCTGTCCTTCAGCTCCTATTTGTTCCAAGGTTAGTTTACACCAGATTTCAGTCACTTATCTTGACACTGGTGTCTTCTTAGGCACTTGTTTTCTTTAGGTTCCTGCTATTAGGGATGTACTCAGGGAGTTTTTTCAGATTGTCCAAGGTCTGTCTTATCTTTACTAGGCAAGGTTTTAAAACATCTTATAAGTGGGTAACTGGGTAGCAACTATAGAGGGTAGTTAGGAAAAAGTATAAATGAAATTATATACATTACAGTAAAATACGGAAAAAATACAGGAAAAATAAAAGCTAGTAAAACACAAGAGATGTCTAATGTTAAAACTAAATGTCCTACTTTACAGGTCCCTGTACATTAGCAGTTTCAAGTATACTTGTAGCAGCTTCCATTCATTTATCCCTAAAGTTAGGGTTATAAAGAGGGAACCTGAAGTGTGGGCCAGAAAAAGTGAATTTATAAAGGGTACAGGCAGATTTCTATAGCTTTCACCTAATTCCAGCTTGTAGTCACAGGCCTAGGACAGCATCACAGTGTGCTTCACTTAATCCTTGTTTAATTTTCTCAGCCAACTGTGCATCTGTTCTGTTCACAGAGCAGTAGTTTGAAGAAAACTTTTGCTGTGATGCAAGTTTTAAAACATGAGTTTGCATAAAGATTTATGTTGAAATGGTTTTCCCAAACACTGATGTCATTAACAATCACTGTTCTACTCTGATGCTACTTCTAATAACAAAAAAATGATCACTGCTAGGTGAAACAGGATAAAAAAAATCTATCTGGGTAATGGATTTTGGTTGGACTTTTTGCCTTTCTTTTTCCAGTATTTGTCTCAGGTACATCTTGTTAATGAGACCTTATGTATTTCATAGTTACTGGAGGTCATACTGAAACAGAAGTACCTGATAGGAAACGGTGGCTAACCCCCAGCTCCCCAGAAACCAGATTATTATTTTTTAAATGCAGTTTTGAGGGCCAGTAATGGATTCCCTCTGGGTATATAAGGAAAACCAAACTTAATGAAACTAAGATTGAATCTCTCACTGGTTTAGGGTCACACTGTCAACTCGGATATTGACAATGACTTTCATCTTTCCTGTTCTCCTTCTGTGGTGCATTACAGTCAGGTTTTTAGTCTGTCATTGCAAACCAGACATTTGTTAGAGAGCATTGGGAGGTGCTTTACAGACCATGGTGTGTTCTGGATTAGACGATCTATTTCCTTTCAGTTAATTCCTTTTAACTGTAGGGGCTCCATGACTAAGATTATCTGATCCAATTTTATATTCTTTTGTGTCATCACTCTCTCCATGTTCTTTATGAGGAAGTTGAGATGTGTAATAGGCACAGCTTTCTAAGTTGGTTAGAAACAGTATTTCATAATTATTATGTCAGCTCAAAGCAATGTTTCCTGCTTGGATCTGCATTGCTATATTATGACTGACATATGGTACATTCAAGCAGAGCAATATGGTAGCAGGCAAAACAGCCATAATTGAGATAGATAACAAAATATCAAGAGATTGAAAATTATGTTTGCTTTCTTCTTTGGAATGAAGGCTTTTGCTGAACTGAAAGACATGAGTTATCTAGCAGACCGTCATGTTCATGCCATGAAATCCAAAGAACATGACAGCTCTGAAAAAGAAAAAAAACAGTGAATATCCCTTGTATGACATACAAGGATGAGGTAGAATGTTCCCAGTAAATCCTCCACCCTTTTTTGGCATGAAATGGAATATTTCATCCTGTTTACAGTGGAAACCTTTCACTCCCTGCTGGCTTACCAGGACCAGCTATACATTCTTGAAGTCATAAAGATGCAGTTATTAACGTGTTTTTTGTGGTCCCAATGAGAGGAGTGTCTGACTGACGGCAAGTCATATTTCCCATGGACAGAATACACGTCTTCACCACACAGATAATTCTAGCAATTTCATTTTGATCAGGCAAAGGCATTATTCATACACCTTTGTAGAAGAGCTGTATTTGCCTCCATCTCCTAGATTAGAACATGTAAACCATGGGTTCACAAGCTATTATTTATAGAGTCAGTTTATGATGGGACTTAAGGGTGGAAGCTACACAGTTATGAGGACTACCAGCTTCAAACCCAGCTCCCTTTTTGTGTTGGGTTCGTGTGTGTGTGGCAGGGGCTTTTAATAGCAGGGGAGGAAGCTACAGTGGTGGACCCCTGTGAGAATCTTCTTGAAACTCCCCCAGCTCAAGTCAGCCCCACCTGTGCACCAAGGCCAAGCCAATTAGCAATGGTGGCAGCACCTCTGTGATAACACATTTAAGAAGAGGAACCTGTGAGGAAGAGTTATGAGGAGGACACCTATGCAAACACTGAGGTAGGAGGAGCCAGGGGAGGTGTGCCAGAGTAGACACTCCCCTCCAGCCCATGGTGAGAGGGCAGACTGTCCCCCTGCCACCCACAGAGGTCCATGGTAGAGCAGATGGCAAACTGCAGCCTGTGGAGGACCTCATGCCGGAGAAGGTGGCTGCGCCCAAAGAAGGCCGGGTCTCCTTGGGAAGCCTGCACTGTTGTAGTTCAGTGCCAGGAGGGCTACAATATGTGGGAGGGACACACACCGGAACAGTTTGTGAAGAGATGAAGCCCAAGGGAAGGACTCATGTTGGAGAAAGTTCATGGAGGACTGTGTCCTGTGAGAGAGACCCCACACTGGAGCAGGGCAAGATGCAAGGAGTCCTCCCTCTGTGGAGGAAGGAGTGGCAGGACTGACTGCAACCCCCATCCCATGCCCCCCTGAACCACTGTGGGGGAGGAGTTAGAGAAATCAGGATCAAAGCTGAGCCCAGGAAGAAGGGAGGGGTAGGAGGAAGGTGTTTTTAAGATGTAGTAATTCTTTTCACTGTCTTACTCCATTTGTTAAGTGGGGGTGTTGGTGGTGGCTGAATTAAATTAACATTCTTTTTCTTCCCCTAATGAGTCTGTCTTTTGCTGACGACCATAATGTGTGAATCATCCTTCCCTGTCCTTGTCTTGATTACTGAGCCTTTTGTTTTTATTTTTCCCTTCCCATTCCTGAGGGACTGTGTGGTACTCAGTTGCCCTTGGGCTCAAACTTCAAGACGTTTTCACTGTCTTTACAGATATCTCAGGCTCTGGGGTCATCAGTCAGTCTGCACATCTCTCCTGCCCACTCCCCTCAAAACGCAGGGATTCAGCATAACCCTAGCAGTGTGAGGTCCCTAAACTGCCCTGTCCTGCTATGACACCCCACTGCTGTGCCAAACAAGTGCATTGAAGGAAGATTCTTGGGTTGTCACATCCATCCATACACCTTCGTTCACTGGTCTCTGACTGTTGTTAACTCCTGACTGGTGTTCATGGATTGTCTTGAAGAGCAGCAGTCTGTCCAGGCCAAACTGTGGGACTTTGCTAGAACTTTGTGTGTCATTCCATGCTGCAACTAAACTCTCTGCTCTCGTACAGGTAACTTTATTAGTATAGGTGTAATCTAAGATAACATTTTCAAAATTAATTTAACACAATCAAATTTAGAAGCTGGGCTCATCAAAAAAGCAAAAGGAGTTACTCTGATTTTTCTTAAACATGTACTTATTTCTTAGTGTTTTTGAAAGCCGTACTTCACTTCCTCAACTCCTGTGTTTGCTGAATGTCCCAGTGTTACTGATTTGATATGTTATTGATTTAATATAGATTAGTATTAATTTGTTTAGTTTTAATAGGAATATAGAAGATACTTAGTAAAAATCATATGCTGCATTTGCACTCTATACAGGAACCAAGGCTACTACAAACTCCCCTGTACAGCCCTGTACCAAGGCCGAAAGAATTGGTCAGAATCACCTAGTAGGAACATTTAGAACTAGATAACAGGCTTAAGATTCAAGATGATTTATATATATAACATTTACTTATAAGGTATTTAATAACCTGAAAGAATGCAGAGAGATGTCAGAATCCAAATTAATGGGAAAATGGGGAAATCGGCTGAAGCAACATATAAGTTTAAGCCAAGAAACAGTGTCCTCAAGCAATAGGTAATTCCGACACGGGGAGATCGCGACCACCGACTCATTAACCACCGACTCACATTACACCCCAGACCCATTTCCAGGTGTTTCTGGACTCTACTGCGCAGAATCGGAAATAGGAGGAGAGTATGATAATGATTTCCAGGAATTGTTATGTTTATGCATGAATACTTAATGAATATGTATGAATGAGTTCTATATAAGATGTATGATTTTGGTGCATGGTGTGCGTCGTTGGTGAAAGGATTCACCCGCTCACCCGGCTGTCAATAAAGAAGTGTCTGCTTATCTACATCAAATTGGTGTTGATAAGTTTTATTCCGAGTTTTTCGGTAACACCAGTGCCTCATATATTCATATTCAAATTCTGAGTTTTTAAAAATATTATCTGTTAATTTGTCTGCAGGTCATCTTTAATGCAGAACTTCTCTTTCATTTCAATGGCTTGTTCTGTGGAATTTTGCCAAGGACTACTGTGTTCATCAAAACAAAGCAGTTTACTGTGAAAATCTACCAAGAACTGCAGGGTTCAGCAAAATATTATGTTTTTGTCCTTGGGAAACAGAGGTGCTCTAACTAGTTCAGTCTTGGTAATGAATGAAGATAGACATATATGGACAGTAGAAGTTCCATTGGTACTTTTAGATAAAATAGATGAGTAAACCATCTGAAAACACTCTTGTTATTCAAGAAATTAGCCAAGAGAATCCGCACATGCTCCGGAGAAAAGTTCAAGGTGAAAAAGACTACAAGCCTTCCTCCAAAAGAGCCCCAAAGACACCCACCAGGAGGCAATGCGCAGGTGCAAAGAGAACATAAACTGCTGACACCAGCCTTTCGAACTCATGCATATGTATGTTTGTGTTATGTAATCCAATGAATAAGTATATCCACACTCTATAAGTTTTTGGTAAAATGTGCGGTGGGTGTGCAAGCTTTGTGGAGAAATCCCCTTGCACCCTGGCGCCAGAGTAAACATACCTGCTTTATAACTCTATTCGAGTTGTAGAGTCTGTTTTCCGCAAGTCAGGCTCATCCCAAATAATAGGTAATTACAAAGAATAAAAATGCAAAATAAGACATAGACAGGTATATGCAGAATATTTAATGGGGTGAAGTAGCAAATTCCCCTGTTCCCATTTATGTGAGGTCTCATAAATGCACAGATGCCTCATGCCAGGAAACTTAATGATTTGAAAATAATAGACAAGATATACCCATTTTACATGAAGTTGCTTTGGCCTACTGTAAACTGTTAACACTTGGCAAAATGTTTTATTACCTCACAAAAAAAAAAAAAAAAAAAAAAAAAAGAGAGGTTATTACTATATCAAATTTAATGATAAGGTAAACTACAGTATCAAAAGAAAGCAATTGATGAAATCTTATGTGTTCTCTGTTGAATTATACCTGCAATTCAAAATGCCCTCACATAACATACAGGCAGGAAACAGTTTGCCCTGACAATGAAAAATGAGTAACAGCTTAATAAGTAAGAGTGTTTGCCCCTAGCAATATCAATTTTGTAGGGGTTTTGGTTTTGTTTTGGTTTCTTTTAGGGGGTGTTAAGTGAAATAAATCTGTGATTAGGCCAATAGAAAAGATCAAGAGATAAAGAGTTCACAAACATTAGCACAACTGAGACAATCAAAGCCTGCTTCCGATTTCAGACAGTTCAGACACAATGATGGAAAGAAACACAGAAAATCTGTTCTTTCCCTCTAGTTCTCATTGTAGATTGTAGACAGCACTTCCATCTTCTGTATTTTCTCACACAGGAAGTACTGAATGTCAGCTTCGTAACTGATTTGCCCCAGGAAAAATTGTTTGGGTTTTTTTAAATTCATTTGGCTAGAAATTACAGTCTCAGTATGTGTTTTGCAAGTCAGCATGAAATAAACACGTAACAAATTCTTTGTCCCAAAGAGTTCATAGTCTAATTTAAGGATAGAGAATAGAGGATCATGGAGAAGAGAAGGGAAGGTTAATTAAACTATGATGAATAAGGTATCAAAAGTAAGTTAGTTGTGATGGTGACCAAAGAATTCTTGATTGCTTTCAATTCACTTCAGATAAAAAAATAGATGTATAAAAACATGTGGCATTACTGGGGGAAGATGTTACATGAAAGTCTCACAGCTGAATTGAATTTCCAATATGATTCAGCAGAATATGTTCCTTATTAATTTGAGAAGGATGCTGCAGACTGTAAACATGCCACGCAGTCATGCCTTTGCTGTGGAAGCAGAGAAAATGTGCTTAAGATTTGCACTGTCAGAGTTTCTCAACAACAGAAGAAGTCTTTCTTCCCTATCTTTGGTTTGTCTTGTTTTGGGGGGATTTTTTTCCCCTTTTCTTTTTGCATTGCACTGTGTATTCATGGTTGTCTCACTTCTTCAGTTCCTTTGAGGACTGGTATGTCAAATAGGAAAAGAGGCTATCACACTGAGTGCATTAAATTCTCAAAATATGAAGTAATATTGTAATAAACCACTTTAAATTCTCATAATGGAAGGTTTGGGCCCAGAAATTATAACAGGCTGTACAGTGAAGAGCCCAGCATCCTTTCTTTGAAGGAGATTACACAGATTTGCAATTTAATGAAGATAAGATGATTCATTTTGTTATGAACTTTTGGTTATGAACTGCTGCTTGGTTCATTGCAGATATTTACACTGTAAAATTATGGTGTGCGCACACACACACACAAGATTATTAAGAATACAAAGTCAAGAACTCAATAACTATTAAATGGAATAATTTAAATTATTTGTGCAAATATAATTCAGTCACATTAAATATGTAACAGAGAACAATATTGTAAAGGAAAGCAAAAGATTCAGAGTTGTATCTCTACAGATATTTTCCTTGTCTTGATGTGTCACCTGCCAACTCAGTCTCTGTTTCACTGCCCTGAGAAGGACACAGACAGACTGAAGAGCCTGCTGGGGGTCTTTTATGTTTATGTTTTCGTGGGAATTCTGCTTCATTTACAGCGTACAATGAAAGGTTCTTGGTTAATGAGCACCCATTCAATATTTGGTTTTACAATCAGTTTTCAGTAAGCAGTCCCATGCTTTATTTTAATTCACTCTATTCATGTCATTCTCCGAGGACACAAATGCTGATTTCCTAATCTTTTTTTCTGTGGCACTTTTCATTGTATTATGTGAATGTTACACAAAATAATTATTTTCATATTTTGTGAAATGACAGGCTGGTATTCTTTTCTCATTTTACAAATATCCTGAACAGGCAAACATATTAAGATTTTTAAAATATCCCTGAGTTTTGGATGTCCATTTTTAAATATTTCTCAACTGCTTTTTTTCTCAGATATTTTGCATTATAGAAAGAGCCAAAGCGTGGCTGGGACCAAAAAAACTGTGTGACACTTTCATGGTTATGGCCCCTTTCCCTATGAAGACATTCAGTGGGTTTAGGTATAACCTTTCTCACCTCTTTTCTGCAGTTCTAAGACTATGCAGTCCCCATCTACCACCTGTGATAACACGTAACAAAGATTCTTACAGATATTTGTTTATTCCCTTCCACACTTAAATGATCACCCTTTTTTCTGTGGTACACAGAAGGAATGATATATTGGGCTAGGGGAAAAAACAGGCTGGGTTCCTCTGACCTGCAGCCTTTTTGACAAATATCTATGTTTCCCCATGGTTGAAGCACATTGGGAGTTATGTATGAGGCTGGGTCTTTTGTTTTTAATTTTAGGTGGGTTTTATTTTCTTGTACAAATTATGCCTAGAACTTCCTAGAATGTGTGTCCTGCAAAAATTTTCCTGACAGAATGATTTACGGAAATTAATTTATTCCAAGGGAGTAGAACTTCCACCATGTGAGTCAACAAATCAGCTTTTACTTCTTTCTATAACTTTGATTTACAGGCTTTGAGCTAAAGTTTTAAGACACAGATCTGTAATATTAACTGATAAAAATGAACACTGGGGCACAAAAAAGAAATCTGTGTTCAGCAATTATCTGGAATCTGTAGGAACTGAAGGTACTGTCACCAAAAATAGACCATCAAGCCTTGGAAACTAAATTCTGTATTCTTTAAATCATTTGGAGCAACAGAATCTCTCAAAAGCAAATGTATATTAGAATTACAAATCTTAAATATTTCAATAAATATAAGAGTTCAAATATGTACACATGCAACTCCCCCTCTAGACATAAATTCTTCTCATCATAATTGTTCCCTTTACTATTTGACATATGGTGCTGAAACAATAAGGCAAACAATCAATTATTACAAGACAATCACACACCTGGGAGAATTCAAGGCACAGAATGTAACCAGGTAGTCACAGCCAAAAGGGTATGATATTTTTTCAGTTATATGTAATTTCTTTAAATTTTACTACTGAAATAAATAACTTTCAGTGTGAATAGAGCTGCCAGTTAATGTCACAATATTTCACCTGCAAGAATCACAGAGACTAATGCACTTCTATGAAAACCTTAAAAGCTATTATAATTAGAAGGCTGATTCAGTCTAACATTTATAATCTGCATCTGACAGTCTCCCTGAAGTCATAACATTTGCAGTGCCTCTCCCCAGCAGCAGCAGAACTAGAGCAGTGGGTATGAAGTGGCCAAGATTTATGTATTTTCCTTTTTGATAAAGAGTGGGAGGAAAATTGCAGAGTTAATTTGCATCCATGCCCAAGTTTTACTCTATTTTTCCAGTAACATTAAGGGAAATTTTCCTGTCACTGAATATAAATGTTGAATATTAAATTCTGTCATAAAGTAGACCTTGAGTAGAAAAGAAGGAAAAATGTTGTGATACTGTTATATTTATAATTTTTAGAAAAATATATACTTTATGTACTGTATAGTGAAATATCTTTCACTTTTAATTAATAATAGTTTATATTACTATTGGTGAAACTGAATGTTGAGATGAAGGTAAAGTACATAAAAGGTAGGGTGCTACAGAGAGCTTCATAGAGCACAGCAGAGGCTACCAAGAAACAGGGACTGGCTGATATGGTTCCAACTAAGCTAGAAATAGTGGCAAGGGCAAGCTAATCTAGGTGCTATTGGACCCAAGATACAAGACATGTAAAGCTGAACATCTCAGAACGGAAGATGAGGTTCACACATTTTAGGTTCTGGGCTGTACTCTCAAGTGAAGGATGGTAAATGAGACTCTGGAGTCATAATAAGTAAGGAATCTTACTCTCTTCATTTAATTCTGCAAATAAAGGCTTTGGATGCAGAAATACAACAAATATCAAGTAGGTTTGGATGATTCATCTCTGTGGATGACATTAATGGGTTCATTACTGAAATTTTCTGTATAATCTCTGAAAGTTTCTGTATATTCTCTGAAATTTTCTGTATATTCTAGCACTCACATTTAGAAAAAAATTTGAAAAAAGGATTTGATGTCTGGAAAGCATGCCCTACTATACTTGAAAATATAACAAAAGTAGGCCCAAGAGACATTTAAGTGTCTGTTGTATTGTCTACAGCTGTAAGAAGAGCTGATATTTATTAAGATGGCAGGAAAAGTGGTTGGAAGATGAAGCTACACAATTCTGAGTAGAAATAAAAGGTTCATTTTTCAACAGAAGAGTATTAAACCAGTGAACTTAGGGATACTTGGGGTCTCCATCTTTTGCCATCTACAGTCAAGAAGGAATACATTTCCAACATTTACTATGTCAACAAAGAAGTTCTGAGTTCATACGGGAGGTTCTCCAACCTGTGTTTTGCATAAGAGTAAATAGAGAATATGACTACAGAGGCTAAAACAGTAATAGAAACCGTTGAATCTTTAACTGATCTGAAGACACTAATTGCAAGAATTTTATGTGATGCTAACAAGGGCACTGCTGTGTCAAGAAACTGAAAGTTAATACACAAAGCTTAATTTTCTTGGGTAAGCATTTGGTATGCAAATCAGCAATTTATTTTCTCTTACTCAGTCTGACAACTCAGGAAATATTTGAACTTGAATTTTTCACCCCTGCATATTATCAGCCTGAAACTCTGTAGTCATTGGAAGAGTATGTGGATGTTTTTCAATATTACGTCTCTATGGATAGAACATTCTCCCGACCATACAGGAGATCAGTTCCATGGGCTGATACACACAGAGAACAGCCTTGTGATGTCCAGCTCCAGGAGCAAGGAGAGAGAGCAGACTTTACAGTTTCCAACATATGAATCCTACTCACGAACCTACGTGGATTGTAAAAGACAATAAGAGGTGTCACAAACTGTTCATAAACAAGAAACTGTTCGTAAAGAGGATGTCTCAAACAACTCGAGTGGGACGTCCTGTGGGGGAGAAGCAGTGCAAGCTCTGTGGAGGTGGGGCGGTGGGCCGTTTCTCTTCTCCCTCCCTCCTGTTGCCCAGAGACAGAACTTGCCTAACTGAGCAGGTACACACCAGAGAAAATGAGAACCTTCAGGAACAACCTACTGCGCATGCATAAGAAAGACTACATAAAGGCAATACTCCACGTGTGTCTTTGTCGACCCACCACCTACGAATCATGCTGGTTACTCTTTGACAATGTGGGATCCAAGGGTGGTGATTTTCCCTTTTCCTATCCCCTCCTCCTGTCTTTTTCCTCTTTTTGCTTGCTCTCTCTTTCTTACACATATTTGTGTATATAAGTTTTGTAGGAGTTCGATCGCAATTGGTTGATCATTGACAGGTCTCATCAGCAAAGTGCCTTTATTCATTCTCCAGATGGTTATCAGTTGATTGTTGCCAAATTGTGTCCATTCACTTACTAAAGTGGTCAGTTAATAAAGTCACCAGCACAATTGTTCCTCTGAGTCATTGTGGTGACTTGGCCCACCCTGCGGCTCTGCCAAGCAGAGACCGGCTCTTCCACCCTCATGCAGGCTCTCGGGGAATTCAAAAGACTCACTCCCCTCGTAACCCAGTCCTCAGGGTGTTCTCAAATACAGAGCAGATGTCAGTTTGCCTCTATTTTTCTAAAATAATTGCAATAGATTGTAGAAATTATAAAATTCTACATAATTTTATCAGACATACAAGGCTCCAGAAAAGGTAATTGATGCTATATTCCATATGAAAAATTTCAAAAACCTGAGCTATTTTTCAAGAGAATCAACTTTCCATACAACAGAAAGAAACTGGCAAAATCCTATACGAAAATTAAGGTTTTGCATAAGGGGACATCTTTACCTTTTTCATACTCATTTACATAAAGAACAAAGAGCAGACATTTCACCTATTACTCTTTAATAGGCTTGAAGACTGGAGGCTTTACGACATTACCAAAGCAACTGTGTTCCAGGTGTTCTGGAAATGAATTATTTGAGAAGCATTATGTACAAAGAGGAGTTGCAAAGACAAAGCAAAACAAAACAAAAAAAACCCAACAACAAGAAGGTGAAGACAAAAGAATGTCACTGTAAAATAGATTTTAAAATAATTAATTAGGGGGAAAATTGCAAAAACTGGGTAAGAGGAAGATTAGTGAATTAAGAAAAAAAGATGGGAGGGCAAAAAACTGTTATTTGTATATAAGATAAAAAGAGCAACTGCTTAGTTTCTCTTTGGTCTTCCTACTGGCATAAACCACTGTCTTCCTCTTTAACACTTGAAAATGAATAGCTTTCATTTTGAAGAAACTATTGACCCAGTGTCTTGGTGAGAAATACAGGCTAAAAATGCTGGAAGAAAAACCTGAACGGAGTTTAAACATGTTCCACAAATTCATAGAAAAACGAAAATGGAAACCATCCTGTGAACTGCCACATGGGCTGATATGAAGATTTGCTGCAAATTAATTTATTGAAACTGTTTCTGGAAAGCAAGTACCAAGACTTCACCTACAGAAGTCACCTGCACTGCTGCCTAATTTGGGGTGGCTGGGGCAGGACCTCGCCTGCTGAGGCCTGTCCCACCACCCAAACGTCTTTTTGGGGGTGTCCTGCCCCAGCCACCTCAGGCTTAAGCCCTCACAGCCCCCAGCTCCAGAGAGCTGCCAGCACCATGACAGTGGTCTCAAAGCATGGGCTTGAACCTGAGATTTAAGAAAATGTGTTTTCCCTTATGTTTGACTCAAACCAAGAGCAAGCACATAGATATTGTTCCTCAGGAGAGTCAAGTTTATGTAACAAGGCAGTAACTTACCTCTGTATGTCAGACATTTAGCTTTTGAAAAAGTTAACTTATTTTTCTCCTGGCAATGACCATGCAATATCCCAGAACTCCCCTAAGAAATTTCATGGAGTGGTTGGCCAGTTGTGGAATACAGATCATGGGACAGGATATACCCACATAATTTGTCTTCACTAGACAAGGAAACTGGATTGATTTATCTCTTGATCATATTAGGAAGACAAAACTATTGGACCATGATAGGTCACTGAGTCCCTGCTATTTCAAACCAACATGACTTATTCTTTTGCACAAGCTATTTGTTCTTCTGTATACATCTGGGAAATTACTACTCCAAAGTGACACAAATCCTAGTAATATTTTTAATAACTCAGCAATGATCTCTGTCTAAATCCATTCCCAATCTCTTATCTCCCTCTCCCAAAATGAGATTGATCAAAAGAGCTGTTTTAGCCATGCTGACAATCATTTTCTGATGTTTTAGTTGCCACCTTATGAACACCCACTGCATGGTGGTTTTTGAGAAGCAAGTGCAGCAGTAGTGTACTGCTACCCTGGTTGTAGGCACTGGCCTGGCAGTAGAAGAGCGAGGACATGGGAGTGGGGAGAGCATGAGGTGCGTACCCAGGCTACAGGCCAGGCTTGCTCATTGGAAGAGCCCATCTGCTGTTCCCAGCAATCTTCAGTTCTAAGCCACTGCTGGCTAAGCCTTTGCTGAAGCACGTGAAAAATGAGACTAATCAGCTCACCAAGGCTCTGCAGTACAAAGACACAGACAATCTTAAAGCTTTTAAATACATATTTATTTTTTGTTTTCTCTGACATTATTGCAATCAGGAAAGAGAAAGAGTGCTTTGCTGATAATAATCTGAAAGCTCTGCTTGTAACCAATGCAAAATTACTGATGCAGGTAAGGCAGATGACTAGTTTAGTACAAATGCAGAAAATTAGTCTGTGTTCATCATGTCTTTAATGGGACTGAACATTTCCGTTTCACTGATTTTTGTCCTTCATTCTGCACAGTTGTCATTACAACATTTCAAAAAGTCCTCAACTTGCGTGTTTTGCTCAAATGATGTGTAGGCTTCGGTTAGAATCCACCCAGAGCTACTGCAAGAATATAGCACCTATTCGTGTGCTTGGGACCCAAATGAGAGAAATAGAAAGAAACTAATTTTCAATAGAATGTTTGATTTCTGCATTTTGGTGGTCCTTTGTTGAAAGTAAAAGTAGAGAGGGTCTGAGAGCATGCATCTGCAGAAAGACAAATTTTATTATTTGTTCTGCTCTGCTAGCAAGACAAATTACTTCATCTGCAGATCCATGAAGTTAGTTAATGAAGGGTTTTGGAATTAAGATATAAAGCTTAGTCTTTCAGCTCTGGTTCAGGGAATCCATTTACTAAAGTCAAAAGGAGTTTTGATATAATAAATTCTGATGGTAAAGAGAGTCATTAGAGGATCACCTCCTTCAAGCTCAGGAGTGGTGCATCCCGACAAAGAGGAAGTCAGGTAAAAATGCCAGGAAGCCTGCATGGATGAACATGTTGCTCCTGCACAAATTCAAGCACAAAAAGGAAGTCTACAGAGGGTGGAGGCAAGGACAGGTAGATTGGGAGAAATACAGAGAATCTGTCCGAGCAGCCAGGAGTCAGGTTAGGAGGGCCAGAGCCCTGCTAGAATTAAATCTAACCAGGGGCATTAAGGGCAACAAGAAAAGCTTCTGTAGGTATGTCAGAGAAAAAAAGGAAGACTAGGGAAAATGTGAGCCGTCTCTGTAAGGAAATGGGAAAATTGGTCATCCAGGATATGGAGAAAGATGAGGTACTCGATGACTTTTTTTCCTCAGTCTTCACCAGCAAGTACTCCAGCCACACCACCCAAGATGCAGAAGGTAAAGGTGGGGACTGGGACAATGAAGAGCTACCCACTGTAGGAGAAGACCAGGTCCAAGACCATCTAAGGAACCTGAAGGTGCACAAGTCCATGGGACCTGATGAGATGCTGTTTTGCTGATTAAGGATACCAAGTAAACTGGGACACCAGAGTGAAAAGAGTAGGAATATTTTACTGGTGATAACCAAATAATGTAACAGCATAATACAGAAAACATGCAGTAAGAAAAGGCAGAATAATGCACTTAAAGCAACAAACAGGAAAATACAGGGTAATGCATCAAATCATTACTACACGAGAGAGAGAATAGTGATTAAGAGAAATACATCACCACTTGCATATATTATCATCATCATCCAGATCCGCAGTCGCTGGGGAGCCCCGGTTACAGCGAGGATTTGGAGAGCCTGTCCCGGCAAGTGGGAAATCCTACGCGGTGCATCCACCCGTAGGTGAGGCATCCAAAGTCGCTGCAAACAGGCCCAGCCTTATACACCAGAGATCGACAAGCCAGAATAGCTGGCACCTTTGTTTTGAGTGGAAAATTTCTGGTTTTGTTCTCCTGTTGGATTCCACCCAAAGCTTGGCCAGGGCTCGGGGAGGAGGGGGAGAACCAAGGGAGTTTCTAACAAGGCCAAATACTTGGGTTCTCAGCCTTGAACAAGGCTGCGAAAGGAAAGTTGGATACATTCTCTCCTCACTACTGATTATATTTTGTCTTTCACTAGCGAGTTTACATATTTTATTAATGACTACATGCTAAGTTAGCAGCTTCAGCTTGGGGCCTGTTGTTCAGGCTGCAATATTTCAATGCTTTAGCCTTTTTACACCAGCATAAGTGGTTTGTTATAACTTAGTACAATACCTACTAGCACAATGGTTATCAGTTATATAATATACAGGATTCATCTATAGGTCAGCTCTGGCTTGGGCCTGTTGTCCAAGCCTTAGCACATCAGATGCATCCACAGATCCTGAGGGAACTGGCAGATGAAGAGGCTAAGCCACTCTCCATCATGTTTGAGAAGTTGTGGCAGTCTGATGAAGTTCCCATTGGCTGGAAAAGGGGAAACATAATCCCCATTTTTAAAAAGGGAAAAAAGGAAGAACCAGGGAACTACAGGCCAGTCAGTCTCACCTCTGTGCCTGGCAAGATCATGGAGGGGATCCTCCTGGAAACTGTGCTAGGGCAGATGGACAATAAGGAGGTCATTGGTGACAGAGAGCATAGCTTCACTAAGAGCAAATTGTGCCTGACAAATTTGGTGGCCTTCAATGACAGGGTTACTGTTGTTGGTGGAGAAGGGAAGAATAATTGACATCATCTACCTGGACATGTGCAAAGCATTTAACACTGTTCCACACAACATCCTTGACTCTAAATTGGAGAGACATGGGTTTGATGGATGGACCACTCAGTGGATAAGGAATTGGCTGGATTGTTGCACTCAAAGAGTTGTGGTCAACGACTCAATGTCCGAGTAGAGAGTGGTGATGAGTGGCGTTCCTCAGGGGTCGGTATTGGGGCTGGCACTTTTTAATATCCTTGTCGGTTATATGGACATTGGGATTGAGTACACCCTCAGCGAGTTCTCCAACAACACCCAGCTGTGTGACATGCTGGAGGGCAGGGATGCCATCCAGAGGGGCCTTGAGAGGCTGGAGAGGTGGGCCTGTGCAAACCTCATTAAGTTCAACATGACCAAGCACAAGGTCCTGCACATGGGTCAGGGCAATCCCAAGCACAGATACAGGCTGAGTGAAGAGTGCATTGAGAGCAGACCTGCAGAGAGGAGTTGGAGGTACTGGTGGATGAAAAACTGACTATGAGCCAGCAATGTGCTCTAGCAGCCCAGAAAGCCAAGTGTATCCTGGACTGCATCAAGAGAAGTGTGGCCAGCAGGTTGAGGAAGGTGATTTTCCACTTCTGCTCCACTCTTGTGAGACTCCACCTGGAGTACTGTGTTCAGTGTTGAGGCCCCCAGTGTAAGAAGGACATAGACCTGCTATGAGGGCTAGAGCACCTCCCTTATGAGGACAGGCTGAGAGAGTTGGGGTTGTTCATCCTGGAGAAGAGAAGGCTCCAGGGAGACCTTATAGTGGCCTTCCAGTACTTAAACGGGTCCTACAGGAAAGAGGAGGAGGGACTCTTTATCAGGGAGTGTAGTGATAGGATGAGGGGTAGTGGTTTTAAACTGAAAGAGGGTAGATTTAGAGTAGATGTAAGGAAGAAATTCATTATTATAAGGATGGTGAGGCACTGGAACAGGTTGCCCAGAAGGGTTGTGGCTGCCCCCTCCCAGGAAGTGTTCAAGGCCAGGTTGGACGGGGCTTTGAGCAGCCTGGTCTAGTGGAAGGTGTCCCTGCCCATGGCAGCGGGGGTTGGAACTAGGGGATCTTTAAAGTCACTTCCAACTCAAACCATTCTATGATTCTGTGATTTCCTGAGCTTTATTTGGATGCTAATCCTGAGAGAGAACATCCAAGATCAGAAGTTCCCCAGAGAGGAGCTGCAAGAGTTAGAATCAACTCGGTTAGCTCATCCTGGGGCTGGAAGCTGAAAGAAGATGGTAATGGTGCATGAGGTTATCTCAGAGAACAGTCCTCAGAATGGACTACCCCAAATCAAATCAAACAAAGGTCCATCATGTTAAACAGAGCACATATTAATTAATTTAATGAATGAACAGAGCTCAGATTCTTTTAATGAACCTGGTTCAGCTGCTACTTGACTGCAAATTGTATCTTTCTGGAAACATAAACTACTTGTGTTTAGCCTTCTTATTTTCAAATCTCATGCAGGCTGACTTAATATTACTTCTTCAAAAAAAAAAACTTGAAACTGGGAGGATTTTGCATGTACATTATTTATTTTGTAGAAAAAGATATTTTGCAGTATCATAACACCTGGATTTAGGAAATAGAAATTTGTTTCTTAATAAGAAAATTTTTCATTGTTTGTTCAATATCTTCACTTCTTTTAGACTGCTTTTAAAGTCATTTACTAAGGAAAGATTGTATTTTCTCTGTGTTATAGTGATCAAAATTCTTTTGCTGCTGTTGTCTCTCAGCAGATGCTCTTCTGCTTGTATCTCTGTTACTGAAAAGAAAACTGAGTTGCTTGCCTCTTCTATGTTGACATAAAGGCCTTGGGTATTCATGTAACATGTTTTACTTTCTGTGTGTGCAAAATTGGATGAAATGTGTCTGTCCTAATGCTAACAGAAACAAGAAAGAGGTGACATTGTTTTTCAATAATTAATCTGTTATCCAGCTTTTATATCCATCCAAAGAGAAAGAAGTACACTTGAAAAATGTGCATTTCTGTGTCTGAGCTAGCTTGTGGTAATAGCAAGGGTATGAGAAGAGGAAACTGCTTCAGGGAGGAGCACAGACTCCTGCAGAGTGTTTGGAAGGGAGTCAATAAGATGTAAAAAGAAGAATTATGTTCAGGAGGGAGAGTATATAGTGTATGAACAAATATACATAAGCATCTGAAATACAGGGTGTTTTCCTCAGTGTGTCATAAACATTGTTAAAGCCTGTAATCTTACAAGTGTCCATTTGTATCTAATGGGCAGCCATGCCCTACAGTTTTATATTACCTTACATCACTGTAAATATGCTTTATATTACTTTCTTGTTGTTTTCTTTGGTCATTCTCTTTCCTAATGCCCAACAATCTGAACATGATTCAAGTGTTTGGTCTGTGCATGAAGCTGAGATTGTCATGTCCCCACCATTAATGTTCAGTGTTCTTTGGTCTTCATGACTCATTAGTTTGGACTGTTTTAAGGGGATACAGGACCAACATTTTTCGTGCTGAAAAGGCACATATGCCATTGTACCTGGAACTGCAGATGGGAGGATTTTAGGGCACAAGGATCCCCTGCCAGTTTTGTGTTTCTGCAAAGAACAGAAGTCCTATACTTAGCAGTAAAAAGACTAGAGCTTGCTGAAAAAATAAAAGTGTGATTTAACCCAAATAATCTTTGATAAATGGCTTTAAACCCATTCATTTTCTGACTTACATGGAAGCATTTCACAATAGATTTATCATAACGTTTAGCTCAGTTTAGTTCAGTAACTATAGCTTTCAAGTGAGAAAACATGCTTTTGAGAAATGAAAGCTGCCACAGATGATTTTAAGAATAATATTCATCAATAAAATTCTAAAAAGGATTAGAATTTAAAATTTCAGCTATATTTTCACCATAAGTTTCATCTGGGAACAGAAAAAAGAAAATAATTTGAATCAGAACCTTTTCGTGCCAAATTTTTCTGCCTGCTCTGAAAACGGTGCCTGTGCTGGCACCTCAAGCCCACTGGTAGGTTAGAAATGAGAAAGCAAGGCTGGAAAGCAAAACCAGCAGCTGCTCTGTAATTTCAGTACAGACAGCACTGGGACAACAAGCAAAACCAGTCATAGAATTAATGCAGGTTTTTATCTCATCTGCATGATGTCCTATGCAACCCACAGCAAATTCAGTGTAAACACTTAGCTTAGGACTGAAAATGTATTTTCCTGGGACTAAATCGGGGAGTGGATTCAGGAAAAACTAGAGTCTCATTACTTGTCTGAGCTTGGTTTTGGCTCTCAAATAAGAAGTGAAAGAAATGTTTGGGGTTTATTCGTAAGTGGAAATGTTTCACAGCAATGGTTTTAAGCAAACCCCAGTCAAGTACAGTGATTCCAGGTAAGCCTACATGGCAGCCAGCAACAGAGGCAACAACTTTGTACAAGTTACAGCTCTCAACCTGAATGTTGCTCTGTTATAAGTGCCTTAGTTTCAATTGACTTCTATCACTTTGCGTCACGGTGGACATGACATGGCAGCCAGGCACCACTTTGCAGCTGGGATGACAGGAGATGTCTTCGTAAACCAGTGAAAAGACAATTCTTTTGAGACTTGATCAGCAGTCACTGAGTGGGCATGTTATAAGAATTATTTTAAAACTTTAGAAATTGCTACATAGCTGTATGGTAACCCAGTAAATACATCCAATCTAGATTTTTAGTGCATCTGGCAGTAAATAGCAAAGGCAGAAATGTTGATTATATGGATGAAAAATCAAAGCTTATAATAAAATAAAGTTCATCTGGGTCGATTTCTATTAGAAGTCATAGCAAAGAAGTGATAAATGGAAGAAATTATATGTGATTTATAATTATGCTGAAATAAGAATTCTCCCACTGTCCACTGCTTCTACGGCATCTAACCATTTCAGAGATGGTCCAAATGTTCCAGGCCAGTCCTGCAGTGATACAAATATAAAAGGGACCTGCTGGCATTCAAAAGTCCTAGGTAGAGCCTGTATCTGCCCTGCCATGGAGTTTCAACTCTGTCTGTAATTTTCATGGTTTGCTAAGCACCAAATGTGTGTACTGTCAAAGACAGCTGTTAAGATAATACCTTTACAAATGAATGCAGATTCACGGTGAAACCTTAAAAATGTAATGATATCTTTTGTTAAAGGGTGATTTAATGATCATTTTTCAGAGATGATTATGATCTGCTTCATGAACGACATGTCAGTGTGCTGAGTGACTTAGAGACTAATTATTCATACTCTAACTTTGTCAGTATGAAAAAACAAAAGCTTCCTTCTTATTAATAAATTACTAAATAGTAATTCTCAGATTCTAACTAAAATAATGTGCACATTATGTGGGGTTTTTAATGCAGGAAACTTGAAAAATTGTAACATTTCATTAAAACTTCTATTGCTGTTTAGAATGTCAATGTTTTAATGGAACTTGTCATCATAAACAATTTTTTTTTCATAAATTTGTAAAATTAACATCTTGGTTCTGCCCTGCTCTTTTTGTGAAGTTTTTGAGGAGCCTTCACATAAATGTGTATATCATTCAAGTTAGCTTTTGAATAACTGAAGAATTTGCAGAAATGGTCCATTGTTTTTCCAAATGTTCTTTCAATCTGTTTCCAAAGGATCCTTTTCAAATTGGTCAGACAGAAGCATCATGTGAGCTATCAAATTAAGAGTACCATACGTAGCCAACAAAAGTCACTTTCTTTTAAATGTATTTATTCACAATGTATACTTAAAAGATACTTGACCAAGACTCTTGATTTGACTTTTACTTTCTCAAAATTTATCACACAGATACAAAGTCCACATCTTCCAGAAGCATGACAAACACTTCAGATTTTAGGTGCAATTGAAAGGTGATTAAGTCAAGCCTTTTGCAGCAAATGCAGAAAGTAAGCTCTGAAGAGAAAGACCCTCTTTGGGTAACTTAGCAGCTTTCCCTCAAAGAGCAAGGCACCTGGCAATGTATATGTATGTTTTAGTCTATTGCTAATGTATTAGATGATTGTAAAAGGAAGGGGGTGCTCTGATAATAACTAGATCCTGAGGAGTTAGAGTAATTCATTAATCATGTGCATACTGAGCGGCTTTCATAATTTTTGCTTTGTTAGTAAACATAACTGCAAATAAGTCACAAATGTTGGCTGTAGTCTTTTAGCTATTATTTACATGTAGGCTCAAATATTTCTCACTACTTTGGCCTCCTTAAAAACCCCATAAAAAAAACAGGATCAGAAACTATTGAGATTGATTCAGTTGCAATAAAGAACAAAACAGCACCAGGTTTACTCAGAAAAATTTAATATTGCCTTGATACTTAGTAGGAACTTGCAAGCAAGTTCTTGGGGCAGTGCTGACGTGGAAGTCCTGGACACAACTTAGACGATCAATGTGATCAAGTTGATGTCACTTTATTAAAGGATACACAGCAATTTATACACTATCACAAGCTTCACGTGCCGCTATCTTATTGTTAATAGGCTAAAGCTCCTTGTTCATGTGCCCTTTTGCCCTCTATGATTGGTCCCGGTGTGGTGTCCACGCGCTGCTCTCCCACTAGGTAGGCCTCCTGTTTTCGACAGTTCAACTTCTTTATCTTTTGGCCAGGAATGTAGTTTCTCAAGCTATCTCGGCCTTGCTTATGTCCTTGAACACAGCTGCAGCTTGTTGTTACAGTGAGGCCCCTCGGTCTGGATCACTCATAATATGTCCGTTGTTTCCCAGCCATTCCACAGGGCAGGCCTGAATGTTTAAAAGGCATGTGAAAAAGAGGAGAAGGAAAATAATCAGGATACACAGGCTAGGTCAAAAATAACTGAAGTCCAAAGACAGACTGTAAAGGTCAACATTTATTAATGAATGCTTAACTCTCTTTTTAATGTGTTCTGTTCAATGTCTTCCACATCTGGAAATCTGTAATTTTCAGAGTTATCCTAAATAATAGAATACTATTTCTGGAGGTCATGACTTCTTTCCCTTTTCAGAGTAGCATGATCATGACAAAGATTTGTTATTCTGAAACATGTGAGAACTTCAGAACCTTCCTTTTTTTCATGAGGAACTCCCATCTGCATCTTACAATTGATTTAGCTGTTTCACAGACCAGTGTCCTCGTATGGGCATAACTGGGCTCCAGCAATTTGCACATTAAAAGCAGGCACCAACCATTTGGACATGTCTCTTACAAAAGTAAAGCTTATATATATTGACCTTTTTTTTCCAGAAACAGAGACATTCTTGCACTCTATAATGATGTTTCTTTGTATACTTGAATGAAATTTACTGTCTGAATAAATGTTCCCTTCACACCTCTTAAGTTGATTTTAACCACCCCTTTCATGCAGGCAAACCACAAAGGCTGAATAATGGCAATAACGAGTGATGTAAAAAGGATTTACAGTATATATTTTGAAATGCAAGACATTGTCTCATTCATCACAAAATCACAGAACTGTTGAGGTTGGAAGGGACCTTTGAAAGTCATCTGGTCTTACACCCCTGCTCAAGCAGGGCCACCAAGAGCCGCTTGCCCAAGACCATCTCCAGATGGCTTTCGAATATCTCCAAGGATGGAGACTCCACAACGTCTCTGTGCAACCTGTGCCAGTGCTCTGTCATTCTGACAGTAAAAAATATTTCCTGATGTTCAGAAAGAACCTCCTGTGTTTCAGCTTGTGCCCCTCACTTCTTCTTCTGTCACTGAGGATCACTGAAAAGAGCCTGGCTCCATCCTCTCTGCACCCTCTGTTTGGATATTTGCACACACTGATAAGACTCCCTCAGCCTTCTCTTGTCCAGGCTGAACAGTCCAGCCCAGCTCTTTCAGCCTTTCCTCATAGGAGAGATGCTCCAGTCCCTTAACCATCTTTGTGGCCCTTTGTTGGACTCTCTCCAGCTGCTTGATGTCGCTTTTGTACTGGGGACCCCAGAACTGGCACACTGATACTACTGAAACATGAACTAGACTCACTATCAAAGAAAGGTTTTCTAAAAAGAAAATAATTTCCCTTTTTTTGGCTGAAAATTTTCAGTTTTTACAGAAAGCCTTAACCATTAAGGGCTCTGATTTGGTATACAGTAATTCCCAGTAGGTCTTCCCCATTCTCAGGGCACCTGAGCTTCCCCAGAACACTAGACTGAAAGGGATTCAGTACTATTTCTTTATACAACTGTAATGCATTTCTATAGCAGCCACTAAGAGAGAAGTTGTCTACAAGCACAGAATGGAAGGAGGACTCTTGCTGAAGCACTGTTAGAGGACACTAAGTGGTGTTATGCACAGCTCCTTGATTTTAGAAACAATATCTTCAGACATGATTATTTTACCTTGGGAAGAACTTGGAAGCTAACTGATTGAAAGAAAGAACAGGAAACACAGGTCCAAAGGATGTACTGCTTTCCATTATAAGGGATGCATGTGCTTACAGAACAGCAGGACACTTCCACAGTTTTTTTTTTTAAATATGTCATGTGCTGCCTGTAGCCACAGGATGGAGCATGTCGATTTGCCAGTGCTTTTGGGCTTCTCAGAGAGCAGTCTGTTTATATATCAGACAACAAGGCAGAGAACTACAAGCAGAGAGGGTGTTTGTGTGCTGTGTGTGACTGGCATGCGCACAAGGAGTCTAAAGGTTAAACTGAAAACCAGAGAAATGTCACTCTGGACAAATATTAGCCCATGGCACCGCACTCTATAGAAGAGCCCATCAACTCAAATAAAGTGATAATGAAATATACATATATCCCATAAGCTATAAGCTTGAGGAAGAAAAAAAAAAAAAAAAAAAAAAAGATCTGATTCTGCAGATATTTGGGAATGGTAAATGAAGGCAGAGAGTGTTGTCAGGGCTGACCAGCCCTCATGAACCACACCCCCCCAAATCTTCACATGGTCAAGAGCACCAAATCACAAACCAGAAACTCTGGGGAGCCAAGAGGAGGAGAAGCTCTGGAAATGACAAGGGAGGACAACTGTTTTCTTGCTGAAAGCAGAAAGGCATTGAAAAATGCCTGCCACTGCTGGGCTGAACAGCTTCCTCCCACAGTGATGAAGCTGGGTTACCCAAAGTCCTCCCCAGCCACACAGCCTGCCTCTTGCTACAGGCCCTGTAGGGGGACAGTCCTCAAGAGGTGCATATGGCTGCAACCTTCATCTTTCCTAGGAGGAGAAGGACAGAAAACAGCAATTTCCTGTCAAGGTTAATTTAAAAGACAACTTTTGAGAGGAATGAGACATGGAAACTGCCACTTTCAAAAACAAACTTGAAACACTGGATGTAATTAGAAGTGTGTGGCATTTGTTTGTAGCTGATGGTTAATTGTTCATCAGAATGCTTATATTTGACATCATATTTGGCTTGTACTTTTGGCACTTTCAGGTAAGCACAATATGTCTGAAAATTTACCAGATTCTAGCACATATCAATAGCTCAAAACCACCATATATTTTGCTCCAAATAAGCTCTTAGGCATGACTTGTTTTAAAGGCTTAGCCATGTCTACAGAGTCTGATGCAAAAGTTTTTCTGTTCTTATTAATTTGCCCATGAGAGGCTTGATGTAGAAGCTGGATTTGTATGAAACAACCTTATCTACAGGGACAACAGTATGTAGTCACTTCTACTTGAGAAACAGAGATGATGTCCAGCAAGAAGCCTTCCTTCTTCATCCTGACCACACAGAAGACAAAATCTGAACACCTTCAGTAGAGGATGGTCTTACAGATTTGTTGATCAGCCACTGTTGTTTCATGAAATCATAATGGAAAACAAGTCAGAAAGGAAACATACATTAAAAATTCAATAATCAAAAATTTAGGATAATTCAGCAAAAATAGCAAAGCTATAAATTCATACAGGACTTTGGAAATATTCCTGAAATTTAGGGATCCTATATGTACTCAGGTATCTTTTAAATATAACTCAGAATTGTGTGTTTGTAATTTCTGAACAGCCTTGCATCTAAAGAAAGGAGGTTTCCTCACTATCCAGATCTAGATGTTCCTGTCACCGAAGGTCCCGTGAATTTTCCCAGACAAGCAAACAACGGCATTTGGCCAGCGATTTGTCTGTTCAGGGGACTTTAGAAACTAGCAGTGTGGGATGCACATCTTTAAGCAATCAGAAGGTGGCACCTTATTAACGCTGCTGCGGCAGTGCTGTGCTGGGTTTGTGTGGCGGCCGTGCAGAGCAGCTCAGCGCTGCAGCTGGGCGCTAGCTGGCACCAGAGAGGGCAGGCAGGCAGATGTGGGCTGCTGCTGCCATAAACAAGGGAAAAAGAAGAGTGCTCTGAAGGGCGGACAAAAACTTCTGATGGTGTGACAGACCTACCAACACCAGGCACAGATACTCTTTGGAGGCATATAAAACACATGATGTGTTTACTTGTAATCCGAATGCACAGAAATGCATTAGGTATCAATAATAATAACAACAATAATAATAATAGGGGGAAGAAGAAGAAGAAATAATGCTCTTTTACTGAGAAGAGTTTTGAGACTTTAAACTATCTTCAATTGCTAAATCCATTCACATTTATCTTGAATGTCAGGTTTAATTCCAGTCTTTCACAAGTATGCAGGGATTAGGTTTTGAAATACAGAGTACAAACATCAGCCTTCAAGTTTTGAAAAAAAAAAAAAAAGTGAGGATAGTTTCAGACTTTTTTTATGATGGCCAGAACCTTTCCAAAACATACCACCCATGCCACCAAGATGTGATAATTAGCTCTGTATCTCTTTTGAACAACGACCATGACAGTGCAGACACTTCTTAATGCAACAAGGCTTGTCCTACCTCTTGTTTTAGGAGCAGAGGGAGCTACTCAAAAGCTTTTGCATTAATTGAACACACCAGGTTTAGTAAAAAAAAAAAAAAAGTTGTAAACATTTGAAAATGTGCATTATGTTAATGTAGACTTGTGCATATTGTTCTTGTCTGGCTGAAAAAGTAAGAAGGAGGATTGCACCTTTTCAGAGCCTCTGGCATGAGGCAATCAGAAAATTGTGATGTTAGAAAAAGACTCATTTTACTCTGAGTTGTAAAAATTCAGAGAGTGAACAGAACAGAATTCCTACAGGCTCCTCAGCTCAGTGCAAGACACATTGCAGAAGTGGTTAAACGTGCTTTACAAATCAGAAGCTTAATTCAAGTTGCTTCCAAGATCAAATGGGAGCATGCAAAACAGGAGAAAAACTGGATAAATACCACTTTTACCACACGAACTGGATATTGTCCCTGCCTGAACTGCTAGCTGCAAACTCTGAGACACTAAGGTACATTCAAATTCAGACACCATGTATACTGAGCATCAAGTCCTGTTTACACTGCAAGTGTTCGTGTATTTCATAAATTACTAACCAAGGTATTATACATTATTCTATTCCTTTTCCAAAAAAGGGAATATAAAAAAATTCAACACAGAAGTTTGAATGTCATAAAAAAAACCTGACAAAACGCTGGGACTATGATTTTTTTCCTTTAGATTTTTGTCTCCAGCAGTAATTCTTCTGCATGGACCACTAGCACAAACCTACCCCCTCTCTCTTGGCCTTCGTGGTGTAAACACTAACATCCATCAACACCTAGAGAGACAGATTCTGATTCTGCCTATTTTGTTGTCCCGAGTGGACTTGCTGGTAAGCCTTGGAGAGGAAAGTTAGAATAAAGAACATAAAAGCAACCATAAAGACACCATACTGGGGTTCATTTAGCAATCTCTTTTTAACTGTTAGCATGAGGAGTCCCAGAAGCAACTTGCTCCCTGCTAGCTCACCTGATGCCTCATCATTCCCATTCTGCCAGGGAGCAAGTGATCCCCATCCACCCTCTCCTTCCTGCTTTTGCCTTTGTGGGGCTCTCTTGGTCTCTCATTTTCCTGACTCAAGTCACAGCTTGTGCGGATTCTCTTCTATGCCTTTGTTCCTCAAAAGCTGGTCACTCCTGGTTCTGTACCTGCTGTCCTGCTGGAGCCAGCTTCCACAGAGTGTACCTTGCTCCAAAGACTCCTGTGTGCTGAAATGACCATTTCCAAGTTGTTTTTTGGGGCACAAGTTAAAGCTTTAGCTAGCAGCCGAGCTGGTCACTCCTTGGTCCTGTGCCAGGCACGACACTGCTTGACAGCACATATCTTTGGATTTGTTTTTCCAATAAGAAAGGGGGATAAGTGACAGCTGGGCATTTAAGCAGGCTCTGATTTTACTTAGAATAAATTTTAAATTACATAACCCCACAGACTCCCTGAAGAATGACTGGTATAAATCATTTGATGCAGAGGACCATTTAGTGGTGACTGTTTAAAACCACATGCCACCAATACTGTATGATCATTGAGGGCCACTTTTAATTATTGGGATTTTTTAATAACAATGTTGAAGAATCACTTCTGCACTAAAGCCACTCCAGATAATTAGTTGCTGAGTAAGACAAATGACTCTTAGTGAATACATATAAATTATAACTGAGGGAAAAGCCAAGACAGAAAATGCCCATTTTCTGGTTCAACATGCTTGTTTTAATTTTAATGCTTTAAAAACATATTATTAACTAATGTAACTAAAGTTTCAACAGTGGTCAACTCCTACATTTTATTAGCTTAGTCTAAATAACCTTAAATATGCCTTTAAACAGGGTGTGGGTAGCTTATGGTAATAATTAACATAATAACTCCATTTGGCACTTTTTAATGGAGCTGTTGTACTGCACATGCTGCTTCTGTAGGAGCTGAAGTACAGCAAATCATACTGAGTTATTATTTCATTAACTGAAGTTTTGGCAATGCTTTAAATGAAAAGGCACAAGCATCATGCTGTTAATCTTTACTTATATATGGTCTTTTCTGCTAAATTATATTAATATTAAAAAAATAACTAAACAATCCAGTTCCAATCTTAGCCAGGGAGCGATTATGTCTGAAAGAACCTTTTCAGAATTATTGCTATGATCCTGATTCCACAGCAGTGCAGTTGGGCACCTAAAGATCACCTATGTTTATCATTTAAGACTCCATATGTAGCCAAGGAGAAAGAGAAGCACATCCAAGGGCAATTCATCC
Source organism: Strix uralensis (assembly GCF_047716275.1). NCBI lineage: Eukaryota > Metazoa > Chordata > Aves > Strigiformes > Strigidae > Strix > Strix uralensis. The sequence goes on from NC_133976.1 coordinate 42,685,270, forward strand.
TATTTGCCTTCTGGTAGTATGAATCACTCAGGAAAAACATCTCTTTCTCTTTCATTTACTCTTGTTGGAAGCTTAAGCTTTGGGTCATGAAAGCTGAGAGAATTCCCAGCCACACATCAACTTGTTGTTGAAGGCCCTACTGTCAGCTGGAACAAACTGGCTCATCTCCCTTGACACAGTGGAGGACCCGACATCACTTCTCTGCAGGATATTATTGTTGCACACACTTGATTAAAAAATGCTGAGTTCCTATTTAGAGGATATGTATTCCTTACTGCGTGTCTTTCACCACACAGTTAATTTGTGGAAGTAAAGATTATACTGGTATAGAATTTACTCCAGGGACATAAATTCTTCAGTCTTGCTCAATCAGTATCTGTTGAAAATTCATTATTAGTTGTGTAGTATGTATTTGCTTTAGAAACACTAAAATCTGAAGAAAGTCATTGTCCTAGTTTGTTCTGACTAACATAAAATAGGATAAATGTGTGAAACACACATAATACAAGTCTCTCATAGTAAAAATCACTTTTATCTGTCTTTTTCTGCTAATTTGGTAGTACTGCTCCTAAGTCTGTATGTATTTCAGAGACTGTCAAAGCAGCAGTCTGTTTTGTGAAAGGCTGATCAGGCGGATAACACTGACACCAAAACTAGTGGCACCCTTAAAAGGCCAAGTCGTCTGCTTTGGCTGATTTTTGCTATTCCAGCAGCAGAGGACAGCAAGGGAATAGCCCTGAGGGGGTCATCCAAGCTAAAGGGCTACCTTCTGTTATCCAGGGCTGCTGTGGGGCTTCAATAACTTCTTCATACATGAGGAGAGTCTGGTGTCATGTTATGCTATAGCAAGTCCCAGCTTCAGAGAAGCTAGGAACTGTTGTGACAGAGTCCTACTTTATCCCTGAGGCGACATTCCTCACTAATTCTTCTTGACTTGAATGCAACCTCTAAGCCTGTTAAGACTCTAGCACAGTAAGTAAATTTTAATTAGGAAGTCAAGGTGCCTTGGCATGAATAGAACATGGGGAGCGAGTAAAGGCTCATCTCATCTTTATATTCTTCCCAAATCTGTAGGACATGGTGGGGGTAAAACTGCACACAATATCCATTCCAGATGCCTTGTTAGAGCAGGGGTTACCCAAAACTTCAGATCTCTTATCCCTATTATTGACAATAGCTGGTATTCATTGCAGGACATTCATTTATGTATTTCTCTTTCCAATAATGTAGTTGTGGTTTTATATAATATTATCCTCTAAATTAAAGCCACAAAAATAAAAAGACCTTTTCATATTATATTAAGTCCTGTGAAAAACAGGTTTAGATGGACATTTGACCACAATAATTACCTTACTAATTATTTTAATTAAGTCAGTTGTCTGCAAGATTTTATTTCTGCTAATGGATACTGACTCTCATCCCATTCATGTCCACTGAGACATATTAGGAATATTTTTTTAGCATTTATCTGCTAGTATGGAGTGAAGCAATTTAAAATTAGTGGATATTCAAAATGCATGAGTTAAACTTGGCCTTCATTTTGGTTGGAAAGGTTTCAACATTAGGTTTAAAACTGAATTACTTCAACTGCTTGAAAGATGTCATCAGAAGACAAACTTTCTGAGTCTGATTGAGAAAACTATTTAAGCATTTGGGTGTCTAATCTTAAGCCCATATTAATCATTTGGCATTGGTAATACTGAATCACATTCTGAAGTGCATTACTAGATCAGGGCCTTACAGTAATGTAATCTTGACAGATTTTACAACATATTTGTAACTTGTCCTAGCCCTGCAACTAGTCTCTCTATATCAACCTAGTTGAGTCATGCACGCCACTGACAATCTGCATGAGAGAAAGCCGAGCCGTGTCTCATGCCAGTGGTGGGTTTGACTGCCAGCCATTGCAGAGTGGCACTCCAGCTGCAATCCAGTTTTCTTTTTTTTCTTAAATAATTTTCATCCCCAACACATGGTCGTGTCAGATGGTTGTGCTGGGTTGGATGCTCCCCGGCTAAGCAGTGGTGGTTCATTAGCTAACTCTTGGCACATCAGTGGAGCTCTTCTGCTAGCAGATAAAGACGATTGAATGGCACTCCTTGAACTTCAGTTGACATGGCATTTCTGGCTTATGTTGCCACTGTTTGCTACTGACCTGGAAGCATCCAGGTTCTCACATGCAGTGCAGAGCACCAAAAGGGGAAACTCTCTGCCACATCTGATTTGTCTTATGGTTATCTGAGTAGAAGCTAAGCTAGGCTTATATAGGACAGCTAACAGCAAATGGCAGACTGGGCATGAAAAAGAAATCTGTATGAACAAAAATATATGTGTCTGATATTACTGATATACATATTAATCCTGATTTTTTATTTATTCATTGTCAGAGTTTACATTTTTATTTGCCACAGTACCTCATCATTTACCTTTCTATCTTCTTTGGTAATATAAACAATTAAAATTGATGTTCCTAATGATAACAAAATAAATACAAAGCCACTTGCATAAGTGTAAATAAATAAAACATCCTGGCAGACTATTTTTTATAGTAATTGATAACTAAAAGAGAAAAATGTAAAACAAGAAAAGAGCACAAGCAATATATTTAGTGAAAATCTTTTTATAGCATATGGTTTCCATGGAAATATTGCAACAAACAGGGAGGCAAGCTTGAACATTCCCAGCTCCAGTCTCCACTTCAGGGTCTGCTGTTTGTACTGCTCATATGCTAGGTATGTACTATGTGCACTGCAATGAAGCTCCCAAAGGCCTCATAAACAGTGGAAAAAATAGTCCTTCATGTGAAGGACACCTCTCCTGAAAAAACAAACAAACAAACAAAAAAAAACAAATGACAAAAAAAACCCCAAATTTCTTTTCCCCCCTTTCTCTTGTCTTTTATGTATTTTTACAGGCAACTGAAATTAAGAGGTGGTAGAAGCTTCTTTGCACCAACAAAATTTGAAAAGCAGCTCTTACCTTGGAGACAGTGAGGTCAGTCCCCATCAGAAATTTATAAACATCTCTAAAATCTGTATTTCTGTCTTCATGGTGACATACAAGAAAACATAGCACAGCCATAGCTTACTCCTGCCTTATAAAGGTAACTTCAAACTTCATAAAAGCCTGTTACAACAGGTAACAATTTTTCCAAAATATGTTTTCCATGTATACACAATTTGTTAGTGCATCAGAGAGTTCCCCTGCATTCATGTGTCTGATCAGTAGCCCTCAGCAGGATTTTTGCTAGTTATCCCCAAGCTTGCAGAAACACCCTTGAATCATGAGAAGGGACCCTTCAAAGAAGATTAAAAGATCAATTACAAGGTAGTAGCCCTTTCTTCCATGTTTTCCCATATGTAACAACTAAATATGTTACCATGGATAACCTATACTGTGTTTATTTTGGTTAGTTCTACTTTTTATAAATTTCTGTTGGGTTCTTTGGCACATACACATATGTATACGCATACACACGCTAAGAAAATTGCTAGAAAATAATATGGAAATACATATTAAAAAATTTTATGTTGAGGTCCTCCCCAGCCAAAACCCATGAGTACTGCCCCTGTGCAGAAACAGTTGCTCAGAGTTAAAGAGGAGAATGCCTCCCTGCCAGAAATATCACTGCTTCCGGAGCCAATGCTGAACTGCACTCTCTGTATCACACTGTGAGTAACTAGTGTTAGGGATGACTCAAGTAAAAGTCCCCCTCGCAACTCGTTTGTGCTTCCCTACCTAACAGGGTTCCTTCATCTTGCACTCTTGTTATTTTTGAAATTTCATTTTGAAGACTCTACTTTTGAGGGGGAGCCTTTTTTTTCATTTCAGAGTGTAACTCAGAAAGCCAATGCTCAGTGCTGAATCACCCTTGATGTTTACTAAAATTCACTCTCTCCTCAGATAAAATAAGGGTGAAGAAGCACTGTGAATTTAATCTCTTTGACAGATCTGGAGTTTGTTAATTTGCTGTTTCCTTTGGAAATGATACACCCAGATGATTCTGTGATGTGCACATTAATAAAATAAATTCCCAGGGATGCCTAACAACCTTGCTCTGTCCCATAGCGTAAGATAGGTCTTAGTTTGGAATTTGATAGTGTTCAGAAATAACTGATGTTATCAACACCAGCAAAATGCTATTCTAATATTTCTAAAACTCTTCATGCCAGCTTCTCCTCTGAGGAAACACACAGTTTATTCAAATTTGTTTGAGGCAGCAATTTAATCAAGCAATCATACTCCTATTTTATTTTTTGCTCCAAAAAATCTTGACATTCAAAGGAGCCACCAAATCCCTTTACCTCTTTGACATGGCAATATAGCCATGCAAGCAAGTACACTGGCATTCATAGTTCACCTCTTGATGTTTTAAATGACACTTTTCTTACAGGAAGCTGTAGGCTATGACTCTCAGCAGAACGCTGCAGACCAAAAGTTACTTATAAAGTTATTTCTTTCATACCAGTTCTGAATGTGGTATTTTGTCCTTTTATCTCTCTCATTATAGAAATATGCTGTGGCTTCTCTCCAAAGGTGCAGCAGATTGCCAGACACACAAAAGATGTGGCTTCTTTTCCTGGGTATTGCAGTAGGTGTTAAATTTTCAGTGTGGCATTTAAAATCTTCTATCGTTAGACCAAATGACTTTGATTCTCAAAGTCCTCTTCAAAGAATGAAAAGCATGATTTTGCAGTTAATAGAAAAGTAATTTTTATTTCCTAAGAATATTACAGAAGGTACATGCTCAGCCCTATCAGAGAAAGCCACAAAAAAAGGTATGTTTTCTTGTGTTTGTCCTCATGATTGACTTTACAGTGACTTTCAGCCTTGTCTTCAGGGCTAGTCTTTCATGTGGATGCAATATTTCACCTCTGGTTCAGCCCTGGACATCACCCACCATAGTACCTTTAGGAAAGATCTGAAGCATCTATCCATCCAAATTATTTCGGTTAGGCAATCAAATGAAATTCAAATGAATTTGGGTTACAACATTAGGGTTGCTCACTGCTGAATACATGAAGTCAATATAACTCAAGACAATTCTTTGGTATTTTTAAAAAAGCCTAGGAGAAGTTATTAACTTAATACAGTGAAAAATCCACTCACCTCTTTAAAAAGATTTCAATTCCTTTTTCAACACAACATTTTAACTTTGGCTTTTTGAATAATTCTCAGTGATATGATTCTACTATGAAACATATAATTTTTATTTGGGGGCTTTCTGGTCTTTATATAGAAGATGTAAAAGAACAAAGATTGCAGAAACCTAGGGTAAACTCATTACCACTAAACCCATCCTTGCTGCCCTCTGCTCATCAATCACCTCCCCCCGTAGCTCACTTAAGTTCCAAAGCTTTGACCAATTTGTTATTATATTTAAAATATAAAGCTCTTTCCTTCATTTCTCATGAAAAGTGCTGATGTTTCCCTGAACATTACAGAGTCAAGACGTAAGAGAATAATGTTCTATTTTGAACCAGTGATTCCTTTTATAAGTTTTTTTAAGTATCTGAATTTAAAAACTGATATCTCATAGAACTGTGAAATCTCAAATGACACCTTTAAACTATTGGGGAAGTGATTTTCTTAGCTTCCCAATGAGACCCATCAATCACTTTTGTCCAGCAAAGTACTAAGATGAAAGAGACTGAATACTTTGCTTAATTTAGTATATAGCAAGTTCCTTTAGGTTATTTTTAAGAAATCTTTATGGCTGTCTTTGCAGAACTAAACGTGGTAATGAAGGCATTCAGTTGTACAGCTGAGAAAAAATAAAAAAATACTTCAAATAATTTTAGAAGCAGATTTGCAGAACTGTGTTCCTATGGCATATGTCATGCTGTGAATGTAAGAGGATCAGAATTAGTCTAAAGATTTTTGAAAATCACCTGCAGGAAGTCTTTGGGACTTAAATGCTGCTGATGAATGTGAGCCACCAAAAGTTCAGCTAATAAAAGAGAGACCACTTGGTATCTCCTTCTGTTACTCTAGGACAGAGTGCATATGGTTATATACAGAGATGCAGATCACAATTTAGAGGTATGATAACAAGCCTCTGAACACAGACAGACCTTTCTCAGAAATTATCAAAACCTTCTAAGATAAATCACTATAAATATATATAACAAACATGGCATTTTATAACTTCAAATCATTTCCTTTGAATTAAACATGACTAAATGTCAAATGAAAGTAGATTCTTTGGAGAAGAACCAGTAATTTTTTATTTATGTATAACAAGGACATTTATCATTTTTTGTATAAAATCTTGTGAGAATTACTGATTCTGAAAACCAGAAATGTGGAGACACCTGTCCATTTCATGAAAATAACAAAAACACAGCTTGTGTTTTTCATTACCACTCTCCCAGGCTTGGCCTACTTGAAGCAGGCAGCTCAAAACCAACCTGGTGAAGACTGTTTTGGTCCATTATTTTTTTAACTGCAACAAACTATACGGAGGGAGGAAGCTGGAAAAGTATGGGAGGAACAGAAACCAGTCTGTTAAATGCAAACTATATTTTCAACAATTCTGTAAATAATTCTCCAAGACAGATGAATTTCAAACACATGGAAACCGTCCTAGTGATAACAGATGTTACCAGGCCCCGGGAACAGCTGACGGATGGGAAAGTGGTCACTGGTGGGAAGAGGAAAGCAGGGGGGAGAAAGAAAAGGAGATTTCTTTTAAGTAATGGTAGCATTACTCCTCTGAGGCAAATTCGGATATTAAAGTATCAGTGAGACAGATATGTTGGTTTACCAAGTGCAGGGTCACTACAGCACAGCCACGTGGGTTGGAATGTGGAGTTACAGAAATAAAGGCTCTTGGGTGCATTGCTGGCTTGCCTCACTCAGCCACAGGAATCCTCCTGCTTTTACACAAAGCAACACATGCTCTTGAACTGAGTAGCAATCTTGTAGATTTTGTCACGAATTTCACTGTTGGAAATTTATCAAAGTGAAGCCTTTGAATACACTTTGAATACACTACGCAAGCTGAAATCTAAAGAGACCTAGCAGACTTAAAGGCCCAGAAGTATTTACGACTATAAAGAAATGTTTTGGGGGTTTATTTTTCAGTACCAAGAAACAATTCCTATGTGTTATTGTCTTTGCCCTAAGCAGGGTTAAGCACCAAGAGGTGCCTTAGTCTCAGACTATGCTTGATTCAAGTCCTTATTTTCTTACTTATCTTACTATGTGTTTTTACCTGTAAGGAAAACATGGGCCATAACATCTCCAAAATACACCATTTGATAAAGCTACCTGAAGTCATTAGGTATGACTCTAATTCGAACTGCTTCCTGAGCAGGTGAAAACAGAATATGTATGTTTTTAGAGAGTCTTCACTCAATTTTATTTTTTTACAACTAGAAATGTGAACGGGATAGTGCATTTCTCATTTGCTGAGATTTGGAACTTATCTTTCAACTCTGCATTTTTATGTAAAAGTATTTCCACTGAAATTTATTTCCTTCTTCTCTAAATAAGTAAGCTCAAAACATATGCATATACATCTTTATTGAAAAGAAACCAATTTCATACAAATAAAGATTTCTTCATTCAGCATTATGCTGGCTGCAATTTTTGCATTAGACATCATCTAATTTTCATGACAGTGTCAAAACAAAACCAGGAAAGTTTTGTACACAGATTTGCCTATTATTCACACTGCCTCAGCTTCCTTTGCAAATGGGGATAATTCTTGCCTGGTTGACATGTGGATTAACTAGTTAAAATCAGAGCAGTGTATTTGTCTGTAAATTCATAACAGCAACCACAGGACAACGCTTCAGCAGCCAGGAGAAGCAGTGATGAAGAAATAGTATCTTTTATGAGATTCACCTTGTACAGGACTAGGAAGCAGATGAGATTCCAATGTGCAGACCCTTTCATATGTGTGTGACCTTAGCTCAGCTTTAGCAATCAGGGTGGGAGGTGAAGATACAGCTGAACCCAGAAAAAGCAGATTTTTTTTAAACAAACTGTTCCTCAGAGAACATCCAACATGTCCTATCCTGCTGAATATATGACTGAAAGGACTTCTCATCCTGGGCCTGTTAGGGATCATTGTTCAGGATCCTGTCTTTAGTAGAAGAAAGTAACAGATGCTTTAGAAAAAAGTATAAAAGGTTGTGTAATAGAAAGTTAAACACAAAGCTCCTCTTTTATTTGACATAACCATTCTTTTCTCTTTTTGTACAACCTATACCTGACTATATTAAACTGTTTTACACCTATGTGTCAGTTAATGAGATGGGAGGAGTCTAAGGTAGTCAGTGTGACGAACTGCTCTGTACCTCAATGAAACATTAACCTTTAGTGATGCCTTCTCAATTCCCGGTGTCAATGCATTTGATACACCATAGGTTATAGATTCTAACAGACAGCCTCATGCTTTGCCCACTGAGGAAAACTAACTTCGTCACTATAAACACAGCAGGGTCCTTCACTGGTCCCGAAAACAGCAAGAGGCTTATCCACTTAAAGATTTCAGGAGATACCCTTCCGTCCTAAGCACATTCATGCTGCAGCCTGGGAGGGAAGATTCATCTCAGCTGCCTCCAGAAGGGTCGATGCTCACACTTAGGCTGCTTTAATTGACAGACTGAAAGAGGCACTCACAGCATGTGATTCATCTCACCTATCTCCAGTGCCTACTTTAGCATAAGATAAATTGTGCTCTAAAACTGCCCATTTTTCTCCACTGACTGTAATGAAGACTAGTAACCCAGGGAACACCAAGTGATTAGCTCAGATGCAGGCGTCAATGTCTGGTCAAGGATGAATTCCAGTCACTGTGACCACCACTTAATGAAGACATATCCGAGATAGCTGTAAACCTGCAGCAGCTAACCGCTACTTTTGCATGGTACTCTGTACAGGTAGCAAAATGAATATGAGGTAGCTGGCCCAAACCTACTGCACCCAGCAGAGTGCTGCAGCAGGGTACAACCATCTCATAGATCAAGAGTCAATCCTTTCCATGCACTGGTGCAGCCAAAAGTAACGTAACAATAGCCATGAAGTGCTGAGGTAGAGCTAATATATGCTGCCTTTCAGCATAGGCAAACTTTATGCACTTGGTTCTCAAAAGACTGTCACAATACTCTGAGTCTGGAGGAAAGCGAATTCTTTGCACTGACACCAAGAGGCTGCTTATTCCCTTTTGGAAACAGGATTTTCTGATCTTTGAATTGAGAGATCTTCAAAGTCTGCAGAGGGATTAACTCAGCATATTCTAGCTCATTTTTAAAAAAAAAAAAAAAAAAAAAAAAAAAGGCTTAGTAAAGCCGTTTCTTCTCTATTTTACCATTTGACCTGATCAGAAATCTGATCTATAAATTTCTTTAATTGCCCTCCTATTTTGACAACTTTTTTTATGCAGTGACTGACTCCTTGCAATGTCAGCTAAACTTGATTTAAAACCCGTGCTCTACATGCTACATGCTGCCAAACTGGCATATTTGAATTGATATATCCTGCATTTATTTACAGCTCTTTGATATAAACACAGATGCAGAAGAATCTGTTCACAGTTTTTCCATTTTATATGTATTTTCTCGAACCATTTGCATGCTCTGGTAAATTTCTGTATTTCTTTACTGTGATTGCCTTTTGAAGGGAAGGTTGTATTCTATATAAAGGTAGAAAAATACCTGAAGATTTATGACCTTTTGTATGTCAATGTTATACTCTACCAATATGAAACTAGAGATCAAACATCAACCCCTAATTTCCCTGGCTGGAATTAATTATTTGCTCCTCAATGCAATATGTTTGCAATAAACATGAGACACTGTATGTCAAATCAGAAACTAACTCTTCTGCTGCTCAGAGAGCATAAATTCTCCCTGCTTGGTGTCATGCAGATGACACCAGGTTGGGTGGGAGTGTTGATCTGCTCGAGGGTAGGGAGGCTCTGCAGAGAGATCTGGACAGGCTGGAGCGATGGGCTCAGGCCAAGTGTAGGAGTTTCAATAAGGCCAAATCCGGGTGCTGCACTTGGGCCACAACAACCCCCAGCAGTGCTACAGGCCTGGGGAGGAGTGGCTGGAGAGCTGCCAGTCAGAGAGGGACCTGGGGGTGTTGATCCACAGCTGGCTGAACATGAGCCAGCAGTGTGCCCAGGTGGCCAAGAAGGCCAATGGCATCCTGGCTTGTATCAGAAATAGCGTGGCCAGCAGGGACAGGGAAGGGATCTTACCCCTGTACTCGGCACTGGTGAGGCTGCACCTCGATTACTGTGTTCGGTTTTGGGCCCCTCACTACAAAAAGGACATTGAATTACTCGAGCGTGTCCAGAGAAGGGCAACGAAGCTGGTGAAGGGTCTGGAGCACATGTCGTACGAGGAGCGGCTGAGGGAACTGGGGTTGTTTAGTCTGGAGAAGAGGAGGCTGAGGGGAGACCTCATCGCCCTCTACAACTACCTGAAAGGAGGTTGCTGAGAGCTGGGGATGAGTCTCTTTAACCAGGTAACAAGCGATAGGACAAGAGGGAATGGCCTCAAATTGTGCCAGGGAAGGTTTAGACTAGATGTTAGGAAGCATTTTTTTACAGAATGGGTCGTTAGGGGTTGGAATGGTCTGCCCAGGGAGGTGGTGGAGTCCCCATCCCTGGAGGTGTTTAAGAGTCGGGTTGACATAGCCCTGAGGGATATGGTGTAGTTGAGAACTATCAATGTTAGGCTAATGGTTGGACTAGATGATCTTCAAGGTCTTTTCCAACCTAGACGATTCTGTGATTCTGTGAAAGTCTAGAAAAGTAGGGAATAAAGTACCTGATAAGTGTGCAGACACAGAACTAAAGTCAAATTACAATTACTATTCAGGTTTCTTGCTGTTTTCATGAACTTTTAAAGACTTGGTGTTACAGTTACACATATTAAAATTTGGTTAAGCTGTATGAGGTAGTCTATTCTTATCAATATAAGGTTTATACATTCTAAAAATATCCTTCAGCTTCCTAAACATACTTTGAAGAGCCCTAAACTATAGTCTAAAGAGCTCTACAAAGTCTTCTGCTTAGACTTAATGCCAAGAACACCAATAGTTTTACTCATATTTAAAACTAAGAAGATACACAATCCTTTGCCAGATAAGAAACGAAAATTTAAATTAAATAATATTTTAAAGTTACCCTCTGAAATTGTATTTTGTCATCCTTCTGTCATCTTTTTTTCTAGAATATTTCGATTTGAGGTCTGGGCTGAAATGTATCACTTATTGTAATTTTTTGACAATCAGTTCTGCTCACTGGGTAGCTTTTCTATTAAATTAAGTATTGTGCTTTCAATGGTATGGTTGGGTTAGGAAAGGAATTGTATTTTAACAACAATTAAAACTTGGCTTCATTTCAATCTAGGAAAATAGATGAGGATATGTAACAAAAAAAGATGGAGCTGAAGAATCTTGTAAACGTGTGCTTCAAGAAATCCTGGCAGATAGGAAGCTAAGAAGTCAGGTGGATAGATGTGTGAAAAATCATGCAGAGTTACAGCAGCTGGTTGAAACCAAATCATAACACTTCAGCTACAAATTTTCACAAATAATGCTTTCTTGCTCTTCTAGCTACAAATTTTACACCATCAGCATACCATATGAATAAAAATTAGATTTTTTTTCCCTATCAGTCAAGATGTGGTAATTCACTATACTGGCTTTAACTCATCCTAGATGCAAAATAAATCAATAAAGAACTAGGTGAACAAGTGCATCGATACTGTTAGTTAGCAAACAGGCTTGAGCTCCTTCTGATGCACCTCACCCTTACCTTCAGAGAGAGAAAAAACAACCAAGGTCCACAGAGTTCAAGGAAAGCTTGGTCCAAACAGCTTATTTTATTTAGACCACTAGCCTCTTTTATTAGACCAAATATACTGGAAGAAGGGTATGTGACAGACTTAATCAAAAGATCCCCTTATTATACAGCAGTCATTAGAATTCAACATTGGTCTTACTGCAGCATAACTGAGGTCTTTGAATAGACTCAAGAGAAATTAAGTGCCACGCACTTTTGTTGTGGACTAATTTGGCTGTCATCTCAGTGGCTATCAATTAGCTAGAAGGTAAAGTATTACCTTTCCCCTACAACTGGAAGTAATGTAGTGGTAATTCATTTTGTTTTACAGACCACAACTGTCCTGCACACTTGCTGTGGCTGACAGCAGTGACTTCTGGACTTACTTGTATGTTACCCCTAAGAATTTATGGATTGAACTTACAGCCAACCGTACACTACACTTCAGAATGAGGTTGAGATAGAAAAGGTTAAGTCAAATAGAAGAAAGTCAACAGTTCTTCACCTATCTGACCAAATAACCACATCTAGTAGGTTTTATTCCCATCCTTAATTTACCTCTCCCTGAAGTCATGTTGTCCACACTTAGCTCAGCAGAAGTTTCTCCTGTTCTTCCCACTGACCCATTAAGGTAAAAGCCTTAATTTCCCATGGATATTATGTGCAGAAGGTAATTTTTGCTGGTTCACATCTCTTATTTGGTTGAAATGCATTCTTTTTCCCTTGGAAGAACAGATATACCTCAGAGAGTTGTAGCCTAGAACAAGACTGTACCCAAATCAAACATCTGATACCTATGACTATTTCCCTGCCTACAAAGAGATGAATTGTAGCCTTACACCTCTGAACACAAGAACTGAGAGAAATATAGCCATGTTGTTAAGTCACAAAGGACCACACTATCTGTGTGAAGAAAAATAAACACAATATTTCTCCTGCAGAAGGCAGTTGCATTTTATACACACTCATGTTATCATTTGCACAAGTTTTTTGTACTAATAAAGAGAATGAGTGAAGTAAAAGTAATATACTATAACAAAAAAATGTTTGTTTAATAGAACTCATTTTAAAGTGCTATTTTTCTCACCAATTTTGACATGACTGTCCAGATCATTTTTCATAAAATCATAAAATGGCTTGGTTTGGAAGTGACCTTAAAGCCTCATTCAGCCTGGCCTTGAACACTTCCTGGGAGGGGGTATCCACAACCCTTCTGGGCAACCTGTTCCAGTGCCTCACCATCCTTATAATAATGAATTTCTTCCTTACATCTAATCTAAATCTACCCTCTTTCAGTTTAAAACCACTACCCCTCATCCTATCACTACACTCCCTGATAAAGAGTCCCTCCTCCTCTTTCCTGTAGGACCCGTTTAAGTACTGGAAGGCCACTATAAGGTCTCCCTGGAGCCTTCTCTTCTCCAGGATGAACAACCCCAACTCTCTCAGCCTGTCCTCATAAGGGAGGTGCTCTAGCCCTCATAGCAGGTCTATGTCCTTCTTACACTGGGGGCCTCAACACTGAACACAGTACTCCAGGTGGAGTCTCACAAGAGTGGAGCAGAAGTGGAAAATCACCTTCCTCAACCTGCTGGCCACACTTCTCTTGATGCAGTCCAGGATACACTTGGCTTTCTGGGCTGCTAGAGCACATTGCTGGCTCATAGTCAGTTTTTCATCCACCAGTACCTCCAACTCCTCTCTGCAGGTCTGCTCTCAACGGACTCTTCACTCAGCCTGTATCTGTGCTTGGGATTGCCCTGACCCATGTGCAGGACCTTGTGCTTGGTCATGTTGAACTTAATGAGGTTTGCACAGGCCCATCTCTCCAGCCTCTCAAGGCCCCTCTGGATGGCATCCCTGCCCTCCAGCGTGTCAGCCACACCACACAGTTGGGTGTTGTTGGAGAACTCGCTGAGGGTGTACTCAATCCCAATGTCCATATAACCAACAAGGATATTAAAAAGTGCCAGCCCCAATACCGACCCCTGAGGAACGCCACTCATCACCACTCTCTACTCGGACATTGAGTCGTTGACCACAATTCTTTGAGTGCAACAATCCAGCCAATTCCTTATCCACTGAGTGGTCCATCCATCAAACCCATGTCTCTCCAATTTAGAGTCAAGGATGTTGTGTGGAACAGTGTTAAATGCTTTGCACAAGTCCAGGTAGATGATGTCAATTATTCTTCCCTTCTCCATCAATGCTGTAACCCTGTCGTTGAAGGCCACCAAATTTGTCAGGCACGATTTGCTCTTAGTGAAGCTATGCTCTCTGTCACCAATGACCTCCTTATTGTCCATCTGCCCTAGCACAGTTTCCAGGAGGATCCCCTCCATGATCTTGCCAGGCACAGAGGTGAGACTGACTGGCCTGTAGTTCCCTGGTTCTTCCTTTTTTCCCTTTTTAAAAATGGGGATTATGTTTCCCCTTTTCCAGCCAATGGGAACTTCATCAGACTGCCACAACTTCTCAAACATGATGGAGAGTGGCTTAGCCTCTTCATCTGCCAGTTCCCTCAGGATCTGTGGATGCATCTCATCAGGTCCCATGGACTTGTGCACCTTCAGGTTCCTTAGATGGTCTTGGACCTGGTCTTCTCCTACAGTGGGTAGCTCTTCATTGTCCCAGTCCCCACCTTTACCTTCTGCATCTTGGGTGGTGTGGCTGGAGTACTTGCTGGTGAAGACTGAGGAAAAAAAGTCATCGAGTACCTCATCTTTCTCCATATCCTGGATGACCAATTTTCCCATTTCCTTACAGAGACGGCTCACATTTTCCCTAGTCTTCCTTTTTTTCTCTGACATACCTACAGAAGCTTTTCTTGTTGCCCTTAATGCCCCTGGTTAGATTTAATTCTAGCAGGGCTCTGGCCCTCCTAACCTGATTCCTGGCTGCTCGGACAGATTCTCTGTATTTCTCCCAATCTACCTGTCCTTGCCTCCACCCTCTGTAGACTTCCTTTTTGTGCTTGAATTTGTGCAGGAGCAACATGTTCATCCATGCAAGCTTCCTGGCATTTTTACCTGACTTCCTCTTTGTCGGGATGCACCACTCCTGAGCTTGGATATTAACCAGCTTTCTTGGGCTCCTCTTCCCTCCAGAGCTTTATCCTAAGCTACTCTGCAGATCCCTGAAGAGTCCAAAGTCTGTTTATATTGAGCTTTCTGTATGCCCTCCTCGTTGCCCTAAGTTTCATGATCACTACAGCCAAGGTTGTCCTTGAGTTTCACATTCCCTACCAGCCCCTCTTTGTTGGTAAAAACAAGGTTCAGCATAGCACCTCTACTCTTCGAATCCTCTGTCACTTCAAGAAGGAAGTTATCATCAACTCATTCCAGGAGTCTCCTGGATTTAGGGGAGTCCAAACTATAAACATTTCAAAAGGCGTTATGAAATATCAGCTGTACCACATAGGCAGCAAGATCATTGTTTTTTTAATTTTCATACTGAAACTCTATGCTAGAGAGGCTAAATAGAAGATCTCTTCAATGGTGAAATTTGACTAATGATTATAGTCCTATGTATAGATAGAACTTCTCTGTAGATGCATATTTTTTTCCTCATCCATGGGTTCTGATTGCTTCAAGTATCTAAAAACATTTCTTGCACTAATGAGGCTTACTCTTCATTTTCAAAGTTAACCCACTGCAGAATTACAAAGATCAGTATGGAAAAAACTTATGTATAGATGTCATCCCTGTAATCTGATATTATTCAAGTGCAGAAGAATTTACATTTTCACAGCTTAATTAAGTTGCAATGACAGCAAAAATCTTTATGTACAAGAAACTTTAATTCCTACCCCACAGTATATAACTCATACTCTCTAAATTTAATGCATGCTTATTGCTTGTCTCCTTATATTCAACAATTACCATGCCTTGGTGGTGTTAGTTGCCAGCTGGCTACTATTTTTGCCCTGTACCATTAGGGAAATTGCAAAGGCAATATATACTTCTTGGAAAAATTATCTTGCTCTGTTATCAAAAGGAATAATTAGTTGGGTTTTTAACTCTAATATACAATTATTCTTTTTTTTTTTTTTTTTTCATTTTTCTTTAAAGCAACACCATTCAGTTTTCTGATGCCACAGGAAAGGAGTAAAACAGCCGTTGGATGCCTCCTGCAAAAGAAACTTGCCATCAGTGAGTTTCAAAGTATCCTTCCCCCTCAGTAATAAAAATTTTGACTGATATCTTAAGGACATTAGAGTTGCATAATTATACATGTATATGATTTATAAGACCCACAGAATTTCACTCAGTGCCTCTGTGAAAATATAATTCTGTTACATGATAGAAGCCAATACTACTCTTTAACAAAGTCAGTCTTTAAAGTAAGAAAATACTTTTTGTTTGTGCACCCAGGAAAAACAGAAAAATAAAAATCATTGGATTTCCTAAAAGGACACCCTTCATTGAACTTTTCTATTTGTAACATGCAAAAAGATTAGTGTGTTTCTTAATCCAAAACCTGCCTGTACAAATATTTGATCAGGTCTGAGGTTTAATTTAGGTCCCAGTCCCACCGAATCTTGTTACTAGAAATGATATCATACAGCAGCTGAGTGATGTCTTAGATCTTGCCCTTGCCTGAAGAGATACAGCCCATTCAGAACTATTGATAATTATACTGTAATTTTTCCCACAGAATTAGAAACAATGTTCAGTTAAATACAGCATACACTGCTTATATATCTACTGGCAAAACAAGCCCTAATAATGCTCCCTGCTGCACTTGAGATATCTATAGACACCCCTTCAGCATTTCCTCTATTATCTCTTATATTACTTTTTTATAGGTGGCTTTTGCAAAATTGATGTTTTGAGTAGCAGCAGTTTTGCTTCCTCACCCATGCATAAGAATGAGACTCCAGTGCCCTGACCCGTTGGCGAGAGAGCATATCTGAATGCAATACAAATCAGAAATGGTCTGATTAGATTGTTTGTTTTGTCTTCCATTGTGTTATTCATTGTTTCCTGAAATCCAAAATACTGCTGTTATTCTTCAGGATGGGAGTCAGCAACTTACTTATGTTTCCATGACTTCAATCTTTCTGTGAGCAGCTAAGCAGATTTGTATTGATGTGTTGTTTTTCAGCACCCCAGAGAATCAACCAGTAGAGCTAAATGCCACTTTAATCATTCCCAGTGGAGAAGTCTAAGTCAATGACCTGTATTGCTGAACTGTATTACTTTTTGATGTTATCATTTATTCTGTAATAAGCAGTCCAGTGGAGCTACCCTCTACAGCATCTGCCTATTCACACACTCTTCTGGGGAGTGTAATTTATATTAATTTTTTGCTATATACTGGTTTAAATTTTTTTCAGCCATCTTTTCAGGTTTTCGCTCTGTGTTAGGAAGTATAGTTCGCCCTCCCAACTGCTGAATTCTAGAACACACACAACCCTATAACCAGCTGTCCACCTTTATGACAGTCAACTGCATATTTGCTATATATTTTAAATGTAAGAATTTGAAGTTAAAATTGCACCTACAAAATGCAAAGTTCACTGAGGTCAGTAGGAATCTGCCCATTGTTTTCAGCAGATTTCTGAAGACTGTTGCAGTTCTTTTTAAACAAGGAATGGGTGCATCTGTTGTAGCGTGGAAATTTTCAGTGGGGAGGTTAGAGACAGTGTTGTTCTGACCATGACAGTGTAGAGACAGAGGTAAGATTACATTTGTAGGGCAGAAATGACTCTTACTAGATGATTGAAAGAGTTGTAGGGGGATGAAACATTTAGAGGAACACACACTCTTCTTCAGGTCTCAGACAGAAGAGGTAGCTTTAAAAGCCAACATAGGCAGAGAATAAATGTATCTGACTGACCTATTGAAACACACAGTGATTGCTTCTCCTGTCAGAGTCAGTCTCAAATTCCCTTAAACTCAGAGAGTTTCATATGCAGACAGGTTGCTTGGGAGACCTTCTCTTGTAATGTGTCTGTCAAAATTATGATAATTTATTTATTACAGCAGCTTCTGACATCAGCATTAAAGAATATAGATCTACATTATCAGCTCTTTAAGCCTTACATGTGAGGGCATATTCAAAAGTATTTGTTAAGAGGAATTAAATATATCTGATACTTCCAAATAGTCTGCAGGGGAACTTTATATTTACCTAGTTATGTTAGTTATACAATCAAATATAATTAATTTCCCGACTTTAACTGAATGACAGTACTCAGAAAAAAAGAGAGTGGACATTATATAATACTGATACAAATTTGTTTGGTTTAAAAACACTAGATTATTCTTCTACCAACTGATAAAAATACACCAGTCTCAGATTTCAAAATGAATCCTTTTATTTGTGCCTTGAGTACTTGCCCTAGCAATAGAAAGAAGGCTGTAGACGTTGAGTTAGCAAGCCGCTTAGCACAGTATGATCAAGAGTAAATCTAACTCGCTTGCAAAGCACTGTGGGGGCAAGAGAAACCCAACTGCTGGGCATAACTAAGAAATTGCCAAGGAAGCAGGAGTGGGGTGACCCCTGCACAAGTCTGGAAGCTCATGAAAAAGCAACAGACTATTAAAATAGCCAACATTTCTTATTAATTAGTACATCCAACTGTGTTACACCTGCTAGAGTCAACTCAGATACATGCAATTTTCAGTGGGATATCTTTGAATCCAACAAGTTTTCATTTTAGTTTTATTATTTGTCCTGACTGAGGGGAAATACCACAGCATCTCATTCATATACATATACGTGGAAACTGTCATAGGCAGTCATTTTTCTGCAACAATCATTTTGATTTTTGCATTTACCATCTGACTACAAAGAAATTCCAGTGCAACAAACTCATGCAGTTCAGATGTGGGTTGAGGCACTTAATTCCAGATTCTAGCCATTGTCCTCAAGATGGGGAGCACAGATTTGCAAGTACGCTCCCTGGGTGATGATGAGCAGAGTCATTTTAAGAGGACTGCTAGCTGATTCAGTTAAGTGAATACAAAGTGACTCAATTTAATGGTCCAGTTGATTTCTCTAGTTTCTTCTTCCTTTAGATAGGATTTATCTCACTGCTCTGAGATGAAGACATTTTCTCTCCCACACGTCTCGTTGAAGAACTAAGTACTTAGCTTTGGATGAGTTGTGCCCCAGGAATTTTTTAATAAGACATATAGTATAATTCTTGTACAGGTGTTTAGTACTTAAAAATCAAAAGGTATGAACTCATCATACAGAAGTTCACCACTTGTGAAATAGTCACACTCAATTTATACTTACTCTGTTCCTCTATACACGTCTTCTCTAACTCTACTCAGTCATTCAGCCAAGGATCATCCTCGTATTTGCAGATACAGTGTTTCCCTGGGCCTGTTCATTCCTTTCATGCACAGTGGAAAACTCTTTTATCAAGCCTAATGCTCTGATGTATTTCCCTATATTTTCGGTATCTGTGATTTACAAAACCACTGAATATACCACAATGATAACAAAATGGGCTGCAATGGCTACCCTCCTGTCCTTCATATACACTATGAGAAGAAAAAAACAGAATAGATATAAGGTACATAGCCAAATGTTTGGTTTAGTCCCTAACATCAAAGCATATAAAAACACTGATCTTTTGTTTCAGCATCAAAATAATCTTTTACCTTTCACTATTTTTCATATTCTGTACTGTTTTCCTTGAGAGTCAATAGAATTGCACGAGTACTTCACATTCAGAAGATGTCTGCAGATCTATAAAAGCTAAATTAAAAATAATAATAATGAAATATTAAATTTGGGACAAACTTTATCTGTCAAGGAGTATTATTAGGTCAAATAGGTCCAATCTGGCTCTTAAATCAGGAATTTGCATATCTCCTGTAGTTTCAGATCACTCCCTTATTAAGTTTCTTATCCTGTTCAGCCATCAAATTACATTCTTCACTTAATTTTAATGCTTCATTTTTTATATCCCCCCAGCTATAATTTGAAGTACATCAAACAAAGTGCAAACTTACTAAATCAATTTTACAAGTTCATTCCACCCTATTTCCAAGGTAGAGTTTGATCACAGTGCCTCCCCCCAAGTACACCTTATCTTCTGCTCAAATTTCAGAAAAGTCTGATTTCTAATGAGGTGGAGCCATCTGGTGTCTATCACTTAATGTCACACATTTCTCTAACCTGAGTAAAAAAGGCAAGTTGCTTTAGTACTATAACTTTCTGAAATAATTTATGATCTTTCTTTATTCCACAACCCTCCTCCTAGTTATTTAAAGTATTTTTAAATATTCTTTGCACTTTTATCTCATATTTTTAACATATGGAGTTCAGTACAGCACTTTAAGCTACTTAAGTACTATGTTAAGTGAAATTTGGACACACAAGGACAAGTTGGGAAAGGGGCAGGAAAGGAAAACACCACCTTGTCTTTTTAAGTGTCTGAGAAACCCTAACTTAGAGTTTTCTACAAGACCCTTAAAATGTTACTTCTCAAGTGTGAAAGCATCCATTTCTAGGTAGACCAGATTCCACTCCACAGCACTACCTGCTACACTAACCAGATCCCCATCGATTATCACATCTACTTTGACAATTGACACCTGTGTTCACCAATAGCTTACTTCACATGTTGATGGTACACACTGAATTAAGAGGAAATCTAACTGTATTGACCATGCATTGCCCTAGGCTCCACCAAAGGACCTACTGCTGGCAGAGGAAAGGTCTCCTATCTACCTGCTGAGTGTAAAGCTAGACATGGTAATGTGGCACCAAACCTCTCTTCAAGAACAAGAGCAAGCTCATGTTGTCTAAGCTAGGATATTAGCAATATTTATGTTCCTAAGCTAAGTTAGGAACATAAATATTGGCTGATCTGGCCATTAGTAGTTCTGGGAATCATAGGAGCTGCCAAGAAATTAATTCCATTGCAAATCTGGCCTTATTGCCATTGCAGTCACAGCCAAAAACCTCCACATGAATCAGAGACTCATTATTCATCTTTTTGCTCCACAAAGGATAACACAATTTTCTATGGCCAGAAAAAGACTATCAAAAAACTTTAGACCCCCCAAAATATTAAAGACACAGGTATTCGTGGCTGAGCATCAAGTGTATAAACACAAGTGTTCATCCTAATCTGTTGGCCAGGATGAAGGCAGGTGGTAAGGTGCTGAAAGTGCAAACAGGCTGTGCCTTTGGAGGACATATGCAATGAAAAAAAACTAGGGTGTGGAGGCAATGTGCTTTAGGCTTGAGATGCGGATTGCTTCAGTGAGCCTTGATATAACAAGTCTTGGACATGTCCAGGAACAGAATTTTAACAACCAAGAATGTCACCAAAACTAGATAAAAGAATTTATCGACACATAATAAACAAGTTCTCATACATAAACATGGTAATTCCTGTAACTCATATTTTATTCCCACCTCTTTCCCATCGTGCGCACTTGAGTCCTGAAATGAGTCAGGGGGCTGCTTTTATGACCACCACGGACTACTGACTCAAAAGAAAGACCCTCCAACGTTCTTTTCTGAAAGAATTTGGCTCACATTACAATTTTAACATGCTTTGAGTCCCTTTCACAATGTATCTTTCAGAACACCTGGTCTACAGGGCAATAAATCGTCCTTACCAAACAGCTTAACAATAGTACCTGGTCATGACTCTTATTCTTTGAATAGAAATCTGGTTAATGATTATTACCAGCCTATGTGGCCTTAGCCTGGGACTTTACAAAGGACTTTGTAGCAGCATGACTGTTTGTATGGTTACTCTAAATCATTCCTTATTTAAATCAAAATCACCAAAAATCATTAAAATCAGCTCAAATTAATAACAAACCAATAACAGGGAAAAGTATTAGGTGACTACAGAGCAAGTTAAATTGGCCTGTGAGTCATCACAGCAGTATCTTATGACATGCTGTTTCATCATGACAACATTTAATCAAAATCATGAGACACTTTCTATGAACTAGAAAACTAAAATGCAAACATCAGTTAAGTTATTTTATTTCTGTATTGGAATAAGAACCACAAACCACATGGAAGGGTGACAGAAATAAATAGAATTCATTAAATAAAAGAAAGCATTTCAAACTTTCAAACTTTTTTGATAAAAACAAAATGCAATTTTAATAAAGTTAAAATAGCAAAATAAAAAAGTTATATTCTCAGAGGAGTAGGCCACTAAAAATTGTTGTATTTTTATATTCTTATAGTAGATTTCTAAGTTTCTTTGGCATGTAACTAATTTTAAATTCTTTGGGGGGGGTTATATTCTTAGTTCTTGTCTTAAATAAAAGTGCAGAATCATCATCTTTAGCTGAAGTTCCTTTCTGTTGTAGTTTAATGCAAAGTCTAATCACTAAAGCTGTAGTTTCTACAAGGCCCACTGTGTATGCTTGGACACTAAATAAATCAAGAGATATGTAAGAAAAGGAAGTCTTAGCATTTTTTATCGCTCACCTTAAGCACATCCTATGACCACAACCTTGGTGCTTTTTGTTTGCTGCTCTTCTCAGCCAAGTAAGAGAAATAAGGCATCTAAAAAAACACCTGACAATTACCTCGCTTAAAAAAAAAAAAAAAATGCTCTTTTTTTATAAAAGAGTTAAATAAATTAGAATGTCCCTTCATGTGTAGTATTTCATCCAAACTTAAAATATTTTTCTGCATTTTACCTATATTTCTGGAGGATGCTAATTCAGGTACACATTCAGCTATACCCTGGCAGTGTTCAAGGCCAGGCTGGATAGGACTTTAGGAAACTTGATCTAGTGGAAGGTGTCCCTGTCCATGGCAGGGGGGTTGGAACTGGATGATCTTTAAGGTTCTTTCCAACCCAGACCATTCTATGATTCTATGATTCAGGTTCCATATAGTGCTTGGCTTTATAAATCAATACAGCAATCTGAAAAATTATTTGAGTTTTCAGCTGAAAGCCAGCATATTGCTCTCCAAACTGAGCTGGGACAGTAAATTAATTTGACATGAATTCAACTTTTGACCACTGGCCTTTACAGAACCAGTCAATAAAAAAATTCTGTTCCATTTCTTTTCCTAAAGGCGTTCTTAGATGAGCCATCACGTTCAGGTGCCCAGCTGCTGGTTTGCAGGTGACAAAGGCATGAACATGGCATGCATGGTGTGTGCAAGGTGAATGTCAGACTCAGCCTGGTCAGAAACTAGGTATGACAGGTAAAAGAGTTGTGTTCCCAAGGATTCTTTTAAACCATGTTTGTGTCACTTCACTGGCTACAGCATGGTGAAGAAACACACCACTAGCTTTCATTTAACAAGCATGGATGGCAGCAACTGTCCAGCCAAGGGCACACAGGGGTCATGGTAACTCAGCTCTATCACCAGTTTTAATATAGAGTACTTTCCAGCCTTCACTACCTTACTGCCATAGCTAGAGGCTTACCAGTATCTGCTCTAATCACGTTTCTTGCAATAAGCAACATTAAAGTCTGGGTATGTGGAACAGTGTCCCATCTTCAAAGACAAGCGATGCTGGTGCCCCATTTTGCTAGGCAGCCAAAACCAAGTGGGAGGACACATATCCCCTCCCCAGGCTAGGGGCAGGGAACAGGGCTGGGATGAGGAGAGGCAGAGACAAATACCCACCAGGGACATGGATGGGATCATAACTTTGGAAAGCCCCAAAAAGGGCTACTTCATCTGAGCTGCTCACCACCACTGCCACCACAGCACCTCTGTTCCCGACTGCACTCCATCCCTCTACTTCCCCTCCCTATACTGCCCACCTATGGGCCTCCTCCCAGTCCATCCTCCAGCTCCATCAGCCACAGCTATCTCCTCATGGGTGCCTTTGCCCTGGGTTACCCTCTGTGTGTCCTGCACTGGGAGGACAGGGGCATGCACATGGGCTTGAGATGGAGGGAACCACCTGGTGTCAGCTGCTAGAAATATCTATAGTCCTCATTAGTGATTTTCATCCTTCTATAAAGCTCGTGCATAAACCTGTAAGTAAACTCCAATTATGCTTTTCTTGGCAAGGGAGTGCAACAAAATATAAATTATTTAGTGGCTCTGCTAGATGCTTTAATCAATACTTTATCAATTATTATTACCAGTGTGAATAGTGTCTGTGGTCATCCATAAGCAAAGTGCTTTACTGCATATCTAAAATCAAGGCTTTGCATTTCATTTAATCCTTGCCAGAAGCAATTTCTTATAAGCATCAAGCAAATTGGGGCCCTAAGGCCTGTACTGTAAGAGGATATATCCTACGGTCCAAGGTTGGGCAAAATGATTGTTAATGAAATGTTAGTTGTTCTCTGCATAGTTTCTGCCTTACCAGAACTTGGTGAATAGTTGTTTATTTTATCTTCATTAATAATGGACAAAAAATAATCTTTTTTTTCCCAAATCTTTCTAAAATGTTAGTTTCCTTAAAGCTTAAGACAGTACACTTTTCTAATATAAATATTTTCTTAATTGTGCATTCAAAAAGCTTTTTAAACTGTAAACTTTAAAACTGATGTTTTCATGTGATGGTATTCATTGCTTTTCAGCCAACCCTCAAAATAAACCATACTTGAAAGTTTCTTGAAACACCTTCCTCCTTGAGGTCAACAGCAACTTCTTATACATGTGGGGCATGTGGGGTACCTTTTTTTAATTTTGTCATCCATAAGAAATTCTGAGATTCCTCCAGTAGGTAACTGTTCACTGAAATATAAATTCCCATGTATTTTAGATTAAACCTGGCTGTCTTTGATCTTCATATGACTCGGCTCCACATGACAAGTGACTGCTAACATGCCTGTTTTGATTGTTTCATTCTGTAACAAAAAGATACCTGCAAAGCTAGTTAAAAATTATAGTGTTTGACAGAAATGCTTCCCATTTCTCCCCCCTCAAAAGACAGCAAGTTCAGTTAAACAGTCAGTCTTTATGAATAATAAAGTATTCCTTCATCTCCCCAACTGACATGTGCCATTGCATGGTACTTGGATATCAGAAAAGTCCTAAATATGAATATTAATCCTCTTGAAGAATCCTCACTCCTTCATGGTACAACAGACCTGAATTTTCATATCAAAGCCTTGAAGCAAAGGCTGTCTGGAAATTTGAAAACTGCAGTGAATAACTGGTTCTTACTGACACTTTTCCACATGTCATTCTGTATAGGTGCACATAGGAACCCTCTGGCTTTTTAATTACTTGCCACATTAGTATTTTATGACATCAAGTATCTGAAGATTCGTTTTATTTCTGTGGATCTACTGAAGCTTCCTTGTCCTAAAATAGCCTAGAGGCTGGTTACATGTGAGCTATTTTTGTCACAATTCCATGAAGAATTGAAGAATGTTCTCACCGATGTCAGCTGCTCTGAGATGAAAGAGGTCTGCAGGTGACTGAGAAAGAAACATTGGGGAAAAAAGACGGACAAGAAAGGCACTGACCACATGTGCATTACCTTTGCAAAAGGAGTTGCTTGGCCTCACTTGTAGTAATAACCCAGGCAACAACTGCTAACTGGATAAGATACAGGGAAAACCAAAGACACTGGGCTGGGATGGCATGACCAGCAGGGACATTGACAGTTTATGCTCAACATCTAAGTTAAAAAGCAATAAATAGGGAAAACAGTAGTTTCTTTATGGGAAGACCTCCTCAGGAGTCCAACACAGTGCAGAAGAAAAAAAAAAAAAATCTACTGAATCTGATCATTTGATTCCTTCCCAGAGGTTAATTCCAGATGGAATTTTGCTGTCAGAAAAATGTTTTCGTAAATTATTTGCATATGTAATTAATTTAAGACCTCAGTTTGCAAGATGAACCTGCTGTATTTTACCCCTCAGGAAGGCCCTGCCCTTAACAGAATGAAGAGGTGTAGCAGATGCTAGTAAAAGTGAATATTAAATGAAACACTACCAAAACCTGGCTTATATTTCTCTCCCTCTCTTGCTGCACAGTATTTCCAAGCTTACATTGCCAATGACTTTAAAGAACACAAAATAATAACAATAATAATAAGAAGAAGCAAATTTTGTTGACAAGAAAGGGAGAGTTCATCCTGATTGGGTATTGACCATTTTTAATATTAACCAAATTATTTTGAAAATAAGTTTTAATGGAATTTAGAGGCTTACCTTGTACATAGCAAACCAAGAAAATTATACCAAGAAAATTGATATCTTTGGAATTGATGTCTTTCGAAAATATCATCAAAAATACAAAAATGTTAGCTACCTCTTCTTATTTTTGTGCCTTATAAATGGGATTTTATGCAGGATGATGGTAAAGGCTGTTTTTTTATTGTAACCCGGAGTTACCTTAAGCATAATATTTACTTGAAATGTTAAATAGAAACAAAATTAACACACTTGCCAATTTGCCTGTGAAGAAAGAACATTTACACAGTAAGGAAGTGAGAATCCTTGTAGTCCTTAGAAGTCTACATAAATTTCCCCTTTTCACGGCCAAGTTTCACTTCATATGGAGCAGCTCCATATCATTCCATTAAATGATTTAATTTCACATCATTATAACATCTAATTTTGAACATGAAATATAACAAGATCTTTTCCCCTAACTAGACACCTTCTTTGGAACCCCCTCTTGTTTAATTGCTTCTGTAATAGGTAATTTAGCTTTCTCTTTGCCCTCTTTGACCTTCAGGGAAACAATCTAAACAGTAGGGACTGTGGTTGTTCATCAAAATAACTAGGAAAATGTAGGTCTTTAGAGTATAGAAATGGGAAAAATGGCCCATAGAAGGGAATAGGCTTGAAAGAAAACAAATGTTTCTGAGTCACAGCACACTGGGAGAGGTTGCAGTCTGTTGTTGCAAAAGATGATCCACAGTGACAGACAGAAAGGACTGACTTGTAGACCATGCTGGGGCAAAGCAAAGGAGCAACATGAGGTTGAGACTAAGTACAAACTAAGAGTCTGCTTCATCCCACACATACCCAAAACATTGAACTTCCTGGTAATCCAGGTAAGAAATTATGTCTTTCAAGCTCATGTGACCAGTTTCCCTGACATGAGAGGAAGGAAGGAAAATTTTACAGTTTAGAGTCTTCTCCAGCCATAGCAGAAGGTGGCTGGAGAACACAAAAAGGTTTAGGAGACAGGAAGTGCTCAAAGGTCCCAAACATTGTCCAGATGGAGAAGACACCTGAGCCCTGTATCCAACCTGTATTCATCCCAGCAGCAGACTCAGTAAGATTAGTCCACAAGCTATTTTAAAACAAGGTTAGAGTGGCTGTGCCTCTGATACTAATTTCTGCTTGATCTCAGTAACAAGACTTTACTTATAAGAGTGTCTACATGGGAAACCACAGAGAACAGGTGCTTGAACATGAGTGTTGGACTGCATCTGGTTCAAATGTTTTTTACCTCTGTATAGGGAACTAGCATATCACAACACAAGCTACATCAGAGGAATTGCCAACCATTCTAAAAGATGATTCTCTTGGTCACATTCCTCACTTCTTCTTCCCCTCCTTCTCCACTCCATTTACCCCAGGCATATGGGGTCTATTTAATTAGAAAGCTGAGAGCATGAGAAAAGGTCAGATCACAGCAGTTCTATTTAAACAAATGCACAGCAAGCCAATGATTTTAGACTGGCCCTTGCAAATTCCATTAATTCTTCAGACTTTCTTCAACTCTTTTCTACTTTTTTTTACACCACTTTCAGCTGAAGTTAAATGATTCAGTCAGGTGCTGAATAAACCCCTGTTTGGTTTCTGCTAACATTCTTTATCTGCACTCCTTTCTAGGACTGAATTTTATGCCTCCAGTTAGTCAATTGGTTTTTACTCCACTTGTACTACTGTACCCAACTGAGCTTTTATCCCAACAGAATGGGCAGTCTTATTGTACTGGGAAGGTACTGTAATATACCCAGCTCAGCAGTGCATAGTCTGTAAGTGAGATGATCCTAAAATAACCACCATAGCAGTGATTCCCAAGGAGCAGCTGGCTGTGCTGCTCATTACTTTCTTTTCAGCTATTTTAACAATACCATTTGACAGACATTTTATCTGAACTCACAGAAATGCAGGACAGCTTCACAAAAGACCTTTCAAGGGATCAAAATATGCTTAATTGATCCTGAATGGAAGACAAATAGAAGAAGCTCCTTCCTTCTCTTCTTTCAGCAATAAATAAGACTCCTGCTGTTCTCTCCAGACTCTCCTTCCTAATCACAGAAGAGCCTAATTATATGACAGGCTATTGTATTCTTTGTTCCTTTGACTGGCCAAATTACAGCTGTATGGCAAATGAAGAAGGATCTCTTCCTTCTCCACTTCTCATAGCTAATATTGACCAAAGAAAGAGCAAGTGTACAAGCCCATTTTCATGATACTGAACCTGGGGATTAAGTAAACATTCTGTGCATACCTGTGGCTTATCCTTCCTGAGTCAGGAGGAGTGACAACACACACCTAAAGAGTATTTCACCAGTATTTCATCCACAAGGCTGTGGCAGAACTGCTGAATGATGACATGGCCCTCATCCGCTAGGCCTCTATGACATGGGCCAATCTAGACTTCCACAGAGGTCAAGCTGTGTAGACTGTTTTATGGTATCTTTTTATCACACTTCCAAGTTTCACTCAAACTGAATCAGTATTTATTTCAAAGCCAGCAAGTTAGTAGAAGCTCTAGCTTTGAAAGCTATGAAAGTATGTGGGGTTTTGCACATGGCTTCTTAGAAAGAATCAGTTTCTTCTTTCAAAAGCCAATGCATTGGTAAGAAAGATGAAATGAAATTTTGTCTTGAGAACTTCATTTATACACACTTGTCTAATCTGCATAAGAAGATCCAACTGGGTTTTTTTAGAATGTCTTTCTTTGTAGCAGTTTTTATTTTAAGCCTGAAAATTGAGTGAAATTACCAGTCTCAATCTCAACATTGTATTGCAGGGCATAACTGGCCAGTCCATCTATTAAAAGACACAAAGCATTTTGTTGAAAGAGTAGATTGCAACTTTGACCTGATTTCTTAGTAAGACAGTTTTTACAGCTTTTGAATTGCTAGATTAACAAAACTGAATTTGATTTTTTTTTCTCTACTCATCAGCTAAATAAAAATTAATGTCCTATCTCAGCTAAGAGGAATGTTTAAAACAAATCTTACCCTCTTAAAAGCAAAGGAAGATTTATTTACTCCTGTCTCACTGTGGTGGTTTGACCTTGGCTAAATGCCAGGTACCCACCACGTCACTCTACCACTTCCCCCCCCCCCCCCCCTTCCCCCTTTTTTCTCAACAGGGCAAAGAGGGGAAAGAAAATAAGATAGGTAAAAAAAACCCAACCCTTGTGGGTAAAACAAAAACAGTTTTAATATAAGCAAAGTGAAGCACAAGTCCGTGCATGGAAGCAAAAAAAAAAAAGAAAACAGATTTATTCTCTACTTCCCATGAACAGGCGATGTCGGGCCTTCTCAGGAAGCAGGGCTCCCATACGCGTAGTGGTTGCCTCAGAGGACCAAGGGTGACCCCACCCCCTTCCTCCTTTCTCCCAGCTTTATACTGAGCAGACGTCATATGGTATGGAATATCCCTTTGGTCAGTTCAGGTCAGCTGTCCTGGTTGTGTCCCCTCCCAAGATCTTGCCCACTCCATCCCACATGGGGGGGACGAAATGTTAGAAAGAGCCTTGGTGCTGTGTAAGCACTACTCAGGAGTAGCCACAACACCAGGGTGCTATCAACACCCTGCCAGCTCCCAACATAAAACAGCACCATGAGGACTGCTATAGAGGAAAACCAATTCCGGCTCAGCAAGACCCAGTACACTCACAAACTCATAAGCTATGTTTTCTAACTAATATGAAGTTCTTCAAAACTCTGTAAAATCTTTTGACCACAGAAGAGAGAAACTATTGTTCATGACCAAGTTAAGATGGGCTTCAATAGATATAAACCTCATCAGTTTAAGATGGGGAGCACCTCACTCAACTAGATGACCTTTGGCATATGCTATGACTTGAGAGCTGTTAAATAATTATTTACGGGGGGGGGGGGGTGGAAATAAATGTTAAGGAGACTGATCAGTTGTCCCTATGCCCTTAATGTCTCTCAGCTATTTTCTTCTCAAGGTAAGTGCTGTTCTGAAGAGTCAGTGGCCATTTCTATAGCAAATAGCAGCTGCTGGTATTGCTTTTGTTCTCATTTCAGCACAGCACAGCACAGAGGCTGCTTCTCACCTGTGGTGCTGGCATAACACCAGTGATTCTTGTGCTTACCCTTGGTTAGTTTAATTGCTATTCATAGCTGAGATCAGCAAGAACTCTTTTCTTTTAATGCTGGCAAAGGTCTGTTATTATCACTTTCCATTGAAATAGTTACAAAATGCATATGCCCCATAAAAATTTTATTATAGTGAATGATAGTGGTTAAAACTGAAAAAAAATCCCAACCCTTGCTATTTAACACTACACAATTTAGACTTGGACTGGAGTGGCATAGCAATAAAGAAAATTATGTTTTCATCTTTCTATATGCATTAGTCTCTAGCAAGCAATGTAGGTCAAAAAGAGTAACCAGAGTAGAACCACAGGACAGTTTCATCATGGTGGAAGGAAGGTCTAGCAAGGCAAGAGGGTAGAGACCTAGGTCTTATTCCTTACTCTACTACTCACTCACTGCAGTGACCTGGGTCAAATTCTGCATATGCCTTAAATTCTCTATGCCTGTATCAAACAGCAGCTTATATGTTCCACTTCTGCTTCCAAGGAGAAGACAACACATAAATCTAATTACACCACCAACACTGTTTCAGCAGAGCCACAAACTCGAGAATTCATCCTTTCCATTTTGAGGGACATGCTTTTACATACGAAGAAGTGCATTTTTACAAGCATTCCCAAAACACTGCTGTAACTCCAGACTTTGACAGCACTCAGGTATGTAAAAAGCTCAGGTTATCTCCCCTTCTAAGAGGAATACATCTTACACATTTAAGGTCGAAGGTTATGTCTTAAGAAACCTGTGACCTTCTCCTCCATTTTTTTCTTTTATTCAGTCTCCTTGTACACATATACCTTTATATTTTACTTATTCCCATCAATGTCTTTCGAACAACTGTATGTAAATGCTATTTAATCTTCATAAGTAAAAGGGAATGATTGCCAGTATAACAGTCAGAGACTGTCAGGAATACTGACAGGTGTATCTAATCATAAAGACTTGTCTGTCTGAAAGAAAAGATTGAGAGGGAGGAAACACAGTTTCAGCCATAGTATGTAAAACTCAGCTTCCCCAAAAGATATCTAAGTGTAGCCAGTTCTGTAGAGAGTACAAGAATGCTACTCCAATTTGTAAAAAGCAAGAAGGATGAACTCAGAGGAGCCTAGACAAAAGGGTCGTAGCCACACTGACAGGTCTTCCTCAGATCTCCCCAGTAGAGTTGTATCAGAACCAAACAACAGTACATGATTACAACACATTGTCACAATGTGTGTTTCTAATAAACATTTCTTCCACATTGCTGTAAAGAATTGATTTGCCTGCTGTGCTCACTTTTTCTTACTTGGAAGATTCGGGTTTGTAATATAAGACAGAGCTTGAAAAATCAAGTGTGTATATTTTTCATTTGTGCTATAACACCCTCAACCCTCCTCCCCAGTCATCCTGCAGTCCTCCTCTCATTCAATCAGATATTTCACTTTGGACTAAAAGCACAGGCTATGCAAACACATGGTGAAGGGAACATCTCTACTAGCCAGTTTCATTCTTTCAGCAGCTCCCAAGAGGCAATAAGGGGAATCTGAGAGCCATCGGAGTTTGCATCTCATATTAGTATTCTTAAAGTTGCTAGGCTGATGCTTACAAAGCGTTTTGAGAACACCAAATTTATATGCCATGCTCACATGAGAGTACAAAGTAAATAGAGTCGTGCTACTCATTCCATCAAACCCTACAATCCTGCCAGAAATTAACATGATTCCCACAGGAGTTATTATTTCATATTAGGGAACTCCAGAAAAGGATTTCTGCCAAGTACAGAAGTTAATATTTATTTTACTATTATCAGCTGTATTTTTCAAGTAACAGAGACAGAGGATATGTAGAACTCTCATCCAATAAAACCTGTAAATGAGACAGTAAGAAACTACTCTATCAAATAACAGAAATGCTCAAAATTAAGAACACTGTGTTGTTACAACCCAAAATTAAATTAGAACACTTTATGCTACATGCCTTTGTCAGAACAGTAGATACTCAAAGATCAGTCACTTTTCCATATCATTTCCATAAAAAGATAAATCTAAATCTCACATCTGTATCTGACTTCAACACATACTTGCCTTATGAAAAAATATTTATTTGTATGGTTTTAGCAAATAACCTAGTATCTCCGTTGCTGTCACATTAACGTGTTTCCTGTGGCTGAATGAGATATTTCAGATATTTTACAATGTTAGACCTTGTTCTTCCTAGTCCCATAGTAAATCAGCAACAGAAATGGAAGTTTTAAGTACAGTGCCTGCCATTCCCAAGAATGATTTCACAAGTAGCGTGCAACCTGTTGATGTATATCTACCAGGGCACAGCAAGGACCAGTATAACACTTTAAAAGTCTGCTTTCCTCCCTCCATCTTTCATGTTCATCTTAAATGAACTTCTCCTCCTTTGTCACCAGGCTTTCCATGGCAAGTGCAGTCTATTGCAAACTTAGCTTCAACAAAACACAACATAAAGCCATCTCCACCTTTGAGAGGAAGATGAACTTATAAGGTAAAAGGGTGGTGTTCTCTGCCATAAAGTGCATTTATGATCTTGATAAATTACTTGAGGCTACCAAAAAGGCTCTAAAGCATCTCATTATCTAATTAATTTTGTTCTAGACAAGACATAGATCTGAATCCACTCCCCTAGCTGAGCAGAAAGGTCTCCATAAATGGGGAGAAATAGGTACTTCAGAGCAGGATGCAAAATAGTCCAAACACTGATTAGGGAACTTCTCAAGCCAAATAGAAGGTGAAGTAAACACCTAAGTCTCCAAGTTACAGGAAGCAACTATTTACAGTTAAGACTCGCAGTCTGAAATGGTCTTCTGGTTTTACATACCTATGCTCTGTCCAAGTTGCAGTTGTCTTTTTTCCATAATGACCACACAGTACATTCACGCAGGATGTAGTATGTCCCAGTTCAATCTTCTCCCCAGTTGACAGGACTCCAATCTCCTTTGTCAGTGTCCTAACCATGGAGACAAAGGCTACAACAAGATGAAGCATTTTCCATCTATCCAGTTGAAACTGTTCCATCTTGTAGTAAAAGCCTGAAGTCTTCTTAGGGCTGAAGGAATGAACATGACTTATGTTTGTGGATAAAAGGGGGATTGAGCTCTCATCCAAAGGCTGTTCTATTTCACAATGAATATAAACAGATTTCAGGTCAGCAGCCAAAACCCATGTCTCTCAGTACAACCCAGTGACAGACACTGGAAATGGATAACGGTTGTACTGGCCCTTTATTGGACTGGGGTTGGCCAATATATTATCAGGTTATAAAGAAAAATTCATCACACAGCTACATTTCACTGAGCTGTGAGATGTGACCATAAAATGTCACAGAGGGTAAAGGGTACAGCTATGAATACATGTGAGGTGAAGATAACAGTAGACTTGTAAAAATAACAGTGGCCAAGTACATCTTCTGGTAGCCTAACCAAAAATATAAAACCAGAAGCAGTCTAAAGAACACAAACCATCATTAGCTTTACTGATCCAGAATAAGGTGACTGAATCACAGGATCTCAGCAAGAAATATTTTGCATGCGAAGTGTGAGTCTTTATGTATATTTATCCAAAGACAGTAATGCAAAGATACCAGGCATTAAAAAACATAACAGCAGAGCATTTTACTTGTTTAGAGACATTCTCAAATATGACCAGCAGGCAAATAGTGTTTTCAGAGATATTTCTGCCTGAATGGCATAGCCAGATGTGGCAAATTAACACAGAAATTTTAAGGTCTGGGAAAAAAATATTTTTTCTTTGTTTTAACAGTTTGAACCTGACATTTCTTATAGAAGTCTGAAGAAGATCTTAAATATTCATGTTCTGTTAAGTAAAGAAAGAAACCAGAACAGACTGCTATTCACTGCCACTCACAAGCTGACACTATTCTGTGCTTTTGTCAGTCCATTCAGCAAAGACTCAGATGCAAAATTCCTAGTCAGCATTCCACATCACCCCTAGTAAGAGTAGACTATAACCATGAGATTATTTGCTCTGTTCCTATTTTTGGACAGCTGCTGAAGCAGGCTGATCCTTTGGTTAAAATGTACTTTTATTAGAGAAACTACTCCTGGCAATTGAGAGGAAGAAAACAAAGAAAGATGCTTCCAAAACATTTCTTTCTTTCTTTCTTCTCATCTGATGGAGCAAAATTTCCCCATAAATATTTCAGTGCACCACATTTAAAAATAGACTTCTTCATTCCTGATTAACAATAATAGGGTCATTCTGTTGCATAATATCTGTTCTGTCATTTGAGAAACAGTACATGTTCCTTGTAATCAAAGACTTCTCTACAGTAGTGCATTAAGCACAAGTGATTAAGCACTTTTACACCTATGCCTGACAAAGGTCAATAATCACACCAAAGAAAAAGGTACAAGTCTTATAACAGAACATGCTGGTATAGTTTGCTAAGAAAGATTCTTCCTAAGCTTGAACAGTGTAAAGATAAGATACACTGAAGCACTCCAGGGAAGAACTGATTTTGGTTATGACACTTCAATTTTGGCCTTTAACTACTTTTTAAACACTTATGCCATTTATATCTTCTTACTGTAATTTTCCATGATGAGATATGTTCCTTTTAACTGTCAAATAAATGCCACTGTGATGTACAAACTTCTTTTGTTCTTCCTTACTAAATTTTTACCTTCTCATCTTTTGGCACACCAGGGGGGACTATATCTAGTGGGTGCTGGTTGCTACAGGATGCTGTGAACAAAAAACATACAAGGCCTTTGAATCCACGTTACACAGGTCTTGGGAAGAACTGAGGAGGAAAAACTTAACAGAGAGAAGCTAGTGTGCCTCAGCCTTACATGCTCTCTGTACTATGGCAGGACTGGTTTCTAAATAACCTTGTCTGTTGTCTTGTCCTTCAGGTGTCTGTTAGCCTATTCCAAGACTGAATCTCACAGTAAAACATTTTTTCTGCTTTGCTCCACATGACACAGCTCTCTTTGGAGATTTTGGCCTCACCTTCTGTGTAGTGTGTTGCTCCCAGGTTCTTTTCCAGGAACTCAAGGGCCCCAAAGGTGTGGTGCTCTGCAACACTGTACTGCAGGCATTGTTCAAGAATATACAAAGCTGGACAGCCACCAGATCTCAGCATTTCTAATTTGGGCCTAAAGTAGTAACAAGACATTGTCTAAATCAGCAGGCAGTCCGGCTATCTATATATAGCTTCCATATTTTTGTTATTAGCTTTAAAGACAGCCAAAGTAGCATTGATTTGTTGTACGTACCTAAAAAAAGACTAAAAATAGGCAGCCTACCCAACAGTTCCTCAAATCGATTACTGGCATCCTTTCAGGCTGCATTTAATTACGCTTACCTGAGGTATCAAATGGAAAAAGACATACAGTGTCACAGCTAATGAAGGGCAGGTACCGGCCATCACTAAGACTAAGTCCTCAGCATTAGGCTCTTCCTTTCTTTAATAGAGGGTGCCCAGGTTGGATTGCTTTTGATCTCTGGCTCTGAAGGGCAACTAATCCTTGCTCAATACTTGTCTTTGGTCCTCCCTGTTCAGGAAAAACATGCAGTATTCCTCCTGAGAACCCATCCAGCTGTTCTTCTACCTGCCCTGATGCTTATAGTCCTGAAATCCTCCCTGACTGACTTTTCTGACTGCTTTCCAGAAACGCAACCATTGTAGACATGCTGATATCTCCAGCTGAAAGCTTAAGAGACCCTTTGTCAGCTTTGCAGTCTTAGAAGCGTTATTTGAATGTTTGAACTATGTCCTGATAAATCTGAGTTTATCTATTTACTATTTTTTCGTAAACCAATGAGGGTGGAAAAACAGCACCTTTTCCTTGAAGAACTGATACCACTGAAAGAAGTAATTCTACTACCCTTACTCATGATGAATGGTATCTATTGCAAGTGAGGAAAAAGTGAGGAGGGATGTCAGAGTGCAGCCTTTAATGTGCATGTTTACAGGAGAATTTAGTCTGCAAAGAGTTTAGAGACTTTGTTCTATATTTAGAACATCAAAGATTTCTGTGGAAGCTTTATCCAGAACTAATTTTTCTTTACTCAGGCATACACTTCTCTTCTTTGCTTCTGAGAATTTGAAGTAGCTCAGCACAAAAAATATCAGATTTCCCTTATGTGTTTGATCTCTAACCTCCATTGAGCTTTTCATCCTGTGATTTAATTTTATCTAAACCTTGATCCTACTGTGTTATCAACAAAATTCACACTAAGTACAGCTTACCTGTCAGAAAAAAACAAATCAGCTCTGCTTTCATTTGTGTGGAAATCATATGAAATTCTGCACAGTAGAACAGAAGCAGCACATTCATATAAAATAAAAAATATTGTCAAAAGAAAAGGAGAAGAGAACCAATGACTGTTGACTAATAAATGTCAATAGTTCTATTAGCATGAGATTATTAAAAGCATTCTGTAGTCTCTTCCCTTGTTTGAAATATTTTGTTTAGAGGAGAGAGGGACAAACTCTAGCATTCATGAATATGACAGACTGAGGAAACCAATGAGCTGGGCATAGAATAAAGCAGGAAAATAGCTCAAAATTGAAAAAAAAAAAAAGTATCTCAATTTCTGACCTGAAATTTCTCTGCAATTTCAGTGGGCTTTTGCAATACCAGAAATTGATAAGTACTGAATTCCTTAGAGGCTTGTGGGGTTTGGGTTTTTTTTGATGTGAGCAAAAGTCAAGTTTGGGGGTGAAATTACAGAGCTCATTTTATTTTTTCAGTTTTGAAGTTCTGAAAGACTGAAAAGCTCATTCCACTGAATATGGAGAAATTTCTTTTCTGCTAGGTACATTCCAAAGAAACTCTGACATAAGGAAAATAATGCAAAATGGCGGAAGTTTCATTTGCACTATTAATTCTTTCTTAGTTCTTTTAGGGATTAAGGTTGTTTTTGTAGTATTTTTCTCCTCTCACATTTAAAAAAAAAAAAGTGATTTTCTTTTTACTTCCACTTTGCTTTCTTTTTTCATCTTACTAACATCAAACTGATCATGACTTCATATGTGCTGAAAAAGCTTCTTCTAAGGAAGATGGCAAAACCAGTAAATATGATAAGGCTTTCCCTGGGAAATATACTTTGTTTCACTCTACAGTCAAAAGTAAGAAGGATACTCATAGAATCATAGGATGATTTGGGTTGGAAAGAACCTTAAAGGTCATCTAGTTCCAACCCCCCTGCCATGGGCAGGGGCACCTTCCACTAGATCAGGTTGCTCAAATCCCTGTCCAACCTGGCCTTGAACACTGCCAGGGAGGGGGCAGCCACAGCCTCTCTGGGCAACCTGTGCCAATGTCTCACCACCCTCACAGTAAAGAATTTCTTCATTATATCTAATCTAAATCTACCCTATTTCAGTTTAAAACCATTACCCCTCATCCTATCACTACACTCCCAGATAAAGAGTCCCTTACGCCACACCCCATCTTTCCTGTAGGCCCCCTTTAGGTACCAGAAGGCCGCTCTAATGTCTCCCTGGAGCTTTCTCTTCTCCAGGCTAAAAAATCCCAACTCTCTCAACCTGTCCTCATAAGGAAGGTGCTCCAGCTCCCTGACCATCTTTCTGGCCTTCCTCTGGACCCACTTGAGCAGGTCCATGTCCTTCTTATGTTGGGGGCCCTAGACTTGGACACAGTACTTGAGGTGGGCTCTCACGAGAGCAGAGTAGAGGTGGAGAATCACCTCCCTCGCCCTGGTGGCCACACTTCTCTTGATGCAGCCCAGGATACAGTTGGCTTTCTGGGCTGCGAGTCCACATTGCTGGCTCACATTCAGTTTTCCATCCACTAAAACCCCCAAATCCTTCTCTGCAGGGCTGCTCTCAATCCACTCATCACCCAGTCTGTATTTGTGCTTGGGATTGCCTCAACCCATGTGCATAAATTGCTCAATTTGTAAAATGAACAAATCTGAAATCCGTTTGGTGATTATTTCTGGTGTTTGCAATCATAGGGTTAGACTATTCACTTAGTGAATCTGGTTATCCTCAAGCTTTTGTCTAAATCAGGATGCCCCTCAACCTTTACAGATCACCAAGCTGATTAATTAATATTTTGACCCCACAGTCAAACCAAAAATTTTGTCAGATCAAGAAAAGTGGAGTTTTTTAGCAGACTTTTGATGGACTACCAAACAGACCATAAACCACCATCTTTCCAAAGCCTCAGAGGTTCCTTTTTCATGTTTTTACAGGTCTTTTTCACTATCTCCTACTGATCACACTCTGGAGAACAAGTTTACTCTGGTAGTACCAAGCACACCACAGTGTGCATTGGGTGACTCAGAGGAGTTATTCATATTTAAGGGCACTGACCCAATTACTGTGTTGGTGGTCTTCTTGCCCTGACTAACTGTAAGGAGACTGTAGAACAACTGGGTATCTAAGCTGTGCCTCTTGTAACACAGGAGGATCAATCTGGGCTTGGGTCTTCCCTATTTCCCTGAAGTCATCACCCTTAAAATATTTCACTGTTGCTTAGTTAACCTCATAGTCATCAGATCCCTTTTCTCAATTTCATCCAGTCAGTGTCAGTGATGCTATTTAGTACTTTATTTTCTCCTTATCTTGAGGTGCATTGATGGCTGTTTGATAGCTAATCCATAGAGCCAGCATTGTGAAGACTAAAATCAAGTTCATAATAGGAAGGAGAAACTGCATTAAAGTAGTGCATCTGGTTTTGCTTGTTATAGAGTATATAACTACAAACTTAAGCAGTCCCCATAAACAGCTTAAGTAAAATGTTACCTTATGACTTTATTGTTAAATCATGCACTAAACTTGAAGGATACCCAAGATAAACATAATAATGAAGGATGCAACAAACACAGTGCTCAGAAAGTAACACCATAATTCTAGAGAAATGTTAACTGAGAATTTTAAAATAGTACTGGAGAGCTCTAATACACACAGCCCACGCATTTCACAATGATTTGATCACATGAGATCTGGACAAACATCATGATTAATTTATCAGTGAAGTGTTTTATATTGCCAGGGGATAGATCTTCATTCACTGGACTGAAAGACCCATGCCATTTTAAAGATAGCAGAATAATGACTTAAACTGTAGAGTTTAAGACAGGTTAGTTGATAAAATATTTCTTAATAATCTTCAGGATTTTCTCTAAAATATGTTCATTCTTAAATGAATTTCAACTGCAACCTGCAAACTATTTTCTACACTAACTTATTGCTAAATCCCAAGTGCAGATTGTGTCCCTAATTTCACTTTCCACTTCATGATTTTACTTGAATGTAGTGACTAATACATCTTGATAAAAAGAAGGAAAAGATGAAATCTAGGTTTTCAATTTGCAAACACAGATGCTCTCTCTATCGCTTTTACCTTTCTTTCTTTCACTGCAGTGTCACAGCACTTAAAGCTTCTGAGCCACCTCCAATATGCCCTTGCTATTAGACAGCTAAAGCTGTATTCTGACAAAACAGATTACCAAATGGGAAAAAGAAAGAATAATAAAAGCCATTTTTCCATGGTTAATACAAGGAGCTGTCAGGATTAGAACACAGTTTTTCCAAGTCTCACCCAGGCCACTGGCTTTATAACTTTGTATATAGACACAGAAATTCTCACTGTATTGACTAAGGTTAACAAACTATTTCAAGCTTCTGTTTTGTTCTGATACAACAACAATTTTAATTTTTCCGGCTGCTGGCATCACAGAACAGAATGTGCTCTCCTTCCTATCATTTCTGAAATAAGTTAACTGTAAAAGTAGGTGGTTAAAAAATGTTGGCATTTCCTAGTATTTCAAAATAAGGCACTTAAGAAGGTCTAAACCTGGCCTGGCACATATGCAAATATCTATGCTACATGTGAAGTAGGTAGCAATGTTCATTTCGTGAAGGTCTGTCTATTCATTGTGCATGAAATGAGATGAGGACTAGAAAGTGTGTTTTGCCACACACAGTGAGGGAGAAAATACCATCTAAGGAACCCTCAAGTACAAAAAGTGCCCCTAGGGAAATAAGCAAAGAAGAAATAAAAAGCTCTTCGTGCATTTTGAAAAGAGGCCTGGATTTTCTCATGGCATGTTCTAAAAAGGTGTGCAAGTGTCTCATAGTTTTCCCAGGGAAACAGCTTTAGCTCAGAAGCTGCTGCAAAAAGCAGTGGGAGTGGGTCCTTCTCCTATGACTGGGACCTTCCTTGGAACCTGAGTATCACAGCCTGATTTGAAGAGCTAATGGCTAATAAACTCAGAGCGAGAGAGGAAATTTGCAAATGGACTTTCATCATGACATTTGAGCAAGTTCTGGAAGAACAGAAATTCTCTCAATGCCTCACAGTAGGCCAGCAACAACAGCATGAGCCCCAGACAAGAGTCTGTGCTTTCAGATCTGTAAGCAGTGGATTAAAAGTATAAACTTCTGGTTTAGAATTTATAGTTTAGCAAATTAAGATGATGGAACATGTGTTTTACCACCCTTACTACAAAGTAAAACTTAGTAAAAAACGTAAATGAGTAAGAAAACAAATTTGTGTTCCATAACAGAGGGGTATCAGGGCTAGTCCAGCCTGGTAGTGCTCTCAGAGTCTCAACGCAAACTAACCAAGCAAGACAGCAATTTGCCTTCTCCATCCTGTAGCTCCTTGCTCATATAACTGACCTTCTTTTTGCTTTCTTTTGTAACTTCTTGTGATACATGAATTGTAGATAAGTCTTTCATTCACATAAGAATAAATATTGTTAAATATGTATTCTGCCCTGTAAGGTTACATGAAAACAGCTCACTAGGCATTTGAGAGCACAAGTCTATTTACAGGAAGTTATAATGCACTGTGATTCCAAATAGTGGGACATTCCTTTCTTGAGACCAAGCTAAGACATTGCAATTACTATGAGGTTTAAGACACACCTCTCAGTGCAATGTTTTCTGTTCTTAGATTCAGTGACTTTGCCCAACAGTCTGCTTTTAACAGACTTCATACACATACGTCTTCCTATACACTATTTGTAGCTTATCCACATAATTTTTTCAGTTGTAAACAGTACACTTATGAAGTATCTATCCCAGTGGCTCCATTTACCGTGCATCTGTTCTCATTATTGGGAAATATTTGGAGTGCATGAACTGGATTGCTTTCAGAAAAAAACAAACAGGAAAAAAATCTTCAGGAGTTCACATTGTACACTCCAGCTGTAAATGGCATTTAGAACACAGGACCAGACTAGAACTAATCCAGAATAAAAATGAATAATACCAGGATGAGAGTAGGTGTCAAACCATTACCAGCAATAACCATTTTTTTCTATAAATCTCCTCTTACGCCACCTAGTATAGATATATGTCCCAGATACCTGATTCCAGATGATAGCTATCTCCCTGTTAGTCCTTTCTATAGATATTGGTTTAGGATTGGCTCTGAAAGAATTTGCTGATAGGCAGAAAGCTTCTTTGGCAAAGTAGGGCTTTTTCCAAGAAAACTCTAGAAGCTGTCAGTTCCCTAGGCATAATGGTAGGTAATATGCTGTCCTTCTCTTTACAGGAACTGCCGTTACACAGCACCATAGAAGGAGGAGCAAGGGCAATGTGCAAAGAAGGCTGATGCCTCGTATGATCATTAGAAAATCTACAATGTTTACAATGTGTTTCCCTTTTTAAATTTCATTCTGCACAGCTGATACACCCCTCTTTCATGAAGCTGATAATCCTCTCTCTAGAAGAAAAGCTCATGTTTTCCACAGACACTTCCTAAATGACAGATACTTTTGCTCAATGCCAAAAGTTTTCCTAGCCTTGATGGCCCCTCAGGCAGCTGAGATTAAAGCACAGCAGCCCCTAAGACAACAGCATGCAAAGATATTCTGTAGCCAACATCACAGAATCACAGAATAGTTTGAGTCAGAATGGACCTTTAAAGATCATCTAGCCTAAGCCCCCTGCCAGGGCAGAGGAAGAAATTGGAATGGAATGATAGAATAGAATAGAATAGAATAGAATAGAATAGAATAGAATAGAATAGAATAGAATAGAATAGAATAGAATAGAATAGAATAGAATAGAATAGAATAGAATAGAATAGAATAGAATAGAATAGAATAGAATAGAATAATTTCAGTTGGAAGGGACCTACAATGATAACCTAGTCCAACTGCCTGACCAATTCAGGGCTGACCAAGTTAAAGCACATTATTAAGGTCGTTGTTCAAATGTCTCTTAATACTGACAGGCTTGGGGCATCGACCACCTCTTTATGAAGCCTGTTCCAGTGTTTGAACACCCTCTCAGTAAACAAATGCTTCCTAATGTCCAGCCTAAACTTCCCCTGATGCAGCTTTGAACCATTCTGATGCGTCCAACCCCTGGATACCAGGGAGAAGAGATCAGCACCTCCATCTCTGCTTCCCCTCCTCAGGAAGCTGGAGAGAGCAATGAGGTCTCCCCTCAGCCTCCTTTTCTCCAAACTAGACAAACCCAAAGTCCTTAGCTTCTCCTCATAGGACAAATCAGGTCAGGACAGATCAGGTTGCTCAAAGCCCCATCCAATCTGTCCTTGAACACGTCATCTCCGGCTGCCTTTAAACAACCAAGTTCTCACTCACAGCTGCATTGATCGCAGATAGCTTTAGGTTTCCACTTGTCTCTCTGTTTTGAGTGCATACACCCCCATCATCCTCCCACACGTCTTCAGGAATGTACACATGGGCAAGACACAAACTCTTGGTTTGTGTAGAGGCAGTTCTGAAAATAGACTTCTGAGA
This sequence comes from Strix uralensis, assembly GCF_047716275.1. Classification (NCBI taxonomy): domain Eukaryota; kingdom Metazoa; phylum Chordata; class Aves; order Strigiformes; family Strigidae; genus Strix; species Strix uralensis. The sequence continues at coordinate 42,727,997 of NC_133976.1, forward strand.
GTGAATAAGAACTGGTTTAGGTCCTGATGAGAGGAGAACAACCCGTGCAAACCACTGCAAATGTACAGTTTAAAGTTAAAAGTCTGGTACAGCCTTGTTCAGGACAAGATTTGTTCTGAACAGGCTGTCTCTGGTAGGAAAAACTGTCTGGCTATATTAGCATGCAGGTCTGCTAAGGTTAATGTAGCCCTTTCTCAGTGCACCGCCATGCACAGACAAATCCTACATGCACTGTGTTCTGTACAGAGTCACAGGATGCTGACCCGAGAGAGCGTTCAAAAGAGCTTGTGCTGAAAATTGACAGAGCTGGCTCCTGAGAAGGAACAAATGCAAAGTACAGGATGAGACAGAATTTGGCAACAGGGGATTGTGCCTCAGGGTTTAATGCCCTCACATCTGTGTCATTTTCTTTTTCTAAAACCCAGAAATGAATAGCTTAAAAATATTTGCAAAATGGTACAAAATGAAAATTTTAGCTGACATTCAAAAGAAGAGAACAAAAAGACTTTATCATTTTAATAGGGATCCTTAAAAGAGGATGTTAGTAGATAATCATTGTAGTCTGTTAGACGATATGCACTGATTTCAGCTGAGTTTTTCTTATGTGTGTCTCTGTCTAGTGAGTTTTAGTTTCTTGCAGGTTAATCAGAACTGGACTGTGAGGAACAAAATGAGTCCATTGCAAGGATGAGTCAACTGAAATGTTTAAAAAGTACTGAAGTCCTGTATCATTTGTCCTTTATATGTAATTGATGAGGCTGAGTTATCAGTTTCACATTTATGAAAGTATGAGGGCACCTGTCAGAAAACTAGATTTAAGAGAACTGTTCTTCCTTCACTTGCCATCTTTTATTTCCCTTTATTATTTTCTTTCATTTTCACTAAAATTATAAAATGTTGCTTCTGTTGTGTAGCCAAAGATGACTGGTCATTCATCTTGCTGCATTCCTCTAATTTTCTTTTGAGAAGGATGCTTTTAGTGAAGCTCCTATTTCTGACTCAGACCCCATTTCTTAAGAGTGGCTGATGTGAACCATAATATGTTGGAACTTAATTTAGACTTGGCATACTTTCTGTGTTATATTTACTTCTACTTCACAAATTTTTAAAAACACAACTATCTCTGACTTCTCAATGTTTTCAGGAGCACAACCCTCAAGGGCAGAGCCAGACTTCCTTGCAGCATTGTAGGTAGAAGCTCTGATTACAAAAGCTCTACATTAGAAAAATGCTACAACATCTTTGTTCACTGTGCTAGGGAGCATTTTGTCATTTCTTTAGTCAGTTCTAGAGCATAGGCAGAGCCGTTGCTGATGGCCTGTTAATTAACATATGTTAATTAACAATTCCACATCACACTTCACAGCCATGAGAACAAACTAATTCAGTAACTTCAGTGCCATCTGCATTTTTGAATGCTGAGTGATCATTCTGTTCTTACTTTCTGTCACATTGCAGGCATAAAAGACAAGGCCAGCTAATGTCACTAATGTACACATAATATGCAAGGTGGCTTTGTAATCCATCAATATGAGAGCTGCTACAAATCTGTGACATAGTATGATACGTTCCTTCCTGATAGGGAGACTGATTTTAAGGTCAGTCTGGTGTTGACTTGTCCGTAAACATGCCAAGTGAATAAGGCAATTGGGGTATAAATCACTCAGTGATTTCTGAAGTAATGCAGAGTGGAGTGAGATTTTTCCCAAGTTCCACTGTCAATATCACCAACACTGCTTCTGTAGAGTTTGGATGACCAGTTCTGCCCTCTACCTGTGAGACTTCTGCTGAATGGTAGTTTCTTTCTCTCGGATGTTTTAATGATGTCTATGCTATCTCTTTTTACATGTCTTTTATCCAAACACCATAAGTTTTACTAAAAATTAAATTTTGACTTTGTATTTTGATTTTTTAATTCGTTTGACTGCTAGTCAAATATTTAATTTAATTTGTACTGCTGTGTCAATGTCATATGCCTTTTATCTGCTGTCACGTATAGACAGCATTGCTCTAGGTCCGACATGAAGTGTAATTTTTAAGGAACTTAAGCTCTGATCAGAGTGCTATTGACTTGACCAGGACTCATGATTTTGGATACCTAGATTTTAGAGTACATGTCACAGGGTGTTTTAGTGATGCTGATTTTCGAAATGTGGACATTTTACCCCTTCTAAAAATGTGGTTCTTCACTTTTAGGAATATGTTCTTATTTTAAAATCTAACTTGTGCAGTCCTCTGGATTTGCTAGTGATTTATGAATGAACAGTAACATGGAATGTCTGTTTTTACCTGTTGGCTGCTATTTTTCATTTAATATTAAAAATATTAAACTACAGCAATGGATGGGAAAGAGTCAGGTGAGAATTTTTGGTAGAAAAAGACCATGACACACAGAGGGTCAGTGCTCATTGGCATTGCCATGAGTTGAATGTCAGTGGCCAACCCCTGGCATTCTTGTGGTGCTGGTGATTGGACATCTCTAGAACTGGTTGTTTCAGAGCAGTTACAGGTAATCTAGGACATGAAGTCTTCATCATGCAAACTACTCATCTGACATCTCACTGGAGACTTACCAGAATTTCAGATCCAAAGAGAACATACCTAGTGAGGGTAACTCTTCATTTGTGAAAAATGGTAGCAACATGACCTACTCACAAAAGTAGAAAATCTGGTGCTAGGGAAAATAGGGAGCACTTTAATGCTTGGAGTGGTTGCCCATCCTACACTTACACTGCCAAAGTGGCAGTCCTTATTTCCTGGAGTTATTTAATTTTTTCTCTTTGCTCCTCCTTGGGGAAGAGTTCCAATTTTTCAGTAGCTCTGTGTAAAGACCACTCAACATTATGTTCATGCTCAGATCTAGACAGTGCAAGAAAACAAGACCTTTATTTAATGAAAAAAAAAAAAAAAAAAAAAAGAAGGTTTTCTATTTTTTTGCTGGCTTCCCAACAGAATAAAATTTCATATTGGAAAGATAGTTTTTGATAACCCCATACAAGTGTTAATTGTCTTATTATTAGACTCTTTATCTTTCCTGTGGACAGCCCCAGGTCAAAATCCCTACTCTACTGGTTTCCATCTCTGCTAAATATTGAGGACTTTTCATAAACCAGAATGAATGATATATCTCATCACTAAATAGGTTTTACATCCTGGAGCAAAAACTCCACCCTGGATCCAAGTAAATTCTTGTCAAAAACAAGCTTTTTCCACAAAATGTCTTTTTTTCCCCCAATATACCAGCAGTTCCAAAGATGAGTAACTTCCCCCACCAAAAGGAGAATAAATGAAATAACATATGAAGTGCTGAATATGCATTCCTCTAGCCTCTAGCAATTTTAAGGTGAGTTAAATTTTAGTCCTCAGCTGTTTGAGAGTGTTAATTTCATTCTCTAATTATTAATTTAGAGAAAATGAGATAGATCATGTTTGACTGGATATATCAAATTCATTCTAGCATCCAGGTTCATCTCCTTTGTGTTTAATGTCCCCACATTAGTAATGATTAGTCACTTTTGTAAAAACTTCCCAACACTCTAAATGCATCCATACACAGGAAAACAATTCCAATGATTAGGAAAACTGAAGCGTCAAAAAACAGATTCATGCATTGCAGCTGCAGAGACAAGGTCACAGAGACAGCATGATGCTCTCCTTTCATTGAAGGGAGCTGATGGTGAAACTGTTGCAGCTCTTCTGCCTCTTTTCTTGGTGCTTTGCCATATGCAGCTCTTGTAAGTTTTCTAAGAGAAGTGCGTGCTACATCCCCAACATTCAGCATCACATATATTGTTTGATTTAAATGCTTCTGAACAACTAGTATGTGACATCTATAATAATAATCTTCAGGGATATGCAAGGTTATAATAGACAAAAAACCCACTATGGATTCAGAATTCATTATTGTTCACTCCTCAACATAATTCAACTTCAGTAAGACTGTACCTTCATGTATTGCATGAATATATGACAGCATTGACAGTAATTAAAAACAAATATTCTTGAAAAGTAGGAAAGAAAGGGCAATACAAATGATGTTAAAACACTGTATAAAATGCTTGAGAAAGAACCTAAAAAATAGGAAGCAGATATGGGTACATGAACAGTAGGAATTCCTGGTACATGAACAATAGGAATTCCTAATACATGAAACCACTCCAACTCATAGGCTGAAAGTACATGATAAAGAGAGGAAAAAAGTGTGCAAGGCAGTAGACAAGGATAAATGAATCAACAAGACAAAATTCAGGATCACAGCTGAAATGAAGGCACTTTTTAAATTTATTTGAGTTTGTCTGTGTTAATTTATTACATTTTATATCTATGCACTTTCTTCTGCAGAGAGTCTTCCTCTCCAAGACACTCCTGCTCCATGTGGTTGAACACCAGACACCTCTTCTCTGCTGGAGTTGTGCTCTCTCTCTAGAATTTATAATAGCAGATACAAGGCCACAGCTACACAATGGGGCTTGGTCATTGCCCTGTAGCTGGAAACAGAGGTCCAACAACCACAGGACAGGGTGAAAACCTTGCATACTTTGTGATACTGTAGTTGGAGGAACCACTAGTATTGCAGTATATCCCTTATCATCACAAATATTCTAATAATTGCTCAATACAATAGTCACAACTATGTTTAGACTATAGAAGATGGAAAGACTACACCATGGTTGATATATACACATATATATGTATATGTGTATATGTGGCGCGGAGGGGGCACAAATAAGTATACATACACATCATTGTTTGTTCCTATGGTCAGCTGAGCAATGGTTTTCCCTTTCAAAGGACTGTTTTGAAGCATAATATTTGTCTATGAATGCTAGTAAGCATGGTTGATCAAGAAGATATGTTGACATAGGATTTAATTTAAATGAGTGAGAATCACAGGTTCAGTTTCCATTTAAAAGGCACAGATCAGAGATGCAGTAAGCTGTGTAATCGTAAGGGTTAACTCCTGTCCAATATCCTGACCAACAGACAAGTAAAAATACTATAGTACAAATACAATTCCAAATTTTAAAATTCCTGCCCTCCTCAGATGGCAAATCCATATACGTCTAGGTATATCCCTACCTACCACACGTTGTTTTGATTCTGTGTTGGTTAGTAAAGAGGGCTTATTTATAGAGATGAATCTGTGAGGAGACTGAGTCTTTAAAAGGCGAGGTATTCCAGTTGTAATGGACAATGTGGCAAAAATGCTACTATATTTACCATAGAAAACAATTTCTTACAGATGTATAAACAAATTCTCAAACTTAGTTTTATGTCAAAAGCTCTTTTGGGGCCCCTTTACAGTGTAAAAAAAAGTTTCTACCATGACTGTCTTCATGTGGATCTCCAGACAAAAGTCCTTATACTGATAACTTCTGTTGACTTACAAGACACTGTAAAATTTCATATTAGAGTACTTTTAATGAAGAAGATGGATCTACTTCTGTATTTCTTGCATCAAAGGATCGATCTAACTTATTTTAAACCTGAATTGATTACAATTAACTTTCTTGTGCCTTTTTTAAAATTTTTAGCTGAATTTAGAGAAGATGTGAAAATTGCCTTTGAAGAAACACTGTTCATACAGTACCAGAATATTACCATAGTTTGGAGATAAGAGACAAGATTCTCATCTTTTGTTGTCTCTTTAGGCCTTTCTATGCTTCTTTCAAAGCAAATGAAATTAGTCACTTACTGATATCAATAGGCTTGGCTCAAGCCCTCTACAAAGAAACCACGGAAATAGGCATAAGATAGCCAACATGTCCCAGAAAAGGCCATTAATAACAAGTGGTATTTCTCATGCAAATGAAAGCCTGCTGGATTCTGCAAGAGACAGCTAAAATGGCAGTCATCTGCAGAACAATGAACAAAAAACAAATAAAAAAACAGAAAGGACATTTTCCTTTCTTAGATGCCTTTCACAATCGCCCATTTCTGATTTGGGGGCACTCAGAAAGAAACTGATGTGTTTGTTGGACATAAGCAGGACACTATTGCTGCAGTTACCCATTCCTCTCAACATAGCATTCAGTTTTTCAAGGTGTCACCTGTGAAATGGAGGGTAGGGGTGTAAGGGCATGAGCTCTATCACTCAGAAATACCTGGGAGTCCTGTTTCCAATGAAGCACACAGATCCTTCTCCATGTGCCACCAAACATCAGGGTCACTTCAGAAGATCCTTTGTTTTGGTGAATCTTGCAGACAGTGAAATGACAGCCAGTCTGCAGCCATGAACACCTCAGGACACTATGTCCCCTGCCCTCAGCATCTCTCATTGAGTACATTTACTGGCAGGGTCTTGCTGAATACATCTGCACAAGGAGCAATGCTGCTTTTGTTTTCAAGCAGGGCTGAGGGATGATCACTTGGGATCTAACACAGTTTCAGTCAGTCATATGAACTCTCAGTGAAAGGCAAGTGAAGCCTGGGAGCACATGTAAGGGATACACTCCTTTGTCAGCTGTCTCCTTTCAACACCTTTCATGTTTAAGCTTCTTGCCCTCCCCATACAAATGCTTTTCTCTTTTGATTCCAGACATCAATTCCCTCCATTAAAAATCACTGACTTGTAACACAGCTCCAATGCATTACCAGTGAACCAGGCAGGACAACATTTGTACAGTTCCTAGTACTGAGGTTTTTCAAAATTTATAAGTTTAGCATTTGAAAAATGAGAAAAATATGGGTTTGTAGAAGGAAGAATTACCACAGCAACTACCACAGAAAAAGATATTAATGAGGGAGAGGGGAAAAGAGGGAGAGGAGAAGAGATTACACATTCCTTGAGTTACCAGTACTGCAGATACGTGAAAGAAAAATTACTTAATCAAAGATGCTACAGCCCAGGGAAAAATTAGAAAGAATAGTAATAAAAGAAGTCGCTGCAGCTGTAATGTTCAAGGAAGAATCCATATTTTGTCTGAAAGCTTTCCATGAAGACAGGAATGTAGGGGTGATTTTTTAAACCTTGCAGCCCTCACCAGCAGTGGCATATTTCCAAAATGGCAAATGCATCCCCCTAGCACAGCTTCTCTGGCCACAAAAGCTTTCCGCATCTTTCAAAGCCCCATTGCTTCTAACAAGACCTGGACTGAAAAATCCATTAACTTGAAAATAGTTGTAAATACTATGCATTAAATTTTATATCACCTGTCACACCTGGGTCACTGTTCAGGGACACAGTCAGGGTCCTATGCCCTGTGGCTTCTGACCCACAGAACCCCGGGCTCCTTCACCCTGCAGCTCTCATGTAAGCCCTTGTAGGTGATGCACACTTTGTGGGCAGAAATGCCCAGCACAAAGAATGTTCCTTTTTAATACATTTATCTTTTTCAAGTGAGTTAGGCTACTTTGTTTATGTCAGATCAAGGCTTCCATCTGTAATGATGAAATGCTTAGGGATGTTTCATTTGATTGTATTGTACTGTTGTTAGAAATCACTTTGCAAGTTCCTTCACTCTTTAGAGTAAGAAACAGGACAATGGGACAGAACTGACTGGCCAGAACTGAGCGATGCAGTTGGAACAGGTCAAATAGCCTCAACAGCCTCATTAAAGAAAAGTTCCTCCAGCTGATTTCCTCTTTCCTGACACATGGGGTGTAAACATGTGCTATATATATAAAATAAAATAAAATAAAATAAAATAAAATAAAATAAAATAAAATAAAATAAAATAAAATAAAATAAAAATAAAATAAAATAAAATAAAATAATATAAAATAAAATAATCTACAAATTACTAAAAGTGCTAAGCCAAATGAGAGTACACATAGAAACACACTTTACAAAAATATTTACAGGAGCCATGTTTTAAATGAATAATCTGGTTGTCTATATCTATCCTATTCCACTGGAATGAGAATAAATAACCTTTTGATACTTGAAAAAAAAATACATGGAGCTGGAGTTCTATTCAGCAAACAGAAAATAAAACAACTAGTAAAATTTTTACTTTATGTGGTAGGTATGATGAACCACTTGTTCAGCCCAACACCAATTGCAACTGCATATGGTACCCATACATACTTGTAATACACCTCCTTACCCCTTCCCACAATCTATTTCTTTTACCACTATCATATTTTAGAAGCCACAGCTACACCTCCCAGAGCTACCTATAACAGAAAATTAGAGTATTTTTTGTTCTTTTCTGCCCTTTGACTTCCTCTCTGTAGCTCAGGATTTCCCTTCAGCATGTGAAAAGAAGTTATAAATTATATAACACTTGCACTAGGTAAATTCAGATAGTATGAAGAATCAGGCAATGCTTTTGTGTTCTGTCTGGCTTATCTCATTTTTCTGGTTGCAGCATCACAGTTACGATATACAGGCAACTGACAGCCTGAGAAATGTCCTGAGTGTCTGACCAAAAGCCTGGGGCAAAGATCTTCACCTCGCACCCTGAGAGGGATAAATAGTCCATCTGCACATTAGCTCGTGGACACCTACTGGCATGTTTATGGACATAAGTAAATCATTGTTAGTGTAAGACTGACTGCTGGCTACTTTCCACCCTGTGAGCAAAAGGGCCAGTGTCAGATGTCCCAGAGCTGTTAACCCTCACGCTACTTGTGCTGTTTCAGAGTGCTCCTTCTTTTCATTAAATGCACATTAAGACTGTCTAGACAGAGGAAAAAAAAGTATAAAACCTTAAAGGCTTTAAAATGAGAAGACACAGCTTTTCTCCCCTCAAAATGTTTATCTGTCATAGTTTTACAGTCAATCTCATACATCTGGGGTGCTTGAACGCTGTTATATCTGAAAAGGTGTGTGGATGGCAGGGCAGATGCCTACGCCATCCCTACATGTGAGTGGCTATGTTAGAGATCCCTTACCAATCACTTCAGAAACCAGGGTGTACTGAAACCAGCAGGAGCCGTAAGGCTCACGATGAAATGGTGAGAAGGATGGCTGATGAGCAAAGGGAAGGAAGTGAATCTCAGAAATGGGTGTCAGCTCTCTGGAGTTCACTGTACACCAGAAGGAATTAGACTGATTGGGAAAGTCCAGTTTTCAGTGTTTTTCAGTGGTAGCTGGGAGTTGAGCATGGATGGAGATGTTGCAGGAGAAGCAGACGACATGGAATAGACAAGAGCAACAAGAGCAGCTTAATGATTGCCCTTCCCTAGAAATCAAATGGAGGAGGCAGCCAAATACAGCACTGCAGGCTCCTGGCACAGCCCTCATGTCGCAACCCCCCTCTAAGGAGCTGGGGAAAGGAGAGGTGGTGGGAGCAGGTAACACATATCCTTCTTAGGAACAAAGAGACTGAAAATCCCATGCAGCTTTGCTCTCTCCCCCTGCTTCTCTCTCTTGTGAAAAGGACCCTTCTCCTTTCTCCTCCTTGCTGTCCTCTTCACTCCTGTAATCCCACTGGCAAAAGTGGTGATGACAAAAGTCTGAAGATGACAAATAAACACTGTTGGTCCTAGCTATGACCAACAACTTGGTGCTCTAAGCCACAAAACCCACGCAGTACAGTTCCCCTTGCTGTCTGAATCTCCCTCAAACACAGAATAGCACACTTATTCACACACAAATGTATTCTCAATATCCAGAGAAGACTATCTGGACTGAACACTAGTGTTGCAGTTTGCTTGCATCCTAGCAAAATAAGCTTTGCAAACAAGAGGGCACTAACATAGTCATTCCACATAACTTTAGCAAAATTGTCTGGAAGTAACTTGTGTTTCAGTTGATTAGCACTGTATGAGACAGGAAAAGAAATGATAATGTCAGTTGCTGACCTTTACTCAAATCAGGAGATATCTCTGCTTGCCTATTTATCTGTGTGCGCTTTGCTCAGTTAATCAGAATTCTGTTGAGCAAGAAATAAGTGAAAAAGATGTGATCTTATGGATGATTCCCTCTAAAATATTGTCTGCAAAGAGTTTATTACATTTCACCAGGATAAACTGTGTAACATCTGCTTTGATTTCCTTAGCAATCTTCCTACAGTCGGACTTGGAATATCCAGCTCTCGCAGTTTCCAGCAGCTTCAGGGGAGGCGCTCAACACCTCCACAGCTCAGCCCCCCTCTGTTACTCAGATATGGAGAAAGATTCTGTGAGAAAGTAGCTGAAACATCCGCAGTCTGTCAACCAGCTTTGACATCCAAAACAGTGTCGGTGCCAAGGGGTGACAGCCAACGCAGTGACTGAAACAATTTATACTTTTTTGCCTGCAACCTAAATCTTATAAAGTGGTAGACCACAACAGTCCCCTGATGATTGATTTCCCTCCTGGGTCAAAGGAAATAAGCTCTGTAACTTTTAGACTGACAGTATGATGAAATAATGTTTAGCTCATCATAACATAGTACTTCACATTTCACATACATAACTTTCAAATGCTACTGATCGGGTACTAGAAAATCTCTCCCGGTCATTATGAACGTGTCTATTTTCAGCTTAAATAAGGAGAGACTCAAAGTGATATGTTACACAGGGGGAGAAACTTAGCAGATGGTACTGATTAACTGTTAAACATTAGAGAGGATGCTGGGATGGATTGGCTTATTGGGCTCTATATGAATTAAATGCTGCTCATAGCAGGGTGAAGCATGGTTTGGAGAGCGTGTTATAAGGGTGTTTTGGAACAAACAAACAAATAAAGGCTTTGAAGGTAAATGGGATAAGGAAGGACAAGAATGTTAGTAGAGAGTGCTAATTCTAAGGGCTAGGACAAGGTAAATAATCCCTTCTCTGGGAAGCTTTGGTTCCCCTCTTGAAACTTAGGCACCTCCTTAGTAGTTTCTTTTTGCTCTCTTTAAAAAAAAACACAAGCAGTGAGTTAGGTTAAAAGTGTGAGCTATTCTCCTGCCAATATGAAGACAGCAGATTAGTTCAGTATTTGTGGTATTAATGTCACAAAAGGGAGAGTTACAGGAATGCATTGTATCTCTCAGCTTCATTAGAAATCAGCTGCCTGTGAGCTGAGACTGGGAGCTGAAATGGAGGGAGGTTTCTGTCTCCCTCCCCGTTTCTTCGGCCAGGAAAGCTGTGTGGTGGGATAATGGGCGCCGAGGAGAAGATGGGGTGCGGGTTCCCCGGCGGGGCTGCCCCAGGGTATAAGCGGCACCTCTCTGCTCTGCCCCCACTAGACCTGTGTCCAGCACAGCCTCGCATCCCAGGGAAAATTTGAGCGGAGTGCTAAACCTAGATTTACTGCCAAATCAGCACAAGGTGGCAGCATTTTAGCACGCTTCTGCTGAGCCTGGGCAGGCCGCGACTTGGTAGCTCCAAACTCTCCTGAGGACTTTGGATGAAGGGGATCTGGAGGAGATACGATTCGGGGGAACACTAAGGCTGCCTCTAGCTGAACAGACCTTATACACTGTGGGGAGCATGTGGAGAGCTGACTACAAAGTGTGCTGAACTACTACTTAAAAACAGACCAAGGAAACCCTTATTTGTCTTATCGTGCCAACATTGTGGACTCCAAGAAGAAAGTTGTCCTTTGCAATATGCAGTTACAACACGTGATCCCCACTAAGTCTCTTGTTTCCAAACTGATGCCTCCCTGTGAAAAGTGTGGTCATGCTGCCCTGGGGATGTTGTGTCCCAGTGTGGTGTGACTGGTCAAATATCAAAGATGCGCTGGTTATCCCTCTGCTTTGTACAAGGCAGTGCTGAGTGCCACTCCTTTGGAAGGTCCCTGCTGTACAGGGTGAGTACTTAGAGTCTGAGCTAACCCCAGGAAGGGGCTGATGGTGGATAGCCTAAGCTACCTCTGAGTTGAGTCAAATGACATACCGGTTGGAAAACACTAAAAAATGGTAAATCCAGCATCTTGCCTGATAACCTTTGCAATAGTTAAAGCCTTGTCATTATTAAAAATTTCCTATATGAGCTTTTATAATTACAAATAGTTCCAGCCAATGAGTCTGTGTGTTTCATTACTGGATTGAAAAACTCTTTATGACACAGTAGAAGTACTTTCATGAGGGTGAAGTTATTAATTCTTTTTTTTTTTTTTAACTGAATGAAGCAAGCTGAACACTTTCAATCTGTCAGAAAAAAAGGCATTTTTAGCTAGTTTGTAGCTATTTTCTGTGTGCTTTCCAGTTTCTCAACATGTTGTTAGATTGGTGGCCACCCAGAGTGAATGTGTTGTTCTGTTATTGATCTCAGCAGCATCACACAGAGGTAAAATGTCACCTCCCTGCTGCTCCTCATTAATCCCATCTTTGTACGGTCAAAGAACTCTGCCCCAATAGCCCCTGATACGAACATCTCATACCTCAGCACAACTTAACAACAACAGATTGTCTGTCCCATGTTCCTTCATGACATGAGTAGGATTTCTCTTTCTAGGCTGCCTTTTTTTTGTTGACGATTCTGATAGCATAGAAAAGCTGTTTGCTGAGGGGACCTCTGCATGGGGAGACATAATCTTGTGGGATTTGAAAGGAAAACAATGTGAGAAAGAAAACTAGCTTTTAGGGATAAATCTGCTACCTCTCTGTCTTTTATGCCATATTAGAGATAACGATAACTTTTTTAATTTACATAGAAGTCATGGTAGTTCATTTGTTCCTATCAATTTCCATTCTTTTTCCATTGGACACAATAAGAAAACTCAGAAGGGAATGAGAGAGCCACAGAGTTAGGAAAGTGTCAGCTCTGTCCCTGACCTGTTTTTGAAATTGCTGTACTGGAGGAGCACTCAACCACTTACTCTACCAGCTACTCTGAGACCTGGCAAAAATGTGCAAGCCTCAGGCCAAGAAGGGCACTTCTCATTTACCTCACTTACAGGCTCATAGAGGTGTTGCCTCTCTAACCCTGAGTCTCACTTTAAGCAGAAAGGAAAAAGAAAGAGTCAAAGAAATGAGCGAGTCACGGGAAGGAAGAGCAGTGGGATCAAAAGCCTCCTGTCCCAGATGTTCAGGATTTAGCTAGAAAGAAGGGGATGTAAGAGTGACCTAATCCTTCTCTCCATGCTCGCCTACTTTGTGCTGTTTGGACCTGGTGGTGACATCAAGAGTGTCCTGGTGGATGTAGGATTCAAACAGAGAGTGAGTTTGCAGAATGAGTGTCCTAATAGCAGTAAGAGATCTGTTCTCTGAGTACTAACCAGCCAAAAAACAATAGTAAAGATAATAATAGCTTAAAGGTTTCTTCCCATTTTAGTTCATTGCAGTTAATTTGAACCATGAGTACTGCATCACAATGTGGTTAATTAAACACCCCATTCAGAGTAATATACCACCTTCAGTTTGGCTGAGGTTTTGGCATCTTACATAAAGGGCTTAATTGACCTCTCTTTCTTCGGGAGATATTTCAGTACAAATTTATGGAAAATGGGAAGGCCAAGTTTCTCAAGATAAGATCAGAAGTTTCCTGAGAAAGTCAACAATTACTTTTTAAGCTATTCCTTGGCTACTGTCCCACTGCTGATTTATACTGTCATTTCCAGATAGTCAATAGAAAGGCTGGAACATTTCTAAACATATTTTGCCCCTGAGGAAGTCATCTGTAATTGAAATTTATATTACAGTTGATTAGATGCGTCAGCTAATACTAGTGTCCCATACAGTGTCCAGTATGAAAGAAATTATCTCTTTTAAAGGCACTACATTCAAAAGAGGAAAAGAGACCTGGAAGAAAAAAGCAAAGTGGCTTGGCCAAGATCATACAGGAAGTCCATGGTAGAGTTACGACTATGCTAGACATCTCAGGTGCTCTGCAATTTTACCACACTGCATTGTCCTTGGAGAGATGTTCAGACTTGAGAATCTGTATCCTGTTGTGGTACCTCTCATTTTTCCAGATCTGTGGCAGTGATAGACCTAGAAGTGCTGAGCTCTATGATGTCCCAGTGACCACAGCAGCAGGAAAACAATGACCAGAAGAAAAAGAAGCAACAGCTGCTATATCCATGGTTTTGCTTCATATCAGCTCCAGAATTTTTTCTTATTTCACTCAAAGATCTCTCTATCCGTAAGAAAAAAGGATCTTGATTTTCTGACATAATCAGATAACATTCCAATTTATACTACCGCTTAACTATACTCTTGGTCTGTATCCATCTGTCTTGTAGATCTGATTGTGAGATGTGTGTATCTGGGACTGCCTCATTCCATTGATGTACAGCACATTGCACAGCTGAGCCATAGACTGTAATACAGTTCTAGCACAATAATGGCATGCAAGAAAAAAAATAATAGTTCTCTGGAAATTCCTTGCTCTATTTTTCTAATCAGCTTTAGGCATTCACATGGCTTGAGTGCCTGAATCTTGAGAGGATAAAATACCATACCCCCAAAATCGCAATCTTTAACCAGAACAGCTAAGAATACCCTGTCCCAGGTGAACTGTACTTTCATAGTAAGAGCTTTCATAAGTATGTGCTTTCATAAGTAGGTGTTGTCATATGTAGTCTCCAACATGCTGGATAAACAATCTAAATTTCACCATCCAAGCTAATCACTGGGAGTGGATGAAAATGCCCAAGCATCAGTGACATCTCATATTAGTATGTGAGTCAAGCTATCAGCTTCTGAACATGGTTGATGGCTATGATGAATTCTAGCTGGAAGGAGGTATTTCTCCTGCAGTCACAGTAATTGCCTGCATCTCTGAGAAGGTAGGGGGTTAGGGTACAATCCTTTTTTGAAATAACTTGTGGTGTGATATTCCCAAATAAAATTGTTAATAATCCCAAGTTGTCTTGTCATATACCCTGAAGCTCACCATGGGTTTTAAGACCTGCCTGTGTAAACATTTGGGCAGTTTGCAATGCAGCTTTTACAGTAAGACCCTGAATACTTAGCTTAAGGTTATGAACACTGAAAGGTGACACATCGCTGAACAGTTGAGCTGCAACAAAGTATTTTTGAGGATATTGCCTGTAAGGTACATAACTAGTCAAGCCGGAGTAGCAATATAGACCCAGACAAAATACAGGAACATTTCAGCTTTTCAGCAGGACTAGCTTAGCAGTGCATTTGTGCAGTTCTGCTTCCTCCTGTACTCTGTTTAGCCCATTCAGAGCTAGCTGTGCATGACATAGCGTTGCAGAAATAACCTTAATACATATTTGTTTCCATTCTACATCTGTAAAATGGGCTACCTGGGCTTCCTAGCCTTATGCAGATAGCAGACTGACAATAGTGGAGGACAGATTTTGAAGACAGAATGATGTCTGACCTGATGATAATGGAAGCCAAACATACAACTTGACAGGGAATTAAACTGGTGCACAGTAAAATTCAGCTTCCCTCTGGAGACATAACATGCTTAGAAATGGCATTTGTGCTCACCGCTCTGCTTAAAGGAACTTGGAAACCTCGTATGATGGAGAAGCTGACTCCCTTCCAGGACCTGGAAACTGGTTACAGCCATTGATTCTTTACATGCTATATAATTTAGACCCTATTAAGTCAGCCTGGGAGTTTATTCAAACCCTGTGAATTTTTACTAATATCAGGTACATCAGCAGTATGGGTTTAAAAGCATGTTTGAACACTGATAAATGTGTTCCTATAGTGTTACAGTCAAAAAATGAGTTTGAAAGAGAAGACAAAGTCCTCTACAAAGACCTCTCCCTTATTCACAAGAGTGCAGAAAGCACTTGTGAAAGCACAAGATGTTTTTGTGTATCAAAGTAGTAGCTAACACCTTCATTTAGAAAACAATTTTGTCCTTCTACCACTCTGAAAATGAAAATAGAAAGCAGAAGAAGAAAGTGGGAAAAAAAAATCTCCACAGCTTTCCCAGTCTTGCTTTCTATGACAAATGCCCTGAGATAAATTTTTGAAGATGAACTTCATGTATACCAAAGACTATTGCTCTTTTTGGAAAAGCTCTCCCATTTCATCCAAGGACCAGATGATGTTATCTGCTGAGCCTTCCTAGTACCTAATAATCCCCTGATTCTCTGCCAATACTGTGTCCATCTGCCCAGCTCTGAATGGAGTGGTTGGATTTGTCCTGGTGGTGGAAGGTCCATATTCATCCACATTCATCTAGAACTGATAGTGAACTTTTTTCCCTCACTAAATATACAAAGTAGTCCACATCAAAAGATAGAACTGGGCACTTTTACTTCCAGTAAATGTTCAGATAATGGAAATCACAGTCTCTAGCAATGAGCTGAGACATGTTTTCCCAGAAGTTCTCTTTTACCTCCCTAGGTAAATCAGCTTTTCTAATCTACAGTTTTCCTTTCTGTGTAACTCAACAGCTCATGTAAATGGAGATGCCAGTCCTGCTTTGTGATAGCCAATATGGTCATAAAGGGGCAGTAGGAGAAAGCTCACACTAAGATGATCTTCAGAGTAACTTCAGTGCCTAGATCTAAGATATATGCCCTAGGAAAAAAAGGAAAAGAGGACATTAGATAATCATTTGTCAGTTCAAGCGGTGTTACATCACACTCAAAATTACTAGCTATCCCAGATCAACTTCTTCCACACAAGGAGGGATGTCACTTACAGGGACAGTACAAAAACAAATAGAACATCTCTGTCTCATCACATTTTTCTAATGCATTCTGTTTTCATTACAAGACTAGTAGCACAAAAATGGCAGTTCCTGCTATTTGCCTGTGTTAAAGCCATACTAACCCACCCAGTTTATTTATACAGTTTATTTATAACATTCTTGTGAGCAATAGCTTTGCTTTCTCAAAGATCAGCTAGGAAGTGATAATTGAAAAGCAATAACTGTTTATGAGCCTTTGCCACAAGGAACACATATACTAATAATGCATGTTGTTTTTTTTTTTCTTCGGTTGCTGCTCCTTTGTAGAGCAATTTCCATAATCAAAGCACAGCATGCATTAAACACTGCAGAATTTGCTTAGTGAAAAAGATACCGCGTTTTGGAGAGCTCCATCACAAAAACATTTTTTTGTCTTTTCTTTCATCATAAACAGCTTGAATGAGGCAGGAAACCTGTGGCACTCTGTTTCTTGTTTAAAAATGTATGAGTAGTTTGATTAACAGTTTCATCTACCAGATGAATCAAAAACAGGATTTTCCTGGGATTGTACTAAGTGCAGAAGACTGCTGAAATCTTTCAGAAGAGGACTGTGTTGCCCCACATATGTTTTCTTAATTAAAAGATCACTCCAATCGCTGACATTAAGGCAAATTGTGTTGAACTCCTGTTTTGTTTCAGAGAATGGATAGAAGGGTTTTACTCCTGCTGTCTCACAGTTTCAGATTTTCCCAGAGCTTTCTAATGGCTCCACTGGGCATTCCTAAATTGTCCCTTTGAGGCATTTCTCGAGATCAGCGCTCTTTTTTTGAACAGATGGGAAATCCAAAAAAAAGTTCCAGTTGGGGTACTCCAGGGCATCATCTGGAAGAGAAGGGTCCCCAAGTGCCCAAGAGTTTAATGGGGTGTTTATATACCACTAGACACATCTGGACAAGCCTTGGTCTCCCAAGACTCTCCTTGGGCTTCTTGCAGCAGCTCTGTGAGTCCCAATCTGGGTAAAGGGTTGGTGGATGCAGGAGCAAGCTGTGCTCCCAGCTGTTCCTGACACCTTTTCATAGGCACAGTGTTGGCAGAGGTAAGACTTACCCACCTGCCCCAGTTCATGACTTAGTGAGGCTGGACTCATGACTTTCCTCCTGTCTGAGTAGAGACTGCAGACTTAGCAGTGACCCCTGCCCAGGACTGTCCTGGACAGTCTGAAGGGTGCTTGTTTATGGTTGACATGAACCTTTAAGAAATCTCTAGGTACCTGGAGCAAAGGGCAAACTTTGGTTTCTGTAAGGTGAGGCAAAGGTACTTTGTAACAAACACACTATGAGCTGCTGAAAAATGAATATCCAATACTGACTGAATCTATCACAAGTCAAAAAAGTGCTCTCCTTACTTAAATTTTTTTAGGTTGAAAGACACCTAGCCTGAGAGTCAGCTACAAAACAAAACAACTGGGCAGGTCTCACTTTTATAGAAAGAAAACTAGTCACTCAAAAAATGCAGTGATGAAGGCCAGACTGACATCTGTGTCAGCTTCCTCTGTAATTAATTAATTGCTTTTTATCTTAATCAAAAGTGTGATGGATACATTGCACTGTAAATGCATTTCATATCATTCCTGTCCTAAAGAACATCCAATGTAATTACAATCCTGATTAGATCATCAGAGTAGATCATTATGCTGTACTGAAAAAAATCATCTTTGTCCATATTGTACTCATACCTCTACTTCACCTTACTCCTGGAGAAAAAAAGGTTTTGCAAATAGTGGAGTTGAGTATCTATGCAAAAGTACATGGGAATTCTCAGAGCTAAAGATGATAACTCAAATATTCCGAGTGCAAATATTAACTATAATTCTCTAGTGAATTCTCTGATTTTGTTAGCTGCAGAAACCAGATGTATGAACAGATACAGTATTCAGGTAATCCTTTTATTAGGGTGTAGAAAATATTTTACTTTTTATTTCAGATTTTTTTCTGTCTCATTACCAAAGCTTCGGCCCCATAAGAACTGTATTTAACATCCCCAAATCCAATTTGCCTTTTCCCAAATCCAACCCCATAATATGTATTTTGCATAGAATTTAGCTAATTTGCTAACAATTAATCATCTTGACTTAAAATCAGAAACATTTGGCATGTCTGGCTGTGATATATTGGTTTGGAGCCCTTTCAAATGTGTAAATCACTGAACTTTTAATAGAGACTTAGAGAATTATATGTTTCTCAAGCATTTTAATTTCTCTGTGTTTGCCACATACACACACACAAACACACACTCATATAATGCACATTCTTATTATTTCTCTTTACGACTACCTTTTGTACATTCTATTCTTCCTTTCTTTCATGATTACTAGTGATCTCATTGAAATAAAGGTCTATCATTGTGTGTATCAGTCAACATACTACCTGACATCATTTATATCCACAGCGCTCTGTTGGAGAGCAGAAACCTTCACAACAGTACTTTAAAACAAAAATTGCAACATTTTCATGAATTACACCTATCAGGCAATATGCACCTGAATGATCCCATCAACAAATTGGAAAGAGATTGAGACATAAGTCACAGTCTGCCTCTGGGTTTCTCTTACACTCAGGATGTATGGATGCAGTACATATTTCCTGATTTTCAGTCAACACTTTGTAGAAAAAAATATTGCCTGAAATAATTGATTACCTCAATTCCAGACCCCCTACACAAGTGACAGGATGGGTGTATTGGAAGTTTTACCTCTAGCCAATTGCTTATGGGTCGATAAGATACTAGTATCCTTCATGGGCACCCAGCATCTTTCCCTCAGCCTTCCCTTAGCAAAAATAAAGGATTCACTTTTTCTTTAGCAAATATATCTTTCTGTGCACAAAGCTATGTGGCAGAGGCTGCTGTTCAGAAAGAGACAGAACTTTAGGTATGCAATTTATGCAGCACTTTTGGCACAGAGATTATAAATATTTAGTGCTTTGGGTGCACACTGTATGTTATGTGACCTGCATCTACATGAGACAAAACAGCCCAGGCTTTGGACTTCAGGAGCTGAAAGTCTCAGCACATTCTGGGCTGAATTACTGTCAGAAAGACTTTATGCAAGATACATCCCTTTCTCAACTTGACTCCCTAACTTATTAAGCACTTAATTTATCTTTTTAAAAATGTTATTATTTATTCAACACTTTGAGACCCAGGAATGAGAAGATTCACTAACCAGTAGGTAATATCATCCCTACAAGGTAAAGAATCCAGGATTGTAAAGTACTTATGTGTTATTTATTTATTTATTTGTTTATACTCTGTAGAGCTGAATCTATCTGATTGAGTTAATTACTACACTCTCCTCTGTGACAGCTTCCTCATCTGTATCTTGCTGGTATGATGTGGATGAGCTCAGAAATCCAAGCAATGACCTGAAACATCCTGACCGACAAGCTGCTGGTGCTAAAATATGGAAATATGTTCTGGCACACATTCAGGCCATCGCAACAAACAGGACAATGGCCACTGCTGCAGAAGGAAGGGCTGGAAACCAGCTTTCCAAAAGATGCACTGCTTTGAAATCACCCATTTATACCGTATGTTCAAACACCTTGAGGAGCATCACATGCTGCAGCGGGAATGAATGAATGCCCTGGTAGGTATCAGGATACCCTGCTATAAAAGCACCCTGTGTCTTCCTTCCCCTTGTCAGCATGTGGCAAAGCAGAAAGAGGCCAACTGGGCCTTTGTAACGGTGATGCTTTAAGATGACCAGCTGCGGTTGAAGAGAAACAAGCATAACACAGGGGACCCAATGGAAGAGCGATCAAGGCTTTCCAGGGCTTTGATCAGCTTCCTGCTGTCGACCTTCTGAGTATCAGTTTGAACCTTTCACACTTCCACCTTCCCAACAGGCATCAGCAAATGCATTAGTTACAATTTTATGTAACTTGCAGGAAGATCATGCAAGTTCTATATATGTGTGAATTTTATACATCCTGATAGCTCTGCAAATAGCTTATTGTTCCCAGCGGAGAAGTGTGGCATCTGGTAACACTGTTAAGTAAAATATAAACCATTTGATGACAAAATATGGACACAGACTACGTATTTTGCACTCTAAAGGGAGTTCAGTATTCAGGAGAAAGTCACTGATGATTTTCAAATCTGGGAATGCCAAGGCTGTGCTGTTGTTTTTTAAACATAAATCAGATGTAACACTGCATTCATAATTCACACTCCAACTGCAACAGCCCTACCAAATAACAGCATCTTTCTTTCACCATAGCACAAGTGAAGGGAGATGTTTGACAACTTGTTTGGCAATCATTTGGATGGTAAGGCTGCTCAAAACTAGTGAAAGACCCGAGTCATTTATTTCTGTGCTTTTCCAATTTGCTTCTTTTTCAAAAGGCAGCAAAAGCAATAAAAGCACAAACTACTGTAAATAAATGGTTCCTTGTGGTGTTTTGCTGAAATATTCTTTTCAAAAAGTCTTTGCCACCCCCGGGAAATATTGTGCTAGCTCCCCTGTGCCAACAAGGCAGATGTCTCATGAAGGACATCAGGACTAAAATTTCGGTGTAGCAGTTCATTTACATTTCAGTCCCTGAAATATTAATACGGAAGCTTTTTGCTGAGTTGCTCCCCAATGGCAATGTGAAAGCTTGTTCATTAAGAACACCTTGTCTGTCACAGTGAGGTGTTGTAGTCACAATGGTTTTCCATAACGCAATCGTCTGTTTCCCTTTTAAATGGGAGTATCAATCAAGAGTAATGATCAGCAATACTACGAGCACAGACATACTTCTGATTTATTGTAGAAATATTCTCTCTAAGACATCACCTGTAGATATTGTCTCACATGCTTGAACACAATTTCTTACCAACATAAGGGAGGGCTGAAGGCAAAGACTCAACCTTGAGGAGGATTCTAGTGGTAGAAAATAATAATGATCTGATGAGGGCTTCTTCTTGGATGATTTTGACACCTAGCTTTCCTGCAAGTCATCCTTTCAATTGTCTTGAGCATTTAGTTTTGAAAGCCATGGTCCATTGTTTTTTTAGATTCTGATCCATTTCCCATGAAAATTAAAGTCTTGTTTTCTGACTATTGTTTTAGGGTTTATTAAATATTGAGGTTGGAATGCATAATCTTCATTTTACAGACAGTACCAGTTTGCTAAAAATGTTAGGGTCCCTTAGTTTGTATAGGTACTTAAGGTTTTTTTAATATTTAAAATTACTCTGTGATATTGTCAAAAAAAAAAGGTACTTTATGAACTACTAGTTTACATAAATGTCATTTTAAATAACTGAAATGTGAAATATTCATATACTTAAATTATTGTAATAATAATATTTTACAGATTATTTTGATTGAATTTTGAGTTATGATAATCCCATCATATAACAACAATATATAAATGTTTCATTCATGTGGATATTCTAATAATAATACAAAAAGAGTGGAACAACATATAGTGGAGGGCGGAGAAGTATTACTATGCATTTGGTTTATAAATGCATTTGAAAGATTAAATAAATTAAATATTGAAATCATTAGAATGATACCAGTATATGAAATGCTGCATACTGATCTGATAAAACCTGGAGTGTACACATCCAATTCATATTAATTTTAAATAGTTTTGGTAACTTAAATAATAATGTTCTAAATATTTGTAGGAATCTACTCTTGGTCTGGATCTTACTGTAGTTCTTTTTCCACGTAGACTGCCCCTGTGATCCTAAATGGCTTTGCTTCAATTTGTGAATTAAAACCAGCCTGCCCCCATGATGAATCCGAATTAAGCTGTGTATCAATGGGCATTTCTCATTTGTTCCTCCTTTTTTTTCCTCTTCTTACCTCTAAATATACTGGGGGACATCTGGAGTGCTTAGTGCTTCTTCGCTGAAGCAACCACACAACTCTAGCAAAAGGAAGAGCCGAGAAGTGAGTTAACTGTCAGGAACAGAATCATAGGAAAAAAGTAATGAGGGCAAGACCTTGCCTTATCTTTCCCCAGATGGTTTTTTTTTTGCCTGGAGAGTATAATAATTTGTCATCTTTCAATGACCCATAACAGGAATTTTTCCAAACATGTGTCCGTTGTGGTTATTTTAATTTGATGTATCTGTCAGAGACATGATGTCACTAGCATAATTTTATGAACTAAAAGGAATATGTAACTGGTTTGCTTAAAAGTGACTTACAGCACATGACCTTGTCATGGAGCTAGGTTTATGTTGTTGATATACTGTAACAAGTTCCTTCTGGGTTTGGTAATTAATATCTCCTGAGTTAAGTGCCTCATGTCATTGCACTAATAAATCTCATCCTGTGCAGAAAGAAGTAGAATTTTCTGAGGTTAGCATGCTACTGAATTTATATGTACAGAAAGCAATAACCCTCTATTCCCTTTCAGAGAATTAAATCATTCAGTGACATATTCTGTATTTACTAAGGTTTATGTGACAGCTCTTTTTAGGTTGCCAGAACCTGGGTTAAATTCCATGGGACCAAAACCTGTCTGTTATTGTGGAAATATATTTTTTCTCTGTCACTTAACTCCAAATGTGAAATACTTTCCAGACATTGCAAACATTTGGACTCTTAATATCAGTCTTATTTGAAATCCAGTCTGTTTTCAAGAACCACCTGACAATAAATTACCCAAGAACACAGACCACTGCTGTGTGTATATATAACCACTAGAAATTAGCAAGCAATTTCTAAAAGGAAACTGCTGATTCTGCCTTCTCACTCCAGGTAACCTCCATGGCTGTAGAATTATATTGTTACCATTGATTACCACATCAACAACATGGCAATTTGCAGTAGATCAAATGGCTGCTAAAAATAGCTTCCTGCTGCTCTCTGTGGGAAGGACTTGGAAATTCTGCAGTTGCATTGCCCTTGCTCCAGCAAGTTGAGGATGAGATGACTGTCTTCTCCACTCTTTTTCACAGGTGGCTTCCCACTCTGCTCTTTTAGGTCAGTGAATTTCTCAGTGAGTAGAAGTAGCAGTGCGTCAAGACACCATTAGTTTGGATTGCTCTGAAAAAGCATACATGGCTGGAGGGTAACTTATAGCCTTCTGAAACTTTTTCATTCTTTCTTTTCATTCATATGTTCATTTGTCTTTTACTGAAAGCCATATCTCTTTTTTTTCTTTAGAGAACCTATATTTTGTTATTTACTTGCTGCTATTTGACATCATACCCTTTGACTATTTAAAGAGTTGTCCCATAAATACCCATTATTCGTTCATAGCAAAGTAGCTGTATATAAATAGGGTAAACATAAAAATTAGGGTAAATATATAAATCAGGTTGAATGTCATTATCATACGTATAACGGGCAAAAGCATCTTGCAGGACTCTGGCACTGCAGCTGCCATATATGCAGTAGGGCATATGTGCCTCCATATGTGAAGTAGGGTTTATGTGACAACAGGAGGTGCTGATGAGTGGGAAGAGGCAGGGCGTTTGCTCAGTGCGATTAACTATCTCATCCACAGTGCCACTTCAACAAATCTGTTTTATATGAGGTTCAAATACTTGGATGAGGCCCTTCGCTGCTTCAGCTTTGTGTACTCCAGACTTTCCCACCTACCTCAACACAGTGTCCTGGGGAAGCAAAACCCATGTATGGGAGCATCATGAGGATTTAAAAGGTGTGTTTGGTCTGTTTTTTTCTCAGAGAGGAGTGCTTAGTTATTTTCCTGAAGCTGTAAGCATATAATATGTATACTAAATATTATTTAATGTCCTCCAGTTTAGAAGTCAAACTATTTTTCTTTTGCGTGTGTGCCTAAGAGCTAGAATACAAACAAAGCAAAAGAAGCTTTTTTAATCTCAAGAAAAAAACCTTCAAGTATTTTTTCATTATTCTGATTTTAAAAACTTATTTCATTCAATCAAAATTTTCCAACCAAGCTTTTCCATTCAGAAACATTTGACCAGGTCTACCTGCTGTAAATATTGAAAAGCAACCAGATTACCATGTTGAATTTCAGCTAAAAGCAGGAGAGGCTGAAAGTCTTTTTCTGTCAGTGCTAAAATGCCCTTGATATGTCTAAAAATCTTTCTGACAATTTTCTGATCTAACTTGAGAGAGTCCTATGTTACATCTCATCTCACTAGCTAAAGAGGACTTGATCACTATCCTTTCTGAGCTAAGTGATCATGACTTTATTATGCTTGTCATCTGCAAGCAGAATGAACCCTCAGCAGCAATTTTTGTGCTTCAGAGGACTCAGTTTCAC
The DNA here is from genome assembly GCF_047716275.1 of Strix uralensis. Taxonomy (NCBI): domain Eukaryota; kingdom Metazoa; phylum Chordata; class Aves; order Strigiformes; family Strigidae; genus Strix; species Strix uralensis. The sequence goes on from NC_133976.1 coordinate 42,752,689, forward strand.
AAAACTGAAAGTAATCATAATCTAAGTCAGTGGGAAAGATAATTTTAATGGGAAAACAGAAAGAGTGATAATTGAAATGAGGTTAAAAATGTTTTATAAATTTATAAAATCTCACACAGAGAGAGGCTACAGCATTTAATAATTCAACATCATCTAGCAGGAGAGCAAAATAGTAAAGGTTAAGAAGTGCCTTGGATGGTAAGAATAATTAATAGAAGTTATATGGAATCAGAAAAAAACAGAGGAAGAAAAGAGTAGGCGAAAGCCTACAGAATGTGGAGAAACAAGGAGTCTAGGACCCAGGAGCAGAAAGAGGCCTAATGCCAGCTGTGGTCAGCTGTTGGGCAGAAATAATAGAAGGTGAATAATGCAGAAATTATATAAAGTCAATACTGCAGAAAAACTGTATTCAACAAATGTTCTTGATCTGCAGGTGAGAGAAATCGTTGTGTGATATAGTCCCCAACAGCAACAACCAAAGAAGTAAACCAGAAGGCAATAATGTCAAATAGTTTTAAATTAAGCATGCCTGAATAACTTTCGTTTATGAGTCTTAAAAGAATAAGCTGAGGAGATGTGTCAACATCAGTGCTGAGTTTTAATACTCTTGCATAATAGGAAATTTATGTCTGATATAAAAAAACTGCTCTTAAGATTTTTTAAAGTATTTATAGTTTAATCATGTTAGTATAAGCCCAGACAAATAATGAAGAGCTGATATACCAGTCTGTTAATACACAATTAAGGAAGGGAACAAATCAAATTATCTTTGATTTAAAGAAAATATTCTCAAAGTATATATTTTTTTTTCCGAGTATCTAAAGCTTAGCTGAGAATGACATTGTCGTTAATTTAATAGACTTATTGTCTTCTTAATGTTGTTCAGAAAGGTTTTGACTTTGTTCTGTACGATGTTTTCACTGAAATTAAAACAGAAAAAAAACCAACATTGCATACTTTCAAAGGATTCAAAAGTAGTTAACTGAATTGGTGTCAGAGTAATTGTAAACAGTTTTCACCATCATTGAACAGATGTGATTCTAATAAGGACCCTTGGGGATCATTTGTATTGAACATTTTTTCCCAGAGACCTTGAAGGAAATGAAAAAAAGGAAAAAGCTGGAAGCTGAAGCCAGCTGTATTCATACGGATTCCACTGGCCTAAACATGAACCCACACTCAAGCTTAAATGAGCCAAACTGGAATCATAAAACATTGAAAGCCTTCACTGTAAGCAGAGAGTGCTAATTTTAATGTTTATCCTGTCTTAAATCAGATAAAGATTACATGTCATTTTTACTCTGATTAAAATGATTAGAATTGCTTTAGTTCATCCAGTGCAAATGCCATGTCAGACCAGCTTCTGCTTAGCTCTGCCCCTTGTGTGTCCTAGTCACAGTGTCTAAACAAGAGGAACTACTACGTTGAACTGATCTTTATGCATATCAGAAATGGGAATGATTTTGCATCAATGTTTGCACTTTATCATGATGGTTCTGCTTTCTGAGGAAGATTTAATGCTGTCTGCACTTTAAGAGAACTGACTGAAGTTGACCACAACTCCACCCCAACAGTTGTTCATGCTGATCAAAAGCTGAAGAATGGAGGCTTCAGGTTTTCTCCTGAACCTAATCCAATGCTTATATAAAAGAAAAGACAAATTTTTAAAAAGTTATACCCATTTTGTGACAGATTTCTGATAGTCATTATGAAAAAAAACCAAGTTGGATATGAAAATTGCTTGCATTAGGCAGGATACTTCTATTAAACTGAGAGTTTTCAAAATGTCATTATGGCTCATGGATACTAACAGAAGCAGAAGAATTAATCAAAATAACAGAGGTATTAATTCCTGTTTTGTCGTAAAAAGCAAACAGCAAAAGTCACTGTGAACTTACCAGGAAAAATCTAGGTGACTTTATTCTATTTCTTAAATCTCTCTGCTTCCTTCATGAATGTCATTTCTTTTTCTGTTCTAGCCTTTGGCCTACAACCATCTGCAGGGTGTACAGTGATGCTATTAGACAGCTCAGCAGGAATTGGTCACACCTTCTGTGGGGGCATCTCCTGTGAAATATCAATTCGTTCCACCAACAAAATCGTTCATTTCTTGCTGTGTCCTATTTTACCTTGTTTTGTCTTTCTCCATTGTCATTTATTTCCTGATGGCTTTAGAGGTTTTAGAAAGCCACTGACTCTCAGTAAAGTGAAATATATAACATACATATGCTAGCGATGTTTGCATCAACACAGTATATTTCCAGATGCATTTATTCCTTCCATTTGAGGATGGAAACTCGAACAGTCATTGTTATGCCTCTGGGAAGTTCAGTATGTCTTCTTCTTTTAACGACAATAATTTAATCAGGTGCAATACATACATATTACACATTTAGCAGTCATCTATAATTCCATGTGAGACAGGTAAGGTTTTTGATAAATAAGCCAGTCATAAAAATAAACAGCTGAGATTGTCTTTTCTCCCACTTATTGTCAACAATAACAAATTTACAACAACAATATTCATGCTGTGCTATGCAGCATATTCATTTGGAACATTTTAACACTGAGTGCTGTCATACTCCCCTCTCTTCCTGTTCCTCAATAAAAACAACTTCATAAAAGCTCTGGCCCAGATCCAGGGCACCTCAGATCCAGCTTTGAGTGTGCCTCATTTTCAGGCTCCTATGTTTGGGAAGAGAAGAGGACTGAATGTTTTTCTAAATCAAGTTTCCCATTGCCCTTTAAAGTGGAAGAGGTGGGTACTTCTGAAGGACTCTGGGAGTTCCAATCTACTTGTGGGGCCTGCTGGTCCTCTACTGCTTTGTAAACTATCCCATCAGTACAAGAAAAAATAACCAGTAGAAGTAACCAGGCGTTCACAGCATCCCAGTATTCTGAGCACTGGAGTTCTGAAGCTGTTTCTCCTTGGTTTTATACAATGTTAAAAAAAATACAGTAAATACAGTACTACAGTCTAACCACTTTTGTTGAGGTCACACTGGGTGGTGTGAAAGTGAATGTAAAGTTATCTCCTGTCCTGGCAAGAGTGTAGGTCTAACTATTGCTCTATCAATTTAAATTTAGCTTTTCCAGAAAGCACCCTTTCTAAGAGGTCTGGCACTAAACCAGAGCAATAAGAGGAGATAAATAAATAATTACATTTCATCTAACAGAGCTGGAACAGGGTCCCCTTTGAAATTGGAATGAAGTCTGGGATGGTACACTGACACTTTGTTTACCTTACATGAAAACTACCACCACCTTCAAAATTATACAGATTTGATCTCTTCAACCTCTACTTCGTGTATGAAAATCATTATCTTTTAAGGTACAAATTGTAAGTCCCTAGCATGCCACATATATATAGTTTTTTAATAAGTCATCCAAAGTTGAAGACATGTCCACAGGTGAAATATAAAATACAGAAAAAAAGTAACTTCAAGTAAAACTGAAAAAAAGATGAAGAGGTTAAAGATGAAATTATAAACGTAAATTATTCTCACAGTGAACCATTCATTGCCTCTGAAGAGTGCAAACATATCCTCAGGTTATTTATAAATCACACCAGCCCAGAGGGCTCTGTCTGCTCTAGATCAGATCAATCTGTCTTTTCTTTAGCCATTAGCATAACCATTTCTAGGTTAGTTAAAATTCATGTTGCTGGAGATTTTTAGAACTGTTAGTGATTAGTCAGGATAATTAAAATTCTCAGCAGGGTCTGTGATTCTCAAAGACCAGCCACACTGAATGTGCTTCTCCATCAGCAGTCATAAAGACATGCTTATGGAAGAGTAGAAGAACAGGGCAAGCACATGCGCTGCTTCTCCCTATCACTCTTCCAACCTCCAAACATTGTCAGCCTGTTTTGTTCTGTATTTATTGGCTCTGAATGTATTTCTCTTCTAGGAACTTCTGTCTTCTCAAACTCGCATCGCCTTTTAGCAACCACAGCATCCTTCAAGAGGTATTCCTTTGCTTGCAAAGAACCTGCTCGTTCTTCTGAGGACTGTGTGTTTTGCTGATTAGGGACACCAATTAAACTCAGACACCAGAGTGAAAAGAGTAGACGTATTTTACTAGAATAACTAAATAATATAACAGACTAATACAGAAAACATACTGTAAGAAAAGACAGAATAGTGCACTTAAACAAATAGGAAAATACAGGGTAATGTATCAAATCATTACTACAAGAGAGAGATAATAGTGATTAAGAAAGATACATCACCACTTGCATGTATTATCATCATCATCCAGATCTGCAGTCGCTGGGGAGCCCCAGTTACAGCGAGGATTTGGAGAGCCTGTCCCGGCAAGTGGGAAATCCTACGCGGTGCGTCCACCCATAGGTGAGGCTTCCAAAGTCACTGTGAGCGGGTCCAGCCTTATATCCAAAAAATCAGCAAGCCAGAATAACTGGCACCTTTGTTTTAAGCGGAAATATCTGGTTTCACTCTCTCGTTAGATTCCCCCAGAGCCTGGCCAGGGCTCAAGGGAGAAGCTAAGGGAGTTTCCCTGCTTATCTAATTGGATTATGCACAAGGTCTCACATCAGGCCACAGTGCCAGACTATGGTCTCCACAACCCAGTTATTTTATCCACACACAAAGAAAGATAAATATATATTCAAGATAGCTACGTCTTCCATACATATTTCACTAATGATTACATACTGAGTTAGCAGCTTCGACTCAGGGGCTGTTGCTCAGACTTCAATACTTCCACTTTTTACATCAGAATAGGTGGTTGTTATAAGTTAGTGTAATACCTATTAGCACAATGGTTATCAGCTATAAAATATACAGGATTCATCTATAGGTCAACTCTGGCTTGGGCCTATTGTCCAAGCCTTAGCACTTCACTGTGTCACTAAAATTACACCTCTGCTTATCCATTTTCAAGTTAGCAATTATTTTCTCAGAAGGCACACAACCATGTATGGCAATATTGTCTTTAAGCAGCAATTTGTTTCTATTTGTTCTGTACTTATTTATTACTTTAATAAGTATATGTATTGTCTGCCTAACATTTTTGTAAGTCAAGATGTTGTTTGTCAGTCATCAGTGTGACCCCAGTAAAGAGGTTTTTATCATCTGATTGTATCTGACACAGTGGCTACTGTTAGCTGGAGGCACTCTGCTCTGGAGCAGTAAATGCATATTTTCTGCAATGGGAATTTTTAAAGCTGCCTCCAAATTATTTATATAAGAAAAGCAACACCACTACTTATGAAAGCAGTGAGGAATTTAACACATGGAAATCTGTATGAAAAAGAAGAAATTAAAAGATTAAGAGACCAGGAACCCTAACAGCTTGCCTATAATACAGTCATATTGTCCAATTTGAGAAAGGCAAATCCTGTGCATAAGAGTGAAAGGGAGGAGGCTCAAAAGAAAGCCAGTGTGGTACAAAAAAATGTACTTGAATCAACCTTGTATCTGCATTTCTTAATAAATCTTTCCATGAATGCAGCTGGGCATTGAATAGGTACTTAATGTCAGTCAGAACACAGTGGGACAAATTAGGTATCTAAAGTGTGATAAAGAAGAATTCCCTAGTAGGTTAAGACATTTAAATTCAAAGAATTACACAGCAGCTAAATCCAAAACAGACTCAGTTTTTGGTAAGCCTTATTTTAATTGCTTGTGTCCAAAATTATGCTCCTGAAAACTTCAGCTCATTCCTGAAGAGGTTGAATTCTTTAAGTATTCTCTGAGCAGGTTCAGTGCTGCCTGAGTGGATTACGCCTCTTGGCAAAGGTCACTGCCACCCCTACTGCTCATATTCCAGCCTGGTAATAGCCAGTTCAGTCATGATTTGAGAAAGCCAGATTAATTTGCCTCCTTTGCCTGAGAATTTTCAAACCCACAACCCCTACATCCCAGGAAAGTACCCTAATCCTCCACTGAACCGAGAGCTGGGAGTTTAATGGAGTCTGTGTCACTGCTAATCAGAGTATGAAAGGAAACGTGTCTCCTGTGCACTTTTTTTGGGGTATTCCCCTGGGTGGGAGGAGGCCTCAGGTGTGATCTCTCCTCCAAGGTCTTTTTATGCACTGCAGTTTAGGACTGGTGCATGTGAAATGCATAAACAGACTGTGGAAGAACATCAAGAGCCTGGGTCGTTGCTTCTCCCCAGGGAGTGTTCTAACTGCATAATCATGCTCATGGGTAAACTCTTTCCAGGATTTTCATGCTTTCATGCACAAAACAGCTGGCACCATGGGGAATGTCCCCAAGGAGCCAGGTGTTTTATCAAAGCAGGTACTAATCTCTGATGGATAGAGATGTCCCTTATTCTCTTACATCATGGATAAAGATGGTAAGAATTAGCCTATTGCAAGGAGAGAAATGGTACTAACATTATTATGCCTATGTTAATTAAAAAAAAAAAAAAAAGTATGACCCATGCTCATCTTTAAAAGAATATAGTGGGGACTCACTAAGGGAGGTGGGAGAGAGGGCCAGGCTGCTGCAGAGCTGCCCCTCTGCCTCAGCAGTCCTGAAGACAGGGTCAGGCTGAGACACCCCTGACCTCCCTCCCTCTTCTTCACTAGGTCTCAGCAGCAGCTCCCAGACCCGCTGCCCTGGTGCAGCATCTGGCTTACCAGGGAAGGGCCCTGGGGGATCAGCCTGCACTGGACCCAGAAGCTGTCCTACAAGCCAGATGTTGCAGACAGATGAAACGCCACTCACGGCTGCAACACCATGGACATGGGATCCACACAGCAGGCTGACCAACACCACTGCTCTGATGAGCACTTGTCCAAAGTGGTTCAGACATGGACTTTGACAGGGTCTTTACCCACAGAGGTAAGTGCCTTTAATGCAGGTCATTTCTGATGTTATGGCTGGATGTCCCATAAGAGTCTGGCATGCTATATTACAAAATGTACCTTGTCATTTGTTCTTTTTTTCTTTCTAAGCAAGAAAAGTCATTCTAACTGCAAACAGAGAGCATGAAGCTGTGCTCAGAAAAAAAGCTGTAAGATTTCTGGGGTTTGATTCATGGTGGCAACATCTGCAATTTAGAAAGGCATGAGTGAAATTAAAAGATCCCTATATTAAAATTATATGATGTCATTGTTCTTAAAACTGATTAGGATGACAGGACGATTAAATAGTACATAATGCACATCACTGACAAAAGTGTTGCAGGATGCAAACCAGCTACCGCTTTGTCATTATATGAGGCCCTGAATTTTCCATTTCTTCAAGTGCCTTCAGTTAAACGTCTCAAAGCAAAAGTTACTACTAACCAGATCAGAAGCAAAAACTTTTAAAGAAGAATTAGTTATCTGATTCCCAGTAGGGCTCAAAAGTGTCAGAATTTGTGCAACAAAGAAGGTTAAAATTACAGAAATTTCCTGTAGTATTATTAAACTGATATTGTATTTATCTAAAATACTATACATATTTTAGTAAGTGGCAGCTGTGGAGTTTGTGCATGTATGGTAGGCAGATGGAAATGATCAACTGTAACATCTCCAAACGGGCTTTTGTGGTGCATTAGACCAGTGAGTCGTGAAATGAGAAATGTTTGTGTGACAGAATCCAGGAGCTCCATACTAGATGAAAGTAAACACCATCAAGTGAGTATTCTCCACAGTGAGACACATGTACTCACTTGACTGATACTTTTTTTAAAAAGTAGTTCCAAAGTGCTTGGTAGCTGGTTTATCCACAGTTCACAATTTTCTGTGCAAAACTGCATCCAAACAGTTTCAATTACTGCAGGGGCAATATTAGGTGTAAGTGAAAAAACAGAAATATTATGGCTGTTATTACATATAATATAAACAAAGTCATGCAGGTTTTTTGTCATTTGCCTTTGAGCTGCAAAAAGATTCTATATACTAGGCTCAAAGTGAATTTTAGGCTGAAAAACAGCATGCTTATATATTCTATTTTATGAACCAAACAGAGCCTGAAAGTTACATCTTTTTTCACTCTTAAAAGTCAGTCTCTTCTGCACATGTATTTTATACTTAAAATGTTACTGATTTTGTATTTTAGATCTAAATAAGTATCTCTCTCTTGAAGCATTTAATATCTCCCAAGGTCTTCATCTTCCTCCTTTGGTTAGAAAGTACTTTGCTGAGGTACTGATATTGCAATAAGCATTGAAAACCTACCTGCAGTTTTGTCAGCTCACCAGGGGCAGAATAAACACTAGGTCTCAGAATTGCTTTCCCTTTCTGTCAGCTAGTAGCCACAAACATTTCAGTTTGAGTGCATTTTTTTCTAATTGTTACAATATTATTTTTGTTCTCCAAGCAGGGGTCTCTTACTCTCAATTAATGGTAGCCACAAGCAATTTTTAAATTTCAGGTTAAACTCTATCCATAACTGGGATAAGTTGTGTGTGTTTGCTTGGTTATGCTCATGGTGAGAAACACCTGGTCTGGCACGGGGGTTGGGCCCATTTTTTAGCATCTCATGAGCCACACCAAGCTGATTTGGCTTATCTACAGCAAAGTGTTCTTGATCCATTGGGCTGAAATGGGCAGAAACTAACACTGGGATGCATGCACATAGCATGCACACTCTCACAGCATGGATGGCTTTGGCATTTGTTTTCTCCTGAGGTAACATGAACTGGGTCAATGAAGTAGCACAACTTCAGTAGTCAGACCTTGTGTTTGACTGAGACATGCTTTGCTATTGGTAGGATGATTCTGAATAAATCTGTGGAGCAACTGGTACCCAGTGATGGGTTTTCTGCTGAAGGAAACTTACAGTTCAGTGATCATGAACGCACTCTCTCAACTAAGTATTTCTAAGATCTAAAAGGTAAGCAGATAGGAACAGTTTCACTCTACATCCTTTAATGATGGTCATTTAGCAACAGAAATACATGGAATGATCACCCGGGTATCACTCCTTAAACTTATAGATTAGGGAATTTTCCCATCATGAAGAGTTACTACATGTTTTGCCTATACCAAGACAGTGTTTCTACTCAAACTCACAACTTTTAGGAATGTTATGAGAAACACTATGTATGAATGCTTGTTTTCTTGTAAGTCATGAAAGCCAGAAAGCCATTAATATGTTTTACACCTGCTGTCATTGTGATGGCTAATATGTTAGTTCTTACTCTCAAGTAAACACCAAAGTGGTAGTGGTATTTTGTTATAGATCTATAAATCCTATTAAGGGCAAAAGGAACATACCTTATATTCAAAGCCAAGAATTTCTTTAAATATCATTCAAATTTTGTCTATGAATAATTCATATAATTTATATAATTACAACCCAAAGAGAGAAAGAATACTATTACAGAAAAAATCTCTACAATAGTACAATGCAATAGTTACACGCACTTCTTGGTATCTGTACTTTTCTCTGCTTTTATACTCACCCTCCACTGCCCCCCTAGGTCTCCAGGCTTGGGGTGCAGTTGCATCAGTGTCCCCAGTCCTTTGCCATGAGTATGATGTTAATGGTTTCTTTCTCTTTATTGTTGAGGCCACTTGGTGCTTCTTTTACATGCTTGCTAACACATTATGTACCTTGCCTTTTCTTCTTTGGTCTGTAATTCCACATTATATCTGCATTTACTATATATGTTGTGTTTTACATATGTTAGCTGCCTGGTTCTGGTTGTTAGCTCTGAAGCTGCTTTTGCCAGTGTCATCCTGTGGCCCCTCCATTATCATTCCATACCTCTCTGCTCCTCTACACAGTATCCTGTGTCCCTACTTTCAAGGCCTCAGCTACTACCCTATGGCTGTACTCCTCCACACCACACCATTACGCTGGAGTCACAAATATTTAATTTTACAAGTCACAATTACTTGTCACTAATTCTATATTAATAATAATGGTTATACCACATAACTGTACAAGTCTACATAAAACAGATTAGAAATAGTGACCTAGTTATTAGAAAATTGGTTGTTTAGCTAAAACAAAGCTCAAGGCAAGTCAAGTCAGTTTGATGAAGCAAGCCTCAGTCCTGATCATCTGCAGGGTTAGTACAAAGTCCATGGCTGTTACTAGCAAAGTCAATATTATTTAAACCTGGCTACCAGCCTGCAGTAGACTGAACAGAATAGAAAACCCTCCACAAGGTAGGATGAAAGACATACATAGGCTAAACATTGAAGAGGCTTTATAAAGCTATCTGATATTTCTGTAATGACCTCACAAAAAAGTACTGATTTATGAAATTTATGCCATTTTATAGGCCAAAACAGGATAATCCTTTCTGTAGGGCTCTGTAAAGTTGGAAGCAGATACACTAAGGCCTGGGGCTGTGCATCATCCCACATGTCAGGCTGAGTGTCAGATCTCCACCCACAGTTCTAATTAGAAGTTCAGAGGATACAGACTTGGCTGACTGCACATCCTCAGAGCAAACTAAGTCCCCAGAGCTTGTTATGACTTTCAAGAGGGTTTTCTGCTTTATACCACTCGTATTTTATTTTTCCTAACACTTTAGGTTAAGTTTACCAGAACATTTTGTAGATGTCATAGACGTTAATTTTTACATTATCTTTCATACTATGCCCCTGTGTCCCAAATCAAGATAACGCTTGATCAAGCAGTTTGTGGTAATTCAGTCATTTCAACAGTCTTTTTTTTTTTTCTTTGTTTTGGAATTTTTTGCTTAATTTCCATTTCAAAAGAAAAGAAACAATGGGATTCCTTACAAAATTGCAAACTGTACCTTTCAGTCTCAACTAATAGCAGAAGAAGTGTAAGACAAGGACTCACCAGCTGCTTCTGTCAGTGATGATGGTCAGACTACTCTTAGAAAAAAGATACATACATATCAAAAAACAAAATTAAAACCTTGATACGAGAGATAAGAGTTTTCCTCTTGCCAGTGCTAATTCTTGTATTTTACTTTAATTTTTGCACATCATGTAAAGATGGTTTATTTTTGTCCACCAGTTTGTTGTAGGAGTTCTATAGATAGAAGAAATCCATGTCAGACTCTGTGACGGTCCAATGAAACCATAGTTAATGTCTCAAATATCCAATAAAGAAGACGGTCTCTGTGAACATGCTGGGGTTGTGCAGGCAACAGCAGGAAGATGCGGTGAGAGGAGGGGGTCCCATGGAGGTGGGACCACACTTTTCTGGGGCTGAACTTCCCTATCTTGAATGGCTCCATAAAGAGCCAACAGAGAAGCAGTTTTAACAATGCATGCACTGAAAGGAAAGGTCAGACAATGGTCATACCTGCCAAGAGGAGGGAGTAACTCCCCAATGACCCCCAAGACCACCGACCCATTTCTAGAAGAATCTGAAGGTATAAACTACACATGTCCCAAAGTAAAGAGAATTCGAGAAGTATAGACTGTACATGATGCCTGATTAGCCTAAGGAGTCCAAGTGCCTGCCTGGAAGAGAGGCAAGGAATTATAAAAGGACCACGAGTCAAAGACATGGGTGACTGCACCCCTCTGGAACTGGACCCCTAGGCTGGCTGGACCAACACTGGAACCAGGACTGGTGAAATCTTTCTTTTTTGTCTTTCTCTCTCCCTCTGTGCCTTTCTCTCACTATCTGTTTCTCTCTTTCTCTCCTTTTCTCTCCCATTCTCTATCCCTATATCCCTGCGTGTAAGGCAAGGCTTGTTGGGGCATGTTCAAGATTTGTCAGGGCATATTTAAGACTTGTTGGGGCATATTATAAAATCTGCCACTTGTCGGCATATGTTATAAGATTTGCAGTTTGTTGGTGTATGTTATATAGTTTACTGCTTGTTGCAGAGGTTGCAAGGCTTACTGACAAAGTTTCATGCCAATAGCTGTTGTGAGCAAATAAAAATTGAGTTTTGTGAATTGAAGAATCCTTGGTGTCTTTTCACCTTAATCCTGACCTGGGAATTGGTAAATCTGAGTCGTCATGCCGAGAAATTGGGACGTGACAGACTCAAACACCTTCCCACAACTTGAGTGTAACTAAGAGAACAATTTGTCATAACTAAGTGAACAATTTGTCATAAATTGATAACACTGCAAGAAACTGCTTATTTTTGGATGAGAATTTTATCTAAGAAACAAGTGCAATTTTATGTACAAAATCAAGTGCAATCGGCAAGATCTACTTGATTAATTATGCAAGAAATTTATAGAGCATATAATTTTCTTCTGTAATCTAGTTCTTTCTATACTTTCACAAGCTTTATTTCTCCTCTCGCTTTTTCCTTCATTTTTCAGTGAGTAGACAGGAGTAATCTGTTTCCCTTCTTCCCTCTGGATGTTTCCACTAGATAGTTAATGTTCATGCCACCTAATCCCCATTTTTGATATCTAAAGAGCTATCTTCCAACAGACAAGAAACAATCTTCCCATCTGCAGCAATGCAACTGGAAAAGGCTCTACTGAAGTCACTGCGTTTTTACAGCTGAGCACTTTCAACCTTTGAATTACCCTGTTTCCTCAATGTCAAGAAGTTCAGGATTTACAGCAGAGCTTGATATAATTATTATTATGTTTATTATTATTATTATGTTTTTGAGATCCATGGTAATAGATGAGCTGATTGTTTATTTTACAAAACTGCTATTTTGCAGATGTCCCAAATATTTCCTAAATTCTTGTTTCTAATCTTGGTATTTCACAAGCATAACTGAGGAAGCCACTGTACAGGGGGGAAAGATTCAAACTAACCAGTGCGAAAAACATATCAGCACCATCTGCAGTTGATACCTGTCTGTTCATTCAGCAGCACAGCTTCTGCATTATGACTGGATGCCCTTACTTGAACCCTCCAGAAGATGTAACTCACTGTCTTCCTTATTTGAAACCTAATTAATCATAATAGTCTTGGTGCAGTTGTCAGTCATTTGAAGATTGTGTGAGTTTGGTTTGGATTCTTTTCCTGTGAATTTGCAAAAACAACAAACTCTTTCAGAGCCTGGATGCTTGGGTGCCTCAAGGAGCAATCACAGACACAGTAAAATCCATTTCCTCCAATCCAGCTGATTACTTTTGTTTAGAGAAAGGCCTTTTGTGAGCATTCATCATTTTCTTTCAGTATTATACCTATTTTTACTGTTTCACTGTCACTGGAAGCAAGATACCACAAGCTATTTGGTTATGGGTGTTCAAAGCTGACCCTTTTTATCTCCAAAGAAACGTACGGTCATTTCTCCATTTGATATAAGCACATAACTCCTCTTACACTAATGGATGGTTCTGAATATGCATATTATTAACTCCTTCATTTTGTGTCTCAGCTAATAATGTTTAAGTGCAAAGAGTTCCATTTCTTAAAATTCCCAAACTATTCTTCATCCATTTTCACATTTGCAGATTCCATTTGCCTGCTCATCACTCTTCGCACAGTATCATATCTAATTTGTTCCAACACTACCCTTAACAAGAAAAGTGAAGCCAAAGTTATTTAAGTTGATACAAAAGATTTTGCTAAAGGCCAACTGCTTCGTTTTGTAGTAAGAAAAAAAAAGTCAACAGCTTACATCAAGCTTCTTGGATTACTATATATGGAACTTGTCAGCCTACATTTTTGTACAAGCATCTTTGAAAATCTTCTCCTTCTGTCATGGTGTTCTAAAGATAGATACATTAGTAATAAAACCTTATTTGATTGAATAATTAAGTTCTTGTCAGCCATAATTAAACACTAGCTCTTAACAGAACTCTAATTATTTCTGCTTGGATTTCTCAGGTCACATAAACTACTCTTGCTTCTAAAAAATGCAGGGACTATTAATCTAATTTAGTCTTGTGTTTGTTTACGCTGCTTGTTCTAAACTGATTCTTCATAGTCAATGGAGCTGAGGATCATAAATGCCCAACATTCCATTCCTGCATCATTTTGAGGACCATCCCTCCCACCATGGAAGTCTCACAGAGCAATAGAACAGATTCAACAGATGTTCCCCTGTTTTTTAACAGGCGCAGTCTCCATGATAGAAGATAAGTTTGACCTCCAAATACCATCCCAACCCTATGTTCCATTTGATTCTTTCCTTCATAGTATTTTTCATACAGATATTTTACAGTGAGCACTCATCAGATTCTGAGCTCAATTAAAGGTGAAAACTTTGAACAACATTTTGTTTATAATAATACAGAATACCAGTTCAATTCACAGAACCTGTATAAAAAAGTAGAAAAATGGTGTGATCCATATTTCAGTTCAGCTAAGCAGAAAATATCTAAAATAAAATTTATCTTGCAACAAAACTTCACAGTGAAATCAGAGATCGGCTGATAATTTATCTTCATAGCTCTGGGTTCTCCATGCCCAAAAACTTTTGTAGTGTTTGTTGACAAAACAGAATCATAGTCATAACTATAACTGATGGGTAGGAATCACTGTTGTAATCTAGGCTTAGGCTGAGGCCAGCCAACTTCTGCCACGTCCCCCTAAAGATGCTTGACAAGTTAGACAGAGTTGCATTTGTGCGGCACTTTCAGATAGAGCCTTTAGCCAGAAGTCAGGAGATGAGCTCAGATTTTCCATAGAAGTTTTCCTACGTGCAATGTGATCTCATGGGTGAGGACATCTTTCCAATGGAAGCCCAGCAGCTGCAAAGCTGCCCATGAGAGGGGGTTGTGGGTTGATAAGAAGGAGATGTTTCTTGCCTTGTGGATTTGACATTCAGCTGAGCTGGGCAGATAAAGGTCCCCATAGCCAGTCCTATAGGATATATAGCTATCAGACCATCAGCAGATAAGAAAAGAGACCAGGCTTTCTCTCCTTACACTTTTGAGTCTTTTGGGCAGTGTGGTATGTTTAAATAAGATGGTTTTATGTTCACACATGTAATAGACTCTTTTCAACTTTAATCAAACTTCCCTTTCAGGTAAACCTGCTTTCAGACTGTCACACATAGATGTAAATCTGGGGGGGAAAAAAAGGAAAATACTAACATTTCATTTACCATTTTAAAAAGACCAATTTTTTTTCACAGAGATTGACAGTTTGGAGTATAATCTCTGAAAAAAATGAAGACGATCTCCAAAATGAAACCAAGGTCCTGTTTCATCTTAGCCTGGAAATTACTCAGCTCCAAAACTATGCCAAAAGTAGTCATCAGTGACTGAAAGAAAATTTGTCTATGAGTAAGAATTTTCTCTTAGTTAATGAAGATTGTACAGCCTGTACAATGTCCTACAGCCTACAAAGTGAATCTAAAACATTTATTCCACTTCTATGTCCTACTCATGTATCCCAATAAAAAGGACCATCACAAGATAGAAAACATTTTTATGTTATTTATTTGGACAGACTTCATGTCTCTTCAGGGACTTGCAAGACCATACAACATCAAAGGAATGTTATGTTACTCATGGTGCATGGCCTTTTATTTAAAGAATGACACAGCAATGGCTTACTTCACATTTCTTCTGTTCATTCTTCTATACACAAAAAGAAATGAATGTAAGAAAGTTGAAAGGAAAAGTTTTTACACAAGCTACACTGTTTATTTCTGCACAGCACTGGCCTGATAAGCTATTTCAAGAAGTTCTTTCAATCAGTTTTAGAAGATGTCGAATGGGATAAAGTGCACAGTTTCATGGATCATACCCCAGATAAAAAGAAGTACATAGAGGCTAGCATCTCTATCTGATCACATTTTATCAGCTTGAACAGCAAGGAGATTTTAGATGCAAAGGGACCTTGATAAAGGTGACTGACCAATTCAGACTTTAAAAACAGGACTCTTTCCAAGCATGACTCTTACACTACAGCCACAAGCAATGCCTCAACAAATTGTTGTTATAATACATCTTCTTTGGAAAAAACAAGGTTCCTTGATATTTTCAACAACACAAGAAATAGTCTCATCCTTCAGTGGATGGAATAGATGGAATATAACATAGATGGAATATAAAACCAGGAAGAAGAAGCAGAAAGAATCCTGTAGTTAAAACACAGATTCATGGGCAGAGGTGTCAAAATGCCATTCCCTCAACTGTAAAACCTCTGTTTTGTTGACTGTGAGTGTTAAAGTTATGATGAATCATGACTCAATCCCAAGAAACAAGTTGAGCAGGCATGAGTTTAAAGTTAGATTTCAGACTCTCCTATAGCTGAAGAGGTACACATTGCAAAACTTCACACTCCTTCTACTGCATTTTATTCTGACTGGCTTGTGAACCTGTAGGCCAGGAGCATCCGCATCTTGCAGACATCTGTCTATCTACAAGAGCAATTGGGCATTTTTCTTACAGGGTGCTGTTGTGAGCTAAACAGCAAATAAAACAAACGAACATGGTAACAAGACCAGATTAATTCCATGTGCTATTTCTTCTGCTTCTCTCATAAACTTAATAAACCATCATGGTTTTTACTTATGAACATTACATGAATATTACACTAGAAATACTATTCAGGCTGCTGAATATCGATCTTCAGTATGTAACAAAGGAATTTAAGGAGCGCTATGCTTGATGGCACAGATTAAATCACCTGCTCTTACATGACATATTAATCACAGGACAGTGATATACAGAGTATATGGTGAAAGTCTAATCTCTAGGGGTAACAAATGGCCATCAAAGAGATGACAAAGAAATGAGGAGAAATTTCCATGAGCTAAAGCGATTGGCTTCTCTTAAAGTTTGACTCTCAAAAATATAATATTTTTTTTGTACAGTATGCTTTTAAAGTAGTCATTCCTTTAATTTGAGCATGAATGCTGATCCAGCCATTCAGAAAGAAAGGTAGAAATAAATACTCAGTTTAGTAAGTATTTGTCTCCCATCATGTACAGGTCACTAGAACTGGAACTTTGCTGAGCTCCTTTTGCAGGCTGCCATGAGTCTCAGAGCTCCCAAATGGCAGGTCAGCAAGTCAGGCAAGATCCTACCCACCATGTGCTAGACCCAGGATGAACAAACCCGGTATCAGACCAGTGAGCAGCTGATGTGTCTCGAGTTGCAGAAGAATTTGATTAGCTGGACTAGAGCACTTACCTTTATGAAAGAAAACTAATATTTTAATTCACCCGTGCAGGCTTGGGAGGACTTTGTATTGATTGAATCAGATCAGCAAAACAAGATTTAGTCAAGAACCACTGCAAAGCATTTATATTTTGGAGACATTGATTCGCTGGCTTCGTTCCCCTTTTCTCCCCCTTTCCTCTCCCACTCCTTATGAATGTTGAGTGATTTTCCATCCGTTTTGCTAAGATGAAGCTGTGTCTGGTTAGGTTGCCAAGTTGTTCATTACTCTTCTCTGTCTTCGTATTATCTGAATATATCTAAACATGATACTTCACTGCAGGAAGATTGTCATTTGGGGAGAGAAAGCTCTTACAAAGGATGGAAGAAAATACACTGTGTTCTCTTTTACTTTGTCCTTCCCCTTCATTTTTATCTTTCATTTCTCTTCTTTTCCTGTGGAGATACACCTAAAACTTTTGTAAGAAGTTTCAGGGCCCCATCCGTCCCTGGGCTAGACAAGCACCAGGAAGCAAAGAAAGTTGTGAAGGATGCCAGAGGGCAAAGCCAAGGGAGGAACCACTCGGGAAGAGAAAGGTCCAAGTTTCTTTCAGAACCACAATCTGGATCATGGATTGATCTTACTGGAGAAACACCTAGTGGACCTGGGTATTCTTTGTGGAAGAGCATGCCTAGCTCAAAAATTAAAATTAAATGGGCAGGCATGGAGACTTTTCACTAAATTAATTGAAGGCCAAAGCCTCCATTAGACAGTCAAGACAAGAGAATTCACATCTTTCCTGCTTGTTTTTTAGTTTACTGATCCCATCAGTTTTGCAACAGCTACATCACGTGGAAAATAGATGCTGTTTTCTATCCAGAGGGGTCCTTCAGAGCTCTGCCATTGTTATATACCATGCTGTAATGGAATTTGAGACAGTTAAAGCTGTCTGAGAAAACTTCCCACTAATTCCTAACATCCTGCAAATAAATTGGTGAAATCTGCTGAGTTTTTGTGAACAACAGTAATTTCTATGTGTGGTCTTTTTTATTTTTAGTAAGAGATATTGTCTGACCCCTGCCATTTTAAATTATTAGATATTGAGGGGGAACAGAAATAATTACTTCAAAAATTAAATATAGATATATGTATGCAGCCACAACTTCTTAAATGACACCACTGTAAATGCTTTTATTTTAAACATTCTCATTTGAGTTGGTTTCCCGCAAGCCGATAGCAAAAGATTTCAGCTTTCATTGGTTAACAAAAATCAGGATATGCAAGTCAGTGCTAGTAGTGAATATATTACTGAAAATACTAAGGGCAGGTGAAAGCAAATAGATTGATTATATGAAACCAAGACAATAAAAGCAAGAAAGCAGTCCAAAGCCTGTAAAGAAATTTATGCACTTGGGCCTTCATTATAGAAAGGAGTCCCACGGAAACCTGCAGGGCCCAGTGAGGTCACCAATGACATAAGAATAAGGCAGCTCAATACTTTGGAGGACTGCGTCAAGGATTTTTGTCTTGTCAGATTTTTGTGAGGCTAATTAGTGCTCTGACAAGAGGACCATTTTGGATAATTGATGCTTAAACTCCTGCTAGTATCTTATTTTGCATCAAAGATTACAGGGTTGATAAGCATCCAAGGTTTTCTTAATAATGTTTCATTCCAGCCTTAATTTTCTGCACCCCTTTTTTCCTGCCAGCATGTCACACACACAGCAGTACGTGATTAGCGAAAGGGAAGGATTAGTTCTGTAAATCTCTAACCAACTTCTGAAAAAATTGCTATTTTTGGAAAGGGTCATTAGGTCACATCAACACTAAATTCAAATGCTGTTTGTCCTTCAAGCACAAACAACTCTTTTCCATACTACTTTGGCCCAAGTCCCTCTCATAGGCAGGATCTGGATAAAGGGATGGTCATTTTTCATCAGTGCAGCATGACATGTTGACTTGCAGCAAGGATATTGATTTACCCAGTTATGACCAGTCTGGCCAGCCCAGCACTGCCATTTGTCTTGATGTGTGGCATAGCCAGCTTCAGGCAGACTGATTTGCTATGCTCCCTGAAAAGCCAGGTTCAGCAACACAAGCTCAGGGACGACTACACCAGACAAAGCCAAAGGGTCTGAGCTGAGCTGGCTTCCATGCCACTGCCAGATAAATGACAATAAGTTTTCTCCTTCCATGACACAGCTCAGTCTCCTGAGAAACATGACTTATCCCTAGGTTCATTTAAATGACACTGTTGAAGTGTTCAAAACCTCTCTGAGGAATGATATGGCTTGGTTTTTTTTCTTCCCAGGGAAAGGCTTGTTTACAGATATAATACACAGCATAGCAGAAATCAGACACAATTTCCTGTAACTCCTGTACCCATTCCTCAGACAATGAGCTTTCAATCCTGGGATTACTCTAACACATACATTTCTCCTGCACTAGACTCCAGTCCCTAGTCCAGTTAAAAGACACACTTTGTAAAGTCTGCTCAGCAGTTTTTCTTTGTTGTAAAGAGAGAGTCTGGTTTGTATTATTTGAGGGAACTGACCACCAACAATACCCTGAGCACTGTGGGATCTCCAGATCCTCAGGGATTATCACTGCCTTGAGTTCACAGACATTTCTGTAGAATGGAAAGTTTTAAATTTTCTCTTGGATGTTAGCTACACATCTTCTCTTTTTCTTTCATTTTTTTGTTTCTGAAAAGAGAATACACCGGAAAACATCTTATCTCATTTTAATCCTTTAATCTGGATGCTCAAGTTAAGGTTTTCATTGTCACAGACTTCTTCTACAGGTCATGAGGAGGGACAGGACTTCCTTGAGAGTGAGTCAGTGTCTCATCAGTAGGTTAAATTGCCTAATTACTCTACTGTCTATCAAAGAAGTAGCATCACCAAGGCATCAGCGATTTACCCATTTCTAAAAGACTTCAAGCAATGTGACTGAACATCGTGTCATGTTTAGCTGGAATTTATGAGAGGGGTTTATAACTTCTAGGTCATTTTCATCAGTCATATAGGCAAGGTAACACTTCCCTGCCAAAACTTCTTTTTAGACAACTTTCATTGAAAATGCACTGGGATGACACATCTTCCCAAGGGTAACATAGAGGTATCACGCCTTCAGCTCTCAAAGGCACCAACTCCATACTTGCACATCTACCACAGAGTGTGGGTTGTCCCTTCTCTCTTCAGCATTTGCCCAGTTCAGATGGTATTCAGAAGAGGAATGTCATAACAGGAACTGCTTGTAGTAACCTTATTCACCTTTGCCTCCTACTCATTTAGAGTAGGATAGAGATTTAGATCAACAAACATATCAATAAATGGATCTACAAATTTTAGGCATGTCTAGCTGTCATGTTTTGACAAGGAAACATACTGCAGCCGTTGCAACACTTCAGGTTTGACAAGACCACTCTGCTTATGGAAGCATTAAATGGTCAGCCAGAGAGTCCTGGAAAAGAATGGGCTGAAATCTGTGCCTTAGAGCACCAAAATACATACATGCAGTTGACAGCTTTTCCAGAGGTTTAAAAACTGGTGCATGAGTCCAGCCTTATTGAATTGTGTGGCAGGTACAGTCCTGGGAGTGTTTGCACATGGTCCGTGAAGACGTCATCTGTACTTCCCCAGTGCCACATTTTTCTCTTCCCAGGCAAAAACTCTGTTCTAGGAGTAAAATTGCCAGACAAGATGCCTAAATTGGCAGAAAATGGGTGCATGAAGGTGCTTTTGGACAGTGGGGTGCTACCAGGACTGCAGGACTATAAGGACACAATATTGTAGGACTTATGTTTGAGCAACTAGATTACAAAAAAGCATGGCCTGCACCTAGAGCTGTGTAAGATGAATGCCATGATCACAGGCTACTTCCTGTCCAAACCAACAGAGATTCATCGAACAGACAGCTGTCACTCAACCTGGGAACACCACTGAACAACTCACTGCAGCAGTGCCAAAGCCGTTTAGAGACCATCTTCTCAAACCAACTCTAGGGATAGCTGCATAAATTGCCTTGGTGGTGGTATCATCAGGAGCCAAGAAGATTATTAAAATCTGAGAAACCCTCCTTCCACTTCTATTCCACAGGCTGTGGGGTCAGATGTAAAAGCAGAGGAGATGCCTTGCAAAGGCACGGTGGGCATGAGTTTTCTTTCCTGACCAGCTGAGCCATCCCCATGGTATAAAGCTGTTGCATGTATTTTCATTGACAAATACACCATATGAATTATCTTATGAAGAGGTTCCTGGAAAAGAGTAGCTTAGAATGAAATAAACATATTTTCCACTGAGTTATGCAGCAAAAAAAAAGGCAATTGCAAGTTACTTTATATATATATATATACACACATATATAAATATATATATATCCCAGGCAACACAGCTCACCAACTGTTTGCTGGATATCTACTTGGTATTCCTGTTATATTACCAAAATATGAGAAAGAAAAGACATCAGTACCATGTACATAGAACATACATTCTATTTTTGGTGTTATATTGAAGTAAATCAGAAGTCAACCCAGTGAAGAAAATTGCTCTCAGATACACTGGTATTAACCTGAAAGCAGAGCACAGTCCTTGAAATGCAGTTATATAACTTCTGGAGAGGAGATGCTGGTGGAACAGATGATCTCTGAAATGCTACCACATAATTAAGCTGAAGTCAAAGCCCAAACCTAGATCTCCTTGCTTTATATTAATTTAGTAAAACAGATTATTCATGCTTCAGATGTTACGTTTTCATTTGGGAAAAGCAGGTATGTCTTTAAGGAAATATAGACTGGATTTCACTTAGTTATTTTAAATTTAAAATCTTCAAAAGCAGCAAATAGAACTGTATAGCTGAAAAACATTTGAGACCAAGGGGAAAACATCACAACGTATCACCAATATTTATAGTTCCCCATGAATGATTTACATGCTCCTGCACTACCAGCTATCTTCAAAAGAATATGTCAAAAGAGGAGAGCAGTGCACTTGGTTCATGTAAAGTCAAATTTACTGAGAAAAGTCCTAAGAATTCAAAGCTCTGAGACCCAGTTCTCATTTCTGATGTTGGGCACACATTTGCAGCCTGACTTTGAAAAGTTTCTGAGGGTTTGGGGAGTTTTCAGGCTCCATGATTACATGCCTATAAGAAAGTTCCCACTGAGCTCTGTTATAGAGCACCACAACAGGGCGCAGGTCTCTGTGGGTGACTGGCACAAATGTCTGTTGTTCTCAGATCCCGTTGGCCTTAGCTCAAGGAAGCTCAGCCTCTGCCATCAGTGGGCTGGCACACCATCCCAAATCAAGGGATGGTTACCATCCAACTCTCCCAAAGAAAGCTGGGACCATTGGTCAGTCTGAGCAATCCCTGTTAGCGAGTTTTACAAGCAATAGTAATAGATTTTTTTTCCGCTGCTGGGTTTTTGGTTTTGGGGGGTTTTTTTGGCGTAGCTTTCTATATTGAAGCAAATTAATAATAGAGTGGCAAAAGCCTATCTTTTTATAGCCAAATCTATTCTTAGCTGTTTGGTGAGAAGACAGCTGAGATTCAATAATATGCCCTAAGTCACTAGGTGCATTGCAGAGATTGACTCCAAAGAAGATCTTAGTAACCAGCATACTGATGCCTTGCCCTTGACATGTCCTTCCCTATTGCAATGCAGTCTGAGACAGGGTTATTTTCACCAATGGATTATCATTCCTCATTATAGTCACTGCAAAGTGGTAGGTCTGGAATCCACCAGAGAATATTGAAATACACCTGGAATAGATAGTGAAGGCATAAGGATGCTATATTTTACAGACTCCATGCAGCAAGAGCACTTCATTACAAAAGTATTCTGACATTACTTAGTATTTAAAGTTTTTTATTTGTGTTCTCCTTTTACCCAATATTGATTCAGTCACTGAAGAGCTGCAGGTAACTTCCAGTCATTGTGCATTTAAATTAAAAAAATAACAGGTATCATCACCTTTTCTGTCTTACTGTGAGCTCAGAAATCCTCTGCTTCCACGGATGGCCTGCCAGGGGTGAGCGAACTCTCTCAGCCCAGGTCTGGAAGTAAGAGCTTTCTTTCTGCCAAGTACAGTGGGTCTATAGAACATTTTCTATGTATGCACATGTATGTCTGTGTGTGTATGTAAATTATACAACGCAGATAGTATAATCCTGTATAATCTTCAGCCCTTATTCACTGTTGTAGGAATTTAGAAATAACTGCTGAAAATGGAAGAAGAATGTGACAATCATTTGAGAACAAATAAACTATTTATGATTTTAAAATGTAGCAAAAGAAAGCTTTAATATTCAGCACAGCTTAATGAAATGAAGACTTTTCTTCTCAGTTCTTACCAAGATAGAACATTTTTCCTTTGCAGTTAAAGTCCTTCATTCTCTTTAGAAAGCCGTTGCATAAAATGGCAAGTTAACATCAATATGAGTTATGCTGACTTTTGTTGTAATCTGGCTCTCATACCAGAAGGCTTAGTTACAGTGACATTTAATGTGTTAAATTTACTGTCGACAGAAAGAATTTTAGTTAGAGTGTATTCAGCAAGGAAGAACTCACAACTGATGCCCCTTTTAATTAGAAGACAAAATGTTGCCAGGGCAGACTGATCTTAATGTTGCTGTGTCACTAGAGAAAAAGAGTCTGGTTATTTTTAAAGTGACTCATGAAATGTTTTCTTCCTATTTACTTCTGTTTCAAGAAATTTTTAAGAAAGAAAATATTTTCAGAACATTCAGAAAATTTGATTAATAGACCTAGGGATTTTTCTCTGATGTTTATCTCCTCTTACAGCTATAACTGCTGCCACAGCAGCATGCTGTTCTGCATCCCACTCTACCATTAACCATTCCTGGAGTAACCAGTGAAAGTGACACCAAGACTAGGACTCCAGACCTGGATCACTATCCAAAGATTCAATTTTTACTTCTTTGTGGTGACTATCAGAAAAAGGTAGTAACTAACCCAAGTCTACAGCAGTGATTTAGGTGATGCAAATTCCTGAGTACAGACATATGTCCTGAACACACTAGCATAACCACTGAGTTACTGAAACAATTAAAAAAGGACATTCAGATTAGTGTCATTCATTGGCATTTTTAAAGAAATTATGAATATATCTTTTTCTCTCAGTATCTGGCCAATTTCTCATGGTGTTATTCAAGGCTGATGCACCTTCTAAATTGATCTAGGTCATTACGCGTTACATTGTCTCATCGAAAGTTCTCAATACTTTTGGGAAAGAGGGTAGTTTGTCTTCCTGATGTTCCAGAGCTGCGGTCAGGCAGCGAACTCAGAATCTCGCTGTAAGCCCAAGAACTACTTCTGCATCTTTATGAATGCTCTTGAGCAAATCTATAATATGTTTTTATTAAACTGCAACCCTCTCTAGAGTTTGGCATTTGCTCCAGCTAGGACTTGTCATCATGTTCCATCAGGTGCTTTCTCCTCCTGTAAAAAATGAATTCCCAAATGTTCACTCATCTTCAATCGCAATAAATTGGTCACATACTTAATTGGTTTTACAAACTAATATCTCTTCCTGAAAAATGAAATACTGTCCAGAAGGACAATGTCAAAGATACGCCAAGGAATTTCCAAGCTATGGCTCTTGACTGTTTTGTTAAGGGTGTATATTCTTGACATAGAAAGAAAGAAAATTGAATAAAAAAATATAAAATTAAGTGTGTTTCTATTAATGCAATTGGAAAAACAAACAAAATCTTTACATCAGTAAGTTAGGGCTGTGACTTTCTAGCATAACAGGTCCAGTCCAGTGTTTCTTAATGCTGGTGGCAGAATTTTGTTTCAGAAACAGCACTGAGACATGATGTTTCTCTAAGCCTTTTATTTAGCCAGATTCTGACTGGGCAAACAATAATCCCTGTCAGCTGCAAAGTAAGAAAGTAATGTTGCATTTCCAGTTGAATGATTCAGTACTGTGCAGAGAGTGGAGACCACAATAATGTCACACATTAACACCTACAGGGAACTTGACTACAGTAATTTGTTTCACTTTTTTACCAAGGACAGTTTGGGACAGTTAGATTTATGAAGCCATAATAACATATTGACCATGTCAGTGATAGAATTACATTCATTTCACTTTCTTGCTCTTTCTCCCTTACTTGTTTTTAGTGCTGTTCAAAATGCCTTCCTATGTATCTACACATAGCTGTAAAAGAAACATATTGACTTAAATGAATGATTTATAATATAATTTATAATACTCTCATAATTTCAAATTATAATAACATATTTCCCCAGAGATGTTACTCAAGATTCTGGATAAATTAAAGCTATGTTATACTTTCCTTCTCCTTCCAGAAACTTTTAAGTATCTTACTTCCAAGAGAGCAAATTCGGCACCCTGCAAAATGTCCCTGTCCCTCCCTGGATTCCCTTCCCTGATGTTTTGCTTCTCTGTTGCAATGCCCACCCTCTGCAGGCTTCTGGCACTACATAGACAAGCAGAGCAATGGCAGTGGCCTTTCTGCAGGAAGACATTCACTCTGCCAGCACCCCACAAAAATGGCACCCCTGACTCCTGTACTAAAAAGCTGCACTTACTTCCAATCGTCTGCCATGAGGGAAGGGAAAAGATTGTCTGTGCCCCACAGCAAGGGATGAAGTGTTTCCTGATGTGGACCACCTGCTTCCTGACTGTGTCTACTTTCTGTGCCATACAACCTGTCGTGGCAGATCCACCCCACATTAGTATAGACCTCAAGGGTAATAGCTTGTTTTAGCTTGCTGACTTTGGTGCCTAATCATGAGCTCTCCTCCAGACAGAAGGACAGCAATCATGCATAGCCCGATCAGAGTGAAAGGACCCCATAGCAGATCCTCACCTGAGGAGGGTAAAGAAATTGTCCCTGCTTCTCACCTGGTGCTGAGTCTGGCGTGTCTCTTTATTCAGGCTCTTGACCTCTCCCATGCTCTGGAACATTGGCCAGCTGCAGGTCTGACCCATTTGCACCACAGGCACCACTGTTTTCCTCCCAGGCTGTGAGAAAACCTGGAGATGATGGAGGTGGCTCTCCTAGTCATGGGGTGCACCTCACTGGAAGAATGCTCAGATATACATGAATATCTGAGCCCAACATTAGAGGTGCAAGAGCAGGTAATTTTTATGTGATCGGACCTCATGACAATTCTGTGGTATGAGAGTGAAATTCACGTCTCCGGGGGCTTCCTTGGTGCATCCTTCTGACCAACCTGTCAGCAAGCCATATTTTTTGGCACATTCAGGATGGGAAAGGATGTTCCTGGGCCAGATACAAGAGTATTCGGTACATAAAAAAAGAAAGGCTGAAGAGGTTCTTCATGGAAGAGAAAAGCCTGACTTTTTTCAAAATATGCAAAAGACGTATTTTGCACAAAGAAAACTTGAATGGGTCTGTCTGCATTCAGAATGAATTAGAAGAGAGAAACAAACATGCAGAGAATTTTTTTTATGTCTTCAGTAGTTTAAAAGACAAATGCACAGTTTTCCCATGTTGTCTCAGATATTAGTCCAGTTCTGCTGGTGGACTGTGGGTAAAGAAATATGTAAGTACTATTTTACTAAGTACAAATACCAAGAAAATGGGGTTGTCTGCTTTCTATTAGTACTGTGGTAAAGAGTTACATTTTTTGTAGCTCTGTAATAATATGTAGAATAGTATCACTCAGCTTTTCAATTTATGCCAGTTGCTTATCAGATATGTGTGGGGAGACATTATCCTGGATAGAAATTTCTCAGTTGCTTCTGAGTATCTTGTTTTGGAGGAGAGAGAATACTCCTGCAGACCCTTCAGTTTGAAGAAGAGCAGCCTCAGCCTGCACGACTTTGTATTTATTTGACCTGTCTGTGAACCAGCCACAGCATATCTTAATATTGTTTGTATTTTTCAAGTGTTCTGTGTCTGTTTCCTTTCACTGTACCTTCACTTTTTGTCATTTTGCCTCTCAACAGACATGTCAAGTTCAAACCCCTGGAGTGGTCCTTGGGGCAAACCAGCCATGGACACTCACATTTCCCCAGCTGAAGGAAGCTTCAGTTCTGCTCACCATAAGCCATTCTCACCTTATTGAAACATCTAATGCAGCAGAGTTCAGCAATGAACAGAGTTCAGGGGAAAAATGGTTTTGAAGCTTTATACAATTGCTGGGATGAGAAATAGTTGTCCATCTCTGTTATCAAATCAGCTGGGAAGACACCCTTGGGCTCGGGCCTTGTCCTGTCTCTGCTCTTGACAGATCCTTGCCCTCAGCTGTGGGGGACACACAGAGCAGAGCAACTTTCTGGGGACTTCCCCATCACTGGGAGACGCCCAGGAGGTTTCTGTGCACACAACTACGAATCTGTCCCTTCCCTTACAACCAGTCCACACCTCAAAACAAACAAATCCCAGGTGTTACCTCTTGAAATACTACACACACTGTTAGGTAAATTGCTCTAAAAATATAGCAATGAATGCTGGCAGTGAAATGAAGATTTTATCAAGTAGGAATACATTGGTTTTGTTCCATCTAACTGCAAAAAATTTATTTTAAATGCAAGATACAGAGATTCAATTTCTCACAGAAACAGGGAAAGTCAGAAAAGAATGGCAAATGTCATGAGATACAACCTCACCCACAAAATGAGCTTGGGCTTCCTTCAAAATGAAGTGTCCTACTCTGGAAAATTGAATCCAGACAGCATGCATGCTTAGACATGAAGCAATTTTATTTTGTGATATTACTGGACATAATTCTTTTTACATATAGGTCACCTGAATTTTCACTAGTTTCGTCTCTGATCAGCTTTTAGAAATATCTACCATAATGTCATGTTCTGAAGGCCTGAAAAGGTCTCTTCAAATTACACCTGACAGGTTTTAGGCATCCAAGTAAGAGCACTCCGATCCTGTGGATTCAGAGACCTGCACAGCTCCATCCCTCCAGGCAGGTGTTTCTGCTCTTTCCAGCTGAACTGCAGACAGATGGAATTTGACAGTGTTTCGCCTTCAGCTGCATCCTAAGGAAAATTAGCTAGCTTTGTATTTTAGTTGATGCAGGCACAAATGACAAACAATTGACAGCCAGGGGTATTTTCCCACACTAGATCCACAGATCTGACAGCAAACACTACTGAAACAAAGGCAATAATAAGGAATTAAATTCTCATGGGCCTGTGAAATTAGCATGTTTTGTAAGAATGACTGCATTTTTTATCTGTGTTATTAATGGCAGATGCAAAGTTAATCATGGTATTGGTACAAAAGATGAAGCTAATAACAGGGAGCCCATAGGGCCTTTTTGCTAATATTGCTGTGCCTCAGCTATGTTTGAGCTAGACAAGAGCTTAATTGCAACTGTACAAATGGTGAGTTCACAAAGCTGCAGCATATGGATGAAATGAGTGAGTTATTCAAAGATTTTCCTAGAGCAAGTCCAGCTTTCTTAAGGATTCCATGGATTTATAGTAAGAAGGTCACAGGGGAAAATGTTGCAGAAATGAATCTGCAAATTCAGGGAACAAAAGTTGTCAGTAATACTTCTGTGTCTGAGAAATACAGTATTTGGAATATCTATATTAAATAGTCTTAGCATATAGTAGTGTAATGTAATCAAAAATTAATATTCAGGCTGGCTTAAGAGACTGCTAATATAACCTTCATGCCAGCCCTTCCTCTGCCACAGTACCCAGTAATACCATTTCTGCTATCTGCAGTTACAGAATAACATACCTCCTGCAAACTTTCTCTCCTGACCTCCAATAGTGGAGAAAGGAAAGTTTACATTCACTGGAGTTTGGGACCATCTCATATACATTTACTTTTACTATTGTCCCATTGTTTTTCTTGCTCTTGCTCTGATTTTTTAAGCCCACGTCAAAGGAAAATAACAGCTCAGCCTTATTATCACCTGATTGATACAAGGCCCTTAGGGATGAACCTTGAAAGCACAATAATGTTACCTCTTACAATTTTGTTTTCTGAGGTCTAAGGATAGATCTCAGGTTTAGGACAGCATGCAGCTTTGCAGAAGTATTTCAATGTGATAGTACCTCACCACACAACTATTAGGAAGAAAACAGTCTAAAACTGACCACCAAGAAAATAAAACCACTTAAGGTTAGCTATTTTTTTCAGTCCAACTTGCCATGTATTTTTTCTTTAAAAGCTTTTACGTTCAAAACAAGTCAAAAGGGAAAAAACCCAAGCGGTTATACAGGCACATTTCTGAAGTGCGGTGTATGATGTGCTCATCAGTACCTCTGAGGGTATCCATAAAAAGAAACAGTCGGAACAGGACTGATAGTTTATTGTTTGTGTCACTTCATGGGTTTCAGAAACTCCACTGAATCTCCTGAAGTCACAGCAGATATTCCAGGCCTTCAACAAAGAAAACTAAACCACCATGGGCAGTTGCACAGGTCTCCCTCTTCGTTAGAAATTGAGGGGTTAATAAGCTGCAAGAGTCTGTATTGACAGCTTTCTGCAGATCTAAATATCATTAGAAATCCATTGGATGGATGGTTTCTTGCTGCATTGAATAAAAATCACTCCTTTAAGAGAGACACTCCACTTGCCCACCCCTTCCACATACTTTTAGTGCAATTCATACTGGAACCATTGGTTATGGAGTAAGATCATTACAAAGGTAATTTCTTTCTGCAGCATGACTCAAGGCTATAATAAAACTTTTATTGGATCGATATCTGCTCAAGTATTGAAAGTAGTCATAAATTTTCATGGCATTAACAGAATTCAGTAATTTGCCACTCAAATGGGTCCAGATGAACGGGGCCTATGAAACTCTCTTTGAGAGTTGCTAAAGCTATTGAAATAATGTAGGTAATTTGGAAAAAAATGGTTGGGTAGTTATGTCTCAAACTATAATTTGTACATCAATAAGATCAGAGAATAACTTTCTGCAAAAGACTGACAGGCTTGTTTCCTGGCTGCCACACTGCCCCATAGCCTATTTCTCTGTGAGTTGAGTTCTGACAAATATGCTTTGCTACTAAACGAAATACAGTATTCTCTGCTCCCTTTGAAACATAGATGCTCCTTAGCCTTGCAAAAACTGGAAGCACCAACCATCAGGTAGATTATTTCTTTTTCCCAGGAAAAAGCTAAGGGAGAGAAAATATCAAGCAGTTTTTCCCCCAGTTTGCTTCATGGATGTTACTGTGAGCTACCCATTAATTTCTTAGCCATTTTTGTCTTAGGCTTTTAAATGGATTTATGATGAAACAGTGTAAAACTAGATATGTTTTACTTATTTTAAATTGCTTACCTTTAGCTCCATGACATTTTCCTTTAGGACGTTTTGTTCCTTTTGTTTGGTTGGTTTTTTGTTTGGTTGTTGTTTTGTAATAAGAAAATCTGATATGATGACATGGAAGAAAGAATAATTAAAAAAAAAACCTCCACCAGAATCTAATTAAGTTATCCAAGTAAGCTTTGTTGTTTGATTGTGGTTTTTTTCTCTACCTAAGTAAATACTCTGACAGAAGACAATTACAACATTTGCTCATCTTTAAAAAGCAGCGAATTATTTCTGGATTATTTGGTATCATTTTTGTTAAGATTTTTGAATCAGTCCTGGTTTTTAAAATGATGATGCCCCTTCAGGCCTCTACTACACTTTAAACCTTTTGTTTTTCTGACAGAATAGAGACCATAAGGAAACATGACTGAACAGAAAATCTGTTACCAGGAGGTTTCATGATGCCGTCATTTGTCTTCATGTCACAGCAGGGAGACCAGTGCCAGAGCCCATTTTGTAACGTGGTTTCTATTAGCGCTGTTGGTGCAAGCGTGACCAAGAATCAAATTCATCCCTGAACACACACGAACAAAAAAGACAATATGACCTTGGCTCTCCATCTTAGCAATCCTGATCTGCACCAATCCTCCAGAGCATCACATTGAAATGATGCATCACATTGCGCAGGCTCCTATGTGAGCTTATGCATCCCCTGATGCTCGTCTGTCATCAATTCTCCTCACCCTTGATATCTACAGAGCAGGGGGTTAATCAAGGCATCTCTCTGTTCTGGTGACCCAATCTGCCAAAACAGCCCTGGAAGCTGTCAATCCATCATTTTGCTCTAGATCAGTGCTCATTTGCCACACTACTGCTGAGCTCTATAGAGGGTTTATGCCACCGTAACTTGACACTTATACCTCAGGCATAGGTATGAAGGCCAGGCTCTAGTACCGTCCTACAGAAAGCACAAAGTCTTTCAGTCTGCATGATAAAAGTAAAATGTGTCAACTTTATTCAGGTTGCATTGTTAATTCTTTTCTACTGTAAAACATACACATTAAAAAAAATCTGGAAATGCATGCTTTGAAATATCAGGAAGACAGTAACATCATCAGCATAAGCTTTGTCCTGGTACTTACACACTGACATCAGAACTACAAAACAAAGGATGTTCTTTAACTTTATATCTGGTTATCTGAGCCCAAAGCTTCCTGGTTGATCTTAAAGGTCTTTCTGTACAGATTAGATTGAAATAAAATGCTAAATCTTACACATGATGTCAGATGAATGTGAAATTAGCTGTGAAAGACAAATAAATTACTTTAGTATCTCTATAGAAATAAAAAACCATAGAAGAATCAGTTTGCTTGATTTACTAAGCAGCTCTCTGTTAATTAAAGCTACTTTGTGAGTAATATTAAAGTAAATGAGTTTAGTTAAAGAGAATGACCACTTCTCTTCCACTGGCATAAGAAATAATCTCCAGATCTTTTCAGAAAACCATTTTCATTTAACAGGTTATTTTCCCCTCTGTTCTCAAAAGTGCCTTGCTACTGTTCTTAAAAGTGTAACTCAATTATCCAGACTCAATTTATTTGTTGAGATGATACTTGTATCAGGTTTTGTATATTTCATTAAATCTCATGTTTTTGAACACCAATTTATTAAACTCATTACATCTACAGAAAAAATTAATTTGAAAGCCTGAAAAATCAATATTCAAAAAATTTTATGAAATCCATTCTAATCTATATACTGAGGGAAAATATTGCTATAGATGCATCTGAGAGGACCATCTTTAAATCCTTTCAATATATTTCTTGATTTTTAATTAATTAGAAAGACAGCCATTTAAAGACAGAACATTAGACTAATTCCTAATACAATGCACTGAAGCATATGAAAACAAATATGCTGTACTTGCATTACATAACATGCCTCATGAAAAGTCATGTCTTGCCTTTTGTGAACTTCAATAATATAATTTTCTAAAACTCAGAGAAATGGCTGAGTCAGGTTAAAATAATTTTGTTTGCTAAAATCAAATGTAGAGCCAGATGTAGGAGAGTTAAATGTTGAGTAATGAAAGAAATGCCTTCCTAATTTTTCTGTTTTGTTATGATGATTTCTTTAGACAAGAGTTAAATTTACTATTAAAAATTATGGGTTTATATAGTTTATCATTTAACTAATGCATTCTGTTAGAAGCATCAGCACAGGTTGCTCTAATCTTAAGAAAGCAATGTAAAGGAACAGCTCTTAGAGAATAAAAATATAAGCAATATTCAGTCACTGAAAGTATCTCTCCTTCATCCCCATTTCAGCTATCTTTAAAAGAACAACAAAAAAATATTTATGGAGCACCAAGAGTTTAACTGAGATTGGGAAACTGTTATGTGCCATAAAACCTGTAACTCTATTAATCCCATGACTCCTAGGATCCAAGAGAGTTATTAATTCTATTTCCCAGGAATATCTTTTGAAGGTGTTTTGTATCTCTTGAGTATCAGGAGTCAGAGGACAATGTCCTTTTTGTAGAAATTGTTTCCCCCATTTGACCAGGTATTTCTGCCCTGTGTAATCTCACGTTTCTGTGCTGGTGGTTTGGTCACCTTTACATCATCTCCAAGGTGGTCTTTAACACACAACCTCTTGCTGAGCCAGACACAGAAGGCTATATTACAAATAATATGCACTACTATGCCTGCAGTGGACACCTAGAACTAAACAAACACCTCCATTGTCCACAGTATTATCCCAGTGATTTCCACCAAGGATGTGGTAACCACCACTCAGACCGTTGATCAACAATTTACCATCAGTATCATAAAAAATACACCTTCAAACAGCCATATACATGTGAGCCACATAGATAAATATATATCTCAGTAAAACTAGCAGTTATTTAATGCATGAGAAGAACCAGGATCCTGCATGCCATGCCATTTCCTGTGAGAACAATCAAGATACCAAAACAATATCTTCAAGTTACGATAATATTTCTCTAGCAAAAAGAGATCATGTTCTCAAATTAATCTCTTCATTCTTCATATTCAAAGGTGACACAATGTATTTTCCAGGGACAGGTTTAGGAAGTAAGATTCCTAGCCATCGTCCTGTAAGAATCAATTATGAGAAAAAAAAAATCAAACACCAAGTATCACAATTCTTGTCTTTTTCTCCCTATTCTTGGTTTTAAAATACATAATATGTAGCATGCCTATGAGAGCACTCAAATGTATAGGGGATTGTACTGTAAAGTGCAAAAAGAGTGGTTTCCCTTCTCCAGGCTAACACCTGCTCTTAAATAGAAGACAGTGCATCAAAAAAGGACATAGGGACATTTCTAGGCATTCTGCACAATTTGTAATATGTCCTGAATGCTTTTAGTACTGTTTCAGTTTCAAAGCAAGTGGTCAAGGAAAAGTGTGCTTGTTTTCCTTCTCACCCAAAATTCATGGATGTACTTGTTTTCCTTTTCACAGATGATTGCTCAGTGTGATCAACTGTTTCCCAAGGCAAAGTCTTTGTGGAACAGATTCTTATCCTGAACTTCTGCCGAAAGATGTGTAAATGCTGTTGAAGAGGTCCCTGCAGCTTTTTTGTTTGAGAAGGCTTACATATACTCTTTGTTTTCTTGCAATGAAATAAATTAGATCCACAGGACTGTGACTATCAAGACGCTGCCTAACAGGGTATCAGCTCCTGAAGGAAGGACTTACTCCACAGCTCTCTCCCAGGCACAGGGTCCTCCTCCAGGCAGGATATATGCAGCCCAGCTGCCTGTGGGCTGCCCTCCTGCAAGTTGTGCCAGGCACCAGCTAGCTAAGCAGTCTTTGGCGCAGTCCAAAACCATTTCAGGGAGCTTGATAGCTATTAAACAGCACAGACAGTCATGGGCCAGTGTTGGTCCATGTTTTATCCCAGTTTCATTACACCAGACATAGCCTATGTACCATCCATACCCATGCAACAAAATATTTTGGTGTCTATTTTAGTTAATCTTCCCCCTTCACCTAACGCTGGTGTGCGGAGCTGCCTTACTTCCTACACATGCGTACAGGAATTTCTTCTAATTACAGGATGTTTGGAGGACTGCATGACTAGATGCAACAAGGTTGTGCTGAAGCACAATGACTTGGTTAGGAGTGACGAGATTATGACTGACAAGCAAAGGAAGGAAGAAAATGGGACAGTGCCTGAGAGGAAGGGTTGAGATGAGTGTGAAAAAACCAAAAGGTCAAAGCAAAGAAAGGAAAGAAGTGAAAAAGAAAGCAAAGAGAACCAAAAAGAAAAAAACCACAGGGAAAAAGGCAGCTCAGGGGGAATGAATTGTAAATAAAGCAAGTCTTGAAGAAGGACAGGATAAAAATAATCCGTTCAAAAGAGCTGGACCTGCAGATCTCCTCTGAGCTGAATTTAGTGTTTCCAGGCCCTGAGGTGGGAATAGTCCAGACTAAAAGGAAGGGAGCTATTGTGAGTTTTTCTGTGCTGCTATTCAGATAGATGCTGCTGGCAACATTGCTCTATCCTCCATTTTAAGGTTATTGCCAAGCCCTTCATTCATTCCCATCCTTCTCACTGATAGCCATCAAAGGCCAACTGGAGTGTACTTTCCTGCATGCAGGAACCATAAAAAACAGTGGTCCTGCACCCAGTGGGAAGACATTAT
The DNA here is from genome assembly GCF_047716275.1 of Strix uralensis. Taxonomy (NCBI): domain Eukaryota; kingdom Metazoa; phylum Chordata; class Aves; order Strigiformes; family Strigidae; genus Strix; species Strix uralensis. The sequence goes on from NC_133976.1 coordinate 42,787,499, forward strand.
AACATGGCCACATAAAACCCACTTAGGAGCAGGACTTAACATCTGTACTGCTCCCCTGGCCAACCCCATTATTCCAGAGTAGCGTCCCTGGTGCACAAACTGCAAGGACTGCAGCCCACCAGTTCTCATAGAGCCACATGATTTCTATGTGAAATTATGTATTACTGTTTCCGGAACTGCAGGAAGCAGGTGGTGATTCAAGGTGAGGCTTTCCTTCTACTACACCATACACAGAGTTTCTGTCCATGCAAGTTCACAGGTAAATCCCATGTGTTAGGACTAAACTGAGGATTCATTGTTGTTATGCCTTCATCTGGTGCTTTAACTCCCTGCATTGCTCACTTGAGTTTCTGACTAATGATCAAAATTAGCTGCAGGCATGAGTCATGTGCTTTGACACAACCTGATTAACCAGTCAAAAAGGATATAGTAATTTTTCACTAAAGCAAATTTTTCTAATTGGTTCATGGTCTTTGTTTCTCTACATAATGTGTCATGAAAAAGTGTCCAATTGGTTCCTTGAAAAGTGGCCTACCTCCTACACTGATTTTCATGCAAGCTGCAGTACAAATAAAAAGCAAACAACAGTGATATAGACTTTCTGCATAAGTTTGTCTTCAATGAATACGTGTTTTTTGGCACTCCTGGATATGACATCAACTTTGAGCCTCACATAGGCCCTTGCCATTGCATAATATGCTCTGTAGTGCTGACCTCCTATGAAGAGCAGCTTCTCTTAATTATTTGCTTTTTGAATAATATATGTATTATATTATGGCATATGTAACCGAAGATTTTGCTGCAGCTATGGGACTAGTGAAAATCAGAAACTATAAATCAAGCAGACATAAGAAGGTCTGAAGTTCAGAGTCATATCTGAAGCTTTCTTCAAAAATGAATTATGTCCAAATGTCAGCTCTGGATTAAAAGGAAGTGCATCCTCCTATTTCTGAAAGATAGTTGTATATTATAAAAGGAAGCATCTTTTCACCATAGGATTAATTGAAGATGCTTCCAAATGGGCTGAGACATGCAGCACAATGCCAACACATCAGCTAGGGTCCCAAAAGTAGGAAAAGTAGCTAGAAAGCTTGCAGAACCCTTTTCCATAGTAGCTATACTTATCCTGACTCCAGTCTTAAGATATTTGGAGTTACTCCAGGTGCCGTTTTACAGGTGGATGCAGTTGTAATACCGGCTAGAGGTCTTGCAGTGCAGTTTGACTTGAAGCATGCATGGGGTACAGCCACCCAACCCACCATTGTAGGGGAGGTTCACTGTATTACTTCACTGGTCAGCATAAACCTACCCATAAGTATCACCTCCTGCAAAAGCAGAGTCCAACCACAGGATTTCAGATGATAGACTAAATAACCTCAGAAAGATCTTCATCCAAATGTTTTCATGCACCACAATGACATCACTTAAGACCCTGATGGGAAACAGGGAAAGGGTTTTTCTGAGACAGGGTGCTCAACATTTGTAGGACATTTTCACGTGGGCCCCTTGATCCAACTTGCACATTAGCTGTGGCAAGACCTCTTTTTATACTGGTTCCTTACTGCATACACGAACATCATATTTAGGTTGTGTTAATGAATTATTTAATGAAGCTTTAGTATTTCTGGTGGAAGGAGCCAGACTAGATCTTTACTTGTTGAATACCTTGCTTTTGGGTAGCTTTTTGCCCTTTCCTGAAGTACTGAGGATTGATGACAGAGACAGGATAGAGAAAATGAAGCTGCACAGCTGCTCCTCAATATTAAAGCCTCAGAAGTATTTGCCCAGCATGTCATCTTTATTACCATTGTCAGATTTGGGGTCAGAAGAGAATTTTCCCCCAATCAGGGTTGTCAGGGACTATTTTTGCCTTTCTCTAAAGAAAGACAAAGCCATGGCCCATTTCTAAGTCTTGCTTGATTTCACTCCACAAATGCCGCATGATCTTCCCTCATTTTTTTTTTCCTGTAACACAAAATAGCTGTGGCTTTTAACCTTATATGTTGGGTCTGAGCTGGCAACAACCTACTGGGAGTGTTTTGTGGCCTCTGCTGAACAGGGATGTGAGGAAATTATGTTCTACAGGGCTTTTGGTCTGAACATCTGCTGCATGGTTGCCTGTGACAAGAGGAGAAATTCAGGGTTTGTATATGATGGTTTGTGGTAAATTGTTCTTTTTGAAGTACTTTGTGTGATACACTTCCATCATAAGGTAAGGGTGGACACAGGCCACCACATGAATACTTGGCCAAGAAGAGCTATTTTAACATAAAAAGCTGAGTAGGAGTCCAGCTCATTAGAAGTTTGGGATGCACCGTTGGGATGCACTCGAAACACTTTTATCATAAAAGAGCAAAATACAGCTGAGACATCCAGCAGAGCTAACAACACCTCACCTACATGAAAACTATGACTTGTAAACAGACTCTTTTCCTGTCCTGGTGTCTGTGACCCTGCGGCAGGTTCAAGCAGAGATCTTTTCTTTGAGTGTGTGAAACGTGCACTCCCTGGCCCTCAGTGCTGCCTTCAGGTCTCTGCAACAGCAGCTGGCAGCAGCAGGCAGAGCCACTGGGCAACTGCCTGAAATGTGCAGACAGATGAAGGAAGGGCTGGGGGAGCCCTTGTTGTGCTCAGAAAGCAGCAGGTTCACAGTAATGTGGCTGTTACCATGGCGTATTAATTTCTTTTCCTTTCTTCCCATTTTCTCAATGCCACTTATTTCTTTTTGCCTTAGAAAGGGCTCTTCTCCCCACTCACCTTTTTTTTCAGAGAAAGGATAAAAGCAAATGGGAGGGGAAGCAGAGGAAGGCAGAGAGAAAATGCCAGCGAGCCGTGGGAGGGCTGGGAGGAGTCACACTGAATTGTGCTCCCACGTTTGTCCGTGTTTGTGTGAATGCAACAGTCCATCAGGCCTGCATCATTGTTTTTTTTTCTGGGTGCTTCATGTTCATTTAAGGTTGAAATTTGAATCTGAAATGATCATGAACAAGCTGATCAGGAAAGGCTTCACAACTACATCAAAAACAGAACAGCAGAGGAGAGCAAAACAGAGCATCTTTTATTAAATTATAACCTGAGGCTACTGACTCCCTATAAGACAATATGTGAATCAGTGGAATAAGCCCCAGTGAGCACAACAAAGAGATTCATTAGCCAGGGAACTAGTTATTATCTAGCTACTGGAAAGTTGTCCTGCCACTGAATCTTGTAATGAAATGTTCAAACTTTTAAATTAATTGAAAAGAAAAAGTAATGAAGAGAGCAAGCAGTCTGCCAAATTCCTGAAAGGCAAATTGTTAAATGTGCACATGTGAACATAAAATATATTATTTTTCCATCTTTCATCTTTCCTTTGCCACTTCATTTTTCTTCTCCCTTCTTTGTGATCTCCTCCTCCCACCGGCTCAAACCAGTATGATGAATACACAGAGGCTCTTGCTTCCAAGGGCTGTTGATGGGTGTCCCATGACTCCCGGGGACTTGTGTACCCATTGGGATTACACCAGCAAGGCTGAACAACCTGTGAGGCAGGCACACATTAAAGGGGAGTGCAGAGAGTGATGCACCGATGGGAAAACCACCACGCCATGCTTCAGTGCCCATCCGCTACTCTGACTGAAACCACCCCATTTCAAAGTAACATGTTCTAATAGTGTAAATAAACAATAACTTAATCCTTCCCTCAGGAGAATTACGTAAGTACCTTCAGCAGCAGTTTACCCTTAGGCAAAAGGATGATAGTACCGAAAAAAAAATTTAAATCAATGGAACAAACCTGAGTAACATTTAGTCTATTATGAGAACATTAACATAGCAACAACAAAACTGCTACAAATAATTTAGATTATAATTAAGGCCATTAAGGAAACAGGCACTCTATTAAAACACATCTGTACGCTTATACCTACATGCTGCTGTTTTTCTTATTTCTGTAGGGAATATTGCCTTTACCTACCTCTTACATAACACTGCTGCCACAGTTTATGCAAGGGCAGCCAGGGGCCGGAAAGGACTTCAGCTGATGGTATCTTTGTCCCTAATGGAGAAGCAAGAAACACACTGTTCCAGTTTTCCAGGAGAAAGGGCATACCTAGATTTAGATACATATCTTCTTGTCTGCAGAACACAAGCTCTCTTCTTGCAAAAAGAAAACTTTCTTTCCTAAGCAAATAATATTTAATTTTCTAGCAGTCTGTAGCACTGTGGAAAATGTTTCATTACGACAGACTGTAAGTTGTTACTCTCCCTGTATCAACACGAAGAGGGTTATGCAAGCTGATTCCACAGAGCCCAGATATGAGATAAGCATAGATAATGTTGATACAGATACTAGAGATGAGCTTGAATAATTTGAGAACGGAATTTAAAAAACAAGGCTGGTTGTCAGCAACTAGAGCACTAACGGGACAACAATTACTGTGTGCAAGTGCAGGACACAAGCAAGCTATGTCACCACTCAGCAAATGTGAGTTGTAATGTATGGGGGGGTATCACCGCACATGAAGGTAGCCTTGATGTCTTTGGACTCAGGCTACAAAACAGATAACAGGAATGAACCTGATCTCAATATGCTGATGGTCTGTTCCCTTGATATACTGCTGAAGCAAAGGAAGCTGGAGAATTTTTTTAGTGTTAGTTCACCTCTATGGCTTGTGATCATGCTCCCTGGACTATAAAAAGAAGACGACCTTGAAAACAAAGAGCAAATAGGTGTTTTGGAGAAATTGCTTTTATCCAGCCTTGGTTTTAACAATATTAAGAAGAAAATAGTAATCTCTTTTGGTGTCCAAATTTGGTTGGTGATCAAGAAATATCTGATTTCTTCCACTGGCTGTAAAATTTGTAACAGTTTCTTGACTTTGTTGAAAGAGCTGCTTTGATGGATTGTGCTTCATTGTCTAGGGATGTCCTCACCACTGGTATCAAGAAAATGTATCTCCTTATCCAGTCTGGCAGTAGGGAAAGAACTGTCGATTTCAAGGAACTCCAGATTGCTAATGACCGCCTAACTCTATTTTGCTTTACTACATGGTTACAGTTTGGCCTTCTTCATCGTTCCTCTAATCAAATACCTTGTGTCTTTGGGCCTGCAAAATGAGGCTTCCTTTGAGAAGTCCAGGTAGGCAATAGGAGCACTTCCAGGTCAGCAACCAAGTGGGATTTACATCTTCAGCAGATTCACAAACAAAATCAAAAATATCAAATAATTGCTGGAAGAAAAGAGGATAGCAAACCTGAAGCTGTCTCTGGCTTAGAAACTGAGTATTTACATACCCTCATAGCAATGTGAAAAACAAGAGGATCTTTCCTGTTGTTCAAAAAAACTCAGGACAGCAAGGACTGCAGGCCCACCCTAAATGAAACTCCAATTGCACAGCACAGCAGCACATACTGGGTCCTGACACAATTGCTGGGCAGCTAGAAGGAACCCTTAGGTCTTGAGTCTGGTGAAGAGAAGTGTGAGACTCAGCACTAATGGGCTGTTAACCCACTCACTACTCATCACACACATTCACAGTATTGACTTTATTGGAGTTCACTTTATGTATGTGTTTCTTTTATGTGAGACATTAGGATGCACAGGACTTGGGAGTTGACTAGCTATGAATGTCTGTTTAACAGTGACTTTGGCTGTAACTAAGTATTATCTCTTAAGCTTTGAAGTTGGCACCATTTTTGGACCTTTAACCTTCTTTATAAAAACATGCTTTGTTGGCATCACAATAAAATTTCCAGTAGTTCTGCTTTTGTGAGAATTAAAATACACCTTAACTCACTTCTGGATGTACTCAGTCAGTGTTTTTTTCTTGAAGTATGAAGAGAATTGCAACCATTATCAGCTTTGCTGCAGAGAAAGCAAGCACCTGACAAGCATTTTATTCCATACTCAATTTAGAGCATTAGCACAACAATTAAATGATTGATAAAAATGAGCAATTCTCCAAAATTTGTACAGGGTCATGTTTACTCATTCTGAGCAGGTTTTTTTTTAACAGGAATACAATGAGAGTCACTCTTTAACTGTTTTTCCAGATTAGACATGTCATCACTGTATTATTTAAAAATAAAATCTTACTCAGCATTCTATTTCTTTTTTTGTTTCTAATTTTTGCTGAGTAGAACTATAGTAATTGGATTCCTTCATTCCTCCTCCTACATCATCCTGGGTCAAAAAACTCAGGTGATTAAAATGAAATGGAGCAAGTAATGGATAAAGCATTAGTATCAGCACAAATGTACTGATTTGAACTCCTTCACTGGACAGTGTATCCCTCCCACCTTTGCAGGATGGTTTGAAGTCTGCTGTTGTACAGAACAGCTATGAAATTTGGCTCCTGAGAAAATTACGCTTCAAGTACTGTGTGCTTTTAATTTATTCACAATGGCAATAGCATTCACAAGCAAACTAAGAGCCTTTCCAGCTGAGAAATTAGCTGAATTACAATGTCCAAGGCATTCTGTTTCAAAACGTCTTTAACATGCCCAAAAGGTCTTCTTAATCCACCCTTTACTAAAATGGTGAATTGTTGCTCCCTATGATAGTGTTTAGTCTCTTGATATGAAAAGCTCACTCAGACCAGGGCACTGAAGAAGTCCTCTTGCACAGGCTTGGATTCCTATATTTCAAGCAGACTATGCCTTTATGAATGCTTTGTAAGGGGTTCATTGATGACAATGTGTGAGAAAATGTGAAAATACTGGGTTCAGGTTATCCTCTGGAGATTTTGCAAGTTCCTGACAGCTTGTATTGGTTGCTGTAGAGAAGGGCAGGCTGCAGCATCAGCAGCTGGAGCAGACACCACCACCTTCAGAGGCTCTCCAGGGTGCTCCAGCTGCTGCATTCCCCAGCGTGTATTCCCTGCTGTATTCACAGCCATCAGTCAGTGAATTAGGAAGTTTCCATAGTAGCAAGCTGGAAGTAATACAAATGTCGCAGGTCCTGTCCCTCTCCATACACAAATTGTTCTTGGCAGATCCCTTGTGTTACGTACAGCTGCTCTGGTTCCAGAGCTGGCCAGGAGAAGTATCAGGTCTGACAACTTGAAGATGGGGGGAAATCAAAACATACTTTGATACAAGTCTGTTTTTCTGCTATTTCTTTCTCATTCTTCCATCTGTGTGCATCTCCACTGGATACACAAGCTAGTATCTCTATTTTGGTATTTATTGCTGTCTCATCTCTTCCCCGAGAAAAAAAAGTTCCCCAAAAGCTCAAGTCTCAATTTACCACTAGTTTCTGAACTGTAGGAAATGACTGCTTAGGGGTTTAGCCTGCTCTTTTGATCCACTAACAGGATCTTTCCAGGACACATGCCAACTCGTCTTTATTTGCATTCTCCTATTTATGACAGCTCTGTGACCTTGGATACTATGGGACTGAGAGTACTTCTGTGAAAACTTCACCTTTTTCAAGTACTTTACCAACTCTGGGTATCAAATAACATAACAAAGCATCAAAAATAGCACATCTCCCAAATCAGAGCCAGCATTTACGAAGGGCTGAACACAACTAAGCATTTTGATGACCTCCTCTGATAAACGATCATTTTCTTTCAATCATGTGGTGGTTTAGCCCCTGCCGGGGTCTGAGACCATGCGGCCGCTGCCCCTCCCCCACAAAGGGAGTGAAATACAAAGCCCCAAGACTGAAATAAGGAAAGGTTTAATACAACAGTGCAATAGCAACACAACAAACAATAACAATAAGAATAACAGTGATAACAATGAACAAAGTATATACCGATACAGCAGTGAGAGAACCGGCTGCGCCAAACCATGTGATCACCGATTTTTCCCGCGCTTGCGCCGCCAGGATGTGACATCAGCATGGGATATGAATAACTCGGCTAGAGCTTCCCCCACACTGCTGGGGAAACTTAACCCTATCCTGGATAAACCAGGACAGATCAGTACCTAGAAAATGCAAGAAATAACAGTATCATAAGGAGAGTCCTTGCTGCTCAAAAGGTGATTTTGTCTGTATTTTATCTATGCGGTTTTCTCCCACAGGAAAAGGCATAAACACTAATGAGTGTGGATTGTCAGCTGCAAGAAATCCAAGTTCTATTTTTGGACAAGCAGGTCAAAGCTCAACTCCAAAAGCACATAACATTGCATGTTATAAATTTATTTCTCTCCAAAAAGGTACTTGGATGCTCTAGATATCTATCTTTTCCAAAAGAGAAATCCTTAGGTGCCCAAAGGTCTAAGCATGCCCAGAAGCATCTCAGTGCTGAATGATTTTGTCTTTGAAGCACTGAAAAAATACATTTATTCAGTAATCACTAAATATAAAGCTCATAAACATTAATAGGAGCAGACACTGAAGCCCAGGTCTCATCACTTCCAAATGAGCGCCCAAAACACAAGGATAAAGAACTGTGCACCTTGCTTTTTGTCTCCTGTTCATCCACACACATGATGTATGGTAATCCACCGTACATGAAGTAATTAAGCAGGGGGGAGGGGGCTGAGAGAGGCCTGTAATGCTGCTGTTACAGAATGCTTTTGGAAGGCAGTAAACACGAGATTAAATCCTAATGCATAAAAAACCTAATGGAAATTCAGTCTCCCACATTTCATTGTCATGCCTGACCTGTTAGCTTATAAAGAGGTATCACTAGTTTGGAGGAACCTAATTTCATGATGTCTTATGAATCTTGAGTGACCGGAAGTATCAGAATAAAGGTGTATATTTTGTACTAAGATCCACTTCTCTCCACACATTTCCTCCTTCCTGTCTAATGCAGCTCTGGGCTCATCCCCAGCTTCGGGTGTGCTGCACAAGGTAGGCACCCCAGGTCAGTGGGGACCATGGGTGCTGTTGCAGGGCCAAGTGCCTAAAATACAGATGCTGCAACATAAAGTACTGCCAGCTCCATTATGCTTAATAGATGGAGCTTTCAGGCACAGATCCTGGATCCCCAGATATTTCAGCATCTTAACAATTCAAGCAGTACTTCTGAGCATTGTCACTAGTGCTGCAATTGTAAAGGAATTTCTCCTCAGGGAAAGAGATAAGATACCTCACTTTTTTTACGGGGCACCACATAAAAGGGGCGAGTGCACAATAAGTGTTAGTGGGAGCTTGTTACTGTAGAGTAACTGGTTTGTATCTCAAAGCCTTGATTTTAGGGTTTTCAATAGAGTTTAAGAAGGCTTAGTCACAGAGTTATTTATTTTCCATTTTCAGGGAAAACGTGCTAAGTGCGAGCCTTCAGTGCTGCTACCTCTGCAGCCTAAGACTTGAATCTTAAGAATAAATGACTTTCCAAATTTATTATTACACAGTGAGTTTTCATATTATTGGCTCCAATAAATCTGGAGTTTCTTGGAAAGCTCATTGATGTTTATCAACTTCTATCACAAGAGAAAGCAAAGGAAATCCAGACTTTAAGACAATTTTTTATTTAATATCACTACGGTATGACAAAATTCTGTTTTGCTTCCATGACCTGAATTGCCCATCATTTTTGTACTATATTCAGCTTTTTATTATCATTTATAATATTATTTTAGGGGAAAATATCTGAAAACAGCATATAAATAAGAAAATTATTTAAACAGGTGTCTGCTTTTTCCTATGTTAAGTATATTTCTGTCTCTGAAGGGATACAAAGATGTGCACATATACCCATTTTGTATATTTTTATGCATAGTTATTCAAGTAATAAATGCACACAATCACATTGAATATTATGTATCAGTCAGTATTTAGAAGCAGAAGAAATGATGTTTGATCTTGGCAACATTCTCTGTCTCTCCAGATAAGAATGACGGTTGTGTGCCAGGTTAAGCATTTTGTTCTCCAGACTTCATTAAAATGGGGTTACTAAATATATGTGAGAACAGTGTCCCTTCTTCAGATCAATGGAGAGTATGAGTATTGTCAGATACATGGCATGGAGATTCATTTTTTTGCAAGCACCCAGCCGAGCCCTACCTTTCTGTCATCACAACCGTGGGGGTCCCAGCATGTCCATGAAGCTGCCAGCTTCTTCAGCATTCCAGACCAGCTCTGGAGAGGGGTATAGAGCATTTGCACATGGGTCCTACCCAGCAGCCAAGGCATAGGAGGGACTGAGCCTGGAATTCAAACAAATGCACAATCACAGCAAAGACCTCTCCCTGGCAGCAAGCCCAACTCTCCGCACCCTGCAACAAGAGGGTAGCTGCAATCCCAGCCTCTACAGGCTGAAGTGTGACACCAAACTACCGCCTTCTGTGGGCTCTTGTGACACTCCAGGAGAGAAGGCAAGAAAGGAAAAGAAGAATGTTTGATTTTCCATTCTTTCATCTCAGATCTGCTTCTCTTTTTTTCTCTCTCTTCTTTTTACTTCTCATATTAAATTTCTCTGACATGCAAGGTAGGCAGCTTTTATTGCTACATTACTGAAAGTTTTCTGGTTCAGGTTTCTGAACCAAGTTTGTGTCTCTTTCTGGGAGGGGTATTACAAGTCCTTGTCATAAGAGAAGTATAGAGCTTCACAGGGAAAGGAATGCAAAATGTTTCCAGTAGTGTGCTCTTTTTATTCCCTCAAAAATTGATGAAACTAGTGACTTGTAATTAAAAAAAAGAAGTCATTAACACATTCATAGCCATACCAGTGGAGGTGAATTAATATTTCTTTTAGTGCTTAGCTTCCGTTTGTTACATCTGTTCCTATTTTTTCTGCAGAGGGTTATTAGAATCTATGTTGTTACACTTAATTTTATTTTGTAAAATTCTTTATTGTTCTTTATTGTCTGAAGGAAGTGAGGAAAGAACCATCAAAATAGAAATAACCAAGGAGGTTTATCTTTGTCTGATAATCCTCTTCTAGAAAACATGAGTGCAGCTCTACAGAGTTCAGTTGAGTTTTGCTGAACTTTGTGAATGAAAACTTCAGTGTTGTCTTTGGCCCTAAGTACACAAAATATTCCAGCATGCCCTCTGTCATGATCATTGTGTCTTACATGATGTCACCATGGGATCTCCCTTCTTCCACCCCTAGTCTGTATACTATTGGATATTAGTTAATTATCACACATTTAATGGAAAAGATTTCAAATATCTTCAAGCTCTCGAAGTCAGCTGAACCTGGTGATACTATAATGTCATTTTTAGGGAGTGAATTATGTTTTATGTTCTTCTGTTGTATTAATAAATTCTGTTGTTCTGTGGTTGGTATGAGATGATACACAGGCACACAGGTACACAGAGACACAGATCTAGCTAAACAAATCATATTATACATTCCAAATTATTAAAAGGAAAGCATAGCTATTGACATCACTTAAAATGTTATGTTACTGTGGTTCATTTCTATGAAAGGAAGGTATTTTTATGCTCTGCTGAAGCAAGCTAACACAGCTTTCCACTCCCCTACAACATAAAGAGACTCCAAAATGTGATAATCCATCACTATACATGGATAATTATTAAAGAAATGAGGGCTTCTGATTTCTCCACTTGTACAGGATGTCATTTCCAACGAGCTATGAAGTCAAAGATAAACCACTCAAGCTTATACTAACAAGGTCACCCTAGAGGTAGGACACTGTAAAGGTATAGGTTCACTGTTAGCGTCTGTGTACAGCATTGCAAAGAGCAAGCAGTGGAAGGCAATCTGGGCATGTTCTAGCTCCTGAAACCCAAGTGAGAAATCCAGGCCCCTACTGCATGTATAAATGTACCAAGAGCAATAATCATTCTACAGTTTTGCTCCATTTTAGATGTCCTTCCAAAATTTGTTACAGGCCACTTACCATTCATATACAAAGCTAAGAAACATAAAATACTGTCAGGAAGAACTAAGAATAACGCGAGCTGAATCCAAACAAGGGACCTTGTCTGGCTAACCTCAGACATCTAAACACAGAACTCAGATCTTTATAGTACCTTTGCCAATTCTGACAAGGGAATTATTAAGCAAAACACTGATTACTTGGTATTGCTAAGTGTCTTAATGTTCCTCCCAGCTAGCTTTAGGAAAAAAAACCTAATTCCTTTCATTTGTCTTTTTTTAACTCCAGCATCATTAGTCCCAAAGAAATAAAGGAGATGATAGATAAGTTTCTGCAAGTGCTTGTGACTTGAAAGGCTAAAGAGCAGGGAAAACATTCAAATGCTCTGACGTCTTCATAGCACTTCCCAATTGCCTTCTCCAGCAGCAGGATTTTGTAAATCCTACTTCATGGACCCTTATAATTGTGTTTCTAAGAGCTGCATTGTGAGTCCTGCTGGGTGTCTACAAAACTAAAAAATGCTGTGATGTGACACATTGCAACACCCAGGTCCTCTTTATGGATCCTCTGCAAATTGTGTCGCAGCCTTCAAGTGGTTCAACTGCTCTACCTGTGCACCAGAAAACCCCAAGTGTAGAAATGTATTTCTCTTCGTGCTTGCTGGCAGAGTTCCTTCCATCAGCCTCTGTTCTCTGTGTAGAGCTGCTCCAGTTCTCTCTGTGGTCTAGGCACTGCCTCCACACAACTAGGTTTATTAACAACCTTAAGATGTGCTTATTATGAAGCAATCATGTATGTCATAGTAGCTAGTTCATCTTAGGAGTCTGACTGCAGAATCACAGCAGGGTTGAATAGCTCATAATATGTCTTGTTAAAATGTGGGAAGATTTCTTGTTGATGGAGAGAGAATATAATGAGCATTGGAATTACTTTTAATTTCTTCTTTTATTTTTGTGAACTAATTTGTGCTGATTGGTCCAATATGGATCCTCTCGGATCCATCTTGGAAGTAGCCACCATTAGGGAAGCAATGTTGGGGCTGTAGGAGCACAAGTACAACCTGCTCAGCTGCTACAATGTGCCTTCCATAAAGAACCAAAACATATAAATGTTGTTTCCCAAAAAGAGATTCAACTGTCACTGAAGAGCAGGTACAAGAGACATTTAAAAGTTCATTGTGAAAACTAAAGAAAGAAAACAGAGGAAGGACTGCACTCAGAATACTTTTAGGCATTCAAGGACAAGTCAAAAGCCTAAATAGATCTTTGGATCTGGGCCCCAGAGTGCCAAAAACAAAGGTGAGGAAGGAGATAGGATTGTAAGTGGGCAAGTTGAATAAAGAAGCCTTATTTTGATGTAGAATATGCAAGAGCATGCTTGCAGGCAGTGGGACAGGAGCCAACAGAGTTGAAGGTGAGGCTGAGATAATGAGAACAGAAATAAAGGAGGAAAGGAAGTTTGAGATAGCAGGGACTGAAGGGATGAGAGGCAGATAATAGTTCTCAGACCTCAGAACTGGAGACAGGCTGTGACAGGGAAGGGGAAATTAATGGTGAGGCAGCAAAAGGATGGGGAGAGGCAGAAACTCTAGTTAGACTCATTTTTGTAAGAGATGGTGAAGAAGTATGAGAGGGAGGCAATATGGTCTAGCAGCAGTGATGGGAATATCGTCAACAAAAACAACAGAGGGTAACTTGTCAGACAAGATATTTTCTCATAACTTACTGTATCAAAATGTAATCTCCATCATCATCATCATCATTAGAAACAAGAGCGGAAAATATTCACCTCTGAATATCTGACAATCAAATCCATTCTTCAAGAGTGTGTGACCAAAGACATTTCTCTACACAATGAATTGCAAAGTTTTCCTGCCATTTGGAAATAATGAAATTAACTGAAATATAAAAATTACTGCTTGAATGCCAACATTTTCATCTTTTTTTAGAATAATTCTACTTTTGAAATAGGTATATATTTTTATGGCATTTTGGCATTAAAATTTAGTTCCATGAAGGGGAAGGGGCAGCTGCAATCAGAAAACAGGAGGGGATCATATAGACAATATAGGTCATTATGGCCTGCACATCATACTGGATTGTGGCAGAAGAAAGATTAAGGATTTTATTTTCCTTCCATAAGTAAAAAGTATGCCTGAAAGTCCATTAAATGAAACTGTTTTTATAAAGCTTTACAGAAAAATAGGTTAAAGGTATTCATAGCCATTCCAAAAACAAAATTTTCAAAATAATTATTATTTATTTGTGGAAAGGATAAATTTTTTCTTAAAGAAGGAGGCGGATTTTCAGGCAGCACAGTGTAATCACTACTGGGGAAGAAGAAGGGAAAAAGCAGATGTCTTTCTGGAGTTATCACATCCAAAATCACTGATTCCCATCAAATGGCCTATGGTTCCATGTCAAGGCTGTGACCTCAAAGGAGGATGTGCTGCAAAGGATTTCAAGGAGCTTCACTCAGTCAGCCACACACCAGAGTATTGAGAAGCTGCCTGGGAAAACATGTCACTGTTGGGGAGATAACACTGACCAAGCAGCAGCCTTTCCACTGCAGATGGAGCCTGGGCATGGACATATTGACTTCCAGGCTAAATTGTCATGTGCAAACCCGAATTATTTTCTGAATAATCCTCTGATTTGAATCCACCTCAAGGGATGGAGAAATTCTCTGGCTATGGTGAAACACCAGCAAACTGGATTAACTTTGCTGTAGACATTTTATTGGTAGGAACAAGTAATAAAATCCCATTCGTTGCTCATACACAGGTCCAACTGTGGTTCAGCAGGATTTCAGAAATAAGGAGATGAAGCTGTGTGAGCAACTTACTGTGTATATCCTTTCCCAAATTTTAAGGGAAGTCTTCAGCCTGGATCAGATTTCAGGGCAATAACAAAGCCATTGCTGTTCTTTTCCATAAAGAAAGGAAGGCCCACACAGACCTGCAAGATCTACCTGATATTTACACCTAGAGATTTCAAGAGACAGCCTCGCTTATCACACATCAAGGTTTATTTCTCATTCAGAGTTTGATGCAAGCATCCCTCTTCAATTACAGAACACCATGGTAAAATGATTGCACTTAGGTATGGGACGAGCACAGTTGTCTTTTAGATTGTATTCTGTGATCAGAGGTGAGCTGAAGACATGTATTCCCACCCACAGAAAAAAGGAAGCCCAAGCACTTCTTTATGTTTTTGGAATTACATACTGCGCAAAAGCAGTCTCTGTGAAAGTGAAACATCATTTGCCATCACCATCCCAGTCAGTTTTTTCAGGCTCACATTTTTCTCACCAAAATTTGTGCAAGCTTTAATTGTTTGCTATTGCTATAACATTCCTATTTGTTCCTCTTTTATCTACGCCCTATTTTCTTCCTTCCAGACCTTTCTTCTCTCTAAGCGTCTCATGAAACACTTCCAAGGGTTGCCCCTCCCTTACTGTCACCAATCCATGTTATTCCATTTAGTGTTGTTTTTCTGTAGGAAAATCCCCTCAGAATACCTTAGGGCAACTGTGAAGAACTCTTGGTCATATTAGGATGTTAGTAGATGACTGAGTGATTTTGATAAACCGATAACCTACTTGTCTGTATTTAGTCTAAATATTTCTTTACAAACGCAAAAACATATGGGCATGTCTGTCCCAAGCAATTCACTGTGGCAAGGAGGCATGCCACCCTTACCAAGATGAAGTTGATTTGATAAATGCGTTCCTAACAGGGCAGCTCCATTCAAGGGAGTGACCTCAGGCCCTGGGGACAGTACCATACCCTGAGCATGGCACTGCACCAGGGCTCAGTGCAGCACTGCAGCCTCCTGCCCAAAATACCCTGTCTGATGCTCACTTGGGGGTGACTGTCCAGTGCTGTCTCACACCGGGCAGGCTTCCCAAATCATCATACAAATGCAGCAGTGCTCAGGCTTATAATTCACTCAGCACTTCAGAAAACCTAATGTCCTCATCTTTGTCCATCAATATTCACGCTGTGATGCTTGTGAATGCCTTTGAAAACATTCAGTTCTCTTTTGTTTGTATTTGATGTCTTTAAGGACAGCAATTTGTAAACTGACTTTATGTACAAACTTCACCTTTTTTAAACACAGAGAATTATACCGATACAAAAAAGAGGAGTCTGTCTTCTCCCCACCTCCCCCAAGAATCACCTGCTCCCAGGCATGGAGGACTTTAAACTTTATTAGATGGATTTCAATTTAATATTTTTTTTTCTTAACATGAAAAAAACCAAATATTTTTTGCCATTTCTTCCCTCATGAAATATTAACAGTGCTTCTCTGACCTTTTACCAAAAAGGATAATTAATAAATTAATAATAATAATAATAATAATAATAAAGAAGCAGACATTTTACATGGAAGATTTGAACACAAACTGCTAAAGCCTGGTGAAATTATAAACCATCAAAAAGAACATTATCAACTTAAAGCATAACTTAGATTTTGCCAGATCCAGTCATAGCCTCAAATGAGACCATGACAACTAAATGTTTCCAGAAGCTAAACAGAAATATAACTCATAGAGGTCACAAACCTGATGAAAACAGGGCTTACACACAGAAGATCCATCTTACTCCTAGGAAAGACTGGGAACTGTGTTAAAAAGAAGAGTTCCCTTGGCTGTGAAAATAATGTGGAATGAGAGAAAAAAACATGTGAGGACCGTTAAAGGTCCTGACATAAACCGGGGATCAAAACACTGGAGGTGAAATCCTGGCCTCTGTCAGGTTGGGTATTGACTTCAGCAAATTGAGGCTTCACTCTGCATCTGCACCACAAGGTAGGGAAAAGAAGCATCTGCTTGGTTCCTTGAACTGTTCTCTTTCAAGTTCTGTTTTGTTTGCTTCTTCTTTGTTCTTTGCATCTATTACGTGTTCAATGGAAGCTGCTTCTCTTTTGTGTCATTTCATAGTCAGCAGTAACCAGTCACTGTGGGGCTCAGCGAAGAGAGAGAGAGCAAGGCCAGCAGCTGGGCGTCAGCTCCTTCTGGGCGCTGTGGAGAGCTCAAGAAAAGCTTTTGAGGCTGCCATAACCACGTGGAGTAAAGATAAAAATTACACAAGTCTTATCATAGAAAAAGAGGCTTGAGGAGATTACAGAGAACAAACACATAAGACAGCGCTACTTCAAAAAATACAAACTGAAAGTGTGGCTGCCAGTGCAGCGCCCATACAAGAAAGCTTATTTCGTTCCGGGGTGTGCAGGCAGCGTGGAAGCTGAGCTATCATCTCGTGCCACCTTGCACAGAAGAAATTCAAGGCTGTGAGTCCCAGCTACCCTGACACAGAGCCACAGGGTGCCTGGGGTATCCCTGGGAGGCAAGTCGCTACACCCAGAAGGTGCATAGAGCCACACGCCAGTTCTTTCCAGGTCTGGCAACATGCAAGAGGTAGGCAGCAGCCCTGGACAGAGAGTGCTGCAGGGCTGCAGCTCCCAGGCCCCTGGCAGCAGGGTGGTGTTGGTGCCCACACATAGGTGGACAGTGCTGTTTGAAGGTAGGCATCAGGAATGGGATAAGGAGGAGAGACATTGCCACCTTGCATTTGAAAGAGCGGGAATGGGACTAAGCTGAAAAAGGTTAGGTTAAGCCTATACAGCAGGAAAAGTGTTTAGACAATAATGGTGATTGGTGCAATGATTCAAAAGTGGGATAGGACCATTTTCATACGGTTTAAGGTAATAGGCAAGATGGCTCAGGAAGGGTTTGCGCCTACATGAGCAGCAGCCTGGGTGAACTCTGGCCTCTGGAAGTCACTAAGAGTTTGCTGTGCATGTCTACAGATCCCAGTCCTACTGCAATAACCTTTATTAATAACATGGCTAAAATGTCCCAATCCCTATTTAGTCTTTACATAATAATGAGCCTGAATAAGCAATCTGGTATTTACCCAAAGCTCCCACTGATTTCAGTGGCAGCTGGGATTGCTCAGCAGTTCTGAAAATCAGGCTACTTATATTTAGCTATTTAAATATGGAGTTAGGAACCTAATTTTAGATGTTCAAATTTTAAAATTTTGGCCCTAATATTCTGTATCAATTCTTTTTCCTTTACTTTCAGCAAAATTCTGAGGAAAATAAGAATATTATGAACAAATGGTGAGATTATTTTTTTATTCTCAAAAGATTGCAAATATCTCTTTGATGACTTCTTAAAATAGCTGTAGCTTCCAAACCAATACATTCAAATTAACTTTAACCATGTACACTGGTTATATTAAGGATAAAAATCCATCATGCAAAGGTTTTATTTCCCCAGGTTTAATTTCAGAAAGTTTTATCTTATTTTCTGGAGAATAAAAGTTTGACCAGGGCTCCAGGCAGTAGAATCATATCCATTAGCCCTCAAAAAGGAAATGTATCATTATGACTTTTTTTCCCAGAAGTTATGATACCAATCATACTGTGATGCATGTGCTTGGTCTAATTATCCTTTTATTTTTTCCTCCAGTAAGTTAATTGTATTATACTTCAGAGAATATTTTTAATACAATAATCCAACTGAATTGTTGAGGCCCACTTCTTCACCCCTGCAGCTTCACAGAGATTTCATATAAAGAGCGTGAAAGAAGGATACCCTTCATTAAATTAATCACCTGTGCTGCAGTACAATTTTCATTTGGTTCTCCTGTGCTTCACAAACAGTGGATAAAAATCCATGCTTTTTCTTGTTTTTTTCTTAATAAATGAATACAAAGTATGATGACTTCCTAAAAAGTGGTCCCAGTGAGAAGCACCTTATTTACTTGGCTGGAACACCTCACCTGCCCTAACAGACATGACTTCCTCAAAAACCTCTGATTTTTTGTGCCTTCTGGGAGCAAGCTATGACATTGCGAAAACACTTTACTACATCTCAGTCCTCTGTCAGAGGTTCCCACCATGCCAGCTGATGGGACTGTGTACATGGACCCTACCTGCTTTACTGGAAAGTCAGACAGCTAAACTTAATCTTATTATCACTGGCAGTCAAACCCAGTCTGCCCAGTGGACAAAGGCGAGAGGGGTGCCCATTTTTATTCTCTCTGCTCTGCTCTGCTGGGGGAAGCTGGACTGGGTAATCTCCATCAGAAGATGGTAACAAACAGCCCTCAGGCAGTAAGAATTTAAACCACCACAGCCGCTTGGTAAGTAAACATATTGTATTGATGTCTTTAAATAAAAGAACTACCACCAAAAGAGCAATCAGAAGACTTATACCTTTTTCCTTTGGTCTTTCTTTCTCTTTCAAATTTGCTATTCCCACTACAGGGACTGTGGCTTCTCTTTTCTTTTTTTTTCTCCTTCCTGTTTTTCTCCCAGGATGGCTGATCAATCAGCAATTCTTTCCCTCTAGATCCTTCACCTTCTTCCTCTCTTTCAAATATATTTCCATTTCTTCATATAAATCTAATCCCCATTTGAACATCCCTCTTACTCGTCTAAGTCTAAGATTACTGTAGGGCTTCCTTATGCAATGAACATGAAAGCTACCCTCCCTGCCTGACTTTCTTTAAAAGTCATAAATCTGCAGGCAGAGACTAACGTGGCTGTAAATCCCTGAGTATCTCTGTAAACTGAATGCTGATGAGAGCCTTTCATGGAGCCCTGGATATATGCTCAGTCACACAGTAGCATCAGTGCAAGTGGTCAATGTATCCAGAAGAGGAGAGCTGCACAGAAGAGATGAACTGGGAACTGGGAGAGAGAGGGAGGGAGGTGGTCTGTATGTTAAGAGCTTTTGTTGCCCTTTCAAAGAAGTAGGATAGCCCAAAGGCTGTCTTGTGAGATAGAAAGGAAGAAAAGCATAGATGGGATGAATCAGGCAAAAACACATTTCAGCTACATAACTAAATATACATGGATCTTTACCCAAACTAAATAGAGGTCAAGGATCCTCAGTAGTTCCCCAGTTACTCCAATTACCAGATTCACATTTCCAAGGTCACATTTTAAGGAAACAGTTAATAAATCTCTGATTGAGGTGGGGCAGTCAGAGGAGTCTACATTTTAACTTAAACTAAAGTTAATTCCTCCACATGGAGTTCTCTAACTGCCTGTCTCCCTTACTGCCTTTCTTGTGTTTTCTTCCTTGGAGTTGTTCAGGATCTCTGACACTAATTTGTTTAACAAATAGAGACAAAGCTCTGACCATTCTGCTTGGCATATTTAAGAGGCAATCTCCGTATAAATTTGGCACAGGAAGTAAAGTTGTACAAAAACAGTTTATGCTGAAATCAAACTGGAAGAGGTACAGATATCATGATCATATTTTTCACTGAGAACATATAGAACAACTAGGAAGGGACATGCAACTGTTTCCCAAACATATTGAATACAAGATTACCAACAACAGAAAACATTTCCCAGTATGAGTATTTCTTCTGTGATTCGTTTTCTCATAGAAAGAAATTTTTTTATTTTTGATGACTGTTGCTTTTATTCAAATAAATATTTAGTGAATATGTATGATCATGTAATTCTTAATGAAAAAAGCACAATTTATGTGAAGCTGCTCTACTTTGATGGGTGTATATGCTATTTTTTATGGGAACTAGACAAACTACTCACACAGTATGAGATGGTTTGCACTGTAGGCCCATATGGTCACAATACTGTTGAAGTGGGAACATAACAGGACAAGACTTTTGGCTGTCCACAGGAATGAAGTTGATAGCAGACCAGCACATTCCTTATACTGGAGATATAGAACTGCTCAAAGGCCTCAATTTTTCCTTTTCTCTTTACAAAGTCAAAATCATCCACTTAGTTACTCCCTACAGTATTTTCTGCCTTCTTCAAGAAGCCAGACAGCAGCAAATGTGATGGTAATACTAACCTGGTACAGTATCTGAAAGTGCAGAAACATCTGTTCTTAAACAGTAGTCCTGCAGCCCAGAGGGTTAAATGGGGTTTTATCTTAGTAGAAAAAACCTTACTAGGTATACAGAAAGATATGTGTGTGCAGAGACAACCAAAATTTATTTGGGGACAGGATTACCAGAAAAGTTTAGCTCAAGCTTTTCTTAACCTGTAAACCTGCCCATTTGCAGAGAAGGTTCTTAAGAAGAAATGTTAACTGCAACCACCAAGCCTCCAAAAATAAATTTCTCAATGACAAATCACTTTAGACCAGGGGTTCTCAACCTTTCCTTCACCACAGATCCCATTTAAACACCTTTTGTGACCACAGACCACCAAGACTTAATTCAAGATTTAAAGCACTAGACTGCATCAAATATTTATTGCAATTTTCTCATGAAGGGTCTTTAAATTTGGAGAGAAGGGGAAATAATCTGTTAATGCACACATTCATATTATCTTTATTGCAATGATTCTATATGAATTTAAAATAATCGCATCGACACTCTTATTGCTCAAATAGCCCATTTTATGGTATTTTAACATGTTAATTCCAAATTTGATGCCAATTTTTATATTAAAATTTGATGAAAAGGTTTTATTATTCTTCTCACCTCCCCTCTTGTTTGTCTGTGTTCAGTCACCGTACATTTTTGTTCATGGGTCCAGGGCCACCATTTGGAGGAACAGACTTCAACCCCGTTGTGGCCCTAAAGAGGGCCTTTGGGTTAAGAAAATGTCTTTAAGAGGAAAACCGCCTGGTTAAAGCGGCTCCCACCAATGATACTAGCACTGAATATACTAGTGTATCAGGGCAGATGGCAGGGGCAGGGGGCTTGGGTATGAGAGAAGCATTGAGGAGAGGGGGCTGTGGGAAAAGGAAGTGCACTGCTTGTCGCAGGCCAGACCAAATGTTTCTGGGCTGGATGTTCCCCACCCCTGCTTTAAGTCTTCATGTGATGACATGATGACATCGCAGGTCCCCAGGGGTCTGCAGACCACAGGTTGAGAACCACTGCTTTAGACCATTCTGATACAGAGAAATGATTACTTGTTTTGAGACTTATTTACTTATAGCAAACTGCTTAGCAACTTATTTACTTACTTATAGCAATTACTTATTACTTATTACTTATAGTATTACTTACAGCATTTTTGAATATTGCTAAGATTCCTGCTTGCCCAGACTGTTCTGTGGAATTTTACCAAGGACTACTGTGTTCATCAAAACAAAGCAGTTTACTGTGAAAATCTACCAAGAACTGCAGTGTTCAGCAAAATATCATGTTTTGTCCTTGGGAAACAGAGGTGCTCTAACTAATTGGGTCTTGGTAATGAGTAAAGATAGCCATATACGGACGGTAGAAGTTCCATCGGTTCTCTTAGATAAGATAGAATGAATAAACCAGCTGAAAAACACTCCTGTTATTCAAGAAATTGGCCAAGAGAATCTGCGCATGCTCCGGGGAAAAGTACAAGGTGAGGAAGAGTATGAGCCTTCCTCCCAAAGACCCCTGAAGACGACCACCAGGAGGCAATGCGCAGGTGCAAAGATAACATAAACTGCTGACACCAGCCTTTCAAACTAACCCAGCCTTACTCATGCATATGTATGTCTGTGTTATGTAATCCAATGAATATGTATATCCACACTCTATAAGTTTTTGGTAAAATGTGCGGTGGGTGTGCAAGCTTTGTGGAGAAATCCCCTTGCACGCCTGCATTGGAGTAAACATACCTGCTTTATAACTCTATTCGAGTTGTAGAGTCTGTTTTCCGCAAGTCAATTCCTTCTTCTATGACCCAGCAAGCAATGAACATAAAAATTCGAACTGTAGCCCTCAATGCCAGAGCAGCAGAAGAGCTAGGTAGTATCTTGCCTTCCTTCGCTGCCTACCTAGTAGAGCTTCTGACAATTGCCTTAAAATGTTTCAGAGACATTTTGGCACAGGCAGCATTTTTGCGGGAGACAATGAGAGCACGGCTGGGGTAGCACTATCCTTTCAAAGATTTCTAGCCAGCAGCAAAGTTTCATCCCATCAGCTGTTCCTCCTTGGAACGAAAAGGGGATGGTTTGCTGACAAGCCAAATGATGGCTGCGGTGGCTGCTGCCTGAAGCCCTTACAATGGGATTGATTGTGTGTGGTGAAAAGGGTTTGAATGTGAGCAGATAGGAGCAAAGATGCATAAGAATGCTAGTGTTAGGTTTTCTGCTATTGAAACAGCAGCTAGTGAGGAGCAGCTGTGGTTATCTAAAAACACTCGTGCATGGAAGAACAATTTTTCTTCCAAAATCTGAAAGAAACTCTAATGATGAATCATAGGCCGGGCTATAAATAAAACATGACTATGGATTTGCAGACCCAGAAACATTCTCATTAGAGAATGTTGTTTTTAGGGCCAAATTGCCTGATTTTTTATTTTTTTAATCTATCAGAATCATTCTGGAATAATTATTTCCATGATGTCAAATCCTTTGTAATGCACAGTGGAATTTGTTGCATGACGTGTGACAAGCATTAAGGTTAAGCAAATGAGTCTGGCTAAATATCTGCTAATCAGCGTGACTCACCAGCCTGATATACATTCATAAGTTTACATCTTCTTTCTATAGATAATAAATGAGGGAAGGGAAGAACTGTCAGTCCTCAACCTTCCTTATGCCGAAGAGCTGAATGGTTTCCTGAGCCTCATCTTCCAGACTGAAATGTCAAAGATGCTTTCTGTGTCTGGTGAACAGGAAAGATTAGGGAAAAAGTTAGCAATGCACTGACGATTACTAGTAATGATTATTAGTTATAGTTATCAATAGCACCTATTCTTGCCACGGAACAAAAAATTATCCCCCCCAAAACCTAAAATATTTGTGAAGAATTATAAAAATTGAGATAGATGGAACTTGAAATTCATCAGACTTTGTGGAATTTTGCACCTAGATGGTAAATCACTGCAATCTCATCCACTGCATGCATTCTAGTCTTGTATGGGACTCAGAAACAAGGGACTCAGAAACAAAGAATATTTTGAAGACAAGCCTTGATTATTGTCTTTCACCGTAATTTGCACAGACATCTCACTGCCCTCAGAATGCCACTGAATTCTGCAAGACAGCATACAGGTATAGGTATCTGTAAATTCAGGTCTTACTGCAGCACAGCATGATTGCAAATAATGAGAAATATATTCAGGCATCATGTTTCATTTGAAAGTACAAATTTAAGCCTGAAAATAAAATCCTGTTGGTTTGCAATTTGTTTGGTATTCCAGTATTACTTTAACTGCTTCAAACACTTATGGCATAAGCATAAGCATACCAGTTTCTCAAATCAACAGCTTTTCCTGTTTTTGCAGGTGAGCACTGATACATTTTTTTCCTGAGAAGTTCTTTAATGTCATACTCAACTCTCTCTTTTCCTGGTTCCAAAGATGACATTGTCTGTAAAAGAGATCCATGAGTGTTTGTTAAACTGAATTGAAAATATAGATATCCACAGAAGTGTTAATATATAAACTATTTATATTTAATTAACCATTGCACCAAATGTGCAGATATGCATGTTTATTCAGCTAAGAAATACTTAAACTGGTCTTTTTCTATTATTACATTTTCTTTGCTTTTGTTATACTTACAAAAAAGTGAAATATTTTTCAACACTTCATATGTCGACAAGTAAATGATATTGATTGAACTTGTCAGCAGCCTCTTGCAACTAAACTTTCATTAAAATAAAGCTATTTTATATTGATACATTAGTTTTCTTTGTTTACAAACATCATAGCCTCATTATGCTTTGTTTCAAAGGTATGGAGATTTTCTGGTTTGAAATGAATGGTGTAACTATTTTCTGAGGTTTTTTCATAGATAAAATTGGCTTCTTCCCAGTTCTTCTGTACCATAAGACTGCTGGGCAAGCTTCCTCCTGTGCAAGCAGTGTAATCCCTGTGCCACGGCAGGTAATACATTCCCAGCCACAACCTTTCCTTTATGCCTGGAGTATCTCTATTGAGTAGAGCTTGCAGCTCAGGAGGAGTAAACAGTGCATGAGCTGAACGCTTAAGCTTTTGTAAAGGATAAAAAGGTGAACTAAGTGCCTATTTTGATTCAGAAATCTTTTGTACCTGGATGGTCTTCCTACCATATTAGAGACATTTCGTGTCCTTAGCAGCCTTCACCCAGACTGAGAAGGACTTTTTGGTACTGCAGGACTCTGTTATCTGTCAGTGTTAAAGGAACGGGCCTCTTCAGTGAATGAGTTATTGCTGGGTAGTTGGGCAGCTGCAGTAACTGCAATTTTCTTAGTCGGCTGTGAAATTTGGCTGTTTATGAAAGCTGCTTTACTGGGGTTTGAATGTCTCTTTTTTTCCTGTTCTCCTTTTCTATTTATTCAAACCCTCACTCAGAGACTTGCTTGACTCCCTGATGAGTTCATGTTTCTTCATGTCTTTCCCTCTCTCTCTGATTATTTGCACCTACTACCAGAAGCTGATGGCATAAAACTGCTTATGTTGTCATCTGAAGCGTAAGTGAGACATATAGCATACACTCCCCGAGTCAAAAAAATCCAGGTTTTGCTTCACTGGGATCCTATACAGTGTTCATATTCAATCGACTAGCTTGCCATATGGATAAGCCCTGCTTAAAGAGGTGCCATCTGTCTAGCTATATGCAGACATGTGTTCATACTTTCTATTTTAAGCATTTTCTCCTAGTTTTTAATGTTTCTCTTTCAGCATTGGATTGGTCACCTGATCAGTTATAGTAGGTTTTATGAATTAATCAGACACTGGGTGTGTTTTGCCAACAATCCTGCTGCACATTGATGGCAGAAACCTTCCTCTGAAGGTGCAGCCAGCTATCACCACTCTGTCTCCTAACCACCCTGCGGCAGCTGGTGGCCACCAGGTGCCCATTCCCAGGGGATCAGAGCAGAGCAAAGGGAGAGGTGACTGCTGCATTCAGTTCCTGGCAATGTTGGGAGGGCTGCAGGGTCTTCCCACGCTGTGCTCCTGGGGTATCCCCGGGAGGTAGGTCCCTATGGTCATGCACTACCTGCTCGCACCCACACATCTCAGCACCCACACACCTCGGACAGTGGGACTCCATGGGGCCAGGGTGATGACCATCTCTGACTTAGACAGAAGACCAGATTAGTGGTTTAAGTTCAGAATTCATGTCGCATGAGCCAAAGTGATATTCTGTAGGTGGACAAGAGGCAGTCTTTGCCTCCTACAATTGTGAGAATTAATTTATTTTTAAAAATAAATGTACTAATTTATTCCCCCTTTTTGTCCAAAACATATTAGAGGGCTTTTTGTTAGGTAGTAAATGACTTTCAAGTGAGCAAAGAGACCGTGAGTGATTCACAGCGTGGATGAGTTCAGAGTCCTGAAGACACAAGGCACACCTCTCATTATTGAGCTTTCCCTTGAATGAAATCCTGGGCACACTGACCTATTGTGAAACTCCTCATGATTTCAAAAGGAAACAGCATTTTACCTGCTATGTCATCAAAACTTACCAAATACTGACCTTTTAGTATCATTTAACTCAGTTTCCACATGTCCCATGAGAGAATTTCTATTAAACTATAGGCTGAGCAGGACTTCTTAACAGGGTTTAGGACAAACCTTCATGCTTTTTCATGTTGTTATTTTTAGAGAACAGACTGTGAACTGGTACATTTCATTTTCTCAGTTAGTCTTGGAGGAAGCAGTCAATGGAAGGATTGATGATCATGACATAAATTCAAAGATAATTAAATGGTAAAGGATAGCCTTTGACTTGATAGACATGTTTCCCTGCCACCAGCAGAAAGACAAAAGACAGGATATGTATTGTAAAAAGCAAAAAAAACCTAGGTTGGAGGGACACAGATAGCAGTACTACAAGGATCTCCAGGAACAAACACATGCACTGAGAAAGAATGGCAACTTGTTCAAAAAATTCCAGTGAGATTTCTTCAGTGAGAAAATAAAAATAAAAATACATGCATACTTGTCTTAATAGCAGCATAGCCAAACCTAAAAATTTGGAAATTGTCTGTAAACATCCATATTGCACTGAATTTTAAGTTGTTCAATTCTCAGTATCTTCATATACTCTGGAGGACAGCAATGCTGCTAGAATAGTGGTGGGTAAGTAACAGGATATCAATTGGCTTTTTAGGATGAACATGGGTTTGGTGATGGAATAGCTGAGATCTTTAGGAACCTACATGGAACAGAAACAAAATATCCACAGGAAAGTTTAAATGTCAAAATGCACTTAAGATCTTTTGAGCAAAAAGATGACTTTATGACCCACCTAAACTGAGTAAATCCTTATGTGATCTTTTGTCTTGAATATTACTAGAGGAAAGTCAGCAAACTGTTCTTTATTTTGAATTTCTGGTGTTTGTGTTAAAATATTTTTGCCCAAAATGTTTGGAATTTACAACCATCAGTCTATAACTTTAAAGTATTTTAAGGAATCAAAAAAATTCTTAAAAATTCTTGGTTTGGGCTCTAATTTAAGGGGAAAAAAATTTAAAATTGTGTACAAGTGCATATAATGATTTTGTTGCCATCTTTGAATTATTGTGTTTGTAGTATCTTGTTAAATCTTTCAAAAGCAGATAAACCAAAGATCTAGCTAGCATTTTGGTGTTCAGATGTTTTGAGAAATACATCTCAACATCTTTATACAAAAAATTCCAAGAGAGATCATTGACATTAACAAAAAAACATAGAGACTTTGTGATTAGTTCCAATGTGCAATATAATATCAAAATATTACCACCAAATAAGACTGTTGTGTCATATTTCTGAGAATGAAAAGTAGCAAGACACTGACAAATGTTATGCACAGCTCCATAAATTAAAACATGATAATTTTGCCTTGCTAGAATAATGATGGTGATGAGTGGAATTACGTGCATGATTAAGAATCAATTTCCTTACACTTTAGAAGTCTCAGGCAGGCACTTAAGCCTCCACCCAGTGGCAAATGATCCTGAAGTCATTTATGGTGCAGAGAAACCAGCCTGTGCACAAAGTGAGTGACCATGTGCCCTGTTGCACCTCAACCTGTCATGGACAGACAGACAAGTTCCCCCCAGCAGAATGAGAGAGAGTGCTAACAGACCCTTGAGGATTCTGAATTCTGATTTCAGGGACAGATCTGGAATTCTTATAATTAACCAGGCTGGAATTTTTAAAGCACATTTGAGGCACAGTCATCCTGTCTGTGCATCTTCACCTTGATGCAGTTATACCATGTAGATACCTGACTCATGATTATGTATCCAAAATATTTCAAAGAAATGAACACATTCTTAAAATGTTCCACAGTGTGAAATCTTGCAGGTTGCAAAAAGACAATTCCCCAGACTACAGAGAGTTCATATAGAAGAGATGAATACATTTTAGTCTTAAACCCTGCTCCTGGATTCCCTGCTCTTTTGAGATGCACCCACCTGTTGCCATGGTTTCTGGTGCCAGTTGCATCTTTGTCTCATATTTGTCCTTTTTAAATACATCTTTTGTATAACAGGGTTCTGACTCCTTGGTCTGGACAGAGTTGTGGGGTCCAGAGAGTCTCTTGGACTCCTCCCGAGTCACGCTTTGGCCCTAAAGAGTCTTCTGTGCACGGCAGTGGCTCTATTTTTAGCACTGCCTTTGATGCTGAAATGGCAAATTTCACAACAGGACAGGTCTGTAAATTCATTGGCCCTTGCCAAAAATATGCACCTTGCTTGGGTCCACTATGCTACTTCATTCCTTGGTCACAAAAGCCATGAAAAACAGCATACAGGAGAATGGCTTCCTTGTCCTGAATTATTTCATCCTACATCGCTCATTAAAAACTTACAGTGAGTCAATCCACCTTTTTTGTCTTAAGAATTTTCTGCATTAACTTCACAGAAAATTAGGCAAGATGAATATCAAGATTTATTGGCAGAGAGATCTCAGCCTATGATTTTTCACTGAACAGATCATAAATCTTCCTGCTCACCAGGAAGATCTCAGATTCCCTACAGTTACAAACACTCAGTGTAAGCAAGGTCAAAATTTAGCTGACTCCTTTTTCCAGTTCCTTTTTTGAAAATCATTATAAATTCGAAATTGGATTATAAATCTCATAAATATGTTATTTACCTCCTGACAGGTAGCCTAGTCAGGATTTGTTATATTGCATTAGGATATTACTAATTCAGGAATTAGTGTTACAGAAATCTCACCAGCTAGAAACTCACAACATCATCAGGTAGTCTTCAGACAGAATTTTTCTCCTATGAGTGAAAGAATAAAAATTAACTATATGGAAGAAATAAAATTCTTGTAAAAAACCTAAACTGCTGTTGGTCCAGGTAATCTGCATTTCCACATCAGTTTACTATCCAGGACACAGAAGTCTAATGTCCATCCAAGGACAGGTTCATTTACAACTTCAAATGGGCTGTTTTACATAAGCTAAGGGGTGAAATAACTATAAATAGACCAGGATAGGGGAAAAGGAAAAGGCAGGGGCGAGTGAGAATTTGCTGTGAAGACTACATCTTGCCAAGTTTCACTAAAATAAAGAGGGTTTTTAAAACAAGAGTTTGATATCAAACTTTCAGAAATGCCAGTGCTGAGCAAGCACAAGAAGTTAGTCAAAGAAATATGTAAGTGGAGACAGGTAATAATCCAAGAAGCATCAATAAATCTGATCTCATCTTTAACGAAACCTGATCCTACTTGTAAGAGAAGGTAGAAATTTCTAAAAGAAAATTCAACAACTGTACCTGTCTGATATGTTCACATTCAAAAGAAAAGTGATTTGATATGTACAGTGATCTGCTGTGCAGCTGAAATTACTCATTTACATGCAAAGATCGCACAGCTCTAGGGCTGTGCCCAAAACTTTCTCCGAATTCCTTACTGGAGTCAATAAGGAGGGCTGTAGCCTTCTGAACAAACAGACATGTGAATAGGCCAAAGGAACAGAGAATAGAAAAGAGGAAAAAAAAGTCACACCGTGTTCTGAATGCCTGTCAAAATAGGCATTCTTCCAGGGCATCTTAACTTATCTGGTGGAGTGGATATTTTTGATTGACAGGACTGAAGTAAAAAGGCTGAAGTGTTGTTGATACTTTTTGCAGTAAAACAGCTGTATTAAATCATGTGTTTCCCTCTTTTTGTCAACAAGTTGGCAGGGTGTATGCAATGTGTCAGCTCTGTAATGACAGCACCACTTTAAACCACAGTTGGAAGAGCCTAGTATGAATGCTTGTTTTTTTGAATAGGTATCTCTAACAAGTGAAAATATAACCAGTCGTGAAGAGAATCAGTGGGTAATGTGTGTCAAAATGATACTTCAGCCTTATATTAAATTTCTGGCTCTGTCCAGATATTAGCTGGCAAGCAGGCATATCCACAGTCTGAGTCATAAACTCCTGCACTTCAAGTGACAGAAAACCCATTCCTGCAATGTTTTCAAGCAGGCGCTCCGTTCCCTGCCGCTTGGGTAGTTAATGATGGAAACAGCACACACACCATATGCTTGCTGAGGCAATTCAGAATAGCTCTGTTGATCCTGGCCCAAAACAAGGAATGAAAATCCATGACAGAAATGTAAAAGAGCCACCAAAAACTTGTTTTAAAAGTCTGATTTCGGTTTGATTTACCTTTGAAGCAAGTTATCGAGCTGGGTCTTATGCAATCATCTTGTGTATCCTATTCAGATGGTTTTGCCCATTTCACTCAACCCTAATGTCTGCAAAACTGGTTTCTGCTCCCAGGAGTACCCAGCTACAACTATACCTAACCTAATGAATCCCCAGGCTTTGAAAATTATGTTCTCGGATACCATTTGCAAGACCCCATTTTTAAGCTGCAGTCTCACACACTAAATACCTTCTTTGCACCTAACAGCTATCAGTAAACTTTCTCTGCAAGATCTTGCTGTTCTCAAAAACCTCGTACCAGGGTTAACACTTAAGAGAAAGGCAGAGTGAGGGGTTTTGCTCATCCCCAGTGAGAAAAGGATGAGGGAGCTCATAAGCAATGCAGCCCTGCTGGTATGGTGGTAATCCTGGTAGAAAGTAGAATAGGGACAGACGAATAGTGAGCACAAAGGATGAATGCTGCTTTTGCCATGTAACCATAGTGACTACAGAGAAGGTGACTGCTGTGACACCAACCCAGAAGATTACTGCATCTGTTTCTGAACAGAAAACCTGCTCCACCACCAGTGGCAAGGAGGAGATAAAGAAAAGGATGGCCTGAGATAAATGGTCTGTCAGTAAGAGTATTTTAGTCCGAATTTTTTTCCTGGGTAGTATTCACACCCACAATGAAATGTTTTTTGTATGTGTCAGTATTGACAACCTTTCATTTAGGAAAAAAAATGCTGGATATAGAAAAACCCAGTTTTAACATTTTTGAAAAACACTATTGAAAATCTGTTTTAAGGTAAAAATTAATATAATCATACTTTCATGAAAAGGTGAGATTTGAAATGAAATATTTTGTTTCCTCAAATCTAAACCAAACAATCCAGCTGATTTAATATAGTTTTTTGGAATGGTTGTTGCTCTTCTCCTACTTCAGAGCAAGGGAAACATTCAGAAAATTAGAATTTTGAATGGAAAATACATTCCCAATTCAATTATTCAGCTTATAATGCAAATTTGACAGTCACTGGGGTTTATGCATACATTTGCATCGGTTTGCACATATTCCCCACATATATATCTGGAAATATTTTGCTATTGCTAAAGCCATTTCACCTTCTGATAGACTATTTTAATCTTCCATCCCGAATTATCTGGAAAAAGGAAATATTAAGTCATTATCTAAATTTTCTCATTAACTGTATCTCCCATGTATTAGATACCACACGTGGAATTTTGCTCTACTTTCCAAAGCAACAGTGTACAATCAGGGTCTCTTTTTTTCCTAGAAAAGACGCATGAAGTTAATTTATAATAATAAAGGGTAAATGTGCCTATGGTGGGTTAGCCTTGGCTAATCCCAAACACTCACCCAGGCACTCACTCAATCCATCCCCCTAGAGATGTGAGGGAGAAAATAGGAAGAACAGGATCAAGAAAACTCATCGGTCAAGGTAAAGACAGGGAGTTCACTTACAAATTACTGTCAAAACAGAGTCAACTTGGGGAAAATTAACTTAATTTGTTCCCAACAAAAATAAAAATGTAATTATTAATTCATGTAACAGGAAACAAAAAGACAAACATCAAAAAACCACCTGTCCTTACTCTTTTTTCAGACTTAGGTGCACTCCACCCTCTTCTTCCCTGCTGCAAGCAGCATGGGGCTGGAGTATTTTGGTCCATACACAGTAGTTTCTCTCTTCTGTTCTTTCCTTCTCACACTTTTCCTCTGCTCTAGTAAGGATCGTCTGTGGGCTGCAAGGGATATCTGCTCTGGTATCTGGAGCACCTCCTCCTCCTCCTGCTCCTATGACCTTTGGTGTTCCTTTGGTGTTCCCTCTGCTTTTTCTCACTGTTTTTGTTCCCTCCTTCTCTCTCTATGGCATTTTGTCATTTCTTAAATGTGTTTGCCCAGAAGCACCAGCAGCTTGGCTGATAGGCTCAGCCATGTCCTGCTAGTGGGTCCATTGGAGCCAGCTGGAACCAGTTGTGTCTGGCACGGGGTAGCCCCTAGTCTCATCTCACAGAGGCCACCCCTGCAGTTGCAGGTGCCAATCTTTGGTGCCTCTGGTGCCAACACCTACACCAAATACAGTTCCTGATTTCAATCTGAGCTATCATATTGGTGAGATTCAGCTCACTTAACTTTCACCATTTAGGTGTTTGTCTAAAGAAGACGTTTTTCTCTATGTTGAGGAAAACATCTTCAGAGGACCATCCACCCCATCTTTCTGAAGTGTTTCAGGATGGTACAGCGCAACCTTTGGAGCTTCCTGTTTCTTGAGTTGAAGAAACCACAGAGGTAACACTTTTTTTCACTATTGGTTGAGAAGAGTCCCATCCCTCATCACAGCTGGTTGTCCAGTCTCTCCCTCTCACCATGAGAGAACATATGAAGAGCAGTTCTGGCCTCCAAATGTGGGAATTCTCTCATTTCAGCTGGGGAATTATCTTATTTTTAACCATCAAAAACTCAGACACATAATGGAAGCTTGTCATTTAGTCTCCTCTACAGTTGATGGAGGAGAGCCAGGCAATTCAACCTACCAACTTTAAACCCTCGTCTTTAGATGGAAGGCATCACCCTCCTGAAGTATGAACTCTTTCCCTTGTCTGTAGAGGGGATCTTGGTGACTGGCATGACTAAACACCTCTTCTTCAGAATTGGCTTTCAAGGTGTTTACTTACACTGTATCTTGAAAAATGTATTATATTTTAGTAAAGTTCCCCTTATTTCCATCAGGTTTAATACCGTATTCTGTAACTTCTGTCTCTTATAATCAGCAAGAGCTATAATTTTCACAATTCCAGTTGTATTGCATTTCTCTACACCTAAATATTCTTTCACCTGTAAGATAACAGCAGTATTTTCTCTATTGTTCTATAAATATCTCTTCCACTATAAATCTGAGGTAATCACACTTGTTTAAATTATAATAAGCTTTGCCCACCTAGCTGCCCCAACTAATAAAGTTTTGATGTTTCTCCCGTGCTGTTATCCTAATCAAATGCAAACAAGAATATTGATCAGACTATACTAAACAATAAAAAATGAAAAACACTTCAGCAGATGTGTAACTTCTAAAGATTTGTGCAATTTGTCTCTTGCAATTTATTCTCTTCACTCTCCTGTGGTTGTCACTGGCTGCCCCAAGTGGTGAAAGTAGTGTTCCCTCATAGGTATCTGCTTTTGAAAAAAAAACGACAGGCCCTACTCCCTTTAAAAATACCTTCTATTCAGGAGCCAAAGAATGTGTCACTTCTCAAAATCTTGGCTTACACATTTGTTTTTTCAGGTTACGTAAAATACTGTTTCCCACAGAGATTGCCCAGGGTGGTTCCTGTGCCTTAGTGCACTGAGCTTGCTGGTGATCAACAAGACTGTACAAACCACAGGTGGAAACTTAGTGACTGCTTTTTTCCTGACTGATTCTGTGTCTACTGGTGACCTGCAGGACTGTACAAATGAAGGGTGGAAGTCCAGTAACTGTTTTTTTTCTTTCCTGATGGTGTTCCTTCTTGATTCACTCCATGGTTTCAGTGAGATGCTCAATCTCTTTTTATTTCTTATTACACAGCATTTCTGTAGGCTGATAAACAGCTGCTGGATATTTTCTATGCCAAAGAAGATCATAGCAGTGATGGGGAGAGTGTAATTCTTACAAAATAAATGAGACATTATGTAAATAAAACACTTATAAAGTCTCCAGGCTGCAAGGTGCTATCCAAATAAGACAGTATCGCCCACAGACTCATGTGCTACTTTAAAAAATCAGGGTTAAGTGTCAGTTTAGATGTGCATTTCAATTAGGGTTAATAGTTCCACAGTCTATGACTCATGCAAAAGCATTTGTTTGGGGGCGAGGCAAGACACACGTGAATTTTGACTCCAAGAAAGATGTGTTCGGGGGGAATATTTTGCTCATGAGTCTGATGCTTGGACAAAAGAACTTATGAATTCTTTGCATGTTTGAATAACCCACCCAAGCAGCTAAAAACTATTTTTCAAAGAATTCTTCCAAAATACGATTAAAATAAGGTGGTAAAAACTGGGGCTTTTCTTAGAAGATGAGGCATAGGATCCAGTATCTTTCCTTTGAACCTGCATGTTGTTATGTGTTCTTTCTTAAATCCTTTTTTTTTTTTCTCATTGAATGACTTTCTCGTTCTCATATAAGCATTTTACCTTGATGCCTGTAAACCCTCTGATTACTGTACTTTGATAGTAAGTGATCAGGGAGGCAGAATTGCCCAAGAATAGGGCACCAGGGTAAGCAGCAGTGCTTGCCTCCCTTTGAAAAGAGTTTTGTAGTATAGGGATTAAAATTGTAAGAATTTAGAGAGACATTCTGGAAACTTAGGTCAAGCTGCGAAACATATTTAAATATATGGGCCTTGGTACTGTTGGGTGCCAACAACACACACTGGTTTAGATATTGAAAGCATAATGAAGAAATCCCATGCTCTGAAGGACTGGTAAGAGGACATACCATCAGGAGGAGGTTCTGAGTGCTGGGTGTCAGTTGAGTAACAGCTGCAACAAAAGCCTTTATTTCCTTTCTTTTTCTGACTAATACAAACAGGTTATCATGACGATGGAAGACTTAAATATACCTATAAACATTTTACAAACAGATGTCCATGGTCCCAATAACTTTCAAATGGGGTTGATATTTCTATCATCTTCAAAGGAATCTAAAGCAAAATAGCACTAATTTCTATGAGTTACACAGAGTGTAACCATGAAGTAGAGTAAAAATGAAAGTATGTAGGTAAGTGAAAGAACACAAGGGTGGTACTAAGGACAGAGATTATTGTTAAAGCAGTCATGAGCTAGAAGCAAAAGCAAACCTGTGTTCAGCCTGATCTCAGGGCTGCCACTGATCAGAGAAGAGGCCAAGAGAAACCCTCACTCAGTAGAAAAAGGCTGCAACAATTAATCAGCAGGGAAAGCTTTTGTTATTGATGTTGTTTTGGTGGAAATGTATTAGACAGAGATGTGAAAGGGCTTTCCATGGCACTCTGCCCTGCTGTCACAGATAACTGGAAGGCTTTGTTTCCAGGAGGGCACTCTTATTGAGAGCAGGCAGTAGTGGGGCTGTTGGCATTTTTCCCTGGAAGAATATAAACCAGCCAATCTTTTTGCTAAGGAAGTTTTTGGATTTCTGAAAAATGTGCTTCTTTCCACTCAGCTGAAAAGCGGCTTTGCAGAAAAGGACCCACAGGTCTTGGTGGACACCGAGTTGAACATGAGCCAGCAATGTGCCCTTCCTGTAAAAGCAGCTAATAGTGTACTGGGCTTCACTGGGAGAACTGCTGCCAACATGTGAGGGAGGCATCTTGATTTTTACCCTCTGCTCATAATCTCCATAGGACTTCAGCACAACATATCTGCACCCTCCTTTCACCTGCACACAAGACCTTCTCTTGCAAAAATTTAACCCATCTCTTAAACAATGCTGGAATTACAAACAACTGACAACTAAATAGCTTCACCCAAATCCTGTCTACTTTATAACACTACCACTGCAATTTTGGGGAAAATTAAAAATACCTTTTTCCTTAACATTTTATGAAAAAAAATATATAGAATTGTCTGACTAAAAAACGTCCTGATTTCCATGGAAAGAGAGGGAGATAAGGGAGGTAAATGTGACCATCTGAAGGAGTCAATAATTTTAGCAAGGGTATTAAATATTATGGAGCAGAATTGAAATACAAATGAGAAGTGAGGCCCTGGGTTGCATTATGGCAGCAGTTTTAGTATACCTGTCTGGGATTTGGTACACTGGCTCTCTGGTACTGCTAGTTCAGCTCAAGGTCTCAAAGAAAAAAAAAAAAGAAAAAAAAAAAAAAAAACCAACTAATTTTCCAGGTTGCTTGTAGAAGCACAGGCACATCAAAAGAAACTTTTAATCTGTTCTGATGTTTGCTACTCCTGGGAGACGAAAGCACTTCATTCAGAGTTAGAAAATATGGCTGGAACCAAGTGGCTTCACTCAGCAGTTCTCCAGAACAATTACCAGTGCAGCTTGTTAGACAGTGACCTTAATTTCCAGGAGAAGGAACAACAATGTAGAAGATTCATGCAACACTGTATTGATCTGCCTTGCAAATTTGAATTTTCCTTCTCATCACTTCATTTATATTGCCCATGTCTGCTGGTGTCTTACCACCAGATCAGTGGTAAGAGTCCAATTATTTGATAAACTGTTTAGCTTCAGTTCCAAAATTAATGTTAATTATATACTGTGTTGGCACTCTTGCAGATCCACAAGTAAATAGCTTTTTTTTAGAATAAAATACTACTATTAAATACATTATTGGGTGATTTCTCATGATGAAAAAGGAGTATTTACTTTGTTTTGTACCAAAACCTTTACATATAAAATGATTATAAGTAATAAGCCTAATATTGTTAGAGCAAACACAATCACAACCAGATGAAGCATTAGATTCAAAGTTCCTGTTGCTGTTGGTGACCAGTGATGTTCTCCATCCTTTTTCAGTCTTTCTAGTACATGGTGTATCTTCTTTGCATCATGACAGTCGGTAATCAGGGTTCTTTGTCTGTTGTTCCAGATTCATTTTAGTCACTGACTCAGGTCATCATGTTGCTACAGTTTTCTTACCAATGTATGATTCATACCATTTGGGGTAGGTCGTAAATTTTGGTACAATGTCTAGTTAGATGTAGCAACTGGTAGGTTGTAACAGGAGCTGGATAGTTAAAGTCATATCCCGTAATTTTGGTAAAGTTACAAATACAGCGGTGTTGTCTATAAATACAGATCACAAAGGGCTCTCATGCAAACACGTCCATTTCAACATATAGAAGTGCGGTTTCAGGGGTTTCATCAGGACGTATTTCAAAATGACATTTTGTTCACTGTCAAGACAAATGTCTTCGGCCTTAATGATATTACTTTCACAAATAAATCCTTGTTGTTTCCTGTATAACATATGTATCAACATCAGGAGTTTGGCATTTGTTCCCATTTTGTTGGGTCTACACTCTATGTTCTAACAGATAGCGTAACAGTTCCATGGTGATTTAATCCCAGTGCAGTGATTGGGTATATGGTGTATATCAAAGCATTGCATATTGTTAAAACAAAAGCTGTAGCTTTACTGTTGGTAGGGTCATAGTGAAATTAACTAGATGCCAGCAGGGTTGGAACTCCCTTTCCCATTTTTTGCATTATCCCAGATTGCCTTTTGAATCTCAGTAGGCAGGGTGCTCTCATCACCTTCCCTTATAACTGCTGTTAGATTGCACCCACAACTGAGAAACATGTATGGTGCAAAATGTATTATAGTGACCATATTGGTTAGCATAAATAAAAAAGTGAGGGCCTCCACCCTGTGGATCATGCTTGTTGACGTGTGACACAAATTTGGTTCATGCTGGTGATGATTACTCCTGTGAGAAGGATAAGCAATCCTTTGATGGTTTACCTGATCTCCAGGGTAGGTGTGCTAGTACCATTCCCTGTATTGTTCCTGGAAAGGGAAAACAATACAAGTCTCCAAGGGAGTTTTCCAGACAGGTTACCCCTTAGCAGCTCAACCTGTTTAACTGCTTGGGCTAATGACAACAGTCCCTTTTCCTACTCGGAATATTTCTGTTCTGTCTCTTTCAATGCAGTTGAGCTGAACATTAAAGGACTTTTTGGCCTGCTCTGCCCAGTCTGGAATAGACTGCAATAACTACCATGTTCTGCAAAAACCCATTCTGCTATAGTAGGGTCGCAGGGGTGTACTGGTCCCCATGAATGATATGTTTTTAATTGCTGTACTAGGGTTTTGGTTGTCTCTTCATGCTCTGAGTTCCATATCCACAGTTTTCCCTTTTGTAAAATGAGTACAGCAAGTGAGCAATGATAGAAAATTTCAGGTACATGTTTTCTTAATATCCTAAGGTTCCCATTAACTGTTGTAACTCTTTCCTAGAGTGGGGCATTTGCAGCTGTTCGATTTTTACTTAGGGTGTCTGATGGAATTGTTGCACCACCTGCAATCGACAAAGTATCCAAAAATTTTACTTCTGTATTTGGTCCCTGACATTTTTCAGGTGGACCTTCAACTTCTGCTTTATACAGTGCTTGTCACACTGATGTTACCGCTTCCCCCACCTTTTCAGGGGAAGTTCCTCCAGTTAGAACATCATCTCTATATTGGTACAGTTTCACATTCTGAGGAAGTGAGACTGTCTGTAAAAGTTCAGCAAGCACAGCATGAGCAATTGTGAGTGAATGTTTATACCACTACGGGAATCTGTTAAAGGTGTATTGCACACCTTCCCAAGTAAAAGCAAATTTCCCTTTATCCTTCTCCTGCAAGGGGACCATAAAGAACAAAACTCTGGCATCTAGCACTGCAATCCATGGATGTGCAGCTGCTTGTAGTGTGTCTGTTAAAGTTACAATATTGGGTACTACAGCCTTTAGCAGAGCTGTGTTGGCTTTTAGGCACCAATAATCAACTGTCAAATGTTATCTCCCATCTGACTTTTGGACTGGCCAGATGGTTGAATTGTATGGGAAGTGGGTTTTGGAAATAATATGTCATTTTTCCAAGTCTGTTATTACATCAGAAATTCCATTTTGTTTTGCAGCAGGAGCCAGATACTGTGGTACATTGGTAATTTTTGAATTGGGCGGTGCAGGGGCCGTGTGGAGTACAGGCACTACAGCCTCCCAATTTCTACCAGGATTGGGGTCAGTACTTGTACCAAAGAACCACATACTGCCATCTGGCAAGTGCCAGTTTCGTCCAGTCAAAACATCAAAACCCAAAATATTTTCAGTGTGCTTTTTAATTGCAAAGCAAGTAGACCGCATGCACTTCTCACCCCAGGAGCCATAAATTAACTTTTGCAGTTTGCCAGATAACACTTGCTCCATTTACTCCAGTGACTTTAACTCTCTGTCATCCAGGTTGCACACCCAGCTTCTCAACATCCTGTTGTGTTAGTATTGAACTTTGTGTTCCTGTACCTATTAGAAATTTTACCAATTGTTTTTAAGGACCAACTGGAATCAGAATGTATTCTGCTTTAATGATGAGTCTAGCCTCATATTCACCCTCAGGAAGTTTGCAGATGACACCAAGCTGGGTAGGAGTGTTAATCTGCTCGAGGGTAGGGAGGCTCTGCAGAGAGATCTGGACAGGCTTCAGCGATGGACTCAGGCCAACTGTAGGAGTTTCAATAAGGCCAAATGCAGAGTTCTGCACCTTGACCACAACAACCCCCAGCAGTGCTACAGGTTTGGGGAGAAGTGGCTGGAGAGCTGCCAGTCAGAGAGGGACCTGGGGGTGTTGATTGACAGCCGGCTGAACATGAGCCAGCAGTGTGCCCAGGTGGCCAAGAAGGCCAATGGTATCCTGGCTTGCATCAGAAATAGCGTGGCCAGCAGGGACAGGGAAGTGATCTTACCCCTGTACTCGGCACTGGTGAGGCCGCACCTCGATTACTGTGTTCAGTTTTGGGCCCCTCACTACAAAAAGGACATTGAATTACTCAAGTGTGTCCAGAGAAGGGCAACGAAGCTGGTGAAGGGTCTGGAGCACATGTCGTACGAGGAGCGGCTGAGGGAACTGGTGTTGTTTAGTCTGGAGAAGAGGAGGCTGAGGGGAGACCTCATCGCCCTCTACAACTACCTGAAAGGAGGTTGCAGAGAGCTGGGGATGAGTCTCTTTAACCAAGTAACAAGCGATAGGACAAGAGGGAATGGCCTCAAGTTTTGCTAGGGAAGGTTTAGACTAGATATTAGGAAGCATTTCTTTACAGAACGGGTTGTTAGGCGTTGGAATGGTCTGCCCAGGGAGGTGGTGGAGTCCCCATCCCTGGAGGTGTTTAAGAGTAGAGTCAACATAGCGCTTAGAGATACAGTGTAGTTGGGAACTGTCAGTGTTAGGTTAATGGTTGGACTAGATGATCTTCAAGGTCTTTTCCAACCTAGACGATTCTGTGATTCTGTGATATTCAGAGGAACCTGAGGGGAACAAGGGTCATCATTTCCCTCATCATAGTCATTAGGATCACCCTGAATATCACCATCCCAATCCTCTAGGGACACTATTAATTTCCTAATTTGCATTTAGGGTGTGGGGCCCGCATGAGCATCTTCTTGATCTTTTCTTCCAACTTCTGTTTTTTCTCCTTTTATTCCTTTAACCACTTTTGTAGCTGTTCAATTTTCAAAGACAGTACTAATTCAGCTGCCTTTCTGCCTTCTATTTCTTCCTTTCAGTCCTGTTCTGTTTTATTGTTATTCTTCCTGCCCTCATAAGCAGCTTCTAAACAGTTAGCTAGCATTCTGCAAATAATTCCTTTTCCATCCTTTATATGTCCCCTGGCCTCATTTAGCTATTCTTCCACAGCTTCCCAATCATGCCAGTTATCACAAGTCCATTATTCCTAGAATTTGGGACTCAGATTTATTCCATGCTTTCTTAAGTAACCAAGTGATACTACTTTCCATCCTGTCAACTATGCCAATTTGTCGTGAATCCTGATTTAGGATCCTGCTGACTACACAAATTTGTCATGGATGAGTATTTAGATCACTTAAAGAATCACCATCAAGGGTATTAGCAAAAGTTATTTTAATATGATGTTGTAAAAGTGTGACATAACAAAGTTTGATGGCAAGGTTTATTACTTATTACATGGAAAAAACATACAAAGAAAAAATGAGTTAGAATTGAGGTATAATGATTTACACAGAGACCAGAGATGTAAAAGTGTAAGGAAGACCCTCCTGTTGAGTCACAAGGTTCAGAATGGAGCCCCTTGTTTTCTAAACTCCTTCTCAGAGAGAAGTCTAGGTTTGGCTAGAACCAGACTTAGTCCTAGACTTGGTCGACAGTTTATGTCTAAAGGATTCTATATACAAAGTTTGTAATAGTTAATATTGAGTATATGGATTAGTAATGTTTCATCAACATTAATTCAGCATGCTATCAGTCACTTACTAAGGATCTGTTGTGAGTAAGGGGTCTCTCTGCCTTGGGTAAGGAAGGATCCCTTATTCTTGGGTAAGGACTCTCAAACCTTGAGAGGCATCCCTGCTCGAGGGGAGAGTCACCAGGTGTGCAGTCCAATTGCAATTTAGGGAGAATTCAAATTGGACTCATCCAAAGATCTGTCTTTGGCAAAAGGTCTCTCGGCCTTGAGGAGCAAATTTGAGAGGCATCCCATCTCAAGGGGAGATCACCATCACTCAGCCACACTGCCTAGCAGGGAGAGCTCAGCAAGGCTCACTTAGGCTCTCATATTTATGGAATAAAATGGTTGGCTCATAGTCAAACTGAACACAATGAGAAAGGTTTGCATGAGCCTCCTTGTACTCACAACTTTCTTTGTTCCTTGAGAAATGAGTCTTGGAAAAGCCACCCACTATTCATGTGTTAATCACACAATCAGTGTTTCAAGCTCATATGCATTGATGCTCACTGTGTCACTCTGCTCCTTTGTGGGTTTCCTAGGGGAGTTCTTGGCCTGGCTACGGCTCAGGCCTTTACCTCCTTTGGAACCTGTACCAAATCTCTGTGAGTTTGGTTAAGGGGTCAAGTGCATCCATCACAGCTGGTGCCTTCACTCTCTAATGCTCCATTACAGTCCTTGTCCATCTTTAAGGAAAACTGACACTACAGACTGGATTCAATTCTCTCAGTGAAGACAGAAAAAAAGTCATAAATCCTTCGTAACAGGCTTCTTCCCACATTTTTAACTCTGTTCTAACACTGCAACTAATTACTGCACGCATCAGCTGAGGGATTTTTTTTTTTATTATTGGATTTTAGTAAGAAGCTTTCAATTCAAATAAAGTCATGAGTATTTAGAAATATACACAAATCACATACACAAATTTAACTACCTCTCCTTTGGCATTCCAGCTTGGGTTTGTAAACTGGCACCAACAACCTGCTTCAAACACTTCAGCAGTACTCGATTGCCTCCTTCCTTTCAGTAAAAGTACTAAACCTAAGTTTTTAATAACATTAGCTTCATCTAGACATCACATTTTTTTTGCATTGCCTTTTATCTAATTAAAACCATTTACAATTAACCAACCAAAGACTTCTGGCAGTAGAATTTTAATGAGAAATACCAACCCCTTTCATGTCAAATATTATTAAACTTATGGGTTATTTTATTTGCTTTTAAAAGCTTGGTTAGGTGGCAAGTTCTTTTAACAACATTTCAAATCAAAGCACTTTATTTCAGTTAGAATTAATTACATTCAAGACAATATATCTAATATTATAGAGGGGAAAAGCCCAGATACAGCAATTAAATGACATTTCTTCATTAAATCGAAATAATTCCATTCCATTCTCTGTCAAAAGGAAAGATTTTCCTCATTTACTGTAGGGTGCTTTCATCTGGTATACTTAAAGAAACAAAGTGAGTTCATATCTTGCTGTTACTACCTGAAGCAATGTAATACTTGATATGGTCTGCCTGTAAAAAGGAGATATAATTTTGTGGAAGGTTCTCTTTTTGGAAAGGAAAGATATTTCTAATAAATATTGCAAAATATTAAAAGATACATGCCTAATCTAATTTAATGATACGATTCCATATTGCCACTGGCCAGGTTGTTGAACAGCAATGCAAACTACGTCAATGCTCTGGTTGAATTTTCTTATTTTTCCATGAGAAATGTTTTAATTTTTGAAGCATTTACCCTCAGCATAGTTAGAGTCTGACAACACTGATGTTTACAGTAACAATAACTTTCCTCTGATTAAAGCACCTACTGTGTCTGAATCAGCAGTATAGAATCTGGGAGGCTTTTCTTTGATTAAAACCTTTTGGCCAAGACAGCCATGTAGATCATTCTGGAGGTTCTCCAGCCAACACCATGGCACCTCTCCCAGCACCAGACCAGCCATGCATATGTGGGCTGGCTGAACACAGATATCCCTCATTACATAGGCAGAGTATTCTTCCTTTGAATGGGGCAAAACAAACAGAAATCAGAAAAAAAAATTCTAGCAATTACCCATTCATTTTTACTGCTTATTTAAATGCTCATGTGTCTTGTGAGTCTATTTTCCTGCTCTGTGTATGGTTTGGGAAGCTCCAAGAATTTCTGTAGCCAACTTCAAAACTCAAACCAGGGGCAAAAGTCTGTCAACATTGTCCAACATAAAGTTTTTGGGTCCTCAAAGGGTTCAGGATTCAAAAGCTGATGAATGATGCAGGTACTCAAGCAGTAGGATGACATTTCAAGCCTGCTAACTGCCTTCTGCTACCACATCAGCTGTGCTGAATAATCAATCAAATCTCTGCTAATGGGACTTTCTTTCTAGCAAGTCTAACCATACTTCCATGTAGCAGAAATCGGTAGTCTCCTGGAAGGAAGCTAGCTGGCCCTGGGAACTGGTGGGAAGGTTTGATAACAACCTACTCTAACTATCCAGTTAATAAAGTGAATGAAGAAAATCACTGTAGATTATCAAACTCCACACATTTTCGTGCAGAGAATAGTCATGGAATAAATAAAATACATTTTTATATTTTATTTAAAATTCTTTCTGACTTGGGCATTGCCATTCTACCTGACATTAAAATCCACTCTGCATGAACTCTCCCATGGAGGTCACTTTTTAATTACAGCAACACATTTGATACCATAGAGGAAACTATATAATTGCATTTCATTAGCTGACATGCAACATTAAGAAGAATTAATTCTGTATAAGAACAGGGCACAATGACAAAATATCAAAGGTCTGACACATCACATCATGCATATAGCAATGTGGTCCTCACGCTGCACTGCAGCAAGTGATTTATTAATTAATGCACAGAAATGTTACATCTGCTACAGATCATCTTTATTATCCTTCAGTTTCTACAAATTGTGTCCTACAGAGATTGCAGAATCAACCACTCCCATATCAGTGTTGGTAAGAATAATCATTGTTACTGATATTATATTGATAAAGAATTCTACTCACTTTTCAGGTAATTTTGATTTCCTTTTACAGAGAAACAGAAATCTCACAAGAGTGGACAATTGTGAAAAGCAATAAAATAAAAGGACATTTTCTCAATGTATTCATTTCAATTTTGCTGCTAAAATAAAAATTTGAAATTGGGAACTCTTGAGCCATCAGGCATAAGGATGCCACTGGTAGT
This sequence comes from Strix uralensis, assembly GCF_047716275.1. Taxonomy (NCBI): domain Eukaryota; kingdom Metazoa; phylum Chordata; class Aves; order Strigiformes; family Strigidae; genus Strix; species Strix uralensis. The sequence goes on from NC_133976.1 coordinate 42,831,892, forward strand.
ATTCAGAAGAATCTTTCTTTTCAGTTTTGAAAACAATGGTTCTTACATATGAACACTTGATTTCAGTAGAAAGCCTATTTTTTTCCTAACACTGTCTTGCTTTTTTACCTGTGTAGATTTTTTTTTCTCTTAATTATCTCAGTCTTTTTGATTTTATTTATTTTGAAGCAATTGTCCTTTCATCTTCAAGATTGGTGTCCTCTATGTGTGTCTCTGGGAAAACCCATCTACTCTCATCAACCTCCACAGGAATTTTACCACAGTTCCTTATCATTTTGAGGTTTTCTTTTTGTTTTCTTCTCCCTTTTTCGTCTTACATTATTTCCTTTTCTCTCCCCATGTCTTGTTTATTCTGTCAGTAAGTCTTCACAACAGCTTGTCATTGTTTAGCAAATGCTATATTGGTGCACTTTATTTTCGACATTACTGATACTGTAGATTTTTTTCCCCACCCTGCAGTTGTGGATAATGTTGAATCCATAAGGAGAGCTCTCTCTGATCCTTTTTCTGAGATGGGGGATATACTACCCCTGTACAGCCTAGGGTTTGCTCTTCAGAAGGAGACGAGAAAATATAATTTCCTCAAGAGAAAAAAAGTGGGTGATCTGATTAAGTTGCTCCTTCCTCAATTAGACTCATCTTCTAGGATTCAAAATAAGCATTTGCATTTAGAAGCCCTACAGCCTGCAGCTTTATTTTAATCAAATAAGGGCTGCTTCTGCCATTTGTTTCAACACTAGAAAGTGTTTTACTCCTCAAAAAATGTAGGATTATTGATCTGTGCCATTCTGCAAGGGCAGCCTGCAGTCAGTTTCCGTTTATTGGTTAACACAAATTCTGTCACTCACTGGGGAATGCACATTTCTAGCTTGTCATACAAATGAGACAAGGGTGAAAAGAAAATAGTGAAAAAATTATAGTGCCATAACAGAAAAAGATGATGCACTATATACACTAAATTTGAAAAATCATTTCAAAGTAGTTGCAATTAACTGAACTTAATTGCTGCATGGGAACACCAGACATCAGTCCTGTGTTAATAATATTGACTTTCAGTCACCATCAGGAAGGGCATTTTAACTTATTATTTTCATCAAATGGATGAATGGTGCAGATTAACCCTTTACATTTTGTTTTATTATATTAATATTAATATTTAAGTAACATCTGCATTAGCCTACTATATACTATCTATTCCTCTGCTTGAATACTGATAAACCTGGACCACTGTATGAATTCAAGGCATTTCAGAATGAGGGAAGAAACTCATTTGTTCTCAGTTTCATCAGTCCATATAACACTCAGAAAAGATCATATTTAAATAATTTGGATTAGCTCTGCATTTAAAAACTGTGTGCCTAAAGTCTGGTTTATGACACCACTTCCAAGACCTCCCAAGACCTACTCTATCAAGATGCTCTTGTACGTTGACAGTCTTCTCTCATGTGGTGGTGCTGCCAGTACAGAAGTGTTTTGAGTTAAAAGAGTAAGAAAGGAATTTGTATTTATAAGAAAGAGGCTTCAGTTATGAACATAGGAAAAACAGTAACTTAAGTATCATGGATCAAGACTTAATGAATATGTATACTAGAGTTAAAAACAGATTCAGAGATGGCTTTTGGAGCTGTTCCTCTAGATGCTACTGCTGTGGCTGTCAATCATCTTGTTTCTGACAAATGAGGCATATCAGAAACCTCCTGTGTTGTTAAAAATCATTTTGATGATGACAATGAAGATAGTTAGCTTGGTGGAGGACACTCTGATTGGACACTTTGGTTCCAGAAGAGAGAAAGAAGATTGAAGCTGAACCCTAGGGCGATGACGCTCTTGCACTTTGAACAAGTACACAATGTGAGACAACTCTTCTAATCACTTTTAGAGAAAGAAGGACTTACCTAGAAATGTTCTTCCACAATCTCAAGATTTTAGATCTCCTTGAAGAAAAGAGAAATTTCACCAAAGCATTTCAGAAACGTCTTCTATGAAAGACCAAGCAACCAGCAGTTAGATATTTGCAGATCACCCTGGAACTTAACAAACTTCAGGAAAAATACAAATATTCCTGCGGAGTTTTCCTCATTGACATATAAAAGATGTCAGAAAATCCTATATTTCAGGAATCCAAACTTAAAATATTATCTTGTAAGGAAACACACTTCAGCTCACAATATAAAAAATTCTGACATGTCATCAATTACTATTTATTAACCTAAACATATAGGTAAATATACAGACTCTCTCTCTTTGTTTCCTCATAATATTACGTCTTAATATTTTGGGTGTTTTCTGGTAACTCCTGCTTCTGAAATCATGTGAGTAACCACAATCTCCATTATACCATCTAGCCTTCCTAGTTGCAAAGAAAACCTTTAAAATCCATGAGTGTTTAAATAGTTAGGGAAGAAATGGAAATTAATGTATTAATTATTTTTAAGTCCTCATCTTATGACATTCTTAAAATGGTTGGGATTCTGATTAATGAATTCTGAATATCTGGTTGAGTTAATGCTAGGGCTTAGATATACCTTCACATAGCAATAGACCACAATGATTTAAGATATTATCTCTGTCATATGTTTTATTCCATCAGGACAGTAGGCAGTAGAAAAGATACATGATCACTCCTTTAGCAAAGTCAAACACCTCAGAGGACAGCTCAGGCCACCAGAGTTTGCACAGAAATGATTGACAAGTGCTCACATGGCCACAGACGGCACTGTGGGCACCATAAGTGCCATCAGAGGGACAGAAACAAAAAGCTGCAGGGTGCAAGTGTCAGAAAGCACCTCTTCCCTTTGCTGTGCTGATGCGGTCATAAGCCCAAAGAGAAGCATGAAGAACAGGTTTCTCAAAGCCCTGTCCAGCCTGGCCTTGAACACTTCCAGGGAGGAGAATCCACAGCTTCTCTGGGCAACCTGTTCCAGTGTCTCACCACCTTCACAGAAAAGAGTTTCTTCCTTATATCTAAATGAAATCTACCCTCTTTCAGTTTAAAACCATTACCCCTCATCCTATCACTTCACTCCCTGGTAAAGAGTCCCTCCCCATCTTTCCTGTAAGCCCCTTTAAGTACTGGAAGGCCATTCTAAGGTCTCCTTGAGCCTTTTCTTCTCCAGGCTGAACAACCCCAACTCTCTCAGCCCGTCCTCATGAAGGAGGTGCTCCAGCCCCCTGACCATTGTGAGAGACGACTTGTAAAAACAGGCCTGCGAGAAACACAGACTGAGAGAAACAGTCTGAGAAAGAGACAAAAGTTAGCAGGTGGAGTGGAGGCCCTCCGAGCTAAGGAATGCCTCAGACACTCGCAAGACGAAACTATAGTCGCAGAGCAGATAGTGTGGAGGTCAAAGCTGATAAGGCTGACTGAATAACACAGGATGCAGCTGAAGCGGGGAGCCCTGTGGAGACAGAACGGTTCTGCTCTGGTGCACTTGGTCAAATTTCAGGGGACATCTGTCCGGTGAATGACCTTTGCTTCATTATCCATGAAATGCATATTAAAGTTAACACCCCTGAATACGCTAACAAAGACTAACAAGATCATGCTCATTACATCATCCCATGAAACACCTTATCCCTCCCCATACATGGGATACGTAGCTATGTGGGTCAACCTAGGGGACAGACCCAAGAAAAGTGTGTATAAATCGAGAGGGAGGAAAGGGGGGGGGGGGGGCAGGGAGGCCCGGAGAGTGAAGTGAAGTGAAGTGAAGTGAAGTGAAGTGAAGTGAAGTGAAGTGAAGTGAAGTGAAGTGAAGTGAAGTGAAGTGAAGTGAAGTGAAGTGAAGTGAAGTGAAGTGAAGTGAAGTGAAGCAGACAGATGCCTCTTTGAACCCTTACTGGCAGGATCGATGCAGAAACCCAGACTGGTGATCTCTATTCCTCTATTCCCTCTATCTCCCTCCTTTCCTTTTTCCCCTTTTCCTTCACTACCATTAAGAAATGCAAGGCATACTGTATTGCTTGCCACAACTCATTATATATTTAGCCAATTATCATGTGTCCAATTAATACGTTGTGGGAAGTTAATAAATGTTTGGACTTTGAGACTTGTCTCACTGTTGTCTGCTTCGTTAGGGATTTACAAATCTGAGTCACTTGTATCCCTCACCTGAGCAGGATGTGACAACCATCTTCATGGCCTTCTCTGGACCTGATCGGACAGGTCCATGTCCTTCTTACACTGGGGGCCCCAGAGCTGAACACAGTACTCACAGTGGGGTCTCACGAGAGCAGAGTAGAGGTGGAGAATCACCTCCCTCACCCTGCTGGCCACGCTTCTCTTGATGCAGCCCAGGATACGGCTGGCTTTCTGGGCTGCGAGCGCACATTGCTGGCTCATAGTCAGTTTTCCGTCCACTAATACCCCCAAGTCCTTCTCCGCAGGGCTGCTCTCAATCCACTCATCACCCAGTGTCCTGGTTTCGACCAGGATAGAGTTAACTTTCCCTGGGTTGAGAGGGAGCACAGCTAGAGGGCCGGGTCCTGATCAGTCATTGGAGTATTTCATACTATGTGATGTCATGCCCAGGGTATTCAGGTGGGCACACCCCGTTTTCAGGTTTCTGGCCCGGGTGTGTGTTGCTGTGGGGGCGGTCGCCGCACTCGGTAAGCCACTGCTGCATTTTACCCATTTCTTTTTGGACTCACTATTGTTACTCTTGTTCTCTTGTTATATTTAGTAAATTCTTTCTTTTTATTCACCGTAGGATTTTCTTCTTTTTGTCCCTCCCCTATTTCACCAGGGAGGGGGGAGGTGAACAGCTGGCTACGTGGTGTCTGGCTGCCGGCTGAGTTCAAACCTCAACACTGAGCCTGTGTTTGTGCTTGGGATTGCCTTGACCCATGTGCAGGACCTTGCACTTGGCCTTGTTGAAATTCATTAAGTTTGTACGGGCCCACCTCTCAAGCCTGTCCAGGTCCCTCTGGATGGCACATCCCTTCCCTCCAGCATGTTGACCGCACCACACAGCTTGGTGTCATCAACAAACTTGCTGAGGGTGCACTCAATCCCACCGTCCATGTCACCAACAAAGATGTTAAATAGTGCTGGTCCCAAACCCAACCCCTGATGAACGCCACTCGTCACTGCTCTCCACTTGGACATCACGCTGTTGACCACAATTTTTGAGTGTGACCATCCAGCCAATTCCTTATCCACCAAGTGGTCCATCTGTCAAATCCATCTGTCTCCAATTTAGAGACAAAGATATCTTGTGGGACAGTGTCAAATGCTTTGCACAAGTCCAGGTAAATGATGTCGGTTGCTCTTTCCTTATCCACTAATGCTGTAACTCCATCATAGAAGGACACCAAATTTGTCAGGCATGATTTGCTATTAGTGAAGGCATGTTGGCTGTCGCCAGTCACCTCCTTATTTTCCATGTGCCCTAGCATATTTTCCAGGAGGATCCCCTCCATGATCTTGTCAGGTACAGAGGTGCCTTGTACAACACCAAAAATAAGACACTGAAAGTTGTAAAGAGCTCATCAATACATACAGATTGATATCCATGATAGGATCAAACAGTTGCATATAGCTGGCATGAGAAACTCTTTGCCAATATCTGCATGTCTTCAGCATCACTTCCATAAGCAGTCAGTAGTTGACTGTTTTGAAGTGTTTCCCATGAATGTAATTAGTAATAATGATGGTTGATAAGGTTGGACACCTAACTGTCACCATCTAAAAGTCAGGCATCTGGTCTAAGGTATGCATTTCTGCTCTCTAAATTTAATAAAATGACATCTGAAAGCAGGTCATCCCACTTAGCTTAGACTGTTATCTTAGGGGTGACATGAAATGCCCACAGGAGGTATCTCCTTTGCCTCTAAGGAAGGTCCTGATAAGTGGGTTAGATATTACATTTTCTTTCTCATTCTTCTAGTATTATTTAATTCATGATTATGGATTGGTGTACTTGCTTGTTTTTGAATGTTCAAGCTTGGTGACTTGCTTTGGGGTTTTTTTGAAAGGAACATATTTATGATGGCCTTTACTTTGGAAATTCACAGTTAAATTTTGCTGAAATTGAATATAATGATGTCCTTCAATTATGGGAAACACTTTCTATAATAAATAGCAATGAAATGTAACTTAAGAGGCTGCTGAAAATACAGGGACTGAAAAATGGCTGTAATTAGTTGAACTTCATTGCTGTGTGAACACTTTATCTGTCTTATTATTATTTTGATTTTAGATCAAGGCTAAATAAAACTTACTAAGGGAATGAGGTGAAAGGAATGCTTGACTATAACAATCAGCTTAACAGTGAGATGAAAAGTAGTAGAAAAATTAGGGTTATAAAGTTCAAAATAAGAGTTGCAAACTCTCTCATATTCTGTCATACAGAAGAACAGTTCTGCAACACTGTCATGTCTCAAGAACCATAATTCAGCCATGAGAAACCTGCCCAAGTCTGACATAGGTTTAAAATGCAAAGGCATCATTTCACATCATGATTTGAAATTTGGTAATCTGCAGAAGCAACCTGTCATATTCCTTCTTGTCATAGACATTTTTGCTGGGACTTCATAAGCATGATGAACGCTTGAAGAGTAATGAAGGGGAAGATTCACTTTGTAGCTACTCCAATTTAGACTTAGTACATTCTCAAAAACTGTATTTTCAGTAGGTTGCAAATATAAGCTGTACAAGAAAGACCCCCAACTCCCTCCTCACCTCTTCAGCACTCATAAATGCTTCTTTTCACCCTAGTGAACTTGGAATTTCCTCTCCCAGACAAATTGCTACAGCTTATGTATGTGTTTAGCAAAGCTGGCAAAAAGGACAGCAGCTAGATAATAGACTGGCATTAATGTACGCTACGCAAAAGGGGCTACACAAAAGGGAATGTAAGTACAGAAGTGTGAATGAAGATCTTTGTCCATGCCCTCTCTACAATAAGAAGGATGTTGTGAGAAGTGATCCCTGCAGACCCCAAGCAGAGAACGGCCTTCTGGCCACAACAGTTGACCAGCACAGCAACCATCACAGTGACTATGGCTCTGCTTGCCCACATCTCATGGGTGCTCCCTCCTACAAACCTTAGCACAGACAGGCTGTGGCTTGGCTTCTCTTCATGCTGAAACAGCTCCTAGTTGTCGATAATGGTACATAGTTGAAAACTGGGCGCACAGTTGGAGTTTAGTGCAAGAGAACAAATTCTCTTAATTAGAATTTCACTGGACAGATAAGCTTGATGGAAAAATAACTTCATGAAACACTAATATATCCATTACATCTCCGTATTCCCTAAATAGTGTAACCAAAATATATGGGAATCAGCTATGACTCTTTATATGGTTTGTGACTCCTCCAACAGCACTATCATGTGTGCTTGGAAACCAATAGTTGCTGTCAGCTATAAAATAAAACTTGTTGAGTTTTTCAGAAGTTAAAAGTCATTAATTTTACTAAGTCTAGTTTTGCTTTTTTTGTTTTATAGTTATGGTTTCATCTTGAAAGGTGTAAGCTTTGAAAAGTTCAGCTAATTTGTTTTCAACCAGATACCATAATTTTTCTTTTGAAACCCACTATCTTGTTGTGACTTGCCAGTGAAATAGTGTGTGATACTCCTTCGTAACATAAAAATTTAACATGGACTGTTTGTCATTACAGTCTGTCTTCTGCCTAATGGCACCGAGGCGAGTGAGGGCTCCCCATCTAAACATGAAAAAAATGAGGTTTTTCTGTGACTTTGTTTCTTTAAGTGGTCCCAATAGTCTTGCTGTGAAATTAGAAACTATAGATCTAGTAAGAAGCTTAATTTTAAGTCCAGCTTCTTCCATTTGTAAAGGAAATCAAATAATTAGTTTATGGTTTCCTAAATAAAATGGCTACAGAAGTTATACTATTATCTAAGGCGTCCGCATGCTGACCTCTGGAAGATAATGAAGCTGAAGACTTCTGGCAGTGCTCTCACAAGGTGGCTTCTGGCAGTGCTGCTTTTTTTTTTGCAGGCTTTTTTGTAAGTTTGCATTTGCCCTAGCACTAACTGGTGTTAGCTCTTTTTTTTCCCCTGAATTTTAGATAAAAGTTTTCCTCATGACACCTTAAAGCAATTTACAAAGGAGACCAAGATCAGTATCTCTATTTTTACAGGTACAGGAAATTAAGGCATAAGTCACCTGGGCTGTGTAACTGAGCAGCTCAAGGCTGACACAGGCTTCCTGAGCATTCAAGTTCTGGTTAGTCAAACCTGAAAAACAGAGTTAATGATACAAATTACCACCCCTTGGCTGGAAATTCACACCTCTCACCTGAGGCACTGTATCTGTCTGTACTCCACCCACAGTCCATTGCCATGCCTGATAAAACAGCTTAACTAGCTGGCACTGAGGATGCCCAGGGCTGGGAGAATCATAACTTCCAGCTGAGGAGTCAGAAGCTCTATTAAAAGTAGGTCTTCCTTTGTCCCAGATGTCCCATGGTTTCAGCATGGTTTCAGCATGCACCCAGAGTACAGCCTGCCCCACACACTCTTTCCCCAGCTCTGCCTTGGCATGGATAGCACAGTGCACCTCCAGCTCCCTGGCATTTTTTTTCTATTAACAGTACAAGTTCTCATGCATATTTTAGGTTGTAGGCAGCCTTTTGGGTAAGGACAAATCCCCTCTCTTTTCTAGACAGGCTTTTCTGGCAAGATTCAGCTCCGGGCACATAAATGCAGGTACCTACATGTAAGTTGGGTGCCTTAGCTCCCAATATAGCCAGTGAAGAAAAGGCAGTCAGTGAAGCCTAGGCTGCAGGCCAACTTTTCAGGTGGATTTAACTGCTTCAACTTAGCCTTCTGGTGCCATCTGAGATGCCCTTTAGTATCTACCTTGCCTCCAGCAACAACTACAGGAGACCTTAGGTCCCCTGTTGATTCTGTGACATATCTGACAGCCCCATGGAGATGTCTAGGTTCCACAAAGACATTGTAAATGACATCTGAATCATGCCCTCTCTTTCCTTTGGAGAGAACTGAATTATTCTCTAGGCTTCACTAACTGCTGACTAGCTCTCAGTAAACTAGAGTGGGAGTCCTGGCACGCCATTCATCTGCAAATGCCACGCAAAACTCAGCTTTCTTCTGCCTTGTCTAACTCTGCTGTTATCTTTACTGAACCACGAACTTGGACTTTGTTTAATTTATTCTCCTGCTCTGACAGTTAAGTCAAATATGATTGCTTTGTTTTGAGAGAAATTTCAAGCTCCTTGCAAATATTTCTTTCAAAGGTTAATAGGACCTATTAGAAGCTATTAGAAGCTGTGCCAATAGTTTGCTAGGACTTCACTTAGACAGTCTCTATGTTTTCTTCTCAAATAAAGGCTCTCTCTTCCAGTCTCTTGATTCAAGAGGTCTACACCTTCTGCTGAGCCATAGAAGTCTTCTTTCCAAGTCTAATGTTTTTAAGTCCCACCTTTTCTTTTTCAAATGAAAAGATAAAAATCTTCATAGTGTCTGTAGGAGGTTGGTTTTTTTCCATTTCACATTCAGTAAGTTTGTGTGGCTTCTCTCCATCTCCTGTTCCTGGGTCAGGATGTTATTGCCTACACCAATGCCCAAGTCTTTGTCTGAAACACTGAAAGAAATCCACCATAAGACCCATATCACCATTTTTGCCCATCCTGACATGAAGACTTAGGTCCATGGCAGAGTACGGAACACAGGAACTGTTTCACTGCAGTTGGACAACTAAGGCTGAGGCAGAGCCAAGAGGTGTTGATGTTGACAACTTCTTCCACCTCTAGGTTGAGTGTTTTTCTCCTGACAAACTCTTCAAAGGTTCAGCAAGTTTTTTGGTTTGGTTTTCAGCTAAGTCATTTACTTTCCTTAATTTTGAAGCAGTGTTTTCTTCCCTGACTGTCTTTAATATCTGTTAGCAGTAGAAGACCTGGAAATATATGACCATGAAAACAGGGTGTGTTATTGGGTGTTATGTCCCAGGCCCCCAAAGAATGTATGCCCATCTGAGAATCCAGGACTCATGCTCAGTCCTTGGTCTCTAATTCTGAATCCCAAGATTACATCAGGATAAAACCTTTCATTAAAAAAAAAAAAAATCAAATGCACAAAAGGTGGTTTAGTCATCACAGGTTCAAGGGAAAGAGTTTGGACACATAATCCACATGTAATCAAAGCGAGGGCAAAGGCAGGTCAGACCTCCAGCTGGAGAGAGCATCAAAAGGAGAGGAGGGGGCATCATCCTGCCTCTCCTCTTGCATCCAGCCCCCGCATATGCATAGCATTTCTGAAAACAAAAATTAACCCTTATAACTGGGAAAACATCCTCCCTGCTCAATCTTTTCAGGTCTGAAGTGAAAGCCCCAGGGTGGAGATAGCCAGCAACACTAATGCAGACTGAAGTGTCCAAGAAAGAGGGGGCAAAATTCTTGTTGTAGCAACAGCAGCATCTGAGGGAGGGAAACCCACAGCTGAAAGGCTGGTGAGGCTCTCCATATTTGAGGCTGGTGATGTTCTCTATCCTCCATTCTTAAAGGGACTCTGAGTGATGGGGAAGCTGCCTTTCCCTTCGCTTTTGCTCCTTTCTGCTCTAAATTTAAGGAAGTAGAAAGACACTAAACTGTGGGCAGACACCCCAGTCATTTCTAAGAGCCCAAATCCACCAACATGGCCCAGGCAGGAAGCACGAAAGGGATGTCCTGCCAGCATGAAGTGTTCACACTTGGAAGAAGGGAAAGGCCAAATGCAATCCTTGGGCATCCCCAAGCACTCTCTCAACAACAAAGTCTGTGTGTGGAAAGAAAAGGACCAGACTTTGGGTTCAGTACTAAAAGGCACTGCAGAGCTGCTCTTGTCTCTCTGTAGGGAGAGAGGACCTCTACTACAACTTTCGTGGGGGAAACAGGCATCTTTAGTTCTGGAAGAGGCAACTGCTACTCAGAGCCCTAGGGCCACTTGACTTGTTCCTGAGCTGAATTACAAGGCCTGGGGAGGTGCAAAGAGATTTTGTACTCAGAAGGCTATTTGTAAAGTTAACTAAGAAACTAGCAGCGCTTGACCTCCAGCATAAGCAAATCTCCCCTTTCCCTCTTGAGTACCAGATGTCCCCTGCTACCAATTCTGCTATTTCCAGGGGACAGACAGAGCGCATTAAAACCATCTCTGTCACCCTGTAACAGGGTTTTGGACAGAGGGAGATCTGAAGGGTCAGAGAGGATCAGGGCATGTGCTGTTGTGGCCATGTCCCTGATCTACCTCTCTCTGCCTTCTCATGGAGGAGGGAGGGTATTCTGAGAAATCCCTCTGGATACGACTTGCAACCCATCATCCTTAAACACATAAATGAGTATTCAGAAAGCTTCCACTATTTCATGTATTTTTTATAATATGAGTGGGTTGGGTTTCTGAGAACAATGTGACTTCAGTCAGAGGTCTTTAATTCCAGCATCAACAGATTTTCCTTTAAAATCATTCCATTTTTGTGATTTTTGGACTGGTAACCTACAGAATATTTTTTATTCTTCCCTAACCAAAGAGATTGGTCAGACCTGTCTCTGTGGTCAGAGGTGGGAATACAGAGTTTAACAGTAGTTTGAATTTCCTGTGATATACCCTATATGAGCCCTGTCATTGTTCATAATTATTGCTCAACACAATTTACAAGAGAAATGACAGTAATCTACATTTCTTCTAAAACTATTATCATTCTGCTATGGCACTAAAATTCAGCTTCCCTCAAGAAATGTTTCAATAGGAACCTCCATATATAATACATGTGTTCAATTTATTATTAATGCACTTCAATCTGAATCACAAATTCAACATGATGTCTGAATTTTTTCATACTCATTTTATTCTGTGTCAGCATAACATGTTCATCACCATAGCATCTGAGCAACAGATCCATAGTGCATTAAACAACAGAATTAAAAATCAGTCACATACTTTAGCTTCTCAGCTTTGCCCCAGAGGTAGAAGTCTGGATCATGTGGAACATTCAGTTTTGATAGGGTTTTTATTTAGTTTGGTCTAATGCAGGTTTTCTTTTAACATGTTTGTATTTCAATCACAGAATCACAGAATCGTCTAGGTTGGAAAAGACCTTGAAAATCATCCAGTCCAACCATTAACCTAACACTGACAGTTCCCAATTACACTTTATCTCTAAGCGCTATGTTGATTCTACTCTTAAAACCTCCAGGGATGGGGAATTCACCACCTCCCTGGGAAGCCCCTTCCAACGCCTAACAACCCATTCTGTAAAGAAATGCTTCTTAATATCTAGTCTAAACCTTCCCTAGCAAAACTTGAGGCCATTCCCTCTTGTCCTATCGCTTATTACTTGGTTAAAGAGACTCATCCCCAGCTCTCTGCAACCTCCTTTCAGGTAGTTGTAGAGGGCGATGAGGTCTCCCCTCAGCCTCCTCTTCTCCAGACTAAACAACCCCAGTTCCCTCAGCCACTCCTCGTACGACATGTGCTCCAGACCCTTCACCAGCTTCGTTGCCCTTCTCTGGACACACTTGAGTAATTCAATGTCGTTTTTGTAGTGAGGGGCCCAAAACTGAACACAGTAATCGAGGTGCAGCCTCACCAGTGCCGAGTACAGGGGTAAGATCACTTCCCTGTCCCTGCTGGCCACGCTATTTCTGATGCAAGCCAGGATACCATTGGCCTTCTTGGCCACCTGGGCACACTGCTGGCTCATGCTCAGCCGGCTGTCAATCAACACCCCCAGGTCCCTCTCTGACTGGCAGCTCTCCAGCCACTCCTCCCCAAGCCTGTAGGGCTGCTGGAGGTTGTTGTGGCCGAGAGCCAGTCAAAGCAATGGCTCTTATCATCAGAGTATGTGATGGCCAGGTTAGTGATGGTCCTGAGTTCCTGCACAATTAGTTTCACAATCTCACATCAGACATCAAGAAAGGTCGATGCCCATGACAGACAAGCCTCACCTCTGTGATAAAGCGCTAGTTGTCACTTGGCAGTTATCGGTTTTGGTCTTGATTCCAGCATGTTAGGATGTTTTGTAGATGTTCTGGGCCCAGGTTCAAAATAAAGATTAAAGTTTAGCAATTAGCAACAAGTCCCATGACCTAATCTCCTCCGCATGCTAAGCTGTGGCACTGATAACCTGTGCCTGGCTGCAGTGCAGGACTGATGGAGCAGCGAGTCAAATGTGTGCTACTCACATGTTAGCATTTAGCCTTAGGTTACCCAAAGGCCATGAGATACTGGGGAAAATCCACACGTGAGGGATCCTGCAGTGACGACAGTGTCTCAAATCTGATCATTCCATATATGACCCCAGGAGAGATGCAGGGCATTGTTAGCACTTTGCCTGCATCCCTCTTTCAGACAGCAGTGCACCATCTCATGTGCCAGACTGCATCAGGCTACGACCAGTCCTCAAGTGTCTTTCATTGGATGAGCCAGCATCACACAGTTTTGTCTGGAAAGTTAAGCTTTCTCACCAGGCAAAACTGTTTCTAAAGCTCCTTAGGTCCCTTCCCAGCACTACCCATTCGCTCCCATGGAGAAGAGTTTTAACAACCCCGTTACAATTGTGCTACTGGGCATGCAGAGCCAGAGGGACTGTTAAGCTCATATCTACATGCTGATTCCCTAGGATTTCAACAAGACTCTATGGGAAGCTGAGAAACAGGGGAAATATAGCAAGAAGCAACTCAGATGCCACACACTGTCATTTCCCTTTGCAGAAATCTAAGAAGCTACAGGGAAGTATAGATTTTAGAATTGGTTAGCTCTTTCCAAGAGCATAGGGTATTTTGCTGTCATTGTAAATATTCCATTTCTGACTGTCATCTTGTTACCCAGCTCCTCTATGTTGTACAAAAGGCACCCCTCAGTATACTTCCTCAGGCAGTCAGTAAAATACTAAAAATCCCACAAGTCAATTTAAGATTTGCTACAAAAGCACAAACACTATGTGGTATACACCAGCTGGAAGAAGTCCATAAGTACATCAAAGCATTCCTTTTGAAGTTCTTTGAACATGAATGGCAAGCTAGCAACACATTGATACTACTGTACAACTTCGCATCCAACCATGGCAAATGTGAGATTGCTTTACTTGAAAGGAACAATCTAGCTAAATTATCTTTCAAACCTCTGAAAAGAAAAAAATCTTTCATGTGACTAAGCATTTCAGAAGAATGTGGCTGAGCCAAATAATCATCATTCTGACATTCATAAAACTCACTTAAATAAAGACCTCAGCGCATATTGCAATATTAATGCGGCTATAAGATCTGGGGAACAGGCTGAGCCTAACATGCCAGAAGCAAACCTGGGAAGACAATTCAAGTGTTCTGGCTTTCAGGCTTCCTGTGAATCAGGCCACCTCTCGCCTCCTAAAGACCTATGTTGCCATCTCTGCAGTATATCCCCAGGTGTCACAAAGCGTGCTTCAAGCCCCAGAAACCAAAGAGAGGAGAGAACAGCAGTTTGCATCCTAAGAGCCTGATCATGCAAATAAAACACGTGTATCACTGTCTGTGTAGGCAAGCCCACCAAAGGGCAGCCAGGTTGTATCCACCTGCAGGACAGACACCTCCCAGGACAAAGTCCTCATCTGCGTAACCTGAGCCAAGATCTCACCTGAGGCAAAGCATCACGAACAGATAGGAAGTCAAACTGAGAAGGGAGGAAAGAAGGAGAAAATGCTCTCAGTAAGATGATAATATATTTAGCACAGTGGATTGAGAATGGATATACAGGAAAGCAGGCCTTTGTCAGCAGATATTTGACAAATGCTGGAAAAGAGTAAATTTTAAGAGGCTGTATTTCATGAACAGAGTTTAATTCAGAAGGGCACTCTGTACAAGGTGGAGAAAGAACAGCAGCAGCTCTTAGATGCTGTAAAAATGAAGTTTATAAGGAGAGAGATGGATCAGTGATCACAGCAGCAAGCCTGAGACCCTAGGAGATTCCCTTATTCCTGTCTGCAAATTACACACTTTTCAAGCCTGTGAATCCCTTGCACCAGACAGCCAACCTTTCCCCAAAATAGGCCAGCCTGCTGATCACTTCTTTCCTCCAAGCTGAATTTCTGTTCATGAAAGCCAGCTGTCACTCAGGTGTTCCTACTAAATTTGTAGTTCAAAGTGGTCTGAGTGTTTTAAAAATTTACCAATGCTCCATTTGTGTGAAATAGCTCTATGACATTCTAAGGAATTATATTGTAGCTTATAAATATTTCATTAATGTGATTGCTAAAACATTACCTTATCAGCTTTTCTCTATGTTACACTTATATCAAGGGTTTAAGATCAAAGTATATGGAGATTGCAAGGCCTTGCTTTAGAGAGCATAATGTGGGGACAAGGAAGCTCAGGGAAAGCTGAGGGGATGGGGACTTAAGGACGTATGTGACCCACTTCCATGTGCACAGAGACATCTTATTGTCCTCAAGATTTGACAACTGTACCTCCATCCCCAAATCTGAGCTCATGAAGCCATTGTTGCAAAATTGGGGAAGGGCTGCAACCTCCCAGCTGCTGATCCACACAAGACAGGGAAAGCAGCTGGCATGCCCAAGGCAGCTGTGCAGGCAGCTGTGAGGATTTACTGCTGGTTCTGGAAAATCAGACCCCTTTGGGGTTAGGCACCACTAAGCAGTGTCTTGAAGGACGTGGGTGTGGATGTAAGTACAACAGTGGAGGGGGAAAGTCAGGTGAGTACCCAAGTCCTTTTGTACACTGAGCTAAAGGTGAGACCAGAAAGTGGTATGGAACAACACCCCAGAGTGATGGGGTTTATCCATGGATAAAGGTATGAGATTTCCCAAGAAAAAATCTTGTTGGACAAAACAGTACATGTTAATGAATAACCCAAAGATGTACAGTCTCCAGAGCCATTAAACATTTAATGCTGCTATTTCCAGGTTGATTTATGCTTGGGTTTGTTTTTTTGTTTGGTTTTTTTTTTTTTTTCTGCTGTATTAGTAAGCAGAAGTGACAGTCACCCTTGAAAGAGAGATTCAATTTGAAGCTACCAGAATTTTCCTGAACTGATTAAACATTTTCAGCAGATTTTTGTGAATGATCAGAAGGAGCTGAGTCACCTTATTGAAGAGTTAGAAAAGGAAGCAATCTTTAAACAATATCTCACAGAAATACCTTACAAGATCTTCATCTGCTCAGAGGGCATTATTTTGCAGTCTAGATTTCGATCATAATGGTGATTCACTAAGGCACTTAAAGATGTGTTTTAAGTGCATCTAAAGTCAATAGGTCTTGCATAAGTGCATGCATTCAGTGTACCTAACTACTCTGATGGAAAGGGATTATTTCTTAGAATGAAGATTTTAGATATTAGCCCTGACATTCATCTAGGTGGTCTGCAAACATGACCAAGCATTTCTAGCAGAAACATGCACTGTGTAAAGGATTTACACACTCAGTCTCGGAAACAGTTTGCCTCAAGTCAGAGCCAGTTAAATGATGGACATGCCAAAATTTTAACATAAAGAATGAAGCAGACAACTTCAAATGCCTTGGCTATTGAATAACTGATGAACGATATGGGGTCAGGAGTGCTATGGACAAAGACAAAATCCTTAGTGGAAAAATGTAGAGGGTCAAAATTGCCCTAAAAAATTAAAGTCTCTGGTGCCTTCACTAGAGTGGGTGTTGCCCAGGTGAGGAAGGATGCCAAAGACTCCAAATAGAGAACTGAGACTTTTGGGGCTGATCTTCTTGCCTAGATCGCCAGCCAGTTACTAGGCAGAGGCTTTCAGTGGACTTGGGATGAGAATCGAAGCAAGAGCTCAAGAAGCTGAAGGAGTCCTGAAGTTTTATGACAGCAGAAGACAATAATGATGGCACAAGAAGTGATAGCAAGATGTTGTAAAAAGCACAGCAGATGCTGGAGGAAATGTAACCACACTATGCCAGTCCCCTGAACAGGCTAATCAACCCATGCTGACTGATTTTATCAGATCTTGTGAGTGCCAGATAGACCCTTTAACACCAGCATCTGCTTTGTAGATATACTCTAAGCTCTCCATGGAGAACTGGGCAACTTTCACAACACTGTGAGTAAAACTGGAGATCAGCATCATCCTTTGCTTATCACATTATAAATGCTGAGGCACTTTCTAGGAGTCCAGTATTACCTGGAAATGACCAAAGCATTGCCGCTTCCAAAGTGTAGGACCAAGCCCTGCACCTCCAGACAGGAGTGGGAAGCCCAAGAGGGACTCAGTGGTCACTGACACCAACACTTCAAGTGCAGTAAACCTGGACCAGTACAAGACACTATCTGTACTGTCCAATGAAAAGTGTTCCAGAGCTCAGAAAAAAAGTGAGTGCAGCTAAGGATGAGGCCTGGCAGAAGGAAATTAAAGCAATTAGCACCCCTGTTAAATGCTACCTTGGGCATGTTCTCAGCCCCCTGCATCAGTGAGAGGCAGAGCTCTCTAGCAGAATTCTTTTGATTTTTTTTTTTTCTAGAAACAGAATGGTGCATCATTCCTAAATGCTTACAGAAAAATGCATTTAGAAGGCTGTGTGAGGGTCATTCAGGAATTAAAAAATTTCAGAGGGGAACCAGAGACATTTTAGATTGACCTCAGATGAACTGTGGCATTATGGAAAGTCTAGAGGTTTGTCAGATGTGCCAAAATACAAGACAAGTCAAGTGAAATATCCCATGGTGGTGGTATAGAAAAGGGAAAAACTTGCTGCCTGGAGCAAAGTAAGCATTGGTTTGTTTAACCTGGTGAAAAAAAGTACTTATTGTTTAGATATATTTTTAAAAACTAGCAGAATCACCTTTCTAGAACTGGATATATGCTGTCAAATATTTCACGAGTCATCCTTTTTTTTAATGCATTTATAAGAGTCATACCCATAAGAGTTTTTTGGATTTGCTTTAAACACTTCTGTCATTGAATCTTACTGGCAACAAAGTTTAATTTGAGTGAAACCCATCTTTCTGCAGACTGTGATATGAAATGCACTATTTCAATCATCACAATAAGAACAAGCAAGTTTTAGGATAGTGAATATTTACTGCACTGGTCTTTGAAGCAAATTGCAAAGTTGTGGATGCACATGACTGTAGAAAAACGAACTTTAAATTCACACATAGTAATGTTTATTCCACTAATGCTAGTCCACTGAGGGATGTGATTGTTATAATCAATCACAGATAAACACAGACAGATGAAACATAGATCGCTCACAGACCCCTTAGACTCCACACTCACAATAAGCCAAATTCAGATCTGTTTTCTTATGTTAGATAGTATTCCCAAATGCTATCAATATGAACATTTTTGGAGCAGGAGCAACCTTAAAAAAAGAGGAGAATAAGAATTTGGTCCAGAATCTATGCCTAAGATTTCATCCATAGATTTTAAATGCATTAAAAATATTTTTTTTTTTTTCCCGCAGATCCATTCCAGGAAATCATTTTCTGTATCTGTTTATATCCTCAAAAGCAGTAAGAAAGGCTAAACTTTCAAGCTGAATTTTTAATCCTGAATTATGAGCTTTTCATTTACTTCTTTACTGGTTTTCACTTTCAGAGCTGGACAGGTAATTTAGATTTTCTTTCATAGTTATATTTCTAGGACATTAATCTTTCCAGGGGAAGACTTTGGACAAGTGGGTTACAGCAAAACTTTGAGACTCAGCATGTTATTTTTCTCTTGCATCTTTGCTGGTTTTGTCCTGCACTGCACAAAAATACATTCATACTTCAAAGATGCCTGCTCTTGGCACACTGTACATTAACCAGTGGCTTCCGATATCTACACATGACAGCATTCACTAATGCTTTTTCATACAATTCTATTTTTCTTAATCTTCAGATCAAGTCTTATATTATTAGTAATAGATATTTATTTCATCTTGCATTAGTGTTCTTCATATCTTTGCAATTTCAAAAACAAATTTCACCGGGCCACTAGGGTTTGAAAATGTGACAGCAGCTGCCATTTTGATGTTGTTTTGAGGAAAGAACAAAAATGTGCTGAGGCAAACCTGCAAGCCTGTCTGCACTTTCATGAGAGCTTTCTGGAAAAGTCACATTTGTAAACTTACCTTGCTGCTGGTGCGGAATATGTGAAATATGGGCAGAAGCTCAAAGGATGCATATAAAGACGTATGCAGCATCTGTAGCCCCTCAGTCTGACTGATTCTAGCAAAAACATTTACATCCTTCTTCTGGTGGCCAAGGGAGTTACATTTGTATAAGTTCCATGCTAAGAGGCAGAGTGAGTCATAAAAACACATCAGCTGAGGAAGGTTGTACTTTTCCTCGTTATTTCTTAGTTGTTCCTCCTGCAATTCAATTTTCCTCTGACCAGGAGTATGATGGCAACAGTCTGCATATTCTCACAACCTCAGTTAGAGGCCAAAGAGGGAAGCAAACCATAGGCATCCCACATCAAAGACAGGGATGCTGTCTGGGTGGGCCTTGATCTGAAGTATGTTACACTGGTCCCCAAGTTTTGTAGTCAATGAGCCAGTGTCAGCTCTCTATGCTGGCCACGAACCACCAGATTTTCTTTTTGGCAAACTGCATATGACCTCTTGATGTAGCCAACTTGCATGAGATATCATTTATAAAGTTCTGAGAACAAACTGCACTGATGTTTGGGTGAGGTCAACAGAGCTTGAGCCTGTCAATCCTGTCAGAGGGCAGCAGTGACAACACCTGTGTGCGCTGTGATCAGCTGGATGACCTGCTCAGCCTGGTGGCGGAACTCAAAGAAGAGGTTAAAAGATTAAGAAGTATTAGGGAGTGCGAAAAGGAAATTGATTGGTGGAGTAGCACCTTAGCACCCCTGAAGCAACAGGAGCAAATGGAGGCTCCAAACAAGGCAGGTAATCCCTCACCCTCTTGCTACCAGGCAGAAGGAGGGGACCTAAGAAATGGGGGAGACTGGAAACAGGTCCCTGCTCAAGGATGCAGGAAAATCCCCTCCTGACCTCCCTCACCTTCCATGGTGGCCCTTCACAATAGATACAGGGCCCTGGAACTTTTGAATGAAGTAGAGAAGGATGAAGAAAATGAGTCAAATAACGAGGAAGATCAAGGTCCACCAAGGCCGGGTCACTCTAGACCAGGTATTAAAATCAGTTCTAAACAGAATCCCAGAAGGGTCATTGTAGTGGGTGACTCCATTCTGAGGGTTGTCAAAGGCCCAGTATGCAGACCAGACCCGCTTCATAGGGAAGTCTGCTGCCTCCCTGGGGCCCGGGTGAAGGACCTCACGGCTAAACTCCCCAGTCTAGTGAGACCTAAGGACTACTACCCTCTCTTGGTTTTTCAGGTGGGTAGCGACGATATTACCAGGAGAAGTCCTAAATCAATGAAGAGAGATTTCAGGGCCTTGGGGAAACTGGTTAAGGGGTCAGGGACACAAATTGTGTTCTCTTCCATCCCTTCAGTTGCAGGGATGGATGAAGACGACTACAGGAGAACTCAACAGATGAACTTGTGGCTCCAAGACTGGTGATACCATCAGGGCTTCAGACTTTTCAATCATGGGTTAGTATACAGGATGCCAGAGATTTTGACATCAGATGGGATGCACCTGTCCCAGAGGAGGAAAAGGGTCTTGGGGCAGGAGTTAGCTGGACTCATTGAGAGAGCTTTAAAATAGATTTGAAGAGGAAAGGGGACAAAACTGGAACTCCCAGCCATAAGCCCCAGGAAAGATTACCACAGTTTGTGGGCTGTTGTGCCAGCGATGACCCTCATCCTGTTATCCCAGCGGAGGCAAGGGATGGAGACATGCAGCACAATAAAGATGCAAGGGATATTGATGGATCAGTAACTGTGGTAACACCTGTGAAAGGTGCCTATCTGAAGTGCACACATATACCAATGCACACAGCATGGGTAACAAACAGAAGGGGCTTGAAGCCATGATGCAACAGAAAAATTATGATGTAGTGGCTATCACAGAAACATGGTGGGATGTCTCCCATGACTGGAGTGCGCCAGTTGATGGCTACAAGCTCTTTAGAAAGGATAGACAAGGGAGGAGAGGTGGTGGGGTGGCGCTGTATGTTACGGACTGTTATGACAGCTTTGAGCACAAGTGTAGTGAAGACAGGGCGGAGTGTCTTTGCATTAGAATCAGGGGGAAGGCCAACAGGGCAGATGTTGTGGTAGGATTCTACTATAGGCCACCCAACCAGGACTGAGATGGATGAAATATTCTACAGGCATTTAGGAGAAATCTCCTGATTGCTTGCCCTTGTTCTTGTGGGAGACTTTAACTTCCCAGACATCTGCTGGAAATACAACACAGCAGAGAGGGACCAGTCCCAGAGATTCCTGGAATGTGTGGAAGATATCTTCCTGACACAGCTGGTGAGTGAACTGACCAGAGAAGGTGCCCTGCTGGATCTCCTCCTTGTGAACAGAGAAGGACTGGTGGATGATGTGGCGGTTGGAGGCCGACTAGGGCACAGCGATCATGAAATAATAGAGTTCTCTATTCTTAGAGAGGCCAGGAGAGGGGGCAGCAGAACTGACATCCTAGACTTCCAAAGGGCTGACTTTGACTTGTTTAGGCAACCACTTGACAGAATCCCTTGGGAGACAATCCTGAAGGGTATAGGGGTCCAGGAATGCTGGGCACTCTTTAAGAAGGAAGTCTTAATGGCACAGGAACAGGCTGTCCCTAGGTGCTGTAAGAGAAGCCGGCAGCAGAGAAGACCACCCTGGCTAAACAGGGAGCTTTGGCTGCAACTCAGGGAGAAAAGGAAAGTTTACCGCTTCTGGAAGAAGGGACTAGCGACTCACAGTGATTACAAAGATGCTGTGAGGCTATGCAGGGCGGAAATCAGGAGGTCTAAATTACCCTGGCTTCAGCAATCAAGGACAACAAGAAATGTTCTTATAAGTATGTCAACAGCAAAAGAAAGACCAGGGAGAGCCTCCATCCCCTGCTAGACACAGGAGGAAACATGACAACGACTGATGATGGAAAGACTGAGGTGCTTAATGCCTTCTTTGCCTCAGTCTTTAATAGCAAGACTAGCTGTACTGAGGGAATCCAGCCTCCTCAGTCAGAAGACAGAGACTTGGAGAACGACCCCCCCACAATCCAGGAGGAGATAGTCAGTGACCTACTGCATCACATAGACATACACAAGTCTATGGGACCAGATGGGATACACCCGAGGGTGCTGAAGGAGCTGGCTGGGGTGCTCGCTAAGCCGCTTTCCATCATTTACCAGCAGTCGTGGCAGACTGGGGAGGTCCCGACAGGTTGGAAATTGGCCAATGTGATGCCCAAATATAAGAAGGGTCGGAAGGATGATCCGGGAAATTACAGGCCTGTTAGCTTGACTTCGGTGGCCAGGAAGCTGATGGAGCAGCTCATCCTGGGTACCATCATACAACACATGTGGGACAACCAGATGATCAGGCCCAGTCAGCATGGGTTTATGAAAGGCAGGTCCTGCTTGAAAAACCTGATCTCCTTCTATGACAGGGCGCCCTGCTTATTGGATGAGGGAAAGGCTGTGGATGTTGTTTACCTTGACTTTAGTAAGGCCTTTGACACTGCTTCCCACAGCATTCTCCTGGTGAAACTGGCTGCTCATGGCTTGGATGGGCACACGCTTTGCTGGGTAAAAAACTGGCTGGATGGCCAGGCCTGAAGACTTGTGGTGAACGGAGTTAAATCCCGTTGGTGGCCGGTCACAAGTGGTGTGTCCTCAGGGTCGGTTTTGGGGCCACTCCTGTTTAACATCTTTATTGATGATCTAGACGAGGGGATCGAGTGCACCCTCAGTAAGTTTGCAGATGACACCAAGTTGGGTGGGAGTGTTGATCTGCTCGAGGGTAGGGAGGCTCTGCAGAGAGATCTGGACAGGCTTCAGCGATGGGCTCAGGCCAACTGTAGGAGTTTCAATAAGGCCAAATGCCGGGTGCTGCACTTGGGTCACAACAACCCCCAGCAGCCCTACAGGCTTGGGGAGGAGTGGCTGGAGAGCTGCCAGTCAGAGAGGGACCTGGGGGTGTTGATTGACAGCCGGCTGAACATGAGCCAGCAGTGTGCCCAGGTGGCCAAGAAGGCCAATGGTATCCTGGCTTGTATCAGAAATAGCGTGGCCAGCAGGGACAGGGAAGTGATCTTACCCCTGTACTCGGCACTGGTGAGGCTGCACCTCGATTACTGTGTTCAGTTTTGGGCCCCTCACTACAAAAAGGACATTGAATTACTCAAGCGTGTCCAGAGAAGGGCAACGAAGCTGGTGAAGGGTCTGGAGCACATGTCGTACGAGGAGTGGCTGAGGGAACTGGGGTTGTTTAGTCTGGAGAAGAGGAGGCTGAGGGGAGACCTCATCGCCCTCTACAACTACCTGAAAGGAGGTTGCAGAGAGCTGGGGATGAGTCTCTTGAACCAAGTAATAAGCGATAGGACAAGAGGTAATGGCCTCAAGTTGCGCCAGGGAAGATTTAGACTGGATATTAGGAAGTATTTCTTTACAGAATGGGTTGTTAGGCATTGGAATGGTCTGCCCAGGGAGGTGGTGGATTCCCCATCCCTGGAGGTGTTTAAGAGTCGCGTTAACATAGAGGTTTAGGGATATGGTGTAGTTGGGATCTGTCAGTGTTAGGTTAATGGTTGGACTGGATGATCTTCAAGGTCTTTTCCAACCTTGATGATTCTGTGATTCTGTGAAAAGAAAATCTTTCTCATCTTTTGCACAGGTGGAGGGGTGGAGTTTTTCTTTTTCAACCCCAGCGTACATAGGCAAGTTTGTTGACATTGCTCCATAATGTCCTGACTGGGGTACAGCCCTATATATGGTTGCTTTGGGCTCTTTGTTCTGCCCTGCCAAGCTCCCCCCTCATCTTTAATCCCTCCTGTCACTGTGCAGTGGGCAAACACCGTGTGCCCTCAAAGTGCTCATACCGCTCTCATCAGCAAGTTTGAACTCCATAGTTTAAAACTGTGCTCCTAATCCTACATGGCAGGAAGAAATGTCTTCCTTAAAAAAAAGATTGGCTAAGATGTGAATAGAAGAACATATGAGACATTCAGCATTCATGTCCATTAGGAGTGTTTGAACAGTGTTTATACCAGTTAAGGTTGTTTGAATATTTTAATGACTACTGAGGGGGGTTTTTTGCAAAAACGTTTGTATGCATCGCCCATTTGCAGCAGAAGAGCTTATCTCTCATTGTCTGCTCAGATTCAGCCTGTGCAGAGAGTTCGTGTGACAAGCAGGAGCGTGTTAAACTCTGCACGGTTAAAATAAGACCAGTGCATGGGGCACTGTGCTGTTCCTCTTCAGAATGGTGCATGTGTCCCAAGCGATGAGTCAAGGTTACCACGTCAGAAACAGCTACTCAGAAGCTAAAGCAGATTCAGCAAATGTTTAGTGATATTAATGATAGCTGAACGTAGTCTCAGTGGAAAGGGCTAATACATATGGCATCTGAAAATAACTTTGTTGAAATGGAAGTTTGATAAAGACTTCTTATCCAAAGTACTTCTTTCAGCTTGCCATCATAGCTTCTTAAAAATAGTCCATGTTAATACCACCTTATAATGTCTTTGACTAAGTGTTTGATACATGAGGGAGGAAACCAAAAAGCCCTTAACTCTGGACACCACCCACACACATGGTTGCTGCCATAGCATCTTTCATTATTGCCTGGTAATACATTATGTTATCATTTCTTTACATGCTAGCAGTTAAAAATTAGTCTTGGCAAAATCTGTATCTCTCCCGTGTATAGCAGTCTCTGTACTCCACAAGTGAAAGACATATATTTTGATAATGTCAAATATTAAAAGAAAGTAAAACAGAATTATTTTTCTAGCACTTATTTAGATGGGAAAAAAATTAACTCAGTGTGATCAAGATGACAAAAATATAGTACCAGTCATTTGGGATGATTATTGAAAAGTGTTACTTTTGGTTTTGTTGTAGTTTGTTTATAAACAGTGAATATGAATCTTTCTGACGAAACTCAGGAGATGAAAACTAAGGAAGTGCACTAATAGACATCCATTAGATTACATGAATTTTGCTTCCTTAAGTTATTTTTTCTGGGATTTCCTTGTCAACATAATTTTTGGACAACCATTATATTAAACAGTGTTCCAAGGCTACACAGTACTGCTTTGCAAGTATAGCTTTTCTTCATCCTTGTTCCTTTTTCTCCAGAAAAAAAGGAAGTGCTGGTTAAGTCAATTTCTAGTCCAGGTCCACAGAGGAGGGCTTCCAAATACAGAATCAGTTTGTTTGAGTAAAAGCTGGTGGCAGGTTGTGACGTGCCCCTACGCTGAGGGAATGGAATCTGTGGGGATGCTGCCCAAGAGCCAATGTGTTGAGAGAGCACGTCCCAAATGCAAATGCCTTTCCCCAGAGGGAGGGGATGTCTCCTGCCATGGCTTTGCTGGCTTGTGGCACTGAGAAGCCTAATTCGGTGGTGCCAGGTGCCAGGCAGGGTTGTGGCTTCCTTGTGCTTTTTGGGTAGCTGTGTACGATGTGTTGGAGACCCCTGGTCCAACACAGTAGCCCAGTTGATAGCTCTAAAAATTCAGTGCTAAGCTCTGAAATGTGCAGTCCATTTGTATATGTATAGCTCACTGCACTCATACTCACAAGCACTACTTGCTGCAATGTCTTATGAGAAGGATAAAATTCCCTTTTGGGGGGGACAGAGTTTTATTTTATTGCATGATATTGAGGCATGACAGAGGAATTAATCTCTGGAGCTCCCAAGCCCTGGCAGTGCCTCAGCACTCATGGCTCCACTGCAGCCTTCTCATCTGTAGCTCAGTGTGTGGCAATGTCAGAGAGGTTATCAGTCACCCTTCTGAGTGACCTGTGACCAAAGAGACTAGCAGCTTCTTCACAGCAGTTGTGTTTGACGTGCATACAAGGAAGAGCTTTTTCCAACTACATCTTATTCTGAGACTACCATTTACCCGAGTCTCAGCTTCCCCCTCCAGAGTACAAAACACCTTCTAGAATTCAATGAGTAATATTATCCCCATTTGTTTTGTTTTGTTTTGTTTTGTTTTTTTTAAAGAAGGAAACAGAGATCCAGTCACTCAGCATTTAAGCTAAAACAATGTAATAATTTAATGATCAAGGTTGGACTATCAGAGCTCTGGTTCCCATGTCTGGAATAGATCCATTCAATCTGCCAGATCCAAAAGCATTTAGGAGCCTACACCCCATGGATTTCAGTGAATCCCAGGATACTAAATGCTAGCCTCTTGGCTTTTATCCATTGGTCCCTGCTGTTTCCCTGGCTAAAGAACAGAATAGCCTGATGTTTTCATCCAAGTGAGCTTGTGTGGACCAGCAGCAGTGCAGAAGCTTGTAGGACCAGAGCACCCATGCTCAAAACCCCTGTATAGTCAGGAAACACCCTTCTCTTGGGAGCCAGGACTTCTGGTGCAGAAGACACATGAAGTCAAACACTAGTAGGAGGGAGAGCTGCTGGGATCCTTCCTTGCACATTTAACAATAAGCCTATTGTTCATAAAATCTACTACCAGAGATCCACAGTGCCAATGAAAGGACAGAACTTCTTCCTTGTTTATTTTTTGTTTGAATCTTTTGAGGCAGGAGGTGGTCACTTGTTTTATTTTGGTATTGTAACCCATTTGAAGGTATAGAAAAGTAATTCACAAACACTGATGGCCTTGTAAGCCTGATGAGGCTAAAGACCACATGCAGCTGTGAAAATGTGAGCTGGCACTTCCATTTCAACATCAGCTGCTATGCTTTTGATGTCTCCTTGAAACTGCCTCAAGCTGGTCTTGAAAGAGAAAATAGTGTTGCAAAAAAAGGAAAAAAAGGAATTTCCTATGTACAAGATAAATTGGATATTTAAGCCTGACTAATTGGAGGCAAAAACATCCAAGCAAACCAAAAAGCCCTGTTATCACCTTAAACACAACTAAAAGCAGGTTCTGGGAGAATATGCAAAAGTGGAAAAACCCACAGTTTGAGATAAATAGTTTAATAAGTAAAAGAAAAACCAAAAAAAACCCAAAACCAACAAGAAAAAGAAGTGATGCAAAAAAAACCCCAAAACTGCTCACCACCAGCCAACCGATGCCCAATCAGTCCCCAAGCAAGAACCACCCTGGCAAGCTCTGCCCCCCTGCAAGCTTTTGCTGATGAATATGATGTCATATGGTGGTCTGGGATATCCCTTTGGTCAGTTGGGGTCAGCTGTCCCAGCTGTGCCATCTCACAACTTCTTGTGTGCCCTCAGACTGATCGCTGGCAGGTCAGTCTGAGAAACAGAAAAGGTCTTGACACTGTGTAAGCACCATTCAGCAATAGCTAAAACATGGGTATGTTATTAATACTATTTTGTTTGTAAATCCGAAAAATATCCCATATGAGCTGCTATGAAGAAAATTAACTCTATCCCAGCCAAAACCAGTACAATTCCTTGTGCGAAATGCATAATAACAACTGCATCTCTAGGGGTCTAGAGTCCACACCTAGCCCATGTAGTCATTTAACAACCCTTGCCTTATGCTTGACCACATTGTTTTGGGCTGGTTGTGGTGACAAATGCACTTGGCGTCATCTTCACAGTGACACTGCATTAAATAGAGCATCAGGGAAGGAAGAAAGAACTTCATTAGGACGAGAAATACGCAGTTGTTTCTCACTTTCCAGCTGCTGGGGATGCACAGGGGGTCAAGATGGGGCAGGAAGGAGAGGAGCTGGTGGCTGCAATGATGCCTGGGAAAGGAGGATCTCCCTATACCCAGAGCACCCAACGTTTCTCTGTGCCCCCATCCTGGGGGATGCTCTATGCTTTCCCTTGGTCTGTAGAAACACAATCAAGTCCTAAAAGAGAAAGTGCAGGGACTGGGGAAGAGCGAGATACAGCTTTGTGGCAAAGGGCCCAATGCCTCTGGCTGTGAGCAAGAGGGGACATGCAGTGGGCAGTGATGCTGCACCCCCTGGACCGCCCCATACCTGTGCCCAGGCCCTGGTGGCAGCTCTCCCCACTGACCTGTAGCCTCTGCAGCTGCCTACCTCCTTGTGCAGCACAGCTCACTCACCTCCTGCCCAAACCTAGAACCCCGGAGGACAAGGACCAGCAGAATTTGGCCACTGAGACTGATTTGGGATACACTATCTCAACCCCTCACAGAGTGGTCCACATCCAACAGATTCCTTGGATCTTGGTGCAGCCAAGCCAGCATGTGGACACAGGGACCATCCAACGCACATCTGTTCCCCTCTCAGGCCCATCCGGACCTGCATGGCCCTCCAAATCCACCCACTTACCCAATGGGCAAAGACACGAATTCCATCTCTGAAAACCACATCACTTACAGCTGAGCTCCTAAAGGCATACTCCTGCAGAGAGATTTGGAGAAGATCCCCTGCCTCCCACTGTCTTGTGGCATGTGGTACAATTTACAGTTTATACCAAGCACATGATATCATAAAACACCAAGATGTGGCATTATTCAAACATTTTTGTGATGATGCAGTTATTCTTTGAAGCCATAGAGGCAAAGGGGAAGTGGGAGAGGGCTGCGACATGTTTGGTGCTCGCCGCACAGCTCTGCTTCCCTGCCAGCAGCTCTGTGAGCAAAGCCCACCACACAGGAGAAAACACCCTCATGAAATCCTCAGGACACGAGGACCCAGACATGTGCTGCAGCAGCGTTGTGGCTGTCACATAACACTGCTTCTTGGGCAGACAGCAGGTTCTAGATGACTTGCTAAAACTGCCAGGGACTGCACAGTTTAGTGTTAAGGTATGAATGCTGTTACACTTACCCTACACACTGCTGCTGGGTCCCAAACAGGGTATCCGGCTTCAGGGGTGAAATCAAATCCAGGATCTGAAAGGGTGCAGGTGTAACATTGAAGCTGTGCCTTGCAGAGGATGTCCGCACTGCTCAGAGGGCTGGGACGGGCTTTTTAGGGGGGCAGGGAATTAAATCCCAGTGCTGGCCATAGACAGATGCTGGCATCTCTCAGCTCTGCATGCTAAAACCTTTATGGGGAGTCAGCTGCAGTCCCAGCCCCTTCCTTTAGCTTAGACATGGTAGTAACAGCCCCACTGAGGCAAAACCAGCCCCACAGATCACCCCATAGACCTGCTGTGAACTACAGACCATTAATCTGGAGCATCTCTCTTGCTGAGCATGTGTCCACCTGCCCTGACAGTGGTTACAGAATCACAGAATCACAGAATCGTCCAGGTTGGAAAAGACCTTGAAGATCATCCAGTCCAACCATCAACCCAACATTAACAGTTCCCAACCACACCATATCCCTCAGCGCTAAGTTGACCCTACTCTTAAACACCTCCAGGGATGGGGAACCCACCACTGCCCTGGGCAGACCATTCCAACGCCTAACAACCCGTTCTGTAAAGAAATGCTTCTTAATATCTAGTCTAAACCTTCCCTGGCGCAACTTGAGGCCATTACCTCTTGTTCTATCACTCATTACTTGGTTCAAGAGACTCATCCCCAGCTCTCTGCAACCTCCTTTCAGGTAGTTGTAGAGGGCGATGAGGTCTCCCCTCAGCCTCCTCTTCTCCAGACTAAACAACCCCAGTTCCCTCAGCCGCTCCTCGTACGACATGTGCTCCAGACCCTTCACCAGCTTCGTTGCCCTTCTCTGGACACGCTCGAGTAATTCAATGTCCTTTTTGTAGTGAGGGGATTACAAAACATCTTACTTGAAAACTTGGGGAAGCATATAACACAGCTTGTCTAGTATTTGTAAATAGGCACAGGCAATGCAGGAATGACTGAATCAAAAACTTACCAGTTACTGTGTAAAGGTTCAAATACAGACCAGTGAAACGGGCTTCCTGGTAATAAGCACAGTAGAAGTCTAGAAGTCATGCCCTATTTGAAGGGTACTGAGGACTATGAATAAAACTTAATGAACAGCTTTTGTCTAGGACTAGAATATAAAAACTTTTATTAAAAGTAAACTCTTATAGTTACCTTTGAGGGATGTTTATTCTCTGACATTAATTTAGCTAATGCACTTATTTTTATTGTATTTATCTTCGGGTCTGAAGGAAATTCGGTACTACAGTAAGCCTTAAAAAAGGGCAAAAAGAATCATGTCAGTAGTTGTGATTATCTTTGATAAATTATGATATACTCCAATCATTCTGCTCAGTAGTACTATGTTGATTGGTAAATCAATAGTTCAGTGAACATGTGGTTGGAAAATCTAATTTCTGAATTTGGTTTCTAAGCAATCATCTCTATCTGTTTTTTGGCATGCCCCTCTGCAGTGTCCCTGGTACTGGCCACATTCCTGTTGCAAACTGCTCTTTATTGACAGCTGTGCTGCTTTTAAACAGCACTTTGTGGTTCCAAAATTTAATGTTCCCAACTGTGGTGGGCATATAAAAGGAGCTGCAGAGAATTGCAAATTCATTCCAAGCCGGGTTGGACCCAACTGCATAAGATGACATCTCCAACAAGTTTTAGTCGGCTTCACAAGGAGACTCAGTCCTGTACTCCTCTACCCTTGTGATTAAGGTCCAAATTCACTTACCTTTTCCCTTTCCAGCAGGTTTCATGCAGGCTATGGCTGCATTGCAAGGAGGAGACAGGCAAAGGAGGCATGTGGGCAAGTCCTGAATACAGTATGGGCTGAGTTGGGTGCAGAGATGTCTTATCCTCCTCACGCCTGTGCCCGGGGGGGAAGGTTGGGCCTTCCAGATGCAGCAAGAAGCCCTGGGCACTTGCACAGGCTGTTCTGTTGCATCTGCAGCAGCTGGTGGAGGAGGGAGGAAAGAAGAACAGGGCACAGACAAAAGCTGTGGCTGCATATCCTTATGACTACTTGTACTCAAACCAGAATCGATGACCACTGTGATAAATCACTTTCTTTTTTTTTTTTTTTTTTTTTTTTTTCCAGCTGAAATATGTTTGAATACTAAGATATTGGTGATAAATGTCCTGGAGATGTCCATGACATAAACCAGTTGCTTCCCAAGACCCAGTCTTGTGTAAGTAAGCCAAGGACAGTTTTGCCATCGATTTCAGTGAGGCCATTTCATGCTGGGAACTTGTTCAGATAATGTCCTGTACTGAGAAACCTCTTCAATAATTACAGATGGACCTATTAAGTTTGTGCATAAATTCTTCTCTGAGCTCAGTCCTAGAGCTGTTAAGCTCTATAATTGCTCCATTAGTCACAGATTTAAAGGGGTTAAGTAGAGGTTATAAACAGCAGTAACTAAATAAATTTTGTTGCTGTGATCTCCAACCAAAACTAAGAGGAGTTTCAGAACTGGAAAAGTTACAGTCAATGTCAAGACACTGATACAGGGACTGTGTGGTCACAGTTACATACAGCAGATTTTGTAGGAGTTCCAAGAAAACTCTGTCCTTTAGTGTTCCCTCTACCTCCCTTTCCAGTGTTCCATATCAGAAGAAACCTGATTTTTCATGCTGGCAAAATACAAAAAGTACTACTAAACAATGGCATCATTTTAAGACTTTCAGAGTGCCAAACACTGCATTGCACCAGCAACATTCATAGGCATGAAGAAAATAAGATTTTCATAAAACCCTGGTGCTGCATTTAGTCACAAAGGAAGGAAATCCATGTAAGAAACTGAAAATACATTCTATATTTAGTATCAGCCTAATAGTATAATGTGGTTACGGTTTACTATTCTTCAGATTGATGGAGTTTTGCATTGTTTCACTGCAAAGGCCAAGCTTCTTAAGTGTGATCTTTCTGCTTTTGCAAATAAGCTGTCATAAGGTCAAGGGAAAAAACTTCCACATTCTTCTTTTGGTAATTCATTACCTTATGCAGGTCTAATGCTGCTCTGACAAGGCTGACACGAAATTGTCTGCTTTCCGTGTTTTAAAGGAAGGGTGACTGTACCATTCTGCAAGACAAAGATGGATTACAGCCATCTATTACAGCCTAAGTATTTCCCAAGCAATATCTTTTTCTTTATATTACAGTTCATGTTTACAGTCCTCTAGGAGTCACAATAATTCTACAGAGAAAACATTTAACTTAAAATAGTATTCTCTGACTTGCTCTAGCATCTTATCTCCAAATCCCATTTGGGGAGAAAACTGAGAGCTTCATGTGATAGTAAAATGCAGCAATGCTCTAACCAGATGCAGAATATAAAATGAACACATCCTGAAAGTTTCAGTATAACCTAGCTGTGGCCCTCATTTTAAAATGATCTTGTCTTCCACCAGCAAATATTACAGGAGATGTTAAATGAAATGCATAACACTTCGGTGCCAAATTTTCAAAAAGTGTCCACCTCCAATTTCTTCTTTTTTAAATATGCTAGAATATTGCCATCTGTGAATGTAAAGCTGTGAAAGTATGAATCTGAAATCTGTCAGCTGTTCATCAACATGCTCATGAGAAAAAAATGCAAGTGACAGAAGGCTGGGTTTTGGGGAGGAGGTTGCAGAGGGTGGGAGAAGCATGTATATTTTTCCAGAAGGCAATGAGAAGCCACACATAAATCATGGCTCGGGGTGCTTCCACTGGCTGTGCCGTGGAGCCAGGAGCTCTTCACCGCTCACACCAGGCTGGAGCACACCCCGATGTTCCCGCAGACCCAGCATGTGACAGATCCCTGTCTCTGGGGCCAGGAATCAAACATCTCTGAAATTTCAACATGTCCCAGGGATACTCAGTTAAGTAGGAGGGAAATGCTGGTAATGGCACACCAGCTAGGTACCAAACACCCAACACTAACATCTCAGTATTTGTTCATGAGCCAACTCTTGACTTTAAAACCCACCAGTTTTTAAATAACTTGTCTCTTTAGAAGTTAAATAAATAACAAGTATTTCCAAGGGGGGAAAGATGTAGTATAAAGATATTAATATTTCTGATAACTTTAACCTGCTAGAAACCTTGGCTTTGTTTGTAATTTCTTCTCACACAGTTAGAATTCAAAGGGTCCTTTATGGAATCTTTTAAGCCACTGCTTGTAATACAGCATATTAATATATTAATTTTCTCTTTCTAGTAGCAGTTTTCCATTCCAATTTCCTTTATCTGACTTCTGCATGATTTATTCTGATGATAAAATGCCCTCCTCTTTCATATAGTTAATTCATTCATGACTTTAAAATTCATATCTTCCCATTAAATATGCTGGCAAGTGTGCTCATGTCAGATTGGTCCCTTCCCCCTCTAATTTTCAGTAACCCATCTGAACAGAGGCTTCCTTAAATTTCCTTCTCTTTTAATAGTTTTTATTTAATCTAGATATTTTGTAAGAGAACTTTTAGGAACAATAATTGTTTCACACATGAAAAAGCCTCTTGACACACAGTATTATATTAATTATCATTAGCTGCATGCTTCTTAGCAATTCTGGCACTAGTTTACAGTACACACCTATAACATTTGTAGTACAGTGTCTCAAAATTCGCTGGAACAGCAACGTTTTCTCAGTGCTGAATGAGGCCCCATAAGAACAATAACTGTGTTCAAAGTCCGAAGATCCCATAACCTGCTCATCTCCACAATACATCTCAGCTTTTGATCTCTGCACCAACTCTGTTGTTGCACTAGTCTATCTTTCAAAAAGATGCTCATTTTTGACATTTTGACTTTACAACTTTAAAAGGCACACAAGCAACAGCCTTTGGTAAATTGTCTTAACGGATTCATTGCTTCTAAACTCATTGCTTGTTTAACTCTATCTAGTTTTGACTTCTAACCCTTAAATCTTACTTATAAATGGATTAAATAAATTACTGGAGTCTTAAAGCAGGCCCAGAAATGCCCACAACTGCCCCTTGGTTTGTATTTGATCCTCAGGACACCCACACTCACACAGCATCTTCCTGCTTGACCCAGAACTCCTTCCTCCAGGCACAGTTTTGCTTCTGCAGGGCTGAAGGCTTGGATAGATCTGATCTGCATAAGCACATTGCACTGTGAGGACCCCCTTTACAAAAGAACATTGTACCTACTTATTTTTAAAGCACAGCCAAAAGAGGAAGGGGATGGAAATGTGCTGCCCATCCTTTACATAGTATCTGAGACCTAAGAACTGCATTACCCTGGAGAGTGAAGTCTAGGTTCACAGCCCTCCTCAGTCTGAGAAAGTTAAACCTTGGTGGCCTACCTCCCATGAAAATGCACTTTCACTCCTTCTTGGGCCCAGAAGCAGGGGAAGAGCAAGAGGGGGCTAGTCTTTGAGGGCTGGTGGTTAAGTCAACTCTTCCTCATAGAACAGTCAGATTTGGGTTGTAGTCCCAAAACACATGAAAAATTAATAGACTCACCATCAGCTTGTCCTCCAGGTGTGTTTTAAAGGAAAGCATTTAAACAGGAACTTGGTTCTCTACGGAAGAAAACAGTAGCTGCAATAAGGATATTCTGGACTCAAGGTCCTGTGTCGGTGACGGTCCATCCAGGCTTAAGCTCCTTACCATCCAGAGACAGTAGAAGATGTCAGACACCATCTGGTCATTGGTGTTTTCTGCAGTTTTGCCCAAGACAATGAACCACCTTGTCTGCATCCCATCTGGGGCTCCCTACCATCCCTGTGTATCACTGAGGAAAGCCAGACACCTCTGTCTGGGTGCTTGGGGGCAGACATCAGACCTGCGTGACTGGAGCCAGCTGGGAGCCTTGTGCTGGCTAATCGCTACACCTCTTTTTCATGTGGGTATGGCTCACAGGTCACAGTACAGACAACTTTTATCCTTTGGACAAACAGCATGTTGAGCTTTCATGGTATGTCACTATAACACATTTTCCAAAACTTGAACAACTCTTGATCCTGTTTTTTGGAATCTTTCTTACATTCCAGCACCTCTTCCAAAATACTGAGGTAACAGCTTCTCAGATCATGTGTACAGCTCTACTAGCTCCCTCACGCCTCTCAGACACTCTGCTCTTGTATTCAGGGATTTCACTGGTTGCCCAAATACAGTATTGGATTAGGAGCTTTAAGCAACCATTTATCACCTCCTTTTTAGGTTGACTTCACACCAGGATGCAATAAAACTGCCTTGAGTCTGATAACAACTAGCCCAATTACAGCTTCCACACGAGGCATAGGGTCATTAACAAGAAGGAAGATTTTAAATTCTTTTAGAAGCCAGCTCATGCTAGTTTTTGAATTAGCTCCTCATGTACTCCAGGAAACTGGTTTGAGAACTGGGATGGCCAGTGGCAGGCAGGGGACCGATACAGCTAAAGAAAGAGCATGAGCCACTTCAGAAGATATGTTCCAAGTTCCTCCCCAGGTCTTTTGCCTTTTATTCTCCAATTCAGGTATTACATTTCCACTGGTTTCCACCAGGATTGTGCATGCACCTTGACATGTTCACAGAAGTTCCACAATACAGAGTTTCACAACTGGGACAGGTCCCTACAGTTGGGACACCAGGGTGACAAAACAGATTCTGGAGAATTTCCCACTGAATAGGATGGAGAGAACATAATTACCACATCGTAGCACTACAATGCCTCATAAACATAGAATAGACTAGATTCATTTATCACAAAAATCACAGAAAGTAATTGATCAAAGAATATCTCTTTTATGTAAAATATACATTTGTAGGATATAATTTTAATACATCTTTTATAGTTATTGATGTTGGGTTTGCAACACTTTGAATTAAAAAAAACCCCAAAATAGTCTTGCTGCCAGAATTTTATTTCTCATAATACTTATAGTTTGAGGTAACAATGAAAGAAGACTGTGTGCTGTGAACTGAGTCAGTGATGTTTTCTGCAGTCACATTTCTGTTATCAAAGTGGAAAGTAAACTTAAGACTTGACATGTACACTAGAATTCATAGAAATATAGGTCATGGCAAACTGAGAAAGCAAGGACTTAGGCAAACCTACTCTGTTCATATTTGTGACCTTTGCAAAATATATCATTATTATGACAGAAGTCAAGACAGATGTAGTTTACATCACTATCATTATTAAGTGTGTGTCTTTGTATGATCCACAGCACAACTTACTGCAGGAACCAGGAAGAATACACACAGGGGTGTGGGTCTTTGCATGGAGCCTTAGCAATGATGACTTGAATTCAGCTTTCCTTGATATAGATAAAAACTGATATTCCATGCACACACATTTTATTTACAGCTGACTCATCAACAGTGACTAGTCACCCCTTCCTCTGGCAGCAGTAATTAGGAGCAGTCTTTCATCTTCTTTAACAAGCTCTACTTGCATGTAAAGTCTCAGTGACCTCCTCAAGGCGTGAGTTGTTTATCAGGGCCCATTCAGCAGCAGCAGTCTCTTTCCAGTACAGTCCTTGGTATGGCTAAATTCCATTGTCCCTTTTTCACCAGTCAAAAATCCATGATAAATTCTGTACAACACTGTAGTTAATATAACAGCAGCACCAGATATTATATTAATTCCTTTGCTAAAAGCTGTTTGCAATTATCTCTCTATTGACAATATTTTACCAAAACTAAATCAATGTACATCTCTAAATATCAGAAATGTATACTTTGATAAATACATTATTGTACAATAATTCTGACATGCAGGTCATGCTATTGGGCTAGGCTATATACAGAAGAACATGTTACATGGTCAACAATAAGTTATATTTCTTTTCCTAACAAAAAATAAAACGTGACAATCAGGGATTATTCAACAATCTCAAGGATCTCTTAAGATTTGAGCTGTTATGGTCTTCCCAATGTAGTTCTAAAACTCTACAGTTTAGGGTCATTTTTCCTCACCAGCCCAGAATATAAAATCTGCCTTTGCATTTGTCCTGTTGCATAAACAGAGGTTAATATTGAATGAAAAAGACACTAGAGGAGATACAGTTTCAAAAGTGTAATGAATGCTGGTTGCTAAGAGGAAGATTGATGCAATAGGCAACCGGTCAGTGATGTAAAGCCACTACTAAATCCCACTCGGAAAATCTTCAGAGTGCTCACATGAGTTAGTCTAGATGATACTAACTTGCACTTGAAAAATATATATATTTGTATCTATACACATAAGTATAGTCCATATGAAAAAAGAGAAAAGGAGAAAAATGTCCTTAGTTAACCTTAAAAGAGGGGGGCATTTTAACAGTATCTCTGTGCTTTATGGAGACAGATGGAGAATACAGTAGACAGGCTGCAAAACAGACAGACAAACAACATATAGGACAAAGCACCTCAAAAAACATTGACCGAAGAAATTTTTGAAGCTCATGAGCCAGAGGTATAAGGCTGGTCAAAAACCCGGACTTGAGAACTACTACCCTCTTACAGTGGTACAAAAAGGCCCCCAATAATCTTCTCAATTTTACTTGGTACTCAGCCTCTGAAAATGTTGAAGAACCCTGGAGTAGAGAAATTACTACAGTACCAAGCAGCACTTGCTAG
Source organism: Strix uralensis (assembly GCF_047716275.1). Classification (NCBI taxonomy): domain Eukaryota; kingdom Metazoa; phylum Chordata; class Aves; order Strigiformes; family Strigidae; genus Strix; species Strix uralensis. Next base: position 42,869,203 of record NC_133976.1, read on the forward strand.
CTTAAAATTGCAAGTCTGGATGGCGTTTACCTTTCTTGCATGTTTTGTGCCTTCCCCAAGCCATTAAGAAAGAGATCTGGCTTCTGCTTGCGTGTAACCAGTAATGACAACCTCTTTGCAGTTATCTGTGTGCAAACAACCGGAGACATTCAGAACTCTGATACAGCAATCCAGTACTGAAGTTAATCACAAAATAAAGCCATTTATAAACAAGTAGATCGTTAAAAAATAAAGGAAAAGGTTAAACAAAGAAAAACAATCCCACATGCAGACCAGTTTATCAGTGCTTTCATTTCAGCAGGATGGTACAATGTGGTAACACACATCCAGAGCCCTCTGTGGTCTCCGCGATCAGCAACACTGCTTGTCAGGTGATGGAGACAGGATGGTCCATGCAAATGAGCAGACCCAAGTCACACTGTGCAACCAAGACACGATTCCAGACATCTTCAGAATGGATTAGAGTCACAAGAAATGGAGGTTCAATGGAGTGACTGATAATTAGTTGGAAGCACATTATTTTAAGTAAATCTCCCTGAAAATATGCTTATTTATTGAATATACTGGCCAACGGCATCCACTAACTGTCCTTTTATTGCCACAGGAAAGTAGGACAATATAGTAGATAAAAGGAGAAGCGCTACCTTAGGTAATCTTTAAAAGCCAAGATAAAAATCTTCAGCTACCTAAGTGGCATTGCTTAATACTGACAGTTATATCATGCAGGAATTATACTGTATTTGTGGAGCCTATGGTTAATGCTACATTTATTTCCAATATGTGGTAAACAGTATTTGAATTAATACTATGTAGTCGATTGATGCCATCTGGTTTACAAGATGGAAGGGATGGGAGACCGAGAGCGCCTTAGAGGACAAGGTGAGCTGTAGGGTGATGTTACTGGAGACAGTCGCAGAGCATTGCCTGTCAAGCCAGCTATGTTGTTTAAGCTTCGAGATTTTTCATAGCCTTGTATGAGAAAATGCACAGACATCAGTTGAATTCAGCCAAAAAATAGACAAAGACAAACAATACAATGTAATGTAATCCAAGGAGCTATCTGGGACTCAGAGGGAATCTGCCTGCAAAAGAACTCAATGCTGAGACACATTACTACCAAAAGACATTAGTAAAGAAAATTATTTACAAATTAATGCAGCTATTCTTTCCCAGAAAATTAAACAGACCATCACACAAGAGGTCTGACCTGCTCTTCCACATCCCATCTTGCACCCAGTGCCACTCTGCTGGCTTCTGCAGGGTTGCACAGAGTGCAAGATAAAGGATACCAACAGGGTCACTGGGTGAGCTATCTGGCTAAGCATAACCAAAAACCCATTAAGACAGACTATAAAAACTGTTAGAATTATATAATCTCTGTTAAACCCAATTCCTAATAAAGGATGATTTTCCTTTAAAATTAAATAAAACAAAAACCAGATAAATTGCATACAATATGTGTAAATCACTTCTGCGGAGGATTGAATGACAATATGGGAAAGAAGCTTCAACTTCATAAATATTAACCCTAAGACCTTGTGTCTAATATTAAAGTATAGTAAGATAGCAGATTTTTACATATTTGCAAATGCCTCCTGATTGGCAAATTTAAAATACCATATTTGTGCTCCTTCTCCATCTGACTCAAATGAAATAAATGGTAATTCACATAAGCAAGTAGTAAATAATTAATCATTAAATGAGGCAACCACATAATGCTTCACAATTTGGAGGGAACATTGCACTTACAGACATTTCTGTTCACATACACCATGAGCTCTAGCTACCTACATTTGCTACATATAGATTGTTTTCACCTAGTAGAGGCTATGTTGTAAAACGCTGGAGAAGCATTGCTATTTACTGCATCACTATCTTCATATTCAAGTATTTTCAATAGCACCTGAATAAGCCCACTTATGAAGAAAAGGATTGACCCATTGGTCTGGAGAGAGATATCAGCAAGGAAACACAATGAAGGTAAAGCTGGACAGGACCTTGCTCCTCAAGTACATGGATACATGCTTCACTGCAAGCATGAGAAGTCCCATTGGTTTCAATGGCACTACCTATTTCCTTGAAGACAAGTATGCATCTAAGCATTTGTCAGGTTTATATCATTCAGATATGAATTGTTTACAGTGAAATACTGAGACTTTTCCCACAGAAACTATAAAATGTCGATGACAATGCAGCTAAACATTATATGGGACATCACCAGACTTTTTATTGAAATAGTCACTGGCTCAACTTCCAAATGTCCAGATAACAGACAGCTAGACAGTTGTTGGCATCTCCAGGAAAAATCATATCTTAGGTTCTCCCCTAATGACAATTAACATATTTCTTACCTACTGAGAATTGCATACTGTAAAACTACTTAACGCAAATGTGTAACATGTCTGTTAAAATACTGTGCAATGTTATCTCCAGATTGCAAGGGCAGGCTAGACTGTGATGCTTCACAGACTTCTGATACATTTCAAAAACAGCCTCCAGTCTGAGTGTCTATCAGTATTTACGCAGATTAGAAAGAATCATGTTTGAAAGGGGAATCGAGGGGAAGCACAATGATGGTGCATGTATTTAACCTCCCTTGTAAACATAAAGCTTACCAAAAAAACCCCAAAATAATCAGGTAGCTTTTTTACACAGAAACTAGGAAAGTATTCTTTTAAAATGTTTATCCTGCTACTTTTCTAATGATAAAAGCAAAGAACGGACAGACGAAGATGGTAAAGATGATAAAGAAAACAGGAACTCCTAAAAAATGAAAACCAGATACACAAGATGAATAGAGATAGAGGCATAATCCAAAATCAGTACTTTCTAGGTATTTTAGTTGGGTTTGGATCAGCTCTGAATCAGTATCATCTCAGAGACGGAGATAAGGTGTTAATGCAAAAAAGCTCATAATAAATGAGGATTGAACACTACTAAGAACCAACCAAGGAACCAAAAAAACAAGGATATACCAAAACAAAGTGAAAAAATAAAATAAAAAAGTAGTAGACTTGATGTGTGAATTAAATTCAAGTATTCAAAATCATATGGATACTACTTGAAGATGTTTTCTGCTTATGAGCTAATTTCCCTACTCTGTATAAAATAAGCTTAAAATCCAGTGGCTAAAACATTTCAGCCTAGGCTAAGGTTATCATCAGAGCCAGTCAACGAGTGTTTCTCATTGAGAAACTGTCAGTTCTGAACTCAAGCCCCTTTTTTTCTAGTAAAAACTATGAAAGAATTTTCTCTTGAATCTAGATTTTGAAATGAAAATGTTCACATGGTCCCAGGGTAAAATACGTTTTATCATTACAGAAATATGTCTTTAGTAACTGACGGTGGTAATTTCTTTTATTATTTCTGATCTGTTCTAATTGTAGTCACTGCCAAGTGAACAGCACTGAAATGCTTATACTAACATTCCCAAAAGAAGCCAAGAACCTTATCTTGCAAAATGCCATGGCAATCTGCCTTATTCAGGTGTTCCTGACCTCCTCAAAGATTGGACTCTTACCATTAAATAATCCTAGTTGTTGAGAAGACAGTGTGAGATATATGCTCAGCGGAAAGCATCCTAAATCTGTGCAAAAACATGTTTGCAATGAAGCCCCATTTAATCTAGACATTATATGTAGGAATATGTAAAACACAGGAGCATAGAGACAATCATACTCTTTAGAATACCATACATATCGAACTCTAGTTGTGTATCTGCACAGGTTTAACCTACTGAGCTCATGCTTTTGAAATGTAAAAAGAGTACTTGCAAAATAACCTAAGACAATTCATCTAGGGTCTACGGCTGGCAGGGAGAGCTGTTTGCTGTACATAAAGCAAGGGTATTTTTAAAAAAAGCCAGAAAAATCTCAGCCAAAAACATTTGTCCAGTGCCACATGGCTACTGCAGATGAACTCTGACGTGAACAACTGCATATCAACACTCAGGAACAGGAGACCTGTTGGAATGATGCAATTTGCCAAGAAACCAAAGCAATTTTTATCTAAGGAAATGTCAAGACTGCCACTGGCACTGCTGATTTTGGGGCTATGCCCTGAGGTTAAGTTTGCAGCCACAGCCAGCTGTGGCCTGATGGGGTAGCCACACCATCAGTCACATGGGTGACACATATAACGACAGAAGGTTTTGCAAACTCTGCCTGGGGAACCCAATCCTACTGAACAGTGAGTAATCAGATTTGAAGAGGCTGAATAACTAGAAAGCCATTTTTAGCACTTTGCAAGATCAAACATTGTTTACTGTGGTTGAATTCTGTTTGGGGTAGACAGTCACCTTTTAGCATCAGTGGTGTATTACAAAGAGGAAACATTTTGTGGCATTATGAACTCAAACTTTTCTTTGAAAGAAATCTAAATAACATATGGTTTGTTGTGTCCAGGGCAAAAATGTTGCTTACTTTTGATATTTCAACCTTTAAGTGCAATTTATTCATCTGTAATTTTTACTGAGTTATTAAGTACAGACCAAAGTTATTAAATAATTCATTTGTCTTTTAGAACGACAAATGGTATTGAGTGATGAGTGGTTGAATGAGCAAGGTCTGAATTGCAGGCTTTTCCATTAAAGATAACAGACAAATGAAGACACAAGTGAAATGAGGGTCCAACATCAAGCACATTTTATGAAGACTAAAGAAGATGAGTGTTTCTAAAAGGAAAGCAGGAAAAGAATGACTAGGAGTAAAGAAAAAAGATACATTGTGAGTACAGTCTTTCCTCTAAGAGCATTGTGCACATCATTTTACTCTAAGATTGCTTTTCACAAGCACATTGCTGAGTAACCTTTTATGATCTAATGAAAGAAGTCCATACCTTTCCTGATCCCTCCATCAGTAGCACACGTGTAATCACCTGTTGTCAGTAGGAAACATGTTCCCCCTCTTCTGTTTTTGTCTCTTGTACTAGAGCGTCTGATGGGAGGGAGCCTTTCACCAGGTGAGAGTGGCTGCTCACTTCCTGCACTGTCTTCACCTGATAACACTGGTTAAAGCACCATGCCCATTTACAGACAATAATGAATGAGGAAATGAGACATCACAAAGAGCTTATGCTGAATGCTGGATATTCCCATCACTCAAAAAATAGTTATAAGGTAAATCATTAGAAGAAAACAAGATTGTAATTCACCATTAATCAGTACAAAATGGCAAAAAGTATATTTTGTATTCAAGAACAAATTATCTTTTGATTTTCCTGTTCTTCTTTTAAACCTTATATAAAGTTATACTAAACTAACATGAAATAAGAAATAATCAAATCAAGGCTCAGTTAGTTGCCTATTATGGACTGTAACTTCTCGGAGTACAGTCAGCATTGGATGTTTCAAACAAGTATTTATTATTTTGGCTATCTTTTTTGCTAAACAAGAGGTCATGTTAGTAATTTTGCTTAGAATATGTTGTTTAGCATATTTTAAAGACAACCCCTCCACCAGGAGGGTTAAATTTTCAACATTTGGCACTAAAACCTGTTTAATAACACACTTAACTTTCATTTCTATATTTATCACACTTGGAGTGCTTGTCATCATAAGTACCCAACATTAAATGCTGTCTTTGTCTACTGTTTCAGATTCATGCCACACTTCAAGAAAAAAATCTCTGCTCAGTACAGCACATAACAGGTAATGGCATATTATTGACTTCAGCTTTACCTTTGCATTTAAACCTGAGCACATGTTTTTCTGAACTGGTAAGGCAAAGGTCTATATTCAGCCTTGAAGTTTTGCACAGAATTCCTAGTGATGCTAATAGCATTCTCGACCAGAAATAAAGCTACAGTGCACGATGTGAGCGGTGGCACTACTGAAGAGAAAGTTAACACTTTAAAATGGCTGCTTTTTGCATATCTGCTTTCTCTCTAACTTCAAGGATTATAACACCTTGCAAATAAAGCTACAGACACAGAAAAGTGTCTCTTTGCTCTGATCACACTGAGCCTCCTCTATTCCAGAATACCTTTAGTAGGACCTGATGGCATGAAAAAGCTGTTATCATTAACACTTTAAAGATGTTGTCTGAAAGTGGGTATCAGTCAAAGCACTGTGAAACTAACTATATTCCACCCTCAGTGTGAGTCCTTTCAAGGGTTTCCATCCTCTTAAATATATTTAGGATGTTCAAAAAGCTGTGTTAACTTCGTGAACACTCACTCAGAGACTGAAACCAAGCCTCTTTGAACATAAATGTTACTCAGTAACAGAGCAACAGACCAACGACGGATATCTTTCAGAGACCAATTTTCCAGACTCTTCTTTTTAAAAAATAAATTTCAGTTACTGAATGACAGTAGTCAGGGGTGGTTTTGCTCTTATTATTCTTTCGCAGATTTCCAATAGGAGTATAATGACTGGTATGTGAGCTTTATAACCAAATTGTGCTTGTCTTAAGAGTAAGTACATTCAAGAAACAAACATAAAAATCCTTGCTACTAAAAGATTTGTTTTAATTATACTGAGAGATAAACTGAGAGATTAATTTAAAGAGGTATGGAATATGGGACAGTGGCTTGGAGGGGCAGAGGCTAACATTTGATATGCATTTTCACAGCAATTAGCACAAAATACTCCTTACCCATCAACTCTAACAAATAAGGTAAGATAAATCATAAAAATCAACACTAATAATGATGATGTTGCTAGGGGGTGTCATTTTCATTTTTCTTGACAAACTTTACATTAGCTATGCTATTATCATTCAATTAATGGTAAATATCATGCAATCTCATCTAACACAGACAAAGGAGGTTCTTCTAGCCAGGGAAGCAGAATGCCAAATGGAAAGAAAGCTAGAAAGAGAATTTCTTCTTATTTCCTTTGAGTGCTGGGCTTTTGATGTAAAGCACCTGCTCCTTTTAAATGACTGCTTCTTTGTAAGATCTTGCTTAGCAGGCCACGATGTGGCACAGGCAAAGCTGACACAAGAGACAGACACTGAGGCAAAACACCATGGAGTCCAACAGGGTGGGACACGGTGGCTGCTCAAATAGTCACAGTCATGCAGAAAAACAAGAAACATCCATATGACGCAACAAACAACAGGCAAAAGAAAAGGTTGATATCATCAGCAGGAAAGCATTCTCAACAGAGCAAGCAAAACTGTATAGACCAGCTACATAGAGGTTTGGGAACATTGCTATACCTATTTTGTCCTCTATGAGACTGACACACGCAAACACTGGAGGGGAGAAGGGTGGGAGCTATGTCTTCTCCTGGCAGAAAGACTGGCTGCTTTCTGACCCCTACCAAACATACTGGTCTATAAAGTGTTTTCAGAGGACATGCATTTCCAGTGGGGTCCTACCTGATGATCTGTTGTGCTCCATCAGCTGGTTGTCCTTGCCCAGGCAGATGTCACCCTGTGTGCTATTGCAGGCCATGTTCAAGTCTGTCTTGCAGAAGGTGGGCGAGCTGGCTTGAGGAGCAGGAGGGATGTGCTTCTTCCGCTTCCTCGGCAGTTTCTGTTTTGCCATGGCCAGGGAGTAGTACATCCCAAAATTGTTAACTATCACAGGCACAGGCATGGCTATGGTGAGCACCCCCGCCAGAGCACACAGGGCTCCCACCAGCATGCCCGACCAAGTCCGTGGATACATATCCCCATATCCCAGGGTGGTCATGGTGACTACAGCCCACCAGAAGCCGATAGGGATATTTTTGAACTGCGTGTGCTCACTCGCTGATGGGTCATTAGGCTGGGCTCCCACCCGCTCTGCGTAGTAGATCATGGTGGCAAATATCAAAACACCGAGTGCCAGGAATATTATCAGCAGCAAAAACTCGTTGGTGCTGGCTCGCAGAGTGTGGCCCAGCACCCTGAGGCCCACAAAGTGCCGGGTGAGCTTGAAGATTCGCAGGATCCTCACGAACCTTACCACCCTGAGGAAGCCAAGCACGTCCTTAGCAGCTTTGGAGGAGAGCCCACTCAGGCCCACTTCTAGGTAAAAGGGCAGGATGGCCACAAAGTCAATGATATTCAAGAGGTTTTTGATGAATTCAAGTTTGTTGGGGGAAAAAACAACACGTACTAAAAATTCAAATGTAAACCATACCACACAGACTCCTTCCACATATGTCAGGGCAGGATCTGTCTCAATTTCATACTGTAGCACAGTTTCTGTCCCATTGATGACCTGCTCAGTTTTGTTTATAATAGTATTGAAAGCCTCATGTGTTTCCAGGCAAAAGGTTGTGATTGAAACTAGGATGAAGAATAAAGAGGCAAATGCAATGAACTGAAACAAAAAGAGGGAAAAGAGACATCAGAACCACATAGCTCTTCACATTAATACTAACAATATCAGGATCATTATAAATCTTTTACTGATTCATCCGCAAATTATTCAGAAATTCGTATGCATAGAACTTTTAATCTAGGCCAGAGGAGAGCAGCAAACAGCTCTCACACATAGGCCAGAAGTCCTGGAGTCAGAAAAGTCTTAGTGATGGATACCATGATAGGCTGCAACTCATTCAGAAAGTGGCAACAAATTCTTTAATCTGAATTCCATTCAATTGTCAAGGTACCTTACAAACAGCCCCCATATACACCAATCTCAGCAAGATGAAGGCTGTCCACCCCTCACATAGTGGAAAATGGGGCTGACCCTAATGGTCTTGAGATTATGGTTCAGGAATTCACACCTGGCCTGAAGGGCACCTCAGAGGGTCCCAGGAACAGATCCAAACACTGTGTTTCCTTTGGATTTTCAATGATTCACAAACACAGCATATTTACTGATAGAAAATGCCCTCCGTGTTACAGGTAGAGTTGGCTGCACAGCCTGTTATGTTTGCAATCATCCATCACTCATACTCTTAGGCAAGACTAAGAGTAAAGCTAGCAGAACCTTTCCCACTGCAGTGGCAGAGCTTTGCCAGTGTGTTAGGATCCACAATCCTGATATCAAAGTTACAAATCCAGGACAACCTGAACAGATAAGGAAATACAAATTCAGTTCTATTAAAGGCACATGAATTGATAAATACAGTTAAATAATCTGGAGACAGCACTCACAGAGGATTGTTAAGCACTTAAAAAACATCTGCTGCCTGATCTTCAACTCAGTCATCACAGTCAAGCATTGAAGAAAAGAGAATGTCCAGGACAGGATTTCATAAAAATTAACATTGAACCAAACAGCTGGAGGAGGAAATAAACTTTCTTATACCCAGTAAAATGTGCCAAATTAAAAGGTGTTTTAAGGGCAGTTGTTCCTTTAACTGCAATGGTTAACTTTTTTTAAGTGACAATACATCACTGCACTCCAACAGCAATGGTGTGGTACATGAATAGATGGTGCGTTTAAATCCCTCCCTGAGTCAGGATTTATAACATGCTATGTGTTTGCTATTCTGGATTTTCAGCTTAGTAGATATTTTATAGCCAGTATTATCGTGGGAAAAAAACTCTCTGAAGACTTGAAGATTTTCTAAGGTGTTATGGGCCCAAAGAGACAAAAAGATGCCCAAACAGGTTTTCGAAAATATCTAGTGCCTATGTGATTCCTCACATATCTAGCAGCTTGAAATTTTACCTTTACCATTGTCTAATACCAAGAAAGAAACACATTTCTTTCAAAATGGCAGCAAATTACTAACTCTTTTGTCTTTGGATTTTTATAATTTTAAACTGTTACTTGCTAGTAAAACAAAAATATATGATAGGGATCTCTTAGCTTGAAGCAGGCTCTTCATCCTTTTTAATATTATTTATTTTAGTAAACAAAACTAATGTATTTTATGTTTCCCTTAATACGACTTACACATCACTCAGGGTATCACTCCTAATCTGTTAATTCCCAACCTGAAACTGAGTACCTTAAAGAAGTGCAGCAAGTATATCAAATCATATTCTCTACTACCACCCTACTGGAAGTGGCAGTTTACACTCTGGGTTCCAGTGGTACAGCCAAGAGAAAATGGGGCAGCAGGACGCTAGTATGTTACCACACCAAAATCCTGAATCTCATTGAAAATATCTAGTTATGAGAGAGCAAGAAGCAAGAATGCCTCTGTTATGTCACTTTAATCCAGTCTGCAGCATTGTGGCAAAACTGATTTTGTGTCCTTTGGGTATCAATCACCGAATTTAGTATTTAGCAGTCAGATTTAGTATTATGTGCCACAGGAGTTCATTTGGGCTGGTACAATACTGAATGGTTGCATTTTTCTAACACGGAACATTAATTAGACAACAGAATGTTGTCTCTACAACCAGTAGAAATAATTGCTTTTATTCTGAGAAACAAGTTTAAATTTGCAATGTAGGCCTGGCAAATTTATTATATTCAAACTCACAAGATATATCTATCTACCAAAAAACCCCATATATCTACCTATATCAGAGATTTGCAGCTTGTTTATGGCTTCCTTTCCACAATCAATGAAACAAAGTTATTACACCAAGCTTCTCAATAACAAACGCTCTAAATCTGTTATCTTTCAGAAAGGACTGACTCAGGGAACAAACTGAACACTTATCATCCAGTCTGAATTTCTAGTCACGAGCTAAGCAAACAATCTTGCACTGTCTGGCTGATTTTTACTAATCAGGCTTTTCTGCCTTTGCCTTAACTACAGAATTGCTGCACTTTCATAGCTTATTTATTCCTGGCACCTGACACCAATATACACAAAAAAGCCTCAATCTTGTGTGAGACAACTAGAATCAGCAAATACAACCAGATCTATATAACCTAAGTGAATTAACCTCAGCAGATCTTTGCAAAACCTCTCCATAACATGGATAGAGAATTTATCAGACTCTAAGCCACCAGTGGGCTAAGAATGACCCTTGGGAGGCTCCTAGAGTATTCTCCAGCATCCTTCTACACAGTGAAGGAGGGAAAAAGCAAACAAATCTGTGGACATTGAGGATCACTGAAGCTAAATCAGCACTGTAGTTTGCCATCCGGGTGGGAACTTCTAACAGATAAACATCAGGCAACCCTCTCTAACAGCAACACTTTGGTGATTTCAGACAACTATGAATATTTTTTGTCTGAAAAGAACAGAAATTTACATTCACTTTAGCCAAACTAAAATTCACCAACCACTCGGATATAATAAGAATTAACTGTGCATTCAACAGTGCACTGAATCTAATAGTATGTAAATAATTAGCACCTGTTTCTGGGCAGTATTTCAGAAAGACAGTCCATTCTGGATCAGATCCTTTCTAAAAAAATGCCAAAGACCAAGGGATTAACTACAGGTTGAACTGCCTGACAAGCTATTTATTACTGTTTCACTCAACATTGACACGGAAAGGCCACAGTGCACTTGGCACTTGGCAAAGGAAATAAAAATTTTTAACTGTGCACCTACATTCAGTGGCCCTTTATTATCCCTAAAGGCAAAAGACATTCAGTCATTTACAAAATCTGCTGAGTATCCTACCCTATTATCCTAAAGGCAATCATCTTTCAGAGGTTAGAAAAAAGAATCTGTGGTGACAGATTTCTTAATAATCCTGCAATTTCCATTCATAGCAATGTAAAACAATGTGAAACAACGAGATGTACACATTTCTCCACGCACACAATAGCATATACATCACTGATTTTGAGCAAAGACACTTATTCCTTTTATCTCTTGTTGCATTTTGTTTTAAACTGTAAAATTCTTGGATCTGGACATTCTGGACAGAGCTGGCACAGCACCTGGCACGATGAAACCTCATACACAAGAACACCTACGATGTTATTGTAATATTCAGAAGGTTCAGAGAACATGCAAGAAGAAAATACAATGGCTAATGCAAGAAGGAACATTTTATCAGTCAAAGAAAAATGATTAGCAATTTACATTAACAAAGATATTTCCTTAGTTTTACATTACATAATACTAGACAATATGTAGAAAAGACTGGCATGTTTTTCAAGAACAGTTGTAATGATAGAAATGAAATTAAGTCATGTGCTATCCTCACTTTATGCTTTACTTCTGCTTCATCCTAATTCCACCTTCTCTCATTTTGAAGGTAATGAGACTCTAAAAACACATCCATTTTTGTTCATGTGGGCAAGCACCACATTTCAGACAAAGTCAATACAGATCCAAACTCCCAGATTCTGGTGGATGGGACCAACCAAGTTCTAGTCCTCAGTCCTGCTAATGTCCACAATAACTGGGGTACCACACACAACTCTTGGTTGGATTTTTTATGAAGCACACAAATCTAAAAGGAGTTAGCCTGATCATAATTTCAGAAAGGTCACAGCAAGAGACAATTTTTTGTTGGAATCATCAGCAATTTTTCACTGTGAGAAGTTCTGAAAACTTAGGTTTTGACTAGTTGCAAGACAAATTCAGCCTTGGTATACAGCAAAATGGCTTCATCAACCCCCTTTTTTAAACCAAAGATTGTGGCTCAAGCACATGGCTTGAAACCTTTTGGAAAAAAAATAAGAAAAATTTTCAAATCTGTTCCAAATAATCAGGATCATTTTCTCATTTCTTTAAAGTTTTAAAAAAAATAGTTGTTTCTTGTTTGTTTCAATGAATGAGATAAAATTGTCTTTCTTCATTTAGGCTTTCTTTTTTTCCCCTGAGGGACAACACTTTTCTAAGTGAGAGAATGGTTATACAGACACTCCATGGCCACCCAACCATCCTTTTTAAAATTGAAATTAATATATATTTAATTAATAAAATGTTTCGTCCATTTATGCCAGAAAAGTTAAAAGTTACAAAAATGTTCATTATGTAATAAACAGCATGCAAAAAGTTCCTCCTTAAGTAGTTAAGGCTCTCAGTTAGGTTGCTGATTCCCTCTGCTCACATTTTGAAGGCAGTGTGCACCCAATTTTATTCATGCGCGTCAGCATCACATTTCAGACAATGTTGGTACAGATTCCAGCTCCCAGCTTCTCTAGTTGATGGGATCAGCAGCCAAGCTCTGTTGCTGAGTCCTACTAATGTTCACAATAAGTGGATTAATCATTTACAACTTGATTTTTTAATGAAGTACATAAATCTAAAGTGAGCGTCAAATGCCTGCAGAAAACTTGTTGGAAGTAGAAAACTTTATGATTCCTATTTTGAATTCAGTGTCCCATGGGGAACATGGGAACATCCAGTGTTATGTTTTACCTTGCACATAGCTCCTAAAGTGCCTTGAAGAAATTAAGGTCATTTTAAAAATTGTGGCTGCAAATGACCTGACAACAGTCTCGTAGGCCATGTCTGGATTTCACAGCAGGAAAAGGCACCTGGTCAGAGGATGCTGTGGCTGACATCTAACCCACCTGTCCAAGGTTCTTTTTCAGTGCAAACCCAGACATAGGACTTGTACAATTTGTCATTGCCTTGTGATGGAGACAGGGTCTGACTTCAGTCATTCTAAGGTTTATCAGCTTACACACAGCCCAAATAAAACAGCAACAGAGCTAGAAATTGATCCTCACACGCAAGTGTTATTCATATTCATAAAATCTGGCTCATACTACTCCATATTCAAGATACACTTTGTCAGTCCATCCCATACACTTAAAAGAGTCTATTTCTACACATTATTTAGTATTCCAAGATGGACAGGTCATAGTCAGTGAAGAGGTTAATGCACGGTTAATTGTTGGTTGTCATGGTCACCCTTACTTCTTGTTTCATAGTTAAGTTTTGAATAAAATCACTCACAATATTTCGGTATTTTCCCAGAAAGAGTTTGTATCCTGTCTGGATACAACTTGTTCTGGGGTTGGATCTCAACACCTCCTCCTTCAACTCCCCTCACTGTGTAATGTATACTTTCTAACACGAGTATTCAATAGCAGCTTTTAAGGTTCAGTTAGTTCATTGGAGTTTTGTTCCAGGACTTAGAAGTCTTGCCCTTGACACACTTGACTACAGAAAAAGAAAACTACTGAATATTTAATAAGCCCTTGGAAATACAACATTTAATATACTCTAATGCAGGTACAGAATTGCCTTTAAATAAAAAAGATGACAGTGTTGTTTTAAATACATATCTTCACAGGCACATTATGAGACTTGATACATGCATGTTGCTGGAATTTAAAACAATTTAAAAAAAACCAATAATCCTCCCCTCCACACTTAGTAGACTAAAAATACAACTATAGGGAGACTGTCACAGAAAAGAGATTGTGATTTATTACTTGAAGAAACCTGCTTTGATGGTTTGCTCACAATTGAAACCAAAATCCTGCTTTCATTTAAAACGAGTTTACTGAACACCTTAACTTTTCCTGACCAAAATAAGAGTGGAGGAGTTTCCACAGTCATGATTTCTTTGCTTTTCCACCAGATCATTCATGCTAAACAGAACCCTCAAAACAGAGTAACTTTTCTGTTGGATAACAAAATACTTAAAAGGAAAGCAATATTTATTTTAATATCATACTCATTTTGAAAAATCAAAATTAAATTTCCATACTTTGGAGATTTAAAAATTATTTCCAGTGATGTCTATTCACATCTGCTAGTCTAAGCCTCATCTTTTCATAGTTCAGAATATGATACAAATTAATTGAAAAAGGAACTGATTCAGTGTCTTCCTCTTACGATCCTCTGACCACAAGTAAACTAATCTATGTATTTTGACTACAAAAATTTAGTCAGATATTAGTCAGATATATTCATTACAAAACTGTATTTTACAATTTTTCTTCATATGTACTCTGCGACTCATTGATCAACACTATTTCTTAGAATAAGACAGTTATAAGTGGCTATAGCAAAATCAAACATTCCCATCATATACATTATAATATGATATTGATTTTTTTTTTTTCTCTCAAGGTTCAGGAAAGAAAAGTCTTTGTTCCCGTAAATCTTCCACATATTTGTCCTGTAATATTCTGCACAAGCCTTTTTTATTCTTCCAGGAATTCAAACCCCTAATTATTTTGTGGAATCCCCCCAGTTCAGTAGGAGTGAGACCCAATCAAACAAGGAACAAAACCCCAATGTCACGTACTGCTTCCAATCAGACTTAACTAACTTGCGATGCTGTTTTTTTAATCTAGTTTTATAGCTCCTTAGTCAAACAAAACCAAAGTCTTAAAAAAAAAATCCCCAAAAAATTCCAATAAATTTGAGGCATTTGGGTGTTCAATGAAAATATGACTCTACTATGGATGTTACTTAGGCAGAAAAAGAAACTGCATTTGTAAAGTACCTGGCATGCTTTACTCTAATGAGTAGCAACTAACACTGAAATGAAACCACAGAATTAGATACCACTTTCAGCTTTAAAGGGAGTTGTCTCTGAGTTTAGATTTGATAGTCTGTCCTCATTTCTGATTTTAACACGATAGATTTTATCTCTATGTTTAATTTCATCTGGCTATCAGGAGACTATAAAATCATAATGTGATTTCAGAATGAGTTATTGAGATGACCGTACCTCTCTGTATGGTTTAATGTTCTGTGGGGTGAAATTTAAATATTAACATTCATTTTACACAAACCCAAATATCTCACCAAACAGATCATCAGTATCTTCATGACTCTATTTCTCAAAGTAGCTATTCTTCCTTAGCTATAATCTCCCCTTGGAAAATTATAATTTCATGAAAAAAAAAGGAAAAGTTACATATGTTTTTATGGTGTGATGCATTTTCAGTGCATTGCATCTGGGTATACTGTGTGAGAAATCAAATACCATCAGCAGCTACTAACCGAACTGCTGGCATTTAAAATATAAACTCAAGGCAAATATACTACCAGTTTGTTTCATCACTCATAAATCACAATCTCTCACATTACCACTCTCCAAAGATTAAGGAATGGATACATACACAGAATTTTAAATGTATCTTCAAGGGAAAACAAAAATATGACACATGCACTATCAGGCACTAAGACCAATTTGATGTCTCTAAAAATCTGTAAATCATCCTCCTTCTGGGGATAAGGTGGAATGTCATCATTAAACTGGTTTTTAAATGTCTACATAAAGATTTAACAGCCCAGCCTAATTGGGAAACTCTGGCCATTTTAATTTCTCAACCAACATCAAGCCACAGTTGGTAGAGTTCTTGCCAATATTTTTGTTTTCATCCTGTGAAAGATAAGTCTACTCTTTTAAAATCCCCAGTACAGTTTCTCGTCATTTGTACCCTCTCCTGCTAACATTATTTGGCATTCAAGTTAATGATTAACATTCTGCTTCTACAATTCTATGCATTGTCATATCTGAATGAAAAAAATCTATATATCAATACACTTTTATTGATATATTGTTTAAGAACAGCCTATAAGTAATAGGCTATGCATAGATTTACAGTGCTGGAGTATTTACAGCTCAGACTGGCTACCATCTGTACATAGTAGTGGGAACACAAATGTTCTCTTGCTTGCTCATTCTTTTCCCATTTGTTATAGTTTTACAAAGCAGCTGTCTTTCATTACCAGCTGGAGCACAAATAAAAAGGTTACGAATGCTTCTTTTCATATTCAGAAATCCAGGTCCACAATCAAGTCACTTTAATTCAGCTGTCAGGTAAATCAGCAGCCTGACACCGGTTTGACCCAGATACATATCTGACTCAACGTATCTTAGGCATATCCACATTTTAAAGCAGATCATTAAGAAAACCAGAATTGCAAATTATGCTGTATTTTAATTGCATTTAAGTGACATATATCTTCCCAAAGGATTCAAAACTGATTTACAAACCTGCCCTGATATAAACACATGTTCTGTTGCTGAGCATGGAAAACTTTGTCTCTGCTGAGCAACTGGAAAGAAGATGTGACAATGCATTTCAGTGGTGGGGCCACACCTCAGGCAGTGGGAGTCCCCAGGACAGGACTGACCTGCTTCACAGTACATTCCCTTGTACTCCATCCCTGGTTGTCTCACATCCAAGAAAATTACCAATTTCCTAAATGACCAGTGCCATTTCCCACTAGGCAAATCCAAATCATCTGACTTTGTTGTCCTATTGAGCCACTAAGTCAAACATGTCATACCGGCACACAAGATACATCCCACTGCCTGATTTTTCCTCCTGAAGACTCAGCAGAACTGCTTGAAAAGCAGTTATGCAGCCTCCAGAAGCTTCCTTTTCCCATCCACTTGAATTTATCAAGCTTGTTTCACTTATGATCTTTCTGAACTGTGACTATCACAGCAATGTTTTAGGTTTTACAGCCAGCTGTGCTGATTTTTTTAACTAGACTTGGTATTTAAATTATAGCAATTATTTTTTTAAAAGGCAACAGCAAGGCTCACTTTGACCTTGCTTTATTGGAAAGGTCTGCATGGTTATGCGGCCTGATAAACAAACCACTGCCACTCATTCATTAAACATTGCTATAAATCTATGCATTCAAACAGGCAAAATATTTCTAGCCGCTGCAGAAATGCAATGGATGTTCTTCCTGGAGTCAAGACAAAGGTGAGATAAAAGGGAATTCTCAGTCCATATTCTGGGTCTGATACCAGACATTCGGAGGCTTCTTACTACTAAAAGAGCATCTTCCAAAAAGAAGCTAAAATTCTCTGAAGGGATGAAGAAGGCAGATTTTGAAGGATCCATTTCAGCCAATCCTGTATTTACATGCTGAGTCGGATTAGCCTCTCTGCATGCTTTGTTTCCCTTCCCTAGACTACCCACTGTTCACACCATTACAGCAGAGATTAAGCTCTGGGACCTGGCAATTTGAAATACTACACATACAGTATTTTTCTTTCTGCATTTGATTTATCATGAAAAGGTTTCATTTGGCTCAATGGGTAAAAACTGGAAAAAGAATCTTCAATATAATACTATTTATTATTAATAGACTTTCACACCCATGCAGACAAATGGAGAAAAAAGAGAATTCTTAAGAAGACAAATTCATGAAAATTCTATTATAATGTGGTTTGCCTAGTACATAAATCTCACGTCCATTAAAATTACAGAAACATTTTCAGCCCTATCATCTCTGTCTCACTTAAGCACTCAGGCTCATTTATGTCTACTTTTTCTCTCACTCAAAACAAGTCTGATGGCCTAATTTAAGATTACACTTGGGTGAATTTAGAAAACTTTAAGATTTTGAGGCTTGACATCCATTAAGATTTGTAATAGAGCCCATCTTAGCTTTCACCAGAGAAGTCTTATAACCAAACCATATAACCATTTTTTTGCCATCCCAAATCTAATCAAAACATACCGGAATTATTTACAACTTTTCCAGGCCTGTGTCTTTCCTGTACAACATAATAAGACTTCTACTGCAAGTGCTGGAATAGAAATTGCCAAACTACTTCTTAAAAACTGAAGGGATGGAGCCAATTCCATGATACTCAAGAGTGTATGCAGAGCCTTCAAACAGCTGATTACCAGGTCTCTTTTGACTGGAAGTTCTTTCTTTCTTATACTAATAAAGCAGCATTGATTTAATTTTTCATACCTACACCACAGTAATACAATACAGTTGGTATCAACTGGTACCCTTGTTTCAAGATTACAAATTAGTTACAGGAAAGCCAAACCATAATGAATAGGCTAGACTAAGGCATTGCCTAAATCTTAGTTGCTTGGTATGGTAGTCTTCATGATGAGCTTCTAATGCAGCAGGTTTTGTGGAGTAATCTAGATTTAATAAAAGCAAATGATCAACCCAGAAACTCCATCCTATGGTTTCTTATGGAAACAGCCACTGTTACAATCCAGCAGACAGAACTCATCTGACATTGGCACTAGCAGGGTAGTCCAACAACAGGAGTAGTTTAACTGACTCATGGTAGAGTGCACAGTGACAAGACTTGGCAGTCTCAAGCTCCCTGGTTCTGACATGTAAAATCTCTAGGGAGTACAGATTTTTTTCCCCATGTGTCCATATCTTGCTCCTTTCCAGTGTGCCCCCACCCCAGTATTGTCTCTTCCCTGTCCTTCACTCCCTTTCTCCCCCCAGCTCTACTCCTCAAGTTTACAGTTGGAGCCCAGACTTCCATCCTTTCTTCTTCTGAGCAACTTGTACTTACTTTATTTGTATATCCATGTCCTGTATCTCCAATCACTCCTTATTTTCATATGCAGCTCTCTCTCCAGACCCAATGCTCCCTCCACTCTTGCAGGGTCCTCCTCTAGCCTCAGTCTTCACTCCTGAAGTGCTAAGACTTGAACAATAGGCCCAAGCCAGAGTTGACCTATAGATGAATCCTGTATATTTTATAACTGGTAACCATTGTGCTAGTAGGTATCGTACTAGGTTATAACAAACCACCTATGCTGATGTAAAAAGTGCTAAAATGTTGAAGTATTGAAGCCTGAACAACAGGCCCCGAGCCAAAGCTGCTAACTTAGGATGTAGTCATTAGCAAAATATGTATGCTCATTAATGAAAGATATAACTTAGATATCATATACTCATTACTGATGATGAATGTAATGAAAACATGTCTATCCTGAGTGTATCTTTCTTCTTCTTTGCGTAGAGGCAAGTTAACAAAGCCATGAATCCAGCTGTCCGGCCTTGGGACCAGACGTGTGGCCTTGTTCTATAAAGAACATAAATAAATTAGATAAGCAGGGAAACTCCCTTAGCTTCTCCCTTGAGCCCTGGCCAGGCTCTGGGGGAATCTAATGAGAGAGTGAAAACAGATGTTCCACTGAAAACAAAGGTGCCAGTTATTCTGGCTTGCTGATTTTTAGTATATAAGGCTGGACCCGCTCACAGCGACTTTGGATGCCTCACCTACGGGTGGACGCACCGCGTAGGATTTCCCACTTGCCGGGACAGGCTCTCCAAATCCTCGCTGTAACCGGGGCTGCCCAGCGACTGCGGATCTGGCTGATGGTAACGTATGCAAGTGGTGATGTATCTTTCTTAATCACTATTCTCTCTCTCAGGTAGTAATGATTTGATGCATTACCCTGTATTTTCCTATTTGTTTAAGTGCACTATTCTGTCTTTTCATACTGCATGTTTTCTGTATTACTCTGTTACATTATTTAGTTATTTCTAGTAAAATACGCCTGCTCTTTTCACTCTGGTGTCTGAGTTTAATTGGTATCCCTAATCAGCAAAACAACTCTACATGCTACCCTGACTCTTTGTCCCAGGCTGTTTGTTCAGACAACCCTATTTTCCTCCTAGTCTCCAACTCTGTAGCTTTCTACCTCCTTCCACATTTCTGGAGGATGTTCAAGTCCTTCTTCTCTGACCTAAATCACAACCATCTTCCTGTTTCCCATCTCCAAAAGCAACCTCATCTTCCTTCTGCTCCAGTGCTGATACCATGCCATGGTCTCCTGGTCTACTCTCAGGTATCTTTTCTGCTTCCATTCACAATCTCACCAGTATTTTCATGCCAGTATTCTCTGTGTGGTTTCTGTGACTTCTTATTTGAATCTGAAGGCCACACATGCCTGCAAACTCATCTGCTTTTTCCAACCAAATTACTGGTCTAATGAAAGATATTATTTCTTCCTCCAAACCTGGCCTCACTTTGAGGCTGAAGGCTTCCTCCTCCAGATCAGCTAGATGCCAGGAAAGTGGAAGGGTGGGAACACAGGATAAATGCTGACCTTAATTAAACAAATCTACCATCTAATAAAATTAAAACAGTTTCTCTTCAGAGGAAGATTTATGCCTTTCTATAGTTAAATCACTAGATAGTCTATAAAATAAAAACAGTATCTCAGCTTTAACCTTTTCCTAGGTCAGACAAGACAGGGTCCTTGGAATTCCTCCATGAACTCACAGGACCCTCTGAAAAGTCATTAAGATTTAAACACAAAAATCTTTGAGATACCTAAATTGATGAACTGTGCACCCTAAAACTCTGGTACAGCTGAAAGAGTGATGCACTGGGAGAAGAATTTGAGGTCAGAAGGGCATTTTTATGAGAGGGGAAAGGGTAAGGCTGTTAAAGCTCCTGTGCATGATGTACATGAGTATGTTCCAAGCTCACAACACAATCAAAGCTATCAAAGCTAAATTTAGAGACAGTGAATTATTCATTGCAACAGTAGTCAGCTAGGCCTATCCGGACTCTCAGGAACCGAGCACATCACCACAGACAGCACTAGTTCATACATACATATTTTTTTTTTTCAGAACTATATTTTGGCTCTATGGTGCAAAAAAATTGCATTGGTCAAGCAGGTGCCCAGAATCTGTTGAAGGTTTTCATAAAGATAGGTAAAAAGCTATATGTAGCTTACTTGAAGTTTTTAATACATTAAATTCCATTAACCCCTGTCTCCAGGGATGCAGAGGTAACAGTTCAATTGAACTGAGAAAGGGAACATAAGAAAGAGAAAAGCCACCAGTACAACAGTTATTAGGATACTCAGACAACTGTGACATTCAGATTTCATTTCTGCCCTGTTCAAAGCAGACACTTGAACTGAGATGAAAGATAGTTCAAGTCCCTCCTCTAAATCCTGGAAGAAGCATGTTTAAGCATATGAAAAAGATTACACAAGTTTATGAGAGGGATTATATGACACTGGGCCTGTGATAACAGAGAATTGGACTCAAAGACCCAAGAGGCTCCTCCAGCCCTCTGTCCCCATGAATATATCCAAATCCAATTTACACATTTATTTAATACATAGATTATGTTCTAAACTATTGCCATTGCAAGCATTAGCATTGAAGTCGCATACAGCACCATTTCAAATTTATTCCTATTATTTAATAGCATCTGCATTGCCAACATTATTTAGCTTAAACATTCTCTTAGAGCTTTATCACCAGTTTGCCCTAGGGACTGACACTAATCCTTACGCTGAGGGCTGGACTAATTAGCACAATGACAAATACCAGTGATGTTGTGCACAGACCATCATCCTGCTGAAGATTTCTTTATTCAAAAGCTTGTTACTGATTAGAGGAAGCTTGCCAGCAGCAGAGGGAAACCATACGGGACTTGTCCTGTGATCTCAGGAGAACTGAGGAATGAATTCCTGGGTCAAAACTGTCAATTCACCATAGCATATATTTCTTCAGAATCAGGTGCTGAGATGGACAAGTGCATTTATTCCCAAACCAGCAGGCTTCAGAAGCAGCCTTTCCAACTTGCCGGGGAAAGCTACTGTCTGTCTGCTGCATTTTTGCTTTTTATGACAACTCTTGTCTCTTTCAGAGGTATAACAGTTAGTCAGACAAAAGATATCTTTATCCTTTTCCTTGTGATTCTAAACCCCATTTATTTGTTTTTTAACTTACATGAAAAGCTTACTTATGAAAAATCAACAGTAGAATATATACAGTGGGCCCATTCCAGGATCTTTTTGATTAAATTCTCCACACAAAGGGGCGTGGGAAGAAATATAAACTTAGTATAAACATTTGGATGTCCTGGATGACTAAAATCCATCTGCAGTAAAGCAGCTAGCAGTATCAATACTTATCATTTATGCATCAGAGTCAACATACCATTGAGTTGGCTCAGGCAGTTCTTTCTCTGTGCAATGAGGATTCTGGGCTATCTGAAGGAAAATAACTCTGCACTGGATATAGTTTGGGCTGGTATCTTTACAGTGATCCTCACAGCAGTGAAAGGCAAAGTTTGAAGCATGAAGTGGAAACTTTGCATTAAGGAAGCACAATTCTCTAGAGAGAGTTTCTGTGGTGAAGACCAGAGTCAGGCAATCACACAGTAAAGGGGGTCTTTGACATCACTTGAAATCTTGCTGCTCATTACACACAGCGTGGGAACTCTGGAGGAATGAACTGCCACTGCTGCCACTACCAGGCAGACTATACATTCAGTCTCTAGTGAGCAACCTGCAAAAGGAGTGGCATGCAATGCTGCACATAGGCACATTTTGCAGTTTCCATTTCCAGTTTAAGGTCTACATGGGATATTTACTATTGGCATATTCCTTTCAAGACTGGTTACATCTGCCTGCATACTTCTCTTAAATAAGGAGCAGGTTACTTGTACACGGAATTACAAAAGTTGCTGCTGCTGAAATATGCATGTGACATACCAGCAGAGGTCGGTCACTGGTGGTGTTTATGAAGTAGCAAACTGGGCTTTGGGGAACTCTGTGATTTTTATTTAGGGCTTTGAAGTCCTGATTTGAAGGGTAATAAATTCTTTTTGTTTACATATCACTGACAATCATACAACATCTTGACAAAATGACGCATGCCAAGAAAAACAACTTTATTTAACAGCATACAAGCAGTGAAGTCTAGTGGCAGGCTCAGCCTTCATTTTCACCTTGTTTCTTCAGCTGTTTTTCATCATTCACCTACTCACTCTTCTCTTACCATGCTGTAATTCGAGATGTAGAATATGAAGATAAGTAATTTCATCACGAATTTTCCAGATGGTTTGATTCTTCAGGATTTGAATGAAAGCCCATTTCCCTGGTGTCTAATGAAATTTGTCCTGGTAACTCTTGGGGAAACTGGAAACAAAACCCAAAAATTAGCAGGATGTTAGTGGCAACTGTGGCAACTTTACAGCCTTCTAATTCCTAACAAAAACACTGTTACTCACAAAAGATTCTTAACCATTAAGACTCGCTGTCCCTTAAGATGTTCAGAATTATAGTAACTGCATTAAAACATCAACCTTTATTCAAATAGGGGTTGGTGGGGTGGGGTTTTTTGGTGGTGTGTGGTTTTTGGACTGAAGATACTAGGAAAGATGCTGCTCACTGAAATAGTCTAATACACAGTTATCCCTTGCAGTGTGCAGGATTACTTCGCCAAGCAAGAGCAGAGACTCATTAAAAGACTGTATGTGACAGACCTGGAAGACTCGAGGAAACAGAAGCAAACTTAAATGCACAAGAGGGTTCTTTCTGGTTTGCAGCACATGGCAGAGAGAGGTCATTTTTCTGCTCCATTTTAGGAATACAAGGCTGTTTCTTCCTTTAGTAAAGGATATGCTATAATACAAATAGATAGATATATATAATACAAATAGAGACTTGGATAGATTGGATCGATGGGCCAACGTCAACGGGATGAGCTTCAACAAGGCCAAGTGCCAGGTCCTGCACGTGGGCCACAACCCCCTGCATGGCTACAGGCTTGGGGAGGTGTGGCTGGAGAGCTGTCTGGAAGAGAAGGATCTGGGGGTTCTAATTGACAAGCAGCTGAACATGAGCCAGCAGTGTGCCCAGGTGGCCAAGAAAGCCAAGGGCATCCTGGCTTGTATTAGAAATAGCGTGACCAGCAGAAGTAGGGAGGTGATAGTCCCCCTGTACTCTGCACTGGTGAGGCCACACCTCACCAGTGTGTCCAGTGGTGTCCAGTTTTGGGCACCTTAATACAAGAGACATATCGAGGTGCTGGAGCGAGTGCAGAGGAGGGCAACGAAGCTGGTGAAGGGCCTGGAGAACAAATCCTATGAGGAGGGATTGAAGGAGCTGGGACTGTTTAGTTTGAGGAAGAGAAGGCTGAGGGGAGACCTCATCACTCTCTACAGCTACCTGAAAGGACACTGTAGAGAGGTTGGTGCTGGTCCCTTCTCACAGGTGATTAGTGACAGAACAAGAGGGAATGGCTTTAAACTCCAACAGGGGAGGTTCAGACTGGATATTAGGAAAAAATTTTTCACAGAAAGAGTGGTCAGACAGTGGAATAGGCTGCCCAGGGAGGTGGTGGAGTCGCCATCCCTGGATGTGTTTAAAGGTCGTTTAGATGAGATGTTGGGGGATATGGTGTAGGGGAGAACTTTGTAGAGTAGGGCTGATGGTTGGACTCGATGATCCCAAGGGTCTTTTCCAACCTGAATGATTCTATGATTCTATGAAATGTTATCCCAGCCAGCCAGGTATTTCCCGTGCCCTCGACACATGAACAGCTCAAAAAACTAGCATTCATGACAGGGTTTACCATGTATGCTATGTTTATAAATACGTTTATAATATATGCTATTTCCAGTTCAAATACAAATTGCTTACACATCATCATGTTTGACCTGCAGTTGTATAACAGGCACCTCTGGTGCATGTCTTTCAGTGTAACTATTAGTTTAGTCCCTAGGGAAAGACAGGGAGTGACTGGTGTCAGATGAGCGTGATACAGGACTCACACGAGGTACCAGGGTTGAGAGCAGCATGTCCACTCAACAAATGAAAGAATGTTACTACAAAGGGGATTTTTAGCATTGCAAGAAGCTACAGTCATCTTATTTCACAACAGCAGTAGTGACTACTGTCTGCAAATCCAGTCCCCCTCTTCTCCAGAGGAAAACAATGAAAAGAGATGTTACTTTCTAAATTTAAATTAATAATAAACTCACCTGTACAGAATATTTTTCTTCCAACCAGCTCAAGTACTCCAGGATAATCTGTGATACCATCTGTACTGCGTGGGCTGGGATTTTGGATCCCAGGTGCCTCTAGTACTTCCTGGTCCTGAGCTCAATTCCATCTTACCATGGCAAAGGCAGGCAGCTCTCAGGCCACAACACTGCTCCAGATGTCCCAGTGCCAAAGAAATGACTATTTCTAGCTTCCTCATAGACAACGAAGATGAAAATCACTGGAATTCAGATAGGAATAACCTGTCTCCCACATGTCGCAGGAAGTCTGGTTGCTTCCCAGACCTTCAGCCTTCTCATTTCTCTGTCATTGCTTGATGAAACAAAAAATTCCTATCCAGTGAATGACATCCAGTTATAAGTTAGGATGTTTGGATAAGTGTGTTGTGCTTTGTTTTCTTCTCTTGATCCAAATATGCCCATTTGCACCTGCTTTATTCATGTGAAGTTGAGCCCTCAATGCCAGGGCACTATTTCTGCGCTGGTACCACATACAGCAGTACACAAAAGCAGCATCGATAACAGCCGTTGGCAACTTCAGCACATTCACACATTACTGAGAGAGCATTTGGAAGGACGGCATGGTGCATGGCATGCATGGTCTTTCACTGACAAATGAAAGGGTCCTGTGTGGAGCCAAAGCTCGTGTCTCAGGCCATAGGACAGATGCCCTCCAAACCTACACACTTGCATATGAATAACACATTTCTAATAATATCATCCTTTATGCTGAATGTGGACACTGATATGTTACCCTGTTTATCCAAGATAGTCTTAATATATGAATATGGCACTTATGTCTTTTGAAACTTTCTGTGGCAGTGGATCTTCCAAGAATGCTGACAACTGTCAAACTTCTTCCTCCCATACATCTCAATATATTTTTGGGTGGGAGGACACAAAGAGGTGTTATACAACCTCTGGAAATGTTCCAGTTTAAAAAAATCACAATGTCTGGTCAACTCCCTTAGTTCTAGCACATCATTTGCATGCTGCTACTTTAATTTCTAAAATAATGCAATCCAAGAGGTGAAAAGATGAAGTTATTCACAGAAAAACTGATCATGAAATTTTCACTGGGAGTTCCAGTCTCTCCAGGAGAGATTTAATTTCTGCTCTCCCCTGTCTCCCTCCCACAAAAAAGGTTTCCCACCAAAACAGCCAGTAGCTGGGGGTTAAGATGCTCACAGGGGAGTTGAAAGACCATGTTAAAGTCTCTGAGGAGTCAATGCACGCCCCAAACTACAGCCTTCAACTGAGGTGGAGTCCACCTTTCCTTGCCTTCCAAAGGGCTATGCAACAGACTTCAAACCCCCAAAATTTCATGAAACAAAGCTTTTATTTTAACATCAGCCATAACCATGATTTTATCCCATTTCCTAGCAGGTAAGATTTTCTAAGTGTAACACCCCAACATACTCTCTCTCTTTCTTTTCCTCTCCATCTCTTCTTTCTGCATCAAGCACCATCTGAAGTGACAGACAGGCAGACAATGCACCAGCCTTTTCAAAACCTACTGGGAAACACGGTTGAAAGAAAAGTATCAAAACCATCCAAAACCACACACAAAACATAATGGCATGCAATTAATTAACCTGTCAAGAGAGAAGCAGACATTATTGTTCTGATGAGCTTTTTAGACTGTGGGTTGCTTCCTCTTGCCAGGTGCAGCTGCAGTGATAGCAGGGGGGAAGCTCACAGAAATACTACACTGCCAACCCAGAACAAAAACTGGCCTTCAGACAAACAGCCTGGCCACACGCTCACTGAACACAAGAGCTTCTCTCCAGAAGAAATCATACATAGAATGAGACAAAGCAAGGGAGGGGTGTTTTTCCATTTTGCACAGCTGGCACCAATACTATTTCTATTAAAAATAAAAAAAATAAAAAAAAAAAAATAAAAAGAGTGGCTGGAGCTCAACCAGAGCCAAATATATGGAGCTTTTCAGGCTCAATCCTGTGAAATACTGAGCACCTCCTGCAGTGGGAACTGAGGATACTCGACAGAGGGAGAGATAAGCAGAACAGAGGACTGGTCCGGTGAGGGCTGTTTGCCCAGGCTCCCTGTAGAAAATAGATGAATGTGGGAATCTGACAAAGCTCTTTAGCTTTATGGAAAATAAAAACAGTAGAAATCTCAGTTTGTACACACTGTTTCATCTGACACTCTTGGGCTTTTATCTCTACTTCTGTATGGGATTTATAGTAAACTTTATGTTAGTGCTTTCAGAGCTCATGCCTTGCTGTCATAGCTTTCTGGAAATTTTTTCACTTGATTAACATTTCACCTACTGTTTCTTTGATTATATAATGTTCTAGTGCAGCTATTACAGTTACCCACACTGCCAGTTACAGATTTTTATTTTTTTTTACTTTCTTTTTTGCCCCAATCTTTAAAAATTTTATGGGATTCAGAAAATTCTCTATGTTGCATGGGGTTAAATCATTACCAAGATTAAGAGGGCTTGTTGAACAGTTGCCATTACACAAGTCTCCTTATTCTGGGGCCTTTCTTGTTCCTAAGTTCACTGTAGTTTATTCATAAGGTAAATGAGTAGGAAACAGATAATCCTTCAGGTAGATATAATTGCAGTGACAGGGTGGGAGGTTCTCTGAAATAAAAAAATAGTTATTTATGTATTATTCACTTTTTTTTTTTTTTTTTTTCAGATTTCAGCCATGAAATTTCAGCTGAATCTCAACAGGCATCCTGAGGAACAGATACACATTATGGCCTGGGAACATATTCTAAAAGCTAGGTTCTGAAATTATGGATAGCAAGAAGTTGGGAAGCAAGATATATTGTTTCTCTTAGAAGACTACCAATATGGAACAGGTTTTGGGGCTACTTTTGTAAAAAACAGGGTTTGGACACTTACATCCCCAACTGAAGTATGTGTCAGGCCAGCTGAGACAGAGTTTCTATGTTTAAAAGATAAAGAAAGTTTTATTCCCCATGTCATTTGTGGGGATTTCATTAAACATTTCAACTACAAGCATGCTAGCAAGTAATATAATGCTTCAGATATGAAGTGATGAGCAACAGTATGAAAATCTAAGTTTCACAGCTTCATATTCATTAACAGTTTATTTCAAAAGTATGAAAAATTATGCTGGAAATGACCAGAAAAAGTATTCAAATGTCTATTATTAAATCCCTTTTTATTTACCACTGGCTAATGATTCAAGTAGTCAGATGTTAGAAACTGAGGATGAAGAAAGCTGGGAAGATTTTTGTGCATTTGTAGATAGACCTGTGCCCACCCTAGAAGGACTGACTGCTGCTATACTACATGACTCATTGTCTCAAATCCATGACTGCATCGGATAACCAGAACAGGAAAATAGAAAGTCACTACCTGTAGTGTTTGAGTTAAAGTGTTTTTCTTATTTATCTGGTAATAGTACTATGTAAAAACATGGCTATATTTGTTTTCTACAGTTCTTTGTTACTGAAATATGTACATTGCAAGAGGCTAAAAAGGCCACAATGTGACATTGCCATAACTGGTTTGGCACATGAGATTCTTGCACTTTCCAAGGGAAGAATATAGGGTAGGTGGAAAGCTTCTCTTATGAAAGCAAAATGAACCAAAATTCAGTGCAAATAGAGCCAGATATTAAAACATTTGGGGTTTTTTTTTGGCTGCAGAAATGACAGTGCATAAAATTGGCTCATGCAAGATATGGTCATATAAGATTTACATATATCAGCAGATGCACACGGAAATCAGAAGCAGCCCATTTGAAAATTTAGGCCCATGAAAGATAATACAAGGCAATGAGGCAAGCCACATGCAAGAGCAAAAGAATAATATTTACCAGTTGAATGTGCATTTACAAGGCACACTAAGGAGGCAGCAGGCCATCAGATAAGACTTAGTGTGATACACACGTACCCATCTATGTGATAGAGCAGCAACAGCCTGCACAGGCAAAGACATCTTCCCCTCATTTCATTCAGATCCAGGCTGCCTGAAATGCTAACTGGTATCAGTGACACTCTTCCAAAAATATAAGCTGATTCAGGCTTGTACTCCTTCAGTGGCTGATCATCACTATACAAGATCTGATTATGAATGCAGCTGCACTGGTGTAATAACAGAATAACTTAGTATGATGCAATGGAGTTTCATGCGGTTAGAACTGATACCAGAAACAAACCCAATGTCATAGAACTGGGGAAATGGGAGAGTAAGCCAAAACAAGTAACCTAGCCTGGCAATGTCAGACCATCTAAGACGGTGACTGTGCAATTCTTTTGAAGTCAAAGTGACAACACAGAGATTTCAATAGGGCACGTGCTTAAGAATCTTGCTGACCCGGGAATAAACACATCGATTTTGGTAATGTGATTCTGACTCTATGTCCCCTGCGTGTGTGTAAGCTCACTCAATGTGCACAGACTGCTGCTGTATTTTTCTGCAGCTACTAGGTGTAGTAAATTTATAAAGAAGCAATAAACCAAACTGAAATCCATTGTTACATGATCCAAGATTCAGCTCATGACTGGGACCTCAAGATTTTACTTTTATCTGCAAAGGCTTGTGTAATTTAGATGTGCCCAACAAATGTATTCAGTGCAGGCTTCTAAGATATACAGACATGCAGGGAGATGCTGGTCTATGAATCACTAATTAATATTTTTTTTACACATTTACCTCAGAAGTAAGCTTGAAATGAAGTTCAAAATAGTACAGTGTATGTGAGAAGGCTCCATTTCTCCCAAGTCCCTGCTAAATATCTCCATGAAGCTACTGGCATGATAAAAATGTTTATTAAACTAAATCTGGTGATATACATGCTCCAAATCTTTCAAAACTTTCCATACAGAAAACCAACCAAATTGAAAGTACTCAGTTGTCACTGTAAACCAGGCACATGTGCACAGGTTGGTGTAACAGAGGTTGTCAGTAAAATAAAACTTACCCAGCTCTCCCCAAAGCACTTCTAAGACTGTGACACTGACATTTTTAAGATTACCAGCTGGAATGACTTACAGGAGACTGCAAACAGTTGTTACTATTTCCAAATTTTGGTTTCATAAAGAGACTCCTAATTTCTAATAACAGTACTAATAATTACACCAAATAATATAGCTGAGTACAAAAGAAAAAGTAAACACGGCCTTATTCAACCTCTGGTAATATTCTTATCTTAGATGCAACCCAAATCAATGAAATGCCAGCAGAAATATTTTGAATTAATGACATTCATCTGATTAGAAGCTTCATTTTGATCTTCAGCATGAATTTACTCTAAACCTCAGGCTAGATTTGAGAGCTGCTCATTGTATATGTGCTAACTAGCTCATGGAGGAGACAGAAGGAATTCCCAGGTTAGAAGGGAAAAGAAGGCTCACATACTTGATACAGAAAAATAAAACATTTTTTTCAATTCAGTATCTTACTAATTTTTTTTGAAATAAATTACCTGAAAATAGGGCAGTTTGATTTAGTTCAGAGGCTTGCTGCCACCATGCAGTACTGAAGGAGCATTTCTTCAGAATTTCCTGTTTCTCTGATACCCATAATTTGGACAGTTGGTCTAAGTCATGGATAAAACCACTGTGAGGCACAGGTTTAAATTTTCTTAAGTTCTTTCTGTCCTGAGTGTCTAAGTGTTCTTATGTGTGTCTGTATATTCTGTGCAGTTCTTACATTTTTTACATTTTCAGCCCACATTGTTAATAAGGAGAAAACTCAGAGAAAATATAATAACCCATTCCATGTTTTGACTACTGTAACAGAGATTTACCCACAATCACAGAAAAAGAAAATAAATCCCAGGCTTCAAAAGTTTATTTATTTTCTCAACTTGGTAGACTGAGAAAGAAGAAAAGAAGGAAGAACCCATCAGGACCTTCAAAAGCAACACTAGATATTGGAATACAACAGAAAAATAGGATTCAGTCTACTTGAGGGAGCATCTCTACAAATGGGAGCTGCAGTGCACCTTTAAATGAGCTGTTCTTAGCA
This sequence comes from Strix uralensis, assembly GCF_047716275.1. Taxonomy (NCBI): domain Eukaryota; kingdom Metazoa; phylum Chordata; class Aves; order Strigiformes; family Strigidae; genus Strix; species Strix uralensis. The sequence continues at coordinate 42,900,406 of NC_133976.1, forward strand.
CAGCAGTGTAGAAATGCACCACAAATAACTGTAATTCATTTTCTTAGAGCTGACCTACAGTCAAATGGTTATTTACAGTGTTTCCCATGGGAGGAGCATCCTGATTCCTCAAGTAGACAGCCTGGTTGGAGAAAAATGGGCAGAACATTTGCTCTGATCATCAGTACCTGTTTAACATAATAGCCATTCACACATGTTTTGGCAGTCACTCATGCCACAGTCAAAAACAAGTTTTCCATAAACATCTACCACCTTCTACAGAAAGACTAGGATGGGGTGTGTAGTTTAGACTCAGACCAGTAACCCTACATACACCAGATCAGAGGCTTGTGCCACTGCACTGGCATGTCCACAGGTGGTGAGTTAATACTGAAAATTTTTGAGGAAGGAGCTTATCACAATTACCACAGCTGGAAAACATGAAATGAAACAAGAATTTCCTTCTGTCGGTGCAACAGCTTTGGGAATTGCTTTTGCACACTCGGTTGACAAAGGACAGAGAGAAAGTGCTGCTGTTTAGAAGACAGGATTTCTCCCTAGCAAATATACATAGCTGAAAATATGCCATTGCTACTGGTTCCTCTGCAGCTCCCACAGCATGTTAATTCCTCTATTTAGGATGGTTTAAGAGTAAATCTAAAGAGAGACCATATTTTCACTATGAACAATAAAAAAAAAAATCATCTTATCTTTAATCTGACCATGCCATAGGCAATTAATTTGTTTGCTTTCCTAATGAAAAGGTAAATAAACATGACATAAATATTTAATCTGCAATCCTTTCCTCTTGCCAATATGTAGTTGGTTTCTCATAGCAACAACAGCCATGCCATTGTCAACAACAGGCCACTTGAGTTACTGGGATCCTGGACTAATTCCACTGAATGTAACAGTCCTACATCTGTCCTTCATCATAGCTGTTCCCCTGGTGCCAGCTGGACAGGCTGGCTCATAGTGGTTCTGCAAGCCAAGGGTCACCAAACAGTTCTAGTCACAATCCCTCCCACCTTCCCTGTCTCACCTCCCTTGGATGCTTCTCCTACAGGGATGGAGGAACACGTGGTGATAAGCACAGATAGCTATGCGCCCTCCAGAAAGCGTTGAGCAGAAATAGCTTTGCAACAGTGAAAAACAGGGGGAACAGAAACCCAAGCTGGTTCAGCAATTTCAGTAGTCCAGATTCAAAAGTCGTGTGTTGGAAGCAGCATCTGACCCACCATCGTCTCACTATGAAGAAATTAAATCTTTTATCTTGTAGCCCCTACTGCATTCTCCCTTTTGGCAATCAGTCATGCAAAATCCCTGATTTCATTCTGCAGAAGATCATGCTATTTATCAGTGAACCAATTCTCTGCACATGATCTTCTCCTTAATATCTAGTTGGCATTGGTCAAACTCCCAATTAAAGATTCCTCCTTCATCAGTAAACTGTTTGTATACCACTTTTTTAGTATAATAGCACATCAGTCAAGACACCAGCAGTCACTAAAAGCAGGTATCATGTTCCATACTAGGTAGCTGTTTGTTTCTCAAGCTGCCTATAAATTTCACAGCTCAACTAAATGCATGAAAGCAGCTGAATGTGAGGGAAAATTATAACAAACTGAACTATAATAGCTTTTTATTGTAGTTTATGTTGCCAGTGCCTGGAATCCTGGAAATATTACTGATCAAATCACTATTACTGCAAATAATTGCATGTAACACAGTGAATTATTCCCTCTTAATATTTGACTGCAAAAGGAACTGTCTAGATAAATTATCTAGAGTATTCCAGAAGACAAGGATTTAATCAGATATCAATCAGCACATATGCACTTTGAATTTAATAATAAGGAACTGTCAGTGCAGGTAGAAAATTTCCCAAGTTAGATTTCACCATAGTTACTAGCCTGCTAGAAGAATATGAAGTATGATCTTAAAAATCCCTGTAACCAATTGTTTACATGTGTCAACTTGCCTTGAAAGATTAACTTAATTATGTAGAAAGGGTGAAACAGAGCTGGTAGGATTGGCAAGATTTAAAACTCTTTGATCTGTGTTTCTTAAGTGCTGAGACAGGGCAGTTGAAACCACACATAATTCTACGAAAATGTGCTTTGAAATGCTTTGAAAATATACAGTGCTACATAGCTGCTATTACAAATACTGTATCTAAAATGTGCATACACACATCATCTTTGAATGGGAAGTGTTATGAAATCCTTGACCAGGCTGGAAGTTATCTCAAAGAGGTCTTATTAAAGGAAGTTTTCTTGTGTAAGTTCCTGTTATTGTAAGACTAATAAATCTCACCAAAGTTACTGTGAAATAAGTTTGTGTTGAAAATCTAGTACTTGCTCATTATTCTGAATTGGCACCTATGTGTCTTCTATTTCTCCTTAGCTAATAAACTCCACTTTTCTTGGGTTCCCAGGTTCATGAAGCCAAAGTCAAAGGTCTTAGACACCACATGTGATTTACAGTCCCCAGACCCACCAAAACTACAATCTAAAAGAGTCTACTCATCTATCACCACTTGAAAGTGCCCAAAATTATCAGCTGACTCCTTATTGTGTCTTTATAATTTTCTGGGCATGAGGAGATTTGCATATCCTCCTTACCCAGAACAGCCCCCATTGGGGAATTTTAAGGACTCTATTCTGTTTAAGCTGACTGGGGCTCCAGAAACTAGACATTCTCTCACATTTACAGCATGCCCTCATAGAATTCCTACCTTCTAGCCTCTTTTTATAGTCAATGGAGAGAGACAGACAATTTTAAGCTAACACACATCTGATCCATAGAGATGTCTCCTTTAGAACTGAACCACAGGACATGAAAGTGGGCATTTACCTCCGCTGATTATGAGAGGAGACCAGCGTGACTGAAATTCTGTGTGGACACCAACATTTGAGCAGATGCCTCTCATCTTCATATCTAATGCACTCAGGATACTAATACCATTGAAATAACTTGTAGATACTTCATACACAGAAAGTCCATTTCTTAAGACAGTAGATTTGATAGTGACAGCAATTCTGGTTAGATCTGTTAGGCTTCAGTTACCCTAATTTTGAGGAAAGGGAGAGAGGAAGTACAGATGTAAAATTCACATCATGTGAGGAAAGTCTGCAATGTTGAATATGAGATTTTACATTGGAGAGAAAATTCAAAATTTTTGAATGTTTATGACATTCTAGAATTTCACTTAAATAAAATAAAATCAAAGTGACATTATTTCCCCCCCTGAAATATTTCATTATGGCTAGACTGTATCACATTCTTTAGATGTCCTTGAATGTCCATTAAAATTTTTTACTTTCAAATCAAAATGTTTGTCTCAGACCCTGAAGCACAACAGAATAGTTTCTGCTTGTTGCATCTCAGGCCATTTGTAGCTGTAAAATTATGTCAAAAGAAAGAATTCTGCTAAGTCAGGCATTAAAGGGAATTGTAATATAAGGGCAGGTTTTAAAATATTTTTTTCTGATGTATTCTTAAAGCCAGATCAGAAGAAACTTTTATCAAAAGAATAACGTTGCAATTTTATCAGGTCATGAAACAAATGTGCCATCTTAATTTGACCTTCAGATACATTCTATTTGGTTGAATGAGTCCCTCCCTTCTATTTAAAATGTAGATATACAACCTCGGGTAGAAAAACAGTCAGTCAATAGAAAACCTACAAATGGACTTCTATACTAAAGTGACAAAGCACTGTAATGAACACAACCTCTTATTTTAAATACAAATTAAGAAATATTTTGCTCCAGAGAAACAATGCAAAGTAAAGTTTAAGAGAAAAACATCTTTGATATAGTATGATTTAAAGAGTGCTTATAACCCCAGGGACCAGGGATACACGAGCACAATTTCATTTAACAGAGGCAATCCTGGATTTGCTTGCTAGCGTTCAAGCTAGACATCATCTTTCAGAGAACATGAGTTTTGAAGGTCTCCCCAGAGACTTACCAACAAGACAGGCTTTTCAGGGAACGATCCCTTCGTCGGAAACTTGGAAGGTGTCTTAATGCACACATTCATGTGTGAAGCCTTTCAGAAGATCTCAGGGCTGAGAGTGGGGTTTTCAGAGGGACAACATTCTGCTGAGAGCAAGAGTGACTGCAACATAACAAACTTCCTTCTTGAGCCACAGTGTGTTTTTTACAAACATTAGCAAGTCATCACACCACACCTCTTCATCTTTGCATGTTTTTAAAATTAAGAAACTGACACTTAATGCGGTCAAATGAGTTTACTTACAGGAGGTCAGAGTAATAGTTTCCCCCCCTTCCCACACTGTGGCTTCACAGCAAGGTGTAGTATCCTTGCTAGTCACTTATGTCACTTTTCAGAAGAACACTCTTCAGAAGAACCCAAGCCCATTTTAATCTGGTTACTTCCCACTTTGACTACCGAACTACTAACAAAGCCTAATCCTCCCCTGTGTTCCCCAGGTAAAATGAATTCAAAGATAAGAAAAGGAACTATAGGTCATAAAATTACTTTTATGAGGAAAAAAAATGCTAAAACCACTCTCTTTTACAAAGAGCTTCTTCATGTTTTCTCCACCATCTCAACGCTTTGAAAATATACAGTGCTACATAGCTGCTATTACAATTAGTGTATCTAAAAACAAGCTATTCAGGTTATAATAGAAAAACTCATTCAGAAAAAACATAAATCACGATACTCTAATCCTATAAAAACAAACTCTTGAATGTTTCTATGAACTGGTTTCACAAAATACATACACATAACTGCGATAAACAGAGGCCAACTAAGGCAGCACATTAATATTTTCCCTCATAATATTTGATGAGTCAATAATAATATTCACAACCAACCTCCTCTTTCCTAGATGTGCTACCATTGCTATACTTTCCTAAGCTAGATATATTTTACTGTAACATATTTTGCATTTCTAGTTTCAGTTAAGTAGGATTCTATATGAATCTAACAATGGTAAAAACAGATGAACAGAAAAGTGTCATCTCTTTAATATACCCGCAACAGATGGATGATTATTGTAAAAAATAGCAGAGCAGTATAAACTAACATGAACAAATTTATAAGCATTGGGTGTAGGCATTAGGTGAAATATTGCCCCTATGAGTGAAAAATTAATTTTTCAAATTGCTGACCTATATGCTATACATCTGTGTATACCTCTATGTTTACAGCATATGAAAGAAAACTTCAACTTCTTGCCTGGCACACGCACCTTTAGACTATTTTATTTTTTTGTTCTGGAAGAAGTGAAAGAAAGTAATAGTTATGAAAGTTCAAAAGAAGCAAACATTGAATTGTAGATAGCCATTTAAATCTTCAAAGCTAGGAAATTATTAGCAATTACAGGTATTTAAATAATAAAATTCAAGTTAAAATCATATATTTTTGCCAGCCTTTAAAGGCATTAGTTAATTTCATTCTCTGGTATTTAAATATGTTTTTCATATAATTAAAAAGATCTGTGATACTTTCCCTTTCATTTTTACATTGTCTACATATACACAGACTGCATCTTCCTATGGAGTTATCAATGCAAGACAAATCAAAGCAAAGCAAAATAAAAATAAACACTGTTTGCCTTGAAAGAGGAAAATCAAAGCAAAATTCAGTACCTGATGAGCTCCTTTCCCTATTGCTTCGAAAGTAAGAGTACACCACGGAAGCAAGCACTCTGTTTTCCCATTTAATTCAGTTGGTAAGTCTCCCAAGGGTAAAGGATGTCTGACTTATGAACTAACACCTTGAGAGTTCTCAGAATTCTTAAAGTATTTAGTAGCTTTACTCTCCTTGTCCTTCATCCCCAAACATCATATAATAAGGTTAAAAACCAGCCTGAGTCTTGACAGGCAGGTTTACATGTGAGTTTAACTGCTATGGCTTTCATTTCTTGCTTTTCACATGGCAAATGGGCATTTATTAGCTGTATCTTTAATGGTGCTAAAATGTGCTTAGAAATAATATCTGAAAAAATCAGGCAGAAGATAACAGCAAGAATGCTTCAGTTCAGTGCTTTTTCTTTTGCAATGTAAAAACGCTTACTGTAGAGACGTAGAAGCAACTTCATTTGGGGGCCATATTTTTGTATTGCAGTGGTGCGACATTGGTTTGACTTTAAAATTTGCTTTCAGATATTGAAAAGTTCTTAAGTTCAGTGGCATTAATTTTCATTTTAACTGTAAAGTAGAATTCCCATACATTTATTATAATTCCACGGCATTTCTGTCTTTTCCATGGAGGCGTTTTTTTACCTCCCTTGTATAGATTGTCTCCACCTGCTTACAAATATTTAACAGCAATCAATAGACATTAGAAGGCCAGGTGCCTTCCCTTCTGCAGAACAGAAAATATGCCAAACGTGTTCTTGCCCTTTGACACACTATACACCAAGAAGGCTTTCTGAGCATGCTAAATGAACTAAGAAGATCAGAAATGTTCAGCTCCAATTTCTGATGAAGAACTACTACAATTGCAACACCCTTTATTATCCTTTTCTCACCTTTATCAGGATTTGTGGGGTTGAAGGTGGCATTTCTGACTGACCACTGAAACCAGCAGGGAGCCAATGGAAAGGAAGGAATCCATTAAGCCTCTTATCATATAATGCTAAAACAGAATTTCTTCCCTTGTTTCATCTGCCACCACTCAGTAAGAGGGCTGAGGAGTCTCTGTACTTCACTGTTCAAAGCTAAGAAGATGATCAAGCAAAAGCCCTCCCTGAGCCTTCTCAGTCCTTTTCACCTCTGCAAGTCAAAAGGGCAAATTTACTTGTTGTCAGGCTATTTCTCTTCACCTTCAGGCACCTTCTTCTTAAAATATGGTGGAGAAAAAAAGAGGGGAAAAAGTAACTGTTTCCCTGACATCCAGAAAATCCCTGGGTTTTTTACACAGTTCTCTCAAAAACCGTGTTGTCCTTGCAGGTCTTCTCAATGAAACAGGGATGGTTGGTAGGTTGCGGAGTTGCAAAGAGTAAAAGAAGATCAGAGAAGACAGGAACAAGGAAAACTGTAGCAAAAGAGGCACTGTCATGGAGCAGGAGGGTCTAACTAACAGTACAAGGCATCCATGAGTGGCTGTCATTTAGAAAGTTCAAACAGTCTGCAGGCATGGGGAGTGAAAAGCATGCCCCATGAAACAAGTACACAGGATACGGGGCACACTTCAACCCATAAAATGCCTACATGAATGCCTATGATGTGCCTGCATCTGGCCCTCAGAGTACATTACTACAGTTAAATAAGGTAATTCATCAGTAAGCTTTATACTCCACAGTGGGTGCTTCACAGCATAGACATGACATGGACATGACACTGTGATACCAACTGGAATCCCTTACACAAGAGACCACGGAGGTAGTGAGGTCACCATTCTGGGAACATACATTTCAGTAAGGGGCTGAAACTGAAGATGTTAGATGGACAACACAAATGAAACAAAAATTTAAAAGGAGTCAGGGAAATGTTTCCACCACTGGCTATGAAGGTTACATACAAGATACTGTTTAGAGAGAGCTTCAAATGACAACAGATGGTGTTTACATGATTTCAATCCTACTTGACTCTTTTATGGATATATCACTTATCTATTGTTCCATTTGCCATGTAAACAAAAAATAAAGGAAGAAGTTTAAATACTTGCTTTGATTGTGCATTTTCTTTTTGGTATTGAAATGGTTGCTTTTCATAATTTCATACTTCAGTTGACTCACTATGATACTCATTATGAAATAATAAAACTGTGAAATAATAAAACTATGAAATAATGAGTTACACAAAGCATACATTTCTGCAAGGGTCCCTGAAGACACATGCTTGGGGCTAGACATAAAATAAAATCACCTTTCTGTTTAGAAGCCTTTGGCAGAATTATATTTAAAGTTGCATAATTTCTTCTAAATCATTTGTTAATGCATCAATGCACACAAAACCACAAGGGTTAAAAAGGTATGTCTCTATTCTTTCCTCATACGCTCTCTGCAGAAAATTCTAAAACATGCATTTGAAGTGACAGTACGTATACCATCATATACTAAATCATTCCAAATTACCATCTGTATATAGACAAGTATACATGCATATTTCACACTTCCAAGAAAAGTTGTTATATATGTTCTGGGATAATAATATTTGTAATCCTAAAACAGTTTCCTTTTCTGTATGAAGCAATTTTCTCTCTCTGCCTCTACTGCAATAAGACAGATCCCACAGTTAAAAGAAGAGAAAGCAAAGACAGAAGAAATGCTGCTGGCTGATTTGAAGATACCAAAGAACACTGACTAGGATGAACCCATAAGTTCACCTACTAGGGAGATTCTACGTACCTTCTGCAACATATACGGTCAAAAGCAATCTTCATTCCTAGCAACTGATATCATAACGTGTCAAAAAGTCTGATAATGAATTATGGAGAAGAAAGGAAACCGCACAGTTTCTGAGAACATGGGAAGAGCTGAATCCGTGGGCTCCTGCTGTGCTTCCAGCAGCAGGGAAGGGTGTTTTCACCATTCCCTCACCTTGGACAGCAGCTCAAAGCCACAGTTTATTTTTAAACATTTTAATAATAGAAGGCTGAAATAACCTTCTGAGATCTGAATGGGTCGGATCCAGGGTGCACATCTGACAGCATGATAACTAACACTGCCTGAGCAGCTAGTAACAGCCAGAGATACTTTGAAATAAACTTGATTGAAGTACACCAGCCAAGCGCTGGGTGTGTTTTGAAGGCAACCCCTCAGGCTGTGGCTTCTCACTCCTCCTCTGCCCAAAGCACCTGCTCAGTGAGTGGGCTCTGAAGCAGTTGCAGCTGAAGCACAGTGACTGTTAATTGTGGATGGAAAAAGATATTACAAGTGCCAGGGGAAGAGGAAAATCTCTGAAGTCTCAGGCATGGGGATCTGCTAAAGGAGAAACACAAAATAACTTTAAATCGCATTATTTCCTCTTGTAAAGCACAAAGAGAGCAGGCACCACTGAATGTAAAATAAGTAACGGCAAGAAAAAAAAACAGTTTGTGCTCATGCCGTTGATAACAACTTGGTTTGCACAAAATACATGACCCTCCATATTCTATGAGCATAGGAAGGCTTGTTAAAACAAAATTCATATTTAAAATGACAAAGAAGGGCAATTTAGACTTGGGATCCTCTGAAAATGTTGTTTTACAAGGCACTTTGACACCAGTCAGCTTCCAGCCAGGTTCCCTCTGTAGAGAAAGGAGCACTATCAAGGAATCACTCTTTCTCTCCACTTACTACATAAGGATCCTCAGAAGACTATCCTCTGAATTTGGCTGCGGTTTCATGAGAAGCATCGTCTTCTGACTTAAATTTTTCCAGCTCACATGCTTTTTAAGTCATCCATTTCCAAATCCAATTCACAGCACAGCTGCACAAAGCTTTGTGGCAATACAGCAAAGGAAGCAACGCAGGAGAGGAAATGACAGGTTGGTGACAAAGCAGGACTACTGCAGGCCAGTATCACACATATAGTTTTGTCTGATAAAACCCTGGCTGTGGCTGGTTAATGAAATGCTTGAATTTGGGTGATGAAATCTCCTCTATACTCCCACCCCACACCTTAGTGGTTAGGGGTGACAAATAATACAGCAACCTCAGGGCAAACAGGAGTTGCTGCATTAGGAACCTGCCCCTCTCACTGCAGCCAACCTGTACAATCCCTGTGGCTTTTCACAGCTACATACATCCTGAAACAGCCAGTGAACAACAACTGAACAGTCTACTGAATTCAGTAATATTTACTAGAATAATCAGTCTGCCACAGAATGATTAGTACTCCTTGTGCAAAATATTGAACATGTTACATTCCCTATACTAACAGGGATGCTAAACACTGTGTTTGCCCCTACAACAAGCACCTACTGCCAGTGAGAAATAATAATTGTCAAAAGGAATATGATAGAAGAGGGTTCATGAACAAACAAACATAACCAGACTCTTCTTCCTTCCAGGACAAACTAAATGTGATTGTGATCAGGAGTCACAAAGGTCTTAGTCCTGATATAATACAGTAAAAGCATCATCATCTTGCCAGGCTCTAAGCAGAAGAGATGGAAGGACAGAAAGCCACATACAAAATCTCTCTGAAAACTGCACAGGGCATCACATGGCAATTAACAAGAAACAATTATCTTTCCCACTGCTTCAGGCAAGGTATCTTTACTTAGGACTAGATGTGGGGAGATAACACTCACACAGTTCCTTTGGGTTTCAGTGCTAGCTGCCAACACTCAACAGATTCAAATTGGAGGCCTTCAGATTGGAAATGGACAGCTAAAGCTGCACCTTTTCCATTTTACTTCACACCACTTCCAGCATCTAAGGTATCACCTTAGAGATTGTGGACTAAGGGGAGTTGTAGAGGAGATGGGACAGAGAAAAGAAAGATTATATTTTTCCTTCCTAATCAAATTCAGTAAGGCCTTAATTTGCACCAAAACAACTTTTCATTGATGAATAAAGAGGGAATATTTAAACACAGAAACAATCCAGCTCAAACAGCTTATTCCAGAAATGGAAAGTGACAGCATATGCACACATATAATCACATGGGAAATAATAATAATATGTCCCAGTGCACTTCATAGCATAAGAAAGCCAACTGCCCAAGGGATATGCCAAGAATGACTTATTTGTATACAGGGCTCTCCTTCTGTGTGTCACCACCTGATCTCTTCAATGGAATCACCAAAACCTCAGTGGAGAAACAGCTACAGCTTCTTTCCTTACCTTATATCTTGTCATTTGAAAATAACTTAAATAGTCCTTTAAAAGAAATATAGGATCTTTCCCAACAGTTGAAAAATTGGAGGAAGCTGTTTAAAAATCCTTTGCTTCTAACTTATGTTCACACACACATAATCAGATAAAATGTTTAGATTCTACTGCAAATATCAGTATTTTGATTTGAAAAACACATTAGTAATTCAGAAACCGGTTGATGGTTTTTCTTGTCTCTTCCTGTAGATGCTATCTCATACAACCTTCTGTACTGTCCAACTTTTGCAATGTGATTGTTTTGCTTCTGTATATCCATTATATTATTTCAAACCAGTCAGATGTATAGGTAATGTATGCATAGATAGTAGTGACAGGGCTATTATCTTCTCCTCACAAGACTACTCTCTTCTCACTATCTTCTTTTACTTCTTTGTTTCCCACATACTCCACTGCAACTTTCCTGGAAAGTTTAAAGGAATCAGTATCTGCTGGATAAGGAACTGAAAAACAGACAACATAAATGACTAGTGGTATCATCTGGCTTTCCCTGTAAGAACTGCTTCTGGAAGAGGGTGGTTAGTCAGAACTTTGCCAAAGATTTAGCAACACTATCTGCAGTATGAGCTTTGTTCAGTGCACAAGAGCAAGCTGAGTATGAAACAATGCTGCCTCATCCAGTGGCCTGACAGATGAGTGGATATTGGGTTTTCAAATCTCCAGCAGTATTAACACTTAAGAATAAGAATTCCTCCAAAGGCAAAGGCAGTGCTCCTGAAAAGGATCTTAACTGTTCACATTATTGCAGTTAGTCCATCCTCCCCTTCATATTCCTGTGTTCTACCTGACACCAAAGCCCTTAATCACACAATTCTATTTCTCATGCTATTTTTAGACTTACTGAAATTTTGAAAAAGTACAAGTTCTTACAAAATTGCCAGGTGACTTCTGAAGATCAGTGACCTTTAACTTTGGCCTGGCAAGGTTTTGGAAAAATTAACAAAAACATTACAAAGCAAGACCACCTATTACATAAAAATGATGAGATGGTACACCATTATGGTGAAACAGAACAGTTTGTAAGAAGACAAAGCCAGGCTTAACGCACTCAATTAAAGTGCCTCTGTAGGAAACACATCTATCAGTAGCATTGAATGGCATAGATGACAAATGCATTAAACAGCTTTGTTTTCACTGATTTTCTTGTTACTGTCAAGGGAAATGAGAACAGAAATTATACACAGGCTCATAAAATGACATAACATTGACCACATTTTGACCTAGTCAAATAATCTAGATGAATAGAAATGTTCAATACTTGATACAACATAGCATTTTTAAACAGGATGCATTTGGTATTCCTGTTGATGATCTGCCTACATTGTGCCAGAGATACAAGCAAACTATTGCTATTGTTTCCTTGACAGTATCAGAATACTCATCAAAGGAGTCTTTGGTCAACAAGCAACAGCAAATATGGTGAGAGAAGCTGCATGTGTTATGCATGTGTCCGAGTCAAAGGGAAGGAGTGATAGCGCTCCTCTATGAAGTGAGACAGGTAGACACACGAGAAGCTACAGTCCAAGTGCCACACAGCGAGTGCACAAGGTATGCCACAGCACGTCACATAGCTTAGCCACGTGGGAGATGGAGAGTTTCCCAATTCCCAGCACAGGATTTAAAGGCTGGTTCAACAAGGGAGGAGGTGAGATGTACCAGGAAACGTAAAGGCAGAAGAAACCCAGCAAACAGAGGAAGACATTGTCATGGCGTTATTCAGAAAAGCCGTGCAGAGACAGCTCCTTGGATGTGAAATGTACTGAAAGATAGAGGCGGGAATTTCTACATAAGCACCAACATCTGAAGTACTTCTAACATTACTTTAATAGTAGATCTGACACAGTATGATTAGGTAGTGACAGATTTACTTCAGCAGTAACAATTACTGCCATTCTCCATGCTAAACAGCAGAAAAGAAACCAAAGATATAAACATTCATTCAGGTTTACTGATGAGGTAGAGTTATGCAGTGTAGAGGATTTCATGTCTTATGTTTTCAGTTTGCTTACAGAAAAAATAGTGCATTCATTTATCATCAGCCAATCTGCACAAAAGGAGAACAAAAGCATAAACCATCATCAAACATTTTTATTTTCAAAATGGTGTGGCCATCTCTTGCAAATTTCATAACCTGAATTATCTTCCATCCATATTAGATAAGCAAGACAGAGATGATTATGCATTATATAAATTGCATTAGACTAACCTCTAGAACAAACTATACATTCTGAGCTAATGCCTTTTAATCACAGGCCTGCATCAGCAACTAGGAAAAGTCACCCAGTTGGAGAGAATGACTGGGGTATGTGTCAGAAGATTCAGTCCCCAAAAGTCACCTTGCCTCCTGGACCGCAGAGGCCGAGCTGAAGAGGGTGGGAAAACCTTCCATGAGCCCCTTAAAAATGTGTGAGCTGCTGAGGCCAGCAGCAACTCATTTCTGCAAAGTTCCTGATGCTCTGCAGCCCCACAACAATCAGTCTGGAGTCAATTTTGCCTCCCCTCTCCATATCCCCAAATAACCTGAAAAGATTACCTAGTAGCCTGAAAATAAAACAGATGCATGTAACTCTCTGAAACATAAGTGCACCACAGAGATTATGCCATGGGCGAGCACTACCACAGTCAGGATGCAATCAGGAACAGGTTTGTTTTATTCCTAACAAGAACCACATCACCTCACCATGCAAATGTTAATCTATGCTGAACAGAGAGGTAGTTTGTGCAGCATTAGTTATGCTTAATAAGTCATTTCCCCCTCTTCTTGAGCTCTTTTTAAGAAGCTCGGGAGAGACATCTGTTCATTTTGTTATATGACTGCTGCTAAGCAGACAATAAGGACTTGTAAATACTCATAAATACTGCAGTTATCAGTTCCTCTAAATACAGTTATGAATTCCACCAATTCAGTACAGAAGACTTCAGAACCTACAATTCAACTACCTAAAGATCAAGTTCTTTCTCTCCACAACTACCAGTACTCATTCAAATACAAAGACATGTAAACCTAGATCATTACCTAAATGATTTCTAGGCTTTAATTTATTTTGGTTGGTTGTTTTTTTTATACATACTGTCCTTGCATTTAAAAGGGCTTTTTATTTCCCTGATAAATATGAAACATTTCACATTAGGAAGAAAAACAAGCCTTTATGAAAGTGACATTTCTTCAGAAACGAGCAAATGTATGAATCTTACAGTTTTACAACCCCTTCTATTACACAGGAAGATGAAAATTAACATGTCATGTTAGTGAAGTACAGGAGGAAGTAAAAAGAGGAAATGGCCAATTTTTAAGAAAGTGCTGATAACATTTGTCATATTCACAAGGAACAAAGTAGAACCCTCCATAAATTATTTAATGCACATCCTAAATATATGAAATTAAACCATTCTTATCTTCTGCTATTAACTCAATTGTGGTAGTACCAAAACCTTCAACTGCAATGAGAACAGAATTTCGCAAACACTGAAGCAACAAGTCCCTGCCCGAGAGAGGTGCTAACATAATTTGAATCCATGAAATCAGTAATGGCTTAATTGCTTCAAACTTTTAGATGAAGGATATAACTATCTATTTGATGAATTCATGGAAGAAATTTCTCAATAAGTTTAGTGAAAATGCTGTTTAATTAATTCGTTATAAGAATACAGATTTGTGTATAGTTATTTCTACTTCCATCTACTTGGATAGCCAACGAGCCTTAATTAGTTGCAATTTTGCCAGAGCATGTTCTCAGGGACAGTGGAGTCATTTCATATTATAGCAATTAATCTGTTAAGCCCTGTAGCTGTATGCTTAAAAGGTACATAATATTTATTACTCATGGAATGAGAATGGAAGTAGATTGCATGGATTATGTGAAAATAAAACAGCTACAGAACAGTTGATTTTTTCTCTCTCTCTAAAATAGATACGTACATTAAAATTACATATCTAAGTATATATATTATAATTTGTGTTCCCATATAAATATAGGCATTATATAGAATTTATATATACATACACACACAACCATTCACTCATTGATAAGGACCACATTCCTTGCAGTTTCAACCAGCTAACACAAAAATGAGAATTTGGGTTCTCCATGCTCATTCTGAAAACAGATTCCTAGAACTTGTTTGCACAAACACTGGCACTATGGCCACTCGCCTTCCTTCCAGCTACACAAAAGTCAGCTGTCTCTGCAGTTAGGTAAAGCAAGACTTTGTATAGTGATCTAACACAGCATTTAACCAACAGGTCCTGCAAACCAGCTGCTTCCTTTTCATTCTTAGACCTCACCAATCAAATGATACTAGAATTGTAAATCTGGAAAAATTACTCTCTCCTTTATTCTTACGATGGATTCACCAATTTCTCTGGATCATTAGGCTATTTTATACAGAATCCAAAAAGAAGACAGCTAGCATACGCAGCATTATGGAGGCATTAATGATCAAATGTAGATGCCTGTACCATAGACATCTAAATCTAGATTCCCTTCATAGACAGAGGAGAGAAATAAGCATTCTTAAGAGGCACAGCATCTCATCCTAAAGCAAAGATTTTCTTCTGCCATTGCAGCCCAGATAGGCATGAGATAATGGTCCCAGAACACGTAAACTGTTTGACATACTCGGTTCTACAGAGAAAAGCTGAGAAAAGTGGGAAGCTTTGCTGGAGATGTCCTGTTCTGTGCAGGAAAGGTACATAAAGACAAGTGCAAAAAGAAGCAGACATAAGGGAACAAACTGAAGTGGCTTCAGGGGAAAAACTCACAGATAAACTCACACCCACAGAAACACTGGAAAGGGCAAAACATGGTCTAGGTCCAGGGTGGTTTAACTTCATCAGCTGCAGAGATTCTTCTCTGTCTCCTCAAAGGAAAATGCAATACAAATACCAGCAACCACCAAGCAACATACCTAACTGGAAGGAACTAAGGATTATATAGATGATAAAGAAGCCAGATGCATTAGCATTTCCTTTCATTTTCTAGCAGATGGACCTTCTGAGGCTTGCTGTGCTCCAGACAGGACCAGATGAGCGCAACAAGGAGGGTAATTCCACAGTTCTCCTGCCACCAAGTAATAAAGACAGGAACTATTTTGCCTTTTAATTCACCCTCAGGACTACTCTATACAGCCATGACATCTGAGTGATAGGCACTTTGGGTGCTGATATTAACATTAGCTTCCTTACTTTTAAGGACTGCGTTGTTAAGAGATGATCATGTGCAACTTTAGCGTTATAACTTTTTTTCTTTCACTTTTTTCTGAATTTTCTGTGAGTTCTTACTTGCCATTGGACCCATGCCACAAACTTCAGTGCTGACCTGAACTTCTCCAAAGCCCATGAGGTAACCAGCTTTCATCTAGAAGCTTCTCTGTTTCATGTGACTTTCAAGAAAAAAAAAAATCAATAGACATTTTAATAAAGCACCAGTTTTAAGAATTAATTTACTGAAACTTTTAACTTTATTCATTATAGCATGACCAGTGCAGACAGGAACATACACAGACATTGTGCATTGTGATTCAGGGTGAAATGCTCAAAATCACTAGGTAAGCACGGAGTGGTTTCCACATTAATTTATTAGTTTGCAAATAAATGCCTGAAGGTCAGTTATTCTTTTTGTCTGCCATGCTGACAAGGGGAAGTACACATGGGAGCTCAGAGACCAATTTAGTTTCTTGTTGCATACACTGTATGGCCATTTCAAAAAGAAACAGAAAATACTTATTATTAACACATGGAAGTGATCATGGTCCTGTCTTTTTTCCACAGTGCATGTTCTAGACTGGAGTGAGGGCAGGAAATTATTTGCTACTTCCTGCAGGATTTCACCTAGGGAGTAGAAACGTTGTCACTAAACTCAACTAAGATTACTCAGAGCCTATGTATTTTCTTACTGATTTGGCTCCCTGGTCAATGGATAGTTGGACCCATGGAAACCTCACATTGCTAATGCCTTATAACAGGAACATCAACTCAGCCAAAGCAGACACTTTCATTGGCTGTGAGTAAAACTATCATTGAACTATTTCCCAAATTGATTGTATATACTTCTGCTATGTCAATTCCTACGTCTTTTCAGGCTGTCTGACTGGTACTTAGTTTTGCACCAGCACTCGACTTTGAAACATCGATTATTTTTCAAAAGGCCTGAGACTGTATGAGCCTGTATGAGAGAAGGACATAGATGCTAATAAATCCTCAATAATTCCTAAAAATTTGTCTTTGAAGTGTTTTCTTAGGAACCAAAGTAGCTGAAATGCAAATTATAAAGCCTGCATTCATACATTTTTAACAGGTCTTCTCAATTCAGTATCGATGTTTAGATATTTAGATGCAATAAATCCGTGTCGTGGAATTTATACAGTCTAGAGGCTTATTTGAGGGTGAACTATATATTTGGCATAGCAGACAGCCTCAGAAACATTAAAATGGTTATACGCACACGACATTTAAAGCTCAATAAAATAAAGTCTACAGAAGAGAGTGAAAGTCACAGCTTCCACGTATAGCCCAAGTCCAAGTCCTGAAGCAGAATTTCTGCTAAAAGTAGAACTATCCTGCCAGTCCTTGTTTTCTTACTAGAAAGATTTTCTAGCTAGCAGAAATCCCCAACCATAGCATGTTTTTGCTTTAAGCTTAAATTTTCACAGGCAACATCTCACTTTCAGTCTAAATTTAGCCAAGGGTTACCTTCCCTGTATTCTATTCAATCCTAGGTTTGTTACCACAAGGGTTGCAGGCAGCATCTCCCCTCCAGCACTTACTGTCCTTATCAAGTGTAGACACTTAACATTTGCTTAAGTTACTTCAAGAGAGTACTCAGTTGTCCCCTTTCTCAGTAGTCTGCAGTTCAGCTAAATATCAGCCCTCAGAAAAGTTTCACAGAAGTAATCCTAATTAAAATTTTTTTTCAGAAGAAAAAAAAAAAATCTCATTTGGTTTATAGACTTAATGGTGTATTAAAGAATTGTTCTCCATCTGATTAAAAGGATCCTATATATTAAAGCTGTGGCTGAACTTGGAGCTGAGAGTTTTTCTGAGCTCACGGATCCAGGAATTTGTTTTGACTTGTCCTGAAATTGTGCTGTGGTCAAGACCCAGATATGCAACAGTTCCCTCTCTTCCCTCCTCCAGAAGGTTATCCCAAAAAGGAAAGCCAAGCATGTGAGGCTGGGAGTCCTGGGAGGATCTGGCAGATCCAGGATCTCTTCAGGCAGAAATTGTTCAGCCTCGACATAGTGTGAGGCACCCACCCAGCTTGCCAGGAAGAGTTATTTAAATCTTGCCCACAGCTGCAATTATCATACTCCCAGCATCCAAAACCCCCTTTTATCTCTACAGCAGTAATTTCAGCTTCTCCAGAATCCTAATGTTCATACATTTTAAAAGAGTTTCTTGTTCTCATCAAGAAAAAAGAAGTAAACCTGCTGAAAGGCTCTTGCTCCAAGAAAAGGCACTAAAAACAAATTTTAAAAAATCAAGGATTTGGGTAGTTTTTTACAGTACCCAGAAGTGCAGTAGCACTATAGTCACCTTAGGGGCTCCCATGATCTGTAAAATGTTTGTAATGTTGTATGTTATGTGAACAATGCAGTTACGAGAGAAGAAACAGTTAAACAAAGATGAAGGGAAGTGCCTGAAGAGGGGGTTAGCAGCAGCTGGAATGAGTAGCAGATAACTAAGGATCTAGCAGATGACTAGTGTGGAGAACAGACATCTGAAAAGCAACTGGAAAAAGCCTACTTGCTGCAGATAAGCTTCATTTTGTAAGAACAGTGTCTACACCTCAGGTGGAAAACATGGCGAGTTCTTCCAGCTGGGGAGTCATGCATGCACCAGAGCAACTGACATTCTAGCCTGGTCTGCAGGCAGGGGTATGCTGGGGGACAGGATGGATTTAGGTCAAAGAGTCTGAAGTACCACAACAACTGAGCTCAAATCATAACAAAAGTAGGAAAGCAGATACACTAGGTTTATGTTTTTCACAGTACAAATCCAACTAGGGCTAACATATCCCCTTGGCTCTTTGAACATAGATCTGGTTGCACATAATATAGGAAAAAATTCAAGAAGTTGGGACAAACACAAGTATTTTTGCCAAACATCATTCTTAACCAGGGATGCCTTCAGGAAAACAATATTCTGGATGAGGAACCAAGAGTAGAATTATTCTTCTATAGTGAGAGATGGGTGTCTCAGGAGAGTGATCCATCTTATCCTATGGTAACTCTTTTCACTGATTATGGTGAGAAAGCAGACACTAGCTAAATTCAGGCAAATAATATTTAGATGGATTAGGCCAGACAAAAAGAATGGTATACTATACTCATTGACCATTTCCACCACCAGTTATTCTAAATCTGTACTACCCTCTCACTCACATTGCTGGATGGGATCAGCATTTCAACAGGCTAAGTACGAAGAGTAACACGTATCAGTGACCTCCATGCAGAATGCTGTCAATTTATACCACTCTAGGAAGCAATTTTGCACAGTCCCCAACCACAAGCCATGTAAAATGAGAAATTAGGAGTTAAAAATCTACAAGAGAAATTTCAGCTGTTCTTAATTATGTTTCTAACCTCTGTGTATGTGCATCATCATCATCATTAGAACACACTACTGCTATCATGAAGAGATTTACAAGAGGTTTATGCATGTGACATTCCAATGAGCCTCTGCCAAATAAACAAGTGTAGAGCTTCAGGGATAGCTCCTGGAAGTTACAATGAGGGTAGAACATGAAGTATCAAAAGGTCTTAAGGACAAAAGTCAGCTTATTTTGTTTTCTGGGAAGCATGATTAAAATCAATAACGTTCTTCAGACTTTCATCTACCTGATTAAACTTTGTTTTCCATTTAAGTACAGCCTCTAAGCTTGTTCATGCTTGGCCTACTGGTTAAACACAAGTAAACCACATCCTGTATGGGACTCCACTGGGACCCTACATATTGTGAGCAGAAGACTTTCTCAGGGAAATTCTTTCTGAAAGGTTTCATGGGTTTCAGAGGTACTAAAACCAATTCAGTATGTATTTCAGTTTATTTCCTAAGATGAATCTTCACCCTGGAGAAGCCAGGAGAACTGGCATCTCCCACTAGAAGTCAGGTTGCTGGAACTTTAAAAAGCTGGACAAATCCTGTCTCCCCATGGTGTTCATAGAAAAACGGTGAAATCACTGATAGTCTAGCACAGGCAATTACCCTGTTTACTGAGCTAGGGTCATAGCATTATTCAATCCATTAGGAACAAAATGAAAGATAATTGAAAGTCCAGTTGTCTTTTAAACTCAGTGTGAATCTGTTATTATAGTTCTGGATGAGTAGGTGAAAGATGCTTTACAAGACTGACATAAATTACTAAGAATAATCCCACTCCCATTCATAAAAAAAATTCTTGCATTCTATTTCCAACAGGTGTCACCCAGATATCTGCCTCTCTTCATTTTTGTGTTTAAACAGTGCAGCAGGGGGAAGAAAAAAAAAACTTTATGAGAAGGCTGGAAATCTTCCCCTAATGGATTTCTTCTGAATTTCTCTAGAGATACATAAAAAATGTGTCTATAGGCAACTACCTATGAGTTTAGATTATCATTCAGCTAACCTTCTGTGCATATTCATACTAGATGGTTCATATGGTGTTTCAAATCTTTCTGCCTGGATAGGCTTTTACAGTTTTATGCAGTGCAATATTAAATCAATGTGGTTTCACCTACACTTCAGAACTACCATTTTTAAGGACAGAGTCTCCACAAAGCATTTTAACTTGCATGATTTTCCTCTTGAGTTATTGTTTTCAAAAGAAATTAGGTATAAGAAATCATATATTACTAATTAATAGAAACTGTTCTAGTTAGACAAACACCCTTATGTGCAAATAATACTTGTTTTTCTTTCAGGAACTACAGCTTTTCAAATTCCCATTTTGAAAGGCCAACGTGAAGTTCACTTGTTTTGATTGTTCTCCAAATTAAATATCCATGATTTTCAAGTCACTACTAAACAGGACAGAAATAAACATATTTAAAGCTAGAGTTTAGGTAATTAAAATTCTTCTAGTATAAATTTTTAAGACATTTCCCTCTTTTTCACAGGTAGCTTTAAAGATTTAAGAAGAAAGTAAATCATTTAGTCCAACTATTTTTTGCATAAATGAAACAAACGCCCACAGCTCTAAGAGTTGAAAGAACTGAGACAATGAAATACTGCAATTTTATTAAGCCAGAGCTACACAAACCATCTTTAGCCTATTATTTACACTGTGAATATTTATTTGATTCTGTCTTAGTTGCAGTGTGTAACTTAGCTCTGATAAGACAACTTTTTGCATCTATTAAGCAATTGCTTTACCTGGCCAGTACACTGAAATAGCTTTTGAAGTTGCAACGCAAAAACTGTAAGAACCAACAAGCAAAGCACTAAGATGTTAATAAAACAAATGGCTAGAGAAAAGCCTCAGATACACTCAATCATTTTTGACTTTAAGAGTTGACAATGGTGAGACATAGTAATGTAGGACTGAGATTACTGTCT
Source organism: Strix uralensis (assembly GCF_047716275.1). Taxonomy (NCBI): domain Eukaryota; kingdom Metazoa; phylum Chordata; class Aves; order Strigiformes; family Strigidae; genus Strix; species Strix uralensis. Next base: position 42,921,723 of record NC_133976.1, read on the forward strand.
CAAAACCCTAGATCTGACATTTAAAATCACATCTATTTTTGTATTAAAACAAAAATATTGGCACAATATCACCATGAGGCTGGGCCAATTCACTGTACTGATTCATTCCTATTCTATACCTCGTAAGGGGTGTGAATCATATAACCTAAATCTCATTCAAAGTTACTGCCAGGGATGAGGGAGGGTTCCTTTTTCATACAAAGGCAGATTATCAAAAGCTGGAACCAATTTGGTTACTACCTCTTCTTCTGTGAAATCTACACAGGGATTTGTATTCAGAAGGCCTGTGCTTTGAAATGTTGCTCATTCCTCTCTCTTATATATTACCTTGCAACCAAGTGCCTCTGGTTCTTGTAGACTTGAAAAGAAACATTAAAAGATATTCCTTCTGGATCTCAGATAACTTCCTCCTTTCACCTGCTTCACATACCTGTATTTCTTAGCATAGGAAAATTAGTAACTATAATAGACCATATGTTAGGGATAAAATTTTCAAATATAGAGTATTTGCCTTGCTCGGTAAAAGCTTATCATTTAATTAGAAGAAGGTTAATCCTGATACTTTCAGATCTTTTTCCTAGATGAAGAAGCGACTTGGCTTCAGATTTTTCTCCTTTATATTTGTTCCCTGGGAGGTTACTCACTGCAATGACAGTATCTTCCTATTGGCTGACTTTCCACCAGGAAAATATACACAGCATTTCGTTTTCATTAAGGCAATAAACCCTTAGAGATGCTTTAGTAAGTAACATGCATCTCATTAATTCATTATTCACTTATTTTTAGCTGTTTGTTTTATTTGCACAGACTGACTCTTAAATACTTCACCATGGGACAATAAATGTTCTAATCCAAAGTAAATAAAAACCAATAGTACGCTCAATCTTAATGGGATGGATATTTTAAAACAAAGTTGTTTTTCAATAGAAAAATTACTTAATCGAAGACAGTTCTGTTGAAGAATATATACTTTCTACCTCACACTCTAATGTGAAATTAAACCAGATTCAAATTTTGAAGTCAAACACTTTGCTTCAACCATCTCAACCAAAGAACCTCCAAAGAACTTCAGTTCTCTACTCCCCCAAACAACAGGATCTCTGGAGAACTTCAAAAGCTTTTCCAACATCAAACAGGTAGGATGTCCAGCAAGGGACAGATTATCCATCAAAAACCTGTGCAAGTTAGTTGAACTCAGGGAATTCCCAATAAGCTTTTTGAGTTCAAGTAATCAGGATTTCTGCTTTAATTTGAAAATCTATGATCATTTGTTTTCTTTAGATAATGCCTGAGAATTTTTGTTGTATACTCCTGGTAGAAATTCAGAATTATTTCAGAGTTGGAATAAACTAAACAGAGACTATCAAAGTGGTCTCTGTTGTATGACATGAAAATGAGATCCATTTCTAGATCTTCCAACATCTTTTTAAAGAAGTTATTATTCTGATACACATGAGCTACTCAACAGTGTGCTTTACGTTCTCGATAAAAAATTAATTAGCATAGTAATCAAGTTAATTTAAATAAGGTAAATTTTCATATTGAATTAAGTTGCAGTTTTTTCCATCTGATACATCCATAGGTCTCTAAACACTTTGCAGCGTTGAATTAGCTTAGCTTTCCTGTACACTTTTATCATGCCATTTTACAGACATGGAAACAAAGACATGCAAAAAGGTTAAATGATTTCCTAAGGCTTCTGCCAGAGCTGGAAATAAAGATCATGCCTGACTCTTATTTCTTTGCTTTCATGATGAGCCATTTCCTTTTTCCTCTAAAATAATTTTTCATAAATATAAATTCCAGTGTTTTCAAAACATTCTGCCTTATCTCTCATTCACTGTTAACATTTCAGTTCACCACTAGCTTTAGCATTTCTGGTTTGGGAGACAGGGAAAAAACAACACAACTATTAGATGAAAAAAAATGAGCCTGAAAGTGCTGTGGTCTCATCAAAACCTGACAATTCAGTGATAAAAGCACTGGAAGTAAAGTGGCTCAGTATGCAGGGGAAAAGAATAGCTCATGAACATAAATGCAAGTATTTTAATATAGCTTGTGTTCACGTATTTAACATTACTGTATGTCTTTACTAACTGGTTAGTCAGCAACAACTAGTGCTGGACACAATTAGTACATGTCAAATCTCTCAAATTTCACCTGCCACTTTTGCCTAAAATCTATTCAGTCACTATAAATTTATTTAGACTATTTCACCTTATGATAAAAATCTTTCACAGTAATATTTTTAACCAGTTTACTGCCTTTTGCTTTATATAAAGTATGTAAGAAAAGTAAATGCCCAAAAGCACCTATTTGAAGCCATTACGTTGAAACTACCTGACTCTATATGGATAAAGACAGAGCAGTACATCCCCTCTTTTTGAGGTCACATTTAATAATAGACTAATTTTATTTTGTAAGAGAAGAGAGACCTCAGTCTCCAAATCCAGAACACTTCTACATGTGGACTGACACCACTGAAATCAAAGGCAAAGGCTGGTCTGTGTATTAAATGAGGATGGGTGTTCTCACTGAAAACACAGAAACAAGATTATTATTATTATTATTATTATTATTATTATTATTATTATTATTATTATTATTATTATTATTTAATAGCAATAACAACAACAATAATAAATAGTAATACACAGCCTTAATTGCAGTCTTTCTACAGCCTTGGACAAGGTAAAGGGCATACTACATCCACCAACACAGAACATAGCAGCTCTGACTGCTACGTGTATCTCAGCCTCCGTAACACAAAGAAAAAGCTGATGATACTCATTAACTTAAACCTATAATAGTCCTGATTAGTATATTTTCACCTCACCTCATACGCTCTAGAGAGGGCTTAAACTATGCTGGGTTTAAACCCCTACATATCTGCATCGTGCCAGAGTCATTTTGTTGGATTGGAGGACCATGACACACGGAGTTAAGACTCCATCCCTACAACTTAGTCTTATGTTTTTAAAGAAATAGGTTTCTTTTCTGTATGGAAATAAAATCTTTTTAATAGATTATATTTAAATATTGGCAGACAGGGTACTGTTCATGTATAATTTTTCTTTCAGATACAGTAGCATGTGAAAATGCTACCGACAGAGCAAAACACTGGTAAATTATGTACCATTTGAGAACAGAGGCTTGCCTTGATAGACAAGAGAAATTTTTAATAGACAAGATCATGGTCAAAAAATACATGGATTGTAAAGGCAAGGCAGCACCAATAAAATAAAAAGCTTGCATTCCTATTTGGCTAAAAAGCTCAATACCTATAAACATTATTTAAGAACTTCATTCATACTTACATCATCAAATCTATTAGCTGCTAAAGGAAATGCCCTGAAGAAATGAAATGGATTGAACAATTATATGCACGGTAATGGACAAGCAGAAGGGGGGATGTGAATTTGTGTGGGCTGCTTGAACTTTTGCATGCCCTGACTTTTGAAGTGTGGAAGCTCCATGACTTTCCTCTGCAATCACACACAGCAGCAAGTCTGAGCATCCCCCTAGGCTTTGTGCATCCCTTTGAAGCATTTGTGCATGGTGCTATTAATCTATGCTATTATCTCTGAAAGATCTTAGAAATCTCAGTGCATCTCCAACACTGAAAATTGAAAATAAGTTATCTACTGCTATGCATAGGGTTTTTTACAACAACCTGTTAAGCTCCAACAAATTTCATCTTACAGATCAAGATGATGACAAGAACTCACCCCTTCACTAGTCTGAGTTTGTTAAGAGTTGCCAGTCAGGTATGTGGTCAGCCTTGTCTCCAGCTCAGTACCCGTACAGGGGAAGCTGTTCTTATAAAGCATCTATGAAAATATTCTTGCAAGAAGGGATTAAAGCTGAAGCAGAACGTAGATCAGTCAGGAAAGTGTTTCTTATAGTTGATATCTTTAGCTGTGTAGTATTTTGTCATAGTTGTTTTGGTATTTTTCCTGCAGCTAACAAAAATATATTTGAAAAAAAAAGTTTGCACAGGAAAAAAAGGTTGTTTCCCCATTTTGCCTATACTACTTGACAATATACCACGAAATTTCACGGTCAAAAACTCATAGTCAAACTCTCTGTATGGATTCAGGAGATAGGGCAGAAAGTCACCCTTCTCCTCACCTGAAAGGATTTTAGTTCAGCCTACATGGCTTGTGCCAAAGGTTTTCGAACTTAGTATGAGATATCAGGTATCTGCTTAGGCAGCTTTCACAAGCTGCTTTGAGGAAGGTTTCATACTGCTAGTTATATGCTTTCCATAGGTGGGAACCCTGACCCTACACCAACAAAGGACACTGAAAATAGCATTCGTTACTTTTCCTGTCTAAAAATAACCACCTCTTACTTACCATCACAAAATTCACACTTCTTAAAAAAAGATAGATTCTTCAAAGATTTATTTATATTTGCATCTTTGCAACTACTGTATATCTTTTGTAGGTATACATTAAATTTGTTCTATTTCATGCATATAACTTGCTTCTCCTTTAAGCATAAACCTTCTAAAATACAGTCCCCTTTTCCTAGGGAAAGGGATCTGCCTGATAAACTTCCCCTTCTGTACACTGTAAATTACTGTAGTACATATGGTTATGGAGTGATTTTGACATAAATATAATCCACCAAAAAAAGGGATTTGTAATGAAAAATAACAGGTGATACAACCACAGGTTACAGCTATGTGTTTCTTTGATTGTCACTGTGTTCAGAAAAACTGAACTGATTCTCTATGTTCAGAGAAACCATCATCTTTGCTGGTAAATGAAAAGAAGGCATTAAAAAAGGCTGCAATAAAAAAAGACTGAAAAAAATGAGGCGTTGTTGACCAGAACAAAGGGAAGAGCTAATTATGGAACATGTCTGGGTCAGTCTTCAGATCTTCTATTCTGTATTTTGTCTGTGTATTCTATATTTTTTTTCTTATTGAAAAATATATCTTGCTGGTTTTAAGAGAGGGATGGACAAGCTGTGAGAATGAGAATTGACATGTAATTGACTTCCTGGAACTGAACGGCAAAGCAAAGAAAGACGACAGCAGCTTTTCTTTCCAAGTATTCCCATGCTGGCAAAATAAACAAAAGCATCTGATCTCATGACTTCTCCAGCTCAATGGTACATATCATGGCTAAGATAGGAGGAAATGAGAGCAAGTATGCTCATATTTACCTATATTCTTTTTCTTTCTTTCTTTTCCCTTCCAAATTCCCAAATCTGGAAGGTCTCCAGATGGTAGAGTCATAGGTGCAATGCAAGAACTTGAAACCTAGTCAATTGTATATGTATTTTTTTCTTTCTCTTTGTTCCCTTTCCACTTCTACTCATGCAAAAATACATCATTAATCATTACAGAACATCATATGTATTCATGCCAAAATCCAAATTCCAATTTTCTGGCTCTTGAGAGGAAGAGACAGAATTCCGCCACACAGGAACATCTATGGATGACAACAAAATATGGATTGACACAAAATAGATGTTTAAAGCCACTTTTCCAAGTTACTTTGTGCAAAAGTTCACAGAAGGCTGAATATATGAGGCAGAAATTAAGTATAAATTCTCTACACAAACTGTCCATTAAAGAGTTTAAATATGATAAATTATCACAACATTATTTTCAATATGCTATGCACAGCTGAAGAGAAGGGATTTGAATAAAATGTCTGTCTCAGCTTTAATTAGTGTCATTTCCTCAAAGCTGTAATAAGGTTCATTTCCGCAAAGCAGTTTTCCATTTTTCCCCTTGCTTATTTTATCTCAGCAGCAAATGCATGATTAAAAATTTCTTAGAATCAGACCAAATGTGTCATGTTACAGAAAGATTTAACAAATCCTACGAATCAGTTTACAGGTGAAAATTAAAAGGCAAAAGAATAAGAAAACAAACTCAACACAAAAGCAGCTGCTGTGCCACTGTAAGTGTTGGAACAGAATAGACAATATTGGAAAAGTATTGGAAATTTCATTTTTTCCTAAGTGCAACAAAATCAGCTGGAGTGAAGGTACTTGCATATTTGGGACACAAGAACAGCTAACTACATTAGCAGATCACAAATGGGTCACATGTCTATTTCAGCTGTTTCTTCCACCTCTTTATTCTAAATCCCTTGTGAACGGCAAGTGAAAAAGTCTTTGAACAGGCTAGAAATACTCTGGACACTGTATGAAGATCTTACAAATTCTGAATCATCATGCTCATGCTTTGGTTGAAGGTTCTCCATGAAGCAGACACACACACTGCCAACCAGAGAAAACCACTAGGAGTTTAGCTCTTTACTCATGTCAAGATAAGAGGACCGCATCCCTTGAAACAAAACAAACAATCAAAGACAATACAGAATTTAAGGCTGAGCATGAACTTAAGCCCTAAGCTAGCAGGACTAAAGAGACTGCAAAGGATAGGCATTACAGTATAATCACAATAGCCATAGACTATTTAAAAATGCATCACACCCAATATGATGGTGTAGATCAGCTAGTGTCAAAAGTAAGTCACCAACAGACAAATATATAGGTGGCCTTTATTCCTGAAGCTGATTTCTTGAGTTTGGAAAGGAGTAAAGAGGTTTGCAGAAAATATAGCAAAAGAAAACATAGCTGACTTCTAGTCTTCTACCTCCTAGTGAAGGCAAAAGATGGAAAAAGTAGATTTTCTAGGTGGATTAAGAAGAACCAGAAGAAATGCTTGGCAGTAAAACATAAATAATGCAGGAATGAACAAGGAAGACTGTGTCACTGTTAAAAACAGAGAGAAGGCTAAGGAGGAGGCCAGGCTTGAGGTAAAAAACCTGTAGCTGTTTGCTGGTGTGGGGTACAGAACCGACTACAGTGTACAGACTGGAAGTGCTGTGTGCCGATACTTGGAATTACCTGGTTGTGTGCACCATAACAAAACATTCATTAGTTCTGCTCCAGAGCGCCAACTCTATGGACCCCACTTGCTGTCCTTGTACTTCCAAACTCCTATAATGCAAAATCTGCAGTCTCAGGTAACTGAGACCAAGCATAAACTGCAATGAAAAACATTTTTCATTCTGATATGTTGAGTATTTGATGAAGTAAGGCTAAGAACACATTAGAAATGACAATTACTGTTTCCTGCACCCGTCACCTGAGACATCTGGCCACAAACTGTTCAAATAAAGGTTCTTCTACTGCTTCATAAAATTGAAAAGAGTTAATTTTCTTCTAAAGTACAGTGTGGCACAGTAGTTAATAAACATCACAAAACTGCATGGAACCTCTTACTGGCTAATTTATTACTCCAGGGGAAAAATCACACACAACAAATATTTTTATACGGGTGGTCTTTTCTATTTATATTTTAGTTTTGACTAAATGCACTAATCAAATTTTAAATGGCCTGTGATCAAGAGCAGGATGTATCATATTGCGTCACTGTCAACATGGAGAGGTAAACCTCAAGAGTACACAAAATTTAGCCCTCACTTGTCTCCTGCCCTGTTGATGCGCTGCGCTGCAGCACCATTGAGGCAGGCACCATCATTCTGCAATGACTCTCTGGTTTACAGGACATGAGAAAATTAAAAAAAAAAAAAAGGAAGTTTCAAGAATTTTTTTTTAATCAAGACTCACAGGCTATCAGTAATTCTGAGTTAAAATTTTGAACATTACAGCAACATAAAGCCTGTGAACAAAATAAATCCCTTTTGCAGTAAGAGCTGCCTCAACTGGAGATCGCTACAGTATTAGTGTATACTGGCCAATGTGCAATATTACCCTGGTGGGTTTAGACTAGTGCTAACTTAGGTGTAACATAAAAATAAGGAGAGAAACTTGCAAAAAAGCACCTGAACAGCAAGAGGCTGTACAACAATTTATAACTATCATTAGGGTTTTTTAATATATTTAACTGGAATTTTCTCAAATATAATCCCTTACTAACTGGACAAAAGTACTGTATCTTCAGATAAATGTTTCCAAACTACTCTGTATTGCAAAGCAGAAAACAGTTCTGTTGTCCTGTTTCAGATTACTCATTACTCTTTTCCTTCTATTCTGGCCACGGTAGTCTTTCATTACTTATTTCTGAGCCTGTTGGTTGCAGAATTTTAGAGCTGTATTGTTGGAAAAGCAATAACCAGGTAGTCCAACTCTTCTCTCAAATATACCACTGCCTTGCACAGTGAACACGATATAAAAGCCTCCACACTCAGTGGCAACATTTGAAACAATTTGCATCATTAGCTTAGTTCTTCAATGCTGAATGTTCATTTGGGAGCACAGTACCAGAGGCAAGGCATGCATGTTGCTCAGCCAAAGCACACTGATTTCATCTGAAAGCCAATCACTGCAACAAATGCAAAAGGAAGAAGTTGAGTCTATGATGAGACAATCTTTGCAGCTCCGTCATAGCTCAGCCCAGCCTAACAGTTGATATTCATCAGAGCTCTTCTGCTTTTTATTCGGATGGTGCCCATTTCTGACAGACGGCAGTTTACATAATGATGACAAATGTGAGTGAGCAGCTGTCACCAGTGCTCATCATTTATGCATTATGCAGTATCAGCAGTCAAACACTCCTCTTTTAAAGGGGGGAAGAAATAAAGGTTTTCAAACCACCAAAATCAACATCTAAAATCATGCTTCCTGTCATAAAAATAGCAAGAGGAAACAGTAATCACCACAAAGTAGTGACTGAAAAGTTAGTAAAGAGATATCCTTGACTATTTTGGAAGCTACCAGAGTGGCTCAATGTTAACACTCTTCCCCAAACTGCTTGCTACTTGTCCTCTCCTACAGCTTACCAGTCCCACAGGAAACAAAAAAAAAGCGTAAGCGTCCTTATTTCATTTCAAAGACAAGTTTTTCATCTTAGCTCTAAATACCTTCCTAAAGCATTTTGGAGAACCTGAATGACAAACAGATAAATAATTCTTCCTTGCAGCTAGTATCCTTCTGTCACAATAACCTCTATCCCGGTGATAACACACAGGTAGCTGTAACATCGCCTTTGATGTCTGCAGGAAAGGGAATCTGCCTTTGCCCTTAGCAGAGGAGGAAACTGTCATTCAGGCTACCTCTTAACACCATGTTTCAACATTTGTTACAGCTCTGCAATCACGCTGCGGTCAATGCACTGGCTCTAGTGTATATAAAGGCATACTATGGCTCATCTTTTTAGTTTTTGACTGTACCACACCAAGAAGAAGACAAACTATAAAATTAATTAACCACTAAACATTAATTTCCTAATACGTACTATTCCTATTTCTCTTTACATATTAGTTTTTATGTAAGTCACCTACATGACTGCAAGCTCTTCATGTTTATAAGAAAACTCAAAGTAATTTAAAAAATTAATTCTCCCACCTTAATTATTGCCTTTTTCTAAACTACCAGATACCCTGCAATACATTTTCTTGTGCTTTTGTGCTAGTATTATGAAACTGGCGCAGTGTCTTTCAAAACCAAATGGAAGTTGATTTTTTAAAGAATCTTCCACCAAACTTTATCCAGCTATAAAAAAAGTAAGATGAGAAGTCCATTTTCTGGCTGTGAATAATGTAAATAAAGTTAGGCAATAGCCAAATAACACACCTGTCATCTGCTGCTTCCTATCTTTTCCAGTTCATTCCCTTTAAATTAAAAGAGTCATTGAAGATTTATATTCTGTCTCTCAGAACATAAAAAATGGAATTTCAACAAAGCTGTTTCAAGCCAAATCAGGTTCTGATCAGATGCAATCTGCAAAATTTAAAGTGGTGCCAATACACTTCACATACTTCCCTCATTTTCAGCTTTCATCATCCATTAGCATGCAATATGAAACTCTTTACTAATTATCGTTATATTTCTCAACAAATAGTTATTTCTGCTATCAAGTTCTGTGAAAAAGTGCATTCTTTTATGCAAAAAGTGTTTTGACCTAAGTTGATAGCCATTCATTTTTTTTTCAAAACCTGATCTGATTCCAGATGGCAGATTTTCCAGCTGAAAACCACAATGGAGAACAGGTGTACTTGAAAGCATAGTTAGTGAACTGAAGCAACTGTAGTCCATCTACACAGCTACACACTCTGTAGTACCCAGCTCACCCACATAGCCATTAGCTCACTTGTCCATTAAAATGCAGGAACTTAATAAACTATCATTTTGCATAATTCATAAGCAAACAAATTCCATCTGTTTTACCTTCAGTCAGTGCTGATTAGGGGGCATGAATGTAATGAAGTACTCAGTGGTACTCTACTGGTATAAACATATACTGAGAGAAAAGCCTAAAGACTTTGAAGATTTGCAATAGTTTCAGGCTTAAGTGAAAAAAGAAATGCAATCGGGACTTGAAAAACTAAAGGAGGACTCAGGGAGTTCCAGCACATCTTACGATGCCATGCCACAGCATTAAATCCTCACGACCACCCTTGCAAGAAAAAACAAAAAGGAAGAGTGCAAATGGTAATATGCAGTAACTTTACATCTTTGTAAGTAAGTGCAATGCTCTTTTTCATAGGTAGATCTGCAAAGCAAAAGTCGTTTCAAGGGAGGCAAGCCCAGACCCCATTATACAGCCTTCTTTTTAGACCATATGAATTGAAGCACGCTAAATGAGCTTCCTGCTTCAAATAAAGTTCAACAATACATTCTCTCTTTTACAGGCTGTGACAAAACCTTCTCTCTTAAACTGCTGCATGTGTAAACATACACATTTTATTACACATAAGTCACAAACTATCCTGAACATTTCTTAAGTATACAATAAATAGTGTTTTATTGTACATGTTTTCTGTGGTTTGGCTTCTCCTTCTGATTTACAGGGATAGCACACTTAGAATACTACTGTACATTATAGGATTCACAGAACTAAAACACAGATTTATGATAAATCTTCAGCTGGTGTAAACTGTCTCTTTTCCATTGGTTTCTGCCCCCTTCCACCAGCCATTAATTGCTCAGGTGCTCTTGGCTCTCCTACTGCATCTGTGTTCTACTCCAAGGGACCACTTTGAAATTTGATTACCAGTTACTAGCATTTCCATTTTTTAAAAAAAAGACAGTTATTCAGTTGCCAGTCCTTTACAGAAGATCTGCTGGCCACCTCAAGAACTACAGCTGCAGAATGACTACATGGTCCCAGCATCTGTACTAAATAAATGTTGGCAGCTGCTGAAGGCTTTCCTTTCCACTGCTTCCAACTACAATGCATACAGATCATTTCTTTACTTCTGTTCTAGATACCATGCATGTGATATGACATCTGGGGAACTTCTACTGGGATGTTCCATTAACTTTCGTGACATCGTGCCACAGAAGAAAGAACTCTCCAATTAACATGAAAAATGAGAGTGAGATGTAAGCTAAGAAGATTTATGAAGGAGGGAGGGAAGAAGGAAAAAAAAACTTTAAAAAAAAATTAGGGCAGAGGGCAACAGAAGCTCTCGAGAGTCCTTGGGGGAAAAAAGCCATAAAATGGTATTTTAAAACTGCATTATAATAATTTGAACAGATGCCTGTCAACAAGCAGTATAAGAAATTCCAGCATGGTGACAAAATAATTGCCCAGACAAAAATGATCATGCACTCCCCCTAACACACCTGTAGACTTGAAGGAAAATCTGTATGTCAGCAATTTTTATCAGCTTAAGGCTTGACTCCTCCAGATCAAACAGCACGCTCTGCATCACAGGTAGGAAGAATCTTTTTCTCTGAGCTGTCTAGATGATCTACATAATCTGTTTTTTCTGTTTCTCATATGAACGAGGGCTTACACAGCCAAAGCCTTGCCTATTTCTTCCATCTATGTCTTCTGATCTAAGAAAAGGTATTATTTCTACCTTTCTATCATGCTATCATTCTATATTTCTATCATATTTTTCTTCCCTCTTTACTCTAGCAGAACTACATCAGTCCAGAACTAGGACAAACATATAGGATGGCTGGTTTCTCTTCAGCTAGTTGCTCTGTCAAAAAGCCTATTTGCCAGCATCCCAGGTTTCCACTTCTGTCCTCAGTTCAGAATGTTACAGAACATTGCAGTTCCCAGCAGCAGAAAAGGTTCAAACTATATTTTAATTTTGACATTCAGTATTATCATTTAAAGAACTCCCTTTTTTTTTTTTTCTTCATAAACTGCCCCAAGACTAAAGAAACAGTCATGATCTGCTGCTTAGCTCAGTTCTTCACTAAGGGAAGCTCCAGCTGATGAGGTCTGCCCTCAGCAATGAGTACTACTAAGTTGATAGGAATAATTTTAGAAGGTTTGCGGGAGATTAAAGGCTGATTCACCTATATGAAAACGAAAAACAACAACAACAAAAAAGGAATAAACAAAATAAAAAATGTAGGTCTTGTATGTTTGCTACATGGTTACTTTTCATCTCACCGAATAAAATATTAATGAACTTTCCAACACTAGATGCCTACTGCTCAGGAAAAAACTGTTAAATATGTAGCAGGACGATATGCTGTGTGAGCTTTATACATTTAGACATTCAATTTTTTATATGCTTTTAGGATTTTCACGTATTTCACAGCTTTCTGCACCTCAGTTCCTTGCCAATATCTCTCACAAAAGGCATTATATCACATGGAAAACAGGCAAATAAGGTTGAAGAATTTTCTCTTTTCTTCCAATTCAGGCAGAAACACTGCTAAAAAAGGCAGAATTCACATCAGACAGCAGAGCAAAATGCAACTAAAGAAAGCATCTCTTTAAAAGAAAATAAATCTTGTAAAGTAAAAAATAAAAACCATGGGAGAAAATTTAAGCTAAGAAGTTTAGCAACCCTTTAGTTTGCAAAATTAAAGAATCTTCATCTTACTTCTGATGAGAATTTCAATTGTATAAGGAATACAGGAGAAAATTGTACTTCTCACTTTACTATCTATATCTATATCTATCCATACCTAAAATCCCACAATAAGTACTTTCAATAAATTGGTCATCCTATCAATGTCCAGACTGATCTCTGCCCCAAGGAAGGAACAGCCTCGAGACCCTTCCCAAGACATGTGCATGTACAACCCATGCAAATGCAGGTCAGATCACAGCACACTTCTTTTTCAGCCCAAGAGCTACTGTGATGCTGCCTCCTATACCTCTGACAGTGTGAAAGATGTTGGTTTCCAGGAGTTTTATAGTTGCAAGCCAGACAGTATGGTAGGTAATTAGATAATATTCCAAACTTTCTGAAGGCAGAAGCTTTATTTCCAAACACAGCCTGGACCAGTGCTCCATTCAGAAGATTTTGAAGCAGTTTTTCATGTCTTTTGAAAAGAGAAAATGTGTTTATATGATAAACACTCCCACAGCTCACAGACAATTGATAAATACCATTTGGATAAACAATTCCTTTGCTGATGTACATGAAAGAACAATCATTATTCAGCTCTTCATGACAGCTGCAGCCTATGCAGTGGCAACAGAAGTTCACAGAAATCTGCTAATATGTTTGAATAAAAGACCTATTGAGTGAGAAGGTGCAATATTTGTGCACTACCTCAGCACAAAGTACATCTGAAATGTTTAAAAAGGACTGAATATTAAATCAATTTAATTTATAGAGATTTACTTTTTTTGAAAGAGATCCACGTCAGGATTAAAAACATTTTTTCAGGGATACATTTCATGAGTGACTGGAATGTAGCTAATAGAACAACTGTGGTGTCGGAGTCACCATTAGCCGGGGTCCTTATTTCTCCGTGTGGGAACAGAAATGACGCAACACCGATGTGATGATCAGGTTGTCCATCTTTTTTATTATATATTATTATTATATCTTCTATTCCTTTTCTGGTTACATTTATACTCTACTAAGTTCCGTACACGCACTCATCTATCTTCTAATAGGCTACAGGTCATCTACACGTGCTGATCACGCGTCTCTACAAGCATTTGCATTGGTTAATTGCAATTAGCACGTAAAGCCCAAAACTTGCCAAAACTCCCTTATCTCATACCCTGTTTTGCTCAGACTTGTGTGCTTTTGCTGACCACAGGTGTTTCTCACTTATCTGCTATCTTGTGTGTTTTTGCCAGCCTTATTTTGCTGGCCTTGTCTTCGTCCTTGCATTCTTCTGTCTGCACTTTCTCCCAGCGCGGCCCAGACTCCTACACTGTGGAAGCACATGCCTGTTGCTTTTATATTTTGTTTTCTTTAAGTGTAAGACCTAAGGTAAATGCTTCATCTTTCAATGTTATTACTACCTGATAAATACATTGATATAAAAAGGTAAAATACAAAAGGAAAAATACAAATATTCCACACTGATGGAAAAAGTACATTTTGTATTATCTTTGTAGACATTTCCTACATATGAAAGTTGCTTTTTTTATAACTGTAAAGAATAAGATATTTTTCTAGTCAGTATTTTTCAAAAAACAATTTGCATTCAGCAATATTCTGTATTACATACCCCACCCATAAGGAAATATATTAAAATTATGTCATAAAAATCAAACACTCAGAAGCTGAAGATGCCAGGCTCACTTATTCAGCCTCTATTCACAGGAACACAGAAACAGAATACGTTACCAGCATCATCATTTCTAATCCCTCACGGGCCAAGTAGGCAAGTATTACTATTGCAGGCAAGTAGACAATAGATTTTTATTTTATTTTTTAAAGCAACCACACATTTCTGCTAACAAGCACTTTACAACACGCTATTTAAAACAAAACAAACCCCTTCCCAAACAAAAACACCTTATATTTCTGTCACAGAAGAGACCTAAAGCTCCAAGGAAGTGGCCCAGGTCCCATTCTGCAATGGAATTAAAATTATAACAAACCAACTCATCAACCCACTCTTGACTTCCAAACCTGGGTGAGAATTCTCCCCTAGCTGTAAAACTGGTGACAGGTCTGAGCATGTGAACATGACAAACCATCCAGGGATCGATGACACATCAGTACTTCTCACAGCATCAGCAGATCCCACCAGTTTCTCCTACCTACCTACTTGCAGCCACTCTTGTATGCTTCAAAAAGAAAAAAAGAGAGTAAAAAAGAAAAAAAAAAAAAAAAACACAACCCTGAGAAGACAGGATATATAATGGAAGGTCAGGAGACAATCCCAGTAAGATGTGAGGTGTTTCATACAAAAAGGGTACAAATGAACTCTGTCAACGCCAACCACATCTCCTTTGGGGATATCACAAAGCTGGACACACATGGACACATACTAGTTGGTTCAATTTCTCTTGTCATCCAATTCCACCCATAATTTACCAAGATCTACCTTAAATGAGTTTTTCATCTTTATTATTGGACAGCATGAGTTCTCCTCGTTCCAGCAAAGCCTAAACTAGCCTACATCAACACCAATTTTACCCTTAGAATCCATGAAAAAGTTGAAATGAATAAAAACAGTGGTCAAACAAAGGAAGACAAGGATATAGTTTCTCCTTGCACCCACCCTTCCTGAGCATTACTCCTTAAGCACTCCCACCCATGGCTGTCCTCTTCATGAAAGATCCCCAACTACTCCCAGATGAGCAGGTACTCAAGGAATGCCTTGAAAATTTTCATTCTCCCCTCAGCACATACACGCATGCATATACAGTGCTGACCTGACACAGGGAGTATACACAGGAAGTGTAAGGGCAGTTTTCAATCTGCTTCTGGTACTTCTGTCTTTAGGAGTCATTTCCTGTAATCCCAAATCCTGACAGAGAGGCATAATCAAACAGCAGGCAGTTAAAAGGACCAGATTTTCAGGCCCAGCAATCAGACTGGTTATAATCCAAGGCAATGCCATGATACCTAATCATATATTCTGCAGCTGCTGAAGAGAGGGGATTTTTACGTCCCAGAAGAACCGTAATTATCCACCACAGGCCAAGTCTGCAGACTTCTTGCAGGACAAATGCAGAAGCTGATGTCCTGTTGCCTTAACTCTTGGACAGTCTGAGTGTACATGTTCTTCTCAAGGAGTAGTCACCTCAAAGCACGTATGTCCCATTAGGGCAGCAAAAAATTATACAAAGGCTCATGCCCATACACAAATCTGCAGGCTTAAGCTGACCATGATACTGGAAACTAATCTTCTACCTAATTCCCCTTTTTCTCTTTAAGTAATAATCAAGCTATGATTTCTATTTATCTGAAAAAGAAGTACGTGAATTTTATTCATATTGCTGTTGGAGATATAGAAGAGCCATTTCATGAATAAATATTTTTCTTTTAGCAGAGAACATGAACTGTCCAAATCAGCAATCGTTGTGTTTAAACGTCTTAATGACAGAACTGTTTATTTTCCACAAAGCTGGATTCAAATTTGACATTTAGTATGGATGAAGCTAAGTCTGTTGCTCTTAACCTAAGCACTCAGAGGAGAAAATCCCTCAGTAGCAGCCTTTTTTCCTTTCACCATAACGCAAAGCCTTCCAGAGGAGAGATAATGCTGGGAAGGCTGGGGCCATTAGCTGGGGTGAGGCAACACAGCAATCCGTGGGAAGAGCACAGGCTTTGAATCCAAGCCAAAGCCAATCTCTCTCACTCTCAAGAGCTTTCCATTAAAACAAATTAATTAAAATCAAATCTTGTTGCTAGCATACCTTGTTGATCATTTTTCAAAGTAGAAAGAATGTATTTAGCATAGTTATAACCTGAAAACCATGACTTGCAATGGACATGCTGACACATCCTGAATTATTGAGGCCACAAGTAGCACTGCGATAACTAAATGAGCACTGGTTTAGTAGTTCAGGAACAATGGTGGAGAGTAGTGGTAGAGTTAATAATGCCACACAAAAAAAGCTGTCGAAATATGATTTTCTGAAGGTCACAAAGGATGCCAAACACAAGTCATCAAGAGACATGAGCTTTGGCAACAGCCACTTGCAGTCTCTGAGGCCAGTCTGCTTCAAATCGTTAAAAGTTTCTACATAACAGGGAAATGTCTCAGCACTGAAGAAACTATAAACACAAACACTTTTTATTAATCCAAGCTGGGTTTCTATCGCTAGTGTGCTCTGCTCATAGTTCACAGAGATTTATTGAAACATTTGCCACTGCAAAACAGGAGATCTCACATGCATTGCTCAGAGAGTAAGCAATTACGAACCCATGAAAGCTACACAAGTTTTAATGGAGAAAAATGGTCTCACCCTTTGGCATGGCAGGCAAGATAAATAAGATTCTTCCCTATGTTGTGAAGCAAACATCTGGACTTTTTCTTTTCTGTGCTGTATTTCTTCCTTGCCGAAAAGTAAAATACGCCCCTCTCCCCCTGACTGAAAACTAAAACCAGCTGCTTGTCTTGTACATTTTTAGCAGTAAATTCACCTGTACATGACAATACAATCATTTAGACCCTCACTAAGGGCCCATTCTGTGCTATCAATTTTTTCTGCCAACAAAAGTGACACTGCAGAGGTACATTTTATAAATGCATATTAATTTTATTCACCAAGCTAAAGACTTCTTCTAACAGACAGCAGAAGATAATATGTGCAATAAGAATGTGCTGTTTCCTCTGAAAGAGAAATTTACCTTTCTTCCAGTATAGTCAATGTTGCTTTTTTTAATCAAATGAGCAATAATTTAAATACTGAAAACTCATCAAAATGCAACACTAATAAACCACACCAAATGGAATACTAAGAATACAGTTTTCCCATATGGTCTTTGAAAAATCTAGGAGATCTGTACCTTAATGCTTTAAGCCACTCCATAAAAACAATTTGATGCAGGGTTATCATGATGATTCAAGCAAAGTTTAGAGCTGACCCAGCTCAGCTATGCACCAGAGAAAATGAAAGAAGACATAAGCCAGACTCTTATCAGATGTACCCAGAGACAGGATAAGAGGAACTGGTATAAAATCAGAATAAAGGAAATAACATTTAAAGGCAAGAAAAAATGTGTTTTACTGCAAGGATGGTCAAACACTGGTTGCCCAGAGAGGTTGTGGAGTCTCTATCCTTGGAGATATTCAAAATCCAACTGGACACAGTAGTGAGCAACCAGCTCTAGGTGGCCCTGCTTAAGCAGGTGTTGGACTAGACTATCTCCAGAAGCCCCCTCCTACCTCAACCATTCTGTGATTCTACTGGAATTTCTTGGGGTCAGTGATGATCTAATATTTATTATCTTTTGTGTGTGTGTCACCAACTCAGCTCTTCTTCTACCCTAAATAATGAAGCCAGTAAACAAGCCTTTTGGCTTGACTCAGAAGTATCTTCATGCTCTTGACTGGGCTGGAAGTGTAAATAGGGCTGTTCTATGCGAGGGAAATTAAAAGAAATGTGGCTTAGACTTTTAACTATAATAAGAAAAAAAAATAGTATGGGAAAAGACTTATTGTATCATCAAACTATACAAGGAACTATTAAGATAAGAGCATGAAATCAAAATCCTAATCAGGTCTAGGAAATACTTCCATCAGTTGTGACAGGACATTTAACAGGAAGTTGATACTAAACCTAGAATTGTTCACAGTCACATGAACAGGACTACATTTTGGCTTCCATCCCACATTAGATTCATTGTTAAAGCTTTCCAGATATGCCCAGCAGAACCTCACGCCAAACTCTTAGACTACTGCCTCTCATGCACTTTATTTTGGTGTAAAATTATAAAATAATAATTTCCTTTTCCCTCACAAAATTAAAAATTCTCCCAAGCCAACTTTCCACTGAATAGGCAAAAGAAGCAAATACTTTTCAACATCTGATCTGTAAGCAGAAAACTAAGGATGTGAATATTTATTGAAAGTAAAGCCATGGAATTCTTGCATACAAAACTCAGGCTTTTTTAATAAAGGATAGCAATACTGAGGAAAAAATCCTGAAATAAATCAAGAAATAGTAATAATCGCTTTCTGATACATCCAGTAAAGAAAAAAAGTGAGCTTCTATTGTGGTATAAATTAGAGTTGCTCCACTGAACTACACCACTGTTCATTAAACCCAGTTTAAAGCAGTTTACAAGATGGGTGATACATTTGACTGTTGACATCTGTCAACCAGGAATCACAAAGCAGTTTAATGAGTTAAAACATTACTGGCATGCAATACAATTTGGCATATAGTTTTTCTCCTTTGAAAACCACAGCTCTGAGCCACGGAGAACTCCAGCAACAAGAAGCCAGAGTATCATTCAATTCTTCTTTTGGAATAAAGGAAGTTTCACATGATAGCAGTTTTATTCATTGCACATAGGATAAAGACAATGAGTTGATACTTCTCTTAACTCTGGAGCTGTGAATGCAGCTAGATCCACAGTTTCACTCCTCTAACATTTTATTCTCAAAGATTTCAGTGTTGAAAAATGCAAATTTGTTCCCAGTATATATATCTGATCCAGAGAGAAAAAATACAGCTACCACAAATCAGAAGGTCATGCTGCATTCAGAACACAAACAAATAAAACATGCATCACACAGAATGTGACCCTTCCTGCAATTTCATTGGGGGTGGTATTCTTCTGTCACGTTTCACAGTGTACGAGTGTATGTGTATGAGGAAGACCAGACCATTCACTCCTACATCAACAGGAGGCATGCAGTACTCCTGTGTTTGGACCTAAATGCACTACTTGCCTGCTAATGGAAACTTAAAAGGCTCTGGGCTGGACAACAGTGATTAATATCACAAATTTACAGGAAAGGTTTCTCCTACCCTTTTACCCATTACAATACTCCCATCGGTTTCAACACGTCAGATGTTCTTACTTTGCCTCATCAACCTCTGTGGCATCCCATCTGACCAGTGACACATTCAAATGTCGCAGTTTTAATTTTCAGTTGTGTCCTGAGACACTTGGCATTCTGCATTTAACATTTCCCCAAGGAAAAAAGGTTCCATGTGATTGATCAAATATATCATGTCACAGCAACTTGCATTTTTATCTCTCTCTGTTCCAGTGGCACTTCATCTACTATTTAAAAAATAATAATTTGGAAATCCTCAAATGCCTGATCTGTTATGGTGGAAGTTTAATTAGATCAAAAACTAATTTGAAAGAGTCAGCAATATCTTTTCTGAAGAGCATTTAGGTATACACCATTTAATAATAACATGACATGAAGTAAGTAATGAAGTTATTACTGTAGGAGTGAAAACTGTTTTAAAAGAAAGAGTATTATTCATACTGAATACCACATGTTTAAGTGACTGGCATTGCATTAATAATTATAGTAGTTATCACTCTCCATTGAATAGAAAATATACTCAGATTACTAGCTCTACCATATTATAGCAAAGAAAAAGACAGATTTAACAAATGTTATTGCTGAGTTGGGGTAATCATTTGCCAAATTCTATTCCTGCTATTAGTAGCCAATTTGTTTTGAAGTCACCGAAAATCTGGGTAAGAAAACTGTTATTCATACAAACATATTTTATTGATAGAAAGCCAAGTAGATAAAAACACAGAGTGAATCTTAAAAAAATGCATTTTTGCATCTCTTTTTGTTTTCTTCACTTTATTCTATCTGTCCCAAATATAATAGAGATTAAGAAAAAATAAAAGCTTATTCTAGTTTCCATTGTTTTATGACAAGTGGAGTTTCTATGTAGGAGAGATGGACATAAAATAATGCTGTTTCAAGTTGTGTTTTCTATTAGAAATAGTAAGATAAACTAGAAGTGCCTTTACCTTGGCAGACCTCTTCAAATAACCATTTCCTATGATGACCATCCTGGTTTCCCTGGGATTGGAAGATCTGTCTAGCACTTCTCCCACTTGCCCATTAGATCTCCTGGTATTCTTTAAATGGTTGTAATGCCAGTGGGTCACAATCAAAAGAATGGCCACCTTGGATACATGCTGAAATACATATAGAGCAAACCACCTTCTCTACTATAAAAAAAACCCCAAACAAACAAACTTTTGCCTAAAGCTATTGGCTGCACACATAGCAGTTATTCACCAATGCAAAATCAGATTCTTCCAAAACCAGAGCTAGTTCATCATCGTACTAGAAATGCTATGAAGCAGATTCAACCTATCACTCCTAACAAACCTGCCTGGAACTGTTTTGTTACTCCTGGGGTGGATAGAAGAGAGAGCAGAGGTGCCCCATTTTGCCCTTTCTGCCACACATGCATTTTCTAACTACTCTTTGTACCTCTTTCCTCACCACAGGTACTATAGCCCTTTCTCCACCGAAGAAGTAAGTCTCCTTATCTTCTTAACATAAAACACAACTGTTGCCTTAAAAAGCCCCTCATGATGCATATTCTGGAGAGTTAGTTCAAAAGGTCCTTGTGTGGGTCACTCCTCACCTCCTTTACGACTGTGATTTACCTGGCCAATTATTCATTTCTAAGGCAGAGGAATCAGTGAAGAAAAGAGGACATAAAGACCATGTTTCAAAGCCCCAGGCAGAAGACCACAAGCTGAATGATCACACTGAAGCTATCGTGACCATTTCTACACAGCTGCCAAAATAATTCTACCACTGCTCAAACTCTGGGCTGATTTGAGAAATCAGCATATGTAGTCACATAATTACCAGAGCAGGTTTGGTATTTTCAGGGGTTTTTTCCTCCCTTTTTAGATTATTTGCTGCTTTGATCATTCAAGTAACTTTTTAACCTCAAACATTCAAGATACATGCTTTCGTTACTTCAGCATTTCTTCCTCCCTTTAACAGCACTGCTCTGAAAGGAAATTGTTCTATAACATCGTGAGTGCCAGAGAAACATACTGCTGCTTCTCTCAGATGAAAACCTTCCAGCAGCATCAGGAACTTAGCACTCCTGGTAAAACATCTGCTGGAGACAGTTAACCTTGACAGTCCTGTGAGCAAAAATATTAATAACAAAACCAGCTTGCGCTGTGGGTATATGTGCCTGCTGCTGTTCCTGTACAAAAGGCCTTCACCTCAGACTCTGTCCATCTTCATTACCACATCAAACAGATCGCTGAACTGAGTTAACTCATATTTCAACTCATACTACAGTGATTGGGAAACAGAGCATAGTGCGCATAAGGACTGCAAAAAAAATTCTGTTAGTGCTAGAACAAAATTTTAATTAAGGATTTTTTTGGTGGTTGTTCCTTCACACAACACACCCTTTGCGTCATAATTATGCAAAAGGGCTCCTCGTACATCTGCAGGTAACACGCACAGCAGAAGTATACTCCTCTTGTATAAGGCTGCCAGCAAGTTCTACAAGCTCTTTTTCTCCTCGAAACTTATCTTCCTGCAACTGGTACCTACTCTTGCAAAGAACAGTTCTAAACTTCTGACTGGTTTATAACTTTTCTATCTTGGTGAGCAATTACCATTTAACTGAAATTGCATTTCTCCTGCTTTGAGTTTTCAAAGTGAAACAGTCATTTAAACCTTGCAAATGGGATTGGGAGTGATTAGCTTCACCAATGGAGCCAAGTCAAAACTGAGTGCTGTGCAAAAGACTTTGTATTACATGCAGAGAGTGAGCATGTAGGATGAAGTTCCCAACTCTCCCATGTATGGGAAAGGAAAGTCCCTTTCTACAGATGAGTAGGTCTACAATGTTCTCTAGGAGAAAGACTCATGCAGGTCTGCAAGTTGACATCGCACCAGCCAGATGGGACTTGACAGCAGAATCTCACACCACTGGCACCAGATAACCCAGCCCCCGCAGGACATCTGACATTCACAGGGCCAGGGACAAGCCTACGCACTTGTACAACAGCTCGGTGACACCTGGACAACAACATTTACGCTCACATCTTGCTTGCAGTGTAAAGAAGATGCATCATGGCACAAATTACAGGAGCATATAAGAAGAAATTTTGAGTAGGCATCCCAAATAGCAGAGCAAAAGCAACTGATTTCCCTTGCAGACATGCCTTTTAAAGTTTTTTTTGTTTTTTTCCAGTGGTGGACCTAAGGATGATACTTCTTTCTTCCCTTAAGAGAAAAGTTCTTCCCTTGCCTGCATACAGTCATACTCCATCAATTCAGAACAGTTGTTGTTATGGAGAAGTTAACTGTTGTGATTTCTCACATTGAAACTTCTACCATTCTTCTCCACTTGCTTTTAAGTTTCAGTAAAATTTAAAAGTAATCTAAATTGATAATATTTATTTATACCTTGTCTACAAAGAAATTCTGTTCCATTTCTCTGGTGATTGGGCCATTTCTGTTACAATTCACTTATTAATTCAGCAGAACAAAGCTCACCTTAGTAAGTTATGCACATTAATAACAGCCTATTACCCATGTCGCCTTCTTATGAATCAATTAAGTCTAATGTCCAAACTTTAAAATGAGCAGAAAAGACATATTTCTGCATAATGAACTCTCTTAAAAAGCCAGCAAATGTTCATAAAAACTCACTACCTCTATTTACACAGGCTTTTAATAGAAGATATTCATGTTTATGTAAGAAAACCCATCTACTACATTTTTCTAAAAATGGCCTCTATTTGAGCCTCAGATTTAATTAACTCATCAAGACCACCAAGCACACCAGTTTGGGGTTTTTTTTTAAACTCCTTGCACATCTCTTACTTCTGCTGAAATGCTGAGCCGCAACTTCCATTTTTTCTCTCACAGGACAACTATTATTCTGAAATTAATGAACCTTCTCCAGACAACTGCTGTCAGAGCGCACACGGCTCTGACGTACCAGTACGCGTTTCAGGCAGCCTGAGCACACAACACCATCTTTTCTGACCTGAGCAGTCTGTCAGTTTTGCTTTGGGTGTTTGACATCCAGGGTGTTTCGGCCTTTAATGCTGCTACTCTAAGACTCCTCCAGAGAGCTCTAAATTCTGCCTGTTTTCTTCTCACTTCCCCAGAAGACCTTAAATGTCTAACCAGGGACAGTCACTTGAGTGATAAAAATAATGGACTTCTCTGTTTGAGGAACACACTGAACTACTAAATGTTAATATAGATCAGTCCATAATGGACATTTTTCTGGTTTTTGTCAGGGGGATTTTTTTTTCCTCAACGCTGAAATATTTAAAACTATCTTATCATTTTTTCTAATTTCAATGAGATTTCTATGCAAATGACATTTCAGAATTAACAGCTGATAAAAAAAGTTTCAGCACCTTAAAAATGCTGCCCCTTCCCATTATTTCTCCTTCCCCATATCTGAATTATACAACAACAACAACAAAATTTATGAATAGTCTCTATCTCCTCTAAGGTGCAGTTTGGACAAATTTATTACTGGCCAAGTAACAAATATTGCCCAGCATTTCAGCTGCTTTTCATGCATCTGAATGGACTTTCACATATGAAATACACACACTACAGGAAAATATTACAGCCCTGGCTCAGAAAAGCATGGATGTGCATTAAACAGGCACTTACCTGCATAAGCACAAACATGAAAAAACACACCAGGAGACATGATAAATTTAGAAGGAGAAATAGTTGAATGAATATAACATGTATGGAAGATAAAATCTGGTTGAGTTCAAGGTTTTGGAGGGTATTCCAGAAGTTTTTTATTATTATTTTCAAGTTCTTCAAATTCTATTTTTAGATCTTGTTTCAGGTGAAAATCTTGCTACCATTTTCCATGAGAAAAAGACAGGTCTCTCAATAAAGATCAAGTATTTTTGTTACAAGCACACACTATAAATAGTTCTATTTTCCCTGTGCTTATTTAGATACCTCACTGGATTATTTATAAACTAGTGTAAATCTTTCAGATGGAGCATAGATACAGAGGTAAAAATTGGCTGGCATCTTCTCTTATGTAGGAGAGGCTTGTAGATCTTGGTTTGTGGGACAGAAATCATAAATGATGACTCTGGATTTGATGTGGCCAAAACAATAGGATCTGGCACCTTCTTAATCACCTTTCACAGTCTACTTGTAAAAAAAAAAAATAAAGCTTGCTTCATGAATAGAAGCTTCATGAATAGAAACGGTGGAGCAGAAATTCATGACTGCAAATAGAGGCTGTAGAGCAAAAATGTTCCAACTTTCCAGACAGCTCTTCGTGGTGGACTACTACTCTCTTTATCATTACTATTGTTACACAGTGATTTAAATATAAATACAAAATAGCTTCAGTCTACATTGCCTGACTTCACAATTCTCTTAGCTCCCAACACACCTGTCTCAGGGAACTATTTTTGTCACTTGGTGCTTTTAGCAGCTATACACAATGACAACAACATGGAGTAAGAATGCCTGCAAAAAAAATTAATCAGGATTACTCAAAAACTTAACCTATAATCTGAGACCACTCTCCTGTTCTACAAATCTATGTTCACAATCCACTGGCAAATACACATTTCCCAAATTTCTGTGACTAGAAATATATAATCTCCTAAATATTAACAATTTCTATGCTTTTAAAAACTCTTACAAAGTAGTACTGCGATTAAGAACAAAACATAAAACAAGCATGGATGGGAATAAAGTATGGATGATCTCATCCAAGGCAATTGCTTGTTAATCTACAACTCTCCAGCTACAGAAGTACAATTTGAATTTTAAATCCTAAAGACAGTTTGCAAATCCATAGAATTTGGAAAGATGCAAGGAGACAGAAGCAAATTAAGGCTTGATGTTTCATGCTTATGGCCAAACTAAAGCACTGAACTGAACTAAAACTAAATGAAATCAATACTAAATCTTTTCACCTCCAATTTAATCCTATTACATTTTGGTCTCTTTGGTATGGACACTGCAAAAGCTTACTCTTTTCTTTGTAGCAGCCTATTTGAAGTCCCCTATGTCTTTCCACATTATCCTGTTCCCTAACACAAACAACATTAGGTCCTTCATTCTTTCGCATAGGCCACCATTTCTAAATTTCTGACCATTCTGGTGATCTGGACTGTCTCCATTAGTCCACATCTTTCTATCTGTGTTCCATAATAAAAAAGCTACACTTGCATACCTAGAAGACTTGATCACAATAAGTCATTAGCTTCTTCCCTGTTTTTCCTTCTTTCCCCAAACATGTTGTTATCAGTCATCAATTCAGAGCAGTGTAGGGGCACTTGAGAATTCGACCAAGAAAATCAATGAAAAAAAAAATAATACTCAACAGGAATTTATGCAGCAAACAGAAGATGCAATGAGTCTGGCTTAATTCACACAAACACCCTGGGAAGAAAAGCAGCATCACCTATTCCTGTTCCTGGATGACAGCCACTAACTCACCCTGAGGAGGGACTTTGCTGTTGGCCCCATGGGAGAGCCTCTCAGAAGGGGTGCACTAGGAAGAGGAGGGCAGAAGTGCACTGGTAAAGCTCAAGGGGCAGAGGTTTGGATGAGCTCAGCAGGGAGGAGTATTGCAATGTATTTAGGACCCAGGCTAATATGAATAAGGGTTTTTTATTTTTCTTTTTTTTCTGTGTTTGTGTTAGGTAACATTGAAAGGGAATCATTTGGAAATATTTATACAGGAGTTAAACATACAGCTTTTGTGCCTAAGAATAATGACATGTTTTACAGAAAAACAACAAAACCTTACAAACCACAACACAGAAGTTATATAAGCTCTATAGTATTATCTTCACAATGTTAGAATTTCACATTCAAATTAATGAAAACATTACCTTTTATGATACCAGTCTATCTGAATATTTAGTTTGAGTCTTAGTCCTTAAGGTACAATCTTTGTAAGTTAACGGACTTCACAATTTTTTTACAAGTTTACATAGATAACCAGAAAAATAAGATTTTTTTTTTAAATGTGTTCATCAGTTAAAGGGTTAATGATGTTGGCACTCATACGGTCAGAACCTGGCTTCAGCATCCACTGAGGTAAATGAGAAAGCTCATGCCTCTTCACATCCTTGTTTACTTTGCCTGGCTCCAGACTAAACAAAACATCACTTTGGAACCAGAATCAAACCTAAGCTTTGCAACAGCCAAACCTTGGAAGGTATGTCCTCAGAGGTCAAAATCATGAAACACTAATTTCTCTGCTACATCAGATCCTACAGTGGTTACAAACATTGAAAATGTCATAAACCCTACTACATTTAGGAACAAACTTAATTAAAGAAATGTCAGTACCAGGTAATGCACCACACACGCACCCACCAGCCACTAAAGTGGCAAAACTTCTGGTTCTCACAACCTTTTCCATTTGCTGGAAACTATAATACAAGTATGAAACAAAATACATCAAAGTGATACCAAGTAGCCACACGTTGCATGACCAGGTTAGAGTCCCACTGGCAAGACCTGTGGCTTTGAAATTTAAAGCAAATTTTTTTTCATATTTATAACATTTCCAAAGGCATTTAGTCAAACAATTAATCTCTTTCTAGTGCATTACAAGACAGTTTCCTCTCAAATGGGTGAAGCCATTAACTGCAGTTGAGCAAATGGAGTTGGCTTCCAGTTCCTGGAAAAACAAAATAGCAATTGGCAGCTGTCCCTTAGAAGCAGTTTTTCCATACTATTTTGTTTATTTTGGCAATATTTTTAGTGCAGTTCTTGGCCTTTAACAGAAAGGCTGTATTTGTTCTCTAGCCTCTTTACCACTGCTGAACATTACATTCCAGTAAACGGTCCATTTGGACCAGTGCGTACATTAGTCATACTGGACAAAAAGTCAGCTTGGATGGATACACATCACAGTGATGCCCACAGCAGTGTTGAGAAGGTAGCTTAGCATGCAGTGAGGAAGCCAAGGTGGTCTTTACAGCATCACCTTGTTATCCTTTATCTAATGTCTGAATCTGTTTCTTTCAAATATACCCTATAAAAATACTATCCTTCTCAACGGCTTTCAAATTTACAAGAATATTTTTGCTCTCCACAGAGGTGGAATAGATATAATCCAGAGAAAGGGAAACCCTCTTAGAACAGAAGAAAACACAGTGGTCCCGAATGAAAGCAATTCACAGTCCACACTGAGATCCTTGCTTTTGATTACACCAGATTGCCTGATCTATAGATACTGAATTCATTAGAAAGTTTTCGAGGAAATATAAGGATATGACAAACTAATAGCTACCTACCAGCACGTCTATATCAAGTGATAGGGTTTGGTGAACAAACCGCAGAGGTAGCAACAGCTTTCATTGACTAGGTGAACAGTCTCATCCAGCACTACAATCTTGCATCTTAAATATACACATAAGGATGATGTTACTGCTAAATGCTTAAATTTAGTATTCCCTAATTCACGGTGCTAGCTGTACAATTTTAATAGATGCCTTTTACTGTAATTTCTGCATTTAAAAGCTACATATTGTGTATGAAAGCATCTCCCATACAAGAAAGCACTGGTCTATCATGTACACTGACAAAAAGATCTTGAGAAGGTCTGGGGTTTCTGTTCCCCAGGCAGACACAGACTGAGCAAATTATATAAAAGCTGCAACTGTATAACCTCCTACCCCACCCAATACAGAGGGCTGCTGCATTAATTTCCTCAAAATGAATAGGGTGTATAGCAGCAGAAAGGAGGTGTTTAATGAAGAAGAGGACAACAGGCAAAATTCAGTCCCAATAGTTTCTTCTCCTATCAAAAATTAAAACACCAAAAGTAGAATTTACAGTTATGGAATCTGTCCAGCTTCATAAAGTAAAAAGAAACTAACGGAGCTACCATGATGCTACTGTGATAGGCGCATAGTGCTTTCCACCTGAACATCACTTCAGCACTGCTGAGTCTACTGCAGCCTAGTCTGAGGCTTCCTGCTGAGCCCCTGCTTTACTCTCTCTTTGAACAGAGACTATTTGCATACCTTTTAAAATGGAAACATGCTGGCCTCCATTTTGATTGTGATTGCTGTCTGTCGTTTCATGTAGAAAAACAGCTTTTAATGTTGCTGATGCTCTGGCATGTCTCTTACTCTATCACCAAAAAAGGCCTGAAAGATACAAACAAGGCTGCACCTGCCAGCTCCTTCAGTACCGCTCTCACTGCCTCACATGGCAGAGGACAAACAGACCTCACCCCTTGATCCTTCTGCATGCAACCCACCGCAAAAACACAAGTCCACTATTTACTACAAGAATTTCTCTGCTGATTCTGAACACATCCCAGCCTCACATCAAACCTTCCATGCAGCACAGCCACCCCAGCCTCTGCTTCCTGGCTTGAAGGACAGAAACTGGGGTGTGCTGGAAGGAATAGAAATCACTGATGTTGAAGTAACAGATTTAGAGGTCTGCCTCAACAGGGTTCATGCAGCCACAGCACATCTCAAGAGCATGCAACTGTTCTGTTGTGCATTTGAGGGGCATGGCAAACAAGGAGGGAATTCAGCACAAATGTAAAGAATTCAAAAATCACCACCTGTGATGTTATAAATTACAATAAGGTATGCTGACAACTGTCACAGTTCTTCCCCATTAACATTAGTAAGACATGCTAGAATGGAATTAAGATGATTTTACTGACTTCCTAAAAAAAACATTCAAGCTCTCTAAAACTATGCTTGACTTTGATGAGGTCACAACCTTGACAGAAAATTGCATTGGGAACTCATTACTACCTCTACTGCAGTAACAAGTAGGGAAGCCCCTAACCAATACCAGGACTCCTGCCATGCAATCCGAAACATGCACAAGTCAAAAATCTGTGTACATAAATCTGTGCTTAGAGGAGATGTACAGCTGAAAGAGACCAAGGCAAGGAATAGGAACAGAAAAATACTAAACACAGGCAGTGAGTGGCTCAGAAGCAAGTCTCTGAATAGCCAAGTCTCAGTTCAATCTGATTTCACTCAAATACTTTAATTTCAAAAAAAGCATTGCATACTGAAAGCAAACATATTTCAGACATATCAAGCATTCAGAATCAAAACTGATAGCTCTAGGCGTACAACAGTGGTTTCCTAGAATAACTCATGAGAGTATGAACACCTTAATACCACAAGTGGCCTATACAGAAATCACACAGAAATTGCACCAATTTAGCTAAACTGGTTTGCAGATTGACTTATTTATGTCAGAGCTAGCCCCTGGTGCATTCTGTTAAGTGTGGGAAAATTGGTTTGGAAGCCAAACTAAGCTAAATGAGTACTGGGCATTCTTAACCTGATAGAACCATGGTCATACAAGCTTGCTACACTGATTTAGGTAAATCAGTTTGAGCAAACAATTTAGTTAAATCAGTGCCAATTCTGTATTTAGGCCACAAATATGATTCACTCTTTTTCCACTTCTCACATTGCTTATTTCTCAGTAGTACAGCTTATGTAAAAACAAATGTATCACAATGAAATAGAGCGCACAAATGCCTATTTCAGTCACACATATAGCAGAATTATATTTAAAACACTCAAAAGGGGATTTACTCTGTCCAAAAGTATGCATCTCAGCTATTTTTAATCATCTAGGCCTATATAACTGTTAAAGAAGATGGGGAACTTAGATTCCTAATTTTAGGTGCTATTAGAGAACTTTTCAAGCAGAAATTGTGTAGAAGATTCCGTAATAGGGATATAATGGTTCTGCAGATAGGATAAAAAAGTTGAGGCAGTTCTCCCCACAGTTTTAAGTTTGTAAGTTTAACCATGTTTGAAAAGAGAAGAATATTGTTAATTATATTTAATAGTGCTGAGCTGTGAGTCTATAGAGATTTATTTATTTATTTTTACATTACCCACGAAAAGGGGAAAAAAAGTGTATGGACTCTGCCCATGTATTCTGTTTTGCAGGATTAGATATCTGAGCTCATGAGATGTACCACTAGCTCTACAGCTGTAAAGATCCACACTTATGGAATGGAGCCTTGCTGATGAATCTTTCTACAGAGGAGCAATAGGTTACTTAAATTTAGAAAGTCCTCAAGTGATAAGAAAAAATAACTAGGAAAAAAATAAAGAGGAAAGACAAGTGAATTAGAAAAATAGGAAATAGCAAAAGGAAAATTAGCTTGCTCCAAAAATTAACAAATTTCTGAAACAAGGATGATGATGATTCATATACCTGAATAAAAAAAAAAAGAAAAATCTAAATTTAGTGTAGAATTACAACTGTCTCTGACTATTCATATCTAGGCACTCTTCCTTTCTACACAATTACCAATAAGACATTCCAAAGCCAACCTCTGATGAAAGATATCATAAAATCATTGTTCACATATACCAATTTTCATGTGTTTGGTTGTTCTATCTCTTCCTGTTTGTTCTAAAATAATACAAATTTTCATAAAGTGGTCTGATTATGAACACAAAGCAGTTTATCAAGACTGTCTGACACTTTAATTTCCATCACCTATAGTTCAGGAAAAGGGGTACCACAAATCTCCAAGCTTCCTTTTCAATTTTTACTACTCTTCCTTTGCCTTTCTGAGTCTTCACCTTAACTGAATAGATACAAAGTCTCCTAAACTCAGTAATAAAAATGTATCCTAGAGGTCAAGCAACACAGTATTTTATGTTATTCGAAGTCATATGTTCTGCTCATTTTTGTCTCTCATTCTTCATACCAAACTAACATTAGCTAATAGCATTAACAGTGCTATCTTTAAAGACGGAAAATTGATGACACAGTCAAGGACAATGATTCCACTTTTTATCATATTAATCCATAGCAGAAACAGCTCACACTGAAATTCCCCCCAAAAATAATGTAAGACTCCTACAGCCAAGCAAAGGACTTCCAGTTCTAGATTACTTACAAGCATGACTTCTTTAACCAGTATCAGAATTAGAGAGGCACGTTAAATGAATGATGAAGCAAACCACCTAATCTTCATTGCTCTGAGCACAAAAATACATTCTAACTCATAAACACTACATATCACAAAAACATCTTTATTTCCATAACATAAACCTACCACAAAAAAGCCCCCCCAAAAATCTAATAAAAAGGCCTCTACTACAAAGCTTTGGATAGCTTTTAGGAAAAAAAAAAAAAAAAATCAAGAATTAGCTCAAGCCTAGGACTCCAGAGGTCATCACATTCCTGTATTCTAGACAACGGTTGGCAGAAAAAAATAGTACTTTCCATTGTGCAGAGAAAAATTTTTAAAAAAAGGGTTTTGTTGAACAGTTTCTTCTAGACATTACCTGTTGACCAAAGAAAAGTATGAGATAAGATCAAAGAAGGAATAAGGGCTTAGGAAACATGTTTATTAAGCTTCTCATTCATTCATATTTTCCCTTATTAAAGGAGGGGGAATCCCTGCACCAGGAAATACAGAAAAAATTTACATCATCTTTTAGAAGTTCCACCCCATCGTTTACAGTTGTCTTCACCTCTTCTCTGCAGAGCAAGCTGTTAGCCATTCTTGACACTGTATTTTGTGGTTCTCTCCTAAAAGAACAGAAACCACTCCTGGTTGATATCACATAAATGTAACTTTTGCAGAAGGGTACCTCACAATTGACTACAGCTCACCTATTTTTCTTAGCCTCCAATAACTTTTAAATGTTCCGTTTAAAAAAGTAGAACCTGGTATTTGAGGTTTCTCAAAACCTTATCAGGATACTTTCTCACTGTTGTGTTCTTCCCACAACAGCCCTAAAGAAGGTTTTGAGATGGAGAAAAAGCCTTGATTTGAGTATGTCAGTTCAGAATGTATAGTATAGCCCCCCTTAGGATAATTTTATTCAAGGCTATTTTGTAAAACAACTTATGAGCTAGAAATAAAAAAAAAAAACCTCTATGCTACTTAGTGGGTTTCCTGTATTTCAAGCATTAAACACTTATCTTAGTAGCCTTTTCTCTTTAACATGACTTATTTTTCACTTTCCTATGAACTGGAAAAAAACAGTGTTTAGTTTTCTTGAAAATCACCATATTATAATACGGTACTTATGGGTACATACTTAACTCTAGGTGTTTCGTCTAACAGTTACACCTCATTGCCATATATGTCACATATTTCTAGGCATTTAAACTTCAAAATCTCCTATCTAAAAAGCTATGAAGACTGCAGAACAAGCACCACTTTTGATAGAGAGGTTATGCACAAGCAGTGTCAGGTTTGAGAGCTACTGACTGTCTGAATAAAGGAAAAGCAAATGCATGTACAGGATCACATTCTGAAGCTTACACAGGTACACCAAATTTTTGCCATTTGGATACAGCTTCAGAGAGATTCATGGTAAACGGAGAGATTTTATATATTGTGTAGCTCTGTACGAATGGGCATTGAGGCTTCTCCCTGTCCTCCTTCTTTCCCTTCCCCCCACCAATACTTTATTATAATCAGCT
This sequence comes from Strix uralensis, assembly GCF_047716275.1. NCBI lineage: Eukaryota > Metazoa > Chordata > Aves > Strigiformes > Strigidae > Strix > Strix uralensis. Next base: position 42,954,741 of record NC_133976.1, read on the forward strand.
GAAGAATTCCCAAGGACTGTGATAAATGAAAATATTTTCACTCTACAAAACTGTTAACATGTACTTTTTTCTTCCCTATGCAGCAGAATAAAACAAATCCAGAAGCAACTATACCCAACAGAACCTACATTTCAGGACAACACCAGTTCCTAATTTCCTGAGCCTTACGTACTTTGTGGTCTTCAAACAAAAAAAAACACAACTCCCCAACAGCCCTTTTCTTTTCTCTCTCCAGCCCTTTTTTCTCTTCTCTCCCTTGGCCTTTCTATTTATTCAATTGCCATTTCAAATGTATCATTTTTCTTCAGCAACTCCTGATTAGCTTTTTCCTCTCTCCTCAAGGTCTTAATCTATTTTTTTCAGTTTGGTTTCCTATATATAGGAACACTCAAATCCTCTAGCACACTTAGCTTATCAACTTGACAATGCTCAGTTTGTACAGGATTCCCTGCATATTCTAGGAAATCCTTTCCTGATTCTGAGATTGCCAGACTAATGCAGGAAGCAGAGTGTCCTCCTTTTAAACACATATACCCTTGATTTGAAAGAACAGTACTATGAACTCCAATCTTTAAAAAAAACAAGGTGAGTATTTAGCCTGATAAGCCTTCAAAATATTTTCAGATATTAGGGTTTTCACTCTATATCACAGCAGTGAAGGAAGATCTTCTTAACATCTAGTGTCAGATTCAGATTAAAAAGCACTGCAGCTCATTATCATGGCTACCAGCTCGTAGTTTTTCCAGGGCCAAACCAGTTACCCATGCCAACAATTTGCAGTTACTACTAGGAATACAGGAACTATTTTTTCATGCTAAACTCCTGTAATGGAAAGTTTATTTTTTAAAGTTACATGGAAACTTGAAACAAGATCTGACCTACACTCCTGGTTCAGGACCAGCTTTGTCATATACAGAACCATGCAAGCATCAGCACGGTGCCTGTGCAGAAGAGAAAGCATGGGCAGCAGACTTATAAAGCTGTAATTCTATAAAACTTTCTCCTGCTAAATACTTTACATCTGCTTTATTTCTTGGGAATGTGCAATCAATTCTAAATAAAATCTGGTATATTGCTTCAAGATCAGACATTATTCTGTGTAAGGAATGATGCTGAAATCCAGCCCTGCCTTATGCAGCTATTAGCAACACACCAGAGAAGAATTTTTCAAACCTCAGAAGCCTCAGAGGAAGTACCAAAAATGCAGCTTTCTCCTCTCAAGACTATAGGCAATGATCATTTCAGGTAGAAAAATAAACTGAGCTCACTTGTTTATCCTCCATCTTGTTCCAAAGCAGTTAACCGAACGAAGAAATCGCTTGCCTGACCACGATCACAGCAGACTTAACACTTGTCAACTGCCGTCTTCTGAAATTAATTCAGCCAACATCGTCACATGCTTCAAGCACGTTTTCAAATCTTGGCCAGATATAGCTAGATGGGTTTTTTCCAGCACAGATACACAGCAGTTAAACTATTAATGAATTTCATGTAATAATTCAGTAGAGCTTCCCTGATATGTAAAAGTAATGTAATGCCGAACTGGGAAGGGGTGTTTACAGGGGAAGAGTGAAAAAAATCAAACTAACATCGTTGGTGCCCCCAGGGATCTATAAAGGCAGATCTTCAAAACACTTCAACGATTTTGATGCCAACGCTGTTGCTCTTCATGGCTTCCACCTTACAGAACAATTCAGGTTTCTCACCAAGTTAGCAAGATGTTTGGCTTTGTTTCACAATAAACTGTTAACATCTTACTCATGAAAATGCATTCACCTATAACGGAAGAAATCACTCATCTATAGAGGGAGAACTCACAGCTAGAGTTCTTGTACATGAGAAGCAGGACACAAAGATGGATGTTATTTCAGAATTAAGCAATAGGTATAATAACCTATTCCTTTGGAAAAATCTCTTACCAAAATTTACAGTAACTCAGTTATAACACTGTCATGTGCTTAGCTAATTCTGATCATCTGTACAGTTGAGCACAACTAATTAACATTAAAAAGCAGCAAAGAATAGCAACTAGCTTTCATTGACCAATGCAAATGCTCCTGAAATACAAAATTAAGTGCTACCATAAGTATTGCTCACATTGGGCATTCCTTTGGGATCTTGCCCTTTTTTTTTTTCTTTTTTTTTTAAAGTCTTATAAAATGTATCCCCTAGAAGTACAACCTGCAAGCTCAACCATTCCCCCTGTATCTGGTGGCTAAAGCTCACCGTCAATCTACACTTCAAAAGCAGTTACAGAACACAAGCAAGAATCTACATGAGATCACTGAAAATATTTAACAATCTTTCTAATATTCTGCAGATCAAATTGGTAGCAAAGCCAACAGTAAAGATTGACCAATATTTCTCATTTTAAGACCCTCTACTCTGTTGTGCCAGAATTTAACTGCACAAACGCCAAATGCCTTTGCAAACATTCAGCAATCTGGAAACCTTTTATTTCAGAAATGCTAATGGTAAGTTTTGGAGGAAGAACTTTGACTATATCTGTGACAAACTACACCTTAATTCAAGCTCCTTGTGTTCACATCCTACAAAGCAATTTTTACTAACGTGACCAAAAAGTCTTCTCCCCCATGTAGGCCCTGCCTCAGTCAGTTCACAAAACGGACATTTTCTTACTGAATTCAAAAATGGGTTTTTTTCCCTATTGTTCACGTGTGGGCTATGTGCTTCCCTTTCTGAATACATTCTTCCAACTCTGCTCTGCAAACAAAATTATCAATATATTACGAGGATTTCCTCTTATACTCATTACTGCATATATCCAAATGACTACACAGTCACAGTTTACTCCCACCACAGATCCACTAAATGGGGGGGGGGGGGGAAAAAAAAAAAAAAGACCATGAAATGATTATGTATGCTTAAATCTTTGGGCACAGAAAACAGAAAACAATCCCCAACCTCCTTAAAAAGTACCTAAGCTCTCATTTGCACTATATTTGACAGTCACCAGCTAAAATGCAATTTCCCTTTTTTTTCCTCCACTATTTGAGTGCTGTATCATTTTTTTAAGTTATTTTTTTATTTCCTAAGGTAAGAGAACATTTGTACCTTCCCAGTTTGCAGACAGGGTGAACCACCGAAGATGTCACAGCCTAGCAAAGACATAAACCCTGATAGCACTTTAATCACTGAGCCCTCTTCATTCTCCGTGTCCCTTCTAGCCTGACCAAATGAGTTTACCATAACACGATCCCTACAACATTCACAACTTTCACTGTACTATGACTTTTTGCATCTTCTGCTTCACTGTTGATTTTGTGTTTCTCTTTATTCAGTATTCCTCACAAGAAGCAGAGATGTATGAACTTGGCTTGAACTGATCCTCTCTTCCTTCTAAAAAAATAACTACATAAAAAAATACAGATAAATGAATAATAAAACAGGTTGCAACACTTCAAAGATGAAAAATTATGGCATGTGTTATCAACACAACTTGATGAAAATTATTGCCAAATATAATTGTATTTAATATATTCCTTTACCAACAGCTGAAGAAGGGAAAGCTGCATCCCTGGGAGACATGATTTTCTTAAAATGTCTTGTAAAATAATATAAAGAATGTATAGGGTTTTACAGTATAAAAATCAGTAGGGTTCTAGCACAATTCTAGATAATTTACCAGAAGAACTTGACCTTTTCATAGGTTTTTGAGCCATTCTGTGTAACTCTATAAAAGCAATCTAATTCTATAATTACTTTCATCAAAAAAAAAAAGCAGTATAATTACTTGTATTAGGATGTTTGCAAGAAAGTCGTAGAAAGAATAGTCTCCTTGTTTGTGTTTTATATGTGCTTTCCATAAAATGGACACCATAAAATATTGGTTTGCTTTGGAATGATTAAGTGTTTTTTAAATGACATAATGCAAGTCATAATGCAGTAGTGACTGCACAAAACACTGTAAAACAATTTCCATCTTGATTTAGTATTCGCTGCACAAAAGACAGAGCTCTCAAGTGTGGAAGGATTTCTTTATATCAGTCAATCCTCCCCCCAGTCACAACAGCCCTTCAGCCTCTGCTTGCTCTTTTAACCTATTCCTGAGTTCCAATTACTTTGGCAGTTATGCTTCCTGATGTAACAAGTGTAACTGTAAGTGCTTTCTTGAGAAAAGATGTCTTAAGTTGTCAGGACTTCCAAGTGAAAAGCAACTTTACCTTGTTTTGTTTTGGTTGGTTGATTTTGTTTGTTGTTTTTAAAAAAGCTTTACCAGTCCCTCACCTAAGAACTCTGAACCAGTTGGTGATTTATAACGAAGTTAGACTAATGGATAGAGATTTTGAAACCAATTAAATCTCTACAGGACTGTGAAAGTAAGTGGCCCATTTAGACAGAGAGATCCAAAACCTTCAGTGAGAAAAAACTGTAAAATGAGTTCAGAACTTTCTGACAGCAAGAAATCTTCACTCAAAGGAAACTTCATATTATGCCAAGTGCAGGAAAAAGTTTAATTGGTCGTGAGAGTCACCCATAAGATTTACATTCACAGAAAGCAAGATTTCTTTCGGTACATAACTGCTTCAGGTTTCTCCCATGTTTAGTGAGATAAAATTTATAAAGAATGGAACATTACTTCTACCATCAAACATGATTAATAAAATACTGTAAGCCACCATAGTAATATATATGTATATCCAGTAAGATAGATCTGTCATAGCCTAATAAAGCAAAATATTCAGACAGTCCACAAAACTCTACTTAAACTTATAGCTGGGAGCTGAATTAAACAAGTAAAAGCAAGAACACTGAATTAAGTCATGAGTTCTGGGATGCAGCCTTCTTTATGAAAATCTTCAAGGACAAATGGGAATAAAAAAAGAAAACAAATAATCTTCTTTCCTATCATACTTACAGGTTAGGAACACCAATATATGCATTTGCTTAGAAATGTATATGTGTGTGTGTGCATATACATACATATACACACAAAAATATCTGATTCCACATTCATATATATGGATAAAAACTCCACCTTAAGTTTGAAAGCACTAGGACCACAAATGTTCCGCCTTGTCTCAGACTTACATTTCACCCCTGTTTCTGCAGTGCACACAGATGTCACACCGTACTTGTCTGAACGGTAGAACTGCAATGAAAAATTTAGGTCACGCGTTTTCCTTCAGTCTCCACTATTGCCAAGACTTTCCCACCCAGAGACAAGGCTTGGGTTTCTGAAGGCAGCATTTTACTGACAGTATGATTAGTCAACTGTAACAATTACCTTGTTATTTTAAAATTGCATTTCCAGTAAACAAACAAAATAAGATTTGCAAAGTTTGTTCATTATAATTACTAATACACACCTCCTGATCTATATTTTCAAGGAGTACACAGCAGCAGCACAAGACGGGAGTTTAATAATTTTCCTCATGCTATTTTAGAAAGTTAGCTATTGATATTTGAACAAAAGCAGGCATTATTTCAAAGAAGATTGCCTTAATCTCATGAATCTGTCAGGACAGCAGTGCAAGGCAGGCTGCTGTAATGAAATACAAACCCAACATGAACTACATTTGCACTTCTCTAGAGATGAACGGGCACTTTTCAGCTACCGAATACTGAATTTAAATGTCTTTAAATTGTTGAGAATACAAAATCATTGAAATTTTGCTGGGTTTTCAATTCAGTAAGGGATGCATGCCATCATGCTTTCAAAGAAAAGCTAACACTGCTACTAAAGGTAGTATTAACAGTAGAGAGCTATCTATAGCTATCATTGTACCTCAAACCATAGCAGAATGGTTAATTTTATTACAAAAGCACTGGAAAAGGGATTGATTCAGAAGTATTAGAATAGCCAGTCATCAGCTCACTGACAGCACAAGATACTGAATGCAACGTGACGAGGCTGAAAAGTGAGGAAACAGCTAAGAACCAACTCTGAGAGCCTCCGGAGATAGTTTTGAGAGACACTTGCAGCTGTCACAGCTCCTGAATTGAGGTGGAGACCGGCTGCAAGACTGTACCTACCTACAGTAGCTGTTTCCAAAATGTGATAAACCTAGTCATTAGGGAAGTCATTTTGAAAAGATCAAAGCTCCCTTCTCACTTTAAGATTAAGGAAGTGGCAACTGTAACAAGAAGTGTAAGTAGATAAACACGCAGTTGAAAGAAAACCAACATCTTCCATCCTTAAAGCAACGAACATCACTCAAAAAAACCAGACATGCAACACAAAATGCCTTTGCCAGTTTTATGGTTTAGCGGATTATATTGTGATAAACCAAAATAATGAAAATACATTCTTTGCTTCAGTCCATAATGGCTCATTTTTCACCAAGATGTAATTTATCAAATATTTTCTCCTTTTTAATTCCCCCAGCTCATTTGTTCTGCTACCAAAGCACCAAATTAACGTGTGCAATGACTAACCAAGGAGACCCTGTAGCTGCAATGCATCAAACCAATTTTGTTGACCATTCACGGGTCACTGCAACATCAGCTTCACATGCCTGTTTCGGAGACAAATGACAAACATGACCATTTCTTTCTCCAAGCTGCACAGGTTTATCACCTAGGCAAGCAAGAAAATAACTCCGGCCTGCTGTCAAAAGCCCCAGTGGTCAAACTCAAAACTATATTCAAATACCCTCAAATATAGCCAGTAATAAAATTCACTGGTCAAAGGACAAAGATGCCTAAGGTCTTTAAATCACTTTGCTTAACATAAAGTATTAAGAGATAATGAACAGATAGTAGTTATACAGCAGAGCTGATGTTCAATACCTGTGCCAAAATCCTACCCCGCTTGATTTCTACCCAAAACAAAGCTGTTGATGTCATTTATTATATGCCATTTACTATATACACTTTATTTTTTTAATCATAAAAAAATGAAACATCATAATTATTAAGTAAAAGGATTTCATTTTCCATTGTAAGGGAAAAGACATTGGAAAACCAGGACTTATTTATTTAGAATACAATAGATTATTTCAGTTGGAAGGGACCTACAATGATCATCTACTCCAACATCCTGACCAGTTCAGGGCTGACCAAGTTAAAGCATCTTATTAAGGGCCTTGTCCAAATGCCTCTTAAACACTGACAGGCTTGAGGCCTCAATCACCTCTCTGGGAAGCCTGTTCTAGTGTTTGACCACTCTCTTGGTAAAGAAATGCTTCCTAATCTCCAGTTTAAACCTCCCCGGTACAGTTTTGAACCATTCCCACGTGTCCTGTCACTGGATCCCAGGGAGAAAAGATCAGCATCTCCCTCTCCGCTTCCCCTCTGTCAGGAAGCTGCAGAGAGCCAAAACTCATTTCCCACTGAGTTTTTTATAATTTGTTTAAATAATTTCCCAGACTAATGCAAGAATGTTCAAGATGAAATCCAGATGTACTCACGTATCAATTATATTCTAAAATTCAAATGGAAAACTGAAGGTAGATATCAGACCTAGAATTGAAAATGCAGGAAAACTCCATTCCCAAATGTGCTCAGAAACCAGAAAGACAAATAAAGTTCTTCTCCAAACCATATCTGGATTAAACTTAGAATACTGCAAAATTCCTGTCAGAAAAAAAAAAACTGAATAACACTTCGGATGATATAAAAAAAGGTCTACATTAACTTTTCAGCTCCTAACAATCATTATTCTGTGAAAATTAAGATGCTCCTGAAACCAACTATTAAAAATAATTGCCATTCATATTGGTAAAGGATTACCAATTGAAGAAGATAAAATAGACAGCTCGCTTGAAGAGTACAGAGGATTTTTGAATACCTAGGTAAAAATGAGGACTAACAAGAACATGTCCTTTGGTATTGTCTAAGAACTAAAGGAAGTTTATACCCACACATTTGTATACTTTAAAAACATCCTTTATATTTTCCTGTAATAATTTTTACCACTGCTTTAAAAAAAAAAAAAAATCAAAGATTCTGTTATTGCACAGGCTTTATATAAAATACTAATTACTACATACTTGATTACCCTCAATCTTACAGTCAACAGCATATAAAAGCCTAATATATTTTGTGAACATTTATGATCTGAGAAATTAAGTAGGCCAACAGAAATATGATTAGAAGACATTATTCTTCCCTCTACTTATGAGCACCCGCCAGCAGGATGCCATTGGGGATGGTTAAACACTCTCACTCAGCACTGCGGCAGGCACCAGCGCAGTCCCCTCGCAAAATCACCAGGAACTCAGACTGCGCTCCTCGTTATTGCAACAACGAGTACGCACAATTCCACAGCACTGTTCTGCAGCCCTCTTTTTCACTCTACTGACTTCATCTTCTCCAATGCAAATCACTGAAAAAATAATTTTCTCAGCCGTTAATTGACTTTCAGCATTTGATTTCTGCTGCTCTAAAATCGCACGTACTATCATACCCCTAGTATCGAAGTAGCCTTGTGCTTTTATCAAAGCAAGCATTTTAACATGGTGGAAGTCATTCCTAAAGAAGAATTATTTCTCTTAGGATAAGTATTAAAGAGTTAAAAAGAAGATTACTGCTATAAAGGTAGTGCTCTACAAATTATCAAAACCAAACCCACAAATTTCAATGGATACTTCACCTTTTTCAAAGACTAGGCACAGTAAAACATTTTGTATGCTATACACCAATGAAAATGTAAACACTAAAGAAACTATACTTTCAGAAATAAGAATAGATGGTATTGGGTGGTATATTTAATGAATATTAATTAACTTTACCACATTATTCAGCACCAGGGTAAGAGACTGTTCTCTGTTTACAGCATTTTGCAGGAGTATATCAAAGACCCGATATCTAAGGTTCACCTAGAAACACTAAGGAACTACTAAAGGCTGTCTGTAGTAAGAAAGGATTGAATTATTACACCACTGTAATAATTAACCGACTGGTAAAAAGACCAAAATCACAGCAACATCTCAGAATTTTCAATTTAAAGGCGGGGGGATGGAAACAACCCATGGTTATAATATATAATTGGATAATTTGGCTTTTAAGCTTCAAGTCACCACTTCAGTCAAAATTTCTGTAAAGCATATCACAAATCACAAGAAATTGTATTTCATGTGATTAGATGGCATTCTATTTTTAACACTACTGATTAACAGATGGAAGTGGAGTTTTTTCTTCAGAAGTGCTTTAGTCATCACAAAGTATCAACAAAGATGTTAATTAAACACATTTGTAAAATTAAAAAAAAAGGGGGGAAAAAAGTGTGATTTCATGTTCGTTCTCTACAGCTATTTCTACAGCTCTCTGAAAAAATTACCATTTACTTATATCAACATATATGCATGTGTATGTCAGGATAGGGAAGAAAATGTACCAGGTCATCGCTACAACTTGAATCCCTTTTATCATCTTGATAAATATTGTCAATGCTAAGTTTATATTAGTATGTCTGTACACATTTCCACAACTGTATATTGTGTTCACCACCTTAAATTATTTCTGTGTGAAATAGCCTCATGTTTCAGCCCTTGCACAAGGAGAAAGGCTCTTTGAAAATAACAGTACACATAAGTAAGAGTGGATGTAGCTCCCCTATTTACTCTCCACATAAAACTCCTAAATAGCCTTGCTTAGCATTGCTTTAAAAACAAATTTTTATTCCTATGCAATTACTAATTTATACCAGAACGGGTGTGTTCCTGTGCAAGAATGTGTGTAAAGGAACTGTATCACTATAAAAAATATACTAAGCAGAATGATAACCAATAGTTTGACTACCATATCTATATTTTATTTGCCCAAATACTTTACTCACAGTAAAAAAAAAAAACAATCTGCAGAAACCCCCACAAGTTTCTACAGTGAATCAATAAGCTTATATAAATCACACTGCCAGAAGTGAGGACTAAAGAAGAGTTTAGCGAAGAGAATTAAAAGGGAACATACTATCCCCATCGGGTGCTAAATATAGAGAGCATAAACCCATTCTTTCCAGTTGTGGCTGAAGGAAACTGTGTTTCCCCAAGATGAGCCAAGAGAATGAAGTGCAGGACAAGCAGAAGTCATCTCTGGAGAAATGAACAGCACTGAAACAGCACTTGATAATGAAAAGATCTTGTCTCTTCCATCTTAAAACTACTGGACAGCACTTCTTAAGAGATTATTAAAATATTAAACATTTATATAGGGACTCCTTTCCTCTTCTCTGATCCTTCTACCCCAATTGCAAGGTAACTTCATAAGGAGAGAGCAGTCACTTTCTGCCAATGATTACTGAAGTGGAAAAGAACAAGCAAGTTTTAGACAAACTTCCCTTAAAATATCTTGAAGTTCCTAGAGTGATGTAAACTAATCAAGGTTTTGGGATTAGTCTGAGTTCTGAACTTCTTTGATTATGACTCAACACAAATTCACCAAAACAAGCAAAAATGCCGACTTCTTCACAGAGTATAGATTGATACATTTACCTTGGACTAAGTATCAGACACTTCAAGAATATAGGGACCTCGAAGATACCAGTTTTCTTACATCACTTCTTTTGTATCCTGACTGCATCACATGACAATGGCATGATAATGTGATATCTCATCTGATATCTCATTGAAACCTATACAATATTCACCAGAAGTTGTGAGCTATTCCTCCCACCACCATCTTAATCAGTGTGAAGATAAATTCTCATCCCCAAATTAAACCACTCAAAAATTTTACCACCACAAACAAACGTGACAGATAGCACATTGTGTATTAACTACATACAGGACGGAAACATGGACTACCAGATCTCTCAACCAAAAATACTTCTCACACCATTATTATCTTGGTCTGTGTATGTTAAGCTAATTTCCACTTCCAGTTACACTAAAGCAAATTCAGTCTAAGTCCATTAACTGAATTATTTTAGAGTCGTTGGAAGACGAATTGGGCTGTATGCACGCGCACATACGTAACAGCACCTATTTCTGAAATGATAGGACAGATCATCTCTGTGGCATTTATGTCAGAGCCATGACAAAATGCTTTTCCCAGATGAATAAGTGACAGCGAGAAGGCTGTTTTCAATGGGAAGAGGAAACCAAGAGCTGGCTTGTTTCCATGGAAACACTAGCAGCATCAGGCAGAACAGCTGTAGAGGAAAAGGCAGAAGTTCGGGAGGCAGAAATCTTGCTGATTTTACCTCACTGATATGTCAGTACCATCAGAGACCATCTACACTTGAGGCAGATCAAGCTAGTTTTATGTTGAATACGTCATGTATTAAGCTGCAGTTCCCAATTAAGACTTCTAAAAGCCAGCATGCCAGAAGTAAATTAATAAAAATTACCTACAATGCGATTCAGTCAGCCCATGTATACATGAAGCTAGAGAGTGTATGAATATCTGTTACAGTGATGCATTATGATTTTTGTATTTAGGAACAGATCTTGCTGTTTCTTTAAAAATGACAGCTCCCATAGGCTAAAGGCTTCAAGCAGAATGACTGGTTTTCACCAGTTTCATCTAATTGCCTCTTTTCCCACTTGAAAATAAATTCAGCACTTTGGTTACCAGCATGGCAAAAGGAATATTCTCTTTGCAGTTTATCAACCTTTACTATTTTCTTTGTATCATTTTCAGAAAGAAGGTGTCCGCATAGCTCAAAAATTATTAAGTGGTAAAATCTAAAGTATACTTGCTTTCCGTGTTGAATAAAAGCAAGTAAAGATTTCCACTTATAAGTTAAAGGGCCTTTCTATTTGTTAAGAAAGCAAATAAACTTTGCTATTCACTATTAATCTACAAACATATATTCTGAGATTAACATATCTTCACCACTCCATTCACAGTATGTCAGACTATCCCAGCAGCATTGCTTTCACCAAAAATAAAAACTGTCTTGCATCAGGAACAGCCAAAGCCCTAAAAATATAACCCACTCCAGTCATTCACCACAGTACAGGACAGGTCTCTAAGTACCTGGAGAAAACATAGGCAAGCTACCAAATAAAGACATAAGTTATCTTTGACAAGAATGCTCTCCAATATGATTTCTGTAGCTTTAGCTTTTCAAGGGGATCTATAAAATCGCATTTTCTCCCTCTCTCATCTCACTCATTTCAGCTGATTCTTCTTACAACCAACCCCACCGAATGTTCAAAGCTGGTGTAAATGTTACGGGACACTAAAAGGAGTCTCTGACACCGTAACTTCATGTAAAGCAGTAGATGGGAACTTCATATTTCCATCCAACAATACCACTCACTGCTCGAGTCCAGCTCCTCATCTTATGATGAAGCAGCATAAGATCAGTATTTCTAAGAACACTTGCAAGGCGTAAGTCGCTTGATGCCTAGACTGCAAGGCTTTTGTGGTTTTATTTGCATTTCAGTGAATACTTACTTACATCCAACATTATAAATACTTGCTAATTAGTTTTTATCCTTCTCTTGCAAACCAGTTATGATCTTTCTTACAGATAAAGGCCGTACAGCGTAGGGGTTGTGTAATTTGCCTTCAGCTACTGAAAACGGCAAGGGTGTTGTAGGCAACACCTGCTCCAGTGCCCTGGGCCACGCCAGCTCCTGCACTGCTGAGCTACCCAACTTTGCAGGCGCTCTCCCCTTATCCATGAACAGATTTACAGTCTTCTCAGAAAGTGAAGGATATATAGCTATGAACTTTGTGAATGCCAGGGCCATTTTTGAGTTCCTGTACTAAGTACATGAGTAATCCATAATACTTAGGAAAAATCAGTGACAAATACTAATTACTTCTTTAAACAGCATCATGTCTCAACTATTATGCAAAAGTAAAAGGCCTTAAAAGCTTAATTTGAAATACGGTATCTGAGACTAGCACCGACATTCTACGTCCTGCTGGGCATCTGCAGACACTCTTCTAAACTCAGTGCTTAATTATGCCTCTTATCCTTTCTTACAAACTATTTAGATGTATCTTTGCACTTTACTAAAGCATAACGAGTGCTTTGCACTTATCAGCCATCAAAGGATATCAAAATCACTTGCAGGTATTAAGTAGCAAAACTCGTAATACATGTTTGATTTAGATAGGAATCAGGTAAGTGCCTGTTTCAGAGATGCTTAAACCAACGCACAGAAAGATTTAGTTGCCCCACGCTTCTCCTCCTTTGACAGTGTCTTAAACCCACAGCTTTCCATATCTACGTAATTAGTAGCATTCTGTCAAATAGCAGTTTGTGAACAATTGTTCTATTAAGCCTGGAGTGAAAGGAGTACCACTGTACCCTTTAATTTCATTTCACAGGCTATGAAATCCAAAAAGTAAAATGAAAACAGAAATAATATTCAGACATAACTCCTGAACTTGAGAAACAACAAAAAGGATTGCAAGTTTCAAAGCAATTGTACATACATGGATTTTATATTTACAAAAACCATGTTTAGTAGATGTCGGCATCTGAATATTAAACTGCATGCACTAAAAGTTGAAATTCTTTTTTAGAATCTCAAAAGAAGTAAACCTTCTTGTCAACAAACTAGTTCCACTATTTATATAACATCACTGGATGGTCTTGCTAGAATAATCTTGTGCATGCACTATCCCTCAATAGGTTACCATGGCAACTTGTATTTGAATTTCTATAAATTTCTATTTTTAGAGATCACAGTTTAGGATAAAGAAAATCACAAATATTAAATACCATTTCATTAACAGAAAATATCCCATTTTTTATCACCATCATACTGCCCAGAAAAGACATTGCTGAAATCAGGCAGTAATGCTAAAAACCGTAATTACCACAGTTATTAAGAAAGTTTACCACTAAGCGGCCTCACCATAATCTAACTGGTGTATGAGTCAGTAGCTAACACTATGAGGCAAAGACTGATGCTCACAGAGTTTTGTCTTGATTTCAGTAAGGCCAGGATTTCACTCAATTCTTTTTAGAGTTAGTCATCATTTCAGATGACACAAAACACAAGTGTATTTGCCAGAATACTCAGAAAATAATGTCTTTGTTTCAGGTGTGGGAAAATGTTGAATTGACAGTAACGTCTCAGTTCCAAACTAAGGTTACCATCACCTTAAATTACTGTGTTTAGGAGTGCTTACTAAGTGCAGGCTAGTCCTTAAATACAAATTTACTTAATGCTTTAAAACTTGCCAGCAATTCTCAAAGTTGTCTCCCTACCTGAAAGATCAAGGTACAGAGCAGCAGCCGTGAAGAAAACGAAAACACTGATTTACTATACTGTTGTTACGGCTCTGACACAGCCTTACTCTGGCTGCCTGGGGTTGAAATCAGAATATAATGTTTCAAACCAGTTTTTAAGTTATAAAAAAGTAAATACTTTATCTTCCAAGATATTGATACTGCTGTGTCGCAATTTTCTATTATAGTGTTAATTATGGCATTCGTTTTGAAAACTTGAAATATCTTTACCCGAGCCATTGACAGTTCAGGATGGTCTAGTACAGATGGAAAATCTGGAAAGCAAGTACCTACAGATTCCGCCAAAGAGTGGACCGAAGTGGACTGAAAATCCAGGTGACAGCTACAACTCCAGGGCGCAATTGCAATCAGCATGCCTACCTTCCTATTTCTCCCGGTATCTTCCACTTCACATTTACTTTGCACTCCTCAGTCCTCCAGCAAAGTTGAGCGGAAAGATTGCCTCTCGTACAAGCTGCAGATTCGACAACGTCAGCAACTTTCCACAAAACAGTAGGTGAAAGAAAACCTGCAGCGCAATCACCGCACGCACTACTGTTTCGTCAGGTAACCGACAGCCAAATTTTCTTCGAGATTCAATCAGCTAAGATGCGAGCAACGTGGGTATGTCATTAATGAGCAAAGATAGACACTCCTGGTAGTTTTTCTTCAGAACCAATCCTTTATTAAAAACGTATTTCAAGTATCAGCTGGAGCCAGCTGTCAAGGGAAAACGTATTGGTGGCCAGCCTTCAAAAACATAAACAATGCTGGCACTCAGCAAGTGACGGTAGTAACTGCAAGGACTTTTACTTTCTGTTTAACTTACCTCACTAAGCTCATAGGAGTTGCTAACTTTCACAGAAACTGCATCAGGCCATAGGGTACAATTCAGGAAGTCACTTAACCGCACGCTCATGGCCACATCTATGAGACTGTCAGAGAAATCAGTGGAACTGATCAGGAGATGACACCCACCATAACTGCACTTTCTGCAGGATGAGGCTTAGCTCTGAACACTTTCATGGCAATCCTGGTAAATATTCTGCAAAACACTTAGCACCATTTTATAAACAAACATCTCCAATTACAAGTTCTTTTTCTTCTATCGCAGGGAAGATTTCCTGGTGGTTGCTTTTCTCGTCGTTAAATTCGAGGCACCACTGTATATTTCTCTCAAAGGAATTACAACCATTTGTTTGCTCCAAACCCCTGGGTTAGAAAGTGAACCCGCACTGCCACTGACAACAGCAACTAAAAGACGGAACTAAAATCCAAATCACTGAAGTAGAAAGTAGTCAGCATCAGAATCCAAAATCCCTATCTAAATAACGGAAACTTAGTACAATCATTTACAGCCTTGTACCCACACCCTCAGCCGAAGAGCCAGCGAGGGTCACCCTGAGAAATCAATGGAGGAAGAGCCAGGGTAACCCCCCCGTCACACTTACTTTGTTGAACCCAGATCACCTCCCACTGCGGACAGGGCAAAGTCGGGAAAGGGCTGAGGTCGCCCTCCTGCATTGCTGCCACCACCTCACCCCAAAGCCGAGACCTCTGACAGCTGGGGGAGGGATGATGGCCTCCCGGTGAGGCTCAGACAGGGTGAGGGCACGTCAAGGCTGTTCCTGCCCACACCCCCCACCACACAACTGGGCCCCTCTGCAAGCGCACCTCCGCGCCCCCACCCAAGCCAGGGGGATTGAGCGTGGTTCCCTCGCAGGCTCCTTGGGGCACAGCTCCCACCTCACCCGCAGCGGGACCCCTCGCTGCTTGATGTTGCCTGCAGACGCAGAGGGGACCAGCACCACTGCCCCATGGGGCCCGACGTCACCCCCACGCAGCGGCCCACCGAAGCGTCGCCTCCACACGCCCACCCCAAATGGGGCGAGCTTCCCCTCGGCACTCCACGCGCAGGCCTCCCGCACAGGGGACCATGGCGTGTGTGCCCCTGGCAGCCCCTCGGCCTCCCCGGGCGGGAGCGCCGGCCGGCGGCGCTTACCCTGGCGGCCCGCGAGGAGTAGGGGTCCTCAAAGAGCGCCCAGACGCGGGGCTGCAGCCGCCGCCAGCGCCCGCCCTTGCCCTCGGCGGTCGCCCCCACGTCCTCGATGCCCAGCCTCTTGGCCGCCAGGTCGTCGTCGTCGCCGTCGGGGGGCGGCTCGCCCGTCAGCAGGTCGGGTGCCTCGAAGATGTCGAGGGCCTCCTCGGCGTCGCGGTGCTGGCGGTAGGTCATCCAGCAGCAGGGCTCCACGTCGGTCTCGTCGATGCCCCAGAAGGCCAGCTCCTCCTCGAAGAGCGGCCCGCAGACGTCGGCGGGGCAGTGCAGCTTGCCGGTGCGGTAGTAGTTGAGCACATAGGCGAAGACCCCCGGGTGCCGGTCGAAAAAAAACTCGCTGGCGCCGCCGCTGCCCCGGGGGCTGCAGCCGCTGCCGGGCTCCGGGCAGCCGCCCGCCGGCGGCGGCGGGTTGGCGGGGGGCGGCGGCGGCTCCTCGCCGCCCGGGGACTCGCTCTGGGACTCGCAGGCGAGCAGGGCCAGGCGCGTCCCCGGCAGGGTCTTCAGGGTGCTGCGGTAGGTCTCGTGCCGCGTGCCCCCCACGTTGAGGATCACCCTCTCGTTGTCCTCGAGCTTCCCCATCGCTCCGGGTCGGACATGACTGGGGAGGGCGCGGGAGGCGGCAGCGGGGATGGGGCGAAGGGGGGCGGGGGGGGACACACGCAGACCGGTCGCTGGGCAGGGGGAGCTGCCGGTCGCGGGCAGGTCCGCGGGGGACGAGCTTCTGCCTTAAACGCAAACAGAAAGAAGAAATCGAGAAGCCCCCTCAAGCATCAGCGGGGCGGGGGGGGGGGGGGAGAGTCTATTCCACGTCGTCACCGTCTGCGCCAGCCCCCTCCATCCCCCCGATCTCCCACCGCCCCGCACCTCCGGGAGAGCCCTCCCGGCCCGCCCCGCCGGCAGCCCCCGGCCCCGCACCACCCACCGCCGGGCAAGGCTTCGCCGGGCTCCTCCCGCGGAGGGCTCTCCCTCCTGCCCGCGCCGGGCAAAGCCCCGGGCTCTCCCCCCGGCTTCCCCTGACAGCAGGCTGCCGAAATGGCACTGTGCCGCTTCTCCCGCGTACAGATCCGCCACCGTCCCCACCCCCTTCTCCCTCGCGGGGCTGCGTGAACCGAGCTGAGGGAATAGAAAGTGTGCGGTTAATTATTTAACGGGCACCTATCTTTTATTATCCTAACAGCTTAACGAAGGGAAAAAAAAGGATTAGAGATCTGTCTCCCCCCCCCCCCCCCCCTTCTGGGAGGGAGGGATTCTGTTTTGGAAAAAAATACCAAGCCCCCCAGTAAGCTCAGGCAGCAGGCACACCCTTGGAAAAGCTGGCTGCGTGGAGCTCGGCTCGCTACTTTCTCAGACAAATCGCGAAGAGGAGCGTGCATCTCGGGGAAGAGTCGGCGGAACCGGCGCCGGGCTGCCGTGGGTTTCTGCCCGCTGCCCCCCGCCAGCCCCCCTCCTCCCGCCGCCCCGCCGCTACCTTCGCCGGGGGAGAGACGGCGGCTCCTCTGCCCAGGCGGGCTCCGGTTGTGCGCGGCGGCGGACGCCGATCGCCAGCCGCTCTCCGTGCCTCCCTGCCAGGCGAGAACTACTTGTTGTTGGCTTTTGGAGGTTGGAGGTTCTTTCTTTTTTTTTGTCGCGTTCAGGTAGCTGTTTTACCGCCCTCCATGCTCAACTCCGAAAGGCGTAGAAGCGGCTCCCGCCGCCCGCTCGGCGATCCCGTTCCCTTCATTTTACAAGCGAGACGCAGCCTTTCCCCATCGGGGCGGGGAGCGAGCACCGCAGCCGGACAGCAGGGCCATGGGCGCCGGCCCGGGGCACCTCAGGGACCGGTGCTGCCGTAACCCCAGCGCCTCTCCGGGAAGACGAACCCAAAAGGTGGAAAACGCACCTCATTTGGGGCTGAAGCTCCTCCCCGGGGCGGGAGCAGGGCAGCCGTCCCTCCGTACCCCTCCAGCCCCCCACTCCCAGCCCCGTGGGGCGGAGAGAGGCGATAGCAAAAACAAATACCACATCTCTCCGGGAAAAAAAAAAAAAAAAAAAAAAAAAAAAAAAAAAAGGCAACACCACCTCCGCTCTTGCTACATGTAAATTTGGTTCACTTGAGGAAAACACGCGGGAAGGGATCGGGGCTGAGAAGAGCTATTTTTTCGGAGGAACGCAAAAAAGCAGTGCCTAGCTACAGGTGACTGCGGAGGGGAGCTCCCCGGCCCCCCCAGGAGAGGGTCATTCAACCCGGCAGGCTGGTGCCTGCAGCCCCGGGCTCACACAGCGCCCACAGCCTCGCCCTGCTGCGTGGGGGCTGACCTCAGTGGCCAGGAGCCCCCCGGCTCCTGGGGAGCCCCCGGAGCCAGCTCCAGCGCAGGCCAGCAGCTGGGGGAGCCCCGGCCGCTGGGCGGCGGGGAGAGAGGGCTCAAGGAGAGGGGATCCAGCTGCGCTGTCAGCTGGAAAAAAAACAGATACAGTGCGGTGGGTACACTTCATAGGCGGTAGACTTTGTGCATTGGAGGTTGGGGGCGGCGGGGGGAAGGGAAGTTGAAAGTCCCCAATAATACAAAAGGGAGACCAATGCCTGCGCCAAAGTCTCTGCTTCCAAGCCAGCAGAGTTATCTTCTACAGCCTGTTTTACCGATGTCTGGTTTCAGCTGGGTTGGTCAAAGGGAAAGAAGCTTCCAGGCCCAGAGAGAAGATAGACGGAATGAGAGGTGATTGCTCTTGCTGCTTGCTCAGAAGAAAAATCTTCCTCCACACCAAGGGTATTCCCTGGCATGAAGTAGGGTAATGAGTGGAATAATGGTATCTGAAGTGACCCCCTTCTGCATCAGAGCCTTTGGCTGGGCACTTGCTGGCTTTGTGAGGGCAAATCTCTGCTGGAAGCAATGCTCAGAGGACACTCTGCTTAGACCAGATTGCTTTAACCCAGATCTGTCTGTATGTGGCATCCATGATGTAAACACAGACTCCCAAAGCAGTGGCAACTTAAGACATAGGATTCAAAAGCTTTCTCCAGATGTACGTTTTGAAGTTCCTAGAAAAAAAAGGCAGAATATATCCTGCCAAAGTAGATAATCAGTTAGTGAAAACTCCTGGGAGCCAAAATTGATATTCAATTACACATTTGTAAATCCAGTGGAAAGGACTCATCCATCCTAAACCAAAGCAATGCTGCTCATGCCATACTTACTCTTCTTTGCAGAGGGAATTTTTCTGAAAAGGGGACATAGAGAAGGAGGGAGTAAGACCAAATGAATATTCATTGTCTTCTCTCTGACCTGCAAGAGGTTTCTGGAGAAATGCAACATATTAAAGCTCTGCAGCATTAATCCATTATGGAAAACCATGGGGTGGCAGTAGCTGCCAAAACACTAGACAAACTGTATCATCACAGAATACCAGGACTTCACTCTGAACTGTCACTGTCTGCTCAAGTCCCACATCAGTGCTTGTTACAAGACAAGCACTCCCGCACCAAAAAAACCCCAAACCACCACAAAAAAAAACCCAAACCAAAACAAGAAAACCAAACACAAATTTCCCCACCCCACCCCCCCAAAAAAAACCCACAAACCACTCAATAACCCAAGCAACCTAAGACTAACAAAGATGGCATCTCATAAACAAAAACTTTACAGTCGTACCCCATAATGCCAATGCCATGAAAAAGGCACATATTATGAGAAATCTGTTTATGCTTCAGACTTCTTAAGCACACAGTGGTTTTTATTGCATGGGGAAGAGTAAGCCTCAGAAATAATTTTTCCAATTGGTAAGAAGAAGAATAGTCTCTTCCAGAATATGATAGTCCTTCAGTTGTGTCAAAATGTCCATATTCTACAACATGTCAGTTACTAAATATAATGCTATTAATTTCTCTGTGTGTCACTCTTCCTTGTATTTTCAGCATGTGGCAGACTTCTCAATAAAGGATGAAATTATATCAGACATTGACTTTCCAGAGCCGACATTTTCTTGAATGACAATATTCTACATAGGCAACTGTAGTAACATTTATGAATTAATTTCCCAACAAGAGACTGACCTGAATTTCTGCACTCCTCAGTGCTTCCAATAAAAGTGGAAGTATGAGACATATGTAAGAGAGAAATGCACCTCCTGAGTGAGTCTCACCATGAAATATATCTGCAAATGGAAAAAACCAACCAAACAAACAAAAAAAACACCCTGAAAACTACTTACACATACTCTCAAACATATTCATGTAAAAGTTAAATGGAAACATTTCTGTAGCTCAGGATTTGGAACTTTGAAGAACTGAGTGACACTGAGCAATGCACAACCAATTTTCCCTGCTGGATAGGTATTATGAAAGGAAAGCTCCTATGTTATTGTTTTAACCAACAAAGCAATAAAATTAGATGTGAAGACTGCTATCAGAAACTCAAGCCAAATGAGCATTTTACTTACTAGCAGCAGTCATTCTTCTTGCAAGCTTGAGTACTGCAATGCACAGTCATTGGGTTACCAGCTGTCTAACAATAAAAGAATAAATGGAAAAAAGGACTTGTGGAAAAGAAAAACTTGAGGATGAATGCAGCGTACCCCTGTTACAGTTATGCTCTGGAATCACCTTTCAGAGGAGCTCTGTCCCTGATGACTAGGGGGTCCCTGGGGAGGTTAACCTGCCCAGCTACCACCTGTCTTCCTGAGGAGGACTTGAGAGGCAGAAGCCATCGAGTTTTTTTAGCGCAGGTCACCATTTCATATTTTTCATATGATGTTGCAATTGGGAAACAAAACAAAACAAAAATCAATTTTATAATGGAAAATTATAATTGAAGACAGTGCTACACTGCCAAAATATGATCAATTTATATCAGTTTAGTTGATTAAGTAAATGAACTAGTTATTTTAAATATCCCATCATTAACATTTTATTAAGCTTCTATTGTTTTTCACATATTCTGTTCTCCCTTATTATTTATAATCATCTCTACTATTTACAATTATATGTACTAATTTATTACAGATCTTGCAGAACATGACAGCCACATTATACTGAAGTACATTGATGATAAGTCAGAATCCTACTCTGAAGTTGCAAAAAAATAATTAAGTAAATGTCTGTGAAATACAAATCTAAGGAGCCATGGTGTAGTTAAATTGGACAAGGCTAGAAACAAAGCCAGCAGAAAGTTGTCATTATTTTTAAATTCCAAAGCACAATTGCATTTTTAAGTTAATGCAGTTGAAATATAAGCTTGGTTTGATCAATAACGCAGAATTGGTGAAAAGAGGTCTTACTGTAGAAAAAGATAAATAAAACTAAGATTGGACAAGACAGATGGGCAAAATGTGAAAGCTGTCATGAAATCAGTCTACTGTTAGTCTCACAGTAGCAGGCAGGAGTCCCCTGTATGGGGCACTGCATACACACAGGTCTGCTTCATCTGCCTTCCTCCACCCCAGATCTTCAATTCTTTGAAATTCTGGTGAATGTGGTATCTCTCATCACAAAATGTAAACCTGGGAAGGTTTCTTGTACATTATGGTTATCAATGAAGGGAAAACTAGGGAACCCAAGATGGGGGCGTCCTGAGAAGACACGTGATACCGTAGAAAAAACAGGTGAGCACTCATTGCTGTGTAATCCACAGCACAACCCATGCTACATGATTACGTCATTGCCTTCCCTGGTGGTGGGGAAGGTATGGTAAAGTGTACAGTTTTAAGTATATTAAAATAGGCCTCAGGTTTCTCTTTTCAAAAGAAAGGGGTGTTGCAAAGGGGAGTGTGAAGAGACATTGCTCTAGAGCTGGGACTGGCACATTTTACCTTGTGTTAACTCCAGCTGCAGCCCTGTGTCACACACAACTCCTGCTTCAGCTCTGAGCTGAACAGTTCCACTTTCCCTTGGAAATCTTCATGTTTCCTTCTGCTGTAAGTTGACACCCTGGAGCACACCAACCTGTATATTCTCATCATCTTCTCAGTCTCCAGTCCTCCCACAGGTGCTCAAAAGATTTAAAAACAACATCCTGCTTCACAAGCTTCCAACACCACAAGCTACACCATTTCTTTGACCTTTCCAGGTTCAGGCCAGAATCAGCCAATTCTCTTTTGGGGGCTGAGCTGGAGCTGGGCTTCTTCCACAGAGTGTCCCTCAGATTTCCCCCACACAGAGGAGCTCAAGCCTGTCCCATTCCATGTCCCAGCTTCCTCCAGAGACATCTTCCCCATCTCTTTTCTGCTCCTCTCCCAATTCCTTCCACCCTTCCCTGTTTTCAGAGCTCTCCTTAACACCAGCCTGTGCAAGTTCAGCAACCTGCTTAGCATTGGTTCTGTGGCAAGATGCATTCCTTTAAATGTGATCAGATTGACTAAACATATCGGGTGCAAACAGCAAGGTTTGGGCAGTGGGACTGCAGGGTGCCTGCAGGGAGATGGCTGTGAGCTGCCCAATGCCTGTCCCATCCATTTCCAGCTGGCTCTGCCCCGCTGGGAGAAGCCCCCTGCCCTCCAGAACCTCTGCCAGCCAGGAGCCCTGGCGCTTGCCTCCCGTGTGGTTGCAATGAAGTGAAAATTCCCCAACTCAGGACTGTTTTGCCCACAATGCTACAAGAACACAGATATAATGCAGGTGGAACCGTTCCAATCAATTACCTCCTCCAGCCAGCCTCATAAACTCCCAGACCCAAAGTACCTGCTCTCACAGGGGGCAATCCCTTAGAAACCATCACCCTCTGCTTTCAGTTCCACTGTTCCTCTAAATCAGGAGTGGATCCCACACACCCTTTGACTGAACATGAACCACCCCAGAATCTTCTACTAGCCACTGCCTTCTTCATTCATCACCCCAGGGTGCCTTTTGACTCCCACCAGTTACTAATGACAGAAGTATTAGCAATGCAAGATGGTGGAAAGAAGGATTACTCACCTGTTTCTGCTGTAATTCAAGTAGCTTTGTCAGTGCTGATTCACATTTGTGGGACGCACATTTTCTCAAGAGATATAGGATATTACATTCCGCTTATAAAAGAGACATTGCCGCAGGCTCTGTCCATACTCACATTTTTTAGTGCCCAATGCTGAAATAGTTGGAATGAATATTTGAGCTATTCTGAAAATTTGCTTCAATTCCAGTTAAAGGTCAATGATGCGTCTTTCTCATTCATAACTTGCCAGCACATGATGCCACTTATGAGTGACCATCACCTGCCAGCAAGATAGTGGCTTTGTAAAGAAGACTAATTAAACAGTGAGAATGGTACTGAGCTCCTCAACAGGCATTTACTCTTTAGTTCAAGTAGAATGTAAATACATGGACTGAGCTTCTTCCAGGTGCTCTATATACTTACAGAGACTGAAAAAAAGGTCTTGATCAAACATACAGAGTCCTGAGGGACAGTGAAATGAATGCAGTACCTCCAAACGAGTTACAGCTCTTGGGTACAAGTTTCCATCATTCAAAAGGGGTAAATCTTTCCATTTGTAATCAGAAATGCCCAAGCCACCTATCTTCTCTTACTGCATGGCTGTCTGAGCCAGCAGAGACAAGCTAGCTTCCACTGACCTTGCTTCTGCTTCCTGGAACAGGAACAAAAGCCTCATGAAAATTTTGGGAAATGCTATTCCCAACACTTCTGCAATTTTCTATTCTTTATCCATCTCATTCATTTTGACTGAAGTTTTGGGGCAACACATCAATAATCTTGTTGCAAGTCTTAAGCACTCCCATAATATAAATAATCAACAATCATCTAGAAGATGCAGGACAAGTAGTTTTCTTCAGCTACAGAAGAGTGTGCCCTGAAAGAACTCAAATTGTCTAAACAGAAGAAGTGCCTTATTAGCTGTTTTAGCAGTCTCTTCAGAAAAGAAAAAAAAAAAAACCACACACAACAAAAAACCCCACATCTGTAACATTGTTTGCTCTGAAACATCAGTCATTTTCATTTCATTGGCAAAGACTGTATTAAGGAACAGCCAATTTACAGGGGCACTGTACAAGTACCACTAAACAACCTTACAAAGAAACTTAAAGCGATCTTTAGTTTCTAGGTCTCTGAAGTGCTCAAATGGACTTGGACATAATTTGACTCGGGGGGGGGGGGGGGGGGGGGGGGGGGGGGGGGGGGGGAGGAGACCTTTACATTTTTTTTTGGTAAATAATATTATCTATCATCCAGCACTTACTCTGTCTACTACCTCAATAGATATTCAAACTGTTACTGCACAGCTAGTCTGTGTTTTTAAAAGAATAGGGCCACTTAATAAAATTTTCTGGAAGCAGTTACATGTTTCACTTAATGCTAACTTTCACTGATCTTCTCCTAAAATCAGTTCAAATCTGATACATAACCCACATATGATGGAGATTTATTTGAGGAAGTCAGCAAACCCTCCCTCACATGCCATCAAAATCAGTGAAAACACACTAAAAGGACTGCAAGGGTTTTCAGATGATTGGCATTGTTCCACCTAGTTTCTGTGTTCCACCAAAGTTTAACTGGAAATCTACCTCATGTATCATTTTCCTCCTTTCCCTGACTAACAAACTCCATTATTTTCATTAATGTTTAGTAAGAGACCATACTACACGTACCCCAAGAAGGCTAGGATTATGCTTTAATAGGTTATCTTCTGAAGATGTTTGCATTGATGATCTCTGAGGCATCCCTGAAGCTACAGACATTTAACTGATCACTCTATCAGTGTATGGAAGAGATTTTGTAACAGTAGTTCGTTCTCTACTATTGAGTCAAAATTTAATAATTATGTTTTGCAATGGTTTTGTCTGCCCATTGTAAGTAATTATAGTTTCCCTGTCAGAAGGGAAACTCCTAGAGTGCAAGTGGCGGAAGCCTCCTATAAAGTCTCACTGACTGAGGCAGGCAGATTTTAAATCAGATGCCTTAGCTATGCAGGAAGCAAAGAGATTTCTTCATAGTGTCTGCAGTCTCATATAGCAGACCCAATCTCAGTATATGCAAGCTTGATTAATTTTGACTGCCTCCATTCAGCTGCAGTCAAGTTTTTCTCTCCTAATTTTTTTCATGCTACTTTGCAGACAAGATTGCCCAAATCTGGACTGAGCTGTCTACTGCCATGGAAACAGAACAGTATTCTCAAGAGATAAACACTGCATCTCCTCTGCTTGTGCTTCAGTCTTGCTTGCAAAAGTTAGAGGTGCTGGCACAGATTTCTGCTATAACCTGTAAACCGGACCATTACCCTACCTGACAGAGGAGAGCCAGATGGGAAATACCAGATCCATCACAGGTAGCGTTGTCAGCATTTCCTCCTCAGAGGCAAGGTGCCAGCGAGCCTTAAAATGCTGTGCAAGGTCATGCTGAGGTAGAGAAGTCTTGGCAGAAAGAGCCTAAGTAATTGTCAGTTAGTAGCCCATCTCAGTATAAGGAAAATAATATAAGGTTTTAAAACTGCAAGTTGATTTCTCAAGTCTCTGCATGTCTTTGAACAAGTGAGCTTATATACTTAAATGCAGAGTGAAACCACACTGGTCACATTGACTGTTACACTTACTTGTCCAAGAACATGCCATGTCCACGCTAATCTTGTAAACATTTCAGCAACATTGGATACCCTTGAGATATTTTCCCAATTTGTTTCAAACTGCAGTGCTCTAGTTGCTCTATGCCTTCCTTAAAGGAAAAAAAGGGCTAGTTCGGAGCAATGGGCTGAAGGTGCGGGCTCAGAGGCTGTTGTTGAGCAGATCAGTGTCTGCTGAGGGGCACTCTCGCTGAGCACACTTGGGTCAGGGAAAGCAGGTACAACACAGCCAACAAGACACCAACCCCTGGCCACATACCTGTTCTGTGGGGTGTAAATGGAGCTGTGGAGACATGTGTCTGGACCAGAGGAAACGGGGCCATTGGGGCATCAGCAGTCTTGCCTAAGGCCTTGCATGCCTCTTGCAGTAGAAACTCAGAACAGAGACAGTTCACAGAATCACAGAATCATTCAGGTTGGAAAAGACCCTTGGGATCATCAAGTCCAACCATCAGCCCTACTCTACAAAGTTCTCCCCTACACCATATCCCCCAACATCTCATCTAAACGACCCTTAAACACATCCAGGGATGGTGACTCCACCACCTCCCTGGGCAGCCTATTCCACTGTCTGACCACTCTTTCTGGGAAAAATTTTTTCCTAATGTCCAGTCTGCACCTCCCCTGTTGCAGTTTAAAGCCATTCCCTTTTGTTCCATCACTAATCACCTGTGAGAAGAGACCAGGCCCAACCTCTCTACAATGTCCTTTCAGGTAGTTGTAGGGAGTGATGAGGTCTCCCCTCAGCCTTCTCTTCTTCAAACTGAACAGTCCCAGCTCCTTCAATCGCTCCTCATAGGATTTATAGTTGTTACATCCTGGACTGATCTGATCTGCCAAACCACAGAAACTACAGTAGGAATCAATTTTTAACATCGGTGTCCCACAGGAAGAGCGAATACCCTCCTAACTTTTGCTAGTCGGTATAGCTGTGGTAATTTCCCTAAGCTTTTACATATTCAACAAGAGAAAGACATATGCCTTTAAAGGTCTACAAGACCCTGCTTTTTTCTGCAGAATAAGCAGACAGCCTGAAGATGTAGCAGCACAACAGAGGTGCCTGAAGCAGCTGCCTAAAGTTAAGCAGCACGCTCCTGCCAGTGACTGAGACCTTGCCACAACCACCCCTGGCTCTGTTTCTTGAGATTGGGTTGCTGCAACACCTTCTTCATCCCCCTACACGTGCAGGCTAAAGTGACCCGAGAGTTTTATATCCCTCTTAAGAAGATATTTTCACTTCAAGATCACAGCGTGCATGCCACAGAGTATTTACAAGCTTACTGGCTGTCTCTGGTGGGAATTCAGGGTGTCGGTTTTGTAACCTTCACCCTTCTACTTAGCCTGCAATTCGGCAGTTAGCAGGATTGGCAGAAAGACAGAAGTCAATCTGCCATTGCCGTAGAGCGGAGCACCATTTAAGTATGCAAGACAGCTACTGGTAAGGCATGCACGAGGAAGTCCCTTACTGCCACTCTGATCTACTCAGGTTCTCACCTGCTTTTTATCAAGATGGAGGTTAACAACAACACACCCACAAAAACAACAACAAAATCTTTTTTATTATATTTTTTAGTAAAGGTTGACATATCACAATGGAAGAAGCATTCCCATATCATGTAAGAATTATTTTTTATGAAACTTCATGCAGCCAAGAGGTATCACATGGGAGATTCAAAGGACCTTTCTAAAAAAGAATTGATTCTAAAGATCTTCTATTTGGAAGTTGCCTAAACAAAGAAAAACCTCACAATATTTTAAACCCCTCGCTATCTACAGCTCTACCCTAGCATTCCTGCTAACCTGAGCAGAGATGAAGAGTCGCTCTGTTTTCAATAATCTTTGCATTCTACCAATCGTTATCACTGACATTTGTTAAGCAAGTGTCAACCTGAAATGTTTGTGGTTACATTAAATGTTAGCTGCTTGTATCATTAACACAGTATTTCCTGTTTCCCATCCTCATCTCTTCTCTTCGTACCTTTTCCAACTCAAATTTTACATTTTCTGAGGCAAGGACTGCATCCCAAAGTAATCATTTGCATAGTGCCCAGGTCAGCCTGCGGCTCAGTTTTTAGGAGCTTCAGAGCTAGAAAGCATATTAATGAAACAGTAACTGGCATATGTCCCGGCTCAAAAAGTTTCAGCATCAAAAGGAGAAGCACAGTGGAAATCAAAATGCAAAAAGAGATGCTCTGAGAACACAGCTACCATCTTAAGTGTACCTTTAAGCTTCTCCCAGTGCTGTGACTGAAAGATTGCTACCCCCCCTCCAGAAAAGGAAGCTCTAGTTTAAAATCTAGCAGTATCATAATTAATGTGAATATTACACTAATCTTGGAAAAAAATGCCACTACTTATTAGGTTCATTTACATTTTTTAATAACTCCTTGGCTTAGGCTTTTAATATTAATTTTGAAAATTGCTCAGGAGATTCCATGTGTCAGCTCACATCTACAGCCACCCAACCCTTCCCCATGGCAAAATGTGTCCAAAAATGTAGACGGGCAAACGGCCTCTGGACAACCGCCTCTCCCAAAGGGATAGCATCACTGCATCCTGTTTTGGCAAAAGAACTTTCAGTTTCACAGTACAGAATTGATATTAACACACTTCCAGTAGCACAGAGACACATCACCAGCCTCCACTTACATTTTATTAGATCACTAAATTGACATCTACCATTGCCAATTTTTGTTCAATGCTTCTGAACATTTTCTATCAATCAGATGTTAGGAACTAGCAATTAAAACTGTCTAAACTGAGCATTGCTTTGTTGTTATCATTCTAGGTTGGTTTTTTTAAGTGTCAGAACCATCTTTTTCCACCTTTAAACTGTTCATAGATATGAGTTATGAATGCACAGTCTACATTAACTACTGCCATCAAATACTCTCTACAGCCCAAGAGCACAGGTCAATCTAACAAGTTATCAAAAAGACTGCCTTTGAAGTAAAAGTGCAAAGGAATAGTTTGAAGTCCGTAATTATTTGGAACTAACATGGCTACTGCTTTTACTACTCCTTTCATTTTAGTGAGAGAAAAATGCAATTAAGCCAAAAAGAATACTAACCAGTCGGTAATCTTGATGTAATCCTCCCTAGTATCTAAAGCAACCTTGTGGTCTGCTCCTTCAGGGTGAAAGGCAGTTCATAATTTTATGTATTATTCATGGTAGTTAATTCACTGGGGAGGAGGGGGAATGCACTGCAGAAATTAATACAGCAGTAAGTTAACAAGGGGACTCAAGAAAAATCTCACCTGGTAACAGTGCTCTTTCATGTTTACTGAACAAAACCTTTCAGTTCACCAGGGTAGAGACAGCCTAATTTAAATAAAAGGAGAAAAAACAGAGCAGCAGGAAATAATAGAAGTCCTACACTTTGAACATTGTTCAAGAGGAGGTTTGGCTTGGGAATTACAGTAAAGTATCTGTAGACTGCAGGTGGTCTACCTGCACTTCTGTGTGTGAGACAGGAGCAGAGATTAGTACACTTATAAAAATCTAATAAAGATATGTTTCAGTTAAGACAAAGATTTTCCATCAAAAATAAACAGTTACAAAATCTACTCTAATAAATATCTGCATACATGATTACATGCCATTTATTAATTGCATAAGAAGAGACCATTTACATACAGTGCCTGAAAAGAGCTGCTGTTAAACATCTTACATCCTGGTTCAGATTTTTGTGCCTAGGTTAGGGCATCACATTCAGCACAAGAAAGGCACCAACTAGCACTTAAGAGAGAATAATGAGAATGGACTAAACACATCCAGTTAATGTAATTTTCCTGAGTAGACATATTTACCAGACCAAATCAAAGTGAAGCTGTTGCATAAGGAAAGGATGGGATAGCAGAAACAGTAGTCAGCTTAAACTGTAACAAGAAAGATTCAGGTTAATCAGTAGGGAACTTTTTCTGCCAGGAGGTGCAGTGAAGCAATAGAACAGATTACCTGGGAATATGGTGGAGTCTCCATCACAGGTGAGAAGAGGGCAGACACCCTATGTTTTCCATATAATATGGGATAATGGAGTAGACAATCTCATGAAGTCTCTGCCAGGCTGATTTCTTCTGACTGTATGTAAAGGAAGAGTATTTCCACTGACCTATACTACTGGGTAGGCTTTTCTTCACAGCTGGCATTTCAGAGGGAGAAGACAAAAGATACAAATGAACAAAAACTATTAATGAGTAGTGATGTCATCACAGCTACTGTTTGCTTTTATCTGCCCAGTCTCCTACCCTCTCCCTTAGGAACTGTTGTTGCTGGATGTTACTTCAGAAAAGTCTCTAGGGTTATGGCTGTTAGTGGGGAAGCTGATTTCCAAGAAGGATACTCCCAAAAGAAGAGGATTTGGAGGCACATCAAGATAAAATTCTGAAGAGAACTTAGAAATCACATAGTCTGAAAGAAAGGGGTAAGGATCAGAAAAGAAACACAAGGGATATGGAAAGGTAATTAACCAGCACTGATAATTGATTCCCTTCCCACTGTTTTGATTTTAATAAATAAACACACTTTTCTGGGAGCTTATTTCCCTGTGGTTATTTGAATCTATGCAACAATAATATCTAGAACAGATATTTCTCAAAACTGTATTCAACCCATAAAAAGCAGACTATTGTAACTTGGTTTAACTGTGTTGTTATATCAGGCACTTCCAAAATGCTGGTTTTAAAGGAAAACTTAAAAAGTTAAATCATAGCATTGGTTTGACCTCTGTTGCTGTTCCCTTTGGTCATGAAACAGTGAGAAAGAAGAATTCAGCAATGTCTTGTGGATGAAAACAACTGCAGTATTCACTACTGAAACCTGGGGTTAATCACTAGCATCTGCAAGGCAAATACTATTGTCAAAAGAAATTAATTCAGGGGAATCACTTTACTAGTGTGAGTGCAGGATTTAATTCATGCCAAGACAAACCATAGGATCCCAGAATTAGTCACAGGAGTCATTAAGTATTCACTTACTTGACAGAAGTTGTAAGAAAAGGGAATGCAGCTCTAAGATACATCACCGAAGCTGCTGTTTCACCTTCTGATCATTTTAACCTGTGCTGCCCCATAATGGCCTGGGGTTTCCCCATATGAAGCATAAAGCACTGCAAAGCAGGTATAGCCCATGACATGCTCCCAAAGTGAGTTTTGTGAGGGCCTTGGCTGAAACTCTTAAAGTAGACAACACCCACCCCCCACCCCACCCCAAATGGGATAGATAAAAAAAGACACCAGAACACCAGGAGGTATCCTTGGAACAGAGTAATTTTGAACCTGACTTAATCAGTTCCTGCTGAGTTACAACCAAACCAAATGTGACAGGTGGCATAAAATAGAAGTATGGGGAAGAGATGGGGAAGAAGCCCCCCAAATCCCTGCTGCAAAGGAGCTCTTTGCATTCCCCTGCTTTTTCATCTCCCCAACTGCCCCTAAGCACTACCGTTTTATGTCTTCTGCCTAACCTTTCTTTATGGCTTCTCTCTAGTTCATCTCTGTCCAGCCTCTGCCCTCTCCATTACACTTGCCTGCAGCTAAACAGTACTGAGGTGTAGATGTTTTGAAAAGTTGCTACAAAGACCAGCTTTGCCATGAGAGGGACAGTCCTTGTCTTCTAGCTCAGCAAAGGCACGCTGATAGGTAGTTAAATGCCTGCAAGAGGTCTCCTTTTCACAAGCCTCTCCCAACAGGATTATGAAAGGAGTCCACCGTTGCAGCAGTTTTCAGAGCCCAGCAGCAAGGTGGGCAGACACTGGCACTGGGACTGAAGCTGGCGCCTTCACCTCTCCCAGCCACGAGGCTGCCTGCTGGCCTTGCTGGCTATGAGGAGAACCTCTCAGGTCTTTGTATCGTTATTTCTGGTACTTGGAAGGAGTCTGCCAAAGAGGTGCTTTCAGACTACTGAAAAGGGCAGTTTGAAAGCAGCATCAAGTTTCTACAGGGAGAATCCTCATTAGCAACACACCTAGGCAGCACACCTCCTAATTACTGTTGGGGGTTTTTTTTCTACCTTTTCCAGAGTCTCTCAGGTTCCTCTCTTCTCCTAAAACTAGGAGGGTAAATGACAATGAAAGTTCAGAAGACACAAGCTAAAAAATAACACAAGCCAGCAAAAGATCCTAAAATATTAAACCTCTTTCAAGAGAATGCAACCTGCAAAAAAATCAAACCACAAAGAAGTGGCTATTACTTTTCTCATTTTGAAGCTGCTTCTCTGTGGATGCTAGACACATAAAAATTCTGCTGGTAGCAACAGACACAGAAGTTTCCGTGCACAAATCTAATTAATCCCATCCAAACTATGAGTGAGGAGAAAAAAAAAAAGCCAGAAAACAGGTACCCAGATACTATAAATTCCAGGTAAACACAACAGATGCTATAATAAACATTAAGAAACCTTTGATAAACAGTTGTGTTTTTTTTCTGAAGGATACTTTCTATCATCTTTAAGCCTCTATTTCCCTACAATCAAAACAGGGTGCAACAAAAGTATAGGAGCCACAAACTGAAATATTTTATAGTGTCATCATGTAGGTACCATCTTAGCACATTTCTTTCTTAAGTACCTTCCAGTTCAGTTAATATTTTGAAATGTTCTCTGTGGAAAAAATAGCCTAAATAGGTCTGGAAGGAAATACTGCTTGCCTCTTTCATCACTGGAGATGCCTCATTATTACAACAGAATCCTTCTGACAGCTTATCAAAGACAAGATGGTTAACAACATAAAAAGCAAGTACAGAATTATCTCAGTCTCTAAATTGCTAAGTATGAAGGAGAGGAAAGATAAATTATTGAGTAATATCCAGAAAAAAAAAGAATTATTTTCTACCTTCCCTTTTTCTACCACAGCAACTTACCTGCTTTGTCTTCCTGTGGACTTAACAGGCCAACACAGAAGAAATCAGTTCTAGGTTCTCTTTTACTATCTAGAGATAGCTTGCTCAGAAAAACCCCAAGCAAACAAACCAACCCACTAACAAACAAAATAAACAAAACCCAAAAAACCCAACAAGACCAAAAAACCCCAAACTCCCCGAGCCCCAAAACTAATCAGCACCTCCATACAAACACACAGTGGTAGATACATTTTTAATCGTTTTGTTTTTCTGGCCCCAATGACCCACAAAATTTGATCAGCTGGCAGTGACTCTTATGGAAGAGAAATGAGTTTGTGGGTGTAAATCAGTAAGAATACCTCCTCTCAGCAACAAAACGATCCCAGGCGAGGATGCCATATTTCCATTAGCTGACAAAGTGAAGCTACAGAAGGTTTGCACATGTGCCTGTGTTTTGCTTTTTAAAAGTGCTCTTAAACATTCCAGCTAACATTGCCAGTGCATATTCATTTGATGAAGTGGTCATGAGAATGAGGAGTTATATCGCTTCATTAATTTCCACTTGTCTTCTGGGAGCATGCACATCTAACAGGACAAAATATGTTTGCAGCATAATGCACTTCTGATACTCTCAATTACAACAGGTTGCTAAGACTTTTCAGCCAAAGTGTAAATCAGGGTGGCATGAAGACAACTAGTTTTATTAAGCAGTCAGTTTCAGGAAAGAAGCCAGCAAGCTTCTCCGAGAACATCACTTCTAAGAACACATCTTAATTCAGAAAACATGGACATTTCTGAGGAAGGTAGCAAATACAGAAGAAGTTTCGTTTGAAACACATTTAAAGGCAGTAAACCCCAGTAGACACCTCCAGAAAGTTTTAAAGCTACAACGCACTGATCAAAGAAAAGGATGCAGGTTCATCAAATGTTTACAAGAGCAAATCAGAATGCAATTAACCAGAGCATTGACACCACTGTTAACAAAAAGAAGTCAGACACCACAAACCCTGGTTTGAATACAGTTTCTGTGTTTTTCTACTAACTGTAAGCATGGTGGGTCAGCCTCAGGTAGAAGTTGGTTTGAATCCTTTGTCACCATCTTAAGTTAGACAATGAAAAATGGTGGGCAGATGGAAATTGACTTTTGTGAAGGCCATTAGAAATTCACCATAGACATTATACCTGATGTTTTGAGGCAGCCACTGATGCATAAATGACCTTGTAGTTAATAGAAATTATATACCTAGCAGGTTTTACATAATTACCAGAGTACCTACTTGTATTCTCAGGCAATTTCTGACCTTTAGAATTTATCATAGATTACCCCATTAAGGATCTGTCTTCAGATTAAGAAGAAAAAAAAAATGCATGACCACAAAGCTATGGAAATAATGTTCTTATACCAGCACCTCATTTTAGTGATAAGAACAAAATAAAGAATAATTAATTTGCAGCAGATGTGACCTATACAGCCTCTGCTGATAAGCAAGCCCACTTAGGATACATCCACTTGTCATCAACTTTTCCATTCTGTAGGATACTGTGGAATAATCTTCCTAAAAGCATCACAAAAAAATTAAGCACTGCAAAAGGAAATATGTCAATACCTCATTTCACAATCACTTTCACATTTATTAACCTGAGCTACAATTTCATACATTGGTACAACTTTCCTAAGTGAACAAGTCTAAATAGAGCAGGAGATTCTTTGAAAAACTAATAAAAATGTCATTTGGTATTTTTCAGTTATTTGAACTGACACATTAACAAGCAGATCCCTGTAAAACCAGCTGAAGTTGCCCTTCTCAGAACCACCAATTCCAAGAACACTAATTAACAAAACCTTTCCAGCAAGAGAAATTCCAGCAGGAATGGGGAGTAAGAAAATCGTAATGAGCCACATCAGAATTCTTGCTTAGAATAAGCACTGACAGAATTTGCCTTTCTCTGTAAACCATTACATACAGACTTTTGCAGACCCCAAAGAACCTCCCAAGATCCCCCATTTGAGGATTTAGAGCAGAAACTGCAATTCTAGTTACAACTGAGGACAGGGTACAAACAATCAAAACATAACAATGCACAGGCTATTAGAACAAGAAAGTGCTGTATCTAGAATAAATCAGTCAGCCACAGAGGGACAAAGTCCCTCATTTCAGCATTCATTTCAGCACTGCCCTTAAATTCCTATGAAACACAAATTCTGTCTCAGAGGAAGATTCTGTTAACCACAGACTATAAATTCAAAACCAGGCAGACAAGCACAGAGGAAATGAATATATTCTAATTGCATAGGCTTAAGAAATGCACTTCAATATACAGTTAATTTTGGTAACAGATATATTGAAACCAAAGGCTATCTCTCTCTCAATATATAAATAATAATACATTTTTTAATTCTTAACACAAAGAATTTTACAGAATTAACAAGATGTATTAAATTGAAAAGCATATCTGGCTAAATATTTGAAGTAGCAAAGGATATGTTAATTCATGGTTTAATTGCTGTGACAGTGGTGGTTGTTTTGGGGGTTTTTTTACACCTGTTTTATATTTTCAGAGTAGATAGGAAATTGTTTTGCTGATTAGGGATACCAATTAAACTCAGACACCAGGGTGAAAAGAGCAGGCGTATTTTACTAGAAATAACTAAATAATGTAACAGAGTAATCCAGAAAACATGCAGTAAGACAGAATAGTGCACTTAAACAAATAGGAAAATACAGGGTAATGCATCAAATCATTACTACGTGAGAGAGAGAATAGTGATTAAGAAAGATACATCACCACTTGCATACGTTACCATCATCCAGATCCGCAGTCGCTGGGGAGCCCCGGTTACAGCGAGGATTTGGAGAGCCTGTCCCGGCAAGTGGGAAATCCTACGTGGTGCGTCCACCCGTAGGTGAGGCATCCCAAGTTGCTGTGAGCGGGTCCAGCCTTATATACTAAAAATTAGCAAGCCAGAATAACTGGCACCTTTGTTTTAAGCGGAAATATCTGGTTTCACTCTCTCATTAGATTCCCCCAGAGCCTGGCCAGGGCTCAAGGGAGAAGCTAAGGGAGTTTCCCTGCTTATCTAATTTATTTATGTTCTTTATAGAACAAGGCCACACGTCTGGTCCCAAGGCCGGACAGCTGGATTCATGGCTTTGTTAACTTGCCTCTACGCAAAGAAGAAGAAAGATACACTCAGGATAGACATGTTTTCATTACATTCATCATCAGTAATGAATATATGATATCTAAGCTACATCTTTCATTAATGAGCATACATATTTCACTAATGACTACATCCTAAGTTAGCTGCTTCGGCTTGGGGCCTGTTGTTCAGGCTTCAATACTTCAACACTTTAGCACTTTTTACATCAGCATAGGTGGTTTGTTATAACCTAGTACAATACCTACTAGCACAATGGTTACCAGTTACAAAATATACAGGATTCATCTATAGGTCAACTCTGGCTTGGGCCTGTTGTCCAAGCCTTAGCACTTCAGAAATGCTACATATCAGTTTGACAAAGGATATCATTGCCACGCTTTAGTTTAAAAAGAAAAAAAAATCACAGCAGTAGAAATTAAAGAAACCAGATATTTAAAATATAAATTATTTGTTTTGAAAGCCACTTAGCAAAATATAGGAAAGGAAGAAGTGCATTACAAAATATCCATGTGCTTATTAAAACCTTTGGGATTCAATGCTCAGCTTCGGATACCTGACCAAGATGAAAAAATAAGATCAGTCAAGATGGCCAAAGGGCTAATTCGTGTGAACACTTCTGCACTTTTAGTACTGCAAACATCCTCAAAACTGGAAAAGGATGACCTGCTCTCTTTCAAGCTAAGTACCACCATTAGAAACAAGAAATGAGACAAAGAATGTTATAAGAATAAACATAAGAAGAAAACTCTGCAAAGGTACCATTGATATTTATACAGCCAAATCTAAAGCTTTTCACAATGCATCATAAAACTAAATTTTCTCTTGCATATATCCCTTCATGCATTTTAATATTCAAATTCCCTCTTATTTTAGAATAGGCCACTTTATTCTAATATCCAGTAAACGATGCGTTTTGGTATGGGGAACAGCCTTTATTATTTCCAATGAAAAGGAATGAACAGCATTTATATTAAAAAAGTGGTTAGCATAACTCAAAAAACACTCTAAGAAATTTGCCATGTATTATTCAGAAAGCATCTAAAATTTTCAGTCCCTGAAATCAGTTTAAGACACTAATTATGAAGTACTGCACATCAAGACTAAAGCCTCCCTTATTTAGCTCACTCCTTGTTTAGAAAATGTCTCTTCTTCATTTTTGTCGTCTTCCATTCTAAATTCCCCAAGGGTTCCTTAAGATATTAACAAAATCATCGTCATCCATGATTCCAATACTTAATCCTTCATAGTAATCTTCAAACTCAGAATAGGACACTTCATTGGGGTTGCTGCAGGACTCTCCTAAAGTTTCTAGAAATGACGATTTAATTTCTTCTTCCGTAGCTTTGCCTGTGAAAGTATATTTTTCCATTAAATACATTTTCCAGAACAATTGCATATATATAGCATTTAGTATACTTCAGGCAAGAAACTTTCAAATTTTAGCTTGCAAATATTTTTTTCTTGAACAAATTCAATATTCTGACTTCAGAGTTAAGTCACTGGCTCTCTTAATACAAGTTGCAGAAATCATCTTACTTTAATAGCACATGATAGCATTAAATATCGACAGAAATATAAGACCGCAGTCAATTTCAATGAATTATGAGATCAGGAAGATTTTTTCCTTCAAGTGACTGCAAAAAAACGAATAATGCATTTGTAAACTAAAATTCTGGTAATTCAGAAGTTATTTGTAATAATTCATATGTTTAATATAATACAAGCTCAAAGCTTTAGGAAAACCTTAAGATGTAGGTTTGCATTCAGAAAGTGTTCTGCAATTTACATGTGTATTCTAGTGACTTAATAAAGATTATACTCAAGATGCTTTCATAGCATTGAGAAAAAAAATGGAAAAAAATATAGCATTATAGCAGGAAAAAACTGCATGTGTAACATCCCTGTACCACCAGGTGTCTTCATGTGTTACCATTAAAATCACTGGCAATACAAAAACCATCCTTTCTTCTACAGGTAAAAGAGAAAGGGTCAGGACACTAGGGAGACTTTCAAAATGACTAGTTTGGTACATGGAGATGTTATTTTAGAAACTGACATACATATATTTAAGCTCCTATTTTTCCAACAGCACAGTTTAAACATTTTTGAGAATCCCGAAAAAATAACGAAGATATCAACATTTCCTCTGTAAAGGATGACAATCCTGTCCCAGAAATAAATGAATAATATATTCAGAAGGAACTTCAAGTGCTGAGTACATTCAGTGTCAGTTGGAAACCTTTCATACTTTGATGGAAAACAGTAATATGAAAATGAGAGTATCCTCCTAAGTGAAAATTACTAATATCATATGTGTCACTGATAACTTGCACACCAAAGCCAAGAAATAACTACTTAAATGTAGTCCTACACAGGCAGGGAAAGGAACTACTCTGCATATATGCAGTATTTGCAACTTGATAAAAAGCAACTATTAAAAATGTGTATATGGACTCTGTTTATATGCATGTTCCAGATACACACATTATAGGCCATCAAGAGGAAAAAAAGTTCTCCTTAACAGCTCAAGTCTAAGCCAGTATGATGACAGTTTGCATTTGCAACCAGTTTCTGGATGTGGTATTTCTGCTAACAAGATGACTTCAGTAGTTAGAGATTTTTTTAAATTTTTTTTTGTTCATGTGAGTTACCTGCCAATACTAGAGGATGTTTCTTTGCACAGTAACATTTTCTGATATCTACCATAGGCACACTCCCAGTTTTGTTGAAATCTAGTTTCATATAAGCCTATAAGGGAAAAAGAATTTCATATAAGCAAACAAGGAAAAAAAAAGTGGAAAGATGTAAAGCTCAAATATACTTAACTACCTAGCACATATTTTTAGATCTTGTGCAATGGATTATGTCAATTTACCTATTTTATGTAAGGCACCAGATACTAGAAAATTATTCTAGATTATGGAGTTTCATGATTATTTTATCTCAACAGCTTTCAAATCAAATGTGGTCCCCTCATCAAATCAAAAAAATGTGTCTTCTCTCCAAACTTTTTAGCTTATCCTTAGAATCAGAAGCTGCTTCCCTTGTGCATCCTCCAATTCCTGCATCATTCTAACAGAGGCCTCACTCAACACAGTCTCTACAGCACTTCTAAACAGCAACTTCATTTTCATTTCAGTTTATTCAAATACACACACTCAATACATAAGGCTAGGAGAGTCAGATCCTCCATGATTAAAAGTATGAAACTATATGTCATTTTTCTTGATCTTGATATCCAGTCACTACTCTATACACTGTTTTGTTATCAGTGTTTCATATTGCAAACAGCTCCACATTACATTATAGACATATAACAAATGGCATATCAAATATAGGAAGTCTCACAAATACAATGGCTCTTATTGTAGATCTCAAAGGAGGCAAGTATGATTGCCTCCTACTTCAGACACTGAGGAAAAAAACCCTGCACACAGATATAGTGATCTGCCAAAATAAGGAAACTTCAGGGTACCAGATGCTTTACACACTGGACTGAACTGTAAGAATAGCACACATATGCATAAACTCAAAATAATAAAGGAATTAAATTCTAGAGTTTAAAATTAACTAATTCAACAATGGAACAGCATGCAGTCCTCTAATTTACATTTATTTTAATAAACTGTTCTGAAAGTCTAAAAAGTCCATTACCAGATGCACAGTATACGAAAAAAAAAAAAAAAAAAAAACAACAACCAGAACATGACAGATAACTAACTCCAAAGTTAGACTGCAAAATATCTACACTTAGAATATCTGCAACAAAACTTACTTTTCTTACAAATGCTTTCCTATATTCATTCATTTCTCCAAACACAGCACGAGTAAATTCTCCGTAGTCAACCTTGTCACTCTTGCTATCATCAAGAACAAGCCATAAGGATTCTAAGTCCTGCAATTTAAAAATATTTTGCCAAAGTTCTTAACCATGTCCTGAAATAAAACAATTGCTATAATAGGAAACTGTTTTATTCTCACAAAAAAATCCAAACTTCCAAATCCAAACTAATTCAAAGATTTGTCAAAATAATGCATAATTACCATAATTCATATTATTTACAGTTCCGATAGCTGTGGGCTATTTTTAAAACACAGTATATAAAACAAACAAAAAAGTAAATAGCATAATCTAAATTATTTTTTTAAAGGCCAAAAAAGAAAAAAATTGATTGCAATCCCACTTGTTTCTTCATGAGGTAAAAAGATTGCTTGTTTTTAAATTTACTGGTTTTTTACCTTTAAGAATTTCACATAGAACTGAAATAGAAATGTCAATATACCACAAGGAAAAAAAAAAACCCCTGACAAAAAACAAGTATTAAACTACAGATTTAAGCAAAGAAAATAAGTGATTCCATAAATTGAAGTAAGATAATACCCATGATTATAGTTTCAGCTAGACTTACCCCTTCAGGCACTTCCAAATGAAATACTTTTAGAGCTTCTTTAAAGGCTGCCTGAGAGAGAAAACCATTTCTGTTCTTGTCTACTTGTCGGAAATACTTTCCTAAGCCTGTTATAACCCGAACTCCTCTCTTACTTAGCGACTCTCTGAGTATACCTGAAGATTTAGAGAAATAAAGGACACAATGTTTACCTGAAGTTGGCCACTTGCTGTGGAGCTGATATAAAAGAAAACCACAGCCACTTATGATACTGCTGGTTAAAATGACATATCCATGCATCCAGGCTCCCCTACCTTTGATGAAAGAATGTCAATTCAAAATGAAGCTATCAATTACTTAACTTTTGAGTAGAAATCATATAAAGCAGCAGCAACACCTAACAAAACTTTTAAAGAGATCGCAGAAGGAAAGGAAGATGGCTATTGCCCTCTGTGTGCTCAGATTATAAAACTGCTTACTTCTGCTAGAACTGATTACATTCCATGATTCAACATACAAAGCAATTTTAGGAACACTGTTCTGGTAATACAAACATTCCATTATGAGACACAGAGTTGCTCCTTCATTGTACAAACATGTTAAATACATGTGGAAACAAGAACAAATATAAGTAATTCTGCAAAATCATTCCAAAATGACATGCAGACAACTATTTCTATGGTAAAAATTACAGTCTTATCAAAATCTTTAGGTAGCAGCTTTGCATTAGGGATGTCTGAGTTTCTCAGCATATTCTGTTAACAGAAGTCATCTGCTATTGTATCTTCAAATTACTTGTATCTACAATTATAAAGCAAAATAGGGGGGAAGGTGAAAGAAGGAAGTTTTTTCCAGTGAAGTTCAAACTCAGACATATGTTAAAAGATGTCTTGAAGTATACACATGTAACCTTCTTCCAGACCACATCAGCAAACCTTAGATGTAGTCAGGTAACTGAGAAACCAGTTTGCATCTATTACGCAAGAGGAAAAAATGGAGTAACTAGAAGATTTTAAAATATTCCTAATTATTATTCCAACTAGTTTTCTAAAAGTAAATGTCCAAGCAGTTGTGACCAAAGAGTGCCGACTGAAAACAAGTTTAGATAACAACAGTAAACTGCAGATTCCACAAGCTGGAACCTGTTCAGTTCAACAGTTTTTGTTGACCACAGGTTAGAGATAATACACTGCACTGCATAAGCATCCTTCCACAATTTTAAACACAAAGCTCTGCCTTTGTCCTAAAGACTGTAGGTAAGAACCTGGTAAAACTTATTTACATATTCCAGAATATACTACTCAATTATACTCACATATTTTAATAAGCATAATATTAATGACTATAAAAAAACCCAACTTATCAATGTATCGAAATAATGGTCAAAAGGAGTACGTAGCACAAAATTAACCAAAGAAATTAGATTGTACATATTGCAAATAATTTTTTTAATTTAATGCCAGTTTAACATAGAATCAGCATTATGTTTCAGCATTTTTTCACAGATTATGTCGACACAGAGATTAACATTTTATTGATTACATTCACAATTATTCTGTACTGTCTTGATCATCTTTAGCCAGACTATTTATTTAAAGAAAAAGAAGAAAATATTCTTATGATTGATTTATGCTGGCATCAGATTCTAATAATATTCTGATAAATATCTAACTTTTATTTAATTTCATTTATACAAATAAAATCTTTATAACATCACTGTTGTTCTTTGTGTTGAGCTAGAGATACAGAAATTAAAATTAAATGGATTCTGGTAGACACAAACCTTGAATCTTCTTGAAAACTTCACTGTCATCAGCCACTTGCTTCCTGGAACACTCTTGCTTGAATTCCATAGAAGCTCTAAAGTAATAAAAATTAATGTTGATTGGTGAAATTACATGTAATATTACTGAATTCAAAACAACTATAGTAAAAAACTGATCGAACTTTATATTTAATTCTTATATTACCCTTACAAGCATAGTATTCAACTGCTTGAGTTTGAGACGGCACACACAAAAGTCCTTGCTGAACAGCTGCAGACATGCAGAAGTTCCTTTCTGACAATATTCCATTAGCAGCTCCTCTACTAATTCATTAACCATGAATAATTCCTCCTGTGTGTAAAATCTCCAGAAATGTATTACAAGACAGTCCTAATCTTCAACTCAGGCCACCGGAAGAGTTTGTTAAAGCAACTACATTTATTTGTGAACAGGAAAATAACATGAAGTAGCTAAAAATCTCACTTTAGAAGAGAAATAGCAAGGGTGTAGACGAAAATCTGGATCTTAGTTGCAATCTAGGAATTATGGTTGCATTTTGTGTTTTGTCTGGCAAGTTCCCTTCTGAGAAGGGCTGCCCAGAAGACCCCATCAGAAATTATTACAAAGGTTGATTAAAAAAAATACTGTGAAAGAACTTACTGGAAGAAAAAAAAAATGTTCTATAATTATTTTAATCAGAATAGGAAGGCAAATGGAAAAGCACTACTGTCAACTTTGAGCTGCTTGCTCACCAGTGGTTTGCCATGGAGTACTCCTCCTGCTTTCTGAGGCCAAAGACTTACATCTCTGCTGTCTATTAAGAGTTTTCATCTCCACTTTGGGTACTTGCCATTATGAAGTCCCTAAAAGTTTAGTTCCATCTAAACTGGAAAGTCAACAACCATCTACAGAGGACAGTGTACTCTCTAAAACACATGTAAAACAAAAGATTCATGGCTTGTGACAGCAGGGAATAGCTGCTTCTGAAAACCTGCAACAGATCTTCTGGACTGCGCCTGAGCAGGATTCTCTGCGAGTACAGTAATGGAGGTAAGAGGATTCAGTTCAAGAGTTTTGCACCAGAGAATACTGAGTTCAATAACACCCCCATTCAGAAGAAAAAGACAGACTTCACAATCTGACATTTAGTCACTAATGGAAAGAACAGAGAGAGCCTATAAAAAAGAAACAATCTGTTTCACCACAGGTAGCAGAAAAATCCAAAATTACAACCCAGTAAGCAGGTCTCTTTTCTGGAGCCTTCAGAGATAACATTGGATCAACTCCAAATTTCACAGGTATAATATTAGAAACAAATGAAAGAAAAAGCTGTTTACCAGAATCAGAGGCTTCTGATATGTAAAATGTCTTATATAAACTATCTGAAATTAAACTATATTGTGTTTTATTTCATGGAAACCTTGCAGAGAGGTAACAATTAGCACTAAGCATCATACAACCACGTATTTCTGTAATCAGTTACATTTGAATTTACTGGTTTATGTACTGTTAGCTCACTATGGCTCCTTTGCAAAGCTTTCAGTGTAAAGGGACCTTAAAGTGAGTATTACAGTAACTGAGAGCAAGCTTCATGTGTCTAACTTGCAGAAAGCAAAATAATAGTCTGTTAAGTTGTGCTAACAAAAGTAGTCTTTAGATACTGAACGTATTTAATTGACATTCTGTTATTGCCGTTCCTAGTCAAGAAGGTATTGAAATAGCTGATATATGAGAGGCCAGGAGAGCTGGAACTGGAGAAGAGATGGCTCAAGGGATCTTATCAGTGTGTATAAATACTTGACAGAAGGGAGTAAAGAAGACTGAGACAGGCTCTGCTTGGTGGAGCCCAGGAGAAACATATGAGGTTCCCTCTGAACATCAGGAAACACTTTTGCACCGTGAGGGTGATAGAACACTGGAATAGGTTGCCCACAGAGGTCGCAGAGTCTCCATCCTTGGCGATATTAAAAAACTCATCTGGATACAGCCCTGAGCAACCTGCTGTAGTAAACCCTGCTCTGAGCAGGGGATTGGACTAGAGACCTTTTTGAGGTCCCTTTCTATGATGCCATGATTTGATGAAAATTTCTACCTTGTAACATCTGTTATCGGCTAACACTCACCAAAATTTGAGTAATCAAACTCTGACTGTATTTCCTACACTGTTA
Source organism: Strix uralensis (assembly GCF_047716275.1). Classification (NCBI taxonomy): domain Eukaryota; kingdom Metazoa; phylum Chordata; class Aves; order Strigiformes; family Strigidae; genus Strix; species Strix uralensis. The sequence continues at coordinate 42,998,739 of NC_133976.1, forward strand.
AGTAACTTTCATGTTCAGGCAACAGAGCAGCATGATAAATTTTATACCAACATTTTATTTGTGCTAAGAACCACTATACTCACAATAAAAGCCAGAAACCCCAGAGAAAGAGGCTTCATTCCCTAGACAGTTTACTTCTTTATAGATATTAAGATGAAAATATTACCTTCAAAAATAACACATACTCAAAGATTAACCATTCACCTAACCATCTGAAAAAGTTCTAAGAAATTCCCATCTTTCAGAGTATGGAACAAGAACTATTTTGAAAGAATAAGTGAAGAAATCCTGTCCCAGTGTCTGAAGTCTTCAATATGTGGCAATATCTGGAAGAACAAAGAATGAAGTGATAGGAAGAGGAAGGAAAAAGAAAATTAAAAAGAAAAAATGGAGAGAAAAACTTCCAATCCTTCCCCTGCCTGTGTTCAAACACTTGCATTATCATGACTGATACAAGCTTTTAATATAAGCTTCACGAAACATTCAGTATTAATAATGTTGATCACAAAAGAAAGCATTTTCCCCAAATGTAGTGTTTTAGTTCATCACAAGTTTCAGTATATGATTTCTATATAAAAACATCTGGCTTCAAAGCAAATAATACAGTTTCATAATCTAATTAATTCTTATTTTAAAATTACTCCTTATCATTCTAGAAAGTTACTGAATTACAGAACACCCACTAACATTACTAATTTATCCTAACAACAGCCTAAATACAGAAGAATACTAAATAGTAAGATGTTAGAAGCTCTTATTAAAAAAATCTTTTTTGCTTAAGCAAGGAAAGGTAATTTGAAAAACAGTTAGCTGCACTTACTTTAGGAAATCCATAGCTGCCTCATCAATACTTATCACACGAAGGGTGAGAACTGGGTTCTGCTTAACACTTTCTGGAAGGTTATGATCAACACTTCGGAAAGTTAGGTTTGCTCCCTGTTGGTAAAGCATACAATGATTTACAAATAGGTTGTGTATTTTGTAAAATACATTCTGCAAGACTTTCAAGTGATTGTTAAAGGCCTTGGTATGAAATGATGAAAAGGTGTAGCCTAAGGTCAGTTAACCTTCTTAACAGAGCCTTTCTGGTACTAAATAAAAACATCTGCAGGCTCCAAGATGACAGATTATCCTCTATGCAGAGGTTTGCCTGGTAAGAGGGCCTACTATTGTCTAATCTACAGCTGAGCATGAGACTACAGATTGTTGTTCCCTCAGCCAGGCTCTACTTTTCAATTTTTCTTTTCATCCTTACAGGATCCAAAACTCACTGGACCACAGAAGAGAGTCACAGAAGGTGCCACATTGATTCCATGAGAGCAAAGTTCTCTCAGACTAGAGAAACCCTCCACAGTTATCTTCACTAACCTAAAGTCATACTTGAGATAAACAAATAACTAAAAAGTAGCCTTCCCAAAGTTCAAATCATTCCTGCAGTATAACTATAAAGTTATTCGTTGCTAGATTGCTAGATTTCACTAATAAATATAGAATAAAAATCTTACTATTAACATAGAGTTCTATTACCCAGTATAGTCTCTTCTGATTATTACAAATTCCCCTTCTCTCTAAGTTGGGGACAGAGGACATACCTCCCATATTCTGCAAAGTTAAAGATGCTTTTTGGTTTGGGAGAACAGGGAAGGGGAGAGAAAGAAAAGCAGCAAACTAAAAGCAAAGAATGCTGAGAAAAATCAAAAAAAGGCTTGGGTTATAAAGCCTCCAAAACTCATAAACTAGGAAGGAGACAGACACTGTTGTTGTGCATTGTCTCAACCATTTGGACTTTGTGACAGATTTGTATATCTTAATGTCAGTCCAGAAACCCAGTATGCAGCTATGGGGATTCACAGATATGATGTCATTCCAAAGAGCTACTGAACTCTGTAGCAGTATATTTTCTGGATGGCTTTAAGATGCATCTTTATTAAGAACGTATTTCCATCTACAGGTTGCAAAGATACATGACAGTAAAATTTAAAAAATCCCTCTACAAAATAGCTTCAACCTCCATACCATAAAGGAAGTAATCTATTTCATCTTGGAAACTCTTATATCATAGCCACATGTAAACAGGATTAGGCAGATGAATAGACAAAATACTCTAAAAACTAATGTTGTCTTATTTTACTTTCAATACTTCATTCAAACATGCTTTTTGCTCTAAACTCAAGATTTGCAGGAGGATGTGGAGAACTCAGTGAAGACACTCTGTACTTGAAAAATGGCTCAAACATTTATAAACCAGGAACACTTAATCCAGTACAGAACTACAGCAGTACAGAAAATGCAATATGATTTGTAGTCAGTCATCAGATTAGCTGGTAGATGAAGTTTACCATTGTTTTTAAACTTTAGATTAAAAACAACCTGCAAATTCCTCATGTTTAAAAAAAATATTTAGTCCATTGCCTCTTGTCAAAAATGCCTGCAGACCCTGCAAAGACTATTAATTTTTAACAAGTACTTTGGTCTATTTCATCTTCAGGACTCTCTTTCCCGAATTGTTCATTTTGCCTACAAAAATGTCTGCACTGTCTGCAGTCTTCTTCCCTCTAGCGGGTAAATTGCAAACTACAGCTTAATCTTAAAACCAAAAATGGAATCCATAACGTGGGACAGCAAAATGATCCAGACTCCTGAAAATCTTTAATTCGAAAACGAAGGAAAAGACCTTTGGTCTTCCCTGAAAGCTTGGTCACAATTTTCAACTCGAATATCTAAATATTACTTCCAAATCACCAACAAAATTGCCTTACATTCAGCAGAAGAATACTTACAATGTAGAAGTCACTAAGATCATAAACTTTTCCCTTCCTTTGTCCACGTTGATGTTGATAAACTCCTTTCTGAATGAAAGGCAAGGCATTTGTTCTGTGAAATAATTCAAAACCACTAGTAAAACAATTACATTTATTTAAGCATCTTAGATACAGTGGAAGATATTTTCTAAAACCTTTTTAAAAGGTAATTTATCCTACCTATTTTTTCCAAACTGTCGGAATTCATACACAGTAAGGGATCTGTCACATGTAAAAAAAAATCCAATCAACTCTCTACAAGCATCATGACCATTTCTAGAAGGAAAATTGAAAAACACCTTTATGTTTTTGCATCTATATAAATCCAATTTAACCCAAACATAAATAACATTTATTTTGGAATACGCATTTTATTTCCAATGTTGCATATTGTACAATCTTCTTCTTTGAAAGAGGTATCTGACTATCATCTCTAAACCACCATGCCATTCAACTTCTTGATTTGGACACCTATTTTAATGCAATATTCCTTTTTCCATAACACCTTTCAAGGCTCCATGTTTTAGTGTAACAATGTAATTTTCACTCATTAACTAAAGGATTACTTACACCAGGACTACTGCATTCATTATGGTATATGAAGCCATGTGGCTGAATCCTCAGCTATGTCTAACAAGTATACAGCTCACTGCTTCAGAAAAGCTCCACTTTCAGAGTTGAAGAATATGTTTATGCCACTGCTACTCAATTCAGAACAGTTTCAAAAACTCCCTAAACCTGCAAGTTTAATATGTAAGGAGCTACAAACAAGACACAAAGCTGCCCTTTCCATCCACAGTGGTTGCCACATACTAAGATAAGACTAAAATAATTTTTTATCAGCTGAGGTGCAATGGTTAAGAGCACCATTTTACACAGCCCCTGTGGTAACTGTCCTGCACAGAGCTATGGGTATGATGGTTACATAACGTTGCTTATGGATATTAACACTGTACAACGGGACTGTAAAGCCACTATCCATCAGCCATGTAAAAAATTTTATTATACAAGTATGCATATATATATACACCCACACAGCACTTACTTTTTTTCTAAACATAGGGGACAGAAAGGTACAGTGCAATTAATTAAGAGGGTAAAGGTCATCATTCCTAAATTCTTAGAATTTAAAAGCTTTAGAAAATTTGTGATTACCTCGATATAATCCTACTATCAAATCGTAGCTTGTTAGAGAGCATGCTTTCAGTTAATCCTGATTTGGTCCTTATTCTGCGAAAATAATGCAGCATCTTAATGATACCTATATGCTCACAAAGAAATGTTACATAAAAATCAACTGTTTCAAAACAGCAAAAAATGTGAAGTACGGTATCCTTGGCAACTGGCTGAGGAGATGATCCCTCATAGCTGAATTAGATAGAACTCAGAGTTGTAATGTTGAAGGTGTTCTGTAATTATATCACATGAGAGTACATTCACAGAAGGCATAGATATGAATGGGATATTTTGTTTACATACACTTATATCAAGAGTTAAACTTCTACCACTCACCATACAAACAATCAATGTGTTTTCTTGCAAAAATACCCAGGTTGAGGCTTCTTTAGCCACCTAGATATTATATATTGGCCATATTACTAGTTGCAGAAATGGGAATTTGTCCATGTGATGGGTGGAAGAGACTGAGACTGGTTCTGTTGCCTTTCTTTTTTGAAGAATACAAAGATGACATTTGTTGGAAGGACTTTAGAGCAGGATGTTAAAATGTGCAAAGCAGAGATGTTTGCCTGCAGGTTGAGAAAGATTAACAGAACAAAACTCGGACCTGCAGATTCATTTAATTTTATGGATCACAATGTTTTCTGTTTTTCTTAAGCCATTGGAGTTACTATTTCAATGCTTACAGGCCAGGAATGACACTTAAATGCCAATATGGTTAATTACTGCAGCAGAAATCAAAACATAAAAGAAAAGTACGATTATATTGTGAAGATCTACATTAGCATTTACGGATGCATATTTATGCAATTTTATGCACCTCAGGATAGGAATCTCTAACAGGATGTGACAAGATAGCAAGCATTCAACAGCTCAGAAAAGGCTAGTAAAACCCTGTGATGAAAAAAATCAATATAAGCTCAAGAATGTTCTCCCAGGTTTTATAAATTCTATGAATCAATCATTATACACAGAGAATCCACACAAAAAGAGTCCCACTAGGCAATTATAAGCATGGGAAGGCTCCAAAAAGGGCTTCACATGAAGCTGGTGGATCCAAGCCAGAAATAAAACATCTGGAAAGGCAAACAGACTTCGCAGACCCCAAAATAATAAAAAAATACAGCAGCAAATTTATTTCTAAAAAAAAAAATGACTGCTAGAGAAAACTCACTTTGTTTCATGTAGCGTTCTTTTTCTAAAATGCATTGGTGCCGTCCCAAGTCCCAGAAGTCCATGAACTTCCTTGTAAACATCAGCACGTGTGGATTGCTCTGGGTCACTTATAACAGCTCTGACCAGAAAGAGAAGGGAGAAGCCCTGTGACTATTAGTCGGTTTGAATTTCAGATCTTACATGGTCTTACTCAAGAAAGAAAACACCCAAGAATAACACAGCAATAAAATCTTGGAGTTATCCATTAAGCTTGCATAAATTTGTGATCTTACTTCTGTGTTTGTTTTTACAAATTCTGAACTCTATTACTCAAAAATCAAATATATACAGTAATATTCTGGTAGTGTACTACTATGTAGTAACTTTACATGTATATATGTATTATTTTAAATATATTTTATATATGTATATATAAAATAAATCTCAGGATTACAAAGAGCGGTTTTTTTCCTCATTTCTAGTATTTCTGTAAAAATTCCATCACTGATTTTCTTTATCCATGGCTCCCTCCAAAATCAGTGACAACAGTTACTGGTACTGGCCAGCGACATCATCCAACAAAAACATTGGCACTTCCGCTCCCAAAGCACTGACTACACATCCCATAGATCTCAAAGTCCCATCAAGCAGACAAGAAATGGATGAACTGGCTTCCAAACATTTTGATATTCTCTGTAGCATCAGTTTAACAAGTAAACAAAAGAAGAGACCCTTTAAAAACTCATTAGATTCTTTTTATGTTATTGAAATGGTTCATAATCAGAAGGAAAAAATAATTTTGCCCTGCTAATACGTTTTTATAAACTTGCTCTCTATGCAGATCTATCTTTGCACACATCAGTTACACTGATTTAACTGCAAGATTGGCTCTACTAAGAAAAAAAAAATCAAAACAAAATCAAAACACCTTTATGTTTCCTTTAATAGATATTTTTCATGCAACAGCTCTGAACTAATCTTCCCCGATTAGCATCCTGCTCTCTGATAACAATTTGTTTGGCAGTACTAGCACAGTTATATTTGGAACATAAACAGAGAGATTTTTTAAATTAAAAGTTCATCCTGATGCAGCTGCAGCACTACTGAATGTTGTTTTGACATTGTCAACAGAAGAGTTCAGAGCAGGAGAAGGAATACATGGAAAAAATAAGGCAAAGCAGCTGAAGGAGGTTAAGCACAGAATGGACATCCATGATCCAAGATGCACAAACGTGTATGTTTAATCCAACATCAGTAGGATTGAAACACTTCAATAGGACCAGCACATTTTTAAGATAATTTCTGTAATCATCTGCTTTACATACATCTTTGCAGAGATATGACATGGGACAAGCATTTCTTTAAAAACTGGGGATTTCTGCACTGAACACTTCCGTATTTTTAATCCTGCCACAATAACACTTGGAATTTAACATTGTGCTTCATGACAATCTTGTTTCGTTCATGCAACTTTCTTGATATCTCAGCTTTTAAGTAACATAAAAGCATTAACAGACTTTTAAACAATATAGGTCATTTAAACTGCAGCTGGAACAGAAACAAAGAAAAATAAAATGGTGAAGTGCAATAACATTTCAACCTCAAAGTCTTAAGATCCAATGGGCTATAGTATCAGTACAGATGACTACAGAGGCTGTAAACTAAGCACAGAATATAACATTCTGTGGACTACTCACAGATAATTTTTAGCAAGTGTAAGGTAACATGAAACTATATTAACCTACTTGCACCATCCTATATTGCCATAACCAAACAACTTGAATAAAGCCCTGACTTATTAAAGCATGCTTAAAAATGAGAACAAGTTTATGGGAAAAATAGTAAGGAAAGATGTTTCTACTATACTGATCTGATCTTTACCTGTATGTTACTCCCCCCCAACATATACAGGAATCTTTCTACACAGAAGCAATGCTTTCTCAGAGCTAAAGGGATAGCAGTGAAGTTAAGAGAGCCTTCCTGTACAACCTTGATCAGCTTGATTCATCATTGTGCCTTTTTTTCCTACCTGCCCAACACTGGTATAATATTCCTTTACTCCTGAGGGGTGTTGTGTCAATATTAATAAAGGAATATTAATAAAGCTAAAATTCTCAGAAAAGACAATAAATACTGAAGAAGTGTAAGCACAAGTGAAGCAGGCATTCATGTTTTGCTGAGGTGCAAGAAGGTTACTTCTGACAACTAGTGCTATTGTAAAGCCCTTAAATTAGGTTCAAGTATAAAATTAAAAATTATTCTCAGAAAAAAATGAACTTACACATAGAACTTTAAACTGATCTTTTAAGTTAAATTACAAAGACTTTTCATTTAAAGAATTCTTGCAAATAATTACACTACATAAGACTGCATAAGACTTGGAACGAGATGATCAAAACACCTCCTAGGCAAGAAAACCCACACACTCATGGATCTAAATTCTTCTGTAGGGAAAACTGAAATTTCACATTATAAATTCACTTACCTAGATAATTGATCCACCATCACTTGTTCTACTACAGCCTGTTTTCTCCTCTCTGCAGCAACATCCTCCTGCAATGAAGAACTGACTCAGAGCAAATGAAATACATAACACCAGACACTTTAAATAATAAATTACCCTTTAAGATAGCATTCAGAGGTCACAATCCTACCAATGTCACAATTAATTTTTTCCATCTTTCTGAACAGAGTTCTATTTGCATAACAAATAGATAAATAATATTCTCTGCTACATAATCAAACTGTCTGCGCATATTAGTTGTCAATAAATATGAGAATTTTAATATTTCTGTTGACAGACAGCATCCTTATCTCTGTATTGTTTTCAATAAATTCTGTAAGTACAAGAGAGCCTGAAGAAACTCGCACTATTCCAGGTTTCATGGTTGACACAGATTCCAACTTAGAGAATGAAATTTTACCTTCAGCAATATTTAGTCAAAAAAGTTCTTTTAAGACTTAGTCTCAACACACAATTTTTATTTGCTCCGTGCCACAATAATTTTCTGCTGACACAGGGCAATATGAAAAACCTTTCAGGAAAGATCATCACAAGGCGGAAGGGGATTTAACATGATCTTATTATTATTTTTCTTAGAGTAACACTGAACCATAACCTTGTGCCATTCACTGTAAAATGCTCAGGCATTGATTACCATTTGTTTCATAAAAAGAGAAACCAAAGCACAAGAGGATGGCCCAGGACAGCATGGAGGCCACTGGCAACAACTAGGCCCCAGCATCTCTGTTTTATCTTCCAGATTTCTGAACTTTTTCACTGTACTTAAATTTGCCTTTTTTCCCAAAAAAATAACTTTTCTATAAGAGAAAAGAGAGATTATTGTTTCTGAGGGGTTTTATGCAACCTCTTTGACAACTTTGTAGGTATTCTGAAACTGAAGAATTAAGATATTTTTCTGATTGTTTATTTTTTCACCACACAATTCTTGTGTGCAAACCAAATTCTAGATAGATCAAGCCTTCCCATGGCTGAAGAAGAACCAAAAGTTTGTTCCCAGACACCAGGTAACTGTAAAGGGTAACTATAAGGGATAATTCCACAGACATGTATGCGTATAACTCACAACCTTCAAGTAAATACTGATTGGCACTAGCCAGAAAAAAAACCCAACAAACCAAAACAAAAAACCCCAAATAAATAATGTAACGCTAGACCAGCTGGTGTTTATTCTGAACTGATTTTAAGCCTTAAAAGATTTCTGAATTGTACGAGATGGGGTCTTTTTAGTTTGCTTTTATATTTCGTTTTTGCACCTATCAGAATTACAGGTGCTTTACTTCAGTTACTGGATCTTTGCCCATTAACTGGCACAACAGATATATTAAAAAGCATTATGTAAAGAAGGACACAGTGGTAATACAGAGCAGTGTTTGTTAAAAAACAACATAGTCCATGGACTCCGGCTTATAGAGCCAAACCAGCTAGCATGCTGAAAAGAACACGATTTTTAAAAAAGAAACCTTACACCTTGAATTTCAGTTGAAAACTAGGTCACTAAATGTACTCTTCCATGGAACATCTTCCCATTCAGCTCTTCGACAAAAGCTCTACTATGGATTTACAAAATTGCTGAGGCAAACACTGAACTTGCAGCAGCTCTCACTGGTTAAAAAGTAGTAAATCTTGTTCACAAAATATGATTATTCAGAGGAAACCAACCTTCTTCCAAAAAACCCTGATTTTATTATATATAGTGTCGACTGGCAATCAGACATGTACTATAATCTGTCTTGAATAAGGGAACTTTCATCCCAAACTACAGAAAAATTAAGAGAAATTCTACTTTAACATTAGATTTTTTGGTAATGATTACAGTAAAATGGTATTTTAACATTGTGTATTCTTAAGCAAATTTTTAAAGCACCTTAAAATCAAATGCCAACAACTGAGGTAAAATATACCCAATTGAATTAATATGTATGCAGTTACTACTTCCAATGTTTTCCATTATTCCTACCTGATTCATTGAACCCAAGCTTGAACCCAAGACAACCCTAGAGATGCTCTAGAAAAAGACAGCCAGCCTGTACAACTGTGAGTGCTAATCAATAACAAACGGGCTTCTAAAAGTCCCAGTAACATCTTGCTCAGACACCTGCTGGCTTCCTTTTAAAGCTTGCCAGCTGCAGTGTACCTATTATTTTGTGGTTCGGCACTGCTCTCTTTCTCAGTGTTTTCAGCTTATTTGCTTTAGCATGAAGTAGTTACTCTAATGACACTTCAAAACTTTTTTCCATTACCTTCACCCTATAGTACAGATTTTAAAATTTATTCTAAAAATAATGAACAGGAGGTTCTTCAAGTTCTTCATAAAAGTACTTTCTGAGAAGATTTTCTTATCATGAAAATAAATAGTGAGCTCAGTAGTGCAACATCCATGTTCACTTTGACAAGGCTAGAAATCAAATAAATGTTTGCAATGATACAAAATTCAGTGCATAATGATGAGCAAACAAAATAAATTAAAATTATTATATACTTTTACAATCTCATAAAATTTCTCATGGCTTACTATTCCATGAGAAAGTTTGAATGCTAACTGTTCAACAATACCTTCAGTTATGAAAGCCATCACTCTGTATATGCAAATACTGAGTCATGCAATATCAAACCTCAAGGTTTTTCATCACTGTAAATAAACCTAAATTCAAGGCTTAGCTTTAGATGGGCAAGCCTCCTATTGCTCAGTCCTAAGAAGAGTAAAAATTGCATCTATGTAAGAAATTAAAGAAACATATTGGGTACATCCATAGAAGAAAAGTTTTAATTCCCCTCTACACATGCCAGTGACGCTGTACTTGTTTTCAGGGCTCCCTCCTTCCCAAGGTCAATAGGGACAAGAGGAACCTGAAAAGGATCTGACAGAGGATCAGAGCTAAAGCAACTGAAAGGAGAGGCTAAGGGAGCTTGGGTTTGTTTAGTTTGCAAAAGCAGCAGCTATGAGGCATTCTGAAAACATCCTACAACCAAAAGAAAGTTAAAAAGAAGACAGAACCAAACTTTTTTGACAGTAGCCAACAGAATAACAGGAGGCGAAGGTTACACACTGAGCCTTGGGAGGCTTGGTATGGGTAAGAGGAATTAGAGAGATGCTGTAGAAGCTCCATCCTTGGAGCTTTAAGACTGAGTCAAAGCTGTGGCTGACCCAGTCGAGTACCAGCAGCAGAGCCCAAACAGCTTAGAGAGCCAGTTCTCATCACATACTCCATTTCAGGAGTTAATGAGGGAAAACAGACTGTTTACTCTAGAAACAAGTCAGAGTAAGAGCTCATGGAATCCATGGATCATGGAATACAGGCTCAGGTACAAGCTACAGTCCAGAGCAAGTGTAACAGTATACTCAGGTTCACTCAACTTACTCAGTTTATCTTACTTGTATGTATATATTTGTATTTGTTATTCATAATTTGCATTCTCATTTACATACATTACTACACAAAATACAAGCATTGCATATAAGACTAAAAAAAAATGCCCACTGGATTGCTCAGTTCAGGTCCCATTGAAACAAATGTTTAAACTCCCATGATTTCAATGGGTGCAATTACATACTAGGACCAAATCACCAAAGGCCTAACTTCTGTTGAACATCTGGGAAGTCATTCTACAAGTCTAGACCGTTAACAGCATAATACCACCCAAAATACTTACCGCTTCTGATTTCCTTATACTGTGCCACATATTATAGGGCTTGCTTCTGTAGCATTGTTGCAGAAGAGCTTTCTCATCAAGAGCTGTAAGATCATCATGATGGCCATCTTCAAGCTGTGTACCCTCCAGAAAAATACATGCTTTTCATAAATCAAATGTAATTAATTGTAAGAAAAGCAAACAAAAAACCCCCACACAACACATTTTCCTCAACAATATATTTAAAAGTACTTTTCTTTTTTTTTAAAGTGTCTACTTCTTCCACTTCATGCTAATTAGAAAAAGAATTTAAGCCTAGCTTTCTACAGAAAGTGAACTTACAGATCTTGCTCTCTAGTCTTTCCTTGTATCTTTTGAATACTTACCAGCTTTCAACCATATTGAAATAATAAAAAAAAAAAAAATAATCTCAAAAATACTGTGTTTCTACAAGGTTTGTGAAAAATCAGCAAGTCAGAGAAGGTAGACTGTTAGTATCTCTCTGAAGAAGACAAGAGCTCATCCTTTTTCTGTTTCACTCAAGAACAGCCAAGAGAAAGCAGTGGATTTTCCATTATGTATTCGCTCAAAGTTCACCATTGCAGAGATGTTGCTTTTTGACCAGAAAAGAAGTTAAATACAGTCTAGACAGGGAAAAGCCCAAACATACTGCTGAACTGGGTCTAACAGACTTGTAAATAAGTCCGAGAGAGTTACAGAAATATCTCCTACATGGAGGATATGAAGAAAACTGACAAAGGAGACCGTGTTTACAGAAGTCAAGAAAGAGGGAAAATGGGAAAGAAATCAAAAGAGTCGGTTTTGTTAGCTATGCACCTCTAGGAGCAGCTTCTCTTCAGAGAATAAAAGTTATTACCAGTTCCACTAACCAGATAAAATATCTTGATAAAGTATCTTGAATTCTAAAGAGGTTCTGATTTTTTAATCAGGTAGTGATAATATCTAACACAGAAAATTATTCTACTAAACATTATATTAAAATCTGTCATAGGAACTGACACACATGGTTTCTAGTGCTTAGCAAGTATCTTTCTAGAATCCAAAATCACCAGAATAGGCCAGTCCTGCTTTTTCTCTCCCATTATACACTTGCCATCTACTTCTTCAGTTTCAGATTAACTTGGCTGCTCCTGTAAATACCCTTTTGATGGGCCTGCAGTACAGCATATAAAGGAGTCACTCCTTGGTAAAACAGATGACAGCAGAGTGTCAGACTAGTATGTAAGTGTGGAATCATTAAAAAAAAAAAGTAATACTGCAACAAATTCCCAGAACCGACAATCTTAACTGCCACCAAACATAATACTAAACAAAGTAACAGAATTGGTTTTTTCACTCAACTCTTTTACTCACATAATGTTTACTTACAAATACTTGCAGGTTCTCCAAGTTTTATCTGAACACTAAAAGCGTGATTTAAGAGGGGAAAGCCCCTTTAAAACTATCATCAATATGTGTACAACAATAACAACAACATGTGAACATAATTTTTGTCTTATGTAAGACCTTCCCTTTTCATTCAACTGAACATCAAGCAAGTAAAATCAGTAAATTCATTGTTATTCATCACAAACCTTTTCTCTGAAAAACAATGAGCACAGTATGTTTCCTCTACATCTGCATACTTAACTTTTCATTAAGTGGACATCTACCCCATCAGCAGAGTCTAGCATTTGACCAGTCCTCACAGATGTTGCTTACTTTTGTTTCCTGTTTCCTTACACCTACAATGATGTATCTTGCTCTGTGCAACCACCCTTCTCCACTCTCTCTTTCAGAACAAGAAGAAAGTTGGCTTTTTTCACCCCTTTGTTTTCCAGTTTCTCTCCACTGATCTTCCCTTGTTTGCATCTTACTTTTAATTTTAAAACATAAAAGAAAACTGGCAGAATTAATACATTTTGCAGTCCAACTGTACTGGATCTTATACAGCGTCAAAGCAAGAAGTACAGAGAATATATTTCATTATTTTAACCCCATATTCCTTTCCATTTTCAGTGTTAATAGTTCTCTGAGGTACAGATTACATCTTTCACTTCTCCTTTTTTAAATCCTATATACAGTCATAATTTAATAGAATAAGCATACTCAGATTCTCAGAGAACCTCAGTTTCTTGCTCTGGAACAACTGAAACAAGCTTCCTATATTTTATTCCCTACTCAACATTACATGCTGAAATTACCTGGTTTTATTTTACAATTAAAAATGGAAGAAATTAATTGCACACACATGCAAACCTCTCCAAACACTATAATGAAACACCAACGTACATTTGCTATTTAAAAATGCAATTACTTCTTTGCCCAGCTACCTTTATGGAAGCTTCTGGACACTGGAGGTGGTCTTTTTTCTTTTCTGCAATTCTCTGAGAATACTGCTTATATTCTTCCCTCAGATCTGCTTCATACTGACGATACTTCAGTTTATATTTGGCTGTTGGGGACGGCAGATTTTCTGGTATTGTCTTCTGCTTCAAAACAAAATGCTAAAGCAAAGAGTAATCAATATAAAAGCCTCTGGTTGATCTATTCAATGAGAACAGCATTATTATAATACCTATCCAGTATAAATTCTGAAACATCTTGACATTAAGAAAAAATGCAAATATGACTGCACACTCAGGCTTAATTTTCATCGATTTCTTCATATTCTGCCATTTTTAAATTTTAAAAGTACACGGCCAAACGGTTTTACATCAGTTTTAAAGAGAGAAGCCAAGATACAGTGGTTCTATCCTACAAGATAATGTTACAAATCACTAAGATGGGAATTCTGACATCTGATTTTGGATGGCTGAAAATGGGCTGACGGATGTTTTTAGTCAGTGCTTGGATGACAGATGAGTATTAGTACTGGAACCTCCTTCCCTAGAACACCAGCTGAAAAGGTTAAGTACCTTCCTAACTTTACATCCATCTCAGCACTCTACACAATGGAGGCTGGATCAGTAGAAACAGCAGCAATGACAGAAGGCCAAGACTACATTCTTCTTTCTCTCCCTGAATAACTTACACCTTCAATGTTTAAGTGATATTCCTTCAACGCTAACAAAACTAAGACAGCCTTATCTACCATCCCTACTTGAAACATCTCATCCTGCAACAGCAGTCTAACAGTCCTGTTCTAGAAAATAATTTTTCAAAAACTCAAAAGATTTATGTTCTTGAAAGGGCAGCTTTCTCTTTCAAAAGAGGATCCACATCCCTTTACTGGTTAATTCCTGAATGATAAGGCTATATTTAAATTATTCTTCCGAAAGTGACCTATTTTGGGAAGATTTACTTTCAGAGTCTGTTATTGAAGAAGCTGGAACATTTATTGCTAAAGGAATACTCAGTCGGGGCCCCAGAAGCAAGCAATGCAGAAATAAAGGCCGCTCAGAGGAATACATTAAAATATTTTAGAACTGCTTGAAAACCTTCTCCAAAAAAAGAAGGGAAATAAAAAAAAAAAAAGTCAGGCAAAAAAAGAGAGAGGGAGAGCAAAAGAGGGTAAGCGAACAGAAGATACATTCCTGCACATTCAGCACTTCAGTATTTAAGACATAATGAAGGCAGAAGGGAAGCACACAGGAGATAAAGGAAAGCAGAGAAGAAAGGGATAAAGACCCTGAGAAACAAAGCCATACAACCTTCTGTTAGCCTTCTTGCAGCTAAACAGAATTATATGTATGAACCTTATATTTTAAAAAATTAGTAAAGCAAGCGGTGAAATTATAGGCATCCAGAACTAAAAAGAGTATAGCAACTCAAGTATGTTTGCACTGCCCACTTACAATGCAGTACAGAGGAAAATAACCTATCCGTAGTTACATGTTTACAGCTCCATCTTAAGACATGTGTAAATACCTATGTTGGGCATACAGATATTCTGAGAATTAGTACATTCTTAGTCCATTATTTAAAAAAAACACTTAACCATTTCAGTTTTTATTTAAATGCAATTTTTTTTTCATGTTGAGAAACCATTTGGTTATATAAGTAAACATATAACATGATGATCTTCGCAGATTCACCTTGAGCTCAAGTCAATGTGGAGTCCTGCCATACGAGTCACTATATTATTTGTACCAAGGGGCACAGGTTATGTACACATTAATCATTTTTCCCCTCTAGCTACACTTCTGTTTTAAGAAATTCTAATGAGGGTGTTTAAGTTTATGTAAGTTAAATATTTTTGAAATAATGGATTTTTAAACAGTGTATTTTCCAGTAGTTCCAAAAAGAGATAATATTGATGTTAGGATATTTCCTGCATCCTAACCAAATAAAAATGTACTGTTACTAGTAGATTTTCACTATGATTATGTATGGTGCATGATTATGACAGAAAATAATCATGTAGGTAGCACTGTTCCTGAACAATCATGTAGGTAGCATTTCTGAATTAGTTTAAAGCTCTAGATATCTAATCTCTCAAATATATAGGGTTTACAAACAGAAGACTACTGTTTGCAGTACTTCAGCATTTTTCCTTTATCACATTTGAAACAGTCAAAATACTGATGAAATGACAGCAGATTAAAAATAGTCTCTCCAATAAACTAGTTCCTGTCACACAAAAGAAGCTAAAACATAATGCATTTTCAGACTGTATACTATAGTACTCTACTACTGAACTGCTAATGTTATTTTCTCAGTGTATATTTTTTCAGCTACTTTACCTCTGTTTTCTTCTGACAAGATTTTCTAGACAGCTGTTTAAACTAAAGGAAAAGATTAAATACGTATCAATGATCAAAAAAACCTGTCACGTTCATTTTTTTCAAATTTAATTTCAGTATAAGAGTTCAAAGGAAAACTTTTCCTGCATTCAGGGAACTGTAAATAACTGACTAATTAAATTAATTCTTAAAGTTGTCATAGTGGATATTGATCCTGAGCAGTGGATTACTGATCTTCCTTATAAAGCATCTAAGATTAGTGGAGATTAAGTTTCTTAGTCATTCAGCAAAAAAAATGCTGACATGTGATCAAGAAATTTTAAAAATAAAAGTGCTCTGACAAATTGAACATAATTCTAGAATTCTGTTTTAAAGACAAGAGACTTAAAAAAACCCCTATGAAATGGCTGCATGTAACTCCAAAAGTTTCCTTTTCACCAAAACTATTCTTCCATAGAAATAATACTTACTGTTTGTAAACTTGGGTTTTGTCTTGAATTATACACTTACTACTATCGATCTTTATTATTTTTCTAAATTTCACTTTGTTTAGAAAGAGAAACCAAAGTTAGATGCTACCTCAGAAGTATTAAGTTTTTCAGTTGCTTAATAAAGCTAGCTATTAATGTATCTCTTCAAAAATTAGTACAATGAAAAGGATGAGTGTATCAATCAACAAAGAAGAGCTAAAGTATTTAAGAAAATAGGATTTTTAAAATAGTCTAGAGGCTTCTCAGTAAAAAGTACTTTGACAAAAATATTTTGGACCAATAGCACTTGGAGATATGAGTTTAACCAAAATTATAAATTGTATAATAAAGCTAAGTATGTTTTTCTAAATTACTGCTAAAGGGGCATATTTTAAAGATACTTGTAGTGACAGACTGACCTGTTGAGCCTGATGATGCTGCGCATATGGCGCTTGTAATGATGTTCTCCAACCTGAAGATAAATCTAGAGGGCATGTATGAGGATAACTTCCACTGTATGGTATGTAAGAGTTCCCATCCTAAAATTACAGAAAAAAACCCCAAAGGACAAGCAATTGCAATTGTTTTATGTTGAGTGATATTTATATAAACTCCTGCAACACATGAATTCTAAAAATTATTCAAGACAGAATTAACTTATAATTACCTCTTCATCGGAATCTCTCAGCCTCCCTAGATCTAGGCATGGCACCCTGCAGGAAGTTAAAATTATTTCAATAGCAATATGCTTTCTTATTTTTCAATTACAACAAAAGCAAACTGCCTATTAGTTATTATTATTAGCACCTTCACAAAAATTTCCCTGCTATGAACAGTTTCACTACAGCCGGAGATGGCCTACTTGGCAAATCGCTGTTAGCCCCTCTTCCTCCAGTTCAGGAACTGGTCACTGAGCTTCTTCCTCTTCCCTAGTTGCAGAGTACCCTAGGAGCCGTGAGTGGCCACCACAAGGCCCTTCTTCAATCCCAGCAAGCCCATCCTGGCTTCTCTCCACTTCCCAACAAGAGCTGCTGCAACAAGATCATAAATCAGGGATTCCTTATTCCCGTCTTCTACAGCAGGTCTGTGTGAACATCCCTCTATAATCAGTCACTGGAGAGGCAACAGGGAAGCAACAGCTCCTTGGGATGCAAACCTTCCAAACCTCTTGGAAGAGATTAACACAGTCGAAGCCAACTATACTTCAGTATTTATTCTGCTTAAAGAAATGAAGACATCTCCAATTCATGAAAGAATCTCTGTGCCTTCTGTCTTTACTCCAGGTACACTCCAGAGCACCATGAATACATATTTTTTTATATTTTACCACCAATATTTCCAAACAACCCTATTATAACAAGATTACTTCTTGGAATAAATTGTCCTTAATTTTCAGTCTTTTTTTTCATTAGAGAATAACAGTACACAGAAATCAAAGTTCTTTGACTTCAATATGAACAATCCAAGGTCCATGGACCAATCCATGGTCAGACATACTTCTAAAATAATGTATGAAAGATACATTGGCTGTAAGGTATTTCAGTAAACAAAAAGACCTAAACTATCAAACACGGTTCTTGGAATAGCAGATGTTGCTTATCTACCAAAGTCACTGTAAGGTTTTAAATGTTATATGCACTGTACAAAATTTCCCACTGCTTGTAAAAACCCTTCACAACAGTTTCTCTGTAATTTTTAGTCTAATACCTGCAAAGAAGGCCAATATTTAAAAAAAAAAAAAATGTTTTTATGTTTTTGCGGACTATTATATTAAAAGCATTCAAGAAAGACTAGGTATAAATATGAAAGCTCCGAGTACAACTCTACCGTTAAGCTCAACCAAATGTAAATCAACTTAATTCCAATGGAAATAATGCATCAAATATTCTACCCTAAGTATCAATCATAGAAAAAAAACCTATGATGATAAATTTCATGGAACACTGAGTTATATATCTATACAAATGCAAATGCATTGTGTTAATAATGCACAATTAAAAAAACTGATCAGAAATAGAAGCAGACTTACTCTGGTGGGCGAGGACCATGAGTAGCCTGTCTGTCTGGTCTCCAGCCCTAAAAGAACAACACATGATATACTTACAGCGATTAGGATTAAAATACATAGTTCTCTAGTTCAATTTCCCCTGGAATATTTAAAATCAGTGCCTCAAAGCATCTGTCTGACATATTTGACTGAGATGCTACTAACAGAAGGGCAAAACAAGAACTTTTCATTGGAAATTGATTCTTACAGATCATGAGATTAAAGACTGAATATTCATCATGACAGAAAGATTTCCAGCCATTAAGAACCTAGAATCCAGACAGTATCCACATCGGCTGTAAATAATGCATTAAAAGTAACCCATATTCCTGAGACTTTGTACAATCACTGCTCACAAGGTTTTAGGTCACATCACCCCTCAGTCAACCCTTAAACCAAAACCACAATACTGACAGCCAGCTAGCTCCCATGGACCTAGCTCAGACCCCAAAGAAGCCCTGATATCTGTGTAACTATCATCTCAGCTTTAGTATAGCAGCACATGGTGTTGGCTAGGCGCTTGTGTAATCACACTGTTTATTTTGCATGGCTGTGTACCACACAGATCTCCAAACTAAACTGAGCAAGAGCATGACAAGAAGAAAAGACTAGAACCAAAGCTCCATCCACCCCACTATGGTGGCTTCCTGAAAACAGCCAACAGCAAATCCCTAGGGAAGACTATTTGACTGGGGCAAGCACACAGTAACAATTCCCCCAACTAGCCTTCCAATCTAAAAAAAAAAAAAAATGTGGTTCAGGGATGTTCTGAACCAGGGCCAGCATCTTTGTTTTCACACTCTTCAGCTCACACCTCTCAGCATCACAGTCTGAACTGACAAGACAACCAATTTCCAGCGGTGGCCTAACACCTTTCACGATTTGAGAGCAGTCACAAAACTAGAACTCCTTTCTTGCCAGACACCCTCGTAGTCTGCTCCTGAAAAAGAAGTTCACGGTTCAGCAACACTACCCTCTAGTGTCTTCAAAAAAGGGTTTTCAGGTTTAAAAAAATAAGTGTTTTTCTCCAGTAAAGTCGTACATAACAAACACCACCACCTTGTGGTCAAGTGTGTAAAAAACCGTTAAGAGATCCAACACAATTTAGTCTTTTCTTGAAACTATATGCAACGCATTAAATCTCAAGTATATAATTTTTCTGTACCATTTCAACTGTGACCACATTCTAGATGTTAAAGTCTTAATGTAATTCCTTTTCCAGAAGTCATCAAATCAGGAAGAAAGCAAACAAAAATCATCCTGAAGACTGTCCACTTTTACAGGGTGAAGCACATAGTTTCAACCTAATTTTAATCTATGATTTAGTTTTGCAAGCCACCTAGAATCACATGTACTAGGGACTCTAAATCTGGAAACAGAGAGGCACATGAAAGGGAAAAAGAAAGGGGGGATGAGAGATTAGAGAAAAATAGACATTATTTTCTTTTACAACCTACACTAAATGCCCCAAGTGTTCTTGTGCACAGGTATTTCATTCTCAAAAGACTGGTTAAAAGGTAACATTATAACAGTGATGTGATATCATTTACAAAAGGTCCTTTTTCATTCCAAATCAAACAAAACCAGCAACTTGGTAGTCAAACTCCCAAGAACTTCTGATGGGGTCATCCAACAAATAAGGAAGTTAAATGGGTGCTTGGGGGCTGAGGGAAGATTATCAATTAACTTTACTTCATGGACATGAAGTACGTATCTGTGAGAAAAATCAATTGTTAGTAACAATATTAATATTTACCTTAGCCGTAACATAAAACAGTGGCCCTCTGAATCCAAGATAGTATTTTGTACTGATCAGGCTTTCAAAAGTTAGCCTGAAAGTTTCTGCTAGTGATCTTTTTGAGGGCTGCACAACTACCTCATCTCAAAACACAATTAGAAATACCTGGAAAACAAAATTCCCCTTCATACTAAACGCAGAGCACTGAGATTCATTTTACACATCAGTCTGAAATCATGCCTTTTGAAATTATGTTTTGGGGGTTACTTATTTGCAAAACAAAAAGATGTTACTATTTCACCAACAGCCTGAGACAGTACAGGTTCAAGCCTCTGTTGCTCTTAATTGAAAGCAGGAGTTCATTCCCGAGTTCTCCACATCCCAGTTAAGTACCCAGAATATCAGTTGGTTTAGAACAGCTGTTTTTATTGGAAATTCGCACCTTCATTTGAGAAGCTGTCATACTAAACTATCACTTTCTGACAAAAATAATTTCTTTAGAAGTTTCCTTCTCTACAGAATGTATTATAATATCAAACTAAGAACCTTCTGAAGTATGATTAAAATATTTGATAAAATGACAAAGGAAGGAAAACAACCATAAACCTTCCATTAACATACCTGATGTTTCTTCCCCGTCGATGGCAGCTGAGCCTGCCTTCGAGGGGATGCAGCAACTCCTTTAACTTCCAAATCCATGCAAATTCAATGACAGCTTTCAGAATAAACTGAAAAACAGAAAAGGCTATTGAGAAAATCATGTATTTTTAATGTAAGTACTTCTGCAAAAAAAACCATTATTGAATTAGAAAGAACGTGTCTGTCACCAGTAATTCTGGGTATTGTCTTCAGCAAGCTATGAAATGTTACTGGCTTCCCTTTTTCACCACCTCTTAAATTCCAGTCCTTCCTTACTAATGCTTAACTAGTTTCCTGTTCAAATTTACATCTTTGCCTCAAGTTTAACTCCCTCTCTCCCTTACACTTCTTGATACCTTCTCATACCAGTATTACTAATTTGCTACCCCTTGATGACATCAAACCTTTTTTACTCTTCCCATACTGCTGCTGCCTGGCTCTCAACTGCACCGTGCCCTGGGACCACATATTTTCAGGAAGACGTAAGGGCCTTCCGCACAGCCGGCCTCCCAGAGCGACATTTTATCAGTACGCTACCTTCTGCTCTGCTGATTTCTCCTTGCACCCAGGCAGTTTTGAACCAAAAGCCTATCATTTATTTCTCTGGAATCGGATGCTCCATTTTCAACTCACCCTCCACCAAAGCTGATCCTCTTTCTACCTACAGAGCAGGTTTTAACTCCCAAGTACCCTTTCCTTCACCACACAGGACAGCTGCAGGGCCTGCTCCAAGACCTGCCAGCCGAACCCCTTTCTGCGGGCACTGAAGATGAAGAGCCGCTGTCTTCACACGACCTCAAGCCTCTCAGTGAAATGTAGTATCCTCCCAGCTGAAGGCACAGGGGGAAAGGAGCGTTGTTGCACTTAACACGCCGAAATAACTTTATCACAAATAACAACGCTATAGCGTATAGGGGAGTAATAAATATGTTTATTCTCAGACAGCTCCACGGAAACCATGTATCCTCCCGGGAGCACACTGAGGCAGGGCCCAGGAGAGGCCCGGGGCACCGGCCGGATCCCGAAGGGGTCTCCCCGGGGCGGTCGCACCGCCGGCTGACGGAAAGCGCCCGCCCCCGTGCGTCTCCACGGCAACCGCACCCCGCCGCCCCCTGAGGCGCAGGAGCGGCTCCCGCCCGCGCCCTACCTGCCCGCCGCGGCACCGGCCCTGCCGCCGGCCGCCCTGGGGCCGTGCCGGGGACTGCAGCGCGGCGGGGAGGGGCGGGCCGGGCCAGGCTTCGCGCGGAAGTGTCGCAAGCCGCCACCTCAGCCGAGCGGGGAAGGCGAATCCCCTACTCCTCCCGAGGACATACCCTGCTCGCGGCACGGCTGCGAGCCCGAACCTCCCTCCCGGCGCTGGCTGCGAGTCTGCCAGCCCTGCCCCGGCGGCCACCCGCGAGCAGCGCTGGGCGCTTGCACTGCACAGGGCCGCGTCCTCAACAAACCCCGGCGGCTGAAATCGGAGACTTCACAAGAGCGGCAAAATGCCTCACGGTGAACGTTTGTAGCCCCGGGTCAGGAATATAGCGACTACCCCAAGGCAGCTCAATGCCTCACAAAGGCTTCAAGCGGCAGCAGCATCCTAGCCTGTGGGTGCTGGGAGGTGGAAGCCACAGCGCTGGTGATTCAAACACCGCCCAAGGCAGTGAAATCCTGCGGGTAGGAAGGTGCCCAGCAGTGGTGGCAGCGCCCGGAGGGCAGCAGTGCTGACCTGCAGCCACAGCAGCTCTCACAGCAGAGCGAGCCACCGAGCCGCGAACAGCAAACGCCATGGCAGTGCCGCCGGTTCCCGCTCCTTCACTTCCTCTGATCGAAGGCTTTGAAATTAGTTTCAGTTCACTTTAATTAGCCTTATTAGTCATCTCAGAGGATAGCCTCTATGCAATAACAATTTTTTTAAACAATTTCAGTTGTCTTGAGTGACCAGACCTACACCAGTTATTTTTAAAAATCAAATTGTGCCCCAAGTACCAGTCCCAATTCATCTGTACTGTCTTGGAGGAAAAACCTGTCACCCCTTGAGAAACCCTGGCTTTTTGGTCAATCAGTTTTCCAAAGATAGGCAAAATCTCACTTAATGCAAAACTACTAATATACTGATGCTAAGGATGTATTTCTGGATGCTGCTACTTCCAAGCCTGTGTGACCTATTTTAAGAACCGAAGAACATAGCATGTTTCTACACAAGAATGAACAATTCATTCCATTTCAGTGAGTGACACAGTAATAGCTTTGGTCCCCTTAACTACGGTACATTTCCTCCATAAAAACAAATACACGTTTATTCTTACAGGAAAATAAGATGGCAAGAGTTCAGGCTTAAA
This sequence comes from Strix uralensis, assembly GCF_047716275.1. Classification (NCBI taxonomy): domain Eukaryota; kingdom Metazoa; phylum Chordata; class Aves; order Strigiformes; family Strigidae; genus Strix; species Strix uralensis. The sequence goes on from NC_133976.1 coordinate 43,021,931, forward strand.
ATCTATGCACTCATAAACCAGAAAATTGAACAGCATTGTACTGTCAGACCGACCTCTAATGTAATTCCTGTCATTAAAGAGTGGCAGTTCCACAGACGTGTGTTAAGTGAACAAAAAATGAGTAGAAAATAAAGGTATGGACAAAAATGATTCTGGCAAAGGATAAAAATGCTTTTAACACTGACCTAAAAAAGCCACGAGCAAGTTGGCATAATGTATTGAAAAAAGAACCCCATCCAACCCCCACAGTTCTTGAATGATACACAGCAATACTGATACAAGAAAAAGTGTATTACAATGAATCATTTATTGTGTTAAAATAAATATGAAACAGGGATATAGTACTGATAGGTATCAATCATTAGGGAGCTGCTGAGTTCAACCAGTGACAGGTGGGAAAGAAAAGTGATCCAGTGTAATGCATTAAGGTTTAAATTGACATACAAAACGATACATCATTCTTGAGGAGACAGCAAACTCAAAGATAATTATTTTAAAATAGTGTTTGTGGCTAAATTTCTCTCTCCAAATAAAGAAACCTGACTATGAATGCATCTCTAAGACTTAACCCATACTGCTTTTCATTCACCCCCTAGAGAAAAGCTTTCCACAAAGAAAAAAATTCATCAGTGCATGCTTTTTAATGAAAAGTCACAGTTCAAGTGGCACCACGCTTACTAGTTACATTTATGAAACATCTATTCTTTATAATCTTAATTACAAGATATTCTAGTATTTCAGTGAAGCATCAGATATAATTACAGTGCATTGTATACAGAGTACAGAAATATTTGTATAGGAAAAAAATAAATAGAAAAAATATGTAAACATCCCGAGTGAAATTCTGCTGCCACTGAAGTCATAGAACCATCATAGATAGGAGCACAGGCAGTATTTCACCCCTCTTTTTAAAGCATATAGTAGTGCACATAACTTCAGAACAGTTTAAAGTGCATACAACATTATAAAAAAAAAAAAATCATAAGTGTTCGAAAGTTTTACGTATGCAGATTTCATTCGTATCTATTACGTCTCCTCAATCCTATCTCTTCTGATTCAATGGCATCTTTGTTTATCATTTCTTGGTCTTCTACCACATCTGGCTCAAACTGATGTACTTCACATTCATCATATAATTCATGCTCTTCTATTTTGTAATCATTATCAACATCCTCAAGCAGATCTTCATTACTGTCATCTTCTCCATCATCCATTTCTTTCTCTTGAGAATGTTCAGCAAATGACTGAATGAGATCTTCAAGCTTCTCATTACAAATGTGGCTGACATCTTATAATTCACCAAAAAAAAAAAAGGCAAGCTTAAATTACTACAACTACTCCTAATTTCAGGATCAGTTTAGAAGTGGAATATTTATTTTTTTATTTGTTTTTTATTAAGACAACTAATGCAAAAATTCCTCAAATTTCTAGTGAACCATTCTTAACATTTAGTATTTCTCTTAGACTATTATGCACTTCTTGGAAGTCTCCAGTTGAAACTAGTATACAATTTGCTGTTTAGTGTATTATGCAAGCATTACCCACAGCCACAGAGGTCCCCATCTGGGAATCCTCAGACTAAAGTTAGTCCAATACTAACAGACTGCTTAGGAACTCAAGAAGCCTGTTTTAATAAAGCAGAACATGACTGTGTGGTCTATCTTAGTTCAATGTCTTTTAGCACCGATTGTTAAAAAAATCATGATGTATCAAAAATTTGAAATCAGATACACCTCAAACAGGAAGAATGGTACTCCTCCCGAATAGAATTAATTCCACACACATTACCTAAGATGCAAGAGCTGAACAACATTATAGTAAGATCTGTTTATCCTTTTCAAATATAAACTACTTAGTTATCTAGCCTGCTAGAAATCAAAGTACCTTGCATCTTGTTTTCTGATTTATCCAATCCACTTTCTTTCATCAGTCGTCTAATTGATTGGAGCTGTGTCATTATTTCATCTTTCTGCTCACAAGCTAAAGCATTAACACTAGAAAAAAAGACAGATGTCAACAGCTGAAAGATTACCTTGGAAGTGAGTGCTTGGTAATAACACACAAGACTGAAGTATTTCCTTCCATGGATAAATACCATAGTTAAAGTTAGCAACATGTTTAGGTCAAGCTTTTCTTTGAGAACTGTCTCTTGAGAAGTGGGGAGCCATAACACAGACCTACTGAATAATCTAGTCACTGAATTCTAACATTGGAGCTTCAATGGCCGAGTAATGACTACTGAAAGAAACAATTACCCAAAGTAATTTTATTTTTAGTACAACAATGCTTAATCCAGGACTTTACAGTTTAGAGGCTTTTCTTATTTCAGATTTTGTTTACTCTCTCCCCTCCCCAGCGCTACTAGAAATTTGTTAGGTAAGTTGGTCAGTGAATTTGCTGCTTAATAGTTTCAGCACATATTAAGTTCAGAAGTACACTAAAGGAACAATCATTAAATTCTGCATGTTTAAAACTAGGCTTCATAAAGGATGTCAGTCTACACAAAAAGGACCACATGGATATTTTTATTTCTAGTAGACAGGTAAGGCCCTATCTTCTTAAGAACAGAACATCTCTAAAACTACAAGGAGGTTATATTATTTATTCCCTTGTTACACTACAACAGAGAAGTTTTATTTCCCCAAAACACACACAATCACTTAACAGGTTCACTTCAAAACACAAAAATAAGCAGCTATATCTTGATAACTAGTTTTGTCTTCTAATTATATAAAAAGGAAGAAACTCTTTCTGCTACCAGAAATCTAATTCCCACATGGGCTTTCAAATGCCACTGAGCTCAAGTGTTTTTTTTCAGTATTAGTCTCCTCTGTCAATATTAAAGTTTAACTTGTTAAGCCACAGTAACGTGATCATAAGTCTGAGCTTTTGCATTTATGTTTGGTGAACAAGAGACGGGAGGTATCTGTGGAAAAGATCACAAATTGCAGAAGAGGTATTACCCGCAAAAGGCAGTAAGTAATTAAAGACGGTTCCTAAACACTGTTCCTTACCTATGTATCAGGAACATTTTAAGAACTCTGTTAACATTTTGGAGGATTTCAATTTACAGAAAACAATACTAACTGAGAAACACTCACCAGTTCGACAGTGGATCCAACTGAGTCAACAAGGAATTTAACATTTTCTCTGTCTGTGCTAGATGCTGCTCCAGTTCTAAAAGCTGATGCTCTTAACAAAAGAAACAAAAAAAAAAGAGGCGAGCAGGGTGGTGGGCAGGAGAAAAAGAACATTGTAAGAAATGTATTTACAATACCGAAAGGATACTGATTTATGTTTTTGGTTGGGCAGATGAGAAGTTTTTTTCTCTATAAAATTCTAGAATATGAAAAGGGAGTGGTGGGGCTAAGAACAGAAGCCTTACTACGTGTGACCAGAAGTCTTTCACATCCAATAACCTGTCTCCAATAGCGCCTAAACAGAGGACACCTTGGTAGAAATGGAGCAAGAATGTGGCTCTCAACTTTCCAGCCTCAAAAACTATGCAGTTCCAAGACTTCCTGAGGTATAAGTAGTGTATTTATACTTAATATGCTGTCATGAATTTGCCCACTCACACCTTACACATATATTCAACATTTAATGCACTACAGTTGTGAGGAGTAACTCCTCCTAAAGTACTACTGAACTTTGAAGAAAGAAGAATGCAACACGAAAGGATGGTGAGTAGGCAGTGTAGCAAATTGCTGCTGAACCTGATTACAGATCTGGTGTACAGAGACACCAAAACAGGCTGCTAGTTTTTTAATTAACTAAAAATGTGTCTATACAAGGGGCAAAAAAAGTCTGAAAACAGCTTAACTTTCATGTACCATAACTTTTTCTCCAAAGGAAAGCCCACTTCTTGGCACGTGCAGAATAGACTGAATCAGACAGTCAAGAGTACTCTGTATCATGAAGAAAAAGATGGTATCATTTATTCTGTCTCTTCTATAAACTTTTAATGTTTTTGACAGGTCTTTAATTTGGCCTAAAAATTCAAGAGTCTCTATACTTGGTTATCCATACTGTTCCATTATCAACACAGTTCAATTCTAAAGCAGATCATTATATCCTTTTTTAATACCCTATAAATCTAAAGATTATTATATTCTATTTAAACATCCTATTCTACTGAAGAAAACTGAACAGATCTTAGATGAGAAAAACATCAGACATTAAAAGGCAGAGAATCATACTATATTACTATAGCTGTTTTAAAAAAACATTACCATCTGGAGTTTTCAAACAAACCTCTAAGTGTTTCAAATATACAGCATAAAGTGGGGTTTTGTAGGTTCCTAACTGCACTTAAGTAACTTAAAATACTGTTCTTGTTTAGCTATACCGCATCAATGAAAATATGTAGCTTTGTTCCAGCAGGAAATACGCATTTTTGGTGAACGCACTGTGAAATACACATTATGAATAGTTATCTTACCCGTTTCCTTTGCCTTGTCTTCTGTACTTTTTTCCTTTTTGGAGAGATTTTCTTCATGTGACTTCATCTTTAATAAATACAATCATGTTAAAAGACTTCATCACTATTTGTGTATTAAAAATAAAAATGCATTTAGAAATTTACTGAAAGTAAACAGCAACCACAAAAATGTGCTCCATCAATGAAACTTTTTTTCTGCCATGCCTTCTTCCTATCTTAAACTAAAACTTCTGATTTTAAGCAATGACAACATGACTGACAAAAGTTGTAAAAGAAAGCAGTTGCTATTTCAACTCCAGTTTTCAAAAATGAACAGAAGGAACCTTTCCCTGAAGGCAAGCAACAGTGTTCCAGGTATACTCTCAGCATTGCAAGTGTTGTAACATCTCTTACTACAAGTAATACATACCAAGACTGGTATTAAAAAAAACCCCAACTGATCATGTGTTCTCCTTTCTTAATTTACTAATGGTAGAAAAGGTACCACATCTCATGGATAAAAGTCTATGTTGCAGATGCATGACCAAATGAGAAGTCCAAATAAAAGGTCTAGACTACTTGCTATTCTATCTAATTGCTAATCTAAAACTATTACTCTGCAGGAGTCGTCCATCTCCTTCCCATATTCAACCTCATTCTGAAGAATGCAAAGGAAGTGAAATACTGATGAGGGCTTAAGTTACAGCCTCATGTAACAGCACTGTTTAGGTTCTCAGGTTCTTATTGAAGGCTGGGGAAAAGTCTAAGATTCTCACTTCTTTAAGTGTCTAAAAAAAGCCAAGTCAGAAGTCTTCATAAGGAAGAATCAGATATCCTACAATTTTAACTGCAGAGCTCACATTCAAAGACAAATCAAGCAAGAAATGGCTTTTGGACAACCATATACATAGGCTCAGAATTGGGAAAAAACTTCAACAGACCAGTTACATTTCCTTCTAATTTCGATAATCTTATGGCTTTCTTATGGCTTACCTTAAGAAATTTGTATGCTGCAAACACTCCCACTCCAAGAGCATACAACGGCATGAGGGTGAATGCTAACTCTCTACCATTTCCTCTTGTTCTCTCACTCTTTATCTCTTTTTCCATTGCATTTCTCATCTGCTGAATACTCTGGTAAGTATTGCTGTCAGAATTTCCTGGATTCAGGTGAACTTGATGAATTGTCTGAGGACTACCTTAAAAAATTAAATTGAGAGAAAGAAGACAAAGTTAGAAAGGAAATTAAGACTTCAATTAGTTTCACAACTGGAATTAAATTGTTTTCTTCTTGGGTGATCATCTTTGTTCATCACTCTCCTAAGATGGTGTGGTCAGCGCTGCATCCAAATAAAGGTACAAAACAAATATTTTTTAATCAATTTTTCATTAATAGAATGCAAAGTTAAATCTATACAGCAAAGATTCTCAAACTAAATTTCTGTGTTTCTTTAAAATATAAGTTTTAAGCTTCTTCCTTCACAGCAACATTGGCAAACCCACAGCAAACCACAGAAAGGTATAACTAACAAGAAACAAATCTTGAAATTAAAGCATACGCAAAGAAACTATTGCTAATGCCAAGAACAGTTACAAATTACTATTTTTCCTCTGTAACAAAGGAGTTAAGTACAAACTGAACTCTCTAGTCACAGAAAAAAAAAAAGTTTTGTTGAAATATGCTGCTGTGTTGCTGCTTTCATTATTTTAACAGTAAATTCAGTATTATGTGGACATTCCCACTGGTTTAGAAGTGCTGTACCTCTGCAGATCAAGTATTTAGTAGGAAAAGATTACACAATAGCAAGGAGATGCAACTTTGGAAGTCTGAAGTATTTTTGCATGTAATTTGCCTGCCAGAACAGGGAGCAGATGAAAGAACCGCCAGTGTCATTGCTCAGGTTAGGAATTAGGTTATTTGGTAGTTAAATCTGGGGTTCATGGGACATGCACATGAGAAACAGTGCTATCAGCCAAAGAATGCAGATGCTTGCAGAGACAGAAAGCAGGTGATCAGGGGGGTGTGGGGTTTTAAACTGATGTCTCGACTGCCTAGACTTATACTTTCAAATGCCTTTCAATATTTAGTTCATTGTAATTTAATATATTAGAACTGAGTATGGGTAAAACAAGATTCGTATTCTATAAAAACTCCTAAACAAAAGACCATTATGCAAATCACTCTTTGTCAATTAATACTGAAACAGTGTCATTTCAAGAATTTACAGTAACGTAATTCAAGTGTGCAAGAGACAGCTGCAATCAGGAAGTGAAAAAAAATAACAGAAGTTACAACTTCCAGTAAAACAACTGTTTGCTACAGCTCCTTCCAAATCCAAGAGAAAAACGAATCTAGTTCTGCTAACCTAAGCTGGTACTTTGTGATAAGGGATCTCAAACAGTGTTTTAGAATTTTCTAAAATGAGTTAGCCAGAAAAGTTTTTCAGACTTCCAGGAATGACCCTGACTGTAGCGACATTTACTATCAGCTCTACAGTCAAGTCCTGCCAGGCATTACTGCAAGTTCTTCCACATGTAATTGATCAGTTTGAAACATGCACATCTGTAGTAGACCCATCTGTATGTTTGCTCATTGGAACTCAGAACTGGACAGTTACACAAAAAAATTAAATGCCCTAGCTGATACAAGCAGAACTCAAGCTACCTTAATTATTTAATGCAAGTCTGATACAAGCAGAACTCAAGCTACCTTAATCATTTAATGCAAGTTCAGGCAGACATTCCAGTTTCAACACAAGGATTTACTAAAACTGCACTAACTAATCTGGAAATCACATTTTATCTTATGTATAGTTTTCCTCCTTTCAGAATGTTTCCCACTGATTACTAGTTTTAAGTTTGCACTCACTCTTTTTTCTTACTTTCCGTTCTACTTGTTTTTAATGTAAATGAGGAGATTTACTGAAATACCTAACCACAGATAAAAACATTTCCACAAGTCATACAAGTAAGAATGTGGTTGGTCAAGGGCAACAACACCTTCCTGGCACAGAGGAGGGATGTTGAATCCTATGAAGTGCAGTGTCTTGTACCAAATTTATCCCACAGAAGAAACAGCAGAGTGAGTTAATGGCCAAACAGGAGGAAAGAAGAACCCAGACAGGTAAGAACAGCAGACCTGCCTGAAACTTATTTTACACAGTGCTGTAGAAGCAGTAGAACATCTTACATCAGTAGCATCAGAAGCGTGTGAAGTGTTGCTTTTTTTAAGGTTTGGTTTTAAAAGAATTTGATCTATATGAAATGACAGCTACCATATAAATTAAAAGTAATCAAGCAAAATATGCCAGGCTTATGAAGCACAGTAAATTCAATGTCAGCCAGGAAGAAGATGGCAGCAACTCAAGCCTCACATTTCTGCCTCCTGGGGAAAAGCACAGACACATAATTTGGGGGATTAACAGCAACTGTCTCTTGGTTTACAATGCCTTGGAAGGCATCATCAATGAATCAATCAACAGAGAAAGCTACCTCAAGACAGCAGATTTTTTGTTATTTTCCAAAACGAACCTGGCCCTTTGGACCTTAAGCTAAATCCTCTGCTAATGTACTCTGACATTGCTTAACATATATTTACACTACTCAAGCTTTAACAAGCAGTAAACTCTCTAGCCCATTCAGTGACAACTTTTCTAAACAAGTACCTTGGACTCTTTCCAATACACTACCTGACAAATCTCATACGATTCTGTGCTAATGTTTACTAACAGTAACACTTGGCTTCCTTATTGCAATTCTGACATGCACAGGGAATTTTTTGCTCTGACACCTCACAGCTACTCATCTGTTAAACTAACTGTGCCCCTGCAGGCATTATTCCTTAAACTGCCCGGATAAGACACGCTTCCAGTAACAGGGTACTTACCTACATTTAAAAGTAATTTTCTTAAGACAACACAGACAAAAATCAAACCAGTAATGAACCAGAAGAGCAGATCATAAAAAGGGGGGGTGGGGGCGTGGAAAGGTAAGGCGAGGAGGTGAAAACACACACGCCAGCTCGGGGCCGCTTGACAAGGCCCCCCCTTCACAGGCCGTGTAAAGCACCCGGCGCCTCCCGCCACACGAAGGCGAGCCGCAGCACAGCCCTCTCCGCTCCGGGGGCTCCCCTCCAGCCCGCCCGAGAGGGGCCGGCTCCGAGCAGCTCCCGCACAGACCAACCGCGGCGCGGCCTCGGGCACCGCCTCCGCTCCTACCTCCGCGGTGCTGACGGGGATCGTAATGGCCGGGGCCGGCCTTGCCGCCCCGCGGAGACCGGCCGGCCCGCCCGCCGCCGCCTCCTCCCCCGAACATCCTGGGCATGACGACGAAGACGCAGAGCACCAGCACCACCGAGACCACCACCTGCTGCAGCACCGACAGCACCATGGCCGCCGCCGCCTTCCTGCCAACGAGCCGCCGCCCAGCGCGAAGGAGAGGCGCCCGCCCGGCTGCCGCTCCCCTCCCGGCGACACAGCGCCCCCCGGCGGGCTCCTGGCGCCGCTCCAGGGCTCCGCGGGCGGTTCCCTGACGGAGAAGGTTCTGGAAGAGGGCCGTGGGGGGAGCGACGCGGCCCCTCCGGCGGGGCCACGGCAGCCGGGCCCATGAGGCCGTGGGCCGCGGTGTGGGGCTCGATGGCCGGTGCTGAGGGCTGCAGCCGAGCAGTCACACGCATGAACGAGCATCACGGATAAGACCGGCATCGAGGACTGCCTGCGTGTCCGCAACAACCTCCGCGCCACAGCCCAGCCAGCCGCCAGCAACATGTGGTATGTGATAGGGACAGGCCTGGGGGTGCATGGGGGGCTCCGGAGCCCCGCCGGGGGGATGGGACAGCGGGACAGGGGTCTCTTGGTGGTCCCTGGGTGAGGCAGCCAGGATGGCATCACTGGTTTGTGTTCAAATATCATCACGTTTATTTGATAGGAAATACTGTAGTGAGGTGAGTCAGTTGTAGACAAGTGAGTCTAGACAAAACAGACATGCAGGATGAGGATGCAGTGACACAGGCCAGCTGAAGATGTTCACAGATCACCCCAAGGAGTTTCTGCTTAGGAAGAAGCAACGATTCAGCAGCAGGACAGATCCAGAAGAGTTAGGCTCTGCATCAAAAACAAGGGTATGAACTGCAATACTGGGACAGAAGGGGATTTCTGGTGTCAAGGAAGAATCTTTTCTTGTCATAACCAAAACAATTTGCACTTGAAAATTTTTGCTGGAAAGGGTTAAACAAAACTGAAGAAGATGCAGAAAAGTGGATGTTTGATGTTTAGTCTGCTTTACCACGACAGGAAAATGTGGGCAATGAGCAGCTAAAGGATGAGTACTCCCAGGAAGGCTTGGAAACATGCACGTACTCGGATAGTGATGACAAGAGAGTGCCATTTGCTTGAGAGGGTTTGAAGGCACAATGGCAGATGTGGGGGTATAACATTGGATGTGAAGAGTCTTGTGAAAGACAATGCACCCAGGTTTTGTACTCAGGAATAGGAAAACCAGGAAAAATTTTGAATAAAGGTATGCATATAGAAATATGGTTAGAAAAGATTAAAGGCCTTAGGGAGAAAACAATATTGGCAGCCAGTGGAGTTATTGTAAGATCCACATAGTAACTAAGAGTGAACTGAAATGTACAAACACCCATAAACTTTGGCAATAAAACACAGGATCTTTTACATAAGACATAAAACTAGGTATTTTAATGATAAAAGAAACTTGATGAAAACCAATCATGACTGGAAGACAAATGCCAAAGATCATTCATGTTCAGGAATCAGAAGTTTTGTTAACAGTGGCAGTGTGCCCAGGTGACCCAGAAGGCCAATGGCATCCTGGCTTGTATCAGAAATAGCATGGCCAGCAGGGACAGGGAAGTGATCTTACCCCTGTACTCGGCACTGGTGAGGCCGCACCTCGATTACTGTGTTCAGTTTTGGGCCCCTCACTACAGAAAGGACATTGAATTACTCGAGTGTGTCCAGAGAAGGGCAACGAAGCTGGTGAAGTGTCTGGAGCACATGTTGTACGAGGAGCGGCTGAGGGAACTGGGGTTGTTTAGTCTGGAGAAGAGGAGGCTGAGGGGAGACCTCATCACCCTCTACAACTACCTGAAAGGAGGTTGCAGAGAGCTGGGGATGAGTCTCTTGAACCAAGTAATAAGCGATAGGACAAGAGAGAATGGCCTCAAGTTGCACCAGGGAAGGTTTAGACTAGATGTCAGGAAGTATTTCTTTACAGAACGGGTTGTTAGGCGTTGGAATGGGCTGCACAGGGCAGTGGTGGAGTCCCCATCCCTGCAGGTGTTTAAGAGTCCGGTCGACTTAGCGCTGAGGGATATGGTGTGGTTGGGAACTGTTAATGTTGGGTTGATGGTTGGACTGGATGATCTTCAAGGTCTTTTCCAACCTAGACAATTCTGTGATTTTGTGAAGTAAGAGGTAATAGAACGAGTTACTGGCCAAACATTGGCATGTTTACCCCAAGAAGCTGTCTTTGTAGTGCTCTGATGAGTGTTTAAAGCTTTACCATAGGAGGAGTGAGTATTTGTTTCCAGAGGCTCTCTTAAAAATACTTAAAATATTTATATATCTGAACCTACAGTAGCTGTGCATTTTTACTTTGAATTAACTTTTATGTAGCAAATAGAAATCCTTAATGACCTATTTAACAAAAAAAAAAATTACATGTTTAATTGTGACAGTAATTTCTTATCTGAAGATGAAAGTGCATTTCAAACATCTTTTCAGTTGCTATCAAGTGCTCTTACAAAGTTAATTTTCAATAGTGAAGGGGGAAAAACTCGTCTACTGAAACTAGTTCTTATTTCTGTGCTGCAGCAGGAGAAGTCAATGAAAACAAAACACAGGTACTTGCCTAAATAAGGGAAAGTATTTCTTTATGAAACTTCAGCATACGATACCTATCTGTATTTTATTGCCTGACTAGCTTTATCTGATTGTTTAAAATCCAGTTATAACTTAGCAATGCACACCTATTTCACCTTTCATGTTTTGCAGACTTGGGATGCAGCTTTGGCAAGGACTGCAAGGGCATGGGCAAATAAATGCATTTTTAAACATAATGTATACTTCAGTGAGAAACATCAGTGCCATCCTAATTTCACATCAATCGGAGAGAATATTTGGGTTGGAAGTCATCAAGCATTCTGTGTTGCTGATGCCATTAAACTGTGGTACAGTGAGGTCAGATTCTGTGTTTTCGCAATGCAGAAACATAGCAAGGCTTGTGGTCATTACACTCAGGTAAGAGTTACCTTCGGTTAAATGTCCTGTATAGTGCCTACCAGATGAATCAGTAGGAGCTGTAAATAATACAGGTGTAGATACGGTTTGTAGTGACTGACAGCTTGATGTCTTTTGTAATCTCAAGCAATGGCTGTACTGCCAGTTACACCTGCACTGGTTCACCTCTTTGACTTGTATAATAATCCATTCTTCTTGTCCACAATGTTGGCCTCACTGAAAGCTTCATTCCTCGTTTTACTGTATCAGCACTACATAATCTTTATAAAATAATCAAGTTATCTAGCTGCGAAGCCACACAGTTCAGAATTCTGTAAGTTTGGAGATGCTGTTCGAAAGAATCACAGTAATTGCAGTGTCTGTGGGTACTCCTTAGTAGAAATGTTAACAGAAGGAGGAAATCTAGCCAAAGTAAATTGTATCCTTTACAAATCTTGTAAAAAAAGGAAGGGAAAAAAGAGCATCAACAACAAAAGAGGTAATTTATGTTATATTTCTGATTTCTCAGTGGTAATGCTGACAAACTTCTGATGAGAAAGTAAAACTTTTCTTTGAACACTGAATATTGTAGATGGATTTATTCATTCCCATGTTTAAAAAATAAGCTTTGCAGTAGGTTTAGTTTCATCTATGAGCAAACATAATATTTCACTGATCTAAAACAGACAATCATTTTAATGTCAAGTAGATCATATCTAGTAAAAATGACTCTCTAATTTCTCATCTCAGTATTCAAAGATGCTTAGACTGCTCTCTGTGCAAATTACAGATGAAAATACTGTGCAGTATACTTACAGCGAAACTGTTACTGGACACAGCCGTAGCTGCGAGATTCTTTTTATGTAGACTTTGGATTGTGAAATGAAAATACATAAAGTTACCAGAATCATTTACAGAGCATTTTCTGTTTGTGTCTTTTTGCACCTTTTTACATCTTTTCTCACTTCCCCTCAAGTGGTAATTCTTGTTTCCTGCCCCTGGTTCTGCCTTTAATAAACTCAAAAGCAAGGCTGGGAGATTTAAGTTTTGCTGTTAATAAGAAGCGGTAAATCTTTAGAAGATTAGAACTAGACACTATGTTAGGAAAGTATTTTTCATTATTTCTCTGGAACAATAAATGATAAAAGGTTACATAGCAAGGTGTTTCCTAGCATTTTAAAATTTGCTGTTCAACCTTGTCTACATAGAATTCTGGAGGTTTTTGCACATTTCTCTTGGAGTGATGTTCACTTCTAAGCTTTCTTTCCCCTCGTTAATATTGCTTGCTTTTTTGTTGTTACATGTAGTTAAGTCATATCGAAATGTTAATGTATTTCAGGCAGAATTACAAACGAATCTAATCACTGGAAAAAAAGGTGGAGTACATGGGTTAAACACCAATGAACATGTAAAAGTACATATGTCATCAAAATTGATAATCAAAAGACCATGCATGATCCAGGAGCCATCATGGTCTTGAAGGCTCAGACCCAAAATTGAAAATGGGTAGAATTTGCAATTATGCCTAAATGGGTAGGTTGTGTAGACCTGCTAAGGGAACCACAGCACAGAAATCTCAAAATGGTGGAAATCTCAGAAAAATATGTGAAGCTGTTACATAAAAGCCCCTGAAATGCTTAGTCCTTAATCCAGGATTCAGATAACACCATATTAAATGTTAAGATCCTTTTTGAAGAAAGTTTATGCCTGTTGAACATAGCTGCTTCTTGAAGTTATAGTTGAAGAGATGGAATTTTTGGGGATGTTCAAATCAGTTTGTCAGTCTGAGGCCTGTACTCTTCATACTGGGGAGATCCTGAGAGTAATACATGATGTCTTTTAAGTTTTCCAGAAGTGCAGTGTACAATCATCCAGATGTTCTAGGCATCTAGTTAAACTTTTTTACCTGAATTCAGTACAGTTGGGTTACTCATACGTGGAAGGTGTAGGAAGACTCTCCCAAGCAAAAGCCCTTGTTCAAACTATAAGTGATAGTAAACCATCTTCTCTTAAGTATGGCAGATAACACTCTTAGTCTGAAAAGGTGCAGTGCTAAAGCTTTCAGACTTAAGTTTACAGTAGTAATCAGCCAGCCCACTTCTAGCACACAGGAGAAGCCCTTCTTGCAGACCTGAGTTACGAATGTTGAAATTAATTAAAGGTGGTGTTGGGTAGTTGCCACTAATTTCCCTTTTGTTCCATGGAATTTACCACGGGTCATAAAGTCAGTGAATCGTACTGAAATTGTCTGTAGAAGATTCTGGAAACTTGCAGGATAGGTCACTTCATCTTGAGGGGTGAATATTTAGAAGTTCATCTTAAAAAACTTGCTTACCAGCAATTTTTTTAAATGCATAAAAAGATCAGATGCTGAAAAATGAAAATAACATGTAAGATCTCTGAAAATAATGGAAACTGTCTAGATATTAGACTAGGCTACTGTTGGGTGTAGTTTTTGGTTTATTTTTAAACTTTTTTTTTTAGGTAGTTTGGGATGATCCATATAAAATAGGCTGTGCTGTTACTCTTACGTAAGGAAGTTGCAGGAATACAAAATGCAGCAAATTTTGTTTGCAACTATTCACCAAGGTAAATTGCTGGTTTAAATGTTTAAAAAAATGAAGGCAATTGTAATGACATTTAGCTGAAAGTAAATTGGGTTATTTATTTATTGGTAGTCTTGTAAATGCAATCGGAGAAAACAATGGTTGTCTAATTCAGTTATCAAGAGAGCCATGAGCATTAGAATATGTACTTGCTTAGTTTTTTAATCTCCTAACTTTACTGATAAATCTCATTCTGTTGCTCCTAAACAAACAAATCCCAAATTCAGCTCACTGATTTCTTTTTCATATGAAACAGAAGAAATGAGAAAGTTGCTGCAGGCAACTGCTGTCAGAGCTGGAATCACCTCTTGCAGTTTTATACCTTTTTTTAATTGCACTTTACCTTTTTACACTGTATTTTTTTCCCCTTAGAAAGGATAGAAATAATAGCACAGTTAGATCAGTTGCTTTTCCTTTCTGTTTAACTGAGTGAAATAAAATTACATTATCATTTTTTGCCTATTTAATAGTTGTGAGTATACCAGATGTTATTTAAGCATTAGAAAACAGTAAATGATCAATGCAAGAAAAAGCTAACTGCAACATGTGATTTTACATTTAAATTGATATTCTGAAAAAACAAAGGCCCCAGATGGTGCTGTTCCTAAAGGAGAAATTTGAAAACACAGAGGCAGATAGTTTTAAAATACTATATTTTGTCTCATAATGATGCACAGTCCATAATCAAGCACATGCATTTGCAATCTGTCATTTTTAAAACAGACGTAGCTGTGAGCTTGCATGACAACTGTTTTTAATTTTTCTTCTGGCAAACCTGGGCCACTAGTGGGGAGTTCAGTTAGCATGAACTAAAAAGTTCATTGAGCCGTGCCCATCTCTCTTCCCGTATCACAAAGCTGGACTTGCACTTGGAATTGTTATTTTGAAACTTGCTGGGGTATGGAACGTTGTTGTTGTTCTCTTCTTAAAATCTGAACTAAAATGTTTCCAGTTGCCAGTGCAGAATAATGACTAATTGGCATCAACAGTGGTCTGTAAAGCCTTGTCACTTGAGAATTTTCTAATCTGTCACAACATACTATGTTGGTTTGCTGTGCTGTTCTGCGCATCCTGGAGAACTGATAGCTAAGCCGAATAGCTGTCTAAGATGAGGTCTAACATGCCACTGTTCTTCTGTCCACTGCTTGATACCAAGAACACTGATCTCTACATCAGCACAGAAACAAGTGGCGGTAGAGCAGGCAGACCATCTTCTTCTCCCTTCCTAAACTGTCTGGAAAAATAAGTAAACCTTAACCTTCCACCAGTCACCACCACACTCCAGATACTGGAACAGACTTTTCCAGCTTGACCTTCATGACTGCTTCTTGAGGTTTGGACCCTTAGTGCTCAGATACCCTGCTAGATAGCATTTTCTTTTCAGAGTTGAGGATGCACCAAATTAAGGATCACCTTGCCAAAATTACTTTATTCAGTGTAGCAGTTTTACACTGTAGTCCTTTTATAGACCTTTTCTGAAGGTCTGCTTCTGGGACCATCCACGTCTGAGATGCCCAGAGCATCCTTCCCCCTGTTTAAAGAGAAGCATGAAATACATGCCCTGTCCTGTCATCATTCTCATACTCAAAAGTTAGCTGCCCCATCCTTGCTACCAGGCTCTGTTTGTTACACTGTTCTTCTCATCTCTTCTACCTACTTTCCTCTTGGTAGGTGAATCTTCATCTATTACGTCCAAGAAACCTTTGGCTCTAAGAGGACCCTCAAGATCGTCCTTAGTATTCTGTTTGGAGGGTAGCAGAATCTTAGAAATGCCTTTGACAGGGTCTTGTAGGATGTCACATAGCTTACTGGACATTCTTCTCAACCATCCTAGAGAGCTTTCCCAACTAGTAATTTTTTTTTACCTAGTTGTTTTCATTTACCTAGTTTCTTTTTCTATTTTAGCTCTTCATTTTCTGCACCATAGGCAAAAAGTCCAAACTAGGAAAACTAAATGCTTTCTCACATCTCACTCTCATTTCTGATAATCATCGCTAAAGGCAAAAGGTGTAAACAACCTGGTGAATCCTGAAGGGAAGACTAGCTAGATACTGTAGTGATTTATCACTTTAGAAGATACTATATCAGTTACAACTGCCAAATTACTAAGTGTATACATTATGTGAATACAGGGTGCTGTGACATTTACATGATGTCAGAAAACGCTTGACATCTGGCAGCTTCTGGAGTCCTCACAACACTGCTGGGTGAAGGCAAGCTATCAATCTGAACTGCATTCAGTGGATCCAGTGAATCACTGGTGTCTCAGGTTGAGCACTAGTGGGTTTTAGGTGCTAGGTAGAGTTTGCACTGACCAGCCCCATGGAGACATACCAGAGGACCTCTGTTTGAGAGTTCCGTCCTGTTCCAAAATTAATGAATATTCACATATTTATTATGCTTAAGTCATTTTGAAATCACATAGTTTCCACTCCATACTATGAAGGAAGTCTCTGTTGAGACACTTAAAAATGCCGTCTTAGACACTAGCATGCGGCAGCTCTGCTTCCTATTCCAAACCCTTTTCTAATTATTTTCTTTTCATGTTTAAAGTTTGTTCATTCCATTTGTCTGTCACAGGAGGAGACAGTGATTAATCGTACACTGACTTCTAGGGAAACTAGTTTAATACATGCAAATCAGATATCCCAGCTGAAAGTCTTCATCTTCACATTCAATTTTCTCTCACACATTTGGAAATTGTATGTCAAAATTACCAGGATGGCTGTATTACAAGGTGATTAGAAATATCAAATACCATCACAGATAGATGGACTGTAGATGTCATTGAGAAGATTTTTCAGTTCAGTTCAGCCTGTTGCTCTTTTTTGTGCTTCTATTTTACTGCTCTTTAGGAACCTTTATCTTAAGTCTACTTTAGCAGATGGGGAAACGTGTCCTGGTTTGGGGGCTGTAAGTTTCCACTTACTTCGGAGCAAAGGACTTCATAATTGCTTTCTGTTTGTGAATTGATGGTGACACATTCAGGTCTTACAGAATCAGAACAGCTGTATTTACAGTTTCAGATTAGGATTTGTAGTGGTTGAGGTTATCCCAGCACTGTTAGGAAGATACCTTTAAACAGCAAGATACCTTCTTTCATATTCCTCTCAGTCTGTCTTACAGGTAGTACCTGTGATTCTTAAGTGCTGTCAATCCAAATACTGTCATTTCACCTTTTCACATCACAAGATGATTCATTGAGGTCCTGGATATTGGCAGGGATGTGATATCCCTGTTTCCTGTTTGACAGATCATGGCATCCTCAGAACAAGAGATATGCCACGTCCTTCAACAGATGTGGAAAAACTACCTCCTTGTCCCGACTTCACAAGCCTCTCAGTTCTTCCGCTAGAAGAAAAAATTACAATCTGTGATATTTCTGTGTTTCTGGAAGAACAAATAGCATCTCACTATCTTTTTGTTACTGTACCTTTCCATGCATATGACCTTCCAGGTCTCCAGTAGCTCTTTAGAAAGGGAAGTGACATCCAGTCCCCAATAGGTGGCTGTATCTGCCATTTTTAGGATTCAGTTTCTCCTGAAGAAGCTGTGGGAGTTACAATATTAGAGGACCTCAGTGGCTAGTGAGTAAAGTGGTAAATGAAAATCACTGTAAGTAAATATGAAGTGAAACACATGAGGGAAAAGGCGGTCACCTATAAAACCATGAAAATGTCAACTCAATACTCACTAGCTGTCAGAAGCAAATGAAACAGTAGTAATGATTAAATTAAACGATTACTCTTAAAGAGCAAAACATAAAACACAATAGTGTGACTTTTTATGGAGACAGCCTTCTAGTTTCTGTGGCCTAAACCAGAAAGAAAAGTGAAATTAAAGCCCGTATGATAGTCTCCCATATATTTTATTTCATTTAAGTAGCATAGTCTTCAGAAGCCACCTGAAGTTCCTTGTGAGAGTGACTTTTTTTCTCTCTGGAGAAGTTAATTCGTGCCTTGTTTCTCATTCCTTACACTTTCTCAGTGAGGCAGCATTCTACAACCTAAGCATTAACCAATCTGTAGATAGACAGAGAGATAGATAAAATTACTTACCTGTAAGGACAAAATAGGGCTTCTTGGAGAAAAAGGCAAGACCTTTCATGTCTGTGGATCTATGGCTGAGAGTTCTACCAGTCTTTCTCAAACAGGATTTCACAGTGGATTACGAACTGCGTGAAGTAATAGCGTAATTATCACTTACAGTGGAAGCCTTTGATACCAAGAAATACGTGCTGAGTTGCAGCTTAGGCAATACCTGTAGCTTCTTTGTATTGCATTCCTGCAACTGAAACATGCACAGTCACCAAGTGGGTCTGCTTTCACACCCATATGAGGCATTATGTTCTTGCCAGAGCTTCATCTTTTTGATGGATGCAGCATAGACTGCATACTGTGTTTCCCATTACCTAGTGGTGTAGTAGAGGCAGCCAGGATGATGGTATCTGCATTATCATTTTCAGCAGTTATACATAGAAGGAGCCTTTCTGAGAATGTGCAGTGGTAAGTACTGCAGGCAGATCTTTATAATTAAACACTTCAGCTTGGCTTGGATGAGATACTTAAGCATGTAAAGATTCCCCTGTCTTCACTAAGACTGCATAGTTCCTCTTGGACAGTTGCATTTTGTGTAACAATGCTCACAAGATTTCTTTTTTTTGCTAAAAAGTTGGTTTTAAGCTATTTGGGAGTGAGTCAGCTTTAAAATTTTCCACTCTAAAATCTTCATTTTACCTCAGTTAAAACAAACTCCATCCAGAACATTCTGGTTTAGTAATTTATATACCAGTGTAAAATTTGAATAAAAAGCCCGAGTATTTTCTCATAAGAAAAATAATAGCTTTTTTTAGGATTCTTTTCTTTCACAGGGACAGAACAATGCAAATTAAAAGAAGGAAAATTATTCTGATGTTTTTAATGAATTGTCAGCAATTTACTGAATTTTCAGTGTATTTACTTCAACGGATGTTTTAAGTTGTTTAACAAGTGATTTAAAATTATGTATGAAACTTTTCTTTTTCCTTTGTAGTGGTAATTTTCCAAGATGACCGTACATAGAAGGAAAATCCTGCACTAATTGTGCAAAACGGGACATCTGTGAAAATACTGTGTAGTAAGTAAAAACAAATGTAAAATGCAGTATGTAAAAGGAAATAATACAACCATCTACATGATAAAAAATGTTGCAAGCTTTGTTTTACTCCTTGCTGGTACTCACTCAGGTCCAATTCACTCTTAAGGCCATTTACATTCAGGAAACAGATAGTTCATGTTTTATGGAATCTAGGCCTCAGTGATCATTATGATGTCTTTGATTATTGACAGGTATAATTCATGATTGTAGATAAATGTATTATTGTTTCTATTGCGCTCTAATACTCTGCTGACTTCATTAATCATACCAAAGAAATCATCTGGCTACGTACTTTTTAAAGTAGCATTTAGCAGCAACTCTTGAGTAGTTCAGAAACTGCAAAGCTACTAATCAGTTGTATTTAGACTAAAAAATTTAAATTGTAGTTACTGAGTCTGTTGCGACTTTGTGCAGCCGCAGCAAAATTACACTTGAGCATTGGTATAGCTGATGCTTGTACACTCTGTAAGCAGTCACAGTAACTGTGGGAGAGTCATTCTGGGTCTGTAATTCATGATAGAGTTGTAAAAGAAGTGATTCACAGAGGCATATTGTCTTTCTCACCTGATTATGTCTGTGGGAAAAGGGACTGCATACTGATTTAATTCTCTAGCTATAAAGTATTTTCCCCATGGCGAACAGGATTCATTCCTTAAACTAGCTAGTTCTTTTAACTCTTTTCTTGTCAAAAAAAAAAAAAAAAAGAATTAGAGTCATGAATTGCTAAGTATACATCATGTTTTGATGGAGTGAAACGTAAAGAGATGGTAGGTCGTCTCTTTTCAGAAAGCTCTAGACCTGACAACTTCCACCCACTGGGAACTCACAAGCTAGAAGTTGCCTGTGGCTCAAGTTAGGACATATGTTTTTACATTTTCATAAACTGGGGCTAAGGCTTGTGGTTTCTGTTTAACAGCTAATTATTATATTTGCTCAATATATATGTTAGGATAACTTTAAAAAGATTCAGTGTTGCGGGAGAATATCGGACCTGCACAACTCTATGAGAGTTACATCAAGCAAAGCCGTTTATTTTTCTAATAGTACATACTTATGCTCTCGCCAAAGCTCTTGCTTCATAATTAGCAAATCAGCAATTAGACAGCTATCAACCTTTTCTCCTATCAGCATAAGACCACTCTAACACGTGCTGTGCAGACCAGTCAACTTCTTGTTCCCGCGCTGTTCACGCGGTGGTAACTTCTCACAGTCCAGTACTTTTCCACAGTTCAGTGTTGCAGCTGTCCGTTGTTTTTCCCTGCCACCTTGGCACAACTCAGCAGTTTCTTATCTTTCTCCCAAGGCCTGTTTCTCATCAAAGCCTAGCTGCTTCTCAGAAGCTGTGCAGGGCTGACAGGCCGATGTCTCCCACAGTTCAGCAGTCCTGTCGGTCTTAATTTTTAGGTAGCAGACAGCTCTGAAAAACATACAAGGAATACCAGGTTATACCTGATCCCAGGATTAGGCCCCACTTAGGAAATAGTCTGTCTCCCATTCTCATCCATAAAAGTGTATTTGATAGTATTTACTAGCTCATATGTATATTCTGAATATTAAACAGTATTTATTATTTTGAGAAAGACAAAGGAGAGAGGGTTCAAACTGAAAATAAAGGAGACTGTATAATACATCCCTCTCCCCCATCCATGTCACTGTCACAAACAATAATAGCTTTATGGAGACATTAATGTTATGAAGCATTGGTTTTAGTTTTTATGAAAACATTTTAGCTTTTTTTATTTCTAAGGTTTTCAATGGGAATTCTCAAGAGTTTTTCAAATTCTATTGATTCTAAATCTGATGAGTTTATTTTCACTAGCTAGTAAAGATTTGAGGAGAGAGAAGTCATGGCTGGCTGGTAAAACTGGGTTTTTTTTCCCTTTTTCCAGGAAATCCAGGACGTGATAAAATTATCTGTATGTATTACAATTTTACACTGCTACTTACATTCCTCAGTTACTTTGCATATACATACTCCAAATAAATCTTATGTTTATGTGCTTATTTATAGCTTATTCAAGATGGCACCCCCCCTTGGAGTTCAGCTTTATATGCGATGAGGTTTGTATCAGTCTTGTAGTTTTGAGAGAATCGCTGATGTTTCTTTCTTCTGTAGCTGTTTATTTTATCAAAAAACACTTCACGAACATGCCTATGTCCACCTAACTGGATTTAAAACACATACTGTCTTCTGAAGATACTCGCTAATGAATTAAGCACAAAAGTCATACTGACATGACTATAAAGACAACTTTCTCGGACAGTAATTTTGTTGCTATTATTTTATGCTCCTTAGAGAAAGCTCACATGCCAAAAGAAGTGAAATTATACGTGGGTAAAACCCATATTGTGAAAATATTAAGCTAAAGATGGTATCTCATAAGGTTTGGAGCCTTATTTTTAAATACCAAATTTCCCGAAACTGTGACATACTCTATTCCTGGAATTCAAAGAGAAAAGTATGTGTCAATTAAACAACTGTTACAATTCATACTAAGCTAATATTTCAAATCATAATTGTTTAATTTAGATGTTGAGACAAAGCTAGCATCACAGTATGTACTCAGTCCTGTTTCCTAGAGTGACAGAATGTTCTGAATAAAATGTGTAAAGTAAGAAAATTTTATAGATAGATGGTTCTTGAGAAGTCTTGATATTTGTGAAGTTAGTACAACTTGATATTTATAAGGTAAAGCATTTATTGCTCTTCATTTAAAGTGTGATGCTTTAGATTTATCATTAAGTATTTTGTTCCTAACTCCTAAACCTTGTGATTAATTTTAAATTTTTTTATTCCTTGTTTTAACATGTACCATTACATAGCATAGTATATTTTCCTGTTTTTAAGTGTTCTAAAGTTTTAGTAATAAATTTTATTTTATCCTGAAACTTGCTTAAGCCCATTTAATCAACACAGATTTTACTTTTCTATATCCAAGACATGAAGTCTTTCATTAGTATGCTTTTATTTCACCTTCTCCAAAAGACAGGTGAAACCTATACAAGAATCTGAAACTGTTTTTCTTACCAGTATAGCAAACTAGATTCTTTCACGGTTATATCTTAGTCTTGTCTAGTGAATGCCAATATGACTGTATGAAAGTTCATTATTATTAGGTAATGTTTCACCATTATTGTAAAATGAACAAATAAAAAAAAAAAGCCAACAAAGTCAAATTCTGCTATTTTCTTAATGTTCAGAACTCAAATTGAGCTTAAAGGGAGCTTCCATGAGTTCAGCTTTAGAAACAGTCTCAAAGAAAATGAACTAGACTTTTATTGTAGATGAATTTAAAATTAGTCATGTGCTAGCTATTCTGTAAGTTTTTTTATTTTAAAATTACTAAAATACAGAACAGACTTTTCAAATACAAGTTTTATTATTTAAAACTTGGATTACATTCTCGAATCTAGAAGCCTAATATTATATACCTAAAACCATAAATAGGTGGCTCCTACACAGAAAACTATGCAGTATGAAAGTTCTTGAGCAGTGGCTGTTCCCACTGATTTACCTGGAAGTCGCTGATATTCACCATCTCTAAAGATAGAATCGTTATTTAGATGCCATATTAGGGTTGAAAAGCTTACTTCAAAGCTAAATATTGGATGTCTGTAAGAAAAAAAAGTTTCCTTAGTAGCTGAAATACAAAATTTGGTACTACAATAAAGTTCTTTCAAATTTTGAAGTGTTAATATTGCATAGTTTTAGGATGCTGCTTTTTTACAAACAAACTCCCCCATTTACATTAAAACATAAGTTGTCCTACTTGCAGCTGTGACATAGCCTGGAAGAAATTTGTATCTAACACAGCAATTCCTATCCCTGAAAGTAATTCAGTCACTCCATTACAGTTAGGACTGTAACACAGGATGCCTTGGAGAGAAGGCAAAGTTGAAAAAGAGCTCTGCAGTCTCTCAGAGCTTTAGAAGAACCTTGGTTCCTACTGGCCATATTTATGCGTGGTACCTTCTGGCCATATTTATGCCTGGCTGATAGTAGGCCTTTCATCTGAAACATAGTTCTAGTGTTTTTCCTGAGCTAAGCAGTGTGGAGTTTGCAACACTGAATGATGTGCAGATAGTGATGCCATCAGATCCTGTTTCAGTAAATGAAGTAGTTTTCTATCCATGAGAATATTTTTTCATTCTGCTTTCCTGAACTTGTGATATTAGGTTTCTGTCCTCAGTGTGGCTTCATGGTGTCCACACAAAATGCATATAGTTTGCCCTGTTCCCTAATTTGGTGTCTTTGGGAGAAAAATCTATGAATAGCTGAGAGCATAGTTCACTCCAAGATCCCCTTTTTAAAAATAGCATGGATGTGGACTGTAATGGCTTGCTGTATCTTCCCTCAGGAGATTCCCAAGCAGTATTCTGTAATATTCCAGTAGTGTTGTAGCAGTTGAGCTTTCACACCTCCATATGGCTGCTATGCACCAACCACTTCTGGTGTTATGCTGTGAAAAGAGGCTTAGGATGGACAGCAGAAAAGCCTTCTCATTTTTCAAATGCCTTGAGTTTAAAAAGAAAGAAATGTGACAAATGATAGTAATTTAAGTTCAAGAATATAAATCATGTGTGAAGGGCAAGGAAGATAACCAGAGATCCTGCCCAGCTAGGCATATACTCGTACTCTATAACAAGCTTGCTGTGTCTATGTTGCTGAGATCATGCTAAATCCTTCATCCTGCACAACCTGCTGAAGCTTTGGCTCCATCAAGGAATCATAGAATCACAGAACAGTTGAGATTGGAAGAGACCTCTCGAGGTCATCTGGTCCAACGCCCCTGCTCAAGCAGGACCACTTAGACCTGGTTGCACAGGACCATGTCCAGACAGCTTCTGAGTATCTCCAAGGATGGAGACTCCACAACCTCTCTGGGGAACCTGTGCCAGTCCTTGGTCACCCTTTTTTGGTAAAAAAGTGTTTGCTGATGTTCAGAGGGAACCTCCTGTGTTTCAGTTTGTGCCCATTGCCTCTGGGCGCTACTGAAAAGAGGCTGGCTCTTGTCTTCTCTACACCCTCCCTTCAGGTATTTCTATGGCTCAGAGACTGCTGTCCTCCACAGCATTATCACTGCCTACCCATCTTTGCCCCACAATCTTCAGCAGAGCTATCATCAAAGGGAGGAGCCAGCCTTCAGTGAGTGCTTCTCACTTCCCGTATCCTTTGAGGGAGGGAAGAGAGTGAAACAGGCTGTCCTTGAGGGGCTAAGTAGATATGATAAAGGGCCATCTTGACTGGCAGGGAAAGAACAGCTATCAACCTCTTGTGCTTTGGTCTGTGTGAGATCCTGGTACTTTGTTGAGAGAAGGCAGCAAGCAGCACTGTGTGATTTTGCTCAGTTAGGCCAAGGGGCATAGTTGCACTAAGCAGCACTGCACAAATTCCCCTAACCAAAACTACAGTAAAACTACCTGCAGTCCAACCACAAACTGATTGCCTCCCTTGTTAATTGTGAGGCTGTTTACAGCCTCATTATTGCAAAGTAATTGCAAGTTTTTTTAGCTTTTAATAAACACAAAATAGTTTATTAAAAAATAATACTTGCAGAAATCCAGCACCAGCACCATCCTTTCATTTAATCTGTTTCTGCCCTGAGGTGAGATTGTGTAATAGGATTAGCAATGCACGTCAGAATATTAATTTATTCACAGGTCTGGAAGGCCAAGTGATCTTGCAGCTGCCTTATCCCGTGGACAGAACAAGGAAACCTGGCAGATCCACCCCTGTTTGTGCAGCTGAACCTAGTAAGTCAAGGACAAACATATTCTCTCCCCAACACAAGTAACAGTACTTTGTAGGGAAGTTGATGATTTGAGGCCAAAATTAAATGTAATTATACAGATTCCCAAGCATCTTGGATAGTCTGTAATCCACCAGCCTTTAGTTCTCTAGTCATGTTCAGCCGGCTGAACATGAGCCAGCAGTGTGCCTAGGTGGCCAAGAAGGCCAATGGTATCCTGGCTTGCATCAGAAATAGCGTGGCCAGCAGGGACAGGGAAGTGACCTTACCCCTGTACTCGGCACTGGTGAGGCCGCACCTCGATTACTGTGTTCAGTTTTGGGCCCCTCACTACAAAAAGGACATTGAATTACTCGAGCGTGTCCAGAGAAGGGCAACGAAGCTGGTGAAGTGTCTGGAGCACATGTTGTACGAGGAGCGGCTGAGGGAACTGGGGTTGTTTAGTCTGGAGAAGAGGAGGCTGAGGGGAGACCTCATCACCCTCTACAACTACCTGAAAGGAGGTTGCAGAGAGCTGGGGATGAGTCTCTTTAACCAAGTAATAAGCGATAGGACAAGAGGGAATGGCCTCAAGTTGCACCAGGGAAGGTTTAGACTGGATATTAGGAGGCATTTCTTTACAGAACGGGTTGTTAGGCGTTGGAATGGGCTGCCCAGGGAGGTGGTGGGAGTCCCCATCCCTGCAGGTGTTTAAGAGTCCGGTTGACATAGCGCTGAGGGATATGGTGTAGTTGGGAACTGTCAGTGTTAGGTTAATGGTTGGACTGGATGATCTTCAAGGTCCTTTCCAACCTAGATGATTCTGTTCTGTTCTGTTCTGTTCTCTGACTGAATCGTATGTTAGGGAAAAACTAAGAATCTGAGGTCATATTCTTCCAGCTATTTTAAACTGAAAGCAAGTGAGAAGTGAGAAAGGGGGATGTAAACATGGGGATTTTTTTCAAAATCATTGGTCTGTACAGCTTCCTGCCCGTACCCAGCTCATTGTGCTAAATTTCACTTGAGATCTGTGCAGGGACAGGCAATGCTTGCATTGTCCAGACAAATATAATGTGATATCCAAATCACAAAGCTTACTTTTCATCTGGTTTACAAGATCTACTGATTAATGCTAGCAAGGAATTATAACCCTCTTTTTGTGAAAACCGTTTACAAATGCTTGAGGGCAGGCTGGATTTTGGCTTTTAAGTATAGACAGAATCACTAGATGGAGCCAGAGTCATCTCTGCAGGAAAGCATTTTATAACCTAGACTATCCTGGATATGTCAAAATTTCCTACTTCATGAAGATCTCAGTTCAGTTTCCAAGCACAGAATTCCAAATGGATGTGTGTGTAACTGCAAGATCGCTGCACTGCTAAATTAATGGTACAGTTTTAGTGTGGTGAAAATTTCTGTGCAGATTGCATGTAATTGTAATGTAATCATGGTTTTCCATTAAGTCTAGCTGACAGAGTCTTTAGATTCTCATAGACTGCATGGGCATTATTAGAAAAGAGAGAAAACACTTTCTAGTTTCAAGGTAATACTCAGCTGGAGAAAGAATAATTGGCAGTAAACTGAACTCAGTTGGCCCTGGTTTAGAAAAGAGGCGAGATGACTTTCAAAGGAACAAAGCAGTGGACAGGCCTTCTGTGTTCAATTTAGAAGCAGTGGAGAGGGTCATTCACCATAAGGATCTAAACTGTCATAATTTGATCTAAGGACCTCTCCATTACCTCATGTTCCACACACACCCCATACTGCCAGCGGCACCTGGATGGTTACCTTGTGGGCTTCAGGAGGGCACATGGTGGATTGGAGAGTCCTTGTAGCCCAGAAGCAAGCAGCTGACAGGAGAGACCAACATCTGTCCCCTGGTAGGACAGAAGGTAATTGCACCCACAGGAAGAAACCTCCCTCCCAAGATCTCCTTCACCATCCCAGCCTGACCAGCAGTCACCAATGCCAGTAAGAGGCCACCCTCCCGCACATTTTAAAATGTCCCACCACAGCTGAGGGCCCTGTCGTCTTTGCCAATGCCCACACACAGTTTCTGGGATAGAGCGTGACAGCAGGAGAGAACAGAAACTTCATCTGTTAGACAAGGGACCTTGTCACTGTTAATGGCACACCAGGAGGCAGAGTCAGCAGGGGGATCTAGTGAATCACAGAATCATAGAATGGTTTGGGTTGGAAGGGACCTTAAAGATCATCTAGTTCCAACCCCCCTGCCATGGGCAGGGACACCTTCCACTAGACCAGGTTGCTCAAAGCCCCGTCCAACCTGGCCTTGAACACTGCCAGGGAGGGGGCAGCCACAACTTCTCTGGGCAACCTGTGCCAGTGTCTCACCATCCTCACAGTAAAGAATTTCTTCCTTATATCTAATCGAAATCTACCCCCTTTCAGTTGAAAACTGTTACCCCTCATCCTATCACTATACTCCCTGATAAAGAGTCCCTCCCCATCTTCCTGTAGGCCCCGTTTAAGTACTGGAAGGCCACTATAAGGTCTCCCTGGAGCCTTCTCTTCTCCAGGCTGAACAACCCCAACTCTCTCAGCCTGTCCTCATGACGGAGGTGCTCCAGACCTCCGATCATCCTCTGGACTCTCCAACAGGTCCGTATCCTTCTTATGTTGGGGCCCCCAGAGCTGGACACAGTACTCCAGGTGGCTGTAGGTAAATGTAAATGTAGGTGAGGTCATGACCATTGCATACATGTTTTGGAGACAAATGGAGCCACAGCCAACCACTGATAGAGGAACAGGTAAAGTGATTAGAACTAAAAGCCAATGGCTGGGCTGCAGGTATGACTACTGCCTTGGACTGGGATTGTGCCAGGGTGGGTGCTTCACCTCCTGCTTCCCTTTATTTGCCAAGGGAGGTGGGAGTTTGGTATGATTCATAGTGCCTCATGCATCTTTTCGTCAAGGACATGGCAGCACCAAAAGTGTCTTGCACCCAGCTTGCTGTGCCCACAGAGAAAGTGGCCAGTCTCCTCCCACCGACCACTTCAGCTTGGTCTTTTTTAAACAAATAATTTATTAGAGAAAAAAATTGTGATCTTACTGGGAGAGTTTCAAAGCACAGGAAACTACTGTAAAAGAAAAGGGGGGGAAGAAGAGGTAATACTTGTTCAGTTCCCTCTCTGTCCAGGTCTCTTGTACCTCTGAGGGCTGTTTACTGGTAATGGCTGTGTTAAGCCTGTCCAACAAGAAAAATTGGAGTGTCCTTTCTGTTTCTTTCCCAAAAGATATAAAACACCAGAGGCCACCTCCCCCCCCCGCCCCCAACCTTGTTGCCTTCTACAGCTGCCCCTACCTTCATGAAATCCGTCAACAGATCATGGCAGAGCTAAAAGGAGGGTGTGGAGAGTTAGTAATAAATGGACATCCATAAACAGATGCAGAAAGAGAAATATTTATATGCCTACTGTTAACATCCTAGATAGGTATAGCTGTGATGGTGCTGGGGGGCTACAGCTCCTTCACGCTGAATTAAGTGTACAGATGGTTACAAGACTCTGAACCAAATCAAGGGTATTAAGACAAGTCATCATGCAAACAGAGATGGTAACACCAGAATGGTAATTTCCACAAGTGCTCAGCAGGATAAGGCCTGACCTGTAAAACTGAGCAGGTAATCAGACCCATGAATGTTGTTTACAATCTGCAACATATTTTCTCTGTAAACCTACCTAAATCTGAGTTACAAGACCTTAGCTCTTAAAACATATGTTGGTGTTTATGCTCTTGCATACTTTTGTTACACACCAAACCAGGTCAGAAGGTCTGTTCTGCAGTAAGCTGCTCTTCAGGAACATTTTTTTTTCTTGTGGTGAAGTCAAATTTCAATATACACAGTTCCCCTAATTGTGTTTATTCCTAGAGTAATTCTGAAATGGAAGCAAGGTCCTGCAAAATAATTTTAATTGAGCTGGTGTGACTAAGCTATACTGTAGGAAAATCAGCAGATTTGTATTTTGTCAAAGCTACAATTTTTATGGTTGACGCAGGTTTTAGGAAAGCTGTTCTGCAGCATCTCTTCAGATAAGACCTACAGTCACGGAATGGTTTGGCAGTCAACCAGAATGGAGCACACTCAAAGACAAGACAGAAGTATACCTGGAGTGTTGCTCCTTGCTAATATGCACAGCAGATGCCTGTTTCGCAGTTTACCCTTCGATGGCCAGCTGTGATGTCAGATAGAGCTGTACCCTATGGAGCAATTTCACTTCCTGTTACTTTGACACTTTGAAGTGCTTCCACATCTCTGAAGAGCTGCTTGCCAGTATTATCTTCACCTGAGAGATTTTTCTTTTAAAAACTTTTAAAAAATAAGAGTGAAAGCATTGAAGAATTATGAAAATCACATTTTTCTTTGCTGCTTTGTTCTTATTGGGTCTCTTTGCTTGCTGTTGTGCTTATCCACAATATCCCTTACCTGACATAGAAGATGCAAAGTTCATTGAAGACTGTGTGAGAGCTCACAACACGTTTCGATCCAAAGTGAATCCGCCAGCCAGCAATATGTTTCGCATGGTAAGGAGGCGTTTGTGATCTGTTTGAAAATTCATGTAGATTGTGCTGCTGATTTAGTCCAACTTTACTCTTCATTTGTTTTGTGCTTTTCTTTTCCTTTCTATCAATTATTTCTGTGTTAACTGCGTTAGTTCTTCATAGGAAACGGAAAAGACATTAATTTTCACAGTAGTGTTCATTTTTAATAATTTAAAGGGAATTCCTTGTTTAGGGGTGGGTTGCTACTCTAAACTTCAGCCAGAGCAAAGAGCTGTATTGCAAAAAATCGTGTTCAGTTCTCAGCATTTCATTTACCTCTTTATAAGAGAGATAGTAATCTGTTTTATGTTAGTCCAGGTTTCCTACAGGGAAGCTGTTTGGTATTAAGCTCCTGAATAGGCAGTCTGCACTACAGGATTGGTTGAAAATCTATCATCTCCCCTTGTTTCTTCCAATCTAGAAGATGTGTTGAAGAAAGGGATCTGCCAGGACATCCATTTAAATACCTGATCTTCATTTGCTGTAGCAGGGTTTGAAGAGTAGTGATACTAATATCTGGGCTGGAAAGCAGAACTTCCTGTAAATACAATGGATACCAGAACAGGCTATAGATAGTTCTCAGCTTTTTCAGTGAAATAAATAAGGAAAAAGGTAGATAGACAGCTGAGGGAGGTAACCCCAGCCAATTCATGTCATTACTCTGAGCCCTCCAGCAGTGCTGCATAGCTGTAAAGGAAGTTAAATGCATAACCGCATGCACAGTATGAATCATTTCTGTGAAAGGAAGTTCATAGTAAAGGGGTAAAATTCAGCCTACTTGTGATTATAATTTCTTACCATTTTAAAAAACAATGTTTAATTTAAAATGCTAGTGCACAAGAGTGAACTTAGCTGCTTGGACAAAAGATCCAGCATGCCTGGAATAACAGCAGGACAAATATACAGAAACCTCTTGAATCAAAGGTGTTGCACTGTATTTAAAAGCTCTTGATGGATTGTTCTTGTATGATTTTTTTTCAGCCTTGAGCTCATGCAAGTTTTTATTGTCGCTAGCATTGTATAGCAAAGAGCTGCACAGCCTAACCACAAATTGCGTGAAAATATCTCTTTGTGTTTTATTTGGACCTGTTAATTCCTAGCTTTGTTTGACAGTCTCTGGTCTTTCTATTGGAAGGAGCAAGTAATTATTGCTTGTTTACCTACTTCACACAAGATGTCCAGCTGCCTCTGGTCAAAGCTGCAGAGCACTCTCTGTTGCTTTATGAAAGCCCTTCATACGTGAGGATAATCATCCTCCTCCATGTTCTCTCTGCCCTTTCCAATTCTAGTGTCCCCTTCTTAAGGTGCGGTGATGTGCTGCACACAGCATTTAACACTTAACACAGCATTTAACCACTTCTGCAGTGGTGTAATTCCTTCTCAAGGAATTTCTAACACTTTATTTGCTTTTTAGACTACTACTAAACATTGATTTACAAGTGTAATAGTTGTCTCAAAACCTGTCACTATGAACACCAAGTCAAAATTGGGGTTTTTTTCTCACATCCCTTAACTTGTATTTCTCTGTACCGAATTTTACCTGCCATTTATTCCCTGGTCATTCGATGTCATGAAATCTTTTGGCGAGTCTCCCAGACCGGTTTCTCAAATTATCACTTGTGCCACTCAGGATGGGAATGGTTCCTCCTCAGCCTAGCAGAGATGAGCGAGCCTTTTATTTGCTTTGGCCACACACTGAGGAGGGAGAAGAGCAATGAGGCAAAAGGGGCTGGGGAAGGGAGCAGCTGTGAATCCTTCTATCTGTCCTGGCCAGCAGAACGGAATTCCTGTCTGGTCTAGTGATAATTGCAAAGTGCGAGTCCCTGGACAGCCAACAGTTCCTAGGCACAAAGTCCCTCAAGCCCCTCTACATCTGGGGGTTTCACCCAGTTACCTCCTCTCAGGCATAGCAGCTTAAAGACTGCAGTCCAGCTCTAAATGTTTTAACAAGTCAGATACTACAGGACAGTGAATAGATACTATGTGTCCTGCAATACCTAAGGGAGAAAGAAGAATTGTCATGGGAGTAGAAATGTCAAGTCAGAGAAGGAAACTGAATGCAGGGATGAGAAGCAGAAAAGGGGGGAAGAATCCTTACAAGTTACTATTTAAAAATGTTTGAATTCAGCTAAGTCACTGCAGTACAGGTTATGTTTTCTCCCTTTTCTACAGTCCTGGGATGCTGCTTTAGCTAAGACTGCCAAAGCATGGGCAAAGAAGTGCAAGTTTAAGCACAATATCTACCTTAAAATGCCGGGGAAGGTGCACCCCACCTTTACCCCTGTTGGAGAAAACATCTGGACTGGCACAGCCACCCTCTTTTCCGTGGATACAGCTCTCAGTGACTGGTTTAATGAAGTCAGCAGCTATGATTTCAGCACTGGTAGCTGTACTGGCATGTGTGGTCACTACACTCAGGTGAGTCTTATGTGCCCCACGACTTATAATGTAATGATTTTACAGAAAATCCAAGCACAGGCTTGGAACAGACTTCTTTGGAACAGGAGAAGTTTTCACCCTCTGGTTTATTGCTGCATGAGATTGGAAATAAATATTCCAAGCCCCAGGGCTGTCCAAGTCCTGTTTCCAGTAATGGTGGAAAGGGATTATTCCCTGACAATTTCATGTTTCCAGGGGAGCCAGATCATAAATGCAAAAACATCTATCAATCAGTTGTTTGCCTCAGCTGCCCTTTGGTTTGTCAATCTTGCTCCTGTGTCAGCTGTTTTAAACTTCCACAAGATCCTTCCCTTCTTCTTCCTCCCTTAATGCTGTTCCTGTTTTCAGTCTTTGAACAGGTGCATTACGTATTTCCCTTTGCCCTTCAGGTCGTTTGGGCAGAGAGTTACAAAGTTGGCTGTGCAGTTCACTTCTGCAATACAGTTGAAAATTTTCCAGGACTCTTCAGAGCAGCACATTTTGTTTGCGACTATGGGCCAGCGTAAGTTAATTATGGCATTTGGTTGGGTTTTTTTGTTTTTTAAATATCCTATAACTGATCTGGTATTAGATGCCAACAATGATGGGAGCAGTTGTAATAAATTTCAAAAGAAGCTATGTCCACATGTCACTAGTGCAAGGGAAACTCTCCCCGGCCATTGAGAGCAGAAGCTGCTGAACGTAGCCGGATCTGCAGAAAATCCCTTTCTAAAAAAGCAGGCGAGCAGATCATATCTGAGAGCACTCACCATAACCAAGATGGTGGAATAAAATCTGTTCTGACAACAGTCTCTGCAGGAAAAGTGGGTAAGGTGCAAGCTTTCTGCTTGAGAAATATTACATCTCTATATGGCCCCACCCAAACTTCAAACAAGACATCTTAACTGAAGAAATAAAAGGAAGACAGTCCTCTAGTTTATCTCATACCTTGCAATTTCTGGGCTTACCTTTTACAGATTTGTTTTTAAAACACAGGGAGGTAATGAGGGACTAGGGCCAGACTCTTGTATGCTTACACTGAAAATACAGTACTGTCCAAGAAGTCTCATGAATTTCAAGTGGCGAGAGTCACCAGATAGCTGCTCCCCATGCCAGTGAGAGCTTTAATCTAATATAAAAGGAATTTCAAACAGTTGCAATGATTAGTTTTTGGATAAAAGATTTTCTCCCCCCGGTAACTTTTAATGATAAATTATTCTCACAGTCTGATGAAACCGTGTATTTTTAAATTGCTTTTCAAATGACTGAGCTAACAAACTACTGTTCTTCTGCTTTGCAGGGGGAATTACCCAAGAAAACCATATAAAATGGGACGACCATGCAGTGGATGCAGTAAGGAGAAGTGTCTAGACAGGCTCTGTGGTAAGACCAAATAGATCACCTAAGAAAATTGCATAGAAATAAAAGTGGCATAATTGTCAGTGGAAATATAACAATGAGTCAATTTGCACTAAGTACATAGTGGATCTGTAGCCCACAACACAGCAACAATACTAAATCCTGGCAAGAATAGTATTAGAAGAAAATAATTGAAACACTTTTCTGTTGAAGGCTCTCAGAAGTAGAAGCCAGAGTTTCTGATGAAGAGAAGTATCAATAAGACTACTTTCCACCTTTTATCTGACCAGAAGTCAGATCTAAAACTTAAGCCCCAACAAATATTCCCCCCAAATATTCCCCGACAAATATTTCCTAGCAGAAATAGTATATTTAAGTTCTGCTTTCTTGCTTGTTTAGTATGTCCTATCACATTTTCCAGACAACTGTAGTTCTGAACCAGTAATAAGACTATACTGAAAAGCGCACTTACTTCTAACTTCTGCGATTTTTTGAAATACAGCAGTGAGAGCTTATTTTCCCACAGCAGTTTGCAGCTGTGGACCTTTATGTCATTACACCTAGTCCCAAATTAGTTAGAAATAGTGTTTTAAATAAACAGAGATTAAAGGATATGCAGCAATATCTTAAATATGAATTTTATACAGAGGTTTGTATTTGTTTGGGGATGGTGTCTACTAGCCAGGCTCTAGATAGCTTCAGCTGTAGAAATAATTGAACATTTGGTACTCTTATTTCCATCTGTGATATCCTGGCTGACTCATCTTGAAGTCCCAGACTGATGCATCACAGGAAAACTGGAAACATCTCAAAGACTAGGGGGAGGGAGAGGAGAAAGAAAGCTTTTAAACAATAAAGTGCTAGATCCTAAAACCCGTTTACAACCCATTTTACCGTATTCTCCTATAGGGCAAATCAGCAATTCCAGGAGGATGCACATGTGCAATCCTGAAAATGTATCAAAGCTCTTAGTAAATGTGTAATTCTGTGATAAATTTAGTAGTTATATTTGTCTGTCTGCAACTACTTAAATTTGGTTTGGTATCAATTTTAAATAAATTCCATGTTTTGTTTTTATTTGCTATTCCGTCCTCCCCATGACACAAATTCTTCCTAATACAGCTGTTTCTTTTTTGCTTCTCTTTCAATTCAATAAAAAATATGAGGCCTACACCAGTTGGGAACCTGCTCTTGTTGGCCTGTTTCCGCCTTTCAGGATGTTTTAGGCATTGACTGGCACTGTCAGTGCATCAGCCAGGCACTGGCTACATTAAGAACCACCACTGAATGATACTCACATTTATTTCCTCTTCTGATCTCTTTACAGAAAATACAGAACGTGAGAAGCTGATAAGTATGTATCAAATTGTTCGTAATTGCTTTCCTATGCGTATGGCTAAGTTTGATGGATCTTAACAGCTGTTTCTTCACTGTCTTTTAGATTATGCCTACTGGTATCCAGACTGGGATTCACAGCCCCAGCCACCGCGGCCCCGTCCCCCCCGGCCTCCCACGCCATCGTACATCCCGCCTGCTGAGGACCCGCATCCCTCTTGTGACCAATACTGTCTTAGTGTTATAATTTTAAGGCCACTGTTTTTGGTACTGAGTGCTGGTGCTGTTCTTTTAGTACAACGGTGGTTTCCACACACATTTTTTTATGAGTAAAGATCAATTAAGATACTGATAGTGATCCTACCACTGTATTACTCTCAGAGAATTGCACACATTTAAAAAAACATTTGGTCATCTCTCCATTATCCTTGTGATGTTTATACAGCATAGAAAAGGCTGCTTCTTCACTCAGGGCAAGATACAAGTGGCTGTTCATATAGTTAGTATAATTTATTGGCAGTAGCTGCAACACACTTCTATGTCTGTACAAGCCTCTTAGCTCTAGCTCAGGGGTAAATTGCTAGAAGGACCACGTAGACTATATGTTACTATATATGCTAACAAGCCTCCTGGAAACCTGGGGCATCACAAAGACATGTCTGAAGCAGCACACTGTATCCAAAAGAAGCAATAACTCATCTCCATTAACCTTCAGTTATCCCAGACATCATTTTCCCTAGATAATGGAAATTTAACTGTATGTATTACTTTTTATGAACATAAGGAGTAAAGCTTGTCCTTTACTATATTTAGCCTATGTGTATCATTCTCCATTAAAGTTACTCTATTGTCAGTTGTACTATTCTGTTCTTCTCCTCTGAGAGTTAAGCTTTGTCCTCCATAGCTAGAAGAATACAGGGAAAGTTGATAGAGCAAGAATTAAGATGGGGTGTAAATGGGGAGAGCTTAATTTTAGAGTGCGAGATGGTGATAAAATCTGAAATGCAGAGTAGATGACAACATCCTGAGCTTGCAGGCAGGGGAAGGGGGGAACGGAGAGGGAAAAAGAGGAGAGGGAAGATTAAATGGGCCCAGGACAGATTCTGTTCAGAAACGGAAGATACCAGCCTCATTAAAAAAGCCCAAACTGTTGAGGGATTCAGTTTGGTTTTAGACACATTTAGCTCTTGATCCCTATTGTTCCTATATAATTTGTTAGTAAAGGAAACAAAGCCATCTTTCAGGCTAAGAGATACTGGCTGATACTAGCCATGCGTAACTGCGCTATCAATATTTAAAGCTGGTTTTTCTCCTTTATCTTAGTCCTGATGTTTTGATAACACGGTGATTCAAATTCTGATCCACATTGCAGCTCTGAAGGAGCATGATATCCCACAGAATAAAAACAAGCTCCAAATGTTTGGGCTCTTGTCATATGCTACAAAATGTCACCACATAAGAAGATACATACTTAATTTCACAATTGTCAGGTCTTGTCTGCTGCCATCTTCTATACCTAGCAACTATAAATAGGCTGGGGATGGGCAAGTGGTTGGGAGGGGACACAGCTGACCTGAATTGACCAAAGGGATATTCTATACCATATAACATCGAGTTCAGCAAAAAAAACTAGGGTAGAGGAAGAAGAAAGGTGGGGGGCTGGCTTCTAGGGTGGCTGTTGCTCAGAGGCTGTCTGGACGTCAGTCTGCCATTGGGAGTGGTGAGTGATTACCTTCGCATCGCTTGGACGTTTTATTTGTTTGTTTCCCCCCTCCTCTTTCTACACATATTAAGCAGGGTTGCAGGGAATGAATAACAAATTACTAAAGCTTGGGAGGAGAAATTGATAGCAACACATAGCACAAGCGTGTGATCACAGGAGAAACCCATCAATAACTGCAGCAGATTTAAACTGCAGTTCTCAGCCAAACTTACCCCTCCAGTAATTTGATGTACAATCAAAGTGACTGTTCATACTGTAGTAAAAGTTGTAGTTCAAATCAATTACTTCTCACAGCATTTTGGCTCAGAGTAACAGCCTTAACAGCAATGCTATTTTCATAAAAAGCAGAAAATTCATCCCAAACTTTGCTGCAATCCATAGTGATTGCTATGGATGGGATGGTGGGTGCCAGAGATACAAAACAAAAAAGAAAGGAGAGAAGAATCTTGCCCACCACAATTAAAGAAGAAAAAGAGAGACAAAGCTGCCAGAACTCTGATGTGATCTTGTAGCTTGATTTCCTTATTCTCATAGCAACGCTCCTGAAATGTGACTCATTTCCTGTGACCAACGCCATACTCAATTACCATGGCTAAGATAAGTCCAGCCCACAAGCCTTCCAAGCAAAACGCTGCTGGTGAAGCTAAAACCACCTCGTACAGCTGAAACACTCTGCTCTTAAAGCTGGAAGACCAGAGACTGAGAATCATGACAAGCAGATTTTCTGCTTGTGTGCTGGCTGTACTGCACTTCTGTTGTTCCTCTGACTCCTATGAACCACCGACATTGCCTGATGTTGGAGATCCAAAGTTTATTGAGGAATGTGTGCGAACCCATAACAGATTCCGGTCAGAAGTGAATCCAGCAGCCAGCAACATGCTCTACATGGTAAGGGGATCTTACATGCCAGTGTGTAGCATTGTGATGATGTTTATAATTCTCAAAGACTGGTTTTGTGATCAAATGACAAAAAAAAAAAAAAGAAAAAAAAATAACCTCCTGGGTTCATAAGAGCTACTTCTTTTTAAAGCAGAGAAAAAGGCTCTGGTTATCAGATGGCTTTGTGCAATCAGGTACATGCATAGTTTTGTCTGGCTTAATTTCCTCATTTGAAACCCATGTTTTCAACCTCAACCTAATGCTGTCATTTTGTACTGTGAAAAGCCTCCTCATTCCAAGGCAGCACAGCTCAACAGCCCGGGGTGTAATTTATGTGCAGAACTAAGCACAACCTTTCATACTTGAGTTGGCAAGGGCAGAGACCGTTGCCAAACGACACTGGAGAGCTTTCTCTAAGCTTTCTTTGCAAGGCTCTCACAGACCGAGCCAACAGAGCAGCTGTTTCGAGGTGCTGGGGCTGCAGGGGAAGCCAAAAAGCAACAAGTGCAGCAGGAGCGAGCGCTGGAGGCATCAGGTCCTGCACCGTTTTGCCCTGCTGCCCTCTTGCTGGACACATCAGGGGGCAACATCTGCAGCCACCATGCAAAAGACAGCCTGTCATGATTCAAAATATACCCAAAAGTGGCAACCTCTTATTTCAGATGGCTCGTGACACTTGTCCCTCTGCTGGGTGGCACATGAACACAGAGCAAGGAGGAAGCTGTAAATGCATGCACAAAGCTGGGCTTATGGCTGAGAAGCCCATCTCTGATTTGAGATGTTTAATTCCAGTAGCTTGGGAGCTGTCTCTTGCAACATCTATTGCTTTTCGTGCTTTGACTGGGTGATACTTGAGATATCTTGGGATAATGTCCACAGATCTCTCAGATAGACCATAGCCATTGTCCTGATTCTGATCTCTTTCCTCGCGCTCCTCTTTCTTACTATCTCGCATGGTCACCACCAGAAGAGAACATAACCATATCAGTAATTAGCAACACCCCAGCTCAAGTTCCAAAAACAAAAGCTCATTTTCCATTTCTGGTTGTCAAACATGAAAAAAGAAGTGCCCGTTAGGGAGGGGCAAGTGAACAGTGAGCAAGCTCGAGTTGCAAGCCTGACAGGAAACGATTCAGTTTCTCTTCCAGATGTATCTTTTACTTCAGCTTTCTTCAGCCGGGCATCCTGAACTTCCAGTACATATTGCTCCAGACTGTTTTCTAGATTGCTTTACTGACCTTACACTAACAAAATCCTGCTATTCTGTATTAAAAGAACAGTATTAATCTCTTTAAATTGTTCCTAATTATTCCATTTGGAAAATGAAAGAACTGAAATCTGAAAAAAACAGCTTAAGAAACAAAGAAAGATTACTACAAATAAAACAAGAACTAAATCATGGTATGTTTCTTTTAAAAAACTGCAAAAACCCTAGTCTTAAAAAACCTCTCCCAGGAAGAATTTAATGTGGAGAAAGTAGTACAATACATGATAATGAAAGTAAAAACATTGGAATTGAAAACAGCATATTTCTTCATTTCTGAATGGCCTTTAACACTTCAAAAATGAGGAAAAGAAGATGACTTCTTTATTTCACAGGGAGCTTCTATTTGCTGTAGATAACTGTCCACCTAGATATGTAAAAATGAAGACTATGAACTCAGGGCATTTCCACCTTTTGGAAAAATACTCTTTCAAAAGAAAATACAAGACAAACTCCTTTAACTGTAAGTAACAAAGCCCAACCATCTATTTGTAATACATTTAATATAAAATGAGAACGCTGATCTGATGTGCATTTTCCCCCATGCAGTTTAGTCCAATCTTTTTGCAGAAATGCAGTTTCATAAGCAAATGAGGAGTATAACTATAGTTAAATGGAAGATCATTCTGAACTATCAGTTTCTGCACTTTGCCTTTTCAACTGTCAGCCAATTTAAGCACTGACACACAAAAAAAAGTACATTTAAACTTCCTAATTTACCTTTAAACTTATTATTAGTACTATTATAGAATGATGGAGAAAAGAGATGTGCAGACTCTTAAAAAGCATAATGTGAAGAACAAGACCATGAAGTATTAAGGTGCATCCACCACTGTCGTACATTTTTCATCATGGTCTTCTGCTTGCAACCTCAGAGCATTGCCAAGATGTAAACTGTAGCCTCTGTCTTAACTTGCTAGATTTTGTTCATTGTCCTTAGAAGTTATCATCTAAGGAAATATCAACTGCTCACTTGAAATAAGACACCCTACCCCAAATTTACCTTTAATATTTGAGTTCCTAGGCAAATTATTTGTGTTAGTTTTGTGGTGTATTGGGTTTGCATGGCAAGGTTTTTGTAGCAGGGGGGCTACAGGGTGGCTTCTGTAAGAAGCTGCTAGAAGCTTCCTCTATGTCCGATAGAGCCAATGCTAGCTGGCTCGAAGACAGACCTACTGCCGGCCAAGGCCAAGCTCATCAGTGATGGTGGTAGTGACTTTGTGGTAAGGTATTTAAGAAGGGAAAAAAAAAGCTGCGCAACAGCAATTGCAGCTGGGAGAGAGGAGTGAGAATATGTGAGACAAACAACTCTGCAAACATGAAAGTCAGTGAAGAAGGAAGGGGAGGAGGTGCTCCAGGTGCCAGAGCAGAGATTCCCCTGCAGCCTGTGGTGCAGACCATGGTGGGACAAGCTGTGCCCCTGCAGCCCACGGAGATGCACAGTGGAGCAGAGATCCACCTGCAGCCCGGGGAGGACCCCACGACAGAGCAGGTAGGTGCCTGAAGGAGGCTGTGACCCCGTGGGAAGCCTGTGCTGGAGCAGGCTCCTGGCAGGACTTGTGGCCCCGTGGAGAGAGGAGCCCACGCTGGAGCAGGTTTGCTGGCAGGACTTGTGACCCTGTGGGGGACCCATGCTGGAGCAGTCTGTGCCTGAAGAACTACAGCCCGTGGGAAGGATTCACATTGGAGAAGTTCATGGAGGACTGTCTCTCATGGGAGGGACCCCACGCTGGAGCAGGTGAAGAGTGTGAGGAGTCCTCCCCTTGAGGAAGGAGCAGCAGAGACAATGAGTGATGAACTGACCGCAACCCCCTGCACTGCTCAGAGGGAGGAGGTAGAGAAAGTGGGAGTAAAGTTAAGCCTGGGAAGAAGGGAGGGGTGTGGGGAAGGTGATTTTAAGATTTAGTTTTATTTCTCATTATCCTGGTCTGATTTCACTGGTAATAAATTAAATTTCCCCAGGTCGAGTCTGTTTTACCCATGGCAGTAATCGGTGAGTGATCTCTCTCTGTCCTTATCTCGAACCATAAGCCTTTGGT
The DNA here is from genome assembly GCF_047716275.1 of Strix uralensis. Taxonomy (NCBI): domain Eukaryota; kingdom Metazoa; phylum Chordata; class Aves; order Strigiformes; family Strigidae; genus Strix; species Strix uralensis. The sequence continues at coordinate 43,062,643 of NC_133976.1, forward strand.
TGTATTTTCTCTCCCCTGTCTACCTGAGGAGGGAGAGTGACAGAGCAGCTTTGGTGGGCATCTGATGTCCACCACAGTGGGAAAATACACTCCCCCACAAATGTTAGCCATAGGAAGAAATGGAAGACATAGGTTACAAAATATTTGAAATCTCTGCAGATGTATTTTGGTGTGATCTTACAATTTTTAATTACTTACTGGTAGCATAAACAATACACAAACTGTTTCAGACTTATCTATGGTACAAAAAAGTTGTATTATGTAAAACATAGACATAAAATCTAACAACCACCTTTTCCTTAGTCACTGTTACTGATCTGTTCAAAACTATTTCTCTAGTGATTCTATTGTTTGCAGAAGCAACTGAGATAATTTAATCCATGTAGAAAAGTACAAATAAAAAGGTTTATTTTTTAAAAAAGTCCAATCCAAAATAGTTCAGCAGTGTTGAACAACTTCATTTACATGACACAAAGTGTATCTAGAACTACAGGCACACACTTGTGGTACTGCATTTCCCAGGAGGTACAATACTGTATTTGCTTAATCAAGTTGTATGAACAAGAAAACCCAGCAAAAACAGACACCACCTCCAGTGCAAACGAAAGACATTTATATAACTCAATTGCTTAAATAACCACTTTCTGTAGGATTGAATAGCGAGTGATTGCACAAATATGAATTCAGCACTAACATTTGAAGCCACCAAATACAAAGATGGAAACCAAGGGTTGAGTTTAAACTGTCCCGAAAATCCCAGCATGCTTGTGAACTGACCTGCAAGCAGTGGCCTTAATGCGTGAGGCTGCACAAGACTCCAGTCAGGTACAGTAAGCATACCCTGCAGTCTCCAGATTTCCTGTAAATTCACTGTTTAAATTACATTAATGTTCTCTCACAGCCAGCATAGCCTGGAAATGCACATTGTGCCCCAAACGCTGTATTTGACTGACATACAGCTCTTGGTGTCCAACAAACCAGCAGGCCAAGATCATCCACCACCCCAAAAACTTCCTCAAGTTTAATGAGTAACTAAGTTCAAATCAGAAATGAACCTACAAGCCAATTTACCATGTAGTCTGCAAGTCTCAGCAGAAGCAAAACCCAAATGAACTCCAAGCATATATACTACTGAGACCCAGCTTCTGAAAGTTGCTCTGAATTACTGCATTACTAAGATACCAAAGTGATTTTTAGTTGTCTTTATTTTGCAGAGTTGGGATCCAGATTTGGCAACAACTGCGAAAGCTTGGGCAAAGAAATGCCTGTTTAAACATAATACGTACCTCAAAGAGCCAGGGCAGGCTCACCCCAAATTTACCTCTGTTGGAGAAAACCTCTGGACTGGCTCAATTTCTATTTTTACTGTGCAAGGAGCCATCACCTCTTGGCATGACGAGGTCAACGCCTACAATTATGCCACCACTAATTGCAGAGGAGCTTGTGGCCACTATACACAGGTAGGCATTGTGTTTCTCCATCTAAACCATGAATCAGCATCGCCATTTGAAACTCTAGATTTGAAGATTCAGTGAACTGTTTTCCAAGTGCTGTAGTCTTATTTTATGACGGGGTGCACAAGACGTTCTCATGTCCCCATTTTAGGGAGGAAACGAATCACTGCATTAATATTTTAAATATGCCAGTTGTATATTGTTTCCAGGAAGAAAACAGGACAGCTGTCAAGCAGTCAGATTTAGCCAAACAGTGGCCAAAGACCAGGCAATGGCAATGGCTGTGGGCTACAGTGCCTGGTGGGACAAGGTCCCAGCTCTAGCAGTCAGCCTCCTCATGCCAAGGGATGGGGAAATACTGGCATGTAAAGAGATGTCTGCAGCTCTGCAAGCATCATGTGCACATTTTTCAAAACCATCATTCCCAAAGAGCGCAAAGTTAGGATGAGGAGTGCCGCTGCCCTGCAATGCCATGATCACTAACCACAGCTATGGGAGAGAAGGACAGCTTGCAACAGTGCCTCTAGGGATTATTAAATATTTTATGTGGAGACACACATATGCATTTAGGATTTGAAGAGACGAGCTGAAGCAGGTGGGGTGTCTGAATGACACGTGCAGGTATTTGGGTGCAGAGAAGATATATGGCTGCAGGAGCTGTGACAGGTCACAGTGTGCTGCTTTTTGACCTTGCTCAGAAGAACACAGCAGGAGTCAGCATCTGAAAAGTGCAGTGAAACGCACCTTACCCAGCACTAAGGCACAGTGGTTTTTACCATGTTGTTTGTAGAGGAGCAGCCCAGGCAGTTGCATGGGGGAGAACAAGAAAATAACATTATTTTCACTTGAAGTCAGCAGTGATAATGACTGTAGCTAGAAGCTGTGTGTCTGCCAGCTTTGGGAGGCATCCTTGGGTCTGAATCTTCAGGGAACCTCTCGTTCCTCTCCCTCCTTCCCAGCTGTGGAGAAGTTTCCCCTGGGTACAATTACTGCAGTTACCACAACCACATCCCCAGCATATGCCTCAGCCAGTGGCTGCCTGGGATGGGGAGGGTCCTGTGATTTGGTCCTTCACCATCCTTGGGGATGCAGTTGTCTATGGCTGGCATCAGGAGCAGCCTCTGCTCTGCTGCTGCACTGAGAACACCCTCAGGAGCCAGAAGATTGTCCCCTCTTCCCAGAGCTTGCAACAAACAGGCACAAACAGAAAGGGCCAGGCTGCCCCTTCAAATCAGTGGAGGCACGAGTGTGTTTCTTCATCTCCTATGCTGCCAGGATCTCTCCACATCTCTCACGTAGTCAGTCATCGCTGCTGCTGTATCACCCTCAGGTACTGCTGCGCCCTCGTCTCCCCTCTGCTTCTGTCACAGGGTTTATTCTTCCAGGACTGCAGCATTTGGCTGCACTGTCATCTTTGAGATGGATATAGGATGCTGGATTGCACTGAACGGCTCTGGCAGACAGAGGATCACTAGATGATGTAATGTACTCACCTCTACATTATCTTAGTCATGGCCATGATACTAAAAGGCAGGACTGCAGCACAGACAATCTCCTTTTCCCTGCTCCTCCCATAACACCAGTGCCTTCTGGCAATTTGCCTATCAGCCCTCGTAGGAGCTGTAGCAGATCATGCAGCCTTTTCTGCACAGATTTGATCTGATCTCTCCCAGCAGGAAAGACAGAAAGTTAATGTATTACCTTGAAGCAAAGGAGACAAACTTCACCTTCTCCTCTGCAAGAAAACTAGCTGTTACAGCCAGTTATTCTTTCTTTCAGAGTGATTTTAACAAATATCTGGTAAATTGGGCAAAACAATCAGGCATTTTTTCAGAACAAACTGCGGTTTTGAGATCCATCGGTGCTGCTCTCCCCCATGAAACCTGCCCAAGGACTGCTCCTCAGCCAATTTGTTGTTGTGAAACAGGAGGGCAGGTCTTCTCCCTAACACTTCAGATGCTGAAGCAAAGTCTTTGTCACCCATGTACCCATCTGTCTTTGCAGATTGTTTGGGCTACAAGCTACAAGGTTGGCTGTGCTGTCCACTTCTGTCCCAGTGTGGCATACTCCTCCATAACCAACGCAGCACACTTCATCTGCAACTACGGGCCGGCGTAAGGTTTTTAATTATAAATATTTCACAGGGTTTGGGTCCTACCCCTTCCCTCCCACAACATGCAACTTTATTAGATGGGTCCATCTATTCAAGTTTTTTGTAGGAGGAAATGGTCCCCAAAATAGAGAAAGAGGTACACCTCTGTCCAACCAGCTTTTTTTTGCTAGAGGAGGGCTATGTATTGGAGCCAAAAAAGCAGTGGCACTGGTAGAAGGGGTAAAATACAAGATGCTGACATGAAAATACTGAAGTGATCATTTGAAAATTAATCCCTTGCTCCTGAGTGCCCAGATGGCCCCACAGTTGCGAAGGTGCAAGCCCGAAGTCTGAAAATATTTCCACATGGGCCTGCAGAATTAAGTCTCTAGGTCAATGGTTTGGATAAATATTGAAGGGTACAATGCTTGCAGCTGCAGTTTTAGCAGCTGAGGTTTGCTTGTGAGGCTAGGGTTGCTCAAGGCAAAATTTTATCTAGAGGTTCTTTATATGGATAGTCAGTAGGATATCCAGCTAGGATGGCTTTTACCCTTCTCCAGCTAATTAATGCCACCACAGTCTAAATACAGCTTTAAAAGCTTGACATGCATACCATGTTGGGCAAAGGCCAGGCCAGCTCATGAACTTGAGCAAGTTTGGGATTCCTGTTGTCTGTGCTTCATCCTTGGAAGAGTATGTACCTCTGACCAGATACCTTGAAATGACACAGCTGCTGCTGTGCCAAAGCAACAAAACTGCTCTCCCCATAAGCCCCACACCCAAAGGGGATGGGCAACCATTGCCTCTGCCAGTTCTTGAGCAAATAGCCACTGATCACCCAGGGCAGTCTCTTCTTTCCCTTCTCGGCACTTGCTATGCATCCCACCATGCTAGATGGTGCAGAAACCCTGTGCACAGGCAAGCAGGCCCCCAGCACTGCTGGAAGGTGCTCTCTGTCCCCCGAGCCTCATGTCTGGACATGAGCCAGGGCTTTCTCCTTCTGCCCCTTAGCCAATATCTGTATCTTACAGAGGATTGAAATCATGCTGGATTGCTTGCCCTGAAGGGAAGGAGAGCGGTGCCCTCACCCTCAACAGCACCCAGCAGAGAAGCCCTCTGCCAGGGGTCAAAGCAAGATGCATGCACAATTTCAGTTCCTAAAGTGAATATACTCTCAAGGATTTTCTTCAGCTTAGACCAAGCAATGAAAGCCTCACCTTGCTGAAAGTAATGAGGTTTTACCACGAAGTTTAGCACTGCTGAGAGTGCATGCCTATAAAATCCCTCTCAGTGTGTTTATGGGCAGTTTGAGGCACACTGTAAATCTTGCTTTGGCCATGCTTCAAGCAAAGTGAAGCACTGAGATGTGTTTGGTGCAGTATCAGAGGTGGGCAGGTAATATCAAGCCAAGAGCCTGGGCAGAGGTAGCTGGTACCATTCACACTGCTGGCAGAGGGAGGTAGCAGGGGGAGACACACACTGCTCATAAAATATTTACCAACAAATGGATGAAATCACTACTTATGAGAGATTCTCCAGCACCAGAGATTCCTCTTCAAGGTGTAATATGCACATACATACACATATGCGTGTACATACACAGTAACTGAACCTGCTTTTACTCCCAGAGTACGAACCAGCTTTAAGAGCCCACAGTCTCCACACACAAATTATCCAGCTTTGAGACTATTTTAATTGCCAGGTTTGCAATACTGCTGTCTCCAGGTTCCTAAACAACAGGGTGCCCCATTACACTTAACTTCTGCATGTCTTGGGCACAGGGCACTCAGACAGGGACCCTCCAAAAACCATCTCCCTATCAACATAAGTGAAACAAAACTCAGGTTAAAAACTAGTTAGTGGTAGGTGTTAACGTTCCCCTCCCAAGGGCCATTTGAGAGCAGTGTTACTTGCCTTCACAGTGGGAATTACCCAGGGCGCCCATACAAGACAGGAGCAGCATGCAGCGACTGCAACGGCGAGCAGTGTGCGGGTCGGCTGTGTCGTAAGTACAAGACAACCAGTCCTCCTCCCCAAGCACGTGGAGAAAGGGAAAGAGCACACAAAAGATACTGGCAGGAGGCAGGCACAGTGCTCTCCTGTTCCTAAATATAGTCTGAAAAGCTGCAGTCAGAAACCAAGTGAGCAGTGATGCACAAAGATTGGGGGGAGGGCAGAAAGAGCCTGTTTTCTACCCCAGGGAGTGACAGGAAGGGATCTGCTCCTCAGGTGCTGGAGGGTATGATACAGGAGATATAGTGGCTGCAGTTTAAGGTAATATTATCGCTGCCAGAAGTTATAGCTTGCAGAAATCGGAAGCACGGAAGGGGATACACATACCCTTCTGGGGGCTCCAGATTATTATCTGGTGCATGAGCTGCAGCTTGAGCCGGTGTGCAGGTCCAAGTGATCCTTGCTGCCGCCGTGTCACTGCAGGAGGGGAGAGCTACCATGGCACTGCCAAAGCTGCTCACTCCAGTGAACATCAGCCAGGCCATCTGCTTTCCCCTAAACACCAGGAAAGAGCCAGACTGACATGCAAGAGACCTTCATGGGGATGTGGTGTTCAGTCTGGGCCCCTGGCAGCCCACCTGATTCTCCTGCACTTGGCTTTGCTGGATGGCGTCAGGAGACCTTCTCCAATTCCTGTAAAAGGACAAGGCATTGTGCTGTGGACATCTGCCCAGGGAGAGCTGAGGGTACAGTCACACTTTTCCCCAGCACTCGACCTCAGATGAACTAATGGAGAGGGAAGGTGACATTAAAACACCAGCACTGCAGAAACAAGAGGGAGTCCCTGATGCATGGGACTGTTTAATATTAGCTACAGGCTGAGGATCTTGAATGCATGGCACTGGGTGAAAGCCAAAGTGATCCTGGAAAGCACACCTGGGGAAGCGAGTCCTCTCTATGCCAACCACTGGTGAGAGAAATCAACATGGTGTGATCAAGCGCTACTCAGCAAAGGCCTGAGACTCGCTGCAGGGCTCTCCCGAAGTCAGCGGGTCTTTGCTTCTTCCTGGAAAGAAACACAGCTCCCATAGCTGTATTTGTGAGCACATTGAGGCTCACAGTTCATTCCCTTTTGCTTAGACTCAAATTGTTTATAATGTATGTCTGTTTACATTCACTTCTTTTCTCTCTCCAGAAAATGCAGAGCGTGACAAAGTCATTAGTAAGTACCACCAGAATTACTGCTTCCATTTGTTGCCCTTGGCGCAGTTATACTTGAAAACAAGTAACTTGTTTTGTTCATAGGTGATTCCAGGTGGCGTCCAGACTGGGACAGACCTGCATGTGATGAGTACTGCATCACCGTTATTGCTTTAAGGACACTACTCTTTATACTGACAATTCTGGCCACCTGGCTCCTACCAAAATACTGGCCTCTAGCACCCGCCAGTGAGTGATGCACATGCAGAAGACCATGAGAGCACTTAGGTCAACTCATCCCTTCCCTTCACATAAGTTACTGGCAGCACAAATATCTGTAGAGACATTGTTTTCATCCACAGGTGATTTAGAAGAAGAGCAATACCATCTTTGTTGCAGGCAGCACCTCGTTGAGCTGATAAGCAGCTTTCTCATTGATCAGAACCAGTAACAGATTTTAAATTACCCATGTGTGGAATGGTGTGAGTGGGATCTGGTGGGTAAGGGAGCATGCTGCCCAGTGGTGCAGCATGCTCCCTTGAGGTGCAGGCAGCTGCCCACCACACTTTCTTAGGAAGGGCTGAAGGGTACCCAGCCCAGGTCCCAGCCCCGGCCAAGGCCCCAGGCAGAGCACGCTCCTTCCTTGTTCCTATCGTGCTCTTTCCTTGTACAGTCCTCCAGCAAGATGTAGAGTAGCCTGGAGAGGTTTTTCATTTAAATGGGTTTTTTTAAAGAATTTTTGGACCCCTGTGAGCTCTGGCATTTGCATCCTGGGGCAGGCAGTGTGTTTCCTAGTCTCATAGTGCACTGGGGCCACTGGCACTTCTCTCTACTTTGAATTTGGTTTTAAACACATCATCTGTGCCAAGACGTAGTTTCACCTGTGTTTACACGTGATTGTGTATCACTGCAATCTTTCCTGTTTTTTTTTCTTTTTTCTGAGCGTAGATTTTTTGACTGTTGTTTCAAATAATAAATCATTATTTCCTGCTTCCCATGTATGGCAATCGTGTATTTGCAACATGCGCTAAAGCTTAACCCATGAACTAAAGCTGGTGCACAAAAAAACCCCACATTCAGCTCCATCCTGCACAATGCTGAGAAACACAATACTGAGAAAGATGGCATAAAACTCCAGATAAAATTATGCTGTGCCCATAGTTATGCCTTTGGCTCAACAGCTGCCAAGGGATGAGTCTGCTGGAACCTGCACATCTGGAGCAGGCAGACAGCAGCAGGGACAGCTGCTGTGTTCAGCTGGGTGTGTCCTCTACGGACCACAGTCACTCAGCTGGAGCGGAGGCTAGAAGGAGCAGAGCTGCACAAACTCACAGCTGGACAGTAGCGATCCATATCTATGTGGAGGTGGGTTTAGATGCCTCTGCACCATGCCCCTCTGCAGGGCACAGACATGCACTGCTGTAAAGGAAGCCAGGAAGTTCTCCTCGCCACTTCATTTCTGCAGGCGTGCTGCCCCTGCAGCACCTGTCAGTGTTTCTGCACACCCACTCCCAACCCCACTACTTGGGTGGATTTTAACTGAAAACACTGGAACTGGGACCCAAAGTTTCTCATGTTATTCTTCCAGGTAGTTTACTGCTTGCACTAGAATCATCTCAGCATGGCAGCATTCCCTGAAAAAATCATTTTTCACACTGCAAATAGGGCTGGGGACAAAATTACAGATTTCACCCTTGATATATCTTTATATTTAGTTTGTTGGCTACCAGAGCCTCCATAGCCAAGACATCACAGTTGCAGACAGGAGATCTCCATGCTCCAGTCATCAGGGCCAGTACCCACCCTGCCCTACTTGTGAGAGCGCCAAACTCAGTTCTGTCTTCCAAACTGGGCAGATTAAGGTGTTTAAAAAAAACAGTGCCCACTGCAAAAGCAAGGCCATGGGTCTATCTGTTAAAAAGAGCAGCTATTTTCCTCTCCACTTGTCTTCTTGCCACTCTTTTGTGCAAGACCCAAGCCTCAAGTTCCATTTACTGCAAAATCCCATCTGAAAACGGGCCAGCAAGCGGCACACGGGCAGCAGGACTCATGCTGTGTTCGCTCTCTTGCACAGGGCTCCCGCACCAGCTCAGAGCCTGGCATGGTATCTGCCCCACTGAAACTACATGCAGTTAGAACCTACTACTGCAAAGAGAAATGTTGGAGAGGGAAGAGCGTATGCTGCTGTGTCCAGGGAGCAAAAATGAGCTCAGCAGGAATTCTCCCCTGCTTAGTTTAATCTATGCTTGGTCTCCAGAATAAACAGAATGAACACAGATCCCTTAAAGTTCAAAAAATTCACAGTACTGTCATTTAACTATATACTTCAGCAGCTCTAAGGAAACACCACAGAAAAAGCTTCATTAAAAAAACCTGCAAATCACTAGGGCTTAGGGGAAGAAAACACCAAACTTTACAACATTGTATCTTTCAAACAAAAAAGCCTGGAAGTCAAGAAGTCAAAGCTCAACAAGTACTGCATCTCATTTTAAGGACATACAAAAATCCAGATATTTAACTCTGGATGATCAAACCACTTTGAGTTGTCCACATTTATCTTACGGCATATGCCCATGAATTCCATACGATAAATACAAAACACTAATATATAAATACAGCCTTCAGGTACTTCTTTTGCAAGTCTGTAAACTCTACAATCAGTTTAAGGAGATAATTTGCAATAGTTCAAGCTGTTCTGAAAATACTATAAAATCTTTTTCATTCTTCCAAATCCACTTTATTATTCTATTATTTACTTTTTATACAAGTATAAAAACTGTATAGCCATATTTTCTCAGAAAACAGGTGCAAAAAGCACCAACAGTGAGCCCATGTAGCCAGTTACTGTTCAGATATGGACTCTTGAGCACACAAATCCATTGGTTTAACTTGCCTCAAGAATATGAGTAAGCTTTCTTGATTTTCTGGTTTAAATAAATAAATGTCCAACCCACAATCCTTGAAACCTATCAACCATAACAACTGAAAGCGATTAAACACGATGTAAAGCCTTTTCACTCCATAACTACAGAAGGAGAAGTCTTCCTGAAGTCTGTTAAGTTTTACTACGGGTAGGAATTTGATGCAAAAGCTACATAGATGCTGCAGCTGTGGGTCCTAAATTAAAAAAGCAAACTTCCATGAAAGTATGTATAATTTAAGGCCAGGCTGCCACCAAGCTGAGCTATGCTTTCCTGCACTGCAACTCAGGCGATCAGGCAGTTAGCTGATGCTGCTGGAAAACACTTTTTGTAGGGTGCTTTTAGCTAGACCAGGTTCCAGAAATGAAATGCCAGCCTGCAAGACCAGTGTAGGGCAACCAGCCCTAGACTTGTTTTTAACTTTTTAGACAACGGGGGAACACCTGGGCCAGTCTTCTGCAGTGAAAGGGGCTTTGTCCAGTCCAGATTAGAACCAAGGACTCTCCCTCCCCTGATAAACTCCTGCTCCTTCCCTGGCTACAGACTCCTCCTTACTGGCTTCTAGCTCTGCAGACTCCTGCTGAAGCACTCATTCGTGGGATCACTGTGACAACTGGCATTTAAACTCAAGTACTGCAGTGCCCCCTGTTGAAATTAGTCCTTTCACTACATGAGAGGTCTGAACTACCTGACCGGTGCTGAACTTCAGTCTCCCTGTTACACCATCACCTGCTAAACATCTTTCTAAAAAGCTTTTCCAAGATGGATGTTTGTGACTTACTTATCATATTCTCAGTGAAGTACCTGTTGAAGTAGTATTTTCCCGATTCCACAAGTAATTAAACTGCTGTATATGAACAATGGAGTCCCTAAAAGGATTGAGACCATTTTTTCCTTAAGTGCCAAGAAACGATCACATACCTGAAAAGCACACTAAGGGTAATGTTGCCCCCTACCCTAAAGGGCATTTTAGCTATTTCTCACTGCACACGTACTGGTCATTTAACCACATACATTCTAAATTCTTATTTATACATGTAAAAAAGGAAAGGGCTGTGTTTTCACTAATTCAGCTAAAAGGTCACTAACCTAAAAGCAGTGAGCTGCAATGTTCTAGCATAATCATTTCCCCTGCATGTGAAGGTGATCAAAATTCCAGAACCTGGCAAAAGCACTCCAACACAACCATGAAATTGTGTGGCTCTAACACCTCCTACTCATTACCTTTGTTTCTTCAATATCAGATGTATGAAATAAGTAACAGCTGCTCTTCCGGTGAACTTTATTTCATCACAATTTGCCTTTTCAGGCAACTCAACTTCCTCTAAAAAAGGGGAAGGGCCTCAAAAAAAAAAAAAAAAAAAAAAGAGGAACACAATTTCTTAAGTCTTTCTTGCAAGCAAGAAATAAATTAAGAATATATTTAAAGATAATGACTTCATGCTTTCCCTGCAGCACATTCCGTGTGGAAAGACACTTGCTCTGAATCACATTCCGTCTAACAGACTGCAGGGTAATCCTAATAAATGACAATTTATGAATGGCATCAATTAAGATTATGGTTTGAAGAATTCTCATATGAAGCTGTGAGCTTGTTTCCTGGAAAAGATGTAGGTTCTGCACTATATGACTAATTAAAGGATTTAAGAACAATGTATTAAAATAGTTTATTAACACCAAGACAAGACACCAAAAAAATGAGCTTTTACAGAAACAAAAGCATAATATAGTAATAAATCTTGCCCGTTTTGTAAAAGTTATCGCCATAACTGAGGCTGCATATAGTCTGGCAGTCTTTCACAGAATAACCTTAAACTCCCACCGAGTTCTCTGACCCTAATGTTTAACATCCTGCATCAAACTCCTAAATGTTTCTATTACGAAACCTTCCCTTCAGGCAGATGGATATTATCCAAATACACTCTCTTACTTTGTCAAACAGAAGCACAGATTTTCTTCACCAACCTTGGCAATTCTGCACAGCTGCTTTAGGTCCATTAATTAAACTGTACTTATGAAAAGAGAATGACCTTTCTACCTAGTCTTTTCTTGTTCAGATTATACTGACAGCAAGAAGTCTTGAATCTTCCAAGTGTGAAAATGTTCATTAACGCAGGAGAAAAGTGAGCATCTCAGGTGGTGAATTACTTTTTTTTCTTTTTTTTCTTTTCATCTGCTGCCATTTTTAACTTGACTTCTTCCACAGGAAGTGCTCCTAATTTCTTCTTCTTCGCGTTCTTTACCTTTTCCTTGATGGCTTCGATATCAATTTTTTTCTCAGTGGAGGCTACATAGTAAAAAATACAAAGATAACAGACATGAATTTTACCTTTTCTAAATTTTAAGTCTACAAGATGACTTCATATATAAACACAGTAAGCTGTATCCTGTGGCAGTGGTTAGGACTCATGTTCACTCACAATTTTATAAACTACTCTAATAATCATTTTTGTTGAAATTAGTTATTATCCACAAACTTCTTTCAGCAGAATTCTACGGAGAACAGTCATATAAAAAATCCTATACAACTGCATTCGAATACAGATGTCACACTCGGCACACATCCAAGCTACTGTCACCCACTCCTCAGACCACAGATGTACTCCTCTGAAATTAATACAGACACACTCTCTTAGACACAGGCCTATTGGCTTGGTTGGTCTCACATAAGAAGCGAAGAAATTAATTATTGAGTTCTTATACCTGGAGAAGCTTTCATGGTATTTTGTCTTTCTGCAAGTAACTAAGGTGGTAAGATCCCAAGCATGCCTGTCACATCCTTACACTCTCTCCCTGGCCATTCCTTAATGGCCATGCTTGGAAACAGGACAGGGAAGGATGGGCTGGGGGAATAGGATACAGATCTCTGACCCCTGCATGAAGACCTTTATAAGAGACTTCTACAGGGACCGCCAGAGTACTTAAACACTTAATGCTGAGCAACATGAATAACCTACTCTTAAATTCATCTAGATGATGGTATTTCCTCTTTTGCGCATGAGTCATGAGTTTGGATCTGACTCTCCTATCTCACACAGTTAATTCCTACATCTAACAGTGGGTACCAGCTGTCTTCTTTGGTTCTCAGTTCTTCCCTACATACAAACTACTGCTGTTTATTGTTGGAAGACTGAATGATTTCAGGTCAAAACACACAGGAGCTAGAAAACACAGTATTTGACATACAGTAAAGTCAATAGCAGGATCACTGAAAATTTACTGCCATCACAAAGAAGTACTGTATAAATGCTGCAGAACACATGTCTTTCAAGAAACATGAACTTTTCAGTTCGGAGGAAGTTGTGTAATATATAGTGCAATAATATGTAGGCAGTATAGCCTACAAAACATACATAGTATATGTAATACAACAAATGAATAGGTAGTATCATCAATGAATCCAGAAAACCGAAAACTTGTGTCTCTAGTGCGTAAAAAACCAAACCAGCTGAGAACACAAGTTCTTACTCTGCACATAGTGTGGTTTAACTTTTAGAAAAGATATGCTATTGTATACCAATACTTACTCACGGTATAAGTATTCAAGTAAGTACTGCTTTTGGGTTTCTTTTTCTGAACAGAACTGAATGCAAAAGTTATGGCAGCTTCACTACAAGACTACAAACCAAAAATTGATGTAGCCAGAGCAACCAATTGAGATGGCCGTCCCAGTATCTCCATCAGGAAAATGTTCTACAAAGAATTGTCATTTTATAGGTATAGAATTATGGGCTGCATTATCCTTCTACTGTCCCTGGCAACTCCAGGCATGGGTCTAACCACTAGGAATTTTTTACATGACCTTTCTTATTTCCTCCAGCTGTATCTCTGCAAAATCACTCACCCTAGGAATCAACAGCATGTTTTAGAACAGGAAAAAAAAAAATGGTTACCTTTCTTTGTTTTCACAACTGGCTTTTCCTTTGGTGGGATAAAAGCTTTATTTCTTTCTTCTTGTCTTTTCTTGATTGCATCTGCTTGCTTTGCCTAAAGTTACCAATAAAAAGGTCAAGTATCAGTAGAGCAGGGCAAAAGGGACCAAAAAAAAAAGAATTCCAAGTCAGCTGCCAAATGCTTTTTAACTGAGCAGTGGGTTAGAACTTTACCTTTATCTCTTCCACTTGCTTTCGTTTCTTCTGTCTTTCTTTCAAGAAGTATTCACCACTTGCCAATTCTTTATCAATCTGCATGAGACAAGTATCAAGAATCTTTAGGCAATTATGCATTATGAGCCAGATGTATAGTATCAGGAAATTAGATTTTGACAGAAAAGGCCTCATAACCCCTTGTTAGCAAGAACACGATTTCAAGTAGTGGTATATTCCTGCACAACCAAATAAAGTTTCAGCTGACCTGGCTTTCCGGCTGCGGAGGTGGGAACGGTGTGTACTCCTTCTTAGTATTTTTCTTCTTTGGCTCCTTGCGTTTTTTCAAGTTCTTCCGCTTGAACTTAGGCAAAAATCTTTCCCAACTTTGTGACCTTAGTTCAGGATCTTTTGATAATTCCCTTTTGATCATCAAAGTCTTCAGAATGTCACAAAGAAGTTATTAAAAAAAATAGTATTACGGTAGTAGCCAAGAGCTCCAAACTACAAGTTTTACTAAACTTTCTTACAGTGAATATGTTACATCCAAACCTTCCATCTCTCACTTCAGTAACAGTAGAGGGGTTTAATTATGAACAGCAGAACCAAAAAAATACATATGTCTCAAAACAGGGACAGACTGTACTGGAGAAAGTGCCTCAGTTTCAATGAGCAAGCATCAAGCAAACAACTGAAGGGATGAAAGTTTATACACAGTTTTCCTTTGATGTTTTCTCAGATGCTGTTAATGATATTATGGCAACATATCCTGGTAAAACAGAGGTTATCAAAGTCAGGGGTTTTTTAAAGCAGCATACTACAGAAATTCTTAAAAATAGATTACCATATAGAAACATGTAAATTATTAACATACAACTCTGAGCAGAAGTAGTATTTTCTTGTAAATAAAGATGGACAGCAGACCACACTAACCTTAATGTTATATATGGGATGTATATTCTTCATTGTGTCCAGAACAACTTTTCTAACCTGCATTTAATAACAAAGAACAGAAAACTCAGCAAGTATTTCATATTCTTTATGTCTATATATATTAAAATACCAGGTATACTATCTTGTTTCCTCTCCTTGGCCCTGCCCCACAAAGTAGGTAGATTTAAAAAGCTAACGCACATGGTTAACTGGAAGGCACAGCACTTCAGAAGTACCAATAATATTTTTATGTTTCTAATACACTCCAGCATGCCCCACATACATTACTTTCATGTTACCATGGATTTCATGGTGTCATGAGAAACTTGCTTTTGACAAGCATTCTCCTCCTACATAGTTACAAAAAACATACTGGATATTCCTTAATGTTACATATCATTAACTGTGCAGTATTTTCAGTCTTACACCTCATATCCAGAAATACACAAATTCGTGCTGAAAAAACCCCAAAACAGTATTTCACAAATGCTTTTTTACTTCCAAGACCGAAAGATCTGAGTCTAAACAAAATTCAGCAGCTAAGATGCTATGACTATGAACATTCATGTAAATGTAGCTTACTAACACATAGCTGAAAAATCAGTGAAATGCTCCTGAGGCTGCCAGATCTTGCCTCTCGTCTGCCCTCGAGCCAGACACAGAAGTATGCTACACAAACAGCTCATCTGCCTCCCCTTACCTCTTTTAGCCCACTGAAGGGTCCAAGAGCTGAAACAGTGTTGCCTTGCACCATAATATAACAGTTTGTTAACAGTTCCAGAGCCTACACCAAAAAAAGAAATTAAGTGTAAACTGAAGATGTGACACAAATTTGGGTCTAAGAATTGTCTGTTTACTACACCTATTGGAAATACCTTCAGAGTAGATCCTTTTGGTCCAAGAAGTCGTCCTCTTCTTTTTATAAAAGTGTCTCTTTTCCTCACCAGAGAGCCTATTTTAATGATGTCACATGCAACATCATCCTGAAGGATACGAACTGCCTAAAGAGACGAGAAGCAGGCAATATTGTCTGAACGTAAATGTATTATTCAGAAGTCAACAGAATACTTCAGTTTATTCTTCTCATGTCACTTTCAGATATATTTACTTCAAATACATATTTTGTTTTACTTGACTCACTTGAAAATCCCACATTTTGAAAACTCACTATTTTATAAGTATTATGATAGAATTTGATACAAACTTCCAGGATTTAATACAGACCTGTTCAAATGGAACGCTTCTTGCCAGAAGTTTTATTAAATCTCTAGCCCTGATGATTGCATACGGATCAAAAGTCTTCTTCGTGGTAGTGACAGTCATGCTTCCTTCAATTAGATCCAGCGTTGCGTTCACAAACTGCAATATTTGAAAAGAAATAGTGAATCAATCTCTAAGAATCCTGTATCTTTCATCTTTGGCAGTAAGAAGGTAACAAATAGAATGCTACATACTGAATGCAGATCCATTTTCCAAATTTCCTTAAGTGCCTTTCAGATTAAGGAAATTCACACACAGACAGATAAAAAAGACTGAATATATGTGTCACGCAGCCCCAAACACCACCCCCCTCCTCTCCCTGAATTTAGGCGCAACAAAGTTGTCAGTGCCTGGATGACAAGACACTTGCTGCTGCTGAGAGCTTTGCTGACAGCATCTGTAAAGAACTGCAAGTCTGGCTACACAGACTTTCACTTATTTTGATGCCAATAGAAAATGATACTACCAATTCTAAATGCAAGCACAGTAGAAATATATGCAAATACAGTATCAGAAAAGCAACTTGCACTGTTTTTATAAGCTCAAGAAAGACCTGTATCTCCCAAAAGGTAAAACATAGTATCGCAATTGTTAAGTATTTGTACATGTTCACTCAAGGCTTTCTGGACAAGTGGCCAGCACTCCTTCAAGTATGCTTCTCTATACTTCGGGAATAACGTTGCAAAACTGCTTTCTTCCAGCAGCCCTTTGGGATTATCCTCTCTCGTAAAGGCTGGCTCTTTCCATCCATCTGGCACTGTGAGAAGTTCAGATTCATCAACTGTTATAGGTAAAAAAAAAAAAAAGTTGTTTTTTCCTCCTTTTTCAATAGTGATTATTACATCTCTTCCCCGTTTAAGTACAAACAAAACAATAACTGAAAGCAGGGACACAAAGTTTTGTTAATACTCTGCTGAATGTTTTGCATCTCTTCTGACTTTAAAGAAATTACTGCTTTAAGTAATTTATTTTAAAAAAGAAAATAATTCCACAACTGAGATATGCGTTGCGGATAGGATATTACACAAGAGCAAGACACAGGCTGAGGCAGCGACCAGAGAACCGTGAGGACGGTCCCACCACAAGGCACCGCGCCCCTCGCACCCAACCGCCGCCTCTATCTTCCCCAGCGCCGCCAGCCGGGAAGCAGCCCGCCTGCCCCACGCTGCCTCTCCGCCTACACGAACCAGCGGCCCAGATCCTTAGTCCCGGGCTGTTTTCGGAAACCGGAGGGACTGCCGGGACGGGGCAGCAGACCGCGGCCAGGGGGAGACCCTCAGCCCGAGGGCTTCCCCGGCGAGCCGGCTACCAGCCCTGCACGGACCCTCACCCTGCTCCCACCTGTCGCCGCTTTCTTTTTGCTTTTGTTTTTTTGCTTTTCATTTTGCCTTGGCCCAGCCTCGGCCGCCTGGGGAGGATCCGCCATGTCCGCCCGCGCGCCACCCCTCACCCGGCGGCGGAAGCGCCGCGCGCCGGATGGGGAGGGGATGGGAGGCGCGGTGCACGCCGGGAGCCGCAGTGCACGCCGGGAGCCGCAGTCTCCGGGCGCGGCGGGGCTGAGGGGAGCGGGTGGTGGCGGTGTGAGGCGGCGTTGGGCGGACGGGCTGAGCGGTGGCTGCTCGAGTCTTGAGAGTGGCTTTACTGCTTGTGCTCACAACAATACGCCTTCTCCTACTGGGTTGTCCATCCCCGGGAGTTAAAAAGGGAAAATAAAGCCGGTGGGAAGAGGCAGGGGTGCCTGCTCTGCCTGACAGCGAGCGGCAGCGCCGGTCTCTGCTGCGTGGGTGGCGGTCGGTGGCCCTCGGGCGGCGGGGACTGCGGGCTACCTGGCAGTCCTCGCTGCTTGCCAACAGAGGAAGTTCCCCCAGCTCTCCATCAGGGTTACTGTATCTCAAGGTGTGTTTGCACCTGGGCGACAGTGGCTCTGGTGTAACACAGCACGGTCTGTCTCCAGCCGACAGGGACTGGTTGGGTGCTCACGCTGCTGGAGACCTTTCTCACTTCCCCTGGGTGGCTCCACAGCCCTTCTTGGACTCTGTGCCATTGCAACCACGGGCTCAAATTTAATGCCGCAGTTGAGGTGAGAGGCATATACCAAGTGTCTTCTTTCTTTCATCCTCTTGCACGTGAAACATCTTTTCCAGCCACGTTCTTCAGCTTTGAATTTTCTATTGCTGCTATGCAATGTAAAGGAAAAAAGAACCAGCATCATCAAAATGTACAGTGAAGTAGATTGGTAAATACTTGAAGTGCTTCAGTGCTTATAACTAAAGAGAATGTGTTCCTGATGAGACCTAATTATTCAGCTGAATAACCCAGTCTAAGGTTCTCTGGGGGATGCTCTGCATCCTCCTTCCTCCTCCTTTCTGTACCTGTAACTGAGCATTTTCTTCACTAAAAAACCAAGAATGTGCCTACTTCACTCTCTTCTATGGGCACCATGAAAAGCCAATGGAGTGAAAAACTGGAAGAGACCTTTAAGAGCTAGAACACCTGCACTTCTGAGGCAGGACGGTGTTGTCCTTGGCTGCTGTTCATCAGACCTGTTCATAAAAGCCTGCACTCTACGGTGTTTAATTACCATCATGATGAGAAAGATATTCCTATCATCTGATCTACACATAAATAAAATATTAATTCAAAAATCAGTTTTGACCCACCCAAACTATTCTTTGAATCTGACTGCTGTCTTTCCTAGCCTGCTCCATCTCCCAGCCCTGCGCCAGCACCATCTCCCACAATGAACAGGACACCAGGATCCCTTCCGCATGCAAGTTTGCCATCGAGCTGATGCATGATTTTAGCCATTATTTTTAATTTCTCTCTGTCCACATCCTTTGAACAGGGAGGCCGCTGTGGGAGCACTTGGGCCTGCGAAGGACAGAATGTCCCTTGATGGGGCTGCGAGAGGCTTGGCGGTGCGCACCATCTCTGCTCCGAAATGGCACATCGAGTATTCACCTTCTGCTCTGAGGACAAAAGGGAAAAAAGCGGGAAGGGGAATCGGGGAGGCCCCGCAGCAGAGGGGTGCTGGTGGGTCGCTCCGGCCGTTTGGGGTGGTTGGTTATCTATCCCCGGTCCCGCTAGATGGCAGTGACCGCCGCGCTGAGTGGAGCATCCCAAACGGAGCTACCGCCCCGTCTGGGGTTTCTGCTTGAGGGAGGAGATGGGGAGAGATGGAAGCCATGGGCACCGTGCTCCCCTCTGCCCGCGCAGCCCTGCCGTGCGTGGAGAGGCCGGGGCCCTGCTCCTGCCTCGCCTGGCACCCGGCTGTGGATGCTGTAGGCGACTGACAGAAAGGTGCAGGTGCCCCTGGGCGAGCACAAGGTGGCAAATTTGCTTCTCTCAGCTCTTGGACACAGAAGTCTTCTGGGTTGGTATCCCTCTGTGCTGCGCAGCCTTTGAGCACAGGACGGGGGTCCTGCCTGGGCGGCACCCGGTGGATGCAACGGCAGGGCTGGGGGGGCTCGAGGAGGCGTTTTCTTCTCGGGAAGGTAGCGCATGAAGTGCACGGCATATGTCTTGCTGAAAACTGGCCAAGTGTTGTGGAAGTGCAGCAAAGCAGAGTTGGGAAGAGTTTGAGGGAGGATAATTTGTTTAGTTCAGCACTTGCTTATAGCCTGACTCCTCCTATGAGTAGGATGCAACCCACCAAAAATTCACAGGAGTGGGCTGTGGAAGGGGCATGCTGGCAGTGTTCGGCAGTGGGAATCAGCATCCTGGCTGGGATGAGATGGGAGAAGTAGAGAGGCTGCAGACCATGGAGAGTCAAGAGTGTGAAGACAAATTACAGGCTTCAGGGAGAGAGAAGAGGGACCCCAAGGGAGAGGTGTGGTGAGGAGGTGGCACAGCCGAGGATCTTTGTAGTAGTGCTGGCTATGAGCAGTTTTCAAGGTCAGAGGAAAGGTCTCTGGTGAGATACACCACCTTTTTCATCAACCTACAGACCTCTCAGGCCTGCTCTGGGTATACATCTCATGCCTCTGCAGAGGCAGTGACAGAGCACTCATGTGCCTGCTCCTTTCTTGCACCCCATCCCCTGCACCAGCTGCTGTTGCATGGGGGTCATGGAGCTCCCCAAGCCTCTGTGCTGGAGAAAGAAAGAGCTGCTCAGGGTAAGGGGGCAAGACACTGACCCCTTGTGGCATCCAGCTTCTCTGATTCAAAGGATGGATAACCCTCGCTGGTGCAGCACAACACTGAAGTGTACCTTTGCCCAATCAAGACAGGTCCACTAAAAATAATAGGAAACGGAGGCAGTCATGCTAACAGACTTGGAAGCTGTGATTCAGGGAGGTCCCTCATATCCTCTCCTGTCTGATTCTTTGAAGGAGACAGTATTTTTTCATCTTTTCTCTTACCTTGGGATCTGTGGTCTGGTCGGATATGAGAAAGCCACTTCCCTAATTCCTGGCCGGGACAGGATGCTCCCACAGACCCACTCTGCTCCTCCGGGCAGCCTTCTCAGGCTCCAGACAACAGCATGTTTATATCATTTTTATTAGTCACTGCTCAAATGCAATAACCAGCCACCGCTCGTCTGGCAGGGTGAGGACAGCTAGCCGGGGGAACAGCGGCTGCTGAGGGCCGAGGGACTGACAGCTGGTGTCTAGGTGACTCCGGCTGGGCTGTGCCGTGACGGGGATGCTGCGGCCCCGCAGGAGCGGGGTCCCCCCCCCCTGCTGGTTTGGCACCTGAGCTCCTAGGCAGGAGGGGCAGAGTGAGTGCCAGTGTGGTGGTGGGGCACAGCTACTGCAGGGCCGGTAGCATGCAATGCCGCTGCTATTCCCTGCCCTCAACCGCCCTGGCTCCTGGGGTCTGTGTGCCCTCCCAGCTCTGCCAGCACCAAGAGACAACGTGTTTTCTGCAAGCAGCTTTCACTGGCAGTGTGTACCGTCGTCATTGTTGTAACAGCCCAGTATGGGATGGAGATACCCAGCTGCAAAGGGCTCCTTTGAAGACCGTTGTCTGAATATACAGATCCCAGCCTAGCAAGACTCCTATGCCTGCTGAACCCATTGCTGGGCTTTGGGGGGACCTGGGTCAGTTCTGTGTGTGTATATACGTGCAAGCATTTTTTCCTGTTAAAATAAAGCGAAGGAATGAAACAGCACAACCACACAGGCTTCCTTGCATGCATTTCAGGCTATATGATAAAAAGGGCAAAGCACTGCTGTTAGAGTGAAGGTGCCTCTTTATTATGCAGCGAAATAATTATTTCCCAGTCAGTAGATAGGATTCCAGCCACTTGGCACTTTCTTGCATGCCATTTTCCAATCCAAAAGAGCAACTTGGGATTTTGTGATAATTCAAGCAATCAGATGAGCTCATGCATATGGCATTCATTCACTAGAAACACCACACAGATCCCATTCAGCCTCAGCACTCTTAAATCCATGTGACACTTTTATCTATTTATAAACTTTTAACAGCAGGTTATGATTGTTATGCAAGCCATTTTCCAGGGATTAATAAGCAGCTTGTTTTGATGGCAGCAAGAAGGGCCATTAACTGCTTTGGGACAGTCATTAATCTGTAGTAAATGCTCAGCATCTGGATCATTTCTACATAATTAAATAATCAATACTGCCTTTTGATTCAAATATCTGGAGAATTGTATTTTAAATTTATCTTGGCTTAGGGTGTTCTTAATTCTTTTAGTTTACAAGAGGGCAGGAAACAGGCCCACAGGCAAGCGAGAGCTTCTGGTGTGACTGGCTCTTATATTATCAGCTAATTCATACAAAACCTCTCAAATGAGCAAAATACACTTCAAACTATCCTCCAAAATCTGTTAATTGGACTGGATGGAGAAAAAATAACCACAAATGTGTTGTCCTTTTTCTGTTAATATAGAGTTCTTTCATTATCAGAACAAAATCATGTCTTTGAGTGACCCAGCACTGGGAGGTAGCCTAGCAGAATTAAAATAATAAAACAGAAGCTCCCCCTGCCCAGCCACCTCCAGAAAAGTCCCTTTTGATTCATTCCCCATCTGGCTAACATGACCTCTGTGCCCTCAGGCGGATGGGGTTGTGGTCTTCATTTTTCTTTCCCCTCTCCTCCTCCCTCTCCCTCCCTCTCTCTCTGGGCAGTGGTGTAAGTCACTTCTCTGGTTTTGTTTTGTTCTCATCTTTGCTGTCAAGTCCAGTGATCTGCAGAGGTGCTGATAGATGAAGGTAATGGTGCCCATCACAAAGCTTGTCAGGCAAGAACCACACCGCAGTGGTGCTGCTGCCTTCTTCGTGGAGAGCTAGGGAATTCCCAAGCAGGCAGAATTCATCATAAGTGAGAAGAGGTAAGTGGAAGTCAAAACCATGAATTTCAAAAGAAAGAAAGAGACTTACTGTATTGTCACAGGATCATATGCTAATTTCTATCCTTTGAGCTATCTTTTCACCAGATAACAAATCTGCATCTTACTACAAGGACATGATGGACGAATAACAACTCCCCTTCACTGTTAGTGGGGTTAGAAAAAAAGCAAACACGCAGTCAGATATCTATTCATACTTTGAGGCTGGAAAGACAGGAGGAAGATTTTGCAAGAAATAAAGAAGAATGTCACTGACCCAATAGCAAAGCTTTCAGAAGTAGCTACCATGAAGACACTTGTGAAGTCAGACATGAAAAAATAAAGAAGAGTGGCCATCATAAATTCAGCTCAGCTAAGGGATAGCTGAGTTTGTGAGAGCAAAAGCTTCCTCTTGAAAGAGAGCAGAGAGGAGAGCATGTGATGAACCCTAAGAGGAGCAGGGAGCTGGAAAATGAGAGGACTGCAAACCATAAAAGCATCTGAAAGGTCTAGCTGGAAAAGCAAAGCAAAGATAATGTTTGGCACAAGGAAGAACACAGGATAAGAAGGAAGAACCAATGGGTAAGAAAGATGATAGCTTTGTCTGGGGAAAGGCTTGCAATAAAATTCCTGTCAATTTGGGGACAAGAGAGGAACGAGAGACAAACTGGGACAGGAATTTAGTATCATTATGAAATCAAAGCAGCATGTTTAGATCAAAAGGTCTTTGGAGCTGGGCACGTGCCTAATCATGTATTCATACAGTGACTGACAGAATGAGGCTTTTGTCTTGACTTGAGCCTCTGGGAGTTGTCAGAAAGCAAACACCACACCATCACAAGCTGTGCCAGGCCCTCCAAGTTACACACAGGAGAAGAAAAGCGGGAGACTGAAGGCAAGTGCTGGTCAGGGGTAGGTGTATCGGAAGCTGGGGAGGAGGAAGGCAGGGGGCTGAGGAAGGCAGTGGGAGGAAATGCCTATATCAGAATATTGGTCCAAAGCCTCAGAGAGGAGGAGAGTCAAGCAGGGATTCGAAAGTGATCACTCCCATCTGCTTTAGAAAGTCTCCCACATAGCGCGGAGAGCAATCACACGTTCCCAAAGGCCCAGCAGGGACAGCTAACGGAGATTTCTCCAGCTGTCTCAGTACCCATCCTATTTAGGTAATGCCTAACGGGCTGTGCCTGCCAGGGCAGAGCTGGTCTAATGGCTCTCAGCTCCCCAAAGGTGTCCTTGTCACCCGTGGATAGCTGTTGCAGGAGAGCACCACGTGGGGACCGGGACCCCACAGGCTCAGATCTGCGGCAGCATCACAGGGTCCCCTCTGCCACTGCCTCTCCCAGCCCCTCTGCAGTGGGTACCTGGGGAACCACAGGGAAAGGAGCTGCTGCTTTCCGAATCAGGTCAGGAGAAGTGTCCACAAGCCCCCATCCTCACTGATACAGCCCCGTGCCAGGGCACTGCCAGAGCAGCAGAAGGGGATCTGCTGTGCTGCTCCCTGTAAACTTGCAAAGAGCAGACCCTTTCTCAAAGGTGTACGGCACCGCGGGGCTGTGGATTGAAGCTGGAATTTCCAAAAAAAAAGGTTGTTAAAATAATTTTAAAGTCATGCCAGAGCAACCAGAGTTTGAGCACGGCTTTTCTTTAGGAATTCATAACAATGCTCGTGTGCGTTATTCTGAAACACACAGATAAAACACTCCCTAGGTCTATTTTTCTCTTGTACTAGAATCCGGACATTATTATGCAGATTTCCACTATAGCAATATTACAGCAGAATAAATAGCTCTGCTATACACGAAGGGGAATCCTATTACATCTTCAGTAACTCTCAGTAAGCATCATCGCTATTATACCAATTGAAGAGACAGAAAACAATTTTTAATTAAAAATATTTATAGCAGGCATAATACCAACTGCCAGTTTCACTATCCAGTGAATGCATTTTGCAGCTGGTACTAATTCTCTCTTATTTCCACGAGGTTAGCTAATATCAGCTGTTCATTAAGCAGAGGACATTTCAGGAGTATCCATATTATATGCTGTAACTAACTGAGAATTTCTTCCTTTGACAGATTTTAGGAAATCAAGATTGCTTTGCTGTGTTATTCTGGGACTTCATAATAGAGAGGTCATTTCCCAGTGATCTGAGTGGGCTGCATCATCAGTTTTATTCAGATCAATCCTACAAACTGCTTTCCAGCAGATAAGAACATTTTAATTAGCAATATGTCTTTTGTCTTCTATCTGCAGTGGAGTAGGGAGTGGGAAATTGATTTCAGCACGCCCTTTATTTTACTGGGAGAGCAGCATAATCAGAAGGTGTCAGCAGAACCACAGGCAAATTAATTTCGAGATACAGAGCTTCGCACAGCCAACTGCACGACTGCTCTTCACACTGAGTTTGGCCGAGCTGTGCAGGTGAGCTCACGGCTGCTGACGGCACCATGTGCTCCAGGGGCAAAGTCTGGTAAGTCTTGGGTGAAGGTCATGATAGCAATGGGCTGGCTCACCCTGAAACACTCTCACGCTTTCTGTGCCAGAGAGCACATAAGACCTCAGTTCTTGTCCTGGTTAGATGTATATATCAGTAAATGTGCTTATGTGTATCTGTAGGTGATGGCCAGCTGGCCCTAGGAGTAGTAAGAACAGCTATAAGCCTGCAGCTTCTGCTGCAGTCATAACTCAGGCTCAGAGGAAACCAGCAGGCAGGGAATGGGGCGCAGAGGAGCCCTATTCCCACATATCTCCCTTCCTCCTACCTCTCTGTGCCAGAGGATGCGTGTCTGAAATCTGCAGCTGAAACAGTGTCTCCACCAGTTTTGTGCCCATGGGAAGCTCTATCCCCATAAATGCGAGGATTCAGTGGAGTCCATTTGTCCTTGGTTCACATTCATGTAGTTCAGAGGGAACTTGGAGCACTGAAGGCTCCAGCCCGTAAAATCTAATACAAAACTTCTTGTTCACTGTATTCACCCCAGGATAGCCAGCAACTCAGCCAGCAAGGAAATCCCCCAGTGATTTATCAAAGTAGCAGCTGGGAACTGACAAACCAAGAGGCTCATCATAACCTGGCTTGTGACTTGCTAAATCCCATATGGTTATTGTTTTTCACTTTAAAATATTAGCAGTGGTTTTCAAAACCTTGAATTTAGCAAGCTGTGTTTCATAATTGTGAAGATCAAACCCCGTTTGAATCTGTGAAGTAATTTACAACATGCTTATCCTTCCACCCACAATAGATTTTACAGCAATTTCCCCTGGCCCTGATTCCCACTGGCAGCAGAGGAGCCCAGGGGACCCAGCTGGAAAGGCAAGTGATGTGAAATGGTGGAGGGGGCCATCCGTAATGGGAGCAGAGGCTGTCCCAGGAGGTGATTCAGAACAAGAGTTTAATACAGGGAGGTGCTCTGAGTCGCTCCCACGGGAGCTTGCCTTGTTCCACTGCCTACAGACTGACCTGCGAAGAGCAGCTGCTGTTGCTTAATTAGCCTTTGTGAATATTCTGCTTTAATCCATCTTTAAAGCTTGCGAAAGCCTAGCATGTCCGTGTGCTGATCTTGCTCTAGGCAAGCACTGTGCCAGTCATCAACAGCCTCAAGAAGCCGAGATCCACCAGCTCCGTATGGGAATGTCCAAGCTGTTATATCCATTTTCTTTTACCTACAGGAAAATCAGTCTTTCAGTCATCCAAGGACTGAACCTGTTCCTACACAGATGGTAATAAAGGCTTCCAGAGCACTTTGGACTGAGCATATGGATACAGTCACCACAGCTGTCCGACTTTCCGAGTAGTTGTGATATCCTAGGCTAGCTCTGATTTTAGCTGTTTCCCTCAGTATTTTGTGGAGGTGAGCACTGTGCATTTGAGCGAGCTGTTTATTTCCTAATGGTAGCAAGCAAAGTTTCACTGAAAACCCTCTAGAAAGGCTGTCTCCGAACAAGTGAAACAGCAGAGAGTGAAGCATTCCTTCTCCTGCTACTCATCTTTTTGGTCAGCTGTGCATGAAATGGCATATGGAAAAGCAAACCCTTATTTCCCCCAAATGTTTTGTCTGGGTTTAAGTGGAGTTCATAGGTTAAATAATGGTGAGTTTGCACCAGCCCTGGCAAAGGGGAGCTAGACAGTGTAGTCTACAGTGAGCTTGAGGACCTGGGTATCCATTACCAGATCAGATTGACCAACCAATTTCCTTGCCTGAACTGTAAAATTTTAAGGTCAGGAACTTTCTGTAAGTATGTGTTTGTACAGGAGGGCAATTTGAGATGATCTTGTGTGAGGTACAGCTGCAACGCAGACTGCTGGCTGCTGAACACTGAATTTGTCGTAAAGTTGTATCTGATGCAGAAGGAAATACAACAGAGCTGGTGGGTAGCAAAGTAGCTGTTGAAATAACCATTTCAAATAAAATGTCACAGACTGAAGTTTGATTGATAAAATTTCATTTTTGCATGCCACCAGCCAGAAGAAAAGAGCCCATCTGTTCTCCAAGCATTGCACATTGTTAAGCAAACCGCTTGCAGCTTGGCAGATCAGAACATTAGAAGAAAAAAAAAAAAAAAAGCCAACCATAAATGAGCGTGAATACAAGATGAGTCATTGAAGTTTACCCAAAAGCAGCATAAAAATGGTGGTTCTTGCCAGGAAGTTATGCCAGGGTATTCTCACGGGCTTGGCTTGCCAGGGCGGGCAGGCAGAGAGAGAAAGTGGCGGGGAATAGGGGTGCATTCTTCCACCGCTGAGGCTGGCGAGGGCCGCTTGGCTGCACGCTGTGGGGAGAATGTGTGTGTTTGTCTTTACAGACAAGGGGCATCATTATCACATATCTCAGCAGGGTTGTAGATGTCAACCAATAATTGGTTTTATTTAGAATATGATGTCCAACTGGTGAATGAAGCATTTTGGGTGTCCTGGAAAGATTTTATATACAAACCAGCTGGAATCCCATTGACAGGAACAGCCTCTTCCTTTCCCTCGCCCCCCTCCCCATTACTTTCAGTCAGACAGAGCTGGAAATGACTGAGAGGAGCTCCAAGAAGCCTGTGCCTTTGAGCAGTAAAGTCTACTGGTGCTAAACATCTGACACTTGTTCATTAAGAGAGACCCGGGCAAGCATTTCATCGTTGAGATGAGTATTTAATACATGAATGGGAAGCAAGAAAACATATTTGTGGCCATTTCAAAAGGCTGTCATGCAAGGAGACTCCAAGTCTGAGCAAGTTGGAAGAGCTGCAGGGTGCTTTGGAAACCCCTCAAATGAACTCACACTTGCAAAGCACAAAGTTGCTGTTGCAGCTTCCAAAGAAAAGTGAGAAGTGGAGTGAGCAGTCAGGCGTGGGGCAGTCAGCAGGTGCCGGGCTCCAGCCTTCCTTTAGCACAACTGCTAGGTTATAGGGAAGGGGGGACCTTACACAGCTTCCCATGTAGAGCATCACAGCTGCACCCACCCCAAAATAATATGACGTTAGTCCCATCACTCCATAGCTGCATGAGTGATGTGCTAGGATTTTCCAGAAACAGAAAATGACAGCTCGTCCGGATAGCTGTAGTTCAGCTCATGGCCAATGCTAGATAGATGCATCTTCTTTACTGTGGAAATCTACCATTTGTTCAAGGAAAATTATTAAATGTAAATATATTCAGAACAAGAACTGAAAATGAGTGAGGACCTCGAATAGATGGAGATAGAAGGATGTTTCGAATGAGACAAAAAAGGGCAGAAACTTTCATTAAAGTGCTTTTTCTCTGCTTTTGGAAGATGCAGGATGCTGGTTCCTGTAACAGGAGCAGAGTATGTCTTCTGCACCCCAAGTGTCCCAAAAGAGCTGGCTGAGAAGGGAATGATTTTTTGGTGGCTTTGTAAGTACCAGAAAATTTAAACTCTGTAAGTACAGAAAATTTAAAGCAAGATTGTGATGTGCTAATTGAACAGGACAAGTAGGAGGTCACTGGTTGAAAGCTATAGCCTGGCTGGCTGATTTCCACACTAGGTAAAACCATGGAGAATGAAACCATTGATGTGAGATACAGTGACAAAAAAGGTGTACATTTAGTCACTGACACCAGATGTTTATAAGGGCAAACTGGCATTATTCAACATATCTTTCACTTTTCCAGTTTACAAGTTTGGCTAATAAAAGGCAATTAATGGACACACAACAGACTTCTAACCCATACACACTGTAATAGGCTAGCTGGGTGTTATCTCAGGAAAACCCCACCAACATCAACAAAAAACCCCACAACATAATACAGGACACAGCCAGTGGGTTAAGACCCCCCTGATTAACAATGAGGAACTGTCATGAAATCAATGGCCAGATTTTGGATTCAATCAGTGTAGGACCATGGCAGTGGTTTTTTTGAGCAGCTAAATGCAATTACAAGAACACTGCAAATCCAATGTGTGGAGGATGCCCCCATTGCAAAGGAAGTACGCAATGATATGGCAGTCATGCGGAGTGAGCTGGGGCACTTGCTCAGCTCGAGTCACCCAAACAAAGTATTTTGACACAAGGCAATGCAAAACCACACATTTAGGAAGGAAGAGTGCTGGCTCGACCTGCATGGTGGGACACAGGACCCTGGAAAGAAATGACTCTGTGTAGTGTTTGGGAATTAAAAGAGAATAAACAGTACAGCTGAAGTGCTCAGAATAAAAACATGGATATATGACACCAAAAAAAAAAATGGTACATAGCTATATGGACAAGAAAATAGTGAGCAGTACACTGACACAAATGCTTATATCCAACAGTGGCGAGGTGATCTTGGAAACCTGTGTCAAGTTAGCAACTACGTTTCTTACAGAATAAAATTAACTTGCAGAAGAGACCCCCCAAATAATTGGAACACAGGAAAATTGCCAAAACCTCTGAGGAAAATGTAATTTACTTGTCAAAATCTGTAGAGAATGCTTCTATGGGGTCCCAAATACCTACTATTAAGGAGGTATTAATTCAGATAAAGGAATCAATGATAATATTCAGATTATCAATAGATAATAGTTACCAGTTTTAGGTAGCAGTTTTTACACAAATACATGTTTCAAAAAGAAGGATGATTATCAAAGGGTTGAAATATAAATGGTTTCTCCAGTTCTTGATGGCATCTGCTGAAGTTTTGGTGCCTTTCTGGGTGATAAGATTTAGTCTAACACAAGTTATTTAGTTCAATATATGGACACTCAAACAAAATTTAATGATCTGTTCCTTGCAGGTGATTGTGCTACATTTAATAGTCCTTTCTTGCCTTCAGATCTGTGACCCTCCCAGTTCCCTCCCCATACTGCTCTGCACTTTAAGGTTTGCACCGTGGAAACCACATAGAGTAGAAAATATCCTTGTAAATCACTGTGGTTAAGCAGTATTTCTTATTTAGGATTTGAGATCATTTTCAAATCAGGAGAGAGGAAACAAAGGGAGTCAGCAAGAAAGACAAGACATACCAATAGCAATAGCAAGCGCTGGGATTATTAGGGCCATGGACACCCAGCAAGCTCACTGGCAGCAACTGACACTGCCAATCTCATGGGTCAGATGACCCCGTTTCAGCATGTGCTGGACTGAGACATCCTGCCTAAGTGGTCTCAAAGCCTTTTACTGTAGGTTTGGGCTGTGTGCTGATTCTGTTATCGGGTTTAAGAGCAGGAACTGTGGTCCTGCCAAAATTAGATAAGGGTTAAAAAAAAGAAAAGGGCACCAGCAGACACTGCTATCAAACAGAGTGCTTGCTTGTGCTCTGACACTGTTGGAAATCATCAGCAAATTAGGTATAAAAGGAACAGGCAGGCAGCATGTTCCTAGCTGAACTGCTATGAATGTCACAGCATTTGTATTGACACCACAGGCTGCTTCATCACAAAAAAAAAAAAAAAAAAAGGAAAAAAAAGGAAGATAATATTGTGAAGAGGATTGTTTTTCAAATGAGAAAAGACAAACATACTTAGCAAGATCTACCCTATCTACCCAACAGGAATCTAATAATCAGACTATAATTGGATGATGGCCAAAAGATGATTGGAGCTGAATGGCTAAATAGTAACTCTACATCACTAATAAAAAATACTTAAAACATATAAAGTGTCTTATACCAAAGAGTAAATGAGAAGAAGATAAAGATGTGAAAGAGTTTGAACTGTTTATTTAGATTAGACAACCCTTAGAATTGAATGAAAGATGGGCAAAAAAAAGCTGTAACACAGGGAAACATACTGTGTTGCTGTAGGGTTGATGCTCTTCTGTGATCTTAAGGATCTCCTTATTCACTGCTACCAAAAAAGCAACGCTTCCCATTAGGTCACAACACCCAGCAGTTTCTCTCTTGCTGCTTCCTCAGTATCCAAAAGAGCAGTTCACCAGAAACTGTAAGTGACGGCTATTTCAGCTCATCAGTTTTAAAGGGAAAATTAAATTTTAAAAGTTCTCCTTCAGTAGCTTGGCTGAAACATGGCTTTCTACAGACAGCCTTATCCAACATGCTCACAAGCACCTGCTGCTTCACAAACCCAGGCAAAATTCTCCTGGTTTCAGATGTGATCAATTCAACAGTTGAGACGGGTTTGCAAAGCTCTCAGTGCCCTAGGTAAAACTCCATTGTGTTTCAGGGCAGATACTGGATGATGCACAGAGACTCAGGAGTCATTGCGACTGCAAAATCAGAGGGATAAACACCATGGGAAATACTGGCAGCTGAGGTGAAATGGTGTCCTTGAGAACCAGCAGTATTCTGCAATCTCTGCAAAAGTCTCCAGAGTACTTCGGCATCCCTTGATCTTTTGGTGAATGAAGACACAGGATGAGGCTGGTTTCTGCATAGAGCAATGTAAGTCAGAAAAAGGACCCCAGGCTGGTGAAGGCATTTTATGAAATCTCAGCAAGGTAACATCTGCCCATTCAACAAAGCTGTGCATGGTTAAAAAGACTCCTACGTTGTTTTGAATACTGCAGTGCATCATTTATTCCTTCTCATCCAGGAGGAAACTTCTCTCTTTATAATTTATGAGACTGTGTTCAGTAACAAGCAGGCTGTGACATCTCTATGGGAAATGAGGAACCTTAGAGCAGGTACCAGCTCATGAATAATTCCTGTAGCACACAAGAAGGAGCAGCAAGGACATTTTATGTACCCCTTCAATCATCCCTTCCAGAGCTCTTATCTCTGCTTCAGAGAAGTAAGGTCGTGGCATACATTGAAATGGGACAATATTTTGGTGCAGGAACATTTTCATACCAGATCCTTAAGTGAGGAGAGAGTGTGACTGTGCCTGCCCACTCCTACAGCAAGGACATTTCCTCTCATGAGCCCAGTTTGGCTGCCCTGCCTAGCCAGTGGGTCCTGCTCCAGTTTTGGTCTTCAGATTTATTCCACTTGCATCAGAGGGCTCAAGGGCAATTGTTTTTTCCTCAAAGATTCTGTCCACCCAGATCCATGACTTCTAGATGTGGAAGACAGCGAGAGGCATCTTCAGAGGGCAGGACATATGAGTAGACTCATTTCAACCAAAGTGTTTATAATCAGTGGCTTTAATTGCAATATAAATTAGCAGCAAGACACTTTCCTTTAAATAAGTGATTTGAATCTTGTTCTGCATTTCTTCTCTTTGAGGTAGACCTCACTGATTACTAGACACAAAGGGGTGTTGATTTGGAGTTGTACATGGTCTTTGCACCAAATTTGGCATTTGTTTTTGCTATCCAGGACACATGGCGAACATATTTAAGCCATTACACAACTTAACATACCTTGCTTAGGTTCTTCATTTTATATAACAGGGAACAGCAAATGAAAAATAAAAGAGGCAACTGGTTTTTGCATCCTGCTGTTTCTGGATGGAAAGTGGCATTTAATAAAAGTGTGGGAATTGAAAGTATGGTAAATTTGTTTCATATGTATCATTTACTCTTCTCAAATTACATTTTGCACTGGAAATGAATGGCTTGGCTACTGAAAGCCTTATCCATAGTTAAGGATTTTAAACAACTAAAGCAAAGGAAAGCAGATATTCCTTCTGTACCTGGAGAAGAGGCTGCTGCTGTCAAAAGCTGGTACATCTCCTCAGTAAAACCCTGATTCAAGGTGGTCAGCTGTGACTCTCCTTCTTCTAGACCTCCAACTGTCTTAAGGTCTTTGAGAGCAGACAAGTATTGTTTGAATATTATCTATCAGTGTTTATTGAGTTTATGCTATTTTAATACCCCATGTGAATCTTAAAATAAACCATCATGGTTGTGAATTAAATTTCAAATCTGTACTTATTTTAAGAAAAAATGAAGTTAAAAATAATATGTGAGTTTGTCAATATGTAAATTGAAAATTATATTTAATACTTGGTAAGCAACATGCCATATTTGTTTGACTCATAAATCATATTTAATTTTACTTATTATCCCTCCATGGTAGGCATTACAGTGCTGTGTACCTCCACTGCATCTCCCTTTGGCCATGTAATGAAATTCATAACCCAGCATGCTTGGAGAATGCAGGAGGACAGGGCTTGGCTAGGAGAGCAGGATTGAATCCGCAGTTACAGTAACAGCAGGGACCACATGCAGGACGCTGAATGCATAGGACGTGGGTATTTATCATGTTGTAAGGGTGCAGCAGCTTTCCCAGCTGTTCCACCTCTGGAGCTGGTCACTTCTGGAGGGGGAGTGAGGCACTTCAGGGCAGTGAGCACCCCATCCTGCAAGGTGCTAGGGCACTTCAGAGGATATTAGCTGCATCCAAGGCTACCACTACCCACTGAGAAGCCTGATGGCCTTGGATTTCTCTGAATTACTGTGCCAGAAGATACCAATTCATATGTTTATGAAATCCAGGGTAGACTTGCAGCTTTAGTACTGAGAAATCGTATTATATTGTCATATTACCCTTTTGGTCTTGATGTTTACAGTCCCCTTTCACCAGGACTTCAGGTTATAACTGTGCTGTAGCTGCATAAGGGTTTGTGTAAGCACGCTGCCATAACAGTATTTTATTTTGACAGTCATTTACTCTCAGCTGTAACCACAGCTACGAGCAGGAGTTAGACCTACACACTATGGAAGAGGATGTTTTTCTGTCAGGGAGTCTCTGGGAAAACACTTGAAATGAGCCTCCACACTTTGTACACATGTTTAATATAATCTTTAATTTCTGCTTCAAAAGCAATGGCAGCAGAAGTAATTTTCTTTGTAAGCTTCAAATCCAAATACAAGGGTGAAATAACAACACATGAAGAGATGAAAACCCCATCTAGGACAGTTTATATGCATTGCTGCTCTATTTGTGAAAGTTTTTTAGGTGTCCCTTCTCCTAAAGCTGTCAGTTAGCTTTACAGCCACATGCACTTAACTTTCCCTCGAACATCAACTTCAAAGCCTCAGTGCTTTGTGGGCACCATCGGTCTTTCAGATACAAAAAAATACTGCTTTTTGCTAGAAGATATGCTTTGTTCCTTTTGTTGGGTAAGCAGAATGTCCCGGCAGCCTCAGCACTTCATCATTAACTGCAGAACATAGTTCACACCCAGCCTGGGAGAGAAGTGGAGCAAAAAGAAAAATGGTTTTGCCTCCCTGCCCCTGACCCCATGCCAGCAGGTTATTTTTCACAAGAGCACTAAGACATTCATGAGCCATCATCAGTATCATTCAAAAACCAAACGTCAAAGGAAACAATAAAAATCCCAGGGTTTTATGAATGGGAGGGATTGTCCTGCGCTGCTGGGCTTGGATCAAGTGAAGCTGGCAGGGGACGCCACCGCAACGCAATAAATGCTGCCATCTGTTACGCCTGAGCTCCCGGATCATGTTAAAGGCACCAGTGAAAATCAGCCCTACCCTAACATGAGGTACTCAGGCAGCTCCTTCCTGCCCATGAGGGCAGCGGGCAAAACTGGTGTGTGGTAGTGTTGGTGAAGCTTTACCTTGGTGGAGCCGCCCTGGGGAAAGACACTTACTTAGAGGGGGCCGGGACATCCCCATGGTGGAAAGCCTCCGTGAGCTTTCCAATGCCATGGTTGCCTGATGCTCGCGCGCCCCACAGCACAGACACAGATCAGTGCCTTGGTGGCATCTGGGCCCTCCTTCTCTGCCCCAGGAAGGTCCAACGCCCAGCACACTAGGAAGCACTTTGTGTATTTTTGTATACATAAAGCCACGACCTTCCCTGCAGCAGCTCGCCCCAGGTCTGAGGCTCTTTCAGGAGAGTGTGCTGGGCAAGGGGGCTGCTTCCCCCCTCCCCAGCCTCCCTGCGAGCACTAATCTATCTCCAAGAGTATGGGACATGTTTCCCGGGGCACTCAGGAAGCTGGCTGTGTAGGGTCCTGCCACCCCTCCATAAACATCTTGCCCCAGTTCCCCATCCCTGTGTGGGGGATGACAGCTGCCTGCCAGCAACCACCCCAGCCGTGAGAGTAAATGGCTCCCCACGTCACCCTGATGCTGACAGCTTGGCTTAGGGACATTTGCATTGCTTCTGCAGGTTTGGGCACAGTGTGTTTGGGATAATTTATACCCAAGATACCTGCAGCTGAGGTCTTAAACATGGAGGCACTCCAAAAGATAACAGGCCGTTGTTCTCTGCTGTACAGAGAAACCCATGGAGCCTAATGACAGAAACAGAAAGGAAGAGGAGACACCCACATACAAAAGCAGTCTGCTCAAAAACTACCCTGTTATTTTTAGTGCAGAGTACTACTCATGTTTGCAGGCATATTTTTTTCTCCACCCTCCACACCTCCATGCAGAGAGGTGTATAAATCGCTGTAATAGCTCATCATTTCCATTTTCTTTACATTCAGATAATGGATTTCCAGGTTGAAAGACTAGGTGGACAATACTGGCTACACGTGCAACACTATAGAAAATGGGACTTATATGCTTATCTTTGAAAATCTGGCCCCTGAGGGATGTGATCATTTCTCTCATTATTTTAGCTGGTCCTGTTGAATGCCCTTCCCCTCCCAGGTGCACGGCAGCTTGGAGCTGCGGCCACATCTCCCACGGACGCATCAGGAGCTGCTGGCCATACCACCAATTTACTGGGGAGCTGCAGGAGAGACCAACTGTGCCTAATTATGGACAGCAAAACACCAGTCCCACAGCAGGGACACGCATGCAGATGAACCTCTCAAAAGATTTAATTACGTAGAAGTGATTTCTATTTTGAGATCCCGCAGGATTTCTATTTCAAAAATTAACTACTAGAAGAAACGCTTTTTCTGTCTATTTGTGTCAAAACATTTGTGTCCCTCCTACCCTATCCTTTAGTTTGCTTTATATTTATGGAAAACAGTGCATGTATCATGACGCTATATGTATTCTGAGCAGCCTTTTTCCTCAAAACCAAATTCAGTGATCATGATTAAACTGAGATGTGCCTGAATTTCCACTGAACGTGAATAAAAGGCAGTTAGGGCCTTAGCTTCGAGCTTGTCAAACAAGAGTGATTAAAAATATGCAGCTATCTGGAAAAAGGCAAAATAGAAACCTGTGAAGCTAAACAGAACAGCCTCATAGGCTGATTTTTGGCTTAACTGTTTTTTATCAGGCAAGGACTTTACCATGAGGCAAATAAGACTAATCAGACAAGCAAAAAAAAGCAGTTCACATTAGAAAACCAATTCATTTGCCAATTAGGTCTTGAAACACTGTTAGCAATGACCGGCAGGTGCCTGGAACCCAGCTACCTTTGCTAAGTGATCACTTATATGGTGTTGTGGCCCAGCAATTATTTGCTACATTAGCAGATAAACATCTGATCAGAGATATTAACTAATTTAAATAAATCATATGCAGTTGTTACCCTACATGAAGGAGTGAATGGACTTACAGTGCTTTTGTTTGACTGGGGACACTGCAGTTCAAAATCGCAGTGTGAAATACGGATGTTGCCAACTACTGGTCGTACCATGTGGGCAGACATTTAGAAATGCCTTTTTTCTCCCACCAAACTGTGGCCAAGGTGTTTTCCTTTTTCAACACAGTTCCACGAGGAGACGGGTCAGTTCGGGTTAAGAGAGATGAGCTGCTGGCTGAAGCCCTCCCCACCTGACACAAGCCCACTGGGCTGCCCTGGTCTGGTAGCCAGGAGGAGGCACAGTGGGCATGCATAAGTCAATGGGTGGTGAGCTTCCTGCAACCCATGACAATGGTGTGGATGTGTCTGAGCCAGGAAGGCTGCAGAGGGGACAGCTCAGATGCCTCCTGGCACAGGCAGTGGTAGCAGGTGGAGGTTCCCCTTCCCCTTGCCCTTCTCACAGCAGCCAGTGATCAGTGCAGAGCCACTGCCTCTCCGAGCTGCCGGGAACCCTCCAGAGGTTGTCCCAAAAAGGAGCTTTAAAGGTCAGCATCACTGCCTGATGCTGATATGTCTAAGTCAAAGGAAAATTAGATTTTTCATCCCCCTCCCAGTGCAGCAGCCATTGGATGTCAATGCCACCTCTTCCTGCAGTAGGACTTCTGCAGGCACTGGGTCCTGCCATGTGAGCAGGGATGTCCAGCTCCACGGTGGCCATGCCCGGTGAGCCCTGGCTGCTGCTTCTCCACAGAAGGCACCGTGCTGGGGACCAAGCATGCCAGCGGCCAAGGGGCATGAGGAGACCACGGGCAGGAGGAATGACTACATTGGTCCGGAGATGGGCAGTCAGAGCTCTTGGCCTCCAAGCTGCACGGCCACTGGCAAACTTTGGGGTTGGGGAATGGCTCACAAGATTCACCAGCCCATTTGCGCAACAAGGTCTGTCCTGGTACTTCTGGGGGAGGAGCAGAGAAGGTGAACCATCAGCTGCAAGGAAATCATGTGTCTGTATGCGCCTTCCCAAACTCCTTTCTGTCCCCCACTTGCCAGAAAAAACAAATGCTAGTGTGTTTTTGAACTCTGACTGCTGGAAGCAATACCAAAGCAGAGGCCATTGGCTTGTTTTACTTGAACATGGGAGAACACGGGATGGGTTTGAGCCGTACCTGAAGGGGGTGTCCTGCTGGGTGCTCCCCTGATACCAGCCCCTGCAAGGGAAGGAGCCGAGCTCCCCTTTCCTTTCCTTTTTGTTGGTGCTGAGATCCTTCAACACCTTTCATGTGCCATCTCTCCTAGTTTTGCCTGCCTGATTTCATGTGTTACTTTTAGCACGTGAAGAGGAATGCAGACAAGTGAAACGACTCTGCAGGACAGACGGCGAGAGCTTGGATCAGAAGATGATGGATCCTGCCAAAACAGGTAGTGCAGCTTCCCAGCCACTGCAGAGTGAAGGGTGCGATGCTGCCAGACCCCAGGCTGGCCAGGAGCTCTGCTGTGATCCTGGGTCCTACGTGCCCGACCTCTCACAGTGACATTACCACGGTGTTATTCTAGTCAGGAGAGGGTGGCCACAACAGTGTTTATCTTGGGCAGCAAAGTGTGCCATGCAGCGGCATAGAGGACAGATACCCCAGCGGCTGCCAGCTCAGGCTCCCTGAATGCCTCTTGCCCTGGTTCCTAAGGTTTCTTAAGGCAATTCTGTCTCTCAGCTTTGGTAGCAGATAACAAGTCTGGATCTCAAGCTGTGTCCACCAGAAAACACAGGCTTGGAAAACTGCCCTAACCTAAAATCTCCATCTTTTTTTTCTGTGCACATTCAGAAGATGTAGAGGAGGGGGCCAGAGTTTTAAGTCACTAAATTATTATATAGATGTAAATGTGTGGCCAAAATCCAAGGCTGGAAGCCAGTCAGAGAGACAAATACTTGACTCAGGCAAGTGTGTGCGAGGGCTTGTGAACCTGAGCAGTCCTGGCGTGAGTTAGAGGATGACCAGGTAACTCAGGTAGGAAGGGATCTCATCAGGTCATCGCTGCAGCCCAGCCTCCCACTCAGAGCAGGATCATCCCATTTGCCATCTGCCTTTGCCTTTCCCTAGTTCTGCTCCTTCACAGCTGACCCTGTGGAGCAGATTGTCTCGCAGCAGATGCCACTGCAGTGGGTCCCTGCAGTGGCGTATCCCAGTCCATGCCACTGCTTCCTTCTCTGGGCAGCGAGAACCAGTGCTAGGCTGCAGGGGGGCACGTCGTGCAGGGGGGGTAAGGGATGCCTTCAACAACTGCCTTGAGTGCTTTGCTGCGAGCATGACCTGAAAACACTTTGCAAAATCCCTGCAGTTTGTATGAGGGACATACAGTCTTAAAAATGGAGAATACGATTTTATTAAATACACTGAATATGGCACAATCTAGTGTCCATATTGATTCAATTTGAATGTATATATGTTTACATACAGCATGCTGCATGTTTGTAGAAACACTATTTTCATAAGGCTACCCGCAGAGGTCAGTAGGGGGACCAAGAGATGGGACAAGCAAACGGGAAGCAAAAGCAACCCTTTATTTGGATGTGGGTCTGACAGAGGGCTTGGCTCTGCATTAGTAATGGTGAACTGCCGCTACAGGAACCTGTTTTGTTACTAAGACACGTTACAAGTCAGCAGACAGCCACATTTTTCTGACTCATCAGCTGATATTAATTAATGACTTGGGAGCACACCAAAAATTTCCATTGGCCTTCCTTCCTTGAAAAGCTGTGGTTGTCTCTCTCCCCCTCCCTCAGCTTTAGAAAAAAATCACATCAACAAAGTTATACATTTTAAATATGGGGAATGACCGAAATAGCTCACCCCTGTATTCCTTGTAGAGCAGTGCCCTGCCTGCAGCAGGAACCAGTCCCAGCTCTCCCTGAAAAAAGGTGCAAAACCCCTAGAGGGCAGAGCTCAAACCTATTAAGGAACATAAAAAGATAACACGATCATTTTCTTCCCCTCTTTCTTACGAAAATCAGCTTTGTATGTGACCAAAACTTCCCGTGACAAAATAAATGCCTATCTCTATGGACAGTTGCATCTCCCTGCCCACGAGGCCAGTAATTCTGAGCAGCAGGATTTCAGGTCTTCATATCCCTCAAACAAAAGAATGAGACAACACCACTGAACTAGCAACTGCAAAAACCCAGCATTGTCCTCCTTCAAAGAGGGTAGCCATGGTCCCTCATCCTTCTGGGGTTTGACCACCTTTGTTTTTGCCACATTGCATCCCTCACTGGGGCCAGCATCGGTTAAAAACCAGCTCCTGAGAGTCAGGTTTCCAATCTGACTCCCAACACCTCCATTTCTATGTCTCAGCAAACAAGGCCACTAGTCTTACCTTTTTCTGGGATCCTTTATCTTTTACTGTAATGTCCAGTTTCTGATTTAAATTATCTGTGTTGATATTAAACTAATTTTTCCCACATTCCCTGTAAATATTAATCCTTGGAGGGCCATATTTAGACAAAATGTAAATAGCTTCCTTTATATAATTTTGTTTGGACAGAACAACTGCCACCAAGATATCATGAAGTCTCCACAGAATCATGAATAGTGCTTTCATACTCTTCTGTCACTGGGGGATAATTAAAAGATCCTTTTTTTGTCCTTAGTCATTACTGGATAAATAGACCCTCTTTGTGAATTACCTCAGCCTCCCTCAACACAAACGCAAACACAGAGCAAATCCATGTTTCTGAATTCTGTATGTTTTTAACAGATATAACCCTCTTAGTAACAGTTTAGCCACGTCTTTACGGACACAGATGCTCAACCATGACTTTACTTTGATTCTCATACCCCTATACTGATTTGTGAAGTACCAAGGAGCATTCAATGCACTTTACACAATTCACAACGGACATTTTAGTGAGTGGTAGTCCTGAGGAAATAATCCCACCTTCATCATGTATACATCTAACTCCAAATGAAATAATTAACAAGTCTTAGGAAGCCAAGCTGAACAAAAGGGGCTGAAATACTTACCTCCTGTGAGTAGCCTCAAAGTAAATGACAGCGTCCCCAGCAGAAAGTTTGATATGAGCAGTTTTAGTGACTTGCATGCGTGTAAAACAAAGTCCTGTGCAAAGTCATACCTCAAAAATATATTCAGTAATGATCCTAATTTTTTTATCTGTAGGGGTTTCTCAAAATGGGCTTTCTTGGGATGGTGTTTTTGTTTGCTCCTGCTATTCTTCCTGCTTTCATATTTCAGTGGCTGGAGCATACAAAAACCAATTATGGTCCTGGCCGTCCTGACATTCCCTTCTTCCCCCAAATGCAAGGGGCAAAATACATGTTTGTTTTGGACTAATAACTCATATACATTCAACCTCGAAGCAGGTCTTATCATGGCATTATGCAGATTATAAAAGCTGTCGGTGTAAAGCTGCCTGCCATATCAGGGACACTGAAAGGGCTGCTGACTGCCCAGGACCAGAAGCAGGGAGGCCAGCTGGAACACAGGCTGAGAATGAAATTACACCTCCCTAAGTTTCATGAATTAAATTCATTTAATGTATTAAATGAATTTAATTCAGTTTCATTAATTAATTTATGAATTAAATATGAATAGCTTCTTGTGCAGAGCTCAGAATTTAAAAGTTGGTAAATTACAGAATGAACACAGGAAGTTATTTATTTTATCCCTTATCCTTGTTAATTCTGTGGTGTACCCTTGTGCATCCAAAGTTTAGCATTAATTTAGTCTCAAAAATTCAAAAATATTGAAGTGTTTATGAATTTATAAGAGCACAGAATTGTCTTATTTATTTTAAGTCCCCAAAGGGTCAGTCATATCGGAGGAATGAGCATGTGATGAAAAACTCCAAGTCATTATCTGCCTTCCTCACAGGATGGCCATGGCTTGTCCTCTTTCTCACTTGCTGACCTGTAGTGGGGAGTGCTGCTTTGAAATACGGCTGTGGACATGAGGCACCTTTTATGAAAAGGGAAGAAAAAAGGAAACAAAAATAGGGAAAGAGAAGCAACTCCAAAACCACATCTGCCTTCATATGACAGGACTGAGGAATCCAAACTGGACTGGCTACTGACCTAACAAAACCAAACTGATTTGTCTTTCTGACCAGTCTTAGCCCCTACATGTCTGTAGACCAAATTTGCCTCAAATTCTCATTTTAGGGTGTGTGTGTTTTGAACACCTGAGTTTTTAGGCTTCTCAGAGGAACAGAAATGCAAGTCTGAGCCAAGGCTTTGGAGTGATTTCTAAAACAAGTGTGGAAAAGGGGTCTGAAGATTTCTCAGTAGAATTTATCTGTGCTTCGTGGTGCCTCAAATTATTGTTATTTAAACACAGAGGGTTTGTATTAACCACATGTTTGTGCATGGTAAATCCAAAAACAAAGTTTGACTTTAATAATGGAGTTGACAGCACTGAAACACTGAATCTAAAACCTGTAAACAGCAAATCCTTTTGTGTGTGCTTTCAAAGTCCAGACAGTAATCTGTGCTGATTGCATTGGATTTTCTCCTCTACTTCCTCCATTTGTGTTGAAAAAAATACAAAGTTAGCTGGTCAAAAAAGTGTGCATGCCCCATCCAAATTCATGGAGAAAATGTGTTCATTTGAGTTCGGTGCCCCAATTCATCAACCTGATCTGGGTTATCAATCTGTGTCAGCACATACCAGACTACTTAAAAATGGAAACCAGAAGAGCTTCTGAATGCTCTGCATCACAAGCAGAAAAGTGAGTTGTACAAGTCATTCAAGCAGACATCTTAAGCCAGCCAAATACCTTGAACTAACCGTAACAAAAATCTCCATTTCTCAGATTTTATGTGCAGCTTTTGACAACATTATCTCCTTAAACACAGATGCTTTTTTATTATTGCTTTAGCATAGGCATATAGTAAATTCATAAATGAATGGTGATACAAATGCTATGTATTATGTGTCCACATGACATGGCCTTATCACCCTTGGGTGATATCAACAATAATAAATTATTAAAATATCATTGTACTAAAATGGTAACAATGGTATACTAAAATCAGTGAATGGTCTAACCCAGAAATCCCTCAAAGAAAAAAATTTTAGTTCTCTTAAACTGAAGGCACAGACAAGGTGTGGCAAGCAGTAGAATAACTAAGCTCAGATACTTGCCCTCATCTTCCTCCTCCAGAAAATGAATGTAAAATATTCATCCTTTAGCTCAGTAGCTTTTAACATCCACCTGGCATGGACTTTACAGCATACAAGACTAGGCAAAACCAGGTTAGAGAGATGCATTTCAGCAAGCACCACATTTAAGCAAGGTGTCAGCTCATGTCGAAAACTGCCACCAGACCCTCCTGCCACGTGAGTAAGCCGAGCTTCACTGCGAGGTAGCTCTGCTGCATGCCAGCAGACCCCTGCAGCTGTGGGGGCTGTCTCAGCACACCCCTTGCAGTGCCTGCAGGACTGGTGCTCCAGTGGGAAAAACAGTATCCAGCACAGCTACTACTATCATCCCCTCTGGCTCTTTTTAGCTCTTCTCACTCCTGATGCCACCCCGCTTTCAGATCACTGCAGTACCAGATACCAGTCTGGATCCTGCAGCTTTTGAAAGCTGTGTTGAACTTCCGGCGCTGTAACAGTGTGGCTACTGGAAGAAAGAGAGTTAAAGGCTTTGAAAAATTAAAATCTCACACAAATTAGTAATGAAAGATTTAATTTTTAAATTATGTATTCCTGAATACACATCTGCAATATACAAGTACAATAAAGTATGGTTATAGGTGATATATGGGTCTCAACCAGTTGTTTTTTCAATCCCCGCTTTGCAAGCCTTTAGTAAAAGGCCTCACCTTTTTTAAAAAGGGTGGGATTTTGGCTGAAATTCCCTCAGGACACAGAAGCAGATTTAAAATCTAATCATTTATTTTCATAATTGCCTCCTATGTTATGGAGTGCTCCTATGAAGCTTTGGATATTGCAGCCCGATTGTGAAACAAGTCCTTACTCGTTATCTGCCAGCAATGTTTATGCACACAGAGCTAAAGATCGGCCAAAATTTCATTACAGGAAATTGAAAACACTGGAAGATGAATGCCAAAAGCATTTGGTAGAAATTAAAGATACTGAAATGAAACCTTTTTCCTATATTGAATTAGGAACAGAATATGTTACAAGATTGAAAGGCAGAGCTAGAATAGGTGGTGGAGATCATTTGGTTTGACATTTTGCAAAATGTGGACCTCAGACTTCCATGTTAACCCGTATTGGAACCAGATCATCTCTTTCAGCAGGAAAAAAATGCAATCTATAGTAGTTATTAATTCCATTCATTGTTAATTACTCTTTTTGTTAGACATTTGCACCTTATTTTTAATCTGAAGTGTTTCTGTCTTCATCTCTTCTTGATGGATGATGCTATATATTTGTCTGATAGGCTGAAGAATTGTCTGCTAATAAATTTTTGTTTCCTCTGTAGATATTCACAGACTCCTCTCCTTGAGGCTTCCTGATGTTTTCCATTTTTTTTTGTCATCCTGGTAGTTCTTACTTGAATCCCCTCCAATTTTTCAATATCCTTTTTGAATTGCTGACACCAGAAATGGACTCATTTGACCAATGTGCTGCTGCCAAACATGGAGGTAATATATCCTACTTACTCCCACTCAATATTCCCCTGCCTTTAATCACTTGGCAGGAGGGCCTGGTTAGCAGCTCATGTTCAACGTGGCCTCCAGCTCTTTTCCAGTCTGCCCCAGTTTCCTGGGAGGAAGCACTGCCCTTCCCCCAGAAGGATGCTCTGCACCCCATCTCCTTGGGTGTCTGGATTTGAGCTTGGCTGCATTAAGTGCATGTTTTTTAACAGCAGCCAGACTATCAGGTGATGCAGTCTGCTGTGTGCCACTGTCCTACCTGTGCCTCATTTGCCATTTCTTCTATCTGTACATCACTGGCAACCTTCAGGAAGATGACAATATTTCATGTTCCTTCAAAGCAAAGGATCATATTTCTGTCACAGGCACAAGCACAGGCTCTTTGTTCAGGGATCTCTTCTCTCCCAAATTGTCTTCTGTCTAACTGCAGGTCCATTGCCACTGAACTATATACTATGAGCAAATGGTAATAAAATGGTTTAGTTCTGCAAAGGATTGATTCTAGTTAATGAGAATGCTTAATCACAAAGAAATGTCTAGCAATCACTGGCCGGGAAGTTAAAGCATAAAAACACTGCATTTTACTTTGCTCCTCAGGGGATCTTGACCACTTATTGACATTTCATGGGAACACAGTGTTACAGCCCCCCCAATGTGAATGCAGCAATGAGCCTGTCTACACTTACTAATAAATTCTTTCTTCTGGTTACTTCTTATCCTTCTGGCACTCTTCTATGAGCTTTATAATTGTGACTTTCCAAACTGCAAAGAGCAGTTTAAAACTTGTAATTTGCCTCTAATGCTGTAATTGCACTTACGTATGCCTGCGCACTGCAAACCTGCAAAACATCTCCATGTTGGGACCAAACTGCAGTAACCTGACAAATCCCACCAGAGATCCTCCAGCCAGCCTGATATCAGCCTGCACCTCACATACTGCCCACCACATCACCACCCAGCCCTCCTGTCACAGAGCCCATGCAGCAGGCACG
Source organism: Strix uralensis (assembly GCF_047716275.1). NCBI lineage: Eukaryota > Metazoa > Chordata > Aves > Strigiformes > Strigidae > Strix > Strix uralensis. The sequence continues at coordinate 43,107,245 of NC_133976.1, forward strand.
GCCAAAACCCAAAGGGGGACTGTCACCTTTTCCAGCTGGGACCCAGAGCCCTGTGCTGAGTTCCAAAAGCTGGGATGCCTGGAGATTGCTGGCCTGATGCCCTTCCAGCTGGAGACAAGAGAAGTCTTATGGAGCTGGATGAACCCAGTGGGCTGTGGCTTTCAGTACAGTTAGTGAAAATAACTCAATAGCAGTGGTAAGACAAGCATGATTTGCTGTGGCATGCCAAAAGGGAGTCCCTGCTGAAGCTTGCCTGGTGCTTACAGACAGGACATAGCACTCACAGCAGCGTGGGCAGGACAGAGAAGCTGGCAGGGCCTTGTTCCCAAGGCCTGCATTGGAAACACACAGGAAGGCTTGCTCCATGCAGCCGTGACCGTGAGCAGTGTGGATGGCAGCTCCATCAGCCCATCGAGCAGCTGCGCCCAGATTCAATTATTTCTTTTTCTGTTTGGCTGACCGACAGTGAGCAGAAGGGCTGTTTAGTGTTAGGGGCAATTTGTATCATAAATTTAGGTAGCAGTGGTGCATCGCATCCCTGTGAGCCACTGTGGTGCCTTTGCTCTCCCCTTCCTACCCCCTGCGTGCATACATGCATGGCACCTGACATAACTCAGGTGAGTTGCTCTATGGCAAGATTTTTCCAGCTGGTGCTTTTTTAAAAGCGTTAACTGATCCTATTAACTGTCTTTGGAGAAACCCACCTTGCAACTCTGATGAGATCATGACATCCTCGATGCCTCTGGAGGCCAGATGTTTCATTATGGGACAACTAATGGAGCAAAAGGCTTTTCTTCTTTGCACATGCAGACAAAATCCATATCCCTGGGGCCCACTCCTCCTGCCCTGGCCCCCACATATCATTTTATACTGGATTTTAAACTACTGATTCTTGGGGAAAAAAACATGTCTGGTTTCAAGCTCCAGTGGAAACCAGTCCAGCACAGCCCCCAAAGGCGATGCTCATAGGAAGCCCTGGTCCACTGGGGCATCAGTGCTGAGCATGATACAGGAGCAGGCTCCAGAGGTGGACCCAAAGCTCTGCAGCCACGACGGTGAAGCAGCCATGCCTCCGTGCAGCCTAGGGAAGTAGAGCAAGATGCAGTTGCTGGGCTATTGCTCCAACCTGGCAAGAGAAGAAGGAACAGAAATTCATCTCAAGACAGGCAGTGCATTTACGCAGCCTGCATGGCTCTGCACAGCCTGCCCATGGTCTTGGCCCACCCCAGTGGTGGCTGACTGTGGGCGGTCCAGAGGTCTGTGTCACTGGAATGACCAAGATTAAGGCCATCTCCAGCTGATCCCAAGATAAGGAGGAGGCTGAAGTGGCATAAATGCAACTTACAGTCTTCTCCATGGACACCTGAACCCAAGCAGGGCTTGCCTGGCCTTCAGGAGCCTACAGCTACAGAAGCCGATGGTGCTGAGGTTCATCTGCAGGAGCTTTCAGAAGCCAAAACATCTATACTTTCCTCACATTTCTGATCCTGCTTGGTCTGTGTCCATACAGTGACACAGAATGGCAGTAATGTTTAAGCCAGGATTCACAGCTGCATGTGTCAGATCCCATGAAAAAAGAAGAAAAAAAAAAAAGAAAAATTAACTGAACAGGGTGCAGTGGGCATTAAGTCCATTACATAAAATGGGGCTGAGCAAAACACTTGAGCACATGCTACTGGTAACAGCCCTGGTGAGGATGGAGGAGACCAGTGTATCAGCTGAGCCTGTCTGTAACTTTCAAGCACCACGTCTTATGCTTCATACTCCCCACAGAGATGAGCTAATAAGTACACAAGCTCTCTTGATCTTTTTGCCAACCCTATTTAATGCATGTACAGTTCCACCTTTCATCATTTTTGCTGCCATCACTGTGAATCCAACAACTGAATTATTAATATTTAAAGCATTTGGGTAGCTGCAAAACTGCATTATAAAGCAGATTAATTCTTACTTAAGTGATACTGATGCAATACTACAAGGCTCCTTCATCATAAGCTCTGAGATCAATGCCCAGGGAGTCCTGGACAAGAAGGGCTGCTCTGGTTAGTGACAGTGTGAAGGATGCCAGGGAGCCACTAGTTATTTTTTTCTCTCACAAGGTGAATGCATTGCTCTACATGTACAGTAGTTTTTAACTGCTGGCCTGCACGTGCTAGAGTCACAGACACTCCCAATAAGCCTCTGTTCAAAACCTGAAAAGGCCAAGAAGTGTTTTAATGTAATTATTCTCTGCTTTTTTAAAGCACACAGAAGAAAGCAGACTGCTTACTTCCATTCTCCAATTCCATCTCTACTCAGCTCCTTTCCTTGGCTGGGAAGAGGTTTAACACCCCCCGATCTTAATTAAGGGAGGCTGAACAGCAGGTTGAACCAGATGAAAGCAACTGAAATACTACTACAGCTACAGAAATTTTCTGGTTTTATATTTTTTTACACTCTTTCTCCTTTGCTACTGTCCTTTATTAAAAGCCTGTATTGATTTTTGTTATCTGTCCCTCTGCGTGCTCTCCCCCCAGTCGCTCAGATGCTTACAGGAATTTAAACAGACTTTCAGAAATGGTGCTCCCAGTTCTGAAGGTTGTTTAAAAGGACACTGTCAAGACATTTTTCTCTATTTTTATTTCAAAAGCTTGCTCTCTTAAAATTTGAAGATATTTTATTTTTATGGGATTGATGTTTAGCCAAGCATAGGTCAGATTCAGATTTCACTTATTACCTGGGCTATTACTGAACTAATATTTTTCTTTCATCAGAGAATGGCTACCAATATAAACATTCCTCATACTGTAACATAATAAACTCAGGTCTTCTGCAGAAAAAAAAAAAAAAATAAAGAAAAGGACTGTGGCATTAATTTTCTGGTTTATATAGTTACAGGAACTGGTGCTGGAGTCTCTTTTTGATTATTCCTTTTATACCAAGGTGCATGAGGAGAAAGAAGAAATCATCAGCCAAGTCAAGCTTTTGTTTCCTGTACTTACTTAAATAAACCCACTTTTTTTTCTGTGAATATTTGTTTGGAAATTGTACCATGTAACAGATCCTAACTACAAGCTACCTTCTCATTCTTCACTGTAGATGAAGTTTTAAAATTGTTCTTGGGGAAAAAAAAAATAAAAATCAAGTATTGTCTTTGACACAGCCATGCTGAATGATACATCCTTCTCTTTCTCATTTGTTTTTGTTTTGTTACCAGGGTAATCTTGCCCACAAAGAATGGTTCCTGACCAAGAGAAGCATATGGTAATGAGATAAGAGCCATTGATGGCTACAGCAGAGTAGAAGGAAATTTAGAGGGAGATAACTAGATGAATAGGTTTTACACAACTGAATGATGTGTGAAGGAAATGAAATTGGACTACAAAGCTTGCAGTGTGTGACCGCATTATTCAAGTTTATCTACAACATACAAGACCAATTCCCCTCTCCTCCGTACTCATCATATATTTCCACAACATCCTATTTATTTCCTTGATGATCCAGTTGCTACTGCACATCTCAGTTCTTCTGTTGGGTCCTAAAATACCCAACAAAATAATTGTAGCATCATTTCTTCTCTCTCCTCTCCTCTCCTTTTCCTTTCTGAAATTTCTCTCTCTGTTTCCACAGTGCATTCACCAACCCAGCCCAACAGCATGTAACAGAGATTTTAGTACTCTGGTCACGGATGTTTTCTCCTTTGTCTCATGCTTCGAGAGCACTGTGCTGCTGTGGGTCGGGAAGCGAGGTCAGGCACTGCTGACATGATTTGGAAGTATTTAATCCCTTTACTGATGCCATTTGTACAATGATGGAGTCCCAACAGAGGGAGAAAAGAGCTGTGCACACTGCAGAGTTGACCCGCGCCCATGGGCTGTGGCTCAGCTGCACAGCACAGCTACCCTCCTTGGCATGGGATCATGAGGGGCACACAGGCATTGCCACTGTGGTCCCTAGGGTGCCGGTGAGGATGGAGGTCCCCAGCCCTCCCCCTCCATTCTTGTTTCAACATAGGAACCTCCAGGCTCCCTCCCAAAGAGGATAAAGTAGCCAACTTGCAGGGGTCTCCCATATTTCCCAAGATGGCAAAAGAGAGGAAATAATTTTCTCTGAGAGTCACTAAGCTACATCCTCTGCCAGCCTTATGCTGGGGACATTGTTTCCACCCATACAGGTGGGCCATTTCTACCCTTCGAGGAGCAGGGGACCAATCACACACACTGTGCTTGATCCTATTCAGAGTAATTTAAATATCTCATTAAGGTAGCAATGAGTTTGTATACTGGTCCTACCCCCCTTTCAGAAGAGAGAAGAAAGATAGCACAAGTATCATAAGCACAGATTTAAGCAAAGCATAAGACGATAGGCTTTGGAGCTAACCAGTACTTTTCTTTGTGACTCAAAATATCTAAAGAGCAAAAAAATACAAACACCCTGAGCCCACTGACTGTGGGCCATCAATCAGACTCAGGAAAATTAAGGGCTCTCCTTGCAGATAGCTGACTTGGAATTGCTACTGGAGAAAAAACTAGTAACAAATAGGGTTTGAGGTGTTTGTGCTCTGGTCATCAGGCCTGTTGATTAAGAAGCTGTTATTAGTTACACACTGTTACCCCTCCAAAAACACAAAATCCTTCAAAAGTGGCTGCTCTGCTGAAGCGGTGAAATGCTGCATGCACATATGTTGAAGGGTAGCTTCTCCAGGCAGAAACATGCCTTGGGCAGAGAAACCCTGCTTTTTGCTGTGAACATCAACTACCGCAAGTGTCTGTGTCTGGACCAGCAATTAATCCCTCTGTCCCCCCCACTCCCCAAAAGGAATGAACTTAAAGCGCTCACTGCTCATAATCATGTAGTAATTGTCCCAAAAAACTTTGCATTGATTTGTAATTTTCAGACATGAAATGCTTTCCTCAGGCAGAAACAGAAAGTAAAAGAGAATCTGACCTAATAAAGCTGTAAAGAAACCTGGAAGTATTTTGGATGAAGCCACAATTTTGGTGTTGGCCAAGAATCATGAACATGAATTATACGGCAAGTAACTGTGGATCCACTCAGCTGCCCGTCCTAGAAAAAGAAATCATAGTCAAGTCAGTAAAAGAAACTGGTCAAGAGAAAGGAAGAACCACAACAATTTTAACTAGCACTGGTTGGCAGGTTAGTTTGCTCATGGAATGCTTCAAAGAGCCATTGAGCGTCCATCTCTGCATTTCTTCCTCCCACTGATGAGGTTATTTAAAGTACTGTTACTTTTATGCCCGCTACTAAATCTTAAGGCACAAAGAGCACCATTAGGATGCTAACATTTTAGCACAAATAAGGTGGTGAAGTTTTCTTTAAGGATTTCACTTAGACGTTGAATGGGGGATGCTTTCATACAAATACCACTCCTGCATATAAAGAACTTGTTGGTATCTCCTTGCTGCTGCAGTTTGGCACTAAAGCACTGTCATTGCAGAGAGCATCTTTGAAGTTATCCTTTTAAAGGGAACTGACTGGGAAGACTAGATAAAATCTGTTCTGCAGAGAAATCAACACGATTGTTGCAGCTCCTGCTTTTATAGACCCCAATTATTTCCCTTTTGAGTCTAGTCCTTTTGAACTTTACTTCAGTAAGAGGCCTTCTTGCCTCACAGATTGAAGTAACCACAAAGACAATCTGAAATCACTTCTATGCAACTGAGAGACACTAAATTCCCTTCTACTGGCTAGAGCAACCTTATTCTAAATGCCGTGAAATTAAAGGTCATCAAGTGTCTCAACAGTGGTATTTTACAACCAGCATGTTCTTTTCTCAAGTGCCCAAGAACAACAACAAAAAACATATAATGACAAAAACATTGTTAAGGCAAAATAAAAATTTTACAGAATTTCACATCTATGTTCATTTCCATATATTAGCAAGGTAAAGACTAGCAGACATGGAGATGAGGGATGTTTGGGACAATAAGATTCAAGAGAACTGAGTTGCCTCCAGGTCTGATACAGACTTTCTTGTTAAAATGATCTTGTACCACTGAATGACATTTTCCTATCCGTGAAAAGGAGACAATACTAATTCCTTTACTTGTTCCAGTCCCAAAGAGTTTATAACTTTTATTGTGCAGACAGTCTCTTACACTATTACACTCTTACAACGCCAAGAACATGGCGGTCTTCAAACTGGGAACTCACAGACATTAAGCTAACATGAATAAGAGATTATCACTGCAGTGACTAACTTGCTATTGATTCAGCTGAAAGATTACTCAGGCTAGTATAAAGCAGCTATTCTGTTGGCTGTTCTGAAGTATTATGTGTTTCTTAGATATTAATGTTAACAATTGTCCTAGTCTACAGTATGCTTGAGTGACACAAGTGTTACTCAGTTCAATTCTTATTAAGCACCTGAAAGTCAGTTGAGAAAATCTTTTCATTTTCTCACTTACTTTTTCGAGATGTTTGCCTGGAGTTAACTCCAAATTAAGCCAACAAGGGGTTTACAAGTGAAAAGATACCACCAGGTGTTGATAGCTTCTAATACATGATGTCTTCCAGAAAAAGCTTGGAGCTTCATTTCCACCTTAGGCAGAGCTGAATGAGCCAGCTGGGATTGTAACCAAAACCAGGGTGGGTCAGAGACAGATGGAAAATTACAGATTACTTAAAAGGAAACAAAGGCAACATGTAAAATCTTGAGATGCCTTAGAAACATAGATGCTCAATTAACCACTGCAGAGCTAGCACTGAAAAGCAGTTTCCTTGAGCAACAACAAAACCCACCCATTTACTCCTGTGAGGAAATGTAATCAGACATTTTTCTCACTTCCGTGAGACATTATCTCTTAGAAGTTTTTGAACTGCAGCAACATATAAAGTAAAAGATGAGAAAATATTATGTAATTTTTTTGTAGTATTGAAACTAAAAACCTTCAGAGCTCTTTTAGGAGGGATGTCTTCCTTGTGGTTTCGGTCGGTTCCAGTGAAGACTGAGGAGGAGGAATTTTCTGCGTCCTTCTTTGTTCTCCAGCATGAAGCAGTACAGGCAGATGATGCACCCAGAGATGTGCACATTTATAATTTTGGATCCATTTGTCATCTTCCTGCTAGGCCATTTACTCCGTGCCTGCACCCATTTCAGCAAATGGAGTTGTGTGCAGTGGCTGACTGCTATAAGCAGAGTAGAGAGGGTCGAATGGCCAGGCTGGGAATTTAGGGACATTCCTAGTGGGTGACTTTGAAGAGGATTCTGGCTACTTTTTTTCTACTAAAGGAAATAGGTTCACAGGGTGAGTTTGAGTGTCAGCCTATGATCGCCCATCCTCTCTAAGAGAAAATGAAGAGACTGTCCTCATCAATTGGCTTTTGTGGATACTCTGCTGGTATTACGTTTGCTGCAAGGGTCGCTTTTATGAAGAAATTGGGACAGAAGCAACCGCAACTCAGGTGCTGACTGCTGCACATTTTTAACTGTGGATAAACCCGACACAAATGCTTCTTCATGTGCTTAGTGAGGGAAAGCCCCTGATGGGCACAGGGAGGTTGTGAAGGCGGGACCCATCCTGCCCAGCTCCCGGCATGGCCGGCCACTGTGCCCTGCATCAGGGCATCCTTAGGCATGGGCACAGGGAGCAAGGAGGAAGCCAGCCAGGTTTTCTGGTAGAAAACTGCCTGTGTTTCACCAGAAATGAAGTTTCCGGAAAGACATTTTTATTTCCACAAACTGGTACACTCTGATCTGAAAAAAAGAAGAAGCTTTTTCAGAACATTTTGTCTCTGAATGGCATCTGAAATTCAGGGCTTTTAGTTCTGGTAAGCAGATACTGTTTTGGCTAGCTCAGGAGACTGTTCTGTAACTTCATCTTTGCCACTGAACTAGATGTTCCCTGAGTGGGAGGAACTGATATCTGAATTTCAAAGCAGTTGATAGTCTTACTTGCACTTTTGCAATATTTGGAAAATTGTAATTAACCAGCTTAGCTAATTTACGTTTTTAATATTTAAATGTTGCTTGTTACACAGAAGCTGATTGCTGTAGTAGCTTCATTCTGAAAGCTCATTAGAACTGCTAAAAGGTTTAAATACACACAGCTGAAGAAATACATGCATTTTTATAAGGCAGGTATTATGGCAATACTTTGAATTTCATTGGCCTGAACAAGTACACCAGCCTTCTGCAGGATTTTTTAATCAAGCTCATTTGCATTTGCTTGAAAAGGTACATTGCCATTTTTCTGAGCTAAATACTTAAATGACATTAGCTAGCAGGAATTTTAGGTTTATGTTTTCGCTGTCATTAACCTTCTATTATGACAGAGCCAAGGAAAATGAGACAGAGGCCCTTTCATGCTGTGTGTGATTCACGCAGGATGTAGATAACACATGGACAGGAGGAGAGAGACTGGCATCTGGAATTTTCTTTTAAAATGTACCAATATTATTTAAGTAAATTATCTATTTACTTAAGGATGTATGCTTCTTTTCCTGAGCTGGGATGCAAGAAATTCCTGTGGGATGAGAAGACCAAGTATAACCTATTCATTGGAGAAGGTAATGCAGATGAAAAGGTAAAAAGGGGCAACCAGAGAGGAAGGATGTGGCAGGAACATGACGCTTCTGTTGGTTGATGTGGCGGGACCTGGCACAGAGCACAAGGATAAGACAGAGGTCTGGGACAAATGAGCCTCTTGCTATTTTCAGTCTTGTATTGCAGCCCCATCCCAGTCAAACCAGGGGGTCGGATCATCATGTCAGTAGGACTGCTCTGCTTTTTAAACTCTTTTTACCAGCACATGTGATAAAACATGCACATTTTCCTCCTATTTTTCTTACCCCTCTGTCATATTTTCCCCTTTTGTAGTTATTCTTCCTGCTCTAGTAGCTCCCTTTTCCTAAAATGTAACTGATTCCTGTCCATAAATATCACACAAATGTGCAGAGTGCCAGATTATGATTAGGAAGCCATCAGTGGGCATATCTGAATGTGTAAATACCCCTTTGTTGTTAGGCTTTTCTGTTTGTTCAGCTATTTGGGAAAAACACCCCAGAAGCCAAAAGCTGTATATATATTATATATATATATATATATATATACATGCAGAATCCTCCAGTCAGCAGATCTTATAAATGAACTGGCATTACCCCACCAGCATAAACCATGGTGTGCTTACTTCAGCATGCCGAAGCACAGGGAAAGCCTTGCTCTTCTGGTAAGTAGTAGAAACCTGAGCCACAGCTTTTTGCAGGCAGCTGCTCTGTTCTGGCTGGTTTAGTTGGGAGTTTGGCTTTCCTCAGCTCAGTCCAAAGGAGAGAGCCCACCATCAGACCCTGAGCTGACAACACCTGGGAGGAATATAAGCTGGAGCTAGAAAGCAGTTGACCTCTCTTACCTTCCAGTCCCCCAACAAGAAGGGCAGACTCCCCAGGGGGCAAGCAGCTATACCATGTCATTGCTGCTTGGCTTCCACACTTGGGAGTCTCCAGTTTCACTGCTCCTTTGGATCAGGAGGATACAAAAGCTTTCAGTCCCTATGGTACAGCTAAAGGGCTCATTTCTCAGGCTCCTTGTGCCTCTTGATTTCCTCTCACTGGCTGGGAAGAGATGAAAAAGACAACTCTCCATTTCCTGCAAAACACAGGGGGGCTCCACACCGCCCTGCAGCTTGCCCTGGCTGTACAAGCCAGGTGCGGCCAGGTCAGCCGAAGGCACAAATGCTGCATCCTCACTGTGGATGGCAGCCATGCTTGTGGCAGGTGGGTGGGCTGCGACCCCGAGGTCTGCCCAGGTTCCCCCAGGTCCCCAGCTCTGTGAGACCATTGCAGAGGGCCTGCTTTGGACCAGGAACCATCTAACAAGGCATCTGTAGAGAAAGGGTGTTATCATCCATTTATCTAAATTGCTTGTCACAGACGTTGCAACACGGCCACCAGGCTTCAGCAAGCCGTCCATCACCCACACGGATAGTAAAGCTGAGATGAGGTCAGGAGAAAGTAGCTCTGACAAGTTTTCTCTTTCCCAGCTGGCTCCCAAAGGTGCTGTTCAGTGCAGGAATGGAATATGCAGCTCCTTGCTCACTGACCAGCGCAAGCAGTCTTGCACTGTGCAAGCAAAGTCATGGCCGCATGGGGACCCTCACAAGCAGTTCTGCATGTGTGCACAGAAAGCAGACACACTTTCCTTCTCACAGTGCTCAAGTAGCATATAATAACTGCTTAAACCAATGACATTCGCAGTCCTCATGATTCCCTTCCTTCTCTCCTGCTCTGGTGTTAAAGAAGATCAAGTTACTCACAGGGGCTCGCAGTACTTCCCACAGCAAAACCTTCTTTCCCACTGAACAGCTCTCACATCTAGCCAGAGGTGTGCTGATACCTTCCTCCCTTTAAATTTGAGGGGAACCATGCAGGGGATCAAGCCTCTTGATGGTCTGCTGGGGTGAGAGTCGTTCTACTGCGATGGAAGTGGTTACCACGGGATCAGAGAGACACAAATCTTCATAAAATAAAAAACACATCACAAAAATCACTGTTGAAAAATCCAGAGCTGCTGACAGCCAACCTCATGCTTTCCAACAGCCAAAAAGATGTAAGCACAAAGCCTTGGCCCTGCTGAGAGAGGGGATTTCCATTGATCTCGAAGGCACCAAGGTTTCAATAAAAGTTGGGGGTTTTGATGCTTACTTACCTAAATTCAGTTTCTAGATATTCTGGAGGAGCTCACAGAAGTACAAGCCAAACATGAGGAAACCTATCTGCCCCCAGTTTGTGACAAAGCATTACAGGAACAGGGGTCTTCGTATTAAGTAATGGAAAAAGTCTAATAAAAAGGGGGATTTTGCCAAAATCTGCATGGTAGTGTGACTATAGCCTGAAGTATGTGAAAATAGCAGAATGCAATAATCAAACCCATGGAGGTCTGGGGGAAAATCTCTTTCAGAGTCTCAGTAACTGAACAAAGAAGAGCGTTTTAAAACAGTATTCACTGCGTCTGTTCCCTGTCACATGCCCTCCACAAACAGCCTTTTACTAAATTACAGGCATGCTTAATCTATTAAGCATAACAAGAAAGAAACAGTAATAGCATCATATTTTCCCTTCTAAGATACTAATTGCCTGTCATTTTTTTCTCATTATAAAGGTCATTTTATTGTTTGTCTTGATGCTGTTGGGAGGGGCAGGGGGGGAATCCCAAGCCAGAGACAAGCAAAATGCTCTGATTTGAGTTTTGCAGAGAGGTACTGACATCTTTTACAGGAGGGAGAGCTTGTGTGTGTGTGTGTGTGTGCCCGCGTCTGGAGAATGTCACCACTCACATGCAATCTGGTGCAGCTTGGCAGGCTGCAAATGCAGTGCCCACGCTTCTTCTGTGCAAAGGGTGTTAATTCCTGTGAATATCCTTCACCATTAGAAGTGTGGCAACTGATAAGTAGCAACGTTTACATGAGATAACTCCCAGTAATGCTTTCAAAATAAACTCTAGAAACCTGGGCCAGCACCAAGAAGCAGAGAGATTCTGTGTGTGGAGGTGGAAAGGAAAAGGTCTAACCCTACGGAAGTAATTACTCGCATGGCTGTTGAATTGCAGCATTCACTGATTTTATTGCTTTTATGTTTCTTTTCACAAATAGCCTGTGGGTTATACATCTGAAAATACAGTCCTGCCAAACGAAGCAGGGGGAATAGTAGGAGCAGCTAGAGTCCAGCTCAGCTACCTGCCAACTGTTTTGACAGGGTTTTTTTTCTGCTGCTTTAATTTTTATCATCACCACTGATGAATTAAGTTTGTTTAGTAGAGTGGTATGGCAGGAAAAAAAAGACAGTGAAAGGCAGGAGAGATGAGGGTAGGAAAAGGCACACTGCTGTAACACTGAGGTGAGAGGAGGGGAGGGAGAGGCTGGGAGTCAAAAGCTGTGCAACCCTGAGGATGCTTCCCACCTCCACAACAACAGCAGGGCCAGCTTGATTGCGAGGATGTTACCGAGAGGAAGGGTCTGGGAACATAGTTTATGAGTCCTGCTGCTAGAGATTGCTCTTTGTCATTTACTCCTTAATGCATTGTGCATACCAAACACTTGCCCCACAAAAGCCGATGAAGTAACGCTACAGAGATCAAGATACTGCGCCCCTTGCTTCACCTCTGCTGCTTCAAAAAGTAACCTGGAAAATGCTTATGCAGCATTTTAATTTGTCATCTATGTTTTAAAATACTGTCTAAACATGTTTCATAAGGTAGGAGGGCTTAAAAATCAGAGGGCTTAAAAAAAAGTGTATGATTGCTTCTTCTTAACATACCGTATAAAATTACAGTTTCATCAGTTGTTAGTGCACAAGTCTAAGACATAATTTGACATCTCCAAACAATTTTTCATATAACATGGTAGTTATAGTCAATTAATAAGTTATTCAATAAATATTTTAATTGAAGTTTAATTAACCCACTGTGGAATGCAAGTATATTTATAGCTGCCGCTAAGGACACATTTCTAAACAGTGAAATAATGGCATTTTACAGAAATCGGGTACATAATAGTAGTGCAATTATGCTCCTAGCTGCAATGTGCATAATTTGTGATCTTGTAGGTTAATTCTGCTGGGCTGCACTCCAGTATTCAGCAGTAGCAGGCAATGAGCAGCAGTAGCTTCCTGAGACAATGGTCCCTCTTGCCTCTATGCATACTCCTTCAGCCAAGGATACGTACAGCAGAGTGCGTATACACCTGAAAGGACAATCCTGAGTTACTCAGAGGGTGCAACTGGGTGGGAGCAACTGAAAACCCCGGTCATGGCACTCAGCTGAGGGCTGCAACAGAGTTGCAGGCACAGAAATCCAAAAATGTGATGCCAATGGCAGCAGCTGCTGCCTAGTGCTGGCAATGCCAGCATCCCCAAGCACTTGGCTTTCTTTCTTTAAAAAGGAAAGTCCCAGGAACTGCTCTTGTGCTGGGAACCACCAGGGTTAGATGGTGCAGGGCAGCTTGCCTCCATCCTGAACTGTGTGGGTTGAGCTTCCCTCTGGAGCATCAAAGTCTCCTCCTGCTTCCCATGTGACTGCCTGGACCTCCATGATGCCCTGACAGGAGGCATCTCCCAGTGAAAGCAGGTCACCTGTGGAAGGAGTGATCTGGGGCTTGGGACACAGCAGGGTTTGAGCACAGCCTGTGCTGGGGGCTCAGCAGTGGGTGGGTTGCGAGTAGAAGGCTCCCCTATGCCAGCTCAGCTGAATAAAGAAGAGAAGGGTCAGAAAACAACAGTGACATGGGGAACTGGGTGAAAGCTCTTCCTTCTTTGATATGCTGACACATTGCTTATTTGCAGTTCTGAAGCCTTCTGCACTCAACATTGTGCAGAATTAGTGGTCAATGATATCAAACACTGATGAAAGTGTGTGAGGGGAAGAGGGAGAGGAGGGGAAGCTATTCCCTTTGAAGAAGTAGGGTATGAGAGTGGAGCATGTTCCATCAAGAAGGGTCAGTCCTCAGACAAAAGGAAAGCTCTTAGAAAGCTTGGCAATCATTCTCCAGCATCAATATTTATTATGGAGGAGCATGCCTTGCCCTAACTCATATTATCTGGGGATGGCCAATTAAATACTGTAATAAAGACAATTCCCATTTGTTCTATATAACAAGACTGCCCATCTGTGTTGTGAACTCTGTAATAACCCCAGCAAAGCTGCATGCCTGAGTGGTGAAGATCATTTCACATTGCTTGGCTTGGAGAAAATCATGTAGGACTCTGATTTTCAAAGGCAAGATTTTTCAAATATTTTGTCACACTTCAGGTAGACATAAACTGGGGAACAAAGCAGATGCACAACTGTGCTCACAACATCACTGTTTAATTTTTCCCCTGTATTCACTCTGGAGATATTAATATTTGCAGTTGGACTTTAAAAACTGTGTTTCCACCTTGTTAAAATAATTCTGTCTCAGTAGTGACTTGTAATGTAGCTGTGTGCAGTTCCCCACTCCCCCAAGCTGCTGCCAGCTATGAAGTCCCAGGTGCACTGTCCGTGAACCTGAAAACCCAGATTTATGGCCTTTTGTGATTCCACGGCCATGAGAGTGGATATTGCATGTGTTGACTGACATCTATTGTGTTCTGCTGCAGGGAAATAAATGAAGAAAAAAAAGAGAGAAACCTTATTGGCTCCATTAATGTTGCAATTGGTGTTTCAAACAGGAAACAAAAAAATTTAATTGATTGTGTTGGCTTGTCTCCTCTGATGGCTCCTGGACACCTGAGTGTCTGGCATTCAAGTAAGTGGGCAGGTAATGAAGGAGGCAGAGAGTCTCATGATGCAAAATAGGATCAGGCTAAATTGCACAGGGTGACACAGAGCACTGTTACAGTGACAATATCTGAGCACTGCAAATAGGGTATCAGCTGGTACCGCATCCATTCAGAAGGATGCAGTACCTCCACCATGATGGAGCATGAGGACGAGGCTCCAACAGTAGGCCTGCAGAGACTTTAGACATTATTTGGATGTGTGCCTGCCTGGGTATTCCTGTGAGCAGAGGCAGGAGAGCCCTACGCTGGCTGCAGGGTGATTTGTAGCTCTGACAGAGCTCAGATCCTGGGATGAAGCAGCCAGAGCAGAGGGATCTTCAGCACAGAAAGTGGCATAGATGACAGTTTGATCCGAATAAGGGACTTTTTACCCCTCTGTTCCCTACAGGGCACAAACACAGCCTGGCTCCCATCAAATAAGCCCTGCAAAGGCACTGGACAGTTGCAGAAAACAGGACTTCCCTTCCATGTGCGTGAACCTCCAGGTGATATTTAGCAGCTCCTGCATCAGACTGTCCTCAGAGGTGGGTGAGCCCTCATGGGGTGGGGATACCAAGCAGAAAGATGCCATCAGGGGGTCCCAGGGGTGTCCCTTCCCACTGCAGTGTGTGCTGCCTGCTGTGACAGGCAAAGCAGCACCAGCACGGCGGCTGAGCCGACAGCACGCCCACCACAGGCTGCACCACAGCAGCAATCTGGAGGTAAAGACAGCACAACTGGCCTTAAGTAACAGCCCAAAGAAGAAGAAACTTCACTGACTCCAATGTGTTCAACATGGGGCTGAATTTCACCCATTGTCCACCATGCTTGAGATACAAACAGGCTTTTTTTGAATATGTATTATTTCTTACACCACTGAATTACAAATATGTTTATTGTGGGCAATGGTAAGAAAACAAGTCTCCATTTATAACTGAATTTCCTCCTATCCTGTTTGCTGTCACAACCTAAAGTATTCATAGGCTGGGACATGTACAGTGCATGCTTACATCTTTGTTCTTGCAAGGCAGCAGGGCCACACCACAGCTGGTAGGACTCGTGCTATGTTGTGCCAGTAATTGTGCCTCCCAGGAAAAGCCTCTCCCACTGTCCACCAACAACTGAAAGGACCAAGCACAACAATTACTTGTCATTTACTTCTCTGTTACAAAGTGTTTTAAACAAGAAGCTCCTCTCCTCTATTAGAAAGGGGTGGAGAGGCATATGTATTCTTTAACAGAGGGACTATACATACATGTGGTTGAGATAGAGGTATTGAAAGATTGGGAAAATATAAATGCACCCAGGACTGAAAGAAAAAGCAAATATAATTGAGAAACAGAAGTCTGAATAGAGAGATGAAAAACAAAAACTACTTCAATTAGTGGAAGGACGTGAAGATCAAGAGAAAAGAAAAATCGAATTTAATCATATAAATGCTTTGTCCTTGCAGACACGAAAAGGGTACCTACTTTGCACACAGCTTTTTAGCTTTGGATTTTTTGGTTTATTTTGTAATTACATTTTTAACTTATCTAGATGTCCTGGTTTCTGCCGGGATAGCATTAATTTTCTTCTTAGTAGCTAGTATAGTGTTGTGTTTTGGATTTAATATGAGAATAACATTGATAACACACAGATGTGTGAACTGGCTGAGCAATCATCAGTGGGTGGTGAGCAACTGCATTGTGCATCAGTTGTCTTTCTTGGGTGTTATTTCACTCTCTTTTTGTTATCTTCCTTTTCATTACTATTATTATTATTAACAATGATAATAATAATTTTTATTTCAATTATTAAACTGTTCTTATCTCAATGCATGAGTTTGACTTATTTTCGGTTCTTGTCCCCAGCCTACCGGGGGAAGGGTTGGGGTGTAAGCAAGTGGCTGCATGGTGCTTAGTTGCTGGCTGGGGTTAAACCACAACACTAGAGAATACCAAATCTGACATTTAAAGCAAATCACTCAATTCTTTCTGAAAGGCAGCAGGCAATATTTTAACCTTGTCTTTGTCAATTTTCTGCTGTGTGTGTAGCTCTAATTAGATTCATAGCTCACGTTAATCTTGTGGTACCAACTGCTCAGGAGCCACATCAATATTTCTCAAACTTTCCAGATAAAAACTATTCATAATTCAGTGTTACATATTGATTTTTAAGACTGATGACATTTGAGCTGCTGAGAAAATGAATGGGGTTCATTTGGGGTCATGTCCTTAATCCCTGCATATAATTGATATCTGGCTTCTGTAGCTCCTCAACTGAGAGATAAGCAATGTAACTTAGCATTACCTAATTGCTACTGCAGTCCAGGGAGCCAGGGAAATAGCACGTATACCTCCTTAAAGGAGTTCTTATACATGCGTGTTCTCTAAAACCTCAGCTTGCGTATGTTGCACTGGGAAAAGATAGTGGTAAGTGGAGAAGGTTTCTGGAGGTGTTACATCTGCCAGCTGGACTGAGAAAGCTTGCTTGCTATATCCCCTTGCTCCACACTAGCTGCAGTCAAGAAATGTAGAGGCACAGCTATGGAGTAGTCTGACCTCCCCTTGTTTCTCAGTACACTCCGTTCCTGCCAGCCAGCCCTACGTGAAGAAGCAGTGGGAGAAGGGGCTCTCCCCACTCTCAGACCCTGTGTGCTCCATGCAGAGGGAAGCCAGCTAGGTTTGGACCTGTTACACGATCATTGGAGTTGCTGCCCAATGATGGTGGATTTCAATTTGATGTTGTGGATGGATGCAAGGAAAAAAGGTGTAAAAAAAAAAGGCCAAAAGGACTTGCAAACAAAAATTGCTACACTTCTGGTTATGAGGCTCTCCTTTTGGTGGATTCCTGGAAACAGCTCTATAAACCACAGTTAGGGAAGAGTGGACAATATTTCTAAGTCATGGAGCCTCTTTTCAATTCCATAAACCATATCTATGAGCTCAAATTTGATTTTCAGATATGATGAGGCCTGCCTAACACTTTAACAATTTAACCTGAGTGACAGGTAACCTGCAACCTTGAAGGTCACCACTTATTTAAGTTCCTAATGTAGTTTTCCAAAGATGACATTCTCCTTGAGCGATATGAAAGAGCTCCACTGAACCTCATCTTAACAAACTGCAATTGTGTTAAGCGATTCAGGGCTGGTTGTCCTGAGCTTATTCTTCTCAGGGGCCAGCTGCTTCTCCAAAGCCTTCCTCAGCAGAAGAGTGCCAGTCAAAGCAGACTACATATACTCCTCCCTTGAAAGGCTCTTTTTTTTAAGGTCAGACCAGCTAGGGAAAGCCAAACCCTTCTACTTCTTGCTGTAGTTATCTTCGAGGGGGGAAGTAATTTCCTAGTATTCTTAATCTCTTACTAGGTCTTGTTCTTTAAATGTTTGTGCTACAATAGTCCTAAAGACCCAGATTATGCAAGGAGTACTGTGCTAGAGGCAGTAGGTGTTAAAGGTAGTTACCTGCCTACAAGATTACAATTTTAGACTAAGCTGAGAAATAAGAGATGAGAAAACATGACCAACACAAAGGAAGAAGCAGAATGAGGCTGGCATGGTTTCCATGAGCTGGCTGTGTACACAGTTTTAGGTATGTTTATAAGTATCTAAACAAATACTTAACAGCACATTTCCTCAGTTCAACAAGAAGGGTGAGAAATATGATTTAACTGTGTAAATATGCAGTCAGATACTGTGTCTAGAGAAGCGATTTCTGATGCAAGCATTCATACACAGTTTTAAGTAGTGACTGATTTTCATGTTATGTAAATCTGGTCTTCTAGGTATTACTGTCTGGATAAGATGTGTGATTAAATTTAATGTCAAAACTTAAATGTATTCTCAAAGCTTCTGGTTAGATAGCTGCTTACATGGTGATTTATTATGCTCATGAAGGCATGACTACTACTGTTCTGCTGGTTGCTTTCAATGTTCTGGCTATGGAGAAAATGAATATTTCTGCATTGCTAAACTTTTTTATAATTCATACCTCCAGGGAGTAGCAAGCAGATAAAATGAAAAAGAATAGATGTAGACTCGTGCTAATAAAAAGCAATACAGTTTTCATCTCTTGAACTTTGTCCCACAGTATTTACAAATTGTTCAAAATGAGACAACGTGAGCTCCCTGTGCCAGTCATCTGCACCCTGTTGAGAAGGTCTTGGTGGTCAGGACAAATAGAGCCACGTGATATTGGGAAGTCTGCATTCAGTACCCAGCTAAGCAGATGCCTATACAGAAACAATAAGCTAATTTTATCAAACTATGTCCTGGATGTTGCAAATTTTACATGTATGAAAGAGGTGAGCAAATGCATAACTTCTAGCAAAACTGGTGATGCTGCAAAATCAGAAGGTTAGGAGGGCAGAGCTAAGAGATCTACGTTTCTGCAAGAATAACTGAGTTTTCAAAGCATTTGCTATGGTGTAGAGTATACAAAGGTTTCAAAAATAGCACAGAATATGTAACACAAAAAGCAAAACTATGACAAATGGCAAGTGTATTAGGAAGTGATCTGAAGTATTTGTAATCCATGAAAAAGCTCCCTCTGCATGACAGGTTATATCCTTGTTTTTCCTCTAGTCATGACAGTCATGACTGTCCTCGGCATACCTGGTGTGGCTATTTGTGAACAGGAAGAGCAAGTGGGTACGTTTCAGCTCAGCATAAGGAGCTAGGATGACCTCTAGCTTTGGAAACAACAGTTAGAATGTGGATCTGGAATTATCCATCAGGAAAGGTACAATTTCAACCTTGTTGGACAAGACATATTTACGTGGTCAAAATATTCTTCAAAAGGAAGCTTTCTGAACAACCAGCAACCTCTGCAAAGGAGAGGAGCTGTTTCTGCATTCAGCTGTTACTCCTGACGCTGAGTCGCACAAATCGCTCTCAGCAGCACGACAGTGTGGCGTAAGCTCTGTGCACCTGGGGAGGCTTACCCTCAAAGTCCTGTGCGCAGGGAGGTGCTTTGGGTTCTGCAAATTTTGAATTGCCCAAGTATTTAAACAAATAAAACGTTCCCTTAATATCAAATCAAAGTCAAATCAGTTGATGCTTTGCTTTTCTAATACCAAAAATGAAGTTCAGGGTGCTTCAGGGTTCTGTGCTTATGCACATTATTAATGTGTATTCCCTCCAGCCTCATTGCAGGTTTGAATTATTTGTGAAAACATGCCTTGTACATCTGCAAATATGGAAGATGACACATTTTCAAATGAAAAGTCTACTTTGTAATGCAAACACAGTTTGTGACAGAGAGAATGCATAAGCAGACAGGGTGCGGGTTAGCATAGGTAACAAAATCTGTTCCAGAGACTGTGACTGGCCTGATAGAGAGATTTTGCATGTCAATCTAGAAGACATTGGAAGAGCAGTGAAAAGCAAGAAAGGTTTAGAGGAGTTGGCTTAAACTGTGACTGCCTCAGCACTCACAGCAAGTCATTTAATTATTACACCAGCAGTAAAACATGAAGCAGTAGTGTAGGTATTGATCTGTGCACATAGAGCTTCTGTTTAACTTCTTGAGTGGGCTGTATTTGAGATCAAGAATGTGCTGTAAAATACAGATGATATAAAGCAAGTTGTAAACAGAGATCACTGGGGTCTCTACCCTGTGGTTTCCTTCCCAGCCCCACTGCCCAGTTCTTAACATCCCACCCAGGAGCCAGCGAGGCCACAGCTGTCCAAATGTTGAGCTGTGGGAATTCTCATTTTGGGTCCCCACTGGGCTGAGGGCAATTTAGTCACCAGGTCTTTACCCTTGGAGGTGTTTGGCCACCAGCCTGCTCTGCAATGCATCAGCACCACAGTTGTGTCCAATTAAAGATATTGTTAGGGTCAGATCTAACATTTTGGGCTTCTCCAGGAATTCTGTGGACAGCAGGTGGGGATGTCCCTCCCCACAGGTGCTGGGAGTGCCAGCTTCATCACCATGTCCCTGCCATCCTTAGGATGTGCCTGATCTGTCAGTGCTAGGTTAACGGCTGGACTAGATGATCTTCAAGGTCCCTTCCAACCTAGATGATTCTGTGATTCTACGACAGTTTGTGATGTGATCTAGGTGGAGCCCACTAATTTGGGGAGAGAGAATAAGAAGCAGGAGCTGGAGCCTCCTGGGGAAGGAAGACTGCCCACCTGCTGGCATTAGCCCCTGTGAGCAGAAAGGGGCATTTACCCTCAGACACTGTCTGCCAGGTATGCCAGGTTGATGTGAATTCATCTGAAAACAGTGATTTTTGTATTTCAGTTTTATACACATATACAAGCAGGTATAGATATAATTACAAGTTGTGTGAAGAATAAGTTTGTACAAGGGAAAATGTAGCTTTGGGCTACATTTGGGAGTCTGAGCCCTTCAGGAAGCTCTTCAAATGACCTCCAACCTGCAAAGCAATAGAAAACCATGTGCTGTGCATGCAGAAGTGCATATGAAGGCTGAAGAAGTCACAAAGCCACACTGAAGTTACAGTAGTTGTAATTGAAGGAGGCTGGTGGAATGCTGCAGGCGTCATTCACCTCTGCCATAGCTGAACGTGAGCCTGAGGACATTAACTTGTCATGAAGGTCCTGGTGGAGAGAGGAGCATAGTACAACCCCATGGACACAGCACTTCACCTTCCTTAATTGCATTCCTTCCACACTTTGGTCTCCTGCCTCTGCCTTTCCTTTATTACATTTTAAGAAATTTGAAGCAGAAGATGCATAAATTACCATCAACTGGACACATCTTTCAGACTATCAGTTTGAAAACGTTCTTCATTCTCTCTCAAATGCCTTTCTATATCTTATTAAACACAGTCAAGGGAGTTGCTCTCTTACTCAGGAGCCTGCCAGTGCATGGAGAGTGAACTTTACCTTAACATGTTATGAAATCTGTATCCCTGCAGTGGAAGGACCGCTGCCATCACAAAATATTCATTTACCTGGCTCTGAAATCACGCTTTCCCCCAGCCTTCCCAGATCTGCCCTGCAGACCCCCTCCATGTTCAGTCTGTCCTTAGCTCAGGCATCCGCCCTTCATGAATCCTTTATTCTCCCTGTCTCTCCTCCTCTCTCACACACGTGCACACTGAAAAAAAATAAGTTGAAAGAAGGAGTGCAAAGGCACTAGAGATGATTTATATCAGTCTGGGTGCATCAGAAGAACTCACTGGAGCAAAAAGGCTCTGGAAAGGGAAGAGGTCAGCCCTCTCTTTCAAACACTGTCATTAATCCTGGGGACACATTATGGCTGGTGACACCAGTGAAGTGCACTCATGTGTATACCATTTTATGGAACAGAACTGAAGGCAGCAAGGCAGCAATTTCACCCAAGCAGCAATAGGATTTGGGCACCTCACCCTCTTAAATTCTTTTGCAAACCCCAGTGTAAATGTCTTTGATGCAAAGTAAGAAAAATCTGTCCTGTCAATAGAGCACATCTGTAATGGTTCTTAGACTGTGCCAATACTGTGAAATATAACACATCTAATTACCACTGAATGCCTCCTCCCTCAGACTCCAGAGTGCCGTGTGCTTGCCTCTGTGTGTGTGTGAGAAAGGAAGGCTGAGTGAAAGCATGTCTTGAATTTTGTCCTATAAGTCCAAAAAGTGAAGAGAGAATTTTTTCCACTACTAACATTTAGAAACCCACTTATTAAAAATAAGAACACAGAACTGAGGGTGTACTAAGTCCAACACAGTAAGGTATTCGTGCTGCTGGATGCATCATCCACCTCCTCCTTTCATTATGTTTCATTCTGTATATATGACACAGGCAATATTATTTTATACTTCCAGAATAAGTTTAAAAGCTCAATGCAATTTTACAAATATTAGTCTGATAGCAGCTCTAGATACAGGGGAATGACCAAGCAGGAAACTGGTGACAGGGCTGAGAAAAGACTCCTCTTTCCCCTGGAAGTAGGACTGCCCTGGAACACCACCATCAACCTTTTCCCATGTCTCAAAAATCAGGCATTTGCATGTTATTTTGAGCTCCTATCCCTTATTAAATCACCCTGGAACAATACAGAGAGCTCCGCAGACGCTTGAAGTCACAGGTTTATTTTGTTCTGCTCTATCATAAGACACAATGATCATCCAGAAGAGACAGAAAATAATCTTGATAGAACAAAGGAAGAAAAGCAAATATTTCTCTCAGTGACCTCAAAGCCAGCAGCTAGTGAACTGTGAGCCCTGAAGCAGATGAACAAGTACAGCAGCAATAGTGCTCTTATAGGTGTCTTGATCTGTCTGAGCTACAGCAGTCACCATTAGCAACTGCTGTGGGGAAGGCTGTATATCACCTGTGACAGAGGAAAATGGGAGGGAAATTCCTGCTGATTTAAAGTAGCTAAAGATAATGGAATACAGAATCTTATAGCGATCATATTGTTGTTATCCTTCAACTTCTTTTAATATAGGTACTCTGATTCATATCTTACAATTGTTAGAAAATAGGAGGAAAGGCTTTGCGCATACTGAAAGAGGGATTTCAGCTCTTCCCCAGCAGCATAAGGGCTGTGTGTTCCTAACCCTAACAGCTTGTGGCACAGCTGACCTCCGACCTGTCACTGGTCTGTCTTGCCCTTCTGGGAATAAACCCTGCATTTTGCAGAGCCAGCATGGCAAGGGGTTTGACACAATCAGCAAGAGCTCCTAGCCGCCAACATAAATTAGGCTCCTGAAGGAGAAGGGCTGCAGATTTAGCTCAGTCCCTCTCTTCTGGCTTTATCTTACTTTATAAATGGTTCATTTATTCCTCTGACAGTGAGCCTCTGGAAGAGCCCAGAACTGGACACAGCACTCCAGGTGTGGCCTCACCAGTGCTAAAGAGAGGAGAAGGATCATCACCCTCAACCTTCTGGCGATGCTTTTCCTAATGCAGCCCAAGGTATTACTGGCCTTTTTTTCTGCAAGGGCATGTTGGTTGTTCATGTTGTCCACCAGGACCCCAAAGTCCTTCTGGGCAAAGCTGCCTTCCAGCTGATCAGCTCCCACCATATACTGGTGCATGGGGTCGTTCCTCTCCAGGTTCAGGACTTGGCATTTTCCCTTGTTGAAGTAACTTTTGCATACAGTCCTCCAGCTGTTTACTGATATGAACACAGGATATACTTTAGTTATATTTCTAGAGTATTTTTCACATGCCATTGTCATCAGCAAAGTCTCATTTTTCCTGGCAATAACCTGAATCTTATGTGGGGCTGGAATTATTTTTGCCTCTCCCAAGCTTGCATTTGGCTCTGCATAGCCCCTCCTCATGATGAATGCAAACAACACATATTGCCTGCATTGACAATAGCTGCCTTGTGGAGAGGGTGCTAAACAGTATCACTATACCCCCAAAAAGGAGATTAAAAACAAAACAGGGAGATTAGAAAGCAGCTGTTGGGGGAGTTGTGATGATGGGGTGGAAAGAGGACACTCCCAAGGCAAATATCCTTTTGCATCATGGTTCAAACCAAAATAAACCAAACTAAAAATAAAGGGAACTAAAGGGATAGTCACTGGATATAAAATGTGAGTCAGACCGTACTGAAGAACAGGACAGGTGGTGCAGCACATTGGACAAAAGGCTGTTTACTTTGTGCAGAGAGGAGCTGTGAGGGCTCTGATGAGCCCCCGAAGAGCGTCTCCCCTACATTCTTGGAAAGCACCTCCACCTGTCACCCCGGGGTGTGGTGTGGGCTAGAAGGGACAGTTTCCAGCTCTGCTCACGTTTTTCTGCCCCCTGGAAGCTGCTGTCTCCAGATCACAATAAAGCTGCAGAAACATGGGCAATATGAACCTCCTCCATGCTCTCCTTTTGATCTGCTACCCAGCCATGCCGACACAGCCACCTCCTTCCCACCACTGCTCAGCATGACCTCGGCCCCTCACCTGCCTGCTGCTGGCTTTTCTGTTTTCTGGGGGCTGCTGCCATGCTGCCTCCAGCCACGGGGCAGCGGGCAAAGCCAGGTTAGCCGCAGAGGACATCACCAACACCAGGGAGTCACATCCAGCCTGGGTCAGTGACTGTAGTGCCCCACAGGCCAACAAATTTGTGATTTTGGCTATAGGCAAGCTGAGGAGAGAGATGAACTGTTGGGACGAGTGACACCTAAGAAGAACCTGTGACCAGGCATGACTTGCTTATAGAGGAGAGCTCTGAAAATAGGAAGCATGTCTAAAAACAGGCCTAATGAAATTAGAATCAATCCCTATAAAAAAAAAGGTGAAGCAGAAGAGAAACAGTTGTCTCAATTGCTTACACCATCAATCAACAACACTTACAGCCGCGCACCCCATCCCTTCCCTAGGCAGAAGAAATGAATGACCTTGTCCTCTGGTGTAGCCAGTTCACTGAGAAATTAACCTTAACAGAGCCTCTGTCTCCCAGTTCTGGGCAGTAACCAGTGACTGCCATAAGAGAGCTCATGGGTCCTGAATCTCCAAGCAGGAGGAATACAGAGTCAACCTTTTGCCTTTGTTTAATGAAGAGACACCTTTGTTAAGTGCACATATGGATATGCATTACATGAGGCTAGGTTCCCAGAAATAAACACCAAGGTGCCATCAAACTAGTCATTAGCTTCTGGATTAAAAAGTAACAGTATTCAAAAGCTACTACAAACATTGATTGATTCACTGCTGAGGAAAGCTTGCATTATTGTGTGGAAAGGGAGAAATCAGAAAAAAAAATGCAACAGACTGCTAAAGTGGAATTAATGATTGTGCAAAGCAATGTGGGATTGTCACAAACTGAGCACCATCCCTCCACCAGGGTCTAAGGAAACTGGTGCAAATTATGTCTTGCTCAGGGCATTTCATGTCAATGGTTCTTCTCTGTGAGTGGGCTCAGGGCACCCACATTGCTGCCAGTGGGCTTCACTGAAAGGAAGCTGGGTCTACCTTAAACCGTCTGAAGACAAACTAATACAACGCCATTGCTTCTAGTGTTAACTTCATGATTTGATTTCATTACATGCTTGATGAGTTTACTGGCTGGATAATTTGAACCCATTGATTTATAGTTTCTGGCTTAATTATAACCTTAATGTTATCATTGCATTGTTCCATTTTTAATTATCTCAGTAAGACTGCAGTAAGTGAGCCCAACAGTCAGGTTTATGTGTTTATTTGCCTGTTTGTACTTAGTAAAAAAATGCAGAAAAAATGTGTACTAATAGCTATTTAAAATCCCAAACACTGGGAAGGAAAACCATAACAGATGCTAGATGCATTTGGCTTTTTTCCCCTAAGTAACTCACACAAGGCAGAAGATAGTACCTCTCCCACACAGATAATGAGCCACACTGACCAAAGGATCAAATGACAAATTATTGACAAGCCACAACAGCTTCACACTTTATCAAAGGGGAACTGATTTTCCTAGGTTAAGCAACAAAATAAAAAATAAGGAAGATGAAGAAGAAGAATCATCAGGAGAAAATATTCTCAGGCAAAAAGTGCACAAATCAGTGCACTTTCAGAGAAGTACTATTAAAAAAAAAGGACAACAGTTACTGAGACTTTTCAGGGATTTTCTTTGCTTGCAGTCTTGACAAAGGAGGGGAGGATCTGTACACAGAAAGGGAGAGGGGCACAAGGTAAGTGACTGTAGCAAAACTATTTTAGACTTGCAGCTGGGTTATAAGAGGCCCCTGCACGGTGCTTGGCGGTCTCCCACGTCAGGGAGAGTGTTCCTATTTCCCCAACAATGCACAGAAGGCTGTATCTTCTGACCTTATGCCTCTGCGCCATTTATTGCTGGCTGCTTTTGTTCACTACTGTGCAAGCGACAACCGCTTGAGCTTCCTCTGCTGCAATTTGTGCAGGTCTCAGAAGAGTCTGATACCCCTCCTCCAGCTGTTGTCACAGGAATGAAATATTGGAAAGTGAATGCCTCATGCACTGCACAAACTGGGGAAGTTCATGGCATTGCTTTGATCTTTTCATTATTCTGCAGAGTCATTGCCTGACTATTCAACCCCTGCTTGACAGCTTGGATCATTAGAAAGAGGGACATGAATGCATTTAATGTATATACACGATCAGAATGCTGACTGTTGACAAGGTCAAAGAAAAATAATGAAAAGCCGTAATTAACAAAATATATTGGCCATTAAAATATGATGCCTCATTCTCTTGACAGAGACACTAACAAGAAAAAATGACCTTATTAAAAGTCTTCATGTTCCTGTAAATCAGAGGCATGTTTTTTATGGTGCTGCTGGCCACAGGTTCTAACCAGCAAAACCTCTGGGAGATGCTCACTGCAGAGCTCCGCAGCCCCACGAAGAGCTGGACAGGAGTGTCACGCTGAATTAGAGCTGGGCGACATTGATGAAAGGTCTGTTCCAGCAGTTGTCTTTGCTTTAATCTCACACCAATCCACAGCCCTCTGAATTGAAGTACTGCAGCATGGCTAAAATGAGCCCTGCATGTGTGTTGCAGCAATGAACGATAGTAGGAACTGAAAGTAGCTGAGACAAAAGATGCATCAGATCAAAGTAGCCAATAGTAAGCAGCATTACCTAGTAGATCCCAGGGCAAAAGCTTTGGGGTTCTCTGTCTTAATTTGCGGCAGCCTGTTTCCAGTCTAAATCCTTACATTATTCATTCTTCCTAAGTGCAGAAGAGGGACTTCACTACTCATTTGCAACACTATTTGAATTCTGGAGAGGGGTGATGCTATTCAATCTGTTGTTCTTATTGACAGTTGGTGGCTTCTGGTATTTTGGCCTAAAAACTGAAAGTTCATTAGGGGGTGTATCAATACCAGAGCTATAAATAAATCTTTAAGGTCTGAAAAATATTTCTTCAGTTGCAGCAAGAAACAAGCTGCTGTAACATTAGGAGGAGGTTTAACTAATTGGAACTGCTTAATGCATGCTCAGCAACAGCTGGAATAACAGAAAGCTGTGTCTGACTAGGAACAGCAGATGTTATAAATTTCATCTGGTCAGATCCAATGGCTGATGGGGAGGTCCTGCTCCACATCTGTGAAATAGTCTCCAGATTCCACATATCAAATTTTTGAAGCAGGCATTACAGGGGGGTTAGAGATAGAGGAGCACATTTTCTCCAGAACTGTTTACAACAGAATATGCAGCTCTCAAGCAGCCTTCAGAGTGGGACCAAAAAACAGTGAGTGTGTAGAAACACTTTATAAATGCCAATGGTGCACACCATTATGTTTAAAAACTGATTTGTGCTGCAAACATCACAATATAGAATTTTAAAGTCAGAGCTTAGGCAATATTAAAATTAGAAACAAGCATGGGATTTTTATTACAGTAATTATGCCACTGCAGTTTCTGGAATGGGTGACATTAATTATACTCTTTAAAAATGTCTTCTGTATCTTACGTGTTCATAAAAGACAAAGCTAGGTGGGCATAAGCCCACCAATGTTATCAAAGCCATGTGGATAATAAGGACAAGATCCAAAGAGCACTTTCATGTAGGTTAGGTGGGTTACAGGTATTTGAGTATTTACAGCAGCCTGCAAAAACCTCCCAACACACCTGCCAAGACATCACAAATGCTTCTGGTTTTCCTCCAAGAAAGTGATGGGCAGAAGGTCTCATGGTCAAGTTTTGCACAGCACCCTGCTGATGAGGGGATTTGGGCAGGGAGTGGGGAAGTCCGAATTCAGGTTCCCCTGCAGGCACTGATGTGCACCTCCCCAGCGCCGAGGCTGGGTGCTTGTCTCCTCCAAACCCCAGCAGCGCTGGGCTGACCAGCAGAGGAAATACAGACCAACGGGAGTTAATGAGAGGGTGGAAGGGGGAGAAGGGGAGTCTTGCCCCTGCGGCCACGTGCTGCAGAGAGGGATGGGGAGGCCTGGCTCCAAAGGCTTTTTATGCATGTCACGTGTAGGAGGGAAATCTTTGTTCTCTATTTCTCTCCATGAACTGATTAAATTACCTTGCAAGTATTTTCATTGACTGTGAACAACCATACCCATCTGACATTCATCCACAACAGCTTTGGTGTGGTTTCTGATAGATCTTCCCCCAGTGTGATGTCCTCTAAACTTCAGAGACAGTTTTGTTGCTGCAGGAAGGAGGGAAGGAGGTGAACGAGATGCAGCCAGGAGCAGAGAGCTGATGTAAGCCAGGCTGCTGAGATCTAGTCTAAGCAACAATAAGAACTCTGCTCTTCCATTGTTCACCAGTTCATTGCAATCATGTTCATTCATTCCTGCCTTCAGCTTTATTTCTGTGAGGACCATTGATTCCAGTTTTAGATCCAGTGGCACAAGACTGCATGTCAGTCCTATGCTCTTTTTACACAGGGAAACTGCGAGGAAAGCTTCTTTCAAACAATTTTGTAATGAAAAAGTAAACAAAATTTGGCAAGCCAGGCCTTATGCTCCATTTTTAATGGGTGACAAACGTGTAGAGGAAGCAATTTTCTCATTCCAAGTTGGTCAGAATTGGATCTTGATTTTGAACAAAGTACCTTTCATGTTTTCAAGATATTCCTCTTCTGTTCCCACTTTTCTGTTCTTGCTGGCTGAATATGAAGAAAGAAACTGCACCTGCCAGCGAGCACAAAACCAGCTTCGTTCAGCAAGAATGTCGTCATATACCAGGCTAAAGGGCTCAGTGAATTTCAGCCTCAGTCACTTTAGGCATTAAACTACTGGGAAGCACCTTGTGGACATTTAAGACTAGTTGGATGTGGTGTTGCCTAGAGTCACGTTCTGGTTTTATGGCTTTTCATGCCTCTTCCTTTGCTTTGGTTCCATGACTGACCCTTTGCCATTGGCTTCCTGGGTCTGCCACCCTTTTTCTTCTTCACAACAGCAGCAAACATGGTATATGTGTGCCAAAAATCCCTTAGTCTTGCAAGAAGACAAGCAAGTCACTGGTGTTAACACCAAAAAAAGCCCAAAACCAACCCTTTTACGTTCATTACATGTGCGTGAAGTCTTCAGAGGCTTGAGGATACTTAAAGTCAGTGCTCTGCAGGCTCCACACCCCTCTTCTTACCCCAGCTATCTTGTGGTTTAATACCTTTCTGTCCTTCCTTCCAGGCTGAAAAAACAGTGAAACACAACCAACTTGCTTAAATAAGGATGATGAGATATAAAGAATACCAGTAAGCAAGTCTCACATGCATGGCTTTGTGCTTCTTGTTAAATAGTCTTAATTTCTTTTTTCTTTTTTTTTGCCCTTGGCCATTTAATGAAGCTTCCCCCTCACAATCAAGAATGATCTTTTTACACATTAGAAGATGTATTGCTGCAATCACTTATCCTTCATGTATTTGTCATCCTGACTCTTCACTGTCTTTTCTTCCTTCCTGATCTGTCTCCATCAGGTCTGGCTCATGGGCCTGTTTGTTTGCTCATTTGTACCCTGCCTTTTAGGATGAACTCAATCCTCTTTATGTCAAATGTTCAATTCTCTGAAGTTTGAGTGGATTCCAATCACTTGGAAAAAGAAAAAAAGTACAAACATTGCAGTTGGAGCACAAGTAAGAAATGGAGGAGAGAATGGTTTTGTGAGGTGCGTGGCTGTCAAACACAGCTCTGCATAGCATCAGTTAAAATACCATGGTAAATAAATAGAAGCACATGAGAATTGTCCACAGATATTAAAACCGCACAGAGAGCCATCTACTTGTTAAAGAAACATACTGCATGCCACAAATGGCTGGCATGCTTGCACCTGCTAAATATTTTTTGGCACTGATGCTGCCTGCCAGCTTGAGGTCAGTTTGACAAACATATTTATGGAGCCACAACTCTACCTTTGACTCTGTGAATAATTTCTCATGCCCACACTGTAATTACAGTGAAGCAGTGGAATTTGACAGGTTCATGGTTTGTTGACATAATGTGAAAAGAGCAAAAAACCTTCCTTAGGAGAATGGAAATCGGGCACTGATCCTCTGCACTGATTAAATGAGTCCAAGCCCAACACTCAGGTGATCCTCTGAAACAGATTGTTGCTGTAGTTGATAAAGTCTACAACACCAGGCTAAGGCTTAGCAGATAACTGTCTCCACTACCTTGCCAGACCCCAAGAAATCATTCTGGATCAATCAGAAGGAAATGTTTTATCTATCTGAATCCAGGTCTTTTATGAACTAGGAAGGAGGTGACATCATCGCTTAGGGCTGGAGAGACACAGAACATTGAGGACGCAGCAGGGATTGGACCCGACACAGTCTGTAAGCTTCTTGCATGGATTAGCCCCAATTTCTGCTTCACTCAGTTACAGCTGTCTTCAACTGGAGTTCTGGGTGCTAAACACCTCCTAAAATTGTCTCTAGGTCCCAAATCAGCAACATTTGTGGAAATGCTAGCCTAAATGGCACATACAAGCAAGAACATAGAGTAAAGGGAAAATGCGGACTGAAACGGTTTGGCATTAAGAGACCTTAAGAAAAATCAAAAGCAAAACACCCATGCTTGACAAAATGAGAATCCAAAAAAAAATTTAGTGCCTTGTCTTTTGAAACAAGATTCCTACATCAGCATAGGAGTGCACAGAGTGAGCTGCGTTACTGCATGCTGATAGCAGGATGGTTGTCTGGAGGCTCACATGGACTGACAAGGTACATATGTACTGAAGGGGGAAGGAGTGAAGGTGGTTGGAGTCCCCCCTTCTTGCATTAGCATCGGTACTGCAGCCTGCACAACCCCCTCAGCTGCACGGTGTAGCCGTGGCCATTCAGTTATGCAGCTCACCCTGTTTCTCCCTTTCCCCTTTCTTCCATCCACCAGCACAGCTGGATCTGTCCCTGATAAGGAAAATCAGATTCCTCCCGTCTGATATGGGATGTTTAATGTTTAACAACAAAATTATTTTGTTAGGCGAATAAAATATAGACAGATTCACTGATAACCAAAATCTCCCTGTTGCTGTCAGTGCACTTGAAAATGTCTGTGCTGCAATGGGAAGATGCACTTTATTTAGACTGAATCCACAGCCTAAAAGGAAACAGTAAGCTTTTCAAATTAGTGCTGTTCTTTAAAAGCTTCTCTTTGGTAGTGTTAGAAAAAGACTTCTTCCATAAAAGGAAATTTTCTAAATTAATTCTCCAGCTGGTAGTACTTCGCTGTCCTCATAAAGATGCTGCTTACATTGAGGAAAGACAGATTAGAACAACCATCACTCGGCCCCACCCCCAGAACTGCTCTTATTTGGCTTGAAGAGATGATGAAATGATCCTGGAGAAGCTGAGCCCCATGATGGAAAGGGGCTGCACTGCTTGTCGAGTGCTCTACCAACAAGTCTTCAGGCCAGTGTGTGTGCATGGACAGCATGAGCAGCTGTTTAACCACTTTAAGCTAAAATGCAGGCTGCAAGCTGAGGCGAATCCCTCTTTCTGGCAGTTATGGAAGAATGTGGGAGTGGTAGGGATAGGGATATAAGTTCTGACAAAGATTGGAGTAAACAGCAAGAAGAGCTTCCATTGCTGAAAAATTTGTGTTTTCTGACAACTATTCCAGGCACTTGGTCATATGTGCTGCTTCACCACAAAGTGGGT
The DNA here is from genome assembly GCF_047716275.1 of Strix uralensis. NCBI lineage: Eukaryota > Metazoa > Chordata > Aves > Strigiformes > Strigidae > Strix > Strix uralensis. Next base: position 43,138,932 of record NC_133976.1, read on the forward strand.
GAGAACAGATTCCTAGAATATAGGCTTGAAAAGGCCTCGTTATTAAAAGCTGCCAGTGATTAAAGCTCCTCAGTCTCTTAAAGTACCCTGGTACTCTGCTGCGTTTGCAGGCCAAACATCTATGATGTATTTCCTCTACTGTAATCTCATCGTCTTGCTCCTTGTTCACCTAAGGCAGAATATGGGTGGGGGAGGAAATCAACCACCACCCTCTTTATGATGATATTTTACCTATCTGAAGACTTCAGCCTACATTTCCTTCAGATTTTCCTCCTCTGGACTATGCAGTCCCAGTTCTTTCAAACTGTTTTATGGGTTATATTTTCTAGGGTATCTTTGTTGCTTTCCTTTAGGCTCCCTCCATCTCTCTTCAAGGGTGCAGTATAGTACAGTACTCCAGTGAAGTGGAACAACTATATTAGCTGTTTTACATTAAAACCCTCCCATTTAAGTGTCCTCACTCGATGATTGCTTTTCTCTCATCGGTATAGTACTTATTTCAGTTTGTGATGCATTATCAACCCCCTCACATGTTTTTCAGCAGAATTGATGACTACATATTAATTTCCTAACCTGCAACAGATTGTTCCTAAGACTATGCCCTCACTGAACTCCATACTGGCTATTTAAGACTATTCCTCCAATTTGTCAAGATCCCTTGAAATTTCGCTCATCTCACCAGTGTGGTTACAATCCCCTCCAGGCTCTCATCCCCTGAAAAATGAATAAATATACAGTCTGTTCCATCATCCAGATCACTAGGATGGACCCTTGCCAAATCTCACACAATGTAGTCTTCAGTTAGACAGCAAATCATTGGTGACTACCATCTGACTTCACCTTTCTAAGGTATTCTGGTGCCCATCTCACCATAGCTTCATCTGGACAATATTTCGCTGGCCTGTGATGTAAGATCATGTCAAAAGCCTTACTAACACCAAGACACATGATTAAAGGTTTCTGGTGTTGCTTTTGATGGACAGGACAAAAACGGTTTCTTGGAAGTGCCTGAACGCTATGCAAAAGCCTCTAAAGAAACAAAGTGTTAACAGATGACAGAGCAAGAGTACGTTATGTCCTTTGAGAGTGCTCCAGTTTCAGTTCTTAACCCTACTGCAGTGAAAATGGAGACAAAACTGGGACTCACTCTCACTTAAGTTTATCCACCTAAAAATTAGGCACCTGGTCTATGCCAGTGAAGCAGGGTCTCCTCTCCTGTCAATGAAGAGGCACAAATGCTGGTCTTCAACATTGGTCTAAAATTTAGATAAATCACCATCAAAAATGACAATTTCTTTGACTAACAAAACTAGGTAGCTCATACAAGGTAAGGTAATTCCCTCCTTTGTGTGCTTCAGTTCCTTCCCTCTGCAGAATTTCATTAATATGAAATATTAATGCCCTCACTGACTGTCAACTTGAAGCTCTTCACAAGAGACACAGATTTCCACTATGTACTTGTGTGATGGCTCTTGTCAGCTCAGGTCTTTGAATACCATTGTAATATCAAGAACAAAGAAAAGATGTTGGGTTTGGTTCTCCCTGCTACATTACAATGACTTGAAATATATTGTGTTTGAAGAGAATCAGACCATTTCTTTTCTCTAGGCCCATCCCTCAAGGCTCAGAGAAAGGCCCAACAAAAGCAAGTCTTGGATTGTAATTTCAAAGAATGGACTGGACATCTGCTATGTTTCTATTTAATAGAAAGACTCTTCCGTGCACACAGAACTTCTTCAAAGCTCAGATTTTAGGTCATAACCCAGCAGTCAGACTGACAGTATAAGGACAATTAGACCAAGGAAAAGAAATATCTTTGCTCAAGCAGGTGAACTGGAGCACCCTCTTTTACTCCTGCAGGAGAACTTCATTCCTGGCTTCAGGCTGATCCACAAGCAATGGCAGATGAAGCAAGGACACCAAAAGTATCCATGAAGGTTTCAGCAGAAAGGGATGAGAGGGATGTGAATCAGCTCCTAAGCAGCTGCAGTTTACAGTATGGCTTAACAGCATGACCCCAGGTCAATGGCAGTTTCCCATAACATGCTAGGCTGCAGGCTCTGGTGGTTTAGGAGCTGACTCATGAGCCTTCCCGTCACCCCTGCTCTGGGGACATGACTCCCTGCAGGAAGACGAGGCCAACAGCTACAGCGAGAAATCCTAACCTGCCGCCATCTTGTGTCAACACCTCTGCACTTGCGCTCCCCAAAGACTTCTGCACTAGGAGGATGACTTTATCCACACATTTACCAGGGACAGGGCACTCTGCACCACTCAGCACCCAACCATAGGAGGCCTTTTCCAGGAGACCCATGACAAGCCTTGGCATGCATTTCTGATGGAAGGACTGGTAGGACCAGAGGGGCACTGGCCTTACTGAGGTAGCTGGGGTTGGACTGGTGCAAAGCTGCCTGGGCTCTGTCTTGAATTAGGCAAAATTCTCCAGGACTTTATATAACTATGTGCACGCTGCCCAGCTATGTGCGTGATGGCATGCAGTATAAATACCCATGTTTAAGACTTTACTCTCTATTAAACAGGCAATGCTTGCCTGTCCTGGGTCACCACTGCAGAACTTACACCTGTCAAATCTCCAGGCAGTGGGATGCCACAAGTGTAAAAGCACAGTCTAGCATTCAATTTTTAAAAAGCAACATGGTTAACCTCACTAACTGTGAGTCAGAAGCCAAAAACTTTCTATAAATAGCCACAAAATCACAGATAAGCCAGAGGGATCGCCCAACATCCTGGTGCCTACAGTCCTCTTTTCTGCTCTCCATCCTGTCCCTTGTTTGCTGCTGCAGTCACGTTTGCACAGTGGAAAGAGGAGACTGAAAAGATCAACCTGAGCTACTGAATTCAGTCCACCCCAGCCACTGTTCAAAAAGGTCCACAATACACGTACGGCTTCAAAAACATGGCAGTACACAAAAAATTAGTTCAAAAGGCCCAAACACCAGGGTTTCCCAGAAAGAGCAGGGGGAAATAACACTCCAGCTCCTGTGGGACTCATCCAACAATCTCTCCCTGTATTGCCAGCTGGATGAGGAGCACTAACCAAAAACTGTCTAGGAAACTAGTGCTTTTAAAGGCTGTCACTTGTTATCTGAGCTCCCGCAGCACACGATTACTCCAGCCAGAGGGATGAGTGCCCAACTATTTGCCACTTTCCAGTCTCAGACCTTTTATGTGAGGAACAGTTTGCATCAAGCCAGTGCTACTAAGGCTTCCTCATACTAGGAGGATGGAGCAGGGAGGGAAAGGGAAGAAGGGAGGAAAGGCTAACAAAGATTTACTGAGTCATCTTAGTTCCAGGCTGTGGCAACAGACTGCCCTGATTGTAAGAGGGGGCTAGGGTGAGGAAGGCAATTCTCATTTTAACTAAATTATATTGGGATCCTTACCTGGTTCTTTCTTCTTTTCTTTTCTGGGTTGGTTGGTTTTGGTTTTTTTTTTTAATATTTCCAGTAGAAGCAGGAATTTGTCTACTATTACTACTGTGGTTATTATTATGCAGGATAATGGATTTTCAGACAGTACCAGGAGGATTTGGTCATGATGAAGGCCACATCTCTTCCAATATTTAAACTGGTAATTTGGGTGTAAGTCTACAGAACAACAATGATACAGAATAACAATGGACAGTCATTACCAATTCCCTTGCTTCTCAGGATTGTATTAATCAGAATAATTACATGTATTAAGAAGTATAGCTTTTCTTCCACAGAAGAAAGGGATGCTGAATAGGTTTTGCAGGACTTCCATGCATGGGGAGGCAATGCATGCCATATCCAGCTCAACACAGCACTTCACACAGGTCCAGTTACAGACCTGCGTTATCATCTTACATTTGTAGGCTTTTGTGACATGACATAATGAAGGAAAATCAGTCAAAAACTAAATAGTTACCATCCTCTTTGCATAAAACCAGGTGGGAAAATGTAAATCTATTCTCTCACATAGTATAACTTAGCTAAGATTACAAAGAAATGAAAAGTATCCAGTGTCCAGAGTGAGCCTTTTCAGGAGGGCACCTTTCATTAGTAATCCTTCTCCCCATACAAACTGCCCTTCTTCTCCCTTACATGCTCTCTGTCTCCTCACACCTGCTATTTTCAAGGTTAGGATAATGGAGTGCACATCCCCAAGGAACCAGCAAAATGGGTACGGAGTACTTTTCTTGCCAGGAAGAATGAGCTCAGCTCAAACAGATTGTTTACACAGACAGACCTCCCAAAACACTCGTAGTCTGCATTAGGTTTACTCGTAGTCTACAGGTTTATCTCATCATACAAGTGATTTCATCTTACTGTAATACATCAGCTTAATGGGTCACATCTTTTGCAGATCCCTTCTGAGAGAGTAAACTGGTGCTCCACAAATAACACCAGTAGTGATGTTGGTGATGGTCAGAAAGGCAGGCATTTACATTCTGCCCCAGTTTTAAGTAACAGAGGCCTATTTTCAAGATGAGTCAACTCATTTTATGCCAAGAACAGTTGGCAGCAGTGCTACTAAAGCATGTATGTTGCCACATTGTGTTCAGTCATTTCAGTTTTGCAATCATAGAGCCAAACAACAGGATGTGAGTTAATGCACCTTTGATTAAAGCTCAGGCTAGTTTTCTCTATTGATGAGCATCAGAGCTTATTGACTACCCAAGAATGCAGTGACTTTGGAAAAGAGTTCATATTATTTTAGTAAAATGTATCCAACAACAATCAGTCCTTCTAGAAAATTTCTAGAGAATTCAATAGTGATGATGTGGCTAAAGGAATCAGGATGAAATTAGTAGCCTATTTCACTTCCCTGAACCTCACACTTGCATTATACCTGAACACAGAGGAAGTATCTAAGCTAAGGACAATAATAAAACAGTATAGGTTTATTATAACAGTATAAAACTGTAATAGGATCTGTCACTCTTCATCTCCAAAGGTGTCTATGTAGACTGGGCCCTGACCTACCTCCTCACTGAAGCTGGGAGATTTGCCAGAATAAGAAGTAAGGGAGGGATCAAGAGCTAAATTATTTTTACAATGAAGTGTTAATAGAGTAAATGTGGCTGTTAAAAAATGGTGGTCCAAATGGTTTGCAATGCCCTTTTTTGAAAAGATCATTTATGCAGTTGCTTATACTTCTTCCTAGGCATCCAGACCTGGGCACCATTGGAGGTAGAATGGGTCTAGAGGGACGCTTGGTAAGGACATGTCATCCCTTCTTATGGTAGGACTAGCTCCACAGTGGTCTCCCTCATGTCCCTCACTGCTAAATCATAGTGCTAATCAGAATAGTGATCATTATTGACTGTGAAAAGAGTTGCTCTAAATAACCATAGGGCTTTTTCTGGGCAGGTACAATACTATTGCACACATACACATAAACCTGTACTTCTCTACTCAAGGGGCTGTTCACTTTCTAGTCTGCACACAGGGTCATTGCACCTGGCTGAAACCTTGCATATGAATCACTGGAACTGAGGCTGATTAGCTTCAGCAGAAAAAAACCTTGCTTCTGTAAAGGAGCTACAGCCAGTGCTTTGACATAGTCTGCATTGCTTCATTTAATGAACTAAATTAAAGTTTCCTAGATTTGACCTTGTTTTGCTTTAATGACTAGGAGAAACAGTTTTGTCTCTCTATCTCAAAATGGCTTGAGTCACAGTCTTAACCTTGCCTTGACACTGCTTGTATCTGTGTGCTTGCCTAAGCATAGGCAGAGTGGTCAGAAGTTTCTGTGATTCAGCTTTGGTTATTCCCTGCTATAAATTGGATGCTCAAGGCTGTGCTTAACACGTAGGGAAGGAGAGGGCCTTCTAGTAGCTCTTTGATTTTGAGGGGTTTGGCTTTTTGGTTGCTTTTTTTTTTTGCTGTTGGTTTTGTGTTGTGGCTTTTTTTGTTGTTTTAGGGGTTTTTTAAATTCCGTTTACATTTTTTTCTCCTCCATTCTCACCACAACAGTACTGCAGGGAAATGTGAGAACTAGGCATCAGTTTGCCATTTAGTTAGCCAAACAGGAACAGGAGAATTATCTCTTGTACAGGTGCTCTTTACTTCAGAGGAATTCAAATGCTGCCTCTGCAGCAGTCCAAGCTAATGCCAACCGTACAGCAATAGGTGAAATATAGAGGACCCTCAGTGCCACAATCAGGTTGGTGCAGAAATGCCATTAAGCAGCCCAGTGTGAGTTACATTTCATTGATAATGAAATCAGCCTGCCACATTTCCTCTGAGAATGAAGCAGCAATAAGCAGAAGTAGTCCCTCTCCTACCCAAAATTCACTGAAATTATGCAAGGAACTCATCACTTTGAAATATGAAAGAAACTCCATGTCCTTCTCAGCAGGACAAACTCAATTAGACAGAAAAAATGGGACAGCTGCTTTTTCAAAGAGACAGATGACCTTATGGTGTAATTTTCACACTTAGTCGATCAAAGCTTGTGGTATGATTCATTGACCATGAGAACGAAACTAGACAAGAGGCATTGTTAAAAGGTCATTCCCTCCTCTAGATACAAGAGGCTTAAGTGAAATATTACAAGAGCATGTGCCCCTCCTTCAAGAGATGTTGGCCACACCTCCACCTGCAGTCAAACAAGAGAAAATAAAAAAGCAAACATTGTGCAATAATGCCCAACACTGTGCACAAACATGAACGTTTTGCCCATGCCCCTGTGGTCAGTGGTGTAGGTTTCCTACCCCTGAGCTTTTCTAGGGAGATTGGATCTGGCCAATGAAGCCAATGAGATTGTGTGTGTTGATTACAATGGACAGGCCCATTGTGAAGGAGGATGGAGAACAGCTGAACAAAGATGACAGATACATCTTATGAGAGCAGGTGTTGGGATTTAGCTTCAACTGTTACCATTTGACTCATTTAAGCTAATATTCCCAAGCCTGGGGACCTATAAATAAAATAAAGGAATTAAAGTCCCTATGGGTGAATGTGCAAATATAAGCCAGAAAGCTTTTTCAGTATATAATGATGCCTCTTGTTTCCTCACCACAGGCAGCATGGGTAGGACAGAGCAGGCCCTTCCCCTGCAGCTTTGGCTTTGGGTCTAGGAGGGGGATTTTGTCTCTCTTGAGCAGAAAGCACAAGAAGGCAGTGTTTTTAGGGACCATCTGCAAAGGAGAAGGTGATCCCACTCCTAACTTCTCACCAGATAATACAATGCAGTGACCAGCAGTCCACCATTTCCCACTAAGAGAAATGACTTGAGAAAGAGGAGCTCCTTAGAAACCATGCTGGGGAGAAAGGGTTGGTCTGAGACAATGACCTCAAGAACAGAAGGAACCGTCCACCGCACAGTGTGCACATACATGGAGGGACCTGTGGCCTGCAGCTGAGAAACTATGGGGAGGGATGAAGGAACATTTCACACAGGAATGTGGGGCACCACTGATGGCAGTGACCCTTTTTTGAGAGGAGTCCCACACCGCACACTGGCAGTATGACGTTAGCATGCGGTTAGGTGTTGGCCACATTTCTGGTTATCTAATCAATGCTGAAAAGCTGGCTGCCCTCTGCAATGCTGAGCAAACAGGTGGCTAACTCTAAGCAGAGCTGCTCAGCTCTTGCATTCAACTACAGGAAGTAAATGAGCCAAAAGATCCTAATCCTCAGCTCTGTTGTTACCACTTGTTTGCACCTTTCTCCAGCCCATGTTGGGTCACTGCTCTCAGTGGGCTGTTGAGAAACCTTCCTCCGCAGTCTCTGTCCAGTGCCCTATGAGTCCCTTTCATAACTTCCAGCCAGGCATGCAAACACCCTTTCTATTAATAAACCATCTGCCTGTCTGGAGAGAAGTTTTGACTGAAACTTTTCCTCTGTACAAAACCCACCAGTTTGGGTACACACATACACTTAATGGTTTTGATTTTATCAAATCCTCTTGGTTTAGAAAAGTAAAACTTTAACACAGTTGTTCCCCTAAATGCTTCTCAACTTCTTTTATTTTTACTTTTTTTGGAAAAAAAAAAGAAAAAAGTTGTTTTCATTTTTGAATTAAAATGACATTTCTTAACAAACATACAGTTAAAAATGGAGAAATGATAGCTCAAACCCAAAATTAACTGCAGTTCTTCTCCAGCTTTCTGGAACTGTTTCCCAGCTATACTGGTTATCCATGCAGCTCTTCCTCCCCTTGCTCTAAACTGCCTCTGCAAGTCCAGTGAACAATGTATGCAACCAGGAAGGCAGACAGATTGTTTCTCCAGCCACGGTACTCATATATAACCCTTGTTTGATTCATCTGGAATTACCCTTATTTGACTCTCCTACAAGTCTGTTGACTTTGTCTGAATAGAGATTTACATAATTTCCGCATGGGAATTTTGAAAGCTGATAACACACTGCCCTGAGAGTGTTATTTCCCTATTTTATTTCCACAGTAGAATAAATCTGGATATGCTACTGCATAGTGCAGGACATGATGTTTTTTCTATTCACTTTTGAATCAGGCAAAAATCACATAATAAAAGATATATCTACAACTGTTCCTTGGCTATGATAAAAAAGAAAGAACACACAGATCCCCATCTCCTTTTCTTATTTCCCTCAAAGATGAATGAAATATTAATCAAGTTATTTGACAAGATCTTCCCACTCTATACAGTGTGAGGAAAATGCAAGTGAGTGCTTATGTGGCCCATCGCAGCAGCACAGCTATGACAAGCTGCAGTCTTAGTACAAGACTCATAACATTAATGCTCCTCTCTGCTCTCAACTGACCTAATGCTCCGCATTATACATGGTGCTCGTTATATCCCATATGAATGACAGAAGTTGGGATCAGCAGTCTCATGAGAGGGCAAAGATGCAGGAAGATTAAATGATTTCTTGTTTGGTGAAGCCAGATAATAGAATAGCCATTTACCAGATGAATCTGATGAATGATCTCCAGTCATGATTTACATGGCCTTTGGCAAAGAAAGTGAAGTTGCTGGTTTTGAAAATCTTGAAGTCCTTTTGAAGTGTCTCCATTTAAGTAAATAACAGCATGGAGTGGGAAGCACTTCTGTAGGTGCATGAACAGGAGGGAAGGAGCTTACCATCAGATGTTTTTTTCAGCTCTTGTTTTTCCGATTCGTATATCAGGAATAGAAGACTCACACCCAGGGTGCCAAGATGCCTTGTGCAAGAATTAAGAAGATCCAGTGCTGCACTAGGTGGTGCTGGGGCTTACACACATAAAAGTGCTCATGAAATTTGGGCCAATAAGTGACAGGGTAAACTCCTTTCCTACATCTCTCTCCATCACCTTTAAAGTCTGCATCATCATCAGCCTGTAAACATTGCAGTTTTCCTCCTGTAGCCAATCTTGTCTTATATTTAACATTTTACACCAGGGGTTCTGGCTTTTTGCTCATGCCTTAAGGAAATTAACTGGTAGGAGTTTGGCATACATTTTCATGGGGAAAAAGGTTACCAAATTCATGAAGCACGGTTTTACACAGCTATTGTGGGAGGCAAGCCCTGGCAACTAAATCACAGAAATTTTATAGCACAGTGGTCATCATTAAGATCCACAGAACACGCACAATAGTACCTTTTCCTACCCTTTTCTACAAAGAGCTCAGTGGGTTGTCGTAGTGCCTATCACGGTTAATTTATTTTCCAATGCACCCTGCTTTCAGTGGAACCTAAGATATGTAAAATGCTGTACTAGCAATTTCAATATTTTCTTAATTGATACATTCCCTTAGAGTCATTCTGCACCACTGGAGCAGATCAAAGAAGATTGGCTTTCACTCTCAGTCCTGTGGCAGAGCCAGAAGCATCCTAATTCCAAGCAACACAGGAAGATTTCTTAAACACCATCATTTGCATTTTCCTGTGTGCTTAGCTATCAGTACACACTGTTCCCTTCGCTCTCTCTTCTCCTTGTTCCCTCATGAACCATTCCGTTGTCCTTTTGCTTCATCTGCTCTATTCCACCTGTTAATAGTCATCTTTCTATTTTTTTATATTTATTTTTCACACTGTGCTGTTGCTTCATTCTCTAACTTTCCTGCATGCAAAGCCCTTTTTTTCTATTTGCTGTTCTCATCCTGGCTTGTTCTTTTGTAACCTCTCTCTCCTTCTTGCATACCTCTCCTTTTTTTACCCCCCTGCTCTTCCCATTTTCATTGTCAAGCCCTGTTATTCTTTCCATCTGAGTGCAGAAAAGGAGGATTATCATGATGACTCTGTTGCCTTGCACTAATACCTGAAGGCCCAGTGAAAACCAGAGCCCCTTTGTGCCCCAGCCTTGCAAACACATTGTTACCCAGTCCCTGTCCAGGGCATTTGTAGTCCTTTCCCCAGGGACGGATTTCAAAGGCCCGAAGGGGACTTAAACACTTGCCTCGTACCAACTGTTCTCTTGAAAATCGAAGGCTAAACACACAAAGGGCTGGAGGGGTGATCTGACTTGCTCAGAGACAGGGACTGCAGTTGTGGAACAAGGGATAGGCATTAACTGCTCATCTCCCTGTCTGGTACATTAATGGTAAAGAGACAGCAACTGCATCAGATTTTTTTTCCACTTATGAAAAATGAATCAAGAAAATGAAACAGCATTTGCAATTAGCCTCACAATATGTGCAACAGTCTGGATTTTTAAATAAGAAAACAGCCTACATTTCCCCCGCTCTGTTCAGCTGGTGGTTTAACTTCAGACAATCCTAAAATGAAATCCCTCTGAGGCTGATGAGAGACTTTGAAATGGCCTGCAGTATTCTATCTTCCCCTCGTAAGAGAATACTTTGGTCTGACTGCCTATTACACTAGAAATTTTAGCCTTTATAATTAACAATGCCCGAAACAACCCTATCTCTAAGACCCCAGCCATAGCACATCAGCTCCTAAATACCTGCCTCCCAGAGGCAGGCAGCACCAGGGGGATTTCTGTGCTGTTCTCCAGACACTTGGGTCCTTAACTCTGCCTTTATCTTGCAGGTGCTGCACGTGGCCAAAAGATACTACGATCAATTAACAGCCATTCCTGCAAACTCTTCAGAAGTCTGCAAAAAAGCATTATCGTTTCAGACAGGGGCCAAAGGAGATCAGGGAGTAGCCCCCCAGTAGCTACTGTCATGCTCTCTGCAGCATGGAAATCTGAGGAGCAATTAGCACTTCTCTTCTAGGGTATTTTTATTGTTAATGAGAATTCTAGTTTTTGGTGTGATTCCCTAAAGTAAAATGCTTTGGATTGACTGTGTCCAGCTACAAGGCTGTGACTCTTGATCTCTCCAAGTGTGTTTTCAGCACAGCAGGGCTGCCTTTGAATTCCCCTCTGGCTTTTCCTTCTGCTAACACAAATGGTGAGGAAGAGACCTACGTGGCTGAATTGTATTTGTGTATTTTCCCAGGCAGCTCCTGAATCCTGGAGCCTGCTCAGAACTGAAATGTCAGACGCAGTGGGACTTAGTCTGGCATGTGGGTGGGTTTACTCAGTCATGGAAATCAAATCTGGGCCCAGGAAGCAACGCTTGATGGCAACAGGACGGGGCTCAGCCTGCAGCTGGAGCTGCAGTTCAACCTGCTGGGGTGGCACAGCACTGATGGGAAGGCATGGTACTCCCTTTCCTGATTTTTTATTTTTTACTTTAAGGCTTCATAAAAATTAAAAAGGGAGAAAATATCAAGTGAAATCACATCTAAAATATTTTGAAAAGATGCAAAATAAGTGAATTTTTCATAACTTCTTTTTACTCCCTTCAAAATGGGAAGAAATCACATCTGTATGTTTGAATTTTGAAATGTAAACAGGCACTCTGGCCCTTGGTATTTTGCTGCTATTTATTTTTAATAATGAAAGTAAATGAGAAAAGGAAAGCATCTGTCAAGCATGCAAGCACCTTTTGAACATGCGCCATGCATCTGAGAGAAAAAGACCAGCAGCTTCTCCCCGCCTTCAAGCTCAGAAAGGACATACACTCTGGAGAAGGCTAAATCTGAACAGTCCATACTGTGCTCCTATCCTCACACTTCTCTCTCTGTCCAGAGAGAGGAAAAAGCAGTATGTGAGCTTTAGAATTTAGCAGGAAGAAGTTGCTGTTACACAAACACTGTTTCATCCAGATAGATAAATAAAGAGAAAGAAACAAAAGGTTACATTGCCGGGAAGAGAGAAAACTCAGGACCATCAGTACCAGCCTCTTCCCACTGGATCTCCAGCTACAGCAGTTCTGCCAAAACTTGCAAAAGTTGCTTCAGGGACTTTCACAAGCAAATGTGATGTGCACTTTCTGGAAACAAGCAAGCCAAAAGCTTACTGGTTTGTATAAAGACCTACCTCTTCTTCTTCCTTGTTTGACAGCAAATCTCTGTGCATCATTTCATGTCAAATCTAATCTGACAAAACTCTTCTGGACTGATGCTGAGCTTTTATGCTCCTCTTAATGGACCATGACTAGCTATGGCTCTTACATGCAAGAGTTTCAATAACAAAGATTGCCATAGACATCAGAGATTATGTAAGGATATAAAACTTCCTGATTAGGGTTTTCTATAGCTTCACAGACGAAGAGGAGTCTACCTTTAGGCAAGAGCTATATAGGCAAATGTTGGCAAAACGCTGTAAGGCAAACAACAGCACTATGAATCAGCAGCAGCCATTTTATAGACTATAGCATGGATAGATAAAATTGTTGCTAGACTATTACCTACTCCCATCTGAATGAATTAGTGTGCACACCGTTGATAATATCTGGGCACACATCAAAGGCAACATTATAACATTACCTAGTAAACACAGCTACAGGAAAATAGTCTTGTAAGTCAAAAACTAAAGGTCATTTGGTAGTCTGCCTCCTTTCCCTCTCATGTCAGCAGTGGCCCTCCCAAAAGACTTCATGGAAAAATACTATTTGATTTGGAAGTGTTCCCTTCTTCTCAGGTCTCTCAGAGCATTGTTATAAGTAAGGGAACCATTGACAACTTCCTGTGGTTCTCCTGAGCTGTATTACCAGGTCCATGCCCTCAGTGTCTGACACTGCTGTCCACAAAAGCCTTGGTGTACAAGGGTGAGCAATGCTGTGTCAGCTCTTTGGATTTCAGCAGTGTCCGTTCTACATGTGATTCAGAACCACAGTCTACCCACATACATCATCTGTATAACCACACAATGTTTTTGTTATCCCTGACATTCCTCCTACCTTCCTTCCTATTGCTTGTGTCATTACCTTATTGCACCTCAGCCACAAGTAGACTATAAATTCTTCAGGACTTCTTATGCTTTAGTATCTTCTTGCCTAATGGGAACTACCAGAACAGAGTCATTACAAAACAAACATAGACCTCAACAGCTGGGACAAATAAGACGCACACATGTAATTTCAGCCCCTAAGGTCTGTATGACCTAGAAACCCACATTCACTTCAAGCAATTCCTCTTGTGCTTTCTGCTTTAGGTCAGAGATAAATCTGAATAAAACTGTAAGGAAATGCAATAAATAAACACGACCATTTTATGATCTGAAAATCTGGTATGCTTACATTCAGTTTCCTGGTCAGTTGACAGCTGGTTAAAATCCAAGAATCAAACAAAAAAATTGAAGAAAAAAATCTCTACCAGTAAAGCTCCATGAAAGGAAAGCAATTCATATATCACTGCTTCCTTGTAACAAAGTCTTCCACAGACCGGGAAAACCACTAGCTGCAGCTTATTTCGTATTTTCAGGTTTAAATAGGATATGTACAAAAAAAGAAGAGGTGAGATGCCAAGAACACATGCAGTGTCCTCCAGCATCGGCTTTGCAACAAAAAAGATTGAGTGTCCAGTCAGAGGAGACTGATTCAAGGAATTAGAGGTGGGTATGTCTACATGGTAGGTAAGATTGGACTCTGTGACCAGAGCTCCAAGCACCCACCTAACAGGCTGGGTTAGGGACATGCGTATTGAGTTGTGTGCACCCACACCAGCGTAAGCCATCTTATCTATTTCAGCCTCTTGCTGAACACAGCACAGCGCTGCTCCTCTGCATGAGCTGCAGCCTGTTTCCCTGATGGGAGACATGTGGCCATAAACTGGTGTATAGGGCACCGTGAGACCAACAGCAAAGATTTAGACCAGACACGTGCCCAAATCCGTAACCCTACCACCCTGACCCATCCCTGGGCTCCCCACTAACTGCATGGATGCTTCCATGCCTAAAAAGTCCCCTGCAAAGGTCTCCCTGAAGCCAGGGTTAGTGAAAGTGCTCTGCCTGAATGTCTAGTGCTGTCTGGACACTTCAAGGCACCTGAGGTCCAACCCATGGCTCAGCCTCCTGATAGGATGTGTGTTTCCGAACGGGATGACAGCTGTGTTTGCAGCAATGTTACAGTCAGAGAAGCTTGGGAGCTAGGGTCACCCTAGCTGATGGGTGTACAGCCTCACACCTCTTCCTTCCCTAAAGGGTACTCTAGTTGTCAGGCCACAGGTGGATTTTAGAGAAATTTCACACATATGTCAAAATAAACCTGTGCTCAAGGGTTAGCAGGATGAGGAAACTCATTATCGAGCATATTGGAGCTTGCAGCAATCTGCAGATCTAATTGAACGTGGTCTGAAAACAGGCTCTAGACATTAAGAAACCACAACTCCATAACAGCCCTTTGTCTAAATTTCAGCATGGGAAAGCCAGTATGCCTTTGGCATGGATTTCTTTTTTTCTTTGCTCAACATTTTTTTCTGTGCTCAACGTACTTACCCAACCAGCTGCAAACCTCCCCAGAATCACAAACATAGTGATGAGTCAGTCTAACGCAGTATCCAGCTATTTGCCTGGAAATCTGGCAGGCTTGCTGATGTTACAGCATCAAATCAGTTTCTGCTATCTTTCTTTGGCTTCCTTTCGCCTGTGTTGCCAGGGCCTGATTTTGCTCTGATTTACACTCAGAAATTATTGCTCATAAATGATTTGCAATAGTAGAAATGACAGAAAAGGAGGTCAAGGAAGCAAAACAAGTGGAAAAGGGAAAAGCCCAAACTACCCCTGTGCTGGCTGGTCAGCTGTAATACATGGAGGAGGTTTGCAAGGGCTGTGACCCATGAGCAGCTACATCTGCTGGGCTGCCAGCCCCGGCATGGCCACCCGAGCTGTTTGCCCGGCAGCTGCCCAACTGCCACGGCTTAGAGAGCGGCACTTCGCAGTCAGTAACACCTTGGCAGCTCGTGGGCAGCTCACGTCCAGCTTTCCATATGCCAGGAGCAGGGTGGACAGCTGGGGCAGCAGCGCTCTCAGGCACCTGAGCTCCCACGTCGTGTCCCAGACCCTGGCGGTGGGTTCCCCAGAGCAGCCTCTGGCTTGGCTCCTCCTGCCAGCAGGGCAGGGAAGGGGCCAAAGATCCCAGTTTGCCAAGGACATCAGTAGTACAAGGAGGGCAGGATCTGCACCAGGAGCTTCTCTGAACATAGGTGTCTACTACAGGCAGAAATAAAACCTGCTGTAAATTGACCTCCAGCAACATTGTCTTGAGAAGCACTGGCCACACTCTGTACTGAAGGAGGAGACCCAGGCAGATATGTCATGCAAATGTCAAAATAAACCTGTCCTCAAGGGCCAACAGGATGAGAAAACTCATTATCAAGAGAGAAGATGCTGGCATTTATAATATTAATTGCTACATGGCTTACATTAACATATATTCAAGAACAGCATCAATGATCTGCTTTACCATTGTCATATTTTAAAGAGAAGACTTTTTTTTAATCCAGTATACTTGTGCAATGTACAAGCATATTGGAGCTTGCAGCAATCTGCAGATTTAATTGAACATGGTCTGGACATGACAGGTCCTGCATGCACCCAGGCCCACAGGCAAAGAGGGAGAGGGGACAGGAAGACACAGGCAGCCAAGGAGGGGGGCAGCACCCACCCATATCTGGCTGTGCTGCGGGGTCCTCAGTGGGACACCTCACAGCTTTCTGTCCTTCCACTCTGAATAGGATGAGAAGAGCCCTGAAGGTGAGATTTCAGCTGCACAGCAATTTGAACTCAAGTTAGGCCAAAGAGAAGAAGTCTGCAGCCCTGAAGGCATCTGCGGTCCAAAAAGACCTTGTGATGGCTTTCAGTGCAGGGTGAACTTCAACCCTTTAGGAAGGAAAAACTTTCAGTAATCACACTCTTACTGGCCTTAAGCTTCCAAGAGTTAGACTCACAAATATGTGTCGTTTTCTCTTTTTTTTTCTGACTGAGCTCACAAAGTCCAATACTTACTCTGGAGGAAGGAGAGCTGTGCATTGCTCTTTCACCGCGCACCTCAGCACTGACAATGCCATGCTGCCGGTAGCATCGCAGTACTGCGCATGCCCGCTCAACAGGGCTACTGCTGCCATATTATGTATTAAACCATGTGTTTAACGTTTATAGGTCATTTTGTCCTCATCTGCATTATAATTTTGTTGCGCATCATAAATGCAAAATGAGTTTCACTTCTCCCTATGCCTTTGGTTTATTGCATTTACATAAAGCTGTCGAACCTTTATGAGGATTTTTATAACTTTATTAAATGAATTTCTTCAACCACTAAGGAGATCACATTTCCACAGTAATACTGTTATTTCCCAAACCTTATTTTCTGGTATCTTTGGCCTCACTGAAGTGGCACATTTTTCATTAAACTTAGCAGTACATAAAGTCATTAAGGTGACAGTAGTGTGACATTATAGCTGTTGTAGTGATGCTGGTAGTGACTTCACCCTTGGGTCATCTGAAGCAATTATTAAGTAAAGTGTCAAGAGATATTGAATGACTTAGAAAACTTAGAATTGCCTTGCCGTAAGTACCTCTTCTATGCAGACAGCACAGAAAGCTGACCTTCGTAGCTCAACTCATCTGGAAAAAGAGAGTTATCGAACACTGCAACCAACACAGTCAAAAATATTAAGACATCCTTTCCTTCCTCTCTAGTATTCTTCATAAACTGAGCTTTTTTTTACTCCCAGCAACATGTTTTTATTCTGATTTTTGTCTGCTTCAGTGATTAAGCTTGCCTGCTAACCCTGAGGGCTCTGCTGATCTTCCTGCATGTCACAACCTGTCATCAGACTTACAGTTGCTCTCGTCCAGTGGGGGAAAATTGGATGCAGAAGCAACAAATAACCTTAAGAAGTGGGAAGCAGCCTGCTAACAATATAAAAACTGCCTATTTCCTTCCCTGTACAGCATTTAAAACTTATTGGATGATTCAAAACCTTCTAAAGAGATATGGGTCTTATCCCTGAAGCAGTGAGCCATAGATATGGATATTTTTCAGACAAAGGTCCAAAACCACTTTCCAAGTGAGGGAGAGATAATATTAAATTCAACTCCCAAATTCTCTAAACAGGCCTGGAGCAATAGAGAGCTAGTGATATCTCTTAATACTGTCTGAACTGGCCACATAAATTACAGGCCAAACTTTCTAGAAATATGTCTCAAGGTGAACATTTCACCTTTGCTTAAAAGGTCGTTAATTTTTATCATATTGGGAAAAGAATATTTTACAGCCACTTTGTACAAGTGGCACAAGCGCTACAAACACATGTCAACCAAGCATCTTCAATGGTGTAAAATTTACATAACATAAGCCTGTAGTTTTGGTTACAATGAACTTTTAAAAATTGTTACAGTCAATATAACTTAGGATTTTCAGGGTCCAGCCTTAAAATTTACAAGGGTTCAGCACAGAGGTTTTTTTATAGTGGCATTCCTGAATCATTTGTTATTTCTTATATTTTGGGATTGTTGATGAACTCCAATTTTGGATATAATTTAGATGCTAAGTCCTAAGTGCTTCACCGTGACAAGCACAAAACACAGCTGAGACTGTAAACTCTGCGGGGCAGGAATTGTGCGTGCTGTACAATAATAAATGACTTTAGGCAGGATCTTGCAATTCATCACTTTAGGTAGGGTTGATGGCAGACTTCTGCATCCTATTATACAGACTTAAAATAAAAATCCCCAAATCCTTACCAGTCTGTAAAAGTAAGGGTAGAAATCCTTTATTCTGGAAGAGAAGGGGGTGGTACTACCTCCAGCTGAAATTCAGTGGAAAATTGCAGCCACATGGTTCGGCCATTTCCAAAGCCCACTTTCCTCTTGCCTGCTTGTTTTAGTGTTTCCAGAAATGGTTTGTTTGAACAGCTGCAGCATCTCCCTGCTGTGCCGCAGGAACTCGAAATGCGACTGGCGATAGAGGGGGAGAGGCAATAGCCTTGGTGTTTTGGGGTTAAAGCTGTGAAAATGCATTTGAGTTTAGCCACATTATGAACCTTGCAGGTGATTTAAGTGCATGTGAGTGGGGGAAAAGGAAAAATACACTATGCTGATGTTCAGCACCATTACACCTGTGCCAGCTCAATCGCCCAATCCCCCCTCCACCCACTCTGAACTAAATGGGGCAAATGCCTGTATTATATCTGCAGGACACTGCCGACCTTGATGAGGTGAGGCTAGAATAGCTGCACATAGGCATGCACTCAGATTTGGGAGAGGAAGGGCTGCTGAGGAAAACAGCCATCTGAGTGCAAAGCATCTGGAGAAAGAAAGAAAAAAAGCCATATTCTGACTCTTGGCTCGCATCTGCTTGGCCAGAGATAAAAAAGGCGAGGGAAGGAGGCACCTTGCCCAGTGATCCAGTGTTGGCAGCAGTAAAACATCCACAGTTACCTGCCATGACTGGCAGCACAATGAAACAATATGTGTCCCATGAAGATGTGCACCCAGCCAAGCAGATGCATCCAACCATGGAAACCTGCTCCAGAGATCCCATGAAGGTGGGGCATGTTGAGTCATGCTAAAAGAGTCAAATACAACCTCCCCCGTGTCCATTCCCTCGAGGGCAGTGTGCTGAGGGCTTTATGGACAGCTGGTGTCACCTCCTGTGTAAGTCAACAGCACTGATTGCACCTTTGCCTCTTTCCCCTGTCATTTGGTGCTGCCTTTGGGGTGCAGGAAGCCACATGCTGCTGCCATGGGGAACCACAGTGCTGTAGTTTTGTGACAGTAGTGAGTCACGGATCTGCACTGCAGCTTTGCACAATCAAAGATTTGGGTTTCATGTTTATGGCTTTTAACAGAGACCGGACACAGCAGTCACGGCTTGGTAATGGCTGTCCTCCAAGGGTCTGGTGATGTACCTGCTGTGACTGACATAAGAGCTGGCTCCTCCTGGAAGAAAAAAGAGGAGAGTGGAAGGGGCTATGCATCCCAAAGGGCAAAACAGATTTTCCCCAAGTCTCTCTCTGCTCTCCTCCAAACTGAGAAGTGCCAAAGTGCCAGGGATCACTCTAGATGGTTTCATGCACAGGACTAGGCTGCGGTGCTGTAGATGTCTAGGGAGGTGCTGCCAGGCCTTGGGGGATGTGGTACCTGATGATGATACAGTTAACGTGGGGAAGACCTGGGCTGTTCCAAAGGGCAGCCAAAGAAGCACACACACAACTGTGCTTAGCATAGAAGCATAGAAGTGAGCCAGTGGATTTCACTTAAACTGGGGGTTTTTTTAACCATAATTTTGCAGTCAGCAAAAATTTAACTCAAAACATTGAAGAACATTCAAAACTTGTGAAGAAGAGGGTTGTTAACATAGTTGTAACTATGAATGTAAAATAGATCTTTCAGCTTCAAGCTTAAAAGAAATGGTGGTTCCCTTTCTCTCCTGTGAGCCGTCTTCAGTTGCTTCTTACTCTTCTGTTGAAGCTCCTGCCCTTGCTACCTAACAGCATGACTATGCTGTTCTTCAGGCAGTTTTATCCCATGCATGCACAGCTATATGTGTGCACATCTATATATGCTATTTATAGATCTATATATAGCACACAGCTATATGTGTGCATGTCTATAGATAGAGGAGGCAAGGACCAGACTTTTGCCTTCTACAGAGCTGGCCATGTTTATAGTGATTCCTGTGCTGCCTATCTGTTTGGACATTTTATATGGCCTTCACGTAAGCTGAGTTGCCATCATAACCGTTCCCCTCAGCTGGCTCAAGCACCAGACATGTTGTTAGTGCTTGTAGTTTTTAATCCCAAGATTCACATTTTCTGATGACTTTCCTGAAGCCTCAGCTCTGGAGACCGGGGTTTATAGGAGAAATGTTGTTTTCTCCTTTATTTTTTTTTTCCTTTCCCTTCCTTGCCTTGCCTTGCCTTGCCTTGCCTTCTTTCTTTCCTTCTCTAAGGTAAGCTTCAAGCCTTTTGGCTACAAAAACGTGGACTATACAAAGGACCTCAGATACCAGAAAGCAATTAAAGTTCTTATTATCTTTGTCAGATCTCATGGGCTTGAATCACCCGATTCATCATTTTTCAATGCTTTAGATGAGCAAAAATAGAAGTGTGTTATTCTATTGGCAGTTCTCTGTTTAGAGAACCTTGTTTACTATCTACCAATTACTTTGCAATTTCTTCTGCATTCTTCATTAGTGATAATAAAGGCCCATTATGCTGCCTGTTTGGCTAGGCTGGTTTAACTCATTTCTTTGGGCCATTACTTTTACTGGTAACAACTTATTAATGGTTGGACTAGATGATTTTCAAGGTCTTTTCCAACCTAAATGATTCTGTGATTCTGTCTGGCTTTGTATATTTTTTAATTCAAGCTTTTTATCTGGTATATCATTATTGGTGCAGTCAGAAATTAGTAGTTTTTAAAGGTGTTAATTAATCCAAGAGCCTCTCTGTCACATTTACTTCACTTCAGGTCTTTTGGCTTGCATATTTCCTGCCTTTACCAATTTTCTGTGCATATTTTAAGTGGAAGTACATAACCTCTTTCATGGGCATCAGGCCTTTTTTTTAAACATGCCTATTCTTTCAAAGAGCAGTCACATATGAGAGCAAGACTTATTTCAATTGATAGAGTATAATCTATCTCTTATTGCTGAGATCAGTCCAGCTGATTTATTGCTTCTTGTTTACAGTCTGAAAGAGAACAAGATCTTTTCCCATCAATCTTCCCAGCAGTCTCTAAAATGCACTATTTATTGCTCTTAAATTTCTGGTTAAATAATACTCAGTCATCTCTGAAGCAATTTCAAATGGAGAATGTTCCTGAGGACAGTTAAGAGTCAGCAATACCTTTTCATTGTATGGGATGACATAAATGACAAGTGATGAGTGAAGACACCATTAAGCTTTATAATTTCTTTAGGTGAGTTTCACTGACACTTGTTTAAATTGAACACCGGCATTTGCAGAGTGAATACCAATTCTCCCCACAAGCCTTCATATGGATTTTATAGGGAGAAGAGTATTTTGATTGCACAATTAAAAAATTCCAGAAGAAAAAGAGAGTTAGTACTATGCATAAACTGTGAGCGATCGTTGCATGAAACCAGCCTTAAATGCTCTGCAAATAAGCAATCAGAATAACTGAGGCAGAGTAAAAGCAGCTATGGGGGATTTCAGTGTACCCTGGACACGACCTGTAGGTCTTGGTACAGCACACAGCGAACAGCGAGATATTTCAGGTCAAAGCTACACTGACCTCATCTGTTCACAAACAAGCTGTCTCCCCTCTCACATTAAGAGGTCTTTAATGACAGCACCCTAATTACCTCTAGCTCATTAGTGTGCAGCAGAATCACTAGTTTGGTTACTTGGACAGATGTCCACAGCTGTGCTGGTGGAAGAGGTTGCCTTTCCCAGCCTGGCCCAGATGGTCACTGTTGCCCTCCTGCCCAAGGTTACCATTCCTTCTACGTTACTTGTGCAAGGGCTCCAAGCCCAACTCAGTCAAAATGAGCCAGGTTCACAGAAACCAGCAGTTTAAAATGTGCACTTGAAGAATATTTGAAATTAACAAGAGAAGCAAGAAAATATATTTTAAAATATAGTTTACAGTCATAAACCTGCCCATGATTTTTGGTTTCATACAAGGCCACAAAGGGCCACACAGCCAAATCAGGCCTCCGCCCTAAGGTCAAAGTCATCTGACAGATTGCTATCATGATTGAATTGGGTCCAATGTCTCAAATATTTATACTGATTTTACACACCACTCACATTGCTCAGATGGACGCGTACTTTTAGAGAACTCCCTGAATCAACAGCCCATCTCACTTAAGTTTCAGTGTCCTCAATGGCAATGCAGTCACAGGGATGTACATATGAGCATAATTTGGCCTCCAAAATCCTTATTGGTAAGAACAAGTGAGAAAAGGGAAAAAAAAAGCAAATCCAGAGGCTGAATTTTGAGAAAGGACTTACAAAAATCTTGACTCTTTCAACTCCGTCATTAGTTAACAGAATATTATAGATAACAATATCCACACACGCTGCCCCATGCTATCCCTTGTGATCAATACAACTAGTTAAAACATTTTCTAAAGATGTGCAGCTGGATAAGTGCATACTGGTTGCCTGTGCAGAGCATATAACAATACAGAGCCAAATCTCACATGCTGCCATGTATTGAACTCCTGCCCTAGGTAGAAGCTCCTTGTCCAAGGAATAGTGGACTTAAAGATGTGAAATAAAACCCTCACATCCAGTGGTACCAGTCACACCTGTGATCACTGCCATCCTTAGGTATCCTGTTGAATCTCAGTCTTCATGCTTACTTAAAATACATGAGTGAATTGCTTTTGTAACAAAAGACAATTGAAGTAGGTCTGTTTGTTTAATGTATTTTCTATTTTCAAAAGTCCTAGAAGGTGAAATGTGCATTGCTGCTAGGACAACCCTTTCTCTATTCATTTACACATATGCGATTTTGTTCAAACAGCATTTACCTGCAAAGATGTCTCCTTGAAGAAGTTGCTGATCTCTGTTTCTCTAGTGAAGCCAGCAAATTTTTCCCTGTTGAATTTCCCCACTGCAAAAGTGTTCCAGATCTGTCTCTCAGGAGAAAAGATTCAACAAAAATTAGTTGCCAGCCACATGAAAGTTTTACATGTGCAGTAAGAGTAATGGAAGGAGTGTAACAGTTTATTTGTAGAAGTAGAAGCAAGCAGTCTAAATAAATGAAGCAACTGATAATTGTTTAGACATTCGGAGGTTTTGTAAACATTTCATTAAATTGATGGAATCTAATGCATCCTTCCCACTTTTTACAGCATAGAAATTTATATGGATAGCCCCTTAAGCACATCTCTTTTCAGCATTTTATTTCCAGGTGACACTGAGACATCTAGTTTTCAATTAGCCAACAGGTCCATGACGTCTGTGAACATCAGTGTTGAAATTCCTAACCAGGGAACCCAGACCATCCCACAGCTATGCCTAGACAATTTATGTGCTTGTAAAACTTCTGCTGCACAGAACTGTAATAATTTATTGTTCTTCAGCAGAGAGCCTAACCTTAGAGGAAACCCATAAGGATCACAAGTCATTGTCAAATATTTTTTATTTTTCTAAGGAAAAAAAATGAACCTCAACATTGTAAGCTAGTACCTACTTAGAAATAGAAGGATTGTCTAGACCCAAAGCAAACCAAAGCTAAAGGCTGGAGACCCACTGCCTTCAACTGTTTCTGCATCAAAGTGTCTGGTGATGCCAAACGCAACATCTATCACCATCATTCAGGGGAAGATCAGATCAAATGAAGTCAGACCATCTACAGCAATGCAAAGCCCACAAAAACTCAGACATTCCTCTTCCATCTCTGCTTCTCTCTGATGACAACTTTTGGGGTCAATTCTTAAGACCTCTGCCTGCAATGTTGGCAAAAGTTTGACTATGTTGGTGGCACTGAACAGCCAACAGAAAACAACAAATAATTCTCTTTAGCAAAGAAAATTGATCCTGGGTAGAGTTGCTTGGTTTATCCAGCAAAGTTGGAAAAAAGAAAAATGCATCCTCTAATCATCTGGCTAGAGTTGCTAGCACAAGCTCAGGTGATCAAGGCCAGTAATGTGAGTTTCTGTGAAAATAAAGCTAAGAATCTGCATGTTCTTCTGCCTCTGCCTTGGTTAGGTTCACGTCCTGTGTCTTTGCTGCTTGTGCTCGCTCCAGAAATGTGCGCAATGCAGAAGTGAAGCAAGAGCTGACTGGGTATGTCCCAATATCTGTACAGTGCTGGATGGTTCCTTATTTCCCTTATGTTCAGTTTTCAGCTGGGGAACTAAACAGACCACAGATCTATTGGGGTACAAATTCCTTTGCTCTCAGTTCAAGGAAAGGAGCTAGATGAGCAAGACATCACTATCCTCTACATGTTCAACCCATAGTTTAAGTTTTGTGCTCTTGGGATTGCCTGAGATCTGAACTGATTATTTTATTCCTTTTTTTTTTTTTTTCCATTTGATTTATTAGAAAACCATGGAAAAGATCAAGAATCCCTTATAAAGACCATACTTTCTGTTAAAATGTGAAATCATTGGAAGATAAAAGATGGTTTATTTTCACATTTTTAAGATAGTGCAAACAGTAAGTTAGATTGTGGAAAAAAAATCATGAAACAAATCTGAAAGGCTACCTTTTCCCTCACCAGCTCAATTTAATTGCCATGTTTTTAAGTTAGTGAAGTCAGAGCAATATTTTTCCAGAAAGACCAGTCTGCCAGTACTGACCAGTTAACGCCCCAGAAAGTTCCTCTTTTGGTCACATGACAAAACAAATAACATCATTATAATAAAGTTTCCCTGTAAGTCAAAAGTATATAAAAGTACACTGACTGCATACTGCTACAGAGTGTAATAAAAGGAGGCATAGAGGTGACACATGCATTACTACCAAATACTGAAGACAAGGAGGAAAAGGTGGCAGGGCGTGTTTGTTGTGCTTCTCTGGAGGGGTAGAATGAAGATAACACAGGATAAAAGAGGATTCTCAGACTATAAGAGTCATACTTCTGTTAAGCAACACTATCAAATGTCTAATTATTGAAATATGTGGGGGAAAAAGTGCAGTATCAAAATGGCCATTACCAGCCTGCTGTATCAGCGGACTAGTAAATCTGAAAACAAGCAAGGAAACTGTTCCAAGAAGCTGAAGTTGAGATCAGAGGTCCATCATTTGTTTAAAGATGCACCTACAAAGTAGTATGAGATAATTACTAACACTAGCTTGATCCATTCAATAATAAGAGACAGTAGTATTGAAACAAAGTGAGGACTGCACAGGGAACAGGGGAGTTTTATCATTTCCCAGTATGGGCTATACCTTAATGTCATATAATGTGGTGGTAGCAGCTTAGCTGTCCATCCTTGCACTAGATAAGGGCTATACCTGCCTCTCTCCTGCCCAGCCAGAAAACCATATTCTAAATGCATGATAAAATAACCATTTCCAGTCTCTTTATGGCCAGGGGCAACAAATTCCCAGCAGTTATACAATATGTGCAAAGCCTCCAAAGCAATATTTCTGTAGCAATATTTCTGTAGCCCTGTTAGCTCTGTAGTACACACAGCACAAAACACAGGAGATTAGACTTTTAACACACAATTTCTAATAGCTGACAAATAATAATCTTTGGCTTTCAAAGTTTTGGCAGGGAGCCATTTAAGAATTATAGGCTGAGCTGCAAAAGAAAAATGTGGTTTGAAATCCCATCTTTATTAGTTAAGCTATCATTATTACTATTCAATTATAGTACAAACGTGCAGCTTTCATAATGCAAAATACCATTTCAAAGTCTTTCGACAGGATTACATGTAATGTGTCTCTCTCTATTCAGGCCTAGTTCTTCAAGATACCAACATGCCCCAAGATCTCCCGGAAACCTACTGACAAGGAAAAATGGAGGGGACGAGACATCTGAGAACAACACACAGGATCACACAGGCCTTCCTTCTAATTAACAGTGGCAATAATTAATAACAGTCAAAAATATAATCTCTGATGGGTTGTTGCTTGGAAAAGGACAAACCAACAGGACAGACTCACCCTTTTACAGGAATAAGAAAGAACAACAGTTAGAAAAGAGTAATCCCTGATCAAAAATGTTGAGGAGAAGAGGTGGGATGAGAAATAAGAAGGAGCCCTCTGTTTTAGTAATACTGACTTGTTGATCTTCCCTCCCTCCACCATGTGGTTTCTATTTTCTTGTATTAATCCGTGCTTCCCCTCCCAACATTTTTTCTTCATGTGGTTGCCAGTTTGAGGTCAGCGAGTACTAAGAATGGACCGAAAAGAATTTCCAGGATGTTTTTTAAGACTATTAATAACTTTAGCAGCTATTCAAGCAAACAGCGTTCCATGTTCACCATACTCCAAGGCCTAACATCATCGCTTGAGGAGGCTGATTCAGTTTCCTCACATTACAAGTTGTACAGTCAGGTAGGGTATGGGGCTTTGGAGACAAGATGGGAGGCTGTTCCAGTGGGACACTGAAAAAGGAGCCAATACTGTACCCATCAACAGGAACATTTTTCAAAGGCAATAAAATTCCAGAGACAGTTCTCACAGGGGATTTTTAAGTGTTGCCAGTTACAGTAGTGGACTTCCTAATTTCAAGGCACCCCACTGCACAGCAGGTATCCTGAAAGTCCTAAGATGTGAGGTATTCCTTAACAATATGTAGCAAGACTGAAGTACCTGTAAGTGAGGTGTGCAGAAGACAGCCAAGCCAGGCAGGCTGCCAGAGGCTATGGGGAGAGGTGGCACTTCTGGAAATATGTGATTAAGCTCCATTAAGGCCTGAGCAGCATGCCTCACCACAGTGGTGCAGGGGGACTCAGCTGGGACTTGAAGGAGAAAGGCAGTGTCAAGCCCACAATGCAGTGAATGATTCAAAGTAGAATAGATTAGCGATGTTCAAGACAACACACCTCAAATTACACTGAAGCCTTGTGTAGGGCAAACTGCCAACTGGATGATGACCTGTGCTTCAAACAGCGCAGAATACCTAGGCTTCACATGTCCCAGTACACTGCTTTAGCCGATATAATGGGCAAAGTGGGAAGACACAGACAGTCTCATTCCTAGCTGTCTTCTGTGTGAGGCCTGACCTGGCAGATATGTTCCGAGAATGCCTTTAAAAAAAAAAAAAAAAAAAGTAGAAAAAAATCAGGCCTGGAACATGAGAGAGGCCATGGATGAGATGATCTGAGAACCCCGTGGAGGCATGGGCATGAGGCAGCCTGAAGACACCAGGTGTGGCTGCTCACACAGATGTCTCAGTTCATGTGTGATCCTCTCTGCTTCCAAGGGGATTAAACATCTGACCTTGAAATGCCTAAAACCAAGGCCCAAAGTCTATTTTAAAGCTGATTTTTATAAATCAGAAGATGATGTTATAAAAGAAGAAACTAAAACTTTCACAGAAGGAAAAGAAGCAGTATGCCAAATTTCACAGTGATGTACGAGGGCATAAATCACATGTCAGAAGGGGAATATCAGGGAGTTAAGTGATGAATTCAAACCAGGAAGAATATGTGCTTGATAAAATGGGCTATCTTGGACTCTGCTTACAGACAGCAGCTTTTGGGCATCCAGGGCTTTCCAGCATCCTAAGAAATGATGCAAATAATTTAATTTTTTTTCCAAGGCTTTGCCTTGTGTTTTCCTTATTGGTTTTGTATTTCAGAGAGTAAAATAAAAAAAACAAAGGACTACTTAGATGGGATATTAATTTTCTTTCTTGCCTCCCCCAAAATGAAACAAGGTTAGCAGAATAAAGATTACAGACATTTATGGATTTATTTTTGAGATGCAAAGTTAGGTCTGATTTTTATATAAGCAACAACACACCCAATCTGAGTTTCAGAAGTTTCCAACACACATTCACAAAATAACCAGAGCTGAGCAGCGAGCCAAACCTTCAGCTGATGTGGCTAGAGCCGAAGGGTGGTGAACTATGGCTCCAGCAGAGAGAACAACACTCCAGGAAATTATGTGTCTAAAGATACAGCTGAATTGTTCCTCCTCAGTAGGAACAGCAGCCCTTTCTCTTTTCCAGTTTTCCTGCCAGATGTGGCTCTTGAAGAAGGGTTTCAGGCCTGTATACATTACTCCAACTCACCCCAGTTAAGAGCCTGACCCAAGCAAGGAGAAACAATGGAGCAATTTGTCTGGTTGATGGCTGTAGAAGTAGTAGATGGCCATACCACAACATACTGCAATGCCATGGGGAAGCTGCTTACTCTTTTTGTATTGAGCATTACAGCTGAGTTTACTGCTCGTTTCATCAACAGCTCCTATTTGCCGGATACTGTGAATCTCAAGAGTAATTTCCAAGCTAAATGAGTGCTAAATCCATACAATAAACAAACCTCGTTCACTCCTTTACCCACTCCCTCTCCAGCATCAGAACTGCCTGTGTTCATTGACCTTGTCTAGCAGAGTGCACTGGGAGAGCAGCAGAGGCTGAGGCACCCATGTGCCGGCAGAGGTACAGAGCACGCACATCCCTGCAGAACAGGAAGAGCGACAGTGTTGAGCTGGGGTCTCCTCCAGGCTTATTTTTTACCTTGGGCAAGTTACTTAACCTGTGTCCTGGGGGCCCAACCTAAAAGCAAAGTGGTGGTAATCCTTCTCAGCAACTGTGTTTCTCCTGGCTGTTCTAAATGTCCCCCAGGCCAGGGACTTTTTCTCACTAGAGCTTGTTCCAGCCATGATCCAAATGGGGAGTCGAACACCTATGTGGCTCTTCTCTACAGTACCGGGAAGAACACTCCCACACAGAAGAGTGCCCATTCCTCTCTCCTGCTTAACTCTCTCTTATTTCCCTCTTCATCTATGCAATGACTGCTCCAATGCATTTGCATTTCAGCTGGTCTGACACTCTCAACATTATTTACTCATGACAATGGAAATCTAATGGCATTTTTAATAGTGCACACACATGTTTTCATTAACTGTGGTTAAATTCCCGCTAGTGCTGTTACACGATCCCTACCTTCACTGGCAATTGCAGAGGAGTTAATATTGCATTTTCACTTCCTGCCTTTAAAAAGGAGACAACTGTATTGTTTCAAATTGCTCTGTGCATAGCACATTCCCTTCATAGTTTTCAAAACCCGGGAAAGCTTGTGAGATATGCTAAAGGTCAACAGAAATATATTCCCCATGGGATATCTCTAGAACAGTGTCTCCATCAAAATGTTTGTGGTGAAGCTTTGGGGTCTGGTGTGTACGTGAGTGTGAGTGTTTAAAGGAAGGCTGGCAAGAGCCATCACGTTTTGGGAGGAGGAAAGGGACAAAGAGGCACTGGTGCTATTGAAAGCGAATCTTGAATAGGTAGAGAGGAACAGATTTCGTATCCTCTGAACTAAGACAGTAAGAGGAGTCTTGGGGGACACTGCACACAAATTTTGCTTGCCTCTAAAAAGTCAAACATTATTGCAGAGCTGGATGTAGCTGTAACCCTGGACACAGGGATGGTATGCTGTTCTGATAGCTGTAGAGACACAACAGCCTTTATACCCACCTCTTAGCACAAAGGGGCTACACCTCTACACCTATCCCTCAGCAACATCACAGTCCCCTTGGAGGCATTCCCTGCCCAGTGCCTCTCTTCAGACTGGATCTCTCCAAAAGTTCAGTCCCCACAGTGTCCACCTGCCTTCAGGAGGCACAGTAGTGATGAAGGTCCTTCTTTGGGAGTCTTGGGGAGCAGAAAGGCCAAAGTGCGAAGTCCTCCCCCAGCAGCCCTTTACACAGCCCATCCCTCCCCACACAAGCCCAGACTGCACGCAGTGTACAGGGAGTACGGTGTGCAAACCCCTATCCTCCCTCCAGTAAATCCACTCTTGGTTATCACAAATGAATTTTGTGGGAGGTCATAAAGAGTGGAACAAACTTTGGTCAAGGGCATCACATTTTCAGATCAAAAGCATGCATTTATATCCTGAGTAGATTAGATTAGGATTCAAGTGGATGTGGATCTGCAGTTCAAGATGCTTTTTCCTGTTGATTTTTCCCACCAGATTCCAGGGCAGAAGCTGGATACAAGAGGTAGATGGTAGGTTTCCTGAAGGCATGCTATAATCTTTCCCATATAGATGATGGAGTCAAGATACCTAACATCAGAGCCAGAATGGTGCTTCATTTCTGTCACCCATGATGGCTAATCACTTCCGAGGCTTGTGGACTCAGCTAGGTACCATTCACTGAGATGTTCTGATTTACAGCTGCAGTTAATTTTATTTTAGACAGGTGATTGCTCGTTCTGTTTCACTGACTTCCAATTTCAAGATTTTGGAAGACCACAATGGCTTTTTATGCTAATTGGACTCCACTTCCTCAGATTCTCACACAAACATTTAGCACAAAGCACAGACTGCTCTTTCCTCAGCCATCTGGCAGAGAAGCTGAAACCAACAATTTTCCAAGTCAAAAATCAGACATTTGAAAATAATGTTAATGTACTCTAACCCCTTTATATATACTGAACAATTCAACAAGAAAGTTGGAATATGAAGACCGGGCTGTAGGAAGGGCACACCATTCATCTTGCCCTTCAGCACCCCCAATTAGACTAAGGCTGCAAGGTTAGGAACTCAAATCCACCCTCCCTTAAAAAGGCAATACTGCCTGCAGCCCAGCATCTGCCACACCAACGATCAGGCAAGGGAACTATTTTTTTTGATGGATTTATGCTGACAAGAAGGAATGAACATGTATTCTTATAATACACATGCATACACACACTTCTATGCCCAGGATGTGGATTGTTGTTTGCTGTCAGCACATTACATTCTACTTGCCTTGGTAACAAAGCCTTTCTACCTAAAATCGTTTGTAAGTCCGATAGTCTACACCTCCATCAGTCAGGGCTGAAGAGCCTATCTTGCTAGTGTAACAGACCCCAGTTTCCTGGAAGTCAGAGGACTTAGATAAAGCTGGCAGGAAAGCGAATGATAAGACAAACTACCAACTGGTGAAATGTTTGCTTCTTCTGTGTGACATGGCTAACAGAGGAAACAGAGAACCTGATTTCAGCTTCCTGAAGCCCCCAGCCATCCCAATGCACAACGACAACCACAACGATGCTCCGAGAGGTAAACAAAATGCATTCTGCATTCAAGACACACAACTCAAAAGGATGTATACAACATATGTGTGATAAGCCTGCACTGCATACATATTTGTGCTTTTCATATTTACCTGCATAGTGCAGTATAGTCCCTGTATAGTCCCCATATATTCCACAGATATCAACTGTGTGTCTGTCGGGAATTCTGCTTTTGCAGGACTTTTCCAAAGAGGAATAGCCATATAAAACATTTAAGGGGACAATCACAGTAGTATTGAATGATAAGGACTAAGAAACTGCCCAGGAGCAAGAGAATTGACATTTGGGAGAATCTTTTTCATCCCAGACCAGTCTCTAAATGAAAGACTGTCTGTACACAGAGGATCACTGGAGTGAAAGAATATGTAAACTCTATCTGATCATCTCTCCAGCAAAAGAGATTTTTTTTTTTAAACAAACACTTTTCAAAAAAGTTTTCCTAGCTCAGCTTTTCTAAAACATCTACTGCAAGGTCGGTGCTTGACACTGTCATTCACAACATGTAACGCTTTCTCCCATGTGTCCCACTTGCCAGCAAAATAACCCTATGCAGAGAAGCAAGTTCTTTGCAGCAGGAAGAAACCCAGTCTGTTCCACAATACCTATATTGTTATCCCACAGTATCTGTATGTGGTCGTCCAAAAGGCTCATGAACAAACAATTACAGATAGCAGCTTCTGCATTTACAACTTCCATTCCCCATTACCTGTGAATGTGTCAAACCAACACCACGACATGTTGGCAGGAGTACGCAATCTCCCAAGTAAATCTGAAGGGTTAAATTCCCACTGAAGTTGATGGGTGTTTCAGTGTGCTGGGGACCTACTGGTACCTCTCCATTGTCATTGTACCCCTTCTTCGGTAACAATAAGACAACTATTGGAAGGAAACAACACCCTCTTTGTCAACCGTTAGAACGGTTTTCATAGCTTAAAAAACGCTGGGCAAAATTGATCTCAGAGGAGGATATCATCCCTGTCCAGCCAGTGAGGATAGATTACCATCAGCTTTCAAAAGAAGCAGTGTATCTTTTCCAGCCCTGTGAGCCAAGCAGATGGATGCCTGGATGGACAGTGTGGGGGTAGCCATAGTAACCATCATCCCGTGAAGCTCCTGCTCACATCTCTCTTTCTATCACAGCTGGGGAGAAAAGCCAACAGCTCGCCGCCGGGGTGCAGATATCCGGTCAGACCTTCGCCTCTCAGCTCCAGCTGGGGTTCCCATTCTTCTTCAGCAATTTTCTAATCTCACCTTTTTTGTCTGTGCTTTATAGATCATAAGTAAAATTCAGTCCCAGGGGAAAAATCTCTCAAGTGAGCGGCTTCCCAGCTGCTGCAGCCCATGTTGTGGGTGGACACATGCTGGCAGCTTTCTCCCCCTCACCAGGAGCAAGAAGGCCCTCAGCCTCCCCCAAGCCAGGCAAAAACCTCCATCTCTCTTGAAGTCACCTAGAGTACTGCATGGCATGTGAAGAGAATCAGAGTTGACCCAGCCTGCGTGCAGCCCATCAGCCAGCATTCATCAAGAAGCGCAAGGCTATGAGCAGCTTTGTGCTGTACCTGTCCCCATGGGAGTTGGCTGGAGGGTGCTGCCATGCAGACACTGTCCTGACTTTGCAGAGGGAATAACAGCCCAGGGTGCTGCAGCCTGAAAGGCAGCTGCTAGGCTTGGATGCAGGAGAAGGCTGCTCTGCTCTGTTATCCACCACTATTTTTCACTTAAGGTTTTATCATCATTTCTATCAAGGGCAAAAGCCTCTCCTCGAAGCAAATTTAGTGGCACCTGGGGCAACTCATTTAACTACCCTGGATGTACTCAGAAAGGTATTTTAAATTTTAAAATGTGCCTGTTGAAAAATAAGTATAATCATTTGGGCTACCAAAGCCTGCAGCTGTTTCAGAACCATGAAATAGCTGTGGCTGGAACTGGCCTCTGAAGACAGTTTAGTTTCATCCCCTAATCAGTGTCCTTTTATATAGGAGGTACTTCATCAATTTGTCTGTGAGAATATTATGGGTGACAGTGCTGAAAACCTTGTTAAAGTCAAGATAAACAACATACTGCTCTCTGCTCATCCACCAAGCCAGTTAATTCACTGTAGAAGTCTGGGATGGTCAGACAAGATCTTCCCTTCATAAATCCACGCTCACTACTCCCAGTCACCTTCTTGTCCTCCATATATTTGGAAATTATTCCCAGAAGGATTTGCTCCATCACGTTCCCAGGGATCAAGGTGAGGCTGGCTGGCCTGTAATTCCCTGCATCTTCCTTCTTGCCCTTCTTGAAGAAGGCAGGACATTTGTTTTCTTCCAGTCCTCAGTAACCTCCCCCTACTGCTGTGACCTGTCAATGATGATTCAGAGTGGCCTTGCGATGACATTGGCAGCTCTCTCAGCACTTATGGCTGCATCTATCAGGTCCCATAGCCTTCTGTATATCCAATTGGTTTAAATGTTCCCTGACCTTATTCTCCTCTACCATGGGTAAGTCTTTCTTGCTCTAGACTTTCCCCCTGGTTTCAGGGACCTGGAATTCCTGAAGGCAAATCTTATCTGTGAAGACCAAGTGAGTCAATGCATAAAGATCTGTGAGTGTGTGCAGACTCGTACTGCAAACTTGTTTGAATTGACATGTGTTTGCTTTGTTTGAAGAAACTCTGAAAAAACAGACCTAAATCATAATCATGTTAAGCGATTGCCAGCTTCTGCTGGTGACCTGATCTACCTTCAGGAGCTTAATTTGCACAGCAGTCACCTGGAGTCAGTCAGTATTTCTCTCTGCAACTCCACCCTTCAAACAGTTCTTGGGCCTCAGCCAAAACAAAATTAAAGCACTTCCAATTCAGTTTTGTAAACTGTGAGAATTTGTTAATTTTAAAGCTCAATGACAATGAGTAGGTTAAACAGCCTGTTTTGAACAGCCTAATCCAAGTGTTTCCAGCACACAACTTCAAATAACATTGATTTTATTAGCATGCACTGCAAGAGCAGCCATAAATTACTGAATGTATTACAGTTGTCACCTCCTTCCTTCTCACCCTTGTGAAGAACTCGAATTTGCTAAAGCATGCCAGGTTTACGAGTGGGAAGAGAGCAGGTAAAGGGAGTTGGAAACCACCCATCATCACCTCACAGAGCAGCAAGCACCCCATCCGAGGGGGAGGGCAGGGGCTGCACAGCCCCCGTTCACCCATCAACACTGTGGTCACATGCAGCCCTCCTGCTACCAGCACATATACCCTGGTGCATCTATCTACCACAGGCTTACAATTAGATAAACAGCTAAATGTTTAGATTTATTTGTATATTTACTTTGGAAGGCACACATCTGAAATCAAGTCCCCTCACATTAGTGGAATGGCTTTTTTTGCCTTACTCTTTTGTTTCTCCTCTCCTCTCTTCACCTGAGTCTTGCAAAATTACATTTGTGAAGCACAGAGGTATTGAGCAAGGAGCATTGCACAAAGAAATTAGTAACTCTGTATTCATAGCAAGGCTTGAATAATGTCCCTAGAACCACACACTGAGAAAGGAGGAGAAACCCAAATACTGAACAGCTGCTCATTAGAAAAGCACTGGCCATCCTAAGCCCTGAAAGACACAGGAAAAGCACTGTGGGGGGAAAAGCACTGTGTGACCGTGTAATTAAAGGCTCTATCAGAGGGTCCCAGGGGGCTGCAGCAAGGCTACCCAGGCTTTGCAAACCTGGCACTCTTAAAATGCAACCGATTCTCATTTTCTGGGGTCAAAAACCAGGAATCCGAGCTCCCTCCCCAGCCACAAATTGTGCTGTGTGTGGTTCCAGGGACACCTTCCAGGGGGGAGTCAAGAGCTCAAATGAAGGGACCTCTGCCTCTTGAGCCAACAGGAGAGCTGGCAGCAGCATTTGACATCCTCTTGCTCATATGCAGAGCTGGGGCAAGACGCTTTGTGCTGGCACATATCTGGGTTCCTCTGGCTTTTGCCAGCAGTAAAAGGACCCTGAAGTGCCAGACACTGGTGTGGCTCTCTGAGTATGTTGGTGAGGCCAGTGGTGGGTCTCTGTGTGCCTTACCTGCATAAGCATACAATTATGCCAGGATGTTTTAACACAGGCCAAATAATATGTTCCTCTCTGGCTCCGTTCTTGAAACCAGTGGAACTATTTTGGCAGCAATTTAAAAATGAAAAATCAGCTTCAGACAGACACTCAACATGAAAAATTTTATGTCTGATGGGTATATCTGGCACAGCCATCAGCAGTTTACAACAGAGATTCACACAGAAGCATTGAGCAAATACATTACCAGCCCTGCCCTAAAATACTAATGTTTAGATTGAGAAGCCATGATTTTATAGTTGTTTTCATGGAATACAGGTGCTTACATGGCATGACTGATCTCCAGATATGTTGGAGAGGGAAGAACAACTGTAGTTGGATTGTAATCACTCCCAGAGCTTTCTGCAGAGAAACATCAGAAAATAAGGCAGTTTTGTAATCTACCGAGATATAAGAATACCACAAACATGGACCAGCAGAACTGACTTTCTCAGCCTGTAGTTATCCTGCAAACAATTTTGACTCTGGTTAATGGAAAACAAAATGCAAAAGGATTCACTGGAAAATTGCCAGGAACTAAAAAACCCATGAATCTTCTGCTGTTATTTTCTGTGTTGAGTTTTACTCCTTGAAGATCTACACTGCACTTTTCAAGCTCTACAAACCATTGACACCTCTGTCATGCCTAATCCTGTCTTCTGTGGCTTCAGCAGTACCTTTTAGCCTATGGCCTGAGCTGGGGAAGGTGCAAAGCCTCTCCAACATGTGAGATTTATTTCCTGCTTCCCCAGGCCCTGCCGAGGAGACACCCTGATGGCCCCCCCATGGCTCCAGGGGAGACAATTCTTGCCATTGAACTGCATCCATCTTGCCTTTGGACATTTCCAGTCCATTCCTGCCTGTCTCAGCTTGGTTATCCACTCTGAGCCAAAGCCTTGTCTTCTGCGGCTCTCCTCTGAGTCACCCTCGCAGCTCTGGTGTCTTTTGTTGAAAGCAACAGATTTCATGCAGAAATTTCTAGGGGTTTTTTTCTTTTTTCTTCCTTTTGCCTTCTCCCTTCCCCTTTGTTTCCTTTATCACTGTGAGTTATGAACCTGCAGAGATGTTTTGTGCCTATGGATTTCCTATGTGACTAGCTTTAATGTAAGGGAGTAAATACTGTAGGTCTGTCTATTAGTATGAATAAGTAGAAGTGTATATATATATATCTATACACCAATATAATTATATGTGTAGAGAGAGAGAGAGCAATGTAAGTACACATAATTGCAAGTATGTAAATATAGTTGAACAGCATGAATCTAGTGGAAATTTCTTTTTTAAAAAATATTAAGCTTCTAGATTTCACTAATGCATTGAGCATCTGGAAAAACAGACAAAATGCTCATTTTAATACCAAAGTAAAAAACCCACAGACTTCCTGTTTGGTTCAAATAACTGTGTGAAACAGAGTTTCACCAAGATAAGGTTATTTGCTTTTGGAAACAAAGGCCTGTGTTTGCCTTGAACATGAGTGCCGACACTGCCTCCTGGGCAGCTGATGCTGCAGCCCCGGCAGAAACAGATGGCAGCCGGTGCTCCCCAGCACAGCTTTGATCTGCACCGACTGGTGCCTCCAAAATCGCTCTGCACGGAGGCCTTTGCTTCTGTGTGGAGTGAGGATATTCTCAGATCCCACCAGAGACCAGGATGCGTTCACAACCCCACCTGCACACCCTGAGAGCCAGCCGTCTGTCTTCACCACCGTGCAGGGGGGTTACATTAGTGGACCAAAGCAGCGAGAGGATGTGGAGCCAGGATGAGAGCCTTCGAGAGAGAGGAGTTATTTCATAGGCACCTTGCAAATACTGGGTGCCACCATGCATTTGTGTTCTGCATCAACACATGGTTTACCTCAACCATGCAAGATACAGATGAGATCCAGCCTCAGTACAGCTAGCTAACTAATGCATCACCAACCATGCTAAAGAGACAGCACATATCCTGGGAACAGACTCCAGTGGGCCAGGATGCCCACTGGTTTGCATCAGTTCAGTTCTAGGAGTCACCAGGCTGCTCTATTTACACCAGGTGAGAATCAGATGCAATAATTAGCAGTAAGCCTCCAATGTATCATGAAAAAAAAAAACTTATCTGAGTCCAGGTCTTGAATAAATTACTTCTTAGTATATACACCTGTGAGAAATAAACATGCTTTGGAGTTTTTTCTAGAGTCCTCAAGAAAGAAAATGAATATCCATGTTATGGTACAAAAAAACCGCCACCAAAAATCCCATTATTACCAAACTCTAAAGTTTTGGGACCCAAAATCCAATCCCTTTTGAAAGTGCAAGAGAACTCGAGCTGCCCACTGCCTCACAGGTATTTATGCCTAGATTTTTCTTCCCCTTAAAAGACATGCATAAGGAATATACAAAGAAGGGAATATACAAAGACATCTCTCCTTCAAACTACATGCTACTCAGAATTGCAGTTGGTGCTGGCCTCATTTTGTTATTGCTGCTTTGTACTACCAAGGCAGCTGGACACAGTTAGGTTGGCGTATTAATTACCTTTTATATAAAAAGTGCACTCATGTTTAACTGGAACACGTTGCTCCCATCTTGTGTTTGGGTCCCTTTGAGGTGTAAGTGGTTGTCCAGGGATTTACATCTACTAATATCAGGTCTCCATTTTGTCCTTTAGAGAATGAGAAGGTGCATCTGTGAACATTGAGATGATGGAGACATTGCCAGACTTCTGCCTTGGGAAGTGGCCAGCATGCAAAATCCAACCAAGTAGCAGTTGCTGACATGCCTTCTCCTCAGCCCCTGTACATATACTGACTCCCTGTGAGCACAAGTAAGGTAATATTTATGAGACTATTACCATCTCACCTCCACCCTTCCACGCTTGCACACCCCTCGTACACTAGATAAAATGGCAAGTCCAGGATGGGGAGGACTCCATGCCCTCCCATGTCACCATCTTTGTGTCTTCTTGGACAAAAGAAAGGTTTTTCTGAGAATTGTAGTTATATTTCACTGTAACTTACTTATAAAAACCTCCCTCAATTTCCCCTTTCCTGCCTTCACAAAAAAAAGAAGCACCATTTTCAACCCAGATGCAAATGTGAATGCAGCCTATTTGTGTCACCTGTTTCTCAGGTGAGAAAGCAAATTCAGGTTATCTGCCTGATCCCAGTCTTGCTGAAGTTGATTGCAGTGCTTGTTAGCCCAAAGCCTGCCCCTGTTGCACTCCCCAGCATAATTCCCACTGACTTCAAAGGGGTCCCAGGTCTGGCGCAATGACTCCCGCAGGCTTGGCACCAGGCTTTAAATCACTGTACAAAGTCTCTCGAGAAGCTGTCGGCAGTCAGAAATGAGTCATTAGTATGCTGCCAACACAGTATTCAGTGACAAAACCCAGCTGCCACTGTAGTCAAGAATGCAGTTTCTTTAGCACTACTGTAAGTCTTATTAGCATAGAAATCAAGTGTATGTATGTAATTGAATTTCTTTGTCGCATCCTAGTATGAGATTTTCCATCAATCCTGATTGTTACTAAATTTGAACTAACAGCCCATATTTGCACTTAAGCAACATCTGAAAGAGGACTACACAAAGAAAGACTTTCCTAAGTCAACACATCCTAGAAAACAGCAGCTGCGCAAAGGCAGAGGCAAGCAGTATTTCATTTTCCTCTCATAGCACCCTATCTTTTGCCAGCGCTGCTTTAAACTGGGTTCTGCTGGCAGCATTGCATTTTCTCTCTGAAGAAAAGAGCTGTGATGCAGCCCGTGTAAGAGCAGGGGCTGTCCCCAGCAGGAGAGTGCATGTGTCAGGATGTTGTGGTGCCGGTTACTGTTGATTAGGAAGTGAGATAATACTGTAGGTACAGTTCATTTTAGGTCATTGATTAAACTCAACTCCTGGAAAAGAAAGAAGTAATAAAACCAAGAGGTGAATACCAGAAGTGTTTAGGAGCATAATTTCAGGATTAACTTCACTGACATAAGAATGACTGTTCAGAAGCAAAATGAGTCTCAGAAACAGAGACACAGGGGTTGTCTCCGTGGGTCTGGAATGTGCTGGAGGAGGGTGAGGACAGACTAACCTAGCCTGGACTCAGAAGGCAGCCACCATCGCTGTGGCTGCCTTTTCAGTGGTGATTTCTCAAGGGACTATATTAATCCAGATGAACCACATAGCCATATTTTCCTATGTTTTCCAAGCATAACTGTGGTTAAAACCACAGACACCTGACGAAGTGGAAAAAGATGGTGAGCAAGGAAATGAAATATCCCTTCCCTGTACAGATGCTCATTGCAGGCCTTGATTGGGTTGTGTTACTAACGACTGTGCTGTGAACACGTCCCTCCAGCTTTGCTCCTAAAACAGTGCTTCACCAAAGTCACTGTCCAAGCCATCTACAAAGCCATCAGCATTTATCCATGAAGTCAAGAAACCAAGTCTCATAAACCCCAGGCAGCCTAGCACCAGAGAGTGTCAGAAGCCAGTGTACAAGACAGATCCAAGGATCCAAGATAGAATCATTCTGCAAGATTTCACAGTTCAATCTATTGTAAGATCTTGACATGAACCAGTTTCCCCTCAGATGGCCACAGTTTCAGGAAACATGACTGTTACTCCTGTAGCTCTCAGGACTATTGCAAAGCAGGATTTTGCTCCCAGATTTTTTTTATAGAGATAACTGCAATTAAATAGAGGCAACGGGGGCAGAATAACTGCTAATGTTGAATGCTCTGTAAGTGGCAGATCATAGACTTTTCCCAGTACATCACAATGCCATGTAATACTGTTGTTATGAAACGGATATCAGCACACACTGCTGGGACTGGGCAGACACAGAGTTCACTTCAGGGTCCAAAAATTCCCACTGATTTTTTTCTTCCTCAGGCAGTAAGCCCCAAGATCAGGACTCATCTGAATCAGTCGGAAGGAAGGAGTGAGCTCCTACCTCCCCTGCCACAATGCAATAGTACAACAGAAACCAAGAAATATCCAGGAGCAGCTGATTCCCACCATAAGCCATGGCCCCTAGCCTCAGCTTCCACTGTGCAAGCCTGGGATGAGGGCAGGCTGGACTTTCCCTTTGGGGAACCACAGGGAAGGAAAGGAGTGGGTAGTCTGTGTGTGGGTAGCATTAGTTTTCCACTGGAGTTTCCATGCTGCTGATTAATTGCACCACCTTGGTCAAATCGTGTAACTGTGTCTCCCTTTGGACTTCTATAAAATTACTTTTGTTCCAGGCTTGATCTATCATTATTTCATTTTTCACTTCTCCTGGGCTTTTCTTTTGTTACCTTGATTTCAGTTATTGTGATCTCAGTCCCTTTGCACTTTTACTTAAAAACTCATGTGTATAAGGTAATAAGTTAGGAAAATGTAAGGATTTCAGAGAAGGGAAACCCTGATCTGATGGTTATGGCAGGGCACTATCCGCCAGGGCTGGGAGATCTCCGATGCTACCCTGTGGCTTCTTTTGCCTTCCTGGCTCAACAACGTCAAGCAGCTACCAGCCTACCCTCTGCAAAGTAAGGTGAATCAAGCAATGCTTTTTGGAGGCACGAACTAACTTCAGTTAGCATTTGTAGAGTGCTCTACAGCTGCTCTGCAACAAGGCCTTACCAGGTGTTTCTGCAGGAGCGGGATCCTACCTCTGTCCTTGAGTTGGTGTTTTTGGCAGTAAGTGATATAAACTGGGGTACCTCTGATGTCAGCATTGCATTTGTCAGCTCCTCTTGCAGATACTAATTACCCCCAAGGACATGTGAGTGCATTTGCTCCAGCAAAACATTTAGCATTAGCTGATATCCCTGCCAGTCTGTCTCTCTTGGGGACTTTTTTCTTTTTTGGCTAGTTTGCTGATTTAGTAAATATTTAGAAATGCATGTTCCTATAAAACTGCAACACTGGAAACCATTCCCTTTTGTTCAAAATTGTTTACAGAAATAGGCACAATTACATTAAGATTCCTAGTTAATACTCACTGGGTTAAAGGCAAGAGATCCTAAGTAAAAATGGGGTGGGAGGAAA
Source organism: Strix uralensis (assembly GCF_047716275.1). NCBI lineage: Eukaryota > Metazoa > Chordata > Aves > Strigiformes > Strigidae > Strix > Strix uralensis. The sequence goes on from NC_133976.1 coordinate 43,179,863, forward strand.
AGTGGAAATTTGTTACAGCAAAGTTCAACAGTGCCTTGAAGCCCTCATAGCTGAAGCTCTAACAGAAAACCTCTTTCTAAACAGAAAACAGAAAGAGTTCAAAAATAAGGCCATGAGAATGAATGCCAGCAACAGAATACCAAATGCTAAGTTTCAAAATAGGTGGGAAGAGGTTGCCTCTAGCACATGGCCTAGAAAGCCAGGTCGTGCATGGAAAATGTCTGTAGGGGCATATCTCCCAGGGAGAGGACGCCTTGTGCCCAAGGAAGTGCTTCTGCTGAGCCCACGACCCCAGGTTGCCTACCCACTCCTGCTCCTTCTGATTCCCCAACATTGGACACTTTTACGATTCAGCTGGACAGGGTGCTGGGCCTTCTTGTCTAGACCGTGCATTGGACCAGATGATCCTTGAGGTGCCTTCCAACCTGGGATTCTATGGTTCTGTGATTCTGCTGCACCCCCAGCACGCGCTTGTGCCCTCTGGTCTTTTCCCTACCCACAAGGGACCAGGGCCCCTGCCTGAAGTGCTTATATCTGAGGGAGCCAGCCAACCATGAAAGCAGTCATCCAGCGGGGTAGAGGTCTCCAAACCAGAGCAAGTATGGCTATTGACACCAGACAGCCTAGTTGCAAAGTCCAGACTTTTTTAGGAGAAAACTTCCAATTCCCACAAATCTTTAGCAGGCCTAAATGTTAAAGAGACACCAGAATACGACACGAAATATTGGCAAGGAACTGTGGTGCCCTCAAGGAAAGAAAAGGCACCCTTTTACAACAGGTACGCTGGGCTTAGCTTTGGACTACCTAGTCCAGGGACTTCCCAGTGGACACAGTTGCATGGCTTTTTCTCCCCTTTCCCAGGAAGGCTTCCCAACCCCTGCTGCTATAGCCATGGTCTGAACAGCACCCATGGTGAATGGTTAAAAATCAGTTCAGTTGTGTTACATCCATCTCTAACTTCTTGGTGAATGATTCTGGAGCTGCCACACTCTCACCAACAACAGCTCACACCACCTTTCTTTCTTTATTAAAGAAATACATTGCTATTTAGCCAACCTCTGAAGCCAGCTGAAGCTAAAGGTGTAGGGGACGATGCAGAAACATCCCTGCTTGGCAGGATCCAGTTAGGAAGGTTTGCCCAACACAGACATAATGCAGTGGGACAGCATGAATTCATGCTGCTTTAGCAGACAGGTTTGCACACTCCAGCATGGAGAGTCAGCTCCAAGTATTCAGCGAGCCCGCAGGCAGGCAGTTCCACCCTCAAGTGTCCAGGCAAAGGTCAGTAACTGTACACCCTGAAATTACTTTAATTATGAGACAATCACTTTCCAGTGTATTGAATGACCACCTATTTTAGACAGGACCTACCCCAGGGACTCAGCTCCACTTTAAAAGGAAAACTAATCAGCATGGTTTACAAAGCACACACATGGCTTCTTTGAGCCAGCTTATCAAGATGGTTCTTTTTGGGATCGTAATTTACCTTTTCACAATGCAGGTCAAAGCATGAGGTTCTCAATGGAGAGACTTCCTCCCGGATGACAGACTGGGGAGGCAGTCTTCTTGCTGACTTCGATAAGGATGCAAAGCAGAGAGTTAGGAATTCAAATTACAGTGTATTAAGTCCCCCTTTCACCTGCCCCCACAACCAGCCAGGAGAGAACAAAGAGCCAGTTTCAAAGGGCTGGAGGCACAGCACTTCTGCACAGCGTGACACCGCATCCCCAACACAAGTGGTCCCAGGAAACCCCTGGAACAAATCCACTGCAGTTCTCTGAAGGAATAAGAAATAATTATCCTTTCTTCTGTCAAGACACATAAGACAACCCATGGGGTCTGTCTCTCTGCAGATGCATTTGTGGATGCTGAAGTTAGTCCTGAACACTACTGAGGAGTCTGTTCTTCTTTCATGGTGCAAAAATCTCCAAATATGAAAGGAGCCATCCTGGCTAACAACACCCCCTCATATGCTTCTGCTCCTTAACATTTCCCATCTGATTTCAAATCTTTCCATTCCTTCTCTCTTGAAAAATATAGTTTAGTAGGATTCAAACTCTTCCACCCTGGAAGGATAGATGTCTCCTTCACAGGGGACTGAGGGGAGAGACAGGGCACTCTGGGATGCACTACATGTCTTTAGCTCCTCTGACGTGAAAATAAAGCATGACAGACCCCCAGGCACACAACACTAGACTCCTGACCCTACACTCTATATCTGAAAGAAGCACCAGGTATCATGTGATCAACAGCGTAATTTATGTGAGCCCTGGTACACCATCTCCATGTACATTACCATGTGCTCATCAAAATAACATGGAGAGTTGAAACGCATTAGGACAGCGTCTGTACCTGAATCTGCTGATTCAACTCTCAAAGCTGCATTAAGCAGCTGTACTCTTCGAGCCCTGCAGATGTCTATTTTAATCATCTGTCTTAAAATATCAGCTGGTTTTATGCCCTATTCTGAAGCTTACCATCCCTCACAGAGGCTGAGTTGTTTTCCTCTAAGCACTGCCATCCAATCAAAATTGCAAACAGGCAGGAAAGAGAGAAAATAAGAACAAGTTACTTTCATTTGTACTTATTCCCACACATCTTGCACAGCTTGTGGCTGAAACACCTTGGGAGGGCGTAGCTGCAGAACCTGAGTCTGCCATCCAGATGCGCCCAGCGTCACACTTCTATTGGAGATCTGAAATATGGCCAACTAAGTTATGATCCTCATCAAAAGCAGAGATTCAAGTTGGCAGAGATGCCCCTTCTCCAAGCCTTCCTCCTTCTCTTCTGACTTGCTGGCTAAGAAACATGCTCCTGTACAGCAGAGAAGCTGTTTCTTTCTATGGTAAAACATCCTGCCACAAAACAAGCTCAAGGGTCCTTCCTAAGCCACACTCACAGCATCGGCTCACTGATTTCTTCACCACCCTTTTAGTTTATTTTTCAGTAGTAACTAACAAAAAAATGTTTTTTCATTAATATTGTTTCTTTCTGGAAGGTTCTTCTCCCTCTCTCTGCTGTGCTGCCCCACACTGTGACCTTCCAAGGTGTGCTGGGCTCACGCAGTCTAAGTATTTTAGCTATCCCCAATGTACCTGCAATTTGTGCAGACAGGAAGCCTAAGATCACCTGTAATCTTGTTAATTATGGTAATTATGGTCATTAAGGACGTATTATAAAGTTCACTGTTAATAGGAGCTTCCATAGATGCTGCAGCCAAAACAGTCAAGGCCAGCTCTCCATATACAACTCTTCATGACTCCCAGAGGAGGATGAGTGTAAAATGTGCGATCTTGTGGCCCTGCCCTGCACTCTCAACCAGGGAACTTTGCTCATCCACAGCCCCTGTCTGTTACTCATCATTGCAAAGCCAAGGCCTCTAGCAGGTCTTCTTCTCGTGGCTATGATAAGAAGGCAACACCCAGCAGAGAAAATTGGAGACAAATATTTTTAACTGTTTGCTTGTTCTTGGACCTCCCCCACAGCCTGACTAAACTAATTAAGCTAAAACATTTAAGCACCTCACACTTGCATTGCAGAGCTTTTCTGCTTTGAATGAATGGGAGAACATTAGAGTGGTAAGACTTGGGTTTTGTCTCACAAGATAACTGCTTGCAGTCTCTGGTTTCAAGGAACCTGGCACGTCTGGCTCAGACATGGAGCAGCATGCTCGCTTTCCCTCCAGTGACTCATTTAACAACTCCTCAAGGGAAAATTACTACTACTGGAAAGCACAGACAGCCTCCCAGGCACTGTTATGATCAGCTGTGTGGAGAGGAGCTGGTGAGTATGAAGAGGTGAAGATGATGACTGGGAGGGTGGGCCAGAGCCCAGCAGCTGGATGTGGGAGAAGTGTGAATGGCCCGTGGACTGGTGGCCCACAACTGCGAGGAGAAGCTGCTCTTTGGACTCTGTCATGAGCTGGTTTCACACCTGCCCTGGACAGAGACGATGCTTATCTTTCATATGGCAAGAGTGGACAAGGTGGATCCAACCCTCGTGCCATGGTCTACCCAAGGGAGGCAGTTGGCCTTGCTCCCCAGGGTGGCAACTGGAGGCTGGGGCCAGGTGAATCACCTGCTTGACTCACAGTGATCCTCCTTACTACACTTATGCCCTTCAGGCTGGGGTTTAGGCTCTTCCTCTGGTCAGCCAGGCCTTCCAGATGGCAATCCAGTCCATTGCAAGACACCTGTGTTTAGATGGATGGGAGGAGTCTTGCCCTCCGGAGGCAGCAGCCTCTTCTCGCAACAAAATGTCTTGAGCGAGTTACGGTTTTTCATCCAGTGACATGCAAAACTGTCAGACTCTGTCCGTATATCTCAGAGAGACAGCTTACAAACAGATTCTGAGGGCTTTTATGCTAATAAAGCTCTGCTTTTGCTGCTGTTAGTTCAGAAATCTTTATTTCAGCTGTTTTTTTCAATTTTCAAAGCCTGCTTTGTCAGTGAAAACCCGTGTCCTCCTAACTGTGGCACGGAAAACACTGATAATTATTTTTCTGCAGTTACAACATCACATTAGGTGGTCCTATCTCAATGCGGTAGACAGCTGATGGGTGGGGAGGGGAAACTGATATAGCCTAATCATGAGGTCTTGCTGCCTGCCTGGGAAATAAAGGACACGGAAATATAACTGCGTGGGAGGGACTTCCAAGAAGAATTTGTCCCAAACCATTTCTGGAAACAGATGATAACATTATTTACCCAAATACAGGAAATTCGAGATTGCAACGAATGACGAAAGGCAAGAACTAAGGGTGAGGGGGAGAAATATGTCCTTCCCCCTCTCCCTTCCCAAAAGATAGAAGGAAAAACCCCACCAGCAAACCCCCGGTTATTAGGCTGTGCACTCACGAGCTGATATATCCCTCTGTGTTTGTGCATATGCATCTCACACCCACGCACTCCTGCCCAGCCCGCTTTGGTTCCTAATGCCAGGGGCTCTTTCCAAAGCCAGGCACCGTATCCTGCAGAGAAAAGTCCAGCTGTTGGGATCCTTCCCAGAAATCAAACACTGCCACATTCAAGCCTTTCTGGCTTTTCAGTAGTTAATCTGGTGATACCCAGAAACCTGAGAGCAATGCAACCCCCTCCAATGAGAAGGGATTGGAAGCAATGGGGTGTGCTTCAAAGCCTTCGTATTTATTTATTTGTTTGTGTTCATGTTTATGTAAATTTTTCATAAATCTGGATTAAACTTTGGGAGCTTGAGCTCTCAAATACAGAATCCAGCTGTTTGAAATCATGAGGAATGTACATTCCCACCAGCAGCATAAATCCAAAATATAAAAAGGTAAACAGCCCGGCTAGCTGAAGGAGGGGCCAAGGGGCAATGAGCTCTCACAGAATGGCATCCTATCTTCTTGTGTATTTTTTTTTAATGTTGCTGCCTGCTCTGTAGTAAAAAAAAAAAAAAAAAAAAAAGACGCCAGTTAATTTGGAACCCACAGCAATGCAAAGCATCCCTCAGCATCTGCTCGCAATGGTTCCCAGCCATGGCCTCTGCTGTGCTCAAACCAAGTGAAAGCTGCACAGACCCAAGGTGTTTTATTATGGTGACAGCCTGGCTGATCTGGATTCAGCAGCAATTTATCTTGGCAGCACTGATCAGCCCAGCCACTGTGATTCTGTTGGAAGATCAAAGGGTTCCTCCTCATCACTGGCCATGTCTCAATGTCCCCAAGGCCAGTGAAGTTCTTCTGGGGCTTAGGAAAGCTGCAGATTGCAATCACTCTGATCTTGGCTTCATGGCACACTGGCAGCATTCCCAGTCTGGTTGCAGGACTCCAAGCACCAAGTCAACATAAACTCACAATATTCATTTGTCTGTCCTCAAAACAATTCAGCTTGTTAACTTTTTTTGAAGGAGCTTTATGCTACCTCAGGTATCAGCTGTAGTCCCCTCTGCCAGCATCAAGCCACATCCTCAGCATATGCTCCATATTGTGTATTTTGTAAGATTTGAGAGCAATGTCAACACACGCACATGCACACATCTGAGCTGAACATGCTCCTACAATGGGGCACCTCAGTGAGCAGCTGCAGTACTGATGACCTCTGAGGCTCAGGCTGCCACTCATTGACTTTAGGGTAAGTTAGATCTGTCCCTTAGGCATGGAGATGTATATAGGATCTCTGCAGAAGACATTAAAGTACCTGCTACAGAGATCCGTCCTTCCTTCCCTGGTATTACTTCATAAAAAGGGGAGAAGTGAACCTTCTGAGCCTTTATTTAAACTCTAAAGAAATTATCAGCTTTTCAACAGTGTTCTTTTAGTGAAATCAGTGAACACTATAGTTATTATTATAATAAAGCTTATAATAAAGATTTTGACAATCTGCTTTGACACCTAAATGTGGAATTGGGGTTATAATGCAAAAAATCTCAGCTCAAGTGGTAAAAAAAGTTAATGTATCCTTAGGGCAAGCATATACCTCGACTTACACCCTAAATAAGCTATGCAGTAAGTACAAATACATGGATTAGTAGGTCCCTATTTTCTACAGGTAGGCATTTCTATACACACACAAAAATTGCCTTGGCAGAAAGGAATAAGCAAGGATGAAGCTGGCAATTCAGAGGTTAATTACTATCATTAAGAAAAAAATCCCAGTTCAGGCACATCATCTTTAAAGCTAGTTGGAAGTGGCCCTCTAAGAGGTGGAAGCAGTAGACAGCCATAAACAGAAGCTCTTCAGGCTATAATATAATAAGTGTGATGTGATACAAAGTCCGTGATAAAATTTCACTGTAAAAACACCTTACAAAACAAGAGAAAGGGCAAATCAGTTCAGTGAACTCTGAGAGCCCCTAACCCAATGGGATCTCTCACTGATGCCTAGGGTATTTTCTCCCTCAGGCAGGTGCAGGTCTGGGGCTGTGACCACCAAGCTGGCCTGATGTACACCACAACTCTAGTCAGCCGCAATAGGTGAGCCATGGTCCCTGCAACATCAGGACTCTGACTTTGCCACTACAGAAAACTCCCGGTTTTCTCCCTGTATGGAAAAATCTTCTGCAGTTTGAGGGCTGATGCCACCGCCTGCCTAGCCCAGTTTTCTCTCTTGTTTTCCAGGAAGGAGCTGAAAGGGAACCATGCTCTCCCAAAGCTCCCCTGGTGGCTCTTCATCCTTTCAGCATCCAACACCATCTTTCCTACTGCTCAAGCTGTCCTTTGCTAGTCCTTGTTAGGTGAATAGTGTGACTGAGCAGAGTAGGGATAGTGCTTGTTGGTGGATACACCTTGGGGACAAAGTTAAGCTTTCAGCTGGGCACACACTATTGCCTCCTGGTGACTCTGATGCATTTCAATGTCAGACGTCACATATTAGCGTTTAGGTGACAGCTTTTTTTACAGTGACAATGCCTGTGTTACAATGATACCCCTCCAGAGCCCACTGGTGACTGAGTGCTGGTAATTAAAATGATTCAGACCATCATTAAGCAGACCATGCACCTATTTTACCATACCTTTTCCCAGTGAAACTGCCTTGATGACACTTTATTTAAATGCTCCTGTGACACCTGCCACTGCAAAGAATGGAATAAGGAATGAATTGCAGCTATGATTACTTTCAGCTAAATAGAAGAGAAAATACTTGAACTGAAACACATCACCTGTTTTGACATAAATTAAAAACATTGGCTTTTTTCAGTAAGGCAAAGCTCCAAACACTGCAGCACCCTAAATTCATGCAGATGTTATTTAATCACAGCTATCTGCTATTACTCTTTCCTCAGCTAAACAACAGTGCAGTTAGCAGAAGTCATGTGAAAGGGGCTGACGTTAGATAGAGAATGTCGTTAATGTTATGGTTCCAAAGAAAAGTGAGATTTCTTTTATATTCATTCATGGCTGCGGCTGATAATTGCTTCCTGTCTTACACCTACACAAAATCCATGAATATAATTACAGCAGCGCAGTGCAGAGCTCAATCAGAAGGGAGTATTGATTTGTGTATAAATCAAAAGACATCTTCCTCCGGTTGTATTTGCATGAAAAAAATAATAGGCTTTTCTGAAAAAGCTGCATACTTAAGAAAGAGTAGTGTATTGCAGAAAACCTCACTCATAGATTATATGGCCAGAAGGGAATAATATGATCATCTATATATGCAAGCCATAGGATTTCCTAAATTAATTAAGCTTTGATCTACAACATATTTTTTTGAAGAAAAAAAATCCACTTATTTTTGTAGATTTTTAAGTGCATCATTTCATTTATATGCACATAAATGATTACCATGTTCTCCTGTGCAGTAGAGCGTGTTGCCTAGAAGAGAAGCAGATGCTTCTGTTCTCGGGGTGCACAGCCAGGTGACTATCACTCACCAGCAAAGACAGGGATGCCAATCAGCACTGGGGTTGCTAACAGAAGTGGGGAGGAACGGCTGTGATTTTTTAGGTCCCTCACCTGCTTCCCCTGGTAAATCCTCATCAAGACTGGGAAAGGTATCATGAAATCTGCAGTAAAGACAACATCTGAATGAGGGGATGTTTCCTTTCTTAACACTTTTCTGGAATCCTGTCTGTAGGGCTATGAAATCAAAGGTGAGAAAACAGAGTAAAGTCTGAATTTGGCATTGTGGAGTCAGATCCAAAGCCCAGAAAGGCACGTCCAGTTGGGGAGGGTCCCTGTTCAACACACGGTACCTGCAGAAAAACAACAGACTGGCTTTTGCACCTGAAGAAAGTTGAGGGGGACACAAACTTATTTTCAGCTAGATCTGCCCTGCTGAGAGCTCCCTACTACATGTCAGTCTTTATTAAAGGTTGATCTATTCTGTGCTCTCTTCATGAGTAAATGGCATCCTCCACTGTAAATTCTAACCCTGTCCCTCCTTCCCCATCACCCAGGCTTCATAAAGATAACTTGCTTGCCTATATAATTCTCTGCAGTTTGTCTGAAGGGAGCCTTTAGGACAGAAAGACTGAACAGAGACATTTCTATAGCTTCCTCATTATTTGAGCTGCCAGCATGGGGTTCGGAAAGGATGCAGAACTGCGAGGATTCATCTCTGTACAGGCATTGCACTGAGTAGTAATGGAGAACTAGAAAGCGGCAGAGGCACATACTGTTATGAAAGCATTTACACAGCTCAGGTTTTGTGAAGGAAGTGGAAGAAGGTGTGTAAGCGAAAGATCATTTGAACCCAGTAGAGATGCCACTTCTTCAGAAGGTACAATAACATCCATAAAAACCTTACTTTTCACTCTCTCTAGTTGCACCAGCACAAAATAAGACCTCATCATGGGTACCTCTGCTAATCATCCATCACTGAGTACTCAGCTCAAATTAACTGTTTTGGGAACACGCAGTATCCTGACTTTGCCTGGGGCTACTAGCAATTAAAGCTCATTTTTGTCAGCTGAGAAGGAATCGATCGGAACTGATGACTGCATTAATATTTTTCATCATCCCCTGAAGATTTCTATCTAGTGAGCCACCTAAATAATTAATATTAAAATTGATTTTGTGAAGCATCATGAGATGTTGTAATAAATGTATACTAAGAGTCTGTTTATGAGGCCACAGTGTAGAAGGATTAAAACCTGATCAATTATGACATGCCTTCATTTTTGAATAGGATCTTGTTTGAAGAAACACAATCTATGCAGAGTATAATTACATGTATTAAGTTACACCACAATCTGTTCTGCCACTGACTGACTAGTGTTGTTAGATTAAAAACACTGCTAGGAAATGGCTAGCTTATTAATCAAACTGGCTCATTTCCAACAGCTTTCATTTGATCAATCATGCCTCAGATCTATTTTTATAGAAACAGTCAAGCGAACAGAAGAAGTTACTGCAATGGAAAGATGGGAGCAGCATTTTATTTTTTTCATGGCTTTAACTAATATGAGTCAGAAATTTTAAGAAGTGTGTAAATATCTTATTTCCAAGTATCAAGGTGGATGGTGGATGAGGAGCACTGTCAAAGCACAACCTATATATGTATATATACACCAGCTATTCTGTTTGCCGAGTGCCATCCTCCATAGTTAAAAAATCAGCATGGAATACTTTAAGTCTTCTTAAGACCTAGGAAGCTGCATTGTATTAAGCACTTGTGTCACTGAGCTTGGAGAAGACACACAAAGCTGTCCTTGTACCTCAGGAATAGCTATAGCTAGGTAATTAAGGACTTAAAGCTATGGAAAAGCCTTGTGGGATTTTCCATGAAGTTTCATTGTTAGTGAGACTCCTGCCAGACTCTCAAAGGCCTTAATGTTGTATTCCTGTGCCTAGCAAGGAAATGTCCAGCTCTACAGGGGGAGACCACAGACTAAGGTTAAGAGTAGATGCTCACACATAACCTAGGAGAAGAGTTTAGCACCTCAAGATGGGATCCTAAGCAGGCACTGTGTAGCTACCCAAGAAGATGCTAAAAGACAAGGGATGGCTCCTGCTGCTTTCTCAGATGTAGAATCTCATGAGCCACTGAGCCACAGCAACAACCCCCTTCTGAGGATGAACATGTTGACCCATGGGGCACGGAGGACCGTGTCTCCATTTCCTGTGTAAACAGAGAGCACATTTAGCAGTCTTGTTGAACCCAGGGTGGTCTAAACAATGTTAGAAAGGCAAAGGGGAGGATAACTTCATAAAATTAACAATTTTTCAGCAATGTTTTTAACACAGAGTTCCTATGACCTATTTTGTCTGTAAATAAAATAATATCTAATGAAACTAAATATATGATCAAACAGCTCATAAAAAATGCTGCCTCAGAAAGCAATGTCAAAAGATGTGGTAACCCCAAGCTTTTGGCCTTGGAGGTAGAATACTCATAGAGACACCCTGGTGAAAACACTCCCCCATCCCTTCTTGTGAAGCAAGAGCACTGGGCGGATGAGCCTGGGAAGGTGATGAGGCAAGGCAGAATCTAAGCAAGAAAATAACTTGATTATGTAAAGTGAAAACCACTGTGTATAGACCATAAAGACAGTCCCCTTGTGAAAACAGTCACAGATACACAAGTCCTTTTATGAATATATGATTTTTCTCCTACTGAATCCAAGAGGATTTAGACAGGGAGCCTACCAAGGTGCTTTGGAAACTCACTCAATAGCATATGCGCATATTGACTTGTCTACCAGCTTGAGAAATTGGACTCTGACTGTTCACAGCATGACAGCCTAAGTTGAAAGAAGGTGACACTGTCTTCTGTGTAAAGAATTAGTTAATCCCCATCTGCTGGTGTGCCTACAATTCTAGTCATCTCCTGAAAAGAGATTAAAAGACAGATAGATAATTTAAACACAAAATATTTTAAAACACAAAATGTTTCACTCAGGCTAGCAGCTGAAATAATTTTTGCAGTTATGTCTTCTTTGTTTTCTCTTCCCCAAACATTTTGTGAATTTGCTTTCTGACAGGGATGTTCACTAGACATTCAGGTTTTATGAAACTCTTAATGAATATTTATAAAAAGCAGATCTCAAATATGTCACCACCAATGTTTGCATTATGCAGCCTATACCTTGCCAGTCAGGAGTCAACTACATGTCACGCATACTCACTGACAAAGTAGAACACAGCTGAGAAGTCCAGGGATAAAGAGAAATACCAACAATTTAAATGGGCACAGTAAGTTTTACAGAAAGACCAATATATTCCATAATTTGAAGATGTCCGTTTGATCAGACAACATCATAAGGCGAATCAGCAAGCAGGAGATCTTTAATGAATACATAGGTGAAGAAGTACCTAGGATGAACATCAGTAAAGTCAGCTCAGGACAACACAGGCTAGAGTCCCCAGCAAGACCATGGCCCAACGATGGGCAGCTCTTCACCCCATCCCCTCCAGGGACCAACATCAGCTGTTGTTACCCAAGGGCATGAGAAACCTTGGTGGCTCCAACACAGGATCATACCAGTAATGGCTGGGCAGGTCATGGGCCAGAGCTGGCTTGGGTCCAGCTGGCCAGGGACATGCCACTGCTGGCACACATCCATGCAGGCACTCCACTGAGGTCCTTGCAATTTTAGGCACCTCTAATATCAATTAGCATTTTAGCAAGGGCTTTGAAGATTGCATTTCTCAGCTGATGATGATCCTACAGTGGTACTGAGGTGGTTCCTGTTCATTTGTCTGCCTAAATCCCAATTATTTGAGAAACTGTTCCTGGCAAAATTACAAGGAGTGAGCTTTATTCTTTGTGAGCTCAACACATGGCTAAATTTTGCTAAAGACCCTTCCAAACTCCATAGCCCTTAAAGGCCTTGGGATTTGAACTGTCCTACCAATTAATTAGTTAATATCTGTGGCCCAGTTTGAAGTAATGATGGTAGTTTCACCTTCATTTACTTGAATTAGAGTTTATCCTGCGTACAGGCTACGTAAAATGTGAGAGACTTCCAAAGATTAACTGGGTTACAAATGATCCCTGCATAATTATTTTTTGTTTAAACACTTATTGAATTACACATGTATGCCCCATAATAAATTCAATAATTTCAGAAATTTCATCTTCATGGTAAAAGCAACTTGACATAAGGACAGTTCAGATTCCCCAAATGCATCCATTTGTTCACGGAAGAGATTACAACCTCCCTCTGAGACCCTCCTTCAGCACAGGACAGTTAAAATATTTCCATTTCCTGGTGAGAAGGTTTTGTGACAAGAAAATCTGGAAAAAGGAAAAAGCTCTTATACTATTTTTTTTCCCCTGGAAAATCTAATAGTGGAAGTTGTTAATAGTTGTCTGAGCATCAAGACATGGAAATAGTGCCCTTTTGTCCCTGTTTTTTACAAGGCTACTTTCCCACATGAGGTTGATGTATGCTGTTACATGTGTCTATACAGACAACCGTTAACAGTGCCCACAGGAAACTTGGTATTGATGAGAACATTAGGGTGAATGAGACAAGTCACCTATTAACCCTACAATCCCACTTTAAACAAAACATTTCAAAATATGAACCTAGGCTTGTCTCCAGTTGCGTTGAGGGCAGAGTCACTTTACCTCTCTCTGCCTCTACGTTTCTGTCACTCTGGGTCTCACAATATCACTAAGGTTCAGCCTGCTACTGGCACCATCAGGACTCTCTCCCTGTGAGAGCAGGACAAAACTCTTTATTAATACACATGTTTGGCATCTGACTACCCTGTGATGAGCTTCCTGAAGTACAATGGCATGGAGGGTCAGTGTCCAAATCTGGGGGATCTTGGTTCAGAGGAATCCTCATTCCTTCACCTTCCCTTATGTCTCTTCCTCACCCATGGTCATGGGTATCTGAGTCCCCATGGGCACAGTCTCACACAGAGAGGTTCAAAATGGAGATGGAGGCAGGCTCCTGGCAATACTGGTGCAATCTGCAAGAAGCTTAATGGATGCATGGAAGGAGGGTGGGAATCAGAAGGCTTCTTGCCTACAAGACGGGCAACTCAGAGGCACCCCAGCAGTGGGGGTAACATGCAGGAGGGAATGTGGTGAGAGGATATGGATTGGTTTTGTGAAGCCCTTCTTGTGCCCACTGTTATCCAACACATGTGAGGTTGTGGGGATGCTCTGCTATTTGACCACCACCGCTACACAGTCTGTGTTTTAAACATCCTTAAACTGACAACTATGTCTACTGAATGTTGCCTGTGGGTAGCTCTCTGGTTTCTCTTGTAACACCAATCTGATATCAAGACAAGGAAAACAAATAAATTTAAACTTACAGTTAAGCAGGTAACAGCTCCTCCAGCTTGTTGTTCAAGTGGGAAAACTAGATAGACGTGTCAGCCAGCCCAGGCAGGTGCTCCAGGCTGGACCAGGTTTCCCTCTCAGTGCTGCAGGGTAGGGCTTGTGCCCAGCAGCGACAGCGTGTCCGCTGCAGGAGAGGGGCACGTCCTGGCCTCCTGACCCGTGAGGGGGTGAGCCTCCAGGGCAGCCAGGTTTCGGCATTCAAACATGTGCGGAGGAACACAAAGAAGCCCTTTATGCCACTGCAATTGCAACATTAGATTTCAGTTTTATTCCCAAACATGAGCCGAGCTCTCAGTCATAGACAGGCTTTTTAATCAGCCCTGGCAAAGATGAAAAGCCTAAGAAAGAGAGGCAGTGTCTGTGCAAGAAGGACTCATTTACATTAAATAATTATCCTGAAGGAGAGAAACAGCAAGGGAGTGATTTTTTAATTATAAAGAAATAATTGCAGTCTGGAGGAGTATATAGAGTCCTAGCTTTGTTCACGGTAAGTTATCTATTTGCAGTAAAACCCAAACAGTATGTTTGAGAGGTAAGAAATATCTGGGTTTTATTATTTTCAAAACAGGGTATCATATGAGAAGGAAGACAGGGAAATACTTCTGCACTCCCAAAAGTCTGTTGCTTTTATAATGTCTCCTCTGCACAGCAGGACATAAAATCAGTATCACAAACATCTATGCTAAAAATACAAGATCTGACATATAAACACATTCTGTAATAGGTTAGGAATGACTCTGTCGGGGGGGTGTGTGTGTGAGAGAGAGAGAGAGAGATACAGTGTTGTCATACAAGTGTATCTGCTACACAGCCTGCTTGTGCAACCTGGTACATGCATTTGCTTCTTTGATATTGCTTATTTAGTAAAAAATAGAAAGGATTTGACTCCAACATTTCCCCATTAAAAATTGCTTTTGAGCCGAGATGAAGAATAATAGCACCAAGTCCCCAGATTAGGAACTTTTTTTTTAAATTCTGAGGAGTTTACGATAGTGACTGCAATCTGTGCTGTGCTTATGGGATTAATTCCCTGGATGGAGCTGAAGTCCTGAGCCTCCTGGCACCTAGCATAAGAGCATGGTTTTTGGGAATGTGAGCACTCCACTGCAGGCTCTATTGTTTCCACTGAGGAAAGTGACAAATCCTGGGAAATCCTGCACGTTCCTGCTGCAGAATCAGTGCAGCGCTCAGCAGCTCACAACTGGTCCTCAACACAGGACAGTGAACACACTTCAGCTCTACATGGGTAGCTCATCGGCTGACCAGTCTGGGAGATGACCAACAGTACGTATAGTATCAACGTGAAGACAGGCAGTAGGGGAGAGGAAGCTCCTGTGCTCACTGCTGACCTAAGAAGTCCCTCACCAGCGCATCCCCGGGCATGGCACGTGCCTCAGGGCCACCAACAGAGACCTATGGGCAGAGCAGCCTGCAGCACCCATGGGTCCCCTGCTTCCCCATGGCTGGCTCCTGTCTCTGGGGTGTAAAAGTTACAAGTGTGCCATATTTCTGCTCTGACTTGGTCTACCTCCAGCCTTCCTCCACCACATATTACTGTGCCTTCTCTTCCTTGATTAAAGACTTGCTTGGTAATTACCTCCAGCAATGTCAACAGCTTAAAATTTTTGAAAAATATTATTTCACTTTGAAAAAAGAGAGGAGTGGTAGGGATAGGAGAATACAGCAGAAGGGATAGGCTAGAGAGAAAAGAAATGGCAGTGGTCACTGGCGTTGGGACACAGGAGGGAAGGGCTCCCAGACTCAGGAAAAAGGACAAAGCAACAAGGCTGGCTTTCCACCTGGGAACATACGGCAGCTGCTGCTTTGCACCTCAGCTTTGCCCTGTCACCAAAACCAAGTGATGGCATGGTTTATCAATTCACATCAGCCTGACTTAATTTTTACACTTGGTAAAAATTCTGAAATACTAGTTTCTCCTTGTAAGTGAAAGCAGGCTGCAAGCTGACAGATAGATATCATCTCCCTGCGGTGATCAAAATGGCTGCTGTCGAGTTACAGCAAATGTAATCAGTACGTAGCTTTTGTGTTGCATATATTAGCAGAAAAACACATAGACACAGCTATACAAATACATTGCCTTATAGAATAAAAAGAACTACATTAATTTCTTCATTAGCCCATTCTGATTTTTTCTGGTTTTCTTAAATTCCCAGTAAACCTTCCTCTCAAGCCCTGCAAGCTACTTCATTGGAAGATTTAAAGGCTTACCATAGCAGATATACAAATCAGACTGTATACAAATATCACTGGAACCTGACCACCAGGAACACCTATTTACATTTACAGCTCTAGAAATAGGATTTAATGTCATAGATTGTGTCAAATAACCAGGACAGCATAGCAAAAGTTAATGTCCATAATGCATTAAGCTAATGGAATTCAGTCAAGGGTGAATATGTCTCTTTGGGCTAAGAAAGCACCGAGTCTGCCCACATTTTCTGAATACTCTTCAGCCTGCTGAGTCCTTCTGCTATAGGCATGAATATGAAAACCAGAGCAGGAGAGGAAATGAAGCAGGGTGCATCTGAGAGAACAGGGGTGAAAAGATGTCAAGGAACACTAAAAATTACCAGTTCTCTTCAGCAGGGAAGAACAAGGAACAAGCTTCCTTCCTATGCCCCTTTTGAACCAAATCCAACCCCAAGAAGCTAATCTTTCTGCCTTGGAAGAACATGGTCAGAATGGCATTGTTTAAGGTGAAGTAGATTTAAAACAACAAACTTACTGTGTATAAAAAAGGGTGAAAAAATACTTCTCTCAACTTTTTTACACAGATAACTCCCTCCCACTTCCACCTCACCATGGAAGTTAGTTGGGAAGTATGTTCAAAGAAAAGACTGAAAATGAAAGCTGAAGAGTAAAGATAAATACCATTGATTTAATTACATTTCAACCTGAATTCTTAGTATTCACAGATTAATATAAACAGAAGGCCCTCCCCTTTAGCCAGGACTTCCAACAAGCTGTTCCTTGGTTTTGTCCCCTTCCTATAAGGAAGGGAAGGGGAAATTTACTTAAAGACAGCAGATGAGGCAGGTTCCCAAACACACAGAGCAGTCCAGAGTACAGCTGAGAGTTTCCCCTGCAAACTCCCTGCTTCTAAGGACTGAATTGGCACTTATTCTCAAACATGCACACATGATTTCTGAGGTCAGCTCTTAAGAGTACAGCTTTTCAGCTGTTTCAGATGCTAATATAGAATTATGTTTCCTGTGTGGTTTGGCCAACAACATTTTTTACGGTAATGTATTTAATTGCAAGACTTCAGCATTTTCTATCATTCTCAAAGAATCTGAATTAGAAAAGCTGAGGAAATTCTTCTTCATAAGGTGTGAGATAAAATATGGGTAAAACTTCCAGCAAACTATGTTCATGTATTAGTAGGTCCCTGAATATGCCTGTGTATGCCTTTGTATGCAGGGGTCTAAGCTCACTATGTCTTCTAATCCATCTCCTTGCATTTCCCACCAGCCCACTCAGCTCTGCCTCTGCTTTCTCCTCTTTGGCTGGCAGTCTGATCTCAGGCACTTGTAACTCCCCTGTACCATCATAACAGCGAGGCTGGAGCCTTTCAGGAAAAGTTTTGTCACACGGTGCCATCACAAAGACATGTAGGATGCACAGGGCCAGAGGCACCACATTTGCACCTCTCCTATGAGATGGCTTAGGTTTTTCTACAGGCATTCCCTGAAGGTTGTCAGCTTTTCTCCTTTGAATATGGGCTTTCATCAACACACTTCGGAAGCAAGGCAAGTTTCAATGTGTACGTGAATGAACATAACAATGGTGATGCCCTAAATATATCAGAGTAGGTGGTATTACAAAATGTTGATATGCTTTGAGTCTTTCTAGCCTGACTGCATAATGTGGATGGGCTTGCTTCTTCCACCTTTCCTTTAGCACTTTATTCCTCCAGCTGTCTCAGGATTTACAGCATTATCTGAGGAGTGAACAAGTGGCTCAGAAATTCACATATGTACATGTGCAGGTAAATATATGCACAATAATCAAAAAGCAAAATGAAAAGTTGAGGCATTTAGAAGTGCTGCCATCTCACTCCCTCTGCAGAAAGCAGTCACTGGCCTTTGGGACGGTGCTGAGGCAGGAGCCCCCTTCCTCATGACCATTGGCTGCACACACACACAGAGGAAGAGTGAACATAAAGCGATTCTTTCACAGACCATGTCAAATATCATGATATTCTTGATCACACCAGATCCACTTTTAAATGAAGTTTACAATTACACAACACAATGGAAACCATACAGTATTTCCCAATGGATAGAGGTGTTTAGTTGGTTGATAGTGTTTTCCTGATTGCAAAAAGGCCAGAATAAATTCAGATACAATCATAACTGTAAGCTGAACAGTAGCTGGTCATGAGGCTGCAATGCAGATGTAATTATGTGCTTAAATATTGATCTAAAATGGCAGAAAAATGGTTGTCTCCAGAAGACGCATTGTATATAATCAGTGACTTCTTCAAGAACTCAGGAGAAAGCTTAAAAAATTGTACATCCAGTTTTTCAATCTAGCCACATTTTAAGGGAAGACAGAGACATCAGGACAGAGACAAGCTATGAAATATTCAGAATACTTGGAAATTTGGAGCAGTAAAGCTTCCTTGTCAGCAAAAGATATTAAATCATAAAGGCCCAGATTATGCTGCACTGAGCTGTGTCCTGGAAGTAGATCCACAGAAATAAATAAAATAGAAGTAACAGGACTTTTCAAAGGCTTCATTATTGTTCACCAGAAGGATGTGAAAATCTGGTCTCAAATAAAGTAGGTTCTGTTCCTTTCCCTTATTCATCTTATGATATTATTTGCAAAGCTATGATCAGTCACATGGGCCAGTTTTTAATTAAAACCCAAGTATTGTGTTAATATGAATACTGGTTGTGACATGCATTGCACCAAGATCTGAAATAAGAGAAGAAATGAACTGTGGCGACTTAGACATCCTCCGAATAAAACCTGGGCAGAAATGTTAAACCCCCATGAAGGTTGGGTGCAGGAGAGAGCGCACAGGCATGTCAGCAGGGCAGACTAAGCTCTTGCCACTGGACATGGGCGAGCAGCTCTGCGTTCAGAGGCTGGCTACCAACAGTCTTCATACAATCCCTACTGAATCCCTGTATTAAATTCAATCCCTATTGCGGGTGGTTGTGCACAAACAAAACCTGACAGTGGCAGAAGATCTTTCCTAGAAACAAGTAATGTACTATTTATTGGATTATTGTTGAAACTAATGCCTGATGTACAAGGAAATGAGTGTGAGATAATGTTTTCAAAATAGACCATGACACTTTCACTGCCTGGGGTCCATGGTATTCTGATGAGTAACGTCTGTCCTTATCAATGCGCCGTGTGATTCATGCTCAGGACCCATACAGCTGTTAGCGGGGTCCAAATGCCAGCCAACACCACCATGCCTGCCCCATTGTGAGGAGCAGCCATTGTTAACAGATGTAAACCTAAATTTGCTCCCTCAAGAACAACAAAAAAATGTTTGTCTTGTTTTCACAGCTCTCCCTGAACAAGGCACCCTGGGCAAGAGAGTTTTGGGGTACAAACACCTTCCTGGGGTGCCACCAGCCCAGTCATGGGGCCAGAGTGGCACTGGTGGCCCTTCACAGCTCCCTTGGCACCAGACCTGTGTCCTCCCTCCACAGGGCTGTGTCCTCACAGCACAGCTATTGCTGGCACCAGCACAGAATCCAGGAGGGCATTTCTGGGCTAAATTAAAATTCTCTTATTCTGGAGACATGTCAGCTCTTCCACATTGCCAGGACAGCCAAGCACATGGTATGAACTGCTGCAGGGAAAGAAGTCAAAGACAAGAGGTATATGGAGAAGAGGAGCACAACTGGAAGAGTGAAAGCCATATCCAACCGGATGTTGTTGTCCTTGTCCTGATAAACTGTCTGAAAGGTCTGGCACTAAACCCAGCTGGCCTTGTGTGAAATGCATCTTCACAGAAGGTGGAGTGATGCTGAAATACTTGTAGAAGCCCACATCCCACACCATGAGTGGAAAGAAAATAATTCAAGGCATGAAAAAAACCACAGCATCTTCTGATTAGAAAGACACAAGCCATGCTTTTGGTGCCATGGTACACATCTTCATATAGTCAATTTTTACAGTAGCAATAGAAAAGCTTTTGTTCCACAAAAATAATCTTTTACATCAAAAATGTTATTTTCTTATTCATTTCTCTGGATAGATAGTACATGTCAGGCAAAACCTCAAAATCATATAATTCCCCACCCCCCCAAAACACATTTTTTCTTCACTCAGTCCTAGCTTTTCTTCCCCCATTTCCCCTCATTTACCTTTCTGCATAATAAAAAATGTAATGTGGAAAATAAGGAAAATCAGATTACGTATCTAAATAGATGGACAACTCCTCAGACCCTTTCACAGACCAGCCAGGATTTGGAGTAGAGTGAAGGGGGAGGGAAGCAGCTCAGTACAGGTTACCTGTGTCGCATTATGCTCAGGAATTACTTTTTCTTACTTGAAAGAAGTTACTAGGTAAAAGGAATTTCAGGGTATACTGACGGTCTTTCCAACCAGATACTCTCCTTCATGAATCATTTCCTCTGAAGTTAAGGAGATGAGGTACACAATCGTATCATTGCACACGCTTGTATAAAAGGTACAAAAGGCCTTTTCTTTTAAAGTTAATAGCAGGAGAAGGAAATAATCTCTTCTTTTTTACAAGAGAATAGTTTCATTGTTCTGCCCACATACTTTATTTGTTGAACCGACATCTGTAATAGTGAAATGGAAGAGGAAAGGGAAGCGGATGAGAGAAATAAGTGAATTAAAATATTTGGGATAAGCTTTTGGAGAACACTATACGACTATGTTTGAGTAAACTTGACATGATCTAAGCAATAGTACAAATAATCAAACACTGAAGGAAAAAGTCCACTCTGATCTGGTTGCAAACATTGACCTCTCTCATACATCACCCTTCCTACAGTGTTATTCTAATTTGCTTGTAAGGCTGTTCCCTGAAGGCTCAATTCCTCTTTGTGCATAGACAAAATTTCCACTGCGGGCTCAGAGAGTTGTTTTTTACTGTAATGTGTTTGTTTCTGACAGCAGCTCACTGTGCTGGGTTAACTCTCTCAACTTAAATTTCGTTCTTCAGTTTGAAATGCCCCGTGGGGTTCACACCATACTGTTATGGATGGTGCTGAAAATATCTACTCCACAGCAGGGCTGAGCAGTCTCGTCCTTATCTCCAAACCAGAGTCCAGGTGAGGTGGCAGCCCCATGACCTTGCAAGGTATGAACCAACATGTGGGTGAAGAGAGCCTTTACGTCCCATTTGTGCTAGAGAGGACCAACACATGCCCAACACCAGCATCCCCAAGCCACTGTTGCTGGGGGTGAGGTCCTGCCATCACGAGAAGGGGGATAACTCATGCAGAACAGGGTTGTCTGGTGAGCCAGCAGATGTCTGGCTCAGTGGCTCTGCTCCTGCTGCCAGGCACCGGCATTTTTGGTGGAGAGAAGAAGGCTAAACTGCAACGGAGAAAAAAATACCCCAAGTTTTGCAAAGTTCTGCTGACGAAGGCAACAGTCCTTGCTTCTTTCCTTGTGCCAAGAATCTTGCTGAAACAACAAGACTAAGGACCTTGCATAGGAAGTTAGAAGAATTTGCTGCTGTGCAAGGAAGCCCCCCAAATTTTGCTGGTATTCCTCAGCAACGTCCCTGCTTGTTAAATATTCTTCAGGTGTAATGTGAGAGATAGGTTAATTAGCACATACATTTTTATGTGGACCAGCTGTCTACTCTGTCTGTTGTCAGAAATGCAAAGTCCTCTGGGAATCCCTATGAGAAAACAGACTTTGTCTTCTAGGAACAGAATGGTTTTCTTTTAATATCCACTTCAACTGTAACTCATTTAGCTTATAAATCTTGACAACAGATTCTGGCCACTGATGTATTGTTTTCTTATGCTAAGCCTTTTTTCTCTCCTTCCTCCTCGGATACCTTATACTCTGTGTTTAAATGTGAGACACAGCTGCCTCTGCCAGCAGGAGTTCACATTATAAAAATCACCAAGATTTACGCAACAGGTGTTCTACCAACCCACTGAGCTAACATTTTCTCCATGCAACGAAACAATATGCTGGGCTGGGATAAAAAATAAATCAAATTAAAAGAAGTAGAAAACATTTGCTGGTTGCAGATTAGACTTGGCGCAACTTCAATTTAAGAGCTGAGTCTTTATTTTTCTCTTGCAGGAAAACTAAAGAGCTTCCATAGAAGTGGATGGATGACAACTCTGGGACAAGGCTTAGTAGAAGGAGGATAATTGGGAAGAATCTTCTTTTAAAATATATGCATATCAGTTGTCCTGATGCCACTTCATTGAATAGTCTAGGGACGTGTAAAAAGCAACAGAAACAAGGTCACAGGCTAATGTGTTTCAACTTCCTGCAACTTTCAGTCTTGTAAGATTTTTCCAGTCCATGATGTGCAGAGCACTAGGTAGAGATTTTTAAGCGTACTGGCTTTTGTTTTCTCTTGTAGCCCCTTTTTGAAGATCCTTCAATTACCCACAGACCACAAGTTTAAAACCATTGCTCCAGCCAAACAAGCATCATTGCTGATTAGAGATCCTCTCACACCCCAAAAGCTGAAAACAGCTACTAATAGTTTTAAAATATATGCTGTGTGTACACACTATACACATATATAGAGAGTCTATATATAATGTAGAATGTTATTATATTTAGACACATGATACATAATATTATAGCTAAAATGGCCCTGCTGCCAGGTAGTTGCAGAGAGAGGAACACTAAGTGTTTTATTCAGTGCAGTAAAGGAACATGCAAAATTGCATACAATATGTATATAAGAGACACGTTGACACTTGGTACTCAAGCTTTCAACTGGATCAGATTAACAGTCCCTCAGGAGGTAGGGTTACAAGCTCAGGAAATGCTTGAGCACTTATCTGCATGCTTTATTCTGACAATGTGTTGGGAAGCAGAAAGTGGGGACAGCAAGAAAAACAGCCATTTCACACAGGAAATGCACAGTACAGAAAATGGCACCTGAATTCTTGGAGCGGAATCCTGCTCTTCACACTTAAAACAAAGCCAGATTTGAAGGCTCACAACCCTCTGCAAAGAGGATTTCCACCCTGGGCACATCTCCCCATCTCCTGCCTCCCCCCACGGCCAACACTATGTGCTTGAATTGGCTTAATTCACACTCAGGAGTAGGTAGGACCGTGC
The DNA here is from genome assembly GCF_047716275.1 of Strix uralensis. NCBI lineage: Eukaryota > Metazoa > Chordata > Aves > Strigiformes > Strigidae > Strix > Strix uralensis. Next base: position 43,202,857 of record NC_133976.1, read on the forward strand.
TCCCCTGAGAGTGGTGCAATTTTAAAAACAGGTGGTGTTTCAACCTGCCTTCTCCAAAGAGATTTATGACAAGAGATTTCAAGCAAAGAAAGAAAACAAACCAAAAAGGAAAACTGAAAAAAATCATCATTGGTTTGCCCACAAGATGGCTGATCCGAAGTGTGATCATACAGAAAAGACAAGGCAGTGCTGACCGTGACCATACATATGTGTGTCTTTAATGTGTCTTTAATGCTATTAATATATTTAAAGTACAAAGTCTTGAACACTGTATCCAAATCAGAGGATTCACTATCAAGCCATGTAAAGAAAAACATGCCAAAAACATCCCAAACTAGGGAAAAAAATTAAAATATGGAAGGATTTTATTTTTGAAGTACAGTCACTTCATGTTACTGACTTGTGGGTACCCAGCAGAAAATTGGAGCATTGTTAAGAAACTGGGCATGGTCCAACCTGGAAAACCATTGTGCAACTTCAAAATTATCTTATATCCCCTTTTCGGTTATTGCTGATTGGCTCAGCAAGATAAACTTGCTGCCTTTCAGTAGTCACAACGGAAGCAAAACCTCCAAGAGTTACTGTGCACCTGAACAACAGTACTGATAAACTCCTAAGGGAAGTAAAAAGAAGTGTCTCCAGCCAACTGTTGACTGTGAGGATTTAAAACTCTTCTGAAACATATGTTGCACACTCAAGCTTTTCCTATGAATTACAGTTAGCTGTTCTGAGTATACTGAAGATATATGAGAAAGTCTTAAAGTCCTAAAGTGAATGGAGGGATTATATTCATTAATACTGTGTCACAGAGCTCTAAATCCCTGAGGATGAACAATACCTTCCCCCAAGTGTGACAATTGCTGTTGCAATTTGGAGTGCCTCTTTGCTAATCACAATGCAACCATCAGCACTAAAAGAATCCAGCACAGGACGTGACATTATTAACTCAACCTTTGTCTTTCTGCAGTGATCGGAGGTGGCTATGGATTGCTTTCAGAGGAAAGGATCTGGCCTTCAGATGTGTGAAATGCTGAGACTTCACGCTGCCTGTTATTTTAAAAACAAGGAAGTGTCTGTCACCGTCAGCAGGGCAGCAGCAAGACCCTCTCTGCTGGGGGAGCTGCTCTTGCATCGCCCATTGTGCTTGCAGGAGGCCACAGGTGGGTAGTTTGTTTTGTGCTTTCTGGTCTTAAACAAAGCCTCCTCTCCTTGCTACGTGGTTGGTTTCTCCGGTCGCAACCACAGGCAGGATCTCACCACTGTGTGTCAGCCTCCCAGCAGCCAAGCTCCCCCGTGGCCATGCTCCATCGGTGAGCACGACCCCATGCAGGGAGATGCTGCCAAAGACGATCCTGCTTTGAGCCCAGCACAAAGCCCTGCTGCAGTGGGAAGGCCATAACACACAAGCACAGTGCTTTCCTGGGCAGCCCCCAGCATCACCACCTGCCAAGGCAGGGGGGTTGGATCCCCAGGCAGGCTCAGCCTGCAGCATCCCATCGATAGCGGTGCAGCCCCTCCACTGCTGGGGTCCTCCCCCTGGCCGGCAGCCCTCAGGGTCACTGTAAATGGAGCTGCTTTGGCCAAAGATAAATTATTCCTACAGGGTGTAACACAGCACAATTTCTCAAGGGCAGTCAGGGACGTATTTTGCCGGCAGCAGAGCATGGTTCGGCCTGTCACTACCTCTGCCATGGAGAGAGGGCTGCGGGTTTGTCCCCTGCTCACTGCAGCAAGCACAGCACACTTGGAAGCAGCCTTGGCAGGAGGCCTGAGCCTCCTAGCCCTCTGCACCTCAGAGTGAGCCCTGGGAGCAAGCCCTCCCCTTGCCTGCCTTTTCTGCCTGCTGAAAGTGAACGCACCATATGTTATCCCCTTGTAGCTCATCTCCCTTTAACTAGAACTCCTGTTTTACACTGACAGTTACCACTGTAGGGCCACGGCCTTGTGGTGGTGGCACAAAAGGCTGAGCAGAAAGCTCCATGCAGCTCCAGGACGATGCTCAGATGGATGCTCTGTCAGTGAAACAGCTGGGAATATTATTTGGAAGTGGCTCACCCAGGAACCACTGTCAGCTGACACGCTACCCTTCTACTTTTAGCCCCTCAGACCTCTGCCCTCCATCTGGACAAGCAGGGAGATACATGACTCTGGCTTCAACAGGAGCACTCCCACGCTGGGGTGGGGACGGGATGGGCACATTTCCCTTGCAGATGTCCAACAGCCGAGAGGGACCAGGCATCTGCAGCATGGGCAGCACCGGGGACGTTCAGGTTCCACTCCATCAAATGTGGCTGGACCCTGCCGAGTGCCAGAGAAAGCCCAGCCCCAGCTCCTTCCACCTGTCCTGGTGCTGCCAGCTGCACAGATGCCAGGACGAAGGGACACGCTGGAAACCTCAGAGGGGTCTGGCAAACAAAAAGCCTGACTCACCACTGCAGTTCCTAGTAGTCCTAATGGCAGCAATAGGGAGCATGGGGGAAACAGGGCAGCGAAAATAAATAGCTCTTTTCTGGAGGAAGTTCTGAACATTTTAGAGCTTGTAGCTGGGCAGCTCTTCTGGAAAACATTTTAATACAGGGAATTAGATGTTTTCCCTGAAAGCCTGCACTAAAACTGAATCTCTTGAGTGAGAGGATGCATCCTTCAGGGCATAATTTGTTGATGTTATTTCAAAAGTGTTGAGGTGGGTTACAACCTCTCTTAGCCTCTCAGTCCTTTTAGTTTTTATACTCTGCACTGTGGGGATGGGCTTAAATTCTATGTTTTTGCAGCTCGTAACACAGCGGTACCATACTGGCTCCTTGATGTTAAAACATAGACAGAACACTGTGGCAGCATCACTTCTGCACTAATGTGGAAAATTCATTCCAAGGGGTAATCAGTCCTGCCTCAAGACCTCCGTTTTATCAGGTTACTCCCCTTTTGAAAATCTTTCCCCTTCCATAACAAACAGGCATTTCAAACACAAGCCCATCTCGCTAACAGACAAAGGTGCACTAGGCTTCCCTCTATTATTTTGCTATGCGATACTTGATTTGCCATCGAGGCAGTCATACATGTGAGTCCTTGCAATACTTCCAGGAGAAGCAGGGTTTCTCAAAAACACGGTATACAATACCTACAGAACCAACAATTTTAAGTAAACCAAGTTATTTGTGACCAGGGATGCGAAATGATGATGGTAACTTGGCTGCAATGTCCAAGGGTCACTTAGGACCTGAAGGTCTTTTGCTTGGAGATCATTGCCACTCCAGGCTGCTCTTCCATGACTCACTCTGCAAACCAACCTCATTGCCACAGCCAGGAGGAAATGATTCATAAATACTGACCTTTCCCCTTGCCACCCCTGCAAAATGAGGTCTGTGTATAAGCACTCACAGAGCTGGAGCCATGGGAATTACAACTAGATAAACCATCCACTGACAACAACATCACGCAATTGCTTCCCTGCCTGTGCTAATGGCAGAGATGTTTGCTGTGAGCCGGGCACACTCACAGAAGAACAGATGTGGGGCAAAACAGGACAATTAGGCAGGGAGAAGGTGAGTCAGAATGGGAGGTCAAGAGGGAAGGGTCAGAGCTGGATGAAATCCCTTGGTCTCCTCTTTGCAGATACTATGAAGTCAATGTCTTGTAGAAAAATAGACACACTTAGAGTTAATAAAACAGATATCCTTCATGCCACACTTGGTCTGTGGGATTCAGAGTGAGAGACCAGCAGTCATTAAAGAATAATATTGCTTTGTTATTATTTGCAACATCCTCAGGACATAGGATGCCCAGTCCTGGGTGACCAACCTGCTGCTGATGTGCTGCACAGACACAAGGTGATGAGGGGTTGTGACTCAAAGTGCTCTCAGCCCACACTCCTGTCTCCAGGGGCCGGTGCAGCAGAAGGGAGGCAAACACAAGGAGGAAGGACAGATTCCTCTTTGTCTCCCTTGCGAACCACCCTCACAACCTAGGAGGTCCTTACTGCTTCCAGGCAGAACTCTCATCAAAACTTCCCAGTTTAAACATCCAAGAATTAATTTCAGTCTGAAAACAAAGACAACCAAAATGAACCAGGCTTTCCATTTCTTTATCACACCCTGTTGGGCTTGACCGCTGCCCATCAGAGTGGTATTCCCAGGGCTTGCAGCATGCCTCATACAGCTATAACAAGAAATGGCTAATTAGACAGTCAGGAATGTCACCAGGACCTGGTAAATGAGACTTGCTCCATAGTTTTAAGTCCGTACTTCTATGAGGAGCTGCCACAGAGGAAGATAGTAATGGCAAACCATTCACTCTTCTTTAGTGAAAGTTGCCTCTAACAACTAGGTGTCTAGGTACAAGTTACTCTTCATGTACCAGATATAATGGACCCTCCACATTTGGACATGGCGATTGCAGTGGAGGGTATAACAGCCAACGTGCGCTTGCAGGGAAAGCATCAGTCTTCAGAGGTGGGAATTTTCTTCAAGTTGAAATGTTAGGGCCAGACCCAGCTCCAGCATATAGCTGTGACTAGACTGCGGCGGGGCGGGCAGGCGGCCCCCAGCATGGCAGGTTGCTGCAGTCACCGCTGTGCTGGGGTTTGGGGTGGCAGCCCCCCGCACAGCATCGCCCTGGCACTCCCCCAGCCAGCCAGCCAGCCCCGCAGTCCCTGGTGAGGGGATGGGGATTTGCAGTGAGGGCAGGGCAGGTAGGACCAGAGGGAAACCTCATCCCCATGTGAAGGTGGGTTAAGCACCCGGTCCTGCTCCCAGCACCCCAAGATGAATTTGGACTGTCACTTGTTCCCCCCAGCACTGGCAATGTCTTTGCAAAGGAGGAGGTAGCTGTGAAACCACCCTAAGTGTGGGGCGCAAAGAGTGCTGCTGCCCAGGTGCAGGCAACTGCCTGACAGAGCATCCCCAGGGCAGCCATGGGGTTTATGGTGCCACCTCCTCCATGGCCCCACTCCCCGGGAAGCGGCTGCCCCGCGCAGCTCTCATCACAGGCTGCATGGGGCAGTGTGTCAGGGCTTGCGGGCAGCCTTGGGGACGGACAGCATAAACGTGACCCTGGCAGCAGGGGCTGGCTCAGAGGCAGGGTGAGCAACAGAGGAGAAGACAGCTCAGTAATATTTATATTGCTCAGAGAAAAGACTTATTAGACAGCTGTTGGCGAGCAGGTGGAGGTACCAAGATGACCCAGGCTTTGCAGTTTAAGAGCAGCTCTGGGGAACCAGCTACCAAGAGCAACATTTCAGCCATACAGCATCCAGCTCTGCCAGTAAGGACAGAGGTTTCCCCTCCGCTGCCCTCAAGAAGCATGTTCCCAACTGCAGCATCCTGATGGCGGAGCAGCACCATCGATGCCTGCTGAGTGAGGGAGGCCAGAGGGGCTGGAGCTGGGGTACCAGCAGCCTGGGAAGCCCAGGCCAGAACAAACTTGCCTCTTTGGGAACAGCCCTTGGGGCAGCCATGAGTGCCTTCCCCCAAGGGGCTCAGGGGGGCAACCCTCGGCTTCGCACCTGCATGCATGCTGCTGCATGCGTGCGTGGCAGCTTTGCAACACGAAAGCAAACAGGCTGGAGCAGGGACGAAGCTACACTGCAGTCAGGGGACTGGGGAGCCCATTCCCACCCTCAGGGCAAATTTTGAGCAGGTATTGGCACATCAGGATTTGCATAGGTTTACCTTGAGGAGGAGCAGCCTGGGTCTGTTGTTGCAGACTATGTTCCCTTTGGTAGGTGCCCTCTCCTAGGGTGCTATCTAATACTGCCACGCTTGTTTTTCCACATTTTTATTAGCAGTAGCATGAGAAACTACTCATAAAACTCTGTCATTTCTGCACTGTGGTTAAGAGGCCAAAAGCTATTCCTCCTGCAGAGGAACGTAAGTAATGTGAAAGATGACAGAATTTAATCATTAATGAGCAACACACCTATTTTATTACTACTGACTGATTTTGAATTCCAAAAGATAATCAAGAAAGTGAAATGGTGTTGAAATGGTTGCTACAGACTCAGGCCCAGGTCAGATGTCCCTTCAGGTGTACACAACTGGGGACCATGTGTCAAACAAGCTCTTTCTTCAACATCTGAACAAGTGCTGGAGTTTCTTCTGGGACCTACAAGACCCTATTGTCAGAAATCACCCTATCAGAGGGGGAATACCGGAATATCTGAGGTTTTTTCTTTTAGGTCCCTGCCTTTTGTTCTCTCAATAATCAAGCAGCTAAAACAAATTATGAAAAACGCAAATTAATTATTTTAAAATGTCTTTTTCATATTGGCAATAGGAATAGGATCCCAAACTTTCTATTTTGATCCCAGACTTTCTACAGGGACAAGTCCTTCACTGAAGTCAATGAAATTTTGTCATAGATTTCAGTGGTGCCATAATTTTACCTCTAGAGCTTTACTTATTATTTTCCTGAAGGCCCTGTTCACTTTAGCTGTTCCTTCTAAATTTTTGGAAAGGTTTAATCAGTGCTGTTACCACAGTAAAGGCAGCTGCACCAGAAGCCCCAAGAGCGTGTCCGTTCTGGGTGGAAGAGATCTCCACGAGGTTGGGTGGTGTCAAGGAAAGCCAGGTTTGGTCTTTGCTAAAGCCTCCTCCAGCATGTTTTGAAATCTATTAGAAAGACTCCCTCAGATGTTAGCATGGTATCTGATTACAAGGGTGGGGAGGGGCAAGGATAAGCCTTGGTGTCCCATATCCTCAAGACCTTCAGGTGGAGCCATTGCTTTTGAGCACCGTGCTTCTTGAGCCATTTCACCAATGCATGGCTCCCACTGAAGGACTGAGGCTGCGCATGTGCTGACGGGTAACACTCAGGCTGAAGGGCAAATGTTAAGGCATGGCATGCCCTTCCCTCTGAGGCAGCCTGTGTGATTAAGAGATCATATTGCCAAGGAGGCCGGCAATTAATCAGAGAAAGAGGTGTGAATTAGGCAGCCTCTTCAACTCTTTCCCTCCACATGCATAATGACCGCCAACAGCAAATCCATCCTCTGCAGAAAAGCCTTGCATGGTGCCAGGGGACCACAGAGGAGGAATCTGAGCTATTTCTCGATGTCTCCATTAGGGACTCACCTCCTTTCGGGGGCATCTGGGCTCTGGTATCTGCCAGGGAGCCCTTAATGTCCCACTGCTCCCATGACCCACCCTGGGGGTGCACACATTTCCACTTCTGTGCATGCCTCCATGAAACAGATGTACAGGCTTTAATTTCGCAAGCAGAGCAGACTCCAGAGCTTTGCAGTCCTCGAATATGAAAAATTCTAGTATTAAGCACTCCCCATGTCCTGATCTGAAAGATGCAGGAATATGACAGCTTCTCGAGGGTGTGCAGTTATTGAACATCTCTGGCTGTTCAACAGACTAATTTTTCCTCACTCCTACCACTTCACTTGCACACGTGTCTGTGAACATGAAGGATCTGAACACCCTGAGTAGGTGGTGTGCAAACCCGGGAGCTGAAGATTTCTTTGAAGCTGATAACAAACATAAGAGCAAGGTTTCTTGGAGGAGGGAGGGGACTTCTACAAAAATTGAGCTTTCCTCTTCAAAAAGCCATTAAAGGGTAAGAAGGGAGAGCAGCAACAGGATTCATAAAAGCTGAGGATTTTTATGGGCTGGGAGTCGGCAGCAATTAAAATAGCAGACTGCAGTTTGAGCTGTTTAGCCCACTGACACTGTAGCATCTGTAGCAGCACTGTTAAATAGACCAACAGCATTAAATTGCAGATACAGCTTTCTAGTGTCATGTAGTCAACATCTGGGTGCTGAAAACAGCTGTATCCTGGTGCTTTCATGCACAGAAACAGGGGTGTGACTCATGAGTGCCACTAAATCTGGGCTAACCCTGACAGCTCCAGAGAAAGCCATGCTATTAGGAGTTAGGCACCTGCATAAGAATCAAGCTGAACGAGGTACTGGCCCTCTGACATGCATTTCTCCATGAACTGGGAATTCTTTAGGTTATGAAAGCATTTTTCTTTGCCAAATGGTACATACAAACCTTGCCACCCTGAGCCTGCCTCTCCCAGGCTGCAGACCAGGGACCTACTGGATTTTACAGCAGCTGTGTAAAGTCAAGGTTAAAGAAAGGCCACAAGGCACAGGACTGGAAGACCTGTCAAGGGTATCACATAAATAAACTGTGCTTTTAGATCCATCCTTGCTTTCAGTGCACCTTAACTCTTCCCTGCAGCAGAAAGACAGCAGTGACAGTGGCCAAGGCAAACCAGATTTTACCTTAATCAACTGACATGCGGGAAGCAATGTTAGCAGCTGTGAGAGGGGAAGCACAATCTCGTCTCTTTAACGTCTGCAGATACTTTTCAATGACTGCAGCAAAGGTGTGGTAATAAAAAAAAAAGAGACACCCCTGAAGGACATCAGTGCAGGATTGCCATTGTAGGGCTTTGCCTACCAAGTACCCCTGGCCCAGTTTAGGGCAGGCTATGACAGCTGAATTAAGAGCAAGCCCCAGCTATGCCAGAGTTTCATTTTATAAGGGCAAACCTAATAGATGATGGCTGCATACAGACTGAACAGAGGACATACCTGTGACTGCTTAAGGGCTACCATACCTTTACAAGGCACTAGCCTCATCAGTGAGGTACACAAAATGGATGGCTGAACAGCTGCTGGCGTTGCGGTTTGCAAACCTCTCCCACTAAATGCTGCATGCTAAACTCAGAGATGAGCAAGGGAAAAGGGGGCTTGAGAAAGAGTAAGCATATCCAGAGCTCAGCAAAACTAAATTACTTCTCCCAAATTCAGCTTTATTTAAGGTTTCGACTCCATTTTGAGTGAATGCTTTGAAAAAAATCCTTAAGAGAATACTCTGAAAATTAACCATTAAATCCACTCAGATTCAGTTCACTTAAAACATTAGGAAATCAAAGCCAGCAAAATTATCTTTGTAGACATGCCAGCCTGGCAGATATATATAAGCTTTCTTTTTATGCAAGCTTTGCATTGTGTTAGAGCCCAGCTATTGCTCAGAACAACAATTAAAGACTACATTAAGGCTACCTGCGTAAGCACTTACACTTGTGCTCACCGAGCTTCAGCAGCAAAAGAAATTGCTGCAGACTTTCAGCTAACGGGAAAATGACCAAATTGTTTCTTTAGGAAAAGAAAATACCTTTTGGTAGGTGGCTCTGTGGCCGAAACATGCAGAATAAGGGAAAAACTAGGAAAAAAAAGAAAAGACCTCAACCCTGAAAATAAAGGTGCCAAGCATGCATGCTACACTCCCACATCTGGGCCAGCTAGCAGGCATCAGGCAAGGGGACCTCTGTTCTTGAGATACAAGCAAAGAGTTTATCTATCTCGCACATTCAGCTCAGAGCAGCTTCCCCCCAGCCACAGTTCAAGACAGGTCAGCAGAGCTGTTTCTGAGGTTACTAACAGCAGAGCTACATGGATGGAGGTGTTTTGGGAGAGCCCTGTTAAGCTTTCTGGAGAAGCTCTCGGTCAGCTGCTCCATTCTCCATCCTAGCACTCGCACAACTGCGGCGAGGAACGGCAGCACTGGTGAAGCCACCAGCAAGGCAGTGGCATGGCACATCCCTGGAGGGCTAGTGAGTGCCTTTGAGATCATCTACGACAAAGCCTCATTCACATGCACACATGTCTTTGGAGCAGGGGTGGCCCAGGAAGGCTTCTCCAATCAGATATAACCAGCACCATCAGGACAGAGGCGAGCCCTGAGACCCCCCGGCTGCCTGCCCTGAGTCACCCCAGGAGGCACCTCCTGCCCGCCGGAGCCCCTCCTCGGCCTTCCTCCCAGATGACTAAGGATGATGGGGAGGATGGCAGGGAGCTGATCGCCAGTGGCTGCAGTTTCACAACGTGAGACGTCTGCAGGCCGTGACTGCAAGCTTCTAAGCCCTCAGGAAACACAGAGAAACAATTTCCAAATTGTTTAGGAGAGATTGTAGCAGCTTCCCTGGGGCAACAGCTAAATGCTCCTTTGCAGCTGTTGCTCTCTGGGCTAATTCTTAAAAACAGGAGCGAGCCCATGGATTTGCTGCAGAAATGATCTCAGTTTCATCCCAGACATATCCACCCAGTGAGCCGTCATCCTCCCTTTTATGCAAGCTACTGTCTTTTCTCTAACAACGAGAATGGGGCGGGGGGAAATAGCTTATTAGTGATAATTACGATCATTTTATAATGTCTTACTGCCCTCTCAGCTACTAGATACCCCTCTTAGTTCCCCACCGCTCAGTTTGTGCCTGCAGAATCGTAGCAGTCACTCTGCAGCTTCATAGGCCTGACTCCGCCTCTGCTCAGAAAGAGATCAGCCAACTATTGCTTTTCATCTTCCTCAGCTCTGGAAGGACAGACCGTCTGTTTTAGAGCCCCCCCACCCTGAAACAGCAGCCTTTTCCCAGGCCGGCTGGGTGCCCTGGTGAGGAATGCTGACAATCTGCCATCCAGGAGCAGAGCTGTCAGCATTACTTCCCTACTGCTGAGCCCTCAGTCATCACTTGCATGAAGGGTAAGTATGCAGCCCGCTGCCTTGTGACAAGAGCTGTGACTTTGTTTAGGAGCCAAGCACTAGGAACGAGTACCAGGGAAATGTGGCTTAGTGGAACAGGAAACATTAACAATCAGTGATAAAAAAGAAAAAAGCAGACAGTACGTGTCTAACTCAGCTGGAAGCACCACTCTGCGACTAGCTAAGAGTAGTGACAGCCCCCCAAAAAGCCAATAAAGAAATAGCTTTTCCACTTCAAGGCTGACTTTTAAAAGAACAGAGTAAATTTTCTCATGTACATCTGCATACAAGAAAAGCCCCTAAGCAAAGTTGCCTGCACATTGCAGTAACTGCTGGCACAGGAAAAAGGGCATGGAGTTTTCAGCTTCACAGCTGGTTTAAGGGGCTGTTGCGAAAGCCCACAAAGATGGACTCACATAGTTCCATCACCCTCTGGCAGCAGGTTAGGTTAAACCAGTTGTCTATGAGCTACCACAGCTTTGGGCATAAATTACATTTTTTTCTGGTAGAAAAAAACACGATTGGGATAAGCGTTTCTGGCTAAAAGGATTTCTCTCAAAACTCATTTCTGTGTGAAATAGTTCAAGTGATAGAGGAATGGTGGAGAGAAGAAAATTATTCCCCCTTTTTTTTTTTCCTTCATGTGTTTTAGTTAAGGCGGTTAGCAGGCTGGAAAAGCTGCATTAACACCAGATTCATATCTATACAGTCCTTTCAAGTTGTTACGGGGTTGATAACCTCTGTCCTTCTAACCCACAGTAAATAGAGGAGCTTAATTGCTCCGGAAATGGGTAACAACTCACAGATCCCTTCACTCCTAGCATGCTGTTTGCACAACGCCTAGTGCTGGGAATAACCAGAAGCCGATTTAATCATCTGAAGTAATCCCAAAACTCTACTAAATCCCATGTGAAACTTAAATGTTTTGTCTTGCTCTTATCTCCACTGGGCAAGTAGCTGCTCCACAATGATTTTTTTAAGGCTGGAACTTACCTGGCAGTGCAGTCACTCATTTGGGTCTCCATCCAAGGACCTGTGGCACTGCCAGGGGCCTTGAACACTGCATTTGCAGTTGGTTCTAAGGAAGGTCCCTACCAAGCACAGAAAATGAAGGACCTCTGCTGCAAGAGACAGCGTTTCTCACACAGGGACAGGGACCTTGCCTATGGATGGAATGCTGCTCTCCATCTCCCAAGGCATGACCTTGGGCAGGCAGCACGGGCTCTCCGGTCCCGAGTTTCCTCTTCTCTAGAACAGAGATATGATATACAAGTGGGCTGAGAGCCTTGCAGAGAGGTGCTATCGCCGGTACAGGGAGTTATCGTCCCAGGCCCAGGTCCAAAGCACACAGCAACATGAAGGAGAGCCATGCCCTCAAAGGACCCTGGCTCTGGCATCCAAGCCAAGAACAGGCTGGATTTATTCTCTGAGGGAATCGCAGGTTTGCTGCTGTTACTACATGCCATACTTTTACCTTTGTAAATGGCAGTAGGTGCAAAAGATCCCGAATGCTGGACGACAAAACCCAACAGAAATTATGGTTAATGAAATAATCTCCTCCTAAGCAGTATATGACGGAATTCTCCTGCAAGTTATAATCAAAACCATATGTACAGTCATAAATATCAGAGATATTTACAAAACACTGACAAGATCTTAAAAACAAAAGCAGTGATTTCCTCATCTCGCTGGAAGCCTTACAAAACGTGGGGTAGATTGTCTCGTTTAAAATATTCTGCTGACCACAGAGCTTCACTGTAATGGTTAGTCATTCTATATGTATTTACTGCTTCGGTTAATCTACTATAGTCAGTTACAAACTATTGCAAGTCGAAGATTATGAAGCAGGGTCAATAAAAATTTTGTTTATGTGAAATCCACTGTTGTCGTAGCAGTTTTACACAAAAGGTAAATCAAACTCCCATCCAAACAACCACTTCGCCTGCACTGGCACCTGGCATCACTACAGACATCTAGCAGAATTACTGGAAAGGCTGTAAAATTGGCCAATTTAAAGTGGTTGTGATTAGTCTATACTGGGGTAAATGCCTCTGCTTTGATGTTTTTCTAAAAACCTAAACAAAACAAAACAAATACCAAGCACTTAAGCATAGAAGCCTCACCTCTGGCTTTGCCTACAAAGTCTCTTAAGGGCAACTTGTAGGCGTTGCAATCAAACCAGGTTGTTGATGCAAAGCACAAGCTTCATGTGGGTGCCAGTGAGCAATACAACCTCATTTCCCAGCACCTCACCCAGGAGCTGATGCCCCTTTCCTTGTAAATTCAGTGTGTACCATTAGGCCAAGACTCCACAAGTAACTGAACCTCATCGTGAGGTCCCAAGCAACTCCCAGGTCCTTTGGGTGTCAGGACACCTTGAGGGTGTTCAGTTCTTAGCAGGACCAAAGTCACCATCTTTTGCTCTGCCTGGCTTCAGCACGGAAGGCACGAAGCAACGCTGTGAGTAGCATGTAACAGTTATGCAGCATTTCCAGGGTCCTTACTTCACACATGAAAAATACCCCAGTGGCAAGACAGAAAAAACATTATCACAAACACCTATAATACTCTCTATAGCTTTATAAATTTGAAATAAGCTTTTTTTAAAAGACTTAAGTTGATAGACTTCACAGCAGTTAATTTAAAAAACAAAACAAAACATGGAAAGGTGAGGAAAGTCATTTAGGCACTTTCTAGGAAGGACTGAGATGCTGCTGCTTAGAAACAGGCAGTCAAAGCAGTGAAGACTTTAGCTTAGTTCTGATTTAAGTTCCATCACAAAGAAAATTATTCCATTTCAGCTGTGTTGTAAATTCAATGAAATTGCAAGAAACTGTTCTGGTCTAAATTTAGTTTCAGAGGGGAAAGAAGACATTTAGATTGGTGGCCTTTCATATTTTATTTTGCTTGGAAAACACAGGCATTCCTTCTTATTCCTCTCTCCCTCATTTCACTGGAAAAGATGAAACACCAGCATGTCAGTGTTATCCTGACTACACTCCATTGCTACTGCCACAGACTATGGGCAAAGGTCTTGCTTCTAGGATTTCATTCCTCATTTTCTACAAAGAAAAAGAGAAGGAGCCACCATTTTTGCAAAAGGTCAAAATCTGTCTTAGTCTGGAAAAATTCCTGTTAATTTCAATTGATTTTGAATCAGGCCCAGATTTTACCTCTGTACCTCACATTGATCCCCAAGGTTCAGCATTCTTCCTATCCTACTTTGGATAAGACAAAATTTTTGAGAAAACCCTATTAAGACAATATTCCCCACTAGGAAAATAATGGCCCAGTTTCTAAGACCATTTCATATGTACCATGAATATGTGAGCAGCCTTATTTTATACCCTCTTAGTCAAAACTTAAAGCAGAGAAACAAGTTTTTGATGCACATTTATAAAGATATGACCACTGGATGCAGGAGCAGAAACAACAACAAATTATTAAATTCTTATTCTACTATATGTATGCCCTTACAGAGATACTTATTTATCACTGTTATTAAAAGCTCGTAAGGGACATCTCTAAAAGCTGTAAGCAACAGCGAGCCCTTCAATAGACTATAAATCCACAGATGCTTAACTGGCTTTTCAAAGCTGCCAAGCACCAGTGCTTGTGAGAGATCAGCTCTTTAAGCCATCATTTGTGTATCAAATATTAAGTTCAAATGCCTACATTTTGGATACTTGCTGTTGAAAAGAGAACTCATACTTGTTACAGCAATGGCCTTATAGAAGAGGTTACTGACATCTCTCCAGTGAAGACAAACAGCACCAATATGTCTAGGTCAATGCACACTGTGCCTCTAAAGGTAATACACTTTTGGAAGATCCTTAAAAATTAGGACCTGCTGCAATACAAACACACCTCAGGGGAGTTCAAAGCATCCAGATGGCTGCAGTTCTACAGAGACCCCAAAGCAGCAGAAGTCATCACACACTTTTCTTGTCATACCTCATTTATTTTCCCACGAAGCTAGAAGAGAATGGGTCAGAGGATACGCCAAATGATGGAAGTGTTCTTTCTGGACTACTTTCAGGTTACTTGAAATTCAATCAGAGTTTTTCAGTTACATAAAAAAAAGAGCAAGAAGGCACATTTAATGCTTCATTTTAGATTCCTAACGTGACACAGAGCAAGGCATTCACAGGTGAAAGATTATGAGCCTGAAGTCTGTGTCCCAAAGATCCGTTGTACATGGACTGTGACGCCAAGCAGAGCGTTACTGAAATTAGTAGGACTCGGTGTGGATGCTCACACATCACACATGGCAAGAAGTAAAACTGAGGACTCCGAGCCTCGTAATTGTGCTAGGTATCAAGATTAGTTAGAGCATCTAAGTGCGTCTTTCCTTTGGAAGGTATCTACACAGGTTCAAAGCGTTCCTCTTAGGCCCTTAGATTGAGCTTCAGACACTGGAAAAGCTTAGATCAGGCTTTAATCATAACAGATAGCCCGCCAAACAACCATTCCTCCAACACAGAGAGCTCTTTTAATAGATACCTCTTTATTTGAAATGGAATGCATTTTGAAAAATATGAAAAATAAATCACATCTCTCAGAAATCATTTATGAGTCATATTTACACACAATTTTTTTTGACGACACTGATATTTCTGCTCACAATAGGATATGCTAGAAAACATTTGGTACATCACTGCAGCTATAATTCAGAAGCTGGCATTTGCATATCATGAACCTTAAAAAAAGAGGAATTACTTCAGGATGTCACAGAGACAACATCCACTTGATCTTCCTTTTCCCCCAGTTTCTAAATTTTCTTGGTCACCACAGCTTGAATTTTCTTGCTGAATCTGCCCCTTAATCACTTTCTTTTCTAAAGACATGTAATTTTGACCTCTATGAACTGACTGTCCACACTTCTGCTACCTATACCAAGCATTTGCCTGTGTGAGTTTTACTGGCATTTTTGTTTATTCTCTAATGAAATTACTTCAGCCACAGGCTGCTGGCTTTTTTTTTTTTTTTTTTTTGTAAGGGGAAGGACAAGCTGATTTCTCTACTTGCAAAGCTCCAATAAGATAGAATATGATCTGCTGGACCTATTTTCATAGCCATTGCTTACAAGGCAGTGACAGACAGTATTTAACCAAGTAGCTCCAATGAAGACTATGCAGTAGTAGAGGGGCAAGCCAAAAAAAGCCCCGAAACTACCTCATTTATAACATCAAACAATTTCTTGGTCTAAAATTACTATCAGTCAAAAAAAATAAAAACATGGAATTTAGAGCGTGGGAAAGTTGTCGGATTGTCCATGTCAGACAATTTAGCCTTATTTATACTGACAGGGCATGAGCCACACAGTCCGACTGTCCCCAGGGAACCCCAGACAATTTGTTCCCATTCAGTTTCCAGGAGACAGTCTGGAGGCACAAGGGGGAAGCTTAATCCTTACACCCATCCCACCAACTCAGGCTGCAGGCACAGGAACAGCTCAAGGTGGATTTCATGACGTGACCGTCTCTCACATTAGGAGTTTGGCTGACACCGACGTTCTTCAGAAGTTAACATGGCAGGCAATAAAACCGGCAAAAGTTTGTGGGTGAACTACATCAGTTCAAACAGTTTTGAAAGCATCCTTCAGACTGACTTAAAAAACAAGAAACTTAAGGTGAAAGTGGGACATTGATGTTGAACCGGTGAAAAATAGCAGCAAATTCCAAATGAAAGCTGTTTTCTCAAACCTTGATGTCAATTACATCACTAAAATTATCTTTTGTTTTCAAAGTACAAATATTTCCTGAAGAGCAGTAAAATTTCAGCTTTAGACTAGATTCATAGACTTTTGTGACATTCAGGGGCTTGCATCCACTGAGGACAGGAATACCTGCCACTCCTAGAGAAATATGCGTGTGTCTGGCCACATAGGAATTAATTTTCATCAATTACATTTATCCTTCAGTAGGCTAAAATGTATTTTAGTAGGTGAGATATCAGCGATCTGTCTGTATATCTGAAAAGGTGGATTAGTTACTCAGTAAACTGTAATTAATGACTCTAAAGAGAGGAGCCAAATTACAAATTACAGTCTATTTTGTAAGTCTTTGACTAGCTCATTAGAGAATCCCCTTGCAGCTCTAACATCCAAGCATTAGCAGAATGATAATGGCAGATGTACAGAGATGTGGAAATTGGCTATTATGATTGCCAAGACAGCGAATCTAATCCTAGAAGATGCAGCGCACCTTCGATTTCAATTAGTCTCAAAGTAATAACTTTGTTAGGACAGCTGGAATCTACCACCTCAGGCTCGTTATGCAACCCTGTCAGAGGCCAGGATCGGAAAGAAGCACTCAGGAATAACCATGGAGAACTGCTGAGGTCCAAGCTTTAATTCTGCACCATGGCATGTTTTGCACATCCAGGTATGTGACCCCGACACCCGGGGGCAAGGAACAAAAGAGGAAGGCTAAAAGAGACCCTGACTTATTCCTTACAGGGCTGAGCTTAAGCTTATGGCGCAGAGCAAGGGACCATTGTGTGCAGCAGCCAATTCTGACATCTTCTTGTGCATGTCACTTCAGTCTTTTGCTTTAAACGCTTAACAGAAACAGCTTGAACCAAGAATGTGGAGCTTTTACAGTCAAGCTACACCTCAGTTACACAAACTGGAAAGTCCTGGATGTGTGGCTTTAAAAGATTTTGTTTATGTTCACGTTACTTGTAAAGGGGTCAAAAGCTGTTTTCCTCACCACACTAGTTAAAATAGCTAGCCCTGGGGCTGCAACTTTCTATCTTGAACCAGAGATAACGGGCCACACTGCTTCGTCTCGGTTACAACCTCCCTACTTAATTTAAACCAGAGAACTAGGGCTGTAGCAGCACACAACGTGAAACTGCCCATCGCCTGAAGGGCCCTGTCCTAGAAAGCACACCGGCCCGCACGCGCCTGGCTCCTTCCTCTGCACCGGGGTGCACCGCTCCGACCCGCTCTCGCCAGCATCAACAGCCAAATTCCCACTGACTTTTAAGAGGCAGAGGAAGACACACCAGCTGTGCAATTAGCCCTTTGTTTTCCAACTTCATGGCTTCATCAACGTTTTTAGAGACGAGATCGCACGCCCCTCTCAACATCTGACAGTGCTAAACACCAAAATTAATCTAGTTTATCTCAGCTAGAGAGCAACTTTCAGCTTATGAAAACTGTGACCAAAGTAATCCATTTGCACACTAAGACATACATAAAATGGGTTTTAAACTAGGGGCTACTTTAATGCAAGACATTTAAAAACTGCCATGAAAATTCAACACAGGCTGAGAGCCCAGACCGCTTACAGACCAACCGTGCAGAGGGAGCCCTGAACTCGGACACGAAGAGATGCTTCTCAGCTCCCGCCCTCCAGCCCAGGAGCAAGCACATCAAACCAGTAACTGGAATCCAACTGCGATTCCTGAATCACAAAAGAAGTTGGTCGGGTTCCCCTCCACTCATACATTGAACAGATGGGTTTTAATCTCAGAATGACAATCAACGTTACTTTTTTGAATAACTGAGTGTGAATAAATTTGATCATCTTCCACCACGCATAATGTTTTAAAAGAAAATCATTTAAAACCCAGACTGTAATGGTTATGCTCATCAGAGAGAACAGTTTTCAGATGCAGTATGGGCTTCAGCCAAATTCCAAACCATACATCACATTTTCCATGTTAGCGTAATACAGGGTATTTCAGGTAAACATGAAAAACTCTTTTGTCAAATTGCACACAGCCGAACTACCCAGAACTTTTTAGTTCCTTTAGGGAGATAACGTACATACAGTTTTTTCCTTTGCTTTTTGGATACGGCCTACATTCAGAAATGTCTTGCAAAAAGCCTTTAAAAAAAAACCAAAACAAAAACCAAACAACCCTAATAAATAAAATAAAATACATTAAAATAAAGTTACAGTACATCATGTCTCCTAGAAGTCCCATCACACCGAAGGATCCTTTCCAAGGTTCATAAATAATATATCTGAAATGCTTCTCGGCACCGAGGGCGGCAAAGCGGCGGCAGCAGCAGCTAGCTGGGGTTCAGGTGGTCGAGCCGCTTCTCTCCAGGCTGCCTGCATCTCCGGCGCTTGCCCAGTTTTTGACCAACCGAAGTCTGTCCGCGACGAACGCGCTCAGTCCCGCTTCCCCGAAGCGCTCCGGTAACTTCACCTGCAGCAAGACGGGACAGAGCGCGGCCGGTGAGGGCAGCGGCGGGGCCGGCAGCAGGGTCCAAGCCCGGGGCACCCGCGGGGCCGGGAGCGGGTGCGGGCCCGGAGGGCCGAGGCGGGTCCCGGGGCGGGCGGGGGTCCCTACCTGCGCTAGGCGGAGTTGGAGGCGGTGCGGAGGCGCGGGCCGTGGGGCTGCGCCAGGTGCTGCTGCTTCTGGCGGGTGGAGCGGACGGCCAGGATGGCCTGGCGGTTCTTGTACTGCACCATCTGCAGCGTGATCGCCGCGTTCCAGCCCTGCTCCTGCGCGCACCGAAAGTCGATCTCCTTCCCCTCGGCCATCACCACCGTGAAGTACACGTACTTGCCCTTCCGCTCCACGCAGTCCACTGTCTTCATGTTGGAGAAGTGAAGCTCCTTGATCTTGGCCGCCGGCTCGGCCGGCAGCGGCGGCGGCTGCTGCGGCGGCGGCGGCTGCTTGGGGGGGGCGAGGAGCAGCCCCTCCTCGGTGAGGATGCAGCGCTTCTTCTTCCAGAGCTGCAGGAGCCCGTCGCTCCTCTTCTCCAGCACGCCCTCCTTCACCGCCTTGCAGCCGCTCTCCAGCATCCTCCCGGCATGGGCCGGCGGGGCCGGGAGCCGCGGCCCGCGGGGGCTGGGGTCGGGGGGCAGCCGGCACCACCCGAGGACTCGCCGCCCCGCGCCGGCTCCGAGGCGGAGGGCGGGGAGCGCCCCGGCCCGCGGGGAGCGGAGCGGCTGCCGCCCGTGCCGCGGCGTGGCGGGCTGCGGCGGGCGCGCTGCCGGTGCCGGCGGCTCTGGCGGCGGCTTCGCCCTCCCCTCCGCTTTTGAAGGCGCCTTCCCCCGCCGGCCCAGAGTGACACCCCGCGGAGCGGGCGGCTCCTCCCGCCGGCAGCGGGGAAGCCCGACGGCGCGGCCGCGGAGCGGCGCGGAGGGGAGCGGGGAGGCGGCGCGGCCGCCCCTCCTCCCGAGGAGGGCGAGGACAGACCGCGGAGCGGCGCGGGAAGGGCTTCCCCGCTGTGTGTGCTAGCAATGGTTAATGGAACAATTGAAACGCGCCCTCGCCTTCACGGGGGTAGCGCAGCCGCCTGTGTTTGGGGCAGATTTCCTCAGCCTTCCCCCCTGGGCAACAGCAAAGGCCCCCCGCTTCAGTATGTTTCTGATTCAGGTCCAATAAAAGCGGTGCCAATTTTCAGCAACACCCTGGTATTTAAACGATCATCGCTCCATTAAACAAAGGAGAGAGCCTGACACGCGCAACCTCGTGTAACAGCTTTATCCCCACCCTTCCGCACTGCTCCCGACTGTGCGGGGTAGAAACAGCTTCTACTGCATACATAAAATACATCTTTACTCTCTGCAGCAGTTTGAGTAATGTCTAAAAAAAAAAAAAAAGCAAGTACCCATATCACTTCCCAAAGGAAACACTAGAACCTCAGTACCTGGAAATTTTAAAAGTAGACTAGGAAAAACAACCACAACACTGAACTGGCAGAGCGCTAGGGTCATTTTTCTTGTTAATCTGCTTTGTTGCCACACATTTGCTTATTTGTTTGGATTCTCCCCCTGAAGTTAGCTTTTGAATTCATTTATTTGAGTAGATAAGTGATCTAAGGCTAATATTAAACTCTTCATTTTTAAGTCTTTTGATGTATTAGATGTAAATCAAAAGCCCACAGAACTGAATTTGGCTGACAAGGCCGATGTAAACTGAAGGCTGGAAGTTTCATATTATGTTTCAGAGCACTGTTTTTTTAAACATGCATTTAACATAGCCATAAAAAAAAAGCCCTCCTCGCAGTAATTTTGGCAGCTAGGAAGCAGGTCATGCTGTAGCATAGGTCAGTGGGAGCACATTCAGTATTAATGATAGTTTTAATGGAGTTTATCTCTGATAACATTTTAAAAAGATTTCCTCTTAGAATCTTTTCCTCTTGAAGGTCAAAGTTAATTTTGATAAACTGTTGAGAGGTAAACAATTAAGGTAATAACAGCAATTAAAATTATTTGGCTGTTTCATCTTTTCTGAGGTAACTGGAAGACACTCAAATCAGTAACAAAGGCAACTTGCTAGCCACAAACTGAACAGAAAAAAGATTAATATCTTAAACATTCATTTATCTAAAAATAGTCCCTTCTCCTCAGAGCCTAATATATATGCTGTAAGATACAGTTCATTCTCACAACTATCTTATGCCTATTTGAACAGAGGCACACACTAATTTTCAAAAGATCTGAACACTACCTGCAGTTCATTGCCATTTGAACCCAAATTCCCCAGCACAAATATCTGCATCTTCAGCTGCTGATGCACATACAGGGAGCCTCAGACATGGCTTCAGTGAGGTAAGAGAATCTTCTGCCTTCTCACTTGATGTGTTCTGTGTCTTTTTCACTCCTGATCAAGTGCATTACATGAGCAGACTTAACTTTGAAACTGTCAAACTAAACCATAAACTGGTTAAACTTCATTCATCTATACCAAACAACTTAATTAAAATACTGAGTTTATGTAAGGCATAGGACATTGAACGAAACCTACAGATGACTAATTTCTAATAATTCTCCTGTTCAATTTTGGTTGCTGCTTCACTGCTGTAAGTAAATAGCCATTTGCTTCCAAGTTAATGCACTAATCAGTAGTGTGGAAGCCAGCCTTAGACTGCGGAGTCCTACATGCTATTCTGTAACAAGCATTCATGAACTCCCCCCACACACACACCCCCAAACACTGCACTGTAACATTTAAGGACATTAACACATAATCTACATCTGTACATTTTAATGTGAGCTTTTTTGTTTTCAGTGCTAATAGTAGTTTGTAATTAATCAAAGGAAAGAAGTGAGACTAGCATGGAAGGCCAAAGATCGCAATCAAATACACAGGAGAAAGGGAATAAATTCATTCTACTTTGGCTTTCTACTAGCATAAAGTTCTCCAAAGTGTTGAATATCAGATTTTTAATGCAGCTCTAAACACTGATGGACATACTCTGCTAATGTATAGACTCACAACAACTGTTTATTCCTGGTGAAATTCACCTAAGCATGTGATCAGAAGTAAACATGCAAAACATCCATTTGAACTTGTACTCTGTAAGCCAGCAAATATTAACAGCCATTTAAAATACACTACATTTACCAAAACCACCAGATCTGTCAAAAGCTAGAAGACTAGGGTAAGATGAAATACCAACAGTTTCATGGTAAAAGAACAAGATAACCCAATTTAGTTCTGCAGAATTTGCCAGTAAAGGATAACAAGCTTCATTTTCCTGGATGGAAGTCAAAACTGAACTTCCGGAAATGTTTCTTGTATTAAGTATTTGGAAAACCCACATTCAACACAGTTAAGCACACTACATTATCCCACCAAGGTTTTACTTTAAATATGTATTTAAACCACTGCAATTATATTAAATGTTCCATGTCCGCTACCTTCACTGAAGTTTCACTAAATAGTATGCAGGTGCTGCATCCATTCCTCCTGAAATATCTGATGTGCAGATGCCTCCTACTGTCAAACTTGAAATACTACAACCTGAAAAAACTCAATCTGACCCTTCAAAGTCTCTATATCCAAGATGCATTTATTCCTTATTAAATTTTTCCTTCTCCGTGTTCAAGGTCTATACTGGTAACAGAAGTGTTCGGTTGTTAAATACACTGGTCTCCTATATCATAAGCTCTCAGACTCAAGTAGTTGAAATTTTGTATGTGTAACCTTAATTAAATAGTAATTATCATAAGAGTAATTAAAGTGTTCTTTTTAAACCCTGAGGCAAGTTAAACGTTGTTTTGGTAAGCCACCGTGAAAGACTAAAAAGCCCATAATTTTACTAGTGTTCTCCTGGGTAAGGAACCTGCAGACAGGAGCTTGACACCAACTATCAACTATTAGTTTCAAAGGGATGCTAAAGCTATCCTGAGTGACAATCCCTAAGCACCATCATTTCTTCCATTACTGAGAAGTGGCTAAAACAGAAAAAGCATTAGAAGGGAAACTTAAAGGAAATATGAGCTGGTCACTGCTAGACAGAAGAAAAAAGACAACAAAAAAAACAGTCAAGGGTTGAGAAATACAGGACAAATAAGTGTGTTGCAATATGTGATTAAAGCAATTAGACAATAAGTGGTTACTTCTTAAAAGTACTTTTTGACCTTTTACCATTTCCCAGTAATTTCACTGGAACTTGCTGCTGACTGGACACTGAAGCACTACACATGTGATCGGGGGGGCAGACTCTTCCTTTTATGAACTCCATCTCACAAATAGCTGTATATACCCCACAGTAAACCAGGCATAAACAGATGAAAGATTTACCGTAACTATCAACCACACTGCCCTGGGCCTTCACATTCCGTATAACTCATGGCAGTACCAAATGAAGAAACTGTGTGTAATGCACAGACTACTGGCACTGGAAAAGCCAGGCTGGAGCAGCTGCAAAGTCTCTTGCACTTCAGAGACAGCTGTCTTCCAAAAATATTAAAAAGCACTTAAGCACACATTATAGAGCAAAGCTAGCCTGGAAGAGGCCTTAAAAGTCTCTCAGATTTGACCACCAGAGTAAAACATGCTGCGAGTTCAGAACATACTGACTGCTTCTCATCTACTGCAGGGTAAACATAAGTTTGGGCAGATACAAGACTTGATCATACAGAAGCAAAGCTCACAACAGCTCAGCTTAGGAGTTAAGTCCCCTCTGCAGCTGCAGAGACAACTTTTCTTGTCACCTCAGCACACTTCAGTTAGATACCTGTGAAAACAAGAACTTCTACCACACCCCCACACTCCCTGTGCACCCACTCCTGGTATACACCAAGCAGACCCAAATGTGGACTAGCTTATCTTTTGCTTGTTGCGCTGTCTTGTCTGCTTTACTTACTCTAATTTTCCTACAAAAGCTGAGATATAGGCCACATGTGGAAGACTGCTAGGTCTGAGCAGATGTCTAACAGGAGTATTTAAAGAGGAATGAGACCAATCTTGTCCAACATGCCATGTGGACAAACTTACAACTCCTCTTGATGGTGTACAGAAATAAGACTTCCTATTTCCAGGAGTTGGATTTATGTTCACTTTAGGTAAGCATTGCAAAAGTCATTACTTCAACACCCTCTTGAAAATTCACAAGGAACCAGTGAATCTCAAACAGAACTACACAGTTAAGAAATGAAACCCAGTGTGGTAGCAACGACTTCTGACCCATACAATAGTCTTGGATTGGAGGAGGCTGTATCTACAGAATGAAGGGGGAAGCGCTGTAAAGCTGAGTCTACCTACTCCAACAGCCATGTGGTTCTACCTCCAACCTAGCAGGCCATCAAGGCCATTGCATACAGAAATGACTTAATTATCAGGCTGTCTGCTTTGTACTGACGAGTTTAGCGTTTTATTTCCTTAAGCCACTTAGTACAGCAGCACAATACTCCTCCCCAACACAAGGAATTTGAGAAGCAACTGCTGCACAAACACCTTTGGAAATAGGAAAAATCTGGCAGACATACACAAAGAGATGATTAGCTTAAGTTCCCTATCGATTTCTGAATCAGGTCTATGACGAGCCTTAAAAAACACAGGGAAAGTTTACATATCAGCTTGAAGACAAAGATGAACACACTCAATTCCTTCAGTTTTCTATATTCCGCTGTGTTTTTTCATTTAACAAATAAAAGTAAGTCAGAATATCTGCGACATAGCTTGGGAAACATCAGTTTCAAGAATCCAACTAAGAATGTGAGCTTATGAAGCTAGATAGCTGTAGAAGACATTGGTAAGAAGTGTTGCTGTGCCTAGTGTTTAAATAACCTAAAGTAACATTTCTAACTGTACCAGACATCACCCTTCTCCAGAAAGTAAAACTGAAGAATGCTACAATTAAATCTGGTCTACCACTTTCTTTTAGGATACTGTACTTTTTTTTTTTACCATTAGCAGTTATACCAATCAGGAAAACTCTTTAGTGCTAATGTAATCTAATCTACAATTGCTGAAAGTGTAGAATTACCAAGAAGCATCCCTCTCCATCAAGCATAAGCTCTGAGCACCCTTCCCTCTTATCCAAAGTCTCAGTTAATTCTCCTATCTCTTTCCTCACCAAACACCCATTTTCCCCCTAAGATAATTCTCCCCTCAATACAGCAACCAAAACTGGACAGAAAACATCATTTACACAGATCTTAAATTTTGGTGCAGTACTGCAACAACTGACCAAGAGATCCTATTTCAGTGAGACATTTTCCTAGCCTGCACTTAATAACAAGGTAACTTATCTCTCTCAAATACTACATGAACCGTTTTCTCCACAGCTGGTATAAATCCATGAGAAGTGAAAAGAATGACTCGCAATACTCCAATCAATGTTGAAAGTTTAATGTTCCTGCTACACACTGCCTTTCAGAATTGCTAAACAAGAGTATTGTTGATCACAAAACTATGCTAAGCACCAAAACAGTTTTTATTTAACAGATGCCGTAAGAACTGGCACCTCAATTTGTATGATTACATCCTTCCCTTTGCTGCAGTTCAGAGAGCACAAGAACTGCTGATTTAGAACTAGCAAGTCAACCTAGAGAGCAGCTTACCAAAATCTGTGGACAGAGATGAATTCACGGCTCTGGATCTTGCAGGCTGCAGGTGAGCTGACATCTACTAAACTCCCCTTTTCCAATATTGCATCCCATTATACAATATGAAGATATTAATGAGAAAGCAATCAAAACAAGCCAAATTTCTTAAGAACCGTGACTTCTGAAATTCAGTGGATAACTTTTAATGGTGCTTTCTCTCTTAAGATGCAGTTGCCAGATGTTGTTAATAAAAATGGGCTAGATCTAAGTAAGGACTTCAGATACTTTTCATGTCCAAAAGTATGAACCCCAAAGGCCCATATTAATGACTGCTCAAGCTCATAGTATACCATGAGTTTGGTCTCCACATGCACTGACATTCAAGTTTAAGCTTAATCTTGGGAGACATTCAGAGAAGAGACCAAGTGATACCCAAACACCTGGCAGGGTCAGTGCCTCAAAGGATAAGCATATTCTGTCAGGATTTATATCATGACAAACACAATCACATCCACTTTAACATACAGCTACTGGAGAATGTGATGTTAACCTTTCATTATTGTATTTTTATATGCTATGATCTATGAGTTACCTAAAACACACTTAAGAGCACAGCTTCAACAGTGCTGTCTTATATACAGCTATAGGTAACAAGAGCTCCTTCTGCCAAATCCATGAATATCTGGAGACAAGAAAGACGAAGCCTGACAGGGATTCTGAAATTAAGCAGTGTAGTATTTAAACATTCAAGGAATAAAAAAATAAATTAAAAAATCAATTTATTCAGAGCACACTAGACCTTCATCCTCAGAGGGGAGCTGAGGATTCAGAAGAGCACTTGGGATAAGCTTCATTCTGTATTACCTACCTACCCTCCCAGCAAGAAACATGGTAGAGAAACTCTTCCACCAACTCCATCCTCATGTGGCTATTGTCTCCTGCTTGCCCTGCTCTTTTCAAACCTTTATGGCTAGGTCAGTATATCAGTGGCAAGAAAAAAAGAATAGCTACAGCAGAAATAGAACCATGCCTAGACTGGAAATTTCTTTCCGACCCCATGAGGGTCTTCCTGTGCCTCAAAAAGTTATGTGGGTACTTGCTTAGAAGATCAGAACTTCTAGTTATGTGAAGGACAAGACTGCGCAGAGTAGAGTAGCATCTTAGTGACTGGGAAAACTCAAATGGAAAATATCAGTTCATAGTATCTTCAAGTGATCGACGTCACATCTTCAAGAGATCAAATCCACATCTCAAGAGCACCTCCACTGCTAGGTGGGAAGAAAGACTAGTGTAAGAAAGATCTTTTAGTCCGTATGTTTCAACTGACGAGGAACATCCAATATGGAAAAAGTATGAACCAGAATGTGCAAACATAAGTGTAGTGAATAGAACATTAGGTGAGGAGAGAGGAATTCCTTGGGGTTTGTTTCCTCCTCCGTAGATGCTTGACACAGTGAATACAAACTAGATTACAGCTAAGTGTTCTAGCACTCCTTTAGGCTGAAGGGCAGATTTTGTTCAGGACAACCTAGCTGTCTACACAGACTGGAAATACAAGGCACTTTTCTTGGCTCCAGATTTCATCCTAATAACCAATGCCTTAGTCAGGCATGGCAATACCGAAGTCCTTTATCAGATCTAGTCCCACTTCTAAAATATTGTCTTCTCAAAATGGCAGTGTTGACCAATCACTCGAAACACCTAGCTCAGATTCACAAGTATCACACTGCAAATGGGAAGTATGGATTGAGCTTTCCAACTATTGTGTTTATTTTTAAAATGCTACATAATTTACTTTTCAGTAACTCTCAACTTTTGTTTCTAGTAAAAAGTGAACTGCAGCATGGAAGATATGCCTTACCAGTTTACACATGCAGATACACACATTATAATGAAACAAGACTAGCTTCTGAAAATACTAGGTTTTATTCACACCCCAGTGGTAAACAATAACCTTAATATGATGACTAGGTTTCTTTTGTAGATCACTATGTCACATAAAATACAAAACCCATAGCATAAACAAGCTGACAGTTATGAATGTTTAATGTGGTCTTGTTGGAAATTAAACAAGTCATACTAGTCTTCTCAAGTAGTCAAATCCAAAATGCATCATCATCTCCTAGTTAATACAAGTCACTGCCATTTCTATAACAAAGTAATGAAGGCACAGCTAGTGCAAGCAGACTTAAACCCGTTCAGACTACTGGGCTGAAAAATACTTTGGTTGGTTCTTCAGGAGAGAGTTTTCTCTAAACAAATATTGGTCTCAGTTAAGAGGTCTGATAATCTTCACAGCTGCAGTCTAATAGCTACATGACAAGGACTTCACAAGAACCAAACTATGTAGCGATGAATTAACATTCATGCTTTAGGGGATTTACTGCATTCTACATATTGGCAGAAAATTATACTGTTAAAATGCTAGGTAGATTGAACCTACATTTTAAACTGGTTCTTATGTGTTTGATTTCTTTTTTTAACAAATTGGTTACTTAATTCTACCAAGATACAAAACATAAGGCTGTAAGTAACTAATAGTTGTGTTTAGGCTATTACAGTGCAGGTAATCCTCAAGGCCACATACACACTGCTTCACTGCTGCTTGCATTCTGCTGGGTTTTGATCCTTCTGTTGAGAAAAAAGGAAATATCAGTTTACACATATCAGTGTTGTAAAAGAACTGTTAATATTGCTAAGCATACTTTCTCAAGTTCCAGCACTCAAGTTGTTCTTTCATCTTTTCCCTTAAACTAATTGCCTACTATTAGCAATACTGCTATCTTTGGATGTGGCAACATGCACAGTGCACTTATTTTGGCTTTGGTAGTGCACAAGTATGATCCAGAACAAAAATCAATTTAGAACTAAGTGTGGTGGGATCAGACACTAAAACTGGAAAAAGGAAGAGAATATTTATGCATAGTAACAAACAACTCTGTTTAGAAGAAGCATCCAGGCCTTCTACACAATTTGAAGCACAAGAAACCCTGTGGTCAGTAACAGGGGCACAGCCATATTCCAGAAGCACTGTAGAGCAATGCAATGGAACATCAAATCATGGTACGTCCTTAACACTCTAAAAACAAATTTTGCAATAAATTCCAGTTGTTAAATTCTAGTGTGGAGAATTTCTTCGGTTATATTGAAACAGACAACCAACAATATCTCACAGTAACATGGGAATTTAAGGAAAATGCTTTCTGGGGGCAGAGTTCAGTTTCAAATTTTACTGCACTGCCTTGGACTGGATAGCTATTTTCTAGGACCACAGTGCTTTAATAAATTCAGCTGGCTTTCAGCCTGTGATCAGCTTACAACTATTTATTCTTATGTCAATATACTATAGTACCACTACTGTCTCTAGCCCTTTGGCAGCTCTCTCTGAAACTGAGTATATTCTTGCCCTTTCTCAATTCTGTTTAGCCTAGAAAAGCAATCTGAAATGGTGGAAATAAGTCCATCTTGCAGCTGTTTCATTCTGATTCCAAAACTCTCTTGAATAAGAAACAATTTGGATATGCTATAGTAGATGAAACATCACCAACAGGCTGTTGATTTACAGTTCTATACCCTACAGCTTTCTAGGTACAATGCTAAGATTATGTAATTCTTTCAATAGCACTTTGATTGTAGCTCAAATAATTTCTACTGAAGATATGCTGCCTCCTTATTTGAAATTGCAATTACATTTCGCAGCAGATGACCTTTTCAGTTCACAGACTTCATTTTCATGACTGCAACTTTCACCTACCACCATTAGATGCTTTCAGGCGGCCAAACATGCCTTTCCCTCAGCTAGGAAAAAGCTATGAATTCAGAGTGGCTCACAATCACTTTTCCAGCAAACTGAGCCTGACCAGTGATTCGCCCTGCCCATGGAATAAGAAAGCTGCCAGTTGCTCTTGGCTGTTCACGTTTTAGTATTTGGCTGTAGATGCATTCCTGAACCTTGACTTCTGCTACCTCAAACAATAAAAGATTTGCTAGTACCTACCCTGAAAAAGCTTGTTTTGTACTCTGCTGGAAAAAATCTGTCAAGAGTCAGCTTGTGACAAGTTCCCAAAAACTGAACCTGGATTACAGAGTTCTCTGCATGTCCTTAAAACCATTATAGAGCATTTTCATCATTAGCAGCAACTTACTGCAAGACTATAGAAAACCAAGCTTGACTAATTTCAGTGATCAAAGCCAAAAGTTACTTCTACAAAATTAATCTTGGAGAAAGAACTTGAAAAAAAGTTGCTCTACCAATATTAAGTCTGTCAGAACTGGGACTGAAACAGACTCTGCCAAAACATACTCACACCACAGGAAATATTGATTGAATACTTAAACTAAAAATCAAGATTTAACCTCCATAAAATTTTAATTGTACGCATGCATACACAAGCTTCAAACACTTCTTTTAGTTCCTTACTTTTGGGTCGTAATCAGGATCATTTTCTTCATCTGCTTCTTCTTCCCCCTCCTGAAAGAAAACACTTGTTTGTATTTCTCTGGCTTATCCACACATTCAGCTTCCTGAGCCATTTTCAAGAAAATTAAGATTAAATTATACTATTAAATTACCACTTTAAGTTATGCACATTGTATTAGTTTGCCCTCCACAAAGCACATCACCTTTTGACATCAGTTGTAACTTCATTTGTAAAGGTACCTGAGGGTTGTCTTCCTTTAGTTTTTGTTGTTGTTTTGTTGGGTTTTAAAATATTCACCCTAGGTCCACAAAACTATGTGTTGTATCTTACATTCATAAATACTTAAGCTTAGTGTCCTGAGCATTCAAAAGTCAAAGGAACTCTTATTCCAGACAAACTACAAAAGGGAAACTATTTAAGTCAAGGCCATATGTCAACTTACCTCATCATCTGCCTCTTCACCTTCTTCATCATACTAGGAGAGAAAATAAATGGTTTTGATAGTGTCATAAATGCAGCCATTTATGGCTCAAGTACAGCCAGGTAACTCACAAGTAGGTGCCAGAGACCACACTGTATTGTGCTCTAAGAGAACTTCCTATATCTGACAGATTTAAAAATGTTTTATGCATCGGCATGAGCAATGTCCAGTCTCTTAAACTATGCTCTGGCAGAGAAAACTGTCTACCTTAAGTCCCTTACATGAAACACTGGGAGAGCTTATTAGACTGTGCTATAATGCCTGTGGCCAGTAGAGTGTGTCAAAGTTTAAGGTAACCTCTACAGTGAGTCACTTCCCTCTTCCACCGCCTCCAGCCAAGGCTTCAGACTAAGGGCTACCATTTTACATGCTAAAAATTAATTTTAAGACAGGACTTATCCAAGCTATCTTAACTGTCAAACTGTCCTTGTTTGTGCAGTGGCAGGGAAGAGAAAATATTTTATCCATATAAAGTTCTGGGGTTTTGTGGTTTGTTTTTCAAGCTTAGCTCCTTTAGAGGACTTCTGCAGAGCTTGCTTTGAACATTTCTGCATGCTTTGAATGTGCTTATCTACCGTTTTTTAATAAGAATGCCCTCCTGAAAAGATCAGGCTTGAATCTCAAGGAATTTGGTAGCCCAGTATCACTGTAAGCACAAAGAACAGGCTGAGCAGCTACATAGACTGATTTCTTCTCTGGCAGCTCATCATAGTTCTACTGAAGTATTGGGTATGCCACCCTAGGAATGCCTTATACACAAAATTCTACTCAGACATCCTCCACACGTTCAGCTTCTACCAGTACTTTTGCCACAAAACTCTGAAGTCGCTGCTTCAAAGATTAATTAATTTCATGCTGCTCTACTGCTCTAGGAAGCTCAACTGAAACCAACATTGATACATACCCTTCTAAGGATACCAATGTTGTAAGCCAGAAGTCAGCCACAGTCTTTAAGCACCATTCTTTTGATGTTTTTAGCATTCTGAAAAACTGTTATACTTACGTCATCATCATCATCTTCAATAGCTTCTCCTGTGAAGTACAATACTGATCGGGGGACTATACGTTCACGCAAGAAATGACCTATTTCAAAGTCTGCAGCAAGGATTGCCTCAGCATCGTCATCCTGCATAAAACAACATTATTTCCTAAACCATAAGCTAGTAACTACTTTTGACACAAAAACACAAGTTGCACAGACTTTGATGTAGCCAAATTTACATAGATCCCATGTGCTGACTTTTTTGGTACTCCTAATAAAGAAAACACAAATACATACTATTCATCACAAGTACTCTCAGTTAAATACAGAAACAGTTAGAGCTGAAGCTGTTAAATGAATTCCCAAATAAATTTAACAAACACTTTGTATATAAAGGTATGAATTCTTCTACTGGTGTTTCCCCTCCACCTCCGTATTTTAAATAAGCCAACTTACCAGGTCTCCACTTTCAGGAACTGTAGGAAGAAAAAAAAAAACACAAACAGGTGAGTGAAGTACATACTACATTTAAAGTTAATGCAGATAAAGTAATGTTCAGTTTACCTTCAGGAGGACTAAAGAAGTTGAAGAAAGAGTCATTGGAAACAGTTTTTGTCACCGTTCTAACTGTTCCACGACCCTTATGCTTCTGCTTCTTCTTAATGGTTTTCAAAGTAACATTCTTTCCTTTTTTCCAGTCTATTTGGCAACTGAAGAAGAAAAAGAAAAAAACAGCTGCAGCTTAATACCATTCCACTTGTTACAGGTACCTACTGAGACTATCACAACTACACGGAATACAGTGAATAGAAAATATTAAGGTAGTATTTATACAGTGCTATCTTTTCATTAGTTTATATGTTGAGAACAAGCGTAACAGGTTCATTTTAGGATTTAAGTGTTTTTATCCAAAAGTTTTTCCTTCCCCACTCAATCTCTGAAATGCTAGTTTTCATTAGCTACCAAGTTCTAACTAGTTTCCTATAAAATAATAGCATCACACTATTTTTAGAGCTACCTATCCATTATAAAGTAATGTCTTATTTGGTCATGTTAGGAATATGCCAAAATCTACCACACCTATCATTGTAATCAGTAAGTCCTTAAAATAATGCATCAAGCAGGTGTGTAGATTTTGGTTGTTTTTTAGATTGTTTGTGAGGTTTTTGCCTTCTTTTGTTTCTTTCGAGTTTTTTGTTTGTTTGGGTTTTGTTGGGTCTATCCCGCTTACAGACCAAAATTATGCCCGCAGGCTTGTCTCACACTCACAAAGAATTCTAGGGACATGTAAATGAAGTCACATCAATAAGACTGGCCACCCACATTTGCAGAAGTTTCTGATTAGATTCCTTTAAAGACTCAAAGGAAGGGGGTGAGTTGTTCTGGGATAAGAAGAGACTTAGTTAAAAGACAAAACAAGGACTAGGAATAAATCATTTTCACAGAAGCAGAGTGTCATCTTACAGTGACCTCTACGAGGATTTATGCTTTTCAAAACCAGTCCGAACTGAGGAAGACAAAACAGTTTTATCAAAGCTACTCAAGCACTTAAGACTAAATCTTACAGGACATCTGCAGAAATATGTCACATTAAGCGATTGGGAAATGAAGTGGTAAATAAGTCAGTAACTGCAGATTAATATATGTCTAAAACCAACTCTGACTATGCAGTGACAGGCTCTAAATTAGCTATCACTCAGAAGAGCAGTCAGAACATTAAACAGACATTAAGACGAAAGCAACCAAACAGGCCATGATGCAGAGAGCCCTGATGTACGCATAAGGCTAATTATGTACAACTCAGGTTTCTCTTGTCCTGTTCACAAGAAAAGCGACACATACAGGATAAAGAGGTAATTTAGTGTGAGGAATAACAGCTTATTTAGAACAAAAGACATCACGGAGAAAGTAATGTGACAGCTCTTTAAAAATCATGAGGAACCTGGAGTTAACAGGAGATGACTGTTCTCAATTTCTCAAATAGATCAACGGAAAGATACTAAGAGGCAAACATTCAACACTTATAAAACAAACTGGGCAACTGCAATATAGCAAGTAAAACTGGATTATACTTCCCAAAATGCAGAAATGCAAAAAGATTGGGAACTACAGGCCAGTCAATCTCACCTCTGTGCCCAGCAAGATCACAGAGTGGATCCTCCTGGAAACTATGTTAGGGCACATGGAAAATAAGGAGGTGATTGGTGACAGCCAACACAGCTTCACTAAGGGCAAATCATTCCAGACAAATTTGGTGGCTGCCTATGACAGGGTTACAGTGTTGGTGGACAAGGGAAGAGCAACTGACATCATCTACCTGGACTTGTGCAAGACATCTGACACTGTCCCACAAGACATTCTTGTCTCTACATTGGAAAGACATGGATTTGACAGATGGACCACTCAGTGGATAAGGAATTGGCTGGATGGTCACACTAAAAGAGTTGCTGTCAATGGCTTGATGCCTGAGTGGAGAGCAGTGACGAGTGGTGTTCCTCCAGGGTCAGTATTGGGACCACGGCTGTTTAACATCTTGTTTGGAGACATGGACAGTGGGATTGAGTGCACCCTCAGCAAGTTCGCTGACGACACCAAGCTGTGTGGTGCAGACGACACACTGGAGGGCAGGGATGTGCCATCCAGGGGGGTCTTGGGAGGCTTGAGAGGTGGGACCATGCAACCTCATGAAGTTCAACAAGACCAAATGCAAGGTCCTGCCCATGGGCTGGGGCAATCCCAAGCACAAATACAGGCTGGGTGATGAGTGGATTGAGAGCAGCCCTGCTGAGAAGGACTTCAGAGTAGTAGTGGGTGGAAAACTGACTATGAGCCAGCAATGTGTGCTTGCAGGCCAGAAAGCCAACTGTATCCTGGGCTGCATCAAGAGAAGCGTGGCCAGCAGGTCAAGGGAGATGATTCTCTGCTCTTGTGACACCCCACCTGGAGTACTGTGTCCAGCTCTGGGGCCATCAACATAAGAAGGACATGGCCCTGCTCGAGCAAGTCCAGAGGAGGTGCCATGAAGATGAGAGGTCTGGAGCACCTCCCTCATGAGGACAGGCTGAGAGAGTTGGGGTTGTCCAGCCTAGGGCTGAGAGGGCTCCTGGGAGATCTTATAGCAGCCTTCCAGTACTTAAAGGAGGCCTACAGGAAAGATGGGGAGGGACTCTATCAGGGAGTGTAGTGATAGGATGAGGGGTAATGGTTTTAAACTGAAAGAGGGTAGATTTGGATTAGATATAAGGAAGAGTTCTTTACTGTGAGGGTGGTGAGACACTGGCACAGGTTGCCCAGACAGGCTGTGGATGCCCCCTCCCTGGAAATGTTCAAGGCCAGGTTGGATGGGACTTTGAGCAACCTGATCTAGTGGAAGGTGTCCCTGTCCATGGCAGGGGGCTTGGAACTAGATGACCTTTAAGGTCCCTTCCAACCCAAACCACTCTATGATTCTATGATTAAAAGAATTGATCAAACAAATTTTGAAAAAAGCTATCAAGGCCTACAAAAAGATAATACCACCCTCCTTTCAATTCAGCTTCAGTGATTGCAGAGCATTATTTCTAGAAAAATACTGATCAGATTTTTTAATCTATATCCATATATAATATATATACGCTTATAAATTATATAATACAAAACAGTTTTACGTGTTGTGTTGAAGTTACTGAAAAACTCAAGTCAAACCCAGCTATTTACAAGTTATTAGGTAGGAGTATCTTTCCCAGCACCTTCCCAAGATGCTGTAAGTCTTCCTTAGCATTATCCAACTGTTACATAGCATTGGAGTTATTTATTAGCACTTACCCTGTACAGCCCATGATTTCTGGTCCATCAAAGGAGAAGGGATCAGAATCATCTGGCTCTGACCTCATTCTATACGTCTTTGTCAATACTTCATTTGTGAAGTAGTCATTTGGTTCAAAATGAAATTCTAGTGTGAAACTCTTAAAAAGAATTGCAGAGTGACAACTTCAGCAATTTAGCAAGACATACCTTTAACTTCTAAATATCTAAAATCCAGAACAAAAAATACACATGCAATGGAATATATCCATCTCCTCCAATATTGAAATAGTGCACATATGTAAGTTATTCTAGAATTTGCTGCCCAAGTTGTACAATAAATCTTCAAATGTTTTAATCTATCATGTTGATCTTGTGCTTATTAGTTAATATACTGCTTGCAGTAACGACACAAGATCTGACAGTGTACAGCTTTCTCTCTATACATTAGCACCAGGAACTTCTAAATTTAAAATATTAAAACTTAGCAAGCTATCTGATTTCTGGCATGGAAATTATATCCCATTATAACAGTTATACAAGAAATACCTGAAGGTATCAACACTTAAAGGTGAAGCTTAGTCATCAGATATTAAGGCCAAGTTATTAACTCATCAGAATTTGAAGGTGAAATTAAGTATAAATTCATTCATATGGTACTGCAAGACTAGCACTACTACTTGTACTGTTTTTCAGAAAACAAGAAGCAGCTGCATATTCCTCATGATTGCTGTAAGACAATTGGCTATCACAGACCATGCTACTGATACACAAATAAGCCTTAAGATAACACAAAAGTAATCTTGTTTAATAGGTGAAACTAACCATAGGCTGTCCAACTTCTGAAAATTTCACTTTTATATCTTTTAAGTGTTTCAGAATAGGTTCATCATGTTCCTGTGAAGAAAACACAATTTATTCAATTTTCATAACATTAAATTGTACACAGATTTAAGACCCTGCAGAGAGATAAAAAGCTGTATTCAGAATGAGTTTTACATAGGACAAGAACCTTATTACAGAACTGAAACATTTTCATGAACATGACCAACAGATGGCAACAACGGCTGTACAGTTTCCACTGCAGTACACAACCTAAAGCTGTGCAAACACCAAGTACAGTTTTTAGCAATATCTAATACCCATCTCACACATTTCTATAAGCACACGAAGTGTATTAGTAAGGTAAAATCAGTTCAACAAATAACACAGCAAGAAGGTATTTCAGAATGCTCTATGCTCTCAGCTGAATAAAGTACCAAAGTACTTATTTCATTTTAGCTCTCCAACAGACACATCAATTAACATACTGTTTCTACTCCTTTCTTAAAGACACTTGGATTAAGTACCAATGCAAATTTAAACAAGCCTTGACTACCACCTACCTGAACCATATCACTGAGCAAGTCCACGTTCTTGAATACTGTCAGCCAAAACTCAGGAATTCCTTTAGGGTCTTCTTTTTCTTCATCTTTTTTTTCCTCTTCAAGCTTGGCCTTCTCTTTCATTTCCTCCTTAATAAAAATATTAGTTTTTCTTAATTTTAAAAGAGTGTCCTCAAAGTTTGTTAACAGTTTTATGGTGATATCAGTACAGACTAAGTTTCATGTGCATCCTCCTTTAAGCAATTATTAAGAATTATTATCATTATTATAAACAAGCAATCATTATGCACCCGAATTTTTTTTAAGATTTAGTTACTGTAGTGAATCTTGTTTGATGCTAAAGCTTGAGATATCGATGAGAGCCAATTAAGATACTCACTGAAATTTCTTCTTCGACATCTGCTTTCCATTCACATTCTTCCTCTGTAGGTTCATAAATTGCATTGATGATTTCACTTCGCTGGAATATTAAACCAAGAACGTTTTCACATTTCCTAGTTATTGCAACCAGCAGAGTCCTAACAAATAAATCCCTAATCTTAAAGGTACACAATTAGTAAATACATTAACTATTTACCAAAACTTTTCTTCTGGCTCTAGAAGACAACTCAGCAGTTACAAGTTTTTCAACACTAAAATAAGCACCAAAGCTCCAGAAAGGTTACCATACCATCTAACATCTGCTTAGTTAACAAGAGAGGCCTGGTACATCCAAGTGATTTCGGTAACCATGGTACAGACTGAACCTTTCTCCCCCTTAATCTTAGTTGATATTCACATGGATGGGGGAATTGTATCAACTGAATTGAATGGGCACATACGAGAACAAAGTAATTCAGAACATGCATAAACTTCAGTTTATATTCCCTTGTGTTTTAGCTAAAGCTTTTAAGTACAAATCAGATTATCATTAAAATACCTTGTCAAATAAGGGCTGATAGAGAGCAGCATACTTTCTTTCCAGCTCATGAACTTCCTCATAGAACTTTGCTTCTATCTGTGCACACTGAACTTGAAGGTTCTTGAGAGCATTCACACGTCTTTTAACGACTTTAGGCAAGCTGAAAAATTCAGTGACAGAACTGTTACTAACACTGCATTTTAAGCACATATTGACCCCTCCCTAACCACTCCCCTTGCAAGTTAACCAACTTGCATCAAAACAGATTTTATGCTCTGTTTTAAGCTTTAGAAAGCTGTACAAATCAAAACTATGACCCACTGCAACATGCGGATTGAAACTGTTAACACAGGCTTTTAAACTGAGGCTTAACCTCAGAACTGGAGTACTCCAAACACCTGGGTCAAACACATGGGACAAACTTGTACAATAAAACTTCACACTAAAAACGTTTTACATTATCAATGAGCAGTAAATTCATATGATTGAGCACAATTAAGAAAGGTCTTATCACTAATTGGCTTGGTTTTATGAAAGAAATTTCAAGACAATTGAGTTATTCTTTGCTAACAAAGTTAATCATCAACATTCACATTTTTCTTTCACTGAGTAAAGTGGCTGGTACTACTGTCTTCTAACATACTGTCAATCCCAAAGTGAGCCAGAACTGTTTTGCTAAATGAGCCACTATTATACACGTGTAAAAGGAAGGCAATTAATGCCATCCTCATTATAAATACTTGTCAGCTACAACTCTTTAGTAAAGTGAAACTAGTATTAATCTACTCTAACACAGACTTATTGTTAGGACAGAAAGTTACCTACATCAAGCCTACTGGTGAGATTCATGGGGCAGATTGTTGACAGCCTCTATTGCCTGTGAAGTGGGCCAAACCCCAGCATATGGCTACAGAAGATTACTATATTGAGTCCCCCATATTTATTTTATTTAAGCAGTTGTGTCACATTATTTAGAACACAGTAATAAGACAACTGCTTTTAATTGTTAGGACCAGCTTCAGGTTAGAGAAAGTAAACAAGAATGTATTAGCTTAGTTAAACACTGAAGGTTCATACTAAAGCTATCTTACCTCTACAAGGTAGGACAAGCACATGTTCCAGAATCCCTTGTTCACTTTAAAATGCAGAACCCTTCTCCCCAACAGCTTTATGCTCAACAAGAATATACTATTTCTGGTTACTAAGATAATATGCATATCACCATTAAATCAAGATTTCCCTTAACCTTCCAACTTGGGCAAAAGTACATCTGCTACACAAACTAGCAAATCCACTTAAGTTTAATCACGTATGCTCAAAGGGTTGATAGCATTCTTGACTAACTTCTGGAAAAATGTCAGAGTAACAAGTTAATCATTTGCTGTAATTTTATCTTCAAGTACAGTATTAGAACTAACAGCAACTTAAGTAGCAAGTTCAGATAGTTTAAAGAAAAAAGTGTTAAGGAAGAAAATTAATATGACCACACAGTTAAGTCATACAACAATCGCCCACTTAATGCCACATGCATATATCTAGACTATAAGTACTGGTCCTAGCAACTGCATATAAAGTACTATGAAATTTCTAAGAGGTAGTGCCACACATGCAGCATGTCCAACACTGGTATGTCAGAGTAAAGATTTTAACCCCTTTATTAGAGAATCTAGAAGCTTTTGCATATGTTAAGGCTACATTTCATTACAGTCCATGCCAACTAGTTCAAATTTCACAGTTTGTACATCCACTACTGTTATGAACCCCGTACTTTCAAAAAAAGAAAGGTAGTTTCACGAAAGAGACAGCTCTTACAAAGTAAATCCAAAATGGAGATCTGAACTGGACTGCACAAGTACAACAATGGCAGGTAAAACCTATTGCTCTGAATACAAGCCACTAGCAAATGTTATGATCACACAAGAATATAATGTCCTGTGAGCTGTTAAGGGAAATTCTACTCTATGAAAGTAAGCGTCATTAAAATTATTGTGGCCAGGCACAGGTGAAGAGTAAGTTATTGAATAGCTGCCAAGCAATTAACAGATTCTGAGCCTGAGCAGACAGATCTTTTCCAGCAACCTGTTCAGTTTCCTACCAGCTTATGCACTCAGTTCCTTAACAGCCCACATAACAGGCTTTTAGGATCCTAGATGCCTGCTGACTTCTGTGCCATCTCAGTGTCTAGACTCTGTAGATAAATAAGCTCAAAATAATACTCGGGAAGACATGTAAGAGGCACCTGTAAAGCATGGTTAAGGCAGCATGAGTACGTTGATAAATACGCAGACTTTGGTTACATTTTCCACAGTTATTTTCGTATTGCATGTTAGGTAAGCGTTTGGTACAACGGCAAAGTTGCAATGCTTTTGTGATAGAAAATGCACTACTGTACTTGGAATTGATGAAGAAATGGTACAGTATCTTAGAGAGCAGCTGACTAGAAGAATGCCATGTAAATCAATGTTACCACTTTTGTTTGCTTCTTAGATCAAGGACCTGAAAGATTAGTAGAGGTTAATTAACATCTGTTGAAAAACGGAAGAAAAATATTGGGTACAGAAAGCCTGCGGTGTACAGTATGTAGTAGAGAAAGAACCTGGGTACCCTGAGTCCATGCTCTTTCTTGGGCCAGTATTTATTAGGAGGGCTGTAAACAGACTTTTCTCCCATGTTATCATCTATAACAGGAAAATGGTCTAAGTAGCAGCAGCCACAATGGCTGTTCCTTAATAGCTGTCCCAATTCAAGTCAATAGTAATGTAGGACCCTATCAGAGCAAGACAGTTGTATGCTTTACAATTCCTTTGGATGTGGTGAAATGTTCGTACACAATCAGAAATCATGTAAGAGAGCCAGAAAATTCTGTTAATACAGATCAAGTAAAGAAAATTTTAGCAATAGATCGTTGCAAGTTTTGATACGTAAGGAGACCACATGAAGTACTGACATAACATTCCTAATTTTATTAGCTAATGGTTACACTCTAACCAAAACAATGACTACATTAGAGACACTAGGTCTCCAGGCATTTGTCCATACTTAAGACAACTGATGTTTCATGATTAAGGCAAAGCTACAATAGACATTCTAAGTAGCAGGAAAGTATCTTTTAAAAGTGTGCATATTTTAACTGCAGGGGACAAGGTCAGCCACTGTAAATATTTTAGCATTCTTTTCATAAAAGCCTAGATAAAAACCCTTCAATTCTGAGATGCACTACAGACAGACTATATTAGTTTTCCTGCTGTCTGGACAGCACAGTGGTTTATGACTATTAATGCTACAGACAATACTGTTCAGAAAGCAAAAGAACCATTTATACCACTCTGCTCATACTGAACAAATACTGTACCTTTCTATATATCCCGTAGATGTTCCTACCAGACCATCAAGTCTTTCCTGAAGGGCTGCAAGAATCTGAGGATTTTGCATCATCTGCACAGTCAACTGCCGAGCTAAATTAAAAAAGAAAATTAAGTAAGTGCAAAGTGCATCTTTTGGACTAATCTTGGAAAGAAAAGTTACTTAAATACTACAAAAGAGCAGTAAGTTACTATATATACACTTGTAAAAAGAAGCATAAGCCGTATTTCAAACACCTCTCCATTTTGGAAGCATGGATCAAATCCATCCTATTTTGAATATGGAAACAGCACCTGGATTAAAACGGCCACTACTCAGCAAGCTGAGCTTTTTTGTTAAAAGGAAAGGTTTTATATGATGTCCCTAAAACCATCAGTTTTGCCTTGACTGCTTTTAATTCAAAGTTATTAAGGAAACACAAGGTAGAAGAATTTGTGTTTTTACTTTAAGAAGCAAATACAAACTGGAATTGGGATTTTCATTCCATTTTAGGTAAATGGAAAGAAACAAGACAGTTTCAGACTTTGATTTAAAACTGCTTTACAAATCTATGTTTACCTGATTTTTCCTGCAAAAGAATAAATTATTAGAATAACCTGACACATTATTTACTACAGACAGGCAAACAAGTACTTTGCATTCCTTATAAGATACTAGGTTTATATAGCGTTCTTCTGACACCTTCAAATTACAGCGAAGCTTTTGAATCCTTCCCGATACATGATGCTTTTGGAAACAGCATACCATTTGCCATTTCTATGCCCTTCACTACAGTAACCACACGTGAATGTCCTCGTCCACTTTTATATCCTAGCACTGAAATTACACACTGAAAAGTTACATTTCAAGCGACACCCAAAAGAGCAGCCTTATTTCCTCATGATTGCAATCAGTTTATATTTTAGCAGTAAAAGCTGTAATTACTTCTTAAAGGTACTACCTCACATGAATCAATACTACTCCTCTTGTCAAGGTATCTAGTTTTCTCTGGTCTTACTGTTCATTAGTCTTTCCTATACACTTGAAAAACCTACCCAGCTGTGCCACTGAAGTATGTTGCCAGTTATTCTTTAATACTAAATCAGTATACACATCATACACAAGGTATGCCAATGCCAACAGCCACATTCCCTCAAACTGAAATCTGACCACATACTCTGTTCTGCAAGTTCTTGGATCTGTAAACACTATTTCTTCAGAGGTCATTCCTAAACACGAGTGCTTTACCTAGCGTCCACAGAAACACCTTTGACATTTAAAAATAGAATTATCTAGATTTTTAAAAAGTACATCAGTAAAATCCAAGGAAAAATTGTGCATGAAAAAATACTAGAGAACTAGACAAGCAAGAACTACAGATGCAAAAGAACTGCTTAACACTGTGTCAGGTTTCCCTACTACTGAAACATGTTTCTGATCTATAAAATTCAATTTCCCTCCAAGATTCCTATAGTGTAATCTACCCTCAGATCCTCATCTACAATAGCTGGGATTAATCACTAAAAATAAACATTATTCATCTCTAGGTTCCTTTGGGACACCTGAATACTTACTATTTAATAAATTTTGCAATCTAGTTTTGAACACCTTTTCCAATAGAAATAGCAAAGCCTTTAATGACATCTTGAGCAAAGTTATCCTACTTTTCTTTAGTTATATTATTCTGTTCAAGCAGTCACATCATGTGGCACCATCAGTAGTCCATTTTATTGCAGAGATTGTAATTTCTCTTTTGGCTACCCACTCTTCAT
The DNA here is from genome assembly GCF_047716275.1 of Strix uralensis. NCBI lineage: Eukaryota > Metazoa > Chordata > Aves > Strigiformes > Strigidae > Strix > Strix uralensis. The sequence goes on from NC_133976.1 coordinate 43,245,165, forward strand.
TCTAACTGTGCCCCCAGTCTTTAACTACAAAGCACGAGTAAGACTGTTCAGCGCAGATAAAACAAATATTCTGATATATGTTCAGGTTTTTTTGTTGAGGGGAAGAAAACAATTATTGATTTAGATAACTTTGATTATTGATTTAGATTTATTGATTTTAAGGGTGGTAACACTAAGCATGACATTTCTTCTGTACACAGTCAAACTCAGCAGCAAATTACTAAGCAACTGATCAAAAAATAAAAGTTACACACACAAGCACCTGATTTTTTTCTACCCAAAGCTTCACATTTTAAAAGCTTTTAACTGTTGTTATTTTTGAAATAATCTAGTCACATACCAACAATAATCCTTTCTTTTCCAATTATACATCCTCACAGGTGTGGCCAGTGCTACCTGAACTGGTAGTAACCGTGACTAAAATGAGTGACTGCAGACAACTAATAAAAAATAAAATAATAAAAATCACACAACTGGAAAAAAGGGTCCTTGCTTCAGAATTTAAATAGTTGTGCATCAGTAGTTATGTTTAACCATTTCCTACTATTTTAAGCAATAAAATTCTTTTAACATATTAATTAGGAAGCGCATATACAGCTGCTTAGAAACCCTTGTTTTCGATGTTACCTTTGCTGTTGGCATCTTCACCAGTTTCTTCTTCTTCTACTTCTTCAACATCTTCCATATCCTGTTGATCAAGTTCAGACTGTTCTTTGCTATTAGGAACATTCAATAACAGGATCGAGAAGTTAATTTCATAAAATACTATAATGATCTTAAAGGGCTCAAAATAGAAGATCATGTGGGTAGAAGCAAACTGTTGCATCAGTTTTGATCTATGACAAACTAGAAGTCTTAATAGTCAAAGCCAAATTTCTCTTTGTAGATTCAAGTTTCACACTCAACAATCTCAGAAGAGTTTAAAGAACTAGCAGCTTTCCAGAATTGTGAAGATTCCTTTTTACAAAATAATTCCTTCAGCTCCTCTTCATGTCAACAAGTCAAAGCCTTCTTCTGCTCTACTCATCTGCTTTTTTAAGATGTGCAGGCCTTGAGAACTGAGGGTAGGTTCACCTAAACTGTACTTTGAATGCCACAAAATACAAGCATTTGAAGTATAGAAAAAACTACATACAGTGAAACAATAATAACAGGCAGTACTAACAGTTTTTCCCCTCCAGAATTTCAGCTAACATAGTAAGTTGACTAGTGCCTTGTCCCAGTTTTAGATTTGCTTGCAGTTAAGATCCCAAATCCATTTGGCATGAGCAACTCAAGTTTTTCTCCCACATGCTATAAACTTCACATCTTGACAGTGTCAAAATCATTACCTAGACCCTGTCTGTCAAGTATCTAGAGATCAAAGCCATCTGAAGTACAGCACAGGACACAGAGCCTTGGTAACCTACAGATTTTACTTACTTGTCTATGTCTGCCATTGTCCTAGATTTCAAACCCTAGAGAAAAAAACAGAATGTAACAACAGCAGCATTAGACTTTACTTACAAGGTCTACAGGCAAATGTCATAATAGTAAAAAGGAAAGAAACACAAACCACATCAGCTGTAAGAAAAAGGATAAATACATATTATAGTCTGAAGAGTGGCATATCTCCCATGCACTCTTTGAGCTCTCACTCTAAAGCATACAGTAATACTAAAAAGACCCACAAACTTAGTTCTGGTTTAGAACCAATGTATCTACTCAAATAAATTTAAGTTCCTGCAAATTGCCATGTTGCATTTTGTATCATAGAGCTGTACTAATATCACAGATTGAAAACTAGTCCTGTCTAAGTTCAAAATCAAAATATAACCTGAGAAAAAAAATGAAGCAAAAAGGGTGCTCTTTGCTAACTGTTTACTCATTTCCAGCATGTAACTGCAGAGAGAGGATACTTACAGCTAAATCCATTTCTTTTAATACTAAAAGACACCTTTTTTGTGGATTTACTTTTAATCTCAACTTCACAAAACCAATCCAAGCAGCTCCTCAGAATATCCAGAGAATTGCATCATTTAAAAAAAAAATTATGCCAGGCGCCAAGCTATTTAACATGACTAATTTCCATGTTCTGAATGATCAGAATTTTCTTAAGTATCTCAGTATCATCATAAACACATTCCAGACACAGTAACTAGAAACATTATATGTTGAGACTATTGCAAATCTTGCATAACACGAAGCACCTATTTCTCAAATGTATTACAAGGTAAGTAACATTTTCCACAAGCAAAACAGTACTTAGGAGTCTAGTCTCCAAAAAGATGTTTCAGGCGGCCTGAAGTCAGAGACAATACTATGCACAAGAAAACTGTCCCATTACTGCTATCTTAGGTCCAATGGCTCAGGAGATACCAAGTAGTAAGAATAATCCACTGGCCCAGGAAGCATGGAAACCACTGCTTTAGAGTCCCCATTTTTGCTGCTGTCCAGTAAGCTAAACAAATTCAAGTTCCCGTCAGGAAGCTCAACTCCTTATAATGCTTTCCAGTGAGAATTTTAGTCAAAGTGTTGGAGGTGTGAGTTCCAGAAAATACAAAATTTGGATTAGATCTGTCCAAAGTCTGTAACACAAGAGCACAATCCCAGTAAGATCAGGACATTAACAGTCAATATGAAGAGACATGTTAGAATCTAAACTTCAAAATTTAACATCTACATTCTACATAGGTATAATCAAAGTATATTCTTCTGGCATCATAACTACTTCCCAACAATTACATGGGAAGGAAGTATCCGACATTTTCATTCAAGACCACAAATTTACAGTGCCAGTAAAGTATTTAGGAGACCGCACATAATCAAAAAGGTTCAATTCCCTAGTATGCAGAAAAACTACAGAACCAACTACTTGTCAATCTATTTCAGAAAAATAATACAGTATTTGCTGTCAAATAGAATGGCAGCACTACTGTAAACCAAAAGGTATCTAATAATTCAGTAAGTAATTGAGGAGTTCCAGCAACATTTTTGTCTCAAGTTTCTCGAAATTCAGATCACATCTGCCCATCTTGTGACTTCAGGTTTACACACGGATAGAAGCTGCCTAGATAACAATTCCAAAGAGTCTCCTTTGGATACCATTCTTAAAAGCTAGCATGGACTGAAGACCTATAGAAACTGAAAACATACAACTCACATTTGGATGCTTCCGTATTTCTTGAGTGACACAACAATTAGCATTATTTCTGATTTGCAAAAGATTCTATCCATACAAAATACACCACTTTTTTGTTACACATTTCCTCTTAACTTGTTCTTCACGCAGGACCTTTCAAGGAAACTGGTAGTATCACTGTGCAAAAGAACAGGAGATGCACAGTTTACCTGCCCTTCACTCATTTTTATGCAAGCATGACAGACAGTGATCACATTCACAAACTATTATTGCTCCTTGCAGAGACCAACATTTCCTCTCTCCGTTCTCCCTATCAAATACTTCCATAAAAGTAGAGGCAGTTCTTTCAAAGGTGTGACCAGCAACAACACAAACTCTGTGGTCTCACCAAGCCAGTGGGCTAGATTAAACAACAGCTGAAACACCTTAGATACAGGTTTGCTGAAAGAGACCCAACTTCTACAGTTCATTTAAACATTCTTTTCTAAATGAGGACATGAGATTGGCTATGACCAAACTTTAAGAAGTATCCATCCCAACACTGGCCATTAGCAGATGCCTAAGAAAAAAGAGCAATGACATGGCAAGAATTCCCCCAGAAACTCTTCTAGCTTTCAATCATATTCAGAAAAAACACACTGGCTCAGGACCTCACGTACTTGGCAACATCATAATAAAATAATTTTTTATTTCCTAAACTAGTCCTCATCTTCCCTGAAACCATGCAGGTAAGCTGATGTTATCACTCAAGTACCAAAGCACTAAAATCCTGTTTCTGAGTTGCAACATTCAGCTTGGAGATCATAACTAAGTCAGATTTTTCTACACTAGGCAACAGTGTGGCACAGGAAGTTTTACCAGCAGTCCATTCTTGAATTCCTCAGTCAGCCCTTGTTTTCATCATTTTGACAGCTACCTGTCATCAGCAACCTTCATCCTTTCACTGTTCACCCCTCTTTCCAAGATCACTTATGACCATGCAGAAGGCATTCATCTCATTACAGCACCATGTGAAAGTCCAGCATCTGCCTCTCTCCTCATTGCAACGGGCAGTTAACCACCCTCTGCTTCCTGGCAATCCTTGCAACCATTGTGTGTTTTCCAACTATGGCCCAGTTTACTCAAAGACTTTGAATAACATTCTTCAAAGATTTTTCTGAAATTAAAATAGCCTGTACCAAGCAGCTGTCAACTTCAGAGCCTCCCTCCGGTGTGTTCCTATCTGCCTCATCCCATTTTTCCTATTCTTGCATCAGACTTTTTCATGTCTCATCCTTTAATCTTCCCTCCACTTTTTACACAACTCCATATCAGAACATTTGCAGTTGGAAGAGTTCTTCTGCAAACTGAGGAGGTACTACTGTTTGTCATGACACTCATCTGCCAGCTCTAGACAACAGTTCTTGTATGAGGAGGCTACAAGGCACTATGCCAACAGAACTACATTGGCAGACATTTAGACTAATCTGTGCAACCCACTAGCATGCATATATGGTTGCATCACATTTAGTTTATTGTCATTTACTTAAACAACCATAAGCTTCTCTGCAAACACAGTACTACTGGTAAAAAAAAAAACCTGTAGCAGCAGAAAGGCACTGAGAAAATGTATTCCTTAAGAGAAAACAGCCTCCACTATTTTTGCACAATGCCTAATACAAGGTCTGTCTAATACCCAGAGCTTCAAACACAGTATGTACCACAATCAGTAATACTGATACATCATTGCAGTATTTATTTCGTAGTATGTCCCCAAAACTAAATCTTTGGATACAGCACTTGTATCACTCAGCTTCCCACAAGGAAGACACAGCTGTCCTTCCTGGTTTGTTTCATAGGTGCATTTAGGGATTGTGAACACCAGCCGCACCTTGGCACATGAGTGGCAAGAACCATTCACTGATACCACTCCTTGAAGAAGTCTCTGGGATATCCAGTTCCCCAGCTGTCAGTACAGGATTATAACAAACCTGGCTACAACTGGTGTGTTACCTCAAGCCTCAGAGTCTCAGTGTCCAGGCAACTGCTTTGGGCTGAGACACTACTCAGAATCTGGGCCTCCTGACTGCAAGAAAAGGCTTACGAATACCGATAAAGGTTAGCCTCCTCCCCTGTTCAAAAGCCAACAGGCAAATAACCTTCTTATTTGTAAAATATTTTATGTCCCTGTTACTTAAACAGCTACAGCCAGTAGCACTAGCATTATGGTCAAATACAGAGGTGCCCAGGGGCTTCACTTACGATGTTTTGCTGCTCACTGTAAAAATACACAGAGGAAAAGAAATAGTTATCTTATCTTTGCAGGGCTTTAAAAAGAATGCATAGGAAGTTCACGCTACAAAAAGGAAACAAAAGCACAGAAAAGCAATATACAGTGCAAGTCTTCTAGAGGCTAAAGTTTAAAACCTCTTTCATACAGGTAGTTTAAGCTTGATCACAAGCCTGCCCGCCATCACAAGAAACAAATTATTTTTCAAAATGTAAAGGTTACAAGACTGTTAATCCAGCACAAGCTTAGCCAGTTTTGAGTGCATCCTGCAGAACTACTAAGAATTAGCTGAACTCCCTTAAAAACTTAAATCTTACCAAAACAGTAAAAAAATTTGCTATTTCCATGACGTTTAAAGGACACTTTACCTCTTTAATCTGTCATGTTTTTTAAGAAATGCAGTTCGATACATGCAGAAACAAATAATGATATTGCCATGTGTTCATCCCGAAGTTACCCATTAGTAGGCTTTCAGTTTTCAGGGGTTATTGTTTCTTCACTAAGTAACTTTCCTCAAGTGAAGACAGAAGCACAAACTGTAAATATTCAGCCCTTCCCAGTCTTTCCTTTTTTCCCCAGTCTGCCTTTATCCACACAGAAACCAGTCTGAGTTTCCACAGCAGCACCAGCCATGTTACAGCTAGGACACAAATGCTCTGGTGAGAAGCCTTTCCTTTCTGGAGGTCAGCTTTAAGTGTCCCAAGTAAGCACACCGGTATTAGATTACCCTGACATCCGCTCGGCCTCAGGAAGACAGGTCACAGGGAGGTGAGTTAGGAGTTAGCTGAGGAGGCAAGACATTCCTGAGAGTTCTTCCAGCAAAACAGCAGCTTTTTTTGCACAAGCCCTAAGGCTGGCAGGTCGCCAACCATCTCAGCTTTGAGCACCTCTGTGGATACTGTACCACACATGGTACCCATGCCCTCCCTTCCAGGAAACACCATTTCCCCTTCTCTAGAGGAATTGCTCACACAATTAGCTTGCAATAGCAAGTAGAAGAAATTTCTCAAGTAATTCAGGGGACACAAACAGGCTTTTTGAGGATATTGGACCCAAACTACAGCCAAGCCTTGTTTACTCACACCTTTAAAAGAAATATACCCTTTTGCCCAAACTAATTTCCTCAGCAGTTAATAATTCAGAGCACTGCAAATAAGTCTGCCTGTCCATAAAATAGCATATCAGCCTCTTTCTGTCTCTGGCAAGCCTTGGGCAACTGAAAGCCATACATTAACAGAAAATACCTAAAACAAATGAGCCCTATGTGGGATTAAGAGGCTGCAACATGAGATAATAAACTAAGTGGACTAAGTCAGATGTCAGTGAAGAAAAGAGAGGTCCAGCTGGAGGACAGCTAGTTGTATAAAAAAATATCAGGATTAAATCCTGTAAGCTATTTGCAATGCGTGCAGAAACCAAAGGTGCCAGACAAATGACATCATACCAGCCAAGTTCAACTCTCACTACAGACTGGGAAACTCGAGAGGAATACATTCACTGAAAGTTACTTCAAACTGATGTTCTTGCCTAGCATTTCAGGAGGGCTTGTAACATTTTTCTTTACATAATCAGCATCAAAAAAAACCCCAAAATTAAAATAGTAGTGTAGAGGTGCATCAAAAGATGCTCTTTGAGTGTAGATGTTCAAAAGAATTGTTTGGGGTAGTTTGCTCATAACCACTGAGAGGTTTGTAACTTTAAAGAGCTCCAGATGCTCAGCATAGTGCAGTTTCATTCACATCAATGTCAGAACTGGGTGAACAGTTTAAAAAGTGCACAGAACACAGCATAGAGTTACACACTCCAAATGTTTTGTTACTAAGACCTAAAAAAGCGTATCAATCATTTCACAACTGTTAGTAAAAGCTATGGTACCAACCACCAGGTAGGAAAATTGTTACATGAGAAAAGATCACACAGTTCAGTAGTAATTAAGAGAGCATTTAGCACCTCTTCAAAAAGAGCAGTTGAATAATGTATCAGATTTAAAAATGCCATCTCAAAAGGGAATCAAGCAGAAGACCAAGTGTTTCCTTTCTATTTTTGTGATCAAATTCATGAAACATCTATTATCATTAGCATGGAAATTGGTCATGAAACAAGGGAATATTGCACCTATCATTAAACACGGCAGCTAAGCAACATGTTACAAACAAATTATTCATATTACAGAAGAATATGCTGCCTTAGGAAAGCTGAAGGTAAAAAAAAATCTCAAGTTAGCAGGGTAGTCCTATGCTAGAACATCAAGATACCACATCTATTTGATGAAAGACATTATCAGTCACTGAACTCTCCAGAGACAATTTCCTTTTATTTGTGCCTCAAAGAAGTTCTGTTAACAAAAGATTTCTGACTGTTAATGTAGGAGAGCAAAAAAATTGACAAAATTATTTACTCTAGATTTGAAAATTTAAATTAAGATTGTCTGCCCAAATACGAGCACAAAAAACAAGAGTATGAAATAATAAATGAGATAGTACTAATATAAAGGCTATCAAGGTCTGACAAAGAGATTAAGGAGATTAAGGTCCATGGAAACAAGGAATCCAGGTTCCTCAGTACAGTGACAAGAAGGTGCCACTGGATCCTTGCAGTAACTCAAACCCCTCTGTTCTAGTGCAATTTATTGTGCAAGCACCAACTCATTCACTATGTCCAAAAGACATGCACAGTCAACAGCAGAAATGGGGATCTCTAGCAGAAGCCTGAGTAAGGTCTTCTGAACCAAGCAGAGAAGGCTAAGAAATTCAGAGGAGTAGTGATGTTTCACAAAATATACTCAGAACTTTTAGCTACATGCAAGTGCTAAATTGACCAAGATGGGAAGCACTCACACCACAAGGGAGATATGCCCCCTTCATAAAGGGAACACCAAGTTTCTCTGCTGAAAGATGTTCCAGTCAGCTAAAGCAAATATAACTGGCCAATGCTGCTAGAAAAACATACCATTGTTCTTCCTTAGCTATGCATACCTCCTTCCCTTCATCAGCAACGTCTGAATGGCCATAAAGTTAAAAAAAAAAGGTGCTAGGTATTTCTTTGTACAGGGCTAGACCTGCAATTGCATGAGTAACAGCAGGGTCAAGAGATGGAGGCTGCCACAGGCAAGTACCTTTTATAAGAACTCATGAATAGGGACAGGCAAGTTCGAAGTTACTGTGAAACTGTATGCTACATCTTACCTTGTGATAACATGGCAAAATTCAGAATCTGGCTGTAGAGAATAAAAACACTAATTCATAATAATGATGAACCAAGTAACACACCACAATTAATCAAAACTGTCTGCTCTCTTCCCTTCAAGTGGTATTTTTTGCTTTTTCTAATAACTCCTGAGGTAAAGGCACTAACATCAGCCATTTGCCAATGCAACTATTTCACTAGCGCATGCAGGCCTCTGCACAAAACATGTTACAGCACGAAAACACAGATTTTCCACATTTCAACTTTAAACTGCTCCACAACTTGTACGAGAACACCAGTTACATGATGGGAAAAACTCAAGTTCTCCAAAACAAAACAGAGTGATCATATATATAACTCAGTTACTAGTAACTGCAGGGCTTGCTTTCATTCCTGTGGAAACACTTTTTAGAGTTTTCCCCTTCACTACTATTCAAATCAGGAAATGAAGGTTCAGTCAACAAATACTGAACTCCTCTATTTTTGTAGCATTTTTATTGAATTTTAGGTAGTGCCTGTTTACTCTTACAGAAAAAAAAGTCTCCATAAGGAGAAGGAAATGGACTACAGAATTACAATTAAAAATCAGGACTGAATTATATCTGCACGTTTGTCTCTGCTACTGATCTGAGCTCCCTGATCATGTTCTAAAAATAGGGTAATTAACAGACAACGTGGCCTTTGTTCTGGATGCCAAGATTCTGTAGCAGAAAGCCTACCAATTTCTATTTAGAACAAACTTTCATTATTAGAAAAGTAATACAAAAGTTTAATTCAAGTCTGAAAAACCTAAACAAGGGCTTTTTAAAATATTTTAAACAATCAGTATAGCTTATTGAAGTTTCTCCTTTCCATCACTGATCCTGAAGAGCTGAAATCAAAATCTTCATATATAAAAATATATTTAAAACTTCCTAAGAAATTATTTCTCTATACAGTTCATGTTGGTACAAGCATTGACTTTGTTAAAAAGTGTCAAAGTAATACAAAAATTGTGTTTTAACAAAGTACTTCAGGCATCAGGGTACATTTTAAGTTTAAGAGATGAACTTGTGAATGCCACAACATCAAACAAAGGAAAAGAGAGTGCCAGTTGACTACTGAGATCACCATATAATCAAAGACAACCATACTGGCAGCTACACTGCTATCTGCAAGACTACAGCATTAAAGTTTTTATCCAATTTGACTTGAACATCTAAACATCCTTATTTGAAAATAGTTTAAAGAACACTGAAAAATGTGTATAGGTTTCAAAAGCATGTTTTTTTCTGGAACATCTGATGAATACTATATTGTAAGTTCATTCACTCCCTAAGAAGCAACTGAAATTCCTAAAATATATTTAGCAACTCTTTTGTTAGCTTCAGTACAATATTTTTTCCACAGAAAGAAACCCATTACTAAACTGCAAACCTTAAAACATCCAGTCTTCAACTAATGAGCTAGTATTCACAATCTAACTTTGACATAATTTGGACACTGTTAGGGGTGAGATGTTACAACTGGTAGCAAGACCCAACAGAAATACACAGATGGTTTCAGTAAGTCACTTTCAAATGAATACAGGTGCAGAGTTTCAAAAGCATTTGTAAACATACACTACACCTGTAGAGAAGAAGTTGAGCCAAGGAACTTGAGCCTTATTTACAAATTGAGATTCATAAACATTTTCCTGTGAATTTCACTCAATCCCTAATGGTGAAGAAGGTGATAAAAGACTCAAGAAGCCATGTCATGAAGATCCCACCAGTTCAAAAATAGCAAGCATATTTATGATATTACCAGCTTGCACACTTAAGGAACAGAACAAAGCACTTATACCAGCTCATACTTAATCATCCAAAGTCAAGATAAGTAATTTCCAAAACTGGAGTATCACAGAATTAAGAACTGCTTAAAAGGGTGATCCAAGTGAGGCAAAATAGTACTAAAATCTAAAGTAACATATATTAAAAGAGGGAATTCAAACTAATTTAGAATACAAAAGGTCAAAAAATTTCTGTGCAAAGACATAATTGCATGCAGCCCACTGAAGACTTCTACTCAACATGGCAGAAGCACTCAAGATCTGAAATGAATGCCTGATGACTAAAACACACAATGCAAAATACAATCATTATACACTTCAGTAACATATCCTTAATAAAAATACCATATTCACTGCTGAACATTGCGGAAGAGAGGAAATAGATCAGTTCAGGGCCTAGCAACATGAACACCCGAGGAACAGAAGCAGTTTAAATCTGAGATTAATAGCATGTGAGAGCTGAACAATGAGAAGTGACATAAAAATACCTAAGTTAAAAGGAAGTTCAAAAAGAACTGATTATAAATTGATTTGTATGTAAAAATAAAACAACTAATTGTTTATGTCCCCTCCCATGTGTGTCATCGTCCGTGTGTCCCCGTGTCCCCGTCCCCCCCCCAACTTAACCTTTCAATGCTTAAGCCAGGTTTTTATCTAGAGACAGAACTAAAAGGAAACTTTCCCTCATGGGCAAGTCATCCCACACAAAATGTGAAAGAACCGCCCCTCCTTCCTTTGAATCATCGCATATTAAACAACATCTAAAGTAGTGGACTGAACTAATCTTCCTGCAGATGGTCAGAAAAGACAATGAGCATTTATGATTCTAACCTGGGTTTTAGAAGCCTGGGGGTTTATTCCATTCCAGACTTCAGGCACCTGCTTAGTCTTAATCAGACTGCACCTGCACTCTTAACCAGTATTTCCAACACTTAAAACCAAGAATAATTCTGGTACCTCTCAGGTTTTGGGCAAGGGTTTCTTTGTTGCTTGGTTTGGTTGTGATTTGGATGGTGGTGGTGGTATTTTTTTAAAGAATAAATGTCAAATCATCAACTGAATGCTTCACAGCTACAGCTACATCCAGGAACTAAAGTTTTCATATCTAAAAAGCTGCTTTCACCTTTTGATTATAAAAAGTCCTAAGCATAAACTGGTAGTATTTTGTTCTAAAGTCTACAAAGACGAGGTGAAACAGCTGATGTGCAACTGCCTAATCATTACCACAAGTTAAGCTTTAAACTGAGACATCACCATTGTAAATTATGTTTGTGCAGATGTACATTTAAGCACACATTCAGCCCCCAAATGCACCTGTGTTTTCCAATACTAAAATCTAAACAGCTTTCCACCTAGGAAAGATCTCCAGTCTAACCTTTGACAGTGGTTAAAATGCTGATAATGCTTTGGTAATAAGCAAATTCATTTAAAAGATTAATCTTTAGGGAGAACATAAATTACTTTCAATCTTAAATTATTTATATTTTAAAACTAAATATAAAGTATCAAAAGTAGATTAGCAAGGTGGTCTTTTTCTGAACACAACTGAAGTTCTAGTCTGCAACATATGTAGTCCTCCTGAAAACTTAAGGTCAAAGTTATCTCTATATACATGAGGCCATACTCACAATTAAGATTTTTTTTTCCCTTTGTATTAACTTTGTTGAGTGTAGAAGTCCTCAAAAATCTCATGCATTTTTTCTAAATAGCTTAATTTTTCAGAAGGTCATCAAATGAATCCCCAAGCAACTTCTGTGATGCCTTCCAGGCATGTCTAGTTTTCTAGACAAATACATTATGACACCAGAACTACTCTCCAGATTAACAATGTTAGGTGATGAAGAACTGCACTAGGCCTCTGAGCTGAGGATCAGCTAGATTGAATTAACTTTAATTATAATCACTTTTGAGCTCAAAGTAATTTACAAATGAAAACTGACCTATAAGCATTAAACCCATCATCACAACTGTTCCTCAGATTAAACACGACTTGTACAATGCAGTTCTGCTCTATCATTTACTATCTGCTTTCCTAATGAGAAGTTAGATGGAATGCAGTCACCTAGACCAGAAGCTAACTCAGAAGACTCCTCAGCTCTAGTAAAATACAAGCAGTGTTAAAGTCTTGTTTCTACCTGCAAAGTACTGTCTTCTGTATGGGTGCCTACTCATACCACACAAATATCAAAGCACTATCCAGTTAATGGAAAATCCCAGAGCTGAAGTTCCACTAATGTATATAGAAATGCAGAAAAATGAACAGGCATTTAAAGAACACCTGCATCTCCATTTTCTGCAATCTGTCCAATTCCTGAAGTTTCCCAAAGAAATAAGAATCAGACTTTTAGTTTGAGATACAGCATGTTTGCAGCTGTGTCACAAGAATCTGAATGCGAACTGGGTTACAGCCATATTAACAAAAAGGTGTAGATACCATAGATATGTTCATTACACCCATTGGTCTACTGGAACAAACCAGGTTTCACCAGAGGATTCCATCAAAAATTCAGAATAGACAATGCTTGTCTTATTTCCCCTACGATTTTTCACTACTGAAATTCAAATCCTCAAGCTCTTTCATTCCCCAAAGGAATATAATCTCTGCCACAATGAGTGTTACAATTACTTCAACTTTTAGGAACTAAGTGAATAAACAGACTTATACCAATGTGACTAACAGTACAGTAAGCCAAAGTTTCCTTGAAAAATCTGGAGTTCCATATTAAAGAACACAGTCTCAGCCTGGAAGACTCGGGTGTCACCCAGGGTTGTGGAAACTCTCGTTAACAAAGCTTCATGACATACACACCCACAATGCCTTGCTTTCAGTTTCACTTGTGCACACATGTTTATTGTCAGTTATGCAAGAAGCCAAGAAAAAAAACAGACCACCCATTTCCAGGGTGCTCAGTAAGCAGATGACCATAACAAGGAGCCTGCTTGCTCCCAGGAACAGTTTGAGGGAGGCAGGGAGTAGACGAAGCACAAGGATGGCAAGAGCATTACTGTGCTGGACACACACAGCGCTACAGCAGATCCAGCACTTTTGGCACTTCCTGTAACACTGGGCTGGCTGCACAGATGCAGCACAGCACTTCTGTGCACTTCCAGCAGTCCCAACACTCACTTCCTAGCCCTGTGAATGTCAGGGAAGGACCAGGGGCTCTGAAAAACTCCAGGTCTACCACCTGTGCACAAGACCCTCATTCTACAATCTTCTGTCCTCAGAAACTAGAACGCATGATATGCAAGACCTGCCACAAAATACAGAAAAAGTGGAGGGGAGATTGCTAACATATACCACTCTCACAAGAGTAAGTGGGCCACACAAACAGAAGTTGAGGTATCAATGGCCTATTCTAAGCACCTATATCAATGTTTCTTTCAGGTACCTGAAGCTTGAGTGGCCTAGACTTTTGTCCAGTACAGAGACATCCAAGTCACTCAAATTTCAGTGTATGTAGATTTCAAATTCCATTTTGCCCTATGAATTAAGATAACTTCTGGATTTACAAGAGACTGGACGCCATCCAGCTTGCTTCAATACAAGTACAGTGTCTTTCTCATTCTTTAAAGCGTGTATCATTGTAAAATGGGCACAGCAGGACAGCTACTAACTAACAAGCTACTAACTAACAAGCTACTAACTAACAAGCTACTAACTAACAAGCTACTAACTAACAAGCTACTAACTAACAAGCTACTAACTAACAAGCTACTAACTAACAAGCTACTAACTAACAAGCTACTAACTACCTAGAGCTGTACACAGCCTTAGATCTTCTCTTATTTCATGACTGAAATGAAAACAATCATGCACTATTGCCTGCCTGATAAATGTAACATCCACCAGTAGATAATAAAATCCCCATAGAGGGGGTGAACAGAGGAAAGTATTTGTCATACCTTGCACACCCTGTGTCCACCTTCTCTTACCTTCTTCAAAGGAGCTAGAACACAAAATTTAAGTGTCTCCATAGGGCTTCAAACACAAATGGACGTGCACAAAACTGCAATGTGCTTGGAGATAAACTGTGGAAGATGCTGACATATTATTACTATGCCACAGTCACTTGAAAAAAGATTTGTGTTTTCTTCTGAAAGCAAATGGGGAAGGTTTTGTGTTAAATATTGAAAGCCTCATAAGAATTGGCAGCGTAAGTCCCCTAAACACCCAGTGTGGAGTAGGTGGAACATGTTTTATAGGTAAATAGATCTGCATGAATGCTAAACACAAGCCAATACTTCCAGCTGTAGTTACTAGATCTTTCAGGTAGTTTCTTAGCCTTCCTTGATGACAGACATCATGCACCTCTTGTACTACTGTGGACAACGGACGCATCTCCAGTCAGGCGGAAAGCAAACGCCTCATTTTGGGAGACAGCAGCTAGCAGGCACCCAGAGAAGCGACACATCGAACTCCAGAAAAACGAAAAATGCCCTTTCCTGAGGCAGGAAGCAAGAGTTGCCCGTCCCCTGGCTGCGTCTCTGGGTCCCCCTGCCAGCAGCGAGCAGCACAGCACAGCCTACCCGCGGCTCTCCGCACAAGCCGGCGCACGGCGCGGCAGCCAGCACCAGGCCACAGCGCGCTGCCATCCGCCGCCCACCCCTCCGCCATGTGCGCATCCGCCGCCCCCCCCCGGCCCTGCCTGCCCGGCGCTCGCCCCCCCTCACGGCGGACGGACGGACATACACACCCCCACCCCCGCTCCTCCCAGTGCGGCTTTCCGGCCTCGCCGCCCTCCGCCTCCCCGGCAGCGCCGGGCGCGCCCCGCGACGGCCCCGCCGCCGGCCCCACTCCGTCCCCACGTGTTGCCGTGCAGACCCGCCTCCCCTCGGCGCCGACCCGAGCCGCGCGGCCCAGCCTAGCCCGGCCCGGCCCCTTCGCGGGGCTCGGCGGAGAGACGCGCGGGAAGGGGGGAGGGGGGCGGCGGGCAGCGCCGCCGCCGCCCCGCGGGCCGCGAGGGAGACGCTCAGGCCGGAGCTGGCACCGCCGACCCCCCCAACCCCCCACCCCGCGCCCCGGCGGCCGAGGGGCCCCGCTAGGCCAGGCCGGGCCGGCACCCGCGGCCTCCTCGCGCGGGAGCGGGGGGCCCAGCGCCCCCGGGCTCGCTCCCCCCGCACCCCCCCCCAGCCCCGGCGGCGGCGGCCGCCCGCGGCCCCGCCCGGTACCTGCGCGGGCCGGGGCTGGCGGTGACTCAGGAGCGAGGAGGAGGCGCCGCGCGGCTGGCGGTAAAAAGACCCGAGCTCCCGCCGCTCGCGCTCATATAGAATTAACGTCACCACGTAACACCCCCCCATACACACCCTCCCCCGCGCGCCCCGGGTCTCCTGGCAACGCGCGCGCGCGCGCGCGCCAGGCCTCGCGCCGGCCGCCCGCCTCGGGCACGCGCCGGCCGTTGGGGCCTGCCCGGCGGGCGCCCTTCCCCCGCTGCCGCCGCGGCTCTCGGGCCGGGCCGGGCGGGCGGGCAGGCGCAGAGGGAAGGTCCGGGCGTGTCACCCCCCGGGACGTGTGTCCTCTCACGTACCTCGGGCTGATTCCTCGTCCCTGCCGTGTGCCCGAAGGGACAGGCGCGCCGGCGGTGCCCCACGCGTGGGTAGCACCCTGCCAGCAAACCCACCGAGGCGCGGGGACCGCCCGGCCTGGGCGGAACTGTAGCACCCCGGAGCTGTGGGCCCGCTCGGTGGGCCACAGCATGGCGCAGAAAGCACCTCCTCCCAGGCGGGAGGGTGGCGGGGACGAACCTGCCAGGGAGTCGGGATGTACTGCTACCCCGACCACCTCAGCGCTGCTGCTTTGAACCTGAGCTGGGAAGGTTTCTGAAGGCACCCGAGCAAAACCAGAAATTACTCAAACAGGGAAACCCTATTCACACAGGCTACAGGCACCACGAGACCGCAGTCAGCACTAGCTTACCTTAAAAGACCAGGCTGAAAACCATGGTGGTTCAAACGCTGTTTCATGAGTTTCGGTCGTTTGTGCCTTGGCCAGGACGAACAGCCAGAGGCAGCGACAGCTTCAACCCTCCCATTTTAACTTGCCGTACTTTCCTGCCAGAGACCTAAGCAGCCTGGTTTCCTCTCATGCCTGACTGCAAGCTCCAAGTGAAGCCTTTCCTAAAACTGATTGCTTCCTAGGGTTTCTCTCCCGTACACATGGTCCTGAGTAATAGCATGGAGCACACTTGAAGAAGACATCTGCGATCTACACTAAACTTACGGAAACGTAAATGTCTGAGACTTTTAGCTCCTCATGGCTGGAATGAGCCAATTATTTCAAACAGAGGCAGATGGTATGGACAGACACATGGTGTGATGGTGTGAGAGCTATTTGCTAAGGATATATCACCAAATATTGTATTATTTACATTTTAATAAATTCTTGCATCTAATTGTCTAAAGCAATCTGCGGTCTAAATGTAGCTATTTAAATAATGGAACTGACAACAGAAAGCAAAAGCAGAAGAAAAAGTGGTGGATTTGCCTAGTATCTGCAACTCAATCTATGTTCAGAATAAGCAAAAGATAAAGGATCCTGCCCTTCACTGTATGGTGCCACACCAGTTTTGTTCCAGTGTATGGCAGTAAACTCTCAGCCCCCAAAAGTTGTGATATCTTTGTGATAAAGAAATCCCATCTGCAAGACAGAAGTTATGTAGAGAACTTAAGGATGCCCTATTCCCCAGCACATTGAATTCTGGGAGGTGGGCTTTTTTATAACATGCAATTTAAAATAGCTAGAAACTTCAAAAGTGTAAGGAGGTGTCCTGGTTTAACCAGGATAGGGTTAAGTTTCCCCAGCAGTGGGGGGGAGCTCTAGCCGGGTTATTCAGATACCATGCGGACGTCACATCCTGGCAGGTCACATTTTCCTGGCGCGGAGCGGGGTGCACTCGTGGTTTTGTACATCGTGCTTCAAACTGCTGTATTTGGTAGCTATTTTGCTCTGTTCACTGCTATCACTATTACTGTTATTGTTATTGTTATTGTTGGTTGTGTTGCTATTGCACTGTTGTATTAAACCTTTCCTTATTTCAGTCTTGGGGCTTTGTATTTCACTCCCTTTGTGGGGGAGGGGCAGCGGCCGCGTGGTCTCAGACCCCGGCAGGGGCTAAACCATCACAGGAGGCAAAAGAAAGATCCAGGCAAAAGGTTGCACAGCATAGTTCAAGTGTAAGAATTAGGGAGAAACAGGGATGGAGATGTTAAATGGTTCTAAAATTAAAGTTCCTGTAGCCCCCTCCCTTGCAACCCTCAGATTTTAAAATTGTGCGAGATGCTAATTTTTTATTTATTTTATCCGAGGTGTCTGGTGCTTGGGAATATGAAGAGAGCAGAGGTGTACAGAAGGCATTTGGTAAAAATGACCAATCAATTGGGATTTATCGCAACACCAATTATATGCTGTTGCAGACGTTCTCTTTATTCAATCAGCTAAAGTGGCAGTCATCTGTAAACAAGTGATTCACAAGGCTGCAGCTAGCCTCGCTTGTCTTTCTGAGACCTGCCACCTAGCAGAACCCCGAGGTGAGACCCAGTGACTCTTATAGAGGAGTGATGTACAGAAGAAATGAGATGTGCAGAAGCCAGCAGTGTCAAGTAGAGAGTAAGCTCGTCAACAGTAGGGGCCAAGGAGTGGAGACAGGTCTAAGCAGGTCTGAGCTGGAAGCATACCTCTAGACTGGAGGGAAATGCCTTTTCATCCAAAATTCACAGATGTCTTTTAGGGGTTTTGCATGGGTCAGGTAAGTCAAGCCCTTCTCATGAGACAAAATAAAACCCAAGTCCTTATGCTATGGCTCTTTATCAGTTTTTGAAGAACAACAGTTATAGAAACATTTTTCAGTAAAAAGCAGTTTCTGTGAACAACTAAGTAGGAAGGGACAAGGGAGAGGACATATGGACACCAGTCCTGCTTCCACACGGCACCTGCCATCACACATGTATGGAAAGAGGAAAAGACAAGCCTATTTCTTGCAATATGTGAATTGTATCCACACGCAAGCTCTCTAATTTATGTTGTTTTGCTGTCAAAATGGTTCAACTTGTCCTGACATTTGTGCAGTCATGACAATGAGACTAAAGAAACTTTAGACTCGAGTTGAAATTAAACCTGTACTTGAGTTTTAATGGCTGATACATTTTTCTTTGCTTTGAATTTTCATCTTCCTGTGTGTTTCCCATGCTTTAGAGCATGCACGGCAACTTTTAGCTTCAATCTGACTGGATAGTTGGAGCACTGCCTTGATGTTGCACAGAAAGTAAAACTAACACCATTTTTTGAATAATGGGAGTCAAATCAGCTGGGAATGCGTTAGATACCGGCATAGGTATATTGTCTTCATAAACGTGTGTTATTTTTCAAAATATTACATCTTGAAGCTATTTTAAAAGTCTTAAAACGTGTGTGTAAAAAATGTGCAGGTGTGGTCACTGAATGTGCAGAGACACAGCATTTTCTCCAAGCTGCAAGAGGTTGGTAAGAGACACTAGCAGAACCTGCCCTATGGCATAGAAGCCGGGGCAAGTCTCCTGGGGATACTGACTTGAGGTCAAATTGCTGCTCCAAATCAGAGGAAGAAGAGTTTGAACCGGGTCCCTCACATGCTAATTGAGTGTCTTACTCACAGAGCTATTAAATATCAGGGAATCTGACCTCTCCCTTGCGTGCACAGGCCTTATCAGCTACGCTCACTTTTGCATCCTTCCCCCCACAGCTTGCATCACTGACTTGCACGTTGACTGTAGAGGGAGGCTCAGGCGGGGACTATCTCCAGGCAGAGGCCACGAGGACACTCAGGGATGGAGTACAGGCCTAGGTTTGTACGTGGAGGGGCCTGGAGAAGGTCAGGCACCATTGCAGAAGGCTAAGCCAGTATTTCTGTAACAGTCTGTTGCAACAAACATGTTTGGCACTCACATCCAGGCTCTATCTTCCTAAGCACAGCATGCATCCTGTGTGCTTGAGCGGCATTCAGGCTGCAGCTAAGCTAAAGCGACAGTGCTTTAGCTTAGGAAAATGTGTTGGTCATGGAGCTTGGTATGCCTGCTTCAGATCAAGAACTCCTCTGTGGCAGGCGATTCACTGAATGTTTAAGCTGCTTTCAGGCCCTTTGCACTGACAGAAGAATGCAGAAGGTCCTTGGTATGGACTTGAATCTGATTACATGAACACCTAGACACCCCTTCCGAGGACTAGGCATGCTTGACACCTATCAAAGGCTCAGTTTTACAGGACCTGCTCAGCACTGCAAACTTGCAGTGTGTGAAAAGCTGTGACCACACATTCTTTTCTGATCATAGCTGATTTCAGATCAGCTCACCCCTGACTGTTTTCCAAAGTACTTATTGCTCAAGGTTACCCTCTCCTGAAATCTGCTGGCAGTGGTCCTCACGTGAGCACTGAGTTACAACAAGGGATGATATGAGTGCTTCTCGTCTGCTTCAGTCTGTGGTAGCTGGCTGAGTTACAATCACCATGGAAGTTATCATCAGTCACCGAAAATGAGAACACTTTCACTGAACTATTTGCAGAGTAAAACCCCCAAGGTTCCCCAAGTGCCACAAAGAGATGCCTTTTCCTCAGTACGGTTTCAAACCGCGATGCAATCCTGTGCGGAAGTACTAGGTTTACCCGTACACAATGAAAACAGTGAATCTAGAGTATTCCTTTTAAAAGACTGAATTGCTTTCTTGTTGCAAAAAGCAATTCTTTCAACTCTTACTGAATGATTATTCCAAATTACATGGCTAGCCAATGAATGATACAGTGCAGAGCTGTTGTTAGTTCTTCCACGTATTGTTTACTTTTTGAGGAACTACTTGTTTTCTAAAGGAAAGTACATCATCCCAGAAAGCAAGTCATAGTTTATATACAGTGCTACAGACAGCATAGAAAGTTCTGCTGAACTATCACATGGCAAATCATGCAAATCCCCGTGTAGAGCTGAATGAACACCTCTCACAGATTTCTGTTTTGCACTTGCTCCTGCTTTTGTGAAATGAGAGCAAATTTTCCCTCAGGGAACACATTTGCAGACAGTGGTAGCAGCAAACTAAAGAAATAGTGTGTGTAACCTTTGAGATACTGTAATAAAAGACAAAGAAAAATGACATCGTTTGGAAAAAGTAAAATACTGAAATGTGATTATACACTTTTTGACATAATAAACCTTCCACATCTTTCATTTCTCAATATTTTTAACCCTCCAGGGACTAAATCGTGACTCTTGTCTTACATTACAGGGATTGCTCATAGATACAGAAGGTATAAACCAAAGGTAACAGAAAAGAACCCAACAAAAACAACCGAGGGGAGAAATGAAGAAAATAGGGATACAGTGTAGAGTGATAAACTGGGGGAAAGTCAATGATACAGGTGTATTGAAATTGATGAAAAAATGGATGTGCAAGAACTTTAGAGGTAGTACAGAAGTTAAAATCTCAAGTACGGTGCACTTGGTGGTTTTTAGGGTCATTGCTGGGGGCTAGAACTCACTGCAGGTTTTTTTTCTTTAAATATTGCTCTTACTGTGAAATAATTCTATTGGAAAAAAACAACTATGCTAACTGAAATATCACTGTAGAATAGACTTTAAAGAAGCTGTATGTGGAAACCAATAAATTATTAAATTATTAAATTATTACATTAGAACAAATCTTGTTATATAAATTAGTTAAGTCATGAGAAAAAAAGACATTAAATAGAAGAAGCTGTGTCTCTTGTAGTGCCTGCAGTTGGTCCTAATGTATCTAACTCTAACACGACAGTAAAACTATATATAGAGGGGTCCTTGTTTCTAGTATTATTGGTCACTTCACATGATAAAATAAAATGCCATGAAATTTGATAGTTATAGTCAAGGGTTTTGCAGTGGTCTCATAAGGACGTAAGTAATATATTGCCTAAAGGCTGCCCAACTTTCTCGTAGTTACCTTATACATGAAAGCAGGAAGCTCACTCTCTTAAACTACTCTGGTTCTTTGACCTTCACAGGTTTAATGGTTTGGTGTTTTTACTGTAAGAAGGTGTACCTGCCACTGCCAGAACTCTGTTACTGCTAAAAATGTCCAAGTAGCACCTCTGGCAGTAACAGGATATATATTCAGCCCCAGAAGTGAGCAGGAAGTGGTTCTGAGCCATATGAAAGAATAGCATCCCAAATAGGGAGGGAAAGAAGTCCTCCCTCCCCCTTTCCCCCCAAAAATCACAGATGGAGCAAATCCAAGCATTCCATTTAGATCATCTTCATTTGTTTTATTTTTATCGTTTCACTATGTCTTTACTATCATTAATTCCAATTTCTGCAGTTAAAAATAATAATAATTTGCATTTTATTATTAAAAAATTATAATAATCTTGCATTTTATTATTAAAAAATGTCAAAATGAAACCTTGAAAATTTCACCCATACACTTTTTGAGTTGAGACATTTGCTAAGTCTAACCTTTTTGGACAAGCAATTTAACTTTCAGTGAATTGACAATTACCAATTTAATCTCTGACCTTGCCCTTTAAAAAAAAGTTTTCAGCAGCTCTAGTCAGTGTGACCTGGCACAGGAGAGCCACTTCCTTCCCCCCTTGCAGCGTGATTTCTCAGAAGACAGTGAACCTTCAATAAGCACAGACAGGGATACAGACTACTTGCTTTTCTTAACACATTTTTCTAAAACTTTGTTCTTTTCAGCAACATGGACAATGCTTTGGCCTGAAGGCAGGTGCCTTGGCATCCAGCTACCCGACTTCAGTCAGCAAAAAAATTAAGGTTTTGGCTTGGGGCTGGAGCTGAGAGCAGGAAAGAGGAAAGGGAGGAATACTCAGCTGAAGATCTTTGAGTTTGGGTCAATGGCTGCAGTATCCCTGCATGATCCCAGATACAGTTTCTCAGGACAGCGTGTCAAGGACTGACACCTGTTCTGTCACAGAGGGTGTCCGGAAGAGTTTGTGCTGATGGGATTCTAAGATGCTCAAGTCCCATTTACTGCAATAACCAAAGCAAACTTTTGATCAGAAGATCATGCTGGATGTTAATATTGCTGCAAGGCCCCCATCTACCAACCTGAACTTCTAGCTATGGAGGTTTGCTGCTTGCTGGGGACTTAGATCTGGGACATTGTGGAGACACTGATGTGGCTTCTCCAGTCCTCACACAACCCCTGCTGCTCTTCCAGGTGGACACCAATGCTGCTACCAGGGGAGACCTGGAGTGTACTGAGCATGGCTACATGGCTCAGGGCAAGGGTGTGGGGGCACAAATGGTTTTGTCTTTGATCCTGCCAGTGAGGAGGAGGGGCTTGACAAGGAGTGAATGGATCCTATGGGTCGACAGCTGGTTGTGCAGCTGGTGTCAATGACAGGGATTTGTTTTTTTGTGACCATGGGTCCTTTGTGAGGATCAAAGACTGCTGGGGAAGAGATGGGATCCCACCAGACTAGGCAGGGCAAAAACGTTTGCCAACAGGCTGGCCAAGCTGCTAAAGAGAGTTTGAAACTGAGAATGAAAGGGGAGGGAAATGACAACCCACAGTCGAGTGAGAAAGTGGTGGACCAGGTTGGCAAGCAGAAGATGTAAGGTAGACAAGAGACACCTTGAAACCAGCAGTACAGGACTGAAGGGGACCTCAAGCATATACACTCAAACAAGGACATGCCAAGAGGACAATGCTATCAGGGAAACTCTCACACATTTCCTGGGAAATCACCACAGCTGTGTGCCTCTCTGAAATGCCGGTACACTAATGCATGCAACACAGGGAGCAAACAGGAGGAATTCAAGCTCTGTGTACTGTTGCTGCAGTCTCACTGGGGTTGCAGAGACATAGTGGGATAGCTCGCATGGCTGGAGTGCTGCCACGGAGGGATCCAGCTGCACTGGGTGTCATTCGAGGAGAGGGAGGAGAGGGAATTGCCCTTTACGTGAGAGCAGCAGGAATGTGTGGGGCTCTCCCTAGAGATGGATGATAAGCCAGTGGAGAGTTTACGGGTTAGGACCTGAGGGCAGACCGACAAGGGCAACAGTGTGGGTGTTTGCTGTAGACCACCTGATTAGGAAGAAGTAAATGAGGTACCTTCTTTAAACAACTGGAAGAAAACTTCATGTTCACAGGCCCTGGTCCACACAGGGGACTTCAACCACCCTGATATCTGTTGACTGGCACAGCAAGGCACAAGCAGTCCAGGAGGTTTCTGGAGAGCATTGATGGTTAATTCCTGGCACAGGTGATCAAAGAGCAAATGATGGGAGGCAGTCTGCTGGACCTCATACTTACAAATAAGGAAGAACTTGTCAGGGGTGTGAAACAACCTTTGGGAGCAACCTTGGCTGCAGTGACTGTAAAATGGTGGAGTTCAGGATACTGAGGGGATAGAGCAAGGCAAAATCAGCTTCACAACTCTGAACTGCAGGGCAGCAGACTTTGGCCTGCTCAGGGACCTACTTAGAGGAATCCCATAGATGGACCTGCAAAGAAGAGGGGTCCAGGCAAGTCTGCTAATTATTCAAGGACCACTTCCTCCAAGCTCAATAGCAGACCATCCTGATTTGCAGGAAGTCAAGCAGAAGTGACAGGAGGTCTGCATGGATGGACGAGGAGCTCCTGACAAAACTTTGACATGTAAAGGAAGTGTAACAAGAGGTGGGAGTAGGGACAGGTGACCTGTGAGAAATACAGAGACACTGTCCAAGCATGCAACAATAGCATTAGAAAAGCTAAAGCCTACCAGGATTTGAATCTGTTAAGGGACATGAAGGGCCACCAGAAGGGCTCTGCAAGTATCTCAGCAGGAAGGGCCCAGTGCTGAATGGGACCAGGAAACTAACAAATGACACAGAAATGGCCAAGATACTCAATGCCTTCTTCATCTCAATTTTCACAGATAGGATTTGCCTTCAGCAATTCCAGGTCCCTGAAAACAGGGGGAAAGTCTAGAGCAAGAAAGACTTATCCTTGGTGGAGGAGGATTAGGTTAGTGAACGTTTAAACCAACTGGACGCACAGAAGTCCATGAGACCTGATGGGATACAGCCATGGGTGCTGAGGAAGCAGCTAATGTCATTGTGAGGCCACTCTCAATTATCTTTGAAGGATATTGGCAATCAAGGGAGGTTACTGAGGACTGGAAGAAAGCAAATGTCACTCTTATCTTCAGGAAGGGCAAGAAGGAAGGTGCACAAAACTATATGCTGGTCAGCTTTACCTTGATCCCCAGGAAGGTGATGGAGCAAATCCTACTGGGAACCATTTCCAAACACATGCAAGACAAGAAAGTGATTGGAAGTAGTCAGTGTGGATTTACAAAGGGGAGATTGTGCCTCACCCTTCTGGTTGCCTTCTATGATAAAGTGACTGGCTTGGAGGATGAAGGGAGAGCAGTGGAAGTTTATTTTTACTTATGCTGAAAGCACACTTTCAACACTATCTCCCATAATATCCTCAGTCAAACTGATAACTAAATAAATGGGCAGTTAGGTGGACTGAAAACTGGCTGTATGGCTGGATCCAGAGGGTTGTGATCAGCAGCACAAAGTCCAGCTGGAGGCCAGTCACAGGTGGTGTACCCCAGGGGTCAACACTGGGGCCAATGTCGTTCAATATCTTTGTTAATGACCCGGATGGTAAGACAGCATGCACCCTCAGCAAGTTTGCAAAAATCGATAGAAAACCGGGAGGACTGTATCACCAGATGGTTGCACTACCTTGAGATAAGGCGGTTGCACTGCCTTGCACTGCTGGATAAATGGGCTGACAGGAACTTCATGAAATTCAACAAAGGAAGATTTAAAGTCCTGCCTCTGAGGAAGAACAACTCCAGGCACCAGAACAAGCTGGGGAACATTAGACTGGAAAGCAGCTTTGCACAGAAGGACCTGGGGATCCCAGTGGACACCAGGTGGAATATGAACCAGCAATGTGCCCTTGCCCAAAGGCCAACAGCCTCCTGGGTTGCATCAGGTTGAGGGAGGTTATGCTTCCCCTCTGCTCTGCCCTGGTGGGACATATCTGGAGTGCTGGGTCCAGTCCTGGGCTCCCCAGTAAGAGATACGGACATACATATCAGGTCAGGAAAAGAGCCATGAAACTGATTAAGGGACTGGGGAATCTCTCATATGAGGAAAGGCTGAGAGACCCGGAACTGTTTAGTCTTGAGAAGGCTCAGGGCAATTTTATCAATGTTTATGAACAGCTGCTTGGGGGTAGTAAAGAAGAAAGAGCCAGAATCCTCTCAGTGGTGCCCAGTGAAAAGGCAAGAGGCAATGGGCACAGATTGAAATATGGCAAAATCCATTTAAACATATGAAAAAACTTCACTCCAGGAGTGATCAAGCACTGTCACAGGTTGCCAGTTTGAATCCTTGGAGATATTCAAACCCCACTTAGATACACCCTCAGCAACCTGCTCTAGCTATTCCAGCTTTGAGCAGGGGTTTGGACTAGATGATGGCCAGAGGTGATTCTGTGATTCTGTGATATTTACGTGAAAGCCTTGTTGACATTCGATGTTCAGGATGTGAGATAGAAAAGTTGTGAAAAAAAACCTCAGCTAAATTTTTCATAATGAAAAATGCAATGCTAATTTGAAATCACTGGAATAGTAGCATAGCATGTCTAACATACACAACTCTCACATGTCTGATTAATTCCAAAATGTCCATGTAGAGGGCAATTAAAAATTGTTCTCCATGATTTGCACAACATATTTGCATGGGGAAAGAAAGCCTTCATACAAAGTTAGCTATATTCTCTGCTGTTTATTCGGTCTCTTTCTATAAAGCCGTGCTGGGTCCTGGTTATAAATATAGCATTTTAGTGTTCTGCAGAAGAGCAGACTTCTTCTGCATCATTTGGTCTTATAATCTCTATGCATTTCAAATCATATCTGTAGCCTAATTTAGGCAGTTTTCTTATGAAATGTAATAGTATTTAAAAGCTGAGGGTACTGATAAAATTGCTTTGGAGTTTTTGCTTGTCATTTTGTTTTGTTGCTTTATTTTGATGCTTTTACTTTTCATCTTTCTCTGTCTCCCACTGCAATAAGCAGACCTGCCATTCTTAAGAACTCTGTGGTATTGCTACATTAGCTAAAAAAGGATGAAAGGCAGAAAAATAAAGGGAAGTTGCAAAGGGTGGGAGAAGAGCAAAGGGGAGGAAGTTTGGTGAGAGCTGTGGGATTTCCTATGTGAAGTAACCAAAGCCTTTAAAAATAAGGGTTGGAATTAATTCCATCGAACATCAGATGTTCTCAGCTCCAATATTTCCGCTTTCCTGGGTTGCCTTAATAGTGCAGAAGGATAAGCTCTTGTACAGTGTAATTCACCTGGGCTGTTTTAATTGTCTGCTTGAAGGTGGAATGTCTCGTGCCCCAGAAATGCCTCTTTCTGTCTACTGGCAATGCAAGGCCCAGAGGATGAGCTCAAATATAAGTGTATGCATTTATTGAATCAACCTAAATTCTCTAGCACTATTTTGAACACCTAAAGTGAAGAAAAGGAAGCTGAACAGCTGAAGTAGTCTGGGCAGCTCATATGTGGCAAAGCTGGTGGTGCCCCAGAGCACCTGGAACACGAGTCGCCCATATATTTATTTTGCGTGTTTTGTGCTGGTTTTCCTTTCTGTTTCCCACAGTGGTGTCTGGGTCTGACATGCAGAGATTATATGTAGGGTATGGTTGTTTGGCTTGGGTTTGGGGCTGTAAGGGTGACATCTCCTCCCAAGGTCACCTGGCTGCCATCAGTGGCTGCCTGGGCTCCTTCTTCCTCAGATGCTCTGGAATTACTTGCTGGGACTTGATGGTAGCTGCAAAATTCCAGGCGTGGGCAGATGTGCAAATCTTATCAGATGTGTTGCTCCTTTCTCTTAGCACTGCTTTGATGTTTTGGAGATACAAAGGTATCCCAAGTCCTTGTCCTTGGGATACCTTTTCTCATTAATTTGCTGTGCCAGGAAGCCACGGTTCTCAGTATTATTGCAAATACCAGAAGGAGAAGAAAGATGGTTAAGATTCCTGAAAGGTCTAGATGATAGTCTAGAACTGCTATAGTGAGTATGTGTCCCTTGGGTGAACAAATCTGCAGTGAGCTAGAAATACCCAGTGATAAAACAGTATTTAAGCATGGAAGATTCATCCAAACAAGGCACTGTACAGCTGAAGAGGTAATCTGATCCAACAGTGAAGCTACGCGGAGAGAAAACCCAGAAAGCAGACTTGTTAATCCAAATGTGCATGTGTTACATAAACAATTTTTTGAAAAAACATCACTTTGGAATAGCTTTTTTTTGAGCTCCAGAGGAATAATTAATAGTGGATAGAATAACAAGGAACTCAGAAGAAGTGGTGAAAAGTGGCTTTCTGCAAAATCCCTGAGGGGATTCTGAAAGAATCTTTGCCCTTGTGTCAAAGGCCCAAGTACCGATTCTCTGACTACTTCTTAATAGCTGATCAGCCAGTCATGAATTCACTGCTAATGCACAATGAAAAATAATATTATTTCAACATAAATGATTTATAAGCACCAGCCATCACTGGCAATACAGATGTAGTTAAAAATGATTCCTATCTTCAATTTAGGAAGGGACAGGCATAATGAAATTAATTCTGAAAAAGTTAGATGTCCTGCATAAATTCAGGATTATATAAATAAATTTTATGACAAGTCTTCAGTAAATTCCAGAACTCATGAAGTTCTAGAGAAGTTTTGTCTGTTTATGAAGTAATTTGTACCTCAGAGCTCTTGTGATTTCTCTAGCTAACCAGTGATACATTTAGTCTAACATTATTTTTAAATTATCTGTAGCTATCCAAGCTACAATATATTAGGTACTATAAAATAAAAATATAAACATTTACTACTATAAACTACTACATTTCATCATGTGATCTAATAGTAAAGCTTTTTTTTGTATATTGTTCCCTATTAGACATTCAGACATGAATATCTTCATTAGAATATCATGGTATTTAAAATACCTTACAAGTTACAGAAAAGTTTATAACATTAAAGTGGAATTATTTGTATTAGAGAGATAGTGAAACAATAATTCATTTGTAAATGGGATATAAATTCGTAAGTGAGCACTGCTCCAAATATTTATGAATGTCTAGCATGCTCAAAGCTCTAGGATTTTTTTAAATGATAAAACATGAGTTGATGAAATACTGCTTTGCAAATATACGGTCTTGACATTCAATGAACTGGAGGAATCCTGCTTCATTAAATTGAGTCTGCTGTTGCTTACTCCAAAAATATCTAAATCTACAGCTATTCATTCCAGATCCCATGAGGCAGAGGTGGTACCCAGCCACCTGGATGCTTTTCAGTCTCCTAGGATCTCATTAGATGCTGAGTATACTAGACACACTTCTGTTCCTTCTGCCCACGTTCCTGTTCCTAAATAACCAGTCCTGACCCCAGCCCTGCTGTCTCCTTTTCCAGGGCCAAAATGGGAAATAGTGATGTGTTGCCCTTCCAAACTTGGCCTCTGACCATGGTCTTGCCTTGCTTTTGGGTCTGCTGTGTCACTGGCTGCGTGGTGTTCGTGGCCTGAAGCCAGCCCAAGTCTCCTGCGTGGTTTCCCTTGGTGCTGTAGGGCAGCTCAGTGCAGTCTCCATACGTAGATCCAAATGCAGCTTTAGCCTTCAGTTCCTGTAATCAATAACTGCAATTGATAATTGTTATTTCAGGTCAGACTACCTCATGAGCATTACCCATATTTGTTTTCATATTCCTGCCAATGAACTGAAAACATCTGCTAGGTGGTGGCTGGGAAGGCAGGTACAATGAAGTGCATCTGCAGGGACCTGAGGGGTAAGGAAAGATGTAAAGTTTTACAAATCATTAAAACAATAACTATTTTTTGTTTGAACTGTGGCACCTTAATAAAAGGCACCTTAGACATAACTCAGATGGGAGACCAGCTTCTCAGGAAATAAAAATGTATGTGGTCTTCTGAATTTTAATTCCCTAGCTGCAGCTAATTAACTGCTTTCATTGTCTATGTGTATAAATATGTTCTTTACTCTCAGTAGCTTTCTTATCACTGTGTATCTTTTCTGTTGTCCTTTTTTTGCTTTCAGAGTGTTCTGGAATAAATTTTGAAGCAGAGGCAGTGATAGGTGATTGTGGGCCTAACCTCCTTCGTGCATTACTCAGCAAGAAAAATAATGAAGCAGGCTTGTAGAATGTAAAATGTTCGCTTGTTGCTTTGAGCTTGGAGGGATACTGTCAAGACTGGCTGAAGTGTTGGGATGAGTGTCTGTACACTCCAGGGAATCTGTGGAAAAAGCAGGTATTGAAAGTCCTGCATAGCTGTTGGAAAAGGATTAAAAATCCTTGAGGATTAAGGATCCTCCAGGGGTTTTGGAGCCCAGGATTGCACTCTCACACTTAGGCAATGTGCTCCTGCTGACACACATACACACATGTGGCACAGGTGTAAGAGACCAATAATTTTAAAAGGGAGTTTTACATTTGCTTTATCAGAGGTCAGGGCAAGCAGCAGGCAGAGCATGCATCAGCAAAGGACAGTTACACATGTTTGCTCTGGTCCTTAGAAGCAGTCCTGCACAGATCCCGAACTGAACAGCTTGGCATCTTTCAGTGATACTTAGAATTTCTCCCTGCTTTGATTTTTTATCCTGTTAGTGTGCAGCTTGTCTGTCAGTGGCGCATCTGTATGCAGCCTTTGTTTAATGGGATTATTGCCCTGGAACAGTACAATTGAAGTTCTTTTCTTCTTTAGTATGAGCCTTCATATATATATGTATAATGCCTCGTCTGCATTAGTCACGTTTGCTGGGAGTATACAACCATTAAGTGGGTCACTTGGAGCACAAATGCACTGCACCTTATTAAGTGATGGGATACCATCAACCACACACTTATTGTCCTTCACAGTTCTCTCCCACATTGGCTGTTTTGATGCATTTGCCTTCCTGGGTAGGAGATAGCTCTTACTACTCTGCTCCACTGTTCCTATCTACCGAGAGACATTATGTATTATTCTGTACTATTTCTTATCTTGACACATTGGAATCTTTCTGTTGGAAACAGAAACTTCTGCTTGCAGCCCTGCAAACTGCAGCTTGACACTGCTTCTCTTTCTGTTCCCTTCTCCTTTCCACGGGAGCCTGATGTGCTTCAGAAGTTCCTCAGCTAGACAGGTGGCTACTAATGGCCACTGTGTAATTTTAGGAGAAAATTTTAGGTTTGCAGACTCTGTATCCCTTTCTTAACTTCATGATTATGGCATGCTTTTAGAACACTTTTCAGGGCTCTAGACCTTGCATTTAATCCGTGCTTTGCATTCAGAATAATCCCTGTCAAGCACAGGTGGCATTTTGCAGGTGTCATAAATGAAATGTACAGTGGTGAAAAATAAACAATGAGGCAAACTCTAATTTAAGATATCTCTAGTAAAGCCTCAAAGACATTTTGGGTAGCAAGTAGGGTTTTCCAAATGGAAAGGATGAGGCAGCTGGGCAAATAAGACCACCTACTTGTTCTTGCTCCTTCTTTGCCCTATCATTCCTTACCCTGCACTTAACCAACAACAGACCACTCTTAGTGCAGGTTTTTCCTGTACCCTGCAGAGACAATCTGAGAGGTAGGAGCTCCCCTATGCAGCACAATAATTTCATTACAACAACATCCAGCCCAGAGCCCTCAGCAGAGGAAGACCATAAAAAGCATCAGCCTGAGCATCTAGCAAGTATTTCCCAGACTACACCTCAAGCTGACTTTACGTCAAAAGTGAAGACAGCAGATGAGCACAGAGAGTAAGATTTTTCTTTGTTCCTGGTGGATCTTACTAGAGGCCATGCAAGCATTGTAAAGGGCCTAACCAGGTAGGGCCTCACCCTGAAGGAAGAAGAAAGCCATGTACAGGGAATGTGTAGTCACTCCTCTTTGATGACCCGCACATTTCATGGATGAAGTAATGTACAGAACGAAGATGGTCTCAGGTCCCTAAATCAATGAACTTCATGGAACTTCAAAGGAGGAGCACGGGTTGCAGGAAAAATGGGGAAACTCAGGCAGAATTTTAATGGCCAGCACCTACTTGTAGTCATAGTATCATAAGATATAATTCCATTTATTAAAGGATGGTCAGACCTTACAAGCAGAAAAGCTCGATTTTTTGCTCACCACATGGTGTATAAAGGATCAAAAAGAGGCAAAAGTATTATGGGTAAGAAATTTCTGACTCTGCTGACTTCATCAATGCGCTCATTAGCACCTTTTCAATTATTAATTGCTCTGGCTGCTGCAGTTATTACTGATCCATATTAATCCTCCAAGGAACACGACATGACAACACTGAGTCATGATGACCTTGTCTTTCCATATGCTACAGCTGGTCAGGAATTTTCCAGTGGAACAGCTGTTCACTGGAAAGTGTGAATTCTCAAAAAATCTTTGCTTTTATTGGAAACGTACATATTTCGTTGATTTCTGTTGGGAAAGTCTTTTTGGATCTGACATGGCCTTCCTATAGCTAATATTCATAAGGAGGGTTTTCCCTGAGGATATTTGATAAATAGGTCCTCTTTCTTCCTGGTTCTTCATACAAAGTGAAAGAGAGGAGACTGAGGAACACGTAACACAGACTGTATTCTAGGCTGACCAAGCTTCAAGGCCAATTTTGCCTACACTGGCCTCACACAATGGAGCCTTCTATCATGAGAATTTTAAAATTCATGAGATAATAAAGACATTTCTTGGTTTTCTGCTAAAAAAGAGTAGCAGATAAAGACAATAACCCCAAACCTTAACAAAACAATAGGGAAGTGGTATCAACTTCTGTCATATTTTTCTCATGTGTGTTTCAGATATTTTGTAAGAGTCACAGCTGGATGAGAAGGAAACTTCAGAGATTAACATTCAGATACTATCAGTTCAACCAAATATTGAATTAAGTGTATTGTATTCTCAAAGCAACAGATTCTTCTTTTCAAGATACTTTAAAATATATCTTTGCCATCTGGTTCAAGATCCTCTTCCCAAAGTCCCACCAAGTTCTAGTAAACCTAGGAACAATACATAATTCTCCTGTGTGCATTGAAATGCTTTATAATATTTAGCATAGTTAAAGAATTTTTGCCTTTCCTTTTCTTTTTCCATACTTCTGCCTAAGTCAGTGCTCTTTCTGCATATTCAACAGGGCAATGGTTCTGTGGAACAAAGAATGATAAGTATGTGATTAATGGTTATATTGAAATGTACACATTTATCCAGTTGGGAAAATCCGCTGGAAGGTAATGTATCCTCTAAGCCAACAGATTCAAGAAGATACTAATTCAGGCTTTGTTATCATCAAAGTTTTTACTCATCTTTGCATGTGAGATGGGCAGTGGTCTTTGGTAGGTTCCAGAGTAACCAAAGAGTTGTTCTTTCTGGAGTGAGAAGCAAAGATCAGGAACAGAAACTAAATGGCCAGTGTGTGAGTTACAAGGCCAAAGCAGAATGAGGCAAGAAAGTGCTAGAAAGGAAGGTGAATGGAACAGTAGATTGAAAGAGGATAAAATTAGAAGAAAAGTCAGAATAGAAAATGAGTTAAAATAAAAAGAGAAAACTGAAATCTAGTTTTCTAGACTGAAACACGTCAGACTTCATAATAATTTTTATGAATTGTCATTATCATTATTATTATTACCATGGTTATTACTATTATTGCTATTGTTTCTTTTTCCTTAGCAATAATAGTAATAACAAAAATGTGAGGAGCTAGGACAAAAATCCCATAAAAACTTGGAAGACGCTCTAAAAGAGGGACAGAAGTCTGTTAACAGTTATCCATTCTGGCTGTTGGGTAAGATGTTTCCCTTTTTCTATTCAAAGATTAGGGGAATGTGGTGGTTTAGGCTCTGCCGGGGTCTGAGACCACGCGGCCGCTGCCTCTCCCCCACAAAGGGAGTGAAATACAAAGCCCCGGGGCTGAGATAAGGAAAGGTTTAATGCAACAGTGCAACAGTAACACAACAAACAACAACAACAACAATAACAATAACAGTGATAACAATGAACAGAGCAAGATATCTACCGATACAGCAGTGAGAGCAGAGAGATGGCATAACACACGCGTTAACCGACTCTCCCGCGCTCCCACGCTTGGGCGCCCGGAGGTGACGTCGGCATGGTATTGAATAACCTGGCTAGAGCTTCCCCCCCACTGCTGGGGAAACTTAACCCTATCCTAGCTGAACCAGGACAGGGAAGATTAATATTTGTGCAGTGACTTGGAGGCAGGCATTATCTGAATGAAATAGAACTAGAGCTGATGAAATAAATGTGTCACTTTTTCAAAAAAGAATTACCTGCTTTTTATACCCCCCCCAAAAATAATAGTTTCCACAGATTCCAAATAGAGGAGGAAGGGGATGCTCCCTTTCCTCTTGCTAACTAAACCTCTTCATGCAATTATAATCCCTCTAAAAGAGCCACGTGGTTTATAGTTTTGATGGTCCAGTCAACCTGAATTGCAACTATATAAAACATTGTCATAAACTAAAGTACATATCCCATCTCTAGTAGTTCAAAACCAGGCTGCTTAGAGATTATAAGTGGCTACTGACCAGAGGTCCTAAAAAACTCATCAGTAATCTGCTGATGAGCAAAGGTAAATGCAGTCCAATGTTGCTAGGATAGAAACACATTGTATATGAAGTTCCTTGAGCCACTAGGCTTTGCTGTAGCAAGTACTTTCAGAGAGGAGACGCACTCAAGGTGTTTATTTTTCCCGATGCAGGAGGGCTCCTCAAGGTGGAAATGTTTTATTTGCGTTCCCAACTCAGCAGCAGAGATGCTTGGGGGGGATGCTTACATATCAAAACTCTGCTTCTGTTCCCCATAGTAACATGGCTCTTTGGAAAGGGGTGTTCGTGGCCCGAAAAATCTCTCAACCCAAAGCCACAGAGATGTTTCAGGGTCAGTCTGGAGTGGATCCCCTCCCAGGCACATCAGGGAGACAGTGGAAGGATTGAGCTCAAGGCAAAAAAATAACTTGCTTTCTGTTTTTTTGAAGCAGGAGAAGATGAATTGCCCTCATTTTGAATTTAGATACTCTTCAGAATGTGTTTTTAATTTAATTTGATTTAAGTAGGGTTTAGAAAGCCAAGCTCCTAGATCCCTTAAATAACTCAGATTTGAATTAAATAGCTGATGACAGGAACAAGGGTGGTGGGAAGGAAACACAATACCTACTTCTGCTCAGAGGATCATCCTTTCATGGGAAGGATAAGGGAGTCAGAATCCCTCTGAGAATACTGTTGAGCTCATGGCAGCTTAGGAGAGCTAAAAAATTAAGAATAACAATTTGCACTAGAACTATGTAAGAAAAAAAATCTGAAGCAGCTGAAATAAAATGAGTGCTTAGTCCCTGAAGTCAGAATATTGTCACACTGAGCAGGTCCTTCCCTTTAACTCTCACAGGACACTGCTTTTGCTCTTCACTCACGTTTCTTCAATTCTCTTTTATTCCCAGTCAATGAAATCGAATAAAGCTCTATTGCATTATTGGCCACAACTATGTTTTCTGAACATTAAGTACAGGGAAATTTCCTGGACTTCCAGGTTTTGTTTGAGTTCCTTTTTCTACAGCTGCATATTCACATGGGAAAGCACTTCCATTATTGGGATCCACATTGCAAGTGGCCTGTACAAATGATCCTTCCTTAAAAGAGAAAACTTTAGCAAGGTGAGTTGGTTTAGTAATAATTCTCTGGAGAAGCAACCGATAACCCTAAGCAATAAAGATTTTTGCCTTTAATTCATTTCACCCTCATAGTTTCTAAACTATAGGAAGGAAGGAAGGAAGGAAGGAAGGAAGGAAGGAAGGAAGGAAGGAAGGAAGGAAGGAAGGAAGGAAGGAAGGAAGGAAGGAAGGAAGGAAGGAAGGAAGGAAGGAAGGAAGGAAGGAAGGAAGGAAGGAAGGAAGGAAGGAAGGAAGGAAGGAAGGAAGGAAGGAGTGTTTTTCTTTCATTTGTGTAAGTTTCAGATCATGCTGAACTTTTCAGAGATGGTGTGTGAGTAGAATGGATTTTAGCAGTCAAGCAGCTTGTCTGGGTAAGGTTTTTCCTCCTTGGTGCCATTTAGCACTACTATTTTCAGGTGAGAGATGCTAAGGAGAGAAGAAATGGGCTATGTGAAAATATGCTCTGCCATTCCTCAGATGCAATATTCATGTGAATTATTTTAAATCTTTATTTGCAGGATCTCAAACATTAAGGAAAAATCCAGACAATCTAAGTTTCTTTGAAGGAAATCATAATTATGAGCTCACGCTTTTTGTCTGCCTGCCTACCAGTCTGTCTCTTGCCTGTACCATTCCTCCCACTCTACGTTGTAAGCCACTGGTGGATTTTAGTTAAGTCAAGGCTGAAGTGGAGAACAGAGAAGTAACACAGTTCCTGCCAGCTCTGTAAACAAGACACAAGGGCACATAAGCAAGACCACAGAAAGAACCACGTCTCTCTTACCAGGTTACAAAACACTCCAGGTAGAGGAGAGAGCTTATCAATGGCCCAGTTTTGACATAGCCTTCAGTGAGCG
Source organism: Strix uralensis (assembly GCF_047716275.1). Classification (NCBI taxonomy): domain Eukaryota; kingdom Metazoa; phylum Chordata; class Aves; order Strigiformes; family Strigidae; genus Strix; species Strix uralensis. The sequence continues at coordinate 43,281,095 of NC_133976.1, forward strand.
CTTGCAGTTACAATGAGTCTACAAGAAACCAAGTGCTCAGTGCTCAACAGCACATGTTTATATATCCTCCTTCCATTGTCTTATCACAAGAAAAAAGGTAATGCACAGTGCTGATACTGTAACTCTGTACTATTGATGACAGTGATGGGTATTTTATTCTGAATTCCTGCTCCATCTCATAGTCTGTTCACTTCTCCCTTCCTCTTCTCTCTACTCAATGGCAGACACACAGACACTCTACAAAGGTTTTGGCAGAATTTAGTCATGGGGTCCTAAAGTTCAGAGTAACAGCCAGAGGGAAAGGCTGTACAAATATTTCAGCAATGGGCTGGGCCTCAACAGGTTGAGATTTAATTCTGCATGGTCTGCATCTTCTTGAGCCATGTTCTGGGTTCCTTCTCTCTATAATGGGAATAATGATGTTTTCTTTCTTCCACTTTTCTTCATGCAGATTGTAATGGCTGAGATTCCTCAGTAGGCCTAGGAAAGGTCTGATCCTATGTGAAAAACCCTCTCTGGCAGAGACAAGTAGGAAGATGAATTGTTTCATCTCAGCCAAGGACTCCAAAGCAGATGCAAGCTTGGTTCTGCAGTCCTTATCCCGACCGGGCTCAGACTCAGTGGAAGCACCAGGAGATTGAGGGCAACCAGGTAAGAGCCCATCTCCTTTCACCATGTGCAGGCATCATATGCCTTTTCTTGTGCTAGTATATGATCACACGTTCCTTGCTGTTGCTATAAATTATTAATTATTTTAAGCAAGAAAACTGTATCTTGCTTTTTTGCTTCATTTCATTTCAGTGATCAAGGTCAGATGATGCATAAAAATCCCATAATTCCAACTTTGAACAAGCAGTCCTTGCAACAACTGTAGAGATCATTCTGTCCCTGTTCCTTTTTAGATTGTTGTTTCTATATCCACTCCTGAAGAGGAGAAAAAATGTTTACAATACCTTGATCTGTTTATTTATAACTTGCCAGACCTTTGGCTGGAAACATCCCAAGCATAAGGGAAAAAACCCAACAAACTTATATGGAATACTATCTTTTAATTAAATGAATTTATATTATCCTAGAATTTCTTTGCCAGTTTATCTTCTCTCCTGATTGAAAAAAAAAATATTCTGTTAGTAACAATGTACTTGTCTCTCATAGTTGAAATTACTCTTGAATGGAAGTTCTTACTAAAAAGGATTTAATTTTAGCATTTTGATGGGAAGCAAAGATACCAGTTTTGCATTTACCTCTCTTTCTCACCACCCCCATTTACATTTTCAGGAGAATTTAGAGCTCAGAAAAGATACCAGACTAACAGCACTGGAAACTCAGAGTCTTCATTTATCTGCAGGCTACTGCATTTTGGACCACTACTGTATGTCAGCTTGATAGGAAAGTTCACGGGTTAGAGGGTACCTCATGCTTTCAAACATTATTTTCTTGGTCTATCAACACTGCCAACAGGAGCAAGTTACTGGGCTTGAAACTATTCCCGCAGGCAGGGGGGAAGAAGAATAGGGGGGCTGCTGTGTAATCTGACATTTCTGTAGTGCATCTCAAATTAATGTTCCTCTTGCAAAATCTCTGACCAGCAGTTCCTAAGAGGCATACTGGGGAGGATGGCAAGAAAGTAATAATCCATCCTGAAGCTCTACCCTGAGACTGAATTTTGCTACCTGAGAGGTGACAATGGGTTTCCAAAGCAAGAAGGCATGCGGAGCCATTCATTACTGCCATGTCTTGGCACTACATGTAATAATGTATGCTTCTCAGCAGAACAAATTAATCTGTGCCGAGTTCCATGTTGCAGTGGCTAGACTGCTTTCTGTGTGCTTGGTCAGCAGTAGTTCACTAAACCCCTCCGCTCTGCCCCAGAGCCTGCGAGGCTGACACCTGATGTCATTACAGAGCAGCTATGGAAATGATGGAATTTTGTTTTCTCCCCAGCAGTCTGGTTTTCAGAAGGACAAAATTGTCAAAACCAAAGCTGGTGTTTCTTATTCTGTATGTGTACAAGAATTGAGTCTGGGGCATCTGCAGGTGAGAATGAGAAAAATGAAATGCTCAATCTGCAACTTGTAGAGGAACACACTGAGGGGCACAGGAATATCAGCCTGCAGAGCTCTGGCTGCAATATCTGATGCTGTTCCAACATTTCTGCAACAAAAGAGCCATTTTTAGAAATAGTTCATCTTTTTTTATTGTTTCTTTTTAATGTAGCATACAGTATACGGAATCTACTGTAATCCTTGCTCTGTTACACATCTGCAGTTTATGATGTGAAACACAATGACACAGCTGGCAGGATGTCACCAGTGTAACCCATGTGATGTGTCTCAGACGCTTGTTTCGAGAGCAAATTTCTGATATAAATCTATGGCAGTGAGTACAAACAAATTCAACAGACAAGATGATAAACACCACGGTTCAGCAGATCATTAACTTTTTTTCAGTGATTCTATGAAGGTTTTTTAGTGAAATCTTGTCCAATCTGCCAAACTGTTTCACTGAAGAATAGATTGCAGGGTTTGGGGGGGGGTGGGGGTGGGTTTTTTTGGTGGGGTGGCTTTTCAGATGGCTAAAATAAGGTGATACAGATCACCTTCATGTTTGTGTTGCTTAACTGTTTAATCCAACTTTTAAAAGAACACAAGAAGATAAATTGTTCTAGGCCGGAACAGTAGAACTAAGCCAGAACACTAGAACATAAATTGTTAGAACTGTCCTTCAGAAGACGGTCTGAAATATTCCTCCAGTACTAATGAATTTCCATGAGAATCAAATGTAAACTGCTGTTAAGATCAAGTAATGGTCACAATGTTGTCTTTAACTACTACTATCTTCTTTTGATATTTTGAGGCTGTGCCTATGGATGCTACATACAAAAATACAATATGCAAAAACAAAGATAAAAGTAGGAATAGAAGATTGCAGTCTGGTTTGGTCAATATGATGAAAATGCCTATTTTAGCTGAGTATTTAAATGCCTGTTTTTCAGAAATTACTTTTATCCCATAGGAGAAAAATACATTTTGATGTTTCAGGCACAGGCAAGAATATTGCCATTTTGGGCAGCAGCAGACTGGGCACAGAAAGCCTTAGAGGCAAGGTCTTTTTAACAACTAATAGAATCTGGCAAGCAAGCAAATATGAAAGGCAAAGTGTGATAATCTGGGCTGCTCAGAAATGAGTACAATTTAGGAGCTAAAAGCCTTTTTATGAAAATATTTGAATGTGGAACCAGTTACCTATGGAGCTGAATTCTGAAAATCTCCTTTTCCCTGCTATTATCATCTTCTGGCAGGCAAACTCTTACCTTTCTGCACTTCTGACTGGTCTGTTCAGTGCTGCAGCCCTCAGCTTACACAGGGGAAGATGCTGAGCCAATTCAGACCAGTGAATCTGCAGATAATTCTGGTATTACCAACAGAATTACCCTGTATTTCCCTCGGGGGAAAAAAAAAAATATAATTTGTCCTTCTGGATAAATATGTGTTTTATCTTTGACTCATTCCATGCATAGATGAGTCAGCCAGGTGTCACAGCACTCTCTCAGGTCCCTTTTCTTTCTTTCCAAGAGCTGACCTGCGAAATTGGGATCCCAATCCATATATCTTCACTTTTTCATTACCCCCCTGGCCACCAGCCCCATGCAGCACTGTCTTGACCCCCTTTTTCTGCATTATTTTGAAGTGCCCAGTTCTAATGCAGCTTCATTGTACAAAGCACTCCAAGATTTTATTTATTTATTCATTTGTGTCATTATAAGGTTAAGATCATATACCTTATGCCTTATATATCAGGCAAACTAAGCTTTAGTTCATGTTGTGCCCTTTCTTCCCAGAATTTGCTCTTCCCTCATTTTCTCTGTGCCTGGCAGAGTACAAAAACATGAGATACACAAGTCTTCCTACAAACGTCTCAAAGGACATTGCAGCAGCTTTGGTGGTAAACACAGCCTCTATCTTCATATTGACAAAATAAAATAGGCCAACACTCTCAGAAGCTGCATAATCTGTGAAAGCTGCTGACTCTGGGTAGCTGATGCTTTCATTATCCTGGATACAAAGGAAATAGGATCAAGGAGGGCAGGTCAGAAGTAGAGAGGAGCCGTAGGAACCAGGTATGCAAATACGACATATAAGATGACAATATTCGGCTAGTGCAGATGCATGACTGACCAGTCAAAGGACACGGTGAAGAAGTTTGTAACACCATCCTCATTTCTATCAACAGGAAAGAAACTCAGAGAGGTACAGTAACAGGCTCAGGGGTACCTGGTAAGTTATTGGTAGTGCTGGAGAAAGCACTTGGTCTCTGCATCCCCTTCTCTTGCTCTCTTCAGTTCTTTTGTAGCACTCTGTGGGTCAGAGCTCTTGTGTCCTAGCAGGATAGACTGCAGGACAAAAAAGAGCTTTCCCCTTCGCAGAGTCTGTGTGCTGCAGGACAAGAAGGAGCTGTGCCCTTTTCAGGGTCTCTGTGCTCTGCTAAGGACAGGGTGAGAGCTTCTCCCGGCTGCATATTGTGCCTCATTTTTACAAGTGCATTCTGAAAAAAACTAGTGCTTTGCCTGTTAAAGTGCTTTTCCTTTGAAACTGACCCAGATCTTTCCAAACTGTCTCAGCTACAGAGCTAAATGGAATATAGTGAAATCCTGCTGGCTTGCCCTGGCACACAGAACGCAGCTCCCACTGCATGACTGAAGTGAAAGCTCAGAGGTAACGGAGGTGGGCTGTGTGCTGCACGTAGTCTGCAGAATTACTGGCAGGCACGGATGGGCATCCATCTTGTTCCACTGCTGGCAATGTATGTCTGTGTATATACAGTGGCAGACTGTGAATGACATCTTCAAAAAAATGTTGCATTCTTAAATATATAAACTTACATTTATATAGTACCTCGATGTGGGATTGCGCTATGTACGGTGTGCTCACTAAAATCCAGTGATACACTCTGGGTCAAGGAGTCGCTGCAGGATATTGGTTGAAGACCAAAGGTCATCTTCGTACTCCAGTGCATTGTCAGAATATGATTTCAGAAACACAAGAAACACAGTAAAATACACAGGGTTGGAAGCTGCCAGTGACCTTACCCAAGGACTGACCTGTCTAGCAGTGTGCGAGGCAAGGATCCAGTACTGAAAGATGTATTTGAAAGAGACAGCTGGCTGAAATCCTAGCTCAGTTGAAGTACATGGGAGTTTTGATCAGCAGATTTCCACTTGGTTTGTGTAATAGCAAAGCTGAGGTGAAGCTAACATTTCGATTTCAAACATTGTAGCCAAACAATGAGTAAAGTCTAATAATAAAAGCAGGACCTTGAGGACAGCAGAATAAAGTTCTGTGTCTAGCTGTACTCCAGACTGTTTGGACAACCTTGACAAAAACTTGGCATCGAGACTTTCCAAGGCTGCACCAGAGAGAAAGAAATGCAGTGATGGAGCTTGCAGGAGGCAGCTGCTTGAGAAGGGAGACAGAGGCATGGTGTTTGTTTGAGACCAGGCAATGGATGGTGGAGGGAGGGCTTTCAGGGAAAGAGAATCAAGCACACAACTCTTTGCAGAGCTTAGCTAGAAAGTGGCAGGTAAAGACAGATAGGTGGGAGGAGGGGAGGCATATTTTTCTCCCCCAACCTAGCAAAATCAGTGCCCACTTCTAGCTGCAAAGCCCTGCTGAATATGCAGGGCCCCACCAAGGCTGGTAACAAATATGTCGACATATGGATAGGATTATCTTATTATTATTTTGCAGCATTCCCAGGAGTAAGATCAAAGGAAAGATCCTGTGCTTCACTGAAGATAGAAGGTCATTTTCCTTCTTGAATAAGCACAGTAACTTTTTTTTCCCCTCAATTCCAAAGAACTGTACAGTAGAAATCCTTCCCATGTAAGTGTCTGCAGGGTAATGTTGGAAGTGCTGAAGTGAAACCCTAAATTTTTAGAAAACCATAGTAAAATTGCATTCCTCATCTGGTCGCAAGAGGGTGAAGGGGAAGGAATAGCACAGGTCTGTCCTAACTGAGCACCAGAGAATCAATAGATGCTTGTTGAAATAGCTTTTCCTAGTGATTATTATGCTCTCAGAATGGGGGGAAAAAGCCAAAGAAAAATATTAAAAGAGCCTGAATAGCTATTTCCATTTCACTAACCGTGATGAATTTTGAAAAGATGTTTCATCTTCCGAGCAAGACTAAATTACAGACAGGATGACAGATGGATTTTGGGCTGAATACAAGGCTGCAAATCGCTTAAATGGCTCCGCTAACATCAGACTGCAGGGATGCTACCAGTTTAGGCATTTAGAAATGATACCATTCAAACACCATTTATTGATTAGTTTGTATAAAAACATAGTTTGATAAAATGCCTTTTCTCCATAGATGAACTGTGTGTGATTTCCTCATTAATGCTGAAAAGTGCTCAAACAAGTAAAATTATCCAAACCTCACTCTAGTGATGCGGCTGCTCTGCTTCTCTTTCTGTGGTCACCCCAGCTGTGCTTGCTGCTTAGCCAGCTCTCCAACATGATCTCCTGGTTCCCTGCCATGCTGATGTCTTCTTTTCCACCCAGGGAGACAACACTGTGCTGGGCCATGCAATGAACACATCAGACCTAATGTGTAAGACATTAAGTTCATGAGAGAGGCCACAGCACAAGGAAGGAGCTTCCTTGCCAAGCTGCTTTGAGTGTGGAAGCCCTGCTATCTGCAGCTGATCACAGATCCCACAGGCAGCTGGGTCTGGTGTGTGAGGTTGTGGGTTGGGAGATGAAACCCGAGGACACCACATACTTCTGTTTGCACAGGACTGTAAGTCAAGAGACAGTTATGGGTGGCCAAGACTGGAGAGCTTGGTCTTCCCCACTCCAGCCTTAGGACTATTTTTGGAAAGTCACTGTGCTGAAGAGGTCCTGTTGTCATGTCCTCCCAGTAGCAGCATGTTTCTGCCCCTTTTTCTTCTGGCTTTTTCTTTCTCATAACAAGGCTTGGAAATTATCTTGTCTTGCTATTTATTCTAATGCTCCCACTGCTGTAATAACTGGTTTTCACAAAGACCTATCAGGGTAACATTTCTGGGAGATCAGAAACATCATGTTGCCAGTGGAGCAAGGCAAGACAAGATGCATGTCCCTGGCATGCAGCAAAGGGTGGCCCAGAAAACACTGAGCTCCCATTGACCCTGCTCCAGAGCTGGGAACTTCTCAGCCACGCCCAGCATGATGCTGAGCAGGCTGCAGGTGACTTGCTGCCACGGTCACCTCCCCAGGAGGCTCCCAGACATGAGACTGCACATGGTGACACGGCAGCCCAGCCTGGCAGCATCCTGCCACATCTGTGCCTTGCTCCTCTGCTTGCAGTGGATGTGCTCAGTAATGCCCCAAATCTCTGTGGTACAGCCCAAGTAATGCTGTAGGAAACCAGCCAGACTGTCTTCTGTGGGTTTCCATACCTCTGAAATATAAGAAACAATCTGAATTTATTCTCCGTACCAAGAGGTCACGGTGATATACCCCCAGAGAACATGGAGGGAAAGAAGGTCCCTGCATCCCATCTCTGAAAGTATGGATAGGAAGAGACCTGGTGTTCCTCCCTGCCACTCATAGCAGGGACACTTCCATGTACAGGCAAAGAGACTTGAAGAGGTGCAGGAGGCTGTTTCTCAAAGGGCAGCGAAATTACAGCCCCTAGTTATATTTGGATAAACAAGTACCTTCCTCATGTTTATGAAAAGCCTGCAATAATTTGCTTTGTCATCCATCAATCAGTTGTTATATTCATAGTAGAAACAATAATACAGGGCAGTGATATGCAGCATGTATCTGAGCTAATATTTTAATCATATTAGATGGAGATCAATCAGTGGGCCCCAGATCTCCAACTCTGTCATCATTCACCTTCAGTGTTTTTTTCAAATGCTGGCAATTCCAGAGGAGTTCATGGGGACAAATAACAAAGTTGAGTGAACATAAAAATGCTCTGGTTTTGAAGCATCATTTTAAGAAACACATCCAGGTGATGAAAGTGCTATTTTAGGAAATCAATTCAGCACCATTTTCAGGTTCATGGATATTCCAGATGAAAAAGACCTATTAGGTCATTTGTCCATCCTTCCTGCCAAGAAAGGATTATGGGAGCCATTGATATCTGTATTTGTGTCAGTCTTTCTAGGTGCCCTCTTTGCAGCAACATAAATACATTGGCTGCAGATTGTTTCTTACTTGCAACTTCTGAATTACACACGCTGCTGCTAACAGTGCTTAGGGGGGAAGCAGGGAGCAGCCGGGTGCAGCTTACCAAAGGACACGGCAAATCTGTAAGCAATAATTTTCATTCCTTCTAATCAGGCTCATATATTCACAGAAGAGAATGAGAAAAAAGAATGGCCCAATGCGTGACAACTTCATGCTTCATTACCTTCCTAGTGCCTGCAAGACAAATCAGTTTTCCCAATGTCAGGACCGGATACGTTAGGCTTAATTCTTGATTTTGTTAGTCAAGACAAATATCTGGAACTTTTAATTCCATCCCTGCAATTTGATGAGGAAGCAACTTGCCTTAACATGCTTAAATATCATTGCCTCCTGGGGACTGGCAGAGCACGTTTGATGGTTCTTAAATTTGGTTCTTACATTGCTTTTAGGAAATACACAGGTACAGCTCAAATTGCAGAACAGCTCAAATTGCAGAACCGAGCATTTGCTTTGTAATGCAAATACTCAGATTAGAAGAGGCAGAAGAGACAACCTACTTGCTAGCTCCTTTATACCCTTATGCATCAGCAGTGACTCATCTGAGACTACAAGGGTTAATGTGGCACAGAGCTGTTGGGAAGAAGAGGAATGGGCCCCAGTAGCATACATGTGTTCTCTTTCCTTGCTGAGTCTCGTTTTCTTATGCCATTTTTTTTCTTGCTAGCAGCTAATTTCTCTTCTGGATTCCTCTAATGTTCCCCTAGTGCGAGAAACTACTGGCTCCTGACAGAGGTCACAGGGAAACTCATTAAAAGTACAGCCTCCCATCACCTCCATGGAGGAACCAACACACATAAGCCTGGTGGGCTGGAAAGTTTTATAAAATATCTTAATGTGATGCTGCTGTTAGTTAAACACCATGGGCAGAATACATAAACTAGAAAACTGTGAGCCCATCTCTCCTTGCTGGACCTATAGGATGATGGATGTGTATTTATTTCCAGTGCTCTCAGCATTTCCCACCTCCTGTGCTAATTCAGCATTTCTGCAGGGCTGCCTTTGCTGCTGGGAGCAGCTGACTGCGTGTGCTGACAGTGTCCAGCACTGCAGGGTAGGTATGGCACTGCAGGGGACACCCCGGACAGAAATCCAACAGTATGCAACAGATATTGGCAATTAATACACTTGGACAAAGAATCAATTGCAGCAAAAACAGAGATCGATGTTATTATCCTGCCCATCAGAGGCTCCAAATGGACTAGGAGAGTACAAGAAGCTGACCAATAACTTGCATTTTTTTCAAAGAATAAACCCACTTTTCTTTAATGAACTATTCATTTAAATTGGTGTTTGATTTTTTCAGTCAACTGAACAAACACAATAGCAGATGGAGTCCCTGTTTCTTCTCCCAGCAAGTTCACAGCTGGAATGTGCAAAGCCTTAATCACCGTTTATAAGAATATTAGTAAATATATTTATATTCAGTGTTGCTATGGAGTCTGAAAGGTAAATAATGATGATTTCAATTTATTGAGATGGTTGGCAATGTATTAGTAATCTGGGCTACAATACTTTTCTGTCATACTGCAATATAGGAAGATTTCTTTAGTAAAATACCTGTTTGATGATGTGCAAAAAAAATAGAATTTTGCCAGTATAATCTTTATACATAATCCTGAGTTTGTTTATATGGACTTGGTTTTTAAAAAGAACAATTCATAAAATGATCCTTTCAGGATGACAAGGCATAATTTGGCAGTGACTATCTAAGGACTAGAATGCTTTTAAGCTACAGTTTGGGAAAAAGAATCCAACAACTTGGGTATCCTTTTTATTATGTCTGATTTAAAGAAAACATCTGTTCTGGGGTCAGCCCTTCAGTAATGACCTCAGTATGTGAGGGTGCCAATTAAATTTGGTGTTGACACAAACTTGTGAGGTTTTGTTGGTCCAGGGAGAGATGGGGGGTGGGGGAGGGCAGGGTGGTAATTGGACAGCCTGGAGGACTGAAGTAGCAGGAATCAAATTGCATCCAGTAGCGCAAGGTGGAAGACCAGGAGCCAGGGGACTAATAAGAGTATAAACTCAGAGCTCATCAGCTGGAAACTGCAGAGGAGGAGGAACACATGGGTACAGCAGCCAAACTCAGGGTGACTATGTGCTGGCAGTGTGATGCCCCAAATGGTTCCAGGGAAGGTATTTCCAGAGGCAGGGATATATGAGACAATGGCTATCTTAAGGTACCATAACAGTTTGATACTATGAATTAATATCATAAAAGTTACAGGTTATCAACACATCAAGACCGAACATAAAACGGAGTAGTGGAGCAAACCTCCCACCTGCCTTTGGGGTGGAGTTTGGCCAATTTCTGGCACAGCTCCTTGCTGCTGCAGTGAATTAAATCTGAAGAGACAGCTCATTCCTGGCTGGGATCTGTCCCACGTGCCTTTAAGGACAACCCCTACATCATCCAGAGCCCTATATCAGAGCCCGCCACCCAGACTTGCTCTAGAGTTGAAAAGGAGCAGGTATTTTAGGAGCTGCGATATGTCTGATCTATTTTAGACAGCTACTCTGGGATAAGACGTATCATGTCCTGGAAGTGCCTATTTCACTCCATTGCTAGACATCTACATCTGCTCTGATGACTCCCACCCTGCCTGTAGTCAGCAGGCTCAGCTGTGTAAATGCAGCCCAGCTGACTACGGGAAAGTTTTGCTAGACAAACACATTCCTCTCCGTATATTACTATTGACATTCAATATACACAAGTATTTTAAAAATTTTATTTACTTTTCTGGGAGGTATTACTTAGTTATATTTCTGTTCAGAATTCCATAATAGGTTTAAGGGGCAAATTTACATCTGGATTTTTGAACTGCAGATATCAATTGAAATACTTACTTGTTTAAGAATAACTATTTTTGCTGGAAGCTGTTGGAGAACTAAGTTTCTTTAAAAAAAAAAACAAAACACAAGGTTTTAAATTATTGTGGCAGTTTGTACACTTGTTTTTAGAAAACTGGGATTCTTCAAAAAAGATATAATAATTAAGGGATTTCTAGAGCATGTCCAAATTAAGTAAGCTGGCTCTGAGTGTTTGTGAGAATTCCAGTTGCAGATTTTGGATCTTGTTTTGACTGACACATTCTTCATTTCAGTATGGCAACAACTGAGAAAAAGCAAGATTTTTACATTGGTTGTCTTGGTTTTACACTGGTTACAGGAAATTCAGTTGCTGTTTCAGTCATGTCTCATTAAAGGCCTGATTTGCAAAGTGGGTATGATGCCTGTGTACGTTCCTGGGGAGATGTCACCTCTTTGTGCATTGGGATTCATGTTCCCAAATTCCCCAGAACAAGCACATTTGGGAACACTGAGCCTGTATGTTGAGGACCAGGGCCTGAAGATGTACCAGTGGTTCCAAGAGAAAGCCACAGGCAGTTTTTCTTAGAAAACAGGAGAAATGAATGTGTGCGACAGGTTTGTCATTTCTGACTGTGCTTGTGCCCCTTGCCTCACCATCACTGAAATGCCAGCTCTGTCCCTAGAAGACAGCTATTACTTATTATATCTGATGCTTGTCATTATTTTGAGGTTTCAACATGAATTTTGTTGGACACCTTTATGTTGCTTGAGGTGTTTCGAGGCAGTTCAGGCATATGTGGCAATCTCCAGGCAGGAAAGACCTGCCCTCCTGTTCTTCCTCTTTGGAGGAGGCAATGCCTCAGTTTCGTATTCACGCAGGCAGTCCCCATGCACCATCACCAGCATGAGTACAGATTTGCATAACCAGACCAATCACTCTGGAAAAATTTGCTATCAAAAGAAAGACATGTCTCTAGATTTCTGCTTTTCATATTCATGAAAGATGGCAGAACCACAGAAGAATGAATGTAAACACCATGCATAATTTAACAAATATTCACCATGGAAATATTTTTAAGATTACCTGCAGAAGTCCCAGAAAAATGTGAATAATTAATGTCATGTGGTGTGGAAAACAACAGAGCCCTCATGCAGTTTGCCATGCTAACTGCCTGCCTGATGGTACTGTTGATGGTACATCTCTGATGTAGCTGCAGCGGTCTGCAGTGGTAGAGATTTTACTCTTACAGTGTGGTGGTAGTGGTGTTTTCAGTGCCATGGTCAGGCTCGTGAACTCACCTGCAGCCCCATTTCCACTGGCAGGCCGTACATCTGCTTTCTCCCCGTCCTGAGAGCCCAGTTGTGTTTAGGAGAGTCAGATTTAGGCTGGGTTTCCCTGGTGGTTGCCTCAGTGTTATTTCCAGCCAGTTGTTGCTTGCTATGGCACAGAGAAAATGTTGATAAATGCAACATTTTGTTGGGTTGGGATCTGAGGTGAAGGATAGATAGAAAAGAGTGGAAGTCCTGTTGGAGTGCCACGCCTACCCACATACACCTGCTATGAAATAAAAAGGAAAAATACAGAAGGCAGAGTATAAAACACCAGAGATTAGCAAGGAGCAGAAGACTGGCAATGCTGGTTGGGACTAGCATTCCCTCAAGAGCAGTATCCTCTGCCTAAAAGCAGTCAAATCAGCTGCTTCCAAGAAAGGACAAGAAACCTGGACGCTGCTATTACTGGGTAGTTTCCTCCAGGTAAAACGTCTTTCATAGCTGTATTAAATGAAGAAGGTGTTGTGCCCCGAGAAATGAGTGTTTACACTCATCTCAAAGCTTCTGTCTTTTAATCCTTAGCAAGTAATTACTTCCAGCAACATGAATAGAAATAGAAAGCTTTTCTTAAACAGATGCAAGGATTCCTGCATTCCAGTCTGGGTATAGGCTTGACCCTCTTCCAGTTTCAAGTCAGTGAAAATAAAGACCCATAGTGAAATAAAGGCAACAATAAGCAAGCAAAACGAGGCCAAAACAAAACCAAAAATCTTCAAGGATTTAATTCCAGAAACCCAAGAGAGACGGCACTGAGAGGCCATCATCGTTCCAGGCTGGGTTAATGCAAAGGCACAGAGGCCTGGGAAGGCAGATTGTTTTCTTCCCTCTCTCTGTACTGTGTAGATATGGCCTTTGAGTAACCTAGGCATATAGCAGAAGAAATGTCAAGAGATCAAACTGAGTTTATTTTTCCTGGGAATACTAATCAAGCTTCAAGAAAGAAGAGATCACTATCATTTTGACAGGGTTTAGAAATGTCCCCCAGATGCTATGGCTGGTGCAGATACAAAGTTTGTGTAGTTCTGGGAAAGCTGCAGTGGTCCTAGTGATGTCTCTTTGTTCTCTGAAGAGAGAAACAAATTAGAAAAAATTAGCTACACATTTAAAACTCTAACTGCAACAAGTGTAGGCTTTTCTATTTACTTTATTGTATTGCAGGCACTTCAGTTTTTAGAAGAACAGAAATCACTGTGGGATTTGTAAGAAACTCGATTTTACAAGGTACCTCTTTCAGGAATTGCTGCAGGTGAGTCCTCCAGAGCACCATTTAATCAAATGCTTGTAGCCATTAACTATTTTTCACTAGAAGCCAGTTATATTTAAAAGAGTGAGATGCTGAATCCTGAACACTCCAAAAAACAGTGAACAAAAACTCCCCAGTTACTTGAAAATTGCCTTGAGTTACACAGATGTAATTAAAATTTCATTTTCATTTAAAAAAAAAAATCATTCTTCTACAAAGAGCTATTTTTTAATTAGAGAAGCCAGCTTCTCCTTAGCACATTTAAGACTTTGCCTGCATTGAATTAAGTGTTACGGATTAGAATACAGCATCCTTCCCCTCACCATTTCAGGGCTGTACGGGCTTTACTGGGTGTGGGAGAAAACAACACACATCTGCAGGATCTTCCAGGCAGGCACTTCTGAGCCTTTGGCAAACATGACTCAATATCTGGAGGTGAGATCATTAGGTATTACTAGCGCTGTTGATTTGTAGGTGGCACAGAGAGACTGAGGTACTAAGGACTGTGCCTCATGCCTACTCCTTGTTGTGCATCGGGGTGCCTCAGCGCCCAAGCAGTACATCTCTATGTGTTTGCACAACCCTTGGCTGCCACTGTTGTCCCCGCTTCTTCTCCAGCCTGGGCCATACTCCTTCAAAAGGGAGAGGTGGCAGAGCCATGCTCTTCCCTCCAGCCAAGTGTCTCGGTGTTGGGCAGTGGGGGCTGAGCAGTAGCTCCATGGGCATGTGCGTGTGTGTGCGGGGGGAAGACAGAGAGACCTCCAGCATCTTACTGGGATGAGGATGGGGCAGGAGCCAAACCTGGCACGTGAGGAGCTGCCTGAAGGCTGAGTTGGAGCCCAGATGCAGTGAATCACCCCAGCCACATGATTTGCAGCCCTTGTCTTCACGAGGAGCACAGCTGGTCCAGAAAATTTCCATCCACATTTTATATGGCAAAAAGGGCCTGTTTTTTAAAATGTGTTTTGTTTCTCCAGGTTTTGTCAATGAGCTCAGCACAGACTACTGGTTTATGTCCCTAGACACCTTCAGGTTTCCTCTGTGCCCTTGAGAGTGAGTCAGGACCCCCACTCCCACTGCTCCTTGTCTGTGCAATGGGAGTCACCAGTTTCCTTATGTCCCAGCTGTGTGGCTAGGCTAAGGGCACAGAAAGCTGGGCGGGCAGCAAAAATGCAGGCAAGTATCCACTCTCGAATCTGAAAGGCAAAGAAGAGCTTGTTCTCTGGAGAACCTTTGGCTGCAAAGAAAACGGTTCTACTGCAAGCCCCTGTCAGGGAGGTGGGAGTGAGCTTCATAGTGAGAAGAGCAGAGCTCCCCTGGGAAAAGACTTTTTCCATAATTCCCACCTCATCCATGTTTTTCTTTCAGTGTCTATTCATTGTTAATTATTGTTTCAGACTCTACCCATTTCTCCTGTCTTTTTTCCCCAGGCAATTGCTGCGAGGCACTTGAAGGTTAATGGACCGTGTGTTTATTTTTAGCTCCACATCTCTTTAACATAGGAGAACGTGGCTGATGGCAAAATAAGCACCTCTAGCCAGCATGAAGAATTTCTGCCTCCAGTGCCCTTCCAGATATAATTTCATAATTTTTTCAATGAAGTGATGGCAAATACCTGGTCACCTGCTTCACAAGACGCAACACGTGGACTCTTGCACCTCTGTGACAGGCGCCTGCAGGTAGAGACTGTCTGGAAGGGCAGAAATTCTTCCAGCAAATTGTGGTGCACCAGTTCTGCTGCGGATACACAGAAACAGCAGCACTCCAAACTGGAGAACACTCCAAAAAGGACACTGTTCCCCTGCACAAATTGTAGACTACCCCCACCACCCCCGCTGGAAGGACTTCATGAAAGCCACATCAGTGCTGAAGCACCCCAGAAAACATGAAACTGTACTGAAGGGCTAACCAGTGGTGATGGAGGACTGGAACAAAATGCTTGCACAGACACGGGGACAGCCCAGAATAAGCCTGTGGCCTTCTGAGTAGAATTTGCCAGACAAAATCATCCTCCTGGCCTGGGCTTGTAGTGTCTGAAACAGCTCATATGCCAGCACTGCGAGGTGGTGCAGAGCCCTCAGCACAAGGGAGAGACCTAGAGACAGAGCACGAAGGCAATGGCTGTAACGGAGATGCACACACATTGTCACAAGCCATGATATGTCCCAAAAAAGGGAGGGACAAACTTGAAATCAAAAGGTATCTTCAATAACTTCAAGCCACATGGAAGTACCAAGTGCCAGAATTAGTGTTATTGGGGCAGAAAGAAAAGCCAGGAGCAGCAGAAGTGGGTAAAGCTCACTTTGTGTTACAGTGACTACACAGGAGGGTGTAGGATCTTGGGATGGATATCATTGGACAGACTGCAGATGTTTCTAGGGCATGATTCATCTCACCTCAAAGGAGATGTCAGCATTCAGTCAGAGGAATTGTACCTTTTCTCAGTCACAAGGCTGCAAAGGTTCATCCCTTTGGTGCCACAAGGGAGAGCCACCAGAATGGTTCAGTCACTGGTGACTGTAGGGAAAAAAAGATACACCACCAAAAAGTATGTTGTTAGCTACTGTCTATGAATAGAGACAGATCTCATGGGCTACAGTAATACCAGGAATATAATTCTGGACGATGGGACACAACCCTGCAAAAAAATTGTCACAATGGTTAGAACTGAAAGAACAAGGTGGCACATTCACAGACCCAGTTATGGCTATATGGGAAAGTTCTCAGTGCTAAATGGGACTTTTCTTAAAGGCATCAGGATGCTCATTCAAAGGAGCTACAGCAAAAGATGTTGAAAAGGTCTAATCCAGACCTTTCCATTTAGTTTAATTTAATCCCTTTAATTTCATTAAGGAATTCAGAAGTCTAAGGAAAGAATGAGATATATTTTATACTGGTCTTAGATGAGCAACATCACTGGTAAATTGCTAAGGCTTATTGTGCATGCAGAAGAGCCCAGGGAGGTAGAACAGGCCTTTCTGAGCAGTGGCTGGGCAAAACCACGCATATGTTCTGACTTTTTATTTTTCTGGAGCTATCCCTTGCTGAGGCCCTCTTGTCTTACAGTTCCTGCTGTTACTGGTACCAGCATGGCAGCCTGGCAGGCAGGCACTGCTGCAAGGGCCTGGAGAAGGTGAGAGGAAAAGTAGTGTGTGTGGGGAAGGTGTTGGAGGATGATGGTGAGGACCAACAGGGTGTTCATGCCATGGGGATGACCCCACCAACTCTGAGGAACTGGGATGCTGGGGCTTCAGAGAAGACTTGAGATGGCCCAGAGGTCTCAGAGCTGGTTTGTTTGTAATTAGTGGGTATGTTGTTTGTATGCAGTTGGAGTTCTTGGTGAGGTCCATGTGGGCTGCTAGCTGCTATTGTGGGTGTGTGTGAGTAAGGTCAATGTGACGAGTTGAGAGATGCTCTCTGAAGAGCTGCTGGATGATGCAGGTAGGGTTGTGTTCAGCCCTGGTCAGCCAACGCTGGACACCGAGGTGTAACTGGGGTACCTGCTGGCTCACAGCCTAAGCCACAAAACTTGCCTTACTGAGGGGAGGACACATGGCAGGAGGGGCATTGCCCACAACGGAAAGCCCAGAGGAGCACCACCAGAGCTGCAAGCTTAGTGCCTGGCCTCCTCTGGGGGCAAAAGGAGATGGTGTGCAGGAGTTTCCACATCTCCTCTGAGCAACTAGGCATTCACAGGCTGCTGTTTGGCATTGGTATTTTTAACTCATTTTGATTCTTTTTGAGGGTCATTTCAGAAGCGGCACGCACATACGGGGTACCGAAGTGGCAGGTCTGACTCAGCAGTAGCTTGGTCACTGAGGCACAAAAGAGGGAGAGGCACCTTCAGCGCTGTGCCTTTTCCCCGTGCCGCGAGGGAATGAAGCTCCTTGTCTGCCCTCACCTGCTCCACCACCCTGAGGACTACACCAATGCCTTGCAAAAACGCCTGTCTGCAGCCTCACAAGGGGTTGTGGAATGGGTATAGAAGATTGCTTGCACATCCGATTGTCAGAAACACAAAAAGCTCCACAAAGTCAATATGCGTGAACACTAGTTTTATCTCCTTGAAAACGAATGCTGTGTGAAGGGCTCACCAGCTGCACGGTTTCCCTTAAGACTGTTTAACATGTGATGTTTTGACCAGGGCTCAGATGGATGGCACCTCGCAGTGGCCTTTTAGTGACCACGTCTCCTATGGTCCACGATTGAATCTTCTACTTCAGAAGAAGCGTGCAATCTTGGCACACACCGGCATGACACTGGGTTTTCAATAGAGTTGTACTCACTCACGCCAGAAGAACGAAGGACCTGTATAGCATAATGAAGTGGAACAGGGCTTATTCCTGCAGTGTTGCAGTCGCTGTTCAATGTAGAGCAATGAGTTTTGCAGTGGGTCTGCAGCGACAGAAGTAATAGTGCCGCAGCCTTCTCTAAAGGATTTCCAAGACATTTCATGCACCATGCATGGTGCCTTGCCCATGACTTACCCAGCAGGTAACATAGCTTTTCTGGGTTGTAATTTAGCAGCCCAATTACATGAAATACACAGCCCCTGAGGCTGATTTTCTAGCCCTGGCACCTTGCTGACTGCACAGGCAAAACCTGTAGATGCAGGCTGTGTGCCGCGCTACTTCTTTGCAGGACAGTGACACAGTGGTCTCCCATGCAAGCAGCAGGAAAAGAGCAGCTAGGGCTGCTCTGGAAAGCAGGTCTTGGCTCTTGCTTTCCTGGTCACCGCAGGACTGGGCAGTGTCCACAAGGAGAAATGCCTTCTGGCAAGCTTCCCTTTCAGCAGGCAGGTCTGCACAGTTATCTTTGGTTTTGAAGGACTTTTGTCAAAGCAGGCGACGTGAAAAACACCACCTGTGGCTTGGATGTTCCTGGCTTTCTCTTAGCTAGCCTTCCCTCAGCCCTCTCCAGGAGCAAAATCTGGGGGAAAGCAAGGATTGCCTCTCTCCTTTCATGTCAGCATTAAAGTGCAAAAGGATAAGGGGATGAACTCTGGGATTTCACGCAGGAGAGACCAGGGCAGGGGACTGGGGGCTTAGAGTGGGGCAAAGGTGCGAAGATGCAGAGGTCACCGCTCCTGCCATGGAGCTGGACAAGGATGGGTGAGCAAGCCCCATCCATTTTTGTTCCTCCAGTTGTGGGATTTTAATAATGCATGATTCAGGGAAGTGCTGCATACAGCAATTATAAAGTCCATCACACTCGTGTGTGAATGAATACCAAAATATTAAGCTTATAGGGTCCTTAAAAAGGAACAAGTTGAGTCCCATTTGGATCATTGATTTCAAGGGACAGTTCAATACCAAAATGCTTTTGACATATTTGCCAGCTCTGTAGTTTGTAGAAGTTATTTGCTGTCACTGCGTTTTCAATTTGTCTTCTGACTCTGGGAGCAGCATTGGAAGGTGTGATCTCAGAGAAGGGGGCATCTCTGGTTAGCTGGTGGCTGGTGGCTGGACTCTGGGATGACAAGATGATGAGACTGACTAGCAGAAGATGTCAGAAGCCCCTGTTCCACAGCCAGTCTCTCTGGAGAAAGCACAGGGACTGGCAGGGGAAGGACAGGGATTCATCCATTCCTGTCAGCTCCACCCATTTCACATTTCAGGGTTCAACACACATGCTAGGAGGACCTGTGTGCAAGTTCATGACGGGACTTGAGATTGAATATAAAGCCTTCCTCAGTCCAAGGGGAAAATATCTCACTGAATCTGATGGCTTTTGATCACATTTTGGGTCCATACAACTCCATTAGCTTGTGAAATCTTTCTAAACTGGAAGGTCTTCTCTGGTAGAGACCAGTTCATTTTGTGAAAGCTATTTTGCAAAATTTTGCAGTGCATTTTAAGCTTTTTTTTTAATTTTGGAGCTGGAGGACTCCATGCCAGATGCTATTCCATCTTCTTGCTTTCCTTCCATGCTGTTGACAGTGATTCAGATCCACTGAGGGCAGAAAAGACACCCAAGAACTTAGATTTTGAAATATATTGCTTAGTAATTAAATAAAAACTTTCACAGAGATTTCCTGTAATTAATACCAATCTATAAGTTTTATTAATGAGCATTCAACCAAGGAATGAATTTTCTAAGTTTATAAAGTATGCACTATATTTTCCTGAGTTCTTTCATAGTCTTATAATTATAAAAGCCTGATGTGTTTTTATCTCCATAATGTAATTGCCAGCTGGGATCAGGAAGGAATGTATCCTTATAGATATTCCACTATCCCAAGTGCATTACAGTGTGGGGTTTTTTTTTGTCTTCTGTGGCTTCAGAAATAGGTCACTGCTGAAGAAATACAAGATCATTGGCAAATTCTGGTGTTACAGTTTATGCACTCCTGTATGATTTGGGGATCTGATGTGACTGGGGGCATCCTCATTGCAGGGGGTTTGGACTAGATGACCTTTAAAGGTCCCTTCCAACACAAACTATTCTATGGTTCTATCCTGGCCTCTTGGTCTTTATTCCCAAATCTGGTCCGTTTTGTTGAGGATTAGGATAATATGCTGGAAGTTTTTGCAGGGGTACGTTTGTGCCATCAGGCTGCTTCTTGAGGTCACTGCAAAAGGAAAGCAGCTGCAGGATTTGACTGATGATGAAGGACAATGCCACCTCAGAAACAGGGAAAGTGAAGGAAGACACTCACACATGAGGTGTTGGACCTTCTATCAATAAGGTCAGAGTTTTCCCAGGGAGGTGAGAAGGTGTGTGTCTCCTTGGAGCCATGTGAAGACATGGAGAAGGAGAGGGCATGTAGCACTGCAGAGACCAGCACCCTGTGGCAGAGGGGACCAAGCTGGGGAAGGGAAAAGACTACCTTCTTTTTGGAGTTATGAATTAATAAATCAGACCCCAGGCAGGGGGATGTATTGCTTGCAAGGCCCCCGCATGCATGAGTTTGTGCAAAGGGAGAGATGACGACTGGGATGACAGGATGCCATAGAGGCTCTACCAGCTATGTTGGATGTCCTCTGCGCAGGGTCACTATCCCAGGGCACAGATATGGGGTTGCAAGCCCATGTGTCAAATGCTGAAGCATGGCCCACCCACATGCCAGCTTGGTTGCCCAAGCTGGCATGCAGTCCCAGCCATGTGGGCAGCAGGCCATTTTGCAGGCGCAGCAGTGCAGTCAGGGGTCAGTGGGTGGTACGCCTCTGGGACACAGGTGGAGATAGTGCTGTGCAGGGATCAACACAGGGAGAGGTAAGGGCAAAGCATGAAGAAGGTTCTTTCCCCATCTGGGAGTGTCCCTCCCAGCAGGTCACTGCACTTGGTGCACAGTGCTGCACCCACCTCCAGTTCCTCACTGTCTTGCAGCTGGAAATGAGCTTTACTTAAATGTTTTGAAGGTGCCATAAAATAGTTCCCCCAAACCGAAGAGATGGACACTGAAGAGCATTTTGTGATGAATAAATGATGTCACAAAAAGGAACAAGAGTGAATACGCAGGAGTTTCATGCCCCTCACATGCAGCTCCTCACAACCTCTTTACTCTTTCAATTTTATACTCCTATAAATATGTACCCTATACTCTAATGTACCCTATAGTCTAGTTTTATGATCCTCTGAGTTATCACTTCTGTCTTCCTAGTGCTTGACCAAAACACACTGTACAGACTGACCCACCTTTGAGATAATTAAATTTACTCTCTTTCTTTGTGGGGCTGAGTCTTAGCACACCATGGTTGGCCAATTGCTAAGTGCCTTTTTGTCCTTCTGCACAGCAATGAAGGGGGGCACGGCACTTGTTGGGCTCCCTCCCACAGCCCCCAAACACATGACTACTCCTGCTGCCTCGATGTAAATGCAAACTGCAGGATCAGAGCCTTAAGGGCTAGAAAATATTCTAGCGTTAATATTTATTCATTCTCCTTTGGCAACGCAGATTGCACTTTGATAAATAAGTGCTGAGAAGCAGGCAGCGGGCAGGAGTGCTTGGGGAGGGTGAGAGAGAGGCTGGCGGGAAGAAGGGGCGGCTGGGGCTGGCGGCAGGAGCTCCTGACTCCAAACCCCGAGCAGCTCAAGCAATATATGCTGCATGTCAGAGGCGAGTAACAGGTGAGGAGACAGTAGTGGTTTTAATTTCACAGGGAAACTTACCATTTTTGCAAAACGCTGCCTGTAATGTTTTGCCTCCTTGCAACACAAGTGGTGTTTGTGGCTGGAGAGAGAGAGCTCAAGCATTTGCAAGTCACCAGGCAGGAACAAAACGTCTCTTCTGTTCCTCCCAAGTGTCTGACTTCCTGTGGAGCAGCCATCCCCTGTACACATCGAGCCAAAGTCAACAGGAATCTGACACTGTGGGTCTGCTTCCCCAGGGATGCCGGCACCCTTTTTGCAGGCAGCACGGCTCTGTTCGTAGGAGCTGGGCATGAGCCGCCTGGCACCAGCAGCGCTGTGGCGGTGCCAGAGCAGTGCCAGGACACCCGCCTTGTTAGCCCCTGTGCAGCACTGGGTGCTTTGTGGAGCAGAGCGGCCTGCCGACATCAGAGTCAGTGTGTGGGTAGAGGAAGGAAAAGGCGATGTGGACATCTCCCTGATCCCCATCTGATTTTCCTAATTAGATTGCAAATTCTTTGGGGTAGGGGTCATCACTCGAACACAACCCCAGGAAGGTTGATATTGGAGATAACTCAGTAACAACAGGAGATATTCATTCTCTGGAAAGTTCATTGCTGGATGCACATCTCCTTGGGTGATTCATTATTAATGGTCTCTACATGCCTTTTTTTCAGCAGTCCTTTTTAAGTTCAGTTACACACTTCTTTATTTGTAGAGAAAGAGGAGCTGAATGAACATGTCACCAGCTTGTCTGCCTCTCTCTGCCTCTACCTTTCCTTTAATAGTCTGAACCAATTTTAGAAAAGTCTCTGGTGTCATTGATGATCCATTGACTCTGAGAACTAGAGAGCTAGCTAACAGTCAACGTGTACACACTGCTCATGGCATGGAGTCACTGCCAAGGAAAGATCAGTAGTAGCACGGGCAGCGTTGGTGCAAAGCTGATGATGTGCTGTACGTTCTGCTGCAGCTGCTTCCAAAATGCCATTTTGAGTCCTTTTATTTTTAACTAGATTAAATTGACAGATCTCACACCTTTTAAAGAGACATTTTAGGCTGCATCAAATGCAGCTATCACATATAGAGGTGCTGAATATGCAATAAGAGAAACAGGACGGGTTTTTGAAGCCCTGGTGCCCTGCAAAGAGAGAACTTGCAATCTGCCTCAGTGTGCTTCACTTGTTCAGCCCAGCGCTGTGTTCAGCCTGGCCCTCAGTCCAGGCAGGGGCAGACCTTGACCTCGCTGCAAGGAAGAAGAAACGAGGGGTGTGAGCCCAGGCATCCCCCACAGCTGCCCAGCGGGTCATCATTTTGGCTAAACATGCCATCATATGAATAAAGAGGCAAATCAGATCCAGCTCTGTCCCAGCCTTGCTGCTGTGGCTGTGAGCATCCGCACCACATACCCTGCAGACAGAACCTAGGGGAGGAAGCTCCTGGCCAGGCAGCAGGAGCTCCAGATGGCAGCTCGGCTCTGTGCCCAGTTTGCCACAGTCGGAGCCAGAATTAATGAAGATGAGCCGCCCGGGGCCCTTCCGATTTTCCTTGAAGTCATTGCTGAACTTCCCTGATTGGGCAGGAGCAGCAGGAGCAAGGAAGGACAAACCCAATAACTTTGCCTCAGTGAGAGAGAGGAAAAAAGACAGTGGGATTGCAAGGGTGAAATCAGCACTCCGCAAAAACCCAGGCTGGAGTCCTCCATGGATTTCAGCATCTGACAGGGAGAGAAAAAACCAACACATTAAGTCCAACCAGGCTTGAAAATATAATATACACAAAACCATTCACGGCTGGAGGTTGGGCTAGCAACATGCTCTGTACCAGCTGCTGTGCAAACTGTATAAAAGTGACTTGTTTTCAAGATATTTGTTGAAAGATGTTGCTCAAGCCTCATAACTGCAGATTCTGATTAGGCCTGGGCAGAAAAGTCCTCCAATGTAGATGTTTCAATAATTTTGCTTATTGCATCAGTTAGTAACAGCCTGAAGTAAAATCCCACCTTACTACAAGGAGGCTGTTTTCACCCTGGCAGGCAGGAAAGGCCATTGGCAAGGCTGTACCCCCCAAATCCTACAAAGCAAAGTCCCCTGGTGACTGAAAATGTCCCTAGGAGAGCCCTCATTCTGCAGGAGCAACAGAGGCCTGATGTAAACAGCTGTGCGCAGCCAACCCTGGAAACACTGGAGGAGAAGTAGCTACAAAACTGTGATGTATGGAGGGTCTGGGCTACTCTTCTGCATGTAGGAGCAAGATGAGTAAGGCTGCACTGGCCACCCCCGCTGGCTGTGGTTGATACTGCAGCCAAGCATCTCAATGCCACAGAGGTGGCTCGGAGCAAATGTCCCTGTCAGGCTGGTGTCTCCAGGACTGTGACACAAAGGCTGAGCAGCTCAGAGTCATGGGGTTCTCAAACCCCTAATCTGAGTGCTTGGGACACCCCCTTGGATGGCTGGGGGTTGGTCCAGCACACGCGCTAGCAACACATCAAAGTCAGGCTGGGACCAGCTTTCATGGGCTGTCTTGTGCCAACAATGTGGATCTTCCACAGCAGAGGCAACTTTGACAAAGCAGTGGTTGATGTCACCAATATGGGTGGCCAGGCAGCTATTGCCCCATGCCTGGTGAGCAACAGGGGCCAAATCACACACTCGACAAATTCTCTTCTAGAAACAGAATCCTGTAGTTATCCTAAATGGGATCTTTCCATATCCAGCTGAGGGATTTCTTTTAAAGTATCCATATGCTCTGATCTGCAGGCAGCAAAAAGCTCTGCTTGAGACACATCCATCATAAATAAGAGCTCTTTATTTTATGTCTGACTCTTCTTATTTATGTCTGTGAATGGTAATTTACATCTCAAGATTTATTGCTTTGCTGTCACCGGTGCCATACACACAGCTGGGCGCTCACTCTCCTGCCGCGATGCCACCCAGCATCTGATGCTGGCACCCAGAGGTGTGCTGTGGCGTGCAACAGCATCAGGCAAAAACAGGCTGGTTTTATTTCTGTGCTCATTATCACTTCAGACTTGTAGGTGGCCTTCGTGTTGAAGTTAGAGCAGGGTTCAAGCAACATAAATTCAAATCCCAGCCTTGCCAAATGTTTCCGATGTTCTCTGCAGGGAGTTCTATAAACTCCTAAGCTGCAAAATGAAGACAAACCCTCCCAAAAGTTTGTTGTCCCTAATGCTTTGTCTGGCTGGTCTGCTTAGTCTAGTCCCTTTGGGCCATGAGCTGCTTCTGAAGAGGTGTTTGTACATCTGACCCTGAATATGGCTGAGATCTTGCCCTCCACATATGAACATATATGACAAATCAATGAATAAATACCTCACTCCTTCTGGGCTTCAGTAAGGTGAGAGGCTGCATAAAAAGCCTCTGCAGGGCCCAGGATGCAGCAGCCCTTCTGCCAAATGGGGTACAGCAGTCAGGCACCGCAGGCAAGCAGGTAACATTAAAACAGGTAAGTCAACTAGTATATTACTAATAAAACTGTGCTTTTGTGTAGCTGGAGAGCAAATTGATTGATGCTGGTCCTAGACAACTGTGAAAGGACAGAAGGATCCTGTTGGGAATTTGCTCCTCCTTAGATCCATGTTTCTGCCCTTGTGCATCACTAGTGCTGTTCAAAAACATCACCCAGGGGGATTTGCAGCTTGTGCCCATCAACTGTCAGCAACTCATTGGCAGTGCATGATGCCAAGGAGGTCAGGGTAGCTTGTGACAGCTAAAACTTTGTCCTCCTGTCAAAAGCCATACGATCACAGCAGCCTACCCCAAGCACAGAGGAAACGGCAAGGCCATGCTCCGGTAACTGAGAGCAGAGGACAGATCAGGTTTGTTTGGGGTTTTTTTAATTTGTGGTATGCAAATGCAGATGCTGCAGCAGCTGTTCTGTAGTCTTTAGACAGAATATGTTTTCTGAATGTCACATTAGTGATCTTTCCTGCTTTTTTTGTCAGGTTGATGATCCTCTGTATTATATTTCTCTTTAGTGCTTGTTTGTTATTTTGTGGCAAAACAAGCATTTATTCTTTTAGAGGTTAGTGTGATCTGAACATGATCTGGCCCATTTTATATATGTATTTTGTGAGAATATCCACAACCTTGTGCAAAGCTGATGTAGAGAGACTGCTGGTAGTCATCAAGCCATGCAAAAAAAATTATTCCATTTGGGGAATTCCAACTGGAAAGATGACACAGACTGATGCACTTTGCTCAAGTGTCCTTGAAAATGCTTTTTTTCTCATCGCTTTCATGTCAGGAAAGTGCTGAAAGCGCTGCTGGAAAAATTCCAGTATTCAACCTGCTTTGTCTGAGAGCTTTCCAGTAAACATACGGGAGTGCAGCAGAAGTCTCTATTTTTATTTTAATATTTGCATAAAACTCCTTGTCAGAAATTAGTTCCAGATGTGCTCAGAGTCACTAGTGAGCTGCAAGAGGACTGTGTCCCTCTTGCTAGCAAATGGGAAAAACACTCCTTAGTACAAAAAAAACACTAAATATCTTTTTCAATCTTCCAGAAACCACAGCAGGCCCTTTGGCAGCTGGTCAAAAAGTTGGAACAAGGTCTGGATGCTTTCCCCGGTCTTCCTCCTGGGAAACCTATGAATTCTGAGGTACCATGTACAATATCTCCATGGGCTGCGAGTTTGTGGCAACATGGGGAAAAATTTCAGCCAAAAGTGAGTGAAATTTCCCTTATAGCTCTGTAGGGAGATTGTGAACCTCCTCTTTGTGTGTCAGTTTGAGAGTTTCGTTGCTTCAGCCTCTCTGCTTGTCATTGTCTCCCTCTGGGGTGCTTCTCCCAACAGGCTGTTCTTCCTCCTTCTGTGCTTCAGGGCTCATTTTGTGTCATTTCTGAGCCTCACCTGAGCAAGAGAAATGTAACAAGCTTCTTTGTCTATGAAATTATTTTAATTAGCAGTAATTTACTTAATAGTTCTCATGTGAACAATGAGAAAGCCTAATGTCACGCATTGAAAATACATTCAAGCGACAAATATAATTTTTCATACTTTTTTTTTGAAAATGTTTTATAAGACAACATTTGACTGCACTTCAGTTTCAATGGTCACTGGAAGATTAGTCTCTAGCAAATATAGTCCTGATCCAAAGCTATCTCACTGAAAGGGGGAAAATGTCTGTTCATTAGAGTGAGGTATTAATTACTCTGACAATTGCTTAGCTAACTTGAAATCTTGATCATCTGAACTGATTTCTCCAGCACAGTTTGGGTGACAAAGGTATGATGTGTCCAGCCCAAGGGGCCTTCCATACTAGATGTTTCTGAAGCCAAGCCACTGTACAGAGGGTCCTTATAAGCTAAGATGTGGGCATTTTCATCCTATTTGCTGTGGCAATGATCAGGAAAATGTGCTTGGAGAAATTTCTGTTTACCTGTGTGAACCATTAGCTGGGGTCAGGCTGCAGGAAGGATTGGGTGGGATGGCAACAGACCCCGGGGACACATGAGGTGGGGCCAGCCACGGGCCACAATCTGTGCCTGCTCACCATGGCAGCCCGGGTATTTGTGGGAGGATGTAGCTCACACACCACAAAGCCACTAGCACTAAGGAGAGGGAAGCAATGATCACAGCAAACTGCTTTGAATTGAAGAGACTGCTCAAGCATGGCCACTCTGTTGCAAGCCACCATTGCCCCCCAGGGCTGATCATACCCTAAAAAAAAATGGGGGAAGGTGGCCCCCACTGGTCCCCAGCCCCAGCACCACTCACCCCTCGCATCCCCACCTGCCTGTTGCAGCAAGAAGGAGGGCAGGCTGGTTTTCCCCATCCTGATTAAATAGATGCCATCTTTTCAAAGTGTCCTGTGCAGTTCCCCAATTCAAGGAGAAAGCCAGCCCCTTAAACACCGACGTTAAATCCCAGTGGCTCGCTTTGTCCCTGCTCAAGCTCTGCTTCCTAGCACTGCCCAGCCACAGGTGGAGAGCCTAAACAGCTGGGCGAGAAAAGGAAAGGGCTCCTCAGAGTTTTAGCAGGGATGGAAAAGGAGAGCTGAAAGCAGTGCACATCGGTCTCTGCGGTCAGGGAGGGACCATCTGTGTCTGGCACAAGGGGACAGGTTGCAGGTCATGGTCTGTGTGCGCAAAGAATAAGGTGAAGTGAAAACACTCCCAGCAGCATTCGGTGTGTCCCACCCCCAGCCCAATACCTCTGTTTATAGAGGTTGCTGACTTAAAAATACAACTTACTGCCTAATGGTGTCTAGCAAACATTACCTACACGTCTTCAAACGACACCACCACCACCAATATCTGCTTGACAGTGATAGCAGTCAATGAGAACAAAATGCCGCAGTCTTGAACAAGGACATCCCAGTTGTTCGGGCTTAACACTGCTTAGTTCAGAGCAGGACTGGAGTCATCATTATGGACAAAAATAAACCCCAGTTGTTGTTGGAAGCCTTCACAACAAAAGCAGCCTCGGAGCACAGACGGTGCCTTTCTCCTCTGCTGCCTCTCCCCCAAGAAGCAGTGGGAAAGACACAGACAAGTGGGATTTTATTAGTTATTAATTACTTGCAATGGTGTTTCCCCTCCATCTCAGCTTGTTCGCCCCGGGGCACTCAGTGGGTGTATTTGCCTACCTTTTCGTTGTTTAGCACTACATTTCTGTGAAGAAGCATGCAATGCTAAGTAAGCTATCGCTACTGCCGTGGTCTAAGGTCAGAGGAGAGGCAAAATTTGCAGGGAGGTGTCATGTCTTTTATTAGACCAAATGATACACTCAGAAAAAAACAGACACCCCGATATGCTCCAAAACTTGCCAGATTTTTTCTCCTGCCTGTGTCTGATGGCCTAATAAAAGTTATGAGCTCTCCTGATAGACCCTGTCCCCTGATGCCAAGGGATGTTCTCTTAGCCCTAACATTTTTGGCAAGTGTAGAGACCATGGGGTACTTTGCCCCTGCTTTCAGCAGCCCCATGGGAGCCTTCCCACATGCTTCAGTGGGTGCAGACCCAGAATTCCCGAGCTGAAGAGGCCTCCCTGTTGTGCAAGACAGCCCTTTGCATGGTCAGATGTGTCATTGGGGTGCACTGAGCTGCCAGGTAGGCTAAATGTCTCCAAATGCCTTCCCGCATGTATAGACAAACTCCAGAGCAAGGAGGCACCATATGTATTTAGTGATGTGCTGTGGGAAACACACAACCAGCCAGTTGTCTTCATCACCACTGGCCAGCCACGACAGCTAAGGGTGCAAAGACAGGCAGGTCCCAGGCATGACTTGCGCTGCCGGGCTGGAAAGGCGCTCGGTACACGGTCTGGTTTAAGTGCAGAGGACAAGTTCCGCAGGGCACTGCGGTTTTTCCACCCCGGGGCTATCCTGCTTTGGGATGCGCAGGCCAAGCTGGCCCCTGCTGAGTGCGGGCTGGGGTTTCCTTGACCGGGTGCCCCCTCTGCCAGTGATGGGCTCTGCAAAGCCGGAGCCCCCCGGGAGACATGTGGGTGCTCACTGCCTCGGGAAGAGGGGCTGACGGCGAGGAGCAGCTGGGTGCACGAGGGACAGGACAGTGTCTTCTCTCAGACTTTCTAGGCCCCCTGGAGCCTGGGTGCTGCGACTGGTATGCGAGCACTGAAGAGAGTTACTCCTCCTTCTGCCCCAAAGGCAAATGATTACAGCTCGGCAGGAGAGAGCAGCAAGTGCTGACACACTGTGGGTCAGTCACTGCTGAAAATGCTGGCTTCCTTGAGCCAGAATTAAATAGCTCACCAGAAAAAGCCTGCTGCGGCTTCTGACTGATTTCAGTTTGCAGAAATATCAAAAGAGGTAAAAAAAGCAGGGAAAGAGTTTTCTTCCTCTCGTATTCAGATTGCTCTTTGGAGGCAGTGGCTGCACCAACCGCTTTTCCCCAAGCTCCGTTCCCTCAAACGCAGCCATCTGGGTCCCTGGGCGGGTGGCAGGGGACACGGGCAACAACACAGCTTCTTTTGTGCATTCAATTTTCACACCCACACGTGAGAAGTTTCCTTTCACCCATGGTCACCTGTAGCGTCATTCAGTCTCAGTGCTCTGATTCAGTATTTCATCAAAATTATGTAAATGGACATGCCCCCAAGTAGTCTGAACTCCAGAAACCCATTTGGATCTTTCTGTTAACACACGATATCTGCCTCAGTCCCAAATCCCAGCGAAGATGAGGAAACTGCAGAGGTCTGCTAGGCAGAAAGAGATGTTCTTACCTTTTTTCCAACCTGAAATGGAAAAGCTAGTGTAAGAAATCCTGGAGAAGATGTGCACTGAGGATGAGGACAAGCGCTGGCAGGACAGCGGGTAGCCTTGGCAAACGACCCTGCAATGAAACCCAAGTGCTGGGGCATGGCTCTGCTTTCACCCCAGGATGGCTCACGCGTGCACCTTGCCTGGGGGGGAGCCTCTGGGGGGGAGGCCCGAAGCAGCCTGCATTCCCCCAGCCTCACCTCTGTGAGGCCTTTTCCTTTTCATGTGCTAAAGCGAAGCAGGCAGCCAACAACCCCCTGAGCCTGCCCTCTCATGGCCGGGGGATATTTTTGGAGGTGGATTAGGGTCTTGGTGGCTGGACTTATTTAATTGGCTTTTGCTTGTCTCTGGATCAGATACCAGTGGCTCATCTTCCTGGGAGCAGAGGGTCTGGCAGGGATCACCATGTGCTGGTAGACATGCCTTAGCCTGTTTTCCTCTCACTGGGAAACAGCATCTCTGCTTAATGAGGGCCATAGCTGTGGGGCTGGCATGTGCCAGATAATCTATACTGCAGGATGACTCTGCTCCAGAGGTCCTGAGAGCAGCACTAAAACCATCAGCACTTGGGCAGTCAGTCAGGAGATGCGGCTGCCTTGGTAACCTCCAATCCCAGCCAGGAGATGTCCCCAGGAGCCTGCCCTCCAGATACATTTATTTTTAGGAGCCACAGTCTGGGCTGAGCTTCAGAGGGGTAAAATGAGAATGACTGTAGGTGACTCACCCTTCCTGAGAACATGACAGGTGGTTTCTGCACCTGTGGCCACTGCGTATTGCTGTGGGTGGTGCTACACTGTGACTGGGGTGGACCTGAAGCCCCTCTAGCCCTGGGCAGATAGCTTCGAGCCATGCCAGCCACACCACCATGAGCCCCTGGAGCCACTGCTCCAGGCTGTGATGCTGCATGCTGGAGGAGGAGGTTGCTCGCCCTGATGAGGAGGACTCAAACCAGCCAAGAGCACATGCACAGGGAGCAGAAGCAGAGCTGAGACTTGGGGCTACATACCCAACATCAGGGCAGACACCCCTTTAGCGTCTGATGCTGCATCAACACCATCAGAGCACATCACATGACAACAGCCTGTGATGTCAAAAAATAAGCCAGTTGATGCAGAAGAGCCATATTCTTCCTGAAAGCCCAGAAGACATAACAAGCCTGGTGTGACACTCTCCTTTTCAAGCTCTGGAAGAAACACCTGGACAGCTTAGCTCTTGCGAAGCACCTGGGCAGCTGCTTTCAGCTAGTATGGTTGGGACTGAAAGGACACTGAAGTCCTTTGGGTTCTTCTTTACAAGAAAATAATGAGGATGCTCAAGTAGTTGGGCAACAGCAATGGCACAAGAGTAGTTCTTTAGAGGTAAGGAAGAGAAAGAAACAAAGCAAAATTGGCAGTGGCAAACACCATTGGTACAGCATCTGGACAAAGCAAAGCAAAAGTCAGCTGGGGCTCAGGACAGGTGGGCCAGCTGCTGCTTTTGCTCAGCTGTGATTTTTTTGGTTTATGCAGTCTCTGAAGCCAGTCTAGGCTGCTGGTCTTGGCTGTCAAGGACCATGAGCCCAGCTCTCAGGATGAACAGGCCATAGAAAACAGAGGGTGAAGGCAAAAGATTCAGAGAAGACTGAGTGACTGCTCTCAGGCCAGCACAGACACACTTCCACAGCACAAGAGGCAGCCAGAGGTTTGGTGTTATTTCTCCTGGACTGGCCTCCCAGGCGAGCGATGAGCTGCCAAGTACCTCCATTTGGGCATTCAATCCATATCCTTTAGGCAGTTCCTTGTGGGCCAGTTGAAGGCTGTCTCAGAGTCAAAGTTGCTGGTGAACAGCTGGCCAAGCTGGAGCCCGCAATGCTGGGTCTTTGCTGGGGCTTCACGACTACCGTGATGCAGTGATATCCCTTGCTAATGAAGCAAAAAGGGAATTAAGGAGCTTGGGTGAGTCAAACCTCCTTTGATGACCTATGTGTCCTCATCTGAAGAAGATGCAACATGAAAACTTCCCACACAGCAGACCTTACCTCCCAAATCACTTTCCCACTGCCAGTTTCTAGCCCCCAACTGACTGACAATGGGAAATGAGAGATTAACAGTATTCAGTGGCTGTGCAGCTCTCCTCTGGCTCCATGGGACTCCTGGTGTTTGTTTTCTATCCAAAACAAGCCATTAGCCTAGCACAGATCTCCATAATGCCTGCATGGCCCATGCTGAACATCTTCCCGTGGTGACCTTCCACCTTTGCACTCCCACCTCTGCCACCAGGTACCAGTCTTCTCCCAAACCCCGACCCTGTGCAGAAGGGGTAGCTGTTCATCAAGACTGAGGGCACTGAGCTACGTAGCCAGTTTAGCCTGCTATGACACACATGTATATATATATGCACATGTATACATACATATGTACAGGTACACACACAGACTCTTCCTCTGTGTGGTCCACAGCAAGCAGAGAAGCTTGTGCCCAGAGGTGGGAGGCTTTATGCACACACACTGCTTGCACTGGTCCTGTCAGACTCAGGTGGGTGTCGAGCCTCTCCCGTGCAAGCAGCACGGTGCTCCGGTGGTGCAGAGACAGGGAGAGCTGCAGCACAGAGCTGTGAGGCAGCCGTTACCTGGCGTAGCGACCAGCATGGAAAGAGCTGTCAGGGCCCCAGTAGGCAGCTGCCTATGAACAAGCCCACACCCCTGCAAGCTCCTCTCCCATTGCTTTGGGTGAACAGGTCTGAGTCTGTGTGCAGCAACCCCAGCGATAGCAGGTGACATGCCCGTTGTGCCCAGTGGCCAAAGTATATGAGTCCTATGGCTAATTTAGCAGCACCAGGTCAAACCGTGACCACACACCCCCATCCAAGCTGCCTCGGACCTGCTGAGGTGTCCCAGGATGACCGCGCTGCCCATGAGTAAGCCCAAGTTGGCAGCTGCAGGCAGCTGGCTGCCTGCCGGAGTGCAGCATGTCCTACCCCTCTGCCAAGCCTGTGGCTCGCTCCAGCAGTCAATTCTTCAGCAAAGCTGAGGTGACACAGCCAAAAGAGCAGCTTTCACTCATCTTCTTCCCCTTCTGGAAGGCACCTGTGAGTTGAAGGAGGCGCAAAGTTGGATGTTCAGCTGTGTGACTGGACACTCCACACCCCTGCTGTGGGCTCTGCACAGGCAGGACCATGGGGCGAAGCTCCCCCTGAGCTTGCGTGATGCGCACCAACCATCAGGTGAGTGCTAGGGAAGGTAAACAAACCAGGAGCACGTATGGATCAGGCATCTATGAGCTGTTCAGCAATTTCAGCCTGAGGACTAATGCTTGTGCCATCACCGTGGCCCTAAGTAGCAAACAGGAAAGTAAATCTGCATAGGTCTGAAGGGTATAGGGGTCCAGGAAGCTGGGCACTCTTCAAGAAGGAAGTCTTAATGGCTCAGGAGCAGGCAGTCCCCAGGTGCTCTAAGAGGAGCAGGCGGCAGAGAAGACCACCCTGGCTAAACAGGGAGCTTTGGCTCCAACTCAGGGAGAAAAGGAGAGTTTACCGCTTTTGGAAGAAGGGGCTAGCGACTCACAGTGATTACAAAGAGGCTGTGAGGCTATGCAGGGTGGAAATCAGGAGGTCTAAAGCCCAGCTAGAAGTTAATCTGGCTTCAGCAATCAAGGACAAGAAATGTTTCTATAAGTATGTGAGCAGCAAAAGAAAGACCAGAGAGAGCCTCCATCCCCTGCTAGACGCAGGAGGAAACATGGTAACAAGTGATGGGGAAAAGTCTGAGGTGCTTAATGCCTTCTTTGCCTCAGTCTTTAATAGCAAGACTAGTTGTACTGAGGGAATCCAGCCTCCTCAGCCAGAAGAGAGACTGGGAGAACAACCCCCCTGCAATCCAGGAGGAGATAGTCAGTGACCTACTGCATCACATAGACATACACAAGTCTATGGGACCGGATGGGATACACCCGAGGGTGCTGAAGGAGCTGGCTGGGGTGCTCGCCAAGACGCTTTCCATCATTTACCAGCAGTCCTGGCTGACCGGGGAGGTCCCGATAGATTGGAAATTGGGCAACGTGACGCCCATCTATAAGAAGGGTCGGAAGGATGATCCGGGAAATTACAGACCTGTCAGCTTGGCTTTGGTGCCCGGGAAGCTGATGGAGCAGCTCATCCTGAGTCCCATCATACAACAGATGTGGGACAACCAGATGATCAGGCCCAGTCAGCATGGGTTTATGAAAGGCAGGTCCTGCTTGACAAACCTGATCTCCTTCTATGACAGGGTGACCTGCTTATTGGATGAGGGAAAGGTTGTGGATGTTGTCTACCTTGACTTCAGTAAGGCCTTTGACACTGTTTCCCACAGCATTCTCCTGGCAAAACTGGCTGCTCGAGGCTTGGATGGGCACACGCTTTGCTGGGTAAAAAACTGGCTGGATGGCCGGGCCCAGAGAGTTGTGGTGAATGGAGTTAAATCCGGTTGGTGGCCGGTCACGAGTGGTGTCCCCCAGGGCTCGGTTTTGGGGCCACTCCTGTTTAACATCTTTATTGATGATCTAGACGAGGGGATCGAGTGCACCCTCAGTAAGTTTGCAGATGACACCAAGTTGGGTGGGAGTGTTGATCTGCTCGAGGGTAGGGAGGCTCTGCAGAGAGATCTGGACAGGCTGGAGCGATGGGCTCAGGCCAACTGTAGGAGTTTCAATAACGCCAAATGCCGGGTGCTGCACTTGGGCCACAACAACCCCCAGCAGCGCTACAGGCTTGGGGAGGAGTGGCTGGAGAGCTGCCAGTCAGAGAGGGACCTGGGGGTGTTGATTGACAGCCGACTGAACATGAGCCAGCAGTGTGCCCAGGTGGCCAAGAAGGCCAATGGCATCCTGGCCTGTATCAGAAATAGCGTGGCCAGCAGGGACAGGGAAGTGATCTTACCCCTGTACTCGGCACTGGTGAGGCCGCATCTCGATTACTGTGTTCAGTTTTGGGCCCCTCACTACAAAAAGGACATTGAATTACTCGAGCGTGTCCAGAGAAGGGCAACGAAGCTGGTGAAGGGTCTGGAGCACATGTCGTACGAGGAGCGGCTGAGGGAACTGGGGTTGTTTAGTCTGGAGAAGAGGAGGCTGAGGGGAGACCTCATCGCCCTCTACAACTACCTGAAAGGAGGTTGCAGAGAGCTGGGGATGAGTCTCTTTAACCAAGTAATGAGCGATAGGACAAGAGGGAATGGCCTCAAGTTGCACCAGGGAAGGTTTAGACTAGATATTAGGAAGCATTTCTTTCCAGAACGGATTGTTAGGCAGTGGAATGGGCTGCCCAGGGAGGTGGTGGAGTCCCCATCCCTGGAGGTGTTTAAGAGTCCGGTCGACTTAGCGCTGAGGGATACGGTGTAGTTGGGAACTGTTAATGTTGGGTTGATGGTTGGACTGGATGATCTTCAAGGTCTTTTCCAACCTAGACAATTCTGTGATTCTGTGATAGGTCATTGAAGCAAACCCCCAAGTCCACATTTCAGTAAATTCACACATGTTCTTCAGAAGCTGTCTTTGTGAACGGATGCTTTTATTATGTGCAGACAGGTACAGACATTAAAACTGATGCAAGCACAGGGTAGGATAGGTCTGTAACCATGTGCAAAGAACAAGGAAATGAAAGGGTTTGCTGCAAGAGACTGCAGTGCGAAATGTCCTTTGAAGTTGCCCTTCCCAGATGTGAAGGACAAGATTTATTTGAATCCAGCTGGAGCAGGTTTCCCAGCACCTGCAGCGGCCCTTCTCTGGAGATCTGGTGAGAGAGGTGCAGGCAGGGTGGGGGAGGCCACTACTGGAGCTCTGCATCCCTCCTTTGAGACCAAAACTGTTGCTTTGGGCCATGCAGTGTGTGGAAATGCCTCAGGAGGAAAAATCAGTGAGCAGGCAGCCTGGTCTGAGCGCTGGGCTGGTGGCTCCATCCAGCCCATGCTCTCCATTACAGGCACAACGGCCCCTTGCGAATGTGAAGGCGAGCGCGCTGCCTGTGTAAAGTACAATTGCTGTGGGTTTATTACAACCAAAATCTGCCGGCAGGCACGCTGTGACTGAACAGGTTTACCCCATCTAAGCGCTATGAGGCAGAGGCAGAAGCGATTAAGGAGAGGATTTTGGGGGAGTCAGGACCTGCTGGAGCTGCCCTCCCCCGGAGGCCATCCCTGGGTAGACTCTGCGCAGGGGCTCCTCCGGGGTCAGCTCTCCCAAAGCTTTATTCTGAATTCAGTTTCATGAGATGAAAAAATTGTTGCAGCAGATGAGCGGACAGAGCATAACTTCTGCTTGTCTCCCCAGGGACAGGTGAGCTAAGGAGAAAAGGAGAGAGGAAAAGAGCCGTAGGTGCATGAGGCAGAAAAAAAGGTAAAGAGAAAAAAAGCATAAGCAGCCTAGATGAAACCAAAAACCCCCAAAACAAAACAAAAACCCCGGAATTAAGCCAGTCAATCTGCCATTCCTCTGTCACAGTTGACCTCTTGCCAACCTGATGCCAATTGCTCATGCAGGAATTAGCAAAGTAATAGGCTCAGAGTTTTCCTGGAGTTTGCCTTACTGCTCAGCTTTGCATGATTACCCTGCAGCAGCTGTGCCAGCGGCTACTTTCACAGCAAGGAAAATGGATCTGCATGTTCTCCTCTTGTCTGATTTACGATATTATAAGTCTTCAGTCTTGTATCTGGTAAGTCTGCTGCCTGCCCACAGGTGAGGCACGTGAAGCTTGCTCCCACTTTTCAGGAAGAATTTTGGTTGCAGGCCACACAGCTGACAGCTCATGACTCCTGCCTCTGTCTTACAGTCATCTCAGTGGAAAATGGACAGCAAGATTCACTTCTTTCACATTGTCTTCTTCATTATTTTCTATTAATTCAACATGGGCAACATTGTTTGTCCTATAACATTTCTCAAAGGCAAGGGAGAAAAAGCATGACAGTGATTCATTCGTGCAGAGCAAATTTTATTTGGAAGTCTTTGTTTATTTGTTGAGAAAAGGATTAAATTAAAACCAGAAGGTAAAGAATCAAAATTAAGAAAAAAACTCTCCAGAGACTTTCTCCTTCCTCAGAATAAAAGTAGTGAGTGTCCTTTCAATTTGCTACTTTGCTCTAATGACTCAGGCAGATTTGTGCTAGTGTAAGGGAACTATTAATTAACCCTGAAGATTTATTTTCCTCTGGAAGAATCCAGTGCCTGGCCTCATGCTAAAAGGGATGGGACACTTCTCTCTCTGGCACTAGGAAAGAGCCTGAATTCATCCTACCTACCACCAGTCATCGAACACACAGCTAGGAGAAATTCATAACCTCCCCAGGTAGGGGAAAGAGAGGCATCACTTTCATCCCAGGTGTTGTTGGGGGAGCCAAGGGCAACCCAGACCTTCATGGCAGAACCTTCTTGAAACGCTTTAAGTGGCAGCATTTAGTAGGAGTCAAGGTGTCCCAAAAGTGCTCAGAGGTGCAGAAGCAAGGAAGACAGGCACCATATTGGCTCAGCTCTCATGTTGCTAGCTCTACAAGCAAACGTTGGCTGTTTCTGCAAAACAGCTTGCACTGCAAAAGGTTGCCTGCTAGCTCGGTATTACAGTGATAACAAATTCTTGTCACTGAGCTGGTCTTGGTTTGTCCTGTTAGCTGGAGTGGTTTTACCCCATGGGACTTCATGGATTAGGTGGGAAGAAGCCAGACTGTGAGCACAGATGTGCTGCTCAGGGCCTGGAGGAGCAGTGCTCCTGCCTGTACAACCCAAGCTGCCAAGCCAGGCTGCATAATTATGCACTGCTCATCAGCAGGTACCAGTTTTTCCTTAGCATCATAATTGTTTCAAGATGTGCTCAAAGAGGAGGGCCTGGCAGCACTAGTTGGCTCCTGCCCAGATCACACATCTCCATTTCCCATATGAACCAGAGGGACTTCACTGTCATGTCACAAGCTCATCTGGCCTGTACTCCTCCCAGACAGCACAAGGACAAGGGACCATGTATGACATTTTTGTTCCTTCCTCTCTGGAAGATGATAAAACACTGAAGCACCAGGACTGCCTACCAGCACTGCTGGACAATTCTCTGAATTCTCCTACTACTCACCAGTGTCTGCCCTCAGCAGACGGTGCCCAGCCTTTGAGAGCACAACACAAAGTAGGTCCTGACAAGGGGCTTGCTCAGGGACAGCAAGGACCACCTGCTCTGACACTGCTGCCCAGGGAGAGCTGTGGATCACAGACCCGTGGTGTCAAGGTGGGTAGCAAAGTGAAGTTCAGCAGTGCATGCAGTGGGATGAACATAGAGACATAGAAAGGCTTTGTATGAGAAAGACCCAGACAATTCTGCTTGGAAATGAGAAATGAAGGAGAGGAAGGGGTATGAGGTCTACAGAATCCCTATGCCCCTAGAAGGGACACACAAAGTGACCTGTCACTCGGGTTAACGTAAACCAGAGGAAGTGTGTCCTCACTCAATCCACTACTGTACTATAAACATGTTGCCCGAGGGGGCAAAACCCAAGGGGTTTGATCTTGGTTCAAAACCCAAGTAGACAGACTCACTCAGGATAAGGCCAGTGGTGGCAATTAAAAATAATGTAAAAAGGACGAACCCTTCTCTAGACATGGTGAGAAAGTGGCCCTACAGATATCTCTCATTAGAAGGTGGGAGGAGACAAGTGCCTGAAAATACCTGTCCAAGACAGGAGGAATAGACGACAAGTGTAGAGTAAATGAGTAATTATGATTTTAAAAAAAGAGTTTAATTACTACCAAAAATCCAGATGCTGAGTGCTGGGTTACAGAGCTGTACCAGGGAGACACAGAAGACACTGATGTCCGTGATGAACAGGGACTCCAGCAGGAAAAGGGAACGACCAGGGGCACTGATCCTCAACTCAGTGAGTTAAGAGGCTTCAGTATGTGGCAAGCACATAGACAACTCAGTGTTTCTGCAGCTCTTTCATTGGCATTCCCCCTGGATCTAACCCTCCCCAGGCTACATCCCCTAATGCGAAGCTTTTCCCCAGCAACTCTCCAATTATCTGAGCGCCCAAATCCCTGCTGGATCCATGTGTTGGCAGGTAATGAGGCAGAGAGCAGTGCACAAGAGCCATGCCAACCAGCACTGCGGGCTTGTCTGTGGCTAACCAGCTCTTAGGGGAGTCTCTCGTACGAGTGAGTGATCTCAAGTTTCCCCTTCTGCCCTCTCCAGCTGCCTCCCTTGAGGATTTAGGTTTGTTTCTCATTTTCCAACAAAATGAATGGGCTGGACAGGCAGCCTCCCATCCACCTGCAGGAGTACTGCAGGACACAAGCTGGTAACGGCTGGGGCTGCCAGGACTCTTCTGCTTGTTTGTGCCTCCCCAAATTGAGGCAAGACACAAGATATCCAACTACATTAAGGAAAATGACTAGAAGCTGTCCTCTTCTTGCCATTACTGTAGCTCTTCTATCTCTGAAGGAAAGCAGGACACAAATGGCAGGTGAGGCTAAAGGCTGGAAGAACATAATTTTCATGGCACGGCAGAAGCTGACCTCATGATTTCAAAGCTTTGGGTAGTGACAAGAACGTGTAGAACCCATGATGTTTTGCTTCAGGGGCTCTAAGAGGAGACTAGGAGAGCTCAAGGAGCTGGCTGTGGGATTAGGCAGGGGTGGGATCCCACAGTAGGCTGAGTAGGGGGAGACAGGAATGTCATGAGACAGAGAACTGGAAGGCGAGGCACAGCAAGGCTTCTGCCATTAGCCATCAAAAATACAGTTGGAATCCACTTTCCATTTATTACACCATTCACACATACTGGAGGAGGCTTAATCCAAGGCTTAACCAGAGGAAAGGCTGGAGATTTCAGCAGCAAACCTATCCTTGTGCTCTTCTAATGCCAAGGGTTACTGCAGCACAGCAACAAATCAAACACCCATCATAGCAGCTACTTTCTCATCAGCCCATGTGGTGAAACACAGGGTCAGCATTCGGCCAGAGCCAGCTGTGCTACCAGGGACCAGTGGCTGGGTTGCTAGCCTAAGTCCTCTTCAGGCCCAGCTCCTGAAGGCAGCCAAGTCCAGGTGAGGTTTTCATCCTACGCCACTTTCTTCGGTGGGGCACACAGACATGGAATTATTTGCAGATTCCAGCACGAGAAACATAAAGATTTTTATTAAATAGGTTAAAAAAAAAATACAAAAAGATGGCTTTGGAGTCTTCCAAAGATAAGGCTGCTGCACTGGATACACCAAGAACAAAACCACGCATGGGAAAAGATGCCGTTTGCATTTGTATTAGCATCACAGGAGCTAGCAGATTAAAATGCTACAATAAACATGGTAAATATATTTTAATAAGTTTGCAGTTTAAATCTCTAACAGGTATTAGGAATGTACCTCTTTTGGCAGTGAAGAAAAGGCCAGAGAGAGAAAAATATTTCCAGCAATAAGTTGCTTTATGTGTTTCAGCTGAGTAAAGAAAGGCCTAGTTTGTACCCTGCTGTTTAGTAACAGCTCATTTCTAGGGCTCTGAGTCACTCAGAGCACAGCAGCCACGTATGCCATTTACTGAATTGCCACAAAATTGTGTGCAGCACTTACGGATAATATCTGACGTTTTGTACTATAGCAGGCAGCAAATAGCTGCTGTGGTTGGTTTACACCTCAAGCAAAGCAGAGGCACACAATGAAACTCAAAGGCACTGTTGCAAATCTGCTCCAAGAAGGACTTGGGTTATTTCTATAAGGGAACAGAAACCAGCAAACAAATACCTTCTCTTATTCACAGCTACTGGAGCTGCAGCTGGACCAACTTCACCTTTTCCAGAAGCATAACATTAGACAAAGCCTGGATTGAAGTCATGCAGAGAGGCAGGCTTAAATAGTGGGTTGTGCTCTAAGAAGCTGGCTGAGGAGAACAAAACAAGGGGGTAATTAGGGATAGGGCCAGTTCTGAGGATACAATATGCAATATTTTAAGACAGTGAGTAGGAGTGCTTTTGTAGGATAATTCACATTACCTCTGTTGGGAAGGACAGTAACTCCCGCTCAAGATACCGCGTTATTTTATGACAACACAGCAAAAAACAGGCTTGCAGTATGCGTCTCAAGAACTGGAGTTATGTCAGTCATTTAAAGGTTGTTCAGTCTGGTAGCTTACCTGATGATTTCAGAACATTTGGAGCTTGCTGCTCCTTCACTGGCACTGCAGGAGTACTACACAGATAGCAAGGCGTGAAGGCGGTTGCAGCTCCTGAGTGCCACACGACATGGTACTGTTTGCCTGGTGTCGCATCCCTCCATGGGGGTTTGGAGTGTGCTCTGCCATCCTCGCTAAGAGCCACTGCCATCACCTCGATGGCCTGGAGTCCCTCCTGCAGTTGCTGCTCAAGTCCACCTTCCTTCACCGATAACACGTGAGATGCAGTCACCTTGCTTAGGAGCACTGCTCTGCTCTCCTTTCCACCCCTGCCCAGGGCATCCAGCTTAAAATGCAAGGGCATCCCTTCCTAAATGAGACTAGAGGAACTGGGGACCCTGTAACCCAGCACTGAGAATCTATTTTTAAAAGAAAACCATGTGAAAATGATCAACTGCTAATAAATACCATAGACTCAAAGGGCTGCTCATAGTGACAATGTACCACCTCTCAAAATGGGCTGGCAGGCATTTAAAACACTGACAATCAAATACAAGCCATGGGTTTGGGGAAGACTTTCGAAAAGACTTCTTTAAGCAAATGACAGCCTTCTCACAGAACACAACCTCATTTTCAGCTAAAACTTTTAATACTTCAGGATTCTATTAATTATCTTTCAGCCTTTTAAAATCCAGTTTTCAGCTTATTTCTTGGCTATTATTCAATATTTTCATCAGTGTTAACTAAACCCAGGCAGCATCTGCAATTCTAGTCTTTCTTCCTCATTGTTTTAAATGCATGAAAGTCAACTGAGTTTTGTTTGAGGTTCTCCATGCCACAGCAAATTCTGTGCTGGTAGGACTGTAAATAGGCCATGTTGTTCATGTCATTACTGATCCTTCTCACTCACATTTTCTGGGGAACACATACCATATTTAGCCTTTATACCTGAAAAAACAAAGCTGGAGAACTTTGAGGCTATTTTTTTCTTTGGGAGTCTTTAGAATATTCCCTAAAAAGATTGCAAGATAATTCACTCACCAAGTATAAGTGCAATTCATTAACCATGGTGGAAATCAGACCCTTGAATTGAGAGGCTAATTAAGATAATAAGATCTAAAGCCTGGAAGGAAACTATGTTGACAATTCTTAAAATCTCGTTTATACTTATGTAACTCTGGACGAACTCCACTGTCATTTTCTGGATTTATACCCAAGTAATTGAAATCACTATTGAGCTCTTCTAAGCTCTCAATATCAGCAAAAGGCATTGAAGTAAAACAATTAACAGATAAACTGTGTTTTTCTCTGTAACTTCTAGATTAACTTAATATCACAATGTTCTTCTTTCCAAAGGTACTTTGCCATTCTGATGGATTACTTATTTGAAAAAAATAAAAAGCATGATGAATTTAGATGATCGTCATTATTTTAAAGAGCTGCCAGATTTTACAACTTTAGCAAATGAAGAGAGTTGAAACGTTTCAGTGTCTACTACTTCCTCTTCCAGGAGAGTCATTATTTTTAATCCATGGCTTCCCTATGGAAGGAACTTTCTCCTCTGCTGTTTCTTGTGACTTCCAACTGCACTGAGACCACCATTTAGTAAAAAACACTAAATAAATGCTATATACAAATCAAGTAGAAATGTGGACAAAGTCAGGGGGACACAACTGAATTATATACAGATACAAATTTTAACAGTGTGCATTTATGTGCAATTGCCTGCTATGCAATCATCAGGAAGACGAGCCTTTCTGGGTTTGTATTTAGTAGGGAGCGTTAGGCAGATTTCTGACTGTATGACATGCTTTTCTCCCTCCCACCCCATCCCATCAGCAATACTAGCCATAAACAGAGCTGTGCCAGTCTGTCTTACAGGGAACTAATGTGAACTGAAAGGCAGACTGCCTAGACAGCTATGGAAGACTGAGCCTTGCAATCTGCCTCTCTCTTACATCCAAAGTCTAGATTACTGCACAGTTGTCATGAGAAATAGGGAGAGTTTGTGGCTCCCTCTGACCCAGCTGGCCTAAGACAAATACAGGAGGTGCATACCCTCACACCTAAAACCTGGAGACAAGCAGGGATTAAAATAACCTGAAAATCCAAACCCTATCCATCACCAAAAATACCACATTATTCCATTCTTTGGATCTGGTTTTCCTCTCAACCTCAAAGAACTGAAGGAACCGGGAGCAAGAAACAGTCTGGAGGAGACCAGATGCTTCAGTGGGAGCTGCTAGCTTAACAATAAAGGAAGGGGACAGGAAGAAGGGCACCAGAAGATAACAGCAGGACTACTAGCTCAGTCCAAGGGGCTCTCTAGTCCTTTACCTGTTGGTTGACACCTCTCAAGTAAATGCATGCAAAGCCTCTCAGGACTCCTGATTCCTCCGTCATCATTTGGTGACATTTCAAGCAGACCAACAACATGGGAAGCGTGCACAATCTTTACCTGGTCTCACATGTTGTGGTGTGGTGTCTGGGATAGGAAGAAGGGCCTCCAGGGAAAGAGAAAAGAAAGAGGCTTCCCTTCATGTGCGGTAAAAAACAGGTAGAGGGGAGCTAGGTTCATTTGATATAAATGTGCCTAAACTGCTTTTGCATAAGGCACTGAAGAGCATCCAGGTTACCTGAAGTACACATGGCATCTGAGATCAGCATCTGTTCTCGTTACTAATACAAAGCGTTGTTTTTTTAAAAAAAATTCTCTTCTTTGGAGGGTGTTCTAGAGCCGCGCACAGCAGAGAGAGACTGCCAACCTCGGCACGGGAGGCTGCTGCATCACAGGGAGTGTTAGTAGCTCGCCTCTGGAAGACGGCCAGTTCTGGCTCCTTGCAGCCCTGGCAGCTCAGTGGGAACTGGGAGTCATTGCCTTGCAGACAGCAGATATCCTTGGCTCACTAAACAAGCACGGTGCTCTCAATGAAGCCATAGACAAATGCAAATAAGCCCCCTCAGTCCCGTCCCCAACTCCTGTTCCCATTTCACATCACTTACGTCTGAATTCAAATTTGTGGAGTCAGTGTGAGTATTTCATCAGCTCTGTCGAGTTCAGGATCAGCCTTTCCCAGCCGTCCCTTGCCTCATAAACCTGAACACTTCAAACCTTCATCCTGTGGGAACCCATGTTCTGTGGAGTACCCTGAATTTAGTAAATAAGTTAACAAAACTTAAAACCTAAAAGAGGTCTGTGTTTCATCAAATGCACAGGGGAGTTCAAGCTCCAGAACTGTACACTCTGTATCTTTTCTACTTGTACTCTGGAATTTGATTTTTATGTGTTAGGACCTCTTTGCACTTTTATGTGCAAGTGACTTCTTTCAGCAGGCAGTAAGGCAAAGGCAGATTTCCAGCTACGCACAACACAGGGCATGAGACCAGTCTGTCCCTCCTGGGCACACAAAGC
Organism: Strix uralensis; assembly: GCF_047716275.1. Taxonomy (NCBI): domain Eukaryota; kingdom Metazoa; phylum Chordata; class Aves; order Strigiformes; family Strigidae; genus Strix; species Strix uralensis. The sequence goes on from NC_133976.1 coordinate 43,325,537, forward strand.
TGAAAAAAAAGCTTCCGCTCCTTCCCAGTTCCATCAGTGCTCTGACATTTAATGTCACCCACACATTGGTGTGGTTGTGGTTCTCCTGTCAATCTCCTTTGCAGCAGAAGTCAGATTTTAAGCAAAATCTGTTGCTTGTTTTATGAGCAACAATATGCATCAACCTTTTTTTTAACAGAAAATTGGGGTTTCAGTTGCTAATAGCACATGATTCAGTTCTCTCTGAATTTCCCATATAACTTTCAAGATAATTAGTCAAATTTTTAATACAATTGTACCTTTTTGTCCTTTTCCTCGCTGCTAGGATGCTCTGTCAAGGTACCTGTGGAAATTAAAGTTCAAAGTCAGAGCATCGTAACAACCTCACTACAACTAGTATATCCAAGTCTGTGAATAAACATCGAATACATAGAAATGGCATCCTGTGAATTAGGTATTATACAGCTGTCTCCCAAGCAACCCAAATCATCTCTCATACCCAAAATTAAAAAAAAAAAAAAAAAAAGGTTGCTTTTGGCCCAGTGGGATAAAACCTGAGCAAAATTGCTTCTTTCTCCTGTGTACATTAGGGCTGATGAACTGAAATTGAAAAACTGTGGATTAGGATCCCAGATAAGTATCTTACTTTGAACTACAGGTTTGGGTTGGACCTGTTATTAGTGTTAACACAAAGTTTCTAGTCTTTTAAAAAAAAATGTGATCTCCAATATCTAAGGAGAAAGAAGCAAAATTCCATAGATAAATGAGAAATGGGTAGGTGTTGGACTCATTATTTTAATGCAGTAATAAGTCTTCCAACATGTAGACTATTTCATGAAGATTGCCAAAGTTTAGCAGTCAAAGGAGAATTGCAAGACATTTTAACCTGGGCTGGTGATTAACAGAAGCACATCTTGGAACTACATGACATGCATAACCCACTAAATGGTCTCTCTCTCTCTGTTTTATTCTAAAATAACCATCCAGTGTTACACAGATAGTCTGCTGTACACTTTACGCTCTCTCCCAGCAAACCAAATGACACATTAGATAACAATTTGGCATGTGTTGTTCCCTCAAAAATTAGACCTGGATTAAGGAACTAATAAATCAAAAATACGGCTGCACATGAAGAAGAAAGGGCTTCCCATGCAGTGGTTTTCCATACACCTTTCCTCCATTGCTTTTAGGAGACAGAGCCAGTGCCAGGCTGTATGATAGAGTCAGTCAGCTATGGAGAAGGTTGTATAATTGAACTGGACACCATTATAGCACACACACGCTTTGCTGGAGCTCTGGACAGTCGTGCAGCCCAAGGAAATGCAGTCGCATGGCTGCAAAGATGCTGAATAGTGCCCTTGAGACCAGTCTCCCACTGATTAGCTCTCCAAAAGTAATGATATTCTTTACTTGGCTGTAAGTGAACACTGGTATCTTTTGATGACAGGCATGAAGGTTTAGATAAAAAAGCAATGAGGCACTGAACCTGCTCCTTACAGTGTTTCTGGGGGTGGGATGGGCTCCAGAGAGGCTCACGCTGCAGGCAAATTCCTGTGCTGTGCCAGCAGCTGTCAGGTCGGACACCTGGACCACCTCAACCTCCACAAGGGACTTTGGGATGAACCCAGTGCTGTTGGGGTACAGTAGGCATGGGCTGAGCAGCTCAGGGCCGCCCAGGGAGCTGGGTGCAGAAACATCCCTTTGTTGAGCAGAAGACTGATAGTTAAATGGTCCGTTCAGCTGAGATGGGAACCCACAGAGCACATCCAGGGTCATAACCTTATGCTCCCAGACATGTTTTCTGAGAAAATCCCAAGCACCTCATGCAGATGTGGAGGCCAAGGTCAAAATCTCCGAGTCTGATGACTTTCCTAGCGCCTCAATCCAGCTCTGTGCCATCTGCACAGGCCTCAGCACAAGCACCTCAGCGTGGCACGGCGTGCTCAGGGACGGCCGTGCTGCTCCCATGACCGTGCTAACACCCCTGCCCAGAGCCAGGCCCGGCCACACAGACCCAATCATAGTGGGCACGCCTGGCCTGGGTATGGCTGCGCCGCACTGCACCGCGAATCTGCACCTGCCCAGCACATTAGGTAAAGGGGAGAGAGAGTTAGTTGCCTGTAACATAGGCAATATGTTCTGCCTGTATTTCTTTCTAGGAGCCTGAGGATTTTTTTGGACCCTGGTGTTTGGAGTGCAGTAATAACCACAGGGGCAGGTGTCTGCGGTGCTCATATCGAAAGACGAAGCATACCCCTGTCCAGCCTGCTCCAGAGGCAAGGCAGCTCGCCCTTGAAGGCTGGCTTGGGGCTTCTCTTCACACCTTTCGGAAGTCACCGCTACCTGTCCTGGCTGGACTATGCCAGATACTCTGGTTACCCCTTGTTCCAAGCTGCTTGGATGTCAAGTCATGGGCAATGGCTCAGGGAAACACAGGAACCAATACGGGGCTGCATCAAGGGAAAGGGACAGGCTCGTTAAAACCATTGCATTTTAAACATTTCACCGTACTGCATGCAGAAATCCTTAATATGTGAGGGAGTTTTTCTTGTATTAGAAGAGAAAACAACATAGGAAATGGTGTCTGCTTCCTCATTAACATTTCAGTTTTCATACAGTAGTCATGGGTAAAAGAATAAAATATACAATATCTGCAATCCTGTTAGAAACAGTTTTCCACACTTTATAAAAAGATAATTGAGAGACTGAGAGGACATCCAATACATTGCATTTATTTTTTTTTAACACACAATGATTGCATCTGCATCCATCTTCGGATTCCCAAAGATTTAAAGCACAGCCTGAAACCTTTATGAATATGAAGCCTACTACTATCTCATGATGAAAAATTAATCACACGGGCATTAAGTGACTTACTCCAGGCTTTGCAGTAAATCAGTGCCAGTGATGATGAAACCCTGGGGTCTTAACCTCTGTCTCCTCCTCTAGCTGATGTCTTTACCCCATGATATTTAACAGCTATCCCTGCAAAAGACCAACTGTTAGTTATTTTTACAAGAAATGGGTTGCCATATTACCGTTGCAGTGACTAATTATATCAATAGCAGCAAACTAATTATACGGTGATACTGTCCAACTATAAAGCCATCCTGGAAATTTCTGTTAAATGAAAACCATTTTAGGAGAATCCAGTTATCACCAACTCTAAGATATTAATCCTGTGCTGTTTGTTACTGTGAAAAGTTTAAATAGTCCTCAGCACTTGCCTTCTTTAAACTGAATATTCATATCTGTTATTCTCTATTGAATCATTCAATAACTCTTATATTAAAATAATTTTTGAGCAGGGGGATTAAAATATATGTGAACAGATAAAGTAGTAAGTCAAGAGAAATCCTGGCATCTAAGATTTAAAAAAAATGTGATAACTCTCAACCTTGAGGAAAAAATATGGATAAATAATGGCCAGTGTCACATGGCACATCAAAACAGTGCAAGGGAGGAAAATTAGTGAGGGAAAATACATGTCTCATTATGGAAACTAAAGAAAGGTACACACACACACATTTCTTCCTACAGATGTGGGTGTTTTTACAAGTGGAACAAATTTATTCCAAGCTCAAAACTGGAGCATTTAGAAAGTTGACGATGACAAGTGCAATAACATTAGGAGCTGTAGAGACAGCATTTCAAGGCAGTAGCATTTATTCTACATTCTGACGTGAACACCCACTCATTCTGACAACAGGAATCCAGAGGGAATAATGATAAGAAATTTATTTCTCTGCATTTCAATATAGATTCAGACTTTGTTATAAACCTGAGCAGTGCCAAAATGTAAAGGTAAAGTTGTTAAAAAGCTGTACAATTTATGAGATACTAAATACAGTTTGCAGATGCTGCTGGTTTGGGACCAAATCCTAACCTCAGGCATACATTGTTATAAAACTCCAGAAGACAAGATTCACAGCTTTTCTCCGATGGTTCATGGTAATAGATTTCCAAGATACTCAGAGATGCTTGCCACATTTTTATTATAATTTGATCTTTGCAGTTAAAATGTTACAGCCAAAGTCAGGCAGTTACTGAATCAATAAGAAGTTTTTATTAACCATATTTACAAAACCCTGGAGACACCACAAAATGAATGGTTAAAACTCCAATGTGCTAAACACAGTAGCAAGAGAATGATCTATGATTTTGTTCATGCATTTGATTTCAACCATCTTTTTTTTTCAACGGGAAAAACAATGAGAATTATTAATTAGAAAAAAGCTGGTATTGATTATCTTCTGCTTCAGAGTACTAGGTAATTCATTTTACTGGTCTGGTACCCTGTAAATTCAGTATCTTCTGTTCACCATCACTTGAATACATTTGGATTAGAGGTTTGGGGTCTGAATATGCAGAAGTGGAAACCTGCTCTTTCAGTGGGGATAGACCTTTTTCATGGTCATGAGTGCTAGTTATTAAACAAACAAGACACGATCAATAAGAGATTGGTATCTGAGATGCTGGAAATCTATGAATTTTAGAATAATTGTTTCTCTTGGAAATTTTCAGTCTTATGAGAAGTCAGAACTATACAAGAAAATTAATTTTTCCCCAAAATTCAATAAGGAGGCTAAAAGCACTGAAGTCCTGTTATATTTCACTATGAAAAATAAGCATAGAGGTCCCAGACAGGCTTTCTACGCTTTAACACAAGTAAATTTAGATTAATTATCTAAGGCCTAGCAGATGGCAAATTTATCAGATGATGATTTATGACTTCAATAAGAGTTTGTACAATTATTTTCAAAGCAGTGAACCCAGCAGCTTCCCAGTACAATCCTGGGTTTTTCACTGCATGACCTGTAACGCAAACTTGCGCAGTATTCCCCAGGCACAAGCAATGACACAAGCTCAATCCCAGAATCCCTCGCCACTGAGGCTGTGGAGCAAAATGAGTATTATTGATGACTCCAGCCTATATACTGGAAGTACCTAAGGATCAAAGCACATTCCAGAGGCTCAGGCCACTGAGGGCAAGATGTGCTATCTAAATAAACGTAATCCACACCCAGTAATTTCTGCACCCACCCCTACACTCTCTGAGCTTCAGGAACAGAAATGTGAGTTGTTATCTCAGGCTGTTGCAAGTTTACAGCCCAGACTGCCTTGGGATACGCAGACAGGCTGTCTCCACTGCTCCTAATGCTTTCCGAGGTAGCTATGCTCCTACACCAGCACAGGAGAAAACCAGTTTCATGGCTTTTTTTTTTTTTTTTTTTCCATTTGGCAACCGTCTTTTACCACTCTTCCAAAGGGAGGGCAGAACTTAATGTCTTCCTTTTGCTACTGTATCTCCAGGGAGGGATGTGTGGAAGCTGGGGCTGCTTCTTCCCACTCATGTATGTGAGACTCTATGTTCTTCTTTCTACACGACGGCCCTTTCCTACGCTCTACTCCTCATTCTTCATCATTCATCCTTCCCCCTTTCTTCCTTTTGAACTGGGTCTTCCTATATCCCGTCTTCTCTTATTCTTGTCCCTCCTTCTCTCCACCCACACAGTTATTACTGTATTACACTGTCATATGAGCTCTACAGCCAAGCAGAAAGTAGAAGCCCTCAGGAGGTCCTCAGGATTGTACTCCTAAAACCAATACATTAAAAAACCCTCAGGCCAATAAACATCTCCAATACAGTCAACACTGACAACAGATTAAATTTTTTGCAGCACTATGTAACTGTTCTATACTTTTTTCATTACTGCATCGGTAATCAAGAGCCTCAGAGTATTTATGGTTTTAGGAAACAGATCCCATGCAGTTTATTTGCCCTATGAGTATAATCCAGCAGTTTCTACAATGCCTTTCATTGCTCCAAAATATAATCCTCATACATGGTACCAGACACGTATCAAGTATAATGCTAAAATCTCAGCGGACGTAACTCCCATCTGCAGCTGCCTTTTCTCAACATACGCAGAGAAATCCCCGCCATGTGTTCACTGGCTGCATTCACATTTTAAGGTAATATGTAATCAGATGTTCAGCCTGGAAAATGAAGACACACACTGAAAGTAGGTCATGATTATTATCAAAAGAAAGATCACCATGCTGGATTGTTTTACTGGGAATCTCAAAATAAGAACAGGTTAGAGATTCCGTGAGGTAAAACATACCTTTAAAAAAATACTTTAAATTGAAATACTATCGTTTATAGTGAGTTCTTCTGTAGGTGGCTTAGGACACAGCCATACAGGAAGCACTATTGCTGATGTGCCCTTAATCTTCCACCGAACCAAAGCCTCAGTATAACAGTTCTTTTATCTGCTGGTGATTTCATGGAAAATAAACTGTCTGTCACAACAGCAGGAATGGTTTTCCCATGGAAAACTATTTTGAATTCTTTTTTTCAGTACTGTTTTTAAAAAGAATGCCCTGCTCTATCACAGGAAAAAGCATCGCTTCCAAAGTCTAATCTTTTATTGAATCACATAATAAAGAAGGGCCTGCTGTATATTAAATCCATTACATTTTTGCTATCATTATTTTTAGTTTTGGAATGCTAAAATTAAAATTCTTATTCCTGGAAGTAATTATTAGTTTAATATTCTCAGAGGGAAGTAATTTATATAATCCTCGATCCAAACATTTATTTCTAGTCTCATTAACAGAATACAAGTGACACCTTACACAAAATGCTACTCTGCAAAATTATAATTGTGTTACTTACAGCCAATGTGTTTCCAAAGCTAATGTTTATAAATTCAGACATTACTCTCTTGATTTTTTCAGTCTGAGTAGTAGTGATGTGATAAATAGCATAGTAAATAAAGCAAGTATTTAATCTTCGGGTTTACTGGTGACAAAAAAGGTTTCTTGGATTTCAACATAATTAAAGAGATTTTTGCAGCTGAACACTGAAATAGTTTCTCTCTCCTAACACGACATTTAAAAGAACCTCATCAAAAAATACACAAGGGGACAGATTAACCTAAACAAGCACAGAAATAAATTTAGTAATCAAAAATTGAAGTCTCTACCGCTAATAGCAGATTTGTTATGTAACAAAAAGCAAATTAAGTACAGGCTCAGATGAACACTATTCTAGTGAAGTCCAGGAGGTATAGGCAAGTGAAGGATTTAATCTTCCTTAATCGTCTCACATGGTATGATTAGTCACCCACCTGTAGACTCTGGAAGATGACTGTTATAAAGATAACAACAGAAACAATATAAAATTACCAGTTATGCCACTATACAGTTATGCTCCTAAACAAAATACTGCATTTCCCTACTCCCTCTTGCAAATGTGATTTAGTAGTGTGTGATTTGTGACACAACAGAATAATATTGTTTGTTGCGGCTGGTTCCTCTTAGCGACACTCTCTGTCAAAAAGGCTTAAAGGTCAGTAATCAGCTAAGCATAGATGAAAATATAAGGCCATATTTAGGTTGCATAACTTTCACAAAAGAAGTTAAGCAATACCCATTTGGTAAACAGGGAGCTGGTGTTGCAGAAATCAGTAAGGGCCCAGGAAGGTGCTGAGCAGTGAGCTGCCGAGGTCAGGCACTGGGGAAAGGCAGCTGGGGAATGGAGGCTGCCTCGGTGCCATCCCAGCACCTGTAAAAGTCTGTTGAGAGTCGATCCCCATCCAAATCAACAAATAAAAATGGTGTGTCATTGTCATGTAAATAGATTACTCCCATTCTCAAGAGCTGTGTGCAGGATGCAGTTTCAATCTAGTCTCACTGTACATTTTTACACATACATCTCAAAAACTGTCGTTTAATTTTAAAAAAAAAGAAACTACCTGCCTGTGTATGTGAATCTGCTACCTGACAAATGGGATTACCTTGCTTAAAATACACCTACGCTCCTTGTGGCTGGGGTGAGTGCCTTCAAAATATTCTGATGAATTTCATGTGGGATAGAATGTAGGTTTGCTAAGGGCTGTAGAAAGGAGAGTTAAACACCAAGATTTTTCTAAAATCATCCTTTTAATTTTAGGCTATTAACACCAGTATCCCTATACTTTACATCATACTTCAAGTTAGGACCTGGGTTCACACACATGTCTACATGTACCTGACTTTCACTTTGCATGGAGGCCAATCCATATTTAGAAATATAAAAATAATAGTATAATAGCACAAAATAGAAATAATCTCTGGGAAACAGTGCGAGAAGAAAAACCTGTAGTATTTTACAACCTCAGTGCATGCCCAAACATACCACTGTCTGCAGTTTTGACTGAGTAAATATATTCTCCCAAGCTGCTCCAGGTAACCCCATTGTCCCTGTCACTATGTCAAGAGATCACTCTTAGAATCGTCCCCATGTCACCTGTCAAAGGGCAAGCTACATTTATGGATAGCTTTAAAATTTGGGATAGAATCATAGAATCATCACAGAATGGTTTGGGTTGGAAGGGACCTTAAAGACCATCTAGTTCCAACCCCCCTGCCATGGACAGGGACACCTTCCACTAGATCAAGTTGCTCAAAGCCCCGTCCAACCTGGCCTTGAACACTGCCAGGGAGGGGCCAGCCACAGCCTCTCTGGGCAACCTGTTTCAGTGACTCGCCACCCTCACAGTAAAGAACTTCTTTCTAGCTAATCTAAATCTACCCTCTTTCAGTTTAAAGCCATTATCCCTCATCCTACCACTACACTCCCTGATAAGGAGTCCCTCCCCATCTTTCCCATAGGCCCCCTTTAAGTACCAGAAGGACACTATAAGGTCTCCCCGGAGCCTTCTCTTCTCCAGGCTGAACAACCCCAACTCTCTCAGCCTGTCCTCATGAGGGAGGTGCTCCAGCCCCCTCATCATCTTCATGGCCCTCCTCTGAACTAACTCAAGCAGGTCTATGTCCTTCGTATAATGGGGACCCCAGAGCTGGACACAGCACTGCAGGTGGGGTCTCACAAGAGTGGAGCTGAGGTGGAGAATCACCTCCCTCGCCCTGCTGGCCACGCTTCTCTTGATGCAGCCCACGATACAGTTGGCTTTCTGGGCTGTGAGTGCACATTGCTGGCTCACAGTCAGTTTTTCATACACCAGTACCCCCAAGTCCTCCTCTGCAGGGCTGCTCTCAGTCCACAGAGAGCTGCAAGATATCATGAATAATTGCGTACATAAGGCTTAGGTACCAAGGAGCAGTAACAGCCTGAGTAGGGTGACTGGGTAACCACAGCCTCTGCAATCGGGGGGCAGCTGCTGAAGAAGGTCAAGAAACATCAGCAGAGCAGAAATGGCACTGGCAGCACCTGAGCCGCAGCCCAGAACACAAACTGCACTGCCTCTCTGGGCCACTAACAGCCTTTCTCTTAAAAGAGTAGATGGGACAGCAGTGAATAAGATTAGGTCATGATTTCACTTCCAGGCTAATTACTGGAGAAGACTCCTAAAGATAAGAGCGAGCTGAATCCAGAAGTAAATCTGATCTTCTTCCCAAAGACTAAGTTAATGTCTTTTTCTTCCTTGAGCTGGTGCACATCTCGTAATGTGTGTAGACTCCAGGACTGGAAACTAAACAGCCATGTCCTGAATAAGTGTCCACCCCAGCAGTCCAGGACAAAGAAAGGACATTCCTCTCCATGGGAAAGGCGTACCATGTTCCCAGTTCTCCACACAAAACAGGGAATCAGTATTTTAAAAGGGAAAACTGATCATTTACAAAATACAAAAAGACAGAGAAGTCAATGAAATATAGCACCTGACTCAATGAGCCTTTGGACTCGAGAGGTTTCACCAGACACAGCTCAGAAAAAGAAGTTTTATATAACTGTCATTTTGAAACTCTCCCTTGTATCTCTGGTATACAAAAATATGAGGTTTGTATATCATAAAATGTTTTCACTTTCTTCTCAGTAAGAATGACACAATTTAAATCAAACAGCCAGAAGGTCATTCACATACCACATTTTTGTTTTAACCTTTCTCAAGAAACTGCAGTAAATCTGAAAGTGTGAAGATGTGCAAATGGTATAAAATAATGTGAAATGATACAGTGTTTTCTTTATTTCACCTGTATTTAGAGAGCACCTAGCTTCAGAATACAAAAGCAGCTTCTGCAGACAACCCCACTGCTGCCAGGCCTCACGTGCTCTGCATCGCAGTTGTTAGACTACAACAAAGCAAATCATTAATCTTTGGCCAGCAAGTTGGTCAGCAGTTTGAAGAGGGCACGCAGAAACTCGTGCAAGAGCAAAACTGTCTCGGCAGCCCGTTACAATGCTAAAACACAGAGCCCAAGTGCCTGCTGAAGGACCAGGGATGGGGGAAGCTCCAGAGCGGCTCCACAGGCAAGCAGGGCACACGGCTCCAGAACACCAGTCCTTCCACAACGGAGATTTCTCTTCACTCATACTGGACCTGTCACATTAAGCAGCTACTGAAAGCATGTGGTAACAGCAAGAATGTGATTTTCTTTCCTCTCCTCCGTGTTTAATTCTCCCGCACCTCTGCACCCACCAAAAATGATTCTAAAAAAAAAAGAATTACTGCCCCTAGTCCTTCATTAAAGAAATCACTCCAGTGAACACTGAGTTTCACTGGTTTTTATATGCGGGTGTCTGTAAGAGTGTATTAGGAAAAAAAAATTGTATTACCAAGAAAATATATAAACTTTCAACAGAGAGCTGTAGTCAAAGCATTGCTGCCAAAATGCCTGAAAGAACTTTGGTAGATAGACTCTTCTGAAGAAACTGAAAAAGGGAAAGCAATAGCATAAACTGATTGGGAAAAAAATCTGATTTCCAGTTGTAATCATCTCAGGTATAGCAGATAAATATGATTTATGGCTATGATTTTAAATATCCTCACTGAATTTTATTTAATGCCAGATTAAAAAAAAAAATCCAGTTATTCTAAGTATTACACAATACTGGCAATGGCACATAGAGAACCAATGTGATCCCATTATCAGCTGCAGCTGTTCAGTTACTCAAAAACCTCCCCCACCACACCGGTAGATTTTAAGACATGGCAGAAAGGTAGGTATATTTAATTCCAGGTGACTCTGAGCTTAAAGCAAATCTTATTAGGGTGAAAATCATGGGGAAAAAAAAGAATAAAATAAAAAAAACCAGAATAAAATCCCAAATGATCAAAGTCTGAACTGAAAAATTGTCTCAGGTTTTTCACACAAAACTGCATTATCACCTGTGTGAACTTCTGCCATGATTACACAGCCTTTTATAGTAGCACAACTCAACCCAGGATAGTTAAAGTTAAGTTGTACTACATAATGTCACATAAACTAATTTGCCAGAGCAAATGCCAGCCAGTCATGATATAAAATTGTTCTTAACTCTAGTTTGACCAAAGTGAACTCAATGGAAGATAAAAATGCAGCATCTCCGACCAGATGAGGAAGTTCTTCATTGGGATATACCTACCTGGGATATACCAGGCCTACCACTGCCTGCCCCAGCGCTCAGCAAGCTAACAACAGTTATATTTTTCCTATTATCTTCAAAACCACAATACATACAAAAATATTTTTATTTAAAATAACGTTCAATCCAGCCTATTTCGAAGGCTAAAAAAACCCCTTGTTTCTAACCTGCAAGTTCAGTGGCTTATGCCACACTGGCAACTTTTAACGTGCCAGAAGAGGCGAAGTTCGCCCTTGGTTAGAACGTACAGAGGATCCTCTGCATGGGGATGGAGATGGCATTGCACATCTCCTGCAGTGGCAATCTGCTACACTTCCTCATGTCTGAAACTTCCAAGTTTGTGCTGTTCACAACCCAGTTTTCCACAAATCTCAGCTGGTTAGCTGCCTTCTTCCTTTTCTCCCAAGAGGAAAGCAGCACGTTAAGTCTCTGGGCCTAAAAAGATACCTTTTAGTCTCCAGCACTGTGTTTTGAGACATATCCATTTGACAAGAAAGACACAGAAAAACACATACTCAAAAACATTCTTTATTAATGATTTCAGAAGTCATCTTCCGAGTCATAATCCTTAATTTTTTGCAGTGGCCGTTTAATACCAATTATTAAATCTATGGAGAGAAGCTCTGTAACACAATGAAGAACTGAAATGACTAACTGGTATTTGCAATACACTGATTCTAAACCTCTCTCATTCACAGGAAGTGGCTGATTTCTTCTGAGCGCATTTACGGCTTTGAGATAGAATTTGGTAAAGCTGTCTTGTTCTGTTGTCCTGTACAAGGACTTGGGAATACTTAACAAAGCATCAGCAACTACATGAGCTACCACAGTTACCTCTGACTGCTGCAACTGTTTTGCATAGTACTGAATATAATAATGTAACAGGATTTCAAAGTAACCTCCTACTGGCAAAACTGATCCTACTTCTATGAGGCAGTTGGAGTAATTCTGTGCAACACTTACACAACTCTTTTCATGCTTAAATGGAACTACATTGCAACTTGTTTTCTCTAGATCTTTGCCAACGCCTAGGCGTTCACACGCAATGCCTGTGTCAGCATTACGTGCTGCTAATGCAGCAGTGCTGCAGTTCTTTTGACTGTCCACCAATGAATCGCTTTCACAGTTCTCGTGCACGTCACCCCGATGCTCGCATTTTGCATGCGGTTTCTGTACATCTGTTGAAGAGCCATCTCCGTCAGTGGCAACGCTGAATTCTTTGATGTGTGAGATGGCATTTGAGGGCTTTTGCAAGTCTGTTTGCACACGTGCTGGATTTTCACTTCCCTGCAAATCAAGGTCTGTAAGTTGTGTCTCTGTTTCACCCCTAGGTACTTTCAGTTGACATTCAGAAACCCGACTGCTGTTACAAGCAGCATTTGCTATTACGAGTTGCTTCTGAGTAGCTGAAGAAGGCCAACAGCAAACATCTGAGGCTTCATTCTGGCTTTCATTGTCTGCTTTGCATTCCTCCCTCTGATAAACTGTTTTAAATAGCTGCTGCAGCATTGTAAATGCCCCTTGTAAAGCAGTAGCATGCTGCTCATTAACACCCTCCACCGGCCCACAAAGAATTAGGCAGTGGGGCTGAAAGGCGCACACGCTGGTGAAGCCAATGTGAACGCATCTCTTTGAGCCGAGCAGCAAGGGCTGGCAAAACGTTGCCACTGCGCTTTCAGTGATTTCTCTGTGTGTGTTATCACCAAAAGGTTCATAAGGCGAGATTCCCGTGATTTCACAGATAAGGGCCACTTCTTCTGACGACAAGCACTCTACCACAGACACGCCGTATAATTTTGCATAGTAGATAACAAGTTCCTCTTGCTTCACGCTCGACAGCAATAGCTTAACGTCGTTGCTCTGAAAGTGTTTCATTAAGGCTTCTGTCCTCCGTGCGATCCAGCGCTGGGAGGCCTGATACCGGCCCTCGGAGTCGACAAGGAACTCGACGCCGGGGGCCGAGAGGGCGGGCCGGAGGGGCTCGGTGACGAGCACGGCCCGCAGGTTCCCCCTCGCCGGGCAATAGGCCGCGAAGTCCCTGCGGAGGACAATCCCGGGCAGGACCCTGGAGCTCGCCACGGGGAGGCCCGCTACGGCGGCGTGCAGCTCCGCGAAGCGGCGGCCGAGGAGGCGTAGCAGGGACGGGCAGGGGGCGGCGGCCGGGGCGCAGCGGCAGCAGTACTCGCAGCCGAGGCGCGCCAGGTGCCGCCGCTCGCCCGGCCCGAGCCGGCCGCCCAGGTAGGCCTCCAGCAGCGCCTCCAGGGCGGCCGTCTCCGCCAGCCGCCCGCCGACAGCCGGCAGAAGGTGCCCCCGCAGGCCGTGCGCCACGGCCCGCTCCAGCACCTGCTCCTCGAAGGCTCGCAGCGCCCGCCGCAGCCCGCCGCCGCCGCCCGCCGCCCGCAGACCGCCCAGCACGCCGGCCAGCAGCACCACAAACGTCTTGGCGCCGTCCCCCGTCGCGGCACCGTGGCTGCAGGCGCAGGCAGCCATCATCCTGCGGGCAGATGGGTAGTTAGGCGGCCCCGCCCCGCCCGGCCCGGCCCGGCCCGGCCCCCCCCTCCCCGCCCCGCCGCGGTACCTGGCGGTCGGCGGCTCCAGGCTGAGCGCCTCCAGCAGGCGCCGCCCGTCCCGCGTAAGCAGGGCCCGGCCGCAGGGCCGCACCACCAGCGCCCGCCCGCCCCGTGGCCCGAGGGCGCCGCGCACGGCGCCCGCCAGCGCCGCCGCCTCCTGCGCCAGCCGCCCCAGCTCCGGCCGCCTCGCCATGGCAACCGCCGCCCCGCCCCGCCCCTTCCGCCGGGCGCGCGCGCGGGCGCAGCGGCGGGTCCACGCATGCGCCGCCGGCCCCGGGCGGGGGCGCGTGCGCGGCGCCCTGCGGAGGGAGCGGCGGGCGGGGCCGGCCCGGGGGAGGGCGCGGAGAGGCGCGCGGCACGGCTTGGAGGGGTGCGGCGGCCCGCTGCCCCGGCCCGGGGACAGCTCAGACCCTTCACAGGGCGAGGCCGGGCGGCGGCGAGCGAGCAGAAACAAACGAACGGAGACGGACGCAGTGTCGTCAAGGCTTATTGTCCCACTTGGTCAAGCGAAAGGCCGGGCAGGGGCGGCGCGGGTCGGTGACAGCGGGCAGCGCCCGGGCCAGCTCCAGGAGCGGCAGCCAGGAGCCGCTGCGCAGCTGCGTTAAGGATAATAAACCGAAATAATCTGTGAGGTTCTTACTTTGTTACGGCTATTTCCATAATGTCACAAAGTAGTGCTGCTTCATTACATCAAACACCAAAAATCCTCCACGCATAGCGCACCAGTCACAAGAGGGAATAATTTAATGTGTTTTAATGGTTGATATTTTTTTCCCCCGGAGTCTGACTAAGCAGGAAAGTTAGTTTTCAAACACAAAACCCCTCACAAAAGGTCAGATGTTACATATGGCACAAACTTGACAAATCTTTACACGTCTCAGAACAGCAAGAAATCCATCAAGAAGGCACTGTTTACAATACTTGAATACCTGCTAAATTTTCTGTGATTTGAGGATACCCTTGAAATAATAATTAAAACTTAAGAGATGTACAGAATCCTTGTATATGTTATTTACACAAACAGTGGAGAAGTAACAGCCTTTAAGAAACCATATGAAACACTGAAGCCAAAGTCTGTTTCATAAACAGTCTAGCAAAAGAAAAATTTC
Source organism: Strix uralensis (assembly GCF_047716275.1). Classification (NCBI taxonomy): domain Eukaryota; kingdom Metazoa; phylum Chordata; class Aves; order Strigiformes; family Strigidae; genus Strix; species Strix uralensis. Next base: position 43,340,548 of record NC_133976.1, read on the forward strand.
CCAAAGGCACAGGAGGGCAGCAAACAAACAAAAAAAGGAAGAAACCACCATCACTACGTTTTACGGGACAACCTTTCAAGTAGTTTATGATATTTAATGGGGGGAGGAAACAATGAGGCTATACCCTCATTAAGTAATGTCAACTATTTCAAAAGAATTAACATGTGAAATGCAAGAAACATCACCTACTGTTGAAACTGATACTTGCTACATTTCACATGGCATTATTTACTTTTTCTTACCTTAGGTCATCTCTACCTAACTAGGCAATCTGTTCCTAAATGGCAAATTAAAGGCTTAAGAGTGCATTTGAAAAAACAAAACAACAAAGCCACATAGTAACAAAATCTGAAAATATTTCCTGTATAAGAAAAAAACCAAAAGATTTGTAAATCAAATGTTAAAACAAGTGCTGTTCTAAACTTTAAAAACTAGTAGGAGGCCACAGCCCTAAAATGTCTGCAAACTGCAGAGTCAAATTTTATAAGTATGTGCAGAATTCAGTCTTAAGTTTATAATATCCAAGATCATCATGGTTAAACAGGACAATGGTGCTGCGCTAAAGAAAAGGCTTCATACACGCCCGTGACCAGCTGTACTGTAAAAATCAGGCAAGAAATTTCTTTGTTCTATTCATATGAGGGAACTTTGTACAAAACCCAGCAAAATGGGAATTACTAGGTTTTCGATGTACTTTTTGGAATTGAAGTTATCAAATACAGTCAAGCAGAAGTCTGCAATTTTACTTTTCAAAAAGTTCTGTCATATATATCCTTTACCTTCCTGGACCATCACTAAAACCACTTTTACAACAGAATTAAACTCTAAAAAATAAGTTGAAAATAAGTACAGGCATTTGTCTCGCTCTGTTCAAGTCTCTTACTTATCTTGAGCTGAGCATGAATTTCAGATGTGGAGTATGTGTTCAGTCCGTGTACCACACCGTGCCGCCAGCCAGATGGATGGGTCAAATCCACACTTACTACCACGCAGTCCATGTCAAAACACATGCAGACTGTGTTATTAACTGATCTTGAACAGAAGCAATTAAAAAATTCAACATGAAAGGGCAGAAGGACATTTCTATTTACAAGGGTGATAAAAGCTTGCAACTATCAGTCAAGAGTTTCAGCATCACAAATTTAGCAGAGTATTATTTTAGGGGATTGAAGTTATTGCCCGAATTTGCACTCATTTCCTCTTGTATTACTCTCATGTACAGAGTCTGTTTAAAGGCTTGTAACAGATCTTAAGGAAGGTGAAGCTTTGATATCTAAACACGATAATGAATGGCCAAATTCTGGGCTGAGAACATTAAATTAATGCAATAATATTCTGCATGCTTTATGCCATTTTATACATGGCTAACAACTTCAGCTTCTGTTCAGAGACTTAATTTACGGATTTTTTTTTTCTTTTCTTACAGAGGGACTTCCTACATTCACATATTTTACCTCCTCAGCTACAGATATAATGGAAGTCCAATCAAGTTGGGTCTTGCCCACAGATACAAGACCACTTTGGTTAAGGTACCACATTCCAGAAAATGATTCAAGACCAAACTATGCTAAATATGAAGCTGTAAGAAATAAGCTGAAGTTGACTGCTTAAGCAATAAACTTTTACATAGGTTAGGCCCAAAAAGGGGGAAAGGTAAAAGAGAAGGGGAGGTGTCTGAAGGTGTCAGCCACAGGAATATACGAGCTAGACTGATAAACAACAAGTAAATAGTATTTTCACTAAATACTGGTGAGACTGATGCAGCACAGAAAGGCAGATCACCTGGAGAGTCAGGGAGGCTGCCCAAGGCAGAGGGATAACTGGGCCATGGCAAAAAGCCAAATGTGACCTTTGAACCGTTCCACTGCCCAGGATGGATTTGATTTCTGAGAGGATCCTCTGAAAACAAACTTGGCTGCCCTTTGCAATACTACAGCCCTTTTTGACTTGGTATGCTTGACTGGCATATGGAATTCACCAGATAAACACTGGCACTAAACTTTTTTGCTGGAATTTTACAAGTTCTATACATGCACATATTTCTTCAAATAAAAAAATGTTAGAAACCCTAGTTTTAAATGGAAACTTCAGCTTCACATGAATTTGTATGGCTACCACATAGTGAATAGGTGCATCCGTGTGTTCTGTTAGGTAGTATATACTGCAGTAAGGAGGAATTTAACAAAGACTTAGGGTTTCACTTTCATTTGCTCTGATATGTGCGGTGTAAGCCATCCCACAATTTCTGAAGACCTTCCCCTTGTAATCACACATGTTTCATTTACAAGTAAACTCATGACAGTGCCCGAATTCTACATCATCTGCCTTTTGGGAGGTTCAACTCCAGCTACATACTAAGCACACCTTTGCATCTTCACATGTTGTTTCAAAAATAAGAGTCCTGGCATCAGCAGTCTGTCTTCTTACTGTGACATGGCCATACACAAATGTAAATTCAAAGCTGTAGATTTATCAAGACTTACAAACATACCGTAAATCCTTGACATTTGCAATTCATGAGAGAGTGTGGACCAAGACAGTACCTTCCCGAGTGCTGTACTGTTAAAAATGTGCTCTGTACAGTAGATGCAGGAATGTTTTTATGAAGAATCTGAAGTTTTAAAACTATAAAAATAAAAGCTGGCGTACAAGCCACTATAGTAATTCAGGATAAAAACTAGTACTTCCAAAACAAATCAAGGACATCACATTGCAGAATTCCCAAAGACTTGAGCTTTTTACCTGCCAGTTCCTACCACTCATGATCTTTGTATAATAATGTATTTGTTTGACTTTAAACAGAAGTTTACTTCCAAACACCCAACGCCATTTACAAAAACTGTTGGCTACTTCAAAAGTTCCTTTGTTACAAAAATCGTAAGTTTAAATGTAACAAAGTATGCTTGTTTATCATTCTACCACAACAGGAATCACATCCTACCTACAGGGTCTAACCTCTGAATATTTAACTTCATCTATTCTGTGGTGAAGATTCATCAGTACAGCGTATGACGCAATAAACACAAGGCTGATGTTTTATGTCTGCGAGACAGAGGCACACACCAGGAGCAAGAGTGTACTGGCACTTACACAATTCTTACTTCAACTGGGTAGACACGAGTATGATTCTGAACCATGGACGTTGAGGCAAAGTTCTGTAAGTTGTTGCTACAGGGCTCTTTTAGATAATATTGCATCATTTAAAGTCCAACTTAAAATATGGTCCCCAGTAACAGTTCGATCATTCCAGCTCAGAAAGGCCCTTGTTCATACTTCCTATTTGAACAAGAAATTAATGATAAGCTGTAGCAGAACCACAAGTAAAATGAAGACATAGTGCTTAAACTGCAAGAAATGGTAGTCCACGGGTGGTGAATTAGAAGTGACTCTATTTCGTAGAGCCATAATGTCCCTGTAAGATAGAAAATAATATACTGTAAATTACAATCTAGACAATTTGGCATTTTCTAGTATGTTAGGGCTCCCTGCAGAAGACAGTTTTTGAGGAAAATTATGAAACATCAATAAGCAATCAACATTTGGGAAGAAGGGTAGTTTAAAAACATTAAGGCTCTATAGCAGAAAAATACATACCAGCCTCCAAGGGAAAAAAGCTAGAAAATTAGTATTCTCTAAACCCTTTTAAAGCATTTTGTTTAGTACTACCTCTTAATGTCTTCCTGGGTTTCCTTTATAGATTCAATGGCACTCTGCAGTTCACCAAGGTCTGCCCCTTTTTTCCTTATTCTTGTATTATGTTTCAGAAGTTGCGCTAAAAAGATACAAAAGCCAGATGTAATTCACAGAAGTGACTGCTAAGTCAAAAAAGGAACGAAGTACTAATGACAAACTAAACCAGTTGCAAAAATGAGGGGAGAGTTTTTTAACTAAGCTTCTATTGAAAACCAAAGCTTTATTTCAGTCACCTATAGCATAGGACAGCAAGTTAAACACTTGACATATCTTAAAACACTGTATTGTTTAATTTCTGCAAGCACTATCAACAGCAAAAATCTGCCTTCTAGCAACATAATGATCAACAAATTAGAACCATTCAACTTGTTTTAAGAAAGAAAAGAGTTTACAAACATGATTTTTTCCCCCCATACTAAATATGTGCATCGCTTAAGTCTATGACACTACATACTGATGTTTAAAAGGACGGGAGAGTTTGCAATTAAAACCATGAGCCATTCTGCTCCTTTTGTTTTTCCAGAACGTGCTTCACATTGGATAGAACTGCGATCTAAAGCATGCATTACTTCGTAATACAAACATAAAATTAAGAAGAGTGTGTGACTACAGAACTGTTTCACTGTCAAGGCAGTTTATTATTTCCTTATGCAAAGGTATCTTTTCCTACCTTCACTCCCAGAGGAATCCTGGTTATCAGGCTCCGGGGATGAGAAACCACACTCTCCTTTCTTCTGACTGGCTGGCTTTCGTTTGATTTTTGGAACACTAACCTACGATTGATAAACTTATGAATTATTTCCAGACGACCAGAACTGTAGCAAAGCAGCACCTTTTAATAGCAATAGTTAAAAGCACAGTATCTAATAGAAGTCCAAGTTAAAAGTTTTGATGTATAAACAGTCTGAAGTTTGTGCATCTTCCCATTTAAGGGAAAATGTACATTAAACTGTTGAGTTCGTCCATTATATATTCCTATTCAGTCAAGTCACCTCTACCGCTTACGATGCAACACAGAAGTGAAAGGCTATGGACTGGGTAAATTACATTTTTGTAGGATAACAACAGTATTTCCCATCGCTCCCAATGCTTTGATGACCTTTATACACATAGTGCAATACATACAAGTCCCTGGATCTTGCTGCACCTGCTCACAGAACCAGAACATACCATTGGTGTCCGATGTCGAACTTTTGTTTGGATGGTGCCATCTTTTTCAAATTGGATCATATCATTCAAAGGGTCCCATGGTCTGGTACTAGACAAGGTGAATATAATTGATTAATACCACAACAATTTAAATAAGAAATATTTTCCTGCTCAGAAACTACTCAGTATGAACAGGTTAAAGCTCTCTCTCCCTATATAGAAGGCAGACGTGGAATAATTGATCTTATCTTCTACCTATACCGCAGTCCTAACCGGAAGAGCCAAGAGAGCCAAAAAATAAACTTTACGTCCAGGTCAAACCCTCAGCCAGCTGGTAAGAGTACAAGCTATTGTATTAACCAACAATATCATTATGAATTTATCTGGCTAGTGAAACGTATTTGTCAAACATGGAGAGGTTTTCTGCTTAATGTACAGTTATTATTTTAGAACTACAGGGAAATTAGGGGATTTTAAAAATTATTATTATTTTGAACTGCTTTTTTTCTTCTTCTATTTTAAAAGATGCCTAGGAAGGAGAGGTTAAGAATCAGTTACCTCAAACCTGCTCTCATCCCAAAGTGGCTAATGGTAATCAAGACTGGTTTTAAGAGGCCCTAATGAGCTATGCTCGTTCTTTTAACACTGCTTTTCCAAGTACAGGCTGATATAGAATTTTAAAAAAAAAAAAGGCAAAAGACACACAGCTCACTGGAGAACAACAAGCAGCCAAAGACCAGCATCCCCACTGATTACAGCCTTTGCAGGATAGAAAGCGCAAGTCAGCTTTCTGATGCGCAGCTTTAGTGAGAGTAGATTAAGCATGGATTTCCTTTCATCTCCTCCTGTATGCCTTTAAAACGTTTGTAGCTGTTTCAGATGTTGTGAACATAGACCTGCATTTATATCTTACCTTAACCTGACTTGAATCAAATGTCATCTAAGGTAACTGGGTAAGAACAAGGCATTGCTCTCCCAAAGGTGTTTTGTATCTCTAAGACAGATGCCTAAATTCATAATCCAGATACTTTAACAAATGCCACAGCTTTCACAGCAGCGTAAAAGACTGCTCTCTACATGGATCAGGTGGTGAGCCGGCATTATTGTGTAAAAGGAGACAGAAGTTTCTTCCAGGGAATGCTGACAGCGCAGACTGCTTTCTAGCACATCGTAAAATTTCCGTGGCACATCCTTGAACCACAAGGCCTCAAGGAGACAAGAAATAACGCAATTAACAAGACAGACTATCACCTGCAGCTTTAAGGCCTAACAGATTTCAAGTGCAATACTTTTCCTGGTGGTTTTACGCAGGGTTCAACAGTATGGGCAGTAAATTCAGATGGACTATTCACAACTTCCAACAGGAAGAGGCATCAACAGCACCAAAAGGTTCAAAGCAAGAGAAGGTGTTTCACAGAGCTTTTACTGTAGTTGGGGAATTCCCTGCTGCAGGATGTTTTGTGTGGTGAAAGTCTGTACAAACTGAAGAGAAAACCAAGGAAATTAATGAAAAATAGATCTGTTGAGAGTTGCTAAACAGACAGAATCCCTGCTTCGTTCCCAGGAAACCTCTGAGCTGCAAATTTGCTGGAAACATGAAGAATACACGGGATTCTTGTACTCTTCCCTATACATACACTTAGGCCACTGCCCCAGTATTGCCATTCTTGTACTGAAAGGTGAAGGGTTCCCAGGTTTAGCCATGGGAACATGCTTCCAGCATCAATGGCTTTAGAATTACTTAACTCAGAGTATACAATCTTTGGATATTTTACTTTTACAATCCTTGCAATATAGATGCGTGCTAGGTATTGTAAAAGAATCAGGAGAATGTGGGTGTTCTGTGAAAAACCATCCCTAGCAAAGGGCTCAGCTCCAAGCTGACTCTTGTAAGAGTTGGTGAGAACACAGAATGTATCCCAGCAGTTGGAGAGGCAGCTGCATCTTCGCCCTCCAGTCCAGATCATCACACAAAGAGCTCCACAGACACTCATGTGCACAGGGCATGTTTGACAGCCGAGCTGAGCTACCTGGTCCCAGCGTTAACCACCGCTGTAAACCTGTTACGCTCAGAGTCATTTTAACATATAACAAACTGAACAGCTTAGTTCAATTTGGCACAGGCTTTTCTGATTTCCAGTTGTTACGCCCATATGTATGACCATACTTTCCAGTCTGGACAAATTTGTGTAGCTGCTCTGTCAGTCTCGGGGGAAAAAACAAAAGTACAATGCATCCCAAAGTGCCATGCCCAAGAAACTCTAAAACACAGCACGAATTCACTGAGGCACAGAACCATAAAGACAGAAAAGAAAAAGCCCATTGCAATGGTTACATGAAACATGGTTTCCTGTATTAGCAATCACTGCCTTTTCAACATGACATATTAACATCCTCTCTTTGGTGAAAGGCCTACCAAGTTCAGCTAAAAAATTACACATTTTAATTAAAACATATGAATAAGAATATCAAGTAGCATTGTGCATTTCACAAGCCTGAATTCAGCTATATATTTGAGTTCTTTTGCTCCTGAAACCACAGCAAGAGGCTCAGCGACACTACCAGCCATTTAACAGTTTTTGTTACAAGCACTCCAGGACTCACTCAGCATATTTGTAGTGCCATTCTCCTGTGACTGAATCCTGATCGAACAGCTTGCACATCCACTCTTCACCTTTAAGTTTCCTCTCTTTGGCACTCTTTCTCTGAGCTTCTTCCAGAATGTATTTCTCTTGAGTAGCTTCTGTTTGGTCTTTGTTATTTATTGCTCTTGTCACTTGCTGCCAAAGCCTGACGAACAAGCAATATAGAGAGTTACAATCTGGTTGACAGAAATAATTGCAAACATCTCCCTGAGGATAAGTAAAGGGATCGAGCTCTTACCAGAATATTACCATGTTGTAATATATGTTTTTTCTACATTTCCATCAAGAATCTCCATGACTGTAAGGTTTGTAAATAATGAACTTGTATTTAACAGTGTTGCTTTCTTGTTTTACAGATTAGTATCAGCAAACATGGGAAGGTAAGGAACCTATTTTGTTCCTAATTTGTTCAAACCATAACATTCGTTCATAATTTGGAGAAGATTATGAGTTTTATTTTGGCAAAATAATTACACATGGTTCTGAAGTGAACTTACTTCTCTGACTCAAAGTCATCTTGCTCTTCAAACTTCACTGTGTATCTAGGTAGTCTACGCTGCTTGATATCAGATGTCGGGTTCCAGAATGTCTCTGAAACATCTGTCTTCTTGTCACTAATAGTAACTTCACTGTCCTGTAACATATATAATTCAGTTACCTTAATTGTAATAATCTCAAAGAGTGACAAAATAACGCAAAAGGGAGGAATAAGCAGGGGTTTTCTGTAACGAGAATTTATTTTCTTTTGGATGCATGTAGTTAAGAATAATTAGATATGCTAACTTTAAAATTCAATTTCTACACTCTGTGCTAGTTCTAATTTGGAACAGAGATGCAATGGAACCATTACGACAGCCAAAAACCACTGGTGCCAGGGTCATCTCACCAGAACTAAAACAAGTTTAAACATTTCATGCATAACAATTCTTCATAGTACTAAATATACTAAAAACATTTCACAAGCTGAAATGTATTTTCTTCATGAACTACCCAAATGTACACAACTTTTCCACCTTTTAACAGTTGCAAATAACACTATGTTGATTCTATAATTTCTTGAAAACAAACTATAGAGATATTTTCTATAAAAGTAGTACTTAATCAACTTTTAAACTTGAGTCTTTTTTGTAACTAAGTGCTATTTTCACCTGTCTCAACTATCAGCCAGATTTTATAAAATACCATCACTCACTACTTACCCAGTGACCCTCCAAAATAGCCAGCACTTCTTTACCAAGCTTAATTTTCCCTGATATTTGGTTAACACTGTCGTTGTTACCCAAAAAAGGCTGCAAAACAAAAATAAATGCTTTCATGTTTATTTTAATAGCAAATTATTTTTGCATTTATATTTAGTGTTAAGGAAAAAAGTGCATTTATGAAATGTGATGTAAACAGCCCCTGATGGCTTTTAATATTGTAACTTCTGCCTGTTTAATCCCCAAAAGAAGTCTAAAATCTCAGTAAGTTGTTGTCTCATGCTGTATTTTCTTAAAAGATTTGCTGAGCAAAGGAAATATGGAAAGAAAATGGAAAATAATGCAGAAAACAGCGACACAATGATATCTTGGAGAAAAAAGTCATTTGCTACACTAATTTCACCACTTCACCAAGCACCATTTGTTACTAGAGATTAACTCTTGGAGTAGCATCAACAAAAATGATTGCCAGGGATTTTCTTCAGCCTTTTTGATAGTCTGCACATGTATCCAGTGGGCTGATGAGGCAAAATATCAATTAACACCACCTTGTAACTTTTATGTTTCCTCTACAATTTCAACTGAATACAGTTTCCCTCTCCATGTGCACACTTCTTAACAACTCTTTGTTCAATTTTAAATCAGTTTCTGCCTCAAGGATGGCAAACGTAGTTTTCAGAAGTGCAAGCCATCTGTAAGTAGTTTAGAAACCTTTGTTTAGCTTTTGTGAGTGGAGAGGTGCTGCTACAGCACACACAGCTGCCTAAAATAGTCTATGTAAACTGTTGCTTAGCACCAGGCATCAGACTGATATAAATGTTAGCCAAAGCCTTTGCATCATCTTATATGAGGTGTCATGACCAAATTAAATTTATCCAGGATGGAAAAAGGAAACCTAGGTCTGAGTTCTCCTCCAAGGACTCTCCAGGACTTTAAAAGACCCTGAACACTTTTAGAGAATTAGTAATCACCAAGGCATATTAACAACAACACACAAAATATCTGAACCACTGATGAGATCCCTAAACACTTCCCCTGTTCTTACACTTTTAGACACACACTGTTGTCAGGGCCGGAGATAGACAGACTGTTGCTTTTTTCCCCACTACAGCTGTTCATACAGCTAGCAATATGTTTGCATCTCTTATCAGCAGAGATGAAGAAAGTACTGTAAGTTTCAGTCAAAACCTTCAGACCCAGAAGAATACATTAAGAAAAGAGATAATTTCTCTTTTTTTTTTTTAAATAAATCACTATTTGCTAGATACACATAGCTGGATACGTAGCAGTTAAAGTGAAAATTCCTCAGTTTCCAAAAAGACAACTCAGTATTATATTAAATTAGATCACATCTAAGGAGTGACCTAATATATTTTTTTTCATTATCATTATGCTCATTCTTCTTCTTGTGCCCGCTCACAGCATTTACTAACCTTGAGTTTGAATTCAATTGTTGCACTGTAGCCAGTTTTCTCACAGGTGATGTTGACTGTTCCACCAAGCTCTAAGGTCATTGTGCCATAAAGAATTCCTGCAAGAGAAAAAAAAAGATAAAATGAACGTTTGTGACTGAACAAGACAAAAAACCTAAATTCTTTGGGCACAATTACTAAACATGTCTGTGTCAGAGAAAAAAAATAATTTTTTCAGATGACCTTTCCTAATGATAAGCATGATCTTTCTGCCAAATAAGATAACCCAAACAGAAACAAAAAGATTTAAGTAAATTATATGGTTAAGACATATCTTTGGCAGTGTATGCTTCTGGCTCTAGCAAGGGTGGTATTTAAGTCTTATTGCAGATGATTGGATCTATGAAATAATCTATGAAAATAGATCATTGCTTAAACAACAGATGTATTTTTCTCCTGGTAAAATATGTGGAAGCCTAGAGCTACCAGTGTTGCCAATGTTCAGAATACTCTTCTCAGATGACAAGCTTCGATCCAACACAGTATACTATTTAGAATAATGAACTATTTAGAGTAATAAACTACTGTTCTCATAACTTTGCCACCTAAAGAATGAAAAAACTCACTACCTTTACAATGAGCATATGGCATTGTCATTACATAATCTTCTCCCCTATTTAGGAATGTTAGCCGTCCTTCTCCATCTAGTATGGCAGATAATGAATTCCCTGAAATCCAAAGACAGAAAATCATATTCCTCACCCTGCAACACAAAGTCAACATTTCCTAATAACTGAGCAATAAAGTGAAGAACATCAGCGTATTTAGCATTGCAATCTATCCTGTCCAGTGAAGCCCCTACAATACACAGTGACTCCAATTAAAAATTAAAATACTCCAAAAATAGAAATTAAAATTCCAAAGACCAGTAGCAAAAACTTTGTAAGAAAAGGATAACACAATGATCAAACCCCTGATTCTTCTAACAGCTGCCTTTTTTCCACAAAACACAGCTCATCCGCACCAATTTTATACTCCTCAATAAAGGCACAACAAAAACCCCCATTATTTACCATAGAATTTTGATTTGGCCAGAATGCTACCACTAAGGCAAAACCCATCCTTGCGGTTGCTAACGTAGAAGGCAGATATTGGAGGATGATGCGATACCTGTTGAAAAAAATCCACATATTTGAAAAAAAACCAAAGAAGAACATGCAATATAGTATAAACCTTGATCTAGTAATGAGAGAATGCAAAATTCAAGCTGCACATAATAGAACACAGTTAATATATGTGAAATATGACTATAATCTTTAGACATAAAGACCACGCAAACACTTATTGAATTTCAATAGTTAAGAAAATTAGCACCTGACTTTTACTGGAGGAAGAGGGAACAGAAATGCTAGAAACACCTTTGTCTCTCTAGGAAGACACACTTAAGAGACATCTGCAAAAAAACTGCTCACCAGGAGAGCTTTTAGGATACTATTCATAGATTTAAATACATTTTATGAAACTACCACATCTTTTGGCTACCACGGAAATGCAATGCATTTGCTTTTCTTAACAATATTTTTCTGGTTGTTGCAGCCACCTGTTCTGCAATGTAAAAAGTCTTGCTGTTCGTCCTTGGATGAATCCACATGCAGCGGAAAGTCTCACCAAGTATAGGATTGTACGGCTTTTTCAGTCCCTAAACAGAAATACAAGAGAAAGTAACCATACAATGCAGGTACAGAACTCACAAAACACTTTATCAGTCTGTCACTGAAGACACGACACAAAAAAAAATACAATCCTAATATATAAGCTTATGTACATTGTACTTGATTGCATCATTTGAATACTATGCTCAGTTACTCTGCTCTTCATTCTAAGGAAATTGGCATAGGTTTAGTATATCTGCTGAACTATTCCAGGCTACACATAAGGACAAACAGATTCTAAGATTTTTTTTGTAGGAGAGTGATTACAGACCTTTTGTCTGAAGTTAGGTAATAAGTACTTTCTTCTTTCAATACTGTTTACCACCAACATTACTATAAACAGTATTTAGTGTAAAGCTAAATGAAGTAGTGGAAATATTAATCTTGCAACTGCAGCATGTTATCACTGAAGAATGGTAAACACAGACCTGCTCAACTTTATCAAAAAATGTTTAGTTCAACTTCTACTCCAAAGGAAAAAAGCTATTGAAGATAGTCTATTTTAAATATGGCTAGGGACCAAAAAGGTCCATGATGCATTTGTGTAAAGAACAAAAGCTTAACCTTGATTTTCAAAAATGCAGAACAATACAATTTAAAAAGAAAAACTTATTCCAGCACATCCCTAAGCCCTCAAACTAGACACAATGACCAAAGTAAAGGCAAAATAATATGTGAGAGGATACCTTTGGCTTTTTGTAGAATCCAGACAAATACCACTTCACTACTTTTTTCATGCGGTTGTAAGCATTCTCTTCAAGAGCAGCTCTGAGAGACAAACAGAACACAGATCAAATACCAGCATTGTTTCAGTTATAATATGCTATCAATCAGTGTGATACATCTTGAATCTAGGAGCTGACTAAAACAAAAGTTTTGTGATTTGCAGCACTGTAAAACTTTCAGCCTGATTGCATCAAATTCAAAAGTTTTAAAATAATTATCTGAAAACAGAAATCAAACAAAAAAATCAGAAATGGTACCTCCATAATTGAGTCTGTTCTTTGTAACATTAAATACTCTTCCACCCCCACTGAAGTTCTTCCATTTATAAGATGCTACTTGGAGAACTGGCCTACTCATGCACAGAGCTCAGAGTTGAATAATATTTCAATTTACAGTCTTTAATTTATTAGCTGCATTTGAGCAGGCAAGTATAAATCGGAATAGAACTTAACACTGTATTAAAAAGGCTAACTGGTACTGTTTTACCATCTTAAATATGTCTCCTAGAGAAACAAAAAATTTTGAAAAGTCTTTTAACCAGTCTCCAAAAGCTAAACCAGAAATGTCTGCAATGCAATTGCTATTAAATTACTAAGAAACTTCAAGATGTATCATATGAGCTCTCAGGCAGTTTATTTCTGAAAACAAGGATATGTGATGACTGATACACTGTCAGACAAACGTTTCAACTCTAAGCAGTCTACAATGTTCTTTAAGAAGACCAGATCAAATGTTTCAGTATACGCCGTTACCCCATTTTAATTTAAAAAATTAAAAGAATGAAAACCAGAGATAAGACTGACTCACTCAGACAGAAAGTCTGCATGATAGTAGTAATCAGACAGCTTGTCCAGGAAAGAACGAGGTTCCAAGATAAATGTAGGCAGTACAACCTTGGACAAGTCCATTCCTGGCCGGACTTGCTTCAGTAGTGTCCAAATCAGACTTTTGTTTTCTTCTGATACTACTTCTGTCTGAGCAGCCTCCCCTGCCTAGGATGAACAAAAAACTGCTTAAAGAAAGGAGAAAGAAAACAATCCTCCAGAAGACAGGTCAACACATTCTAAGGATGCAATGAGAATGGAAAATGGATACTTAAAATGAACCAGTCATGGAAGCTCAAGCAACTGTGGGAGAAAAATAAAGTTTCTCTGAATACACTTACAATACATGAAGTATGATAGATATACTATTCAGCATTAAAAACTGCATTTGTTTCCATCAGCCCTAAACCAGAAAAGTTTGAGGTAGAACATTGTTCAGATATCCTCTTCCCTTAGTCTTTCCCTAGGCATCAAGTACATTACCCTGTGTTCTCACGTGCAGGAATTACATAGCAAAGGGCTGTTCATTCTACCATCTTTTCTCCACCATGAAAGCTGCCATATTTATGCTTTTCACTGTCTCAACCAGTGAACAGTATCGGTGGTTTTCCTTAAAGAAAACCACTACTTAGGGGTAAGTGAGCAAAACCAGCAGTCACAGTCCAATATGCTCCTTTCTGTCCAAGAAGAGGGGAGGTACTCTTCCTTACAGTTTCTGAAATCAAAAGCAAAGGTTGAAGGATAAGCATCCCTCTTTCCAGAAGAGTTCCAAAATGCATACTCAAGAATTTGTTGTCAACTCAACTTTTCCTAAAATACTGCTTCTTCTAGAAAAAATACTAGAAAGCATAAAGCTCAACGTATTTATGTCCTCTAGATATGGAAAAAAAAAAAATCTCAGAGTTATCGCTTGAGAAGAATGGTAAGATTTGGGAAAAAGCTCATCTAAATTTCTGTCACTAAATTCTTGGTATTTTTATAGCAAGTAAAACACACAAATCCCTGATATATTTGCCTGTGTAGATATGTAAGACAACCTACAGAAGTGGAATGGCAGCTCTGGGGCATCATACTAGAATGCAAGGTGACATCAGAAACAGAGCAAGCCTTCCACTGAATTCTGCAGACCCCAAGGCTGCTTAATGCCTTGCTTGCAGTAGAAAAAGAGGTGTCAGCTTGCATTAAAATCTTCAGCTTGGAAGAATTTTACCTGAAGAAAAATACAGGAGTAAAATAATAAAAAACAAATAGAAATAACAACAAAAGGACAGGTAGACATGGTCAACTGCTGCTGCAGGTGGCCCTTTCAAACCAAGCACCTTCTGTCTGAGCAATATTCTAGATAATCTTATTATCTCTGTCAAAATCTCAGACACAAGCACAAGAGTGGCAATGCAGAGCAGAACATGGGTGAACAGAACTTTTTCGCCCCACTATTGCTGAAAACATGAAAGCCAATCCTGCAAGTCAGCTTTTAAATGTAGTCTGACCGCTAAAATAACTTTCTATTTGGAGAAGCTGCTTGCTCACTACATCAACAGCACTTTTACCTCGCCAAGTTCTTCATGACTCTGTTCTAAGTAAGTAGTTTCCTTGATATCAATCGGTTCTGGATCAATGTAGGAATCATCCTGTCGCTCCGATGTGTCGCTATCACTTTCTTCGCTTTTCCCCAATCCATCATTATCAGATTCCTCATGGTCATGGTCATTTTCCTTATCAGATTTGTCAGAGTACATATCTTGATCTTTAAAGTGATGCCTTTCAATTTCACTGTCATTTAACCTACAAAAAATAAAGGCTAAATGAATCTTCAACTTCACACAATAACTTCATGTTTCCAAACCAGGATCTTAATAAAATACACACTAAAATTGCCAGTATCAAGCCTGATCTGGCAACAATGTCAAACTAGCTTCACTGGAAACATATAGGAGGTGTTCTTCTCACTGAAATGTCAAATGCACCAAGTTTAGAATAGTTGCATTGGAAGGGACCAACAGTCTTCTAGTCCAACTGTCTGACCACCTCAGGGCTGACCAACAGTTAAAGCACCTTACTAAGGGCATTGTCCAAATGCCTCAAACGCTGACAGGCTTGGGACATCGACCACCTCTCTAGGATGCCTGCTCCAGTGTTTGACCACCCTCTCCGTAAAGAAATGCTTCCCAATAGCCAGTCTAAACATCCCTTTGTGCAACTTTGAACCATTCCCACGCAATCTATCAATAAATACCAGGGAGAAGAGATCAGCACCTCCATCTCCACCTCCCCTCCTCAGGAAGCTGGAGAGAGCAATGAGGTCTCCCCTCAGCCTCCTTTTCTCCAAACTAGACAAACCCAAAGTCCTCAGCTGCTCCTCACAGAACATGCCTATCAGCCCTTTCACCAGCTTTGTTGCCCTTCTCCAGATGCATTCAAGGACCTTTAAATCCTTTTAAAATTGTGGGTATGTCCTGGTTTAGCCAGGATACGGTTAAGTTTCCCCAGCAGTTGGGGGGAAGCTCTAGCCAGGTTATTCAATACCATGCTGACGTCACATCCGGGCGTCAGAGCGCGGGAAGAATCGGTGATCTGCGTGGCTGACGCAGCCGGTCCTCTCACTGCTGTATCGGTATATATATCTTGCCCTGTTCATTGTTATCACTGTTACTGTTATTGTTACTGTTGTTGTTTGTTGTGCTGCTGTTGCACTGTTGTATTAAACCTTTCCTTATCTCAGCCCGGGGCTTTGTATTTCACTCCCTTTGTGGGGGAGGGGCAGCGGCTGCGTGGTCTCAGACCCCGGCAGGGACTAAACCACCACAGGGGCCTAGAACTGCACACAGTACTCAAGGTGAGGCTGCACAAATGCTGATTACAGCAGGATAATCACCTCTTTTGACTGGCTGGTTATAGTGTGTCTGAGGCACCCCAGGATGCAGTTTGCCCTCTCGGCTGCCAGAGCACATTGCATATTGTGCCTACTGCCAATCAGCACTTCTAGATCCTTTCCTGCAGGGCCGCTCCCCAGCCACTCCTCTTGCCATTTATACTTGTGTCCGGTGTTACTCTGTCCCAGGTGCAGAATCCAGCATTTATTGTTAGTAAATTTCATGCCATTGATGATTGCCCAATGCTCCAATATATCTAGATCCCTCTGCAAGGCCTCTCATCCCTTAAGAGAGTCAACAGCACCTCCCAGTTTGGTATCACCAGCAAACTTGCTGATGGTGCATTCAACTCCTGCATCCAGATCACTGACAAAAGTACTGAACAGAACAGGCCCTAGGACTGAACCCTGAGGAACACTGCTGGTGACCAGTCACCAGCCAGATGTAGCCCCACTCACTACATCCCTTTGAGCCCTGCCCTTCAGCCAGTTCTTCAGCCAGTGCACTGTGAATCTGCTCATCTCACAGCTTGACAATTTGTCCAGAAGGGTGCTGTGAGCGACAGTATCAAAAGCCTTTCTAAAATCCAGAAAAACCTCCATCTACCACCTACCCTTCATCCACTAGGCAGGTGACCTTATCATAGAAAGATATCGAATTAGTTAAAACAGGATTTTCCCTTTGTGAACCCACGTTGACTGTGCCCAAGGATTGCACTGTTCTTTAAATGTCTTTCAATAGCACGCAGTATGATCTTCTCCATAATTTTTCCAGGTACTGAGGTTAGACTAACAGGTCTGTAGTTTTCTGGGTCTTCCTTGACACCCTTCTTGTAAATTGGAATAATGTTGGCTAGCTTCCAGTCAGCGGGGACCTCCCCAGTCTCCCAAGACCTTTGGTAGATGATTGAGAGGGGTTCTGCCATAACATCCACTAGCTCCTTCAGTACTCCAGGATGAATCCCATCAGGCCCCACGGACTTATGAATATTCAGCTGCTACGACTGGTCTCTTACAATTTCAGCGTCCACAAATAGAAAGTCACTGTTCCCACACTCATGGCCCACCAACTCAGAGGATCAGGCAGTCCAAGATCTACTAGTATTATTAAAGACTGAGGGGAAAAAAAGCAGTGAATGTCTCTGCTTTTTCTTCATCCCTATTTTTCAGGTGATCATCTTCAACAAGTACCAGTCCAACAATTTCCTTGGACCTCCTCTTGCTATTAATGTACTTAAGAAAGCTAGCTCTCAGTTGAAGCTAAAATTGCTTTCATCTTTCTTCTCTCTCTCCTTCCAACTCCATTAAAACTAAGCCTGCAGGTTTTGTTGCTTAGATGGTTAAACACACTGAATACTTTTAGAATATGCTATATTCAAATATCTACTTAATTAAACCATTAGTCTTAATTAGACTTAACAGTTGCAGCTAATTGCTGTGATTGCAATCTGGGCCAGCTGCTGATATTAAACTACTATTCATGAGTACCCATCTCCAGCTGAACTGTACACAGCAGTTTTATTGTTTTCACGACACAACAGAAGAAAAACTGTAGCTGAGCCTGCTTGCTTGTATGGATAGGGCCCTGAATCTGGGCCAGGGGCAATAATTTGCCTTTTCTGTTCTTTTCTCAGACTATCTATGCCAGAAAGAATTGTATTTCTCCCAGTCCAAGTTCTCTGTCTCCCATACAGGAGCATACTCTTAACAGCCATACAAAATTCTTGTCCACCCAGAAAAGACAGATGGGCAGCTAAATCTCCATGGGTAGGAGGAATTATTTGAAATAAATTTACATCCACCTGAAAGTACATCAAATTGGTAGAAGATAACTGAGAGAAACTGTGCATACTGCTAAGCTTCAGACCCAATTATTACAAGTAAAGGCATAAATCTTCCATATTTTCTAATGCACTTTGGTACCACAATTGAAAACACCATTCTTTCGCCATGCTTGTTTAATAATATTTCCACAAAAGCTTATGCCTCCAAAAGTCTGGCTGAAAGTATTTATTGAAATAAACAGAGTTACGCAAGGCCACTCAGACATTAGATATCAGGTGATACCAGATAATTTCAAATTTTTTGCATTTAATATAATAATAGGGTGACTGAATCATTATTCATCCATCTGATGATTCAAAGCCAAGACATGATGAAACCGTTTAAATAACGATAGGATTATTCATTTCTCTAACCAAAGAACAGCAACTTATATTCACATCTTTCAACCCTTGTCACATGTACTAAATTTCTTATTTTCAGGTGAAGCTAAGACGAGACCAATTTCAAGATACAAAAAAATTAAAACTTTTAACAGCTTAACAGATTACTTACTGGTGTGATACTCAACTTTGAGTTCCTTGGGCCAAACTTTCCTCTGTATCCACTTTGAAAAAAGATTTTTTTAGTTTTATCCACATACAATATAAAACACAGTGCGAATAAGGTATATAAAGAGAATTCAGGAGCAAAAAGAATGGCAATCTTAGGAAGACATTCTCCCTGTGGAGAAGTTATCACTACAAGGTTCTGCTAAATGGACAATGAGATTTAGTAATTGATTCACTTACGGTAAGTTTTCTCCACTGTGCAAGTTGTTAGCACGAAGCAGACCATAGAGAGAGACGTGAGTACTGTCTGCTGAAGAGTTCAAATCATGTTCTTTACCTTCTCTAATCATTGTACGTTTAAGCAGACTTGAACATTTCAGTGCCAGCTCCAAAGCATCCATCCAACACCTCCCTGAAGACAAATTTATTATTAGACTAAAAATTAAGGATTTAACCGAACTATACAACTTCCATTTCCTAATTTCACAATCCTTTTGGGTCTGCTTACATTGTCTTTGAAGACACACTTCAGAGTTATTCCACGTTACATGCATTGGATTTTATAATCTGGTAGGGACACAAAAGCAACCCAGAACTACCCAGCTCTGGTACAAGGGATGCTTCAGGGTTCAGGACAAGCAAAGTAAATCATGATTCTGTTAGATCATATTCCAGAATTTCTCCCTTAATGCAAGTATGGTTCCACCCAGGCCCTGACTGTTGAACTCCTCCAAAGTTGCCTGCAGCCCTGCTCTAGTTTTGAAGACTAAGTAACTGCATCAGCTGGCAAAATTTGCTCACATAATATAATAACAATGTGGAAAATGAACTATAATGACAGCATATAAATGCCATTTCGATATAAAATATCAGACATTCAGAATTTTTGGCAAAAAGCAACTAAACAAATTTGTGTGTTCTTTCCACTCCTTATTTCTTCATTTCCATGTGTCTAATCTATTTTCCAATACAAAAAGCAAATCCAGTCCTATTTTTAAAAGTCTGCAGGGGTATGCTTAATTAACAAGTAGAAGGAACGCAACTTCTAAAAAGGTTACACCACAGTCTTAAATTTTATTTCCACATTGTAACCTCTGAAGCTGGTTGCACTGATACTGACCACCACCTGCCCAGTAAGGAAGGGTGTTACAAAACTCTACTTTGAAGGAATTCTTACCACTAGAACTCTGTGCAACTGCTGGACTTTGTAATATACAAATGCTTTCATTAGAAAGAAAGTATGTCCACATTAGCATTTTAGAAATGAACTAGCTCGAGTATTTAGACATACATTAATATAGTTAAAATCACAGGGAACTGCAAGGAGTTGAATGACAGTTTATTCGGGTCAAGATTTTCCTTTAATAACCATGAAAAAAGTACTAGTACCAAACACAACTGAATGCACTAAGTTAAGGTGGAACCTTAACAATGATTAAACTGCAATCACAGTGCTGTAATAAGACATGGTAAGACAACTGAAATCATCTCTTTCCAATAACTAACTGCTGTCACTGTGGAAGAACACTGAAATATCTATTTACCATCTGATTCTGAAGCGGCTCGGATGATCAAGTAACTGCTAGGCAATGGCTGAGTTATAGAACCAACTGCTTCACCTTTGGGACCCTTGAAATACACAAAACAAGCAACAGCATCAGATATTTTAATTCAGTTTTACAGTTTATCATTCAACATAATAACAAGCTGACACACTGCAGGGCTATTTACTGTCACTCAGCAACATCTAATGAAGACATGAATGGAAAGATGGACAGCCCTCTTTTACTGGATTTCTTCTTCAAACACTTCATTCTAAGTATAGCTCCCAGTTCAACCCCACTTTAAAAAGAATGGTCTTTGGGATTCAAATAATTTTTGGTGGCTTTTTTTTTTTTGGTAAATCAGACTTGGCATAGTAACTTGCAAATGCTCTGCTGATGCTACTTATAGCAAGATGACAAAAGCATCAAAAGGAACACCATGGGGGAGGCTCCCTCACTGTCCGGGGATTCCTGCAGATGGGTGTAGACAGATCACAAGGGACAAGCTATTCCTCTTCAGCTCAGTATTTCAGCTGAAGAGGTAAGACTGAAAGCAAGCAAAACAATAGACATGTCTGTGGGGTGGTTTAAGAGCAATGCTCTCTTGATTAGAGCAAAGGTTTCTCTCAATTCCAACAAGGATGCTACGGTTCATAGCACAGAGACACACAAGGGCAAGCCATAACCCCTGTAGAGAATGGGAGGCCCTCTTCAGTGATCCACTTCATGCTTACTTTACGTGACAATGTGTTTGGTGTCTCAGCAGCATCCTATACTCCAGAACTGCATGATTTTTGCCTGTCTTCAGAAGACAGATAAGTCAATTGATATTTAAATAAAAAGGAAATAACTTCTCCCATCCAAATATCAAGTATTGCTATAGGAACTCACCCATCCTTTCTCCCTCCCTCCTTCCCCTTCAACCCCTCTACCTATCCACTAGTCAAGCCCACAAAATATTTAGGTGCCTAACTGTAGGCTTATCACTTAAGTAAGAAAAAAAAAGATGATGCCCAGGTCCATAAATGACATTTAGATGCTTAAGTCTCTCTATAAAGGTATCAGCAGGACACTTTGACACTAGGTTCAACCAAAAGACACACAGACGATGTCAAATGCCAAAGTTTAATTTTGACTATTCCACAAATTTAAAAAAAAAATAAATCCAAAAGACCTTTCCATTTCTCTTGAGCTTCATTTTGAAATAAAATGCTAAACAACCATTTTAAAACCCTTTCAAAAAAATTTTACCTATGGTAACTTTAAGACAACCGGTAGGCAAAGAGGGCTGTATTAAACATACTTGAAGCTATTGTTGAAAGCTGGGTTAAGCCTGCCTAACTGCTGAGTTAATACATTTTGGTCATGACTTATTTCCCCCAGAGAAGCCTAATGAAAAGTCAGTACAAGGCTTAGAAGAGGGAATTGGAAAGCCAGCAGAAGTTTTGAGCAAAAGCAGGTAAAGGCAGATATTTTAGAAGCAAGCAAATGAAACAGCCAGAACATTTCTGAGAGTGAGAGGCAGGTAACAAGGAGTCTTGGTGGCACTTAAATACCAATACGGGCAAGCTGGTGCTGGTGTGAATGATGTTCAGAAACTCCCGAATAGTCAGTATGGAGTAACAGCAACTTGGGCATTAGAAACAAGATTCCAAACCTCAGTCCCCCTCTGAGTGATCGGAAAGGTGCGCCTACAAAAAGTCTTTGGTGAAGTGGCAAAACAGGATTAGGAGTTAGCGGGTAAAGAGAACCTGGAGGGACAGCCCCATGCATGAGTGCTCCTGGCCCTGAGGGCAGGCAGGCAGGGAACAGGTCTCACTCTCACGGGGCCCCCAGGGAGGCGAGAGCACCGAGGCACAGTGCAGCGCCAGGCAGGGGTGGGAGAGATGCTGGGGCGCTGCACAGAGGGGACCGTGGAACCGTGGGTGCACCCGTGTCGTGCAGAGGCCTCAGCCATCACAAGTCCTCAAAACTCTCAGGTCACAGACTAAGGGCAGACCTCTGCCTTTCAGGTTATATTGTGAGCATGCAGGGTACACTACTTACTCTGTACCAAACAACTGTAATTTAGAGATGAAGTGTGGTTTTGGTGTTTGGGTTGGGTTTTTTTAAATGCAAGAAAGCTATACTCTCCTAGGTGCTTCGACAATACATTGATCAAAATGGAACGAATAATTTGCAGCAAACATTTAAGTAGGTTGACTTATTTTGGAATAACTGCTCGTGTATCTTGATTTCCTCTAATTGATTACTGTTCCAAAAGCACTGGATATTTTTCTTTGATATCACCCATTATGGTTTCAAAATCAATTTTCAGTATGTTCTGTACAAAAGAGAAATTACTTTCCATTTGTTAGGGGACTTTGAATTGTCTCTGTTCCTGACAGAATGATGGCACAACTACATCAATACAAGGTAATGGGC
This sequence comes from Strix uralensis, assembly GCF_047716275.1. Taxonomy (NCBI): domain Eukaryota; kingdom Metazoa; phylum Chordata; class Aves; order Strigiformes; family Strigidae; genus Strix; species Strix uralensis. The sequence goes on from NC_133976.1 coordinate 43,363,081, forward strand.
AAGTTAAAAATTCCACTACATTAAAAAAAAACTTTGATGTTTACTTCCTACAGAATATTCATGCCAATAAAACTCAAATGCCATGAACATTCAGAGGAAGCAATAAAAACCGATAAGCAGTCACACTTGACTAAATTTACTCATGAAAAATTATTTGCAGTAACTCATCTAGTTACTAATTTTAGAAAATGGAAATGGCATCAGGACTGGGCACATGAGGAAGAGAGGACAAGGTACAGTGTATCAGCTACCTCAGAGTGCAGGAGGAACATCAGAGACCACAGCAACAGGCTTAAGGGAGCGTGTGAAGTGACTGGCCACAAACTACTGCAGAAGAGAATTTGCAGTCTGCCAGAAGGACACACTATGGGAAGTGTGTTTAAGTGAGAAAATATCCTGCAGTACCTGTGTAAATGTTTCTTGCAATGTCATCTTCCTGAACTGACTGCAAACAAGGCTCATTTTGCCTTAGATCAGGCTCATTCTGGTAAATCTACTCTGTAAATCAATCAATTGCTATTACTCATGAAAGTTTGCCTCATGATAATAAATCTGTAACTAGGACATTATAATTGACTAGGTAAACAAGGCAGAAAAAGGTTTCAAACTTCAAGGCCTTTCATCTAATTAAATCCAGTAATTCTCAACTGCAAATAGCCATACCAAAATGAACAAACGCCACTCCAGCTCTCAGCACATTTAGAATGGACAATATCAACTTGTTCAGGTTCAAAATTTGACCTACCTTAAAAAAGTAAAAATCTGGTGGGGCATGTCCTCTAAATTCTAAATATCTAGTTAAAAAAACAAACAAATCCATTTCTCATTGCCAAGCAATAAAGAAATATAAGACTGATTTGTGATCTTCTGCAGGCAGGCCACCACTTTGCAATGTATGTATACATGATCATAAATAAAGCACATTAACACCAAACCCTATAGCTTTGAAAAAGGATATGAAGTTTGTGTTCTGCAAATGTGAGATCACCACTAATTAGTGAAAAGTCCTCCTACGCAATATTAAAATAAATTCATTCAAAGGCATCTACAAAAGATTTGATCTAAGTTTGGTAAATTTAGATAACATTGATAATGATAACAATTCAGAAAGACCACAAACACACACCAGGAATTATACTAGCTGCCTGACTTCCCAGTCTGAGATAAGGAAGACAAAATCAATGCAGCATATTCTACAGATGTGACAGTACATCTATATCAATTTAAGATTCAGAAAATGCAATCTCACAATTAGTAGCTCTCTTAAGATGTATGTTGCAGAGGGCATAATTATTTTATTATGACAAAGGTCCTAATATTGTACAGTAATTTCATCTAAAGCAAGATGTCATTTCAGGAGGTAAATATGTTCACTTGTGCTGTGCTTCCACACCCCCTCTCCATATACAAACACAAAACAAGGACTACAATAGTTTCCTTACTAGAGTATAAACAATGAGTAATAACAAATATTAAAGATTCTTACAAGAAATTGAAATAAACCTTTGCTGTGCAGAACACACTGTGCTTTTCAACACTTACAGATAAGAGCTGCTCACAGTATTGCATATGACAAAGCAAACAGACATCAGAACTGAAGGAAAACATTTATCTTCCTAAAATTGTAGCCAAAAAGGTACACAACTGGCTAACAAGTTGAAATATAAGCTATTATTGCACAAGGAAGTCATCTGAATTTCTACTCTTACAAGCAAATTGAGCTAGGCTGTCATTTTATTACAGGAATATAAGTTTGGAAGCCAAGGAATGTTTATAACACATCTCAACTCTTTCATTTTGGCAAGTCACTTCCCTCCTTAATTTCTCAGGTTTGACTGATGTAAAATACAACATTATACACTCATTCCTTCTGCTTACATGATTGCCAGTGATGGCATTAACCTCTTTAATGGCATCGCTCTGCACACCACACTTCTGAAGCTATTTAAGTATACAGAGCAGAATAAATCAAATACTTTTTGTGATGAAGAGGACTAGATGTTGAAGGCTTATATTCAGAATAAACAAACCATTAAAGTTCTAACAGAAAATGCAGTTCAGCTTTTCATTAAGGTTGCCTTTACTCATAGCTGGCTAATGCTAGTCATCTGTTAAGAACCATATATGCTACCACTAACCTTTATAGCCCATATGGACTGCTCCAAAGGATGAAAAAGTTTGAAACAAAAGCCGTCTTTTTTAGAAGGCCTCTCAATGAGTTCACAAGCGTTGAGGAGCACTGTTCCTACCCACTGGCCATTTTTGGGGGTTTTGTAAACAAGCAACACTCCTGGTTTCAGTACACACCACAGTTTGGTCCAGCTTTTCAAGGTACCACGAATCTAGAAGATAAATAGTTACAGTTACATCTCAGTGATGCCAATACCAAAACCATCCCCCTTCACAAAATGAAAATTAAAATTCAAATTATTTATTAGTTTTTATTTCAAACAAAGTTTCTGAGGTCTATCAAAGTTTATCCAGGTTTATCAGAGACAATACAAAGGTACAATTTTCAGTGCTCACTCTTCTAATCTTTCTTGATGAATACTTATTCTACAAATGTGTATACACACATCCAGATATGGGAAGTATGACAATTCATCTGAAACCTTCATGAATTTTCCTATCTGGAACGTATTTTATCACTAGCATGAAAATAGGATAATCTTTGGAAACAGAGCTCCTCTAAAAACAGGGGCAGATGTCTGATAAGAAAAACAGGATATTCACAAAATAATGCAGATATATTTGGATTTCTTAGATAAAACCTCTTATAACAGCTGTTAGCTTCAACCCGTAAGTGAAATATAAGATCCTTTCAAGTCCCTGAATTTGCACATCTGATTAGACTGCTTGCATCAATTCTGACAATTCTGGATTTTAATTACTTCTGTGTCTGTAGGACTGAATGCCAACTTGACCTCTGAGCAATGTTTTAGCCTGTTTACACTGATTTTTGCAAAAATTTGAGAAACTTTTTCCAGACAAGCTATTGTTTGGAGTTAATTATAATTTTATAAAAATAATGGGTAACACATCTTTTTTTCTTGTACAATTTCCAATGACTATATTTACAAATTTAAGGAATTATATACAAATATATAAACTGCACTATTGTTGATGACACTGACTGCTACCTTTGAGAAATTAATTCCCCATCTTTTGTACCAGTATTAGGGGACAGTTAGTTCTTAAGAGAGGAAAGGAAAACTACCAGAAATACACACAGAAATTTGTATTCAAATATCTCGTATGACTGAACCATTTTCACTATTGTTATGCACATAATGGAGCTTCAATTCAAAGTGTAAAATAAAAAAGAGAAAAAAAGAACCATAAAGTCAACTAATCTGAAGTTAATGGCTATACACAGAAGATGCCTGTGACTATGGAGACTGCAGTAAGTGGGAGCTAGGTTCCTCTTTAATTCCCCTAGGATTTGAGCAGAGAGACCCTGGGATGCAATTAGTTGCTGCTATGCTTGTAGAAAAACATTAACAGCAAGTAAAAGATTGAGCCTTTTCTATTCCGGTCAGAAAGCAGCAAGCAGCTGCTACATCTTCAACTCAAGTTTCACACTTGGATTCTGACCTTCAACCAGTCGGCCATAACAATAACTGATGGGTCTGTGATAGTGCTGAGTAATTCTTTTGTAGCTCTCTTCTTTTCTTCTCTGTAATTTTTCTTCTGAACCTGTAAATAATAATAAAAATATGTACAATGCCACAGCCATAAGCCAGTAATCAGAGCACAAGAATACATCTATCAATACAAGTTGAGGAAAAATCTGCTAAATTCAATTTGCAGTACAGATACAGAAGTAGCTTTAGAACACAGTATTTGACTTCAACATGTGAACAACTATTTCATGATGTGTTTCAAGAGCAGCTATGATATAACCAATTTCAGATTCTTCTGCAGTTTGCTTTAGACTGAGGACTTTGAAACTCCTGTTAGAATCACAGGGGGAAAACCAACCAACCAAACCAACACCCCCGCCCCCCTCCTTTCCTGGTGTAAAGTACAAAACCAAGTTTGGGCTTATCTGATCAGTAGTCTTTACCCACTAGTAGAAATTTGCAGCAGTGTATCTCCCTCTTTTAGAGGCAAATGATTTTATGATTCTCCTGTCGTGATATCTGCCAGACAGTGGAGTCTGGTCTTGTTACAACGCAGGGGGAAGGCGGCAGTAGAAAACCCACAGGTACTGCATGCAAATTGTAACTTTGATAATTCTATTCGTCATTTCATTGTCCTGAGGTCCCTGTCAGCCTGAATAATCCTATAGTCTTCTGAGTTATCCTATAACCTTGTGCCATCTTCAAGAGTGCATTATAGAAGTCCATACTCAAGTAACAGTACAAGAAGATCTGAAGGGAATCTACACCACAACTTCTCACCATACTTAATATTCCATAGGTCTCATCACTACTTGGCATTCTTGTCTTCTCATTAGAGAACACAGAAAAACTATGTGAATGCATTTATAGATCATGAGGAGTTATTTGGAAATGAATTCACCTTAAGAGATTCCTTTTTTGTAAGTTTGCTTGAAGACAAAGAGATGTCCTTCTCAGAGCCATTGAAAAGCTTGGATTCAGACTGAAATTCACAAAGCGCATAGTAAATAAATGATAATGATAGATACAAGGATATATTACTGTTGAAGGCACTTTAGAAAGCCTTTGAAGTGCACAGTTATGTTTGTAAGGTTCCCATTCCCACCCACTTCTCTACTGTTTCTCCCACTTAAAACCCCCAAAAACCACCCAAACACAAAACGAACAAACCACAACTTGTAACATGAGCTGCTCACCACCTATTTATGGAGTCTTTTTTCATAAGGGTTTTATGGGAAAGAAGTCTGAGATTCCTCCAGAAGAAGCTGAACTATACACAGTAAATATTTAGCCCATGTACCCTGTTAACTTGATATGTGCAGTCTTGACCAGTTAGGCATTATTTTAGCACAGAGGAAAGGTTTTAGGACAATCCTGGTGTTTAAACACAAGAGTCATTCCCATGACATATGAATCCCAACATCTTCGTTCATAACTTGACAGCTCCTCTGAATCGATTGCTATTGAGACACTTACCCCATGACCCATGAAGGAAAATACAGCCTCTTCAATCTAGGATCCAGTGCTCTATAAATCATCAGAGTACAACTGACCACTAATGGCACTCGTTCTGCTCCTTCCTCCCTAATCCCACGCTCTCATTACTTTGCAAGTCATCTCTGAGAAACTCACAGTGGTGACAGACAGGGGAATAAGACTCAGGTTTGTTCATGAAACCCAAGTCGTTGTTCATGGAAGGACAATATGCTGCCTCAGCACCACATGATTTCTCCCTCCCGCCTCTCCCCACATCTTGTAAAGTTCAAAGTTTATTCCTTGGCATCTGTTGCCTACTAGTTGAAAGGAAACTAGAGCCACCAAATATTCACCTTGGGATACAGAGGTCTTAAAAAAAAAAAAAAAAAAAAAGTCAGAGAACACTGAATAGGTATCCACTATATATAAACTTCAAATAAATTACAAAGATTTTGAAATATAAGCTGGATGGACCCAAAGTTCCTGCCTAGGCCAAAAAAAAAAAAAAAAATAAAAAATCAATGTAACCTTCTAAACTGTGTAAATTCAAGGACAGTTTATGAAAACTGCTTCTCAAGCTGCTCGAGATTTCTGACTAGTCATTTCAAAACTCAGACTACAATGCAAAGTCTATTCACTGAATTTCTGTTTTGGAATACCATAAAATGACAGTCAAAAAACATTCAAGTTTTGAGAAAACTTACTGCAATAATAAAAACAGTGCACATGAACACTCTTCTTAACACACAAGTTGCTCAAACCAAAGAAGTAAAAATTAAAGATTTACAAGTGGAACAAAGCAATTTAACTTTGATCCTACTTTGATGCCTTTAATTCAGAGCTAGCACTTTACAGGAGTCTAGTTAGATAGCTGGTGTCAAAAAGATGTGCAATAACTGGTAAAAATGAATTTTATCTCAAAAATCATTTCAGTAAGTAAATGTTCTCTAACTTCCATATACATCTTGGAAAAATGAAGGAAACCTTTTCATTTCGTACTAAAGATATTTTCTTAACACTCAAAATTTATCTTTAAGACAAGCATACAACTTGAAATTTAATTCCTCTGTCTAGAAGTTAAAGGAAATACCGTACTTCAAATGTAATAACAGAAGAGGGAAAAACGCTTATCGCTGTCACATAAGAAGAGGTAATGAATTCATTATGTAAACTATAATGGCGCAACTTAAGCAAAACATTCATAAATATTCTAGTTGCTCACTAACAAAGCTAATGCAATCTAAAGGTCATGCATATGAATGTCTCGAATCAGCTAATGCAATCTAAAGGTCATGCCCCAAACCAGTAAGTATCACCGGTTACAAAACCTTATTTTCTCTCCATCTCAGTTTTAAAGCTCACTAATATGACACTGAGTAAAGGTCTATATTTACCTGTCCAACAGATTATGAGACAGCTCAGTGATTCATATATTTTTAAGCTAGTAACATTCTCAGTGTTATATCCACACAAAGTGGATGGGACTAAAATTTTAAAAAAGAAAACATTTTAAGAGAACCTACTGCAACTCCCAGTGAGGCACATTCAGTACCAGATTCTGGGCAAGTGTCATCACTGCTTTTCCATCCTTACTTAGAAAAATGGGCTGCTACTTCACCTCCACAGCTGTGACAGACCATTACCATCTGCTGTTAGCCTGAAGTTTATTTGTGCGTTATAAAGGAACCACTAGTCTTATCAAGCCCCACATGCAGCAATTGCAAAAATACGGATGAAGAAAAACATGTATTAGGAGAAATAGGAATATTGGTCTCATCTCTGATAGTAGAAAAACACAAACAAAAGTAATGGCAAAGCACACAAAGACTTAAGATCCTGGAAAGACAAGAACCAAAAAAAAAAATAAGGAAGAGAAAAAACAAATTGGATAGTCAAAGATAAATGATTAATAGAGTCTGAAATAAATCCAAGTTAAAAGAGACAGTATTAACTTGATTTTCAAGTCAAAAATGAGTTAGAGGTTTCTGGACCAACATAAATATTTTGATCAGAAGCAAGCTGGATGGTAAGACATGCTCCTTGATCTCCCTGACAAGTGAAGCTCTAGGACGCAGTAAAAGACTCAAAGTTTTGTGATTCCAAGCAGATATAAGACACCAACAGCTTGAAATGCTTACCTACACACCACAAAACTGCAGCATCAGGTGCAGAAACTAACCTGCTCACCTCTGCAATTCTGATGACACCATTTAGGCAGGGAATTGCTACTACAGTCTTTAAGTCACTTTGATATCACTTTAATGTTTCTCTTTAAGGCTCTGATACGTGAAACATCACAGAAAAATTTGCATCAAGACCTCGAGCACAATCCCTCTGTTCCTAGGGGTGCTGCTGGCTGTGCCCAGGGACAGCACTGACAGACTGCAGGGCTAACCGTGCAGCAGAGCACCACGGAAAGGGCTATGTGTGAAAGTGGGGAGAAGCAGGCATCTCCCCCATTTCCCTTGGGTCCTCACCTTCTCCTACAGAGCAGCCCATGTCTGCTGTGCCCTGACAAACTGTTCAAGTGTCTGTTACCACATTTGCCTCTGTAAAAAACAGTGGACATCCTAGCTGAAAATACAAAACCACACAGCTGGGTAATTTAAAGCCTTTAACCTCTATCCTGTAGTGATGCTTAAGTAAGAAAAACAAGTAAACTTAGCTACTCCATTCAGTGATCAAACCATATATAACCTCCCACTCTGCAAAATGCAGTCTTTCCCTCTCCTCTTTAATCTTTAATGTCTTGAAGAGAAAGAGATGCCTGTTTTATGAGACACCCAACCGAAAATAATTTTTTCTGGAATTCCACATTCTAAATACATACAAATCACTAGATAAAAATTCAGTGTATTGACATGCCAGGCACTTTTGCTGACCAAAATGTTCACGTGCTTTAAGAGTTACAACAGGACAACAAATAAAGGAGGTTGTATCACAGAGGCCTATATGATGTCCTAAAACTGACAGCTTCTATAACTGTAATCTACAAATTTAAAGAGATTTGGGAAAGGAAAAGATAGCTATGGTAGATTTTTCTCTACGCTACTACAATGCCTTTTTACACAAATCTCTCATCATGTACCTACTATCTCACTACCATCAGAAAAGAACATTTTATTCTCAATAAGAATGTTATTGCAAACTACACATGTAAATAAGAACAAATTTTTGTGACCAGAACAAAACACTCTGGAGAGAAAAGACCTGGTATTGCAACATAAAAAGTGTCTTTTTGGTTGCTCAGGTAGTTCATGTTTTCTTCCTTTTTAAAAAGTTTACCCACCAAGATGTTATGGTTTTAGTGACTGCAGTGTCCATCTCCCAACTCCACTTCAGACATTCTCAGTTTTCACTGCATCTCTTTCAACTTGGGACTACACAATGATGATTATGAATTTGCCTGGGTCATGCCCTTTCCATTTCCATTATCAAGACTACCAGAAAGCATAAACATGCATAGCAATTATATCTAGCTTAACATTCTACTGAGCATGCTTTCCCTTGCACTCTCATTGCCTCAATGAAATGGGCCTTTATACTTAAATTCCGAGGCACAGAAGCCCTTTCAACTGATCAACAGATTACACTTAACTATGTTTTATTCTGGCAATTTATGACCCTAAACTAAAACTTTTCCCATTACAGTTTCCTTAACATTCTTGTAAAAAGATTTGCTACAGCTCAGTGAACAGCATCTTCACCTACAGCTTAAAAGGATTTTAAATTCTGTTCAATAGCAAGAGTCAGCCTCCATCCATCGTTACATTTGGCGAGGCAACATCCCACCCAAGGATGACAATGAGAAGACACCATATTTTATTTTCATTAATTTGAAATGTAGATTTTCATGTGATGTCAATCCTGAGACTATATTAAGAAATCCCCTTTAATCTTTATCTGTTGCTGAATCTGAAGAGTAATCTTCAAGATTATCTACAATGAAAATTAAATACATTTGCATTTAATTAAAAATGCAGAACTCCTTTGCACGCTGACATTTTTAAGCCAGATTAGGAGTCTGCTTTCCTTACCTTGCTTTTTGACATAGAATGTGCTGCATCTTCCTTGGTTTGTGACACATCGTCCTTCCCTTTGTCAAAACCTTAAAGAAAAGACAGCATTGTTGTAAATTATTTGAAGACATTAACATTTTGTATGAGCTAGCCTTTGAAATAAATTTGCAAATTATGCTTAGCATAAAAAAGTATAAATTGGATTTTTAAACAACATATACATACCAGTTAATCACATCAGTTAAAAACATACCAGCTACTACAATATAAACTAATTTAATACCCATTAAGAGGCAAGAACAGTCCACTGTATTTGGATGGCACTGCACCTGATCCAATAACCTGACAAACTGTAAATACGGTGTGCAAACTTTTGTGCTTTTATCTTCTCATTCTCCCCTATCTGGATACATGCATGCACGGAGCAGAATACTAAATAAAGCCTTTTTTGGTTTGCTCATTTCTGTAGCTAGAAATAATTGCTAAATACCACCTACAGGAAAGCAAATCTAAAACACTGATTAAGATTGGAAGTAAATTTTTTGCAAGAAAATGGAAAAGGTCGCTTTCGTTAGCTGTGAATTTAAACTTTCAACTTGACACTGCATAAGTGTAACTACAAGGCTTTATATTAAAACAGTCATCAAAAACCCACATTTATCTTCTGGGAGCGTCTCGCAGTACAAACCCCGCACTTTCCCAGTATCCAAAAAGCAAAGTGAGACAATGGCTGCAGCCAGTATACATGCGACAAAGGAAAGGGGGGTCGCGAGTGGCGTTAGTGCTGCTGCGCAGCTGCGACGTGCCACAGAACATGTACTGAGAACCTAGCATCCTCTTAAGGAAAAATAATCTACTCTGGTTATGAGACTGAACACTCCAGTGATCCATTTTCTTTAAAGAGGTTAATGGTAGCATAAAGCTTCTATAAATAGGAATAAAACAAACTGTGCAATGCATTTATCTGAGTAAGTAAGAATGCCATCGTTTGCATGCCCTCCAAATAGAAGCCAGATAAGTATGAAGTCGTACATGAATTTCAGGAATTATCCACGCAGCTGAAAAGCCTTGCATGGCTCCCACAGTGGTAGCCTAGAGCTGTACCCCACCAGAGGGCACTACATCAGCAGATAAATTGCATAAACAGCCACCAAAAGCTCTTCTGAGCTTCCCTTTGAACATGTTTCGAACTTAGAAATAGAAATCGGTACTCAGATCTCTAAAATGAGAAGATTTATCAGAGAAACAGTTTGATTTCATATTCTTCAGGGGTGCGTGTGTATGTGTGGGCAAACTATGAGCTTTAAAATAATTATTAACTCTCTATAGCAGTGTTGAGTAGTTTGTTCAGGGTAGGATTTCTTTTTTTTGTAAATTAGTATCTTTGGCCTTCCACAGCTTACAATACCCAGAAACTCTAAGACAGAACTGATTCATCTATGACAAATATACACCTTGAGAGGTTTCACTGAGTTATAGAGGCATGAAGCTGGTCTTCAGGTTACATGAGAGATGCAAGATTCCTCTTAGTTTTGGTCTGGTAATCAGTCTTTTCGGGTTTTTTGTTTATTACCTTTTGCAGAGATTCTTTTTAAGACCACATTTTTAAAATTATATACTGCAGAACCATGATATTTCATTTTATGTTTACACCAAGTAAACCTTACATGCCTTTAAAGAAACCTTTACATGCCCTTATAGAAGCCCCTCTGTGCACAGTTCATTAAACCCTTTCTTTTGAAATGCCTCCAACACATCCATGATAGGTTTGTTCAGCTAATGAAAACCTACAATGCAGAAGGCTATTTGACCACAAGGAAGTACCATCTAGACAGGCAGAAGAGTTGGAGTACTAGGGAATCCGGAAAAAAAAAAAATAAAAAGGCATGTGACCATCCAGAGGCCAGAAGCCACATTTCCTATATAACACAAAATACAAAAGCACATTTTCTACAACACCAGTCACCACATGCTGAAATGACAAAGGTTGCTTCAAGCTTTAGAGGACAGACCTGTCCTAGCTCGCAAAGAAATTAGTAGATTTGATGCCAGTCTTAGGCAGTCAAACACACAGCAGAACCATAGTAATGAGGTCTACTCACCCCATACCCAAAAGAAATTCCTCATTAGGAAAGAAGTTCCACTGAAAATGTAACACAGGCATTTTCTAATGTCTTTGCCATTTTTACTTGCTTATTTATAGGCACATATAGAAGACTTAGTGATGGGAATCAACAAGGAAGTGCTAAATCAGGATTTCTCTTAAAGAAGAGAAGCTATAATTCACAGCTTGCTTTCTAAAGGACAACAGTTTTAAGGGCTTTACACATCCTTATCTAACAAACATATGTCTTTATTTTCATAAACAAGCTTTTCATTGGTATCAACAAGCAGAAATGAAAACAGGAAGAACTACTTTGTCCCAGAGAATCAGACACCAAAACCGAAGTTCAGTCATGTTTCCAAGAATTTCACCTCCTTGTTTCCAGTGTCTCAAGCCCAAGAGGTGTGCGTGTTTGCCAATTTAGAAATATGCTGCCACACTCATCGTGGAATGTTCCCTTCCTTACTCACAGGCACAGCAGAGGGTTTGCCTGAGGGGTTTGCTAGTGAACCCAAATCAGGGTGATGCAGAGTAACACCTTGCACTGCTCCATCTTGGTCTGTGAGGAAACCCAACCAGTCAGCTTCACATCCCACATCATCCTACTTTTAATGTCCGTCTCTGTAGAAGGGATAAGCTCACTCAGAACACAGACAAATAAATCATAACTCAGGTACTGATCCAGACATGGACTCACCCAGTGTAAGGACGTGTTTTCCAGGGAGCCTCTATTAAGAGGAGAGACCTCAATACCATAAGCAGTCTTACTTCTAACAAGAACATTTTGATACTAATACCTGCAGGGAAATTTGTACTGAAGCATCATAAGAAGCTATATATGGGCCCAAGCTGAGGACAATATACACTTTGCCATGGAAATATTTGGTTAAGGAAACAACAACAACAGAACAATTACATTCATAGAATCAACCATAAGAAATACTGTTTCCTCCCTTCCTTCTACCACTCACAAAGAACCAATTTCTCTTATGGATTTCCGACAAAGACAACAGCAAAGCCAAGAAAGCTGCGCATCTAAGTGATGCTTTGTGTTATTGCTCTTTTTGTATTTTAGTTCACCCCAGAGGTACTGAAAATTGCATGACAAAAAGTCATTGAATCAGTGTCTGAAGCAAAGACTGCCAGGGTATGAGACACCAGAGGCAGGGTCTAATAAAAAGAATGTGTTCAATGTTTATCAGGAGTGGTTTGGAGCTTAATATTTTAGCTTGCTTGCTGTTTCCCATTCTGTAATTCAATCAGGAACTCTTTAATAAGATAACCTGAGCTCACATTTCACTATGTAGAAATTCAGGTGTTGAAGATGCAGTCCCTTTCTGTAACCTCCTCTCAATTAAATCTCTTGAATTTGTGTTCATTTTCTACCTAAAATCCTGAAAGCAATCTTCAGAGTTAGAAGAGAATGAGCAAGTGCCATTTGAATCAATCTTCAGAGCTGCAGATTAAGCTCCCAGTATTATTTAAGACACTTGCAGATTTAAAAAAAAATATTTTTATTTTAAACACAAGCTCCACTACTGTAGCCTCTAAAGCAATTCTGGACATCAGGGATTGTGTTCAGAGCAACACTAGGTCTTAACAGACTTTCTCCCAGCATGATCTTCCTTGTCTTAACATCATGGGCCCATGGGCTCTGAAAGCTGATCCCAACCCCAGTTCATGATATGACCTTAGAAGCCAAGGGAAACTGTCCACTAGTTCCTACTGTGAAAACTCAACAAGTCCTTCCAAAACTCTCAGGCAGAAATCTATGTGAAAACTCATGATAAGCTTTCAAACAGATGCAAGAGCCTGACAACTTCAAGGAACTGAAACAGCCAGAACTCTACACATGCAAGGTGTCAATGAAACAAAATCACAGTCATGTGAGAAAATAAACCATAATAATTATACATGAGTATCTTTCAGACAGGCAATAAGTACTCCTTGCTTAAACCAAACTGAGAGAGTATACCTTCCACCATACTAAGACTGTTTAAATTCGTCAGATATATAGAAGATTCAAAAGATAAAACATCCTTTAGTTGTATGTTTACACTTGATTTTTTTAATTCAAAAACTGTTCTCCATTTGTTCTGTGTTTTAAGAAGTCACTCATTGTCCACTTATGGACAGTGATCAGCTTTAATGTAGAATTCTATACAGGAAGGAAGCAAATAGGAAACGAATCCCTTTTTGTTTCAGTAATTACCAGACTACACGCATTTATTTGAAAGATAGGGAGGATCTGTCTAGTTGCCAACTCCATTCTTTCAAATCTTTATTTCCTGAGCAGCTTGAATAAAACTCAGCGTTAGATTCTTGGTAGAAGGCTAATCATTTCCTGAAGCAGAGTGAAAGGAAACATTATAGGGTAAAAAATGAAATCTAGTAGAACGTGATGTCCCATGCAACAGCCCCCACCTGCCTGAGGCTGAACATGCTGCTCCAGTGATTCTGCAAGCCAGCACTGGCCAGTGATGCAGAGAGCTCCCTAATCACCAGCCTGAAACCTTCCCTATGCTCTGTACCCCAACTCTTTTCCATGGCTTCAGAGCCAGGGCTTACAAATTCAGTAAGCCATTCTGCAGTAGGCATATAATAAAAAGTGAAAACTGTTATATTTTCTTGCTCCCATCCAGCATTCTGGCTCCACGGGACTACGCAACGAAGTGTGTATGTGTGTATGCACAAGACAAATCACACATATAGAGTAATTCCAGTAAGAATGTACAATTTCTACAACGTCCCTTACATGAAGAGGTGACCTTGCAACACATTTTCAAGCATCAAAGTTTCCTAAAGTAAACAGCTTAAGTTCAGGTACCTATATGAGAAGTGCACATTATGAACAATGAAACTGTAGAAAATCATCTCAGTACTCCAGTACTGATTTTCAGAAGACAACAAATCTGAGCAAAAGGAGATTTAAGCCCTTTCTGTTGTTGAATCTCTTAAAAATCTTGCACTACAGAGTTTAGCAAGCCTATGCTTTTAGCCTTAACTCATTCTATCTTGTCATTTTTTGTCAAACCACTGATGACAAACACACATTCTTTAGTAGTTATAGCTAAATTTAAACCTTCTGCTGTACCTCACTATTTTAAAGAAAGTCCATTGTGGAGGGGGGAGTGGAAAGTACAAAGGAGGAAGGTATTTATAAACCACATCACAGAACTTCAGTCATAAAAGCCTAAACAACCAAAAGAAATATTCCAGTCAGTACCAAATACACAAATGCCTTTTAAAGTGAGATCTGCTGCTGTGTAAGCTTACTTGCCTATCTGCAAATCTTGCCACTACAAAGAACTGTTATCTAAATGCATACAAGCAATATTCTTTCTGATTTCTACCAACGTCTCACTACATTACTTTCATTCAAGCTGAAAAATCTGAAGTCGAAATTATATTCTCTTCTGTACGTTAAGAAATGCAAGACCAAAACAAACCTGGTAAAGCAGGAGAGAGTTCGTTATATCCTCCAAATGAAGCGTTCCGGACAAGCTTTCGGCCATCAGCTCTTGGAGAAAACACAGATGAAATCCCAGCACATGAAGAAAACCTACGTCGCACTGGACCCTCTTCCTTCATGAGTTAAGGTGTTTGTGTAAGGATTATGTTCTCTGTGAAAGCTGGTTAGCATTAGCTGGTTGGAACAAGAGTGTTGCAGTAACAGCCTTTTACCTCACATTCTGATGAGTAAGATACAAAAGGAAAAAAAAGAAACAAACGAAGGGCACACATGAAAAATGCAGTGAAGAGACAGAAGCTGCCAAATCAGCAGCAAGCCAAGCAACACTATATCCCTCTCGTCAAACCCATTAGGATGCTTAAAGCAGAATGACTTTGCTTCATCTCCTCTTTCGCACAAATACACTGCATCGTATTTTTTACATCTGTTTTAGTCCTACTCATCTCTACCTTCTAAGCAAACAAAACCTGTGATTATTTAGGTTTTAAAGATCTATTAAATCAATTCTTTTCCCTGTTAGTCTTTCACGTCCCAAATTTATATTGCACGAAGCACAACTTGTGAGCTATGTGGCTTCCCTATTTGATATTGTGGTACGCTATGGGAATCTGGAAAAGGAGCCCATGTTTTGTGTTACGCAGCCATGTTGAACTTTCCTGTTTAGGCACTTACCTAGCTAGTTTTCATCCACAGATTGCCGTGGCTTCTATACCTTCATTTCTTATTTCTATTTAAAAGGTGAGGCGATAGCTTTTTCTTCTCTAAGATTCTGGCATATTTATATATACAAACCAGCCTGACTCCTGGAAGAGGTACACCAAATAAGCTCCACAAAAAGAGTTTTTTATTATTAATGGCCCAAATATTCTATGCAATGAATAAAACACTTAAATGAACCAACTTAGATTTTAAACATAAAAAATCCCAGCAAATTGTGCTTCAAGACTAGAAATTAGCTGATCCAAACTGTTCTTGCTGATAGCTACAATAATAAAGTCAATTAAGCTCTCTCTAACCTACTTCATCCACTGCACATCTGACACTGTCCCGCACGACACCCTTGTTTCTAAATTGGAGACACATGGATTTGACAGATGGACCACTCAGTGGATAAGGAACTGGCTGGATGGTTGCACTCAAAGAGTTTCAGTCAACGGCTCAATGTCCAAGGGGAGATCAGTGACGAGTGGTGTTCCTCAGGGGTTGGTATTGGGACTGGTGCTGTTTAACATCTTTGTTGGTGACATGGACAGTGGGATTGAGTGCACCCTCAGCAAGTTCGCTGACGACACCAAGCTGTGTGGTGTGGTTGACACGCTGGAGGGCAGGGATGCCATCCAGAGGTACCTGGACAGGCTTGAGAGGTGGGACTGTGCAAACCTCATGAAGTTCAACAAGGCCAAGTGCAAGGTCCTGCCCATGGGTCAGGGAAATCCCATGCACAGATACAGGCTGGGTGATGAGTGGATTGAGAGCAGCCCTGCAGAGAAGGACTTGGGGGTATTTGTGTATGGAAAACTGACTATGAGCCAGCAATGTGTGCTCACAGGCCAGAAAGCCAACTGTATCCTGGGCTGCATCAAGAGAAGTGTGGCCAGCAGGTTGAAGGAGGGGATGCTCCACTCTCGTGAGACCCCACCTGGGGTACTGTGCCCAGCTCTGGGGCCTCCAACGTAAGAAGGACATAAACCTCCTCAAGAAGGTCCAGAGGAGGCAATGAAGATCATCAGGGGGCTGGAGCACCTCCCTTAAGAGGACAGACTGAGAGAGTTGGGGTTGTTCAGCCTAGAGAAGAGAAGGCTCCAAGGAGACCTTAAAGCAGCCTTCCAGTACTTAAAGGGGGCCTATGGGAAAGATGGGGAGGGACTCTTTACCAGGGAGTGTAGTGATAGGATGAGGGATAATGGTTTTCAAATGAAAGAACGTAGAATTAGATTAGATATAAGGAAGAAATTATTTCCTGTGAGGGTGGTGAGACACTGAAACAGGTTGCCTGGAGAAGTTGTGGCTGCCCCCTCCCTGGCAGTGTTCAAGGCCAGGTTGGACAGGGCTTTGAGCAACCTGGTCTAGTGGAAGGTGTCCCTGCCCATGGCAGAGGGGTTGGAACTAGATGGTCTTTAACGTTCCTTCCAACCCAAACTATTCTATGATGATTCTATGATTCATTAGATCAGCTGCTTCTTTGCCCTGACTACTAACATGCATGGACACCCTCTTCCATATGTGAAATTTCCTTCCCAGCTGGTGCTTCTCTGCCGATCTCATGTTCCCCACCACACTTTATTTCTGACAAAATATGTTTTCAAACCTACTCTGTTTGCTGGAAAGCAGAAAAATAAGACACTAATAACTGGCTTGAAAATTAGAACTTGCATTCTCCCTTACTCTGTACTAGAGGTCTCCTCTTCTTACGAAGTGAAACACATCCCAAAAATTAAATCAATGGTAGTGTGAATTTGATTAATCCTCAATAATACTGTTTACTCCAGCTCTTATGCAAAGAAGTTTATTTACTATTTGCAGCTCATTAATTTCAGTTCACATTGACTCAAGGATAATACAGTAGACTGAAGTATTTCATAACCCCTGTGAAAAGTTTTAACTGTGCAGAGTATATGAGCATTAGTACCTCTAGATACATACACCAAGACACATACAGAAAACACTGAAAATAATTTTTCTGATTATGAAACACAGTAGCTTCCAGCATCCTATGAATCACTAGAATTTCTTCATGTCTCTTAACAGACTAATATCCCAATATGTGCCAAGGAAAAAAGATGTAACTGAAAAAACCCAAATATGAGCCATCAATAGAAACCATTATATGCAATATATAACTCACTTCTTTGGCACAAGAAGTGAAAAACTATTTGCTTGAGCACAGGGAGGGGGAGAAACTGGATGAGCATGTCCTGTACTCAGGCCTATCTCCATTTATCCACTACTGTGTCTCATACTTCCCTCAGCTGAAGCAATTCTTGTCCAGATATCCCTGAAGAAACAGAAAGAGCAGATGAAAAACTTAAGGAGTGGAATGGTGGGGTGATGAGCAGGAAATGCAAGGAGGGAGAACACCACTTGTTTTTTTGTTTTCTTTGGGTTTTGGGGTTGTTTTTTTTTAAATAAACACAGCTCCACATCACTTCTCCAAATCTATCTTCTTAACTAAAAAAGAGAGCAACTACCTTGATCCGAATCTCCTCAGAAAATGTATCTTCTTTTTTCTAATTAAAATCAAGAGAGAGCTGCAGTAGAAAAACTTCCCTTACACACAGGAGGAACTGTATCCTCTCATTACAGACCTATCTTGCCCAGTTAATAGGTCTGTTATCTCAGCTTTCAGAGTCAGGGCTATGACCCTGCTCGGGAACGCTCTGCTCTGCTGACACTGGTATCAGGACATTTCCATGTCTTGTACCGTAATGGCAGGGTCGCACAGACTGGTGGGAGGGTCTACCACCAGCCACCCACACCGCTTTGCCTGCATCTGCCTCCAGCTGCTGTGCCAGCCAGTTCTGGGGCCACTACTGGGCATGACTCTGATAGCCTACCAGGTTCTTCCACAACACAGTCTTCTCCACCACATTACATTCATGTTATTAAGAAGTGGCTAGACATCCAGGGGTTTGAGGAAACAAAGGAATGCTGAAGGTTTTCCCCTTATTTCTCTCTATACCCTCTCAGGTTCCTTGACACTGCTCATGTAGCCAAACTGTAAATGAGAACAGATTAAAAAATCTCTTTCTTCTTCCTGTGACCTCTTCTCCATTTAGAAGTGAAATTGAGATCTAGATAAAATTAAGAATTTCAATAAGGATAATGTTATGTTTCCCCTCTCTGAAGCTATCTCCCAACCAAGGAAGCCATCATTCTGCCTAAGTACCTTCTGCTTTAACTCGACAGCAATATAGGAGTGCCAAAACATGACACTGTCTCACCACTGCAAAGGAGGGGGAAGGGACAAGAAAAAACCCAACTAAATTTAAGCTTCCTCCTTCTTTTCCACCCCCCCAGTCATCTTCATATTTAACTTAAATCTGCAATGGTAAAACAGTTAATTACATGGTTTGGCTGTAAAAATTCACTAGTTGTCCACTTTTTCAACAGCTTGTGATTTATTATGACTGCTAATACTTGCATACACATGCACATTTGCTTCAACTACTTCAAAGCAGTATATGTTGCTGGAGAGATAGCTAACACACAACTGAAAGCCTGTTAGATCAAAAGGAATCTGTAACGTTCTTCTCCATGGTGTAATTCTAAGATAAAGTTCATTATAACTCTTGAGCATCAGCCTGTGATATTAAAGGTGTTTCTGCTCTCCACACACTCAGCACCCAAAGCTCTTAGAAACCCTTTTAATTTAAAATTTGATTCCTGAAAGGACACAGAGGTACTTTTAAGAAGTTGGAAGTGCTTTTACTTGGATGTTCTCAACATGACAATGGAAAGGTTCATTAACCACCACATATTAGACACACACACACACACAAAAATAGTCATTTTTCCTCTCCTTCCCTCCCCCAAAATAAATTCAGACAGAATAGGCCAATCTACTGATAAAACCAGAATTAGTATCATTCATCAGGTGACTTTAGAGTAATGTCCCAGGAAGCCTTCTATCCTTTTGAGATCAGTTCCCCGTGCCGTAATAATTGATATACTTAGAAAATGCACTAACATACACAGCTTGGAAGTTTACATGGTTTCGAAATACTCACAAATAGGACTACAGCCAAGTCCAAGTGTGGAAGTTAGACACAGCTGAAAAGCCTGCATAAACAGGAAAGTATCTGCACTCTAGCTTAAATGCATCAGGTGTGTGCCACAGTGTATCTGTACATGAAAAAATAAGATTCCTCATAAGAGAAGTTAAGTACTTCATGAAAGCAGGCATTAGACTATATATGCCACTGAAAGGGAGAAAAAGTCTCCTGGTTTCTGTTTTATATAATACCTGAATCAGTAGAAAGAAGAAAAAAGCATGACTAAAATGTTTAATTCATCTATCTCGAGGAGGAGGGAGGGGGGATAAGAATCCATTCTCAGACAATCTGATGAAGATTTCCTCCTCTAAAGAGATGTTATCTATTGTATACCTTTTCTAAAGAACAGAAGGCATTTCTCATATTAGCCACTCAATCAGGTTTTCTTCAGTAGTAAATGCTAACTGAAAAACAAATCATAATCCCGTGCTTAAGACATTCTTCCATGATAATGCCTAAGACAAAACTTAAATCTCAGTATACAAAACAAAGACAAACAGAAGACATGTGCAATTCCAACAGTGCATGAACACTTTTGACAAAGCCTCATTTTAGTTTTAAAACACTTCTCCAAATGAAAAAATATTTACAGCTGAAAAAAACATAGGCTTATCAAAAAAGACCTTTCTCAACTCTATGGGTATGAAATCCAGGCATGGAAACTGAACTCAAGTATATTCTGAACTATCCAACTGAGAAATTTAAAATATAATAAACCTTTTTATATAGCTTTTAGAAATTTAAAATAATGAACACATTATACAAAGTGATACTGATGCAATAATACAACTAAGTGATATCTAGTGATGCAGATTAAACAAAATATTCCTTTTCCCCTTAGAGGTATACAAGGAAAACCCAAAACCTTCTTAAAATCAAATTCTGTGAAAGCTAAAGGGTGAAGAATTAGGAAGGAAAACTGATGGTGTAGCAGAGAAGACAGAAGCTTTTCAGACTTGCCTTTCAAGTCTGACAATAATTTGCACTGACATCTTGACAACACTACGTTTTCCAGTAGAATTCTTCCCCCAGTCCAACAAAAGAAAAGGTCATAAATAATTCTCTACATGGAGTATACACACACTCTTTGTGGCATGCAGAAAACAGAAAAAGGAAACTGCTAGACTATCATACCTATAAATGAGTTTTATTCAACATCTGATTTTTGCACATGGACTTTAAGTGAAAGTGTTTTTCTCCTATTTAACAAAAAGGGTATTAAAGATATACTTGCCTTCAGACAGCAATATTTGATTCAGAAAGAACACATCTGAACCATGAGGCCAGACGTTGTGTCAGTAGTTTACAGTGGCAAACTTCTTTCTGTTCTCTGGTATTTCCAAGTCAAGTGCAGTTTAGCTGAGGAGTAATTCCAGAGGCACGTCTGAGAGTGGTTATGAATGAACACCAAAGGCTCACAGTGCCTTGCTGGCAACTGTACTTGGCTGCACCTCCTCGCTTGCTAACACTCCTGCTCAGCTCCTCCCACCCAAAGTGAATAGGCTTGCTCACTGCTCAGGTTTCAAGTTTTCATCTCAGCCCTTATGAAATTCTCAAGGTCACAGTTCAGGTTCAAGTAGGCCAGCTCTGCAGAGACTGTCATGGAGAACAAGAACTTGCTCCAGAAGTTTCATAGTACTCAGCCCTGCTGTGCCTTTTAAACCCAGTACCATGCTTTCATAAAGCTGTAACCCACACAGAAAGGAGCACATGCAATTTACTCAAGCCACAAATACTGGGTGGAGTAGCATTTCAGAAATGGCAAGTTTTAATAAACACACAATGACTCGCAGAGAGGAATGTGCCAGAGTATGCATTACAGTAAGAAAGCAGGAGGTCAAGATAATAGATCCAGGAGACAAACTACACAGAGCAGAACTCAAAACATTTCACAAGAAATTCAGTCTGGTAACACAAGCTAAAACCAGATTATTTAGGGGTCAAACGCCTTCCTTGATTACTGTGACTAGAACCTCACTCACGTCCCATCTGAGGCAAACATCACTAAAGCTACTCCAAATAAGTCGCACAATTTTGCAGAACTGGCACTTCACCTCCATAAGGTACACTCCGCCATAAAACTGAAAAGTGACCACCCGTGTCACTGGGATCAGGTCCCTGCAACAGTACAACAGGTAACAATCCAGAACTACCTAAAGAACAACCAGTCCACATGGCTCCTATACACTGCTGATTACAAAATACTTCCTCATCATCAAAAGACAAGGTAAGACAAATTAAAACACCTCCCAAAAATAAGCGAGAGACACCAAGACTCTCCAAGTGCAGAATTTCCATGCGGAAGGAGAAAGTAACAGCATTAACGTTTTTCTAAGACATTAGACACACTCTGCAGAGAAGGTGCCTGACTCCAGAAGTAATATTTACTGTTAATATGGAAGTGTTAAAAAATAAGCCCTCTAGCAGCTACTTCTCTAGTGCTGAGAGAGTGAGACAGTCTTACGAAAAGATGAAGTGAGGTAAAAAAGCATGACATGCTTAGTAGTAAGTTGCTCTGTGTCAAGATAATTATTTAAATAACCATTCTTCAGCTTCTCTATTCAAAGGACAGATATAGCAGAAGGAAACAGACAGCAGGAAGTTATTTCCATGACTGTCTGTCTAGATGTAGAGAGTAAAGTCAAAGGAAATATGAGACAAAAAGATTAGATATAACCCAACTATCCAGGAAATAGCTTGATTTGGAACCAGATAGATTGGCAAGATTTTACTATCTGCAAGCCAAATATCATTATCAAAAAGAAATTTAACACTCTGAAAGTGCCAGCTGAAAGAAAAGTGGGAGCTGGTATTTATGCAGTGATCAGTATTTAACCAGGGGAGTTACAGCCTCTCCCATGCTCAGTGCATGCATCTGCTATAACCACAGGCACGCAGGATTTCTCTCTCCAGCTCCAACACAGTGCTGCTCCACTACGGCTTTAGTCTCATGCACCCACATGAACCAACAGGTTCTTGTGACCTCCTGGCAGAAACATGGCCAAAGAACCGAAGCCAAGTACCCATCTCAGGAAGATTGCTAATACTTTGAAAGGGCTTCAAGTTCACTGGCACCGGACTGTATCTTTCCTTCCACTGGACCACAGTCATGTGTCCTCCCCTGACAGCTGGTAAGAGGAGATGCATGCAACATCTCCAGAGCTTCTTGCACGCTGACTACCAGTGAGCCAGATGAGTCAGGAGCTCCAGACATTTCTCACTGCCTGGTCAAACAAAACATGGTACTGCTGCTGCTGTCAACTGAGCCAAAGACCTGAAACAAATGGTTTTTAAAGGCTGCAAGTTGTACAGGTCTACAACAAACAATCTTTGACTTGTTACCTGCCCCGGGTAGACAGTAATATCCAAGTCTTGTATTTTCTTGGTCATGAGATGGTCATCTCATCCCTTCAGTGGGTAATAAGTGTTCTTTAGAACCTACTGCTTGAAAACATCTATTTTTCACTCTCCACCTTCTCACACATGCAAAAATAGTTACATCTATTTTCTCCCCAAATGCAGTGTCCTATGGATTAAAATCCTAGCATGTCCTTTAGAGGTTTACTATGGAGCAAACAGCCTTTAGTACAGTCTTAGCACAGTCAAAAATGCCCTTACCCCCCAAATCAGCTTCATCTTCTTTCTGCTCATTGTGATCATCATCATAACTGGCAGACCTATAATACTGCTTCCACTGTCAATCCACTTCCCTGCACCTAAGCCACTTCGGTTTCTCAGTCAAGTAACACCATACATTTTCATCATGTTGCAAACTAAATTAAAAACTACTACTACTCAACTGGAAAGGAGGGGCAGATCCTGTTTCTTAGCTCAAGCTCCTGGGCACATGCTTCCACTGCTTACCCTTATCTGACAAGCTGACTTTAAAAAGAAAAAAAAGATGGCAAGAAGCTGTTAATTTAGCTCAAAGACATACATTATTGTAAAATACCTCCTCAGTCTTCCTCATCCTAACATGCTTTTCCCAGATACTACCCACATTTTCACCCTATCTGCATCTCATCAATGCTTTGCTAGGAGAAATACTGAGGGCTGATGCAGCTGAGTTCATGAGCCGGAAAGTTTGCCTGCACAAGTCACTGTTACCCACATGAAATACAATAACTAGAGCTCCAAAATCTTAATGAATCATCTGCTGAGTTGCCATCCTTAAAGTATCAAATACAGTGTTGTCAACACAAGCACCACAGCTATTTGTTCCTCTAAATTTGGATGATGCTGTTAGTACCTGCAAATTAGAGTCCTCATTCAAATCCACAAAACCCAAAAAAGTAGCAAAATCCTTCTATAATGAATGTTGTGAATTTTATGATATTCATGTGGATTTTCACCTACTCACACACTTAAAAGTAAGACCAGAGATTATCTCCCAAGCAAATAAACACATATGTAAATTACTAACAAGTTAAAAAACTAGAAAAGCATATCATATATACTTCGTGACATACACTCAAAAGCAAAGAACAACAGCACAAACTCTCATCAAACAAAGCTATAAACAGACAATATGAATACTGGTAAAAAAGAAAAAGGTCAGACATTTTCAAACATCCTATTACAGAATTTTTAATGTTACCATCTTAACTAGATTTGTCTCTTTACCACAAGTACAGCTTATTATTATATAAGCATTTATGTTGTTTTCATAAAAAGTTTGAAATATGTTTAAACAGCATATGTATAAGTTAGAAAATACTGAAATCCCTTTCTGAGTAGACTTATGATTTTTTTGCAAATGTTAAGCAATCACTATTTCTATATTAATCCATTTTATCAAATAAATAAAGCGGTATCCCAATCTAAATCTGAGTTAACAAGATTTACAAGAATCCAATTTACCAGGGATAATTTGTGTAATGACATAAACAGCTTACATCAGCAAGCAGAGATCTGCTATACAGCTTTTGAAAATGCAGTCCTGGACTCTATATTTTCCATTTTTTAACTGTAATAAAATAGTTTTGTCAATGATTCCATTTTGTCACACATAGGTAGGTTAAAAAAGGAAAACCCCAAAAATAAGCTTGATAAAAGTGTAGTAGTTTGCCCATTAATGGTTAATAACGTTTTCAACTACAGAATGCACACACAGAAAATTAGCTAAATTAAGGCTGTTCAATCTATGCGTCAACTGCTAGGACTGAAAGATGTTTTATCAGTCCTAACATCTACATGCGCTACACTTACAAAAACATGGGTCTTGATGAGTTGTCAAGGCCACACTACAGAGCCTAAAAACACACTTAACGCAATGTGGAGCTGCTCAAGGCCTCTTTCACATGGAGTTCCTGTATTACGATCCCGAGAAGCTCCATAATCAGAAAGTTTTCCTTTGTGTAGGCGAGTTCAGAGCTCCCATGAAAAGTTCTAGTGCTGGCTTTCTAGAAATGGTGGTACCACGAAGAGTGTGAAAGGTTGTCTAGTTAAGTCAACTTTGTACCTTTATTAAATCCTTTCTTGGATGCAAAAAGATAGTTTTTAGGTTTGTTTTGATGTCTCTTGAACCTCAACACATCCAAGTGTTACCAGCTTTTGCACTAGATGACACTTAGGTTTTGATATTCTCCAACTTAAAGCTACTGATGTTTGGAGGATCAATAAGTATATTTTATAGAACAAATTGTAATTGCAGCATTATGATCTGGACTAGCTTGTTCTGACCATCTAGTCAACTAATGATGGGCAAGGCAGAAATAAATTAAATCCACTACAATTAAAATCACAAGTTCATCTCAGGACCAATGCTATATACAGCTGAGTTACCCTTTCAACACTAAAATTCTGAATCGGCTACATAAACTGGTGAGCATAATAAGCATAATCCCCAGCATCAGTTTCTCTGTCAAACAACCTTGCTGAAGCTTTCTATGGAAGCAAGTCTGACCTCCACACCTTTAAAGGCCAGTCTGTAGCTGAAAGGATAAGCTAGTCTTCAGCCTTGGAATAAAGGACAGCATATCTTCAAGAATCTTAAAAACATGATGTAAAATAAGAAGGTGCAACTTCTTCCTGCAAACATTATGCAGAACAATGACAGTGTAAACAGACTTTTGTTGAACAATCACTAGACAATGCTGCCAGATCCAGTGGTACTCTACATTTGTAAAACAGGTCTGTACTGGACTCCAAAAAGACCACCCTCATCCCTGGCTCAGACTACACACTAAGTTCCATCTCACCAGAGTGAAAGGAGCAAGGAAGAAAGTAGTCATGTTTTAAACTAAGAAACCGAGTACAGGAAAACAAAAGCTTTCTGAAATTCAGAGCTATGGTCACATATTATTAAAACCCAGTATTTATACACAGAAGCACTTAAAATCATGAAATACATACCACTTACAACTTCACAATGACATATTACATGGTTCACCCTTGGTTCCAAATAGGAAGCCAATGGCCCAAACAGATGTTAAATGTTTACCTTCACTCCCTCGTATTGAGACTCAAGTTCTCACCTACTTTTAATCATATTCGTAATACTGTAATTAGGATCTTACTTAAAACACAAGCAGAAGACACAAATTAAGCTTGTCCCAGTAGATCTTCCAAGTGACAGGCACCGAGCATGCTGCTCCCTGGACTGCTGCTGGCCAGCCAAAGAATCCAGCACACATGGTAGTGTTTCCCCACTAACACTAAAGTGCTGGTTGCACCAAAGACTGCCTCGTCATAGGTTTCATTTCATTCCAACTCATTTAATTTTAACCACAAGCTCTATACAAAACTGACTTTGCCAGACAGGCTCTTTTATTCAGGCAGCTGGAAATGTAAGTTAGGTAATGGTGACCAAATAGCATCTAACAACATCCAACTGTTAGCAGCAAAAGCTAAGCACCCATGTCACAGCTCCCCTTTATATACATTTAATCAGTTCTTTGTAGACTGTATCATACATTTTTGTGTTTTAATTCTTTTATCCTGTGTCTAGCATGCTTTTGAATTGTTTACTTATGTTACCCATCTCCTAAGGATGCATTCATGTGCCAGTGACTAAAAGTATCTTCATTTAGTTCATAGTAAATGCCTTTAAATACTGCATCTAAACATTTCCTATACTTCTGCATATTCTCATCATACAACAGGTATATTGTAAAGACCTTTGTTAACTGGATTTCAGTTACAACAGTTATCCTCAAGTACTCCATCGCCTTAAAGTCTGTTCTATTATATTTTTCAGGCTTGCACAGGATCTCTTTTCCCCTATGTAATAAGCTCACATTTTCACCAGCACTGTAATTTTCCCATAGGAATAACTACCACAGAAGTAGTTGGTTGTTCTAAATGTGGGTCAACCTCCTCCACAAAAATCAAACCTATACCTCCTGAGTGTACAGATAGGCTAGAAGTAGTAATTAAAGGTTGCTGAAGCCTAGCCCACATCATACCTTTTCACTACTGAAATTGACTGCAAGGCAAATTCCTTGTGTCATGAAACTACAGCCTCATTCCCAGTGGCACTCCTGGAAGACTAAGTCAGTGATGACTGATGCTAAAAAAAGGCACAGATACATATAACCAACTTAAAATCACTTACATAAGCCCTGAAATAATCAGAGGAAAAAAAAAATCAGGAGAGAAGACTTCATGTCTGCAAGGAGTTTGATGTAGCATAATCAACTCCTAGTTTTTAAGACCGTTTTGATGATTTTCCTATGAGTGAAAGCCCTTAAAAAAGCACAACAGTTTGACTTTATGAACTAGTGGGAAGAGCAACATTAAAAGGAAGAATTTACTAGAATATTCAAATTCACTTATATAATTACAACATTTGTCTAGTAAGGGATACAACAGAGTACGTAGAGAGAATAGCCAAAAATTTCTTTCAACGTAATAAAAATTACAAGTTATATATGTATATTCTACAGAAAATATTTCCAGACTAAGCACAATACAAGCCAGAGAACATCAAGTGGTGTTCCAGTGAGATAACAGCACCTTTTAAAAAATATACCAGAGCTAGCTGTGTGTAGCTCTGAAAATACTACCATAATAATTCTTAAAATACACAGATTCAACATGGTAATGACTATCTTTGGTTTCAAAGTTGTTTTCTTTTTTACCTGAATGGTACTGAATGGGAAAACAAGAAAATGATTCAAAGTTGCCTGAGACACTGCCTTTATTACTCTGACAAACTAATATCATTATTTTGACAAACCAAGCTATGGGAGTTAGCGACGTTCATACAAAAAAATAATTCTCAGGAACACTACTCATGGCAGCAACTAAAGGAAGCATAGGTGATTAGCATGGCTGCCAAGAGTAAACAGAGAGAGAAATTAATAAAAAAAGCCTGAAGTTTTCACTCCACACACCATAACAAACATGTCTAATTATGTCCTAGACAGTAAGGCAACACAAACAGTTTCAAATGCAAATAAGCACAAGGAGAGTAACTATTGCTTGGTTTTGGTTTTTAAACAGACTATCAACAGGTCAGGCCTACTGAGGAGTTTCACTTTTGTGGTGGTGCAATCCTTACCCCCGCCCCGCCCCTCTTTGTTGGGCTGCTTGGTGCTAGGTGCGATTCCACCCACATCCCCCGAGCTATACACCAGTCTGTGGAGATAAGGACTGACAATGTTAACGAGCCTGGCTCCTGCCCCTCCCGATTGCTCGGAAATGGTTAAAATGGCCCATCAACTCCTAAGGGCCTGGCACACCTGTGCCTGGGATGTGGTCAAATGGGAACAATAACAGAGTCGCACATTAATCAAATTCTTTTGTAACTGCTGGAAGGCACCAGAAGGCATTTGACAAAAGTCAATTATCTTGGACCCTATAAATGGCGACCACCAGGGAGACCCTTTGAGCTCTCCTGGATCGCAGCGGGCCTGTGACCAGCATCTCCCCTGGGCTGGGACGCCTCTCAGGTACCAAACCCTTAAGGTGTCGTCTGCTCCAGACGGAAGGCCAGGGCGAAGTCCCCCGCTTGAGTCTCAATTATCGCCCGTTGAGGAATGCCAAGGCATTGTGAGTATTTACTCTAAACTGAGAGGGAAATTTTCTTTGAGCTAGCTTCTCTTTACTCTGTGTGTGTGTGTGGGTACGTACCCTTGTTTCTGTGTGTGTATGTCTGTTCTGTGTCCATTCTACTGAATCCAAACACCTTTGTTTCTGTATGTTTGTCCATTTTGTTATGTGCATGCATGTGTATATATGTATATATAGGTACCGTTAAGTAAGTTAGTGTGAATCTTGTCATTTTAGAATCTGAATAAGTCGCTTTTCTTTCTTTTAGTATTTCTGAATTATTTTATAATAACAAATTGCTGTTAGTTATTAATAAACCTAGATTTCTTACTAAATATTACCGTGTCAATACTTTCATCCGCGACAACTTTGTATCCAATCAGTTCACTGAGGGTTTGTTTTCAATAGGTTTAAGCAAGGCAGAAGGTCTGTTTGAAAGCTGACAAAAAGTAGTGCTGAGACTTTTTTTCCCTTTCCTAAAGAGAAGGATCTTTCAGTAGAAGTAATTTGTAAAAGGTCTTTACCCAAAGGTTCCAGGCTTAGATGGTGTATCATAACACTTCTGTGTAAAGACACAACTTAAATACCTGAGACATTAACATGACCATCAGTTTGAGGATTACACACAGATAATGATTTACCATCACATGGACTGTTCTCCCACAAATCACAGCATGCTTTAATGAACTAGTGCACCATAAAATGCATTTTTTTTCGCTTTCAGATTAACACATAAGGATACAAAAAATTACATACAATATTTCAACATGTTTTCTTCCTTACCTCTTTATTGTAAAAGGCACTGTTTTTGAACCAACATTTGGAACAGATAATTAATGTCAGCATTTAAGTTCTTTAAAACCTCCGTAAAAAAAAAAGCTTTATCTTACCATAGCTGTGGGCAGTTCCTGGGCTGAGAGATGGCTGGAGTAACTCTTTGGTTGGAGTAAAATAGGTTTCTTTCCCCTGGCGCTGGCTCATTCTTCCTGGAGTTAAAAGCTGTGATTCATCGCTGTTTGTTACCACTGCTGAAATACAAAATGGATGCTCATTCAACGATGTTATGTGCTTGTGCATAGATTTCTATTAACAACTTCACCGCTATTTATGAAACTGGTATTCAAATGCTGTCTTGCAAAATTTTTCATTCTAGAAGATAAGGATTTCAAGCCAGAAATTTGCTTTGGAGGGGACAGCAGAAAGGAGTCAACAAGACTGGTCTAAGACATGAGGCAGAAGATGAAAACAAAACCTAGGAGGTAGGAAAGGCTGCTACTTAATACAGATACAGCATTGAGCTGTTACTTAATTTCTGAAATCCCACTTTCTTCACCAGTTTTGTGATAGTTCTTGGTTTAACTACCCACAACACAGCCAACCAAGGAAATGGCTTGCCAGATCATGCTGTGCCACCATACCAGAAAGCTAAGATGAACACATGTACGTACATCACAGGAAACAAGTCTCATAAATAAAGATCATGTATAGGCTCTATCAAGGGAAAGGTTTAAAGCAGAAGCGTTACTTTCCTTGAACTTTATCAGTCTGAAAAGACTTGTTTGGTGTCTTCTAGCTATTTGCAAGACCACCAGGCCATCCATCCTGTTTATGGTATCTGTACATTTCCTTAAGCTGCACACAACAAAATCGTACCTTTTTTGATATTGGAAGAATGGCTGACTCTGTAACACCTGCCCTGGGGAAGTAGATAGACTGACAAAAAGAGATCAGAGAGGGAAACAAAAGATGCTTACTAGAGAAGAGCCTGCCTAAAAGATTGAAACTTATGATGCAGCTCATTTTAAGAGTTCCCAAGCTTTCCTCAGTTTTAAAAGCTCAGCAGAAGATCTAGTCTAAACAAACAAGTTTCATTTTCTGGATGGAATCTGTAAAGTACAGAAGGCCCTCCTCACAGCTTTATTTCTAGTATTATTACAGTAACGGAAACATTTTTTCAGCAAAGACTAGCATAAACGCAAGGCAGTACAAAGAATGCAAGGATGCCAGGATACCCACCTGTATGATTTTTCTACATTGATAAAGCTCTGCTCCAGACAAACTATACCCTATGCAGACTGCTGCTTAGGAAAAATACGTGAGAAGATGGACAAGAAAGGTAAAGAGCTCATTTTACCAGTTCAGAGTTCAAGTCAGAAGGCCAATACTTCAAAGTAGTGACCAAGTTTGCTCTTCCTGTGGTACCACCAAACTAGCTTTTTATTCTTCTGCTGATACAAGTAAGGGGAAAGGGGAGGATTGGGGGAGTTGCTGAAGTCTTGGGAAGAGACTGTACCACAAATGGTCTGGTATCTCAACTGAAAAAATAAAAGAGGGGCTAGAAAACAGCTGCTTCACAGGCTCACACAAAATGGGTCCCTGTGAGGGGAATGAGCTATACTCACTTGTTCTAAAAATGTTTAAGGTGCACTGAAGTAGCACCAACCTTCAATCAACTAGCTGAAAGCTGCTCTTGCCATTTAGCTCCAGAGGAATGGGATTTCACAGTCCCTCCCGCAGGTGCCCCCAGCCAGCCCCCTGCTGTGGGCAGCACTCCAGCTCCACCAGTGGGCACTCCTCAGGTGGGCACTTCATGGGTGGGTGCCTCGCCTGCCACACTGCCAGCCACATCGCAGACCTGCTCTGCAGCAGAAATTGCTCTAACAACCCTGCCTTGAGTGACCTGGGCAGAAGGCTTGTTTCTGAACAGGCAGCATGCAGCACTGCTAGGTTTTTTTGAGCTTTAAGCTTTGAAAATTCTGCAGTTTAAGCTGTTGAGATGCAATCATTTCTCAGATGGTCCTGGCCAGTAATTTGGAGTGTAAGCAAGCTCCGCATACAAGTTTCACCAAAGCATGAGCTGAACTCAGTCATGTTAACTCAGTAACCCACAAGGTCACAAGCTTCAAGTTCACTATTAAATTCATGCTCCTTTGTTAGTCTGGAGACTCAATTTGGGTCTTTCAAAGACTGCCAGCAGTGTCAGAAAGGCTCCTTTCCTAGAAAACAGTTTATGTATCACCTAACATAGAATATCCTGTAGTAAGCACTTCGCATGCCTGGCGATTCAAGATGAACTTCTTAAGTGAGCTTTTGAGAAATTCAATCTATAAAGCTGAAGAATGATTAGCAGGTGAGTTTTAAAACCTCCTTTTTATACAAAGCATTATAAAAGTACTAAACAAATGGAAATTAATCAGTTAGGAACATAAACGTCTATTCACACCATAGCAGCCACTAGGAAGAAGTTGTCCTCCTCCTTCAAAATGCCTCATCCTGATGCGCAGACATCTGCTTTGGGGTGAGGGGGAAGACAAGGCAAGGCAGAATATACCTGTTGGTTTGAGCAGGGCATAGCAAATAAGATTACTAAGAGGCTTTCATCTTTTTTTCTCTAAAATACTGACTAATGACCTGATTTTTAAGGTGACTGTAATCATGACTGTAGAACCAGTAGGACCTTCAGGCAGTTAATGAGCTCTGTAAAGATATGCCTTAAGCATCTTATGGCAGGAGCTCTGGAACCTTAGAAGACAGAGATGGAAAAAACAAGGCTATTAGAATGAAAAGGGAAAAAGTACTTGGAAAGGAGAGAGGAGCGGGAGAAGTTATGCTAGTAACAAACCTGAGTTTTCAAGATGCCATTAAATCAAACACTTACCACTTGAAGCAGATCATTTTAAGAGATTTAAGATTTAAGAGATTTTAAGATTTAATTAGTACATATTAATAGATAACTCAGCAATTTGTAGAGATGCCTTGGCTGCTGTTTATAGCTTCTGATAGATTTATTTTATAAACACTATAAAAATGTATGGTGCGTAGTTCACCATCCATTTACTGACAATTTTTGATGGTCCTACAGCTAATTTTGAACTCATTTGAAGCATGGAATGATTTTACCCTGGAATTTCATTACATTCACAGAACAAAATCAACAGTGATACTGAAAGAGAGCAATGGTCATTTACTCTAGTGACCTTACTCACTTGTGAAATAGAAATCAGCATGAATGAATAAATGACATTCCTAGTCAAACATGTTTTCTTATTTGCCCAAAATACCAAACTGAAACTTCCTATTTTGGACTCATGTTCCCATGTACCTGAAAAACCACACGCAGTTTCTGACTAATCTTCAAAGCACTCACACTTCATAGTGAGTTTTGGTGAAGACAATCAAAGTATAATTATTTTTTTTTTCCAAATATTCCTGAGGAATGCCTCACCTACAGAAACAATCAGAGGGCTGGAATACCTCTCCTATGAAGAAAGGTGAGAGAGTTGAGGTTGTCAGCCTGTAGAAGAGAAGGCTCTGGGGAGACCTTATTGCAGCCCTTCAATACATAAAGGGGGCTTATAAGAAAGATGGAGGAAGACCTTTTACCAAGGTCTGTAGAGACAGAACAATGGTTTTAAACTGAAAGAGGGTAGATTTAGATTGGACATAAAGAAATTTTTTACAATGGGAGTGGTGAGGCACTGGAACAGGTTGCCCAGAGAAGGTGAGGATGCCCCCTCCCTGGAAGCATTCAAGGTCAGGTTGGACGGGGCTTTAAGCAACCTGATCTAGTGGAAGGTGTCCCTGCCCACAGCAGAGGGGTTGGACTAGATGATCTTTAAAGGTCACATTCAACCCAAACAATTCTATGATTCTAATTCTTCTCAGGTTTCACATGCCATCTCCGCAACTTGAAAGACGGATTTGGTAGGCATATGCTCAACGTGTCTGACAAGACATACGTTAGCATTGCCAACCATTCCTTTCACTCAAAGGCCTCAATGTGGTGATTTATTTTTAGGCTTTCAACTCAGGCTTCAGAGCACTCATCCAAGAGAAATATGACCTCCGTTCATCCCTTCCTTTACCTGAATGAGTTTAAATCCATACCATCTATCTCCTTGAAGATGAGCAGAGGGTTATTTTAGAGAAGAAACATCAGTTAGTAAATATCAAAGCCTCCTCGCAACTCTTTGGAGAACACATCTCAATACCAACGGACCTGTTAGAGTTAATAATGCATACTTTATTCAATTTCCTTATATTGGCCATCAAATTACTAATATATAGTTTGTCAGGAAGATTCATGCATCAGAAGGAACACAAATTGAGGTCTTTACAGCCAATTTATTTCACCAGATAAAGCAATGGAAAAAAAATATCTGAAGTGCAGATTCCCAGTTGTTCCGTTTCTCTAATGAGCATGTGAAAGTGCCTACAGTCTTGAAAATAGCACAAGGATATCAGATATAGGAAAAGGTTTATTATAACTCAGTTCCGCATTATTTTTTGATGTCTACAATAAACGATACTGGCTAAGACCATGGCTTCTGCACAGATTTCTCACCAAAAAGAAAGAGTTTGTGCCTGCATCTTTCCCTTCCCCACATACACAAACCCTTACTCCCAGCCTAAATTATTTTGCCAATCACACAATCATACTAACACCCATGAACCAATGGCATTAATAAATCTTTGGCTGCATGCACACACATACACACACACACAAACTGAAGTTTTCCCTATCACCACATCAGATCCAATCCTTATTTGAGTATTACAGGGTATACACCTGTTCATTTCTGAAGATGTAAATTTATTGAAATTAAGTGAACCATATAGCAC
Source organism: Strix uralensis (assembly GCF_047716275.1). Lineage (NCBI taxonomy): Eukaryota > Metazoa > Chordata > Aves > Strigiformes > Strigidae > Strix > Strix uralensis. The sequence goes on from NC_133976.1 coordinate 43,397,163, forward strand.
TATAACGAGACAAGCTCAAACATAAAACTGTTTCTGAACCATTATTTCCACATCTTTATTACTGATACTATAGTAACATTTGAAGGTTTCCTTTCAAACTGATAAACATATATTTTTCTCTTTCAGATAAGTAATTTAAAAATATTTATTTTTTTTAGCCATGACTGGGAGAGGTGAAGAATAAACTTTTCCAACTAAAAAAGGTGACTCATTCACATGAGTAGTATGCCAGATAAAATACTTTTCCAACAGTAAATTTTCATTGTACTTCAGCTTCTCAATTACAATACAGAAGAAAACCTAGTGTTTAGCCCAACAGCCTATATGAAAAGATAGATGCTAACTATTATGAACATATGTGGAAACATACTGTAGGAGGGGTAACACTTACTTGATGGTCCATGAGAGTCTCTGTTATCACCATGATGCTGTGTACACACACAATTGAAGAACGAAGAACAGCAAACAAAGAAATCCAGGCCAGGAAGAAGCAAGTGCGCAAAAGCAGCAGCAGCGGGAAAGAAGAAGGACAATGAAAACTGTGTTAGTACATAACTAAAATACAACATGCACCTTAATACCAAAGGCAAGACCTCAAGAGACTTAGCAGTTCAGAAAAGTTGAAGGAACAAAACTGACAAATATGCTTATGGAGAAGTCATTATTAGAAGCCATCACTGTATATGGTTAGTAAACAGCAACTGCCCAACTCCAATTCAGAGTGGAACATCTTCATCAGCAATTTAGTGCTCATATGACTTGATACACAATATATTTTAAGAAATTTTTAGCTGGAATGTTTTCAGAAGACTAAAGCTCTGAAGAAAGCTGAAATAACACAATATCTGTTTCCAAAACTGCTCCACTTTCAGGCAGGTGTTTTGGAAAGACAAAACCTTTTAAGCCTCAGCAATATGCAAGCACCCACTAATGCCAGATCGAAGCCTAACTGCTTCTGCACACAAACACAAACTTAGAAGCCACAGGCTAAGTTAATCTACAAACACAGATAACGTTTTAAATTGCTTAGGATGCAAGACAAGCAGTGCAGTTTTAAATTTAGGAGGACATTTTATATCAAAATATTTCTAAAGAATCATGTTGTATAAAAAAAATCATCTCTTGTCACACTGAATGCATCAAATATAGGCACTACAGGAGAGTAGTTACATAGTAGTAGTCTGTACTCCTTCCTGACATTTCATCTGGAATCTTTTATAAATCATTGCTACCCAAGGCTACAATCAGAGCTAAGTCCCCACTGTGCTCAGCCGTGTACAGATGTAAGGTAAGTTTCACCTATGTCTTAAACGATTTACTATGTTTGAAATCCGTGAATAACAGAAAAGGAGCAGAAAACAAGCATACTGATCAGTGTGAACATTTCCTCCTTAAAAATAAAATAAATCCAAACATGCTGTATCTTCTATATCCCAAACAAAAAACTTCTGCTTCTTAAAGGAGAGAAATCCTTGCCCTTCTTTAAAGATGATCCAATCTTGCCTCTCTGTTATCAGGACTAAACAACAGGAAACATAAAAAAGAAAAATAAAAACCTTAGCAAGCAGGAGTCTTGTCTTACACTTCTGATCTTAAAACATGGATTTTTATCCCTCTCAGCTGCCTAGGGGTGTTAAATTGACGCTACAGCGTGCAAATGTAAAATACTGCAATGAGTATATTACAATTGCAGTACCCATCACTGGAAAGATGAGGGAACCCTTCTTTCATAATGTTGCACCTTCTGGAAGAGGACTTGATTAAACAAGAGAAGCTGAAATAAATTCTAAGTGCACTTGGTAAACAACCTTCTATTTCTGTCAGACGCTAAATTTAGGCTGAAGAGTGAAACACTGCTAAGGGAACCCCTGAACTTAGTAGACAGGTTTAGCTACTAGTACATGAAATGGATTCAAGAATTCAACATTTTTCAAGACAAAGTGTTTCTTTTTAATGTACAGGTAACATACTGCAGAGTAGGAAACAATTCATGTTCAGTCTGGAACTGCATTCCCTATGCTGTTTTTAGGATCAAGAGAACAGTGACTGATAAGAGAGTAAGATAAAGGAGTCTGCAGTAACTGTACAAAGATCCAGCAACCGACTGAAGGAGTGGGAACACCATTATTCAGCACTGGTCTGCTTTATTTCACTCGTAAAGTTTGAAAGCAAGAGAAGAGAACTGGGAAAATAAATTGTTAACAGACATATAGGATCAGAATTTTCCGAGACTCCGACAGCATGTTCACTCGCAGTACATACTTACGCGTTGAAGAAAGAGAGTGAAAAAGCAGCGCAGCAGGTCCTGTCTCATTGCCTGCCTCTCAAGCAGCCTTGACCAAGATACAACATGACACCCAGAGCAGGGCAACCAGCCACCCGAGACGATGCAGGGGCTTTTTACGTAAATATTTTAGCATTGCATGGTTAATCCTATGAACTGGTACAAACAGCCCTACGCCAGAGGCTGAAACACAAGCCTGTCTAACTCTGTCCCTGATCATCTCCAATAGACATTCTGTTTACACACCAAACTGTCTCTGTTGCTGGTCAACCCCCTGTCTTCATTAGAACTATTTGAGCCTGTGTATTTACCTAAAACCTGCAGAACATATATTTCTAAATATTGATGCAAGATGTTAAGATAATGAAATGAGACTATTCTGGCCAAAAAGATCTCTTCAAGTTCCAATAGTCTATTGCACCTGTATCATCTGCAATTCATATCACTGCAGATCAAGGATTCAAACCCCTAAGGGAACAAAAAAATTATAATTTCACTACTTGGGTGTTTTTTCTCTGAAAAGAATGCCCCCTGGGCATTACTGTCCATCATCTCCCATGACTTTTATTGTAAATATACAAAATTAAGAGAAACATGCACTTATTTCCAGAGACACAGCCTGTCCTTATTTTCACATTTATTTAATTGATGGCTTCGATACAGATTACAGAACAAGTCCTTTGATAAGGGAGGTTCTCAACACTACATGATTGATTTAGCTTCTGCTGAGGCACATTTAGTTAAAAATATTACTACCAAAACATACAAAACCTAGCCCTCCTCCCAGTGAAGTTTTAGATTAAGACTAAGGAATAAACCCAGCAATATAAACCTTCACATGAGACAGCACCCATAACTCTGTTTTCATACAAAAGCAGATCTGTGCTTCAGAAAAGTTCTATTTTTAGACATTCACTTCTCAGAAATAAAGCTTATAACAACTGCTACTAAACCTAGAATTTTATCTGCCAACTTGTCCTATAAAAAAACTTGTCCTCTTCCTGTTGAAGATTAGGGTAAAAGCAAAAATGTGTCATGCTAGCATGTCTGAATCTCACACTACAGAAGATAAGTTTGTTAAACATACTTACTAGATTTACAATCTAAACTTACAGCTAAATTCTTAATAGAGTTTAAATGCACGTTTTAAAGCCAAGTTAGAGTTTTCACCCTGCTGAAGAAAGACTTCCTGAAAGCAGTCTCTAATACATGTAAATCACTAAGCCTAATCATGTCACATTTAAATTCAGGACCACTACCCCAACCTGCAAAGCTGATCAGTAAAAAGGACCTCTATTCTATGCTTCAATGGAAAAAACATATGTTTATGTCTACTGATGTATTTAAAGAGCAAGGACTGACTGAAAAAGTTATGTCAAAGGCAACATATTTATGAAATACACGTTTTGGTAAAAATTAGAGCTGACTAGGAAGTTTTATTTAAAAAATCATTTAAAAAAATAATGGTTTGAACCAAACATTCCCATGTAACGTTCTGAGTTCTGGGCAGTGAGGCTTGTTTAAATTAAGGTATTACTTTATGGAAAAATAGGAAAAAGCTCTTCTCAAACAAGAACTCAAACTAAAGCGTTTCATATTTTGCACTGCTTTAACGGTGCCACACTACAAAAATAGTTTGCTGAGCTGTCATAACATTTGTGTTCACATACAGTATATATCAACCTAATTATTAGACAGGAAAAGCATTTCATAAGACTTTTTATCCCTAGACTGATTCTGGAAAGAAAAGCCTACAATATTAAGTTCTGTGATCCCCTCTGCTTTTCTTTTATACACACAAACCAAAAAACACATTAGAAAGCTGACACCTCTTAAATGGGCTTTTTCAGGTACCTCCTAGAAACACCCCAAAGGACTTAAACCATGTAGCAAAATGTCAATCAGTATTCTTCATGCATGTTTGCAAGTCATGTATTTCATGAGTTTTAATCACACAATTGGAACTTAAAAAGAAAAAAATTCCAATTGCAGCTAAAAGTCTGTAATACTGAAAAACCTCAAACATGACCCTTCAAAAAATTTAAAATTCTAGGAAGTGTCAGGATTTGCATACACTTAAGGTCTTCAAAGTTACTGGGTCCAATCTCTCTTAAAATATATGCTTTTTAAAAAAAATTTTTCAGTTTCAATTTTTACTACACTGCACACCAGGATCAAGTATATTACACTACCAGATAAGCTTTCAAAAATGTTGTTAACAGCTGTAATGCAACACTCAAAACTTCACATTGTAACTGCAATTGAGACAGACAACTACCCCACCAGATGGTATTCTGGTAAGAAACGTTTAGCGTAGCCAATCACAGTATATCATCAGTTAAAAAAAAATTATTCTGAGATGACACCTCAGGTGTGCAAGCACATAGGATGAAAGACAGATCTATCTTATGCTTAACCTTCGTCTGAAGCAGACTTGGTAAAACATATAGAGCCTCAATTCAAGATACATTCTTAAAATCATGCTATTGTGAAGGGATGTCACAAAAAGAAAACTAACACGTTTCAAGTTCCTGTAAAGTTTTTTTATATACTGGTTTTTTTTGTTTGTTTGTTTTAAGAAACAAGGAGCACAGCAACTGAATTGACAGATGATACTTATAATACGTTGCTCCTGGGATATAGATGCATTGACCCTGCAACAAATCAAAGAATTTGCTCATTACAGAAAAAAAACAAGGATTTTCTTAATGCACTGTAAAATAGGTTGTCTCCAAATTAATCACTTAAGATGAAAACAGTAACAAAACACTTGATCAAATGAATACCTCCATGTAGTAGTTGAACCATCACAAAGTTTGTCACTAATGAGGTGTTAAACTTGAGCTTCACCTCAGTTACAGAAAAATTTCCTATTTTGTCTTTGGGAAGCAGTGCTTTGTATCAAGAAGCAGCTTTGGAAACTAAAAAACGTTTCCTGCTTCAGCTATTGAAGTGCTTCCACATAACACAGCTTGTGGAAAAATTAAATTCTTAAATAATTTCAACATTATGATGATGATGATGAAGTGCCATAGTACCCACTAGCCTTTCCTGGTTTTAAATTGTGCTTAGAAAGAAAGAGCTGGTATTTTCAGTACTTCAGAAATTTTATAACTGTAAGAGATTATAAACTCTTAGACCTGAAATGACTCTGATAACACATAATTATCACTCCTCCTGCCTTTTCTACTTCTCATTCCACCAAGAAATACATTATTTTTTCTTTTGTCCCTAGTCACTAACTAGTAAAGTGCCAATTAGTAAGACTGACAGGAATACCTTTCTCTTTTAGGACTCTGAGACACCAAGGATCAAATCCAAGAATCAAATGGTTTTTGACATACAGCCCTCTTGCCATGAGAATCTAGCAAATGACAGGCAATACTACATGATATTTCAAATGCATTCACCAGAAAAGTATCAATTCAAACCAAACTAGAACAGATTTAAGCCATTTAATCCTCTCCTTGCAAAAACATCTTCACATTCATCTGATTACATAAAGCCACGTTGAAGTTACTCACTGAATTTCTATCAAGTTCCCCATCAACTGGAATGCTCTCCATGCTGAAAGTGTGTGTTGCCTGTCTCTGTCAGTTAGAGTTCTTCCATCTTGCTACTCAAGATCCTGGAGAAGGAAAGAAAGATATAATTCACTTCCAATGGCCGAAATCTGTTAAAAAGTTACACTCTCTCTCCTCTATGTTTTAAGAAGGTAAATAGTTTCCTATTGTAAACTGCGTATTACCATTCCTTGCAAAACGTGCACACTGGCCGTAAAAAGTTTTTAGAAATGAAGAGGATAGTTTCAAATAAAGTGGCCAAAACAAAAGCTACTCAGAGGCAAGCATTTACTTTTAACTATGCTTGCATCAAATAGAGAAGAGTTACACTGGAAGAACACAAGGGAAAAAAAAAAAAAAAACCACAACCAAAAAACCCCACAGGTTTTGCCCTATATTTCCCCTTGTTCCAGAGTCCCCAGCAGCACACCACTCCCACCCTGCAGGCATGTGCACACAAACTGTGTGGATACATAAAAGCTATTCTGGAGCAGTGAGAGTTCAGGGCTTCCCAGCATAACTCCAGAAACAGCTACATTTTGTTTTGTGGAACTGACACAGAAATTAAATCATTCACGCAAACCAGCACCCTCTGTGGCAGAGCAGGTGCTCAGCTGGCAGTCACCACGCACAGCCAGAAAGCAATGCCTCATTCTCAAGACATTTCCTATTTACTTTCTTTGCTAGAGAATGAAAGCTACAGTAAATCTTAGTATTCACACCACATTTGAAGTTACTGGTGAGACAAGAAAACAGCCTGGAATCAAGTAAAACTCAGTGAAAAAAACATGCCTTAACTGTTCATTCATTTAGTGGGTTTCAGGAGGGAAGCAGATCAAAATGGGATGCCTACAGAGATGCCCATCTACAGTCCATTGCTCTGGTTCCTTCTCCAAGGCTTCCATCAGCAAGAGATACAAGTGGACACGACACACTGTAAAACCAGTATCCCACAGGGAGAAGACCCTGCGGTCTCACCCTCCATGAAGCCATGCTCACACTGCCTTTCCCTCCAGCCAGAGCAAGTGTTTGATCAGAGAATTAACCCAAGGACTATTTTTTTTTATTTATTTTCCTCTCTTCCTTTTTGTCTTGGGTGGGGTGAGGGGGCAGGAAGCAGCTAAATTACAAACCAGATTGCTAAACTAACACTTGTGTAAGAGCAGGGGTAGCATGGAGATGGTGACTTTTTTTTTTTAAGCTACGATGTTAGCATACTGTGCTTAAGGTATACATAAAACTACAGCTTCAGCTCAAGCTTTAGCAGAAACAGATTGACTGAGGACAGAGGGGTGAGGTGGGAGGAAGCATCACAGCCCTCCAGGGAGCCTGCGGAGCACCCTGGGTGCAGGAGGACAGAAGGGCAAGGAGAGGACCAGAAGAGTACACAAAATCTTGTGATTCAAAGCTTGCCTCAGGAAATTCACACTCATGAAAACATCTCAGTATAAAGAACAACCAGTTGTTCAACTGCTTTCAATGTTTTTATTATAATACAAGAACAAAATATATTATGTAAAGCACATTAGAACTAAAAATCCCTTAGGAAGGACATACAGCATTACACACGTTACCATATCATATGCCACTAAAACACAAAAGGAAGCGTTAATAAAAAGCTTAACAAAAACACTGTGTGCTGAAGAAACTGCACAGTTTATAGTTCCCTATGACTCAGTTCAAAGGACTGATGAGGATCTTACTCAAGTACCTGACTAATTACCAAGGTGGTATGTAACTGGGAAGCCTATGGCTAGAAACAGTAGACATCTGAAGGGAGATTGTGATTAATCTGCGTCAATAAAATGAAAGATGGCATTGCCACAGAAAGAGGTATTTACCCCAGAAGCTCTGTTTCCCAGGGCGGCAGGCACTGCAACAGGCACCTTCCACACACCAGCACAGGGATGCAGCATTGGGTAATGTCTCTTGGAGACTGCTCCTTGTCATCTCTCTCCCCCCACACCTATTTTAGGTTCTATTATTAGCAGGCAATTCAGCAACAGCAGGCTGCATACATATTCAATTTACGGAAACACTAAACTTTCTTAAAAAGGATGAAAAATGAGTGGCATTGCAAACAGATGTACACACTGATGTTTAAAGCAGTTAGCTTTTTTTAGTTACACAAACTTGTAACCATACTCAGATATCCAAATAAACAGATTCTTTCTGACACAGGAACATTCCCCTTAAAACAGTTTTAAACCCATCTCTATTTTTAACATAGATTTTTTAACTCATTATTTTTATTGTCAACACTCCTGGTGTATTCTGCTCCTCCATTTGTTCAAATAACTGCAGCCACTACATCCTCCTCAACTCAGTCTGAAGAGTAGTATCATTGGACAGGTACCTTAACATCTTCATGGTTGCCCATGGTCCCCAAGAAACTCATAATCCAGCAGGATCCCAAAGCCTGCAGAGAAATTATCTGGGAGAAGGAGGGAAAAAATTCTGTCTGCTCATACTTGAACAGACATGCAGAATAAAGCAGGTGCAGAAGTAGTTAAGGACTATCTTTCCCCACATTGTTTAGCTTATGAGTAGACAGCCATCTTGGCTTATTTTTCCTGGCAAAATGAATGCTGGAAGTGAACAATATTGCTTCTGAAATATACCAAAATAAATACCACAGAAAGCAAGGCAAGGCAAAAGGATATTGTCAAAAAGTCAAATAAGTATGAACTTGGGAGAACAGATTTATTATGAAAATTACAGAATGTTTTCAACCATCCAAGCCCCAAGGCTTTGAAACAACTTTCCAATCAATGTAGGGAAGGGGAATTTATTATTTATTTGCAAATGCAGCCAGGTTATTATGAGAGGTGCTTCCACAAGTGAGCTCTTTTCTACTTTACCTAACCAACCATTAGATTGGAAGACACAACCTCAAATTTAAATAACCGTCTTTTTAGCTTTTGGGGGACTTTTATGACATGCCTTTGCTGCTCTCTTCACATTCACAAGGGTTTGCAGTTCGGTTGGTTTGAGGCTCTAATTGACAGATGTTCCTACTTCACAATCACACTTTTTAAGAGCTTAAATTGTTCAGAAGGTCACACACAAACTGAAATTATTTGAAAAGAATTATATGATGGCATCCCGGCTAATCACCTATGTTTCTTTTATAGACAGTGGATACAAACTGGCACTTAGAAAGGTATTGCTCATTTTAAAGCAGCTGTACCAATAGGATAAATCATGCCACAAAATAAGCTATTTCTCTCCAACTGTAAAGATGATCTAGGGTGATCAGCTCAGAAGCATGTATTTAAAGCAGAAGGGAAATACATCCCACTTATCACATGATCAACAATCTGTCCCATTAACATCTGTATTTCATCTTAATTTGTTTTAATACATTGCTTTAGCCATTGGTAGTTTTAGTAACAATCTTATTTTCAATTAGCTGCACCTTGAGAACAGGAAAATCCTGCTTGGGTCTCCCATAGAAGCAAAGGACAGCACGCATCAATGAAAGGTACTACTCTACATGACCAGCATCATTTCTAACTATCTATACACATGCATCCTCAAATGTCTTATGTGACTGACTTCTTACCTCTTCCCAACTCCCACCCATTAGAAAACATAAATCTCAAAAGCTATAAAAGTATGCCTCAATACTATAATGTTACATGATTTTCTCTTAGTTAACAGTTACAAAGGCCACAGAGCAAAAGCAGCACAAGTCAGGTGCCTTGGCCATGTCAGAAGCCTATGTGGCAACAAGACTTTGTTCACACCATTAGAGATCAGAGAAGTGGATTTGGTAATGTTCTGTATTGACTTATAAATTTGGTATGTTAACCAGATTATATGAGTGTTTACTCTAGGGGATATGTTAATTTACCTGAATAAAGGGGCTATTAGGAAAGACAAGCCCTTTTTCCCTCCAGCATAACAAAAGCTCCTCATCAAACATGTAACTTGTTCCAGGCATATTAAGAGAGTTTAGCCCCAACTCTATGGCAGTAATACCCTATTGGAGGTATGTTTCTAACATTAAAACCATCATTCAGTTCACAGAAGGACTATTCTTCCCCTTCTCCCACATACTAGCTTCAGTTCAAACACTTGACTAATTGGGAGAATTTGATCAAGATCTTCACCCGAGATGCTTGTTATGCTACCTCCTGTATCCTTACTGCCCCCCACACGAGTTCCTGAATTTCAGCCAAGGTGCAGCCACAAAGTGAAAGTGGTAGAGATGACCCCTGAATCTAATACGTTTTCTGTTTAATCAATGGACCAAGTTACTCGAACACCTGCATACTGTATTATATAGGCAGGTTTTAGCTTTCTCCCTAAGTACTATCACCTACCGTCATTAGATATGGCATTTGCACGGTGATACTGTTTTGTGATCTGTTATAGTACCAGCATACCCTCTTACACTCCTGCATCAAACCTCATAGGCAAGGTACAACCTCCCCTGTGACCTGCTAATGGGCTGCACCAAGCACATGGTGAAATGGCTACTGCGTGCTGATCCAGCCTTTCAAAGGTGAAGCGTTCTCCAGAGCTCTGACCTCCAAACTGATCTGCTAAACTCTGCTGGATGCCTGCCTTCTTTCCTTAAGGCCTAAAATAAGTTAATGCATTTAAATTGCCCAAGGTGGGTATCAGATAAGAGTATATAGCAAATTTCTTCAAGATGACACAGGCATAATACACTGAATTCAAAGATCAATGTGGCAACAAGCATGGGTGAGGCATACTGAGAAAGGAAACCTAGTTGTTTACATTGGTGTTAAGAAGTATAAAAATTCACCTAGATTCTTGCTGAAAAGTAGAGTCACAACAGTACCAGAGAAATGCTATTTACCACAGGGAATCACAGAATAGTCGAGGTAGGAAGGTAACTCTGGAGGTCGTCTTGTCCAAACCCCTTTGCAGGAGGACATCTAGGTGGCTTTTGAGTATCTCCAAGGATGAAGACTCCACAGCATCCCTGGCCAGTGCTCTGTCACCCTCACAGTAAAAAAGGATTTTCAGAGGGAACCTCCTCTTTCAGATTGTGCCCACTGCCTCTTGTTTCATCACTGGGCACCACTGAAAAGAGCCTGGCTCTGTCACCTTTACACCCTCCCTTCAGGTATTTATACACGTTGACGAGATGGCCCCGAGCCTTCTCTTCTCCAGGCTGAACAGCCCCGGCTCTCTCAGCCTTTCCTCATCTAAGAGGTGATCCAGCCCCTTGATCATGTTCATGGCCCTTCACTGGACTCTCCCCAGTATGTCCATGTCTCTCTTGTACTGGAAAGCCAAGAACTGGGCCCAGCACTCAAGGTGTGGCCTCACCAGGGCTGAGCAGAGGGGAACGATCACTACCCTCGACCTGCTGGTAATGCTTTGTGTAATGCATCCAAGGATACCATGCATCTTCTTTGTGGCAAGGGCACATTGCTGGCTCATGTTCAACTTGCTGCCCATCAGGATCACCAGGTGACCCCTAGGTAAGCAGTTCTCAAGTGTTGTTATCAGTGCATTCAGTTCAGTAAGGTCCATAAGGAAGTTAAGGTACTACTCTTGAGAAAGGTATCTAAGTGCTAAAAAAAAAAAAAAAAAAAAGGAACACGTTTCATAAAAATTAAAGGCTAATGGGGATAGGATCAGTTTTAAGAGATTAAAGGAAATGTACATCCTAAATCCTACTGGGGTGATCAAACCAAGGGTCTCAAATAATCTAAATTTCATTCAGCAGTCATACGATAGGGTGAAGGCACTTTCACTTTGCTCCGTGCAGCAGGGGAGCAGAAATAGCACAGAAAGCAGTAAGGGCACAGGTCTTACTTTCAAGGCTCTTTGAATCCAGTGCGCCAGAGGGAATACAGCCCCCCAATTGTAGTGCGAGGCCACAGATCATCTCTCTCAGTTAATAAGTCCACACACCAAGTACGCTTCATTAACAAGCTACAGAGCAGGCCAGCTTCTTGCACGTGACATAATGTCACTGCATGCCAAGGACCCCATGTTTGTTCAGACCAGTTCCGAGAAAGCAGGAACTGAGGCTGAGTTCCTGGTAAAAATGGAGTGAGGCCAACAGGGTCAAATGATTCAGCAAAAGATCTGGTAACAAAGAAATAACAAATTTTCCTCAACTCTTGAACTAAGCATCTTACACATGCTAACAAGAACTTGGAATAATTAAGAAGAGGTTTTACTCTGATATTCTAGAAGATAAATTTGAGAGCTCAGTCAGTCTCTAAGTTCAACTCCTTCTGCCGTGAAGTCAGGCCAAACAGGAGAGCTTGACAAAACCAATAACAATATAGGGGAGGTCATAGATGACAAACTGCATTGTTGCGTTAACTCTGAATTGCACTGTTTGAATGCTCAAAAGTCTGCCACAAGTATAACCACATCAGACTCAACAACTGCCTCACGTATGTCCCCCAGGTATACTATGATCACTTAATGCTATCAGCCACCAAATCTACCCTTATGAAACACTTCCTTCCACCCTGAGTTTCATCACCTGCCTTCTCATTTCCTGAATAAACAGTCCACATGAGAGAGTTGTTTCCTCTGCTTCTGTATTGCTCTTTTCAGAAGGGGGAAAAGAACAAAACAAAACAAACCCAAACCACCCCAAAAACCCAGAAATGTTGAAGTGCTTAAGAACAAGACTTGAAAACATCTCTCATCTAGAAAAAACTTGGAAAGTAGTCCAGATACCTCAGCTATCTTTTGAGAGCGATAGATTGTAATGAATACCAAGAAAAGTAGAGCTAACTTCTGAATACCCACTGCAACTTTAATAATTACTACCTTCAATAGGTGTTCCACAGACAAACCTGCCCTGATAAAAATGAAGGAGTACAGAAGAGGTGCTAAGAGTCACCTCCAGGTACTAAAACCCAACATCCTCTCAAAAAACCTCAAGTCCCAGGTGTTCTGGAGCTTCAAAGCTCCCCAACTGGTCCCAGTCTTCATGACGTAAATTTTGCAAAACTACTCCCATGATTCAAAGGAGTTGCTGGTCTTAATGGTAAAAACGCCCATTCCTTCACCTATGGGTGTCTAGTTACCTGGAGCATTATCCACGTTTCCTCCACAAGCCAGTTTTACCAAGGGCTCCGTCTAACTTTTGAGCATAAGAACAAGAACTGCGACTTAAGGGCACATTCACTATTTGCGCCTTTCATTTTTCCTGCACAAGATGACAAGCTAAAAAAGGTTTAAGAAAACAACATGACAAATTTAATAATTGAAAGTCAGAGAATCCTGCCTTTCTTCTAACAGCATTAGAAGTCTTCTTTCACAACTGTAAAGGTACTACTAATAGCCTCACACTTACACATCCCCCCATATATCTAGTCAACTCATGGTCATCTCAAAGTAAAAAATAAATGTTCTGCACTGTGGTGAGAGGCCAGCTGGTACTCCCTGTGATTTCTTATCTCTCATTTTGGCAGCTGTATGAAGCTGCAGTGTGACACACTCTCCTAGACACAGCCGAAAGGATTTAAGAGATTATTAGTCCTCCACACCTGGTCCTTGCCTCCTCCTTCCCCACCACAGCTGCTGCCTTTCTGACTTGCCCACAGGCCTGTCTGTGCAGGTGCTCCCCCTAACCCTCTTCTCTCAGAGGGACCCCCACTACTGCAAATTATTTTAAACAGATATACTCACGCACAGATTGTTTAAACTGAGCTAGGCCATGGGACTTTGCACCTGCCTTTCTGCTTGCAGGTCTGGCATAGCAGTGGTAAAGCATGACCAAGGGCCACCTCTTAACCCACCTCCATTCCAACCATAACAGCCTATGCAAGCATGGAGTATGTCTACAGATACGGACTTGGCCAACGCCGACTGGAAACTACTGCAGGAAGTGAAGAGAGTCAAGCCAGGGCAAAAGAAAAAGCAATGTTGTTGTTGTTAAAGGTTTTTCTGAAGTGAAAAAGTGAGATAAGTCAGCAGAGATGTTTCCACAGACAAGATGGATAAGTGGCAGAACAATTCCTTCCGTTTCTGATGCCAAAGTGGAATCAGTTGCCATCCTGAGACACGAGATAGATCTGGATTTCCTCTGAGTGGAACTTTCCAAAACAAAATCCAACCTTGCTTTTCCTAAAAGGAACATTTTACTCTTTTTTTCCCTTGACAGACATTATGGTCAAATACAGAATCAAAGCTTTAAAAACGAAAAAAGGACACTTACTATTTTAAGCCTACGAAAAACACTTTAAGCATATAAGAACTAATTCATTGTGCTGAAAAAGCCTCAATAAGGGGATGCTGAAAGTCTACCCGAATACTTCAAATTATGCAGAACACTACCTTCAGTGATGAAACCCTCTAAACATCTTGGTCATAATGTGATCATAGATACTAAAATATTTTAAGTCTCATTTGGAGGTCAAGAATACAAAAAGTTTCAGAGAACTACTCTGAGATTATATTTAAATGACTGCAAGTAATACTGTTGCAGCTCAATGAATTACCAACTGCCAGATGAGCTATATGTGACTAGATGAGTGCTCTTTACCTATTGCAAATAAAGTAAAAAATTACCTTCAACTAGTGTAACATTTCTGCATCTCAGAAGCTGCAGTGACTCTGCTTGGACAGACAGGCACCATCATGTAGACAGTTCACTGCCACATCAAAAGCTACTGCAGCTGATTTCCTACAATGCCTCTCTCTGAGCTGACTTAAGCAATCACAAGCAAGATTCCAGCTTGTCACAATCAGAATATGTACCTGATCAGACAATCATTGTAAAACATTTTGTTTACTAAAAGTTTACAAACAATTTGCAGTTTTAATATGAACACCAAGCAACTCTCAGGCATTAGAGCATGTATTACTTATGTTACAATACCATTTATGTTTATGCTGGGGGATGGACTAGAACATTTTCCCAAGACTGTGTCCAAAAGACTACACAATCCTCTGCTTGAGGAAAGCCACTCCCTTTTCTCACCTACCATCTCTCCCTCATCTTTGCAGGAGTTAACAGACATCTGGAGGAATAGGATGACTGTCCTCCTCAAAAGTGATCAAATCTTTCTCAGTACATTCCTTGACAACACAGATCCAAAGCCACACTAAAGCAAACTCAAATTAATACCACATTCATGGCTATACATACCTTCTGAATCACCCAGCTATAAAAGTCAAAGCTCAGAATACGAAGGACAGACCATACTCAAAAAAGAAACTCCAAAAAATCTCCAAACCCACACACTTCAAAAGAGCAGAAATGTCTAAGGAGGTGACTACGAGTGACCTACAGTATCAGAATTTTTGGTATCACATGAGGTCTCACCATAGCCTTCCCAGAAATTACAGTAACCAAAGCAGATACCAATCTTTATTTTTCTTACTCTCTTAACTCAACCAGTAACTGTCAGTGTTTGA
The DNA here is from genome assembly GCF_047716275.1 of Strix uralensis. Lineage (NCBI taxonomy): Eukaryota > Metazoa > Chordata > Aves > Strigiformes > Strigidae > Strix > Strix uralensis. The sequence goes on from NC_133976.1 coordinate 43,412,382, forward strand.
CTGTACGCTCATGAGTACAAATTATCCTTTCATTCTATATCTGTATGCTACCAACTTCAATTTGATCCAAATGTGACTAGGGTTCTCCAGTTCAAAGCAATATAAACAGTTACTGTTGAATAGAGAGCTGAAGGGGAGGAGAATCATCTTAATGCACATCTACAGCAAAAAGAAGAAAACCAAATTCATAAAATGAATAATATACCTCCAAAATTGAGTCAGTACAAAGGACCAATTTTCCAAGTGGCAATTCTACTATGTTTTTAATCTCTCCTTTGCATTGTCCATATTGCTGCTTCTCAGAACAGAAAAGGACAGCTAACTCATTTTTAAGAGGTGAAATACACCTCAAGAGCTCTTTTAAATTTTCATACCAGTTGAAAGGACACCTGAAGTTTCATAAAGGGGAGAGGGGCAGCTGGTTCTGTGCACTAAAAAACCCCCCAATCTTAGGTGACTCACTAAGACCTGCCCAAGAATACAGTGATTCAGATTCTGAGTGTGATGTCATTTAACTGCATTCATTTAGGAAGAACACTGGACTACCAGCTTCCAAAGGTCTAACAGTGGTAACAGTTTTTTTGTCAGTAAGCACTGTTGAGAAACAGCGTTAATGTGAAGTGAATAAAATAGACTATCTTTTCTCATCCAGAGCTCCCAAAGACCTATCCGTACAAACCACTTTTCTATACCCCAATGGCTTAGTTTCACCAAAGAACTGTGATTACCTCTCTGGTTCCTGCTAATAAGAACCATGAACACACTTCACAGGGCCTCAGCTAAAAGAGTAACTATAATCCTAATTTCTGCTCTAACCTGAGATACATAAAATAGAAAAACCAATGCAAATTCTAAGATTAAAAGTGTGAAAGAAGACTTAACACAAACAAACAAGTCTCAGTCAAGCTGTGCTTCCCTGCAATACAGTTATATTGTGTTTGAGAGGTTTTTATAAAATGGACTTTCTGCAGGATTAAACATGGTGGGTATTTCAAACAGGAACCTAATGTTTATTCTCATGTACAACTTAGTTTTCTTATCTTGGCTGCAGTGTCTCTTCTTGATATTAAAATAGAGTTGATGACATAAGATATGGCCTTCGTTTGGATTTCTTTTGGCTAGTGCTAGAAGGTAGCTTCCACAATTTCAAGATACAGGATATCTGTATGAGAATTTAAGAACAAAAGGTCAGAGAAGTCTACCCCAATAGGAAAAACCCTAGAAATTCTAACTTAAAGTAGCAGCAGGTTCAAACAGGCAGCAATAGTATCTGGCTTACACATCATGGTTTATTAAAAAGATTTAGAAAGTCTAATTTAGATTTCCATTGTTTATGCCAAGTTTAGTTTTTTTCACTTTATTGCTTGCCTAATTAAAATGAGCTGATGAACCTAACTTCTGGTTTTTTAGGTGTCACTGCTATTCTATATGTTTGCAATCTTTCACAGGTTTTTTTTGAGGTGTTGTTTTTTTGTTTGGGATTTTTGGGGGGTACAGGGGGGGAAGTGGGGTTTTTTGTGGGTGTTGTTCTGTGGGGATTAAGCCACAAACAAACATTTCAAATAGCCTTCATACAGGCTTAAAACGAGGACTAGTGCTTTTAGCACCAAATATCCAAGCTTGTCTTTCTGAAGCTACTGAGTAACTGCTGATCAACTTTAATTTGGAACTGCTGCAACAATCTCACATAGCTTTTAGTTTAACAGGATGATGAACTAATAGCATTTAAACAACATAACCTGATCCACAGGAACTGTAAAATATTGTCGCATTGCAGACTTGGGAAGTGACCTAGCACTAGACCTCTTGTTTCCCCACCCATTTCTATTCAAAAGATTACATGCTCCCCCATGACATTTCTTTGGGTGATAAGAAGCACCTAGCCTGCCACAACACACAGCTATGGAAAAGATACAAGCATAATCAATGCAAATACAATTGCAATTCATAGCCCTCAGAAATCAGCTCAATACTGCTGTCTAATCTAAGTTAGGCAACAATAAACAAGCAACTTATATAAAAATAATTTTTGCCATAGCTGAAAATAGAAGCCAAGCCTTTCACAGCTCAAAGCCAAGTGCCCTCAAGCACAGGAGTTAAACATATTTGTTCCCAAAGCTATCCCATTTCTGAAGAGCAGAATGCTTTTTACTCCTGGTACTGGGAGGAGACACCAAGATTCTCCATAGCAAGAACCACACATTATCAGGGTACATTTAACATTCTGCTTCAGGGACCAGTATAGTAAATTTATTCAAGCAGAAAAGAATGTGTCACAGTTGGGATAACAGAGTTCTGTTCCTTGACAGCAAGGGAGCAGTTGTAAGGTCATGTCATACAGCACAGCCAGGAAAACAAAGTCTGACACTTCCTTGCAAGTTCTCTGACATACTTCAGAGAAGAAAACAAAGAGAGAAAAAACCCTAGCATCCTGGACACAGAATTATTCCATTCAGGGCCAAACAAACATTGAATGGACAAGGCACCTCCTCCTGCCCTTTCACCCAGTCTACTCAAGTACTGGGAATTCTCTTTCCCATAAAATGGGCTAAAGGGGCCATCAGATAGCTTGAGCATGTGATTTAAAGTGAATGCTACCCTCTCAGTTGTGCAATCCCATAGGACTGTGTGATACGAAGTTTAGAACCCTCCTTCCTCACCATCTTCTATCCATCCCCTCAATACTCAGCTAGTTAAGGGAAGTCAGAACAGCATGGTGCAGGTTGCGAGAGGCATCACAGTTTGGGAGTCCATGGACGGTAAGAACACAGACACAAACGCCCAGAAGAAAGGATGCAACACTCAGGAGCCCAGCAAATTCAGTTGATGTTTTTACAATAAATATGAGAAAGAATACTTCCAAGAGAGAATGTATTTATTTTTTAGAAGAGAAAAACTACATCCTTCCCTTCACAGCATTACCTCATTCCAATATCGTCACCAAAACTGACAAGAGTTATCAGTTTAATAGCATTTCATAGTTTACTTTCACATTTAAAATCACACGCAATACCAAGATAACACTAGCTTAACCACCAAGATAACATTAGCATAAAGCAATTCAATACCCTCTATCTCTGACACAACAGTTAACTACACCTCTAAGTATCATGTTACACATTTTATTCCCTTGAAGGCAGCTCACCCATGTACTCCAAAGTCTAGCATTTAGGAAAAGAATGAAACACTAATTTCCATGCTTCACAATGTAAATGGAGCTAGGCAGCAAAAGCTCAGGTCTCAGAGCTATAACTGAACAGAAATGTATGTCCCAACTTACTCCTAGCCAACTGTCCCATCTCTGACACTCATTTTCACACACGGCACTGAGATGTCAGGAGAAAAACTGAATGTACCTGTTCAGATTTCCTGCAGAAGTAGCTGTAAGAATAACTGTCACTATGCGTTTCCAACCATGTGCTATGCTAAAAGGGGTGACTGCTGAAATCTTGTGTCCTGCATTTTCAATGCATTATTAACTGAGTGCCCAGACTGAATATCCAAAACCAGTGGTCACAGCTACAAACCAGTGAACTTCAGGAAGTACACTGTACTTACAACTAGAAACTTTAACGATTAAAAACTCTGATTTCTCCATGAAGTCTCATAATGAACATGTAGGAGAATACATGTTAGTTGGTTTGGGTTTTTGACCCAAAATTGTCAAGCAAAAACACATGTAATACTGATTTCAATGAAAGCAACAAGTGCGCAGAGCCCCTTAACCTCAAAAACACCTTGCCATGTATAATTTTTCCTGTAAGAAAGGATTTCATTTCTTTGTTTTGCAGTCCTCAACAGAATTTGGAGAGGGATGACCTGTCCTCTCCTCCTAGTGATCACAACTTGAGGAAGAAACACAAGAAGGCAGTAGCAGTTCTTAATGCAATGGCACATTTTACACTCCTCTGATAGCTTTTAGGGAGTCTTCAACATTCATAACTTGAGTTTTTTTATATCCAGATTGTCTACAACATGCATGAAATATGAAATTAAGACCCAATAACTCCATGAGGGCTAGTAACTTCATAAAATTTAAGTGAATAGTCCCTTGCATATTTCAATGCCATTTATAAGCACAAAACTGTAAAATAACCTAGAAGCTTATCCATCAAGACCACCTAACCAAGATAAGCACAGAAGCATTCCAGTTACATCATGAAGTAATAAGCCAATTCACCCCCCAGAGAAAAGCACTGTGCCAACACTTCATATACAATGAGAATCGACGGTCTCCAAATGTTGATAAGTATAATTAACCTTCACAACCCTGTCTTTGGCCTTGAACATTAAAGCTGAATTCAGCTTGAAAACCAATTAAAATGCTAAGCAGTCTATCCACTTTGGGACTGGAGAATGGCATACTGCATTCAATTAAAAAAAGCAGCAAAGCACAATTGTCTCAGACACCTTCAAGGATCTGTTAGTTAGTAAAAATCATAATTCATAAATAAATTGCACTTTAAAGAGAACCGAAGAACTCTTCAATTCTCCACCAAGACTGAAACATTTAAGGTTGATGAAGGGGACTCTTTGATTCTTGCAAAATTGAAGTTTTAACAGAAAAAATAGGCATAGAAACAAAGGATAAAGATGAGCTAGGTGGGCTATGAAGTTTGATTTTACTTTCTCATTCTTATCTATAACAATAGATATTAATCCTACTGATATGGGCCAGAATTCATTCTCAGCTCGCACAGCACAGTTCACGTTCACAGAGCTTAACTTCATTCTCCCCCAGCAAGGTATCCATATTCATTCTGCCTTTTGGATTGAATATTGACAAGGAAAGTTACTTCAGATTTATGTTGCCAAACCTGCTTTTTCTATGGTTGCCATTTCTAAATTAGCAGGACGACTAGACAGGCAGATGGACCTGGAATTCTCATTTTTCTCTCTAACTGCTTCTTTCCTAGATGTGAAAAGCATGGAAAATCCTGGGCTACAATACTTAATTGCAAGGTAAGGCTTCAGAGAGACCTCACAGCCAAGTAAAAGCCTACATATTGAAAGCTTCATTAAAAAAATATAAAAGAACATTTAAGAGTGGTAGAGTGTCCTTGGAGATCACCTCTGTAAATCCAACTGTCTTTAAAATAATAAGAAACACCATAAAACTTCAAGCAATTGCCCATTTTCAAGTGGCAGCATTCTAGTTTAGACACGCGAAGTGCTCTAAACTGATCAAAAGTGGTTCTGAACTTTTAAAACATTTAGTTGAATATTAAATTTTTTTCATTGTTGAGACAAAAACATTTTTAGCAACTTTCCAATTTCTTCTCACAAAAGAAAACATGTTGACCTGCCATGAAATTCAGATGCATGTGGATCTCTAGCTGATGGATCAGTTTTTTTTTTCAACCCCTTGGTTTTGTTGCAATCACTATGTTATTCTACTACCACACCCCTGAATAATGAAGGGCATAGAAGATTATAGTCACACGCCTAAATAATGAAAGGAACGAAAGATTACAGTAGACCAATACCCAGCCACTTACAAAAGCCTTTCAGAATATCCAGACTCTGAACTAGAGCTATTTTGCATGACAAATACTGTCACAGGTGCAGACCAAAAGTACTCTGCAGCTTTGCTTAAAAGTAAATTACTATCGTTCCTGGTTTCCACACTTTACCACCTGAGCTTGAAATGCACATTATACTATAAGATTTTAAGCCAGGTATGAAACGCTGCTCTCTTAATAACATCACAATTCTTCCATGCTCTTCTGTGTATGAGGCTGTCACATCATGACAACAGAAGAAAAATCTGCATCTCTATAGTGTCTTGTTGCATCTACTCCTTCACATTAATCATCATATTAGCGTTCAGTGTCAGAACAAATAAATTCATGGGGTTTTTTTCTAGTTAAAACACTAGGTAGAAGCATAACTTTTTCAACCAAAGGAAAAATAGGTGAAGTGATTTCTGACTCTCTAGCAAATCTGAGATTATTATCACCATTTTATTGTTATTACTCAGTTTTAACATCAGAATTTTGTTTCCAGTGATCTATGTGCTATATCTTAGTATAACTTCATTCACTACTGGAGTTCAGAGTGGCATTAATTTTTTTTTCCATTTTTTTCATTTCTTTTCACATATACACAATATATCTGCTCAGCTAGCATCTGTCCAGGTATTTACACAAGCTTGAATTAACTACTCATTTTGAAAGCAGCCCCTTTATAAGGTGGCTAAAAGTGAGAATCATCTTCACGTCAAGTTAAACATATTTCAAGCATTTAACTCCTTGACTGCTATTGTACATAGCTGTGCTGTAGATGGCAGTATTCTACACAGCTCAGCTCTCTACCTTAACCTGGGGCTAAGTAGTACAATATACAGAAGATACTGTAAGGTTGCTGCAAGAATCTTCAGCTTAAGCATTTGCAAAACATATTGTACGTAGTAATAAATTATGCAAGATGTATTAATTTGAAAACCAAAATCTTGGTCCCTTCTCAGCCAACTAGCTAAATATATGTACCATAATGACAGCTAAACATAAAAAGTTTTAAGTTACTGCAGGTGAGATAATATCCTTAAAACCCACAACAAACTCTTCCTGTGTATGGGATTTGAGCACACTCAGACATTTTACTTCAGCTGATCAAAATCAAAGTAAGTTTTATGTAATAGCCTCAAATTCCTGACTAGAAAGTACTGTTCTGGTTTAGGATACTCTGGGCTTCCAATCTGCCTGGAACCAGGGCACAGACTTTCCAGAAAATACTGGCCTGCAAAGCAAACACCTGAGTTTCACGCTAATCTCTCCAACTCCTTCCTTTAAGATGGCCCTAGTCCATCAGCAACAAGCTCTCTGTGCAGAAGCTCCCAGAAGGAGTCATTTTTGTCTAAAAGGCGACTTTGCCCACTTCATGACACACTGTTTTGCTGCTTAAGGATGCCTATTAAACTCGGACACCACAGTGAAAAGAGTAGGCATATTTTATTGGGGATAACTGAATAATGTAACAGAGTAATACAGAAAACATGCAGTAAGAAAAGACAGAATAGCGCACTCAAGGCAAACAAATAGGACTTAAAGCAAACAAATAGGAAAATACAGGGTAATGCATCAAATCATTATTACCTGAGAGAGAGCATAGTGATTAAGAAAGATACATCACCACTTGCATACGTTACCATCAGCCAGATCCGCAGTCGCTGGGGAGCCCCGGTTACAGCGAGGATTTGGAGAGCCTGTCCCGGCAAGTGGGAAATCCTACGTGGTGCGTCCACCCGTAGGTGAGGCATCCGAAGTCGCTGTGAGCGGGTCCAGCCTTATATACCCAAAAATCAGCAAGCCAGAATAGCTGGCACCTTTGTTTTGAGCGGAAACATCTGGTTTCACTCTCACATTAGATTCCCCCCCAGAGCCTGGCCAGGGCTCAAGGGAGAAGCTAAGGGAGTTTCCTGCTTATCTAATTTATTTATGAGCAAGGTCACACATCTGGTCACAAGGCCGGACAACTGGCTCCATAGCCTTGTTAACTTACTCACACACAAAGAAGGATAAAGATATATTCAGGATAGACATGTTTTATGATGTTTAAGCCTCATCTTTCATTAACAAGCATACATATTTTGCTAATGACTACGTATTAAGTTAGCAGCTTTGGCTCAGGGCCTGTTGTTCAGGCTTCAATACTTCAGCACTTTAGCACTTTTTACATCAGCGTAGGTGGTTTGTTATAACCTAGTACAATACCTACTAGCACAATGGTTATCAGTTATAAAATATACAGGATTCATCTACAGGTCAACTCTGGCTTTGGCCTGCTGTCCAAGCCTTAGCACTTCACATGCATGGCATGAGCTTCACAAAAATGAACCACTGCTCATTCTTGGAAAACTTTAAGTCACATGCATTCACATCGATACAGCCTTGACCTATAATTCCCCTTCTTCCTAAAATTTTAACTGGAGTTCTTTGAGAAGAGGAAAAGATGCTATATTCCATTGCTATAACTCTTACAGATTCTGCTGCACAGATTGAATTAAGAGCACAACTCTGAAAATCCCATGCTGCCATCATGGTGGGTTCATATTTATTTCATAAAGAGTAGAAAAATGGCTCAATCACTAACAGATCAATAGTTTTAGGAACCACCTCAACAGCAATGTCAGTGCTCCCCCAGCTAAAATCTCTCTCCTAGCTGTCAGCCTCATTAGGCATCTCAAGTGAAGTACACGAACGGTAGCTCAAACAGGTTCTCCCAGGACACCAAGCATGACAGCTTCTCATCATAAGGCTCACAAATGAGAATTCATAAAAGACCAGCACTTCCACTTCCTATGAGAAAGGACAGCCTGCTTCTCTTATGATCAAAATTACTGTCATCGCTACTCAGCAAAACATTTTCTGGGAACTACAAGAGGCATGAGAAACGATGATGAAGGAGGAACAGAAGCCAAGACACAATAACATGGCATCTTTGTTAAGTCTGCGAACGTAACAGAGTCCAAGACTGCAGCAGTTATCACTGCATTCCACCAGAGTATCAGCAGTAGGGCTCCTACAAGTAAAGTCCTAGCAAATAAATTTACGCTGATAACCTCCCCGGATACAGTACTGGGTGGAGTAGAGTGTTACTATTTTTCCTTGTACAGTAATTTGTTTGGGGAGGGAGCTGACAAACACTTACTGACATAAACACCTCCACTGCAGCTTCTCCCACACTGTTACAATAGCATGATCTTCACAAGTTAAGCAGCAAATATTGCCATGCACAGCATTCAGGCAGAGACATTTAAAATTTCACAACAGCAAAATATGCGTGTATGTTGGCAAGCTCGAATCAGTGAACACATGTATTTTTCTCCAGAGAAAGTAAAGCAGAACACTACTAGGTTTCTGAGTTGCTAAGACAGGTAGGATAGCAGCCAAGAAGAAAAACAAATATGCTATCATATGCTTAAATGAAAGAAGAAAGAGAGAGGTACATGGGGTTAAAGATAAAACTATTATGAACATGGCAGAAGACTGTAAGGCAAGGTAATTGTGTGTGATGCTAAACAACATGGTTATCCAAGCAGAAACCTGAGAATAAAGCTGGGATGAAAAAAAGGCATTTAGAGGTGTCAGACAAGTATAACCAAAACAGTTAATGACACAGAGGAATTGTCTAAAAGATGGCCTCAACAGGACAAAAGTAGAAATTAAAAAAAAAAAAAAAAATCAATTTTTTTTAAAACATAGAATAAATTTCAAGCAAATGATCCTATATATCCATATAATATATGGAGAATAAGCCCACCAGAGCTAAAGCAGGCTTTCATTCCCTATGGATGAGCAACAGCAACATTGTGTCACAAGAAGAGAGCAGATGCTGAGTGAAGGTGGAAAATTCTATCTACTACACCCTTAAGTCATAATAGAGAAGTCCCATCATCTCTTCTCTTCTCCTCCAAGACTCAACTCTTGGGACACTTGACACTGAAGAAGGGGGTGAGGATTCAATGAGGGCTTTCAGATTGCAGGTTAAAACCCCAATCACGGACACACACCTTCCTTCACTCAGGTCTTTTTCCAAGTTTTCACCAACATGAAACTTGTTTAGCAATTACTTTTCACTACTTTAGAATTTCCGCTCTCTGAACCCACGGTGTAGGCTGCGGAAGGTCAGCTATAGAAAGTTGCAAGCCATGAAAATACCAGCTGCTCCCTAACCAAAAAAACCACACAACCAAAAAACCGTGTCCCTTCCCTCCATCCAAGAATTCACAGACAGAGGCTCAAATTTAATCATCTTCTCTATCAAGGCACTAAACTATATTCAGAAAATCATTCTACAAGTCAAGAGCTTGCTTCTACACCACTTTCCCCAACACCTTAAAGCCGTATGAATCACAACAGATGCTACTCATCTTGCAAGAAAGACAACTCAAGCTTCTTAAATCTGCGTTTTTAAGATAGAAATATCTGCTAAGCAAGCCGTTTACATTTTAATCACTTATGAGAAACAAACAGTAAAAAAAACCTGATGAAATTAAATTGATTGTTAACACTGGAAATGTAAGCATTCTTTTTAAACCCACAAAAAGGTCTACAAAAATGTGTACAATGAATAACAGTCCAGACTTACATGCAGTATCTCAGACACGTTTCAGCTAGCACTTCTGGACACTATACATTGAGAGTAACGTCAGGTCTCTGTCACTCTAGTTTCCCTTTCCTCTACCATGCCTCCCAGTACAAATGCTTTTGTATATACCATTTTCACAAAAGGTCAACTGCCAGACAATATTCTGTATTCAGATTCTTTTTAAAAAATAAAAACTCATTGTACTTAGTCTATAGTTCTCACGAACAATACACAGCCAAGTTACCCTTTACACTGTTTACTTAAGATGCACACAAGTCTTAGCTTCCTGAAGTTTATAAACAAAAACCCAAGAGTGCTGAAAGAGTTGGCAGATGTGCTCGCCAAGCTCCTTTCCATGATTTACCTGAAGTCATGGCTAACTGGGGAGGTCCTATTGGACTGGAGGGTGGCAAATGTAACACCCATCTACAAGAGAGGCAGAAAGGAGGATCCAGGAAACTATAGACCTGTCAGTCTGACCTTGGTACCAGGTAAGGTCATGGAGCAGGTCATCTTGAGTGCCATTAAAAGTCATATAATGGACAACCAGGGGATCAGGCCTAGTCAGCATGGGTTTATGAAAGGCAGGTCCTGCCTGAACAACCTGATCTCCTTCTATGACAAGATGGCCCGACGACTGGATGAGGGAAAAGCTGTGGATATTGTCTACCTGGATTTTCGAAAAGCATTCGACACAGTTCCCCATAGAATTCTCATAAAAAACCTGGCTGCTCATGGCCTGGATGAGCGAATGGTCTGCTGGATCAAGCACTGGCTGGACGGACGGGCCCAGAGAGTGGTGGTCAATGGGGTTAAATCCAGCTGGCGGCCGGTCACAAGTGTGTTCCTCAGGGCTGGGTGTTGGGACCATTTCTGTTTAACATCTTTATTGATGATCTTGATAAGGACACAGAGTGTATCGTCAGTAAGTTCACAGATGACACCAAGTTAAGCGGGAATGTTGATTGCACGAGGATAGGGAGGCTCTACAGAGAGACTTGGATAGATTGGATCGATGGGCCAACGTCAACGGGATGAGCTTCAACAAGGCCAAGTGCCAGGTCCTGCACTTGGGCCACAACAACCCCCTGCATGGCTACAGGCTTGGGGAGGTGTGGCTGGAGAGCTGTCTGGAAGAAAGAGATCTGGGGGTTCTAATTGACAAGCAGCTGAACATGAGCCAGCAGTGTGCCCAGGTGGCCAAGAAAGCCAACGGCACCCTGGCTTGTGTTAGAAATAGTGTGACCAGCAGAAGTAGGGAGGTGATAGTGCCCCTGTACTCTGCACTGGTGAGGCCACACCTGGAGTATTGTGGCCAGTTTTGGGCACCTCAATACGAGAGAGATATTGAGGTGCTGAAGAGAGTGCAGAGGAGGGCAACGAAGCTGGTGAAGGGCCTGGAGAACAGATCCTATGAGGAGTGATTGAAAGAGCTGGGACTGTTCAGTTTGAGGAGGAGGAGGCTGAGGGGAGACCTCATCACTCTCTACACCTACCTGAAAGGACATTGTAGAGAGGTTGGTGCTGGTCTCTTCTCACAGGTAATTAGTGACAGAACAACGGGGAACAGCTTTAAACTCCAACAGGGGAGGTTCAGACTGGACATTAGGAAAAAAATTTTCACAGAAAGAGTGGTCAGACAGTGGAATAGGCTGCCCAGGGAGGTGGTGGAGTCACCATCCCTGGATGTGTTTAAGGGTCGTTTAGATGAGATGTTGGGGTATATGGTGTAGGGGAGAACTTTGTAGAGTAGGGCTGATGGTTGGACTCGATGATCCCAAGGGTCTTTTCCAACCTGAATGATTCTGTGATTCTGTGAAAAACTAAAAGATCCAGAGATTTGAGAGGCTTGAGCCTCCCACTGCTACTGAGCAACACCGAGTCACCACTGTGTTACAGAAGAGTTACTGGTCTCTTTCTGAAAGCAGACTAAGCCATGCAGTAGTGTAATTTCTCTGCTGGATCTTCAGCAACCTGAACATAAGATAGTGTTATCAGTTCTGCTGAAGAACAACAGATGTATTGGACACAAAGAAAAGATTTTTAACTGTTCACGTCATGAGAACTGTCATGCTGGTAAGAATTTCAGAGGCATAAAGAATTCTTGTACCTGTAATGAGGAAGAAGGATTAAACAATTTATTATACAGAATAATTAAGGAACAGAGTTCAGAAATAAATCCATGTAAGGGAAGAAAGAACCACTACAATGCAGGAAGGTAAGTAGAGCAACATCTGCAACATATTTTTCTAAGCTTCCTATTGGAAAATATTTAATCTACATAGGATGTAAAGATAAGTAATTTATTCTATTTTTGAGTGAAAGACGACAGGCTATACTTGGAAGCATTCACAGAATAGAGCAACTGAAACAGTACAGCTGAATGTTGACTTTTGCCTTATTTTATTCATGCCCTGATTCCATCTATGCTGCTTATGACAACTAATAAAACAGAGGTTATTTCAGTATATTTACATTACAAGGTAACACAAGTCCTGTTCATAAGTGGGTTGTATTTACAAAAACATTGGTCACAGAGAAAAGTGGCTTAAAATATGCAAAACACAACCAGTTTTCTTAATTTCATAAAGAGGGATCAAATATCATTTGATAGTTAATAAAATAGTCAAAAACTATGCATAAAAAATTTGTTCTGGACACTTTTTATTAACAAAAAATAGATATTTATACTCAATAAACGCTACAACATACATTCGCTGGTTTATTATGCTTGAAAATAATAACCACTTACCAGATCTTTAATCTTCTTTTTCGTAAAAATCAAGCTCTGTTTGGGAAGAAAGTAGAAATCAACAATAAGATGTAAAAGGACAACTTTTTACAGTTCACTGAAGACATAGTTCATATGCCAAAAACAGGGGAAAAAAATACTAAAGGTTGTTTTAGTTCAACAAGAACATGGCTCTGAAAACCAAAGTAGCATGATTTGTAACCTGTGATCCAACAGCGAACAGAAGTCTTCTACAAATTTAAAAAATAAAACAAAGCAAAACCACCAAAATACAAACCCTCTCACATGACCGGCCTCATTTTCTTACACCAGTTCTTAGTTTACACAAGAAGAAAGCATGTTTTCCTGTTCCAATCTGAGAACCAAATGGAGTTGATGACACTGAAAGGAACCGATCATTAAGCTTCAAAGAAAATACTACTCTTACGCATAAGGAGGAATATCAAGTGCTGTTCCTTAAAGCACTGACAGTAAGCGTGTATAGTTAATATTTAATTCAAGTAGCTGACATGGTACAGACCCATCCGTACACTCTCTCAGGTTTATTTTTCATCAGTTCTTCCCTCATTTTATAGGGCAGTTCGTTGCTCTCCATTCTGTTTTCTACCTTGATTAGCATGTATTAGCTTTCTACTTGGTGCTTCTTTGCCTCTGCAGGCTTTCTTTTCTAATGAAAGGAGAACTTTTTTCATCAAGGGAGAACATTCATTCTTGATGATTTCAAAAATCTATCCTAAAACCTCTCCTTATACACAGTAATTTTGTGCATTATTCAAATAGATAGAATCGGCATTAGTGTAGAGGAGGTTTCTTTTTACTAGTAAATATCACAGGCCTTAAGCACATTTTTCCTAATGATTTTCTATTCTGGTATTTTAATGTAGTTGTTTGCATTAAGGCTGATTCAGTCTCTTCTCAAGGCAGCACAGGTTAGTGACAGTTAAGTATTATAACAATCCTATTTGCAAGTTAGAATCAAGGTACTGTCTTTAAAAACAGCAAGCAGTAAATCTTTACAGGTAGGCTAGTGTGGGGTCCTTCATTCTGCGTATAAAATGATTCAAATGTTAGTTTATTGGCTTTTCTCTACAATCACAAAGACTACGTTTTAATTAATGATGAGATTTTCATTTCATCACAAAAGAAACATTATAAAATTAGAATTTCAGTACAGGAAATATGTACTAATACATGAATCTTCCAGTCTCCAACAGGTCATAACGGACAGCTTAGCAAAATCTTCAGTGTAAATTTTGAAGCTAGAATTATGGGCTTAGAAATGCAACTTCTCATGTATGGTGCAGACTCAACTTCAAAATTTTTTTAAAACACACTAATCAAAGCAAAGAGGTGCCCTCAAAGTCTACAGTTTGCATCATACGGATTAATCAAAGTTGCTTTTTCTAAAGGAGACTGCAAATAACATGAAGGATTTCAGGTCACAGCTACCCCTACTGTTGCGCTAGCCTAAAGACCTAGCTGAGAGCCCTGCACTGACAACTGCCAGCCAGCAGTTTATAGGAGGTTATCTGCTTCTAACACACTACTAGTACTCTTCTTTTATACACACAAATACATATATGCACACTGGCAAATTATGTTCTACAGGTTAAGCAAGTCCTTGCAGTAAAGCAGGTACTACACAGGCAGTGTCTGTATCACACACAGACAGCATATATTACTCTAGCGTGGCAAGCATATCACTTAAAAAAAAAAAAAAAACAAAAAACAGTCCCCTAGCCCAGCCAGTAGTCCTCCACAGTGTCTGAGCTATCTGGAGGGAATGCAAAATTATGATCATGGACTCTTCTAAAACTATAATCTTCTGAAAACAGCTAAAGCCATGCTTAGTCAGATGGTACCTAGAGTTAGAAGAAATGAGACAGAAAATTCCCTGCAGCAACTTAACCACGATCTGTGTAGGAGACCAACGCAGGAGAGAGATGGTAAGTAACCAAGGAATAGGTACAGGCAGGGCAGCTAGAGTTGCAGGAGAAAACAGACAGGTCATGTATCACAGGAAAAAACAGTAATCCCAGATGTCTTTTCCTCAATAAAGCTAACAAGCAAAAGGCCCTCACCATCCTACTTATGCAGAGATGGGGTGGAAGAGAAGCAAAAAGGCCACCTCAGCATTGGCAGAGGCCACTAGGTTAGGAAAGTGATGCAAGTTTTCTTCACTCACAAAAAAGATACTCCCCCACCAGCAATGGGCACATGACATCCATCTTACAGCTACGAGCAGCTACAAGCAGCACGGCCAGATTTTCAGTCACGCTGAATTAACCCTACCTGCTGCTTCACGTAAGAATTTAACAGCCTTCCTCGATCCTCCTTCTGCCCCCCTCCTTTAACGTTACCATAACTTTCATGACATTGCCTGAATTGGAAATGAGTACGATCAGGGAGGAAAAAAGAAGGCAATACCACAGAGAAGCACAGAGCATTGTAAACCCTCCCCATAAGAAATGGAAATAGCAGAAGAGCACATACCTTATTCAGAGAATTACTCATGGTCCAGCATGTGGAGAGCTGGAAATTACACAAGTCTAAGCACTATTACTGATCCTGAAACTTCCCTTGTAGACCTTGGATTTTAGCTCCCTAATACAAGACCTAAATGACTTCCCCCAGACCTCTCTCTTCCCACCCCCCCAAATGTTAAGAATAAGCATTAAGGGAAGAGAGCATTTTTGCATTAACTTCTGCTGCAGCATAACCTGTTACTCAACTATACAGCTCACATTACCAAAATTTAACGTATTATCCAAAATCAGATACAACCTGGTATACTATACTCAGAATAAATGTACGTTGGCTGTTCAGTGCATGTAACAAGCCCACAGAGACTAGTCAAAGCCAAATTATCACTGCATTTGCCTCAGGTCTACAGTGCAAAGACTTTTAACAAAGTTTAGCTAAAGTGCTGTACCTCCACATGCCAATGTTGGTGTAATGGCTGCAAAGAGACTGAACTATTAGGAACAATGAATTCACACTGAGTTGATGCCTGATTCTGACCCAAGCCTACAGAACTTTTCCTCTGCAGTTTTTCCTCCCAATCACATTAGCTATTATTTGAGGTCTTCCACAAATACTTTTAAAGCTTTTTTTTAATTTTTAACTCCGTTTCAGCTTCTATGCAAACTTTGTTTCCTTCAGACTTGGATTAAACATAAGTGATTACTCAAAAACTGTTTCCTAGAAGGAACAATAGCTGTGTCTCTTTTCTTCAGTTCTTGTCATTTTCACATTAGTATTTCAACTCAGGTCCACCTATTTATTTCTAGGACTAGTATATTAGAAAAAGTTCAAGTTTCCCTTAGTTTCCCTTGATCCTATACGCATCATCCTAATATCTGTGGATACTGTATTCTGTATTTATACATGGATTCTGTATTAATAAGATCAGCGCATTTTAAGTATTTAAAGTATATATTTCTTTCTAAAAGTTACTCAGTCTTGTAGATTGTAACAAAAAATAATTCAGCAATCTTAAGTGTCCACCAGTCCCTCAAAAAGAGTAGCGCAGCAGTTTCCAGGACTAGTGTAAAAACACAGTAACACTGGCACTAGTCATATTAGAGCATAGAGCAGGTGACTTCTCCCAAAACCATTAAATTATACTATTCAGGGGAAAAGAGGCCCACTTCCTGAAGTGCTTAGTGAACTTCACAGGCTCTCTTCACCTGGAAATGACCAAAGCCTGGAATAAAGCTTCCCTGGTCACTCACACCACCTTCACCCAGCACAACTCTTACCAATTACATTTAGTTTAGCTCCCAGTTGTAACTCCATGGAGCCAGCGTTCAGTAAAGCACACATACAAATGCAGCTTCACGTTCAGCAGCCAGGCTGCAGGTGGCAATACAGACATAGAGTCGGCCCTACTGCCATCTTCCTATACAAGAAGCACAAAGACTATCTGTGCCTGTCTACAGGGCGGGAGATACACCAATGGTAAACTGCTTAAGAAACAACAAACAAATGAATCCATCAAGCAAATGAGCTGTCTCATCTTCATGCTACACATGTGAGGGTGGGGATGTGGAGGAAGAAAAAGTTAAATGGTTCACACTCAGAGTCAGTCCCAACTAATATAGACCGCATTATATACATCAAGTCATAATACATCTGTTTCAACCAAAACATTTTTCCATGCATTATGCAGTTGATTGCACTCCTCTAAATGGGTATCTAAACTGGCTCAGTTCAGTTCAGAGACACAAATGAACTTGCTCTTGTGATTGCTTTCCACTGGAAAAAATACTGAAAGAAACATCATGAGAGCTCTCAACTAGGCAAAAGAAACTGCTTACATCAAAAGCCTTATAACAGAGCCCTTATCGGACAAAGGTAAAGTCACGCAAGGAAGGAGACTGGTGATCTTCTAGAGCCGTGTTAAATATTTGTTTTCGGGCTGTAGTCCTTCTCTTAGCCTAGTTCTCCAGTGACAAACAATGGTAAACCCACTCTCCTGGTACAGTACGGCACTGCAGGATTTGACTCCCACAACTGCAAAACAACGAACTGCAGTTTATACAGACTCATTGGTTTAATGTCTAAACAATATCCTAGCTATCCCTTCTGTGTTTAAGAACAGCATTCGCTTTATGTAGCCTAAAGGTTCACAAGTTGCACTAAAACCTCCACTGCGAACAAACCGTTCCCTGCTTCTCCTCTCGGCAGCACCAGTGTCCCACCGCCCGAGGAACAAGACTCCTACCCTGCTCCTTTTCACCACGGGTCCCCACACATGAGGAGGAGCATGCCACAGGAGGTCCCTCGGGCAGCCATCTCTGAGATGGGTCTGGAAGGAACAGCTTGCATGGCAGGTGACAAACTCATGGAGATTTATTTCAAAAGCTTTATGTGACTGGGAGCAGTATTTTTGCCTAACTCCAGGCATCCACTCTACAGTATTTACGTCACCTGGAGAAACAGACCATGGAGGGCCTCTCATGCTATGGCCTGCTTCAAAGAAAAAACAGTGGCCCATAAGCAGGTATTTACATCGGAATTAAACGTGCAAGAATGAAAAAAATACGTTATTTAGTACTGTAAAGGGCTTATATCTGTCACCACATATTCTCACACCAAGTGATCTTTTCCACTGTACCGCAACTAGACAAGGGAAGCTAAGCTTTCAAGTAAACATGTTTCTTAATTCAGTGCCACTTGAGGAGTATCTAATCACAGACTTACAGCATCATCATACTTTTTTTTTAAACTTGTGAAGACTGCAAGACCGTAAAATCTGAATATATTAACAAAAAATGAGATCAGTCAATGCAATATGTACGCAAACATTGCCGAAGTTTTACCTAAAAAAGTACTCACTTTGCCTGGAAAAGCATCCTTTTTACTATATGTCTTAACAATAATTAGAAAAAAACCCATGTAAAATTTCAAGCCAAGGAACTTGCTGTGTACCTGGCAAGAAGTGTTTAACGAATCTTAAAATGTCACAATTCTCCTTTAGAATACAGCCAGTAATCTTTTATAATTCATGAACTAGACAGCAACTGAACCTATAATTTACCACAAAAAGGCTGTTTTCTTTAACTTTCTAAATCATCTGTAAAAAACGCAACATCTAAAGAACATCTTTTTGCAGAAAAATATGCCGACTGAGATGAGGCCTTCTGTAGGTACATAGAAAAAGACTTACTGTAGATGAGAAAGCCAGGTTTGGAATGATGCTTCTGCCATTTGAAGAGTCAAGTAAATCATTTACAGGCCTTATGTGTTACTTTGGAGGGGAAAGAAAAGGTGAAAACTATCTTTTAATTTATTAAAGGTACTCCTAAGATAAGTAAAGCTCAAGCCACAACCAAATAAGTACCCAACCCCGTTCACTAGACCGCCCACTTACTATCAGCTTTAAACACATGAATTTTAAAACCAATCTATTTTCTTCTGATGTGTAATTCCTTAAATAGCTGAAACTGTCAATCAAAGAAGTCACCTACAACATGCATGCTTCCCTAAGTTGTGCAAGAACACTAAATCCAATAAAAACATTTTTTTCACATGTTTAAATGACCAGTAATATAGCTGCACTCCCAAGTCCAAAGCCTTTTAAAAATCAACCCACTCGGCTTTTAAAAAAACCTTCGAAATACCATGGCTTCTGCTTGCAGGGAAGTAAAAGATAACTCTAGAAAAAACAAGCTGTTTTCCTTTATCTCAACTGAATAGTCATATTAACAGCTTCTGCAGTACTACAAACACTGGGTGACAGGATTACTGCACTGGAAAATGTATGAACATACAGATAGCATATGAACTAGCCTGAACTTAGATGCAATGAGAACACTCCCAAATGGATGAATGAATAGTTGAATGAAAAAAAAAAGGAGGAAGATCCGATACACACACTCCACTCTTGTACTGTGTCAAAGTCACTGGAACCTTAAGAACTTCCCAAGAGACAGATGTAGCATTTTTAGTGGATGAAGGATCAGTGCTGCACCCTGTGCTGAGGGAACAAGCTGAGATAAAACCTCACATCCACAATTAAGAGTGTGAAGAAAACAAGGTTTATTTATTCCTCTCCTAACACCAGAAGTCCAAGCTATGTCCTCAAAATGAAAATCTCACATCCCAAATGCCTCTTACCATCTGTCAAACACTTTTAGCTGTTCTCAAGAGGCTTCTTATGCTACTATATACATTACATCTGCAACAGATTTTCTTGTTGTAGAGTACAGATGGAATAAAACATTGTTTTATAACAAACAGAACAAAATACTGCACTGGATTTCAACTGTGTACACTCCAGAACCAGTTACTCTGAATAAAACACTTCTGAGTAATATATCTGCTGCTAATCAGTGCCCTATTACGAGCGCTACTTCCTAAACATCACTTGCTCAGTTTATAGGGTTCAATACTGCATATATGCCTTCCTTCTAAAAGTCAATGACAGTCCTCAAAACACCAAGCTCCACCAAGTCCTTCTTCTACTGTGGTATGAAATTACAAAAATGAATTGAGACAAATTACTGGAAAAGCATGCAACTTGCTGTTCACACGAGCTAGCCACATGTTTGTTATAAGATAAAGCTACAGAGCGCTGCTTCTACTGTGTCTACACTGATGAAGTTTCTTAGGCAGAGAAACCATCTCTTTGATAAGTTAAATTATAAAAACATTTCCAAAATGATGCAGATTCTTTAAGTTCAGCGTCAAAGCAAGTCAACAAAGCAGGAACAATATATCTCAATCTCTATTTAAATCCCCAATATCGTGAAAGTGAATGTTAATTTTTAAAAGTAAAAACTTATTTGTTCTCCTTTCTGGTTACAATTAGACCCTTCAACATCTAGAAAACTTCTGAAAGTAACATTAGTCTCAATATTTGCTCATACATTTTTAAGAGAAGCAAGAGGCTTACAAAGCCCTTTACATTGCTCCAGCTACAAGCTCTGAGTACGACTCTCCACTCTGTTAGCAAAAGAGCTGTAAGCAGCAGAGGGAAAGAAGGAAACTATTGACAGGCTGAAGTTAAACAGGACAACAGCACAAGAAATCACTCAAGCAAAACCCAGAAACAGTCCTCTAAAATGAATCAAAGCCTTTGAGAAAAACTTTGGTTGTTGCGGGGTTTTTTTAAAAAAAAAACAACCACCAAGACTGTGCCCATCCCCTTTTAGATCTTAAAAGAGATGTATTTCCAAACTATATTACCATCAACTACCTGTTATAACAAAAGTTAATTGAAAAGGCTGTCCAACAAAATAGAAAAGCTTTATTAATTCAACAGCATTATGACCACATCAGAATGGAAAGTGGGAAAAAAAAAAGATGACAGGTCACTCGGTAAAGAATTACTTTGACATTTAACAGTACTTTTTTTACTTCCTCACCAATTTACCGTAACAGTCTAGATGAAGAACTACGCTGTTTCATTTCCTGTAAAAACAGGACTGCATAAATACCTGCCTCAGAAAGCTTTCAGCTACTGCTCCTCTTCTCCCCAACAGCGCATCTGCCATTAACAGCATAGTGTATTATGAACCACAATTCACCTGACCAAGATTTCCACATTACAGTTTGGGGAATAGGATCATCAACTTCCCTGTTTGTACTGTTTCTATCACATTGCATATACTGAAGAAAAACCCACACTTTTAGGTAGTAAGACTATCCTGTTTCCCAGAAAATAGCTGTCACTATTTCTGCAACAAAGGTCTTTTTCCTGTCTTCCTTTATAATTCTCTGGTTTGTTGAACACTAAAAGTTGTTCTTCTTTGTTCAATCACAAATTTGAGCTTGATCTAGGTTCATTT
Source organism: Strix uralensis (assembly GCF_047716275.1). NCBI lineage: Eukaryota > Metazoa > Chordata > Aves > Strigiformes > Strigidae > Strix > Strix uralensis. The sequence goes on from NC_133976.1 coordinate 43,433,517, forward strand.
AAAAAAAAACAAAAAACAAAACCCCCCAAAAACGCTGCCTGGCCCATTGGGAAGTTTTAACTATATGATGGCATGTAATTTCTGCAACAAATTTATTTTCTGTGCCAAAAGAGAAGCCCAGGAGACTAACAGATAAATTATTTGACAGATAGCCTAAAGTGACAGAGATTTTGTGAAAGGGAGAAAACCCCTTAGAAAACTCCCCTGCAGGCTTCAGGAAACAGAAGTTGTGGGAAATGAGGGGGGGGGGCGGGGGGGGCAGGTGGTCCATGAAGAAATGAAAGCCTAATAACTGACTTGATACTGTTTATTAAATCTTGGCTGAGTGATCTATGCAAAGATTTATTGGAGGGAGGGGGGGCTGGAACACAACTTCACAGAACACAAAACATGCATAGTTTCTTGTACTAGGTAATTGCACAAACATTTCTTTCGAAAGCATAATAGGATAAGTACTGTATCACCCAAGATCCTTCTTGACCACTCTAACAGAATTAAAAAAAAAAAAAAGGCAATCTAGAAAAGATCAACCTTCAATAAACTTATTTTCCCCCCAAATTACTTTCTATTCATTTCAGCATTTTATTTCCCTTTGGAGTAAAACCCTGAGATAATACAGTAAGCACTCATGAAAGAACAGCACATCAGCCTGACTTTCTGACCCAACTCAATACCCTGTAAAAAGTGTACAAGTCCAGTATTTTTTCCTGCAACACCAGAAAATTCCACCTTAACGTTGTAAAAGTTAACCAGCATTTATAAAACAGTGACGGAAATACGCAAGAAGTTCACATTCATGGACAAAAAAACCACAAGCTGGATGGCCCTTTTCTGAAAAGTCAGTTTTCAACTAATTTTACAGAACAGAATGTTTAAAAGGAGCTCCTTCCCTGCCCCGTGATTGAAGTGGGGAAAAAGAAAATCTATTAATTGCTAGATCTAGGTTAGATCAGTCTCAACAAATTCACTTTACTTATAGCCTCTTCGTAACTCCAGAACAATAGAAAAATTGAGTCAAAGAGCCCAGAAGTGACCACAATCACACATCTTTTTGCAACTGGTTTCAATTTCGAAGCAGACTGCATTAAATGCACATCTGGAAAGGAGGACTCTACTGCAGAGTTTTAGAAAGTTGTATAATCACAAAACAAATTACTTCAAAGCTCAGGAGTTTTGATGAAAAACTACTGCCTATCTAAACCAACAAACATCCTCACAAGTTTTCCTGGAACTCTGAAGTAAAACAGCACACAGAGAATTTCACCACTCTGTTCTACAGCGACTTGATAGCCAACAAGTGGAAATCATGTTCTTTTCTCCTTTTTTCCCCCCTTAATTTAAAACCGGTACTATATCAATTCTAAACTCTCACTAGCTGGAGAACAGACCTGACAAAAGAGAAGCAGGAAGCAACACTCCATACACACTTCTCCTACTGCCCATAACATTTGCTGGGGACTAACAACTCGGTATCAACTACTGTCTTCTCAAAATTTCAAGAATCAAGTTGGTATTAAACAAGCATCAGCAGGGCCTCAACTGTGTTAACACTCAATGGATCAAACGGATTTGTATTTCCTGTGACTAAGTTTAAATGATTGAAGTTAATGAAACTTGCAGATGAAAATCAGCAGTTTTAAAAGGTTTCTTGTCACCAGTCCCAAGAACTCTGTTTTGTTTGGACAGTAGTTCACAAGCAGCAATTCTCATGTTAGAAACACATTCAGTGACACACAGGAATCGATGGCTTTCCTCCGTTCAGAAAAGGAATTCTATACAGCATTTCTGTAACATACAATTTATGAAGACTATTATTTCAAGCAAATGCCTGAAGCTCATCTGAATTATCACCAAGTACGTTAAGCAAAATGCCTGTAGCCTACATGCGCGTGCATTCTTTTGGAAGTGAGCCATTTATAAGGCCTGCTAATAAAGATACAGAAGAGCGTCTGGCAGCAATAAGGGACTAGGGACAGTAATAGGGATTTAGGTCTCATTCCCCAGGGCATTGCTCAATCGGAAGATTATTTTCCCAGTGCGAGGGGAAGGAGGTTACCGATAATCAAAGGAGCTAAATTTTAACTGCGTTCGGTACTTAACCCGACCGTTTTCAGTCCGGCTTATGGATCCTCGCGGGCCCGAGGCGTAAGAAAGGCAATAAACGCAGGTCCATCCTGAAGTGGCTTGAACGTCCTAAGCCGAGATACACGGCTTCACAGCGGCGCGCCACCGCTCGAAAATAAAACCGAGCTTTAATACACGGCTCAGGCTCGGCCGCAGCGCCCAGGGAGCGCTGCCGCCCCGCGCCCGGACGCCGCCACCGCGGAGCCGCCCCGGGGCTCAGCGACAACCGCCCCCGGCCGGCCGCAAGGCCGAGCCGCCACCGGCGACCCCGGGGGGCTGCCAGAGCCTCCCTCCGCCCGCCCAGCAGCCCGCGGGGAGGCGGCACACGGGCACCGCCGTGACACCGCACCACCTCCTCCGGCCACCGCCGGCAGCGCCGCACCGGCAGGGACCCCGGGCGGCACCACGGCCCCCACGGCCCCCGCCCCCAGCTGCGGCGCGGGCGGGGGCTCTGGCCCCGGGGCGCGGCGGGGCGGGGCGGAGGACCCCCGCCCTCCCCGTCTGGCTCTCTCTCACCTCTCCCCGCAGCCAGGTCCGGCGGGAGGCGCGGCGGAGCGGAGAAGCCGGGCCGTGCGGATGCGGGGGGCGGGGGGTGTGCGGCAACCGGGACCCCTCCCCGCCCCTTCGCGGGCTCCGCCCGCCGCACCAGCCCCTCCTTCCCTCACACACGCGCGCGCGCGCGCGCGCGCGCGCACACACACACACACACACACACACACACACACACACAGAGCCACACACACACAGAGCCACACACACACAGAGCCACACACACACACACACACACGCGCGCGCGAGCCCCAACCCCCCCTCCTCCTCCTCCTCCGCCCCGCCCCCCGCGCGCGCGGGAGGTGCCCGGTCGCCGCTTGATCCGCTCATCGGCCGTGGCGGGCGCGAGCGCAGGCGCGCTCCGCCCCGTCAGGCTTTGGCCGGCAGCGGCACCACCCGCGGGGCTGCGGGGCGGTGCGGACCCGGGTAGGGGCCTGCGGGGGTCCCCGGGGCGGCTCGCTGCAGGGGTGGGCGGGCTGCTGGTCGCCAAAGGGGGCGAAAGGAAGAAAGGAGATGTGGTGGAGGCTGCGGGGAGCGTAACGGCTCCGTGTCTGTGCAACGGGCGAGGGGAGAACGAAGGTCCGGACGTCGTTCCGCGAGGAACAGAAGGCACCGTGTAATCCAGCGGGAAACGCAAAAGATCCGAGGGGAGGCGTGGAGGGAGGCCCGGCTGTGAGGGAGCTGCTGACCGTAGCAGTGTTAGAGCCGTGCTTCTTTCTTACGGAAAAAAACCCCAAAAAACTTTCTTCCAACCGGCGTTACTCCTGTGAAGCTGTGAACACAGTGCAGGGAAAAAGTACAGTCATAAATAACCTGGCAGCATTGTATTAATCATCAGGTGTGGTTCTGAGTAATAACTTCAGCAGCCAAAAAGTAGTAACAATGGAAATCAAATATGCTCTGAACAATACCCATAAATCAGCAAGAGACATGGTCGCCAATTTACACACCAACAGCAACCCTGCTTTGGCGGTTTTTTTCCACCTCAGAATGTATCCTCTCCTAGCAGTTTTAAACATATCCTTGGTCATAGGAAACCACCGTGAGCAGCTTACATATGTCACCATCTTTAAAATAAAGTCAGCATGTACCTCAGGTTTTCATCACCTGCCAGCTGACATCACTGAAAAGAGCTGCAAAATGCTGAACAACTTTTGGAAATGCTGAGCATCTTCTTTCCACTTATTTCGAGGGAAGGTACTGTCAGTACATTCAGAAAATGTCTGGCACCTTCACCACTGACCTGCTAACTAATGACGCAGAAAAGTTGTCAAAGGATTAATGTTTCCAACTCTGAAAATAAGCCTGCTAGCTCAACTATTTTTCATGGAATTATCTGCTGTACCTCAATTATGTAGCAGTGTCGCTAGGAGTCCATTATCTTGGACTAGTGTTCCACTCATGATCTTTTCATTCTGTTCCTTGAATAATCTGTGTTGATTAAAAGGCTGAGTATTCTTTCCTCTGTACTCTTTTCTTTTTAATACTTCTGTAGAAAGATATGTGTATATTTCTGACTACGGAAGATTGCTTTTTCTTCTCAGCAATGAGGTATAAAATGTGAAGAATACAGAGAATAATTTTGTTTTCATTAGTAGGTGTGAAGTTTCTTCGTACAAAGCTTTCTATAATTAAACAATACTTCTCCCCAAAGGAGGGCCCTGGAATGAAACAATCCACTCCAACCAGAGTTACACATGCAAGCTTTCTCACTGTAGAGCTTTAATTCACAAGGCTGGTCGTGGTCTAGCAAATGAACTGAATCTAGCTTTGGGAAGCAGTCCTGCTCATGTGTGCAATTCATGACTCATTCGTGTCTTGCCTTGTGACAGAGCAACTCTCTTAAAGCTGTTTTCAAGGACACTGTATTTTGCACTTTCACACTTTGAGAACTCCTGAAAAAACATGGAGTTCTTCAAGTCATGCTAAACACCCATGGATGAGTCACAGTTTCAGATGAACAAGAAATGTGACACCAGTTGTGGGCAGCTGGGAATTGGTTCACTTAGGGAGTATGCCAGGTGAATCCATGCTATGTTTTTTGCTTCTCCCAGAGGTCACCAGTAAGCGCCTGTTACTCATTCCTTAGAGTGCTTTCCTACCTTTATAGAGTTCTTGTCTGTGACAGAACCAAAACCAGCAACAGTTTACAGAGAAGCTGAGGCCTCTGCTCCCATGGCTTAAACTGAATCACTGATGTTTTCATAGGTTGCACAAAGCTGAATTCTGTCACAGAAACTTGACGTTAAGTGACTTCTTATAGGAAAAATGCAGAGAAATGACCACAAAGTATCACGTTTTCAGGTTTGAGGATACAGAGCACTGATGAGTAGTGGGAGCTTGTACCTCACGCCTTAAGGCTGTCAGGTAGAAGAAATACTTAACTGTCACCACAAATACGTTTGCCTGCATTGTATGGATCTGTGACCAGCTATAAAACAACAGGAGGCCCAGAGGTAATAGGGAAAGAATGATCTGTTTTTCCTGTAGGAATGCCACAGCTATCAACCCCTGTTAATGTGGAAGTCAGGAAAAGGATGGGAAAACTGCTGTGTGAAAGGGGAGAAGTTTTGTTCCATCCTTGAAACATGCTTTTAATTAGGGCATATTTCCACCCTCTTAAAATAGCAGGGATTCAGGTAAATTAAGGGTAGACCTGATGTTTGAGGTTGTCAGGGAGCAGCAGGAACAGGATTGTTCCCTGAGGGGAAAGTGAGCTGGGATCCAAAATGGACCATTTAGCTGGCAGGGCAGGGACCTCAACATTCAGGACCCACTCTCACAGCACCTGAGCAGGACAGACCTAGAGACAGAGGCCACATTCAACCAAGAGTCCATAAGGCAATAGCCATGAAGAGAGAGATCTCAGGTGAAGCCAGGAGCAAATCCCTCAATCATGGTTAGGATCAGGTGCACCAAGGTAGAGCTACCGCTGAGACCAGGCTGAAGTTAAGCCAGGGAATCAGTCCACACATGGAGGCCCAGATCAAATATTGCTGTGGCACAGACACAGCCAGACTGAAAAGCAATATTCTTCCAACACAGCTTAGGTGAGAACTGAAGGCCCAGGGCTGAGCTTAAATAGAGCTCCTGGGCTCATGGGTGGGCATAGAAGCTGCAGGTGAGGCTGCTCAGAGCCATTAAGGCTTATTAGTACACTCAGGACCCACAAAGAGTTCGTCCAGTCCTTTTCTTTCTTACAGCATAAAATTTGCAGTAATACATTGAAGCAAGCCTTTCACCTCAGTTCCCTACAGCTGCTCCTTCCTGACTCAACTTTTGCAAAAGGAAAGGTGAAATGGTGAGCAGAAGAGCTGTATGCTAGACATGAAGCTCAGCTGCAGGCAGGAACAACTTCCACCTGGGGCGTGGGAGCTTATGATAGTGCCACCATCTCATGGTTCCTTCCCAAGTTCATGTGGTCTCTACTGTGTGTTCAGAAAACAAGATAAAACACTTTAGAGTTGAAAGTGAACAGCAAAAAGGCAGACGGTTTTGTTTTGTGCTTGTCTTTGTGGGCTATGATTAGGGCTGGTAGATGCTATAGGAATACAAACAAGCTCTGTTCAGAAAAGAAGATAAGAAAATTTGCATTATTCTCAGATAACATTCTTGCAGAGTCACTAGAGGATTATTCATTGTAATCCTGCTAGGTGTTATCTTATTATCTAGTGGTAACACATACCACATGGGGCTTTACTGGTAAAGGAAAACAGGAAGACTAAAAGCAACAGCAGAGTCCGAAGTATGGTGAGAATTCTGCAGTCCTGGCAAGGGAGCCTTCTGCACCCCACCCGCCCCCTTTATTTTTGTTTCTCTGAAGTGGATAGTATAGCTTCCTGCTACATTTGTAGGCACAGACAGCTCTGAAAATTAGAAAAAAAAAAAAGAACAAACCAAAACCAGAAATAAACTAGAAATATTGTATTAAAAACATTAATATGAAATATACAGCAGTTTTACATTTTCAGGGAAGCTGTCCTTTCTTTGATCTTCCTGGAAGTTTCAGCTTCCCACATCTCTCAAAAAGGACTGAGACTTTTGTTCTCAGCTTGAAAAAAAAAAAAAATTAATAAAATATAAAAGTGGGCTCTTAGTTAGAATTAACAAAGGTTGGTTATAATGAAAAAGCAGCTGGGGTTAGGGAGAACAGCAAAAGACTCTTCAGCTAAATGTTGACCTAAAATGGTTTTATCCTCTTCTCATGGAAAGAAAACCAGTTTGAGAGGTCCTCCGTTGCCCTCTGCGGGAGAGCCTTAGCGCTGCTTGGAGAGCAGTCAGCTCTGCAGCCACTGAACACTTGCCTCTCTGAGCTGCTTTGTTCTGTTTTGGAGAAATCATCTGCATTAGGATGTTAGTAAAATTAAGATTTTAATTAACATTTAAAGGGATTGTTACTTGGTTGTAAGTACATTGTTCATGATAGAAGACTAATTTTAATTTACATTACAGTAATTCTCACTGTCTTCAGTTTGTTCACAGTTATGAATGCTATCCTTATGAAATTACTTTTGTCCACAGTAATCCATAATTTACTCCAGTCATTCATGGGACTAACATAAAAAAATTTCAAACTTATTTTTCCACTGTTAGATCACATTTTTATTTTGCAATATGCTAGAACTACTCATTCTGTCAGAGGCATTGGCACTCCAGAATGACATTTCGTATGTTCCTCCTTCCTTTAGAACTTAGCTTGTCTCTATGAAATATGTCAGTCCTGCTCTTCTGCATTATATTTAGTTATTTAGGACATGATGTTACAGGATTTTTAATTCAACTCAGGCATTTTTCGAGTGCCAGCATATTTTTATTCTTTTGCATCCCCGGTGTTGAAGTATTTTTAGCCCTGATCCGGTTTGTCATTTTTGCAGTTTTCAGTATGCTCTTGTCTGACAAGTTCTCTAAATATCTGCTGTATCAGATCCTCTGCTGTCTTGGACAAGCTCCTTCTCCCCATGTGTCTCCTTTTAGCCTCCAGCTTTCATGTAGGGAACCTCACATTTCTCATCTACAAGGAACTGAACTTGATAAGATTATATTTAGCTGTATCAGTAGGATTTTAATCCAATAATCCTGCTGAGAGGAAGTTCTTGGCATCAAGGAGACCTAATGCACCTCTTTCACCTGCCACTTAGCTTGCATATCTTTGCTGTCAGTTTTCTCAGAACTCTTTGTGTTAGTATTTGGTATTGTGAAGAAATGGATAACAAAAATGCATCCACTTTTGCACTAAAGGGTAAATGTACATAAAGGATGTAAAACATTCACATGTCATATAGAATGTCAGCTCTCTCCTGGGTTTAAAATAACCCTTGCCAATAATGAATTTCATAACTCTTCTTTATAAGGCTCTCTGCCCATACTGGGTGCATCAGGCTTAAGTGGCACCACCAGACTAACTCTTCCCCAGATTTGAAACATTTGTTTTGGGAAGTTCAGATTGGCCAAGGTCTTGGAGGGGAGGAGGGGAAAAATGAGGGAGAAGGTGAAAGGCCCCAGTGCACTTCTTAGCATGCAGTTATATCTGGTTGGCAGCAATACTGACCAAAACCCGTTCAGACCAAGAATACCAGTTGTTAATGAATCCAGATCTGAACTTTGCAGTTGAAGAATATAGGGCTGGTTCTGCACCATCACATATAATTGGCGGTTGTTCCTAGGTAGAAATGTAGAGAATTTTTCCTCTGCCTAAAAGTCGTTGAATGATTAATACCATCCCCCATCTAAAAAAGTGAAAATATGAATACTTACTGTGGAGGGAGAAACTTCTAGTCCTTGTAATGGTATCACAGAAAACCAAAGTGAGCTACCAAACTGGACCACTGTAAGGTTGAGATAAATCTAAGTTCTTTTCAGCTTGTTAGCCGATGCTGACAGGATGGAATTCTTGCAGGTGCTGCATAGGCCTCTGGAGTGTTTGGTCAAAGTCAACTCCACTGCTTGCAAGGGTATTTTTAAGTCGTGACTTTGTGGTGCCAGTCTTCTCCTTGTCCAGGACCTAGAGGCACATCACAGTGACTGGGCCATCACTGGATTTCTTCACAGAACATTTACTACAGAAGCACCACTTCATTGTAAAGGTGATGAGCCATGGCTAAAGGCAATAAAGCTGGTGACCTGGACCACACCTGGGGGACTAAGGTGGTAGTCTTCTGCACAGGCTATCTCACCTGCCTGACTGCTGTCATCGATGTGTTCTGTTTTCAGATTGATACTGTGATCAGGGACTCTCATCTGATCCTAACATTTGTTCTTTCAAAGCTTGCCATTAAGCCCCTCACACATCTGCCACTAACTGACTCCAAGTGATGGGATGTTAGAGTGGAAGGAATATAAGTGATCCAGCACTTACTCCATACTTGCATGGCTTGTCAAGTGTGTAAGGCAGCGGCTTTTACAGAGACCTATGGGATTGCTGGAGTACCATTACATACATGTTTTGGCTGGGAGAGAGTTAATTTTCTTCACAGTAGCTCTGATGGTGCTTCACAGTAGCTCTGATGTGACCAAAACGGTGTTGATAACACACTTATGTTTTAGCTGTTGCTGAGCAGTGCTTACACAGAGTCAAGGTCTTTTTTGTTTCTCAAGCTGCCCTGCCAGCGAGCAGTCTGGGTGTCCACAAGAAGCTGGAAAGGGACACAGCTGGGACAGCTGATTCCAGCTGACCAGAGGGATATTCTGTTCCATATGACATCATGCTCAGCAATAAAAGCTGGGGAAAGGAGGAATTGGGGATGTTTGGAATTATGGCATCTGTATTCCCGAGTAACCATTATGCGTGATGGAGCCCTGCTGTCCTGAAGACGGCTGAATACCCGCCTGCCAATGGGAAGTAGTGAATGAATTCCTTATTTTGCTTTGCTTCTGTGCGTGTCTTTTGCTTTACCTGTTAAACTGTCTTTATCACAACCATCAAGCTTTCTCACTTTTACCCTTTTGATTCTCCTCCCCATCCCACTGAGGGGGAGTGAGCGAGTGGCTGGGTGGTGCTGAGCTGCTGGCTGGGTCTAACCCATGGGCACAATTCCTCCACCACGTGTCAGTTTTGCAGGAAGGAAGGAAGGAAGACATGAGCACATTAAGATCAAGGTGCTCCAGGTTGAACCTTCTATTCCAGAACTTCTTGCTGACATGTTCTTTGTGTTTTCCTTCTCAAGTGTGGACTCTTGTACAGAATGGGAGAAGACATACTCAAAGTCATAAGCCTGTCTTCTAAAAGGAGATAACCTACTAGGGGGAAAGAAGGGACCTCCATAACTGGGAGGCTTCTTTCTGGTCCCTTGTCAAGTCAGTGGGCAATATCTGCTGGTCCCTCAATAACAGGCTTTTTATCAAGGCTCTCTTAGTCTCCTTCTGTGGTTATTTTTGTTCCCTGGGATGATTCTTTTCCCGTATTTTTTCAATAGCTGTCTTCTATATTGGATGCAATAACATTCTATGGCCTAAATTTGGACAAAAGTGAGTGCTTTCAACTCAGAGTGAGTCCAGGTCCTCCCTTCTCTCAGACCTATTATCAGCTGCTGGCTAGGCAAACCCATTCAGCTAGACCATGACAGCTGTGAATATGGTCCCCTTGTGACTAGCTGTTGAGATCAATGTTTTAGTTGAAGCAGCAACTGCAGCTGATCCTTAGCATATTGCAAATTAAAGCTTGTGTCTTGATGTAAGCCTCCTTCCTGACCCTCGATTGCTGGCCTGATTCATACCCTTAATGTATGTAGGTTTTATTTCTTTATATTTGTCCTTAATGCATAATCCTCAAAGCATATTCTCTGTTCAGGCCTCATCTAAACCTTAAGCAAGGTTGACCATGTCTCTGTTCCTTCATTTTCTTGGTGGATAGTTAAGTTGACTTAGCTTGTAAATGCTTGGTCTCTAGCGCATTACTGGAAACAACACTTACATATTCACTGTTCAGGGTGGTTATCTAGTCAATGCTTGGGGGACTTTGTCAGAAGAAGTCTACTGTCACATTTGATTTTCTTCTCACAGACAAACATTCATTAATTCAGTGCAAAGCACAGGCATCTTTCAGAGTCTTCTTAAGATTTTTATTTAGCAGTAGGGCAATTGAATCAAGACTCCATCCACCTCTGCAAATGTGTGTTGTGACTGTGGGGTCTCCATCCTGTCAGAAGCTTATGAAACATTTTCTAATCAGGGAAAGGCAAGTCAGACAATTTTCTCTGTGTTAGCTCTTGTACTACACAGCTCTAGTGTTATCTGACACTTTATTTCTGTCATAAGAAAGCCTGATGCATAGAAAACTATGTAAAAGCAACTTATCCCATGTGTTCTTAGGTCCTTTCCATGTTATGCAATGCTATTTTTCATTCTTCACCATGTTTTTTTTTACCTTCTTAATATGTTAAAGGCCAGTATCTCACATCTGGACCTTGACAGGCTGATCTTGGTAAGTTGAGAGCTATGCCCTTTGTTTTGGCATATGTTTAATAGCTATAAACATCACAAATGAAATATGAAGCGTATACTCATCATTGCCCCAGCTACAAGAAACTTCTTGTCATTCCTCTCTGCTGCAACCTTGCAGTCTACAAATCTAGTTGGAAGTTGCCTAGATGGTTTTGCATTTCTGTCTCATGGAATATATGAACTGCCATTTCCTTTTCAGTTTTATTTGTGTGAGTACAGTTGTCATGAAACTTGCCCGTGAACCACAGTCCAAGAGACCTCAGACCTTTATTTATTTGCAGAAAAGAATAAACATCATCAAGGATGAAGGAAATTCTATAGGGCTGTAAAATGGAAATCACAGTGGCCATTTTTGAAAGGATGGAAGGGGAGAAGACAACAACCAAGGGAATTACACTCAGCCCACTTTCCTCTCCTAGAAATAGACAAGGAGAAATTATCTATGTGTAAGCACTAGAAGATAACAAGGTAATGAGCAACAGCTGGCATTAATAAATCAGAACAAATCATGTCAAATTACCCTAATCTTCTCTACCCAAGGAACTTTCTGAGTAGGAGGAGGTCAATATGACGTGTCCTAAATTTAGTAATACCTTAGGAAGTATGAAGATGCAGTCTAAATACAATGCCTGTAAGGTTGGGATATAATCTACTTTTATTTCTCTGATTTGAAAAACAGAAAAATTGTCTGCATTTCCTGTGGGTTTTAGGAACAGGCTAAAAGAGACCTGACAGTATCTTTAATCCCTGTTTTGACTGGGATAGAGTTAATTTTCTTCCTAGTAGCTGGTACAGTGCCGTGTTTTGGATTTAGTATGATAATAATGTTGATAACACATTGATGTTTTAGTTGTTGCTAAGTAGCGCTTATCCTAAATCAAGGATTTTTCAGTTTCCTCTGCTCTGCCAGTAAGCAGGTGCAAAAGAAGCTGGGAGGGAGCATGGCCAGGACAGCTGACCTGAACTAGCCAGAGGGATATTCCATACCACAGGGCGTCATGCTCAGTGTATAAACTGGGGGGAGTTGTCCAGGAGAGGCTGATCGCTGCTCAGGGACTGGCTGGGCATCAGTCAGTGGGTGGCGAGCAGTTGCGTTGTGCATCACTTGTCTTTCTTGGGGTTTATTTTTCTCTCTTTTTGTTATCTTCCTTTTCATTACTATTATTATATTTTATTTTAATAATTACTGTTCTTATCTCAACCCATGTGCTTTACTTTTTCTGATCCTCCTCCCCATCCCGTCAGGGGGGAGGAGTGAGAGAACAGCTGCGTGGTGCTTAGTTGCTGGCTGGAATTAAACCATGACAATTCCATGTTCTCTACTGAAACTAATGTGAAAGTTTATTGGTAGTGATAGTTACGCTGGCTTTAATTTTTCTCTATCTTTAAATTTAAAGTATCCAAACTGAAATTAAATTAGTCTTGCACAACTAGCACACTGGGCAGGTGTTGCTGTGAAAAACACACTTTTGAATGAGTTCAGGAGTCCAGGAGTAGGCCATAAATTGAAATTATTGTTTAGCATGAATAGAGAGTCCTTCTAAAAGGTGTAATGCAGTGAGATTCATAGTTAAATCATCAAACTAACATATTAAAACCAAAAATCTTTTGAAAGTTTCCAATAGTATACAAAAATCTGGTGAAGCTGGTAAATACTCTTGCTACTAAGGTGGTCCATGACGTTTATTGACATAACAAAAAATGCTGCTCCCTTCTGAAAGGAGCTCCTACTTTATGAATGGTATTTCTGTATCCATGGGAGTCAAGGTGATATCTAGAAATCAGGCATTCAGGAATGTGATAGTGTTTAATTCCTCAATGATGGTTCCAAAATGATTTTTCTTAGCTGAGTTATTAGAGCTTAGTAGTAGGTCTAATGGGTAATATTTATACTGTGTTAATCAGCAGTATCAGTCTCTGTATCATTTGGTAATTCGCTTGCCTATATGGGTAATTTTTCTTTTGAGAAAACAGGAAAGCTAGAATCTATGCATTTTTTTTCTACTGCTTTTGAATGTGTTTCATATTAAAGGTGTTATTCTACTCAAAGAGAAATTGTCAACGACTAATAGGGCCAATTGCTTTCAGAATTGTGTCCAGCAGTTACTTTTCAAGTGACCCCTAGTCAACGTTCAGTTGGTTAGGAAATGTCTTTAAATGATTTAAAGAAGAAATCATTGCAAAGTTGTGCTTCTTTCCAAATTCTGTACATTTAATTCTCTATAGTCCCTAGTGACTTTTACAGCAGTTATGTTTCGATCATGTTTAGGTGAAGCATCCTTTGCCTGGCAATGGATAGGACTGGCTTAAGATTTTTAAGGGAACTAAAAATGGTGTTGACCATCTAGTTCACCAGAGGTTTTTACTCTAGTTGGAATTAAAGAATTTTTTTTGATTTTTTTTTCTCAGTTTAGTTTTATGTCATGTGGTACAATGATTTAGTCAATGCTTATTATAAAAGCAGAGAGAATTACATGTCCCTGATGCAAAGAAATGCAAATTATTAAGTCTTCATAACAGTTCAGAGTGTTTAATAATTTCTCCACAACAAAGTCTATGGAAAACAGAAAGACATATATGAATCCACCAATCTTAATTTAGCCCTCTGTAACTATGATGGAAGAAGGCTAGAATCTGCTTAAATGTTTTGTTGAATTAAGGTAATTTGATAACATAAATTAAGCCAATTTCTAGCAATAAAAATTTTCCAAGAGAGGGAAGAATGGAAAAAATGCAGAGGAATACTGGGAATATCTGCCTGGCAGGTGGAGCTTAAAAATACCACGCAGAATGTTGGCACTGTGTTCCTCATTTTGAACAAACCTGTCTATATACAATAGAAATGTTAAAAAAACATTCTTTAATCATTGCTTACTTGTGTAAAGGTGACTTCATGAAGTCCAGCCTGTGCACAGTGTTTATTTGCTAAAGGAAAACATTTGCACAGTTTCAGTTGTCTTCAGTAGCCATGAAAACATGATTTAAAAAACCACTGTGTTTGGACACTTTATTATGTTATTCCCGTGTATAACCAAGTAATAAGTGATAGAGCAAGAGGGAATGGCCTCAAGTTGCGCCAGGGAAGGTTTAGACTAGATATTAGGAAACATTTCTTTACAGAACGGGTTGTTAGGCGTTGGAATGGGCTGCCCAGGGAGGTGGTGGAGTCCCCATCCCTGGAGGTGTTTAAGAGTAGGGTTGACACAGCACTGAGGGATATGGTGTAGTTGGGAACTGTCAATGTTAGGTTAATGGTTGGACTGGATGATCTTCAAGGTCTTTTCCAACCTAGACGATTCTGTGATTCTGTTGAGTAGGATTAAAATTGCCTGCCCCTTCCCCAGCACTCCCCATGCTCCTAGAAAGAGCACTGCCTGTTAGGAGAATATGTTTTGTTCTGGCGGTTTGTGCGATACTTCATACAAAAGATACGGCTGTGAAGTACAGAATAAAAAATAACAGCAGAGGGAAGCATATGAATAGGCACAGGAGAAAAAATGTGGGTATGAGGCTTGAAAGCAAATGAGAGGAAAAGAGAGAGTCTGCGTGACAGCTGGACAATGAGGGACAGGGCTGCACAAGTAGGACCCGGAGAGAATAACTGCAGATAGGTACCCCACCTGTGATTCTCAACAAAACCAACCCATTGCTAGGGTTAATAAAAAGGAGGTGTGGGGACAGTTTTGAACTTCCAGCAATTGCAGGGAGGGGAGATGGTTGCGTTTGGGGGGCTTTCTTTTGGCCCTGTTGCAGGCAGAACACTCTCAACTCAGGGAATTTTTACTTAAATTTATTGACAGCTTGCACCAACTTCTGATCAGTGAGTCAGGTTTTGGGAAATAAAAGATAGAATGTAATTAAACAAACTCTTCAGGAAATTACTTTCCTTCTGCAGGCTCTGCTTTGGCCATACACTTCTCCTGCCCCCATCCTAGTCCTCTGTTTTGCTGGGGGTCATGCTTAGTCATCCCAAGTAGGAGGTGGTGGTCAGTGCATGACAGCTGCTCTCTGCTGCTCTTTCCTTCTTACTCCTTCCCCTCAGGTCTCCCTGCAGCTGCATGTTCCCAGCAGCATCTTCCATGACATCCCCAACTGTAACAGAGGCCTTGAACACCTTTTCCTTCTGGTAAATCCATGGTTTCATATGGTACCACAAAAATGGCTAGGCAGGCTGTTTGTAAAATTGTTGATACCACTCATCATGTATACATATATATATGCAAAAAAATTTTTAAAGAAAATGTTGCTTTTAAAAATGTTTAAACTGAAAAATTCTGAAAGGCTACAAATTTCATCCAAAGCAAATCCAGGTGTAACTGCATGTTTCCTCATCTAAATACCCTCTTCCATCAGGTACAACTCCTGTGTTGGCTAAAAGCAGCCATCAGCCTACTGATGATGGCATAGAGACTGCCTCTTACTAAACCTTTCTGCAATGTATGGCTTAATGAGGAGCAAGCCAAAATCAATTCAAAATACTTCCAAGTACTCTGCCCCTGTTAGAACACTCACTTGTCATTTAAATACAGCATTATAAAAATAATGTAGTCAAGTGGTGGCTAAATTAATTTTTGTCCCCAGAAGTCTAGGTCCTTTCTTGAAAAAGAGACAAAGTTCTTGCTTGACCTGCTTTCTTCTATCTCTGCAAACCATGTACTGCTGAAAACATTAGTTGTGATAGTACTCTGTGAGGGTGTTGACTGGTTGCGAAAATACCTTGCCTTCTTAAGCGATCTTAATCTAAAGCCCCAGAGGCACAAAGCTTTTTTCTTCTGTTTGCAGAGACCTCAGGTGAAGGACAATCTCAGAAATCAGTTTGCCATTAGTACTAAAAGTGTATATATATGTATTTTTTTTTTTCTTGCTAAGTTGGCATCTCAATGCCACCATGTCTAGATGTAAACAAAATTTCCTGGAACTCATTTCCTCAATGTCAAGACTGTCCCACGTTGCTCAGGATTTTTCAAGAGGTCCCTGAAGATTTGTCTACGTCAGTGAAGTGGTGCTTTAGCTCTGGACCCTCCTTTTGTGTATTGAATTATGGGACAAAATGAGTCTCTGATAAATTTCCACATTTGCTGCAGCACTTTCTAGCCTGTACTTTTTGAGAGCTGTAGGGATGCACAGAGGGAAGTCCTCTTTCTATTTTAAGTCCAGAACAAAATATTGCTTCCCCAGATCCATGGGCCAGGGGCTGAGGTATAACAAAAGAATGTTGTCAAAACTCTCCATCTCAAAGTGCTAAAATAGGGTAACTGTCAAACATCTGATTAAATTCAGTGGGGCCAGGATTTTTTTCTTATCTGGATGCTATGGGATTTCTCCTTTATACTCTTTTTACCCTTTCTACTTCCCATGTGAAAAGGTGGTTATTCGGATACTACTTTTTCAGAAGGAAGTCATGACAAGTTTCACTGTCTGGATGGACAGAAAGAACCTTAAAACACTTCTGAGCAGCCAGATAACCTCATTTGATTATTATTTTCCAACAATATATCTAATAATATTTCTAATAATATATCTAATAATATTTCTAATACATCAGCACACTGTTATATTAAAAATAATGTCTATATATTTTTCTAATTTCACTTGTCATAGAGTATTTTCTAAAGCATGAACAGTGTCTGTTCGTAGGAGGTAGACCTGACCCTGAACTCCAAGTCTAATCAATACAGTATTTGGTACAGTGTGAGCCTTTTCTGAATTACTACAATCTGGGCCCATCTCTACTGTTCATAAGAAGAACAGTTTTGAAAAACATGCTTCATGTGTCCCAAAACATGGGCTGGTGTCTTTTCAAAGTAATATGCACTGTATTGCACTGTATTCCACTGTAGAGTGCATTCGCATGTTAAAAGCAATATAAAAATTTAAAAATGTCCTCACAATATCTATATGAGGTAAATAAAGTATCCTCTTTTTTCATAGGTGGAAATATTGAAGCAGAAAGTCAAAGGATTTGACCCAAGTCATAGAGGATAAACATGCCAGTATTTATGACTTTGTTTCTCAAACATAGGAAACTTTACCCTGAAAAGACTAGCATGTCTGCGAGTGATACAGTGGGATACCTTCAGCAGGAGCTTCCTTCTTCAGCAAAAGACAGTTAAGCTACTCTTTCCAGGGAGCTCAAAATCTTCATTACAACTGATCTTACTAGACTTTCACTATAGTTTACTGCCGCTTGTGTACTGAAGGATCCTCTTGCTTGTGTCAAGCCCAAATATAATGAATGGACTGTAGGATCAGTGTATAAAGGTGCAGATGGCTCCTATAAACACTCTCATTTATCCTCCATTCCCGACACTGCATAAATCACTAGCTCCATCTGCCTGCTATTTCTTTCAGCATCTTGGGCATTATAACTCATCAGGAGGTGGCGGGGAAACTCATCCCAAACTGCAAGGGTTTTGCCAAAAAGCACAAGATGCTGAACTTAACCCTCAGGAAAACCCATGCCTCAGCATTTTGCTGATCACTCCATTGCAGGAAGAAATGCCTGCTTTATTTTGTACACTTATCAAGGTAGAGAACAGCCTATTTAAAAGCTTGGGGTATCAGGCAGGAAATTCTCATTCCCTCTTTTTCAGTGCTTTACAGTGAGAGGGAGTGGTGACAAGCTCATATCCTGACAGATTTCACCATCATTCTGTTTGGCCTGGAGTCGCTTGCAGTCACCCCTGAGCTTGCCTGCTTACCATAAATAACATACTGTCAGAAAAAAAGAATTCACAGCTTTTTACTCTGTTGCTGGCAATAGGAAGCTATTTTCATGCTGCTTGCTAAGTATTTTGGGCTTTGGCTTGGATTTCTACAATCATGTCTAGAATAAATGATATTAAATGTAGACTGGTTGTGCTACATGTTGAGTTTTGTTCAAGGAAATTTTTACTTGAAGGGGGGTGCAAGACACCAGGTGAAGGAAGTGCCTAAAATTGTCTCAGCTGCAGAGAGCAAGCAATATGGGACGATGCAGTCTGAGAGAGTTATAGGCTATAGGAAAAAAATAAGGGTTTGGGAGGAAAACAGCTTGTGGGTGAGGGGAATACATCTATAGATGGAGCAAGGTTAAGCTTAGTGGCTGTGAGAGACAGTGACTAACTTGCTGATTTGGTAAGAGTAGGCTCAGGTGAGAATTCTCATTTCTACTGATCAGTGCATTTTTTTCCTAGTTAAAAAACTTTATAAATTTTTAATGATGGTGACCTTTTGAACATGATTTGGAAACTGAATGAACATTTCCAGTGTCTGAATGTTATTACTAGCATATGTTACCTTTAAAAATATTCCTGTTTTGATCTCTGAAGGCACCTATTGATTATTTACTGTTGCTCACTGTTTCCTTATCCCCAGGGCAAGTACCTCCTCTTTGCTGTGTCAGGCAGGAGTCCTGATCCAAAAGGGAAATCATACTGGGTGAAGACTGCATCTTGCCACATGCACGCACTGAAACTGATCAGCACAGGCACCGTTCTCTTGGTCATTTTCTGGCTCTTGCTGCATTTCTCAATCAGTGATGTTCTTCTAATGCCAGTTTTTTGGGATGTGTGGCCCTGCATGGATAAACCTGAATGATGTTGAGATTCCTAGGTGTCTCAAGGAGCAAGAGCTATCAAACAGCTATAAAACAAGGATATGCTTACAATCATTCCACTGACAGGCCTATGAGGAAAAAGGCGTTTTTCTCTAACCTTAACTTCCAGAATGTTGGAACTGGTACTGGTGGATTCCCCAGAAGTATTTATTGCTGTTTTGATCAAGCACTATGCAGTGAGATATTTCAAATCTTATCCATACACAGAATTCAGTGACATTTTTACTAATTGTTTAATTATACCAGTGCAGGCCAATATGTAGTTAGCCCTAAGTTGTTTTATGTTGATTTTTCTCAAGCTGATTACCCAAACAAATAACTGATAAAATAATGTAGGTGCCTGTATAGGAGGTTATATTAGATAAACCAATTTAAGTAATAGTTTAGCTGAAGTAATAGAGGTGTGTCTGCAGGCAAGATTCTAGTGTGTATTTTCTATCCTCGCTCTTTGTTACTCAAACATCATAAGAAATAGCTGTTGTAGTTCTTCCAGGTTTTTTATTTCTACATCTCTCCTGCATTTCTTTGCAATACAATAGCATCTCATAACTAGATATATGCAATTTAAATTATTTAGAACGGCACTTTTTGAGATTCCCTGAGAAAATCCATTGTATTCTTGCTTAGCCTACCTTATGCACACCAAGGAGCTGAAATTGATACAAACAATATTTTTCTAGCATTTTTTTTCAACTCTGCATGTGGCTTTAGATTAGAAGAACCTATTTCCATTAGAACATAAAGCATCAAAAGATTCCAGCATTATATTCCTTTCTAGTTGTATGATGAAAGGAAATTATAATCTACAGCAGTGGGAACAAGCTTATAACAAGCAAAATGTCCTGCCTAACACCCAATACATTTTAGTCAGACTGAAGTTAATGGTAACTGCTGGATTGCTGCAATGCATGGAACTGAGAGCAGTGGAGGCACAACTACCACTTCAGGCTGTAGCTTTGTAATAACATCTCCCAGAGCCCTTATTTTCTGTCAGCTTGTACTTGACTTCCTTTATGTAGAAAATTCCCTGGGAACCCAATGATCTGCCGGAGTTAGATTATTCAATCTTTGGATACACTGCAGAATGCATCTTTTTCTTTCATTTTTCCCTGACTGTCCAGGAAGGAAAAAAGTTGTGAGCCAGATGGATTTTCACCTTTTCCTAGAAAGGATTTTGGATTGTTAGACAAGGGTCCTTTTACATGATTTTATGTTATTATTCTAGGTATAAGATGCACAGAATGCAGAGCGAAATCTATTGTTTTATTTTATGTACTTGAAGAGATAAATAATATATGAGATCAAAGATACTTTCACTACCTTCCTGGATTTTAATGTGCTCCTTTTTGTTTTACTGTTTCATAATGCAGACAGATATATATTAGGCCATAAATCATTCTGTTTCTTTTGATGGTGTTACTTCAGACACCCAAAGCAGAATACAGGTCACTTTGCCTTTGGTTTCCTTGCTTTATGCATGGTAGAAAGAATAAAATAATATTTTTTAAACCTGTGACTTGCAGAGTTATGGAAGAGTCGGACTCTTAGAATCTATGTTATTATAAGTAGTGCTTAAAAACTGAGAGTCTAAATAGATGTATGTTGGAATTTGGGGTTACATTTTGGGCCTAAGTAGTGAAACTGAGTGAGAATGGAGGGAAAAAACCTTCTCTGTCTGCCTGGCTTTCTGCTGGTTTTTGTAACTCTGCATTGTAGCACAAAAACTAGGGTTAGCTGGAAGGATTTACATGGGTAAAAGGGTAGATACAGTTGCAATAAAAGTCTGTGCTACAGCCAAGCTCCAAGTGACCCCAGCAGAGCCATCCAAGAATGCATTCCTGGTGTCTTTGCTCTTGGGCTTGCTGTAGGAGTCATGATGGTGCTACTGGAGAAGTCTAAGAGGGCCGTAACTGTTGCTGTGACTCCTACCAATGCATCCATCAAATGCCTGGCAGTTGGAGCCAGGATGCATGAACAAGCTTGTAGGCATATGTGTGTGCTTGCATGTAACAACCAGTGTCCTGTGTTTAAAGTAGGATGTAAACACCATATGCTAGGGATGGCAAATATGCCAGCCTTCTGTTTTCTTTAATAAAGGTGTGAAATTTAATGTATTAACGTAGATGGGGGTGGGGGTGGGGTGGGGTGTGAGGTGTCACCATAAGGTGTTCTTTCTTTGGATAACCTGAACTATATTGAAACAGATACCAGGCTGACAGGACTGACAAAGAGAAACTGTTACCATGCTTTAAATATGTAATGGACACATGCTCTTTACTGTGTTGGGATCTTGAAAGCTGGCTGTGAAAAGGGTCCCAAAGAGCTCAGTTCTAGGTGAGATATCTTATTCCCCAAAAGCAGTCAGACTACGTTAGTCTTCCACAGCATTCCTTTTGCTGCAAGGGACAGGTAGTGCATGGGCTGGCACCTCATTTGCTGTGTGCTTTAAGAAGAAATGGTGGGAAAACCTCACAGCAGGTAATGTGTGCAGGGGCTTCTCTTTGTTTTCATGCTTAGATGGCCTCTAAAGTATGAAGTATCTGTTGTGACCAGTGCTTTGCTCAAGTGGCTTAGTCCACCTGCAATACTGACCAGGATTTGAAGAGCTGACTTAAGCCATTTCAGTTCCCAGACAAAGGCATGGGTAGGATTGTTGGTCTTGCTTCCTAGGAGTATCCTAGTAGGAAATTGCAAAGTGATAAGTGAAGAGCTGTACTGGATTGGAGCACAACTATTGGGTTAATTTGCTTGTATTCTGTTCTAGTCAGTGTAAAAAGCCTGCTTTTCAGAAACATAATATATCAAGTCACCTTACACCTCAAGAAGTAATAAAATATGCTGAAGTAAGCTTTTTTCCTCCACATAAAGCTTCCGATTATTATGAGTAAAGTGAGGCTGTGTTTGTCTCCCTGCAAACAGCAGTGGGAGTTAAAGAATAGAGAAAACTTCTGAGATATCAGCATGTGTATGCACACAAAATGACTTAGCCAAATCGTTGTGCACACAGGATAATTAAACCATCTTAAAACAAAACAAAAAAGTACTGAAACAAAAATGAGACAAGAGCACATGAAGTGCAGGAAGATGAATAGTTACAGCTGCAGAAACCAGAGCAGATTTTCTTTTCTCCAGCAGATGGTAGGATTTTCTCAGCGACAAACAGGGAACAGCAAGAAGAATCACCGGAGACCTAATCTCTTAAAGAAGCAACCTGCAGCCTTTTTTGTCTTGCAGATTCCTGAAAAATATGTTAGAGTTAGTTCAGTAGATAACAGAAGCATCTGGAACAGATTTGGAAGTTACCTGGCAGGACTGCTAGCAGTTGTCCACGTAGCTCAGGTTTAAACTACAGCTGAATTCTCATAGCTCGTCCATAATATGTATGAAAGTCCAGAGACTGTTTTTCCACAGAGCTTTGACATTCAGTTTAGGGAGGTCAGATAAGAAAATGTGCCGAGTAGAAGGATGGATATTTCAGCTTTTGGGTCTAAACTTTTCCAATGATCTGAACCCTTCTGGGTGTGACACTTCTCAACATTTATTTTCAGCCACTGCTGGAGGTAGGATACTGGGCTAGATAGATTTTTGATCTGACCCCATAAGGCTGCTCTTACAATACTTTGCTATGTTACTTACTCTAGTAAATGATTTAAACAATGTGAGGAAATAAAATTTTGCTACAGGTGTTATTTAAGTCCTTATTCAACATTATGTGGTGAAGGAGCTGGTAGGTAAAGCAGCAAGGATTAAACTCCAGGCATTGATACAGATATTCTCTGTATACCTCTTGGCAAGTCACTGATCAGTCAGTTTTTCAGCTTTCTACCTGCAAATTGGGTACAATGCCCTCAAGAGATAAGGATATATTATTTGGATGACTTTGTCTTTATTAGGTGCTCGGATACAACAGAGAAGAGTTGGAATGATGGCTAGGAAGATGGACTGTAAGCATGAACTCTTTATCTAAATACGTCTGTGGTGGTTTGACCTTGGCTAAATGCCAGGTACCCACCAAGTCGCTCTATCACTTCCCCTCCCTTCCCCTTTTTTTCTCAACAGGGCAAAGAGGGGAAAGAAAATAAGATAGGAAAAAAAATCCAACCCTTGTGGGTAAAACAACAGCAGTTTTAATATAAGCAAAGCGAAGCAAAGGTCCGCGCGCGGAAGCAAAAAAAAGAAAACAGGGTTATTCTCTACTTCCCATGAACAGGCGATGTCGGGCCTTCTCAGGAAGCAGGGCTCCCATACGCGTAGTGGTCGCCTCGGAGGACCAAGGGTGAGCCCACCCCCTTCCTCCTTTCTCCCAGCTTTATACTTGAGCAGACGTCATATGGTATGGAATATCCCTTTGGTCAGTTCGGGTCAGCTGTCCTGGTTGTGTCCCCTCCCAAGATCTTGCCCACCCCGTCCCACTGTGGGGGGAAATGTCGGGAAGAGCCTTGGTGCTGTGTAAGCACTACTCAGCAGTAGCCACAACACCAGTGTGCTATCAACACCCTGCCAGCTCCCAGCATAAAACACAGCACCCTGAGGGCTGCTACAGGGGAAAACCAATTCCAGCTCAGCCAGACCCAGTACAATGTCCTATAGCTAAACTTTGAAATAACTCCCGAGATCTCATCTTATACCGAATGCTGCATTTCAGGTTTGCTAACAATAACCATCATTCTTGTTGGAATGGTAGATTAGGTAGGTTTGATTTTTTTCATTTTTATTTATTTATTTTAAGGTGTTCAGCCACTATACGAATCTAAAATTGCAAAATAGACTTAGGCCTACTATCTTCCATAGTAAACAACTATGAGCAGGAGTAACCTGTAGGAGTAGGATAGATATTTATTTTTTCTAACATTCCAATTATATCAGGTGGATTTGCGTGTTTAAATTCTTATTTTAATCTGACTTAACTACTAAAACCATCACACTCATTTTCTAAGTGGAGTTCTTTCACATCTGCTTGCAAAAGCAGGAGTGGTTGGATCACAGAACACAACTGGATTTGGAGAGGTGAAGCTCTGCAGAGGAAGGACAGCTCTTCTTTATGTTACATTTTGTTTTGAAATTGTTGTTTGAGGGTTTAGAAACTTCATAGAATAGCCCAGGTTGGGAGGGTTTCCTGAGCCATTGGGATCAGCAATCAGTTATCAGGTATCAAGTAACTTGTGCCAAAGTTGTCTCTTTCTGTGTTGCTTGACTTTTATGATAAATAAATAAAATGGTTTTCAACTACAGAAATATGTGCTCAGATACTTTTTTTTCAGAATCCAGTTCTTGCACCTTTCTTATATAGTGTCCTATTCTGTAAGTCAACCCATTAGAACTGATAACTCAGCACGTAGAGTGCTGTCCCCTGCTCTCTTACCAGCTTCTGTGTCTTCCTCAAATTGCAGCCCAGCTATGAAACTCTGCAACAAAAGGTAATGCTTCTGTCTGTGTTCTGTTAATATAAGCAGAATTTAAAATAGTTGGAGATTCAAGAACATTTTCCCCTCCTCTTCATGCAGGTAGTAGGAGAGGATTGAATGCAGTGTGGTTCTGCATGAATTAATGCATTCTTTCCAAAATCAAGGTCATTGGAACAGAGAGGAAGTCACTTAAAATATCAACTCTCATATTTTTCTTGTTCTTCTAATGAGCCAGATTAGATAAGGGTAAGGAAGTATTAATTAATCTCTACAGATGTGTGGGTTTTATTTATGCTCTTTGGTTTCTGAGTGAACCTTACTGTATATCTTTTGTGCAGGTTTAGAATTCGTGGATTAGCAGAATTCATGGTTTGCTAGAATACTTCCCTGTATTAGCAACTTCTGAATGGATAGATATTCAGCCATCTGACATGGGCATTGCTTACAAGGTAGCCAAGTCTCTTCTTCGGCTCTAGTAAGGCAAGAGACCCTGAATAATTTTACTACTGCTTTTACTGTGATTGTTTCCAGCCATCTGTGGTCCTTGGAGCATCATGGATGTCCCCGGAGGTTTTAAACCTATTTTCCATCTGTTGCCTTCTCACCTACAGCAGCATTAATATCCCCCGGAAGATTTTGCTGCTTTCACTGACAGCAAGAGCAACATTTGGAGCCTTCTGCTGGGAGCTGGCAGGCAGGCAGCAGGAATTAACAGCTTCAGAGCCCTGCAGATTAGGGTTAGACTCAGAGTTAGACTGTGTCGAAGCCATATTGTCCTGGGAAACAAGAAGCTCAAGTACAACCTTAAAGGTGCTACTGGGACTTGAATGTTTAGAGCTGCTAATATGATTCCCCTTGCCATATGTAGCTGGGCAGAGGGCAGAGCCTTGATTCCATTTTGATGTACCTGCAGCTGACCCAGCAAATAAAAAGCAATTTACTGCTGTGCAATTTGGGATTAAGGAAAAGGAAGAAGGGTGAAAGTGAATTTGTTGTGTCTTCTGGGCACAGCTATCTGCAAGATGGCCAGCTATCCTCTCTGTTGCCCAGTACTAAAGCTGCAAGCACAGTCGAGCTCTCTGCAAGGTGCAGGGGGAGTGGAGAATGGAGGGGGGTAGTTTCTTGTGCTGGGGAGGGATGGAATAGGTTTGAGACAGGAAGAAGCTTTCAGAGCTAGCAGAGAGAGTGACTTGGGAATAATATTTAAAAAAAAAAAAATCTATTGATTCAGTGATCTTTCCTCAGGCCTGGGACACAGTTTTAGAATTTATTAATCTTTCAGCCATGGGTGTGCTTTGGTAGTTTATGATTTCCATACAGGCACTCTTTTATTCAGTGCTTCACCTATGAGTTCTATAACAGCCATACGGTGGGACACTGGAGGGTGTCACCATATTTCCTTTCCACACCTGCTTCTCTGTCACAGCTAGAGTCACATATCCAGGTTTCATAGAGAAATTGTTGCTGATGCACAGAAAGTAGCATTAGAGTGCTCATTCTTCTTTTTCCTCAGGTACTAAGGTGCATCAATAAACAGCCAAACAGTTATTTCCTAATGTCACTTTTCTCTGTAAATGACTGCAGGAGTTGGGATATTATGTGATTGTGTTGAAGTGATGGGATGGCATCAGAAACCATACCTCTGTGAAGGAGATGCTTTATGAGTGAGTCTGAGAGGCTGATAAAGTCTAAGGAAGGAAACAAGGATAAATAGAGACACACACAGTTTCAGAAGCCAAAAAGGTGAAAAGGCAAAAGCAGAGTAGAGAAGAGCAAAACTCTTAGCAGAACTGAAAGTGGTGTGGTAGGAATGTATTATGAATCCTGTGCTGTAGTGACACAGCAGTGAATGTTGCCACCCCAATTTGATTCATTATCACTTTGGGTAATAATCTGGCCCTTCATGGTGAACTCAAGAGCCTTGGCTAGCACAAACATCCAGGTTAGCATGTACTTCACTGAAGGGACCCTTCCATTCAGCTGAATTTAGGAAGAGCAGCTACCAGTTACAGGAAGTCATGGAGACTCTTCTGCTGCCACATTGCTGGTCATGCAGTTCCCCATCCTGGCAGCCTCACTTGACTCCAAGGCATGAGTCAGTGCTGCTCCATACGTGGACTATCTCTGCCCCTCCTGGTGAATGTGGCAATGCTTCCTACATTATTGTGAGAGACAGTCTGAGGGTAAAGATAGTAGGGAGATGATCCAGTCTAGGAAATCTTGCTGGTATTCCTGCAAAAAAGATTGTTCCCTCTGTCTGCATGACTCAGTTGGAGACAGTGTAGTGCTGCAGTATATACCCACTTACATTAGGTAGGCTGGCACCAGCCTTGAGAAACTACTGTATGTCAGCCAGGGACCAGCAATGCAGGAAGAGCGTTTGGTGTGACCATCTTGGGGCACAGGAACCAGTTTTACGCTGCCTGAAGAGCTGGGGAGGTTGCTATATTCCTTTGTTGTCAAAGCAGAACAAAAAATGAAACAATTTCCGCGGTATGTGAAAAATCAGCAAGATAAATTTCTGAGAAGAATAATGGAAAATATAGGTTTGGTCCATGTTAAAAAAAAAAGTTCTCTACTGCCTTCCTGCTTTAGAGATGGAAGTTGATATTTGGCAGGGGAATGCCCTCATGTCAGAAATTTGCTGTTTTCTTATCTCTTGACATTAGACCATTTTTGAAAAAGTTATAAATTGCTGTGGCAGTTCAGTTAATGTACACTCCATAAAGACCTGTCAGAGTTTGGAACCCGGTTTTCTCTGGAAATCTGATCTGCAGAAAGCACATATGTTGGCCAAGCTGAGATGTAGGGACTAAAAGCCCTGCCGCAGCTGCTTCTGGCTGATGCAGACTTTGTGGTACGTGACAAAGCAGCTGAGAGCAATGCACCTGTCTCTAGGGGATTTTCAGTGCTCCTTGTACTGCACCAAATCAGGCAGCAATGGGACAAGAACTGGAGCAAGGAGTGATGGGGAGGTGGCAGAGAGTGGTGAAAAGGGACGAGGCGCCTAGAAAGACTGGAGCAGGGCCTTCTTGGAATAGGGCAAACACAGGGACCTGTATAATGCTGAATAAGGATAAGGGATTTGACTATTTCAGGTACTTTGAGAAAAGAGTCTGCAATGCAAGAAAAATGAGGAACTTCTAAGGAAAAGAAACTACATTGTGTCACTATGAAAAACCAATGATCACTTTCCAAACAGAATGGAAGCAAAACTGACAATAATTAGCTGATTAATGGAAATTAGAAAGGAGACAAGAAACAGAAGAGGGAGTATCAAGAAGCTAGAGCTGCAAAGGTGTTTGAAACATCTGGATACTGAGTGGGCAGAGGGAAGAGAATAGAAAAGGAATTTAATATATGAGACTGATGATCGATAAAATAAACATGAAGATGCAAGAGCTGTCATGAAGCTTTACAGACCAGCTTTAAAACCAGAAACAGCAGCTTCCTACACATCTACAAGACTGCACCACATATGAATCTTCTCTTATGCAACTGTTCTTTCTGGAAGAATTTGTCCTTCAGCTTCCTACGCTAATTGTTGTTGTAGGACAGTTATGCGTATGATTTCTTTCATAGTGTTGGTAGTATAGAGGAAGCGGTAATGTTCAGTCATCAATATAATCATCAAAATTCTCTCTTCACTTCAGAGTGCTTCAGGCACAATAAATAAAGGAAGGGAGTTCAATTAACAGGTACTGGTAGCTTCACTACTCGTTCTCTGTAGAGCTCTTGCAGAAAGACTGAAGAAAATTAACTGCAGAAATGGAAGAGGAGAATGAAAGGGGAGGAACAGAGAAAGAAGTGAAAATGTACTCTTAACAAATAACTATCTGATTAGGCACTCTCTTGTACTGTGAGTTAGACCAAAAGAAAATTCATCCTTGTTGTCCATCCACTGACTTTACTGGAGACAGACCAGTACTGAATAAAGTCTTGGCATTCTCAAATATATGTTTTCTTCATAGTGAGCATCTAAGTTAATTGTGCCTATATGGGAGAAAAGTGGAAGACAAATGAGATCCTGTTTCTAGTTTTGCCACTGACTTGCCAAAACAATACTGTTTGTATGGTTAATTTCTGTGTAGGATTGCCTTTCTCACCCCTGCTTCCCAGAAGCCGGCACAGACTTTGTTCTTTGCACCAGGCCCAACTCTGGCCAGAGATGTGTGCTCCAGGACTCGAGGAGCACAACATTGCCTGGTGCTGAGGAGAACAGAGATGGTCTGAGCTCTCCAGACAGCCCAAGGTCAAGAGTGAGGTTTCAAAAGTAGTTGTGTTCCTGATGTGAAAAGATATCAGAGTACAACACCTTTTTCTGCAGCCATTGTGTTTTGTTTGCGGCTGATAAAAGGCCTCTGTGAAAAACCACGGGTGGACACAGAAGCTCTACCACACCTTTCAGTGCAAACTCGGAGGAGTCCTTTTCGCTGCTGCTTCTGTGCTTCATCTTTACAAAGCTTGTTTCAGAGGAGTCACGTATGGTCTCATTTATTAATGACTCTGAAGCTCTTTTATCTTTGGAGGAAAGGCTTTACAATTACAGCGACAATGCTGCAATCCTATATTAATCTCTGGATGTCCAGTACAGATGGGACTAGAATTTGTGTGCATTATCCAGTTTAATAAAGAGAAATGTAGTGTTCTCAGTAGATCCCTGAATGACCTTTCTAGGCTTTAACAAGTGATATATCCAATGTTATGCTTAAGCATTGCCATCTTCTACTAAAATTTTCTCTTTGACTGGAAATCAAAGACCAAGTTACTCAAGCAGAGGAAGTTGTATCTGTTTAATATTCCTAGTCCCGCCCTCTCTAGCCCCCCACCCTGTAATCTCATTTCAGATTGTAGAACTATATGAAAATGCTTTCCTTTTTTTTTTGTTTGCTTGTTTGGTTTTTTAAAAAGTGCTTATTTGTTTGGATTTTATTATGACTGTATATTTTCACTTGGCACTAAATGTTTTGCATCAATTATAGCATCTACCATGGACCTAACATCACAGAAACCAGTTTAAATCATCAGAATCTCCTGGATGATGTTGTTATGCTATTCTCTAAATAGAGAGGGTGCATGTGGTCTCTTTTCAAATTTACATATGCAAATTCACTTATATACCTTCATAGGTTTCCAAGGAGTAGGAAAAAGGTAATTACCTTGGAAAAGTAAGCAAGAAGCACTCATGCCTGAAAAGAACAATTATTTCAAAATTAGCAGCAATTGTCTGCAAGGAGTAGTCAGCAAAGAAAGGCCACATCTCTCGAAAGGACACCTCCATAGGGCACAAGTTTGGGTGGGTGATAACCAGACCAATAAACAAATGTGACACTGACAGATAGCCGCTACCCTGCTGACACAGGTAAACAGGAATATCATGTATGTTCATCCACTTACAGACACACGACTAAAATTGAGATGCACAAAAGAGTGTAATGTAAGTACAGAAAATCAATGAAAGACTTAATTATGGTCTACAAGTGTGTCTCTCTCGGTTACTTTTAACCCTTTCTGAATTTCTAGTGTTTCCATAGACAGACCAAGGATTTGAAGATGGAAAGTCAAATTAGAAGACGCTTCAAATTGTAGTCTAACAAAAGGACCTGTACTTTTCATATTGTTCGTTGCCTTGCATTTGTGATTTTTAATTTGGGGGGGAGGTTATCACCTCCCAGTCTCTCAGTGTGATGCAGAGTTAATTTTTTGAGCCCTGCAACCAGGAAATGCATGTCTGAACTGTGCCATAGGAACCTGCACTTCCCTAAAGCAGAGCAAGGGTAGCAAGTCCCTCGGCTTGCACTCTCTCCTCTGTGCGACAGGGAAAGAGACTGACTACATTACACACTGAAGGAAGCCAGAGAATGATCAGGGTGATGTAATGAAGATGTTTGAATCTCACAAAGTGGAGGGCACGTTTGGGTCACAGCTGCTGGAGAGGGAAGTATTCACTGAACCTGTGTAAGAAGCCATCGGGCAGTGGGTCACTGACTTTGGCAAGGAAAAACAAATTAGAAGAATGTCTCTAATTGGCACCAGTAAAGTAGCAGTGCTTGAAAGTACGAATAGTCAGACCAGCTACTGGAGCAAGTTCATGCTAATAATTTGACCCTTTCAGCTCATTAAGAAGCAAAACACAAGGCAGAGAACAGCCGAGATGTTGAATAAGACTGCTCATTACTCCAATCAGTTCAAGTACGGTGAGGAGCTGGAATGTATTCCAGAAGAGTGACAAAGGAACGAGCGTGAGAGCAGATGCTCTAGGCTCTTGCCTCTCTCATAACTGCAATATATATATATTCACACAAAGAAAAAGAAATGTGGGAAATTGAGCAGACTGGGATGGTCTGAGGTCATGTTCTCAGGTGGGCAAGAGTTGCTGTCAGTAATTGCTCTATGTTAAGAGGGCCCTGATGCATTGTTACATATGGCAGATGGCCAAAGGGCATCAAAATTGCTCCTGATACCCCAGTAACTAAGTAACATGTCATCTCTGATGTACTTCCTCTTACTGATTTGGATCCACAAAACCTTACTGCTGGAGCCAGATCCTCAAATCCATACCCAGAAGTTAGGAACCTCTTCTCTCTGTGTGGTGAGTCAGAAATGGGATGAAAATGAGCCTGTGTGCTGGTAAAATGGACTGAGGGAAACATAGCCTCAAAGAAAGCATACTGCAGGGCGTGTTCTTGAAACCCAGCTCTCTCCTAATGCCAGAATGGACTCCCTTTTCTCTTAGACACCTAGCCTGACTTTTGGGTACCCTCCTTCCCCACTCTGCCTTTTAGAGGGGCACAGCACAGAAGCAAATTCAACATTTTGGGGACATGGAAGAGCTTGTACATAGCCTAGTGAGGAGAGAAAGGCAGGGTGGGAACCCCTTTCCTACCCTTGTTTCCAGTCAAATCAAGTCCTCTTTTCACTGGGCTGCAGGTTCATGTTGCTTTTTGTTCTCTGGTTTCCTTGCCCTGCAAATCTTCATGTGCATGATGGTCCAGCTTTAATAGGCAGACTGAAGTATCCTTTTTTTTCTTATCTTCTTTGTTGTCAGTGTCCTGATAGACAGGTGTGTGAACACTGCTGGAGAAGAAGGGCTATTTTCTGTGGAGTACTTGTCCAAAACAGGGACTGGAGTCAAGTTGCATACGTCCTACTCTGCTACCCCAGCAGCTTCTCTAGAAATGTCCTAAACATTTGAGAAGCTGACCTCACTCTAGCAAAACTTCTGCTGACTTTAGTGCACCACCTTGCACTTGTATCACCAGATACAATTCATATTTAAATCAATTTTCTTTGAAGAGTACATCTTTGGAATTCTAACACAAAAGATTGATTTTTTTTTTTTTAACTTGGCAGCTGGAACACTTGAAATAACACTAGAAAAAAAAAATAAAGTCATTGAAGTGCCACTGTCACTGAAATGTCACCTAATATGTGAATCTGTCTGTATTAATGCACATTATTGTTTTAATAACTAGCTCATGACTTATGCTCTACCCTGTGCTTGGAAGGAAACACTCCTTCTCTGTCCAATTATTTATTCAGTTTAGCGGGACCTCTAATAATAAAATCAGCTGGGCAATATTTCATGCAGAAGTAGCTGATTCTATAATCAGAGTTTTCTGCCTGGTTGTAGAAACTGAATTTGTGAAATAAAGGCTTAGAAAAGTGACAGGGGAAAAATGAAAGGCACCCAGTATGCGGAGACGACAAAAAAGATGGGGCTAATATATTTTTGCTTTGAGCCAAGTCTGTCAAATTATAAGGGTTCCTTTACCAAATTTTCCTTTGTCCTGACTGCCCACAACATTTCTCAGCATGGCAAACAGTGGCAGACTTGGGCTTTTAATAATATGCACATTAAACCACAAGAGACCTTGAGAAAACTTTCTCAAATCCCAACCACCCTGGGCCAGAGCAGCAGAAGCTTTTGTTAGAATTGTACAACCCTTTGGGACATGTAAGAATTCATTATGTGTAAAGAGTAGCCACTGTATTTATCATGGGTGGTAAATGAATCCCTTTCCCACAGTTGCCATCTATAATAATGTCACTTTAGAAGGATTGCATTAGTTTCCTATTGCTTTTAACCAGCATCGTTTATGTTCGTTAGCTGCAGAGGCTGTACAACATGCATGGGCATGCAGAGCCTAAAGAAAAGGAGTTTTTGAAGGTCCTTGGGTTTCATCTCTTTCAGAGTTCCTCGACAGGCCTGACAGATATTTTCTTTCAATTTCTCTGTGCAAGAAAGTGTGGTGGCTTGATTTTGTAATCCACGTTTCACACAGGTATCATCTGCCACAAGCAGTGCTCTGCTAACGTGCTGGGACACCTTCATCATCCAGTTTCTTCACACCTTGGCTGGGGGTGCCTTGGATGCCTTTGGAGTAAAAGACCAGATCAGCAAGGCGTAAGTGACAGGGGAACTTCAGAGCAATTCAGAGAGCTCAGCCTTGCACACAAAAGAGTGAAGTTAACTCACTGTTGAGAAAAGTCTGCCTGTAATGTCCATGGCAGCCACTTCCCCTTGCAAGCAGGCATACTTCTGAGCTCTTCCGCTGCTCCTCCCTGATAGGAACATCCTGTCATATCAGGGTGACCCTTAATAAAGCTGATTATCAGCATCACTTCTTGCACAGCAAGGATATTTTTGATGTCATCAAAGTTGAAAAGTTTGTTTTCTGCAATGATAGTATAGACCATTATACATTATGCTACAGGCTGTTCTCAGTTACATCTGTACCAGTGCTGCTTTTCTGCATTCATTTCTGCCATCTGAAGATATAAAATACCCACAGAAGGTCATACCAGGCTTTCACAATATTGCAGGCCATTGTGCTTAATGATGTTCAATTTAAAAACATTGGCCAATCCTCCAGACCATTTTGAATGGAGAATATTCTTCCCTCCTGATCAAAGAAATATACAATTTAGTTTTGCTTTTCCTCTATAGTTCATGTAACCAATTCTTCCTTCCTAGTAGGTGAAAAGCAATTCTGGTTCTGCAGAAGTAGTTTATCAACATTCATATGTCCAGAAACACCTGGTGAAAGGAACACAGAGCAGAGAGATTTTCAGGAAGACTCTTTTTAATACTGAAAAAAAGAGAGATTATTCTATATGACTGGCAGGCAAGGTTTTGCATCACCAAGCCACCACCGTAATGTAAATGAATTGGCAGCTTTTCTACATAGGGGTGGTAAAATTGATACAATAATACCTAGTAACATGAATTCAAATAAACTCTTTTTAAGAAGACATGCAAAAAATTGAAGACAATCCTTTGAGGGTGACTTTACTGTTGTTCTTTTACACACATCTATAATGGTAAATTGTCGCAAAAGATTTTTAGTGGAAGCTGTATTTAATTTTTATTTTGGCCAGTCATTAAGCATCTGCTGCCCTAATTGCACTAAGGTACAATTCCCCATCATAAAATGAGACTTTTCCTGTGCACAGCTTGTATTTTTTACTGCCTTGTATAACTCCAGCAGTTACTGCATATTTATCTTTTTGATAACTCTAATCAGAAATTAACAAATTAACAATCTCATAGTTAATAAATAAACCCATTTTTTCTTTTCTTTTTTTTTTTTTTTTAAAGCAGAACACTTCCCAGTACTTTGGTCCATCAGACTACTTATGTGAGATTCATTTCACTGGGCGTCTGTTCCTAAGAGACAGCCTTGAAATGACAGAGAAAGACACACAAACGAGAGCAACATGCAGAGTACTCAGGAATAGCTAGACACGTTTGACATTGGCAGTCACTAACAAGACTGTCAAGTGCCTGTCAAATTTCAGATGTTTTTGTTGTGAGGCTTGGTAATACCTATGACCACTGCCAACAGGATGTTAAAAATAACTCCAGGAACACACCCTTTCTAGGTCAAAACCAACTGTGAGGCTGAGTGCACTGTAATTATAGTGCACTAAATGAGTTACAGCTTGAGCTAATCACACCCCACTGAACTAAAAAGCTGTAATTACACAGAGAGATAATGTGAGCTTGGCAGGATCTCCTATGGCAGCCTATGGCTTTGAGGGACGTTTCAAGTCCAGTTTGCTGGTCGTTGTAAGCTGGGCTCAGCTGGGTCAATTTGCAATTCAACAGGTAAAATCAAGTTTGTGCTCAACAAAGAGCAAAACTTAATGGTATTCACCTAGTAAAGAACGTTTCAATTGCAAATTTCCTTGAAATGAAGGCTATTTATCAAACCAACCAATGCGATACTGGTTTTATCACAGTATGAGGCTGTTATTTGAAGGGAGCTAGTATAATATACCAACATAACTTTATAAAGAATGGGGGCCTCTGTGTTTTTCTAGTATTCCATATGTTCCTCTTATGTTAAAGCAGGAGGCTGGATGAGTTATCAGAAGTAACTATATTAATCTTAAACAAAATGCCAGATCATCGTATCTGCTAAGAACCTCATGATGACCCCTTCTTCCTAAAGGAACAAAGCTGTGATAAAGGTAAGTAAGAGTGGAGAAATTTAATTAATATTAAACAAATAGGAGGAGAAGACAAAGAGACTGGAGAAAGAAAAGTAAGTAATGAAATTATTGGGTGGCTAGCCTAGCAGGGGAGTCACACTGTATGAGCTGACTTCTGAACCTCTTGCTAGAATATTTCTAAAGACAACCTGGGAGACAGCAGTCTTAATAGTGATGACTTTTAGTCTTGATCCACTCTTTTAACTGGTGGAGAACTGAATTTAGACTTTGTATTCATTCACACAGTACCACATGCAAGTTGTTCTGCTACAACAGTATCTGCTCAAAAGCCTCCTGTCTACCACAAATGTCACTGTTGCTGTTAAACACAATCTGATAACGCAGTCAAATAAAAGGCAGCTTTAAATATACTGCCTGTAGGCACTTCTTGACACTGGGGGATGTTTCTGTGTCACATTTCAGCTGCCCCCACCAGCCCTTTGGCTGCTAGATCTGTGCAAGAAAGGTTGCTCTAATTTTCTGGAAAGCATCACTTACAGAAAAGGACCAGATGTTCCCTTGTGCCGAAGAGCAGAGAATAATGCAGAAACATTATCCTGCAGGAACAGCAGGATGAAAAGGGCTCACTGTGCTTGTAAGAGGAGGCCCGTGTAACCTGCTCCCTACCAGGGGCCACATGAGCCTATGGCAGCATGGAAGATAAGGTACCAAAGGGAGTGACTGTGGTGAGACATCCCAGGAAAAATGCACCCCCCACCCCAGCAGAAAAGGGGCTATGTGGGATATGCAGTGGGGAGAGGGGTCTGCCTGAAGCCAAGTGTGGAAGCAGGAGAAGAGTGTGAGAAGTTATCTCCCAGCGGGTTTGTGCCAGGATGGACTCAGGTGAGGTGACCTTGTTTTGTGGTGGTTGTAACCTCTCTCATTCTCTTCCATTCTTTTCTGCGAAGGGGTGAGATAGAGATGGCAGATGAG
Organism: Strix uralensis; assembly: GCF_047716275.1. Taxonomy (NCBI): domain Eukaryota; kingdom Metazoa; phylum Chordata; class Aves; order Strigiformes; family Strigidae; genus Strix; species Strix uralensis. The sequence goes on from NC_133976.1 coordinate 43,469,061, forward strand.
TTAGGAAGCCCTGCACATGCCTGGCAGGCAGTCACCAGGAGATGGCAAATTCTAATGCAGAAGGTGATGCTTCCTTTCTCTCAGTATTGCAACTTGCACACTCAAAAACCCCACTATGCTGGGTTTAAAACTGTGGCCTTGGCTTAACTGTTCTTAATCAGTGCTTATCCTCCTGGAAACCTCTGTGAGAACAGTATCTAGGGTCCTAGAGAATAAGGATAAGCCTGGATTAAGTAGCTGGTTTCTTAAACAAACTTGGACCCAAGAAGAAATGTGGGGAAGGAGAGCAAGGGATGGGGGATTTTTACCACCGTCCCCCAAGAAATGAAACAAGTGACCAGTGATAAAATGTCCTGCTGAAATTGTTTAAATCTCACCCTACAGGAACTGCAGGGCAGGTGGGATGAACTGGCAAGCTTAGTTTTGCCAATAACCTGCAGAATGTTATTGCTCCTTCCAGAGTTGATATAATATTTACTGGAGAACTTTCTTAGGTAGATAAAAGCCAAGAAATGCTCACTGTGACAGCTAGTGCTGGCAGGCTGGGAGAGCCCTCTCCAGCTAGTTGCTGAGCTCTGTGTATGACCACAGGTGAGATAATAAAGAAAGGAAAAGGCAAGGGTGATGGGGAATTAGGGAAGAGACACTCAAGAGACTGATGCCAGGAGGAGTTTGACTGTGCTGTGTACATCAGGAGAACGGCTCTGCAAGCCCAGTCTGGCTGCTTGGAACAGCAACATGCTGTCAAAGGTATCTCTGCAAGTGAAATAGGTGGGAAAGCTGGGAGAAGTAAAATAGCCCTCTCCAATTCACAAACACTGTTTTCCTTTCTTCAAATATTAATCGGATATTTTTAAGCCACTGGGCATTTTGTCCTCCCTCTGCTCCCCAGTCTCATTAACTTATTTGCTGTGTTCCCTCCTGCCGTCTGTCCTGACTCAGCAGACAGGAAAGCAGCTCTTGTGGAGTAACTGACACAAAGCTGTTAGCAGCGCTGGTTTAACACAGCAAAACAGAGCCATTTGGAAAGGTCTAGCAGGGCAGTGGGATGCAATAATAAAACAGTGCAGGATAGCAGAAGGAAGGAAAGAATCAAGGCTGCTAGACTCTTTTCTAGATTGGTTTTGATACCCACACCAGTGAGCAAGCCTGAGCCAGGTGGTGTGGCCTGGCTTGTGCCCATAGGCTGCCAGGCTGGGGACTGTGATCTGGATGGGAGTGGCTGCTTGTTCCTGCTAGGCGCACTTCCCCACCACTACCGTGGTGCAATAGTTTGCTGTGGCCCTTTGCTCTTTCTTGCCCTTGACCTCTTCAGCAGATGCTGCACTTGTGTCTTGCCTGTCTTGTGTACATGATGTGATCAGACCAGCACACAGTATATGGGGAACAAGCCAAATGTCCAGGTCAGTGACTGCTCAATGCTCAGCTGTCACGCCAGTTGATGTTGTTGCTCAATAGTGATATTGAGGCCTGCCACAGTCTGTTTTCATCCCCTGAGGTGATACAAACATCCTGAGGGATGGATGGATTTGCTGAATATACAGGGAAAGCATGTTTGCACCACTCCCATTCTCCAGATTTAAGCCATAACCCAGGCTCTCTTATTAAGAGGAGGGTTTGGGACTGGGGGACTAGTATCAGCTGGTGAGACCACAATCATTCAGCTGCATGGAATAACCAGTGGAGAGTAGAGAGAACCATGTTCAAGTCCCCGTGCCAGGAGCTGAGTTACTCTCCAGAATCAGTGAATTTTCTTGTCAGCACCCAGGCCCAAGAGGAAAAGAGCTGCTGTGTGAAGCCATGTAAAGATCGACTCTTAGCTGTTGAAAAGCAATTTTGTAGGCACAGAGGAGTGAAGTCTCTGGAAGCCCTTCTACAGGTCCTCTGACCCTGAGTGAGTAGTGTCTGCCATGTTCCTGGTGAAATATATACCAGAACAGAAAGGCTTCCTCAGCTGTAAAGAGCCATTATAAGTACTGAGATTTTCATCATGCCTACATGGAAGTGAGTGACCATGAACTCACATCCTTAGCAGAAATGATTGGTTAGGAGTTAGGTTTATTAAGGTTTTATTAAGGTTTCCCTTGCCTATATGTATAAGGCAAAAGATCCAAGCTGAAATTCTTGAGAATGAAAAGCACCATATAAATATTAAACACTCTATTTATATTTTTGTATTGTATTTATATTTATATATTCATAAGCCCTGTGTTTGTATTTTAATATTAAGGCACTGCATAAATATAAATATTAAGCTATTTCCAAAGCTTATACAGATACTTTTTTTGTGCTAGAAAGAAGTTTTGAAAGTGATGTTTTTCTTAAAGCTTTCTTTTTTTAAAAATATCCATTAACAATGTCTGGCTTCATGTTTATATTCTTAATTTTGTTAGCAAAAAGTCAGTGTGGGAACAATGGTGGTTTTGCACTGTACCTGCATCTGTCTTCCTCAGGAGTAGTCTCTGCCATTAACCTAAACTATAGCAGCTACCTAGAGCCTCAAAGTGCTACATCAGCAGTTGGAGTACTGCTGAGACAGGTGATGCAGCATCAAGCCAGCTCCACTCGCTGCATCACCTGGGACTTCTCTGGTTTTGTAGAGACCACTGGGTGTAAGATGACATTCAAAGTTCTTCATGCTAGCACAGTAACATAGAAAGGCTACAGTCACCCAGAGGCTTTGAAAAGCTTGACTGTGAGGCTGGGGGGTGAGGGTAGTCAGTCACCAGAACAGACTGTTCTCAGAGGTTATGGACTCTCCATCCTTGGAGATGTTCAGAACTTAGTGGTACTCTGAACAATCTGCTCTAGACATACCTTTTCTGAGCAGGCAACTGGATTAAGTGACCTCCAGAGGTCCCTTCTAGATTAATTATTCTATGATTTTGTGATTGTGGCAGAAAATCGTGCTCTACTGGGTCATATATAGAAATTTAGATTATTTGTAGATAGATAATAAAAGATGTTTCTATTGCCTTATTTTTTGGAAATACAGTTGGCTTCTTGTAACTCTCAACAACCTACGTATTTGTCTGCCCCCACTGAGGAGCTTATAGAGGTGTCTGAGAATCGGTATTTGTATACATTGTTAAATTTAAACCCTGTGTTGCAGATCCTCTGTGGGATGGTGCTAGCTTTTTCAATTTTCTCCTTTACCAGGGCATGCAGGTGTTTCTGTCCTAGTCTATCTAACACAACAAGCAAAATAGCAAATGAGTTTTTGAAGAAATTCTTGGCATTTTAACAACAGTCGTCAGACTGGAAATGCTTTAGAGCAAATAGTGAAAATGATTTGGAGTCCAAGACCATTATGAGAATCAATGACACAGCTTTGAAATCATGTTGGGTTTTTTGGACTTGCATATTCTTTAAATCGGTTTCAGTAAAATATTTCCAATTCCCTTAAATACACGAAAGACTAAGATATTTGTGGTGCATTAATTCAGTGGGGTTACATCTAGAATAATGTTGTCCATCTTTCACTGTCAGCTGGGGAATATCTCAAACCAAGACTCCAATTAAGTATATAGTATTCATGAGCTATGTCTGTGTTATTTACAGGATTGTACTTCATTAATAAACACAATTCTATATTGCATGGTTAATGACAATGAACATAATTACAATAACCCGGGTAGAAATTGCTTTTGAGTTATAATGAAATGTTTTATGAAAAAAAAAATTACCCCAAGACTTGAGATAATAGCTTTAATGGAACATTACACTTTTTTTTTTTTTTTTCCCCCCCACCCCAACCTCCCGTAAGTACTTTTAATGCAATTCACCTCAAATGTGCAATTTGGAAGATGACAATTAGCAAAGTGGAGGACTGGAAGGCTAGAATTGATTCAGATGCCACCTTTAATACACCCAGGTGTCTCTGGCTCATCCTTATGACAGTAGCCAAAGTATTATCAAAATACAGAGATGTGTGTGTATAAAAACTTAGATATGCGTGTATGTATGTATGTACACAATCACACCAGGCTTATATGTGCAACAGCATGACCAAATCACTCTGTTCCATCTCATTTAAAAAAGGAAAAAAGTCAATTATTTGGTAAAGTTATTACTAAAGATCATTCAGTATCACTCTAAGGGATATCTGATAGCTGCAGCCTTGTTTTTGACAGCAAAAACAAAGGGAAATTACTGGCTGTTGCATGCAGATACACAGTCATGATAAGATTTAGATAGCATAAAATGGCATAGCCCCATTGATACTAAGAATGCTTCTTTTCTTTGGTCACATTTTTGTACTGCCAAGGAAGTCAGCAGCAGCAACATAATCCCCTCGCACAGCAATTCCCCTGTGTATGGTGACTTTGCCACTGGGCAGCTTGACCCTGGGGCTGCCCTGTGTTCAACTAGTTCTTTTCTCTCTGCTTATGCATCTCAAGGATCTTTTTTACTCATCAAATATTTCCAGAACTATTCATAGGACTTAACTTTAATTGCGGAGTTCCCAAACTGTACAAACAGACACATTTAATTTTAGATACTGAGATCTAAAGTTTACTCAACTTTTTATTGCGTGTTTCACTTTGCAAAACAAATTATCTTTCCTGAAACCCATTTCCCATCCTTTCCCTCACCCAAAATAATCTTCATACCCCCCTAATTACTCCTTTTTGCGAAGAAGCAAGCCTTAACCTCTGAGAGCTCCAGAAGTAGTATTAAGCACTAAACCAATGCCAAAGATAAAAGTTCTATGAACTTTTTTTTATTATTATTTTATGGAAGTTCAGGCTAGATTCTCCTTTTGCTTTAGTCGGTGTAGGGCTTACTTGAGAATGATTCACGGTATGTTTTCAGAATATATCATGAATGACAAGCTAAATCTTTCTCTTTCTTCTCTTGTTTGTACACAGTTACTACAGCTTGTCAATAAGCAATTTGGATTTTGCCCAATTCTTGCAATGAAACACTGAAACTTCTTGTTTAAGTGAAAAATATTTACCCTGTGTGAATAATGGTATATTAATTACATATGGATTCTGACTGTGCTTATTTTGATTACATTAGTTTTCTTCCACAGCTTAAGGATTTTTTTTCTTATCTAGAGATCATACATCTATTGTAATTTCTTTTTTATTGAGTCACCACTGAACAAAGCTATCTTTTGAGTTTATTATTCAGTAATACTTTGTAAACATTTTATTTTCCCTTGGCTTGAACATAAGCAGTGGAAATAAAGTTAATGATCTTTCTTAATTTTCTTGTCAGATAACTCAGGATGTTCATCATGAGGACATGCAAGAGAGGATGAGTGGATTCTACTTTGAGTAAGCTCTTACTGTGGACAGTCCATGAAGAGATACAGAGAAAAAACCCACAACACAAAACAAGAAAAAAGGAGGATTTCAGTTTGGTGAAAGAGGTGTCCGAGGTAGAGAGACGGGTTTGGGAATAATTATCATAGAGACAATACTTAAAACATGCTTTCGTATGTGATTGCTCAAACTGCATATACAAGCAGAAAAAGGGTAGGAGCCTAGGGAAAAAAATGCACAATGCACAGTTTAGGTGTTGGAAATAAGGTAGCGGCATCACTGTGCCATTTGCCTGGGATTCAATGTCTGGTTTCTCAGCAGAGCTAATTAGCCAAGCGAGCAACATCAGGAAGGGAGCTGTGCTCTGTTCAGCTGATTCCAAGTCAGCACCGGTACATCACGCTCTGTCGTGCTTTGTAGACACAAGGGAGATGTCTAAAGAAATATCTGAGGGATTCCCCTAGGAAATCTCTGGCTGAAAGCAAATGATAAAAAAGATGATGCTCTCCCAAAGGAGAAAATGATGGAACAATCTGGAAGGAAGACACAGCACCTACATGGAACAAAATCACTGAATCCCTCCACAGGATAAAAAACAAAGCTATGTTTAGCAACTCTGATGGGTGGTACTTGTTAATTAGTGCCAGATACAAATATCTAACATCTGTGTATTCCAGTTCAGTGGAGAATAGGAAAAGAAACAGGTTGAAAAGTGTTCACTCTGAGTGTAAAACATGCAGCTGTCTCATTTGCTTAGTAACTAGTCAGTGCTCCAGAAGCTTTTGAGTGGCCAAGATGAACATCCACGGAGAAGCAAGGATCTGTCAGGAAAGTGCTGGGCTGGATGGCCAGGAGGTCAGTGACACAGAGCTTTGTGACCTGAAAATTCTTTGTTAGAATCAAGTGACACTAAACCTTAAGAAAAAAAAAAAAGATATTAATAAGATGGTATTGGTAGTCTCAACCACCTGTATTGGAGGGAACAAGGCAAACAAAAGCCACCAAAATTAGGAGTATGGAAGTCAAACTGGATGGTTCTCCCAGTTGATGAGAAAGAAGTATTTTAAGCAAGATACAGCTTTTCCAGTCTGATTAAGCACACTTTGAGAGGAAAACTAAAAGAACAATGACACTAGTCCTGTATATAAAGAAGAATAGAGACTTGGATAGTGCTTTCTTAACTGCTGCTTTGCACCAGGAGGTACTGATTCATTTTGATCCCAGTAAGAAAGGCACTCAGACTCTGACAAGTACTGTTTAGAATGTTATTTATCAGTATCAATGTTACAGAGAAAGGGAGGGTAGTATAGATAATCTTATGTTCTTTCAGATGCTGGTAACGCTGAATTGTGCAGCTTCAGACAGGCCTCCAGATCCCATCCACGAGGGAGTCACACCACTTTATTTTTGTTAAGTCAAGCTCTATCAGGATTTTCTTAAAAGAAGGCAACTCTGTTCATCATTTCTACTGCCAGATAGAAAGGATGTTGATGGGAGAACTTGTTGCTGCAGTTTTAGATAAAGGCAAGGACATGCAGGTGGTGTAATCACAGGTACCAAGTGGGAGCTGCCTGCAGGCTCCTCCGTTACAGTCAACCACCTGTTGATTGCTGACCTTGCAGCCAGGGGATCTGTGCAGCACAGCACAGGTCAGAAGACTGCACTGTAGTGCAGCGCGCCTGCTCAGGTTAACTGCTGTGTGGATCACTCACACCTCAATGTACAATGGTCTTCTGGTGACGAACACGGCATCTGCTTGCTGCGTCTGATTTCTGTAACTCAATAGCTAGGTTTAGCATTTCTGTTAGCATGTCTTTATATAATCCGGCAACTTTTATAAGCAAATCAGATAAAAGGTAACCACAAATAAAAAGTAATGCAATTGCATGTTAAGTAGAGCAGGTATTTGCCTAAGTTGAACTTACAGTTCACTTAGCAGAATGATGTATTCAGCACGTGTGGAGGAAGAACTTTAGCTGAACTGTAAAGGTTAGAGAAGTTAAACCTCTGAAACATGGTTGCTGGCAGGTCTGGATGCTTCTCTCTGGAGACCCTTTAATAAAAAGCCTCATATATTGGTCTACTTGTGCAGCAACAGCCATAAATATGCCAAGTGAAATGCAAGCTAATTAGAAAGCACTTATTCTAGTCCTCCAGAGTGTATTGAGATGGAAAGTTTCACTTTCAGGCTACAACTTACTCCTTTCAGTTCAGTCCCATTCTTTTCCTGTTGTATTGCTAAGATTTTCTTCTTCATTCAGTGACAAGGCACTACATCTAGGAGGCTCTCCAATGTAGATTTCTTTCTGTCGTCCTTCTAAGTAGAAGTCATCGTCTGGGAGGTCAGTCACAAAAGTCTTTGAGGAAGAGTGTCATCAGCTTCTTTGTCCATCCCATCAATTATCCCTTGCTGTCCTTCTCCTAAGCGAACATACACACCTCTTTAAAACTCAGAACTGGTGGAACTGAGCTACTGCCAACTGGGGCTGTGGGATATATTAGATTCACAACCAGTATTAAATGTCTGCTGGTGCTATATATACTGCTCCCCAATGGGATAACACAGTACTGACTCCCCTATGGTTATGTTAAGACTACTCAGTAAATTTACATGGTGAATTTAAGGAAACAAACAATCTAAAGAGACCAAGTACATTTATTTCATGACAAGCAAGTTACTTGGAAATACAATGATGAAACTGTTCACAACTGAGCAAAGTTAGATGAACTTATATCTTGACATTCTTTGGCATTTTTGAGATAAAAAATGAACTTCTCAATTCATTATAATAAAAACCACCTCTCTACAGCATTATCCTTACCTGTGGTACAGTTACTGGAGTGATATTTCATCTTCGGTTGTGACCACAACCTACATCTAAGGTAGACTTGCTTGAGCTATTCCTTACAAGTGAAAATATTGGCTCCATTGAAGAGGGCTGGCATTTCACTGCAGGTGCAGTTGGAAAAATGGATTGTTTGTGCACTGATCCTATTTATCTTTATCCATACTTATGACCAATGACGTCATCACTCTTGGCCTTGTTCGAACACCACCAGTTAAGGAAGCAGAAAGTAGCCTAGAATCAGGATGCACTGTTTGAGTCTTAAACTTTCCTACTTTCAAATTTAGGGAATTGGAAAGGGACTCTGTCCTTTTTAACTACTGTCAAAGGTTATCTGGCTAGAATTTGACTGGAGTTGGAGCTAGAGCTGCTGGAGGAGGCGTGTTGCCAGTAAGAGACGAGAGTAGCCTTTGAGCTGGATGGTCTTTGGACTGGGTTTTGGGTGAACACCAGAATGAGCTCTTTGGATGGATTTGAGTCCCAGACTGGGAGGGTGTGATGTCCTAAGGTGAAGATAGAGGTTAAGTTTATTATTTTAGTTTTACATGTTGAAGGCCAAAGGCTGTGGCTGTACATAGAATGAGAGGGTAAACTAGGTCTGGGCTGGCTTCATTTCTCTGGGTTTATGTACAGCCCTACCTCCGTTGGCTGGGGTTGGTGTGCAAAGTAGATTTTGATACTTGACATTAGAAAACTCCTGAGTAGGGCTAGCATACTTTACTGTTAAAATATATGTTGCAGAGGGCTCTAGTAGGAAGTTTCCCTGCCCCAAAATGGCCACTTAGGTGATGGGGGAAGGGATACAGGCCCTGGGTCAGGAGTAGGTTTGGTGTGGTAGTCACTGCATTGATCATGTGACTAGCCCAGGATTTTGGGACCAATGCACAAATCTCCCACTCTCCTGCCAGGCTTCTGGGAGTGCTACAGCTCTTGGGTCTGGCCTTGAGCAGGAAAGCAGGGGACAAATGAGGGAAAGCAATGTCTTGTATATGTCACAAAATTTGAGTTCCTTATTCCTGATATCCTCTATTCTAGGGGATACTTGGCAATTGCACTGCCAGGGATGGGCAGAGAGAAAGCTCTGTGGATCTGCTTTCTCTGACATGTAATAGATTGACCACAGTTAGAGCTAGGTCAGGACCACAATCTGACAGACTTCTCAGGTTGCTGGCTGCCATATCTTCCTCACATTCCCAGGGCTAAACTAATTGCAAGGTTTGGTGTTTATTTGAGGATTAAGATTTCCTTCATGTCAGATTGGCAGAGGCTGAGCAGCTTTTGCTTTCCTGCGGGCATGATGCAGGGTCCATCTGCTAGAAATTCTCCAGGGATGTTTCAACTAATGGCAGTGCTGTGCATCTCTCCTGTTCTCCCTACAGTGATGCCATTGTATAATTTTTAAGGTTTTTTGTCTTTTGTACTAAAGGTCTTGCAACTGTTAAATGGTCTCAGAGACTGCTTTATGGTACAAGATTTAGATGGGGAAGCAAATACTCTGACGATCCATCTGAGCCTTTTTTTCCATTTTTCCATGTCGATGCTGTCACAGTGTGATTGCAGGGAGTTGAATTCAGTGACCCAGAGGTTCCGTTTCAGTTCCACCTTCTGCCTCACCCCCTGCAAGCTCAGAGAAATCCCATGTCCCCCTTTCTGCCTCATTTTCCTGTTTATCTGCTGCTCTTCAAATTTCTCTTCTTTAGATACACGCTTCTCTGTCTGCTTATGAGACTATCTAACAGTCTAAACAGAACATTTGCAAAATAATTGAACACAGTTAACGATACCATCCTTTGGAACTATTCTCTTCTGATAATTCTCACCCATATCTTTCAATTCCTGCATTAGCTTTGGAGCCAATATTTCCACAAAGTACTGCTTCATATAGCTTGGAAGCTGTGATTATGGGTTTTCAGATGAAACATGGCATTATTCCAAACATAAATCACTTGAAGGCAACAGCCATTTAAATTGGGTCAGAACCAGTGAATCAGTGCAAGCAGAGAGGGTGTTAGTGAAAGTAATGTGATTTTTATCTTCAAAATCTCATGAACCACTGAGCCTAGAAAACAAACTGCTGTACATCTTTGCAAGGCTGGACTGGATGATTAGCCTTCTAGTGGCATGCAGCATTGATTTCTGTTCTTGGTGATCCTGAGTTGTCAAAAGTCAGTGGCTTTTCAAATCAGACAAACACACAGGCCTTTTTCTGGACAGGACAGGATGTTTTCTGCATCTCAAGCATCTTAAACCACTTACTGGCTATGATCCAGCCCTGGTGAAATAAGGACTAGCCAGCAGGAGTAAACAGAACTTTAAAGAAATCATTTTTGTTCTCTTAGTGGGGGAGAATAAGAAATGAAGACAGAGATATATAAGAGGAATTGGCTGCATAAGGCTTTTTTTCCAAAGGCTTACATTGGAGCATAAAGCTGCTCTTAAACATGCACTTGTCGGGCAATGGCGCTAATGGCACACTGTGCACACAGTCCTCAGTTTTAGTAGTAGCTGCTTGGGTAAAAAGGAGGTTCTGTTGCCTGATTTTCTATTTCTCTATGCATTGTTTTTGGAAATATCCTTTCTGTGCAAAGCCCTGGGGAAGAAAGTAAATTCTCTTCCACTTTTGAGTTCCTGGATTTGTGAACACTAGAAACAGGCCAAAGCCTTGATGCTATTCTTGTCATTTCATAGTCAGCTAAGCTAAAAGTCAAATATTGCTTAATCAAGGAGAAAGAAAAGATTATGGCTAGTATTCCACTCCAGATGCATGAGACCCCATGACTTCCTTGTTCCATTTCCCTAGACCATAGGCTGTATACATTCCATGGGAGAAGATATAGTACAACTCAAAAATTGAAGAGCAGTGCCTTTATGATTAACAAACACTTGATGAAAAAGAAAAAATTGTTTCAAGAGATGATGAGTAAGAAATGCCCCTACTATTTCCCCAGCCACCCTTCTTCTACTTCTTTAATACCCTCCTTGCTCTATCTTTTACTGCCTATTTTAATGATTTATTTGTCTGTCATTTTCTCGTTTTCCCCCAAACTTTACTGACTCATATTCTTTCCTTTCTACTTAAGGGTCTATTTCTGGTCCCTCATGCACCCCCTGCCCCCTGTAGTCCACCACTTCATTTTGCACCTTGTCTTAGTCTGTTCCTCTTTTTATTTCTCAACCTATTTATTGAGACTTCTGCCAATTTAAGACAAGGCTACTGGCAGAGGGCAGGACCTGGCTTCACTCATTTTCGTTTGAGATGAGCTCTTCAGGGAATGAACAATTTGAGAAGTCATCAGGTTTGAGTAACCTGTACTATGCCCTTGGAGACAGTGTTGAGGTTCATTAGTATCTAATGCAATAAGCACAAACACAGAGTGATAATGTGTCACTGGAGCAAAAGGGAAGAACAGATTCTGATCTTTGAACATTAACTGATGTAAGACAAGTAATTGCATTGATATTCATGGAATCATACTGTCTATGTCACTGCTTGCAAAGATACCAACTGCCCCTTTCTCTTAAGAGATGACCTCTGCAAATACTGGACCTGATTCACAGCTATTTTTGCTGAAGTTTTGCACCAGCAGAACTTCATTGATCTCAGTGGAGATAGGCCAAGTTTAGTGATGTAAATGAGACCTGCCATAGCAAACCTAGCCTATATATTTTCTGTGAGTGCTTTCCAAAGTCTTCAGTTGTATTTTGAGAGTCTCTGCATTTCCGTTCAAATTCAATTATTCATGTTTGACAGAACTTGCTCTGGCACTATTGTGCTTTAAAAACTGGAAACTCCCCCAAGGTATAGTACAGAAAAAATAAGACCCATTATTGTCCTTGAAGGGAACACTGCAAGGCTGCTGGTTCTGTTCTCTCAAGCAAACTGATAGGTTTTTGTCCTATTGTGTCAGTTCATGGTTGCTGAATATATTCTAAAACATCTCAATTACTTTCTATTTTACAGACATTTTTATTAGATCTATAATCTCATGCCTCATATCCTCACAGTGTCCTCAGTGCTCTGCCATTGCTAAACAATTATCAGGAGGATGTATTTTCTCCCTGATGGATTCTAAGCTTTTCTTCCAGAGGCTAGATTTTATTGCTGATTTTATGTCAGGACAGCAGAGGCTCATTGTTTCTTCTTAATTGTTCCCACCAGAAGTCAAAAACATAAATACAGAAAGGAGAGCTGGAGTGATAATTTGGGCAAGAGAAAGAGCGGTTTTTGATGTCCAACATTCTCATAAAAATTCATTTCATGTTCCTGCTGACCTCCTTCTTGTTGATTCATGGCAGATAAACAGAACACCTATCTCTTTTTTCCTCTGTTATGATGCATCAGAGAGGCCAGGCTCATCTCTTACACAGCCTCTTTACTGCAGAATAGCAGTCTACAGGATGGCAGATAGTTTTGCAAGCTTTCCTATTTTGGCTGTTCTTTCTGCCCATGCCTATTACTTTGTCCTCTTCATATACTGAAAAATTTCACCCACCATAGGTGGACTTAACCCACCAAAAGATCACAAATGAAAAAGCATGTTAATGCTGTCCCCTGAATATGATACTTCAGATCTGTCTGTTGTGCTCTGTATTTTACTCAACAAAACAACACAGAAATATTTGCCCAAATTTCAGATAAAGGTGTCAAATTAATTAATTAGCTTTCTAATTAATATTAAGTCCATTCCAGCCTTCATTTTCTATTCTTCTTAAGACCATATTTGAAAATGGGGATCCTGAAAATATGGCAGGAAAAAATTGTCTTTCCTCCAGTCATTGCAGTAGCAGTGTCAGATATATGAGACTTCTTAGTAGCATTGCACATGACATATTTCATTCATATAGGGGCATTTTCAATAGATATTTTAAGGAATCCATATATTAATGAATTAAATGCCAGCACATAAAGGAATCAGGCTAGACTTCTAAGTTTCAGTATTTGGGAGATGTCCTGCCAGCTGGCTGCTATGAAGTAGCCAACTTGCCAAGACTACAGACTGCAGACATACTTTGGAATCAAAGGAGAAGATAGAGAACCTGGAAGACAACAACAGTTTGAGAAATTAAATGGCAAGACTATCACAATAGACTTTCTTAACATAATTCCAGTGGGTCCTTACTCAGGCATGTAAGAGAGTAGCATTAGGTTTTTCATTAAAAGGCTAATCACTACAATGATTTTTCTGATTTTGGTGAAAAAAAAAATTGGGTTTACATCTGCAAAAGTCCCAAAATTTGAGGCTATTGCTACCAAGTTTATTTCATTTATTGATTCTGTCATTCTGAATGCCTTCTTCCCCATGCATTTGACAAGCACTTCAAATACCACTACAAAACAAACGCACATTAATTCAAGCCAGCATCTTTTTGCACAAATGTATTATATTCAGAAGCCCCTACATTATTTTGGAGCCAAGACAATTTTTAAAAATGGCACTCAGAGGTGTGAGAGGGTGGCATGATATCCCTCCCCAGGGGAGTGCCATGAGCAGTAGCCTCTGTTGGGGTCGCTCACATACTCCCATCCCAATGCAGTGCCCGTCGAGCAGATGTCTGCACGGTGCAATACCTTTCACAGGCAGGATAGGCAGGATGTAGTGTCTTTCCCACCAGACAGAGAAACTGGCTTTTATCTACTTAGGGTACATGGGAGAGCTTGGGCCAGCTCCTCTATTAGCCACCTATCTCCCCAGTAAAACACTAAGAGGCTTCATTCTTGCCAGATGACAAATTTGAGAAGAGATGAATACGGTCAGTAGTAAAATATTTCACGTTTCAAACTCACTGTTTTTTTTTTCCACCCAATTTGTTGCAAGGGTTGGCAACTATCTACTTTCCAATTCTGGCAGGTGCCTGTGTGTAGGAGAACCCATGTCTTAGTAGGAAAGAAGCTCACAACCATAGGTTTTAAGTGCTCAAGCCTGGTGAGAGCTAGCCTTCAGCTTTAGATGACTACAGATATGTTGTGGGTCTTCCTGTATCTCTAAGAATAACACAGTTGCAGCTGGCTCCACTCACTGTATTTTGCATTTCTGTTCTGCCTTCTGTCTGGATCTACCCAGGGTTTAAGATAGGAATCAAATGTTTGCAAAGGGCAATCTATGAGCACTGAGTTTCCAATGAAACAGCGCAGCGCTTACACAATGTAGCTTGCTATGAGTCATGCTTCTGTGTGGCAACTCTGCATTCTGCCTGAAGTCTCTTCATTTTCTCCTTTATATTGAAGATCTGTTTTGATTTGTTGTCTCTCTCTTGTAAAACCAATATTGTAAAAATCCTTGGAGCTTGGTTCTGATGTGCATCTCTGACCATGTGGCTCTGTGTGATCCCAACCCAGAGCTGGGTTCACATGAACTGGCTCTGCTAATCCCAGAGCTGGGAGCCTTAGGGTATTATCCAGCTTGCATCTGCAGAAGTGATGGTTGGTTACTCCTTCTGCCATGCAATCAACACAGCAGCTCCACGATGTGCCAGAAGGATGCTCAAGCTCAGGTCAGCCTGTGCTGGGGCTCTCCGCACTCTGCTCCATCCCACAGAGCACTACCCATGCCTTCTTGCCACAGTAACAGATGGAGAGGCTTTTAGGCAGTTTTGTTGGGTTTCGTTCTCTTTTTTTTCTTTTAATATTGTGTGAGAGGCAGAACCAACCTTGTAATGACTGATAATTGTCTGCAGAAGGTGCAGATTATCATTTAGATTGCCAGTATCTATTTTTTGGTCTGCTTCAGTAGACTACCTTGGACAGGAACTGTAGGACAACATTTGCCATACAATTGTGAGGGAAAAGGAACCATGAAGCAAGAGGAGAGGATTTTGTAGATCTATTCAGTAAATCAAGGCCCAAAGGGCATCACCAGCCCAGACAGTCCCTGCTGACCCTCCCGGGACTCCCCCCAGCCTGCCCACCCCATGTGAGCCCCCTGGGGCCATCACCCCCTGCCTCATTGATGTGCAGCAGGGCCGGTCCCCAGCTCCCCACAGCCCTGCCCTGCCTGCCCTGTCCCGATCCCCAGGACGGTGCCCGATGCTGGGGCTGGGCTGCCCTGGTGCCCCCCCGGCTGAACCCCGCCCCTGGCCCACCAGGTGCCCAGGCGGCAGCAGCTCTGTTCCTTCGCCTGGAGCTGTGGGAGATGTGGAGCACGGTGCTAGGAGGAATTACTGGGTTAAACACTAAGAATGCCAGACATGGGCTGTCAGGAAAAACGAAGATATGCGTAAGAAACTAAGCATATGGCTACTAGGTCTGTATTACGTTTCATGTCACCTTGACAGAATTACCCCCTCTCCCTCTGAGACTGGCAGGGACTGGGTTGGTGTTACACAGGGGAGCTCACATCTATGCAACAGCCAGAATATTCACAGTTGCAATATGCCAACCTGCAACTTTGCGGATGAAATTGATTATTTTTGCTGTCAGCACCCTCCTGCTCTATTAAAATTCAATTTTACGGTGCAACATTCCCTTGGACATGTTTTGTCATTTGTTTCCAAGACGTGCTGAAAGCATGTATGTGCTTCAAGCAAATGCTGAAACCTAAGAGAAATAGCTTATAAATTAACAGCAGCAGGCTATAGTATAATAAACTGCTTCCTTTTTTGTTACCATATAATATGTGACCCTCTGTAACAGTTTTAAAGCCCAGCTATATATTCATCTATTAAATACCACTCTGTGTGCCAAACCTTTTAGTTCCACTGTATTAAAGTGCGAGTGAGCCTTTTTTCTCTTTTATTTAGGACCTCTAAAAGTGTCAGCAGTAAATGAAGCCCAAGGTAACCAAGGTCCTGATCCTGCAAGTTCCCAAGTGTTGCCATTTCCCATTACCATCAAGATGTGCAGTTAGAGCACTGTGAAATCTCTCAAGTGGTGGCAGTTTTGATAACAGGGGCTGAAAGAGTCTTAAACTTTGTAGCAATTCAAGGAAAGTCTGTCTCATCAAGCTGCAGGAATCATCGATGCTATTTTGACTGCATTACCTCAGCATATGAAGGGAGATAACAGTCATTGCTTTGAAAATGTCTTAGCATCTAAAGACTTTTCTTCAGAAAAGAATCGTGAAAGAGGGTTAAATCATCCACCTGTTTCTGGAATGATCTACATTGCCCACGTTTTGTGATGTTTCTGATCAGGCATCGTTTTTGATTTTCATCTGCTAGCTCAGAAAGGCAGACTTGGAATAGTGCATCTGTAGATTTCCATCCTCTCCTAACCCAGATCTTTGCACGGCAGATTAGAGCTGCATAACAGGGCTGTCAGCTTTAATGTGACAGCTCAGTTCTCCTGCATTTATTCTAAAAATGGTGTCACTGGTTCATCTCCTTAGACTTGATTATACTGGCTATACACCTCCTGTACTTTCAATGTCTTTAGTGATTCCCAAACACATCATCTAACCATACAATTTTCTGAACCCCAGTTTTCTGTTTTAAAATAATTAAAATTTCATTATGCAGCATGATGTTTAACATGTTTGAGTATGCAGTTCAGATTGGCCATTTTCATTCAAGCCTCCTGAATATTTGCTGTATTTAACTTACTTTATTATTTTAAAGCCTAATTGTGGGGATTATTTCTTCATTTAGTATCTTCAATATTCTGGCAGTCATATGAATCTAAGAAAGGAAATCCAACCCTAAAACCGTGTCCATTTTTTCTCCAACTCTATCAATGAGTCAGTAAAAGAGATTGCTGCTTCCTATGTATCTTCGCTTAGTCAAGGGCAGATAACTGCTGGTGCTACCACTCTTTCCTGTTGAAGCACAGCCTGGTTTATAGCAGCACCCATGCATAGAGTACTTCCCTGTGTGCAATGGTTATTAATTCATTATAAATTCAGCAAAAACCTCAATAAGATGGTAATTCATGCAACATTTTCCATCACAATTTTTGAAGCTTATCATGAATCCTGTTAGCATATTTTGTCTGTCCTTAATTCTAATAATATAATAAATCTAAAATACCTGCATGGCATGCTTTAAGTACTTCAAACAGCCAATGAATTGTTTTCTACAAAAAAACCCAAACCAAAACAAAGAGAAATAAAACATCTCCCGTGAAAAGCAAATGGTCAGCCCTGAAGTGGTCAGGCAATTGGACTAGATGATCATCGTATGTTCCTTCCAACTGAACCCTCCCCCTCCCCTCCCCTCCCCTCCCCTCCCCTCCCCTCCCCTCCCCTCCCCTCCCCTCCCCTCCCCTCCCCTCCCCTCCCCTCCCCTCCCCTCCCCTCCCCTCCCCTCCCCTCCCTTCCCTTCCCTTTCCCTTCCCTTCCCTTCCCTTCCCTTCCCTTCCCTTCCCTTCCCTTCCCTTCCCTTCCCTTCCCTTCCCTTCCCTTCCCTTCCCTTCCCTTCCCTTCCCTTCCCTTCCCTTCCCTTCCCTTCCCTTCCCTTCCCTTCCCTTCCCTTCCCTTCCCTTCCCTTCCCTTCCCTTCCCTTCCCTTCCCTTCCCTTCCCTTCCCTTCCCTTCCCTTCCCTTCCCTTCCCTTCCCTTCCCTTCCCTTCCCTTCCCTTCCCTTCCCTTCCCTTCCCTTCCCTTCCCTTCCCTTCCCTTCCCTTCCCTTCCCTTCCCTTCCCTTCCCTTCCCTTCCCTTCCCTTCCCTTCCCTTCCCTTCCCTTCCCTTCCCTTCCCTTCCCTTCCCTTCCCTTCCCTTCCCTTCCCTTCCCCTCCCCTCCCCTCCCCTCCCCTCCCCTCCCCTCCCCTCCCCTCCCCTCCCCTCCCCTCCCCCTGACAATGGTCTCTAGATGTCCGCTATCATGACTGTAATGACTACAGTTTCTGAAGAGGATTATAACACAAAAATATTCTATGATCATGCTGTTTATAAGAGTGTCTCATTATTGTATGTTTGCACATCACCTTAATTACTGAAAATTATTTGAATTCAGCCAGCAAATGTTCATTTATAAAGGGGAAGGGTATTAGTCTACCATTTTTCCCTGAGCTTGATTTAGAACAGAGCAGGGAAAATATTTACTTCATTGAATATTAAATGCCCAAAAGAATTCATTTATTGGCTTTCATCCAAAGATGGTAACTTAAACTCCTAACTGTGATTTTTTTCCTTATTTTACCACTCAGCCTGCTTCAACCTCAATTCATGAGGAGGCAATATTTCCATAAAAGGACACCATAGTTGAATATTTATTGCTTCATTCTCATTAATAGCTTTTTAAAATAGTGGAATGACTATTAATTTTATTCTATTGGTTTGTTATTGGTTTTCAGTTTGTCAATGAGTTCCTACCTCAGCAGCTCCCTGTGTTCCAAAAGTCCATTCCTGGGACATGTTCTGCACTTTCTCCAAAGGCAGCTGGAATAATCAGCCCAATGGATACAAAGAGAGGTCTGAGAGAAGAAATGGAAAATGAAAACAAAAACAAAAATACCAAAAAAGTTCATAAAGTTTAATCCAGTCTTCAGTTTCAAGACTGTTCATCTTGTTTTACAAATACAGAGCATAATCCAGTATCAGTTGTTGTACAGGGTTGCATCACAGTAGTCTGAGGTTTCCCCAGAGAATGAGCACCGGCAGATGTGTTAGCAGAACAAACTGGTACATGTGGCACGTTCATGGATGTGCTAATGAAAGAGCTCTAGGGGGAAACTTCAAGGAGACTAACAGAGTCAGGTAAGTTAAAATGTATTTTAGTAGACCTATTCGATATATTCAGTCTAAGTAGCAAGAACACTAGGTAATAACAACTTTGACTATAATGAACAAAGAAAGAAGAGATGGTGCTTTGACATTAAAGAGGGCAACAAAGCCATCCATGAGTATGATATGGTATCAAGATCAGGTATTCAGAACACATTGAGCGGGAAATAGAAGTGCATCATCCTAAGGGGAAAAAGTGAGCATAAAAAGTCAAGTTAGATAAACCCACTCATTTTCTGTACTTTTAACTCTATGAATCAGTGCAGAATTTCTCAGCATATGGAACTGCATCAGCAAAGGTGATCAGTTAGGGAAATAATGATTGCTTTATGTCATTCAAGGGCTCTACATATTTGCTCCTAGTAAGGTTATTTTGGTAGAAAAGAAGTAAACAATAAAATGATAAAACCAGCAAAAAACTAAGAGCAAGGGTGCTATGCTTAATAGCAGCCTACATTTAGTGCTTACCTCTCTGACTGTGTTCAAATGCTAAATAACGATTCCGCTAAAAACCTATATGAAAAGAACAGAAAGTGACTGAAAGAAGCTATCCAGAAAGAGATGTTGCATTCACAGGCTGAACTCCTTAGTGTTTTGAAATCACAACATTAACTAAGACATTTCGGATTCCACAAATACATTTTTTATTTTTTACTACAAGTGTAGCATCTTGCAGTTTGTCACTGTTTTATATATATGCTTATTTCATCATACTTCATATATCCATTAATATATTAAAATGTTTCTTTTAATACCTGTATGGGGAAAGCTCCCTTCATTTAATTTAATATAGAGATTTGGGGTCCAATTATACTGTGGGAAACTACATGTAGAAAAGGCTCCCTTTAAATGAAATGGGTGACATCTTTCACCACTGCAAGGGCATTTCCAGCTTCCAATGGCCAAATGGAGAGTTTATTCACCCTAGGAAAGTGAGGGTGAAATAGCAGAAATATATTCTTTTTTCTGATGCTTCCTATCAAACATCATCACTGGGCCTCTTTTAAGACTAGCAACCTCCTGGAGTGTTTCCAAGGGAGCAAGAGGCTGTGTAGTGGAAGAGCAGACTTCCTTGGGCAGATTCATCCAGTTCCATACTAATAGTCCTGCGAAGGACCTATCATCTGCAGACCAGTAGACATTATGGCTTGCTATCGCATCAGAAGAAGCTTGCTCCCTAACAGATTTACTCAGGAGGAGTGGGGAAGAAGGTGGCTTTCCCTTATAGTACTCCTGTCCATGCTGTGTACACAATATCCAAAACACATCACTATACAAGCTACTAGAAAAAAATTAACTCTAACCCAGCCAAAACCAGGACACCAGGCTACAATAGCTGAGGGAGCACCCAGACATCAGATAATGGTTCAGCTGGGATTTTTCCAACATTTTTTCCCCTGTTCTAGGAGGATCGCTGATACTGTACAGTATCTAAAACTGCCTGGCATGAGATATGGTGGTATTTGAGAAATAGTAAAGGACGGTATAAATAGGCACTGTGTCTGACTTTCTTTTCTTCACAACAATGTAAATCAAGATGACCTGCACTGAAATTCAGAAACACATCACTATAAAACTGGTGTAAGAGCACTGCCAGACTCTCTGACATGATCCTCAGAAACAAACTGCCCAATGTAGCCACTGTGACTATTCCTCTTCACTGTCTGTGCAGAGACGAGGAGCCTGACCGTGCCTGGTAGTGAGGCAAATCGCATCACCCACTGCTCTCTTGTACTAACAGTGCTGACTGACGTGCGGCAGCACGTTACACAGTCATACAGTCAAGTTGCTGCTGTCCCCAGCCATCCTGGCTGACAGGCATTGCCACCTCTGAGTAAGGACACCTGATCCCCTCCTGAACCTCCATGACTTTCAGCTCAGGATGCTGAAGGCATGTTACCTTAGAAGAGAGGGCTGAAGCCTGCAGAGGTTCAGGGTGAGGCAAACAGAATCACAGAATCATCTAGGTTGGAAAGGACCTTGAAGATTATCTAGTTCAACCATTAACCTAGCACTGACAGTTTCCAACTACACCATATCCCTAAGCGCTATGTCGACCCTACTCTTAAACACCTCCAGGGATGGGGACTCCACCACCTCCCTGGGCAGCCCATTCCAACGCCTAACAACCCGTCTGGAAAGAAATGCTTCCTAATATCTAGTCTAAACCTTCCCTGGTGCAACTTGAGGCCATTACCTCTTGTCCTATCACTTATTACTTGGTTAAAGAGACTCATCCCCAGCTCTCTGCAACCTCCTTTCAGGGAGTTGTAGAGGGCGATGAGGTCTCCCCTCAGCCTCCTCTTCTCCAGACTAAACAACCCCAGTTCCCTCAGCCGCTCCTCGTACGACATGTGCTCCAGACCCTTCACCAGCTTCGTTGCCCTTCTCTGGACACGCTCAAGTAATTCAATATCCTTCTTGTAGTGAGGGGCCCAAAACTGAACACAGTAATCGAGGTGCGGCCTCACCAGTGCCGAGTACAGGGGTAAGATCACTTCCCTGTCCCTGCTGGCCACGCTATTTCTGATACAAGCCAGGATACCATTGGCCTTCTTGGCCACCTGGGCACACTGCTGGCTCATGTTCAGTCGGCTGTCAATCAACACCCCCAGGTCCCTCTCTGACTGGCAGCTCTCCAGCCACTCCTCCCCAAGCCTGTAGCGCTGCTGGGGGTTGTTGTGGTCCAAGTGCAGCACCCGGCATTTGGCCTTATTGAAACTCCTACAGTTGGCCTGAGCCCATCTCTCCAGCCTGTCCAGATCTCTCTGCAGAGCCTCCCTACCCTCGAGCAGATCGGTTGGGAGCACAACCAGGTTCAGTCACTCAGGTTTTATTCATAACTGTCAGAGCCCTGAAATATTATCACAGAAGCAGTGACTGCACCTACAAGAGGCACTGTATTAACCAAATTCACTATCTTTGATTTTTGGTATCAATGCTGCATATTTAATATTCTCCTAGTGCACTTGTTTTGAGGGTATTTTTAGCTGAATTATATTTTTAAAGACAAATTTCACGGAACTGTTTGGACAGAATGACACAAAATAAACTATCCCCATTTTCCCACCAACTGTGGCTTTCACTGAGGAGAAATGACTTGGATTGTCCTTATAAAAACTGGTTCTCGTTTGACTTCAAGGTGTCATCCCCTGCCCAGCGTAGGGGAAGAGCTGTTTGTCACAAGTTTAAGTATTTTTCTGTAAGTTAAACTATGCATTTTGGGGCATCACAGCCTATCTTAACCATAAGAAGGTATGAAAGGAAACCCAGCAATGTTGTCATGATCCCGTCTCAGCTACAGTCATACACAATAGAGACACCTCTCTTTGAAAAGAAAAACAGTCGTACCAGCATAGTTTTTCTCCACAGTTCTGTTCACATTGGATGCAAAATGTCATTTGTGAACCTCTCCCTATTACTGAAAGTGGCTCACTAGTTTCACCTGAATTTTCCCTCTTGGTTGTTTCCTCTTATGCTGAGAGAAGACTTTCTAAAGTGAGTAAGAGTTTCTAAAAATGTTGAGAACCTACAGCATGGGATTAAAATGACATTACTGAAGCAAGTTACACTGTTGCTGCTAGGCTTGCCTTCCAATAGTCAAACCAGAAATGGGAGACATTGATTGAAGTGCAGTATACGAGGTGTGCCATCACAGTTTAGGGAGCGAGCTTCAGCCAGGCAGATGTTAGGACAATGAAAAGATGCTGGCCCCCGCATAGAAGACAGACCTACACAGCCTGTAAAGAAGGGTATGTTTCTGAGCCCACTGCATACTTAAACACTCAGGAATATGGTAATGCTGCAGTAGTTTACCCTCCAGAAACATGTCACAGAAATGCTTCCAAGAAGCAGCAGCAGGAACAGGCTGGAGGGAAGGGCCACCTGGGGGGTTTCAGTCACCCAAACTCACAGGCTTTCAGTCACCCAGACTGGTCCAAACTGTGTGAGAACCAGGTACTCTCCATCTAGGTGTGAATGCAGAGAGAAAGCAGAGACTTGGATAAACCCAAGTAGAATGACACATTTTATACGTTCATTTTGCGATACACATTTAGATGGATGGGTGTCATTTCCAATACAGAAAACATGAGGCTCAAACAGTAGTGTGAGTAGAAAATGAAGTGTACATAGCAAATAATAAAGATAATTACTCATAGCTCCTCTGCAAACATACTCAGAGAACAGGAATACAATATGGCTTCCCCAGATATTTTAGCCTGAGAGTGAAGCTAGTTTTTTGGGTGACTGTGCAAGGGAAAAATTCAGAGAGGCTTCAATATTGTGGCAAATCTGTCTCATGATGTATTAATTAGAATAAGATTGATGAAAACTATGTATGCAAAGTGAAGGATAAACACAGGTCTTCTAAAAATACTCATTTTTCTAGGGTATTTTTGACTTAGCACCTATTTTTGTACTAAGACATGCCAATATTTTCACTTTAAATTTTGGCCTGCTGTAATAGCAAATACTTAGCCTATATTGCAATATTTAGTTGCAAAGGTAAACATTGTTTACTCGCATTTTTAGTTGCTTTAAGTGGTAACACCATAATACAAAACTATTACTAAGACATGTATCTTAAATATTTTTTATTTCACTGTCACATTTCACAGCTTAGTGAAAGATAGGAGCTAAAATAGCTGCACAGTCATCCCTAGTACTGAACCGTGTGTATTCTATAAATATGTCTTGTCTCTGTCAAAGGTGGTTTTTTTCTTCATTAAAAAAGGTAAAATTCATGCTGCAGAATAATCATAAGATTTTGTGCTACTTACTTCGCAGTTAAGCTGTATTTTATCTTACTTGAAAACTAAAATGTGTCTAGACTTTGTGTCCATTTCCAGCGATTAATGTAAAGCAAAGGGAAGAAAATCTGTTTGTCTGTGGTATTGGTGAACTCTGTTTTCCTTAAGTCAGTCTAGAATCTAAAATAATTTTCTAGTGCATGTGCTGTTTAGCTAATATTATAGACTTGTCCCTATTGCATGCCTCATAAGTAGCACTGGATAAAACCTCTTTGGTCAATATGGAAAACACTTCACACATCAGCTATTGACCATCCAGTGCAACCAGGCAGAAGAGCATTTTCTGCCATTGATCAAAAATAATTCCTGGCATTTACAAGGCATCTTCAATCTGAGAGCCTTAAATTGCTCTGCAATGATAATAAATTCTCAGAGTACCCCTCTGAATTAGGTGACATAGTACTTGATTTACAAATGAGCAAAGTAAAACATTGAGGAGTAAGATAATTGTTCAAGGTCAGATAGCGAATTTTTGGCAGAGTCCAGTAAAACACCTAATCTTACAGCCTTTTAGCTTTGTGGAAAATAAGTGTAAACTTTGTTGCTGAAGCAGATTGTTAGGTTTCTAGCTGCTGTTCACTTACTCTGCACAGATGCTAACCTGCCTGAAATGACAGTGTAAGACAGCAAAGAACCATGTTCCCAAGCAATCATGTTACAGATTAGGAGAAGATGGAATGCTTGAAGTGTGGAAAACTTTTTAAACTTCTGAATCACCACTAGCTTTTGAATTAAGAGCTCTAATGCAGAGACATGTTAGCACGTTCCTGTATTCTAGTTCTGCTGTTATTCAGTGGTAAAAGGGACACTCGGTTCTGAAGAAGGATGTAATAGGCGGCACATGAACTGTATACACAGGCAAGACTCCAAGTTTCATGGCAAAAATTCTCTGTACAGGTGTCTCTGACAACAGAATTGGTTTCAAAATGTGTAGACCTGTGAAGAACAGGGTATAAATACCTACACAGATGTCAGGGTATGCAATTACAATCCAGTTCAGAGCCACGGGATGAAGCATACCTTCTTTAGACCTGAAAGGAAAAATAATCTGCATAGTAAAAATACTATAAAGATTGTTGGTTATTTTATCACCCTTACTCTTATTATAAATATGAGTGGAGAACTGTCGTGATTGATAGGATTTCTATTTCTGGGGTTTGCAGGGGGTTGAAAACCCTCTCCTCCAGGCAAATCAGATTGCAGATTATATCTAAGCCCTGGTACATTTAATAATATACACAGTTTAAAAAAGATCCTCTCCTGTATATTCTGTGTCTTGCTCTGCTCTTTTCGCACTTCAGTACCTTATGGTTTCAAGTCTGTGCTTTTAGACCTGTTTCACACCCCCGGTTTCTAAATCCTATGTCATTCTTCTTCCTGACAATTTTAAATTTAAATATAGTCATACAGAAAACAGATATTTATGGTTTAACATTTTAATAATGCTGTAGTCAGATTTTATTAGTGCTTCTCTGTTACATTTTGTATGAGATAGGAAAGAGTAATGAAGAGTATATCATTGTGGGGTTTTAGGCTTATGAGCTTAATGTATTATGATACACAAAATGTATTACCTAAAGGTTCCTTTCTCACAAAGGCAGATGTGAACACCATAGATACGACAATACAAAGCAGCAGTCAAACCAGTGATAACATTCTGTAATTGCAAAACCTTTTTTTTTAGAAAATCTAATTTATTAAAAAGAAATTTGAATTAAAGAGCTTTAGGATTCCTAATCTTGACTGTATGTGTATTACACAGCTTGTAAGAACAGAAATTACAAACTAAACAGAACCAAACCTATTTCCCGCACCATGTAATTTGACCCCCGAATCTGCAGCAGATAGCTTGGCCATCTGGATAGCGTGACAGGATGTAAGAAATCACCAGTTCAGTGGGGTACAAATGGTTGGAAGGAATCCCTTCCAGATGTCCTCAGAACCACTGCGGGGTTTCAAACATTCTTGCAGCTGCGAGCGAAAGCCTTTTAAAAACTCTCTTATTTTCTTCCCATGTTCACTTTGCTCCTTAGTAGGCATGAGGGTAACTTCCAAAGAAAACTGGACAGACAGTCTGGAACCAAATCAACTTTAAATGTACAGGGGAGCTCCCCTTTTGCTCTCATTCCAAATGATAACGGACTTAAAGCTGAAGTATCTCCCAAAACCTAAATTACACTAAATACTCATTTCAGGAGCACTGATTATCTCCAAAAAGTAACATGCTGCTCCAGACAACAAAGTTACCAGCAAAAAGCTTGTTTTCTCTTCGGCCGGCGGCTGCCTGCCTCAGAGCAGCGGTCCCGGGAAGCCCGCCGGTCCCTGCCTGAAGGGGCCGGGGCCCTGTAAGGCCGGGCTATCCGGCTGGCGCGGGCACTGGCCGGCTGTGGGCAGGCGGGTGGGCAACCGGGCAGAGCAGCACACAGCTCTCCTCTGGAGATCCGGCGAAACAGCCCTAGGCCTCCCGGCGGCCGCCCCGCCCCGTCGTGCCGTGCCAGCTACCTGCCAGCGGCGGCCCTCTGCTTTGACATCCCCCCGCAGACTCATCCTCAGGCCGCCGCCGGGGCTCCAAGGCCCGTTAGCATCCGCTGCGCCGCCGCCCGGCGCTCCCAGCGGAGGCGTCTCCCCGGCACCGCCCTTCCCCAAGCCGTCGGGGAGCGACCGGGCTCCGGCAGCGAGCGGCGGAGGCGCCGGGGGGAGCGGCGGCCGCGGGCACTCCCCGCGCCCCCTCAGCGGGGCCCGCGCCCGCCCCTCGGCTGCGCGCCCTCCACCGCCGGGGGCGCCAGGGGCGCGGCGCGCGCGCGCGCGCGGGGCGGGAGGAGCGGCGGGGGGCGCGCATTACCCGGCATGCAGCGGGCGGCGGGCTCGTACCAAGATGGCGGCGCCTCTGGAGGAGTACGAGAAAGAAGCGGGTTGCGTCCCCATCCTGCACCCGGAGGTGAGGGCACCCCGCTGGGCGGCGGCGGCGCGGGGGCTCGGGGCGCGGTCGGGACGCGGTGCCCGCCGCGGGAGGTGGGGTGAGGGGCGAGGTGCGCCGCCGCCTCCCGCTGCCGGCCTGGGTGTGCGCGGCGGCGGCGGGCCGGGGTGGGCAGGGCCGGGCCGGGCTGGGCTAGGCAGGGCTGGGCCGGGCTGGGTTGGGCCGGGCCGGGCCGTGGCGTGGAGGCGGTCGGGTGGGAGGAGGATGCTGGTGCTGGTGCCGGTGGTGGGGAGGAGGGCAGGGTCTGCCGCGGGCCCTCCTGTGGCGTCCTCCCCGGCGGCGGCGGTCCCGCCCGGCACTGGGCTGGGGGGTGAGGTGGGCGGTGGGGCCCCGCCTGCCCCCCGGCCCGCCGCGACCCAGCCGCTCCTCCGCGGGCAGAGCCGCGCCGGGGTGGTGCCGCGGCACCGGCGTCACTGAGCAGCAGCAGCGCTCGGTGCCCCGCCGGGCTCGGCGCCCGCCCCCGCCCCCCCAGGGCGGGCTGCGGCCCGGCAGCCCGGCGGGAAGCGGTTCGGAGGAGGAATAAATGTTTTCTTGTATGCTGTGTTGGCACCGGCCTGCGGGTCGGGCCTGGTCCGGTCCAGCCCAGCCCGGTGCTCCCTGGGCGGCGTGGGGTTTATTTTGAAAGCAAACGGTCTGTCTTTTCCAATGTGTTGCCCAGGCGGTGGGAGGAATGTTTACAGGTAACATGTAGAGGTCGTTTCGTGTCATACTTTTACTCTTCTTTTGTGCCACCCACTTTTGTCAACAGTATGCATGCATGTTAGAGGGCTAGTATGTTTTCAAATGTATTTTATACCGTTTAGAAAATCTTTCACCTGTGGACTTGTCATCTGATACATTAAGGATTGTAAGAATTGATTTCTCAGCCTACGGAAAAGATTAGTGCATATGCCAGGCTCCAGTTTTTGCAAAACAGATGGCACTCTTTTTCCTTAAACAACATCTTAAAGACACTTTCAGTCTTCTTGATGACTTGAAGAGGCTCTATAGGCCTCTATATGTGATTGTGTATCCTACCCACTCTTCTCTGCTTCTCCAGACTGTGCTCACTTGTGACTTTAAAATAGACCCGTCTTTTCTGAAGGTTAAATAGCAAAACAATGCATCCCAATAAGTGTCCCAATTTTTCTTGTTGTTTTGTTTTTCTTTTTTGAGTGGTGTGTCAAGACTGATGCTACATGTTTCTTCAGACTAACTGGAGAATTACGCTCATTTGCAGTGTCTGATGTTTTTCAGAAGCGACAGAAATTTTCAGTAACGATCCAGACTGTTGGACGTTGATGTTCTTTGAAAGAAAATATTCTTAACTTGTGGAAACTTTAGATGGGCAGTCTAAAACTATGAAATGGAATAAAAAGCTTCTACAGGCTGTTACAAAACCATTGTGTTCTTCAGATTGAACATTATTATTTGGTAAATTAACTTTGAGTAATTACTATATGGTGAACAAAAATGTCTCAATTTAAATTGATGATTTTCACTAGTTAAGCAAGCTGGTAGAACTTTATACTGTTCTTCTGGTGTATAAAGTTGAATGTGTAGAGAAGATGGGGAAGGAAGTGAATATATATCGTGTGCTGTAGCACCAAGCCGAATATTTTAATGTGCAATAAATATCATTTGTCTAACTAGTCTTAAGGGTTTTTTTAATTTGATTTTTTTGGAAATGCTGAGTGTCTGACTATGTCTTATTCTCACAGGGTAGTATTTACGTGGATTTCAGTGGGTGTTCCCTTAGTCCTTAAAATCCCTTTGTGGAGACAAGCTTTAAAAGAGAAGGATGTTTTTAATGTTGCTGGTGAGACTGGCTGTTAAAAGAGCATTTCTGGAGTTGCTGTTAAAAGCTTGAGGATTCTGTACCGTAGCAGAGTTGTATTGTCACAGACCTGCCCACTGAACAATGTAGTACACTTGTGTTCAGTCATTTTTGAAGCTCAGGGGCCTTAATACTCAGCGATTTCTACTTTTTAAGAAAATAGCATCATATCCTTATATAAGTAGTGACATTGGAGCATATAATTAGTTTTTACATTTGTATATGTATAAAACTGATGCTTTTTATAGGACAGTCAAAATCTTTCCTGGTTTCTTATGTTCCATACTACTGTTATCTGTGTAATGCTTCACTATGTCATTTCTTCCCTATGAGGGTGGTGAGACACTGGAGCAGGTTGTCCAGAGAGGTTGTGGCTGCCCCCTCCCTGGCAGTGTTCAAGGCCAGGCTGGACGGGGCTTTGAGCGACCTGGTCTAGTGGAAGGTGTCCCTGCCCGTGGCAGGGGGGTTGCAACTAGATGATCTTTAAGGTCCCTTCCAACCGAAACCACTCTATGATTCTATGCATCTTTTCCAGCTGTTTTTTTCTGTGCGCTTTTTCTTTTTTTTAATAAAATGATGCTTTCACTTCTTACTGTCTTTGTTTTGGCTAATTTGGATTACTTTAAAAGTTTTTTTGAGGGGCTTTTTTGGAAGGGATGTGGGGTTTTTTTATATGGGCTCTATGGCTTTGTGTTTTGCCGTGAGATATTATGAACACAGTATTAATGTTGGAGAAAGGGTGGTCTTGGGAATAGTGAAAAATTAATTAAATACGGAGTGCTGGAAGATCTGTTTATTCATTTGTTAAAGGCTCAGCTTAAAGCGATTTGAGTAATTTTGGTAAGAAGAGGTAGAAGCATGGCTGAAAATGTGAATGCTCTAGGAAATTGATGATGAGACTGCTTTTGGTGGGTTTTGTGGGGTGTCTTGTTGACTGAGTTCACGGGCCTCCCTTCCTTCCACATGAAAGCAAGCTGAACTTATATAATAGACTCCTGTTTTAAAGTATATTGATTCTTTCTTCTTACCACAAGTTCAGCTCAGTATGACAGTGTAGATCCCAGTGTTTTCTACTAGCATTGTTGTAAGATTATTAGTGGAGCAGCAAAGCATATAAATATCATTTTAGTGGTGAAGAACAACAAGTGACATCAGTTGCTCATGTAATACTTAGAATGATCTTATAATGTGTGATAAATTGATGGAGAACTGCTGGCTAACTGGTCTATCTTGGAAATAGTTGCTAGAGAGAATTATTCTTGAATGTCATTATTCCTGAAAGTCTTAGAGGAGTTACTCTACTAGACTTGAGATTTGTTTCCATGAATTATTTGGAAGTAAT
This sequence comes from Strix uralensis, assembly GCF_047716275.1. Classification (NCBI taxonomy): domain Eukaryota; kingdom Metazoa; phylum Chordata; class Aves; order Strigiformes; family Strigidae; genus Strix; species Strix uralensis. Next base: position 43,498,781 of record NC_133976.1, read on the forward strand.
AACAAAATTGGCATTAATAAAACTTGCAGATGAACAAGATGAATAGGTACTAAGTGGGAAGGACCCAGCAACTGTATAAAATGATCCAGAATTCATGTTAAGTTATGCTAGTAAAACAAAGTGCACTTTAGTGGAGCCATATTTGAAGTAATGTATTGAAGATAAGGAACAGAGGCATGGGATTGTATCTGCAAATTTATTGATTGCTAGAATATAAATATGAACAAGCAGTTCAGCAGAAGCTCCCAGTATAATGCTTTAATTAAAAAACAAGTAATATATTCCTTGATTTATTTTTTTAAAGGTGGTGTCCTGATTAGGAACAAGGAGATGACTTTTGGCTGAGCATGTGGTAATACTAATGATGAAGTTTTGTCTTTAAAAGTCACTGTTAAACAATGAAGAGTGTGGAAGAGAGTTAAGAATTATTTTAATAATGCCTTACAGTGAAAGGCTTGAAAAAAACCTGTTCACATTTATTAGGAACAGTGAAAAGCACCTTCTTGCCCCCTGTAAACACTTTCTTACTGAGATGCAGTGCTTTATTCCGTTTATATTTAACAAGATCCAGTGGCTGGAAAGTGAAGTTGAATGGGATCAAGTTGAAAGGCACAAGTGGTAAATGGTGAGGGTAAGTAATCATTGTAACAAAGAAAGGAAGGTGGTGGTGGATCATCCAGCTCCTGATGTTTTCGTCTTGAGTATGGGTGTCTTTCTAGAGACCAAATGCAAGCTTTTGAATTCTGCACGTGGATAACTGGGTGGTGTTTCAAATCCACAAATAGAGAGGAGTGTAGACTCTGTTGGGGTGAGTGATTCTGTGAGTGGTGTACCACCTCTTTCATATAAGTGAATTCTTCAGCAGGATTGTGAAGTGCACGAATGACCAGAGAGAGGAAGTCCTGTGGGTGTAGATCTCAGTGTGGACATGGCATTGGCTGCCCTACGGCGCGATATAGTAGCTCCTGTATAAGAGATGCAGATCCCCCTAGGGTGGCACAGTAATGCCGGACTGAGTAGTCTCTTTGAGTTTGTTTCCTTCTCCCAGTGTTCAGGTTTCTGGTGACAGTTACAATGGCAAGCTCTGCTTCCATTTATACAGTGTAGCCCTAGTATGGGAATGCTACTCATACTGTTTGTACTTGTTATCCTTTGGCTGAATGATTTTAATAGGCATCCTGGCTTTAAATTCCTTGGATCTTCTAAACAAGACCAACTTCCTGACTGTTCTGTGGCAGGTGATGGTGGGCTTGGATGTTTTATTTTGAAATCCAAGAATTGGGGGATATTTAGGAAACGATCTTGTTTGTATTGCTCCTTTTTGTTTGGAAAATATTCTTGGTGTGTGGCCTAATATGGCCTGAACTGCCAAAGGTGTTTCAGCTGTTCAGGGCTGCATCTCTTCCTAAATGGTAAGAACTGTTACTGGGGAGGACTATCTATTTCGTTACTGCTATGTAGTGCATTCACCAGTGTCGTTAGGTTGTGTGGGATATGTTTGAGAGAAATGGAAGTTATTGGTTATTACAGATCTCTTTTGGCTTTAGAAGGATTCTGGCTGTGAAAGTTGGGGGGGTTTTTGGCTTACTCTGAAGTCAGAAAAATCTTCCTGCAAATTTTGAAGAAAATTTTAAGAGTTACGGACTCTGGCAGGATTTATCCCAGCTGGAAGCCTTCATTTTTATCTTTAGCTTCTCTCCCTGTGGTTCAATTTGTAACTACCTGGGAAGTTAGAAGCATAATATTTCCATGTATTCTTTGGTGGCAGTGTGAAGAAAATACGTAAATTTACTGTAGATAGCTTTGGCTCCAATATCTTCTGTTAAAACTATCAGCAAAAGGCCTGATTTTGCAGCCTGATTACAAACCCTGTGGGATTATGTTGATACTGTTGGGGTTGTATTGTGGTGCAGATTGTTCTTAATTGTCTGGAGTACAGGATTTACTCTGTAGTTTAGTCAGGATCACTCCGGGGACTAAGCTTACATTTCTGAGCTCATTCAGAGATCAGTTATTGTTTATTGCTTTACTTAAAAAGGAGGATGAAACAATGAAGTCTCAGACAAATTAGCCTGCTTAATATTGAAGGTTGAGTCTTGCCTTGCGTATCATGGTTAGCTTCGTAGTTTGAGGCCAGAGGAGACTGCAGATCTAATCCAACCTTCTAAGGCAGGCAGTGAGGGTTTTTTAATGAACTAATTCTTTTTATGGGTAAAAGTAAAGTAAGCAAGAAAATAAACAAAATCCTACAGTAACAGATAATATTGTATAGCTGGGAAAGTTGCCCCCAGATTTAATTAGCCTGTTTATGACTTAAACCTGTTTGTAGTCTGAATTTAATTTGTTTCTGTTCATTACATCTTGAGATCTATCTATCCAAATACAGGTCTGTCTGTATTTATTTAATATGCTGATGATTATCAGATCCCTACACTGTTGTTAGGGTCTGCAGTCTTACTGACCCTTTTGAGTCTCTCATTGAGACACATTCTTCATTCTTTCAGTGTTTTCATGGCATTGCTCCGAGTGCAATAGCTGCTGTAGTAGTGACCTTGAGAACTGTTCTAGTATTCTCACCAGGGCCAGCTGCGGTAGTAAAGCAACTTCCACATTCTTACTTGGCATTCCCCGTATGTATAGACCATTGTACTGGTCTTGTTGGGAACTGCATCACACTGGAAGCTTTTGCCCAGATGATTGCCTACCTCCAAGTCTTTTCAGTGCTTTCTGGATAGTTTCTAGGATGGGTCTTCAGTTTAGATATGGCTTTGCTTTTATTGGTATTGAAAACACCTTAATCTGTCCTGTCCCAATCTTCCCCAAGTAATATGAGCTATATTGTATCAGAAACAGTATTATTTATCCCCATTTCTCCCCTCAGTATATAACATACCTCCTAACTGTTGTTTACTCTTAGGTTGCAGACAACCATGAAATAGGGTGGGGTCAAAAAACAAGCTCTGTTTAGTGTCCTCTCAATAGTATTTTCATATTGACACTCCCCTGAGGTTTTAAAAATGTGAGCTACTGAAAAGAGCAAGAGAGGGTTTTTTTGGCCAACATAGTCCTTAACTATGACAGTATGTAGAATAGCCACAGAATGAATCTTAAGAATAAAGCTTGTTCAGCTCTAGTTTTTAATACATGTACGATAGACCACAGTAACTTTCTTATATTCTACTTTCCTAATCAAAATATCAGATGCTACTAAATCAAACACTTGGGCTATTAACAGTGTTTGACCGTTACTACTACTTTATCAACTGAAAGTGCTGGGTTTATGCTTCTGTGAAGCCATGGTACTTAGCATTACTAGTCTTTGCTTTTTTGTTAATTCTATATCAAACCTTGAAAAGCCAGCAATAACTTCAAATGGTAATTATCTATAACCCATGTTATCTTTTATCCAGATCACCGGAGTTTCTTCAGGCTTAATGAAAAACAGTATTTACATCTTTTGGACTATATGGTTGACCTAAACAACCTGTACTTTAAAGAAGTTTAATTATATTTGTTGTTATATTCAAAAGCATTTTATCATGGCAACAAGATATTTAAATTTTCTGGCTTTTTCCTCAGCTGTTTTTGTTCTGCATTTATTGAACGTTTTCAGATTTTGTGGTTTTGTGTTCTTATTGACAGTTCTATCATGCTTATGTTGTAATCTTGATAACTTTTGTCCCCTTCTTTTGTTGTTAAGATGCTGCCTGCCCTTTCAGGGATAGGGATGTCTTGTGTCCTTTTGCTTGCCTTTCAGTTTTCTGTATTTTTCTGATCTGTCACGCTCATTGTCAATGCTTCTCTTGCCATTTTTACAAGATTTTTTTTTGCAGTTGTTCTCGCTTCCCTTGTAAACTATGCAGTTTTTCACCACTCTAGGCTTCTTCTCAGTGGTAACATTGTTCTCAGGCATCTAGTAAAACACTTAAAATAGATTTCAACTATTTACAGTTGTTCTTCTACATATTTTCTTCTGATTTGGGCAATAATTGATTTTCAACCTTCTGAAACAGGCCTTCTTGAAGCATCAGTGATAAATGTCTGGTTTGACCTGAATTTGTGTTGACTCAGTTTGCTGTTACTTGTTAGGCACAGACTTTATTTCTCTTGTATTTCACAAAATTTTAGTCTTTCAACATTTGTTTTTCTGTGTTTACCTGTTTGCTCAGGAAAGTCATGAGACATTATAAATGTGGAAGAGTTACGTTTTTAACTTTGCAGAATCCAATTTATGGAATTAAAGAGGAAAGTGTTTGTTTGCTTGAAAACTGGGTAGTATTGCTGTTGATGCTAACATGTTTAGATGGGAGCAGCCGCAGTAATGGATATTTCAGCATTCACACTGTCCTCTGATGCTTTTCAAAGACAGCATGAGACAAAGATTTGACTTGCATAGCATCTTTATAGTTGAGAGAAACACTGGGGTCTGATGCAAATGAGACTGTAGAACAAAGTTGAAAGCTTTTTCTGAAGTCAGAGGAAGTCTGGCCGAATTGAACCTTCAAGCCTGTCATGCCCAGTACATGGTGTAACATTAGACTACAATTTGTCTTGTGCAGTTTTGAAATCTAGTAATTTCTTTCTATGCTTGTAGGATGCCCTGAGGTCTTTAGAAGTGTTTCCTTGATTGTCTCTGTGAGGGGAGATATTCCCACTATCCTCCATTTTTGGTATGCTGTGGTCAGAGCTTGTAAAGCTGCTGAAGATCAGGGGGAGATGAAGATGACTCAAGAAGGAGGGAGCACAGTAGCAGGAGAAGGGAGGACATCAGAGTGTGCTTTAAAAACACTTGTATTGCTGTCTTTGAAGGATGTGGTTTTGTGACTGGGTTTAAGCTGGTCTAAAGCCATGGTGGAACCCAGACACAATCCCTTACCCTTCCTGGGGTTAGCTCTTGGCAACTGTGTGGCCAGTAGGTGAATTGCGATGCTTCTTGCTTTGCAAGGCTGTGACCTGATCTAACTGGAAACCATTACTGCAATGTTGTGAGAACTGGTAAGAGGTAATGGAGAATGTGCAGCCAGGCCTGTGAGTGTGACCACACCTTCTGATGGCAGGACAGTTGTAGCTTGACTTAAGCTGATTGTGAAACCTACCTTCCAGCTGCACGCATCTGCAAGTAGTGCTTGTCTGGTCCCAGGGGGAACCAATTCAGGGAAATAAACCAGAAAATTCATAATCTACAAAAAAATTGTGAATAACTTTCTGCCAGTCCACTAAACCTACTCATTGTAGGATCAAGTCCACTACAGTACTGACAGAAGAAGGTAGAGGGTGAGCAGGTGTTACCAGTTTGGAAGGTTGCTTTGGACAGAGTGGGACTGTTCTTAACTGTCAGACCATATATTTACTAAGCTGTCTCTCATATGCTGCACAAAACTATCAGCATGACTAGAAACACCTTTCATGCACTTACTGCTTGTGGTAGGTGAACCAGCCTGTGTTCATCGTAAGTGGGAATGAGAGTTTGCTTAGTTGGCTATTGATTTGAAGCTCCCTTTGCTGGTTCAAGGTTGTGGTGGGAATGGTGAATTGAAGTTTTCCATGAGGACTGAGCGCAACTTGTACTAACTTTTTTTCTGTATGCGCCAAGGAGAAAAGAGGGTCCATAGCTGGACTGCTCATTCTGTCATGTGCACTTGCCAGTGCTTTAATTCTTGATTTAAGTTTTTCACTGTTCCTTAGAGATGAGTTAGCTATAAATTTGCTAAGCAGCTTAATTTACATTTGAGTGTGGCTTTGGCAAATACTTGCTGAATAAAGCAGAACCTTCAGTATACTTTTTTGAATATGTGAGGTTACCAGGTTTGAAAATTGAATGAAGAACTTTGATCTTTGAAAAAGAACTTTCAGACTGTCCTTTTCTGGGAATTTTAGAGTGGGTTTGTTTGGTTTTTTTCCCTTTCTCCAAGTAGTTGAAGATCAGGATTGAGCTAGATATATACTTGGGCACATTTTTGAAATTTAGCACTTTAAGAGTGAAATGCATAATTGGTTTTAAATTACTGTCATGATGACTGACTATTAAAGCTAGTTTTCAGGGATTTTTTTTTTATGTTGAGAGGTCTGCAAGCTCATATTCTCTGAGACGTAGACCTGTTTAAATCACTTAGAAAAAAAATACACTTTTATTTCCAAAATCCTGAGATTTTGGCTGAGAACACAGTGCAAAACTCCTTGAAAACAAAGCCAAAAAAGATGTATATGCATGTTAATGTAAGTTGCTGACTAAACCAAAACTTTAAAGTAAGCTTTAAACCATAGTATTTTAAGCTTTAAATTTTTTAACCTTTACAGATGCTAGTAAGTGCAGCTGTTTTAAATAGCACTTGCTGGTGACACTACATGTGCAAATACAAGACCTTCTGAAAAGCCTACTTGTGAATCTGTTGCTTCCTAAAGTATAACACTGTTCAATTTAAGAGCATCTGTAAGTAAATGATTAGGAAGCAGTCTATTGGTTGGGGATACTTGCTTTGAAGAAACAAAACTTAACTTATTACCAGTTGTGCCTTAAATCGCATGATCTTTGACCTCTGCATAGAGTGGCTGGATTAAGGGCTCTAGTTGAGCATCCCTAACTCGTTATGTAAAAAATTAAATCTGTGTTGGAGAGTATGCAGGATTATTCTCTCTGTGTAATGGCTGACTGACTGTTGCTTGTGAGTGGAACTCTGTATCAGCAAAAGGACTACTTTAGCATATTTGAGGCTTTTTTCAATCTATTTCACTGCTTTTTAAAGAAAGCATTTTCAATTTAAAATGTAACTTGCTTTCAAAAACCCCAGGTTATTAGGCACAGATTTTTTTTTTTCATTGTGTATGTATTCTACAGTTGGTTTCTCCAGGGTTTTTCATGAATGCATCTTTTCCATTGGTGTGTCAAGAAACCGTGCAGAAACTTAAGGAGGGAAACCAATTGAACTTCACAGGATGTTGCCAAATGTGAAAAGTAATGGAAAATGGTGACAGAATTGTCATTGAATGGAAGGGGGGGGCGGGTTTTGTCATGTTATTCTGGGTAATTTAGTGCTGTAATAGGGAGCAGGGAGAACCCCAGCATAAATTGTAAGGGTCCGAGTAAGGTGACTCTGATACTATATAAATGTGTTAATGACGTGTTAATATTTTTTTAAAAAAAAGTGGTATTGCACGCTTTTTTTTTTCATGGAGAATGTAATCTGGTTTAGGTGGAAGTTTCCTAGCATGTGTTAGCTAAACTGAAGGTGTATTATACATCATCTCAGCTCAGACAATCTAACAGCTGATAGCTGCTGAAGTCTCTGGCTCCTCAAACTGATGAATCTATACAGCCCTGCAGAACTCTTATTTACTGGCTAGGACTTCATGTGGATATGAGAAGGATCAGTCTGCTTCCACCTGATGACAGTCAACAGTTAGTCAGATTACCTGTTACTGGCTTCCCCCTAATTTTTGCTGCTGTTTCTAGAGAAGAAAAAACTACTCTTATGCCTCTAAAGAATTAAATGTGATTGTCTCTAAAATTAAGCCATGATCACTGTAGCCTCTGCGACTTTCTGTATTGCAGATTTAGGTGAAGGGGTAGGGGCATAAACTTTAGAAGAGGAACTTCCATTAAAAATGTTAGAATAAGTACCAGCAGTATCTTTTTTAAGATTGTGATGAATTGATTTGCTTGTACTTATTTTGTGAGCATTCTTCTATTAATGCTGGTGCATGAGTGGATAGTATTTATATGTACATAAACTAATGTGGGTGTTTAATATGTAAATTACTATAAATAAATGTGTCTGTATAGATTCTTGCACTTCTTAAAAGTAGGAGGAAAGCTGGGTAAGCTTGCTAGAAAGCACTATATGCTAACAAATGAAGAACAGAGAAATTGAACACACCATTATGGGTAAAGGAATTCCTTAATATTAACCTCCAGTAGTCCCCGTTAAACATAACACAGATACATGAGGATTATTTTATTAGCTTCTCTGAAATAGTGGCAGTCACTTCCAATTTTATCATGATTCTTTTAACTGCTGCCAGATATGGAAATAGCGTAGTCATCAACTAAAAAAAGGATATGATTTCTTCTATTTTCATTAAGAAACAAAGGAAATAGTATGCAATATTTTTTGGAAGGTAGTGCTTTTATTTCTACATCTTTATTTTAGAACTTGTTAGTATTTTTTTCTTTAAGTGTCAATTATTTTGGTCACCAGCCAGAATTTGAGTGTCTGACTTTGATCATGGTATTGCTTCCTTGCAGCAATATTGCATAATGTTAAAGGAAAAGCAGTCCTAGCCATCTGTTAATGCCTACCAGAGCCATGTGTAGCAGCTGTAAGCAGCAGTATTTTCCTCCCTCCCTTATGTCCAAGCAGGCGTATTGACCTATTCATATCCTCCTGCTATATATAATTGTGAATTATGAAATTGCTATCTCAGAATAATTCAGTCTTGGTCATCTTATTCTTTCATGTGTAACTTCTGAGTTTTTTTTTCTACAAATACTGTTCTCAGAATTCTCCTTAAGCTTATTTCATTTTGGCTTTTTATTGGAAAAAATTGAATACTGAGAGAAAATGAGCATAAATTTAGTTGCACATTTGTTTGAGAAGAATTGATTGGGAATGCTGGTATTGTTAGTGCTCATTCTTGGGACCTGTGCTTACTTTTTTGCCATCTGCCCTGCACTTTTTCCTTTTTCCCTTGGAGTTATTTTTCATTTTTTGCTTTACCTTCTGTTTCTCCATCTTATTGGTCCTGTTTTCCAGAGGAGGTTCCCTTTTCTCCTCTACTGTGTTTCTTTTTTCCAAAACACCTTTTTTCCTTTAGCCTTATTCTCACTCTTTTGAGTTTTTTCCTACCCTGCATCTGTGCAAGCAATCTGCACAAGCAATCTGCACATTTTGTGACTAATGAGTAATGACAAACTAGTCACAGATGCATATGAGTGATTAGGGCACTGTCAAAGGATAGTCACTGAAGTGGGAAGCTCGTCTAGTAGGAGTGACCTGTGGTAGTAATTGGGGAACCAAATTTGATTTTCGTAAATAAGTAAAATCTGTCTCTCTTGCAACCTTCTAAGCCAACCAACTCTACCAGTTTCTAGAATTAGCATCATTTTCTTCATCCTGTCAGCCTGACTTCCTTGAATATTTAAAAGCTGGAGTATGTTTTTCCGTGATTACTTAGTCAAATTAACAATTGGAAGCTGCCAAAATGTTCTTGCTACCTTGTCTTTACTTGCTTTCCCTCCACTGGTGGCTCTGGAGGCTGTCTTTTCACATGAGAAACAGATTCAACTTGCTGTCCTAGTAAAAGAATCAGGTTTTTCTTTCATGTTTAATTTTTTTTTTCCCCTCTAATGAATTGAGTGGGCTCAGTCACTGTGACCACAGTTCCAAGTACCAAAGCTAGCTTGAGTTAGGCAGCAGGAGCACAGAGCCAAGAGCAGTGGGGGAGAATGGGCAGAGAAATGACCTTTCTCTTTTAGGAATGGTAAACTGCTAATTTGGCTCAAGTCACACTTGGAAGTGGCTCCTTGAAAAATGATGAAGCAAGCAGAGATTTAGTGTTTGCAACCTGCTTATTGTAAATCAGTGAAATCAGGCCTCTGCTCTACTACCTTCTAGTTAGTTTTCCTGACTTTCAGCTGGGGAGAAGCCATTGTCAGTAGAGATCAAAATATCAAAAAATAAATGCCTTTGGATTTCAGTTAGTTTTTAATCTTTGAATTAGCTGTTAGTAGTTTTTAACAGTAGATCATAATTGTAAAATTAAGTCTTCCTGGAATAAATATTTTCATCATAAAGGAAAAATATTTTAATACTAAGGAGTACCGTTGTATATGTTCTAGGCTCAAAGTGTTACTTCATTATCGATGTCATATATTTAAAAAAATCATAGTAGTTTAAATAATTTTAACTTTTCTTAAAATTTGTATGAGGGTGTATGAATTTAGAGGAGATTCATTCTTTCCTGTTTTAGGTGAGAACTTAAAAGCCAAATGGTGACAGTAAAACTGACAATTCACAAAGTTCTGTAAAAGGCAGGATGTAAACATGATATAAATCATTATTTTTATCTCTTTTTTTAATGCTTATTCCTGTTCTTTTAATAATGGTGGGCAAGTGATCTAGATCAATATAGGATTTTTAAGCAGAACTGCCTGTTCTGTCCAACAGGTTGGAGGAAGTAATCTGTGTTTTGTGTGTTTTAATCTTCTGTTAAAATCTGAAAATAGATGCTGTCTGAAGGTCATACTTATGATTTCTTTCTCGCCTAGCTGCTGATGCAGAATGACCAACATAGGGAAGATTCACCCCTGATGTATAAGACCACCGTAGTCAGTCCTACCAGGACTGAACAGGACGTGCGATGCCTAGGCATGGGCAGCTTTGTTCAGGTAGCCTGCTGCTGATTTAGAGCCATGCCTACACCTATTATGGCAGTATTTGATGGCTGTGGCTGTGCTGAAGCCATTATATTGGGTAGCAATGCATATAGAGAGAAATTGTGTTTAAAATCCACAGTCTTTTAAATTGCGATGCTAAACATGAAAAAATTTAAACCTTGCCAGAAAAGCTGGTAGAAAGGTTAAGTGTTTGCTAGTTCTTTAGCTTTGGTATGGTTCTAAGCCATGTCTTTTACAAAGTTTATAATGGGTGAATATATGCAAATGTGTTTGTGTATGTGGTGGGGTTTTTGGTAGCAGGGGAGGGGGCTACAGAGGTGGCTCCTGTGAGAAGCTTCTTAAAGCTCCCCCAGCTCCAAGTCAGACCTGTCTCTGGCCAAGGCTGGGACAATTAGCAATGGTGGCTGTGCCTCTGTGGTAAGGTATTTAAAAAGGGGAACCTGGAGAGGAGGAATGGGAGTTGTGAGGAAGAGTTGTGAAGGAGCCACCTTTGCAAACATCAAGGTCAGTGGAAGAAAAGGGGCTGGGGGGGGGGGGGGGGGGGGGGCGAGGGCGAGGTGAGCCAGGACAGAGACCCCCCTGCAGCCCATGGGGGGAGGGCAGGCTGTCCCTCTGCAGCCCATGGAGGTCCATGGTAGAGCAGATGCTGACCTGCAGCCCATGGAGGACCCCATGCCAGAGCAGGTGGCTGTGCCTGCTGTTGAAATTGTTGCTGGGAGAACTGCAGCCCATGGGAGGGACCCAGGCTGGAGCATCTTGGGAAGAGCTGCAGCCTGTGGGAAGCATTCATGTTGGAGAAAGTTCCTGGAAGACTGTCTCCTGTGGGAGGGCCCTCATGCTGGAGCAGGAGAAGTGTGAGGAGTCCTCCCTCTGAGGAGGAAGGAGCGGTGGAACTGACCATAACCTCATCCCCTGCCCGCTCCCCTGCACTGCTGGGCGAGACGAGGTAGAGATATTGGGAGCAAAGCTGAGCCTGGGAAGAAGGGAGGAGGGGAAGGTGTTTTTAAGATGTGTTAATGCTTTTCACTGTCCTGCTCTGTTCTGATCGCTAAATTGGTGGTGGTATTCAAATTAATCTGATGCTGATTTTTTTCGATGTCTGTCTTTTGCCTGTGACCATAATGGGTGAGTCATCCCGTCAGTCCTTATCTTGATTTCCAAACCTTTTGCTTTATTTTCTCCTTCCCATTCCTGAAGGGGAAGGGGTGAGTGAGCAGCTGTGTGGTGCTCAGTTGCCCTCTGGGCTCAAACCACAACACATGTATAGGCTTATGAGGAGTTTCGGTGTCTCTACAAGTTCTATTAAGTGACTGAGTTGAAATCCTTGCTTATGTTGCTTTGCTTTTTCACTTTTAAATGTTGGGTTGTCTTAGGGCTGACTGACTCCTTGTTGCAAACGTAATGGTTTAAGTATACTGTTGCAGTCCTTGAGAGGGAGGAATTACCCAAGTGGCTTTTGAAGATCTTGTCTGCTTTCAGGTTGTGTTTGCAACAATGTAGTATAGTCAACTGAAACAATCACCATGCTCCGGTTTTCTCATTCATACTTTCCAAATAACTACAGAGACACATGGTGGAATTTGACCACTGGCTGGATAGATACGAAGAAGAACTTATGTTTATTCTCTTATCATTTGAGCAACAGATGCTTCAGAAAACATTTGTCCATATTTTATATTAGAAATTGCAGAACTTTTTTTTCTTTAAAAAGGACATAATTGGAACTTCATTGTGAGTTTTAAGAGGTTTTTGGGTTTCAGTGCTGTGCATTGAATAACTAAGAAGAGCTTTGCACTTCAGTTTGAAGTGACTGTAATGATAAGACTAAATACATGTCAGGCATAAGGTTGTACTAGTTTGAAGTAATTTGAAATCCGCTTGTTTCTGGTTTTTTTCCATTGGTGTATATATATTCTTTGTAAAAGCAGAGTTAGCTAGCAGTTGAGTTCTGTTGACTAAGTACTGGTATTTCACAAGCCATGACATCTGGGAAGCTTAATCATGTTGAATACAACATGTTTAGTTTCCTGCAAAGTGGATGTTTAGTCAAACTAGTAGGCTTCATAAGCAGAGACGTAAATAACCAAATTGTTCTCTAAAATGCCTAAGGCTGATAGGGACTACAAAATCAGAAGCTGAAGGTTCAAGGAAAGTGTTTGTTAGCTGTGTTCGGTAGACTCTGAGACAACACCGTGAGTGGAAATCTGGTTTGGATTCACTTGTAGGTCTTATAATGGTCTCCTGCTTCATGCTATCAGTTGATTTCCTGTTTACTGGTAACTTGCCCAGCTAAAATGCTGTAGACCCATATTAGATTCTCTTAATGTTAGTCTTCCGTTATTTCTTTCTAAATCATTATTTCTAGAATAACTAGGAGAAATTACTTTTCTGCATTTATAATACTGTGCCCTAACCCTGCATGGGATTTTCAGAACCCTGAATAAAAATTTTAGGAATGAAGAGGCTCTCTCTTGTTCCTAGCTGCTGCCTTACCTCTCTTATATTTTTCCTTGTCAGCTGAGCATAGTGTGTAACAGCATTGTTTGCAGTGACTTGGTCCAAATCACCTATCACTGGGTGAAGCAAATGTTACTGTGTCCTGGTTTCGGCCAGGATAGAGTTAACTTTCACAGAATCATTCAGGTTGGAAAAGACCCCTGGGATCATCGAGTCCAACCATCAGCCCTACTCTACAAAGTTCTCCCCTACACCATATCCCCCAACATCTCATCTAAACGACCCTTAAACACATCCAGGGATGGTGACTCCACCACCTCCCTTGGAAGCCTATTCCACTGTCTGACCACTCTTTCTGGGAAAAATTTTTTCCTAATGTCCAGTCTGAACCTCCCCTGTTGCAGTTTAAAGCCGTTCCCTTTTGTTCTGTCACTAATCACCTGTGAGAAGAGACCAGCACCAACCTCTCTACAGTGTCCTTTCAGGTAGCTGTAGAGAGTGATGAGGTCTCCCCTCAGCCTTCTCTTCCTCAAAACTAAACAGTCCCAGCTCCTTCAATCGCTCCTCATAGGATTTGTTCTCCAGGCCCTTCACCAGCTTCGTTGCCCTCCTCTGCACTCGCTCCAGCACCTCGATATGTCTCTTGTATTAAGGTGCCCAAAACTGGACACCACTGGACACACTGGTGAGGTGTGGCCTCACCAGTGCAGAGTACAGGGGCACTATCACCTCCCTACTTCTGCTGGTCACGCTATTTCTAATACAAGCCAGGATGCCGTTGGCTTTCTTGGCCACCTGGGCACACTGCCCAGGGCTGAGAGGGAGCACAGCTAGAGGGTCGGGTCCCGATTGATCATTGGGACATTCCATATCACGTGATGTCATGCTCAGTATATAGGCGGACGTGTGCGCTCTCACGTGTGCTGTTTTTGGTTTCCGGGTCGGCGTGGTGTGTACCTGTTGCCATGCTCAGTAAGCCACTGCTGCATTTTACCCGTTTTGGACTTACTATTGTTACTGTTGTTTTGTTACTATTAGTAAATTTTTTTTATTCGACCTACAGATTTCTTCTTTTGTTCCTCCCGTATTTCACCGGGGAGGGGGGAGGTGAACAGCTGGCCATGTGGCGATTGGCTGCCGGCTGAGTTCAAACCACAACCTACTGTGATTCACAAAATACACATTCTCTTTTATTTTGATTCCTGGCAGCTTGTTGGCTTGGGAACTCAAAAGTTACTCTGCAGATCAGTTGTGAGCTAGGCACTTGCAATGCCAGGTGAGAGTTACATCCTGTAGAATAGCACTGATCGTAGCCAGCATGCTACTGCGGCCAACATGCAACTGTCAAGTTGCATAGATAAAAAAGTGGTAAATTTTGACTCTTAAGCTTTGGAATCTGTGTCCAGGCTGCAGAGATCTGACTGTATTGGGTGAGGATTCAGATTTGATATGCTTTCTTGGAATTTGTCTTAAGCGGTTTAATTCCAAAATGAGCTGTATTTACATCTTCTTTTCAGGCAAATCTGAAGTCATCCTTTTTCCACAGGCTGTGGTTAGAAGACTCTGTTATATGATATTGGAGGCTTTGATGTTCATATACCTTTCAGGATTTTAGGGATTGTTTCAACTGTTTTTAAATATAAAATATAAACTCAATTCTTTTAGTAAATCGGGAAACATAGGGTTCACTTTATATTTGTTGTGAGTCTTTATATTAAAGTATTGTAACTGTTGATATATATACTGGGGGAAAAGAGGGAGAGAACTGTTTCTTGCTTGTTCATTTTGTGTCAGGTAGTCATATTTGCCATCACCTCAAATCTAACTTTTTAATCACTTTGGCTATTTTGCATTAATACAACAAAAACTAAAAGTTTCAGCATAAAAAGAGTAGTTCAGAGATGCTCTCAGTACAAAAGGAGATTTAAAATTACATTTTTAAAAAAAGTTAAGGGTACTGTCATTACCTTCAAGTCCTTAGTAAAAGTAGTAGATAAGCTGTAGGGGAATCTTAGGAATATCATCTGTCACTTTTTTTGAATTTACATGGTTAATAGTTAATACTTAAGATTTTGCTATATTCCCATAAACCTTTTTGTGAAAGCATTATTATCATAAGGCTGTGGTTTCATGGTCACTTTAGACTGACATAAATTTACACTGCTTGTAAATGAATGGCTCTCTTGACTGGCTAGTACAGGCTCAAGGGAACAGAAGCCTGGTTTGTGTGCTTGAAGTGGTCAGGAAAATGCAGTTTAAGAGAAATAGTGTTCCCTGGTAAATTAACATCTGTCTGAAAAATAACCCAAGTTTCTCAGTTAGCTTTTAATAGTGGTTAAATAACCAGAAGAGAGACTTCTTCCCTTCCAGTAGCTGTGGAAGGCTAAGAAATACTCTGAACTACTATCTGCTCATCAAGATGCTCTAGGACAGAGAATTTCTTTTGTTCTGGACTCTGCTACTTGACTTACCCTTTAGATTTTCAGGGTCTGAGCATTACAATTTGATATGTAAAATCCTGCTGCAATTGTGTGGTGTACAGAGAGGTGAACAGAGATGGTATAAATCCTGCTTTTTTTCTAATATGACGGAAGAGGGAAAATCACATGGGAAAAAATAATGAATTTAGCCTTCTCTTATGTTTGGTGGTTTTTGGTTTTTTTTTTTTTTTTTGAAATGTCCTCTGGTATCTTTCCAGCATTTTTACTCCAGATGACACTCTGGCTTTTTTAGCTGGGGAAAAAAAGGTTTGGTTAAACTGCTGGCTTCTTCAATTACAAAGTGAAGTTATGTTTCTGGATAGTAAGAGAATTGGTTGTATGTGTGATTTGGATGACAGCAGATGCCCTGCTACAGTTTTAAGATGCTCTCTCCTGTAGAGATGGCAACAGAGCAGCAACCTTCCTGCTGGGCTGGCAATGCTTAATTGTTTTATCTAGTTAGTTTTTCAGGCTTAGTAAGAAAAATTGAATGCCACAAAATAACATTGTGGTCAAGAAAATATGTACTCTGATCATTTAGGTACTGTGTGAAATTGAAAACTTTATTTTTCAGAAGAAATGTCTGTGCATAAGAATAAATCTATTTTGAAAATGAAGACTTGCTGCGCTAGTTCTCAGTGTGTTACTATGTTCTGGTTTTAAAGCTCTAAACACTTGATTTTCTTGGTGTATAAAATGCCATAAATGTTCTAACTATAAATTACTATATTAATTTAGTACAGTTTAGTAATACAAAATATACTTAATGCATTAGAATATCTTTTAATTTGATTTTTTTTTCCTGTGTGAAACAGGTACATTGTATGTAACAAATACTAACATGATCAACTGAAGTTCTTCGGTTTTGAGATTAATACTGAGAGTTTTGGGATTTGCAACTATACTACTTTATTCATAGTTTACTCTGAGGTTATAACTGGTATAAGTTTTGAGACTTCTGCTTAAGTGGCCCTTCAGTATGTTGAAATCTGGAAAAAGATATTTAAAATGTGGTTTTCAGACTTAAGTCTTTTTTTACCTTTCTAAAAGGGATAGATAATGCATGTAATAATTTTAGGGTAGAAATATCTTTAAAATAATAAGAAAAATTTGTAATAACTGATTTGATTACCAGCATCCAGTTAATCTATTGTGTTTATACAGCTGAGTAAACTCCAGGCTGAGAAAACCAAGGGCGGTTTACTTGTCTGCATGCAAGCTCAGTACCTAACCTCCCATTGCAGTCGATAGAGAGCTGCCTAATGTTGTCATGGGAAGCTAGAAAACACCTAGCCACAACTGGACACAGTAAGAAGTTACTCTGGTTGTGACCAGCAGCTCCTTTGCAGAAATTAGTGCACAACTGAGAGAATGTGAGAAATGGGGAGCCCTGCTCATCTTGGCAATAGGAAGACTCCCTAGTCCTAATATGTGTCTTAGTCACTTAAGCTAGCAGGGCAACGTGTGCCTCTTTGGAGAGAAGGTGGTGGGAATTTGTGACTGCAAATCCTTGTTAAGGTTAGGTGTATTATATCATTATTGCCTTGACTCAGGGTATCTTTATTTCAAAAAAATAAAAATCTGTCTAGTATAATAATGAAAAAGATGATCACTCATTTTAATAACTAAGTGGAAGTTGGAATCTTAATTAAACACCTTTCATAAGGTGTTTAAAAGTGCTTCCATGTATAGATTAAAGAAACAAAATTTCTGCTCATGAAACTGTGTTGGGGAAAACTGAGTAAAAGTAAATAATATATTTCTAAAAATGCACTTCAGTTGATTATTAAACTTTCAGGGAGCTTGCTTTTTTTTGCTACACTGTTGCAGTTCTCATGCATTTTTTTTATGTAGCTATGCTGAATTGCACAGTTGATAAACAGAGGCAATCAGTGATGGTATTTGTAACAAATGGAAAATTGTCTACAAGCTGTATAAAATTCATCGTTCAATTTCAGCTTGCTGAGCTGACTGTCACATGCATGCAGTTTGTAAAGAAAAATGGTATGTTGCTGCCCTAGTGATCTGTCAATACAGTGTTTTAATATAAATTCCACCAAGGGAAGCATTGAGGGTTGAAGTGTTGCCCTTCATCGAAAGAATTAGGTTTGTAGGGAGCTGTATCTGGTGGAGAACATGTCATGGTAATGCCATTTATTTGAGACCCATAGGTTAAACATACACAGATCACTTCTGAAGCTGCAACTGAAGTTGAAGAATCAATAAAGTATCAGTAGGTTCTTGTCCTTGGTATTAATGATGCCCAATTATTTATTTTCTAGAAGGTATTTGCTATGCTATTTGAAGTATAAGGTTTGTTTGTAGCAGCAGAGTGAGACACTCTCAGTTTATGGCCTATAGCTTTTTTTTAGTTATGCTATGTTGCATTTATAAAAACAAACAAAAGAATCCGTCCAAAACAAAAAAAAAAATGCTGTTACTTTTTGTTAACATTCTGTGAAAACACCCCAGCATAGGATTTGGCAGAACTCTATTACAAGTGGTGTTTTCTGGAGGGTGTTTGAAATCTATACTAGGGAATATGGCAGCCCGCTTTGCAAAATGTAGATATGTGGCCAGTCAGCTTACCACCCTCAGATTTAGGTAGCTTTATAGTACACTGAACTTGGGTACTGGTTTTAGTTTTACTTATAGATTTTTTTATTTTTTTTTTCTCTGAGAAACTTGAGTAATGCTGACTTTGGTGTTCTAATGGCAAGTGTGTCTTTTTTAGGAAATAAAGCCCCAAAGCCATTACAACCATGGATATAGTGAATCTCTTGGACGGAAAAGCCACATGGATGATTACAGCACTTGGGACATTGTCAAAGCCACACAGTAAGTTTATTTTTGAGTGTTAGCTTTGTTTGTGTCTGTATTAGTTAAAAAATAGTAAAATAGATTTTTTTTTTTTACTTGTATAAAGTGGAAGGTGAACTGTATTTGTAGATACAGTAGTGGAAGATTTCAGAAATTAACTCTACCAAATTACTGTTACGACAAATTTATGAGCATTGTATGAAAATATGTGGGAGGAATTATGGTAAGCTGTCAATACAGGTGGTTGCTGGACATGCTGTTGGAAGAGAACATACAGTCAGTTTTCTTCCTGGTGGTACTGATGTTTATTTTCTGTAGGTGATGATTAAGAGGTAAGTGGGCAACACTGATACGCAAACACAAGGGTTTACTTTATAGGTTAGAAGGAATGTGTATCTACCTTCTTTCATTGTCTGATTCTGCAGTTTCAGTGCTGCTATGAAATTAAGTTTATTGCCAAAAAAGGATTGTAGGAGTAAACTGTGTGCAAATTTAATAATTGCATTCTTAATGCAGATGAATTATATAAATTTGTCTTCTACACAGTCCTGTACTACATACTAACTCACAAGACTTTCTGAAGAATTGTCATGACACTACTTTTCAGCTTGCTATCATTTACCATTCAGAAACCACCACTGCTGTCACTTTTCTTCAGTGAGCTAAGAAAGTTTTGTAAGATTTTTGTTTTTCTTGTTAATTTGAATGCTTAAACTATTATGTATCTTGCTGAGCTATTTTTCTTTTTAAAAGAAAATTTTTCTTTCCTTTTTTTCCTAAAAGGCATCTCTTCCAACTGAAAGCAGCTTTGCGGCTCTGCATGTGACACAGGCCCCACTTTAGGTTTAGGAAGTATGTGCTTTCCTTCACTTTTGTTTTGAGTTGTGAGGAGTTTAACTTCCTGAAATAGATGTTGGCTGACTCTGCATTTGTTGCTCTAAATACTTAAATAGTATGTTGTGGTTTAAGCCCAGAGGGTAGCTGAGCCTGACGCAGCTGCTTGCTCACCCCTTCTCCCTCAGGACTGGCAAAGAGAAAATAAAGCAAAAGACTCGGGAATTGAGATAAGGGCAGGGATGAATGATTCACCCATTACAGTTGCAGGCAAAAGACAGACTCGTTAGGGGGAGGGGGAAAAAAGAACATCAGTTTAATTCAGACACTAACAACACCACCACTTAACAGACAGAATAGGACAGTGAGAAGCATTACCATATCTTAAAACATCTTCCCCCATCCCTCCCTTCTTCCTGGGCTCAGCTTTGTTCCCAATTTCTCTACCTCCTCCCCTCCTGCAGGGGGGCAGGGAATGGGGGGTGCAGGTAGTCCTGCTGCTTCTTCCTTCTCGGGACACACGCACACACACACACATGACTCCTCACATTCTTCTCCTGTTCCAGCATAGTTCTCCTCTCACAGGAGACAGTCTTCCACAAACTTTGTCATGAGTTCTTCCTATGGGCCACAACAGTTTGTGTGCTGCTCCAGTGTGGGTCACTCCCATGTGTTGTAGTCGTCCTAGCGCTGAACTACAACAGCAGGGGCTTCTTCCCCTGGGGTCCCAGCCTTCTTCAGGCACAGCTACCTGCTCCAGCGTGGGGTCCTCCATGGGCTGTAGGGGGCAGGGGGGACGGCCCTGCCTTCTCACCACAAGCTCCAGGGTGTTGTACACTGGCGCACAACCCTCCCTTCCTCTTCCTTTCTTCCATTGACCTTGGGGTTTGCATAGGAGTCCTCCTCGCAACTCCTCACAACCCCTCTTCCTCTCGGGTTCCCCTTAAATACATTATCAGAGGCACAGCCACTGTTGCTAATTGTCCTGGCCTTGGCCAGAGGCGGGTCTGACTTGGAGCTGGGGGAGATTTGAGAAGCTTCTCACACAGGGCTACTTCTGTAGCCCCCTCCACCGCTACCAAAAACCCCACCACACACTCACAAACCCAGCACAAGTAATACTACAACCCGTAATCCTCATATGAGGGGATTTTTAGAAATGAAAGTATTGGTACAGCATCAAACTAGCTGCTTCTTAAAAGCATGGAAATATGACAGCAGAAGTGGTTTTATGAGTTACCTGCTTCCATTCTTAATGCATTTGTCTCCATTAACCCTCAAATTTAGGCTGGTCTGTGCTTTCAGCTGAGTTATTCTTTTCTGGTCTTCTCAAACAAGGATCAACTGGGCTGTGAGTTAACAGTTATGTTCCTTCTCAGTCATGGTGAGATGTGATTTATAGAGAGGATGACATCTCACCAAAGAGGACTATAGTTTGATATCATAGCCCTAATGGTTAATGTCACAGGGAAGGGGGACTGTCAGCATGGGTATATGATCAAATTGTGGTATCCAGACAGTACTTCCATGACTAGGAGGAGAACTCGCCTTTATTTTAAGTATTTACTAGGCTTTGAAGGCCATGTTATATGAAACAGCTGTCTTGAAGGGAAAAATCTCTGAAATTTAAGGCAGAAAATAAACCCACCGAATGTCATAAGGCTAGTAAAATAAATAATGCTGCTAATAATTCGGTGTTATTAAAAAGATAGACAGTTCCTATCAAAATGATGTAATTATTCATTTTTGTAGAAATATAACTTCTCTTTTATATATATGAAAAATAGGTGATCTTATCCTCTACCATTTGTCCTCAAAAATCAATATTCACTTAGATTAAAATATCTGCTGACTTTGTTTACTTCTTAATTCAGTGCTAATGTAAGTAAGATGCCACAAAGTTTTGTAAAAAAGCCCACTCATCTGTTTCCCAGAACTCACCTTCCCAAGCAGTTCATTAAGTTCAAGCAAGATGAGGCAAAATAGATTAAGAATTATTTTCAGTCTCTTCATTTGGGTGGGTTTTTTCCCAAGTCCAGACATGTAGCATTCAGCAAAGGATTGACAGTACAGTTATTATTTTCAGAACACTTCAAAACTTCCCAAGACAGTATAATGGGTTTTTTAGTGTGATAGTCAGATGGTAGCTGGGTATTTACCATTAGTTAAATGAAATTCTGTTGGTCTCAGGAATGGTCTGATAGCTAATTATAATAATGAAGTTGTGTATCTTCCTCTGTTAATCATCCAAAATGATTTGGCATTTCATGTAAGACCACTTAAATTGCAGGCTTTTTGACAGGAAGAAGGTGCATTTTGCCATAGCATAGAATTGTTTGCTATTAAATTTGAAATAATCCAAGTAGGAAGCAGTCATATAAGTAATTACTCAATTTTTTTCATAATCATTGTTCTTATTCAGTGTGTTACATTATTAAAAGTTTCTCCTGTGAAAGTAACTAATTACATTATTCTTGCAATGTATGTGAAAATGGGGAACGTAGTTTCTTAAAGTCTAAAGATGCTGATGAAAAATGGGATGAAAAGGTTTAAAACTCGTCAGTGCTTCATAGATGCTGTTTGACTGTAGAATTCTGTTTGAGATGCTGAGTTTATTGGCACTTGATTGCAGAGAAATAAAACAATGTTGGTAAAATAATGCATTTGCTTTTATGTTTTTCAGCAAGGGAAAATAAGAGCTTGCAAGCTCCACACATTTTTCCAGAAGTATTTGTTCATTGTTTTGTATCTTGTTGAACTGTTTGTGTGCTTTATCTTCTTAATCTATAGATTGGACGTTAAACTAACATGCTCATACACTGAGAGCTACAAATCTAATAATCTTTTACAATGGAATTACGTCTTTGTCTAGAAAAGAGCAGTTCAGCTGATGTTCTCATTGCAAACACTTTATCAGTATTTGTTTTTTTTTCCCCATTATGTTCTTGATAAATTCTCCCACAGATAGGGAAGCATAGGCATGCTTTATACCAAATATAATGTGTCTCTGCATTTAATTTGCAGAAACTTGTGCTGGAGTAAAAAATCATAGTGTTTGGTTTTAATATCTATTGATACAAGGGACACTTTTCACTGTCTTTGTTAGAGACATGTCCAAGGGCATCTAGTTAAAAGCAGTAGTGTCTTAGCCATTCATCTTGCAGATGTTACAGTGTGTGTGTAATCTCTTGGCATCTTTTATTCAGTTATAGCAAGATTGTTTGATTCATAAAAAGTTTCTCTTGTGTTTCTGACAGCAGAAGCAGGCCACTCATGTATTTGAAAACCTGTTTTCAAAGCAGTAGTAAAAAAATAATCCATTCTTGCCTTTGCTGTTGCAGTGGAGCAACATTGCATACTAATACTTACTGTACTTCGCTTATAACTGCATAGAAGGTCTTTGAATTTCCTCTGCCTCTACAAAATCAGGGTGGGTTGTGTACTGGTTTTGTTCCTCTGTGATAACATTCAGTGCTCTTGTTTGGAGCTGCAAGGGAATGGAGTCATGTAGAACAAGTTGTTAAGTGCTTTAAAAGTGAAATTTAATGGAGATATGTCAGGTATGCTTATTTTTATCTCTTTTGGCACCAGTAGCCCTGGGTCGTCCAAGGCTGGAGTCATAACTTTTGGGTCATAACTCCTATGTCTTGGGAAGGTACTGTGTTAACCTAATAACCTGAAGTTGCTGCCTTTGTTTTAAATCTTTTAAGACATGAAACTACAGAAAGTAGCTAATTTTCACAGGTAGAGAAGTATACGATAGGTTATGACTAGGAGAACAGAATCTGAGACACATTAATCCTTGCATCGTGATTTTCTGTTCTGTTGAGAGTAAATAGGTACCTTCTGCTTGTAGTGAACTTAAGCAAATTTCAACTATGCTGAAAGTATGTTAAATAACCATTATGAACGTGGCTATTAAACATTAATGATATTAACAAGTGCTTTTGTGACTTCTGGAAGATTGATTCCTTGTGCTCAAGTGTTATGATTTCATTATCACAAGATTAACTTTTCTGTTAGTTTTATTCACTGAGATCATTCAACATGAAGTCGTGTGCGTTGTGAAATAGTGCAGCACGATATATGAAATGCTGAATCATGCTTAGGGAAAATTGTTGGATACATTTGAGAACATGCTTTTTTCCTCACCATTTCTCATAATTCATAGGGTAACTGATTAGAAAAAAGATAGGATACATATGGAATAACTCAAATTCATGAGAGTTGGCCAAAGTGACAATTACTCCTGGCTTTTTGCAGCTATTCACAGGAGAGAATGGGCATGCTGTGACACAGGTACCCATTCTTTCTGCCTGGTCATTTGTGCCCATGGCGTTTGCTCATATTGCTGAAAGTGAAATATATCAGAAGTTCACATGGAAGGGTAGGATTTTTTTAACCACAGTAGTAATATAGCCACAACTGTCTAGACAACTTGAGGCTTTGGAACATACACAAGAGCTGAATTTTTCTTGTCTTTCAGGTCACTGTTAATGGTTCATTAAGCAGCTCTTGAGTTACCCCTTTGCTCTTGAAAACAAAATTGTCTTACTGTTTAACACGAAAAACCATGAGAACTATGAAAGGCTTTGTTAGTATTTAACCACCATCATTCATGGGAATGAGACTTCAAAGATAAAAACGATCATTTTTCTACTAATTGCATTTCCAGTTAAAACAGCTTTGATTGGCATTAAAATTATAGCAAGATGAGGGAGTGAGCTCCTGACTTACCTACTGTTTGTTGGCATGGTGATGTGCTCACTGAAGAGAGATTCCTTCCTAGTATTGTGGCCAAATTTTATGTTAATCATGCAGCAAAGCTGGCAGTGTCTTATTTCCAAGAGTCAATGCGCTTGCAGACAAAAGATTAAAAAATGGATTACATATTTAAAATGCAAAAGGCTTCTAGGGTACTATTTTTGAAAGTATTAAATTCAGAATATCTTTATTACAAATTACAAATAAAATTACAAAGCAATTACAAATAAAATGTTACAGGTTAGTTACCAGAATGGCTTAGAGACTGTGATAATGAAATGAGCTTGCACAATGGTATTTTTGCCCCAGAAGAACTAGTCTTTCAGAACAAGGCAAGCTCAATAGTATGCTTTAATTATATTCTGTACTGATGTTTACAGCATCACCCTCTAGAATTCACCCAGATGCTGAAAATTTGTTAATACATCAATCTTCTGTGAAGATTTGAATCTTTTCTTCCATTCTTCTTTCTTGAAGGGCATAGAGCCCTTTGTAACAATGTTATAAGCATGATTATACTGAGTCCCTGAAGTAGCTGACTTTCTCATTTTGTAATCTAACAGTGGGTCATGAACCCTTGGAGAAGGTAAGGTGAAGTCAGCTGCAGCAAACTGATGGAAGATGACTGTAGTTAGTATGTGAGAGAAGAATGCTGCATTTCTAGGACAGAGCTCAAGAAACCATGACTGCCTCAGTGTTTTATTTAATTGTACAGAGACTGCTATTTCCTGGAAGAAGAGCAAACTGTTGTAAATTCCTAACCTTTTTTGCCAGGCAGATTTTGTCTGTCTAGATTCTTAGGTCCTCTTGTGCCAATGTATTAAATCAAAGAGTTACTAAATTATATCTTGTGTGTTATGTCTTTTGTAATTGGTTATGATTGAGTTCAAGATACCAAAATAAATTGCTAGGAACAGACAAACTGATGGTGACTTAAATAAAAAATTACTATGTACCTTGTTCTCAGTTTAATTTTTGGAAAGTGTTTTGTTTTCTTGGGAAGGCTCTTTTGATGTATTGCAGAATTTCATGATTTTGTTTTGTGGCCAAGCGATAGGAAGTACGTGTGACTTGCAGTTTGCCTTCCAGTGTGGAGGAGGGGAAGTCAACGATGCTAAGCCTGGACAAGGAATCCCTTCTTACTGCTCCTTGTTGTGTCTGAAGCCATGCAGTAGTCTTTGCCCAAGGCCTCACAGCAGTATATGGGTGAATTCTAGAGGGTGGTATTTGTAAACATTGGTGGAGCAAAATTAGAGCATCCTATCAGGGCTTCTGCAGGGGGTTTGGCAGCAGCATTCTGCCTCAACAGGCTGCAGAGTTGATTTATATGCTTGCCACAGCTCTCCTTTGTTTTCGTATCTCTTGAGCAAAGTTCTTCAGAAAGCAGCGTCCCATTTTCTGAGATTTGCTTGAAATAAAATAAAAAACCCACCACCCCACCCCCACCAAACTGCGAAGAACAAACACTCACCTGCCCCCCCCCCCCCCCCCCCCAAAGACTGTGGCAGGTCTGCCTGGTTATACCTAGGTCTTACAAAAACTTGACTAGGTATCAGAGGTTACTTTCAAGAAGGTTCATTTTGGGTTGACAGGACAGTTATCTGAATAATTTGTATGGCTTATGATAGTTGAACACTAGTGATGTTGTGGTTTAACCCTAGTAGGCAGCTGGCTGCTGGCACACTCTCCTCTGGTGGGATGGAGAAATGAATCGGAAGGGTAAATGTGAGAACTCATGAGTTGAGATAAGGACAGTTTAATAGGGAAAACAAAAGCTGTGCCTGCAAGCAAAGCAAACCAAGGAATTAATTCCCCACTTCCCATCACTAGGCAGGTGATCAGCCATCTTCAGGGCAGCAGGGCTCCATCATACCTAACAGTTACTTGGGAAGGCAGATGCTGTAACTCCAAAGGTCCCCCTTCCTCCTCCTTCCTCCAGCTTTTATTGCTGAGCACAGTGTCATGTGAAATGAGATACTCCTTTGGGCTGTTGGGCTCAGCTGTCCTGGCTGTGTCCCCTCCCAACTTGTGCACCCCCAGCCTAGTGGCTGGCAGGGCAGCATGAGAAACAGAAAAGGCTTTGACTCTAAGCACTGCTTGGCAATAGCTAAAACATCGGTGTGTTATCAACACCATTTTAGTCACAAATCCAAAACACAGCACCATAGGAGCTACTATGGAGAAAATTAACTTTATCCCAGCCAAAACCAGTACATGTAAGAAAAATCCCAAAAGGTGTGCTTGATTGCCTCTTACACTTTATACAAGTTAGCATTATTGTGTTCTTTGTATCTTTCCAATAACCTGGAATACTCTAATATAATTCCTTCTTGTTGTGTAGTACTACTTATACTAACCTAATAGCAGGGCTGTAGGTTAATAGTTTCTTAAATTATGGCTTCAGTTAATTGTTTAAATGAAGACAGCAGGCTTGTCTACAGCAGTAAGGGTTGTCAGAACAGCTGGCTGGAGTAGAACAGCTTGTCAACAAAAGGGTGTTTTACTATTCTATATGTATTGCTTTCCAGGTTACTTCCAGATGTTGTAGTATGCAGGTGTGATACTCTACTGCAGTAAGATCAGAATTTGCTGTCTTGCTTTCAGAAGTCCTTCTTTTCCCCCGTTTCTCCTACTGTCTCTTCTCACTCTTTGTTCTTGGCTGATCTGCCTTTAGTAGTCCTAACCTGTTTCAGTGGCCGCTTCAGCTAAGGGGAGGAAAGTCAGGAGTGTTAAGCCATTTGAACAAGCACTCATCAGGCCACGCTGCTGATCTAGACTGGGACTTGGGAGATAGTGTGCCTCAAGATTGGCCAGACTTAGAACCTTATCACTTTTCCTGGCAGTTTTATGTGTCTGAACATGTGTATCTTGTTTAGCTGCTTGCATATTTTTAAGTCTTCCTAAAGCAAACCTCTTCTCTCGCCCCCACCTCCAACTGATTAAAAACAAACCTTTGTTGTCAAAATTTTTCATGACTGCTGCTTTTTGACTCGGTCTGAGGGACCAAATTTTACAGGCTTGTTGCCAATCAGTACGTACTGCATGCAATACTCTGATCTTTTGTAATGTTTGGAAAGATTATAGGTATGACAGCAACTTCTGGCATTTTTCATAATTTCTAGTGCGACTTCTCTAAGAAATTGAAAACAATGTGATCCTAAGTAGGCTGTTATGTCTAGTATTTATTTTTTAATACTGTTCAACTAATTTATGTGCTTGAAACCTGTGATAGGCTTGGAAAGCATTCCTGAGGTTTGTTGACTTGAGTCATTTGAGACTTGACTTATGGGAGTGCTGTCCAGATTGAGGATCCATTCAAATACACAAAAGAAAAAGTAAGATTTGTAACTACCCTGGAAAAAAGGTCTTTGTATCAGTTAAGCAAGCTGATCAAGTGGAGTAAAAGGGCCTTAAGTTGTCTAAGGCTGTCTCTTCTGCAGAAAGTAGAACATAGAAGCAACATAAGGAAAACTTACTTGAATTCCAGCTTTGAGAGGCTATTAAAATTCTGCTCTAGCCAAAGTCAGATGTCACAAGGCATTGATCTTGATTTCAGGGTGTGCCCACACATCATTCTCTTCCTTGAAACTTGAGAAATCCCTGTGGGTTGTACAGACATTGAAATGTAATCTTTACTTGCCTTTCTGCATTCTTTTTATTGCCATTGAAAATAGGTGGTAAAACAGTGTAAGCATCAAGACAAACATTTAATGTTGGAGTTAGTGCTACATTAGATGCCTAAGTGGTGTTTATGCTTCCTGATTTGTTTCAACTTCCAAAACGTAGGCAGAATTTTTTTCAAATGAAGGTAACTCACATTTAATAGTCATCTTTAATGAAAGAATTCATTTCATGTTGAAGTATAGAATTTTGAAGTGGTATAAAAAAGAAAACGGTACTAACTTATATCAGGAAGATTGCTGTTTGTTATCTGAGAAGAAAAATGGGAAGTGTTTGAGCCCTGTTAGCGTTTGTAATTGACCCGATGATCCTGTCATCTGCTGAATTCTAGGAAGATACTGTCAAATCAGGTGGCTAAGCATTTCTGGTCTTCAAGAGATGGAAGGGAAGGAGAACAGAGGAGGAAGAAACAAATCTAGTGGAATCCCTGGGAAGAAAAAAATCTTTATTTATATTTGGTATACTACTGATCGATATTTCACCTCGGTCTGGTGTATAGTTTGCTGTGGAAATAAGTTTTCTGTAAAATCTTGAATTGATTAATATAATTTCTGCCAGTGGAAGCTTCTTGTTGCAAGAAATATGTAATCATATAGAAACAGAAAGTAAAGTTTCTTCTTCATTTCTCTTCTGTTTAAGCTTTTGTATTGTGACCATATGTATGGTGTTTGCTGAATGCATTTTTATCTAAGGTAAAAGTTTTGAAAAATCTCATTTTCTTCTTCAAGGTATGGAATATACGAACGATGTAGGGAGCTGGTGGAAGCAGGTTATGATGTACGACAGCCAGACAAAGAAAACGTAACGCTTCTCCACTGGGCTGCAATCAACAACAGGATAGATCTGGTGAAGTATGTATTATACTTCAATTTAAACATAAACTAATTATGTCCTTAAAAATGTTGATTTTTTTTTTAAGGTGTTAAATAATGTTAAGTCTATTAAAATCTCAATTTTTGGTCTTGAACTTTGGGGGAAGGGGGAGAAGTTAGAAGACCTAATTTGCATTTTGGTAGCAATGTTTTCATGACACAGTTAACAAATAAAACCTGTTCTATGTCCAGAAGTCAAGCTCAGGCTCTTAGATGAGATAAACCTGTGGAACGGCTATTCAGCTGTATGTGCAGTTTCTTTATACTATGGTATACTTGTTGAAATACCAAAGTTCTTTTTTGAGGAGGGGAAGTTTGATGCTAGATTGTAGTGAATATTTTTGACTAAGCAAGATTAATATGATGCAAGGGGCAATTTCTACTTCATGATTTCAAGAAGTTCTAACTTCAATAATTTCTTTGCCTTTTAAAAATACAACTGTTAGAAAAGGTAACATTTCAGCACCTCTCCTTGCAAGTAATAACAAAATGTTTAATGGTGGGAGCTGTGGGATTTAGGGTATTGTTTTGCTTTTCAGTTTATAAAATCTGCAGCATAATATTTGAGACTGTTTTTAAACCTATTGTTACCGTTCAGAACAAGGAGAGCTCAAATCCTGAAGGAGTAATTCTTAGTACTTGCTGTTTTACAAATCATGAGTGTGTATATAATTTTTTTTCTCTACCAGTAAGAAAACAATGAATTAATTACATGCAATTAAATCTAAATACACAAAATATTATTGAATCAGCAGTTTTCTAGAATATTTGACATAAACTGCACATCTTTAATCAGTCCACTTGTCAAAACAGTTCTTATTAACAAATGTGAGTACTTACACATAAAAACAAATGCAAAACATCTTTATTTAAGCACTTTCTCCCTGTGTATGTCCATCACTAGCACCTTCATCAGACCAGATCTTGTGTTTCTAGATTTCAACTTCATGTTTCTCATCTTGTTTTTAAAGGACTTCCTGTGTCCTCATGCAGTTCTCTTCAAAGAAGGTTAAATAGACAAAGATAGGTAAATAGATAAAGATTTAGATCTGATGAGAAGGATATTGGGGTCCTGTTGGACAGGAAGCTGACTATGAAGCAGGAATGCAGCCTTGTGGCAGAAAAGGCCAACGGTATACTGGGCCTCATTAAGAAAATCCTCATCATGTTGAGGGAGATGATCATTCTTCTCTGCGCAACTGCTGAAGCTGGACATTGGTGTGAAGTTGTAGGTTCCCCTTTGCAAGAAAGATAAGGGCTTACTTGGGGTGAGTCCAGTGCAGGGTCACAAAGATGATTAAGGGACTGGAATATCAGACATGACGACAGGCTGCAAGAGCTTGGACTTCTTAGCCTTCTCTTTTCTAGGCTTACCTTGTCAATAAGATCCTCATATACAAGATCCTCAAGGAGGATCTTATCAATGTCCATAAGTACCTGACATACCTGGTAGTATATAATACCTGGAATCTTATCAGTGTATATAAATACCTGATGGGAGGGAGTAAATGAGGCAGAGCCAGACTTCTCTCAGTAGTGCCCAGAGGCAAGACAAGAGGCGGAGGGCACAAATTACATGACATTCCATCTGAACATCAGGAAACACTTATTTTACTGTGTGGGTGACTGAGCACTGACACAGGTTGCCCAGAGAGTTTGTGAACTCTTCATCCTTGGAGATACTTAAAACCCAACTGGGTGTGGTCCTGGACAACATGATCTAGATGCTTTGATAAGGGATGGTTAGACTAAATGATCTCCAAAGGTCCCTTCCAAACTAAACGATTCTGTGAAATAATTCAGTGTTTTGAAAGAATTTTTTTTATTTTATACACAATAGATAGCACAACAGATTTTATGTCTTTATTGTGAGTAGAAGCTTATCATGGAAACCATAATTCTGCATTGGGTATCTTCCTTTCATTATAAGATATGTAACCATTGGGCTTTTTGGAATGCTGAAAGAGAGCCTCTTGCAAAAGTGATGCTGGTTTACCTAAATCTTTTTTGTGAGTACATTTTAGACCGTATTGTTTTCTTCCTTTTCATTCCATTTTCCTTCTGGGAGGACCCCTTGTCCTGGATCTTTATGACTGGCATCTTACAACTTAATGTGAAATAACTGAAATGCATAAAGTTTCTCAGATAGCTTTTTTTCTTTAAGAAGAGTGTAGTATTTAAAAGCAGTTGTTATATTTTGAGCTCACTTTATTTATCCATCTTGAATGCAGAATGAATTACATGCGATGAATTGTTTGTCTTACTTGAACTGTTGGAAGACATATTTGTATTACAGATACTCCATCTCATTTGATGTGTCTTTATAAGGTCTGAAAAGTGAATGACATCGAGACAACTATCATAATTTAAAAACATCAGTATGTCACGAAGCATTTGAAAAAACAGGCCTATATTGTGGATAATGTTTCTGTATTATGTATAGTTTCTGTATTAGCTTTGCAGTGCAGTGAATCTATCTGTGTGATACTCAATTATGACTTAATGCTTTAGTTCACTAGCATTTCATGTATTCTACAGCTTTTTCTTAAAAAAAAAAAAAACCAAAATAAACCAAAATAAACCAAAAAAAACCACCTGCCCACAAAAAGTTGTTTGGGGACTTTGTTATTCACAGAGTAAAGTCAGACCAAATTTTAAATTCCCCATTAGTCCTCTTTTGATGTTAAATTTGTGAAAGTACTACTTTAGTATGTGAGTAATTCATGGTGTATCTTACTTTTTTTTTCCCTCCAAGTGTGTTGTGAGCAACTTCCTGCTACAGCAATTAGATTGGACATAGAGGTGGTTCAAAGACAAAATGTCAGATCCAGATAGATAGTCTGTGCTTAAATCTCTATCTGAATTTCCAGTTAGGTCTTTACTATATGTTAGGAAGATCTTTCCACCTACATGTGAGTGCTAGAAGCTTGTTCTGAGAATTAATTCAACATAACCTTAACTGTACCAGCCATATCTCTTTCAAGTTATTTTAGTATGAGCCCTGATAGTCGAATGTTCTTAAATTTAACGTGTCTAATTCTTCCTTTCTCCTCAACAATATGTCAAAGCTCTTGTCCCTTCTTGATGCATCACTACCACTGTGACATACTGCGTTGCATTTTCTTCCTGCTGTTTACTACAGTGCTTGTGACTACTAATGTGTTTAACTGTATCTAAAATTCATTCCTCCTGATGCACTTCTTACGGTCTGAGTTTCTCTGTCTTTAGGGGACTTTATTTTAGTTTATATTACTCAGTGTATTGTGTGCTCTCTCACTCTTTTGTGAGACACTGGTTTATTCTGTTTCCTTAGAGTGAAATTATCCTGTGTTTTTATTTCTGTTTGATCTTATCACATCTTTTCCCATGTCTCCACTATTTATGCCCAATGTGTGCAGTGGATAATTTCATTAAATATGTTGGCTAGTAAGCTTGGTATCACAGAGATAGAGTCTAAGTGTAAGTGGTCTGCTCTCGTGATACCAGATCTCAGTGTCTTGCTTACTGGGTATTGACTATATAAGGTCTTCCCAGTGAAGTAGCTTATCAGCTCATCTGTGGAGCCTGCAGGCTTAGAATTAGATTTCTCTTATTTTTAGTGTTTCTTCATCCTGTCTGCCGTGAGACTTGAGATTCAGCATAGATAATGGTGAAACCCATTGATACTTTATAAGGAAAACTGCAGAAACTTTTATTTTTTCTATAGGATCAGGAATCTAAGTGTCAGACATCTACAGTGTAATACTCTTTTCATCACGACACTGTTCTATTGGTCTCTCTTCA
The DNA here is from genome assembly GCF_047716275.1 of Strix uralensis. Classification (NCBI taxonomy): domain Eukaryota; kingdom Metazoa; phylum Chordata; class Aves; order Strigiformes; family Strigidae; genus Strix; species Strix uralensis. The sequence continues at coordinate 43,530,865 of NC_133976.1, forward strand.
ACTCAGTTTTGTAAAAATGCAAAAATTGGCCTTATCTTTACAGTTACCTACTGCCTGCGTTTCACTGTTCCCTGTGTCAAACTTTCTCCAGACAAGGATTTCTCTTCTACTTTTCCTCCTCCAGCAACAGTGACTGCATGCAATTTGATTCTGCAAACACTGCATGCAAACTGCGCCAGTTTTCAAATGCCTGGCAAAGACTTAGAGATCCTAATGTGGAGATCAGTGGAGTACTTTCTTCTTAAGACAACTTCTTATCAGATCTGCTTGCTTGGAATGTAAGTAGATTGCTCAAATAGGACTTGCACACCTGGTATCTTCTAGTGTAGAAGCTTAGATGACTCACTGAGAGTAGAATTGCCCAGTTTCTCCTTTCTCCAGGGACGTTCTTGCCAAGCACAAAATTCCTTCTGCAAGATCTACCTGGACAAGGGTATTAAGTTCTCAGTCTGATTTTGCAGAAAAATCTCGCCGTTTAGGTGTACTGAAACTGAAGCGCAGTGATAAATCTCAGCTTAGTCTAAGAACACCCTTAAGGAAACAAAAAACGTTTCAATGTGCCATCTGGCAGGAGATTGCCGCCTTATCTTTTCCCAGTTGTCAAACTGCAAGTTCTTTTCTAAATAAAATGTACTAACCAGTAAGCAGTGCTGCTGCTCAGTAGAATCTGAACATATTCTGTGTTTCTGCAGGGACCAGTGTTTGAATGAAGACAATCTGTTTAATGTTCACCTCCCCACGAGTGGCTGTCACATCACCGAGATGGATCCAAGCTTTGACTGTGAATTTCTGTGCTGTCTTTTATGTAGACGAGATTTCCTTGGGAATGTCTTCCCAAGGGGGACTAAATAGCTTCTCAGTGTCTTTTTCAAATTTATTCTTTGGTAGCTGGTATTCGCCTCGCAACAACAAAATTATGTTGTCCCTTTACCTTCTATACACCTTGTCTTTTCACCTACATGGAACCAAGACTTTCACAAAATCTGTGGATGTTCTCATTGAGAAATCCAAAAGCTGAACTTCATTCAGCAGAGAGATGTTGCAGTTTTGTTCCTTTGGTGTCAGAGACCAGCGGAGTGGACTGTCCTGCACTGACCAGAGCAGATCTTGTTTGTCATACAAACTTTGGCAAGTCTGCTGAAGTCTACTTCATTGTGTCTGATGGCTCTAAATCAACTGTATAAAAGAACTTTTCCTTTATGTGTTTTTAGTGTGGACATGTATAGCTAATGCATTTTTCAGTTTCTGTTCTTAAAAGTAACTTTTGGGCTGTTTTTGAAGTTTTCCTCTGAATCAATAAACACTAAAAAAAAAAAAAGGTAGTTACTTAGGGTAATGCTTTTCACATTGTTCTGTTTGTTGCCCTTCTTCTTGCCTTGAAACACTTAGAGGAAATTAAGGTGACAGAAACTCAATGCTGAGGATTTGAAGGACAGTTTGTGTGGGCAGGAGAGCAGCGTTTGTATATACCTGACAGGTATTTTGAAAGTGAAAAGTCTGCAGGCACAGGTACTTGAAATATGCAAGCACTTAGGAATCTATATCTAGATAGTACTTTTTAAAGGTCTGTTAGTAATAACTTTTTTTTTTCCATTGGCTTATAGCGTAGTAAATGAAGAACTACGAGCCTCTTCTGGGAAGGCTGGTTTTCACAAAGGAAAAGTAATATTCCCAGTTTAGTGTCCCATATAAAACAGCAAGGAAAACAGTTTACAGAAACAGTACAAATGACAGTGAATATGAATGGCTGCAGTTAAATATGGGTAACTTGTTTTGTTCTTACAGGTAGCTCGTCTTTTTGTGAATGTTCTAGAGGGAAACATATTCTCTACCTCATCATTTAGAAGCATTTTTTAAATACTCAGATGTTTTTGTCCTTTGATTAATAACAATTCACAAGTATGTAAAAATATTAGTACTTGGCTAAAATCGTAACTTAAGCTTGAAGCTCTTGAAACAGTGACTTCAGCAGAGCCATTTCAGTGATGATAACATACTGCAAGTTGAATTGTATGTAATTTTGCCTTTCAGCCAAAATTCTCTAAATATGCTAATCTTCTAGCAGCATATTATTTTACCAGTAATTCAGATTTCTTTTTAATGCAGCAACCCCTGAATATTTTAGAAGAATCCTTTTTATTAAATACTTCTGTGGTAGCACAGTTCATACTATTATATTTAGCAATTATTCTATTTTACCTTAAAAACCAAACTAGGAGATAGCAGCATGTTCTAAGCACAGTAGGAAGCATCCCTACTCTCCCAACCCACATCAAAAAGGCAAAAAATTGAATGTATATGCATAACCTCTAAAAAGGAAGGTTATATGAAGGCAAGAGAAGGTTCTGATCTTCTGGTCTGTAACTACCTGTTTTGCATAACATCAAACATAATTACTGTGTGTCCTTTATATTTAACCAAGGCAAGCAATAATGTTTACTGTTTCTGTTATTCCAGATACTATATATCAAAAGGTGCTATCGTTGATCAGCTTGGAGGAGATTTAAATTCTACCCCACTTCACTGGGCAACAAGGTAGGGACAAGTCTTCTGGAATTTTCCCGTGTTTTTGCTTAACTGGGAATCTGTTATAAATTGATTTATGAAATTTCTCTATTTTATGGGAATACAGTACAAGAATTAATTCAGTCACTGATAACTGGGTACACTGTGGATGTGGTATGTTTGAGCTACAGGAGCTTTCAGCATATAGTTCAGTTTTTGTCTTACCTCTTTTTGATGTAGAAGATGATTGCTATGACAGAAAAAAAGAGTAAAGTAAAATTAGAGTCTACGGTCACCTTGGTTTACTCTTACTTTGGAGATCTTATTTTTGTCAATCTTCTGAAGTTCAGCAATACTTGTGCAGATGGGGCTTGGGATGATTTTGTGTGACCTTGTCTTTGCAGTGTTCTATTGTGTGTGTGGACTTTAAGATGCACTTAAAATCAGTTTTTTGATGTAGAAGATGGCCCAAGAATGATGAATGGCTGGGAAAATTGAAGACGGCCTTTGAGCAGTAGCTGCTCCTTCAGACAACCTCCTAGAAATAGGCAGGAAAGGAATACTGTCCATATTAATATTTTTAACTGCAGACTGAAGAAGGAGACTAAGAAAATTAGCTTTTAGAACAATTAATATATCGAAATAATTTGTTTACTAAAGATGAGGACTTGCTTGTTAGCCTCTCTTAAAGATTTTAGCTTGTATATTTCTTACAGGTCACACTCTTAAGTTCTGTGTTAATAGACCAAAAGCTTGCTTAGATTTCCTTGTGTTCATAGCTGGAATCTGTTGTTCTGTGAAGCATTGTCCAAAGCTACTTCTGACAGATTGAAAAGGTCATTTTGCTCATGTCAGAAACTGTGTACTGACAGTTAGGCACTGTGTCTACAAGAAGGATATGCCTATGCTCATTAGGCCAAAAAGATGCTTAAGCTTCCTTTTGTGGAGGAAGTGTAGGCTTTCAGTTTTCCTTTTTTTCTTCTATTTTTATTTCACTACTGTTTTTAATAGTAGGAAGACAAACCATACGCCCCACAGAAAATGAGAGTATATAGGCAGTTTGACATCTCTTAAAATAGCAGGTTTCATATGTGTATTGGAAGAAGTCACAATAGACTAGATTTCTAACCTAATAACTTGGGATTTTTTGTTGACTGGCTTTTTGCTATACAGCACACTTAAGCGAATTGCATTTGATGAATGCATTGGCTGCACAGATTTTGCTCATATCAGTGAGTTTGCTTACTCAGTTGCAGAATCAGGTCATGACATTGTTTTCATTTTGTTTTCAAAGTATGAGTCAAAGTGTGTAAGCTCCGGTGGTAACTGCTAAACACGTTTGTTGTATGCAAATATTCAAATTTTAATAGTTCTTTTGCATATAGTTATTCAGTTGTTTGTTTTTTGTGTTTTGTTACATTTAGACAGGGTCACTTATCCATGGTTGTACAGCTGATGAAATATGGGGCAGATCCGTCGCTAATTGATGGAGAAGGATGTAGCTGTATTCATTTGGCTGCTCAGTTTGGACATACTTCGATTGTTGCTTACCTGATAGCAAAGGGACAGGTAAATTTAAGTAATATCATATTTAAATAGATTCTACTCAAAATTAGAGTAGGAAAACAATTGAAACCTATACCTTTTATTCAGGAAATGCAAAATATCTGCCAGACTAAACTTAAAAATAATTCAATGTCTTTTATTGTGGACTACAGTATTGATGTGCCATCTGCTAACTTTATTTCTTCTAACAGTGGTCTGAGTACTTTGGGTTTAGTTCATACCAGTCTAGTGTGGTATATGGAAATTCTAGCAGTTACTCCTTTACCATTCTTTATTTCTAATGAATTTAATCTTTAAATGTTAACAGTGACAATGATAGCAAATATTTTGGAATTCTTCACAGAATCGTCAGGTTGTACACGGGTAAAGAATCTAATGACAAAGAGTTGTCATAGGTCATCTCTTTTTTTACACCTCAGTCCACAACGTTTGTTTATTGCTGTTACTACCTGCATGCATGTGTAAATAAAAAAACCCAACCAAAACAATCCAGAAATCTTCTTGCTAGCCACTTACATTACTGTTCGATCTGTAAAGTGTGTATATAGCATGTGTTCATTACTTTTGTTGTTGTCTCTTCATTCTGTGTGCTCAAAAACACGTTCACCTTTTTGCTACTCACCCTGGATGATAATTTGTAGATTTACTCACCCACAGATAGGTGCCTGAAACACAAATTTGATTTACTTTGTAAACCGTATAAAAAAGTCAAAGTCGTCCTCTTGTTTTACAGTCTTGCTAATGCTGTTCACGCTTCTGTATTCTGCTCATTCTTTCAAATTGAAACTGAGATATGATCCAATGAGTCAGGTAGAATATGACTATGAAATCAGAGGCTTTGGTCTGTGTAAAACACTAAACTTGCTGCAGAATATTATTTGTGCTTATATAAGTAAAAAAATATAAACTATTGCTTCATGTAGTATTCAGTTTGTGCCTGAGAACTGTTTGGTAAAACAGTATTTAGCATCTGATAGAGAGTAAGCTAGGCACAAGAAGAGGCTGATCATATATAATCGCTATTTTGTGAGAGATAATGATTGGAGAGAAATGCTTTTTCATCAGGAACAACTTTTATATTTTGTTCACAAATTACGTGTAATTTTATGTGGATTTTGTTACCAGAAAAATCTTGCAGATGTTATACAAGTGTGAACTTGTTTAAAGCATAGCATTAATGAAGTATAAATGGCCTTTAAAATGTCCTACTGTGATAACGAAATCTCACTGTAAATGGTTTTTGTCCTCATGTTTATGTACAGACTTGTCGTATTTATCTGAGCATACAGTATTTCAGTCCAGAAGGAGTCTTTACATGTGTACATACATAAACTCACAAAACTTGATTTAGAATTTAAAACCTATTATCGTGGAAAGAGCTCTGCTTATTAGCAGCTTTGAAAAGGATGATTATTCTTAAATCCTCCAAATGTTATCAAGTATGATTTTGGTATCCTTTCCATGCTGTAAGTTTGAATTAATTTTAACAGCAACTTTTGTAAGCACTTCAGAAAGTTCGACTTTAAAATTATGTATTGATTTGTATGTTTAAAACATAGTATGTTTAAAATATAGCAATATTGATATCATTGTAATAAAAATCTCTAAACTCATAGTTCTCTAGCTATACTACATACAACTACAAAAAACACATGGTTTCTGTAGAAGCTATGGGAAATACATGATTCTGCTTTTTATTCTCCATTAATAAGTATATATGAGGTCATTAATACCTTTTTTTTCCCACGTCCTTTGTGATGTCATGATTTGGGTTTGGAAAGTTGAACTGCTTTTGCTTATGTGGGCTTGCCCTATATACTACTTGCAATTTTTTTTTGCTTTTTGTCTTTACAGAGACCAGGTTCTCTTATATCCAAAGAGTAGGCTTACCCTTGTCCTGAACCAAATTGTAGTACCTGTGTGGTAAATGACAACTAAATAAATGTCAAAATAAAGCTCAGTGTAGGCTGTGTGCTTTGTTAGTTCTGATCCTGGTGCCTTTATGGACCTTCATGATAAGAGGAGAGCCAGCTTTCATAATTGTGTAGAGACCTGTAGATTAAGAAGTTGCTCCTAATTGCTTCTTGTCTCTTTTTGAGACAGCTGGAACCCAACTTCAGTGTTGCTGCTTCACTCTCTTCTTGGGTTGCAGCAGCCAATGGTAAAATTTCCAGCCTGAGGCTCAAGTCCAGTCCTCTAGCTTCTGAAATGTAGTGTAGGGGAAGAACCCTTGGTCAGATGCCCTCTGGCCTTGGTCGGGAGTGAATCCACTTTCATGCCAGCAAGCACTACTCAGCGAAGAGGCAGCAGTGGCTAATAGCTGTTGCTTTTTATTTAGTCATGTCTCTTACTGAATTTTGACAGACTAATACCTGGCTGTATCATAATTTGCTCATGTTGTTTGTGTCAGTAGGTTGCCAGTAGTTTGTGCCAGTAGGGTCAAAATCAAGCCTGGGGCAAGTACATGATATAAATATAATCAGATACCAAGTAACAGAATCTGTAGCACAGTTCAAGTTTAGGTAAGATCATTATTTTTAAAAAAAAGGCAAGAAAAGAGCTGAAGAACTTTCAAATGTTCAAAATTGATGCTCGTACTAATTGATTGCTTGACACCGTGCTTATGCTCCTTAAAATGCCAAAGGCATGTTAGAGCCTAGCATATGCAAATATGTCACCCCAAAATAAGTTAAGATATAGATATGGTATGTCAGATGGTTGAATAATGTGGTTTCATCCTGTGTCATGTGTGAGATAACTAACGTCAATCACAGATAATGAATGGATGGCTATAAAGTTGCTAGTAGGATAAAATCATGTTGTAAGAAATATTCTGGAGCTAAAATTATAGTTTAACTATTTCATACTCATAGTTTAACACTTATTCATCAAGTATGTATTTTCTTTATTCTGAGTTGCAATTTTAGATGATAACTACTTTCCCGAGCTACAAAGAGCCTTCTTCTGAGCTATGGCCTAGGAGTAGTTGGCATCTAGGTTGGGAGATTCCACCGGCCTTGGTTACTTCGGTGCTGCAGTCCTTGAGCTGTGCTTCTAAGCACTGTTACCTCTGTTGGCACTGAGGATTGTTCTCTCCACCGGGCTCAGGCTAGTGTAAAACACTGAACCAAGTGTTTATTTCCTAGACCCAACCTACAGCACATTACTCACAGAATTGTAAGTCCAGTCATGTTTCTCCCTCATGATTGTCAAAACTGACTCTGTGTTTGATGGACTAGAGTACTCAGAACAGAGCTTGTGTTGTTTGAAAGAACGAGGTAGGTTCTGTTCTGTGTGTTACCTTGCTTGATGAGCTGCCTGTCAGTTTGTGCTTGCTTCATTCCACAAGAGTCCTACAAAGTCTCTGCTTCTAGTGAATAACTAGCACGTCTTTCCTAAATTAGGAAATGTTTTCAGCCTTACATCTTCCTTCCTGATAAATCTTCTTTACTATAAGCTTTTAAATATGTCATCTCTTTAGAAACCTGTTTCCCTTTCCTGGGGCAACAGTCCATGTGAAAGAGATCTTTTCCTTATGGACAACAGGCTTCTGAACAAGGGTGTGATGGGTCTTTCTACGAAGGTCTGTGTTCTGTGAAATAACCAGCTCTAAAGAGGATCAAATTCCTGGTCCCTTGCTGCACAGTTTCATGCATTTCTAAGTGGAATCTCTTGATGCTTTTTGTGCTTTTCAAAAAGCTGTATTGTATCACAGAACGGGTTTGACTATTGCTTGTTAAATGCTCTGATAAGCCTAAATGCTGCTCTGATCTCTAGCTGCTATTCAGAATCCTACCTCATCAGCTATGTTGCTTTCAGAAAGTAGTGTTAAGCAGCTGTAATGCTACAGCTCCTTTCCGTGCAGGAAGCTCTTTCTCCCCTATATTTTTGCCTCTCCAAAAGCTTTTTGTGGAATCTTGTATTAGTGTCCTAGGATTAAGTCTGGTTATCTTTGCATATGCAAAGCTGTTCTCTTTCAGAACCAGAGTTGTTCTATTTCAGAAACAAGTGAAAAATTTGCCAGTTGTGGTTCACAGAGTTCATGCTTGAAGTACATACAGAGGGCAGCAGTATGTGCAATTTATGATCGTTGTGTCACTTATTGTTGAAAGCTTTGGTTCTTGTACTGAGTCCTAACAGCACAAGGTACACCTCTCCATGAACATTATCAGATTGACCTGTCACTGAGAGTTAAACAAGAAATTAATGCGAAAATGCCTGTTGGCACACACCAGAACAGAAGACCAGTCTCCTGATACGGACCTGCTGCTGAATGTTTCCATTTTTGCCTCAGCCCTTTGGTAAAAAGCAGCAACAGAGCTTCCTTTCTGAAATGTCCCACTTGTTGTGTGGTTGTGGTAGTAATCTGGCAAAATAATGAAAAATTTTGATGAGAAGTTTGTTAGAGCATGTGTCTGTGTTGTGGTTTAACCCCAGCTGGCAACTAAGCACCACCCAGCTGCTCACTCACTCCCCCACAGTGGGATGGGGGAGAGAATTGGAAGGGTAAAAGTGAGAAAGCTCGTGGGTTGATATAAAGACAGTTTGAGAGGTAAAGCAAACGCCATGCACAGAAGCACAGCAAAACAAGGAATTCATTCACCACTTCCCACTGCAGGCAGGTGTTCAGCTGTCTCCAGGAAAGCTGGGCTTCGTCACATGTAACAGTAATTTGGAAAGGCAAATGCCACCACTCCAGATGTCCCCTCTTCCTCCTCCTTCCCCCAGCTTTATATGCTGAGCATGATGCCATATATGGTCTGGAATATCCCTTTGGGCAGTTGGGGTCAGCTCTCCTGTCTGTGTCCCCTCCCAGCTTCTCATGCACCCCCAACTTGCTTGCTGGTCGGTTGGGGTGAGAAGCAGAAAAGGCTTTGACACTGTAAGCACCCGTTCAGCAGTAACTAAAACATCTCTGCATTATCAACACTGTTTCCAACACAAATCCAAAATATAGTCTCATACTAGCTACTATGGAAAAATTAACTCTATCCCAGCCAAAACCAGCACGGTCTGCTATCCGCAACTACGTTGTCTTCGTTAGGTCTATACAACAGTATGCAAGTCAGTCTTAGTTGCTTTGCCACTTGTTAAAGTTCCTTTGAAAAGGGGTCTGCCTCAGCGCATGTTGTAGCTTAATATGAGTAATAGCTGTAGCCTGCCTAGGTGATGTATGTGCAGGGAATAGTCTGGAGCTCATGGCTTTTTTTTTTTCTTTTTAGTTGAGTGTCACCTAGTGTGCAAAGTATGGTTTTGATTTGTCAAGTGGAATCACTGAAGGAATCATTTTACTTGCATCCAGGGAATCAGGTCCCTGTTGTCAAGAAGAATTGCTTCTCTGTATGAAATCTAAAGATGAAATAGCGATTGTTCATGTTACAGTAATTTGTACAATCTTCACAATATGTTGTTCACACAATGTGACCTGTGAGTCAAAGTCATGTTTCTCAAGGATGAATGAACTTGAGGTTAGGCTGCGGTTCTAATTTCCTTCACAACAGGACGTTAAAGGGAGTGCCAGCAGTTAGGTGGTCCTAGTAGGCTCAAAAGGATCTAATCTATACAAGTACTGTGGGTAAACATTGATCCCATTCTCAATGCATGTATGTCTTCTGAAAAAACAATACAATAAAGTAATGGTTCTCTTTCCTCTCCATCAACTGTTTTTTAAATGTCTTCTTTTTTTTTTAATTAAGCAACAGAGTAAAAACTCAGAAATGTAAAATTGTCTGCAGGCTAGGGATGTTTTAAAAGTAATTATTTGGAAGAACTAAAGTAAATTGGATTTTCTGGAAAACTTTTGCCTGGGTCAGGCTAGCAGCACCATGAGCAAGGATCTCACAGTGCCTGGCATTTGGCAGACTACTGGAGTGGAGAAGATTCTGGGGGTGGTAGAAAGCTACATCATCCACTTTCTGGGTTTCTATCAGTAGTTTCTGTAGCAAAAGACTTTACTGAAACACTTTGAACCTAATTTTCCTAGTAAGGACTGAGGGGGGCAGCATAGAAAACACTGACATAGCTCTATTGTCTCTAAGGAGAAGTGTTCAGGTCTTACATTAAGTTAGCTTGGGGTAATTTTGTTAGCGGTGGCCTGTGGAACTTGCCCAGATGTGCTTGTGAGTCTAATCTGTCTCAATGTATTTAGGAATTACCAACTTCCATGCTAGTGAGGCAGAGATCTATAACAGGGGAAAATGCTGTAGGCATTAGATCCTTTCTGATGGATCTAAGATAATTGTCTGGATGGTGCTATTTTGTCATTCTGTGGCTATGTTCTGTTAAACGTAATGTGGGTTTTTTTTATTTTTAGCCATCGGTTTAATCACCACTTGATTATTGATAAGTTTTATTTCTGGGTAGGTTGTTTTTTTTAATGGCTTTTGTTTAAACTTAAAAATTTTCTGGCAACCAGTAACTTAATATGCAGATACGTAAATACCTTTGGAACTGAGTGAACTAAGGAAAATTGCTTTGCAAGTGGAAAAATAGATGCAGCTATCATTCAGTAGGATGTAGGATTCAGGCCATGGTATTTATGTTAATTTATCAAGTACTTTATTAAATATTGGTGCATTATTTTAGTTTTCTCCTGCTTTTGAGTGCAATAGTACACCATCTCTATGTATCTTTTATGTTGAAGATTAATAGTAAGAGAGAAATGACTAATGTTAGGCAGCATGACTGTTCCTTAGTTTCCAAAATAGATGGGAATGGTTATATATTTGCAATGGCAGTGTTAATGTCTGTTTTCATTTTTTAAATACTATTTTATTATGTACTAAAAGCTTGCCAGTTTTTTCTCCAATTCAGTTAGTTAGTTTTACAATACTGCTTGTCACTGCAAACCTTGTATCTACTGGATCTTGAACATGCTTACTCATCTCACCAACTTTTTTCTTTACCTTTTTTAGGATGTAGATATGATGGATCAAAATGGAATGACACCTTTAATGTGGGCAGCTTACAGAACACATAGGTAACATCTCCCTGCAGTTTAGACTTTCTCTTGATGTTAACTAAGTGACATATAGTAGTGACTAGTTTTGATTTTTTGGAAAGTTTATTTTGTTTAACTAGTCAATGTTCTTCCCACAATTGGCACTTTATCTTCATTTATGATTGTTGTGAGTTAACCCCAGTAGGCAGCTCAGCCCCATGCAGCCACTTGCTTACTCCTGCCCAGCAGGATGGGGGGGAGAATCAGAAGAGTACAAGTGAGAAAACTTGTGGGTTGAAATAAAGACAGTTTGATAGGTAAAGCAAAAGCCGCATGCACAAGCAAAGCAAAATAAGGAATTCATTCACTACTTACCATTGTCAGGCAGATGTTTAGTCATTTCCAGGACAGCAGTGCTCTGTCACATGTAATGGTTACTTGGGAAGGCAGACACCATAACTCCAAATGTCCTCCCTTCCTCCTTCTTTCCCCCAGCTTTTATTGCTGAGCATGATATCATATGGTCTGGAATTTCCTTTTGGGCAGTTGGGGTCAGCTGTCCCAGTTGTGTCCTCTCCCAGCTTCTTGTGCACCCCCAGCCTGTTCTCTGGCAGAGCAGTGTGAGAAACAGAAAAGGCCTTGATGCTGTGTGAGCACTGCTCAGCAATAGCTAAAACATGAGTGTGTTATCAACACCATTTCAGTCACAAGTCCAAAACACAGCGCCATAGGAACTACTATGAAGATGATTAACTTGATCACAGCCAAAACTAGTACAATGTCCTATTCAAGAGAGAGGATATTATGCAGAAGTACTCACTAATATGAACTTTCAGTTACAAAGTAAAAATGATTGGAAAAAGTTGATATAAAATAACACTTCTCCAAAGAGCACATTTGTCTGAATTAGATTCCTGCTCAGAAGGAATCTAATTCAGTCCTCCATCGATTGTTGAGAGGAACATAAGCTAGTTTTTACAAATACCTATCATTACCAACATTATCATCCTTTTTTATTTTCATCTTTTGGAATGTGAGGTGGAAATATGTTTTGAACTTCGGTTGTTATCTGCCAATTATATAATCATGTGCATGCTTTTACAAATCCGTTAATACTCTTAGGTTTTGGTAAACATAAAACCAGAATTGTATAACAAATGTGTTTCATGACATCCCAGAACAAGCTGTCTTACTGAGCTCATTTAAAAGTAACAGAATTGTGGTTGCTGTTTGGTGGGAAGGGAATTTGAGCCATTCCTAATTATCAGCAAAAAGCGTCACTTTGCTATTACACAGTGTACCTGATCAACATTCTTTATAGAAATTGAACTCATTAACAATAAGTTGGTATGTATTTCAGTTCATCTTCTGTAGATCTAACAAGAATTTTCTTTTCTAGTGTGGATCCAACCCGATTACTACTTACGTTTAATGTTTCTGTTAATCTTGGAGACAAATATCACAAAAACACAGCACTGCACTGGGCTGTGCTAGCAGGAAATACTACAGTTATTAGTCTTCTGTTAGAAGCTGGAGCTAACGTTGATGCTCAAAATATAAAGGTAAACACTTGGTCTGTTTTTATTGGAAGTGATTTGAGGCAGAAATAACAGAGCCTATGATAAATCTCAAGGATAGATTACTGTTGTGGGTATGGTGGGATCATGAAGATGAAGCAAAAGCCATGCAACTAATGTTTAATTTGGGAATCTGTTTTTCCTAACAGTGATGCATAACTTCTAAATCTGCACCTTCAGAAGTACTCACGTAAATGATTTACCAATGGTTATGTGTAAATATATGGGAGTGGGGTGCACAACTAGACTGTGTGAAGACCCATGCATTTGGATGCAAAATTGGAAATCTGACTGAATGTCTTCTAGTGAAGTTCTAGGGTGACTGTTGGAGTGAGATGCAAGACATCTCTGTCCTCTTTCAGAGAGATGACACATGCCCTAGTATATCTCCCAGTGGCAGTAAAGAAATTGGAGGCCTAAAAATATCAGTAGGAGTAAAATAAGAAAATGGGCTCTTTTTGCATCAGAATTTTTAAGTTGCCCAATTACTCTACCAGAACCTCTTAATGACAAAGCTAGATTCAGCACTAACAGAGCCCCTCCCTAGCACATGTTAGACCAGCCAAACAGCTGTTAGAATTTATGCCATAGACTTGGAAGTCTGTAAGAGCTTCTCCAGCAGTGGAAGGTGTGTCTGTTGAGCGTAGTTTTGTCCATTGTCTCCAGACTATTCTGTATATCAAATTAGATGCACTTCACCACCCAACCTATTTTTCCTGTGGTGTCAGAGAAGAATTCACTTTTAGAAAAAGAATTCTCTACTCAATTTCTCTTCTAATGTTTGTATTTTCCATTTAATGAGTGTTACAAATGGAGTGGTTACACTGGAAAATACAGCTGTAAATCTATATTTATAAAGTGTTAAATACTTTAAATTTATTTGACCTTTCACCATTTTCCCTACTGATTTAAGATGGCCTATTTTCCTTGGCTACAAGTAATAGAAATATGCTAAAAAATACATATATACACATCTGTTTTCTTGAACAGCATGGAACAGTCTTTTTAAGGGTGCAGTCAAATTTTTTTAGTAGCTTTCTAGGTCCTACATCCACTTTAGAATATCAGAAATACTGATGATGATGAATGAAAACTCATTAGAAAAAATCACATGGCTTTTCAAGTGTTTAAAACAAATCAGCTAGCCTCTTGCATGTACTGATGTGAATATATAATTATTCCTGGTCTGTAAGGTCAGTCATGTGGATGAATTATACTTCTAGTCTCAGTTCTTGTAAACTGTTGAAAACCTTTTTTTCTATGCCACTAATGGTAAAAATTAAGGTATTTTTGTGGAAAAAAAATCAGTGTGTCATACCTTGCTTCCCTTGGCAGACTGATCAGTGTGATTAGAGTTTTAAAGTCATCACCTTACCTACATTTCTGGAGTCTTAGTAAATCTGTAATAAAAATTCATATGTTTGGCCAAATGAAAAAGTATCTGCTAGCCTGAAGCAGTTCGTGGTCTCTCCTTCTTTATTGACAGACAGCAGCAGTCAGTAGAAAAATAGGTTTTTGAACCTACTGGATCATGCTATCTTTCCAGTCATACCGGAATACATGTGCTTGGTTTCATTAACCACTGCCTGTGTTCTGCGGTGGAGTCTAGGTTTCTTGCATGCCTTCCCAGATTTCTAGGATCTTCAGAGGATCAAAATCATTCTAGCAGTGGCAGTTTTGCCATCCTGCCAGTGGCTGTGTAACAGATGCTGATTGGGGTGATAGTAAACATATAGGAAACATAAGGATTTGGTTGATTTTTATCGGTACATAGAAACCTGGTTTTGTGCTTCTGCTTTGACTGTTCAGCAAAAAAGTTTTCTTTGAGCCAAAAACTGGTTGTTAAGTGTCTGGCTCATGTTTCCCCAGAAATAAAAGGAATTGTGAAAGGCTCCTTTCTGATGCAGTCACTTCCAGATTTCTGCAGCACTGTCTAGTGAGTCCTTTTCTCAGATAGCCCATGGAGTTGACCAAGAATGGTGGTAAGACAGCTAAGGTTAAAGAAGTACATTGGCTGAAAGCTGTTTATTTTTTTCAAATTATGAAGTGGCTGAAATGCTAGGTGTGAGCTTTGACCTTGTTGTTACCAGCTCTAGGCAGTCTGTGTTAGAAAGGCGCATGCTGCTGGCCACCTGGGTTTGGAAGAAATTAGAACCTGTCATCTCAGTAAGATGCTTTCTTTACTTTGCATGACAGTTTGAGAAGCATACGAACAATAGCACTCTTATTCTAGAATGAAGCTTGATACAACCAGTGAGTTTGTCCTGTTTGTGTTATTTATCCTCTTATTATTCTGTACAAGAAAATAATACTTTTGGTAGTAAGATACTTTCCTTTTTGAGAACTGGATTGCAGTTAGAGTTGGAACATGGTTTTCAGTAGTCAGATTGGGTTTTTTGTTTGGTTGATTTTTTCAAAGGAAATTATCTTGCCACACCAGTAGACAGATTGGGCAGATGAGGACAGGATTTCACAGTGACTCAGCTTGTCACTGGGCGTTGTGGGGAAACCTGTAAATTTTACTTAAGTGTAAGCAGAAGCTCCATTTTTACTAGAGAGTGATAGAGACCTAAAGGAGCTTTTATGGTTTAAGGAAGATTTTATTTTTTAATTTATTTTTTTTTTAAATCTGTTAATGATTCATTGAATGGACTTCAGATGTAGTTTCTTTGTTATGCAGTATATTTGTGAGCTTGTCTGTGGAAGTCTACATGTAATGTTCCCTATGGTAATGACTCTTCAGATTATTTTTTCTATCTAAACACTTTAAATATATACTATTAAAGCCTTATTGCTTTCTGGCAAACTAAATGTTACTAGATTAAATTCCCCGATTTTTTTTTTTTTCTTTCTAAACAAGTCAGCTATCCACCACCCCTGTGAATACAAGGAAAGTATTAAAATGGCCAGATTATGAGAAGCATAGTCGAAGACTTCTTTAAAGCTCCCTCAATCTTTTTATCTAGGCAGTTCCTAGGTGTCTCATGGCCCTCTAGTGGAAGGGATGCTCAGCTGGACCCCAAGACAACTTCAGGATTTACTTGGGAGATGAACTCCCAGAGGGGATTGCTTGTCCACAGGTAATCTTTACAGTCTGGATATATAAGGTGATAATAAAACAACAGCATCTCTGGAGTTTTCCAGATACTGGCAATTCAAGGTGCTATTAGATTTGTGACGAAGCAGGCACCATAGTTTGATCTCAGGCATTTCTGCTGAGGATGGAGTTAACTTAATCTGTTTCTTAAGCATCTGGCTAAACAACTTTGAAGCCAAGTTAAGTCAAAAGGTTATTAATTTTTAACTGTTTTTGTTAGTTAAACTTTTCACACAGAAGGAGTGCAAGATCCTGTTAAGTAGCAAAAAACTTCACCTCATAATCTGTAGTCTGTGCTATTTGCTCTCCTTTAGAGATTTGGAGCGAGATTTCAAAGGCAAAAATGACAGTTAAATAATACTCAGTTCCCATTGTCTTTCTATGGGATATAGGTAGCTAACTGTAACTTTTAATCTTTGAAATCTCTTCTGTCTATAGTAATTATTGCCCTTTCTGGGTAATTTCAGTTTCTGGTACCTGTCTCACTTTTTTTTTAGGAGGGGGCCGAGCGATGGAGGATTCAGCCATTTTTCAAGCCTCCATGAATGGTTTGTTTAGGAGGGGAGTTAACTCCAGTAGAAGAGAGGAGGAGTCAAATGCAAAACTGAAGCTGGAGGTACCTGCAATTGGTTGTCTCTTGCCTCCTCTATAATTTTAGACCAGTTGATAACTTTCATTTAGCTCTCTTCCTAAATGTTTAAAAAGCAATAAAATCAAATCAGTTTGATAGGCACCTTTGGCCCCTGTATCTCTCTCTGTGTCTCTCTTTTGCTTTGTCTGTCAGTCCTCTCTGGAAGTAGGGAAAGAGAAAGCATGGGCCGTTGCTGGCTTAGCACCCAAAGTACATGAAGCACAAGCTAAGCATAAAAGCTCAGAGTTTTGGAATAAGTTGGACATGATCAATCAGTTTATTCTTCTCCATTTTCTTCCTAGGACTTTAGTAACTGAGGTGAATATAAGAACATTAAGCTTGTGGAAAAAAATCCTTATAGAAAAATTCCATGATATTAGTAACTTCACTCTGCCAGAAAGGCAGAGAATTAACTGAGAAGTCAGGCTGTAGACCGGGAGAGTTTCCATGATCCAGTGGGTCACGAGTTCTTACTCTTTGCTTGATTTCTGCTGCCTGTCAATAGCTGAGGGGGAAGCAGAGTCTTTCATTTACAGGCTAGTGGACTGTGTGTAGAACAGTGAAACATAAATGTGTTATGCCAATGGCAACAATTATTGCTATGTCAGGACATACATATTATCAGGATCACACATTTAATACTCTACTTGTCTACGCATGTATAGTCATAAGAGAATGAAAAAGACCAAAAGGAATGAATGATGTGTGGTGTCAAGTAAGCTCCAGGGCAAAAAGTATGCCAGAATGTAGCTTAAACTGATTTAAAATGTATTATTTTTACCTGCCAATCTGCTGTTTCAAAACTGCTCTGAATGCACTTTATTTTTAAATTGGATGTTTCCCACTTTTCTACTCCTGGCAGGGAGAATCACCACTTGATCTAGCAAAACAGAGGAAAAACGTTTGGATGATCAATCACCTACAGGAAGCAAGACAGGCAAAGGGATATGACAGTCCATCCTTTCTGAGAAAATTAAAAGCTGATAAGGTAAGTAGTAGTATAACACTTACATAAAATCAATATTACTGCTTCTGTTGGTTTGGGGGCATGTATGTTTGTTTAAGGTAAGCAGTTCAGTACTGTGGTTTCCCCACATTTCAGTTTTAGGAAACACCTTTTTGCTATGGCAAAAGTAATTGCAATAGAAAAAAAAATACTCAAGGCAAGAGGAAAGAAAACCCTAAGCCTCCACACAATTACCTTTAGTTTTTGTGCTAACTAAATGTTAGGAAGGTACCAATGGTCTGGTATTGTTGGTGATGGCCAGGACTTTAACAAAGCTGACTTTCAAATATCTGAGGAAAGAAACATTTTAGATGTCCTGAACTCTGATCTCCTCTCTAATTATGTAGTGTTTTGTGTTGAATGAAAGCAGTATAATGTAATATGTGAATCTGTAATGTGGAGGCCTTTTTATTCTCAGCTTGTTATTAAATACTGCAGATAGGAGGAGGCAAGAAATGAGGGTATAATGGGTATCATACTGCTCTAGCATGAAGAACTGTCTACCTGCCTACAGTTTGATAACATACAGAGTTAATATTTTCTTACCAGGCAGAGTGTTGTGCTGGATATTAAGTATTGCTATCACTGATTTGTTACAACTTCTTGATTTAAAAATACATTGCATCTTGATGATTAAAGCACTGGCTACAGACTCTGCTTTAACCCTGTGATAATAAAATAATGCAGTGATTATTGACTTTAAGTGATTTGGGCATTGCATTGTGTGTACATGTGCATTGTGACTGTGCTTTGAATGTCTGGAAGGAGTTCAGTGCCTTCATCAGGATTTGTACCCACGTAGTATAAGATAAAAAAGGTCCCGTCTTTTCTCATAGACGCTTCAGTATGACTTTATTACTTACATAACTGCAGTCTTCAAAGTTCACTGAGATTACCATGTGCTGTGTAGTAGTTTATACACTTTGACAGATTCTTAAAAAGAGCTGCTTTTGCCTTTATTCTGGATTAACAGCAAAATCTCTAGAAGACAGTTCTTCTAAAATATATAAAATCGCTGATTTGTTATAAAATTTTGGGAAGATTTTTTTCTTGCACATTCATTGGAGATATGTAAATATAGGAAATGAGAAAAATTTATGAAGATTCCTCCCCCTACGTCAAGTTTCCTGAAAATTTAAGTTTTTGTGACTGTCCTATTTATTATAGAATATTATTATACAATCTGTTCCTGAAAATAGAGTTACTTACTGATATTTGTTTCTATATAGGAATTCCGTCAGAAGGTGATGCTGGGAACTCCTTTCCTAGTTATTTGGCTGGTTGGGTTTATAGCAGACCTAGACATTGATTCTTGGCTCATTAAAGGGCTGATGTATGGTGGCGTTTGGGCTATGGTGCAGTTTCTTTCAAAGTAAGTGTTTTACCAGGATGCTGTCTGTTCAGTGTGCACACAAGAAGTGTTTTGCTGGCATCTTTATTGGATAAATAAATTTCTATTTTTCTGTGTGTGTTTTTGACATGCAACATTAATTTTTTGTTGGAATTTTTTTTAATTACTATTTCTGGGAAAGATCTTGTGCAACTTTAGCTCTGTTGTCTTGCAAATAGCCGTGGAATTACCTTCTGTGAATACCTCTGAGCTAATAGAAGCTAACAGCAGAACAGAAATTCAGTCATTATCCAGAGGAGGGTGCTGAATGTCTGTCTACAAAGTTATCAGCGTGAATTTTGAAGAAGGCAGTCAAGGGGAAAGTTACTAGAAAGGAATAGAAAAAAGATATCTGCAAGTCTGCTATTAAAACCTATTCTTTTAGACTTTAAATACCCAAAGGCACCTGAAGAGATTTATGGAGAGGAATGAAATCAGAGTCAGATTTTGTAGCTTCTGTTGTGGAAAGGGATGACTGAAGAAAAAGGTTGCTTTCTAATAATATTTTTAATTTGTTACCTGATCATAGAGAATTGTAGTTGTATTTGTGATTACTTTAAATATCAGTAAACGCACCTAGGTATACACGTGCACACATAGACAAACAGGCATGCTCCAACGGATTTTCAAGATCTGTAGACTACATCTATCCTTTGCTTTGCCTTGTCATGTGTGGCATGTATAGAAGAACTTATTATATCTTCACACTTACGAGCTTTTTGCTTTTCTGGCATTGAATGTCATGTTTATTAGAACCACTTGCTTCTCCTTCCTTTTTGTTTAAAGAGGAAAAGAAGATATATCTGTTCCTTAAACCAAGTTCATGAATCTTAGTGAACTTTATACACTGGGAGGGGGAT
Source organism: Strix uralensis (assembly GCF_047716275.1). Taxonomy (NCBI): domain Eukaryota; kingdom Metazoa; phylum Chordata; class Aves; order Strigiformes; family Strigidae; genus Strix; species Strix uralensis. The sequence goes on from NC_133976.1 coordinate 43,550,437, forward strand.
GAGGGGCATCAGGCTGTTGTCTCTCCAGGGTCTTGGAGATGATCTTCTTGTTGTCTCTGAGGCTGTGCAATTTGCTGACCTCCTCCCGCAAATAATTTATTTGGCAATGCAGATCCTTAAGCACACCTCCTGCAGGAAGCAAGGACAAGATTTCTTCAAGGTTTTTAAGATCTGTGTTATGTCAAGTTTTATATTTTTGACCTCCCTGATACATATTCAGGATTAACATTCTTACTTTCTCTTATGCTTTGCTTAATGTTTAGTATAAATACTTTTTGAAGTGTTTTTCACGAAGTCCAGGTTTGAATGAAACTTTTGATGTTATTCTAGTAGTATTTCCTTTCTGTTGAATTTTAGCTGATCTGTTTAGCTGTGTTTTCCTCCATCCTCCTTTCACACATAAAAAAAATGCACAGAAATTGCTGAAAGATTACTGCTGAGTATTGTGTGTCCAAATGTATATTCACTTATTACTCACCATGTTAGCTCATCTTCCTTGTAGTATTTTCTCACAAGACCTAAGAAATTTCCATTAGAGAAGACACAGTTACTGCAAGGGAGTGAAGGACTGAGATGGAAACTTCTCCACGCACACGTTTGTCTGTAGCAGCCCTGAGGGCACCAACAGGGCAAAAAGAAAAATGCATCGATGTAAGAATGTTTAGGTAGATGATGGAAGAAGTTTCATTTCAAGGAGTTTAGCAGTTTAGAGTGTGACTCTTAATATGTTTAGCAATTTTTCTTGAATATGGAGTAACCTAGTCACTAACCTAGTTTGTCTCAATTCAACTTCTCTCAGAATAGTCTTTAAAATGCAAGAGTATAAGAAGGTGAAAATAGTTTTGACGGCTTAATTATTATTTTTTTAATTAAAGTAGCAGCATTCTATCTTAAATTTAGAAAATCTAGTGAGATGGGAAATTAATTAATCTGGTTTTTTTCCCGACTTTCTATTGGCAACTGTAACAGAAGCAAAAGATTCAAGAATCTGAAATATTTCAAGTATGCAGGCTGATAACACCAAGGTCTCTTAAGCTTTTTTTCTTACTGAAGTAATTTTAACATGTAATTTTCATTTTATGGGTTTCCAAAATATCTTTAGCATTGTAATCTCTTAAGTAAATGTAGTTTGCAACCACTGTCCATGACTAGGAATCTCACAGGTTTCTGACTGCTTTCACGGTGAGTTTTAGTATGGGTATTTACTCATTCTACCTTTCTTGACCAGTACTTGACATTCACTTCAGAGGTAAATATATAAATTTTAATTAACTAACTTTCAGTCATGACCCTTTATCTAGACAGGTTGAAAACGGGAATTTCTCATGAATTTTGAAGGTAAAAGTGAGGAAAATGTTTTTATGGCATATTTGCAAAATCACATATAGTACATATTTTAACGGGAAGCGTTTTTCATAAGCAGTGGTTCCAGATTTACATTTTATAAGTCAAAACTTATCATGTAACATTGCTCCTACTTTACAGGTCTTTCTTTGATCACTCCATGCACAGTGCACTGCCTCTTGGAATATACTTGGCAACGAAATTCTGGATGTACGTGACATGGTTCTTTTGGTTTTGGAATGATATCCTTTTTTGTGTACAGTAATAAGTAATATTTTTTCATGTTAGTAGTATGAGGTAATACCTAGATATATCCTACATATAAGAGTAAGTAAACCAATTAAAAATTTAAAATGGCTATCTCCATTAAACATTGCTTTCTATATTGATGGTAATTATCGCTTTAAAAATGTGCATTCTGTTGCTTTGCTTCAGTAATTTAAAGATTTTCCTCAAAATTGACTTACAGTAGTCTGCAAAATTTCCTGTGCTTGGTCAGTTTCTTAAGTGGGGGAAATGTAAGCAACTGTGTAAAATACGCTCTGGCTGTGAGGTGACAAGGTGTAACTGACTGCATTTTTAGACACTGCTTTCTTGAAAAGCAGTAGGTAATTTTATCATATACATCAATCCTGGTGGAATTAGCTTTATAGTTAGTTTTTCCTAAAGATTTTGTAAATTCCACTTCATACAAACTTTAGATACATTTGTTAACTGTATTTTCAGTCTTTGAATATGTATGTATTAACAACACTAGATTATAGAGATTCATCATGTGCCCATCTTCTTATGTTTTTGACTGTCTGCCTAGATAGGAACTTTTCATGCTCACAAGGGTAGAAGTTGATTCAGAGTTCACTGAAGAATGTCAGTTATCCACATTAAGGAAAGAGATTGAAATTTTTCATCTACTTTCTTGGGTATTGTAATTACAATAACCAAGAAAACAAAGTAGAGATTTAATGTTTTATTAAATATTTAACGTAGCTCTTATAGTTGTAAATAGTTGAAGTGAACTTAATATTTACGATGGCTGTTGGCTTGACTTTTCTAGAAACTGGCTTTCTTTTCATCCTCAAAGGAATTACCGTGAAATAGGATAGTAGTAGTGCAACCCTTTCGTCATCTTGTTAATATGTTCTCCAACCTTAGCTAAATGAACCTCACATTTTTGGGTTGAGAATAGAGAAGAGACCCTGCTTTCATGCTGACAGTGTTTTGCAAAGGTGCTGCTATGAATAATAGCAGTCCCATGTGACTGGAGATGACTCCTATTCCACGTTTAAAAAAATCAAAAAATGAAAATCTAGCAGCTGTTAAGTAAAAAAAAAAAAATTTTAAAAAAATCTATCAATATTAGCACGAGTATATCTTGAAGTAGTTATTTAGAAACGCTGATCATACTAACAGTCTCTCTGCCTGGCCTGATTTTCTGTGTTTTTACTTAAATTTACTAGTAACTGCAGAATGAGGAAAGCAAGTACACTTGAATGAATATGTAAACCATTTTAAAAAGCGGTAGTTAAAAATGGAGGTATAATTTTCCAGTTTTTATGGAATGGAGTAGAACAGTTTAAATATGTCATGCCTCTAGACGGGCATTGTTTTTCTGTTCTTTTTGTTAAGAAAACCTGACTTTTGGCAAATAGTATAGTACAAGTTTCTGAGGGAGTTATTATAACTACACCACCTCAGTTCTGAATCTCAGCTCTCCATACCTTATAGGTTTTATTTAGAAACTCATGTTTGCTAATGCTGCTACATGCTTTGGGTTGCAAATTTTGAGCTACTGTAAAATGTTTTCTTGTGCTAACATAACATAAGCTTAAACCAATCTAAGAACGTGTGCAAGTTTAAATCAAAGTTCTTGACCATATTAACATGGCTACAGAGCCAACACAACTTCATGATGGCCTCTATCATGATGTAGAAAGGTGTCCCTTAAGGCTGGCAAATTGTGAGATTTTTATCCTACTAAAGTTTGTATTTTCTTCATATTAGTACCAACTTGCTTAGATTTTTATTTTTGTTAGCCATTCTGATTAACATAACTTGAACTTTGTGGTTTGTTTGTCACAGAATAATGTTAATTGTCCACTAGGAGTAGTAACTATAGACAATTAATTACCCTAATAAAGTCTGACTTCAGAATGTCAGTAAAATACTGTATTGCTTCTGTAATTTAGGGTGGGTGCCTCAAAACCTTTGCAACAATCTTTTTGCACACAGAAGTACTAGTCTAAAAACTTCAGTTACTAATTACTTTCATTAGAGCTGACACTATTCTTTGACAAGCAGTTTTAGAGACTTAGTGCTTGAGGCCATCTTCCTTTAATTGGTGATTTTTAATTGGAAGTCTTTGTAATAAGATTCCAAATCCATTCTTCTTCTTCTGGAAAATTGCCCTGTAGCTTTATTGGAAGAAAAAGAAATTGCATGCCTGCTCTATTTTTATAGCATGAGGCACAGCATTATGGTTGGAGAAAGGATTCTTGTATTTTTAGAGCTTTTTATGATTACTTACAACAGACCAGAGTACTAGTTTATACTCTAATGTTCAAGTGATAAAACCTGTCATGGTAGTTTTCACAAATTCTGACCATCTTTTGCTCAAGAAGAAAGTTTCTAACCTTAAACAACTATAATGAATTGTTTTACTGGAGCTTTATTTATGATATAAAGGTTTAAATTACTGCAAGTGTTACTTTAATATTCAGGTGCTTGGTAAGAATTTTCTTGTAGATATGCTGAAGGTGTCTGGAAGATCATCTGATCTTCTGGATGTAAGCCTAGTGAGACAGAAAAGGGCAGTCAGAACAATGTATCATAAAGAACAAACTGAAAGATTAGCAGTGCGTTTTCTTGAATTTCAGGGTGGTCATATGATATAAATCTCAGGCTTAATGATCTGTCTTCTAAAAGACGCATCACAATCCTGAAAGCAAATTGAAACAGTTTAGATGAATTCAGTGTACTGAATTTTTGTAAATGTTTCCATTTTATTGGATTTTTTTCAGCAGCTTCTGAGTCTGGTATATTTGTTAAAATAGAAATCCTATTCTTGCTGGGAATGAGGAAATTAAGTTCTGTATTTATGGATCTATGAGTCTATGCTTGCTTGAACTGTTTTGCTACTTCCCTTTAACTGTATTTTGCCCATACCAAAGGACACTTATGTCTTGCTCTGTTTAGTGTATTCTAATCTTCTACTGTTTGCAGAGTAGGGGTAAATGCCCTCAAAAATCCTACACACTAAATCACTGTATTTTAATTTAGTTTTATTTTTAAAGGAAAAAAACGAAGTATTTTAAAGTATACTTTTAATAAAGTGAGACTAGAATTTCACATTTCATTCTTTTTCATTAGCATTTATAGGTAGAACGTTCTCTTGTGTCCTGTAAAAGTTCAGGGCACATGTACCAAGTTCATATCTCAGTTGTTCACACAGCCTTTTTAGTACCAGCTGAACAAATAGTGCCTGTTTTGTCAGAAGGTTCTTACACTGCTCTGTTATTCTAAGATGTCAGGTTTTCTATAACCCAAAATATTCACAGTATTTTTTTTTGGTTCTACCACTTCCATTTGGTGCAAACGGGAGTGTGCAGTTTTCATCAATTAAGGTTTTTTGGTATAGCATACTACTTGCAATGCTAAGATAATAACATGATATAATCCAATTTATAATTTTAGAAATAATTTATCATTGACTAATACTATATTGATTATCTTATTTCAAATATACTTCAGGTATTGATGGGTTTTAGGTGAAAGAAAACAAACACTGAATACTTTTTCAATTAGGGATCATTTTAAATATTGGGTGTAAGAGAATTCATTATGATTTTCATGCTTTCACAAAGCGGTTACAATAGCATATTGTTTTAAAAACTGTAACAGACCAGTTGGTGCAGTTAAGCAGTTAAAAACAAAAAAACCCATTCATATTACCGAAATTAGCTTCAGGAAGACATCGAAAAGCCTTGCATGGAGAAAGAAAGAAGCCAGCAGCCGTGTTTCTAGAGGAACAAAAGACTCAAACAATCCAAACCCCAGGCCCAGCTATTCAGAACTTCTGTTCTCATATCTAAATACTTTTTCTAAGTTAAAAAACTAAGTAAATTTTATAAAACAAAATTGGGGGAGATGGAAATGAATTGATTTTTTTTTTTTTGCAAGCTAGAATTGTTTTTTGAAATTTTTTGTTAGCTAGAAGATGGAGGTAGAGAGCTTTTGCAGAGCTTCAGTTGATTAAAAATGGATTTTGTCTTATAAGTGCCTAGTCAAATGAGGCTTCTTGTGTAGCTACCTCCTGTTATCTATCTGGCCTCCTGAATCCCTATGTATAGCTCTTAAAATTTGGCAGGTTCATTAGCATTTATTGATCTCTGGCAGTTTATACTGGCTGCAGATTTTTCTCTTCAGGAGAAAAGGATTTTATTACTGGACTTGTAGTTAGTGGAAGGAAGCATCTTGGTATGTAATGTGCACTTTGGCTTAGTTTCAGACTCTTGTATGACGTGTAGCTGTCATAGTAGGAAGCTGCATGTGTTTGGGTCCTTTTACATAGTCTGTAGTCCAGGATGAAAAATAAATTAGCTCATCACATGTTTACCTCGCTCATGAGTTGTGGGGTGCTTGTTGGTTTTTAATTTTCTTTTTAATGAGATGGTCTTCTTGGTTTTAAGTGGTTTCCTGGAATAATATTCATCCTGTTGTTCTAATAATGAAAGGATATTGATTAGGACTAAAAGTAGAAAGTGTTTTCTGGATGTTTCTGCTTTGTCTCTCACAAGGAAAACTGGGGAAACCTCATAAAAGACAGCAAATTGGTGACCGGGCAAAAGGTGAATGCCTGCTATTATCATGTATTTTGCAACCCTTAATAATATGGTAATGTATTTTTCCTTGCATAATTGTAAATGAGGATGTTAGGACAAAACTAGGCACTCTGGCGAAACAATTCCCTACCCTGTAGCTAATGCAAACCTACAAGGGTTTCTTGCATATGGAGAGTTTTGAGAGATGTCTGTGATAAAAGTTGCTAAGATCTCTCTGGAAACAAATGTCAGAGGGGAGTTCAACATAATTTTAGATACATCTAGTGTGGACATCCAAATCTGAGCTAGTTGCTTAAGCTTTCTTTGTAGCCAGTGGAGAAAAATAGCCACTTGTAGGGCACTGCTTCTCTGACTTAATTTAAATATCTTGATCCTGAAGATAGATTGGATGTGACTTTTTCCTTCCAGCTGTGTATAAAGACATACTGAGTGATTTAAGGTAGTGAGATGAATCCCACAGTTGGAGTTGTTTATCTACATCGGATGCCAGAAATATCCTGGAGAAGACCAACTCTAACTTTCCTTTCTCCTTCAAAGTCTGGTGGGTTTTTGAAGATGCTAATGAAAAATACTGCTGACTGTGTCTTTCTCCGTTTATGTAGTTACTGCTCATCTGTACTTAATTTTACTTTCTCGTGTAGTCTCCCAACATCTTCCATCCTCAGCACAGAAGCATCTTATCTGCCACCGTTTACACTGTCAGCATTGCACTCATCTCACACCACCGTGATAAAAGGAAAGGCAAAACTTAGACTCTGTGGGAAGTCTCCTACACTCTCTCTGTATTTTATGGAGTAAAATGGGGGAAGGGTAAGTTCAGAAAAATTCTGCATACTGAATTTCTCCTAGTGTGGGTTGGATCCATGGACAGCTTCTTTATCACACAGGTTGTCCAAATTTCAGTCAGTAAAAAGCAATTCCAAACTTTTAAGGTTATAAAAACCCTTCTAATGGATAGAAAATAAATTGTCTTTCCCCCTGTCATGAGTCTACACATGATGTATAGTAAATAGGAATGGGTAGTATTTTTTTCAGTTTTACCTTTATTGTTTGTAACAGATGTCTGATTAAGGTACTTTTAATGAAAAAACAGTTTTCACTGTTGTAGCAAAACCCCCGTGATACTTTTAGTGTCCTAAAGAAAATGTCATCTCTCTCTAACTATACAAATAAGTTGAACCAGCTTATTCCTGGCAGCAGGCAATTTTAGAAGAAAAATAGGAAGAAATTAGATTGTATAAATACTAAAGTCAGAGCTTTTGATCTGTATTGTATCAAACTGAACTGAGAGTGTTTAGGTTATAGTGTAGCTGGTGTTTTTTCCCCTGTTACAAATTTGCTGGAAACAGATTATTAGAGGAAAGATTAATTAGCCTTTAGTGAATTAATACTAGCATCCTACTATATAAGGTACATGATTAAAATTTTAACTTGCCAATTTTTTTTTATTAGAAATTCACAGCCAATTCCTCCCCCCAGTAGAAGGAATACAAAAGTTATTCGTGATATGCTTCACATGAACAATGAGACTTTGTTAGCATTTCAGAAGTCAAAAAGGGGCCTTACTTGTATTTATTAATTTCAGGGTTCTTTCACATCACAAGAGCCGTGTAGAAGGATTTGAGATACTTACTGTTATTCTGTAGAAATTTTGTGTCTATTAATATTTGCTTGTATCTGTACTATGTAGATTTGATTATCAATGGTTTATGTATTTTTTTTCTTAATACTGCTTAATGCCTTCAATAAACGTTTTTTCCAAGAGTGGTCAAACACAATAGAATATACTTGTAAGGATAGTCCAACACAATAGCATATACTTGTACGTATATAGCACAATATGTTTGAACATCTACTCTGACTTCAAAATCCGATTTTTTCAATGCATGCAAAAAATTGTTGTGGTCTTTGAAGTGTTATATACCAGTTCGGTACAGTTTGCCACATAGTGCTTTATTTTAAGTCTTATATTCAGGGTTTTGTAAGACAAACACACAATATATTAAACTTTAATTACAGTAGAAGTTCTAATGACTACTGAAGTAGAGAGAAATATTCATCAAGTTACTCAGAATATAATGTAATTTGGGTGTGCAATGATTTGTGCCTAAAGTGTACTTTTTGCCTGGATAATGCTGTAGAAGCTTCTGCCACCTAAGCTTTGTCAAATATGACATCTCCTTGCAGTTATGACTGACAGGTATCTTTAGTCAGGTTTTTCAGGTCTTTTGTAGGTTTATCAGAGTAAATAATTTTCCACCTTTTGCGAACGACGCATGTCTGAAGGATTTCGTTTTTCAACATCATTGCTAAATGAAGAAATGTCAAGTGCTGTAAGACTGGGCATGTTATATGGCAACTCATTCAACACAGGAAATATATTTTAAAACTAATGGGTTTTTTCTGTCTTTATATGGTATTGATTTTATAAACACTTCCAGAGAATACCAAATCCTGTGTTTTTGTAAGTATTGCATGTATTATTAGTATGTTAAAAATAACTTTCACTGATGTAAAATATGGGTATCACCTTATAATGGGGACAGGTTTCAGACAGTACTTTTCTTGGAGATAATTGGTGTTGAGATGTGATGGCCATGCAACAGTGGTCGTTACAGCACAATTCCTTCTATGGCTAGAAACAGTCCTTTCTGTCATCTAACGGGAATTTCGAGTCACTGAAGACATAGGCGGTCAAATGCCTATCTTATAAATAGAGCTCTGAAATGTTTATTGTGAGAACAGGAAATACTTTTAAGAAGATAAGTTTCATGGAATTTAATTTATTTAAAAGGGAAAATAATCACAAAAACTGAACTATCATTATTCATTCTTTAGAAGGGTAAGTGCTTTAGAAATTCCTCATGGAGAACAGCATTTGAAAAAGTAAGTTTTCAAGTTTGAGCGATAGAAAATACTGAATACCAAGCTGGTTCTTACAGCAGCGCTGAATTTTGTTAATTCAGAAGACAGTGACTCAAAGACATCCATAAAAATTGAATTTATTTAAATTCTATTTCAGAATTACCAGTGGGTATTTTCAAGAGGAAATTTGTTTTAAAACTTCAGATTCCTTGACTTCAAACACATCTCAATTTTTTCTTTATACATCTTCCATTCCTTGCTAATAGCGTTGCACTTTTCTACAATTTTGGAAAATCCTGGAAATCTGATCCAGGAATCATCAAAGCCACGGAAGAACAAAAGAAAAAGGTAAAGCCATGATTTATATCAAACTTCTTCAGCAGCCTGCCACCAGTTGGTCAGAGTAGTTTGTTGTTCAATAAATGAAATTTCAGTAAGTTGTTGAATAACAAAAGATCTAAAATGTTGAAAAGTCTTCCACGCTTCTTTTCTCAGATTTGGAATATATGTTCAAGTCTTACTGGTGTGAAGGTGCATTTTGGTCGTTTTGAGTAACAATATAAAATTGCAACTTAAATTTTCAAGATAAAAAGTTTAACAAGCAGTTGGGTGAAAATGAAAATGTGAAGCTTCAGAATTTTGCCTTACTGAAATAAATAACCCATTATGGGAAAAGTGTTAGTTAATTTGATTTTATAAAAACTTTCCAGACTTTTAAGCACCTCTAATTTTCCTTACATTTGTGTCTGAAAGTATTAAGCTGATGAACATTTTGCAACTAAACCAGCCAAAACCCCTGGAAATCTGGGCTGGTGTTTTGTTTTGGTATAAGTATTAGAAAAAATATGGATGATTACTGGTATCTCTCTAAGATGTTATTACACTATTATTAGCATTTCTGATTTCTTTTAAGTGCATTGTTCTTAGGAGCCAAACTGAGCATTGAATATGCCAAAATTATACAAGCAGCAGAAGCATTTTTTTTTGTTTCACTTTGGTTAAGTTTCCGAGAACCTCACATCCCACCAAAAGTGAGTTTTGAGCTTCTACTTCATGGTCACTTGTGAAAACACCCATGCTGATTGACATCAGACCACTTGGAATTACAGCCTTATGTAGGAATGAAAACATAATAGCCTTTAAAAGGATGGTTGCGATACCTGAAATTATTTTTGTATTCTCTAGTGGGTTATAACTGAGTTGTTAGTTGATGTGCAGATTTACTCTGCAAACTCCCTTTCTGTTACTGCAAATTTGCCAAAGTAAATTCCAGACTAAATTCTCTTCCTTCAACTGGACTAAATTAAATAGAATAGTCAGCAGCTGCACTTTGGTTTGGATTCAGCAAATTGCACAAATATGCAATTAATTTGATCTAGTTGCTTAAGTAGTTAAGTGTGGTTACAAAAGCCTTGCTGAACTGGATAGGAATTGTAAAATGCAACTTCTTCAGGCAGATGCCTATGGGTATGAATGTTTTGGATTTCTTAGGTTGCAGCTAAGCAAATTGTAAAATGGTCTATTACCGGGATATAAGCCACTGTAGGGTGTGTGTCTTACCTTCGTGCGATGTAGTGCTTTCTCACATTTTCATAATTTGTCTCCAGATGTTTAATGTTGAGTTAGCCTTTGGGATAAGCAAAAAAAAAATTCTTTTAATTCCACATGACCAAGTTAAGTATCTTTTTGAAAATGTGTAGTAAGCAACAATTTCAGATGTTTATTCTTCTGATATGTCATGTCCTTTCTTTTGTGTTACAAAATAACCCAAGTCACTCTTAAAATAAGTGAATAAATAATAAATAAAGTTTTTCAATAGTTCAAAAGCATAGAAAATAGACCCAAGGTTTACAAAGCACAACAATGTGGCTCTAACTTGAGTGCTTCTGGTCTCTGTTATAAGCTTTGATGAGAGTTATATTTAGAAGTTATTTATCTGCTCTTGTTCAGTTCCGTTCTCCGGAGCTTTGGGATCTTGCTTGTGGACAATACTGAGCTCCAGTGTTGAGCATCACACCTTGTATTTCCTTTGTGCACCCTTTCGTTAGTCTGTGGTGTAGTGTATACTCCCACTGAAATCAGAGCAGCTATGAAATTGTCCAAGGTATCAAAAGCCACACCGGCAGCATTGAGATGATGGTAGATATGTCTCGTTGTTCTTTTTTTCTTTCTGTTCATCTGGTTTATTTACAAAAGTTACTCTTGTGAGGGAGGCCCTTTAATTTCAAGTCCTGTAGTGGTGGGAAATGTTAGAGCAGTGAGGGATGGCAGAGGGGGAGGAGAAAGGGACGTAGAGTACTGAAGTTGGTAAGCTGCAAGAGGAACATAGAAGGGCTTGTGAATAGCAGTGGCTGGTTGGATAGGGGATCTGAAGGGTGGCAGTGGTGGAGGCAAGATTACTGGGCCAATAACAAATGAACTACAACAAGCGAGGAGAAAAAATAGTCCAACTTTAAGAGCTTAGAAGTGTGAGAAAAAAAGATTGTTCCTCATTTACCTGAGTTCAGCAGGGAAAGCATTAAGACACTGGTTTACCCCTGAAGTGCAGACTGTAGCTTTTACTGGTTACTTTGAGGAAAAGTTTCCATAATTTTTTCTGAACCAGTTATTAAGTGTAGTATTCGGGAGGAAAACTTCTGTGACTTCAGTCAAGATACCCACCTTAGTGGTCATCATCTAGTTAAGGAAGTTATATTGCTATGATGAGAAAATAGTTGTAAGGACTATTTCATTGCTTTTGCAGTTAGAAACCACCTTGATGCATATGATATACATGATTTGAAAGGGAGTAGTAGATTAATCTATTTGCCATTAGGCTATTTACTACTCTGAGCAAATTCCTTCTGGTTCAAGGAAGGCTATTCTGGCAAAAGATGTTTTCAGGATATTTTCCATATGTTGCAAATGTTATTTAAGTCCCGCATGGCATAATTTCAGCTGCTGAATTTTAAAAATTGTTGGAAACAATTTAATGGAATAATAGGTTCTTTCTATTGCAACAGTGAAGTGGATATTGAAGGAGTGTACAAAATAAAAAAACCTATCATTTAGTGTGAAGGTATAGGTATGCTTTAACTGACACCTACTTCTGTGTATTACTTTGACCCATAAGTATAAAATTATCTGTAAGAGGAGGTTTGGTTTGCATGATTTCTTTTCTTTCTTGAAGCTTCAACATCTGAGGAAAGAGGTTAATATAGATTTAAAGGTTTTGATGAGATACTTCTGGAAAGAAGTCTAGTTTTTGGACTGGCTGATCCTGCTAGCTAGTTTTATGTGTGTTCCTGTTTGGAAATCTAGCTGCATTAATTTTAATATGTTTAACAACAGGTTAGTCAAACTGGTGCTAATCACTGTGTGGATATATCAAAATTAATATAAGCTTGCTTTTTCTCTAATTAAACCTAGATAGAGTAGGAATAAGTATAAGCTAGAATTAACTTAGAAGCAAATGTGCATATTGGTTTAATAAAGTAGGTCTAAAATCAGTTTCACCTGAATTTTAAGTTGTTCCTGTGTGTAGAAAGTACTTGAAATGAATAGAGTTCACAACCCTGGGTCTAAAAAGCAGCTATTATATGGTTGTAAGCATTTGCTTATATGCTAAATTACAATTTTTGTTTCCCTTTTCTGTTTTTCTGCAGACAATAGTAGAACTTGCAGAGACAGGAAGTCTGGACCTCAGTATATTCTGCAGTACCTGCTTGGTAGTGTATTTTTTTAATCAATTGCAGCACTGATTCCCACCCCCACCCCCCCCCCTTTTTTTTTTTTTTTTTTTAAATGCTAGGCCAAAATTAGATCTTCCTATACTGATCAGGTTTTTGGCCTTAATAATGCAATTTCAAGGGCAGGATTTATTTGTAATCTTTAATTTAAGCAGTGTTTTCAATAAATAATGTATCTGTACAAAAAAAAACCCTGCAACAGTAAGAGGAAAAAAAATTATCACTGTGGAAATAACTTGCCAGTGTCAAAATCCAAGTATCCCATATGTCTACCAAGATGGTGATATACCTAACAGGTTATGAAAATCACAGGTCACATTTCACCACCTCTGTAACTCACAGTAAAATTATGTGGTGGTTCTAGGAATTTTTTTTTTCTTTTTTTTCTTCAAAAATCAAGTGTATTTGTCAATTTGGCAGTAATCAGGAGAGGGGTAAAAAATAAATATTAATTCTGGTAAAGCTTGCCAAATTGCGAGCACATACTTTTCTTGGAGTAGTTAATACTTAGTTTCAGCACAGAAAATTTAAAAGAAAACAACTGCTTAAGGGGGGGAAAAAAGTAACCGTAGTAAATGTAATGCATTTCTTTTTTAGAAAGTTACCTATAAATATAAAATTATCAATGTCATCAGTGTTACACTGTAATGTTCTGACCTATATAGAACATGAATGATGTTAATATTCCTAAAGCTGTGTCTGGAAAAATAAATACAGATGTGACACCTTAAAAACTGTGTGTGTGTATATATGTATATATCTCATAACACTTTAATATCAGTTCTTTTTCTACTGCCATTTTATATTTCTTTTGAAACATAACCTTTTAAAAAAAATTGTTGGGAATAACTTAGCATTTTAAATTCCACCAAGTTCTACTTGTTGAGTTATATTCCTGTCTTTAGAAATCAAGCTGTAAGAGTTTATGTTAAAACTCAGTTATGAATGATGCTGACAGAATTGTGGAACTCAAACTCATTCTGTATTTTCATTGTTAAAAAGCTGAAATGAAGCTGGTTGCTATACAAAGCTTAATAGCTAGGAGAACTTTGTATGGGAAGAAAAAAGTCCTTGTATAACAAATAGTGTGAAAATAATTTCAGTGCGGTTGTATAGATGCTTGTGTTAAATAGTGTATAGATTAAGCTTAATAGCCAAGACTGCTTTAAAAATTAGTATCAAGTTTGAAGTTCTCCAAGGGGTTAACAACAACAAAATCAATTCATGTTTAAATTGAGGGGGGGTTTCTATTTAAAATATGTCAGGGTTTTTTTGCTTTTCTAAACGAATGTTAATAACCGTTACAGATACGGAAACCAGTGAGGTCCAAACACTGTGGTGTATGCAATCGATGTATAGCGAAGTTCGATCACCACTGCCCATGGGTGGGTAACTGTGTAGGTGAGTCATTTGCTAAAATACAATGTTGTCTTAACAGGTAAAGAAGGGAAAAGCTTCTGAAATTGACTCTGGGTGTTGGACAGTTTTGGCTATTCTGATTTCATGGTGAAAGTGACTTGGCTTCTGCCAAAGACTGAGAAGAACTGTTGAGGACTTTTGGTAGAAGGAAAACCATTTTCAACATTGAGCTTAACTTTCTTTTTCTGCATGTGATTCTCTGCATTATTCTCATTTGTATTGTCTATTATATACCCATCCTCAAAATTGTTCTGTGTCTAATTCAGTTTCCTATGCATATATTTTTATTAACATAAACCCTAGTAGTTAAAAGATGCAAAGCTTAACTGTTTTTTAATATCTGCAGAAAAGGCATGTACCAATTCCACAGCTGACTATTATCCATTACATAAGATACAAATTTCCATCTTTACCAATAATTTTCAGTAATTTAATGGGAAAGTATATGTATTCAAAAGTGTCATGATTATAGCAGTTAGATACAGAATGACTTCCTATTGAGGTATTCTCCTCTTTTTGACCCCCCAGGTAGTCATTTATTCTCCCCAGTAATGATGAAAGGAAAGATATAGAACAGGGATAAAGTCTCTAAATGCTACTATTCCCTGTCATACCTTTTGAGAAACTTATTTGATAACCATTATTATTCAGGGAGCACTGAAGATTTCAGAGGTAGGAAATGAGTCCAGCTTGCTTCACTGGTTTATTTTTTTAGGACACAAGCAGAGGCAACTTTAATCTTGGGGAGGAATTAGGGCCTGGATTCATTGACAGCTGGCAGCCAATAAATGCTTCATTGTAGTCCTTCCAAATACATATAATAATGGATAGTCACAGTAGTTTGGTCTTACGATCAAGAGTAAAATAGTCAATGCTAGTATTTGAATTGTAATAGAACATCACTAAAGTGATAAGATAGGCTTACATCACTCCCTTCTATTTTATATTTCCTATTGATTTCCTACCTGAGCTACTTTTCATTTATATTTTAGATGTTTTACAGTGAAGAACTAAGACATCTTTGATTAAAACAGGCAGGAGGGCATGGGCTCAGGTTTTGGAGGGTGTTTAGTGACTGTTTTACAAGAGTGCTGAGGAGTACTTGTTAATGGGACAGAAAAATCCAGTATTTTAATCAGTAACTAGAAAAGCATAAAACAGACGGGGGAGGAAAGACCTTTGTGTGTAATAAAAGAGTATGTGAGTAACGGTATTAGGTGGAGGAAATGGTTTTTAAAAATCAATGATGATGGAAAAGCAGAATCCTCTTACTAATGGTCTTGTACAGATTGGGATAACTGGACATAAAAGTAAACATTAGGATCTTGAAAGTATGCTGGGAAAAAAGCATTAGAAATCACACTATGGGAACAGCCCTGAACTGGAGGGAGTGATGGTCTAAATGACCTTATATGGTTTCTCTGTCGCAGACTGGTACATGGTGACTCCAAGCATAGGATTACAAACCAGAATCCATTCTTAAAACAGCATTCATGGTATGTTTGCCAAAAAGGGAAACATGAATCGCGCTTTTCTGGAAAGGTGGAATTTGGAAATGTTTTGTGTAGACTTCCTTCAAATGTGTTAGAAGGATAAGGATTTTACTAAAGATAGGACTGAGAAATATTATAAGAGTGTGTACAGACACTAAAATAAATCCTTTGGGGTTAAAATTTGGCACACGAAGAGATTGAGAGAGAATATTTTTACCTTTCTGAAGAGGTTGACCAAGAAGTGCAGACTATTCGAAAAATAAATAAATTGGCAATTGAGGAAAATTATTTTCATCATACCTGCAAAATTTTAGTTAAAATTACAGTGAGCAAGTCTCTATCTTTTTAATGGAGTATCAGAACAGCATTTTGTTTTTTTCAGTTGGTTCTTTGAAAACGAAAAATAACAGATTTTATTAAACTTGTAGTTACATTTCAAACACAAACTGCAGACTTGCCACAGAAATTTTGTTTTCAAGTAATAGCATGAAAGGAGCTAGAGCCAAATTTTAAACCGTTAAGTCACATGGGTTATGCTGTCGTTGTACTGAATTATTGTTCTGATAGCAGTGACTCAGAAGGTCACTTGTGTAATATGAGAAATTATTTGATGGTTTAGAATAATGATCACTGTTCTTCCCAGTCAAGGTGGTTCTTCAAGGAGCTAAAAGTAGGAAAAAGTAAGACATGAACAAACTATCTAAATCATGTAATATAACTCCATCCATAAAAAATCAGTTATCTTTATTGTATGTTACTACTTATGTATAATATAATAAAAGCGATTAGAAACAATTCTTACAGCAGTGTTTTAACTGTGGAGGATAACTGACTGTGTTCCTGCCAGTCCAGGGTGAAACTGTAGGGAATAGTGCTGTGTTTTGCCCAATCTTATTTAAGATACAGAAGAAAGGCAGTTTCTCCACTTTCTTCTTTCAGTCTTTTTTTTAACTGACCAAGACTGTACTTGTGTCTCTTAAAGTTTTACATGCTACACATGTATGTTCTTACCAAATACAGACGGATTTCCTGTTAAGCAGAATTTGGTTTAGTATTATTGAGGGTGCTGCTGAAGGAAGCATCTCATCAGATGCCTCTCAGATGGACCTCTACATCACAGTTTAACTTCTGTTTTTTAAAAAAATGTCTTTTATGAAACTTAACAGTTCTGAAATTTAGAATGCAAATGAAAGTGGTACCTTAGGAACATTCCCAACACTGTTTCTCATATGCTTTTAGTTGATCGAAGGTAATGTTACAATATATTTTGTCTGAAGAGGAAATGTCTTGTGTTTAGTCTAGCTTGTGTTGTATGTGTATTTTTCCTCATCTCTTACTTATATGGTCTTTCAGTTCACTTGCTAAAAGCACTTGATTATTTTCTGCCTCCAGAGGATGCTCTTGTTTTAGCAGGCAAAACATTTGACATAATGAAGAAGTAAATGCTATGCTGGTGGTAGATGATGACAGCCAAATCTTTTGTAGCCCATTATCATCTCTGTCGGTTTAGTTTACAGCCTAGAGCTGTTGGAAGGTTGCAACAGTGGACATATTTTACAAACAGAAGGAAGGCTGAGTACTTCAGAATTATGATGTACTCGCATAAGAGACATCTTTTTAGATGTAATATTTAGATTAATGTTAAAAATAGATTAGTCTTTTAGTAACTGAATTTTCTTGCATTTAAATTCTGTCTTAAGCAGAATGGTTTTTATCTCATTCATTGTTCTAGCCAGATTGTCAGGCCTCATCTGTTCAGTTACATGTATTTGTTTTACAAGTTCTATTAGATATTTAATTTTTAGCTAGCTCCATCAAGAAGGTTTAAACCTAAGTTGTGAGTTAGCTTATTATCAAGGGAGGTTGTATATTCGTATTTCTATTTCTTTTAAGAAAGTGAACTCTGCAGTCTGATGATTTTTTAATGGAATTTAATAAATATTTATTGATGTGTAATTCCTGTCTGTTCAGGGCTCTGCAACAGCTGTCACCAATGTTCTAAATACTGTCTATCAGGAATTTTATTACCTTGTGGAAGAGGTTGCAAATGAAGTTAATTTGTGTGAATTGCAGCTGTAATGTGACAGATATTGAAGAAAATAAAACATTGCTGCTTTGTCTGAGAAGTAAAAAAAAAAAAACCCACAACTGAGTAAACCAGCTGATTTCACTGTCTTGAAGTTACATTGGCTTAATACGGGAGAGTAATGTTTCTGTATACAATAATAAGCAGAACTTCTAAGCAAGCAATTAAACTTTCTGGTGTAGTGTTGTCTGTCTTCTGAAAGTGTAGTAATTTGATCCCTGTTGTGCAACTTTAGGAGCAGGGAACCATCGCTACTTTATGGGATACCTGTTCTTCCTGCTTTTTATGATCTGCTGGATGATTTATGGATGTATCTCTTGTGAGTAAATGTAGTTTTTTGGGGTTTTTTAAATGTCTTATAAATACTTTGTTTATCTCCTGGTATGGATTTGTACAGATTTCTGTGTTATCAGAGTTTGAGATATTTTTATTCTGAAATTGAACTGCATATTAGTAATTGACTATATTGGGTATTTTAAGTTAGATGATGATGTTTTTTTTGTCCTAGATTTTTTTTCTTCATCACAGCCAAGTATGTGCATATGTCATGTATTCAAGGAGTTGGGAAAGGAAGAGAGAGCAAGTAAAACTATTTTGCCACATTGTCATTTTCTTATTTAATTTAATACATTCTAACATGGGCATTATGTTGATGTACAGTAAGCATATCTTGAATCTTCTGTATGGTTTTTGACACTTTGTTTTTTCTCCAGACTGGGGTTTCCACTGTGAGACAAGTTATGCAAAGGATGGATTTTGGACCTATGTTACACAGATTGCTACCTGTTCTCCGTGGATGTTTTGGATGTTTCTAAACAGTGTTTTTCACTTCATGTGGGTGGCTGTGTTACTCATGTGTCAGATGTATCAGGTATGGAAGAGCACTACATTTGTAATGCTAAGTCTTGGGAGTAACATAAGAATATCAAATAGTTCTGTCATTTAAATTTTAATGTTCATTATGCAAGACCAAGTGTTTAGTCTCTCAGCCGCACTGGAGGAGGCAGGCATCTGTTGTCTGTGGATATTAGGCATCATTCACTTGTGCTTTTTTTTTTTTTTTTTCAAGAAGTTAAAATACCTACCTCTTGCTTTCCATTCTCAGAATGACAAAAAGGCAAAACAGACCAGAGAAAGGCAATAAAGACTAATAGAGGATGAGATCTGTCAGTCAGACTTGGAATAATAATGCAATGTGTCATTAGCAGAAAGAGGGTGCTAACTTCAAAGGGGATGCAAGAATCTGTTACACTGCTTCAGTGTGATTTCAGATCACATTACTGTACATCTGACCAAACCCAAGTTTTTCTTTATCTTTTTTAAGGAAAGACAAGTGATATGAAAGCCTTTAAGTATGACTTGAAAGTCTTTCGGTATGACTTGTCATTAACAAACCAATTTAATCTTTCCAGAGATCCTGGAAATAAAAATAATCTTCTAAGGCTTAGGTAAAACTTTTGAGGAAATTTTAGTCCTCCTTTCTCTACAATATTCGTCATTTACAACTTGTATAAATTTCAAAAACTTATATTTGTGAGCAAGAGCCATTCAGTCTTTGAGGTCTTTCCTGCCAAAGACAAGTGAGCAGAGGTAACTACATGTATTTCAGGTGGCTTTCAAAGCAGTCTAACCCACCAGACTTCTAGCAGAATAAGCATGTAACTTTCTGGAGAGCCTTCTGTCATACTTACATCAAGATCTATTGAGGATTCCTGTTAATACAATCTGTGTACAGATGAATCTTTGACTTATGCTGCTTGGAAAATACATCTCAATATTTTGTACTATTAGTGAAATTAAGCAAAATAATTGTCATTTGACTGCTTTAATAATCGTGGAAAAATGAAAACCGAACACACAGTCATATTACTAAATTTCTTAGGAGTTTTATGCATAGAAAACTCATTATTGTTCTTGCAAATCTCTTTGGAGTTTGCCATAGTGATGAAATTGATAAAGACATTCTCTAAATTGCTTCTTTTGATTTGCAACTGCACAGCCTCTACTCTTGCTGCCTTTTCTTTTTTCTCCTTCATAAAGTTTGGACTTGTCCTTCTTATTGAACTGACCAGAGTAATTGTCCAAACACTGCCTACTATCTTAGAAAAATAATTTCAAACCTTTACTTCCTACTTCAAAAGTTGGCTGTTGAGAGCCAGTTTATATACATAGACATGAAACTTCACTGGGTTTCATGGAGGCAAAGAAAATGCTTGAGATAATAAGTACATCCAAAGGAGGCAAGCCAGCTCAAACTTAACTTTTTAAGGGTTCCTGCTTTTGTAACGTGCAACAGAGTTGACTTCCTGTGTTTCACTGGGAATGACAAGATTTTTATCTTCCTGTAGTATAAGGCTGCTAAGGGAGTTCTCACATCTTTTTTCTATTTACATCATATTACAGTAAACTCCAGTTTTATGTACGATACCCTTTTAGGCTAACATAGTTGCAAAGCTGTTGCAGAAAATCATAGCCTTTGAGCCAAATGATTCTGTAAAATGAAAAAATACAGGCAACAAAAAAAAAACCCCACCCACTTTTTTCTGGTCTTTTTTTGTCTCGCAGACAGAAAAGTTATATTACTGCAACACTGGAGCTATAACCAGAATGTCGGGAGGAAAAGAAAGTCATTCAAATGCTATGTAAAGTAACTCCTGAATCATCTGTTATTTACAGTGTGCTTCAGCTGACAATATAGTAAAGACATCTCTTTCTTTTGAACTAAGAAGTCAATGTTTATTCAGTGATCATGCCTTATTTCTGATCACTTTCAAAATTAAACCTTTTGCACAGTCTCGTACAGCTGTTGTATGGTGGTTTATGGCGAGACCTGATAATTTCCCCAGACAAAAATTCCTTCTTCCGAAGAAGGAATATAAACCAGTGAATTTGTCCTCCTTTTTCAGTCTGGCTCGTGCAGGGCCTGTTTGCATGTTCTCACATGAGCTAAATTGTTTACTCTTTTTCCTGTCTTCAGATATCTTGCTTGGGTATCACGACAAATGAAAGAATGAATGCAAGAAGATACAAGCACTTTAAAGTTACAACCACATCTATTGAAAGCCCGTTCAAGTAAGTTTTAAAGTGTAAACATATTTCTTATTTGTGTAGCCTTGCATACATTTGAATTGTGCAGCTTGCTGAAACAACATAGCTAAATACTTTTAGAGTATTTTCACTACTTAGAATGCTGAATCTGTCAGCTATTTTTACAGTAACATGTTCTATCCAATTAAAGGAAGTGATAAATGTTTTGTAGTGACCCGGGACAGGGATGGATAAACACAGAAAAGAATGCTTTCCAGCAGTGGTCATATTTTGCTGTAGAGTTTATGGGGAAATAAATATTCCCTTTATAAACCAGATGCCCAAGCCCAAGGTAGTTGCTTAGTGCATGGTGTCAGTGTTGACCTGGATCTTCACTTCCACACCAGGCAGTTTCTCCTGAATGATTTTTAGCGTGCTGTTGAATTTGCTCTGTGCAGTAGCTCCCCTTGCTCTCTTTACTGTGAGAAAAGAGGCAGCACTTTCTTCCCGCTCAGGAGGAAGAGCATGGGCAAAGCTATTTGTGTGAAAGGGAGCAGGATGTCCCAGGAACTGAAGTGGGTGTTACATGGGTGAGACATGGGCTTTTGGGTATCGGTATGTAAAGGGCAGGTTGGGATTCTCGTTTCTGTAGTGATGAGGGTGCAAGCTGAAAGAGGTGGGCTCGGGGATGAAATAGCACTGGGATGGGAATACGGTGGCATGGAGCAGCTTGTGGAGCCAAAGCAGAAAATAAATGAAGGCATGAGGCTGGTGTGTTGGGTTGAGGGCACGTTACAAAAGGAGCAACAAAAGGACAGAAGCATGTCTCATTCTGCTGCATATGCTGCGTCTGCTGTGGGATCTGCTGCTCTTTCAGGTGACACCCAGGAGATAGGTGTTATTGTTGCAGTTTGATTTTTGTGCTAGAAGAGAAATTTGTGGGATCTTTTTTTAATATCTCTCCATACAAAACTCCTAGTGGTAAGCAGTCAAGCATCTCTCTCTGACTGCAGTCTTCCTACAGATTAGAGTTGTGACAAAACCAGGTAATTATTTTGCTTGAAGAACACAGAGTGGTCCACGGGATAGGAAAAAACTACTGGTTTTGTCCCCAAATTAATGTCACATTCAGAAACTATTTTCACTGAAATAGCTGCTATTATAAAAATGACTGCTGAAAATAATACCAGATGTCTAAAAGAACTGACTTGGCATCACCTGTCAGATGAAGCATTGACATCAAGGAGTTGTCATCTCCTTGTTGCTTAGACCTGCTCTTGCATATATCATAACATGAGCTTCTCTTCCAGAAAACCATGATCTATTCAGCCCATGTGTAATTAAGTTAAAAAACCCAACATGTTGGAATTTTGATGTAGGTATTTTAAATATTTGACATTTAAGTGATTCAGCAACAGAAAGTACTTGAATAGTTCATTTAATTCAGATAATGCTTTCTTAATTTTGTGTTGTCTAGGGACTTAATTGATCTTGGACCTGCAGCCGGTGAACCAGTGTGTATGACAGAAAAAGATATTAATAAAAATGGAAGTTATTCTAGGAAGACGTTCACTTCATGCTGTTTTATCTTGCATCCATCTGTACAATTCAACTTTCCTCTTAGAAAGGGATCTGAATTACCATGCTATGCTACATGATGGTGCACTGCCAACAATATGTTACATTTCTCCATACAGTTTTGGTAGCTAGTGGAAGAAAGTTAAGTGTCTTAGTTGTGTCCAAGGATCAAACATTCACCAGTCTGGTGACAACTTCCTATTTCAGAACTTGCTCATCAGCAAGCACTAAGATAATTCTTAACTGAATTGGTTTTCTACAGTTAGGAACTTAAAGGGTGAAGAATTGAGTTTGTAGGTAGACAAAAAAAATATTGTACTTTGTTCGATGAGCTGTGATATTGCTTACTAACATGTGGTTTTGTTTTGTTTTTAGCCATGGATGTATAAGGAACATTATAGACTTCTTTGAATTCAGATGCTGTGGTCTTTTTCGGCCTGTTATCGTGGACTGGACAAGGCAGTATACAATAGAATATGACCAGACTTCAGGATCAGGCTACCAGCTAGTGTAGCACCACCTTCATCCTGTGAGCATATCATATCTGAGTGGTGCCTGAAAAATTTTCTCTCTCTCTCTCGAATCCGCATCCCTTGAAGAGTAGCATGCTATGTGTAGGGCTGATGATGAATCATAAGGTACCTTCTCTTCATCAGAATTTTATTAACAAAAGTAAAAATGGACAGAACAGACTGCCAAACCTGATAAGGAAGAGGAGGAAGATCGAAAAGGGATTTTAACAGTTCTTAACATGAGAATTATTCGCGACAGCATATTCACAGTATTTGTTGTTGGGTTTTTTATTTAAGGTCTTTCACAATGGAGCATGAGATTATTGAAGTATTGACATAAGTAGTTACGTTGTGCTGAGCAGAAAAATTTATTTCCCAGTATGAATAATTCCACTGAAACAAGAATCTAGAATATAAAACTAAATTTCATGATGGCAGAGTTCACTGATCGCTATGTTGTAGTTCCTGTAATGTGATTTTTTTTTAATACAGATTTTCTGTAGTATTATGTACATTGAAAAATGTGCTTTTCAATACTGTTATAAACATCATGTGGTGGGAATCCACTGTAACATGTTAAATTATAGCAGTAGGGCATGTCAGATAATGTTGAGAAAAGATACTTTGCCCACATTTTTTGGTGATTGTTTTTGCCTCCAGTTAGTGGTACAACTAAATACTTGTAATAACCCTGTTCTGAGATTATATAGTCTGAAATAAACAATCGCACAAATAAGGAAAGCTCTACTGTCAAAGTTAAAGGCCTGCTTAAATGCATGATACACCTGTAAAACTAGAGTACCGTATATAATGTTCAGGAAAAAGGTGGAAAAAATTAATTATCTTTGAGTTAATTGTGTAAGTAACTTACAAACTAGCAATGTTTCAGTATTAGGTTTGGTCCTCATACAGTACAATGTTGTGTAATTGGAGACATGTTAGAAGAGAAATTGCATGGGGGAAGCCACAGATGCGAAAGCAAAAAAATCTCAATTATAAAAAGACAGGATAGTTTTAAATTGAATGCAACTGCAGAAGAAGAACCCAAAGTTGTCTGAAATGCTTATTTTGTTTGGATGTAAAATAATGGAAACCAAACTTTAAAAAAAAAGAAATTAAAAAATCCCCATAATAGCACGCGCACACAGAAAATGTAACACAACGTTCTGAAGAAGATGGTGTATTGGCACGTGGAAATCACCCTTAATTTCTTTAAGTTCTCATGCTACAGATATGTTTGGAAGGTAAGGAATGATCTGAAATTGCATTCCAAAGGGGCTTTTCTTGAATGTGATGCACTGATTTTTGTTATGGTGTTTTCATATACTCATAGTGAATTGTTCACTGCTTCCTTAACTATTGTTTACAGAGAGACTGAGAATCAGGTTAGTTCTCTTCTAAGTGCTGTAGCAACCCAGTGGTTCAAGAAACCTGTGAGGGGAGTTTGGGGAGGGACCTGAAAGCAGATGTTTGAGACCAGTGTAAAGAATGTGTATCTGTATATAAATAATTTATCAAATAGTTTTCTCTCTGTGAGTGTGTGTTTAGTGTATTTAAAGCTGCTCATTTTCATTTTATTCAACCAAAAAAATGTAGGAAGATATCTAATGAGCTTTTAGTGATGTTCAATATTGCTGTTAATAGGCATTACGCCCTGCAAATTCACTGCATGTTTGATGCTTG
This sequence comes from Strix uralensis, assembly GCF_047716275.1. Taxonomy (NCBI): domain Eukaryota; kingdom Metazoa; phylum Chordata; class Aves; order Strigiformes; family Strigidae; genus Strix; species Strix uralensis. Next base: position 43,575,010 of record NC_133976.1, read on the forward strand.
GCAAAATTAGCGTTTTCTGTAATATGCAGATTACAGGTAATAAAGCAATCTAGTGGTATTCCCGGCCCTTGCCTTAGTGAGAGGAGCAGTGAAACTGTAAATAGTTGATGTTCAGTATTTGCAAGTAAACATTTTTTCTGTAGTTGTTCATTGATCTCAAGACACACACTTAGTTTGCAAGTACCAGATATCAGGATTTACAGAAGTGCAGCATTAGAGTACTTGAATGTTTAATACTGGAAAAAAATCAACATTGTCTTGGACACAGTTTTAATGGGAGAGGTCTGGGTACAGGGGTGGCAAGAAGCTTTTGCTTTTTTTGTCAGACAAAATTTGTAATCCTAATGAGGACACGTTCTGTTTCAGTGAGAACAGTTGACATTAGTTGCTCATATTTTTTTCTAATCAGAAAAGCATGAAGGCTTTACAATGTTGTTTATTTTAATCACCAGTAATGTTCTGCATATTTGTTCGTTTCTGTTTTTTTTTTTCACATTTCTGTTGGGGGTTGGTTGACTTGAAGAACTTCAATCCACTTTATTAAATATTGCCTAGCACCAGAAGAGCAGTTCAGTACATGATACAAGTTTTGGTTTGAGTTGCCCAGTAGCATTAACTGCCATGAATTGTGTCATGCAGTCCGTGTCAAAAATGTTTGCAAAAGAAGAGGTGATCTTTGGTAGTACGTAGCGAGTTCTGCACAATTTACTTGTTAATAGCTCTCTGGTGACCGTTTCGTTGAGACCTGCAGAATTTGAGCAATAGTAGGTAGTTGTGAAAATTAACTTGCATATATGGATTTGGGATGTATGAAGTTTCCAGTGCAAAATGTAACTTGTCTTGAGTAACACTGAATCGTTTGACGTGAAATCATAAAATCAAGCAGGGGGGAGCCAACTATGCAGCATTTTTCTGTCAAGTTATCAAACTTAGAATTCACTTGTTGAACCAAAACTGCATTGCTTCTGGAACTTAACAAAGCTGATCCAGACCAACGGCAGATCAGACCAACTTAATCTGACATAAGTAGAATAAATTGGAATTTTGTCTTGGCCCTAAACATGTGCTGTTTCTTTGCAGGTTTCTGTATTCTTTGATGTCCACCAGATTTTTTTTTTTCAATTAATGTGTAAAACAGCCTCACTACATTTTAAGCTATGGATTTTTTTGTATATTCTTTATTTATAACTGTGCCAAGTATTATTTTAATACTGTCGAGATCTTGATGTATTACATTGTGAACAAAAAAATCTGTAAAATGTTTAATAAATTAGCTCTCCTTACATAAATTAAATCTGTTAAATTTTGTAAGTTATTAATCAAATAAATATTGACTCTTAGATGCAGTGTTTGTCTTGACTTGGGACGTGATTTCACACAGTGTTGTTTCTGCCTGATTTCAGAAGCCGTACTATGAGAAAATAGCTGCTATCTTGCATCTTATTTTAGTAAGGTCTTTCAGGAAAGATTTATAGGTGTCTCAGAGATAGCGTGCACCCAGTTCTGTGCTAATGTGAAATCCTGCAAACCACGCTGGGTTTTGGTAAAGTATAATTTTGTACTAGAGTTACCATTCCCTGATTAGATGCTCCATTCTTTTGAGCAAAGCATGCTGGCAGGGTAACACTTCTTAAGGGAGAATTTCTCCTAGGGAACATTTCAGGTGGCCAAATGTATGTATTTAATGGCAGTTGAGGTATTTTAAGGGTAAACAAGACATCAACATAGGGCTCGGAGGTATGACCAAGATGTGTGTGATTCTAGATGGCACTTGCACAAGACAATACCTTGGCTCTTCTGGTCCATGCTAAAGGTTAGATTTTTGAGTAGAAACAAGGTAACTATCCCAGCTGGAACTTAATCAGGATATTTATAGCCAGCAATATGTATTAAAGTATAGAGCTAGGACTTAAGAGCACACCTAATGGGCAGAAAAAAGTCTCTGTGTTTTCTGCTGGATGTGGGTTCAGTATTGACATCAAGGATCGTTGGTGCTGTTCTCCCCTTCCCCAAGCAATGGTTCTGGTGAGGCTGGGCCCAAGCTCACCTCTGCTGCCCAGCCTTTGACTTGTCTGGTTAGATCAGGGAGGGTACTTTCTTTTTTAAAAAAGACATTCTGTGCTGAAGATCTCCATCAGACACTTGCAGTGCTTCAGCAGAGAGGTTGCTGCTCTTGGGAGGTACGAGTGGGCTCCTGATGGCTTGAAAGGTGGTGACTGGGTTTGTTTTATTTAGGAAGAAGCCTGCCCTCTGCACCCTCATTATGGCTTGCTTAGAGTTTACTCCCTTGCACCTCCCATGAGCTGCCTTTAAGTAAAATCAGATGTTTTTGCTATGAAGGCAGTGTCTGCTTGTGAATACTTGCATTTGGATTTTATCCACCTTAGGCTACTGAATGGCGATCAGTAAAAATTGCACCTACTAATTCCAGGTTGAATATATTTGCAGTATCTTATAAACTCAGTGCTGTATCTTATAAACTTTGTGCCATATTCACATTGCCTCCAACCTTATGTACTACTTAAGATCTCCAGATCATGAAGTCACTACTTTTGAGACCCAATTTCTCCTGGAATTAGGGCTCCAACCTGAGACTAACTCAAAGCATTACTCTAGCCTGGGCTGAGCTTTTTTTCATCAGTGCTTTTCAGCTGCAGCAGTAACCAAGTGGCAGCACTTCAGTGTAGGGTACTCATTTCTCTTGACAGGTATATTGTCTTTATGGTTACAAGTTTTCTTTATTCCTTATTTTCTTTATTTTTCTGCCGTTAAATAAGTTGTTGGGATGTAGAGCGGTATGGAGCTGTGAGTTACCGCTATGACTCCCTCCAGGAAATCAAAGCCCTTGATTTTTAGCAGTTTAAATCACTTCCAATCACTTCTACAGTTCATTTTTCTAAGAATTGAAAGCTGTATTTTATAGGTAAATGAACAGTGTGTTAGATGACTTTGTCAGCATAAACTGCATCTGCCAACTCTGCTAATGTGGTGGGTTTAGATCCATTACAGTAGCTACATCAACTAATGGGGAGTGGTTTCATCGGCTCAGTAGTGGGTCAAAAGCCTTATTTTGGTTTCTGTCTATTGAACAGTGCCACTCAGCATTTTATATAATGCCTTTCCTGAGAAGAGAAAGCACTTCCATCAGGTAACAACGATATAGAAAGGGAATATTGTCATTGTCTTCATGTCCTCAGCTGCTGGGGCCTGAATACCACTTCTAAGTTAGAGCTGTCCTTGCTCAGGTTGGAAGAGTCAGAGGGGATCAATCCTTCCAATGCCACTATCAAGGTAGTTGATAAAAGAGAAAAGTACTTTTTTTTTTTTAAAAAAAAAGGAGAAAAGTATTAGGATTATCAGTATGAGTAGCAGGACCAAAGGTTTCTGCCCAGGTTTCCTGGGCTGTGTTCTTGCTTGCTGCCTCACTCCCACCTGAAATGTGAGCTGTTTCTGCATTACTGTTGTCTTTTTCAGTTGTAATCTTTCCCTCTCTGTGAACTGCACAAGCTCTTGGCTCACATTTTGAGCCAGCTGTCTGTTCTTCCTCATATCCACATTGTTCCTTTGTAACCCCTACAAAATGCTCTTTGTGTATTATTTTGACTAGTATGTATTTTTCTAATTAGGCTTTTGGCTTCCACTGCTTCACTGCCTCAGACCACAGTGGTAGATGCTGCTTGAAACTCTGCCTTAGACTGTGTTGACACACGTGCTTACTATTTTATTGCAGTGTTCCCAGTCTTGAATGTGTCTCCGTAAATCCACTCTGTGAAGGTTTTTTTTTTTTCCCCCAAAAAGTATCAGCCTGCTTCCCAAACCAGTCAGAGTTTCAAGTCTCATCTTTTCTTTAACTAACTTCTGTTGGGTATGATGAGAGTTGAAAGTGAACCTGCCCCTCCCCCCAGAACACCATCTGGGTTGTAGCCCCCAGGGCTGGAGCTTGCGCCTCCCCGCTGATGTGGTTGGCCTCTCGGGAAGCCCTTGTGCAATAGCCTGCCCTTCACTGGCAGGGATGGAAAGACACTGTTACCTGCAGGTGCGCTCCTCTGAGGCTCGGTTTGTACTTTTAAGAGGTGTTGATGCCCAGATCTCATGCCTCCTCCTTACTGCAGGCAACAGGAAGCCATTAGCTTTGCAAAGGGACCTTGGCAGAGGAGCCTGAGCACACTAGTGAAGGTCTGCTTCAGGTGCTCAAGAAACTTAGAACTAGATTAAAAAAAAACCAAATAATAAAAATTGTGAAGCTGCTCATACTAAATGCTTGTTACTTGCAGAAAAATAAGGCAAGCTGCCTTAAACTGGGTGATTTTTGCATAACTATTACAGGCTTAAGTACTTCATTCTCACGTAAGGCCTTTGGGGTGGCCTGGTCCTGTGGCTCCTGTTGAGGTGACTCCCGTTTGCTTCACAAGATGTGCAGTTGCAGGTACTATCAGCTCAGGCTTTGCAGGCTTGTGTTGGGAGCTGCTCTAGCCCCTAAAAGAAGCCAAGTTCTTCTGTGAGCTTTCCACTCAAGATCTGGCTAAGGCAAAAGTAATTGCCTCCCAATTGCAGACTTCTATTAGCAGCAGTTCCTAAAGAGTTACATTAGCAGAGTCAAGGCCCCTGATGATATGGCCTCCACCCATCTGGTGTGTTCACACAGAGTAGATCTACACTGCATTCGATGTGGTTAATTGCCATACTCCTTGCCCATCAACTTGAGTTCAAGTCACCTTTACTACCAGAGCACTTAAAGACAGCATTTTATTCTGCTCTGTTGTTGTGCTGCAGCTACCTTGTCAGATGCTGTCCTCCAGAGGCTGAAACCCTCCACCATCTTCAGGGAACTAAGGGTCCTAACACTCCTGAGAAGAGGTCAAAAGCTGCCCTTAAACCTGAGTTTGACATCATAGTCCAAAGCTTGGTCAACTGCTGAGTAGGGACTGTAGCTGTCTCCCTAGAGCACTCCTTCTACACAGCAAGTCCTGTGCATAGTAACACCTCAATACCAAAGCAGGCGCAATCCCACAAAATATTACAGTGGTAAGATTTGTTTTCCATTCACTAGAGCCTCTATGGCAGCAACAGTGAGCCACTGAGGCACACAGCGACTTACACTCTATCACTTTCAGAGCTGTGTCACTGCACAGAGCAGTAGATTAAGATTTACTACTTCTGTGCAGCGAGCAGCAAGTTGCCTTGCACATGCATGTGATGGTGTGATACTGGGAGACAGTCGTCCACCTCTGAAGGCCATGACCAGCGCTCAGTATGTCCAGATTTCAGTCACACTGATGCCAAGTCTATAGCATCATACCTCCACACCTGAAGTACCCCAACACCACTTCCTATACTTATCTTTTATTGCTGACAAAGCATGTAACACTTGGCTTTAGGATATATCAACAAGCAAAGCTTTATTGAATTGATACTCAGTATTAAAAGTGTTACAGTGTGATATACAAAGCAAGGAAAAAAGCAGTGCTTTTTTTTTAAAAAAAAAAAAATCTGCTGAACATATGCCCAAGCACTACAGTAACTAGTATCTGTTTCACAGTAGTTAGTAACATTTAGGAAACTCCCTTGTTTCTCATAGCAGGATCTCAGCAGAGCTATAAGGGGTTCTGAAGGGACTTTGAGCTGCGCCCCCTCACTGGGCATGAACAAGGGCGCCTGCTCCCTGGCCGTACCCGAATCCCTTGGGGCCAAAATTCTTCGCGTAACAACCTGCAAGAAAGATGAACATGTGGCAGCTGAGGCTTCTGGTTCAATCATTAAGAACAGCACTGTCTAGGCTAACCCCCTCAGCCACTTCCTATTAGTCCCCAGAACATCCCCACTGAAAGCAATGCTCTTGGAAAAACATTTTGTTAAGCTGCAGAACTGCCATGCCTGAACTCAATAGCCATGACTGTTCAGTCCATATAGCTCCCAACCTACTCTGTGAAAGCAATTCATACCTTAGTTCTGTGGCTAGGTATCTGTTAAGATATATATTGTCATCAGTACATCAAACCACTGTGTGGATCAAGTGATGATGGCAGGATGCCTCCTAGCTTGTTTCCTTACTGACGCAGGCAGAGGGCTGCTGCTGCATTTCTCAGTATATAATGTTTTGCTTGTTGCAAATGTAAGCTACATCAGCAGCTTCAATAATACATATTTCATTTCTCAGCTCTATTCATATGACTTATAGAACACTTCCATCTTGACAGGAGCCTGAAAGTTTCTTGTATCAGGAATAAATTCAGCATCCATCCTTGTAACACATTACAGAATCACAGAATCATTCAGGTTGGAAAAGACCCTTGGGATCATCGAGTCCAACCATCAGCCCTACTCTACAAAGTTCTCCCCTACACCATATCGCCCAACATCTCATCTAAACGACCCTTAAACACATCCAGGGATGGTGACTCCACCACCTCCCTGGGCAGCCTATTCCACTGTCTGACCACTCTTTCTGTGAAAATTTTTTCCTAATGTCCAGTCTGAACCTCCCCTGTTGCAGTTTAAAGCCATTCCCTTTTGTTCTGTCACTAATCACCTGTGAGAAGAGACCAGCACCAACCTCTCTACAACCTCTCTACAATGTCCTTTCAGGTAGTTGTAGAGAGTGATGAGGTCTCCCCTCAGCCTTCTCTTCCTCAAACTGAACAGGCCCAGCTCCTTCAGTCGCTCATAGGATTTATTCTCCAGGCCCTTCACAGCTTCATTGCCCTCCTCTGCACTTTCTCCAGCACAATATCCCTCTTGTATTGAGGTGCCCAAAACTGGACACAATACTCCAGGTGTGGCCTCACCAGTGCAGAGTACAGGGAGACTATCACCTCCCTACTTCTGCTGGTCACACCATTTCTAATACAAGCCAATTACCTTGAACCATAAACAAACAATCTTTGTTTCTTTCCTCACCTTTACAATAGATTTCTCCCTCTTTTTCAGTTAGGGTTGTAGATTCTAGGCTCTTTCCACACTTGGCACATCGGAAGCAGTTTTTGTGCCATGGCTAGGGGGAAAAAAAAAAAATAGGGAAAAAAAAGTTTAAATACACAGAATGCCTGACTTGGTAAAAAAATGCATTAATGCATTTATAGATGACTGGTGCAATAAAAACCAGTTCAAGTGCATCAGTAGCAGATGAGAGCGTCTGCATTCCTGCGAGTGACGCAAAGCCCCAAATTCCACACTGTGTCCTGCTCAGGGCAGCATTTTGAATGGTTAGGGCTTGCTCTAATCAATTCAGAGTAGATCTTGGCTCTCTGTATCAAGTCAGACAGCTGGCTCAGTTTTACACGGTATTTTCAGAGACCATCCCCTTTCTGCTGAAACATTCAGCCTTCACCAAAAGCTGCACACCACGAGACTGCTCCCTTCTTCTCGGGGGAAAGCACTCCCATAGTCTGCTTCAACTCTCTGGCACAAGACGATATTGAAGCTTCACCTCTGAAATCCAAGGTGAGTCCTCATCACCCTGCATTTCAAGTGCTTTTTGTTCAGTTAAGTTGATTGATTTGACTATTTCCAATGCTAAGAAATGCAATTTTAAGGTAATTCTGCCTCACAGTTGGTTCCCTACTGAAACCCACATAACATACCTTGCTCACTTTAAAGTCCACATAGCAGGTACAAAATGGCACATGCAGTTCCTTACCTTTCCAGCTCCTATTACTTTCTCTGCCGCATAAACAGAATCGCCACACCTGGAGCATTTCTCTGCCCCTCCGAACTTCTGAGCAAACTTTGAAGTGTTTGGATTTGTTGTGGGTCGGTGGGGAGAGGGCGTGCTGAAAGAAACAGGACATTTGTTGTCTTTACTCTTTTACTAAATGACCTCTTGCTCTTCTTAACAACACTGACAGAGCAGTATCCAACACACAGTACAGAATACAGTACTTTTGCAAAACTGGTGAAGTTACCAGCAAGGCTCTCCAATTACACTTGGCAGGGGAAAAAAAGAAAAAAGCAACACAAGAAGAGAAAGGCCATGCTTCAAAGTGTAAAAAGAAGCTACTGTAAAAGCTAGTTTTCTAAAGAGCCTTCACCTTTTCACTTCTCTAGACTGCTGAATTCTGTATCAGGATGTGGATTTACCAGATAGGGAGCTACAAATAATTCTGTTAAATTCCTGTCCACTGATCATAATCTGGAACCTGAACTGATCACTGAACCTGGGTGGAGAGCATACATCATATAAACATCAAGCAATAATTTGGAAACTCACATGAAGCAATTTGTGAGGCATACCTCAGCTTCACTCCACATGCTTTGCTTTACAGCAAGAACTTAATCAGACTAGGAATGTTTACTATTTAATAGGCCTCTTGGTTTTGGCTATAATGAAGCACAACTGATTCTTCATTTGCCAGTTAAAAATTCATTCTTGTAGCCTCAGATTCTCAGCTCTCTAAATCCATCCCTGCCAGAACCTGCTGAACATTTGCATTTGCAGCTTATTTAGGAGAGCAACTCGAGACCGCAGTCACCTCCGCAGACTTGTGCAGAGCCATCAGCAGCTCTGTAATCCAGTCCCCTATGGCTCATGCATAGGGTTAGTGCATCTTTACCTGCACTAATTCCTGCTCATACACTGCCTACTCACATAGTCACCAGTGGAAGCTTTGTGCACTGCAGGTTTAATGCCCTGCATTCCGTTATACTGGGGCATTTTGCAGCATTTCTATTCCAGACAACATGAACCAAACAAAATCCTGCCTGAAAGACTCCTCTGAAAACAGTACTGAAGGACAAGGGTCACACAGTGCCCAGCTCAGTTCGCTCACCTCTCAGGCTTGATGCCCAGTCTCTCTCCCCTGTCCATGTTCAGTGTGCCTGCCCCTTGGCCATATCCATAACCTTTCGGGCCGTACTTTTTTCCATAGCAAGATTTGCAGTAAACTTCGGCATCATGAATCGCTACAGTTGTGCTGTCCAAATTTTTCCGGCAGACCACTGGAGGAAAAAAAAGGTTAAACTATCTTAAGGGAGCATTTCCATCAGCACATGTAGTAAGCCAAAAATCAAGTGAAAAGTGATGTTATGGGTTTCCTTGTTCATAATTCTTCCCATTAGGTTGTGGGACAGCCAGAGATTAGGGGGAGCAGGTTGTTGTTTGAATCAGTGAATTATGCTTAGCCTTATAAAGGCCTCTATTCCCTCCCACCTCTTCATGACCGTGACATTTAAAGCCTGGAAACTTGCTCTGGTTTGATGAATGAGGCTGCTCAGAAACCCAGATAGTGCAGTCAGCAGTTTCCCTTCACAGATGCCATACAGCATAAAGCAAAAATCTATCAGTGCAGAAGAGCCCCTGTCCTGTCCTTTTGGCCAGGGTGGGGCTGTGGAAAAAAAACAAACTTCAAGATTTTCCCCCTGCCTCGGTACTAGTTTGGGGCAGAGCTGGGACTTTTTCACAGCTGTCACTGGAGGGGCTGTGCTTTTCTGGCATTCCTGCATTGTCCTTCAGCACAATGCAAGCACTCTGCTCAAGGTTACAGTAGAAGGCAGAACTATTTCCTTCTTAAACCTTCTTTTGTATCCCAACTGGCACGCTCTTTCCGTCCACAAGAGCATTATGCCCATGACAAAGAATTTGGGGAGAAGCGAAAAAAAACCCACAACAAAAAAGCTTTAAGAATTTTTTGTTTAAAAAGAGTTTTAAGGTCTTCAAAATACAGTGTGACCTTTGCTTATGGCATTCATTAGCTCCAAGGTTCTTTTTATAAGACACAAATACCCAATAAGTAAATCAACTAATGCATGTCTGTTAAGTCTACAGACTTTAACCCCAGTAGAACTATGCACTAAGGAAAAGCAAATAATCAGACACACTAGAGCCATTGTTTGACTGTTAGTTCCAGGTTTCTTTTAATAGAAACTCCCATAAAAGGCTGAAAATGAGGCAGCCGAGACATCTAATCTTTTTTTGTGACTGCTGCAGAACTAAGGGAAAGGAGCGTAGGTGCGCTGAGGCTCACATGCCAGCACACTGCACTGATGTTACGCTGCAGACTAACAGTAAACTAGTGTGAGAGGGCCAGTTGTAACTGTGGCTCATATGAAGAGGGAGGCTCTGCCTGTAGGTATTAAACACCAGCAAGCGGGACAAAACAGTACCTCATGTTTGTAAGAAGGTAAAATTCTCTGATTCAGACAGACAGGCTGTCTGTTTGCAAAGCAGTAGCCTCCGATTCACAGTGACCCTTTGTTCTCTTCATCTAGGCAGAGATCTTTTCAGCAGAGAAAGCGATTTTCAATGCCTCGCTGGGCTTGTTGGTTGGACTGGAAAATAACGCTTTGGACTCCTTTCATCTGAAATAAACCACAGGCCCCTGTGCCAAGAAAGTCTAGGCTTTCGGCCATGCTAAAGCATCGACAACTCGGCTGTGCTCAGGCATGCCGGTGTCCCCGTCTGCGCGGGACTTCAGGACAGGGGCTTGATAACTGTTCCTTTAGCTGCTGCCGGCCCCAGGACCACCAGGAGAAGTCCAGCTGAGCTCAGATCAGTGCGAAAGGTGCTCTGCCACTGGGCTTTCTCCTCTGTGTGAGCAACAATTAAGCCAGGTTTCCATCCTAAAGATCCCTTAGACTCCTGAGAAGGCTGGGAAGGGGGGCAAACGGAGGAGAATAGCATGATGTGCTCTGCTTTGGGAGGCACAGGAGTCAAGCCCAACTCATGATGGACAAAGCCATCTCTGGCTGCTGCCATCCCCTGTGCGTCACAGGTGCCAGCTGAGCCTGGGACGTCTGCAGTGGACCAACACCTTGCTGTTGTGACCCCACAGCTATGTCAGGAGAAGTTTTGCAGGGGAGTGGGCAGGGAACACTTACTGCAGAGAAAGCAGCACCGGTGGAAGCTCCTCCCATCGCACTGCACCTCCTCGGCATGGTAGACGGTGCGGCCGCAGGCACCACATTTGTTGCCACCTCCCCAGTTCGGCATGGTGGCTCTGTGCGCCCAGCCAGGCAGGAGGAGAGAAGGGGAGAGGTTTATTAATCACAGTGTCCTCCACCACCCCAGCTCGAGTACAGTTGGGATCACAGGCTCCTTGAAGCCAGGTCTGTGAAGTTTGTATATCAGAGCACATTTTGCCAACTGTTTAAAAACGTGACGTTCCACCGCATGAGAAGTTTTTGTGATCAGATCAACTTCTCAGCCCTTCAGATCCCAGACTAGACTTAAAGGCTTAGGCAGGCTCTCTACGGCTATTTGTAAAAGCAGATGGACTGGCAAGGGGAACAGAGGCCGCTGCTGCTGCTGAACAGCAAGAAAAACAGAGACACAGTCTTCACGAGACGTGTCCTCCTGTCCCTGCCCAGAGTTTTGAAAGTTACGTAAATTGGATATGCACAAATTACAGTTTCATGCACAAGGGCTTTACTGTACCTTGAGCAAACACCCCCCCAGATGGATATAATTTCAGTTTCTACGCTTCATTAACAGTGGGCCTCTTGTCTGATGGAAGCAAACCAATTGTGCCAACAACGACATTTCACTTTACCGCAGGGCCTATCATTTGGGATGCAGTACAAGCCAAAGTTCACCTCATCGGAGAACCACTTATTAGGGCTGTAGGGACATTCTGAACTCCTTTGAGATCATGCCTGCACTTCAAAGAAGCTTAAGGGGGATTATTTCCCAGGGACTCCACCGCTATTACATGAACTGCACCTTTACCAGACAGGTATATGAACCGAACCCAACTGCTCAAGGAGCCACAGCTGCTTTAAAATAAAGTAAAACTCACTCTCACACATTACTTGCAACGGACACTCAGAAGGCTAGCGGGGAGGGACAGGCACCATCATCCACCATGTCAAACTACAGTCTTGGGAACAGTCTCCTACATTAAGCCAGAAGCAGCAACTGTCCCACCTCAAGCTGAGCTGCCCCCCCACCAGCTTCCCTGTGCTCATGCCATCACTACCAGCAGTTCCCTCCCAGTTCAACTGGGAGCTCCTCCTGCTCCTCCCATTAACAGCCCTGGGTTAGAGCACCAAAGCAGAGTACTGCCCACCACCTTTGGCTTTTCTGGGGCTTTCCTCCTCCCACCACCACAAGCTAGCATAGCAGTGTTAGTTGAAGGCTCATCTCCCAGCCATTGCTGAACCGCCCTTGACTTGCGACCATTGGTTAATGCTGGTTTGCTCCCCCAGAGCTCACCACTACGTGACCACCTCTCATAAGCACAGAGGCCAACAGCAGCCAGTAGCTGTTGTTATCGATAACAGTAATTGAGGGTTATCAATTCTGTGTTCCTAAACCAGCAGCGCTGCTCAGGCCTCATCACCCTCCCCCTGCTCCTTAATGACCTTTGTTTCAGACAAGGTTTCTGGGCGAGGTCCATGGGTTTGTCCACTGGAAGCCCAGAGGGCACCTCCTGCCACCCTACCCTGTCAGCAGCACCATTCCCTCCCAGCAGGCTTCCCACAGCAGCACTGTGGTACAGGTCAGCTGGGAAGGAGGGAAGGAGGGAAGGAGGGAAGGAGGGAAGGAGGGAAGGAGGGAAGGAGGGAAGGAGGGAAGGAGGGAAGGAGGGAAGGAGGGAAGGAGGGAAGGAGGGAAGGAGGGAAGGAGGGAAGGAATTTGTCACAAGCTTCTGGCTTCTCTCAGCACAACTCACCTTCAGTTACCCTTAGAGGCTCTCCTATGTTGGCCAGACAGGGAGAAGAGACACACGACAGCATCCCCACACATGCCCCACATGACCTGCTGCCTTCAGCCAACTTTGCCGCTCATCCCTCTGAACCAGCACCAGAGGACTACCAACATCCCGTTATCCCCCTGGCCAACAGAGAGGAACTGGAAGCACTGCCATGACTCACAGAGGACCGCTTTGCTTCAAGATGCTCTTTCTATAAGGGGCTCTCACTGACATGTGGGAGAGACCTCGGTGCAGAACGAGGAGTCTCGCAGACGCCTGGCTGCTGCCTTGTGCTCCCCAGGCAAGGTAGAGGAGACTCGCAAATCACATCTCAGAGCAGCAGTTTTGGCTACACCTGAATTAAGTGATCCATCTTGCCAGTCCTGCTAAAACAAGCCTCCTGGCCAAGCAGCCTGACCAGTAGTTCAGCAGTTTCAGGGATGCAGGGAAGGTTGCGTGGTTCCCAAGTAAGACCTGCTGCCAAGTAGCTGCTACAAGACCTTTGTCCAAGACAAGCAGACAGCCATTCATGGCATGTGGGAAAATAAGATTAGTTTATTAACCTAAATTGGGGCCTTAGGTACATTCCTAAGCAAAGGCTTAGGAAACTTCCTCAGAGCAGCTGAGCAGCACCATTTGCACACTGACACTAATTACTGAGCTATCCCTTTGTTTAATACTTCCATGGGATTAGCACCATTACTGCTCCATGGTTTAGCACTAATACCCTGACCAAGCTCATAAAATTAGTTTTATGACATTTCCCACTTTGCCTTTGTCATTCTTGGCACAACTGTAGAGTCTAAAAATTAAGATTCCATTTCTTTTATTCAAGTGCTTGGCTGTGCTACTGCACAGCAGCTGACATCAATCATGGAAAAGAGCGTCCTTAGTTAAAGGGAATATAGGCTGCACAAAGCTTTGGAAAAGGAATGCATGGCCTGGAAAAAAAAAAAAAAGGAAAAGAAGAGAAGAGATTCCTTTCTACTCTGTGTGCTTTCCAAAATGTAAACGGTACTTGACGCAAGAACTACTTCATGTTTCCCTCTCACCATCCCCACGCTCACGTTCTTTTGTGCATTTACATGAGTCTAAACTATTTTAATCATTTTGTTAGCAATTACTTAGTTTCCATGCATACTAGAGCTGAGGACCTGGATCAAGTTTCCAGCTTTGCCCCAGATTTCCCATGTAACATTGGGCAACACAGGGTGCAACTCCACCCTTTCTTCCCAAGCGAGATGAAGTATTAGACGATCTGGCAACCATTACCTGATTCAAATCTTCCGATAAGGGCTCTGGGAATTCATTAAATGAAAAGCAAAAAGGAATTGAAGTCTGTGCTTCAAGGTGACCTTGGTCTCTTCCACAGAAGAGATTTCCATTTTTCCTCCCCATAATGCTCCCATGATGGCTTACGTGGTAAGAACAGCAATACTTCTTCAACTACCCAACAGCAAGGCCTACCCTGAAGGCAGTGGTGCCCAGAAGGCACCTAAGGGTAAAAGGGCTGATGACCTACAGCAGCTCTGTGCGCGGGAGCGTTCAAGCCTGTGCTCCTACCCACCAGCCGCTCTCTTCGGGCCAGCCTGGAGCTTCGTGCTGCCCAGGTCTCCTTTGAGAGCTCCACAGGTAGCAGATTCAGACTTCAATCCCGCGTTAAGCCTTCCCTGGTCCCTCAAGACTTTTCGGCTAGTTCAGGCAGGCCTTCAGGGAGTCACGAGCAGTAATTAAACATCCAGATGATCTCACTACCAGTAACAACATTTTTGACTTCTGATTTCAGGTTTGTTGGCAGCTACTGTCCTCTAAAGAGAAAATCCTGACTTCTGCTAAGCTTGTACCCAGCCAAGAGGGAAGCACGTTACTCGACTAGCATTCTCCAAAAACACCAGTGACAAGCCACGGCAACTGCAAAGTCCTTTCCAACCCGTTTGTTAACAGCGGGTTTAAATACAAGAACCCTAAACCTGCCCCCAGACAGCCACTGAGGAATTCCAGGCTATCCAGTTATCCCGGACGGTCTTTTCAGCGGCCGCCCGGGAGCGCTCTCGGGCCAGGGGGTCAGCATCGGACCCTCCGCCGCCGGCCGGGCACTGGGAGCGGGGCACCCCCTGCCCCACAGCCCCACTCCTCCCCCTTTTCCTCTTCCACCCCCCGCAGCCCTCACGGGTGGGGCGGGACGGGCCCCCCGGGCGCAGCTTCGGGCGGCGGCAGCGACCACCGCGGGACTGAGACCGGCTGCGCGGGGGCTCTGCCGGCGCCCCTGCCCGCGGGGCCCAGCCAGCCCGGCCCGGCCCGGCCCAGCCCCGTCCCATCCCATCCCGCTCCGCACCTGCGCGCCCACCCGCGGCCCGTCCCTTCTCTCACCGCAGAGCTCCTCCGGTCCCGGCGCCTCCCGTCTCGTCTCAGCCCGGCGCACCCCCGTAGAGCGGCTTAAAGAGCCGGGGCGGAGCCATGGCGGGCCCGGCCCAGCCCCGGCGGCCCTGCTCCCGCCGCGCAGCCCCGGGCCTGGCGGGCAGCCCTGCCCTCTCCGCCACGCGTGGGGCCTGACCCCATCCCCGCGGGACTCAGAGCCCGCCGTGGGGCCGGGGGGGGCCGCCTGCGCCCAGAGCCCCCCAGTCGGTGAAGCACCGTGACGGCCGCTGGGGCATCCAAGTGCGGTGGGGTGAAGGGTGTCACCCTGCTACAGACGCCCCGAGAGGCGGGAAGGCCACAGGAGGCACCTCAGCTGCAGTCTCAGACAGGACCGAACCTGTGGTTTTACTCACTTTTAGGATTTCTTTTAAATTGTAAACTTCTTCACCCTCCACAGGAGGTCGACGCGGGCACCATGACCGTGTTTCACCGGGAGCACGGGGAAAGTGTGTAGGGCTCAGAAATACGTTTCTCTCGGACGTGAGAAAGCAGGCAGGGGTGGGAGCAGGGGCCCTGGCGCATGGGAGTCTGCGGGCACCCCCAGGGGAGGAATCGGCTGTGTAGCTCCCCAACGAACCATTGCTCCAGCACGGACTAATTAGGAAGGACTTCAATAGTTTTAACGAAAGGCCAGCAATGAGGCCCATCCGCATCAGCCTGCTCATGCTGTAGAAAACAGCTCAGTGCTTGAGCTGCTTTCTAAAAGTGGCCCCATCTCCCAGGTCCACAGGGCTGTCTTGAGCTGGCTGGATACGTTCAGGATTATGCATGGGGCTCCCTGTGTTTACAGGGAGATGCAGGTTTATCTCCTCCTCTTTATTAATCAAATACCAAATCACCTCCTTGTTACCTGTATGAGTGCCAGGGTGCTCTGTTTCAGCACAGGAACGGCTTCTTCATGCGCACCAGAAACGAAGCCCAGCCAGCTGGGTGGAGGCAGCTCCTCACAAAACCTCCAGTGCAAGCACTGTACAGCGAAATGGCTGCCTGCAGGTCGGGCGTGAAATACGTCCTGTGGGACTGTTAGTGAAGGTGGCTGGACGGCGTGCAACCCGCGTTGTCCAGCGGCTGGTACACAGGGCCAAATTGCCTGTGCCACGAGATTAAACATGACCTCCATGTCAGGGATACAGATGAGAAACGTTAGCAGTCCTCTCCCCTTAAAATGTGCTTCCAGTGTGCTGCAGCCTGTGTGCTGGCACCCACAACTTGCTGAGATGTTTTCCTTCCCATTTATGATTTTCTTTTTTCATTTGCAATGAATTGTGAGTGACCAGATTGTGCGCAATTTATGAACGTCTCAGAGCCCTGATCCATGAGCAAAGCCAGTATCTATTCCTGTGGAACATGGTAGCGTTCGCTGTGAGTGAGGCCAAGAATCTGACCTCAAGCATCGTAGCAAAAATTTTAGTCTATGTTTTGAGGGAAGGAAGCAAAACGAGAAGCAGAAGTATTACCAACTGTTGTTTCAGGATTTGGAGGTTACATGAAGGGAGAGGATCTCTCCAAGTCAGACAAATAAGAAGCATATGAGTCAGAGCAGGCTGACTCCATTTATTGCGTGAAATGCCTGTGCTCTCTTGTCCAACCTGTCCCGCTCCCAGCCCTGCTGGAACTACGTGTGATGATGCTAAGTTGTTTACCATGTCTCCTCAGGTAGCCTCCAAAGCTATTAGATTTTCCCGTTTGATAACATTTCCTTCAGACTGTAAAAAATAAACAGCAGAGATCCTAAAGGGAAGAGAGTAACATTGAAGTTCTAGTTAAGTCTGATCCTAGTCAGAGAAAGGAAATTCTCACTGTGACTAAGGGGCCGTGCTGGTACAAAATAAAACACTCTTCGATGGTGAGGCACTGCTAAGTGAGCTAGAGGACAGTCTGACATCCAATAATTAATTTTCTCGTGTCTAATATTTAGTCTGTCAGAAGCAGAGCAACTATGAGGGACAGACATAAATATATCAATAAGTCCATTACTATAGGAACAATATTAAGGAATACATTACTGCAACACTTGGGAGTATCACCTTATAATGGAGGAAAACAAAAGCAAGAATGAAAACTCACCACATACTTTATTAATGAGGACTACTCCTATCAATACGTTTTATAAATATACTTGTAAGTATTCATATATATTTATTATCTATAAATACATACTTATTTTATATATAAACGTACATATTCTATCTTATCAACAGATCTCTTCTTCTGTCTCTATTTTTTCTGAGGCCATAGTTCAGAATTTTTTAAAGATTGTAGCCTGCATCCGACCCTGCCATATTCCTCCTTGCTGTCCTGCACTTCACACTGTTACCCTGAGCATCCTTCCCATTGCCTGAGCAGCCTCACTGCCCTCTTCACCCTCATAGAATCATAGAATAGTTTGGGTTGGAAGGGACCTTAAAGACCATCTAGGTCCAACCCCCCTGCCATGGGCAGGGACACCTTCCACTAGTCCAGGTTGCTCAAAGCCCCATCCAACCTGGCCTTGAACACTGCCAGGGAGGAGGCATCCGCCACTTCTCTTGGCAACCTGTTCCAGTGTTTCACCACCCTCACAGCAAAGAATTTCCCTCCTGGCTATCCTCCTGACACGACCCCATCCTTCCTGTGTTCCTGCCTAACACCTGCCGTAAATTCCTCTTTCTGACTCACTTGCCCAAAATCTCAGATGTTGTCTCCTCTCACTGGCCTGTGGAGGAGCTCCCATCTAACCACCATGCCAGCTGGGCTTCTGTAGCCTGCCAGCTTTATGTCTGGCTTCTACCATTTTGAGCTCAGGAGCTTATAATTAGGACAGTTCCGAGAAACACCATTCAAGTATATTAACAGCTCCCATTCATTTCCCCTGCTGATTCGACAGCTCTGTGAGCAGGGAGGTGTGCCTCTGTTTTCTTCTGCTTCCTTGGCCATGGGAAAGCGCACAGGCTCTACACAAAACCAGTTCTCCCTTCAATTGTAAATTTGACCCAAAGCATGTTTATCACCTCAGAACAAAATTCTTGAGGTTTTAGCTATGCCATAATATTATGTAAAAGTTGTTCTCCATGTTTCGGGGATCTGAGTAAATCATCAGCTTGTCTGACCTAGTTACTTCTCAAAAGACTTGTTGCGATCAGTGTCCTCAGGCCTTTTACATCCACTCACCTGGGATTATCTTATCCTCATTTGATCTTGTAAGCATGGTCTCACATGTCTGCTTACAGCAGAGTCAATCTGCTTGCTCTGCTGGTAATCCTTGCTATTATTTTATGTAAGTTTATTCTAGATCGTCCAGATTTTACTTTGCAGGGGGTTTAGTCATATTCTGACATTGTTTTTGTCAGACCTAGTTTTATCCAAATACTGCTACTACTGATAGAGCTCCCTTAATTATGTTCTTGAAAGAGCATAATTTAGCTAATTTTCCTATTACGAAAGGTGGTTTAAAGTTAGCATTAGAGAATACTGTTTACCAACCTTCAAGGTCAGCCACCTTGCAGTGGTTCCCATGGTACCTTGGTTAATTTCTCACTGGCCAGCCCCCAAATTTGCCCCTAGTAAAAGGGATTTTGAAGTGAGCTGCATGCAGTATCAGCTAGTGAAAAATTAGTTCATGCCCAGGCTTACCCGTATTTGCCCTATCCTGGAAGGGAATATGTGTTTAGCTAATTTCCTAATCGAAACATTCATGCATCTCAAGAGTGCTATATATTTATTCTACCATAAATATAACAATGATAAATCAATGAAGTTTGCACAAATTAATGAAAACACAGCAGACAATTCTAGAGTTTACCAGAAATTTGATTTTTTTTTGAATCAGCTCTTTAAATCCAAAGTACAGATCTCAGAGACATTCAGTATGAGAAGGCTGTGCTTTCCAAGTTCATTAATTTCTTTGTCGTTGGTTATATTCATAAATTGTTTTACTTCTAGGAAATTTTAATTCCAGGATAAAATTAATTACAAAATCCTAATTTGCCTAGTGATTATAAGAAATAGCTATTTGGGTGTCCAATAAACATGATCTAAGCTAGAATAATTTTCTGAAACCTGTAAGTATTTTCATCTTTGTTAACCTACATCTTTATATCAGTGATGCTTCTCAATATAGAAAACAATAGTCAGATTTGTGACCCTATTTGAAATCTATCCAGATCTTCCTTTTTACAGAGCATTTATTTTTTAATACTATACCTCATGATATTTGATTCCTCAGATGTAGGTACTGATACTGAAGAGTTCTCTGCTATCAAGATTTAAAACTAAGAAATAAAGAAAATTTAAACTTTTAATTTAAAGAATTTGCTTTGTTCTAAGTCATGGCCAAGGGAGATATGTGTGCTTCAATACAAGTCCTCAAAGGTATTAGGCTTTTGCAGCATCCCAGATGTTTCCCACACTGAGGAATTCTTGGTCCCACCTTAAGCACTAAAACATCTAATATTATTCACAACAAGGGTTGCAGAGGGAGATTGAACATTACCCGGATACATCACTGCTTATGTTAGCTGTACCACATATCCCACTATGATTTGTAGCTATACAAGGTCAGTAAATCACCCAGATTACTTCTGAGCAGGGCAGCATGGTTGTGCAAATGTGCCAGGAGAGCACCATACTTTGCCACACTCCACCCTTCATCCCTAGGGATGGCCCTGACCCAGTGCTCGGGGTCTGGACTGATGGAGGAGGTGGGCATTGCTTGCTGTTTGGGATGCTGAGCGACCGACCACTCCTCACTGCTGACAGTGCTCCCCTTCTCCAGAGGTTAGGGCTGGAAACGTCCTGCCTGGGAACAGCGGCAGAGGAGTGCAGAGGAGGCAGGTTGCTGGGCACTGACCACATGCCTGCAGCAATGTCTCCAAGCATTCAGTCCCCTTGCTGTGAATCCAGATTATTTCTCCCAGTATAACAGTGCCATGGGGAGAAGCTGTGAGGGAGCCAGCTGCCATATCCACTGGCCTCCTGACAGCCAGGACTGTCTCCCACCACATGGGAGGCTGTGGCTCAAACCCCTGCTGCAGCCCAAGGATTTGAACCTGGTTTTCACGTGGCCAAAGCTAATGCTGCAAATATGAAGTTGTTTGGGAGGTGGAGTCATGCAAGCTCTCTCACGCCTGGCGTGCCCCAAACGCGCCTCAGCGGGGCCAAGGGGCAGAGCAATATCTGTCTTCCAGGGTCCCACTTCCTTGTGGGCTTTGCATTAGGGGCTCTGAACAGAAATGGAGGCAGCTGTGGAGATTCCCACTGTTGGAAGTATGGGTGCTAGTGGGACTTTAAGGAAACTGAGCAGTGGGTTTTGACTCAGAGGCTTTCAGACCCCTCTCCAGCTCAGCAAAGCTTTCTGGACCCAGCGAGTTCCTGGTCCCCCAGGGAGATGGATCTGGACTCCTGCAGAGAGATCCCATTCATTCCCAGGGTTTTGCATGCAACACTTCATCCTGATGTGAGGTTTGTCTAAACCCCATAAAGATGAAAGAAACACACAGTTTGTATCTAACCCTAAATACATTTAGCAAGGTAAAGCACAGTGTAGGCTGCCAGTGTTGATGTTATCAGGTGACAACACTGTAAAAAAACAGTGAAGTTACTGTATTCAAGTTCTGAGGTTTTGAACAGAGATTTCTGAAAAGCCTAGCAAAACACGAGCTCTATTTCAGATGCCAGCTCAGCAGAATACTGATACCTGGACTAGTAATGTTGTCACCACCCTGGCAGGAGGCATAATTTAGGCTGAAAGTATTGATTTCTTCAGTAAAGCTCAATTTATTCACTGTACACTCACAAGGCCAGATTATACCTTGTGTCATGCCACGGAAAAACCTCCAGGTGAGAGCTTCAGTAATCTCAACCATGTACAAACTCTGTTGCTGACTGACAGGATTTCATTAGCACAGGACAAAATTTGAGGACCCACACAGCTTGTTCCAATAATACCGTTACTGATTTTTGAGGAGGGCAGGGAAATGTGTTTAATATTGGATTCCACTCACAGAGGGGATAGCAAGGTGAAATGGTCCGACTCTGCTGTTTTAGGAAAGCTTCCCAGCTCCATCAGGCTGCTTAGGAAGACATTACCCAAATAGCAGATTGCAGCCTCTCTAAATCCATAACATCAAAAAGCAGTGGTTGGGCTGAAAAAAGAGCCCTTATGATTTTTTTTGTCCATCGGTCCTTTTCCCTGTAATGGTTAGGACCCTAAACCCTTCTCCACCACCCCAGCACAACTGTGTGTAGCTTCTTGTCCTGATAAGAAGAGGAAGCTCAAAGGTGAGTTGTGCCAGGGCGGGATGGTGATCATGCCGTTCCCTGCCTGCCTGCCAAGGAGCACTGCTGCAGGCTCCATTACATCAGCCGTGAGCAACCTTGGTCTCGCAGTCTTGGGCCAGGGCTCCCTGCTAGCTGTTGTGAGAAAGACGAGAGTGGATGGTTTCCAAGTTGCATCGTGTTGCCATTTCATGGAGTTTCCTGCATCCTTACATCAAAGGAAAAGCTTTTCAGACTCTACAGAAACAGCTAGAGGGTGGTCAACAGTAAACCCAGCAACATGCTGATGCCTGCTAGAAACCATTGCTACAAAACATGTCTTTGGTGTCCCTCCCCCTGGCAGCACAGCATGCTAAGATGCAATGATGCCTCACCTTTCCCAGGATAGGAATGTCAGATCTAGGGAGAGGGAGTGCAAGTTTTGGCAGGAAAGCTACCCAGCCTCAAGGGGAACAAGCTATTGAGCGTGATTGGGCTGTAGCTGCTAGCATGTGTCCTTGCAGCCAGAAGTGTTATAATTACCCTAACTGTCTGCAGAGGGGCTTGATTGGATTTTACGTTGTTCCTGTTCTCATCTGAACAAAAAATGAGCATCGGACTCCTGCTTTGCAACTGACTGTAATGTCAATGACAAACACATGTCACTGGGGAGTGTATGAGCATGCTATGAAGTCTCTTTTTTCCAGCAATAGAAAGGAAGGATAGGTATACCTCATCTGATGTTGAGTCTCCTGGTGGGAGAAAGACAGCACTCTCCATAAACATGATTATGCTTCATTAACAGCCTGTTGAAGGGGAATAGGTGGCACTGGGCACCACCTTAGTCGTGCTTCTAAGACTGGATGTGGCAGCAGCAACAAGAGGCAGCCATAAACTACAGCCCACCTCTGCTGGCTTTGCCTGGAAACTAACCATCTGCAGCAGGCTCTGCCCAAAAAGCAAGGCTGAAGGTGGTTTGCCAAGGGAGATCTGTGGCTGAGAGCTCTTCCCAGCCTGCAGAGCTCCTGGTTTGGTGCGTAGCAGTTGTCAGTACCCTCTGCAATGAACTGGTGGCAGCACCGTATTTGTGTGATGGCTTTCTCCAGTGGATACGGGCTACAGGTGAGGCAGCATTAGCTCCTGCCACCAAAGTGAGTTTCCATTAGCTCTGGATGGACCCATTCCTGTCTCTGACATATCCCTGGTGTGCAGGATTCTTGGCGGCAGCTGTGTGATACAACAGTAACACCTCACATCTGTATTTCCCTATGTGTTTTAGGAAGAACTGAAGCTGAACTGCTCACCTCAGTACCATCTGAGGAGGAAAGAATACTTCATGAGTTAAATCAGCTCTTGCCAATTATTAATTAATGCATTGTCATCACTGGCTGGAGTATTTTAATTACCTCTATCACTAAATAATTATTTGAACCAGTAAAACCATGTAATAACAGTACCATGGAAACACTGATTACACGCAGGGGTTTCAGCAGAGGATGTCAAGACTCTGCGATTGTATTAACATAAAGGCCATCGTAGTGCACAGTGCACACCCAATGTGAGTTTCCCAGGAGAAACTGCTCATCTGAGATGCTGCTTTCCACCCTCGGCAGAAATATCCATCAGCCAGCACTGGCACTGGTGCTCCCCTGGTCCCTTGGCCCCACTGCTCTTTCCTACTCCCATCCATGTCCATGCTCCTTCCCTCCCATTGGCCACAGCATTAATCAGGGCACACAATGGTTCCCAGTTAAAACTAACTGCAAAGATAATTTCTAGTGGCAATGCTGGCTTTGGCTGATGGTATGACTACATCATCAGCAACAAATCATTGTAAGGCACTTCGCTTTTCTGTGGTTTCTTTGGATAGCAATTTATGACCTCCTTCCACACGCAGCGAGTAAAAACAAGCTGTGCTTAAGAGATCACGTTGGCTAGCTATTGCGCATCACACAGTCTTGGCAATGGTCCCTTTTTCTTGGCACAAATACAGAAGCAGTAGGATGCTACAGGGTGTCAGAGCCTCTTCTGTATGGTGCTGATGGTCAGCTTTCAGCACTTGGCTTATTCATTATCTTTAATGCTACATTCAAATTATGATGGCCATCATCATATAACACACACTTTGTAACAGCACACGCACTGTCCTGCTAAGATAGAGCAGTGCCTGTAAAACACAGATCTGTTTAGCTGAGAAATACAGGTGTAAAAAATCAATGCAAGAGCCAAAAGGACTCCTACAGATATTTTATCACTCGGAAAGTGAAATTCTACGGTCAGGAAAAAGCCCAAACAAGTTACAGTATTTTCTTTAATTGGATTACAAATGTCACCTTTGGAATACATTTAAAAATCAATTATTCTTTTCTCTTTGTTGTGCTGTCAGTTTGGTTTTTACACTTCATTAAGCAAGGCAAAGAAACGAGGCTGTTGTACTTCTTATTGATTCCACTTTGTGTTCAAAGTCATTTTATCTTTCTATGTGTTGGGCAACAGTAAACTCTGTTATTTCTGGTCTTCCTTGGGATGTAAATTCTTCCATACAATTAATTAAAAGATACATTCTACCATAAAAAGAGATAGAATATATGGAGGTCAGAAAGACAGCCTGGTTAGCTCAAAAGTTAAAATGGGAGAAGACATACAAACAGAGGTTGAAGGGGAGGTGTTTATTGTCTAAAAGGTAGGAATTAAAGAAGGATTTTACAAAACAGTTCTGGAGGTTGTCTTGTAGGCATAAATGGAGAGACGGTGACAGGCAGAAAGGAAAAAACATGAAACTTGGAGTGAGAAAAGGAAGCAAGGAGAACAAAAAGAGTAAATGTGTGAATGGGGCGAAAAGGATGAGTGGTAATAAGGGAAACTGGAACAGAGATAAGTAGGAAGATAATATGCAAGGTCCCAGTGGAAAAGGTCTCTGGATGAGGACAAAGAACCAACATTTAGTGCTGTTTGAGGCATGAATACTGAACAAAGGAGACAGACAGTCATCAGCATGAGAGAGGTTTTAGTATTAGGTTGAAAAAAAATTATTTAAAATTCAGAAGCTTCTAACTGGCTACTAGATGCAGAAATGTGTGTATTTGCTGTATTCCTTGCAAGTCATGGTACTGCTTGTACAGTAAGATTTATCTTTGATTTTTTTTTTCCTGTAGCAGTCCAGATGTTCAAAAGATTTAATAAACAATACATTAATTGAAATTTTAGGACTGAACGGTGATTTTTCCTTTCCACCAAAAGACTTATTCCCCTAACTCAAAATAATTTGTACTTTTTTTTCTGAGACCAAATTTCAAGTCCAAAATGTATATAACCATAAATAGCTGTATGTATATATGCATATGTAAGCACGCACATGGCCATAGTGATGTTTGTGTCATTTTTGATCCTTGGTTACACACATTATTATTTACACTCTATTATTTGTTCTGCGCATTTGAACTCAGTGCAAGTACACACCACCAGTTCAATGTAAGTCACCTAAAACTTTCCACTCTCAATTGAAAAACTGTGAATTAGCATGTTGTACCCTGCAGTTTGCCACTGTGCTTTGTGTGCACATAATGGCCTTGGTGATGTGGTTCGGAGTGGGAGGAACAGCAGAAGAGTCTTTAGGCGTTTCTGTCTCCCCGGGGCTGGCGTACATTGTGCTACAGCAGCCATGGCTGCTGGCTGTTATGCTGGTGCGGCTCTGGTGATGTTGCTGGGCTGCAAAACCCTCCTAAGAGTAGGTGAGCTCTTCATCTATGCAAGGCTGAGGCCAGATCAAGAACCTACTAACGACAGCTAAAAGAGGACCATGGATTTCAGTAAGGTCTGGATGGGCTCTCGCATCTTTTCCTTGGCCATCTTCCCCCACCTGTAAATTGAGGATAATGTTGGGATAGCCAAGCAGGACAGTAAGTTTTAACTACTGAGAGCCATCACAGCTGGTTAGTGATCCTCTCACTAAGTAAAGGTCAACATACTAATATGAAGATGAAATGCTAGGCGTTACTGTTATGGTGCTGGTCATTTAGCAAGCAGCCTTCTGTCTGCCTCTACTTCACCATATGTGGTTTCAGTCTTGTTTCTGCAGTGAGCTACCACATCAGTATTTCCAGTAATGAATTCTCAGCACGACTTGGTCCAAACCCCTCAAAAACAGCAATGGAGCAAAAGTGCAACAAACACTGAAAAATTTCAGCAGGTATTGGAGGACTACAAAGCCTTCATATTAATTTTGCATTCTGAAAGCTAACATTTCTGTTTGCTTTACAACAGAAATAAAAGAGTTTTGTTTCCAGCCTGTGATTATTTGGTGTGAATGAGGACTTTTAAAAGCCCCTTGGCATTGTACACATTCTTTCAAAACCAGCTTTTAATGTCCTAAGAATAATTACATGGGCCTGAAATTCACAACTAAAATTTGTTTTGATTTATTTACATGTAATTGTTGTCATGCAACCAGATGCTGTTTTCAAGCTGGCGTTATGTTCCCAGCAAAAAGGTTAACAGAAATCAAAAGTAGTTAGGTCTTCTAAAAAGCAGTCATTTAATGCAAAACAGAAGAGGATTTTTTTTTTGATTGTAAAAGATGTAAGGTAACATAAAACTGCTTTTCAGGTTAGCACCATTTTTACTGTTTGATGATACTTTCAGTGGTCTTCTCTAAAAATCAGAGAAGGGAATGGGGTGATTCCATTGCCTGCAGTGCATTTGGAACCTGGTGCAAAAACCAATAGGGAAATTAGCTGACAGATGAAGATTTAACCATTGGGTGAGATAGTTGCTGATAATTACACATTCAGGATAATGAATGCTAGTAGTTTCCATCAGCCTGTGGCTCTTTTGCATTTAGGGAGGACTTGCCAAATTCAGGGCATACAGCAGAAGACCTCTCATGCACAAATTGCCTCCTCTCTCACCACACTCGGGTTGCTCTTACCCATTTGGTGTTTCAGGAAAATGTTCTACCAGTTTCTTTCCTTGCTTCCAGCCCACTGGGTCACAGCTGGGAATTAAGTGCAAGGCCGGTGGGGCACTTAGCCAGACATTTTCTAGCCTGTTCGCCCACGTTTCATTCACTGTGCTGGTAGCTCAGGAGTGGGACTGTATGTGCTTGAGCAAACACTGTGTCAGCTCAGTGAGGATTTCACCACTGAGGATTGAGACCCTGCACTTGTGTCTGGATGTTTGTGGGGTGTCAGCACATCATTAGGGCCTTGTTATTTGAAATTAACTTTATAATTGGGGACACAAGGGGTTGCCCAGTTCTGCCAGTGGAAACTGTTGATCGTTTGGCTGCCATCAGGGCTCTTGTTGCTCCAGACTTGTACAACCAAACAAAGTCCTTCTCGATTCAGGAAAGTCAGTGATCCTTGGCGTTGTTTATTTTAGCTACTGTAACTTCATATGATATTCAAATCTCTGTAAATATAATCCTTTCCTCTTTTTTTCTATGCTAATCACCTCAGTAATGTGTATGGAAGTAGTTTCTAGGGGTTGCTTGCTTGCTTATGCGAACACTTCCTGATACTCATTTTGCTTTCATTGCCTCTCGGCTCCTCAAATGTAATGTATGTATGTCAAATGAAGGACATACCATGTTGACCAATCCTTTATTTTCCCCTTTGCCTAGCAGTCTTTTCACTACCTCTACCCCAAAGCCTTTGTCTGGCTTATTTTACTCCTCCTTGCCTGAGAGCAGCCCACAAGTTGGTACTGAATGCACACACATGCGTAGACACACACACACACACATACATATATATGAACATAATATTTTCACGTGGACTGTGAGGACATGATTTACATCATCTCACATCTATTGCCCTGACCTTTTCAAATAACTCATGTCAAGTTTCAGTGTTATTTTAGTTTGTCTTAGTGGCACGTTTGCAGTTGAATTTATATAGCATTTTATGGTTTGATTCTTTTCTCCCTAGTTCAACTACACTTCAGGGAAGAAATGTTGGAAAAATAAATAAATATGAAAGAAAATTATTGTGCAATATACCACTCTAATGTTAGAATTTCACTGTGTTATAAATAATTTCATGTATAGATGAAGAACAGACTTTTGATTTACTACTGTCTGTCTGAATTAGTCGTATATGGTAAATTTCTGTAAAGGGGTCATATTTGACCGAAGGTGTCTGTTATTGTTGGCATTAAGTGATATGCTTTCCAGAACTGCTAGACTACTCATGGAACTGGACCAATTTGTTATTCTGGGAGTAGATAAAGTCTTTGTTTAGCCTTCTGGCACTCAGTGTAGCTCTTAAAAATAGTTTCCTTTGTTTTGCTTCAGGTTTTCTGTTGCTCTTAAATCTGCTCTGTTCCATGGGGTTTTGTCACAGGAGACAAGGGGCCTGAGTATTAGGTGCACTCTGTCTTGGATGTCTTCCCAGAAGGCTTAATTTCAGGTGGGTGGGAGGGGGACATGTGCAGATAATGTACAATATTATACTTGTACATTGCAGTGTCAGCAGTCCGGCATTCATCTAAGACCAGCAGCTGTCACTGTTGCTGATGTTCACTAGATGCCAGATATGATTTTTATATTATACCATAGTACCTGGAGAAGTTGAATCATATTTTTTACCTCATTGTGTACAACTTGGAGTGAAATCCAGTAGAGGACTTGGGCAGTTAAAGGAGAAGCATGTTTATACCTGACTTCAAAGCTTCCTTGGTTCCTGATTTTAAGGTTGCTGGACCTGCAGGTTTACACAGACCCAGAACTGCCCCAGCTCTGGCACAGATGTCACTTCAGGGTGTGGAAGATGCCTGAGGCCAGCCAGGATCCTAAGCAAAACATTCCTGCCCCACAGCCATTGCTGTGCTTAGTACACAAGCAGAATTGTTCTCCCAGAAGTACCATTGCCAGCTTCCCTGAAGGCAACTTGTGATGCTATTTTGCATGATAACCTTGCAATTAGAGTGGTCAACAAGAGTCTGGGAAATCTGGATTTAGTTCTCTTCCCAGGTGGAGAGGATGCCAGTGGTCCTGGAGGCCTGTCCCCCTCACCAGACTCCAAGCTGCCCTGAGAGTGTGGGGCTGCCAGGTGGGTGTGCAAAAGAAGGGGAGAGTCTACGCTGCTGGGGTGAGGGGTTATCCGCCCTGCTCTTCCTTATGCCCAGGGCTGCTTTAGTTCATCACTGACGGACTGCTCCCTGTAAGAGCACCCCAGCAGTTACCCAGGTGAACAGGGACCCCAGGACTTGCCCATCAGAGGTGTCCGGCCCTGGAGTAGTACAAACACGCAGCTCCTCTCTCTCTTCCATCCACTCTCCTCCATGAACTTGCTCTGCAGGACCAGGAGTGCCCCAGCCCAGGCTGGCCCACTTCCTTGGGTACCAACCAGAAAAGTGGGACTTTGTGCCCTAGGAGTCCTGAGCAAGGACTCTGACCAGTTACTGTCTCAGCTGTTACCCATCCATCTCTTCCAGTTGTGGTTTGAAAGAAAAGCTCCATTTTCAAAAGCCATGTGTTGGGTGCAAAGCAAGGAAGGTCCCTGAGGCCAGCCCACAGCCAGGGTCCCAAGGGAATAGGCTGAAAGCTCCCTTTGCCTCCTGGTTTCTACCTCTCTGTAGTCATGCACCAAGTGTGTGGGCTGAGCGGGGCTCTGCCTGCTCTGTGTTTACTGAGGCATCTGTGTGCATCATATATACAGCCTAACTGCTGAGCCATAGGGGTCTGAGCATCTGCACTAGTCCCACATCTGTGGTCTTGATCCCAGCTGAGGCTTTTATCCTGTTGCACAGCTGGGACAGACTCCTGTGCAACTCAGGAGGTCAGTGGGATCCACTGATTTACAGTTTGGAGCACTTTACTGAATTCGGACTCTGTACTTACAGTATTTTTATTGAAGAGGTTCCCGAGAATGTTTTATGTTTGGCCAGGGCTGAAGTAAGCTCCCTGGTAAAATGCACACTTAAGGATATATCTTAAGTCCCATCAGTTCGAGTGAATCTTAAGTAGGTTCCCCTTAGAAGTTTTGCAGAACAGGACTGTGACCTCAGGACCTGATTTCACTGTCTCTGCTCAGGCTTCAGAGTTGGTGGGATGAACAGGTTGATATTGCTACACCATGGCTCAGGTCTTGGAGCTGAGTGAGGATTTCAGGCTTTGACTCTCCATGGAAGATATAAGCACCTGTTTGGATGTATAGTACAGAAATGACACTGTGCTGCCTTTCTGTACTCTCCTGCAACAGCGTGTTTTCTAGAAAGTTTAGCAGAGATGATAGACTTAGAACATTTATGCATTTGAGGCTCATAAAATAGCTTGCACTCCTCAGCTTTTGGAACTGAAGCACTTCCATATTTTCTCAAAGCAGTTTTTAAAACAACAATCAATGAAAATGTCTCCAGGAACCCAGTTTTCCAGGAGACAGCTCCTCATTCATCTTGAGTACCACATTACACTGCAAAAGGCCCAACTCAGCAAACACAAACCCACACATTTACCTTAAGTCCCAAGGGAGCCTCTCTGAGTACAATTCTGGCTTGCGTTAGCATGTGTTTGTAGAGTCTCAACACAGAGACCTGCTGTTGGAAATATTTATGAGAGTTTGATAGCATTTGTTTGGAAATGTCACTCCAGCAGCACATGGATCCTACTCCAGCCCTCAGGGGAGCAGCAAGTGGGTGTCGCTGGTGCCCTGTGCTGCAGGTGCTCTGACAACAAAAGTTTAAATTATTTTTAGAGGGATGAGAAAGAGAGAGAGCTCTGAATTTCTGCTGTGGATAAAAATATGTTTCAGCAAAAGGTGAATTTTTGTCCAACATGTGCCTGGTCTGTACAATTTAGATGGCTAAATATCAGCTTGCAGTGTTGCTTAAAATGTAGGACTGTACTATGTAGTCCTTCATCAGTGGTTGCTTGGAGGCTTAGGCATCTGGCTGATGTGAATAGTGCTGTGGCACAGGTACCTGCAGTACCCCTGCATCCCTGTTCTCCTGAGAAATGGGCTCCTGACTGCCCCCCCCCACACCTTTTGGGGGCTTTAGAGGGAGGACATGCTCCGCCATGCTTGTATATAACTCCTTCATCCTGGAGTCAAGACTTTGAAATCCCAGAGATGTTGTTTGGTTTGTTTGTCATTTGAGTGAAGTGACAGGACAGGGAGTGTTGGACGGGAAGAAGGGAGGTCGTGCAAAGAGTGCAGCAGTTAGCTCCCGGGAGCAGGCTGGTGAGCAGCATATCGATGAGGGTTTGAAAGCTACATGCGTATGCTATTCCTGGCCAGGTTCTGAAGTCTTCACACTGCTATTTACTCAAACAGGCTGTTAACATCAGAGGGTTTGTCTGTACGAGGTGAGGTGTGTACAGAATGAGTGCATGGGTATTTGATATCTCATAGTGAGGGAGTGGGCTGTAAAACTTTACAAAATAATACGTTTTAAAAAACAATTTGAAGGGCAAAAGGGGGGTGAGGAGGTGGACAGGAAGGCGGGTCTCTTACTCTATAGCTAGACTGGGTTTGTGCTGGTTTCAACTGGGATAAAGTTAACTTTTTTCACAGTACCTAGTATAAGGCTGTGTTTTGGATTTGTGCTGGAAACGGTGTTGATAATACAGCTCAGTTATTGCTGAGCAGTGCTCACACAGAGTCAAGGCCTTTTCTGTTTCTCACCCCACCCCACCAGCGAGTAGGCTGTGGGTACACGAGGAGTTGTGAGGGGACACAGTTGGCACAGCTGACCCCAACTGACCAAAGGGATATCCCAGACCATATGACATCATGCTCAGCATATAAATCGGGGCGGAAGAAGAAGGAAGGGGAGAACATTCGGCCTGATGGTGTTTGTCTTCCCAAGTAACTGTTACACACGATGGAGCCCAGCTTTTCTGGAGACAGCTGAACACCTGCCTGCCGTGGGAAGTGGTGAATAAATTCCTTCTTTTGCCATGCTTCTGTGCATGGCTTTTGCTTTACCTATCAAACTGTCTTTATATCAATCCACCAGTTTTCTCACTTTTACCCTTCCGATTCTCTCCCCTATCCTACTGGGGGTGGGAGTGAGCGAGCAGCCAGCTGGGCTTAAAGCACCGCAGGGTTTTAACACAGAAAACCATTGTGGGTACAAGAAGGCTCAGCTTCTTTTTGATTTAGTGTTTTGGCCAACTCATTGCTTTGCTTGTTT
Source organism: Strix uralensis (assembly GCF_047716275.1). NCBI lineage: Eukaryota > Metazoa > Chordata > Aves > Strigiformes > Strigidae > Strix > Strix uralensis. The sequence goes on from NC_133976.1 coordinate 43,606,422, forward strand.
TTGGCTGAGTGGCTGTAGTGGCTTGTTTCCATGGTCATCGTTGGCTCATCAGTTTTACTCAATTCTTCAGCATTTTCAAAAGGCCCAATTAAGGCCATTTCCTCGAACTTCATCATTAGGGACAGTGCTCAGCTTGTGCACTCCAATTACACGACAAGTCTGGTGCAGCCATCCCACGTTTGGGGACTTGTGTGCAGCTTCCTTTTGTGGAACTGGGATTTCTTCTGTCTGTAGAAGAAAAGTTTTCTATCTGACTTGAATTTCCCCAGGCCTAGAGTGATGCCCAAGAGTAAACTGGAACCTGGGTTTCTTTTATCTCCAATAGATCTTCACAAACATCTGCCATAAAGGGGGCTTTGAATTACTGGAGCAGGGGCAAATGACATCCCACCAGGACACTCCGTAGTGCATGGGAACATTCTGTAATGCATAGGATTTGGGTCTTAATTTGAGGTTTAGCCAAAAGAAAGGTGTCAAAATATTGATCTTTCCAAATTGTACGCAGCATGTGTTAGAGCTGGCTACTGAGATTTTACTTCAGTCTGCATCAAGATTGCTGATACAAGTCACTAATACAAATATTACTGAAAGATTCATTTTTCTCCTCTAGTGTGGCTGCTACTGCTCTGGAGTTTTCAGTTTCCTATTTTTTCCTGAATATTACTTACCAAAAATACACATTAAATGGGTTGCCTTTTTGTCTGTCTAGATATGTATCTAGATATATCTGACACAGGTGTGGTCAGTGATGTTTATTGAACAAAGCTACAGCCTGAGTCAAAGTCATGCCAAATTGCAAGTGTGCATTCGTTATACATTTTAACAGGAAAGTAATGTTGAAGGAATACAGCTACTGTCCTACTTACCTGGCAATGGATGCCTTCTCCCACTTGAAGATTTCCTAGTATCTTATTTTTGTGGGGAAATGAAATGTATTACGTTTTTAGATTGGATGAGAGGTGCACGGACATTTTCATATTTGCTCTGGCTGTAAACATTACTCCTCAGGAAATTTGGATCAAAGAGCAGAAATGATGCTTTACCTTTGCTTTTTTTCTTAATGAATTAAACAAGTTATTTTCTCTTGTCCTGGGCTCTGGCAGACCTCAAATGCAGGAATGACAGCTGTTTCTCAGTAATAGATCCCTTCTCTCTTTTTCCCTTTTTCCAGCTCACCTATTTGTTTCAAATATATCTATCCATTTCTCTAAGTACTTGCAACAAGGTTTAATTGCAAATACTGAAAAATTCTCTTTCAGATAGTAGCATAGCTAGGACTGGAAATTCAGATTGGCCCAAGTTGTGCTGTACGAGCAATACTTCTGTTACAACAAATCACTTAATTTGCAATATTTTAAACAAATAAACAACCAAAGTGATAAATGCCATCCTTTTACAATTTTTCTCAGAGAAGACTATTAAAAAAAGACTTGATACCTTTATTTTTAATTCAGTACTCATCTGGGTTCAGTTCTGAGTTGTGGAGAAGCTGGATCCTACTTGTGTCTCTGCTATCCATTGCAGCAAGTCACCTCAGCCTGAAGCACTGAGGGTTATCTCACATTAATATGTTGATATATGCCCAGGACCACATGTACCTTCCCCACGTGCTGTGTATGAACACCGTGTGGTGAATAAATGCTGGTCCAAGCATTCCCATCAGATGCAATCATTGACAGATGTCAGGTTTCGGATGAGGTAATGTATTTGGGCTTCCCTTTGCATTCATGAAACAAGCTTTTGCCTTTGGAAACTTGAATGAGAAGTTCATTTGCTGGTAGATTTTCATATTGAATAAATGAATGCAGGAGGGAAGGGAAAGTAAGTACAATAGCAGATGTAGGTAAGGGGTTTATAGCCCAGAAGGAGCAATGAAAGTTTTAGGATGTGAACATTTTTCCCCACTGCAGTGTTATGACCCTCATATATTGTGAAAGGGAAGATGATTACACTGTAGCTGTGTTACTATAATGTTATAAAATGGATGGGATGGTATCTTTCAAGGAGACTATCAAAGGATTCAGTAGCATGGATAACTAACCACAGATTTCTCTGCATGACAAGACCAAGTTGTAATAACAGCTTGGGAATAATGATGCTATATTTTTCCATTAAAGAAAGTTTTATTTCTGGAACCTTGACAGATTTTTAAAGTAACATAGACTTCTTACCACTGAAGCCCACATCTTTATTACAAAGCCAAACTGTTCTCTCTGAAACCACATTATGCATGTTGTAACAGTACTCTCCCACAGACGATGAACACTTAGAACATATTTTTCCATGTGAATCATCCATTCACTTAAAAATAAATTCTCTTATTAAACAAAATACAACCATGTGACAAGTTTTGTAGGTTTGTATTCCATCTCTCCTTTTCATTAGACTATTAACATTTTATTGCTGTTTCAAATAATTTTCTGATGATTGCATCATTTTTCCTCTTTACCTCAATCCCCACCATTTTCTTTTCAACATAATATAAAGCAGTTTCCATCCTCACTTTGTTGCAAGCACACCTAGGTAAAATAAATGACCAAGAACTGATCCTGCAGTGAGATGAATGCAAATAGGTCTGTAGTGCTCCTTGAAACCAGTGATCACACAGCTGCACATAAAGTTGCTGCATTTCTCTGCTGGATAAAGCCCTTAAAGAGAAACAAAGCCATTATTACAATCCCTGGCACTGATCACTGAATAAAGCAGTGTCTCATAAATTTTTTTACTTTCCTTCAAAACTAGAAGGTTACAAAGGAGCATGAAAAGCATATGTTGTTGTTGTTGTAAGGCTGGCACTCTGGGTGAGCATCCATCACCAGATGCTATATCTTGCCACTGGTGATATGGCTTTTCATGGATATTATATGTCCATTTCACAGCCCCAGATAAAAGGTAAACAAGATCCCAAGTTCCAGGAGTGATTTGGTTTGATAATTGTTCTGCTGCTTGCTTTGTGCAATTTACTTCTATAAATACACACTAGGGGAATCATTTATCTAGTGTACCATGGCACAGTAATTTCCTATGTAATTTCATCCAATTGCTGCAGGAACTCATTTGAGCAATTGTTAATTAATCATTAACAATCATTAACTTCAGGTAGCAATGATTACTAATCAAGATTTCCATGCTGCATTTTTAATTTCTGAAGGTTCATCATTAATCAAATTAGTAACATTTTTTGTTATTTGAGGAAAAGAAACAGTATGCAACCCATCCATTCAAAGGAACTGTTAGTAACATCTTTGCCTTTAAAATCATTGCATGCGTTCATTCTGGCTGTTGTAAAAGTCAGAGGCTTTTTTGCTGCATAAATTACTTGAAAATACTTTGCCGTTTAAACTAACAGTGCTTTCCCATTGTTCATGCTACTGACAATTATGCTCTTAGGAACAATGATGAAAGTAGTGACACCACTCCAACTATTTCCCTCATGGTTAATCTTTGCCTCATACCTTATGGCTTTGGAAAAAAAACCCCAGCTATTTGTAATACTTTTAATGCCACCTTTTTCTCAGTGATGTACCTAATAATAATCTATTTTTCTATTAGTGTACCCTTACGGCCCATCAGCACTATGCTTGCAGATGAGGTAGATGTTGCTGCATCAAGACTTTGTGCAGCTCTGCAACAGATGAACATTTAATTCTAATTTTCTCTCACACTCCAGTGACTTTGCAGTGTCCTCTTGGAAAGGAGAGAGTGGCACAGTCCATGGGTGACATGCACATGTAAACCTTCCCTTAGGAAGAAAGGCCAGCCAGATGTCTCTGCTCTCCTTCCTCCATACCTTTACCTGCCTCCTTGATAGCAACGGTGATGGGAAGGAAGGAGCAAGGGTGGAGTGCAACTGCAGCTGGGCTCCACCACATCCTCAGCAAGGACTTAATGTTCTGTAGCTGCACCAGCCAGCCCCCATACTTCCAGTCCCATGTGGGGCTTCAGGTGACCACATAGGAGAAATCGGACTTGGGGAGTCAAAGATTTCCCCTTTCTGAGATGCAATGGAGAAGCAGCCTAGAAGTTGCCATGTCTACAGCGAGATGTTTGCAAGCACTGGGAGGAGAAGGTCAACAGGCTCCCATAACTCCTGGCTCCCGGCTCAGCACCAGCAACCTGGCCTCAGACAAGAAACTCCTATGTGTGTGCCTTCACTCGGGCCAGAAAAAAAGGGGTAATAATTAACTCACAGGGCTGTGTAGTACCTGAACAAGAAAAGAGCAGCATATTTGAACAGCACCTCCATCCAGCAGAGCCTACCTCAGCAATGCCCAAGCGAGCTGCAGGAACCTGCCAAGCTGGGGCTCCGCTTATCAGGGTGTGACCCACCAGCCTGGGGATGGAGAGATTAGCTGCTCCTGTCACTGCTGTTTACTGAGATAAACTGCTCACACACTCACCTCAGAGGGAGCTGTAAAGGATAAAGTTGGCAAATCAATTCTCTTAATGGTGAAAATGCTATTGAATGGTGCTAACTTTTTATCATTGCTGCTTGCTGCACAAATACTTGCTGTTATATTTATTATTAAAACACATTTCCCGTAGAGCTGCAGATAGTGAGACCATGAATAGTATTGGGCTGAAATCAGGGTGATCTTATTTCAAGGAATTCCAGAGGAATGAACAATAATTTGCCACTAATTGCAAAGAAGCTTTGATAAAAACTCTGAACAGATTCCCAACAGCGCATATTTTCCAGAGCCCGCCTGGTAATTTTCAATAAAACCCAAGAACAATATGACCATTAACTCTTATGTTAAATGTCATCCAGATTTGTTCATATCATTCTTCACTGCACTGCTTCTTTTCTATGCATGTTTTCATAATTTATGATGTGTGGCCACATTTGGAGTCGTTCAGTTATACATCCATGGAAAAACGTTAGATGAAGGTCAAGTGAAGCTCACAAGGGATAGATGATTACCTTTCCCATTTGACTCTTCTTTAAAAAGTACAAAAGTTATCTTCTAGTTTGCGGCTTCATTTGTAGACAGATTGGATCTGCACAAACCCCTTCCGATGTGAAGGTTTAAATATGTGCAGTAGACACTTTTTTGAAAAGAACAAGGTCACAAGCAGTGATAGCATTTGGATTGCATGGTAAACCACACAGTGATGGCTTGTGGCAATGTCTGCAACGCTGTGCATGTGCACTGCTTCCTCGGTGAGTCTGCTGGAGACAGAGAAAGCGATTTCTGACCCTGGACTGTGCAGTGTGGAATCGGGCAGGACATCTGCCTGTGCCCTGGAAGGTCTGTTGCTGCGTTAGGAGGTTATCAGTGGAGGCCTGATTCAAGACCCACTGTGGTCTTTGGAGACTTGCACTGACCTACTGAGATTTTCTCTTTGTGCTAGGGCATGCTCAATAACGTGATATGCTTGTTGAAAAAAACCCCGCATTTTCATGCTTGACTAGTGCTGCTCATGTTGTTTGATGGCTGTAAATGTTCAGAAAGTTACCAGATATTTGTGAGGCTGAAGGCTTCCCAATTGTAACAATACTGTTCCATTAATGTGAACACTTATACAAGGTACAGATTGTTTTTGCTTAAATTTATTGCCATTTAAAGTTCCAATAGCAGTAATCAATACCAGATGACTCAAGTTACTGGCCAGACAAGAAGACTGATGGTTGATTGAAACAATTTTTAATACCTCAATGGAAAATTAATTGTTCAAATTATTCAGCAAACATTGCAGATTCACAGACAGTTAGAAAATATTTTGAATATTTTTTCATCATGAAAGATCTATGTCTATACAGAATATTATTTTAAATTAATATTTCAACTGGCTCATGTTTAATTTATTCTGTGTAGCTGGACTGATTTTGTCCTATTGACAGAGGAAGTAACAAATGTATGAATGTGCTCCGATTCCCCAATTCCCTATTTAATAAAACATATTAAAAAATTAAGAAGAAGCTTTAAGGCACGTCCCACTGTGTGGTTAGTTCTCTTAAAAAGATTAACAGACTTTATGGCATCTCAGTCCTAGCTGTGCTGGGATCCCAGCTGCTAGCTGTTGAAAGGCTAGGATCTCCCCTCACGTACGCACAAGTCATTAAAAATATAATTGTTGCTATTTTGAGTTGCCTAAATTAGGAAATGTCCTGGTATTGCCTAAACTGGGAGATGCACATGATATTCATTAGGCAAAGTCCATTGCTGACATAAAGCCACAGAAATGCAACTAACTCTGAAGTTCTAGAAAGGCCTTCAGTACAAGACGTCTTATTTCAAAAATAAACATATCAGCTATTATATTTTTGTGTTGAAATGCCAAAGGATAGTGCAAATCATATCCTCTGCATCATACAGTGTACTTGCTAACCATGTAGGTAAGGTTTTTTCCCTGTGCTCTGCTTTAAGGTGCCTCTCCACCTCATGACTTTGGTGTAGCCACCACTCTGTTCAACAATATGTCAGACTGAAGGTACCAAAGGGACATTTTGAATGTTTGAGTCTTTCTTACAATTTAAATGCACTCTAATTTGAAATACTGAACAGTGTCAGATACTGGTGCAGTTTCGCTCAAAAATAACCTGCAGCTTGTTATGCAATGAGGTCTCCTCGAGAACTTTTGTCTGGAAGAAAATGGCTTGTACCCTGTGGTGGTTTAGTCCCTGCCGGGGTCTGAGACCACGCAGCTGCTGCCCCTCCCCCACAAAGGGAGTGAAATACAAAGTCCCGAGACTGAGATAAAGAGAGGTTTAATACAACAGTGCAACAGTAACACAACAAACAGCAACAATAACAATAACAGTGATAACAATGAACAGAGCAAAGTATATACCGATACAGCAGTGAGAGAACCGACTGCGCCAACCCACGCAGATCACCGATTCTTCCCGCGCTTGCGCCCGGATGTGACGTCAGCATGGGATATGAATAACACGGCTAGAGCTTCCCCCCCACTGCTGGGGAAACTTAACCCTATCCTGGTTAAACCAGGACATACCCAAGCAAAGCACTGACAGTTTGCTGGGACATGTTGGCCTAATTTTTCTATGGACGAGAATGTGACCAGGTATAGCAACAAGCTATACCAAGAAAGAACAGCGTGCTCTTCCTGGGGACAGAAGTTTTCCCTCTGCGTTAAATTACGAAAATTGGTTTGTGGTCTATAGCTGAAGAGCCAGGGTGTCCCTCTGGCTTCTGAAAGCTTCTTCCCAGGTGGATGTGCCAGATTTCACTGAGCACTTCAACATTCAATTAAATGATAACTCAAGTTTCCTAAAATACCTGAAACTCTGGCGCAGACACTCTCCACATACTTGATCAAAGATGAGTGGCTTACCCGAGGGATCAGCCAAGCTAAAGACTGAATGCTTGAAAACTGGTGCAAATGTTAGCAACTAGTCTGTTTAATAGAAAATCCATTATAGATGCAATTCCAGGGTCAGGCACAAAATAAAGACAGCACAGGTAGGACTGTCAGACAAACTCTGGCAAATCTGTTGGGCTGAGAGGGGCAGAGCCTGTGCATCAGCTTCCCCCGTTCTCATTGCAGCCTGTTAGTAGTCTCTGCCATCAAAGACAAGCGGTCAGTGAGGTACTTATTGAACTGGAGTGGTCAAAGTGCAATTACATATTGTTATTTGTCAACTTTAGTCTAATAATAGAAAAAACAAACAAACAAACAAACAAACAAAAACCCATAATAGAAACTACAATTAAAGAAAAACCCGGTTTTCATCCAGACAAATTCCAAATCTACCTCTGAATTCTCCTACAGTCAAAAACCAAGCAACCCAGAAAATGCTTATCCTTTCAAATATTTATGCTAAAAAACATGAATAACTGAAATTTGCTAATTTATGTCCTTCTGTGTAATAAGATATTTTTAAATTTCTCCTTTCTGACAACTTTATGGAGAAGCTGTAATTTCTTTTCTCCCTCGCTGTGCTTTGCAAAGGCACATTACACTGCAACATTTAAAGCATGGGTAGAGTTTGACAGTACTTCATACATAATGTACTTTTCAAGAACAGAATAATAAATGCCCAGGAAATTGCTATTTTTTCTGTTATTGTCCATTAAATACGTGGAAAGAAAAAAAATACTCTGCAAAGTTGCTAAAAGATCCACCAGCCCAATCTGTTTTTTAAACACAGAGGAAACTTCAGCGACATGATTTCTGCAAGTAGGAAATTTTGAAACTAAGAAAATTTCATTTGCAAACCACTGTTATAATTTGCAACTTTATTTATACTTTGCCTTCTATTCTGCAAATAAGTTTTCCATACTTTTGTCCTAGTTTTAGGTGTTCCATTTCAGGCCAGGCAGATGTTGTAAGGCCAAAACCTCAGTTGTCATTAGATTTATGAATTAGTTTTGCTACAATAAAGATCTATAAAAGAAGTGAAGCAATCTGATATTTCTGCTATAGGAAACAAATATTCTTCTATATAGTCACAAGCATATTTTTTTTGTTGTTTAACGATAATATTCTGCTCTTTTCCTGATTTACATATTTTGGCCCTTCCGAATACCCTTCATCTTCCGATTAGTTTCCCCATTACATGTACAATTAAAGACAAATCAGATTATGGTGATTAGCATATATTATAAACCATTTTACTAATTTCTGAGGGCATATTCCTACAAGGGATAACATAGGAATTAGAAGGCTAATTAGGCCAAAATTACCTTTGCTAATGGATCTAAGCAGTAGTTAAATCCTTTAACGAAAGAGACATTTTTGTGCTTTGGATGTTGAAGGTGTGATTCTCAGGATCCAACATTAGGAATAAATCCATGGAGTTTCAAGAAGATTTACAAAGGGCTCAGCTCCAAAACACCTGAACTAATTCTCTGAAAATCTGCTACCATTGGATCTAACTGTGGTTGCTTAAGACATTCATAATATTGTAGAAGTCTGAGGGGAGAAGAAATCCCTCTCTGTGAAGTACAGCTCTTCCCACTGTTCTTGGGGCTCAGGGGAAGAAAAAAGGTTTGAGGAGCAAATGCCAAATTTTGCATGCGGTGTGAGGGTATGGTCAAGCGAGAATGATGGCATCCTGCCAGTGGGGTTGATGAAGGGAGGATGTGTGGCCATGTGCTTGCCCCTAGCCTATTGCCCAGGCAAAGAGACCTAGCGTTGCAGTGGGTGAGGAGCTGATGCAGGGTTGTGGCCAAAGCATCAAAGGCAGAAACCTGCAGTGGAGGGATGCCCTGTGCCTGTCTGTCCATGTTGTAAGTGCAGTGGTCCCACTCCCTTTTTCAGCAAGAAAATATACTGAATTCAGGAGCAGTCATTGTAACAGAAGAAAGCATCTCTAGGTGTTGAAGCACAAGCCCAGGGCTCAGCACACCCAACGTGATTTGCAGCCACAGAATGGGTACACAGCCTTTGAAGGCTGGTTAGTCCCAAACCTTTACGTGCATTTGAGTTCTTGCCTCTCCTTTGAATTAGGAAGCAAAATACCTCTGAGAGCTCCGATCTCAGTATCCCTGTCCTAGAGTCTCTTATCTGTAAAGGGTAAAAAATAGTACTTTCTACTTCAGATATGCTAAGTTTGCTGAAGAGGGAGGAGTGGTTCAATGATAGAAATGAAAGGGCATAAAAGTACCTAAAATCCACTGAATAAGGGCTGCCGCAGCTATTGCAGGCACAGTCCTTCCCCAGGCTTGGAAGTGTAATGAAGTGGCACTATTCATTAGAGGCTCCCTTCCCTCCAGTTCTTCTCTGGGATAGATATCTGTGCTCAGCCTGGAACAGAGTGCTTCTTCCCCTTGTTCTTCATTGGAATGTATATTTGGAATTTCACAGTCAAACTGTTCCCGTTTAACAGCTCTATTTTCAGATGCTAATTACCTGCTGAAACTTTCAGCCTCTGAGCTGAAGCCTTCCAGACCAGGTTTCTGCCCCAGATTAATTTCATTTAAATGTGTAAGTAACAAAGTCCAGCTATTCTTGTAAACAGGGAAAATAGTCTCCCTTCATGTGAAGGAAAAAAAAAGAAAGTGATGGATTGTTTTGAACAGCTTCAATGTTGAAATGGGTGGGAGCAAGAAAAGACTGAAACATTATAGGAAAATAGTCATTGGAGAGGTGATGAGCCTTTTGGTGTTCCAGTGAAGCTAGCCAAGCTTTGGGGATGATAGCTTCCATATGCACAACTGGTTTGCACAAACATTTCCCCATATTCTACATAAAATGAGGCAGTGCTGGGCATGGTGGTACTGTTCTTTGTGCACACTAAAATACCTCCCTAGCTGGCGAGGTGGGCTGTACCTCCATCATTCTGCAACACATGAAGGTATGGGAGGAGTGAACACATAAAAGGAAACAAGCTTTAACATGCAAAGATGTCCATTGGGGGTGATGGGGTTTGACCTGTCCAACAGCTGGGTAGCTTTTTTCTTAAAAAAAAAAAAAAAAGAAAAGACCTACTACTGCAGTCACTGAGCATGTGTGTATGTGTGTGTAGGCTGCTCCTAAATGAAACCTGGCTTAGCTGACTCCAGCCTATGCGCATCAAGCTGTCGAGATTGAGGCAGTATACAGGATCGGAGAAAATGAATTATACATTTCAAGAGGAGTATTTATGGACTTAGAAACTGAAAGGTCTGCAGAGAACAGAACTAAGCAAAAGGGGTAGAGGGATTTTTGGAGGAATTGAGGCATATAAGGGGCTTGTAGCTGTTTTTCAAGTCTATCTCTAGTACAGGAACAGTGTTGTTTGCAGACTATTGTCTCTCATTAAAGGACTTGGGAATCCCAAATAGACCAATGGGACTAGCTGTAAACTGCTGTTAATAAAAGAAGCAGTTTTCAGTGAGTGTCACTGGCAAAAGAGTCTTGAGTTGGGAAATTTTACTTCATTTAATTTTTTTGCACATTAACATAAAATTTTAATTACTGATTTGGATATTGAGGAAAAGAGGACACTTAAACAAACACTTAGGGAAACACCTTTCCTTTCCATTTCTCAGACTCAACTTAAGCCAGACACCTCCCAAACCTCAGCTTCCCTTGTTTCCACCAGCCTTCACACTCAGTCCCTCCCAGCTTCTCTGGTGAGGTGATGGGCAGCGCTGGATGGTGGGTCTGTGCATAAAGGTTTCTTTCAGCTGCTCTCTTCTGACTTGTTTTCCTTTGTCCACCAGATACAGGGGTGTTAATGCCCTGGCATGGGTCATGCATGGCCACAATCCCTCTGAGGCACCTCCTCTGGCACAAAGCAGTTCCTCCCAAGAGTGCATCTCCAGCCATGTCCCCAGCAATGTCCTCCCACGTGTGTCATCTGCCTCCTTTCAGGTATCTCCCACCTCTGAGTCTCCTCCTGCCCTGCGTCTCTGTCCCTTTTCTTAATCATGCTGGAGGGAGGTGCTGGGGATGCCTCAGTGACTGGGACTCTGCCTCATGCCCAGTACAATGAAAGAAATAATGAAACCTGTTGAGACAATGGCGTGTAAGAATCAATTTTCCTGGAGGGCAGAGTGGCCCAGGGTCCTACTGACAACTGAGAAAGCCACAGGCACCTCTGTGTTAGGGAGACCTTGGGGCACTGGCAGCTGGTGGGTGCTGCCACGGAGGGAAGACTAAGGTACAAAATGTGAGCAGTGGGTGCAGAAGAAATGGAAGGGAGGTCAGAGCTGAGCACACGAGTTACATGGCCATGGTTTGGAAAGAGGAGGCAATGTTCCCTGGTGCCCAGCAAGCCGTATGTCTGAAATTGGTGTGAGCACCCTGCCTGATCAGTGAGCTGTGGAGGGGCTTGGGCTGGCAGTCCAGCTCTGGGAGCCTGTGGTAGGACATCCAAGTTCGGGAGGAGTGAGGGGTTTAGGTTATATTACGCCCTTCCTTTAAGCATTTCCTTTTGGCTAACTCAGGTTTCTGCCTCTTACGATTCAACGTTGTCGTAGTCAAGGACTGTAAATCCTTCTCTGGGAGGCAGCCAGCTGAAAGCTGGTCACCACTGCAGCGGCTGTCTTTGTGGCTTTAGGTTTGTTTGCCTGTTCAAAAGACTCTACTGACAGCTCTGTTCCATATATGGCAGCCCACATATCCAGTTTTTGTGGAAAAAAAAGCTAAATCCCAGCCAGAATTAGGTGAACGTTGTTATGCACACTATCACTGGGCAGGACTAAGGGGCTGTCAAAAAAGAAAATGCTGAGAGACTCCTGGGGATGTAAAGGAAAATTGCCTTAAGTAGGTTATTGTTTTGTATTCTGAGCATTAAATGGACGGGTTCCCTTCAATTTTCCCTGGCCATTGTTGCCGTTCAGCACCTGTGCTTCCTCTTCAGCACAAAGTCTTCCTACAGGCTTGTACAACAGTTTGGCTGCTGGTGCCTGTGAGCCTGGTGGTAGCCCTTCGGCAATGACATGAAACAGTCATAAATCACAGCTCAGGCTGAATCTCCAGAGCAGCTCTCACTGCTCACCTGCACTGGGTGTAAAGCCTTGCCACCAAAATTACCCTTTCCTCTTGGAGAACTCCTACATTGAGGCCTGGTCTGGCTGGCATGAGAGGAGCAGCTAGAGACCTTCTAACACACATAGTGCCCAACCTTTCCTAGCCCTGCCTGACTGGGCTGGGGCCTGCTGTTGTTTGGTTGATCTATCTCTTTGTCCTTGTCCTCTGAGTTGTTCTTGAACTTGAGATAACTGGACTTGTCCACACTGTCTGTCCATAACCATCACTGCACCATGTATTTCATTTTGCTACAACATTTACTTAACCTCAGGAAGGTTTTCTGTTAAGGCAAGCCCTAGGAGATAGCTTGAGTAAGCTCAAGTGAGTGTAATTTTGATTGCCTTGGGAAGAAAGGTTTGCTGCAACATAACATGCAACAATTTATAACACTTTTCTTCCCTGTGGCATTTATAGAATATGCAACCATAAAGAATTGCAGACAAATATAGAATTCAAGACACAACGAACTTCAATTAATAATCTGGAGGAATTTATTGTGGGGGAATCAGTGGGAGGTGAGAAGCAGAGCTTTTCCCTGTATTTCATTTTCCTTAGCCGTATGTCACAGTAGCTGTCTCTCAGCTTGACTCTTTCTCACAAGCATGCTCAGATGCAGCTGGAAGCTGGCTAGACTGTGATGAATGGTGCCAGACCTCTATTGTTTGGCTGAAGATGTGGTTTTGCTTTAAAAACAACTGTCCTCCAAGCTTTCCATTCTCTCTGAGGTCCAAGAAAAGTTCCCAATGAAGCAGGAATCATGGGAAAGGTAGCAATGTAATGAGTGTAAATCTACCATTACTCTGAGATCATCTCTTTAGGCTGAAAGATGAAAAAACTCAGAAGCATTTCCATACCTGGGTAAGTATTACCAATGAGCCATTGCTAGAACATCATGCTCCAGGACAGAGCTTTCACCAAAGATCAGACAGACACTTCTGGTTGTGTATGATCACAGCCGGCTGAGAGCTCCAGCTAGGCTTACACTAGAAATGTTGGCTGCAACAGGAATGTTGGCTGGGGTAGAGGCATGTGTTTTAATACAGAAGATCCGTGCCAGCAGCAGCCGTAGTTTAGATGCAGTCATGCTAACTAAAAGTGCTCTTGCCAGCACAGCGTATACAAAGTATAACAGCAACAGAGACTCCCTTTCCAACTCTTGGCATCTACTTGGGGAACTGAACTAGAAGCATCTGCTGTTCCTGTGCAAGCTGAAGAGCTGAGGCCTTTGAGGTGGTGTTATCCTCTCTGGACTGGGCATAACATGTCTGCCAGGGAAAGGTGGCTATGGCTTCTGTCCTGAGCACAGCCCCAGAACTCAGCAGTTCTCACTGGTGGAGCAGGTTGCACCTTCAAACAGGGAAAGGCTTTGGGTGCAGAAGGAGCTGGTTCCTCCTGTACACTGGGGATTGCATAGATGTGCCTGTACCAGTGTCTGGTCTCTGAGAGCTCAGATCAGGCCTAATCCTGATTATTGATAAGTCTTTATAAAAATCCTACTATGAGCCGTAAATCTTGCTAAACAGCCACTTGGCAAAAATCGTGACCAGCTGGCTCAAGCAGGCTAAGCTAACTGGTACCGACGATTTTTTCAAACTGAGCACCCTCAAGGCCCTGCAAAATGCGTCCACATCGATATGTTCCCAGAGTCAGCAGAGTGCAAGAGCCAAAGGGCTCTTAGGTAGATGAGATTTTGGCTTTGCTTGGGAACTAGACACCCTGTAACAACCGCTTACCTTGTTAGAGGCTGGCAGGTGCCAGTGGGAGGGAATTTATGTTCACTAGACAAATACAAATTCCAGTGAGGAGATTAAACTTGTAAGAGTATTACAGAAAATAAACATCCAGGTTAGGAAGAGAAGCTGCAGAACCAGCGCTAAGTATAACCATTGGATCCTTAGACCTCAGACAGCAAAGAGTGTTAATGGATAACTTGATACCCAAAGTGCTGAAGAAAACCTCAATAGTCCATTTGAAAGGCGTTACAGTGTGTGCAAGATAAAGAAGGAGGCCAACAAACACAGCTGTGTTGGAGGCACTGAGAGTGATTTAAGAGACAGGAATAGGATCCGAAAAGCTGTTAAGGCTATGGGAGACCCTGTTTTCAAGAGTAATGGGATTCTGATTTTCCCAACCTGAGATGCAGGATACAAGCAGCACAAAGGGAGTTTATTCTTAATGAAAAATTAACCATTTAAGTATAAAGAAGCACAGACAGAGCCCTTATTTCTATTATACTCAGTCATTTTCCTGACTAAAGCATGTGCTTTTGGGAAGGAGGAGGATGATAGGGCAGAGAGTAAGTCCTGCCAGACCTTTATTTGAGAAGCTCACACACACACACAATAAAAGCACATTTCGTATCATTACAGATTATGGGGTAATGAATGGCTGAACTACCTAGACAGAAGGACATGGACACTGCCAGGACACTGATACTGGTAAAACAGTTCCATGATCATTGAAGTCTGCACAATAGGCCTAGGTGATTATGGCCTTCCCTTCTCAAGAGAGGATAAGTTCTTACTCCTTTTTACACCAGAGATCTTTTTTCTTGTATGCATTAGAAGTAAATGCATACATTCTTATATGTATCCTTTTAAGAGTGTGATTTAATATGGTATAGGAGGCCTGGTTCTGCACCACATCGGTGATTGAAATCAGAGGGAAACAAAAATGAACAAACAACTTCAATGACTTCTTGGGTTTGCAAGCTTTTTTATTTATTTATTCTGTTAACTTTGCACAAGTGGAAATGACTACAGAATGTGCAAGGCCCCAAAAGCTGCAGTGCAGTAAGAAGTCAGTGTTACACTTTCATAGGTCTCTATATTTTAGAGCTTTGCTCTAAAAAGAAACACTTCATCATGGAAACTATGTTAGGGCACATGGAAAATAAGGAGGTGCTTGATGACAGCCAACATGTCTTCACTAAGGGCAAATCGTGCCTGACAAATTTGGTGGCTGCCTATGACAGGGTTACAGTGCTGGAGGATAAAGGAAGAGCAACTGACATCATCTACCTGGACTTGTGCAAAGTATTTGACACTGTCCCGCATGACATCCTTGTGTCTAAATTGGAGAGATGTGGATTTGACAGATGGACCACTCAGTGGATAAGGAATTGGCTGCATGGTCACACTCAAAGAGTTACAGTCAACAGCTTGTTGCCCAAGTGGAGAGCAGTGATGAGTGGTGTTCCTCAAGGGTTGGTATTGGGACCAGTGCTGTTTAACATCTTTGTTGGTGACATGGACAGTGGGATTGAGTGCACCCTCAGCAAGTTCACTGACGACACCAAGCTGTGTGGTGTGGTTGACACGCTGGAGGGCAGGGACATGCCATCCAGAGGGACCTGGACAGGCTTGAGAGATGGGACTGTGCAAACCTCATGAAGTGAACAAGGCCAAGTGCAAGATCTTGCCCATGGGTCGGGGCAATCCCAGGCACAAATACAGGCTGGGTGATGAGTGGATTGAAATCAGCCCTGCAGAGAAGTACTCGGTAGTAGTAGTGGGTGGAAAACTGACTATGAGCCAGCAATGTGTGCTCACAGCCCAGAAGGCCAACTGTAATCTGGGCTGCATCAAGAGAAGTGTGGCCAGCAGGGCGAGGGAGGTGATTATCCCCCTCTACTCTGCTCTTGTGAGACCCCACCTCGAGTACCGTGTCCAGCTCAGGGGCCACCAACATAAAAAGGACATGGACCCGTTGGAGCGAGTCCAGAGGAGGGCCACAAAGATGGTCAGGGGGCTGGAGAATCTCCTTTATGAAGACAGGCTGAGAGAGCTGGCGTTGTTCAGTCTGGAGACGAGAAGGCTCCGGGGAGACCTTAGAGCGGCCTTCCAGTACTTAAACAGGGCCTACAGGAAAGATGAGGAGGGACTCTTTATCAGGGAGTGTAGTGATAGGACAAAGGGTAATGGTTTTAACTGAAAGAGGGTAGATTTCAATTAGATATAAGGAAGAAACTATTTCCTGTGAGGGTGGTGAGGCACTGGAACAGGTTGGCCAGAGAAGTTGTGGCTGCCCCCTCCCTGGCAGTGTTCAAGGCCAGGCTGGACGGGGCTTTGAGCAACCTGGTCTAGTGGAAGGTGTCCCTGCCCATGGCAGGGGGGTTGGAACTAGATGATCTTTAAGGTCCCTTCCAACTCAAACCATTCTATGATTCTATGATCATGTAAATCCCTGACTGTTCTATGGCTCATGTTTGTCATTCTTCATCATTGCATGAAAATGAGTTTTGCAGATGTAGCAGGATATCCAATTTCTTCAGACAGTATCAGAAGACAGAAGCAGACAGATATAGATCTGAATTCATCCTACCCATGAAGGTACAATAGGATTGTTTAGATAACAGATTATGCTATTAAAAATGGTATGTTTTAAAAGAGGTTCCATGTTTTAGCATTCAAGATGGAAGTTGAGAAACATTTCTATTTCCTGAACTTCTGAAGAGCATCTTGGTGAGCTCACAGAGGGGATTTCAATGATCCAAATACCTGTCAAAAGGGCAAGTTGGTATTGTTCAGGCAATTCAGGCAGATCCTAGATAGATTGCTAGTGACACTTTTCCACCGGGACAATGCTTTCTTTATGTGTTGTTCACAGGAAGGGAAGAATTGGGTTCAAATAGGGCTGCAGTTTCAGCTGCAGTGACCACAAGAGGGTTGAGCTCAGGATCCAGAGGAGAGATGGGAATGTGAGTGGTAGAGTTAGGACTGAAATTTAGGAGAGTGCACTTCAGCTCAGTGAGAAATTAGCTAGGTAGGGCAACTCTCACTGCAAATAAGGCAATGCATACACTGAGCTACATTAGGAAGACTTAATATAGCTGACCATTAGGAAGAGTCTTGGGATGGCAACAGTCCTGCTTTGAGAAGGAGATTGGAGTAGATGACGTCTCAAGGCGTATTCCAACCTACATTTCCATGATCCTATAGCTTCAGTCTCAACAGAAGCTTAGTCTCTGAATAACTTAATATTTTTTTTCCCAGAAAATATGTATGAAAGACTCCACTGATCTATGTATATATCAGCGTGAACCTCAGACACTACTTTAATTTTTCATACAGAGTCATCTCCCTCCGCCGGCAAGAACACTTACTGTGAAATCATGAGGTAGGCAGAAGGTTATGAATGTGGTGTGTGAAAGTTGGGAGTTTGGTTAGTTACACTCGTACCCTGGATAGTTTTGGCTGTCTTATTTTTGTCTGGTCTATTTGCTTTATAGCTTCGTAAAGTGATGCTGGTTGTTATGAATCTTGATAGCTGGGAGGGGACTAGGTAATAGTCCTTTCTTGTTTTCATTACTGGCCTGTATAATTGCAGTTAATAAAAGTGATGATTTCTTAAAATGTACTTTGTGTATTGCAGCTGTCCTCAGGCAAGAGGACAGCATGTCTGGTTAAACACACGGCCTTTAAAGGAATAGCAGAAAGTCTGATATTCTCCTCTGAATTGTGTAAGAGGAGAAAGAAGCACATCCCTTGCTGAGAACAGGGTTTTGAAATTATGTTCTCCATCTTGCTCTGGTTTCCCCAGACCCTTTTGGTATACTCATCTATACACCCACTCTCTTTCTAAATTGAAAAGGGAATGCTTTGTGCTTTTGGGGATTAGTGACTTGAGCAGAGCCACTGGGGTGAGATCAAAGGCTCGTGGGAAAACGATGAGCTAGCCTTTCTCCAAGTGAAAATAGAGCAACAACCCTCCCAGGTTTCTGTTGTTGCAGTGGCATGAACACTTTTGCCCAAATTCATCCCATTGCATCATAGGCACTTAACAAAGCACCTAAATTAAGAGTCTCATTGTCTTAAGCTTTCTTATTCCTGTAGACAAGGAACTCCAGAATGCGATTTAGTCCTCCTATGACCTGAATTACTCTTTCAGGGTGCCTGACTCTCTCTGGATGCTAAGGAAAGCTTGGGTGGCTAATGTAGGCACTCCAAAACTTACTTTTTATTTATCAGCTTGAAAGTCAGGATCTAGATATTTCGTGTATGTAAAGATTATGAGTTGTGGTTACTTCTGTTAGCTGAATGATTTGGTGTGATGAGTCAGCCTGGGGCTGACACATTGCTGATATGCACTACCCAGACAGTCTAGAGGATACTACAGAGGAAACGAAAGAGTCATTAACGTCAGTGATTCTGCTGCGGACAGACAGACAAGAGATAAGGTAAGGGTAAGATCTGAATTTGAAAAATAGTTTCACAAGTGAGCCAGCACAACAGCTAAATACTGTCAACATGCTGCTGCTGTCCTCCCTCCATTTTCTTCCTCTTTGCTCCTTGGAGTCAACAGACCTGCTGTGAAAGCAGTATGGTTTGTTGTGTTGGTTTGCACATGTTGAGGGGACAGACTTCCAAGATTTCCAAGCTTCTTCGTACGGCTATGTACAACAACCCTGACTTTGTTGGTAGCTGTTTGAAACTCTGAAACATAAATCTTGGTGGAAGAAGACCTGCATTAGAGATCTGATAACACTTAATTGGTCTCCTTTTCTCTCTACCTCTCTTTTTTACTTATGCCTTCCTCCAGTCCCCCTGGACAATCCAATCCTACTGGAGAGGCAGACAAGCCTGGGCTGATGGGCTGTTCCCTGAGCCTGTGCCTCCTGTCAGCTGAGCTCTTCCAGAAAGGGCATGAGATGATTAGGGTAACACCCTTCAGTGCATCATTTTGCATGAAGGTGCTGCTGCACGTTAACTGTGTTTGGCCAAATCCCTGTTGGATTGCCTCCTGCTAAATGTTTCTTCACCAGGACCTCATCTGCTGTGTTTGAGAAGGTCTGATTCAATCAAGTTATTTGTCAGCACCAGGTAAGACCTCTCCAAACACTTCTGAAAGACGGCACTTCCTTTTCTTCTGCCTTCTCCCATTCCAAGGCATGCAGTGGTATCTCCCCTTCCATTTACCATGCTTACCAGGATTTTCTCTGAACACACTAGTTCTGCCACACTTTAAGAAACATCTGCTGCCAGTGTATGGCTTGAAAGAGAAAGGGCCACTACAGAGACAAGCTTTAGCTCTGACATCAGGAAAGGTTTTTTATAACTGTGGCCTGGATTCCTACCTCTTGTCTTCAACCACTTAAAAGAGGTTGCCAAAGAGCCCAGTCAATAAAGCCAATTCCAGGTGACAGTTGGGTTTTTTTAGCTTGCCTCAGGTACCATCAGAAACCGCCCATCTTTCTCTATTGTTCACCTTCCCTAGGCCAGGGCTGTACTGTACTGTGACTCCTGAGATGTGAAAGAAGGTTGTCTGTGTCCTGGAAATCCTATTTCCTGTGGTGAGCCTGGATTGCAATCAAGAGCTGTTCCTATGAAAAAAAGATGTTGGTACCCATAAAAGATGCTGGCTTTCCTGTTCAGATGTCAAAATACGCATATAGCTTTTGTTTCATACAACTACCCACTTGTTTGAAGTTGTAAGCATATGCTGAGTGTTAGTTTCCTTCTTTCCTTGTTTCAAAGTGTACACTGCATGTCTGTATAAAAGTATCTCAAAGCGTAGGAAATCCTTCTTCCTTTCATTGTGCATCTATTGAACATGTCATCCATTTGTGTAAACAAAAAGGCAAATTTTGAAAAAGTGGAAAATCCCAAGTGCTTAATTGAATTAACTCATTTTTTGCCTTTCAGTAGATTGTATTTACCTTATTTAGCAGTGTAACACTCCTGAAACTTTCCATGTGTTCCTGAGGGAACAAACCACCTAGGGGCTCAAGGCATCTGATTAATCTGGGATGAGTCACATGGCTGTGTAAGCCTGGCCACAGACAGAGCGGGCTCTATCTCATTGGAAATCATCTGGAGGATGTAAATTATATTAAAAAGTAGAAATTCTTAGTTCATCTAGACAGAAATAAGTTGTACAGAGATAGTTAACTGTTGCAATACGCAGATGAGCTGTTCTACAGGGCATGTGCTCTCAAGCACATGGGGATAGCCAGCCAGGCTGTGGAGCAGCGGGGAAGGCTGTCACTGCCCAGGTGGTGTTGCCCACTGCAGCATCTGGCCTTTCAGCCATGCACCACCAGAAACCTGGAGCAGCTCTACAGCCTCCAGCAGCCAGAGCTGGGCTGAGGCAGCCTGGGCTAGCACACAGGGGACCTTGCTTGGTAGGATTACAGCGACAATGGCAACTGTGTAGCCAAGTGTGGCTGTATGACTTTGCAGTGCATTTTTGCTTTTGCATAAATAGATAGCTATCTTGTTTCCCCAAAAGAACAGAGCATAGTTTACTTCCCAAGGACACCCATGTGCCTGTGTGCAGGAAAGAAACATCTGTGGAGGTGAACAGGGGTGGTAAGGAGTTTTTGCTCTGTGCTGGTTTGTGGGAATTTATTGCAAACCACTCAAAGGTTTTATATAAAGTGAGTAGTGTGCTTATGTCCTGGCACTCAGGAGTGTTTCAGGGCTGGGCTTTTCCGTTTGTTTTATTGTTTGCTTGTTGTGCATGAGATGCCAAAGAAAATTAATTGGAGGGGCCATAGCTGCACCAGCACTGAGTCTGAGTGATGCCAGCAGCCTTCCCGGAGATCAGGTCTGTGTCTGGTCAGACTGGAAAGTGTGCCAAGCCTGACCAGGTGCTGACCATTTCCAGGGGACCTGGCAGGACCTAGAAGGCATCAACTTGGCACCCACACTCCGTGTGATGCCTGCACATCATGCGGCACTACCAAATGGGGGGTCCTGTAAGAGTCGGTCAGAAGATCAGCATTGTCTCAACATTGTCATCAGGGATATGGACAGTGAGGTACCCGACAACGGCCTGTTTGGAGCGCAGTTGCCGATCCCTGGAGTGGAATGTGGTGCAAAGGCTCCTGAATGCAGAACTGTGTGGCACAGTGAGTGCAGCGCTGTTCTCCTGAGTACTGACCCGTGTGGTGCAGGCAGTGCAGTGCTGTTCTTTGGTGCCTGAGCCGTGTAGTACAAAGAGTGCTGTGCTATTGTTCGGTACCTGGGCCTAGCCAGAGCTGTTAGAGATAACCGCATAGCCACTGTCAAAAAAGATGGATTGCAACTGATGACATAACATCGATGAAGAAATCATGAACCTTAGATGAACTTTG
The DNA here is from genome assembly GCF_047716275.1 of Strix uralensis. Taxonomy (NCBI): domain Eukaryota; kingdom Metazoa; phylum Chordata; class Aves; order Strigiformes; family Strigidae; genus Strix; species Strix uralensis. Next base: position 43,627,924 of record NC_133976.1, read on the forward strand.
CTTCATTATAATAGCAAAACACACCTTGTGCTTGAAGGCTACCTGCCTCTAAGACTGACCACACCTCGGACACTCCCCCCTGCGCACGCACGATGGCCTCGCTCGAAAAGGGCGGAGATATGATAATTGAATTCTGAGAAGGGCGGAGACCCCTGAGGCAGAGGTGGAGCAAGGTGTGTTACTGAGCATAAAAGATGACTCCTTGGCAATGAAAATTGGAAGCTTCCCCACCAAGGATCACAACGATCAACAACGCAGCATCAGCTGGACCCGGGACTGTTAGGACGTCTTGAGATCAGCGGTGGTAGCTATAACCTCTCTCCCTCCTCTCTCTAAACTTACCTTTACTTTTCTCCTTTCTTTCACCCATCTCTTCTGCTTCATGGGCAACACAATAAAGTTTTACTGTTTGATTACTGCTATCCCCTTTGGTGTTGGTCACCTTAATTTTGCACTTTCGAGATTGTAGCAAATGAACCATCACGAGTCCACCAAGTGGACCATGACACATCCATCACCTCTGTGCATCCCCAGCTGCTCCAGTCCCCAAGGAGATGTTGACACAGCCAGGGCATCTGTGGGACAACGGGGAGCAAGTGCCTTGCAGCCTCTCTTCCTTACTGTTACCTATCAACAGTATTAGTGGGTCACATTTTACGGGAGAAGGTACACAGGTAGTTTATAGCTGCCAGAAAGGTGAAACAGGTGAATAGCTTAGACACTATCAACTTCAAAAGAGAAAGAAACCAGAAAGATGTAAGAACACAAAGCTACTGTTTGGATGCTGGCCGCTCATGCTGATTCTGGAAAATGGTTTGAAAACTTGTGGGGCTTTAAGCTACAGTAAACCAACATTTAAAAAGAATAGGTTCTCCTGCCCTCCTTATCGATTAGATGATGACATTCATCCAAAATGTTTGCGGTGGTGAAGGGCCTATTCAAAGTGATAGGGGCTCTGAATCCCACCTGTCAAGACCAGGTCTTAACGAATGTCTCCTTTGAAATCAGTGCTATGGGCCTAATCTGGCAGTCACTGCTTTGGAAAAGCCCAGAAGATTTGTCTGTAAAAGGATGGCAGGAGGGTATTCTGTGGCATTTCTAATCCAAATTGCTATAAACTGTAATAGGATCTGTAATGCTTCAGTTGTTTAGATGGGTGTCTTGGCAATTGTTTTCTTCTTCTTCTGGCATTTTCCCATTTTTTTTTTCTTAGTAGAAACGCATATATAGGACGTAATATTGTATTTTATGGAATTGGTCAGAAACTGGACAAAAATTAAATAAATTAATTAGACCAAGCAGTGACTGATCCCATTCTGAAGCAATTCCTGAATTACAAATGTTCCTCAGCTCCCCATTGCTCTTTTTTCTCCAAGTCTGGCAGCAAGCTTCATTCCCAGGCATTCCCTTCATTCCCAGCTTGTAATATCTGAGATGAAACACTATTAAATATAATTAAACATATTTAGGAGACACAATCTGACACCGTGCTGGTATCTATATTAACAGAGACACTTAAAAACTGCACAGAAAAGAGAACTCCATTTTTTCAAGTGTAGCACACCTACTGCTCAGTAATGGCTCTGTCAAACTGAATCTCCATGCCCTAGTGTTAAAAACTAGGCATCTGGTATAGCATTCATTTCCAGAAATCTTTTTTTCTACTGTCTGAAAATGGCCTCTTACTTTACTATGATCATTTTAAAATACACCAGAAATGTATTTTCCTGCATAGCTATTCATTCTGTCTTGAGAATATAGAAAAAACAGATGGGGCTCATTTTCTCTTACTTGGTCCAAACATTTCAACAAGTGGGTTATTTTCCTTACCAGCCTTTGGACTCCCCACTGTTCTTAATAGGATTAGTTGGATAAATAAACTCATCCAACTTTGGCCCTTTATTAATCATACACCTGAGGCAGAACATGCAGAAGTTAATGGAAACAAAGGATATCTGCTATGGTAAGAAATGAGCTAATGTTGCTTTACTATGAAAAGACATAAAATTCTTCTTGCCTGAAACAAAAATTCCCCCTTTTTTTTTTTTTTTTGGCATAAATCTCCAGTTTTATTTCTGTTATAGTTCAACGAACACCAGAAAGTGAACAGGTTGGAACAGTTTGGGAGGGGAAAAGAAGGCAGACTTATTATAACTACCTTACGGTTTACAATGTTCCAGGCAGGCATATAGATGTCTCTTTTGTTTCAAAGTTATCCCTGTACTATTTTGCCAATGTTCAAACTAATTTCTCCCTTTAAGGCTCTGTCTACCTCGACTGCAGTTGGAGGAAAACAGGTTACAGTCTAGCATATAGCAAAAGAAAGATAAGAAAATCAGACAATGAAACAAAACCAGTTTCCACTATAGAGAGGAAAGAAAAATTTTCAAAAAGTGAAATGAGGAAGTAAAATGGGATGGACATTCTCCTTGTCCTTCAGGGGTGAATGAATTAACAATGAAAGAATGCAATGAGATACATACATCAGTGATAGATTTCAAAGGCAATATTGAGATGGAGATCCCAAACAAGGGAAATTAAAAGCTGAGCAGTGGTGTAAGTATGCAGATCACAGGAGAGGTGCAGGTTAAACTCCCATATGTCATCCTAGATGGCCTTCATCTGCTTCCCAAGCTCTGGTCATCAAGGAGCTGAAGCTGTAGTAGAATGTGCCAATGGGCTGTACCTACATTTAAGATGAATTATTTTGACTCTGGGAGTGACTGCCATGACTGAGGCGCTCTGACACACCACCCTGTGTAATGTTTCTTGCTTTCTCCTCATCATCTGGCCCTTTTGTAGAGGGATTACAGGATTATAGGCACAATGGAACTGATGCTACAATGGAGAGGAAGTAGGAATGGGACTGAAGCATCCCTTATACCTGATGACTGAAGGTGTAAGTGACATTGATGTGTTGTCCCAGTGTGCAAGAAAATACGCATTGCAAACAGATGCAACAGTGGAAGAGGGCATTATCTGCTCCTTTTTTTTCTGCTGGGCTGCCAAAACTCCTGTTTGTTCAAATCTGCTAGTAGGGCTACTCATGAAACTCCCTTCCTCGGTTTAGTCCACGTGAGTTGAGTTAAACAATACCTACAAATGGAGTTGTTTAGACTAACAGAAGTGATTAGGCAGATGCTCTCCTACAGAGCAGGGGAGAGTGGTGATGAGCTGTTTGCAGCAAGCTAAGAGCACTCATCTCTCCAGCTGGTGCAGTTGTGTTTGTCCTTGGTATCAAGCCCTCCTGTGAATTTGTCCCAGCGAATTTATCACCCTGTAAACATGGAGCTGGTTCCAACTGTGAATTCTAAGAGCAGGCATATAATTTTAATGTTTTTACCAACTCCTTCAGTTAGAACTGCATTAGGAGGGTTAGCTATGGCACCTGAGAAACTAGCCAGATCTGTGAAAGCAGTTTTTCTCAAGCAATCCTTTTATTTTGTATATAAAATACTCACGAAAATAAGTCAATTTGGGAAAGAGTGTGTAGGTAATTGCACTGTACTATAATTTATCTTTATGTTAGATGCTATGGGAATAAATGAAGAAGACAGAGTGGCATACTTGACAAGAGGTAGAAGAGATGACCCTGCACAAGGTCATTTTGTTTCTGGACAGGACATTTGTCACAGTTGCAGTACTGTTCTGCTTTGGATGAGAAGGGTGTGCAATGTATTTTTTACTGAAATATTAAGACGGTGTTCCCAACATAAATGTGGTCTAGTGAGCACTGTGTACTAATTAACAACATTACCAACATTAACAATGTTGACTGTGCCTGTGACCTTGGATAAATCATTGCATCTCTTTGTGAGTATCCTCTTCTATAAAATGTCTTCCTCAGATATGCAGTGAAGATTCATTAGTTAATGTTTACAAAGTGCTTTGAAGACATAAATATGGTTATTACTTTAACAACTCTGAAGTTTATGGGATTAAGAGGGCATTTTACCCTTTGCATCCTACCCACCTTTTGGGAGTTGCAGTAACCATCCCATAAATAAATGCATCATTCGCATTGGTCTTTACACATAGCTGTTATCTACTACTAAATGTCTTTATAAGTCTACATGGTCACTGGCTGTCCAGTGTCTATGAGTGTCTAATCTTTTATAGAACTTAAAGAATCAATTATGTTCATTTTTACAAAAATTGTACACTAGAGATGAAATTTTTTTTCATGCACCGGTATGATTTGTTGCTCCAAGCAACCACAGGGTGATCTTTTTTCAATCATTCCTTTATTCATATAATCTAGAGCACCTAATTTCCCAGACAAACAGCAGAATCCTATCTGGACCTGGGGGTGCCATTAAAATGAAATAAGATTGAAATTCATAAGTTTATTTTGTGCTGAATCTCTGGAAGATATTGGCATGTATTGTTGTAAATGTCTTTTCTGAGCTTCCAGATGAATACACCCAACTGATGTACCTCTGCTTCTTATGCTGTAGTTTAATATGCTACAGGAGATCTCTCTAGCGCAATGAAGCAATAGAAGTCTTGATGAGAGCTATTGAAAAAGTGTGAATGCTCATAAAAGCCTGACTAGAAATCATATATACTGCCGAACCTCAGATTTCCACCAATGAAAATGAAATCAGACTTTTTCCCAAGTTAGTCGGTAACATCTTTTTTTAGTCTTTTTTGCAAAAGGAACTGCAGTACCATGGAGATAAGCGGAATCTGTCAACTTTTAGAGTAGTTCAACGTTTCTCTGATTTATGTGTTGATGTACAGTCACCATGTTAACGATAAATAAGTGTACAGTTATGGTCCATGCCTTCATTTCCCTGTGTTCTTCTGTTCTGTTTGTATTGCGGTTGAATGAGTTTATTTCCACCTTGAAGAAGGGAAGGATACATGGAGATATGGGGAACAACAGTTGTGTGTCTGACATGGCATAAAATGGTCCAGGAAAAACTGGATAAGGCTACTTTCCTTTACCAGGAAGGATTGCCAGGAAGGAAGACCAGGAAAACCATGAACGTCTGTTCATTGATGACATGACCAACTGTGAAGCAACAGGTTTTTTGGCTTTGCTGCCATGTGGCAGACGATAGACAGCCTGACACTCGCCCATCCCCTGGGACAGAGAGACAAATTAGATTCCTGAGATAGGTGAGGGATAATGTGGATTATGGCTGAGGTCTGAGCTGGCCATTCTGGCCTAAGGCCTCTGCATGTTTCTAGTTGACTGTTAAAAGTTGGCTTGGTTTTGGAAGAGCATTTATGAGGCTGCTATTCCTTCTTGCTTGTCTTTACTTGCCTTAGTTGGAGAAGTTTCCCTCAAGTGCAGAGCTAGCTGAGACTCACTCACATCACTGCAGGAGTGAACCAGGCTGCTGCTGCCCTGCCAGTACTGTTGCACTGAAGGAGACGTGCAGCAAAAATAAGGAGACTTAAAAGTATTCAGATATGCCCTCTAAAGACAAATCTCAGCATGTCAAGAGCCTTTTTCCTTTCTGGGCAAAGGAAAGGACTCCTCATGTGTACAGAACACATTTATTAATAATCAGTTAATAATAACAGTGACCTTGATCTAGGTCTACTCAACACTTATGCTACAAAACACCTTTAGCTTCTAAACCATTTCCAGCAAGTCATTAGCTGATTCTGAGTTTATGCTGCTTTATCATCTGAACAGTCTTGAACAAAGCTTAGTTATATGATGATCATGTTAGGCTCCTAAATGAGTTTCCTTTCCTGTAATTATTAATCCTCCAGTTTCCCTCTTTCTTGCAATCTCATTTTCTCCTGCAGTGTATGTTCCTTTTGCAGAGACAGATAACTAGATCTTGCAGACAGTCATTTATGGTCTGTGTTCATTAGTTCACAGGCAAAGGAAGCTAAGCAGACTCTACTCTGATTTTCCTTTTGTTCAATGGAAACTGAACATTTATTATGGTTTTGTTGCTGAGGGAAAGTTCAAATGCTAACGTAACACAGGCTAAAAATTCGCAGAAAGAAAAATGTTTCATGTTCTGGAACAATTGAGCTCACATGTATTTTCCAGGGAAGGAAAAAAAACTGCTAAACCTGAGTTGAGGTAATCAAAATGTGCTTGTGAGGCTAACAAATGTTATGAGAATGTTATGATTAGTCTCAAACTAAGGATTAACCAGATCACTCAGCCTGAAGGTTAAGCTTTAAAAGAAACTGAGGCAAGTCAAGGTACAGGAATATACAGACAAATCACCTGGGTAAGTTTGCCCTGTAGCCATGTTCATTATATGATTGAAAGTATGTCATTCTTCCTGCCAGATCAGATTAGACTGACTTTTTTTGAAGATATAGTGAGAAGTTTTATGTCAAATATGGTGAAGGTCATTTGTCTGTGAGGACTATGTCAGAAGCAATGAGACCCACACTCAGCTGAGTTTCTGAACTGCTGCTTTTTCCTAGGGCTTATGAATTAGGAACTAAATCATGTTCTAGGTCTCTAAATTACACTAGATGTTATGTGAATGCAAATATGTGTTAAGTAGTTTAAGAAACGCCCTGGGGGACAGATGTTGACCAATCTTCCTTCCCATTCAGGTGCAGGTGGCCAAGGAAGGGCATGGGCATACCTCGCCTTCCTCACTGGAGCTATTGGCTGGACAATCTCCTTCAGCAGAGCCTGGGGAAGCTCTCAAGGGGAAAGGGCCGGTTCACATGTTCAGCACCTCCAGAGCTACTCTTCTCAGAGTGCTGTGTATCAGGATATCATTTGTGACGGCCTGTGGCTAGGGTGGGACAGACATCATCACGTGAATGTCCACTTCAGACTGGCAGGGTGACAGACTGGAGGAAGGGGGCTGGGGAGTGAGGGTGACCAAGAAACCACTATGGCCCATCAGGATGCATGGGCTGCTTGGAGAAAAAGTCTGGGTGCTTTGGGACCCTGCCCTATACACTGTGGTTCTCCTCCTCTTAGTCTCCTTATAACTTTGCAGTAGGGATATTCTTAAAATATTTTATTGCACAAGCCTTTTTCAACTATTTCTTCTCATCAAGACCACAAAGGAATGGTGTCTCTGCTCAGATGTGCACCAGCAACCAGCCCTGAAGATCTCACCCACTCTAGTGTGGTGTCTGCAGTGTGGTGGCATGAACTGCATATGCTCTTTGTTGGGCTCAGCCTAGCAGAATTTCATGGTTAGCCTCTGCACATAATTTAAAAGGGAAATATTAATGTATGCTTAGGTAAAATAAATTACCTTAACCAAGAGAGAAAATGAGAGAATAACTTAAGCTTTAAACCAGAAGCATGTCAGTGTCCAAAACTTAACCAAAAAAACATTAACCAAAACTTAAATCAAAGAATATTGTCAGTGTCACCCAAATCATTGTTTTAAATTCAGTAAAGTTAAATCAAATAGAGTATTTTGTAAAAATGAGAATGTCTCACGCTGCAGAAGTGTACACTTAAGCCATCCAAACAACACTATTGTGACAGTAAATTATGATTTAAATCCAGATTAAAATAAATTGATTTTTGCATCAAACTACTGGTGACTTTACAATCATTTCAGTCTTTCTGAAGTCCACTTCAGTTCATGTTTCCTTTATGGACTTGGGACTCCTAGGAACTCTAGGGAACTTTTCTCTTTGATGTTCACGAGATCAAAACTGGTAGAATTATGGTTGTTTTGAAGTGACAGTCGTACCTGTTACCCAACCCTACCCTCTAAAAACAAAGGGTCTGTAAACCTAAGTGCCAATCAGATTCAAAGAAAGCAGAGTTATGTGCATGCCCCTTACATTATTCTGACTTACTGCTTCTTCCTCTATTAAAACACTCAAGGCCCTGCAAGCATTTTCTGTGATAATTTACTTACGTTTGGTCTAGTGATTGGAGCAGAGCATGTCTATGCCAACACAGTTTCCTTAACTGTAGGATGTTATTGGTGATCCTCTGAGTATACTTTAACTTGAATTAAATTTTCAGGGCAGGAATTATGTTTTCAGATATGTATATCTGGTAATGGGGCTCTCTTTAGGGTACCAGGATGCTTTTTATGCAAGCAGTGAATGCAGTTAATTAGAGGAGGCAGAGAGTTTTGTGTAGAGGGTATATGATATTGCCCAGAAAAGGACAGTTTGTCCAATCAACATGGAGTTAGCTAATACAGATTTAGAAAATTCCAGTATTGGGTGGCAGATTTATGGGCTACTGAAAAGTCACCAAAAGCAGGAAATAGCAAAGCTTCCTAAACCACCACCATCTCTACTATAAATATGGCTTTATGTCTTTTAACATACATTAGTAGTGTTCAGTGTGTTTTATTCATTCCTTTTAATAACATAATGTCTGGTTTTCACAGCAGAGGAAAAGGTGGATTTTTTTTTATATCCTCTCTGTAAGATTTTTGCTTCCTCACTCACACCAATAGTTCTTTGTGTGCAAATAATGGAATGGACAGTTTTGCTTCAAGCAGTGACTTACAGGTTCAGCAGATGTCAGTTAGGCATAGTCATGGAACGATGCTACAGGAACTGCAGTTTTGAAGCATGACGTTACCCACACTGAAACTATTTGTTCTGTTGTGTGAAGGCTGATAGCTTTGTGGAAAAATGTCAAGAGTTGTCAAGGAAAATGCCTTCTGAAAAATCTCAAAAGCTGAAAGCTTTTTAAAAACATACAGGGAGAATTTTAAATTTTGCAGAAAATATAAGGAATCTCATCTTTCCATCTTTCTGTCCAAGATGGAAACCATAAGCAGAAATCGAAATGATTGTCTGTGTCCCCTGCCACTGAAATATTTCCACTCTCAGAGAATTTATGACTACTTCAAAAAGCTCCTATCTGCATAGAACCAAATGTAAGAAAAACTGAAAGAGGTGCCAAGACAGTATCATCCATGTTATTTAAACTGTTTGTTTAGAAACTGGAAAAGAAACTCTGTTTTTATCATGTATAGATTTAGTTTCTTGGTCAATAAGGAAAGCTGGGATTACTCATTGATTTTTTTGGAATATGAATGCCATATGATCGCTCTAAAGCTGGGGAAAAAAGTAGGGTGACTTACATGACAGAGACTGCCCCTGGAGGTAGTAGCATCATTTGATTCTTGGCACAGCCAGTATCTTTGATATCATCTGAGACCAAAGACTGTCAGATTAGTAGCTATTAGCTTTTCATAAAGAGTCAGCAGTTATGCACCTTAACAGTTGTTTGAAATGCCCATCCAGCAGAATAAATGCCCAGTACACAGGTTATACACTTCATCATAGCCCATAGCCTGAAGAAATAGATGTATCTGGCTACAAAGCTGGAAAATAAGGGCAGACACTGGCAATTTGGCTGGACCCAGAGGCCTGTTTCATTCTTGCAGCTGAGCTAATGTCAGCAGTGCTGCATTTCTAGGAGCAGACACTGCATTCATTCCAGCATGGGACAGTGCTAGTGCTTGACAGAATGCCAGGCCAATGCATTGACTTGTTCAGGGTCCTTCTACACTCCTCCTATATGGGGCTGTACATTGCATACACATGTAAAAATCTGATTTTGGTTAAAGAATATTTCGCTCATGTGCATATTTGGGTCTAGAGTACAACATTACAGATTTGGTTATCTAAAGCCACCATCAATTTGAGGTCACCTGGTGAGACCTTTTGTGATGCAAAACTGAGTGGCTGTAGTTTTGCTGCTGCTGAGGACTTGTGGATGGTTTAAGTGGAGCTAAGAGAGCTTCTTGTTCAGCCTCACAGTTGGTATTTGCTTATAAATCAGCAAGCTATTCATGTAGACACAGCTTTGCAGAACTCGAGCATGTCAGTACTTCTGTAGTGAAGGATGCTCCCACTTGTTTGTTCTCTGAGATCCGCATTATTGAGATGCACCTGTGTCTAGGACTGTCTGGAAATTGTAGGCTTCTTTGGGCCAAAATGTTTCTTTTTAATGTTCTGTCTGAAGAAGGTGTTTGGAAGGGGAACCAGCTGCAAGTGCACTAAGAACCGTGATGGAATCATGTTGAATAGACTATGAGGAACACTGCTAACTGTGCTGTTAAGAGCTCCTGAAGACCATACTAATTCTACCTCCTCATGCTTCCCTTCCTGAAAAAAAATCAAGCCCTACATAGTCAAATAGTCGATTTATAGGGTAGTGGACTTCGTCTGCCTGTGTTAGCTAGAAAACCCATTTAGCACTTTTTAGCACTTTTCTCAACTCCTCAAATACAGCATACCTGGTATGGCTACTAATGCAATTTTCCTGGCCACAGTGGATAGGGGTTTGGGCATGGCAATGATGTGCTCACAACAATTCTTTGCTAGGCAGAAATGTTGCTTAGTTTCATATCAACGGAAATATTTTCAATCTGTATGCCTCCCATTCTAGATGTGCATTTCAACGCTTTAAATTCAGAAGCTATGAACAAGTAGATACCCATAGTCATACTTGGCTCCAGGACCAAACTATTGATAGAACAGAATTTCATTGAGATAAATGCAGTGGGAAAAAAAATATTACATGACAAGACCCTACTGCAGGCTTTAAAAAATATCTTGCAATGAGACACCTTAACCTAACTAGCGTGCTACCAAGATATTTTTCCTAGGCTTTAATTTTCTCAGCATCTCCAGATATACCCATTGTCCTGAATTTATTTAGTGAAGTCAGCCCTTTTCTCCTCTTTTGCCTTACCTTTCCTCCAGAAGCACAAAATTAACTCCTGTTTACTTCACTTCCTTAACTAAACTGTGCTGAATTAGTTCCTGATGTAATTTCACTAACTTCAGCACAGTCTCACCAAGGATTAGCTTGTTCTGCTCACCAGTCCTTGAGAGAAAATCAATCCACTTAATATCAGAGGTAACTGACATAATCAACAAACAGCCTGAGTAAGATTTTTCTTTAGCTTGAGGTCCACTGTCTTTTTAGTCTAAAAATGGCATGAAGTGACTTAGGCACTCTCAGATACTTAAATGCCCTCAGAGTGGTGTGATAGCCTCACAAAATTGAAAGCCTTAGGAAGCAGAGATCAAAGCAAGCTCCTTTTATAGTTTTGCTGCTTGTGCAACAAATTCCCTCCTTGTAGTATGTCATAATATGAATTCTGATGTCTTTCAAGTGATATTTAATCCAGGTTCCAAGTGAGATTTTTTTTGTCTACACTATGGTGTGATGAATGTCCCATACAAGTAACTCACTCATCCCTAAAATCTCCTGGAATTGTGTCACTGCAACAGGATATTCACTGAAAAAATCTGTCCCTGAACAACAAACCAAAATTGCACTGTTGAGTTACAGACTCACAAAAATAGAAGGTGATTGTGGTAAGGCTGAATGATGAATCCATTAAAATAAGAGTTTAAAAATTACCTCTGGTGTTTTATATATAGATATAGATGGATATTTTACTCATGGTATAACTTTTACTATCTTGGGAAGAAACACAGAAAGATTTGACTCCTCAAACAGAAATCACAAACGGGATTTATGGATTCAGATTGATCTGTGTATTTCTGCTGACAGAACTCATGTCTTCATCTAAACTAGCAAAAGTTTTATTCTGCAATTCGAATAGAATCAATGACTCAATAATATAGGAAAAAAAGAAAAATGATTGTTACCCTTTATTTATGGAAGCTCAACCATACTGCAACAAGGACTCAATTAAAATGTAGCAGAAAGGCTCCTGAGAGCAGACTGACACAGATTCATTTGATCCTTTAAAAAGCACCTACCTGGCATACAAATGTGCTCCTGGAGAAAGTACTGTGTGGAACAGTCCTCTGTTACCAGAAGGAGAGGTCTGAAAACTTCTCTCATTTTCAGATGAATTCTCTATTGCTTTTTTCAAGAACTGCTGCAGTGAGGGTAATTCTCTCTCCCCCCTTCCAGGAGCTTCTCTGTATTTCCTGTTTATTAGGATTGCTGGTTTCCTATTGCCAACTTGGGACAAGAAAGCAGGGACTGTCCCTATAGAAGCAATATAGCTTTGTGTCCATTTTAGTCCTGTCTCAAAAGCTAGTACAGGGTGGGTAGTCCTAGAGCAAATTACCCCCTGAAACAAGGTGGATGGGTGAGGGTGGTTGTGCCCTAGAGGGATATGCCTGAACAGTTGCACCACCTTCCAGGCAGCACATTTATGGATTTGCCTCAAGTTGTAATATCTTTCCCATTTTACGAACTTAATTACCATGTTCATCTGGTTGCAGTGTAGAGAAGGATGGGACGCATCAGGATATGTCATAATGCAGTGATATACTGGATAACGTAGGAGGAGACTGGATGTTCATAGAAGGGGCCATCTTTTGGAAGTGCAGGCTGTTTGACACAAAGGGTTTCGCCCGCAGTTAATATAAACAAGCAGAGGCATCACTGTCTCCAGCTGTTGTACAGTGTTGTATGAACGACGGAGCTGTGCCAGCTATTGCAGTCCCGTAGAAGACCAGGTGAGCAGTTTCAGGGGACTGTCATGAAAAAACATCGCAGAGCAATACCCAGTAATTGACTGCTTGGATTTGCTGACATTGGTCACTCTTTGCAGAATTGTTTCCAAAGCTGTGATCATCTTACAGTTGAAATGGAAATGAACTAGCTTCTGTTCTGGTTCAGCTGTAGTTGACTTGCTGGCTGACTGTTCTTACTGCAATGATTTCTGCATTTTTTTTATTATTCTCCTCCTCCATAGCATCGGTTTTAGTTTAGCATCTTGTCCTCCAAAGTGTTTTCAATGTCATTTTTTTCCCTCCCTCTCACATACATTTTCAAGCTGCTATAAACAAGCTGTATTGCTGGTGAGCAGACAGAAAACAGGTTGAAAGGATAGGAAGGACATAAAAATATGAATTCTCATCAGAAAGAGCTTGAGTATCATCCGCTGTGGTTAGGCAGGTAGTTCCACTTCTGGTGTGGCAATTAGACCCTTCAGTTTGGGCTGTTGGAGGGGATATGCAAACTTTTTATAATACAGTTTTCTGATAAGCTGCTAAACCCAAAAATCTATCAGTTCTAGGAAATGCTAGATATACTCTGAATCTGCTAGAAGAAAGCTTTAGCCAGATGTGGTTGGGCAAATTTCCCCTTGTACCCCAAGGGTAGATAACTGTTCAGTGAGCAGTGGCTGTTGCTGTCATCCCAGGAATGGCTGTGTTCAACTGGTATTGCGTGGGTATGATACAGAGAGTGACCACAGATCCTGTGGTGGGAAAGATGTTTAATCCAGCTCATCCAGCTGCTAGTTGTTGATGCAAATGTCCTCTCTCTGAAGTACTGCTGAAGGGGGAAGTTCTTTTTACTCCCATCTGGTTATGACTAATCTTCTCAGCCAGGCTCCCTTTGGCCAAGGAGGGACCCAAGACAAGAATGGTCTCTACCCCACTTAATCACAGCCTTTATCCTTTGGTTTAACACAGAAATACTAGTAATTAGAGTACCGAAATGCCAGTAAGTATATGTGAACATGAAATCAGTTTATAAGGTGATATGTTAAAGCTGATTCAAGCCTGTACACAGTCTCTTTCTCATTATAAAGGTGTAATTAATCACTTTGTCTGTTATCACACTGTTGGATTAAATAGAGTTATTTTAACCTCCTCCCTATCTCGGAATCTACTCTGGTACAACAGAAGCAAATTTCCTTGGGAAAATGTGATTGAGCTTTTGTATCTGAGTGGACGTGGCTCTGCAGAGATCTTCTAGTATTAAGTCGATTTTAGTCTTTTCATCAATCACCTGAACTTGAATAGCATGTTAAAGTCATTGCCTTGGAAAGCATTCACCCTCAGAGCATCTCTTTGGCTAAACTGAAGAATTTAGCTGGCTGAGTCCAAGGTCATCTCCTTTGCTGATAAGGGCTGCAGTGAAGACAGCTGAAGTCTGCCCCTCCTCTCCTTTGGAAGCTGCTTTTCAGCTGAAGCTTTACTGCTAGTCCCTCCTGGACTAGGTGGCAGTTGGGTAGCAGCTCTGCCTCAGCTCATATCTCCATCCGTGATCTTGGTCTGCACCCAGACCCACTGGCTCGGCTTCCTGGCTTGGCCTCAAACCAGCCTGGTTGCTGAGCTGGGTCGTTACTGGGCTATGTCTGGCCCTGGTCGCCATCTCTGAGCCTAATCCAGACCCTCATGTGCCACTCTTGACTCCTTGCTGCTGAGGCCACACTTGGCTCCCATCTCTCCTTCCCTGGGGAGCAGCTAGCCCTTGCTGCACCCTGACACAAGCTTTTAGGACTTGCCTAAGTCTACTAATAATCAGAAAATCTTCCCCATGTCTCCTCTCCATGGTCCAGTTCTGAGAAAGTTCTGAAAGCAGTTTCACCTGAGTGAAGGGCAATCCTGACAGCCATAATCTGACATAGCCCGTGTCTGGGCTTTAGCCCTGTGTTTCATTTCAACAAATCAAGATTTATTGAGTCACAGCACCTGCCCTCCTGCTTGTCAGTTGATCTCCCTGGATGTTTGGCATCCGTTACCCCATTCCTGCCAAACTTGCACTCTGAGGTCAATTGTGGTGGGCATTAGGTTGTGTTAAGGGAAGCTGACCATAGAGGGGACAGAGTTCAGCAGAGCCATGGGAAGGACAGCCTAGGTTTACTGAAGCAAGGGGGACCCATAATATCACAGCACTTCACAGGGGAGCAGGTTTCATAACTGATATTACTCACACAGCAGAACAATTGCGATGCAAGGCAGAGACTTTTGTGCAATTTTGCTGCAGTTTATATTCTGCCGTGGGAATGGGCTCAGGTTTTGCAGTGGTTTGAGGTTTGATATCAGACTCCTGCAGGCCTCAATCCCAATCAGACTGCCGTGATAACAAAGAGACCATGTGGTATAGAGGAATTCCTGTCAAAACGTAGCCATTCACCCCCTCCCAGGTTCCACAAACCAGTAACACACTCATTTGTGGGCTATCCAGTACCGTCATTTATAGCTGGACTGGAAATAACAAAGTCCTCTCCATTTCACCCAATCCAGAAACATTTTGAGTGGCATGGAGAATCCCACATTGGCAAGTGGGTGTTACAGCGAGTAGCAGGGAGTAGCACCAGCTGGGTGCAAAATGCACACTAGTGCAAGAGGCAGCCAGCATCCATGATTATGGGCTTCCCTCAGAGCAGTTTTTGTTGACTTCACAAATACACTACTACAAATGCCCTGTGGGAAACTGAGCTTGGGAAGATGGGGGCCTGAAGTGGGAGTGCATCCCGTACCTCCTGTGGGGTATCAGGGGCTGCTTCGGACTGCAGCTTGAGACCAGAGCCAGACTCTCAGTTGGTGGCTATGCTGGGTAGGACAGGGCACACCAGAAGGGTCAGACATACTTTGATGTCCTGCTGCAGCCTCACCCTGCAGTGGCCCTGAGACTCCAAGACCTGTGCTGGACTGGTATCTGAGAAAAATCAAGACTGCAGGTGAGTGGTTTAGGCCAGAGACTTCCTAGCAGCTCTGAGCAAGGAGGGACCATAGCAAGCCATCAGGCACATCGGAGGAGCAGGCACCCTGAGCTTCAGGTAGCAGGAGCAATAGCAGAAGAAATTAGGATGTGGACCTCCTCTAGGAAAAGTTGATATTCTGTTTCCCCTGTCCTCCCTGAGAAGGAGTTCAGAGGTAAGAGATGGTGCAGAGAAAAGGCAACGGTGCTGAGCCCAGGCAGTCGGAGTTTGCAGAGCCAAAGGCAGAGGACAGGCTGCACCATGTCAGGTGGGAGATGTGTGAATTGGGCTGGTTTGTTCCCAGCTGCCTGCACCTTATAAAATGATAGCCTGCTTCTTGAGATATGGATCCAAGGGCCTTCCCCACACTCCAGGTGACCTTGGGAGCTGGTGTGGCCCCGAGAGCTGCGCAAGCGTTCCCAGCAGTGCCTCAACACCTGAAAGGATCCAGGTCTGTGTTGTGCATCAGACCTCACAGCCCTGTGGCAGTCAGCATGCTCCGTCCAGGGACTGGCCTGGCTCTCCTCTTTGCTCTAATCCATTCAGGCATTTTTCACCTCCTTTCTAGTGTGCTGAAAATGCTGAAATGTTTTTTTTTATTTTTTGGAGAGGTCTCCCCTTTCTACCCCTGGTGACTGACTCCAACACTGCACTTGAATGCACCTCGGTGCTGCCCCACAGCCCCACATGAGGAGGTATCTCAGGGAGGGATTTCTGCTTCTTCTCATTGCATCTCTGGTTTTCCTTTTAATTTTGGCCAGGTGGAATCCCTCCTTGAAAATGAAACAGAGAAAATAAGTATGACCTATTTTTGTAGAATTACAAAAATAACATTTTTCTATGCAAAAATTATAGTCCAGACCAAGATTTCCTGGACTTCAACAGACTTAAAAGGTTTATGAACCTCTGAGATTCATTTTGCTCTCCTTAATTAATCTCTTCGCATTTTGAGAAAGTCAAAGGGAGGCTACAGGCGTGTTTACCTGGCATAACAAATGATGGGGTCTTTGCCTGGAAAAAGCTGGTGGGCTGATACTTTCTTCCTGTCTTCTGGTTTCCCCCAGAGATAACAACTCACTGGGGTCATACAGGACTTTGCAGCTTGCACTAGCTTGAAGAAACATCTAAAGAGACTTCTTAACTGGGGGAGGAGGGAGGCTGGCGCCTCAGTGAATCCTTTTATCCTCTGCAGAGGCTCCTGGAGCTCAGCCCTAGCTACTCTGGCAGGGCATTGCGTAGTTATCTGATTATCGCAAAATACATTCCGTGACTGCATCTGAAATCTTCTTTGCTCTTTAATTGTATATGCTGGGAAGACTGGAAAAGCTTTCACTTTCTCAGCCTCTCAAAATAATCTTTTATCTAATGCCTTTTGAAGTGTTTTTGTAAATGTCTTATATGTGATTTTAGCCTCACACTTATGAAGAGGAATCTCACATGAGAAATCACTGGTCAGACATCAAAAGAAGGTCATGCCAAGACCATCAGGCTTGTACTGCAGGAGCACAAGGGCAGGTTTTGATGCTATTCCAAGCTAGCAGGTTCTGACATGTCCTCAAGGGCAGCCTCAAATAATGTGAAGTCCCAAACAAGGCTGAGCAGAAAAGCCCTAAATTATTTTCAAATCAGTGAATGTACTTGTCCAACTGTTTTTTAACAACTGCTCAATGGGGCTGCCCCCTGCCCCCTCTCCATCTTCCATTCCCCCTGCATGCCACCTCCACAAGCTAGATCCTCAGCTCCCGTGAGGCCAGGTGATATTCCTGGTTGACTGTTGTTGCTCTGGTTTTAGAGAAGTCAAAGACTGCTTTGCTCAGTGTTATGCAATAGACGATGAGTAGAATTAAGCCCAGAACCAGGAGACAGATCCTCCTCCCCTTCAAGCCAGTGTAAATCAAGAGTGAGTTCACTGGAGCCGCTGGCATTGTGTTAATATAAAGGAAGACATGAACACAAGTGTTTGAGCATTTGCCACTTAGGTCTAAAGTGTCTGCAGAAACATCTTTCAAACATCCTCATTTCAGTGCAGTAATGATGGGAACCCTAATGCAGGTGAGGTGCTAGTGGCTGGTTTTGTCACAACTCCAGGCAAGCCTTAGAGCAGAGTTCCAGCCACCTCCTCCCTAACATCTTCTTCTGCCATACATCCGTTAAATTCCCAGTGCATTCAGGCATGAAACTCATTGTTACCAGTTAATCAAGATTTTAAAGGGGTGTAGGGTGATTAAATCACTTGTTGGTTGGCTATCAGTGAGCTGCAGAGACTGTGAAAAGGCAAAGCTTTTTTCCTAGCACTGAAGAGTTGGCTAGCAAAGTAAGGGATATGTTTCCTTCTGGACAATTCATTGTCGCGGAGTGAAGTCTTTATACCTACGTTTTATTTTCTAGGATTTAAATTGTTTCCCTTTTCTTCCCAAAAGACTAAACCTTTTCCAAATCAGCCTATTTCAGCTGTTGTTACAGGCACATACCAAGTTGCAGTATTTTACATGTATTGCAGGTTTGTTGGATTTCCCTACAGTGCCTTCACTACACCACACATAGCGGGTTAAGTCTGTAAACTGCTGGATCACAGCTGTCAGTTTTGAAACAAGAAAGCAACTGTCCGAAAAAAACAAGTTTCATGCTCCCCTCCCACCCAAATTTGGTATGTCGTCTATGAAATTAAACTGCTGTCACATCCAGGGTGAGAAATATCCAGCCAGAGATGTGGGAAAGGCATGAAGTCTGGCGTCTCACGTTCAGGGTGAAAATGAGAACTTTATTTATTTGGAAAATGGAGTAAAATGGAGGCACTCCGACTGAGGCAGACCTTTTTGTCCCCTAAGAGGTCCCACTATATCAGAGTTGTTGGTCATGGAATTTTGCAAACAAGCAATGCAGCCTTTTGTCCACTCACTAGCAAAGTCGCCGTGGCGCCCAAGGGGAGCAGGGGAAGGCTTCGGGCTCTTGGACCTTAAGCTGGTGCTGACTGACACCATGAGGATTCATTTCATCGCTCCGGGAGGCCTTGGAGAAAGTGCCTGAAAAAATATCCTAAATCCTCATAGCATTTTGGTGCAATAAATGAATTTGGAAAGAATCTGGCCATTCATGCTTACTGCCCACAGTGATCTTCTCAGAGGATCACAGTCAGCATGGCTTAAATTTCCATCATTTGTGTATGAAGGCTTTCTTTTCACCCCTTTACATTCTGAGCTATTAAATTTTAAATTATTATGCAGGCCATGGAGCCTTGCTCAGGGACTTTGGGCTGGAAGGAGAAAGAGTTGCCATGATCCAAGCACCTCTCAGGAAACCCTCTTTGTTGACCAAGCTGGCTGGTGAAGATCTGCTTCCCGGGACGTGACGGGAGCAAGCTCTTCTTTGCTGTCTGTTGGAGGCTTCCCTTCTGCTTCTGCCTCTGACTGGGTTTGCTGGCAGTGTTCAACACCTTCCAGCATCAAGGGCTTATTTTTGTCTTTCAGCTGGCTCTGCACTGCCCAGCCCAGGCTGTGGAGCATTAAGATGTTCATACACAACGGCACTGCTTTTAGTTTTCCCTTTTTATAGAGAGAACTAAATCAGAGGAAATTTGATGTTCCCCTCTAATTATTTTTTACTTCAAAAGGGGGAGTTTTAAGTGCACCAGTGAGGACGAGAACTGCTAGAAGCTATAGCCCTGCTCCTCCATAAGGAAACAATGGCCATGGATCTGCCAGTGGAGCTGGAGCAGGGTTAGTGCTTGTTAGTGCTTCTCATACCATATTTAATCTTATTAAAGTTATCATCCTTTGTCAGTTCAAAGGGAAAGTTATTATTGGTGGAGTCACAGGTCAAAAAAAACCCAAAACCAATATTGAGTGAGCTGCTGAGTGTTCCTTTTAGAAATGAGTTTTGAGGAACTCACCCAGTCACAACTCACAGGCATTTTGCAGCTGTTGTTGGTGACATGGGACATTAACTCATGTCTCTTCAATTACAGGGTGGGAAAGGGGGTGATACTGGGCTTGCTGAAATCAATAGTGAACCTGACGTTGATTTTAATGGGAGCAAACTTGGGTTTGGGTCAAGTTGTGGCTTTGTGTATGTGTGATTAGGGAAGGGGAAGAGAAGGGGAAACGGGGCTATGGCTGCATTCTCCACTTGTGTTCTTTACAAGTGTTTGGCAGTTAATAAGCATGTGCAAGCAAACTCCATCTTCCACCTGTGGGAAACCAGCCTTTGCATCAGGGCCTGTCTTGCTCTGGGGTGTCTGCGGCCGGTGGTCGGGCAGGCATTGCTGCCATCCTGTGGAGAGCCGGGCTGAGGGATGGCTGCGGGACACGGGGTGCCCGGGGCAGGCCTCACAGTGGTGGGGGGGCTGAGGATCACCTTGCATGGTTTTGGGCCAGGACCATCGAGTGTTCCCCTGGCCAGCTCCAGGACTTTAAGAGCCAGTTGGCATTGCACTGGTCCTTGTGTCTCATGAAGACTATGAAGATGTAGTGAAGTTATGCAGGGAGAACATTAGGAGAGCCAAAGCGCAGCTAGAGCTCAACCTGGCTACAGCTGTTAAAGATAATAAAAAATGTTTCTATAAATTCATTAACAACAAAAGGAGGATTAGGGAAAATCTCCCTCCTTTATTGGATGCAGAGGGAAACATGGTAACAAAGGATGAGGAAAAGGCTGAGGCGCTCAACGCCTACTTTGCCTCAGTCTTTAGCAGTGGGACTGGCTGTTCCCTGGACACCCAGCCTCGTGAGCTGGGAGATGGGGAGGGGAAGCAGAATGAGGGCAGCACAGTTGAAGAGGAAGTGGTCAGAGACCTGCTACACCACTTGGATGCACACAAGTCTGTGAGACCGGATGGGTTACACCCAAGGGTGCTGAAACAGTTGACAGATGTGCTCGCTAAGCCGCTGTCCATGATCTACCTGAAGTCATGGCTAACTGGGGAGGTCCCATTGGACTGGAGGGTGGCAAATGTGACACCCATCTACTAGAGAGGCAGAAAGGAGGATCCAGGAAAATATAGACGTCAGTCTGACCTTGGTAACCAGGGAAGGTCATGGAGCAGGTCATCTCGGGTGCCATTACAAGTCATATAATGGACAACCAGGGGATCAGGCCTAGTCAGCATGGGTTTATGAAAGGCAGGTCCTGCCTGACAAACCCAATCTCCTTCTATGACAAAATGACCCAACTATTGGATGAGGGAAAAGCTGTGGATATTGTCTACCTGGATTTTCGAAAAGCATTCGACACAGTTCCCCATAGAATTCTCATAGTAAAACTGGCTGCTCATGGCCTGGATGAGCGAATGGTCTGCTGGATCAAGCACTGGCTGGATGGTCCCAGAGAGTGGTGGTCAATGGGGTTAAATCCAGCTGGTGGCCGGTCACAAGTGTGTTCCTCAGGGCTGGGTGTTGGGACCATTTCTGTTTAACATCTTTATTGATGATCTTGATAAGGACACAGAGTGTATCGTCAGTAAGTTCACAGATGACACCAAGTTAAGCGGGAGTGTCAATCTGCATTAAGATAGGGAGGCTCTACAGAGAGACTTGGATAGATTGGATCGATGGGCCAACATTAACGGGATGAGCTTCAATGAGGCCAAGTGCCAGGTCCTGCACTTGGGCCACAACAACCCCCTGCATGGCTACAGGCTTGAGGAGGTGTGACTGGAGAGCTGTCTGGAAGAGAAGGGTCTGGGGGTTCTAATTGACAAGCAGCTGAACATGAGCCAGCAGTGTGCCCAGGTGGCCAAGAAAGCCAAGGGCATCCTGGCTTGTATTAGAAATAGTGTGACCAGCAGAAGTAGGGAGGTGATAGTGCCCCTGTACTCTGCACTGGTGAGGCCACACCTGGAGTATTGTGGCCAGTTTTGGGCACCTCAATACAAGAGAGATATTGAGGTGCTGGAGTGAAGTGCTAAGGCTTGGACAACAGGCCCAAGCCAGAGTTGACCTATAGATGAATCCTGTATATTTTATAACTGATAACCATTGTGCTAACAGGTATTATATTAAGTTATAACAAACCACCTAGTCTGATGTAAAAGGTGGAAGTGTTGAAGCCTGAGCAACAGGTCCTGAACCAAAACTGTTAATTCAGTATGTAATCCCTAATGAAATATGCATGGAGGATGTAGCTATGATGAATGTATCTTTCCCTTCCTTTGTATATGAATAGAGTAACAGAGTCATGGAGGCAGGTGCCTGTCCTCGAGGCCTGATGTGAGACCTTGCGCATAATCCGATCAGATAAGCAGAGAAATTCCCTTAGTTTCTTCCTTGAGCCCTGGCCAGGCTCTGGGGGGAACCTAATGTGAAATTTAAACCAGATATTTCTGCTTGAAACAAAGGTGCCAGCTATTCTGGCTTGCTGATTTTTGGGTATATAAGGCTGGACCCGCTCACAGCGACTTTGGATGCCTCACCTACGGGTGGACGCACCGCGTAGGATTTCCCACTTGCCGGGACAGGCTCTCCAAATCCTCGCTGTAACCGGGGCTCCCCAGCGACTGAGGATCTGGATGATGATAATATATGCAAGTGATGATGTATTTCTCTTAATCACTATTCTCTCTCTCAGGTAGTAATGATTTGATGCATTACCCTGTATTTTCCTATTTAAGTGCACTATTCTGTCTTTTCTTACTGTATGTTTTCTGTATTATTCTGTTATATTATTTTGTTATTTCTAGTAAAATACGCCTGCTGTTTTCACTCTGGTGTCTGAGTTTAATTGGTATCCCTGATCAGCAAAACATGGAGCAAGTGCAGAGGAGGGCAATGAAGCTGGTGAAGGGCCTGGAGAATAAATCCTATGAGGAGGGATTGAAGGAGCTGGGACTGTTCAGTTTGAGGAAGAGAAGGCTGAGGGGAGACCTCATCACTCCCTACAGCTACCTGAAAGGACATTGTAGAGAGGTTGGTGCTGGTCTCTTCTCACAGGTGATTAGTGACAGAACAAGGGGGAACAGCTTTAAACTGCAACAGGGGAGGTTCAGACTGGACATTAGGAAAAAAATTTTCCCAGAAAGAGTGGTCAGACAGTGGAATAGGCTGCCCAGGGAGGTGGTGGAGTCACCATCCCTGGATGTGTTTAAGGGTCGTTTAGATGAGATGTTGGGGGATATGGTGTAGGGGAGAACTTTGTAGAGTAGGGCTGATGGTTGGACTCGATGATCCCAAGGGTCTTTTCCAACCTGAATGATTCTGTGATTCTATGATTCTAAGAGCTGGAGCGGGAATCATGCCCGCCCTGCGTAAAGTAGCTGGATGTGAGAGCCGCTGGGGCGAGCTGTCGTTCTCTGCTACTTACTCAGTGCTCAGATCCAGTGGGGACTGCTCACCTGGATGGGTGGTGGATGGATGTTTCTTTTCAAGGGCACTCTCCATACTGAAATCACAGCCTCAGCCTTGGTTTTAATTCCTTTTTTATTCTGTAAAATTTTAATATTTTGCTAAAAGATAGTATAAAAAAAAAATTCAACCCAACAGTGATTGGAGTAAAGATATATGCACACAGCTAAAAAGATGGGTAGAGAGCAGGAAAAGCAGGACATCTAATCACTGAAGAAGTTATAAACAGCAATAAAATTAATACCTATATTAAACTAGCAGTGCAAAGATACAAACTGGAAGCAGCTTTACATTAAAAATACAGCTTTTTAAATACAGAAATAGCACCAATTTACAAAAGACAATCAGAAATGTAAACGTGACAGGTAGATTCAAGTATAAGTTATACACTCACCCTCCTCAGCAACTGTCTTGGGACAGAAAAGTTTCACAAACCCTGCAGAACATCCTGGGTACGCACTTCGCCTCAGTGCAAATACAAATTCTGCTTTTCCAAAGCTACTTTGCGGATGCGTTGTTCCTATTTCATTTTACTTCTTAGCTTTCAGTGAAGGCAAAGATAGGAAAGGTAAACTCATTTCCTCTTGACAACCAACCCTTTCCCCCTCACCGGTCTAGTTCAGCAGCTCAGGTACTGCAAGTAGCATTGATCCCTTTGCTGCCCAGCTGCTTCGGTGGTCCCCCTCCTATTTTAGTGAGAATTTTGCATTGACAAAAACAAGACAGCATATCCATCCCCTTCTTCGCGCAGACTCAAATCTGCTTTCACAACCATGAGCCATCAAACAGCTTTGATCGTGAGGGAGTTGATCCTCATTTCCAGATCTGCTGTATTTATGAAAATTCAAAACTGGAAGCAGAAATAGGAAACTGAAGATCCACTTTCAGTCCCTGCATTTTCAAGTATAGTTAGGTTAGTTATGGCACAGAATAACATTACTGACAAAGCACGGCAACTTTTGTGCTGATGCTTCAACTGGAGCGAAGAGTCAATATTAGCTCTGATCCTCCTCTCTGCTCCCAGCTGCCATTTCACTAAAAGGCTGCACTGTACTAGAGGGGAAGAGAAAAGACAAGGTTTGAAGAATCAACATGCCCCATGTCGTCTGGAACCCTAGCAGCCTGTTTCCAGCCCCAACAGCAACAAATGCATGCTAGCAGAAGTGCAGGGGCAGCACCGTGCCAATTACACATTGCTTTTCAAAAAGAAATTACTTTCAGTGGGCATATAAGAAGAAATAATTCAGAAGCAAAAACTGTAAACTTTCACAACTGTAGTGTAATTTAAAAAAAAAAAATTAAAATTTAGCAGTCTGAGGATTTCTCTTTACCACCCCCAAAATTTCCTATGATAATTCTACTACAGATTTTCTTTCAATGAGGGCTAACCAGCCCTCCTTATAAGGCTGTTATTGGTCTATTCTAAGATAAGGCCACATTACTCAAACTCCCAGCTTCACTAAAATTCTTTCTTAAACTCCATTTTCATAATACATTTCATTATAAAAATAAAAAACCTCATCAAATACCCAACCCCCAAAGTTCTAGCCTCCCTTAACCAACGAAGTAGCACATCCAACAGTGTATCTTACCCTTGGAAAACCAGTACCAATGAGAGAAGAGCTGACAATGCTGGCCTTATGTTTGCTAAAATTCCAGAGTAACACGGTCTTGACAGCAACACTTTCTGTCTTTTAAACAGAAAACTGCACAAATTTAATTACAGATTGCTACACCAGTGGAAACATAAGAGCATTAACTCTTAAAATTCTGTCCTATGTTATTAATAGCACCATGCATTATTTGAGGACCCTGAATGTTAACTGTTAG
Organism: Strix uralensis; assembly: GCF_047716275.1. Taxonomy (NCBI): domain Eukaryota; kingdom Metazoa; phylum Chordata; class Aves; order Strigiformes; family Strigidae; genus Strix; species Strix uralensis. The sequence goes on from NC_133976.1 coordinate 43,652,459, forward strand.
ACTTTACTTCGTCTTTATCTTCTCCTAAGGAATACAGATAATTTTTTCCCACTTCCAAAATTCATGGCTCCTGCTCTTTTCAGCTTCTTTTTATGGTTTAGACAGATACGCACCAAAAGATAAGATCTCCCTTGTCTTCCAAGTATGCTCAAATGCACTATTAACTAGTTATGAAATTCCTGTAAGTGAAGAGTTAGGCACTTAGGTACATACCCCTTAAGTAGACTTAAGTAAACCACTAAGTAGGCACTTAAGTAGACTCAGGTTAGACTGAATCTAATCATGTGGCTAATGACTCACCAGTGTTCCTTGGTCACAAAGTCTAGACTATATATTTAAAAGGGAGATAAAATCTTAGCACAGCCCTCTCAGTGGCTTGTCACTCTCAAATTAGTTTGTCAGACTTATTTAAGGAATCATGTTTTGTGTTCTTTACATCTAACTTGTACATTTTGCTCAGAGTAAAAGAAAAAAAACCCCAAGGACTAATACAGTTCATTAATGCAATTATAAAAATGTTAACATTCACAGTTATTTTGGTCTTAATATTTTTCACATGTATACATTCAATCATACTGTGTTACACTATTATTAGGTTTTTCTACCCACAAGTGCTGGGCAAATTGTACAACAACTGACATTCAAGTAAGAGAAAATATGAGAAAATCTGTTATTCTGAAGCTGCAAAAAAAAAATTTTGCACAAAATCCCACTCCAACGTACAACATAAATAGCAAGAGGCTGCACTGCAGAGGCAGAATTTGACAGATTGGAACCAAGGAAGCAGTTGCTCTCACAACTGCAAAAGTTTATCATTTTCACCACAGATTTACTCAGGGTAAGTAGAGTACATGCAAAAAAAAAATGCTTACCCCAGATAAGTGCTAGACTTCTCACTTAAAACCATGAATAAAGAACCCATGGGGACTCCAAGAAAATCTGTTTGCATCTCCTCACAGCAATAAAGAGAGTTTCCAAATTAAGACCACAAATGCAATTTGATGCCCACAAGGCCATGTGAAGCACAGCATATGAATTCAAATCGGTACTGAAGGAACAATTTCAGTAAAAGGTTTTCAGTACCAAGGATGATTTGTGAAGAAGGTGGCTGACAGAACTGGTGGGTGAATAGATAGCAGGGAAGCATGCCAAAAGGGATGGCATTTTAATGCGCTCCTCTTGTCAGGTAAGAGCTTGTTCTCTTGTAATTGATACCGGGTTCCTAGGACAATCTGTCCACCCTTTGCAATGAGTGAAGTTAGTCAGGGCTGGTACTAGAGATTTCCAGTCTCCTCTGCACAGAACTAGCATTTCTGGTCTGGTTGCCCTCAGTTTTCTTCCATGCAACAGGGTCTCCAAGACTTCCAGGAGTTTTGAAAAATGCCTCATGACGTGCAGGACGAATGCTCTTGGGAGTGAGGGGAGTAGACGAAGGCTATTTGTGAAACAAAACCAAAGTGATTCAGTAGGGTGTTCTCAAAGCCTCCATGCAAGCACGTAAACAGAAGACAGCTTGTAGACATTAAGCCCTGTACCCTGCTACTGTAGGGAACCGTGTCACACATCCTTTCAGAAGCTCCACATAAAAACCTACAGGCTTTGCCCCTTTTTGTTCTGGAGCTGCCTGCCAGTACACCATTGCTGGAAGCTGAAAGCCTCGATCTCATTTCCAACTTAAATGCATTCATGACTAGTTCATATTCATTCATTCTTATGCCAATCTTGTCCTTTAGCTTAAATGGTTCTTTCCCTTCCGTGATGTTTTACTCACTTTTGTTATTTGTTAGCATCAAAACAGATCTAAAATTAGTCTCCTAAACCCTGGCCACTTCTGTTTTAAGTGCCACTCTACTGTAACCTCTAATGTAAGTATCTGTAATCAGATTGGCTGCCAACCAGTCTCTATCACAGTCTTTTTCTAAAGCTCGAACAAGATAAACATAAAGTAACATTCATAAAGCTTCCAAAAGTTCCATCTATTTGTCACTGCATTAGACAATAGGAAAGCAAATCATGGATTTAAGAATGTGAGTTAAAGCAGTGCCAAAATGTCACTGCTAATAGTTGTAAAGACCCAGGTAACAGTGCAACATGACTGTTTTATGTCACTCATTGTACTTCAGATAAATGAGTCCTTCACTTCTAAATGTCTCTTTTTTTCTAACTCGCAAAGTCTGTTTCTGTGGTAGATTTTTGAAAAATATCTTTATAAAAAGATCAGTAAAACCCACAGAAGTCATTGTTTTCCCCCAGTTCTGATGCCAAACAGTGATCAGAACAGGGGTGAGGAGGTAACCCAGGACACTACTACCTGAGAAGTGTTGCAGCCAGTTGACTCCTGAATTACGATAAACAATCCTCCTAAAGTGTTTCTGTAGCCTTTGCATAACATACTTACAATATACTGTCAAATGGGGAAAAAACAGACTCAAATTGCTGGGGAAAAAACCCTGTAACTAATTTTTTTCTCTGTTGCTATAAGATTTTTAAAGATTAAGATTTTTATGATATTAAAATTCCTGTAAGATTTTTAAAACTCAGCACTTCACCGTTCACGGTGAGACATGGTAAGCCAGGCTATGTCTTTAACACTGTCCCAAGCCCTGCCACCACTACAGACGGACACACAAACTAAGCAGAAGACACCAGCTTCCAGGGTGCCAACGGACACACCAGCACCAACCTGCAGCGCGAGCTGCCTTCTGTCCCAGGGATCTGGCATAGCTGTTTCATCGTCACTCAACCATCTTTCACACTTACCTGCTGCAGCTTCAGAAGGGTCACCGGGTGCCCCATACACACAGGGGAGTCCAGTTTAATAGCACTGCAAGACCTTGCAAGTGCAGGACTCGGGTGCAGAGCGGGGTGAGCTGGCTGCTGGGGATCCACTGAAGGCACTGGTAAGACCTTGGGGGTGACCACTGGGGTGGTGCCTATGAAAACAGGCGTTGTTGATGCCAGGCTGGACATACTGAAATTCATGGAGGCAGTGGTTGAGAAGGAGCCATCGGGAACTGCGGAAAGAGGACTGGTGACTGCAGGAGAACAGACGAGAGGGAAGGAAGCCAAGGCTACTGACGGCACCATGACACAGGGGACGCTCAGAGAAGGTAACTGGCTTGCAGCCAGGCTGATGGTACCAGGGGCTTGGCTTGCAGAGAACAGGAAATTAAAACTGTTTAATCCTAAACCAAAGAGAGAAAAAGCAAAGCATTAATACAGTTCACGAATTGGAATTAAGCTATTATAACTTCATCAAGAACAGGAAAGAGGTATGACAACAAAGAAAGAGATAGGTTGCCAGGAAGTAAACTGTGACAAAAATAAGAAAAGAAGAAGGAATAAAACTGTCACAAACCCATGGCTCTTCTGTAAAGCTCCCTTTCCTTACCTTCCTCCATCTCCCCCCCTACTGCCTGTTCACTGTCTCTGCATCCATTTACTTTGTTCATATTAAGTACCAACCACACACACCTTGCTGTTTTCTGCTCAAACTTTAAACAAACTTTTTTTCACTAAGGGGAATCATATCCTCTGCTATATAAAAACATATACACTGCTTTTAACAAGAAAAAAACCAAACAACAAATGGAAAACATGCACAAAGAGACTCCAGAGATGCTCAGTTTCCTAAGAACAGCTGAAATGCTGTTTTGAAACAGAAGCTGCTCTGGTTCCCAGTCTGTCTGACCTTCCAAAACACCAGGATCAACATTTTCAAACTGAGCATCTCCATCCTATAAGTGAAATCTCATAGACCCCATTGTGCCACAAGTGAATCAAATACTAAAGCAGTTGTCACGGAAATCTGCCACGCATATCCCATTCCCACAAAACAGTCGTCCACTCCACACAAACAGAGGCACAAAAAATGGTAGACATGACATCCTCTTGTAATATTTTCAGTTGCTTCTTCTCCATCCCTACCGTGTCCTACGAGCAGGCCTGGCTACACTCCCAGTGCCTCAGTTTTTGTGGGGTTATCCCAATGATCCATGTTACAAGACAGTACAAAGTTTCTAGATGACTAAATTCACCCACTCGGGGGATGCTGTTGCATTATTCTGCCCACCTTACTGACAAACCTAGACTTCCAGCTCCTCCAGGTTTTGAATGCTGGATAGGTGTCCTTTTTGCTGCACATAGTTCAAACATGCAAAACCACGTTATTCATCTCTGTTAATGTTTGGGTACCTCAGAAAAATGCCTGCATTTTCAGAGAAGCAACAGTTCATCTGGAGTCAAGAGAATTCAGACCTATTTAACTACTTGGAGAACTGCTGACAGTTTTTTGTGCCAAATACAGACTTATTCACCTATCTATAGATCTCCCTATTTGCTCAGTGAACAGATGCAGAAGTTTGGGTGCCTCTACATCTCATGGCTGTCCTTACCAGCAGTAGGCTGAACATAAAGATATTGTGGTAGGAAAGGTTGATTGGCATTTTCTTTAGAGATGTGCTCTTTTTCTGGAGAGGGTTCATCAGGGTCTTTAATCTGAGACTGTTTTTCTTGCCCCTGAGAATCCAAAGGCTTAGTAGACCCCTTGTTTGCAGCCTCTGGAGCAGCAGGACTTGCAAGGTCAAGATGAAAAGCTTCTAGATGTACAGCAGATGTACAGCCACTTCCTGGGGTAGATTCTGCCTTGGGTGACTCAGAAGGCTTCTAAACAAAAACAAAAGAGTAAATGAAGAGTCCAAACTGAAATAACAGTGTGATGTCTCTCATGCACCTTCCTCAGCTACAGAGTAAAACATGCATCTGGGCAAAGGAGCAGCACAAAACTGATTAGCAAGTCACCAAGTTAAAATTTTGTTTGAGGGTTTGAAGAGCCATATTAGTGACGCCCGAGCCCTATGCCCTGTGCTGTAGTTCACTTTCAGTACTTGGAAACACTAGATAAGAAATACCTGAGCTTGGGGATTAGTTTTTTAATGATAATGAAAAACACCTGTTTCAAATGGCTTATATTCAAACACTGATATGACCTTGAGCCTGACCCCCATTTTCAGTAGTTAAGAGAACCCTGATATAGCTGCACTTCACCTTCACCATCATCCTTCTCTTACCAGCCTGCTGTGGGCAACACTGAGCTTGAGAGGGAGTGACTCAGGCTGGAGAGCAGAGGGAAACTACAAATCACATTTGCTATAGCTCAGTGGAGTAAGCAAAGCTGCTGCTGTCTGGGAAAGCCCAAGCTAACAGGGGAAGATAAGGAGTAATAGTCACATTGATTTCTTCCCCTCTGGCAGGCTGTTTTGTTGAAGACAATGATCAGGACACCGATTCCAAAGAACAGCTGAGCATCGTTTCACTATGCAAAGCAATCACAGTCAATTTTCTGCTGGTACCATGAAAACGTCTCCGAGTTGATGTCTATATTTCCTGACACAGCCCCCTTACAATTTTATTAACATGTGGGAGGCAGCATTTGTATCTGTAACAAGACTGGTATAGTGAATTTTCACTTCTGGAAACACTGTCTTGGGCAAAAGTTTTTTCTCGCTAACAGGATGTGTAAGTGATATTGAAATTCACTTCTATACCTTGGGTACTACGAGTGAGAGGGGCACATCATTCTGTTCCATGGTCTGCTTTTTAGCAGCTGGCTCTTCATCATCTACAGGTGCAGGGGGCCATGCGCACTTGTGGGAGCTGCGTTTCTGGCAGACAGCTGGAGGTACGGCAGCCTGAGCTTCTGCACTCCCGTTTCCCACATCTCCTGTGGTGGGCAGGGTCCCCCTCGAGTTATTTTCCTGAAGACTGCCACACAACATAAAAAGGGACGAAGATGGGAAGCACAGGAAAGGTTGGTTGGGGAGCAGGGTAGGTTTTCCATTTTCTGTTTTGGAGGCTGCTGGTGTGGAAGGATGTGGAGCTTGGCTGCTGATGCCATTTGGCAACGAGAGGCTTGGCACATCTGACTGAACCACGGGGAAAACTGCCTGAGGCAAAGGGTTAACAGAAAAATCAGAGTCCCCAGGAACTGGAAGAAGGGAGAGAGGTGAGGTTATGCTTGGGTTCCTTGCTGAATTTAATATCATTTCTGTGGCACAAGCTTTATTCCTAAAAATAAAGTAATGAAAAGAGGAAAAACGTTTAGTCCAAAATTAAACCCCTATTTTATCTTTAAAAGCAAACAGGTACATTGTTGGACAAAATTCCACCCCCCCAACCACTACTACTTTTACACAGTTTACATGCAGGGCGTGTCACTTTTTATTATTTCTAATTAAACAGAAGCAGACTTATCAGTTTTTGGACAGAACAATAATGCTTTTGGTTGTGATTGATTAGAGTCAATCATTCACAAATTAATTCAAATTAGGATAGATGTAGAGAAGATCCAATGACATGACAGAAGGGCTTTTTGATGGAGTCATGATTTGCTCAGCCTACCTAGACAACAGGTCAAAGGAGGCAGGGATGACCTATATAAACACACAAGAGATGAAGAACTACTGAAGCTAAAGGCCAACAGTGGTACAAGTACAGGTGGGTATAAATTCGCCATGAAAAAAGACAAGAAATGCACACTGATACCTATCAGCATTAAAATAGTAATAATGAGACTCTGGCAATTTTCTATCTCACTCTCATCAGTGGAACTAAACATGACAAGCATGAAGCTGAAACTGGACAGGAGTCAAGACAAACCTACCTGGTATCTTCCTCTATTTTCTGCCTGCAGACAGCTGGTAGATTTATCATTTTGGAGCAATATTCATCTGAATTCACAACACAGGCTGAAAGAACAAAGGAGCATTCAATTAATAATGGGTAGGTTTACCAAGCATATTTTGATACTGGCCATATAAAATAATCCCTATAATTTTTCCATCCTGGCACATTTTTAACATCCACTAATCACCTAGAGCCAGAACCTGCAAGACACGTAAATTCCACTATATTAGGAACCATAAAATAAAGCAAGCATTTGTGGCTAAAGGATCTTTCTTTATCTATACCAAATTTTAACAGAAGAAACTGTAGTATAGTTGCAGTTAGTGGAGAACAGAAACATTTACTGGAAAACAAACTGCAGATTCAAAGCAGTATGGCCCAGATTCATCTCATCTAACTTTAGGCACTTGACTGGAAGGTCCAATATAGAAGTCTCATCACATATACAGTAGAAATATAGGCACCTCCCAAGGGTAATTCACATATTTAATGAGGCTGATTCACCCAATCAAGTGCCTCAAATTGGTGGGCCCACATTTGGGCAGATCTAGCAGGATACAAAAGAACATGCTTCATTAGTAGTTACCTTGCCTCTCTTGACGTGGGCTGTTGGGCTCAGAACTGACCTTCCTTCTGGTCCCTTCACAAGGCTGTGTGCCATTAAATGAAGCATGACGTGTAAACCTTTGCTTTCCAGTAGCACACATCTGATACGAGGCACAGGCTCCTGTCTGTGTCTCTGGCAGAGGTTCAGATGCTGGGCTATGCCCTCTCGGATCATCTGTAGGAACATAATTTTGTACAACAGTCCTTCAGGGAACACAGCTTATCATTTAGGCTTCTGCCATGTCACTGAACTTGGCCATAAGAGAAGAGGTAACCTCTCTACCATCTCAAACTGAACAGCACTGAAGCAGACCTGAGCTCAGTAAGCACCGGTAGACAAGATAAGGGCTTCTCTCCTTTCCATTTTAGGGCAGCTGCAGCAGCAGCTACACTCTAGTGTGTGTAGTCAAGGAGGAGAGAGGGTGCTAAGATGGCATTAACACTGTCCTCCACTTTTACTTGGTCCTGACACTGGCCAGACCCAATACATTACCAAAGGGCTTCCCTTTGCTCTGTCTTCTAGCCAAGAATCAGCAGCTTACAGAGATCCTCTGGCCCACCACCTCCTTCTTTGTAGGCAAAACTTTTGTACAAGGGGAGGCATGCAAGAAACAGCCCTGCTTTACCTTGGTAAGTCCCCTTACAAAGAGAATAATTAATTGTCTAATTATTACAGAATTACTGAGATTTAGCAACCCAGAAAAGCTGTGGATGCAGATTTGGAGATGTAGGCATTATCTGCCACTGTTCAACAATTCATACAGTTATTTGTAGTTATATAACTTGGTGTAAAAATACCAGCAAGACACAAGATCCTTCAACATCCTTCCACAGCTCCAGCCATTGAGAGTAAAGTCTAACAAAGACAAAAGTTTTGCTGACCAGCAGTTAATAATCACAGGGTGGACAATGAATGCTGAGCCATTCTCTACACATGGAAAACAACATTTTACCACTTGGGAAGGGATTGTCAAAACAAAAAGAAAAGATGTGTGAGCTACACAAGTTACCAGTCTTTCCAGGGAATTCCACAGGCCCAATCCACTTGAAGGCTGGTTTGCGTCCTCGTTCTTCTGTGACAAAAACTTTCTTGATCAAGCCTAGGCTGGTGAGAACATTGGCGATATCATACAGTCTTCGCACCTTTGCTAACAAGAAAGAGCAGAAATAGTCAAGACAGTCACGTTTACAATATGTACTGTACATATTCACATGGTAATTTCATTCCAGAATATCACAACTTTCATAGATGAGGTGGGTAAAATCAAACTGGGAGGGACTCAAGCCACATCCTATGAAGCCTGGCCAGCTCCCACCTGCTTGTCACTGCTTCTTCATATCTTAGCTGTTCATCCATCTTAGCTGCTCAGGTTTAAGATCACCTACCACATTTTGATGGAAATGGATTAGGGAGCGATTACATCATCAACTTGACCAGAAAAGGCAGCTACCTCCATGTGACGTTAAGACAAGCACATGGGGGCAAGAGGTACCTGAGTGCAAAGCTGATCACAAGAGGACACATATTTCTCATCTTAAAAATGTAACGCTCTTAGAAAGATCTCTGTGACTTCAATAAATAACATGTTTGAGCTGAAAATGATACCCACAGGTTGTCCAGCTAAACTCCTCACACCCCTCCCAGAATCTGGGGTAGAATTTTAAGACTGAAATGCAAGTACTTTATTTTAAAAGTACTTTAAAGACTTAAAATAAAAATCTTTATTTTAGAAGAATTATTTAATAATGCTGAGTTTTTCCATGGGATCAAAGTACTAATCCCCACTAACTGAAAAGCAAACTGTGCCATCCAGCTGTGAAAGATTTCTGGGGTAAAAAGGAGAAGTAACACATTTCTGCAGAGAATAAGATGAATTCCATTAAATTAAGCATGTTTTATTTCAATAAGTTCTGAAACATCATTCAGAACGGTACAGGAAACAGGGTTAATTTATGAAATAAAAAATATTTTTCTTCATTCTGAAGCTAAAACTTGGAGATAATTGTCAAACTGACTCTTCCCCACCCCAAGCTCTCTTTTCACAAACTGGCATTTGCAATGATAAAAATCACAAACCCTATTTCAGCAAAAAATTCCTGACCTGCACTTACTGTTACCTACTGGTGTCAGTCCAAACATGACCCTGTTTTCTTTACTCACTATCCAATTGATTAATCTCTCAACAGCCAGCTTACTTTTAAATTTGCTGTGGTCCACTGTATCCTGGGTTTCTTCTATCAGTATCTTTGCTGCGATGTCCAGAGTGACTATCTTGGTCTTGGAGACAAGGAACAGCATGACAAACTTTTGGCTCATAATCCGCAACGACTTGTCCTTTCTGCTGTTTGCAGATGCTGTGTTACAAACAATACCCAAGCCTCTTAGCATATGTCATCCATCACAGCCAGAAAACTAGCAAGTAGGTTTTCTTACACACAAAAGGGATATTTACTTGTCGGGAAGCAGAAATCTTTTGAAAGGCAGCAAATAACTGAGTAATGCAGACAGAAGTATCTCTTCAAAAGGCAATAAAAATTAAAGCTTGCAGAAATAGCTTTTAGAAAGTCAGATTCCAAAGCTGATTCTATGTTACGTTACACAGTTCTGCGCCACTATAATTTTGTGACTGCAATGGACTTTGTAACTTAAACCGCTATGTATTGTATAGGCAGCATGCAAATGGTGGACAAATGGAAGATGGCACCTTCTGTCAGGATAAAGCATTTACTGTCAAGTACAAGTGGGGAAAGAAGAACTGGAGTGTCTGGCAGAAGTTCCTGCCAGTCTGTAGGTCAGAGGGAAAAATCCGTCCTGAGACCTATGCTAGGGACAGGATAGAAGGAAGAATTCTGTCACCTCCATGGTGAATTCAGCACCTCTTTGCAAAGAATATTTTTTTATTATTTAATTTTAAAGTAAACCAAGGGGAAAAGTCACATAGTAAACTGGAGAAAGAGACTTGTGTCTGTGTATCACATCACACACATTAGTTATCTTACCAGAGGTGCAATCTGGTTCTGAAAAGTCTAGTAATGGTCTGTCTTGAGAATCTGGAATAGTTTCCTTTTTTCGTTCTCCAAATTTGTACTCCAAGTCCTGCTCCTTGTGCTGGAAGAAGGTCAGTAGCTCTCCATACTGCAGCTCTCCTACTTCCCGAAGCGTTTTCAGAGTTTGGCTGAGGTTGTGCCGGCCATGCCAACAGTACTGGTTCTTGGCCACACGGCTAACCAAGTGCAATGACTCCAGGATATTCACTATATCGTAAATTCGTCTCCGCCCAACTCCTGTTTTAAGTGGAGGGGATAAAAAAGACATAGATGCTCATCTAGTTTTAATGTACTCTTCAGCAGAAGCAGAACAGAGAACAGGCTGTTCTCTAATACTGAGTGTTCACACACATTTTTCACTGTTCACCTGGACACATCACATTAGATCCATCCATATTTGCCCAGTTAAGAACTGACTTATGTATGGCCAGCTCCATGGTATGATGCTCTTCATCTATTTTCTTAACTGCCGGCCCAGCCACGGCTTCAGCTTAAAGCACCTACACTATGTTTAGAAGAACTGACTGCAGTCTGCACAGCCCCACTCACTCAGACCTATCCACACTGCCCTGAGGTTTTCAGAGCACTTTGGCCCTTCTTGTCAGAGAGCTTCAGAGCTCAGACACATACCTGTATGCAAGCTTGAGTGTAACAGGAAAGGGTCGGAGCCTGGCACTGACACAGGGTGGATATAAAAGCCCACTCCTACAGGTACCAGTGGGAGCGTGGGCCTCCACTTGCATTTCCGATGGCACAATTACTTGCTAAGAATACACCATGCAAAGAAGCGTCAAAGGCTTCACACGGTGCAAAGCAGTGGAGAATGAGACCCACTGTTCCCAAATGCAGCAGAAACAAGTCCTTAGTGCTGGCTGGGTCTGCACCAATGGGACATCTATGAAATATGTCCAACTTGGGTTCAGCCTGACTGATGTGAGCAAGGTTGAGGACTGAATATAAACAGGCTGATGGCTCTGCTTACTGGCCCGAGTACTCTTGTCCAGCATGGCTGTTATATATGTAACACAGTGCACAATACGCTGGTAGCATCACCTGCACCAGAAATCCCGTAACGGTTAACATCAGTGGAGCAGAACAAGTGCTAGCCAAGGGGAAAGGTTTTGAACAACTTCCCTGTGGAAAGCAAGGCCTTGATGCACCTGTTTACCCATCTGGCGAATATAGATAATACTTACCAGCCTCAAACGGATATTAGGATAAACAATTTACGAGTATTTCCAAGTGCGTGGAGTGAAACATACTCTGGAAAAACAAGAGTGCTACACATATCCTGGTGTCTGTCAGGCACCAGCAGCATAGCCCACTTTGTGTTCTTCCCATAGGTCTTCAGTGAACAAAGCAATATACATTTGTAGCAAAAGCTGTATTGCAACCATAATTTGTTACAGGGAGAGCAGCAACATCACCGGTGAATAATTTTGTGGTCCCTGAAGCAAGTGGATACAGGCAAGCAAGGAAGTGAAAAGCAAAGGGAGAAGAACAAGCACACCCCCTTCTGGGAGGTAAAATCCCCAACATTACATTTTAAAACAAAGTTTCTAATATTTAAGAAAGCAAGGTAACACCACACCCAACTCAGAATAAAGCACTACTAACATTCAAGCTGTACAAGGCTGAAGCATGGGCATCTCACGCACACACAGAAATAAGTAACTGGACAATCTAAAAGAACAATTAGTTTGAAAAAAAAATTACTTAACTATTTACTTCACCTGCATTCCCTCCTATTTCTACTTCCCATTACCAAGGCAAATAAATGAGTATTTCAAGGACTTTCTTACCAGAGTCCCAGAGGACATCACTCTTCTGTTTACTTTCTTCCCAAAACAGACCCATTTCATTTTGCTACCTCTTTTCTGTTAAATACCTGAGTTCTAAATGTAGATATAGTATTTATTTAGTTTAAGTCCAATTTTGTAAAGCCCTTCCTAGCTAAGGGACAACCTGTCCACGACCTGGATCTTTTTTTTGGTGTGACCTGGCTGAGTCCAGTTTTATTACTTCTCTCAGATATTTCATTAATCTTTTAACTTAGACCAAACCTATCAGCAGACCCAGCAAATAGGCTACCTCAATACCTTCTTGCCACCTCAATACAATACATTTTCTCATTCTACTCTTGCAGGTCTCCTGGTAACCTCCCCTCACAAGAAAATATTTAAAGCTAAGATAACCTTGGTGAATCATGAGATCTTGGAAGATATAATGTCAAGCATATTACTGAAATCAAGTAGTAAACACAACTGATTTCCTGCATCTACTAGTTTGCAATTGTTTCCCCAAATGTTCCATTTTGACAGGATTTGTTGTTTATAAGTACTCCTTCAGAGGGTAATTCATAACGCCTTCAGTTTTCAGCATATCGAAAATTTAAGAAAGCAATAGAGTTGGTAAACAGCTGGAGGATAGATCTGTCTAGTAAAAAGTACTGTCAGAAAGCAGATTTCAAAATGGTAGCGTTATCAAGCAGTAAAGATACTTAGGAGTATTAGGCATTTCCAACTCTTGGTTAGTATGATTAGAAGAGCATCCAGACCCAGGAAAAGGCAGACCTTGAATGTACTCTGTAAGAAGGATGATCTTTTGAAGGCTCTCCTGTTGGGTTAGTCCAGGTGATCAGTTACCCCATTTTTGCAGGTATACATACCAAGAATTGAAGCCACTTCATCCAAAGAAATAGCAGTTTTTTCTGTTGACAATGGATAACTTGGATAGCGAGCTAGAAACTTTTGACACAAGAGTCCTAAGCTTTTCTGTTTTCTGCTGGGCCTCTGTTTTTCAAATTCATCAACCGTGCTGTCATCTACTATATCGTACTGTTAAAAAAATAAATGTTAACCCTTTAGTGCAGAAATTTAGAAGCAAGGCACAGCCAAACGAGACATATTTCAGATGTTAAGAATATTTAAACTCAGACTTTCTAATAAGGAAAAAAACATGGACTCCGTGCAAGTGCAGAGCACTTGGGTGACACATTTTTGCTTGCAAGCTCTTTTTAATTCATCATACAAGCTATCTACAGAAAAACTCTTATCTGAAAGATCATAAAATAATGGTTATGCATAAGGAAATGAAACAGTAAGACCAAACACCCAAGACTAGCAGATGGTAAAATCCTGCTTGGAAGGATTATTTCTTTATGAGAGGAGGAGAAATATTCCCTCAAACACCTCTGGATCTAATAAACCAGAAGATGTACAAGTCATCAAGCAGTTCTTCTTTTAAGAGATTTTACTGCCCTTTACAGTGCCTCTATAAGAAATCAGGGGCTGGGGGGGGGGGGGGGGGGAACGACATGATGCTAAAAGACTATAAAAGGCACTACCCAGTCTCTGAACCTTAAACTCAGACAAACTGTTAGCTTAAGTGGACTCTGTAGGATGGCCTGAATATGGCCTTTCTGTCCCTGCAGGGAAAAAAACCAAACACAAACAAAACTGTGATGGCAAGAATGTATGAAGAGGTATGTTTATTATTACAAAATGAGGAAAATTGGTGAATTTTTCTGCACTGGTAACTTTGGGGTTTTGCTTCTGTCAAAAAAAGGAAAAAAAAAAATAATCTTGCCCTCTGGTGAAGAAAAGCTGAGAGTGGTGGCAGCTGATGAAATCCAAGTTTCCTTGTTTATGAGATCTTAAATATTCTTTACTGGTTGTGACTAAGTGACCTTGTGGCAGGCTGTGTCTCTGATTGAATTGTTTGAGTTTTATATGGTATGGAAATAGCAGTATTCTTACAGTAACACTTTGACATATTTTGTAAGTTAACTTTTTGTGTGGAGAAAATCCTTAAGTGTAAGTTTTACGAACTAGAAAATATTTGAACCCTTTATAGTAGCCACCCCAAAAATGCTATGTGATCTTAGCAGGCTTGGAGCAGTAATGAAGTAACCTTTGACTGTTTTTTATTTACTGGAAGCTATGTTAGGAATTATCTTTAGAGAATTGTTTGTTCCTTTATGACTATCTAAACTGGACAATTTCCTAGACTACTGTCACTGTAGATGCTGTAAAATCTACACTTGTAGAGTGATCTGTACCTATCAAATGATGCTTCTCAGAAAGAGTACCCCAGAACTATCTTCCTCTCACTGAAATCACCAAGGAAGGATATTCTACAATAAATAATCCACGAGAAGCATAGCAGTGGTTAAAACAAAAAAAAAAGTCTGAATTAAGAAAACTGTAATGATGCTTATTACGACCTGATGTCATCTTCTCCATGGGTGGACATCTTAAAGTGAGACAGGGATCAGCCCTGCCAATGCCTGAGTGAAAATCTTCCGAACACTTGACCATGCTGTCTGACTACTAGTTTAGGGGCTGGGGTGGAAAGGGGGAGAAACTTTTTAACTGACCACTCTGTGGGGCTGTTGTGAACAGGGTATAAGATTTCAGAATTATGTTGAAAAAAGGACCCTCACCACTGTCGAATTGCTTTTGAAAATGCTGCCTGTCTGTTTAAAATGATCTGGCAGCTTTCTAATGTGGTTCAGAAAATAGCATCAGAAGTACTTAAGTTGGGGAAAAATTACACATTTAAGCTCTACTTCCTTTGTCGTCCTTTTAAATCACATCCAGGCTCTTGAGGGGTCTCAGGTCAGCTATCAGTAAGACAGTTACCTTTAGTCTTTGAAAGTCTTACTGCTTAGCCAGTGCTGAGTAGGCAACTGTCCTTGGGAATGTTTTAAAATTCTGCAGTTTTCCATAGGGAGCAAAGGACCAGTTGGAAGAAAACTGAGACATAACTTAAGGAAAGTCTGAGTCCTAACTGAACATAAGGTAATCATGTTCTGAGTCTCACCTGTAATGAATCAGGTGTGTCACTCTGCTCACTGTTTTCTATGGGTCTGAAGAGCTCTTTCTTCTTTTCCCTGTCCCTCATGTCAGGGCTAGCAGCACTAACAAGCATCTTCAGGTTAGCAGTGGGGGTCCAGGGATCAGGCTGAGGTCTGTCAATGAGCTTAACAGGTGTAATTGGATTTCTTTCTGGTGTGCAGCCTTTTTGCTTTGATAAATCAACTGGTTCATTCTTAATGGGAGTCTTTGGGGCCATCCTGGATCGATCAAATATGTTTTCCTATTAAAAAACAAAGTTCTTTAGACACAACAGGAAAGAAAACAGTCCAACAATCAATTTCATTGCTCTTACAAAGGTAATTGTAGTGACTCATACCTTGGCACTCATAGCTATACTTAGCACAGTTCCTTCTGCCTTTGTTGGAAGCAGTAAAATAATCTACATGCTATTGTACTGGAGGCAGTGCATATGAGATACTGCCCTGAATTACAGAATCTGAGGTCAACCAGTCAACCTTGTGGCCTATCAGGCTTTTAAACTCTGACTGTTATTACAAGACAGCATTGCCCACAAACATAAGTCACCAAACTGGATCAAAACTGAAATAATGCATTGGTCACATTACACTTAGCAAGGAAACATGTCCTGCCCGAAAGGTCCCCAGTGAAAAGCCATGCTGGGGATGCAGCTCAGACCGTCACAAAATGTCAAACTAAAGTGGATGTAACTTCATGGGCAAGTGAAGCAAGCTTTGCATCTGCACTATCTGCTGCTCGAAACAATGAAGAAAATCTCCATAACTATTCCCTGACTACAGCTAAGAGCTGCTAGAAGGAAAAGTCTGATTCATCAGCTGATTTTTATCATTCTTTGAATGAAGCTCAACTCCCTCCAGTCCCTAGCTGCCATCCAACTTTTTTCATATTTCATCTTTGGGTCAAATTTTACCCCTTCCTCTTACTGCAAGAATTATCACTACAGATCATCTAATTTCAAGGGACTGACTGAAGAGAGCATCAATGTCATACCTAAGCTGAGAGATCTGTTTTTGAGCAACGAGACACTACTTCACTCTAGCCTGTTAGTGCAAATAGCTCAGGAAGACTAAAGGAATGAAGTAGACAGGATGCCCTACTAGCTTTCTTTGCAGGATATCAAAAACTGAGGTCCAGGTATCAAACCTGGCACAGAGCAGGACTTCCAGCAAGTTGCACTATTGCTTTTTGCCTGGGAAGATTGATATGCTGTTCTTAGATGGTCCAACTATCACTTAATTCTCCTTAATACCCTACAAACAGAACATTGTGGTTTTTGGAACTCTAGCTAGTATTGCTCAGTGGTTTCTAGATTTAGCCCCTTGAAATGGTTGTATGCACCCTGAGGGGATTGAGAGAAAGTGAAGTGGACAGATTATCAGAAAGCTAGCAGAGTTCATAACTTGCTGGGATTGGAAGTGAAGCCTTTGGAACCACAGCAAACCGCTTTTAAACTGTAAATCACGCTGGAAGGTGTTTGCTCTTCAGTCTAGCTGGGATGTTTTTGGTGTTGGTCTCAAAGTGAGAAAGTCTTCTTGCTCAGACTAAGACTACCACTTCATTTTTTTCAAAATTAGTTTTAAAAATCTAACTAACAGCTTTGAGGCTGGATATTGTTATTATGTATTTTATTTTGTGCTGCAAGAAGTCCAATTCAAAATATAGCCTCAAAGAAAATGTTGTTACTATTGGTTTGCTGTAAGAACTTTCCCAAGTTTTGCCTTTTATTTAGAGCAATTCAGATATCACTAGCTGATACAGATATTTAAACAAGCAATTCCAAATATCATCTTATCAGGTACAGTCTAGCTAGAAAGCAGAAAGAAGTTCTAGCAGCAACTGAAGCCCGCTTTTACTAGGAGCAGTTCTGTAGCATTCAAACTGGAAATGAATTTGACACATCAAAAGCATTGTGGTCTGAGCACTGATGAAGAACACTTCTGCATACGTTGACCTATGAATTACTCAAAAGGATGTAATAAATATATCTCCTTTTACACTTAAGTTAGCCAGTTGTAACTTACTACACTGTGATAAATAGGGGTCAATTTAGAGGCCATGGTACTTCTTGGAATATATGTTCACAATGTTGGCACTCAATATATTCTTGCAATTTCACACTTGGCAGTGAATCAACACTTAATCTGTAATGGAGAAAGTCTACCTTCCCCTCAAGTTCCTGTTCAGTATGGCTGGTGTTAATGGAATTGCAGTGAAGACAGCTGAAGCAACCTGCTGTTCCACTACCTCAAATTTTCATATTTGTGCAAATATCACAATGAAAAAAGTAGTGGCACTACATGAGAAGCACATGTCTACTATCAACCTTTCACATCTTTATTTCCTGAATGTCATAATTGCCTACTAAGGTAAGAAATGGTTTTAACCCCTCTCCCTCTAACAGCAGTGCTCTGTGAACTCTTAGCTGTATTCCACAAAACTGCAAGGGCAGTTGGTAGCAGTGTGAGATTCACCTTGATCCAAGTAGAGATGACTTACAAATACAAGAGGACAGGAAAGGCTGGCTTAATAAACTTAGTATGTAAACAGGAATTGAAACAAATCTCTGAGATAATAGGAGCTGAGTCTAACAAGAACTGTGTGATCTTTGGAGGACTCCGATTGAGCGTGTACAGCAGGTCATGAGTCAGGTATAATTCAGGAGACATTACTGAGCAAGGTATGCCTGAGGCTAGATATCCTGTCTCCTGGCTGGTGGGACAGGAGAGAACAATGAGCTTGTTCCTTGTTGAGTGGCACTGCTTCGCCTCTTGACCTGGGAACACCACTGTATGGATACAGGCAAACTTTTCCAGGCCAGAAGGCAACCATAGTGGACATGTCCAACAGCATGCTCAAGCTGCTGCTAAGTAACATGATTCCCATGTCCTGTCAGGCCTGGTGGTGGTTAGCTTTTGCATGGTGAGTCTGTACAAAAGTCTCCTCCACCTTACCCAACAGTAGCCACTGGGATGCTTGGATTATCTGGTGTGTTTTGCTTATTAAGTGAAAGCTAAAAACTGTTTCCTCAGGAATAACACCAGAGTGTAGTCACTTCGCTTACTGACAATGGTGGTGTTACTCATGGTTGTTTTACAGAATTGTCTTTTTACCTTAACGGTAGCATCGGACACCCCTATGGTCCAAGTGCCGACAGGTAGGATGCTGCTGGACAAACCAACGTGGCAGGCCAGGCCAGCTGGGGTGGTCCAAGGGGCAGCACCCCAAATGCTGCCATCGGGAGCGAGAGGGACACGATCCGGGGGGCACGGGCCCGGCCACTCGGCCCGACCCACCTCCAAACCTCCGGGCCGGGGCTCTGCGCCCCTGCACACACGGGGCTGGGGCGCCGCGGCCCCAACCCGCCGCGGCCCCAACCCTCTGCAGTCCCGGCCGCCTCCCGCCCCCCACCGAGCTTTGCGCTGCTCCCGGGCCGGCGTGACGCTCGGCACCGGGAGAGGCGCAGTAACGCGTGAGGGCACCCCGCGGCGCCCGGGCCGGTCCGGGCCCCCCGCCGCCCTCCGCGCCCGCCCGCTCACCTTCTGGGCCGCCTCGGCGCGGCCCCGCCGCCCCGGCCGGCCGCTCGCCAGGTCCCGCAGCGCCAGGACGCTCACCTCCATCTGCAAAGCGAGAAGGCGCTTTTAGCCCGGCCCTTAAGAGGAGCCGCTCCCGCCCCGGGGCAGCGCTTCCGTTCCCGGCGGGACGCGAGGGCAGCGCGGCAACTCGGGGCTACGCTCCCGGGGAGGGGGCGGCCGCCGCGGCCCCTGCGACGGCGGCGAGAGGCTCCGCGCCCTCACCTCGGCGGCGGGCGGGCAGGCGGCCCGGGGGGCGCGGGGCTCTGCCGCTCCCGCCAGGCGCCCTCAGACATCGCTTTACAATCCGGCCAATCAGGCGCGGCTCGCCGGAGAGACCCGGCCCCGCGGCCGGCCAATCAGCGCGCGGGCAGGCGGCGCGCGGCAGCTGGGCGCGGGACGGAGCTCCCGCCCGCGCGGGGCCGCTTCGCTCCTTTTCTTCGCGCGGTCGCCGGCGGCCCTGCCCCTCCCCCGCCTCCGCCTCCGCCTCCCCCTCCCCCCCCTCCCCCTCCCCTCCCCTCCCGCCGCCGGCGCGAGGCGGGCCGTTGGGAGGCGGGAAAGGGCCTCCCGGGGCCGGGTGGGCGGCAGGTGGGGCTGGGGTGTCCGGGCGCGGAGTGTCTCTGCCGGGGAAATCCGGGCTCCCCCCCCGGCCGCTGGGGGGGCGGGTCTGTCGCTGAGGGGCTGATTCCTGACGGGAAGGCGGCGGGGGGTGGAGGGACCTGGATCGGCTTGTCCGGCGCCTTCTGGATCGGTCCTTCAACCTCTGCGAGCGGAGGAAGGGCTGGACAGTGTGAGGCGGGCGCAGCCTCTACCGCTCGGCCCACAGAACGCGCCGTCGGGTTGGGTGGCCGCGCCGGTGCAGAGCAGCAGCCCGGGCCGCGGCGGGCTGGGCGCTGGGGTGCTGCTGCTCCTCCGGGATGCTCGGCCCGGGGCCTGCGCTGCCGGCAGCTCCCCTCGGGAGGCCTGTGGAGGCTGCCTGCAGCGCAGCCCTAGGCGTCCTGAACGGGGTGCGATCCGCGAGGGGCATCCCCTGAAAGGGATCTGCTGCCGGGAAGAGAAAGCGAGCGGACGCAAGTGTTATTGATTAATTGTAATTTAGTGGGAAATAACCACTTCTCAATTTTTAGTGATCAATAAAATTTTATTAGCAAGCGGCGAGTGAGCAAAACAGCGCTAGGTGTGCCGAGAGTCTCTGCTCTGCCAGGACACACACCTTACACGACAGAACTGAGTCCCTTTATAGTGTAGGCTTCATCCATATTCATGATGGGCGTACTCTGAGGGGTCTGCAAAGTTGTAAACAAGTTTCGCGGGCTTTTCTCTGGTTTTCGCGGGCTTTTCTCAGGTTTCCATCAGAGAAGGGGGGATGACTCAGCACAGGTGTTTTTGTAGTGTCTTGAAGATGGGGGCCATTTTAGCTCCCTTCTAACAACTGATTTTAACAATAGAAACTGTATACATATATCTTATTTCTTATTTACATGAGAATTACAAAACTGTTCGGCCACAACATAGTTTAGGTACAACACAATTTGGTATTATCAGAACGTGGTTACAAGTATGAGCGGGTTAGAAGGGGGGGGCTCAGCACAGAGCCCCCTCGAGACATTTTACTGCAGCCTGTCTCTGAGCAGAAACCTAAACGTTAATTTGGCATTACGGAGCCTCACTAGGGCCGCTCGGTGCCGCCAGCCCCAACCCCTCCGGGGCAGCTGGGTGCTCGGGACGGGCCCTCCCGGCTGGGGAGGGGGCAGCTCTGCCCCCCCCCCCCCACGCTGGGCCAGGCTCCGCGACACTGCTCCAGGGCTCGGCTTGGGCACGCTGCTCGGGTCGGGCCGGTGGCGCCCCGGGAACAAGCCCTCTCCCAGCTGGAGCCAGCAGCGGGAGGAGTTCAGCTGCCCCCACCCCGAAGGCAACGGTGCCCCGGGGGGGGGAGCTCCCCAGCCCCGGGGAGTTGGGGGGAGAGGTGGATGTCCTGACTACAACTTCTTTTTCGCCTTGAGATTTGAATAACAAATACCATATATGTTTTATTACAGCAAGAAACTCTTCTGGAGCCCTGAGTCACTGTGCTCCGTGGTTTTCTCTCCCTTGGTACCTCACAGCATGCCAAGATAAGGGAAGAAGTGGACGAGAGCCTTGTCCAAAGTTGACACACCAAATCCAGGCAGCTTGCGGTGCTGTGCAGTGCTGAGTTTTCAGTTGGTCCTACTTTGGCTGTGGAGACACAATGTTACAAAAAATGATAGAAAAAACTGCCAACTGTTTCCTGCTATACGGAACTACTTCAGACTTGAAAGTGATGGCTCTAAGCTTGAGACCCTTCCTGGAGAAATTTCCTCCGTGTAGTGTAATTAATTTTGCTTTTTATATTGAGTATGTACTTAAGATTTTTTTTGTTATGCTAATGACAGACATGCTGCTGCATTATTCCTGTCTTGTTTTGTTGTAGGATTTCCTTCTCAAATCGCTCATGAGTTAGTAATGAGTTGTCACAGAAGAAAAACTCCAGTACACAGTTCTGATAATTTATAAAAATATTCATTTATTAATTTTTGAGGAACATAAAAAGTCAGGTTTTTCGATAGGGATGTAGATAATGGATAAATAATAAGTCTCTTGAATTAACTTTAATTTATTTCCTCTTAACCTCCTCTACTTTTTTTCTTTTCAGCAAGTTCCAGTACACCACAGTTTGTTGAAGAGAATGAAATACAAACTCCCAGAGAACCTCTTCTTTTTTTTCTTTTTTTTTTTTTAAAAAAAAACCCCAGCCCTTTACAAAAAAGCCCTTTACGTTTTTAAACCTTATTCTTTCTATTGTCTAGAGGAAAATTAATTCCATAATTGCAAAGTATGTCTCTCAGTATACATTTGCATCCATAGCAGTTACGTGGAAAGAGACATTTCTAATGAGTAAACTATTACCACTGCTCTCACTCACAAGAACTCTGAAAACAGACTCATGAGATTTGTGTCATGGAAAATCTAAACAACAAGCTCATGTCTCAGACTGATGTGCCCAAGTATGAACTCTAGGCCAAGGTAAAGAAGTTGAGAAGAGAGTTTAGCAGCTGAGAACGTGCTTGTGTGCTGCAGCCCCAGTGATATGAAATTTCCATCTGGCCCCTTTAGTCGTCTGCTTAAATGACATAGAAAAATACATTCTCAGATGTTTATCTTAGATCTAACACAGGCAACTGTGTATCCGTTGCCAATTAATAACATCCATGATAAGATATTACATGCCATGAAAGTTTAATAGTTCTACCTGCATTTGCAGCTCTAATACAGAGACTTCTGGTTAAGAGCTTACTGGTGGTCAAGACCTTACTATTTGAGTCACTTGCTGAAATACTATGGCACGTGCATGTAGAAGGTCATTGGATCATCACAATTGCTTCTGGCCTTAGAAATCTGGTCATTTATGGTAATTAAGCAGAATATAGAGAAACAATCCATAGAATGGTTTGGGTTGGAAAGAACCTTAAAGACCATCTAGTTCCAACCCCCCTGCCATGGGCAGGGACACCTTCCACTAGACCAGGTTGCTCAAAGCCCCGTCCAACCTGGCCTTGAACACTGCCAGCGAGGGGGCAGCCACAGCCTCTCTGGGCAACCTGTTCCAGTGTCTCACCACCCTCAGAGCAAAGAATTTCTTCCTCAAATCTAATTTAAATCCACCCTCTTTCAGTTTAAAACCATTACCCCTCATCCTATCACTATACTCCCTGATAAAGAGTCCCTCCCCATCTTTCCCATAGGCCCCCTTTAAGTACTGGAAGGCCGCTCTAAGGTCTCCCCGGAGCCTTCTCTTCTCCAGGCTGAACAACCCCAACTCTCTCAGCCTGTCCTCATGAGGGAGGTGCTCCAGCCCCCTCATCATCTTCATGGCACCTCCTCTGGACCTGCTTGAGCAGGGCCATGTCCTTCTTATGTTGATGGCCCCAGAGCTGGACACAGTACTCCAGGTGGGGTCTCACGAGAGCAGAGTAGAGCTGGGGAATCACCTCCCTCGCCCTGCTGGCCACACTTCTCTTGATGCAGCCCAGGATACAGTTGGCTTTCTGGGCTGTGAGCACACGTTGCTGGCTCATAGTTTTCCACCCACTACTACTCCTAAGTCCTTCTCCACAGGGCTGCTCTCAATCCACTCATTTCCCAGCCTGTATTTGTGCTGGGGATTGCCCCAACCCATGTGCAGGACCTTGCACTTGGCCTTGTTGAACTTCATGAAGTTTGCACAGTCCCACCTCTCAAGCCTGTCCAGGTCCCTCTGGATGGCACGTCCCTGCCCTCCAGCATGTCAACCACACCACACAGCTTGGTGTCATCAGCGAAACCCTGAGGAACACCACTCATCACTGCTCTCCATTTGGACATCAAGCTGTTGACCACAATTCTTTTGAGTGTCAATATCAACTGCAGGCCATGTAGGCAATGTGGCACTTCTATTTGAGAAGTTTCTGACTTGTAATATTCTTCAGGTTAAGGATGCCTCTGAATATACATCGCATTACTAATAAAGCTCTCTACAAATCATTAAGGGAGAACTAATTTGAATCAAGTTTGACACCATTTAATTTTGCTGATATTTTACATGCACACTATTCTTGGCAGCTGAACTCTTTACTACTTGAAGGAAGCTGGCTGGAATTACGTAATAGCTCTGTTCTGGAAAAGCTGCAGTCTGTTGAGACATGTGAGTCAGATCTCTGATGGACTGGAAGCCCAGCCTGTTTGCTAGGTGAAACTCAGACCCAGAAGGTGTTATTTTTCTGCATGTGGATGACAAGCAGAAAAAAAAGGGTCAGGGGGGTTCTAGAGCCCACTTTGGCACTGGATGCAGTAAGGGCTATGAGTTGAGTATATAGAGTAAGGTGGGAGAAGTGAGACGTAGCACCAGATGAGTAACTGTGGGAGCTGTGGTGGATGTGAAGGACCAGAAAAACCTGTCTGCTTGTTTACAATTTTGTATGAATGATACATGTACTAATAGACATATATATTTTTTCTGTTTAACATGAATATTATTAAGAATTAAATATTCCCACTAATTTCCTTCCATTTGTTTCCAGACTTGAAAATACAGAATTTCATGCAAGGTAGAGGTGAAGGTGCCAATTCTTTGTGACAGAAAGCCAATACCTTTATCAGAGGAGATAGATAAAAATAAATCATGTCAATGTATCCAATTTCCATTACAGAGTAGGAAATAGTTTTGAAGACATGAGTACCTTTAAATCTGCGTGACTTCTTGTAACACAAAAAATATGACGTGTCAAAGACCTAGCAGTTCCTCTCTTCTCTCTCCTCTTCCCAGCTGCCTTTTCCAATGAGCCTAGTTATGCTGGAAAATTATATTTCTGTCTGTTTTGGCTGATATTGGAAAGTTCAGCTCAAAGCTATGAGTGAGGAAGAGACAGATCCACACACAGATCACATTATGGGGTTTTATTTTCATTAAAAGCCAGACTGAGTCACCCAATCGATGAGCCAGCAGGGAGGGAATCTGTGGACACCAGTGTTCCCACCAGTGAAGGCAGTGCTGTGTCTGGTGTCTGTTCTGATCGTTTCCCAAGTTGCTGCTGGCTTAGGTGTCATCTCCTCCCTGTGGCAGCTTGGAAGACCCCTCCCTTCATTGCCTTGGGCTGGACATGTGCTGTACCAGCATGGGCAGTAGCCACGACCATTTGGCATTCAAGAAGAGCCAGAAGAGGTTGCATTAAAAGCAGTCCTATGCACATTTGACATCAGTAGCCGTGGCTAAAATACAGAAGCAGGGCTAGGAGTGCGACCTGGACTCAGCAAGGCCCTTCTCTCACCATGCTGTGGGGTCACATGCTTTTGAAGTTTGCATCCACTGTGGAACAGAGCCCCAGCTCTGGCAGGAGGGACAGAGAGGGGCCACAAGCAGACCACAGCTGGGTGGCTCAGGTAAATGACAGGTATGATACACAGAGTTACAGAATCAAGAATCATCTCGGTTGGAAAATACCTTGAAGATCATCTAGTCCAACCATTAATGTAACACTGACAGTTCCCAACTACACCTAAGCATACCCCAACATATCCCTAAGCGCTATGTCGACCCTACTCTTAAACACCTCCAGGGATGGGGACTCCACCACCTCCCTGGGCAGCCCATTCCAATGCCTAACAACCCGTTCTGTAAAGAAATGCTTCCTAATATCCAGTCTGAACCTTCCCTGGTGTAACTTGAGGCCATTCCCTCTTGTCCTATCACTTGTTACTTGGTTAAAGAGGCTCATCCCCAGCTCTCCGAGACTTCCTTTCAGGTAGTTGTAGAGGGCGATGAGGTCTCCCCTCAGCCTCCTCTTCTCCAGACTAAACAACCCCAGTTCCCTCAGCCGCTCCTCGTACAACATGTGCTCCAGACCCTTCACCAGCTTCGTTGCCCTTCTCTGGACACGCTCGAGTAATTCAATGTCCTTTTTGTAGTGAGGGGCCCAAAACTGAACACAGTAATCGAGATGCAGCCTCACCAGTGCCGAGTACAGGGGTAAGATCACTTCCCTGTCCCTGCTGGCTGTGATAGACAGTAAACTGTTTGTTCATCAAATTGGAAATTGGCCAATGTGATGCCCATATATAAGAAGGGTTGGAAGGATGATCCGGGAAAGTACAGGCCTGTCAGCTTGACTTCGGTGCCCGGGAAGCTGATGGAGCAACTCATCCTGAGTACCATCATACAACACATGCGGGACAACCAGATAATCAGGCCCAGTCAGCATGGGTTTATGAAAGGCAGGTCCTGCTTGACAAACCTGATCTCCTATGACAGGGTGACCCGCTTATTGGATGAGGGAAAGGCTGTGGATGTAGTTTACCTTGACTTCAGTAAGGCCTTTGACACCGTTTCCCACAGCATTCTCCTGGCAAAACTGGCTGCTCGTGGCTTGGATGGGCACACGCTTTGCTGGGTAAAAAACTGGCTGGATGGCCGGGCCCAAAGAGTTGTGGTGAATGGAGTTAAATCCAGTTGGCGGCCGGTCACGAGTGGTGTCCCCCAGGGCTCAGTTTTGGGGCCACTCCTGTTTAACATCTTTATTGATGATCTAGACGAGGGGATCAAGTGCACCCTCAGTAAGTTTGCAGATGACACCAAGCTGGGTGGGAGTGTTGATCTGCTCGAGGGTAGGGAGGCTCTGCAGAGAGATCTGGACAGGCTGGAGAGATGGGCTCAGGCCAACTGTATGAGTTTCAATAAGGCCAAATGCCGGGTGCTGCACTTGGGTCACAACAACCCCCAGCAGTGCTACAGGCTTGGGGAGGAGTGGCTGGAGAGCTGCCAGTCAGAGAGGGACCTGGGGGTGTTGATTGACAGCCGGCTGAACATGAGCCAGCAGTGTGCCCAGGTGGCCAAGAAGGCCAATGGTATCCTGGCTTGCATCAGAAATAGCGTGGCCAGCAGGGACAGGGAAGTGATCTTACCCCTGTACTCGGCACTGGTGAGGCCGCACCTCGATTACTGTGTTCGGTTTTGGGCCCCTCACTACAAAAAGGACATTGAATTACTTGAGCGTGTCCAGAGAAGGGCAACGAAGCTGGTGAAGGGTCTGGAGCACATGTCGTACGAGGAGCAGCTGAGGGAACTGGGGTTGTTTAGTCTGGAGAAGAGGAGGCTGAGGGGAGACCTCATCACCCTCTACAACTCCCTGAAAGGAGGTTGCAGAGAGCTGGGGATGAGTCTCTTTAACCAAGTAACAAGGGATAGGACAAGAGATAATGGCCTCAAGTTGTGCCAGGGAAGGTTTAGACTGGATATTAGGAAGCATTTCTTTACAGAACGGGTTGTTAGGTGTTGGAATGGGCTGCCCACGGAGGTGGTGTGTTGCGGGAGAATATTGGACTTGCACAACTCTATGAGAGTTACATCAAGCAAAGCCGTTTATTTTTCTAATAGTACATACTTATGCTCTCGCCAAAGCTCTTACTTCATAATTTGCAAATCAGCAATTAGACAGCTATCAACCTTTTCTCCTATCAGCATAAGACCACTCTAACACGCGCTGTGCAGACCAATCAACTTCTTGTTCCCGCGCTGTTCACGCAGTGGTAACTTCTCACAGTCCAGTACTTTTCCACAGTTCAGTGTTGCAGCTGTCCGTTGTTTTTCCCTGCCACCTTGGCACAACTCAGCAGTTTCTTATCTTTCTCCCAAGGCCTGTTTCTCATCAAAGCCTAGCTGCTTCTCAGAGGCTGTGCAGGGCTGACAGGCTGATGTCTCCCACAGTGGTGGAGTCCCCATCCCTGGAGGTGTTTAAGAGTAGGGTCAACATACCGCTGAGGGATATGGTGTAGTTGGGAACTGGTAGTGTTAGGTTAATGGTTGGACTAGATGATCTTCAAGGTCTTTTCCAACTGAGATGATTCTGTGATTCTGTGAAATGATGGAAAGAGGCTTGGCGAGCACCCCAGCCAGCTCCTTCAGCACCCTTGGGTGTATCCCATCCGGTCCCATAGACTTGTGTATGTCTATGTGATGCAGTAGATCACTGATTATTTCTTCCTGGATTGGGGGGGTGGGGGTGTCGTTCTCCCAGTCTTCATCTTCTGGCTGAGGAGGCTGTTGGAAACCATTCCAGTATATACATGTTGGAACCCCTTCCAGTAGAGGAAGGCACTGAATGAGCCTCCATTTTCTGAGTGCTCTAGGTGCTTAACTGTTCTAGCAGTATCATTGTTTTGTCCGTTGGCTCTGCCTTATCTGTAAAAAGAGTAGGCAATTTCCCTGGATCCAAATCAAGGAAGACACTGATGATGTTTAACCTGAGGCTACAAGCTGGTAGAAGAGCTTCAGATATTCGGTATTTCCCATTGCCTAATTCAGATGCAGCCCTGCTGAGGGTTGCAGATTCACAGGAGACAGCCAACTGTTTGCATAGTGGCTAGCGTAGGTAGGCTCTAGCTCCAGCTGGTTTGAGAAATCCCTTCTGGTAGCTGAGCAACTGGCATGGCCATGCCTTGGTCCTTTTAGGGGTCTGAGCTCAAGTAAACCACTAAAGGTCACATAAGGAAGCAGGTAGCTCACTAAATGTCTCTTTAATCAGCTTTGCACCCGAAAATAACTTCCAGCTGCTGCTTTTACAAAAAGCTGAATCCTTCACAAAGGTAGCGTTACACTCCCAGTGATTATTGCATACTGAAATTGAATTGCTCTTTGCATGCTGAAATTAATGGTCAGCTCTGTGTGGGGTTATAATTTCATTACTCTTCTCTGAGTGGGATATAGTTTGCTTAATGTCCCACACCATACACCTTCTCTACTAGGGCTTGAGGTAAACAACTTTCAGGTAAAAAGAAGTGAACAAAAAATCAATGTGTTTAGTGCAAAACAGTTTTAAAATTATTATAACAATTACTAAAGTATTACCTGGCGACACCAGCAGACCACCATGATAGTTGGTTGAAGCCCTGTCTTCCTGCACACTATCTTTACCCTGGACAGCCCTCAGTCTAAAAGATAAGGGGCTATGGATATCTTTCAGCTGGTCTCTATAGCATAGAGACACAGTATGCAAACTCTCCCTTTGTCTTGTCAGGTTACCTTTTGTGAAAAGTGCTTAAGTGCCTCTGCTCAGCTTGTTTAGACTTATCCTAAGATGAATCAGGACCTCACAACATAGGACGCTATTCAGATGTGAGACCACACATCTCCCACACAGTCTCCATTGATTCAAGTTAAATTCTAGACTTCTTTGTTTCTTCTGTGGAATATCAAGAAAATGTGAATACACAACAATTTCTGCCTAAAATTCACAGGAAAAGATTTGTTGTTCTATAAAACCGTCAGTCGTTTAATTCAAAGAAGGACGCACTCTGTGCTGTAAATATTCAAAACTGCTCCCTAGTGATCATTTGCTACTATTTCATTGTGCAGAATAGTTCACAAGTGCTAGTTTCCTCCATGGACCTGCCACCTGAAAGTCTGGCTTTTTGACTTGGCAGTGAAATAGAATGCCAAGTATCTTCTTACAGATGAATGGTTTTCCTCGTGATTTTACTCCAAAACCAGGACAACCAGCCTCCCTCAATCATTTAAAAATTTCTCTTGAGACCAAACATGGAAAATACAAATTTGAAAAGCAGGCTCTTACCTGGAAATCATGATCATAAATGCTGTAACAGAAGTCTCAATATGACCCTAGCGATCTGCTACCCAGAGAATTCTGTAAGAACATTTACAGTCAGTTAGGCAATCTATCCAGAAAATATCCTCCAATCGAGGAACAAAATCTGCAGATGGACAGGCACAAAAGAAAAAAGGAAGTCCCATACTTCTTAATTTTGTAGCACAGTAGTCCCGGCAAAGGCTGCCATACAAACTCCTCACTCATTTCACTACTCTGCCCTGTACACTTTGATCTTATGTGATTGGCCCTAGGTTATAAAGCCAGAGGAACCATTAGATCATCTGCTCTGACCTCCCGTGTGTTGCAGGCCATTAAATCGCATTCATTACCCCTGTATTGATCCTAAGGACTCCTGCTTGACTAAAGCTTGTGTTCCAGAAAGCATGTGGTATTGATCTGAAGACAACGAAAGACTGTGAATCCATCATCTCTACCACTATTTGTTTAAGTATTATCCCATTGTCCCTATTATTATTTTTTTCCTTATTTCTAATTGGATTTTGTCTGACCTCAGTTTCAAGCCATTGGTTCCTGTTACGTTTTTCTACCCTGAACTGTAGGGCCTTTCAAGTATTGCTTTTTCCCATTGGAACCATAAGCAAGTATTGGAACCATAAACAAGTCACCTCTTGCTCATTGTAACAGACTCAGAATAAGAATAAGAGTCTTCATACTACTTTCACTATATAACATTTACTGATGCTCTCAAATGACTTGGTTTTTTAAGAGCTTCTTCAATTTTCTTGCATGTGTTTTTAAAGCACAGATAGCCAAGCTTTATAGTTTGTTACTGTACCAGTCTCATTAATGCTTCATGCAGGTGCAAAATCATTGCCCACCACTGATCTGCACCACCTTAGAAAACTGCATGCAGAAAGATTCTCCTTCAGCAGAAGTAAATTTGAAGCTTCATATGGAGATTTATAATTGTATTCTATTTTGGGGTTCTTAATTTTTCACAAAGCAAATTATCAAAGTGTATGCATCAATCAAAGTATGTATTTTGATTTCTTCAACTAGCCATCCTTCTGGGAAGCTCTTGGTTTTGATAAATTCAGCATTTCAATCAGGATGGAAAAACACATTGCAGAAGTCTCCAGACTGCTCTGCTCCTTGCTTCTGATACAGAGACTGTGCTAGTCCTCCTTACACTGCAATGAGAGCTCAGTAATAAATGGTTGCCTGCTATGGTCTCTAGATCTTTTGGAGTCACTGCTATATAGCCCCATAGCTATTCAAAGGGACCTGCGTTCCCTCTTCCTAAATGAATAACTAGAGCGTGTACAGACATTTTTCATTTGCAAAGGGCTCTTCTCATTGAGAACTCCATACCTCCTATGTGACAACCGTTCTCATCTGATGATTTTATCAATTTTTAATTTTTGTCTTCGTTTGACGTTTGCACCCACTGAGAAGGCAGGTAGGCACAGCTGTCCATTTACAGTATGTCTCCAAAGCTTGCTGCTTTGGGAAGTTACCACGCATCAGCAAAACTGTCACTGGACTCACTGCCCATCAAGCTAGTATAGAAAGGAGAGCAGTTCCCACTGGTCCCTCACATTATGTATGTGCTGTGCTTAAACAAAATTGGCCTGTCTGGTGCTAGCTCCTAAGGGCAGGGCTACCAAAACAGATAAAGAAAATCACTTCTTAATAAGCAAAAATGGTGAAAATCTCTACTGCCAGCAGGACTGAAGAAGCTCTCAGATATTGATAAGGAATTGTTCAGATCCAAACGTGAAGTTAAAGAGCACCTTAGGCAGACTGCAGCCTCTAAGAGCAGAAAGTTGTTGCCAAAAAAGCCTCTGCGTAGCGACTACCCAGAAGAGACCTTTTCTGGGAAAGAAGGAGACCTGAGTTTTTCACCTGAGTAGTTCCTGCCACCTGGCAAGATACTAGGCTAGAACCAGGGCTGAAACTGGGCTACCTACACCATCACCTTCAGCTGTAGCTACTGTCAATAGCTAGCTCTAAACTGATACAAACTGATATTTGCATGGCCAGTACAGCACAATGCATTTGCTTTATGTAGTGGGAGCCAGAGCTAAAAAAAGATTTAGGCATGTCAATTCCAACTTTTAGGTCCTTGAGCCTCAGAGTGGAATCTGAAGCCCAATGTTAGTCACATTCAGCATTTGCAGAGACAGGTGCCACACCGAAACCTAAAACCCACGTGCTTAGTGGGAAGCCCTTTTCACCCAGACAACAGGAGATAGTAAGGGCAAGGCTGAGCCCTGAAGCCTAGGTTTCTGAAAGTATCTGTCCTGTGTGATAGAGCCTGGCGCAGCATTCTTCAGAGCAACTGAACTTTGGGGTGAAGCCTTGAAGCCAGAAGTGTATGTTGCACAGACGCTCTGGTCACTCTACCTGTCACATTATCTGGAGGTTTTGGTTTCAGAAGTGTGTTGCCTGGATGTTGAACCCAAGCTGATGCCAGCTGACCCTGCACCCAGGCTAATAAACCCTGTCGGAGAGCAGTAGATCTTGTCACTATGGTCATGTTTTCAGCCTTTTTCCTTCCATCACAGGTGGAGTAGTAGTCAGAGCTACTGTTGCTTATATTAATTTTGTTCCTTGCCCCAACTCCTCCTTTTTGCCCCAAGGCCACTAGCCAGTTTGCTTGGAGCTGCCCTAGATCTGTTATCTTATATGCAGTGGTATCTCTATGTCTTTTCAGTATTTTATTTCTTGGAGTTCTGAGCAAAGACAGTTTCATGGTTCTTCAGGGAACTAATTGCAATCTGGCAGAGCAGTCATGTTTACTAGCTGGACGGCTTCCACTGAAAAGTGTTGCTTCCAGGTTGTAGTGTGGAGCAATACAGGTGCACTCGTGTAGGGTTGTCCCTGGGGTAATAAACTAGCACTAAGCCAGTTCTGCACAGAGCCATATGATGTGTCTCCATCTGCAGTGAGGTTAGTCTGTAATTCAGATAAATTGTCAATAAGTAACAGAGCAGAGCTGACTATATATCTGAAGTCCCATACAACTGCATTTTTAAAAATAATGATAGTAAAAGAAAGCAACTCTTCAGCATTGCATCTGATACATGGTAGGGGCTTATCTGACCTGCAAAGAAATGAAGACATTTAGCACCTTTCAGGAGCAGACCCTGAATCTCTTGGTATTTGTAAGGATTTAGTATTATACTTACAATGCACTTCAAGGAAAATAGAAGCCAGCTGATACTTATGGTTGGCACACGAAGGCTGTGATTTAATGAAATTTCCTCCCTGATATGAAAGGAGGCTCTTGGAAATGGAACAAATTGAAATACCTATATGTAATGATCCTGTCAGGGCTAGAGAACAGGGTAACATTGTTATCCTGTAAGTTTTGTGGGATATATTGTATTGCAAAAGATGTCTTAAAGATTTCTCTAAATATGTTTCCATTTCTCTGATGTTTGCAAGCCACGAGTAATATTTTCCTCTTTATCTGACGTACAAATGTGGATGATTTGGCAGGGGCCAACCAATGCCCTAAAAATAACACTAGAACCCTAGCTTAATAGGGTTTAAAATGCCAATAGAGAATGAAGCTGCGAGTCACAGAATCACAGAATCACAGAATCAACTAGGTTGGAAAGGACCTTGAAGATCATCTAGTCCAACCATTAACCTAACACTGCCAGTTCCCATCTACACCATATCTCTCAGCGCTATGTCGACCCTACTCTTAAACACCTCCAGGGATGGGGACTCTACCACCTCCCTGGGCAATCCATTCCACTGCCTAATAACCCGTTCTGTAAAGAAATACTTCCTGACATTTAGTCTGAACCTTCCCTGGCGCAACTTGAGGCCATTCCCTCTTGTCCTATCACTTGTTACTTGGTTAAAGAGACTCATCCCCAGCTCTCTGCAACCTCCTTTCAGGGAGTTGTAGAGGGCGATGAGGTCTCCCCTCAGCCTCCTCTTCTCCAGACTAAACAACCCCAGTTCCCTCAGCCGCTCCTCGTACAACATGTGCTCCAGACCCTTCACCAGCTTCGTTGCCCTTCTCTGGACACGCTCGAGTAATTCAATGTCCTTTTTGTAGTGAGGGGCCCAAAACTGAACACAGTAATCGAGGTGCGGCCTCACCAGTGCCGAGTACAGGGGTAAGATCACTTCCCTGTCCCTGCTGGCCACGCTATTTCTGATGCAAGCCAGGATATCATTGGCCTTCTTGGCCACCTGGGCACACTGCTGGCTCATGTTCAGCCGGCTGTCAATCAACACCCCCAGGTCCCTTTCTGACTGGCAGCTCTCCAGCCACTCCTCCCCAAGCCTGTAGCGCTGCTGGGGGTTGTTGTGACCCAAGTGCAGCACCCGGCATTTGGCCTTATTGAAGCTCATAGAGTTGGCCTGAGCCCATCGCTCCAGCCTGTCCAGGTCTCTCTGCAGAGCCTCCCTACCCTCGAGCAGATCAACACTCCCACCCAGCTTGGTGTCATCTGCAAACTTACTGAGGGTGCACTTGATCCCCTCGTCTAGATCATCAATAAAGATGTTAAACAGGAGTGGCCCCAAAACCGAGCCCTGGGGGACACCACTCGTGACTGGCCTCCAACTGGATTTAACTCCGTTCACCACAACTCTTTGGGCCCGGCCATCCAGCCAGTTTTTTACCCAGCAAAGCGTGCGATCATCTAAGCCTCGAGCAGCCAGTTTTGCCAGGAGAATGCTGTGGGAAACGGTGTCAAAGGCCTTGCTAAAGTCAAGGTAAACTACATCCACAGCCTTTCCCTCATCCAATAAGCAGGTCACTCTGTCGTAGAAGGAGATCAGGTTTCTCAAGCATGACCTGCCTTTCATAAACCCATGCTGACTGGGCCTGATTATCTGGTTGTCCCGCATGTGTTGTATGATGGTACTCAGGATGAGCTGCTCCATCAGCTTCCCGGGCACCGAAGTCAAGCTGACAGGCCTGTAATTTCCTGGATCATCCTTCCGACCCTTCTTATAGATGGGCGTCACATTGGCCAATTTCCAATCTGTCGGGACCTCCCTGGTCAGCCAGGACTGCTGGTAAATGCTGGAAAGCGTCTTGGCGAGCACCCCAGCCAGCTCCTTCAGCACCCTTGGGTGTATCCCATCCGGTCCCATAGACTTGTGTGTGTCTATGTGATGTAGCAGGTCACTGACTCTCTCCTGGATTGCAGGGGGATCGTTCTCCCAGTCTCTATCATCTGGCTGAGGGGGCTGGATTCCCTCAATACAACTAGTCTTGTTATTAAAGACTGAGGCAAAGAAGGCATTAAGTACCTGAGCCTTCCCCTCATCACTTGCTACCAAGTTTCCGTCAGCATCTAGCAGGGGATGGAGACTCTCCCTGGTCTTTCTTTTGCTATTGACATACTTATAGAAACATTTCTTGTTATCTTTGGTTGCTGAAGCCAGATTAATTTCCAGCTGGGCTTTGGACTTCCTGATTTCTGCCCTGTATAGCCTCACAGCCTCTTTGTAATCACTGTGAGTGGCTAGCCCCTTCCTCCAAAGGCTGTAAACTTTCCTTTTCTCCCTGAGTTGCAGCCAAAGCTCCCTGTTCAGCCAGGGTGGTCTTCTCTGTCGCCTGCTCCTCTTAGAGCACCTGGGGACTGCCTGCTCCTGAGCCATAAACACTTCCTTCTTAAAGAGCGCCCAGCATTCCTGGACCCCTATACCCTTCAGGACCATCTCCCAAGGGATCCTGTCAAGCAGGTGCCTAAACAAGACAAAGTCAGCCCTTTGGAAGTCCGGGATGTCAGTCCTGCTTAGCCCTTTCCTGGCCTCTCTAAGAATAGAGAAATCTATTATTTCATGATCGCTGTGCCCTAGTCATCCTCCAACCACCACATCATCCACCAGTCCTTCTCTATTCACAAGGAGGAGATCTAGCAGGGCACCTTCTCTGGTTGGTTCACTCACCAGCTGTGTTAGGAAGTTGTCCCACACACATTCCAGGAATCTTCGGGACTGGTCACGCTCTGCTGTGTTGTATTTCCAGCAGATGTCTGGGAAGTTGAAGTCCCCCACAAGAACAAGGGCAAGCAATCGTGAGATTTGACCCAAGTGCCTATAGAATATTTCATCCACCTCTCTGTCCTGGGTGAGTGGCCTATAGTAGACTCCTACTACAACATCTGCCCTGTTGGCCTTCCCCCTGATTCTAACACAAAGACACTCCACCCTGTCTTCACTGCACTTGTACTCAAGGCAATCATAACAGTCCCTAACATACAGTGCTACCCCACCGCCTCTCCTACCTTGTCTATCCCTTCTAAAGAGCTTGTAGCCATCAACTGGCGCGCTCCAGTCATGGGAGGCATCCCACCATGTTTCTGTGATAGCCACAACATCATAATTTTCCTGTTTCATCACGGCTTCAAGCTCCTCCTGATTGTTACCCATGCTGTGTGCATTGGTATACATGCACTTCAGATGGGCTGGTGTTTTGCCCCCTTCCCCCTTCAAATTTAGTTTAAAGCTCTGTCAATGAGCCCAGCTAACTCCTGCCCCAAGATCCTCTTCCCCTTCTGGGACAAGTGTATCCCATCTAATGCCCAGAGGTCTGGTGCCCTGTATACCAACCCATGATTGATAAAACCAAAGCCCTGATGGTGACACCAGTCTTGAAGCCACGAATTCATCTGCTGTGTTCTTCGGTGTTCTTCCTCATCCATCCCCCCAACTGGAGGGATGGAGGAGAACACAACCTGTGCCCCCGACCCCTTGATCAGTTTCCCCAAGGCCCTGAAATCTCTCTTCATTGATTTAATACTTCTCCTGCTAATGTCGTCGCTACCTACCTGAAAAACCAGAAGAGGGTAATAGTCCTTGGGTTTGACTAGAGAGGGGAGTCTTCTTGTGAGGTCCTTGACGCGGGCCCCAGGGAGGCAGCAGACTTCCCTATGATGCGGGTCTGGTCTGCATATGGGGCCTTCGACACCCCTCAGAATGGAGTCCCCCACTACAATGACTCTTCTGGGGTTCCTTTCAGAGCTGGTTTTAATACCTTTTCTAGAGTGACCTGGCCTTGGTGGTCCTTGGTCTTCCTCATTGTTTGTCTCATTCTCTTCCTCCATGTCTTCATTCAAAAGTTCCAGGGCCCCGAATCTATTGTGAAGGGGCACCATGGAGGGTGAGGGAGGTTGGGAGAGAATTTTCTTGCTTCCCTGAGCAGGGACCTGTTTCCAGTCTCCCTCATCTCTTAGGTGCCCTCCTTCCGCCTGGTAGCATGAGGGTGAGGGATGACCTGCCTTGCCTGGAGCCACTATTTGAGTCTCTTAAATAAAAACTGAGTACCATTTGTCTGTTGTTCAAGACATGCCCTACGAGCCTTGCAAATCAACTGGGGAGCTTCGAGGAATTTGGTGTATTTTAAGATCCAACTTACTACAACAGCTTGTCAGTTCCAGTGCAAAAGGAATTGGATATGAATCTAGTTTACAAGCCCAGAAAGGCTGCCTACCCTCTGGACAGTTGCTCTTTGTGTTTCCCTTTTTGCATTTCTCGCTTCCATACACTATATGGAATATCAGGGGAAAATACCCTTTCTCATCAACGAGTCAAATTTTCAAGTGAACTGTTTTTAAAAAAATTTTAACTTAACAACTGGGTGCTTAAGCCTGATATAAACAGGGGATAGGACTTTCTGCTAGACCCTTCGGAGTGTATTTAGAGCAGTGCTTTACTAGAAAGATTCTCAAACTCACTTATTTATGTTCTTTTAGAAAAATACAAACAATACGTCTCCTGGAAGCAGAGATATCATTATCTTGTCTGAAATATAACTCTGGCGTACGCCCTGTGGGGGAGATGATAGCAAGAAATCAGAGGAAGGACAGAGAAGGAAGTCACTTAGACCGGGTCTGGTCAGGCCTATTGGCTGCAATTAACTTGTATAAACACATTCGATATCCCTTCTATTAAAGACTCCCATGTACAGACATTCTGTCAATTACAAGAAGGATACCAGATGCAGGGAGGTTACCCTGAGCAAAACTGTACAACATCTATGTTTCCCCGTAATTATAGTTAGTGCTGGTGAGGATGGGGGAACATAAGAACGGCCATGTTAGGTTAAGTCAGAAGCCTGCCCTGAGTAGCCTTGTGTCCCACGACAAGCAGTAGCAAACACTTAAGGAAAGTGCATAAAATCAGAATATACAGAAAATGATTGTTTCCCTGATCATTCTTCCCAAGTCCAGCACTTTAGGGAACTTCCTGAGAAAGCACTTCCACCTAGACTGTCACGTTCAGCAGCCGCCTCTGAACTTAGCCTGCACAAAGTCCCTTCTGAACTCACCTGCACTTTTGGCCACCTCAGTGTTCTGGAGCGACAAGTTCCAAGATGTAATTATACAGCATGGAAAGTACTTCGCTTTGAAATATGCTGCCTGCCTGAGTACAAAGGTTTTCTTTACATTAATCTGTCTGTTAAAACAGTAAAAATGAACAAATGAAAGGTCTGCTGTGGTATCCCACTATAGGATTTATCTCAAAGTGTGTTAATGTTACCAGTTGATTTGCAGGTATAAATCACATATTTATGTGTCAGTGGTGTTCTTATTCCCCAAAGCCCTCTAGAGTGTATGAACGAGCTGCTGTGTTTGAGCTGCAGTGTGTGCAATCAGAGGCTTCTGGTTCCTTTGGGAATTCAGTTATAGCATGAAATTAATCTCTTTCAGCTACTCTGGTTGAGCAGGTGAAAAGTGAAACTAATTATCAAAGCTCTGTGGCCTCTGGTAATTGTGTGAAACCTCTGAATATGCCTGCACTGCAGCTTGCTAACATAGTTTGCAATTGTCTGAAATGACACAGTGCTTAAAATAGATAACAGCACTGTTTTCCTCTTGAATGGCTGGAAAGCTGCAAAAACCAGGTAGTCAATCACGTACCTTTAAAAAGCCACTCATTTTCAGTGCAAGCACTGAATGAATTGCTTATTCAACGAATCCAGTGTTTTCCTGACATGTCCTGGGTAGCTGGGAATGCAAGTAATTAGGCTCAGTGCATTGACTGTCTTTTTAAATGGAATAACAAGAACTGATTTTACTGGTAGTGCCTACACTATCAAGAAAGAATGCAGTATCTAACCTAGAGAATTGGCACCAAGCCTTAAATGGAAGCTACTGCTACTTTTTTTGGCTGAATATCCTGAACCAAGGATGGCTAATAATAAGCTCAGGGCTTACTTTCATTGCTTGGTGAAGATTGTTAATAATCTGACAGCTTTACTTAACCCTTCTCACTCACTAAGGAATAACTTACAGAAAAATCAGTGACTGCTTTTGCTCTTTTTTTTTCAGTTAGTCCTTTTTTGTCCCCCTTTTTTCAGATGTTCAGTACAAATGAGAAACTGAAAGATGCTCAGGAGGGTTGTTAAGAAACCACCTGTTTTCGCTCAACAAATATGTAAGAAAGCAGTAACGAAGAAATGTTAGCAGATACATTCTAGCCTTGTTTACAATGGGCTTTGTTCCAGATTAGGCTTGATGGTCCTTTCATTGCTGCATCAACAAAAAATCATAGTTACTAGAACCAGTAAAGTACCTGGATGCCTAGAAGTTGCGAAACTCACCTGAATGAACTCTGGAGTCCACAGTTAAGAGTTTCACACTCCTGCCTGAGAGATTGGATTATCTTGGAATAATGATTAGACGAACCTGCCTAAGATCTGACTTGGCTTTCAAGAAAATGTGATTAATAGCCACTAGGACAGCTTGGTATGCAAAATCCAGGAGGTGTTTTCAGTCTTGCATTTCTGACCAGGTTAGGGCCATGGAAGGATGCTTTGAAGCACTGGTTGTAGGCCCAGAGGAGAGAGAGGACTTCAGATCATTCTGGGGTCAGCTGGCTTAAGCTTGTCCCAGGCTCAGCATATCATGTGCTTACCTAATTCTGCCCTTTCTGCAGCAGGACCTTGGCTTTAGGAATTCCACACACACTCTGGCAATGCCCAAGTTCAACCTGAAATTGAGATCTGTCTGGGGTTCAGGCGTAGATGCTGAGTGTTCCCAATTATGTTGCATCTGGGCACTACTGTGTGCTTTGGAGGAGTCACACAGAAAGGTATCTAGCAAATTTAGGTTCCTAGGGCACTGGAGGGAAATGCTGAGTGTTTTGGAAGAGGAAGTTGCATCCCACTGCCACCTCCAGTGGGGCATCTTAGCTGCACTTAGTCCAAGAACATTCTCAAGCAGTCAACTCATACAAAAACATGGCTGCTTGTACAAATCACAGAACAAATGGTTCTGCTGTCACTGGTTGGTGACTGGTGACACTGATTCCAGGTTAGAATCTTGTTATCATCACTAGAGATTAGCACAATGTATCTACAGGCATAAAATGTCTTTGCTTTGCTTAAGACTTGATAAGTCCTGTAGCTGAGGATGGGGAAACACCACTTTTCTTGTAAAAAGGCTTGTATTATCAATCTTGCAAACATGCAGATGGATTGGTTGAAGCTTCTGCATTTCCCTGGAAATTGGAAGGCATGCTAAGGACAAATTATTCTGCAAGAACATGTGCATGTACAGTGAACTCAGCCACATCAATCATAGATGTGCCTAATTGAAGCTCTTAGGGTTTTGCTTTTCTTATGTTGTCTGTGTAGATGTAGTGTGATACGGAGTAAGATTTGATTCATGAGGATGCTGATATTTAGGATGACTGGCTGTCAGTCAGTATCTATTCCAGAAATCAACTGTTGCTGGAGCGAATTTGACAGAATAAAAGGTCTAAGTGTACACCTGTCACTACTCATTTGTCCTTCCTGGGTGTGACACTGGCATCTGAAATGAAAAAGCACATTAATAGTTCAGAGGTGAGAACAACAGTTGATGTATAGGATGTGGTAAAAAAAATGCAATGGGCAGCCTTCTGTTTGCCAAGTAATTTCAATGAAAGTACATTGATATTCCATCTGTTCACTGAACAAGGTAACTCAAACCGAAGTGCAAAAGTCCCTATTAAATCAGAGGGAAGGACAGAAGGACACACTTCAGCTAGCATATTTAAGCCCCTTTAAGACTCCTGAAACAGCTTGTGACTATTCTTTTTCTACAGAAGGACTTGTATTATGTATGTCACATAGATAGAGGATAAATTCAGCATGCTGTGGACAAGAACTATGAGGACTTATGTGTGCCCTTATATCTGGCTGGTATATCTTGTTCATGCACTCTGATTTATGCTGTCATCAGATTTGAGTTTAGAGATTAAGTTGGGTTTTGTTGCAGCATGGTGTCTTGTTCAACTACTGATTTTTCCAGACACTTCCAGCTTTAAGAATTCCTTGCCCTCTTGGGGCTTCCAGTGTTCTGTACTCTACTTGTAGCATGCCCATGACATACCTTTTCAGATTTTTAGTAATGGAAATATTTACCTTTTGGTAAGTGGATGAGATACTCTGTCATTTCAGAGTAGACACTCTTAGTTTTTGATCTGTGAGACTCTGAAAGGCACAAGGGATTTGATACATGCACAGGACAAGTGTTTGAGAGCTTTCCATGTCATTCATGTCTATTCACCCTATGTGTTATTACTGAGAACAATAATATCGACACATATATTTTAAGTAAAGACATTCCCATTTCTTATGGAAGGACAATGTGTGTTTCTGCAGAGTAAAGAGTTGTTCTCAGAGAGGAGTGTGTTATTGTGTTTTGCAGGAAACTGCCTTTTATGAGCAACCAGACTTCTCTGTTTGATATATTGTTCTATATAACTAGTCTTGGGCCCAGATTCAGACATCTGATTTTGATCAACTGGATGTCAGAAGCATAATTAAATAAAAGGATATGACTAACTTAATTCACCTGGACTTTAGTCTTTAAATATACTTGCTATTTCTTGTCACCTTGAAAAGGAAGTAACAGGAAAAGAAAACGGAGATGGAAAAGAAGTTAGATTATTTATTAAATGTTTGGTGTGACTGTGCTCGAGGTGTAGTAATTGTCCTCGCTGTTCATTCCAGTCTCTTTGCTCCTTGCCTTTCTGGAGGTCACTGCCAGCTGAGCTGTTTGCCCGACAGCTCTTTAAATCTCTAGAATGATTTGGCTTAACAAAACATGCACACTTTCAAATCCAGGTTATAGTAATTTCATACTTTCTTTAGCAGACATGCTGGTTGAGGGCTTCCTGCCTCTGGGTACAAAAAGATTACTTCTGACCTGGAGCAGTTGCTTGGCCCAGTTCCCAGAGCAACTCCATGAGTGCCTGGCACTGTGGAGAGGGACTAAGTATCTAAAGATGGGAAGAAGAGAGAAGCAGGAGATTCTTGGGACAGGATTGCCTCTTACAGAAGACCACCCAAGGTCAGGGCTGGCATCCTGTGTGTGTTGTTTCTGCCTGCCAAGGGGATGATTATGTTTTCATAGCTCTCCCTCTCTTTTCCACCTCTGTTCTGCAGTTCACCAGCACCCTTTTAATGTGCTGATACAACTTTTTCTGTTGATGCCATGTATGCCAGACCATAAGATATAGCAGGCTTAAAAAAATGTCTATTTGTGGCATGTTTTTAATTTGGATCATTCTACTGATATAGTTTAGAGCATGACATGCTAAACATTTGCCTCAGCATAACATTGGAGAAGAGTGAAGGAAATAATTTCTGGACTACAGAAAAGAGGGATAGGGAGAGGAAAAGTCTTCTAATCTGGCTTTGCGGCAAAACAAAAAAACAATAGTGCTCAAACTACCTCCTAGAGAAAAAATGTTAGGGTTTTGTTTCAGCAAAACCTGGCTTGGAGAGCCTTCTCCCTCCATCTGGTACTGCTGAGTGAGCTGCAGACTCCTGTGGGGTGTGGGGGTGAGGGACCTGCTGGGTCTGGAAAATGTAACTTGCCTAACCACTTTAGAGACACAGCCACCATATACAAACCCAACTTTACTCCACAGCAGACTATATCTATAATGTGTCTTCACTAGTCTGATGTAACTGATATTGGTATATGCAAAACTTTTATAAACCTGAAAGAGATTTGGCCTTTTCATGCAGCTTCTTGTACTGCTCAGACAAGCACAGAGATGCCTGAAAGGATCTTCAGATAATGCTGTGTTAGAGAGGAATCCTGAGGTAGCAAAAGATGGTAGGGCTGTGCTGTAACACAGCACCCTTTCCTGCGTGATGGGCCAAAGAGAAGGCTGAATGTGTAGGAAGAAGTGGCAGAGTATTGGTATTACAAACCTTTAAAAGACATTTTCTACCAAGAAAAAAATGCTTCCCCACATCTTAGCTATTGTAAAATGCAGACTTGGCAGAATTTATTTTTTATCTTGGCTGTAGTATGTCAAACTTATGGGTTTGATTCAGCAACATTCTGATGAAATTTTATGGCCTGAGGGTTTTGTTGCTATTTCTGTTTTGTTTTCAGACAAAGGAGGTCAAACTAGATGAGAAGAATGGTGTTTTCTGGGGTTGGAGTATATGAAAGATTCATTCACTCTTATTCATATTCTCCTTTATAGTTATGAGGCATAAAATAGCTACCATAGCAATCTTTATTAAAAGGGGAAGGGCTCTCAGAACTGGTCTTGCTTTCCTGTTATCTGTTTGTTGTTCCACAACCTTCAGTTGTAAATTAAATGCAGCATTAAATCTATCCAATATTAATATAAATACCTTGTAGACAAAGTAGGTGATGTTATACCACTTACTGGACCAAAAATACATGGAAGTTTTG
This sequence comes from Strix uralensis, assembly GCF_047716275.1. Classification (NCBI taxonomy): domain Eukaryota; kingdom Metazoa; phylum Chordata; class Aves; order Strigiformes; family Strigidae; genus Strix; species Strix uralensis. The sequence continues at coordinate 43,695,031 of NC_133976.1, forward strand.
AAGCTGAAATCATCTCTAAGGTGTTGGAAGTTTTAGTGGCTTTAAAAATTTCTGCTTAAGCTCTAATCAGTCTTAAGCTCTTCAGACTCCCAAGTTAGCCATTCAAAACCAAACCAATCTAGTCATCATTCTAGTCAGGTGTGTCGAAACAGCCCTTACAGAGGGAGGGTGCATGGAAATTCATATCCAGCAAATGGATTTCAGGTCTTGACTTTGACTTTTTGTATTTCTAAAGTGCTGATGTTATTAAAACAACAAAAGAATAACAGTTGGAAAAATTGTTTGTTTTGGCCCTTTCAGAAAGAGTGCCATGTAGCTGTCATGTGACTGTGAAAGGGTGACCATTTAGACTATTATTGATATCTGGTTAGATCACGCGGTATTTGAAGGGTGCCTTTTTAGAAGAGAATTTAAAAACCAAATATCATCATAATAATTTCTGGGGAGCCCTGGCTGGGGTCACATGAGGTATGGGCTCTGTCCTTGCTTTGTTGTGTGATACAGAGCTGGTCACTGCATTTTGCTGTGTGTCAGTCTCTCTGCAGAGCAGGGAGAAGGATGTTGATCTTGGATAAAGCATTTCAGAACTCTATTTATGAAAATAGCAAGATATTAGTACTTATTTATGCAATGCCCTACTTGTGCAACCTGGCACAGGTCAAATTTGGATATCTTGAAGCAAAATCTTCCATCTGTCAAGGGGAAATGTACCTGATAAGGCTGCTGCAGAAGAGCTGCCAGACCAGAGGAACAGCCTGATCAGAAAGCCTCATAATTCTACCACATACAGGCTCCTGTTAGCTGTCCAGGTCCTGGTAAGATGATACCTTTCTGCCTGAAAATTACTCGATTTTCATCTCTCTATTTTTTGGCACTTGTGTGGCAGTCACTTCGGAAGGGACATCTGTCATTTCCTCCAGCAGTCTACAAGCCAGAGCTTGTTTTCACAGTCGTCTGGTAGATGCTCCCAGCATGAGCAGCATGTCACCTTCTGTCAAAGAGGAGGCAAGGAGGGAAGGAAAAAGAGACAAAGAAGGAATAATCAATTAACAAGGCAAAAGGTTAAAGACAGAGAAAACAATCAGGAAAGGAGAAGAGAACAAGTGGTTCCATAAAAAAGAAACAAGTGAAAAAAAGAGTAAGATTAATGGAGGGAGGACAGTGAGTCCTCTTATGCACTTCAAAGACAAAGCACGCCTGTTGACAAGGCCTTGTGCTTTTTTTTCATACAGAAGAGTGGCAGTTGGAGATGGGCAATGAGGTCCATCCCCAAGGAAGATCCCCCAAGAAGTGTTGACCTACTGTTATCTTAATCACTGCAAACATCACACAACTGGTGAAACAGCAGACCTGTTGCAGTTGCCAGGGCAGCGCACAGCTCACTTTGCCCAGGAAATTCCGCCATCAGGCTTCACCTGCTGTGGTGCACAGTGGTGTAAATGGGGGAGAAATGTGCTCATTTCAAATTATCCAGCCTAGTCTGGAGCAGGGGTAGGGACAAGTCTGCCAAGGCAGCTGAGAACCCTTCAAGGAGACAGAAGAGCAGGTTTCTCTAAACAAGTACAGGCCATTCTTCAAGCTCATTAAATAGACTTGTGTTTTAGCTCAGCTACCAACAACATAATTTAGCTGGTTTTTGATCTTTGACGTGTAAACCTTGTAAGAGTTGCTGTAGTATAAATTCTGGCTACAAGTAGGGTAGTCTATCAGATTACTGCTTTAGAAAAGCACAGGCAGCTAAACTTAATTTCTCTACCGAGCTTTTTAAAATCACCCCACCTCCATTTAGTTATAACCATTCCAAGAAATATAACCCACAGTCCTGAAAGTGCCTTCATCTTTGTAAACAGAATATTCATATTTTTTGTTCCAGTGGACCATTTAGAGGCATGTTGCAAAAGGTGCCCTAAACCAGATTTACAGTTACTTGTCATTCTTAAAACCTGCAGAAGGTTATGTTACAACAAAAGATAGCATGTTTCATAGGCAGATTTTTGCAATATTCTAGCATTATAAAAGCTACTAGTTGCATGTAAGGTGTTATAGTAGAGGAAGGTGGGTGTCTGTGAGTGAGTAAGGATCCTAACTATCCAACCAGGGAGCAAACGTGTGTATTTAGTTTTGTTTGCCAGGAGTCATAACATCTTTAAGCCCCCAGATGTGCCTGTGAGCACACACTGTCCATCAGCCACCCATGGGACATGTAAGGGGAAGTAGTGAATGTGAGGCAAAGGCAGCATATTAGAGAGGGACAGTAAAACAGGGGAGGTTATAATAATCATTTAACTGAACAAATTCTAAAGTCCAGAAAAAATATTTACCTGTATATGGATCTCATCTTCTGGAGGGACAGTGATAACATAAGTGTCCACGAGACCATCTTCTTCTTCGCAACAAATCTTACTCCTATATTTCCCTTTCTAGACACCAGGTCATGTTTCACCATGAGGAAATGGATGCTGTGTAGCAGGAACCATTTAGTCTGAAGAAAGCTGGGCCCAGAGCCACAGGCAACACCATCTAATGATTGTGGAAAAAGGACAGTCATTGCCTGCAAATTCTTGGCTGTTGCTGCTGTTGTTCAGACAGAGGGACAGGGAGACTGTAGTAGTAGCTGGAAAGAGCCTGAGAAGGATGTGGGTGAGCTCAAATGCCAAAATACCTTGGTACAGCTCTGGCTGGTCTCATTAGTTAATGTCTGGCAAAAGAGATTATGCTGAGATATTGGACTTGCATCGATAGGAAGCCTTTCTCTTGGAGGATCTTGAAGAGCTGTGTAGCTGGGAGCCTGCTGGTCCTGGCAGCCTGCTATCTCTGCCTTTACCCAGCCAGGTCCCTGCCAGTAAGAGGAAATTTCAAGGGTACTGTGTAGCCTCCTGATATTTTATACTGAGAAGTATCCCCTGCAGGCACCATACTAGAAGTTACAGCTCTGAAAAATAAAGGACAGAATATTAATGTCTCCTTCCTAACATTAAGCAAGTACTCTACCAAGAGACTGCAGTACGGACAAGGATTCCCAAGGACTGTTCCAGCTGGGTGCCTGTGGTGGTTTAGCCCCTGCCGGGGTCTGAGACCACGCGGCCGCTGCCCCTCCCCCACAAAGGGAGTGAAATACAAAGCCCCAAGACTGAAATAAGGAAAGGTTTAATACAACAGTGCAATAGCAACACAACCAACAACAACAATAACAACAGTAATAGTGATGGCAATGAACAGAGCAAAATAGCTACCAAATACAGCAGTGGGAAGCACGATGTACAAAACCACGAGTGCACCGCGCTCCCGCGCCAGGAAAATGTGACGTCCGCATGGTATCTGAATAACCCGGCTATAGCTCCCCCCCACTGCTGGGGAAACTTAACCCTATCCTGGTTAAACCAAGCCTGTGGAGGCTAAGCCACTGAGGAGGAGCTGTGGATGGCTCAAGGTCCTGCCTGACATGCTGGAGCAGTCATCCGCAGCTCGGGATAGACTCTACATGGCTGAAGCCATTCAAGCATGTATTAAGTCCAGAAGGACACTGTCCTTGGTAGGAAGGTGTTGGTAAAAGAAGTGGCAGGGAGCAAAAGCACAGACAACTGCTCCATTGGGACTCCTCAGGCAAGAGGGGCCCTCCAGAAAGTGATGCAGTTTTGACATTTGCTTCAGATTTTATATTAAGTCCCATAATATTTGGTCTTTGTCCTGAGTAACTTTTTGTGACAGCCTGTGCTCAAGGAAATCGTTTATCTTTGTCATCTCTAAAGGTAACTTCCATCATTCAGAAGAAAGCACAAAACCCATAAATCCTAATACTACCAGTACAAAAATGCAAAGAAAAACAGACCTTGTGATATACCTGGTGTCCATTTTTGATGTCAGTGTTGTGGCTCTCAATCTATTCCCTGTCCTGAGCTTTCCCTTCAGAACAGAAGTTTCAAAATTGCCTTCTCCCCTGTCACCACTGAGGAAAATAGGACCTTTGCAAATCCTGGTGGTGGTTGTGATCCGCAAGCTGAGCACGTTCAAATTAAGTGAAGTATGGTTCAGAATGAAATACTGTGAAACATTTGTGCTTGTTCATCACGTCACTTAAGGAATGTGTTTTACATAGTTTTTACATAAAATAATGTGAGTCATAAAGGGGCCTTGGACAGCAGCTAAGACATGGACCTTCTCTCCACCCATCCACGGATGAGATGGGCTGTTTCTGCTCTAAACTCCATAAGAGTGGGCTCCCCTGTGCATAGATGCTCCCATTTAGCTTTCTTTCTGGTAACCTCCTGAAGGAAGCCAGTGGTTCAAGTGCAGACTGAATCCTAGTCTGCTAGTTAGATGCCCTGCATTTTCAGGGTAGGCGATATTTTCAAACTGTTCACCAGATCCCTTGCAGAATGGGAGCCACAGGACCGTGACTGTCCTCTGCTGGCTTGTAGGTAGTGGTGATCTCATTTTCTACCGTGTGTGGTCCCCTCTGGCTGTGAGGGCCTTCTGCCCACAAAACATACATTTCCTGTACTCCATATCATTGTTTTCCCTGAGTACCTCCAAAAGCTAGGTCTTTGCTTGATACAAGGGAAAAAATCCCAACCAACAGCTATCCATTAAAAAGATCCAAAAGATAGATAGTTCATTATTTGTTACTTAGGCGCTTAATCTGACTTTGCCATTTCATATTTTTCCTGTACTGTAAAGTTTGGGGATCATTCTTTGGTTTTGGCCTCTGTAATAGAATTAGGCACCTGCCAAAGTGACACAAGTCTATCAAATAGGTTCTAGCATCAAGGGATTTACTGGGCAAAGGAATCCTTAAACTATACACAAAACCGTAAAATGGCTGATCTGGTAAAGTATACACTGACTTCAGGGGAAACATTATAGAACTCTTTAGAGCCTTGAGAATGGCCAGACATGAATTATGCTCATATATGTCCACATTAGTATTTTATTGAGGAAGATAAGGATAAAACAGGAAAATCAATCATATTCAAGCAATCCAGAACTAGCAAATACATCTTCAACTGCATTAGGCAAGTATTTTTTATCCATTTATGTAGACAAATACTTTGGCTTGATCATAAACAAAATAAAAAGTGTGTTTTTATCACTGGTCAATTTAAGCTTTGCTGCAGACATAATGGAACAAAAAGGCACAACAGCCTAAGGCTGCACATTTTGTCTGAGGAGCCAATAATTTCTTTTCTTTGTGCCTGAGTGAATGGTTGTTTTGGGAGGCAAACGTTCTTTTACCTGGAAACAAAGTATTTCTCAGTGTTTTGGTGGATTTTAATGCTGAACATATTTTTTAGGAAGAATGCAGTTAAAATAACTGTTCTGGAAACAAAAATAGAGTCTAACCTTTGAACATTTAGTAATGTGAAAATCTAAATCTGTAGCAAGCTTCTATGTATCTGAAGTGTTTTCTACCAAGAAAACTTTAACAAAAAACCTGAATCTGGCCATTTGAAAAGCATATCATGTAACGCAACTCTAGTTATGGAATTTTAATCTATTTCTAGAGGGAGTTGTGCTGTATAATTCCAAAATTCACTAGGATTCTGCTTCTTATTCAGGAACATTCACTGAACCAAAGAAATCTAGGCTTGCTTCAAACTAATTAAGCTTGTGAGGATTTATAAACAGCAGTCAAAATCTTGCCAGCAAAATATTCAACGGGAAACAGTGTAGAAGCTCAAACCTCTTTCTGCAAATTGAACAGCTTTCCTTGGAGCTCTAGCTAGGAGTCTGAGGCTTAAGGGATATCTTTGATTTAAAGAGGGATTTTCAGAACACAAAATGAAAACAAAATGCTTAGGGACCAAAATATTTGATAAACTTTTCCTGGTAGGCTGTGCTGAATGTCTGAAACTATTAATGACTGAACAGATGATCAGTCTGCAGATGGAAGGCTGCATTGCCTTAACCTGACCTGTGTGTACACTCCTAACTTAGTGCCATAGTAAAGCAAAACATATTAAGCTAAGCTAAATATATAGGTTTTATTCCTCAGTTGCATGAGTCAAAAGCATGCAGATGGTTAGTTAAAATCTTTCAGATGATGAGTCAGCTTCTCAGACCACAATAACAGTGGTTTGCAGTTAACTTGATTGCCTGTGATAGTCTGACTGTACCCTTGCTAAACAATTAGAAACCCAGCAGTCTTAATTTTTCATTCTCTGAGCAATAATATTGCACCTGGCACAACACACACCACCTGGGTGTAACACAGTCCAATAATGTCCTTCGGAGCCTACATGTCATCTCATCCTTTCCATTTCCATGTTCTTTCTTGAATCTTGAGTGAGGTGGGAGTGTTTCAGTCTGGCAAATTCATGTATTTTTATATTGACACTGAGTCATCCGGAAAAGTTATGAGCACATTTAAGGATTAGCAACCCATCTAGTATTAAACATGCTTGCGTTCATGGAACTGGCTCCTCTCTCTGAGTCTGCGTGACATTCACCAGCACACAGAGAGGGGAGCCAGTTCCATGAACACAAGCATGGCCAGCCCATCTGTTACGGGATTTAGGCTCTTTGGGATAAATCTGCTTCCTTCATGTAATTTGTGCTTCTCCTGGGTACAATCCTCATAAGAGGATCCCTTACTTAATAAAACCCAAACTGGCCCTGTTAGGAAGAAAACATTTACTGAGCTGCATTTTTGTAAAACCAGATTATTGCTGATACTGGCATTGAACCTTTCCTGCTTGCTGCACTTCTCACACAGTGTGCTGCACAACTGAGTGGTAAGAGATGCTCAGAGAATGATGGAGAGCCAGTTTCAGAGGGTGGAACTCACTCTTGCTCAAGACAAATCCCACAGGATGTGATATAGGACCTCTGGAAGTCTTACACCTTAACAGAGAGGCAGCTGGACATGGGTTGGGACAGCCTAGGACATTAGATGACTGTCTTCAGAGAAGTGAATTGAACCCAGGGTGCTTCCATTATCTTCAGAAGAATGTGATGGTGGAGAGGCATTGGGACTTTCTTAGTGGAAAGCTCTGTAGGATATGTGTTATGCCAGAAGCTGTAGTCCTTACCTGAGCCATGGTATTCAGCGGTTTGTGGCACTAGACACTCCACTTTCCAGTGAAGAAAGTCCCTGACTCTGGGAGTGAGCAGGAAATACCCAGATTTGTCCAGAGAGAAAAGCAGCTGGTGGGGGAAAGGGTCAGAGACAAAGGGTCTGGATAAGAGCTGACAAGATTGTTCCAGAGAGCAGGAAGAGGAGTCTCAGAGGCAGTTCTGAATCCAGGCTGGCAGGAAAACTTTAACAAATGCAGATGAGTAGGGCCTGTGTGTTGGCATGATTTTCTTCAGCATTTACCTTGACTTGAGCTAGAGGCCACATGACACATAACTCAACTTTCCATCAAAACCAGTATTTTTTAGTAAAGCCACTGCAATTGCTGGCTGTCTGGCCTGTGTTAGATGAGTTGCTGCCTTGCTGACAGTCGCCACTGAGGGGAAGAGGATGGCACTGACGTGGTGACTGAATGTCCTTTTCAGACGCTACTGAAGATCCCTGTCTGCTCTGAGCAGCAGTGTTACATTGGCACCATGACTAAATAGAAACTGTGCTGAACTATGAGACTCTTGAGTAAAGATTTACTCTACAAGCATTTTAGCTTTCCTCTTAGCAAACTCTTCTTCCAGACGCGTATGTTGCTGCATTTGCACCTGTTCTATCTTTAGTTATACCTACACTCAGAGAGATAGTGAGCTGTAAATTTGGATTTAAAAGGACAGATGATCTCATTCTGACAATATTTATTGCCAGCTCCTTCCTCCATCATGAAGAAGCAATAGGTTGTGAGTCATTTTTTCTTACTGGAGATAGTTTGTGAGTCGGAGAGGAGAAATATAAAGAAGACATTTTATATACTTCCGGATGATGCTGATGGATATCCTCTCTTAGAAAATGGAGATATTTAAAGAACTTTATAAAACAGATTATCCCCAAACTGATAAAAAGAATAGTAAACAATGAATTGTATCTCATTAAATGCTTTTTAAATTTTTTTTTTATTTACCACTGCATTTTCCCTTCACCAAACCTTGTTTCTAACCATATGTTTTTATTGCACTTTTCAATACTTCTTCACATATAGGTCATCTCTGTAAGGTGTTTGTTTCCCTCAGCACCAATTACTTTCCCAGTCAATATTTGTAATAAGTAATACAGTAGCTAAGTGCTTCCTGCACAAAGGTGATCCAATCCAGTTCCTACTGAAGTCATTGGCATAGATTTTTATTGGAATTTGATCAAACCTTTAGTTTTATAGATCTTTTTGGATATTGACGTTTTTCGGTTTCAGACAAGGGGCCTTACAAAACTGAATCGTTATTGATGAATAATACTGAAAGATTGCTTGCTAATTACCATTTGTTATTCAGTTACTTTCAGCAGCCAATGGCATATTATTAATCCTGTTTTGAATGATTAAAGGTGATTCTCTTCAAAGTCTCCTCTTTGTACAATAAGCTTTATTTTTCATATTTTACATGAGCTATTTTTTATCCTGTCTGAAGTATTGAAAAAAAATTACTAGCTTAGTAATTACTTCAAAATAGGAAATTTCCAGTAAGTCACAGAATTTTATCTTCTGAAAATAAAAATGCAACACCTCTAATCTTTTGTTAGGATATAGCAGTTGATTCATCCCATTGTTTTTCATTCTACCTTTTTCTGAGAGAGACAGGAAGTGAGTCTTTCTGTGCTTACTCTTGAAAATAGACAGGAGGATGAGCAGCACTTGACAGAGTCATCTCAGCAGGTCGATAACTGGGCCTGTGTATACATATATATGAACCAAAAAAAGACATAATGGATATCTGCAAAGAAATTTGAAGTAGACTTAGTAAGGAATGGTGTGGGATGCTTGACACTGCTTTATTTTAAACAGAAATTATTCTACCAAGGTCAACATCATGAATAATGCTGTGTGATTAACAGCAGAGATAACTATGAGCAGAGCAGTTTACCCACTACTGGCTGATGACTCTTGACAAGGCCTGTGGAAAGGGCAAGATTGCTAAAGGTCAGATGAACAAACAGCTACTTCTGAAGTAAGAGAGGAGGTGTGCTTCTTGAGCCTAACATATGACAGAGGCAAGGACAGAGAGGTGGAGACAGTATGACTTGAGTGGAAGGTGCTGGGGATTCATGCATGGCAGGGTTATAGGCAACAGGTCCTTGCTTTAACAGTATTTTTCTACTAACCACACAGCTATAGCTCCATGATACTAAGTAAACAGTGTTTACCCACAACATTTTTTTAGATTTTTTTTCCCCCTCGAATACTTCCAGAAATTTAGTCTTCTGTACAGTAGATCACTTGCTTACAGAAATGGAAAATGTATTTTCATCCCTTTCATCTCTATCAGTTTTAAGTTCAGAGATGCAAGGAGAGAATAGGGAGCCCCAGACTTTTCAAAGTCAAGCTGTCTACCATTGCTTGAGGTAGGAAAACTTGAGTTTCATTTGGGTTTACTGGTGGGACAAACTGATCCTTCAAGTAGGCTGAAATTATCCATGAAGTCTGTAGCAAAACAATAAGATTTTGTCAAAAAGAATGAGGCTTTTTTGGTTGTTGTTAAAAAAAAAGTGGAGGGCTGTGGATATAACAAAAAAAGCATTTGCTTGAAGGAATCAAACATCCCTGTTTATAGCAGAGATAGTGTCTACAATACAGAAAATTACCAAATATCTGTAGTGGTTTACTTGTTGTTCCTTATTTTGTGATTTTTTTGGCAGTTTGTTGTAAAGGAAGGGGGACAGACTGATGATGAGTAAGGTGGAAGAAGTGCTATAATCATTCTGGTCAAATTGTGCAGAGCATGTGTGCCAATGCTTACAAAAAGTGCTTCTTGTTTTGGGGAGAGAAATCAGTTATCTGTTAACTTTCATGTACAAAGGAAGGTTACCTGTGGTTTGAATTTATTAGATTAAGTTTACACATTGTCTCTACTCCATGTAGGGACAGGTAAACACCATACTGCTGTTCTACTTTCCCTGTTTATTCATAGGTTTTAACTCATGTTTCTAAACCCTGATCATAAAGACCTTTTCTGTGTACTTGTATTGGGTCTGAGAATATGTGAAGTGAGAATATGTGAAAGAAACAACTTTGCATACACCAAGGTCAGTGAAGAAGGATGGGGAGGAGGTGGTCCAGGTGCCGGAGCAGAGATTCCCCTGCAGCCCGTGGTGAAGACCATGGTGAGGCAGGCTGTGCCCCTGCAGCCCATGGAAGTCCATGCCCGAGCAGGTGGATGCCCAAAGGAGGCTGTGACCCCGTGGGAAGCCCATGCTGGAGCAGGGTCCTGGCAGGACCTGTGGAACTGTGGAGAGAGGAGCCCACGCTGGAGCAGGTTTGCTGGCAGGACTTGTGACCCTGTGGGGGACTCACGCTGGAGCAGTCTGTGCCTGAAGGACTGCGCCCCATGGGAAGGATTCACATTGGAGGGACCCCATGTTGGAGCAGGAGAAGAGTGTGAGGAGTCCTCCCCCTGAGGAGGAAGGAGTGGCAGAGACAACGTGTGATGAACTGACCACAACCCCCATTCCCTGTCCCCCTGTGTTTCTCCAGGGGAGGAGCTAGAGAAAAATGGGAGTGAAGTTGAGCTTGGGAAGAAGGGAGGGGTGGGGATAAGGTGTTTTAAAATTTGGTTATATTTCATATTACCCTACTGTGACTTTTGACTGGCAGTAAATTAAGTTAATTTCCCCAAGTGGAGTCTGTTCAGCCTGACAGCGATAGGTGAGTGATCTCTCCCCATCCTTATCTTGACCCATGAGCCTTTCACTATATTTTTCTCTGCCCTGTCCAGCTGAGGAGGGAGAGTAATATTGCAGCTCAGTTGGTAGGCACCTGGCATCCAGCCAAGGTCAACCCACTACAGTTCTTTATGGAGTATATTCAAAGTGCCTTTCCTACTCAAGCCTTTACAACCAGCCTTAAAATTTTTTACTTCAGTAGTGGAACCAGGAGAGCATCAAGTAATTCAGAGCTGATGGAAGTTCAGGAGTTCATCTTCATCACAGGCATTATAACAGGTATATGTTGCCTCTTGTTTTTTGAAGAATGGTTCATCCTGATATTTTGTGATAATAAACAGATATAACATAAACACTGCTCTTGTGGTTAGACCAACATCATGAGAAAAAAAATACTGGTTTTTAAACAAACTTTAAAGTAGTAATTTTTCTATTTCCCCTTCTGGTTATTGTGAGTTGGGTGGAAGGAAGAAATTTAACTTTGCTGGAGCCAGTTGTTCTTACACGGTGCCCTCAACTCCATGATTTGCAACTTCTGACATCATGTTTTCCACTGCCAGCAAACCTTGTCATCTCCCACTACTTACAAATATTAGCAATCAACAAGAGTAGGGATGAAAGTCCAGATAGTAAGGCTTGGCTCAATTAAATTTATGACAATGCTCTTATTTCCATTTTGAGGCAACATTAGTGTGTTATTCCTGACTGTGGCCTGCTGTATGTGCTTAGAAGAGTTGTTTGCTTGAAAAAAGGATTCATAAACAGCCATGCTGTGTTTATAGTTGATTTGAGTGATGGAAAAACTATGAAGAAGCTCTCATAGAGCAGAAACTTTTTTTTTATTATTATTGCACAGTGCCTTTCATCCTTCTTACAGCTCTGATCAAACCATAAAAGTTGCAGTGTATATCTATGCTGCTACAGCCAGGCCAGAGGATGGCTAAGTTCCCTCATTGCAGCTTGTCTAATGTATTTCATTCTGTGTTGCCTTCTGCATTGGCAAATTATTTGTGGGAGAAGGAACAGAATGATTCAGAGAATTGTTAAAGAACTAGTGAGCCTCTAGAATACTGGTATAAGATGCTTTCAATTAATAGTTACAAAAGTAATTAATATCCATATTGTTTTTAATGTATATGGAAGTAATTTGAAGTTCTCTGTTCTGTAGGAGACTGCTAGCAAATAGTTACAGTCCAGGGATTTCATTGGGTAAGGGCCTACCTCTTGCACAATGGATGGACCCTCCAGTGCAAATTTCAGGTCCATTTTTTTGGAAATGGAATCAAAACAACATCTAGTGCTGTGTCTTGTGGCGAGAATGCTTGAGCTGGCAGGTAGTTCAGTCTATCATCTTACACTGTCTCCAAGGTGCATGTAAAGAAGATGCAGATATATTTTCTTGATAGAGTCTAAAAATGGCTGATGGTCATCAGAAACCCTCATCATTATTTGGGTGTAACCTAAATCTAAATGTCACCAGTTCCTGTTGTACGCACAGACTCAGACGGCCAGGGCACCTGCTGAATATTTGTTATACATGGTTATATTTAGTGCTTAACAAGTGGTACACTTGTGGAAACACTGATAATCAATTTAATGTTAGCTATCACTTTTAAATGGCTTTTTCTACTTTCTGTCTCATCAAGGTGTTGCTCTAGTGTTTTGACTGGGTAGGAATGGGAATGCACAGGCACTCCCCAGGATCTTTGATATACCCAAAATGTAAGGAGTTGTTAGTGGAAGGTGCTAAGTCATTATGATTAGAGAAATTTTAAGAGTTTCTTTCCAGATTTCCTTGATCCCAGGCAATATTTAACCCACAACTTGTTTATTTTTCTGGTTTTGAGCATGACATAAACATGCTCAAGTCTCTTATCCACATTAGTGAGGTCTCAGGGCTGGATCTTTGGGAGTTAAGTCACTCTCTTATTCTGCTTACACTAAAACATCATTTACAAGGTGTATTTATAAAATCTGCTGGCATAAGCTTTTTGTCCCCTGACCTTGTGCATCAAGCTAATACTCTGTAATGTGGATGCACATACAGTATCCTTGCAGGAAACTGTAGATAGCATTTCAGAGATCTAGTCCTTTACTAAAGGTTGTTCTATGCCTAAGTGTCCTCGCTGATCCACCTGCAGATGCAATGTGCCTTAACCTCACAAGGGAATAGATAGAGCAGTAGAGAACATGATCACATACCAGGGGTCTGGAATAGCTTTGTTGTGTGCTGTTTACTATTCCACATCTCTATCTCTGTTGCAGGTCTGCAAAAAAAGAAATGTTGCTGCCCTTGCATGTTGTGAGAGAGAGCACCTGACATGAAGAGAAAGATTGACAATTAAGAAAAAATATGAGCTGAAGGACCCATAATTGTTTCTGCTGTGAGTCCTAAAATTTGATTTATGAGCCTTAGCAGTGTATAAGCCATTCAGATTTCTCACCGAGTGTCTACAAAAATATTGTATTATGAAACTGGAATTCATAAATATTCATAAAAGCATATAAAAAATAAACATCACACAGAAATTTAACTTCTAACTTTTCTAAATACTTGCAATGTTTTTAAATTTGCCCATGTAATTTAGGAGTTACATGACCATTCTTTCGTCCTTAAAATCAAATGGTTACCAAATTATTCATGGTGAACTTTTCCCTACACTTTTCAAACAACAAACTAAAACCACCTAAATCAACAAAACAGGAGAGGTAAAAGCAGTATTTCTTACTGTTATGCTTTTGAAAGTGTTGGTAAGTACTTGCCCCACGTTGGGCGCCAAAAAAGACTCTGGTGGTTTGACCTGTAGTACACACAGGGAAATGGCTGGGGAAGGCAGTGTGGATTGCTCCTCCCTTGGGAAAAGGCAAGCCCACTCATGGGATTGTTTTTGCTCAGGGACCTGGATGTACTTGGTGGGAAATGTGGGAGAATGGGGCTACTCAGTGTGTGCCTCAAGAAGATTTAACCTTGGGGGGGAAATAATCTGTGGGGTGAGTTGTATGTTGCAGGAAGTGATGGAGGAAGTGGGAACAACAAAGAGTGAACCAGATACGTGCGATGATGACCCAAACCTAGCCAGTGCTGGAGTCCAACAGTCAAACATACTGCTCTGTCCTGAACATCCATCTTGACAGATGGGAGCCAAGTCACTGAACATCTGGAGGAGTGAAGAAAGCTTACAGAATGGATAAATGAGTGTTATGTGGGACCTGGGCATGACGTAAATGGTATGGAATAAGGGGTGGAGACTGTACTGGGTCTGGCTGAGCCGGAATTGGTTTTCTCCTACAGTAGCCCTCATGGTGCTGTGTTTTATGTTGGGAGCTGGCAGGGTGTTGATAGCACCCTGGTGTTGTGGCTACTGCTGAGTAGTGCTTACACAGCACCAAGGCTCTTTCCGACATTTCCCCCCCCAGTGGGACGGGGTGGGCAAGATCTTGGGAGGGGACACAACCAGGACAGCTGACCCGAACTGACCAAAGGGATATTCCATACCATATGACGTCTGCTCAGTATAAAGCTGGGAGAAAGGAGGAAGGGGGTGGGGTCACCCTTGGTCCTCCGAGGCAACCACTACGCGTATGGGAGCCCTGCTTCCTGAGAAGGCCCGACATCGCCTGTTAATGGGAAGGAGAGAATAAAGCTGGTTTTATTTTTGCTTCCGCGCGCGGACCTTTGCTTCATTTTGCTTATATTAAAACTGCTGTTGTTTTACCCGCAAGAGTTGGGGTTTTTTTACCTATGTTATTTTCTTTCCCCTCTTTGCTCTGTTGAGAAAAAAGGGGGAAGAGGGGGGGAAGTGATCGAGCGACTTGGTGGGTACCTGGCATTTAGCCAAGGTCAAACCACCACATACTACATGCTGTAGATTGACTCTATGTCAGTTTTTCCTTTGCAGTTCTTCAAATTGTATGTAACACTGATCAAAGGAGCCGTCAGTGCAATACCTCTCTGCATGGAGGTGAGGGGCATACTGAGCATACATCAACACAATACAAGAATCCAAAATGAAATGCTAAATAAATGGTCACTCAGTGCACCAGATAGCAGCTAGCAGAGCTAAGTTATGGGATGAGACCTTGGAGTGGTTAGTCTTAAATCACAAGAAAAAAGCCTTGGTTGGTTCTATAATTCAAAATTCATCCTTCAAGAAATTAATCTATAAAACAAATCTTTTTACTGAGCCTAAATTTTCAGACTCTGAGAATGTACAGGACTCTCCTTAGGTAACCTGTCAAGTTTATTTGTCTCTCCAGACAGATTGCCAACCTATTTTTTCAGTGTTCACATACCAACAGCAATCTAATAGAAATAGGTGAAGCATGAAGCAAAAGAGAGCGTATACATGGAGTCTAGGCCTCTCTGTCAAATAAGAAGGTGCAGGGTTTTAGTTGTTATTTGACAGAGAGTTTCAGTTGCCCCTTTCTTACAGCCTATCCCTAAGCTCAAAAATCAAGAGTTGTGAATGTTCTGTTATCACTGCATCTGCTTCATCTGCCCCTCATATATGACATGTACCTCAAAAGACAAAGCTCAGGTTTCAGCAGGTTGAAAATTTCCTTGGGATTATTTCATAAGATAGCATGAAAATCAGGGACAGAGGTGAGTGATTTGCTGATGCTCCTCTATCCTGTGTGAGCTGTACAACAACATTCATGAAAACTATCCCCTGGTAATAACCAGAGGAAGTGCTAGTTGCCACTTTGAAAAAAATTAGGTTATTAAAATATTGCAAAACAAAATAGGTGTGAGTCCACATTCTTCTTCCACTCCCACCCAAGTCTTGTTAAATCCACTGGAGACCTCAGGGGTCAGTACTTCTCTGCTTTCAGGGTATGAATCTGCATATAAAAGCAGTATCAAACTGAATAAAGGGGCAGGGAAGGAGGACAGCTCTTTTGTTCTAAGAAAATTATGACAGCAGTGAATCAGCAAGATGCCAGGAGTAAGTAAAATATCCATTCCAACAGGATCACAGCCCTTTGGCTGCCTGTCTTCTTCCTCTCTACCCTATTGTTATCTATAGGGACTAACTCCTAGACATTCCTGCCATTCTTCTTACCAGGGTTAACTAGGATCAGATCATGAGTAAAGATTCCCTTTTAAAACTTGCTTCTTTCATTAAAGTGCTCTGCAATAATTTTTCTAGCCTCTGTTCACAGACTGAAACTTTCCCATACCTTTGTTGCCTAGCATTGAAGAAACTCAAATAAATCTCCTTGGTGTACCCTGTGCTTGCAAAGATGCAGTCACTTACCTCCAGTAAGTCCCCACCATTTACACTCACCCCAAGGGTTACAGCCGTACTTAAAACTCCATCCTAAGGCTGCTTTTGCTTCTTTTTTTTTTTTGACCCCTGTGACTTTTGCATCATGTAGTTGGTGAGCATGACCCTTTTGTGCTCTCCCAGTGTACACCATAAGCGTAGAGGAGGGGACTGGCTTGGATCACAGCTGACTGACACTCTGGGCATTGACTCTGGGTAGGACACCTCAAGGGTGCTGAGCTGCTTAGGACTAAGGCATCCAGTACTGGGCTCAACAGACCCCAAATTCTCCCTTTACCTGGAAGAAAACTGTTCCTGAACCACAGTGACAAAAGCAGCTATATTTTAGGAAGGGTTGCCTCACCACCACCCTGCTTGCTTCTAACAGCAAAGCTTCCCACCACAGTGACTGCAGCTGCAGCAGTGTCACACAGAGCAGATGTCATGGGAGTTTGCTACTCCCATGGGATGCTGCTCTCCTCTGTGTGTTGCCAGCACTGGCTAGGAGGCTCCCACCTTTACCCAAGACAAGTGACCTCAGTGCTGTGGGTGCTGGATGAAGGTGACAATCACAGATGTATCCAATTCCTTGTTGCAGCTGCAGTGAACAGATACCGTGACCTCTCTGTAAGGTGGGCCCCTTAAAAGTCAAGATCTTAATGTCTCCCATTCCAGTGGAAGGGAAAGAGGATGCAATAAGGATATTCATGGTGTTTAAGGCTCTGAGTTTAGTCTATCCTATGAGGATGAACTCTTTGCTTTTAGTTGTGCTTATCAGTCAACCCTTCTGTGCTGGGCTAGGTAGCTAACATTTGTCTGCAGTGAATTCTTGGCTTGAGCTATGTTAAATAACTGCTGCTCTTAAGTCACTGAGTAAGGATTCCTTTCGGAGTATCACATCTCAGATCTACGGGATTTCTAAGCCAAGCAAGGAAAACGTTCACTGAAACACCGGAGTGGGGCCTTGCTGGTCCAGTCCTTCCTCCAGTGCATCAATAGATGGCAGCAGGCAGTTCTTTCGGGAGCGGTCTTCAAAGCAGCAGCAGCAACAGCAGGTGATGATCTTCCCTTATGCTTGCAATGGCCTGAGGTTTAAATCTGCCTGCAGACACTTCTTAGGATGCTGTCCCCACTAAAAGCAAAATGTGTTGGTTCTCAGGTAGGGTGTATGTTGTTATTGTAGGATCATGGAAGCACTAAATAGGTATTGGCCTCTAACACAATAGTATCATAAGAAGATTAAATATTTGGAACCTAACAGATTTTGTGCTACATTCAGCTGTTTTTTTTGGCAGTCTTGAGTGTTCACAAATCCCACTTCTTTCATTCCTTCTTGAGTCGGATAATTTTACAACAGTCTGGCAAGGGGATACATTTTTCTGAGAAAAGGACAGGTAGATTCAGTGTATTTAAGAAGACAGAGAAAAAAGCATGCCTTAAAGGAAGGCTAGTGTGCTTCATGGGTTTACATTCTCCCTTTCATTCTGAACATTTCAATTGTGAGTTTTACACAGAGGTTGTTTGTTAAACTGTGTCAGTCTGTGTTGAGCCATTAGAATAGCTGCAGGCTGCATTAAAAATAAAGCTCAAATTCCACATGGGAGAACATAAACCTAGATCAAGTGTTTGGCTGAATGAATCCCCTACTCACTTTTTTTTTAAAAAGGGGGATGGGGGAACTTTTGATGTGTCCAATTCTCAACAAAGCATAGAACTGACACAGCTTGCTATCTGCAAAATGCAGTAGCTGGGATTTTACTGTGCGTCCAAGTCAGAGGTGGCAAAAACCTGGTTTGTCTATGGCAGCTATTGGGGCTGTGCTGCAAGGCACTATGCCCATAGTTTGAAGGTATAGCTTTGTTTAGTTCTTCCTAATGAACAGCATTGCACTTCAGAGTGGTTGTGTTGGAAATTACCTGTAATGACCACAGTGATGGAAGAGAACATCATTGTAATGTAATGTAAGTTTTAATGTTCCATCTGGTGGATAGAATTGACCCCCTCTGGTGTTTTTATTCTGATGTGAGACTAAAAGGTTATGTAAAGTATCAAGCTTATGGTTAATGACCAAGATCTGCCTTGCAAATAGTATTAGCAAACCCTTTATCAAGAAGACATGGTGTCTCTGTGAGATGGCTCCGCAGTCACAGGCATCAATTCATCATACTCATTTACTGTGAAAACAGCAGATTTCAGTCTGCAGTGTAATATAATGCTTTGCTTCCCAGACTTCTACAATCTCCAGAGTCAAAAAAAAAAAAGAATTTTAAAGTCAAGTTTTCATGCAAAATGATGTAAACATAAAATTAAATTAAAGTCAAGGCGAGCTGTCTCCCAGACTGCTGATGTCAAACTTTAAAAAAAGACCTTGAGGTGATGTTCTTAGTATGAAGAACATAGGGTTGTGAATCAGGAAGCACGGGGTGAAGAAATACAACTGAAACCTGTGGGAGCCCCCCTGCATGGAGGACTATATTCTTTCTGAGCATATGAAGGTTCTTGGCCCTCTCTCATGTCTCTGCCTTCACAGCATAGGTCATTTTTATTTTGACATGTCAGCTGTATTACAGGGTTTGGGGAAAGGAATACAATTGCTTGTTAATATTTCAAGGCTGCTGTGCGGCTAGATGATTTTCAGAATTGGTCTCACTCTGAATATTTGTGCATGGTTTGAGTTTATGCACTAAGAAACTGTATAACTTAGAGAGGAAAAAAGAATGAACAGAGACAAAAGGTATTAGATGAGAGTATGAAGGCCTAGAAGTCTGGATGGTTATTTAGGAAATCCAGGGAGGCATTAAGGCAAGAAAGAGTATCACTTCTGAAATATCTTCTTAAAAATGATAATCTGAACAGCCATATTTTTGCTTTGATATCACTTTTTTGTTATTCTTTTCTAGATTGATAAAACCAAGATGAATTTCAGTGTCTATAAGCTATTGAACATGAACATGCTGCCTTGCCATCTCTTTTCCTGTAGGACTTTTTCAGAAGCACAATAACTGAGGCAGAATTGCTCTGTATGCCTATAGTCCAAGCCTTGACATGGGAATACTGACAATGTAAGCATTAACATACTACTCTAAAGGTTTCCAATTTCCCAAATAGCAGAACAAACCCAGCTGCAGATACTAGCCATCAATATCTTTTCTTTTTATGTTTCACAAATATGGCAGAGCTGCTGTGTTTGTAGTTTTCCACACAGCTGAAAAAGTCAGTACTGAATTACTCACCAGCCTTTGGAAGTCTTTTATATGTGCTGGCTTCTGTGAGCTGTAGAGCACCAGCATCCACACTCAAGAAGACTAAATCACTCCCTTCCTCTATCCTGATATATCAGGATATATCAGGATAGTGTGTCTTTATGGTTCCTGGGTGATAAGCTATCAGCTTTACGTCCTCTGCTGATTGTTCTGGAATTCTTTCACAAATAAGTTGAGGAAGCTAAAAAGATATGCAAACAGAGACTGAGAAATGTCTGTGATAAATAATGTCACCCGAATCCTCCTTCACAAACAAGCACTCTTTAGCTACATCATGCTTGGAACCTGCTGTTTATTCTGCCTGCGGCAGCAGAAGTCAGTACCCTCCATCCGGCAGCTAGGATAGAAAGGAAGAGTTGAGACACTTCACCAGGGCTTTTGGTTAAAGGAAAGTTGCACTGGAAAAGGCCCGAGGCCTTTTCAGGGGGGCCAATTTTATGCTGCAGATAACTGGATTTAATAGTTAATCATCCCTGAAAGGGGCATCCCTGTGGCTCTTCCTGCACTCAGCATGTGCTCACACCACTTTCCTGGCACTGGCTCTCCCCTGTTTGCCCAGAGACAGTTCAGTGAGTTGAGAGCTACTGCCAAGCGGAAAGTGTAAGGAAGAAGGGGAAAGTGGGCTCATGCCTTTTAGCATCAACTAGCTCTTGTCTTTATTTAGCTGTATTACTAACGACACCCTCAGGGCCTAGAAGAACATGCTGACCCTTTTAAATCCAGCAGTTTGTGCTGGGGTGCAGGGTGTTGCTGCATGCAGAGGGCATAGATTTTGATCTCTGAGTCCAGGCTTATGTTGGTGACATTTCTCTCGCTATGTGGAGCTAGCAGAATTTGGTCATCCATGTGGACAGAGTAACCTAAGCTTGTATGTGCAGTAATGCTTGTTTTGACGAGAGGTTCACACCAGTCCAGCTAACAGTGGTGCTTTACCTGTGGTGTGTGAGCAGGGAAAAGAACAGAGTGGAAATTGCAGCTGTTTGCTCTGAGCTTGCTTTGATTCAGTGTTGGCACCTGAAGAATTAGCTTAAACCTAACTGCAGTAAGGTACTTTTATTGTAACACCAGCTCAAAATGTGTGTCCCAGTCTCCAGAGGGATTAAATCCATCATCAACACAGGCCAACAACACTTCACTCAGCACTGAAGGGCAAAGCTAAGCAGGAACATCCCCAGGCTTTGAGGCAGTCCTGAAAGGCATGCTAGGCTCATGATGCCGTGTCTCTGCAGCTCTCAAAGGATTTTCTGAAGGACTCGTGGAGGGACTGTTGGTTTGTTTGCTGGAATGCACAAGAGTCAGCTTCAGTTGCCTGAATGAACAAGACTGGTGCTGTTTGAAATGCTCTAGAGTAACCAAGACCTCCAGGTTGTTTTTTCTTGGCTAGCTCCTTCTTGGATATGCCAAGGCATCTCAAATGCATGAGAAGATGTCTCCTTTTGGACAGCTGTGACTGCTCTGTGATTGACCTGGCTGAAAGGTTTAGCTCCAGGAGGAGGTCTACAGATGAGAATCACCATCATAGTGGTGCGAGAAGTTTTGTAGTCCCGCTTTTCTCCTCATATTTCCTCCTGGCTAGGTATGACATCTCCCCACTCAGCATGGTGACTTCTCAGCATTGTCCTCCTGGGTGTCTGGATCTTCCCTTGCATGGTGTAAGGAACCATGTGACTTCACTGCAGTAGTGATTTTCACTGTGGGATTTTGACTCACCCACGTGTTTCTGCCTAAGTCATCTCAGGATATGTGACAGGTCCTTCTGTAAATTTGCATCCACTGCTTAGCCAGGTGTCTCAGAGTTAGTAGCTAGTAGACAGGATCCTGTGGCACAACTGAGAAATATGTAAATGCAACCCAAAAGGTTCCTAAATCTGAACTTACTCATGGAGGCTTCAGCAGACAGGTAAAGCAGCGGCTAGAGGAGGAACAAATCTGGTCAGAGGGACCACCTCTGGGTCATGGAGATGAGGGAGCTGCCAAGAGGGAGCTCTGTCAGTGTGCATACTGGCACTGCCTCCTGCATGAAATGGACATCAAGGTCCTGATACATTCTGGTGTCTTGCCCCAGAAATTCAAAGGGTGGTTCTGTATAGCTGTAGCCTCTCATGAAAATGCGTGTCTTGGTTGGAGAACAGAAATATCCCACCAGGTGTATATGCTGCTGCTTTTCTGTGTGGAAACTGATTCAGTCCCTCCCAGAGCTCTCAAAATAGCATATGGAAATGTGTTCTTGCTTTCACATTCATTATGTTCTGCCTTACACCTGTTAGACTTCACATTTTCCACAAAAAGAAGCAGCCATTGCCTTTTTTCAAAAAATATTTTTTTTTTCCAGAGCCAGCTGAACAGCTTGTGCTCCTGATCAATTTAAAAAAAGCTGTTCACCTAAAACCACAGATAAGTGAATCATATTCAACAAGGTCATCTATTCCCAGCTAAATAAATGACTTTTCTTCAAAGGTAATACAATCTTGTTACACAGAGATTAAATTACTGCATTTAAAAAAACAAAAGTCTTAACCTTTTAAAATATTAAAAGTTTAGGAATTTGCTTTCAACAGTCTCACTAGCAGAACAGTCTACCAAAGCAAAACAAGAAATGCTTCTTCTTGGACATCTTCAGAAAACATGTGGAGTGTTCCAGCATTCACTTAGATAAAGATTCATGCTGGAGGTTTTTTTTCTCTACTGTACCTAAACTGATCTATTTACTGCCATTACTGCTGCAGCTACAAATGGCTTAGAACTTCAAAAAGTCAGTCAGGAGACTGGCTTTGAATCTCTCTTCTACCTAACTCCTGTCTGTGGCTGGTGTGTTGCTAAAGGAGCTGCATTGTTTCCTAGCGCAGCAAATGAATAAAGTTAAATTTATATCTCACTATGGGCTGGAGAAATAGAGATGTAGTTATGTATGCATCACCTTGAATATAAATCATATAGAGATCCCCACCTCCTCTGCTTGCTACACAGCATGCATGAAAATGTCTCCCTGGAATAGAAATAAAACCATAAAACACCATGTCTGTAGCTAAAGATGAGTCAGATGCAGACTTCAGAAGTGGATCCAGATTTCAAATACCACCCAAACCTGTGTGTATGATCAAAGGTTTTGGTTCTGACCCAACTCTAAATCACCATAACAGCCTGGATAAAATTCTGAATCCATAAATCTCTACCATTTGATACATTAATTTAACCATATGGAGCTGCTTTCTCAAACTGGAAAGAAGGGGAGGATGCCTTGCTGGGTATTGCAAGACATAGGTATGACTGCCATGACAACTGAGGAGATGTCTTGTGGCCTTGGGTAAACAATTTAATCCTGGCTGGCATTTCACAAGCAATGGGACCCAAAGGGGCAGCAATGGGGCTGACAGTACCCCCATCAGACGCTGGGGAAGGTACAACCACCCTGTGACACCCTGCAGCATGGGGACACAGGGGGATGCAGGGTTCAGCTCTCAGGTTGGAAGTGTCCCACAGTAAGAGGCCTCCTGCCACCATCCAGCAGGCTCCACAGTGTGCGTGGGGCTAATCCCGTGTATGGCGTGCACAGGAGAAGGAAGGGGAATAGCTGGGCTCTGTTCCCCTTTTTTTAACACAGCTTCTTGTCCTCCTCCCAAATTAAAGCTGCCTTCACGCTTTTAAACAACCCACTGTCTTGATATTTCTTCTGTCAGTGGGATAAATGCTTCCTCCACAAAGTTGGTAGGCAGGGGAAAAAATATTCTTTAAAGTTTGGGGCACTAAGATCTAGCAGTTATGAAGGCACAGATTGACCAACAGTGGGAGATGACTGAGATTTTTTGTGGATTTAGTCGAAACCATCAGGTGACCTTTAATGACCATATTATGTGTTTTCTTTGGTGTTTTTTCCTAAGTAAAATTTAGTTTTGAATTACACCTCTTTATTAAAACACTTATTTTTTTTTCCAACTTTCATTTGGGGTTAAATGTTTTGTCCCGAACAAGTCTCATTTTTAGTATGACAGGCAAACCAAGAAAAAGCTCTAAGCACAGCTCTCTTAAACAATGTTTGCTTTCTCTTCTACTGTATTTACAGTTGTCTTCTTGGGGAGTGCAGGAGGTTAACCAAAGTATCAGATAACCTTTAGGTCAGACACAGGTATCAGACTTGAGTTTAGTCAAGTCACCCAACTCACTATGACTGATTATGTTACATCTCCATGTGTTACATCATTCTGAATCACCGTGAGTATATTTTGCCTTCCAGAGATGCCCTAAAATTAATTAATGAGCTATGAAAGTGTGACGAGGAGGACTTGTCTCTCCCTCAGTGAGAAAAGGACCTTATGTATCACTGTGTCATTAGTCTTGACTGAAAATTATCCCTCTCAGTCATAAATAAACATTACTTTGCTCAAATTTAGTATGGCTTTTAAAACTCAACAAGTGATTTTTGTCGTTAGGGCAATAGAGGGAATGGAGCAGGATGGCAGGAGATGAATTATCTCCTTTGGCACTGTCCATACTCCTGCACGCTGCTCTCTGTATCAAGGGAATTACTAAAGCTAGGAGGAGGACAGAAACATTCATTGTCTACATTTAGAGAAAAGGCATGCATTAGTGTTTTTAAGGTTGAGACACGAAGTGAAAGAAATCATTACTTTCAGCATACAGTAACAATTCCAACTCCAAATGGGAATGTTATTTCTAAAGTGTCACATTTTAGAGCACAACTGTTCCACTTCAACCTCCTAAAGCTGTTTCCCATCTTCTGAGTAGAAAAAGAAGCTAAAGGGATGGGGCAGGGGGCATTTAGGATGAGAATTAGAACAAAAATTTGAAAGGCCAGAAAACTTCCAGATGCTTTTAAAAAAATGAAATAAAGAAAACCCTTTAAAATGTTTCTGAGGCATTAATGCTGGTTCCTGGAAGCTTCCAGTTTGACAGAGACACTATTTTATCACCTCAGTCCCGCGTAGAGAAAATCTGAGCTCATGAGCACTGCGTGGAGATGCCATATGGGAAGCTTTGTAAGCCTCTGGCAAATATCTGTATCAAACATGCAGTTGTATAGTGCCTTCTGCATGCAAAGCACAAAATGGCAATGAATGGAACCTCCCAGCACTAGCAGGAGGCAACAAATTACCTTCTCCACTTACAGATGGCAAAATTGGACCCACCTGTTCTCCTTGTAGCCTCGTCTCTGAAGATGTAGTGTAAAATGTTGCTACTTTAAGCCAGTGTTGTGTGTCTGTAGTTAACAAAAGATGGCTTGGTGGGAGGGATGATGAGCTCAGCACATGGCTGAGAAGAATATGATCTAGATCAGGCTCCCAGGCCACACTTCTGCCTAGGACTGTCAGCCCACAGCTGGTAAGCATGAATACTCTGCAAAGGTACAGATGCAGGTATTGCATTTATTTGGTAACTCAAGTCTGTATACATTTTAAAACTTCTGTGAGAAATACAAATGTAAATCAGCTCTGACTGTGTAGCAGCATTGCAGCATCCTTCAGTGCATGGGGGATCCCCTCCTCCTCCTGACACCCCTTATCATCACACTAACTTGCCACATTAATAAGCTTTATCTTGGTGGACCATAGACCTGTCATGGCTCAGAGCAATGGAGCTGGTCTTCAAGGACCAGTGAGCTTGACGATACCCTTTATGGCATTCACCCAGGGAAGGCACACACTGCAAAGCAGAAATGTAAATCAGTTCTTCCCAGGCAGCCTGTGAAACAGGGTGACTCTTATCAGGTCTATCCATAACAAAAATGAAGAATGGGAGCATCAGTCTTTCCCTTTTCACATATATCTTTTGCACTCCATATTCTCCATGAGCCTGGAATATTGGAGCGCCCTTATTGATATCGTACACACCATTAATTCAGCTTCATAATGCCATTACCAAACAAGCAATTACAACTATCTAAACTGAGCTTCATAGTAGATAAATATGGGGAAGCAGCCTTCATTCACCCTATAGAGTTATTCTGCTCAAAACTATCCTATCTTCTAATTATTCGGGTGCCATGAAGAGTATTATGAATTCTTCCCCACGTACAGCAATTTTTAAATGTTACATTTTTCCCAGCCATTTTTACAGAGAGGTAGTTGTGATACTGCACCTACAGACTCTCATCAATAACACCGGTCTCCCTCTCAGACACCACTAATAAATGCTGAATTTAGCAGCCATATGCACAAGCAAGGAAATAAAACTGCAGGATTGTTTATTGCTTGGAGCATCCACCGATAACAATAGAAGGGTTACAGTTTTAGACTGGCTATTAGGAAGTATTTCTTTACAGAACGGGTTGTTAGGCGTTGGAATGGGCTGCCCAGGGCCTGGAGTGGTGGAGTCCCCATCCCTGGAGGTGTTTGTCGGGTTGACGTAGCAGTTAGGAACATGGTGTAGTTGGGAACAGTCAGTGTTAGGTTAATGGCTGGACCAGATGATCTTCAAGGTCTTTTCCAACCTAGATGATTCTGTGATTGTCTTTCTGGAGATCTTACATGCAAGCTAAGTCCATAGCTTAATTTAGCTCCCTTATGCCTAAGCATTATGATACATTTGTTAATTACATGATCATATACGGTGTTTTCCCCATTTAACTCCTGCTTCAGTTGGTATATAGGATGCTCTGTGATGGGCAGCTGTTCAGCAATCCTCTTTTTCCAGCTCTCCCGTGCAGCGGCTCTGTGTTGCTCTGACTAAGTTCTGTGCTGCATGAAATAGAGATAATCACTTCTTCCTCATGTGTTCTTCTGAAGCACGAGTCTCTGGGAAATTGGAACGCTTCACAAATATGAGCAAAGTTATCTTTAGAGGTCCCCTGTGACAAAAGGTATTATCCCATTTCAGAGGCATGGCTGAAGTTTGTGCAAGTCTTGTATCTGCTACAGTATATGCCTGAATTTGACCCCAGCTCTGCCAGAAGTTTTTCAGTCTCACCTCAGCAATCCAGGCTGAGAAATAAAAACTGGATACTTTCTTTGCAAGGTGAGTGTGTGAAGCCTTCTTCAGAAAAGCTCTGAAATGCAGCAAGCTCTTAACACCCATCCCTGGCTGGGCTCCAGACTGTAACTCATAGCTTCCTCTGGCTCCCAGTATAGATCATCTTCTCAGGAGAAAGCCAAAGCAAAGCTGGCAGGTTTTGAATGGGTTTGAGCAACATCCCCCTGTGAAGGGAAATGGATAGCCCCATGTGCCATCAGTCGGAAGCAGAGACCTACTTTAGGAGGAGGAAATCAGTCCAGTTAATTAGTCTAGTAAATCAGTGAGAAAACTGATAAGAGAGCTAAGTAACTATAGCTCTGCCAACTCTGCCTGGAGTACATCTGAGAACCAAAGTCCTCCTGGCTGTCTAAGCAAGCACAAGTGCATGTATATGACAAGCCCATGCCTCAGCTGTGGGGAAAGGAGAGTGTTTCTGCTGAGGCCGTTCCTATCACTCCAATGTTACTGATGTTAATCAAATTCTTTGGCATGTGCACCTGCCTGCAAGCCAGAGCTGGCCCAGACTTTATAACCCTAATGTTACATTGATGACTTCAGATGGCAGGTCATACCATTAATTTCAGCAAGGTGTGGGTTGCAGCCATAGGTAGAAGTGATCCTTCCTCTTTCTGTAACTGTAGAGGAGCAACGCAGGAACATCCCACAAGGACAATCAATAGACTGAGACAAGTTTAAACTGGCAAAAGTTATGGTTGTTGATGGAATAACATTTATGGTAGGAAATCTATCAGTTTCAAACAATCTTGACTTTCAAAGTGTATTTGTTATTGGATTTCCCATGTTTTCCACCCCCAATGAGAAGCTTTGTGCATACCAGGCAACATATACAAATACTATGTGAGATGAAAACATTTACTATAGACATTTTTAATTTGATGAAACAGCCTGAGCACAAAGGAAATGTCTTTTTGCATAATAATCTGTGGAATTCAGTGCCATAGAAAGTCATGGAGGATGAAAACATTCAGGTTACAGACAGCAGATATTTATACTAAGAAGCAGAATAAATAAATTAAGAACCATAAACTCCTTAAAAAATTGGTGTGGGTGAAGGGAAGCTTGAAACCTCATACTTCCAGGCTGAGTGACTAGGGGTCTAGAAAAGCTGTCCTATAATTTTATTTTGTGGAATTTCATTGTATGTTTCTTCAAACTTGATCCACTGTGGAAAAATCTGTATCTCAGCCTGAACAAGATCCACCTCCATTTGTATTAGACCTATGTAAAATCCCCTTCATTCTTAATAAACTCAGCAATTCATAATGTCAATACCGACTGGCAGTGTGAGAACTGACACCACAAAACATACTGGTAGCTGTGGCTTTTCTTCCTCCAGACTGGTAGCTTCACCTGCAGCTCATCTTTCACATGATAGCCTGAAGCTCTTGGTCAAAGACTGGGAGGTGAGGATTTGATGCCCGCTTCACTGTAAGGAAGGTTTGCTCCCAGTTTTTAAGAAACTGCTACTCATTATGGCATATACAAGATGAACAGGGAGAAAGGGGAAGACAGGCTTATAGGAAAGCTGGGAGCAGGTCCCTTTACTTCTGCCAGTTGAAATTGTGCAATTGCAAAAGGCAAAATTAATGGTCTAGAGAGCAAAATTTCAAGCAAGAGCCTGACTCTTACCCCAGGGAGGTGTGGACTCTGCTCTGGACTGCACCCAGGAGTAGTTTTAATGCACTTTTCCATTAATCGTTGGATAAAACTGGGAGGAGGGAGGGACCAAACCCAGCAGAACAGGGCTTAGAGCCAACTCTGGCAAAATCACCTCCAGACCATAGACCAGTTAGGGCTAGTTATACTGAATGGTATCACTCCTCAGCTCCTTTGCACAAAGGCCATCGAGTTGACTCTATGATTAAGGACCTTGCAGACTCACAGACAGATGCTCAATTCCTGTAAATCTTCTTTGCATAGCCTGGTACGAAGGTGCTTTAAATGAAAGTGAATAATTTGTTTATTTGAAGGACCTGACATCTTGTCAACCATATTAAGTTGTGCTATAAAAGGGATTTTCTCATGACTCTGGGCTCCTTTGATCAGAAGTGAATTAAAGTGATTAAATTAACACCTCTGGTTTTAATTACCTTGACCACAAACATCTATTGCTTTCTACACATGGCTTCCTTGTAGGCCACCACAGGTCAGTATGGGGGGTGGGGACTATTCTCAGCTCCTGCATGCCGAAGGACCAAATGCTGGGCACCTGCACAGAGTGCCAGGCCCCAAGCAGACAGCACGGGTCTCAGTTTGGTGCACCACATGCTGACAGGTTTTGTTTTCCACCCACCAGGATAACATGCCCTCAACACTGCCATCCTAGTATAGAGCACTTTTTATCCCTGGGCTGGCAAAGAAGAGAAAAATTTCCTTTTGATTCACAGAAAAAAGCAGCTGTTGTACCCCTTCCAGCTATGCAGGGTTGGCCTCACATCACTCTAAAGAAACAGCCTCCTCCTGCAAGCAACCTCTTGATGTTTATTAGCTGTGGAGAAGGAGGCACACACCCTTCCCCAGGGGGCTGGGATGAAACCATCTTTCTTGGCTTTGGGGACTGGAAGCATATTTAAACCTGCCAGCTCTGACGAAGGTCCCTGGGCTGAGTCCCAGCACCTGCACTTAATTTTCCTCCAGAGCAGGTGGGGCCAGTCATATTTTTGTGTCCTTAAAGAAGTTGCACTCCCTCCCATGTGTGTGCTGGGGCCTGTTGGATTTGGTGATGCTGTATCTTGTATGAGGCTTGTACCACCTGGGCAAATCCTGGGGTAAGTTGTCAAACACCACCCCATTCCAGGAGAAAAAGGCTGTTTCTGGCTGCACATAAGGGTCTGCCTCCTGTTGCACACCCCTTCGGTGTCACAGTTCAGGGGCCCACGTGTGCAAAAATTAAGGATCCAGGACGTTTTGCTTCTTAAATGGCAATGTTTTAAGACCTGCCACCTGTCTTCAAGGGATTATGGCAGTCCAGTCTGCAAGTGCTGTAAACCTCCATCAGCTGCATGGGGAATGAGACTGCTGATGAATTGTAATGAGTAAAATCCTACTTCAGCTGCTAAACTAACTAAAATAACACTGTAAAGTAGGCTCTAAAAGCTGTTCAGTTTGTACCACTCTGTGGCTGTTTGCAGACTAATTCACAAAGGCTTTTACACAACAAATATTACAACTAAGCCCCGTTCTCATTTATGTCCTCACAATTTTGCTGGAGGTCATAGGTTTGTGTGCTCTATCACATTGAGTATTAAGTGGGAAATGCACACACACACACAAAATAATAAAATGAGTCATACTAAAGCAGGACTATTCCCTGCAGTCTCCAGAATTGTGCTGTTAAACCCTGAGATGGAGGGTTTAACAAAGGCTGGAGACCATTATCTCGCAGTCTCTAACCACTTGCAATTTGCAGTCAGGGTTTAGCTGTATGAGCACTGCAGGATTTGGCTGCCATTGAACTTTCTTATAAATGTTACATTCACTTGAAATCTGACAGAGGCAGATTTTTGTTGAGAATCAGATGAATGAGATGCTAGCATCTCGCTAATAGATTGTTCAAAATTCAGAAGATATACTGTGAATCTGAATAAAAAAGGCATCATTTAATATTTGGCACATCGTTAAGGCAGTGCCAATTTCCAATTTTTTTTGTTACACATGTGTGGGTTCAATATAATTACACTTCTGTACTGTGTGTACACATTCTTTTGTCATGCATAAATGTGTGGCCTCATGTGGGAACTTTTTGCACAATTAATTCAAAAGCACAATTAATAGTCTCTTCCCTTTACTTGTATCATAAATAGCAATATCTAGTCCAAAAACACAGTACTAAGGCAAAATGTTCCAGGGCAAGCCAATCTCTTTTGGAAAGCAGGAAAAGTGTATGGCTGTTTTACGCACATAAATATTGCTTAAGTGTATAATTACATGTAGGAAATTATTTCAAACACAGAAACACAAGAAACATCAAATCAAGTGTGATTCAGTAAAGGCAGTCCTTCACTGTGCTTTTCCAGGAGCAGAAGCCGTCAATCTTAATCTGACATAGTGGTAGTTTCCAGAAATGAAAGAAAAAGCTGAAAGCGGGATTCATTTCAAATAACTTTTTCATCTAAAAATAAGGCCTCTTGCACAAGCTGTTCACCTAGGCTCCCTTGAGGATCTGAGAATTGAGAGAAGAGAACAAGAGGGAAACCCCACCAGGCACTTTGTCCCATCTTATAATAGGACTGTCAGATGGAGGATTTTCTCCTAAAGCTACAATTCTGATCACTAGCTAGAGAAACAGAGGATTAAATCCTTATTTTTTTAAATGGTTAAAACTATGTGATTAAACTCCACCCTGCGATACTTGCCAGAAGCCTCAGAGGGGAACCCATGGAGGGGATCCCAGGCACAGCAACTCAGCTTCTTGCTAGAGGTGAAATATCACTATCCTTTCTCTGATCCACTGGAAATCCGTTTGAACTCCACTTTTCAGGGTTTCCAAAGGGTTATTCTATTATTTTTAGGGGCTCATGTTTGGACATTTGGCTTCTGCTGGAGTCCTGTGCTGCTGTGTGTCCTATGGGGGTGCAGCCAGTTGTTTGCCACAAGCCAGATGTGGAATGGCTGAGCAAGGTGTCCTGTACTGAATAAGTACTATTTACCTAAGCTTGCTCCCTGTTCTGCACATCAGCTTTACATGGGTCTAGACTTCTTCAACCCTAAATTATTTGCTTGCCCCAGTTGATTCAAGACACTTTTTGATAATTTTTTCTGTTTTTTAAATCTTTTTTCTTCATTCATGAAGCTGTTCATTACCACGTAGGTTTTTTAATGTTTCCCTCAAGCCTAAATTATCCATCACCTGTGCCTTATTTGGGAGTTTGTTTGGATTAAATGCTGAAAACAGACAAGATGGGAGTACAACTATTTGTCCTCCAAGCATATGCTTCTGATTAGCTTAGCATTACTAACTACCCTAGGTTTAATATCATTAGTCACTTAAGCACTATGATGACATATTCATTATGTTTATTGGTTTAAACAGAAGACAATGAATGCACCAATGGAAATTACATCCCTTCAGAAGCCATCCCCAGACCACTCCCTTCCGGCTATGCTGAGGCTGCTTGTGTGAACACCCCAGGACAACACAGCAAAACATGTGGTACCTGGAAGAGCCTTGCAGAAACACCTCCCTGGGCACCGAGCTGGCTGCTCTGGGCTGAGACTCTATGCATGAGGGCACACGGACACCAGGACCCATGGTAATGTCCATGCACACTCATAAACCAGCCCAATCCCACCATATTGTGTTTCTCCAAGCAGCCTAGCCACAGATGCAGCCTTTGTTGTAATGGCATCATGCCCTGCCTTATAGAGGATTGCTCCTTGCAGCACAAGCACTTGCAGGTTAGGTCTGTGATGTCCTGTCAAGAGGACTTGAGGATGGGTGTAGCTGGGGATCCATCCTCTTCCCATGGTGTGTTATTTCACTGTGCTTTCTGGAGATATATTTTGAAGATTTTTTTTCCTCCCAAATTACTCAATATATCATTAATGTTGCTTTAGATAGTACAGCAAAAGGAGAGCTAAACCAGTAATACAGTATTTTCCTCATTTAATGGAAAGTATAGATTCTTGTTTGCTTGTTTTTAAATCAGTGTAAATCTGCAATCTTATTAGAGCATGGCATCTGTAAAAGGTTTTATGGTTATTTAAGAGGAATGTGGGCTGTAAAGAAATGTAAGTTTATTATACACTTGGATGAAAATATTTCAGTTTCCCCTGTAAAAATGTACAGTTTTTTAAAAAAACACATTAATATGCTATTTATGCTGAAGACTTTAGCATTCCTTCAGATTTTCACATTATTGAACACAATAAATGATGCAAATAATGACAATTCAGGATAGACAGTCAAGGACAAGGATGTGCAGAATTTTCCTCTTTCTTATTTAGAATGATCTCTCCTAATTCTAAAGGTGAGAATACAGATCTCCATGGTCTCACCCCACTGTGTTAGCACACCTGTTCACTCCTGCTTGGCTAGGAACTGGGGACAGTAGGCACTGGTATTTTTCTAGAGGTATTTATTTCAAAGCCACTAAAGGTGACAGTGAGAGCTGGGCTGTTTCTGAGCCAGATCCTGATGTTTCTGTGCAGGCTTGATGTAATAAGCATTTTTACACCGAGTATTTTTTATTTCCCTTTGCATCAGGCATTTTTCAGGCTAAAAAGTCACTTGCTCTTCTTACATGCTTTGCTTTGGGTCCATCTATGTGGTTCTGCATTTTCAGATGATCAACTGACACAGAAATAACTACTTTTTGCTACTGTGAAGGTCCCAATCATGGACCTTCATTGTTCTAGAGATGGTATTTCTTACTTCATTTTTATTACTTTAAGCCCACATTTAAAGCTTCTTCATGGCAATATATAGGAAAAGTACGAAAATATTTATTAAAGACAATATCAGGTGCTTGATTAATTAGCATACCATTCCCTGACTGGCAATGTCTGAAATGGGTTTGCCACCCTGTCTAGAGAAGAGGAGATGTCCTCTGTCACAGCAGCTCCTGCCCCTGCTCACATCAGAGTCAATGCATCCACAGAAATCACTGGTGCAGAAGCATGTTCTTATATTGTAAATACAAAGAACCAACAGAATGCCTTACAGTTTTCCACAAGTTCATGAGATATACGTGGCAAATAACTCCTGCTAATGGTGAGGAAGCAATGTGTGATGCTTCGGTGAACTGATGAAAAAATAGACTGAAAGAAATTGGCAACGTTGCAGTCTTGCTTGCTTCGCATACTTAAATATTCGTGTCCTCTGCACTTTCTCAGCAAGAATACATAATGTAATCAGGAATAAAATGCAAATTTCTAGCTAAGGAACGTAACTGGCTTTTAACAAAAGGAGCCAGAAGTAACTAGTGTGATGTTGTGCTGGGACTGACAGAAATACCTTTGGTTTACAGAACTAATTACAATGTGATCTGGTTTTCTATTGTTTTGGCATTTTGTTTTGTTACTTTCATCTATTCAGTATTATTGAAACCAGATCACATTAAATGTCATTGCAATCTATCTAACTGTTCTGGGGAAAAACAGCGCCATTTGTACATACAGCTGAAGGAGGCAAATATGGAGGATGAAGCAAAAGGAAAAGATGGTGATTGTCATCTGTAGAAGCAGAAAATTTGTTCTATCTAAATCTTATATTTAGATGCCTCTCTTCTAAAAAGATGATGTATGCTGTGTTCAGTCTTTAGTATCACTGTTAGTGTCATCTATACACATGAACCAAATTCCCTTTGATTTGGCATGTTAACCAAAACAGAAATACCCAGAAATTTGCTCTGAAAGGTAATTGCTGTAACTGCCTGACCTAAAAGATGTGTCCTTTTCTTCACACCAACTTCTGCCATCTATTTTTCTTGAAATTAGTATGGGACCCAGAGAAAACTGTAATTGGGGGATCTAAAATAAAGCTCATAATGTTTGCTAAGCTTCAGGCACAATATTGCCTGATATGAAAGGGGTATTCCTTGTGAAGCACTAGAGGACACTGTCCTCTCTGGTATGCCATTATTTAAATTGCTCTTGCTGTAGCTTCCACTTTCTGATCTAGAATTCCTTTTACATGAGACATTTCTATTGAAGTTAATGAAAAATGGAGGTGTTCAAGGAAAGGAGCTTTATTTTCATGTTTTAGCATAAAGATGCAAATTAGGACCAGTATTAAAAACCTAACGAAAATGGATGGAATTGTAAAGCAGAGCATGTGTTGGATAGAAGTAATTTGTTCCGACATTTTGAATAAACATTACAAATAAATCAGAATTTTTATTATACATACCACTTACTGTTGAATAATTTTGTAAAAAGATAGCCGCTATTATGGAATAGCTTTTTAGTTAGTGCTTTCAGCATCAGTTTTGAACTGGATTTAGGAATTTACTAGAGTGCCCTTCCATGATGTTCGCATAGAGGTTCTGTGGACAAACTGGGAGGACACATGCGTTAAGATTGGGCTCAGTCCTTAACAGGAAAAGCAAGATTTAGGTGTCTAATATTAAAGGATCACCTCCTCCAAGCTCAGGAGTGATACATCCCAACAAAGAAGTCAGGCAAAACCGCCAGGAGGCCTGCATAGATGAACAAGGTGCTCTTGGACAAACTCAAGCACAAAAAGGAAGCCTACAGCAAGTGGAAGCAAGGACAGGATTCCTGGGAGGAATACAGAGAGACTGTATGAGCAGCCAGGGATCAGGTTAGAAAGACCAAAGCCCTCATAGAATTAAATCTGGCCAGGTATGTCAAGGGCAAAAAGAAAAGCTTCTATAGGTACACTGGGAAAAAAGGAAGACTAGGGAAAATATGGGCCCTCTCTCGAAGGAAACAAGAGACCTGGTTACCTGGGATATGGAGAAGGCTGAGGTACTCACTGACTTTTTTGCCTTGGTCTTCACTGGCAAGTCTTCCAGCCACACCACCCCAGATGCAGAAAGTAAAGGCAGGGACTGGGAGAATGAAAAACTGCCCAATGTAGGAGAAGATCAGGAGCAAGACTATCTAATGAACATGAAAGTGCAGAATTCCATGGGACCTGATGAGATGCATCTGTGAGTCCTGAAGGAAATGGTGGATGAAGTCACTAACCATCATATTTGAGAAGCTGTGGCAGTCCAGTGAAGTTGCCACTGACTGGAAAAGGGGAAACATAACCCCCATTTTTAAAAAGGGAAAAAAGCAAGACCTGGGGAACTACAGGCCAGTCAGTCTCACCTCTGTGTCCAGCAAGATTATGGAACAGATCCTCCTGGAAACTATGCTAGGGCACATGGATAGTAAGGAAGTGATTGGTGACAGCCAACATGGTTTCACTAAGGGCAAATCATGCCTGGCAAATTTGGTAGCCTTCTACAACAGGGTTACAGTGCTGGTGGACAAAGGAAGAGCAACTGACATCATCTACCTGGACATCGTCCCACAAGACATCCTTGTCTCTTAAATTGGAGAGACATGGATTTGGCAGATGGACCACTCAGTGGATAAAGAATTGGCTGGATGGTCACACTTAAAGAGTTAAGGCCAACGGCTCAAAGTCCAAATGGAGACCAGTGATGAGTGGCGTTCCTCAAGGGTTGGTATTGGGACTGTCACTATTTAATATCTTTGTTGGCAACATGGACAGTGGGATTGAGTGCACCCTCAGCGAGTTTTCCAACGACACCAAGCTGTGTAGTGCAATTGACATACTGGAGGGAAGGGATGTGCCATCCAGAGGGACCTGGACAGACTTCAGAGGTGGGCCTGTGCAAACCTCATGAAGTTCAACAAGGCCAAGTGCAAGGTCCTGCACATGGGTTGGGGCAATCCCAGGCACAAATACAGGCTGGATGGAGAATGGATTGAGAGCAGCCCTGTGGAGAAGGACTTGGGGGTGTTGTTTGATGAGAAGCTCAACATGACCTGACGATGTGTGTTTGCATCCCAGAAAACCAACCGTATCCTGGGCTGCATCAAGAGAAGCATGACCAGCATGTTGAGGGAGGTGATTTTCCCCTTCTACTCTGCTCTCATGAGACCCCACCTGGAGTAGTGCATTCAGCTCTGGGGTCCCCAACACAAGAAGGACATGGAACCACTTGAGTGAGTCCAGAGAAGGGCCATGAAGATGATCAGAGGGCTGGAACACTTCTCCTATGAAGACAGGCTGAGAGAGTAGGGGTTGTTCAGCCTGGAAAAGAGAAGACTCCAAGGAGACCTTATAGTGGCCTTCCAGTGCTTAAATGGGGCCTACAGCAAAGATGGGGAGGGACTCTTTATCAGGGAGTGTACAGATAGGACAAGGGGTAATGGCTTTAAACTGAAAAGAAGTTGTGGCTGCCCCTTCCTTGGCAGTGTTCAAGGCCAGGCTGGACAGGGCTTTGAGTAACCTGGTCTAGTGGAAGGTGTCCCTGCCCATGGCAGGGGGCTTGGAAGTAGATGATCTTTAATGTCCCTTCCAATTCAAACCATTCTATGATTCTATGATTCCATAGCTGTGAGTCCAGGCTCCTGTCACAGTCAGTGGAGATCTAATTCATGCAGAGAGTGCCTTTGCTCACCCTAAGTAGATGCATCGTGGCTACTGAACAGATGAAAAAACCCTCTAGTCTCCAGTGGCAGACCTGACAAGATCTCTGTGAACCATCATGGGAACTATGACAGTTCCCTGAGTTACAAACCTGAGTTTAGGTGTCATAACTGGAACTGAATTCCACTCCCAGAATTTTTCTATTATATGTCTGACCTTATAAAAGAGTAACTCAGGGGCTGTTTCCAATTAAAACCATGTAACAAAATGAGTACTTTCTCCTGTCACAAAATTAGTGCCTACTGTTCCCTCCGTATCTGTGGGGTTCAGTCGCTCTGCCTCATGCTGGCTTCCATGCGGCACTCTGTCGGGCTGCCGCCACTCAGTCAGTGTCACTTCTTTCAGGTGGCTCCTTGTGTGGGCTTCCAGCTGATCCAAGAGGCTGAAAGGAAGCCCCTTTCCATACTATGTCATGTGCTGAGTTACTGAGTGTTTTAGAAGTTTCCAAATCCTTGTTTAAAGATTTAATCCAAAGGAAATAGAAGGTCTTGTATTTTACTCTGAAATAACTCCTGGAGACAAGCCAGACTGAAGTAAATGGAAAAATAAATCATTTAAAAAGAAAAAAAAAGTATTTACAAAATCTAATCTGTAAGTGGATTTTGACTCTAAACTGTTCTCATGTGAATTTAGCCAGGAAAGAAAACATGGTAAGTCTCAAGAGAGGTGACTAATGTCAGCATGAGTCTGTAGTTTAGGGCCTACAGAAATTATTCTCCATGCTGCTTCTGCCTAAAATGTAGTGATTTATATATAAATTATATTTATGACAAACAAGATAAGATGTTAAGTAAGGGAAAAATGAAAGGGAATGAATTGTGATAGTAATGCGAGATGGGAAAGAGAAGACACTGACTCAAAAGTTAATATTCTAAGATAATTTTTAGGGTTTTAAATTTTAAAGTTTAGGGAGATGGCCACTGATAATGGATGTCAAATGATGGATACATATGTTCTCATAACGTAAGGGCAGGCAGTCTGTTGCTGAAGCACCAGCAGTCCTCCCTGCTGTATGTTGCAACAAATGCACTCTATCGTCTTTGTTTTGGTTCTATGTAGTTACTCTAAGTACAAGATGTTCTGGACAGATGCAGTATCAGAGCAGTCCTTAGGCTTGCAGTTATCTCAGCCAGCACTGGAAAGTTGTCAACTCAACAATTGAGTAGAAAGTGTTGGAGACTTACGGAAAACATCACAGTTACCCTGTAATTTTCTTCCATGCCATCCCTTAGAAAAACCTTCAAAGTGATTCTTGTATTCCTGCAGCCCTTTTTCAAGGGGAGTTTTATCTGACTCAGGACTTAGGATCCTTCCCACCTAAGGTGAATCATGATCACACTGAGATCAATGGTGCGCATGTTTTTGGCAGTCTGTCCCAACCAGGTAACAT
This sequence comes from Strix uralensis, assembly GCF_047716275.1. Lineage (NCBI taxonomy): Eukaryota > Metazoa > Chordata > Aves > Strigiformes > Strigidae > Strix > Strix uralensis. The sequence goes on from NC_133976.1 coordinate 43,732,838, forward strand.
TTCTCCTGAACCACAGAAAATGAGCTAACTGCTTCCCTGAATCGTGGAGCAAAAGGAGTCTTTCTTTCAGAGGAGTGTTACAGAGTTGGAATCAAGATTATTTCCTGGAGAAAATCAGTTCTCCTTTAGCCACTACTTTATAGTTAAAATCTATAGAGATAGGTAAATATAGCTAAAACATTAATGATGAAGTAGCATGTTTTAATTCGTAAATCAGAAATGAATAACTATTACACAGCAATTACAGTAAAATTACTACAGTTCCATGTTACCAGCAACTACTAATTGATATAGGCTGGTTAGTATATAACAGTGTTGTTAGAGCATAGACTCAACAGAGTTTGTGTATCTGGGGTCTAAAAATACACTGAGTGATCAGAAGGTAACTCAGTCATAGAGACAACCTCCAACTTTCAGAATTGGTGTGTTCAGGGAAGTACAGTCAAAGTCTAATTATAATGTAGTTGCAGTACAATGCAAGAGTAAGTTGAAACCTCTGCATGATGTAGCCTTAAACCAAGGTTTTGCAATGTTAAAAAATGGTAATATAGTTAAAAGACACAGGAATTTTTATAGTTACATTTACTTCCTGGCTAGAGTACAAAATGCTAGTACAAGTAGCCATTTCCATGTGTTTGGAAAAAATCCCTAAAATCAGTATCAGTTCTCTGAGTAGCCAATGTAGGCCTGCAAATTCAGGATTGAAAACCTGCCTGACCACAAAGTGTATCTAATTTGTGTTTTCATTTTTTCCATGTCATGCCATGGTCTCAGAAAGGGAGAACAAAAGCCAAGGAGGGTAGTAGCAGACTTCCAGATGAGTTCCAAGGCCTGGGAAAAATACCAAAATAATAAAGTAAGCATAGAAGTGCTTATATGATCTACTGTGTCTCTCAAATAATTTTACACAATGATTTCTCCTTCCAGCCTAAACTTTTGTTTGAACTATAGCATATAATTTTGTGAGACATTCACTTACGTTTTAAAAGCTGCAAGTGAAGGATCAATTATTATTTACCCTTGCTGTTGAAACAGAAGAGTTTCTAGGGTGAGTTTGTCTGGCTATGGTTTCCAACCATTGGATCACATGTCTTTTTCTATCAGATGGAAGTGTTGCCAGCTGTGAAATGTCTTCTGCATTTAGGTTCTATTACACAGTGATAAAATCACCTCTTATCCTTTTCTTGGGTAATCAAAATAGATGAAACTTCTAGATTTTCTCACCAGAAGACACTTTCCAAAATTCCCCCGCTCTTTTTTAATTCCCAGTTGTAACAGTATAGCATCCCTCATCTCTCCACCTGCAGCATCTCTGGACCCCCTGGGGGCAGGAGTAACCAGTGCCTTGGCATTAGTTACCCTGCCTATTGCTCCTGGGGCACTGAGCCTGGCCTTGCCACTAGGGCATGGTAGCAGGAGGGAAAAAATAGAAGTTGGAAACATGGACTGGCCACCTGAGAAGCAAAAGTGGCAGATCCATTGACTCTCGTAATCGATTTTATATTTTGAGGTAATAAACAACATGTACAAAAAACCAATGTTATTTCCTTACTCTTCCTTGGCATTTGTATGGTGATGGACATGATTTGCTCTTTCAGCTATCATGTTGTTTTGCTTATCTGTTACAGCCACTAAATCCTCCTAAAAGCCACTGCTTCCTCTGATATGACCTCCCCTCCCCCTTATAAATGGGATTTATTTTCTCCTGAAGAATGACCTTATATTTGGTTGTGTTGAAACATGCAATCAAATGAACCCCCCTTTCCAAGTGACCCTGACCTATGCCCATCATCTTTTCTCTCTTCATTGTTTTCTTTTTATTTGCTACAAATTCTATCAGCAATGATTTAATATTTTCTTCAAGATCATTGATAAAGATATTGAATGGGATGAAAGCAGCTCCCTAGAGGCTTCTGCTCGAAAAACCCTTAGTGATTGCAAATGCCTTTCTGAGATCTACCAACTGAGCAATCCTTAATCTTTTTAAAATGAGTCTGCATTGATTTTCTTGTACAGCTAATTTTTATAAGAATGTTATGAAGGACTTTCTCTAATGCCTTGCAGAAGTTGGGTAACTAAATCAAATTTGTGATGTCACAAAACTTTTGAGGTAGATTATAAAAATTGTTCTTTTGACTCCTTGCTGATTGTTTTCCCTGCCAGCCTTTCCTGGTTTTACTAGAGACCAATGTCAATCTAAGCTTGTTTGTAACCTTGCAAGTTGGATTTTTTTGGATCATTCTAGGATTTATTAGCATTAATAATTCAAAGAGCTCCTTGGCTGCAATTGTTAATTTTTACAGGTGCAAATTATGCAGTCTTGCAGAGTCACAGCTGTCTGAACAGGATGTGTAGGAAGGAGTTCCTCTCCGCTGTGCCAGTCCCTGATGGCTGACTGGCTGATGTCACCCCAGCTCCTCAGCACCTGGGGGGAGTCCTGCTTGTGTACTTCAGCCTTTTGCACTTTGTGATCAATGATCCTGCCAACCCTGTCTAACAGCAGGTCCATGTTGTTAATGGGATTTCATTTCATTTGCTCCTGACGTATGCAAATAACTCCTCCTGGTTAACTCTACCCTGGCTGACCAGTGGTGCTGCTTCTCTCCCTTAGCAATTACTTATATTTCCACATTTCCTTATTTCTGCCCATTGCTATCGGTTTAATTTTTTTTAATAGTATTTCTACCTCCATTTCATCATTTAATGACGGGAGGTGTTTCTCTTCCAATGAATTGAGGAGTTTTTGCACAGATATGGATGATTAGGAGTTGCTGCTCTGCTTTTTGCAGAGTTTGCTTTCTCTTGACCTGAAATCGAGGAAATATCCACCAGAGGACAGAACTGGGCCTTTCTAAAATGGTGTCTTTTGGGTTCATCAACTGTGCATTCAGCTCTGTCCCTGTGGCTCCAGCACTGAATTTCCTCAAGGCTTCTCAGCAGGACAGACAGACCAAACATGGTGTGGAGCTGTTGATGCTGGAGGAGGAGCAGAGGTGGGATGGGATCTGGGATGATACCCTGGGGGACCTGCCTCCCTCCTCCAGCCCCATGTGAAAGGGGAGGAGAGGCTTCAAGGTGGTAACAGCTTAACCACTGCTCCTCTGAAAGGCTCCTCACCACACTACCCCAAAAGCAGTCTGCCCATGTGTTTGGAGCCCCTTCCCCTTGGAGGTAACACCACCAGGGCACGGCAGCCTTTCCACCCACAGCAGCCCACTGCCCTGACCTGCCTGGGATACGGCAGGTATGGCCTTGCGCTCCCGCTTGGATGGCTGGCTACCATGGGCTACGGTAGTGTAGCCACGCCATCCTGGATCCCTGCCTGACGTGGAAACTCATTCAGGAAGAAGGGCAAATGCCAGGCAACAAACCCAAACGCACTTTAGTGGTATCATGCGTACATTCATAGACCCAAGCCGTTGCTTATCACTATCCTGAAATCAATGTCAAAATACTCTCTCCTACTTGTTTTTGCTTCATTTTTTTCAGCTTCGGGAAAGTGGTATCTTTGAAGAAGCAAGCATATGTACTGCTGGTGAAGACAGTACCTGTTAGCCTATAGCAAGTAAATGATCGTAAGCACTTGCATCTATATTGACTGACACATTTGTGTTCATCTGTAATATGGATTTATTCCCAAGTGTTGTAGTACATTTTGATAGACAAATCTGTAACATTACTGAATTTGCTGTCTAAAAGGGTATATTTGCCTAATAGGTAAAGAGGACATTTTGGTATTGTGCAAACGCTAGATGTTACTGATACTTTGTAATATACTATAGTGTATGATGATGTTTGTGTATGAAAAGCCAGGAAATGACATTTGAAATGATACTTGAAGAATAAATAGTGGCTGATAGACTGGCAGAGGATGTCTCAAACAAATATTTTGTTTCTGTTAAATAGTGTGCAATTTAATACATTTAACGTTACATGCCAGAGTCTAACTGGTCTTTTAATATATCTTTTGGATATTATAAGCAAGTGTTCATAAATATTAGTTTCCAAAAACACTGTAAAGATACTGCAGTTTAATCTTAGTGACACAGATCTTAGTGAAGTCTGATTTTTCCAGTTTCTTAGCTGGAACCTGACTGCTGGTGGCAAATTTACCCTGGGGTCCAAGGGAGACAGAGCCCCACCATATGCACAGTTGGGTGCAGTGGGTGATAAATGCCATATAGGAAATGGCAGGCTGTGCCACTGGGCAGCTGTCCCACCATTGCTAGTATTATGGAAACTGGATCAAATACAAAGAAATGGCAAACCTTTCATATGAGGCATGGGACAGTATAGCTCATATGCAAGATACTGCCCTAAGAGAAGTTTTTCTCTTGAGTGGATTCTTAGTTACCATTGGGATCAGTTTAGGATAAATGATGGATGTTTGTAACCTAGAATATTATTTAGGAAATATCAACTAAACTGTTCTGAGTTTACTGATAAGCCATGGGCTCAAGGTAGCACACACAAGCTGGGGTGGCAGAAGCTTGCACAATTACAAGACCTTAAACTAATGTGTAATATTTCAGTTCTGCTTTCTTCTCAGATACGTCAGGGGCCACTAAGGCGATACCAAAATTATGCATAGACACTGAGGTAATTCAAAGAAATTTCCTTTAAAATACCATAATTTAAAGAAGGCAGTTTTATTGCCAATGAGTATCATCTGAGAGACTAACATGCACTTTTATGCAATGATCAGGCAGTTGCATTTACAACAAAGCAGGGCAAACTAAATCCAGACTGAAAGGGATTTGTTAACAACTTTAAATTTCATTTAAATGTCCCCATAGGACACTTGAACCATATGTGGAAATAAAATCCATGCATAAAACTGCATATTCCTGTGCAGTTTATCAGATACTTGACATCTCAATCAACATACTAATGTACTTCCTGAGAAACCTTTCAAGCATCTGCAAGTATTTCCTTTTGATTGCTTTTGTTTTCTTCCTGTGAAAGAAATCTTCCTCTTCTGGCTGTTCTCCTTCTCTGAGCATGTAACTCTCCCTGACTGTCTTTGGCTCAGGGCTAGCCAAGCACAGTCCTATCTTCCTAGAAATGCAGTGACTCAGAAATTTGTCTCCTGATGGCCTCACACTGGGAGTGTCCAACTTCTCAGGAGAATCTTCTTTGGCTTTTAGCCTTGGGATTTGAAAGAGGGGCCCTCTTAAGCATAGGAAAAGTATTTTAGAACATTTAAAGAGTTATTTCATGTCTTTATTTTGAGGTTTTGGGGTTTTTCTGGTGGAATTGTGCCATTCAACTTATAGTAACCAAAAAGAAAAGTCTACAATCTGACTTGAGGTCTGGGGTCTGGTACATTAATGTTAATAAATAAGGAGGAAAGAGTCAGTTCTCCAGCCCTGAAAGGAAGTGACAAACTCTGGGCTGTCTTCCTATAACAAAACTCTCTTTCCCCCTTCCTCCTGAGCTTCATGACTTCATCCATTCTGTCTTCTGGAAACGGTTCCTGGCCTGTGTATCACCTAAACTGCACTTGGACATTGTCCAAGAAAGTACCACTTGGCATGGGTCAAACCCATGCTGGGTAATGTGTTACTCCATCTACTCTGTTAAATAGGATGATGATCACAAGCCAATGCACTATCTGTCACCCTGCTTCATTTGCTAGAATAGGCGTAGCCCTCAAATCCCATAAGCAGGCATTTCCAGGAAGCTGTTCAGAGCATCTTGTCTCAACAGCTTGCTGGAGGAGCTGAGTGTGTTTACAGGGGGAATAAAGAGCCTAGCCCTGCCAGCACTTGGCACTGCTCCCCTAGCTCACCTGCTCTGGGGCTTGCAGAGGAGCATTCAAGAATCCTAGACAGCAGGGTAGAGGTTTTATTACCTCTCATTTGGGATGACTATTGATGCACACGATCACCATGCTAACATGTAGATAAAACCGCTTTGTGTTAGGCCATCATGTTTTCCTTATATATCTTCCTTGCTTTCTCTCTCTCTCCTTCCATCTGTGTCTAGACATCGCTTACAAGGGCTGGAGCGCCACACATTTTGAACACTGACAGTTCCCAACAGGCAGAATATCAGGAATTTGCTCAGACCTATTGGTAAAATACATCCTCTCCCTGCCAAGGTAGCCACACAATAACAAGATGACAAAGCAAGCTATTCAGAGGGTGAAATATCTCCTAAACATTACAAAGCTCTTCATTTGCCCCCACTGGAGCTCAGAAAGACTCCACAAGCTGGGCTAACTCAGCACAAACACTAATGAGCAGCTGATGAAGACTTCTGTCCCCAGACAGCTCAGATCCTCAAGTCTAAGCAAATGCCAATACTACTGGTACAGTGAAGGCAAACAAAACATCACACAGAGGAACAAACTGAGAGCCAGGCAGCTGGCCTAAGAACAGCCTCAGCCCATCTTTCCCACTGGAGGGAGAAGTGGTGCAGCTCTCACTTAGCTTTTGCTCTTTTTACCTTCTGGGTGCCACTCTGTCTCTGTGTTCCAGGGCCAAATGTTTTGACACGTCTGCCTGGGCACAATTTGTATATCTTTGGCCTCCTGGGCCCAGGGTCCTTTGCTCTGCTGCTCCTTCACAGCTCTAAGACCTTGGGGACGCGAGCCTTAAGTGCCCTGAGACCAAATGACCTTTCAAGATGTAGAGGATGCTGAAGCTCACCTCTTCCCAGAGTGGCAAATTCTGTGAGCCTTTTGATTTACAGTTTATTGGTCCAGAGGCAGAATGAAATGTGAAGGCAGAGCTAAACTGACTACAAGAGTTACTCATAACTTCAGGCAGTGTGGGAAAGATCCAGCTTCCTACAGAATATATATCTATATCAGGGGTGTGTCTTTTTCCCTGCTCTTTCCCTAGACCCTCAGTTTAAATCAGAATCTCTGAAGATCTCACAGGGCCTTTACTCAGCCAGTCCCCTCACCCCCATCCCCACCTTGTTAACTCTGAACCACTGCATTTGGTTGGATGTGGAAAACAAAGGACAATAGAGAAAAGAGAGAATTTGTGTTTTGTGGTATATTCCCAGGGGGTCTCAGGAGGCCATCCCTGCACCAGGGAGAACGCTGGGGTGTCACACCAAGCTAGAGGTGAAAGAGTCCGGTTACTTGTTCGATACTGGAGGAAAGAGACGCGAATGCTGGGTTGTTGCAGGAGCAGATGGGGCCAGGCGAGGGTTGGTGCTGGAGCCAGCTTCTGAGCGCAGGGGGTGGTCCTGCTCACGTTCAAGGAGGGCTTGGCTCCGACTGCAGCACCATCAGCCTGGTCATGGTGTGAGCCATGGCAATGGCTGTGCCTGAAGAAATGCAGCCAGGGACCTGCAGCACTGACAAACCGGAGCTGACTGAAGCCCAAGTTTTCTAACATAAGCTTGCCCAGCAGTCTTGCTGATCTCAAATACCTGTGGGCTCTGTGCCTTGGTGGCCAAAAGGGGCCCTGGTGAGAATAGGATGTTTTCAGGAGCTTAAACAGACTGGGTGCCAGCTGAACACCCCTTCCACAGCCTCTTGGTGTCTGGATACAGAGCAGCTGCCTAGCAAATAACTTACAATACTAGCCCTAATTACACTCCTGGCAAATAGCATATTAAGGTAAGCTGCTGCAGGAGTTGGATTTTTAGAAGAAAACTAGCAAGGTTAATTTCAGCTCTTTCCAGATAAGTAATGAGCATGGATAATAATTCGAACATTTCAGTGAGCTTGATGAATACATCTGAACTGCCCAAGGCCATCCAAGGCAGTGGTGCTGATGGAGAATGTCACCTCTTTGGTTTGGGGGCAACATTAGGAGGCTGTGTTGATGAAGCAGAATAATATTGGTTTCTGTTGGTATTGCTATCACACCCAAGAGAAGGGGATGCTTCATAGTGACAATTATGAAAGCAGAGATAGGCAAAAATAGTTCTTTTGCTGTTCTTCAAGCTTCTCGAATGGCCTGATAGGTGAAAAAATTATTATTTGAAGATACCATAATAATTTTCCTGCTATTTTGTGCAGGAAAAATAATCAGTTCATCAGTTTTTGTTCAGCGTGTTCACAACTAACTAGAAACGAGGAGGAGAAAACAATTCTTACAAACATTTCTGGATTTTCAGGAGGTTCTCTTTCAATACCCACTCATTACAAAATTGGAAAAAGGAGCTTTCTAAAACTCCAGAAATGAAAGTTGAAATTGGCTTTAAGCATATATAATTGAAATGCTCTAGATCTTCCGCAGTTTAAAATCACGGGATTTGCATTTAGCGTTTCAAAAGGATAAACATGTATTTTGCATTTTGTGATGGCACATTTAGTCAACACCGTTCTCTGCAGTGTAATGAGAAAGGGCCTTTAGACACTGAGGCAGAAAACTTGCGCTCAATCTCTCTCAAATGGCATTTAGATAGCATTCAGTAAAAGAATGTGTCTGGTTAAGATATATACTTATATATGTGACTGTAAACACATCTGGCTAAGCTATGTCTTAGCTAGATATACATTTTTATATAAATTTATAAATGTTATATAAAAGATGTATTTAATAAAGAAGGAACAAACAAATTATTTAGGAAGCATGCAAGCAGTGAAATTTTAGTGTTGATGTTAAAAACTTGCCTATTGCTTTATAAAACATCTGAATGGATGTCTATAGTGATGTGGTCCATGGTCCTTTCATGGTCCCTCTGCACTGCTTAGTCTTGGTGCGCAGGCAGACAAGCTGTGTGGCTTGGTGGGTGGAGACCAGGCTGGGACCTCGGTTCAGCTCTCCTGCTGTCTGACTTCAGCCCTCCTACTTATTCTTCCAGTGAGAGCAGAGTAGTCACAGTATGTCCTTTTAGACATTAGCTAATTTGGGCTCTGAACTGTGTTCTGGGGGATTGCACCTCCCTCTTCATTAGCCAGATATGAAGCCTAGAACTGAAGTGAGATGATGAAATTAGTGACTTTATATACATCCATAAAACGGCAGAAATGATACTAATTTTCTTTATAAAGCACTTCTTATTTCGAAGAGAAAAAGTAGCTATTTGTAATTATTTCTACAGGGACTAAGGTCCAAAACTTCATATTTCTTTTAGTAAATGCATGAAGCACAAGCACAAGGCTATTGCAAATATGAGGAAGTACTGTCTATTTATCTAACTTACAATAGGCAAATTTTGAAAGGACACCACTGAATAAAAGGCCACAGGAGGGAGGAAAGACCATACATACTTAAACCCTGACAAGAGAAAGTCATGATACATCTGAGCAAACCAACAGAGATGTTAAAACTCAGAAGCCCCACAGACATCTGCTAACTCGAACATGCAACTGGCAGCTATCACTGAGCCATGCTCTCATGTAGTTCTTGGCTGTTGCTTGCCTGTAATTTCTAATTCCAACATGTCTCCTCGGTGTTACTTCTACATGAACTGGCAGTGTTGTCAGAGGCAATCATGTCAATGCACTGCAGACCACTTTTTCCCTTGTGAAGAGGAAGTTAATTTGATGGATTTTGTTGCTCAAAATAAAAATGCAAGTTTCATCCATACAAAACTTTATATTTTGTACTGGGAACACTGGAGCCATGTGAAGGAATCTTCTTCCAGCCATGAAAAGAAAATGAGGTAGGAGAAAGATGCTTCCTTTCATGGTAGGGTGATGAGGTCTGCAAGCAAGTGCAATGGATACTCCCAAGGTTCAGGGGGAACAGTACTAAAATGTCATCTTTATCCAGTGGTCACAGAAACCAGTATGATAAAAAGCAGATTGTCAGACACATCCTGGCTTTGGGTTCACATGGACTCTCAGCAGAAAGCTGAAGTAGGGTATAATTACTTATCAGGGATAAACAAGCTCTTGCGGTCTGCTATTGACATAGATCATTTGCTTTAACCAAGACTGAATTTTTTATAATTTCCCTGTTCCCATGTGATGGATAGAAGCACCTCTTTTTGTACCATCCTCTAACCAGAGTGGAATGCACCCTGGCTCCTGTTCTGAAATAAACTCCACTAAAAAGACTGTAAAAGTCCTGACTAAATATGACTCATGTCTTTTAGTTGTGTTCATAAAATCCCCTTCCCATGCACTGGCCTTTGCCATTTCTAGGGATGTGCCTGGCAGCAGAGATGCTGCAAACCTCGGTGCTCCTCTTAGGGAGGAGGAGCAGTGTAGGAGCTGCAAGCCTAGAAGCCTGTGCAGCATTCAGCAGCAGCATGGGGATCCTCCACCACTCTCCCTCAGCCCCTGGAGCCTGTGGCTTGTGCTCCTGCCCAAGAGTGATATCTGGTCATGGTTCTTGCTGGTACTTGCAACCAACCCTGGAAGGAGCTGGGAAGTCTGTCTTTGCGATAGCTGGGAACTTTGCCATGCAGGTCTTCCCTCCATGATCCTCCCTGCAGCAGCTTCTGCAGAACCTTCACAAGTTAATTCACATGTCAGTGGTCTCTGAGTGAGTGAGGGTGCTGAAACAGAGCCTGAGAATTTACTTGTCCTCCCTTGCAAGGGGTTCCTGCTCTCGGTGGACGTCCCCATGATCATAATGATCTGGCCCTTCTTTCTGGAAACTGAATCCAAACTCCAGAGAGCAGTACTTTACTGTCATCTTTTTTGGGGGGACTTTGGGTTGACTGGTAGTGGAAGGAAAAGCTGGCTGTAAACGTTTCTAAACCTCTTCTTTTTTCTTGCCATGTCTCTGAGAGAGAGATGCCAGTGAGACTGCAACCCTGCACCTGCACACAGACCTCTCAGTCCTCCCTTTTGCTCTCCGTGCTGCGTTATGTTAGTGTACAGGCTCTTCGGAGAGGCACCCCATCCTGGTCCCCGCCCAGGCAAAGTGTGAGAGCTTCCCCCACAGTACTGTCCTGTAGGGACTCCCTTTTCCTTTGAGGTGGTGACTTGACCTTTCAAGAAGGGTCTATTTCTGTCGCTCACCTTGCAGGTGATGCATTGATGATGTTAGTGAAGAACTACAGCAGAACAGCATAGCCACCCAAAATGGGCAGCAAAAGAAAAGGGAAGTGTATAGGTAGGGGAACCACTAGGTTCATATGTCATTTTCCAGCCCCCAGAACCATTGACATTTTCACTGATAAATAAGATTAATTGACATGAAGGATTAGAGACTTCATTATGAAATATTTGAGCATAAACACTAGTTCAGTCAATGGGAATTCAGCCAGAAGGGTGAGGTTTCCTCAGCACTAGCAGCAGCAGTCCAGAAGCTGGTTTTGCACAGCTTTCAAAAGACCAGGACCCAGAAGCCTGTTTTATTTTGCTGGCACATGGACTTGGTACTCACCTCGCAGCAAAAGCCAAGTTTTTTTACTGCTTTCTGCAGCACCTGGAGGAGACATAAACTTCATGCTTTCTATCTCAAGAAAACTCAGTACAACTCTGACGGATAAGAAGTAACAACTTGTGATAACATGCCTGTAGGCCCAAAGAGACTGATATTAAGTACAAACTTTTAAATCACTGTAAAACAATTCTCTGTGTATTTTTTAGTCTTTGTGCTGGCTAATAGCCATGTGTTTTGGCATACTGGATAGCTGCGCTTTGTCTGTAACTTTCATTATCTTTCCATCAAAGGACCTGTCACATGGCACTAATAAAATTCCCCTCTCCCTTCTCATGAAATAGACCCCTAAAACTGAACCCCGCAAACCTGCAATACGTTTGCTGTTGTTCTTTAAGCTGGGAGTGACATTGCTCTCCTGAAGCCCATGCTACCTGGGGGCTTGCTTTTCAGATGAAAAAGAATACCAAAATGGATTGAGAAATACCCACACTGTTCAGGACAAAAGAAATGAGTCAAATGCAGCAGTGTAGTGAAGTGCCTAAAAAACTGCAAATTGTGAGGCAGCTTCTGACTCCGAGTCTGTAACTCTGCCCTTTGGACATGTCTCTCTGCCACAGGATGCAATTCCAGGAGGATGTAGTTGCATTGATGTGGGAGGAAAACAAACAGAGAGAAGCTTGTTGGGCAGCCTCCTGCATGTGACTGGGAATCCTATAGCAGAGTGCCAAAACATCTTTTGGGAAGGTGCAATGCTGTAATGAATATGCCAAGCACTTGTGACAACTGTGTCATTCAGAGCTTTACCACTCAAAGCTCCCAGGTCTTATATTCTGTAATATGTTTGCTGTGTGGATAGGATTGAACCCAACAGTGCTCTGTGACCTTCAGTGGGGTCAAATAACTGTAAAAAAATATACCTCATCAAGATAATCTTCTCCATTTTTATCGCTTCCTTTTCATTTTTACCTCTGGTTAACTCCCTCTTCAAATAGAGAGATGGCAAATTAACTAAGCTAAAAGCAATTAAATCAAAGATCACCATATCACAGACAAATCATGCTCTATGAAACTTCTTCAGTCTGCAAATCACAGCCTTCCCTCTAGCAATTGGTGTCTGCTAATGTAAAGCCACTCAGTCTGATTAAATGTGACTTTGAGCAGTGGGTGGTTTTGTGCTTGTCTTTATGCGTAAAGGTAAATGTCAGCAAAATGAATGGACCTTTGGGTGTTACTTATGCATTTGATGAACGCCTTATATTCTCCCTACCAAGTATATTGTAAGTGCTTGACTTAGATTTATCAACTGCTTTACAAGGAACAGCAAGAAACCCAGATTAAAGGTTGCTAAGTTACAAACCAGATAAGACATAGGCGTATTTCCAAATTTATACAAACACCATGCCTAAACTCAAGAGAAGCGTAAGAAGCAGTCTGAGCTCAAGAATAGGTTAGCATGCAAGATGGATTTCTCTCTCTATTTCTCTGCATGGCTTTACTTCCAGCGATATTTCAAAGGAGCATTACAGCATTCAGAACCTATTACAACATGCCAAGTATGAAAGAAATAATGCCCAATACCCAGCATGGGGGCTTTTTAATGGTAATACAAAAATTATGCAGCATTTCCCTCCCCAAGTCAAGCTGTGCTTGCCTTGAATACAGTCTTCCTACAAATACAAACATGTACATCCTGGGTGCACAGGCCCTTGTTACAATGGGGACAAAGTAGAACTGTCTTCACACACAGATAACATAGACATTAATCCGACGACTGAAGAAATGGGATTTTGAACTGTGCAAATTCCAGTTCAAAGGAGGGATCCTTCTTGGTATAGATGTCTTTGTTATCAGCCCATGTTTAGCTAATAAATGGTTTATTAAAAATGGCACGGCTGTGAATGGCTTACATGGCTTTGGAGCGGTCCAAAATTACAGCTTACAGCGCTGGAGAAGATGTTAGGAGATGCTTGCATGCACCGCACAGGGAAGCAGTGCATGGAAAGATGGGGCTTTTCTATAGGCAACACTTTTTCAGTCTACTTAAGTTCCTAGGCTTTACTTTGATCTCATATTATTAGTAGGTATCATCATGGGTGGCTGTGTTTTGAGATCTCTGTGTTTTGTGGTGAGGGAAATGCTGCTGAAGCATTCGGCCCCCAGGCTGGCGATGGAGTCCTTTGTCGTGTGCTGCCAGGTACCCTGTGGCTGGCACTGTGTGGCCAGGTGGCACCCAACTGTGAGCCCAGACAGCTTCCCTGACAAAATGTGTGCTACAGAGTCCTACCATAGGAGAGAGCAAACAGACTATTTTAAAACACCTGGTGGAGAAATAACTTTATATTTTGCAGGCCAGCTTTTGCCTTCAGAAAGGCTGTGCAGAGACATTTATCAGATGATTTCCTCCATGTATCTAGTTTTGTTCAGAAAAAAGGATTAGAAAACTTTAATTGAATTCCACCTACACATGGCATGATGTCTAGAAAAGGCTCTGGCAGGGGTTGGTTAACTGGGGTACAGAAGTACATTGACCACAGGCCTTTTTCTCATACCCTGCTCTTTATGCGGGTGTAGGGTCCAGCAAAACTAGGCAGAGAGTTCTGCTATACCATATTGATGTCTCCAAGGGATTTCCAGAAAAAAGGTCAGCTAGGGCCTTCTGGCTTCATTCTGATAGTTAAACACAGAATAATCACCTGACTTCCAGACCATGGGCACCCCTCACCCCTTAGCCTGGCTTTATCATCACTTGGACCTCTGCAGCATAATATCTTAACAAAGTAGGAAGTTGTTGTTGGTCTGTACTTTCTTCCTTTTTTTTTTTTTTTTTTAAAGAATACTTTCATTTACATGAAGTAACAACAAAATCCAACCTGAATCCCACCCTTTTTTCTATTTAATTACCTGCTCTTTTGTTTTCAAGCAGTTTTAAGGTAAGGGTAATTATGATGATAGGAGGTAGGAAGCCTGAAATAGGGTTTTTTTTCTAGCTGGGAGCCAAAAGGGTGCTTCAAAAGCCTTGGCAGGCCAGACAGTAAAACACACTTTAATATTACTCAGTTATAGCAAGAAGAAAAATAGCATGGCCCTAGATCATCTAATAGAAGTTATGGGCGTTACTTGGCCTATGAGCTGTCTGTGCTCCTGTCTGCTAGCCAGATAGAGAGTACAAAGGACCAAAGTTCTGTGTTTTGGGGATTGATTTAAGTCCAGCCTTGTCACAGGTACTAAATTTACGTTAGTTTTCAGCCACAGCAACAAAATGCTCATTAGAAACAGTGTGCTTTAATCTGGAAATGCTTTTTCCAGTTACACTTCAGAATTTTTCCTTCTACTTACAGATCAGTCTTACACTCTGTAAGGATGCACTTCCCATCAAGTTTTTATTTTCTTTGACATGAAGCTTGTCTCTCTTCTTAGCTCTGAGATTTATATCCTAGAGAGAATGACACCCGGTGGTTCCTCTGCACTGGTAGAACCACTGCATCTGCACCAGCAGTTCACCACATGGTACACACTTGATCCTTGCTGCTCTGAGTGAAGTCAGAGCACCTACTTACAGCTGCAGTCAGATTGATAATGTTTTAGAATCACTGAGTTTTTTGTAGACACACGCTCTACATTTTCCTACTGTTCCTTGCTCTAGGCAAGATACCACCCTGAGAACATCCAGTAGAAATGAACCCTGATGCAAGACTAAGTTTTGAACTCAGCCTTTGAGTCATAAGCATTATAGATAGGTGCTCTGTTTTTTATTCGTGTATTTGTTGACAATTTAATCTCTCCCTGCCTGTCAGGTCTTGACTGTAAAGTCCCTCAATTCATGCTCCTGGAGATCTCAGTCATCCCAACAACCAGTGCCACCGTTTTAATCATTTCAACCCTCTTTTGCACATCTGCGGTGGTGTGTGGGTGAGAGAACAACCTGAAGTATGAGTTTAAAGGGCTTTTCTATAGTCATCTTTTAATTTTATTACATTACCTGAGTTTGATTCTCTCTTTTTAGTAAGGGAATAATATGACATTGATATTCCTGTTCTTAACCAAGTCAGTGGAAGTTCCTTCAGGAATAGGTCCTACAATTTCTATTTCATAGAATCATAGAATCATTTCAGTTGGAAAAGACCTCTAAGATCATCACGTCCATCCATAAACTTAACACTGCCAAGTCCACCACTAAACCATGTCCCTAAGTGCCACACCTACATGACTTTTAAATACCCCCTGTGATGGTGACTCAACCACTTCCCTGGGCAGTCTGTTCCAATGCTTGACAAACTTTTCAGTGGAAAAATATCCAAACTAAATCTCCCCTGGCACAACTTGAGGTCATTTTCTCTCATCCTATCACTTGTTACTCGGGAGAAGAGACTGACACCCACCTCATTACCACCTCCTTTCAGGTAGTTGTAGAGCATGATGAGGTTTCCCCTGAGACTCCTTTTCTCCAGCCTAAACAACCCCAGTTCCCTTCAGCAGCTCCTCATAAGACTAGTTCACTTGTACATGGAAGACAAACCCCAAACCAGTGATGTCACTGGTCTTGAAAGAGGTGCTGCCTGAACAGATGATGCTCATCTTTTCTGCTCTTCAAGTTCTGACACAGACATCTCAGTCTTTTTTAGAGCAAAATACCTGTTAATTGCAATGGGAGTTTCACCTGAAGTATCAAATCCTGGATGTCTGTGCGGTGAGTCTATGTCACACTAACTACAGATGCCACATGCCAAAGAACTTTTTGTCACTGCTTTGCATTTAAATTTTCCAGGTCTGGTGAAAAAAAGAAAATATGCTTTCATTAGTGGGGGGCTGATTGATATTTAGACCTTTATTTGGAGATTATTTTCTAGGTACTACTTCTTGTCCAAAATGGGAGGAGATACAGCTATAGGAGCACTGTCATTTGTGACTCCTGCTGGTCTCTGGAGATTATGTTACAAAAATGTAAACACCATGATACCTTGTAGGGAGACTAGGAAAGAGTTTCAGAACATCCCTGAATGTGATTTATCTATATATCTATCAGTCTGGCTGTCTAGGACCCATTCATAAATAATCAAAAATTCATTCATATTTACTGAGTTGGAACAATAATTGGAAGGACAACTCCAATTACATGCTCAGAAGTGGATGGATTTTTTGTTATGGCTGTCATTTGGTCAAGCACCCTCAGAATAGGGTCCAGGTGACTTGTGTCACGTTCAGATGAGTTTTGAATGTCGAGGAAGGAAAAGATGTCACAGCCTGTCTGGGTTACTGTTGTAATGTTTCAACACCATCACAAGATCTTTTCTAGTACCTTGGAAATAAGCATTTCTTTTGTTGCAGCTTGTGCACATTGCTTTTTGTGCTTCATTAGGTACCTCCAAGAAATGTCTGTCCCCATCTTGTGTAAATGTCTCTTATTTTTCTTGTTTTCTTCTGCCAGATTTTTCTCTTAGGAAAAAAGATTTAATCCCTTCACTGTCTTCACAGAATCATCTAGGTTGGAAAAGACCTTGAAGATCATCTAGTCCAACCATTAACCTAACACTGACAGTTCCCAACTACACCATATCCCTAAGCGCTATGTCGACCCGACTCTTAAACACCTCCAGGGATGGGGACTCCACCACTGCCCTGGGCAGCCCATTCCGATGCCTAACAACCCGTTCTGTAAAGAAATGCTTCCTAATATCCAGTCTAAACCTTCCTTGGCGCAACTTGAGGCCATTCCCTCTTGCCCTATCGCTCATTACTTGGTTAAAGAGACTCATTCCCAGCTCTCTGAAACCTCCTTTCAGGTAGTTGTAGAGGGCGATGAGGTCTCCCCTCAGCCTCCTCTTCTCCAGACTAAACAACCCCAGTTCCCTCAGCTGCTCCTCGTACGACATGTGCTCCAGACCCTTCACCAGCTTCGTTGCCCTTCTCTGGACACGCTCGAGTAATTCAATGTCCTTTCTGTAGTGAGGGGCCCAAAACTGATCACAGTAATCGAGGTGCGGCCTCACCAGTGCCGAGTACAGGGGTAAGATCACTTCCCTGTCCCTGCTGGCCACGCTATTTCTGATGCAAGCCAGGATACCATTGGCCTTCTTGGCCACCTGGGCACACTGCTGGCTCATGTTCAGCCGGCTGTCAATCAACACCCCCAGGTCCCTCTCTGACTGGCAGCTCTCCAGCCACTCCTCCCCAAGCCTGTAGCGCTGCTGGGGGTTGTTGTGGCCCAAGTGCAGCACCCGGCATTTGGCCTTATTGAAACTCATACAGTTGGCCTGAGCCCATAGCTCCAGCCTGTCCAGATCTCTCTGCAGAGCCTCCCTACCCTTGAGCAGATCAACACTCCCACCCAACTTGGTGTCATCTGCAAACTTACTGAGGGTGCACTTGATCCCCTCGTCTAGATCATCAATAAAGATGTTAAACAGGAGTGGCCCCAAAACCGAGCCCTGGGGGACACCACTCGTGACCGGCCGCCAACTGGATTTAACTCTGTTCACCACAACTCTTTGGGCCCGGCCATCCAGCCAGTTTTTTACCCAGCAAAGCGTGTGCCCATCCAAGCCTCGAGCAGCCAGTTTTGCCAGGAGAATGCTGTGGGAAACGGTGTCAAAGGCCTTACTGAAGTCAAGGTAGACAACATCCACAGTCTTTCCCTCATCCAATAAGCAGGTCGCCCTGTCATAGAAGGAGATCAGGTTTCTCAAGCAGGACCTGCCTTTCATAAACCCAAGCTGTTTTAGTCTCCTAAAATGCTTTGTCCTTAGCTGTGGCCATGTAGAAGTACAGGGACTTCAGCGAATATCTGAGCCCAAATTTAGTCATGGAACTTTACTGTCATGTGTATATTATTCTTGAATTATTTTCTTATATTTCACTTTTTGCAATTTTCACTCATCCCTTTTAAAATAACCCAGAATCTTTTAAACCTCCAAAAGAGCAGGATAGTAAAGTGTTAAAACAACAGTGGCCTTTAAAGCTTCTCCCTTTCATACCCATCTTCTCTTTCCTGCTCCCTAGAAAAAGCAAGGCTCTGTGAAGGATGAAGTCCCATGGGAAAGCTGATGCAGGGATTATAACATCAAATTTAACGGGGCAGTCACTGACACTTCTGAAGTAAGGTCTGCACTGCAGCTTTTTGTAAGTCTCATAAGGACCAAAGTCATTTGGGACAGGATTGATTTTGATTAACTGTGCTTGTCTAACTTGAATTTGATGCCCAAGGTTCAGTCACTTAGGATCCTTTCTAATTCACAGCTTAATGGTGAGTCCATCCTCCTGCAGGTTGCCTTCCTTTTCCATTGATTGCATAGCAAATGAGATGAAATTTGCCATTTTTAGGCAGCTAACTTTAGAAGAGATGAATCACACCTCGCTTGTGTGATGCCTTCTTCCTCTTATGAGTCCTGTATGAGTTGAATCCCTGCATTCCTTAACTTATCCCTGTGACTTGTGGCTTTTATGAGGTCCCTCTAGGAATCCCTCCTCGATGGCCCAGATGCAAAACTCAAGTAAGTGATGTCCAATGTTACCCACATTGGACCAAATACAAATGCATGCTTAAGGAACAAGAGCAATGCTTCATACACAAAGCCCCCTATCTAAGCACACTTCTCTTGAGATTTATTTATGATTTACTACATCTTTAGAAATTCTCACAGTAGTTTATAAATTACACTGAAGGAGATTACAGTGTGTGCACTTTAACACTGTGATTTACAGAGAGGTTGGAACTCGTTACAGAAAACAGAGCTGAATGGAACAGGAGAATGAGGTCCACAGCTAATGAAAAAGAGCAGGAATTAACGTGCACCTTTCCAGCATTAACTGTCATAAAGCCCCAGAGATGTAGCTCTATTCCACTTTTATGAGACTGTATTCACCAGCAGCAGAGGTAACAGCAGTGTTTTCAGAGGTATATGAGAAATTGCAAAAGACCTTATCTTTTAAGGATCCCAAACGAGAAAATTCAAATCAGTATATGCTGTGGCAAAACAGATATACAGTGTCTGAGACCCATAGAGGTATAAATTTTTTAGACTCACTGTAAATGAGGAAAAGAAACTTTCACTATATATTTTTCTTCTAATTTTCCACATAAGGTACAATTTTCATAATCTGTCTCCATACTTGTACTACATTTATTACGTATCTGTTGAAAACAAAGAAGCCACATGCAGACACACAAATACCTCCCACCCCCAGGGCTGCTCCCCCCAGCCATGGTGTGGGAGCTGCAGCCTACCAACAGTTCCCTGGGGGGGGGGCCTTTAATAGGGAGGTGCCGAGGTTGGCCACTGTATCTGCAACACATATGCATTCATGGAGAATCCATGCATAATCAGGCCAGGAGGGACATCAGAAAGCCAAAGACACCACACAGCATCTCCATAACAATATCTAAGTCTCTGGTAGTTGCTAATATAATTCTGCAGAGGGAGAACCACAAGGGCTCAGGACCGGTGGGGAATCTGGGATAACTGGAAGTTAAAAAAAAATATTAATCTATCAAACATGAGAGATTTAAGTCAGGTTTGTGGGAGGAATACAAGGCTGAAATAGGTCTGTTCAGTAACCAACAGATTTAGTCAAAGGTTTAAATTCAACCCAGAAATAAAACCCCATCATGTTTCCTGGTAATACACACTAGCCAGGCAAGCAGCAGTGTACCCCTGCTTGCTGGTAAAGCAAACTGATAAGGGAGTGAAAAAATCCAGTGCTGCTCAGTTTCCTCTCACTGCCACTGGTTCAGTCCCTTCCCATCAACTGTTCTCTATTTAATTAAAACAGGTTAATGGCAATGCCTATCAACTAGCAGCTTTGCATTCAGCATCCGTATCTCTCAGACTAGCCACCAAGTCAATCTGACAGATGAGGAGAGTGGTTTGGCTTTTGCAGCCATTTAGCTGCAGCCTTCGTGCGTCTGCAGCGTGATGCAGAAGTGATAGGAGTCATTCCCGTGCCAGGAGCTTTGGAGAAGCTTGTAACTAAGCACTCACTACTCCATGCGCATCCATCCTCTGAGCAAACCCACTTTACTTTTACTATCCCTTGCAGTTAACAATCAGCTTTCTGCTTTTTTTAAAACTGTAATACTATATTCTTGTTAAGGAAACTTTTAAATAGTGGTTTTTCCTCTGTTTTTTTCTTTTCAAATATAATTTGCAAACAATACAGATCACTGTACTCCAGGGAAAGGCAGTTATGGGGGAGCAGTAGGGGATTTGTGTATTGTTTTAAGAGGGAAAAGGAGGTCATAAGCCGTATCGTGAGAAAATCAAAAAACTGCAGATCTTTAGACACTATTGGAAAAAAAAACAAGACGGGAAACCAGTTCTGAACTGGGGAGGTCCCATTCATGGGGCCATTGAATAAATAAAATAATTTTTTTTCTGAACAGATTCAGTAACACCAACTAGATGCTGATGTCCAAGTAAAAGGGATACAGATAGAAACAAGCTCTGATTATTTTATTTTTCATGTAGCACTGTCATGCATCAAAGAACTTTGTATATATGAGTGAAGTCTCCTGACACCACACTGGACAAATGCACATTACATAGCAGATGGGTAAAACTAGTCTTGAAGCTAAACAAAAGTGGCCTCCCTGGAAATACAACTCAGCAACCTCCTGCTCAGATAAGCATCCTCAGCCTCTTTCTCTATCCTCCCCTTTGCAGCCGCAACACATTTGCATCAGTCACTGCGGGAACATTCTCCCAGAGGACAGGAGCAGGACTGGAGCACCAGGCATGGGATCTGTTGCCATTATCCCCATGCCATGCTGGTGAGAAGGATGTCAAGTCTCCCACCTGGCTCTCAGCTGTGGGAATCGAAGCCCATATCATGTACACTGGAAACAAAGGTAGCCAGAATTACCATCCTGCAAGAAATGCTGAGAACCCCACTGAACTATGTGTCGCACTCCAAACACATCACTACCTCATGCCTTAGCTGTAAGATATTTTTAGTCTTACTGAATACAACCAGCTATAAACATTCAGGGTCAAAGTCTAAGATAACTTCTTCAGACAACTCCCCATGTGGCAGTCACCCAGACAGTGAAGGCAATAAGTGGTAGAGGGTATGTTTCACCACCAAATTAGCTCAGGATGCTGCAGGATTTTTTAAGGAAGCCAATTCTTTGGTCTCACAGCAACCCTTTGAAAAATGACAGTAAGAAGCAATTCTCATTCATAGAGAAACCCTCTAGTGCACTTGAAATTGAAATTTTGAAATGGCCACCAGCAAAAGCCATCTATCTGAAAGATGCAGTTTTGCTTAATGTGCACTAGAAATACAGAGAGACCAATTTCATTGGCAGTAAGGTATGTCTTTTCCTCTAACTTTAACACCAAACTTCTTAATCTGAGAAATAATTTCAGTCCTTTGACTCAATGCTAGAGAAAATATTTAGTTCTGTGTGTAAACCAGATGAAGGGACAAAATCTTTCTCCTATAGCCTGCAGAAACTGCTGGAGTTACTCCAGGGATGCATTTAGTCCCTTCTGTTCAAAATTTAAGACCTGCTGTTTTTCTGACAGCGCAGGTAATTGCTACAGCTGGAGCAAGGCTGTATCTCATCATCTCTGGCCTCAGCCCCTCCTGCCATTCTCTTTTCCCACAGCAGAAACACTGTGAATTCCTCAGAACACGCTGAGGGATGGATCCAGTGCTAAATCCTCGCCCAATGGGAGCTGGTGGGGGAGGTTGCTGCAACCTGTGGCACATCCCGCACTGGTTTCCCTGCAGGAAAGGAAGGGCAAGACCTCACCCATGGGGGAAGTTTGAGGAAATCCTGAAGATTTCGAGGCACCCACAGAGACTCCCTCCCCTCCGCTAGCCCTGAGTAGTAAGGAAAAACCCTCCCGTTGTGGGGTCATCTTGAGGGCTTTCTCCTCCACTTCTCTGGCTCTTGTTTCCTCATCAGAGGTTGCTGATTTGGCCAAAGGAAGAAAAACAACTAAACGCAAAGGGTCACCTTCCACATATACCAAGGTGAAAGCCTCCGCCCTGGAGAGCTTTGGAAGAAAGAGATAGAAAAGGGGCACTAAGGAGATGATATTAGCTCTGTTTTACAGCTGGAGACCTGAAGCTCAGAGCTGAAATCCCCACAGTCGTGATTTATGGAAGACCATGAACTCACCCAGCCCCATGGCGGGGTATGAGTCAGACCCCTCCACCAAGTCTGGCTACAGCGTCTCCGTCATACAGAGGGGTACAAGATCCCTCTGCCAAGCCCCACTGTAGCGTCTCCATCACAAGCTACACCTGCATAGTTCTGAAACCTTTTGAATGGGAGAAAAATTATGATCTGTGCATGGAGATGAGATGTTTCTCAGCTTTCAGGCTTCCTAGTTGTAATTATTCCTTGAGAAATGACTGTGAAAAGGGCAGGATCAAGAGGTGAATTGCCAGACACTGTGCTAAGAACAAATTGTCCAGTTTTCTGTTACGCGATTCTGTTGCTGCATGGGCGTACATGCTCACTCATAAAACCAAATGCCAACAGGTTATATTTCTTTCCAAACAGGATCATCTATGTATATATATAGCTCTATCATGAATTAGAAAAATATACACATACACATGCATGAGTCTGTGTAGATATCCACAAAATGTGTAAGTGATATTATTATATCTAAAATAGAACGAACTCAAGAGATACATATCAGCAGCTCCCTAAAGTCCAACACCTTCCCAGCTGCATACCTGCACCCCATAAATTTTCAGACTTACCGTTACAAATCGTTTCAATTTACAATTGTTCCCTTACACTGATTTTAGCCAGATTAATCTTATTTCTTCTTATTAGTCACATTTCATGCAGAGTGTAAAAAAATAATCTGCTTGTAATACTTACTGGCATTGGTTCTCATCAAGAGATGGATGGAGAATTGTGGTTAATGGCAATAACAGAGAGACCACTTGTTGGGTGGCAGCGCCTCGACAGGTTTTCTACCTGCCTGCTGTGGGACTGAAATCCATGAATTTCAAAGTTGCTTGTGTCTTTATAATCATTATGAAGGTGTCTCTCAGTCAGTACTAATTAATGACAACTGTAACTTTTTATGATGAAAAATTTCAGTACCATCTGGAATTGCTGGAGAGAGGAAAACCTGTGGAGTTGTCTTCTGCAGCATGGCAACCGCCGTCATTATAACCAACACAAAACCAGACCGATATCATTATAATATTCACTTCTACCCATTACACTGTTTGCTCACTATGACATGTTGGAATATGTGTATTTTGATGTTTGAAGGGCAGGATATTTCCAGTTGTTTCACCTCTTAATGACTGGCAGAGAAGCAGTGGCCCCTGACTACACATTGGGAAGCACTACTGTTCAGTCTGCTCTGTCCCAGCTACAAAAAGTCCTTGTCTTCCCCAGAACAGTTATGACTACGCAAATAAGAGCACGCATTTTGATCATGCAAAAGATGAAGTCTGACCTTGCATTATACGATTTCCTTAAATAAAAAAAAACCTTAGTAATTGAGTGAACAATGAGTTATCAGGCTGTCTAAAATTCTTCAGACAGTGAAACAGCATTTTTATACGACATGCAAGAGGACAGATTTCCTGACAACACCATGTTTCAATCTTTCTAACAGAAAGACCAAGCTAAAAAATTGTCCAGTGTCTATTCCCAGTCAAGTGTGGATATCTTTCCTGAAATAAAATGCAACCAACATGGTCAGTTAAAAACTGGTATTTAGCCTGTGAAAACATGTTATAGACCAGTCATTTCAGCCTTCTAATACGACCAGATATTTGCAAGCACAGGCTTTAAAATCTATACAAAGACCTTGCAAGTACTTTTGCACATGTCCTTCTTGCTGGAGCACTCTGGAATGGGCATGCAGAAACACAGCCCGCTTCTGTATAGATGAATCTGGAAATGAAGACCCAAAATAAGCTGTTTGGCTGAAGATACATGAGGAGAGCAGAGATTCAAATGAAAATTTCCCTTTTTTTCTGGGCTCCAGTGTCCTGAATGAATAAGAAGCAGCCTTTTTTCTGCTCTGAGCTCTCTTAATGACCATTTTAATGACTGTCTCCTCAAGTTTACAGCCAGCTGTCTAATTACTGAATGCTAATATTTATGAAAACCCAGCATATACAGTGATAATGACACAATTCAATATTTATGGGGAGGACATTTTTCATAAATACCAACACTAAGTAATCACAGTAACTACTCTCTTGGTACTTCCACTAATTTCAGAGGATAATGAGCAAGAATTCCTTGAAACTCAAAATCCAGAGACTACTGACCCCTTACCCTTTCAGTGACTTCAGACCCAGCACATAGTAGCAGTAAGAAAGAATTATGATTTATTATTTTTGAAAAACCACTGCTGAACTGATGGGGTGAGGGATATTTTTAAGGTGCTGTGATTAGTTTGGAGGTGGTGCGGAGCTTGACAAGGTGAGCGACAGGGAGGGAATACTCCATCTTTCACACAATAGCTCAGTGATTGGAACAACATTTGGAGAGGGGGGAGAAGAGGTAGGCAGAGTATCAGACTCCCTTTGCCTCTCAAAATCCTCCTAGCAAACTCCAAAGTCTCTGCTTAGAAAATTGCTCAAAAGCAGAGGCATTGGTTGATTTTAGGGCCTGTGAGATGAAGCAGTTTTTGAGAGCAATGTCAGTCTCCAAGACTTAGATGACTCAAATGCACCTACACTGCGGTTTCGGTGGAAATTAGCCAGTGGGCATCGGATCCAAAAGCTTGTGAGGATGGGGCAGGACAGACATCATGGAGGGAGGGACCGCACTGGCAAATTTTGTTTCCATGTAGTAAGGGAAAGATTGCAAATTTTAATGTTAAAGAAGCCATTCCTGCCTGCTGCTGACTTCTTACTTCCATGTTCAGGTCACAATTATATTTACCACATAATTGCAACCAGAGGATAACCTTGGGTTTATATCTTATTCAACAGAAAAATCTCAACTATTGCAATGTTTTCTAATACTAGAAATGATGGTAGAAATTATGTCAGTAGTTTACACCATTTCCTGCAGAGCCTGTTTCCTTAAGACATGTTACAGAGCAATATTCATCCAAAGTAACAAAAGGTGTAAATTAAGTTGAATAAAATTGAATCAAATTGAGGAAATATTCATTCTGCCTGGGAATGACCACACAGATATCTAATGCAGTTTAAATAATGTATCCTAAATGTTTTCCTTTAGGTAATTTGATTACTGTTCCTGACCAGCACCATGTACTAATCAGATGTTCTCTGCTGGAGTATTAAACAGGCTTGCATTTAGGAGTCTGCTCTCAAGATCTGAAAACAGATTCCACTGAATCCACTGGGCTTTGAATCAGATACCCAGTTTGCAGGGCTGGTTGAAACGAGCCCGAGAAGTGGAGGAGTGGCCTGCCCTGTTATAACATTGCCACGTAACATAACACAGAACATTCACATTATGTCAGTGTGAAGGCTTGTCTGGTCCTGCTTTCTCTCTCCCATGTACACCGTTAGGGGATGGGAATATAAGAACAAAGGAGTGTGTGTTTGCTCCTGTGTGTGTGGAGCAGGGGAGGTACAAAAGTAAAGGAGCGGGAACCATCTCTGTATACCTCCAAAGCAGCAGGAGAATCCCTGAACTACAGGCTATAACCAGATGTTCATGTTTAGTAACCACGAATGGACCACTCTCTCATAAATGTATTTTTAACCCCCTTAATATTTTTTTACTAATTAAGCTCCATGTGAAAAGGCCTTTTGTTTAAATTAATTACATTTTAGCTACAGGTATCTGTTGTGTTCCTTGTCCTCTCCTGGCTTTCTGTCCCCAGGAACAAGAGTGGCTTCGGTATCTGAAGTAATAAAGTAATAGCAGCAGAGATGAAGCTTTATATTACCATCATTTACCTGGGGGAGGGGGGCAAGTTGATAAGATGTCAACGATTAGTTGCCTAAAGAAAAGAAAGAAAAATGAACAAATTTTCAAGTGGAGGGATATGTAATGGGCCAAGTGGAGTCCGGAGCTCTGTATTTCCGTCCAGTATTTGATCATCTCACTCAAACTATCTCAGTTTGCTCCCCAATGTGTGAAACAGAAACAGAAATGTGTAGCATAAATGACAACACGGACCACTATAATTAAAATTTGTATTATATTCGGAAGTTTTTTATTACGGTATAAAAGCCAAAGGTATGGGGTTTCTTTGTCCTTATTGTAAGTGATTTGCTTGCATTGCCGCTGTCCTTACTCAAATGGGTTAAATTACTACACATATGTACATATATACACATAAAAAATGGTTATATTCTTATTGAATGTACTCACAAAGAATTGTAAAATAGCAGTTACCAACATCTTTAGATCCTGCCCTTCTCTTCTGATTGTTACTGACATAACTTTTGATGCTTGATTTTCCCATAGTGCAAGTTTGCTCTTTTGTTCAATTTCTCTTTTGTGCACTGAGAGGAAAAACTCGTGTGAGTGGAGCAAGCTCATTTTCCTGTGCAAGGGTATGGGAGTAGCAAATAAAAACTGACTTCTGTTGAACAAAATGTAGCAATACTTATGACACATTTGAAAGCTTCATTGGCAGTGATCCGTGAAATTAGATCTTTGATGTGAAAGTGTGAAGTAGGCCCTGAAACAGAACAAAAGGAAAGGGCCATATTTGCAAATACATATTAAACATTTGCAATTGATTTCGATAGTGTTCACTGAACAGCAGCGCATGCAGATTTTGTTTTGCCATGGAAGACTTCTCTTTCCACCTCCTGATAGGAAGAATGAGTCAACAGTTAAACAAAATGACCCACTAAATAACTGTTATCATGAAATAGAAAGGTCTCTTGCTCATTAACTTTGAATAAAGCATGATGAACAAAAGAATAATATTTTAAATTTATTTAGAACACTGAATAATAACAACCCTTGATCTACAATTTTGTCTCTATGATTCTCTCTCCACTTCTCCCCTCAACAAAAAAGCCTCGACTCTTAGTCATGATGCATTTTGGTTTCTTATTAACCTCCTTTCTTTCAAGGAATTCAGAAGAGTTTATATGTGTACTTCATTCCTTAATTTACTAGACAAGTTCAAGTCTCTTTACTACCATTGAGCATGTATACTGTTTTGAGCTTTGAGTAGTTTACCCAAAAGGCATCACCTTTCCTTCCTTTTAATTTTTTAACTTTTTAAAATTAGGATTATGGAAGTGTTGAGATGTTACCTAGCATGCAGTTCATCATTAAGGCAAAAAACAGACAGACAAAAGTCGTGGTCTAAACAGACTACTCAGACAATCTTGTTTTCCTTATTCACAACCACTGCCATTTCTATCTAAGCTTCAGCTTAGAAATATATTATTATGTAGCTACTACTTCTTGGCATTGCAAAGGGAAAGCCAATGCAAGACTTGACACTGCCTGTGCCATGCCTGTACGGGTAAGGGGCAAAGCCAGAAAAATAGCAGTAGGATTATAACCGGGAGGCTTCACTAATGAGTTACTGGCACAGTATGAAGACTACATTAGATATTCAGTGCTGACATGACAAGATACTCTCCCAACAGGGACCATGGATTGAAAGAAAAGAAGCATTGCCAGCCTGAAATCTAAGCTGCCCAGCCACATACCCTGGTATGTGTCTGCCATCAGATTTCTGCAAGGTTTTGTGAAAGTGTGTGCTTTTTAGCTAACATTTATCATTTGTAATAAACCTTTAAACAAATTCCATGCATGGAATGAACTAAAAGGATATGCCAAGTCATTGGACCCTCCTCAGCGTTGGCTGTGGCCATTTGGCAGTCACTGCTCTCTATCAGGAACATCGTTGTCTAAGACAAGGATATATCTGCTACCATCCCAGCCCCCTTCCTAGGGGTCTTTCTTCAAAGGAGGCCATGTGAGCCAAATGATGGAATGAAACTGGGTCAAATAAGCACAATACAGACAACACATTCTAGAAAAAAACAATGTCAAAGCACCTGTTCTCCCTAACTGTGTATCCATCTCCCTTTCTCATGAAAGGATGTGCATTTTAAGGAAATCACTTAAAACTTGCATAGATTTAGCCCTTCAAAAAGATAACCCCATACCCCAAAGGATGGGAGGGCGATCAGTTGAAGTACCTCTTAAACTCTTTTCATTATTCATTGGATGTCTAGGAAAACATTTTGACTGGTGTAATTCTATATACCCAACAGTCTGGTGCCAGAGATTCCATTAAACGGGTGCAACAACTACCTGAACTGCCTGCATGGGGAGAGCCACAGCCCTGTATTAACCCTTATTGATCTAGGCACAAGAGAGAAAAGATAAAATAATGCACGAAGGAGAACTAGCCTGTTGGTCTGTCTGCCCAGGGTAGGCTAAAACTTTCATTTACAGTAACTGGAACTGAAAGTACTCAGGAAATAAAGCCAAAGATGTTAATCTGAGGACAGGATTTCTGCTACTCTTTGAATATTAGACAGGGAGCTCTCTCTGAGGAGGTAGAAGGAGGGAGTCTTCTGTGGTAGTATAAATAGTCTGGAATTGGGCAAACCAGAATGAATAAAGGCTTGGTTTTGCTATATATTTAACTCTTTGCCTGTCGAAGCAGATTCCTCCCCAGCTTCAAGGCTGCCTCTGGTCAGGTGCCCTGACCCCAGCCTGCTCCATCACTCCTGCTCATACCCACTGCCCCAGAAAACCTTTCAATTTTCTGTCAGCATTTGTCACCCTCTCCGTATCCTTGGTTGAAACAAAAATCAGGAATGAGGCAGCATGCTGATTTATTTAGGCACTGATTAACTGGATTCATCCCAGATGGGCTGTGGACTTGTCCCACAATGACCCCACAAGAGCCCATAACGGGAAGCACACATGCACATACAGTGAAGGAATGGAAAGACCATCTGAAATTCAGAAGCAGCATTTGCATTTTCTAGGGCTCCCTCTGTTCCAAAGAAGCCCAACATTTGTTTAAAACACTTTTGTATGCATTCAGGGTTGCTCTCATTAGGCCTGTTAATCCCGTAAAGTAATTTATATTTACCTGTTCTTATCACTTCTTGTAGCACTGTCATCACAACTGCTATTTAATTTATGAAAATACAAGGAAAAAACATTCCAACTAAGAATTGTCTTGAAAGCAGAGAAGTTTCCTTATTTTTACTGTATGTAAGTTACACGGCCTTTGTCTTCATTTCTTTTGGCCTTTATTACATCTGTTCAATGATTTTCTTCACTTTATTATAGAAAAAAGCCTGTCTCAAAGGCATAAACAGTATATGTGGATATATCTTAAAGGAAGCCAACGAATACCCAGGTACCATGTATCCTGTTTAAACCCTGAAATTCGTAAGATCCCAGAAGCCAAATTATTTCAGAATTTTTCCTCCAACATAGTGGGGTGAAGTATCTCAGACTGTCATGGAAACAGGCTGGGTAGTGTTGTAAAAAGGAATAAGAATTTGATTGTACAAATAATCTGAGTTAATGTGAATATTGCTAATTGCCAAGGTATAAATATCATACTTCATAACAAAAAAAAGTTTCCAGCAGATGTTCCTGTAATGCTATTTACTGGTTCTATACTATTTCCCCCATGTCACATAACATGACTTTTCAGTGTTTTTCATATGTTGGAAAAAACTTTAATGTACACAATGTAAGAAATAATTCATCATAAGCAGAGGAATGGAGTACATGACCTAAACAATTTCCAGTTCCTACTAGTTCTTTGTTCTACTAAATATGCTCATAATTAGAGGACAGAAGGACAATTATTCTGATGTAAAAACATCCATGTTATGTGTTAGAATAGTAAAAATCATTTGGTAAAAAGTCATGCCCCCAAATTAAATAATTACATTGTATAAAAACTGTGCATTAGCCAGGCTTGGCAAACAGCTCCATGTGGGAAGCTGTGCTGGAGTGTGCCCTGGCCTCAGCACACTATTATTCTTGGGGCATTTACTGTATGATTTCCTGAAATATTAAACTAGACACTGTTTTTTTTCTTGCTTACTGAACACAAATTAAATCCACAAAAAGTGCAGCTTCTCATGTTCACAGGGCTGTAGCTTCTTTCCTTCCCCTGTTCCAGTCTGGGGTTTGTTTGGTTGTAAATTTTAAAAATCTTTTCCTAGGAAACCATCCTGACAATAAAAAGAGAGAGAGAGACAAAAGCAAGTAAAGCAATGACTTGGCTTTTCTAAAAGAAAACTGAAGTGGAACAAATAACATTTTAACCCTAGATGTGGTAGTAGTGCTCATGAGTTAGTATTGTTAAATAAGCCCCATTATTTTTAGCGCTAACTCTCTCTTAATTTCCCAGCAAGAAGGTATAGGCAATTGTTCCTATTTCACATATTTACCAGAGACACGTAAATTGCTCTGGAGAAAGGAGGACCAGCTCAAGCAATGGTAAAAGACTGGTGCCACAACTTCAGGATGGAGATGAAATAAACAGAAACAAGCCTGTTGCACCTGGGTTTGTACACAAACTGCTTTAGCAGAACTCAGTGAGGATTTTGGTTTCCAAGGCCATGACAAATGATGGCTTGTATCTGGACATGCTGCAAATTTTACCTTCCTCTGTTCTAATCCTTTGTAGCTCATGAGTATAACAGTTTGTAGCAGGCTGATTAGAGAGGGGTATGTGGAAAGCTTGGCCTTGCCAACTAGAGCTAGGATGAGAGCAGGATTTCCTTCTTCCCATCAGCAATGCTTCTTGAGCAAGACTCTGGAAATGGTGAATTACAGTGTGAATTTTGTTCAGCTACTCAGATAGGGCTTTGTTCAGATACCCAGACTGGTTTCTGGATATCTCTCAGAGCAGAGGGAGCTGACAGAGGTCTGCTACATATGATACCTGAGGTTTAACGGCTTGCCGCAGCCTAGTGTGGAGTGCCCTGACAAGGTGCCTGCAATGCACTTGCCTCCATCCTCTCCAGTCCAATGTGACCAAAAATCCCCAAAAGAACAAATACAGACTGTCCAATGCATATATAAAACACCCTGTTAGTGTTTGTGTGGTCTCTGAGGAACCTTGGAACCTGTGTGGTTTAGCATCCTTGCCTGAGACCACAGCACCTTTGCTGTCATGCAATGCTGCATTGACCTGAGGCCTATTACTGGCAGCACCACACACCTTGGTCTTGGCTTCCGGGTGAGCAAACTGTCAGCAGGTGCTTACCCTGGCTTCACTGAAACGCTCCATGAGGTAACAGGGCCAGGCATGTGCGAGAGCTTAACTCCTTGCCCTTTTTTCATACCTGTGTTAGTATTTGGACACCATTTTCCACCAGTCTGTTGGATTGTGGTCAAAGTGAGCTGACTGTTACCTGTCTAAACAGGTACTTCACTGGAAACTGCTTAAATTTATCCCATGTTAACAATGGCCCAGTGTCAGAGACAACTTCAGCAGCAAAAATGGATTTACTAAGCATGATCAAATGTTCGCTTGGTACCATCTTCTAATAAGGCTGTCTTAGAGAAGTGGAAAAGGTAATTGGGGAGCAATGTGCACTTCTTCATGGACAGCATGAGCCTGTCCCTGCTTCTCAGTCCCCAGGGCAAGCTGCCCCCTGCCACTAGTTCTTCATTTGGTTCAGTTCGTATTTGTGGCATATGTGACACAAACAGGTTTCCTTTAGCCACTTCTCAGTGGAACCAGTAGAAAAGACTTTTTCACAGGTTTCTTTGTTCTGTAAATAATTGTCACGAACCCTTTACAACATACTTTTCTGTAACACTTCCCAATAAAATAGAATATTTTTATTAAAGATCTTAATGCCTGAAAATATATTTCAATCACATTCAATAAAGTAGTTTTTGTAATCAAACTATTTTTTACCTTTGTTGAATATCAAGAATAGATTTAATCCAAAAATTAAATTACTAATTTTAAAACAGTCTTCCAGGAAGTAAATCAAAGCTAGAAGTTAGATGGAAATTTGTGGAAGCTGTAAAGTAAAGATGTTATGAATGGAAGTATGAGAGCTTCTGTCAGAGGATATTATAGTCTCTGATACAATATAGAAAACAAATATGTATTTAAGGATTTTAAAATTTAGATTATCAAATCCATAATTACTATTTTTTATGTAAGTACAGTAAGTGTTTAGGAAATATTTAAAGAGGATGATGTTAAGTATGAAGGACAAACTTCAGTGTCACAATACACATCAGCTTTCACTCACAAACCTTCTTACATTATTGAAATAAAAACTGGCATTACAATACATACACCAGGTAGAGGGAGTGCTGAAGTTATTTGGCAATAAATGAGTCAAAGTTACCAATATTTCAATCAGACTTTACTGAGAAAGATAGAATTAAGCAGACTGAGAGTTTATAAATCTTTCTTTTCAGACATGATAGGCTATCTTTAAAAAGATTGACATTATGTGTCATTAATTTCCACAGATGAGGTGAAATACTGATGCCTCTGAAATGAAAAAGAAAAGATGTAGAAAATGAGTCAGTGTCGGTGCAGGTTAGGGAAATGCTTCATGGCTGGTTTAGCGACCACCAGCACCGCTACCATTCCCCTGTAAAGGAACTGGATCCAGGCAGGGACATGAACTCAGAGCCTCCAAGCTGAGCTGCCAGTGTCCTGGGATCTGAACCATACAAACACTCATAAAAACCTGGGAACAATGTGCTGCATGCTCCTCTGCCACACCTACCTTTCATAGTTAGTAATTTGAAAGCAGTGGGAGTTCCTCAAGGAGGATGTCTGAGAGCAGATTTTGGTCCCTGGGCTATTTGTTTTTTGAGTTAAAAAGACTAAAGTGGTTGCAGTAGTGTAATATACACATCACTTGTCAAATTTAGATCAAAGCAGCTTTAGTTATATGAGAATAGAAAATATCTGAACTTGGCAAACTCCTATTTTTCCTCCAGGGATGCTATACATCCGTCAAAGAGCAACTTCACAAGACATGCTTTCAGCTGCCACCCACTCCTAAAAATATTGCAGTCTCCTTCCTTTCTTCATAAAATGACAGAACGGGGTTTTTTTTCAGCCCCATCCATCCTCCCCCCTGCACAAAGCAGGGGAAAGTGCTGTGCCATACCAGTCCTTCAGCCTGGGGACAGGGCGAGTGGCTACCAGGGGATCTCCCTTTTCTCCTGGTCCAAATGGTGAGAGAAGCAAGCTCACAAGCAGGAGACACTAACAGGAGCAGGTGTCTCCCACTTTTTTTTTCTTTCTATCTTTTTCTTTTGTCACTTTCAGCATCCTGTGAACACTAAACATGCTTCAATATTTGTGGAGCTAGCTAAATTTTTCGTCCATGTTGGTGGTTGCCTAAAAATTTGGGGTTTTGCCAAGAAGCAGATCTAACCCACAGCAATCACTCTGTGGGATTTTTGATCTGTTTTGCATGTTGAAAAAGTTTAACAATTAAATATAAATAATTTACTCTGAACTATAACATTTCAGTTGAGAACTCAGTCATTATTTCATGGGGCAAGCACTTATTCTGGATTATATCTAGAATAGATATCTAGACGCAGGAGAAAACATGGCAATGAGTGATGAGGAAAAGGCTGAGGTGCTTAATGCCTTCTTTGCCTCAGTCTTTAATAGCAAGACTAGTTGTATTGAGGGAATCCAGCCTCCTCAGCCAGAAGACAGAGACTGGGAGAACGATCCCCCTGCAATCCAGGAGGAGATAGTCAGTGACCTACTGCATCACATAGACACACACAAGTCTATGGGACCGGATGGGATACACCCGAGGGTGCTGAAGGAGCTGGCTGGGGTGCTCACCAAGCTGCTTTCCATCATTTACCAGCAGTCCTGGCTGACCAGGGAGGTCCCAACAGACTGGAAATTGGCCAACGTGACGCCCATCTATAAGAAGGGTCGGAAGGATGATCCGGGAAATCACAGGCCTGTCAGCTTGACTTTGGTGCCCGGGAAGCTGATGGAGCAGCTCATCCTGAGTACCATCATACAACACATGCGGGACAACCAGATGATCAGGCCCAGTCAGCATGGGTTTATGAAAGGCAGGTCCTGCTTGACAAACCTGATCTCCTTCTATGACAGGGCAACCTGCTTATTGGATGAGGGAAAGGCTGTGGATGTTGTCTACCTTGACTTTAGTAAGGCCTTTGACACCGTTTCCCACAGCATTCTCCTGGCAAAACTGGCTGCTCGTGGCTTGGATGGGCACACACTTTGCTGGTAAAAAACTGGCTGGATGGCCGGGCCCAAAGAGTTGTGGTGAATGGAGTTAAATCCAGTTGGCGGCCGGTCACGAGTGGTGTCCCCCAGGGCTCGGTTTTGGGGCCACTCCTGTTTAACATCTTTATTGATGGGAAAATTGCTCTTAGTTCAAGTGATTGTTTTCAATACTTTTAACATGAAATTCTTCTGCTGTTGTTTTTAAATGTATATAGTCAAATTAGGAAAGTGAGTATAAGAGCATGATGTAGACACAGAATGATCATAACTTAAAAGAAAGTGACATATTTTTCTGGAAGTGTTTAAAGTCAAAAACTACAAAATCAAAATTTAGAGGATTTTTTGTCTTTGTAGTGTGGACAAAACAGGAATGATGATGAAAACGCCAATAAACCTTCTGGGATTGTAGTGCTACTTTGTCCTGCCAGACACAGAAACATTTCTATACTTCTAATATTTATTTTATTTTATTTTATTTTATTTTATTTTATTTTATTTTATTTTATTTTATTTTATTTTATTTTATTTTATTTTATTTTATTTTATTTTATTTTATTTTATTTTTTTTTAATTTTTATTTTATTTTATTTCTAGGGAACCACTGCACCTCAGGTCGTCCTGATCAAATTGTACTTCACATCATTTCTGTACAATACGCAGTTTTTTTCTTTGGATACTTCAGGAAAACATAAGGAGCCTGAAAATTGATTCTATGAGCTGTGGCCAGGATGCAGCCTTACTGAAAGATTATGAGCAGTAACTTTTCTTGCTAGTAACTATTAAAATTTGTAAACCAGCATTTTAAAGAGCTTGAGTTGAATGGTAATGACTCTAAATGGCTTTTTAAAGATGGTGACAAAAATACTTCAGGTATTTTGCCCTAAGTTCATACCATTCTCTGTCATTAATACAGTAATGATAATAAATATTGCCAGACCTGCAGAAATGGAGCCTGAAAGCTTGTCCATTTTCCCTAAGTGTTTCTGTTGTTCTAATAAACATTTTCCTACAATTCTTGCCTCCCCTGGGTACATACATTGTGATATAACCATGCTGACATAATAAGCACTAACAACAGAAATCAAGTTCAGAGCTACAAAACTTACTGTAGAAGGGAAACAGCTAATGAAATGGTAAGTACTGTCACTATACATGCGTGGGTAAAATGGCTTAAACCCTGTACTGCTTTGAAAAGAGAAGCTTTCTAGTTATTTTTGAATATTCTGATCAGCAGGGGCAATGTAGAGAAGTCTTATTCTGCATCACTGGTTTGCCCCCTGTGTTTGCCATAGCAATGTCAGGGTCCCTGGGAGCATGCTGCTACTTACTTCCAGCTTTCAGGGAGCTGCTGCCCTGCTTCTGGCTTGGAAGGCCCTGAAAGACAAAAAGGGAGAGCAGACAAGTGTGCTTTACCAGGGGTGATTCAAACGATTAAATAGCCTCCTGCTGGCAGTGTTTTCCAGAATACAAAGGGAAGGAAGATTGACAGTCCGTGCCAACATTCAAACCTCATATCATCCCTGCAAGTCGCCAGTGAAATCCTGTTGAGCACACCTTGCCCTGTTAAACTCGGCACACTGAAGTTAATGTCAGCTAACAAGCTGGGAGTTAAACACAGACTTTTACTTTGGACAGTAACTAATTAATATTTGAGGACTGAGATGTTTGGTTTTTAAGTAATTATTATAGCCTACTTCTGCTTGCTCAGGAGGGGGTGAGAAGCCCTAAGCACCTGAAGCAAGGAAGAGTGGAGTTTTTCCACAGTGGCATTTTGCCCAAGACTGCAGAGCTTGGTTGCCCGCCCAGAGCAGATCTTTGTCGGTTCTGGGAGGCAGCAGGACAGCTGCTCCCACCTGCTTCATGAGCCGCCTTCCTTTTCCTGCATATTATTTTCATTTCCACTATTTGCTATTTCCTCTTCTGTTGCTCCCTCTTTGCTCCTTGGTATGAATCAATACACTGCTTGAAGCTAAATATCAACTGAATTGATGAAGACAGGTTATGTCTTCAGGGAGACTTGGGCAGATCAAGCAATGTTTTGCACCTGCAGCCCCACGCAAGTGACTGACTGCTTTGATGGCAGATGCTTTAGTTTGGATATGGATGGAAAGTTTTTTTTAGGAGACACTGGTACTTTACTCAAATTTGCTATACTAGAACTGTCTCAAGGGTTAGGGCACATCTGGGCAGTGTCACCATCTTGTAACTATCACAGTGCCCATGTGCAGATTTTACTCAGAAGTTAAAGTTTCTTCTTCTTTTAATTAGCTGCATCCATCAGGACCTGGGTTGAAGGATCTGATTTTTTCTGCTATAATCAGTTCTTGCTGGAGGAACACAGGAATCCGAGCCCCTTTCCTGTTGGTTATGGACTTCTCCATCAACTTTGAAAATACACGGTTGCAGCTTTAGCGTTACAGAGCATTCTCATTTATCAGCTAATTTCCTAACCCTGACTGACACTGTCAAGAGGAGATCACTGGGGACGCCAAGGGTGGTAGCGTGGGGGACCAGCGCAGAACGCCCTCCGCAGCCTGCTCCCGTGCATCGCTGCCTTTGGCAGCGGCTCACACCAACTGCAAGGGGCATAGGCAAATCTTTGGAAAAGTGTTGCACTGCCTGACTGCTGGGGAAGCTGCTCTTCAACCCACACTCCTTTTCTGGTTGTCTTCTGGGAAATGCCTCATTTCCTCTTCTGCTTCAGGAACAAACAGGGAGAAGCGGTTTCTCCTAAGACCTACCCAAAGAAGCAAAAGCCCTTCCCATCTGGGAGAGCTGAGCCCAATGCACACCTTGATCAGTGCTCCCTCCCAATATAATTGACTCATGGACATGCTGGGAAGTGACTGGGAAATATAAAGGTAACCCAGGATGTACTCAGCTGGAGGAATGATTGATTTTTGCTCTGTGTGTGTGTATGTATATACTTTTTGATGACTTTTTAAATGCTCTGTCCTTGGAGTAAGGGAAAACACGGACTCGGCTCTGTACACACGGAGTCAAGAGAAACCTCTCCTCCAAGGCTCCTCCATGTAACACTACGCCATATATCATCACCACTTTCTCATTTCCTAAGACCCCTATTCCACCTGTCAACACGCGCAGCTTCTCTCTTCGGCAAATCATTCCCCAGTCCTTTGGTGGTCTTGCAGAGCTCAGAGCCAAAGTACAGTTGTTACTTGAGAGTACACTAGGGTTTTACGAGCCTGCTTACCCTGAGGCATAAATGAATTTATACAGACTTTAATATAGATAGGCAGTCATTTCTTTGTGGACCAGTATGAAGAGAACTGAGGCATCCCTCAACTTAAAGATCTTAGCTTTTTTTTTTTTAAGGAAAATTATTACATCTTCGCACCTGGAAGAAAAATCTGGTACCTCCTGCTCTGTTTTTCATATCCTCATGAACATCCTATTGACATCAGGATGTAACAGCCTACGGAGAGACTGATTAAGTGTTCAGAAAAATGAAAACCATAAGTCTAGACTGCAAACTCTTGGATCTGGAAATCAAATGCGTGCATGGATGACTCATTCTTATTTTCCTGAAAGAAAACTGTATGCTTCCTTTTAACTAAGTTTTATGAGTAAAACCCTTCTCGCTGTGTCAACAGCGACTATTTGAAAGATCTTGAAATGTGTCATGTATTGGCAGTATATCCTGAGCAAGAAAATATGCACAAATTCATAAGCACCCTCCTCTGAAACTATTTTTGGCCAAATCTCTCAGAAATCAGTGAAAAACCTGGACAAGACAAGTAAAATGAGACATAGTGTGTCCCAGAGAAAGAAATACCATTCTCCTTTGGCCTTCTGTGTCTTTTTGGCCTAGCTTAAAATCAGCCAGTGAGGTGTTTATGCTGTATGTGATTTGGATAGGCTACAGTTAGACATATACAATGTCTCACACCTCAAACCAACAACCAGAACAACTTTTGTATTTATGAAAGGACCTCTGAATGATTTTTCAGATGCACAAGGTTGGGTTTTTTTTTTAATCATACTAACCTTTATTTTATGTGTTAGAGTGTTTGGACAGCAAGAGGAGTATTTCATTATGTCCCTTTTCAAGAACCATAAATTGCATAGCCTGTCTGCCAAGTATAAGATGCAAGTACTGTGAATTTATTGTCCATTTTCTGGCTCTGGCACTCATCTGTCATGTAAGCATGGGTGAGTCCCTTCATTTTGTGCCTCTCCTCGTCTCCTGTACTCTGCAAGGCAGTGTTTCTTATTACAATGTGTCCACTCCGTAACATAAATTATGTAAACAAATAACACATCACAATAATACACTTAAATGTTATTTCATCCCACTCCAAACAGTCTTATAGCTTGGCCTGCAGATATTAATTTTTCACTGGTGATAATAAAAAAATAATTTGGAGATATATACCTATATAAGCAATTTACCTCCACCATTATAGAAAGTTACTTTCTTGGTAGAGGTTTCCATCCTTTCTTGCCCACCATGCTTATGTCTGCTGTTCTGGAAGGCGCCTGTCCCTGCCCTTGTGCCTTTCTCACAATCAGTCACAGTGTGATGCTACTGCTGGCTTCTTGGTTGTCAGTCAAATTATACCACCACAGACGTCCTAGGTTTTTTTCTTCCATGGTTGATGTAGATAATAAATACTTGCTTGTGTCCTGACCTTGATGCTTCTTCCATTATGCTGTGAAGATAATGGGATGATGTCCAGTCTCTGTTAAGGCATAAGTTGTAACTAGTAACATATTCATAGGTAATGCCTTAAATAATATAATCTATTATCAGGAAAACCTTTGATTACCAGAACAGAGGCCATGATTTAGGCTCTAGATTGAATAAAGAAGGAGGATAAAGTGCAGAACACTATGTTAGCGATCAGTGTATGAAGATCTTTATTGCTGGGTAAAAGACTGGTGCATATTGAACTGGTCAGCATTCAAGAAGCTCCAGTTTCAGCAGCAGAACTGTAGGAAATAACATCAGCATGGCAGTGATCGGGCTTAGTTCTACTTGGCTTGTCCAAAATGTTCTCATTAATTGAAGACAGAATGGTATGAATTTTGTTATGATTGGTAAATGGGTATCCAAACCCAACAAGTTGTCAAAAAACTTGAGACTGGGACTTATTTTAATAACCTTAAGATTTATGCTTCTGAAATAACAGGAAAATTCTTAAACATGCTTTCCTCTTCTCAGAAGTAACTGCTCTGTTTTGTCTGGATTCACCCTAAGATTATTATTTTTCATCTTGATATTGTTTTCAGCAAGAGGCTGGAGAGGCAGCGCTGTTCTCCACAGGATGCAGAGGAGATGGGAACTGAAGGCCGCTATTTGCTTCAGGGTCTCACCTGGTTTGTCTCAGAGTCTCGCAGCACCTCCCACACCCCAGACTGGATGTGGGACTTCAAATGATGCTACACATCTGAAAGTAGAAAGATTTGTGAAGAGCTGATATAGACAAGGGATAAAAATATGGCAATAGCCGTTTTGCAGTAAGGGTCATTATAATGGAGATGAACTGCAGGTCATGCCCACCTGCTCCGCCACCTTTCAGTAGTGCAGATAACTGCATGCTCCTCCTGTTCTGTTCAGTGCTTTGAGGCAAAACAGGTCTTTCTGCTGCTGTTGTCACTGCTTGAAGGGCAGATAAGAGGTTTGGAGGCATGCCTGTAGGAAGCTATTAAAGCAGTTCTGGCCTCCACACTCACTAGGCAGATGAGTTTACCTTAAGGCACATGTGGAGCCTGAAGGCACATCTGGATATGGAAGAGCTTCCCCAAACAACTTTCTACATTTAGCCTCAGAGGAAGAACTTGAGCCGTCTCGGAGCATTTCTGTTTAGTTCTACATGGTTCTCTGGAGAGAGTAATACTTGTAGTGAACACTACCAAATGGGCATTTCCCCTTCTCAGCAGGGAGGGAAGGAGCAAATGTTACGTCTGTACTAAGCTCTAGACAGAGAGGCACACATATTGTAGCCCTTCACAGGGATCTGAGGGAAGATTCTGAGTTACCTCGCAAAACTGGAAAAACATTCTTGGTCATAACTCCAATATATTCTGCTATAACCAGATTTGGTCCTAAGCTGTTATTGCTCTACATCTCCCTTATTTGATGTGGGTGGGACAAGCAGTGAGAAAGTGGCAATTGCTCTTTCTTTGGATTGATGCTAACGTCTTCCTCCAATATTTGTAGTTTATTACAATTTGTATCTTCTTTTTACTGGTCTGTCAGTTTGAGGTGATGGCTGGAAATGAATAACCATTTTCCTGCTTTGCATTACCACTTCATCCTCAGCTTTAAGAGGATTCTCTCCCTTTCATGTTTAGATCTGGTATTACATTTTCTGCTTTATTCATCCTTAAAAGACCAGAAGCCTTTTCCCCTGGCTTTTTAATTTATTTAGAAAAAGCACATTAATTAAACAGATACATTTGGTTGGTTGAAGGTTATGCATGTTATTTATTTAGCTGGAGGTTTATCTGGCTGTCAGAATAACTCACAAAATTTGATAACAATGCTGGTCAACCAATGTGACCTTCAACAGGACCACCTGTGGCGGACCTCATGAGCCAGCCGGTAGCTCTTATGTCTGCCTTTTCTGGCATGATTTTATATGCTACTGCACCTCAGGCACACAGTATGTAACTTCTGTCAAGCCTTCAAGGGACCAGCAGTATGATTCAGAAAGTGCAGATAAACATAGAAGATATGACTCAGAGATGCCCATGTTACCTCTTCTTCTAAGGTTTCTAGGGCTGTAAGCAAGAGAGGACTGGAACAACCAGACGATCAATTTATGGAACACTGAAAAGGTCAAGATATTGTAATATGCTGTGTTACACTGGATACATGGGATATTAAAATTCATATGCTTCATTCCTAGGAAAATAATTGCACTGGCACAAATAGAGAAGCACAGACTTCCACCCTGGTCACACAAACAAATGGATCTACTTCAGTTACACACCCTGAGAGACACATTCTTGTGTGATCCTCTTTGGAGGTTGTATTAAGGTTTAGTTGTTCTGCTCGAGCAGATAAACTGATAACAGTTTGGGATGGAAATCTTCCTTCTTTCCTTCTCATAAATTAAATGATGAGGAAACATTAAGGGTCAGATCAATGTCTGCTAACCTTTTAACTTGAGCAGTTGATGCAACAATGTCAGGACCCTCTGTTAGGACCTCTTTACATCTTATTTTGTTTCCTTTCTGATCCTCAGTTTGCACTTTATATTCCATTTGATTTATGGGGGTGAGGAATTCTGCCATTGACTATTGGCTTTATTGTGACAAGTCTTCTTCATTAATTTGGTATACAGACCTCCAGAAATTTAGCTAGGAGCCATTTTGATATAAGAGGAAGACCGGGTTTCTGGTCTATATATCCCTTACAGGCTTTTGAGAAAACATCCTTCCTCCCAGGCTGTGATTTCTAAATCTCTGGTCATCATTGTATCTCTAAGTGACTCTAAGTTATGCACATAATTTTTAAACCCATGCCCAAATCTGGACCTACTGTTACAGCTGAGGATGCAGCTGGAACACGTGGAGCAGAAAGACAATTATACGTATCTTATGGAAAATACTCTTGTCTGTACACCTCTCTTAGCGTTTGCTTATACTAAACACTAAAGACCACAAACCTCTATATGCAGCAGAACGTGACCATTTAGAAGGGAAATAAATTCAGTAGCTATTCTAGAGAGAGAATCCAGTCATAACTGCAGGAGAAATGAGGAAGGTGATGTCTGCCATTTGTCTCCAGTTACAGAAAGAAATAAGACCTGCCCCAAATTAAAGGAGAAACTGTTGTCCTCTTTCATTGTAATTACAAATAAACACAGCTGAAAGAGGTGGATGAAGTGAGGAGAAGGCTTTGCTCCCTGATAAGCTGAGAAAGTTGAAACAACAAGGGCTTAAAATAATTCAGAGTCACACTGCTAACAAATTGTTCACTTTCCAAATTGAATGTTATGTTAATGATTGATGATATGTCCATGTATACCAAAGGGGATGTCCTCCATGTATAGCCTGCTAGAAGTCACTCTTGGAAAGCATTTTGTTCTTCACCAGTACCCTGAACCTCCTTTGCCATATGAGTAATCCTTAGTGTCTCTTGCTGCTACCACTATTTCAAGTCCCATCTCATTGTTTGGGTGGCAGAAATCTCACACCAAATGCCCACGGTCTAGACCAGCGCCCACATCTTCTTGTTTATTCATGTTTCATCAATACATGAGTCATGGTTATTTGTTGTGGATTACCACCACTGACTGTAGATAGCTTTGCCTCCATCCAGGACTGAGCTTTTGCAATGGGGTAAAGCACTTCTTACAGCATGAGTGCCAGAAACACCACAGGATGAACACTTGTTGGAATTATAGGGTATTCCATAATCCTCTTCTAATTGTGGTCACATTTCAAGAGATGTTAAAATATCTAAAGAGATGGTCTTACACATCATACAGGTTGGGGCAAAAGAACTGTGCTCAGAAACGTTTGCTGGAATACTAGAGTTAAAAATACAGAAAATCAGAAGAGATCTAAGTCATGTGAGACTGAAGAACTGAAGGATTAATAAAGCAAGTAAAACCATGTCCACGTCTCCCCAAGACATTTTCTGATATCCATGGCAGACTGGTGAAT
This sequence comes from Strix uralensis, assembly GCF_047716275.1. Lineage (NCBI taxonomy): Eukaryota > Metazoa > Chordata > Aves > Strigiformes > Strigidae > Strix > Strix uralensis. The sequence continues at coordinate 43,775,874 of NC_133976.1, forward strand.
TTGACAGAAACATATTTATGTTTGCCAGGCAGATCCAGTTACAGAAAAAAAAATCTGTTTGCCCACGAAAACTCTGTTTTCAGTAAGAAAGATATAGAAGCTCATTTCTAATGTATATAAGCTCTCCTGTAAACATTACAAAATCACTATTCAGGGTACTTTTCTCTGTGTTACAGGAAGCATATATTTTGTAATGCTTTCTTATTGCTATACTTGTGATAGAACTGTTTTGCAACATTATTTAAACTTAAATAATTTGGTTTTCTTCTGGTTTATGTTTAGAAGTTTGGGGGTGGGTTTTTTTTGGCATTTGGAAGCAAGTCACCTAAAGAGCATTTTCTGTGCCATCTGAGGTTGAAAGTAACAGCATGGAGTCAGAGAAGGCCATTCACCAGCCAATTTGTATCCCCAGTTGGGTATCCCTTCAGTTGAATGCAGCTGGTATAAAACATACAGAGTCTGGGGCTAACAGAAACAGCAGAAATCAAGAAAGTGAATTTTCTAGAAATGCTTAAACTATTAAAAGAGTTGAAGAAGCTGTGAATTTGGCTCAGGGGACTGGAGAGCTTTTACCTTTTTCAGAGTCAGATTGTAACTGATGATACAAGAGGAACTGGATGTTTCACCCACTTTTTCCTGTGAAAAGACTGGTTTTAGATACTTCTAATATTGCCCATTTCTGATCATTCAGGTTGTCTTGCAGCCATGGTATGATAAAAACAAAATTGTTATATATGAAAATGACACTCAGAAAAAAAGATGCAGCTTTACCAGTATTGAAGTTTGTTGTGCTCTTTCCTTTGAATAGCTCCAGTTTTAGAGCAGGTATTTGAAAATTAGTAGTGAAGTAATCAGAGATACGTCCCTCACCATTCTATAGAAACCTCTCCACTTTGGGTCATTTTATAAGTCCCAGCTGCTCAGTAGAGTGCCTTTGTTGTTAACAGCTAAGAGTGAGGGCACTGAAGACTCTGTCTTCACTGAGAAAACCCATTTCCAAATTTGCTCAAGCTATTAGATTTTGAAAATTCACATTTGCACAGATGCTGCAGGGATGCCTTGCATTTTAGCAGCTCTGTTTCCCGAGGACTCAGTCTTCACCGGGTGCTCCTGAGCACCTCGCACCTCCGCAGGCTGACAGCCAGGCTGTGCCTTCCCCAACAGGGCATGATGACCCCAGCTATGCAGGGCTCCAAGTCCAAGGTCAGCGTTTCACTGTGGCTCTGCTCCAAGGTGATTCCAGTGTTGGAAATTAAGGAGGGAGCCTTCCTCTCCTGTGTTCTAACTCCCTAACTGCTACTTATTGATGACTGCACTAGGCATACACTAGGCTTAGGCATAAGTGGCTGAATTAAGAGAGGAAGACAATTTAAATTGTGCCATTTCCTAATTCTGGAGTGCTTGATTTCACAGTGTTCTTTTAACATAGATATGTGTGTGTATCTGTGTGTGTATATGTGTGTGTACATGTAAACAGGGGATCAATATATATGATTTGCTTCCAGTGAGGATTATAACCTTTTGGAGATCATTCCTTGAGACTTAAGGAAAGAGCTATGGGTCTTGCACATGTCCTGGAGTGGAGAGAGTGATAAGACATGCCAATATGGCCAGGAAATCCCCAGAATACAGAAGCTGTATCAGTATGCTAACAGAAATCTGGAGACTATTGCAACTAGTTTTTTTGCAATGAGAGACACTGTTCCTCTCTCTACTTTTCTTCCACACCACCCATGCTGAAGTCTTGTGAATTTGTCTATACCTGGTGTCACAACAGAACAGTGGAAGTCATTTATCAGGTTATGTCACCTCCTGTGAGTTGTCCCTGCCACCTGAAAGCAAGAGTGCTTTGGCCTCAAGTTCATTTGTGTCCTTGTAGATAACGTGGCCATACTAGTGGACAGTGACTCCAGTATCACACTGAAGAATGGGCCATACTTTCATTTGGGAAATACAGCCACTAACCAGTGATATCAACAGTGTTTCAGAAAACTTTATAACAAGTCCCACTTATGAAAAAAAATGCAGAAAAATCTCTTACATGAGCCAGTGATGCAGAAAGCAGGAGGCTGTCAAAGCCTGGAAAGAGGGCAGTTCTTACCAGGAGGTTGCACTTAAATGAAAGAGGGGTAGGACAATCCAAACAACAAACAGATGATCTGAAATGGCTTATCAAGAAACCAGAGCAACCTCTAGTTTTCATTTTCCTGATAGAGACAGGATTTTCCAATTCTTGAGAAAGATACCTCTTTTCTTCTTTTTTTTTTAAAGAGTTTGGGCTTTTCCTTGAAGTGCGTTCAGGGTGTTACCTCTCCTAAACATGTTGTGCCCATGGTTTTGCGATGCATGTGCAGATTCACCCAGGCTTTCTCCTCCTGCTGTACACACCGTCCCATGGGGATGCAGCCTGGAGCTCAGAATGGTGGCTTTGGAGCGCAGTGGCCCACTGCACCACCAGCACCTGTTGTCCCACCTATCCTGCAGCTTCCACTGGTGCTGGCCTTGTCCCACTGAGGCAGGAAGGGACTGGGACATTGAGTCGCTGCTCTGGGAGCTTGGCCTTGCACTGGGCTCAGCACGATGACAAACTGGAAAACATGAGGGAACCTTTCAGCTCATGATGGCAAGAAAGGTGTGTTGTCACGGTGCCTGAGGAAAGGTGGGCAGGCAGGAAAAGGTCTTATGAGAAGCCACAGCAGGCATCTGGGGGAATGTAAAATTAAAGTGCAAAGGCACCAAAGGACTTCTGGTATTTGTAGATCAGGAAAGAGTTGTGTAAATGTCAGTTACTTGTCCCATCCAGGTGTCCGAGTATTTTTTGCAGAGTGAAGCCGCAGAACCCCCCAAAGGTTCACCTGCTAGGTGTGAAATTCCTGAGCTTTGCTAGATTATTCACATTTAAATCATTTTTCAGATATTAAAGGTTCAGTTGTAATTTTCCATTTGGACATGCAAATATATGATGTGTATGACATCAGAATACAGTGCTTTCCATGCTGAGTAAAAAAGGTTTTTGCATACACCAGGAAATACAGAGAATATGCAGCATGGATGAGTTAACATTTTGAGAGAAACAGTAGTGTTTGGAGACTTCAAACTTTTTATTATTGCTGTAACAATCAACTTCTACTTTTAATACAGCATCCTCTTGGGATGAAGAAGCGTACTCTTTTGCTATCACTTGACTCCAGAGTCTTATAAACAAGTTTTTGTCTGAGATGGGGATTTAGCACACAAAAGGTGCTGATGTATTTGACTAGCAACGTTGTATAAATCTTTATGGCTGGTAGGATACCCCTTTAGTTTTGTGGTGAGGTCACATGTCATATGGTGGTGTAATTTTGAAAGGACTGAAAGTCCGCAGTCCAGAGGGATAATACATTATTTTGGCTTTGTAAGCTTGTCATAGTTTGGTCATTCCACCTCCATGAACATAGCTAAGATAACTGATCTCATTTAAATACACAAGCCAAGATACTGCAATTTCAAATTACTGTATCACCGCAGTTATCCTAAATACCACTGAAATAAACTTACATTTAATCTCACATAAATGACATCAACACACTTGTTTATATCTCATGTAGAAAAGAACTACAATGTATCTAATGTGCTTTGGTTTTTTTCAAAATTTTGCAAATTAATTCACGGACATCTTGAGAATACCTAAACTAAAACTTCTCAGGTTGTCAGATAAGGAATCCTGAAGTTTTATATATTAAACCTACGCAGTTTATTCTAAAGCTGTCTGTGAATCACCTTTTTAGTCTTCACCATGCTTTGTTAGTCATGTGTTTCGCAATAAAAGAAAAAAAATAGACAATTGATTAGATATTCTCTCTGCAAAACTGTGAAAGTCATTGCAGGAAATCCTCGCTAATAAGTAAACTGTTTCAAGATACTTTGCTCTGGAATATCACTTCCTAGAGGACTAGAGGACTGGTTACTGTTGCACTGTCAGACACAGGCTCCTAAAAGTGCTTGACATGTAAGACCAAGTGGTTGAGCCTAAGAAGCATTCTGGTAGGAATATTGCAAGTTATAGTGGTATTTGGAAAACTTGACTCCTAGACAACGTGGCTGTCAATTCCTGCCCTTTGGTCAGCCCTTTTAAATAGCCTTTCTTATTTCTTAACACTAAGCTCTCGCTAGGCTGCTCGCTGCATTCCTACCAGAATGAAACAGAGTGGATTCTGACCATAGTTTACAAAGCACAGAATGGGACACCTGAGGCTGCCTTTTTTACCTCTCACTTTCTTAAATAGAAATGGCTAGCTGAAATGCCAGGAATTACTTGGAATGGGGAAATACCACACAGCTCAGTAGGAGAGGTTGTTTCTTTTTTGTTGTTGTTGTTGTTGTTGTTTTGTTGTTTTGTTTTTTTTTTTCCCTCCTGCATCCAAACATGCCTCCACTAGCTCATTCCCTCACCTCAAACCCCACAGACAATTTAGGATCTGCTGGAAAGTACAGTTTCAGCTGCAGCTATGTCAACAAGCAGTGCTGAATATTTGTGCAAAACAAAGACCTGTGAGGCCTAACTGGCTGATAGTCTGGAAGAGGAAGGTTTTTCAAAGACCCACAGGTGTCATGGGGGCCACTAACTGCAAACCATCTTCCTTAAACCTACCACTTGCAAAGTGTTCTTCCTCCTCTAGCTCTTACAGGAAGAACAGAGAGAAGAAATACACATTTTAACTCCAGGGGAGGTATTCAGAAGCTTTTGGACTTAGATGTTACTCACTGGTCTTTTTCTTCTCTCCCTCCTCCCACTTTTGACTTCCTTTCTTCTGCAATAGCATAGGGCTTCTTTTCTTCATAGGTGTTTAAGGTAATCATCTGAGGAATTTTTTCTCCACATTTCTCCTTTCTGGGAGATGGAGCACATAGGGTGTTAGTCTGCAACAACAGAGCAAAGATTGGGTTCCCCTGTGCTCTGCAGGCAGACACTTTCTAGAGCTGGAATAACTTAGAAGCCACATCCCCCATCAGCAGAAATTTGTGGAGTGTATTCCGTGTGGGCAAAAACTATCCCTTTGGTGGTAGATCCTGAATCAGCCATGGCCCTGACGCTGCTGGAGCAGAGAGGGGGCTTGTGGCGGGAAGTGGCTCACACACGGGGAGGGACAGAGCAGAGCAGCATGTGAGGGGTGATGGTGGAGACTGGGTAAGGCAGAGCGAAGTGGTGGCAAGGGCTGCCACTCTGTCCACCCTCTCACGCCAAAGTCCACTTGTGCCTGTGAGCAGCAGCTGTTGGCACAGCTCTGTCCATAGTCGGGCTTCAAATGGGTCCAGCTGCCAGCCGTCAGGCTGCCGGGGAGTGCTGCAGGCCAAGCTCGCTTGTCAGGACGGGTGGGCTTGACAAACACTTCAGATTATGAATAAGGCACACAGGGAGGATGATCTGTTTCAGAACTGTTCCTTGTCTTTTTTGAGTCTTTTAATTGCCGTTCAAAATTATAGGTGCCGGGCTGGAGGGGGGAGGGGTTAGGAAGTTTTCATCCCCCCCTCATGCCATGCATTTTATGCCCTTTCTTCCCTTTTGTCTGTCCTCACTGGCTACATTACAAGCTCTCAGAGGCCCGGGCTGCCTCTTCTTATCCGTGTCTGCGTACAGCGCTCATTGCAACCGAGCCCTGTTGAGGCCTTTGGATCCTGCTGTTCCGCGTACAAGAATAATGCAGAACGCCTAAGGCTGCGCACAGCCAACACTTCGCTCCCTCTCCCCCCGTGCCCCTGCGGATGCCCGTATTTCAGCGCATCCCCCCCGGCCCCCGCGGGAAACTTTTGGTTAAAAAGGTACACCCAGCCGGCCCTCGGCGGCGGGGGCAGCGGCGCCCGGCGAGCACGGCCCCTTTAAATTCCAGCTGTGCGGCGGGGGGCAGCACCGCTGGCGGCGCGGCGCGGCGCGGGGCTGGGGCCGGGGCCGGCTGCCGGTGCGCGGCGGCGGAGAGCAGCCCGCGGCCGGCGCGGGGAGCGCAGCCCTGCGCCCGGGGGAGGCAGCGGCTGCCGGCGCCGCGGTCCCTCGCGGGGGCGGAGAGGATGAGGGTGGCTTCTGGCTTTTTTTTTTGCCTCCTCGCGATGATTTCCATAGTAACCTGATCGAGCGGTGCAATTTCGGAAACTGGGGTGGCTTTATTATAATTATTTCCCCCCCCCATTTTTTTTTTTTCTCCTCTTCTCCTCTCCCCCCGCTCCCCGAGGAGTGCCAGCCGGCAGGTAAGGTGCCCCGACCCCGCGGGGGTATTTCCACGCCGCCGAACTTCCCCGGGCGGCAGCGGCGAGGCGCGGGGTCCTGTCCGGGGGGCTCCGCCGCCCGCGGCCGGGAGCGGCAGCCCGGGGCCGGGGCCGCGGCCGCAGCCCCGCCGACTGCCGGGGGGGCGGTACGTCGGGGCGGGGTGCTGCGGTACCGGGGAGCCCGGCGAGGGGGTTACCCCCCGGGGAGACCGCCGCGAGCTCTTCCTACCCTCTTTGTTTGCTTGTTCCCAGAGAGGGTTTTATTCTTCCCTTTGTTTCTCCCTCCTTTTCTTCTCCCCCCCCCCCTCCCCTCCCATCCCTCCCCTGCCTGGTTTGTTTCCTTGATCATCTTTCCTTCCTCCTCCCTTTTGTGAGGGTGAGAAATCGCACACACTTTACCTTAAAATCTGCGGTGAGCGAGGACGCAGCCACCCGGCCACCCGTTCCCGGCGCGGCCGGTACCGGCCGCATCTCCGCGCTTCCCCTACCCCCGGCCGTGCCCCCGCCCGGAGCGCTCCGCAGCCCCCCGCAGCCCCGCGCTGAGGCGGGCAGGGGACAGCCCTCGCCGTCGCGTCGGAAAGGAGAGGGGCCAGAGTAGCCCAAAGCATCCCCCAGTTGGGTGCCGTGGTCTGCCCCCCCCACCCGGGGCGGGGGGGGGAAGCATATCGTGGAAACCTGTGAGCAGGTTAGTCTAGAAGCTTCTCCCTCCATGACCCACTCCTTGCCCACCCGCCTGGGCCCATCAGAGAACTTGAGGATGAGGGATGCATCTTCTTGCTGCTCCCTTGGCGTTGGGTTGGCAACAGCACTGATGGCCCCATGGGTCCTGAGCTGCCCCCCAGCCCCATCCCTGCTCCACAGCCTCCTCACGCTGCAGTACACTGTCTCCCCACCCAGGTGGGCTGCGCGGGGAAGGCCCCGGCAGGCTTGGGCTGGGTGATGAGGACTTCTTCCAATTGCTGTCATACTCGGTTGGTAGTGCCGTTGCTACTGCCAGGTGGTAGTCGTTCGCCAGGCAGGTCTCTGCTAAAACTTACTGTTGCTTGCTGTCTTCCCTGGCCCTCTGGGTTTCATCCCTAGATGGTGTTTTTGAATGTGACTCAGTTTGGGGTGGGGGGTGTGTGTCATTTTTTATAGCGGTTTGACTGAGTGCAATGAATAGATGAGTCTGGTCAAGGCTTTTTGTTTCTGTCACAAGTGATCAATAATCATCTGGTGGTAAGATGATCTTATTACAGAAAAAGCCAAAGTGCACACTGAGAACAGCTGAAATACAAGGTCAATAACTCTTGGGTTATCAACGTTAAAACTGCTTTGCATATTTGAAGATGACGTATTCCTTTCAAAGTAAAGGCAACTTCAAGCTTTTGATGAGCTTTATTTTCAGTGTAAATAATTAAGCATACAGTTAACAGAGGAAACCAGCCTTGCTTTGGAGAATATTACCCATCCTAAAACATCCCTGGACCTTTTTTAACCTTTTTCTTTAGTCAAGGTGGACGAGGATCGCAGTCCTCTTAGGTGAGGAGTTTTTGTAGTTCCCAATACAAAGGTTGGTTTGTTCCTAGTGCCCGGCAACTGCTACAGGCTTCCCAGACACAAAAGAAAGGCGTAGTCTGTGGCCTGAAGATCGTGCATGCTAAAAAGGCAGTCAGCTGGAGGGTAAAGCAGATCAACAACCAGCTCCACCGCCACCTAATAAATAGCTTCATTCTGGGAAATGTAACAGTTCAGTGAGACAAGTAATTGGTGCAGAGGTGCTGGTGGCTCAGGGAGGACCACTGTAACCCTCGGGTCGAGCCTTCGGTGGTGGCGGTATGGGGAGCTGGAGCTGCAAGAGGGGAAGCCCGGACCGGAGGAGGCACCGGGGGCAGGTGAGGCAACCTTTCCCAGAGAAGGAGTCGGATACAGCGCCGAAGCAGGGGAATACAACATGAAAAGGGAGCAGGGCAGATAATCAGCAGGGGAAGAGGTTATGCGGGGACTCGGAGCCTAACGTAAAAAGCTTGAAGTAATGAGTTTAATCTACGAAATCTAGTTCTTAAATTGTATGTGCTTGCCAATTAGCTAACCATTCTGCAAATCAGAATGGAATTCAGATCGTATCTTTGTAAATGTATTGACTCTGAAGTGCTGCAAGGAAAAAAAATCTTTCCTCTTTCCCCTACTGTGGGCTTTAAATATGAACAAAAATCAGATCTGAGAATTGAGGAACCTTTTAATATACTCACTTTCCTGAGTTCACATTCTATCTAGCCTAGACTCCCACAGTTAAAATCAAAAACCCCTATGGTAATATGACTTTAGGGGGCCAAATTCAGAGCAGTCATAGGGCATTTTCACCAGTGAACATTGCAGTGCATTGTGAGGAGAGGTCACCATCAGTTGCAGTGTGGATTAAAGTGCAGGAGATGTGTAGCTGTTACCTTGCAGGGAGCATGCATCCCACTATACAAAACACCTACAGTATAATGAGGGTGCCTATAGCCCTCTTGGGCTCCTCTGATGAGCACTTCGATGTTACATGTATCTAAAAAAGAGTTGCAGCATAACCTTTATTCTCTTGTATTCAAGAGTATGTTCATGTATGTATGTATTAGTTTATGTGTGTGTCATAACAGTTTTCAAAATGGCTGAATGATATTGATCCAATTACAAATTCTATGATACAATAACTGACATTAATTTAAATTTCAGCTTAAGAGAATTGTAAAAATAATGTCAGTTTTACATCACTTAAGCAGCTATCTGTGCTAATTCATAGGAACTGACAGAATCCTTCATAAAGCATTGTTTCACGCAGATTTGACAGGTGTGGATTTACGAAAAGTAGGGAGGAATCAATGCCAGAAATGGCCACCAAGATCAGCACCCTGGGCAAGAATATTTACAGCTGTATTCTGGAGTCTGGGAATGTTTGTTTTAAATGGCTAGCATTAATGTGGTTTATACTACAGAGGACCAAAAATTCATTATGTTTGCTTGGTAGCACAGGGATGAAATAATACAGAATTTCTAATTTTCTTAGAGAAGTGTTATCTAATTCATGCTAAATTTTGCAGTTAAGCTCCACATTGAGATGGATCAGAGGTGTATGGCTGGGAGATGTGTAGGGTTTTTTTTTAATAGGGAATCTAATTTGCACTGATGCATGTGCATTTTTTTGTACTAGCCGCCTGTGGTATCGCCTGCACGTGTTGATGAAGCAGTCTGCCTGAGAGCTTTTAGAATTTGCATGTACAGAACTGGTTTGTTTATATGTAGATCAGTTATTACTGCAAAGGTAAGTGCATGCATGGAAAGTTGTTACCACAGATAGATGCTGGCTTCTGAGAACTGGGTCCACTCTCTTTAAGATTTAAGAACTTTCATGTATGATGTCAGGGAAACAAGCAAGTTTGGGGACAAAAATACTACTGTGTTTTTGATTATGTTCTGCATCCAGCTTATGCTAGTCAGTATAATATACATTGCAAGGACCCAACACTATGCTTGCCATGAAAATACTTGGGATTTTGTCAGTGTAAAATCAGAGCCTTACCCAGATGCTCAGCATTTGCCTGACAATCATTATAAGAGATACTATGGTAAAACTTTCCTGCAGAAACGCATTGTAGAAAGATGTAATATGTAATGGTAATTGTATGTTTTGCTTTTAATCTTCTTTAACATTTCTTTTCTACTCTTGAAAATGACTGCATACAAATAGCACCTCTTTACTCAGTTGTTTTTTCCCGCTCTTCCATCTATATTTAGAATTGTATCCATTTAACTGAGTGGCAAATGTGATGTCTTTCTTCTGTTAACCCAACAAAAACAGACAGGGTAATGGGAGTGTGAGCTGGCCTCTCTTCTCAACTGGACATTAGCAGACCAGGATTTGGCTTTGAGTCCCATCTCTGAGCAACCCCCAAGGCTCACTGGTCCTGGTGCCCTGTCCTTTCAGTCCTCTGGAGTTGCACTCTCTTGAAGCGTCACAGAAATCCTATGCAGGCCAGGAGCGTTTAAAAAGCTGGTCCTTATTCTGATGGAGCGTCTTGGTCCTCGCTGGCTGCTCAGAGCACTGCTTCACGTGGTTGTTTGCACACAAATCAGGTGTCCTTCGGGGAGCTCAGTGTTGGATGGTGCAAGCACTAGCGCTCCCTTTTATGTAGCTATGTACCAGCAAGTCAGGAAAATGTATGTAAAAGTGGCTTCTTCCAGGGATTTGTGTGAAATGGAGCCAGCTGATCCTAAGGCCTGATGAGTTTTAACTCTGTTAACTTCAGTAGAAGGAGAAGATGTTCAGTCTTTCAAGAATAGGCCAGTAAATGTCACTTATTGCAGTGACTGATTCACAGTATTTGTGTTTAGGTGGAGTCTAGAGAACTCCGACAGGCTCATGGCTCCATAGAGCAAATGTATTCCACATCCAGACACTTAAGTCAATAGGCAAATGAGACAGCAATGTCCTTTGAGACTAATTCCAAGAGACAGAATAGGAATGTGAGTAAGAAAAATAAGGTCATGCCATTATGTCTATTGGTATGTTGATGACTTTCCATCTCTGAACTTCATTTAAAAAATAATAATTATACTCTATCACAATATAGTCATCACTGGCTGGTTTACTTCTACACATCACACTGTAGCAGTGGGTGCTAAGCTGGAATTTGAAACAGAGGTGGTCCCAGTTCATGCTTGGAGAGTAGTCCACTGATGATACCTTTTAGATGGAAATACTGAAAATAATTGCGTAGTAACTGAAAGCTGGTGAAGTAATAGTGTTAGTAGAGAAAGTGGAGATTTATACTGAACCAGACAAACGTGCGTAAAGTTAAAAAAAGCCTAAGAGCTATTAAAGATCATAAGAAAGAATGCTTGACTGAGAGCTGACAGAAATAGAAAGTTGTTGTTACACCAGATTTTAATGAATCTTCTGTCAGTGACAAATAGAAAACTTGAGATTTTTTGGTTATTCAGAACCTTGCTCATAGAGAAATAAAATATAATCCTAGATTCCTTTTAAGTGGGATATCTTGCAGTATTCTAAATAATTTGATTTGGAGGCAAAACGTATCAAATGTGTTTACATGTCATAAAACCAACATGAGATATTTTTCATATTAGATTTATTACATATATGCCTTCTTCTATGTGGAAAAATTAGATGAATGCACTGCTTCTCTCTGTGTTATTGGCATTTTCGTTGGCAAGATGATGGATGCTGTTTGAAACAAAATGGTTTGCTGAAGACTAGGAGAATCATTGTTTTAGGTTTGGGAAGAAATGTCTTCCACAAGGAAGATGGTACAATCTGTAAATGAAGCATTAATCAAGTTTACAGCTACAAATCTGAAATTATGGTGCATTTACCTTTTTCAGGAATAGTTACTGTATTGAAGGGTCTGTTTTGCTCATATTTGGCTATTTTTCACAATGATGTCAATTACCTCATACAGTGAAATGTTACTTTTTCTCAAGTGTATATGTAACATCTACCTTTTTTTGGCCAGCAGGCTCAGTTCCACCTGGTTTTTAGAGGTGCATGTCTGCCTCCGCTTTATATAACATCCAGTTAGTTGGAAAAATTGATCCTAGGTAACATGGCAGTTTGGAAGAGCATGATGAAAACAAAATTGTTTAATAGTTCATTATGAAAAATTCTGTTTACTGCAGATGAACAGGTTTTATGGTAAAACTCCAGCTGGACTATAAAATTTCTGTCTTTGGTCTTTGGACTATGTCCTATTGCACCATTATTAAGCCATAAAAATTAGTAAAGCAGGGGGAAATACATTAAATTGGCAATATTTAAAATAACCTTGACAAAGCAGCAGTTAGAAGTTGTGGAAGGAACAGCTGATGAATTTTCAGAAGAACCTAAGATAAGGGTTGCTATGATCTATTTAAGGACACTGCAAATTCATGAAGCATCGCTCTTCTGGAAGTAGCAAATACAAATATCCTTACAGAAAGTCTTAACTTGCAACAGACAAAGCTGATTAGTCATCCAAGCCACCAAAATAGTTAAAGCAAGAGTCAATATATCTTGGAATATACACTGGAGAATTGCTTTAGTTATTTAAAAGCATTTCAATATGCATAAGGCACTCAGTTACACTACAAACTATTAGGCAATGTAAGACTCCAGTAAAATCACTATTACTTAATTTCGAAGTTTTATCTGCATGCCACAAACTGCTGTAGAGCTCATATATTGTGGGGCATGATTTCTTTAAGAAAAAGAAATCTTAAAGAAATTTTCTTTCCTTCTCTGAGGAAGCTGGAAAATATAAGTCTGAAGAACATAAGAAGAGGGTAACTTTGCATGTAGGAATTGCCTCAGTAAGACTGAGCAAAAGTGAAAGAAAGTGGAGTACACTACATCAGCACTGACGTACAGTGCATTTTCAAAGTGCTTGTTTTGGGATGCAGGCTGCTTATGAAGGGAAAAGGAGGGACCAATTCTGAGGTAATAAGTGAACTAGACCATTACTATTGAGGGTCTGGGAGGAATTTGTTTTTCTTCTGTGCTAGAAAACACTGTTTATGTAACATGTCCTTTCTCTTGAGTATCAAAGCAGTCCAGTGGTTCTGGGTCACCGTGATGCAGAGGTAATGAAGGCAAACCTTCAGACACTGTCACAACATTCTCATTATTTTGGCAGTGCATTAGAGATAATTTCAGCAATGAGGCAAAGCAGGTCTGCGTTGATAAGCAGGTTTCAAGCTGGATAGCCGGGTAGAAATAAACAGTCCCAAGTGGTCATATACCAGTTTAAAACCACCCTGCTGAGATTTTTATTGTTTGCAGAATACAGTGCCCAGATTATGAATGACTTCTAAATAAAAGCAATGGCTGTTTAGCTTTTTTTCCTTCCTCCCTCCCTCTGCCCAACACTAATCCTCCTAGAAGTTATGCTAAGGCACATGGAAGACAGGGAGGCAATTTGAGACAACCAGCATGGCTTCATCAAGGGCAAGTCTTGCCTGACCAACCTAGTGGGCTTCTATGATGGAGTGACTACATCAGTAGACAAGGGAAGAGCTGTGAATGTCATCTATCTGGACTTCTGTAAGGCCTTTGACATTGTCCCCCACAACATATTTCTCTCTAAATTGGAGAGATATGGATTTGATGGATGGACTGTTTGGCGGATGAGGAATTGGTTGGATGATCGCATCCAGAAGGCAGTGGTCAACAGCTCAATGTCTAGATGGAGATCAGTGAAGTGTGATGTCCCTCGGGGATCTGTATTAGGACCACTGATCTTCATCAATGACATAGATAATAGGATCGAGTGCACCCTCAGCAAGTTTGCAGATGACGCCAAGCTGAGTGGTGCTGCTGACATGCCTGAGGGACAGGATATCATCCAGAGAGACCTGGACAGGCTTGAGAAGTGGACCCATGTGAACTTCACGATGTTCAACAAGGCCAAGTGCAAGGTCCTGCACCTGGATCGGGGCAACCCCTAGTATCAATACAGGCTGGGGATGAAGGGATTGAGAGCAGCCCTGCCGAGAAGGACTTGGGGGTACTGGTGGATGAAAAGCTGGACATGAGCTGCCAGTGTGCACTTGCAGCCCAGAAAGCCAACCGTATCCTGGGCTGCATCAAAAGAAGCGTAGCCAACAGGTCGAGAGAGGTGCTTCTGCCCCTCTACTCTGCTCTTGTGAGACCCCACCTGGAGTACTGCATTCACCTCTGGAGTCCTCAGTACAGAAGAGACATGGACCTGTTGACACGGGTCCAGAGGAGGGGCACAAAAATGATCAGAGGGATGGAGCACCTCTCCTGTGAGGAAAGAATGAGAGAGTTGGGGTTGTTCAGCCTGGAGAAGAGAAGGCTCCAAGGAGAACTTATTGCAGCCTTTCAATACTTAAAGGGGGCTGATAAGAAAGATGAGGACATTTTTAGTAGGGCCTGTTGTGATAGGACAAGGGGTAATGATTTTAAACTGAAAGAGGGTAGATTTAGAGTGGACACAAGGAAGACATTTTTTACAATGAGGCTGGTGAAACACTGGAATAGGCTGCCCAGAGAAGTGGTAGATGCCTCATCCTTGGAAACATTCAAGGTCAGGTTGAACGGGGCTCTGAGCAACCTGATGTAGTTGAAGATGTCTCTGTTCATTGCAGGGGGGCTGGACTAGATGACCTTTAAAGGACCTTTCCAAGCCAAACTCTTCTATGTTTCTAAAATATTTAATAACTTCTAGTTTTAACTCCAGTCCCATCCTCTTTCACCACCATTGTTGCCTGTTTGATGCTCTTTGAACATAAGTACATCTTCCATGCCTGCATGTTGATGAGATGGCAGCAGGGAGTCATGGCACAACATTCCAGGTTGCAACTCCAGTGACTCAATGAAACATCCTTTGGTGATTCTCTGAAATGTACAAAATTCCCATTTACTGGCTGTATTTGGTGTGGTTGCTTCTTCTTTTTCTTCTTATCTGACAAAGTTCTGCAAATGGGTTTCACAGAACACAATAACAAAGTATTTTTCCCCCCTTTTTTGCTTTTGTCCAGCAAATGCTATCTTTCCTAAAATAAGAAAAGTTCTTCAAAAAAGAGAAAGGACAAGCAGCAAAGCCAGCAGAAACTAAGACTTTATCATCGGATAAGAATACAGTTGAAGGTTGTTTAAATAAAGCTCCTCTGATTCTGAACATTGAAATGTCCCTTCAAATTTTTGAAAACTTATTTATGTTTCAACACTGCTGAGAAAATCAGCCTAATAGAGTGACTGGAACATTGGAAGATCAAAATATTTTACTTAGGGTTTTTTTTGTTTTGTTTTGTTTAGAAGAAGGGGAGATATAGTGGGAAAATTATTTTTTTCTGGATGAAATTTTCATTTTTTCATTCAGGGCCAAGCTCTTAGTTTCATTGTAAAGAATTAAGGGCTGATAACACATTCCACTGACATATATAATTTTATGGACATTGCTTCCACCCGAGTAATCTCACCTTTCTCATAGCACTCCTGCCAATAAGAAAGATCAGCAGTGCTCTTGACCATCTTTCTTTAGGTTACATGACCTACCTCCAGCCTAACCTCTCTCTTACTGTAGTACAGAGACTAGAGAGAACCAAATTCTACAAATCACTAAGTGCTCCTTTTTGGCACATACTGAACTGAAAAGACATTTTAGTTAGTTTTTAATAAGTAGGTAAAAGGTGTTGAATGAAAGGACTTCTGTAACTTGACCCACTATAGGTGTAGTATGAGAAACATACATGCTCTTTGATTCATGTGCTTTTCTATCACATTTTATTAATGAACAGATTAGGGCACAATGACAGTCTGCATCACTCACTCTTAGACTCTATTTTGCTGGGTGAATGGCAAAGTGTTATGGAAGTCTTGAATGTGATAGTGGCACTAAAAAAGATGCAAGTGATAGTTTGAGCTTAACATAGATGCACTATTAGTCTAGATGGCTGTGTACTGATGACATTTAGATCCATATTTTCTGCAATGCAGTTGAAATTATGCTTGTGTCCTTGTGGTCATTTTGTTACGTCTCTGTAGCTGTTCATTTTCAGCAAGAGTCAGTTTTTAAACACTGACTTTAACACTGAGTCAGTTTTGACTAAAGCTCTGCAATTTGTTTTTAAAAGGTATACTACGTTAGAAACCAAACATAAATTTCTCTCATTTACAGTACGTTAGCTGTAAGATAATTTTCTGTGATCTCATCCATAGAGGAATCAGTTAAGAATCCTGGCTATTTACTAACCCGTTCCCTTGCTATTAATTTTGTGTACTTTGATAGAAGATTAAGATTGAATACATTTGATTTATATTTTCATTTGGGGGGGAATTTATAAATACCTCTTTTGTAAGAGATCTTTGTGAATGCATACCATTGCATGTCTTTTTCTTGCATAGTATAATGCAAATAGTTCACATTATTATGGGTAGAAAACAAAGTTCCTTGTTATCTTGTGGGTGTCAAGTAACTCATTTGGAGACTTCTAGCTGACTACCTGAGAAATCCTGGAAAATGCTATCAGTGAACATTTTGGGCATTTCTTCGGTTTGCTTTTTCATTTTTTCTTTATTGTTTGTAACCTGTCTTAGAAAGGTAGGCAGCCATACTGAATACAACACTGGCTAACTGATGGTTTAAAAGTTGAGCAGCAAAGTAGTTAACAGCTTTGAATTTGTGTTTTATCAACCTCTTTCAGAGTCACTAACCCACTGAAATAAGGGAAAAAGCCAAATTAGTCTCTTGAAGCTATTGTCACTATTATCTGTTGACAGATTGAAGAAGAAAACACTACGCTGATTCAGGTTTGACTGGCCACTTCCACAACTACAAAGATTAAATCCTAGTCATTCTGCTGGGTATACTTCTAGTTTGGTTGATTCTATTGAGTTTTTCATCACGTGAAGTATTTTTTTTTTTTTTTAAGACAAAGGAATCTGAAGAATCCTCTGGAAATAACAAAAATTACTGATTGAATCCTTGGATTCAGTTGCACGAATTACGTGTCATAGTAGTTTCCAGTTTTGATATTAGTCACCTGTAGACCACTGGTAGACTCTAGAGAGAATTAATTTCTCCAGGCATTCCTTCAAAATATTTTGTTTATGGTCATAGACAGAGTAGGCTAAAAGAAACAAAAACTCCAGACTCCCCTTGTCTAGACTATGAGCCAACTCTCCAAGGCAGATGTAAACCTATGTTTCTTGAAATATTTTTCCTGTTCTATGATACAGGCACCTGCTGTTTCAAAACGTCATCCCCATGATAGGGTGGAGGATGGAAAAAGCTGACTACAGTCTCAGTACCCGCTGATTTTTAGAATCAGGATGACTTTATTCCGACTGTGTATTTCATCACTGTTATTGTTTAACTTGATTCTTCTCCTCCTGAAACTGGATACCTAAGTGGTCTGGTGACTGGAAACCAGATGCAGTGACAGCACTAGTACAGCACCTCTTACACAGTCCTTGGTCAGTTTATTCTTGAATGACTGGAGTCATTCTAGCATTGTTTGATCTGTGAAGGAATTCACTTCATTCATGTATTTGTGGCAGTAGCAACATAATTAGTCCCATATTTTCCTGCATTCTTTGAACTATGTTGTATCTCATAATGTTAAAGCCAATAGACTTTGGATGAGAAAAAGAAATATTTGGCCCCATATACTATGTTCTGAAATATTTTCTTTTTCCATGTTAGCAGGATCATACAAGACCTTTAATGTGAGACTTCTGAAAAGTAAAATCACTTTCCCTAGTTTTTAAGGCTCATTGCAAGTATTTGCTAGCATCAATGACATGATTAAAGACCAGGTGTGGGCCCATGAAATTCCCAAGTGTACAATCTTATAAGCACTTTTTAAAACATCGCTTATGATACAGCTACAGGCTGTTTTTGGCAGATCTGCTCCTCCCTAACTTACCCAGCCTCTGCTCATGCTGATGAAAACTTCAGTGAAGTAACCTCATGGCACGTAATTCAATGATGTTAAAATAGGATAATTCATTCCCTTCCTTCTCACATTTTATTTCTTTCTATTAAATAAATTTCAGGCTCAGAAGTAACAAGGGAGTTGAGTGCGTGACCTGAATATAGCTGAGATTTACCTGTAGATTACTTCCAGTCCTATCACATGTTCCTGCCATTTTCAAACTGCAGCTCTCTCTAGTAATATCACGTAAGTTTTTCATGCGGAGGTTTTGAGGCACTGAGTTCCAACCATTTTCATTTTATGATGATCAGTGTGTACAAGTCAAACCCTGATTTATTCCAGACATTAAGTGGCAAAGATTCTTGGGTATTTGGGCTGCAAGCGGTACATTATGCCAGAGGCAGACAACTTTTCTGATGTTCCAGCATGCATATTATGATCTCCACACAGTGAGAGCCACAGAACTGGTGTCTCCTTCTTTGCAGAGTGAATGGGGCAAGTAAGGTTTTTGTCAGGTGAAAGATGGAGGTGGCCTCCAGAGGTCCAACACACTGTTCGTTACAGACACGAGTGGTCCTAGACCAATGCAACAATGGCCTCAACGTCATCTCTTAGCTCAGTTCCTTTCTTTTGCAGGATCTGAACTACCTGTCAGTTTCTGTATAGCCCCAGTGTGAGAGTTACACTTGAAGTAATGCCAAACAAAGCTTGGTGTTAAGCATGCAGGTTACTCACTGCTGCTTCATCATTTCACTGACACACAAGATTTTCAATAGATGCCACCAAATACCACATAGGTCAATGTTAGCCTGTCATTAAGGCAGTTATTTAAAATGCATATGAACTGCTCCTGAAGTTAGTGCTGTGGATCCTCAAATTAATTTTCTGAAAATTTGTGGCACTTGTTAAGAAGAAGAAGAGACAAAAACACAAGAAATGAATTTTTGGAAGCAGTGAGAAATGACACAGTAAAAAGGGCCCAAGATGTTTGTTTATATTCTTTTTTTAAACTCACTTCCACAAATTGCCAAATGACTTGGTGTTTCTTTTAAAAAATATGCATGTCCATCCCTAGCTGCGCATGTGTGTAATGGGTATGTGCGCATGTGCGCATGTGCGCATGGGTACGCCCATGCTGTCCTGGGGACTACACAAAAGACATTCCAGTATTTCACTTGAGGCACTGTCGTCCTTCTACCCAGCCATCTCATTCACGGCCTCTGTGGGATAAAATGACCAATAGTGTTCTGTGACCCATACCACCACTTTCCACTTTGAGAGCCTGAAATAGATTTTCCTTGTCTCTGACATGTGAAAATCCAGTCTGTGGCCTCTGACCCACTGCCTGAAGTGTGCAGGAGAGCAAATAGCAGATATGAAGGCACTGGAGTTTAAGGAAGCAGAAGTCTGTTTGCAGAGCACCAGAACATGCAACTTTCTTGCCATGTGTTATAAAACCAGCCTCTGCTGACACCTCTAAAGACTTACAGTTGGCCAAGGTAATCATAAAATATACATCTTGCTGGACAAAGACCAGTGCATGTGCAGTGCCTTGCCATCGAGGGTAATGCAGAGTAACTCCACAACAGAAAGGATTTTATCAATAAAGTTAACAGCTGTTACTAGTAGAGTGGTTAAATAAGTCCAGAAGTGCTAAGGAAACATGTTTTGGACTTGCATATCGTAGGCTCATCTGTGGTCAAAAATATGAGTTGTCATCTGAGAATATTCACCAGGATGCTTGTCTGGAAACAGCCAGAAGCAAGATCCATTGATATCTAGCTGCTAAAATCAAAGAGGTTTAGTGTAAGTTGCTACTCTTAAAAAGCAGTTATAGTTTCATCTGGTTTTCTTCTTCAGCAAAGTGTGTTTTCAGAAGAGTGGAATTAAACCTAACGAGGAACCTGCAGGCTCAGTCTGTCCAGCCAACCTTGGTGCTTCAGAGGTACTGCCAGCTGAGCTACGTAGGTGTCTGGATCTCACTTGTTTTTTTCTCTTCTCTAACTTGATCACTTAATGGAGTTTGAGAAATATTTTCTGAGCAAACACAGCAGCCCTTGTTTTCACTGCTGAAAAGATGACTTAGGAAGAATCTTCCTTCTGTAGATACCAGTAATAATGCCAGAAATTTGCATTATATTATGAATACAGTTTAGACAGAATTAAAAAAACCCCAAACAAACAGCCTGAGAAATGAAAAAGATATATTATACCAGTAGGTTCATTTTATGTGCAGAAAAGAACAGAGGAAGAAATTTTAAGTTAACTTGTTACCCTTTTTACATCTTTTCATTTTCCTGCTAGTATGGCAATACTTTTGAAACTTTTCAAATATTGCTCCATAGTTTCTAGATATGTTGAGAACATGCAGGAACAACGGCTGCTTCGCTCTCTTTGCTTTGCTTTGTTTTTTTCAAGTGAATATTACAGAACACACATTTAGAGAGGGACTATTTTGTACTGTTTCCACCCCAGCCCATTTTTTTTTATTGAAGACTTCTGACACCCCTTTAGATAGTAATTTAATTTCCCAATTATTAAGAATGTACTTGCTCACAGAAACATTCTAAACAGCAAAATTGTGAAGATTAACTGTTCAGATGTAATTAGAGCCATGCTCTGTGCTCAAAGGCACTGGTGAATGTCTACAGTCACATCATTTAAATCATGTAAATCTATCTTGGACTAATGCCATTACCTCTAAAATAAAAATCTGCTCCATAGCGCTTGATTATCCTCTTGCTTATGGTATTTTTATTGTGACGTGATGTCAGTGTCTTCAAGGTACTAGTGAAACTAGTCTTTTCATCCTTAAAAAAGCAAACAAAACCCAGACAAACTCTTTAGAGCACAAATGAAACAATGTCTTCTCTCTAGTGGTCATTTCCTTCAGATTTTGGAACAGAAGGCAAAGCCTGTTTCCTGTGAAGTAGTTTTCTGAAGATTAAGTGAGAAATAATTACTACTTTTCAGTTGTGGGAATCAGTGGGACACAGGGCAAGAATAGTTGGGGGAGTGTTGAAAGACAGGGAGGAGGTGATGGTGTTAATGGAAAAGAAGTGGGTGGTAATCATACATTAAAGACCCTGGGATATTAACCTTTGACTTGCACATGTTGTTTATTTCATGCTTGATTAGTGGTTTTAAAATTTAGAAGGAAAGACACCTTTTGGCCTTTTAAACAATGCACACCTTCAATGAAACACTTCTCTTTGTTTTGGTTGTTTATTGGAAAGGGGAAAATCAGATGGTGTTATTCAGACTCCCAGCCATTTGATAGCATTTACAGCCGTAGCTGATGGTCTCTTATTGGAGCCTGTGCAGTTTCATTGGGAGTGCAACACATGCTGCATTCACCCAGAGGATTAACTGAATTCTCTGAATTAGGAGGGTGACCTTGTTGAGCACAATGTGTTTGGCTACATGAGATATTGGTTCTCCTTGCTTTTTGGGGAGGTTCAGTTGGGGTTTTTTTTTGAATGTCCCTGAAGTTTGTATGGTAGCTTATCCAGGTTCCCTTCTTCATTATAAGTGAGTGCTGACAGTATTTTTAATATGACATGATGTCAGTGTCTTCCAGGTACTAATGAAACCAGTCTTTTATCCTTAAAAAAACAATGAGACTTGGACTAAATTCTGCTGCTGTCACATGTGTAGGGTCTTCTTGATTCCCAGTGGGAACACACGTGCTTGCAAGAGCCCAGCTGGGCTTATAAAACCTCCGGTCATGCATTGAGACCCACTAGCTCTAGGATGAATGAATGGGGCTGAGTACCACTCCACTGACAGTGTTGCTATATTTCACATTTTAACTCGAGAAGTAGTAAATTTTCACCTTTGTGTATGACACCCCTGTATTTCCAAAGCAGATTCAGTGTGATCAGTGTAATTTACTTGGTTTTGTTTGGGTTTTTTTTTGGTTTTTTTTGTTTTTTTTTCCCACATAAGACCCTTAAAAACTAAAATTCCCACTTCTCAGTGTGAGATATTATGGATCAGATATTTTAAAGCTGTTTAAGGTCTCTCGGTACCAAGTTCCCATTAAATTGTAGAAGTCCTTTCTGTAGCTGTGAAATTCTTACTGTAAAGTTCTTGGGGGGAAACAGTCCCCATTTTCCTCCAATCCTTAGTCCAAATTTCTTTAAACAATGTAGCATAACAATATACGTATTGTTTTTTCTATAGATGTTTTCCCTTGCATTACAGTACATATCCACCTTCGAAGAGCTCTGGGTTGAAAAATCAGCATAATGAAATGTTGTTTAGTGTTGTAGACTTTACTCTGTTTGCAGAGCAGGCAATTTTATTTCTGTAAACATCAGATATTCATATCTGTTATTTATGTAAATTTCTGTCTGTTATAGATTTGCAATCTTTGCATATTCTCTATTGAACTTTGATTATGCTGTTTGTAAAACATAGACAAGAATCTAATGCCCATTCCTGGTGATGAGGAAGCATTTTCTTGCTTCTCAGAAGTACACTTAATGTTTTAATTTTATCAGAGGTGGAATTTAAATAGATACATCTGAAAAGCAAACTGAATGAGTGTGGTTTTGTTTGTTATGGAGCTTTCAGTAAACGGTATGTGACTGTGAAAAGAGCTGCTGTGTGTGGGAGTACTGGTGTTTGAACTGCTGATTGCTGCCAAAGGTTACCAGAGTGAAGACAAATGAATCTTTCAAGGCAATTAAAAGTAATGTAGCTGATGAAACAGAAGCTGCTAATCTCTTCCAGTTTCATATAACTTTAGTTTTAGGTCAGCATGCCAGTGACATGAACTGCACAGAAGGTGAAAGCCACTGCTAAAACTTCAGTACGGGTGGTGTGCAGCGACATGTCTTCTGGGGAGGAAGGAGTACCAGGAGCATATCACACTAATATTCTACACACTCCAGTGGCTCCCCATTCAATTCTGAATACACTTTGAGGTCCTGATCCTACTGTTCTTAATGGACTAGAGCCTGTCTTGGAGACTACCTTTGCATTTTCAGCCAGGATGCACAGGTAAAGATGCTGCACTTATAGCCCTGTGTGAAACGGGGAGTCAGAGGCAGAGAATATTTAAGTATGGGTTGAGCAACCAGCAAAGGTCAGAATGAGCCTGGACCTGCTTACAGCATGTTGTGAAGACCAAAGTTTTCCCTATAAAACTTCCCTCAGCAGAGAGAACCAAATTAATTTAATTCTCATAGCAGGAAAGAAGTGGGAAGAGGAAAAGGGTGGAGTAGTAGGATAGAAAAGAACATAGGAATCGAAAAATGCAGGGGAATGTAATAAGCATGTGTTGTTCTGGAAAGAAGGCTGATTTAAAAAAATTAAACTTCCAGCTATTAAATAATGCAAATCTAAATAAGCTTAAAATATACATCTTTCCTATCTGTCTGCTAAAAGAAAAGGAAGGAAACCATCTCTGATTTTTATCAATTTTGTTTGTTTATTTTGAGACTTGCATGTTGTCTCAGGTTCAAATATCAGGTTTCTGTGTTCTCACAAAAATGCATATAAACTACTGGGTAGTTGAAGGGTCATCACTTAAATTCTGCTAAGAGCAGAGTGGTATCTGTGTTAGCAAAGGATGATTAAAGAGGAAAAACCAGCTGAACCCAGAGGTCAGAGTATCCTGTGGGCAGAAACTGTTGCTGCTCTAAGCAGGTCAGCTCAGCTGAACTTTTAATATATAGAAGGTTTAATTTACTGTGTGACAACCAGAACTCGGTTTCATGACATTTCATACTATGCTTCTACTATTTATTTACGCATAGTCTGAAAAAGATTGGGTTACACATGTAATGGATAAATGTCCATGTAACTCAATCTTTGCTTTCCGTGCTTTAGCCTCAAGGAACTCAGCAGAAGATGATGGGCACAGCTGCCCCAACTGCCTCACTCCCAGTGCCAGGTAAGTGGGATATGTGTCTTGAATGCACTTTGAGCTTCTTAAATATTACCTATTCTCACACTCAAAGAAGCAGGCTTACAGTGCAAAGCTGGGTTTTTTTCTCTAAAGTTCAGCACAGTTTTATTATAGCTAATCTATGAGAGAAGTAATGCTGTGAGAAGCAGGTATTTTTACTGCTGTACATTTGTGCAGTGTGTGCTTCTGCTGTAATGTAGGAGTTCAGGGAATCTAAAATGTCTTTACGGTTATAGTAATTGCAGTTTTTCGGGGTTTTTTAAAGTAATATTAAGAGAAAAAGGTCACATGGTGTTTATCACCTTTATAATGATCCCATCATTACTTCAAGCCCATTTACTTCAAGGAATTTCTCTACTCACACAAATAAGTCAAGGCCAATACATCGTATTTAAAAATATACCTCAGAGCAGAAGTTCACAAAATGCCTTTCATCCCCATCCTTCTCCATCCTATCTGACCATCACTCATCGTCTTTTCTCTACTGAGGACATCTCACATCATGAGGATATGTGCTGCATCTTTACCCTCTGATCCTCAGATAGTCATCTATTAGCTTGAGCGCTGTGGTGCCAAAATGGTACCTGTTAGCCAGTAACACCA
This sequence comes from Strix uralensis, assembly GCF_047716275.1. Taxonomy (NCBI): domain Eukaryota; kingdom Metazoa; phylum Chordata; class Aves; order Strigiformes; family Strigidae; genus Strix; species Strix uralensis. Next base: position 43,800,046 of record NC_133976.1, read on the forward strand.
CTGAAAGACCACGCTGGCTCTGAATGGCTTCAGGACTGTACCTCAGTCCTTCAGAGAAGAACAAGGCTCCTGTCCCAGTATAGCTTTTCATTCCTTGTAGGAAACCCAGGGGCCAAGGAAAGATCCCTATGCACATGGTGAACTGTCTCAGCAGTAGCGCCAGGTCTAAGTGGTTGAAAGTTAGTTCAAGTACATCTAACTCGCAGCCATGATGTGAGTGAAGGTGTACTGTATAGCATGCATAAGCAGTGCTCCCTGCTGCTAGTAGTGCAGGTTAACTCTGACCCTCTCTTCTCCAGCCATCTCCTCCCCAAGGCATCCTCTGTACTGCACCTCACTTCCAGGTATAAAACGGGAAGTTGATCTTCCTGTTCCAGGCAGTTACGCTGATTATGGGCAATCTAACTGTTTCCAAAAGCAGTGTTCCTAGAAACCTGCCAGGAAGGATGTGAAAGTGCTCTTGGCTGAGGTCAAACAAGGCCCAGTTTTGCCTTTCATTGTAGCTTTCTGCACGGCAGAGGCAAAGGAAAGGGGCAAAGCAGTGGAGGAGTATGAGAAAAATACTCTTTACTTAAGGTATGCTGAATTAAACACTGGAAGCTGTTGTCTGTGATAATACCCAGAGCAAAGACGTCACATCAGGTGCCCTCAACACAGCACTGCTCTGTCCCAGGGAACCCACCGTTCAAACTCTAGCAGAGATACCAAAATAGCAACAGTCAAATTAATAGATGGAGAAGGTGATGTGGGAAAGGGAGGGGGCTTGAGCTCAGCAGAAGTTGAGATGGAAAGGGGAACACTCCTCTGCTGGCTGGGGATAGACTGGATCAACTATTCATTGTGTCAGGCAAAGAGACAAAAGACTTCATAGAGTGAATGGCATCTATTTTTAGTAGAAAGAAAATGCCTTCTGTGTCTTTTGCATAAGAGGAGTGCCACACACACACATCTTTATTTCTCTTTGAAATGAGGGATTCAATCTAGCTCTTCAGTTCAGCCAAAATGCCCATAGGTGTCATGAGTATCTTTAGAGATGATGACTCGGAGATGTCATGCCCATGTCCTTTTTACCATACCCGTTAATCCGCCGGCAGCTGCAGCATGCTCTTCTGCAAGCTCGGGGGAGCATGGAGAGGGCAAGAGAAATGCAGGGGAGGGTGGCAATGCCCTGCCTATGCCACGCGGGCCTGGGCTTCTCTTCACGGCAGCATCGGCTGGATCCCATCCATCAGTGGTGTGATGGGGCAGGGCTGGGTGCAGAACCCCAGCCATGCTGGATTTCAGTCCCAGAAGAGACACCAATGGTTGTGTGCACCAAAGTTGTCATCTAGTTACCATAATAATGGGGAGCATCCTTTGTAGTCTGGGCACTCCACGCCTGGCGTGCAATGCTCAGCAGTTGTTCTCACAAGCTAAAATTGGCTTTTATTTTATTCTTGTAACATCTATTGTTTGGGATAGAGAAGGAACAGTAGGTCACAGCCATTGTGTTTTGTGATGGGTTTTTGCCAGCTTGTCCTAAAACTCATGGGTACAAGGGGAGGGGATGTCCGAATGGCACAGTTTTGCATTCTTACTTTAAAGATTTGGAAAATAGTGCATAGAATGTATATATGCATAGACAGAAAACACTTTCACAAAACAGTATAGTGTATCTGTGAGTTGAATGTCACAGTGAGGTTTTTTTTTGGTTTCTATTCATTGTTAGCATTAGAAAATATTGCTGGGGTTTTAATAGCGTGGTGTTCTCACAGTGTGAAGTGCCTGGAAGTTGGTCTGCTCTATCAATAATGTGACATAAACTATTAGTGCAGACCATTCTTCACTATAAAGTTTAAAAAAACAGTTATATGCTAAAGAGTCAGGGTCAGGAATAACATGTTAAAAAATTGCCTTTTTCTCTGTGCTCAGTCTGTGCTGTATTGTTCCGCTGACATTAAAGAGTCATGGCACAGGAAAGTGCAGAAGACTTGTCATTCCTGTTGCATGACTCATCACTAGCATTCAGGAGGACTTTTGTGTGCATAATGTTTCATACGGGCACAATTCTTTACCAGTAAGACAAATTCTATTGCCTTCATTTTTGTTTACTACCTCAGTATTTGGTAGTACTTAAAATAATTTCTAAGGGATCTGATTTCCACCCTAACTCTCAAAAAGACCCAAACCCTTTTAAGGTGACTCCAATCATCTTTTAACACCTTGTCCTAAAATCCTCTGAGGGTTATTGCAAAGCAAGGCTAATAAAAGATTTCTTTTTAAAATAATGAGACATGCATAGTATTATTTTATTACACTTTTCTCAACTGGCTGGGTAAAATATTTTCCTGTTGACATTTTTTAAGGAGGCAAGACAATTCTTGTTCAAGAATGAGTTTATATGCGATGAGAAGCTGGAATAGCAACAGCAATCTTTGCAAATCCTAATGAAAGCCATAATCCAGTGGAATAAGTCTGCTTCATAACACTAAATCATTATAATTGCCGCCTACTCTTTCAAACCCACAGACCAGCAGCTCCGACGTACTGTCTCCTTGTCTCGATATACCAGAGTAGAGAAATTTTCTCTTTCTGTATATACAGATACCACCCACTTGTGATTCCGGACTCAAGCATCAACATCAGGAATTTAACCACAATGCCTTGAGTGCCAATGGTCAGCATATTAGTTTACTATTCAGCTGAATCGGTACTCCCTCTTGTTGGCTTCTTTGTTCAGTGTGGTTTCCTGTGTGCCATTAAGCTAACCCTGGCTCAAATTATCCTTACAGATAACAATTCCCTACAAATATTTTGAGGGAATTTTCTGAATGACCTACCTCCAGTAACTGGATGCATTTTACTCCTGCAATACATTTCAGGTATTCAGTATTTTCTGTCTTTGAGATAATAGTTTTAGTGTTTACAGTCTTGGTATAGAATAGCAAAGGGATGCTCACTACATCATATTGCACTTGTCAAATGCTGTCTCTATTATTAGCAGGAGGAGCTGCACAATATAGTAATTGGAGGCCATAAGCAAAAAAAGTATGTATTTTCCATAATGCAAAACCTTCTCTTTTTGCTATATGACTATATTACAGTCTGTTAAAATCAACACACAATAAACTAGCTGGTACTCTAGACTTCTAGAGTAATTCTGGCACCATAAACAGTCCAAAGATTGGCTGCTCATTTATCCAAGTTCCAAAATGCTGACTCCATCTTTTTTTTCAATCACATAATAATCAGTTGCACCAGAAGCAGCTTTTTAAAACTGAAACTATGTTATCATGAGGTGCTTCAGTATTTTGACCACTGAGTGAATTATTTGTACCAAATCTTTGTTTTCTGCTAAACACCAGATAAAAGCCAAGAACTTGAAAATACAGTGCATATTTTCTTTAATGTTTATGTAATTGTTTGTTGTTTCAGGGCAGTTATTGCATGCCACTATTGGTAAGGAAAGGCATGCTAGATAGAAAGAAAAAAAGGTGGCCAATAAGAAAAACAAGTGAATCCTCAGTCTGTTTGCATGAGAAATTATAGCTAAATTCAGGCCCTGGGAACAAAGAAAGTGTTAACACTCCTCCAGGCTGCTCTCCCACTGTAACTAAGAAGCTGTGAAAAAATATACTCTTTCAGGGCTTGAATGTGAATGAGTTCAACTCTCCTGTTACTAGGAAATCTTTTCAGAATCAGACAGAACTGAGCAGTTTTTCAGTTAGTTGTATCCCATTCATTCCCTTACCTCTTATCCTCCACATGCTGATTCAGCTTGTAACAGCACAGGTTAAGGCTTTTGAAGTCTGATCAAAGATCCCACACAGGCTGCAGAGTGGTGGAAATGAAGGCACCTTGCCTTTTGTGCTCTTCCTAGTTGTAAAAGTTATTGCTCCATCACAGCTATCACCGTAATCTAAACCAGAAGCAAAAATGCAAATTGCACTGGAACTTGGCTGGTATTTCAGTTGTTGAATTATGACTAATCCAAGAGGTTGGCTAATGCTAAATGATTTTGTTCCCTCTGCTCATATGCCGATTGCTTCTCAAATCCTACTGCCTCGATGCCCCAGTGTAAACTGCCACCTTTATCTAAAGTGCCTTACAAGAAATACTGCTGAGTACACCTGCATCACCATTCGTGGGCAGAAAATGTTACCTGGCTTGTGTCTTACAGCCACTGTGTATGAACCACCAATGTGTTTTCATATTTTAACCTTCTAGTATCATTGAAATGATGAATCAACTGGAAAGCACCTTATAGTTCTATGTTCTTCTAAGCATGATCAAAAGCCCCCTTTTTGTCTGAGGTCCACGTAGCCCTATTTTTACATGAGGTCCACATAGTTCACTTAACTTGCTAGGAAGGAAGGACTGTCAGGGAAGGAGTCTGCCTATGCTGGGTCACATTTTGAAAGAAACAGAAGTATTTCTATAGCCTCTGGAGTGATAGTAATAGCTTAAGGTACACTGGCAAAACAGCCCTGGATAAATCAATGTAGTTTTCAGTTAGCAATCTTAAAACTATTAGCAAGATATATTTTTCCACTGAGTTTGGAATGAGAGCTGGTCAACATCTGTCTACTTTTTTGCAAATAGGTGGTCTTCTATTTATGTTGACTCCTGAAACTATCTGTACATTCAATTTTAAATCACTGAGCAAACCTTGCTATCTTTTTTTCAAGTTGAAACGAAGTACTGGGTCATGAGGCAGTTACTCCTGCAAGTGACACCTCAGCCCGTCACTGCTAGCCCAGCAACTTTTTATTGACTTGTTGGTCTTTATTGATGTTTTTCCACGCCTTCCACTTACCACTACATTGTTGGGCAGGATAAGGTTTTTGGTTCTTTTCTCCTTTTGGAGAACTCCTCAGGTCTTGAGATGAGAAGAGATGGGTCCCATGGCTGTTTTCCTTATCACAAAGCTTTTTGCAGGAGAAGTCCTTGAGAAGAGATCATAGGGTCCTTCTTGGTAGATGCGTATGTGAAGAGACCCCCGTGCCCTTCTCTTTGCTTCACAGGCTACCTTCCCCAGTAGCAACCTCTTCTCCTGCCATAGCACCAGAAACGATTATGACGGATTTCTCTAACGGGACACTGGTGTCATTTTGCCATCCAGCTCTCTTATTACTGAGAGTTTCTCACTGTCCACATCTGATGACAAGTACCGAGCTAACCAAAATACTTTGAGTAGTCAGAAGCACCGTACCCACAAGCTAGTATTTTTCATTTATCTCAGCATTTTTCCTGCAGAGGAAAAAGCTAATCATTTCTGTATAGCTTCTGATGCAGGGCAAAGTCTGCATCCTACTGTCAGTTCATTTCAATTCACATTGCATCTTGTGATTGCATGGGCAGTGCAAAAAATTATTATTTTTGTTATCTACAGCATGATAAACAATGTTTCAGTGAGACTGCTGATCCGTAGCAAGCTCTGCATCAAGCCTAGCACTGGGTTTTCCCAAGTCTGTGAAGGGTGGGCAAAGTTATGGGCAAAGGGTGGGGTCTGCTGAGTTCTGTTTTCCTTCACAGCCTCATTATTTAAATGGCTGCTGATAAATGAGGTACACAAAATGACATTAAAATGACTCATGATGTCAGCAAGAATTGCTGCCTGGAAATGTCTGCTGTCGCAGAGAGAACAGGACCCAGCATTGTCTGGTCTATATAGTCAATAAGGAGAATTGATCCCCGATTCCCTCCTGCCCTTTGCAGAATAGAGGTGCTTTTGGCCAGGAGAAGTAAGGAGAGAAAAAGAAACATATAGTTGCATTTATATTTGTTAATAATTTTTATAGACAACAGAAATAAATATTTTTGTGATTTCAAATATAGTGCATTGAAATGTTTCCTGGTGAGGATGATTAGAACATCATGTAACGGTGTCTGATGAGCAACATGAATTCATTGACTACCAACTGTTGAATCTTACATATTTGATCTGCTTCTACTCCTTATGTTTTATTAATGCCAACCTTCAGTTCTAATAACGCCTGATTCCGTGCTTCTCAGTCAGCTACTGACAAATGAATTTTCTGGGACTTGTTCCTAATGAAGAAATTATGTGGGATTGAATGTGTCATTCCTGTGGAGCATTAACCAGGCTTTGGTGTTGAGGGAACTCTTTTAGATCCCTCCACGCAACACACTTTTTATAAAGATAATAACACACAGTAAAAAACATATTCTGTGAGCTCTGTGGCTTTATATTTTGCTATGTTGAAATCTGGAGGAAGACAGTCATTAGGACCACGAGTGAGATGCTGAGATGCTGCATGTGTGTGCATAGTGTCAGGTAGGGAGGGTGCAAGGGTCCCCCTCCCACTGCATGGCAATTAATGACAGAAACACAATTAGTCAACAGTTATGATAATGTATTATAGATTTGTAGACGCAAAGCCTCTGGGTCTATGTGTAAACCATGAGAATCAGATCTCTGGTCAGCATGTGGATCCCACAGTTAAGAAGACCAGGATGCAGTCTTGTTCACCTCCTACACCCCCTTTACTGCTAGAGGAAAACCCGAGGAGGTGGAGAAGAAGCAGGAGAGCCCCAGGACTAGTGGCCTGGCTCTGGTTCATCAGGGGAGGGGGTTTGCTGCCCATATGGCAGAGCTTGCAGCTCCCACAGTCAGCACACGGGCTGGTACACCCACACCTCTGTCCCACCTAAAGCCACGCCGCAGCCTGGAGCCACTGCCAGAGACAAGAGACCCTGTAACTGGATATAGAATCCTATTCAGCATGTCCTGTTGTCTACATATAGAGTCATTAAAAAGTATGCTGTTAGGAAAAGGACATATGGAGGCAGGAACTGTGGCCTGACCTGATGAACCTTTCATTTCATGTAGGCTTCTTCAGCTGCAGCCAGACCAGGCCTGGCAGAGAAGGAATGCATATTTTTTAAAGATTTTATTATACCTGCTTGTTCCCCTGTTTCATTATGTTTTGTTTTTTAATTCTTCCATTTCCATTTATATTTGTTTCAAGATATACTTGATATAAAGCTAAGAGATTCTCCTTGTGAGGGGGTTTCTAGGGAAGTGTCCATGAAGGCCCAGCAGCCTGAATGGGCAACCCAGATTTGATGAAAATAAATGGCATCTGCTCACGTGTAACCATCTCTTATGGAGAATACTACATAAGAGTGTCTTGGTGTTTTTGTGATACAAGCCAACCAAAATCGCCCCTTTATTTTTCTTATAAGCAAGAGATGATTTCTCTGAAAATGCTTTTTCAATTTGTCTATAAAAGCAAACACTTGAAGGGGTATTCTCTTTCTGCAGTACAAAGATCACAAGATTTGGGTTTCATGGGTGAGAACAGCAGAGTGTGACCCTTCTCCTGTTTGTCTTTGGGATAGCGTACCTTCCAATGTCAATGGAGAATGTGTTCCATTAATCAGTGAGTGTTGTGTCCTTTTACATGAAGCAGCCATCTATAAGTTATGCATCTCTCTTTGCGTTTTTAAAGCAATTTTAGCCTGATGTTTTAATCCACAGGCCTATTACAGAATTGTTGTCATACAGCATATATTCCTTTGTATTTACTCTGTTGCACCACCGAATTATTCTGTTTTCACATTGTAATGTACATTTGTGAGAAGCTTTTCTGAAGTAAAAGTACATAACCAATGCTTTAAAAAATATTGCTTGAGGAAATAATTTTATTAATCCTACACACAATACCCTTCCTGTCAAACAGTGGAATTTAGATGGCAGAATCAATAACGTAGTATCCACATGGGAATTGCTAATACACAAATTAGTGCATGGTGCTTCTGCACTTGGTAAGAAAGATAGCCTGTGTTCCCTCAGTCTTTTATTGCTGTGCAATCAAAGAAAATTATGGACACAAACAGTCCAGTAAAATATAATGGAATATTTCATAAATTGCAATGTTTACTAACAAGAGTAGAAGTTGCTCTTTTTCAAGATGTGGCTGAATAGAGTAGCAAGCAATATTTAGGGTAGTAATAAAAGGCAAATTATCAGTGTTTTCCTTTAAAGCCTATCATGGAGGTAAGCTAAAATCTAATGCAATCTGGTAACATTAATGCATACCCTTTATGGCATAGCATGTGAATATTGGAATGTTAATGGTTCATCATATTTATTCCACGTAGCAATATTCTTTTGTGCTACTGAAAATATAAAGGCATGTAAATTAGATATAATGAAATAATTTAATTTCTAATGGTTACAGAATGATCTAAATATACTGAACAAGACCCTGTGACTGCCTGCTCCAGTAACTGCTCAGCTGTATGCTTATTTTCATAATCAATGCATTACTCAGACTATCTTTAGTGGAATTTATTGCCTCATTTTCAGTTTCATGCTACTTAAATATGCAGCAGTCAGTCCCACAGAAAATTGTGATCTGTACAGCAAAGAATCATGGTGTCAGAGGTCAGAGTTCTTTGTTTTCATTCCTTTGAAATTGCTCTTTAATATTCTAAAAAGGGCAAAAAGCATGTAATTTGCATTTAAAGTACTGCTTTTCTGCATTGCATCCCCTTGAATATATCTTTTGGGTAGTGGACATTTATCATGGCATTCCTCTTGACTCTGGAAACAGTGCAGAAGGTAGCTGAAGAACCTTTATAACTGTGCAGTACAAGGCAATAAATCCGAAACTGCCACAGGATTACTATGGTAACCATCAAGCCTGTCGGGCTTCCAGCCGTACTGAAAGGTAGGTTCAATTTTCAGCTCATCAACTCTTCCCGATGATTTACTTGTTGACACCTCACATTTGATATAGTAGTGTTAATGCCCTCTTGCATCACAAGGGACTAATACCAACACCCCGTTTTATAAGGCGATATGCCATAGCGACCCCAGGAAATAATTTAAAATTGTAGAATTGTATTTCTGTCAGCAAATGCATAAAGTGGCATAAATTAACAGACTTCAAATCCTGTTTTAAGCTGCTGCATCTTTGTATGGAAGAAGAGACTCTCTTCACACCGCAGAATGCAGTATGAGTTTGGAATTGAGACTAAAATCCTGTATTTATATAAACATTTATAGGAGGGGATATGTGCAGGTCATCCTGGTGTGTGTATCCCTGTGTTTGCATCCTTCTCCAGTGGAGATGAAGAGGGTTTTGACACGCAGTGGGATGATTTGCCTTTTTTGTCCTGTAGTATTCTCCATGGAAATGATCTGTGGTTCTGAATAAATATGGCAAATGCTGTTACCCCCTCAAACAGATCACTTGAAATACTACCTTTTTCACTTACACACCCACTTATTTTGTCCCCAGGGCAGACTGAAGCTGCATCAGGCGGGCTAAATAATCCAGGGATTGCTGACTGTCCCCCAGCTTTCCGAGGTCAATCCAAATATGAATGCTGTGTAAGTGAGCTTAAAGCACTTTTGTTGCTGAAGAAAGAAACCCATACTAGTTTTTAACATTCAAATAGGTTTGGGGACAGTGAAACTTTTAAAGCCTGGCTCGCTAGAGGATTTGTGGGTGTGGAAGTGCGTGTGTGTGTCACTTGGAGTGTGGTTGGATCCTCTGGCATCTAGTTAGGTGTGAAATCTGATTGAATGGTAGGTTAAGGCAATTTAGTTTCTGTTATATTATCTCTGTTATGAGTGGATTCTTCTTTGTGTGTCGAAAGCCAAAGTCAGCATTAGGCTTTTCTCTCAATGGGGGTACTGATCAAAATTAACATCTCTGTTCTGATACTTCTCTTCAGAAACACTGTAGGAATTTAGTAGTTTTTCAACTTCCACTTTCTGTCAAATTTGATGGAAACGGACTGTTTGTTGCTTAAGGTAGCAGATACAGGAGGGAGTGTGTCCCCTCTCGCATATGCTACTCTATAATCATCTTTCTCTGGAAAAAACAATGGGAAAAAAACCTGCATGCAGCAACCAATATGCTGGTAGTTCAGCACCATTTGAAGAGGAGCTTCTTGACCAGAAAAGGTATGACTCAGTGTGAAATAACTTTCTCAACCCAAACATTCTGATGTCTGATAGTGTCACTCATCCTAGCTTCTACCGCAGGGAGAATTTAAAGATCTGCAGCTTGAATGATCTTTAGATGTTCATTCCTTTCTTTCCCTAAAATAGTCCCTAAGATTCCCTTCAAAACACCATATTTATATTAAAAAACCCTAGCCAAAGTATTGCTGATAGTACTTGGGATTTGCAACAACATATCTGCCCAAAAATGTTACCCTTCTGCAGCTGTGAAGTGTTCCACCTACTGAAAAATGTTTGTATTTGTTTGCCTGGAAAACTCTTTGTTTGCTGCTCCTTGGGGCACAACTGCTATTTATTTGTTGGTAATAATCAGTTTGGTTAGTGTGAAAACCACATGAAGATAACATGGAAACCCCCCAAACTGGAAATGTGGTCTCCCTTACTCCTTCTCACAGTTTGAGTTTGGATTGTCTTCTGAATGGTAAGGGCAGAGGCAGGAGTGGGACCCCGTCAGACAGGCAGTGGTTCAGCACACGTGCTCATGTTCTCTTCTCACTGAGAGCTGGAGATGGAGTAAGGGGCACCGTACTATAGAAGTGCTTCTTTGGGTCTTTTCCCATTGGTGGGGTTTAGTCACTATTATTGGGGGGGTGGTTGACCTTGGCTGGCTGCTACATGCCCACCCAGCCATTCTCTCACTCTCCCTCCTCAACAGGGCAGGGGAAGAAGCTCATGTTGAGATAAGGACAGGGAGATCCCTCACTGATTACCATCATGGGAAAAGCAGACTTAATTTAGGGGAGATTAATTTAATTTATTCCCAGTTAAAAATAGAGTAAAAGAGTGAGAAAAGACAGGACTAAAACCTCTTTCCCCCACGTCCTTCTCAGGCTCAAATTCACTCCCAACTGCTCTACCTTTTCCACCCACCGAGTGGTGCAGGGGGATGGGGAATGGGGGTTGCGGTCAGTCCATAACACTTCATCTCTGCCACTCCTTCCTCCTCACACTCTTCCCCTGCTCCAGCATGGGGTCCCTCCCATGGGATACAGTCCTTCACAGCCTGCTCCAGTGTGGGTCCTTCCCATGGGTTGCAGTTCTTCAAGAACTGCTCCAGCATAGGTATTACCACTCAAAGCTTACAGTGACCAGCACAGAAATGAAGCCTTAAGCACATATTCCCCTCCAGGGTAATGACTGAGAGACAAGTGAAGTGGTGGGCAAAAGACAATGTTAACTTCTGACTTTATGCTGGCACCACAATAGTATTATGTCTGGTGAAACTATGAAGAGATGTGTTTCTTCAGGAAGGCTGGACTTCAAAAATATGATGACTTCCCTATCTTAATTAAAGTGATCACTCCATCCCATCCGATGACTCAGTCTCATGTTCTGAGGATCAGCAGCACATTGTCATGCAGGTCCATGGGCTTTATGGGGAAAGGCCAGAAGAAAAAGGACATTGCACTTTATAAGGGACAGCAAGAAGGAAAATCTGAGAGAAGACTAATGTGTTTTTGTTTAAATGTTTGATGGTGATAGATGTTGGTTAGTGTTGCTTTCCAGACCACAGTTGCCTGAAGGCAGTAAAGTTCACTTTTTCTGGCAGGTCATAGCTAGAGCTTTGAAACATTGGTTCTTGGCTATGCTGTTAAGTAGAAACTTAATAAGCATCCATATTTTCACAGTCCTAAAGCTCTATCTGGACTGAGATTTAAGTAGATGTATGCAACTTTCTGGACAAACACAGATGGATTTAGTTCTTGTTGGAAAGCTGCTCATAATTTTCTTTGGGCTTCTCAAACTAGAAATCCGCCTAATAAAACCTGGTATCATTTTATAATTAGAACTATGTTCAAATAATCTTTTCTAGAAAGATGTTAAGACTTTGAAAAAAATGCTGACTTCCTAGCATGAATGTGGTAGATAATTTAGTAAAAGTCTTCTATTTTCTAGAATTGCTCATCTTCAAAATTCATCCTTTGCCACAGAATTCAGTTCTGGAATCTGAGCTTTCATTTAAAGAGAAAATTGTCTCTAGACTCTTATTGCTGCAAAGACAATCTTAAAAAATGTGAAGGAAAGTGTGTTTTCATCATCTTGACAATGTGAAATATGAGAACCTCATTTGAGAGGTTATTAACTCTGAAACAGTGCTTTGATAATTTTAGGGCTTGCTCAACTACTTCAGTGCTGTCCTTTTTAGTGGATGTAGCCTCTTTGCTAGCCTGTACTATCATCGTTAATAGCTATATTGATTCAGTCATTCATTTTTATATTTAATTCCTTACAAAAGTGCAACCACTGAAGAGGTTACATAATCCAGAAATTTCAGTGCACTAAATTAGAAGTTGGAAGAAGGAAGCTATAAAATGCAGGGGACCCTTCCTTCCTCTATTGCAGAAGTCGTCCTTGTCTTCTTGATACTTCTGACATATTTTATAAACTCATTTGGATAGCTTTTGAATTTTATTCTTTCCCTTCATCTCTACATGTTGCTGCCAGGAAGAAGTTGTTATTTCAACAGTATTATTGGCTCTACTCCATCAGATTCCAACAATATTGAAGTAATAGGAAGCCAGTGACTCTGTAGAGAGTTTTCACTATCCTGGTGCTCTGTGAAGAGCATCCATCAGTTGTATATGCTAAAATGGGGAAACACTGATAAAGGGCAGAGAACATAATTATTATCCATGTTTTTGCAGTTACAGAGCTCTGTGATGCATTCACTAGTGCTATTTATACATGTGCCGCTAAACAGTCAATAATATCTCAGTGCTTCAATTTTAAAATAAAATATGTTTAAAAATGCTTTAATAAAATCCAAATGCACTGAAATGCTGAAAGTTTCTTTTCTTTAAACACATTTTTTGGTTCAAAAGAACACTATCTCCTGATGATGGAGCTGAGGGAAGTCATGACTTGCAAAGCAAATCTGTGACAATTCTGCTTTCAAAGCCTGAGGAGCAGGCCTAGGAAGGGGTGGAAAACGGAGGTAGGTAGACATCTGAGTCTTACATCATGTGGGATATTAACAGATAGGCTAAAGTTTTAGGGAAGGAAGTCTAGGGGGAGGAGAAATGGAACGGGTGCTTTACAGGACATGCAAACTCAAGCTGGTTCTCTTCTGGTTGTGGATGGGACTCGGTGCTGTGTGGTAAAGGATGCTTCTAGCAGGCAATGTATATAACACTCAGACATTTCACAGAGTGGGCAGGTGACATGTAAGCATGCATGCTGGCACTGATTCCCAGGGAAGGACTGGCAAGGCTGGAGGAGTCTTGCTTTGGGGACATGCTTAGGAGGACTCTGTGGTGAATAACCCATGGCTGAAGCACAGGGGTTGTCTGCATAATGGAGACGTGGGGAGAAATGTGAAGGGTATCTGGGAAGGGATAAACTCCATCATGATCCTGCTGTCACCTGCAGGAAATTTAAAAAAAATCCACTAGCTACTTCTTCCAAGAATGCAAAATGAATCCCCTTCTACTACAGGAGGGAGAGTACCATGTTGTGTATGCTAATTTGAAGTTCTCTTTATAATTTACTTCATTTGCAAATCATGTCATTGACTTTCCATGTCATGCAAACCTAAGCTCCCGAGTGAAATATATTGTTTTAAGAAAAGGTGGACAGCAGCATAAATCAAGTACGAGGAGGTCATTGTTCCATGGCTCTTTCCCTTCAGAGAACATACAGAAATGAGATTTAGAGAAGGTGGAGGCAGGGTTTACAGTAGAGAAATGTATGATGGTAACTGACAACCAAAGCAAGAGGAATAAAGGGATCCATGTTTTCAATTAACCATGTCCAAGATCAGACCTTGAAAAACATGAGATAGTGCCTGTGTAAACTATGCATAATTTTGCCAGCCTGTATCAAACTGAGACATTATCACAGTGTGCACTGGAATAGGTTGCCAGAGGCAAATGCTTGTGTGATAACTCCCCTAAGTGAATAAATAAAAAAACCCCTTGCATGCTGTCAGCTGTAACGTTTTCAACTGTTGGCAGCCATTTTCCATTTGGGAAGCATGCTTGGCAAGTGGCAGAAACAGACCCTTTACACCCAAGAAGAAGGGATAGAGAAATGGAACACATTAGACTATATATTTCTGTTTGTTTCTAATATTTTTCTAAGCTTTTTTCTTTTGGGGAACTTGTATCACTCATTTACGTAAATTTTCACTAACTTAATGCATGGCTAGTCATCAGAGGTACGCAGTATTGCAAAGTCTAAATTTGTTTCTGAACTGTTTTTTCTGTGATATTTTAACAACTGTTATAGTCATCTATATATGTTTCCATATTGATGTATTTAGTGGTATGAATAAAAAAGTGTTTGATTTGTACCTGAATCAAAGATGGATTCTGCTGATAAGGAAAATCCAAAATAGCCTATTGGCTGGCCAGTATGACACTTGACATAGTACAAGAAATCAATCTTCAACAGTGATTTGTCTGCTTTTATACCCAACTACATTAATCCAGGCTGTACTCTGCTCACTCATAAAAATATCTCTGCTGCTTGATAACTGGAATTTATCTTCTCTCATACACCTCATTCCTTTTATCAAAGGTAATTAACCTTGCGACTGATTCAAACCACCTTTGGTGTCTGTTAATAAAAGTCCCTTAAAATATACATCTCACATGTTCAAGAAACAAAAATTAAGGTGATAATTTCACAAAGTAACATGAACTGTGAAGGTTTCTCTCTTGCCTTGGTTTGTTTGTGTTTTTGTTCATTTTTGCTGGTTTGGGATTTGTATGTGTTTGGGCCTGGTTTGTTCTAATATGCGTTTGTTTTTTTCTGGTTTTACTCTCTTAGTTTAGTGTGCCTCTTATTCTGCAGCTCTAATAAGTATAGTTGTCAAGTACTTTTAAATAGTTAGTGTTTCTCCTTGAGTTTTCCTTGAAGTTTGTTATTTGTGGCCAGTCTATAGAGCCATACTTTTAGAAGAATTTCCATCGGCACTTGTTGGAGTGGTACGACTGTGCCCTGTGGACGCTGCACATGTCTCCTTTCCACTCAGACATAGGCAGTGGGTGAAAATACCTTGTCTTTGAAGACATGGCAGGTTCCTCAGTTACACTGAGCTAAATTTGCTAATGTTGTTGATTCATGTGCAGTATTGGGCTGAAGTGTTCTCCTGAAGTGAGATTAATTTCTCAGATGTAGTCTGCCAGATTTTCTGTGTTGAAATATATATTTGCTCTGCATTTAGGTTCAAATTTCAGGAACTTAATATTGATCTGAAGTCTTTACTTTCTAACAGCTGTTAGACTGCAGACCTCTCAGTCATGGTTGCAGTAAGAATATGGCACTTTCTTTGAGATAAAGCTCAGTTACTAAATAGATGCAAAAACTGACTTATTGCTCCCCTAGTCCCTGTGAATATCTCAGCATGTGGCTTGGCTTTGCACCTAACATGGTTTGAGTAGAGGCTACATTCAGGAGGGGCAGTCCCACACTTCCTCCGTCTCATCTGTTTCCCCGGTTTATGTTGTACTGGGTTGAGCAATCTGCGAGCACAGAGTGAGTCAGTTCAGCCAACTGATCAGATAGAAAGCCTTGTTTTGGCAGATTAATCTTCTGTCAGGCAGGTCATTGTGCCAGCTGGTGCTGCAATCGCATGGTTGCTACTTCTGATGCTAGGGAGGAGCCTGGTGGGAGGTGAGAGTGCTTCTTTCCACAACAGCCCATAGTTTCACCAGGCTGGATATAACTTTGTACTGAATTTCAGGACTGGTGCCTGGATTTTGAGGCCTGATGAATGGATTTTGTGCAGTCATTTGTTATGCAATTCACACTGGACTGGTATTCAGTCTCCAGAAACACTGAACTGTAACTGCCAACAAGCTCTGAAATTGCTAAGTCTTTATGATGGGGGTTTTGTCTTTACATATTTTGTGTGAACACAGGCTACAATGAATACTGTTTTAAGAGTTTTCTTTTTTCATTGCTACCTTTGTTTCTCAAGGCACTAATGTAAGGTCTACCAGTCTGTGGTGTCCTAGATTTTCTGTGCATTTTGCTAAAGCTCAGCCTCAGAAAAGCTTCTTTTTAGCCCATGGACATCTCCTCTGTTTATTTTTGTTTTGGCTATTAGTATACCCCTCCACATAAGCAAGTGAAGGAAAATTAATGTAAGTAGGCACTGTTTTGTGTTACATGAGAGACGAGGGAAGTGCTCTTTCAGTACAGACCTGCTTAAGCTCTTGTGCAGCCTGTTCCAGAGCAGCAATTACAGGGGAGCATCACAGACAGGCACTTTATAGAACACAGAGATAAAACAGCTGTTCACTCAAGGCAGCTCCTCAGCCCAGACAGGTACTTTCCTTCTGTTCCTTGGGAAGTCCTGAGACCACTCTTTAGGGTGGTCTGTAGACTCTGTAGACTCCAAGCCCTTTCCTGCAGGATGGATGATGCCCCAAAGTCTTGGGGTGCATTACTCCAGTCTTTGGTCCCATTCTAGTACCCCATTGTTAGGTTTTTGGTGGAGAGAAATCTCTTGTTCTCTCATGAGAGGGAAGGAACTTGCTTTGTCTTATGTCATTTACCTTCTCTGGAATTTAATTACTTCCTTTCTCTCTTAGCAATTTTGGTTTTCTCTTTCATTAATGCTTTTACCACTTATTGTAACAATTCTTGCCATCCACTTTTCTTATTTGTATGGTATTCATTCCTTTAATTTGATTTTAAGATGCTTCACTTTGCTCTTGAATTCCTTCTAGTGGTGTATGGATTACCGCCTTTATCATGCCAGCTATAAGACCTCCTTGCAAAACTTCCAACTTAACACTCTTATTTCTTCCAGCCCTTATTTGGTGACAGTGCCCTATAAGTATCTGCAGAGTTATTTTGGGGTGGGTGGGTGGTGTTTTCCCTCAGATCCCTTCTTAAAATCTGCTCCTCTGTTACAATGCTATAAACCCAATGGCTTGCTGGTGTGCTGACCTGGCTAGCTGTCAGCGTGATCACAGCTATGCCCCTTCTCTGTTATTTCACTCTCTCTTTCTTTCTCTTCCTTCTCTCTTGCCTCTTCCCACATGCAAGCTCTCTAAGACAGGCACATTGATTTTGATTTCTTTTGAAGACAGTCAAGCCCAATGGGAGCTTGGTCCTAGAGGAGGACCCCTTAGTTGCTTAGGCATGTACTTCTAACTGTTGTCCCTAGTCCACAGAAATTTTTACTCCAGTACCTGTTTCTCAGTCTTAAGTCTTTTTTTTTTCTCACAATATTTTTTATTACCCCCAATCTAACAATTACCAATGTTCTCATTTATATGATTATGGAAGAGTCGCAAGTTTTAAAAGTCTAATTATTTCACCCAAAGTGTGATGTGTGGGTTTGTTAAAAGAAAAAATCAAGTTTCTTGTTCGTTCTTGGTTTCTTGTAATTTTAATTAGCAATGTAATCTAATTACAGACATTGTGATTAGAAGCTCTCTAATATGCACCATGCTGGTTACTACATGTATTATTCCATTTGCTGTGATAAAAACAAATGCTTTGGGTGTGGAAAACATGCTGTAGACCTTAGAAGCAGAACTAGGATTTTGAAGCTGACTGGCTGTGCTTGAATAACCCAGCTGAATGAATTCTCTCTCATTCTTGGAGTGGCAGGTTTATCTCTCAAAAAAACTTGCTCTTAATTTTATGATCTTCTTTGCTCAGTAACAAGATAGCAATATTTCTCCCTTTCTCTTAGCATTAATTGGCTTAAATTCTATACTAATATATTTCTAAGGTCCCAAATACACCTTTTAAATGTTTGCTGCTATTTAGTGAAACCTGTGTCAAACAGCTCAAGGAACTGCTTTCTTAAAGGATGTGGGTTTTTAATGCAATTGGACATAAATGTGAAAAAGGTTTATGGCTAAAACATAACTACTAGAGATCAACAGTCATTCTTTGTAAAACTCTAAGGATCAGATCAACTCAAAAGTTCTTCACTAAAATCAGACGCAATTCCAAATTGACATGTTTGTAATGGAGAGCAGAAATCAGTTCTTCAATTAGAAACATTTTTTTTTCTTAAAAAAGAAGTAGTAATAAAGCACAGTCTTTTCCCCTTTTTTAAGAAAGGACCATGTTTCACTGAGATCATGATATTTACCTTAAACATGTATGAAATGAAAATTTTTATTCAGTGAGTGCTGCTTCAGGCTCTGAACTCTGGAAAATCCCATATTTAACTCTAAGCACTTACATAAAATCTCAGTAATAAAACTTAACTGCCTGATACCTCAGTATAAAAATGTAATTCTACATCTATGCAAAGTATACTGCTGTAGTCGGAACTAATTCTGGACAATATCAGACGATGCCAAAATGCTGATCAAGTGATGAAGACAGTGAATAATTACAAAATGACCTAAGATCTGTGAGATACCCAAGTGATTTCCTGGGGCAGTGTTGTTTGTTTTATGAAGATGGTATTTGCTGAAGATTTTTATATGCATCTGTATTTCCTCTTTTTTATCCTTTCAAGCCCTTAGGACAGTTTATAATCCATGGGGTTGTCTTTTGGTTTGGTTTTTGCTCTCCTCTTGTCATGTCTCCGTTGAATCAGGATGATAAAATAAACTTTGGATGCATGAAAAGCTGTTTCCGTTCTTTTATTCAAGATGGTCTTGCTTTGTACAATGTAAGTGAAACATCCTCTGCTTGACCTCCACAGACCTTTCTGATGTCTTGTGCACTAATCCCTAATGTTGTATATACTCTAATAATATCTGTTTCACTGTCCAGTACTATTTCCTTCTCTTTACTGATCTCCTTGTTCTATTTGTTTCTTCCTTCCTCTCTGGTTATTATAAACCCCTTTTTATCCTCTGGGAAATAGCAGCTGCTTGAGTTAGGTAATTAACTGATGCACACCAGATCAAAGGGCTGAAGATGGCTCTGTAGTCTGAAAGTTCATTCAATTGCAGTGTATAAATGACTCCAGAAAACTTCCTGGATCAAAACATTGAGATAGTTGCATCATGCTATTTTTTCATTATACTCGGGCAACTACTTGTAAAGAATTCCAGATATTGAAATAAGTGACACAAACGCTTGAGCAATGATGGGAAGATGACTCCAGCATGGCTTATGGTAGGGACAGTGCTGGATGGAAGATATGACATTTTCTTTGTAAATTTTATGCCAATGGGCGAACTATATCTAACAGCCACTTACCTTCCAACCAAGGCTTTGATTCTTAACTGAGGTCACTTCTCTCCTTCCTGCCTCAGACATTATCACTACAGTTTTGGGGCTGAAAATGATGGTCACAGGTGGATAGCAGAATTTCAAAAACTTGTGTATATGTGGGTGGTTTATTCCATTGAGCCCCCCAAAGAGCATGTACATTGAAGTGCAGAGAAGGTTTTCAGGACAGTCCTCCAGTTGCAAAACCAGTCCAGTGACATTTTCCACCATCATTCAATGTAGCTCTAATTGTGGTTTAGGTTAATAGAGACTTCAGTCACAGACTAGGCAAGTGAAATAAAACCGTACATCCTTTTTCTATCATCACCCCTGCAAAGCAGAGCTCTTCCCACCATTTCTTTCATTTTTAATGCAGCTTATCCATGTTTTTAGGCTATAAAATTCATCCTTGACTAATAACACCAATAGAGAAAAGACTATGTTTAATACACTTCTCTGGTTGAAACACTAGACACTGGCATTCAGCTTCCAGGGAGAAATAAAACAAAACAGTGTTGGAATCATTTGTGACAAAGCAGGAAATGGCTTGGGCATGCTTTCTTACTCTTGTCCTCAAACATGATTATGTTCTTCTGCTGATTGGATACTGACTTATGGGCATCAGGATTAGACTTTGCAATGAATAAATTATGGGGGAAAAAGTATATTGCTGTCCAAGAAAAATCAGAGTTATAAGATAGCATATGTATGAGCTTAACCTGTTTGTAAGGATGTTGACAGTGAAGGCTTGCCACTATTGCTATCCCTGGGAGTAGCTGGGCGCAGTCACGTATATGTGTGACTAGGTATGGGGACCGGGGATATACCCCATGACTTTGTGGGCTGAAGCCTGCCATGACACCTCACCACCACTCATTTCTGTCAGTTGTAGGAATACCTATTTTGTTCTTTGGAGACTATGGGAAGGGCAGCGGAGGGTTGGATGCTTTCAGGTGGCTTTGCCCTGCAGTTTCACTCAAGACAGGGCAGCTTGAGCCACTGATTGGAGTCCCACCTTTAAGGAATACCCCAAGCTGGGGAGGCAAACTCAGACATGCAGCACAACAGACTTTTGCTCAGAGGACTGTGTGTGGGTGGTAGGATGTCTTGGCTTAAACCCAGGTCAAAACCCACATTCATTTTTGCAATGAGAACTGTCAGAGTGGACATTTGGCAACTGAGGGCAGTGGCGAGGAAGGAATTGCACATGTAGACTGTATTTTGCAGTAACTGAGCAGCAGCAGGCATCCTGTGAAGTTCACAGCTCCTGCCTCTAAATCTTGCTTGGGTTTCCCCATGATCCTAGTCTGGGGCTTTTCTTCCTATGAGTAGTGCTGACCCTTCCAGGGGTGCAGGGGGCTCCATTTGTGCAGGCACATGGAAGGAGAAAGGAACCACCCCTAGTATGAAGAGCCATGCTACACATCCTGGATCACAGCTAATGTTTTTCAAGAGGGAGTTGGACCCATGACCCCATCTACGCATCACCTGCCTTGGGAGAGAGCAGTCTATCCCCACTGATTTTAATCATGAGGGAAAGAGACACTTTAATATTCTTCTTCTGTTCGCTAGAGCCCTTGTAGAGAGGCCAGAAATATCATCTGTCCCTCAACACTTGCCCAACCAAACTGAATCTATTTATTACTGCCAAAATGTGTACTTTCTGTTTTGTTTACATTTAGAAAATTATGATCTTAGACAAATTGTCGTCGCTTCCAAGTAAAATACTCTGTTCCTTGTTATTGCTTTCAAACTTCAAAGATAGACTGAGGGGCTGAAAGTGTCAATATGTTATTAATTCTACAGTGGCAAGTTCCTGGCACCAGTCATTCAGATGAAGAGCTGTGATAAAGTGAAGCAGTTTAAAATTACAGCAAGTTCAAGGTAGATATAGTACCTTGTTCAGAGCACCTTCAGGCGAAATACTGAGATGAAATTGGTGAACTTTGATTGATTGTTTGTTAATCACACCACGAGTTGATGAAATCACTTGCCCTTGCAAGATAGTGTGCAGCCATTCATTTCTATCCTGTCATTCATGCAATTTGTGGAAGAAATAGATTTTTAAAAATGAATTAAATTTGATGGAAGTAGCAGGTAGTGCAGATGCAGCTCATGTGAATTCCAGCAATGCCCATTTCTCAGGGGCAGGGGAGACAAATGCACTTTCATTTTTTCCACCCAATCATATCTGATGAAGATGAACTAGATTAGAGTATGATTATAGACAGAAAAATAACTCTGAAGGAAGAGTATCACCTTTCCGTGCATATCAACCCCCCAGAGTACTGAACTGCATTTGCTTATGTCCATGGAAGAAAGATACTCTTGCCATTGTCCCACAGTGCCAGTACAGCGATGAAGTAGCAGCCTTCAAAGATTGGCTCTGTGTGTCCTTCCTCATATGTTATACTGAAGTCTTTTTACATATACTGGCATTTCAGCATCGCTTTTCACACAAACTTAGTATGAAAAGTCCATAGAGTCTTGCTGAAGCAATGTGATTTTTCTGATTTTTCCATGTAGTTACCAACCACCTTTCACTTCCACTGTAATGAGCTTCCAGTTCATTACAGCAGTCTCTGAGTGCTCTTTCATGAGCAGCTGAGCCACTCTGGTGCTTTGCTGCTGTCTGGAGTGAGAGCCTTACTCCTGCTCTGTCCTGTCCCCTTCCCATGGCTTCACTATCTTTTCTTGCACTGGCTGTGCTGCTTTTTGACACTCCTATGAGCCTATTTAATCCACAGAAATGGCAGAAGACTCCAGGGTTTCCTGCAAGGAGTAGTTTTATGTCATTTCGATGTTCACACACAGTGCTTGCTCTCACTGAGCAGGCAGCGCTGAGGGAGGAGGTGGCCAGAGGAGTCAGGGAGACATTACCTGGTGGGCCACTGTATCTGCTCACCCATCTCACCTGGCTTCAGCTGGCTCAACTGAAGTCAGCTCGGTCCATCTGACATGTGAGCTGTGTAGCAGTGTCCAAGCAGGGTGCAGAGATAGGCACAAAGCGAGACTGTGCATCACTCTGGCAGTGCCTTGCACAGTGACAGGATGGACCCTTTTCCTGAAACTGTTCCTGTCTCCTTATCCAAACAGTGGCAGATCCAGGTAATAACTCTTTGTATGTGTATTTGAGGAAGAGCGTTGGGCTGCTCATATCTCTACAGCTGAGGAGGGAACCACGCATGATGCTGAGGAGAGCGAGTGTGAAGTGTGCAGGTGGGACCTGGGAAGGTTCAGTGCTGCGGGTGGAGAGCAGCCCTCTCTCCTGTGAAGCATCGCTGAGAGCATGGAGGAGTCCTGCACAAGAGACAGTCCTGAGAATAGCTGAATTTGTGTTGAGAGTCCATGTTGAATTTGCAGTACTGGTAGCACAAAAAGTGTACTTTGATTTGCAAATGGCTGCATTTTATATGTAAATTACTGAAGAAGATAAATGTGGAACCCCACAAAGCCCCTTTTAGTTAACGTCAGAATGTAATCCAATTTTAATGAATACAGCCTAAACTTTTAAAGAGCTTTCACTTAATTGGAAAAATGTTTATTTGCTACATTCATCTTTTTTTCTTAACGAATATTTGAGATGCATTTGGACTATATTGCATAACACCAATAAAAATTTTACTAGCAATATGTCTGGGTTTGTGTGTGTTTGAATAAGTTTACTTTCCTATTTTTATACCAGATTGTAATGCAGGAATTCTATTATCCATCTTGCAGCCTGCAAAATAAGCAACAATTAAATGACTCGCTGGGACTAATTAAAAATGATTCTTGCTGTTCACTCCTTATTTTCACATAGAGCAACTTGGAAGTTGTACATCAAGACCTTAGACGTGCTTCTTGTCGTTTTATACCTTCCACCTGATCGTGAAAATTGCCTGGTCACTGCAGATACTTTTAGGTGGGAGAATTTTCCTCCTCTTTACAAGACCAGTGTGCAGCTCTTTGTAAAGGGGGATAGTCCACTCCCACTCTGGTAGAGCAGAAGCTCAGCTAGGCTTTCCAGAAGGTGAACGCAATGTCCAGGACTTCGGCTGTGTAAGGGGGCTAGACACAGTGGGAAATTGCTTTCTATGAACAAATGGAACTGAGAGTGGGACAGGATGGTTTGCATCAAGTTGAGAGGGCAGAGGTGAAAAGGGAAGGAGACTGTAGCAGAGAATGGTATTTGGATAGTTATTTATCACATACTGAAATGCTAGGGCTTTGGTAATGGCAGAGGATTTCTGTTTTGAAACTATCATAGACAAAAGGATGCACTACTTAGGTTTTGTATGGCTGTTAAATGGCAGAAGATGAAAATACGGGGGTTAAACATATTCTCTCTTCACCATCTTCTCTTGCCTTTTTTTTGTATTGTTTTGTTGGTTTTTATTTTTCTGGCAGTATTTTTCAATGAATTCCTCAATATGAAAAAAATGCTTTTCTTCTCAGACTTTAAGAAAGCCTCTAGAATTAAATTACAAAGTGTTAGAGCTGCATGATATGTCAGGTTCATGTTGAAATAAGGCTTTATTTTTGCACATAAAGGAGGGGATATCAGTATCCAGATCAAAAGACCTTGTTATCCATTCATTCCATCCAGTCTGGGTTTTATGAGGTTTCTAATTTTTGTATAATAAGAATGACATAATAAAAGAATCATGAAAACGATTTAAATCAAACTTACACCATTGAAAAGAGATAGAGGCATAGGAGGATGTTTCAATTTAATTTAATTCTAATTTTAGCAGGAATAACTGAAGCATTCTTTTATTCAGATCTCTATTCTCACTAAAGTTTTAAGTGAATATTTACTGGTTACATCTGCCAGTCAAATTCTATTTTTTAAAAATTCAGAAATATGGAGGATTTATGGCACTCTCTAAATTCCTATGGACAAGTAAGCTATGATTAGGTAGGCAAGAAATTACCTTCCCTGCCAAATTAAATGCCTTTCATGTTAATTACAGAAAATAATACCTACTGTTACAATAAAGATCAAAAATTCAAAAAGAAAAGATGAATGCCTTTATTCATTAATAAAATGAAATGTATGTGACTGTTAGTTTAGCAACAGCTTGCTCTAGCAAGCTCTCTAACAATAGATACACTGAATCAGAGACATTGGGTTTATTGAACTGAGGACCTGTATAATGAATTGTATGAAACATGGGGAAAAAAATGTTTTGCATCCTCTCACTCCCCCAGATGGTCAATCAGTCCTGAGTACCATTTCTCAGGGTGTAATGAAGTCTTAAATCGTAGCCTGTATACACTTCTCTGTTTTTCCATATTTTTGTTAAATGTCAATTATCCATGTGTACTAAATGCATATTATACCAGTCTTTTTGATCATTAACTGGGATCTATCCTTTCTATTTTTTTTTCCCCTGTAAACTTTTAACATCTTCCAGGAGCAAATTAGAACACAGAATTGTGTGAATAGCCGAAATTGCTAATTTATCTGGGAAAGGATAGCAATTAGGAGCCACCACACATTTTGGTATAAATCTCCATTAATTTGTTGACTAGCAATGAACCCTTTCAAAAACTTGTATCTGTTCTTCAGGTTTCTCTGTTTTTGAATGTTCAGCTTAGATTCATGCAAAGGTTGAAGAGGTAAAGCAAGTTAAGCCCATATAAGCCTATTTTGAATATGTCCTTTGTACACCACATTTGATGAAGTATCTTGGATGAGCACATCTCAAATGTAGTGACTTCCGACTGGTGGGATACTGCAGACTGGGAAAACTAATATGTACTTAACTGCTCCCACTGCTGAAATAGTACTGAATAGCACATGCAAAGGGATCTGGCAGAAGCCTTTTATTGTTCTGGCATGAAGAAATTCTTATCCAGGTTTGTTTTTCTTTAAAGGGCAACACCTGGCTCTTGAAACCAAAAGCCTAAGAAAAATTAGAATACAGAATTGTGTGAACAGGAGAAACTGCTAATTTATCTGGGAAAGGATCGTGATGAGGAGCCACCACACAAATGCACAAGACATGATCAAGTAGCATCATGTGAACTCAAGTAGGCATTTTCATCAAAAATCAAGAATGCTGTGGATGAGTTCCCTTGTGAACTCATCAGGTGGGCTTTTATATCTTTGTATCATATTTAATTATAAAATAAATAGGTGTTTCTTATTGCTGATAAACTGTTGAAACAACATACCCCAATGCATGGAGAGGTTAAATTACCTATTTCTTGTAGAAGTCAGTAGCACATGGGCACTTTTTGAAGATCTAAAAATTATAACCTGATATTAGCGATTTCTTCTTTTTTCTTTTTATATGACCCCAAAATAGCATAATTTTGAGATGTAGTCTGAACACATTTGATAACAGCATTGCCTCACCCACCCCACTCCCCCCCCAAAAAAAAGAATTGTATAATTTCCCTGTTTATTTCTGTCCCTACCAGCTGCCTTCCTTTGCTAGCCCCAGTGGTTGTGTGGCACCTTCATGAACTAGCTCAAGGGGCTTATCCAGCTGGGAAAAAAAAGCCACATTTCTCTGTCTGATTCATCATATGCATGTATAAGTTGCTAAAAATGGGAAGAGCATGTAGAGATTGAAATTAATGGCCAAGGAGAACGAAGAGAGGACTGCTGCTTTTGGCAGCTGTGGTGATGAAGGTGTTTGCTGAGCACTGTAGTTTCATGCTACGTTTAATCCAGTGAAACTGCAGGCTGCCAGCAAAGGAT
The DNA here is from genome assembly GCF_047716275.1 of Strix uralensis. Taxonomy (NCBI): domain Eukaryota; kingdom Metazoa; phylum Chordata; class Aves; order Strigiformes; family Strigidae; genus Strix; species Strix uralensis. Next base: position 43,825,863 of record NC_133976.1, read on the forward strand.
AGTCCTCCTCCTTTTCCATTCCTAGTAATCGTGGGCTAAATCTGTGGAAAGCCAACCAACCAAAACAGAAGTTCTCTGTTGGATCTGCTCACTAAGCAGACTCATCTTGTAGTCTCCTCCTTGTTATACCAAAGGCAGGTGGGAGGAGGGACTTTACTTTCAAGGTGAGGGATGTGGAGAGGAAAAGCGATAGCCTCTTGTTGACAACCTGCATGTGTACTGAACTAGACAGACAGCAAATACCAGTCCTCATTCCTTGCTTTATGCTAGCTGTTGAAGCTGGGAATTTCACTTGTCTATGGCAGTGAGGCTCCACAGGATTTTTATTGGCATTTGTTTCTCTGACTTCTTGGACTTCTTAAAAAATTTCCATCTTGGAGCTATAAAATATTTTCTGAAGAATTGTAGGCTGCTTATTTTGGCTCTTCCAAGGTTTTAAATATCAATAGTACTGTTATAATATAGCCATATTGCTATAATTTAGTCACCAATATGGGCCTCCATAAGCTAGCATTAAGTTACTGAATACACAATAATGATGATCCCTGCTCTTAGAATCTTACAATTTAAGTAAGAACTGAAAAGGAAGCTTTATTCTCCTTATTAAAGGTGAATTGAATCTCGGTGAAATGAAACAGGAAATCTTCCTTTTGCAAAGGTGAGTCAGAAGTCTGATTTTTATTGAAAACTTCCCCTTCCTCATGAACAAAGTCACATGGAGAAGAACAAAGAGAGGAAATCAGATTTTCTGAGTCTCAGCCCTGCATCTTAACCAGTCATTCTGGTCATCTTTCTTTTCTATATACTTCAGAAAGAATTAAATTACCTTATTAAGAGAAGGTAGGACTGCTTAGTTAGTGCCAGAGAAACTGATTAAATAGCTCATGCTGATAGAAAGGTCCATTGGTTACTATTAAACAAAATGGTCTGGATGCAGTCTCAAGCTCAAAAGGTCACTAAACTATTGCCAGAAGCTGCTAAAGGAGAATTTCTGTACTTGCCTTGTTTCTTACATTCTTTCTCCAGGCATCTGCTATAGAGGTTCATCCCCAAAAAAACTTAAAGCTGGCCCTAATTACGAGAAGAGAACAGAACATAGGTAATGAATCTGGAGAGAAAAATACAAACTATTAAAACTCTCCAGATGACCCTCAAGACAAATGGGGTGAGAATGAGGGCCACTATTGGAATCAAGATATGGGGCTAAATTGTCTTTTGGTTGGGAGAAGAGTCTGGTTGTCTAGTCTTAAAGTTTTAAATCAGAAAACTTTCATGATATTGATCAAGTAGCTGTAGAAGGCCCTATCTGTTTGCTGAGACAGGTAAACTCAGCTTGCCTGACCTTCAGTGGGAGGGCATCCATTTCATCTGTTAACATTTGTACACAGAAGTTGTCAGTCTCTATTAACTGTTGAACACTTATTTGATACTGACACCTATAGGTCAGTATACAGTTAAAAAGTGGGTGGTTCCTGGGTGGGAGGAGGAAGGGAAGAAAACACGGATGAATTTGGTTTTTTTCTCAAATCTGTCCTTTCTAGAACATTGATGTCTGCATTTTTGTTTCTTCCTGAAACATAAAACTTGCCAGAATGATGAGCTCCACTATGAAAAGTGTTTTAAGAAAGTTTCCTGTTTCCCTTTATCCACTATTTCCTTTTCCTTTGCCTCTTCTTGCATAGGTTGTCTGTACCAGTGCCCTAACTGACAACTGGTGGTAGTAATGAGGCTGCAGACTTCTCACTAATTGAACCCTGTCAGTCCTTCCCATTAAACCTGCAGGATGTGTGCTGGCTCATTAATCCAAACTACCAGTGTAATTTCTTCTCTCCATTCTCCACCTCACTCTCAGCATGGCATTTGTGCAGATAATGAATGCCCTGTTTTATGTGTCATGTGCAGGAATGAGCTGCTAATTGCCAGCCTGTCTGCGACCACCTTAGAGCTCCTCTGTCAGTGGGAGTGAGCTGAATGAGTGGGAATTGGTGGTGTTCGGTGCTCTCAATTATGGGCAAGATCTAGGGTGCCCATGTTGGTCACCTAGCACCACAAATGGAGGAGTGTGGCACCCAGGTCACTCTGCCTAGAGCCTGCATAGTGTGTCTAAGCTGTCTGCTATTGCAGTAGAGGGAGGGCACCTCTTTAGAGAAGCCTGTGTACTAGGTAGGGACAGGAGACTGTGTACTAGACAGAGACAGAAGAGCACAATATCTATGTTCATGCTTTCTGTCGCCTCCCTCTTGAAGATGGGCAGCTGGGATTGCAAAAGCCTTGGATCTGCTGGAGGTAAGCAAGCCTCTCTGGTCAGAGGTGGAAAGGTTTTTCTGCTTCGGTATAACTATCTAATAACTCATGTACTCTTGTGTTCTGTGTTTATGAACTGGAAGTTGCTCTTGCTGCTGTAATTTAATGCCATTTTGTGTGTTGATGTGCTCACGCTAAACCCCATGAGGCCTGTGGCAGGCCTTGCTCCAGCCTGGAGCTCTAGCTGTGTGCGTGCATCTGCAAATATATAGGGTGTGTAGCAAGCAGTCAGGCTGGTGTGGGGACAGTCAGTGAGTTTTTGTGATAGGCAGAGATAAAGCTGTCTGCGTAGTTTTCTTAATGCTAGCTCCCACCATCCTTTCACATCCCACCGTGACTTTTTTCCCCGAAGAATCACTGAAAATACCTAGATGCTCTTTGGTGGTCTATTACAACACCTTTTCCTTTTTATTTTAATTTGTGGCTAGTGCTGGCAGAGATGATTTATATGATTTGTTATTGGAAGTCTGCTGCTCTTTCTTAGTGCTATGGACTACCTTTTTTTTTTTTCTTTCTGTAAATACAGATAGTATTTATCCAACTCTGTGTGATGCTAATGTTTTGATTTGCAAGAAGATTCTCATAAATCAGAAATACTGTGTGTTGCAAAACATTTGAAAACACTCAACATTTTCAAAGAGATTTCATAATAGAGTGTATTTTTCTATGATGTTTGAGTATATTTTGTGCCTCATTTCTACATAGTATTTGAAAAAGCAATAAAATGTAAGAACAGGCAAACTCATTGCAAGACATTAATAAACAATGGCTGTGCAGCTGTACAAAAGATCATACCTGCTTCCAACCAATTTGCATAGTCAAGTTCTTCTGGTTGCAGGATAATCTAAAGCTTCATGAATAACAGAATTTTCATTACAATGCAAATGTGTACTGAGAAAAAAGAGAGTATGTTGACATTGTATAACCTGGAAACTTCTGTCTACAAATTTCTGCATAACAATTAAGATGAAAAAGTGTTATTTAAGCTTGAAATGAAAATGCTGCCCCTTTAAGGTAACATTTTGCTTCTTTACATTGTCAAAGACGACTGCAGACACTGTGCCAATGCACCTTCAAGGTGCAGCAGTAGTAGTCTGAAATCTGACAGGTTGAAGTTTTGAATTGAATTATAGTGACAACCTTAGCTCTTTACATCTCCCTTTAAGGTAGCAATCCAGAAAACAGTATCCTGTTAATAATAATTGTGCGTGGTGGCATGATGTATATGCCTGAAAGGAAGGGAACAGGGCTGAAATGTCTTAAATGAGTATGAAATGAACTAGCAGAAATTGGTTGCTTAATAGATGTGGTTTTTAAACTACAGGTCAAATGAAACCATCCTGGAAACCTTAAGGATACTTCAAAGTGGTCTCTTAAGGTGGTAGGCTGCCTGTTAGGGGTGGTGATATGCTCTTCCAGGACATGAATTATCTGTTAACTAGGCTCCTGTCTTTCAAAGGATATGGTCAATCGAAGGTCTCATTTTGTTGGTATGCGGAAAAATAAGATGCTAGGTAAGTTGCTTTTGATTTGTTTTTTTCTATACAGAAAACCTTTGTAAGGCCAATGAGGAGGACTGACCGTGTTTGGGGAGTGTGATCAGTGGCAAAAGAAAAGCAGAAATCAGTAAGCGTTGTAGAAATCACATGGCTGAGTAAAAACTTCCAAGCTGTTGAAAGAATAGCAAGCTTGGAGGTTGGTTTGGGTTTGGGGTTTTTTTTGGTTTTTTTTTTTTTTTTTGTGGGTTTGGTTTTTTTTTTTGTTGGCTTTTAGGTTTCTGGTCCTTTAGGATATAATCAAGTTATGCCTTTGTATCTTTTTTTTTCCTTAAACTATGAGATCTGGAAATTTCCTTTTTAAGTGCAAATTCAGGGGTGTTCTTAAGCTATTTGTATTTTTATAATTACAGGTAGCAGACGATATTAGAAATAAAATAATCATCAGTGTCACTCAAATTACATTGTTTAGCTTTGACTGGGCCTCCTAGCATCTGTTTTGTGTTGGTCCTGAAGCACTTGAGATGATAGCTTTTGTTCTGCAGCGAGTAAACTGCATGTGTGAAGAGCCAGTTGGTAATATGATCCTATAGATCCAGATCCAGGGGTAAATTTATGAAGGCAGCAGATGTGGCATAGCCAAATGCTCGTCATGTACTTTTAACAAGACGTTGTCTGATAACTTTCAGCTGTAAATCCCTAGGCAGGCCCGAGCTCTCAGAAGGCTGATTTGCTCCTCGCCGAGGAGACCAGCTCCAGTGTAGGTAAGCCGCAATGGTGGGGGGGCGATCACGGCAAAAGGGACCGGCAAGGAGCTTTTTGGGAGGGGGGTATTGAATCTTTTCGGAGCCAAGAAGACGGCTAGCCGGCTCTGAGGAGGCTGGCCAGCCGCTGGGCGCCTGCTCTGAACGAGCTGTAACCGCACCGGCGGTCGCTCGCCGGGCCCACACCCCCCACACCCCACCTGGAAACGAGCTGGGTGGGCTCTGCCGGGATAGCGGGGGCGGAACCAGCACCACCCACCGGTGATCAGGTGATAAGAACCCTATGAGACTTAGTCTCTGCTCACAGAGCTCAGGGTGGTCGGACAGTACTTGACTGTCCCGGGGCAGCTTGTAGGGCAGGGCTGAGCCTCTGCCACTGGACAAGGTCGGTTCGACTGCTGTAAGCAATTGACCAGTGCCGGAGAGGGGGAGGGAAGGAACAGCACTGCAGGGACGTGAGAGCACAGCGTGTGGGAAACAGCACCCAGGGGTTGGTTCCCTCCCGGCCAGAGAGAAGACCATGGTCACAAAATGGCCAAGAGGCAAAGTGATGAGGAATGCGGGAACCCAGAGAGAGGTCCTGCACAAACAGGCGGCTGTGCAGGTCTCTGACTGCCGAGAGTGCCTGAGCCTGGCACCTGAACCAGAGGGAGTCAGAGACACCGTTTGTGTGTGGGGTGATCAAGTAAACGATCTGCTCAGGCAGGTGGTTGAACTGAGGGAGGAGGTAGAAAGGTTGAGAACGATCAAAGAGTGTGAAAGCAAGATTGACTCTGAGGCAAAGGCAGCAGGTAGAGGCTCTACAAGAAGTGCAGGACCTCCTCTCCTCCTCTCCCCAGGCAGAAGGAAGGCATGCGGTGGACAGGAGGGGAATGGAGTCAGGTCCTTCCTCAGAAGGGCAAGCGAAAACCTTCTCGGCCCCCCTCCCCTTCCCAGTTGTCATTGTACAACAGGTATGAGGCTTTGGAACTAGACGGCCAGCCAAATAAAGATGGAAACGAGGACCCATCTGGTGACTCACCCACAGCTTGTCCCTCAGCCCCACAACTTGTGACTTCTTCAAGTAAGAAGGAAAGGAGAGTAATTGTAGTGGGTGACTCTGTTCTGAGGTGTACAGAGGGGCCCATATGTTGACCAGACCCATACCATAGAGAGGTCTGCTGCCTCCCTGGGACTCGGGTTAGAGACATTAAAAGGAGGGTTACTGCTCTGGTGCAGCCCTTTGATTACTACCCTTTATTGGTTATCCAGGCAGGTAATGATGAGGTGGTAGAGAGAAGTCTTAAGTCACTCAAAAAGGACTTTAAGGCACTGAGGTGGCTAGTTGAAGGCTCGGGAGCTCAGGTGGTGTTTTCATCAATCCCTCAAGTGGAAGGGAAAAACACTGAAAGAGGGTGGAAAACACATCTGATTAGCATGTAACTCAGAGACTGGTGCTACCGTCGGAATTCTGGGTTCTTTGATCATGGTGAAGTTTAAAATGCACCTGGTCTGATGGTGACAAATTAAATGGGTGGGATGCAGCTGTCCCAGAGGGGGAAAAGGATTCTGGGGCAGGAGTTAGCAGGGCTTATTGACAGGGCTTTAAACTAGATATGAGGGGGGAGGGGGAGATAACTGGGCCTGTTAGGAATAAGCCCAAGGGAAGCATGCTGAGGCTTGAAGGATGGTGAACTAGTGAGGGCTCTCCCTCTGCCATTTCATTTGAGAGAAGGGATAGATGTTTAGAAATCATGGAAGCACCTGAGAAGGGTCTGGTAGGAAATGGGGCCCACACTCACAAAAAGGTGTTGGATTCATTAGCTCATCTCAAGTGCATCTATACCAATGCACCCAGTATGAGCAACAAACAAGGGGAGCTTGAAGCCAGGATGCAGCACGAGAACTATGACATAGTAGCTATAACAGAAACGTGGTGGGATGCCTCACACAACTGGAGTGCTGAAATCGATGGCTACAAGGTCTTCAGGAGGGATAGACAGGGAAGGAGAGATGGTGGAGTAGCCCTGTGTGTTAGAGAATGCTATGAGAGCTCAGAAATCAAGTATAATGATAACAGGGTTGAGAGTTTGGATTAGGTTAAGGGCCAATAAAGCGGATCTTGCTGTGGGAGTCTGCTATAGGCCCCCCAACCAAAGCAGTGAGGTGCATGAAGCTTTCTATAAACAGTTGGGAGAAATCTCGCGATCACTTGCCGTTGTTCTTGTGGGGGACTTTAACCTCCCGGGTATCTGCTGGGATCACAGCACAGCAGAGAGGAACAATCCAGGAGGTTCCTGGAATGTGTGGAGGATAACTTCCTCACACAGCTGGTGCTGACCAGGGAAGGTGCCCTCCAGGACCTGCTTCTTATGGACAGGGAAGAGCTTGTGGGGGAGGTAAAGGTTGGAGGCTGTCTAGGGTGCAGTGATCATGAGATGATTGAGTATTCGATCCTTGGAGAAACAAAGAGAGGGGTTAGTAAAACTGCCACCTTAGACTTCTGGAGGGCAAACTCTGACCTGTTCAAAAGACTGATTAAGGAAATGCCGTGGGAGGCTGCCTTGAAGGATATGGGAGTCCAGGAAGGCTGGACATACTTCAAGAGAGAAGTCTTAAAGGCACAGGAGCAGGCTGTTCCCGTGTGCCGAAAAACAAGCAGGCGGGGAAGGAGACCGGCCTGGCTAAATGGGGACCTTTGGCTGGATCTCAAGAACAAAAGGAGAAACTATGACCTTTGGAAATGGGGGCAGGTCTCTCATGAAGACTATAAAGATGTAGTGAAGTTATGCAGGGAGAACATTAGGAGAGCCAAAGCGCAGCTAGAGCTCAACCTGGCTACAGCTGTTAAAGATAATAAAAAATGTTTCTATAAATTCATTAACAACAAAAGGAGGATTAGGGAAAATCTCCCTCCTTTATTGGATGCAGAGGGAAACATGGTAACAAAGGATGAAGAAAAGGCTGAGGTGCTCAATGCCTACTTTGCCTCAGTCTTTAGCAGTGGGACTGGCTGTTCCCTGGACAGATGGGGAGCGGAAGCAGAATGAGTACATCACAATTAAAGAGGAAGTGGTCAGAGACCTGCTACACCACTTGGATGCACACAAGTCTGTGAGACCGGATGGGTAATACCCAAGGGTGCTGAAAGAGTTGGCAGATGTGCTCGCCAAGCTCCTTTCTGTGATTTACCTGAAGTCATGGCTAACTGGAGAGGTCCCATTGGACTGGAGGGTAGCAAATGTAATACAAGAGAGGCAGAAAAGAGGATCCAGGAAACTATAGACCTGTCAGTCTGACCTTGGTACCAGGGAAGGTCATGGAGCAGGTCATCTTGAGTGCCATTATAAGTCATATAATGGACGACTGGGGGATCAGGCCTAGTCAGCATGGGTTTATGAAAGGCAGGTCCTGCCTGAACAACCTGATCTCCTTCTATGACAAGATGACCCGACTACTGGATGAGGGAAAAGCTGTGGATATTGTCTACCTGGATTTTCGAAAAGCATTCGACACAGTTCCCCATAGAATTCTCATAGTAAAACTGGCTGCTCATGGCCTGGATGAGCGAATGGTCTGCTGGATCAAGCACTGGCTGGATGGTCCCAGAGAGTGGTGGTCAATGGGGTTAAATCCAGCTGGTGGCCGGTCACAAGTGTGTTCCTCAGGGCTGGGTGTTGGGACCATTTCTGTTTAACATCTTTATTGATGATCTTGATAAGGACACAGAGTGTATCATCAGTAAGTTCGCAGATGACACCAAGTCAAGCGGGAGTGTCGATCTGCATGAGGATAGGGAGGCTCTACAGAGAGACTTGGATAGATTGGATCGATGGGCCAACGTTAACGGGATGAGCTTCAACAAGGCCAAGTGCCAGGTCCTGCACTTGGGCCACAACAATGCCCTGCACAGCTACAGGTTTGGGGAGGTGTGGCTGGAGGGGTGTCTGGAAGAAAGAGATCTGGGGGTTCTAATTGACAAGCAGCTGAACATGAGCCAGCAGTGTGCCCAGGTGGCCAAGAAAGCCAACGGCATCCTGGCTTGTATTAGAAATAGTGTGACCAGCAGAAGTAGGGAGGTGATAGTCCCCCTGTACTCTGCACTGGTGAGGCCACACCTGGAGTATTGTGGCCAGTTTTGGGCACCTCAATACAAGAGAGATATTGAGGTGCTGGAGAGAGTGCAGAGGAGGGCAATGAAGCTGGTGAAGGGCCTGGAGAATAAATCCTATGAGGAGGGATTGAAGGAGCTGGGACTGTTCAGTTTGAAGGAGAGAAGTCTGAGGGGAAACCTCATCACTCCCTACAGCTACCTGAAAGGACATTGTAGAGAGGTTGGTGCTGGTCTCTTCTCACAGGTAATTAACGATAGAACAAGAGGGAATGGCTTTAAACTGCAACAGGGGAGGTTCAGACTGGACATTAGGAAAAAATTTTTCACCGAAAGAGTGGTCAGACAGTGGAATAGGCTGCCCAGGGAGGTGGTGGAGTCACCATCCTTGAATGTGTTTAAGGGTCATTTAGATGAGATATTGGGGGATATGGTGTAGGGGAGAACTTTGTAGACTAGGGCTGATGGTTGAACTCGATGATCCCAAGGGTCTTTTCCAACCTGAATGATTCTGTGATTAAGACACTGGGGCTGCAGGAGAGGTGGGATGGTGGGCACAGAAGTGAAAAGTACAGGGCTGTGAGCCACTGGGTGCAAACTAACTTAAAACTATATCAAGCTAGTCATAAAAATATATGCTTCATATTGTAGTTGGTGCTTTTAATCTAGTTTCCCATGTAAACCTAGGTACTTAGCTCCAAATGTGATGCAGATGCGATCAGAAATTTCATAATGGCATCTGCTTGGATTTCACTCTAGAGTATCGCCCATGTGATAATTGCTGTTTTTATTAAGCTTTCTTAAAGCAGCACTGAAAGAACAGCAGGTAGACTTTGTGTGTTGTAGAATTGCCTGCCTTAGCAGGGAGTTTCCTTCTATTCTGGTAGAGTGGCAATTCTGCCATACTCTAAATAGCTTTTCATTATCACGTAATACCTGTACACACAACTGTGAAAAGTGTGATTATTTTAATGCTTTTTAACACTGTTAAAAACTTGTTCTGTTTTATATAAAGTTTGTTATTTTGAACACATAATATACTCGAGGTCAGTCTTGGCAGTGTTATGGGTTTTTTCCCTTTTCTTGCCCCTACTGAATTTGAAGGAAGAAACTTCAGGTTCTTTACAATCTGTAACAGTGAATGTTTGATGGTTAAGGATATATGTGCTTGTTTTCTCTAAGTGTAGAGAACATATGTAGAAAAGTAGAAAGAAAATGGAAAAATTCTGGTCAGAAGACTTGCACTCAAGCTAAGAGGAAAAAAGTTTAAAGACGGTCTTATTTCTTCCTCCTAGCAGATATTGTTTGTTTAAATATTTCTTAGCGCCATCTTTCCTCTTACCTATTGCTCATGACTGTGCAGGAAAAACTGAGATAAAAGTGGCTTTGGAGCATCATAGATCTGAGGTCCCTGAGTGAAATCCAGGTTTGCTTCTGCAGGTCCCTAAGCCCTCAGGTGGATGGGTCCAGGGGATCATCTGTATTGCTATTTCAGTTTAGTACGGCAGTGTTGCCTCAAAGTGAAAGTCATCCGTAGGCAGAATTCATATTGCTTTGTTGGTGCTTGTCAGGGGGCAGAGGCTGTTAGCGGAATTAGCTCAGCTGCTTCTCTGTTAATGCAGTCCTGATGCAGTAATTTAGACACTGTCCAGCCCTATTGCTTCTTCTCTGGGTATCTCTCAGAGGAGGTAACTCAAGTGAAGCACCCAAAACCACTGGCTGTGCTGCTTGTGTTTGGGAGTAAAAGTCAGAGATGCCCTGGCTCGGTTGAAAGTGGCTCCGTGGTGATCTCTGCAGGTTTTGCGTTGCCCATCCCTGGGTTGCAAGGAACAATGCTAGACAGAAATGATTCCTCTTTGTGTTCTCTTATCTCTTATTTTTGATGGAGGCCGCATAGTACAGTTTTTGTCTGGGCTGGGGAAGTAATTTCTGAGCTTAAGTTGAGCTTCTTGCACAAATTTTGCTCTTATGTGATTTACAGCTAATATGTTTTGTTATATTTTGCATTATACACTAGTCAGGACTGACTTGGTAGATAATTTCCAAGTGGGACCTGTTATTATTATTTTGATTTCACAATTTAATGTATGATTTTTGAGGGTCTCTGGTCACTAGATGAAGAACTGTATATGAGTAAATTTATCTTATTTTTTGTTTTGGTCCCCCCCCCCCCCCCCCCTCCTTCTTAGTACCATTGCTTTCTGATGATAAACCACAGTATGTGTGATTTCTGGCCATTCAACCACCACAGCTCATCATATAATCTTTGAACGTACTAGTAGCTGATGAGACAGGTACTTCACAGACAATTTCATGGCTCTATCCAACAGAAGATTTAATCTTCTTCAAACAACAAAAATCACTCAATTTCAACACTGAAGAAAGGCTGTAGTGACTACTGAATTGATTAAAAGAAAAAACATAAACTGATTTTTCGTGGGTGTGGGTGCAGTGTTGAAATTGTTACTTATGCTGTGATAAAAAGGACTCGGACCTTTCAAAAACAAAATCCCAGAAAGAATGCTTGAATACAGTGTTTAGATTACAGTAAGGCATGCATGAATCTTCCCTGAAAAGGCTTACACCATATTTGTATGAATTAGCTGCTGATACGTGGTACAAATGTAAATAATTTTATGCAACATAAATGGGAATACCTATTTTACAAGCCTTTCTATTAGAAGACAGTTACATCACATTATTGTGTCTTAAGTCACTTGAAACTTTCCTGACTATTAAACTTTTGGGTAGAAATCTTCTATGGTTCATATATGTCTCAGAAAATCTTTGAAGGAAAGCGGATTATATTAAAATTATAGCAAAAGCAACTCTGCCATTTCTCAGAGCAAGTCTATAAAAAGTGAGTTGTTTTTGCCCATGTTAGGCTCCCATAGGAACGTTGCTGAGAAGCTTGAGCATAGCTGTTCTCTGACTGAAGTGCTTTTTGAAATTTCTGTCAAGCCGTGTATCTTTTTGCCATTTTGTGAGTGGGTTGGTTTTTTTTGGTGTGTGGGTGTCATTTTTAACAGTAGCTCAAATCTGATTATGAACCTCTGGAATCTGTTTTCACAGTTACTTACTTACAATATTACAGCTGGCTGAAACTTGGCATGCCTGTTTTCAATGAAATGCCAACACTGAATTTTCCTCTTTTGAATGAGGATGAAAACAAACATTAATTTGTCCATAAAACTGATTTTTCAAAAAACATTATTTCAGCTTCATTGAAGCACTATTTTAAGGAAATCAAAACATTGTATTCGGCTTTTGACTCCTCTAATTGTTCCATGTAATAAGAAATAGCATTCTAAATAATACATTTTTGAATGAAGCATGGCTTTTTAGAATGAGAAAATGATAGAACTCAAAACATCAATTTTTGTTGTTCTACTTCCATTCTTTAATTGAAATCCTGAAAAGGAATTCTCAAATTTCAGTTTCATCAGAATGGCCGGTTCCACCATTGCTTTTGAACCCAATTGAGCCTTGTTAGTGTTCAGAAAACAATTTAAAATTTTGGCATCATGCAGCAGTTTCCATGCCAGGGCTGTGTTGACTGAATGAGACCTCTCTGTAACTGCTTCTGTTTATGGCCAGAAGGCAGAAATCAAGAACACTACCTGTCTTTTAGTCCTCACTCACCTCTATCCCCTGTTATTTGTGCCTGGGCAGCAGGAGAGAATGTAGTTATTGTTATGAGGATGTGGATTGCATTTGTGTTGCATTTGGAGAGCTGGAAATGGTGAGGTTAAAGTGCAGAGTAGACTAACTGGAAATTCAAGAAGAGACAATTGGATGAGTTAGGGCTGAGGAGCTGTGCTGCGATGTTAGTGGGCACCTGGGGTTTGGCCACTATCCTGCCATCTGCAAGAATTATAAATACCACTGAGACTATATGCATTGCTTCCCTTTTGTGGCTCCCAAGAGAGGGCTGTTTTGGCCAACTCAATGTGTAGAGTATGGTAAAGCGGATCTAGCTATTGACTCTGCTCATGTTCTGCCTTGGGGGAGGTAAATAAGGAGCAGGTATTTCACTATTTGCAAGAAACAGGGAGATGCATGGAAACTACACAGCGGTAAAATTTCAAGCAAATGAAAAGCAAGCCTGGCCTACATAATACGGAAGAGAATTTGTTGCCAGAGGATATAAAAGCCAAAACTATGAAGGATTTGAAAGGGACCAAAGCAATTTAATAGGAATGGAGGATCTCCATACAAGCTTTGGCTCAAAAAAATCCCTGAGCTACAAGTTATTTGAAGCTGTAGGGCTCCCAAGGAAACAATCATTCAGCAGATGTTCTGCTGCTGTTTAGCTACCTAAACTAAGTATTGCTGAAGTCAGGGTGTTGAGGTTGATGCATCTTTGGCCTTGTAAGAAATGGCTGGTCTTAGTTTTGTGCAATGGATTTTTTTTCTTTACATCTGTTTTTAAGGACCTGTAAAGTTTAAAAAAAAAAACAAACCAAACCCACATTAAGAGTATTAAGTCAGCAAGCATATGTTGTCATAAGTAATGGAAAGTCATACTTGGAACTGCCTGTATAGAGTGAATTGTCTCATCCAGTGGTTCTGCTTATGGACAGGATCAGAAAAAATAGCACAGGCTCACAAAATATCATAATACTTGCACATGAGAGATGCTAATTATAATCAAATGCTTGTCTTTGTAACATAGCTTTGTAGTTCTCTGTTCTTCTTTTTTTTAAAATTTATTTTAAAAGCTACAGAAATACGAGAATTTCAATTTAATTTTTTTCATCAGATGGTTTCAAAGCTTAAATTTTGGTACTGCAAGCATGGACCTTTGCCATTTAATCTATAGTATATACTGACAAGAGCAAATTGAAATTAAGGGCAGTGGTTTTGTTCTTAACCTCCAGACTCTTTCTTAGCCTGACACAGAGTCAAGGGAACCTGCCTAGTGCTCTTGTACCCTTGCCCTAGCAGTTGAAAAGAGATGCCAGTATAAGGGGTCTTTCAAGAATACCTGATGGTTGAGGACTGTGGATATGGACTTCTGCCATTAAAACTGCATGTTAATGACTCTGTGGTCCTCCCAGTGTCAAAGGTGATAACAGGAGGGTGCTTACAACCAGTTTAGTGGGAGCTTTAGCATGTTCACCTTCCCTTCTTATTTGGGCACCATTAATACTCTTTTGAATGCAAAAAATGATTCCACGCCCTCCCCCCCCCCCCTCCCCGAGATGTTTCTTTCTTAGCTATACAGGGATGGAGTTTAATGGGGTCCAGACAGCTGCTTGTCAAATTTTGGAGATTTGTTGTGCGCCACTGAGGTATCAGGGTCTCTGAAAATGTCATGAGGATCCTTTTGAAAAGAATGTGTTTGACAGCCCAGATGCAGGGGCTGTATTCCTCTTGTACTACAGATTTCAGTTCCACAGGACTTCTGGTTTTGATAATTTTTTAAAAATGAAAGTATCTCTGTTTTGCATGCTTGAAGTGAGTAGTGATCATGACTGGATTGCTGATTTTTTTTTTTAAAGATTTTTGTATTTGTTTCTCAATTTTGCTACTATTAAATTCATCATTGTTTTGTCAGTAATGTTGATAGTGACTTGCATTATGTTTTCCAGTGTGCTCTTAGAACTAGTATTGAACTTCTACCTCAAAACTTTAATCAGGAATGTTTGAAAATGGGCTACTTGTTAAATGCAAAACTACTCTTCTGCTTTTCTCAAAATAACATTTGCATTTACCTTTCCTTCCTCAAGGCGTTTGCTATCGAAAGCTGAAGGCAAAAGGGATTAATTTGCTATTATTAAATATGGCTTTGTTTTGCCAAATTCACCCTTTCTTCTAGAAGAAACCCACAGGAGAGATCTAGTAGCATCCCTGTGATTTACTTAAATTTCCTGCAGTGTATGGGATGAGAGATGAGTGAGTGTGGGACAGTGCAGTCCCATGGCCCAACTTGTCTGAAGGACTCTTGGACAAGGGAATTCCCTGGGTACCTGGAGGCTTTGAAGAAGAGAGCAGTGACATCCACGGAGGCAACTGCCTTTCTGAGCTGCAGCCTGGCCTTTCTTTTCCTCCTTAGCTATCTCGTGCTTCAAATACATATTCTGTTGTCCAGATCCCTTGGTAAAAGCCACAGAAGGGATTCAGTGGCCGTTCCTGGAGGTATGTGAGCATTGGCAGTCACTGCCTGTATTTCATGACCTACAGAAATCAGGCAAATTTTCTAGTTCACCTTCCCCCAAAGCTGCTGAAAGTAATTTAGAGGAAGTAGAGGTAAAAAATTATGTGCAAGACAGAGAAATAAAGCTTGTTGGAATATAATTCAAAATCCTCTATCTCACTGAGAGACAAGATATAGCCACAAATTGGTTATCTAAATGAAACTACAAATGAAGCTAATAATAAAATTTAGCATGATAATAAGATAAGAACTAAATACAAGATTACAAGTCAGTGGTAGGTTGTAGATATATTTTCTGACTTGAATTCAGGTTTGCAACTAGGGGTTGTAAAGGGCAAAATGTTTTCTCTACAGTGAAGCTACACAAGCTTTATTTGAGGGGTGCTGAAATAACCTCTCAGAAGTAAACCTTGAACTACACTGAGCTCCAGAATCATATACCCTAGGCTATTTTTAATTAAGATTTATCAGCATTTTTCAACTGGATTATGAAGTGTAAAGCTCCTAGGCATGCTTATGAACAATTCATGGTAGATACGCTGCAAAAATGCTTTCTGCTCCCTTCTTCAAACCCTCCAACTCTTCAACTTGAAAAATAGCATTTTCTACAAGTAACTAGCTAACCCTTTGTTATTTAAATATATGGTGGTTAGGGCTCTATTTTTCTGTTGTTTGCATGTGAAGTAGCTTGCATTTCCATGGAATTTGAATGCAACTTGTCATTATTCTCCTGTTTAGCAGCTGGTGCACATCTCTGGATGCTGTCCAGAAGGAAAGGTGGGAGAAGGGGGTATAAGCTTCTGAAGAGAGTATTGTTTGGTTTTAAGCACCAGACAACCACCCCTCCTTTTCCTTTTCCCTATCATGTGTTAAGCTCAGAAGATGAGGGCTCAGATTCATATATCTCAGAGTTGATTGGAGTTTGAGACTGGTATCTGAATTTAAACATTTATTGTTAGCTCTCACATGTGAATTAGGTCTCTAACTCCTGCTATAATCAGTGAAGATCTAGGAAATTATTCAATTTCCTAAATGGGCAGCTAGTGCCAGTTGAGATAACTTTGGGCATCCCTCATGGCCTCCAGCTGTTAGTCCAGAGGAACATAGGTCTTCCATCAGCCCCATCTGGTACCTAGCATCCCTTGGGTACTTTAAATGAAACGAAACACCGATGTTAAAGCAACTGCATTGATCTCCAAGTCAGGGCAGGCTACAGGCTCCTAGGGAGTGATTCAGCTTTCTCTGAAGGTAGACTCTTAAGTCCATTGTCTTGACTAGTGATTGAAATGGGAGTTTGAATGCTTTTCAGAGACCTCTAAATATGGATGTTTTAATTTTTGATAGATCCCAATCTGAGCAGTTACCTTGCCTCTGATAACAGCTTGGGATTTTGGTGGCTTTAGTGGTTAATTTACATTATGAGAACTTAATTTTTCTACAACAGCAGTTTTCACTAATAACAAACCTTTAATAAGCTTTTCCAGTTTAGTGCTGGCCTTCTTTATTATTTACTACATAATGTTGAAGCTGGAAAACCTATATATGAATGTGAATATCTAGCTTGAGAATACTTATTCAGTATTTGTTTGAGCTGAAAGTGGCTTGCTGGGAATAATTTGTACACAGGCATATTCTCCCCATATACATACACACCATGAGAAAGTTTCTTATACCATCTGATTTAATTTAAAATTATCCCAACAGCACTTTGCATTATTTTACAGTGTTTCCACAGAGTAAGTTACATTGAAAACTATTTATTGATGCCTTTTTATTTGGTCTTGGTTAAAATAGTACATGTAACAGTAGAAATCCATCCAGGAATAGCCTCTTAATCACTCTGTCTTCTAAGCAACAGCCCGTAACATTTTACTGTTTCCTAGGCTACATATCACATATTACCTGGATTGTTGTGAATCAATATGTTCTTATTTTGTCTCAAAAAATAATGTTATAAAAATCAAATATCCCAATAGCAGCATAAATATGTGAACCACTTTATTTCCTGTTTGTATTATTCCAATGTAGTAATATGAGCAAAATAACTTTGATACGTTGCCTCCATTTTTCAGAAAGGCTATGAGTAAATTGTCAGGCATAGTGTTTGACCAAAAGATCATGATTTAAAACTGTAACAGAATCTGGAAACCTGCTAATTTGGAGTGTTTGGATGTATGTTCACTATCAAATAACTGAAATCAGGTTTGTGAAGAGAGGCAGGAGAAAAATTCTATACAGATACATTTATACCTACAGCCCTACAAAGGGGATATTAGCTTTTCCCTATGTATTGTAGCAATACAGGCTGAAATACTTTTGCTAATGACTAGCAAAGGGAGAGGGAAGGATTGGACTCGAGTAGAACACTGAGGTTTCATTTTGATATTTGTAAAACTTGATTTTGAAAGGAGCACAAAAGAATTAGGAGAACTGCTAGAATAAGCTAATTCTGTAGTGGTGAAGTTGAGTAAGATATCTAAACATATGCTCAACTTCAAACATGCAGTATATTTTTGGGTTAGATCCACCAAGAAAGAAAGTACCTTCCTTCTACCTAAATTCAAAATTTAAAATTTCAGATTGTTTGCTCAGTTACCACCTAACCTGGAGGGAAACAAACTTCATTTGCAGAAAACTTCAATATGTTCCATGGGCTTCAAATACTTCTTGAGATAGTTCACTGACAGAATAATGGTATGAATTTTAAGCTGATTTTGCCTTTTCAGCTTTTCATACTGTTTAGCTTTGGAAGCTCCTACCCAGTGTGAAGGCATTTATGGATCCCATTGGGTCCTGACTGCCCCATTGCACTGAATGGGAGACTTGGCTTTTAAATCAGGATTTATGGATTAGACTGTACAGCTATGCGCTACTAAGCTGACCTTTCCTTCACCAAAGCCTAAGCTGATGTGGTGAATAAGTCATTGGGGTATTAATTTGGATTTGTGGATGGGTTGGTTTATTTGTTTTCTACTGTTTGAAATAATTACGTATAAGGTAGCTTTATTTTTTTTTTTAGACTTGGTGCAATGAATGCTTTGTTTACATTTAGATGATTTTTCTTTGATCTTTTGGTGGGAAAGTTATGTTTTTATATAAGGATACAGGGAAAAGCATGATAAAGAATTAAAGATTGATAGTGCAAAACTGATGTGGTGTGCTGTTAGGAAAAATGCTGAGATTTCCTTTACAAAACATTCCCCATTATCACACTCAGGGATGAAACATAGCAAGTAGGAAGGTAACAGTTATCACAACCTGGGTTGTTCATTTAGATCACACTGAACTTGAATAGGTGTTTCTGGACTTTCTGAGGCTGAACATGCACAAGGTGCTGCAAGAGTGTAATGGTTTAGCCCCTGCCGGGGTCTGAGACCACGGGGCCGCTGCCCCTCCCCCACAGAGGGAGTGAAATACAAAGCCCCAAGACTGAAATAAGGAAAGGTTTAATACAACAGTGCAATAGCAACACAACAAACAACAGCAATAACAATAACAGTAATAGTGATAGCAGTGAACAGAGCAAAATAGCTACCAAATACAGCAGTTTGAAGCACGATGTACAAAACCACGAGTGCACCGCGCTCCCGCGCCAGGAAAAATGTGACCTGCCAGGATGTGACGTCCGCATGGTATCTGAATAACCCGGCTAGAGCTGCCCCCCCCACTGCTGGGGAAACTTAACCCTATCCTGGTTAAACCAGGACAAAGAGTTAGGGTTCAGGTTGTGGTTGAGGTTATTGTGGCTCAGCTTGTCTGCAGTAACCTGTGAAGTGCAATGTGCATGCTTAGCCCATAGTCAGTACAGGGCAACTGTACTTGGTATAACCATATTTTATTGTGGACTACATGAAGTCAAGTCCTTAGCCCACACCAAGTGCAAGGTAGCATGTGCAGAGATAGTTGTTGGTCTGATGAGCATCAAGATAGTAAACTGCAGTAACTTGTTTCGTTAGTTTCCCTGGTTTGAACCTTCTTTGGAGAGCTGAGAACTCGTGGCCTCATCAGTGATGCCCTGTGACCACTGTTTGCTTCTCCAAACTCCTAAGTAGATCAAGAAGAGGATCTAGAAAAGAGTGTGCTGACAGGTCACCTCTTTAGGATCATCACACAGTAAGGAAGGCAAACAGATGTATTCCTTGCAAAGGGTTCAGCACTTCTCATTTTAGAAAGTACTAGTTGTTTATTCCATCCTCACCTCTGTGAAGGGCTCTTTAGAAACTGGGCCAGGATCTTCTAAGATCTTCTCCCTAGAACTTTGTTTGAAAGCCTGGTTTCTGCAGATTGCTTTCTTCTTTCCTGTAGCTGACTTCTCTTACCTTGGCTATTTTATGTCAAATCATTCCCATGCCCATCCTTTTTCCAAGTCTCTCCTGCTGTGTGATTATTTATTTATTTTTAAATATTTTTAAGTTATTTTTTTCTCCTCTTTCTTCTCCAAGATTCAGTACATATACAGGTATGGTTCTGTTTAGGAGAAATGTCCTTCAGATATTTGGGTAACTAAATAATGACTCTGCAATATGATACTGTATCAAATTAATACAGTATCCATATCCCATCATATATTTAGTGTTTCATGTTGTGGCCTGTCTGACTCTGATGCCAATGATGGCCCATATTTTCATTGTTTTTATACAAATTTCACTTGCAATCTTTTAACCTCTTCAAGCTTTATTGTCTCAGATAAATTAGTTGTCCAGCTTATTTTTAGAGCAGTGTTTATGCCTGGTCAATTAATGAATAGAACACGTCTTCCTTACTCAGTTCTGCCAAAGTTCTGTTCTGTTTTACCTTTGATGTCTCATTAAGTGGCAATTTGATGAAAAAAAAAAAAAAAAAAAAAAACCAAATGCCAGCGAACAGTCAGTGAAAGAGAAAAACCCTAGAATTTTCCAAAGGTGGTACAGAAAACAAGGATGACAAACTGCCATTCAGACTTCGTTTATAGATCAGGTTGTCTTTTTTCATGCTTAGCAATTATAACCGCATGTTTCTATGTTTTCTGCATGGACCATCTCCAATATTTGGATTCCAAGGTTAGTATGGTACACTCACGCTGTACCCCCGTAATGATGGGCTTAGGGAAGCAGGGTGCCGCAAAGGCCCTAATTGCTCAGAAATGATATGGTAATTACTGATGTGGTGACCTTGTGCCACCAGTCATTGTCACGCTCTCCAATGGTGGGTCAGTGATACTGACTGTCTGGGATACCTATTCTGCCTGATGAGTTGCGGTACTGAGGAAGGAATATGTGGAGGATAGCTTCATGTTAAGCTGATACATATCACTGATCTTGGCTATAACATTTTAATTTGTCAGAGTGAATAATGTCTGAGACTTCTACGAGTAGCGTTGCTTGTAAGCTATGGATTTGGACACATGCATGATTGGTTGCACATCTCGTTCTTTATGACCACTGATGATGAAAGACAGGCATGGGCCACAAAGATACAATCCAAGCTTTCATGCAGCTTAGTTCTAGAAGTGTTCTGAGTGAAGGTTCTCTTTTCTGTGGTCCATTTCTGTTGTGCCCTGGACTACACAGTGTACTTGTCTGTGTGCTCCTTCTGCTGAGGCCTGTTAATTTCATCAGATAGACCACTTCTGCACCACTGCTCTTAGGAGAATGTTAATCATAACTTTCCACCGATCTTAGTTACATTAGAGCTAGCCACGTGGCCATTTTTTGGGTATCTTGCAATACAGCTGGACATGGGAAAAGTTAGGCTTTTTCAATACCCCTCTCTCCCAGTCAGTCATTATAGCAGGGTAAAGCTAAAACCACCTAGTTATATATAAACATTGGAGCCCAGATGTCCCACAGGATTCACAAAGAAAATTCTCTCAGCTGGTTCACTGAAAATATAGTCTTTACTTTCTCAGACTCCAAGAAATTTCAATCTGTGCAGAACTTATAAAACAGTATTAAAATTCAGCATAGCATAGGAGAATTACATCATGTCACACATGCTCTCAAAAATAGCATCTTGTTGATGCATTCA
Organism: Strix uralensis; assembly: GCF_047716275.1. Taxonomy (NCBI): domain Eukaryota; kingdom Metazoa; phylum Chordata; class Aves; order Strigiformes; family Strigidae; genus Strix; species Strix uralensis. The sequence goes on from NC_133976.1 coordinate 43,846,683, forward strand.
AGTAACAGTATTTAATTGTGCATTCTTCACAGTTTTTCAAGATGTTTGGTAGAATTTTATATATAACAAGAAAGCTAAAGCCTTTTATACTCTATGTACTGCAGGAGGTAGACTGCAGCCCAAGGACCTGAGAGAGGACAAAGCATTTCATTTTGTCCTCAAAACTTTATCTGCTTTATTTTAATTGGCACAGCTGTGTCCAATCTCCATTTCCTTGCCTCTCTTTGAAATGCTCTGGATGGTAGAAAGCGTTTCAGTTGGAAGTATTGCCCCTCAGAGTCAGACAGCACATCAACTGGTATCCACAGTGACTAAAATTACCGCTTTTGAACAGGGGATACTGCTGCAAGTACAGATTTTCTCTGGCAAGAGCCAGGTTTTACACAGTGGGAATCTGGTGCAACTTTAACTCTTCAAATAGCTCTAGGTCACTGGAGTAGGGTATTTCAGTAACAAATTTCTGTCTTAGAAAGGGGAACCAGTATGTACTTTGTTCCAAGCATGTTTCTCCCAATGCAGGAGAGAAAAAAGCTGAGACCAAGGCTTGGCATTGACAGATGTGTGCTAGCAGGAAATCTCCAGGAGGAGGGCTTTGGCTGGTGAAGTTTGGCAGGATAAGAGACTCTTTTTGCTATCTTCAGTTGGTGTGAAAAGACGATTCATGCTTGGGAATCAGTCCTCATGTCGTCTTGTGCGTGTGTAGTCACAGAGCAGGTGGCATATAGATTGTAGCACATAGAGATCAATGCATGCAAATTAAAATGAACTTAAATACAGGGTGACTCAAGATGGAGGTGGTGTGTACCACAGACTTGGGAAATGGTATTGCTTCTTGTGGTTCTGATCTGCATGCTGTCATCCTATTCCCAAACGCACACGCACCCTTCTCCTTAGACTTGGGAAGCAATTAAGCCATTAACTCTGGTGTATTTGGAAAAGATTATAAACTCATATGAACCAGGACACTTGTTTCATAGGCCTTGCCTGGATTTGGAATGTAGGTATGTTCTGAACATCTACTGGTTTGAATAGTGATATGTCTTCTGTTCCCTCATTAAATTACCTAATGCTTCACACATCAAAAAGTAAGATAGTTGTAAAGAGCAGGAGATAGGCCTTTTGATCACAGGACCTGTGTTGATAGCCTAAATATGGTGAAATTCATATTTAGCATTTGTTTATGTTAGTGTTTGAGCTTGGATTATGGATATATTTTTAAAATCAGTATTTCTGTTTTGGTTCATAGAGCAGTGCTGAACCACTCCCTTCAAGGATGAAACTAAACCAGATGAAGTGCTCCAACCACCAGTGTGTATCCATGGAGTTATTTAGAAATAGAAATATCAGGCAGGAGTTATTTAGAAATAGCCACCTTTCCACACACTATATATGTACTGTGGATGTCAGGTCCTCAACACAAGCTGTTTCACACTACAAATCCCCTATTGGGCTCTGCTGCTTTCTGACACAGTCATAAAGCTCTGCTGGCAGGAACAAGCATGGGTGCTCTGACTTGGGGCACCATGGCATGGGGGGATGTCTCATCTGGGACATACAGCTTGGTTCCACTTTGGGGTCTAAACTAATAAAACATGCCTCTCCTCGTAGACGTAGATGACTTGCTTTGTGATCAGTGGAAGAGGTAATCATACAGTGCCTACAAAATCTGCATACTCTGTCCATACCAAAAACATCTTGTGAAAGCCAGTGGCCAAGGTCAGCATCTTCTAAGGTTTTACTTTGGTAACTTAGAAATCTTTTTGCCTCAAAACTGCTTTATGCAAATATGTTCCTGTATAGTAGTAAAATTACTTTAACAATGTTAATAATGATAAGAGAAGCACTTTTAAGATCTGTGGCTTGCAGCACATCTGGCCCTCTTGTCTCAGTGTTTCAGAGAAAAAGCTCAGTGTTAAATACTTGGCTAATTTGGGCCTGCAGCATTGAGAACCTGGCATAACTTTATTTTTGTTCAGGTAGATAATTGGGTTTCAAGCTTGCACAGCTGTTTTGAGACCATTTTCCTTTCATTATACTTGTGCATGTCATATCTGAGTTCATCTTTCCATGCATAAATCTGACTCACCAGTATGTCATGCAAAATTATGTGTGTGTGCTGCTCTTACTCTTTCTCTCTCTGTGTATTAAATAAATATATACTTATCAAGGGAAAGAAATGATGGTAACTGGGGGGCAACTTTTGTACAGTTATAGGAAATTGGACTCCTCAATGAACCTGCAAATTTGCACTTATTGGTCCCTCTTTCTACTGGTGTGTTTCTTGAGCTCAAAATGGAGTGTGTTTTCCTCTCATCACCATCAAGAACTATTGTGATTAAAACCATATTTATTATCATAATCATTGTCACTACTTCTAAAATGCTGGGGACATGGATTTCCTATCTTGCTGCAGAAGTTGAGAGGATGTCAGCTTTGGACCAGCCATGCTGCCATAGCTGCGCAGCCTCACTCCCACAATGATCCCTGCCTGTCTTTCATTCCCCAGTGCCTCTGCTCACATATAAAACAGAGCAGAAGCATGAAAATGCTCAGATAGGTTCTGAAGACTTTCTGGCACACCTGTGAATTGTTCATACCTCCAACCATGCCTGCAAGCACCCTGGCTGTTAAACGGGGAGCTGCTGTATGGTGTGCTCCCACCCGTGTGAGTGCCATATGAACAAGGTGCGTGCAGCCTGCCAGGATGGGCAGGGCAGGGGAAGAGGAGCTTGTTCATGCTGCCTTCTCCTCTTCTTGCCTTGTTACAGCTCTAGTCTGTCCTGCATCCAATGACAAACCCTTGATTCATATTGGATTTTCTAGGCGCTCTGAAAGTACTATTTTTACTAGTAATGTAGAAATAACATTGATCAGTTTAAAGCCCTACTCCTTTTTCCACTACGGAAGGATAATTTTTTACATAGTTGTGCATTACTTTTGCTTTTTTGTCTGGTAATGGATTTTTTGTAAATAATATTCTTCATTGCTGCCACTGTTAACCCCCCCATTTTGTTACCCAAGTTACTTGTCACATTCCAATGTATTTATTGAATCTTGTCTCAACTTGCACTTTAAGTACTGTAAGCCCAGTCCCTAGTTAACCCCACAAAATCTTGATAAGATTGGAACCCCTGTCTATTACCATAATGAAAATATTAAACAGTAATTTCCTCCTCAGATAGCAACAGATGCAGCATTACTGGGACTCTTGAACTGCTTGTCAAATAGTAATTTTATTTTAACACCTGTAGCTGAAATGAAGTGCAATACTTAGTGGCTGCTGTGCTAATGTTTCCATGAAGGAGATAAAACTGAGAATGTATGCAAAACCAGTGGCAATGTTTAGTATAAATGTGTATTCAAACTTTATGAAAGGGTGAGGGGAAATGCTATTCTGATGTACAGTTTGATATTGACATTTTTATAGAGAAGTGATTTTTCTCAGTATTTTGTTGTGTAAAAACTATCGAGCTCTGTGCATGTTTCAGCTGTGGGTGTTAAGAGATATGATATTTCCCTCTCTCCCTCCCTCTCTTGCCCCGCTGCTAGAAATTGATTCTTCAATCTTTGTCAGTTCAGGAAATCTAAATGCTGTCTGCAGTGCTGTTGGATTGTTCCCAAACGAGCTTCTTCTGTTAAGGATATTATTTTAAAATATATTGCAGCCTCTGACCAGTGTTGAAATATCTTTTGGAACTAGAGCTGTATCTCTGCCTTTACTGGCAAAGACACTGATGATGCTTCAAGTTTGCAGTTTTGCTCAGGTCTAAGAAACTAATTCATTGTGTCCAGCGGAAGCAGTCCAACGGGATAGTAATTGAACACTTCTTCACGATTACTCAGGTATTTCAGTCAGTTAGGCATTGTCTGCAACAGCTCTTAATTTTAATTATCCTGTGGTGTGGAAATGCACAATTTAAATACTATTATAGTTTGATTAATGTTTTCCCTGTCATATTATAGAATAGTATTTATGGTGCTATGGCAAGAACAGCTTTTATGAGTATCCATTGCTCTGGCTGTGTCTCAGTGCTTAATCACTCTACTATGAGCAATATCCTTGAAAGCGTAACAGGATGTGAACATCCTGGTTCATGAAGAACATATGCAACAAGATTATTAAACAATTAGTCTGCATAGATCAAGGGGTTTTTTGTGTATTAATACATGTTTAGAATGTTTTGGGAGGTATGAGACTACAGTAATAGATTTATTGAGATAGAAGTATGGAACCTATGCCTTTAATAGTGAAGTAACACATTTAATGAATACAGTTAATTTCTTTGTCTGCTGTCACATTCTGTGAACCAGAATAATAGAATCATAGAATCATTTAGGTTGGAAAAGACCCTTAAGATCATAGAGTCCAGCTGTTAACCTAACACTGCCAAATCCACCACCAAACCATGTCCCTAAGCACCACATCTACGTGTCTCTTAGATGCCTCCAGCGATGGTGACTCAACCATTTCCCTGGGCAGCCTGTTCCAATGCCTGACAACCTTTTTGGTGAAGAAAGTTTTCCTAATATCCAATCTAAACCTCCCCTGGTGCAACTTGAGGCCATTTCCTCTTGTCCTATTGTTACTTGGGAGAAGAGACTGACACCCACCTCGCTACAACCTCCTTTCAGGTAGTTGTAGAGAGCAGTAAGGCCTCCCCTGAGCCTCCTTTTCTCCAGACTAAACAAGCCCAGTTCTCTCAGCTGCTCCTTATAGGGCTTGTTCTCTAGACCCTTCACAAGCTTTGTTCCCCTTCTCTGGAAGCGCTCCAGCTCCTCAGCATCTTTCTTGTAGTGAGGGGCCCAAAACTGAACACAGTGTTTGAGATGCGACGTCAGCAGTGCTGAGTACAGGGGGATGGTCACTTCCGCAGTCCTGCTGGACACACTATTTCTGATATGAGCCAGGATGCTATTGGCCACCTGGGCACACTGCTGGCTCATATTCAGCTGGCTGTTGACTAACACCCCGAGGTCCTTTTCTGCAGGGCAGCTTTCCAGCCACTCTTCCCCAAGCCCGTTGTGTTGCAGGGGTTGTTGTGATCCAAGTGTAGGACCCGGCACTCAGCCTTGTTGACTCATACAATTGGCCATAGCCCATTGCTCCAGCCTGTCCAGGTCTCTCTGCAGAGCCTCCCTACCCTCAAGCAGATCAACACTCCCACCCAACTTGGTGTCATTTGCAAAATTACTGAGGGTGCGCTCAATCCCCTCGTCCAGATCACTGATAAAGATATTAAACAGAACCAGCCCAAATTTCTTAAAGTTTCAATATTTTTTCTCCAAATTTAACAACCTAAAAAGAATTGCCATTGATTCCAGTGGTAGCTTGGTATGGAATGGTGCATTGCACTTACTTGGGAAGGAAATGGTTGAAGTCATTTCTTCGTTCCTTCTACACTTCCCCCTTACATCTATGTAACTGTATGAGCTTTCTGTGCCCTCCAGAGCTTTCCAATGGAGAAGAGCTCAGAAATGCACTAGTTTTATGAGAAGTATTGCACTGTCCTTCTGAAATACTCAGTGTTTCATAACTTAAAAGAATGACAAGACTCTAAAGTCTGTTTTTCTGAAAGGTTTAAGTTGGGTAGCTTTAATAGGAAATAGTATTAAAATTCCATTATTCTAAAATGGTCAAAGTTCAGCTATCATTAATTGTCATAGACCTTAAGTGAACAATTCCAATCTAGAGATCTATATTGATGTATCATTTATTATTAAAGCTAATTGTTTGTTTAATTATTCACAACACTGTCATGGATTGATTTCTTTGTGGTCTGGGGCTAGAATTTGAAGTTTAAAATAAATTAGAGAAATGTTTTGTACAATTTCTCTATTTGCAGTGTATGTAATTGAAAAAGTAACTTATCTTTCCCTTAAAGCATTATTGTTTACCTGTTAATAACAATCTAAATATCAAATATAAAGAACATAATAATTCCTATTTATGGATTGATTCTGAAGCTTTAATTTGATGTATTGTTGGTATTAAAAGATAGTTAAAAGAAGATTACAGGACTTTGAATTAACCTCCACATTTACTGCTTCTAAAGAATAATATTACAATAACTTGCCAGCCATGGTAAATGTAGACTGAGGGAAAAAGTTGATGTATATTAAAGATGTGAATCCTGCCCCTCTCCCCCAGTCATTTGTGTGTATACTTATGTCTGAGGTTGTACTGTCTATCTTGCTTCAGGTTTTTTGGTATCAGATGCCAAATGTTGAGAACTGTGCTTCTTGAAAGTGTAGTGTATTACCTGTCACTGAACTAAATCCAGAGAAATAGCGATGACAAGAGACCTGGCCATATGACCACTGTGTCCATCCACATCATCAGCTCATGTTATTCTCCACCATTGTTTGGAGATTTTTTTTGGGGAACAGATAGGGAATGATAGTATTTCTGCTGTTTGCTTAGGACACTTACCCCAGTTTTATCCTTACTCCTAGAAAAAGTTGCTGAAGCTTACATGTGTTCGTGGACTGTGTCTGTTCACTTTTCTCTTTTTAAATATCCCGTTTTAAGCAGTGTTTCCTCATGAGTCCTGTTTTCTAGACCTTTGAGTATCCTCATGGTCTGAGCTTGCTTTGGAGGGTTCACATCTTTGTTGAAATGCGGTGATATATAATGAAGAGAGCAGGATTACTTCTTGCATATCTTTTGTGTTTCAAAGTACTGGCTGTCTTCTCTCAACTTTCACATGGGTTCTGCATCTGGCAAATAGCTTGTCCCTACCAATATTAAAGAAGGAATTGAGCAGTGCAATACCTAGGATACGCTCTTAAAATACTCACTCTGTAGGTGACGGTGTTCAGTCAAGGCTGTGGAAGGAAGAGATACATGACCACAGCAGCCTAAAGTATGCTTTTATTGTATACTCATCTAGCTTTTCCTCAATTTACAAGCTTCCCTGAACCAAGATCATGTCTGAACTCTATTGGATGCTGAGTTTTAATCAATGAGCTTGCCTAAAAGGTTTTTGGACCTATTTTAGACTTTTAACATATGCTACATCATGTGTCAATGACTGTATTTATTTGGACTGGAAAAAGTACATTTTTGGTTTTTTCAAACTTCTGTTTGAAAATTTAATTTTATTTGACACTTCATGTCTCATTAGAATTAGAGACTATTATTTTCTATTTACCTCTCTAGATCATTCATGATTTTACAGAATTTTGTCACCTTTGTTGTCTTCTCTCCCATGCTCAGACCGAACAGTTCTACAGTGTAAACCTTCTAATACAAAAGTCTTTTCCATTAATTTGTTTACTCCCTTTCTGTTTCTAGTCTGAGGCTTTTGAGATTATAGTTAAAGACAACAGAAGTCCATGTAGTATTCAAGCTGGGAGCGTGTGTCATGTATATATAATTGCATGCTGAAGTTTTCTTTTTGTTGTAATTCTTCCTAATATTCTGTATTGTTCTTTGGAGAGTCATCAATCTGAGGAACACCTGTGGTGGCTTTTGTTGTGTGGTGTTTTGGGTTTTTTTTTTTTTTTTTTTTTTTCCCTTAACTGGAACATTTGATGATGAATCTACACCACAGTTCCTAAATGGTAATAACAAATATAGAGTTTGTTATTGCCTGTTGATAGCCAAAGCTAATCTTGGTTATGTGCCTTACTTTGGCATTTGAATTTCACTTGCCATTTTATTGCACGGTTGCTCAATACTGTGAGATTTTTCTGTAGCTCTTTACAGTTTTAGTTTTTTGAAAATTTCTCAGGGTTACTGAATGTGCTTTTCATTCATACTCCTGCAATTAAGTACATATTAATCTGTGAGTTGATCTTTCCTCTTATTTCAAGATAGTGATGTTTTTCAGAGCTTTCAATACAGAACCTTGCTGGTTTTGTGACTGCTGTCCTGCTTCCTGATCAAAGACATTTTGTAAACCCATGGGATCACCTTTTATTTTCATGTTAGCTAACTCCTTCAAAGAGTTTTTAATACTTTTGTCCCTTATCAATTATCTTACTAAAGCTACATTGGTCCTTCTCCTGTATATCGCGGATATTCATTTATCTAATGATGCTACGCTTTACTGTAATTTTCAGCACTGAAGCTGATTTAAATGGTAGATTGTATGAACAGGATATTGCACGATAGTTATGACAATACTTTGGCAATTTCACATAAGAACTCTTTCAAATCTCTTGGGTGAACACCATCTGGTCTTGACAATTTGTTACCATTTTTTATCGATCTGTTCTACAGCTACTCTACTGACACATTCATTTAAGACGGTTTCTCATTCTACATGAAAGAAAGACTTGGTGTGGGATCATTCAAAAATCGCCTGATGCAAACAAGTCTTGTAGACCTTTTACTATCTGCTGTTGGCCATACAAGTTCTCTTGTAGGTTTCTCATTCATTTATTATATTTGAGGAAAAACTATTATTGCTGCTACACCCTTAACAAATTGTTCTACAAATTCTTTACTAATAATTCTTATTGGTTTACATTTAAGTTGCCAGAATTGTGAGGTGTATTGTTTGCATGTGACTTCTGTGACCAGTAGCTAACTTCTGTTGTCTTATCAAACAGACAAATAAGGTGATTACTTTGGGTTTTTTTAATATTTTGATTATTTTGGGTTTGGTTTGTGTTTTTGGGGTTTTTTTTTGTTTTGTTTTCTCTCCTTCCAGATCCTTGTCCTTGATCCTTCCTTTTGTTATGGAATATAAGCACAAGAACTGGCCCTTCCTCAGCACTCCTGTACAGATCATCTAGATGTGTTGTGAGGTGCCACCTCTATACCCAGCAGGCACACTGTGGTGCGAGCTGCACTGACATCACTGACACATCTATCTGTGTGCCTGGGATTTGCATTATTACAGGGCAGATAGCTTCAAGCATCGTGTGTTGTATAGTAAGAGAAAATGTGTGAGCTCCTGCTGGGTTTGTGTTCATGTTTGCTTTCACTGGTAGATTTTGAGGTTTTCTCTGCTTTTTCTCTGTTCATTTCCCCTCTTCCCTTTCTCTTCTAGCCCTCCTCCCCTGTCCTAGTCTATGGGTATGTGGTTTTGTTTGGGTTTTTGCTCAGAGTTAGAGATGGAAGCCCGATTAGTAGATGCCCAACTTCATCTGCTCACTTGGGAAAGTCTTGGCATATGAGGTCTTCTGCTTCTGAATGCTAACGAAAACTAAGGCTTTATTATATAAGGTGGTTTTTTTGGTTTTGTTTTGTGTTTAGTTTTCTTTTTTTTTTGGTAAAACCTCCATGTTCTTGATAGTTGTTTTCTTGGTTTACCAACCAGCTTTGAGGAAGAAACTAAGAATTCAGTTTGTATAAAGGTTTAGATGAGTAGGTAGAAACTAGAAAAGTAAGTTGCCTTGGAGGTTCACAGCTTCCATGTCACTGCAAAAAAAAAAAAAAAAAAGTCTTATGCATGCAGCTGTTGGATGCTTTGGGAATATTGGATGATGCTTGAAAAGGTAAGGAGTGAACACATGACAGGATTAATACTCATGAAAGTACGAGTAGGATATTGTTCTTCACACTGCAAATTACATTAAATATTTAAGTATGACTAATCTCTGCCATGATGGGGACCTACCTGAGTGCACTTCTTTTTTTGTTTACAGTGATAATAACATTTTGGCTCCTGACACCTTTCTTTTTATTTTCTTTTATGAAAATTTCTTTCTTTTCTTTCTTTGTCTTCTAAGAAAATTTATTTTCTTTAATGAAAATCTGGCTCTTCTTTTGAGACATCCAGCAGCTTTTCAGATGTTATTACTTTAAGTATCTTACTCTAATTAGAGAAGGGGAGACAGGACTGTGTGAAATCAGAAAGAGGTGTATAAAACCAGACCTTTTTATCTAATCTGTTAATTACTTTTAATACTTTAAAAAAACCCAAGCAAACCACAAAAAGAACCCTATTTAAAAAATACATTTATAGACACACATGGGGTAGATTCTCCACTGATGCAAGTTGTCACAACCCTATTAAAGACTTGCTTCAATTTATGCAAGCTGAGGCTTTGTATGTGTAAGTCTTGAACTGTGGGGAAATGTTTAGTTTATTTGTTACTGTCTAAGCATGGTTTGGGCAGTGAGGGCTCTCTTCCTGCCACTGTCACAGACTGACTGTGTTAAGGACAACAGGGCTGTGGTGGGCTCTTGTGGAGTTGAGAACAATTGTAGGACCATTGCAGAGAAGCCCTGTTGAGGCCAGGTTGGAGCTAGGACACATACCTGCAGTCCGTGGGGAATTCAGTTGCCAACTATTAGGAAGTCTTTGTGGATGCACGAACTGAGACTTTCAGGAGCCCAGCCCTTTCACTCGATGAAGATTTTTTTCAGAAATGAGAAAGGCATGGTCCAGACAGCAGCGCCTGGCCACTTTGAAACCAGTGCTTCTCAAACAGTGGCTCCCAGCTTAGTGCCACTGTTGGCTATATCTCTACATGGTATCTCCACCCAGTTCACAGGATGCAGGCTGTACACCCACGCATGCAAGTTTCCTGCCAAAAGTCTGTGTCTTGTCCCGTCTGAGGAGTGTCCAGGCCAGAGTGACTGGGATATAGCACGTCTCGCAATGTGTTTCAGGTTATCCCCTGTCCTGACTCCTCCTCAGGCTTTTCTCATCTCCCATCCAGCATCTGACCAGCTGGTGGGGATGATGCTCTGGGACACTGAGGAAAAGGAATGGGTGTGAATGGGCTCTGCAAACAGAGTCTCTCTGTTTTGCAGAGGTGCTAGGGAAACTGGAAGGAGTCTTCCTCGGTGCACAGAGTGCTCTCCTCCCTGCTCTAATGGATTAAAAACGCTAGAGCTCCTCAGCCAAACCACTGCCAGCTCATTTGTTTGCTTTTAGCATGGGTTAAGTAGTGGAATTATTAAATGTGAGAAATGGCTGGAACTTTCTATTAAAACTGTCTGTGTAAAATGAATGCATCCAAAAGTAGGCACGCCAGGTAAAAGATTTCACTTTAAATGGTTCAAATTGTCAAAGATACAATGGACCAAAACCAGTCTTATAACAGATTGTACAATTAATTGCAAGTGGTGCTTGCAGCCTCAGCTATGTGTATATACAGATATCCCTGAATACTTCTTTAAAAATAACAGTATATTACTACTCCATAACTGCATAACTCTTTGTTCTAGAGACTCATGTAACTTTATATTCCTGGATGGATGACTCTTCAAAGCCCTCATGAGCTGGATAACTATTCAGTTAATTTTATGGCATATAGAAGTTCTCTGTCTTTTCGTCATCTGGCTGAATGCTTCACTACAGACTTATATTTTTATTAGTAACACTGTTATTAATGGAAGTGCCAAGTTGTTACTGTGTTTTGTGGCAGTATTTGGTGGAGATCATTTGAGCAAAGTAGAATTCAAACAGCTTATTGGCTGGAGAAAGATGTGTGTTTAGAGGATTAATCATTTGGAGAATATTTTTATATCTAATAAATGGCTCAAAAGATCCTATAGTCCTCAGAGACATTCAGATGCTCAGAACAATATAAATAAAAATTAAAAATAAATAAACAATAAAACCCCCCACCAAACACAATTGGGAGTATGCAGTATTAAAATATGAATGTAACCTATTTTATTGTTCAATTGCTATTAAACACATGTTATGGAAGTGAAGTTCAGTAGTACATACTGTCTTGTGAGCCAGCTAAAATGTATTTTATAGGTCATTACTTTTTTGATCCTCATAGTTTCTGTTAAGCTATTGGCCTTTTTTCTTCAATTTGTCAGGAGAGTCTAAGAAAAAAAGGAAAATGTACCTTTAGCTAAGAGGATAAATGTGCTTTGGTTCTGAACTGAAACATGACTATAAAAATTGCACATTTCTACTCAGGAGATCTGATCTCTATGTTTTTAGTTTGTTTCATTCATTAATTTTAATGACTAAAAAGTCATCTTTCACTTTTTTATCCCATTTGGTCAGTAAATTGTCATGTAGCAAAAAATAGATTTTATTTTGCTTTATACTTTATCACTGAAGTTAATAATTCAGCTGTAGGGCCAAATTTTTCCATGTTTTGTCAGTCAAATTCCACAGGATAAATTATTTTAAATGATGAAAAATTGCATTGGTAGAACTGCAGGGTTTGTGGGTTTTTTTCGTGGTGAAAGTTTGTCTATCAATAGCCCTACCTGGACAGAGAAGAAATTAGCTTGTTCTTAGAAACCCTCTAGGATAGGTTTTCCAACTGCTAGGTTTGCAGTCCTACAAAGAAATTATTTATAAATTAAGGTGACCCAGTCGAAATACCCCCACAAGCATCTCCAAGAATGGAACCTAAGGAGAGACTTCTTTAGGTGGGACCAATTCTTGGGACTTCAGTGGGCTTTGGACCATGCCTATGAATACATTCTTAACTAGTTATTAACGTCATAAATAATTTGCCTCATAGTTGTTGCTTTCTTGGAGTTTTCTAGTGGGGATATAGGAAGGGTTGGCATATTCTTGGTTAGTGTTAGTCAGATAAATAGTATTTAATGTCTACTGTTGTTTTGACCACAAATGAGAAACTACTGTAAATTAAAATCTATACTTGTGTTTTTAGTTTATTTTTAATTTAGGCTTTCAAAGCTTTGCTTTTTTTTCTAATTTCCTGCTTCTGCTGACCTATTTTGCTAATATGCTTATCCTGTTTGTTCATTAAAATGAAGGCCAAGTAAATTTACTTTTATTTCATGTTTATTCAAAGTCTTGGGGAAAGAAGCCATTTTGTTTTCTCACAATGCCCCCAAAGGACTACTCAGACATGGTTCCAGCAACGTCTGTTATGGAGGAATTTGTACATGCAGGTGGACTGAATGAATTACATTTGGACTACAAAGCTATAACTACAGTCAGTCTCCTTACTCTGTGTGGAGGGGATGTGGCTAGAACTTAAAAGCTCCTGTGTGTCTGCTGCCTTAACACAGATGTGTTACTGTGGAAGACAGTTACAATCTAGAAGTGAAGTCTACCCTGTAGGAGGGTATGGCTAGGTCTGTGGTGCAGATGTGGAAGGGGGATGAACCATGAAGCTGTAGTCTATCTGTTCCCATCGCAGCACGTGATGGACATGTGGTGCTTCCAACCCGCTGTCCCTCATAGATCTGTGGCAGCTCCTGAACATCCAGCTGACAGATATACTGAAGAGCGGGAGCATGCCCACAGAGGATGGGACTGCTGTGGGAGCACAAAGTGTATCTGAGGATGCTCCTGTCTCTTGGAGGTCCTCAGTGGTGCCCTGAGATTCATGTTGGCCAACACTTGAAAGTTAGTGCCTTTGCTCCCTGCCCCCTGTTCACCAGATACAAACTAATTTTCCTTCCATTGTGAGAGGTTCTCAAAAGTGAGCGTGAAGGGGTACGGAGGGAATCCCATGTTTTCTTTGATCCATTCAGGAGACATTACTTCTGTTGCCTAGCTTAAAACATTCAAAGCCCCCTCTGAAGTGGAGTACTAGGAAATGTTTAATCTGTTCTTTATTGGTATTTGGATTATGGAAAAAGGGCAGACCTTAAATATGATATTTCTATTCTGTATCTCTTAAAGGTCATCTGTGTACAAATTTACAAAAAGATCTTATTGATTCTTTCTGTGGTATTCTTATGCTGGATAGGAAACCTCTAACATGGAGAAATGAAGTTGTTCCTTGGTGTTATTTCCATTTATTGGCCTGCAGAAGGGAGAGTTTGGTAAGATAATTTGTGACCATGTATGTAGTTAAGACGTGATCAGTTTAATTTGTCTCAAGTAATATGTGCATGTGATAAAGTAACTTATACAACTATACAAAATAGAATAGGTGGTTAATACTTTTTTTCCCCATGAAAAAGCCTGATTCAGATACAAAACTAATGTCTAGATGTAAGTATCCAAAGCAAGAAGTTACTACTTTGAAGTGCAGAGATTAGCTTCGCTACATCATTGCCTAACAGCTGAATGCTAGAAGAAATGCTTCAGTGGCAGGGTTAAGCATTGGGGAGTAATTAGGGAAAAAACTTGCTCTCAGTTATTTCCATTAACTTCAAAATAACTGAAATATGTTTTATGGAATTGCAGGGGTGTGATTTATAGCCCAAATTATTATTTTCTGTTCTCTTTAACTAGCAGAGCTCTATTTCAGGTCTGTAGTTGCCTTTTGGGGCTCTACAGTAGCTGCCAATGTGAAATTTTTGGAGACTGCATTAATTCTAAGCCTCCTTTTCTGATCATGGCAGGTGGGAGATGCTGATGCTCAGAGGCTGAGGTGGCCCCGTTACGGCTGCAGTGGGGATGTTCCTGTGGCTGACCAGTACTGTCCATGAGGAGAGGCTTTCTATGGTTTGCCAGCAGGTGCATCATCTCTTGAGTTAGTGTGGAAGCCAGGAAAAGTACTAGGTTAATTAAACTCAGTTTCTTCCAACAGCTTGCAGAGAGGTGGGTAGGAAGAAATAAATGGGGAATCAGAGGGTAGCTTTCTGAAGGGTGCTGTGATTTGACAGGTAATTGATAAACCTGGTTTGGTAGCTCTGTTTTACTTTAACAAATGAAAGCGGATACTTTTGTTCTCTGGAATTAAGTGATAACATGCTCAGTTTCCAGCAAAACAACAGCTGTTATCTAAAGTATCTTTACTAGTGCAAAGAAAGTTTGGTGATATAGGAATATCATTCCTATTTTATTACCAAAAAATTAGATTGCTTTGTTATTAAAATGACAGTTTCACCAAATCGTGAAGACAGCTACCTTATGTTTGTGAATGCATGTGCTAGAACTCCATACTGAGATCAAATATTCAGGTTAGCTTCAACTGATTATTTAACTTGCTAATTTAAGCAGCAGCTGTGCTCTTAGAGCACATCAGAGAAGGAACTCAGTAGGAACCTGCCTTAGGACTATCTAAGGAATGTGTGGTGGACCAGATTCATTCCTGTTCTTGAGCTACATAGAGAGCTACCCTGTATCATGCAGCCATAGAAATTGTTCCTATTCATCAAGTTTGATATATCTAGATGTCTGGGGAATATTTCTGATGAAATTCCTGAGGAATGTCAACATGTTATTTTGTTACAGGAGCCTAATGCAGTCTGTAAGGCAAGGCATAACCTGACTGGGTACAGAAAGCGCTGTGGGCATAGGGTGTCATGCAAAATGTGTGTCTGCATGCAAAGTGTGATACAGATGGAAGCCTCTGGTTGTTGATTTGTAGGTAAGGAAAGGAGTTGTGTTAGAGGAATGCAAGTGGAGACAGGGAGGGTCTGGCCATGGGTACCAGGGGGGCTTGGGCATTACTTCCCATGGCCTTCCTTCTCCAGAGCTCACCCAGGAACTAGGGCTACAGTCTTTGAAATCAGAGAAATGGAAATCATGCTGCTTGGCCTCTACCTGTTGTGCTCTACCTGTTATGTTTGTCCCCATATGTTTTCTGTAATTTGCCTCTGATCTCTTTAATTCTGATATTTAATATGGAGAAGAGGAGGTGAAGAAGTCCCCAGATGCTTCAGGTAGGGCTGTTCAAATACTAGATTTGAGCCTGTGTGTCCTGTTATTGCAGACTCTAAATTATAAGGCAAAGCTGTACCTCTTTTTCCAGGTCTGTGGATGACTGCTGGGAAACCAACCCAAAAAAGTAAAGTGTGCCAAATGAATCATTTTGGCATCCTTTTAAATGTTCAGTTCTTTGTTCATCCAAAATTATTCCCACATTTAATTTGAATTTGTGAATAGTTTTGACCATCTTAATGGTATTTTTCAGGGAACGAAAATTTCTGTGGAAACATTCTATCTATATAAGTGACTTCCAAGATCCTAAAATAATTAGGATGATAGAGGGTTCTGTGGAGAGAAATGCTCAGTGGTTATTATCTGGCAAATGCCCCAGATACTTCTAAGTTCTCTACAGGCAGTTTGACAAAGTACTTGGTTTTCCCACTCTAATTCTCTGTTACTGAATTCTGCATAATTCAGCATTAGTTGTCTTAATCTGTTTTGATATGTCTTATTGTAATAGCAAGGCAGTAAAAGCAAGACTTGAACCATGAGCATTTGGCTCCACTTGTCAGGAGGTTTCTTTTTATTTATTTATTTATTTTAAAAGAAGAGATATGTAAAATGGGGAGGGTTTAAAAATAAATTCCTTCTTAAAGGCGTAGGACCTGAATTCTGAGTTTGCTCAGTAGTTGCACTGTTTCAGAGATAGTGTAATCCTAACAGTTTTATATGTAGGTTTGAGACACTTGACTTGAATGCTTGTAGGTGATTCGGGTCTACTTTCAGGTATTATATTTTCATCCACAAGGTAGATCCTGTGGTTGAGCTCTAAAGGTCTAAGTTTCCTCAGGCTGCTTGCAGCTCTGCCTGGGAGGGGCCCCAGTGTGGGATATGGACTTCCACTTAGTCTTTTCACAAGGATGCAAATGAATGATGCCCAGTTAAGGTTTAAGGGAGTTAAGGTTTCAGGTGATTTATTTTGGTTTCTGTCATTTTGTGGGTGACTTGAACTGACAGAGAAAGTGGTGTACGTTCCATTCAAATGGGCTTTACGTGATATTCGATGCATACGCTTGTGGAGGAAAGGATTAATGTCTACATATCCTAAAGATCACAGGGTATGGGTTTTCCTCCATCTTGTTCACAAACTCAAGTTGTACCCTCTGCAAAGCCAAAGTAGCTGCGCCTGGTTTTTAAAGGTTAGTGCAACCTTTAGAATGACAGAAGATGATGTGGAGCTGCTGGTTCAGCAGGGAGGCGTATCTGGAGCAGTCTGGCATCTCCCTGTATTTCCAGTCACAGTGCCAGCGGCATACTGGAGGGCTCCTCTAACCCAGTTCTGCTTTGTCCCCTGCTTCCCCCCTGCTCTTATCATCATCTCAGTAATGCTGTGTCCTTGCAGTTTGTGAGTACTTTTGTTCCTCACTAGTTAAGTCCTCTAAAAACCCTCACAGAGTTAAATGTGGCTTAGGCAGTATTCAAACTCCATCTCAATGATTTTTGATTAGGGAAATAAATGGTCTGGAGCAACTGAGAAAGTGTGACTTGCCTTTTTTGTTTCTTTTTTTTTTTTTCCTCCTCCCTGCCCCCCCCCCCCCCCCCCCCCCTAATTCCTGGCTGTTAAGATTCCTTCTAAGAGAAGATCATGTTTCCTGTTTAATACAAATGACATAATATATTCTAGAGTCACTGTCCAATTTTATCTATTCCTATGAAATCTCTCTGTTGGAGACAGAATTTTCTGTAAACAGTTAATTTACTGTTATTATCCTTAGTCAAGATCTGCTATAAATAGTATTTCCATGTTGAGTCTATAAAACCCTTTGCCTTGGGTTTGTTATCTTTGTTCTTTGTGGTAGGTTTTTTTTCCTTTATTTTATTGCTCTGAACATTGAAATAACTTTTCAGCAGTGGAATACTGATGTTCCACAGAGAAGGGAAATATTGGTAAAAAAGGATCCTTGATTAATTTCATACAACACAGATTTTATTTTTTTAATAAGCCAGTCAAAATAGAACATACGAATCGTCTGTGAAACAAAAAGAGTCTGCATTTCTTTAAAGGTGGTAGATATTGCTTTTATTATCAGTGCATGTATTGGCAAACCTAATGCAGATGGTAGGATCAGTACTAAAGCTGGTTGTTGCATGTGTGATAAACGCTGGTATTTGGACTGACATGGATTGCTCCTCGGAGGCAGCACCCTGGGTGCTTCCTGTGCAACGTCTGTATCTGGTGTATGAGGGAAATGGCAAGAGAGTGTTAAAGCAACTCTGGAGTTGTGGCTGGTTTTTACTTATGTGTACACCTGCCTGATCAAACCACCAGAGCAGAAGCCATCTTTATGTTCAGATTTGTCTCAGCTCAGCAAAAGCCCTGGATGAGAATAATTTAAAATGTATATGGAAATATGCTTAAAATGAGAACATTTCGATTGTCAGGCCATAATGCTGGGGAAACTATATTTTATTTAAGTCTTATGAATATCGATGCAGACACCTGAGATAACGTAGAATTATGACTGAGAATGTAAATGGAAGGAGATTTTTTTTTTAAAAAAAAAGGTCAGGAAATTCAAAGTGATGGTTACCAAAGCAACTATGATTCTTCCCCGCTTGTACTGTAGCAGTGCTGTATGCTTCTCAGTACTGCTAAGATCTGATGTGTTAATGTATACATGCAGTGTAGCTGAGTTACTGCGGGAACCAAAGTTGTGGGGGATTTTAGATGCAAATCCTTTGTAGAGATGATGGAGGGTTTTGGTTTTGTTTTAGTATTCACTATTTTGTAATGATCATAAAACAAGAGTTACTAAAGACAAATAATGGAAAATGAGAACACATAACTCTAATGGAGAGCAAAATGCATGCAGGTCTTATAGCTCAGCAGTAAGACAAAAGCATAGGGTAGGAGGAGAGGAGCGGATTTTCATGTGGCAGAATATGATTATTTTTTTGCTCCTGGGAGAGGAAATAAGTTAAAAGATTAGATTAAAACCCGTAAATTAAAAACTGGTTGTAGCTAATGGTAAATGCTTTAAAGATAAGGATGTGGCTGGAAGAGTAGTGCACCCTTCCCACGGGCACCAATCTTGCAAGTGCATGACATTGGAAGGCAGAGCAGGAGTTGCCTGAGCAATCCTGGTGTAGGCAAAAGCACCACTCCTGACCAGTTTCTCCTCCTACGTGGTGCAGTGAGAGCTCCCCCTCCTGTTTTCAGCCTTACCTGAACTTCTAGATGGTATCAATGATATTCATTTCTATTTTAAGAGTATTTTAAAAATCTGTGAGGAGCTATGAAGCATGTGGCTAACACTTCTGCATAGCTGAGAAATACCTTTTAGCTGAGAAAGAGAGAGAAGGTCCCTATGGCATGTTGTGTCTTTGAGTGTTTGGGTCACCGAATCAGGTGCTTGAGCTGAGTAAATATATTACTAGCAGTGACATTTGGTGGGGCACTTTATTGGTTTTGTACAAATATACAACTCCTGTGGTCAAGGGGGAAGTTCTTTATGTTTTGTAACCAAAGGGCCTCTGCTTTTTCAGGCTCCTTGCGTTTTTCAAGCCTTCCCCAGTCAACAGTCAACCCAGTACAGTCAATCACCAACTGTATACTAAACCCTGTGAAGCAGATATAATAAATAGCTGTGTAGAAAGAGATGCTATAGTGATAGGAAGAAAATCAGGAAGTTTGAAAGACAAGGTATTATGCCTGCCTCCTTGCATCTCCAACCTTTCAGTGGCAATTGTGTTTAAGCAGTTGCATTCCTGTTGTATTAGTCAGCAAATACAACTGAGGTTTATTCTAGCTTCATGGTTTTTATGCCAGATACAGTACTTGATAAAGTGAGAGTATTACAGTAAGGTGATACCTTATCTAGTGTAAAGCAGCTGTACAAGTTGAACTGTCAGAATTGTTTGAGTTTAGATTAGATCAGTGATTTGACATGTAGTCCTTGCAGTCTGGGTCCAGACATTAAAGTTAGATTTTCTATCCTGTCAATTCAAAGTTTGGGAACAGTCATGACAGAAAATAGCAACTTAAATTTGCAGGCTGAGCTAGCATTTTTCACACCTTTGCAACTCAATTTTTCAGTAGACTAAGAAATAAGATAGTCGTTATCTAGTGTGTCATGTGTCCATCATGAAGATAATAGGTCTCATTAACTGTTGAAATTATTATTTCATGCTAATGATCCAGAATTTGTATACTCTAATTTGTCGACGTCACCTATAGAGATATAATTCTATAAAGAAGTAGCAGTTAGACACACAGTTGTGCAACCAGCTTCAACCTTGCCTTTTTATCTGGATCTGGGACTCCTCAACAGAAATCAGAAAAAGCAATATTGAAGTTGTGGGTGCCAACTAAGATCTAAGATATCCACGACTCCTTTGAGTTATTACTGGAAATAGATACCCAGTCAACACCATTTGCTTATTTGACTGTGATAAATAGATTGCAATAGTCTGAGAGCTAACAAGCCTTGGAGCTGTGCTGGTAAGGTAGGAAGTGCTTCATTGTCAGTATATAAGTGAATTTGCTAAAGGATTCTTCATTCAAGTGACATAATCTCCTTAATGCTTCTAGAGTCAGCTTGGGATATCTTCTTCAGAGCTGCTCTTCATGCAAAGTGGATCACCCATTGCTATCCACATTTAGAAAAATATTTGAATAACAGTTGTTTGCTGCCTTGTGACAGGTTTCCCTCCTCTTGATTTATTTTGGGCACAGCCTCAATCTGTTTCTCCTTGAACAGAGCAATAGAATTAATTCCATAAATAACTTAGCACTTTTGTGTAGCATATCTAGCAGACAGATTTTTTTTTGCATGCATTCTTGTGTAGGTTGCCACTGTTTTTTTTTTTTTTCCGTGACTTTTGCGTGAAGCCACCATAATCTGATGTTAATTTAAATGTCGAATTAAGAATACATCTATGAGAGTCAAGGATCCTACCCCAGCTAATTATTCACTAGGGGGTCTGCATTCTATGTTAATGAGGTAAAACATGCAAAAGACCAAATAGCTGAACATCAAAGCTGCTATAAGAACATGCAAGAGATTTAAAACTAAAAACAGTCCTGTACAGCACTTTCTCAACATGTGTAGATAAAAAGGGAGGTACTTAAATGGCTTAAAGCAATAATAAAATATGAATTCAAGTCCCTAAATGTCAGTGCAGTGAGGGAAGACTTCAGATATGCACAAATCAGTGGATAACACACAGCTATAACAGCACAGTCATAAAACCGATAGAGCTATGCAAATGTGGAGGTGCAATGTAGTATTATCAATTTCCAAAGAGGGATAGGCCAGTCTTTTGAATGGGTATGAAATTTAGACAACCTTGATGTACGTTAGGGAAACCTGCAAGAAAACTGCTATTAGAATCCTCATTTTCATTTTAGTATTTGGGTTGGCAGTTTTTTGCATAACCACCATAATGAAGACTGTATATCTTCCATCTGCCTAAAGTGGTAAGTTAAATGCTGTTGTCTGTTCAGCAAGTTGACCTTACTCTGGTCCTGTGTGCATGTCTGCCACCTCACAGTCATGCTGATCTGATGTGTTAGATAAGGGCAGCAGTTTCCCAGTGGTCTTGAGCAAAGTCTGCTAAAAACAGCAGCTTGGGCAGCTGTGCTGGCAGTCTGCATGTTTGGGTAAGATCCTTGTTGTTTTTTACAATTCGAAAGTTATAGATGGTTTGGGATTTGGTTAAGAGGGACAGTATCTAGGCTGTTTCTGATAGCACTAGCAAAGGAGAGAGTACTTCTTGTAATGGTGAACAAGAGTAGGCAGTTATTGAGGTATTTTTGTGAAAATCTCTCTAAAATCACCAGAAAGGGTATTGGAGTGTATTTGGTCTGTAGGCCATTATAGAATTAAGTGTTTAGTGAACACTAAGCAATTCTCTGTTTATTGCAATGATATTGATAAGATTGTGAAATTGGCTGTTGCAAAGGATTCCAGAGCATAAAAAAGGCCCCTCTGGAATGGCTGACATCTCCTATAAATCTAAAGAAATAATAAAAATAGAAAATCTGTGGTGTGCCCGGAATACACAGACGATAACAATTCACCTGGGAAATACCTTCTGACTGATTCACTGATTGGTAAATGGCTGATGGGATCAGAGAATAGTCATGAAAGAGCTGTGTAGAAAAGAAGTTTTCCTTCTTTGAACTTTTAAATATTTGCCTTTTAGGGCAAGTTAGAAGATTTATCATGAATCAGAAGTGGATGCTTTGTGTTTGTTTTGTAAAAAACGCAAGAGATAATGTTTATTTTTGTTCTGTTATGAAAATTCCTTTCCCTATTATATCAATCTGTCTTTATAATAAAGTGTATTAACTTTGATTATATATAAAAATTCACATTATACACTGTAATGAGGTAGTAGAATTTTACTGGAGATTCTGGCATTGTTCAACAAAATAAAAAACAGCCCGGCCCTGGAAATAAGGACTTTACTTCATGGAAGTTTAGAGCTGTCCGTGAAGGATAAAGGATACCCCTGGACAACCAAGATAATGCCAGCATCCTAACCCTGCTAACACGTCTTCAAAAGTCTTCCAGCATTGTCTGGCATCATAGCACCTATAGCAAGATTGACATCTAGATTAGTAGACAACTATCAGGAATGATACAGAAATATAGTTGCTTTGCAAAGTTTTACTGTAATTAGTAATTAGGTAGTGTGGGTGCTAGTGATTAGTCAAATCATGTTGTACCTGAAAATTTGAATGGTATGAGAACCCTGTGTAAAACTACGTTTTAGGTGCCCCAATTTGGCTGGGATACCTCATGCACATGAATAAATATTTACTCTTGTAATTCTATACTTTGCGTCCTGACTTCTCTCCTCAGTCATCACGGACCAGTTGAGAATTTTTGTGACAGTTTCCACTTCGCTCACCCTATACTTTTTCTCACTTTGTCCTTTCTTCTGTCTTTCAGTGCTTGGTGTTCTCACATTAATTCTCTCTTTTTTTTTTTTTTTTCCCCCTTCCATTTCTTTATCGCTTCTGCATTGCATTCTCCTTTCACAGTCTCCAGTGACTTCTAATCCTTCTTTTGCCTTCAGCCCTTTCTTAATCACTTCTTTCTTTGTTTTCTCATACCTTTAAAATGTTCTTGTTCTTCCTCATCCTTCCTGCCTTCTCTCTTCTTATCAAGACGTTCAATCTTTTCTCCCTAGATCCAATATTCCCTGTCCCCTCTCCACAGATGTTTATTTTGCCTTTCTTCCCTGTGGTTACAATGTTCAAATATGCTTCCACAGGCATCTAACAGAGGAAAAAAAAAATTCAGTTCTCTCAGTGCTGATTATGGACTCAAGCACCAGTCCTCTCCATCCTTCCAGTAGCAGGTGCTTTGTGTGTGCACATAAAGTTGCACTGAGCAACAAGGATGGCTAATAATATGCCTGTGTACATTCTGATTCAAACAGTAAATCAGATAGGTATTGAGGATTGGAGGGTTGACAGGGATAATATCAGGCTTCATTTTCCACCTCCTACTTTGAAATAATGTCTAACCTTTCTGGCCTCCTCTGGTAATATGTTCTTGAATAAATCAAAACAGAGGAAAAAGAGTTAGAAGATGGAGGGAGGTTAGATAGATATTGCACAAAAGAATGAAAAAAATCCTGTTTGCTGCTGAGACAATACTGGATCCATGATTAGTTTCAGTGTTTTCCTAGCTGTGTGAGCTGCTGTGAATGAGCCAGACTTTCAGATGTTCCACATGGATATATTTTGCATGATTGTGACTTCAAGTTGTACTTAGCTATGTACATGTCCTATCAATGATTTGTCAACCTTGCAATTCAGTCAGTGTGGAAGGAGAGGTAATAGTGTTTTTTCCTTTATTTTTCCCTTTTTATATGATTATATTTTAGTCTGTGTGTTTGGATAGTCTAAATTTCTGTCCATTTAGCATTATCTGTTGCAAGGCTCTGAAAATCATATGAGACTCAAAGCTAGGCTGTTGAACCAAAATCTGTGATTTGTATTCTGCACTTTTAGGCGCCAATACCGGTGTAATTAGGTGCCCCAGAATGGTGAGCAGATCAGAAGCATAAATGCCTTCAAGAGGGTTCAGACACACGAACATAAATTTACAATAGATACTGATATACTGATTCAAAAGTAGCCCTAGTCTCAGAGGTCTCACCAAGTTGAAGGCTGCTTGAAGCTGACAGGGTGGGTTGGATTGCTTTGTACTGCCACTGATCTTTATTCCATGAACATCTGCTATTGGATTTTGCCGCTCAAACAATGCGGACTGTGAATTTTGATGAACTCTTCTTCAACTGTTACATGCAGCATGTCTGGAGATTAACGTGTATCGACTAACCTGTGTTTATTGGTGAAGATGACATAGGAGTTTTCATTTTCATACCTGTAGTTTTCTGAGTGTCTGTGAGATTGGCTAAAACGCATCACAGATCCTGGGATTTAGATAAAAACAGGGTTGGCAGCACTGGGTAATGTATGGTGAGTTTGGCTTTCAGGAGATATGGGTATTTATATTGTTGGTTTTCTGAAAACACAGTATTTCCTGTTCCACAGCAGTGCTGGATAGCATGAGCTAGCGGTTGCACAGGACATTTTCTCACATCTCTCAGCTTGCCTTTTAAGCTGACGGAAAACAGCATGTGCTTGTACTGATCACAATGCGCTTACCCTTCTTCATAGAAGGAATTTTGTATTCGGAGCTTCTGTGAGGTGAGCTTTCTATAACTTTGAGTGTAGCTGCAGTGGTGTGAGAATGACTAAGATTTTTTTTTTTTTTTGGACATTGTTTTTTCTGTAATCATTGTGTTGCCTGATGTTGATCATACTCGTTTCCTCGTGCCTCTGAAGAAAGGTGAGGGGTGTCAGACTCTGTGGAGTGGTAGATCTCTTTGTATCGGTCCCAACATGCCAAACTGCAGCTCTTCAGCCTTGCTTAAGAGTGAATGGATTGTGAGCTGGTCTGTAGGATGGGAGACATCAGGATTGCTGCCCTAGGTCCTCAACAATCCCATTTGGGTCCCGTTACAGAGCTCTTATGCACAGGCTTCAGCTGAGTTGGGCATATGGTCACCTCTAAGCATGTGTTTAAATTGCCAGGACTGTGTGCTCTGGTACTGACACTGAGTGAGTGTAACATCTCCCGCAATCCAAGGATGTGGTGCAGCCTGTGAGTGGATCTGTCACAGCCTCTGCTATGATTAGTTGATGCTGTGAAGCATGAAATAGCATTTGCTTTCTGTGCTACAGGTATCAGATGGTGTGCCCTTCTTATTGCTCCAGTGGTATGATAAACAACTGTATTTCATAAACTGGCATTTCCAAAGAGGTCCCGCTTGTTGAACTGAAGCCAATTAACACAGTTGAACCAGCATAAGAAAATCTAAAGCTAATTAATTCTAATGGTGAAAACCCAGCTTAAGAATGATTTGGTGTCTGGAGCGTTAATTTATCACATGATTTAGTTCCATTTTCTGCAGCCCTGCTTACCCTAGAGAATATCAAATCTTGACCTTTATTTAAAATGAGATTACTTAAAAATGATCATTAGTTGAACACAAACTATATAAGGGATATAGTTAGAAAACCATCTCTTCAGTGTGATGGGAAGAACTAAGGGTCTGTAATAGTTGGAAGATGCACTCATAAGCAAATAAGAAGAAAAAGTAATGAAAACTGATTTTCAGTTGGCTGATTTTAACAGAAAGCATATTTTAATAGGTTAAGAAGAAATAGGAGATTGTCTCAAATTCTGGCAAACAAATTATTGCAATGAGCTTACTTTTCAGGACACAATGTCTTGGATCAAATCCTTAGCTCTGAGCAAACTTTCAAATAGTGATTTGTGCGATTTCATCACTATGGTTTGAGTGACACGTAATCACTTGGTTCCCTGTCTTTTGAAAAATTTGGTTTTGAATTAAAAATTACCTCCTTGTTTTTGCTTAGGCATGAGTCTGTTAAGGGCATTTCATTAGCAACCAACCTTATCTGTTGCTGGAAGAAGTAATTACCTGTTGTCAAATATCGAAAATGTACAATGACTCGAGTATGTAATACATGCACTGTACATGCTTGACTTTGGAAAAGGACTATGTTTCAGCATAGAAATCCCATGACAATAAAATCTGATGATCTATTCACATAGAATAATCTATTTATATAGATTACATCAGGTTCAGATTTTGTCAGTGGCTTTCTTTGCTAATTCTCTGTCAGCTTTGCTCATGTTTGTCCTACAGTGAGTCAATTATATATGTTAACAGTGAATAGTTACCAAATGATTTACCTTTTAATATTAAAGTAATATACAGTACAAAAACTTCTTAGCTTATTAAATTTCTATAGCTTGAATTCTTCCAAGTTTTCCTCTTTATACAGTATGAGGCTTGTTGAGATGATTACATTAATAATACATTACTATAAAAATTAAAGTGCATCACAGAACATGCTAATAGGTTTCATTGATTTAAACTTGTAAATGGGTGCTAGCAATCAGAAGCCAGGTGCAAATCTGATTTCAAATGACCTGATAGCAGTAACAGTGCCAAAATCATCAGTAAGATTCATAGCTCTGGTGTTGAGGGGAAAAAATGTTAAGTATAATGAAGTTACTTAGAATCAAGCTTGAAGAAAAATGTGAAGTGCACACACTGGACTTTTGCAGAGATACTCCTTTTTGTTGTTATGAATTTAAACCTCAATTTAGTAGTTTCACGTTTTCCTATTTAATTTCTCTTTGAATTTGGTTTCATATTTTAAGATTTAAAAATAATTGTGGGGAAAAAATAGTTTTATCCTATGCAGATGGTGGAAGTCATTTTCTTAAGAATTAATTTAGATTTCAAGGCATCAGAAAAACAATGAATATTTAGCACCACTTAAATGCAGTACTCTGCCATTAGGTATTATATTAGCCTTCCTGCTTCTAGTTACAGACAAAGGTAGTGTTCTCTAAAAACAGGGGGAAATGGCAAATATCCTTCATTTTCTCAAAGAAAACAGCCATCAGACAGATTTTAATTAACAGATATGAATGTATTGTGTTTTGCAGAGATCTGGAGTCATGTTCTTATCTGGGTCTCTTTAAGTACTGATTTAGAGGTGACTCCACAGTTGAAAGGGACTTTGAAGTTTTTAACTTGTGTGTGCTGACACTAAAATTTGGTCTTGGAGACAATCTTTTTAAATCAATTGATGTTGAATCTTCAAATGTAAAGTTTACTGCTATATATTAGATTTCTTTGAGTTTGCTTTTGTCCAGAGTGGACCATGATCAATTTTGTGTATGAAGAGTGGAAGCTTGTGGTCTGAAAATGAAGATATCATCAAGTGTTTTCTGGTCACTTCAGATACTATGATTCAGATACTTTTGTTGTTTTGTCTTTTCTTGCAGATCTCTCCTACAGCTCTAGTATCATATCAACAACTTCAAGAAACCTACTCTTTGTTTATGGT
Organism: Strix uralensis; assembly: GCF_047716275.1. NCBI lineage: Eukaryota > Metazoa > Chordata > Aves > Strigiformes > Strigidae > Strix > Strix uralensis. Next base: position 43,873,611 of record NC_133976.1, read on the forward strand.
AACTCTTTCTTTGGATTTCTTTTTCACAGATTTTTTTTTTTTTTTAATATATTGTTCCTGTCTCTGTTATAGCATAGCCCTTCAGAAAGCTTTCTGGAATCTCTGAAGGATGCAGGGGAATAGTGATATGTTAAGTGTAGAGACCTGAAGATGGAAACAGAGACTTGTGGAAAATCACAGAGGAAATGGGTATCAGATCTGGAAATTGAATCCAGATTTTAGTACATAACTGTAACAATATACATCAGCTGGCTACTATCCATGTTCTTATTTCCTGCAAATTTAAATTTTGGGCAGGGAGCTTTGGAGATACTGGGCAAGATCAGACTATTGAGATTCTTGTGGCTTTTTGTAGAGAACTTTAGGTCTATAATATACCACTCTTCCTCTTTACAAGGGGTATGAATTTGTATGAAGGTCTACCCTGTGAACTTGCTAAGTAGCTGAACCAGATGTGCCTTTGCTACACAGAGATAAAGTAAGAAATGAAATTCTTTGACGAAAAAGAGAGAGAAAAAATAAAAATAGATAAGAGAATACAGCAAAAGCAAATATGGGAATGGGCACATTGAATGTATCTTGAAATATGGCGGTTTGCGAATTACTTTGGTTTTTAGCTAGTGCATGGAAAAGGATAGGACAAAAAAAAGAGGCTTCAAATATGGGACTGAGTTAGCATGGGACTTCATTACTTATTTTGTGTGATGGGGTGTGGATATTCCTAGGGTTGAATTCATGTGTGCTGTTCACTAACAATGAAGTGTTACTGGGCACTGTCCCTTGATGGTGGGGAAGAGCTGCTGCTCAGCCATCTATCCTCCCTCACACCTGGTACATGCCTCTGCAGGTTGCCAGAAGAAAAAAGCTGTAACAATAGCCTGTGCCTGTTTTTCCTCTTGCCAGAGGATTGTTTGTCTCTGGTATTTTGGCATTTTTGTGTCACTTGGGTTCTACCATTTTAAAATAGTTTTTTTTTCTGTGGGCATATACTTTGGAAATATCCAATAGACATCTAGCACAGGATGTATTGTAAGCTTGGTAATCTTTTATAGATTTAACTGCCCTGTAAAATTTTACAAAAGAATAAATGCAAATGACTTGGCCTGCTTAACTCAGGCTTTGCGAGCTGTCTGGGAGGCCGTATGCATGGGGGGAAATTGCAGATTGATAGTGGATGGGCCTTTAAAGCCTGGCAATGACTGTCAGGACAATGTATTAACTCTAAAGTCCTCTAGTCTTACTTAAATCATTCATTGGTAAAGAAATAAGTCTCTATTAAAGTGTCATGGGCTATATAGCTATTTAATTCCTTTGTTTGCTCTCTCACACATGGTGGGACTGTGAGGAAGAAGGCAGCTGCCTGTTTGCCTTGTCCTGTCTGCTGTGTGCTGGGTTCGATGAAGGCTGTGGAACGAGGGTGACAGCTTATTCCGAGGCGGGGAAAGTGAACCTGCAGGAGGATGGCAATTCCTGGGAACAGAAAGGAGAAAACACATGGGAGGACTTTCCATATGGATCCTTTGGTTCTTTGGTTGGCGGGGGAGGGGACAGACAAGAAGCATCAGGGAGGGTGGAAGCATGAACAAAAGGATCCTTTTGGAAAGGGCAGGATGAGCAGAGAGGAGATGGGTTTGCATGTCTCTCTTCCTGTTATCCTGTCTTACTCACCAGAGAGGAGTTGCCTCTGTTTTAAAAGGCCCTAGTTTATATTCTAATAAAACCCAGCACGGGAGACTCAAAGCCCTGCTGGTTTTCTTTGGGGTGCTGAGTGTAAGAAAAGATGTAGTCCAGGTTGCCTTGAAAGGTCATGCCCAGTCAGGCACCCATTGGACAAAGATTCCTTATTTCTGAGACCTGAGTGTGTAAAACTGACGTATTTCATCTAGTTCAAGTTGGTCCCAAAATACTGCAAAGTATTGACATAAGTACCTATAAGTACTATATGTTATTCATGAAAAGTTAATTCAAGTCATATTTTGTTGCTATATCGTTTGTTTCTCTAGAAACACACTCAAAATTCAGATCAGGAAGTGTGGTTTTCTTTTTTCTTAATTTTGCCCTGGAATGGATTTTCTGATTTTCTTCTTGTGTATGGAGCCTTGACTAAACAGGAAAAAATAAAAGGTGTTTGAGAGTTCATATTAGAAAGCTGTGTGTGTAGGGGGAGATAAGCTGAGATTTGAAAAAAAACCAGAACAGTTGATTACACTTGAGGTGGTAGTGGTGTTGGGAGGCTATGGAGGGCTGATGTGTTTACCTGCAGTCTCCTGTTCTCTTGTCTACAATACATGAGGGAAAGAAAACAGGAAAAATGTTCTACGAGCATTATTATTTTTTTTGTTTGACACGGAATTGTGTCTGATTAATTTCTAATACGGTAGTGGCAGTTGCATTATATATGCTCCACATGTCTTGCTTGTCCTTTTTGCCTACTGATGTTCAAATAAAAATTGGTAACTCAGTCATTTTTGGTTGGTTTTTTTTTTTACACAAAATGTTCATTGAAAGGAAGTTCAAAAACATAAATGCTAGTCATTAATTCATTATTATCAGATTATTCTCTTGTGCATTCTGTTTATGGCACTGACAGCACCAAATAACATTACTGGCCTTCTTAAGCAGCACTATATTATTATTATTATTGCCTAGTGTATTTAATTGTAATGTTCATTACAGATTTTATGAGGTGTGGATTAAAGGTAAAAATCTCTGGAGTTGAGCTGCCAATAATCATGCTGTGAGTTTCAATTATAGAATAATTCCTCCAATTATTCTGCTTAATTTTAGGAAGCAAAGGTCACAGGAATAAATTTTCTTTGTGTGAATAAACACTGGGGAAATTATTGGGGACCTAACTACTATCATATGAGATGACAGTCCATTCTGTCAATCTAGATACTTGCAGGTCATGGTGATGGCAAATCCATGCAGTTTTATTAGCAATGATGTTACTAGTCAGAAATTTTAAGGGAGCTTTTGAAAATGTTCACTGTGAAGTTGGCTGCTTCAGTGAAGCCACTGCAGGATCCATAGGCTTTGCTGTGAACAAAGGTAGATCAGTGTTGAGCATTTTGGTGAATTTCATCCTCTTTTTTTTTTTTTTTTATATTATGGGAAGGACTAGAGCAGTGAATGTTACAGATGTGTGGAAGCTCCTACAGCTCCTTTGGTGTCTCCTGCATCAGTAGTGGTCAGTCAGCTCTCTGCCCAGTTTTATTCATCCTTGATTTAGGAATGAAGATATTTTCCTACTAGAAAAGATGGGGAGGGTTAATTGATGTTTTTATATTTTTGAGAGCCCCTGAGGAATGACTACAGTATAGGAATAGCACAGAAAATTACTACATTTTTGTATTTTAATCACAAGGTCATGGGAAATTGCTACTTTGGGTATCTAGCGATCCTCGTCTGCTTCTGCTTCACTTGAATGTTAAACAATCCTGTAGAAGTTGTACTTGGTACCTGTAATTTCCACAGCCATTAATCACATAAATATAATATGCAGAGTGCAGTGATGTCAGGAAACTTTTCAGGTACTGTCATCCAGCTTCTCAGGAATTGGAGGCTACTGCAGGGTACCAGAGTGTCTGAGCCTGGAGCAGGTGGCCCAGGGAGGTTGGGGTGCCCTTGGAGGACCTTGAAACACAGCTTGGCGGGACCTGAGCAGCCTGGTCTGGCTTTGAAGTTAGCTTTGCTTTGTGCAGGGGATTGGACTAGATGGCCTCCAGAGGTCATTTCCAGCGTAAGTCCTTTTATAATCCTATGATTTGGCCCAAAACATGCTTTCTCCCACTTCTCTCTGCCCTTTGTTCTGCCTTCCTATATATTTCTTACCCTATTTCCTTTGCTGAGAAAAGTATCCACATCAGAACCACCAGACTGTAACTAAAAGTGTAAGTCTCCATTGCCTCAATTAATTTTGCTGTGAATGCTGTCTTAGCATGGTGGATACATATACGGATATGTTTGTAATGGCTAATGGAATACAGCTGAGTGAAAATACATGATGTTATATAAAGACTGATACTTCAGAGCATAGGAAAAGATAGGCAAAGACAAAAGGCAACCAGTTTTTCACAAGAAAAGCCGTAATGGAGTTCTGTCAAGAGGAGACCTTTGGGTGGGAAATGAAGAACAGTTTTTATTCCTGTGTATAAATAGAATTCAGAGCTCCCAGACACAGTGAAATAAAAAAGCAAAGAGATTTGTCACTTGGATGTAAAGGAAATGTGGGAGATTTATGTCCCTACACTAAAAAAATCTCATCTGTATAAGCCAATCAATCATTTTAGTTTTGTCAAATGAGGAGAATAATTAATCATTCTGGTTGATGTTCTACAAAGAAATGTGCTTATTCAAACTAGACCCATCTGAATGATAGAAAACGAAAAGCTTTGCCTTTTTTGCCTTTATAAAAATCTGATTCCTTTCTTTATGGTGACATTTAAAAGGAAGAGAAAAAAAGTTAGTAAGGATTATCCTAAAAAAATACCCAAAACCCTTCTTCTGCAGAGAAAAAAAAAAATCACTGTAGTCCATTTTAACTTGTTTTAACATAAAAATAAAAAACCCCAGGCAATAAGAATTTTACGTCAAACCTCACTATAGAGTTACAAGATTAAATTATTTGGGATATGGTGTGGATGACCAACAAATTGGGATAGACATCTTCATCTTTGGGAAGCATTATTTTATTTTTCCTCTGAATTATTCAAATGTGAATCAATTTACACATAGCTTAGGAAAAAGTCTTATGAGTATCTTATGAAAGACAGGCTGGGTCCCAAGAGCAGAGGTGATGCCTGGACTCTAACAGGTGCTCTAAAATAACTGCAGGTGGGGTCAGAGCTGGAGTCCAAACAACCTGGTAAGAACCTAGGAAGGGAAGTTTTAAAATGTAAGACTGCTGCTTTCCCTTATTTTTCATAAATTTTAATGGGACCTTGCCAATCCTTAGGTTTTTCTTGCTGGTCATGGCCATTTGACATCTCACTTTTACAGTGTTTGTTGAAAGGGAAAGGCTGCTGTTGCCAAACAAGCATAGAAACATATTAGTCTCTCTGGAAAAATAATTGTGTGTTTATGGGTTCTCATGTTACCATCAGAGCCTGTACACTTTCATATTGCTGAAGCATAACTTTCATACTTTTAGGGATTTTACATAGCTGCTTTGTGACTGTGTCTGAAGAGCCAGTTCTAGCTCGCTTTCCTAAGAAATAATCTGTGTAGTTTATTATGTTTTTGTGTCATGTAAGAGTTGTTAGAAAGGAAATTGCTCTTCACCAAAAAATTGCATTTTTTTTTCCTTCTTTCAAAATTTGAGTATGTGAAAATGGGTATTTTTCAAGGTTCCATGGAAGTGATTCTTTGATGCATTTCCTTCCTCACTGAGGTGATGACATACACTATGTATGTAAGCAGAGACTAGCTATTACTGCACATCATCACGACATTACATTGTGTTGAAAATATTGCTCATCCCTCATGACACTGGCTGAGTTCAGATTGCGTTTCTTCTATACTACTTGAGTGGGGGCCTCTCTGTGCAAGTGAAATCTATGAATTGGAAAATAAATAGCCCTGAAACTGTTTATAAATTGAAGTAATCAAACAAGTTGGTAATAACTGTATTTAATATGTGTATTAAAGTGTCCTTATTGTGTGTGAGGTTAGCTGTACTTTAGCATATACTGGGCAAAGTCCATTGCCACCTCATGCATATAAGAAACCATAATGAGATTAGTGGGGAATTACATTAAGAGTGAACATCTTCAATTTGAAGGAGACATGTAAGGCTTCCTGTGACAGTGGGAAGCTCTAATGAGAAGCCTTTCAGTGATCCCTATGATCTGGGGAAAGGAGAGAAGGAGAGAAGGGGTAAATATCTATAACTGGTAAAAATCTCTCTGTATTCTCTAATTAAATCCTGTCATGTCCCCAGAAATACTTTTATCAACTAGTTCTAATGTGTTTTCTGACCGGATGTATATGAAAAGTGGAAACGCTCTTTTATACTTTTAAAATACATGCTGAATTTGTTAAAATATAATTTTTTTTTTAATGGAAATGGCATTCTTCTAATAGTGCTTTTCTCAAACTTAGCTTTTTCTTAGTAATAATTCTGAGCAATTTTTAAAAAGTACTGAACTTTCTTACTGTTACGAAATACATGTTAAATGTGGTTAGCATTGCACATACAACATGATACTTTGACCATTAACATCCTTGAAACTCCATTATAATGAGTGGAAAGAATCATAGCTACAGTTCAGTGTCAGAGCCTACTTTTAATTTTCTAGTGATAACTTAAGGAGAAAATTTATATATATAAGTTTATATATATAAAATATATATAAACTATATTTTATTTCTTGTAAGTAATGAAAGTTGAATTCAAATAGATAGAAATCTTTACCTGGGAGGAGTGAGTTATGCAGGTAATATGGGATGAACATTTATGAAATGTCATCTTCTGTCTTGTGCTTCTCTTGAAAAGTCTTTTGCTGTCATCTTCATGGCTGTTGTGATCACTGTTGTAGAAAGTATTTCAACATTCTCACTCTTCAAAATGTTTCCATGAATCTGACAGTCGGTACCCAAATAAAGTCATTACCCAAAGCAGCAGTAGAGAAGAGAATGTGCTATTATTACTTTTGAAGAGAAGACTTATTTTTAAACTCTGCTCAGCCCGCTATTATGTGCATGCTGTTTTTACCTTGTTATTAAAATATCACAACAGAGATCAAATTCAGCTGTGATGAACATGTCATCTGTATGTAATTCTATTGCTTAAAAGTACGGTAATAGTCGCATTGAGAAAAAAAATCAGTTTCTCTAACAATTTATCCAGCTTGTATAAAGATCGGGCAGGGCTTAAATATTCATAATTTTTCCTTTTTGGTTTTATTAAGAGAGAGAAAGGAAATGCAAATATGTGCATCAAGTTTTCAGGTGCATGTGAAATGTTCTATATGCAAGTGGTTTGGGAAGATGTCTCACCCCTAAACATGGGGCAAAGGGGGATTTGGTTTGCTCTCGTGCAGCATGAAGTGGCTGAAGGCAGCTCTAGTTGATGCTAACAGTGACAACCCCATCATGGCTTTTGCAGGCACATGGACTGAGATGACTTTCTTCCCCATATATGTTTCTGCAGTATGAAAAAGGGACAGAATAAAAGTCCATTACTTCATCCTGTCTTCATGCTATTCTCTTATTCTCTTGTGTTATATAGATTTGCTCTAAGCTCCACTGAAATGTGGAAGTTATCTAGGTTGCCGTTTTATAATCCAGGAAATTACCATCTCCTTCAGAGTGGGGTATGGGTGTAAGAGAGGGAAAGAGGTAAAGGAGGGTGGTGAAGCTGTAATTCCCTAATGTTTTTGCAAGTGGCATAGGAATAGCTGTGTTAATATAATAAGCAAAGCAATGTAATACTTAATCTTCTGTGTCACTGGCTATTGCACTGGTTTATTTTCTTTGTTTGCCTGAAGTAATGCAAAATCATAAAAACTTGGTTAAGGTCCTTCATGGCTGTTTGGCACCTTTTTAGGGGGAAAGTGGGAGGATTTTGTTTTTAACAGAAGTTATAGTAGATGTACCAATAATGGCTGAATCATGGTTGCCTTAATCTTCAGAAACTGCATTCCTGTCGGTGGGGGGAAATGCACGTCTCAGCCAAATATTCCTTCACTCTCCCTCGTGACATGAGCATGCATAAATGTCCTAGTGAACTGGGATGAATGGGAGAGCTATCATTATGGTAGAAGAACTTTGATCCAGCTCTGTGAAGTCTGTGGGAAGAGTCCAACTAATTCTCGGGAATTAGAGAGTGGATGAAAAATGCAGTCAATGGGAAGCAAAGCTATTGCATTTTCCTTTTCAAACTTAACTGAGACTGATTAAGCATTTCTGTGCTCCATTTTTCTTCAGAGAGCAGTAACTTTTGTCACCCTCCTCCCTTCTTCTGCCTACAGAAAATCTGTTTTTGCTTGTGTGTCTTATTTGGTTGTTTTTTTTTCAATGCAAGTATGATGACACAACATCTACCTGCCTTATGTGAGGGGTGATTGTGTGCTCTGCTCAGATGAAATGGCCTTATTCAGGTTGTTACACAGGAGAAAATGTTAGCATAAACTGTGTTTTTTCTCTAGATACCTTATTCCAGTGGTTTAAGACTAGATTGGTAACTATCAGTTCTAACTTTGTTGAAAAAGTGTATAACCATTCATCCCATGGGAACAGACTTCTCTTGCCAGAGGTAAAACTAGGTGGTTTCACAGGCCATGTGTGTGATCTTATTCACCTGCAAGACACTGAACTATTTGCAGATCTGGTACCTGGAAAGAAATGGGTGTGGGGGGAGTATCTCCACCAGGTAAAGATAACACCCTATCCTAACCTTCTCTGCACTCAGCTTTGTAAATCTGAACACTTATTTTTCATAGATTCCTCCCTCCCCCAATGCTGTAAATTAATGGAGGTTAACGCTGAATTTCACCAAATGTTTTAATGAATATTGCTGGGCGATGCTGTGAAGATGACAGTACTTGGAAGTTCTTGTTTCCTATGCAAGATTGTTTAGTGAGCCTTTGCCTTATTTATTTTTCTTTTTAAGGCCTGGGTGTTTCTTTTTGCTTTAGGAAAAGCTAGAATTCAGAACACATAATATTATCAGGTATTAGCTCTTTGAGTTACCACGAAGACAGCTTCACATTTGACTTGCAAACATATTGGGGGTGTTGGGGGGTGGGAGAGCAGCTGTGAAGAGGTCAGTCTTGGCAAATGATTCATTGTGATTAACTTACATTTGCTAGTCAACACATGAAAGTTTCTATCACGTGTAGACCAGGATGTATTAGGAACAAATGATAAATATGAAGTGACAGAACAAAATGACCTGACAGCGCCTGACAACAGATTTGTTAAATAACCTTCCCTGTAAAGATTTTGCTTCTGCTTATCTGACTTCATTTCCAAGTGTATAGATAAAACACTGTGGTGAACTTAGGAAAGGGACAATTCTTCTAACTTCCTCTTCAAGTGTCTCAATCACATGAGATATAAGGAAGGTTAGCAAAAGCTGAATGGTAAAGGGAGTGCGGGACAAATAAATAATACATATTTCCTGCGAATCTGGAAAGGGGAATCCTCTTGTCTTAAACTTCCTGAGCACCTCCACCAACTGGATTTCCCTTTTTCTGCTTGATGGCCTGGCTCTTACAAGGGCTTTGTCAAGGTCTTCCCTAGCTTTCTCCAAGCAGTTTCACATCAGGTTTGGAAGTTCTTCAATGCTCAGTGAGTTAGCCCTGGTGCTGTTGATTAGATGTTGGATTTTACCCTAGCTTAAAGCACAAAAGCACCCACTCAGTATTGAGACAGGTAAAATCACTTGTTCTCCAGTATGCTTAATTTCCTGTTAACTTCAAAATATCTGACAAGTTCTGGTATAGTTGATATGACCTGGGGGTGGGGAGGATGTGGTGGGGGTGGGGAAGTCTGATGTATGTGAACAAGGCTGTAGGATACCTCCTCAGGTGCACAAAGCAACATTCAAAATGTGAGAATATGGGAGTAACTTAGCTATGGGGTATGACATCTGAGGGCATGGTACCCCAGCTGCTGAAAGGCAGAGGCCAGTATCACCTGCAGTGTGAAAATGCTTGCCAGGTCTTTGCACAGTATTAGAATTTGTGTCCTGTGGCAGTTTGCTTCAAGGTCACTTAAGATGAGGTGAAATAGTGTATTTGGCAACCAGTTAAAGAAGGTGCTGTGAGAGGAGCAACAGCTTGAACTGTGCAGAAGTCAGTGCTCTTTGTAATCTCTTAAATTGAAAGCTTCTGTTTTCAAAGGAGTACTGGGAGAGGCTAATGAAGTTGGACAACATAAAGCACTTGCAGTTATATCTGGCTAAGCTGAGAGTCCTGAAGAGCTTATGTTGTTCTCATAGTGGGTACAAATGTGTGGCTTTATTTCTTCCCTCAAAAGATTGTGATACTATCTTTGCATACAATATAATGTTAATTTGATTATAATATCACTAACTGTGGTGCTTTTCTTGAAAATTATAATAATGGGTATGAGGAAGACTTGATCATTATTTAACATCTTATAGTGGCAATACAGGAGTCTATTTAAAATGCCTGACGTTTTACCTATTGGGAAGCATCTAAATTGATGGATTTTAAAGGATGTTTTGTTAAACTAAGCTATATAAATTAAATTATTTTCATGTTTTCCTTTATCTTGTGCATAGAATTCAGCTGCATTTAAGTGGAATGTAACCTCTGCTTAAAAACATTGAAAGGAAAAGTTTAGAATTTGCAAGAAGAAAGATGTTTGGATGAAATCTGCAGTTTATAGTTGACCTCACCCAAACTAAACACAGATTTCATTACCAATTTCAATTTTCAGAGTTGACTTACACCTCAAATTCTGTTTGAACTGAGGCTTTAGGGATTTCTTAAATACAGTAATTTGACTTTCAAAAAGTTAGTTAAACTGGTGAGAGAACAGCCAAATTCTTGCATTCACTCCTGCTTTTTATATCAAATTTCCTCTACCACATAGAAGAGAATTTTTAGTAAGTGATAATGCCCTAATGCGGGGTGTTTTTTTAAAATTAAGATAAGCTTCATTTTCCTTCCATTCTGCTTAATATGTTTTCAAAAACATGTAGTAGCATGCTTATTTGTAATACATTAGGAATGGGGGAAGAAAATTAATAGCATAAACTTTCAACCACATGAAACTTACTTGGACTCCTTTTAAATAAAAGTGGGAAAGCAAGGGTTTTAATTCCGGTCTAAATTGAACCCTATGCTTAATGCCTGCTTATTCTGAAACCACTTACCATATGTGCTTAGTTCCCAAGTAGTTCCTAACAGCTGAGCAATATTTGGATAAATATGTTTCAGAGCAGATTTTAGGTAATTTTCCTGAACAGTGAGGTATTCAGGCTAGGTAGCACAGGAAAATCTCCGCTTTTGAGGATGAAGCCTTTTTTAAAAGTTCCTGCTTGTCCTCGGCCACTCCTGCATGGAAATTTGCCATTTGTTCACTGGCATGGTAGGAGTATTTGTGGAACTGCACTATAAATGATCTCCGTGGAAAAAAGCTGAGTAAAAAGTAGCACAAAAGGAAGAGGAGTTAAGTAAGCAGGATGGAAGGGTCTCCCTTCATACTACTGTATATTGATTTTGACTTTAGTCAGTGGAAGTACATTGTAAAACTATCATATGTAGTTCCATAAAATCAGCTGGTTTTAATGAGCTGCTATGTTAATTTAAAACATATTCACCATGACAAAGACATGCCATTAATTGTTGAGTCGCCTTTGTGTTTCTTATAATTGAATATTTAATTATAATTTTAAAATTATTATATAATTAGCATAATTTATTTGAGAAATCCATATTAATATCCTTAATTACATTATTTCTAACAATACTGCACATTAAAGATAGTCTGATAAGGGTTCACACGCTTCTTTTCATTGGTGCTTGCCCTCTAGATATCTGATAGTAATCGTTACATTTCTGAGGAAAAAAATCTATCATTTCAACATTATGGAAATGTCTGTAGTCTGGCAAATCAATCCCATTAACCTCTCTTACCCCAATGGTTTTGGTTATTCATAGCTTTTTGCATGAAACTGTAAAAGCATAAAACTAACAGTAATGCAGGTTTAAATCCTTGCCATCTGTGCTGCTTTCAGGATGTTTGTATCACTGCAGATGTTTTGAAAGAATGTAATCCAAGGACAGTGTATATTGGATTGTTCACTTCTAAAGACTCATCTTTAAAGAAATATCTGTTCGGTGGTATGAACTTCTGGTTGAGCCAGATGTTACAAACCTGACAATGAACTGAAGTCCTTCTACAGCCATGCCTATTTATGTCTTGTGTAAACTGGAAATATTTGGGGTGTAAACATACAGGGAAACACTGAGTATTCTTGAGGGAAACGAGTAGGTGTCAGCTCTATCACTCACAAAGGGACTGTCTGTGAAGGAGCTGGAGGGGAAAAGCCGGCTCTCACGCCAGCTCTCAGGGCGTGGAAGCCTGGCTCTATGCTCTGGCTCTGTCTTGCCGAGGGTCACGTCAGGAGCGCGCAGCTTGCTGCAGCAGCCCCAGGCCCTCTGGCTCATGTAGGCAAAACCGATACCCCATGAACTGTTTGCCCAGACGTGGGATCTGGCATGGGAATGCCCTGGCATTGGCTGCCTGTGGCTTGATGCCTAGAGGTGGAGAGTCTTTGCTGTCTAATTAAAGCCATTGGTGCCAGGGAAGTGGACAAAGCTCTTCTGTCTCTCTGAAAGATATCTATGTATAAAATCTTTATTACAATTAAAGAAAGAAATCTTTCTTTGTCTGATTGAACTGTTCTCTGTGTTCTCTTTTTGCATCTTTTTTCTCTGTTTCATTCAAACAGAAGCTATATTTAGGGAGAAATATCAGTGAAGCCTAAAGGAACACATCAAGTTGTCTTTGGAGTTTAATGAACTTGGCTGTGGTAGGACTCGGACTGCCTGTGTCTGGTGATGCTGGCTGTCTAATCTAAATGTAGTTATTTGCGGAATGAAAATGGTTCTACCCTTACAAATACCTGGTAATTTTAACTCAATGTGAGGCATTTAAAAACTCCCCTCCTCTCTATGCTTATACAGTAGCCCAGCAGGAAGGAAGCCTTTTCTCTTCTGTGTATTGCTACAGGCAGAGGTTCATCAGAGCTCAAGAGGAAGATAGTATAGCTTAACTACACTAGATGTGTGCATACAACACATTGGAACAAATCTTTTATGCTTCTGGTTTGTGTATTTTGGTATGCTTTGTGATTATCATTGATTTTCTTTGTTACACCATACAAAGCAAGAGCTCAAAGTACTCTGCTGAAGTCTGAGCATTAAACATGAATTCAATAGGAAAAAAAAGGCTTGAAATATATTTTCAGAAAATAAGATTTAGAGGTAAAACAAGAAAAGAACAAGGCTTATTGGACAGAAAAGGAATTGGTAATCCCATGCACTGAAGAGGATGAGGTGAAAAGTACAAATGATGAGGTAATGAGAGTGTGGAAAAAGGCTTGTTTAGGTACTAAAAGATCCAGGTTGTATGCAGAGGTGGCAAATGATGGATTAGAGAGTAAAATAAGCCAGTTACTGGATCAAATGTTGAAGAATCTGGTTCAGTACAAAGGGGTGAAAATCTAGGCTGCTTTGAGAAAGGATTAGTATAGAAAAGTGGTAATTGCAGTTTAAAAAGAAGACAATAAGGCTTGCACAAGAGGGGAAAAGAAGGATAAAAATGAATCTGAAAAAGCAAAGTAAAAACCCAGGATTTAGTGAAGCAAAAGTCTGCCATGTAATAGAATCTTCTCATTTAATCGAGGAGGGTATGATGATAACACCAGTGAATATCAACTTGGTTTCAGTTTTCTTCACATGGCATGTGCCTCAATCTTCCCTGGAGGACAGAGGCAGGGAGGTCATGGTTGTGATTATGTGAAATGGATTTGGAGCACTTACTATTTTCAGCTGCTGCCAGGTATGCTCCAAGGGGTAAACTTTCAAAACCGTAGTCGGAAGGTATGTGTACAAAAGCTTGGGGTTTGTTTGGATGAAAATGGATTTGGGATGCATCTCTCGCTGAGTTTGCATCCCTAAATCTGTCAAGAGGTCTCCCATTCTTCCCCAGAGATAGGTGTATGTATATGTATTTATATATATTTGGATAGTGGTAGGGAATTTTTATGCAATCAGTATGAATTTTTTTTTCCTTGAGTAGGAAATTCTGGTGTAAGAACAATTTTAGTTGCTAATGACAGAGTTGGGAGCAATTTTGGAATTTTTTACATGGAATTCAGCAAAGCAATAGTGAACAGAGTTAGTTCAACACTAGTAAAATGTGTTTAAATCATTCTTTGATTTGAGTTACTGAATGAATTATTCATGAGCTATTTTTCAGACATAAAGTGTGAATATATTTCACATTAATTTGAAGCAATATTGAAAAATTAATATATGATTGCAATTAATAATGTGAGTGTGGGTAGGCATTGTTCATGATGATTATTGCTTCCTACAATACTTAAGATATGAAAAAGAGGAAGTCATACATAGCGATCTGAAATGAAAATGTCTGCTTATGCTGCAGAGCTGAGCTCTTCCAAGAGAGAAAAACGACTGAGTCCCTTTAGAAATGTCCTATAGCATTTTTACTCCAGTGTCCGAAGTTGATGATGTTGTTGGTTGAATGCATCTGCTTCTTTGTGTATTCTGAGCATGAGGGCAAGGCAGACCAAGGTTTCTCATAGCAAATGCCATCTTCTCATCTTGCTTCATGAAAAATACATTTGTTTCATGAGAATATTTTCCCAAACAGTTTCTTAGATTTCTTTTCACTGCCTGAGGACTGAATTCTTATGGCTTCTGCATTTTATTTAAATTTTGCCCTTGTCAATGAAGTAAACTGTGTAACTGAAAGGAACATCTGTATCCATGTATCTTGGTTGGATACAATTTTTTTTTTTTTTTTTTATTAAAAAGCTTGGTGCTAGTCTGTCACAAGTTCTCGGTTTCAGTCCCAGATCAACTGTGGTGGCCTACGTTATATGGGTCATTATACAGTAAGCCAGACCAGGGGACCTGATCTGGCCTTTCCCAGCCTTGAATTATGTAAATCTTGGTTAATACTATCTATCCAATGTGAAACAGGGACATAGGATAGGCCATTATTTTCAAGTTACATGTATTACTCAGTAGAAGCTGGCTTTCGCCTCTTAACAATTAGTTTATATTCATTAGAGGGATCTAACTGTAATTGCTCACATTTTTGCAGTAAAAGGCCCATGTACTAGCATCAGATCTTGGGATACTCTGCCACTTCACATCACAGCGCTCTTTCACATGAAGGCAGAGAAACAGCTGAATACTTTGACATGTGATGCTCCTAGTGTTTATCCTGTAACCTTCTGCTGCAATTTAGACTTTGCCCACTGCTATCTGATGAAAAACAACTAAGTGTTAAAGATGATCAAAGAAAAGGATGCCTGCTGTGGTTTTTATTTTCCAGGAGACTACTTCTTACAAGCTCATTGCCTTATCTAGAAATTTTGTAAACCATTGTGATTTAATAAATGCCTGTAAGTCACCTTTCAGTGCCTACCTATATCATATATTAATGCACCAAATAATGAGCCACAGGAGGAAAAACTGCTTGGTGTGAAAAATCACATTCATCTTTGACATTTTAAGTCTGACTGCTAGACTGAAAAGGTATTTGAAATAACTTTTCAGGATTCTTGACATGTCACATTTGTAACCAATCTCCTTACTTTGTAATGTAAATCTGAATTTTTAAAACATTGTTCTTTTTCTTGTCTTTTTTTCCCTGAAGGGTCACTTACTCACTTTGGATTGATTTCTGCTTCCTGAATAGGACATAATAGATCTTTAATAGTCTTTTGGGGCACGCTTATTCAGAAACAAGTATATTATTATTACAGGAGTACTTTTCAAGCCGTTGTCAAAAAGGTGAAAGATGTATTGAAGGTTACTTGAAATGAGGAGACAGACAAGTTTTGTCCTTATCAAAACAAGATGTGATACTTAAAGTATATGCCAAGGAGCTGATTAAGAACAGCTAATGCTGTTTTGGTCAGCACAACTATAAAATTTCCGTACTTGCATGCACTTTGGACTAATCTTTTTCTTTTCCAAAACTATGGAGTGAGTGAAATTGGTGTTAGAAGAATTATCCACAAGCAAGTTGGTTTTCTTTGAGTAGTTGTTAATAATATATCTTCCTCTTATGGAAGGTCCTCTGCTCGCCTGGGCTGGAGATGAGACCCTTCAAAGGAATGTTGCCTTTGCCCATATCACTCCAGAACTGGAGCATGATACAGAGCTCAGCAAGAGATGTGACTGGATATTTCCTCTCTTCACTACATAAGATGTCTTGCAAAGTCTCTTTAGAAGTTGCCATAGACTACAGTTGTCGAACATTGTATTCAGTCTTGTTTTTCCTCTTGACATTGTTATGTTTTTTGGCTGTGGCATCATTCTTACTTTCACTACCAGACAGTTACAGAGCATTGCAAAAACTTCAGAAAAATTCCTGAGGCATTCAATTAATTGTGATCAGTGACAAAAAACACTACCTATTTTCTTTATTTCTGTCACGAAGAATTGTGACATCTGATGTGGGGTAAAGGCGGGTTCTTCAACCCTTGATAAAATGTCTGCTTTCAGAATTAAAAGATAATTGAAAAGAAATGTGAGTGGGCAGAACAAATATGACCTGGATGCAGTTATATATAGTGAATAAGGTTCAACATCTTTTTGTGACTAAATCACTCACTGGACTGCATACCAATTTCAAATTTTAAAGCAATGCAGATGTTTCAGGGACACAAGATTCAATTTCTTAGGTTTCATGTAAACTATAGAAGATCAATTAAGCAGAAAATTTTCTTTAATGAGAAAAATATGTTCTGTGATCAGTGTCTTTCAAATGCCAGATATTCCTGCTGCACACTTGATTGCAAAATACTCAAAATCTATGTGAGAGATCTTAACAAAGAATTATAATAGTGTACTTCTGCATCTTGTGCAGTGGAAGTAGTAATGGGCTGAACTATTGGCTCAGGTGACTGTGGTAACAAACAATTCACCCATGTAATTTTTGTTCTTTGTGTTTTCAGTTCAAACATTAATACAGATTTACTATATTTTTAAATATTTCCTTTGTTTAATATTGCAAGAGAAATAATGCACATAGATCTGTCACAGCACAGATGCTCACCACTGAAATCCTACAAAAAGTATTATGTATCATAGAAATATCCCAAATATTTTAATTAAATGAATAGTAATCTACTGATCAAAGTTTGAAGCTAAACGAAAAGAAAAAAAAAAGGATTCAGCAGCCACTGGTTATTACATTTTTATACTATGTCTTATCCTTAAATAAATGGGAACTCTCTTTTAAATTAAATTCTTAAATGTACATGCAGTCCACACTTTCAGGGATTTAAAATTTTATTTGGCTTTCTCCATTCACCCTGGTCTTCTGGTTTTATCTAAAACAAGACACACCCAAACAAACACCCCCCACCCCCACCCCACCCCCCAAACACCATTTTAACCTAGGACTGCAGGTTCATTGAAACAGTCTTAATATATGAATCTGAGTTCTAGTCACTATTTCTACTGTCGAAGGAGTAGAAAATACTGAAGACTTAATCAGAGACCCTCTTTTTTTCTCTCCAAGATACATGTTGATAATTAGTACAATTGCTATGTACTTTAAAGGCAATGCTGTATTCTCAACTAAAAAGGGCTAAATGGATCTTTGTGATTTGTTTCAACCGATGACAAGAGAGTTAAAGGACAGTAAAAGATTATTTATCCATTCAAAAGATTATTGAACTTAAATTTCCAAGCATATCACTGTGCTCTGGAAATACCTACAAGTGTTTATATGTTGTTAGCATAAGATAAAGGTCACTCTGTTCAAGGCAACTTGGTTCTGAAAAGTTTTTTGTAAATATTTGAATTTTAAAGAACCTGCGGCTGTTCTTTGGGCCTAAATTCACACTTAACACTGACAGCTGACAATTCTACAGCACTATTTACCTTTGGGGAAAGTAGTGAGCATTTACTGGACAGTTCTGGTGGTCCCTCCTTTATTTACTTTGTTTCTTGAGTACTTACTAACTGCATAACTTGCTGAAGAAAAATTATAACATACCTTGTTTTTCCATATTGGGTAACAGAATCGCCTTTCATAAGCCACTTTCCTTCTTATTGTGGAAAAGTCTATTGAGGATCTGGATTTGATTGGCAAATGATCTGCCCTGGCTCTTCAGTGCCTTTGTAGAAGTAAGAGCAAGTGAGTTGGGGCAGGTCACAAAGCATGTATTTGCCCATCCAATGCATCTATTTTAAGCACTGTGAGGTGCACAAACATCTGCAGGTGAAAAGTGTATCTACAAGAATACCTGTTACTGCACATTTTTATTTTAATAAGAGTTGCAGTACCAAGATCAAATATATTGGCAGAAATCAAAATCTTTTTTTGTGCCCTGTAATTCATATTAAAAAAGCTTGCCTGTTTTCACCCTTTTGGGGTTGAAGGTCTAGTATATTTTTACATATAATTCCTTTTTCCAATTACACTGCATTTATTTCCTGTACCTAAATGTCAGGCTTAAGATAACAATTTTAAACACTGGGGAGAAAAAAAAAAAAGTAACAAACACAAATGTGAAATTAACAGATATTCCTGTCAGCATGTGATTAACTTGATTTATATGGAATTACAAATGTTTACGTAGCAAACATTTGGTCCACATGTTGTAAGTTAAACCCATGTGACGAAAACCTTTGCCTGCAGTTTTGCTTTTGGAAACAGTATGGTTACAGGTTCCAGTATCGTTAAAGTGAACAATTGTTCTTAGCTACTTTTTTTGTGGCATTTGCCAGGCCCACCAAATAACGCTTAATACCTATTACTATAAAGGTTATATTGTACTCTAGTTCCTCATGGTAAGGAAATGATAAAGCTCAACCAGCACTAGCTATGCCTCAGTTAGCTTTGTAGTCTATGTTGGGTTGAATGCCTAACCACTAGAAAAGTAAGTAAACAAATTTAAAAACAGAGATTGTTTATAGTTTAAAAACCACTAAAACCAACAAGAATCAAAAGAACAAAAAAAAGAACAAAAACCACCTAAAGGTAAGTTTTGTTCTGGTTCGAATGTAATTAGTCAGTATATGAATGTAAATAATCTAAAACACTTCCATCTGGGGAGATGTTTTTATTAGGACTGAATGCTATTTTCCCCCTATTTTACATTCACTTATTTTTGTTTCCAATTTAAATAATTTAGATGTTGAATATCACAAGGATAGGTTCCTTTAAAAAAAGAAATGTTCTTCTTGAATTTTAGTCAATTCAGGTATTAGTGTTGTTCTGCACCATTTCAAAGGCAGAGATTTTTATTACTGTTACAATCGGCAAGCTGCCACAGTAAGGTGTGACTTTTCTGTGATCTCATAATGGGATAGAAATTAGGACTTGACAGAGTGAATGAAATTAACTCCTGTTGCTGCTCCTTGGGACTACGGGGCAGCGGAGTATGTTCCTGCCTCCTTGCAGCTGAATTGAGGAGGAAAATCTAGTTCCAGCAGGAGAGCCCTTTGCAGGATGCTCACAATGGGAAGAAAATTGCACTCAAAGCTGGAAACCTAAATCTGGGTTTTATCATTGTGTCGAACAAACAAGTGGGAGGTAAATAAACAGCACATACAAAGGAGAGATGAAATGGGAGAGAACGTGGTGGCCAAGAGGCTCTCTGTGGGCTGCTGAAAAAAATAGAAACAGAATGCTGAAGAGATGATCCCCCCACCGCCATCGCCTCTGTGCCTTGCAGAAAGGCTTTCAGGGGAAAACATCACCTCTCATTCTCTTCTCCTGTTGTCAGCCATACTTCAGTATTGATCCTTTTTATTTTGCTGCAGAAGTCCTTCTGGTGGCTGGTGGTGGCGTGGAGGGGAAGAAACGATTTTGCTTATCCCATTGCTTATCCTTCCCGTGTGGGGTGGAGGCAGATGGCAGTCGGGTCTCTCCTCCACCCCATGCACCTTCAACACCCCCTTGTTCCTCCAAAACTGTGTCTCCTAAAGCAGTAGCCAAAGACTAGGGCTTAGCAAGCTGACATGGGGGATGTGGGGCACAAGGTAAAGCAGGCTGCTTAACAGGCCTGGGAGCTTGGGGCAGGCAGGGACTCAGGGCCTGGACAGGGCCACCCCTGGCAATGGCTGCCAAGGCAGGCTCTGGTCCTGCTGCCTTCTCTCCTCACCGCCGATGATCCCTGGGGATCTGTGGGGCCATCGCTGCTGCTACAGCCCCGCTCACGCACAGTGGACCCAGGCTGCCCAGGGGTTGCGTCTGGCTCGGCCCCCACTGTCCTGGAGCGCTTTTGTCCCGTGTCTTGCCAGGTGTTGATATGAATGCAACAGCTTACAGATTTACAGAATTATCTAGGTTGAAAAGACCTTGAAGATCATCTAGTCCAACCATTAACCTAACACTGACAGTTTCCAACTACACCATATCCCTAAGCGCTATGTTGACCCTACTCTTAAAGACCCCCAGGGATGGGGACTCCACCACTGCCCTGGGCAGCCCATTCCAACGCCTAACAACCCATTCTGTAAAGAAATGCTTCCTAATATCTAGTCTAAACCTTCCCTGGTGCAACTTGAGGCCATTCCCTCTTGTCCTTATTACTTGGTTACTCATCCCCAGTTCTCTGCAACCTCCTTTCAGGTAGTTGTAGAGGGCAATGAGGTCTCCCCTCAGCCTCCTCTTCTCCAGACTAAACAACCCCAGTTCCCTCAGCCGCTCCTCGTACGACATGTGCTCCAGACCCTTCACCAGCTTCGTTGCCCTTCTCTGGACGCGCTCGAGTAATTCAATGTCCTTTTTGTAGTGAGGGGCCCAAAACTGAACACAGTAACCGAGGTGCAGCCTCACTAGGGCCGAGTACAGGGGTAAGATCACTTCCCTGTCCCTGCTGGCCACGCTATTTCTGATGCAAGCCAGGATGCCATTGGCCTTCTTGGCCACCTGGGCACACTGCTGGCTCATGTTCAGCCGGCTGTCAATCAACACCCCCAGGTCCCTCTCTGACTGGCAGCTCTCCAGCCACTCCTCCCCAAGCCTGTAGCGCTGCTGGGGGTTGTTGTGGCCCAAGTGCAGCACCCGGCATTTGGCCTTATTGAAACTCATACAGTTGGCCTGAGCCCATCGCTCCAGCCTGTCCAGGTCTCTCTGCAGAGCCTCCCTACCCTCGAGCAGACCAACACTCCCACCCAACTTGGTGTCATCTGCAAACTTACTGAGGGTGCACTCGATCCCCTCGTCTAGATCATCAATAAAGATGTTAAACAGGAGTGGCCCCAAAACCGAGCCCTGGGGGACACCACTCGTGACCGGCCTCCAACTGGATTTAACTCCATTCACCACCACTCTTTGGGCCCGGCCATCCAGCCAGTTTTTTACCCAGCAAAGCGTGTGCCCATCCAAGCCTCGAGCAGCCAGTTTTGCCAGGAGAATGCTGTGGGAAACGGTATCAAAGGCCTTATTGAAGTCAAGGTAGATAACATCCACAGCCTTTCCTCATCCAATAAGCAGGTCGCCCTGTCATAGAAGGAGATCAGGTTTGTCAAGCAGGATTTATAATGTCTTCGTTAATGACAGTGTCTATCATGTATATCTATAATGTACAGATCTTCCTCTCAGCGAATTATGTGTTTTGTGGACAACTTTCAGGAGAGCTGCAGCGGTCCCACCAGTCGTCTCTGTAGTTCCCTCAGGTGCGTGTGCTAGCCAGACTGCTGTCAGTGCAGATAGCCCTGCTGCCCGTCATGGTGGTAGACATGACTTTCTTCATCTTATAACCCATGCTTTTTGTCTCATCTTGTAACTCACTGCTGAAATTTAAAGTAAAAAAAAAAAAAAAAGGCTAGTTGCAACCTTTTTATACACGGGTTGTGAATCCACATTGTGGACTGTTAATTAGTTAGCTTGCTTATTTACCTTATTTATCCAAACCAGGTTTTATTTTTTTAATTTATTTCTGAGTATTTAAAAACTGAGGGTCATTTTTGATGTTGACATGTAAATAACTTGTTGCTGTTACCTTAGGTGCTGTTTGTCACAGCTGAGTGCTCACATACCTGCTATTGCCTGGCAGCAAATGCAGGGAAATTTGAGGTAGTTGTTCAGCTCAATCAAATATATTTTTATTATTTGAGATTTTCACACTGCCATTTCTGAGCTGTTGCATCTGATTTAGATGCTGTTATAATTAAGGAAACTTTCTTCTCTCAATTCAAAATGAATCTGCATCTGAAACAGAGGGAATCCAGTAAAACTTGTTATTTGTTCTTGTTGCATGTGAACAGCAATGCTATAAAGAAAGGAAATTAGTTGCTGTATGGAAAGAGGAAAAGGAGCTCTTCCTAGTCATGCACTGTGGTTAAAAGAAAACATATTTAGTGGCTTGCTTTGTTAAATTTATGTGATTACAGAAAAAGATCTTTGAAAATTGAACATTTTCCTCCTCCTTTTTAGATGCCTCCCATATTACAGAATAGGAGAGCTCTGTTGTTAACCTCTAGCTGTAGGAAGTATTTTTTGAAACAATCCGTGAGAGCTTATGGGCTTGCGTTTTAAATTTGGGGTTGTCTTGGATTTGGGTAAATGCAGTATTTCAGAGTAACTTATCTGTTCATGTCGAGTTTATTTGGAGGACTATGGCCATATTTTAAAAAAGAAGCTATGAGGTCATAAGACTTTTATGAAATAGGCCATTGATGGAAAAAGCTTAGGATGAAGCAGCTTTCATGTAGGCAGTGTCGGCAGTGGATTTTGGCACAGAAGCAGCACGCACAGCAACTGTGAAGATCAGCGTGTCTTCCATTTCACTGTCTTGGAGCACTGCTTGGTAAGGAGATATCAGCTGGTAATAATCAGGTGCTGACACATCTAAGATTCATGGATTTTTGATACTAAGAGCTTAAAAAAATGTGTGGTTTTAGTTCTTGCATTCCATAAAAAGGAATCTTATCAGAAGTGGTTAAATTGTTTGTTCTCCCATGTTCTTTATTCTCTCTCCCTGTTGGCAGTAATAATATTTCATTTGTTTGTTGGATCCAGTCTGACAACAGTAAATTATGATTGTGAAGGAGTCACAAAGTAGTCTAGCACTGGTGTCAATCCTGTATAGTGACTGGTGAAAGGACATCAGGATATCTTCAACATAACCTGCATTTGTGTTTTGAGAGGTGTACCGGCTTGTGTTGAAGACTGTCAGGTTGCAGTGTAGATGAATGGCTGTTATCTGAGACACAGGACTGCACTTAAGTACTCTAATGGATTACTTAAGGGAGAAGAGAAAAAAAAGAAAAGAAAAAAAAGAGAAGTAAGAATTCTAGAGAATTGTTTTAAGTTACTCTTTGCTCATTTATGTACAAGTCCTTTCTTTGGATTTAAATTTTTTTGGCAGTTTAACTTTCTCTCCTTGCCTGACCTTTCTTCCTGGGTCACTCCATCTGCTTTGGTTAATGTGATAGCTGTTTTCTCCTGTCTTGTAGTTCTCCTAAAAAGCCTTGGTGGGGTTAAGTCTGTACTTGCCAAAATCAATTTGTACGATTTACTTTGTTGTTCTATTTTTAGATTGCTTCCTGCTCTGTGGGAGACTCAACAAGCAGAACCCTCATTTCTATGCAGAATCATGAATTCTGTAGCATTTTCAGTGCATATGCTCTAAGTCAGGCAGAATGGGGAATTGTACCTTTTCCTGCTAGATCCAAGCTGAAAGTTGGACTCAGCAGGACACAGACATATGCTTTCTTATTTCCCCTGGCCACCTTCGGACACAGGTGTCAGATGAATATAACCTGCTCAGAGTCCGAGAAGTGTGGGGAGTTAGTTGTCTTCTGAGCTCTTCCTTCAGAACTGAGGCTACCTTAGAGAGATGTTTTAGGTTTTTTGGATCTTGAGAGGGCTAGAAATTATCAATACGTGGAAGGCCTCGCAAACTTTGACCGAGAAAAACTGAAATGCCTTGGAGACTTGAGCAGTACAGGGCAGGATCTGCACAGAAACTTGTACAAAGCATTGAGTGTGATTAGATACTTGTAGGTCTCTGAAAATCTGTGTCTACCTGTAAAAGAATGTCTTAAGTGGCCTGTGGTGATGAATAGAAACATGGAAAAGGTTCCCATGCATTGAGCGGATTTCTTCATGACTTGCTGAGTACTGCTAAAGTTCTCAGGAAAGGGACATTGCCATTTGTTATGTTATCATTTAGCACAGGAAATCATGGTCTTGGCTAGAGTTTCATGGCAGTACCACAGAAGAAATATAGAATAATAACTCTCAGCTAAAGAAGCATTGTACTAGATGCCTTCCAGACCACCGAAGACAGTGATATCCCAGAAGGCAGCAGAGAAATTCTGGTGATCCCAGTAGGAGCCATTTCTTGCTAATGCCATTGAGAATTGTAGAGTTATATCAAGCTGCATAAATACAGTTATAGTTTGTATTAATGGAAACTGCTTGTGCCTGAGCACCTGTAAAACTGTTAGACAGCAAATTATTTTTTGGTTCTTGGTATGGTCAATAAAATGAATAGCTGCTTAAGCTTCCAGACTATGCATTGGTCTTGAACCTTAGAGCTATAGGAAGAAGCTTTGAAAGGGCCCAAATAATGAAGGAACTAATGCTCATTGTTGTGAAACTTCTCTCACATCACAAGTCATTCACAAATTTGGGCACTAGCTTAATCTGTTGGAGAACTGGGTTTGGTTTTCTCAGCCAGTGTTGTCCTTAGGGAATAATACAGTGTGTGATTCAGATCCTGAATTCTGAAATATGACTGTGATTCTCAATTATCATACAACTTATTATGAAGGGAATCCCTGGAAGCCTGTGCCATGAAAAAGTATGCTATGTAGGTGTATATTTCAAGCACTCATGAAAATGTCCGAGTATCTGACAGGATGAATTCACAACTGGAGGTGAGATACATCTTTTTATGGTGTCACTAGACATTGGTCATATCCAGGTAAGTCTTCTGTACTTACGATTATGTCTCTCATATCTTTTCCATTATTAACAATCCAGCCTGTGTAGATAATGGTGATTTGAAAGAGGGTTCTAGGTTTGTTTTTGTTGGTATTGTAGTGATAAAACTCTTGTTGGCACCTGCCTGTTCTAGTTAGACTGGTTCTAGACCTTTGCTTCTCTTCCATACAGGTAACCAAAATTAGAAGAATAATGCTTGCTAGAAGCAGAAGGTAATTCTGTGATTTCTTGAAAAAGTAAGGTTGGTTTAGTGCTCCATGTGATATTCTGTCTACAACTAATCTGTAGAACATGTTCAAAGAGAATCAACCATGCTTTTCTCTTATTTTCTTTTTGATTGATTATTTCATTTGGATGATATCTCTGTAGTAAGTTAAAGTGCAGTTTGTTTTCTGACTATGCAGCTTCATGATCCTTTTTCAGTTTAGAATCTGATTTGAAAGAAGAGCTGTATTTTCTTTGCTCTTGCTGTGTTAATTCAAGCAACTGTTTAAGGAAGCAGTTCCATAGCACAGAAAGAATTGGATTTTTTGGTGGGAAGGGTGAATGAGCAAACCTGAAGCTATCTGCAATAATAATTATGATCAATTTCTGTGCTTGCTAAAATGACAGAGGTTAGAAAAACGTTGGGTTCCACCACAAACTAAGGCTTTGCAACAAGGCTTAGTAGCGTGTGTGTGTCTATCATAGTATTTGATACCGTCAGGCTCTTGCATAATCTTTTCCTTGAATAAATAGGGCACTTCAAAATGTGCCAGAGAACAGGCACTCTGCACACAGGCAGAGTGATGGACTTGATAATTTGTTAGCCTCTTTTTATTGCTGGTCTTATTAGACTATGATTTGCCCTATATATACATAGCTTTACTGTCAAAATAAGCCACAGTAATATGCTGGCCCAAGAAAAATGATTTGCAAGAGAAGGAATCCTTTTATATCTGTCTACATTTCAACAAATATCATTATAAAATACTGCTATTTGTTTTTGCAACTTTTTTGTTTTCCAGCTACTAGACCGTATTTACATTTCTTAAAATATTTTCTTCCCTTTTGAACAATAATTCTGCTTTTAAATTTCCACTGTTGTAATTCACATGCAATTAAAGTTGGGTGACTTAATAATATCCCATACAAAAGCTGTCTTCTCTGCTCCATGTAAGGAAACTTTCAAACTAGATTGAAACTGTTTTCTTACATGTAACAATACTTCCAGTTCACTTTAACACATGCTTAGTTTTAAACAAGATCTGTCTGCAGATGGCATGATGCTTCAGTCCTGTGAAACAGTGTTTTGCTGGCTACAGAGTCCTCTGAAGATTGGTTGCTTAAGGCCTTTTCACTCTACAAGTCACGTTCCTTTTTGTAAGCCTCATTGTCACTTGAATGAATTGATCTGCACAGTAACAAAACTCCAGCTCCTAATTATAGTTCTATCAGCTGAACCGGTGATTTTTGAGAAGAGTAAGATGCAAGTGATGGACCCCATTGTGTCCAGAGCCACCGTCATGAGCTTTTATGTTTATGCAATTGTAGTATTTGTGTATCTGCTCATACCTGCATGTAGAAACAGATCAGTTGCATTTCCTTTTTTTTAAAAAAATGCAGGGCTCCAACATGAATCATATTTTATGGATGAAGTTCATTTGCATTAGGTTTAATTTTTGTTCATTTACCTACAATTATTGCAATTTCCTGAAAATTACAGTTTAGTCAAGAGGGACTTCAGGATGAATAATAAAGGGGTGGATGAATGCAGCATGTATGTTGCAGTTCCAGCCATCTGCTATATGTTTATCCTGGGAGTTTCTACTCCGATTGAATCAGTATTGGCAACTTTGAGATCCCATATAGTCTCTGACTACAGAAGTACAGAGAGAAAATCTACTTTTACATATACCTACGCTTTTTGGGGCTAGGTAGCTTTGTTTGGTGTCAAGTGGTATACCAGTCTGACCTCCAAAGTTACCCTACATGCATCATGTCTGTCTCTTAGTGTGGACATTTTCTCATAAATGAACTTCTCAAATTTCAGTGGTGATTCATCTCTTTGGTAAGGTTTGACAGTGGACTACTGTGCCCTTCAGAAAAAAAAAAAAAATCTGCTGATATAAAAGAGGAGAAGCAGGCTTTGAAGTCTGCTTACGTCAGGACACACCAGGAAACTGGTATCAGTTCTGGTGCTTCTCGGTGTGTTCAGAGGAACAAAATATGGAATTGCTTATAAATGCCACATTTGCTGCAATAGAGGCATGCATTTTTACAAGTAATAATTGCTAGTGTTTGCTAGAGAACACTTTTGTCAGCAATGTTATGTGCATAGGTTCTTTTATTGCTCTGCTACAGGTTTTGCAGAAGCTGAACATGCATACCACAGTTGAGGTGAAAGTCTGGTCTCCTTCAAGCAGCTTCCATCCCTAAGGGGGGGAGGAAGAAGGAATTCAGCCATAATAGCTTTATTCTAAGGGGTAGAGGGGAAGTCCCTCAAAACCAGGAAGCCTATAAATATACCTAAACTTCTGCAAAAATTGAAATTGCATTTCAACTCAGAGTCTAAAAGTATGTAATTACATTTTGGATTGTGAGCTCATTTCTAAAGTTAGTTGTGTAGCTGCTATGTACTTAGATGTTGGTTATTTTCCTGTCACATTCACTGAGAAGTGTGCTTTGTAATTTTTTTTTTTTTTTTTTTGTCTAGTGAATGTTTAGATGCAACACAAACATAATGAAGCTGACTTCACAAATCACAGTAGTGCAGGGTTTTGCTATTGATTACTGTTATGACTTTCTCAGTTTTATGTGGTGTAGAGTTTACTCATTTCTTCTTGTGAGGCTTTTCTTTACTCCCAAGTTATTGGTATTTTCTTAATGTAGTTTAAATATTTTCAAAGTCACATAATGGAATTTATTATAATAGAAAATTATTATCTTGATTAAAATATCTGATCAAACTATATTCTTTGTCTTCTAGTGTGTTAGGCTTTTCACTTCTGCAGACTTCCATGAATTTCTAGATCCTCTTTTGACATGCAAACATTTCTTTTACATGTGGTACAGAAGCTGTAGGTAATATAACAATAAGTGTGAGAGCAAATACATATTTTTCAGTGAAATGTAATATTTTATATCTTTTAATTAGAAGAAAAAAGCAAACAGTCTATGTGTAAAAAGATATGAAGTGTTTCAAATTCTTTATAGTGTCATTTGCCAGATGAAGCTTGGTTTACTTTTATTTTCATAATAAAGGTAAGATTATATGCTGTTTTCTTAACACTTAATATGACTCATGAATGGTGCAGCTATTTTTATTTGGTGCTATGCAAATCTTTGTTGCTTCTGACAAATATGTAACTGATTCCAAGTAAATGCTATCATAAAAATGACTTATATGATCCAGTATAACCAAAAATCTAGGTGGCCAAGAAAGCATCAAATCAACAAAGAAACAACTTTCTAAAACTTGAAACAAAAACATACCAAAACAGTAATCAGATCTTTGCTTGAATACTCACCAGGTTGCTTAGATCCAAAATTCTTACTGTAAGAATTCAGTCTTAATGGATTGTTGCTATTTTCTAAAATTCAACTTTAATGGCTTTTTTCAAATTCTTATTCATTTAAGTAGTTCGCCATTGTGAAGCACTTCCTAGAATTGTCCTGTTTCAAATCTTCTGCCAGTGAAGTAAAGGTGCAGAGTAACGATTCAAACCCCACTCAAGAACTGTCGACCCATGTTAATATAACTAATTCTAATGATGTAGGAGTCTGGGCCGCGCTGGGAGAAAGTTAGTGCAGACAGAAGAATGCAAGGACGAAGACAAGGCCAGCAAAATAAGGCTGGCAAAAACACACAAGATAGCAGATAAGTGAGAAACACCTGTGGTCAGCAAAAGCACACAAGTGTGAGCAAAACAGGGTATGAGATAAGGGAGTTTTGGCAAGTTTTGGGCTTTACGTGCTAATTGCAATTAACCAATGCAAATGCTTGTAGAGGCGCGTGAACAGCACGTGTAGATGACCTGTAGCCTATTAGAAGATAGATGAGTGCATGTACGGAACTTAGTAGAGTATAAATGTAACCAGAAAAGGAATAAAAAAAGATGGACGACCTGATCATCACATTGGTGTTGCGTCGTTTCTGTTCCCGCACGGAGAAATAAGGACCCTGGCTAATGGTGACTCCGACATAATGTTGACTAAATTATTTTATTTTAGTGTGCTCACAAATGAGAGCACTAATATAGCTTCAGGGAAAGCTGGAAGTATAGACATACATACTAGTATAAGATTCAGAGACTTTAACTCATTTCCAAGTATGAAGAGTATTCTTTAATCAGCAGAAGTACATGCTGAAATATGCACATATGCCTTCTCTTTAGCCCACTTTCCTGATTTTTGCCTTAAGGGATCCTAAGAAGTATTCTTCTATTTCGTGCAGACTAAAAGTTTCTGTGCAGAAATAATCTTTCTTATTTCTGTCTGTCTCCTTGGCAGCTTTAAAAAAAATTTTAAATATACAAATAAAAAAAAAAAAAACTAAGGGGAAAATTAACACAAAGCCTCAGAAAAATTATTAATACCAGATCTACCACTATAGTAGCATGAAGTTACAGAAACCAAGTAGAATGTGTAATCTGTGTGGAGAGGAGTTGTATTTCTTGCTTTAGCCTGACTTCTGGTTGGGCTCTTCAAACTGTTGTAAACTTTAGACCAGAAAAGACTCTGGCTCTAGCTCAGGGGCTATTGGTCTGCATTCTTGTTTAGGACCATCTGTACAATCCACAGGTCTCTTTTTCAGGACATTTTGGGAATGGTCTTTGGATGGGACAGGTTGAGCTGGTGACAGCAGGAGCCCCTTGCAAGCACTGTCTTCTTCATGAGCTTCAGTCTCCCCAGACTATTACTGTGCTCAGTGCAGTACTTCGTTCTGTGCATGCAGGTTAAAAGCTGGGAAATCTAATGAGTGAATAGTAAATCTGCTAGGTGGGGTGGGAGGGTTTGCACTGCTGCTCTAGGCTTTACAGAAGATCTTGGGAGGTACATCTCTTCCTTGAGTCTTCAGCAATGAGGCAGTTAGAGCTCCTTTCTCTTGCTTATTTGACAAGGGTGAATTGCTGTTTGGTCTGTCAAGTCTGAAGAGCAGAGGTAACTCAGCAGCGTGGTCTATCAAACACCTCCAGATAACTGGTTTGCAGGCAGAGAAAAATCTATTCTGTCCACTTTCCTTACTCATCTGCCTTTGTCACGTGGTCAGTGCAGTGACCTTTTGCCAGCTGTGGAGGTTTCAGTAATGTCCTCTTGGTGATGAGAAACTGTAGCTGTTGGGTGATGCCATTCTGGCAGTGCCACTTCATTTCCACCATGCTTTCCTGTTTGTTTATGTATTTCTGAGTATATGATGTTGAAAACTACCTCAGGCTCCTGTCCTTTCCCCCAGACAGATACACGGTTATTAAGAGATGTTAACACTTTCTACGGCACTTTCTGTTAACCTTCCTTTCTACAGTGAATCTTCTTGCATTGCAAGATTTGAGTTTATTTGTCCAAGACCCTTGTAGATTTACCACTATTCTTTTTGTGGGGTTTTTCCCTTCCCAAAGTAAGGAGCAGTGCCTTGACTCCACGAGAGCCTCAGAACTCCACTGCTGAGAGCCATGTCTGGGTTCACGCAAATTTGTTTCACGGCACAGAAATGCAGTTGGTTTCCAGTTTAGCAGCCTCCTAATGTCTGCTCATGTTTGCAGTCTTCCAGTATTTCATACCGATGTCAGATTAAGAATTCATTCAGTGAATGAATTCTTAAAGAAATTTATAAATATTAAAAGTGGAAGAAAAAAGATCTTTTGTGTTAACATGTATACTTTTTATATTTATGTTTTTTAATATTGTTCTTCTTGAGTGGATGTTTTTGTTATCACTTAAGCTTGCATTTGCATCCTAGCTCTATTATGTGGATGTGGTCACTGCAATTGCAGTGTTTATTTTTGCTTCTAACAGTGTCATTTTGGATGCTACAGTTTCTTCCTATTTTTTGTCCGCAGCAGTATCATTAGGTACTTAAATCTGTAAGAGTTCTTTGATTGTTTAACATAAAGTTGTGGGTATTCAGATAAAAGACTTGCAGCCTTCTAGTATGGACCACTTAGCTCTCAATTTTTTAACTGCTGTTAGTTATTAATCATGACATTTTTTTGTATGACTGACTTCCATATATTAGCAGATTATTATAAAGGTATCCAGCCTGACAGGTAGTAATGTCTCTTCTTTTTCACCCAGTGAAAATGTCACTACGTTTACCAGCAGTCAATCTGATAAGTTTGAATGAATCTGTGTTGGTTTGTTGGTTGGTTGGGGTTTTTTGTGTGGTGGTGTTTTTTGGTTGCTTGTTTTGTTTTGTGGGTTTTGGGTTTGGGTTTTTTTTTCTTTTTTTTAGTTTTAGTGGTCAGTTGCACATATTTTGGAATGTTTGCAATGCTGTCTGATTTCTTGAATTTTATTTCTTTGCTTGTCATTACTTTGGAAGCAGTATACAGCTGTGGAAACTTGTATTCATAATTAGACACCCATGGTATGTGTGGGGGTTGTTTATTTGTATTTTTTAAAATACGGACAAGGTAGACTTCCATAAATAATTTGTCAAAAAATGCACAAACTGTTTTCTGGAACTTCATACAAAATTCATTAACTTCTCTGTCATATGGCATAGTATTTAATTGTCAGTTAGTGTAAAGAAATTTCAGTTCTGAGGATAAGCTGCTGCTTTGTCTCTTTGCTGAGCACTAGTGAGAAATATACTCTTTCCACTTGACTTACATATTTATGTATGCTTGTACATTTGCAAGTGCTAATTCATGTTAAACCTGTATGGGTTCTATTCTCACTTCAGAATGTATGCATTTGGTTATGGGTCTGTCTTTTGTTGGAACTACTTGGTCCTGGAACTGTCTCTTTCTAATGCTTCCAAAAGTCTTAAACAAAATCAGTTCTGTAATATCTCAAAAAAGATAATGTTTTTGTGCTTAAACAACATTAATAAATTTAAAAATGGCAGTGTTTTTTTTATTTTATTTTTTAGGGACTAACTCTCCCAGTGTTACAACATATGCAAGTTTTGAATGTTTTAATGCAACTGTCGTGTAGTGGGGCATTATAGATATATTAAATGCAGATGGTAATGCAGAAGAATGTGGAAGTTTATTCATGCCCTTGTTTTCAGCTGATTGCTGGACCTGTTTACTTTTCATGCCCCATATCTGTACTGTAAAAGAAGTCCTCCCAAACCACCAACTGCCATATCTCTTTCCTACAAATACATGTAGAGATTTTTTTTTTCCTGAACGACAGCGCAATCTCTTCTGACAGTAATTGCTGCATATGGTTATTTATAAAGCATAAGAAATAAGTCCTCAGTTTATATGCTTAATTATATAGAAGTAAAACATTGAAAAATGTGTTTTTTCAAGTCCTAGTTTGTAGTTGACATGTGTAGTTGGTAGGCAAATACAGTAATAGCTTCAAGGAATGTGTTATTAATAAATCTGAAGATCTGTAAAGACATTCTTGCAAACAAATCGATTTCTGTCATTTTGTTTTCATTTTTGTTCTTGGAGTCTTCTCTAGTAGAGATCATGTGAAAATGCGCTGGTTTACCCTGGTATGAAAACCGCTCTGAGTATATAAATGCAGCTTTATGCTTATCTGAAATTAAAAGAACAACTCAGCATTATGCTCAGATAGTTCACTACACAATTAAGATGAACTTTTAAACTATTTATGTCTTGTAAGAATATAAACAGATATTCTTCTCCTTTGGAGCTATCAAGCATCATCCAGCCAGTGTGTAATGGACAGTAAATGAATAACCTCTTTGTCAGCCTGTAGGACGAGGCCATTATTAACAACTTTGTCATGTAGTACATGTTTCTTGATTCCCAAGTAAGCTGTCACAGGCTGCCTCTGAAAAATTACTCTGTGCCTATTATGTGAATATACATTATGAGAAGACACAGTTCTATTCTGACAACACATGACTTCATTGCTAGCAGTAATTTTCTGAACATTTGCAGCAATATAGAGCTGTCATCTTCTTTGCTATTTTTGAGAAGCTTCTGATAGTAGTAGTGTGTCCCTTATACTTTATATCACTGTAACTAGTGAAGAATAAACTGCTCTATGATGATATTCTCAAAAGTATTAACATCTGGGGTGCTGCCTCACATCTGACTTATCTTGAGAAGAATTTTCTTTAATTTTATCATACTTCCCTAGTGGAGATGGGGGAGGAAGAGGGAGGGAACTATCCAGATTGAAATTCAGTATGTCGCAGTGTGGAAGAGGGTAGGCTTTTAATTAATTTCCCAAGAGATATTGCAAAAAGGATGGAAAAGAAATGCTGCTAATGGCCCTAGTTGTGACTCAGGGGACTGTAGTGCTGTAGTGCTGAACGTACAATCTGCAAACAAAATGCTGGTCTTTTGTTAGGTATGAGCTACTTTTTGGTAGCTGAATTTTGAGTTTCCTAGAACCAAGATCCCAAATGGACAAACCCTCCTTATTCCGTCCTGGGGCTGGCTACTCTGTCAAAAGAGCAGATTCAGTCCACACCCAGCGCATCTAGTGGCCAAGCAATAGAGATTTTGTACATCATGAGAAGAAGATCCATGATCCATCAGTGTAGTCATGGGGCTAGTGCAGGCAGCAGAGAGCAGTCCCTGGATGCCCTTAAGGGGAGAGAAAAGTGGAGACAGTCTTGGACATGCAAAGTTGTGTCAGGTAGACTGTTGTGCTTCTACCTTTGCTGCCTGGGTCATGTTGCAGGGTTTGATTTTCTGTTTTTCTGTTTATTGTTTTTTTACCTTTACAGGAATAAACATGGTAAAACAACTTGATTCAGCTTTGCATGTGATTGCACTCAGAGGGACAATACAAATCATATGTGATTTAGTCAAGACTAAACAATACCAGTCCTTCAGATTCTATGTTGTGTGTTGTGCTGCGTAATTTTTCAGCTATATAAATACTTCAGTCACTTACAGATAAAATGGCTGTTTTTCCTTCCTCCTGTGACCTTAACATTCTTAATCAAATTAAGTTTTCCAGGATGATTTTGTCAAATTAATCTAGATGTTGCAGTCTCTGGGATGTTTATCTCCACCAAGCTGTCTGGGAAAACACCATTTGTTGTAATGTCTGACATGAAAAACTTTGAGAAGAGTCATTCATAACTTTAGAAGTCTTCAAGGAGGAAAAGTATAAATATGCCATAGTCCAGGTTGGCAGTATGAGCTTTTGAAGGACAGAAGCTGTGCAGAGGGTATGGAAAGACAGGACAGTGTGGACAACTCACCTCACACATAGCCTTTGAAGTATAGGGTGGATGTGTATGCTTTTGTGTAGCAGAGATTAGGCTGAGCTTGGAAGGACTTTCTGATAAGGCTCATCATCAACTGAAAGCAAAGTTATTTTACATGTTTTCCTAAAGAAGTCTGGCTGTATCAAGGTAAGAAATTTCACTGTGACAGGAAAATATATGGGGTATTGGAGGAAACACTCATCTTTTCCTACGGGTACTTGTTTTTGGAATTTTCTTTCTGCTGAGATGAGCTCTAGTTTTCTGTTTTCAGTATATGAATGAGGACCACAAGAAGCTCTATGAGATGTATGGTGTTTTTCTGTTTCCTGAAGCATGGGGAGACTGATTGCCAGACAGGACATTGCTGATTAACTTCAGATGTACTGTGACAGTAACACTGTGTGCTTGGGTATACAAATCAAATGCACATCATTAGGTAGTGGCAGTAGCAATGTGGTGATGTGAAAAGAAATTTGTGTGCTATAAAATGATCGGTCCTGTGCTAACATAGTACACAGTATGACCTGGTAAGAGACTGGTATAAAGCAGTTCAAGCAGTAACTCAAACTAAAAAGTGATTGGTGAAGATTTCAGCATTTTTCTTCTGAATATTTCTTGAATGGTGTCCAGTCCTTAGATGTGTGTATTGGCAAATAGAGTGGTGAGTCTTTACATATATTTAGGCCTTTAAAAATACATGTTTATGGATATTCAGCAAGCATACCTGCATGATGAAAATAAAATGGCTTACGGAAGAGATGGATGGCACCAGAGAGTTACTGAGTCAAAAAGAAAAGCTGGAGAAGTAATCTGTTCTGTACAGGTGAATAGGGCTCTGGTGATGAAATGCAGAAGTATGGAGCAAAGCAAAGAATGTGAAAAACTTGTTTCCCACGGACAGACTGAAGCTTATGAAGTCAGGGTTGATTAGTTTTCCATACAGCAATAAACATGACTGTCAAATTGTTATAACAGTGTATTTCTCACCTTTTCTGAAGAAGCAAAATCTGAGACGGGGAATGATATGAAGTATATTTAACACGCACATCCATATGATTTTATATGTAGTGTGGGATCCTAAATTTGTAATAGAAGACACTAGTCAAAAAATCACAGTCTTCCAGTATCTCTAATTCTCTTCATTTCATATGTTTTGGTGCATTCATTACTTCATTGTCAGAAGCTGTATTATCTTATTTTCCCTTCAGTGATTTGTGTTTCTTTTGGCCTTCTTTAGATGTTAACTATTCTGCCAGTCCTGCTTCCTTTGCTCTCTTTAGAGCTTAAACTTTTGTAATCTAGACAGACAGGATGTTATTAATTAACATAGTCTTCTTCAACATAACCTATAGAATCTATACTTAAAGCAACAACGCAAGCTGGTTGTAGATGTGCTAATTAAGTATTTCAAACCTAATTCTGGTAATTCTTGCTTCCATTCTAAGCCAGACTTAGTGGTCTTCTGATAGTAAGAACTTTATAATAATTCAGCAAATGATGGATCAGTTGATTTAGTAGAAACCAAGGGCAGCTATGTTAGAAAGATACTTATAAAGGCAGTAAAAGAAGGGATGCCCAGTAGCAAAGAGCTGAAGCTTTTGGTTTGACGTATTTCACTGTAACTAATTTTTCCTCTGTGGGGTTTTGGGTTTTTTTTTGCATGTTGTATTGCTAGATGGCTCTGTTCTTGATCTTTTATTTCTGCTGGTGTAGCTTGTTTGCTTTCTTCTCTTGGGAAGTTTCTGATGTACTGAAGTTTTATTTAGCTCTTGTAGCCTTCTTTGATGCATTTCCTTCAACATTCTATTAGATACTGAAACCTTTCTGATCTTAAACAGCTCTTGTCCCGTCTACTTTCACTACAGATTACTCCAAAAATAGTCTAGTGTTGTTATACTTGTAGTAATGCTACCTTATTTTTGTAGTCAGAAGTTAGCATTTTTCAGGTTTCATTTTTCCTATTATAGTAATTAAAAATGACTAGTATATTCTCGGTTGCCAATATCCAGTTTAGTCATCATTACATTAGTCATTACAATTTATCACCTAAAGACACATGGTACTAAGACTTCTACCTTGTAATATATATTTTGGATGTAGAGCGTTACGTATCATAGCATACATCTAGTTGCAAGCCCAGTTCTGCTCTGCTTCTGAGAGATGGGAGTTCCCTGAGGATTTTTTTGTAGCTCTAGATCATCTCCAGCCAAGACACAGTTTGGAGAGAAATTTTCACAAAACGGGACTTCTGACTCGACTATGCCTATATGTTCCTGTTCCTCAGCTGATAAGCAGGCTTCTTTGAATTGTGTGGAGTTCAGTGTTAATTAAACCAGCCTCTAGACTGCTTTAATTTTCAGAATGGATTTGTTGTGGCCAATGCACTGCGTGTAAATGTGATTTTTTTTTCACCCCTTTTCCTCTGCTTGTGCTGGACTAGGTTGGAAGATTTAGTCTCTAATTTAGGGATGCCAGAATTTTGAGCATCTGTTTTGAAGTGACCATTTGGAAAGGTTTTGAAAGGGCCATTTTCAGTATTGTGAACTGGCCAACATGGTTGGAATATTTTGAGCCAATTTCTGAACTTTCAGTGTAACTCCATGAAACACAGATTGTTAAGTACAATGGTACTACTGAGTGAATATAAAGAGAAATTAAGCCAGCTATTATGGTGCTCAGAAAACATCTGCTAAAGAAAGTCAACAGTAAAGATAAAACAACTGAGTTCTCTTTTCAGTTGTTGACCCAACTATTAAAAAGCTATCAGTGACCTGTCCATTAGTAGCCAATTTATGAGCCTTTCAGAAAACAGTTTTCTGAAGCTTTAGTAATAACTTTCAGACAGCTTTCTAATCTTCCTTTACTTTTTTTTTTTTTTTTTTTTTTCCCTGCAAATATTATGTTATAAAGTCTGTCTGACATTTGATGGCCTGGCTGGAGCGCAGGAACGCATCACATGGATTTTGTCCCCGTGACTAAGTTTCAGCAGGCAGAACTAAGTGGAATGTAAACCTCATAGGTCTGTCTCTTCAGTTTGCATCTGTCATCATCAAAGGGCAGGTTGAATGCCAACAGACAATATGGAAGAAGGCATAATAAATGGGTTACAGCATTGTCAGTGATGGATCTGCAGATTTTGATGCAGAGTGGCAGTGTCTCTCTCGGTAGTTCACAACAGTCTGGAATACAGTTGTGTTCCCCTTAAATAAAGTGTAACAAAATACAGGTATTCTGAGATTTGTTTAGTTAAAAAAAACCGACCCCACCTTACAAGTGTGAGATTTATAAATTTTCTAATATTAAGTATTGAAATATAGCACGATGATGAATTTATAAAAAAGAAAGCAGCTGTAATCAAAGATGATGAATAGGCACTGAGTGTGTTAGTTCATTTGTTTTTCATGGTTTATGAGAAAACTGCAGAGATAGTTTGAGTCATCCAATCCTTCATTTTAGTAATTTTACCTTTTTTTTTAGTAGCCTT
Organism: Strix uralensis; assembly: GCF_047716275.1. Taxonomy (NCBI): domain Eukaryota; kingdom Metazoa; phylum Chordata; class Aves; order Strigiformes; family Strigidae; genus Strix; species Strix uralensis. The sequence goes on from NC_133976.1 coordinate 43,911,101, forward strand.
AGTCTTACCATTAGAACATTCATCCTGGAAGCTAAAACAATAGGAGGTAAGGCTGACTAGGCGATGATCAGATTAGTTGGCTCATGTATTCAGGAAATAAACTGCATTTGTCCAATAAGATCATTAAATGAGGTAGCATAAGGGAGTTTGGTGGCAAAGCAGGGGAAGGCTAGGTTGAGATGAAACCAAGGACATGAACTTGTTGAAACAGAAGAATTACGTCTATGTGCATATTTGTTCATTTAGCTACTACTTTATAGATTTGGAAACCTGTTTTGAGACTTGTGACTGAAGTTTCTCGGGTTATACTTTTTTTGCTAAACTTTGGGTTTGAGGAAAGAGGAGGAAGGCAGCATGATATCAGATTGGTGGACTACTTATATAGGTGGATTTATTGTTGCTTGACGTGATTTAATGTAGTAATACTGAGATACCAAAAATAATGACATTGTCTTGATCCAAAGCCCACTGAGATCAACAGGGGAAAAAATCACAATTATAAGCTTTTGGTCAGGCCCAAAAAAGGTCCCGTGTAAGCTTGAAACCCAGATATTTTTCCACTGACCTAGTGCTAATAGATCTGTCATTACAATATCTCAGCTCCAATTACAGGGGTTGTTGGAAGTATTAATGCTGTGTTTCTACTGGTGTGTTATTATTTTATGTCAGTTGTGGTGTAATCCCCATCCTCATGCATCATCTAGTAAACTGTGGTGATCTATGTGATGTGGGTTAATTGAAGGGGGAGGAAGTGCTGCGAATCAGTGGTAATAGGCATTAGTAGATTATAACGTTTTATTGGCTCCTCATTACACAAGCTTTGAAATCTGAGGAAGACTTCCTTCCAAATACGGGGGGGGTTGGGAAAGAGGATCTGCATTTCATATCAGCTGCTGTACCAAGCTGCCCTCAGGCTAGCGTATTTGCTCTTCCATTTTTTGCATGTGTTCGATATCTCTCTGTCTTCAAATATGGTTAATTTCTTTTTGTGTTGTAGCACTAATAATTTTTGCCTTCTGGAATAGTTTGAATGCCAGGTGTAAAGAGGTAAAACCTCTTGGTTTTTGGGATTCTGGAAGAAAGGACATAATGTAAAAGAATTAGGATGAATCATTTTTAGAGACTGATGTGTATCTTAATAACCCTTTGCTCTAATTGGCATTTTGATTAAAGATGACATTTTAATTGATTATTTTACCAATTTAACTTGGTTATTAGCATCAGCTACTCCTTTCATTACTGATAATTCATCTATACAATCTCCATAGCCATACTAGATGTTATCAAATAGTATTTTGCTGTTCTGAAGAGTCTGAAATCCTTTTCTGTTGTTCCTCCAATGCACTTCCTGGTGCTTATGCTAAAGTCTGCAGTGTTTACCATTTAAAAAAGTAGACAGGGTATCATAATATCACAGATGAACAAGAAAAAAAGTCTTAATAGCAAATAACTATAAATTAATTATTATTGTTGGTACGTTAAGCCTTTTAAATGCAAACCAACTGTGCAATATAACTTACAGTCTGCCTGCCAGGTATTGTTTGGCTATGCGTCTTTCAGACATTTGAAATACAGTCTTACAATTTTTTCCTTCATTCTTCTTAATCCATCCTGGTTTTGTATGTGATCTTATTTTCTTCTTTTGAATTTTACGTGAAGGAAAATAGAAAATGTACTGCTAAATCTGAGGTGTAGTAATAGGTTACCCTTCTGGAAAGTAGGAGAGTGCCAAATATTCATGGGGAACAAAGAAAACATAAGTACTGTATACAACCTTAAAAAAACCCAACCCACCAAAAAAAACAAGCATGGGGCAAAGCTATATGCTTACTAGTGTTTAATGAAACTGAGATTTTTGTTTCCTCTTTGAAAAAAGAGCCTTGGGTTCATTCGGAAAGCTAGAATCTTCAAAGAAGCCCACGGGAGCCCAGCTGCGGCCTTGAATGGGCCTTTGAAAATCCAGGCTTAAGAAGACTTACCCTCAGCAGCTTTAGGTTCTCCATCACTATATTTTGCTCTTCAGGAAGCTGTCACGTTGTGCCACAGAGGATAGAAGTGTGGGTGAAATGATTGTCTCTATCCTTGAAATGCTTCATAGGAGCCTTTTGAGAGCTAATTAATATTAACCACTTGAAAAATTGCCTGATGAAAGGCATGATATAAACAGAATATATAAGAAAAGTTATTTGTCATGAAAACAGTGAGCTATTTTTAAGTACTTGTGCAAGAGAGTTTAGGGCTCCTCTGAGGTCCCAGATTGACAGCATTGCCTGATCCGTTACCCACAGAACATATGCACCGTGGGCAGCAGTACTGCAAGTTATCCTGATGGTGCTTCTGCCCTGTCCTAGATGGCTTGCCTCCAGCTTCCAGCTCACCTCTTGGCCCTGCTAAAAGTGCCAGTTAATACCTGCTTTTGTGATGGTAGCTTTTTAAAATCTGGATGGTTGCCTGCTGTGAACAGGATGGAGACTATCTTTCTCCATTTCATTTTTCATTCTGTACTAATGAAGAACATGATGTTAAATGGTTTATCCAGCTCAACAACAATTTTTATGTAAAGGAAAGAAAGAGATCACAAATCAAGGTGATGAAATGTGAATCTCATGGTCACCACCATTAATTCTTTCACCATTTCATGTGGAGAGAGAAAATTGTGTTTTCATAAGTGCAAATGGCTGCTAAGGTGCTTCTTAGCCTGATTATAGAAACTGGAACAGAAAATGGTTTGCTTATAATACGTTGGCATTGTTTTGATTATGTTTTTTTCTTGAAAATATTACACAGAAAAAAGTCATTGTAGGTACTTAATGAAAACAATTTTAGATCATAAATGATAATATGGGTCTCTGAATTATGACTATGTTATGCTACTAACATCTGTGGTAAACTGCACAGATAAGCTATCTTTGTTACTACTATTTTTCTGAGGCAGTCATGAAAATGGGCTGTGTTTATTTGTTTCAAGTCATTTAATTAAGGGGTAAGAAGAAAAAAGGATGAGGGAGAGGAGGTATTACACTTTTCTTTGCTCTTACAAATGAATTAGCATGTTCAGGGTAAACAAGTACATTCATAATGCAGAGACCCTAGAAGTTTAACCAAGTTTTTTTAATTGCTTTAAACATGACTTTTGTTTTTGTTTTGCTTTGGGTTTTTGGTGTTTTTTTTTGGTTTTTTGTTGTTTGGGGTTTTTTTACACCTGTGAATAACAGTTGCTTTTATGGCTCGTGAGGAGAGAGCCTGATATTGCTCTCAGTGATGTTTGCTTCATGTATTTTCATGTATTAGCTCAGATAAAGTAAAAGTAGAAAATAACTGTTCCAGCCAAGGTATTGATGTTTTGCTTGGGTGTCCAGCACTGCACTGGAGTGCTAATAGCATCTTATGCAGTATAGCTAAACCTTGAGTGAATTAATGCCTATCTTATAACAATAAGAATCAGTTCCTTCAGGCTGCAAATACTACACTACAGTTTGAACTTATTGCCAGTACTGAGAAGTTATTCATAGAAATATCTAGCTGAGGTGTTGGGACTGTTTTTTTTTTTTTTCCTGAATATTTGTTTACTGTATAGAGGAATACGTTTTATTGCTTACCTGTCCCTTTTTCAAGCTCTTATAGAGCACAGAGCCTTTTGCTTGCTTTCAGTTACATTGACTGACCAGGTCATGAATTTTCATGATGATTCTTGTGCAAAAGACTGTGTTCTGCTTCCTATTATCTAGGAATGTTGTGTGAGCAAATGCATACATAGTTGTTGAGTTAAGCTGTTTTGCTTTCTGCTCTTGTTTTGGAGAAAGTTTATACAAATGCTTCTGTAACCCCTGATATTTCACAACTTTCCCTTTTATTTCTGTGCTCAAGGGTTCAATAGTAGAGATCCACCTTCAATCGGAGGATGTCTGTGCAAAACAGTCTTGCAGCCAATCAATGCCACTACTAATCTGGCAGGATAAAGCCGTGTATTCCCTCCCACTCCAGAGGGGTGCTGCGTTTGCTGCCTGTGCAACTCCCCACCACCTGCCAAGAAAAGACCAGACTTGGCTTTGTGATACAGTGGTACAGGGAATTAGGCAGTGGGCTGCCAGGCTAGTAAAGGCAAACATGCTCAAATTAAACAGAGGTGTTCTCAATCCATGTTGCCGAGAAATATGAGAACGGTCTCTTTGTGTGAACTAGCTTGGTAGGCTGCATGGTAATACTTGTCTCTGATGACAGCAGGCATCTAACATGCCGTAGGTTTAACTCTCTCAGGCAGCACGCTTTCCGCCTGGTATTGGTTTCTGGGAAGGATGAGCTGTCACCACTCTTGATGTGTGTAGAGAACAGAGGTCTCCTGAGATAAGGTTGTTCATTATGCTTCCTGAAGAACCATTAAATTTCTATCAGTGCAATGTGATCCACTCCTTGGGTAGAGACATTGTTTTCTGAGCCTTTTCTTCTATCCTAACCTCCACTTCAGTGATTTTTAAAAAAATTATTATTATTATTTTTCAAAATCTACAAACAGCAAGAATGTAGAAATACGTAAGTAGTAATGATGCAGTATTTTCATGCAGAATCTCACAGTGACAAGATGAAAAATTATGCATTTTTACTGCATTATCTGGTATGTATAAGCCTTTATTAAATGAGACATCATTCATATCATGCTGCTTTGTATAAATTTGCTGAATTTTGGATGCAATGCTCTATTTGTAAAAACATCAATATTGTGCCAGTATTTCACGGTTGTTGTTAGTATTATATGGTAATAACTGTAACAATCTTTATTTTGATTGAGCTTGTTTAGGCTGCATAAAAGTTTTTTTTTAGTTATGGAAAACCAATTGAAGTAAATATAAACACTGAGTTATTAGATCTATTTGTGATCTGTGTGCATCCTATGTAATACCAGTTATTGAATTTGTAAATTGAGTTTGTAAAAAACATTTGGAGTATTTTTGTGAATGACAATAATATTCTTTATATATTTGCTATATTTCTAAATGCAGTAATGTGTTCTGAATTACCCTTTTACTCTGAAATGTTATTGGTTGTTGAAAATTAACAGGACTGGGACATCTTTTAAAGGTGAAACTTCTGCTATTTTCTGACATTAATTGCAGAAAGTGCTTCAGGTAGATATTGTTTCTTTGATAGAGGATATAGTACATTTTACAGAACTGTTTCAATCTTTTTGCCAGTCTGAGCATCTGGTGAACAAATTAATTAAATTTGTGTCTATAATTTCAACAACTAGATTTTCTTAAAATACATACTTATCCCAGCTGCGAAATCTGTCTGAGTTATTTCACATGTGCTTTGTGATTAACAGTAATGCTAATGGTAAATTCAGATTATTATGCAGATGAGATGCAGATATTATCCAGCTAAACACTGTTCACAGTCCTTAATAGACTCTATCCGTGTGTGTTTGATCACATGAAGTAATTGTGCTTATTTTGTCCATGTGGATGATCTCTGACCTTCACATTTGTTTATCTTTCGAATGATACATGTTCTGTGTGGTGATTACCAATTGCGTCTGGGAGACTGACAATGTTTAGATGTAAATACAGCAGTGCAAGCAGTGCACGTTTGTGGTTTAATCCAGCAGTGTGTTTGTGACGTGAGTCACGTTTTAATAATTGGGAGGGCAAATTACATGACAGCTGTCTCGACAGAAAATAAGAATTGTTTGCATTGTTAATTAACATTTCTTTTTTCTTTAATTACTCCGTGTTTCAAACATACTTAGCTATTTTTTTGGCACCTTTTGAAGGGCTGGAACACATGTTTGTTTAAAAAGAGGAACATACCCTCTGGTAAGATTTCAAACTGGGTGAGTTGTAGATCGGTGTTACATGTGTAACCATTGTGGTACCAAGAGGGAAGGGACATTTTGCAGTATTGTTCCCTGAGTTATTGAACTCCTTGAGGAAAGGCTGTTAATGGTAATATGTGTTGCTCTGTACATGATGGTGCTTATATTTCTTTATAGGCTTAGGGCTAAACTCTAGTGATTTGTTAATTTGAAACTTCTATAATGGCAATGCAAGGTCAAGCTCTTCATGGTACTTTTAAGGGAGGATTAAAACATTATTCCTAGAAAACTGAACATTAGCAAAGCCAATGGGTAGTCTGAAATAGCCAGACTATAGACTGTGTAAATTTATTTCTTGAAATCCAAAATGATGCCCAGGTCTTAATCACACTTGTGTTGTCTAGACTTTATGGGCAAGCTAAAGTTACCATCAGTGATATGGAGGTCTTCTGCTACTCCTTTTCATGGGGTGAATTTCACCCTAAAGTAATCTCTGAAGTAAATGAAAATAGCTGCACTACTGAGGCAAGAAACAGGGTCCTTTTTACAGTTGTTCTAGCTTTTAAGAACAGCCTAAAAAATTCACGTCTCAAGTTTGGCCATATCCTTTCCAGGGATAAAAAGTAGGAAGAGTAATATTTTGTAGGTTATAGATCCTATAATTAACTTGGATGAAGGTAACAACAATTGGCAATTCACTGTTACAGCTTCACTTTCAGGATCTGAGGAAAATATGTGCTTCTATATGTTTGCATGATGTTAAAAAGTGCTTAGAAATGAGGAACAAAATAAAAAGTGTTACAGACAATGTTAATGTAATTTATGCAGTAAATAGTAGAAGATATTGCAAATGGCATTATAAAACATATTGCAAACAGAGCCTTTGATTCAAATGTCTCTGATTTCACTGTGTGACAAAGAATCCCAGAACCTCTAAATATAAACACAGGATATGGGTGAGGAGAGAACTTGTAGCTAGGTCAGGGATCCATTACTGAGATACAAGGAGTGGTATCTACATGGGTAGAAGTCATAGGATTGTCACAGTTGTTACTGCTATTTTTCAGGGCAGGTAACTTGTATGATGCAGAAAGGAGAAGATCTTCAAAGTGTTATGTTACAGAAATAGGACAAGCTATGTCTACCAAGAAAAGACTGTCAAAAAAAAAAAAAATATTCTGCACATTAAGAGGCAACAACTCTTGGAACTGTTTCCAAGGTTTAAAAGAAAATAGCCTATTTGTTGCCTTCACAATGTTTATAATTGATTTGAGTAGCTATACAGTACATTTTCTTTAACATAAATAAATAAAAAACAGGATAGACTTTGGAGTACTTAAGAGGTGTATTTGTGCCTTTCATACCAAAAAGGAATCAGATAAGTTTTTGTGAGACTCTTGAAAAACTGTTTGCCAAGTCAGAATTCAACTTTTGAGGAAGAAGAGGAATAGGCCTCAGTGAAAGGATTGTGGTAGGCAACTTCTCTGTGAAAGGAGCAGATCCATAGCTCCCCTAGAATAGCTCATTTACTGGAGCAACCAAAATTTTCATCTGTGACAAAGCAGTAAAGATCAGATGGTCCTGCAGTAAGACACTACTCTCCACTTGAATGAAGAGATGCTAATGGCTGGTAGATTACTTGTATGGAATTATTTCAGTAGGACTTGATCAGATGTATTAGTGTGTTTAAGCTTTTTTTTTTTTTTTAATGACTTCCTAACATTTGTTTGAATGTATCAACCTCATGTATTCCGTCCCTTAAGATGTGTCATCTGAAGGAAGAGATTCTTCTCACTTGATTTCGTACATCAGTCATCAAAGATCTGTGCCTTACATAGTCACCATGTTCTCCTTCTGCAGTTAGTGGGAAGAGGTAGGGATTCTTAGGTCATGACTCATCTAAGTGATTTTGAATGAGAGGAATCCCATGCTAAAAATGCCTATTTATTTCTCCAAACTACAGAGAGACCACTGGTCCATTAGCTCAGAGTTGTGCATCTGTGTTTGTTCAGATCAATCCCACCCAAGACAGTCTCACAGATACCGGGTTCTTCGTTCTTCCTGGAGCTGCAAATCTGTTTACAAGTGGAGTGTGACATTGTACTTTGAGAACCATACTGTCTTGACATGTATTTTAGGACATTCAGGAGTGGACATATACTCTATTCTAAGTAGACATAGAGCCATATACTCCCCATAGCGACAAGGAGCTAATGTGTGGTTGGTAATCATATGTCAGACAGCTATATAAAATGTTTAGGATTATTTCCTATGTTACCTCAAACCATTTGTAGTTCTACATTTTCAGTAAAGCTTAGGACTGTCTAGATATTCCTGTGTTTCTAGTAACATTATTTTTAGTTAAAACACTTTTAATGTAGCCTTTGAATGGACTTTCAGCTTTGAGGTTCTTGGGAACAGTTGACAAAGTGGTTTGACATCTTGAAATGCAGTTGCATATTTGATATTCTCAGGTCTATTTGAGTTTTACTTGAACGGATTGAGAACTAGATAAGCCAAACTTGAGCCAAAATAAGTTTTCTTAGAGACTCATGTTAACAGAAGAATCCTTTGAATGTGTATAGACTGTGAGGATGCAATCAGTATGTAAAAATATATGGAGCAAGCAATTGCCTGTGTTGGCAAATATTGATGCAGAATGCTTGAAGAATGTAAAATTCAGCTTAAAATTTAACTTGATATACCTAGCCTTTAAGAAACTTCTCAGAGCATTCAGATCTATTGAGCTGTTTAATATTCTCCTGTGAGAAATACTGTAAACTGTGTCACTTGGGAATTTAATGCCACAATAAAGCATTAGAAAATACACTGTAGTAATTTATCCTGCACTGGCAGATCAGGAACATAACTTACCTAGAAGGTCTTTCCCAGCTCAAATATAAACAAGTTTGTGATCCTGTGATTGTGAAGATGAATAAACTTCCAGCATTAAAGGTTGTCTTTTTAGTTTATGGTTAAGATGCACCAGCTACTGCTGCTTTTTATCTTCAAATATTTGAATATTTTTCGTCACTTGAATCTGTTTCTATAAAAAATATTTGTAATCCCTCTTTTTTCCTTTTTTTTTTTTTGCGTTTTTTTTTTTTGTTCTTCCTCTGCGCTGCAGTCTCTAGGAGCTGTTTGTTTTTTCAACCACATATTTGAATCAATCTAATTAATTGCAAGAGACTAGTCCGGACATGAACAGAATACTGAGGCACCAGGCATAGTGGAGCATTGCTTGCAGTGTTTTAATCAGCACCTATATGTAACTTCTTGAGACAAGCATGGGGTTCACCTGAAAAGGCTGCCACCAAAAAAATATTGAAATAATTAATTGGCAATTTTTGAAGCACCTGTGAAATTGTCAGAGATATGTTCTGCAAAGATAGGTATGATTTTTTGCTCATATGTTTTAACCCCAGGCATAGGGTTAAAAACATTCTGTAAAAGCAGCTGGCTCTTTGATCCAATGGAGTTATTTAGCAAGTCATGGTAGACCAAGAGAGGATATGTGATTTAGTGGTATTTTTAAGATTTAAGGATTTAGAATTATCAAAGCGGGGAGTATAAGTCCTCATTTCCAGTAAGGTAGGGGAAGTGGATTTAACTGTTTCATGTAAGAGTAACTGGTGAATCTTCAGTATGCTGTTTCTGTGTCTGAATATATGAATTGCTCAGAACAGCAATATATGTGAAACTAGTCTGTTCTCCTGTTTCTCTTACTCCTAGCCTATGAACCAGCGAGTACACACCTCCCCTTGGACAGCACTGATATTTGTGGAGTGGTAACAAAGTTTTAACATATGTGGGGTATTGAGAAATACCGAATGTATTAGTCTCCATGAATCTACCATGTATCTAGGTATTTCCCAAAGTACATTGATTTTTTTTTCTTCCTGGAAATTTTGTAAAGTGGGCAAAAAGATTTAGTGATTTATCTGGGATGTCTGGTGTCTTGGCAATCTGGTTGGAGCAATAGCTGTAGACAACTAAAAGTCCCAGAAGAATGGCCACTGCTCAGGCACAGATCAGCTGCATCTTTTTTTCAGCCTGCAAATCAAAACTTAAAAGTAGCAGGAAGGAAGGCTTAATAGCTCCCCAGGAAACAAAATTTGAAAGGTATGCAAGCTCTCTACTATGTTCGATTAGCCTTTCTCTTTCTCATAAGCCTCATAAATTTCTCTGTCCCATTAACGAAATGGTCTCTTTATGTAAGAAAACTATTTAAGACCCATATAGGTATACTTGTATTTTTTAATTAAATTGTGTTTTCTTGCCTACTCTTTCCATAGTTTACCTAGAATATGAGTATATGCTTTCTATCTTCCCCTTCATTTCCAACTCAGTACTGTCTCTTTTTTTTCTTATATCCCATCTGGATTGTTGGTGTGTTCTGCAGGTTCTTTCTTCTTTTTCAAGGTAGTTCTTTTGTTGTCCATCCAGTGTTATAAATAATAATAAAAGATGGTAAACTATTTAACATGTACACAAATAAGGAATATTCATTCTTCCTATTGGTTCCCAGACATTATAAATGTAAAAAATCGCATCATACTGTTTTCATGAGGAGTCATCATATCTATTTCAACAGTACAGAGGAACATTCAAAACAACTTTGGACAACAATGAAGAAATATCTCACTGAAATTAGAGATGGAACTGAAATAGGTATTCAAGTTGTAATTTATCCAGTGCAGCACCTCTGCAGAAGTGCTGTTAGGCACGTTAAAATGCAGACATTTTATGTATCACTCAAAAGATTGCATATGTAGCAGGACAGTGTTGGGTAAGATAATCAGATTTCATTTAGGTCTGATGCTCAGTTATGTATGCTGGCACAGAATACTGTGCATGCAACAAAACTGTCATTCCTCACATCAAACCTTTAGGAGAAACTGTAGTAAAAGTCTGGACTGGACTATGTCTCAAAAATATACTTTGTATTCTTTTTCTTATGCTTTCTTTATCTGTGATGCTAAATGGCCAAAGAGTTGGATGATGGGAGAAGGCATTCCTGTCTGGTACTGGTTCCAAGTTTGAAATAAAATTGACACATAATAGCAGCTCTAAATTCTGAGCATAGCATTCAGCTTGTTTGATGGAGGTTGCTATGAAAGATAAAAAGGATTTGAGAAAGCCAAAAAGATTTGAGAAAGGCAAAAGGATTTGAGTTTCTCTGACAGTGATAGCAATGGTTTCTGAGAATATCAGGATCTAGAACAGTCTCCTTTATATTTATATATATATATATATATATAAAAAAATATTTTAAAACTATCTTTAACTTTGCTTGATAAATCATTATGTGAACCAGTGTTCTTTTGTGCATTCAGTCTGATGAGGTAGATGTAATCAGCATCCTGCTTTGCACAATAGCATTGCAAGAATGTAAGTATTAGATTTCCCTTTATTTTTTTCTTTAATGTATACAAATCTGAAAATAAATGTTTTAATTTGTATTGGCCAGGAAAAATGCAAACAATTGTAATTCTATCCTCACTGATGTGATGACTCTAATGTAGTGTTCTGTGCTGAAGAGGAGTTTTGCCCTATGAAGAAATGCAGTGGATAGGATGACACTGCTTACAGAAATAATACAAAATGTTTCAGCCACACATGCATTTAACAAAAGTAGTGTCGTCTCTGGACTTGTCCTTATGTGGTTGCTTTTAATCTGAGTAAAGACCATTGCATTGATTAGAAAGAGCTGTACACAGTACAGCTTTTTGTATTGCTGTGAATCTGGACCAGTTTTACTGCTGTTTGGACCAGAATTAATTTTGTATCAGAAGAAATAATTCTGTAGGCAAACCTCAGTGCATAGAAATATTTTGTTGGCTTCATAGCTGTCTTCCCAGGCTGCTCTTATCTGGTGTAGGCAAGCCTTTCTATGGCACTTCTATCACATGTGTTTGCAGAGAACAGATATTGGCTTCTCATTCTGAATGCTGGCTAAAAGCAGTGTTCTTTGGCATTGCTCTCACATCCTTCAACAGTCAACATCATCATCTTTTTCTGATAACTCTTTGTGTGCCTGATCATTGTGTTTGCGGTTAGATCCATACAGAGATCCTAAATGCTTTCTCACTGTGGGAGAAAACTACAAAGAAAGCTAAAAAGATTTCATGAGTAGAGGTAAGCTTTTTTGAGGCAATTGTGAAGCTATTGCTATGAGTAAGTTATTAGAGCCATACTGGGGTGCCACATCACCTAGAGGTTTCATAGGAGCATATCAAGGATGGAAGTTACATCTCTGGTATCCCTGAACTGCATGTCTTCAATGTGGAGCTGAATAACTGCAAAACTTTGTAAAATGTTAGTGGTGAGCCTCACTTTTATTGCAATAGTCTGAAGAATCAACCCCAAGGACAGTGAGGCAGAGGACACCTTGCACGAGAATGTGACCCACTGCTCATCTCAAGGGAGTCATGGGGCCTTGACACTCTCCCACCTCTTCCCTCAGCTGTCCTGCCATCCCTGGCAACACTGATGGGCAGGAACTAAGGTTGGTTTGTATCTTGCATTTGCTTTAGCTGTATACTGAGACTCACAGTTGACACTTGCTTTTGGTCCTGGCGTAGACACTACCATGTTTGTAAGAGGTGAACAGGTATTGTATTCAATTTCTGCTCCCTCCCAGTCCCCAAATTCTGCATCACCATTATAACTACATGTAAAGTAGAAGCTCCATTTTGATAATGAAGTGTTAACACTAAAAACCAGTATGCTCTCCCTCTAAAATTTGTATTGCTTTTCCTATCGGCATACCTAGAAAACAATTTCTGTATCAATATTTGCAGAAATGCTTTAATAAACACATAACTCTTGAAACCCTATCAGTGCAGCTGATAACACCCAGGTTGCAGCTCAGTAGACTTATCCTATACCCAAACAAGAAAAATTGAAAAGCACTAACTATAGTCACAGTTTCATACCTGCACCTGCCACAAACTCACTGCAAAGTCATTTTAATGGTGTGGTAAAAGTTGAGAAATGTTCATGTGGGCACAATAAAAATCTAGAAAAGAGAGTAATCTGGGGGGGCTCTAACATACCCCTCATACCAATCCTTGCCCACAATAACTACCAAAGAGCAGTGTGTTGGTGTGCAACCTCCTAGGTAGCCATCAGAATGCACCTTATAAAGTCATGGAGTTCTAATGTATCAGAAGGCCACTGGCAATGGGAGGAAACCCAGGAAAAAAAACTCATTATCTAGATTTTTTTTCCTAAGCTTGTAGAGCAATTTTTTCTTTGTAAAACCATGAAAACTGACCAAGACACAGTAATTGCTTATAACTCCCCCTCCCTGCCCCTGCTCCCCAGCCAGGTTGACTTGCAACACCCAGACTGAAGATATTTGTGTTAACTTCCACCAAATATTTAGTGAATGTGCCACTTAAAGGAAAATAATAATAATAATAAAAAAATGGAATAAACCTTCAGAGAGCTTGAGGATGCTGGTTGCTTCCTGAAAATCCTATCAATGTAAACTTTTCAAGAACTACCTGTTGTTGATTATAAGGGTAGTATAGAAGGATAGCTCTGGTCAATTCTCAGAATATAATCTGGGGTTGTTCCCCACTAGTATATGAGTAACCTGTAGCACATAGTGAAATAAACCAAAAAGTTCTTTCAAACACATTTCAGCTGAATTAAATCCACCTGAATTTAGGCAAGTAATAGAGGTACCTAAACCAGAAATTTAGTCACCCCAAATGCCTTCCATAGCACATCTCTAGAGGAAGAAGTCACTAACCCCCAGTCAGAAATGCTTCAGCAAAATATTTTCCTCCTTGTGTTTTTTAACAGGAAAGTCTAAGGGTGCTCCTAGCTTGAATAGCTTGCTTCCTTTAGGCTTGTGTTTGCAGTGCTAAATGCTTAATCTGCCAGACTATTTTATTATGAGTATCTGTAAATGATGAGGGATTATTAATGAATGACTGTTATGTGTCTGTTAAAGGAATAAAACTGTGAAAAAACTCGAATTCCTTTTGCCTTTTATATTTGTAGACGACCTAGTAAAATCTAGTTGGTGTTGGATCATTAGCATTTCTAGGACTCTTTGGATGTATTATTCTGTGATTGTGTGTATGTTAAATATCAGTGTAAAATGGTGAATAATAAATTGGGTGCTACTGTAAAAAAAAAAAAAAAAAAAGCCAGCCAAAAGCATTTAATTACAGCTGTTTACGTTGAAAAGGCTGAAGACCCTGGAACAATGTGCTGAATGGAACGAGCAAGAATTGCCACCCTGTGCTTTGCATGTTAAAAGTAATGAGGGCAGTCCAAACAAAATTATTTGCATTCTGTCCAAGTTTGGCTTGAAAACACCATGCAGTTCCACAGAATAGCTTAATTGCCTAGTATAGCATAATTGCCAGGCATGGGGAGTAATATAATTTACATGTCTGACCGTGTAATGAACCAGGGAAACTGTTGGTTTTTAACAGCTTGGTTTTGACTTATCTGAGCATTAGAACTGTTATAAGCGTAAATCCAGATGTTGATTGCTGCAGTGGTACCTCGTGTTTCATTTTCTTGCATCCTGGCATTATGGACTTGAGGATTTTGTGGATGTCCAAAACTGGCAAAAGGGGGAAATCACAGGTTGTGCCTGTGAGGCTGTGGGTAGGGGTGGGAATGGTCTGTGCCTGAGAGCGATGTCTGGCTCTGTCCTGCTGCACCTGAGCCTCTGTGGAAACCAGGTGAGAAAAGCTGTGTGTGCTTGGAGAGGTTATAGCATACTACTGAAGCTGATATGCTTCTTAACCCAATAATAATTCTAAGTTATTGAAGTTTTTAACAGTGCAGTTTCTTCTACTTTTTGCGCAGTTAACATGCATTACAGTCTCCTTATTTATTTCACTGACTTCCCTGGGATGCTGTAAATAAATAATAGAAAGATAGTCTCCGAGCATTTGAGTCTACTTTGGTGAGTGTATAATGCTTACCTGTGTTATTTGCAGGAGGTGCTGATTCTCAAAAGTTAGAATAGCCAACAAAATTGGTTATATGCTTAGGTGAGACATATCAGGCTAAAATTGTGTTTGGGAAACAAACTTCTGTCTGGGTATGTGTTCCCTCATGTAGCTTTGTGTGTAGTTGTTTATATTCCTATGATTTCACAAGGCAGATACCTCTTCTGTTTGCTTCTAGTTATTTTTGGAACAGACTTGTCTTTATTGCATGAGTATTCCTTTGTGATATTGTGTTCAAATGTACATGAAGATAAATATGGTTAAGAAATAGGTGCATCCCATTGTAGTGTTGAGAATAACTACAATTTTATTCTGTGTTGAAACACTCTTTGGTCTGAAGGAGAAACTGTGCATCATAGGGTAACATGCTGTCAGTGTTTCTTTGTGTCAATATTGAGCTCTTGATTTTGTCTCACTCTTGGGTTTGTTCCAGCCTTGTGGAATCACCCAACATGTGGTAACAGCTTAAGTCTTTCTGCTGTTTGTAACTGGATCACAAAAAGAAAGCTTTCTATTTTAGCAGTGAGACTAGACGTCCTCGGGGGGGTGGGGGGGGTGGGTTTGTTTGTTTTTAATTCAGTGTTACCAAAAAATGAGAACCCTTCATGGACCATAGCATGTTTTGCCTTGAAGTACTGGGTGAAAAATGCAAATGTGAGAATACTCAGAGAAATCCAAGATGCCATCAACAACCAAGCCAGAAAGTAAACAGTATGAGTTGTTTGGCATGACATGAGCCTAGTGACATCTTCTATTAAAAAGCACAAGTGGCTTCCATTGCAAATACAGAAGGTTAGTTCAGATCCTCCGAGAAATAGCTGTCAGACTTGACTCTCAGTTCACAGTCTTTGTTTCTCAACCTCAGGATAGGCACCTAGGGGGGCAAAAAAGATGCAAAACAACCCGCGGATGCCTAAATAGGGATTTATTTCTTTGGAAGTAAACTTCAGCCATCAGGTTTACTGGTTTTGGCATAAATATAAATCAGTAGAGTAACACTTGCACTTTCAGTCTGATAATGACAGTTTAAGCTGAAAGTAATATTGGTAATGACTCCACTGAATTTTGGATTTATTTATTTTGTTAAGTGAAAATAACCTTTTCAATGTCATTTTGTTAGAGACAGACTGCATGACCTAGCATGTACCGTTCAATACGCTATCTAGACATATTTCTTATTCTATATACATTACTGAAGGCATGTTGTGAACATTATGCATTTAAAATGAATTGAAATGACAGTCAAATTATTTTTATGTGGGCTTCATCTACTCAGTTAATTCAGTTTAAACACAAATGGCTTTCAATTACACTGAAGGCATGAATATTCTATAATTTTATTGTCAAAAATGACAGAAGAGACATTAGCTCTTTCTCTTGGTGTTAGCAGAACTTTAACTTTCTGGCAAGCAAATCTCATTTATAGTGGTTTTGTTTTGTTTTGTTTCCCGCTGCCATTTGCAGCCTTCAAGAGAACTTTTGGGTGGGAGATGTTCTTTTTTTTTAAGTTGTCATATTGGGTAGGACTTAGTATTCTGACTACAGGTTTTCCCTGTCTGATGCTGTCAGTGTTATACTGGCTATTATTTTTTGAAGGCACTGAGTAGGAATTATATGATGATGATGAAAAATTTTCATCAATGCTTCCTTTAATCAAACAGTCTTTGTTCTTCTCTTTCCTTTAACTTTTCCTTGATGTCTGTAGCTGGAATTCACTAGCTGTTCTCAATGAATACTCTGTGTGCCCACCTTGATGTAGAGGGGGATGAGTTTAATCATGCATAGGTTCATCCTGCCAAGTATTAAATCAAAACCAGTATTAGTTACTTAAAAAAAATTTAAAAAACCCTAAACCACCCAGACAAACAAACAAACCAACCCGCACACACCTGAGGAAGACTGATAATCAGTTACAAATAGTGACAGTAAACTGCAAATCCATCTTGACTTTTTTTTTTTTTTCTCAACAGGTTCACAGTCAGGATGTAACCTTCTGTAAAATGGAAACCTGTGAAGAAAGATACAGATAGCAGTTGGAGTGAAAAGCAGTGGATGAATATTTCTCTTCTTAAGCATCAGCTTTCTAAAACGCTATGGTGATTTGGAAAATCCCAAGAGTGAACTGCAAAGTTTTTCTCAGCTCAATCAATGGGTTTCTTAGTCAGTTCTCCAAGTCATTGATGTTCAGAGATGGTGTGTGATGGAAAAAACGCCATGTCTCTGTGTTTGTAGCCCCTGTTTTTTGGATTAGTTTGCTGTATTGCTGAACCGATTTCATTTTGAAGGGCAAGGAGTGAATGTGATGGATTTATCTTCAGAGATGAACAAACATGGAAGGAATCCAGTAAGTCATAAACTAGAAGATCAAAAGAAGGTAAGATTATTTTTATTTATACTTAATTATATTTGAACCACTTGCAAACTCTCTGATGATTTTTAGTAAACTGGAAATCAATGTGCTTTTGAGGATGAAGTAGTCTTCTGTGCTCACACACTGCTGTTATAGGATTCAATTTCTTCATCATCTAGCAATTTGCTTTCTAATACTGCTTGATTGTCTGGTAATTTTGTGTCAAAAGCTCCCTGAATTTGTCTAGCAAATTGCTTGGCAAAACCTAAACTCACTATCAGTGCTGAGTTCATGGTGGAGACCTGCTGATCCGAAGTAAGTATCTGACAGTCTGAGGCTGTTTGAGATCTTTGTCTTTTACAGTGGATGTGTAGATAGAATCTTCCCATTGTATTCTACCAGCAGTTCTGTATAATTTGGTTTTCTCATAATTTGTTGTTGTTCAAGTTCTACCGTTCAGTACCCAAGGCAGTTTAAGCATGTAAATTTATGCTTCCACAATATGGGAAATCCTTTTGGAAATCCCACTTCTGCAACAGACTGTCCCAAAAGGCTCACCTTCCCAGTTCATCTCTTTTACTTACTCATACTATGGTCTGGAAACTTTTCTAATGCTTATTTCATAAACCTCAATTTCATTCTTTTATCTTTGGGCTTTTCTTCTATTTTCCCATGCTTTCTTGGTCTTTTGATATTATATTCATAGATTTTTCCTGAAAAAAGGGTTGTTTGGTTTGTTTTTTTTGTTTGTTTGTTTGTTTGTTTTTTTAAAATCTCCAGTTCATTAGAAGTTCAAAACCCTGTAATACTTTTTGTGCCTGGGCTCTAATGTAATGTCTGCACCGAATGGCAGCTAGCAGAGAGAGTGCATTCTGGTGTAGTGTTCTGTGGCTGTGGTGTGCTTTGTACTAGGCCTTAAAATGAGATTTACTGGCTTCTTTGAATTACTGCATAGGTTCAGTGGGGCTGTTAATGTCCAAATCATGTATTAGAGTGCAGGTTATGTACTTTGTTGTTACACAGGCTTATTATAATAAATTCTGCTGGATTGGGTCTTTCTTCAAATTTTGGTATGAAAGCTGCTGGTTGATTTTTTAAATAATTTTGATCTTGTTTGGGAAAATTAGAAATTGGGGGAATTTAAGGGCAATGTAAATGAAGCAATTTTGACCTAGAAAATCAAACACTTGGTTTTAGTGCCTCTGAAATATGTATGTGTTAATCTAAGTCATTCGGTCACAGCCAATAATTCTTTAAAATGCAAGAATTGCAGGAAATATACCATGATAACATATGTGATGAAAATATTGAGAAAATATATTCAGCCTTTCAGTGGGTTTTTTGTAATGGAAAAGACACAGAGGTATGTGATAGGATATAACTGGTTTAGAGCATGGGACTTTCTCCAACTCCTCATAATTCCCACCCTTCTGTGACACAAAAGAAAAGCTGAGAAATGTTAGCATTAATCTCACCATCTGGTGAACTGTTTTCTGAACCATTATTATCTGATCTGGAATTGAGTATGCTCAAGTCCCTTCTTCCCCCAACCCCCCTTCTTATTTCAAAAGGATTTTTTTCCCTTCATGTCTAATACCTGCAGATTCACTTCTAGAGACTAACTCTGATTGCTTAGGAGGAGAAAGTTTGTTTCAAAGAGGATCTGTTGTACCTCAAGGTCAAATGTTTTCTTTGAGCCAGTCTGGATATTTTATCCAACTGTAGAACTATGCAACAACCATGGAAGGCTCTGTAGCTGCTAAAAGACTCTGCTCCTGTGGTGTGGTTGATGCTGAAGAAGTAAATGTGATAATAATAAACAGAAATCTGGTTAGTTTTCATTACATTCAGGGATCCTTATTAGTAATTTAGTATTATTGATATGCTAGTATTGAGTTCATTATAGAAGGCTAATATTTTAATAAAATAAGGCTTTAAAAGTGATGGGGAAACATAAGAAGTAGTAGTAATTTGGCTATCTCTTTATGCTGCATTGGTTGTAAAGCAAATTTTGAAATACGTTAGCTAGAAGTGAGTGAAATAAAAATGGACCACTTCAGGAAATATTGGCTGACTCACTGGCTGACATGGATGCCTTGGTGGTGCTCTACCTGGATGAGACCAGGCAGAAGTCAAGCTGAATCTATTGCATAGCTCATGTTCTATAAATTAATGAAAAATCCTGTCTTCTGGGAAGACTCAACTGTTGTGTTGCTGCAGAATATATTGTCACTGGACTGTTTTCTGGATGGGGAATTTGGGAAAGAAATCAGATGGAGAAAAAGCTCCATGATAACTAAGGATATAAAACTTCTCAGGTAGTTTTAAAAATGCAGACTGTGCATTGGTGTTTATCTTTTCTAATAATTTCATAGCTATACTATATACATGCTATATAGTTACTTTCCTATGATCTGGATTTGGGCCCAAACAACTATGTTTATATAACTTTCATGTTGTTAGTATATGACCTATCATGTCTGTAGGACACTCAGATATGCTCCTTATCAAATGCTATTACCTGCATTTTAAATAGGTGCATACTCCTTTTAAGGCTGCAGAACTATCAAGCTCCTTAGCCTTTCTGTAGCTGCAAGATGCAATGACAGTTTTATTGATTTCTGGAAATTGTGTGTGTTTGTGGGACAGATCGGTGTGTCTGGGCTGATACTCAGGTGTTTGACCCTCTTGAGTACAAAATGAGGCTCAGGCACAAAGTGAGAGCCTTTGATAGCTGTGTGGAAGCAGCAGTCCAATTTCTGTCATTGAAGTGTTGGGGAAAGGAGGGAGGCAGGCTAACAGAAGGCAGTGCAGAGAGGAAAAATATTTTAGAAAGATCATTTTAATAAAATAATTTGACCTTTTACAGAAAACAGGCATAGGACTACCATCTACACATTTTTCTAGCTGGGTGCAAAGACTCAGGAAATTAGTAATGAGCTGAAATTGGCAGTTCTGGAATGTCCATCAGCTTTATCTGCTTGAGGACTGTGTGCTGATGGTATCTCTGTCTAAAACATGTCCTTCCTTCTTCCAAGCTGGATGTGCCAAGCATACACCTCCATCCATGTAGAGATTTCAGGTTAAATGCTGTGCTTCTGCATCTGTTTGCCATTCCCGCAGCATACTATAATTTCTTATTTAAAAAGCATGATAATATTCAAGACTTGAGGACATAAATGCCAGTAAGTAGCAAATGCACGTATCCCTGCTTACAGTATGGTGTGCGGGCTCATGATTTTAGCACATGGCAAATGGTAGAGAGCGCTATGATCTAGCAGTTTGACTAATGGGTTTCTATAGGCAACTTGCTGCAAATAAGCATTTCAAAACCCAGAGAAGACTGCCTTATCTATCTGTATTTCATCATTCAGCAGGGTGGTTCTGTTTTCAAACTCAACATAAAAATTTGTAATCTGCTGCCACATGCATGGTTTATGCTAGTCAAATCCATAAAATACACATCCAAAATCTCCCGACTATTCCAGTCATTTAATTTATTGTTTCCCCCCACCAGAAAGTCCCATTGTGGCCATTTCTTTGACAGACTATCCAGGTTACTTGGTATCTTGGAAAAACACCTGCTTGCTGCAGGCAGGCACAGCCAAGCCTTTGAATGATACTGCAGCTGTGGCCTTGTTAAAGTCTGGATGCTGGGGCTGGGAGCATGAGAGTGTGCTTCACCGTGGGTGTACAGACGTGTGTGAGGCAACACGCAGTCAAATAACACAGATTGCAAATCCTCAAGTATCATTTATGTACTTGACCCTGTGTAAACCAATAAAATTGTTTCAGGACTTATAGTAATGTACAAAATGCTTCCCAGTAACAATAGTTCTCTGTCCCCTAAAGGTCTGGCATATCTGCTTTGTCTGCTAACTCATTTACTGCTTTCTGTTCCAGAATGTCTAGGGTGTTTCAGACAAGCCCACTGAGTCCCTATCCTGACTCACACCAAAAGATGTGCACCTAGATTTGAAACCCATTGTGCAGAATACAGTAGCAATGACATTCTTGCAGAATTGCTAGTTTCCAAAAGAGGAACCTTTGCACCTCTGCTGACACCACTAATACACGGCTTGGATTTCTGCACACCCAGAATGCTTGCGATGATCACAGGGATAGTTTTTCATCACATTTTCTTTTTAAAGTCTCCCGACCGAAGACCTTGGTCCTTCTGCTTACAGGCTGATCCAAACGAAATGAAAATGAAGACAAGTTTTCAGTACTTCACCACCCCGAATATATATTTTAGAGTTTAATATGAGAAAAGTGCAAGGATCTCAGTTGCTTTCAGAACAAATTGCATTATTTCGTTCAGTCTCTCTTTTTGTAGGCAGATGAGACACTGAACTCAGAGGTATTTTTAATAGACAACCAAGACTCTATTACTGGGCAATGATTAAATATAATTAGGAAGCAGGAATACCAAACAACCTCTGTCTACTGTTGGATGTTTTGCTGGTCTCCCCAGCAGCCATTTGGAGATTCACTAAGTGTCCAATAATAAGTCAGGTTTTGCCTGATAGGGTAAAATAGTAATTTACTCTCAAAAACATTATGCAGTCTTGACATGCTATCCTTTAAAAATCAAATCAAGAGAGAAGGTCTAGAAGGGACAGATGAAATTGGGGGTAATCAGCATGTACATCACACTTTTCCTCGATCCCTGCCTGCTTCATTTTAGTTGATACTCAGCACATGGAAGAACATTTCGGGAAAATCAAATGTTGTCATCACGAGGCAGGTGCGCCAGGAGCACAATTTGTTCTCACAAACATGCTCATACTGCTGTGTCTGTGCTCCCCATTTTAACATCTCAGTTCTCATTTTTATGACTAAAGCTGTAGTCACCCAATGACTGTTTTTAAAAATAATGGCATTAAATATTGTGTAGGTCAGGGATGTTGCTATTCTTATTTAATAGATCGTTTTTATTTGGGGACCTAGGATCTGGATGATGTTGCTTGTTATCTCAACAAAAAAGTGGATTTCTCCCATCCTGTTTTTACTTCTCCCTCTGAGGCAGCTTTGAGCTTTCTCTCCCTCCCCCCACCACAGTCCCTCCTACACATATATGCATATATATATGTGTGTGTGTGTTCTGTGCATTTTTGTCCATCTGCCCGTCTGTGTCTCTGTCAGAGGATGCTTTGCAAACAACTGGAGATCTGAAGGTCTAGTGAAGAGTCAGAGACTCCTTAAACTCAATGTTCACTATCATCCGTTATCTCTCAACAGCTGGCAGGGTTGGGTTTTTTTTAGGACATACATTCAGTGTTTTAACCAAAAATACTGAGGCAAGGGCTTAGTGAGGAATCTTCAGGGTTGAGGAGAGATGTTTGTTCTGTTTCTGTTTTGCTGTTGTTTTTATTTCAATACCTTTGAATTAGGCAGATAGGAAGAGCCCACCCAGCTGACAAAAAATGGTCTGTGGGAATAAAACTACAGTTGCTTTCCAAACTCTTTGCTATATCATCCTGTCATATATTACCTCCATCTTTCCCTTAAGCTGTCTCCTTCCACACTCCATGAGTTTTCTGTTTCAAAATTTATGCCAGAAAGACTTGAATTATTTCCCTCTCTGTCAAACCTCCCTGGGGCCCCACCACCTGACTCCTCTCGCTTGCTGAAATTGTTCTGTGTGCTCTGCTAGTGCAGTTGTTCCTATTAAAAAAAAAAAAAAATCAATCTTTACT
Organism: Strix uralensis; assembly: GCF_047716275.1. Taxonomy (NCBI): domain Eukaryota; kingdom Metazoa; phylum Chordata; class Aves; order Strigiformes; family Strigidae; genus Strix; species Strix uralensis. The sequence goes on from NC_133976.1 coordinate 43,933,943, forward strand.
GGCTAAATAAATGGTGTTAAATATCATTTTATGAAATATGAAACCCATATTTAATAATTCATAATGTGAATTCATGTCCTCTGCTACATGTTTACAGGGGTTTTTCCTCCTATTAGAGAACCATGATGTAAATAAGGTAGTACATATTTTTTTTTATGCTTTTTCTTTTTCTTTGCCTCCCTAAAGCTACTACCTGCAACAAAGTCTCAATTACAGAGCAATATTTTGACCCTGTGCTACACTAAAACAGCTGAGAAATTAAATACTGATTAATTATTTTCTTAAAAAGATACTGGCTAGCTGTATCTTACATTTCAGTAGTAGGCCTTGGTTTCTTACCTGATTGCTTTTCTTCCCACTCAATGTTATCTTTAAGCTGTTGCTGTTAATGCATGACTGATAACTGAATAAAACTTGTTTAAGAATACCAGGTAAAAGTTGTGCAGGATGTCACCACTGCCTGGAAGGAGCTCAGCTGCTTTGCAGTTGTTTGTGCTGGCAGATTTTTGCGTAATCAGATAGCTGAAATGAATACTATTTTGTATGTACATATACAACATGATTTTGGATATGCAGTACAGAGTACAGTGAGAGGAAGAAGGCAGCTTTTCATTTGGGTTGGTTACTCTTGCCCTGCTCTGTGTCCCGTTCCATCCCCCGTACACCCCTCCCCCCCGCAGTAAAAAAACCCCATCATACTATTACTTACTGGCCTTGGTCTTCACTTACTACTAAAGGCACAATTTCCCATTTCTACCAATTACATTGCTGTTAGTACATATGCAAAGGTAGATTTAAGCATCTTGTCTCAGATGGTCTTATCTAACTTGGAATAAGATACAATGTCTAAGAAGCAGAAACCAGTGAAATTTGTGGAGGTATTATCTCATGATTATACAGTTTGCTCTAGGATACCTTGATGGTTAGAAATTATCTGTAAGGTTTTCATTTGTCAAGTATAAAGGAAAAGAAGCTTTCTACCATAAATCTGTTTTTTGACTGCTGTTGCTCCTAGCTTTTTCAAAGAAAGCTCTTGTTAGCCTCAGGACAAAGAACAATTTAAGTGATAATAAATAGCTAAATTAGTAAATAAAATCACATGGCTTGCTTTGTTGTTGTTTCTCTGCAGTGGCATTGCAAAATAAGGAAATTTCTGTAATTGTTATTTGTTGTTTTCCTGCTATTACTGTTATTATTTTTTAAAAGTGTTACAGAATAATATTTATCTGCTTTTGTCTTGAAGTTGTCATCTGGGAAAATGTGCTGTACTTTGTGGATGAAATGCAAATTAAGAAAGGGTTGGGCTCCTGAAATAATATGCAACCATGACCTGTCTTTTCCCTTCTAAGAAGGAGCACAAGTTTGAAAAGCGGTTGCACAGAGTACTGTACCTTGGAGAATCTGAACTGAAGCTTCTAGATGATCTTGCACTGTGACATTGTTTTGGGGTTTTTATCAGCCTAGGTCACGAAGATCATTACCTTTGAAAAGGCCTTCTGAGGTTTTTGCAGTTTGAAATCTGATCTTGGAAATAAGGATGGTCCCATAATGAGTGCATTAGGAGTCAACTATCCTGCTTGCTGACTTTAAATCCTATGGATGATCCTGTATTATTAAAGTCTGCATTCGGGGTAAAGACCTATTTTATTGTCTCACTTCCCTTAAATTTTGAACTTTCCATGGGATTTTTTTCTATTCTGAACAGGCTGTGTACAACAAAGACTAAAAAATGTATAGCCAGGAATCCTCTCAAAATGTTGGGAAGGGTAAGTAAAAATGATCTCAGCCTCCTGCTTACACCAGTTCTAGACTAAAGTTATTTGTCTGAAAGACTGAAACATAACTAGATCAGTTCTGATACAGATGTAACTAAAGACACTTTTTTCTGTTTTTAAAATTCTACTTTCATGCTAAGTGAAAGGCACTGCTGGGCTTATGAAGTAGTTGGGAAGACTTTTTGTTGCTGTTTTTACTGCGTGTGTGTTGGGCTGGTTTCTCTAAATCATTATGTATTGTTACCTTGAGATTTTAACTGCATCCTAAACTCAGGTCAAGGACTCTGCCTCTTTCTGGTTATCTCTGCATTCTTGCAGTACAAGTAAAGCATTACAGGTGCAGTTGAAACTATGTGTTGTGGATGGAAGTCCTACCTATTTGCATCTGTAATTCCCCTGGAACTCCTAATAGTTGAAATTGGAAGGAGAAGCATCTGCTGCTGCTGCTGTATCAGAAGAAATAAACCAGTGAGGGACTGTACTGCAGTGTGCCTTTGTGGGAGGGATATAAAGACCTTTTTAATACTGCATTTTGTATATGATAAATCAAGAAGTCTCTTCTGAGACTGTGTTGTGTGCCTGCTTATAAAGCAGATTTAATAACCTTTTAAACTCATTCTAGATAGGTCTAGCCTTAAGCGACATATGAGAGGACAACTCTGTCTGGTATTGTGGCTTTTAGCTTCTGAATAGAAACATCTGGTGGAATCATTGACTGATTATCAACAACAATTAATAGTCCCAAATTAAGCCAGATCTTGTTTTCCTAGATACAGTATGCAAATATGCACTCTGAATAGAGGGAATGAGAAAGGGTTGACAAAGCTTGTTACAAATGCAGAAATGATGCACAGAAAAGTTTAAAGCCTAGCCCTGTGTTTTCTAGGATTTTTGCATGCTTACTAAAGGAAGTGCATGTGGGAAAAAACCCCAAAGCCTGTAGAATTAGAGTCAAGGTATATTGCTGAGGTAGCATTAGTTTATCACATTAGTTTCATAATGCAGGCAGCCCTTGAGTGTGAGTCTCTGGAGTCTGGGTATTGTACCAGAATGGAAGACTAGGCTTTGTTACACCTTAAACAGAAGTTTCGGGGTGCATTCCTGCTGTGTCCCAATAAAAGAATACTGCTGGGAGATGGTTCATTTTTATTTTTTAATGCCTAGTTACTGGTATTAGCTTTTCTCAAGTACTCAAGTACAAAAGAATGTAAAGGCAGGGAAGAACTCTGGAAATGGTTATAATTTTCTTTTCAGTGCAAACTAACTTTCACATTTGGTTACTGACAAGCACACACATATCTGTTTTGATTTGAATACATAAGTATGTGCAAACTATATACAAACTAACATAGTTATGCCGTATGTTTTCTGCAGATAAATGAGTAAAGCTTCTTTGCTAGAAGAGAAGAGAAAGTTGATAGATCTACTGAGTTTAATACCAGTATGTTTCCTCTATTTCACAGCTGTGTGTTTTGTGGTTTTGTACTTTTTTTTTTTTTTTTAACTTGGGGTCTGTGTGTGTTTGTTGGGTTTTTTGGTGTTTGGTTTTTTTTTTAGACTTTGGGATACTTTAGTGTTAATAAAGTGAATGTGAGAATGTTGTAATTTATTTGTTTTCCTCTTGTAGCCTGTTAAGATGTAATAAAATCGTATCTCAGTAGGTACTGCTGTATGCAAAATCCATACATTTTTAATATTCAAAGTCCTTGATGTCTTCTAAAATTGTCAGTATCAGGTACAGAAATTTCCCTTAATGGCACTTCTATTTGAGTGACCAAATGTAGATTTTGTCGGGGAAAGGGATAGCCCCTGGCATCCAGGGCTTTATCTGAAGCTATGTAGCAAAGCAGCTGTTGTTTTAGTTTAATGTTTATTATTCTTGAAGGAAAAATAAACCTGTAGTTGAAATTCAAGTCAGCAGTCTGTCTTCATTAGTTGGGCTCTTGGTATTTTTTTTTTTGTTTGCTCTTCCTGTCTTTTTGTTGTTGTTGCTGTTTTTTCCATTCTGTCAGGTGTATTCTCCTTACCTGTCATGTTTCTTCTATCCTTGCTGCATGTTTGTTGCCCTCCACGTTTGTTTTCATTTTCCTTACCCCTTGCTCAAATTAGCTCAGTTCATCCTTTTTTTTTTTTTTTTTTTTCCCAGTATATGTGCATTGTGTGTGTGAATATGCATATCTACACATATATTTGTGTGTACAAGCATTTCCAGTGGGTGCTTGCTCATAAACATGTAATAAGGACAATGGTGCATAGGACAATTGCTAGTGTGTCCATTTGTTAAAATGTTGTGCTTTCTCCATAGTCCAATTGTTTATTTTTATGGAAAATAGTATCCTTAGCTCATGGTCTTTGGCATCCTGTGTGTGTGTATGCGGTGCTTAGAACAGGACTCACCTGTCTAACTAGGGCCCTTAAGTCTTTTAAAACAATAGTTATAGTAATTTTGTGATTTAAAGTTTTATTTTGTTTAAATTGGGATTATGTTTTTTAAAAAATCTGCTTTTCTTAAACTTTGTTGGTGAGAAATCTGTCTGTTCACTTGTTTCCTCTTATAGAGCCTGTCAGTGTTCTCCAGCTCAGTCAGAAACAAGACAGTTGTTCTTAGTTCTCGATAGAAAAGACAGAATTAAAGTATTATTAGTCCCCATGTCATCTGACATGGATCAGGGGGAGTAAATGTCCCTCTTTATCCGAGTCCCTAAATTGATGCCAGTAATAAGTTGCCTGGTAAGTCCTTCACAGAGGGTGTAGTTATTCGTAAGTATGGTGGAGGCATTGTACCAATAAAAAAGGACTAGGGGAAGCTGCCAATATTTTTTTTTTTTTTTTAAATTGCCTGATATAAACACTGTGTCTGTAATTTGTCATTTGGAAGGGATAATTTCCAGCAGGTGTTCTTTTTGGCTCAATTGCGGAGGTCAGGTGACTTTGGATTTATTGTTGGCATCGTAAATGAGAACCAAAGGGGACTACAATACACAAACACACAGTGATTCAGCATCATAACCTCTAGAATGCAAGAAAGTATACATAAAGCAATAATAAATGTGGCCTCCAATGGTGGGCATCATTGAAAACCAGCTTTTACCTATGGCTACTACAAAACATGCTCTGATGTCTTGAAGATATTTCCTACTTGATTTGTAGTGATTGAGGTACATATTGACTTCTTGATGGTGATCTCTCTTAATTTTTTTTTTTTTAAATATGTTGACTTCTTAAACAGTAACTACCTTAGACACCTGTCATTTTTAATGCTGTTGAGGCAGCAGATCAATTTTAAAGCCCAAATTCTGGAAGGTGGTTATTTAGTTTGCTTTGTGAAACATCATCTGTAAGTGTTATGCAATAGCTTATTAATATAAATATGCCTATTGTTATATTACAGTTGCTGCTGTATCACTTTTAGGAAGGATGATGTAAGTAAAGGTTGAGACAGAAATGCTAAAGAGCTTTGTAAATTTTCTTTGTATCCTCAGGGAAGTGGCTTAAACTCAGTTTTATCCATCTGTAAAATTAAAAAAATCTTCTGAATCCTTGATCATTGATTTCTCTCAGAGCATTAAGATCCTCAGATTGAAGGTCAAATGTATTTGCCTAGTGTTTAAAATAAATACACTGCACTCACGGCTATTTATTTGTGTTGTGGCAGAGGAGCAGAGTTGGGGTCGTGAATCAGGATACAGTTGAGCTGCTACTGTAGGAACACAATAAAAAAGACTCTGGCTTAAAGACCTTACAGTTTGCTTGTAATTTTTCTTGATTCTGCTCTTGTATTTAGTCTCTAAGAGTGGAATATGCCTTTTTCTTGGTAGAATGTGATCTCCTATACAAAACCACCCATCACTTAGGAACTAAATTGTACAGTGTGTGAGAGAGGAGGGAGAATTTTGTGTATACAAAGAAAGGAATACACAGGCTTTTTCCTTTCTGTCACACTCACCAAAAACTTACAGTGCCTTAGCTGTTACTGCGTTGTATCTATATTTTCTCCCAATTTCCCAATTTTTCTCTATCATAGTAGTCTAAACATGCTCTCAGGACTGCAGCAGCCTGTTTGACTGTGCGTTAGAGAGGGGCATACATTTTTAATTCAATTTAGGTGGCCACTAAAGTAGATGGCACTTTTCTTGTCATTGTCAACTGCCACATGACTACTTCTTACAATGCTACTTACTTTTCCCATGTATTTCCAAATGGTCATTTAAAGAAATCATTGCAAGAGGAGCAAATGGGTCAGTTGGGGAGATGGAATAAAGAGATACTAGAAGAAAACAATAGAATTTTCTGAATGTTTTCCTGTACCGGTTCAGATAACTGTGATTTTGTTCTTTTCTGAAAGCAGATGGAGCTGGTTACAACGTGCTCTGGAGTAGCATCATTCCTGGTGTAAAATGAGCTTTCTGGCTCAAAATCCAAAGGAGCTTCCTTCTTAAAAAATGTACCAGTAACGGAAGCTGATTTGCAAAATTGCCATATATACAAAAAATAATAAAATGCATGAAAACAACACTTATAAGTCAAAGCTGTCTGTTAGGAGTTAACATTACTTCAAGATTTAATTTATATCTCTTGCCAAAAAAGGCTTCAATATTCCATGTTATCCCATGCTCAACAGTAATAAGCTAAAATGTTATGTAAACGTTATAAACAAAGATGTTCCCAAGAGCAAAATTCCTAAGTGGATCTGTAATTCAAAAGTGCCAAAAAGTGATTATGGAGTTCTTAGAGTTGATTTTAGCCCATCATAAGCAGAAACAGTGAATGTCTTCTGCTTTACTCTCTGCTTCTCTTCCTTAGTGTTTTTGTTCACTTCTGGTTAGCTTTGCTATAAGCAAACTATTAAGCATAAAAAGAGATGTAAAATACCTTTGACAGTAGTTAGCCTTTTTCTTGCCCTTTACTTATCTGTTGATCAAATTATTAAAGCAAAGCCATTCCTCCACAATGTGTGTTTAATAATTGTGGCCAATGCAAATTTAATCTGTCAAAAATCTTGTGTTATCTTGATATGTCAGTTTATGGCACAGCTAGAAAGAAAGGTGGAGTTGTCATTTGTTAGTAGAACAGCTGGCATAACAGAGTAGAGGTTGTGTTCTCCAGGTATTAATTTTTTACCAAGGTACGTTCACTTGCATATTTTTAAACTGTTAAATTTGCAGCTTGGGTTGTGCTGCTTGTCTTGGGAAACAACAGAATTTCCGAGGAGATAAAGAAATGTGGAGTGTACATTTGAGGGGGTGCTGGTCTTAATTTTTATCTTCCTCCCCAGTAAAAGAGGTTTCTGTGGCTGAGGCTGGTTGCTCTGGGAGCTGCCCAGGAAAACCTGTGTGGGAGTCAGAACGTGCATGCTATGTAATTGTTTATTTTGTATCTTTTTATGCTCTCTTTTTTACTAGGATTTTTCTTAATAAAACAATAACTGAAACCTCATTAAGGGGGAAAAATGAATCCTTTACTACTATTTAATATTTTCAAAAAGTACTTGTTTCTCCCTATCATGAGATACTGGGTAAAACAATATATTTTTAGTATGCTGAACTCTACTTTTTCCTTCTTTCTTTACTGCAGCATATGTCTAGGACACAATATTCTTAGAAGTACACCACTTGAATCAGAAGGGTTCAAATAAAGAAAATGAATAAAGGGTTGTGAGTTCTCCATGGCAAAAATCTTTTTAGACTTGAATATTTATTTCTTTATAGGTTTTTAAAGATGTTTAAAATTTTTATCCTTTAATGCCACACATGGTGATTGAAGGGACATGAAAGCATTTGTTATAGTTGCACTCTGACTATCTTGCTGCTTTATCTACAAATGCATCCTGGTAAGTGCTCCAGGCATGTGCCATGAATGATTGTAACATCATGTTTTTTCTTGTAGATTACGCTATGAACCAGTTCTCAAAATCAAAACAGTAGCTGTGCATTAATTTTTTTAAGAGGTGTAGTATTGGTGGCAATCTCATGATTAAGGTTGTGTTTAGATTTACACTGAAATACTTCACAGTTATACTCTAAAGGTGTAATTACCCAGGCCTCTTAGATAACAGTGGGAATCTTTCCAGTGATTTTTGGCAGGCTTTCTGTAGAGCCTTTCAATTTTTGATGTAACATCTTTTTGCAAAAGTCTTTACTAAAATTTTAAAGAAAAAGTGATTAATATTGGTATCTTTTTTAATTTAAAAAAAAAAGACCCAAATGTGGCTACTCACAGCAGGTGAGAATTACAGTCACCATCAGCCACCAATATATGTATTTTTTTTTTTGTATGTGCATGCAGATCATGACAAAAATTGGGCCTTGAGATCACATTCAAAGTTAAAATTAAAAATATCTGTAGCTGTTGACCTTATTGAGAAAAGCCTAAACTCAGTTTGCCAGACAAAGCCATGTCAATTTGCCAAAACCACTGCAGGCCCATTGGTGTCCACACTCTTGTGCCAGAGAGCATTAGTTAACTTGAGTGGAAAAAAAAGTCCTAATAATGAAAAAAAACCCAACCTAAACATCCAAATACTACAAAGGGGGTTCCTTCATGGCTTTGTTTTTAAGGTAATATGCAGTTTGATTTTTAAAGACTGAAACTCTTCCAAATCACATTTTATTTGAATGAGGACCCTAAATGAGACTGACTCTTCAGATAAGGATTGAATTGGTTGAATTACCTCTAATACCATTTGGATTAAACACTCTTTTGGAGAAAACATTTAAAAAGGCCCTTAAAATTCTTCATTGAATGTGGCTTAGATTCAGACTTGTTTAGCAGAATGACCAGAAAACGCAAGCTGAGCTGATACCTCGGGCACAGGATGATATTTGGATTTTACTTAAGCATTACTTCTCATACAGTCACTCTGCTTCTGGAAATTGGACAGATTTCTCCAGATCTACTGGCTGTTATGTCTCCAGAGCTTCCCAGCTTATGCTTTTAAAGATAGACTGCACAGCTTTCACCCACAGTACACCCAACCTGCCTTGACACAAAAGAAGGCCTTTCAGTTAAACTGAAGGGGTTGATGTAGGTCTGGGTATTAGGAACTTTCTTGCAAATTCTGTGAGCTGGTGGAAGAGACTGCTTGCGAGGTGCTTTGTATGCTCTGGGGTGCCCCATTTAGTGGTTACCCTACAGCCTATCTGTCTGGTCATACCTCCTGGTGAGTAACAACTAAAGTTGTCTTAAGAAGAAGGAGAGTGTAGATGACAGCAGGATAGAGGAGGAGCAGCCTTCCCAGTCATCCTCCTCTTATAAACCCTATCTTTTATTTTTTTATAGTCAAAGGTAGCTCAACTATTAGGTGGAGGATGAGGAAGGTAGATGAGAAATTTATACAGATGACATTTTTTATTTGTTTTTAGAATTTGTGTGGAAAGACTGCTGGAAAAGTGCTTATATGAAGTTCAGGGTAGCATAATGGGGTTTGTGCCCTTAGAGGCAACTATGATCATTCCTAATGTTCTCAATATCAGATCAAACTTTATTTTTACAGTATTTTTATTTGGTTCCCATTCTGTGATGCTTAAATTATTATGCTTGTTTTATATCATGTTTATTAACTTTTAATAAAAGTATCAGCTTTTAGCAGTGCAGAAACTTAGCTTCTGAGTAGGATTGAAATTACCTTGAAACAGTTCATGCCACCAATATAATATCAGCTGCTACCTTATTTTTCACGTGTGCATGCATTGCATGCTAGTTTTGAAAACCCAGATGCAGTAAACCTCAGAGCTTTAGTGCTATAGATTACTCTCTGCATGAAAATACACTGGCATATTAACATTTCTGGCAATTTCAGATACATGCAAATGTTAGGTCAATTTTTTCTGCTTTCACAGAGTTAGGGGGTTTTTTTGTGAGTTGTAAGTGTCCAGGTTTCCATTCATATGGAAATAAATGTAGAAGATGAGAATATTTGTTCTACGGTTTAATGAAGCTGACTTCTAGTAAGGATTAAATTAGACTCTTCAGACAGTGTCGTTCTAAAGACCCCTGAAAAGAAAATCAAGCTGTAGATTATCAGGGGAAAAAGAACAGACTGTCTTACTTTAAATGAAAATCTAGAAAAACTGTAATTTAACATGCATTTCATGTCTTTATCTACAACCTGGAATTTTCAAATGAGCTTCTACCTTTTTTATAGTCTTGGCACAAATAAGGAAGTGATCGATTATCTGATTTGAGTAGAATCTTTAAAAGGACTGGGTTGTGAAAGGAAATAAGTTGTATTAAGAGGCAATGCCTTTCCTTGCAGTTTACTAATTTTTTGAATAATAGATGCCTATAAATGGTCTTGTAGTACTAATTTTAACCTGTAATGCTGATATTGTCTTACATTATTTATTTGGTATCCAGTATCCCCATTGTTTAGTATTCTGATGGTTCAGTTTGACAAATAAAAGGTTTGCCCTTCACAGAGGATGGGAAGAGAGGTATAATAGGGAGAGAAAGATATTTTCTACGCATAGAATCAATGGGTGAATGAATGAAAAATTAGAATAATAGGGCTAAAAGTAACACCTCTGAGTTTGTGCAGTGCAGTACCTTGTGTGACTGTGGACACTGACAGAATGGGGAAAATCAGCAGTGCCTGTATTCTCCCAACCATAGCACAAACTCCTTGAAATTGCTGTAATTATGATCACGGTTGTGACCTAAGCTTGTCAAATGTTCAGCTGACTGTTGCTCACTCCAGGAGTATTAGACTCCTTTTGTTACTGCATTCTGTTTTCTTTCTCTGTTTTTAATTTCTTCTTTTTCCACTAGACACCCCACCCCAGCCCCCCTGGTGCTTTCTCCCCATGAAGTTGCAATGACTTCCCTTTTATACCATGTCTATGCAGTGCTTGGTTAAACTAGGCCTTCAACCTAATGTTTCACTTTTAGATTAGTTATTTTAAGGCTTAGAAAATATGTTTTGGGATTTTGTGGGGTTTTTTTGTTGTTGTTGCTACTAACAGAATACAGATGGATCAGGTTCATTCATTATAACACAGATCCATCTCTCTGTCTATGTGCTGTCATTTTGCAGGTAGGCACCTGCTGGATACTTGCATACCACATGCAAATGCCTGTCTTTTTCTTGGCTTTGACAGCAGCTGCCCCGGGGAAGAATAAGTAATTACTAGCATTATTGTTATTTCATAGAAATTTATATTCAGGGCGCTCTTTGGAGTTATAGTCAGGGCCAGGAAGTCCCATGGTGGTAGATACTCCTTGCATACATACAAATCCTAGGTTGAATTAAAGAAAGTTCAGCCTAAAGAAAGGTAAGCAGCATACTTTTGAGCAACTAGTCTGCTTTAAGAGCTTTACAATACCAGATGCCTTCTTTTTACTTGTAATTACATATACGCCCACTACACATAGATACATATGCTTGTAAATGTTCTGAATAAAATGTGATATTTGAAGGTTATCAATCTAACCATAAACTGGATATGTTCTAGCATATTTTTAGTTTAGAACAATTTGACAATTAAAATTATGTCAGTGATTTCGAATGCTCCAGAATGACATAATTTTGTGTGTGTTAGTGCATGTGTAGCTCTACCTTCTTTTAGACTTGGTCAAAGTAATGTAGTAGAAATGTCGACTTTCTCTGGGGAAGATAAGCTGCAGTGCGCAAGACTTGCACTTGTCAGAATAACTTCCACTGATGTGGCTATTCCAAAGGCTTGCCTCAATATTTTTGGCATTTCCTCTACTTTGTTTTGTAAATTAAAACAAGTAGCTTATTGAAAGTGACAGTTAATGTTCTTTTTCGTTTCCTTTTTTTTTTTTAAAAAAAAACCACACCCTCCTTAGCTCCTACTTTTCCTTTTTGTTTTATGTTGCACAAATATTTGATAGGGTTTCATGTGAGGGTTCAATATTAACCCTTTCAATTACAGAATATATTCTGTTGTTGTTTCCAAAGAAATAAGTGTACTTAAAGGATATTTATTTAAATTAGACATGATGCCTTTCATGTTTAACTGTAGTGCTGTTAGTTAATGCCAAGATGCTATTAAAATATTTTTTCTCTTCCTTTTTCCCTGATTAAGTGAGGATACGTGCTGATGATTATACAGCAATAGACTTTTTGAAGGAGAAAATGGTAATACACAGAAAGTCTTAACTACTTTTTTTGGTTTTTGCATTACTCCAGCAGTGTTTGTGTTACAGTAATATCTAGTATCCCCAGTTTAAAGCCAGACTACGTCATGCTTGTCACCATCCAAAAATTATATGGAGAAAATATTTCTGCACTGAAATCAGTGTACCAGGCCAAAATCTATGTGAGCAGATTGGGAAGTTATAATCAACGTCTGTGATTCCTCAATATCTCTGTATTTTTTCAATGCACGGATTGTCTCAATCATCTTGCAAAGGGGTGACTGTATTTGGAATTTGAGAAATAAAAATGCAGGGGACTTTAGGCATTACTGACTTTGCAACCAGTAACCATAAGATGCTTGAGCTAACAGGGAGGGGAGGAGGGAAGGAAAACTTTCAGATATTATGAAGAGACAGCATATTTGAATCTACTGAAAAGGATCTTTTCGTTTATCCGCTAGAGTACAGGGTGTGGATTGATGACTGTCCTGTATTCTCATGACGTTTTGCCATGATTAAAGTGACATCTGCTAGAATATCAACAAGTTTGATGAACTTCTCCCTGCATGAATAGGCAGCTCTTGTGTTTGAAGGGAGATGATCCCTGAATTAAAAGCACATATAGAAGATTTTAAAGAAATTCAAGTGAAGAAGATATTTTTATAATTAATAGGAAAATGTACCAGTTTTGTTATGTTCTCAGCCTGAGAGTTTCTATATAGCAAGGCAGAATCATCTTGACATCAGTTATATTATTATCTTGTAGGTGTTTCTAACGAAAGTTTCTTATTCCTCTTGTGATTTGTTTATGGAGCATGTAGTCTCAAAAGCCTTAATTCAATTTCCTTTAAGGAAGCATTTTGGTGACTTGGGATTCACATAGCAAATTCTGTCAGTAAATGTTTCTTACATCATTCTTACCATGTTTTCTGTGTTACAAAGGCTGGCAGATAAAGTCATAATGTTGAATAACAAATCATGTGAAGCTGAATTTAGAAGAGGTCAGAGCTGATGAGAATGAAAAAAGCTTCTGTAGGTTAGATCACAGTACAGTTTTGATGGTCAACTGCTTGTAAGAGAATCTGCCCTGGTAACAGGAGACAGAGATGCCATTATTATTGGCCTTGATTGCAAGTGTCTGCATCTTGGCTACTATACAGCTTTTGTGATCATTTATGGTAATACAAACACAAATGAAACCATCTTTAATGTTTTGGCTTAAGGACTATTATTGTACAGTAGCTCCTAAATCAATGTACTCTGTAGAATTGTTGGTATTTTGGCTTTGAGGAAACTTTGCCTTTAGCTAAATCTGTGAGATTGCACTGGAAGATAAGAGCCTGTTATCTGAGAACAGCTGAAGTCAACATGTAAAGACCTTTAAGTCACACATATGCCACTGAGAGTAAAATGTGATCTACAGAAGTTATTTTCTGCAGTTGGTGTTACACAAGCTAAACCAAAAAAATGTTTCATTTTCAATTTCAAGGTAGAGTATAAAACTTTTTCCCCCAAAGTACAGTTGATGTGAGTATCATGGGAGAAGACCAAAACATTTTACATTTTGCTTTCAAAAATGTCAGTAAGCACTGTCATTGAATACAGCAATGGAAACATGTAGTATTTAGTATTTCTAGCCCTTCCAGCATATATGGTCAGCTACTTTGCGCTGCTACTGTAACTGAACACATCAACACGAGTATTACAGATCCTGTCCGTGTACCATATAAAAGTTCAAAGGGAGGGCATTTTTGAAGGACCTTTTGGGTGATTCTATGTTTTTCATGTTGTTTTTCCCCTCTCCCCTCCTCCCCAGTCAAGAAGGTATATACACATGTATGTCTAAAGATTGCTTATTATCATTTATCTAAATGGCTATTGAATTAAAATACATGTACTTTTTGTAGTTCCCCTGACTCCTGTCCCAAGAAAGGAGAGAATAAAAGGGAAATGAGACGTTTAAACACCCTTCTAGTTTAGGCTCCTAGCATTTAGAATAGTGTTTTTGACATCTGAGCAAAAGAACCAGGGTATTGATATGTTTGCACACTCAACTATTTTAATAGGATTTGCTTCTGATCCAACTGAGTTTAAAAAATAGCAGTGAGAGTGGGTTCCATGCATTCAAAATAAATTTACTTGGTATTTTTAAGCTAGAGATGTTATTTTCATCTTTCTTCACAAAATTCAGTCTTTTGATTTAGAAGAGTTTTATGTTCTTAGGTTATTTTTTCCCTGGGTCTTGATAGTTAGTCCAAATTGTCCTTCATTAAATGAATTTAACTACCAATTTTCAATTTTTCATGCTTTATACTATATTTGAAACTCATCTGTATTTTCAACAAGCATTAATCTGGAACATCTCTTTCTAACCAAGATACGACATTAACAATCTCTTTGCCATACTCCTAATCTGTTTATGTGTGGCTGGAGTCTCAATGAAAAAGAAAGATTGCCTTTTTAGTTTCTTTGTTTTTTGCTGTTAGCCTTTTTGATCTAATGTTTTAAACTTCACTAAAAATGAGATAAACATGGAAGTAGAGATTAAAATTTCAGCCATACAAATATTAATTTAATCTTTCTGGAAAATTAATTTATAGATTCAAAAACGCTTTGTAAATGCAGTAATTACTATAGTACTGGCCAAATAATTAAAATTATAATAAGGATACCAATTGAACATTAACAGGTTTGTGATAACCATTTGTTGTTTTATTCTGTTATCACTGTACATTTATATATTTATGCATATATACACTTAAAGTTGTGTGTGTATATGTAAATCTGTGTAGTATTTCTTTCTTTAATACTGCAGTAAGATATAGAAGTCAAAGTCTTTCAGCATAACTGTGCTTCCACTGGTAGTGGTGGGTGTGCTTAATACAGTACAAGTTTTTAGATTTAATTTAAATGTACTCTTTGGAAACAATTCTATCATCAGACCTGAAAAATAAATAAATTAATATAAAGAACAATAATGGACAGGAAAAGAGACATTTGGGAGGCACTGAAGGAGAATGACTCAATTTTCTTCTGCATTGCTGCTATTATGCTTTTTTTTTTTTTTTTTTAATGACTTTCAAGCAGGTAGCTGATACAGTGGGAAATCTCATACAGGCATATCACATTAGGCCTATTCACAATGTACTCATAAAATTCATAAATATGATAAGACAAGACTCCAGAATTATGCCATTCAGGCAGTATACTGTATTTTAATAGACATGCAAATAGGATTTGAGATGTTCAGGATCATTACTGTTTAACATCCGTGAGCCACTGTAAATAGCAGGAGCATCCTTGGCTGTTATGAGGTTGTCAGTCTCCTGCTGCCTCAAGTCATGTGGAGAAAGGCTGTACTGGCATGAATCATAACATTGTCTGTGATGCTCCTCTGACTGTGTCTGTGATGGGATGCAGGATCCCATGTACTAAAACACCTGTAATTTATCTTATTCTGTACTAGCAGTAACTGGACAATTTCTTCTACCCAACAGAGGTCTTTCTCCAAAAACTCCGGCCATGCTCTTGTATGAGTAGCCATAACAGACCAGGAGGAGGACTCCCTGCAGGTTTTATCACCTTGGACAGTGAACAAAAAGGATAGCATTAGCTAAGATGTTTCTGAGAAAGTTATAACAATCTTGTACTGATTTTAACTGTTCCTCTGACATGTTTTGGTTTTGAACCTATGCCCTGCAGGTGCTTATGGCCAGACACACCATTCAGACACAAATTCAGCCACTTGCCTCAGTAAAGAATACAAAAGTGCAACAGAAAACTGAGTTAATATATAAATGTGTCCACTCTACAACACAAATGTAGCATCAGTTGTGCCCTCTCTTCACAAGGTTACTGCTAAAAAGAAATTCGTCTTGCAACCTGTCCTGAAAGGCAACAAGTTGAATTTAAGCCACTGGATCTAGTAAAGGGGTAGATTCTAAAGCTGTTGGGTTTGCAAAGTGAAAATTCTTTGGAGACGTTGTTTTTAACTGAGATGCTCAGTTTTGGCAGTATGGGTTGGGAAGAGAATTAGAAAGGGGCTGAAGAACCTTAAACCAAGGGAAACTGTGTAGCAAATTCTTATGCCTTTGAAATCCAGATATGAATCCTCAAGTAAATTGTAAGCACTGTAGGAAATGGATTGTGTTAGTGTAACGTGCATTCTCGATCATAGTGACTTTTCTCTGAAAAAATAGTTGCAATCAGGGAGCAAGAGGTAGAAATCACAACTCTAACTGGGCACTCAGTGTCTGAGGAAGATCTAATCAAACCAACATAGAAGTGCCATGCTTTCTAGAAAGCTGATATGATACTCTGATGTACTGACTCTCTTAGGCTGGAAAAAATTATTTCTCTAGTTTAAGTTGCTCTATTTAAGATTGTTTAACATTTTTGTTGCAAATAATTTTCAGAAGTGAATGAACTTTCAAATAAATTTATTCTAAACTAGGGTTTGGCAGACTCTTGTCCTGGAATGCGTGTTTAACCAGAGAGAATTTTTTGAGTCAGGGGTTGCTTTGGACAGTATAACTAAATCCTAGGTTTGGTGTTTAAATACTAAAAATAACTAATTTTTCATTATCAGGTGACAAATATGCATGCAAGCATATGAAGTGGTGCAAAATGTATTCCTCACCTGAAAAAGCATATGATTTCGTATACATTACTTTCAACACAATCAGCTTAAATGAGTGGGATTTACACATCAGAATTCAGTGATTTCAGTTATTTTTGAACTTTCTAATGTTTCTAAAAGGTTACCTTTGATTGCATTGTTCTTTTGGTTGATCTTGTCTCAATATTTGTTCCTCTTATTTAGGTAGAAGTTCTCACATTCTTCATTCCTTTTCCCTTTCTTCCTGCATCTGCACCACTGTATTTCAATGCTTATGCTGCAAGAAGTTCATCAGTTGGGCCTGAGCAAGTAACATTGGGCCAGACCCTTTATTATTGTTGCTGATGTATCAAGGCATTACAGTTTGCTGTCAGCGCTGTGCACCTGAGTGAAACCAAGAACTTGTCACATTCAAATTTCAAGATCATTAGCTGTTAGGGACAGTGTTACCTGTTGATGGTGGCAGCTCATTAATGTCTACAGCCATGCACACAGTTGTGTTGTGGTCAGTGTCGCGCAGCTTCCCTGTGTTTTCTGCAACTAGCTTTCTGAAGGCATAGCTACATTTTCGTTTTGTTTTTGTTTACTCTTTGATTTGGCAAGATACAGCTCTGGATTAGCATGGCACTGTGCCTGTGTGATTATATCCTGCAGGTATGATGAGGCTCCTAAATGCCATCTGGCAGTGATAAGGGGCCAAATTATATGAGAGCATCCAGACAATGAAATGGAAAATGTTTCATAGTAAACTCACTTCCTCTGGTTTTGTGTGCCTTGTACGCAGACACCAAATAGATTGTCTGACGTGAATATAAGCATTAAAAATAAGGGCATGCTGAGCTGCTTAGGCAGCTGATGTAACCTTCAGCTTAAGGCTTTCTCAATTCTGTGATGATATTCATCATTTAATGTTGCAGTTACGTGGATTTATGCACTTAATTCCTAATTATTTTTTTAAACGACTGCCTGCCTGAAGACCTAAAACCTCCAGTCTCTGCTGAAGCTGGTACGCTAAGATTCATCTAAAACCTGAACCATGGCATGTGCTTTTTGAAGTCTTTGAACTGAATATAGCTTTAGTTTGAGCTCTGTCTGCTTCAGAGGGAAACACTTTTCTATTCTGCTCACAGACAGCCTGTGCTGGAGGGCTGCTGCCTCTCTTCTCACAATGACTGTAGAAGCTAATCATGTGTAATCCCTGTGTTACTGCTCACAGAGAAAATCTGTGGGCACTGGAAAAGCATAAATCGGCAGATATACACATTTTACATGGGTAGATGCTTACATTTTATTTTATAAGCCATATCCTTTTGGATCTGCTATTATCCTGCTTTTTATGTAGCAGATGTCATGATTTTATTTGTACTTCCTTGCTGTTGTGGGTTCCTAAAACACACAACTTGTAATGCTTGATAAGATATAATGCTTTTTCTTTCTCTTTTTAGTGAGATGCAAATATTTTTGGGGAGTTTTCACTTTCATTCTTTAAGATAAAATGCTGAAATGTTATAAACTGTTCAATAATAGAGATGTTATATGTCTGGATCTTCCAGATATGTCTCTTTTTCCCCTTATGCAAATACTCTTCCTGGATATGTCTTTGCTGGGCTGCCAAACATCTGGAAACCTTGGACAAATAGCCATTGGAAATGGATTGACTGTTTTTTCTATTCCAGTGAGTCCAACACATCAGAATTTGTTAGAGTTGCTGTATTTGAGTTATGCAATGCATGTTTCCACCTTAACATCCAGCATTTGCCAGACACAATTTATGAGTCTTAACTTATAATATCAAGGATCTGGATAGTTTTATGCTCCTAAGCAAATGTGGGTGCAAATTTTCAACATTTTCAGATGGTGATTTAGATGAGATTGCCTGTTTCCATAATTGTATTCCAAATTGGGCAGAGCACAATTTATATCTTTTTCTTGCTTGATAATTTAGCTCACTGATGGTATCAAAACACTAGCTATCAGTTGGTATTTGGGCATACATCCTTGGTCCCTGCAGAAAACTATAAAACATGTTTTCTCACAAAGATGCAGGGAATTTACTTGTTTTGGGATTTGTTTTCGGATTTTTTTTTTTAACTGATTCATTCTGGCACTGAGTTTTAGTCTGTCCTTTTGCTTGTTGCGTACAGCCAGGTTTGTCAAGAGTGTCCTATGCATTCCAAGTAGGTTATTAAAGGACTCAGATCTCTCTCTGAGACATAGATATTCATGGAAAGATACTTAGATCCTGTACCAAAAAGTATGAGACATTCAGAATAAATATTATGTTTTAGTGTTGTGGACACTAACAATAAAGGCCCGTCTGTACATGCAGATGTGTACGTGTACTGTTCTTCAGGAGCAAGATGGAAATGCTGCCAACTTGTAGTTCATTATTGCTGCAGTTTATGAATACTTCAGTAAGTCCAATAAGTCTAATTTATCTCCTCCATGAAATCTGTCAATTGCCTTTGTAATCATAGGGGTTTTTTAAATTCAGGTTTTAATTGTGATTTTGAGTTTTAACAAGAGGTAGCAGAATGGTGATTAAATCTTTTTATCCTCTTCTCTTTGAAGAAGTTAAAAGTTGATGGCTTTTCTGTTCTACAAGCACTCTTATGCCAATTCAGGATTTAAATTTTCATCTCCTCAAATGACAACATTAGGTCAAGCATGTTTCTACCCTATAATTACATCTGTAAAACAATACTTGGAAGGATTTGGGGTATAGCTGAGAGTCTGTTTGAGTCCAAAGTTCCTTTTGCCAAAATCAGACTTCACTGAATACAGGTTTTCTATTAGCTAAGTGAAATTACAGTAGAGGTGAAGATTGTTTCTGCTTTAGTCTAAATCACATAGAAATATTTTTGAAAGGTGAGCAGAGTAAATGATAGAAGAGTTAGGTTTGTTCTTCTGAAAGATTTTTACCAACCACTTTCAATAAGCTGAGAACTTTGTCTTCATGAATGCTCATCGTATTTTTCCTAAAATAGATGCTTTAAATATGTCCTTAATTGTACCTAATCTGTAAGGGTGACCTTCTCTTCCAGATCAGCCTTTATAATGTTTATCACTAGCTTTGTCACAGCCATATTGGATTATGATGTTCTAGCCTGAGTTTAGCAACATCTAAAGGCCATTCAGAAATTCTGTTAATAAAAAATAACTCATCCTTGTTGCTTAATCATGTCTCATATAGATCTGTGCTCTGTAGATAATGTAGCTGATAATTCATTTAGAGCTTTTTGAATCTTCTAGTAAAAGAGAGACAAATCAGATCTGCTGAGATTCATAACAGCAACTAAAACCAGTGAAAAGAAAATAAAATGAGAAGTACACCTGACATGTATTTATTTACAATTGACTCTGCTATTCTGGATAATAAATGAGGTAGGATCAGGAAGATAAAACAAATCCACAAATTTAAAACATATGTAAAATAGCTGCAAGAGCATTCTGTACATAATTTATATTTAAACATGAAATGAAGTTACGGAGTGAGGTTAAAAATGAAAAGGAAAAGGTTTAGGGTCTTTTCTGTATGTATTATGGTTAGTCTGAAACCTGGATAGTTTTTCCATGACGAATTGAAAGTTGACTATAATTCACATCTGTTTTGGTTTAACTAAAATATGCCGACTACTACTTACACTCAGCGCACAAGTTATTTGTATCTTGTTCAAAGGTGTACTTTACCTGTGACATATTTGTTACATTCTGCAGACTGGACTCTAGACCCATGTTCTTTCTCCTTTTCTTTAGCTGTAATACATAACCAAAATGATTGTTTAACTGCTGTCTTTGATCCATATTCCTATTTTTGCATTCTATAGTTCTAGTATCTATTAGAAGCTACTAAAGGAATTTTGTTTCTCCTATTAAGGCTATCATTACATTACAAACAGACTGTTATGAACACTGTCAAGGAAATCTGATCGTCTTTATTTTGTACTACCAGGCAGACTGTCAAGTTGGTTTTATTAATTTACTTCTGTCTTTTTAAAATCACTCATTATCCACTTGCTCTTTACATATGGCAAATAATGGAAGAGTGAAATGTAAATGATCTTAAACATTTACATTAGGATGTTTTGTGTTATATTCTTGACATGATCTGATTTGATTTGTGCTTTTTCAGATGTTTCAATCATAGTCACAATAAATTGTGTTATTGTTTGCTGTTCAGCCAAGATGTACTTGCTTTGTAATACAAAATTCAAGCTGTTCCGTAGATACTCTTCAGAATATACAGAGTAAATATCAGATTTAAAAATTAATAAAAAGATTAGTTTCAGGGGATATTTTAGGGTGAATTTCAGTTCTGTTTTAGAAAGAGTCTTATGCTTTATGTGAAGCTTCAGAATTTGCAGAAAAGGAGCAATCCACAAGTCCAATTCTGCTGCCTTTGCTAGGAGGAGAGGTGTGGCACCGCATTTTACAGTGTGGGTGCTGTTCTCAGGAAGGGTCATGGAAGGGGTGGAGGAATTGTGGACTGTTTAGGGGATGATATCATGGGTTTCCAACTACTGAGTCCGATTAAAACTGTAATTGCTCTGTTTAAGTATTTCCTGCTAAGACGGTTGTTCTTTTATGTGTATTAATCAACTTCAATATTTACCTGTATTCATGACTTTTCTGAACTTTGTTGTGTTTATCTGATATTCTGTCAAGTTGCAGTAGCTTCTTTGCTTACTGAACATCGCTTGCTAGAAATAGTCCAATCTCTGCTTGCTAGGGAACATGTCCATGCATGCCTATTCATGTCTGTGACTTCAAGCTAACTCTGTGGGGAAATGTGAAGGAGCTGTCTAAATTAATCATCTCTCAGCAACTGTTGTATCTTGGACAGATAAAATATTTCTGAAAAGGTCTGGAGGAAGAAGGTGGGGGGAGATTCAAATGCTAATTGACCTTGTTATGTCTTTACCGTGCAAAATCAGCATCTGTACTCCAAATCCACTTCAAGGAATAGAGGACTATTGCAGTCCGCTGCTGTTTTAAGGTTAGGAGAGAAAAAAAAAAAAAAAAAAGAAACTCAGTTTAGAAGCAAAAATTAAGAGAAAGTGGGTGGTCTCTTGTTTTGCTCTTCAGTTCTGTGCTCTCAGACTGAGAACAGTCAGACCCACCATGCACCTTGCTCTCTAGATCCTCACCATTCAGGGCAGGGCTCAGGAACAATTAAGCGTGGGGTGGGGCAGGCGCCTTTCTAACGAATGGCACCTAAACAGTCTGGCTGTATCACATGCTAAAATGCCCCAGCAGTGAGGCAAGACAGGAGAGCTAAATACCTGGTTCTTCCCCACCACCTTTGCAACATGGTGTGACTCTGTAGGTGAATGAAATTCCAAGTCCTGTACTCCCAGAAATGCATCACTGCCCCTCTCATTTTGGGTACAAAGAGCCTTGTGCACGTTTGCCTCTCCTCCTATAAGGTCTTGTTTCAGCCCCATCCCTTCAGCCCCTAACTGTGCTGTCCCTCATCACCACTGGGATCTTTGAAATGGTCTGTGTACCTCTATAATCCAGACCTTTGTTCAGAATACACAGTGAAGAAAAGATGAAGATGAAGGCAGGTTTCAGCATCTCTGTGTGTGCGTATAAAATATTAGAAACACTCAGATGTAAATAGCTGTGCCATAGTTCAAGTTTCTCCAAAACACAGAAGTCAGTCATCCATCAGACATGAAAACTATACTAATGTTAAAGGTCTCCATGGATCAGAACAATGGAAATAAAACACTTCTCAAAACTTTAGTTCTTCATTTTTACTCTTGATGCCGGACTGTGACTTTGATTTCAGTCTGATTTCACTGGAATTATTAATGTGCCTCTATTATGCTGCATGTAGAGCTTAGGTGATACCTTATATGAGGGTGGCCCTGCTTTTTGTAACAGTGATTTTTGCAGTACGTTTGCAGTATGTTTTAATTCTGTCCCAAGTAAACAATACTATAAAAAATTATCAATTTCCTTAACTGGCTACCAGCAAACCACAAGAGTAGCATTTGATCTTTGCATTTACAGACATAAAGTCTTTTTCAATATAAACTTGAAATCTATAGAAATTATTGTTCTGGACATTGCTTAATCCATATGATCTTGGGCAAAAACTGCAGAGCTGCTATTTTCAGATTCTAGAATTAAATCAAGACATCTCTGAATTTAGGAAGTGCTACATAAATTATTGCTTAGTTTTAGATTGGAATGATGGTATGTTTCAAGAAAAAGAGTATTTTAATTGGACAGTCTCTAAATTTGTCAGCTATTGTTCTACATTATTGGAGCCATTATCTTCCCCACATGCAGATCTCTTTTCAGAAAGGTTCACTCACAAGGCGAGAGGTGAAGAAGTATTAATCTTTAGATTTTTAAAACTGCTTTTCTGCTTTTATTTAAAAATAACCTTTTCTGTTTATAGAACAAATCTGTCCGTACAGTCAGTAGTTATTTCCAAATGATGCTTTTGTAAAGTTTATGTTGGGGGTCTTTCTGATGTTGCCTCAGTGGAGAGAAGAAGTATGGGTGGGTGTGTATCCAGCTGTATACTCCCCATAAGCAGAAAAAACCCTGTCTTTGTAAGGAAGCATGGTTTCACCCAAGGGGCTTTCTTCCATCCAGCAGTAAATTTAGATGGCCAGAGATACAGCTGAAGCTGACTACTCCACTGTTTGGGAAGTTCACACTGTCTGGAAACTCGGACATCACACCAGTGCAAAAATGAATGCAAATACATTCTGATTCAGCCAACTCCATCAGCAGTACTGTCACTAGCACTACAAATATGATCTCTTTCTAGTTAAAATCATAGAACCACAGAATACCAGGTTGGAAGGGACCTCTGGGATCACCTGGTCCAACCTTTCTTGGCAAAAGCACGGTCTAGAAAAGAAGGTCCACCATCCTGTCCAGCTGAATCTTAAAAGATTCCAATGTTGGGGAATCCACCACTTCCTGGGGAGATTATTCCAATGACAGATCTCATTGTGAAAAATTTTCCTCTTTGTGTCTGATTGGAATCTCCCTAGAAGTAACTTGTGCTCATTATATTGGGTATTTTACTAAATACCCAAAGGTAAAGTACACTGACTGATGAGAATGGAACAGTTTTATTTATTTATTTTCTTCAGGGATCACTCCCCACTGAGACTAGATGCTCAGGTAAATTGGGTTTTAGTTCACTTAATAATGCAGAGAACACTTTTGTGAAAAGCTGAGGTTATTCAGTCCTGGAACTTGCCAGGAAGAATTCCAGCATGGAAACTGGACCACATCACCAGCTGAAATAGCACAAGAGAAAATGACATTTTGCAAGTGACAGCTGGAAGAAATCCAGGATGCAGAGTCAACAGCTGTCTTCAGTTGTCCCAGTACTGTATTTCATCACTGGTTCATAATGAGATGTGATTTTTGCCAGTCTTTTGGTTTGGGAGAAAATGGCTATTTGTAGGAATGCTATAGCTGGATGTTTTTTCATCCTAGGGAAAAATCATAGAGTGAGAGTAGATTTTGGGTAAGGCATTTGTTGCTGTCTCATACATGTGTGACAGTGTTTGTGGACTGGTGGATGAAAGAGTGGTTTGGATCATTGGGTCCAGAGAGCAAGGTTAATGGGCCATACTTTGCCTAGAGGCTAGTAGCAAATGGAGCAGTACAGGCATCTATTCTTGTTGTGTTCAATATCTTTGTCAATGACTCGGAGTGGGGAATGAAGTGCTTGCTCACAAGATTTGCACCAAATTGAGTGGGGTGACTAGTCAATACACCCAAGGACAGGGCTGCAATCCAGGGGTACCTATACAAGCTGGAGGGATGGGCCAACAAGAGCTTTGTGAAGTTCAGCAAGGACAAATGCAAAGCCTTGTTCCTGGGAAGGAACAATCCCCAGCAAAGACACAGGCAGAGGGCTGCCTGTCTGGGGAACAGCTCTGTAGAAAAAATACCGGGGCTGTGGTAAGTAGCAAGGCAAGCATGGGCCAGCATGCAGCTTAGCAGCAAGGGTGGCCAAGGGTCTCCTCAGCTGTGTGAACAGGCACATAACCTTAGATCAAATGAAGTGATTATCACCTTTACTCAGCACTCCTTATATCCCATCTAAATTTCTGCTTATGGTTTTGGGTCCCTCAATACAGGAAAGATATCAATAAACTGTAATGAGCTCAGCAGAGTGCTACTGTAATGATCAATGCTGGACCACTCACCCTGTGATTGAGAGACCAAGGGGCTGGGACTTGTTCAGTCTGGAGAAGGGATGGTTTTGGGAGGACTTAACAGCAGTCTCTCAGCACCTATCAGGAGGTGGAGATGGAACCAGGCTCTTTGTCTCTTGTTTTCCCACAGTGTTCAATAGGAATAAATTGAGAAAAGAGAAGTTACGATGGTGCAGGGAAAAGTTTTTTCACTATGAGGTCAGTACAAGTACTGGAAGAGATAGTGACTGCACAAGCTGTGCAGGCAGTCCTTGGAGATTTTCCAGACCCATCTGGGAACAGCCCTGAGCAACCTGATCTGAGCAGACCCTGCTTGGAGAAGGAGATTGGACTAGAGCTCTCTCTGAGGTCTCTTCCAGCCTGAATTACTTTGTGATTATCCAGAGGGGACACTTTATGGAAAAATGAAACAGCTGTGTCCTCACCATTTTAAAGAAATAAATCAACAAAAAACCCAACCAAAGAAACCCCACAAAAATCCCCTAGGGAAAGGGGCATGAACAGACCTATACATCCCCTGAACAGAATGAAGAGCCCATTCCCCCTCAAGGGTAGTTCTCCATCCTGTGTCCAGCCATGCAAAATGAGAAACAAACATAGAAGAGCTCTGTTTGCATCATCTGAAGAAACTCTTAACAGAGGCTTCTCCCTCACTCCACTAACTATTCAACAGGCATATACCTTGCTCTGCATGGAGGGTTCTTTTCCCTTTGGTTTGGACTCTTGTTTTATTATTTTTTTAATAACTTTGATCACTACATTTGATCTGACAAGAACTTCCCCAGGGCCTTTTCCAGGACCATGATAATGTATTAATGTCAGCCTTAAGGAAGAAGGAAATGAATATGTGTGTGTGTGTGTGTATATATATATATATGTTTCCTGATTAGAGCTCTGCAAGTGGGGGGACAGGGAACAGGATGAAGTTATTGCAGTCTTGCATCTGTGAAAAAAACAGACAGAGTGCTAGGGAAGTCAGTCACAGGCGCTAAGGATGCATGTTCAGTCTCATTGCAGAAGAATGTTAAATGAAGATGACCACAAGAGAAGACAAGCAATGCCACAGAAACCAAGATCCAGCTCTTTGTGAAGCACATTGGGAATGTTGATCTCCTATGCAGTCATGTTATTGAACCAGAGTTCTCATGCAGCCCTGCCTGATCTTCCTGCTACCCCTTGTTCAGCTTAAAGCATTGCTTCTGTTGGCAAGGTCAGGATCCCATCATCTGTACTTGTGGGCTGGTAAATGCAAACCCAGGATCTCCATTTGTTAGTGAATGAGGAGAAGTAATCTGTCTGTCAGAAGCTAGCTCTGCATAGTGTAGCTGGGGTGATAAAGGTGATAACAAACTTTCATTGCAGGGGCAGAGTACCAGTTAGAGCAACATGTGCAATGATTTCTGTAATGGGGAGCAATCATTTTTAAGAGTTGCATCTTGGTCCTGGTGATGACAGTTAAGAGACATAAGCATTAGTAATGTGGAAGGGGTATGATCAGACTTTCTAAATTAAAAACAAAAAAAAAAACCCAAGTGCTTCTTGCCTGGATAAAACTAAATTCCTTATCATGGTGCTTTGTTCATCAGCTATTTCATGAATACAAGTACCTACACATTTGATTGTAATGGAATCTGCACCTGGAATTTTTCTCATTTCATCATAAGTCATTTTTATAGTTCTTGCCATATGGCAATGACAATAGAATACCTTGTGGCCTTCTCCATCTATCAGCACTGAGAATACAAATTGAGTGATCATCTCTCACGATACTGCTTTCAGATTCTTCCTATTGCCATGTACATTTTCTGCCTGTGTGCATTTTCCACTGATCTCCAAAAGCACACAGAAGAGAGGGAGAATACAAATCACAGGCCTTTTCATGTTACTGGGGAAAGCTGCTATTGCCAAAACCATTGAAAACAAAGTGACTACTGCTTCACAAACTCTAAAAAGAAATTAACCACTGAGATTTATTTTCTTCCCTTGACTTGAAGCAATGTCTAACTTCCCCCAGGAAAGCTCTTGGTGTGAAAGCTAAAATGCTCGTGTTTTTGCAGTACAGTATTAAAATGATCAAAGAAGAAATACAGTGTAATATGCCAGATATTTCTGTAGTATCTACTCCAATTACAGCTTTCTAGTCTCACAAAGAACAACTTTTAAACCTGTATTATTGTTTATTATTATTAACCTGGTTTATTCCGGAGGTGGATGTGGTGACACTATTCATCTATTGCAACTGCTCTCTGATAGCACCAACTCCAGTCAGATGATGTTGTCCAACTGGGAATTTTTCCCAGGTTAGATCTGATGTTATGCCATCAATTCAATGAAGCACATCCTGCCATAGACAAAAGTCACTTTGCAAGATAAATTGAAAGCGTTTTTTTCTTTTTGTTTCTTCCTTCTAGAAGTATTGTCAATATCAAGGTGAAATGGTCGCGTCTCCTGAATGAGATCCTACTAACTGGTTCTTCACCACTCACATAAATTCATCAAAATCTCATATAGGTCCCCTGATACTGACCCATATGCACAGTTTGTGGCAGACACCCTTTCTGTTCCTTATTATTGGCATTTTGGGTATCTCATTTGGACTCTAATTTTGTCTTCCAACTGAGAAATGCACAGCTATTCAAGTCCCCTTGTAGCAGTTCTCCAGACCAGGGGTTCTCAATTTTTTCCACCACGGACCCCCTTTAAATACCTTTTGTGGCCACAGACCAAGGCTTAATTCAAGATTTAAAGCACTAGACTGCATCATATATTTATTTGATATTTATTATGAAAGGTCTTCAAATTTGGATAGAAGGGGAAATAAGTTAATCTGTTAATGCACACACCCCTATTATCTTTATTACAATGATTCTGTATGAATTTAAAATAATAACACCAACACTTATTGCTCAAATGGCCCATTTTATGGTATTTTAATGTGTGTTACGGAGGCTTCCAAATAAGCAACCCACCACCAATTTAAAAAAATAAATAAATTTATTTTTTTCCTAAAACCACCAATCAGCCCTCCGTAGATTACAGATCCAAATGTCCGCAAGAGGAGGACAGAATAACTTTCTGGGGTTTAACAATAACCCAAAAGACTTTACAAAACTCCACTCCCCGGGGGTTTAACGGCAACCCCAAACGCAAACTTCACTTCCTGGGGTTTAACGGGAACCCGAAACGTAAAACAAAACCTCACACCCCAGGGGTTTAACGGCAACCCCAAACGTAAACAAAGCTTCATTACCTAGGGTTTAACAACAACCCAAAACTCTATCACTCACCTGATAAGTGAGGGCTCTCAACCTCGAGGACCTGCTCAGGGCAGCGTCCCAACCCAAGGCACTCGAGGAGTTTCCCTGGGCGGCGTCCTGACCCAAGGGGAGAGTCCTCTGACCGCAGCGTGCAGCTCCAGGGGGGCGAGCTCCAAATGGCTCCCCCAAGGGACTCCGTTTATACCCAGACCGAATCTGACCTGTAGTCAATAGCAGCTCCCATTGGTCAAAGCTCTCAACTACCGTGAGACCCTGAAAACAAAGACAGCCAAAAGCTGCCACGTTTCAACAGCCAGGAAGCTCTGTTTTCACTGGGCGGATGCACCTGCCACAATGTGCTAATTCTGAATTTGATGCCAATTTCTACATTAAATTTTGATGAAAAGTTTTTACAATTCTTCTCACCTCCCCTCTTTTTTGTCTGTGTTCAGTCACCGTACATTTTTGTTTACAGGTCCAGGGCCACCACTTGGAGGAACAAACTTCAACCCCGTTGTGGCCCTAAAGAGGGCCTTTGGGTTAAGAAGATGTCTTTAAGAGAAAAAACGCCTAGTTAAAGTGGGTCCCACCAACCATACTAGCACCGAATATACTAGCATGTCAGGGCAGATGTGGGGGGAGGGGGCTTAAATATGAGAGGAGCACGGGGTGGGGGGGCTGTGGGAAAAGGAGGCGCAGTGCCTATCATGGCCAGACCAAATGTTTCCGGGCTGGACGTTCCCCACCCCTGCTTTAAGCCTTCGCGGATCCCCTGTGATGACATTGCGGTCCCCCAGGGGTATGTGAACCACAGGTTGAGAACCACTGCTCTAGACTGTAACCTGGTAAATGGTGCATTGTATTTGAAATTACCTCTTTGAGTAGTAAAGCCCACTGATACGACCAACTCTTGTAACAAAATCTTTATTAAGAATTGATACCCAAGTATTTAGTTTGGTTAAGCAAATTAGTTTTGCATTCTGCAGCAGGAGAGAATTCTCTGAAATGGATTATTATGTACTAGAAACTTCACAATATTTTATAGTGAAAAAAATCTTTTGACTGAAAGAAATTTTATATACATCAACTCATTCCGATTTACCATTGACAGACTGACTGCTGTCCCCAAGGCTCAAGGAGACCAATGAGTCCTCTTTAATTTATGTCTGAAGTTTGTAACTTGAGGAAAGAATTTTCAGCCATTCACATGTAAATATTGCCATTCTGTCTGTATGTCAACCTCAAAAATCTCTGGTTTATTAAAAAAACCCCAACCAACCAACCAAAAACCAACAAACCTAAGAGACTTGTTTTTACAGCTTTCACATTTTTTTTTAAATTATGAATATTTTTTGTGTTTATCTGGACTGCTGTGATATTTGCCTTACAAACACATCATTATCCACAAATCCTTAATGAGAACATGAAAGGATCATTTAATCTCCTGTACTACTTTTTATGCTTATTTCCCAAGGCTTCTATTGATTTTTTTAAAAATGCAAATAACTGAAAACGATTTCATTTTAATTGTTGCAAAGTTATTACCTTTAGTTTGAAGTGTTTTAATTGTGATTTTTCTTGAATGCTATATTGGAATTTCTTCCAGTAGTTCATGATGTATCCATGTTTTAAATAAATTAATGACGTGTGCTTAAAAATATTTAAAGGTTTCTATTAGATATTCTTTTTTTTTTCAATATTTTTTAGGTTATAGTAGGACTGTATGAAGATTCCCAAACTGTCCACTGCTTTTTGATGAAATTTTTAACAGATGTGTTTCAGATGTACAATTTTTTTCATGATAGCCTTCCACAAACTCTCTTGTGAACAAATTTATTGATAATAATAGTAATTAACATTAGGTAGTCTGATGATAAAGTTAAAATGTTTAACAATATGTGGATGTGGGTTTTTAATTTTTTTTTTTTTTTTAATGTATCAATTTTCATAGACTGAGACAATGGGTCATGTCCTGCAGCCCTATGGAGAAGCATATAGTGCCTGAATTGCAGGGTGATGTTTTAGAACTACTGATGTGAACTGGTTTTAATGGTATGAATAATACATTTTAAAGAAATGGAAAGCTTTGATTGCTTCTGCATAAGCATCATGTTTCTTAACCAATTTATGTTCTGGTAACTATGGAATGTTTTCACGAGTGCCCCCTTTTGCCTTTTCAGCTAGATCTAATTCTCTCAAATTACACTATTGTTCTCCAGAATCCTTCCTACAACGTAAGAAACCATGGACTTCATGGACACCAGAGAGTTTTAAATCTGGTCACTTATGTTTGCATAGTCTAAATATCATCAAATATAATTCTACTACGGTTTTAGGTATTTCAGATTTTTCTGGCTGATTTAACTCTGAAATAAGATATCCCCTTATAGTAAACAATGTTGTTGAAATGTGTTATGCTATATTGAGATAATACTTACTGAGCTTGTTTCTTCTGGTGTACCGAAGTCATCAGTTGATACCCCTGTCTAGTACTGAGAGGCTTTCAATCTCGTGCTGGCTCAGAAAACATGGTGATTACTGGAAGCAGCAGGATGAAGCCATGTGGTGTGAGGACTGGATAGCTATCCTGTGCAAACAGCCAGAAGTGCAGTTTTGGCTGTGCTGGTAAATGGGCAGCATGAGCAGAATGCATAGCAACAATGGCTCATCATCAGCTGCTGCTGCTCGCCGTCAGCATGTTGGCTCTTCACAGACTTTGTGCCACTGACTGCTGTGGTAAGGACGAAACAGCCCGAATGCAAACCCACGGGCTGTGCTCTGCTGCCCCAGGTAGAGCATTGGTTATCTGTAGGACAGAAACAGTAGCACCGATAGCTGAAAGCTCTCACATCTGACATTGTCTCAAGGGTACATGCTTCTTTTGATAACTACTCAGTCAATATCAATATCTCTGCCTCACATTCAGCTTTCTTGGATGAGGCACCAGGGGCAGGCAGACTCAAGTATGGAGCTACAGATACCTGGGACTGTATCCAGAGCCAATGAAACATGGCAATCTCTAGTAGATGATTGGGGTGGGAGAAGAGTACCTAAAGTGGGACTAATGTAGGATAGAAACAAACAACCCAGTCTTCTTCCACCTCACATCCCCCAAAATACTAAGGTTTTACCTGTGCAGGAGAGTGAAGAGCTTTGCACCAACTCTCTTTGTTACATCCCTTATCCATAATGCAATTGTGGATTAAAAGGAAAGTAACAGGAAAATATCTAAGATAATACAATAGATGTCCTTGCTCTTCGGAAATGCTGTTCTTTAATGACTACAGGCAACTAAGGCCTTATTTTATGGTTCACTGTGAAAACAGCACACATTGATATGGTGCTCTGTAATAACATTCTTGGGGTACTGACTTGTTCTGGATTTGCAGTCAAGAGTTTGACCTGCAAAGTTGCCAGTGTCCATTCTGGGGCATTCTAGGTTTTGTCCAAAGGGTCTTGCGGCCCAGTACTGCCTAAATTCTGTCTGTTTTTTTCCCCAGCTTTTCTTCCTAGGCCCCCACAGTATCTCTGAGTGCCTGGCCCTTTCAAATGCTGGAAGCAGAAGTAAGGTAGAGGGCATCTGTATGGGATTATTCATGTGAATTGCAAAGATACCTTGGTAAGGCTTCCTAGGCTGCCCTGGAGGATCCCCTGTGCTGAATCAGACATGGATTGTGCAGAAATGCAGCTTTTCCAGCATTATCAGTCAGGGAATCCTGTGTAAGGGACAGGGAAGATTTCCAGAGCAAAGATCCCATTGCAGGCAGAGGTGGTGGTGCTGCTCCTTCAGTTTGCTCCAGCAGCAAGGCAGCTCCTCAGGTGCTGAGTCAGAGCTCCAGAACAGACCGTCTCTATCCTAGTTGCAGGCTGGAAATCTAAGGTACACTTTCTTTCTGCCTCCCCTGTTATAGCAGTTGTTTTGAGAGGAAGGCATTACTCTTGTACTACAGGTTTGCAGTCAAGGCTCCAGGAATGCCAGTCTTTGTGCTCGGTCCTGCTTCTCTCTGTCTTCCCCTTTATTGTCCCCTACTCAACCTTTTGCTCCTAAACATCCTCCCTTGAAGTAGGGCTGACTGGTCCTGTGCTAAACCACACAATTCTTTTGGGGAGCTATGTCCTGTGCTCTGTATACATTCAGGGACAACTTTCTCAGAGCAAGGTGTTTAATCCCAACGTTTGGTGGGAGAGGGGAATAATAGGGGACTTTTTTTAAGTAACAAAAGCTCCCCAAATGTTAGCTTTATCTGAGCACTTCCATCCTTGGTGAATCAACTGTCCTGCTTCAAAACCACTTCTCCTTCAAGGCTATGAGTTTTAACTTTGTAGGAGCATTTTGTCCCATTTTGCCAGCTGTGTTCAGAGGCTTTGACAATGTCAGTGGGCTCACTATTGTTTCAAAGGCAGCATATTAAAGCAAATGGCATCTTACTCTTTCTGAAGAGCAAGCTACTGTGCTATCTGTAGCTACTGTTTACTTTCCTGCTTAAATGCAGTTAGTCTCATTTTGAAATGACACCATGTTGTCATACAACAATCTCCTTGACAAGAACCAAATGTATAGCATGTATGGGATTTATGGATTCCTAGAGAGCAGGACCACATCTCTCAAACAAATAACCCCCTCCTTCATTGAATACGAGCAAGGAAAGTCTGAAAACAAAACTGTCTCTTCAGCTGCAATTCTCCTCTGCTATAGTGTACCACCGAAAAACTGTAAGAGCTTAAATAAGTTTACAGCAGACCTCTTGATCCCAGAGAGGCATTTTTTTGTTTGGTCTTTTTCATACTTTTTATCTTTGATTATGAAAGTGAACTGTAGAAATAGTAGGAAAATCTCAAAAATTTTAGGAAATCTCTGGGATGCAGAGCATTAGAGAAGGTATTTGCTCCTATGTTAGAAAAGCTATCATATCTCTTTTGTTTATGTTCACCATATTGTTTGTACTCCATGAAATATGGTATTTAGTGGATTTTTTTTTAAGTTGTGTGCATGTGTCAACATCAGTAACTCCTGTTGCATCTTTTGTTGCATGTGATGATAATGATACCATGGAGAGAGAATATCAAGCTCGCTCTTTCCTTTCCATAGGCTCATTGACTCTAACACAGAGGTAGAAATGGCTTTTCACATCTTTTACTTTTCAATCTCTCCACTGATAGTATTTAACTTTTTCTTAGTAGTTAAAGAGATTCAGTTCTCAGAATATGCACTTGCTGGAATATAGGTATGTTGTGGGCGTATGCTTGCTCTATGCAGGAGTCTACCCGTAGTTTTGATAACTACCCTTACTTAAACTGCTCGGGTTTTTGTTTGTTATGTAAATAATAGTACACATGGGTGTGTAAAGGTCTCATCTGCGACCACCACACACATCCAATGTTGTGGCAAAATAGTATGTGTACTTTGGCACAAAACTGTACATGATGTTTCAATAAAGCATGAAAATAACTGTGTTTGGTGTTGCTCACTTAGCGATTCCATTTGTTTTTCTCAAGATTTAATATATTATATCATATGAACATGGGATTTTCAGAAGTGCTTCCATTGATGTAACCTTTGCTCCTGTCAAAATACTAGCTATGAATTTAAAAACTGTCCAAGTTGCTCAATATTGTTTAATGGTTTAAACTTAAGGGGAAAAAAAAGCCCCAAACAAGCAGAGGGGTAACTTAACAAAGTTTGCATTAGTAAAAAACAGATGTTTGTTCGTTGCACCAATACTAGCCAGTTTCTGCCAAGGGAGGGACAGTTCTGTAAAAGGTAGGGTATGCTTCTGCTAACTTTTAAGCCTATTTGAATCCAATGAAAACTTGTTAACACAAATGTGTTTCCTAGCAGGCTACCCCAAAGATGAAAAACCAATTGTCACTGAATGGTGGTTCTTCTTCTACTGACCTCTCTACTTTTGGCCTTTGAATAGACACTTACAGCATCTTTAGCAGTGTACACTTATGTTAGCCTAGAATATATTTTGGGAGATCTGGACAGTTGTCAGTGTGTCCTAGTTTTAGGAAGTGTTGAGAAAGTGATGACTGAATGTTCTTTGATCTTGATGACAAATGCCTTGATTTTAGCCAGATGGCTTAAGTCAGCCCTGATTCAAGCCCTGCTGAGGTAAAATACAAAGAAATTGTGTTTTTAGAACATCAGAACAGATAATCAGATTAAAATATGAAGAAATTAAAGAAAATAACCTTTATGAATCCATAGTCATCAGTATATTCTGAGATCATCTAAAGATGGCACTTTAGGCATAGGTGTGCATTGCTTTTGTTTCAAATGCACATGAGAAGACAATGTGGACTCCATCTGATTTTTGCTAGTTATGGGAAGACAGACAGTACCTGGTATGATATAAACCTTACTAGTACAAAGCTGTAAATCCACACTGAGTTTTTACGAGTGTCAGTGGCTATATCAAAAAAGGAATTTTGCGATTACACAGGAACAAATCTGGTTTTGGGGACCGTGTTCCTCTCCCCTCCTCCTGTAAATGAAGTCGTGACCACTGTGTGTCATTCTTTTTTCTTTCACAATGAAGTTCCTGCTCAAAGAAACAAAATTATTCACAAAAATTTAGCTCAGACACTGACAGTAAATTTGGTGAGAACACTCTCAAATGGCAGTTGTTTAATATTTTTTATTGAAAGCTATACCATAATTTTCTAGCCAACTGTATTCTTTAAATGGAGGTTTTTTAAAATAATATCTTTAATGAAGATTTATGAAGAAGTAAATTCTTAAATTGTTTGCTCACAATTTATGAGCAGCAGAAAATGCAGTATAAAAACATTTCCTTGTGTAAATAAATCTACTTCTGTGTGTTTAGCAAGAAGATTACTATCAGTGATTTTTCTCTTAAAGTAAGATAATTTATCTTATGCAGGCTGTCTAGATTTGATAGATAGCAGCTGTATCTCAGCTAATTTCTCAAAAGTGTAATAGAAGGTCTCTCCCAGCTGGGATGTTTACTTTGGGAATAAGTTTTGGGAGGTCACTATGAAGAGAGATTTTATAAGTCACGTGTGAGTAACTGTGTTTTTGGTGAAACTCTGGTAAATATTTGGACTTTCTCTGTGATTTAGTAAAATCATTTATGTGAGAAAAACATATATTTGTGCAATTAGAGAAAAAAACCCCAGTATGTTCTACCATTGGTCATATGTTGGGGTGAGAAAAGCATGAAGACTATA
This sequence comes from Strix uralensis, assembly GCF_047716275.1. Lineage (NCBI taxonomy): Eukaryota > Metazoa > Chordata > Aves > Strigiformes > Strigidae > Strix > Strix uralensis. The sequence goes on from NC_133976.1 coordinate 43,969,086, forward strand.
CAAGCTGGTTGCTAATTTAAGACCATTGGTTTCAGAGTGGTAAATCTGAATGCTGTCTCTCTGAAAGATCAGAATATAATAATTTTGCCATTTTTGATAGAAGTACTGAGATAAAGCTGTCTTCTATTTTATGAAGGGAATGAACTGTAGAATATACACTGAGAGATTATTACACTGAGGTAGAAACAGGAGACTCTACATCTTTATTTTATTTATTTATTGCTTGTTTACGAAATGTTGCTTATGTTCTGCATTACAATTCAACTCATATCATCTACCTTTCTGAGCGGCTGTGGTTTAATCATTAAATACACAGAAGAACAGCAACCAACTATTATAATTTGTCTGAGGAAGGAGCCTGCAACGAAGAGTGTTTAGAGCCAAAAACTGTCTCTACTGACATCATGGGAACTGCAGTCTAGGCTAGAAAATGCCACTGATCACAAGGTCATGTAATAGAGATTACTTATCTGATATGTAGTCCTTAAATCTCCTTAACTCCCCATCCAGCTTTAGAACTGCAAATTACATTATTTTGCTTGAAAATCTGAAGAACAAGATTTCCTGCAAGCCTGCAGATTAAAATTTTGGGTGAGAAAAAAGAGCAGCTGCAGCAAAACTCTACTTAATAAACCCAACAAGTCCTGGTTAAATGGAAAATCATCTTTGGATATATTGATGTATATATACAGAACTAAGCTTGACAAGAATATTTAGTAAACTGGATATTGGAAAAAGTTGGGAAATGTGTTAATCTCTGACTATCTGATCATGTCTCTGGTTAGTTTTGGTTTTGGGTTTTTTTTGTTTTACTCCAACCTCTTGAGATATAGCCAATAAAACTAATTTCTCCTTCTCCCACACCTCACACCTATCAACATCCACACCTTATACAATCTAGAAACTTATTATTTTATGAGAATATATAAAGAGTATAATAGTGCACTAAAATCAGCTTGTTCTTAATTAACTTTCTAACTGTTACTGTTTTCAGTGCTGGACCTAGCAGGTGGTGGTTGCATCTATTAAGTCTTACTCATTTTGTGGTAGCTCCTTGCTCTCTCATTCCTTTTAATATTGCTTATCCCTCAAGCATTTTCCTTGTTTCTTCAGACTCTCCTGAGCTTTACCTATATTTCCTAGAATGTTGATGTTTCTATGGGACAGGAATTCTCAGTTCAGTCTCTTGAGGCTGTTTTAAGAGTGGGAGTCTGTAAAGGCAGGAAAACAATTCCTTGTACACTTTATGATCTATCACATCTGTGAGAAGCAGATCTGCTTGTTGGTATAGCAGTGGCTATAAAGTTAGGTCAGGACTGCACTAACTCTTAGCTTTAAATGTCTGTCTCTGGATTTGTGCCTCTATTATCCCTAAGATCCTGATAAGGAAATTTAGGATATAATAATTTGAATTCATAATTTTAAAGATGTGCTATATGTTCAGGTTTTGAGTACTTTGCTGATAGACCCTTCAAAAATTCTTTAAATAATCACACCTTAATTTTCTATTGAGACAGAAGGCAGGTTACACTATTATAGTTACTTAGGCTATAAGACAGACCATGTATTGGTCACTGGCAGTTTCAGTGGACGGCAGTCTATTCTTCCAGACTATTTTAGATAAAAATGGGAGCTGCTGTACTCAGCATCTGTGAAAATGCGGACAGTTTCAAATTATCTGCTGACATGTTGAAAGCTGTTAGAAGAGCATGTCTCCAAGCTCCTGGAGGTTAAAGGGGAGTCAAATCAACAGTCTAAGATAGAGAGTTTAAATGTGAACAGGTCTGGTTTTTCTTAACATGTTAACTTAAAATGTTTCAGATTCTGAAGTATGCTTGGAATAAATAAAATGAAAAATAACAGAGATTATAAGATCATGACTTTCTCAGTATTTAATTTTTGAATATCAGTCCAGCTGTATTCTGCTTGCATCTGTCCCTTTAAATATAAGAGATGTTAGGGCTTCTGACCTTCTAAGAAAGGAAAGCAAGTGCACAAAAGGTTTTGGCAATAACATTGACAGTGCGTTTTGCTGCAATACAGAATATTATCTGTTGCAACCCTAATGAGAAAGGTAGCCATTGTATGTTCTTTATGACTATTTGGGCTTCATGATGTGAAGGTACTCAATTTCAGATTGAAAGCAAAATGTTTTTTTCACCCTATAAATTGCATCTGATGCACCCTACTGTTGAACTCAGGACTGTAGTTTCCTAATGTCATTATGATCTTGTCAATATTGTTTGCAAATATGTTTTGCTCAGTGATGTATTCTGACTCACTTTTAGTATGAGATCAGGTAATACACATTTTAGTTGGTTTTTATTCCACCTTTGTAGAAAGTCACAAATCCATTCATTAGCTAAACTAAACATTGAAAAGATGCTGTATACAAAAGGAAAAAATACCATTTGCTTGGTGATAATTACTAGTGTTCATTTTCTCACTTAAGTGATAGGGCACATCACACTGTTGCCATAGCAACCCTGATTCTGTCCCATTAGCTGCCTAATGTAAATTTATGAATGTAAGTTTCAATGTGTGGAAAGCAGCTCAAAATAGGGAGTGATTCATCATGTATAGCACAGACAGCTGAGTTGCAGGCTAAGTCAGGGCTGTCTGATTTGGTTTTCAGTATTAAAGTGGTATGCTGTGATGTAGGTATCCAATTAAAGATGAACCAATGTGACACTTAGATTTAAAATTATTGTTGAATAGCTGTTTTAATTTTTGGAATGTTCTGTGCTGCATTACAACATTAAAAAATATGATTTTTTAATGAATACTGGGGAAGACACTGCCTCTTTCATAATGATTTGATTGAGATTTGAGACATTTCAAAAGTGAAACCCATTTCAAGTAAGGTTGCTAATACTGAATGGTATTAGGTTGCTAATACTGAATTAGCTCCTGGATCCACTGTTGTAATGGGTTTACTCCTGTACTCTAATTAGTATTTCTCCTTGTTTACACCTCAAGAAAATAAGCCTGTGAGTGAGGAACTGGAAAGAGCTCTGGGTTCAAATCTTGGCTGTCCGATAGACTTTCTGTGTGATTTTGGGTTAAAAGTTTGTTTCTGTGCATGCTTTTCTCCTGTAAAATAAGGGGAAAAAAACAACCCACCAGGAAAAAAACCCTTTCTAGTCTTTCTCCTGTGCGTCATAGCTATTTAGACTCGATTCCTGTGCCTACTTGCAATTTTCAGACTTGTGATGAGTCTTAATAAATGTATCGGCAGTTATAGTTATATCTAAAATGTGTCTTTACTTACGGTCTGTCTGCTCAGTGCGCAACATCCTGTGGCCATACCATTCATCAGCTGGGTTCAGTTCTGAGGGCTATTATGAAATGGATAGTATCAAACGCAGAAAAATTGCATTAAAGAAATGATATCATGAACACTACGCCAATCATTTAGAGATGGAATTAAGGTAGCTTATGCAATTTCATTTTGCATCTGTGCATCTGCATGATGGTACAGTCCTTTATGACATGATTATATACTATTTTAAGCAAGTTTTTTTGAGTTAAAGATGTGCTGTAAGTCTTTCTCTGAAAAGTGTGTTAGACTATTCATTAGCAAGTATAAAGGGATAAGAATAAGTGTTTAAGTTTACTGGGAATAAAAGAAATACACTTCCTTTTATGTTGGCTACCTTTCAGAATTAAATTCATACTACAGGGATATATGCTTCACAGTACCACTTTATGGTGCAATCAAATGGGAGACTTCCTGCTTCCGTGTAATGGTACAGGATGGACTTTCTCACACCCCCCAGAAGCACAGGATGTCAGGATGTTAGTCTGGATTCTGAGAACCAGTAAAGTTGTGTGAAACAGGGAATGCTTTGGGTTTACAAATTATTTTCCAAGTGTGAAATACTGCGTTCTGGGATGGTCTGATAACTGACACACTTACAGTGCTTATAGATGGAACTGGACGACATCTCTTTTCAGTGAGTAGTAAGAGAAAACTGAAATTTCATAGATGGGGAAGCTATGTATAGATCTGGTTTGGATTTTGGTCAAAAGTTTAAAGTCAATAAAGAGGATTTCTTTCTAATTAGCTCATTCTGAAAAAGTCAGAATAAAGTACTTCATTTCAGAAATGTCAGAACAGTTCATCCTAGTTTACTTTTAACAAGGGTTTTAAAGTTGGTTTTGGAAGTATAGTTCTGTTAACACAGTTAAGAGAATTAATTAGTTCCAAGTCATCCTAGAAGTTTGAAATGGAACCCCAGTTTGGGGGTTTTCCATTTTGCAGCAAAGTAAGCACAGATACATACCCATTTTGAAGAAACTCCAGCTGAAATCAGTTTGAAATATCCATTTTTAATCTCTTATTTACTGGTTCAACCACTGAATGAATACAGGATCTGTATTTCACTTTGCCCTTTAGGTCAGCATCCTGACTCATCCAGAGTTTTGATGTAGATGTTCCTAGACCTTCTACAGTGAATGGCTAAAAGGTGGAAAAAAAGAGACAAGTCTTAACAGGATATAATTTTTTTTTTTTTTAAAAAAAGTAGCTTTTAGAATAGAGTTCAAAATGAGTATGTCATAGCATTGAAATTAAAAAAAAACCCAAACCAATCAAAAATCTTGGTCGTTTAGTTATTCTAGGGTTCGGCTTCTAAACTTGTTTTCAGTTTACTTTGTGCCTTTTTGAGATTTAGCAAACTCAGTCCAGTTTTCTGTGGGTGCAAGAACTTTCTTCCCCATCTCTGAAGCCTGGCTGTTCACGGCAGCTCTTACTCTTGCACTTTCTCACTTCAGCTGTGATATTTTTCTGTGTTTACATCTACTTTTTCGAGAAATACATACCTGGGGGTATATCACAAGTAAACAATTTTCACAAATCACAAATAAACTATTATCTCAAATATACAATTTCTGAATGTAGAAATATACAATTTCCACCTGTCATGTCGCCTGTACTTCCCAATCAACTTTTGGGAGTATACAGTGGGCAGCATTGACAGAAAGGATTTCTGAAGGATTTGCTCCCTGATGATACAAGGGGCAGAAGGATTGCTAAGAAGAGAAGAAATTATGATGAGTTCAGCTCATTTCACTGGTGGTGTCTTGGGAAACTTTTTTTCAGTTATGTAAGAAAGGTCTCGTTTAACTCATGAACTAGGAATTGCAGCAAGTGCTTTGAAACCTCTTGCTGTCAGGATATGCAGTGAATATGTGTCACTGCTTAAAGGATTAGAAAGTCACATAGTCTTAGGTGGCTGTTCAGATTTCCAGATGATCATTAGGAAGAGATATTTATATCTTTGGTAACTTGTTGCACAAAAGCTGTGATATTACTGGAACACAAACATATATGACCTGTTTAGGCATATACATTTACTCGTGTAGTCATATATGTACATGATTGGTGATATATGGGATCTATGCTTATCACTTTTTAATAGAGAAAAAGCAATTAATTTATATCAATTTATTGGCCTCTTTGGAGTGTGAAAAGTTGAAGTTTAATCCCAGAACACAGAGGGACATTAAAATTATTTCAAAGGTTAACAGAGACTTTAAAGGGAATCCCACTATTTAAACAAAGAAAACGTAGCCCTTTGCTGCTAACTGGGTGGCCTTCTGCAATGTGTTGACCTCATAGCTAACATCTTGACTGCAGACAGGTCACAACGCAGCAACACAAGGAGTTGTTTAAAGTATATTGGAGTTGAAAAGCTGAGAGGGGAAGGAAGTAGGGCACGTTATAAGAAATGCCAGAGAATTTCCTGTATTTCAGTTACTGGAGATTTTGCAGAGTTGATTAACAAGAATGTCTGCTAAGGATATATGCTTGATGTGGCTTTTATTTATTTTTAATTATTGGATTTGATGTCAGGAAAAAATTTTAAAAGTTTAAAGACTGGCACATGAATTGGTAAGTTTTAAAGAGCACATTTTCTACTAAATGCTGCTGTATATGTATATGCAAAGTGAAAGCTCATGAAAGATATTGCTGTTGACTAACAAACATTTAGAAAATTATTTACAGCATATGGAAAGCTTGACAGGAGGTTTCCTACACAACTTGCATGATTAAGAATTTAAAGCTTGATGTTTGGGGCCGAGAATTAGTAATAACTTAAGTATACTTAAGCCTCAATTAATCAATGCAAACTAAAAATATTTTAAAACTTAGATATATTAAATACTGAGTACCTAAGTATTCTGCTTATCAAGATTGTAATATTTTTTCACTAATTGTTATGAAAGTTATCTTAGACAAAGCAGTTATAAGAAAATACAAATGTTCTTTTTTCATGTGGAAAAACACATCTATGTTTACAACTGCTTGTACTTTAAAAGTTACAAATTTGCCAGTTACAAATTCATAGGCTGAACTAGGTTTTATACCTAATTCATATCCTATTCAGCACATTTTTTACAGACAAATAATGATTCATCTGCTGCACATGCTTGCTCTTTGTCAAAAGATGAGAATTTATAAGTGTTTTTATTTTATGCTGTGATTTAAAATCAATATTTAGTTCTGTATCTTAAAAAAAAAAGAATTAAGAAAAAGTAAATGTGGACATATTTTGTTCCAAATTCTCTTAATGATAGAATGACACATATCACTATATTCCTGTTAAATTCTCTTACTGAAATCTAACAAATCCCTTATGCTTATAGAATTTTTATGAGGATTATTTTCTTACCTGTTCTTCTTCATAGCATAAACACTTTTTTCAGCAGGAGCTAAACAAGATTCTTCCACAAACAAATGACCACTGTAAAACACATGACCACGGTTGAGGTCTGTTCTCATCGGTCAGTCTGTTCAGTGGATTTAGGTCATCTTCAGGGAATAGTAACAGTGCCTTTCAAAAGTTATTTTTTAATGAAAATTATTCCAAATTACCTTCATGTCCATAAAGAACATTTGCAACTTTCAGCAATTTTAAATGGGGTGTTTCTCTATTTTTTTCAATAGCACATTATTTTTCTCCTGCTTTTGAGACAGGTACTTTCTATTATCCATAAAGATGACTGAAGATACCAAGATACCCTACAATTAATTCTAAGCATTTCAAAATGTTCTGTTGTAAATGGTCCACTTGCTGGTATGCAGAGGAATGAGGACAGGAGTTGAGCAGAAGCAAGACAGGAAAATACAGATATTGAGATGGGGACGTGGGATAAGACAGCAAGGAACTGGATGTTTGTTTTTTGTGAAAGGTTCAAAAAGCACTTTTTACTTAATCCAGTGAATTACATACTCAGAATTATACTTAAGGACTAATACTGAAGATTTTTATATGAGGCAGCAAGAACGACACCCCAACCAATGCCCCTCTGAGGGATATTAAATCTGAAGTCTAAGACTTGGTGACCATGGGGCTGCGAAGGAGGAAAGTGCCAAGTGACTCTAAGCACTGAAGCTGTGAAACTGTATGAACACCTCCTCTATCAACCAGCTCTCACAGTTCTTCCCTGGCTGCCTTTTCCACTTGCATCTGGGTTTAGAGCTGCCTAGTTAAAGGGAATACTTGATTTTAAAATGAACTTATTTCTGAAGTCATAGGATTGCTTGGAAGGTTACGCTAAAATACTTGGATGGATCTCAGAGCTTGCAGAGGCCAGGAACATTAGACTTGCTCTCCAAGGAAGCTGAGTTGAAGTTACACCCAGGCAAGATGTGCTCAAGAGCGTATGTATGGGTTATCTCCTTATCCAGTGTTTGCTACACTGAACAGAGCAAGTCCACAGCTGTCCAGTTGTGTTCATTCTCTTCCAATGGCTCTTCTGTAAGCCTCTGATGCCAGTATGATGCTGTTATGAGAGATTTGAGTGGCAACAGAAGTCCCTTATTTTCAGGTTCAAGCTGAAACTTGAGAGGAGACTGGTTTTCTTTAAAAATCCATGTACTAGGAAGTAGCCATGTGGTCTATAGATAATTATCTTTATTGAAAAGATTGTACAGCAATTTTAAATTACAATTAGTAAATAAAAGGTTTTTACAGATAATGGGTTTCCTTTGATAAACCAAGGAGAACCTTTGTCTTGCTGCTTTTTCAGCTTTTGTCAAGTTTATTTGTGTAGTATAGTGTAACATAGACTAAGATCTCCTTAGGGATTTATTCAGCTAGTGACTGTTAATTGAAAAACTCATTTCAGATAATCCCTATGAGTGAAATTAATCTCTTGGTTTCGATGAAGTCATACATGATGGATTTCATTAAGAAAATATATTTTACATTTAGTTTTAAATGTCAGGTTTGGATGCTTATTTTTTCATTAGATGTTAGGGCATTACATTCTTGGTACTTAAAGAAACAATAATAGCATTATTTAAAAAAAAAAAAAAACTGGAAGCAAAATATAATTCTTTATGTTTTTACTGCATCACAAGCTTTGCAAAGACTATAACTGCCCTCCTTTATTTTCTATCCCAGCAAAACTGTTCCTAAAACTGATTGACATAGTTCTCGATCTGTTTTAATCTCAATGTGAATTATGTTTTTCCACTAATAAATATTTAGAGTTAAATCTAGAGAGGTATCTTTAGCAAATCAAGCATAGGATAGAGTAGGGTACTTCAGAGGATCCCTCTAAAATCTGTAGGGAGAGCTGGTATCCTGAAGCAGTTCAATGGCATGTAATTAGTTTGTAAAAATGAGCAGCATTGCTTTCTTTTTCTCCTGCCATGGTTTAAAATGTGTTAAATGCTGTACTCTGTGCTTAATCCAGTACTGTATGCATGGATTTAGTATCCAGTGGGGTTTAGATGACTGCTATTTGGTACCTTGCAGGTGAGAGACCAACCAAATTTGCTCTTTTGGGACTATGTGTTATATATAAACCAGTAGCATTATAGTTGTCATCCAATTTTTATATAAAATAATATGGTTACACATATATTGTCATATTAAAAGACCATTGTCAAAATAGCATTATCAAATAATCAGACTTTAGCAAAGATAGCACTTAAAGCTGGTAATTCTTCTGACATTCATTGTCTAGGCTTCCATGCACCAGGCTGTGCTCTCTGAGAACCTGGTTACACACTATTTTCGCCAGTGTCCTGTATCACCCAAGGCACAGAATGAAATGACTACTTTTCTTGTGACTTACTGATATTTATCATTATAGCATCTGAATATTTGTCCTTGTAATTTACCTTTGTAGTAGTCTAGTGAGGGGATGGGCCTTTTTGTTTCTTTGTTTTTAATGTTTTATGGATTAGTACCTGAGGGACTCTAAGGTCAGTGTTCATTAATTTTAGAATTCCAACTGGAGGGGCTTGGGCCCTGATTTTTCTTGCTATTTAGAGTTATACAGGACTTGTTACATTCAGAGCATAGACCTCGTCTTCCCCTGCGGCTGTGAAAGCTCAGCGCTTCTGAGACCAGATCTTAGGGTGTGCATCCAGAAAATGAGGAACATGCAGTTAGTGAACATATGCAAAGGGTTTGGTTTATCTTACATGACTACCAACATACAGGAACTTTGTGGCAGAAAAAGGAATAAAAGCCAGTTCTCCAGACGATGCAACTCCTGTAACCATGGCACTGTATTTCTTCTTTCTGCAACTCCTTGCTTTATTCTCTACTACCTTCCAATTTAGTCAACAGATGATGCAAGGGAACTTGAAAGTCAGTTTTTCTTGGAGCACATGTGTGCTGTACACTTCATACTTGACTGTACATTTCAGCAATTTCCATCCTGTCTTGGTACTTACTTTTCTTGGAGCTCCCACATACCCTCCACACACTGCAGTCCCATTAATTAGTTTGTATGTAGCAACTTAAGCTATGAAAGTACAACCGTTTTTCCCCTTATGTTCTTCACCACGTACCTAAGAGCTTTATTTCAATGGAGAGTCAATTTAGTCAATTAACCTCTAGAGTCCTTGTACAAAGCATATTCTTTTTTAGCTGGTGGTATGCCGTTTTCTCCTGTGCTGGTGTTATGATGAGGTAGATCTTGCTAGGACTGCTACGGTCCAGAAAGACCAAGAGCTCAGGAGAGTATTTTTGTATAATGTTTGGATCTCTCAAGGCATAAGGCTGCTCATGGAAAATGGGATATTGGAGAGTGTTACCAGCAGTATGAAAATTGTTTCTAGTGTGCAAAACCTGATTTACCTCATTGGCTCTGAATAACAAATTTGGGCAAATTTTCACACAGAAAACAAAAAATGTGCCAGTTTCTATATTAATGCTCAAAATTATGAATACTATGGAGATCTTTCCCTAAATGAGACCTCAAATTATTCTAATTGGGGAAAACAACCCTTTAACTTAATACAGGAACTAGTGAGGAAATTTTCAAGCCAAACAGCTGAATTTTTGCAAAAGTACACACTATTACAATACAGATTTTGTAACAAAATTCAGGCAACATTAATACTCTATGCTGCTATCCCAGTGGTTTGCATCACGTTCAATTTCAACCACAAACTCCTGTCAGCAAGATTATATAAGAATAAAGAATTTATGAAGCCAGTTTGGGTAATTTTAACCAGACATTATATTGGCATAAATATTGTGCTGTGTCGTTTGATTCAGAGGCAGAAGGATTGATTCTCAATCAGGAACTTACTGGTAGGTGCTGCTGCTGCCTGAACAGAAACATCTGGATATCAGCATTTCCACCTGAGTTTAAGTATTAGTATGCATCAGTGTGGTCACAGGATGTAGGGATGATACGGTTTGACACTGTGTGCTCTTGGGATGGTTTGTAGATAAAATTGTATAGAAACGGTCCTTTTAATTTTATTGTGCTCTTGGAGAGAAGAGGCTGAAATAAGAGTGGACACTACGGTCTCTCTGGAAATACTTTATCTGTATGTATATTTCAATAGGAGACAGTTTCACTTATGTATAAAAACATTATGGCCCCCTAGCAAGGAAAATTTGGACCAGAGACAAGAGGAAAATTTAGTAAGATATTATGAAATAGATTACTGTGTCAGTGATATACATCTGACTTACCTAGGGCTTACCTTCAATAACTTCAAGGCCTGTAAAAATGTCGAACTGAAGTAACTACCTTTCATGAATGAACGGATGAAGTGACTGAGATGCTCCTGACTTATAATTGTTTTGGTTATGTGGGGAGTAAGGAAGACATCTCATTTCCTTTCACTGGAGAAGATTGTGGCATTCCCAACTTCCTAGTGCTGAGAAGACAATATAGGCCCCTAGCCTATAAACCTAATTAGAGACATATTCTGCTCCCCTATCAACTGCAACTGCGAGAGGCAATCTCATTAGTGTGTGGCCTGCTGAATGCAGACAATGTTTGTGCCTTCTCAAACTGTAATGCATTTCTGATGATAACATACTCCTAGCAATTACCATTTTCTCCATCATTTTTATGGATGTCTAGGGATTTGAAATATTAGCTCTTCTTTACATCTGTCACTGTTAAAAACATTTTAAAGAAATATAGAGTGTTAGCCTTTGGCTCATATGCAGCTGATGGCAAATTCTCTGTCACTATCTAGTCTGTCTGTGCTGGCAATACAAATGCTCCTACATTCATAAATACAGTGTAGGTGTGTGTAAAAGTTCTTCGGCATTCAGGATCGAATTCAAATGTTGTGAACTTCCCACTACAGTTAATTTTTGGATACCTGAGGTAGATATAAGGTCTTAGAATCACGGTGCACTTGTGACTGCTATTGAAAATTTGAAATTTATTTATAATTTTGATTTCAGAAATAACAGGTAACATTCACTAAAAGCACATGATTTCTTAAAAAACCCACCACCACAAGAACAACAAAAAACCCCCCAACTTTAAAACGACTAGAAAAATAATTGATTTTGTACACTTTTTAACTTTTCTTTAGTACTAACAGAGGTATTTTTTTAAATGGTACAACACTGTTGACACAGCAAGAATATATGCTTGCAAAATGAAAAAAAGGAGAAAATACAAATTCCTCTTCTACTAATAGCTATTCTAAGCTCTTCTCAGTTTGAAAATGATAAAAGAACTTTTTTTGCAACTGAGACAATAAATTCTTTTGTTTCTATTATTTGATTTAATGTGTTCTTTATTAAAGTGACAGAAAGTGGTATTTACAGAGCTAATTTAATTAGATAAGTCCTTCTTAGGGGATTAGAGAAATGCAAAAATTTGGGGATTTCAGAGGAAAAAAGAATATAAAATGTTATTAGTGTCATAAGTAATGCATAAACCAAATGCAATTTTATAATAAAATTGTATGTAATTGTAAGAGCCATATATAATTTCACTGCAAGCAACAAAAATCACAGTTTCTTCTTCTGAAGACTGTTTTCATAGTAGCAAAAGTCTGTTTCTCTGAACTCTGAATGGAGGACCAGCTTTGGTAATAAGATGTGCCCAGAGTTTCCTCCCTTATAGCATACAAGACTGCAGGTGTGCTAAATTTGCTCTGGCCTTTCTCCTATGGTGGAAACTTAGTAGTAGCTTAAGAGTTAGCCACTAAAACGTAAAATTAAAAATGCAAAAGATCAGAATTGATTTTTAACTGCTAATGTTTCCCTCTGATCTGATAATTTATTTTTAAATAAACACTTTTGAGACAAATACCCTTTACATTTCCAATGAAAACCTAGTGTATAATTTAAAATCTTGTTAATTTGACAATACTGCTGTTGGTTGCCAGTGATGATGAAAGCTATATTATCAATAGCAGTTCTGATCTCCTTAATTAAATCTGATTGTTTTATAAAATTAATTTTTATAGATTAATCAGGTTCATCAGCAGGCTTTTTATTGTATGGTGAACAGTCCACTTAAAAGTTGACTTCCTTCAGGTTTATTGTTTGGTTTTTTTTTTTTACTTAGGTGGAGACAGAGCTAACCTAAACTTAGCTGTGTAAAAGTAGGGTTTCTAGTCTGTATTTCTGGTCTAGCATCTCTGCATGGCAAACACAGAAAGATGGAAACCCTCAGGGGGTGAGTCACTCCATCTCTTTCCATTAATTGTAAGAAATGCTCAAGTATAGATGCTAAATTTTTACGTGGTTTAAATTTGATAAAATGATGCTGTCATTAGTGTTGGGCTCTCCATATTGATATTTTCTGCTTTTCCTACCTAGCCTGAATAAACACTGAGTAGAAAGTAACATGGTTTGCTTTATCTTTCCAGAACAGGCTGCTTCCCATGATGATTTCAGGGCAGTCAGAGCAGCTCCCAAGTTCAGTTTTCAAGCGTTCTTGTGATGCTGAGTCTTCTTTCAAATTTTGCCTCATCTGTTTTGGCTTGTGTAATGGAGCTGATGATATGTGCTGTGATGATTTACAGGCTATACTTTTCCTTTATTTCTGTATTTAGAATCAATGTGAATACAATTTAAAAAAAAAAAAAAAGATGCTCCAGGTTATTAAAATAATTTTAAACAACTCTATTGACTCAAAAAGAGCAAGATAGTGCCTAAGGATTCTGACTTTTTCACTAGATTTTTGATGGAAAAATAATACTAGGTTCAGGCAGATTTGCTTGAAAGTGCTGTTTATAAAAAGTAAGCTTTCTGCTTCACTGTTTCTCACAGTGTGTCGTAAGGCTTATTTTATACTGCTTTACCCATTGTGAAGCTTGTTAACAAGATAACCACACATTTTTTTAAGAAAATAAGCGATGACTGTATTAAAACACAGGACCAAACTTAATTTTAAGAAAAAGGGCTTTACTTTTCCCCCCATTCTTGGTTCAAAATGTTACCCAGCAGTGTATGGCTCTTACTGAATAAGGAACACATTCCACACTATGTTCACTCAGACCCCAAGAAGGGGAAGCTTTAGCGTTGCCTTATAATTAGTTTGAGAAGTGTTCTAATGAGCATGTGGTCTGAAATATCATTAGTAAGACCGAAGTTCTAAGAAAATATTTCTCTTGCTCTATAGCAGGGACAAGGCAATGCCCTGAAAAGGCACCTTGTCTCAAGCAGTTGGTGGGAGTTTGCTGAGTGCTGTCTGGTGGTTCTTCTGCCTCCTTTCTGGGATGCAGAGGGAGATCCCTGAAAGTAACACTGCCACCTTGGGCTCCAGTACTGTAAAAACTCAAGTAGGAAGTTCTGCCAACTGTTTCTAACACTGGAAATCTGCTTGTTACTTTAGGGTCAGGGAGACACAGCCCCTGATGTTTCTTAAACACAGAGATGTATCCCTTCTCACAGACAGTTAAACAACGTCTTATTAAAATGATATTTTCTTGCTCTTACTTTAATGGTTTCTTTTGGATGCTTTGTGGTGTCTTTAAGAAATTGCTTCTCACTGGATGCCTACAGAGAATTTCTAATAGTTGTTTCATTTCCAGTATCTTGTAATATAAGTGAGTCTTTTTTTGCTGATCCAAACCCCTATTTTTCTTTTTTTTTTCTCCTTGTAACACCTAGATAGCTTATTTGCCTTCAGTTTCCATGAATTGATGTTACAGCAAATGGTATGTGTATAGGCAGAGATTTGTAAGGTTCTGCTTTCTAAAGGTTTCACCACAGAAAAAAAAAATCTCTTCTTGAGGTGAATTGTCCAATATAATACTTTGGGTGATATATTTCTATGTTCATCCCATAGACTATAAAGAAAGAAAAAGCAATCTAGCATGCCGAGATTCCAGGATTATGTTGGGGGTTTTTTTATAGACTCTGAATTATGTCTCATGAAACTACTCCAATAGCTACATCTATTATATTTCTAATTATTAAAAAGATATGGGGGAAAGTAAGGATAAGCACCTTCCTCCTACCCTGTCAAAAAAACCCCCATAAGTATGACGAAGGTAGGAAGGGATGTACCACCTCAACTCCATGTTGAAGATGTTGAAGCATCAAATCAACTTCACTAACATAATTCCTCTAAATTTTGCATGCATATTATCTTAGCACTTGCTGTTTGCACTGATGTGGTTGTGATTTGTAGCTGTGAATGGTCAAGGACAAAAAATGAGCTGTCTGCAGGGCAAAGTAATTACAGGGGGCGGGATGCACCTGATGCAGTTGGGGAAAAGAAAGAAAATTTTAAAGGTCAGATATCTAATTAAAGATACTAATTGCCTCTAAAAAAGGGGGGGAAACCACCTTTCCTCTACATAGAAAAGCATTCTCTTCAACTGCTCTGGGAAAAAAGAACATAAATTAATTCCTTTCATAAAACAAGTATGGTTTTCAAATACTGTATATAAATGATCTTTGGAAATTGCCTCATCTTATTTAAAAGGGTATATGCATAGCTTCTGTATTTAGATAAATCATACTTATAATCTATATTCATGTTCTACAGAAATAAATAATACAATACACATAGTAGAAAAAACCTCCTTCACAATTCTTATGAAATCTATTCAATGGGTTGATTATGCCTAATTACATGCTTGTAAAGAAAGTGAGCTTCACCACTGTAGCTAGTGTGATACAATAAGAATGTGTATCAGAAATGGGAGATCTTAAATCTCTTTTAAACAAATAATAATTATTAACAATGGAATAAGAAAGAGATAAGCATTTGTTGTTCTATATTTTAGGACAACTATGAGAAAAATTCTGAATTAGTAATGGAGAGTTTTAGCTGATGGCTTGCAAAGCATTCACTGGGGAGTTAATAAACCATTAACGCCATGTTCCTTTTTTCATATGCTGGTCATTTCACTTGAGTGCCTGAGACAGTCTGTCCTGATGTCACTTAAATAAGCCATATGTTTTATTCATTCTCTTAAAGAACAGATATTACAGTTACTCTCATATGGAAAAAAGAGTAGTGGAGCGGTGACATTTAAACAGTTTTTTACAATGATGGAGATGTTTAGTCACATTTATGTGATTACGCAGAAACTACAAAACATCCATCCTATAGCTTGAGACAAGTTATATTCATGTGTGGAATAGCAAGTTGCAGCTGTCATTTTAATTGGCTTCACTTACCATATTTATAGGCGATCATTGCAGAACTGTTTTTTATTTTTACTATTTTGGAAGAGATTGATCTATGGTTATGGCTGTTGACTTTACCAAATGGAAGAATTAGTTTTCTGCCCAAACATCTCAGTATAATCTAGCACATGCATGTTACCTCAAATTTAATATTTCATCCACTTCTTCAGAAAATGATTAGCTATATTATAAATACAAGAACTAATCCTCTCTCCTTTGAAAAGCTGCTGTAAACTGGCTTTCATCATGGCTTTGCTTTGTGGATAAAGGGAAAAGCATGTTCCTCAATGCTGTCTGCAGCAAGGAAATCTGCTCTGTAGTTCCTATTATTCTCCAGGAGCTTCTGTACCCCTTACTGTGACCTCAGGTCAGCCAGGAATGCTTACATCTAGTTTCAGCAATTGTGTGCTTAAGATTAAATTCAGCAAGACTTGTACATGTACTTAACTTCAGTGCTTGCTTGCCATTATTGGGAAGAGTGGTTTACTCAGTTGGGATTACAGGAAGGAAAAACAGATTATCCTGGTGAGGTGGATATCCATGGGTGCCTATGTCTGCACCAACATCAAAGAGATCTCTTTTTTTCAGCTCAGAAACACTCAGATCAAAACTGCAATGCTTCCTTTCCAATGATGTGGTTAGCAGAGGAAAGAAAGCAGCTCTTCCCTCTCTCTAAAGACAGCTCTTATCACTCCACATCCTCTCTGTTCCATCAGGACAAGGGAGGGTGCCTTTCTCCCCCTACTCGTTTCCCTCCATAGAGTGGCTGGCATTAAGAAATGATCTTTCCCATATTGCCACGTGCCTTCTTCCCCTTGTTGTTGCCAAAGACAAGTGGGGAGGGAAGGGTTACAGCTGTGGAAGGAAGGCTGTAGTGACCCATTGGTCCTGCTGTACAAATTACCATTATTTTTGTTCTTTTCTCAGAAAATGTCGGGTCCCGATAGTGTAACTGGCCCTTCTCTCCAGCATCACAACTTTCCAGATGCTCACTCAGTGCTTGTCCATTTCTGTGCTTCACATTTGTAGGATAAAGCCTACTCCTTCATTTATTAACACAGAATTCAAATTATCATCAGCCAGCCTGCTTTGACTTACAGTCTAATGCTGCTCCAGCTCAACTGCCACATTTTCCCTTGGGATCCACCTGAGATACTGCTTTAGTCGGCTCCCTGCAGGGCATGGGAGACCATAACCATATAGATTTCTGACACAGTATTTCATTAAAGGCTTCAAAAGAAAGTGAGGTATAAGGCATGCAGGACAGATGAAGAATCGGGATGGAAGCTTATGGTCACTTTTTATGATAGACACAGGCCTCTGATTCCTTTAAGGATCTGTGCTGATCATATGTAAGTAAGGTCTGTAAAAGGGAATTAACATTCAGTTGACAAAAGTTTATATGTGATACAGCATCATATACTGTGAGGTATTGCTGTTAATTTATGTTCTTTTTATTTACTGTTGGTGTAAGTGGAAATCTGAATGCATCCAAGTGTATTCTTACTAGGCAATAATATTAGCCTTTCTAACTTGTAAATGTCCTTTATCAGTATTAATTCGATTGAAGCCTGAAAAAGCCTCATATTCTCTAACTAGAGAGTTTATGCATCAGAATTCAAATGGAAGTTATAGTCCATGTTTTGATGGACAGTTATTCAGAAACGATACCCAATCTAACATTTTCCTGCTGGATCACACTGTATTACTACACACAGAACTCAGGAGCAAATAGTCCTTTAGTTTTGCAGTGCTGCAAGAAATAGGTTTGAATTCTGGACAAGCTGGCACCAGAAACTTGGAAGGAATTCAGAAAAATCCATCAATGATGATTAGAGGTTTAGATTTCATGAAGACATATTAAAAACTAATTATATAGAATTTGTCTAAAAGATGAAATAACAATATGCTAGTGCAGAATTATTCTCACAGGAGAAGGCTAATGCAGAAGAGAGGATCAATTTCCTCAAAAAAAAACCCAAACCCAAACCAAAAAACTAAACCCTGTGTACTAGGCCATTGCTTTGCTAGTCTACAGAAATTGCTTGCTAGATGACAGTATGATTTGTAGCAAGCAGTGTCCTCATCTACATTACTTTGTATGATCAACTTAATGTTACTTAATTTATAGTTGTACTCTCATGCCAATTGCTATTTCACACTTCTCTCACAAATTCTGAGTGAAGTTAATGGTAGATTAGCCAGTCAGTGTGCACTGTGATGGCCCACTGCATTTCAGAAGCCTCAGATGACTAGACACTCAATTTAGCAGAGTTTTAAAGCAATCAGTTGGAAAGTGGAAGTTGGAGTCCCTCAAACCTTGCAGCTCTTGATCAGGAAAAAAAAAAAAAAAAAGAAAAAAAAATAATTACTCTGTGCAGTTGCTAAACACTTCCAGCATAATAGGGCTTGATTTTGATTAGGTGCCTAAAACCTCAGATAGAAGTATTGAGTGTTTGTGCTGAGTTTTATTGGTGGATTAGCCCAAGTACATAGGATCTTGAAAATCATAGTGTAATCACAAGCTCAGAAAATAACAGAAAAGTGTTCAATTTTGACAGAAAGAGCCTACAGAGAATAGATTGAAGGTCCTATAGGTTTTGCTTTTACAAACCAAGGTCCCCAGTGACATCCTGTACTCTCAGTCTAGGGCTCTTCCAACCTGCAATTAAAGTGCACGATGGAGGGGTTCTCCATCTGTATTTCAAAATATACCTGTGGCCTCAATCATCACATAAGTAGCTTTTTCTATCCTACTTAATCAAAACTGAAGTCCATGAGTTTGTTTTAATTTCTAAGAAGTTTTTTGTTTTGTTTTCAGTGTGGATGGGTTGCAGTTGTAGTATCTCAGAACTGTGGAAAAACTTGTACGGTTCTGCCTGTGCAAAAGCTCATTCCATTTTCATGCATATATATATCCACTTCCCAAGGGATAACTCTTTTAAATATTTATATTACAGTGTTGATCACAAGCCCTAGTCAGGATCAGGGACCTGGGTTGTTTGTTTTTTTCTCTTTTTAAGAAGGTGGTCTCAGCAAATGTAGCAAATGAAAGATGGGTAATAAAAATGGATAATTAGCCCAGGTGTCTTTGCTGAGGCAAGACTTGGCAAAAATAAAAAGTCTTAGTTAGGTTTGGAAAGGTAGTGTTTTACAGTATTGGTAACAGCTGCTATTGAAAATGAAGACAGCACATCTTTGTGTGCAGTAAGAAAGATTTACAACTTTCCTCTCTGGGTTATATTACATCCAGCTATCCTCCAATGGTCATATTAGGAATGTGTATCTTCATTTCTTCTTTTTAAACTTGTTAAATGTGAAGCATATTCTGTAAGAAACTGATAATCAAACAGCATGGGGAAGTGCTAAATCTAAACATTGAACTTGATGATACAACAAAAAGTTATTTAAGAAGGGAAAAATACAATGAGTAAAGAGCACAGTGATAAACTTCCTAGCTGTTTTACAGGTATTATCAGAATCATATTAGAAGCAGCCTAACTACACACCAAATTTCCTCTTGAGCACTGCGTATATGCCCATGAAAACAGGCATGACTGCAAAACAAAAGCCAATGAAGAGCTACAAAGGGAGCACAGAACAATCCAGTTTTTACTAGTTAAGTGAGTTAAAGCATGAAAGAGGGAGCAGAAACTACAATAAGGTGAAAGACATGCATGAAATAGCAAAGAATATTTCAGAATGCTAACAGTGATGAGTGGGCTAAATGTTTGAATATTTCAAGCAACAAAAGAAATAACCTTTAAAAATCCTCCTGTTTAACATGGTTTGCTGTAATTTTTTAATCTGACCAAGATAATCCACTCAGCAAGTGCTCACCAAATTGCAGTTAAAATAATGTCAAAGACCATTTAAATAAAAAGCTTGAGTCATGATGTTTTTAACACTTTTTGCTATAGAACTGTGGTGAGATACTTTGAATTTTTGATTTTCTGGCTGTCATGATAGTCACTTATGTCACCGGTATTTGTTATTTTTTTACTCAAATTATATAGGGCTTCAGAAAGAGAGTTTGTTACAAGCTCTGGAAACTATTTTGGAAATATATAATTATACAAAAGCAGCATCCAGTGATTTGAAGTATCATTGTTCAAGAAAGATGAATCAAAAATCATAAATCACACTTAAAAACTTGTTTCCTTTTGCCCTCATATTTTTTCAAAGAGAAACACACTCTACCAAGCCAAACAATCCAGTTGCACTGACTAAACACCTGATTAAAACCTTAATATCTAATTCACCTTGTGAGAGAGGGAGAAACTAACGAATAAGTCTGGTTTCTAAGTCTTTAGATCTCCAGATCAATGCTTAGCTGTCAATGTGAGCTGCATCTTAAATAGAGAGGGAGGACTTGATTTATCTACAGTCTCTGCTTTGTGTGATAAAAGAGATCATCTGACCTAGCTAGAATGTGTTCCTGAGCCACAGAAGATGAATATTGTTTTAATGGCCATCAGATTTAAAAATGTAATACAAGTCATGTGAAAGGCACTATAGAGTCTGCTGTAAGTAAGCTCTCAATACTGTTACATTGGCTGGCTTTACTTAAAAAAGAAGAGAATACTGGGAAGCTAAGGTCACAACAACATCGAGGGAATTTACAAGTCCAACAACTGATCATGGAGATCCTAACTACAGCATTTAAAGTTTTAGCTGGAAGCCAGGCTAATGAAAGGGCTGTTCTTCAGAGGTTTAAAACACTAAGTAGCAGGAATGCAAGGTGGAAGTTTTGTGCAGTGCCTGTTGTGTCCTTTGGAAAAGTCACTACATGGACTTTAGGATAAAATCATTTAGCTTTATATGTGTTATATTTTTAAAACTTGAAGATTTCCATAACCTTTCCTCTGACCATCTCTATGGACAATAATCTCTTGTGTGGGAATATGGGCACAGGGAAGTTCCTGACTTTTCCTCTGCACCATGTTTTTGCTGCCTTGTTCTTCTAGGGAGATGCCTTCTCACCCTTCTTTCAGGACTGACAGCAGATTCTTTAAAGAAAGATGTGTGGAGGTGTTGTGCCTCTCAGCCACTTTCAGCACTCACGGACCTTTAAGTATACCATCCTTGGGTCAGTCTTTCTTTTGGATCAAATTCATTTACCAGAGGTACAGTCCTTAAACATAGGGACCCCAATACAAATGGGTTTCATGTGTTTGAGTTGGCATAGGTAGTGACATGTGCTTTATATTTGTGCTTCTTAGCCTATATTTTACCTTAGCTGATTCAGAATTGCTTGTATTTCACTGCAATACATAGTGGGGCATGGTACTTTCACATGCCTTGGTCATTAAAGAACTTCAGTGATAGGATGTGCTTAACAGGCATGGAGATAATGCTTAGATCTGTTAGAACTCTTCAACTTATGATTAATTTTAAATACTTGCTCCCTCTGAAGAATTAATTTTTTTATCATGTACCCACTGTATTTTACTTTCACTATTCCCTTTTTTGACCTCTGCTGTATATTGGTAACTCCGTATTTATATTTTTCTGCCCTTTATTTTCTCTCTTTGCTTATTCTGTCCCCTTATATTTAAAGAAGAAAACAATTCCAGCAACTCAGAGCATAACAGTAGACACCATATTTGAATGTTTAAAATGTGACAGAACTTCTGGGAACTGGTTTAGTTTTAGCTCCCTCCTCCATTCATTAATTTGTATTAGAAAACTTAATTTGGTAGTCTTTTCTTTTCCCTTTCTTTTTATATCTGTCCCAACAACTGCCATGGTTTACCATCATGATGGGTCCTTCTCCTCATCAGGCATGGACTGATGGTCAGTGGTTACCACATTCACTTTCTTCCACTGCAAAAGTTTGGACAGTCTCTCACTACTGCCTAGTACCTTAATGTGAAAGACAGGACATAATCTATGTGATATTTTTGTCAGTACTGTTGGTTAGACCTGATTTAAGACTACAAATCAACAGTGCTGAATGTTGTAGCAGCAGCAAACAATGTGGGATACTTGAAAAATCAAGAGTAGTAAGCTATTTTTTGGGGTTGTATATCTTCAGCTGTAATGTAGAAATTAAGTAGTGGATGATTCTCTTCAACTGTGGCTTTAGATTATAGATGTGGCTGTGGAGAAACCGTCCCTCCAAAACATGAATAACTGGAATAAAATGCTCTCTCCCTCTGAGCCCATTATTCTAACATAAAAAAAATCTCAGTGAGGCAGCATTGCTGTAATGTCTTTCCTTTTATGAAGAGTGCATTGATTAATCCATAAATGTATAACTTAATTTTCGGGATGTCAGCTGTATATGTCTTCCTAGCTTTACTTCTCTTCTCTTTGAGTGACAATTTACACCTTGACAGGTTGAGACATTTTTATTGAATTAAACTCATTTACAACATTATGGTGATGTAACATTCAAGTACAAACCTCTGGGCAGAGAGGTGTTCTGCTTTGTTTTGCCAGTGTCTGCATTTTATATTCTACAGTGAGCGCTCAGCCAGGCTGCCCGCTTTCCATTTCCTAACAAAGAATTTAGTGTTTGTATTGCACAAAGTATTTTTGACATCTTATCTACAGGCAGTATCAACCAATATAAATGAAACAAGGGGGGAGAAAAAAATAAGAGGTGGCTCTTCAGACAGATCAGGTACTGGAAGTGTAGTCGCTTGTATGACCTTTCCACATACTCCAAAGGTCCTGTGCAGGTACAAGTAGGTGGCCATGTACTCAAGTGATGACAAAGCAGAGGTGAGAAAGAACTTTGTTGGCCAGAAATATTTATTTTTCTCTGGAATAATTTTTTCTTATTAAAGTTGGTGAGCCTGATGGATCTCATTCTCCTAACAGTTCAGTGGGGGCCGAAGAAGACTACTTGGGATTATGGCAGAATGCATTTTAGCTGCACCCATAAAGCCAGCTGAAGTGAGGTTTTGTTATCTGCAATTTTCAGTTTGTTCTTCAGAACAGTACTTGGATAAGTGCAGAACCACACAAAATCTTGAAAACTTTAAATAACAGAGGGAACTTAGCTGATAGAGTTTTAATGAACAGACATTGATCTAATAAATATCACTTAGAACACCTGCTGATTTTCTGTCTAAGACCAAATAAATGCCTAAGTTCTATGTTTTTCTTATTAAAATTATTTCTTATGAAAATATATAGTCATATCCTGTATCAAAGTAGATACATATATACATATGAGGAAATGAAGTTATACATACTTTGTGCTTTCCCAGTTACTATGATGAATGTGGATAAACCTAAAATAACTGATTCACAGTGAAAAATATTAACCTAGGTAATGTGGTCATAACATCTTTTCATACAGTGATCCACAAATTCACCTTCCAGGTTAGAGTCAAATTGGGTTTTGCAGGAGAGTCCATACAGAAGGCAGAAGTCAAATCTGAGACTGAGAGTTGTGAGTTACTTTGAAAGATCTGTGATCAAAAAAAATAGGTACCAAGGCTCAAGACAAGCAGAGCCAAGAGCAGGAATGGCATTCTACCCTATAGATACTGTATAGGGCTTCTAAACAGAAGAAGGACATAGAGGGAACCATAGCACCGAAAAGTAGATAAAACTCATGTAATTTCCCAAGTTGCTTCCTTCATACAATGTAGTTTGAGTCTTATCGAGACTGAACAGTTTTTTCTTCCAGCCTCTAATGTAGCTAGCAAATCACTGTCCCACACTCGTCATAGCTTTTGCAATTCTCATCTTGTGTGCCTAGACTCTTACTGAATGATCTTATTGAATAAATACCTACCCCTTCTGCAGAGCATCAGCAATGAAAATACAGGTTGAAAATTTCAAGTCTAAATATGGGTTTTAACCCATTGTAATAATTGATTTTCTCTTTTTTTTTTTAAATGGAATGTGTGAAGATATATCTTCAAGATAGATTAAGCAAAGGTTACAAGCAAACAAAAATGGCTTTTGTATTTTCTTTTATGTAAGTTATTCCTGGTTAGTGTTCTCTGGCCTATTATTGATGTTCGTATTTCATTCCTGTTGTTCTTTTGAGTACTGTAAAATACAAAGTGATACACATTTTCACTCTAAAATGTGTGGCAGTGCTAGAAACATGAAATTTACTGTGTACCAGTCACTAACCAGTAGTATTGATTGAACTGGGGGGAATTATCACTTAATTTATAGATGCAAATGCTGTAGTTTGACCTGATGACTATAAAATTCTGAGTCAAGTGTCAGACATATTACTAATGAGATAAAATGCCCCACAGGAAGACTTTGATGATAGTCACAATTTAATATGCTCTTGCAAATGAATTCTTAGACTGTGGAGTAATTAACTTGTCAATGTATAAGCCCTTACGTTTACTGCTTAGAGTATTATCTGGAATTATGAAATAAAAATCTGTTATTGTAGGGCAGGAATTCTGCATATTGGAAGTTTTGCCTGGGTGGATTCAACATCTTCATCTTATGTTTTTGAAGTACAACATTGTAGGGCCACAAACGAATTCAACATCTCAAGAGTAACCTCAGATTTTAAAAAAGGAATAGCATGCTAGGAAATTTAGTAGCAAATAACTTCCTTTCTTCTTATTCTCATTTAAGGTGTCTTAACCAGACAGATAGGAACAACTCAGAAACTATGCTGATCTTTTTTTCTGTCTTTCAGGGACATCTCCATTAAATAATGATAATTTCCCTGTATATTAAATATGCCTATAATATGCAATACTTTGTTATATACTAAGATTTTAAAAAATCTAAACAGTTGGTAATAAATTAAATATACATGTACTGTATAATGGTCTCTGTAACGTAACATGTATGTTCCTCTTTACACAAGTTTGAGAAACTCAGTTTCTACCTGAAGATGTTGTCATATTTAAATGAAATGCAATATATTTTTCCATACACAGTTGGATTTAATTCTGTAAACAATATTTAATTATGAAAGCATTTTCACCAGCTTACTAGTGTCTCAATTTTCTCTCGCCCTCTTGGTTTGTGTTCCTCCCT
The DNA here is from genome assembly GCF_047716275.1 of Strix uralensis. NCBI lineage: Eukaryota > Metazoa > Chordata > Aves > Strigiformes > Strigidae > Strix > Strix uralensis. The sequence continues at coordinate 43,993,949 of NC_133976.1, forward strand.
CCGACGCCTCCTCCCCCAAATTGTAAAAATAAATAAAGGATGAGCTCATGGTGTTTTCTGGTGTTTTCTATAGAAAGTTAAGCTTCGCTGACATTGAGTGATTTCTTTTACAGCTCACATGCACTTTGAATTTAAAATTTAATCTGTTCAAATCAGCTTGCATTACCAGGGAATTGTGCTTAGCATGTTCCATGAATGATTCAGTAGATCTTAATAGCTACCTTAGTAATTTCTTATGAATCATTGAAAGAGATCACATTAGTAAACATTAGTGGTAAGTACTAAGCACATTTTTCAAGAAATTGTATTTCTTGAGTATTGTTGATTCCAAAATCTTTTGTGTGGGTGTCATGAAGAATTGTATGTTACATCTTAGACTTAGTGTGTTTGAAGAAAAGGCTACTTGGTCTGTTTTTTTTTTTTTAAACTCTCTACAACAGATATGAACAGTGAGCCAGCACAACTACCATGGCACAATCCAATGTGGTTGCCAGCTCACACAGAGAGCTATACTCCATGGACCAATCATAAAAGAGATATAAATGTACCTCTGGCTTCCACATAAAGCCTTTCTTATATTGTGTTCACTTATCACATACGCTACTTCTGAATTTCTAGGAAAACAAATAGTGTTATTAGCAATTGGAGGGATCAAAATAGCTCATGGAAGTAATAATTATTAAGGGAGGTTGATGTTTTGTAAACTTTATGTCCCAAGGACTTAGAAGTAGCTCTTAATTCAGCAGTAAGAAAGTGGAGTTCTTTTTCTTAATTATAGTTCCCTTGAGTATTTAAATTATGAATGACGAATGGCGTTGTTCCTTGAAAGGTGGTAAAACTTATTTAAATTCAGTTCCATCAATAAAGAAAAAGAATAAATATCTTCACATCCAAAAGCTTCATTAAACTGTATAGTTGCAGTTATCCTCTCTTACTTGTACTTACAGTCTTCCCTATTATTTTGAATTTATAAAAATCCTAATACAGGAAACTTTTAAAAGTTGTTTTTATTTAAGAAAGGTATATGCTGCTATGAAAGAATCTGTAGGCTTAATATCATCTAGTATTTTGATGTTTTCAGTGAACTGTTTCAAGTGTGATTGTTATTTTAACATCATCATTATTATTATTAATGTAGGTGAATACATAGGCCATAAAGGTACAAGAACAAAGAGTGGATAATTATAAATTTAAACTTAAGAGTGTCAGTGTAACTACTTACTTATCATTTGCACATTTTTTACTCAGAATAATTGCAATATAAATTAAGTAAATAAACAAGGCACGTTTGTAGTGTGAGAAGGAGGGACAGTAATCCCTAACCCCTCAGCTGAGGAAGGAGCTCAGTAGGGGAGCTGCTGAGCACTTGGAATTACGTGTGGTCAGCAGTGGGCAGGATTGGAAGATTGCTGCAGAGCACATTTGAACCTGTCTCTACATAGCAACAATAGGTACAAATATATATAGTTATTTTTGTAGATGCATAAATATCCATCATTCATAACAATCCTATTGTTCTTTTAATTCAATAACATCCCAGAATTCGATGGGAACAAGGTGTGCAGAAACAGGTGCATAAATGATTCCGACAGATACACATCTCTGGTATACAACAACCTGCAGAAATACAAAGAGGAAAGAAAATCTGGCAAGCAGTTCTGAATTTCCAAAGAAACATCAGGGAGAACATATATATATGTTGTGAGGTGTCATTCCCTCCTTCTCTCTGTGGAAAGTTATTCTGTGGGTAGAGACTGCACAGTTTTGTGGTTGTCCTGTTCCACAGGACTCTAACCAAATTTTTGCTTGTATAAAAGTACTGGTTTTATCCTTGTCATAATGCCTGTGTTTTAGGGTTTGTTAATGGGACTACATCCTGGTAATAACTACTGTGCTATGGTTTATGGTTTGGAAGATCTTGCTCTAATGCATGACAATGCATTAACTCCTAAGAGTACACATAAGCAAGGTGAATTAAGGTGGGAAAAAAAGGCATAATTCTCAAACTTCCTAAAGTTTTGAGTGTTTGGCTTTGTAACTACAGTATTTTTTATTACTTTAGCCTTTGTCATGTCATATTATGAATAACCTAAACCAAAAAATCTTCCTTGAAAATGCTTTGAAGCTGTTAGAAGACACTTCTGCATGTCAGGCATGAACTTTCTTCATGAATGGGAGCTCAAAGTAAATGAAAAGAATCAAATTTGGCCTTAATTTTGAAATGCAAATAGCAATTTGAGTAAAATGAACCATGTGTCAGTTGACATTCAAGCAAGTCAGTCCTATTCTAAAACAGATCCTTTGTGCTTAGCTTGAGAACAGGTGCTATATTTCATCTCTATTCAGTAATTTCCTAATTTTTTAGTTCCATCATAATTCCAGTATTAATAAAAATGACATGCTTTTCAAGTAAAATTTATCATGTGGCTATATAAACAGGAATATATTTAACTTTTTCTTTGGAAAGCTTATGCTGGAGATCGTTGATTTATATAAGCATAATAAAGGTTAATGTAAGCAGCAACAAGATTTATCTCTGACCATAAGGAGTCATCACTTTTTTAAATAACACAATATACACCCATATTGTTGACATAGTAATCAATCAAAGACTTAGCAAGGGCTGGATTGGAAGGAAGCACTGCATTGGAGTGCAAAATTTGTACTTTTGGAGGAATATACATGAAAGTATATAGATACAAAAAAACGTATGACCAGATCTTTTGTCTTCTGTTCCTATTTCCTTAAACATTGCAAGAGTGTTTCTGTATAGAAGAGTACAAATTATGAGTGTTTTGGTATGGAGGCTGTAACAACGAAAAAGAGTGTATCATTTGTTTTAGTGGAACAAAACTGATCTCAGTTGAATTATATTTCCTATAGGTTTTTCAAAAAATAAGTCAATCCTGAAATGAAAATCCCCTTTCAAAACAAAAGATTGAAACAATTTGTTTAGAAAATTGCTTCTAAAAAGTCCAAAAAGCTATCCCAGGATTTTCATCCAGCCAGAATTCTTTGCCAAATCTGGCTTGAAACTGTGGGTAATTTGGCCCTGTCCAAAAAGGGCATTTTTAGTCAAACTTACTCTCTGCCAATAAACTGTTTCCAGCTCTGTCATTGTATTCCGGCTGTTAGCAGAATGAAGACCTTTAAGGCCAAGAAAAATGTGTCCTTCTGTATTCTTCTAGGTCACTTAAAACATGTGGGGCACCACAGCCTGCAAAAATAACTTAATAATGTTTTTTAAAGAACGGTTACAGTTAGTTTTGATTACTGTATATAAAACAAATCAGAAGTAGTGCCAAGTGAGAGCTTATACACACACAAACCTTTTCAGGCATGTTTCAGGCATGGAAAACATGAAAGATAAAGGAGAATTTGGGGCATTTTAAAACCATATTAATTTGCAGAACAGATGCAGGGGCTGTTTGGTTTTATTGAAGACGTTTCATCTACAATAAAAGAGCTGATTTTTCAAATTACATTTTTTGCAGGTAATTAGCCTCTGATATTTCTATAGCTCATGTTGATATTTTGGAAATATTTTGAAATAATTCAGCATTTCTTGTTTTCAAAGTGCTAAGTGTAGGGGGTTTTTTCTGCATCTATTTCACAATAATAATTTACATGTGTTACATTATCAGCATATAAATTCTGATTCATCTAATTGGGATGATTACAAACAATGTAGAATTAAATGCACCTGCTCATCTTTCTCTCTCACACTCCACTGCATGTGTGCTCATCAGTTTGCACATTGTTATCATTCTTGTCCATAATATCAAGAGTAACCAGTACCTTAAACTGCTCCTAAAATTTCAGTGCAGACTGCCATGTAGTATGCTATGAGAAGAGACTAACAGTGCTACAGCCTTCCTATCGTGATGATTGAAATGTTGTAGTAGTAGGAATCGAACAGATGGGTTATGTGCGATGCTTGTTTGTTGTTACCCTGGCCTGTTACCCAAATACTTCATTACAGCCAGTGTGGCTCCTGCACTGCTTGGAGGCAAGTTGGAATCATGCCCCACTCTGTGGGACAAATACAGCACCCACACTTGGGGTATTTGTCAGACTGTAGCGTGCCAGAGAAGCACGGTGGATGTTTAACTGTACAGACCACATGTCATCAGAGCGTTTCTGTGTGTATCTGTTTTTTTTAAATTGAGTAGAATAAGAGTCTTTCCGCCCACTGATGCCTTGAGTCATAATCCCTTCATCTTCAAGCTCCTGGTGACATGGGGAGAGCCTGGGTTGCCCCGAGGACAAGTGATGTAGGAGTAGCTCCTCCTTGTGGGGTCTGCTGTTCTTTGGTGGTGGGTGCATAAATCACACAATGCTGGCATCCAGAACGTGTCTTTAATATTTTTATCTTGCATTTTTTATCATCTAGCCTGTGTTTTGACTAGGCCTGTGCTTCCCCTTTTCAGTGATAGCTTGCGGATTAGTGTAGCAAGAGCAGCAGCATGTGATATTTCAGTTAATTTCTTTCTTTTAGAGAGGAGCATACACAGCTATCAGTCTGAGCTGCAGTTTGGTGGAAAATGTTACAGAGTCTGACCTTGGAAAGTATATTCTCACATGTTGTGTCTGAGATTGATGTTACTTAGACGTAATGAGCTGTGTGCTGCATTTTCAAAGGAATAACTCTCATTGTAGACATTTACTTAAAAAATATTACATGTCATTCCTTTTCCAGCTCACAAGAATTTAGAAATAGGAGGTGTAAGGCTCAGAGAACTGTAATTTAACTACAGTTGTGATTGTCACCTCTTTCCTTCTTGTTGGGAGGAACACCAAGCTGTTAGCAACTGAAAATTAATTATTATCTTGCCAACTGTTTATCGTGTATGAAATGTTAGCAATTGTGCTTCAGTTCTCAGTGGTCAGGTATCCCCACGACACATACAATGTCTTTAGTTGGTAAAAATTTTCAATATAATTTGGACTTTCAGAGAGGAGAAGACATAGGGAAAGATCTGTCCTAGGCAAAAAATTATGGGTTTCCGTTCATCACAGAAGCTACAAAATGCTGTTAAGGAATACTAAGCCATTGTTCCCTTTTGATCTCTTTGAACTGATCAGTGAAGAGCTTCTTAGTTTTCATAATTTCTTAAACAATTTTAATTATATTTCTTGACTATTCCTATTTATTCAATTTTTTTTTTTTTTGCTTGCAACACTAGATGTTTATGAAATGTCAGTTCCCCAGAAGATGCTACACTACTTTGTTGCTGGGCTAATTATTTAGAGTCATGTTGAAAATAAGGAGTCTTACTTATTAAAAATATATGAGATTTATCATTGACTTCTGTTTGCTGAGCAAAGAGATCATATCATTGTATTTTTCACCAAGGAAAACACATGCTTTATTCAAACTTGACTTCTATTAGCCTGTAGCAGCTAAGAAACATCAAAAGCTCTGTTCTTGAAACTGGAAAAGTTGTTTCTTTAAAAATAGTTTTATGTAGGTCTGAAAGAATATTCAGAAGCAAAAAGAATGAGAAAAAAAAAGATTCAGACAATTATTTTTAGGCCTCCACTTCAAAAACCCTTAGGCTTAAACAAATCTAATGTGTTTTATTCTTTCATCACCTGTACCCACAAGTTTTTCCATTTTATAAATAGATTCAGAGGTGAGCTTCTACAGAGTAGCACATAATTTCTGATTTCAAGCCCTGTTAAGAATTACGAATTTTGTATTCTGATACATAAAAGTAGATCTTTGAAGAGTCTTGATGAAGACTGTATTAGAAACCTAACTCATAATCTGATCTATGTAAATTCATGGATTAAAGAGCAATTTTGCTCTGCTGAAGGACAACAGGCTCAGTAGGGTACATTAAACTGGAATAATTGGATTAGTGTAAATAGAGGCCATAAACTACATTAGCTGAAAAAAGGTAAAAAAACCTGTTTCTTAGTACTGACTAGTTAGATATTTTTTTCCTTAAGGATAATTTTGCTTAAGTTAATATAGGCTAAGAAACATTGGCAAATCTGTTCATTTATTAGAGAGTCTGATACTTAGATACACAGTCAGAAGGTCAGGATTCAAAAGTGCTTTTGAAAGGTTCTAAACTACAGAAAGAGGGGCTTCATCCTGTGTTTCCAATTGTGAGTATGGACAGGTGGTACAGAGACTCAAGTGGGATTTCAGAATTATGAAGCCTGATCACACAAGGGCATTAAAAACTCAATTAATGTCATGAGTCATGGTTGGACAATTCAGTTACAGTCTGTGACCTTCCCTTCTTAATTTCATCAGTTACTTCCGCCCACGTTAGCAGAGTCTACATCTCCAGCTATTAAAGAATAGTTATGTTTCCATTTTAAGGGGAAGAAAATTGTGACACATTTCCCGTTTTGACAGATTCCATAAGATTTTGTGTCTATTTTTACAGAGCCAGCTGCATAAATTATTACAGATAATATTTATACTTACATATCCTTGAAAGTCAGTGAATTTATAATTTGAATGAAATTTCAGGGTTTTTTTTCTTAACACTCTCTGTTTTTCATTATGCTTTCATAAATGTTACAGAGTCCTGAAAATGCATATCAGGTTTCATTATAATGAAAATAATTATAATGTCAAATATTTTTTACATAATTAAATGCTGCTTTGATACCAAGAAGGTACATGATGAATTGTGACTTGTACTGAAAGCAGTTCTATTTTAAGAAAATACAAGAGAAATGGTTTCCATTGTTTGAAACAAATTTTAGGTTTGTGTTTCAGCTTTGCATGATAATCACTTTGAGATTCTTACTTCAGTACTTTACATAATTAAGAATTATATATGAGGATATGTTAACTTTTCTTAAATATTATCAGTATTTTTCAGAGGTCCTTTCTGCATTTGTGTAATTTCACTGTATTGCATGTGATACATGCCACCTTCTGGATGTCGTCAGAATTGCCAGTTGTTTAAAATAATTGGAAAGTGGTTTTGTCCTCCATCTATCTGTTACAGAAATTAATACAGCTGATATCCACACACAGGTTAATGTATCAGAGGAAGCAGTCCACATTTCTCAGACACTTTAGTTGTGTACAATGGTTTTAGTCTGAGGTCTGGTTAAGGCTTAAGCAGTGTTTCTGTGTCCTGCATCATTCTAACAAATTCTTTATTGCTCTAAAATTGTTATTCATTTTGACCAGGCAGTGAAAAGCAACATTGGAAATAAAAGCAATAAGCTATTAAAAAAAAAAAAGTTGAGAAACATACACAGGTGGGAGAAACTTTTCAGGTGAGAGAAACATAGCCATGTTACAAAAAAATTGGAGATGTCTGGTGAAATCTTTTCAAAGTTAGGTAAGTGCAAGCACTTAAAAATTCTGGAAAGAAGTCTCACATTTTATGTGAAGCTGGTGGTAAAAAGAGAAGTGGGGTTTGATTTATTGAGTCTAAAAATGAGTTAGAGTGCCTTGTCAAGGCGCTATAATTTCAGTGCTCCTTAGTCCCTGTCACAATTCAGTCTCTCTTCTACCTGTATTAATTTGCAATTAATTTGCAAATACCTTTTGCCAAATAGAAATATGCCCAGGCTTGTACACTGCCCTTCACTTCACAGTCCTCTGTTGGCACTGAACAAGTCTTGCTACTCTTGTTCTACCCCTCCATCTCATACCTATAAAATGACTACACGCTGCCTTGTTGGCTTAAAATGACAAACAGGAATGATTTCTTATGTGAGAGAATACTTGGACTTGGTTTTGAAGTTAAGCTGCTACCTAATTATGGCTTGCAGTTCAGAAAATTAAAATTCTAGTTTTCCTAGTCCATTGGACTCCATCACTATTTCAGTTGATGTAAATGAGATCTCTTGCTACTTCAGTTTTTTGCTTATTTTCATCTGTTGTTATTAACAGGCTTAATTTCGTCTTTTGTCTGTTTTCCATTATGAGCGGTTCTCTTTAATAAGATTTTAGTTCAAAATAGGATTTCAGATTTTATAAATGAATTATATTCAAGCTTAAAGATAATTGGAAGATGAGCTTCTTCAGGTCTGATGGCTAGTGATGAGGCAGTCTGGAGGTTATAGCAAAGTTTGCAACTTGACATGACACAGCAGAAATTTCAAGCAGAAATGCATGAAAATGATGTCAAATCTCAAAGCTGTCCCTTCAGATATTCTGTCTCCAACTGCTGTTTCTCTTCAAGAGATGCTCTGTGCAGGCTGTCAAAGTCCTCATGGCAGCCAACAACTGCTGCTTTTAAATCTTTTCCAAAATGTCTTCATCGGGGAATTTCAGCTTCCAGTTCAGAAAGGGAAAATGTTGGGTTTTCTTCCTCAGTTCCCTAGTGGCAGCATGCTGGCTGATGAGCTGAGGGATTTTTATGCCCTGTTAACTGCAAAAGAAGGGGAAAAAACCTTTGCCCTCGAGATTTGCCTAAGTGAATTCAGTTTAAAAATTTTTAAAATGCAAAATATGAAGCTAATGAAAGAGCAAGTGCCTTAAAGCCAAGCTGTGTGTGTCTCTGTCAGTTTAACCTTTCAAAGCTTCTAGATGTACAATCTGAATGAAGCATGAGATGGAAAGAGAAAGATGAAATAATGTATTATAAAGAATAGTAGCTTTAAAATGATTGGTGTGTAATTGGACCAGAACAAGTAAACTCAATGAAAAACTGCACTTGATACTCAGCAGTTCATTTCAGGCCATGCAGTCAGCTACTGCACTTGGAGAGATTCTAACCTGAGTCTACAAGAAAATTAAGCACTGTTCCGTGAACATGGAATTGAAGTAAATATCATGAGGCAAAATAGTATTCAGGTCAGGTTACAAAGAACATACTAGACCAAATATTCCTGAACATTTCTACAGTACAACTTCAAGCATGTACTCCCTAGGGGAGGTCTTCACTGCTCGTTCTTTGGGTAGAGTTCTTACACTTTAAGCTAAACAAAAGGTAAAAGATTCTTACTCAACTGAATAGTAAAGTCTGCAGCACATCCTTTCTTTCTAACATGCCATTCATTTATGTGTCAGCTTCTCAAATGCAAGAGTTGGTTTGAGTGTGCATTTTCCAGGAGTTTTGGTTGCATTCTTCAGTCAAATGCAAAACAGAATTCATCCCAAAACATTGTTAGCCAAGAGGTGCACAACCATGAAATGTAAACGTTTTTAAACAGAGAAGTTAGGGGGAGAAACCAGCAACATGTCAATTCCCAAACCACATAAATAGTCTTACCATCTCAAGGGGGTGAAACAATCACTCAGAATTGTATTTTGAAATCTTCTGGAATAAAAAGAGAAAGTCCAGAAAAAGACAAAAGCACACCCCAAAACCTGTTCTCAGAGGAGTAACCAGTAAATATATTTTTATATACAGTCAACTCACTTGCAGTTAACACTTTTGATGTACCACATTAAAGCAAGCATATGGAATTAGGTTCACTTTCATGTTATGTTTAACTGGCATTTGCTTTAATGGGAATGTTTTCCCTCTTACCCTGTCGAAGTTCAAGGAGTCTGTACTTGTCTCCACTTTAACTCTTTCTCCATGTTGCAAACAATAAATGCAATGACTAAAAGAGGCAACAAATGCAATGACTAAAAGAGGTTTGATTCACACCCCAACATCATATAATAAAGCATTTGCAATTAACTTTTTTGTGGAGATTTGCTACACTATAAGTTGTTTTTATTTAATGGCTTGATGGAAGGGACTGTTGTGATTTTATCTCTGGAAATGGTCACTGACAGAGAAATTAATGACAGGGCACAGAACTGTACTGCTGGTAGAGTGCAAGCATTAGTTGCTAAAACTTGTTATTTTGTTTTGCTTCATCTGAATTAGATGCAGCATCAGAGGAATAGATTTTACCTGGTGTAGCTCAGGTGAAGATGTTGAGGTAATGTCAACTGAAATTTGTTTATGGAATGAGGGTGATACATGCACAGTTACCAGTTATACAAGCTTAGATTGCATTCACAGAAATAGGTCCCTTTGCTGTGGATTGACTAGAATACTAGCTTTAGCATGGATAATAATAAGAGCTTTAAAACAAAGTGAGAGAAAGAACTCATGTAGTCTTCTTACCTATTTAATAAATAGAAAGGTGACAATCAGACAAAACAGCAGTAGGTTTGACAGCAAGCAGCAGCAAAGGTAAGGAAAACAAACATTTATGAGGCTTTCCAGTTAAATTATATAGATAATGACAGGACCATAGTTAACGTGGCCTGGAACTGCCGTGCTCCACAAATCACAGCTCAAAGGTTTTTGCCTAAATGTGAAAAAGGGAATTACTCCACACTTTGAAACTGGGTATTTTTGGTTTAACAGAAATATGTTGAGTAACTAATATAACTGGCACAGATACTGAAGGGTTCAGTATATACTAATTATGTTAGAGACAGCAAAGAGTGTAGATAAAACAATTTTATTTGGATCAATATCACTTACATGAGTTTTACATGGGATAATGCTGAGATACAGATTTTAATGTAGAATGTAGTATCTTTAAAGTTGTTAGAGAGAAGAATACTTCTGAAATTAGGGTCTTTACAGAAGATCAGTCCCTAGTTACAAATCTGAGAACAAATATTACTAACAAGGGTAGAGCCCAATTTTCTCAGAGATGAGAGTAGTCATTTTTCACCACAGTGAACCAGCAAGAAGAAATTTTTTGCATTTGATTTTGGTAAGTTGTGAAGACATTATAGGAGAACTGTTAGCAGAAAAGATCCTTCATTGATTCCATTTAAATGAAATGTAGATTTATAGCAGCTTTCATTTTAAAAATAGCAAATTCTGAGGAATTAAGGAAGCTAGACTTGGAAATTAGAGAACTTGGGGGTTTTTAAAGTCAGAAGTGCCAAAGGATGTGTCTTAACTGGATAATTTGATAGTTCAAAAAGGATATCTAGATATGCAGAGAACTTAGAATTGAGTAGGCAGTAATGAAAGTCCATTTTAAAAGTTAGAAAGTACTGTGAGAAAGTGAGCTTCCTAAAGAGAAGCTGGGTTAAGCTTTTTTCAAGAATTTATGAGAAATTGCAGTAGATTCTGTAGTCACACAAAAAGAGAGAGGAGAAGGATAGGAGATCATTACACTGTGACTGTAACATCAAGATTAAAGGTAAAGTCAGGGTGACCTCACAACTAAATGAATACTTTGAGTCAGTTTTCAGTAAGGATATTGATGTTGAACATGGGGCCAAAGACTAGGTGACTAAATAACTAAAATGAGTGTATAAAATGGAAATTACGATATCCAAGAGGTAGGGAGGACTCTGTTCTCAGTAAATGGACCATAATTTTTTGGTCATAAGGTACAGGATGGGGAAAAAAGAAGCCTGGCATATATGAAACTCTGGCCAGGAATTTTACTGACTATCAAACTAGGAATGGTACTGGATGAACAGAGAATAGCAAGTGTTTTACAAATATTTAAAGAAAAAAATAATCCAAGGAGCTAAAAAAACTTTATAAAATGCTTTATGATATACCTCAGAAGAAGATGTGGAAGTAAATGAATGATGAGATAGAAAGTGACATGGATTTATCAAATGTAGGTTATACTTCCTTGTCTTGACAAAACAGTTGTCCCTCTTGCTGAAGGAAACAGAATACAAAAAGTCAATAATATTCAACTGGGGAAGTATTTATTAAGGCAGAGAAAGTAGGAATTGGTACATGATTAGAAAGATGTGTAAGGAACATGAAGGAGGAAATCCCAAACTAGGGTTGGAAACAAGTTGCTTGTAGACTTGCTCTAGGATAGGTTTGGGGGTGGATCTTATTTAACACTCATTAATGACTGTGGTACAACAAGGTTTTTGCCAGTGGCATTTGTAGGTCACAAAGTTGAGATGCATCATCAAAGGAAAATCAAAACATCATGAAAGAGTATCTCTGAGGTCCATGAATTTACATAAATTGGGGAAAAGATATGTCAGGTTGCTTAGTGATTCTGTATTTATAATATATGGGATGCTTCATCTGAAAATAACAGAAGAGAAAATCAAACCTGTTGATCATAAGGTGAATATAAGCTCTAAGTGGGATGAAAAGCCAAATGTGGTCATAGAGTTGTTGGACAAAGTATGTTTAGTGGAGATAGTAACATGAAAACTTCCCTATCTGTGACATTGGTGAAGTGTCATCTGGAATATTGTTTTCAGTTCTGGCCTTCATAGTACAGAAAGACGAATATAAACATACTGGAATACAGATAGAAGGTTGCTAGGATGATCAGGAGAATGGACAATGTATCTTATGTGTTACATGAGAGCTTGTCTAGCCAAGTGAATCAGAAGTTGAGAGGGGATATAATTTCTCTTTATGAATGCATTGTGTATGATGGGGAGGAATGAGCATTAGGGAAGAAGAAAAACTGAATGACTGTCACAAGACAAAAAATCCACATAAAATGATCCTGAAAAACATCAGGGATGGAAAATAGACTATCAGAGAAGTGAAGTTATGGAACAGCTTTCAACTTCAAGTGCTTGGGGAAAAAGACATTTCAAAATGAAGTATGGTAGAAATCTATGAAAAGGGATGATGTGATCTACTGTGATAGCAGAAGACTGAGTATCATTACCTAGGTCTAATATATCATCCTCCTAACAAAATAGGAGATAAACTTTTGATTCTCATAAATAATTTTAGATGCACTTCCAGAAATTTTCTTTTATTTGCATTTCTTTCAGTAGGACTCTATACCAACACATGCAGTCTTCTTTAGCTGCTGCTTCTATAAATGAGCTTCTACATGAGATATTAAAATGTTGTCAGCTTTTCTGAAGAACTCCAAAATTGCTTTCTGTTTCTGTAATCCTACATATGCCCATAATCCTGTTTGTTTCTAGAAGTTCCATTTCTGTTGAGTGTTTATAACTTCAGTTGTTAGAACTTAAGAACTGGGTTATTGTAAACTCTGACACTGAAGAAGGATGTAAACACTGTGAATGGAGTTATTTCATGTTGCCCTAGGAGAAAGCTGAAAATAATAAGATAAAATTAAGGAAAGCAAGTCAGGTGAATACCAGGAAGCTGAGAAATCCCCATCACAGAGCCATGTAAAACTCCACTGGAAAAATCCCTAACATAAAATGCAGGGAATATAGATTTAGTACTGTAGAAATGAAAAATAACATGATCTGTTTTTTCAGTCTAATCTTGATTTTTTTTTCCCATACTATTCTCTTCCTTTCTCTTATCAATGCATTGTTGTGGTATTACAGTATACATTTCCACACAGTGAGTATTCATAGCAATGTAAGCACTAAGATGACTAAATACAACTGACTCATAACAAAATGTGGCAGGAAGGAGAGAATCACAGTGTAAGGTCATCAGTTAAGCTACAAGCAGGCTTACTGTTTCGACCACCCTGTTGATGCTGGTACATATTTGCGGCATTAGGTCAATCTATAAATGAAACAGATATTTTTCCTTAAAATCTTTGAGTGAATGGGTCCAATAAAAAGCCTTTGGTTGGTTGTTTTGCCCCTAAACCTTCATTACTTGTTTTTCCGAGCCATTACTACTGCATTCCAGTGCTACTGTATGCCACTATACACTGTCTTGACCTTCCACTCTGCTTTATTTCCTTTCCTGGCCTAATTCAGAATAAATAGACGAACCTAAGCTTAGTGGATTTTTGTTTTGTATTGATGTGGATTCTTCTGGGAGCTATTTCCATCTTGTTTGAAATATCTTGGCTTCCTTATTTGGATTTTCGGTCTTGGCATGAATATTATACTATTATGCTGGTTAGTTGATTTCCAAATCAAATGGCTTATGAAATAACCAAAGTAAAATACTCTTATAATGCTGAAATACTTTGTACTGCACAATGAAATTTGGAATGAGCATAATTACCATTTCTGGAGACTCCTTTGTTTTGGGAGTAATTGTTTTTTTCACTCTAATTATTATAAAGCAAAGTAAATTTATTGGAATGCTGGACATTTTTAACCAAGCACTGGCTACCAAAAAGCGACTTGTATGGCAGCAATCTCAGTTTCCTGGGGATATTCTGGTCTGGAGCATAAACTCTGGTATCCAGATTTTACTGGTGTTCCCAATGAGACTGTTTCTGAAGATCCTAGAAATAGTCACTGTTCTTCCCACCTAAGTATGTTATTAATATCTGAGTGTTACTGCTTCTTAACAGTTTAAGAATCAAGCTGAGGAATGCCAGCACTAGCAGTTCAGTTCCATCTTAGCACTCATCCAAATCCCAGCAGGAGAAACTATAGAGTAGACAAGAAAGAGCCTGAATGAAGCCACGCAGACAGAGCATTTGGAGGAAAGGTGCAGGAAGTACTCAGAGCGCTGGCCTTTGCTCTCTGGGCTTTTTTGGTGTTATCGTCTGGTGGAAGTCTCATGTAAAATGCATGCAGTTTCCAGGGAGCTGGGTCTGTCTTCTCACAGTTGAGCGTCCTAATTGTGGGGTCAGGTTTTATTTGATCTACTCTTCAGCTGCTCACACAGTTTTTGACTGCACAAAGCACAGGTGGGCTGGAAGAACAGTGCTATCAGCTAGTTCATCTGCTGGTAACCTAGTAGTTTAGAATAGTGCTCTGTTACAGGAGATCTAATTTTATTGCTTTGCTTGTCTGGGTGAACCTTGACAGGAAGGAAACAAAGGCTGGAGGGAGGCACTCGTCCTCTCGGGACAGATACTCTTGAGATTGAGCAGGCATACACAGGAAAGTATGGTTACAGTATAGAGAGTTTCCACTCCAGCAAGCAGTCCCTGGAAACAGGAGGTTACTCTAGGACTAGGACTGAGTAGGGTTTAGGTCCCTAAACCATGAGGTAGTCCTTAGATTCAACTTCTGGTGCCTACAACTGGCTTAAAATGTTGCTCTGATTCCTTTTTTTATTACACCCGCCCCCAACATTAGGAAATAATGTTGCCCTTCACTCTCATGGCAAGTGAACGGAGATGTCCTGCCACTAAAATTCACTTTGACCATTTTCCAGCTGTTTGTCAAAAAAAGTCAGAGACTCTCTTGTTGTTTAGTTGAAATTTTAAAAAGTGCACAGATGATTTTTTTCTTGCTTTGTCTACAAACTATTAACTAATGCAACACAGCATTTTATGCCTTAAGCATATGCATAATTTGAAGGCAGAGAAACTATTAGTATCTTTAATGTTAAGTAAATACTGTGCAGAGTGCATCCAGGCTAGCCAACATCTAGCAAACTGAGGTCTGTGTTCCTAAGGGTATCTGGATTTGACACAAAATGAAATTGCTCTTACTCAAAAAACCCTACCCCATGAATAGCTATTATTATACCATTTTGTACAACTTTAAAAACTCCATTTTGCCTTAAAAATGACATATTTTAATATACTAAGCCATTTTACAGTATCATATGACTTTCTTAAAGAGCACTGTGGGATTAGTTTCAGTGAAGGATAACAATAAAAATTATAATGTGACAATATGATAAAATTATTTTGCATCTTTGCATTTTACCTCTGTGTTGGTTTTTAAAAAACACTGGTTTCATAAAAGCATACTTCTTTTTAATGCCCAGTGCTGCAGGTGGTTGTGAGTTCATTGATATTTATGTTTTCATTAGGTATTTTTCTCCTTTATGTTGCTTACGTTTATCTGTGGGAATGTCAAAAAAAAGTCTGGCAGAAAATGAAAGGAAATGTGCCCTAAAAGCTTCACTGAGTGTGGTATTAGTTTAGATGTCTCAAATAACATAATCTTTTGACTGGAAATATGGCATAGAGTCAGATGTACTCTTCTAGGACAGAGCTTGAGTGATTTTCCTGTAACCTGTTGACTGATGCTTTTGTCGCTGTCCTGTGGGTTAGTATGCTCTGGAACGGATACAGAATGGCCACATATCTCATGACTTGTTACCTGCTTGCAACTCTCCGTATTTACTGTGTGTGTGTGTTAGCAAGAGGGAGTGTAAATTCAAGACAGCAATTATCATTTTAGTAGTAATCAAAGGCAATAGAAGCAATTAGGCATCACAAAAGAATAATTAACAACTTGAATAAATTTTTACTACAGTCATCTACAGTGCGGCAGGAAAAGAGCAAAAAGATATTAAAGCGGAGATGCAGCTATTCTATAGTATTTCCCTTGATGTAAATAATCAAGGCATAATGAATTAATAAAAAAACATAGAAAAGATTTATGTTAAAGTTAGCATGTCTGCAAGCATGAAGGAAAATGGCATAGGTTAAAAAACCAAACAACAAACACCCCCCACCCCCCCCAACCAACACATGTTATGTCAAGGTGTGTATGAATGTATCAACACATTATAGGTCTTGGAAAAAACCCTACTTCTCTGTTTAGCTTAGTTAAAACTCACGAGCAGATTAAGGAATATGACCTGTTGTCATGGAAGCATCACAACCCTTGATCAAGAACTGAATAACTGAATATAATGAGGCATGACTTTTTTCCTTAATAAAAGGAAAACGAATAGGATTATTACAGTGCAGCAAAAATGGGAATATATTAATAAGTGAAATAAAACTTGCTATTGCCAGGAAAAGGTTTTTTTAAATCTACAAATTATTGATGAGCTTCAAGATGACCTTCATTTTTCCATTAGCTTTTGTTAATATACCTCAGGGTATATCATTAACTAAGCTCAGAACATATGGTCTGAGTATCCCATATTTGCTGACATGGGTATATTCATTTCAAGTATTTTTGTTAACAGCCATGTGCCAATTCTGCTGAGAATGAAGAAGTGAATTATGAAAAAGTTCAATCGTTGTTCCTGGAGGCCTCAGCTTGTTTACATCCTGACAATGTGCAGTTATGCCAAACAACTTTTGTTTAAGAGAGCCTATTTCAACCCCTATAAAGCAGAAGAATATCAGTAAGAAAGTAGTGCAAAGCTTAGGATGGGAGAATAAAGTTAATGTGTATTTACAAGACATAAATGCAACAAGTATTTATAGTGTTTTATAGAACAGCTTTAGATGCTGATTTAAAATTCCTTACATTTTTAAACACTTGACACTTTTCAGTGGTGGTACAAACCTCTGCATAATGTATTTATCTTACTTTTCTTTGTTCGCCCTTCAAGGCCCTTTAGAAGTAATGCAGAGTTCCCTTGAGTTTCATGGATTTGCTGCTGAAAACCACTGCTTAGAAAACTAAGCCAAACCATTTAGAAAGAGAAAGATGCCTGCCAGGAACTAAAGTAATTCTCTGTACTATAAACAATGGTAATATTAGTATTTATATAATTACAAAAGGAAGAGAAGATTTAGTCTCAGTTTACATGGTCACATCAAAATACTGAAGCTTACAAAAGTGATTTTAAAGTGACCTGCATTATTATGACCAGATCAAGTTTCAAACACTGAATAATTTAGTGCTTGCAAAAGTGAGACTATGTTGAAAAAATAGGATCAGTCTTCTCTTAGGCAATAAATTCAGAGACAGGTAAGGCACGAGGTGTATGCGTGTTGCATTGCTGAATCTCGGCGATTCCCCAACTGACTGCAAGACTGTAAGTTATGGGTTAACTACAGATGAACAAATTAGCAAGTATGACAAACCTGGTTGAAAACAAATAGATATCACATCACAAAACATATTTTGTTCACATTGTTTGAAAAGTGTGATAAGTTGCTTATTTATATGAGGATTTCGAAGCATGGTAGTGAACAACCTATAGACCTGTAGTCTATATGACCTCTGCATACAGGTCTTGTGCTGAGAAATGGTTGACTGAGAAATATGGTGAGAAAGCCACATGATTTTTGTGCTGATTTTGTGGAATTTACAAAATAATAACTCTTTTTTAAAAATCTGTGGAGAAGATACTAATTTTACATTCTGTAGTTCTCTAGAGTTTCAGTTATGCCACTAGTTTGGGAAGAGTTGAAGGGTAAATTACTCAGAAATAAGACATATTTTCCTGCAAATATACTTTCCATTGCTCTTAGATACAAACCAGATGGACTCTTCGTAAGGAAATTATTTCACAACTAATTCTTGACCTCACCTATATGAATGCTATTGTGTTTTAGTTAATTACTCATGTTAGTACAATTGATAAGTGACTGGACTATAAAGAACTAGAAACCTCTAATTAAAGGAATTTACGTGAGGAGATTCAGGAATCTGGTATGACAGTCTGTAACAAGCTTTTTGCTGATATACTAAATAGATAAATGTCATATATACTTCATATTAGTGATGTATTACATTGGGTTTTGATTAGGCTTAATGAGATTTACTTTATGTCTGCAACAGTGCTCAAATTACATCAAAAATTACAGAAATGGAATAAAATTAAAATACTCTCCTTCAGTTTGGTTGAAATGGCCTTAATTTATATTATTATGCAGCCCATTGAGTTCTTTGAAGAACATCCAAGCTGTTTCCACACTTGTTTTTATAGGATATGGTTTGAATAAAAGAACTATCAGAACTGTTCTTGTATTCAGCCACATACATTGTCATTACTGGCAGAATATCATCCTATTCCTTTGAAATTAGAAGTGTTTGTCAGATATCACAGATACAGCCGCATTTCTCTGTGAATTCTAATTAACATGTTATGTTTAATGAGCTGCCCTGAAGTTTTTGCCTCATTTTAATACTATTTCCAGTACCTGCTTTAGGATTCAAAGCCATCATATAGGGGTTTTGCTAAAATCCTCCTGATTTTTCTGCATCAGCCCTCAATTTTTGCTATTTTTCTGTGGTATTACAGTGACACATGAAGCTCCAGCCAATTAGTGACTCCCATGCCAGATATGGTATAGTCCAATGGGGAGGAAACTGTAGCCCAGTCTTGTCTCTAGAATCAGAATCAAAAAAAAAAAAAAAAGCACAAAAACTCCAAACAAAATGCAGCAGAGAAGCAGTAGGTGAACATTAATGCCTGGAGCCCCCTGGCAGCCTAACTGCAAAATCAGCAAGAGGCTCTGCTCTCCTGACTTGCAGATTATGTTCACTGTGATACGTTTTCGGAGAGGCCCTTCAGGTGTTGGCAGGGAACAAGCTCTGAGCAGACTGGTCGTGGTTCTAGTACCCCAACTTCTTTTTCTATCACAGTGTCTTTTAATTTCACACAATTAAATTTCTCCCCTGACTCACTGGGGTGTCTGTTTTGATGCTGTAACTGGATATAAAAGCAATCTCATGTCCCTGGCTGACACTTTTTTGTCAGAGGAGAGGGGTTGTTTGTGCTGGGTTGCCTGACAGATGCACACCCAAGGTGTGATGGTGAACCTTAGAAATGGGTCTTGGAGACATCGGACCCGAGAGAGTCTGGTGGGTCATGGGCCAAGCAGCAGTCCTTTCAAGAACACTTCCAGGCAGTAACTTTAAGGTGGCTTTAATATATGGATCAGACTGGAAGGCTCATTTAAATTCTCTTCTCACCTCATTTACACAGTGCTCTTTATAACTTGTACACCCTTGATATTTAATTGGGAGGCAATTTCTCTAAGAGAAATTACTTGAAAAGACCTTTTCCATTCAAATTAATTTCAATTTAGGTTTATTTATTCAAAACACAGCTTAACACATTTTCAGTAAAAGTAGTTATTTTGAATATACCTTTGTTACAGTTATAGTGCATTTTAAATGAAAAGCTGATGTAAAACTACATTTCTTATAGCAAAAGCAAATGTTTTCAGCAACAATCACACTCCTTAAAGTTCTGCCTTAAATTAAATCATATTTTTAGCCTTGAAAGCTTTTGTAGAGAAAATGTTTTCATCAGCTTTCCCTGCACACAGAAATTTCTGAAGAACAGAGTGTGGTTTACTCTGAAAGGAAGATCTGCATCCATATGGAGTATGGCAACCTGTGAGTCCATGCTGGCACTGATTTAGCCAGCACACTGGGGAAGATTACAGATGTGCCAAGTTGTTAACAGGAATATGTTGATCCAAACTGCCTGCAAAGGGGCAACAGCCACTATTTCAGTCCACAGCCAGCAAGAGACTGAAATGAAGCTGTGGCATTTTAGTTTGTTATAGACCAATTACTTCATCCTCGGATATGGAAGTATGAATTTCAGCCACAGTATATTCCTTGTATGGCAACAAAATGCCAGCCTTTTATTTTATTTGTATACAGCATTCAGTTAAAATTCACTTCCTACATTAGAATAATTAAATATTATTTTTTAAAATTTAGGGACTCATAGCTTTTGTTGCTGTTATGATGTGTACTAACTTCTGTAAAGACTAGAATGAAGCCTGGGAAGTTCACTGGACTGATGCAGCAAATCTACTCATAGGAAAGAGGGAACTTTCTTACTCCCTAGTTCCTTATACGTTGCATACATACATCCCCAAAGTAAATTGAAGGTACCAAGGATGCCTTTTCCTTCCTTTGTGTTTCACATGTACAGTTATAGTGTCTTGTTTTCAGAATTTCAGCATGCTTTTGTTCTCATTGTTTGCTTAATAGGCAACATTTTTAGGTTCAAAATATATTCATGGGAAGAAATCATTAAAAATGAAGAAAAAAGTAAAATAATACTAAGTCCCTTGCACCATTTACAGCTTTTGCAGGTCTCTATGTATTCTTGCCTCTAGAGAAAACTCTGGCAATATTTCTGCAAGATGAGATTTGTATGTTGCTGTGATTTTTATGGATATTTACCTTCCAGATGCATCTTTGAAATGTCATTACTTTGCAGAGGCAATCATTGCCCTTTTAAATGGTTCTACTAAAATATATTTTAGGTCCCCTGCAGCTTTCTCAAACAAATCCCAGCAATAACAAATTAAGCCCCCTTAGTGAATGACTGACTTGGTAGACCTATCTTCAAAATAACAGATTTCTTTTCTGGTTTTCTTTCTGGTTTTAGGAACATAAGTAAATACTTGTCTTGTTGGTTTGGTTGTGGGTTTTTTTGTTTGGTTGGTTGGGATTTTTTTGTTTTGTTTTTGTTTTGGTTTTGGTTTTTTTTTTATTGTTTTTTTCTTTATTCTGGAGGAGTGAATTTAAAAAAAAAATGAAAATAGGTAATGTCAAAGAGGTTGCCTTAGTACTAGCTTTATGTAAAGGAACGTTTTTGTTTCTAGTAAGTTATGGTAATAGCAATGAGAGTCGGAGTCTGATTTGATTGAAAAGGGAGCTTTAGCAACAGTTTTATTCATTCTGCATCATTAATATGAGGATTACTTGTAAGTGTATTACTTCCTTTTTTAGTCCACAAACAATAGTTATTCTAAGAAAATTTGTAGGGAAGCCATCCTTCTCTAAAGTCAGGGAATTTTAAGAGCTGACAAGGTCACTGAGACATTCTGATCTCATAAATGATCTGTTATCTCCTTTTTAATTTTTTTGGATACTGATACAAATATGGGAAAACAAACAGAATTTGGTTGGATTCCTACCATATGAAAATCAATATAATTGAAGACAAAACCAATATTTTTTTTATAACTGTTGACATTAATAGAAACATAGAATGAATTTTTCCAGAAAAGCTGTATTGAATTTCCTTTTTCTTATAAAAAAAATAAAATATGTATTTGGTTTTCAGGTGGTTGATGATGTCCAGTTATGAACAGAAAGTATAGAAAATTTTAACAGTCTTAAAATCGGACCATTAACCAAAGTAGTCAGATTTATTCTGATATTTTTCATGTAAACTTCAGTTTAGTAAGTTATTTAATTCTGTAGCTTTGAACAAATGAACAATCTAATTTCATTGCTTAAGCATCTAACTAGCACCTTTACTGGGACAAGTACTGATATGTGCACATAAGTGTACATACGAGTAAGTACTGATCTGAATACAAAGTTCAGTGCTTTCCTTGGCTCATACAGTAACTGTGGAAAGTAAAATAAATTTGGCATGAAATTTCAATAGTCTCACTTAAAATATTGTTGGAAGAAATATGGAACCAAAGAGTATACGTTTTATTTACATGCAAGTGAAACTCACACAAGTCATTTTTTTTCTGCAAAATGATTGTTAAGCACACCTATTAATTTTGCATAGATATTAGAGAAAAACATTCCCGCAAAAAGTGTAAGAATTATAAGTCTTCAGGTGTTCTTTTTTTTTTCCTTTTTTTCTTTGCAACACTGAATTTAATTTTAAGGTTTGAGCAAAAGTAGCAGCTAATTATGGTCATAGTTTGAAGATGATTACAAAGCTAGTCATTCACCTGCTAAAACCATCACTTCTTTCATCTTTGTTGCAACAGCTTTTTGATGTCTCTTACAGACTTTTAAATGATTTTTTAAAAATATTACAAAGCACTTCATATCCCCTTGCACATAAGAAGGTTTTAGCAGTGTTGCGTGGCTGTAGAGAAGATTCAAATTTCTCTTTTTAGTTCATGCTTATATTTACTTAAAACTAAGGTGTTAATGCCAATATTTTGAAAGGAAAAATATTGGCTTAGCTGAAGCCTGCCTCTGCTTATGCGTGTGCATGAGACAAATATGACTCCATCTGGTAAATGTCAAGGCTGTCATGGAGTAGTGACAATTCAAAGGAGAGTGAAAGAAGCAGCCATGCTCCCTCTCCCTGAAATTTTAATAACATGTCTGTGTGTCCTTGTATTTTTAAGCATCTCCCTGAAGGTTGACATGACAAGAATGTGGTTTTCACCTTATCCACCTTCATAAAAATATAGTGTTGTTTTTGTGGGGTTTTTTTTAAACAACATTTCTGTCATGGGAAGGATATAAACACTTTAAAATCAGCTGCATCTGTTAACTCTTACTGCACTGCCTAGATCCCAGTGGGAGGAACTGATGAAAAACAAGAGAGAAAATTGGCAATGAGTGTACAAGCCAAATGTGATGAAGGATATATATGCATACTATATTACACGAGATGACTTGGGCATGGCAGGCTGCCCATTATACTGTTGTTCTTCCTCCCCTCTCCCACCTCTGTTTTAATGATCAGTGGAGGCTTGAGGGTGAACTTTTGAATTCTGTCATCTGTAAAACAGGCTGTCTGAAGACCAAAGTACCTTGTCTCAGTACATCTTGAAACCCAACAGTATCTATATGAAGATAGAAAAATATTGCTGGAGAATTCAGAAAGTCAGTACTTGATTTGGTAGTCTTCATAGGAGCGATAAGAAAGGATGACTTCTTCCCCACCTCTTTTTACCATAAACCTTTATTCTTTTATTGAATATGAACCCAGCTGTGTGTTCTGAATGAGGTTTCTGCAAGAAGGTGCACAGGTCTTTCAGATCTTAAATGGTAATAGCCATTTTGATGACAGCCCACTACTACAGTTGCTGGAGCTCATGTCTGTGTAGGCACCTTTTTCCTTTATGTACGATAACTCAGTATCTTGTAAGAGGGCATTCAGTGACTGATGCTGCATGTCTCATGTCTGCTTTACTGTCACAGAAATTCACTATTTGAATATTACACTAATTGATAAAAGTAGCTGTCTTATCTCATGTGCTTTTGACAGCAAGATTGAGAGAGATCTGTAACTCCAAGACCCAGTTGCTGTTTATATATAGGATGTTTATTTTTGCTCAATTAACTGCTACCTGGAATAGCTCTGTATGGTGACAAACTGGCCCAGTCTCTAATGCAGCGAGTTAAAGGTGAGTCCACAGAGCAGTGCAGAGAATGTGAGTGTGATATGTAGCAGTAAAAAAAAGTAAAAATTCAAGAGCTCCTCTTTTTATGTATGTAATATTCTCTCCTTACTGAAACTGTTAGCATGGAAGAAATGGAATATTGTCATCAAAAGTATGTTTTTCTACCACTAGTAAAATCCATTTCCTTCTGTCAATATTATTGACAGTAGCCTTATGACATTTAGCTGTACAATCTCTACATTTGCTGGAACTGTAAAATACTGACGTAAAATACATTCTTACATTTCAATTCAGAGAGAAATGCGATGGTGTGTTGCGTACACTGGAGCTGACCGCCACCAGGTCTTGCTGGTGCTGGCAGAAAGGTTAAAAATATAAGGGTACACAATCCTTACCCCCAGTTTATACTTCTGCGATGCGTTAGCAAGTATGAAAGTAGAGAATCCTTAGAAGAGTATTTAAGCTATCTGTGAATGCAGTTCAGTAGTAAAGAGGGCAAAATGGAAGGTTCCTTCTGCCTGATACTCTCTTCTGGCATTAGACACCAACTTCCTTGCCTCAGAATGTAAAAGCAAATGCTCCAGAATAGTCAGCAGCCCTGAGGAAGACAATTAGGTTAAGGTTGTACTACTTTGCCTAGCTAGGATTTTTAAACCATCTAACTATCAGACAGGTAGGCCTCTTCCTTCTACTACATGCTTTGTAGCCATGATTCAATGTTCATGGGACCCAGGACATGAACAGAGTGATTGCATTCCAGAAATAAATATGAAATTAATTCTTCAAAACTGAAGCAAATCCTAGAAGAGAAAAGCAGGAGAGTTCCCACAAGTATTTGGACACATATTATGTGATCTCTACATGGATTACTTAACATAAACTGCGTTATCTGCCTTTTGTTTTAGATGTGCTCTGGATTTGCCCCTGGAACAAAGCCATCTGACAATAGAGAAAGAGAGGTTGTCCCTTGGATATTGACTTGACTAATAACTCTCTGCATATACTTTTTTTGCAGAAATGTGTTGGAGATTAGGCTATTTTCTACATATCCCCGGGTAAAACACAAAGTTAGCTATCTCAAAGGCCACTGGGCTTGGGTGCTTACTTACCTGTCAGGAGCTCAGTTTTTTATATACCTGGTGTAAAACCTTGAGCCATTTTTACAATAAATATTAACTTTAGAGCTCTGCCAGAGAGTAATTGAGTGGTCTCCACTATGTGCTGCAGCTTTGAGCCAGCCCTGCACTGACATTTTACTCAGCAGTGAAAGGATACCTTTGAGCACAAATATTCACAAAATGGGCTACCATAATCACAGCCATTTGATGGGTCACCAAGGCTTGAACAGACATCCAACCTCTCTTTATCATAGCTATAAGCTGCTCATTTAAAGCCAAATGAAGCTGTGAAAGTAAGAGCTAATGTGTGGTAGTGCTGTGAGGTCTGCATCTGTCCTAGTTCAGGCTGGGCCTGAATGGGCTATCTTCAAGAACTCCCCTTTGACTGTTCTGACGCTTAAGACTTCCATTCTTTGTGTGTTTATTAAAAAGAAATTTGACGAAATACTTTATACACCAGTGCTCATAAGTACAATGCTGTCTTAATACTTGGCATGACCCTTAAATATAATGTAATAGGAGCAAATCCTAAACTGAGACTGAATTAATACAGATGACCATGTTAATTTTATATCTGCAAAAACAATTTCTGGCTTATAATAAAAATGGACATCATGGAATATCATCTTCTTATATGTAGTAGTTTGTATTTTGTCAACTTCATTTGTTTGCTAACATCTCCTGATTGGGGAGGTTGTTCTATGTTGATTTAACTGGGAGATTTTTATAATCATGTTTCTTCATTAATGTGTGAATAGGTGGTGGCTCTTGAACCCAACAGGGAATGCTTCTGACGTACCAAGTGATATAAGTAGGGAGGTAACAAAGTGGACAGATGCAGCAGAGTGGAGCTCTGGGGATCAGCACCCCAGTGGGTGGCATGTGTCTAACGACATTGCAGCACCCAGCCAGTTCCTCATGTGACATGTGTGGCTGCTCAGCAGATCAAAGGTACCCCAAACCAGCAGGGCAGGCCACAAAACAGACTGGGGCCATGATACCAACATGGCACTTACTATTGGATTTAGGGAATGAAAAGGAAATTACACATTTTTTTGCCTCTTTCTTTTCCCCCTCCTCAAGTTCTGGAAATGCAAGTGTTCACGTAAAAGCTTTTTAAAAAATTTCTTGGCCTTTTTTTCCCCATAAGCTATTCTAAACTATTTAGGAGTTGTTACTTATTTTTTCTGTCCTGCTTTGTTGCTACAGCAGTGAGAGAGAACTTTGATGTATGAACGCTCACTGCACTGTACAAAAATGTTATGAATCATTGCATTTATTTGTGCTTCCTAGAGTACAAAGATCTTACTCAGCCTATTTCATACCAAAATATACTATTACTCACATGTTCAGCTGAGACCTACAGTCTCATCTAATATGAATCATAGTTACCTTACTAAAAGGTGACAGAGCTTCTGTCACAAGCAGGTTTAAAGTATCTCTATTTCATTTGGTAGCTGTGTATGTTATTTAATTGCACTTTTCCTTTTCACTCAGTAGTAAAATACATTTAATAAGTGTTATTTCTCTCTGTGATGGTGAATGGGAAGACACGATTTGTTTGTGTCTCAAAAAACATGGTGATGAAATGACTTTGGCTATATATGTGCTATTTACAGATAAACCCTACCTGCTTTTGTTTATACCTTTACAGAATCACCATGACTCCTCGGCATTTTGGTGAAATATAGCACCAACATATCACTAGATGAGTAGGAATTTATTTAAGAGAGTCCTACCTTAAATATACAGGAATATTTTTCACAGCAGTTTGTACTTCAGCTATAAATCTAGTCCAGTGAGAAGAATCTTCTAAATTAGTAGACTCTTGTAGGTAGCCTTGACTTTACTGTGGTAGAGGAGAACATAGAAATTCTAAATAAGGATCAGATATCATCTAATTTTTGACTTCTTTGAAACAGAAACATCAGCTAAGTCTTCAAAAGTTTATTCTCCCATCAGAACACATCCAGCATACACCTTAAAGTATTGTTTAACCCTTCACAATGACAAAATTTCAAAGTAACCTGCTTAGGTTTTCTTTTTTTCCTGTGCAGGGAAGGAAGGCTCAGGACTAATCTCCTGAAAGGAAAAGTGACATTACTGGACATGTAGGGGCCTGACTCATGAGGAATTAGTTGCAGAAGTAATATTTATTACCCTCTCCATTTCAAATGGACATAACATCCTTCTGTCCCTAAAGGCATTACTATGCTCATAGCAGAGCTGTGAAAAAAACTGTTGTGTTTTTGCCCACAAGACATTGCAATTCATTGCCCCCTTTCACTTGTGGTTTATCTGCTGCACCTACCTGTGAACTAGGGTAGCTGAGATGCAGGTGCACATTTTTTTCTGCCAGTTCTCCTACACGTGTGATAACCTCCGGCAAAGGCATGAGGAAGATAACAGTAAGATAATAGGCATTATATATTTGGGAATACATAAAAAGAAATTACTACAAGATCTGCTATGGTTTTCAGAGGTGTAAAGATTGTCAGAGATGTGAGGCAGGATGTGTTGGTGCTTGACTGTTTCATTTCTCCTGACCCAGTTTATGGTACTGACTTTGTTCTTCTTACTATTGAATTTGATGTGATTGCGCTCCTTCCAGACAAATAAGCAATAGTGTTTATAAATGGCACCTTATCACAAAACAAACCAAGAAGAAAATTTTCCAGAATAAAAATAAGAAAAGTGATAACAGACATAAATTTTTCAAAATTCTCTGGAAAAAATAATTTCTTTTAGAATTGTTACCTTTCAAAGAAGAAACTCAGTATCTAAAGTACTTATTAGGAATTTTCCCCTTTTCTTTCTTTCTCTCACCTTCTCTTTCTTTTTTTTCTCTCTTTCTTTCTTCCTTTCTTCCTCTTTTGTCTTTCTCCCTTTCTCCCTCCCTTTCTTCCTCCCTTCCCTCCCTCCCTCTCTTTCTCGCTTGCTCACTCACTCACTTTTTATATATATTCTAATAATTCAATGTAAAATGCATATTCCAGCTCCAGGCCAGCCATTTTCCTACTATTCACAAAGCAGTCAGCTATTCCATGACATCAACTATTTGAAATGATCCTTCTGCTTGATTATTTGGTTGGTTATTTGGGGGTAATATTGGAAATATTAGACTTTTTTGAGAGTATAAATCATATACTGCCAGACAGATGGAGGTTTGCCTTGTCCAAAAATATAATATCTATGACTCATTTTTATCTTTGGTTTTCCACTGTAAAGAATGAGTGTCAGCTTCCTGTGTAATTTTGATTTGTTTATCCAGCAGTTTTGTTTGTCCATGCAGTTTTCTCTTTGCCAGTTGTGGTCTATATTTGGTTTCCATAAAAGGTATGTTTTCTTTGAGGCTATCTTTTTTTCACGACTGCCAAAACCACAAGTGATGCACCATTACTTGGACTTTTGTTCTTAATTTAAACTTGGCATAGTGTCTCCCTCTGGTGTAAAACATGAAACAAAATCCATTCTGACATAAAAGCTAGGAGGTAAATCCTTCGTTTGAGATTGAGTGTGGGTTCTGTTGTAAGGGAGTGAGATTTTCTACTTTTCTTGTATTGGGAAAGAGGAAGATAAGGGATGGGGCTAGAGTATTTACCATGATTGAATAATTACTGGGGTCAGTCCATCTTATGGAGTATACTGGGAAGTCTGTCATCAGGAATATAGAAGATGGGGAAGCAGCAGTTTACTTTGAAGAGGGTGATCCATCAAAGAGTTGTACCAAATCTTTCTTACTGTTTTTCCTAATTTGAATGACTTTGGTGTCTTTGAGCAAACTGGAAATATGTGAAACTGATAAAAAATCAGTTCCAGTTGCTAAAACATAATCACAGGTGGGTCTCCCCTGTAGCAATGGTAATAAAAATACTCATTAGGTTAAGATGACAGCAGTCGAGGAGGTTTCTTTTCCCTTTCCCTTTCCCTTTCCCTTTCCCTTTCCCTTTCCCTTTCCCTTTCCCTTTCCCTTTCCCTTTCCCTTTCCCTTTCCCTTTCCCTTTCCCTTTCCCTTTCCCTTTCCCTTTCCCTTTCCCTTTCCCTTTCCCTTTCCCTTTCCCTTTCCCTTTCCCTTTCCCTTTCCCTTTCCCTTTCCCTTTCCCTTCTTTCCCTTTCCCTCTTAGCCTTTTTCCTCTGTCCTTCCCTTCCCTTCCCTTCCCTTCCCTTCCCTTCCCTTCCCTTCCCTTCCCTTCCCTTCCCTTCCCTTCCCTTCCCTTCCCTTCCCTTCCCTTCCCTTCCCTTCCCTTCCCTTCCCTTCCCTTCCCTTCCCTTCCCTTCCCTTCCCTTCCCTTCCCTTCCCTTCCCTTCCCTTCCCTTCCCTTCCCTTCCCTTCCCTTCCCTTCCCTTCCCTTCCCTTCCCTTCCCTCACTTCCATCTTTTCTTTACTTCTTTTCTTTACTTCCTTCCTTCTAAGAACAAACTTGAGATGCCAGATCAGTGTGAAGCATGACAGATTTGGAAGAGTGGATCACAGGGAACTGATAGACTTGGAAGCACAAAAGCTCCCTGTCTTTCACCTTGTATTGTAAATATAATTTATTTATTTATTCACCCTGGAGAGAAAGAAAATTGCAATATAATGTTTTACCTTATGCAGTCTTAGCCAATGATATCCAAAGCAGTCTGTGAAGATGTCCTGATTTGAGTGAGTGGCAAGGGTTTTTTGGTAGCAGGGGAGGGGGCTACAGCGGTGGCCCCCTGTGAGAAGCTTCTCAAAGCTCCCCCGGCTCCAAGTTGGACCTGCCTTTGTGCCAAGGCAGGGACAATTAGCTGTGCCTCTGCAATAATATATTTAAGAAGGGAAACCTGGGAGGAGTTGTGGGAGCTGTGAGGAGGAGCTTTGAGAACATCTGTGCGAACACCAAGGTCAATGGAAGAAAGGAGGAGAAGGGTGGGAGGTGTGCTGGAGACTCCCCTGTACCCCATGGTGAGACAGCAGGGCTGCCCCCCGCTGCCACCCATGGAGGTCCACGGTGGAGGAGATACGGATTTGCGGCCTGTGGGAGGCCCCACGCTGACCCAGGTGACTGCACCCGAAGAAGGCTGGGACCCCATGGGAAGAAGGCCCCACTGTTGTAGTTTGGCGCTGGAAGGATTGTAACATGCAGGGGTGACACACACACCTGTGGGAGTGAGTCATGTCAGAGTTGGTTTGTGGAGGACTGTCTCCTGTGAGAGGGGAACCATGCTGGAACAGGGAAGGGATGCCAGAAGTTCCCCCCTGCCCTGAGGTGGAAGAAGTGGCAGGACTGACTGCATCCCCCACTCCCTGCCCCTTGCACCGCTGGGGAGAGGAGGCAGAGATATCGGGAGCAAAGCTGAGCCCTGGAAGAAGGGAGGGATGGGGGAAGGTGTTTTCAAGATGTGGTAATGCTTCTCATGGCCCTACTCTCTCTAAGTGGTGTTGTTGTTAGTGTCTGTACTAAATTTATGTTCTTTTTCTTATTCCCCTAATGAGTCTGGTTTTTGCCTGTGCCTTAAAGGATGATGTCATCCCTTCTTGTCCTTATCTCAAGCTCCTGCATCTTTTGCTTTCCTCCTTCTCAGCGCTGGGGGGGAAGGGAGGAGTAAGCAGCTGCATGGTGCTCAGTTGCCCTCTGAGCTCAAATCACAACAGAAGAAAATATACAAAATTTCTGTGAATGAAACTGTGAGCTTACTTACCTCTCATGGGCCATAGGGACCTGTTTTCTGGTTGTGGTTGTACAGTCTGTTTGCAGTGGGTGTCACTGCAATCTCAGACAGCATATGCTAAAGTTCCTCTGACGACAGAGAAAGCAGCATCCTTTGGCTTTTCACAGCCCTTCACCACTACTGAAGTCAGTATGAGTTCACTGTAGAGTATCACAAGCTAGTCCTTAATGACCTACCTTTCTCTTTCATCCCTTTATTTAATCATTTTTGTCCTGGGGGAAGTAGCAGAAAGTTATAGGCAGCAGAAGGCTGTTTTTATTAGCTTTTATTGTCTTAGCCACACAGAGGTAAGTTGCTGTATTTGAGCTCTTTAGTGGCATCTGTATCTCAGCATGGATGAATGAAGTGGGATGTGGAGATCAGAGGAGGCTTGAATTCTGCAATCTGTGGTGCTTTGTCAGAGTCTCTTCCCCTTCCTTTCCTTGCCTGGTTCTGAAGTGGAAAATGCTATTTCTGCCTTCAGACAGCGGTGGGGGGGGAGTACAGAGAGCATACCTTTCCATCTGTTAGAGCAACTCAATTCAGATGTTAATGAATAGCGTCAGCTTGCGATTTAAGGCAGATGATCGTATATTTGGTAAATAAAAAAGTTATTTCAATGAAACAGTTTGAACAAGTAACCTAAACCCCACTAAGAGGTAGATCAAGTACTTTGCTATTTGGCCTTGACATGTAAATGTGGGTTTCCAGGTGTCTCTGTATTCCTGCTGCTCTGATGTTTGATGATGAAAGTTATTCCAACTTCATTCCTACTGACACTTTGAACAAGTGTTTTTCTGAAATTTTCAAAGCAAAACACAGGAGATCCTAGAGTTGTCTGTACCAGATTTAATATCTGGACCTGAATATAACAACAGGATTGAATCTGTTGGAAAAACAGAACTTCATTTTGTGGTGTACCACATTTTTCCTATTTTTATCAAAATTTTCAGTCAGCTATAGTCTGCACTACAAATAAAGGAAAGAGGTCTCCCATTTAAGTAAGAACACAGGTAAATAGTGCTCTTGACATGCAGGGTATGATTATCCAGTGTTTGAATGGGGGTGATAAAGAATACAGGCATATGGTTCAAAATCCTCATTTCTGTGCACTGCAACCACAGGAGCATGCCTGATAAGCCTGAGGAAAGAGACCCGGAAGGCAGCACTCTGTTAATTATAACTCTGGCTGTGGAAGTCTTACATTTGGTATCTGTAATTTCCGTTGCTTTGGGGTTTTCAACTGTAAAAGTGGTGGTTTATTGCCTGCATCACAAAATACTGAAATGGCTAATTTTTCTAATGATACCCAGCAGTAAAAGGGTACTAATACAAAAAGTTATTAATTTTAAGATAGTGTGACATACATGAAATAGTAATTTAGATTTTTTTTCCCAACAAAAAGGCCCACAAATGCTTTGTCACTTTGATTTCTGCAGGATTACCATGTATAGTTTGTTGTAAAAATCACATATAAACCACAGTTGTGTAGCACAACTTATTAAAGCATTTCCTTTTTTGACATACCTGTTTCTGTAAGGTTTCCATATATGACCTAGATAGCAGATTTATGATAGCCACAGTATATCACTAGGCATTTCCATCATCACTTACAAGAATAAGAAAATTGAATTTTGCTTAACAAGGATCAATTAAAAAAATAAAGAGGATAAGACTTTAAGCACAAGTCAGATGGTGCTGAAGTTAAGTGAACTCCCCAATGTATTAGATATCTGCTTTGTTGCTCTCAAGTTCCTTGATTTTTTTCTCTTAATCCCATCCAAGATGTTCTCCAGCTATATGAAATGAACTTTTGTTTTTATGCTGTTCTCAGGGCTTAGTTGAGAAACAGAAGTACAGCTGTGATGGCCTTGGCCATAGCCTCTTTTTTTACTGAGACATTCCTTTCTCCTTGCCTGCATCACTGGGCTCTCATCCAAAACCAACTAGATTGTGTTTATATTGTGTCCTCCTTTGCTTTAGCCTTCATTAGGATCCTGTCATGCTCAGCCCTCACACTATGTCACATTTATTATGGTGAGTCCTTTATTCCCCTTTCCCCAGAATTCGTTGTGAGAACTGTGTCACATTACTTTGTGCTGAGGACATTTAACATTTTTTTGTTAGCAAAAGGATGGACAAATGGTTCCAGGGATACCACGAGATCAAAATGTCTTTGTCAGCCAAAATTCTTAATACTCTTGGTAATTTTAGCCTCAGCTTGATTTTCTAAAAATGCTCAAGTTCTGTCAATCAGAATTTCTAAAAGATCTAAAGCATCAAATGCTGGACTGTCATCCGAGACTTTTCTTTCTGATTGCTCCATGCCATTTTCCACTCTTTTCTGTTTGGTGTTGCAATCCCTCAGTATAGTGTTCTTCAGATTAAGTTTCTTACTTTCAGCAAGAAGTATATGGTTGTTAATGCAAAGTCTTTTTACTGGCCCGACAAATTAGTGAATATAAATCTACAGGCAATTCCATCTTCAGGTGCCCTTGAAAACATTCTTAGACACTTCATCCTTACAATGAAATATAATTTCTGAAAGAATTGCTTAAAACTTTCTAACCACTTTGTCAAGATATGGAATTTGTGCCAATGTGTCTTGCTGCAAAAAATGAAGCTAGTATAATTTTTATCAAAAATTGCCTCTTTCTTGCATGATTCACTTTTGAATGAATATTGCAGTTCAGTTTTTTAGTACTGTGAAAACTAAATGTTTTCTATATGCAAAACTGAAGAAAACAAAACTAACAAAAGTTATTGGAAGAAATGCATATCATTTGCACAGCCCTACCATTTAACAAGGGAATTATTATGTGCAGGGGATTGTACTAAGAGTTTGATCCTTTCCTTCCTTTTCCAATCCCCTTCCTTCTCTTCCATTTCCTTTCCCTTTGATCAAATAAATGCTACTGAAATACATTAAAATCTGTCTGCCTATAGTATTGGTTCACATTCTGCCATGAAGCCATGAAGGCCAATGATATGCTGAAGAGATACAAGGATCTCCCTGAGGCCCCATGTATCCATTTTGTATCCATTTTGTATCCAGTGTTTATCAGGGTGATTTATTTGTCTGTTATGCAGTTCTTCATCTCTAAATGCTGCAAGTATCCTTTTTGCAGCTGACATATCTTTTGGCTCATAAAATTTTCTCTAAATGAGAAATATTGTAGATTTGGCCACACTAAATAGCAGGAAAAGAATTTTGCAGTGGAGATTATCCATAAACAAGTTATTCACCACCTCTTCCATCAAGTAACACAAACTAAGCAGAGCGTTATCCTATCTACATATTCTGTGTGTTTTGTCAGCAGCATATAAACACAGCCAAATGCAACTTAATGAACTATCTCTTTTTTATTTTTAGTTAGGAAAGAAAAATATTTCTTCCAGTCTCTTGCCAATGATAAATCACAAAACATGGGAGAATTTTTTGGTTTTGTTTTTTTTTTTTTTTTTTTTGGTGTAGGGGAAGAAGAGAATCTAATGTTGAAATTTCAGTGACACATCATGACAAGTGTATTTACTAGAGGTTTTTATAATATATGTGTCTCTACACATATATATATATTTAAAAAAAAAGCTTGAGATACTTTTTAAGACTCAACATTTGTAACAGGCTATAAGCTTTTAAGTATGAAGCAAACTGAGTTCACCTGAAGGTTTGTGCACTAAAGGGAAGATTTTTCAAAGTGCAGATAGGTACATATAATTGTGTAAAAGCCCTTTGTGGAAATCATTTACAGTGTACTCTGCCTAGATCATGCAGCCACTTCAAGCCACTTGTGTGGGTGTTTCTGTGCAAACCCAACTGCATGATTTAGACAAACGTGATTAATCCAAACTCAGTCGGTGTATCAACACCGAGGAAATTTGAATGAAGGGCTTATATGGATTTTTAAAATGAGAATTAGTAAAAGTAGTATATCATACAGTGAAGAGCCTGATCTGGTAGGCAGTACTATTCATGGTCCTTTACTATGTCCTTTACTATGACCTCTGTGTCACTGTATTAGTTTCACTAACAAACTGAGTGAAATCTCTTGTTCTCCTGGGTACAATTCTACCTCTTCTGTTTGTGTGACTTGTGCTCTTTTTCTAGCCATACATGATGGATGATGCAGCCATCTATTAAAGCAGGCTTTTAGCACTTCTAAACTGACATCCTCGTGGGGGTTTACAAGATGGAAATTAAAGAGAGAGACAATAAAGAGGGTAAAGCTTGAATGAGATATTTTGGAAAATAAAGTTTTGAGTCCCTGAAAATTTATCCTGGGCACCAATTTACACAAGCTGCTATAACATATTCTGTTGGGGAGCACCTGGCCATAAGGACTTTACCTTATTAAATACAGACTTCTATTAAATATTGCACTTAGATATTTTCTTGATAATTGCATGAAAGGAACAAAGCTGGACCATCCTTCCTGTCTTCCCACTGGATTACTCCTACTGGACCTACTGACTGCCATAGCATGTGTTCACAAGGCAAACATCAGTCACAGAGCCAGGAAGGTTCAGACTCAGGGTAGGGAATAACAGGAATTTCCTTTCTCCTAGATTTAAGCTTTAGCCATGGGATTACAGCTACCTGTAGAGGCCAGTTTGTAATAGGTGTTCTTTGATTTAAACTTAAGTAATATTCAGGAGTTTACATAATTCCCTTTTGCACATAAACAGTGCTCAGAGCCCTCTGCATCTGTACATAGACATATACACGTGTTTTTGTTATTTTCATGAGCCTGGAGTAGCACAATTTTCCAGGAAATTCCCAGCTGAGAAATGACTTCAGGCTGCAGATCGTTCTTCTGATCTTTCTTCTTCTCATGAATTTTAAACCTGCAGGAGATGCATTCTGATATAGCTGAGAGCACAGAAGTAATTATAGTTTTTCTTTGCTTTGGGCACACTTATTTCTCTGGGGGTTGCTTTCCTAAATGTGGAGTGTAAGAACCGCCTAAATAAACCAGGTGTCAGAAATTGATTCACACAATAGTTTTTATAGCAAACTGAGCAGCTGAGCCTTCTAGACTCCTGAACTCTGCTAAAGCCATAAGGATTCTCCTGTGTAAAATTAGGATATAAGGCATTTAGCATTTAAAAATATTTTTTTCATGAAGCTAGGCCAAAGCATTGCAGGGTAAGTTCATGTGTATTAGGAAAATTGTTTCAACTTGCTGTGCTTATGTAGATTAACAAAAGGTTTATTTTTCATTTTACCTACTTTCTTTGTTGATAATCATTAATTAGATGGTCAGGTGGAGGTTTTTTTTTCATTAATGAATAATTGCCGAAAGACTGCCCTATATCAGTTTTTGGTATCATAATTATGAAAAAAAATTTAAAAATCTCTGGGCCATGCCGGAAAAAACTCTATCATTCTTATCCCATGAGATAGCCACTGTCTTATAGAAAACCAGTATATTGCATTTTACACATAAATGGATATATTTTATTAAACAAGGACTAAGATGACCCTCGTGTGCATTTTGAACAATGCAATACTTACATACTTACAAAGACTTATCCTGCTGCTTTTGAGAGCAGTGGGACCATCACTTGGACTTGGAAAAGTAATTTAGGGTTCTTTTGACTCTTTCATGGGTATTATTTCCATTATTACCCATAAAAGAAAGAACCTTGATATAAAATACTCCTTCACTGAGGTGATGTCTCAGGTTGAAATAAATATCTAGAAAATGCTAAAAAGCAGACAAAACAATTTTCACTCGTTTTATAGTTTGAATGGAGTTTTAGAGGAGTGGACTTTCTTGCCAAAAGCAGACTGCTGGGAACAGAGCTAATAGGGTGAGTGGGTGGGCAGGACGGGAACTGGTTTTTGGGATACATTTCTTAATTTCCAGTCTGCTCCTCTGAAAGAAGCTTCTGATCCTTCAATTTCATCCTGTTTTTCCCACTACAGGGTAGCAACAATCAGCCTGAAACATTTATCATCAAACTGCTGGGTGATACTTGCTGCTTTTCAAGAGGATTAACATAGCAGCACCCAATTACAGCACACTTAAAAGCATTTTCATTTCTTGGTTATTAAAATCTACATAGAAGTTCTACACTTGCCAGCAAGCCTTGGCAAAAATTTCCCAGTGCTGTTATAATTGGTTCAGTTTCCTTGGTAGGAACACCACTGGACCCCAGTGTAGATCTGGTGTGGTACCACGTTGATGCAGCCTGTGCTGGCTGCATGTTTTTAACATCTGTTGAAAAGGTATTGAAACTCCAATGGTAAAAGTGTGTGTGCACCAAAGCAGTTCAAAACATTTTACTGTTGCTCTAGGAAGTGGTGCTATTGGCAAATTTATTTTTCTGAAGTCTTTTGCTTCTTAAGCAGGATGCATGTTATATTAAGTAGTAGACTCTTTAAAATTACCTTATGAAATAGTTTAATGTAAATATAGTCACTGGTAATAGATTATTCTTTCCATGTTGAACAGTGCTGGTATTAGACTTTCTTAGAAGTACTGTAAAACTATAAAGGGATGCTGATTTTCTGAACTCTTACTTTCTACTAAAACAATGAGTCCACAATACCTCTCCTTATTAAAAAAGTCATTGTATAATGTATTCAGCAAGCTTTAGCCCTAGAAGTAGGACATCAAATATTACTCTATTATTAGAAACTTTTTTATTATTTAAGAAGCAGGATTAGCACATTCTTATTGTAAATTACGCATGGGAATTAAAAAATTCCTATCTGGCTGAGGGGTACAAATCCAATTAAAAGCCCAAACTGTTGAGGCGGTTTGAACATCTCATCTTAAATGAAGTACAGAAACCAGCGATGATCTTGTGGTAAAGATCATGAAATAAGCTGCAGGGCTTTGAAATTTCTGTCTGCCATAAGGTGTCATGTTTGATTTCAGAGAAGCAGTTTTCTCTGCACCCAAGTTCTACACCTCTGAAGTGGGAATAGCACAGCAGAGAAAGGCAATGATGATAAATCATTTGGGTTTTAAAAACAGTTCCTGTGCTGAATACAATATTAAAAAATTATTAAAAGTCCTACCAAAAAAATACAGTACAATGATATCTCATTATCTCTCTTTTTAAAATCAATCTTGACATAATGCTGCTGTATGTAGGCTTTAATTTCTTGGGGTTTTTTAAAATCTCCTTGGCACATACAGAATGCTTGATTGCCAAGAACAATCAATTTATAGAGAAGCGAATGACTTCCAGAACTGTGAATATTAAATGATGTCTTAAACATTTTCTGTAAAAATATATTGGTGGTTATGTTTGAACGCATGAATTCTGACTGCTGCAATCATTCCTTCAAACAGTTATTTAGTAATGTAAAACTCCACTTCCTTAGTTCTTTCACTCTCTAAAGACCAAATCCAGTTCTGATTAGTGGGAGCATTAGTGCAACTATCTTTGACAACTTCAGTGGAGGTCAGTGAGGACCCTGTTAAAAAAAATTGCTAAATTGCAAATACAAAATCACAGATTGTACTTAACTGTTTGTTAAAAATCAATAACGTGTGAAAATTTCAGCGATCCTTACAGGCAAGATCCTCACAATTGTCAGGGCCCTCTGCTTTCCTCTTTCTGTGACAATGACATACCTTAATGTTTTTGAGGGTTTAATTGATGTATCTAAAGCCCCTATTTACAAATCAAGGCTAGATTTTCAAGGTGTCTTATAATGCAAATAGGAATTCATGGAGTTTTTCTCTGAAAGTCAGTACATAGGCACTTTTGAAAATACTCTTAAGCATTTACCAGCATATTAGGCAAGAAATGCCTTTTAAAAATAGACACAAGTGAATTCAAAACCAGCATTAAACCTAGATGTTCAAAATTAGAGACTTGGCTCAGTCTTGTTTATGTCAGTGGGAGTCAGGTGATTAAGTACCTTTGCAGATTTGGTTACTGGGATGTAAGAATGCTTTACACTTCTGAGCCTGGATCAATGTCCCTGTACACAGTCAACTAATTATCCATCCCTAAGGATAGATACATGCTTCCTCCCATGTGTATTCAATGGATTCCTATGGATTAAATTTTAAACTGCATTTAAATTTCAAGCTTCCAGGTTTTTTGTAGGAATTAGATGCCAAAATACATTTGAAACCTTTATCTGATTGTTGTTCTGTTTCAAGATGGATTGCAGCATGTCTCAGAAATGAATGAGTTATGCAGGTAACTGAGCAAATGTAGTTAAGGTATCAGGAGTTGACAAGCTGTGGCAACACCAAGTTCTGCATGAGTTACTTTGCTTTGCCAAATATGTTAACCCATAGAAAGAGCCATACTGCCCTGGGTCACTTAAAGCTGCTGCAGTCTCTTTTGAAAGAGATTTTGGTGTTTCAAACACTTTTTTTTTATTATTTGTATTTGCTTATGCACCACAGTGGTGAATATGATGTAAATATCAAAGTATTAGGCATGTAGTAGAATGACTCCAGTGTTACACCATTGTAAATGTAAATATAATTATTTGTCACTGCTGGTGTAGCTAAAGGATAGGTTGAGTCAATATTCTGGCTAAAAGAAGAAGTGGGGATACAGCACTTGTAACTGCATCACTGAGGGTACATTAACAAGATAAAATGGTCAAGATTCCTCCTGAAAGACTAGAAATGTGAAGAGGAGACTATTACTATGCCACTAAGGGAAAATATTAGGTGTTCTGAACAAAGATCCTTCTAAGTCAAGAGCTAAAAAGCCACCCAACACCACAAGAAGGACCTAAAATCAAAAGTAATACTAAGAAGTAAGGAACTGATACTGCTCCAGAACTTCTTATTAAGGAAAAAATTGATATAAGAAAAAAGACATAAACCATTAAATCCTGCCTTGCTTAAGACAATATAAACCTGTTAGAGGGTCCTGATTCTGCATATATTTATGAACAAGCTTAACTTAATGCAAGTGAAGAGTCCCTTCGGGTTTGATGGATTTGCAAGTGGATTTTAGGCTTCTAGAGCATACACGCTTCAACTATGGGGCAGAAGAAATTCCTGTTCTTGGAAAAGAGCTAATGAAAGCAATATTAAGAAATACTCTAGAGAATCACCGGGACTATGTATATGAGTGAGTGTACAAAGACTTGTAGGATAAGGACATGGAAAAGTAAATTATGTGGCTCTCCAGTATCTCTATGTAAACTCAATTTTTATATGAAGTTTTTTGTTTTTCTTGGCCCTTCACAAATCCTTGCTTTGTTTTTGATAGGTTTTTGAGTGTATTTATTTTGGTTTTAGGGGCAGTAGTTGAAAGTGGGGAAAAATGTAATTGTCTTTTCTTTTTTGCTTAACATTTTAAGTATACAAAATAAAACCCATAATTATTCAGTTGGCTAATTGCGTATTTTTTCTGGCTCATTGTTATCAATGGACAACAATTTGTTGTCATAGATGGTCTGTTGGGAAAGCGATTTAGTCTAGTCTAGTGGTGATAGAACAGATGGGAAACTCTGAATTACTGAATTATTTCAGAGCACGTTTCCTGACTGACTTAAAGCTTCCATGCTTGTTCCCCCACTCTGTGGAATGGCAAATACTACTCCATGGCTAAAATTGGTGTGAAGTTGTCCTTCAGTAGAGCCAGGTTTTACTCCTGAAATTTATCTCACAGTGGATTTGTGGCAACAAACTTAATATGCTTTAAAAGCCTTTTATTTACATAGAAAGTATGATACAGTTTTTGTATATTAATTAGAATATCTCTTCATTGAAATTTATACTTTGAACATTTTATGTGACATTTATGTGTAATTGTTGCAGATGAGGAATTTTCATTCCATGGTCTGTGGTTTCTTCAGGTGGCCTCCAATATACTACACAGTTGTTGAAGAAGTACTTCCAGGTGGTCTATACAGAGGCCTTCCCTGCTAGCAAAGTGGCAATGACCAAATCTCTTGTGACTCCAAACCATTTTGGGAAATTACATTTTTAAATATGAATATTTTTTTGCTCCCAGTTCAAATTGTTCAATATTGTGACTATTACAACAGAGTTAACTGTAGTCACACTTTTTTTCAAAAGTGAGGAGAGGACAAGCATAGAAGTGGTGGGTCTGTAAAAAATGATGTGAGTGCAACAGTAAAATCCCATAACCAGGGAAGGAAAAGTAGACATTATGGATAAAAGAAGGAAAGATGGGTCATAACCAAGAAGTGTAATCCCACATTAATACAAGCCTATTGCATCTAGCTCTCTTCACACCATTCTAATACTATTTTTGATGCAATCAAGCATGCAACTTTCCAAAGGAAAATATGTGTTGGAATTGGGTGGCTCCAGTATAGGTGGCTGTAGGATATCTCTTTCTTAAAAAATGGTCTGCAATGTGACCAGAGTTGAAAAGCAGTGTTCCAGGTTATATGTGGCTAGATATTGAGTTTAATTTAAATAACTAAGAAAAAAAAATAATCTGAGTTAAAAATATGGGGAAAGGACAGTCTTGGCTAGATCTGAGGCAGTTAATGGTCTCAGGTGATCCTATAATGCAATAGCATGAGAAATATGTATCAACTCCATCCCTTGAAAGCCAACAAGGGGTTCTTCATCTTCCTTCACTATTTTTTTTTGTTTTAAGTATGGAGGGCTAACCCAAGGGTTTCTGCACCTCATACTTCATGTTTTGAGGACTTAAGTGGGACCTAAGTAGAGACTATATCTTCCACTGA
This sequence comes from Strix uralensis, assembly GCF_047716275.1. Classification (NCBI taxonomy): domain Eukaryota; kingdom Metazoa; phylum Chordata; class Aves; order Strigiformes; family Strigidae; genus Strix; species Strix uralensis. Next base: position 44,034,926 of record NC_133976.1, read on the forward strand.
CCTTCTGTGCTAGAGTGAATTTTGCCCTAAATTACTGTTTTGGAATGAACGGCTTTTATTTCCTTAAGTAAAAGCAAACTTGCTTCTGATTTGTTGAAACCAAATAAAAGCATCCAAATCCATTCAGTTCTGTTTGTTTTGGGTTCTGAAGAAAGCCTTCCTCCCAGTTGGGTTCATACTGCAATTTACTTTATGAGGGCTTTTTACATTAGGGAGAAGAAAGGGGATGTGTAAGGGGGAGATAACTATGTTAATTCAGAAGCAGCTCTTTTTAGAAAAGAGTTGAGAGTTCCTTTTTCCATAATTAGCACAGTTTTTAAACTGCTGACAGAGCTGCACTGCTGCTTATTATGAATAAAAGCTGGACATGGGCAAAGTTGGGTTGAAATATTGCCAGGAAGGTTTTGAAAGCAGAACTATATTTTATGTTCAAATGTTATATTTTTATCTTAATTTGCTGTCCCTTTTGACTACTATTATGAGATTAAAGTTAGATGGATAAAGTCATTTGAGAAGCTGGGTTAAAGTTAAATTGTCTGAGTCAGTTCAAACAACCAGAAACAAAGCTTCATTTTCCTGGGTTTTAAGGCTTACTGTTGGTGGCTAAAATGGTCTTTTGTGACATTGAGATTAAGCAACGTTATATGATAGCGCTGTCTTGATTCTCCTTGTTTGACTGGAGTACTCCTCTTTCCTACCAGCTGTTACTACCATTAATTCATTGTTTTCAGGTTGGGTCTAAGAATCTCCTCTCATAAAAGAAACCTCAAATCAATCCTTCTGGGCATTTCAGTGGTATCACGATATCTAATTTAATCAGTGTCATAATAGAGAATGTTTTTCTGTAGTCTGGCTAAATATGATAATAAACAGAAAGGCTGTAACCGTACGATGTTGCTGTCAGTCGGGCTTGGCATATGGTGGCATGGCGATGATGTGTGCATGATTTTTATTTGAATGCTAGTGGTAGCAGTAGCAAAAAATTGTCTGTCAGTCTTTAAAGCTTGGGTCTGCTCTTTACTCTGCAACTTTACATCACTTACCTGCAATTTGAAGACTGAGGTAATTTGGTTTTTGTTCTGTAAAGCCATGTTTCTATTTAATCAAGAACTGTTACTATCAGTGTTTAGGTTTTCAGTCAATGTTATGTATTTTTGTTCCTATTTAAGTCATAAAGGTAGAAAAATTTATTGTTGTGTCATGAGAAAAATCCATGGGAGACGTAGAAGACTTGACTGAATATCTGAGAAAATACTACAGTACTTCCACACAGAGGTGTTCTCTAGTCTTCCCATCAGTTCAGCTGAGGTGTATCTAGTGGGTGAAAGTATAATAAAAATTTCAGTTGCAGGTGGAAGTGCAAGAGACACTTTGTCATCCCAATGAGTCTTTATGTGTCACCTCTGTAGACACCTCCTAGGAGTGGAAAACCTGGGAGATGCAAGCAAGAGGAATCCTTCCATCAGTGCCAAGCCAGGGAAAGTGGGTATCCACAAGGAATCCAAGACACTCTTAGTGACCAGAAAGCGAACACTGAGGAACATTTTTCTCAGATAGAATAAAAAGAGTATTAGGACAACATGAGGACCGTAGCAGTACTTCTGTGGTCAGAATTTCAGTCCTTTTGAAATTAGTGGGGATTTTGTCATTGACATCTATTGCCAGGATTTCAACCCGAAAGTAGGTAGGCCTGGTTATTCACATAAAGGTTTCTGAGCAGCAGGAGCTAGTGGGGAGCCATCCTCATGAGTGGCCATGAACAATCCAGTGGGAAGCTGCAGATTGGGAACAGAAGGGCAGTGATGTGTGTGAGCTTTGGGGATGTCCGAGACAAAAAGGGCGCCATGCAAGGTTGCCCATTGGCCTGCTTTTCTGTCCCCTCCACGCCGTGCTGCCAGGCCTGGGGAGTGCGCCTGCCTGAGCCCTGGGCTCGGCTCAGGAGCACAATGCAGCGTTCTCTTCACTGTTGAGAAGTCAAACCCTAGAAAATACAGCTAACATTTGAAGCAGCATAGGTTCATATGTAAAATACCAAGCTGTGGCAGAGGAGGATGTAATTTGTTTAAAATTATGGTAGGGGTGTCAGAGCTTTAGCAGGAATCTGAGCCTGTCTCAGAGCACAGCTCATACTGCTGACCACATCCCCTGCAGCAGAAGCACGGACTTCTGGCATTTTGGTTTGCTGTTTTGCCCTTGTTGGCCAATACCAAAAGTGCTTCCAAGTCAATATGGGACATTGCTGATGAGGGTCAAAATCCTGAACTTCTTGAAGTCAATAAGAGTTTTATTGGTGTCACTGATTCTGGGATTTCTGTCCAAAAGATGTCTTGATTACTCATATAGAGATAGCATAGAAATGCGCTGAGGAAAAAACCCTAGCTGAGAAAGGAAAGTGTAGGAAACTAGGTGTTTTAAGGTTTCTTTTATTGTTTATTTGTTTCTATAACTATCTTTTCACTCCATCTGTGTTTTCTTATTTTGGGGTCTGTGTTTTCATTCTTTCCCCCTTCTTGCTTTTGAAAACCTTTTTTCTAACTCTCTCATTTTGTGTATATGGGAACAATACTGTTTCATTGCCAATTGTACATTTTAGTCCAGATGACATGTGTTTTCTTTCTATACATTTTCTGAGATGCTGAGGACAGATGTCACAAGCAGTTATCTGCAGTAGTTAGCTTAGGCAAGTCTTTAGAGCTATGTCCCCAATGCACAGCAGTGCCTCAGTGTGTGCTCTTAATTGTCCTTTAGTAGGTCATCTGTCTAAAACCTGGGAGAAATGTATTCTTGGCTATCTTTAGAATGAAAGAATTTATTTCATCTATGTAACACAGAGACAATTTAAAGAGAATGCTCTTTGAAATGGTTTTATTTCACTGTAAATCTTGCCAAATGAAATACTGTTTTGTACAGTTGGGCAGTGCATCAACAGCAACGTAGTTCAAACAATGAAGATAATTTCTTTAATGTTTTGAAGTTGCCTATACTGAACAGCATTCTGGGTGAAGAGTAAACAGCATAATGGGAACAATTTATTCATATGAATCCCAAGTCTTTGCTGCAACTGTTGCTAAGCATTCTATACCTCCATCTTCCATCTTCTCCCAGATCATAAAAGAAATACTTTTTTTCTGTATTAGTTGTTCAGTATCTCAGAGATTTCAGTAGGGATGTCATGAAATGGTAACAATCACAAGGATTAGTGTGTAACATGTACTTTCTTATGTCGAGCAGCTGTCAGCCTGAGGAAAAAACCAAACCCTTTTCACTGTTTGATAGGAACACTTTTCTCAGTGATCTTTATACTCCTAATCAGGGAAACTTCACCAAAATATTCCTCCTTTTTTTGTTGGTTTGGTTTGGGTTTGTTTTGGGTTGGTTGTTTTTTCTGTTTTGTTTTGGTTTTTGTTTTAAATTATATAGCTTTCCAGGTGCAACTGGCAGTGTTCAGGAATCACAAGACAGATTTCTGCTTCAAAGAAACTGGTTACATGAGATGCAGTATGAAAACAATGCTATTGCAGATTAGCCTGTGTATTTTTTGAGTGAAATGTCTTCTCCTGCAGGCACTGAGAAGTCAGTAACAACCATCAGTGGGAGTAGGCTGGATAAATGAGGTTAGAGGATGTCATCCAGCATGGCAGGTTACCAAGCTTTGCTAAGTCTGCTTCTAGCAGTGGATGACGACAAGTCTAATTGCAGATATTGGGGGAAGTTGTTTTTGTCTCTTACAATAGCTAACATTATGGTCTTATGGGTAAGTTTTAGTTTTTCCTGGTGTTCCTACACAGATTCTGTGATGTTTTGGTCAGTGTTGGTCCATTAATAATGAAGGCTACTTTATTAGAGTTAATGAGTTTGGAATGGGTGGCCTATTATAAATATTCAGAGGTATATTTTAATGCTAATGTGAGATAAAAAATAAAATTTTGCAGCTTGTCTGTATGTGTAGGTGTAAGGACTGCAAATTTTTATTTGGAAATGACAAAGTACATTCTGATTTTTCTATTGGAAACATCATATATCACTGTAACGACAACTGTGATCCAAAACAGTTGATCAAAAGACTTGCTTTCAGCTCTGTACTGTAATGCTCTTGGTTGTAAGGGAGCTTGTCAGAGAGCAAAATACTCTTGTCTTCAACCCAGACTCCCAGAAGTAATACCGTTTCCACAGTGTGATCAGAAGTGTAGGCAAAATGTAATTTTCTGCACATAGGATAAGACACTATGTTTTCTTGCTAGGAACATACACGCTGTGCTGGTATGGCTCATTGGCAGCATTGCCATGGCCAACGGGTGAGTATGGGCCTGATGCATGTGTCTCTGTGTGCCACATCACAGGAGATGCAGCACTGTAGCAAGCCATGCCTTGTGTGAAAGTAGCGGTTTGACCTAATTCACTCACTGCATAATGGGTTTGGGAAGTGCATTTTAATGGGATTTCGGAGTGATTTGAAGCAAGACATTGAGGTCTCATTTCAATGCACTAGAGCTGAAGCAGAGAAAACCAACAATATTTTCTTTCCATTTTATTGTGGCATACTTTTCTAAATCATCAAAGCTGCACTGTTCCATGGAAAGTTGAAATTTTGGGGAACATACCTTCAGGAAGGCATTTGGATAGAGCCCTTCCAACTGGAAAAAATTTTGGCATGTCCCTAAATTCCCCATCTCAATAGGAAAACAGTGGAAAAAGAATTATTTTTGTAACACATGAGTAAACTCCTGCATGAATTCTAAAATAGAAACTTTCATTTTATTTTCATTCTACCATGCTACAATCGATCTAATTTGTCTTCGTAGAATAATAGAAGGCTAAAATGAGAAAACAAAAAACAAACAAACAAACAAACAAAAACAAAAAAAAGGGAAGTTTTTCAGTGTTCCATTAACATTCTCTGATTAGGAGAAAATTAAAGAACAATACAGTAGTGATAAATTATCCCAACAGTGGCTGTAACTTGTGCACATACTCATGGAAAATCAGGAACATAACTATGGTAGTTCATATCAAAGAGAATTAATTACTTACTGGTTTTCCATCAGGGTCAGGGTACTGCGGGAAAGACAGAAATTCACATGCTTGGAGAGAGGAAAGACATAGTTTACAGAGACTGAGGAATGTTTGTGACACCATGAATTTATGAGCTCTTATTCGTGAAATGGGACTTAAGTGAGACATAAGAAGTACACAAGTCTTGTGCCAGCACTCTGCACAGGGGTGAATTTAATACAGAATGAATAAGGGTCTTTTACTTATTTTGTTTATTTTCTGCAGTCACTCTGCCCAATTCCTAACAGTGTGTTTTTCAGACGGTGTTTCAGACAGCAATGCACCACCTTTAAGTCAAATACAGAGGGCAGTTTTTATAGGAAAGTTAATATATTGCTTCAAGGTAAATCAACATGTATGGATTAATCAAATGTTAAGAAATCCACTGTTATTTTTTAAATGCTATAGTTTAGAACAAGTGCTTAACTTTTATGAACTAAACCACAGGAAAAAAGAAATATTTGGTAATAATTGGAACAGAACTGGATTTTTTCCCCATCAGCTGTGCAGTTTGTGGTGCAGCACCTGATGATTATTGGCATTATTTGTTTTATGAGAACATTTCCTAGGTGTGATATCCTGTTTAGTGCAAATTGTGGCTGCATATTTTGCCACTGTTTCACCATTAACCTTATTTGTGAACTGTGATTTCAGCATGCTGAACCGTCAATTCAACCATTTAGATATTTTAAGTATCAGATTTCAAATGTTAATGGGAGTAATCTGGTTTCTTTTTAATGCAACTGCTATAAATGGTGTTAACAGGGCTAAATTTTCTTTTAATATCAATTTTTTTTTAATGCTTCCATAATAATTTAGAGCCTATGAAAAACATCTGTGTTGTTTGAAGGTAATTTGCCTTTTCATTGGTAATTTTTTTAGGTCTAGTGTAAGTAGTTTGCACCAAGGACCTAGGAGGCAAGTTTGGATTTGTGTGTTTGAAATAATTTTTTCATTATTATTATCAAGAGAAATATAATGGCCTTCAGTAATACAGTCGGATCACGGTATATTTCTTTCACATATTTTTCTTTTTGGATGTTTCTTGTGTTCAGCTGAAGAATAACTGGGTTTAATTACTTATCTTTTTTTGTGTTTGTAAATATATATGTATAAATATGTGCATTTGTAATTTGTCTTTCATTTCAAATGTAATTTATTGGTAGATATGCTTTTATAAAGGTAGATGCTCTACAACAATTTATTTTCTCTAAAGGTACCTGGGGAAGGAATTTTTTCCAATATACCAGTAGGTGCAAAGACCACAAATCTCTGTACTGTAGGTCTTGTTTTCATTTTTGCATCAGACATTTATTAATAATTCAGTCAATATTAATTCAGCTTCTTTGGTGTATGCTTAGAGCCAGATTCAGACACTGTTTCAATATATGCAATTTGTACAGATTGCAGGGGGGAAAAATTATAACAATATTAAAACAATCTTATTCTGTACATATGCAAGCAATCTTACTGCTGAACTCTGAAGAACAGGTCTGTAATTTTACAAGGGAACTCACACAGGAGGTGGAGGTATGCATCTGCTTTTTCTTTTTCATATATCAGAAAGCATCTTGACTTTAGGGAAGTTAGAAATCTTACTGTAAACATTTATCTAAGCAAACGGTAAACTTTGCCTCAAGTGTTTTTTCAAAGCAAGTTATTTTCATCCTACAAGGATACCATACGTTTAAAAAAATGCATACAGCTGTTTCTCAAGGGGACTGTATTCAGGAAGACATTTTGTGGCATTAAGAAACTCTTGGCTATGATGCTACTTCCAGCTCACCTCAATGCAAAAAGTAGTGTAAATCTTTTGCTTTCTTTCTGTACTTTACAAACAATACATAAAGTGTCGGTATGTGGGTGTGAAATGCACACTTGTCCTCAGATTCCTTCATGGAGATCGAAATGGCCCTGAAGGAGCCATGAACTTTGGACATTAGACTGTCACCAGTAGGTAGTAACTAAAAGGTACAGCTGCAGTCTTTTAATGGAAGCTTTTTGCAATTCTTTGTGCATTTGAAGGCAAGTGTGCCTCTCCTGGTAACTTTGCAGTTGAGACAATATCTGTGATGCATGTGATGCAACTCCTTACACTTTAAATTGCGTCTCTTAAACCACGTTATTTTGAAACAGTAGCTCTTTCTGTGTTAGTGTGGTTTTTGGGCTCATGTAAAGGCTAATTTAATGACACAGCCAAACTAATATTTCAGAATGTGCCATTTTGCTCAACCATAGTAATCTGTTTGCCTATGTTTATGGCCAAGTTATAAACCTCTGGATGTAGGAATTTAAAACAAAAGCACTGATAAGTCCTTACGTCCAATGTCTTCTGTGTCATGGGGCAGATGTGCCATGATGGTGCTCAGCAGTGTGCTTTACAAATCAGGGTAGTTACTCATCAGTGACTCTTCAATAATCTGTTCATCCTTGTGTTTGTGCATGGCACCATTTTCCTTTGGTGATTTTACATCAAAGTTTGTATTGGGAATACACTTCTCAGACAAGCACAAGCTAAAGTAAAAGGAAGTAATACATGTGTCACCCCTCAGAGTAGAATAAAACTTTGTTGCTGAAATGCTAGGTTTCACACTAAGTCAAAGAAAATTGTATAATTACGTAAAATTATGAGCAATCTCAAGAGTGTCAATTCTCTCTCCTTCCCCCTCCCACCACTCTCATCTCCCTCATCTCTAAAAAAACTGTAAATCTCTCATCAGACTGTGCAAATGTGCAACTTTTTTCTCCTTTCAGGAAAAAAATGGTCAAACCTTCAAGATTTGATGTGATTAGGAGGAAACTGGAGCCATCACAGGGTACAATATTTACTCAGCTAGTGACCACTTAGTGCCATGATGGTGATGTTCCTCTACACCCAGTATTTCACAGGAATCCCCAAAAGATCTGTCAGTAGCCTAATACAATTTTTCTACTCCATAGGACGTTAGGGGAACATTTTATTCTCCGTGTTATTATACTCCCTCTCTAAGGAAAACCTGTGGAGACAGGTGTGAAGCTGTAATGGTACTCCTGGTGTCTGTCTCCTCTTCCTTCAATTGCACAGGATAACCTGGTGGGATTCAGACTGCTTTGGAGGTGGTGAGGTGGTGCTCTGCTACTAGAAATCAACCCCATACCATTAACAAGTGGGAGCAAGGCAGACTCATACCAGATGGGAATTAGGTCCCTCCCTGTACAGCCTGCAGGACATGAATTGGCCACAGAATCACACTGATTACACATCATATTTTTTGCACATTTTAATACGCGTGTGGCTTGGGTCCAAGTAAAGCATCTGAAACAGTGATGTTAATATGCAATACTTTCTGGTGTTGCTTGATTAACAGGCCTTTGTGGCCTGGTGTCTCAATCTGCACCAAGTACTTTGCCTTCAAACACTGTTGCATTTGGAGAGGGAGAAGGTATCATCAAGAAGCCTTCGTTCCTCTGGCAGCATGCTCCTACCCTCAACTTGCCTGGGGCCAGACTTCAACCAGCTCAATGCATACAGAAACTGGGGCCAGACAAATCAAAGCAGACAGTCAAGTGCCAGCCTGGTTTCCTTTTTAACATATTTTCATTTGTTACAGCTTTCACTTTTTTCTTTTGCTTCCACTATAACTGGCATCTGCAGTCTTGGTGCTTTTTAGCTTTTTTTCCTATAAATTCTCATCAAGATGCTGAATGCCCAACACTTAGTTCTTTTCAGCCTTCTGAATTCAGCATTTGCCTTTGTCAGATGGTGCTTTGAGCCACAGATATTTCAGCTTCCACTGATGAAAGGAAAGCTTATGGTTTGTAGGGAGATGCGGTATCTTTTATTATGACAGCTGATACAGCTGAAGGAAGAGGCAAGCTTTCGGGCACACAGCCCTAGTCAAGGACAAGCTTGGGAGAAAAACTTTTACTCGCTACTTGATCCACATTAAATAAAATGTGGATGAGTACAAGCTAGGAAAATCTCTGAGCAACAGCAGCTGCTCAGTATTTTGCAGGAGTTCAATACAGAAATGTTATTTCAGCCCAAACTCCTCGCTTTTAACAGATGACATGAGAAGTGGTAAGCTTGCTGTGTTCACTTGGAAAACAAGTCATTTCCCTTCCACTTTCTTCTACAAACTTGCCAGTAAACTTCTATGTAAAAGCATTATTTTTTTTTGCTATGTGTGTTTTAGACTGTTGAAGAGAAGTATGTATATAGAGATGTGCAAATCCCATGTTTATGGTGGCCATCTTTGACGTTTAGAACAACCAGCCTCCTCAGGCAAATATCTGTTATGCATGAGTAGATTGGTCTCGTCATTGGTTAGTAAAGCTACCACTGAGTCCTGGAATGAAAGTCAGCCCTGTGGCAGCATGTTAGAAATACTCAAAAATCTCTAAAGCAGAAGAAGCCCTTCCCTGAACCAATCCAGTTGTCCTCTGTGTTTGGCACTGGAGCTGGATATTATTAATTTCTTATCTACCTCGATTCATCAGGGCAATAAGTAACCAACTCAGGCTATTCTCTACCCTGTTCAGAGAACTAAGAACAGAAAACACGTAGTTTTGAGGGGAGGAACTCCTGTCTTTATTTCCATTCTGTGGTAGTTCAGGAAAATATTTCAATATCCTGGGTGTTATATCAACTGCCTCCTTTTCTTACTGTTAGAAAACAGAGGCTGTATATGAGTTCAGAAATGTCTGCACTGTCAGGGTTATTTCTGCTTGATTGTGCTGCATGCACACCTAGCTCTTAATCTCTCTCCTTTATGTTTAGATTTGCTGTTTGACTTTATAGTTGTTTCCTTTTAAAACAGGTTACCTGACTCATTAGATGATGTGAATACTTTGTGAATATCTGGTCTCAATTTCTGAGTCAGCCTCCAATAATTGTAGCTGAACTATGGTCTGTCTTTTAGGGAAAGATTTAGTGTTACCTAAAATTTTCCAGTGATGGAGAAATCACCACAACTGTTGATTGTTAAACTGTTTTGTTGGTTAATTATCCTGACAATTAAGAAACATACATCTAATTTCTAGTCTTAATTTGTGGGGCTTCAGCTTTCAGCCCTCCTGCACCTTTTTCCTATTTTGCAGTACAGCTGTCTACAGAAGAGCTTGTGTAGTATTCGCAGTAGCCCACTTATCTGAGTTATGTTGTGATAAGTCTGGCCTAGGGAAAAGGATTTCTCTCCTCTATGTGGATTAATCTGATTACAGCATTCATATAATAGGTGGAGAACCACCCCTCCTTTTTGTTCCCCTCCCCCCCCCCCCCCCAGTTAAAAAAAGAAAATAAATCAATCTACTCAAAGTATTTATTGCTTTAGGAGTGATAAAAGTCATGACATTAAGAAAAAAGTAGTAGTTTGCTTAGGTTCATTATATGTTGGAAATGGCACTTATGGTGATCTAGAGTTTCATATTGGAAAAAAATGGCATATTTTTTAAATTTGGTTTGCTTTGATCTCTTATTTCCTAGGGATTTTCCACAGCTTCTGTGTCATAAAAGCTGCATTGCCTGTTTGACCTTAGTAGAAGTCATATAGCAGGCTGTTTCCTTGTGTTTGCATAGCCTGAAGTTTCTCTTTCCTGCACTTTTTGTTAGGTCATTCTTGACTACTTTTACTCTTAAATAAAAAATTTTCAAGTATCCATCCTAAATATCTCCTTCAAAGGAAAAAGATCTGCCTTGTCTTCATTCTTCTTCACTAGAATGGTGGTCTCAGTTTTATGCACTGCCAGTGGACTACTAAGGTTTTTTCCAAAGTACAGAAGACACTGAATGGTATTAGGCAAAATTCTGGTCTTTTTAAACCTATCCGGAACATATGCAGTCACCAAATCTGTGACATTTGTTTTGGACTAATTCCTTAAGTTATAAACAATACATTTCAGACTATGCTACTTCAGACAGTTCTTGGTTTTGCTTCTTTAAATCTTGCTGGAGATAATGTAAAAGCCCTTTTTATCTTTTATGATAGCTTATGGTGATCCTGTTGCATTATTTCTTCTTCTGTATATTTTAGAGTCATGAGTTCTAGTATTCCTCCCATGTCCTAATTAGAAGAAAAAAGATTCTTACAGCTTCTACTTTCCTTCCTGTGTGAATAACACAAATATAGAAGAGAAAAATCTCAATAATCTGGAAGCAGGTGGCCCCACATTACTCTTTGTGTTAATAATCATTCTGAACATATGCCAAATAGTATTTAGCAATGTTTGTCACATATTTAAAAAAAACAAAAAACAAAAACCAAAAAACAAACCAAAACCCCCCCCCCAAACAAACAAACAAACAAAAACCAACCACAAAAAAAAGGGAGAGATTTGAACATGTGTATGCTTTTGGAAAAATACAAACATCCTGGATGAGATAACCAAGGAGGTAGTTTTGTATTCTGCTGGAAACTCTTGAAATGAAATGTAGCAGTTTTGACCCTGCTGCTGCCATGTTTACAGAGACAAAACATTCCTCTGGAGAAAATGCGCTAGGTTAGTCTAAAAGTGTGTCTCCTGTGTGGGGCTTCTCTGTGCATACTTTAACAAAGCTTTCAAGAACCAAGTTATTCCTTTGCCCAGGTAGCATTTTGAAAGTAGTTCTAGGTAGATACAATAGCTGTGTAGGAATTTACAGTTCAAAGAATGGGTGAAATTTATTTTTCCATCCTTTCTCATGCCTGAATTTTTGCTCTCCTGAGCCTGAGTGTGTTACATTCTTTTGCTTATGAAATAAACTAAATCCAAATCAAACAAAGTTTCTTTACTCTAAGTTATTTCTTTTTCTTTTCTTTTCTTTTTTTTTTTTTTTTTGACTCTATTGCCCAAATTGGGTTGAAATGTTCAGTCACATTTTATAGCAAAACCACACTTTTGTAGCTTTTTCCATGGTGAATTACAGATCAGTTTTGCTTTCAAGGATGACAGACATGGACTTGGTTAGATTGTTGTATCTGTCTTAACTTGGGTTCCTTATGTTCCACTCTAGCAAAAACTGACTTGCCAAATATTTTTATTGGCTTGTCACCTTTACTGTTATAAAAACATTAAATTGAGAATCTATTAAAACCAGATTTTAAAATGCCTGAAAATCTTGAATATGTATTGCAGTAATGTGTATGGGGTCATTTTAGTGAATGTCTGATTTTTCATTAAGGTTTTTTAATTCTCAAAATCAGCTTGTCTAATTTAAGAGTTCCTTAGGCACTACAAATGCTGGTTTTCACTGTTTCATGAGGGAATGCATAATTAGTCTGAAATCTGTGAAAAGTTTCAGCTAAATTTTCTCTCTGAAATGTCAGGGGAGGACATGGTAGGAAGAACTGCCCTTGGAGCAAGATGATCAGAAGTGTCACTTGGAAGGCAGTGCATCTGGCAGAAAGTCTCCAGGAGATGCTAGCTCAGACTTTCAGAATGGGAAAAAAAATGTAGGTTGCAGCCAAATTTGACCCATTCAAACTGAATGGAATTTACTGAAATAAAAGTAGAATGAAGTGCAAAATTACAAGTCATCTTTCTGTTTTGTGTGGCATATGGGCCTGGATACTTCCTCAAGTTGTGGTGAAGTTATCTCCATTTATAAAAACTCGCTAAAACGTAGAAACACATACAGTTTATTAAAACTGAGCCTTTGTATAATATAGTTGAATTCTGATTTGCAATACTCTCCTGAAAATCATTTTGTGATGAGGGATACGATTAAATGAGATATCCTGTTATAATAACAGAGGGGTTAGTAGTGTTTTTTCTTCCTCCAGTGCCTTATTCTACATATTTACTGTATTTCCTATAAAGGGACTGACCATCTTTGACCTGCAGTTATCTTTTATGGCTTCATGCAAGTCTTTAGATGTAATTTTCTTCTTTTAAAATGTCTTTATACAGTTTTAGATTGAAACTCAATGAGATGTCCTGATAATCGTTTCATGACACCAGATGCATGCACTTCTGTTTGTAATGTGTTTGGTGTCCAAGAAGTTGTATATGGAAAAATAATAAAACATAGAGTTTAAAAAAAACATTCATTCTTGGACTTGACTACAAACTGCACCTCTGGCCCTTCTTTATAGCTTTGTTTTCTAATCTTGCTTCTTTCAGAATACTTCCTTTGTATTTACAAATCAGTTGAACAGATTCTTGCACAATGGTTATCCAGCTTTTCTTGCTGTTTTCACATGCAAAAAAAAAAAAAATCATGCATATGCATCTGAGTTTTTGCACACGTACTGGAATAAAACCAAGAAGGTATACAAAGCTACTGAAAATTAGTGGTATGTGTCAGATGCAAAATACGTGTTTCTTACTCTTGAAATACTGGTGTTCATCCATAGTTACCTTGTTTACTCTTTAAAATGAAGACCATTGAGTGGTTAATTTTTCTATGTTTTGAAATAATGCAAAGTCACAGCACTATCAACCATTTTGTTTTATGAATGTTGAAAGTGGGGCTGACTTTGGTTTTAGATTGAAAGCATCAGTTTTCATGGATTTCACACCTAGCTATGAACTGACAGATAGTAGATTAAAACTATTATGCTTATATTCCTATTTACTGTTTCTTTGCGTGAACTTTCCACTACTGAGCCTAAAAATACACTTTTCTATCTAGTCTATGCTAACTCACTCTGTTTTTTACATTGGTTCAATTCTAATCACTGTTCAAACGTGTCCATTACTCTGGAGTGCCTGGGTATAATTGCATGGGCAAAATCAATTTAATTGCCCAAGAGTTAAATAAGAGTAAAACCAAAACCAAGTGTTAGATGAAATTTTTAAAGGTGGAAATTAAACCAATCTGCATACATGTGCATGCACATTTCCAATCTCTTGCTGAAATATAGATTAAAGAAACAGAACGAGCTTCTTGCCTGTAAGTCAAATTCACTTAATTCGATATTTATGGTAACCCAGATACAACCAAAAAAACAGTAGACCTGATTGCAGAGGAAGCTGATGTGGGTTAAGTTTGGTGCACATTAGAACAGACTGAGGAATTCCCTATTACTGAATCATGAACAGATTGTCCTTTGGGTCTGGCAGCTGTATTGCATCTCTACTTGATGTGAAGATAGACCCAACAGCGCATTGCTCCTTGGTTATTTGAAACTGGAATGACATTCGCTGTGGTCCCTGAGCAGTACAGCGAGGGTAAAGATAAGAGTCTGGTGCCACAATTTACTTTTTAGGTAGCATCCTAACCTATCTGTGAATATGTGATGTGATTTCCCAGGATCCTGTTTCCATGATTTTCTGGAGGTGGGAGGAATTGATTGAAACGCATCTGAGGTAGGGAAAGTGAAGAAGAAGGAGAAAGTTGACAAGAGCCTGGGGCAGTGTGGAGTTGTGTGTGGCATGCTAGTGTGTATGGGAGCTCAGAGCTGCTCCCAAGGACCCCTTATTTAGATGTAGCCTCTGTCCACAGATCTGCATTTGAAAATGTGTGCTCCTTCAGAGTAGGGAATGGGAAAAAGTCTTTATCTCCTCTTATAGAAAAAACCATAAAAAAGTTGTTATAAACTAACAGTTCCACCTGTGCTCAGGTCTGTCAAGAGCTGCAGAGTACAACGAGGGCCAGCCCTCCCTTGTATGAAACCAATGATGGATCTATTTGAGCTACTAAGGCACGCAAATGTTTGACATTATTAAACTGCCAGGGCTACAGATAAAGTAATTCTATTACTTTAATTAATTTTTAAAGTACTAACCAAGGCTTTGAGCTCTGAAGTATATTAAAATAATCAGCAATTTACATGCACTGTTATTTAGTAATCATGAAAGTTTGCTTTTTTATGAAATAGACCCTACATCACTATATAAAACAGATGCAATTGAATCTCAAAATAGTAGCATCATCAAATTATTCTTTTTTCTTTGACATTACCCTGTAGGAGAAATTGAAAAGGAATTTTAAGAGCCCTCAAAAAGATTTAGTTACATGATTGCCACTAATTAATTGATTTTGCTAAAATTTGACACAAATTATGAGTTAAATATACAAATAAATGTTTACAGAATCAGAGACCTTTTTTTTAAATGTATGCTTATTTAAAAGTGTTTGTCTTTCTATTTGGACCATATTTTGATTTATTATATTAAAAATATAATGTATCATATTTATTTATATATATAATTGCTTTCCCTGTATATTGGTAAAGTACCTGTTGAAGGGAAGACTACAGTAACATTGTATGAAAAGGAAAGTTATTAATAGTAATGGATTCTTTTCCCATTCTGGCCTGAAATTCTGTGGAAAAAATGCAGTGTGAGATGTGATAAAATCAGTAGGCAAGGATTTAGACTTTTCAAAAATATGATCAGTGACAGGATAAAATTTGACTAAACTTCCTGAGGTGTTGCCCACAAGAAGGATTTTAGGGCAACTTCCCAAGTTACAAGAGCAACAACCCTAATACTTCCTGCTGCCAAAGGCCACCCTCGTACACTGACTCCCTTGTCATCCAAACCTTTCCTTTGCCAGAATACATGCTGGTACCAAAACACCGGGAGCTGGGAAAAGCTTTCTAAATGTTTTGAAGGTAAAGCACTGGAACAGGTTGCTTAGCAAATTTATATAATCCCCTTCGTGGGAGACAGTGAAGAAATGCTCAGGCAGTGATCTGACGTGTGTGGCCCATGTACTTAATCCCCCTCCGTGCTTGGGGGTCTATTGAATACCCTCTGGAGAGCCCTTTTTAGGCACATTTCTGGTATTTCTGTGATGATAAGCAGACTAGTATTTAATTGGCATTGATATTCCTTATATTATTAGTGTCAGTGGGGCTGAGCCAGTATTTGGGTTAAGTGGGAAATTTCCCTAAAGCCCTTAGCATAGACCCAGTTTGACTTGTAAATCAATAAACATTTCAGTTTAAAGCTATATGAAATCCTGTGGTCCTTAAATACATGGAGTGACAGGAAGTGCAACTGTCCTTCTAGCTAGAAAAAGTAATTTCAATCCTTTGGCTAGACAAAAATGCATATATCCTATCAGCAGGTTTTGCCACCAGTGATGTCAAGCCAGCTGAGGTTATATGAATTGCAATCATAGCGTAACAAATACTCTAGATAGCTCTGTGCTACTTCTGGGCTGATATTCTTAGAGTTCTTGTATCCTGAGGGCAGAAAATAAATCAAAGAGAGAGAATAAAGACTGAGTTTGCACCTTTGAGCCAAAATATGCTGTAAGGACCATCCATAAGCATCAACACTGAAGGATAAATGTGTGGTAAGAGACTTTGTAGTATCATCCTATATGCCTGCATAGGCAACCATTTTTGAGGAGTGGAATGCGTGCAGAAATAATTAAATGTCTAAAGCACAACCACAAGTGGAAAAACAGTCATTTGATTTGATTGACTATTAATTTTTAAAAATATTTTTCCTGCTAAATACATACAAGCTATTGCCAAGATAAAAAAAGGTTTCTGATTTTTATATATAAATACCTTTTGGAGTGCTTTAATGAAGAATTCCTATAAGCTGGTGTCCTTCAGCCACTTAAATTATGAAATATGTTGATGTCATTCTGCTGTAATACTCTGGAGCTGACATACCCTAAGGACAATAAGTAACCAGCGCAACAGATTGTTTACATGCAAATAGCTATTGTTGTCAAGTTTGCCCAAGTACGGAATTCCTTTTGCTACCTTATTACTTCTTGAATTCTGATAAAGAGCTTTGGATGTGCATGCAAAAGGAAGAAATTCTTTACTGTGAGGGTAGTGAGACACTGGCACGAATTGCCCAGAGAAGCTGTGGCTGCCCCCTCCCTGGCAGTGTTCAAGGCCAGGTTGGACGGGGCTTTGAGCAACCTGGTCTAGTGGAAGGTGTCCCTGTCCATGGCAGGGGGGTTGGGACTAGATGGTCTTTAAGGTCCCTTCCCACTCAAAACATTCTGTGATTCTATGATACATTGTTACTATGTGGCTAGCAGTAGCTGGTCAGAGGCATTAAGTGTTTGACTGGAAGCACTTGGGGAACAATTTTCCACATGAATGAAGATGAGAACTGGAGATAATTGCCTGATCTTCAATTCATAAATGGATGTTTTGTGTTGCACATTAAAACTGTTAGTCATCAATGAAAGGTGGGAGTTTGTTGCAAGGCTGTGACTTTAAGCTGCATTGTGACCAATTATTTACTTACCAAAAACTATGTCCAAATTTGTGGGTATGTACAGAAGTTGTTGAGACTTGATACTGATTTTACACTCTATAAGACTAATTTTTCTTTCACAGGAATTTTGCGATTGTGGAATTCTCTTATCCCACTACTGTTATTTCTAATGGTATTCAACACTTGAATGGTCCCGTATGTATGGTGAAGAATAAAATAATTGCATTGTCTTCTTATTGCTATTTGGGCTTAGTGTTGTGCTTAAGTGAAACAGGTTTCACTGTGCTACCTGATGCAGAACTGCAGTTCTCAGATTATCACATAGGTCACAGCAAAGCCAGTGTTGTGTTCAGTGCTGGCCTTTAATATCTGATTCTTAGTTTCATAATGAGGGTACATGGAAGCCTGCAGCAGTATTGTAGACTAAAAATTGTCCAGAAAGTTTGGGAGCCATCAATTTAGAGATATATGATATGAGATGCTGACGTAAAGAACTTGCAGTCCAAATATATGCAAAGGATCCCCTGTCTGTGGCAAGTGGGACCAGTTGCTCCTGTCTCCCCTGGCTTCGGATGGAACATAGTCACCATGCATACATCTGGGACCAGTGCACAGTCCCAGTCTCAGAACACATCTTTGATGACTAGTGATGTAGAATGCTCCTGCCCATGGCACCAAAATTCGGGTTGTGTTGGATAATTGCAATGTAACATGAAACTCATGTTATTGAGTTTGAGATTGACTTTATATTGACTCAGAATATATTGCTTGTCTTTTTTTGCCAATGCAAGGCAAATGAAAAAAAAAAAAAGTTAAAAAAAAATGGTTTTACTTTTTAAAATGCAGAGCCCCAGGAGTACAAAATCTTTGTTTTTGACATGGATAATTAAATCAAACAAAAATATTATTAAGTTGACCAAACTGCCAGTGGCATGATGACTTTTTTTAGACAGAACACAGAGCTTGGGATGTTTGTCCTGGTTCTGTCTGGTTCAAGTCTGACTCTGTCTTCTACAAGACATGATCTGAAGCCACATCTTCCATTCTTCACAAAAAGTTATGGGCTATACTGGAATCAGATTAGGCAATTTATTCTACCCTTAAGAAAAAAAAAAAAAAAAAAAAGTCCTTGAAAAAAAAAGCTTGGTTTTATTTAAAAATCGATCCATTCAATTCATAAACATGATTGGCACTACCAAGGGGCAGAGGGCTGTGACATGAAGATGAGAATTATGTTGGAGGCAGGAGGACAAAGGTATGAATAGTTTAATTCAGTGTTTCTGCGATGTTCTTTGTAACTTGAAACTAACCTTGAGTGTCTGAAATCCAGTCATATCTAAGGGAGACTCACAGTATGATCAGTGGAAGGAAATAGGCATCTCAGGAGGTTGATTAGTCTCATCTTCAAATCAGACTCTAGTTTCTGTCCATTGAGCATAGTTACAGCTGGGGCTGGCTTGCTCAGACTTAGATCTATAAAGGTGCATGAGATGAATCCCTGTTTGTGTATGTCCTAGAATAGGCAAAATCCCTTCTACTCCTTTAATCCTCTTACTCCCTAGAGTGATTCCTTTCTCTCAGTACAGACCAGGTCTTAACTGGGACTTCTGCTGGTCTTCTCAAATGCTCCCTTGCCATGTTCAATTGTATCCCCAATCCTACTGTCTCCTTGCCTAAAATTTAATAGCTATTCCATGGACCAGTGTTGGTGAAATGGTTGAAGAAGTAAGTAGGCTTCAAATTGCAGCCTCAATGTTTTTTCAATGTTATTCTTCCACTAAGATGTCAAGTATCTTTTGCAGGAAGGGCAGCTGTCTGGGAAGTAATTCAATAGGTTTGCTTTGGGCAAGTTTAGACATGTGTTTTAACATAATACAAAATGTAGTTCATAATTTGATAGAGACATGTTCTTCTCTGTAACGGATACAACAGACAGATGGGGGAGCACAAGTTTCAAGAGAAACAATTATGATTCGTTTGTAAAACATGTGTGTTGCACAACAGCTGCTTGCCAACATCAGCTATTCTTTTGTGCTACAGCTGTGCAAATCTATTTTAAAATTTTTAAATTGTTTTAGAGAGAGAAAAATATTTTGTTTGATCTAGTATGTTTTAAATGTTTTTTTTACATCCTGAAGTAAAACATCTGGAATGTTTTGAAATGAAACACTTTCAAAATAAAGAGTTAAATATTTGGAAGAAATGTAGCGAAGATATAAGTTTTTCAGTACTTATTTGGCTGTAATTAATCACTGAAATTGATCACTGCCTGATTTAAAATGTAATTTTAAAAGGTCAGTTTGAAAGAAGAATTTTGAAAGAGAACAAAGTAGTTTACAGACAAGAAGTAGGAGTAAAACTACTTTTAAAAGTAGTGATAGAATAATTTGCACTTAATAGTTTTCAGGCTGAAATGTAGACGTTCTGAATATATTTTATCTAGTTTTTACTGATACATTTCCTTTGTTGCCACCTTTATCCTCATATTTTTACAAATTTAAAACTATGATGGTTGTATGGCTTCAAAGCTGGAGGAATATCTAAATTAATTTCCCAGTGAAACCACCATTGCCTGAAATATAACAGCCCATGCTTTTACAGTTGTTAAGTGCTCAATGTGTTGTATTGCCCAGTGGATAGCAACCAAACATGTACTCTGCTGTTATAAGTGGAAAGTTTATTCCTTCTATGACAATTTTTCTGGCTTTATTGGAGAACCAACTAACATTCATACATTATAGTAGAAGTTTTTAATAGTTCCAGAACCTTCCTGGAAATGTGGGATGATTTAATATTTCATGCAGTATCCTTTCCTGCTTTTGTGCTTCAAAAGATGGTGAACAAATTAGCAAAAACCTCAGAGCCGGCTGCTGTCCCATATCTGCACAACTCCCACCAGCATCAACTTGCAAGTTCCACTTAATGGCTTGAAACAGATATTTCTTTATAGCCTGCATCTGATGACTGAACTCCTGATGGCAATGAGAATTGAGTATATAGTAGAGCTGCAGGATCAAAGCCCTAAGAAGTATATTACGCTAGTGTACAGCTGAAAGCTACTTGCACGCCTTAGCTTATTTCGCTATAATTGAACTCATGTCTTTTAATCTATACCTCATCATCTTTGACTTAAAAATAGCTTAAAAAATACAGTAATTTATGCATACACCTAGTAAACTCTATAGACACACTGATTGTTTCAAAATAGATTGCGCTACAAGCAGAAGAAAATATCTGGTGACTTTCAGTTCTGCCCTTTAAGAGCTGCTTGTTAATAAAACTTTGGATTTAGTATAGAATATTTAAAGTAAAAAAATCATGGCAACTAAGGAATTTTTTAAAAGGGGAAAGAAAACCAAGTATTAATTTCAATCTGGGCACATAATAGTTATAGGGTACATTTTCAAATATATATAATTAAGGGCTTTGGAAGGATTAGAAGGCAGTTTAAGTCATAGGATTTTTAACTGAAATGTAGTCATGGGCTATGCATAATAATCTGGATTTTTTCCTACATTGATCAGCTGAAGAACAGTTGAATGGGTAATGATGAAACTATCATAAAATCCAAGCCATTACTCATAAATACTGTAAGCATAAGAATACAGTAGTACTGTTTACTTGTTCAATATATATGTATGCATAAAATGATCATGAAAATAATGAATGGCCAGGCTCTCATAGCATTTTTGACATAGACAGTTGGATGGATAGATAGATAATCTACCATCTTGCTTTTCCTACAGTTAGATACTTTTTCTGAGTATCTACTCTGGTCCATCTGCATTCTACTAGCTGAAAGATCATAATCACTCACAATAATTTTCTTTGTATCATAGGTGTGATGACTTTCTGGTCTTCTGTTTCATAGTTCAGAGCTCTTCTAATAGACTGGCATATTAGGCAATGGTGAGAAATCACCAGAAAAATCCAGATGATGTCTCTCACCCCTGCTATTCCCTAAAGGAGGACAGGCTCTTTTTTCTTCTCTGTACAGCTCTTTGTGTCCTGGTCTGTGGCTATGACTCTTATTCACTATAGAAACACATAGGAAAAGAGTATTCAGATTTACTACTGCTTCCCATCGCCATTATAGAACAGTCTTATCTATAGAAAAACAATAGCTATAAGAAGATTTCTAATATACTTCAGAAAGACTCTAGGACTCCTACCTTTAGTGTCAAAAATCTGGGCATGGGAGTTAGAAGTTGGAAGACATTTGGGAATAAAAGTTTTGGTCATATTGTGAGTGTCATGGCAAAAAAACAATGGCTACTCTCAGCGACACTCAGGAAAGGAGAAAACCAGCATGTTTATATCAATTCAAAGTAATTTAAAAAGCATCTGAAGCTTTAAGGTTTTAAATCCCTTCCTGATTTCTCAGACTGGCACTTTCAATATAACGTTCACAGATTTAGTTCTGGGCAAAAAGTCTCAGCCTTTACATAACTTACTAGCATTCAAATGATATTTTTCCATTCACAGATGAGTTTTGACTTCAACTTGGCTGCTAGTAGAATAAGAGAATTTAAATAAATAAATTTTTAAAACCAGCCTTGATAATTTTTTTTAATCAGTTCAGAAGAGCTTCTGCTTAAGCCAATTTTGCTTCAAAGAGTTCATAGAAGTGATGCCGAATAGTTTGGCCTGCCAATTTAAGCAAACCTCATAATGGTCCTAAAGTTTCTACCATCCCCACTAATTTCTACATTTTCTTTGAACTGATTTACATAAATGAATAATATAATCCCAGCCTCAGAGTCCTTGAGTAAGAACTTTGAGCACATGGGGCCATCGAAGTCTATGGAAAGATTTCTGTCTGTGGAAAGATTTTTGTGGAAATTGGGCTTGGTTCTTGGGTTCCCTGAGACCACTGCAATTAGGGATGGATTTTTCCCCTCCCTTTCATTGAAATCAGTGAGAATTGATTACTCGGAGACCTTTAAAATTCTAGCCTTTCAACAGCCTAGCTTGAAGCCATGTTAAGGAATGGGTTGTCTCTAAGATTTTGCTTTCATTTGTACTATGTAAGTCCAGATATAATTAGTGAGAACTTGAGGTAGCCTAAGATGAAGTCTGAAATAACTGGGGATATTCACACCCAGCTGAGGTTATGATCCAAAAGTTACGGTGCTAAGGTTTGACTCACTTTAACTCTGTTTCCTGTTGGGAAAGTCTCCTCTTGAATGTTTTTTTCTTTTTTTAATTGAAACCAACTGTCTTTCATCAAAGAGAGGGAAAGTGTGGGACTCTTGAATCCCAGATCAAAGAAAAGCAATTCTCTAGTCCCAGTTGGACAATGTCAAAATTTCTGAGCTCAGGGTACTTTGGTGTTATGTGGACAAACGGGGTGGGTAGAAACCACTAGCACGCACAGGCATATCTCTGTGACCCTGCTGGCTTCTGTGGACAGCAAACAAAGGGTGGCTTTATCAGCAGAATTGTTTTAAATAAAAATCTACTGGGATAAATTTTTAAACAAAAGTTATAACATAAGAAGGATTCGTATTTTGTTAAATCTAACAAATTGTTGGCATATAATATAAACAATAAATTCTTTCCTGCTGGAGGAAAACTCACTGGAGTTAATTAAACTTATACCAGGGATAAAGTTTATCCAAAGCATAGAAAGTACATCTTATTGTAATGAGTTGAATGATTACAAAATAGTTTTAAAAATACAGATTTAGAGAACTTTTCGAGGTATCTGCTAATTGAACTCACAGTGGTCTAGAAATTAATGAAATAATGACTGTTCTGCAGACTTGAAAAAGAGCTGGACAGTCATTCATGCTGCCTGTATGAGCGCTGAAAAATGCTTCTTCTGTAGCGTTCTTAAAGATTTTCTCTGGAAAAAAAGCTTCTCTTGATATATACATTCTGAGTAGTTACGTTTTCCTTTGATTTGGAAGTAAAATATTTCCAAATATGATTTGTGTTGAAAATTCCAAATATTTATTGTGTCAACTTGTAGAATAGCCTAAAGGAAAAAAAAAAGAGGGTTAGGGTAAAGAACTGGAATGTTCACAAATGTGTTGGAGGATAGAAATCTTAAACAGTGTAATATTTATGAGCAACCAAGAGGCTACATTCTGCTCTCAATTACTCTGGCATAAATCTAGAATTACTCATTGGAAGTTCAAAGTTTTTGCTGCAGATTTACACCCATATAACAAGGAACAGAGTTCAGTTCTGTAAGGGTGGGAAAATCAATTTGGGCAGAGTGTAACTAGCCTGGAACTCAAACTCTAATCACAGAAAGAAAGCTTTTCCAGGTCAGATAGCAGACTGCACATTGTGTATCTTTTCATTTTTATTCTTTTTTCCCCTTCTTTAGCTAATATATTGAAGCAAGCACAGAGTCCTATTCCTTGCAGTAACATCCCATGGCATTAGGCACTGGGCTGCTTCAGCTTTATCATGTAAGGCAGAATGAAAGTGCTCAGATACAGTAGAGTCAAGAAGCTCCATAGAAGGCCAAACAGAAGCAAGATGATATAAGTAAAAGTTGCTAGATTGTGGTTTGAGATATAAAGTGTAGAGACTTGTAAAGGGTAGTGAGAGGACTCAGGGAACCAAAGGAGAACAATAAGAGGGAAAAGAGAGTTAAAACAGAATCCCATATTGTGGGATATTGGGAAATTTCCTAAATTAAAGTAGGTTTCAGAAAAGACAAGAAACTTTTGACAAGTTGTCGGAGTGGATTTTTGAATAGTCTGTGAGTTACAGATCCCAGTGTTGCTCAGGTGACTTGTACTGCAGAAATTGTAATGCTATGCTATAATGGTTTCTGAAAAGAAAATAAAAATACTGCCTGCACATCTTGTTCTTATTCTGGAGAATATTCTCTCACTGGGTGCAGGGAAGGGAATGGAATGAAAAATAAGACTTTCAAAGAGAGTAAAAGAAAACAGTAAAGGAATAAAAGGGAATAATGTATGGAATCTAATTATACCTTTTCTAAATGTAGAGAGAGGCTGTACTAGTAGGTCTCAGACTTGACTGACAGAAGTAGCTGGAGTTATGGAGTTTTGTACCAGCTGAAAATCTTCCTGGGTCTATCAGCAAAGTTATTGAACTGTTGGCTGTGATACTACATAAATTTGTAATGAAGACATTTTCTGTAGATAATGATCTCTGCCTTTGTCACCACTGAAGGTGTGCATGCCACTGCTGACATTTTCACTAGTGGCTGTTAACTTAGTATTTGCTGATTTTTAGCTAACAGTATCTATTTAGCTGGATGCTCCAGCTAAGCAACCAATTTAGTCTTCCTTCTGGTTTTGATAAAACTGTGCTTTCTTCATAGCTCATCCGAGGGTTATTGTAGGTGGAACAAAATTATTTTGGCTTTCTATTTTATTTTTTAATTTGTGAATGCTGATGTTGCTTTTATGGCTGCCATATGCTTGTTACATATGTCAGTTCTAAAAGCCCCACTGATGGATGAAAGCTGGGAGAGGAGTTTTATCATTTGTCTCCCATCTAGCACTTTTCTTGCACTTGAAGGTAAGTCCAATATAATAAATAACCATAGCCTCCTTTTTTTAACATGCCACATCTGTAAGGTAATATTTCTCCCCAGTATGCTGAGAAGCAGGAAGGAAACATCTAACATCTGCAGGATTTGAAGTTATTTTTGACAGCTGTGTGCTATTGAGTGTTTCTTTTTTTGTGAAAGATAAAACAACCCAGGTGAATCGCTAAAAGGGCATTAATGACCATCAGACATGTTAAACATGTGTACTCATATGTACACACAAAAGATAAAATCATGCATCTATAGACAGAGTGGCAGTGAGAAAATATAGTTTGCTGACCTGAAAAGCTGCTATTGTAATGTAATATTAGATTTCTGATAAGATGGCACAAGGTATATGGTGTAGTATAGACGGGAGGTTTATGGTAATGAGAAACAGCAGTTTATCCTTGACACCTATTGATTAAAAACCTGGAAGGTTTGGTCTAGTGACATACAGAATCCATTTCAGCAGTTGGCCTGGAGCTCACTCTGATCACAGCAGAATGGAGCAAGGCACAAGCTTTCAAGGCTAACTAGGAAATGTTCACATGTGGCCAACAGGAGATGGAGGCAGATGTTTGAGATTTTTAGCATGTGCATTAAGCCAATTTTTATTTGAAAGAGAAGAGCACCCACTTACAGCTAAATTGTACATGGTGAAGTTTTTTCATTCGTTGACACACAAGGCCTGTCTGCTTAATGATTTGCAGGTAAAGATGAGTGACCATCTCCTCCAGAGCTCCAAGCTGGTCTAGAACAAGCCCAGGGCAGGAAACCACAGTGAGTGTGGTGATAAGTCCTGGTGAAGAAACACTGCTAAAAAATGTGGGCTCTGTATAGTGTTATCATAACTTCTCAATCAGAGCAGGCAAATAG
Source organism: Strix uralensis (assembly GCF_047716275.1). Classification (NCBI taxonomy): domain Eukaryota; kingdom Metazoa; phylum Chordata; class Aves; order Strigiformes; family Strigidae; genus Strix; species Strix uralensis. The sequence goes on from NC_133976.1 coordinate 44,060,472, forward strand.
CACAAAGGCATGGGCAGAAAGAGCATGTCTGCTTATCAAAACCAAACAAAAATCCTAGTGTGACTTCAAGGCACTTTACAATATCTCTTCTTCACCTAAGAATTTGAGATCGAAAATGGCAGAACTGGACAGAACAAGGATTCATCACTCAGTATGCTGCTTCTGACCTTTGGCAGTAGAAGATGTGCAAAGAAAGTGTATGGAAATGGGGCATATAGAATCATAGAATCACTTAGGTTGGAAAAGACCCTTAAGATCATTGAGTCCAACTGTAAACCTAACACTGCCATGGGGCCTAATGCTTCCCCCAGTACACCCATCCAGCATCAAAGTAAGGTAAAAGCCAGATTTTCCAATGGGAATTGTGTCAGGGAAGGTGATGTAATGGTGAGCTTGTAAGTCTTCACCAAGAGCTACAATGTTTGTCCATACTTTATGTTGGTGTGTTAAGTTTGCCGTAGGAAATCTTGCCTTTAAAATTCCTGTCAGTATCTCCTGAATTAGTGTAAATCACAGGAAATGTAGGATAAATATGAAATATTTACATCATTAAAGAAAATGAAAATAATGTGGGTATTGTAGGAAGGCTTACTTGATAACAAAATTAGTTATGATGACTATCTGCAAAAACCAACAGGAAACCAAAACCGTGGCTTTGATCATTCACCTGTACTGATAAGCAGTGGGGAATAACAGGCAGTATTAATGCAATAGTTGTGATTTAGATCAAGGTACAGGGAAGCAGATGAATAGAGGTTGTATAGCTAGCACAGTAGGTATTATAAATTGTGGGTGATGCAAGCCAGCATTGAATGACTACGGTCTCAAAGCAAGAAGGAAGCAGACAGTAGATTGTGAGTCAGAAGTTCTCTTCCAGCTGCAGTGCAGTTCACACTTGTTTAAAGTCAAATATCAAAGCTAGTCTCTGAAAATCTATCCATCTTTGTTTTCATTAGGTATTCTTTAAGTATTAATGTAGTCTTCTATTTTTGTTTTAACACCTATTGCTAACCTTTCACGCCTAACCATTTTCCTGATTATTAAAAAAATTGTTCTTTTCTTCATTGCTGCCTATATACATTTTTGGCAGAACAAGTTTTCTTCATATCTCCCAAACTCTCTGTGCAGTAATTTCCATTGACTGCAGGGGTATCTGCTGGTGATAGCAAAGCTGATTGACTTCAAAGTCTCTTACTGTTGTTGCCGCACTTGGCCAAGAGTCTGCTCATGACTGTAGCAGATGTTTTTAAGCTTTTTTTTTAAAGTTGCCTTTTTTTTTTTTTTTTTTTTTTTTTTTAATAGACCAGTGGGAACCTTATGGAGCAGTTTTTCACTACAGTTCTGAAGTGAATGCCAGCATAGCTATGATTCTGAAACCCTCTTATCAGATCCACAGTGCTTGTAAGAGGAAAGTTTCCCTTTCCAGCAGATGAAAACATAGGTTTGCCAGCTACCTGATGGCAGATATTCAGCAGATTCCTGTTTAGTCTCAGTTTATCTTAATGGGTTATTTTTTACAGTTCATTAGAAAATTTCATAGTAAGTTTATTCTCCAAGAAATTTTGGATGAAAGTTCTGAACAGTTCACACTTAGTATCAAGAGTCAAAACAACTTGGATTAACCCACAAATATTGTCAACTTCATTCTCATCTAATTAGGATTAATAAATGTCTTCTTAGCATCATAAAATATTTCATCAGGATTTTAGGGTGTGTGTGCACTGGGAGAATTTTATTCTAGGAGGATCTGTGTTGAGAGCAGTAGTTATTGGAGAGAATATAGGAGAACCATTTTTGGCAGGGAACAAGAGATAATTTAAACCTTGGTCAAAATTTCAAATGGAGCAAAGCTGCTTCCATTAATAACATTAATAGAAACAGACCAGGAATTTGGTTCCTACCACTTCCACTGAAAGTAATGTTATTACTTCAGAACTTTATCCTGCATTCTAGAAATGTTTGTTTTTGTGGTGTGTACCTTAGACATTTCTGCAGTAACTCCAGAGAGAGCTGGAACACTCTTAAATACCCTGAGAAGTGAGGGAAATGCTCATCTGACAATGCAGCACTGAAGTCATGTGCCTGTAATGTATTCTAAGGCAGAAAGATATAGGGCAAACAGGAGTTGAAACCAGCAACTCACCATAGCCCACCAAAGGTAGAAGCAAAGTTACAAAGCCAGAAGTCCTTTCAGAGACAGAAAGCCAGCTGGGGAAGAGACCAGAAATGCAAGAGCAAGAAGGTACCTGACAGTGGCCAGAAGAATGCTGGAGAAGCCAGCATGCCTGCTATGGCACACTGCACCCTGGAGAGGGTTTGTAAATGAGAAACTGAGGAAGCAAAGAAGAAAGGAAAGAAAAGGTGGCACTGTGATTCTTAGGATTAATATAATCTTACAGACCAGTTTATGCAGATTGAAATAACTGGAGGGGGGGTTGTTTCCTTGTTAGCTGCAGTTAACAACAGCTTTGAGAGTCTTCAGCATTTGTTGTTTGGTTCATTTACTTAGAAAGGAACAAATGGATTAATGGATTATCCTTTTTTTTTTTTTTTTTTTTTTTTTCCTTTTCCACCTCCCAAAGGGGAAAGCTGATGCTTTCATTAAGCTTTACCAGCTGGCTGTATGGTTTAGTCAGTAGGTCAGTATGTAAATACTTACATAGTGTGTTCAGTTGCTATTAGTCCTTTCTTATCCTTACAAAATTTTTGTTTACATTTCCCAATCCTATAGTATTTAAGCTTGATTCCTTTGAGCCAAATACTTCATGATTAAATACAGTGCATAACAAAGAGAAATAATTATAATTTTTAACCCACACAGATGTATAAACCAAAAAAATCCCTACTTGAGAAAGAGAGTACTGAGGCCCCATATAGATTTAGGAAGGTCATTTAGCCTCATGGTTCCTCTTGACTATATTTTAGTACATTTTACATACTTCACGAGGAGGTATGGTACTAAATTATGCATAAAGATCTGAAACCATTTCATGGAACATGCTACAAGTGTACAGCAGTAATAAAATTTATAAAAGTTCTTGTCACTTCTATCAGTTATTTCATTCAAAATCATAAAGTCCTGGCTGAGCTTTGAAGGGCCAAATTGTTCAGAGGATAAAACGATATCCTTATTTAAAAGTTGTCCCCTTTGAAAAACTTCCCCAAACATTCAGCCAAAGCAGAAGGATTTCCTTTAGGAAGCCGGATGCACCTTTTTCTGTGACTGTAACTGAGCTTTGGATTATATATCTTTGGGAATTCCAAACTGTTAAGAAAAACAATAGCAGCTTACTCAGTAACATTACATACTTGCAGATAGAACTAAATACTTGTTATATGTCTTACCTTGAGACTAATGGATTCACCTGACTTTTGTAATAACAGAAATTATGTCAGTAGAATTATGCTGTGAACATGAGTCAGAGCTAAACTATTTGTCTCATCATTCTCTGGCAGACTGAACATACTTTATTACACCAAACTGACACATGGTGTGCTTCTTACTTGTATTATAAAAGTTTAAACCTGGCTTACCTGAGTTTATTAAATAAATCATAAAAAAACGTTTCATGTACCTTCAGTATTTTAGTATCATTTGTTGCTTTTTCAAGAGTTCTCTGTCCCCAGCTGGGAAAACTTTCTGCTCAACCTGAAATCAGTGCGCACAAAAATATATGACTGTATTGGCACATTCAATCTCATTCAGAAGTTGGCCCATCTCACGTAAGCTATAGACACAGCTGTTACACCAGTGGGATGAAGTAGGGAAACAGCTCAGAACAGACCTCTGCAGTCTCTGCACCCCTGACATTTCCTGTTTGACCCTGGACACATGCAACAGCTTCCTTGTCGAAGATCATAGACCAGAAGGAGCAAACAAATCTCTTGGCTCCACTTTTGAGGCAGGTGTCCCCTCTCTTGATATTTCCTGTGGTCTGGGAGACACTGCCAGCTGTCCATTCAGTTCATGTGAGTGGTTTGTCTGAGGGCTGGGGGTACAGAAGGGGAGCAGCCTTCACAGGACTCGTTCTGGTATCAGATGAAATGAAGGAAAGGACATTTGTGCTGGTGTTTTGTGCTAAGAATGGTTGTTCCTGTTAAGTCTTGAGAACAAAATATTACGTTAATATCACCTTAATATTACAACTAACAGATATCTTCTTTTGTGAAGTGACTTGGCTTTCAGGTGTGTTTATTCTTGTTATATGAAAAAATATTACATTTTTTATGGGATGAGGGGATTATTATACTGAATGCATGCATACTGTCTTACTTTGAGGTACAGATCATTCATCTAACTCATAATTTCTGTAAAAATGATTGCTTGACACTCAGAGTCATGCTTTATATCCAGATTGTCATCTTTTTAAATCGTTATTAGCTAAAGAAAGGGTCCTGCCTTCAACATTTCGCTGGAACAGCCACTACTGTTGACAAGACTACTAAGAATTGTATTTAGACATTTGTGTTGTTTTTCCATTTTTTGGTCTCTCTTTCCCCTTTTACCTCCTTATCTAACATCCCACTTGAAATGTTGCCCTGTTTTTTATCACAGCTCAGTTGTCTTCTAACTTCCTCATAACTTTCTAATCCTTGCTGCACAACTTCATTTCCCTTGTGTCAAGGCTTCAGTCATGATCTGTGTTCATCCTCCTGCATCCAGATGATGTCCCCTACCTACCTGCCTGACTTGAGGATGTCTAAGCTGATTGATAAATGTCTAAGCAGGTAAATTAGAAATGTACGGGTCCTCTCTCTGTACAATGTGTAGCCTAACCTGTTTCTTTGCAATCACTTTCTAGGTATGTCTCTATCAGCTTCATGTAACCGAGTGAAGATATATGTCCCTTGTTTCTGTCAGCCATATCTTTTTACTCACTTTCTCTATCTTACAAACAATACTTTTGTCCTTCGTGTCAGGCAGTCTGGTGTTGTCTCTGATTTCATGTAGCCCTGGGTTATAGCCACTGCTTGCAACTTCACCCCTGGTTTCTCACAGATATGCCTTCTTTCTGTTTGGAAACTATTCACACATATCTAAATCATCCTCATTCATTCTTTGGATTCTCCATAGCAGCCCTGCTTGATGGTCACTTAGGTCCCCACTCCTGAGCTGCTGAGGACAATCCCACCAAACTCACATTGCCAGTGCGATGCCTAACATGGCGCTCTTCTTTGCAGCCTCCAGCTTTTCCTTTTCCTCACAGTTATACCCTGTTCTTCCCCTTACATAACCCTTGTGCGCCCAGACACCTTCTGCCATCCCCCTCTTGTCCAGCTCCACCACCAGCACCTGCATCTGGTGCCAGTTCATGCATGTTGTCCACAGATGCTTTATCCTCTGCTTTGCTGTTTGCATGGAAAACAGTACTGAAGCTTAGCTGTTAAATATTCTTTTCCCCTGATATCCTTCATAAAACCCACATTCATCATGAGGTACACAAAAGCGTTTCAGGCAAAAAATGTAGCTAAGTGATTTCTAAGGATAACAGATGTTTGTTTATTTATCTTTCACTTAGAATTAGAATGAGAGAAAACAAAAACCAGGAAGACCAGACTTGCAATCAGGCTTGTAACCACATTCTTACCTATGGAGTATTATTATTGTTTTCCTCTATTACCTTTCCTGATTCCTGCAAATAATCTTGTAGATTCTTCTATGTATCTTCAGTAGACTGGAAGCACTTCTGGGTTTTATCATTGTAAAAATTCTAGCTAAATGGGGTTCTGAAGTTGATGGCCCTGACCTGGTACTAGCTTAAAAGTCATAATATAATCAACAATAATTTTGAAAGAGTAATAATTATTTTGAAAAAGTAACGCCCGCTTCACATCATTGTTTCCTAAACCCTGTTGGTTATGTATTACAGATGACTCTCTCCTAGTAAGCTTGCTTACTTGTTACTTTCAGGGTTTCTGTGCTGGGAAAATAGGTTGCAAAAGAGACTGTGGGTATCATGACCTCATCATTCGTATTCAAAAGAAGAACAGCAAGATCACCATAATGCATTACTTTGTAAAATTATAACCCTGAGAAGTAATAAGATTCAATTACATTTTTTTGGCAAAGTTCTTTCTAAGAAAGTATCTGTCTCATGACTCTAGTTTATTCTTTGTTCTGATCATTGGTTAACAGGCCTCACGAGGATTTTCCATCTCCTCAAACCTTGCAAGAGATAAATCCCTCTTTTCCTGTGGTCCGCTTCAGCCTTTGCATATGTGCACTTTCTGAAGCGTTAACTGTTAACAGTTGTGCCTAAGAAACCTAAATTCCTTATACAGCCACAGTGCTTTATGATGCTGGAGAACAAATGCGGACCGCACAAGGAGCTTTCTTCCCCTTTGCTCTGCACAAGACCTGAAATGTCATGCTGAACAAGAATATTCCAGTCATTGGAGCAGAGTGGTGGATCCTGTGGGCTGAACTTGTCTAAAATGCAGTTTTAGTTACCTCTGTGCAGTCTTACAGAAAGCCCGTTGCGGCTACTGTTGATGGTGGCAAAACCACAGAGAAGATAAGCAGAGAATGCTGAAATGGGTTTGCTGATCCTCTATACACACACTTGAAAACTCATGAGATTCCTAAACCAGGTCAGATTCACTCCTGCAAACTACAAACAAGAATGGGATAGTTTATATGTCAATATAGAGAGTTGAATTTTTAACTACTCTGTCAGTATGATCTTTGTAACGAAAGGTAGAGGATAATACTGTGTATTACACATTTCAAAGGGTGATTTAAGAGGATCCTTTTAGCTTGCTTCTCATTTACTCTGTTTTCTTTTCAACACTTTTTCTAACTCTTGCCATCCTTAATTTGAGAACTTAAAAGTCCGTAAGGGTCTTATTTTCTCTTGGGCTTACATCTGTAGTGTTAATGGTACATACTATTCAGCGAAGGCATAGTTAATACCATGTAGAACATTAGTGGCAGAATAGGATTCAGGTCATCCTATCTCGCTATGTTTTGTTTTGGAAGAAATAACAAGAAAAACATATGGAACATTTTTGTCCATAATGCTGGGTGATAAAATCCCATAGGATTTTAATGGTGTGGCATTTCTACACATTTTTTTTTCCTTATATTACAGTTTAACATGGGTTCCCCTACTATAGGCTCTCAAAGGAATTTTCAGTTGTCCTTTTAAGTAAGCATTTACGCTGCTCAGCAATTTGGACTGTCCATTGTGACTCATTTTATAGCCTGCTCTGCTTGCCTATCTGTCTTGTATTTCCAGCAAGAATATTTCTATGAGCAACAAGCAGAAATGATGCGTTGGACATGGACTTCATGGAGCTTTAAATGTTTTTAGAAAGGGAAGTGTTAACATTGAATAGATGACGTTAGCACCACCACCAAGAAAGAAAGAAAGAAGAAAAACGAACTCTGAAAAGCTGTATTGACTAAATCTTCTAACAATGCTTGTGATTTTCCTATATCCTGCTCTGTGTTTTTGTATGGATTTTTCACAGCACAGACAGACGTTACCCACACTGTGATTCAACGTCTGTTCCTAGCCACGCTCTTGCACAATTTTAACCTGATTTCACGGGAGGAACAGGGAATGAAACACCGTAGCTCGTGGTTGTCAGCAGTGAAAAATAGCCAGGAATCAGACAAACAGCTTCATTGCTGAGATTATTTCCGGGATAAAAGCTCTTCCAACAGCTGTTTGCTTTGGCCACTACTCAGGTCCTTTTTTTTTTTTTTTTTTTTTAAATCAGAAAAAAAAAGAGGTTTGTTTTTTTTAAGATGTGGGCTGGTTATTTATGTAGTCAGGAAGAGGTCTCTGCTTCCAGTGTTGTAGTCTCAGAGCTGTTTTGACAGTTGGAGTACAGGGAGGTTTCATCTATTCTCTCCTCCCTTTTCTCCTGTCCTTCATTCACTTAACGCACAGACCTGGAATGCTGTAGAAAGAAGAGAACGCGAATTTATGAGTTCTTTAATCCCAGACAGGCAGCTCTGTGGCAGTTACCTTCAAGAAAAGTTCACGCCCCAAAGGAGTGTTTAGTCTTACAGAGCCACTGACTCACTGAGCAGCGCATGTGAGTGGCTGAGAGGGAGAAGGGGAGAGATGAAGGAAAAGTTTTGCTTTCTCGTGAAACTCGTAATATTATTGTTTTAAGACGTTTTGAAAAGATGACTGCTACTTTTGTTTAAAGTATTTGTTCTGGAATTGCTGAAGCTGGAGTCTACCAGACTGAGGTCAGGAGCATTTTCTTTGGCAGAAAGAAGATACTTTTATAGAAGCCATGCCTGTACTTGGGGTTGCCTCCAAGTTAAGACAGCCAGCCGTAGGGTCAAAGCCTGTTCACACTGCCCTCCCGATACCCAACCTTGGCCCTGCCGGCTCTCAGCAGTATTCGTCAAAGTCTTTGGAGCTTACTGGGGCGGAGAGCTCGATGCTTTCTTGTCAGCTTACATTAAAGTCAACCTGCGACTTTGGAGAGAGGAGAGCACTTCAAGGAAAAACCCAGGAGATTGAAGATAGCAAGGTTAGTTGTAAACTTTACCTGTGGATTTCAATTCTCAGAAAATGTTGATTTGCTCAGACAAAAATCTGATAGAAACCTACTGCACACAGAACTCAAGGGTAATTGGGTAAATAGACTTTTGCTGTCATCAGTGAACTCGCATAGCAGCCTTGGAAATCTGTTTTGCTGTTTGAATAAATATTCTGGTTTTAAATGTTAGTGTTAAAAGCTTCCCAGATGCATTTTGATAAGGATCAGTAGAATCATAAATAGAGAAAAATCATTCCAGCACCCAGTAAGCAGAGCAATGACATGACAGTACTTTAAAAAAAACCCAAAAAACACATTGGCTGCTTCATGTTATATTATGAAGTTTAAAAAGAGCTCTCATGCCCACACCTATTCCCACAGGGAGACTCTTTTAAAATAAAAACAAGTAATTGATTTTCTTTTCACTTTTGAAATGATCTGGCCACTCTTGCTGCAGAACTGCTGAACCAGAAAAACAACTTCTCAGTGAAAAGTACCTGTGTTTTTCTCTTCTGCAAAATAACTTCTTCCTAGTCCCTATCTAGCTCTGATTCATTGTGATTTTAAAAAGAAGGTTTGTTTGAAGTAGGATGCCATGACGTTTTTTAGATTCCTTAGGGTTATTTCTTTTGTAAGGGGGTTCTTTTTGAGTCTTAATTAACAGTTTTAAGACTTCTGTTTTATTTTCAGCTAGTCTTTCTGCTGTAGTTGAACATAAGCATTGATTCTCTTCTTGTCAGTTGTATATATACCTGTAGATCTTTCAGTCAGTGCATTTACGGCTGCATGTGTGGTTACCAGCTTCAGCAAGCAGTTTTATGTGAGGTTACTTTCCCTTGCTTTTCTAGTACTTTTGGTTTGTGGAACTGATTACCACGCTGGCATTAAACATATATTTGTAGTTGCTTCTTATTTAGTTTGAGGACACTTGAGTTTTATCAGACTTGTTAAAGTGGCAAGATACAAATAATATATGTACTTGGCTTTCCTTTGTTTTTAGTTACTGGGTTAATTCAGTATTAGTGAAGAAATTTGGTTTTGTGGTTAAAGCATAGGGTTGGGATTCTGAACGTTTGGTTTCCTTTCTAATCCCTACCACATATTTCACCATAACATTTTGGTCATGTCACTTGATTTTTCCCTTGGAGTTTTCTGTATCGCCCCTCCGTGTCTTCCAAAGATGATGCGTTGGTGGGCTCAGACATGCTTTATAGAAATATAAAGAAGGACCAGACTGTCCATCTCTTGATTACCAGAAGTGATGAACCCTTTTCTATAACGTGAGTGTGACATGAAGATAATGATAACTTTTGATAACGATAAAAGATAACTTTTCAACACAATGTGTTTCCTGACTGCTTACTTATTTTTAATAGAAAATATTCTTTATGTTTTCTCTTTAATGTTCTTTAATGATTATTGCATGAAAAGTAAATTAGATTTGCAAGTACTATTTTCAGAAAAAACCAATACAGTTACATTGCCTACTGAGAGATGTTTCTTGATTCTTTAAAAAAATGTGGAGAAAGATTTAAAGCATCTTGCCTTCAGTGTTTAAACTACTTGGGAACTATTAGTGATCAGCATGAGACCTAATGGGAGTCATATCCTTTCAAGACATCTGGTCCTGAGTCCTGCTGAAGTGTTAGTGAGTAAAGTAACAGATTAGATGGACCCAAACTGTGATCCCAATTTGCCATTTCGTGTTTCACAGGTTTGACAATACTTGTAATCTTAGAGACTGTTTTTTAAAGAAAAAAACCCCGAAAACCCCAACCTCCAAAACCCAGCCTATGAGCCATTAGATCTCTCTTTCTTTCTGTTCTCAGTGGAGGCAGCTGAGCACTTTTAAAAGATGATCCTTAAAGAATAAGTCCAGTTTGTGCACCTGATGGTCTGAAAACCTCCCCTGGCCACCTGGATTTACAGAAGTGCTGAGCATTCAAGGAGTTACTAATTTCTTCAGCCTTTCTATATTCCCTCCATACAAGTCCAATGTTCCCAGTAAAGCTTAGTGGCAGCCCTTTGCCCAACTTTCTTCCAGACACATTTTTTTGAAGGATGCTCTTTTATGCACCTTTTAAGGAGGTTTCTTGAAATCTTTTTGCCAAAGTAGTTTGGACTATAAAGTGCGTGGTTATGATGAAGAAATTATTTTTAGGCTCTTCTTACTAGTAAACTTCAAAGTATCAGCCTAAAAGTATTGAATGCTATTTTCCTTTATCACTAATGGAGACCCATGCCACCCTGGGAGCCTCAGCAGTATGTCCAGGTTGTCTAAGCAGTAGTTCTAAGCACAAATTTGAGGGAATTGTTAGAGTTAATGGCACTTCACGTTTGCTGAGCAGATGCAAGTTTTGCATTACAGATTATGTTGTCCCAAAGCTTGACCATTTGTGAGTGCTGTTTCCAACAGACCTTTGGTTGATTTCTCTGGTTAGCAAACATATTAATCAAAAATGTGATATTCCTACGTGACTCTGTGGTATACAGTGCTGTACATTGGGAATATTTCATTATAACAGTGATCAGATAAAAGGTCTTTCAATCAAAATGTGATGAAGACCTAGTCTGAGTTTCCAACTGAGTGTGAAATCTGTCTATATAGCATACTGCTTGTATGCTTATATTATATCATTGAATATAAGGCAGCACTGACTTTTGAGGGAAAAATGATGGATATCTGTCTGCGAAAGACAATGGAACATGTGAATTAATCATCTGGTTAACTTTTGCCCTTGGCTGCTGGATTGCAGCCTTTAACATTGCTTTCTTTGGTATTTTACATACGCTGCGCTGTGGGTCACCAGCTTTCTCATCCTGTCTGGAAGTCACTTAGATTGACACATGTAGTCACTGTGACATATCCTGTTGCTATCTATAAGTGCTAAGGATTCCAAGATAAATTTGGGTTATACATGTCAATACAGTAGGTCATTGCCATCCAGCTGTTTCCTCTACGGCCTTCAGTCTCACCACACCTGATTGTTCGAGACTTTTGACACTTGGGTTGGCTTTCTCACACAACTGCCTTGCCAAGACTGGTTAGGAATACAGCTGCAAACATCAGTTCTCTTTTCCCTAGGCGTCTCTCCCATCTCACATGATTTTGTTGCACTTGCACGTGTAGTCTTGTTTGCTTTCTTTTTTGTGGACATGATGCAGTTTGAAGTTTAATAAAAGTGACATTATTCTTTTAATAAAAACTGTGGTAGGAAAAGTTTGAGGTGGTTACATTCAACTTTTTTCTTAATTGGATAGAACATAGGAAAGCAAATAATAAGTTCCTAATGATTTAAATTATTCTGTGTGTAGTTTATTCAACTACCCTTTTGTTCAAAATTTTTATAATTTGTGCTTTGGTACCTAAGTCACACACATCTGCTTTCTTGCTAAACTCACTAATGTTTAAACTGACTGCATGAACACTTATGATGTGAATAGTCATGCAAAATATTTGAGCGCAAGCATTCAGAGCACATTCTTTTTCCCTGAGTATCATATAGACAAAAGTTTATTCCTATATATGTACACAGGAAAGGAATCCAGCTGCTGGATTCATGAGGTGAAATGCTGGCTCTCTTTGAAGCAGATGGAGTTTTGCTGTTCAGTTGGACCATAGAGTGTTTTTATGCAAACCCACATCTGAAAACACCAATACCTTTTGTAACATTTTTCTATCATCTGTGGGTACAGTATTATTTATATTTCTGTGCCACCACTTTTATACCTCTTCTAAATTAATGAGACCAAAATTATTGGATCATGCTAGGCTGCCTTGTGATACTGTTCTAGTTGCAGAATGGGCTACTAAACAGCAATAAAACGAAAAAATATCAAGCAATATTGTAGAATGGTAAATGAAGAAATGGCTTAAAACTAAAGGGAAGAAGAAAGAGTTTCTGTGCAAAACCAACTTATTTTGTTCACTAAATGGTAATGCTGCACTATATTGACCTGTAGCAAAATGCCAGTGGCAATAGCATTTTACTCCAGGTCACCATGATTGGTTTCAGCCGCCCTCACACATTTGATGGTGCAGTCACAAGGGCACTGCCACAAATCCTCTCTGGCACAAAGCTGAGCAGCTGCTGGGAGTCAGCATCCCTGCTAGACATGCTGATCTTCTGGCCTGGCTTCCTGGGACTGCTCCTTGCATTGCTCTGCGTTATGCTCCCAAGGTTTTCCTTCCATCATCAAATTTTCTTCTTTCAAGAGCACTGCACCATCATTTATGCTTGCAAACTGAATTTTCTCTGAGCTGGATCTGATATATTAATTGTAGCATTTTGGTTATATGACTTGGATGATAAGATTTTGGCTTTCTTTCCTGAGATAATTCATTCCTTTACTGTCATATTATCTTTTTTTTGTTTCTTGTTTTCAGTTTCTCTTTGTCCATGCTATCTGCCTGCTGCTGTCTGCTTTATCTGCTTCTTCCTTCCTGTTGGCAGATGTATTTACAGGCTTCTGCATATGACTTATTTTTCTCTGTATCCACTAATCAAGTCTTCCTGTCATGACTGCAACATTCTTCATATCAGTGTTCATTATTGGAAAGTGCTAGTCAGGCTCCACAAATGATCCGGTACACATACGTAAACGTAAAACTTTTCTAGATACTTCAGTTTTGGGGGTTGAATGGGTGGTAATTTGTGATCTTCCTTAGGGAGGTCCAGCCCCACCAAGTTCATCATTAAACAACCTAACTTTGTACAGGAAGATCTCAGGGGAACTCAGGAAAGAGATCTGCTGCAAGGCCTTCTGGAAGAAATGACAAAGAACATGATGTGTCCACCTGAGGAAAGATACACAACTGACTTCTTCTGTAGAACACAGAAATCTGGTCAGTTGGACTGTGGAAGCTGTCTGTAAATCAGCAGAACAGAAAAGAATAGATAACCCCGGGGAGCATGGCCAGCAAAGAATGGGGTCTGAAACAGTAGTACCAAGTGAACATCGTTAAAGTAATATAAAATGAATGTCAGTGTCACAAAATAAAGCTAAATATTTTTATGTGATTAGGCAAAAACACATACTGCTACTGTTAAAGTGACTTGAGGTCTATTTAATTTTGTATCATAGTATTGCATCTCAGTCTTGGTCTGAGGGCTTCCAGTGTCATTCAGCCAGCCCTGTTGCAGTAGGACACTGGAACGAGCATGGAAACCTCCCACTTTTTCCTCATCAATTGTAAGCAGCTTGTCAGTGATGTGGTAACTTCTGCCTATCACCAGACACCAAACTTGGAGGATGGCTAGGCTCCTCTATCCAGAGAGATCTCAATACAAATATTTTTTCTTTCAGTACATGTGTGGAGCTCCTGCTCATGCCAATGGGAGTACTGTGCACACTGGAAAGCCACATGTGTACCATAAACAACTTCCATATCTCTGTCTTTCCTCAGCTAACCCTTCCACACCATTTATTTAGGTTCTATGTGACCCTTTCCCACCATTCCCCAAATCTTTCCCAAGCAGAGCATCTGTTGCAATCCCACATCTCTTTGACCTTTCAATTTCTTGGATACCTTTTTGTCTGGTCTCTCAGGGCCAAGCTCCACTGAGTTTCTTGACATACTGAATCTAGGGAACATAAAAAAATGAGTTTATTTTGTCATACCCTTCCTTTTCTCAGTGCTAGTGCATTGGAGATGTCTGCCTTGTGGGTTGGCAAGAAAGGAGGCTGCTCATTGTGCCGAGTGTTTCATTTACAGCACCACAGCCAAGGCAACAAAAAGGGCAGCAAAAGCAGCCAGAGACCGCCCATCTTCTCCCCATAGTGACCACTAGTGATGGGAAGCCAGCATTGTTTCAAAAGCACTGAACTAGCTGCCAGAAATTTCAATCGGCACTGCTGACACCTGGGACTATGTGTGTTTAAAAATTCACACAGCCCCAGTGAAGCCAGGACAGTTGGCAGGAGTTCAGATTGTCAGCAATTTCAGCTTCTTGCCTTGTGCTCTGAATTATTTCTTTATCAAACAGATAAGAGCGTCTTTAATGTACTTTATGTATCCAGCACCATCTGTCTACACTATATGACTGATTTAAGAGTATCATGCTGTATGAGCTTGGAGTCAACTTCACTGTTACATGTTTATTTTCTAACCATCTGTACCAAGCACATTTTCATACAGTTCAGATAAATATACAGTAACACAATATGTAACTCTCAACGCTTTTGTATTTGTGAGCAAATTGTATTGAGTGTAGGTTGAAAGGGTTTTTTTGTTTCTAATTTATAACTGGGATCATAGACAGGAGGGTATTTACCAACCTGATCTTAAGACCTCTGCCTACCTTGCTACTACCTTTGTTTTATTTCTCTCACAAAATAAGAACATAGAACTCAACATATTTCATATTTGTTTGTGTGTTGCAAGCTGGTATTAGACATCAGCAGAAAAAAATTACTCTTACTCTCTGGTATTGCATCTGTGCCTAGGGAAGCTGCTTGGGGATTTCCTGAGCAACTTTTCATTAAAAAATCCTGTTCTTGAAAACAGGAGTGTGTCTGAGTGTTGATGCACTGTGGGTGCACCAGCAGAGCTCCAGAACCTAAAGCAACCCAGGAACACACTTGCAGCCCCTTGGGGTAATCTGTTCTCCATGACCATAAATGGAGATAAGTGGTGTCCATCTCTAGATAAAAATAATGGCCTTATATTATACCCCAGGAGGTTTTAGTTAGGCTTTAGTAAAACTTCCCAGCAGTAACAGTAGTTAAACAGAGGGATGCTTTGCATGCTGAAGTTGTACTATCTCCATCACTGGAAGATTTTAAAACACAAGCACGTGCACACCTGCCATACATAACATTATTAACCCTGATCCTTCCTCATACAGAGGACTCAATGGCCATCCTGACGGTCTTCTCATTCTCTTTTCTTGTTCCTTGATTCAGCTGAGTGCAGGTCTGTGGTAATGAAACCATGTTACTCTGAGAATGTGAGCTGACAGCCCTGTGGCCCACAGTGCCATAGAGATGTAAGGACTCCCTTTGGAAACAGCTTTGTTGCCTTAGAATAAATGCCATTGTACAGTATGGGTGTTTCCAGAGGCATTTCACTGAAGTATTGCAGTTCCAGTTAAGTTTCCTGAAAACACAGGTAGGATATCACTGGAGATGAGCCAGCTAGTTGCTTGCTTGGAAACACTCATTTCCCTGACATATAGGGTATCAGCATTAGAGTGTCCTCATGCCTCAAGATCCTGTGAGGTCTGGCAGTGGAGTGACTCACAGGGACTCAGTTCTTTGCTCTATAACAAGGAACATAGAAGCCTGGTGAACCCAATTCAGTTTAGGGCTCTGAGATCCTTTAAAAATCCTCTCAGGAGCACTGCAGCGAATATTTCAGCTGGCTGCATTTTGTAGGAGTTGTACAGACTACTCCCTAGAAGACAGGAGTATCCCAATGCACCCAGCAGAATGAGGGGTAACACTAAGATTAGGAAGTTCAGTTCAGCTGGAAAACATTTCTTCCTTCAAGCAGAAACATATGAGATGTCCTTTCTGTGGATTTTTTCTGAGTTTCAACCAGACCCTGATCCTAGAAATTTTTACTAGATTGATGCCTTAGCGAGACAGGTAGCGTGCATGTGCACAGAAGCTAGTCACAGCCCTAAGGAATGTATGGCTGTATTACATAGAGTGTGGGAGAAAGGGAAAAATATTATCCCCACAGTGCAGAGGGAGAGGAGAGATTAAAGGGGAAATGGATGATTTTCCCACACTCGGTCTGGGACTTTGTGGCAGGACTAGGAATTTCGTCATATATATCTTAAGTCCCAGTCTCCACATCATAACCACAAGACCATCCTTTGTCTTTTCTAAGGGATCAGTTAAGAATAAAACATGTAGATAATGAGTTATTTTCCCTGCTTGCTTCATAAGGACAGTTTTGGCTTTTTCTTCATTTCAGTGTCAGTGGCTAGCATCAGTGTGGGCCCAGCTCCAAGCTGGAGGTGGAATTTTACTCCAGGAGCCACATTCTTTGATTTTGGTATATCTGATCAACACAGACTCTGACACAATTTGTTAGAGATGCAGAATACATTGTGCCCTTTGTGAAGCAGTATAGCACTCATCAGAAGTCCTACCTGCAATGCTGTTGAGAGGCTTTCCACTTGTTAAATATGACATGGAAAATATAAATACTTATGGAATAAAAGCAGATCTTTTTTAAGAAGAGATGACTTTTTTTGTCGTAATTTCAGCCTTTGAATACACTGTCTAGCTTCTTTGTAGAAGAAACTCTTGTATTCAGTAAATAATAAGGGCATTAATTACAAATGAGAACTGCTGATTTTTTTAACTATGTGTTCATTCTGGTGTAGGTCCGCTGTCCCTTTTTCTCCAGTACACTGATTTTTTGAGTCATGTAGTTTCTCTTGCACTTGCATACAGAGCACGCAAAGAGTAGTTCATTTAAAGAAGCTCTGTGTTTCACTTTGACCTGATTCACAGGATGTGGTCTTGGAGGAAGCCCATGCCTTAACAATAGCCTTTTGACAGCGAGGGTGTTTGGGGATTAAGCTGGAAGAGGAGGAAGCATCTATCTATTCTCAAACCTACTAGTGGAATATTTTGTACGAATCTTCGCTTGCCCATGATGTTCTTAAGGTCACAAACCTTTTTTTGTTTTGTTTTGTTTTTACTGGCAAGAGGATGTTGGCTGTAAGACAGTGTAACTTACTTAAAATTCAGAAAAGGAATGCAGAGTGTTTTGTCTGGTAAATGCGAAGGGATAATTCCTCCATGTGAGATGTGCAGATTTCTGATGGCTCTTGTGTATGTTCTGTGTAAATCAAGTTGAGAGAACTTGGAAAATAAGCAAATCAAAGGGAAGCATAATTTTAAAGTGGTTAGGGCTGGATCATAGTATTTCTGGATATATAAACTGAGAAGGTGCCAGCCACTAAACATCTGTACTAACTCTGCATAAAACATGAGAGAAGTTAAGAGTATAATATTAGTATTTTCCTAACCTACTTTCAGCACGACATTTAGTCTGACTTATCTTTTCAGTTATGTTTATTCTCCTGTAAGCCCTCCTTTACTGCTCTACCCCCTCTAATCTTAATACAGCAGAAAGCATTTAATCCTTCTGTGTATCTCTCAACACTACAAAATATTTTATTCAGGTGAAACTCTCCAATTAGTGATTTGCAGCAAATTTGAAAAGCTAGAACAAAATTAGAGGTTGACCTCTCTCTTGTGTTTTCCATTTCAAAATATCTCCCTTTGACAATTTTAACACCTGGCTTTGTGTCATGTTGATGCTGTGTTAAACTCCAAAAGATCTGGCAATGAAAACTTCCTGTTGTGCATCAGGATTTGATTTACAGGGCATGTGTAAAACCATCACAGCTTAGTAATCAGAGTGGTCATGCACAGAAACATGACTTCCTAGCAAGTGTTGTAAAATATTTGACCACTTTCATTAATCAGGAAAGGCTGCATGCCTCATACATGATTTAGGGTGAGTAAGACATAAGTTAGGGTGCGGGACTTTTACTCAGCACTACAACAGTGGGATTTCCTGGCAACACATCTATGCAGTAAACAAGCTGTTTTCTTTCTTTGGGGGGTATTTTTTGGTTTTGTTTGGTTTTTTATTTTGTTTTGGTTTTTTTGGTTTTTTTTAAAGCTGTCTCTGTAGTGGAAATAAATAGGCATTAAATAAGAATGTGAAATAACAAATAAAAGTTCAAAAGGAGTTTAGAACTTTCCTCAGCTGATCAGTCTGCCTGCTTTAGTCATTGCTGGCCAGCTCACCGGCCAGAGACACAGTGCTGGAAGGAGGAGCTGAAGGAATCTGTTTCTCATGAAGGAGCAGCACAAATCTGAAAGCTTGATTGCTGCAGGTTCAGATTTGCTTTTGAAATGCTTCTGAGAGGGAGTAAGGCCTAGCATGGGAAGCCACAATCTGGTTTCACTTCTGGTTTCTATCAAGCACCTCCTTGAACTCAACTCATATGTGAAATGTTAATAATGCCATTATTTTTAGAGTGAAGTTGTTTGGTGGCTAAAAATTACTTCATTTTATTTTTTTAATACTGAAGAAATAATCAAATTAGCTACTTTTTAACATGTTACTGAAATTACTTTGAATGACCTTACAAAAACTGATTTTCTTTTTACCTAATCAGTTACTGATGTTAAAAGCTTCCTGTCTATCAATTTGATAATGCATCCATTCTTTTTTCTTGCTTGTAATAATAAGACACAGTAGAAGGCATTTTAAATACAACATACATATTTTTCTGTGTAAATTTGTGATCCTGACAAAGGTATGGAGAGAATAACAGCATCTTCATTGCTTTCTTTACCTCGCTGCGGTATCACACTGAAGGCTGATCCAGTTCTGTATTAATAGCTGAAACCTAAGAATTAGCTTGCTCTGCAGAGAAACTATGTGTAGTGATTGACAGTCAAATGCTGTGTTCATAGGTGATGCCATGTTTAGATGTGTTTGTTTTTAATACAGTCTAATTTGCAAAGCTTTCAGATACAGACCACTCTTAAGCAAGAACAAGGTTTCTTCAGCTGCGTGTCCAGAATGGGTTGGTGGTTGTGTCACTGACTAATGAGGGCAAAGAAGCCCTCCCAGTCGGGGACAGCTATGTCAGTCACAGCCTTAAAGAGTTTTGGTTTATAAGATAAGCTATTAGCACAAGGGAGTGGGGAATAAAAGAAAAATGTGTAGAAATGAAAACAAGACTTTCTGCCCAGGGCCCCACAGTGTCAGTGCAGAATTTTTCTGGGTTACTCTGACTCATTTGTGGACATGGTGCAGAGAAGATGTAGAGTCATGAGGGAAGCTGAAAAAGCAAATCAAATTAAGTTTCAGAGAAGGAAGCACACAAAACTGAGCATATTGGGAACTGGTGTGTTGGACTAAACACTGCCATTCAAAAAAATTACTTAAAGGGGATTTGGCAACAGAAAATGCATATAATACAGGAGATTCATATCAGCAAAAGAGATACTGGAGAACTAGGACTCCCTGAAAGCAATGGGATTAGGGACATGTTTGCATCTATGGAAAATTTGATCCATTTTTTCCTGAACATTGGAGGTGATCTAATTTAATTTGAGAGAAGTTGTAAGATCTCATTGTGAAATACTGATATAAATGCCAGCAAAGATAGAGTGATAGTAGTCACATTTCAGTCTAAAGGGACAAAAGTTTCCTTCACTTCCCATTAAAAATTTCAGCTTGGGTGACAATAAAGTCAGTATTTTCAAACAAATTTTCACTCAGTTGTTATACATGTCTTTAAGGATCTCAGTGGCCTTTGCTCAGAGTAATCTGAGAGTCACAACACAGTTCCAACATAAACAAGTTATTTTGTCCTCATTAATTAGATAGAAATATTATGTATCTTGATCAAGCCATACATCAGTGGCATGTCCAAGAATTGGAATTCCAGAAGGTGAATATTGGTTCCTGGTGCATTAGAAAACCTGTATTTGTCATTCAGTCCATTTCTTGCAAAACTCTATGTGGATTCAGTAGTTAGCTTGAACTGAAGGCTGAGTGGAGGCTTTTTACAATGTATGCATATTCTGCCCTTTCAGACCAACAAAAGATTTTGGATCTTTTGGAAAAGTTTGGGGTATTACTTCATGTAGTTCTACTATGAGGCAAAGTATAAGATATTACTAATTCTTGAGATGATGTCCTTGTCTTGGTATGACTTGTGTGGTTCCATCACTGGCTGTGTGATTACCCAACTATTTTTTTAGTGTTAAAACATTTTAACAGAAATATACAAGTAGACACTTTGTTACAAAATAAGAAACTCTAAGTGCAACAGCTCTCTTCTGCAACTACCTTTGGTTATCTGAATTAGACTTCAGGAATGATGATATTTTAACTAATACTTGATACAATTCCAAGTGGAGATTTAAGGACTATGTAAGGCAACATTACTTCATAGTGCTTTTTCATTTCTCAGAGAAAGACAATGTTTTGCATCAGAAATAGCATGGCCAGCAGGGACAGGGAAGTGATCTTGCCCCTGTACTCGGCACTGGTGAGGCCGCACCTCGATGACTGTGTTCAGTTTTGGGCCCCTCACTACAAAAAGGACATTGAATTACTTGAGCGTGTCCAAAGAAGGGCAACGAAGCTGGTGAAGGGTCTGGAGCACATGTCGTACGAGGAGCGGCTGAGGGAACTGGGGTTGTTTAGTCTGGAGAAGAGGAGGCTGAGGGGAGACCTCATCGCCCTCTACAACTACCTGAAAGGAGGTTGCAGAGAGCTGGGGATGAGTCTCTTTAACCAAGTAACAAGTGATAGGACAAGAGGGAATGGCCTCAAGTTGCGCCAGGGAAGGTTTAGGCTGGATATTAGGAAGCATTTCTTTACAGAATGGGTTGTTAGGCATTGGAATGGGCTGCCCAGGGCAGTGGTGGAGTCCCCATCCCTGGAGGTGTTTGAGAGTCGGGTCGACTTAGCGCTGAGGGATACGGTGTAGTTGGAAACTGTCAATGTTAGGTTAATGGTTGGACTGGATGATCTTCAAGGTCTTTTCCAACCTAGACAATTCTGTGATTCTATGATTCTGTTTTCATTTGAGCGCAGTTTGGGGGTTTTGTCCTTAACCATTAGTTAAACTCTTCAGAAGAACTATTTAGCTAATAATTTTTGTGAGCATCTACTTCATTCTGCAGTTGCTTTTAGGATACTTTCAGATGTGTTACAGTGTGACAAGCGTTGGCATGCCCTAACATTTTCAGAGCAGCAGGATACAGATTGGAGTGGATATGACTGAAAATGTTAAGACAGCAAATCATTGACTGAATAGATTAAGTCAGGTCCTCTAAAGCCACAGTGAGATTTTTTTTTTATAGCACAGAGCTAATAAATGTAGGTTTAGCATTTTGGCCCCAGTACTGCATCCCATGTAGATGGAAACCACTATATATACTTAGTTTATGGTATATATTAAAGACAGAGATGGACGTGTATGCTCACATACAGGTACCTGTTGGCATTTATCTATGTATTTACAAAAGTTTATACTCAATAAAATATTTTTTGAATACTGTGGTAGGTGATTTAGAGACATTTAAATGAGCTACACATCAAAAATTTTTTATTGACACACATGTGCCATGTGTCAAATACATTGCATACCTATATTAATACGTATTATACATGTGTACATATATATATGTACATGTCACATATGTCATATATGTTATCTTTTTGGTGAAGACTTAGAAAGGATAGAATTACTGCTTGTAGTACTAAAAGTGAGATTACAACACACCTTTTTGCTTTTCATTACTTGTAGAATTAATTGATATGTTCAATACCGAAACAAGCAAAACCAGCAGAAGCACTGATCCCTGTGCCATTTAGACTGTGTGTCTCAGTCAGTTCATCCACAGCACCTGCAGCAGCAGCTCAGCAGCCCAAATTCCCAGTGGCAGGCCAGGGACTGGCAGGCAGCTCTGTGGTCTGTCCCTCCACTGTCCCTCTCGTGGGCTGCATTGCCTCCCCCAGTTCCTCTGGGATGTGAAGACGCCTCAGCAACGCTGAGGAGACGGATGCAGAGATGGTAAATAAAATGTTTAAGTTATTGAGGAGTCAGTTTCCAAACAGACTAGGATTTATTACCCTATATTTGCATGCTTCTGCGGCTCTCCATTTTTATAATCTCCCTGATGTCCTTTAGGGAGATGTCCATTGTTCGCACCATCACTTTAAATACTTCATTTTAGAAATATGGCAAAATCAGCCTTCTGAAATCACAACTTGCTGTGTTCTTGTTGAAATCTTGTTGGGAGTTTCTCCATTTACTCACCGGAGTAAGAATATCATCCCATTTCATTGTGGCTAGACCTCTTACATTATCACAAGGTAGAATCTCAAGCCATACAGGCCATTACTTCTTCCACAAACTGGCATGGTGTTTTTTAAACAAATAGACTGCACCCTGTCATGAAGGGTGTTATGTCTGTAACTTGTTCTCATTACTCTGCTGTATTAAAGTGTATCAAATGTCATGATTAGTTAGGCAACTAAAATAAAATAGCGAATAAACATATTCTGTTATTTTGAAAAATGTGAAATATCTTGGTTTGCATTTTTACATTTGTTCATTTTTAAATGCTTCATAGACACTTATTTGTTCTTGGAATATTTCAGTCTCAATCAAAGTCTAAACTCCAATAAGATATATATGCTTAAAATTTCTATACTCAGATTTCTTCATAACTCAAGAAATCCATCTAGTAGTTCATTAGTAACCATCAGGCATTGCCACAGAGTGAGGTTGTTTTTTGAGAAATTTGATGAACAATTCTGCCAAACTTTCTTTAACAAGGTTTTACAAGAAAACTTGGACAGAAACTGCCACTGCTAGTGCTGCTACTTAGGGAAATCAGTTTATCTGTCTATGGATGTATTGATGTACTGTTCCCTATTTGTTTGGGGTCACACAGATTGTATATCCATTATTTTGTGGGTGCCCTGCTGGTCATCTGCAGAACTACAGTCTGTGTCAGAGATGCTAGCACTGGATGGGTGTCCCGATCCAATGTTGGGGGAGGTTTCGATACGATCCCAAGAGCGAGATTAAGACACGAACGAGGTCAAATGCCGTGTACCCAAACTAGGTTTTTATTATTAAAGAAGTGAAGAGGGGTAGCGATAGGACAGAATGGAAAGAAAAGGCAGAAATAAAGCAAGGATGCGGGATAGGGCTGCAAGAATAGTCACCACCATGGATCCAGCGGCGTCGCGTTGGTCCTCAGTCTTCAGTTCTTCGGTGGTGGGTGCACACGAATCAAGCTTCAGTGGTAGATGCACAATGAGAAAATTTTCTGCTGCCTTTTAAAGTTCATCGTATCTGCTGATTAACATATCTGCTCACCTTTAGGTTTTTTTTTCTCTGGTCCAACAGGTTTTGTTGCATCTGGTTTCAGGGCAGGAACGTTTGCCTCTTGTCAGTTCATTAGCAATGCAGGCATGGTGTCTGTCCTACACAACAGAGCCACAAACGGCTACAGGATGGGGCAACTCAGCACACGTCTGCCCCTTTGAGGCTTGTCTAAAGAGTCCGGACAATGCAACTGCAAGGAAGTGGAGGGGTGCATCCTTCAATACACACCCGCTTCTCTGGGCAACATCCCCCAGACCAATTCACAGGCCGCAGCAGCTTCTCTTGGAGGTTTGCACAGACACAAGCAAGCTTTGAGACAGTCATAGGACATTTCAGTCTCTCACAATGGGAAAAGAGGTTCCTGAAATAAAATGCAGTGCATTGTAGGTCCAGGACAAAGGCCTCACTTTTGCGAATGTTAGGCTGTGTTGGTATCCTGAGCTGTTTTATGCCAGATGACTAGTATTTTCTGATAATCAGGTAATCTGAGACTTTTATTCATGGAAATTATGGTTTTAAAGGGAAACAAAACCGAACCTTGTGGACTGAAAATATTCAGAATGAATTGTTTTATGAAGGCCAAGATTGTTGCAGAAAAAATAAAACTCTTCCCATCTCTATTTTTTCTTGTATTCTGTATGTTTAAATGACCTATGGAATTTGGCTAATTAAAAAATCCCCAAATATTTAGTTTATACTTGTTGATGAAGTATATGGAAATATAAATTTTTATTATAAGCGATATCATACTGTGTTTTCAAACAAAAATTTAATAACCATGATTGGCATGTCACTGCCTTTAATTTCCTTGTATGGTACAGTATGCAGTTCATGTCCATTTTATGCACTGTATAGCCAAACTTGAGTATGCACAAAGAGTATGAGAAAAGGGTAATCAATCTGGCTGCGTGAAAACTCTGAGGAAATACTGATAAGTAAAACAGCTCATAAATTCTGCATGGAGAATTGTTCACATTCATGGCTCCAAAGATTAAAATTGAGGCTCCTGCTGTCCCACCCGTAAATGACTTTTGGCAGTAGAAATGTGCTCAGTAAAAATCCACCCACAATCCTTATTGCCAATCCCTATCTGCCTTCTCTGTCTTATTCTACATAGCAAAAGACTCCAGTCTGTACAGACCATTGTTCTGAAATGTTGTATTTATTTAATGAAATCTTTCTTTTTGAGTTTAGTAATATTAGGCTGTGATAGCTGAATGCTGTTGTTAAGTCAGGATTAAGTGCATGTGATAAATAGTCAGCATGAATAGAAGATGTGGAGCACAGGGGACAGGCTGTTTGGGAATGCTTTTTCCTGTCTGTGAATAACTTGGGACCAATGGAAAATATCAGGAAAGTTCAAGAGAGTCCTAGCTCTTTTTTCTGTGTCATAGATCATGAAGTCCAGCATCAATGTAGAGTGGGGAGCACAGAACAAAAACTGTTCAAGGAAAAATTGTTAAATCTGTCTTGTAATTTTTGCATTTATTGAAAACTGAAGCAACATTAGTTATATCTGTCAGACCAGGAGAGGGTGAAGGACTCTGCTGGAGGTTCAGAACACATAACACACAGGTAAGAAGTTAGTGTCCAGATATTTTCAGAGACCATATGGAGGCTCCGACCACAGTGGAATTCATCTTACCTCATTATAGCCAATTAAAAGGTTGGTGCCTAGTCTGCGTTAGTTGCTTGGGCTTCTACTATAGTCAGACGGTAGAGATAAATGCTTCCTGAAGGCAATTCCTCTCACTTTTCTGAGAGGTAAAGGTACCTCTACCTTTCTAAAGGTAGAATGTCTCACACTCTGGAGGTATGTACATCTATTGCTTAATTAAGGGGAGGTGAACCATCTAGTTTAAGTTAAGCACCTAATTTTCAGTGTCTAAAATTATTTGAGAAGAATCTTACTCATAGTACAGAACTTCTATTTCGGATGATATGCTCTTTTCATATACTTATTACTAATGTTATCATTATTATTACAGATTATACATCTGTGTTCCAAACTATGTTATTTAAGTATTTTGAGGCTACTTTGAAAGCTAGTGCAGACAGCCCTGATAAGGGTGATGGATCTGGGCATGCTTTTATCAGAGGAGCATCCTTTTTTGATTTTTAAAACAGATTGGTGATATAAAGTTATGGAAAGTCCCTGATAAGTGTTGAGAAGGAGTGATGGGCAAGCAGAGATAATACTAAAATGAGCCAGTTGCACAGAAATTGGAGATATCTTTGTGAAGGAGACGTGTTTCACTTTGGCGTATTCTCACAGCTTTCTGCTTCATGATGTAGAGATAGTAGAGATAGTGAAATGGATCGTTACCCAAAACTACTATAATGAATTAGTTTACTGAATATATGGCAATGCAACTGTATATATACACACAGAGGCCTTATATGTACACCCAAAGAGAAATATTTAACGAGTTGATGGACAATCGGTGTACTTGCACATATATCAA
Organism: Strix uralensis; assembly: GCF_047716275.1. Taxonomy (NCBI): domain Eukaryota; kingdom Metazoa; phylum Chordata; class Aves; order Strigiformes; family Strigidae; genus Strix; species Strix uralensis. Next base: position 44,086,345 of record NC_133976.1, read on the forward strand.
AAGTTGTTTACTTTACTATCTCAGCAGCATCTCACTACAGATTTACACAGCACTTGCATTCAGCTGCCAGCATTAGACTCCATCCTTCTCCACTTGCTGTCACAGCATTTCTGAAGGGCGACATTAATCGAGAATGATGTACTGATATACTTAATGAAACAAGATCTGAAAACAAGTAATTCAGCCAGTATAAAAGTGGGATGTTCATTAAAGTGTTCTCATACTTTTGCAGAGTATTGCATACATTGTTTTTAGGAAAGTTTCTCTTGAGGATTACCACGTCCCTCATGTGAGTTATTTTTCTTTGTGCTAGGAACTGAACAACATCACTGTAACAGCTACAACCATTGCTTATGGGGAAGGATATCATTAAGGAATTGCGGTTGCTGCTTAACAACTTGAAATAAGTAGGAAGGCTTATAACAAGTGACAGAGCTACATGCAGCCTTAATCAAGTTGGATGTGTACTCTGCAAAGGGTGCTGCTTGTTGGCTGTAGTCACTGTAATCTCTCTGGTAAATCCCCTCTTGAGCTGTAAGCTACTTTGCTTGGCAAGCTATCTTGAAGTAGAAATGTTTGGAAAGCACTGGAACTGTCACCTGTCTAACCAGTCTGCTTATTTTCATTTTGGATGTTGTGCCTGCTGTCTTAGCTAGTAGGGATCTGCACATTGTTCTGAGTATGCCCTGCAGATGTGTGTTGGCGCTGACAATTTGGTTGCTGCCATTTGTATTTCAAACCAGACAGCCCCAGGAATGCAGATGTAAAGCCTTATAAAAGAGTAAGAAGGAGGCGGCTTCAGGCAAATTAGAATAATATCCTGCAGAATAGAGGGCAGAAGGTAGCTAAATATCTAAATATGGTGTTACAGGTGTATGGGAAATAGGCCTATCAAAGGGCTGAGTGATTTGTGCATCTGAGTGTTCAAGGTCTTTAGAAAGTACCACTTTTTTCACAGAAATTAATTTCCTTTCAAAACTTTCAAGTTGGACAACGTAAAATTTGGGGCTGTCAAATTGACTTGATACATCTGAAAATCTAAATCCCAATCTTTTTTACATTTGTGCTAGTTTCTTTTAGAGACGCTCTCTGTTGGTTTTTTTCTTTCCATCCTCATAGCTCATTTATTTTCTCTGAAACAGCCACCTTCTAGGTCTGAACATAATGTAATAACTTGGTTTATCCCACCAAGGGGACAGACAAGACTTTTTTGGATAAACTTCATACAATATCTGTCACTTCAAGCTCTTTCACAGGCAGCAGAGACACCTACGAAGATGCCCCTAAACTTGAATCACTTCAGGAGGTGCTTTTCTCTCAGTCATGTATTGAGAGACCCTGTGGCAATTTAGTTCCCAAGCTGGCACCTACAGTTAGGAACAGTGAATATGGGGCTTTGTTCTTAAAGACGGGATTTGTAGCAGCCTCAGTTTGCTTCATTTATCTCTTTTTTTTTTTTTTTTTTAAGGATTATGTACACTTCCATTCAGTGCAATCAAACTATTGATGAAGAGTCCAACCTGAAATATCTTACAAAAAATCAGTTAATTTAGAAGTAGTTTCTATGCTGAAGAATTTGTGATAGTTCCAAGAGAATCATCTATCAGGCTTTGTAATATCAATAATTTTAATAATTTACTCAGCCTGTAGGTCAGTGGAGATTAGTCACCATTTGTACCTGACATGTTGTACCTTTTATAGCTTCTTAATCACACAAACCACTATCGATCATCCTCAAGAAAGTGCATAATTTATGTTAATTTTCTCTTGTCTCTCCCATTACATTAGAAGCAAGAATAACAGAGTTTAACTCAGAGAAAAGCAAATCACCAAGCTGCTAATATTTCTGTGTTCTTTGGAACTTGTTTTAAGCCACAAACTTAATTCAAATTGTAGCAGGCTGAACTCAGTCCTTTTTACAATTTCTCTGAAATTTGTTGGTTGCTCACATGAAACCAGTGATGTTTTTCACTTCCTGCCCACTATAGCAGCTGTGGTACAGCTATTGTACAGCATGGTTTGTTCTTAAAGGACTCCACTTCCACTTAAGTGTTCTTGTACTGTACCTGTTTTCACGTTTTTTCTTAATAGTTCTTCCAAACTAACTTTTTAAGGCTAAAGAACCTACTTTTTTAGTTTCATAATAATAAATTTGACAGTGTGTCAGATAAAAATGTAGCATGCTGTAGACAACAGTTCAATTAAAAATAAACTTACATGTTCTACCATCTTAGGACTTACCAACTATTAAATCCAAGTACTCAAAGGAGTATCAGTGATGCTAGATGCTGTGCAAGTGGGATAGTGATCTAGATTCCATTCTAAAACACTTGTGATGTAAAAATAGCCTCAAATAAGTGAGGAGAGAGTGAAGCAGCTCACAGATAAATAGAATTTTTTATCTATGTTTATGTTAGAACATAAATGTTTAAATGTTGAACTTCTCTTGGCCTTGCTGTAGTATACTATCTTATTTCTTGTCAGATACTGCAGCAGAAGTTGCTCTTCGGAAGGGGCAATGAGAGCCTTACAGACTTTCAGTGCCCTAAGAATGGGGTGAAGAAAGCATGTATGTTTGGGAGAGGAGTGGGTGAGTGAGAAGCAAGGCCCTGCTATTGCTCTGCGGACAGTGGAGCAGTGTTAGCAGTTGATAGAAATGTAAGGGCTGTGTCTTTTGAAAGAGCTTAAAGTTAAAGGCTAGAAATTTGAACTCAAGTGAATCAAAGGAAGGATGTTCAGAAAAATGGACAAAAAATTCTTCACAGCTGTCTCTTCTATTTGGCATGCCCTAATTGCTATGATTGTTTTTTATGCAGTGCTTTGATGATTAGGGGAATCTTTTCCAAACAAAGTACACATTGAGACTGATACTGCAAAGTTATCTGGAACTGTTTGTATGAAAATGGCTGCAACACAAATGCCACAGTCACTGCATTCACTTGCTTGAAGATACAGCCAGCAATTTTACTTTCTCACTGAAAGAGAGCTTTTCTTCCTCACTCTACAGGAGGGAAGAAGCAGAGAAAGCAGAAAATTAGTACAGATTCTCTTATCTTATTCTGTGCTGTGTCCGTGAGTTACTGTGCTTACAACTAGCATGTCCCTCCCAAAGATTTCATTGACAACTTCTAAGTCTCAAACTAATAAAAGCAATGCAAAAGGAGGGGCCTGCAGGGAGGAAGGACAGTGACCCTGAAGAGAAAGGAGGGGATCACAGTTACAGAGGATAAGGCTGTACATCCCAGCGCTCACCAGAAGAGGTTCACTCACACAGTCTTTGCCATGGCAGTGTTCATAGACACAGTCCAGCAACTTTTCTAGTGACTCCCTGTGCATGGAAGATCCCACCCTTTATATATTACTACTTATACAGTTCTTATGATGTTAATCTTGAAAAATGCAATGTAAATATTTGAAAAGAAAATTAGAGCTTGACTCTTACCTGATTGTGTACCAGAGTGATTCCACTCATTTAATGGAGTGTTTTACACTTTTATAACTGACCTAATTAGAGTCACAGTCTAACTAAACAATGTGGTAAGTATAATATCTTTTGCTGATTCTGCTCCTCTGTTTCTTAAAAATCTTTTGCAAAAGATTGTCTCAGAAATACACTGTGAACCATCTGTCAAAATTTACCACTAAAAGAAAGAAAAAAGAACATTTTTTTCTCTTTTCCATTGGCTGGTGTTTGTATCAAATGAAGAAAACTTGGTAATTTCTTGACAAGTTAGGGAAAGTGGCTATAACATGCAGAGTAATGAAAACTTATCTCATGGTCTACATAACAGCACTGGAACCATCCACTCTATTCTGTGGAGGAGAATGTCCTTTCTGACTCCTCATTTACCCTTGCAGAAAAGACCCAGATTGTGGTCCCATCTCTACTGTTCTGGAAAAGCTAGATGGGGTGGTTTCTGAAGCAACAGCGAGCTGTTGGTTTGGTTGGCGAGGATGACTTAGAAACAGCACCAGATGAATCATCATCCCTCCCTACCTTCAGGGACTGAACATTTTCCTTACCCTGCACTTCCAGTCCTTGTTAGTCCTGACAAGTAGGGCTGTGGGAGGTGTTGCTGGCATGGGCTTCTCCATGGCAGGCTCTGGCTCTGGACCTTCTGGAGGACTAGGGATGTTGGGATGTTGTCAGTAAGAGCAGATTTCTTTTCCTGAGGCTAGTGAAAATTTTTCCAGCAGTATAATCTTTAACTGTGGGGTCCTTAACATATGGGAAGGTGACTGACTCCAGTCTTTGCAGTTTGAGTCGTATCTGACAGGTATGTAAGAACTCATTGGTGCTCAGCTAGATACTGCAGTGACAGCATCAGTGCTATGCTGTTTTCAAAACAGTAATTAGAGAATATGGTTTCCATGTAAGTTTTTAAAATACAGTTTTCAGCTATGGACTTATCTGAGGATAGTTAAACCAGTAGGAGTTTGAGGTTCTACAAAGCTCACAAAGTATGTACGATGTTTATAAAGCTAGTTAACACCTTTTCCCCATTACTCTTTCCTATTGTTTCAAATTGTCATAGTCCCTCTAATATATAGCATGTTGCCCATGAAAACAGTGGGGGAGTCCGTTTTCTTAGTATTTTGTGCCTTTTGGTAGTCACTTGCTCAGATCTAAAGTCTAACTAAGGGTGAGCTCACACTGCAGTCTTCATTGAGAGCCTTTTTTGCCTGACTGCCTATTTCCGTTTGTAAGAGGGGGCAAAAAAGGTAAGAGTGTAAAATCTTTAAGAACTCTCACTTTCCTTCAGATTTTGTTCAAATTAGCCAGCATGTTCAAAAGCTGTTAGGTATGTACATGAATGGAATACAACACCATAATCCTATTTTCATTAGGAAATCAATTTAAAATCTAGTGCCAGAGTAGTATATGTGTAAGGAGAAAAAAAACAATCTATTTTCTCTCTCTCTCATCATAGGCCATCTTGTGTGTATACAGTATGCACACTATATATGGAAATGTATATGTATCTGTAAAACCATATGCATATATGTTATACATATATGTAGTCCCTACAGCTTTTACAGTTCAGATTTTTTCTGTCTTCCTCTCAGCTGCTTTGTTATTTATCAAATTTCCTGAAAATGTCTTTCACAGTCTTTGTGCATTTTCTTATTTATATGTTTGTGATAGAGTGATTTTTATATTTGGTGTGAATCTTGAAGATCTTAGACTTTGTGAGGGAAAACTCACTCTCTAAATTTAGCTAGACTTCATTAAAGTTAAGAGAGTATCTGGCTTGTGGAAAGTCACATATTTTCCAGAGCAGTAACGAGAGAAAAATCTTATCTGCAAAGTTTCTATCATTAACCTACAAGCCTCGTTCTTTCTGTTATATTTGTCCAAATCAATAGAAATTCCTTAAGCTGTCTGAAACCCAGACAGGACAAGTGAGACAAAAATAAAGGCTAGGCAAAACTGTTTGATTTTCTTTCCTGTTACCAGGATCTTAAATACCAAACACATTTTAAAAAATTTTGGCTTTTCAAACCCAGATATATATTTTTTGAATATTCATTATTTTGCCTATACATGGTAAAAGCTGTACATAATGCCAACATGAACAGTGCTTAGCTAAATAGGCAAAGAACAGCTTTTAGGGATTGCTATTCAATTTTGAATCTAGAAATATAAGTTTTAGTTGTTCAGTCACACAGTTCCTGTGTTTGAGTGTTTGAATACAGCGGCATTATGCAAGAAGCCAAAAAAACAAAACAACATTAACCGTTTGGCATACTTCATAGCAATTCAGTTGGAGAGGAAGAAGAGAATTTAACGGTCAAAATATTAGAAGCAGCTGTGGATACCTCAAACAGGTTTAAAACTTTAAGAGAAGTGCATATGGCTTTAAAAGCGAACAGGGAGGAGTGCTGGCATTGGCTCATACAATTTTTGAATGGCAAGGAACATAATATTTCAGTAAGTCTTAGTCAAGCTGTTTTAATTAGCCCACAAAAGAAAAAAGATCTTATGAACTGAAAACATCTTGCATTGAGTGGGTAAACTTGATCAGTTTAGTCTGAATTATTTGGCTTCAGTCTACATGTCTCATTTGATGTTTGTTGGCCTTTGTACAACTGCAGAAGAGTCATGTAGGAGAGAGGGGTTGGAAGTGCTGTAGACTGTTCTTTTCAGAGACATTTGTCCCTCAAATTTGTGTACTTGAGCCAGAGAGTTCAGGGTAGCGCTTTGAAAAATAGTGCTCTTGAAGCATAGCCATATTTATCTGGCATGAATTCATATACAGTGGATACAACACTGGCACAATTACAGAAAAGGAACTGATTACAAAAGTGTATGGAGTGGTGGTTTTAATAGGGTCACAGTTTATTAAAATCATAGCAAGCTGAAAAGGAAAAATCTTTAGAAAATTTTATCTTATTTTTCCTCCCTCCAACCTTCCTCCTGTTTATCTTTTAACCTATCACTATCTATTTTTTATTTTAAAACCAAAGAGGAAAAAAGATAGGAGATCTTTAAATGTTTCACCTTTATCAGGCTCTTCAGCCATGAAAAAGGAAAAGTTCATTTGGGCAAACAACCATTCTTATGAGGTCCATAGTAGTGAAGGCAAGTTCTGGAAGATTAAAATTAAAAGTCTGTGAAATGCTATCAGTTGCCCTTCCTCTGGATAACATACATCAGACAGCATTCACTCCATACATAAAATCTGATACTCTGAAGGTTACCTAATAGATCCAGCTTTTCTAGCTTTTTAGGGCCTAATTTAAATTATTGGTGAACTGAGGCCAAAAGTGCAATATATATACACATACATATATGCATCTCTGAGTTAGAAAAGACTTTGGATGTCTGCAAGTGCACAGAGACCGTCTGACTTGAACTCTGACATTAGCCACCTGCTGCATAAGCTATAGGACTAGTAAAATACAGTTGCAGAAGCATCCCGTTCTTTTTACTTTCCAGACAGAAAAGCATTGCAGCCAATTTTTGAAAACTGAGCGGGAAACAGAAAGGAGGCAATAAGAAAAACCCTCTAGAGATCTGAAGTGTTTTTCCTCATGGTTGTTTATGGTACTGTCAAAACGTATAATTGTGTTCTTACAGAACAGAGTAGAACTACGTTCCTCCAAGCCATTAGAAAAATTGCTACTTGGACATGGTCCAAAAATCTATTGCAAATTATAGGTGGACCAGTTTTATCAGCTGATCAAAGGAGCAACTGGGTCTGAAATTATTTTAAAGTAAATCCTTATACTCCAAATCATAAAGTAATTCACTCTTAATTCCCAAATATATTTATATGAAGATTTTTTCTTTTTTTCTTCTTTTTTCCTTCTTTTTTTTTTCTTTTTTTTTTCCCCCCTTCTTTCCCCTTCTTTCTGGTGTTTTCTCAGCAGAGATTTGGTATTCTTGCAGGTTTTTTTAAACTTGGCTTTCTGTAACTCTTAAGGGGCTTCTCCAGATGTTGGATGCTCATTAAAATGAATTCTGTTCCAGTTCAAAAGTCTTTGGAGAAGCACCGAGTAAGGCAACAGTCCATTGATTCCCTCATATTAGACTCAGTGTTGGGTTCATTTCATGGACTTAAGTTCAGCAAGTAAAAATGTGCAGCTGTTAGCTCATTTCTCAACAGTGCTTTTGGCCAAAGAAGACCTTTATGTACTATTGCAATTGCTTACTTTTTTTTTTTTTTTTTTGGTGGTAAAGATAAAGGATGCTCTTTGCTTCCTTCAATCACTGTTGTGTGAATCTGATGCACTGATGATGAACTGCTTTTAAATCCACACTGACAAAATTGAGTTTTCTGCCATTGGTGAAAGAGGTTTGAAACAACAACATGACCAGACTTTGCTGAGTCTGCTGAGCAATTTCAGCATGTTTAAATTGGCTTGTTTTTATGTTTGGGAGAAGTAAAAAAGAGAACAAGAGTCAACTTTTAAAATCATTTTAAGAGCAGGGTAATCCCACATAAAGTAAGAACGTGTTACAATGGAAGGAAGTAAATTCAAGAACACAGAGGTTATATCCTACTTCCTTTACTTTTTACACTGGCACATAGTAATTTAATAGACTGTACTAAACAAGTGGATAGGGGAAATGTCTTTTTTTTTTCCCTAGGGAAGGCAAATAATCATTTTTCAGATTTGATTGCTAACTGCAACCTTATATTTTACCTAATGCATGTATAGTTAATCAGGTGTGTAATTTTTGGTTTAGTAGATCGTTCACTCCAGTAAACTACTTTATTTTTAACCTAAATATTTTTTTCATCTATTAAAACAAAGTGATCCTAATATCTTGGTGAGACCATGATAATGCCAAAAGAATTTTCCCTTTTAAAACACTGCATGTTAAACAAGCTTCTAGAGTGTAGAGCTAAACATGACAGATTTATAATTAATACTTAGATATTTTTTATGCCATTTTTAAGTAATCCCCCCTGCATGTGAGTTTTATTTTAATCTTGCTCTTTCATGACCACCAAAAGAAAAAAACAGTTCATGTTAGAACTATTTCCATCAAATGGAAACAGTCATGAAAGAAGGTTCCCTTTTTTGCTAATAACTGAATTTACCAGGACTGCTTATGTGTCTTTACTAACGCACCCATCGTTGTAACCATTGCAAGCTGGGTAGTGTGATAATCAGCATATCTTATTTGTTAAATCTTTTAGTATGCTAGATCTTATTGCATTAAATATTCCTTACTTTTGGCCTGCTTTCATTAAAATGAGAACCTTTGGATTTTGCTATTGGGAAAGAATACAAATTCCCTTGACGTAAAATATACAAGATGCTTCTGGCTCGCTGACTACAGGCAGCATTTGAGGACACTTTTAAAGGCCTATTTGGCACAAAGAAAGTTGGAATGTGTACAGAAGGAAAGGAAATTATTGAACTGAAAACATTTATACCTAAAACAACATATAAAGACAGTATGACAAAGCCACCTAAAATAAAGACATTTAGCTTTAAGGTTGAAAATGTGGTTTGAAAATAACTTTCCTATGGCTTACTCCAGTTTCATGTTTTACTGGGAAAAGTATTTGATTGCTCAGTAAAATCTATTGCAAATTCTTAAGTCACTCCGACAAATAAAGCCAGCATTCATTAGTCCTGAAAGACTAAACATTTATCTACATGAATAAATTATGAAAATGCTAATTGCCACTAATCCAAGGATTCAGATTTATACTTCTTTGCTATCCTGTGGTCACTCCATGTGCATGTCTGTCTTTCTAACATAAATGCAAGGAATATTAACCACTGGCTTCTTTCACAGTAACTTGGATTTACCAGGGCACATGGAGTGGTCAGGAATCACTGTTACTGTATGTAACTGTCACTGATATCAAAGGCATTTTTGCAGTGACTTCAGGGGGGCCTGGATTAAAGCAGATGTGAGATGGGGCAAAATTCACACCATACCTGACATTACTTTGGGCTGAATATTTTATCTGTGAGTACATCTGGGAGCCATGCATGTCCAAGGACAGAATCTGGTCCTTTAACTCATTGCCAGAAGGTAAAGATTTGAAATTCCCAGTGGCCTCACGATTGTTATTCATTGTAATGAAACTATCCTAGCACTTAGAGAATTTATTTATAACATATATTAGGAGCTGTCTTTTTTTCTTCAGAAGGCTGCACATGTGCACAGCAGCAGTCTCATGGTGGTTGGCAGGTATCCTTGTTTCACTCAAGCATCAAACTGTTTCTTTTTTTCCTGAAATTCCTGCACAGGGAAAGACTGTACTCATGGTTGCCATCTGGTTGGCCACGTTCTTTTGTTTTCAGACAGCAGAAAAAATCTATATCAACTGGATAAGGAAAATTTTTTAAACCTGATTTGACTGTACTGCTTGTTGCGTGTAGTTCTGTGTTTTAAATAATTATATATATTTTTTAAAAAAAGTATACTACTTTAAAAAGTATACTACTACTTGCATTTCAAAGCATGTAACTTCTTGACATAATAGACTTGAGCATGAGGTTACTTTTTATAGATCTACTCAGAAGACGTAACTTCCTCGCAGCCTAATTTTCTTAGAAAACTTTCCTCCCTGCTTTGGACAAGGAATTTTTTTTCTCATAATTATTAGGATATAGTTTTCATATTGTTCCTCTATACCTCTTGTACTGTCTCTTTTAGTGAAGTATATTTTTCCACACTTCAGCAGGGACTAACACTGAAATTTTTGCTCCTCAGGTGTTCTTTGTCAACAGTAAGGACATGACTTACACACAACTTTCGTTAGCCAAATGTCTGTTCTTTATGGCATCTATTATTCTTCAGCAAATTCTATTGAAATGAGTTATGTCATAGCTTCTTAGTTTCCTTCTGTGATTTTACCTCTCAGATTGACTTCAATTTATAAAAAAAGATATTTTCATTTCCTTTCTTATCAATGTATGGCATCTGCTTTGAGGAGAGGATATGATTCAACATACTGCTATGGCATGAACGTCTGTACATCTCCATGACTTTCAATCATATGGAGAGAGTGTTGGAACATGTCTTTGCATACATTACCTCTGTGTGTAGATCAGGATGCTGGGAAATGCAGGTCTCCATGCATTGAATGGCACTCTGTAAAAGCTGAGCAGCTTGATGAGGCCTTGGTGTACATGATCAGGGTACTGAAAATTCTGTAAGCTTAATAACTCATAATTCTGCCTAAAAGACTTTGGAGCCAAGTCTTTTCCTATTCCTCATCCAAAGAATAAAATTTTATGCCTAACAATTTTTGCATGCCTTCCTCTCTAACAGAAGGAAAACTGCAAATTTCACAAAGATTGCCATTGCAGCAAATTAGAATGGGTGATGGTCTTTGATCCTTATAGTAGCCTTGGGATGGAGCAGTAATTCAGATTCTCATTACTTTGGGTCAAGTTAAAAGATGGCCTACTTCACCTCGCTGCAGATGTGAAGATAGATGACATTAGCAGGCATCAGCCCTTTCAGAGTTCCTGTGTGCTTATGACATGATTCCCTCTTCTCTACCACCCACTCACATCTGTTTAAAGATTTGATATAATTTCATATATCAGCACAACGCCAGAGATATCTCAGAGCTTCCCTTCATGGTGTCTTGCAAGCTAGGAGTTGCTTTGGCACCTCCTATACTTGCTCCCCACTCAACAGGAAATAAAAGAGGCCTCAGTAAAGGTGTTGGCTGCTTTTCTGTTTTTTTGTCTGTCCCCTACTGAGAGCCTCTGAGGAAGCTGGCATTGAACTTGGAGTGGAAGCTAGTTGGTTGGGTCACTAACTCTAATTTAGACTTTCTAAAGCAGACTTCCTGAAAGGCAGCATGAGGCATCATTCTGTATTATAAACAGCATGGTGATGCTGTCTAAAACAAGCAAGCTGGTATGCTTTGGGTTGAGTCTGGGTGTCTCCATGTTAAATATTTCCTCCTAGATCAATAAAGTAGTGTTTCAGTTTCACACATTTTTATTTTACTTTTTTTCCCTTTGCATGTGAGAGGTTATAACACTGACCCTTGCAGAAACCCACTACAAACACACAGTGCTGATTTTTTAGATGTCATTTAGCCAAATTGTAATCCATTTAAAGTGTGGCAGAGATGAAACACAGCTCAGATATTAAATGGCATAAAGAAAAGCATGATTAGTAATTCTGAATTCTAAGTTCCCTTGTTCCGTTTTTCTTTTTTACCACAAATGATACTGAGTCTGAACTGTCCTGCTCTTCTTGAGATACGGTCTTCATTCTCCTGAGTGGGCAGGTGAAAAAGATCGTGTAATAGACACCAACTGGTTATGCTAAATCTTGCATTAGTATCTATCATTATACTATTTGTTCAGATGTAACAGCTGAGGAATGTATGGATTTGACCGTTTTGGTCAACTGGCATTTTCTGGCTGATACGTACCGCTTCTCTCATGCTGCTGTTAGATACAGGAAAAGAATGCTTATAGACTGGCCTAATCTGTTCATTTGAGAACATTACTGCTAGTTCTAGTTATAAGGTTTTATGTAGAGGACCACTTGATCTTATGATCTTATTTTTAAAACTGAAAGGCCCATTTGATTTTAACAAGACTGTGCTGATACCCAAGAAATTTTATCAAGCAGCTTCCAAAAACCTTTTTTATCCCCACAGATATTTTATACCCTACAAGTCTCACTGAAGTCAATGTCAGGTTCTCCTCAGCACACATGAAAATCTGGAAGGCAGGTACTGAAGATTAAAACTTTGGATTAAGAGCTACCCTTGACAAAACATCCATATCTTTTAAACAGATCAAAGTGTCAGTGCCTCTTTATGAAAGCTGCCTGACATTAAGCAAAATGGTTTTATAAATGTAAGTTTAGGAAGTTTCCTGGCAATCACTGAAAATGTGTGACTTATTAGGGCTTTTAACTAACAGATCCTACTGGATATATAGTGTGTATAGTCAAAGTTAACAAAAAAGAGCAACATGTTTTTATTTCTAAAATTCAAATGGTGCTGTCTTCAGTACATGTTGGCCAAATTGTTTCATGATCAGTCTATGAACTACACATCTCTCAAAGACTACCTAGCATCCACACGTTACTTTGAATAGTTGCCGCCCCATGTGCAATGACATAAGGCACTAGTACTGTTCCACCTGCACTTTCTGGATAATGATTAGCCTCCAGTCCTGCTTTTGCAAACACTTAAGCATGGCTGTTATTCTGCCTTTGACTCCTCTTACCCTCAGTCTTCAGCTCATACAAGTATTTGAGTAGTTATGTAGATAAATAGATCAGAATTCATAGACTTATATCAGATGCTAAATAAAAAATGTGGCTTAATCTGGATCTATTCTCTGGTACTGTTCACAGACTCTTGTAACAGGAGATGAAGGGAGGAGTAAGTGGTGGGTGTAGGAGATGGATGGGACTTTTGAACCAGTTGTCAGTTTATATCAATTTAAAACATTCCCTAGGCTAAGACTCAATAGCCTCAGATTAAAAATAAAAGCACCAAATATAAATTGAGAAGGCTTTTTATGACTGTGTCTCTGATGTATAGGAAACTACTTTTTCAAAGTACTGTGGGTAGACTTTAAATCACTCTAGTGTTATTTCCTAAATTTATCTAGAATCGTTGGAAGATTGTCTGCTCATCAGACAGTCTGAATCTGAATATCCTTGATTTGATAATTAAGCATTAGATTTATACAAAATAAAGCCATGGAAGAGGGAAGTCATATGTAAGAATTAAATAAGAAAGGAATTCTGCTGATGATGCAGGATACTGAACATTGCAAGCTTTTCGTAAAATGACTGCCAGATGAAATTACAGCTCTAAAGGGTCAGGAGTTAATTCTGTCCTTGCTGATTTACCTATAGGCATAACTGAAGGACTAAAGTCATCTTTGTATGGCTTTTCCTGGAACAGCATATATATTTATATATGCCAATATGAATGCACCACACGTATTTCTTACATATAATATATTAGTGACTGGCCTGACAAAGGAAATAAGAAATAGACTGACAGACTTTTTAGTAGGGCCTGTAGCAATAGGACAAGGAGTAATGGTTTTAAACTAAAAGGGTAGATTCAGACTAGATAAATTTTTCACAATGAGGGTGGTGAAACATGGAAACAGGTTGCCCAGAGCAGTGGTAGATGCTCCATCCCTGGAAACATTCAAGGTCAGGTTGGATGGGGCTCTGAGCAACCTGATGTAGTTGAAGATGTCCCTGCTCATTGCAGGGGAGTTGGACTAGATGACCTTTAAAGGTCCCTTGCAGCCCAAACTATTCTATGATGATTCTATAAATTCCCCCCACATGCAGACCCTATGTAGTCAACTCTATGAAAAGATGTTGCCACCAATAAATGCCAAAACTTATACCTAAGGTTATAAACGGTTATGATGTATACACATAAAACTAAAAGAAGAAAATCATGCAGATAAGAATTACACCAATTAGGATTACCTCTGCAGCAGAACTACTGTTCTCTATTCATTTGCACACACATTCACGGTCATGGAAGCATTCTGGGATGATTAATAACTAAATGGCTTAGATCATCAATATACGTTGTATTTGAAGAACAACATTTATGCCCTCTTCCAAAGCAATGCAGGTAGTTTGTTTCTTAGAATGTGTTTCTAGGGTTTTTTATGGCCTTTATCATTGCTGCACAAGCATATCTGACACATATGAATGTAAAAATATTCTGAAAGAATAGGATGGTATTATAACCTTTATTTAGTGAACTCTCACCTTGTGCCAGTTACCAAAAAAAATGTCATTCCTTTTCTTTGTTTCACCACAGAGGAATCTTCTCTGATAACTAATTCATTGTTCTTCCAGCAGCCTCTAATATTGCTCTAAATGTCTTCTGTCCCTCTAGCCAGTTTCAAACCCACTTTTGCCTGAGGTCTGATGACACTACAGACTTTAAGACTGCATAACTTTAAAAGAAATTTTTCACAAAAAAGCCAAGGAAAAAGAGGGGGAAAATGCAGCTTCCTAAAGTTTTTCTTCCTGCAGCATGCAAATCGTTTAAGTGGCTGCAGAGTCCACCCATGAGAAGCAACTTATTTAAGATCAGGACTTCAAAAGGTAAACATGAGAGCTAGAATAAGCAGAGCTGATGAACATGAGATTCATAATGTCTCAAATATTAGGCACAAAGATTAAGAAGCTATTTATAGTATGCTAATACAGATGACTTATAGTGTATGTTTAGGTGTATAATTAATGAAAGCTGCCTCATAACAATTTTTTTTTTTTTTTCCTTTTCTAACAAACTGGAGTTGACCCTGTGCTAGGTCTCAAAAATTAAGGATAAATTTTTCTGTGGAGCTGATATATTTAAACTAGCAATATTGCATTCATACAGTTTTGTACATTCATACAGTTTTGCAGGAAGCTATGTAGTAAAGAAAGGAGGAATGTTAAATCCTACTTTAAATAAGAAACATAATGGTGCTTCAAAGGAAAAACACACATATTCAGAAGGAAGGAAATATTTTAGTGGACTGACAATTTCTCTTTTAAATTAGTCTCAAACAAAGAAATACAGGTATGTGCTTTTGTTTGGGAAAAATGAAGGGCATTATTTCTGATCATTAAGAACAGGTCAGAAATTTCCTTGGCTAATCAAGTTTCTTTCCCTTTTATTATTATTCACTTTGTGAGAGCTACTAAGCAGATTTATGAAATGAATCATTCTTTTGAACTTTTATTTCTAAATCAAGTTGAGATCTCCAAAAACAATATCATTATTAATACTGTTAATAATAGTTTTTTAGTATCATCTGACCAGAGATCAGCTCATTTTCTTCTGCTCTACCCCAGGTTTCTTTTTTTATTGTCCATATGAAGATTTTCTCAAGAAACTGTCACCTTTTTCAATTCACTTGATTTTTCATTCACTCAATACTTCTCTTTGTTCCATCTTGAGATCCTCTGTTGCTTCTGAAATGTTCTTTGTCTACGCTCTTTATCACATCTCTTCCACCATTTACAATGTCCCTTTTGTTTTCTCCTCTCACACCTCTCATCATCTCCTCCACCTTCATGGTGTGCCTGAGTGACAAACAAAGATGGAGGGGTGTTTATGGACATGTGCTTTTGAGGGAGAAATAGTATTTCTGATTCTGCAAGGGCTTTAATATTTCCCTAGCTTGTCAGTCATAATGGGAGAATTATACAATCTCGGAAGTAATTTTAAAAATGCAAGAGAGAAATGGAGAGAGAGTATTGTGGACTTTGGCTTGCTCAGATTTTTCACCATTGAGTATGTTTGGAGGATCCTGGATTTGTCAGCTGGCATGTGCTACATTTTTGTCCAACTAACTGAAATATTCTATTCTACTCTTCATCACAGACAGAAACTGCATGACAAATACCTTATACAACAAACCAGTTTTCACTTAAAAAATGTAACCCTTACGAGCATAAAAGAGTTTTGAAACACCAGATAATATTTATGGTCTGTAGTTTTCATACAAATATAAAGAATATGCACTGTGAAGAGGAACATCAACATAATTGTTTGAATGCATATATTTGTTTAGACTGTGGTAAAAATAATGCAAAAACCCTGTGTGAGGTTTGGGCACAGAATGTAGTCACTTTATTTTGTTAGAGGTATGATTAGAAATCATGGAAGGGGGAGAAGAAAGGGCTTGAAGAGGAAGTGAATAAATTACAGAGTCAGTCAAATGCAGAAGTTTTCTTCCAGGAGGTGAAGGAGACACTATGGAGGGGGAATTAATCCCACTCAGTGGCAAGACAAAGAGAGGTATTGGAAAAAAAGACATCCATTGGTTAAGTAGAACATAGATTGGCAAGAGATGAAGTGGGACAACTGAAGGAAAACTTTTTTAACATCTCAGAGGAACATATTTTAAATGATATTTTGGAATGGAACAGACTGAGGATTGCAATGCATTTTGATCTGAATATGGAAAGTTGATGCCAAATTAGGAAAAATTTAACTTTCTGGAGTGGAATTTAATATTAAGGAATTAATATATTCTAGATGAACAGTGGAAAAGTGTATATAGTGGAATACCGTGTATATAATCCCCAGGGATTATCCAAAATAATCCAATTTTACCTCAATTTTTAGCCAGTGACAGGCATACTTAAGTGTTTCCTTGAAGTTTTACTTAAGTGAAAAATTCTGTAGCTGCAGATGCCTCAAAGTGGTTCCTCCTGGTTGAACTGAATAGCTATGTTCCTGTTTTCTTCTTGGGGCTTTCAGGGGTTTGCCTTAGACCCCAGAAGGTTTTTGTTCTTTCACTAAACTCCAAACACATATCACAGCACACTGACCACGGTGACTTCAACATGTAGCTACATTTTCTTTCAAGCTATGACAGAAGGACGCATTTACTTTTTGCTTAATAGTTGAATATTGTGCTTAAATTTTGTACTTACACCAAGAAACAGCAGACATGAGTTTTAGGCTTTTCTCAATCTGAATGCACAGACCCCCATTTCCTTGAAGAGTGCCCTAGCTGTGTTGCTTTGACTGTGAATATCCATCAGTCTCTCTGTTAAGTGAAGTGGAGCCAGGAGCAGAGGGTACTGGGAAAATCCTTCTAACAGCATTCAGAAAAAAATCTTGTTTCTATTCTGTGAGTGAATGAGAAATTTTTTCTTGGTAGGATCAACCTGTAGGAGCAAGTGTAATGTAAATTGGATTTTATTAGATTGCTGATGAGAAAAAGTTAACAAAAGAAAGAGACAAGTCTCCCACCAGGCTGCATCTGCTGGCCTGAGTAAGGAGAGTGAGATAGCTGCTACAACTTGCAGAGCATGGACCATGCAGCACATAGCTCCTTCTCACCATGGGGGGCTACTCAATGCACAGCTTAGGTGGAGAGGGGTTTGGTGACTAATTGAAGGGTAAAGAAAACCCATTCCTTTGTATACACTCCCTACAATATGGAGACTGGAAATGTGTAAGTGATACGATCCCCAAGATCCTGTGTAGTTTTAATAGATACTTCTACAGAGGATGAAACCTTTTGCAATCACTCAATATATTTTAAAAGTCCCCAGTATCACAAACATGTCTATAGAGGAATAGGTGCCTGAAAGCCAGATATATGAAATAACAGGATAAGGGCTGTTAAATACTGCTTCTTGTGAAAGTTGGCTTCTCACAGTAAAAGTGAAGAGGTAGACCACCAATGAACAACTTGAGAAGATTTATAGCAAACATTACTTCTGCAGGATTAGATGATGTGACAGTTTTTATAATACTCTGAATTTTGTAAGAAAGAATAGAAAGGGACAGCTTTCTTTGTGAGAACAGATATTTCCACAGCCAATCCCTGAATTCTCTCTTTTGTTTTCCAATAGGGCAAAATGGATTTAATATTAGAAATATGTTCTCTCTGGATCCAATTTCAATCTCAGCCACACTCTTTAAATAAGAATCTATAATCCAACTGATCGCTCTTGCAAAGTTCCCTCTAATATATCTGTAAACGAAAATATGTGTGTGAGCACAGACTGCATGAGTTTAACTAAGTTGGCTTGAAACACACATATTTTAGCTAAGCGAGTGCAGGATTTTGTGCAGACAATGTCTATATCACCTGCCTATGTGTTCTGTTTTAGTTAGGAAATATAGGAATGGAATGTCTGTGAGGGGAGGAGAAAATTCAGTTATAATCAGTTATTAGAGGATTTTTAATGCAAACCACATTATGAAGGGAATAACATTCTTCAACTGGTTAGTATGAAGGCTACGAAAAAACTGGGATTTAAAAAAAAAAAAAATTCTTCTTTCTTGGAAATATTTTTCCATCTTAATAGGGGAAAAATAAGAAATATCCATAGAGGTAAAGAGAAAATAATCTTTGAATGTTTAACACTATAATTTAAAGTATTTCAAGAAAAAAAGAACCAAAATCTGCTCTTAATTATACATGACTTTCAATGAGCCAAAAGAGGGTACATGCACATCCAAAGGATAGAATTTGGCTAATGGACATAAGGAAAAGAAGAAACTTGAGAAATACAAACTCCATATAACCATCATCATCATTATTGCAATAACACAAGTGGTTGAATTTTAGAAAGTGCTTGCAAATGTGACAAATGATAAATAAATTGGAACAAGTCACAGAAAATACAACTGAATGTTACTGCTGTTCAGTAAGAGGCACAGTGCAGGGTCATCTTCAAATTTACATGAGGCATATATTTTGAATTTAATTCTTCCAAGATATGTGTCGTTTTCTGTTGAAGTACGTGTGTGTTTTTTATAAATTGCTTATTATAAATACATTTAACTCATAAGTTTTGCAATAAAATCTTATTTAAATTTCAAATTTAAAATCACTTAAAAGCGTGAATTTGTGTGTGAACTGTCATTGTATAATCAAAAGAACTTTGAAATCCTTTAAATCTTCGTGATTCATATTGCACCTGATTGAGAAGACACTGCTGTGTCTTGTGTCTGGTTATGCTAATGGCACCTTAAATGATCAAGTGTCCGTGTTGGTAATTACCAAGCTATAGTGAACTGGTCTAAAAGCTGTTGGCAGAACTGTTCTACTTCCTTCCACCACCTGCAAATGCAGAACACAAGAGACAGCTAAAATGAAATAAAGAGCAGCTGTTCTTTTCCCTGCTTGATAAGTTGGTTTTGTACCAGAAATCTTCATGAGAGTTCAAAGTATTGGAGACAGGAAGATAGGAAGGCATCATGAGATGTGTTAACTTGAAATAGTTCATAGAAAGGGTCATGTGAACAGAAGGACTGTTGATGACTAAAATCTTGCAATCTGTTTTTGTGGCCCTAAGGGGAAATTAGGGTAGTTCATCTTCCTAGAATAAGGCTGGATTCTTTATAGTAATGTTTCGTAAATAAATACACTGTGTGGCTGTTATTAACTTTTTAGGTAACAAAAAGGATCAAATAGATTATAAAGAATTGTATTCTACAATTCTTAATGAAAATCAATACTGTCTTACTTTAAAAACACAGGTGCTTCCCATAGAAATGCAAAGCTGGACTGTTCCATGAGGCTAAGGTGAAGATTTGTAATCTTTTGGATTTCCTACTGTAATGCAAGTTAGTCCTGCTCTTCAATAAATCCTGAATTCCTTTTTAATGTAAATATATGTGAAAATTGTCTGCATATGCATATTTAGAATTTCAGACTTGTCAAGCAATATTAAAATTATCTTATTCTGAAAACACCAGAAAGTGAAATTAATATTTAAAAGACATGATCAAGATTCAGTGACCACAAATATATAAGATATCTTCCAGTACTCTATGTTTTATGCTACTCAGATTATGCACTTTATAAAACAAAGACAAGATCAGAATTATAAATATTCTATAGTCTTCCCATGAAAGTATGGTCATTGAATCTGAGGGTTATAACCTATATATTGGACTAATTTCTTACTGAGAAAAAAATTGTACTGGAGAGAGAGCTTCTCCAGAGGCTGATTGTCTGTCCATCTCTAGCGTCCAATAAAGCTCAAGATCAGTCCTCATGTCAGCTGCGTTCACTGAAATCCTGAATACTTTTTTTTAGAGGTCAGGCATATAGAACTGGAAAACCTAGCATTTCTTTCTTTTATTTATTCTCATACATTTATAGTACTATAATCCCATTCATCAGATTAACCTTTATTTATTTTCTGAGACTCGAATCATGCTTCTCCCTTCACATTTTCAGTCAAAATTGATAGTGACTTGTGGAAAGGAGAAGGGAGAAGGTTTCTGCTGATGATTCAGAAATCAAGAAAATGGATGGACCGGTGGATAATCCTACATGATTCATACTGTTCTTTCAGGATTTCAAGAGTGCTTGCAACACTTGAAAGGAAGATCAGAGGCTTGGAACAGAAAAGGCTTTGAATATTCATTTCAACCGTACTGGAATACAGATAGCAAATAATAACCACACCATCTTTAACTGCAGTCTTCATTTCACAGACCTCTCTATTTGCTAATAACCCCATATTTTTAAAATGTGTTTGATCTTTGGATACCTAATGGAATGTCCCCACTTGGATCATGTCTGTTATTACTATTTTGCTTGCAATAGACAACACTAATGTAAAATTCATGTCAAAACTAAAACCATCTATATTCTTCAAGAATATCAGTCACAGTTTTACAAAGACTCATTTGTAAAGTGTTCAAAGAAATGTCTCCTGCTCATCATGCCTAGTCTCTTTCCTTATCAGTGCCAGGGATAAACTTTGGCTAGCTCTGCTAGCATGACTGCAGGAAACACAGACCTCGACAGAAACAGCTATGTTCATCACTGCTATTTCTCCCTTTTTTGAGTCTGAGCTGCACGTACTAATTCAATGCTATTCACCAAGGCCAAGGTTTACATTGTTTCATGAAGGTACTATGGCTGGTTGAAATGACCAAATGATAGAGATGCAATTTTACACTTTGATTGGTTTGTACAGTAAACGTGCATTGGTTTGCCTTCCCTAGGGTCAAGCATACTTTTTCATTCAGTATAACAACACAATGTTGAAAATAAGATAGTTAAAAATAATTGATCCAATAAAATCTAGTGCAAAAATTCTGGAGAATGTTTCTGTTGGTAATAAACTTCGCAAAAGCTCTTTCTTTAAGGAAATAGAAATGTTGAGTCCAAGCCAAAATATCTGGTATTATCCTTACGTAGATAAAAACGCTATATTTTTTTCCCCCAAATAATAGTTCCATTTACTGTGGTAATTTAAATTATTTACATTTAAAGAATTTGGAAACCTATTTGCCATTTGCTGGCTTTTTGCAGTTTGAGCTGTACTTCATTCTCATGCAGAGGACGTCCATATGAAAATAAAGATAAACCCTAGCAAGGGATTGTAAGGACAGTTCATAAAACTTTGTCTGGGCCACTGCACAGAGGTGAATTTGATCCTAGGCAAAATTTATAGGTCTTATTCACACTGCAAATTGCTTGATTATTTGTAGAATCCTGCTAGATAATGATTCAAATGAGCCAACATTCATAAGTGCTAACAGCTGAGAAAAATAAATCTGCAGTTCAAATAGCAGTTATGATTGCTCTGTCATGATCAGGAAGTAATGCTGAAGTTCCCTTCAGTTTACCAAGTGGGTTTGCATTTGCACACACAGAGTCACAAGCATATACACTATTTTAAGTAAAATTAAAATAATTGCAAGTAAAATTAGAGTTCTAGTAATGCTGCTGATAATAGTTCCACTGGTATGTAAAGCCAATGGGTTGTCAAGATATAAAAGAAATATTCAGAGAAGATAATGTAGCAGAAAAGCTATGCTGATTCTTCATATCTTCTGTCTACTGTGGAAAATGCTAAGAGATACTTATGCCAGAGCCCTTCTCTATGAGGAACTCATAAGAACTTCTGTATGATCCTGGTGTGACTCTAGAAGACATTATTTTGAACGAAATGCACAAAATAAACAGTAGCAACTTGACAGGTTAGATATTAATCTCTGCAGATTTCTAAAGAATCATCTGCAATGGTATGTAATGTCTTGCTTAAACATGCTTGGGAACCAGGGGACTGCATGACACCAAGTATGACAGCCGTTTCTAACAAGTTTGCAGGAAGAGCTGAGGCTCCAACATCAGTACTGGATAGATGAGCAGAAACATGATGTATTTGGGCTGGCTCAACAGGAAGACCAGCCTCCCAAACCTTCTGGAGTTCTTTGAAGGGGTCCAAAAGCATGAGGAGAAGGTAGATCTAGCTGATACAGTCCACCTTGAGTTCCGAAAGGTTTCCAGCACGGTTCCTAATCAAAAACTTTTGAAGAAACTAAGCAGCCATAGCATGAAGGCTAAGAACTCTTACATTTTTTGACATGCAATTGGTTAAAACAGGGATTAGGAATATATGGTCACTTTGTGTGGTGAATAGGCATAGGCATTATCAGTGAAGTTCTGCAGGAATTGGTGCTAGAACCATGTGCATAAAAGACCCAAAGAAGGTATGAGAACTTACCTGACATAGTTATGTATGCTGTGAAGTTATTTAGGCTAGGGATGACTGAAGAAACTGCAGAACATTATGAAACTAAGCAGCTGAGCAAAGAAATAGCAGATGAAATTCCTCACAGATAAATTTTTTAAAAAGGCACATGTGAGGAATCACCTTAACTTCACACGTTAAATGATAGGGTCTGTCGTTACTGCTCAAGAGTAAGACCTTCAGGTTATGATCAGAAATAGTATTGAAATATCAGCTCATTGTTCAATATAGTAAGAAAGGCAAGTTAAGTATTAGGAATTATTGCCAAAGTAATAGAGAAGGAAGCAGCAAATGTAATTTCATCATCCACGCCATTGTGCCAATTCATACTGTCTTAAATACACATCCAGAATACTTTTTGCATGTCTGGTCTTTCTGTCTAAAAAAAAGATGAAGTAGAAATGGAAAAGTTGCTGAGAACAGAGCAAGAATGATCAAAGATATGGAATGATTGCTGCAGAAGGAATGACTAAGTGAACTTCAGTCTACAAAATGCATGACTGAAAAAAGTCTGTGAAATCAAAAAAGGCATGGAGGGAATGTCAATGGCTTAGGGAGAGGGAACAGCCATTCTCCTTCTCTTCCAATAGAATAACTACAAGTCACTTTCCCAGAAACTGGGGAATATGGAACAGAGTTCCTGTATTCAACCAAAAAGGGAAGAGACTTATTTGCCTTTACAGTCAGTTTCTTAGATAAAGATGAACTTTCCGAAGTCTGCTTTATAGATTAATCTCTATAAGTGATGAGAAATATTCACCGCATTCTACAAAGAAATTAGAATGACTAATAGGATAAGATTTTTTTAAAAAAAGATTTTATTCCATTTGAATAAAAGTTTTGTTTTAATTAAAAGACTAAGTGGAATTGGAGTAAAGAAATTCTGTTGATTAGTTCTGTGTCATTCTTAGTGCATTGTAGATTACAGATGAGTTCTGCTATGAAAAAGATGAATGAAGAAGTTTCTAAGAATTGTTTTTATATGTCATAAATGAAAAAATGTGGGTTAGCAGAGTTCAACATTAAAATTTTCTCTTAATCTCTCCCTTAGTGAAGTAAACCATTAATTCCTTGCTGAAATTGAACATAGAATCAAGACTGTTAAGTGTCTCCCCAGGTTGATATGGCTTGAAAAATCAACCAAGACAGAGAATTTAAAGTGTGCATGTAAATGAACAGTAATAAATATTACTATAATTATAAATAAAGAATGTAAGTGCCTACAGCAGGATGACTGAAGTCTTTCAGCCCAACACCTCGTAACACCTTAGCCTTCAGTACCTTAAATTTACCAGATGTCTCTCTAAACCCACTGAGAACATGACTTTTGGCTCTGGAACATGCCAAAACTGTCCTATTCTTCTGCCTGAGACTGGTCAGAGATTAAAACCTGGGAGAAGAGCCTGTGTGCTGTCTGGTAGACCAGAAGGTAGTCCCACCAATCAGAAGCTCTTAAAAATGCATTTTTCGTTTTTAATGTAAATGCATTGACCACCTTTGGGGAATTTTGTTTTAAATAAAAATGTGTGAAAGTCAGCATGAATCCTTTTATAAGAGTCTGATGATTACAGACATCTGAAAGGAAGAGTCTGAAGTTCTGACTCCTACTGAGGGAGTCAAACCTGACTTTCCTACTTCATGCAGGACAGCTGAAATAACCAGACTATGGGCAAATGTAGGAGGTTACTCTTCTTCTGCTGGTTTTGCATCACTTCACTGCCAATAATAGAAGATTTGGAGAAGAACATACGTTAGTACATCTCACTGAGTCCATCCGTCATTTGAGAAGGGTGGGCCCTGACTTCCAATCTTGCTTTAAGGCCTGTTTACTTAGCGTCTGTTTAATGTACAAGATTAAAGAAATAGTGGGAAAAGGAACATGTAAGTCCTTTCAGCATACTGAGTACAGAGATAGGCACCATCTTTCCTTTGCCCCCTCAGCTATGACAGAAAAGTGTAAGCCTTGCTTAGTTCATGAATCCTATGAGGATCTCAAGAAAACTGAGGCTTCTCTGAGTAATTTACCTGAGTCTTAGTCTTTGGACATGCTCCTCTGAAGTATTTCTTTAGGAAAGGCCTAGGCATTTGTAAGTCTAACATGTGTATCACTTAAGACTGCTTTTTGGCAATGCCTATTTTTTTGCAAGAACTATATAAGTAGCTTAGATGCCTCAGAAAGACTTATGGATTCTACTTTGTAGCAAAAGGTTTAGGGTTAGGCAATTTAATACCTGATTTCAACTTTGTTGTTTATCAGGACTGCTCTGTTCCCATGCTTTATTGGGACTCTATATCTCAGCCTGATCATTTCAAATATGCTCTTTTATGAGAATTCTAGGAGATTGCATTGACTGATGTGTTCACACCTGGAAATAGGATCATAGGTACTGTTCAACAAAACTGACAGTGGAAAATTCAGCAACTAGCTTAGTAATCTTTTGTTTTTATTCTCTGCCCAGATTTCTTTTGTAGATATCAGATCTCCTTGATGTGCTTAATAGATGCCAAATAATTATACTTCTTTGTACAAATCAGTAGATGTTGCCTACTCTGTCATAATTGCTTAGGAGACCAGGAGACACAATGTTTCAACTTAATGCAGAAAACTAGATCATTGAGGGACATAAAATTTTTGAAATTGTATGTGGTATGGAAAGAGAGGTACATCAGGTGTCTGTAGTGGGACATGATGTGGAAAAAGAGGTGCAGCAGATATCCCCTTTGTTATGGTGGTTCCTGGAAACTCTGCATCAGTTTCAGCTAGAGGCCACCCAACTGCCCTAATGAGTCAAAATCTTGTGATCTGAACAGCCCAGGCTCTTCAAATAAGGCATTTTATTGCCTAATACATCTTTAGTATTACATTCTCTTTTTGCTCCAATTTATCAGGGTTGAATTTAATTTCTGTGATCACTTGAGGGAAAAAAAAAGATAATTTGATGCATGGAGTTCTAGGTTATATCAGCTAATGCGTATTAATGACTTCATGCTTTTGTAATCAAGCTAATAGTGACCTCAAACCTTGATAAATATGGCAAAAGATGACTAAACCAGAGCTTTAATAAATTTGCAAACAAAGTGGAGATTTTCACATAATGTGGAAATTCCATTTGGGACCTATTCATTTTGGTCAATTGTGCTAAAGAATGAGGAAGATCGCAGTATTTATATTAAATAACAATGTATTTTTTTGCAGCCTCATATTTTTTTAAAAATTTCAATGATTCTTATGTGGTTTAAAGAGAATGGGAAGCTCTTGAAAAAATGGAAACGTCATAATTCTGACAGCCTCAAAAGAAGAAAAAGCAGATCATGCTTAGATTCTAACTTACCACATAATTAAGCCCATTTTATCAAGTTATATCCTCTGTACCAGTGAAACTTAATTTTGTGGTTTTGGAATGAAATTCAGCTCTCCCTAAATACTGTCATTAGACCATAGCCTATTAAAAACTTTCAGTGAAACAGGATTTGCAAGAGAATTTAGTTGGAGGAGTTCACTTATTCTTAACTCAGGAGGTCTGTGCCCCTGCAAAAGCTTCCAAACCACCCCTGCAGGACTAGGTCCTTAGAATCATATTTCTGAAGATAGTATTGATTTGTACATCTACTGTACATACATGCATTCATTTCTGTCTGCAGATCAAAGCATTTAAACAGTGCTAAAAGGCATATAGTTGGATTTCTACAGCCCCTTAGTTTCTAGTCAAAATGCTCTTAAGAAAAACTGTCTTAAACTTTATATTAGTATCCAAGTAAGGTTTAAAATAATATGCCATTTCTCAGTGACAATTACATTATTTTTGGACATTCCTGACTTAGTTCAGTTGAATGCTACCTTATTTTTCTGGTGCTTTAATTATCTTCCTAACTGTGTTTAAAGACATTCTCAGAGAATGTGTTAAGAAAAATCCCTCCAAAAACACATCTCAAGAAAACAAATAACACAAAAAAGTTAAGGGAAATTAGAAATTAAAAATATGAGTCTAAATGGAACTAATGGAAAACAGTAATTAATGGAAAGTCAAACTAACGAGGACTGCATAGAGCCTTTTATTTCTAGGAGACTGTGATTCAGTTTAAGTCCAGATCAGTCATAACTAGCTATGCGATGGCCTATGTAGGATAAGTGTAGTGGTCTTGCATGTGAACAGATGTTGATATTTCAGAAGTCTACACTACAACTGGAACCTATTAATACCATGCTGGAGATCACAGCAAGAACGCCAGTGACTGAGATAAGCTTGGAAGACTAAACTGTCCTCTGACCCAAGAGATGGCTTTGCCAGTGGCAGCTGACACAGTCATCATTAAGAAACTTGCTAACCTCCATATTATATGCATGCTTTGGGTAAACAGAAATTCCACATTTTCAGATTTCAGAGGCCTTTGATGACTGTTAGAATTGTTTAAAATAGGATATGTAAAAATGGTAAACTCCAGTGTCCTTGCCTTTTTTACATGCAGCAGCATTGAGGTTAATGATTTGCATCTTTATAATAGTATTGCCAGATCTTGCCAACCCAGTTACTTATAAATGCTTATTTGTAATGATGGAGATAAATGTCCCACAGATACTTTACCTGTCTTTAAATATATGTTACTTTTTCAAATCCTGTATCCGTACAGAGAGATGTAAACTGCAGCATCTTAATAGAGATCCCTTTGTACACAGAGACATGAAAAGCTAAAATTATATGGCCAGAATACCTGCTCTCTTAGGGAAAAGCTTACAGTCTTGTGAAAGATTTCAATGTGAAGAAATTAAGGTGTTTGACCGAATCATTTGTGTACAGTTCCATACAGTGACTTCCAAATTTTAGACCTACTTCAAAAAGCAATAGATGTATAGGACACCAGACAGATACCAGTTCATTGTTCTTCCCAGCGTGTTAAATTCCAGCTTGCTCACTGGAACCGGAGGTAATTTGTAACATTTTCAGGATGGTGAGGAGGTCTTAATCTGTTTCAATTTTATATTTGTGCTGTGAGATGCAGTCTGCCAGTGGAAAGCAGTTGTGTGATAGAAGCGGGGATGATTCTTTGTGTTAGATTAGGAGTTACAGGCTTCTCCCCGCTTAGGGCATTGACTATCTTAAGCAAAGGTAATTACTAATTGTCTGTCTCAGAGCCAAAGTATTCCAGAGGCAGAGGGTGACAACTGAGTACACCTGCACTCGTTGACAGAATAAGATATGCAGTTCTAAACACTGTGAGACAGCATATATATACATGAATAAAGTAAATGTGGAAGATTTTTAAAAGTAGTTAGGAGTATGTTGAAGTGACTTCCTGAAATCTTCTTGAATAATCTCAGTTTTGAGAATGGGATTCTCAAACCAGTTTGGAAAATACTGGTCATTGTATGTAAATTATACTAAAAACTATAAATTTACTATTTCTGGCATTATTTGATTTCATCTATAAACCTGCAAAACCTTATTTTCTTCTACCTGAAGTGAAAAGTCATGAGATTCATCATAAAGTTATAGCTGTAAGAGACATTAGGTCCTCAAGCCCCCTTTTTGCCCATGGAATAGTGTTTCTTAGTGTATACTTTATCTTTTGATATTCGGACAGTTTGGGGGTACTTTACCTGTGTGTGAACATGCTTCGGCCTATCACACAGATAGTGACTAAAGAGGCGTGTAAACACTGAAATGCAAGAGATTTATAGTTCTAATATTGAGGTATGAATTCAGCACTTCCATTGGTGAATGACCACCAGGGTCCTTGTGTAAAACCCTGATGATTTGTGCAGTGCTGGCTGTTCGTGGGCAGTGCTTTTGGGTTCTGTGACAAAGTACTTCAAAAAATAGTGAAACTGTTACACATGTAACCTTTTTAATTCTCTGTAAGTGGAAAAAGAGAAAGTTCTCAGACAGTTAATTTCTTTGTTAAGACCTGGACCACATTTACTGTGCAGGTCCCTTTTGAAATAGAATTACTTTTCTCTTTATTGCAAAAAATTTGTCCTCTGCAGGAGGAACTGGGATAGCCACTGATGGACAATCTTATCTTTAAACCTTGCTTTCCTAGCACAATTTTCTTTGTCCGTTTGAGTTTTCTGACAGAGCAGGGAACCATAACCACAGGAATCCTCAAGCAATTCTTGGATGTAAATCATGACAGTAAAAGCATTTTAAGAATTAATAGACACAAAAGCATCACTTTTTTGTGTTTAAAGATTCAACCCAGTTTTGAAATGGATTTAGATATCCAGTGCAGGTGGGTGCTTTCAATCGTTATTTCTATTGCAAACTATCAGGAAGTCTCACAGAAGTCTAAAGCTCCTTTTTATGAGCATGTGTATAAAAACAAAATAAGGGTTGGTAGATCTGTGACACTGAAGACTCATCAAATTATAAACCATGGTTGAAATCAGTGCTATAATAAACATATAGTTAGACTATGGTATCATACATAACAGTGCAAAAGTAATAGTTCATTTCACATGGCTATGGCATGCTTTACCAAGAACTGACAGCAATGGACATAATGGTACAAGAATGCTGATTTTATGGTAGATCCATCTGTAAAACCATCTAATGGAAAATATAACTAATTTCAAAACACTGCAAAATATATTTTAGATGTTGAAGATAGCCATTACCACGTCTCATATCAAATTTTATAACCTTGTTATGAAATACATGCTGGGCTGTTTTACTGAAGTTAGATCTGACACTGTAAGTTTGGGTCAGTGCCATACACCTGGCTTTTACATTGTTATAAGTTTCTGAGCTTTGAGATGGAAACCAGCTGAGTATTGTGTTTTAAGGTACATCACTGTTTACATGGTATATGATTATTAAGTAACTTTTAGTATTTCTTTCTGAGTATCAAATTAAGCCCATGGAGCAATAGAAGCAAGTAACCTAAAACAGTTGTGTCTTACCCAAAGCTCATTAAAATCCTTGAAAAAATTCTCATTGACTTCAGCAGGCTTTGAAAGAGTGACTTTTAACTAAACATTGAACAAAACTCTACTATTATGTTTAGGAGACATTTAAGTTGTCGCAGACTTCGATATCAAAGGTAGTCTTTACTCTGTCTTTCACTGCAAATTGTTGTTTGGCTTAAGGAAAGAGAGGAGAAAGGTGGGGTCTCTGGGTCACTGAAGCAAGATAGCTAAAGACAAGGGTCCTTAAGATTCAAAAATAACATATGGCAGTTGCTAGGGTTAAGCAACAAAATGGGTTTGATTGTACAGTTAGTCATCTGTTGGGTTACATCCCGTCCTTTCTAATGGATGAGCCAGAGAGAGAACAATTGGGTGGAAAAGATATAAACAAAGGAGTTAGAGATGGCCCTGAGGCTTTCCCATTTAATTGGTGTGTGCATTTCAGATACACATAGATGCCGTTCACTCTTGCTCACATGCATTCATTGTGCTGTGCTTCACATTTACTCAACTGTGTTGGCTACATGTTACAGTGCAAGGATCAGAACGGGAAAGGTAACATTTTTGTCACTTCCAGGTGCTAATCCGTGTACAGGAGTTACATTAACTGCTACTGTTAGCTGGTTTTGATTAGATTTTTCTCTCATTTTGAAAAAAAAAAAGAAAAAAAGATCTGAGCAAAATGAGTGTTGTAAATCTTCACCCAGTTCAACTGGAAAGAAGGTGTGGGCTTAAAGCTTATACACAAGTAATAGTAGTTTTGTATTCTGAAAGCCTGTATTTAAATATGTTGCAGTGAAGAAGAGAGAGCATGTGTATAAGCCCAACAATTTAAATCTTACTAACAGGATTCTTTGCTATTTACAATATTTTATGCCATTTACTGTGTTCTCATTTTCCTTGCTAATACATTATTTGCTGATGTTTTTCTGAAAATTCTTTGAGGACATAAGCTTTTACTTATCAGTACTTTATACTCTGTTGTCTTGACTTTAACCTTGCTTCAGAGGTAGTCTGAAGCTAGGAAGAAGAACAGCAAATACATAATATTATCCCAAAGTAGTGTTTGATGATAAAGCTAAGCAGAAATAATGCTTCTGCATGGAGAGGACATTTTCCTGCTCCTTCCTCACCTGCTCCCTCTGTTCCCGCTCCAGGCCACAGGTTCTCTTCTCCTGCCTGGGGCCAACTCTGGTGCTTGCCAGACTCTGCTGATTTGATTCAGCTTGTTCACCTTTGCAATAATTATTTCCCTCTAGATGTCAAGCTGTTTTCTGATGTATTGAATTACATTTGTCCAACAAGGTGGGTGATGGATATCCAATTTTGGGGAAGGCTAGTGGTGGCAAACATAGTTGTATGAGCAGGTGGCAGGAGATGAATAGAACAAGACATCATTTTGTGCCATACCATGTAACTTAAGTCTTTATAGTTCCTCTTGCATCCATGTGGTTTAAAAGCCACAGTTCAGTTTCCTACATGTAATGTTCGTTATTTGCTATATAATCTAAAGAAACATGGAGAATTCTCTCACACACATGGATGTATGATATATTATCTAGCTACCCATTTCTTTAATAATTCTCACTTTCATTTTCTGTTTTTATATGCATAAACATAGCAATTTAATATTAATTTACCATGGTATTACTGAATCTAATTATGTTTCTAAGAGAACACAAAGAAAGAGAAACTGAAAAACATCACTATTTCAGTAACTTAAAATCAGCCCGATTGAAAAAAGTTAAAAGAATGGCATGCTGGGAGTAAATTTCACTTACTGGCGAATCAGAGAATGTAGTATGAGCTTTAATGAGATATTTTAACCTTTTTTAAACTTACTGATCTCGCTGCTGCACTTGACTCCTTTAAAAACATACTCTTTAGAGCTGGAACTCCCAACTATAGTATGTGAACTGCAGTGGCACACAGGTGCCTTGGCTCCCAAGAAGACTTGGGTTTCTGTATGGATGACGTTTTTCTCTTCCTAAAGTGATTTTAGTTGTGTCCTAAGTGCTAGTCAAAGGTTTCTTACAGAAATTCTTCTCACAAAACCGAGATCAGGAATATCTTGAAGTCTTAAATAGTGGCTTTTGTCAAAGTTTCTACAAAAAGTCAGGATCTAGGAGCTACCCAGCATGAGCTCATATAGGTAGCTTATAGTACTGAGTGTGCTGTAGTATTCTTTCCCAGGTAGAGTTTGATGAGCAAGCACTGAAATATTCATGCATAGTAAAAGAGTGTTTCTAGGATCCAGCTGAGAAGGAACCAAGGTAAGAATATCTGTGTAAGGCATTTGCTGCTGGGGTGGATTTAGCTAACCACTTGGAGGTGATACAAAGGGAACTCGTGGCTGGAACTATAAATATTGCTGAAAGCTTCATGTCAGCAAGGAGCCCAGAAGTGCTCCTAAATCAGGGCTCAATAGACCAGTTTCACTATGACCATAAATTCTTTAAAATGAGCTCCTTTTTCCAGCAGTATCTCCTCCTGCTTGCTGAGCTGACCTTCCCATGCAATGGAGCATTTTTGAAACAGTGGTGTGACTCAGTTAATATAAGCGTGGGTCCTATTGCTGGTGCTTGAGTTCATATTATGTGACCAGTGCACCTAGATATATGCCTTAACATAAGCCCTTTAAGTTGGCAAATGGTTCAGTTTGGATTTTTGTTTATTTTAAAACTCTCTGCTCTTCCCACCCTTCAGAAGATTTAAAAACATTTCAATTTTCAGATTCTCCTATTTTATAAAGTAAATCATGTTTCTTCTCTGAAGTTCCCAGTATTCTACTCTTGCAACTATTCTTAAAGAGCCTATTACATGTGGTTACATGATTGCATCCAAAGATAGACAATGTGAAAAGTTATCAGTTTATATAATTTGTAAATAACATTAGTGAATTCCGTGTCTCCAGATTATTTTTTTCCATATCATTTTATCTCAGTTTTTTAATCTGTTTTGAGTATTTGTAATTAAGTTGTTTGGCTTGGGGTGTTGTATTTAACAGAATATAATGATAATTTCGTACTTGCATATTTCTTTCAATTGTATATGAAAACTGGAGCAATATCTTATCTCTGAGTTCACTTGGACATAGTGATAATTTAATAGCTAAGGAATCCAACGTGGAAATTAGTAATAAGCAGTTATTTCTGTATTTTAAAAACATTCCGAAGTATTTGTTCAAAGAGAATAATCAAGCACAGATTTCTTTTACTTCTACAGAATAAAAAACAATATCCTTTGAGCTCTTCAGATGCTGTATAAAAAGCTATGTGTCTTTCTAATCCAAAACAGTGTTCCTTATATTATCACTTCTTCCAACTTTCCACCAATTATAGTTCTATGTTGTTATGTCCCTCTCTTGCTCTTAGATACTATCTACAGCTGTTGTCATCAAAATACCAATTTAATGCTGTACAGGTAAATTAAAACTGCACATCAAAACTTCCAGGATACCTCCTCTTCCTCCCCATTTTTTGGTTTCCTTGGGATAAACATTTGCTATTCTCCCTTTTCTCCTAGATACTTGTTATAGATGGTAAGATATAATTACAGGATATATTTTACACTTTATGAGGTATACATTAATTTGTGAGATAAGTTTCTGATGAACATCTAAGCATCAGTATGTATTAATAACTTTTCATATTTTTTTGGAAGCAATTAGCAATGAGCTAGCTAACTACATCTAAAATTTTATTGTTTGAGTCCTAAAGGACTAATAGCAGCTGAAAGTGTGAAGGTTAAGAAAGGACAATGCTAAAGCAATAAAGAAGAATAATTCTGGTGACTTTTCTCTCTTAAATCACTTGAATCAAAATTTAAAATACTGAATAGTTAATACAACACTGCATGTCTAACATCAAGTGAATAAAAATTATAGGAATGGTGTATTGAGATTTGTGCAGTTTTCATAACAATATCACATGCAATTTCCAATAATGGATCAGGATGAAAGTAATGTTTCCTTGACAGATTTTCTTCATCAGGCCCCTATATCTAATGCTGTCTGAAACAGTCCACTTATGCATATTGTATTTGTGGATATTTAAAAAAAAAAATTGTTTATCTTTTCCCTTAAAGATTCTTTTTCAGTTACTAACAGAAAATATACAGCTATTATACAACTATTGAGACTTATATAGGTGCTGTATTGCTAAAATTGTAGCAAGACATTGTCTACTTCAAGTTACATCACTGTAAACATGAAGCAAAGATTTTAAGGAGTTTACCTCAGCTGTAAAATCATGTACCTGTAGAATGCAGTCTCTTATTTTGAAAAGTCATGAATGAGGACTGACATTGTATATGATCTCCCTAAAACAGTTACCCACAGAAGGACAATGAAAACAAATTTAATTCAGGAAATGCACAATCCCTTTTTTTGCTGAACAAATAAAGCATTTAATTGACTTCCATATGGTTTTGTGGTTCCCCCTCCCCCTTTACTTTCTTATAAAAGAAGACAGTTTTTATGGAATTTCCGTTTTTATTGCTGCATTTTAAAAAAAATGGAAAGCAGTTTTATTATGAAGGAAAAGCGTAACAGGAAAACAGATCCGAATACTCTGAACCACAGTGCTGCTGCCTCTATTTGAATAAAAACAAACTCCAAACCTTCCTGTGCCTGCAGTCTCATGCCTGCTTTTGCTTGAGCATTGTTTAAACTCTGAGGTTACTGTAAAACAAATGATACCAATGAAATGACAGCATATTTTTCTCTGAAAAAATTGCTCACCCGCTGTTGTTAGAATCTCCCAATCCCTTCTAAGTCAGTTAATGACACAGAATAGCTATTGGTGCCTTAGGATCCTAACAGGCTTCATGTCAGCTAAATGGCTTCAATGACTTCTCCAGTAATAAGCAAATTCCTCTAATGTATTTCTT
The DNA here is from genome assembly GCF_047716275.1 of Strix uralensis. Taxonomy (NCBI): domain Eukaryota; kingdom Metazoa; phylum Chordata; class Aves; order Strigiformes; family Strigidae; genus Strix; species Strix uralensis. The sequence continues at coordinate 44,120,601 of NC_133976.1, forward strand.
GGGCTTTTGCTAACTGTTATTTTTCCCCTCTTGTGCTTTCAAAAGGGTTCAATGTGTACGCTTGTCCAGCTCTGCTTTCATTTCCAGTCTTCATTAATTTTTCTTAAGGGTGACTTTTTTTCCTTCAGGCCAATTTGTTCATCTGAAGTTCCCATGCAGCCCATTACAACAGTTTACTTGCCCATAACATGGTTTTTGACTCCAGGTAGTTTTTAATGCTACAGGTAATCTACATTCACAGAAAAATATCCCAGTACAGGACTGGAGAACACTTTTTTTGGGGGATGTTTTCTTTATGAATAGATATACAAGAAATACTTTTGGGAAAGGAGCCTTTCTGAGAAGGCTACTTTACTTAGCCAATCATTTCATTTATAGGTCTATTTTATAGATGTTCGAGAAACTTGAAGAAGCCCTATTTTTAGAATATGGGTTGTGGTCTGCTGGGACTGAGAAAAAATTATAATTTGTATTTTGGATGGAAAAAGCCAGCCCACTCTACATGCTGTATACTTAAAATGTAATAAATAATATACCCTTGCTGAACTATGGATTACACTTTGGGACCATATGACTCCATTTCTGAATGCCACAGTGTCCATGCCAGAGACCCCATAGCAAAAGGGCACACTCTTGCTCAGGAGCCTGGGCTGGGGCTTCCCCTGAGCCTGCCAGGCAGCTGCAAGGTGCTTCTGCCACATCTGACTTTCGACTCAAGTGCTTATTTATTATTGTTCCTCCTTCCAGTCAACTAATCAGCATGCTGGACCGTTGAAGATTTTAGTCCTGATTCTATATCTTTTTCAGGCAGGGGTTTTATAACTGCAGACAGATGACATATACACTGCAGTTAATAGTCAGGTCCTGGAGGTGAGACATCTGATCATGTAGGCTCCCTGAGGGTCTGCACACAAATGTCCTAGGATGGGATGAGGGGTCTCTGAGAGACTAGTGTCTCTCATTGACTTTACAGTTTAGAGTTATCCACCCTTTAAAGTAGACTGCAGAAAGGAGACAAGAACCCCCATAACCGGTCTCTTTGTTTCTGGTGAGAAGATAGTCACATCCCACATACAAGCCGTGAGCTCTCCAAAGAGAAATAAAACTCAGTTAAAGCTTGTGAGCAAATTTTCAAAGTGATATAGGGACCTAGCATCTAGGGCTCAATGAAATTCAGTGCCAATCTCCCAGAAACACTGAAAGATGTAAGGATAGTGAATCATCTCTTTCCATCACAAGGCCTTGTTTTCCGCTATTTATAGGCTTGACAACTTTAAACATATGGACTAATGCTTTTTAGGCAGGTGTTGGCTTTAAGCAGAAGCTTTAGAAGAATATCAATAAAATTATGTTTCATTTATTTCTAAGAATGAAGTTGAAACGGAGACAGGCACTACTGTGCTGGATAAAATAAGAAGAGATGACTATTTCACTAAGAAGCTGCGACAGCTCTGTTTTGGAGCAGAATACTTGAATTTGGCAAGGCAACACTGGAGGGTCAGGAAAGTGCTTTTCACTCCTTCCCTGTGAAAAATCTTCTGAAATTTGAACAGGATGTGAGCATCGGAAAGTCTCAGTTCACACAAGTGTAGCACAGACTCAGAGTTTAGAAAATAAACCACCCAGAATTATACTTGTACTGAACATGCTCCAGTCCTTCGGCTTGCTTTTCTCAGCAATCAGAAATCATTGTGATACTGGACACAGGCACCGAGAAAATTAAATCTCTGCCCTGAGCAACAGGATTTATATTCCTCATGCCTGGGTGGCATACAAGGGAAACAGCATCAGTGAAATAATGAAGGGGCTGTAGTTTAGAGCTGTGCTGAGGAAGGAAACCTGAGGGGAAACTGAGGTTAGGAGAAAGCTGGAGCTAAAAAATTGGGTAAGTGACAAAAGGAACAGTCATGGTCTGAAAACTTGGATGAGAAGACAGAGGAAGTGCCACAGGTAAAAATTAGGATATGATGTTGATCTTAGCCCTTTACAGTAGGGCTGTGGAAAAGGAAGCAGTCAAATCTAAACTTTGTAAATCCTGATTTGGTAGAATAAACTGCTGTGAACCCATGGTATTTGGGTAAGTGGAGACATTGCTAAGAATCCTTTTTATTGAGCTAGAGGCTGAGCTATAGAAAACTAGAAGGCTGAGTGAGGCATGAAAGATTAGGGTAGCATTACCTATGGTTTCCCTTGGTGCCTGGCCACTATCACCTGAGCTCTAAATCTTCTTGGCACCTACAGGAATTGGAAGCCTCCTAGTTCTCTGAGCTGTCACCACTTGTCTGGGAAGTGCCCTTGTCCCTGCTCCTGGGCGTTGCTCCTCCTCACCCATTTACCACTGTACCCTTCCTTATGGCAGTGGAGTTTCTCTGCTCAGGCGATAAGAACCTTCTGCAATCAAACAAAAAGGACCAGTATTTTTTTTCTGAACATCTATTGAAGTCCTTGCTAGGTTTTGTAAGCTTCTTCTTAGTCATGTCACTTTTAAAATTTGTGAGGGAAAAGTATGGAAGTCGTAGTGCAACTTAAACAAAATTCATTGTACAGATAATTTTTCAGTGGCTTCGGGCACAGAGTCTTGACACTGTTTCCTAGTTAAATATGAATCTGGTTCACCCAACTGTTTCTCTACTAACACACTAAATAATCCAGTGCTTCATTAAGTTTGGTAACACATCCCTAGAGCTCAAACCATCATAAAACTTTTCCCCTTTGTATAGTAATTGCCTTCACTTGTGAATGGTCAGCACATCTGGCTATAGAGACCAACCTCTAATGCCAGATATTGAGAAGAGCACATGCACACTTTCTTTACTACCTTGCTGTATTATAGAGGGGTTTTATTTTCCCTCAGAAAAAAATATGTGTTGATTTTCAACAGCAGTGTATTTTGACTGTTGCATTTAAATTTGCGACTGAGTCATGAATAATTTGCCTTTCAGTTAACCTCATTCACTGTGTGAGTATTGCAAACAATTTCTTTTGTAAACTATGCATTTGCAAGAAGATCTTGAGGCCCCTATTGGGATTCATTTGGATCTGTATGTAGAGACTAGTGATTCAAAAAAGTGTAAAAGTAGGGTAGCTCACAGAGCTCTCTCTGCATAAAACACCACTGGGATTATATCTTGTAAGCAAAGAGGAGGAGTTGAAGAAAAATAAAAGTTCCCTTATGGCTACTTAAATCACAGGTTTTTGCCCTATTCTTACTTTGTTCGCTGAATGCCCTTTTCTACTGTCTGGTGCCTAACACTTATTGAAGAGTGAGTGGGGTTCATTTTTCTCATTAGTTTGCATTTTTCTTACTCCTCTGCTCTTTACACACATTCCACTCGGTTGCCCAGAGGCCTCACCCCCACTTCTGGGCTCAGTCGAGCTTCTCTACCTGCTGGAGGAAAAGAGGATCCAGCTTCTTGCAGTCTCACAGTTTTCTGGCTATTGGCAGAAAGTCAAAATAACAGTCACAGTGTGTTTCTGCTTAATTCTGAAGTATGGAAGAGCTACAAGGATGAACAGCTGCACTGCAGAGAGGGCAGGAACATGCTTTAAAAGACAAACTGGTGGAAGAGTCTAGCTCTTTCTGAAGCAGTTCTTTTCAGGCAGCCACTCTCCAGGCAATTTGAGCTTTCTCCTTCACAAATAAACTCATCCTAATAATTCATTTGAGAAAGAAAGAGTTTATGAGCTTTTTTTTTTTTTTTTTCCCCCATGTTGTTGATAAACAGCTTCAGTGGTGATTTCTCAGATGGTGTACCAGCTGGGATTTTAGATCTAGAAGGGAGCTGCTGCTCTGGAAAAGGAGAATTTTCTCAAAGTGCAACACCTTCTGAAATTTCTTTTTCAGGAGGCTTGCTGTTTAAGAAGGAGTGCAGTTGTTTCCCTTGTGCCTTTTCCCCCTTGCCTTTGTGGCATTGGCTCAGCATGTTAATTTTTGGTGACAGATTATAAAAATAATATATATTTTTAATTAGATTACATACTGATGTTAATTCTCTTTCTGGCTTCAATTGACAATATTTTAAAATAATAATTAAACCATGTTCAGAGCCAAGCCACTCATGATGTGAGAGTCTTAATGAGTGAACTTTCAAAAGGTGATGAGTGTGGCTGGAAAAACTCTGGATGGTCTTTCTCAAGACGGAGAAATAGCATTTAAGTATAGTGGAAAAATAATACAAAAGAAGTGAGACAAAACATGAATAAGATTTGGCAGATCAGCTGACAAGATTAATGTGCTGAAAGATGCATGGTAATTATTCTATAAGGAATAGGAAAAAAAGTAACTAGAATACCCTTAGCTAGGAATATATGCATTTAAGTCTCAACAAAATAGGTATGAACTAGTTTCCTTCCCATCTCAACATGGAGCAAGAGGAGGACTTTTTGGACTCTGTAGGAAATAAGATATAAACCATTTGGAGTTTTCTTATATTTATCATATTAGTCCTGAAAACTGCCTTCTAAGCAGGCCAAATAAGCTATAGGGTCTTGATTAAGCCTGTATGACTTGAGTGTTAAAACATGTTGAATATGATGCCTAAAGCAAACCTGATGTTCACTGCGCTGGTGATGTGTGGTGAATGTTGTCTGATATAGTGACCTATATTACTGCCCTGTGCATGCCCAAACGGTGATGCCCTCGGAGAGGTAGAGACTCCATTCCAGTGACCTGACTCTACTCCCACGCTGTGCTGCACTTTGCCATGTAGATCAGTAATTAAACACCAGACAAGCATGCAAACACCACAGCTGGAGACTAGGATTCATTCCCTGAATGTACTTCTCAATAGTATTCCCAGGGAAATACCGTTTGTTTGAGTGTACCTGCACTTACCATGTAGATGTGTCCGGCATTCTCCTAAATATGTCTTTTTCTGTCTATTTACAATGTCCTTTCTTGTAGCTAGATCTTACACTTATCAAAGCAAGAAATACTTTTTATTCCATATTTATATATCTGTACGGAAGATCCTGGAGTATAGTAGGGCTCCTTGCTTTAGTACTTTAATTAGCAACATACATGGTACTTTGTTTAGCTGCTTCTAGAATATTTTGGGATCGCTGGGATGGGGGAGTGCTATAGTTTAAAACATTACAGCTGCTGTTGTTTCTGAAGTGCATTTCAGAGGCAGTGTGGAATTTGAAATCCTCTAGTTGTTTCTCCTCATTAGCGGTGCTGCACTGGCTCTAAGAGCCATTTGGGGAACGTAACAGGTGCCAAAAGGAAGGGACTTGCTGGTGTAATTGCAGAGATTGGGCAGGCTACTGGGAGGCAGATGTAATGTTTTGTGTAAATTCCAGACTTTAGAAGAGCACTAAGTTTCATGAACTATTTTTCTTCTCTTTGCTAAGCTAAGATACTTTGGACTGTCCCTTTTTCTTCTTGCAGGAGACAGAATACTGAGCTTTTATTTTCGTCAGCATTTTAGAAATCTTGATTGGCTCTACAGTATGTTGAGAAAGGAATCTGAAGCTCATGCAAAACCATATAAACTGTCAGAGTAGAAATAATGTAATTACCACAAATTGGGTTTTCTGCCACTTCATTTTTATGGCGATTCAAGTATAAATTCTTGAGATTTTACGATGGAAATGGGATGCTACAGTTACCTGAATGCTCTGAGTTTTCCCCAGATGTTTGCCATGTAGGCTCCCTCCCCAACGTCACTCCTTATTCTGTCAGTTTTGCCTCAGTGCATCTGATGGGCATTGTCTGAGATGAGCTTGCAAGCTCCTCAGGTTAGAGCTTATGCTTTCCTTTGCTTTCAACTTCTTATGCAATTAAAATGAATGATATACCTTGATGATAAAAAGGTGCAAGCTGTTCTTGGGAAAGTATGGACAAGCTGGGTACGTTCAGATGGTTCCACAGGTTTCCAAGCAGAAGACATGGGTCCTGCCCTTAAATTCAAGCTGTTGTAATGCCAAGGCAGAGTGCTGTTGAAAAGGGTTCAAGGAGCTTTTTTAGTGGCAGCGGCTGTTTAAGGAGCTGTGTTGTTCAGCTGTGTGAAGAACCTCTTCCAGTCTGGAGCTGACTGATGCAGTGTGAAGGCTTTAGGGGGAAATGGCTGGTAAGATGAGAGGGAGAATGGACTAAAAGCATATATAGCACGTTGTTACTTTGCTCCAACCAGTATCTGGCCTGCTTTAAGAGGTGTTTGAACATTGTCATTGGATAAAACAGGACTAATTTTTTCATCAAAAACACATTCCTGTCATAGTGGCCTAGTTTCCCCCCCTTCTTCTGTTTTCTTGGTTTTTTACTGAATTATGAATCTGGTGGTGTGGGTGATACAAGAGGCAATAGGAGAAGAATTAAGATCCACAGTTTTACTCTTGCCTGGTTTACTTCTGTCTAGCTGGTGCTTTTCTTACCCATGTATGGATGTTATTTTTGATTCTTTTCACTTTTGGTTAATGCATTTTGTAGAGGTTTTTTTCCCCCTAAATTAATGGGTATTTTGATGATATTACAGTTTAATGAGTATAAGGTAAGTCTTATATATATAGTCTCTATATCTTTTTGGTATTTCTAAAGCAGGATTTTCAGTTCAGCCTTTGCTGCAGTGCTTTGGATTTCCATCAGACTTCAAGAGAATAAAAGCAACATGTTCACCTTTTATTATTTGTACAGCAGATATTTCTTCATACCCAATAAAAAGAAAATTATAATTTTTCTGTATTTGAATATGATAGTTGGGCTTGTAAAGCACCATGCCCCATCTCCTTTGGTCACAAGTTAAACAAGCAGAGCTGTGACCAAGTCTAAAGACTAAGGAGGGATTTTTAGTTGATAGACCAGCTAGCCAGTCATTTAGTTTTCCTCCCAGTTTTTTGTCAGAATTTTTCTTTGGAAAATCTTTCACAATGTTTACTCCTTTCCTTCACTCTTTCCACAAGTATATCTTGCTTGTTTGTTTCATTGTTGACATTAACATCTTTGTTTGTTTTGGTTTTCATCTCCCTGTCTGCAGCACTTCCCTTTACGAGCTGGAGATTTTCATCATTTCCTAATATTGTGCCACTTGCAAAATCAGTGTAAAAGCCCATGTATGGAGTACTCAATATGTAGGAATGCAAAACTGAGTTTCAGTCCTCTATATAACTGTCAGTGGGTTATGCATTCCAATGTATTAAACATTAAGTTTCAGTCTACCATTAAGGATGATTTCTGGCATAAGAAAAGATTAATTTTAAATTAATTTATTAAAGATCACTGGCTGGCAGAACAGTGTCGTACACAGCTGCAGGGACTTGCTTATTTTCGTATTACCAAATCACAGGAATAAGCAATATAGAAAAGACAAAGTAGATTGGGGTCTGTCTCTGCCTAATGGCAAAACATCATTCCCTGTTAGGGGGAATGCTAGGGGAAACCTGATTAGGTTGAGAGAAACTACACATTTATTATAAGACGGTAAAGATTTTGAACAGAAAACTTTAAAAAGTGTAACTTGTACTGATTATCATAGTGGTTTTACTTGTTTTGCTGTTAAAAATATAACAAGGCAAGACTATTGAATTCCTATTATCAATATACAAATGTGAAATATGTTTCTTATTGTACACTCTCTGTGTGATACTTCAGAATCAGAGATAAATCTGTTCATTTTACAGTGGTCCTTTCATAGTGCAAGACTGATTTCTTGCTTCACATTCAAAAGGCAGGAGCCGAGAAAGCAGTTCTGACCTGGTATGGAGCAGTTTTTCCTTTCTCTGGCTGCTCTGTATTCATATCAACTTTTTCTGAGCAGAGAAACAGGTGCTCTGCTAAATTTTAACATCATCATTAATGAGATTCTGGCTTACAGTATGCCCTGGGAGGTTTGTCAATAGATTTATTCATATGCCATTTACTTTTATTAATCCTTTTAGTCTTGTGGAACGAAGTTGATTATCTCATTTTATACTTGATTTTGGACTGATGCAAAAAGGGATGTTATGTATTGAAAATAAAACAGATTTTTTTATAGAATGTTGTGGGATATAGTCTGGATTGTTTTAAGTTGTAATGGCAAATACATACTGTTGGCTAAAGGCACCTGTTCAGAATATGCTGTGGCTCTGAGCTGGTTATGGATGCCACACATTTTGTTTACATAAAGCTTCCCTTGAACGAGTCCCTTTAGTATTAAAGTTTTGTAACCATCTGTGGCTTTGAAGTGCAAAATGACTTGAGCAAAAGTGCTCTTGAAGCAATAGTGAATGAGGGTGTGGGGACAGTCAGGAGAACAAGAGAGTTCGGCAGCAAGTGGAAATACTGCTGTTCAGAGGATGCCACTGTAGGAAATTGAGGGTAGGAAAAGGGTTACAGCTGGACACCAACAAAAGTTGACATATGTCATTAAGTTACCTTTTCAGTATGTCTTGGGATAATAGTGCCATTCTTTCCCGTAGTCTGAAACACTTCAGTTGTCAGTGTAAATGGATGTTGACATAGCATATTTCTCCTTGTCTGTGAGCAATCTGATGCAGTTCTTACCCCATGTGAAACACTCTGCAACTGAAAATATATATGGAGTCCAGATTTTACCAAATAAACCTTTCCAGATTCTTTCTGCCAAAAATCCAAACCAAGAAAATGCACCACTCCCATAATACTCGAAGATGCCACTTAGTAGTGGCTTTTCTCATACTCCTTCCAGTTTTCACTCTCATTTAGACATTTGAGTGACTCTTTCAAGAAGCAACCACAAATTGTATGCAGTTTCCTTGTACACAGTGTACAAACAAATGCACAGCAAGAACTTTACAGTTCCTGTTTGTCTACAAAGGTAGTAATTTTTACATGCTCAGAAGAGTTTTCCCTTGTGTAAATAAAATGTGTGCCTAGAAAGAAATATCCTAGGAAACCTGGCTGGGAACTTTTATTTCAGTAAATTATTGATTTGTTCAAAAAGTTGGCATTGATATTTGAATGGATCACAGCTAATTGCACTGATAATTCCCTTCCCTTTCTCTCACCAAGGATATGCATTAAAATAAAGCTTACCAGCAGCTTTAGTTATATATGTATGCACTGTCTAAATGGAGCTGAAAACACTGCAACAAAGTATGACCTTTTCCTTGAATATGTTCCCCAATTGCTGGACTCTGAAGGTTGCATTATTGTATACTCAGATGAGTAATGATATATACAGTTTAGGTCAGACTTGGCAGGACCCAGAGCAGCACTAGCACCAGATAAGATGGTTCTCACTCCGTGAGGGCCCTGGGGCGGACAGCCACTCTGACTGTTGACCATGGAGCACCATGACTTCTGGTAAGTGAAGTAGTGCTGGTGTAACTGGGGATTGCTTGTAGCCCCATCATTCATGAGAACTGCAGGATGCTTTAGGCAGTTGGCACAAGGTGGAGCAGTTTAAAGCTACATTAATTAATGCCAAAATATTGGCCTGATACAGAGCTGGCTCAGGATCAGAGGAGAATGAAAGCAATTTATTGTGTTCATCTGTATGTGCTCCATGTATGTCATATAAATGTATTAATAGTGCTTGACATGTTTATATTTTTATATTGGAAGGATGGATAGCTCTAGAGTAATTGACTGCTGTTGCTTTATTTACAATATTTAGGTTTTTATTTCCATAGATGGAATAAACTGATCTTGATAGAAGCAGTTGACTGCATGTCTATGCTCTATTAGGTTAACACTGTTGTCAGTGTGCTATTTGACTTTTGCTTCAGTGTGGTAGTGTTTTGGTTGTAAAATTTAATCTCAGTGTTTCTCAAAAGGTGGAATAAAGTTTAATTCAGGTCTATAATAAATTATATATAGAATAGGAATAGCCTGGTTATGTTTGTCCAGAACTGAAAGCAGTTAAGAGTTGCCCAAAAGCTTAAAATAGAAATGGCAAACTGGGCCTTTCCAGTGAAATCTGGAAACTTGAATAAGATGTTTTGGCTTCCATAAAGCTACGGTGTAAAGACATATTTAACACCTCAGAGTGGGGCTAGACACAAAAAGCACCTTAAGTTGTGTCTTATTATGAATTAGATGTTTTTATGTCTGCCTTCAGAATAATAAGGTTTTTTTATCCTCAATAGTTAAATCATTTTAAGTATTGCCTTCATATTGCATTATATTGATGTCTTCCAAACTCTATTCCAGTGTTTTTGTTAATCTTAAAAAAAAAAAGTTTTAAAAAAGAGCTGAATTGACACACGGAAGAATTGTTAACTCTCAAGTATTTAGTATAGATGAGTGCGTGTGTTGCACCTTTGTTATCTTGCCTTTCTGATAAGATACAGTAATACCTAATGGGGTTAGGTAGCAGACAAGGAACGTGTTGTGAGCAGCAATGTACTTAAGGCCAGAGTTCTGGGATGGCAGAATAACAAGGAGCTCCTGCCATCAGGGAGGGGATTATTTAAGCATTAAATGATTAGGCATCTAGTTAGATCTGTATGCATTCTCACTTTATTAATCTCCATATCACCTTCTTCAGTGTGATAAGCCCCCAAACAGAGGTCATGCCACATTATGAAATCCTATTCTCAACAACTCTTCCTGTATTTTTATTCCTAGCCTTCAGTCCCTACTAAATATGTGTACACTTATTTGCATGTGTGACCAGCTTGTTTATACCAATATATGTTTTTGATTGTGCAGCTAGAAAAACAAAAGCAAGACAGTGAGATATGGATGTTTAGGGAATTAGTGTGACCCTCCTGGAATAGTTGCATCTCTACAAGTTCCTGCTTTGCAAATTCTTGCTGTCCCTCTGCAAACAATTCAATCCAGAACAGACATACTCTCTTCAATCTTGCCATGGTAGAAATCAACAGATAAATTCACACAGATTTCACTAAAAGTAAAACTGTGGGGAACGGGATCTGCTGTGCACTGTTTCTTTCTATAGATCCTCCTATTCCACTTATAAATATTTAGCCAAATGCCTCCAGAGTAAACCAGAGAGTCAAAGTTTGAGTTTAAAGGTAGTTGTGCACGACAGGTGGGACTAGTCTCACTAATTTTTGTCATCTAAAAATTAGGAATTTGGGAATTTGGGAATTCAATTTAGGAATTGAAACTAGGCCTCTAGGTTGCTTTCATGGTTATTGAAATGCATCTTCAGAGAGGAATTAATTCTTATCATATTAGGTTCTGGCATGGGTTAAACTACTTCATAGTTTCCTGTTTCTCTGGGCACGGACTGTTGATGGAGCCTGGATGGTCACCTCAGGCTAGATGCCTGCATTTTGGATGAAATTATCTTGTCCCTAAATACTACTGTCTTTAAGTGATCAGCTGCATTTATTTCCATACCAGACAGACTGGTATGGAATATGCATATATGCAGATATAAATGAAATATGCATATATAAATAAATATGCAAAACTCAGAAATATTGCAGTATAGTTATGCAAAGTATATATTCTTTGATATATTCCATTGCAATTAGTTGGTGTATTGATTTATCTGAGCCACTCAAGTATGGAAACAGTGGAGGGCACAAGAGGGCTGAGCTGGGAATATGTGCCCTTGCTGGAAGCAGCCCTGCTTTTCCAGAGGTCCCTTCCTATGTAAATGCTGGCTGCTATTGCTCCCCTTCATCCTCCATGTCATTAAGCTCTGGGATGAATGACTCGCATAATGTGGGGGTGGGAGGTGACATTCCTTCCCCACCATGGTTAGTCACTGCACATCCTGCACCTCAGTGCTTCCCCTGAGTCACCCCGTGACCTCAGTGCCACCCCCTGTCCCAGGAGCTCCCTTCCCAGCTTTTGCTATGCTTCCGAGAGTGCTGGGCTTCATCTGCCTGCCTTGAACTGATTTTGATGCCTGGCAAAGATGACAATGTTAGGGAAAGCAGTTTATACCATCTAATTCCACATGAAAAAGGATTAGGGCAGCATGAAGTTTTGAATGGCGTTAGTGAAGCAATGGATCCAGTGCAGAAACAAGTCAGCTTTTTAAGTATCTGCAAACAAGACATGGCATCAGATACTCATTAGTACCATAAGCTTACAATAAGCTGTAATGAACACTTCCATTTGTGCAGCAGTGCCAAAGGGAGATGCGGTTGGTTTGATTGTTTGTTTGTTTGTTTAGCTCCAGGCCCTAGTTCTTACCCTAAATGCAAAAATCCTTTTGTTTCTATGTTGTCTTCAGTGAAGCTATTTATGATTTCTTGTGGTACAGGTAGGAGGAGGCCAAACCCAGAAATTGTAATGAAAGATCCAACTGGAAACAGATGAATGTGTTTTAAGTCCTTTGTGAGGAATGTTATTTATTTTTTTGCCTCAGTATATGCTGCAGTTGGACTTTCCTGATGGAAGTGAAGAGGGTGTTGCCTGTGCTTGACATGATGACTTTGGGTGTTCTGCTGGTAAATGGACTTAACTGAAGTATGTTGCTAACCCTTTAACCTGAATAGCTTGTAAAAATTTCAGATCTTAGTAGGTTACTCTCAGCAGAAGGAAAAAATTGAGGACTTCTTAAATGCCATTTTCTGCCTTATATGAATTTAAGACACCCTTCTATCTTAAAAGGAAAAAACCAAATAATTTGGGGCAATTTCCTTGCCCGTATCGCAAGATTGTTTCAGCCATAACCTTAACAAGAAATGTTTATTTATTCTGCACATTGATACTATTCAGGTTATTCTGTGACTTTTGTTTTCCTGCAGTGTTTTTTCTGTTCTCTGCATCTTCTAGTCAGCTATTTCTTGTTTTTCTTTGTCCATCTTCTCAAACAAAACTATTTTAACAAAGTCATTCTGCCAAGCTTATTTGAATCTCTGAGAGGCTTTGCATTTGCCTTTGCTCCAAGCAAAACTGTATGCTTAGCTGTCTCTTAGAGATATACCTTCTCTCTTAATTTAGAGATATCTTCAGAGAGACATCTTAAGAGATATCAACCTTCTCTCATAAGGGAGAAAACAATAATGAAACCTTTGATATCAGGATTTTTGATGAAAGGGTGTCTTCTTTCCTAATTATTTTCTTTCTTAATTCTCAGTATTTGTTAACATATGAAATGCTCCCTCATGTTAAGATTTACAACACATCATACAGCAGACCTGCATGAATCAGTGGACTGCTTTTTAAGGCATCTGTGAAAAGTAGCTGAAAAAAATACTTACAGGAAGTAGGCTTACATTACTATACAGAAGACAAAACAGTTCTACAGGAAAATATCTTGAGAGGAGCAAAGTGTTTGAGAGATGATCTTATTCTGGCTTAAAGGTAAAACCAAATACAAGTTCTGTCCTCACTGCAGTGACATAGATCCTGAACTTTCTCATCAGATAAGAGTATGATGAGAAGTGTTGTTGGTTGGGTTTTTTTTCTTATCTTTTAGGTGCTTTCTATATTTAGATGCAGTTTACAGCTTTTGACTTGAATAGGTTGTCATATCTGCTGCCAGGTAGTTATGGCTATAGGGTGTTTTTTTTAATAGTATTTGTCCCTCATATTACCTTAATGAATACATTAAAGGAACAAACTGACAAAAGCAAAGTAAAGGAAGAATAATCTTCCATGCAAAACCAAGAGAAGGAATTATTAGGAGGTATTTTCTATCTCGGTTCTCTCCAGGCTGAGGGCAGTTTACTCTTCCTAAAGCCAAGTGAAGAAAGTGAGATAAAAAGGCATCTAAAATTTAAAGATGGTGGTGCTAGAAAGGAGAAGCATCACTAAGAGCTAGTAGGTATGGAAGGATACAAATAGGGTAAATATTTTTGAAAGGTTGCTGAGTCCTTACAAAAATGGATGTGCTGTTCAAAGGGACAGAGCACTTCCAATCTCCTCACCCAGGAGAGGTCAATATAGATCCCCATGGACTGCTTCCAGGTTTAAGGCCATTTCCCCCACAAGGGGCACGTGAGCAGTTTTGGAGTGGGCCAGGCCACGTTGCATCTGGCATGGTTCTCTAAAAACTCCGTGGTCACAGTGACAGGAGGACAGGAGCCAGCACCTTCCAGCCAGGAATAGAAGAACAGCCTGAAGTGAATTTACAAATGCTTTCAAGGAACATCGAAAACTTAGGCAATGGAAAAAAGAAAACTGTTTGTTGCTTTAAGCCTTTGTTCTGCCTCCTGACTTTGAGTGAATGAATACATGACGTTTGTTTAGAAGTGTTTGGGTTTCCCTGCAAACTGAGGTTCTGACAGCTTTCCACAACAAAGGCTCACTTGTGCCAAATTCAGATGGTCCAGTCAGTTGAATAAATGGTGTAACAAACTGGGCAAGGCATAACAAGCCTGAGGTGTTTGTACTGCATGATTCCATAAAGGAGACCAGGAGAGGTGTGCACACAGCATAGGATTTGCACAACTCTACAAGTTGTGTTGTAACATCACACCTTCCCTAATTTTTGTAACCTCTCTGTACATGGTCTTGCTATTCATTCAGTTGTTAGATTTTTCATGAACTCTGCTTATATAGTGTATACTCAATGACTGGAATATATACAACTAAAACAATTAGATGATAACCATACTATCTGTGTGTGGATTTAAGAAATTTTCTCAAGTCTCAGCTTTTTTCTTAGGTTTTTAGGTTTTCATAGCACAAGCTAAAAATTCCATCCAAATGCAAAGTGTAGGTTGTGGGGTTTTGTGCTTTTTAAAAAAAATATTTTACCTAGTAACTGCTGAAGGACATCTATGAACCTCTCACATAAACTTAAGTGCCTGGTAAACTTGTAAACTTCTGTTTTGCAAAGAGCAGACAACATGCAATAATATGTGTATGCTATAATTTTAAAATAACCTATGCTTCATGTCAGATAAGTTTAGATAGCGTCCTTATTCTGTGGAGAGTTTTTTGGTTGAACATCATTGCAAGGCTGATTATGCAGTACTGACATGTGCCCTCTGTACCACTGCGGCTGTTGTGTGATTGGAATTTGGACCATGCTAACACAATTAGCAGAAATATCCTATTTTTAAGATAATTATTTACAGGACTGTGTTGTATCATTGAGTATTGTGGTGAACATTTTAAATACAATTTTTAGGGTGTAGTAGTTTTTAATGGCTTACAATACAAGACCCTTTATCACTCATATGCTTGGAGTATGTATTTTATTACAGTATTTTGGAGCATTTTACAGTGTTCCTTGGGGATCCAAATCCTGCAAGTTTGTTTGACATGTGCCAGAATCATCTGTTCTGCACTGTGGTATAAATAACTGTTTATAAGAGAATGCTACTGCAAATTTGAAGTTGAAGAAATACGGTACCTTTATCTACACAATAGAGGGATACCTAATATTTTGGGAGAGACTCACTTAAATCTAGCTGAGTTGGGAATGTTTTACTAAAAAATGACACACTAGACAAGCCATTTGCCCACTTTCATTCTTCTTTAATGTGTGGAACATCTCTTTCAGTCAAAAAGACACAGATGAAATTTAAGTGGTTCAGCAGATTCTAGATCAGAGCTTGAGACTTGAGTTTTACTGCTCAAGGAATAACTCAGGAATAATTATTAGGCAGATAATGCCAATACCATTATAACCTGTAACAAGATAATGACAGTAACATAAAATGAAGCATTGATGTAAGTATGGAATTTTATTACTGATAGTGAAGTAACATGAACCTGCCCAGCTAAGTTGAGAACAAAGTCATCTGGTGCAATGTTTGAGAAGCCTCACTGTGGGACTGCACAACTTGAGAGGTACATCAATTTGATAAAATTTCAAACTTCACTTTCCACTCCAACTTGTAGCTCCCAAATGTATAAATTCTTCCAAAGAATGCATAAAAATGCATTAGTCTTCTATATGTTTTCAAGAAGTTCCTCCAAAGCATTTCTCCTTACATTTCCATCAGAAATGAGAGACATTCAACAAATCCTACTAAAAAAGGCAATCCTCTATTATCAGGCCTTCAAGAACAAATGTAAGAATTTGAGAAAAAACTTTTTTAAGGACTATTCTGTTCCATAATTATTTTATGCACTAAATAATGTAGTAAATGGTTGGACTATTAACAAAGATCATATCCTTTGTACAGTAATTCCTGAAATATGACCTTCCCTCATACCCCAAAGAATTTATGTTCCTATGACCTACCTCACTTGCATTTTAGGTGCCTATATCCATCATTCTCATCCTCAGAACTCCCACTCAGCAGCTGCCTATTTTGGCAGCACTTATAGTCTGTCCATAGCCATCCCAGGTTTTTACATTAAGGATCTGTACAGATGTGAAATTGTATGTCTGAGAATTCTCAGAAGCTGTGTTGGCTCAACAGAGTCAAGCACCTTACCAGCAAGGTTTATTTAAAGGGCAGGTGAAATAAACACCTGCCTACTGTAACAAAAAGTTAGAGCTGGCAAAAAAATCCCCAGTGTTCCAGAATGAAATATTTATTATTCGTTGGCAATAATTGTTTCCTGTTTAAAAAAAAAAAAAAAAAAAAAAAAAAAGAAAGAAAGCTAGCATGATTCAATTATTTTTCTTTTTATTTCATCAGAGAGTTAGAAGGTTGACGGGAAAGGTCATAAAAAGCAGTTTTGCTTGTTCTGAAAAAATAGACTAAATAGAGAGCTGTCAACAGAAGTCCCTAAAGTAATATCCCACATGCCTCTGTAGGAGTAAAGAAGCTGTGTGGGCTCTCCTGGAGCACCAGCCTTCTCAGACAGAGGTACCTGAGGAGCTAGTGGTGCCATTAGTGCCATCCTGCACCACAGTCTGAGAAAAAAACTGAGCATAATGTGGGATGGGACACAAGGTTGGAGACTACTGGTTTAGGGACTCATTTGAGAGGAGATATGATGCGCCTTTTACTAGGATAATTTCTGTTTCTTACTTATATTAGTAGGACCAAATACAGAAAGGCTTTTGGAAGGAAGGGCTGGAGAACTGTCTCATCTGTCCAAAATGAGTGCTGTAATCTCTAGCCAGTAGAGTTATTTGTTTGTGTTTTCAGTGAGTCCCTTTTTTCTTCATCCTCTGCATCCTGCTTGCAACTTCACAAATCTTGAGTTATTTTCTGCATAACAATGTGGCTGCAGTGAGAGTATCCCCTTCCTAATCCTTTACAGAAGTCTTTAGTCCCAGGGGGTGTTTGTGTGGGAGGTAGAAGATATGGATTTAATTAAATTTAAAGGCAGTGGACCTTTATATTGAGCTAGTCAATCCCTATCCTTCATTTCTAGTCTGTTATCTAAGAGACAAGAGTATCACTAGAGTGTGTATTTGAAAAGGAAACAGGACAGTAAGCGAAGAGTTGCAGATGCAGAGAGCAATCCCTTGAGGAAGAGTCTTGTGGGTGCCCTTTGTAGGGCCAGTCATGAGGACCCAAAGAACAGACCTCAAACACAAAAGCACTAACTGTTTTGTGTCATAAGAGTTATAAGTAGAAAAAACCCCATATGCCTAGAGCTAATAGTACCATTTGTACTTACATGTCAGGTGGTGGTTATAAGGGGGAAGAAGAAGAAAAATATCAGGTAGTTGCTGAACTTCTACACTGACACAGCTCTCAAGAACTTTCACTTGCTATTCCAGATGTGTAGTAGACTCTAACAGATCATTTGATTTGCATTCAATTTTAAGACATTTGTCTGTGCCTGGAGTCAGTGATGACAAGCCCTTCAGTTTGCACATGTATGTCCAGGACTAGAAAGTGTTTCTAGCTTTCAGTACCACATCATCCAGTCATTTATCTCTGTGCCCTAAAATTCATGTCATATTATTTTTATGTAACATTAAGAAGTAAAAAATCTGCATCTTGTTTGTAAGAAGAGATACGGGTATTATAGTTTGGGTACCAGTTTGAAGCAATAGGATCCAGTGCTTATGCAAAGGTGTCAGTATGAGCAGAGCTATAAACTTTCCCTACCTCAAAGCCTCATTAAAGAACTTGAGTTCATTTCTATCAGGGTGGATCTTTATGTAGCTAAGCTCTGATCCTTCATAAATGGCCTTGCAATATAATAGAAGATACTACATATGAACTTCAGATCATTATCCATCTTAATTATTGTCCCTTATCTAAACTTCCTTCCTTGGTCTTCAGGCCTGAAGTTCACATATCAGTATATTAGTATTCAACACAAGTATGTTCTAGTTTGATATTAAAAAACTCTTTAATTGGGAGTGGTACGTTTATCTGTTGCTAGATTTATTTTCCTTTTTTTTGGCGGGGGAGTGGGGGTTGGATCTTGAGGTTGCTATTTTAATACTGAGCTAAGAGGCATTTTTTGTTGTCTTCAGAGGTAAATCATAGGTGAAAAATTTTCAGGTCATGAATCACATATCTTTGATGTTACTTTGGGGGGTG
Organism: Strix uralensis; assembly: GCF_047716275.1. NCBI lineage: Eukaryota > Metazoa > Chordata > Aves > Strigiformes > Strigidae > Strix > Strix uralensis. The sequence goes on from NC_133976.1 coordinate 44,138,844, forward strand.
GTGTAGTCCTATAGAAGTGTGTAGCAGAACTCAAAAGTTGGAATACACATCAGAAGATTAACATGGGAGACTGCAGAATGGGACACAGATGAAGGACAGTCCCCAAGTCATAAAGACCTCCCTTCTTGAGATACTGTCTCTTTCCATGTGATGTGCAGCCAGAGCCCTCACTAGAGGTATTTAGGCAAATCTCCCCTTTTATAATAAAAAGTAAGGGTGTTCAGAACAATTTTAGTAGGAATCTAGAACCTTTTTCTTTCCATTGCATAGGCCTTCTAGATTTTGTTGAGTTACAAAAGCTGTATATGACAGGTCTTTTGTTAAGAAATAGGAAGAATATAATGTTGAATCTCATTTGGGATGAAAAGTTTTCTCTTGTCAAAAGCTATGATAAGATTACTATCTTCTCTTTGTTATTTACTGTCTGGCAGAATTTACTTCATACATAATATTTGTTGTACTGGATGATTGCTAATTTAAGTATTATCATCATAACGGACAGACCTTTATTATGGACAGTGTTTTCAATGGTGATGAAAGGGAAATAAGTCCCAAACTTTTATTTTTACTGTAGTGAGCTGCGTCCTTCATGTCAGTCTTTCAAGTCCTAAACCACTGTTTTACATTTCTTGAACTGAAGAACTATGTGTATAGGCTATGACCTGTAAGCATTCCATTTCCCTAAGCTTCAGCTAGGTACCAAAAGACAAAATGGTTGCACACATATGACCATTACCACTCCAACACTTGCCACCAAGACCTGTTTTAACAGAAATTAATGACAGTAAGAAGAGTGCCAGATCATTTATGCTTGAAATCATTAACATATTTACTTAATATTAAAGTCGTGTTACCTTTAGCACCTGAGTGGTATGCTGAATGTGCAACACATTTATTGATATTAACAAACAACTTTTAAACATCAAAGCCCAGAGAAAAATTAAGCAGGAGTTAGTTAAAGTGTCTTGTCATAAAATATGTAGCTCAGAAACAAACAGTTTATTTTGTTTATTTTGATTACAAAGCCATTCTTCCACATGAGAGGAAACCAGACAATTCAAATCAGTTTCTAAGCCTCAAAAAGTACAAGCTAGATGGAGACTTTATATTTAAAGTTAATTGTGGTCTTATTTGCCACTGTTTCTTGTAACAAAAGAAACAAAAGTATGTCTTAATATTTTTGCATCTTTACATATCAGAAATTTGCCTTCCCACACTTAAAAAGAAGTGCTGGAAAAGAGGGTTATTTTGATCCCTGGGCCAAGTTCTTTAATGCCAAATCACAGTGTGGAAAGAATGTCTCAGTCCAAGTTATAAATCCTTAAAATGAGCCTTGATGGAAAATCTGGAGTAGTTTCACAGTGGAATCTCCTCAGCTCCATGTGAGGAGCTCTGTTGCTGCTTTGTTAAGGCATGTGCCCGCTCCATCCAGGAATGGTCTGGTTGATAACAAGAGTAGCTTATTGTTTGTGAACAAACAAGGAATCAACAAAGCAAGGATGTTTTTGTTCTGCAAATTACTTCATGATTTCCAGTCAGATCTGAGAAGGTTTTTCTCTGTTCTTCTGTGTTGTTGTGGTATTGGTGAGCCACAAAGGAAACCTGTGCAAATTCAGTTCATTTTTCCCTTTACAGAAAACTTACCTTTGCTTTCTGTGGGTTTATTTATTAAAGTGAATGCAGATCTAGTCATGAAACTTATCCTCACAGTGACAAGACATGTATGAGACATAAGATTCCTGTGAGCTTAGCGTTTAGGAAGTGTCTCATTCAGGAAAAAGGAATGGGACCTCTGGCATGGAAGGCCATCATTGATATCCTGGATGCCCAGAAAAGTGGAATATGGCTTACTTTTTACCATTCCTCCTTTGGACAGAAACAAGTGTTCCTTCCCAGATCACCTGTTTCTTCCAAGGGAGATATGTCTTTGGCCAGGAGCTGTCAGAGACAGCCACGGCCTGTTTGGGCAGTCTTGGATGTTATTCAAGTGTGAATTCACATATAGCAGAAAAAGGGAGTTTCATGTATTCCAGCTCAGTTACCTGTATTGGAGAATGCTGGCACTGTCCTTTTGGTCAAATTAATTTCTTCACACATCACCACTTTCAAGACCAAAACATGTGCTTCCCTTATATTTGTCACTACTATAGCATCGCACCAGCTTACAGAAGCATCTTGGTGTATGTGTCGCTACACAGGACAGTCAGCAGCTTTTTCTATCACATCCTCCCTTTCCCCCATCACTTCTGGGACACATATATGCCAACATTAGCCGGAAGGGTTGCTCTGTAGGGAAAACCAGTTTGGTACTTAGGAACCAGCATCTCTAAGGTACACATTTTGGGGGTGGAGGGTTGCTTGGGTTAGTTTTTGATTTGTTGCATGAACTGAATGCCAGTTAGTGAATAGAGTGAATTCAGCATGCACTTGAAGCTCATGTATTTTTCATGTCCTGTATTTTATCTTACTTTTACTAAACAGATGCTGAAATGTACTTTAAAGATAAGAAATGGATCTAAAAATAATTCCAAAGTTGTACAACATGCAGTATTTATAACAGAAAGTCTCCAGGTTGGTGGTTTTGGAGGATTGCTCTGTGTGGCACTTCGTATTGTCTCCTGTTAATTCAGGAAGCTCGAGGCCAATATTAATCACTGTGGTGTGTTGCTCCCTTAACAAGTACCGCTTCCCAGCAGTACGAGTCTGCAGAGGAGCAGCTGCCTGGTGGGGTCCTCTGCAGCTGCAGGATGAATAGCTGGCTCCTTCTTGTGGTACTTTATTGCTATTGCACAGGACTGAAGAATAGCTGCAATAAACCAATAAAAAACCCCGATATGATTAAACTGTAAAGCAAATCGGTATGATTCTTCTCAAAGGATGAATGAGTTATTCCATTCTATAAAGAGTTGGATTTCTAACTGTGCAATATCCAAATTACTTAACAAACCTTACCCACAAATAAACACTCAAAGAGGCTTATACTGTTACCTTTCATCTGGCACAGATGCTTCAAAAATCTTGCCCCTGTGCCATTGGTGAATACTGGTCTCAAACACATGTATTAAATTAATTCTGAGTTGAGATTTGGAAGAAGTTGGAAGAAAGAGAGCACAGTAAGTCAGTACAAATGTTACTTGGGTGATTAGATCACAAACTGTAAGTGAGACTTGGAAATACAAAACAGCCCCCTTAAAGCTGGGTAAGTCATCTAAAGCTTGCCAGTGATTGTTGAAGAGTATTGTTTCTGTTCATTTTCTTAGCTGGGATTAGTGGAGTTTTATTTAATTGTATTTTTATCTGAAAATTACTGAGTAGTGTTGATGGATACATGCTGCTATTTACAAAATAGAAACGTACTATAGGGATTCCAACATTTTGGTTAATTGGTATGTATCCCTCTAAATTGTTCTCATTTGCTCGGTGGGATTCAGAAACAGAGTTTGTGGAATGTCATTTAATACTCATTTCATTTTGTTAAATGAAATACATTGGCTTCCATCTTGCCTATAAATTAAGTCATTCTAGTTTCATTTTCTGGCCATATATTTTTAATTGTGTAAATATTTTTCCTTCTCATGTAATTTGCTTAACATTACAAAAAGTGCCACCCCCAGACCCCAGGTTTACTTTATAGCAAATGAGTTGCAGTGTGTTTTCTATAGTCAGTTAAATCCAGACGTAAATTGGATGCTTGATCTGTCTCTTATGACAGTCTAAATGTGAACCATTGTTTTCAAAGTTAGCCCTTTTCCTTGCTAAGTGGAGGATTGAAACTAATAAATTATTCTTTTGCAACCCAGAGAAATAACCTTCAATAATAAAATATTTAAAAGGTCAGATCCTGCCTTCCAGTTGAGTTTTCCTTAGTGTAGAGGCAGTGGGAAGGAGAAAGGCATCTCATTGCAATCTAATTCCCTCACCCTATTCTAACGTTTGCCCAATGTTTTGCCCAGCTTCTCTTTATAAATACAAGCAGCTTCAGGGACACTCCAACATGTGTTTTGCTACCCACAATTTATTAGCCAAGAATAGCTACATTAAAGTAGAGTTGTGGTCATGCCCTCTCCTCTGGCAAATCCTCTTCATCAGGGACTCTGGGACTGTTATGTAGGCTCTGATGGGTATTCAACATCCAGGGTAGGCCACACACTGGAAAACTGACCAGTAAATAGATATACAGCCTTTACAGCCCATTTTGTAGCATACTGGAGAACAACAGAAACAAGTCATCAATCTCTTATTCTACAAGCATGATTTGAACGAGAGTCTATTGGTGAAAAGCTCTAAGTGCCATCAACTATCAGTTCTCTCTGATGGCAACATTTTAAGCAGAGTAAATACATTACACTAGAAAGTCACATAGCCCTTTTATTAAGTTAACAGTGTCATGTTTCCACTTTGGCTGACTGTTAAAATTCTGATGTTGGGGCTTTTTAATAGTTTGATTTTCTTTTATTTCAAATTTTTTTAAAGAAAAAAAAAAGGATTATGAAATGTATTGATATAATGCAGACATAGAATAAAAGACAGAATCCTACTGTGCTAAAAAGTACTATTGTATATTGCTGTGAACCATCACAACCCAGTTATACTGCTAGCAACACTTCTTGTAACAGATAACGTTTCCTTCCATTTCTCCAACTCTTGTTTTCTACAAGATAAAGAGGAAAGAAAAATCTGTGGAAGCTTGCTGTTGCCTACAGATTCCTTTTGAGAAATGGAGTTCTTAAAAAGAAATGGAATTCTTAAAAAGCCTCCCCAGCCCCACACCATATTACAGTGGCCCCAAAAGGTATTAGGGTTGTATTGTACACAGAAAAGAGCATGAAAGTGAGCACTGGGGGACAGCATTTCAATTCATTCATGCTAATGAATGAAGATACAGTTGTCTCCTAGAGAGTATTTTAAAGGACAAGTGATGAGAACTGGATACTATCTGTTTATTCCCACATATCTAGGAATGAAACTTTTTCATATGGTGGACAAATATTTAAATATTTTACAAATATAACCTATCCTCCTAAATGGCATGGAAATCTGTCACAAGGTCTTGGCATAACAGAGTTGGCAGCAACTGTTGTTCTTCCTAAGCAGAAGCATTGGCACATAAGGGAGTGACAGAGGCATACTCTAAGTATGGAAAGCTGTCTTCTCGATAGCAACAGAAGACCATTTTCAGATCTGAAACTCTATATACTGTAGCAAACAAACAAAAATATGCAGAAGGATCCTGATTCATGGAATATGCATTTTCCCACCAAGCCTATTTATAAAACTGCCTGATAAAAAAGCATATAGAAGAAATGATTGCAACTCAGACTATCTGGGTTGTATTCCCAGCTCTGTTTGCCCTCGAGTGAGCCACATTAAAAAAAAAAAAAAAAAAAAAATCCACCAAGAAAGCTTTTATACCTCAGTTTCCCCACATCTACAGAAATAATAAATAATAGGGGTGATCTCATTTGTGTCTGGAAAACATGTTGAGCTGATTTAGTGGAAGACATTAACAAAGTGTCATGCATTATTATTGCATTAGGCTGACTGTACTTCTGAAATCCATCTGACGTTTCCCACTTGGCACTGATTGCGGGTGGTAACATTTCTGTATTAATTTTAAAGAGGATGCATTATAGCACTGCCCGATATATAATTACAAGGTTTATGATTAAAGCATTTCCTAAGAAAGGAAGTAACCTGTGAGATCCTTTCTCTTTTTCACTTTGTTAAACTACTGTGTTACAAAGTGTATTGTTTCATTACAGATCCTGCCAAGCAGCTCTACTGTGCTGCTTATAGCTATGTGTGAAATGTCGAGGTGAAGTTCGTAACTATATTTGGGTATCAGAGTTTATTTCCTCTACTCTCTTAAAGGTTAGCATGACGGGCGGTTGAGGAATGCCAGGGCAAACTGTCGTTAACATGAGCAGGCTGTGCCCGAGCTCGCATTGCCCCGCTGAATCCTGTTTCGTGTTGCAAGCAGTTAAATCACCAGGCGCCGGGACGGGGCTTGGACCACACAAACACAGAATCGGGTCTGTTCCATTATCGTATTGCTGAGATTGGTTCTCCACGTGGCAGATAACAGCAGCTCTCCCATACGTTGTCAGCAGTCAGAGCCTAGTGTTGAAGGAGAATTCTCCCCAGTCAGACGTGCCTGTAAAGCAGGGTGGTAGGAGAGGAAGCTTGGAGAGGAAATGAGTAAGTCAGCAGCCTGGCCCAGTGTGTAGATGTAAGGCAGGGTTACTGGAGCAAGCACTGGACCTGGGAGGAAGTGTTGCAATGACTAACCCTCATGTGTGTGTTCTCTGAAACAAACTCATCATAGAAAATTCTAAAATAAGAGGATTTTGGGGAAACATTACTGCACAATTAGTGCAAGACGAAATGATCTATTGCCAGTTCTGAAAAGAGGGGGAGAATGCACAGCTCCTCCTTAGAGGCGCTCAGCACCCAATAAAAGGGCAGCACCCATAAAAAGCAGACAGTTGCATGAGGTTACTGATTTTTTAACCTTCTGTTCTGCATGATTTTTCTATCCTTTGCAAACTGAGTGTTTTCAATGATGATGCACACTGGATCTTTATGTTTTCACAAGGAGTTTAAGATCAAATTTCTAAGAAGCGCATATTTACATGGATACATGTAGAGGGGGGGATTCTCTATTATGTTTGCATCAGAGAATTTAATGTAAAAAGAATATAGTGGCATGTGTACATCCTTAGTATTTCATGTGTCTATCTACATGCTTTTCATTTTTTACAACTGACTCCTGAGCACTTGGGTCCCTGGAAGAATGAGATGAATGAGAAAGGCATCCTATGGGGAAGGGGAAACAGAAGCAAGTGGTGAGCCCTACAGAAAGAGAGGAAATTAAATGTGACATTCCACTGCCAACTGGGTTTTGGTTTGCCATATTGTCTCCATCAAAAACTCTTCACCTTTTTGGTTTGTTTTAGAATACTTTTGAAGTTAAAAAACTCCTCATCTGCCACTGCCTCCTCTCAATATTTTTTCCACCATTGCATAACTATCAAAGTACAAACCATCAGTAAAGTTTTGGGGCCACTGGTGTGATGTGCATTATCAACATTTGTTTACAAAACACTGCTTACCTTCTTTATGCTTGTCACTTTTAAATTAATGACAAAAGAAAATTATTAAGTGGGTGGGTGGGTGAAGTCCATTCTTTGAATACTAGATAACTTGCAAAGCAGGTGCCAGAATGAAATTTCCCTGGCTGCTTAGTGGGAGGATAGTTCAAATTGTAGTCAAAATTAGGATTGGTACACCAGATTACATGTGGGTGTGACAGATGAAAAAGAAAATGCTTAGTAAAGTATTTTTATTTGTAATGTGAAACTAAACTAAAATAATATTAGTGGGTATTCTGTATGTTCCAGTGGATCAGTTTCACTGGAATACAAAAAATAGTTCTGCTTATAGTAATAGTTCAGAGAATATTTCTGAGACATTACTTTAGAAGAATGACTGAAGTTGAAATACTAGTAGTAAGGAATACATGATGCTATGGGTGTAGTATGTGTCTTTTATCATCATGAGTTCATGTTGTTCTAATACATGTTCATACAGTCTTTAGAGACTCCACGTTAGCATTTATTATATATGGTTATATAGTTGAAGAAACACCCTCTTAGCTACCGTGGGCTTTAAACAACTTTTTAATCGAGCCTTTCATGTCACTCACCAGTAATAGTGAAAAAAGAGTATCAGTGAAAACAGGTGACTGAAGCAGACTTCTGGGTGCAGCAGGGAAATTTAAGGCTCCATCTAAGAGCAGCATTCTTTGGCTATGGGAGAGCTGAATCCACTTCCACTGTTTAATGCTGTGGAGTTATCTAAAGTTCTAAAGCTGTCAGGAGAGCTATGACAAACCAGCTGGTGATCCACCTGCAGGAATATGGGAAGAAATAGGGTAGACCAAACAAGTTACAATTCTCTGTCTCTTTTAATGAAGAGGGAGAAAATCTGTGACAAAGATACTCAGATAGTGAAGGAGTCCTTAGTATGTGAACATGTACTGGGTGGTGATACTTTTGCTGGGTGGAAAGTGGGTGTTGGTCTTCTGGGTAAGACTCTGGTCTGGGAATTGCATCTATTTTCTCACCCGAGCCTGGCTCTGCCACAGATTTCCTTGGTGAACTAAGCAAGCAGTTGATAGCTTTGACCTCTGTTTTTCTGTTCACAGAATGGGATTCTGACCCCTTCCTCCCTAGGGTCTGTGAGGTTAAATAAAAGAATGTTTATAAAGTGAGCTCACATTGTTTTTATGAAAGAGGTGCAGTTTCAACATTTTCAAAAAATAATCTCAGCAGGGAAAAAACCTTAGATATTATATTTATTTACACAGTGATGCTGTTGTACATACATGCTTTCTCTTAGTGGTAACATCCCACAGTAGCAGGAGGGTCTGTACAAGTCCTTTTTTCTGGGGTGGGGAGAGAGGCCATGGATACCCCATGAAAGGGAGCCAGCACTGGCTGTCAAGAGCCACTGATACCCTCTAGCTGTGTGACACCTCTGCACCAAGCTCCACTAGTCCAAGCTGCCTCTGCATGCTGGGACACCCCGGGATGGTGTGAGCACGTCTTGGGGTGCACTTTTCCTTCAGTACATAGGTGAAGGTGTCTGTTCCTCTTATTTCTTCATAGGTGAACCTGATTCCCAAATGCTCTCTCTGTGTATGTATATGCCTTATGAAATACCTTCAATTTCTCTCTTCAACATCCCCCCCTTCCTTATTTTGGAGGATGTAGCTCAGCTGGTCCTTTTCAACCTTTTGTTGATAAGTGCCATTTTTACACTGCCTGTTGCTAAGTATTTGGTGCTGCTCAGTCTCACCCTTCCTCCCTCCTCTTTTGGCGGAGAATGGTTGCAGCATATTTCCAGAATATATACTCTAATTCGAGCGATGAGACTACTGTACATCTGGTGCTCTCAGTCTCCTCTGTGCACATTACAGCATGCTGAACCATAGGCGAGGGGACAAATGATCCGTCCCTACGTGGCGGGACATGGTGATTGCTGCAGAAAGTGTCACAGAGGCATCGCCAGGTGAGGAATCACCAGTGACAGCCCGATGAACTCTTACCAAAGCACAGGCACACGTCTCCACTATCACTTTCTCTTAGGCAGTCCCAGAGCGTGAAAGTTGGTGGTGGGGCATGCTTAGAGGTAGAAACATGGTGGGAGGTAGAATTGCGGTAGAGGTGACTGATTTATGGCAGGAGTTTCCTTTACAGTCATAAGGGGAATTTTGCTTGGTCACAGCAAGTTTGAACCCTCATGAAGCAGCCTGAATCATTTGAATTTAAAATAAAGCAGAATGGCAGGGGGAGGGACATGGCTGTTAAAAAAAAAAAAAAAAAAAAAAGGCAAAAAACACACGTTAAAATTGTTTCCTTTGGTGCTGACTTCTTAAATGGGAATGTGATCCAGAATAGTTCTGGTGTGCAAGCCAACATTTGTTTTAAGGATTTTTATTGTCTTCTTTTCTCTCTTCCCCCTCTCTCCCTTGCCCTCCCCCTCTGCTCTGCAGATTTACACTGACTGGGCTAACCACTACCTAGCAAAATCTGGCCACAAGCGGTTGATCAAGGATTTGCAACAGGACATTGCAGATGGAGTTCTGCTAGCAGAAATCATCCAGATCATCGGTAAGACCAGGGTTGAGAAAAGCACTGTGAGCTGACTCCTTGCATGGGGGAGTATATAATTCAACTTGAATGTATTTAACAATAACATGAACCCTGAATAATACAATTTGACTGGGTCCATATGTCTCTGATATTTGTGTGGTTCATCCTTGTCTTAATTAAAAAATATGTTTATGTGAGCATGTTTGGAAGTGGCTGTTTAACCATACTTTAAATGGCCAGAACTGTATCTTACACACTTTGAATTGTCAGAAATGAATGCTCCATTAAACCATATGTCTCCCATGTGTGCATTTTGTTAGTTGGAGTGGCTCATACTTTCTGGGATGCCTTGAAACTGTATCCTGACCCTGCAAAGACAATTGTGGAAGATTTCATGTCAGCAGTTATTTTGCAGGGGCTGAAGAATTAGCAGCGACCTCCTTCGCACTTCCCCCTTTGCATGATTTGGCATGTGGAAGCAACTGCTGCTAACAAGAGTGTTGTTACTGTACGACTGAGCTTTACTTAGAAAGGAGCTCTGTGTCAACAAACCCCTGTGCACTTTATTATTGCTGTGTCTTTTCTGCTCTTTTTCTGTTTTGTGGTGGGTTTTTTTGTTTGTTTGGTTGTTTTTTTAGGGTTTTTTGTTGGGTTTTTTTTTGGCCAGGGGGTGGAAAGGAAAGTTTTATCTCATTGTTTACTTCTGTTTTTCTCCTCACTGTTTTTGTTTAGCAAATGAAAAGGTTGAAGATATCAATGGCTGTCCCCGGAGCCAGTCTCAAATGGTAAGAATAAAATATATTTTTAGTTTGTGTTGGCACCTCTGCACTTTCCTAAAATGCTTTTTAATAATGATTTGTTTAGACTGTGAATATTCTGTCCCACATTTACCATAAAGTCCTAATTCTCATATAGTGTTTCTGGTACTTTTTTTTTTTTTTTTTTTCCCACATGTGCTTAGGGTTTGTCACTTCATTTCTGTGCTTGCTAACTTTGGGACTTGAGGTAACCCAGCAGCAAAACTTCATCACTTGTAATTAATCCAGAGCTGCCTTACCAGCCCTGTTCTTCTGATGATTCAGATAATTTCATTTAACTTCATTTTTAAGGGCAGAAAATCCAAGAACAAATTTTTAAGTGGAGTCTTTGTGTCTGGAAAACTGGTTTGATGAACAAGACCTGCCAAATTATTTTTGAATATAAATAGCCTTGTGGATTGTCCACTGTAAAGTCCAGTTAGATGCACTGACTTGAAGACTTTCAGAAATAGCACTTTAGTCATATAGCTCTCTGAGCTGTAGCTGGCAGCTGCTTAAAGGCATTTTAACACTCTCAGGCAAGAAGCATGTTGTGACTGTGATTCATATGGAGTCTTATTAATCTTTTACTGTGTTTATGGCCAGTCAACTACATTTAATAAGATAAAGCCTCCTTAGCAGGCTGTGGAACTGACAGGTACAAAATCTGAGACTCAGTAACATCACCATGCATTTACTGAAGCATTTGCAGTTCCAGTCAAGCTCCCCCATACTGAGGACTTTGCCTTTCTGTTCACATCCAAATAGTATGTGAATAAGGTGCACGATTCCATAGCGGGCAAGGATTTTTGAGTATAATGATTTGGATGAGCTTGTATAATAGCAAACTGCTGAGGCTGGGCTTAAAAAGTGAAATGAAGGAGAAAAAACTTTGCATTTATTCAGTGCATTTTTTTAAAGGAGGAAGGTATTTGCATCTTTTTTCTGCAAAGCTTCAAAAGGTAAAAGGAAAAATTTTGAGTACCAGTGAAGTGAATCGTTGAGTCTTTCGGTTCTTACTTTTCAAAAAATGTGCAGGTTTAGAATAAGCTTTTTCTCTGGATTTCAGGCTTTTTGAAACAGTCCATAGTAAGAATAAGCAATTTCCTTAATAATACTTATTATTTTAATTACTCATATTACAGCAGCACCTAGTGGCCCTGGCTGAGAGCGTTGGGAACTCCAGCATGGAACTCTAATATTACACACACAGATCAGGAGATAATCACCCTCTACTTTAATCACATTAAAACCTGCCATTCCAGACAGACAAGACAAACAAGAAGAGACAGAAGCATAGAAAAGTGATATGATTCCTGAGGTTATGTAAGTGATTAGTGACCATCTAGGATTGCTTAGGGACCCACCACTCTGATGTCTATCGAGCTTCATTTCCATGAGAGAAAGCCAAGCTGCAGAGAGAACTATTCACTTTAGCAACGTTTTCATCTCCAAAGTGACATTTGTGTATGTTGCATGTTGATAGGTAAATCTTAATGTGACATAGGCATTCTGGATTTTACCTCTAGTTCTGCTGCAGTTATGGGGGAAGCATGGTCAATGCATTCCCATGCTGCAGTAGTACCTGTGGGAATCTCTTTGTGGCCATCTTCCTCCTCCCATAAGCACATCTCTCAGCTCAGCCAGGCCAAAGATTATGTCTTAGGTGCTCTGGGTCTCAAACCAGATGCTTCAAACACTCATGTACATAGTCGTACATCAGTATTTGCACAGTGCTAAAGTGTCACATTTAGCCACTTTAACTTAATAGAAATAGAATATATTTTTTCATCCTTTGATTTGATCTCTTCATTGTATTGTTTTATCTCTACAGTCTGATCAGGTTTTTTTCCTGCCTTTTGACATACCGATTTTACACTGCTGATTCCTTCGATTGATCTAGGAAATTTAAAATGTACTGAAGTTAAAATAGTTCAAACATGTCAGCTTTCCTCTCAGGGCATCTCAGAGACCCCAGCTTTTGAGTCTGCTCTCCATTTGTTTCCTTTGGGTTGTGCACTGATCTAGCCTAGCTGAACGCACCATCTTATCGTATTTTATGGTAATTTCCCTTGACAGTGCTCAACTTTGTTAGCCCACTCAGTTAATGATAAGCCAATTCTCTTCTTCTTGTAGCAGTTGACTCTTGGTTGTTTGTAACATGCAGAAAAAAAAAAGTAACGGTGGTCAAAGCTAGTTTACATGTTCAACATATGCCAGTATGTAGCATTATGTCCTGTCAGGATTTGTCTGCCATCAACCATCAAGCCAGCAACAGTAATAATATTCCTATAGCGTGTTTATTACCATTCATTCACTGCTTTAATTTTAACATTTTAAGTTAATAAACCTCAAGAATCCCACCCTTTTCTTTCACATGTGTTTTCATGATCCTTGCTCTCATAACTTGCAATTAAGGAGAAATGTTTTCTGTATTCATCTGTCACTTGATACCCTTCCCAGGAGGTGATGTCTAAGATATTTTATTAGCTTAAAAGAAGCTGGAGAGCACTGACATGGATTTTCTGCTGCTGAAAACACTTGATATCCCCTGTAGATAATATTGATATCAATTCATAATTAATCACTACTAATATTCCCAAATTCTGTTTCACTCACCATTTGGTTTTCCTCTTGCCAATGGCTTCATCTTTCAAGTGATATTTAAGGCATCTCAATTCAGCTATTGCCTTAATTTGTAAACATATTTTAATGTTTGTTTTAAATATGTGTAAAATGCTTCTTTTTTAGTTTTCTTTTAGTTAGGTCTAATGCAATGTCTTGCACTCTATGCTCGTCTCGGCAGTGATATATAAAGTACTTGTAGACAAGTTGAACTGGCTCCACAGGTCCACGTTCATAAAAATTAACACCTGTGAACCCCAACAGCATTCAGTTTCTGCATAGTTAGCTTTACCAGGATCCTCGTGACTGTCATGCTCACACATTTGATGTTACACACAGAATTTGAGAACCTGAGATGTACTGGGGAATAAATTATTTCATATTCAAATCTCTGAAACTTTAAATAAATGAAACTTGCAAGAGAATTGGCAAGATTTGCTTGTTTACTGTGTAAATCTACTATGGTAAAAAGATTCTGGTATTTCTTATGAATGATTTTAATAAAGATAATGATGATTTAAAACTATATTATAACACACATTGCCTGTCTACAGTGTCATATAGAGTCTTCTGCTTGTCTTGCCTATTTTTTTGTTTACAGCTATGCATTCAATGAGGAATACGGCAGTTCAGCTTTTTTTTCATCATTTATTTCAATCCCTTCAATGTAAAAAAATACCACATTCATTTCTATCTTTTCCTTGTATGAATTACTGTAAGTCTATCAATAAAGAAAACCTCAAATCATCTTTATTTAGAAGATAGTGGTCTTTCAAGGGCTTACTTTTTGATACAACCAAAAGCTAATTCCTTTCTACTTCTTTATAAGCTATTTATTTCTTTAATTTCTGTTGTAAGTTCCCCCATCATTAGAAAAAGCACAATAGTGTGTGGGTAGAAAATACATTATAACGCTTTTCTCTAATGGTCTAAAGAGAAAAATTCAGATTTTTTTTTTCTTCCTGAACATAGTAAAAATGTACTGGAAGATCTCCAGTGTTTTGTCTCTAAACAGATCATATTGAATTTAGAGTAAGAGCACAGAGTATCGAATTTAATCCATCCTGGGGTTGTCAGAGAAAATGCAATAGAATCAAAAAGTGGTAGGCTGAAAATCTTTTTATGGTGACATTTGCAGTATTGTCCCTAGAGAATTTTACAAAACTAATGTTTCTATTCTTTCCTCATGTAGTCTACGATGCTTTCAGCTGCATAAATAGTAAAATAAATTCAAAGTTGCCAAAAATTTTTAGTATATTGTTTTTCAAGTTGATTTTTCCTTCAGAGATTGATGTTGTCTTATTAGCTGGTTTTTCTTCCTTAGAATTCACTCTTGCTACTTCCCATGAGAGCTGTCTATGCCAGTACACATCTATGAACAAAAGCCTCCTTAATTGTAGTTGGTAGCAGGGATTTTCTCATAGTTATTAAAGGGCTGGAGAGACCCTTCTTATTAAAAGGCTCCTGATGTAGTTGCATGCATTTAATGAAGACTGTTTCTCATTTTGTCAGTCTTTGACACAGTTTTCCACCGGTTTATATAACCAAAGGTATGCTTCAAAGGTAATTTTTATGGTTTAGGATACAGACATGCTGCAGTCCAACAGAGGGAGTTGAGCTCAATAAAAATACAGGTCTTGCTTACCACATCCTGGAAATCAGGGAGTTGGAAAAGGTGTTGGAGCTGTGGCACATTGCCAAATGGATATGAACATTTAGTAAGAAGCTGTAGTTAGCAGAGCTGACACCATCTTTGGGTGAGTAGTAGTGTATCTGTTAAAAGTGGGAATCAGTATGACTATGTACAGCACTAATAAGATCATTTCTACATTGTACTTGATATCATTAATAATTCCTTTAAAAAGTTGTTAATAAGTTAGAAATGTTTCAGAAAAGATCCACAAGGATACCAGCAATTTTGCTTTATTCTATGATACTGAAGAAAAATTGTATACTTAACAAGAAGAAGGTGGAGTAAGTGAATCGGTCTCTTCTTAATGAGGGAACATTTTTGTGATAGAGAGAACTTTCTGTGACATAGTTAAAAAAGTGTGTGAAGCCTGAAGCTGAAGTAGGACAAAGTGACCATGTCTATACTGGTAGACATTGATTTGTAATTTATTGGGTAGATGTGCTTTGTCGTGTTCCTGTTGTCTCACAAAAGCCCCTGGTGACTCCCTCTCTGTTCATATGCTTGGGTTTTTCTCCAGAGAAAGCCAAGGTTGCAAGGGGATGAGATTCATGCAAATCTCTTCTTAACAGGTAGTCAGCCTATGAACAGGATGAATAGGTGGACACTGAAACTGCTAAGTGTGCCACAGAGTATACTGGCCCTACAGTATGTATACATCCCTTCAGTACAGACACCTGTTTTCAGTCTTCCTCTGACAGGGTTGTGCTGGGCAGACACTGTTGAGTAGCATCTCTTGGTATCCAGGAATGTCAATATCCAAGGACAAGAATATCAGCATTAGCATTCTGTGTCTAAAATTTGTTTGTGAAAAATGGGATAATTTTGTATAAAGTAAGCATTACAGGTTCTGCTAAGGCCCATAGAATTCCATATGAAAATCTGTGGGGTATGGTTACATGGAGCTCTTTGAGGATTGGGAAGCCTGAAAATGTCATCACTACGTTCACTGTCAAGTGGGCCCACATGTGAGCTCTTTCTGTCTGCACAGTGTTGAACTGTGTAAGAATTTTCTGGCTTTGGTGGTGCAGTTGTTGGTGAGATTGGTGGTATGGATTCAAGATATGCTTTCTGTGCTTTGGAGCAGCTCCAGGTGATCCTTTCACACAAGAGTGACACATTGAAGTATATAGAGAAATTTGTCTAAGTGTAGAAATATGGTCCCTTCCAACTGGAAATTCAATCTGAGTTTTTAAAACTAATCCAAGCTCCTTTCATGTGCAGGACAGTTTCTTCCTGCAGTTCCACCTGTGCAAATTTAAAGCCTTTTGTTTAAATTCAGACTGTCACCCCATGGCTATTAGTGGGTCTTCACAAATTTCATGACTGGCTGCTATGAGAGTTTTATGAAAATACAAGGGAATAAGAGACTCTAGTTTTCTTAGCTGTGTAGGTTTGGTGTGCTTAAATGAATGTAACACAAGACAGTAGTCTCATTGCTGTATTTCCATGGTGCATGCTTACATACTTAGTTTTCAGAAATTATATGAATAGCCTGAAGTATAGACAACTCTGTTTTAGGGAAGATGCAGTTTGCATAAGAGATAGGACAAGGCCTGAGAAAACAGCCTTAGTTGGTACAAATCTCTGCTTAAAAATGTAGTCAAAAGGAATGGCTTCTCACAATATGAGCAGGAGAGAGTCAAAAACTCATTTCCCTGTCCTCTGTGGTAGGTAAGGGATATATGGGATTCAATAATGGAGTAGCCTGAAGGGGGAAAAAATTAAAGTACTTTTCTAAAAGGATGACATGTTCACAGCATGATATCTAGGGAAGTGATCTCAGTAAAGCCAGAGGAAAAAAATTGAGGTCCTGTGAGAAGTTTCCTGTGTTTATAGACAGGAAAGCTCATATTTTAGCTGCATTACATAGAAAGAATTTGCAAGACATAGTCATAGCTTGTGTGGAGGTGTTTGGGGGAGAGCAGACTTGAAGAATATGCCCAGGGACTAGGTAGAGGACAGTGTGGAATAGATCAGAGGAAGATTAAGAGTTTTGCTCACATTGGCAACTTGTTAGAAAGATTATTTTGATTTCCATGAGAGTATTCAGATCTGGAACAGAGAAAGAGACAAGATTCTCCTTCCAGTGACATTGTACCTTTATTCTAGATTATTATAATCCAGATCATTGGCTATTTGGAATGCCAACATCAGGAATATACATACTTATTTTTATTTGCCAGAGAAGTTTTCAACATACAGCATCAAAATCTGCACATAGACACCTTTACCTTCTGTACACAGCACGGGTACAGCCATGAGAAGACTGGTAAACATGATTTCTTCTCCAGTCTGTCAACTTCCTGGCAATACAGATAGCATGACATATCTTTTGCCTTCTTGTGTACACTTAGCGTGGGGATTTCCAGTATCATCTTAAAAATCCCCTCTGCTCTGGAAGTCCCCCTCTCTGCCAGGTGCATTATAAAGGGCCTGGTCACACTGGAGATGAGCAGTCATGTTTGTATTAGAACTTTCTTTTATGGGCTTCCTTGGGTAAAGTAAAAGACCTGTTACCTCTTGGAGAAGACCCTGCTCTGCCTTAATTAAAAGTCCACATTTGGATTTCTGTTCCCATTGATGAAGGCAGAGTTTGGACAACAAAATAGATCAAAGGGCTCCAAGTTGTTCTTGATAACTGCCCATATTGCCCATAACTTTGTGTGGCCTCAAGACAGGGTGTTATCCAGAGGGGAGTTTTATGAAGACATTTTGCCTTCAGTGTAGCTGAGCCTGTCCCTGCATGTTATCCAGCTCCCAACAACTGCAGCTTTTCCTTGGACTTTGTAAGTGGTGGCAGAAGTATCACGCTCCCCATTCTAGGAAGAATTTGTCTTGGTAATGTGCAGCTTATACATCTTTTGGTGTCCCTCCTCCCCAGGGATTTAATTCCCAGTTAATTCTACATTTCTGAATCCAGCTCTTGTAGTTTGTCAGAGTAAAGCCTCATGCAATTTTTTTTCTTTTTTTTCAAGAGTGTGGGTAAAATACCCATTGGAGCCACACTGATGACAAATACTTTTTTTCACAGTCTAATCTTTCCTATCTTGCAACAGCGGCAGCTCTGGACTGAAGCAGGCAAAGCCGATAGAGGTCCATTATGAAAGGATCTAAGCAGATGTTTATCTCTTCAGGAAATGACACTCCTCAACATGATACATATTCAGATTTCCCTTTTTCTGATGGTAGTTTCAAGTAGACCCATACAATTTTTTACTTAACTAGCTATGCTTTCTGAGATTCCTCACTAGGTAGGTGATTTATATTCAACTTGTGCCTTTACTGGGATTCCCAGAAAAGTGCTTAAAACTGTCATAGCCAGGAGCATGTCTTATCTATCCTTCTGAAGATGTTGTCTTGGACAAGTCCTCTCATTTCCTTGGTAGGTTCAGAGTGTGATCTTCCCTTTGTGAGCCAACACTCTTCCCCAGTGACTGTCCTCAGCTGTTCCAGGGAAAACTTTCTTGGACATGTTTGACACATCCAGCCACTTGCAATCAACTTCAGAGCATTTACAATTCATTTGGCATTCACTGAGTGTTCAAGCTGACTATCTCATTAAGGTCTCCCATATTTCCTTGGTTGATGATAGGAATGTAACTACTAGGATACATTTTCATTTAGCTCTGCTCCAGGTTTATAGGGCCCTGAAGCCTATTCCTGAAGCCTGAGAAATCCTGTGGCATACAATTCATGTCATGTCCTGGAGATCAAAGTAGTAAAAAATTATTATCAAGCCTTCTACACATGTATTCATGTCATCACCTAGAAATAATGGGGATGACAGCACGAATCTGTATGAGATCCTCTTCCATGTGTCGGAAAGTGGCCACTCTGTTGAACCAGTGTATGAGCACCAGGTCATACCTGAATGCTTTTAATTTGCTCAGGGCACTGAACATTTTGGGGAATGAAATAAGCCCTTTCAAACTCTTGAATCATAAACGATAAGTGCAGGACAAAATTTTAGAAACTGACCTTCAGGACTGGACTCTTCCTCTTTGTTTTAGACATCAACAAACCCCTTTTATAAACTTGTGTAGGCCTTTTAGGGGCCCATGGCTTTTCTCTGTAATACTGCATGTCACAGAATTTAAAAATTCTCTGGCTAACACCAATGCATGTAGGTATATCTACACTGTAAATATACAAATAGATAATGCAAATTGAAGAATAGTTGCAGGAAGTAACATCTCTATAAATGCAGAAATTGAAGTTTATTTTCTGTTTGCAGATGAAATTAACTTGATATAAAGACTAGAGTAAAAATGAAAATGAGATTATCAAAAATAGAGGTGTATGGCACCGCAAAAGACAAAAATAAAGGGAATAATGAGGGTCCATGTAAGGTTAAGTTATGGGAATAATTGTGACAGTATGAATGAAAGGAATAAAGAAAGGAAAGAGGACAGAATTTCTGTAAGGCTGAGATTAAAGATGTTAATATTAAAGATGTTTGACATTCAAGGATGAAGAAGTAGGAATTCTGGTTCTCTCTGCTGAATTCTCTTTGCTGAAAAGAGATTATTAATGTTATTAACATAGCCAGTTTGAGTAAGATGACAGGTAGATTGGTTTAACATGAAACTGGAAGAGCAGGAATTCCGACTGCTTTTGTGAACAAACTCTAAAATGTATAAAAACTCTAGAAATAGAAGAAAAAATATAGATGGGGTGAGAGCTGGACAGACAAGCAGAATAACAGTTGCCTTTTTGTGCAAGACCAAACATGTTTTTATTGTGCGGGAAAGAGGAAGCCGAGGAAAGGATGGGAGAATGGCTGCAAGTATTAGATCTAGTAGAGCATGAAAGAGGAAACTTCATCCATCCTGCCTAAGGATATTACAGGCTTGGAAATGAAGGGCAGGAAAAGGCAACCAAATCATCACTTTTTTGATATGATTTGATTCTGGTTTGGCTTTTTGTTAGACCTCTTTATTCTGCACTGAAACAAGCAGTCCTCTTTACATCCAGAGAAGATCTGAGAACATTAAAAGAACCACAGGATTTATGACAGTCCCTCTTCACAGAACAGCTCAGAGTTACTCACATCAGGCAGTGAGATGCATATTCCCCTGAGTCACTTGCATTTGACTGTCTGAAGTCATAAAAGAAAATGCCACAGGAACACATCCTGGGTATTATTCTTCTAGGCTGGAAGAAGTACATTATTCATTAAATATAAATCATATGTAGTTATTAGCCTTTTTGTTTAAGCTTACAAATTCCTTGTCCTAGTAGTGTGTCCAATCACATAAGTATAAGTCATCTAGATGTTAATGAAATAATCATGTCATAAAAAGTACTTATACTGTGATGATATCAGTCTCCATGAAATCTATTGAGATGTTAGGTTAGGGCTGGGTTTGCTTGGTTAGGGTGCTTGGTTAGGGCAGGGATTAGGGTTATGCATATTTTGCTTCTGTAGATGAAGATTGCTGAACAGAAAAAGATCTTTTCATTCCTTAAAATCAACTATTTTCCTTCACACACCACACACCACACCACCACCCACCCCCCAGCAATTCCTTGAAACCCCCATTCCTTAATCTATATCTGGAATATGCCAGTAGGTCCATGCCACTGAGGCATGTCCATCACACCCATCTCTTCTCCCCATTCCTAAATTGTGTTTGTCAGGAAGGTCATTCGATCAGAAACTCATGTTAAACTATATTGGGAGATATGCAGAGATGAAATATTGAAGTATGCTTGTGACATACACTTTGAAGTATTTATTGTTTGAAGAGATGTAGTTGACAGTCTTCCCATTTCTCCCCATCTGTAGTTAGCTTTCTACACTCTTCAATTTTCTGATGGTTTTTTTTAATTATTTTTTTTTTTCTCAAAAATGTCATGTGAACATTCCCCAAGCTTTGGAATTGATGAAATATATATTTGTGATACAGATGCTTAGACAAAGAGACAATGAATAGATGGCCTTGAAACCTCCATTAATAGAAATGCACTGAAAAGTCTTAACACAAATATGCAGTTAAAATACATACACAAAATTTGACTATGAGATGCATTTTGGAAAGCACCTGCTGGTTATAGTCACTAATACATATTTCCCAGATAGCAGCAGCAGGATTACAGTAAATATGTGTGCTTCATGATGGTGTATTTTTATCATCTTCTATAGGGAGAGTATGTTATAAATACTAGGAATGTCTAGAATGTTTACTGGATTTAAAAATAGAGAAGAAAGTGCGTGATGTTTAGCTGAACAGCAAAAATACATATTTAAGCTGAACAAGAAAATAAACAATGTCTCTGAAGTGGTTTTATTTTACAGTATATCCAAACAAGGCTTTTTGATAATTTTGAGATTTTGTCAGCTTTCTAGATTTTTACCAAATGTTTGATTATTTTGGAACTGTGGCAAAATGCCAGTTCTCTTATGGTTATAGCTGAGGACTTACTTCTATTTAAAGATTTTCTAACCACTCCCTTTACAATACTTCTGCTTAAACTGTCTTATAATTTTGTGTATTGTATGTTAGTTAGGAAAGGTTATTGTTCCACGTCTGTGAAGCCTTGAATTTCCTCAGAGAGGTAGACTTTTCACAAAAGATCATTTCTTAACATGGAAGTGGAGTCCCAAGATCACTCACATCCTTCTTCCTAAAATAATCTGCCACTGCCTGTCTTGACAAAGGTGAATTCTGCAGCTTCAGTAACATGCAAGACTCTAAAGAAGCAATGTGGGCCTATGTTTCACTGTGTAGTACACACACATGGACATGCATCCATGTGAAGTACCTTGTGTAGTTCTGATAAACCCCCAATGATTTTATTCACTTTGAAAGTCATTTAAGCCACTCTCCCTGCCTCTCATTCATAAATGAAGGTTCATGGGAGCTTTAAAATTCTGGGAGCTCTGATGAACCGCTGTATTTTCTGGACATCTGTGAGAGTCTGAGATGGCTGTTCTTCTACAGTGTTGCCAGAGCTACTATCTCTGTTCCTTTGGGTCAGTCCAGATTAAGTTTAGAAAAGAAGTACTAGATGTATTTTGAGCTTTTAGCACCAAAGTCTGCAAACAATAAATGAGGGCACACACTAAGTATGAATATCACCATCTTTTATTTTGGGAAGGCGTTTTAATGGAGATACAGGAACTGAGCAAGTGTCCATAAAATGCTGTCTGTGGTGTAATGTGTAAAGCAGCAGAGGGTGCCAGAAAGCAACAAGTTGTGGCTTCCATTGTAATTAATGGAGAAGGAAAGGGATTGTAACTAGCAACGTTAGGGTGGAACAGAGTGCATTGTGAATTCGGCTAGAGAAGGGAGGGAAGAAGACACACTTCTTGTAATTTTAAGCACTTACACGTGCTTAAAGTTACAATAAACATTGTCCAACAAATTGTCAAGCTTTTGGAGGTATTGTGAGGTACATTATGCCTAGGTGACAGTGCTCATCACTGAATCATCTTTTATATACCCAGTATTTCAAAGCTCGGCCTTATAGCAAAGAGGCTGAAAGACAGTAGGCCAATAAAGTAACATTGAATATCCCAACTATGTAGTGTGTAATTACAAACCAACGTGATAGCAAAAAAACGTTCTGTACTTCTACATCTGTAATTGTTAAGCTCATTAAAAAAGACTTGACAACCTCCCCCTGCTCTCCTGCTGGAAAGTAAAATAGCAAAAATATGATGCCATTAAAATTTTTTTCAGCAGTATTGGGTTAATTCCAGAATATAATACAATTATAATGTTAGAAAATGAACAGAAAGAACGGAAAGTAAGCGCATACTGGAACTACTGTGATCAGCACAGATGTATTTTCTCACTCTGCCCTTGATCATTGCTGGAACAGGAGCTGCCTACATATGCTGCAGCTAAGGGTTAGCCTGTTTCATGGAAAGAATGCCAAATCTGTTTGATTTTACAGTGTCTTTTACAGACTCACCATTTTGGAGTTCCTTGACTTTTATGTATACTCACCCATCTAACCTTGTTTTTTTTATTTGGCAGTAATTATACTCAAAGAATAAACTTCTCTTTGAACCCTGCAAATCCCTTCCACCTACAGCCTCTCCCCAATGCCCTATTGCTGGCACATGTGAATGAGCATGCACTGCTGCATTAGAGCAGTGGTCCATCAGGTCAATATTCCCTCTCTGAGAATGGCAATGCGAGAGGTGTCTTAGCAAGAACAAGTGACCCTGGCATTTTTTTTGCTCCATTCTTCTCCTCTTTCCCCAATATCTAAAGTTATTGTATTAAGAGGATTAGAGGGTATGGTACTTCTTTGCCTGCTCTTTGAGTATTCATTTATGTTCTACTGTTGTGATCACCATCTATTCCATGACATGTCAAAATGAAGCACATTGGATTTCTCTGAAGAAAATCTTCTGTTTCCTATAATCATGTACGCAGCCATGGGACCAAGTGCAGAGTAGGCATGTTTTTTTCATGGACTGCAATTACTGCTCTGCCAAACTGATCCTGTTGTCAGGAGTCCACGGATCCAACCAATCTGGAATGGCATGAGGTACCATCAGGCAGCAGAAACTCTGTGTTAGTAAAGATTTTGGCAACGTTGAACTGGACTTAAATACTGATGTTAACTCTAAATATAAACTCTATTACAGCTGGTGACCCTATTATAGGCAATACTATTAAGATACACAAAGGTAAATTGGCTTAAGCTAGCAATAGAGCAAGCAAGTTATCACAAAGGCTGCTTATTTCAACAGCGTTAACTAATCCCTTCTCATATAAAGGCTCTTGATCAGGTTAATTAAAATATTAACACAATCTTCTTATGTTTTTTTTTTTTTTTATGTAACTTGTCTGTTTAAATCTACTGTGACCTGAAAATACACAAATCATTAGAATACAGTACAACCATTTTTGTTTCAGCAGAAATGAATAGTATATATACAGTAATCTATTTGGCAGCTTTCTGATGTGCAGGAATTATTTAAAACACTCCCAGTCTGAGGAGTCTGCTGACCATATGATCAGCAGATGATCATATGACATAAATCAGAGCTATACTTATTTTAAGTTGGCCCAGGATCTGGATACGAATTAGTCTGGGCAGGGTTCAGTTTCAGAGTCAGTCCAAGATACACTTTTTTTTTATTAGGACTTGATTGTATTCAATCTCACAAACTGATCACAAATAATTTTTGCATCTTGAAGAGTTTATATCAACTTAAAGCATTTGTTTACCTCTGCAGTTCTTATCAATTCTTTCAGGTGGCATCCTGACCAGCATCAATCCTGTGAAGTCCTAAAAGTTGAATCTGAACAGTCTTACTGAAATAGAAAATATGTTTGTATTTAGCTTGTCACTTTTGGCAGTCTTTAATTCTATAATAATTAGAATATGTTTCATTTAGGCTTGTATTGTCAGCTAATTGGAACCTTGTTTGAATTATTCATACCTCTTGATTCTTCAGTTTCTTTGGAATTACAGTGGGAGTGTACCAATGACATTTCCCTCTAGGGAAAAAAATACCACAAGAATTTTCTTTGTCGCAGGGTTTCCACACTTGAGAGCTGAGACCTATTTGCATGTGAAATAAATAATAGTTCACGAAGTTAGATAGCTATAATTTTGTGTATTCTAACTGCACACATAACTAGCTAACCAGCATCCAAGTCTAGTTGGCTGTTTTGCCTGTCACTCACAGATTTTCTCAGTAATTCCTCCCAATAATAACTTTAAATTAGCGTTTTTTTGTAAAAGCTCTCACTTAGTTCATAGACAGATCAGCAGCAACATTCCACAGTAAACATATGGGCAAGGGTGTCTTCACAGTTATTGTATATACAAGGCTTCTCTTTGGATTTCTTAGCATAAACAGTTTTGAAAGATTTATGTTGTTACATTGTATAAATTAATGTATTTGAAGATATGTCCCCCCTCCAAAGTCCAGTAAATGCTTATTTTTCAAGTAGTATTGGCTGTATTTTGGAACTTGAAAACACTTGGATAACTATTTAAAGCATTGTTTCCTCCTACACTTCACACTTCATTGGCTACAACTGTAAGTGAAGTGACAACAAGCAATAAGTGCTTGTTCAGGCCTCATTTTATAGGCTTAAGCACTTCTGACATTTCTATTATATCATTTGGCTAAGAATTCAAGAAAAAATCCTTGCCCTATTGAATTTAAGATCAAATGTCCCATTGCCTTCTGTGGTTCCAGGTGCTTTTGTTTTCCTTGACTGAGAATCTAGACACAAGATCTTGTGAAAATGTGAAAATGTTTCCTATAGTTATGAGCATATACCAAAGAGATAGGCAACTGTGTAGGCTATTTAAAAGCATGGTATGAAAACATATACAGCATGACCTAATAATTCCTTGTATATTATGCTAAACATGGTATAAAATACAATGCTCAAGTACACTAGAAAAAGTGAAAGTCTGAATTTGAGTCTTTTTCTTTAGGGCTTAGGTTTATTTGAGTCAGTAAAATGAAGACTAAACATAAAGGAAAATCAGCGACTTATGTTCTCTCCTGCATATAGTTTCCCAAGGACTTTAGGTTTCAGATGGAGAACCAGACACATAACTTTAGATCTACAGAAATCTTTGAGCTGTATTTTAGATGTTGTTAATAATGAGTATTTTTATTATTTTTTTTTCTATAAATGTTCTATAAATATTTTCAGGGTAATATGCAAAATATATCTGATTAGAAAAACCATCAGACTGTTTATTAAATCAAAGATCAGAGGACAAGAAATTGTTAGTGTCTCTCCTGCACATGCTATAGCATTATGACTTCTGGTGTAGTCAAGAGGGAGCATTCAGAAAGCATAAAGTGCATCTGGATGGATTCCATTTGCAAAGTTCAAGAGATGCGGTGAAATGCCCCATAGTTTACCTGTTTACTTATCTTTTAAAGGATTCATCCCGTCACTGGTTATAATTGCCCTTAGTTCTAAAAGCTGCTTTTCTTGTTGAGCTAAATGAAGTTGTTATGTACTAAATAGTGGTGAAGGAGAGAACTGGAATGTTTTCAAAGGTTTAATTAAACCTCGTAAATGAACACTCTGTTGTAGACTGTCTTTTCACCTAATGGAGAAAAACTTCTCTTCTTAAAGAAGTGTGCATTTTCAGGTTGCCCTCCAATTTTCAGAAGTTGCCAAGTTCCATAAATATTTAGATGTTGGTACCTTGCTGACTACCAAGTGTTGCATAACTAAAAAAAGTTTGTAGACAGGCTCGCTAAAGTGATGCATTGCTTTAAAAAACACTGTGTTTAAACAGAGCCTCTTTTATCATTGCCTTAAAGAATGTCTTCCCAGGGTAGTATTCATCTTCAGCTTTGTGTTCTTAGTGCATATGTAGGGCTCTTTCACTGTGTCAGTGGCCACAGGCCTGCACAGATGAGAGCGTTGAAGTAGGGAGTTACTTTGAGACTCTGGAAGAGAACTTTTGCCTAGTCTTTTCGTTTGATCCATGCCACTGTGGAGTTATATTTTATCTTTTTAAGAAATCCATGCAAGATATTGAAATACTTTCATGGTTTTCTGAATCCAAATCCAGGGGTCTACTCAGGATCAAATCCAGCGCTATGTTCCAATCAAAAATCAAATACTTTCTTCTCACAATTTCTATTATAGCAGCACAAAAGCACTTCAGAAATTACCATTTTGTATTTTGTGCTTTACAATGTCTGCTGTAGAGACTACTGTAGAGAGATGAGTGGAGCAAATGCAGACAAGACACAGAAGGAAGAGTGGGTAAGAAAGGAAGAGAAGCAAGATCACACCATGATTTAGATGAACAGAGTAAAATTTTGCATACTTCTGTGGTTTTTGGGGTGTTTGTGGATAGGGTTTTTTTTTTTATATTAAAATGACCGGCAGATGTCATAATGATCTGTTTGGTCATCTAAAAATTATGTTTAAGTTTAAAGCTTTTATTTAGAATAACTTGTTCATTAACTTGTGTACAAACAGAAAGAAACACCACACAAATTGTATTTGGCATTACAGAGATTATCCCCCAAGTTTTCCAAGTACCAAGTCAGGGGCTAGGTGAAAAACCTGCAACACAAATTGTCACTTTCATGTTCCTGACAGGACTGATAATATGTACCAAAAGGGATCTATTTCCCACTGTAGCGTTTTCTTAAAAACAATACACACCCCAGCTCATACTCTGACCTCAACAGTGACCTCATACATTCTTTTATCAGCAGGTCAGTACATAAGCCTGTTGAATTCTCCAAGCATTTGGGAAGTTAATTTGTTTTCACATTTCTGGGTTTACTGGTAATATTTCGTGTTTGGAGTGCACGTTGGAAGAATTTGATGTGCATGTTCCTTAATATCTGTTGGAAAAGGAAGTGGAAGGTATTTCAGTTTTAAATAATACCATCATCCTTTCCTCAAAAAATAACTAAAAATTAAGTAACTCCAACATAATTTCCTAAAAATTTTTGCCTGGGAGGCCTTCTACATACCAGTAGTTATTATTCTCTAAGGTAAAATTCTCCCCAAATGCCTCCAGTAAATCAGTTTTTAATTTGCATATATGGTCTCTTATTGCAAAGTCAATGCTTAGTTTGGGACAGTTTTTTGGACTGATATTACATGGTTCACTGACTGTTATTTTTATTAAATGTGCCTTCAATTATTCTATTGCAAGTAGTGAGTGTTAGAAAAAAGTTAAGCTGAATGTGTGTGCGTGTCAGTGTATTCTGCTTAACACCCTGAAATGCATTATAATTTCCATAGAAAAATGGAATATGTGCCTTGCATCTGGGTGAGGTAACAGGCCACGTGCAGCAGCAAGTCAGCAGAACAGACTTAATATCTCCCAGCAGGACTGCTAACACCTGTTTTATCTGGGTGGGTTTTCAAATTTAACCACCCACAGAAACTTGACATTGCCTTCCAGTATAGCTACAAAAATTATTGCAGTAAGCTGTCATGTTAGGAGCTCATGGGAAATTATCAGAACATAAATAATGTGATTTTTAAGTCTCTGCTCTCCTTTGTACTTTTATAAGTTTTACTGGAGAGTTTCTTTATCTCCTGATTTTCCCTTTCTTCAAATTTATCCCATTTCTAAAAGGTGAACTGAGAAATCATGGCAAATTTCACTGAATCTCAGTAGTCTTTGGTCAAGGAAAGAGTGCAACATGCAGCCTGCTATACCAGCATCTTGCACAGAGATTGCAAACTTGAAACTAAAGAGCATCCTCAGTCACGTCCCTGCTCTGGGC
Source organism: Strix uralensis (assembly GCF_047716275.1). Classification (NCBI taxonomy): domain Eukaryota; kingdom Metazoa; phylum Chordata; class Aves; order Strigiformes; family Strigidae; genus Strix; species Strix uralensis. The sequence goes on from NC_133976.1 coordinate 44,166,825, forward strand.
CACATTTCTTCTCATTGTATTTACTTGAGGATTTGGAAGAATTTGGGTGTATTCTCTGCTCTTCAAAGGGTCCTTATTAAGTAGTAAAAAATATTTTTTAGTATGTAATAATATTACATACAGTTTCTTCACAAGGAATTTTGATGGAAATATAAGGCTTTCAGAGACTCTTGCTCAATAATAAAAATCTTTTAGTATTAATTTAGTATGAACACATATATATGTTAATAAGCATACCCAACTTTAAATATGCAAGAGACAAGAAAGCAGATGGCTTGCTTTCAGATGTGTTAAACTAGTTTAACCTGTGCAATATAGAAAGAAACCAGTCTGCTTGTTGTAGTTCCAACTATAATACTTGTAAAATGAGCCCATATGAATTTATTTCATACTGTTCCCTTTGAAAGTCTTTAACCCTACTCTTTTGTTCTAGCTATAATAGAGATAAATTTGAGAAAAAATGTTTTCTGCATCAGGATCCTTCCTTTTGGAATACCTATTGTGGATAACATAGAGCAATACAGTGTAGTGAAAATACTGCAACAATTTTGTAAATAAAATTCTGTGACAGCTTTTCACAGAAAACAGGTAGATCAACAACAATGCGAAATCGAATGGAGCACATGGGATAGAGGGTGTTTCTTATAATGATTGGGGTTACTGATTGGTACTTTTACAAATAATTACAATAAATCTTACCATATGTTATAACAAATAAATCATAATTGCTTATTTTTTATGGATTAGATACATTTTGTCTCACAGACATGTGAATGTACAATTATAAAGGCATTAGGGATTTATTACCCTTTGCAAATTTTTCTAAAGAAGTGAGCAGAACTTCAGATGTGCCGAACATCTGTTTTCAAGTGAAGAACAACAGGGGGTTCTCATTGAATACTGTTTCAGTGGTCATTTAAGAATCACCTAGACTCTCAGTGTTGAATGTGTGGCATTTGAAGAATAGGCAGGGGGATAAGGACATTGGACTGGGTAATCCATTTTGGTATACCAGTTTTAATATGAAAAGATGCTTTTGACTTCCTTGGTGTAAGCCAGCTATCAAAAATGGGCATTTGGGACCAATACTCAGGCTGACAAAATCATAGTACATATAGATATGTACAACTCGAGCATGATAGTAAGTAGAATAGCAGGCAGTGTTAGTCAATTAGCACTTGTGGAGAAAGTTCATGAGTTGTTTGATTTTTTAATTTTGGTGAAGTAAGTATTGGACCTATACCTATTTTGTAAATAGTGAAAAAAGCTGAATATACACCTGACTGGTTTATGAAGTCTGGCTTTGTTAAATAATCTTAGTGATAAATCTGAGGATAAAAACATATGTCAGTATAGAACTGCAAACATTTTATATCTCTATCTTGTAGCTTTCTAGCCCTTTGCTTTAAGGAGAGGCAAAACAGGAATACAAACTAGTGAAACCAGCTGGGAAGAAAACCCATAAGGAACAAAGTTAGAAGGAAAACCAAAAATCTGGGTGTTTCCCACACCACAAGTGAGTTGTCAACAAGTCACAATGTGTGCTATGGATGAGTCAATTAAGAACAGAAAGTGAAATAAATTTGTCCTTCTCAAGCTCTGAGAACAGCTTTAGGCGTAGCAGGTTGTGCAAGACTATACATTTGGCCAAAAAATAGACCTTTTATGTAGTCTGTGTGTGTCTGAGGTTTAAAGAGGTATCTGTGAGAGTGTACGTGACCAATTCTCATACTGTTCTCTATTAAGCAAGGGAAGATCAGAGTTTAGGCCATTCCACCTTGAAATATTTTCCAGTTTCTTCCAAAGCATTCTATATAACTAAGGCTATCATGGACAATTTTATTCTCACACCAGCTCCAACATGTGCACCAAAAATGCTTTTAACCACACATGAAGGCATCTCAGTTGCTTGCCTGAATCTCTGTTCTTTTTAGAGCCTGCAATTAAGACCAGATCACTGGCACTTCACCTACTACTAAGCAAGTAGCCAGAACTCAAAAGCTAGTGTGTCTCTTTCCATGCTCTGTTCATGTAAGTCAGACAGACAAATAGCATTTGCTCTTCCATTTTTCTTTTTCTTCATTTTATGCATCATGTGTACTGTGAGTATTTAGAGTCCAGGATGCTACCTGTAAGGCCTGAATTGTATTTTCATTTGATTTTGATTGTACTAGTGCTACAGAACTTGAATGAGAATGAGCTGTGTAATAACAATAAATTATTTTCTGATTCCGCATTCATTTAAATCCATTGACCTGCACAAATTTTGTTAGTGATGAATATCCATGGGAAAGAAAGAGTCAAATACAGGTCTCTCAACTCAGGTTAATATTTTGGGGAAATTTAGGAAGAAGTCTTGCTGATAAAGTGTTTTTGAAATACGATTACCGTGACACAGAATATCTCATGCCATAATACTAATCTCAAAGGAGTAATATTTAATATTGGTATTGGGGGAAAAAAGTAATTAATACTGAAGAGTTTTATGGAGATTCAGTGCTCTGGAAAGTGAGTATATATGTGACTCTTTGGGCTTCTGTGGCAGACTATTTCCATGAATGTCCCTAATCAGCCATCAGCGACATTAGAAAACTTCTACAGAGCAAATCCTTTGCCAAATTTTATCTGGAGCTTTGGGTCATGAATCAGAATGTCAAAACACACACAGAGCTACAGAAGATAGTGCTGAATGATGTGCTAACAGAAATTACTGTTTTACTTTTGCTGCAAAAATAATCAAGGGTATTTTAGGAGCATAGATATATAGAAACACTCTGTAATAATAAGGTGACATATTTATAAAGCTGTCCCATTCTTAAGCAGGAGGAATCTAGCTCCAAGTAGACAAATAACAACTAACTTGTGTATGTGTCTGTATGTTCTTGTAAACTATATTGTAATAAACTTATCAAGAGAGAGTTAGTCAAACCAAGATATTTTTCAGAGCTTAAAAATTCAGAAAAACATATTGCTCTATTAGTCATTATTACTTGTCTTCTGGGCAACTCACATTTAAATTTATGTTTGGAAGTGAAGAAAGTGTTGTCTGCCAGACAAAAGAGATGAAATTTAATGTTGGTAACAGCAAAAATAATTATAATAGATAGACATATTCTATATGTTGAGTCACTGGTGAGTACAATCCCACAAATGAGCTCTTCCTGTAAGTCTGCTAACTTCTGGGTATTAAGTACTACTGTTTATCTGCATGCAAGTCCCACAGTCTGGTTTAGTGATTTATTTGTGATTTATATGTACTAATCAGTAAAATTTCAAAGAGCTTCCAGTCAAAAGCAGATTACACACAAGTTCACAATGTTACAGCAGATATGTTACAGCAGATTTGCAGTGTATGCCATATAATGTATTAATATTATCAGTTGTGATACTGATGCTTATTTGTACGTCATTGTTTGGACTATAAGCCCGGAAAATGTGGATGTAGAAATCTTGGAGTTCACTAGTATTTATGGTGTAAATATTTCAGGTGGTTTTTTATAATTCTGTGTGTATGAACAATATTAAAAGGATTTGATTTATGAAAGAAGCTTAATATATTGTAAGCATAACACAGTAGGCTCAATGTAAAAAGCATCAAATGATGTTGTCTACCTGATGATGCCAATAAATCATAATTCCCAAATTATCATCCTCTTATCTGAGTTTATTTGCATCCATGATGCTGGAACTACCTTTCAGAATTTGATGTATTATTCTTGAGTTTTGATAAGAAAGTGATTAGATTATATTATCAGAAGAGGTTTTTTTACCTCTGAAAAGCAACCTCATGTAGCATTGCTTGAGTGTCAACATGACTAATTGAATAGCTAAGTGGACAACTATCTACATGGTAATGAAGGTTTACTATATCATTAATTCTTTATCTCATTTATAGGTTTTAAGATTTTTAATGTGACAAATCTGCTATTCAATGTACTGCATTTCTTCCACTCTTTTGAACCTTTAGCATTAAATAAGTGCCTTGGAACAAAAAATTTGGGGGATTTACAGTGATGGAATGCTGTTGAGCATGTCTGATCTTGTCAACATCTACCTGTAGAAGCAAATTTGCAAATTTGAGTCACTTTCTGTGTCTTGATAGGTAAGATTTGGAGTCAGTCTGTATATCCTGAATTCTGTGCTGCAATTACCTATGTCTTTTGCTACAACGCTTTGTAATTCTGATTATACTATTCACTCTAATGAGGAACATCATCTCTGTTATAAAGTGGTGCTTTTTTGCAAGCAAAATCCACTCCAAAATTGTGGGCATATGTAAGATACAAAATTTGTCTGGCGTCTATGTTAAGTGTTACACTGCAAAATCTTCACCCCTTGATATATAAGCAGGTAGAGTTCTACATATGCAGTGTCAGCTCTAAGAAGAGTTTACCCCAGTGTATAATAACCCCACCACTAACTACTTAAATAAACATGGACTTCAGGGATTCATACCACTCTTGATTGAAACAGTATTGAGGAATGGAAGCTGCTTGAAATCTCTTAGAACTTTTGTAATTGTAAAATTACTCTCATCTGTTAGTGAGTTTGAATAAAAAGTGTTTGGGGCTGCTAGGGTTTGAGTTCAAAGAATAACTGTGGTTTGCCAAGGCAAGAAGTAGGTAATTAAAGCAATGTTTAGAGACACACTGAAAGCTTCAAAACGAGACAGCATTAAGGCTAACGTTTTCTAGACTGGAGAGGAAAGAAAGTGAAAATAACCCAAGAATGTATTAATGCATGTCTCATTGAATTTCCTAGCAGTTCCTGAGAGTGGTATAGTAACTACAGTTATTATCAGAAAACTGATTGTAAGAGTCATATTCTGACATTTTCAGTGTATTATGTGGCTGACAGTTGCCACACCAAAGTTGCTCAATTCACAAGTCAAAACAAGACTTTATTATAAGGCTAACAGTGCAACCACAGTCTATTGTCTGAAAGTTGGCCACTGCTATTACTTCATACACTACCACCAAGAGGGATGACTTTGGACCTAGGGCTCCTATTACAGTTCTCTTGGTGAACTACGAAGGAAAACAGAATTTGCTTTGTAGTTCTGCAGTATACTGAGTCATTGATGTTAATGGTAATGACTAGTTTTGTCTGAGAGTTTAAGACATGTGATTTCAAAGACACATGCTGTAGAAATAGAAACATAAAGTAACCATGGTGCCATTTCTGTAGGATATTTATCACCTTAAATGTATGTTAAGGTTTATGTATTAGGCTTACTATTTACTAAATATTCTGTATTGCAGATAGATATTGAGAAGTTTTCACAGCACACTAGGGCTTAAATATTCTTTAATAAATTAGGTTTTGTTTATAGCTATGGTCTCCTGAACTGCTGCAGAGGACACATGCCCATTATGAAAAATGTCTTGGTTACACTAGGAGGTCTGCTAGGAAATATTGTTTTGGTTATTTAGAGATGGATGCTACTGACGTCAGTCAGATTTTTTTTCTTTTTTTTCCTTTGGCTTCCAGTACTTTGTTGTAGAGCAAAATTTCCCATCTTTGAAGTAGCTGATTCTGCATTATGGTTGATTTGAGAGTTCAAAGAGACACTCAGTTATACAGCTAATATCCAAACAAATCTTCATTTCTTTTAAATTCTTCAGGACAGGAAAATTTCCATTCAAATTGCTTTCTTATGTAGTTGATGTTGTTTAAAGGTCGTGTAGAAATATTCTCATCATGTGCATTATTTTCACGACTGATGCAGGGGTGTAGTTGGAGGTCAGAGCCGAGCCAGCCCGGTGCCTTGCTGTTGCCATCAGGAGTGACACCATCTGCCTGTCCCTCCTTCCCACCACCCCTTTCCTCTCCCAGACCATGCCTTACTCAGGCTGGGACACGCCCTCCCCTCTGCTGACTCCTCCTGTGCTCATCTGACTGCATGGGAAACTGGAGTGACTAAAATACATTTGCCTTTTTTGATGGGAGAGTCTTCTGCATGGAGCTAGCTCCTGATGCACTCAGAGAAGCACTGAAGCCCAGCAGAGGCAGCAGCAGCAGGGCCCTGCACCTGGGAGGAAGAGGAGGTGAGGAAGAAGCAGATCTTCCTATTTTAGCTGCAGCCAGCTTTCAACTGACTTAGCCATGTCACATCTTTACACCTTACAAAATGACATGGTTTATTTGGGTTTTTTTCGTGGTGTAAAACTGCATAAACGTTTAAGAAAATGACAGAGTTAAAGCCCGAGTTTCTGCAATTACTGTGCTGTCCCAGAGTTGTAGTAACCCCATTGAGTTGAGGATTATTATTCCACATTCACAGCTGTGCAAACTGATTTATGAAAGCTTTATGGTAAACCCCATTTTTGGAGTAACTTTAGTTAGTGTTAGCTGCAGAGTTTAGGGTTTGGGCTTTTTTTTAAAATTGGCTCAGGAGAGAGATTATTTATCATTCACTATAAATGGTAGCATGTCCTTGAAAACAAGTGTTTGAAAAGACTTTTAAATTTTTAAAGACTTTTTACTAAAGCTTTGGAGTTTATTGTGCTTAAAAAGCACATCTCTCAAAATTTTGCAAGTGCTTACAAGTTTCAAAGTACTACCTGTGGATCAAGATAGTCTGTGTGAGCTCATAATATATACTTCTAGGGTTAGTAGTATTCCTGTTAGCGAATATCACTTTCTGAGAATAATGGCAGACCTACAGTCATAGAAAGATGACAGTAATAAGGCCCTCCTAGTCTAGAAAAGAGACTGCCAAGGATCAAGTAGATTTTGTTCAAGCAATGAATTTACCCCTCAGGTTTTGAGGATTGAAAACTCTTGGTATGAGGTATTGTAAAATGTGTAAATATTCAAATAAAATTAACTGCATGGACTTGATCTACTGCAGGCTTATATTTTTGATGTTGAGTATTCCTTCCTTTTTTTTAACATTCTCCAATGGAAATAGGTATTTAAAATACATTGTTAAACATTTTGTTTTATTTCTGTAGTCCTAATTGCCTTGAAAAAATCCACCAACCTAAAAATGTATTTTAAAATCAAGTCTGTCAAAGGCATTTGACATGGGGCACCTCTCTATACATCATTTTTCTGTTTTCATAGCTGCATATTTCTATACAAACCTGTTAGTTAAAAGATGCTACATGTGTAGCTGGATATTTACTTCATTGATCCTGGGAGGGCTAGGGGAACCAGATGGGGATGGTGACTCAAGAGAACCTTTTGGAACATTCTGGCTCCCTATTACTATTAATTTTAATTAATTACTATTACTATTACTACCTATTACTAATTACTATTAGAAATAGACACATGAAGGGAGTTAAACTGATTCTGTGATTACATGTTTTAGAGGCAGAAGTTTTATCCTTTTATTGATCTACATTTAGGCTATATTCTCTTATCTAAAGCTCTCTGTGGTAACTCTAGATTTCTTCTAAACCAGCAAGAGAAGTCAGCACCATGTCCTTCACTAAGCAAGCACCCTTCCAAGAAACATAAATGTTAAATAAATTAAAATTATTTAGCATAATATTTGAAGGAAAAAATTAGAGAATAAACGACTGCTGTGACATCATTTTCACAGAATTCTACATCATCCAAGGGAAATACATTTGCTAATACATTTATTGGAGGTTTTTGCTTACATTTTTTAGTTAACACAGTCACCCACATCTCCAGACATATACTCAATGTCTAATTCTCTATGGATGCTTTCATTGCTGCTTTTTTGCGGCGTATAAAATCCAGTTTTATGTTAAGTAGGTGGGTTGCTGATTTGCCAGCATGCCATTCTGGATCAGGCATTTGTGAATTGTTTTTAAGCACCAAAATAGACAATGAAAGCTTTATATCAATTCCCCAATTAGCAGTAATCATTCTTGTTAAACTTTGATAAAGAGCTGTAGTATGCGATGAATGTAAAGTATTCATTCCTGAGCTGTTTCTTTTTTTTTCCTTTTTTTCCCTCCATTTCTACATTTTGCCAAATAGTCTTATGCTGCTTGTTATTTCTGTTCATATTGCAGATTGAGAATGTTGATGTCTGCCTTAGCTTTCTGGCAGCCAGAGGCGTAAATGTCCAAGGTCTTTCTGCAGAAGGTAAGAGAAACAGATCATCAGAACAAATAATAGGATTTTTTTTCTGAAAACTAATTTTCTTAACACAAATTATTTGCACCTAAATACCAAACTCCAGCTGACTTGAACAGCATGAAAATATAGATTAGGGATAGCAAATGAGAGAGTTTAGACTTCCTTTTAATTTTCCCTTGAAATTGAACCAAGAAATTCAATATGTTTATGAAGCCTGAGACAATGTTTTAAAATAATAATTTTTCAGTAGTATTAATCTTTTCATGTTACCTCCACAATATTTGATAGGTACAGGGTTTGCCAAGCGTACTTTTAAACTTGCTTATATATGGGATTCAAACAATAAAATTTAATATGAGAATCTTGCTCAGTTAAGTAAACCCAGGAAAGACTATTTGTTTAAGCAAATTTAGTAGTAGTAGTAGCAATGCTGTCAGGATGAGTCTGAAAATTCTTGTATTCCTTTGATGTCACGTAGTAAGTGAAAGAGTAAATGGTCTTGCTGCTTATAGCCCTTTTTGCTCTATTAGTCACCTCATGTGACTGTCTAATACAGTTACAATGAAGTTAATAAATATATTAAATCAAAACCATTAAAGTACCAGTTATCTTAATTAGTATGTAATATTTGCCTTATGAATGTAAAATTAAGTCAGGTGGATACAGGAAAAATACATTTTTTCCAGAGATGGTAATTTCAGTTGAATCTTAGAAGATATCCAGAGAAAAAAAAAATTGAATGCTATTGTTTTATTTTAAAGTTATCTCAGAATTGCTATCTTTCATCATTTCCACATTTCTAGTACCTTAGCAGAAGTGTAACATGGACACAATATGTACGGTCCACTCACTTTTTGATTGTCTGCTTATGGAAAGCTCCTTAACTGATTTAAAAGAACATCTGTATGTACTGTAGATATATTGAATCATGAAAACATTTACATGTTATTATCTCAAAGCTGATTAGAACTTGAATTTTTTAGGGCAGCCTATTTTTACTTGCATATGAAATAACAATCAAATGGGTGAATAACATGAATTTATTTCATGAGAATACTCTTCATTGTTTAATACCATGACTCAGCTCATGATACTTATTTTCTGTACTTTTAAAAATGAAAATCTGAGTGCATTCTGTAATACATTCTTTTATTCATACTTTTGTTTTGCGCTGGAAAACAATTTTTTATAACATATGCTTCAATTGCATAGCATTATGTTAAAATACTACTAAAAGCAATACTATGTAGTGTTAAATGCAAGGACTGTTTTTTAAAACTTTCATTAATCTTTAAAGAATAATTTTAATAAGGTAGACCTTGAGTTCTGAACTAAGATTAAAACTAGTTTTGCTGTTTTGCAGTTGATCATGAATCTGCTGTATATCTGCTAATATGTTTGTAATATTAGTTCAAAGTATCACAGAAATGTGATTTACTTAAATACACCATTTTTGGTTTGTACAATCCTGAATATTAAAATTTCTCTTGAGAAGAAATTGAGAAAAAAAGGCTTTTTAAAATCATTATATTGTCAAGTTACCTTCATAACGTTTTGTCAGCATGTTTATATTTAAAATCAATTAAATTTAGAAACCATAAGTCTGTTTCTTGTAATAGGCTTTGGTAGATGTGTCTTGTTACTACTGGATCATTTATTAATAACCAGGCAGTTTCTGGAACAGTAAACCATGAGCTTAACAAGGATTGAAGCTTTTCCCACCTCATTTGGACACTTGAGCAAAGACATCAAGAACAGAAGTTATTTTCAAATCTTTACTGCAGAATCTCCACTGGAGAACCCAAATGATAAATAATAAGCCAGTTGCTACAAACAAAAACACTCCCCTCCTCTTCCCTGCAAGTGTTTAGTACATATTAGAAGTTTCTGGATTTTTTCTATGTGAGAGAAATCTTCCAACTTTGACTCATTTAAAATTAGGAAATAAAAAGAAGTTAAAAACTGATAGCATTCTTCTTTAGAAATAGTAAAAAATAAGGTTTGACACAGAGCAAAATTTTAAGATAAAAAATTATGAGTGACATTTAACAAAGAGTTCTTTTCCTGAGCATTAAGTGATACAAAGTCATAAGAATAATTAAACCAGTATCATGTACAGAAAATCTTTTAGAATCAGAGCAGCCTAAAGATAGATAGTTGTGTGATTTTGCTGGGTTTTTTTTAAGATCATTTTAAATATAATTTTTCTGTTCCTTGATAAAGATCTTCCTTGAAACCATTGTGACTGCAAAAGTCATTGTTGCTTAAAAAGCTTTCTAATTCTGAGAAAGTTCTTCTGTGTATCTCTGGTATTCTCATGGGAAATCAAAGATCCTGCAGCATCTTCATAGGGAAGATGAGAAAGTATGGATATTTAGGACAAGTTTCTATTTTGCAAAGTATATTCCAGTGTCCGGGATTGTGTTTGCTTTTGAAGAACGGGTTGAGAGCATAAGGACTCCAATGTTTGCTGGCCTGTTAATGTACGTACTAACATTTCACTTACTCTTATTGAAAGAAAATTAGTGTGGTTTAAAGGACATGAATATGACAGTCATTGTTTAAAAATTATGCTTTTAAAATTACCTAAAAAAGGCTGTGTAACACATAGAGCTCAGTATTTAGATTTGCAGGGAAGGCAGAAATATTGCAGTGTTGCATGTTAGGTTACAAGGCTATAGGCCAAATGAAAACCTTTCACAAAAAGTTCAATGCCAAGGAAAATTAATAATGAGGTTATGAACAGACCTAAGTACTGAAGATAATTTCATTAAAGCCTCCTGAGGCTTCTTTTTTTTGACACAGAGATCCTTTATGAGCAAAGAATAGCATTATCCTTTTAAAACCTTCATCTCAGACTGGGGAAAGACTAAGGGAACGGCAGACATGAGGATGCTACTGTGGCTCACCAGAATTTCATACCGGTAGCTATTTTATCCTTACGTAAAAGCTGTAGTTTTGAAGTCCTCATTAAACAGTAATAGCAGTGTAAAATAGAATGCTAGAAAATCATGTGGTTGGAAAATTCAAAGATGCAGTCATGAACCTTATGGTCACCTTTTTTAATAGGTGTTTTCCATTAATCTCCTTCTCTCATGTTCTTTGCAAATTCTTGTGAATAGATATGTGCTCATCCACAAGACTGCTGCCATCTCCTCTTTCTGATTTTTCCAGAAGTCTCTGTTTATTCCCAGTGTACGCAGAACTTGCCCAAAAAGCAAGAAAAGTGATTTAAAGCCATGAGGTAGAAGGGATGTACCTAAGTCCAGAGAGAATTCAGATTTTTCTGAATGGACCTCTGCTTACTGAGAATATTTGTACTGTACTGAGGCATGATTATTTAATTATTTAAGGTTTGGTGTACTTTTCTTTATGACCATGCACATGTGACTGACTCTTCATGAGGACATTATGGAGATACATGTTTATTGCAACAGTGACACATAAATAAGCAAAGATTATAGGAAACAATAAAGTATCAGTGATACCTAACATGTTCCTGATATTAAAGATGAATTAAGAGATAGAAACATGTATGGTTATAGGTATGTACAGAGATGTTTTGGTATAAAAGTGTTACAAAACTGAAGTCTAAAACCACAGTGTTTTCACTTCTTTTTCTTTTTTTTTTTTTTTTAATAGAAATAAGGAATGGAAATTTGAAAGCCATTTTAGGGCTCTTTTTCAGTTTGTCTCGGTACAAACAGCAGCAACATCATCAGCAACAGTACTACCAGTCTTTGGTGGAGCTACAACAGCAAGTCCCTTCACCTCCAGCTGAAATCAGCCAGTCCAAAACGCACCAAGATATGCAGTCAAGGTAGGTTAAAAAGTTAATTTTCTCAGGTGCAAAAGCTTTTTATTTTGTCTGTTCAAAAACTACAAGTATTTGCAGAAAAAAATAGGTTATTTGCAAAAGACTTAAAAGACTGGCTTTTTCCTTTTTTTAATCTATTTTTGCAATGGATATAGGAAAACATCTTAAGTGTTTGTTTAGTATTAAGCTTGCATTTCTTGGGAGTAAAGCTAGAGTGAGGGCAGGGAACATTCCCAATTAAATTTACATTAAATTTGATTTAATTGTAAGGCATTCTTTCACATTATTATTGATTCTACTGTCTATTGCAACATGAGACAGCACACCATGAGGTTAGTATACTCGTTATTTCCACGTTTTCCTCACATACACAGTTCCATATCTAAGCAAACAACATCAAATGATTAGCAAAAAAAGTGGGGAAAAGGCACAATTAATAATTTCATTTGTTATAAACTCTTTGCATCCCCACACATTCTGTTTTTGAATGCCTAATTCTATTTGAATGTTTTTTGAAGGAGAAAAACTGGCCTTAATCTAGTTGTTTCTTTTAAGTGGTCAGTTTATGATTTAGTTTTAGGAAAGCAAAGCACTCAGCAGAATCCTTAATTGCTGAATTATATTACTTTCAGACTGAAGCTGAAAACATGTTTTGAGAAGGTAGTTGCTTGTTGACAATGAGAAAAGAAGCAGTTTTAAACACAAATATCTATTTAAATGGAAAAAGTATTAGTAACATATACTTTATTGAGGAAGTTAAAAGAAAGCCATTCACATGTAGGACTATGTAAAGTGTAGTTTAATGAAGAACTTTACATATTGGTGTGTTGGGTTTAATACTTGCTTGATTTATTATTTGCTTGTTTAAAATTTTTTGTGTACTTACTGAACAATTGTATATCTAGAATGTGATAAATCAGCGACCTAGGATGGATTAAATGTATCAGACTACAATAATGAAATTTTGGTTCTTGAATCCATTCATATCTAAATTAGCCTTTCATGTTAATAGTAAATATATATTATTCAGCTGAGAAAACTTTTCACACTTTAGCCTAATAGAAATCTTTGTCTTGAAACTGGGAATATTGTAAATATACGTTTATAGGAAAACGTTGCTGATGGCATTTTAGTTACCTCATTTAATACAAAAATTAAGATACACTTACGTTTGTCTTGAGCATTACAATGTGAAATGCATTTTTTTTTCTCTGCTATTGATAATGTCTTTGAATGCGTCCTCTGTGAAGTTTACTATTAACATTTAATCTAGGGAATTACGATGTGAAGAAGAATCTGACCACTCTCAACATTTTCTGAAGTTGAATTTCTGCTTTCTGAAGGAAATTTAATACTGCATAAGAGGCAGTTATTCAGAGACTAATTGTTTTTCCTATCATAAGAAAGACATTTTGCATGTAGGTCTACAAGTATTCACTGCTTTAATCAGTGGAATTACGGGCTTAACCAGCTTCATGTAAATACCTTTTGTTATTGGTTTTTGTTTATAATTTAGTAAAAGAACTGAAACATTTCTTGCTTTTCTAATTTACCCATGGTGAATTTTTAATAAAAAAACAGTTACCATGTTCCTTTACACATGACCACTATTGCAAAGAATTCTGTTAGTCCCAAAAAGCTTAGAGCAAAGCAGTTGTTTATTATTTGGAAGACAGTGATTGCACAGTAGTCCTTTGTCTGCTCAGAAATGGTAGGCAAAGAGGGGATGAAGTGTTTATAAAGCTTTCTTTTCATTATAATTCCCCAAGATCTCATGGTCCTTCGTCACCTTTTTCTCTTCTTTTACTTTGCTATGATTAAATATACTTCATTATGAGGAAGGGCAGTCATTCCTTGTCTAGAACCCCAGCATTCATGCCTTTGCAGAGTGACATCTAAGGCTGGTTTAACAAAATTTCTACTTTCACCAGTGTGCTTTAGACCTTCTGTTTTAATGCCAGGAGTTTAAAATAGTTTCATCGTTTGATTAAATTTCTATTCATAACTATGTTTCAGCTGCAAAATGTTTCTATGTAAAAAATTATTACACTGAGATTGATACCATCTTTCTTATTTCCTATCTGTAAACTGAAAGCAATAATTTTTCTGTTTCCTTTCACATATACAGAAGTTCAATGTTTGTCACCATAAACTTGTGTACTGCCTGAGAGAATATGATTTTCTCTATCCATATATTTTTCAGTAAAGACTTTAAGGATAAAAAAAGGTCCCTACTTCTAAAAACTTTCCACTGAATGAAAGATTTCTATCTTCTGCTATGAATGTGTCTAGTATTCTGAGCTGCTAGCAAAACAAGGAGCTCCAGGACTTAGAAACAAACAGAAATATACACTTTTTTTTAATACTAATTGGCTTTTTCATTCATCACTGTCTAGAACTACTATTAGGAAATTAGCATAGAATAATATGTCCCTTTCTAAGACAAATTACTACATTTGAAAAGCAGGTTTCCTACAAACAGATGGGTATATAAAGTATACATTGATATGAACTCTCTGTGGTGGACTTAGCAACCCTTCTTTTCATAGCAGTCATTTAATTTAATTTTTTTCCCATCAAAACAAATATTTTGGAAAATAGTTCAAAATTATTTCCCAAACAGCTTTTAAGTTTTAAGCTGTTAATAAGTAAATAAGAGCTTCTGTTAAGAAAGAAGCCCAAATATGAAATTAAAAAATAAAAAATGCCTTTAATGCGATTCATCTTGCCCACCTTTTGCTACCTGAAGTGCGAACAGGTAGTTTACATGGCTCCCAGGACTGATTTCTATATGATTGCTTTCATGGCAACTGTGTCTCAGCATTAATTGCAGAAGGAACCAACGTGACTGACTGATTTACAGGGCAGGAGTTCATGGTTTAGAAGGTCCTAAGGAATTTATATAGCTGCTCCATGGGACACCTGGGACCTTCAGGTATTTTTGGTGAAAAGTAGTTTCATACAGATACATAGATCTTCCTTTTTCACTGAACGAAGAGTATTGAAAAGTGATAAAATCTAACATGTGTAATAATGTCACATTCTTCACCTTTTCCATGTGAAATTATTAACACAATAGACATTTTAACTACTATCAATAATAGAGTTATTTTACTTTTTTTCTAAGATAGTGGTGATACAATGAGCTATTTTATCCTTTCGTAGTGGATGTTAATCTTTAAGGCAATTTATTATTACACATTTATTGTGCAGCTATGCCTTTATTAGCCTATTGAAGTTCTGAATATGCTTTTAAAAATTCTTAATACTTTCTGTTTTCTAATATTTTATACTGTGAAAAGAGTTGGCATGTAAAAACAGTAAGGCAGCAAATTACTCATGGTGTATATGTTGGAAAAATTATTTGGCAAATGCACATAACAGATTATTTTCCATTAATTTGGTTTGTGGTCCTTTATTACCTAGAAATAGTTCTTTCAGGTTTTTGAGAGGAACAAGAAAAATTATCTTATTATTATGGCAGAAACCAGATAATTAATATAGTAGCAAACACTTGAATGGCACATTCATCTTGATTCAATAATGGCAAAGCTCTTCAAATGTAATTTGAGTAAATTTTCAAAGGTATTGTGAAAATTATCTTCTAATACACATGCATATTTTATTTTACTTAAGACTAACGTATTTCTACTGTGTTAGACACTTGATAAAGCTGTCTTTTTGAGGCACTGTGTACGTTTAAGTGCTTTTGATATGTATGTGTTTGTATCTGTGCAGACATGTAAACAAAACCAAAACATATACACTGAAAAATGTGGATGCTTTTTATAGACTTTGTACTTTTAAATAAGCATTCACACTTCATGTTGTAATTTAAGTCCTTGAAATTACGTCTTAGTAATTGCAGTTACTTTAGGTTAGATTATTCCATCAGAAAAGTAATTTTTATTGCTTCCATCTAAGGTGTAGTAAATATATTGCTTAATTTCAACCTGATTTCCTAGGAGGCAAAATGCCATTCTGTGTGCTTTATTAAAAAAGTACGAAAAGGTGATGGTCTCCACTGTTTCAGAGAGAAATACAGATTATACATGGGAGAGGAAAATACCTCTGAGAAGTCACACAGAAGATGGTCAGGATACAGAAGTGGTAGCATTCAGAAGCTGCTGAAGACCAAGAAAGTTTTGTCCTTGTATGTACAGCGCTAGTGTCTCATTCTCCTAATTTAAGAGAGTGGTCCTGATGATGGTCATGACAATGACGGCACTCTCATCCTGATTTCCAGGTTATGATGTCCTCAGTAATGATGAATGTCTGTGATCATTACTGGGTTTGAGCCTGTTCTGCATGCCCCTGAAGCCAACCTACTTTAGTATCAACCTCAAGGAGAGAGTGTTTGGGACCTTTGTTAACAAAATCTGAAACAGGCACAATAGATGATATTATGACTCTACAGCTTTCATAGCCAGGTTGTTTTGATATGGTAAACAAACAGAAGTCCTAAGGGAAGGTTTCTATAATCAAAATATCATGAGACTGACAGGATTAGGTTTGTGCAGAAATGGGGAATTCAGAAGACATTCAGGAGGCTAGTTGCCCTTGGATGACTAGGAAATCGGTGTTTCCTACAGGAGAAAACACGGATCAGAAATGTAATTAAACTGGTTTCTGGAGGAGTCTCTCTCCCCTTAGTGTAAAGTTTGCATAGGAGGATAATGAATTTTCTACGTCAGGCTCCTAACAAAGTCATCTAAAATTGGTCGGTATGGCAATACTTTAACATTCCTAATCCCATGCAATCTGTCCACAACCAAACTCGGAATTGTGAAAATTATGCAAACAGAAGGGGAGCCAGGTTCTGGATGTCAAAGAGTATCATCGGTTTATCTAATCCTAGGGCCAATAGCAACATTTCAAATTCAATGTAAAAAGAATGAAGAAAGTTGTTTTATGGTAAGTGAAATTTCATTGAAAATAACATGCTTTACTTATGGGAGATTATAATTTCTTACCACTAAGTATAAAAACTCTTAAAATTATTTAGATGATTATTGGAAAAATCTGTGGTAAATAATAAATGGTAACCTAAGGTAGAGAATGATTTTAGATGTGATTTCTGGTTTCTTTTTATCCTAAAATTTCCTATATTCTTGTATGACTGACTCTGGGAATTGAATACTTCAAAATCTGAGGTAGGCGCTTCACTCTTTACTTATGACTTTGTTGCAGCTTTGAGATAGTTAAAAAAATACAGTGCTGGTGGCCTTATTTATTTCTGTCAGTACAGATAGATGACAACAATGGTTACATTATATTTTTATGCTTCGCTTTGCTAGTGGATTCCATTATCACAGCAATACATCTAAACTTTCTGCAGTGATGATCTTTCAACCACCCAGATACTAAGAGAAAACACATGTGGATGAAAGAAGTTCTGTCTCATTTATGGATTAGGCAGTAACTGGTTTCAGTAAGCTGTCAGCAAGATTCCCCGAGACGGACAAACTATTTTATCACGTACAGGAATGATGAGCACAGCTTGAGGTCCAGATGGATTTTGTTAAATTTGTTCTATTAAAAGAGCACCCTGGTTTTCCTAGGCATATAAACAAAGTTAGGTAGCTGATTTCTACAGTCAGTTGCATATATAACTACTGCAAGGAACAGGGTTTCATGTTGCCTCCTGCTTAGAAGTATCAGGGGAAAAATGAAGCATATTGGACACGCAGCTTGTGCTGTGTGAAATACAGTAATGCAAATGTAGTGGTTATGATTATGAATTTAAATAAATCCATGTTAGAATACTGGCAATCTGGATGCCAATCTGGGTTACACTACTTTCAATTTAGAAAAAGGCCTTTGTTTCTGTGTTCTTGAGGTTTAAAATATGTTAACTGTCTACCCTGAGTACATTGCACTGACACAGGCTAAAAAATGGAATGTGTACATAGTCATGCATCTTCCTTGGTTAATGGAAAGGAAAGTGATGAAACTTCACTGTCCTTAGCTCTTGATATTGCTAGTCACTTGGTTTTACTGAAGGGAAACAGGTAGGCGGTTCCTGCTTTTCCTGCTGCAGAATCACTATCTAATGACTACAAAGAAGAAAAATTAGGAAAAGGTTTGTTTCTTCTTTCTATTCTTTGTTTTCTAGTAAGGGTCTAAGTGAACAGACCACTATTATTAGTCTAATCTGATGTATTTTTCTGCATCTGGGAGATAATACAGAATGAATTGCTTAATGTGATTGCATCAGCTGACCTTCAAATGGACCTTAGGGATTTAATTTTACTTTAACTAAGCTATCTTTCTATCTTCAAAATCAGCTTTGGCCCCATTTTGTTCTACTCCTCTAAAACGCAATCATTACAGTCACAGAATCACAGAATCATCTAGGTTGGAAAAGACCTTGAAGATCATCTAGTCCAACCATTAACCTACCATTGACAGTTCCCAACTACACCATATCCCTCAGCGCTGTGTCAACCCGACTCTTAAACACCTCCAGGGATGGGGACTCCACCACTGCCCTGGGCAGCCCATTCCAACGCCTAACAGCCCGTTCTGTAAAGAAATGCTTCCTAATATCCAGTCTAAACCTTCCCTGGCGCAACTTGAGGCCATTACCTCTTGTCCTATCGCTTATTACTTGGTTAAAGAGACTCATCCCCAGCTCTCTGCAACCTCCTTTCAGGGAGTTGTAGAGGGTGATGAGGTCTCCCCTCAGCCTCCTCTTCTCCAGACTAAACAACCCCAGTTCCCTCAGCCACTCCTCGTACGACATGTGCTCCAGACCCTTCACCAGCTTCGTTGCCCTTCTCTGGACATGCTCGAGTAATTCAGTGTCCTTTTTGTAGTGAGGGACCCAAAACTGAACACAGTCATCGAGGTGCGGCCTCACCAGTGCTGAGTACAGGGGCAAGATCACTTCCCTGTCCCTGCTGGCCACGCTATTTCTGATACAAGCCAGGATACATTGGCCTTCTTGGCCACTTGGGCACACTGCTGGCTCATGTTCAGCCGGCTGTCAGTCAACACCCCCAGGTCCCTCTCTGACTGGCAGCTCTCCAGCCACTCCTCCCTAAGCCTGTAGCGCTGCTGGGGGTTCCTGTGGCCGAAGTGCAGCACCCGGCATTTGGCCTTATTGAAACTCATACAGTTGGCCTGAGCCCATCGCTCCAGCCTGTCCAGATCTCTCTGTAGAGCCTCCCTACCCTCGAGCAGATCAACACTCCCACCGAACTTTGTGTCATCTGCAAACTTACTGAGGGTGCACTTGATCCCCTCTTCTAGATCATCAATAAAGATGTTAAACAGGAGTGGCCCCAAAACCGAGCCCTGGGGGACACCACTCGTGAGTGGCCGCCAACTGGATTTAACTCCATTCACCACAACTCTTTAGGCCTGGCCATCCTTGCAGCCCGGGACCTGGACCGCTGCATGTTTACGTGGCAGCTCCGTCTGGGTCTCCACGTTCTTTCTGGTGGGGGTTTTGACCCAAGTGGAGACCATGGTTCAGTCTACTCGTGGAGGACGATGAGATGACAGCTAGCTCAGATAAGCTCTAGACCCAGTAGATGGACTGTGCCCTGTCCACATGAACTGCTGCTCAAACTGATGCGCCTCACCCTTCTGACCCACCATGCCCTGTTTGCCCATCCTGATCGCCGCGCTCCTGGTCACTTGCGTTCCCTGGGGGATGCTCTTGTACGTGAGGGGCGTGGGGCGTCGTCACTCCGGTCTCCACCCACTCTGAGTCCCCGCTGCCCTCGTTCGCAGCTCACTCTTCGCACTCAGGGGGGAGGTGGTTTGAGGCTCTCCCTCTTCCCTGGGCTTCTGCCTTCTCGGCTTTCAGTTCTGCCGTGGGGTTTTTTTATGCTTTCAGAAGGGTCCCCCGCCACTATCCTCCTCTTGGGAGCCCCTCTCCTCAGCAACTGAGCTAAGAAGGTGGAGGCAATGAGTCCTCATGATTCCCAATTAAAGGAACTTCAGGAAGGAAGTTCTTTCATCTTCATTGTCCTGAAGTCCAAGCAACTAAAGTATATAGTATCTCTATGTACCAGTTAAATCAGTTAACTGTGTACCTAAGCAAATAGATGATAGTAAAGAATGATGAGTTGTATAAATTAGAGATTTGTTCTTGTGATAAGCACAATATAGGTCATCAGGAAAAGTGGCTCAAACGTAGCTATGAAATTAATCTATACATTTGATAGAACTGTCATTACATGTTGGGAATTACTGCAGTCTCGGGCGTTTTCTAGGCTACAGTTATGATATATTGACAGAACATTGTAAAAAATACACCTTCATAACTTCCTACATATTAGTATTACTGCCACAGTATCATTAGCAATTTTTTTCCCCCTAAAATTCACCTTAATGGCTATATTTTGAAACAGCATGCAAAAATGCATCAGCACTATTTGAAGTTTCATAATGCATACTTCTGTTTTATTTGAAAGACTTAGAAATTACCGTACACAAAAGGCTTACTTTTTGATGATGACAAATGACTAACCTTTCTCATAACCTTCACACAGAAAAGGCAGAATAATGCAATCACAAGAATGTATTTGTGACATACTTTCCTGTAGCCCATCCTCTCTAAGATAAGAAGATATCTATTAATATTTCTGAAGCTTAAAATAAGGGGAAAAAAGTTTCAAAGCAGACTTCCAGTTTCTAAAACAAATAGTCTTTTCTATAGCTATAATATAACATCTACTAGATAGAAAAGATAAAATGTAAATGATAAGGCATTTCATAGCCTCTCAATAGCTTTTAAGATTTTTTTAAACTTTTCATCTATTTAACCATTTCACTACCTAACTCTCAGAAACTGCTTATGTCTTTTACCTTTTTACATAAGTCTGTGGGTTGGATCCTGAAAACCTTGTCCTTTACTGGTTGGTATCTGCCCTCGTGCGTTATTTAGTGTGTTCTACAGTTTGTCCCCTCTGCAAAGTACCTGATGTTTGCCTGAACCTGTCACATGAGACTGATTTCTCCTGTTTATAAATTACCTCTGCTATCTGCTCAACAATGATATTTCTTTCTCTGCCTCTTGCTCTGTTTGCATTTTGAAATGCGACTGTCATCCTTTCTTGTTATCTATTCTTACAGTTTTCAACAGTGTTTTAATTCAGATTAGTGACAATTCTCATTGTGTGCATTTCAGATATTCTCATTGTCTGCCCTTGTCTCCCTTGCCACTCATTACTTTTTATATTTCAGTTTTGGTGCACTTTGGCCATAATTTTCGCTGTTGCTAATCCAGATCATACAGTATTTAATGGGAAGTGTCCCATTCATACTTGCAGCATTTGAATCCAAATTTTCATATATTTCCTTTTGAAGGAATAGAAGCTTTATGATGTAGCTATTTTCCCTTCAGACATTTTTTGTTACTCTACCCTCACTTTCCATAGATATTCATTAATTATCCTCATTCTTTGAAAATGAGATCTGATGCAATTGTGTCCATGAATTTTTTTCCTTTCCCAGGCCTGCCACCTATTTAATTCTGATGTCTTGCAAACATTTGGGGTTGCCTGTAATTTTGTGTATATGGCAAATAAATTTTAAGTAAATGTAAAGTGCAATGGGACCCATATTGAATTATTGAAGTCTTCATTCTTACCTATTCTGAAGCAAAATGTTCTTTCATTATTCCTATTTATTCCTTAATGCATTCATTGATAGTAGTGTGTGACTCAGTCTTTTCCTTGCATTCTTGTATTCCTTTAAGTAATAATTTTATATTTGTCCTGCTACTTTCTTTGCTACGGTCAGTCCTTTTTATCAACTTTGATTTTTTAGTATTTTCAGAGACTGCAAAAAATGTGCATATTGCAGTTTTGCAGATGTCAGTTAATGAAATAACATTACACTTTGCAGCCACTATGGAGAAGATGGCTTTCTCTCTTCATTTACTGAAAAAAAAAATTACAAATCCATACAATTCCAAAGAAGGACACACAGTGCTGTTTATGACAATTATTGACCATGGAAAATGGATTAAAATAGAAGTGAAAAAATTAGCTTTTGTTATATTTCAAATTGACCACACTTACAAGAAATAAATTAAAAGCTTAGGAAAATTACTTTTATATGTATTTTATGTTTTTGTCTGCTTTTTTGAAAATGCTTATGGGAACATAGCTGAAATGTTGATAGAATCTTTTGTAATTTCTTTATATTGCGTAGCCCTTTACAGTTTCAGAGTCAATGGGAAGACCAAACAAAATGCTCAGAAATGAACTTTTCAATAAAAACAAGCTTAACTATGTGATAATTGTTTGACTGATGCAGGTTTATAGCAATTCCAACCATACTTTAAGATGTGTTGATGAATGTGGACCTTCTGGAAATCTTTGAAAAGGTTCAAGAGACAATGAGTGTAGATCTGAAGAAGTGACAGCCTCAGGCTTTCTGGCACCCGTTTTTTCATTCCCTCTAGGAGGAAACTTTGTTACAGTCTTATTCTATCAAATTGTGAAACAGAATAGTGACATACATTTCTGTGCAGATCATGTGATATAATTTTGTTCTAGTGTAAGATCATAAGAGGTATGGAGATAAGGCCATAAAAGGGTACAACTGGCCCCTAAGGGCCTACTCCTAGTTCTGGCAACACACTGTTATCTATTTGGCTGATTTGTTCAGAGAAATTATTGGTTTTTAAAAGATTGTATCATTTCAGGTGAGCTACAGGTCAGGTTAAGCACAGTAGTGGAGTAGCACATTTATTAATTTGTTGATATTCTCTTTGTTTATTTAATGTTGTGATTCATATATTCCTTCATTTCGTTCCACAAAATACCCATACTACAAATACTGGGAACAGGGAGGGAAAGGTATGGTCACTGTGGCAGATGATTCGTTCTTACTACAAGTCACTGTGTTGTGCAAGAACATAAATGTTGATGCAAAACTGGGTTATCTGCGTTTTAGTTTATGAGCTGTGAACAACAGGAAAACACTGAAAACACAATTTTACTTATACCTCCAAGCCTGAATCAGTTGGAGACAGACTTCTTGCATAAGATGCCAGAAGTTCAAACAGTGGAAAGGAGAGATGTCAACCTAATATAGAACAGATATGAGCTAGAACTGCCTGAGCCATACACATTTCCTCTTGTGAATGAAAAAATAAATGTATGGGTCTGTGTTAGATATACATATATAAACTATAAAATATAGATATATCTATAAAGTACACATATGTATATAATATTCATATATAAATTACATTTTAAAATATATATATAAGTAGATAGATACATATATGTAGATGTAAGCATATATTAATTCACCAGGACTGGGCTAAAAAGGCAAAAGAAATGTCTGAAAAATATTGTCTGTGGGAAACTTCAGGTTTTTTGGTTTTCTCCTCAGTGTTCCTTGGTGGTCCATTTGAGGAATCAGAGATCTTTTACCTGCCCAGACTGTTTGGTATGGTGAGAAGCCTGGAAACTTTTGTTTCCTGTGGCATCTCTCCAGGCACACTTGGTATTTGAAGTCGGATGAACCTTAGAATATTATCTCTTGTGCTTTGTGCCAGGCAGGCTGATGAGAATCATACAGCCAAGGAGCTTATTTTAAGAAAAATAAATTAAAAAAAAAAAATGTGTACAGCACAATCAAGACCTTTTGGGGAAATTTTTATGTTTAAAATGCATTCTTTTAAACCTAGTTTTTATCAGGGAATCGTTCTAATTGAAAAGTCTTGAACAGTTCTGGAGTTCAGTCACCCTAGTGATATAAATGCACTTTATAAGATCAACAGCATATTAAAATTCAAATATGCCAGTAAGGTTGAAAGACTGATTACATACTGCAAACCCTTTTGCATTTTGTCTAAATTTAACAGATCACATAGCTGGCATTTTAGAACCACCATGTGACTCTTAACATTGTAGAAAAATGACAGTGTGCTGTAACATGATCCTTTTGATCTTTCGAAAGACTGTTAATAAAAAGTAGATGATATTCATGGTGATGCTGTATGGGTTAATTTTTGAAGTAGGAGGTTGAAATATTTTCAGCTTGATTCATGCTCCAGGTTTATAGGAGCTCCATCCTTCAGCTTTATGTGGTATACACACTTTCAAGGAGTTGTTTCTTTCCTATTATACCATGCTATTTGTATAGCAACAAGACAGACTTTCTGGCAGTTTAGTCCAGTGTCAAGCAATCACTTGCCTTCACTCTTCATCCTCTGTGTTTTTATTTGCCCATTTCAGCTGAATATTTCACTTCACTTTCATTGGGAGGGCAGTTAAGAACCTTTAGCTTATATTGACTTTCTAGGTTGCCCTACACCTTTTAGGTCCATTTCTTAATCCTTTTACCCTGCCTGCAACTGCATGCCCTCCATCAGTTCCCAGTCTTGGTGGAACATGGGGCACAGCTTCCCAACATGACTGACCATGCTGCACAGCCACGTGGTGCAGCGCAGAGTCCTGGGTTTTGCAACCAGCATGGCTGTAGTACAGCTGTGGTGTTCCACGTCAGCACCTCACGGCCAGGCCAATCTCTAACATCTCTGTAGCTTCTTTCTCAACACCACCCCAGCTACCTCTGTTCTTAACTGCCTTTCTGGAGAGTTTCAGCATATATATTCCATTTTCTCTAAGCATTTAACCAAGGGACCAGCAACAGAAGTTACCCACTATCACTATTTCATATCTGCTGTGTTGGGTAGTGTTTCCCTGATTTGTGAGAGAAAAGATGGGGGCTTGATTTCCACTGGCAGCCAGTTTGAAGAGTCCAGCTGATTTCTAAGGGTTTGGGATTAAATATGTTTATACCATCTTACCTCTTTTGAACAGGATTTGCTTAACCAAGAGCATCTGCCTTCCCTTCCCCTATGCATTAGGTGGAAGGGGAGAGCTAAGCTTGATGCCAGAGGCCACAAGGCCTGTTCCTGGCCCAGGTCCAGTGCCACAATTGCCTCCAGGATTGCAATACAGGGCTGTAGCTGCAGGAGCAGTAGGGTTTTCTGCCAGCTCTGCAGTCAGGGTTAGTCTCCTCTGTACTTCATATGTCCCTTTCCTGCCAGTGCACTGTGGCTGGGCTTTTTAGATGACTGCTGTAAAGCTGTGACCATGTTGTGCAAGTCTGGTGGTGGGAGTATTATGTCAGTGGAAAGGGACTTGGGAGCAGACAGCTGAGAACCGGAGGCTTTAAAAATCCCCCTTTCCAACCCTCTGACAAATAAACCCTTCCTTGTCCTAAATGCTGTAGTGTTAAACTTGTACTGTCTGGTTTGTTAACATGAATCTGCTGGTTTAATGGAGGTACATATTTATTAAACCTTTGTGTGGATCTGTAAGCATAAAAAATGACTGTTTTAAGAAAAACAGGTTTATTTTCCTGATTGCCAGATGTAACCCTCAGACAATTATCTGGTAGGATGGAGGGCAGCAGCTACGTATTTGTTTATACATTTAAAAGAGTGGCTAGACTTTAGATGTGTTGTAGTTCACATCTGTAATAATGGGGCCAGCGGTTGGGAAATAGGCATCCATGCAAAGCTTTAATAAGTACATCATATGGAGTGTTAATTGAGAAGGAAAACCCAAAGTCATTAGGAACTTGATGCACCTGATTTATGAGCTGTTAAAGTTCTCTTTTTCCCTTTCATTTGTCACATTACTTTGGAAAATAAATTTACCCAGTCATAGTGGAAATGATGCTTTACTGACATTGACATCAATGCCTTTCAAGCCTGTCTGGAAAGTTTGAAAGCAGTCTGTAGGCTGATATTTCATGAATTTGCTAGTGGATAGAGTCCCACGAAATAAGCTTGGAAGTAAAGCATTCTAGCAAGCATTTCCAGATAGGTGTTTCATATGAAAAACAAGTGCCATCTGTCTGTGGGCTACCTTATCAACAACTTGGCAACATAAATGAGATTGAGTTATTTGACCTTTCCAGCTACATTGGAATTGTGTTGTTTGAGATAGAGAAGCTATGATATGCTACAGCAAGACACAACCTTCAGCCTTTTCATCCAGTGGTTAAGATGCATCCTATTCACTCTGTTTTTCCAGCTCACTGTCTATGTTGATTGTACTGTGTATCATTTTATCTTTTACAACATAAATGCACTAAGGTTTTATTTGACATGCTGTTTTCTCACAAACTTCTTTGTTTAGTCAATGCAGATAACTAGCTAACCATTTCTAGATTCTTTCATTTTAAATATGTTGAAAAGAACCATGAGTCAAGACATTGGCGATTATGTCAGGCACAAATTTAACACCTTCAGCAAAACATCCTATGTCACATTTGCATCTTAAATCCAAACGTTATTAAGAAAGATAGCTGTAAATGAAATATAATTTAGTATACTAATGACTGGATAAAAATATATAAACTGTAATTATTATGACTATTATAATTCCCACAGAAGTTCTGGTCATATAAAAAAGCAGTTTGTCACCATTACAGTGAAGATACATGTCAGAGAACTGAATGATGGTTTTATATATTGAACAATTCCTTTTTGCCCTCTTAAGACTGAAGTACTCCCCTTTTTTTTGTATTCATCATGTGCACATGTGCTATTTGTAATTGGCAGGCACAAAGGCAATGCTGAACCTCTTACTGGGGCTTAATTTGGTAAAGTAACAATAATCATGCATCCCATTCAAGTCTCACATTGTCCCTTGGTTTGTGCCTTCTCCTTGCCCCTCTACAGGACTGCTGTACCAGTATGGGAAGACCTTCCTCCTTTGAGGGCTTCTCCCATCTGTTCTATATTCAGGCTATCTGCTTCAGTGGACTAGCAGAAATTGCTTAACACTTTTCTGGTAGACTCAATACCACCAGGTGTTTTTTATAAGTGTTGCCAGTCTATAAAGCCAGGACTAAAGCATTGTGATTTCTATGCTACTCAGAATTTCTGGAAGACGCAGAACTGTAAGAGACAAAAGCAATCTGTAACTATCAAATTTTCTGCTTACTCAGTTCTCTGTCACTTCCTTAATAATGCAAGGAATTTGATGTTGTGATTGCACCTGGCTTAGGCACCTGTCTATATCCTTAGGCTATGTGGATGCCAAAGGATGCACCTGTTTGTAGTAACTGAAATTACCTGGCAGGAGGCCTTACATTGTCTGTACATTTGACATATCCCCTATGCAAATGTCTAAAAGAATAGAGGCATAAATCTGCTGTTTAGTAATGGCACATTGTTGGGTGTTTCAAGGAACATACAGTTTTTAGTGCTGTAGCACAGCCTATCTTCTGTTGCAGAAATACTACTCAGATGCCTTAATAGACAAAGGTGCATTTTCCTGTGGAATTTAACAGTGAGTCTAAGCACATGTCAGGGCTTTCCTAATGAGGCCTCTGATTCATTGCCTGGGTCATGTATCACATACATGACCTGTGCTGCTGTAACAGTAATAAAAATTATGATGGGATGCTTCTTCCATATAGCCCTGCTGTCAGGAGGGTCACCTTTCTTTATCAGGATTTTTCCTGAGTCCATGATGGATCTGGTATAGCAGATTTGTTCCTCACTGCTAGACTGTGAACCTGTGCAGATTGCTGGAGAGACTAGTAGCTGTATATTTGTGTTTAGCACTTTTTGTGGATGAAAAAAAGAAAAGGCACAGAGGTTTGAGGTACACTCTCTGTGAATTGAGCTTAGACTTCAGTAATTCAGTCACTGTGGAAATTTGCCCACATTGTCTATTCCTAAAATAATTTCTAGCAAATGAGACAAGCTATAACAATATCCATTATTTCATAATCTGTTCATTGCATCTCTCATAAAAATCTGCATGTTTGCATTATTTCATATTATTGCCAGTTAATTTGTGTTTTCTATCCATGTTCAATTTGCATTCATTAACTCATAGTTTGCTGGTAAGTGTGTTCTTTCTATACATGTTCAAAGAAATTCTTTAATTCAATTTCTCTGTTTCTTCTCATACAGTCTCACAGCCAGATATGCAACTCAGTCTAATCACAGTGGAATTGCAACCAGTCAAAAAAAGACTTCTAGGTCAGTTAAATATCTCTAATTTATTGCTTGTTAGTGATACTCAAGCAAGTATATGCCCATTGATATTTTGTCCTTAGGACATAAGCAGACATTAAACAATGTGTATTTATGTTATGCGTGCAAGCTTCGCAATTATGAGTTTTGCCACAGGAAAGCCTTGTATGATCTGGAAGGAGCTGATTTGTACTGTCTATTAGCAATATTTCTAGTTGTTATGTATCTTGCATCTTTGTATCCTGCATGTAAAATATTAGATGTGAAGGATTAGTTGGTGATTTTAGTGCTCTCTACTCTCTGGCTCAAATCCTCACCTTAGTCATGAGTGAAAAGAAGTTTGGGAGTCCATCCTAATTCCTACTAGATGTTTTGCATGTATCACAAATCCACCTGAAATGTTGACTTCACAGAGCCAAGTTCAAGCAGAAGCAAAATAGAGCAGAAAAAAAGAACCACTTCTAAGACTTCTGCTCCATCAAGAGTCACCTGCACACAGTCCCCACTGATGAGATGCTTTGTTTTGGCAGTGAATTTGACAGCTGTGTGTAGCAACTGATCTGTTTCAGGTTTCATCAGTACTTTGAGTTTATCATTTCCATGAGCACTAAAATCTACAAGCTAGACTGCAGAAGAAAGAAACTGAGGTCTAAAGCTTACTCTTGTTTCTATTTTTTTTTTTTTTGTGGAGGATAATTAATGTGTTCATTAATTATACCTTTGCTGTACAGTTCATTGGTGAGAACAATGAACTCTAAACTGCATAATCTACAAAAAGATTGCATTTTGTGGTATAGTGCACTAACACAATTTGAGTTGCTGGTGATAGCTTGGAATGGGCTATACCACGGTCCAGTTGCTTTGCACCTGCGTTTATAGGTCTTCACTTTTCCTTATTGCTGATGTTCCTGTCTTGTCCACATTCAACATGTCGGGGTTAACAGTCTTATTGTCTAATACTTTAAATCTGTGGCAGTGTTTCCGAAGCCTGTTCAGAGGTATGTGACTTGTCCCTTATTTGTTATTCTCCTCTTTGCATTTCCTTAGCTGCTTAACAAGATTCTGCAAGAGCAGTTTAAAACCTGAATTCAGTTAAAAAAGACAGCAAATGAGGTAAACTGGAAAGTGTGTAGAGCAGATGACCTCATGTATAATGTGCTTACTGTGGCAAGTTCTCAAATTCTGGCATGCAGAATATATGCAGAACTATTTTATATTTTAACAGATGAGGTTCCAGTGTTGCACATGCCTTCTCATTGCTTTTTTCATTACCTCTGACAAACGATCTCAAGGCTCTTACTGCCTGTCAAATTAGGATAATGAGAAGGAGCAAATGGATTTTTAAGTTTGTTTTAGTGCATTCTTCAGGGAACAGAAGATCACTAGAATTCATGGGTCATGGTAAAGGTTACCATGCATACAGCTGCAGAGCAGAGACAGTCTGCTCTGGGCTCGGCACAGAGACTATCAGGGCAGGCTGGCAGCCAGAATGAGCCATAAAAATAACTAATGGATTAGCTCTCTGAGGCTTAAATTGGTAAAGGAAGAGAACATGGAGCTGTTCACATGTGTTTGCTAATGAAAATAAAATTATTTGAACATTTCTGTTACAGCAGTATATTAAACAAAAAAAGTTTGGAAGAAATCTGACGTTTTGTAATTCTTTGTAATGTGATCTTTTTTTTTTCCCTTCTGATGTTGCTCTTTCATAATATAGTGAAACTAACAGAATTTGATAACTCTGGTATAATTTGTATTGCCACTATTAAAATCATCATATAATTCCAATAAGTGAGAAGCAGGAGAGAGATATTCTTCTATGGCAAAAGCCGCTTGCTGGTTCGAGCATTTAATTTTGTCTATCAGATAATAAAACTGGAAAGGAGTGGGGGTGCTCACAAAGATGCTCAGAAAGTTTGAAGTAACCATGTATTAAAGAATCTTACATCAGAGAACAGATTGAAACAGAAAAAAGATGCAGGCTTACACGTGCCACTGATAACAGGGTTTATATTTTTTTCCTTAGCATAGTCACACAGTAAGGTTCAGATGGTGGCAGCAAATACTAACAAATGAACTGTATAGACTGGATTATATACTTCTATCTAAAAGGTTTACATGCATCTATAACATCTAGCTAAAATAGGTATTTTCAATATTTTTCATTTAAAATAGTAAGGTGGAAGTGCTTTAGCCAATAGCCCTCTGAAAAATAACCAAAGATAACTAAAAGGCCAGCATTTATTCTAAACACAGCTGTGAAATATTTACTAGAGTAAGAGATATGAAATATTTCTCAACTATGTATTGTTGTACTTTCTAATCAATTTCTGCAATATTTTCTCTTCAGAAGTGACAGATTTAAATACAAGTTGATATTTCACTTTAATGGTTTGTTAGGGTGAATCTGTTTTAGCAATGTTAATGGCAAATGCAAAGCATCTTCTTACATGTCTTGTGACTCTAGAAGGCATTTTTTTCCCTTTTGTGTGCGTAAAGATAAGATTTTATTTTCATTTGTGGAGTCTAACTAATTTGAATCCTCCTGTTCATTGTTGCTGAAATCATTGTTTTCAGTTGTTGGTTTTAAATTCTGGTCTGATCTTTGCATACTGCTTCCTCTATAGGTTGCATTACATAAAGTGAACTGATTTCTGATTATACCATTCCAGGCTTCCAGGACCCTCAAGGGTGCCAGCTGCAGGCAGCAGTACCAAAGTCCAGGGAGCTTCTAATTTAAATCGGAGAAGCCAGAGCTTTAACAGCATTGACAAAAACAAGCCTCCACAATATGCAAACGGAAATGAAAAAGGTAAGTGATTAAAAGTTACTAAGCTTACTCTACATAACATACAATTGGAAAAAAAAAAATACCAAAAGAACCCATCCACAAGGAACAAAGAAGTGAATGCAATATTTAGACTTGGTAAGGAAAACCTATGGAGACAGGGCTCTGAATTAGGACATGTGGTTGAGTTGGGATTAAAGTTCAGAACTGAAAACTTTCAAGATATAATTATATTTTAACACTCTTTAATAGAAATATCACTGGGTGATTTTTTCTGAAGTAAAAATGAGTCCATATTGGATGTGTAATCTTGGTCCATATTCAAATTTACTCATACCCAAAAGAAGATTGCCATAATTTTCAGGGGACTTTGCATTTTAGCCTCTAATGGAGAAGAATCAGAATATTTTATTTGCGTCAGAATATTACATGTATCTATTCCTTCAGAAACTTACCTAGTGTGTATATAAGTATGAATAGGGGATTGGAAATTAAGTCAAATGTAATGAAATTTTGCAGGGAATTGATTTCTGTGTTCGTGTTTTATTGCCTCCTTTAAATATGAACGTCCATTATGGAAACAGACTGAGTTCCGTGGGTCCTTCTATTTCTCCCACCCTGACACTGTCTTCCTGGAAAATATGCCTCTTCAGGCTTTATCTCAAAAAGAATAATCTAAAAATTCAGCTTTCTGAGTTGTGTAACTAACCCAGCCCCTTTCCCCTCTTCTTTCTCCCTTTGTGTAATGAACAGCATTTTATTCATATCTCTGGGTTAGAATACAGTTGAAAATGATACAATATACATAGTACCCGTTTGCATCCTTGGGGTCTGTGGGAGGAACAAGTATGCAGTGAATGTTCTTCATCCAAGCAACAGGCAGCTATCCAGATTTTTTTTACAGAATTCTGATGAACACACTTTGCCCCTAGCTGTATCTGAAGATATAAAACCATCCTTTCAATAGTTATTTCTTTATTTTTACTGTCAGGGTTGAATGTTTTAGATAGTTCTATAGTGAAATTTATTTTATCAAGGACTTGTTTGTGGCAAGACATCCAGGCTAAAACTAGAAAAAGATCAGAGTGAAAACTGAGCAGACACTGTATAGTTCACAAATACAATAGTGAAGTTACGAAGTAGGAGATGTGGCTGCTTGAGTGAAGGTATGTAAAGCAGTTTAGGTTTTAGAATTGCTTCATAATGTTGACATAAGTTTGCTACTGAAATATGTGAGTGTGCAATGGTTCAAGGTGAGACATGCTTGTAGATATTAATATTCTTAACTTGTTACTTGGAAACAGCCTTTTAACTGCTAAAGTTTTCATTTCATTGCACATTTATGTGGCTTTTTTGCATGATGAATTTCTTTACTTTCCCATTTCTTTACAGCAGAGAATGAGAACCTTGATGAGATTTTTAGTGAAGTCATCACTTACAAGAGGATAAGGGGTCACTTAAGTTTCTGTATAATCATTCAATTCATTTTATAGGATATAGAAAATGTAATTTTGCATAACTACAGAGTGCTATATTTGAGATGTTTTTGTCTGCTCTTTTTTCTTTCTTTCAAAACAGCAGAATGGATGGAAGAACATTGATTTTACTTGAGAATATAAACCAAATGCAAGTTTGTTCTAGAGTATAAAGCGGAAGTTAATCAGAGTATGAGGCAGAAGTTAATTAGAAAAAATAAATGCTGTGAGTGCAAGGATAGCAATGTGATATTTTTATTATACACTAAAAGAAAACATGAGAACCTGTATTTGAATTCACTGTGCTACTTCTTTGCCTAAAGAGAATAACAACTGAATTTATATTTTAAATTTAATTATTACAGTGGCTAATTTTTGAATATTACAATGAAATTTCCAAGTTGTCTTTTGATATTTTTTTGAAGTATTTGAGGATGTTCTGTGACCTGAGTTTTTTTGAAGAATTTGTTTAGAAACAAACTTCAACCCTCACAATAATAATAATAGCAAACACATTTTTTAAAGAAAGTATCACTATATGTTGAAAAACTGATTTTTCTGTACAATCTGACACATATAATAAACCTTATATTTCAAATTTTGCTTCTGATGCAGTTATCTTGGAGCAAGATAACTTTAACAGCTTTCATTGAGTAAATATATAGTCCATACACTCTAATTTCTGAGACATAGAACATATAGTAAATAGCTTGTAATTCTGCATTAGCACTGCATAAACTGAATCGGAAAAAGAGATGACTTGCGCTAGGTAAATAGTCATTAGAGGCTGGGACCTCCAGACCTCTTCAAGGGCAGACCACTTCTGGTACGTTTTTCTCTGCTGAACACTTTTCTGTATGTGCTGTAAGGAGACCTCAGAAAAGATATACAGCATAGGGTTGGGATTTTTTTTAAACCAGTTGTATGTAATATTTGAAATCCATTCCTCCGTAACACAGTTTCCAACTCAGTCACCATGGGGAATGGATATGTAGTCACAGAGTTAAAGGAGGCCTGAAGGTGATCCAAAATAAGATGTGATATGGGCCTTTTATCTAGTATTTCATTATTTAGTGTGTCATTAATGTTATCTCCTTTGAATGTTGCTTAGGGAGTACTTCACACAGTGTGAAATTTAGCTCCCCTGAGCAGGTTTGCTTTTTATTGAGTACAGCCCAGTTTTCACCTACAGACCCAAACCATTGCTGTGACACAGGTAACTGTGTAGCTGTGGTTAAGTCAGGAACACAGAATGTACCGAAACAATAAACATGCCATTAACTGAAATTCATCTGTGGAGCTTTAGTGAGGTTATCTTTTTTTTTTTTCCTTGCTGGACTTTGCAGCTTATGGATGGGTTTCAAAGAACACATCTCTTTCCCAGGTCACATCACATCTTTCTGCTTCTGCCTTAATAAAATGAAGACAAAAATAAAACTATGAAACTGAAATATTTGAATAAAGTAATTATTCACATTGCTAATATGGTGGATACCTAGGGCGTTTTGAGTCCATCAAGGAAATAGTGTTCTAATTCAAGTCAAATTTTAAAAACAAGTATTTACACTATAGCACTTAGAAACTCCATATCTGAACACTGATAAGGGTCTCTATGTCATGGAATTTAATTGCCTGATTTTCAATATAATTTAATAATATAAAATGGTGTTTGTGTATTGTCCAAACTCATTTTCAACAGTATTTGGTTATTTTGCCCATTCCAACTCTGACAAACTCGGTCCTGGTACTCCATTGTCTGATGATGCAAATCATTGTTCATCTGTGGCCAGTATGTACATCTGTAGCTAATTTGTTTACATTTCTTCTGGTGCCAGTATTTTGCCAGTTGTCCCTGGTGGTGTCCTCCTCCTGTGCTGCTAAGGGGTAGCTACTTTCTCATGGACAGCTGGAAAGGGACAGTTGAACAAGCTGAATTCTTTTAATCTCGCCAGATAGACCTCCCATTTCTCCAAAAATTCTTATAGCAGTCCCTTGCAGCTGTTCAATTTTCTACTAACCTTTTTTATTATGAATGACTAAAATTGAATACTCTAATCTGGGCACCTGACTGTTACAGAATATTTAGATTATCGGTACCTAACTATGCTGCAACAGGGGAGCTGTTGTCACAGAGGTCCTGTCTTCTCCAACAGCACAGAACACAGCAAAGGTCATGGAAGACAGAGGAGGTTGATTATATATTGGCCCAAATTTAACTCCTCATGTGTCCTTTATTTGTGCAACAGCCTATGAAAAGTGGACTTGAAAATGTCCATTTGGTTGTCATGGTCTTGCTGGGTTCTGGTAGAAATTTCTTTTTGCACTGAACACCTGGGAGTGTTGCTCTGCTTTTCCAACGCAGGTTGGGCTGAGCCCTGAAGCACTGAACTCTCAAGCAGAACACAAAATTGTTTTAACCTCAAGCTGATTATGCATTTGAGCAATAAGGGGATTAGGCCCTAAACAGAAGACTGTCTTCTTGTAAAATTTAATTTATAGAAATATGAAATCCGTGTCATCTTTAGGTTTACTCTGTATCAAAATCACCACAAGGTGGGGACAGATTTCACATAATGAACAGCTACAGCTATGTCCAAATGAACCATGCAGAAAGCAAGGAATGATGTGCAGCTTCCAGTAATGCATTTGGGCTGGGGAGGAAATAAATCTTTTTATTCCACGTCTTTAAACATACAGAAAGGCTCTCAATATATCTTGACAGTTTGCAGTCCACATTCCTTGTGCAAACATTAAGGATACACTTTAAATTCAGATGTAAGGGCAAGTTAAAGTTTTCTGTAATTTTTTGATGCTCTTTATGGTTTGTAACATAGGGATCAAATAAGTACCAGTAGTTCCAGGAACCTGTGTTTTTTTGCTATATATGTAGCAGAACAAGCTGTTGATGAAATAGTAAATACTCTTCTTTTTACAATTTTTCCCCCCAGTGAGTTTAATATTATAGGAAATATGGTAAGGCATACATTCTTCTTTTTAATCAGAACACTTCTTCTGGGTTTTGTAGTGAAACTAATAGCCTGAAGCCATACAAATGTAACAGAATTAATACAACAGAGTATAGTGGCATCCTGCTGTTCACAGATTGTTACATGTATTCTGCATTAGCTTTGCATATTCTTATGGTGAATTGTTCTGCAAAACTATTGGGATAGCTGAAGACCTCAATGCTCCTGTGTAATATTAAGGCAAGCTTAGTGCAAGGCAAGATGTGTGCAAGAAGGTCCTTGTGCACATCTAGTCCTGGGCTATCAACCACGGGGCTGATCCCTGGTATAAATTAAGGAATCTAATTTCCTACTGCTGTTCATGGCCCCAGGCTCTCTTCCAGGATCTGAGGCTCCCCAGGAAATATCAGGGACCCAGCCACAATTCCTGCTTTGGTCACAAGGGAGGGATCAGCTCTGCAGCTGCCCACCAAAGCTGCTTCATGTGCATAGTGCTACCTGGATCCTGGGGAATAAGCCATAACCTCATCTGTCCCAAAAAATGCTCTGAGGCAAACCTTACCAGTGAAAATTTTCTTGCCTAGTAACTGGACGCAGCAGAGCTGCTCGAAACCTTTTGTGAAGGTGCACTGAGCTCATTTAGCACTGTGGGGTTCGCATATCAGGCTGAGGAGCACACAAAATACTCTGGGCAGATGGAATTATACAGCATCTATTGAAGGTAGAGGTTATTGGCCTGCTGGGATCCAGTTGTTTTTAGTATTAAGCAAGTAAAATATGTTAAATTTCTGTCATATTGCTTTTGCTCAGATTTTTAAAATGATTTTTAAACTAGAACTTCTTAATGCTATTTAGAGAAGTAAATTTTGCTATGTTTGCATTCTCTTTGTTAAAGAAAAAACAGCTCTTCAGGATGTTCAAAATCCTCCCTTTCCTATGTGTATTAGTGGCCTTCAGACTTCCAGGTGGGTAGTCTAATCCATGCTAGGGCCTTAGGGCTCAGACTGCAGAAATAAAATTGACACATAACTTCAAACTCTGTGCTGGAGGGACAAATGACATCAGTGTCCTCATCTACTATATTATTCAGACAGGGGGGCCCCAAGGCATGACTTTGCCTTCATGTGTGTATGCAACACATCAAGCACTCTTTGCCATTACATGAGTTATATTTGCATTGCATGTTTTATAAGCTTTCTTGGTAGTACTGAATTTGATATGGGCAGGCTTACACCTGATTCACTGGCAGTCCTGAGACTGAATGGCAAGACAAGATAGATACACTAAGAGAAAATATGTTGTCTGCTGAAACAGCTATTGTACCATGTATTTGATTGCCATTGCCACTTAATTTCTCTGGTGCTCCAGAGTAATAGTGTTTCGAAACTCAGACATGTCTTGGAAATCTGAGCTTCATACAGAGCTTAACCCTTTCATGCATAAGCCTATTTTACTTAATAAGGCTAGATTTTAAAATCATGGTTGTTGATTAGCATAGATTTATTATTGCAGAAAGAGTCTTGTTCTCATTCATTCTGAAGATTCACTGAAGTTTCTGGACAATGTAAATGTAGTGAAGGTACCAGAGCCACGTAAATGAACCTTCTGTATCTACCTGAGCTTCAGGCCCAAAACAACTATCATTGCTGTGCCCATATAGATGATATATCACTGTAACTTTCAAGTACTGACACTGGTGAAATTGTTTATATATTTTATCCCACCTATGAAAGTGCACTGGGATAAGTTCCTGAAGTCAACTAATAAAGGTTGTTAACTGTACTTAAAAGCAAAAAAAAGTATAGTGACCTGCTGTTTTTTGCTTCTGTGAATATTGATTGTATCCATTTAATTTCAGTATTACGCAGTCTTCCTCCTTCTGCCCAAAACCTTAGCTTTCTAGCATATATTTTGCTTTCACTAAACATCCAAACCATCTTTCTCTGGTTTTGTTTTTCTTTCAGTATTGTAGCGTTCTTTTTTCTTCCATGTCTCAGTGTTTTATTATTAACAAGTGATTGGAAGAATTTCTTTATGACTTATTAAAAATAAAATCTTTAAATTGGAAGATTTAATGTGCATAATGAGATGGTTACAAGGAAGGTGTTTCCAAGGTGCTCTTGAACTCACAGAGGTATTGAACAACACCATAATGGTGGGGGGAAAAAAAGGCATTTTTGATTAACATCCTTCATATTCTATGCACATGTAAATTATGTTTATTTTAAATCATATGTAGCTGGGTTTTAAATGCCAGAGGAGTATGGTATCACCTTCAAGTAGAAGATGAGAGAATAAATGTACCATTATCATTCTTTCTGGTTTTTAAGCAGATTCACCAAAAGGCCCTCACCCATCTGCAGGCATGAATGGAAACGTGCAGCATCCCACCAGCACCGGGCAGCAGCAGGTCTCTGCCATACCCTCTCCAAGCGCCAGCAAGCCTTGGCGCAGCAAATCCATGAATGTCAAACACAGCGCAACCTCTACCATGCTGTCCGTGAAGCAGCCTAGTCCTGCAACCTCCCCTACTCCATCTTCAGACAGGCTCAAGCCACCTCCTTCTGAAGGTGTGAAGCCCACTTCATCTGGACAAAAATCTATGCTGGAAAAATTCAAGCTGGTTAATGCTAGGACTGCTCTGAGACCTCCTTTGTCGCTGAGCTCAGGACCCAGTGACAGTGGGAGAGAGGATGATACCTTTTCAGAATGTGGTGAAATGGATGTCTTAAGTGGTGGGGTGAACAGCGGCGGCTCCACAAGTAGCAGTCCTAAAGTATCACCGAAGTTAACCCCTCCAAAAGCTGGAAGCAAAAATCTCAGCAATAAAAAGTCTTTGCTACAGCCAAAGGACAAAGAGGAAAAGAACAGGGACAAAAACAAAGTTTGCACTGAGAAAACAGTCAAGGAGGAGAAGGACCAGGTCACTGAAACATCTACAAAGAAGAGCTCAAAAATTGCAAGCTTAATCCCAAAGGGAAGCAAGACGGCAGCAGCCAAGAAGGAAAGTTTAATACCGTCTTCTAGTGGGATCCCAAAACCTGGATCGAAGGTGCCAACAGCAAAGCAGAGCGCTTCATCCGTATGCACGGGAAGTAAGGAGGTTGAAAAACTGAGGACTACTAAAGGAAACCAGTCCCAATCAACAACAAAATCTCAACTTAGTGAGAAGGCTTCTCCTTCCTCTGGTCTTGCTTCTTCTGAAGGGAAAGAACCAAGCGCATCTCTCATCCCGGGGTCCTTGACGTCTCTGTCGGCCTCGATGTCTGCAAGCAGCGGCCAAGGCACGGGAAATGGTGTTGTCCAGCTTCCTCAGCAACAGCAATACAGTCACCCCAACACTGCCACAGTAGCTCCTTTCATTTATAGGTAAGGTCATAGAGGGAAAGTGGTTTTGTGCTACTATTTAGGAAAGAGAGATAAAACGGATAGAGTAATGGTGGATCGCACTGTTAAGTTTCTTATCTCCCCATTTCTGTCACAGCATCATGCACATGTTTTCCTAATATTATTTTTTGATTAATGTTACTTTATGAACAATTTCTTCCAAGAACTCTGAGTCTAGACCGTGTACAAAAGCAATTCACTGCAAATATTTGCCATTTTAAATTCAGGATATTTTGATTAGAAATACAAATCACATGATACGTTCCCTGTGCTGCTTTTGAAAGGTCATGGCTGAATCAGGTTTCTAATGTGAATATTCTTGTTTGCAATTTAAGAACCTCAACATTTATTTGCTGATATTTAATAATACTTGCTTAAAATACACTGTTCTCTTAAAAAAATCCTAAAATAAACTGCTGACGTTTTCAGAGTATGTAACAGTACTAGTAGGATACTAGAGGAAAAACCATACACAAACTTTTGTAAATATTCAAAAATATTTCAATACTTTGGGCAGAGAGAAAGGGTGGCTGTTTGAAGGTCCTTCTCCTGTTTAGTTTTATACATGAGCTAGGTATAGACTAACCCCAGTTAATTTTTACAGGTGATACAAACTCTTCTGATGGCCAGTGCTCTGGAATAGATGAATGAACAGTTAAATGTATCAACCTTTGACTTTATTTTGCTAGTTGATAGAGCAACTGAAGAGAAGCTGTGAGATTTCGTTGTTGTACAGTTTTGAAGACAAAGTGTAGAAAGACTGGCAGGCTGGTTTGAGTAATGATTTCAGATGTCAGCTGTTGGAGGGCTTTAGCTACAGTTGTGGGTAAATTTAACATCTGATAAAATGACAAATACATTATTAAGCAAAATATATTGACAGTTTTTGTTAGTGAGTAGTACTCTAGATAGTCTTGGCTAAAGATTAAAGAGGTGCTGGAGTAGGCTCTGAGGGAGTATCATTACACACAACTAAACATAGCTTCCAAACCAATCTGGATGAGTGATAAACTGTTTAAGTTAATTCTGAACAAAGGCAGTTCAGAAAATCCTATGGAAGGGGAAAAATGCATAATACAGGTTATATTTATTCTAATATGCAGTGGGTAGCCTCTTGAGTTTCAGTTAAATCTATCACTGAATGTCATTGATATACATGTTTGTAACTGTCTGGAATAACCTCAGTGATACAGGCGGTTTGCAGCATGGTAAATAGGGTGGCCTGCACATATGTTAGGGTGCATATGTAAGGAGAGAGAAAAAGAAGATACTTTGCCTTCAGATGCATGTGCTCTTTAACAGCATTTCATTGCACAATGGAGATACCATTCTTTTAAGCTTCATCATGAAGCAAAATGTATTTTGAATTTTATAGAAGCATGCATTTTCCAGTAAAATTTGGTATTAATAATCATCTGCTTGCTTCAAACAAACAGCAAAGGAGACTGTATTTGAAGTTAAATCTCGCATAAAAATAAAATTCTCAGAGCCAAGGTCTGATCTTGGAATGCCATAAACCCTGAGTAATAGACCGACTTTGATGAGGTTACTTCAATGTGTATCTCTGTAACTGAGAGCAGAATCTGGCCCAAAAATACACAGTAACTAGATTCCTTGCAACTCTCAAGGGCTTTGAAATAGTACACAATGATTTCATAGAAGAATATAAATATAACTAAGGATAAAATATCCAAATTTCCAAAGTCAGCACATTCACTTGTGTTGACATATGGCAAGTGGAAGTATGCATGCAGCTGGGATACTGTATTTATATTTTCTTGCTCTTAAACATAACTGTTTTCTGAGCAGTCACCACAATTTATACACAGAATTTTCAGGTGTGTTTGTTAGTTGCTAGAACAGCTTTATAGATCAACCAGTTAATAAACACTAGTTACCTTTCAGACTAACAGGGGGTTTTTGCAGCTAGAAGGAATATCTAGATTCTGTGAGTTTGTACTGCAGTCCCTGTAAAAAGTTTCAATATGATTTAGTAAAAATACAGTGCATTTTATCCAGAATCCTGCAGAATACTGCAATATACTGCAATATACTGCTGTGATCAGTTTAGACTGTTAGCACAAGGTTAAGTAGGCTAGTGCTTTTTCTGGTTTGTTGCCAATACCTGCAGATTATTACCCAAGGGAATATTACTGTAGATTTGTGAATAAAAGTATTCCCAAGAGTTTCTTTGAGACCAGCATGTATTTTGCTTAAACAGGGAATGCAATGCTATAACAGTTATCAACACTCATGTTTTCAAGATGTTGTGTATTTTTATTAATGGTCAGTAGTTAGAAACTACTGTTTCACTAGAAGGTTCTGAAATGATATATTGCACTATCCAGCTTTACACTCCTGGTGCTTTGTCCTGTCTGATATCGCATTGTATTTTTATGCCTCTTAAACATCATGGCATGGAAATTCATGTGGGATTATTACTTCTCATCAAAGATTAACAGCAACAGTCAGAGTTGCATTTGAGATAATCTAAATGGGTATAATTTAAATTCTTCCATCCTCCTCAAATGTGGTTGTGAATGTGTTATTTATGGCCCCTTATGTGTCCCCTCTGAAGTTGACTGCGCAGCCCAACTGATATAAGATAGGCTGAAGTGGATGTAATTTAGTTGTCAGAAAGCTTGGTAAGAGAGATACAGCAGGAAAAACAACTAAAAGGAAGGTGTAAGAGACTGTATAATTCTTTAAAGTATACCAGCCACTACTTTAAATTACACATTCTTCTACATAGACAGAATTGGAAGAAGATGGAAATTGTGCCATCTGCCAGAGTCCCTTAGACTCGTATTGAAATTGGCCATAGAATTTAGTTATCTTCCTAGTGGTGCTTAAATTTCAGATGGAGAAGAGTGACATAGAAGTTTAGTGCTTACTAGGTCACAATGAAAACAGGAAAAAAAGCATTAATGAAAACAAACAAACAAAAAAAGAAGTTGGACTCTTTCTCCTAAAATCTTATCAAGAGAATAACAGGTTAATTGCTCAGTATTTGGAATTCTTAGCTTTCCCACACATTGCTCAAAAGTGTAATATAACCTCTACTTCCAAGCATCTTCTTGCAGAGAAGAGCCTGTTGTATAAAATCATTGCTTTATTTTTTTGTGAGCCAAATTTTGTAAGTTTGTGTTATTTCCATAAAATGGGAACATAACTAATAGTCCTAGGAGTAACACAAATGTAACCTCACTCCATGGGGCAAATCCTTAGTTGATGTAAATCATCATAACCCTATATGAAGTATGTGATATGTTGGCAATTAACATTTGCTTTGGATTTGCTCAAAGATTAATGGAATATTTCAGTAGGAGAACGTTGAGTTGTAACTGGACACATGTGCTGCAGTTTAGTTTTATTTTATTGACCCCTCCAGTAACCACTGTATGAGCTTAGTGGGTTTGTTTTCCATGTCTGGAGTATAGAATCTGAAGTCCCCAAATCCCAGTGGCCGTGGTGCTCAGGAATTGCTTATTGCCTGAAATGCTGACGGTATAGAAACTGCTGCGGAGAATTAGCTGACCACTCATCATCCTGAGCTGCACTTCTGTGTTGTGCATCACTTAAATTTCAGTTTTTCAGCTAAATTTGTAGTTTAATGATAGTGACATCTGGAAGAAGTTTCAGCACTGTCTGAATTGAGACCTTGCAGAGATACTCTTTCAGTGTCAATGCTGGACTACAAAACCATTTTGGCACTTCTTTTGTCCCTGAAGGATAAGAAACTGGTGACTTCAGCTACCTAATAGGTCAGTGTAGAGAAGATGGGGCCAGCCTCTTCTCTGATATGCAGGGTGAAAGGATAAGAGGTAACAGATGCAAGATACAGCAGGGGAGATGCTGATTAAAACTTAGAAAAAATATTTTTATTCTGAGGGTGGTGAAACACTGGAGCAGGCTGCCCAGAGAGATTGTGGAAGCTCTGTCCTCAGATGTGTTCAAGACCCAAGCAAACAAGGCCCTGAGCAACGTAATGTAACCAGACCTGCTTTGAGCAGGCCATTGGACCACATGGCATCTAGAACATCTTTCTGTTCTAAATTACTTTATGATTGATTCTGTGAGGACTAAAGTGTTCACTCAATAGAGGCAAGGAAAGGAAATATCAGTACAATAAATAAACATGTTACCGGGTTCTAAAATCTTTCTATCTCCTTTCCTATATGGTGACTGAAACAATTCTATTACTAGAGCAGCTTCAAGGGTGCATGGGAAGTGCAGAGCAGTGACAGATGGGCAGGCGGATGTAATCCGGTAGCACCTCTGGAGGCGCAGTGAAATTCAATTCCCATGCCTGTTCAGGATGTTTTTACACTGGCTTAGGGAAAAGATTAAACTACCTTTCGAGGATCTTGCAAACACAGCATCTGCAGGGCTTGTTGAAGCCATATTTATGTCTAGTTTAAATGACTAGAAGCTACTGCTGGTCACTGATTGTGGAGCTAAAATTAAGTGTTCAGTAAAAGACGTTCTATCAGATAATTGTGTTTGTTAATAATAGATTGTGCTATTAAACATACTGCAACTCTTTCTTTAAAAATATGATGATGCAAAGTTATACTGCGGTGCTTTATTGATTTCTGTCATTTACATTACTGTTGTGAAAATAAAACAGTCAGCACGAAAATTTTGCAATCGTAGGTAGCACTAGACACTGCCACTCACCAGTTTTACTTGCAAGAAAAACACAGTGTTTAGAAAAAATCCTCCCCTTTTCTCATGCTTGATTTTCAAGTAATTGTGCAAGAAGAATTTCCAGTGTAGAGGTGTTGGCTTAAGAGATTGGAAGAAGGATAATAAATGTAGAAATCATTATAAGCACACACTTGATTAATGCTGAGTTAAAACAGTGGCTTGATAATTCAGTTGCTTGCTGTTTATGATCTGAAGTTACTCTTTTAAATTTCTGTACAGACAACTGTGGCCTTATTCCTTTGACTAAATAATCAGTAAAATGTAGGATAAAGGAGCAAAAAGATATTTTGTACAGTTTTCTGTTACTGATAACCGTATTAACCCTTTCATAAACCAACTACATTTTGTTTTAAAATAGTTAATCCCCACTACTCCAATGGGAAGGTTCCTCCAGAAACTCACTCATCTCAATGTTAAAAATTGCTTGCAACCCACATGATGAGATTGCATTCATTTATTACTTTGTTAATATTGCACTTTAACTTAAAAAATTGTTTTTCCTCTTTTTGATCATTCTTTTTAAATATGTGAGCGAATAATCCCATTCCCTTCCTTCTCTTTTGCAAGGCTAAACCATCTGTCTCTTAAACCAAATTGTCTCTTTCCTTTCAGAAGGGTTTCTTCTTCCCCATGAGCATCCTAGTAGGCGTTCGCTGCAGCTGTTCCCAATTTAACTCGCATGTCTTGAACATGGGTGATCAAACTGCTCATGTTCCAGATGTGGTCCTGCCAGTCTGTTACACTGACAGTGATACACATTCAAGAGAACTGCACCTCAGACAGATGTTTGAAAAAAACCCAGCATATTCATCTGATAACTTTTGGAATGTGGAGTAAAAACCAAACAAATCTTTGATGTTATCTATGTTTGTCAAAAGTTGGCTATTTCGTTAGAGACAGGAAATGACTGACTGCATTAAAGACAGCTTATTAAGTGGTGTTCCAAATTCTGTTCTTAATTACTCCTGTACAGGCTCATTTTAATCAAACTGAATGAGCTTGTGCAGGTGTGATTGAGAGCAGGATTTGTCCCATTAAGAGAGTTTGATGCTCTTAGAAATAGGTAGCATGGAACTCAGTGGGTTGGGGATAAATATATTCTCTAATTGCCGTGATTAAAATAGAAAACAGATTGTCCTGTTTTCATGATGGTTGCCCAAATTAACCTGTGCTGCAGATGCACAGCACTGGAAGAAATATCAACAAGGTTGCTTTGACTAAACTGAAACTCTTTTCACTTTTCTTGATATCAGGAGAGATGCGAGAATTAATTTTTTTTAAGGCAGTGGGCTGTGAATGGTAGAGGGTAGCTGGCCATTCATTGAAGCCAATGTGTAAGGTTAATGAGAAGATCTTTTAATTTGATGTTTGCTTTCCTTGAGCTTAATCTGTGCTGCAGTCCTGTAGAAATCACTTGAATCATTCATAGGATTAATATGTCCCACAGAAAGAAGTAAAAGCCAGATGTATAGGGGAAGACATCTCACAGTTTCACCTTCCTTTTTTTTTTAATTGGGATGGTTGAGCTAAGCAAAGAGGCATCTACATGCTTGGTCCA
Organism: Strix uralensis; assembly: GCF_047716275.1. NCBI lineage: Eukaryota > Metazoa > Chordata > Aves > Strigiformes > Strigidae > Strix > Strix uralensis. Next base: position 44,211,566 of record NC_133976.1, read on the forward strand.
ATGTATCATAACCTGTTACAGGCCTAGAGCAAAGTAACTTGCTGTTTTAGGCACCCAGTCTATACCTGGACCTCCTTGTTACCCAAGAGCTGAACCTCCTACATGATTTTGCATGGAAGTTTTTCACCCCTAGATCATTCTCAGCCCATCTGGGCTGAGCTCAAGTCCAGAAAAAAGAAAGGCCTTGGCAATCATGCACCAAAAGGCAGGGCTGCTGTGGAAGTGCTGGCAGCTGGCAACCCAGTAGAGACCTGGTGAAAGAAGAGCTCTTGATGAAACCCCCATCCCCAGGTTCCTCCTTGGGGCACTTCAGCTGCCCAGTGACTGAGCAGGTGCCTTTTGGCCCATCATTTCCATATTAAATAACCAATTTTCTCAAGTAAGCAGAACTTAGACTGCTGCAAAATCCATAGTCCTCTGTTGGACTTCTGTTGTCGCCTCAGATAATTAGAATCATTGATGTTTTTACCAAAATAAACATAAAAATTCTGAATGAAATCAGTATAGCAGTTCCTTAGTTATTTATTTTGATAGCAAATCACATTCATTTTACATTATATTTAAACTTCCAAGTTTGAAGTAAGATAAAAGGGACATTTCGTGCTTCTTAGATCTGTTAGTTCAGGCTGCCTATAAATTTAAGAAAACCACATCATATTTACATTTGGTTGGTGTTTCCATGGCTTGCTTTCTACAAATTAAATCAAACATTTTTAAATTGCTAGCGTTATATGATCTTTGCTGTTCAGTATTTTTACTTTAAGGCTTAGATTCTAGTCATCTTGTGTCCCAGAAACTGGATTTTGTTCTGCAATTAATCCTACAAATCAGATTCTAAAATCTGTAATAGAAATATTTGCAAATATCTCTTCTCACATTGTTTTTCAACTTATCTTCCTGGTTATAACTACATCAGATTTTGAAAATGAAAAAAAAAAAAAACCAACAAAACACTGAAGAACTGAAATGTGCTTTAATTGTTATTTGGTATATCTCTAAAGTTTTGAAGTGGCCTGTGCAAGCAAAGTTGTGAACAGGTGAAAAATTATATTCATTGTTATTTTAAGTAAACAGTTTCACTCATCATGCTGAAGTTTACTTAGTTGCTGTAAGTCACTCATTACTTCTTTGTACTCTTGGAGGGAGATACAGTCTTTCTAACACAAAACTATGTTCCCATACATCAGTAATGAGTTATGTATTCATCTGTGTTGACTTTATAAGCAATAGTCACTGCCAGAGGGCAATCTAGATCACTGAAGTTCTGTTTTACATATCCTCACTCACTAGATGATGAATCAGTGCAAATATTGGATATTGGTGACGGATGGGGGTCCAGATCATTTAATCCTTTTCTGATGATAGATGTTCAGATAAACAGGAATGGATCCTTTCTATCCTCTCTTAGAAGATAGCTTACATAGAAAGCTCTTTGTCGCTCAGGAAAGGGTTTGCATCACCCTTCTGGGTTGATGCAGTCATTGATGGTCGAACAGTTTTACAATCAGGAATGCAATGCCATAAGGTCAGAACGAGAACAGGCAACAAGCTTCTCTTGTTTTTCTAACCAGAGATGGACTGATGTAAACTCCATATACATTTTGTGGAGAGTGCTAGGAATACTTGAACTGCACCCACCTAGCTGGGTGCTCTTCCTAAAAGACCAAAAGCAACCTACTCTTTTCCAGTGTTCCTCTTAACAAACTCTAGCCTCACTCTGGCTCCAGCCCCAGAAGCTCCATGACTTGGGTTTAACAAAAATACTGCAGACCAATTCAGTTACCTTCACCATTATTGCAAGTGCCTTTTTCTGAGATGTGTGTTTGGGCTGATGGTTTGCCCTGAACTGATCCAGCACAAAGTCTCAGCACTAAACCCAGACAGGAGTACTCATGAGCATTCATGGCCTCTCAGAGTGGCTTTTGGTGAAAATAGACATACACCTCCTTCATTTTGATGATTTGAAGCAATATGGGAAAGCAGGTGGGACTGTGGAATTTTGGTGTGTGTTCATTGGGGAGGAATAGAGTGGGCTTTTTAAGACACTGACCTCAAGCACCAAATGTAAAATTACATTCAAGGTTGGTAGGACATAGATAACCTTGCAACACGTGCTGAGCTTGTGTTTCCCGTAGTGTGTGACAGAGAGAAATAGTAGATGAGAACCAAAAATTGGTTTTTATAGAGTAGTTGTCCATTCGCAGCATCCCAAAAGTACAGAAATTGATAAGACAGTGCATCAGACCATTCATCATTTACGCTTCTATTCTGTGTAAGTAGAGTCAAATTATTCTAATCAACAGATTCCACGACAACAGTATTTGTGCCATTGTACGTGCACGTATCTGCTCCCTCAGTTACTGTCATGAATTACTGAACAAATCCATTCATTAAAGTAACTTTGAAGAAAATTTTAACTGGAAAGTTATTTCATAAAATAAGTTCCTATAAAGTTATTTTGGGAGATAAGTCACTGTTTTTATCAGCTATATTTATAAAATGCACATTCATCACACAGTTAAATGTGCTTACAGTTTGGTTGGTCATTGGAAACACTTTATGGTGAACTTTGAGAACTAAACTATAAATGTTACATTTTAAAATTAGGCTATAAATATTTCACTAGTCTTTTAAGAAATAAAAAGACTGAGTGTGCTATTCATGTCAGAAAAGCTGGAAGAACTTAAGCTCTAAGTGAAGACTTTTTAAAATTTTATTTCAAAAAGTGGCTAGTATATCTTTAGATATATTCTTTTACTGTATACAAATGTGGTACATGTTGCTATTTAATGGCATTGTAGTTAAACATTTCCTGTGTAAACTAGATGCTACAGCTGTTCCTTAAGAAGAGACAGTAATCGTGTGATCTATTTTGTATTATAATCCATGTGCTTGTGTATTTCTTACTATTTACCATTATGCAACAGCAAATAACTGTATTCAACAAAGGGTACCCATTATAATTTGTCAGTGATATCCACAGAAATATACCATCAAAGAAAATACGGGCTATTTATTAGCAAGTTAATGGAAAAACTTGTATTATCCCATTTCCCCAGAGTTATATAAGGGCCATTTTCAAAAGAAGTTGCACATAGATTTAAATATCTGGGCCAGATTTCCATTCCAGCCTTGCATAAGCTTCTTCCCACATGGCCTTTCTTGCTTAATATTTCAGCAATTACAAGTTTTCATTTCCCTTATGTATGTGCAGGGCTGTGAATTAACCAGTTTAAATGGATTCTGCCTATATCTGTTTAACACCTCTTGCAGAGAAAAAGCAAGGAAACAAAATGGCTCCAAATATCCTGGCATTAGCTCTGAGTTGTTCCTGCAGAGATAGACTGAGGGGAATTCCTAGTTCCTTGCAAATTTGTGTAGCTGAAGTCAAACTAACACAGTAAGAATGTGACATTTTTGGGGTTTTCACCATATAGTGATACAAGAGCTGGAAATAACATTTGTTTCCATTAATACATGAATGACAGACAATAATAATCAATATACTTTCTTGATTTCAGAACTCTCTCAGAAAATGACAGTACCTCTTTACCACATGCTGACTCCTGCACCAGTCCTACTAAAATGGATTTGTCGTTCAGTAAGACTGCCAAACAGTGCCTAGAGGAGATATCTGGTGAGTAGGAATAAGTCACGAGAAGCCTGTGAACTTCTTTATTTACATCTGTTTCTTACCAGAAGCTTTGCAATGTGTTGAAATAATACTTCTGACCTCTATTCATAAGTGGTGTTAAATTTGCAGAAAATTTGGGTCATGCACAGTTAGTGCTTTCAAATGTACAGTTCTCTTATCTGAACTGACTCCTTCTGTTCAAATACCCTCTTCATCATTTTGCAGAAACTGGGCTCTCACAAGCTAGGGTTTCAACTCATTATTATACTTCAGTCATACTGAATGTTCCGAGAGTCAACTTCAGAATGCCAACTTCCAAAGTCAACTTCAGAATGTTTGACACTTTTGTTGAAGATCATCAAATTAAATCATAACATCAGAAATGAGACATAAATTACATAAGATATATTTTGCTTTTATAAATTAATCTATATTCAGAAAATGTACAAGTCCTTACCATTGTACCTGACTTTTAAGCTGCTACTAGAGTTAAGCTGCTAAAGGTTGTGTTCTGGAATTCCTTGTAAACCTGGAATAAAGTCCTTATTAGGTTACAGTTGTGAGGGGTTTTTTTTTTAATCATCTTGGAATAATTCCTTTGAAGTCATCAGACCCATGCTGATTTAAATCAGCCCAGGATCTGTCCATAACTCTACCTGTGGATGCAAAAAGCAAAGTGTGTCACAGCTGACTTTCTCATCAGGACTGAATTGCACTGCAGGGTTCTGTGGGAGTTCTTTCAAAGGGACTCTTTGCCTGAGCTGTTTTGTTGAGGTTTTGGGATTTATTTTTTGTTGTTGTTTTGGGGTTTTTTTCATTAGCATTCTTACTCTCATTATCATTTTTACATTAATAACAGGTGAAATCCTGTCCCACTGGATTCACCTGTAGTTTTGCCCTTTTACTCCAAATTTTTAACATTCAAATGGATTTATAACGAGTCATGTGGTTCTTCTTACACAGGATATAACTCACTTAAAGCACTAATTTGACACATCAGTCTAAAATTATCTTTCCACCAGAAGGGAAATCAGATGCCCAAACTTTGTGGGACTGCCTCGGCATTTAGCTGACTCATACTGAAATTGAGGTTTTGTCCTGGTTTGTCCCAGTCCCTTTGGAATTTTTCTGAGTCTAACATCCCTTATTTGCACAGCCAGCTTTTGTGATAAATATGTCACCCTGAAACATGGTGAAATGTTCCCTGGAGGTGCCGCATGCCTGCTAAAATTAAAGTTAAAAAATTATTTTAATTAATCCAGAAATCAGACTCATTGGTCTTGCATGTATAAAGAGTATAATTGACATACTTACACTAATCAAAAGATGCTTCAAGGAATTATCCACAGAGATGCTAAAAAATAAGATGTTGATTCAGTACCTGCTGAAATGACCAAATGGGATATCATGTCTGGTGGCCTTTTACTGTTCCGAACAAAAGTGGAACAACATCAAAAAGAAGAAAATGACATAAAGGGCACTAGACATCAGAGATGTTTCTAATCTGATTATTCAGACTCTGGCATTAGCTGTTGACTGACATAACAGGCAGCAAAGCAGAACCACTGGGAAAATGTGGGCAATGGTTTGTTGTATACAGAGGAAAACAGATGTGTGTCACCTATAACTGGCTGTTAGCAGCAAAAAGAATGAATGGATCAAGTACTACATTTGCTGAATAAATAATTGTCTGCATTGGTGAACTATCACCAAGTCATTGATGATTCTGTCATTGGTGAATCTGCATGGAAAAAAACCTCATGTGATGGCTGTTCAGGGAAGTATTCCATGATTAATTAGCCATGAGAAAGGAAAATTAAGTTATATTCCTTATGAACATCTTTATTCTGGTATGATCATAGGATTATACCAGTAGTAGCAAGGAGCTATGCAAGGGTTATTTCCTTGATCTGGTCACTTATATTCAGGGTGTTAAGAGATGGATCCAGAGTTTCTTTCACCTTGATATTACCTGAAAGTCTTACCTGATATCCTTGATTTACCTGATTGCCTTGATATTAACTGAAATCTTCCACTGCTGCTGTGGATGGGCATCATCTTTATATTATCTCAAGATTTTGCAACTTGGTAGTCAAACACACTAGCACAATGTATTGGTATGCAATAAGGATTAATAGGGATTATGCAAGGAACTGAACATCTGTGGAAACCACTAAACAGTTTGTAGGAGTGTGTTCATAAAGTGCTGTCCCACCTGTATTGTGTTTCTGCTTCATCAGTCTTTATTATTTTTACAGTGCCAAATATTTGCAAGTAAGGCTAACATGCTCAGGACTAAGATATCTTAGTCTATATCATTGTATAAACTGTTTCTCTACTTTCAGTATATTTACACACCTATGTTTGTTACTGTCTCTTGACTGAAGACAACTGCTCCCATAACCAGCCAAGCAGATCATAATGAGAGCTCCTAATCCACTTCAGGGCAAAATCAGCCAATCAAACTTAATGCTGTAAGAATGGCTGGTTCAAGACTTTTCCACAATATAGGCAAGACTTGGATGCGGAAAAAATAATTTTAAAAAGATTTAGAAGTGGTTGGTCAGGCACTATTCTTCTCGAGTGATTCAGGATACCAAAACCAAGCTAAGTTCCTTGTTCTTGTGGTGAACAGTCATGGCTGTTTTCTGCGCCCAGCAAGGCAGTTCACATCCCTTTGCTGCTGTCAACACGAGTGCTGAGGAAGTAAGGAGGGAAAGCGAGATGCTGTAGGGGTAGTTTCCGGCTCTCCTCTGCTCTGTCTTCCTCCCTGTTTCTAAGGGAGCTGGTTACCTTTAAAATGCTCCTGTCTTCCAGCTCAGAGCTGGTGAAAAGCTGGGACGAAGTCAGAGCGCAAGCCGCTTGTTTCCTGCCCGCTACTCTGCAAGTGACCACTTAGTTTTATTTGCACAGCCATGAGAGAAGGATGATGCTGGAAGGCAAGGGAGGTGGTGAGGCTGGTGTAGGCGTGGACCTAAAAGTGTGGCACTGATTAACTGAACAACCTCTTTATTTTTAGCTTGTAACCATCAATCTGCTGCCCTAGGTAATTTCCCACATGGCTTATGCCTAAAGCCAGTTCTGCCTCTTGGTAGAGCTACTGTAAATCTACATTTCTTCACTGTTCCTCCATCTCTGCTGGGAATTTGTTCCAGATGTGATCTGAAGTGCTTTAGACTTTTTTCCTACTTTTTTTCCCCTCTGAATATTCCATAGCTCAGCCAGAGGAGTCCCAGGTGTTTCCATGATGCGTGGGCACATCAGCAGTACAGCACGTGCAGTAGTTCCTGCACAGCTTGGATCCCCCACTGCATGAACACTGCCAGTGATACCTATACACATGCTGAGTGAGTCCCATTTGTAGGCATGGGTCACCTGTACAGTAATTTTGGTGCACTCTGCGTACGGTAGACTCATTGTGCATGTGGCACACAGATGTGTAGATTTCTGTCCAAGAAATCCCAGACTGAAATTTGGGAGTCCTAAATAAGGACCAATTCTGCAGTCATGTATGAACACTTTCTTACACGTACTTTACATACCAGTTGCCTCAACAAGACTACTCAATATCTATGTTTCTGCAAAACTGGAGTATAACTTTAAAGACAGGATTTTAAAATGAGAAAGAAAAGAAAGGCTAATAAAGTAATCCAGGTTGACTTGTTTTTCATGGTATAAATAGGAATATGTTGTTCAGACTTTCTTACCCAGTATTTCTACTTGTAGTAGCTGTGACATTTATCAGTCTCTGCTGCAAGTTTATTGGAGAAGGATGTCAGTAAGTTAATTATTTAATAATCCATTGTAAACTGTACATATCAGTAACTACAAAGTATTCTTTTATGAAATCAGTGATAGAGTTCAGCTTTAACAAGTGTTTACATGTTCAAAGAGCTTAATGCAAAGTGTTTGATTAAATAATTATTCATGAATTTACAAATATTGACTAATTATAAAAAATCTGAGGGATGAAGCAGAAATGAAAGAGCAATTTTAAGAGTTATACACCAATATCAATGGTAGGATTAGCATAAAAACATCCAGTTTTCAAGCTTTTATTTTTCCTGTGCTTCATTTTTTGTTGTCTGAAAGAAATAATTAATAGGTGTGGAAATAGTTTACAAATTTTTTTCAAGTAAGCTTGGCTGCAGAGATTCATAATCTTATGCATTTGCAGATCTATTGCATAATTAATTTGTAAGTCTCCAAACTATCTAGAGACTTCAAAGAAGGTCTTATCTGACAGCAAAATTTGTCCCTAGATTATTAGTTCTTAAAATCATTTCTATAATTCCTTTTATGAAAGAGAGTAAAAATAAGATAATACATTACACTGACTGTGACGGGTTGGGGAAGTTCCCTGTGCTGTTCTTGATTTAAACATATTCCTGCGTGGTGAGTGGGGAATATATTGAATTGCAAGGTAATTGGGCAATAATGCTCTGTCATGACATTTTCTGTCCTCTGGTCTCCTATACTGTCTTCTTAGTTTAGAAAGATGTATTTGCTTGTTGCTATATTTCATAATTTTAAAATGGAGGGATGAGCTTTACAAAAGTATTTTTCCATAAACTGTGAATTTTCCACATTACAATGTTATGTTTTGTCAAATAACACCCTGTAGAGAGGTTTGGTAAAATGGAAGGGTGAATTCAGTATTCTTTCTGCTAAGTCCAAGATGTACATATGTATCTGCTATATCTGAGGATGATAATGATGGCGTGTCTACCAAGTGAGGCAATGGGATTAATGGGAGAAAAATTGATATAACCTAGTAATTAAGGGCTGTAATATAGTGTTTGCGTGCATGAAGGCTGAATGAAGGTTGTGTGATTAGCCTCAGTACCTCCATATCCCAGTATTTGACTCACTGTGTTTTTAATGTATGTAGAAAAGAAATGGAGACAGGTGGATGCTGGAGCTGCCAGCTACCCTTATGTGGCTCCCACACAGTTCAGGTGTCATTCCCATGTCTGGATGATGGTCCGTGACCTGTGTCATGCTGGAGCTGGGCTGCAGTGAATAGCTCAGGTGGGAGAAGAAACAGGTCAGCACAGACACTGAGACGCACTGGGTTGCCCAGGACCCAGCTGTATCCCTGCCAGAGACCCCTTCTAGCCTGGAGTGGTGTAGCACCTATTGCCAACACCATACGTGAGGTTTGGCATGGCTCATAGGGTGAAGACTTTTCATCCCCTGCCATAAGTTTTCCTGCTCCAAGCTGGAAAGAGAACTAAATGTACCTGGCCAGTTCTGGCAGTATCTGGTCTATTCCTGCTCAGAGCTGAGTGGCCGCACCATGCATTGCTTCCCTAGCACAGCAATGCTTAGCCCTGTCCGCAGGGCTTACTGAGACCACATAGAGCATGGCAGTAATGACTGCCACATATGACCAGGCACGCATGCCGTGAGCTTGGTGTGGAGGCAGAGCAGGTCCATACCTGACTGCAGCTGACCGTGGAGACAAGCCACTGACCATAGCTGTTCGGGCATGAAAGGGCAGGTGAGGAAGTTGCCATTCATTTATTTGGGTTATCGAGGGGAGATTCAGCCTTGGTGTTTATGGTAGGAAAATATCCTGTTCTTGTGATCCTACTGCACAGCAGTGCCGCACGGGGCCATATCATTGTTCTTCCTATTAATTTGAAACATAGCAATTTAGAATACTGTACCAATTTGAGTACATGTTGAGGTTTTAAAACCACTGAGTGGGAAAAGAGTGAGACTGACCTTCATTTTACAAATTCCCTGTTGTAAATACAGCTGTGTGAAGCCTTTCTAACAACCTCAACAGCTTCCTCAGCCATGCTGAACAGGCTGCTGCAGCCACACGGTGCCGGCAGTGCGTACCGATGCGGGAGCACACAGGCAGTGCTGGAGCTCTGCTTCCTCAGCACCAGCAGATTCATAAAAACCTTTTAAGGGCCCATATGCCACTGCAATTGGCAGACCCTGGGAGTAAACACAGCAGTCTTACCTTTTTTTTCCATGCTGAAGAAGTGGCGGGCATTTAATATTTGGGATGATTTTGTAATCAGGCTGACAGAGCATTCTTCTCTCCTCTGACTTTGTGGGCTAGGTGGGGAGGGGAGTGCTATCTCCTCTTGCTGCAGACCCTGTCTTTCTAGGAATCTGTCAGTGACGTAATATGGAAAACCATCATTGCTTGAGACTACTGATTTTTTTTCTAGATTAGTTCTGTGTTTATGAGAGTCACCTAGGAAAAAATGTACCCTTCTTTTAAAATTTCTAAGAAGTTTCTCCCATGTATATCTTTAAAAACTGTGAAGCGATCCAGCAAAAAGCAAGACTTCTGTTAACACCCATTTATTCATACAGGAAATCTTCAAACAGTCTGTAATTCTTAGAGTGGCATTTTTAAAGGTTTCTCAGGTCAAGGTTTCTCAGGTAGGGATTTGAGACGACCATATTTTCACACTGACAAAAGCAGTATATTGTTATACAATGATTTTCATATCTATAGATTTCTCCTTAATGTTTTATGAAATTAATTGCTCCTAGATAAAACATTTGTATCTAAAAAATTAGAATGCAATTCAGCTAGTTCTTTGTTCATCTGTCTATTATTTCTGGGACTAGTATCTTTTTCACTGTGAGAAATGGTATATATTTGAACATGTCTTCTTTCTCTCTTGATAATGTATTTAAGAACAACATTTAGAACTGCTGAACTTAGTTCAGACATGATACTGAGTTGCTTTATAAAAAAATTACTATTCCATTAATAGGTTTTCTTCAGAAGATTGTGAAACAATGTTGTATTACAGCTTTTTAATTCCATACTAGCCTCTGAATCTCACAGAGATGCAAACAAGGTATATTTTAAGGAGAAAGAAATTAAATATTTCCTTTAATAATCCTTACCAGGTAGGCACTGTTGTGTTCCAATTTTTAGCTTCTTTATGATCTTAAATTGTATTTTTTTATTTAGAGCAGAAATTGGAAGACTGAAGGTCCATTTGTAAATCTTCTAGCTTCCTGCACAGGGAGTAGCAGTGTTATGGAAGAAATAGTTTGTCATCCTTACCTTTTGGGGAGAAAAATAGGATTTAACTGTGAGCTAGGTCTGTTACTGTAGCATCCCATTCAGGTGAAGCTGTGTCTTGAAACCTGTGGCACTGTATACTGGGCAGAGGCTTCTGTGTCTCCGGTTTAATTCACCAGGATGTTTGCTGCCATGGCAGCCAGCAGCATTCACTGCAGTAGCAGAGAAGAGTCATATATCTGGGAATGCAGGTTGAATACTAAAATGTAAGGAGGCTTGTGCAGAGCTTTGCTTCAGTGGTTAATTTTGGCTCTTTATTGAGCTCTGACGTGGAGGCTGTACTTGCAGTTCTGTGTCAGCCCATCTAAAGTGAAGAGCCATGCACCGGCATCAGTCATGATCTGGTGAGGAGGGAGGGGAAAGCCCAAGACAGCACTTGTGCCTACTTTGGATTTCAGAAGGCAGCAGCTGTAGACAGAGATGCAGGCCCACCGCTCGGATGAGACCAGTGATTGGATGGAGAGAGGAAAACACAGTTGGCTTTTGGGATTACTTCTGTGCTGGAGCAGAGTGTTTGATCAACTCTCTTCTGCTTGAGAGAAATCTAAGTGAAAATTACTGTAAGTACTGCAGATTAATGTGACGGGAGAGAAGTGGCTTAGCAGAGACAGCAGTGTAATTTTAAAAATGACTGTGCCTGTCTAGTCATTTACAGTACGTACACTGCATGTTTGAGCTGTGCTTTTCATTGTGAGTGCAAGTATGTGCTACCTGCTACATGCAGCGTGCGGTGCTGGAGGGGTCACCTCCCAGACCTTTCAGGAGAACTGAACTGCTGTCCGTCTCAGAAATATGAAGTCTAACTGAGGTGAAGCCCTAGTCGGAAAGATGCAGCGATCTGCTGAACTGTCAGTGTTTAAAGGCAAGGAGGTTAGAAGAGGGTGTGTTCGACTTCAGAAGCAGAAGTCTCTAACCAATCTCACGCTCATCAGCGAAGGGGAGAAAAGGCGATACTCATACAGGGAGAACTGGTTTGGAAACGCCTCCAAGTCCAGCCAGAGTTGCCATCAGCAGGAAGCAGAAGCTGGGAGCAGAGGCACCCTTTCCAAGGCACTCTCGCAGTCAGTGCACTCTCTCTGCCACTCCAGCCTCACCTTACCCCAAACGTTTCAGGCAATACCACCTGCTGGAAGCAGAACATCCAGGAGGTTGGGAGACCAGCATACAGGTGAAGGCTCTGAGACTGACAATGAGGAGAGGGGAAAATCAGATGATGAAAATGCATCCTGCACATCGCATTTCCCCAGCAGGAACTGGGCAGAGGAGGAGGAGGAAGGCTGCTTGCGTGAAGGAACAGCACATCTGGATGAAGATGTCATAATAACAATGCTGGGAGACCTAGAACAGGTCCTTTATACTGATATTTTAGGTAAGTTAACTTTGGCTTGACATCAGGAAGGGCAGGAGGAGACCCAAGTGTTAGCACATATCTGCAAGGAGCAGATTTTTGATCTTAACAGTGATTTCAGAAGACAGAACTGGGTTTATTGGCAATAGTATGCAAAAATACGATCTAGCCCTTTATTCCTTGTTTGCTTACTCTTACCTCTAAAGACTGTATGAAATGAGGACAAATGTCTACATCACTTTTGATGAGTGCATGGGCAGCAACAGCCTGTGAATAATTTGGCATAGCATGCTTAGCTGTTTGAAAAAATAAGGTGAAACATTTAAGTGCTTCTAGTTTACTCATAAATAATTTAATTTTAATGACATTTGTTCTCATGAATTTAAAATTGAAATCTTGAATCCAAGGTCTGGTTTAGATAGAAACTGTCTCGGCCTACCTACAAATTGTCCCTCCAGTATTGCTTCCCCCTTCTCCCCTGCTCATAATTTCACACCTATACACAGAATTGTGAGTGCCAGGATTTCAGTTTAGTTTAAATAACCAGTTTTGTTATATCAGTGCATGCCAGTGAGCATTTGAAGTCCATATCCATAGGTGCTTCAAAAGGCTTCTGTGTTACTGGCTTTACTTTTCATCTCTCAGCCCTTTATGAGTGCTCAAAGTGTTCATTTCCAAAGCTTTGTTCTTCAGCCAGTCAAATGGTTGAAGTGGCTGCTTGCTTTTTCAAGATTATATAGCATTTGTCTAGCCTGGAGCTTCTTTGCTGGTGGATATGTTATGCCTGATTGTGTTTAAGCATTCAGGATAAAATTTTTGCTCTGTGTATAATGTAAAAAGCTATCATCTCAAAATAACAAAAAACTAAGAATTCTCTTTTTATGCATTCCTTTTATTATTAGACTATAGCAGTATGCTAAAAGGGGCTTGTCCTAGAGACTAGAGGCTTCTTAGCAAAGGGAGCTGAGCTCTCCCCATGCCCCTGCTCCTCTTCAGCTGTATGCCACTGAGCAAATCCCTGTTCCCTTGTAAGCCTCAGTTTCCCCACCTGCAGAGTAAAGCTCATACTTTCCTTTGAGAATGGAGTTAATATTTAAGAACAGACAATTCTCTGGGGAGCTGCTTATTATTTGTAAATCCTTTTATGAAAATCAGACAATTAATGGAATTATTATTTTCACATTTATCTGCTTTGGGCTGTAATTACATGTACAGAAGTACTGAAATGATTATGAACAGGATTATTAAATGTGCAATTATGGGTGAGCTTCAGAAATGTGAACGTAAAAGTTTAATGTGGGTATTTAGTGATTTCTGTAAAAAGTTTATTTTGATTTCCTGTGTACATATCTCACACAATGGAAGAAATGAATGTGGTCTCTAGGAATTGAGGGTACCTGTAATGGTTCACTGTTTATAGGCAAGAATTTGGGCATAATCTTTTAGAATATTCATGTTTAACATAAGTGATGAAGCTACAAGTGATTTGAGCAGATTATATTTCATGGGGTCAGTAAAATATTTGCATCATAATTTCTTGTAAGAGGAACAGAATTTTGACAGAAGGTTTCAGGGTGCTCTGGTTTTAGTCTTATCCCAGTCTCTCCATGTATGAAATAGGATGGCTTTTCTTCAGCATACAAAACAGAATTACTTGAGATGACAAGCCAGGGAGCATTTCTGATATGTTGGGTCATGCAAATATGGATAGACTCTATGATGGCTGCGGGCCATAGTAATAAGCAACAAAGTGCCTGGAGGAGTCTGGGCTCCCTTTGAACCCATACCATGTGTCCCAATACTGCTGCAATAAGGACCATAGTGTCTCTTCTAGCAGACGCAGTGCAGCTAGCTTTCAGAAAAAAACACATATTCACCATCCCTATGGTCCTCTGTACAGAAGGAGGCTTGATGTAGATGGGGAGCCACAGTGCTGTCCTGAAAATGTAGGTAATGTCAGATGCAGGTTAGGTCTGAGGATCTTGCACTCAGTGCAGAAAATTTCTCAATCATCATGTTCAACTGTTTATACTTTCTGACTTGTTCACACATTGATAAGGCCTTAAGAGAAGGATAGAAAGAAAAAAAGAACAGTTATTTTTAAAACACTTCATAGTTACATTTATGAGGATTTTCTATGTAGCACTATGCAGTATTTTAAGATCATAAAACTTCAGTTGTAACTTTTTTAGAAAAAAATGGTGGAAAGGTTTTGAAATTACCCTTTGCATCACTGAGAGATCAAAAGAGATTAAATCTCAATTTTTTCACCTTTTCAGAATAGAGTAACACCACTTTTATGGTATAACTTATCTGAAAGTGAAATATTCTCCTCTGTGGAAACATATTTTGGCAGTTTGCCATATATATGTACCTTTTTTTTTGTATTGCAATTATGCCTTGAGGCTTTGTTATGCTATTTACCATACTATATATTAAAAAAGACAGTTGCTGTCATTTTTGCTACAAGAATTTCCAGTGTTAACATACAGCAAAGGACAACTGACAAGGATAAACAAGTAATGGAAAGGCAAAGTCACTGCAAATATGAATTATATTCACTTCGTCAAATAAATATGACTTATTACTTTGCCTTTAATGCTGCCTACTTACACCCTGGAATTTGCCTTTCTATCTATAACAGAAAATTGTCTTATACCAACAGCCTACTGTTTCACCTCTGATTTGAGGCAAGGTAGGTAACAAAGAGGTCTTGGGTCTCCCCCATATAGGTGTTGTGGCAGGAATATAACGTGCTTCTGGAAGTGAATTTGGGTGCACTTGGCAGAGGGGGGAAAGCAAAGGGCAGTGACAGTGCAGAACTGAGTGCACCATAGGCAACTGCCTAGAGGCAGGCATGGACAGTCTGCATGGGAACTGTCTGGGCTTTCAACAGCAGGTTCAATCTAACAGTTCTTAATGGTCTCCAGCTTAGCCTTGGCATGAGCCCTTTTGGCTCACAGGAATATCCAGGATGGTGCAGAAACCCCTGCAAACAGTAGATGGGATCCATGGGTACACTGATCTGCAAACTGCTTGACTGAACACATCCAGCTTGAAACACAGGAGTAGTTGTGGTCATTTCAATCTGAGTGTGAACATTAGCACACAGGTGGTTTATTTTATGGAGCAAAATTCTGTGAATGGACATGCCCTTAGAGTGTGGCTTGAGAAGATAGAGAGTTTGGCAGCAGTGTTGGGCCTCTATTCCCACTTCTTGTCCCCACCCTGTTTGGGTGTTGACCCCATTGTCAGTTCCATCGTGCCAGCCCAGAGGTTTATGGACTGATCATCATTAAACCACTAAAGAATTTAGTTTGAGTGATAAAACAAACAAGTGAACAAGTTTCTGGACTGATTGGCTGCAGAAAAGAGGTCAGAAGACAGCCGGGGCAGAGTATATGGGAAATCCTCAAACTGGCATTGCTGTGAAAGCTAGCTTGACACTGAGCCACAACTGCGGGCTACATTAGCTAGTAGCATGTATCATTTGCCTATCAGGGAAGAAATAAAAGTTGTATGGAATGTCATGGGTTGGAATTTTTCTTAACTGCCTGCAGAGTGTTTGAGAGATAGGACCTGGGCTGCAGAAGAAGGTACAATAGCAGTTCAGTTTGTCAGTGAGCTCAAAGGCTTCGTCTTTTAGTCAAAACTCAAAATTAAGGAGCTTAAGTGAACCATTGTTCAAATATAGTTTGCTTCTGTGAATTCTCCCTTACATTTGAAATTAATGTCACTACATATGTTAACCCAATGCTTTTTGTAAACCAATGTTAAACCCATACTTGTAGTCTTGCTGCAAGTCAAACTTTTTTCCATGCCTTTGAAAAGATGTTGTCCTGAGATCTTTTTACCTTACCAGATATTTTTTCCTATAGGTCTTCTTTTGGGTTTTTTTGCTTTACTTTTCCAGAATGCTTTGTTAAATATAAAATTTTCATTGCTTCTGGCCCCATGTTGAGTATTTCCCAGATCTCTATCCTGTGCAAGTTTTTTTGCAAGCTCTACATTAAGGTCTCCTCCTTCCTTTTTTCCCATTTTACCTACTCTTCAAAGGATACCATCTGTTTGGTTTTTTTTCTTTTCCCTTCTTCTCAAACATCTCCTATCTGTTTTATCACTTAGATGACACACCATGCTTTTCCTCAGAGACATCAACATTGTTGAATTTATATCTTGTATAAACTCACACACAAACCTGGGGGGCGGAAAGGAGGCAACAGAATGAGAAATACAGTAACTTGAAGATTTGTATCTGCACGTGTATTTTACATTTTACAAATGTGAAATATTGTAATGCTATATGGTATTTTGCCTCTGCTTGCATTTCTGATCTTGATTTTTGTGCGCTGTTGAGTTTAAATTCACCAGACTATTGCCTGTTAGATATATTCAAAGATGAAACAGTTTCCCATGTCATGAGGATTCCAAGATCAGATTAAAAGCTTGTTCTGTATGAGAGTGCTGAAATATTAATTTTAGTGGTTGCACAATATCATTATTGATGGTAATATATCCAGAATGAGGAGTAAAATTAACTTAACAAAATGAGGTATGACATGAAATTTATCATTGATAGAGTCAGAAAGAAATTGTTTGCACTTCACATTCAGCATTGTACACATAACTAAAGTAATGATGCTTCTTGCCAACTTTCTTTCAAGCAACATATACAGGACACAGCCAGAAGCAGAATGCCAGCCTTGATCTAATCAGTGATTTTTGTGACAGATTTTGTTTTGAAATTCTCTTTTTCTCCAAAAGAAAAACAAACTAAAATTCCTTGGTATATGAATATCCTAGAAATCATGCCTTTTTATTTCTTCATGTATGACTTCTGGAGGTTGCTTTGAGGCTTATTATGTTTTCCTTTTGTAACACATAATATTTTTTTTTCCCTCTGTTTGTTTTTTTATAATCATGTGAAGTAAACATTATTCAGGATATTCCAGGTGAAGTTTTGAGGGCTTCACTATTCAAGATACCAGACTACCTTTTCACAATGGATCCTTGAAGACTGTTAAAATCCGTAATTGTATAAATGACGCATGTGCTTAGAGTGTTCAGATTTTTATCCCAAGAAGAATATTTTTTTTTATCCCATCTGAACAATAGTCTCCCCCTTCAGGAAACCATTAGAGTTCAGGAAAGATGCTTTATTAAGTGCCTGACTTAAAGAGTACTTTGAAACAGCCTGGATGTTAAGTGCATACTGAAGAGTTGTTGTAACAGTCATGCCAATTCTTTCCAGACACAGATTTACTGTGGCTTTATTTCCCACCATGTTGTGTAAAATGTCAAGGAGGAAAAATGGGTTGTGTAATGTATCAAGTGGTCTGGGGATGCGTCATGCCTTGATTATGGATGATAAAAATCCCAACACTGTAAATCTGAGTTTCAGTAGATTTGAGCCCTAACAGGGATACTTCAACAGGATTCTTTTTGGTGGGTTTTTTACATGTCATATGTTATTTATAAGTGTATGTGTGTTTTACTACTGAAAGTATGAGGTTTTATTTTTTAAAAGATTAAAGGGACAGGCCTATTTACAATCATATGCGTGTATTCTCAGCTGTGTGTACATGTGTGCACTTTATTCAACCTTATACACTTGTGTGCATTAAAATTTATTCTGGTTTTGCTGTTTTCTTCCAGGGGAAGACCCTGAAACAAGAAGAATGAGAACAGTGAAGAATATAGCAGACCTGAGACAGAATTTGGAAGAAACTATGTCCAGCCTTAGAGGGACCCAGATAAGCCACAGGTACACTGGTTTTGTGTAGACTGCTAAGAATCTGGGCCATAGGAGAGTATTACTAGTTACTGAAAGAATTAGAGACCTGCAAGGAAAAATTAACTATGATGCTAACCTTACTGTTTGCTAGACTGCCTCAACAACTTAAATGTGACTTTAAAATCATTTCCTGTCAAAGTGTCTTATACAATCATTCACAAAGCTGGTTACTGTTTCATATACATCTACTTAGGAGCCTATAAAATTTATTTTAGGTTATTTTATAAGTAGAGATTATTGTATATACAAACATGTGTGCACATGGAGAAACACACACAGGGAGAGAACTTTTTAAAAAAATATACATTTTTCCAGCCTTTGCTTTTCCTTGTTTCTCAGGAACAGAGATAGCACAGTTCACTGACTTCTCCATTTTGTTTGGCAGCACATTGGAGACAACTTTTGACAGCACTGTGACAACTGAGGTGAACGGGAGAAGCATACCGAGCTTGACAAGCCGGTCCACTCCGGTGACTTGGAGGCTGGGGCAGGCCAGTCCTCGGCTGCAGGCAGGAGATGCCCCGTCCTTGGGTGCTGGTTACCCTCGCAGCAGTGCAAGCCGCTTCATACACACAGACCCTTCTAGATTCATGTACACCACCCCACTTCGCCGAGCAGCTGTTTCTCGCCTTGGAAATATCTCACAGATTGACATGAGTGAGAAGGGAAGTGGTGATTTGGACATGTCCTCTGAAGTTGACGTTGGTGGTTACATGAGTGATGGGGACATTCTTGGGAAAAGCCTCAGAACCGATGACATCAATAGTGGGTAAGTAGCACTTTTCCCCCATTTGAACTAATGCATGATTGGCACGTTTAATAGGATTTTTCTAACAAGTTCTGGCACACAAGTGGAAGTTGCATTATGGTTGCAACATAAAAATATACATACAAAAAAGCCAAAACATAAATAAGCCCCTAAACTGCCAGTGATATTCCCAGCTGCCTTCAAATTCAGTTCTTCTCCTTTAACATCAAGATGACTTTGCTGTGCACTTTGATAAGAGCACAGGTACTTCTCATTATTTACTGGAATTTCATACTTATCTGTTAACCATCATTTTGCACTGCTTGCCCTGGGATGGGTCTTCTCTTGGTATTTTTATGTTTTATTTGAGATGGTAGAGATGGTATTGAATGCAGCTGATGATAAGCAGTTGCTGACGGCACTGACTTTCTCTATTTCCACTTCAGATATTGTCTAGTGTAGTCTGTCTGATAGGCCTTTATTGCAGTTTTTCAACTGTGCATATCTCTGAGCTGTAGGAAAATCTTTTCATAAAAGAATGTATCGGTTAGTCTTCTAGCATACCCAGGAGGAAGAATGACAATTATTTTTATTTTTGTTTGCTTAATCAGTTGATTGACTTTGGGGTACTTCATTCTCTGTGTTTCAAATTACTATTTAACAGTTCTTATATCAGTCTTGGAACATAAGTCACGTAATTCCTCTGTATGTTAGAAGTTCTAAAGCATCATTAAAAAAAAAAAAAAAGCCATGTTATGGTTTTACTCGTACTTAAATTACTGTTCAGTGCCGTTGTTGGCATCTCAAGGCTGCTTGATGACTGCGGTAACGTTGGGTTGACCAGAAATCCCATAGAGTACATGGCCATGTCACACCACACTACTACACTCTATAAATTTAGAAGTCTTGCTGTCAGTCTAATCTTTTAGTTTGAAGTATAGCTATGATTAGAGAATGGTGGCTGATGAAATTGGATATGATATGTTCCTAAGGGCAAATGTAAGTCTGATCAAAGCTCTCTCTAGAGTAGTGTCTCACCTCAAGCATGATCCAAAGATAGATCTCTAGAAAAAGCATAACTATAAAGAAAGCATATTCCTATATCTCCCTGGTGCACTGTCTCAGTGATCTGTGAATGGAGCACTGCTGAGAAGCTTGTCCACAGTATAGCATTAGTGGCTGTCAAGTAGGATGCCATATGCATGTGTGCCAGCACAGAGAAAAGACATATGGAAAATGTAGCATTTTCATGTCTGAAGACCTTTTATCACAAAGGAAATATAAATGCTGCCTTTGATGGATGCATGGGTTTATTTAAAAAAAAAAGATAAGGGAATCCTTTGCAGTGCCCGATGAGTTGTATTAATTAGCTTATCACATTAGAGGATGAATATAGTCATCTTGTGTGACTTTTCTTTGCATCTGTAATAAGGATGACTCAACAGACAGTAAGTTGCAATGTGCTCAGTTAACATTTTTAGGTGTGGTAAATGTTAAAAACAAGTTAATAAGCTCTGAAATTTCAGGATTTACTGAGGCATATAAAGTCTTATCTCCTTTATGCCTCTTCCATTATCAGTTTAATTACTTTAAACACTTGGGAAAGGAATGCAGCAGTAATTAGAAATTAGTGCCAGGAAGGCCTGTTGAACTTTTTAAGTCTCTCCATTCAGGCCTTACTTATACAGGAAAAAATCCATATAGTCTGGATTGCATTCAAACCACAGCTAAATTTAATATGCAGTTCCAGAGCCTTGGAATTTACCATATAATTGACCCCTACCTAAATAATCTGTCAAAAAGTCTAAATTTTTTCTTTAATAAAAGGATAAATCTAGTGTGTAAGTGTGACTGTTAATTTACCTTTGGAAACAAATGTGAAGTTACCTTCTGCAGACTCCAGATACCAAGGTTTTAGAAATCCCTTGCTGAACTCCAGGCCAAATCTTACCAGTGTGTAAAATGCCTCAGAGTTTAGTTAAAAATATACAAACCAATCCTTTGTGTTTTAATGTACTTTATCCACCTTCATCCAGACCCAGGACACCCAGGACAAAATGCTGTCTCAAACTGTAGCTGTTGCACAGGGCTACGCTACCGTAGCTTTGTTCTCACAATCTGCACCAGTTCACCCACCCTGAACTATGGGGCTAGAGGCTTCTGCTCCAGGGCTGCTGTATTAGCCCCAAGGTCTCTGAGACAGTTGATTTCAATTAAATCAGCTCCCAGAAGGAACCGTAGGGAGAGGGCCAACAGAACATCTGGAGCACCAGCAGTGTGTGTGTGTGCCTTGGCTTGTGCCTGGGAGTCTGTATAGAGTTATTAAAGTTAAATGTTTGTGCACTTGGACACACGCTTTGACTGAAAGATGGGTTTGAGTGGCACCATTCATGGCTCAGGGACAACTCATGTTAAAGATTATTTGAATTGGGAGTGAACTCCAGTAAATAATTTTAGCAATCATCCTAGCATTGGGACTACGCTTATTTCAGTAAGCCTGTAATTTTACTTTGAGTAGGTTCCCTGAGGTATACCAAATTTTTTTATGTATATGCATACTTCTTTGTTAAGTGCCATACATGTGCATGGTCCTTCACAAATAAATTTGTGCAAACTCTGTGGTAGGTTGCTATGCTAAAGTTACCAAAAATGATGAGATATGGAAATGAAAAAAACAAGAGCCTAATAAGAGGGAAGACAGTTTAATGAAAAGTCCTTTGAGAAAATATGGGCAGGTCTTGAGAGCAGGACAGGCTTGTGGTATTGCTCAGTTATAAGCACCAAGAGCTCTCATAGAGATAACTAAAACTGTAGGTAGGCATTCCAGAAATTATTGCTGCTGCTTGAAATTCAGAAACTTTTAATGGTTCTCTAGTGAGTAAGCAGCACTATACTCACTGTTGGATTCATTAGTCATTCATTATAATGTGAAGTGGTGGGAATCAAGCAAAAGGAACACAGATAGAAACATATTCTTAAATGTCATTGTAAGGGCTTCAGTGGATATCTCTTTCATATCTGAATAATTGCATCCCAGCAGGGACTACTGATTTGGATTCTCAATTTCTGTTCCCATGCAGATGGATGCTACTGATTTTTTTTTTTTCTTTTTTTAACCAGAGTTATGCTTCTTGCATCTGGTGCTATTCTTTGACAAAACTGCAGTACTTAAAATATACTTAAAATATACTTAAAATTTTTTAAGATACTTGAGGGCCTCAGTCTAAATATATTTTGGTAAAACAGGTTGGCCTGTAAGCCATCACAGAAAAAGGCAAATGATCCTAGAAAATAGGGATATATCTGATCTCCCTGCACTGGGCACACAAAGTGAGAATATTTAGTATAAGCCTAACTTCTAATAGGACAGCCCGTGCCTTAAACATTTGAATTCCACAGTTTGTTAACTTTAGAGTGAAACTTCATTGCCAGATGGCTGCATTTCCCACTGATTGACCACACATTTATTTTCAGGTACATGACAGATGGAGGACTCAACCTATATACAAGAAGTCTGAACCGAATACCAGACCTAGCTGCCTCTCGAGATGTTATTCAGAGAGGGGTTCATGATGTGACTGTGGATGCCGACAGGTAACAGTGCTTTGTTGAGTAAAAAGCTATCTGAGATTTACAAATATTTTTCATCCTTAATACCTGCTAATATATCACCATTTTATTCATAAGGAATAGCAAAAGAAAGCAAACTTCTGAGGCTGCTAGCTTTCTGAGCACACACTACACCAACATGAGTGGGGAAAAAGCAAACTTCTCACATGGGAAGGGAACTTAGGAAAAATGTATTGTTGAAGATGTAAGAGAAAATATTAAGAAGCCCAGACCTTACTTGCAGTCTTAAATCTCTGAAACGGGACAAGACATTTACAGGTTGCCTTGTCAATTGATGGGTGTAGGGAGAATACACATGGTCTCTAGGGAGCAGAGAGTTTGCGTGTGCCTGACAAAGTGTGTCAGAACATGCATTTGGGTTTGGCAGGAACCAGAGCCCTGATCTTCTCCACCCATTTTGCCCTCTGCAGGTGTCCGAAGGAAGTACCTGTGAGCAGTGGGCAGTGAGAAGTGGGGTTATATCCCATTGTCTATGCAGTGTGAAAATTGAAGCAACACTATCTTGCCCTATACATGTATACATGGGTGTGAGCCTAAAAATGCGCTCCCACTAGTACTTCTGCAGGTTAGGCAAGTGTTTTCTGTTTCTTTCCTTGAGCTTCTTTTCCTTGAGCTTAGAGTAGATTCATCTTGGTGGCTTGTTTCCATGTCTGAGAAATAAAAATTTCATAATCCAACTTTTGCAGAACTTAGAGCTGTCAGCTCTGATGTTTTGGTCAGACCGTCATAGAGATAAGGAGCAGCTGTGAAATTTGGCAGTCTTCAGTTTTAGGGGGTTGCTTTCAGTCTCATCTTTTTAAAATCAGGTTTCCCTTAAGGAAAAAAATGTATTTAATCAGGAAGGGAAAAAAGGTTCTCAAAGTAGCTCTGGTTTTACAAACCCAGCAAATTGAAAAAGATCTAGGATATTAACCTAAGTATGACATAATTTTTACTTTTCACAGTTTTCTGGTGAAAATATGTGACACAAGTCAGTGATAGTCTGCATTAGTCAAACAGAAGATAAAGAAGATAATTTTCATCTAGAGAACCAGTTACTTACAAAAGAAGGTTGCTTTATCTTACATATTAGCATTCGTTGACCTTGCAGAAAAAACATATTTTAGATAGCAATTCAAATGAACATGGCTCAGTTCTTTGGAACGCAAGCATTGACGTGATGCAAAGATCAGAGAAAGTGTACAGTAGGCGTTTAAGAAAATAATTTGGATAGAATGCAGGCAGTAACAGAAGGAGAAAATGAGAAATGAGATGTGGGCAGGAGGGACTTTTGTGGAACTCTGTATGTGAAAACAAGAACCTTAAGCTTAAAGTGGGAGAGAGGGTGAAAAATATAGAGGCTAGGAGTCATGTAATTAAAGACAGAGAATGTCACTAGCGCCCACATTTTTGTATGTCTCTATATCTTTTTTTCACCTGAGAATGAAGTTATTAGAGCTCTTCCCACCATGCAATATTCACACCCAGGTTTCAAACCACGCACATTTTCCCTGAAAAAAAAAGAGGTCCAAATTAAGGAACCTTAAAATTTTTCTTAGTATTCCTCAAGCTCTAGATGCTACTCATACACTTTGTGTTTGTTTTGCTTTGAAGTGTTATTTAGTAATGTATGTGTTAATTTGTTCTACATAGTGTGCAGGTACATACATGTTTTTGCATGTGAAACCACAGGGAGGCTATCATCAGTTCTCAATTAATAAGATTGTCCAGCATTTCCCAATACATAAATCTGTTTTGGTTTGTTTATACAACTATGTCAGACTGGCTAAAAATGTGGTGCTAAAAACTACACTGCTGTTTCTGAGTCTTTCATCTCTGAGTCTATCACTTGTCAGGTTGTGGAGCAGTGACTTCATTTGTTAGGAGATTATTTTGGGTCTTGAGTGAAAAGTTGACTGATTTTATGCAAGATACAAGGCTTTAAAAAAAATGAAATTCATGTGTATTCAGGAAAGATTTATTTGATCTCAACAACTAAAATCTCAGTATATTGCATCTTCACTGTGCATTTGCAAACTGCTCTTGACATTAGCAAACTGCATGAGCGAGACCCAAAGTAATTTTTGAGTTTAAAGCCTACAGATGGGAAGTAGATTTTACTTTGTAATGACTTCTTTCCCTTACACAAAGAATGATAGCTGGACTCCTGTGCTCTCCTTGACCCCCTAAACAGGGTGTCATGGAACATACTATATGCTATCATGTAATCAAAAAAATTATCCTAATGCACAGGCATGAGGGATTTCAATTATGGATGTTCAGACAATTCTGGCATTTTCTTACCTTTCAGTGCTTCATTTTTATGTCCTTAATCATGCTTTGTTGACATAGATTTTTTTGTGCATAAGTGTATGCTATTCCTTGAAGCGGCAAAAAGTTGTTTAGGAAGTGGAAAAAAATAGGTATTTTTATGAGTTCTGATGATAACAAAACACAGACTTGCCAAAATGTGTCACAAAAAACCTGTATTAGGTCAAACACATACACAGAAAAATGTTTATGATGATCTTCAACAATGTGTGTCACATTTATGATATGAAATCAGGTGGAAAAAGCAATACAGAGATTGTTGAGAATCTCGCTTTGTCTGTCAGGATAGGTTTTGGTCCTTCACAACGGCATGGGTACCTGAGATTTCATCTTACCTCACGTAGCATTTTAGATCTTATTTTTTCTATTCTGAACAAAAAATAATAAGGTTTGTGTCAGGGCTTCAAGGTATTCCTTGCCACTGGTGTGATTAACTTCCATGAAAGACGATTATTCTTCTATCATCCCTGCAGATATATGAAGGTCATATCATTTTCTCTATGGTATCATTATTATAAACCTTTTTCATAATTGGCATGATTTGCTCTGGCCTTTCTGTTGTAAAGGACTCTGCTGGCATCTCTGTGCAGGCAGGAAATAAATTATGTACTGCAAATATCTGATTTACATTAGCAGGCAGGAGAGAAGTTTCAGTATTCTGTCCGTCACCAGAGACAGCAACTTTTGCTGACAGCAACCCCATGTTCTTCATGAAAACTGAACTTGGGTTTTCTCTGACAACCTAAATTACAGCTTCTGCTTATATTTTAAAACTTTTTCTTTTTGTGAACTGTCAGTACAGTATTCTTCAGATAGGTGGGCTGATGATATCTTAAGGGTAATGACATTTCTGGCAAATGTACACTTTCAGACTGATTCTCATTTCATGGATAAATCAGGAATAATTCATTGAAATTAAGGGCATGGAACTGGTGTAAAAATACAATCAGGTCCCAGTTTGATTCCACTCTAAATTGGTTTCAGATAGCACCTGCATCTCCACTTCTTGCCAATAAACAAAGAATTGAAGGATCTCCATGTGGAAACCTAGCCTGAGAGAGCTCATCCAAATAATATTAAATTGCTCTTTGAACAAATTAATAAAATGTTAAATTCATGAATACAACAAAAGACAAGGCTTAAGTTTGCTTGCATACTGCTCTGGAAAGCACATTGGTGTAGAAAGGAACACAGCATATTTGCTTGTTACAGGGAAAGAACTGTAATGGTTCAATGAAAGGCTGAAGGTACACTGGCAGCATCAGATGTCAGTGGTTTTATCATTCTTCTTTTGATTTTTTTTTTCTAATTTGAACTCTTTTCTTTGTCTATAAATGCCTAATACTTGCAATTTACCTTGCTTCAGATACCATAAGAAATTAATTAGAGAGGAAGATAGATTCTCTGCAGCGGGTGTAACCTGGGATGTGGCTGAGAGAGTTCTCAGTGGTATGACATTACTTTTCATTTATTGTTCTGTCTTCCTCCTCTACGCTCTAGCATTTGCCTCTGGGACTCTTAGAGGGTGTATTTGAGGAACGTTCTTGGAGTTCAAAACTCTTTTCAAAGTAAGATGAGCCAAAAGAGATTAGACGTAAGCACACAAAATGAATTATGTTCTTGGGAAGAATAAGGTTTATTGAAAAGTTGCAACGTTTCCAAACCACCCTGAGTTGTCCATAAAAACTGTTAGGAAAGTTTAAACAAGCCCATTTAGAAGGGGATATAGCTCCAATGAGTTCAACCATTGTCCTTCCACCCCCTGTACCTGCTGAATTTAGTACACTGTATCAAAAACCACAGTTTCACTTTCATCAGTCAACAGTCAACATGAGTTGTACAGCCACTTTTCCCTCACATCCCTTGAACACACTATTCTTCTTTTTTTCACCTTTTCTTTGGATGAAACCCAAAACTTTAAAGGTAGCTTATTCTGCTTAGTGTGCTTTTATCATGACCCGCTTCAGCTACTTTGTGGTTGCATTGAATCCGAGCCCCCATTACACAGAGTTCTTGTGCACAGGGAGTCTTTAAAATGCTTCCACCATCTGTTACATGTGCAGAAGACTTGGCAGTTATCTCAGACTACCTTAAGCTGGCCTGTTTGTTCTCAGCCAAACCATAATCATCATAATACATTATTAATTATAATTATAATAAAATAATTCCAGATTTTGCCTGTAGTTTATTAACGAACTTCCTGCATAAATGACTATAAGTCTTCTGGTGTTTGTCTGAGTAGATGAGCCTTGAGTTGGAATATTGTACTTTTGGAAAAGGAACTTTTCCAGAGTTCAAAGGGGTGAACTGGGAGCCCTGTTTCATAGGGTTGGTAGTATCAGAAAAGGCTGAGAGACATCATGGACAGTAACTTAAAATCCCAATAGAATACAATGCCTGTTGTCATACTGAAAAGTTTTGGCAGCACCCTAAAATTGCTGATGTTGTTTGGAATTTAGCCCTTTGGGATGTTATTCAGTGGACAGGCATACTTTATGTTTTGCCTTTCTATCCAGATGCTTCTGCGTAATGTGTATTTTAGCACTGTACTAATACCGTGCTTTCTGCCGTGTGTCTCTGCAGTTTGGTCTTGATGTGATTACTGTTCTGCCGTGTTGCAACTATTACCTGTTGGTGCTTCTGGTAGCAGAGCAGGATTAACTATGGATAGTTAAAGGAAATGTATTGGATTATTCACTCTGTGAACACGTTCAGCCCTTTACCCTTTCCTCTGTCTCCCAACATTTCAGCTGTGTCCAACTCTGGATACCAGTGACTATGGCAATAATACAAATATTTATCGCATACTTGTGAAATAAATAATAAAACAGAAAATAGATATACCTACTTCTAGTTGTCTACAACTTTCTTGGGCAAAACTGAGTTTTGATGCAAATCTACTGCGCTGTGTTGGTATCTTTGCACCTGCCTTCACCACTAAGTATGCCTGTGATTACTACTCTGTGCACAGTGTAAAAAAGTCATTATAGACCTTAAAGTCAACATGGTTCATACAGTCCTGTGATCTGCTATAATTTTTCTGGCTGTGATTTTACAGTATTAGTTGGTTCTTAGGATACTGAAATAATTATAAATATCTATACCTCACTGTTTCTGCAGTTATTGCTCAAATATCTCCAGAAACCATAATTAAAGAATCTCTCTTGTGAAGCAATTCAAATTTTAAACTGTTTTTACTGTTGTTGCTCTCTTCCATACTTTTAATCTTCCATAATTTCTTTTCACAGCTGTTGCTGTTAACATTTCCCACCATTTACTTTTATTATTCTCAAATGATCCTTCATTTTCATAATCTCTGGTGTAAGTCTTTCCTCATTTTTGGCATCTGTTAGGCTATCAAGAAAGTTACTAGTTAGAGGTATCTATTTCAATGTGTATCTCAGTTTTTATTGTTTCTGTGAAGTATGGATGCTAAATTTAAGTACTAAAGCATAAATATGTGTGTATCCATGCATGAAGAGCAGAATAATTGTGTCAAAAGGAGCACTTCTGCTTTTTTGGCTCATTATGTTGTTAAGTATTCACAATTCTTTGAGGATTAATACCTTATTTTCAAAAGCATAATGAGAAATAAAATTTTCAGTAATATGATTTTGCACAGCATTATTAATTTAGAAAGAATGGTATTTGAATTGAATATGACTTTGTTTCTGGTCATGCTTTCAAAAGTCAGCATTTGGACAGTATAAAGTAAGTAGAGCAACTGGAC
Source organism: Strix uralensis (assembly GCF_047716275.1). NCBI lineage: Eukaryota > Metazoa > Chordata > Aves > Strigiformes > Strigidae > Strix > Strix uralensis. Next base: position 44,239,826 of record NC_133976.1, read on the forward strand.
TTTGATCTAGTTTTGTGAGGTTGCCCCCTTCCTGAGTGGCTTTAAATATCTATAGGAATAACCCATAGAACCACAAACCGAAACATAGAAATGTTTAACAGCTGTGTGTTTTTAGGTTCAGATACTTTATTAATGTCAGTGACATAAACAAACTGCATTGTTAGCAAGCTGTCATTAGTATGTTAAACTGTCATGGTCCTGCAACATAATGTCTGCAGACACATTTCTTTGCACCCAGCTTACATAGGGAAATGACATTCAGAAAAGGCAAGAACAGTGCGTGGCAGATGTTTACTTTAAAACGAGACTGAGCTGCAAGTGAGTATGTGAAATGAACAACAAATGAAGTTTTCTCTTTTTCAATTTTTGTCAAGTGACAGAAAGAGGGATAATATCAACTAAGTTTATATGGAAAAGGAATTAATGGAAATAAGTTTTTAAACTTTTGGAAAGAATGGAAGCAAATTACATTCTCATGAGATGCTAAATGAGCTGAGCATATAGTTTGCTGTAAAGTCATTAATCGAAAGGCTGACTGTTTACAGCTGACATGTTTAACATTCTCACAAATTTACTTTTTCGAAGTGGATGGTGTAGAGCCATGCAGTCTATTTGCATTCTTTATTTCTGCTTATCTGAAAGTTTGGTTTAGATATGTAAAAATTATTTGAAGTGAGGCTGGACTTTATCATATGTTAACAGATTGCTAATACTTCCCTCCAGGAAAAATGCAGATGGTTTATTTTGGTTGTAATCTACTTCTGAAGAGAGTACCAATGTATTTAATAACAACTACCTAAGACTCAGTTTACAGTTTCAGCAGCAGCAACATTTTGGTCCACTACTATACTTCACTATTATCAGCAAAGACTGATGTACTGCCTCCTTTGTGTTAGAACAAAACATGGGTAGCAAGATTTAAATCATTACCCGAAATACCCCAGGCTCAAATATAAAATTAAAGAACTTGAATCTCCTGTGTGATACATATTTGAATCCAGAAATCAAGAAACATATGAAGTTCTTTAAAATGTCTTGATTTGTTTGATGGCTGGAGGAAGAAATGTAATTTTATTCTCCTGCCTGGCTATTAAAAACAAATAGATATATTGACATTTTCAATAAAATAGATGCAATTGAGATTACAGATCTAATATTAACAAACACAGCGTATTTTAGACAGTTGCTTCATGAAACTGAATATAAAAATTGTGATTTTGGTAATTTATTATTGTAGATGCAGCAGCTTGTGATCACTAAGTTGTTTTTGGGTGTAAGTTGCCTCAGAGAGACCTACCTCCTTGCAGAGTAGAATATTCTTGTTTCTTACTTTAGTCATTTATTAAAGAACTGTTTTTATAATAGCTACTTACTGGATTGAGGTAATTCGTAGTATACTTATACACACATGCTTGACAAGCAAAACTTATGAATTATAAGAATGTTCCAATTAACACTTTCAAAGGAAGTCATTAATTTGTAACACTATAAAAATAATTTGCCTTGGATTTATTAGATATAAGTTCACTTTAAAGAATGTTTGGATTTGGCAGCTTCAACAAACCTCTAAAATGACGAGAAACATGAAAAAAATGGAGAGCCACGTCATGGTACACTTTTTTGTGCCCACAAGAGGTAATAGGAAAGGGGTAAAATTATCTGCTCTGACATCTACTTGATGTTATTTTGTACACCCACTCTTCCTCCTAGTTGGCAGGCAGACAGAACAGGTAGCGGAAAGATAAATTTAAATTAAGCTTGGAATCTTAAGGGTGCAAGTGCACATTGGCTGCTTGAACTGTAGGGCTGTTTACAGTACAAAAGAGGAAAATTGCAAGGTTTTAACTCTTTCCCTTGCAATGTGCTGCTCTTAGAACAAGACAGTACTACTTTCTGTCCTGGGGTTGCAGGAAAGCAGTGATGTTCAGTACAATTTGGACTGACAATTGCATTGCAAGGTAACTTCACCATTAGTGGCTAAAAAAGACAGCTGGAATCTAGCCGAAAGCTATTCGTGGGTTATCTATGATTAGACAAAATTAAAAGAAGGATGTGTCTAAAGCTGTGCAGGTTAAAAAACACAGGAGCCTTTTATTTTCCAGAAAAAGATATGGGCTTTCAACCCTGTAGGCTGGCTAAACACAGCGTTCAAAGGGAGAAAGCATGAAGGGAAAGCTGGGAAGGAAACAGTGTGGCAGAAAAAATGCCAGCCAGTGCAGAGTACCCATCACTGCGGGGCACTTGCTGTGAAGCGCGACATGTGTTAATGTCTCTCTTTGAAAAAAAATCTCTCCGTTTGCTTGTATCAACATTTTACTTATAAATCTTAACTATGTCACCTCTGAGTCTCCTTTTGATGGAGAGAGGAAAAGGCAATCGTCCTTCTTCAATCTGTTCTCCGAGTGCTGTTGTGGAGGCTTCCTGCCCCTCCGGAGCCCCTTGTGACAACCTCAGCTCCACACAGGGAAATGTTTGGTGCAGCAATGTGCTTGGAGTTTGTTTTCTTTTGAAGTTACGGCACTAATCTCATCTGTATCTAATTGTTAAAATATTAAGTCTTCAAAGATTTCCTTTGTAAACAAAAGATTGTCATAACAATTTAAGCAGGATCAGATGTGTAAACTTAAAGAGTGGAACTCTCAATGCATTTTACAGAAGACATTTTTTATAAAAGGATACAGTATAGTTGTAAATCAAACCTGCTTAGTGAATTCAATAATCTAAAATATATTATTTGAATGAAATTTAAAAATTAGCTTTGACTAATTACAATTTACCCGAACAAATAAGTTTTTAATCTGTTACCTATGTGCATCAGCTTCAATTTCCAATGTGCTAAACCTTCTCTTACATTCCTTTTGGATGTGTTATTCTCTAGATCCATTTCATACTGCAGAATAGAATTTTAAGTGACTGCTGACCGTATTAACTGCTGTGTAGGTAAATTCACAAAAGCAAAAATTGCTTTACTGCAGTTTAAAAGCATGTGTAGTGTTGGAAATAATTGCGTTGCCCTGGGAAGTACAATAATTGACAAAACAGGTGTTTGTCATTCCTCGAAGTGTTTTACCTAGAAATAAATCTTATTGATATAAGCTAGAGGTTTTTTATGATATATAATATATATATAATATCCAACAATTTTTGATCAGACACTCAGTATACTGACTTAGAAGTGAAATTAAGATATTTCAAATGGATAGGATTTGAACCAGTTTCTGGAAAAGAAACTACAGAGACAGAAAACGTTATGTTATGTATTACATATCTTCTGACTGCTCATCGATGAACAGATTAATACTGATAGCCAGTGCCTAAAATCTGAAAATTTGTTGATTCAAACTAGAAACGCAATTTTAGTATCAAGATTGTAAAGTTTAGGAACAAGACATGAGGAATAGATGTAGGCTGTACTTCATTTTTTAAAATCAAGCCTAGATCTTTCTATAAGATAATTATTTCCAAAATCAAATACCAAAGTAGACAAAATTTAATGTGTCTGAAGTGACTGGAGGACATGTAATGCTTTATGAGAGGCGAGTGATCAATAAAGGTGTATAATCTTCATGATTCTTGAACCACAATCTGGAGGCTCTTATCTCTTTCTATTGACTGTACCAGGAACATATCTACACAGCTAGCTTTTGGTTTATGTTAAGATGAACTATGACTGTTTTGAAGAATTAAAACAAAACAAAACAAAAAAAACCTGCTGGGTTTTTTTCATTTTAAGTAAAAGAAATTCTAGTGGAACACTGCAGTGAAGTGACAAGCCTCTACGTAGTTACATCAGCCACAGCATGACATGACATACTGTCATTCAGGGATAGTCCCTTATTAGAAGGAATTACCTTCCAAGTGATTTTAGAAAGGCTTCATTTTAGGGAAAGCAGTTTCTGTACAGCAAAGCTATTAAAAGAGAAATCAGCATGTTTCTTTAAGGTTAAAGAATTATTCTTTTTCCTCTTTGAGTTAAAATCCCTCCCCTCCATGAAAAGAATTGCCTCAGCGTGCCATGTATGACCCAAATCTTCTGATGTGTAAAAAATAACTGTATTGGCTCTATTTTACAAGTATTTTCCCTTTGTTTAGAATAGAAAGAAATTTATGATCCCCTGTTCTGTATATCTTTTTTTTTTTTCACTCTTTAATCATTTAAATTAATGATACCAACAATACTCTTGAGAAATGAATGAATATAAACTGGATAAACTCAATGGAAAACCATGTAGGGAAAAATAATTTTTTGTGTATTAAAAATAAAGTATGTCGACAATGATAATATAGAGCTTTCCAGATAAATTTAGAAAGCTAATATCCTAACTAGATTTTCAATAACTTTCCCTAAACAGCTATTTTCCGTAAAATTACCCATCATATTCTCTTTAGGAATGATTCTATTGAATTGGCAATGTGGGAATTTTTAAGAAGACTGGGCTTGTGTGTATGAGTGTCATTCCAGCATGCCACTGAATTGCTGAATAGTAGTAAGTGAGCCCAAAGAACTCGGACTTCATTTCTGCAGTTTTCCAATGTGGGCAGTAACAGCAACCTACATCACAGAACATTTGTAATAGATAGTTTATTCGTTTTGAATTGCTGCTTTGGTGGTATTTTGTCAGGTTCTTGGGTCTGCTGCAGCTATTTGGTACAACTTAGCACAAAGGCATTAAATACTGAAGATAGCTGGTCAGCAATGCTACATGCAGAATTGGCCCTCAGTCTATAGTGGGTTTGACTAGTGTTTACTGAGGGAGCTGTAACAATTTCCTTGACAGGAGCTCCATTTCTTTCACTAGCCATGGCTCTGATGCAAGGAGGAACTGAACAATGTGATCTTTTCGGTTAACAGCCTATGAAATAATTTCAGAGTATCCCAGCTGCAAGCGTCTTCCTCACCATGTCCCACTCTGAAAACATTAGCTGTTTCCTTTCTCCATAAAAATAGCAATGAAACCCTAATACTGTGTTCATTTCACTAAGGACTGAATTGCCAAAGGAATAAGGTCTTTGAGCTCCTCTTTCAAGAATATAAGAGTGCATTTCTGAGTTCACAATTGTGGCCCTGCCACAGGTAATTATTAAGATGCCAAATTTCTATCAACACTTCAACTTTTTAAAATTAAAGAAAACGATAAAACCAGTTTATTTTTCAGTAGATCACAGGTTTTGAAAGAAATTTCCATCTTGATAATATATCCTAAGTAGCATTAAGAACTGATCACCAGCTACAGCTTCTTATAAGTACACTCTAAAGGGAGCTCAGGTTTTTTTGTGGATGATCCTCCTAGAAAGCAAACACTCCTTATAAAGCTGGCTTTGAAGGGTGTCTCCTGCTTTCCAACCTCCTGTCCTGTTCCCTCCCCACCACCCATATAATGGATACCCCTAGAGGAAAAATCATAGTGACTTATATCCAGATATTCACTTAAACCTTTAAAAGACCCCCTGTAAAATTTACTAGGTATGGTATAAAACAATCTAGTGGTTGCCCTCAACTACATGGACAGCCAAAGCTGTCTCCCATCAGTCCCATAGTCAAGGAAATACACACAGGGTATGAAGGCATCTTTCTTCCCCTCTCTGGCAGCTGTGATGTTTTAGACCAGTGTCTTAAAAATGAGGATTAATTATCAGTGCCATGCTAAGAGCAATTTGTATAATACAGCAGAGAACAAAGGACAGTGTTGTCATTTTTATGACAATAATTCATACTTTTGTGAGGAAACTAATCAAGACTCCAAGTTAATTTCTTAGGAAATTCTGCTGTTCATGCTACCAGTTTCTGGGAAACCACCTTGTCTTGTTTGAGTAGCAGTTTTATGTTTGGTTCCTGATATCTCAGTTGCATTTTGCAACAAATATACAAATCCTAGGAAGAGTGAACCTAACTGAAATATCTCACACCTAGTTTTATAGGATTTGTGTTTGAAAACCCAAGCCCAGCTGTCAGGAAATAAATATGGTCAAAAAATGAAAAATAAGAAAATATATGAAAAATAAATAAGGACTTTTTAATTAAAAAAATTATGACTGTAAGCAATCTGATAATTTCAAGATGGCTTGCACTATGGAGGTCACAAAACTGTAAATAAAACTGGATTTTCAGGGGACAGTGTTAGATTTTTGCATGCTTACTCTTCATCTTTTAGGCAAACAGAAATACACGAGTGATCTTAAAACAACTGAATTTTCCACGGATAATTGTCTTCTATTTCATCTTTGAATGTTTTTTCAAAACACTGTTTGCAAAAGTGTGGCATAATGTAGAGATTACGCTGAACATGTTGTCAGATCTTCTTAGGTGGTACGTGATTAGATTCAAGAGCTGGATGCTTAAATTGTATTTAGCAAATTTCTCTTTTCATTTGACCCCATAATTCCCTCAGGATAAATTTGTGGGTTAATGTATATGTCACAGAAAGCCTTTGCTCTTTAAGGAAACTCAGTTAGACAAGAATCTTACTCTTCTTCCTTGTATTTTTCTATTCCTGATAGGAGAATAAACACCAGTATGTTGAACCAATATGATTTTAGAAGATATATATGTATTTTTTCTGGAACAGTCTCATGAGAATATTGTGAGTCTGTAATATATTTAATCAGCCTAACATTTATTATATGCATTTTAATACTTGGCCCCAATGAAAAAGATGCAACAGCTCCTACACTGTGCCCCCCACGATGACTGCTTTCTTGTGGGTCTCCAGTGCATACCCTACATGCAATACTGTATTCACCATTGAAAACTTCCTGAAAGGGATTGATTGAAAAATCTGAATTTTCTTTACAGTTGGCTGGAGAGTACTCAGAATGATTTAGTACTTTCCTAAGCAGTTCTTCAAAAGGATTATACGTTAAAAGGGCAGTCAGAAAATGACCTGTTGGCTGGGCTGAACCCAGAGCAGGAAGCTTCCAGAGACACAGCAGAGAAGGGTCTTTGAAATGAAGAAAATGCAAACTTCGTTACTAATTATGTACCAAAGGAGAACCATCATACATCTCCTAACACCTGAAGTTCTTCTAAAGAGATTGCTGAAAGGATACTGAGGAGACCACTGTTCTCAAGTGTATAGGTACAATGACAAGTAGTATGCATGCCTATGTGGCTGCCCTTTGGCTCTGGTTAGCAGGCCAGCAAAATAAGACTGTGCAACATCCTCATCTAACTCAGCTGGGATACTCTGAAATTATTTCATAGGCTGTTAACTGAAAAAAATACAAGTATTTCTGTTGTGTCTGGTTTTGGCATGGATGCTATGACTTCTTTTAGAGGAACATGATCAGCCCTTTGTTGCAGATGGTGTTGGCCAGGTGCAGAGAGAGCCCTAAGTGTCCCTGCAATGCTGCTGGCAGCTCAGAGTGACCAAAAAGCTCAGCAGAGATGATATGGCTCCCTGAGCTTCAGCTTCAGCTCTTGCCAGCTGCTACATCTGGCCAAATGGGTGCTCAAGAACCCTTTGAGATGCTGTCAATTATAACAAGCATTTCATTAATTTCCACTCATCCTGAGATTATGGAAATCCAGATGTGGCCTGGAGGCATCAGTGCAATTGGAGTGGACCAGGGAAGTTAACCTGCAGTAGCTGAGTGTCTAAAACTTTAGCCGGATGTATGACATAAAGGAGGAAAACTGTATTAAATCTAGATAAATCAGTGCCGTATTGTGTTCAGGAATGGAAAGATATTTATCAGCATAGTACTTTAGAGTCATATGCAATGGTGGCAAAAAAGTACTGCTAGTTTTCCTTTGTGTTGCAGTTTCAAAGTTCTCTGATACATATTTAGCTGCCAGTTTGTAATAAAGTCTGTGTGTCAGCACCATCAGGACTTTGTGCAAGCCCTAAAATCAGCCAGCTTCATATTCTAATCAAAGTAAAATCTCATGAAGCTAATATCAGAGACTCTACAAAAATGTATGGCAGAAACTGTTTTTAATAAAAAATAAATAATTGAATGTGTGGTGTGTAGCAAGTTGTAGTCTTTATACACATTTCACTTTAATGCTCAGGTTCCTTTAATTTTCCACTAGTTAATGAAGAGCAAGGCTTGCTTGGTTTCCCAGTATATTTTCATTTTTGTATTGTTAAATGACTTATTTTTGGCAGAGACAAAAATAATTTGTTGGACAAGAACGTGTAGAATCATTCATGCATTTCCTGAAAGCTAGTATTATGTTGATGTTTCTCTATGAAGCTGTTCCATCTGCTATTTTTCTGTAAATTTTAAGAGAAATCTTTGAAATCTTTTAAAAAATTATCACTGCAAGGGGTTTTAAACCTAAACTTTTGCCAGAGTTTTAATTTTTTTCTCACTGAAGATGGATTTTTTAAAGAAAACCACTACCTCCATTATTTCTGAGTCACCACAAATTTAAAGGCACACCCCCTTCTTTAATGGGTTTCTCATCCTAGTGCTAGTTTTCTCCTCTGATATTTTTATAAAAGCCTTCTGTATTCCCATTTGGATAGCATTACTTCATGATGCTTCTTCTCAGGCGTTATCTCTTGCCTGCAAGACTTGGCTGAAGCCATATTATTAATTCGTTTCCTCCCCATTTTCCTTTTACAGTAAAGGACTTTTTTAACCTTCGAACTTTGAAATCACATTGGTCATTTCTTTCTCCTTGCATTTTCCTTTTGAAGCAGTATTGAATTCCATTACACTTCCTGGGGTGCCTTTTAGGCTTGACAAGCTTTCCTGTACTCTAGTAGCTGTATTGTTTGGGTTTGGGTTTTTTTCATGTTTTCCAGCTACTTTAATTCTTATATTCAACATCTGTTGAGTTTGTTTGTTTGTTTTACCAAAGAAGAGAATGCCAAGCTCTTCCCTGTAGTTACACCTTTCTAGGATAGACTGTAATTCAAAATAAACTCTGATTCTCCTTGCTGATAGATATTTGATTCTGTTACCCAGTAATTAGCTATAAGACTTTCCCACAGTGATCCCCTCTTTTAAATTTATCACCACTGCATTTTTGATGGTGAGATTATAGCTCAGTGATGGTTCTATTTTAAAATTTCACCATTTTGTCCCTCCCTTTCTGTTGCTTTGGTAAATATGAGAACCTATTTTTTCTGTTCAGTTATATTTGTGAAGATGATTGCCATTCCTTTTCAGGTTTGCTTTCATGGTCTCATAGGTTTGTCCAGTGTACCAATAGCTCTGTCTTTTTCCAGCTTATCTTTCAACCTCTTCTACTGATCTTGGCAAACTTGGGTTCATTCTGGTACAGTTGTATAATGAGCACTGGTTGGACTTTGGGAGAGAGGAACAGTAGTCAGGTACAAGAAAAAACAGCAAAAAGCTGTTGTCAGTATTGAATTTGGAAAGAAGCCTTTGACATCCTGATAAATGCTGCTGATGTGGAACATTCAAAGAAATGACTTCAGCTTTGCAAAGTGGGTGGTTAACAAACACGATAGCCAAAAAAGCTGGAGCACGAGAGGGGGACAAAGTTTCCTGAGTTGGCAGGGATTTAGTTAATTACAACACGCTTCAAATGTTTTTGCTGTCTGCAGCTATATTTTTATTTCATCTCTCACTTGTAATCTGCTCTCCAACTCAAGTGTTGCCATCATCTATTATTGTAGAAAGTGGGGAAAGAGTTTCTTTGTAATGAGGGGGTTTTGGTTTGGTTTTTTTCCCCCCTATATAGAAAAACCATCTGGGGCCATCTCCATCTTTACGTTAGTGACTTAGTGACCTGCCTCTAAATCTTGTGAGTCTAACTGGAGTAATTTATGGGCTAAATGAGATGTGCCATATTGGTGCTATGTCTTCCTGAAGCTTTCTAGATGAGGAGGATTTTTTTTTTCATTTGTTTTCTTTTGGGCTTATTCTATTTTTTTTTTGTGTGCAGTTTCAGCCAAGTGGTAGCCCTGCTTTTTTGATTTTTGTGGCTTCAACTCCAGATGACATTTATGGGAGATGAGAGAGCTTCAGGATGCAGGGAGAGATCCAGCATGATTGGCTGCTGTTTGGCAGGGATTTGTTAAAGCAGCTCTCCTTATCTCCCTCACTGAGATCCTGGTACATTTACTGCTATAAAGCCAGCTAGCCAGAGGTCTCATTACCTTCTCAGCAAAAGTTTGTTATGTCATAGATTTTGACATTCAAATTCAAAGCCTGAATGATTTCATTTTTAATATCAAACATTGACAGGTTCCAACTAAACTGTGGGCCTTCCTTGTAGCAATCAGCCATTTTGGATGCATATTGTCCCCTGTGTAATTTAAATGCAGAGTCTGCTTTGCTTTCTCAGACAAAATAACATATATTTTGTAGTATTTTTGGAAAAGGATGAACACTTTTTGGGTTTCATCCAGACTCTTTGTATTATGTGCAGGTACTTTGGGGCTTTAATAATTAGGGGACCTTCTAATAGAAGAATCAGAGGACACGGCAGGAAAATTACTATGGGTTCTCTTTGCCTCTACAAAAAACTAATCTTTCCTCTTTTAGCTAATACAAAATACAAACTTACATCTGTGTTTCAGCCCATAGTTACAGGAAACACAATACAGAATTGATGGAATCATTAAATCATTATTAAGTATGCTCTATTTCAAGCTACCTGGATTTGATTGCTTTACCTTAAAAACACCGATCAAAACCCCAAACCAAACATTACCCTCTAATTGAACCCACACGTAGGGCAAAGGTCTGGAGTTCCTGGGTTAATACTATGTCACTTACTGGTTTTAAATTGTCATAGTATAGTAAATCTACATGGACTGGTTTTGGTTTTTTTTTTTCCTAAGGGCAACCAAAGAAATAGATATGCTTTTTGTACTAGGCGGGTTTGCAGTAGGCAAAATCTTGGCTTTTTTCTTTACCATGTCCCACCCCTAAACCACAGAAGATTTGAATGAATTCAAAATAATACTTTTCTGTTCTGCAGAAAGCCTATCATGGTAAGTCACCAATTGGCACATTATATATATATATTAGTATATTACAGTGGGACTACTGAGAGGTGCCAGGGTAGGCAGAACGTATCTTTCCAAACCAGCTCACAGGGAAACTCACTGACAGATGCCTGCATATGTGTTGACTGCAGGTGTTTATCCATGTGGAGTGGGCGTGTACTTGTGTACACACCTCTATGCCAGTGTCTCTGTATGTGTAGAGTGTATGAGCATGTTGTTAGCAGAGGAAGCAGTGCTGTTCACAAGCTGTGCTGCCTCTTTGTGCTGTCACCATCCATGTAAGCTCTGTACCTACAGCTGGCTGACTTTGATTATCACCCAGCAAACTGATGGAAGTTAAAAGCTAAGAGGATGTGACCTTAAATGGTTAGCAACAACACAGCATGCTAAGTTTTTAGCTCATGAAGGATAAAGCATAACAGTTGTCTTAGGAAGCTAACATAAATAATGGCACTATGAGCCAAGGGGACAAAAAGGCAGTGAAAACGTTCTCCTAGTGCTTATAGATAGAGTAAAATTATTCATCAAAGCATTTTGCAAAGATGCATTAGGCTCAAGAAGCTGTTTTGGTTCTTACAGTCTGATGAACTAGATAATTAAAAATTTACCCTGACAGTGCCATTCAGAGCTGCTAATTATTTACTAATTTTTGCTTGACAGCGTGGTGCTGTATATTAGACCTAATTGACATTATATATTACTGTATATATTGGAAGTAGAAATAGACAATCAGCATATGCTGATATTTTCCTTTCGTTACAATGACAAAGGAAGAAAATATTCTGTTATTATACTGTCATCGCCATTCTTAGGAAGTATCCAGTATTTAATATTTTATATTGTTGTCTTAATTTACAAACATTCATTAATACTCCAAACATCCCAGTGCTGATTATTTTTCTTATTTTGCAATTAGAGAAATAGAAGGGAAAGGGGTTTTTTTGTCTTAAACATCAAAGTACTGAGTCTGCTGGTTTGTAGACTGGCTATTGACCCTTTTAGTCCCTCAGAGTTAAGTTTTCAGATGCCTTATACTCATTTTTGCCTCAGAAGTATCCATATATGACCTGTGCTTTATTTCCGCACTGGGAAAATGTATTCTTCCTATTAACTGTGATAAATCTGCCCTTTACTTCTCATGTTATTGATCAGGCAAACAACTTCTGTCTGGCTTTTTCATCTGCTTCTTGGCTCAGTTCTGCATCTGGTCACTACTGATATTTCTATGCTTACCCTGACTGTTTTCTCATCCTGCTCTGTCCTAAATGCTATGGAAATCATAAACTTTCTGGGGCAAAGACTCTTAGTTACATGTTGTTCCAGTGTGCAGGCAGTAAATATTTATTATTTCTAGAAGATACCATAATACATCTTATGGTAACTATTAGTAATAATCATTTAAAACAACCTCTACAAAATTAACTTTACAGCCATTGTTCAAATTTAGTCAAAGTCATCACCTAATGTTATTCCTTAATAATTCAGTAATTCTCTTCTTTCAGATTACTGGTTGTTTTGGTTTTTTTCAGAAGAACTCCTCCTTGAGGTAGCCTGCTTAAAACAGATGGAATGAAATTGTTCATGAAAAAGTTAATTGAGAGTGTTTTGTACTTAGAAGGTGGGGCTGCAAAATTAGAGATCTGGATCAGAAAGCCCCTTTGTTGTTCCTTCTAGTCTAATTCTACACTGCTGATAAATAGTGATATTTGGCTGTCTGTTCTCACCTTGAACATTCTATTTCCCTTAGTAACAATTTTATGGTCTGCCCACAGCATCTTGTTAAATTGCCTCTTCTCACTGGGTTGAGTTTTTATATAGATTTTCTCAAATGCAGTAACATGAAATACTAAAACAAAAAATAGCAGTAAATGGTTGAAAGAAAGAAATTTAAAGAAGTATATGGGAGATAGCTATCAGGAAAGCAGTCAAAAAATGCAAAGCAAAATAATATTGGAGCCAGGAGTCAAAGGAAACAAGAATATACTCTGAGTTCAATAAAAATAATAATAAAAAGATTACAATAGAATAAGAAAATTGATAGATTTCATAATCTTAACTAAAATTGAATTAGAAAAGGTGCTTTTATCCGATAATAATGTTTGTGTCCGTTTTGGTAAAGCATTCCACTGATTTTCTGTAAGGCAATGGTTAATTATCAAGGTACAATTAGCACTTAGTAGCAATGACAAGGAGAAATGTTCCCTGATAACTGTATAATCTGATGTATCTGGACAAAAAGCATCCTAGCATTTTAAAAGGAGAAGCAAGGAAACACTTTAAAATTACAAGCTCCAAAAAGGAAGCCTACAGAGGGTGGAAGCAGAGAGCCTGGGAGAAGTAGAAAGAAGTTGTCCAAGCAGCCAGGGATCAGGTTGGGAAGACCAAAGCCCTGATAGAATTAAATCTGGCCAGGGACATTAAGGGCAACAAGAAAAGCTTCTATACATACATCAGTGATAAAAGGAAGACTAGGGAAAATGTGAGTCCTCTCTGGAAGGAAATGGGAGACCTGGTAACCCAGGATATGGAGGAGGTTAAGGTACTCAACAATATTTTTACCTCAGTCTTCACCGGAAAGTGCTCCAGCCACACCGTCCAAGTTGCAGAAGGCAAAGGCAGGGACTGGGAGAATGAAGAACCTTCCACTGTAGAGGATCAGGTTCGAGACCATCTAAGGAACCTGAAGCTATGCAAGTCCATGGGACCTGATGAGATGCATCCACAGGTGGATGAAATGGCTAAGCCACTATCCATCATATTTGTGAAGTTGTGCCACTCTGGTGAAGTTCCCTCTGACTGGAAAAGGGGAAACATAAACCTCATTTTTAAAAAGGGAAAAAAGGAAGCACCAGGGAACTACAGGCCAGTCAGTCTCACCTCTGTGCCTGGCAACATCATGGAGTGGGTCCTCCTGGAAACTATTCTAGGGCACATGGAAAATAAGGAGGTGGTTGGTGACAGCCAACGTGGCTTCACTAAGGAAATTTGGTGGCCTTTACGACAGGGTTACAGCACTGGTGGATAAGGGAAGAGCAACTGACAGCATCTACCTGGACTTGTGTAAAGCATTTGACACTGTCCTGCATGACATCCTTGTCTAAATTGGAGAGACACGGATTTGATGGATGGACCACTCAGTGAATAAGGAATTGGCTGGATGGTTGCACTCAAAGAGTTGTGGTCAACGGCTCGATGTCCAGGTGCAGAGCAGTGATGAGTGGTTTCCTCAGGGGTCAGTGCTGGGGCTGGTGCTGTTTAACATTTTGTTGGTGACATGGACAGTGGGATTGAGTGCACCCTCAGCATATTTCCCGATGACACCAAGCTGTGTGGTGCGGTTGACACACTGGAGGGAAGGGATGTGCCATCCAGAGGGGCCTTGGGAGGCTTGAGAGGTGGGACTGTGCAAACCTCGTGAGGTGCAACAAGGCCAAGTGCAAGGTCCTGCACATGGGTCAGAGCAATCCCAAACACAAATACAGGCTGGGTGATGAGTGGATTGAGAGCAGCCCTGTGGAGAAGGACTTGGGAGTAGTAGTGGGTGGAAAACTGACTATGAGCCAGCAATGTGCGCTCGCAGCCCCGAAAGCCAACTGTATCCTGGGCCGCACCGAGAGAAGTGTGACCAGCAGGTCAAGGGAGGTGATTCTCCCCCTCTAGTCCACTCTCGTGAGACCCCACCTGGAGTACTGTGTTCAGCTCTGGGGTCCCGTGTAAGAAATACATGTGCCTCCTTGAGTGGGTCCAGAGGAGGGCCACAAAGATGGTCAGGGGGCTGGAGCACCTCCCTTATGAGGACAGGCTGAGAGAGTTGCAGTTGTTCAGCCTGGAAAAGAGAAGACTCCAGGGAGACCTTAGAGTAGCCTTCTGGTACTTAAAGGGATCTACAGGAAAGATGGGGAGGGACTCTTTGACAAGGATGAGGGGTAATGGTTTTAAACTGAAAGATAGTAGATTTAGATTTGCTATAAGGAAGAAATTATTTCCTGTGAGGGTGGTGAGACACTGGAACAGGTTGGCCAGAGAAGTTGTGGCTGCCCCCTCCCTGGAAGTGTTCAAGGCCAGGCTGGACGGGGCTTTGAGCAACCTGGTCTAGTGGAAGGTGTCCCTGCCCATGGCAGGGGAGTTGGAACTAGATGATCTTTAAGATCCCTTCCAACTCAAACCATTCTATGATTCTATGATCCTCAGTGAATTCTTGAAGGCAGAAAGGCAGTATCAGTCAATTCGAGAAGTTAAATGCAGAACATTATGGAAATACAATGAACAGGGAATCATGAAGTCATTGCTCAGTAATCCTGACACTGTGTTCAATATATTCAGGTGTATATTATTTACATAATCCTCACATGTGGAGAGGAACATCTTTTAATTTTCAAACAACCAAGATGAGATGAAACAGAACATGCCATGCATATTGCTGCTTTCCAGTAGTGCTGCTTCCTTGCTTTTGCTTTACACTTCTGGAAAAAGCTATGTAATAAAACTTTTAATACCCACTGTTGCAGCAGCTGTAAAATAACAGAGGCCTCCCAGACCTGCTACATGAGAACTCAGAAAGAGTTCCTTATCTAGTCAAGGAGAAGGATCTCCTGACTCACTTTATGGTATTATACAACCATGTACATGCTGGAGGTGGTCTACCTATTGAAAGCTAACTCACAAAGCATGTTGTGATGAACTTTTTGCTAGACAAAATAGTAAACTGAAATAAGATTTAGCAATTTAAAAATTCTTTTTGTCATATAAAACAAGAGGAAACAGGAGAATTGTGGTATCTCACAGTGACTATTGTCACTGATTTTTAATATTCATTGCACTGTTATATCGTTAATGGAAATATTCATAGAACAATGACAAAATATTCACTATAGTAGCAGAAAAATGTTTAAGGTTTTTTTCATACATCAAATATCTGAATATTGAATTAAATTAGTGCAGTTCACGGTAAGCTGATTAGAAAACAGTCAGAATGAAATTAGGTAAAATAATTCAGCTTAAATCAAAATAAGGTAATTTTTCAAAACCCTATTTGCAGGTTCCATTTTTCTGCAGAACTTCCATGAAAATAACTGCAGCCACTTCTTTAAAATCTTTTCTTTTAATCAATATTTTTTACAGCAGTTGAGATTAGGTTATTCATTGTAGTGACAACAATGTCGATGAACTCATTTGGCCTTAATGATTTGATTCTGGCAGCAGCTACTAATTCTGCTTGCTAGGAAACCTAAGGTTTTTGTAGGAAGGTTAAAGATAGAAGTGGTTCCTGGGATGGCTGACAGGGTGGATTAGTACTGCTGAGCCCTGTAGGAAAAGGTCACCACTGCAGTATGCAAGGGAGGATTGTCACTGAGGGAGGTGAAGTCATATCTAGCCTACAAAGAGAGGTTTGAACTTGCATAAACTAGTCATTGGCAGGTATAAGTAGGATTTGCTTATTGTTTCCTGCTTATCTTTGCCTACCAACACTGCTCCTGGCTTCTAATCACTGCTGCCAGGCAGCCGTCACATAGATGGGACTGTCAGCTGCTCTCCCTTCTTCCTGTTCCCAACATTATTTGTTTGTGACATTTCCAAACAGAAAATCTTGAGCAAGCACGGCACTGCTGGGTGAGCAAGGAAAAACAGAAGACCTTTATCTACTGACAGAGGTTTTTAAGCTACGGAAAGCTCCTTTAGGTTTTTATTTTATTTCTGAAGTTGCATACGGTATTCTGTGCTTATCTATATCTCACTGAGAATTCATGTTCAATCCTAATAACTTGCATTCCATTTAAATGGGAATAACTGAAGATCTCATTACTTAGGACTTTGAATGATTAATCATTGGTGTATAGGTTCTCTAAAGATTCATAGATTATTGTAGCATATAGTGGCTTCAGGAGACAATTTCAGTCAGTTGCACAAGGTAATACTGGCTATGAAACACGGCTTGCTAGAAAAATGATGGCTCAGCAGTTCACCCTGAAATGTCATGCCATTTCAAAGACTTATCTTTCACAGTGCTGCAGAACCTACATACACAGAAAGGATATTATATGTAAATGGGAGTGCATAATAAATTGACAAAGTTTGCAAAATGACATCTGAATTATAAGAAATAAGAAGTGATTGACAGGTTTCAATTTTTATTTAATGGTATGTGGGTTTACAAGCCTTGTCCACAGCAGCATGAAGGGTGCTATCTGAATTTGATGAGCTGATGGTCTGCTCTCACTTAAGACAACTAACTTTGTTTAATACTGCACTAGGTTCTTCCATCTGGGTTATGTTTTGTCCTATACCAGCTTCATGCTATGTTCTCTCTTCAGTACAGTATAGCTCTGTACAGTCCTGTTATACTGCAGTACATTGCAATGTAAAATAAAAATTTTCTTAACTGTTAGGAGGGCAATTGCAAATCACTATAGATGTTCCTTCCCAGTCCCAAAAACTAAGCTTCAGCATGGAGCGTGACCTGTTAAAAGAAATGTATTGCAAACTTCCACAGATTTTAATGACATTGCAGATAGATAGTATGCATATATACTATGCAAATGGTAACAGGAGTCCTCAAGGTTTGTACACAGCTCCTGAATCAATTTAACTATATAATCAGTTTAGGAACCAGCCTAGTCAAGCCAGACACCATTTGGGTGGATCCACATATATATATTTTGCTACAGAATTGTAGAGCTCAGTTCAGAAGAGAAGATCTAGTCTTGAAAAGGAAATTTAATGTTTTTACTTGTTGTTTGTCACCTAGTCTTTCTGCAAGGAGCACTTAGCACACGTTACAAAAGGCAGAGGAAGCCAAATGATTAGTCTGAAAAGCTGGGAGGCAGTGAATTTAGGTTTGAAACATGAATATTCATCAGATTTTTCTCCCCTAAAATAATCATCAAGCACAACCTTTCTTTCAGAAAAGCTGTCAAGTCTGACATAATGTGCATTGAGAACCTGACTTAGAAATGATTAACTCTGAAATGGAAGAATCTTTTCAAGCAGCATTAAACAAAGCATTTTAGCAGTTTCTCATTAAATTTTCTTCAGTATCTGTAAAGTTCATTGATTTCAAAGAAATAAAAAGCAGCAATGTGTAAAGATGGAGACTTAGTACTCAGGAGTGAACCAACTCCTCCGCCTTCAAACTTTAAAAATAAAAAGAGGCTAAAAAATGCATTTAACTAATGTAAAGGGGTGAATTAATCTGTCTCATATCTGGGAGTGCTTGATAGAAGCAAAGGATATAGGATGCCTTCCTGCTTTCCCTGCTCAGCTGTATTATTCACTATAATTTTAGGCAGACTGTCTCTCAACAGACTGAAGGGTGTGCAATAACTGGGAAAATCAGGCCATTTGATGATGTCCTTAACTGCTTAGGTGTCACATTTTTAGACATCTATGCTTGAGAATTTTAATCTCTATCCAAATCTTGCATGTCATAAAGAAAAATGACGCTACATAATATCATCAATTTTGGTATTCTGAATCACTCAGAAATAAGTGCCAAGAACCCTCTAAGTTTAATAACAAAGGAGATCTCTTTTCTCTAAGGGAAAGTCCTAGGAAAATGCTAATCCTAGGGTAAGGATGTCTAGGTATGATATATACCTTGGAACATAAAGGTGTTTTTTTATGTGTATTCCAATATAAAAAAGCATATTTGCATTATCCTTATGAATTCCTAGTTCCTTTAAAAAGACTAGCTAGGCGCAGGCATTTAATTGTGCACTGCTTTATGAAATATATTTCATTTTTGTCAGTTGTTTTTCAATTTCAAATTTATTTTGTCAAGTTGATTTATATCTTAGTTTGTTTCATTTCTTCCCCAAGAGACTTCTGCTTTTGTGAGTGTCCCAAGTAAGGGACTTTAAAAGAAATTACTTTCAGTAATAGAACTATAAATAAAATAGTATTTCCTTCAGATAAACTCTGGTAGAAGTTTGTGCATAATACAAAGCAAACAACCAAAAAGCCAGCCAAAAATCTGTTATAAAAACCTAAACTGAAGTACTTGATGAGATAAAATAATAATGAACAGGGAATCAAATATCAGTAGATGACAGATTTTTAATTTTTTTTTTTTTTTAACAAATATTCTGACTTCTACTAGCAGACAATTTTGATAGTGGAAAGGAAGAAAGATATAATGAGATGGACTCACATGCTGCACAGTCTAGGGGAGAGCCCTTAATGGCTTGTTTATTTTCCAGGGTTGCACACTCCAGCATTCCCAAGTGTAAACCATTGCATTTGACAGATTTGAGTATGACCAGGGACCTGAACCAGCAGCCTGTCATGTTCAACTATGCTGAATGTTTTCAATAGCAGTGTTACACCAAAAGAGTGGAGCCTGAGCAGCTCGTCAGTCTCAGGAGACTCCTAGACTTTGCCGTGTTACAGGCAGACCATGACTGACTCATAGGCATACCTTAATAAAAGGAGGGAGAAATCAAACTTTGAATGAAGGATAACAGAGAAAGCGTCTTTATTAAGCCAGTGAGTTAGCAAAAAGTGGAGGAAGGTCAGAGGTCCTCTGACTGTTCTACCTGGTTTTCTCCTCCTCTGGAAAAAGTAACAAAACATAGCAAGATGATTGAAGAATTGTGATACTGCTGCTCCTTTGCCTTTACAGTGACTGAAGCAATATAGTCAAGAAAAGGGAGCAGTATTTTTTGCAGGGGTTTCTTCTGCACTGCCGCAAGGGAAAGCAGTGATCTTAGTTTATTTCTTAGCAATTAAATACTTACATAAATGTTACTTCTCTCACAGTTGGTCCTATCTGTTATATTTTAGCACAATAGTCTTCATTGTTACTCAGTATAAGGTTAGCTATTCCTTTACTCCGATTGTAGTCCTTCAAAACCATTTTAGGACATTTTGTGGTTTATATTTATGCCAGTAATCCTGTACCTTTCCTGGGAATTTAAATTTGGGGAGGGAAGGTGGTGTTAGATATGGAAATGAAGATTTTTTATAAGGGAAAAAGCTGTAGATACTATAAACATTGGTTGGTTGTAGAACAGCTGTGATCAGTAGTAGTACATATTGTATATGTTGGGGATTTTAAGAGGTAAGTTTACACCAGAGTTTCCATCCTGTCCTAGCCTGTTCTCACTATGGCAATACCTCTGTCCTTTAATTTCCAGTGCTTCTGCTGATTTCATGTGGTCTGTCAGAGAGCAAAGATTATCTGAATTTTAGGTTAAATGGGAGAGAATAGGGCAGTTTCAGGTGAAAACTAAGTACACAAAGTACCTGGATAGTGTAAAGACAACATACTTTCTCTGCTAGAATTACATGTGAGGATTTTGGCTGCAGGCCTCGTGTCACTGTCTGTAGTACCCTTTGTCTCAGCTCTATAGGGTAGAGACGATGCAGCAGTTCATTTCTCCAAACTCTCTGCTCTGTGCTGTCTAGAGCTCTGACCTTTGTAGGTAACATGCATCCTTTTTCATGCAGGAATTGAGCTTGGTGTCCCTCTCTGCTGCAATCCATCATATTTCCACAGTCTCTTGCTGTCTGGTCTTTTGATGTCTTTCTTGCATCCTAATTCTTTCTGCATCATTGCAGATGAGTATTTTCCTTCTTAATTCTCCTAGTAGGTAGCAAAAAGGACTCTAGTCATTTCTGTTCTCATTCCAGCAGAACTGCAGGCTTCCTGCTTATCCATTATTTTTTTCTCTTTTTCACATGGAAAAACTGCATTGAAAAAACAGTGTGCATGCATTCTTTCTTTTTTTCCTGATAATTTTAGATTCACTTCCCCACTTTCATAGCTCAACTGGGGTTAGGTTTTTTTGGGTGGTAAAAATAAATAGCAAACTTATTTTTCGTACTACTAAAGTTAATTAAAAACTGACACAGTTGCAAGGACAAGTTGCACTTAAAATGTATCTTGCTTACAACTCCAATGTAATCATAATTTTGGAGAGATATTTAAACTGGCTCTGAGATGAGGTATCCTATGCAGCAAAATGAGCTGCCTGGAAGGACCCTGTGACCAGCAGGTAACTGTGTCTTCAGCAGGATGCAGTGGGCCTGTCACATATGTCCTAGCAGAAAGACAAGGTTCCTCAAGTGCCATATGTTCCTCCCCAACTATCTGTATCTGCTGCTACCGTTCCTCAAGCACACATGCACGGCTGTAGTGGGCTGGGAAGGACCAGCCAGAGGGCTTTTGTCATCATCATTCACCACTTCTTGTTCTTCCCATCACAAAATCCATTTTCTGCCCCTTGGTGCCAACCTCAGCATGCTCCCCAGTTGCCCCAAATCCCTGAGAAACAGCCAGAACCAAAGTCCTTAAACATTTGAGAGATCCTGACATGTTAGGGGAGTAAATCCATATGGGCAGTTAATTATGTGCCTACAGGGAGATCAGTCATTGTTTTTCTCCTACTGAAGATGCTTAGAGGCTGAAATGTGTCCCCTTTTTAAAGCCTGCAATCCAGACCATGCTGACAAGCTGTGTCAAGAGTGTCTTGAATCCATGAGCACCTTTTTTCACTTTCAGTCAATCTGGCAATAATAGTAATTTCGGTACTTTCATCCCTTGGAAAGAGAGAACTCATAGTGAGAGACATTAGTGCTGCCACCTTTCCAGCTGAAAGGGGTGCTTTTAATGTGCTGTTTCTCTGAACTTTGAGCTCAGAACAGCCAAGGGAAATATTCTGTTGCCCAGAGGAAGGACCACAACTTTCTAAAGACTTTGGATTCTTCTTTTTTGAAGAAAATTGTTTACAAAATAAAATGCAGCAATGCCTTCAGGAAACATCTGTCACTGTACTAGGAGGAATACCAAAAAGTTTAGGATGCATAAAAATTAGTTATTGTTGTTGGTTACGTATCTTTAGAGATTTGATCAAAATTTGCCATTTCTTTTTAAAGGCATTTCTCATATTTTGGCTCTTGTTTTGCATTAAATTATGAGTGAAATGTTTTTTAATTTCTCACAAGATAAATTGAAATATGTTTGATTTTAATAAAAGAAATTATCTTCTCAAAGTTTTGTTTGAACCATCCATTTTATGTTATCCTTTATTATTTTATTATCTATGCATTTTTTCATATGACTAGCACATGCTATAATGTTTCATTGAAGATGCTTCAGTTTAGAAAAAGGTAGTTTTGTTCAGTATTAAGTAGAGTTTTCCATAATGATTTGAAATAGCAGATAAATTGAACCATCTGAAAACTAAGATATAAAAAGAATATTTGCAGTGTTCTTACACCTGTTTTCTCAGTGCAAAAAAAAGTGTTATTTCTGATTTTAATATGACAATTTAAGTATAGATTGATTGAAATACATAAATTAGTTTCTAAGTTATTCAATTTTTTGAGCAAATTGTGACTTTTTTAAAGTATTGTTAGATGTTTCATTTTTCTATCAAAAATCAGTATATTGTCAAATATGTTTTGATTCAAAATTTCCAGCTAACTTTAAATCCACATAGCTCCAATATTTTGCCCTGTCATAGTCCAGAAACCTGAGCAATTTATGTGGCCTTCAAGTCACTCTCACAATTCTCTCTTCTCCAGATTCCTAAAAATTGGGTAAGGATTAGGCTGAAACTTAAGTAATAGTTCCATAATTGAGCTCCTACCCTCATTGACAAGATGATAAATACATGGCACAGGGACTCTTTAAGAGATTATGGGACCAACAAAGATTGAATACCACTGATATGTGGAATAGCAAATATATATATTTGGAGACTTCTGGTGATAGAATCAATCCCAGTTGTGATCTCTGAGCAGAATTAAAATACTATGACTCAGTGATTGCATGACCATGTGAAAAGCAGCAATGTAACATACGGTGCAAATGAATAACGTTTAGAATTGCTGCAACAGTCTGGCACAAGTCAGGATAAAAGATAATAAACTCTTCAAACAGCATTTATCTAACACTAACCAATGTCAATAATCTAAATGCCAAAATAGCTCTTTAATGCAGAACAAGAAAATCTTCAACATTTGGGGAACTGAAAAAAATATAAAATAAATGCTAGGATTACTAAACCTCTGCAAATAAATTTGATTCTGAAATCCATGTTTTCTAAACTCAGCAACCTGACCTTCATGGGGAAAAAGGTGAGAAGGAATTAAAAATCAGGAAAAAAACCTGCAAATCTCAAACCTGAATAAAAATGTTCCATGAATCTATTTATTAAAAAGATAATTAAAATATGCCTAAACTGGATGAACTTTTTTTTTTTTTTTTAAGCAGTCTGGTTTTGTGTACAGGATCATGTGTGTCTGATACATTTAATTCATATTGCACATTTCCTCTCAAAGAGACTTCTACTTTGCCTGTGTCTTCATGTGGCTGTGTATTTGCATGAGTTACAAACTATAATTTCTTGAGCATTTATGTTTTCTGCAAAGTTTGATTAAAATCAGCCAGTAGTTTTGCCCAGGCAGCAGTGATGAGCAAGGTCCTGAAAGCCAGATGTGCAGAGAGCATGACCATTGAAGCTTTCATTCTTTACTAAATCGTGCTAAAAACTGGGTCATGCAGAAGGAGGAGAAAGTCCCTTCCTACTTTCTGCTAAAACAGTAATCTGGGTCTTTACTCAGCAAAATCTGGAAAATGAGCAACGAATGTGAGTGACAGTCCTGGCAAACAAAACCAGAAGAAACACCTTTGTGTTCTGCTTAACTTGTCCTTTGTAAGGTTGTTGTTGTGATGCTGACTGCAAGCAAGTAAGCCTATTAGGCTGCAGATAATAGGCTTTCCCTGTTATCTGAAAATATTTGTGTGGATCAAGCTCTCAAAGAGTTTCAAGGGTGAAGATTGTTAGTAAGAAGCCCCTTAGGCATCAAACTAGCAGCTTTTCCCACAGTTGCAACTTGTTGCTAAATTCAGCAAACCAGCACCTTGTCTTGAGACCTGCAGGGAAAAATCTACATTGAACAAGGGTGTGCGGGAGGAAGCCTATTGCTTGCAGTTGCTTCCCAGATAAAATTCATCCCATGCTTCCAGAATGGCTGTGTTTCTGACTGTGCTCATGCATGGTGGGAGGCATCCCACTCCCAGGGTACTGTCCCCACTCCTTAGATGGATGGCAGTGCAGGGCCACAAGCTCTGGGACCACGTTATGCCAACAGGTAAGAAGGTTATCAGGGAGTGCTGCAGTGAAGTGATGAGAATTGGAGGTTGTCCCACAATAAGTTGTTACTTTCAGCTTACAGTTGCAAAGGAAGATTTTAAAAAAAACCAAACCAACCAACCAACCAAACAAACAAAAACCACAACAAAAAAACCAAACCAAACATGAAATTACAAATGAATTATAACAATTTTGGTTTAGTCTCTGCTTGCCACATCTCTTCATCATCAACAAAGGACAATGTGGGATAACAAGTGTGTCTCACAAGCCAAACCCAACTCCAAACCTTGCTTTACCAATGCAGCAGAGCTGCATAAAAATGCTGTTTTGAAGTATTGCTGTTTCATGGAGACTTATAGGATGAACATCGTGACCAGAATGAACAGAGATTTACTTCTCATCATTCTACTAACATAGTTATGTATGGTTTTTTCTTCAGATTGAGTTTAATCAGTTGCAAGCAGGAAAAATAAATCCCTGCTTCTGCACGTAAGCAAAAATAGGATAGATATATTTCTCAATATATATTCTCAAATACAAGTGAGAGACTACACAGCAGAGGAGGTTACCAGTAAATAGGACTTTGACATCAGGCAAATAATTACTGGGAAGAATTCCCCTCTGAACAATTATCAGGAAGATCTGTTTGGTTTCTTCATATGCTGTAAAGACAAGGTTGTGTAAAAAGCTTTGATTTTTCAGTATCTCCCTCCTTGCTGAAGTTGTGACTGGCGGTTTACAAATGTGAATGGCAAATTCTGCTTATCTCAGGGTATTTAACATGCTGGTTTCAATACGGTTTTCCTTCAAATACAAATGTGGATCCCGTGAGATGTTTCTTAATGCTTGTGGGATCTCATTTCTCTCTTCACTTTTGGGGATATGAATTGACCATACACAAAGTGAAGAATGACATTTTTACTTCTTAAAGTGATGAGGTAACAAGGAATAAAGTTTTGTATTGCTTTTGTATCTTCTGAAGAACTGTATAGGCACTGTAATTTGTTTATTTATGTCCATTCAAATGATGTTAATTAACTTGTCTGAATCTGCATTTGAAAAATTGAAACATCTCTTGGATCCAAACAGTGTATTAAAATCATAACAAACAGCAGCAGGAAGTTAATTCCATCAAAAGCTTTTCTCCCTTGGTTTGTTATGATGTTGTCAACAGTTCTTAGTGGAATTACTTCCTTACATCTTGCTTCAGCCCATATATTACTATTTTCCATAGATGTTTGAAATGTAATTAAAAATGGATGCTGTTTATCTGCCTCACGAAAAAAAAAAAAACAAACAAAAAAAACCCTCCTGCATTCCAAGAACAAAATATCTTTTCTAGTTGGATATTTGTTATTTTATTCAAGTAACACTTGCCTAAATTCCATTTTACAAAGTTCCTTCTTCTGATTGTTGATACATTCTGTTATGAATTTAGAGCTAGTTAATGACTTTCTGCTGTCCCTATCATGTCAGATTAAGCGTTGTATTCAGAAATAAATGGAAACCAGAAGGGATTCTGGCAAAGACTTATTCGGATCCTGAGGTGTGGGTATGCAGGTTTTGCAAGGTATGCATAATCATCACAAGAAATGTAAATCGTCCATCAATTCATTTTCTTTCCTGCAGGCTCTAAAACCAAATTATTTCCTAAAGCACTTATTAAATGCTTGGAAAAAGAAATACGGAAATACATTGACCTTGCAAAAATGCGTTTTGCTCTAATGGTGCTCTTGGGCTAGAAGTAATTTCTGTAGTAGGATATAATTTTCTAATTGGATCTTACAAAAAAATTTCAAAGGTGAAATAAAAAATCGTCCCAACGTGATACTGCATGAAAGCAGATGCATAAATGCATTGCTATTCTTTTTAATTATAAACAATTTTCCTTAGAATATGCTGAATGTATCCATTTTGAAATGTACATGGCATGATTTTCTATCCGTGACCTCAAAGTAATTCAGGATTAACACTTCAGTGGTTGCCTTGTTTGGGTATGACAGGTAATACATTACACTTGCTGAGGAAAAGGTGGTGAAGTATGAGTCCAACTGGCTATGTTTTTATTTAACTATGAGGATAGAATATCTATAATGAAATTTATAGCCCCTGCAAGTTTCTGGTTTGATTCAGAGACTGGGCTTTGGCTCTCACAGTCTGAGGATTGAAACAAAATATTGATTTTATGAACTCCATGTCATCTTGAATCTGTCTGTGAAGGGTCACTGTAGCTGTTTTATGAATAATGAGCAGCTGAGCTCACAGTAAAAGATTTAAAATGGATTAATTCATGATGAATTGAACTTTGAAGGAGAAAGTTTGCCAGCTGATATATTGACATGCTAGTGAGGAGTTGCTTTGAGTAAAACATTCCAATTATTTTCTTATCTTTTCTTCTTAATGAGCTAAGAGATCATTTCTGTTCTCAAAAGTCAATTAGGGGAGTAGCTATAAAGTCTTGTTAGGCTGAATCCTGCCTTACTCTCCTGGAACATGTCCTGAAATATGGGTGTCAGAGAGGATGGTTCATGGCAGCAGCCTGGACTGCATGTTAATATTCACTTTACTGGTGTGCTGTAGAGAAACCATGTCCACTCCACGGAGTGTATTGTGGAGGCTGATTTATGGATTGCATTCCCCATTTCATGGATTTTATGTGTGGGGGACTAGCTTAAGCACAGACTGATGATCAGTGAGTTCTATCTTCCTCTTGCAGGACTTAATTTGTATGAGTAGAGTAAGGAAACGTGTACTAAGTTCAGGCTTTCTACTGTGGACATCTAGTTGAAATCCTCTACTTTGCTCATATCTCTCCAGTCTTTCCTGCTTAACTTTTGGATGTACCTGCCTTTGTCTGATGACTACCTAGGGGATTAAATGCCAACCTTTGATTTTCTAACTCGCATTTAATATAGAGTTTTGCACATCACTGACACAGATTGTCTTACACTCCAGGTAGCTGCTTACTTCACAGGTGGCTAGATTTGGGGATTTTGCTTTTTTAGGGCACTGTTGGCTAATTTAAATAACTGTCCAGTATAACTGAGGGTGTCCCAGTCCTAGTCACTGCAGTAGACTAGTGTACTAGCATCTTATTTGGCAAACATGGAAGTAAGCTATACTAATCAAAGCAATTGTTTGTGTTTCTCATACCTCTACTGTTTCTATGAACAATTGTGTAGAGACATCCAGAGGCTCTAAGAGAGGGACATGGAGACTTGCATCATCTGAGGATT
The DNA here is from genome assembly GCF_047716275.1 of Strix uralensis. Lineage (NCBI taxonomy): Eukaryota > Metazoa > Chordata > Aves > Strigiformes > Strigidae > Strix > Strix uralensis. Next base: position 44,267,090 of record NC_133976.1, read on the forward strand.
AATTAACATAAAACAGACAGCTGTGTGCAGCCAGAGGAAGGGCTCATTGATCATTTTTGATCTGCTCTTAGTCTGGATTTGTAGATCCTCAAACACACACTCGTGAGTTAAGTTTCTGTTTAGCCCCAAATGTTACTCTTTCATCATGATCTCAGTTATCTTATTTGTCCTTTAAGACCATTCCCTCCAACAGCAGAAATACACATGGGCAGTGCCCTGTATGTACCCCTTATGATAATGAACAATTTAGAAGTGTTTGAAAGTGTTTTCACATTTTGAAAGCTCAGAGTTGCTATAAAAAGTATGTAAAGGTTGCTTTGCTAAATGTGTTTGTTCAGATTCCCTGAATCCCAAATCCATACACAAATCCCTGAAGGTGTGCGAGTTCAACTGGCATTAGCAAGAATATGACTAAGGATTTCTCATTCCTAAGCAAGACATGGTCAAGACAAGGATCATAGGTCTACTACACTGGTCTAAAGCCCTTCATGTGCAGTGTAAATCATGTGACAAATAAAGTGCTATTTTTCATTCAGAGTTACAAATCTACCTAGATAGAACAGTTATTCTGATTAAATTAATTCTTTAAGGGGAAAGGTTTTGGGCTTGTTCTCTAGAGCTGTATTCTACAAGCTGTAGTTCCTGCTTTTGCTTGCAAAAATGAGTAATGAACCAAAGAAAAAAAATGTCAGCAACTTGTCGTAATATGCCAAGGGCTGGTTGCATTGAAGGAACCATACCTTTCCAGCAGACTCGATAGCACATTGATTGAAGTCTTGCTTCCATCATATGTCTGATGATCTGCTTGTGAAAAGCTTTTCATTTGCATACTTAGGCCACTTTGGCTGGAGGTGCTCTTAAAAATTAATGAAGTACACCAGTGTTGAAACAAATTCCAAGCATTGACCCAGCTTATCAGTATGGTGGACTTCACTAAACTGACAAGTTTAAGGGCTTGTAGGAAAATGCTGAAAATAGAAACAGGAAGGATGGAGGGAACAATCATTGTGGTTGGGTGCTCCACTGTGTCTTGTCTGCAATTAGAGACTGCCTTGATTTTCTGAAACAAGTACCATGAAAGGAAAATATTTTAGGTATCCGTGGAGCTAACACAGGTTGTTAGTACCACTTCTTGTCATGTACCTTCGGGATTCATTGTCCTCCCAATTCAGTGCATTCTGTATTTTCAGCCATCGTGCAAAACATCTAGAAAAATTTGTTGCATATTTCTGCAGGTCTTCATTATATAGGTATGATCAAGTACTATCTGGCTTGTTTCATTGCATCTTTACCCTAGAGCTGTTGCTTGCCCACCTGCTGTGTGAAATAATGTCTTATCCCATATAAAATATTCCTCATTTGGTTCATAGACTTCAGTGTGTGAACTCAGAATTGGATTATATTCAAGTGAAGAAAACCAAATACTTGTGGAAAGCAAACACAAAAGTGTCATGAGCACAGCTGAGTGCAATTTATCTTTCCATTTGAGGGAATACTTGTGGGAATACATTTATAATCTTTGTTCAGCTCTACATATTAATGTTAAGCACCAGGTCTTTTGACTTCAGACACCTTGCTATTTCTAGAACAACTATGCGGTGGAAAGGTCAATGAGAGGATTATGATGGAGAGATCTTTTCAGTACTAATGTACACTAATGAAAGCAAGACAAAGAATGGCAGTGGAGACTAACCAATTGTGTAGATAGCAAGTTGTGGATTTCTCAACTTCATAGAGTATTTGATACAATCAAGGAGTTGGAACATTGCTTGAAGCATTTGGAGCAATTTGTGGAGCGTTGGGATTTGTACAATATTCATAGCCACCTATGGCAATTAGAGACAATGTGGAAGTCTTCTTCAGCAGAAGTGTTATTTCTTGCTTCAATATGGGCAAGAACTGTTCATATTTGAAAGATACAGGCTACAATTAGGGTATGAGTTTTAGCTAGTGCAAATAATCTCATAGGCACACCTAGTGCATCAAAGAAAAACACAGATCTAAGCAGAAATATTATTGTTAATGTTACTGCGAAGAGCCTGGGCAAACTCAAAAGCATGAGGTATGTTTCTGAATGAAGGTTGTAGCATAGTGGCCATAAATCTAACCAGGGGATGGGAAGGAAGCCATCCCTTGATGCCTATCACATGGTTGGGCATACTTTTTCTAGCTCCCAAGGCGAAGGAGCATTCCTACTTCAGTACAGCTTCCCTGTTTAGATTCAGCCCTGTGTATGACTGAAGTGGTGGAATAATTATCAGAATTATAAAGTTGATAAAGCTGAATGTTACTCATGCTGTGTGAAAAGAACTTAATGAGGTTGTAAAAGCACCCAGAAGTAACAAAATGGTTGCCCATGTATCCTTAATTCAGATTTCTTGTGCACATACATTTTCAGGAAACCACGGTTTGGTCAACAGCATCCCCCAATCTCTAGAGTCCTTTTATATAATGTGTAGATTGAGGGTGTTCAGTTTTAAAGCATTTATTTGACATTTTGTACATTCCTTGTTATTTATCATGTAAGGCCCCCTATTTTATTTATCATATGTCATTTGAACATTTTTCTAAAGAAAAAGGGGCTCTTTTAAGGTGCTTTTAGTGTAGTATCTGAGTATCAACAGTTATCAGAGACAGTGTTTTCAAACTCATTTGTGCATGTATTGTGTCCATTTTACAGATGGAAAGCTGAGGTATAGCAATAGTAAGGCCAAAAATAGCTGCTGGTTTTTAACATGCAGTCTGAGTTGCTGGGAACCTAAATTTTAAGATACCCCCTGCAGCAAACTATAGGTTCAAAGCACACATTTGCATGCATTACATCTTTGCAAGTCAGATGCTAAGCTCTACAGAAAATTAGAAGCTCTTTATTGGTATCTGGCTTATTAAAAATGTTGATTAAAGCAGTCACCTAATATCTTGCAGGTTGCAAGGAATCTGGTACTCCAGGGGCTTCAATCGTGCTTCATATAGTCCCTTTTGTTACAGAAGTCCTTCAAGTTCTCTGAAAAATGACAGAAGTCAGCTTGCTTTAATGCAAAATACAGATTCATCCCTAGAGCAGACCTCTTATAAGCACTAAATTAATGAAGCATTTCTAGAGAAAAAATAGTATGGGGCTATGTTATCAAAAACTGTGTTGTTACATACATTCACAATGAGAATAGTGACTGCTGGGCTGTTTACTTGCTCTCCGTTTGCTGATTTAAACACAGAACTAGGCAACACATAGCAGGCTGAGCTGAGCTGCTTGGGTAGGCAGGAACCTTTGGCCTGAAAAAAATTTCTGTCAGGCATATGCAAACAGTGATTTTGAAGAGATTTGTAAATTTTCCAGATTTGAGAGGATTTCTCTTACAAACAGCAAAATGCATATCCTTAATATAAATATTATGGCTTGCTGAATTTCAAAGTTCTTCACCAGTTCCTCTTGGGATCCAGGGGTTTCTCAAAGAAAAAGTTCACTCAGTCTCCCAGATAGCTGAACTGCATTTGCTGTCATTTTCTTTTAAAGAAATTGACCTAAGGCTGACACCCAACAAGAAAAAAAAAACAAAAAAACAAACAAAAAAAACCAACCAAACAAACAAAAAAACCCAAAAAAACCCCCAACCAACAGATTTTTGCCAGTTCTAAATATTTTTTGTTTATATTTATTGTGGTTTTAAAAAGCAAAGTGGTGTCAGGCATTAATAAGCAACAGTACTAACCTGACCTGTCATAAACTGTGTAGAATGCATGAGAAAGAGAGAAGTAAATGAAAGATGAAATGAAAATGAAAAATTAATCTTAGCCAGTGTATTAAAAGCCTGCATTAAGTTCCTTAGGTAGTTTGACAATGAAGATTGTTTTGATGAGGGGTAGGAGGAACAAGAACAAAAATTAAAGTGAGAATTTGCTGCAGACTCCCAAGAATGGGTTTTCAATCTCAAGGTGATGCACATCTAATTTTACCAGATTGTCATACATTTGCTTGTTTAAATGAGAAATTACTATGAATCATCAAGAATCTTTTCCAGGCATCTTCATTATCCAAAAGTTATATTAACTCATCTGATAGCAACTATACTATGTAGACATGGAGAAAGAGGACTGAAAAATTAGAAATAGTAAGTACTGAAAGATAAAAGATTTAGTTGCATGAACAAGTTAAAATAACTCTGGACAATGCACTAAAATAAGCACAGAACAATGACCTTCACTGCCAAAAGGGTGGCTGCTACAGTCTGTTTTGCTGGATTTTTCCCTTTTTACTACGTATTTTCAAAAGTTTGGTACAAAACATTGTTTCGAGTAAGAATCAGTTTCTGTAATATTCCTTAGAAAAATGCCATACAGGAAAGAAAGGTTTTGGATATTTTTGTTTTTACAGTCATACTGAATACTAGCAGAAATTTGGGGGTATGAAAGCCCCCAAATTTAGAAGACATTTTGAGCACCTATCATAAGCGAAAAAAAATCCAGACAAATATAGTGATGACTCTGAAAGGTCAGTAGTGGAGGTGTCAAAATAATCTTCCAAGATACATTTTACAAGATGGCCACAAGTGTTCCCAGAAGCCACTAATAATCCACTGGTGAGTGAGGTGTGATGAGTGGTGAAACACCACAGAGAAGCCATAAGGGAAAGGAAACATGATCATAGTCATTTTTGCCTGAAAACTTCAGCTGTAGAGAACATGTTTATATTTTGTGAATCGGCTGAACTATTTCAGAATTTGGAAAATGTGAATCTTCTTACAGAGAAAAATGAGCATGAAATGAAGTACCAAAAATTAAAATAGAACAAAATAACAAAGAAACATGGAGAAACAATTAAACGTTGATCTTCATCCCTAGGGTCTTAGAGTAGACTCAGAGAACTGATGGTCAGGTATTAATTGACATGAATGTCATACATTAAAAGTTCATGTTTGTGAAAGTACCCAATATATCTCATTTTGCATCTGGCTTATGATTTTTTCCCTTTTTTAAAGTACCTTTTAATGAGGGCATATTGTCTCTTCTAAAACCTAACCACATTTAATATTATTTATGTTTTTATCCATCTTTAAGGTTCTCAGTCTAAATAGTGTTATACAAGGTATATTCCCATGTGGTACATAGTATTTGAATAATGGCTTTTAGCATCAATGAAATTCCGTATCACATTAGACAGTGAAAAATACAGAAAGTATAAATGACTAGTGCTTCAGAGATGGTTCTTAGATGAATGTGGGCAGCCTATAAGTTATTATATTATAATTGCTGAGATATGAAATTTTATTATTAAATCACTCGTGTATATTACCTGGAAATGTAGCAGAGGACATATTTATTTGTAGACATTGTACTCAACAGTGGAAAGTGCAGAATGGTAATAAACTCTTGCCCTCTGAAATATGTTTATCTTGTCACTGAGCTGGCTTACTAATGTGATTTTCTACCTTTTGCAAAATGAAGGTAATGCTTGCTGCAGTTGCGATGATACAAGACTAGTGCACTGAACTTTCTGGCGCATCAGCACACATTTTATACTATGCAGTTCACTGTCACTGCTGTTATAACTTTCTAAAGCCTTCCATGAAGAAGTGGACAAGTGAATTTAACCTTTCAAAAAACTACATGTAAAATAAAGATTCACAGATATTTTCCTTGTTTGCTCTGAATGACTAGTAGCAAGAGTACTGAGCTTTAACTTCACTGTAGGATTGAAATTTAGATTTTTTGTAAAAGACGGTTCATGACATAGGCTACAGCAAAACAAAGATATTATGTACTCTCTTGTGTTTTGAGCTTTATCAGCACGCATAAACATGTCACCTAGTTTTGTCTCTCCAGAAGTTATGTATTTAGAACAGCCTTCATTAACCCTCTCCTCTCTAGAAGAGGGAAAGACAGAAAGAGGCACCTTCAGTGGACAGTTCAACCCACAAACCTGAGACATTTTAAGATTAATTACCTCCTAGAGAAGCCTGCTTCTTTGTACTGGTTAGAGAGGGCACTTGGGTAGATAGCTTAAATGACATACCTAACTTTTATATAGCTAAAACTATAGGAGATGAATCCCACTGCAAGTGATAAGGTGAATATTTTTCAAACTCTGCATCACGGGAATAATCCAAAACAGGTAGAGATGCAGAAAAACAGAGTATACTGCTGTATATGGCAATAAGCTAAGAGTCATAATGTAACACCACACAGAAGCAATTGTGTAGACAAAGGTCTGAGAAACACAGATCAACCTCTCTTCCATGCAAAAGCAGGTAAATGACATTTCTATAAGAATAGCCTTTCTCTCATTTGCATTCTCTGTCTCAGTCTCCCAAAACAGAAGAGTTGACAGCCTGTGTTTCTTGAGAGATGTATAACGTGTTCTCTGTCAACTCGGGTGACTGTATTGTCAGGGAATCCTGTTTTGATGACATTGCAGCCACAAAAAAAGGCCAAAGACAAGAAAATAAAACTTCTGGAAATACTGGCTTTCTGCTGACAGTTGATGAGACTGCAGAAGAGATAATCCTTTTATCTTTCTGTAGCCTGGAAATCCATCAGGTGTTCTTCAAGCTATTAATAATGCTTTGGCTAGCAATACCAGGTAGGTTTAATGGATTTCCCTGACAGTGTACTGAATGTGATTGCAATGAAGCATGAAACAACCTGTTTTAATGACTTACACTAGTGCTTGCTTAGACCTGATGTTCACTTTTAAAAATGCACCTGGGTCTTTCATTAATGAAACAAGCAACTACTTGACAGTGTGTGAATAATTGATTAAAATGTCTGAAAACTCATATTCATTGTACATTAGGAAATATTACTGAAAATTTTCTGGTAAACTTCTTGAAGAATAAGTAATCGCATCTATTGATTTTGAGATGCTTTCTGCCTATTGACACTCAGTATGTAAAGTATATGTGCTCCTTTCTCTACAGCTGGGATGACAGCAGCTCAGTTAGTAGTGGCCTCAGTGACACTCTTGACAACCTCAGCACGGATGATTTGAATACCACCTCATCTGTCAGCTCTTATTCCAATATAACTGCCTCTTCAAGGAAGAACACTCATGCCCAGGTGTGTACCTTTTCACTGCCATTTCTTGCAACACCTCACAAGTGTGCAGGAGAACAAAGAAAAATGTTTAGTATCAACGAATATAAAAATATTCATATTTTACAAACTCCTCCATCACACTTCTGTGTAAAAAGCCCATGGACACCACTGACCCAACCCTGACCTGTGAACTGATGTCTCAGATGCCCTGCTCCCAGGCCACATCCCACTGCTGAAGGTGCCAGCTGATGAGACCCTGCTCTGCCCACCTGGGGGAGCACCCACTGGTCCCAGCCCCAGGAAGCCCCCAGCCCCTGCTGCACCCTAACATAAAAGACCACAGTATGACTGAATCTGTGATGGGTGGATTTCTACTCACTCCATTCCATTTGGAATATCTCTTTCAACAGATAGCACAATTTAAAATAAGATAGTTTTTGTCTTTCGTGAGCTGACACGTATCAGGGAAGAGATACGTAGGCTGTGCTGTCCTTTACCTGTTCTCTCCACTGGGAGAAAGAGGCTGAAGGAAGGAGCCCACATGTGGCAGAGCTTCTCTTCTCCCCAGTTAGGTCCAGGAATGAAAGTATCCAATGGGCCCACAAGCTGACAAGGCATAGTGTCAAAATAGAGTTCAGAGCAGCATACAGTCACAAGCTATATACATAACATATATATATATATAAAGCCCTTGTGCCAGGTATCCCAGTATTTCTTCCCAGCTCCCCTCAAAATTGCAAGTGATGAAAAAGACAATACAGAATACTTGCGGGACTCAGTCCCCCCCCAGAAAAGAAAGAAAAACAGAAGAGTTAGTCCCAATAGAAAAGTATTCTCTGCCATGTCATCTGCTGTTTACAAGCAGGGAACTTCAAGACTGAACACTCAGCATAAGGGAAGAGTTGTTGCCTCCGGTGATTTGATGTCAAGTATTCAGGACAGAAGACTAACACTCCCAATTCCTTTTAGACTCCTGCAGGCAGCCAGTGCCTGTAATTGTGAGATCTGTTTTGTAGATATATATTGTGGCAGACTTTGTCAACAGGAGAAAAACACATATTTGTCATTTCCTTCAGACAATAGGGAAATAAAGTTGCTTTGGGAATGAAGATTAATCTACAGCAGGATAGATTTCAGACTGGCGACATACACATGCAGAGATACTCACACAGATGCCAGCATTCTTGAGCCCTTACCCTTGCCTTTCCCACCTCATCAGGATCTCCCATGGTTGCTAACTGGAGATCAGCTTCTCCCCTTTCACATCCACAGTGATGGCCAGCTAGTCCTGGCTTACTTGTTCCACTGCATCATCATCATCATGACTGGGAAATCTCAGGCTGACTGTTTAACTCTTTGTGGCTTTTTCATTCAAGTGATCTCATGTTCTAGCTGCTCAGCCAGATACTATTTGGAATTTGCTCAGTGATAGACAGAGATGCAGCACATGTTCAAATGTTGCTTTCCTGCCAGAGTTGCTTTATGTTATGAAGGCTAGGAACCTTTATCAGGTCTGCCTTTACCAAGCAGATTGATCAGAACACACTGTACTCCATACTAGCCTACAATCTCAGTCAGAAGCTGAGATGAGCAGAATACATAATTTGCAAGCGGTTCTCCAGGTGTAAGACATACTCGTGCAACACAGAGATCCTTTTTGCAATCTTTTTAAGTGATGAGAACAGTGCAAGCTGCCTATGGCCTGATGAAGAAATTGCATATTTTGTTGTTGTTTTCTTATTAAAAGAGGATTAACATTGCTTATCAGATCCCATAGTGGTGAAGAGAGGCTTTTAGAAAGTATTATACTTGTCATTTCTTGGAAATGATGCAGTTTGCTTTAAAAATGTATAGCTATGTGTTTATGACCATTCTTTTATGAGAAAATTCTGGGAGCATTGCACATGTTGTAACAATAACAATAATGAAAACTCTCTTCTGAAGGACCCTGCAATATGTGTGTAGATGTTTGCTTGGGCTCTTTTCCCATCAATCCTTACCCAAAATCTGTGCTAGCATTTCCAAAGCATATATGAAATTACAGAAGTGCAGAGAGCTTTTGCATTTTGTATGCCTCAAATGACAAATATGTAAACAGCAACTGATTATTCTGTTGGTCATCTAATCAGTATTAATCCTACTTAGGACAGCAGTGCCTAGGAAACAGCCACAGACGGATCTCTGTGGAGAAGGAGTTGTGGCAACACAATAATAAATAGCCCTCCCCTGAATGCAACCCAGTTTGCAGTCCCACTTAGGTTGGCTGTATGAGGATAAGGCTGTGGTGATACCTGAGAGCAGCACCACTTTTTTTCTGTTAAAGGGGCAGAGGTAAGCAGGACTGGTGAGATGATGATGTGCAAATAAGGCTTGAGGCTGAGGCCAGGAGCCTGCAGGAGAACACAGGAGGAAGGGTTACAGTGAAGAGCCTGTCAGCACAAAGAATGCAAGTCTTGTCAAACACAGAGGGTAGAGTCAGTCTCTCCAGCATTTCTATTTAAGCCACTTTCACAGCTTCTACACTGTCTGTCTTGTTGGGCTGCTCCTTGCAGCACACCCTTACTAGCACACCCCAGGGAAAGCAGATGCCATAGGGGTGCTAGGTCCTCACTGGGGCATCTTCCACATGGGTATGAGTTGCAGAGCAAGTGTGACCCCAGCTGCTTACCTTGACCCTGCTGGTGGATAGTACTTGTGTAAGCCTCTTTTCTAGCTGCTCTGCTAGCTGATATAGCTAGAGTGAGTCGCTTGTTGGAAACAATTAATTTCAGTGGAGACAAACCAGTAGAAAAGCCATCAGCTGTGGCACTGATAATTTTGCTAAAGATGTTATCCTTGCTCACGGGTGGCACGACATACTCAGTGCTGCTGGAGCAATATTCCTAATTAGGTCAGTGGAAGGCTTGGGTAGGAAAAGGCAAGAAACCAGACTGGGGTGATTTTAGTAGTATATTTAGGAATTCCCTCATTCAAGCTTTTAGTAAAACCTCTCAGCACAGTGATTCATTTGTGAAATTCGGATGGAGCTGAGGAACAACAGAGTATCACCACTGATTATTAGAATAAATTATATTTCATTTCATTATGGTTTATCTATGAAGGAAAGAATTGAAATAAAAGAAAAAAGAAAAATGTCTTCCCCAAATGCGAATGTTCTTAAACTTTTGAAATCAAGATATTAATGTTTTAGAAGGGACGATTCCATGGCCCTTGCTACATATAAGTCAGTATGCTTATTCTCCTCCCCTCCTGTGATTTAAGAAATCAGCAAATTTTGAAGATGTTGAGACTGACCATTTCTCATGCAAATCTCTTGTAGCTGAAGACAGACTCAGAGAAGCGCTCAGTTACAGACAGCGAAACTTGGGGCAGCACTGAAGAACTGAAGAAACCAGAGGAAGATTTTGACAGCAGTGTAGACAGCAGTGGCAAGTGGAAAGGCCTTCCCTCAGGGCTGTCTGAAGAGTCCGAGAAAGGGGGGCAGAAAGCATCTCTCTCTGTTTCACAGACGGGATCCTGGAGGAGAGGCATGACTGCACAAGTAGGAACAACTCAGTCCAGGCACAAAGCAGGAACAAGTACGCTCAAGACCCCAGGTAGGAAACTTCTGTAATTCAGGTTACAGCATTGCAAATTAAGGCTTTATACTTAGAATTCATCTATAAACAGTAAGGAATCCTTAGTGGGCTAAAAATAATGGATATTATAAATGTGTGACAGACATTAGGAACTGTAAACATATTGGTAGTTCTCATAAATGACTGCAAGTCAAGACTGTAATAATATACTAACTTGTTCATCTCTGTAACTTAGTTTGCTTCACTGCACACTCATAATTTATTAATCGCTCATAAATGTATCAAGAACAAAAAACTGTGATTGCATTTTGTTTTACTATAATTTGACTATGTCAACTTCTATTAAGGAATTCTAAAAAGCATTTTTGGAGTCATCTATGACTTATCTTTGTTCTCTAGAAAATCTGTGCCTTTGATAATTGTACATTTGCATAGAAATGGCCAAAGATTAGAAACTGAGATAAAAAAAATTAGCATTCAAGTGAGAGGACTCAAAATTAGTGCTTCTGAACTAAAGCTGGATTATCACATTCCAGATACTGTGGGTATTCTATAGAACACTGTTAAGAGATAAAAAATTGTAAAAAAATACATTTTTACAGACTCTTTTCAGTGCTACATGACTTCTTACCTAATTTTGAAGGGCCTCTCGGGAGTAGTAAGAGCTTCAGCAATCTAGTTTTGGAGCAAAAAATCCAAACTTAGTGGAAGACATCATTATTAAGACCATCCAATCCATCATTTTACTAGGAAAATATTGATTCTTTGTAGGACATTTTCTAGACCTTTGTCATGTCTTAAGAAAATACTGCATGGGCATGCTTTAACTCCCAGTTGTAAAGGCAAAGATCTCCTCAGAATAACTTCAAATCCTTTGTGAGCCTCTTTTGTTTCTTTGCAATTTGGAACTGCTAAACATTGGTCAGCCTCTGGTCTATAAGATTCCCGAGGAGCATTGCCATGGTTAGTGGTCACATGGATGCAGAAATGATACCCCTGTAATACCAACTAAAAGAGTTACTAAAAGGTTTATTGCATGCCACGCTGTTTCTCAGATATGTTTTGCTGAAGATGAACAGGCAGCCACTGCGCAACACAGAACTGAGGTCTTAATTTTTTAGGCATATACTAATAGTCTGTGTGTTTGCCATGTAAGAGTCTGATCCATATCTTGACGTGTGCTTGTGTTTACATAACTATTTTGCTGATTAAGGATGCCAACTAAACTCGGACACCAGAGTGAAAAGAGTAGGTGTATTTTACTGGTGATAACTAAATAATGTAACAGAGTAATACAGAAAACATGCAGTAAGAAAAGACTGAATAATGCACTTAAAGCAAACAAATAGGAAAATACAGGGTAATGCATCAAATCATTACTACGTGAGAGAGAGAATAGTGATTAAGAAAGATACATCACCACTTGCATACGTTACCATCAGCCAGATCCGCAGTCGCTGGGGAGCCCCGGTTACAGCGAGGATTTGGAGAGCCTGTCCCGGCAAGTGGGAAATCCTACGTGGTGCGTCCATCCGTAGGTGAGGCATCCGAAGTCGCTGTGAGCGGGTCCAGCCTTATATACTAAAAATCAGCAAGCTAGAATAACTTGCACCTTTGTTTTGAGAGGAAACATCTGGTTTCATCCTCCTGTTGGATTCCACCCAAAGCCTGGCCAGTGCTCAGGGGGGAGAACCAGGGGGGTTTCTAACAAGGCTGAACACTTGGGTTCTCAGCCTTGAACAAGGCTGAGCAAGGAAAGTTGGATACATTCTCTCAGCATTTCATCCTCACTAGTGATTATATTCTGTCTAAGCTGCATCTTTTACTAGTGAGCTTACATACTTCATTAATGATTACATATTAAGTTAGCAGCTTCGGCTCGGGGCCTGTTGTTCAGGCTGCAGTATTTCAGTGCTTTAGCACTTTTTACATCAGCATAAGTGGGTTGTTATAACTTAGTACAATACCTACTAGCACAATGGTTATCAGTTATAAAATATACAGGATTCATCTACAGGTCAACTCTGGCTTGGGCCTGTTGTCCAGGCCTTAGCACTTCAATAACATAAAATGTGCACTGGATGAAAACATGAGTGGATTTAGTTCTGACTTGTAGGTGTTGCTCTTTATTACAGTTAAGTTCCTTAAAAAAATTAGGCCACCCACCTCCAAAACTTCCATAATCACTTGAAGAGTGAATTCAAAACTTTGCTGTGCTGAATATTTGTTCCTTATTAGGAGCAAAGAATAGATGCTTAAAGAGAAATTAAAATAGAAGAGAAATGGCATTTTTTGTCTGTTTGTAAAATAGGAATAGGGTATCTTCTTTTAAGATAGAAGAGAATATCTTATTTAAACTTTCCTGAATGTCACAATAACATTATGTAGAAATATATGGTAAATAGGTATGTGTCTGTGCAGTGCTGAAGACAGCCTCTCATAAAATCAAAATCTTGAAAAGATATCAAGGATGTGGCAAAGACTATTAACTCATGTAATTGATATTGTTATAGATCAAGAAGTTTCATACCATGATAACATAATCACTCCCTGATAATTTTGTATAACTAAACCAGAACAAGCTTAGTTATAAGCTAAAAAATGTAATCCATAAAAACCAAAGAACTCAGTAAGTACCACTATTTCTACATGCCTAATTAATGTCATACTTCTGGAAATGTTAATTACATGTCATGTTTTATTTTCAATATTATTTCTTACACATAGAAATAGCATTAACGGGGGAAAAAAAGCCAAATAAAATTCCGTATGTTTCATTCAGAATAATTTTCTACATCTATGTTCTCCACCTGTATATGAAAGGGGAGGTTCTAAGGGAATTTCAAGCTTTTGATACTTAATGCTTACCTGTAATGTATTGTACCTGCTACTGACTGCTGATGGGGGACTAAAGACCAAATTGGTCTGTTTTCTCAGGGTAATTTTTCTATTTGTGTATTTTTTCATTTGAAATTGTAACGATATAGTGTTAAAATTAGATATTGAGACATTACAGCTTAAACACAAGTGACCTTTTCAACTCTACTTTTATTTAGGAAAAACAGATGATGCAAAAGCTTCAGAAAAAGTGAAAACTCCCCTGAAAGGAGCCTCCATTCAGCGGTCTCCATCGGATGCAGGAAAAAGCAGCGGTGATGAAGGAAAAAAGCCTCCCTCTGGCATTGGTAGATCAACTGCTACGGGGTCCTTTGGATTCAAGAAGTCTGGGATGGGATCTTCTACCATAATCACCACAAGTGGAGCAACCATCACAAGCGGATCCGCGACTCTAGGAAAAATGCCAAAATCTTCAGCCATTGGCGGGAAGTCCAGTGCAGGACGGAAAACAAGCTTAGATGGTTCCCAGAACCAGGATGATGGTGTCCTGCATGTGAACTCGAAGACAACCCTGCAGTATCGAAGTTTGCCTCGCCCATCAAAATCCAGCGGCAGCGGGATCCCCGGCAGAGGTGGCCACCGCTCCAGCACCAGCAGCATCGACTCAAACGTCAGCAGCAAGTCTGCAGGTGCTGCTGCCACCAAACTGCGAGAGCCAAGCAAGATTGGGTCTGGGCGGTCCAGCCCTGTCACCATCAACCAGACGGACAAGGAAAAAGAGAAAGTGGCCGTGTCTGACTCTGAGAGCGTCTCGCTGTCCAGTTCCCCCAAATCCAGCCCAACTTCAGCAAGCGCCTCTGGCACACCTGGACTTAGGCAGCCGGGATCCAAATACCCAGATATCGCTTCCCCCACCTTTCGAAGGTTAGTGCTGTTCTATGAATTCCTGAAGTTGCAGTATATAAAGCAGGGATTTTCAATGTGTTGAAGTACTGGTCAAAAAACCTTTTCAGGGCATATGTTGCCACAAACAGAGAACCAAGTACAAAAAAAAAAAAAAAAAACCAAAAAAACCAAAGGGTAATATTTTTTCATACAATATAATTATTTCTCTAAGATCTAAATACATTCCCAGACCTGAAATGGCTGTTCCTTGAGCTTTGAGCATTTTAAGTACAGTCCCATCACAACAGTTTGAAAGCTAGAAGTTAGACTCACTGATTCTTATGGGTCCCTTCCAAATCGAACTTGACATATTCTATGATTCTAAGTTCAGGCACGTGAGAAGTTCCCTCTCAATACTCTGATAAACACCCAAAGGGAAGAAGGACACCTCATTCAGGCACATTCTGTTACTGTAACAGGCGATGTCATAGCCTGGTCGGAGAACTGAAGAGGTCTATATATAATATATAATAAAGTATAATAAAGTATTTACTTTAACATTGTTTGCAGCTCCAGCTACAAATGTTTCATTATCTTAGCAGCTTTGTTACATCTTTCGTCACAAACATTAACAAAGCTAATTTTGAATTGGAAATGCCCTATTGTAACGGTTTTGGAAGTATAAATCTGGATGAAGTATAAATTGGGATGGAGCACTTGCAGTGTTGGAGAAAAAGCCAATAGTGCCCTCTTGTGCTTAGTAACCAAAACAGCACCTCCAGGCTGCTGGGGAGCTGCAGCTGATTTTTGTGGGCTTGGTAATATGTAAAATGGATTCTTATGTTATTAGCCATGCTTACTTTATATCACAGTAAGTTTTACATTTATTTCTTACTCATTTATGAGCTGCACTTTAACTGCAGCTTCAAATATTTCCAGTAAGACATTGAGTCATCACATGCCCTTTTATTTCAACAGTTTTAGAGGATTTGGGGTTCATTTTTTCTTCATCACTGTAGAATTTTCTTCTCTAGAATTGCTGGAAGCAATTATGTGAAATACACCTCTGTCATGACTGCTCTTGGAGACAAACCGAGCCCATTTAGCTCTGGTGCAGTTTATTCTGTCTGAATGGCTACCACATGACCAACAACCACATGACCATCTGTGCAAAAGAACAACAAAAGGGAAATTTCACACAAATACTAAGATGTTTATTAAACTATGAAGGATTTTGCAAGTGTTTGTTGCAGTCGTTTTAGCGGATTTCAGAAGTGAGGGGTTTAAAAGCTAATGACTTAGCTGTGGGAACACTTAATTACTGAATTTGGGTGAAAGTGTAATCTGTTTATGTACTAATAAGACAAAAATGTGATTATTTTACCTCTCTCTGGGAGGGCCTCTATGTGCAAAGAGCACACCTGAACAAGAGTGATTGAGAGCTGTTGCTAATGAAACAAACCCTGATAATTGTGATATGGTTAAGTGAATTTAATTTTGCGATGCAATTGATCAGCTAGGTAGGCATGATTTTAGTAACAGTAATTTAAAATGTGTAGTTTGGCTCTTAGGATGTTACGCCATGAATGTTTAATGTGGCTATCAGTTTCTCTAAAGCTATTTGTTTTACATTTAGGTTGTTTGGTGCCAAGGCAAGTGGTAAAGCTGCCTCTGCACCCAGTACTGAAGGTGTGAAACCCACATCGGCAATGCCCAGCCCTAGTACCACCTTGGCACGGCAAGGCAGCCTGGAATCGCCATCCTCGGGCACAGGCAGCATGGGCAGTGCAGGTGGGCAAAGTGGTAGCAGCAGCCCCCTCTTCAGTAAACCTTCGGACTTAAATGCAGATGTTGTAAGCTTAAGTCACTCCTTGGCTTCCAGTCCCGCCTCAGTGCACTCTTTCACATCAGGTGGTCTTGTGTGGGCTGCAAACCTGAGCAGCTCTTCAGCGGGCAGTAAAGACACACCAAGTTACCAGTCCATGACTAGCCTTCACACCAGTTCCGAGTCTATTGACCTTCCTCTTAGCCATCATGGCTCTCTCTCTGGACTGACAACAAGCACTCAGGAGGTTCAGAGCCTGCTCATGAGGACTGGAAGCGTCAGATCTACTCTTTCGGAAAGGTGAGCTTGCCTATAGATACAGTGACCACGAAACAAGTGAGAGGCAAAAGGACAGGAGCCAAAAAAATAAACCCTCCACCTGTTTTCCTAAAGGGACACTTTAATTAGCAGCTTAGTCCTTTATGTACAAAAGGAAGGAAGGAAGAAAAGAAAGCTGAAAGGCATTGGATGTGGAATCAACTGCCTTTTAAGGTTTTACAAGCAGTTTTTTAATCTCGAGAAGTTGTTTTGGTTCCCTTGTTCTAGAGAACAACCAGACAAAAGGGGAAAATTGTCTAATGAAAGGCAAATCTAAACAGCCACATAATGATTCCTGCATGCTGGATCTACTGCTGTCCCAGAAACTGGCAGCTCCAAAGCTGTCATCACTGCCCCTTTGTGAACAAATCTTCTCCAGCAGTGGAACCCCACCAGTTTTCTTCCCATTAGCTCAAAGCACAGACAGAGCTGGTGGGCCCTTGCCTTCACCTGTCTTGCCTTAAAATACTCAGTCCTGACAAGTTGCTTCTTACATGGTAATCATTACACAGATCCTTACTAAAATGGAGTTTCCCTGGCAGGGAGACAGTTTACAAGATAAGACCCTCGCTATATGCACAATCCTGGGAAGTGTCTGGAACAGACAAAGAAAAGCAAGAAAGTGTTTTCCTCTGCTCTATTAAAGATTTTTTTGGTATGCAGGTGTTTTACCTTTTAAGTTATATTATAAAGAGGGGCAACCACCCTGTCACAGCTGTACCAAGATTTGGTTTTGTTTTGTGAGACTTTATTTGACTTTTGCAAGAGAGAAAAAATTATCTTTGCTAGGCAGTAATTAATTTTCACTTCCTGTGAAAATTTTCAAGATTTGACAATGAAACTATTATCTCACATGAGGAATAAAAAGTCAATATTAAATGTTTCATTAGCCTTTGATCCAAAAAGGAAAATTATACTGAGTCAACCAGAAATATTTTAAATGTTTGAAGGTGAAACTTAGTTGTTTAGCAACACAATAATTTAAAGGAAAAAAGATCTTTTAGATGCAATATTAAGATATTTTTTTTTCCCCTTTATATAAACCCAGAGATTTTTCAATACCAATCCTTCCATGGAAAGATTTCACTTTCAATGAATCGGCATTAAAAACATAAAACACAAACAAAACCAAAACCCTAAACAACTCTTTGCCAAATCTAGATGGAAACTCTCTGCACATTTCATTTTCTTATGTTACATTCATAAGTATTACTATATCAGCTAAAATCACACCTCTTACTAATATAATTACAACACTATAAAACATATGTGTGTACCAATATAAAGTATGATAACAACAGTAGTTAAAAATATGCTGATACATGAGTAATTTGTAATTTGCACTGTGCCTTTAATTTTTAAATATTGATTTCCATTGTGTGCCATAAAACTGAATGTGACAATATATCTTAGTTAATTATTAATATTTAACTTATAAAAACCTTAACTAATTTTTAGTGCTACATATATGGATGATGAGGTCAATAGAATGATGTGGAAGAGTATGAATTTATGCCAAAGATCATATTTATACAAAGGACGTTAAACATCACATTTAAAATGTTAATGTTTTGGCATAAGCTCCTGAGCAACCCCCACTACTAATACTTTATGTATTTGTTCAGTGACTTAATTTCAGTGGTTCCAAATACTTTGCCTTTGGCAATATTTTTAAGTTTCAGATTTGTCCATATGGGGATATTATGATTGAGTCCAGAGAGAGCCATTTATCATGTTGATCTGGCCTCAAAACAAATATATGTACCTAGAGAAAACAGTGTCATTTCTTGAATTATAGCCCCAATAGGGTTTTTGCAGTTTGATTTTTCTGAAAGGTCTGTTACAAGTGCTGTGTAATTTCTAAACTGTTTTATACGGTAAAACCTACATGTAGCAAAGCATTCTTTCACAACACAAGCATTGGTTTCCAATGTTAGAGACAGATATGTTTGGCACCAGATTATGTCCTTTTTCCTTTGTAAACTCAGATTATATTTGAGATGCCTCTGGCAATATTAGTTGTAGCTTGGCGTAGCATAAGGTGTTGTCTGCGAAGACTTATTCTTTTTCTTCAGTCACTCTAGAGCTTGCTAAAGACTGAATAAGCAGTTTGTATAGTGAGATATACTAATATAATATAGAGACAAAATCAGAAAGACCAAAATACAAAATGAGATACAACTAGCAAGTGACATAAAGTCTATGCAGAGAAAGCTTACGGAAAACTGAAAGAGAAGAGAGAGCTAATAATAGATAATACAAACAAATACGGTTTTGCTTCATTGAAGCATTAACTGCAATTTGATAGCTAAACATCACTAATGGCAAGCATGCTAAGAGGGAATGAAAAGGTTAAAGATTACTCCAGTTTACTGGTCCTGATGAACTTTTCACATCCCTGCTTCAGACACAGTCTGAAATAACCCTGCAGTCATTAGGACTGAAGAAGATGTTTCAAAGGGTCTGTCCTGAGGAAGGAGTGAGGAGGAGCGCTCAGATGGAGGAGGAGGGGATTATGGGCAAGGACAACTTGCCTCTGTTCCTGGACACATCCAGAGAATATTAAATAAAATGGGTTAAGTAACAGATAATATGGGATTAGCCATTAACAGCCTTTTAAATAAGACTAATTTAATTCATTTGCAGGAAAACAGACTTTGTGAGTAGAGGAAAGGAATTGGTAGATACAGTAAGAAATCCTGAACTTAGTAAAACTTTAGGTGCTATTTCAAATAACATTCTTATAAGCAAATGAGGGAAAATAAAGTAAGGTGTTTGAGTGATTGGTAAAGGGTTATCAAAGACTAGTGATCAATGGTTTATTAGCCTGAAGGGATATAACAGGGCAGGATATATTTGCACAGACACAAAATGGAAAATGATGAGGGTATTTTGCACAAAGGAGACAGTGTCTGAGGGGTTGTAGTGCCATTGCTGGGACAAAACATTTCCCAGTATTTTGAAAATTAAAAGTATCAAATGTAAGTCTTAGAAAGCAGTTATCCCATTCTACTTTTTCATGTTAAGGCTTTGACTTGAAGACTTTGGGACATCAAGTTTTGATTTGATGCAACTGGAAAGAACCCAGAAAATGAGACCAAATTTCAGGGTTCATCTATGTTTCCTGCTAAGGAGAGTAGCTCTTGACTGCCTCCAAAAAAGCGGTCACCTGCAGTGGAGACAGCAAATCTCCAAGATCTCTGCTACATTAGCCCAAATACATCCCTCCACAGATGATCAGATGTTGCCCACACCCAGTCTTTAGACTATCAACCAAGTGATGGTAGGGTATAAACGCAGAGCTCCCTGACAATTGCTGTACAGTGTCAAAGTTCACTCCAGCCAAATTCTGTGTCATTCAATTAGATTATTTTGCATTGTAATAACCAGAAAATAGGTTCAGTAAATACTAGCAAAATATTTTCTTTTTCAGCAAAATTTGCATCTCCTTCGGGACTATTGCTGGTTTTGCACTAACAGTATTTATTCAAACAAGTCTACTGTTGTCATAGCAGTGTAACTCCCTGTGTGGAAGGACACTTGTATTTTGTCTTAGGACAATTTAGAGGGATTAAAATAAATCATACAGGTACTTATACTCTAAAATAAAAACATCTACTGGGGTTAATTGGTGAAATAGCACTGCTTTAATAACATTTTCCAGGTGGGCACACCACCAATTGTTCTTTTGAACCCTTAATTGCTGTTGAACATGGCAAATTTGTCTTTCTTCTGCTTAGTCTGAGTGACACAGCAAGGGATGCATAAAAAAATGCAGAAATACAGGAATTAACAGTGGTCTCATCAGCAATAACGGCTGCATTTTAAGATTAGCAGAGTGGAAGTGGTTTCTAATTACATGACTGACTTGCTCTGGTTTAGTTTAAAAGAATGTTTAGTTTTGAGGGCCATGAAAGTGCATTGAAAACCACTTAATCTCTTCAAGACTTGCAATTGTTTTAAATTATCATCATAGTTGGTGGTTGCGGTTTTAACGAGTGAAACAGTGCATCATGTATCAGATTTTCTTGTGCTCAGTCATTTGTAGAAACTCATTTATAAGACCCATATCAGCTTGGCCCAGACTGTCCTAGACCTCCCTAGATGTTTCTTAGCTTGCAATAATATGTTTTATTCTTTAACAGCTCTGCAACAGTTAGATATAGCCCAAGGATATGGTATTATGTCCCTTTCCCAAGTTAACCCTAACACCAAGGGCAAGTAAGAAAGTGAGAACTGTAAGACGTCCTGTAATTTCCTCCAGAGAACTTGCAGATGGTTTCAGCAGTACAAAATACACAAAAGAGAATGGGGATACGGGGGGCTTGATAACTTCAGCGTACATCTGCATGCATCTTCCTGCAAGACTGCTTTTTGCAATTGACATGGCAAAGGAAAATACCAGGAATACTATGATATTCTCAGCCTCACTTTATATTGATATTTCTTTTGAGCCAAAGAGACAGATTTCCATGTATGCATTGCTTCTTTCAGGAAAGGACTGACTTTTTTTCATATCATCTTTAGAAATCTTTTGAGCCCTGAGGTCATCTCAGTTCTATTTACCAGAAGTCCAGTTTCAGTAGAAGTATTATACCTAGCTTTTGGTGGAGGAATGCTTTCAGATACTAAAAACATGTGGGCAGTTTTCAGTCTGAATTAATAGTTACATGGAACTGTGGTTAATGGCTTCATGCAATTATCTGAAAACTAGAAACATCTTTTCAAGATTTAGTAGCTGCAATAACTCCATGCTCTTGCTGAGGAATATTCACCCCTATTCCATTTGAATATCTGAATTCAAAAGTTTTTTAGTAAAATCCTATGGTCACTATTAGCCTATTTATCTGACTGAGTTGTAACTTTTGGCTTGTGGGTTGCTTTAAAGGAGCACTGATTGGGTCCTTTATTTTTAGATAATGTGCTATAGATTATTTTGAAATACACAAAACTTCAAGTTGAAGTAATATTAGAAAATGTATTGTTCATTAGGATGTTTGAAGTATTTGCAGAAGAAACTGGTGTTATGATCATGTTTATTTATTTTGAAATTTAGAGATGTGTAAAGGTACATAACGAAACGTCAAAACCCCATTCTTCTCTGTAAGGAACTAAAAAATACATGAATCATGCATTCAAATTTATGTTGTCTTTTTACTGACCATTCTTGATCCTGTTAGTTATGTTGGGAGCAAAATGCTGAAAACTTAGTCCTCTGTCTGCTAGAAGACTACTCTCACATGGACCATGATAGCTGGGCCTGTGCTGAAATCCTGCTAAGTTTCTCCTTCATTTGCTTTCTCCCTGTGCGGAACAGGGCCCTAATTAAACCAGTAAAATTGCCTATAAAACTCTCTGGTGGTAAGAGTGATTTACTTCCATTACTCTGAGCCTTAATGGTAATGGATTGTTAATGTCAACAGTGTTTTCACTGCCTTTACCTGCTCAGATCAAGGCTACATGACAACAGGGCACCCAGCACCCCCAGCACAATAGAAAACGTCCTTTAATAATGGCATGAGAGTTTTCTTGGGTAGGAGGGGTCCTAAGTTACTGTTGCTCTCAGAGGTGTGATTATGATATGTAATACAGAAACTTTCTAAAGCCATTTCTCAATTTAATCCATACAGTGACACTGAACTGTGTTCTTAAGGGAAAAAAAATTGTAACACTTACCTGATGATAACTAGTTCAAATTCAACCCACACTAGTTGGGGACTGATCTAACCAGCCTTTATGAAGAAATGCCCAAATGAAGGAATGCTAGTGGGTGCCCTTCTAGTGATGGGGTTTAAATTAGGAAAACTCCAGTCATAGATTTGTGGTAATCACCCACTTTGCCACCATGTGTGCGTGAATATATAACATTGCTCTGGTGCCACTTTTCATTGTCCCCACCATCAATCCACAAGAACAGAAAGCAAAGTGTCTGTATATTTAGCATGCATTTCTACATGCAGAGCTGTCATTTGGCTTCTGGCAAGGTCATGCTGTCTCTTAGCAGGTGCCACAACTTTCATTTCTTTCTGAAATCTATTGGCATACCATAGGCAACTGTGAAAAATAAAGATTCATACTGTGACCATATGATTCTTGCACAGATTGCAGGGTGAAGCTGTAGGGAGGTTAGAAATGGTAAGGAAGGACTTCTTTCTCACTTGGATAGTCTCCAAATTACTGTTGACCCATCCCAGAGCATGTCTAGATGAAAAATGAATGTGCAGCAGTCCATGTCCTATTGTCCCCTCCGAAGAATCAGGGATTTATCATGAAAGATAAATTAAAGAGCATTAAATGACCTTCTGTTATGCACACAAATCTAGACCTTTAAAATTTGTAATTCTGTTTACTGTATGTCCTTAGGGATTTTTTTTGTTTTAACAGCATGCAGCTTGACAGAAATACACTACCCAAAAAGGGATTAAGGTATATTTTTTTTGAGTATGACTGCTGCTTCTCTGTTTTCCTGTAATCTTTTCTACACTGTCTTTCCTTTTCTTTCTTCTTTTATTGATCCTGTTACAACAGAGTTCTTGGTATTTAGATTCAAACCACAAAACCTAGATTTTAACAGTGGACTTTTTCTTTCAAAGTCTGTCTAGTGAATAAATTTCCTTTCAAGATATATCATGGAAAGTGAATCCTGTTAAAGGTAGTTTCCTTATGCAATGAATCTTAAAAGGCAATGAATCCTGGAGAACTATAGGAAACAGAACAAGATACTTTTGCAATTCAATTGACTAATTGTTGAAAACGTTATTGAGAAAACAAGGTTTTAGAGGTGGATCTGAACTCTAAATGCAAACACTCATGCAATTTGAATTGAAGATCTAGTAAAGGGTAGGGCTATCAAATGCTGATTTTCATATCCAAGGTTTGTAAGTACAACGTAAGCCCTGCTCCAGCTAGTCTTCTTGGTCCGTATCCAGCAATACTCAGAGTCCAACTTTGCTACTAATTCCCCACTAATTAGAGCTGTCTTCATCATAGAAAACAGAAGTCATCCACCCTCTTGATCATTAGGTAACGTGTCTGGTCTCATCAGGCACGGAAACCATCTCCCTAATCCAGGAAGGAGATTTGGCAAGCAAGGATATATGTGCATACACACAGACACTCTGCAGCCTTCCAGTCACTGAAATTACACAGTTAAATCTCTTGAGTTATTGATAAATAATATTTTATGAAATTTTAAGATAGTGCTAAAACGTTGTCACTAGAAAGCACCTTCTGCTCTTCTGTACTGGTTGTTCCTTAATAAGAATTTAATCAAAATTCCTGTTATCCCCAAACAATTTTGGATTCAGAGAGAATGGAAAAGGTGAAAGACATGAAAGAGGCATAGAGGGGACTCTGCAAGGGTATGATGGAATGTTTGAGGTTTGTGGCTGTACAACTGTAATGGTGGCTGAAAGCTGAAAGTGAAATGGAGTGGGAAAACAGTTTATAGGCATATAAACCTGATCAGTTATCCCAGAAAGACCATCACTTTGATTTAATGTGCAGAGATCCCAGTCCAAGATCCAGATCCTGAATTCTCATTTTGCCATCCTTCTGATCCGATAACCACTAGATAACTCTGCTCTACCACATTTATAATCAAAGATCATAGCTGTCTTTTTGAAAGGAGAAAGGAAGTAAATATTTAATCAGGACAAGATGTTTTAATGCCATAAAATATTGTACAAAACCCCAAGCACAACATGAGAACTTACATGTTCATTTAATCTGCTTTCTAAGCAGAAATACTTGTGCCTCGCAAGCCTGAAGCCAGAATATCAAAAGCCTTTTCTGTTCTGCTGCTTGGGGAACACTGATGGCTCATGACAGTGGTGAATAAGGTGCTCATTTCTCAGCAGGAGATTGTGCTGAATGAAGCAGGCTATTGCAGACATTGCTGAAAACAGTCTCTTGATTAAGACCCACACTACCTGCACATTTTAATGTTTGACCACTGCCAAATTGTCCCTCTTCCAGCCCAGCCAAAAGAGGCTGGGCCACTGAGTTACCAGTTCTCCCTCTTAGCCTGTGAGTCAAGTCGCACTTGTTTTATTCATTTGCTACAGCAAGCAGTTGATGAATGTCTGATTGTCAGACTTCTTCCTTCCAGAGAATTTTTTTCCTGCTAATTGTGGATTTTTCCTGTCCCTTTCCCTCCCCCCAGTTTGGGGCAGGACACAATGCCAAATAACATTCAGAGCAGCAGACTGCACGTATGACCATGAGTAGCTGTCATTAACGGTGAAAACTCCTTTTTCAGAGTTGTTGATCTGTTTCACTCCTGTCATCTAACCAATTGTCCACATGATCTGTGGCAGATATCATTTTGTAAGTGGCTACTTACATTTCTTGGCTTCTAGTCTGTCCATTCCTCATGCTAACCGTACAGCTTCCGAGCTTTTGCATCAGCCTGCACACTTCCTATAGCTTTGAAGTCCTTTCCTGTCAGCTCAGTTGTCTGTCTTCTATGGTTTATCATCATATCTCTTCAAAGGAAGGGAATGCTGTCTTGGGGAGGGGGATGAAGAGGAAGGGGGTTTCAAGTCCTGTACTTTTCTTGTTGTAATAAGATGGTAAATTTTACCTTGTTAAAATCCCTGGTGATAATCACTTGATTAGACTTGATGCTTTCCAAGGGTTTTGTTCTATTTAACTTGTGAAGGGTATTTATGTGACACCTGTTTCTTTCTAAACTGTCACCTTGTCATTGTTTTGAGCGTGTCAGCTGTGGTTTTTCAGATATACTCCATCATCCCGGCAGACGAGTCAGGAGGAAGGCAAGGAATGGCTACGCTCCCATTCAACCGGAGGCCTGCAAGACACTGGCAGTCAGTCCCCGCTTGTTTCTCCTTCAGCTATGTCTTCATCTGCAACTGGAAAATATCACTTTTCCAACCTGGGTAAATGCTGTTTCCCTTCACTGTTTCTCCCACTCTAGAATAGCATCATAAAATTCAACCATTCTTATTTCTTTGTCAGACTAGATAGTGTATTTTAACATCTCCATCACCATTTTGTGGTACCTCACTAATGAAGAGAAACTCACAGTGGTTTTTATGGATTAGGCCAGGGTACTTCCTGTTTTGCATATAGAAAAAAAGCACAGATTCTCTGTGACTTGCCCTGGGAGAAGAAAATCTGAGGCAGAGCTGGAAATTAGCTTCTAGTTCAAAGCTACTCATCTTTTAGGTTTCACAGTCTGTAGGATTCTTTCCAGTGATTTTAGTGAATCTCAACCCAGACACTAAACACTGCTTTTTCCCTATATACAGGTTTGCTTTGAGACTGGCCTTTCCAATGCATTTCAGTGGCTGGACCCGACTATAACTGCACTGGGCCCAATCCAAATCCTAACTTGAATGCAATATAATATTTTGGGATGTGAGTCACATTTCAGATTTATTTGATTACAGGTCAAGATTTAGATTTGGTTCTTCTGGATCTTGTTTCAGGTTAATCCCACACAAATTTAATTTTGTTAATACTTTTTTTTTTTTCTTTCATGCTTAATAGAAAACCATTTATTTGCACACCTAGGTTCACAATGAGCTTTTTTGTTTTAGGCCCTTACTGTGGAATTAACAGCAAACTTTGAAGCATTCACACTTCTGTCACTCTGTCACAGCTTGTGGCATCTGTAGGTTACAATCACTCAAAATAAATTTGATCAGACATACAAATGTTTGTCTTTATTACATATGGGAGAAGAAGTTGAACAAAGCAACTTTTAAAAATGAAATTGGATCTTGTCTAAGCAAGCCACTGCTTTGGATTTCCTCCATGTACTTGCATTAGTTTTAGACACAGCTCTTTTTAAGCAGTGTTTCTTTCACTCTATCATTTTCTGCTTACAATTATCTTCTTTTTCTTTTTGTTCATAGTTCTTGTACTCACAACAGGGAGCAATAAAATCAGGGGGTTTTTAAATTTATTTTGTCATTGTTCTTTGCTTCTTTCCATTGTCATAGCCCTATGGAATAATTTGCTCTCACAAAACAGCTGCTCTGGTAGTTTATGACTTAAGGCACGTCCTGCATGATCTAAAGTAAAAGTCCAAACACTGAGGCTGAATTTGAATTCTAGACACTGAGTTCATGTGGTCCAGGTGAGCCATAACCATGCTTTTCTTCCTACTGGCAAGCAAACTTTGCAAAAGCTTCAGGTAGGTTCATCAACGATGTTCTGGATTTCAACCATGAGTGATCAGACTACTCCTATTTATTATGATGAGATTCAACTGACCTGTGAAGGAATTTTATCCTAGTATTGTGGTAGGGTCTGTAGAAAGTCAAAGCATAAATCCATCTTGCATTATGCCAATAAACTTTGGTCTTCACAGCAGTTGGTAATATAGGTATATAACAATAAAATAGAGATACTGATTTATTAGAAAAGCAGCTTATAAAAAGTACTTATGACTTCTTACTCCTTTTTAACTTTTGCCTTTTGAATCTCTCCCATTGATCTTCTGTCTTGGGCTGTCAAACAAGTGTATATTCAGACACTAGTGTTAGTGTTACCATGTGTTTTACAGGATTACTCTCAGCCAGCTCCTGGAAGATCATCTGCTTCACCTTTTTGTCGTGGCTTTATATGTAGGAATAAAAGTTTTTCATTTTCTCAACAGTGTAAAGTCCACCTAACCATGGTAGTCCTACATTACAATTTTGTGCAGAACCAAAATTCATTTAATGAAAACGTGCTTCATTAATAAAGTTTTGTATTCCAGTGAGTCCAACCAACCTATCTCAGTTTAACCTTCCTGGACCCAGTATGATGCGTTCAAACAGCATCCCTGCACAAGACACTTCTTTTGATCTGTATGATGATTCCCAACTGTGTGGCAGTGCTACATCCTTAGAAGAGAGACCACGAGCGATTAGTCATTCAGGTTCATTCAGGGACAGCATGGAAGAAGGTAAGACAGAGTTACTATTTGGATCAGTGAATAGGCCCCATAATAGGCCTCCAAAGTGTAGTGAAATTTTAAAATATTTCTTCTGCAACATAAAAACTTAAATAACTTTCTGAAACTTTAAAATTCTGTTGATCTGAACTTCCTCACCCTAAGACATGACAGATATTCCTTTCACACAGTAATATGCTATGCTGTGTATGTAATACACGTATAAATCCTTTATCAGAAATTTTGAAGGAAAGGAAGCTGCTTCTGGAAAATTGTTTTATTCTTTTTGCCTCTAAAGTTGAAGTGTCTGGGCATACCTTAACTACTGTGATTCCATGCTTTCTTAGTCCTACTTCCGTATTTCCTTTTTTTTTCCAAACGCCAGTGCTACTTAGCATCCCTTTTCTTTCGTAGTCATTTCATTTCCCCACTTCCCGACAGCCTCTTACACTATGAGAATGTGAATTTCTGTATTTAAACTCTGTCATTTAATCTGACCTCCATACTTTCTTTATGCAGGTTATTACTGTTGGTCTGGTTTCTTTAATGCTATGTACAACCCCTGGAATTTGGGGAATATTTTTTGGTTTGGTTTTGGTTTTTGTTCTTTTTAACCACAGAACATTTGACAACTCCTAATTAAATGCACTGTAACATCTTCTTCTGCCTAACAGTTCTGGTAAATCTGATTATTTGCAGAATTCCCATAAGCACAAACTTCTCACACCCCTTAATTAAAAAAAAACAAAAACAAAAAACCAAACCAAAACAAAAAACCAACAAAACAACAAAACAACCAACCACAACAACAAAAAAAAACACACAAGAAAAACCCCGCTAACATTTAATGGAGATTCATTTTATAGCATCATTTCATCAATCTTGCTTACTGCTAGGTGGTGACAATATAAATGGTCTTTATAACAAGCAAATAAAAAAGTCTAACACTAGATCCAGAGCTCATAGTTATGAGATAAAAGGGGAAAAATAGTCCTAGATGAAATAACAGAAAACTAATACTTTTACTTTACAATTCCTTCTTCTGTATTTTAGATTATATGTCAGGCAGATATCTGGGTATGTAATACTAGCAGTAGGGTGCAGGACAGATCAAGCTGTGAGCTGTCAGCCCAGAGAGGATGGCTGACTGCACAGAAGCATATCACATAATTCAATGACAGAGCTGACTACAGATGCTTTGCTGAGGAACAGGAGAATATCAAAGGAAGCACTGGAAGAATAATAGAGAAAACAAGGCAAAGAATTTATGCATAGAAAAAGAGGTGTTAAATCTAGAATTTCAGTAATGGGTCACCAGTGGCTTTGATGAAACCTTTTACATTGGTCATGTTTCATATCCAGCTGGAGTGGATAACCATGATCAACCTGAGTAAACAAAAGTCAATGCAGCAATAATAAACAGTTTTCAGCAGTTTGCAGTCATTAGAGATTAACATGAGATGATGATGTTGAAAGGCCAAATGTATTTTATTTAAGATAGGAGCTCTGAGGCAGGTTATAGTGAAAGAAGTGACATAATGGGTAAAGCCACTGTGTGTGAGAGCAGAATGGGAGTTTAGCTGAGAGATCTAAAGCAGAGACTGAAAACCAAAGATAGGTTGAAAGCAACAGGGTTTCAATGATCAGTGTAACACATCTTTGTAAATATTTGCCCAGTTACAAAACTAGATTTAAAGTCTATTTGGCTAATCCAAGTATTCTTGTATAGTCTGTTTGGCATATGGAGGCCAGGTAGCTATTAAAGCAATATAATTTATTTACTGAACCCTGGCAGATTATAAATATTAAACAAATTTCATTTGAAACAAAAATGAAAAGAAGTAATGAAATATATTGTCTTCTTTAAAATTCTCTATTGGTGCATCCTTCCTCAGGAGAGTCATCAGAAGCAGAAGGGGCAATTTTGTTTCTGTTTAGTCTTCAGTTGCCATTTTCAGATAGGCCAGGAACCCCATTTTTTGAGCTGAAGTCCTGCAACATTCACTCGGTGCTCTTGAGACCAACTCTAGTGATGATTAGTGGAAATATGGCACTATGTCTTGCAGTGACCCCTTCACATAGACTACAAATACATGGGTCTGAATCATGCTGAGGGGAGAAACCAGCTGAGCAGAGCCTGGGAGCTCACCACAGGGAATATGAACTGTTTTGCAAAGCATAGTCTCCTATTAAAATCAGTTTGCTCAGCTTTGAACAGGTGTATAAACAGCTCAATTTCTGGTTTCTCTAAAGAATGTATTTATCAAGTGATTTGTTGTCAAAACAACAAAAGTGATGCTTGGTTTGCTGGTAATGATACTGAATCTCACTGGCTAGCTCTCCTACCTCATACAAAGTGCTTTTGCTGTATAGAAAAATCATTTTAAGTGCATGAAAAAATATCAATGGCTTTTCTATACTGATAGCTCATAATTACTCTTTGTGGAAGATTGGCTCTCATTTTAAAAAGATGTTTAGTTATTGAGCTACATGGCAGAAGTTTTATGCTTTCGTCAATATTTCATGTTATTTTCCTTTTTTTAAAGTACATGGGTCCTCATTGTCACTTGTCTCCAGCACGTCCTCTCTCTACTCTACGGTGAGTATTGACATTTTAGAAAAAAATTCTGCCTGTCTCTATTCTTGTTCATTGTTCATGAAAATTTCAATACTTTGATGTTTAGAATGATTAAAATTGTACTGCAATAAAGCAGGAACATTTATTTTCAACTTTGGTATTAATGTCATGCTATTTTAAAATACATTATTTTCATCTTTTTATGTGACTTGTTCAGAACGGCTTAAAATTACCTAGTGTATATTCTGACAGCTAAAAAGAAGGTAACAGTCTAGGAGTCTTTCTTTAAGGGACTCCTTGTGCTATTGTAGTTGATAATTTTGGGTGATTTTGATTATTTTCAGCTAGTTTTCTAATTGCACAATTTACAAAGTGGTTTTGTCCTGTCACTGTTTGAGGGTACACTTCTTGAAAAACTTCAGGTTAAGGGAAATGGTAGATACAATTTGCAGTTTAAATGTCCACTGATCATTGTTGCAAATTTCAGCATTTAGATGTTATTTCCAAAGAGAAGAGAGTCTTTAAAAAATTATTAATCTTAGTTAATTAGATTAATTAGATTGAGTAATTGTATTCTAGCTCAAGCAGAAGTTCTGGTTTTGATTTTTTTTCCTCTGTTTTATTGTTTTGGTATCTTTTTTGAGATCTTCTGCATACTTTGTTGCTTCAGTTGTTCTAACTAACAAGAAATCATGCATATGGGAGGACTTAAATGTGTTTGGACATTCCCTTCATGATACGCCACAGTTGCTTTACAACCTATTTGCTAACTACAATTACATGCTGTAGTAGCCCTTTTTCATGGGAGAGCAACCCACTTATCTGCTTTCATACCATGCATTCGTGAATAGTCTGTCTCCTCTCCGTATTTTCAGGTGTTGAACAGAGTCAGCTGATGTCCCAGGAATGACATGGACTCCTCTACCCAGAGCCAACACCAGTTATTGCCTGGGAATACTGAGCCCATGCAGTCTGATGCATTTGTACCATCTGGTAGCCCTATCTCAATGCTAAACTCATGTTAGCTTGGAAAGTAGGTTGTATCCATGCACAACATCTACCACAACAGTGCTTGTCCTAGTTCTGTTTAATCATAAAAAGGTCTATACAAGGGCATGTCTAAAATATTAGGTACACACGCATTAGGTTTGTTCAGGCCTTAAGCAGCAAGTTGCAAGCAATTCCAGTCCAGACCAGTCCTGAATTATTTTTTGGGGGGGTAGAATGTACATACAGACTGGCTGCACATGAGGTATGACTAGCATTCAAAACAAAGCTTCTCAGTTATGTTTTGGTAGCCAAAAATTCTTTACTACTATTTCCATGTCTATGAGACACTACGATCAGTTTGCATGGGTGTGGGGGGGTGTTTGTGTGTGTGTCCAAAACTATAATTCAAGCTTTGATGTCAAATTTTAGAAGAATGTTATGAAACTGATAGATGGTAAAAATCAAATTATAAAATGACACGGGATGCTTTCAGCACCTGATCAGTCAGTAAGTCTGAAATATATCTGCTCTGATATTGTGTAATGTAGCAAGAGTTTACTGATACTTCCTTCTTATATAACCTGCTATCATTCAGGATTACAGAGTATCTAGGAAATATTACCTAAACCTCTTGATATTAAAGAACAGTATTTCTCCTGCAAAACAAACTTTAAACTGTTTACCCAAATTCATACTGTAAGTGGAATATCTTCTGAAATGTCTGACTGTGAATTCACATTGCAGCTAAGCCCTCTCCTTATGTTATGGATTTTGTAGACAAGATAATGGAAGTTACATAAACATCTGTAAAGGGCAAGAAGGAATTAGTATGGCAAAGTTACTAGGATTGACCTTTAAAGATGATTTTTGATCAGAATTTCTTCTGCTTGATCCCTCTAATCCTGTGAAAAAAAGTTTAAATTTTTCAGCAGTTAATCAGAAGATGATGCACAAAGGAAGTATAGAAACATGAAAGGTTGTCAACAGTTATCGCATCAGCTGAAAGCAGAGAACATTTCATTGTTTGATGAAATGATGCAGGGCCCCGTTTCCTCCAGAAAGGGATAGCTTCACAGGGTTATGACACAGGCAACTTGCTTTCAGCTATTACTAGATTTGAGGAGTACAAGAGCTTTTTTACCTTACTTAAGCAGTCCAAAATCACTAAGCAGGAATTCTTAAGCAGCTGCCTTTCCGTAACCATCTCAATCAAATATATTTATCAGATTTCTCAATCATTGCCTTAAGCCTTGGTGCTAGTGGTTTTCTGCAGCCTAAACGCCGAAGAGATTCAGAAAAAGTACTAAATAAAGAACAAGTTCTTCATATATTATTACCAAAGGATAGCTGAAAATCTTGAAGTTATTTTCTGGAGATTGTTTCTTTCAGAATTAGAATATGAGATTCAGAAAGAGACATTTTATGATTTGCTGCCATTGCAATGAATAAGCCCAATGAGACAGAAGTTCTGCGTTCACTAGTATTTTCTGTATTATTGGTTTTCTTCTTGATTTGCATTTGGGTTTTCAGGAGTTACTTGAACAGACTGGAAATCTAGCCTGTAGAGATATGCAAGTAGAGAGACAAATGTGGTTTCACGAAAAAGTATGCCATGTAAGCAGACTTAGCAGACTGTAAGATTGAAATACTGATTCAGTTTTGGCAGTGAATATATCAAGCTCTCCGAGAAGTTGAAAAAGATGTGTGGTAGTTTAAATTATGATAGGTTGTCTCCAATTTTAATCTCCTCTTGCTCAGTAGGTGAGACACTGCAATTTGCACATATTTAGCTAATTGCTATATTTCTCACACTGGCTCTCAGCCTTAGCTACACTTAGAATCCCTAAACTTCATCAACTGTGCTAAGCCAAGCTCAAAGAGATGCATAAGGACATTTCATTTGTATGTTAATATTTTAAGTCTTCAGAAAAAGAAAAAAAAATCCTTACAAGGATGGGATGCATGGAGAACTAGAGGGAGAAAAAGATTTCCTTTTAGAGCCTTTTGAGCCAATGGCTGAGTGCTAGGTTACAATGATGTCAGCATGAACTCTTAAGTAAAAATGGCTCAAATGTATTTGGCTGTCAGATTTTATTTTTGAAGTTGATAGTATGCCCAGAATCCAGTTCTTTCATTTACTTCTCCCACTGCCCACTCCCACTTGTGGGAGCCATCTCTCTGAACTTTTCCTTGTACAGTGAGGGAGTCATCTGGTAACAACATGTAGCACTGCCTTCATCAGGGGGGGCCGGTGGTCTAAGGACAAGGGACCACGTCTTCGCATGGCAGTTTCAGGAAAAGGTCACCAACCCTACATTTTTACCTTTTTGCTTTTCTTGACAGAGTAGAATTCATAAGGGGACATGGTCTTTCCTGATCCCTTTGTGACTTTTCATGCACCATATGTTTGAAGTAACAATCATAAGAATAGAATTTCATTTGTTTCTGTAGACAGATCTCCTTTTTGCAAACACAGATCAGAAAGTTAGTATCAGTATGTGTGTCACATCAGTGCTGGCAAATAAAACAATCGTTATACTAAATCATTCCCATGTAGTGATGTATCGGGTATTAAAGTAGTTTCAGCCAAGAGCAGTTCTAAGTGATGCACGGGGAAATAGCATAGCATCACAGTCTGTTTAGTGACTGTTAACAGATGAACATGTATGGAAAGAGGTATTTTCTAAGTCTTCTCCCTCTACACCAGGTAAAGTAAGAAAACGTTTCTATAATAAATTATTAAAATTCTAACAGCACAAAAGTTGTGCTCATTACAGGCTTTAAAAAGCAGCTATATTAATTTGTAAATAATACAGATACTGCCTGATGTCAGGGAATCTTCTGAGGAACTCTTACCTTGGGTTTTCTAAGTCTTTCTAATGTTACTTATAGGTAATTCTTCTACCCACATTTTCCTTTTACTGCTTACTTCTCTTCCAGACAATCTTAGACTGCTTGTCTGGACTTGAGCCACCTCAGATCATGAGGTGGATTGATTTCCAGTACATTAACTGATTCTTATTTTATGTTATGAAAGGGTTCCTCCATCATGGCAAGCCATCCTTTTCCGTTAGAATCCCACTGAAACAAGATTTCCCTGTCCACCAAATGCCTCCTAAATTAGACTTCTCTCATGCTTACAAATTTAATGACTTCCAAAGGTTTTCTTTGCAATTATTTAGTTTCTTAGCTTGTTGAAAAAGACTGCTGAGTAAATGGAATTATTATATGACACAGTACATAACAATATAGAAAATATCTAAAATTATGAAATACTATTAGCAAGTTTAAGCTGAAACTTTAACATATCTTGATAGCCCTTAATATTTTGGTCAGTACTCTGTATGGAAGAAATTACTTTAAAGTGCAAGTACCCCTCTCCCCTCACCTTCCCCCCATATATGTTGTACTGGTATGCTGTCAGCTTCTTTTAGCAGGGATTAGTCTATTAGAAATATTGCTAAGTATTGCTAAGTAGAAATATAGCTTCAGGAACCATGATAATAACTACGGTGCAAAAGTTTGCTGGTAACAGACTAAGGTCCATGCAGTGACAGCATAGCAAATTTTCTTTTGTATCTTAGAAATATAGCTGCAGTTTCTGCAGTTTTGTTCCTGTTCTCCAATTATCCACTGTTTCATATTGTCAGTATGCTGGCAAACTCTTTGGGGTTTCAGCTGGAGCCTTGCCAAGTAAGTTGAAAAGAATTCCATTTATTGTTTTTACTGCATACCTTCCTTAAATGTAATGGATCCATGGAGCTATTCATTTCACTTCAGTGTAGCTGGCTTTTATTTCCTATTACCGCAATTATGTGGCACACTGTTTCTAAGCCATTTCTTCTTTGTTTTCTTCCAGGCAGAAGAAAAGGCACATTCAGAGGTAAGAACTTTTCTTCATTTTTGCATTTATGTATTTCATTATATTATTTTAAAGTTTATTGTTTACCTGCTATGGCTAAACTGCTGTTGCTGGGGAAAATACACCTTGTGTCTTTGAACCACTTTTTAAGAAATATTGGTTAACAGCTGATGGAGCTTCTAGTGCACTAGAAGGTGTTTTCTTAGCATTGTGCTGAAGAATGCCTCCTGGCTGAGGTTGTGAAAAGGTGAAAAGAGTTGATGAGAGTCGGGCTTCTGAGTGGAGTTGTGATACGTCTGATTTCAGACTTAAAGCCACTCTGTACTAGATCTAAGGGACTGTGCAATTCAAGGTAATGTGCTGCCTTTCAGGAGAAAAATACTTCAAATGTTCGCTTTGAACTTCTCTCGCTTACATTTTGCATTATATTAAATTTCTGAAACTCACCACTTTGATGGATTTCAGAGCAGCACAGATAGATTTCAGATATAAATCAAATCTGACATGGAAAACAGCTTCTTTCTCCTCACAGTGTATAAGAATGGGTGACAAGCCTGGGTCAGCAGCTGGATACAATTACAGCCTTTCTCAAAATGAAGTCCTGGTTGCATTAAAAGGGCACCAAGGAGTAACAGTAATAAAATGCAGCACCAAAGGGGGCACTTCCACTTCACAGAGCTACATGCCTTCCAACTCCTGCATTTATGCTGCTCCTATTTTTACTATACTAATCAGAGAAAAAGTCAACTAAAAGATATTTTGAGGAAGTTGAACAAGTAAACATATTCTTCCTTACTTGCCGCAGTATATTTCAATATAATTTCTACCTGAATTTTCTCAGTTTCTTTTTCTGAAAGTTAAAGCAAAGGAGCTAAAGAAGCATGCCATAGCTCAGTAGTGTAAATAACAATTCCTCATTTCATTGCCCTGTATATAGAGGTGAAACAACATTTGTTTCCTGTATATCTATCTCTACATGATGTTTTCTCAGTATCTGGATCTGCTTTGTGATGCTCTTGCAGGAGACGTTGAACAACACTTCATGAGAACTACCTTTGTCTAGTTGGAGGAATATAGTGAAAGTGTAGCTTAAGCAGGAAGGTCAAATAATTCCTATTGAAAGCCAAAGAGAAAACTTTGAAAAAGAAAAGTGGCAGTCCAGGATGGAGAACAGCTCAATAATCTGCCTCCTTTGCTCTGAGCTACTGTAAATGACCTAGCTATTTTTATATCATAGATGTACAGGAACCTGTTCATTCTTAAAGCTCGTGCAGTATTCCCTGTTGGGGGTTATGTGCTCCATTTCCTAGGCTAGTTCTACACATTTTACTTCTCTAGTCTGGAATAACTTCTTTTATGTCTGAATAAAAGAATTTTCAGAGTGAAAGTCCATGCTGTGCTTAAGTTCAATGCAATGCCCGGAGTCCCTGTAAGATCTCAAATAGGGTTCAGTGAGCTTAAAATTATGTGCAAGCTTCATGCTAGATATCTATCCTAGCTGAAATGTAAACAAATATTTTTCTTAAGGATTCTGTTTTTCATTAAAGGATACAGGAGCCTTGAATGAAGTTCATTTTCGTGTCAACAAGCACATTTAAAGCTACATTTATTTTAAGTTGGCAAAAAAGTTTTTGAATAGTATGTAAGATTTAAAGAGGCTGCATGTTTGCATCACAGGGACTGTAGGAAGTATTGTGTTAGAGAAAAAAATTATTACTGTACCTCATCTAATTTTAGACATCCATGAAGCAAAAGTCTGTGTCTGAGTTAGTCATCAAAGCCTTCTTCATGCCAGACAATGGGGGAGTACTTTTTGGCACTTTATCTGAATCTAATGTAGACATTTAACGTATGTCGGTTGCATTATGTCTACAGTCAGGCACAGCAAAACTCACCCAAATTCATTCATGTTTCATAATCTCAGACCTCATCCAGGGCTGCTATCCTTGACTGCACTAAGGATATGTTTGTAATTTACAGGATTTGGTAAAAAACCATGACATTTACATGTCCAAACAGAGGACTGTACATATGAAGTAATTAAGCATTTGCCCATATGTGCTCCCTTAACTGGGATCCTAGCTCATATACTGGTTAAGTGCAAGAAGACATTTGGAACAACACTAAGTGCCAACTTTTAACAATTTGTATTTCTGAATAGTTCTGAGATTAAAATGTGAAACTAAGACATTGTAAACTCGTTAGTGATCCATTAAGAAAACAAACAAGCAATAAAACACAACAAAAGGAAATTGCTGAA
Organism: Strix uralensis; assembly: GCF_047716275.1. NCBI lineage: Eukaryota > Metazoa > Chordata > Aves > Strigiformes > Strigidae > Strix > Strix uralensis. The sequence continues at coordinate 44,304,162 of NC_133976.1, forward strand.
ATACTGACAGCAGTCTTGTTTTTTTCTAGCAAATTCAGAAACTACGGAGAGAGCTGGTTGCATCGCAAGAGAAAGTTGCTACCCTTACATCTCAACTTTCAGCAAATGTAAGTATTTTTACTTGTGATCATAAACAGTATCAAAGAATATATTATCAGACAGGCTTAATAACTCTTAACACATGGTCTGGGAGACTTTACTATTTATTTATTTTGATGTTTTTCAAATAATTTATTTCATTAAATGTCTATTTTGTGTCAGCTTCAGGCAGAAGAAATCTTGTAATCAAACACAGTGGAAATGGAGAGTTTCCACACTTTGGATGTGACAGATGTCCTATCCAGTTCAGTTTCACTCTTTCCTCTGAATCAATTAAAAAAAGCCCAAAAGTAAGAAGGAGACACAACCAAAGAAAGGGCACGAATTGCATATTCTGATACAATTCATTATAGTTTCATTTCACAAAGATAAACCCTGAAAAATGCAAATAGATGTGGAGGGAAGCACAGTATACAATTGTATATAGAATTCATATGCTGCAGTAATTGTGCTGATATATAACCAATGGAAACTGGGCTATTTCACAGAGAGCTCCCTGGTGTTCCTTCCAATTGTCATACACTGGTAATATGAGTTATTGAACATGTTATAAGAAAATAATGTCAGATAGGGAATGTGAGCTACAGTCCTGTCTGGTTACTATGGTTTCAGATGAAGTTACTGGATAGTTACTGAACAATCTATTGTATAGTGATTTTTAAATGCAATTCAGGATATAACTATAGTTACCATTCCCAAGGAAAGCTTAGATGCAGTTGCAAGAGAGTATCATTTTGCATTTCAAAAAAGCAGTTTCATGATGTCTTGGGCAACCTATATAGTGCCTTTCTTTGAAATGTAGGAGTACTGATTTAGATTTATAAATATTGCCATTATTTTCAGGAAATTATTTCAGTTGGTGAAGTAGTACTGTGTTCCTGTTGTGAGAAAATAATCTCTAGCTGTGTGAAAGCTGCTTGTTCTCTTAGGACTGCCACATGTGAAAATGTGGAAGAGCGACTCAACACTTTCTGCTCTGTTCGAGTGGATGCAGAACACCTGTGGGTAGTTGTACCTCTGTAGTGGTATGGGCTGCCACTCTGCTCTGAGTTCTGAGAATGAGCTAGTGAAGCAGACAATACTGGACTCCTGCAATGTTTGTAAATTCAAAAGATTCTGAGTTGGGTTATTCATTTGGGAATTTATAGCCAGCATGCCTAGCCTCAGTATGGGGTTCCTTCACTCATATATTTTAGACACTGATCTTCATCTTCATCAGGTTGGGCAGTCTTCTCTCACTCATCCTGAGAGCAACAGACTAAAACCAACACTGAGAGGTCAGAAGAGCTAAGCCAGCATGCCTCGGACAGTCATGTTTACTAACAAGTCCATTGTTCTCTGCAGGGCACTTTTCTTTCCACCAAGATGCAGGGTGCAGCAGCTCTGCCTTGCAGGGGGGATCACAGGGAGGTGGGCTAGGTGGACTGTGGCTGGGCTTGTGACACAGCACAATCACAGACATCCCCACATCCACCCTGAGTGCCCTGTTAATGCCCAGAAGAGTTAGCTTGATTCCTGCAAGTCCCTGAACTAGTGAAAGATGTCCCTGCCCACAGCCAGGTGGTTGGACTAGATGATCTTTAAAGGTCCCGACCAACCCAAACCATTCTGGGATTCTGAGCAGTGGTATCATATCAGTAAGACTAAATTGTTTGCCTGTGGTGGGCTTGTGCTCAAATGCCTGTACTAGAGCTGCTGTGGGAGCCACTCTGATGGTGATAACTCATGCTCCTGGTACTGTTCCTCACTTTGTGGGCAGAAAAGCAATTTGCCCTTCTCTCCTTCTGCTAGCTCTGAACAGAAAACACCAGCATATTCCTTCTTGCTGGTGTGTTGAAAGGGAAAGTTGAAAGATGAGTCTATTTAGTCTCCATGCTTTTCCAGTCACCCCAGCAATGCTGTAGCCTATAATACAGCAACAGGTGCAATAGAGTGAGGATGGCAGGATGTCCTCTGCAGCTGAGGCAATGAGGCTATTGCTCGGTTCGTCTGGGCAAATTGTGTCCGATCTCTTCCCAGCATTATTTAGAAGTCATTGACTATATCTCTGGCCAGTATTCCTTTGTGTGGAGTAAACACCATACAGACTGGTTTCTAATAACAGTACCTATTTCAGGCAAATTTTCAAAGTCATATTTCCATATTTCAAAGAAACTGACTCAAGCTAAAAGATGGATAGTTACATTTTGGTTTGGTTTTCACTCAAACTAATTCTGCTGCATGGGTGAGAAATAAATTGGGTTTAATCTGTATAACTCACAATATATTGGCTGGGGATCTGGTCTCTAGTAAGAATGCCCATAGTTTTTCTACTGATCTAATTAGAAGGGTAACATTTTCAACAGGACAGTTTAAAAATATATACATGTACATCTGGTTTTACCTATCCAGAAGTACCACATTTGTAAACCTGTATGTGCTTGTATGCATATATTTATGTGCATGCATGCCGTATGTTGTATAAAGGTTAATTTATTCACATTCTTTTGACTGTATCACTCACCTTCTAATCCATCCCCATGGAGATGCTCTTTAAACTCTAAACCTATAAACAACCCTAAAGCTGATCCTTCTAGCACATGGGGTTTTTAAACGGTACCAGAAAAATCTTTCTTTTTTCCAAATCCCCAACATGTGGAAATTCCCTCAAAATTAAACTTGTCAGGAGCATGAAACTTAGAGGCTTCAAATTCTCCAGGCATGAACAAGGGATTTGGACACCTTCACAGTGAATACAATCTTAAAAGGAGAGTAGATATTACTAGATCTTATAAGTAAATATTTTTTTGGATGCTGTCATGAGATTCATACTTTACAAAACCAAAAACTGAAAAGTATTTCATGACAAGCCTGGTTATGAGTTCAGTCTCTGCTCCTGGTTCTGAGTTCAGTCTCTGCTATTTCTGGTACAGACAATTTAAAGCATTAAAAAAACACTTTTAAATAAGTCCAAAGGATCAAAAGAGACCACTTAAAGATGTGTTGGTACTAATTCTGCCAGTCCTTTGAGCACTTTATGTAAATAAATTCTATGAAGTATCACTTAAACATCAGGAATAAAATCCAGCTTGAAAACAGAGTGTACAGACCTTTTAATTGTGGTATGGCCTTTGAAATTTAGTCTAATTACAGAATTGATATTTAAATGCCAGTGATTATATACTTTTCATAAAAATTATGACAGTAACTAAGAAATACTTGATTTAGTTTGACAAACTTATGAAAATCCCGGATGGGCTCCTAACTTTCATGAACTCATACTGTCTTAGCAATGCTTTACTTGCATGTATTCATTTATCATTTATCTCCTAATCTAAGAGACATACTTCACCAGCCCCTGGCATTGAAAGGAGAAATAGTCCTAATCACAAAAGATGGAATTTATCCTCAGAGAAGAAATCCAAACCATGTTTTACTCTCTAAATGGATAATACTACTGTGACCCTCATTTTGAGTCATGTTTGCACGCCAGTAGGCTAAAACCTGAACCAACAGTAAGTCTAGTGCAGAAAAAAGTTTGATCACTGCCTATGTTTTTTGTAGATACATCCATCTCTGGCAGGCAGAGAACTGTATGAACAGAATATCTTCTGTGGTGCCTTTGCTGACCAGAAAATTATTCAGTCCTTTCTGATGCCTTTGCTATAAATGCATTCATGCTAGCCTGAGACCTAAGCTCCTCCAAATTTCCATACTTACAGTGTCTGTAAATAGACAACGCTTTTTTCCTCGCTGTGGTCTGGAGAAGGAAACTATTAATAGCCAGAAATCTTGTTCCCTCACAGTTCGTCTCAGGCTTGAATTTGTTGTTACCATTTCCCTTTGTAGAACTGAGCAAGATTATTGTATGTGAGTGAAAAAAAGAGCATCTTATTCATCTCAACACTATTCATGTCTTTCTTTGCTTCACCACAGACGACTGTTAGTGACAGTAGTACATGTGTCATTAGAAGACTCTCAGGATGAAATTTGACCTATTTCATCAAATCTTTGCTTGATATATGATTTTATATCAAAATACATCAACCGGAAGTTATAGCATTTCTCAGGCATTTTGGAAAACTCTGATAAGACTTTTCTTATTTGGTTTCATTTATTATTCAGATTTTGCTGGCTGGGCTCAAGTACTATGCTTAATTTCAGCAGTTTATTTCATCTGATTAACCCCAAAGTGTTTTGCCTGCATATTATTAAATTCAAGCAGGGCCCAGCTGTTGTTTGGATGCTTAATTTACAGTTTTTTTCTGAGATTCTGGCATTTCCTCTGGTGCCTTTTTCGATGTTGCTGAAGGGCAAATCTCAATACTAATTAAGAAAGGGCCTGTTTTCAGTGCAGAAACTGTCCAACCAGCAGACTTCCTACGTGACTGACAAGGGCTCAAATTCCAGCGAGCAGCCTGAACCCAGCCTGTTCAGAGGGACTTTGATCAGTGCTGTGTACTGTATAAAGCTGAAGTGTGCATGCTTGCAAGTTGTAGTATACCCAGGATGCCAGTAGAAAGCGGAGGGGGTTCACTGGCTAATACTCTTGTTTGGCCAGCTCTGAACCACTATCCTACAGCCAAACAACAAGATAATAGCAGGCGGCGAACAGAAAAGGTCACCAGATGTACAGTTGCTTCTTGCAATCAGCCCGATCCCTTCTGGCCTCTCACACCTCCTTTCATTCAGCCGTGTCAGGTGGGAGGAAATTTATTTATTTACGTTTGTTTTATAAACATGAACACCGCAGGTCAAACTGCAAAGTGTGCCAGCAGAAAGTCTTTGGATATACCAATGTCATGTTTGGGATGAGCTGTAAACCTAACAGCTGAGGTATTTGGGGTTTGGCTGGCTGGGATCGCTTACTAAGAAAGAAATGTTTAAAATCAAATCCGTCATCTTAGCACTGAAGTCATTCCCTGAGAATATATCTCTGACTATTTCCAATGGAAATTTCATGTTAATAGAAATCAAAATTAATCCATATGTGATGGATCTACAGATTGAGAGCTGTACATCATCTGTGTATATAATATGTATATCATGTTAAAGATGGATATATTTTGCTGTAGGCATACTTCCAGTAATGCCCAGTTACTTAACTCTAATTCCAGTATATCTACTTCCAAGTAGAAGTGCTGCATTCAATTGTGCAGTTATATTTTTACTTTAGAATAAGTGGTATTTAAAGAACATTCAATATTCAAGCTATCTTGTGTTGTATTCAAATGATGTATGGCATGAATGAAACTACTGAATCTTAATGCAGATTTCTAAGGTGTAAGGAATTGACTGTAACTTTAAAAATAATTCTATTCCTCAAGTTTTTATGAGAATGAAATAATGGATTCTTTTGGATAAAGTAAACAATCCTCAGAAATTGAGGATTACCAATCCAATCAAAATCAATTACTAAATTTATAAGGGTAAAAGAAATTTCTAATTAGAAGTTTTAATTTCTAATGAGTATTTTTAAAGTCTCAGTTACTTCAGTTTCTATTGTTTTCTGAATTATATTGCATTTAACTATTTAAATGAAAAGTCTGATCTTAAATGGGCATACATACATATGTTTTATGCGTGCTTGCATGCTTCCACACACATATAAATATACTGATAATTTAGCGTTTTTCGAAGTAACTTTTCTTATTTTGTTACATAGTATGTCTTTTGGGACAAATCTGTATAAGATTTCAACAAGTAGGAGTTCCCTAGACTGCTGAATAAATAAATATTTGCTACCATGGGGAAAGGCAGCACAGTATATTACTCTGAATGTAAAACCGATACTTTGTATTTCATAGAAGAGTGTTCTGTAATAAATATTTAAAGTAATGAACAATGCAATTGAAAGATTTTTCTTGAATAGTTTTTGGTTGATGGGCCTCTGAATTATGTTTGTTTATTATTAGCAAATCAACACCTAATAATCTTTATCTCAAATGAGTTAGGAAGGATCCATCATCTTGATCCAATTACATTTATGATGCAAAAATTTTAGTGTGCTACTCCAAGAAGGTCATGTACTCTATCACAGGCTGAATTTTAGTAAGGATCCATAGTTATGACATGGCTGTCTTTCTGTAAAGACTATCAGACAATAACTTAATAGTTTCAGTGACCTTTGATGACATTAGTTCTTACTTTTTCCTATGTGTTCCTTAATTTTTCATATAAGTTCCTTGTGGTTTATTCATGTACAATACAAGCTGAACTTGTAGCTATGGAATAGGAAAATACTAGGCACAAATATGCATAGTTAGGTACCAAAGGACTGTGGTTATCACAGTCTAATTGTGAGAAATGGACAAAAGCAATGCATAATTAAGCAAATTATTCCTCTTTTCAAGCCCTCAGTCCCCATTGTTATTCTCACGGTAAAGCAGAACCATGGGCCATCAGCCAAGCCATAGATTTTTTTATGAGGCACAGAACACCGAGCTCCGTTAGTTTCCTGTTAAACACATGTCATAGAGACATTTGACTATAATTTTGTGGTAGTTGTCTCTGACTGTGTTCTGGGTCATTGGTCATCATCTTTGGAATTAAAACACAATACATTCATCTGGATATTTTTAATATCTAGCTAATTATTAAAGTGAAAAGTAAGTTTAAAAACTTGTTACTTTTATCAGAGGAACAGAGTAGTAAAAACAATCAAAGGCTGTAGTTTCCAAACTAGCTAAAATAAATTTATATCAATTGACAGGTTTCAGATGTGCATTTGAAACATATTCCAAGTTCATTTTATTTAAAATTATAACTCCAAGAATAAAGCCTAAGTTATAAATAACATGTTAAAATAGGAATATACACAATTACTAATTAATCCTTAAGTAATTGCATGTGTATCTAGTCCTATGTTTATCAAAAGTTAATCCCTGGGGTATGTATCCTTTACCAAAAAAATTATCCCTAAAGCATCCCTGCAGATGCAGAAAGCAGGTGGATTGACCACTATACCCATAAATAATTAAATAAATTATTTACTAGTAATATAATTTACAAGGAGTAAACTTGTGGTAAGTTTAATAAGTATAAAATACAGAGTTTACAAGATACTGAAATGTTTATAGCAATCCAAAATGATTTACAAATCACAAAAGCCACTTGTCAATATAACAGCTCTGAAATGGAGACACAGAAGTGGGCCACTATTATATATATAATAATCTTTTTTTTATTTGAGGAATAACAGAGAGAGCAAGGTGGCAAGAAGATCTTTTCCTTCTCCTAAAGTGTGTAACAGAATTCTGTTTGCACTATGCCTTTTTCTGATTATATCTCAGATTCAATACAACCACATACATTTGAACAGTTTCAACTGTGCTCGTACAAGCATCCAAATCTGTAAATAAAAAATTTGCCAGGCATTGTGTATGCCTGTACTGCTATAACAAAAAATAAATTTTCACAGTAAGGAAGCTCATTTAATCCATTTGTGCATGTAAAGATGTTGTTTGTGAGTTATATTTCCAAGTGTATTGTAGTGCCGATGTTTGAAAACTTTGCCTATTACCACTTTTGAGATGGTAAAGAGAAAATACGTATTTCCTTCTGCTTTTACTATTTGGTGTTGTGAGAGGAGTGGATGGAATTGTATGGAATTTAATAAAGATTAAATTCTTACTTTCCCTTGGCTGTACAAACTGGTTTAGCTTGTAGGTTTCTTTATGACCACTTGCCATTCTTTGCCTGCAAAGCTCCATGTCAGTTAAAAGCAATAAAGAGTTGATGTATTGTTTGTATAAGTTTTGCTTCCATAGACTACAGGGTGAGTGTTGTCAGAAAATAAAATGAAGCTTTAATTTTTTTAAATCTTTTAATGAGTTTCAACTTTATTGCTTTTCTTATCGAGAAGTAGAACTTCCAGTTTTTGATATTGTCTTTTATATATACATTTGCACACATATATAAATATTATATTTTTATTTTATTTGGTTTTTATTACTTTTATACACACAACACACACATATATATAATCAACATAAGACAAATAGACTTAAGTAATGACCTTTTATAAAAACTGTCATATTTTTTGTTTGAGTCTCAGGATTCCTTTGGAGAGTTTTATTTGTAAGGTTAAAACTTACCTTTTAAGATAAAGTACTTGAATTCCTGTTTTGAAGTGTTCAGTAATTGAAAATAATTGTTCCTGGACTTTTATTTGGGAGCAGACTTCTTTTGGACAATATATCAGTAAACTCAAATGAAGGCATTAAATCCATAATTCATTTCCAGGCAGAGATACCTGAGCTAATCTCCTTGGGGGCTAAAGAAGCCTGAGGAACACTGGGATCACTTGGCTGCTTTACCTATCCAAGTTAGCTCAGTCTAAACTTAAAACTAGTAGAAAAGAGCTGTGTTCAGCTCTGGGGCCCCCAACATAAGAAAGACATGGTCCTGTTGGAGCAAGTCCAGAGGAGGGCCATGAAGATTATTGGGGGGCTGGAGCACCTCCCTTATGAGGACAGGCTGAGAGTTGGGGTTGTGGAGCTTGGAGAAGAGAAGGCTTCAGGGAGACCTTATAGTGGCCTTCCAGTACTTAAAGGGGGCCTACAGGAAAGCTGGAGAGGGACTTTTTGCATGGTCATGTAGCGATAGGACAAGGGGTCATGGCTTTAAACTGAAAGAGGGTAGATTTAAATTAGATATGAGGAAGAAATTCTTCACTGTGAGGGTGGTGAGGCACTGGAACAGGTTGCCCAGAGAAGTTGTGGATGCCCTCTCCCTGAAAATGTTCAAGACCAGGTTGGACGGGGCTTTGAGCAACCTGGTCTAGCAACAGGTGTCCCTGCCCATGCAGGGGGGTTGGAGTTAGATGATCTTTAAGGCCCTTCCAACCCAAACCATTCTATGATTCTATGAGCTTGGAGAGAAAAAAATATTTTTAAAAAACAAATTGATCTGGGAAGATTGTTCCATTGACGAATGTTATGTTCTGTTTCTTTCACAGGCTCATCTAGTGGCAGCTTTTGAAAAAAGCTTAGGAAATATGACTGGCCGATTGCAAAGTCTAACAATGACAGCTGAACAAAAGGTACGTTTACCAAAGCAGATACTTTAATGTGGAAAAGTCAGCAGATTATATTAGAGTTTTGTTTAAAAAACACTGAAAGGAAATAGGGACAGCTGTGACAGTAAGACAGACAGAGCTTTCTTTAATGGCCGTTGTGATCAAATCTTCATAAAGCTCCAGCAGAATTAAACCGTGCAGCATCAGGTTTACACAGACAATATCATAGAATAGTTTGAAGGTGAAATCTTTAGTTTCCAGATTTTAATTGAAATATATGCAACTGTAGGTTTAATCTGTACTGAAAGATCCTATAACAAAGACTGATCACAACCTGTGGGAGTGCTTCATTCCAGCCTGACAGCATTGTCAAGATAATAGAATTATGGGAAGGGAAGAACTTTAAATAGAGAAAAATTACTCCATTCAGAGAGTTAATGCAGGTTTGGTATCCTATTAATGAGTAAACAGTTTTGGCTTTCACTGTGCTGTTTTGACTATTGGGGAAAAAAATCTAAACCTGATGATAGGTAGTAAATTTAATGTGAGCCTTTGTACCAAGCTCAGGATTAAGAGGCTGCTTAGCACCTTCCAGGATTGAACTTCAGCAACTTTCTGTCCTTATTCATTTTGTGTCCTATAAACAGAAAAGCCTTGTTGAGCCAAGCTGTGAAAGAAACTGCATATAAGTGGGATATTAGTCACCACTGGAGTCAGTGTAGCTGTCTATAAAAATAACATTTCACAGTCTGGTTGAGCACCAACAGATGAAATATGGTGAAACTCATTGTGAACTGGATAGGAAATATTTGCACTGCTTTCTTTTTTTCATCTTAAGCAAAAAAACACAGTGGAATTTTCTCCAAACCAAAACTTTTGACTATATAGTAGTATAATTTCCCTCAGAAGGTTTTCTTTCCAGAAGAGGTTAAGCAGTGACATTGAAACAGATCATCTCCAAGTTTATTTCCTAAAGGATTTGGAACATGTTCTTTTCCTTCTCTTCTTTTCTCTATTGTTGAGGTTAAATTCCTTTAATCCTCATTATATAAATACAAGCTGGAAGGACTGGTTTAATACAGCAATAATAAAACCTATTTTTTTATTAAAATTGGCTGTGCATTCTAATACAGAACTTCCTGCACTCGAGCTGAGTAATTTTACTTCAACTTGCAGGACAGTTGCTATCAAACAGGGGTTTTTTAACTGAATTATTATTTAGCAAGTTAAATCTTTTGAAAAATACACAAATTCAGGTTGAGATTCATCCATTAAACAGTAGTGTCACATGCTAAAGGGTGTAATTCAAATGGTTTTATTGTCTTTCACAATAAAATTGTTGGGTTTCTCTTAACTTTATAATGAATATTCAGTTGAGACCCTTTTTAGATTAGTCTTTATTAAAAATGTTTTGTTCTCCCTAAAAATAACATGATAGCTTTATACAGAATAACTGCAAAAGAATGTTGGTTGAGTTTAATATCTTTGGAGAGAAAATATGCATTCTGCTTAGTTGTTGCCCTTACGTTCACCCAAGCAGTCCCATGAACTTCAGTTTGACCACTCTTATCTTGTCATTTTTTTAGCTTAGACAAACATTGTTCTTGTGCCATATATTTTGAGATCTCTTTGCTCTTCCCACAGGAATCTGAGCTTATAGAGCTAAGGGAAACCATTGAAATGCTGAAAGCCCAGAATTCTGCTGCACAAGCCGCTATTCAAGGAGCCTTGAACGGTCCCGATCATACCCACAAAGGTATGTTTTTGTCACTATTAAAATAAATGCAGAGTTTCACTCGTGAAAAAATCTGTTACTACTTCTCTGTTGTTTTGGGGACTCTGTCGCAAGGGCAAGCACATTCTGCAGTTCATGGTAGGCATACTTGTGGTATTTCCAGAGATGGAAACCTTGCATGAGCTTCCTGTTTGTCAGAGTTCCTGGAGCCTTGTCTTCTCAGAACTGGGTGGCCAGTAATTGATTGCTGGGTGTCAAGAATTAACCCTGTCACTGCAGTTGTGTATTGAAGTACATCCAAGACACTAGTGAAGTCTTATGGTGAAACATGGTTATAACTTGGAAATCCAGTGTAAGTTGTAGCTCTGAAACTTGGTGAACTCATTGTTAAAGAGATGGACTGGCAACAGCTCACCTCCTTCACAAGGTGCTAAATGACTGCAGGAAAGCAGGCATCTTGAATTCCAGATTCTGAATTAATTTGTCATTGCAGTTAGGCAGATGTCACATGATAAATATATACTTCAGAAGTGCCTGTTGATAAGCAACAGCAAAGGAATGAAGAAAAAAAATAATAGCAGCATTCGTTTTTGAGAGTGTCATTGATCTTTCTTTAAAGAGGTCATTATTTAGATGTTTGCCTTAAGGTGATTTCATTGCATGACTCGAGTATAGCAAGGCTAACTTCTAGGAAGTAAAAAATCATCTAAAAAGCAATTTCCCTTGGTATTACTGGGTATGTTCTGCAAGAATATTTTCCAGTGATTAAGATAGAGTTATCAGAGACTTTTAAGAAATTGAAACTCAAATGCCTCACCAACCATTTCTAATATTCTCCACTTCTTGGTTATTTTGTTTCATTCATTTTTAATGAAATCCTGCCTGCTTATTTCCATCATGATATATTAGAAGGTAGCATCTGAACGCTGATTAGGCCTTCTGCAAGTCAAGTAGTGCCTGTACTCCTTGGAAAAAGAACCATAGTACATGTGATAGTAATAAATCAAGTACTCTATCTCTAACAGAAACTGCTTAGCTATGGGGTTATGCCTGCAAAAGTTGCTGTGCAGAGTCATTGCCTTCATGCCAACAAGGCCCCAGTTTGGAGAACCTCCTAAGTGTTAGCCTAATTTTATGCATCCCCATTGACCCCCATGTGGTTTCTTACAGGCTGCAATAGCTTGAATCTGAGCCACTGCAAGCATCAATGCCATTTATGTTCATTTAGGCTCCCTTTGTGGAGGGAGATGCTACATAAATACAAGAATGATTATTATATTGAAACAGAGACAGATGGATTTCACAGTAATTTCTTTTCTTTAGATTTACGTATAAGGAGGCAACATTCTTCAGAAAGTGTTTCCAGCATCAACAGTGCTACAAGTCATTCAAGCATTGGCAGTGGTAATGACGCTGACTCCAAGAAAAAGAAAAAGAAAAACTGGGTAAGTGCTCAGCAGATTTAAACCTGTCTTTTAGCTATTATGTTGTTTCCTAGTGCCTGAGTACCATAATGGTCCATTTCATCTGCAATGTTCTTGTGGGGCCAGACAGATACGAAGCAACTCACATGTATCCATACTGTGACACTACCAGAAAACTAAAAATTGTTGAACATCAGCAGTCATTTATTTGCATAAGTCAGGATAATTCAAAAAATAAAAACAACCAAAACAAAGAACTTAAAATAGCTGTTGTGACCAAAACCGTCTCTGGACCACATTGAAACCCTGTTTGATTTCTCTTCAGTCGGAGTTTGAGTCAAAGGCTTGATTCAAATATGTTACCCAGCTATGAAGGGAGTTGAAATCTGTTAAAAATTCTCATGTAAAAGTAGTACGGTGTTTAAAGAAATTAAGATGCTTCTCAACTGGAACACTGAAATACCACATGGTGTTAAGGGTTTAATCAAATACTTTCAGTAAATAATCAAAAAATATGTTTTTGTTGTTTTAAAAATATTACCTGCTTAAACATGTGTTTTAAAATACTGATCAGCCTTCATTCCCTTGATTTGTAATTCCACACTCTTTCATGTTTCTGCAAGGTGAACTCTAGAGGAAGTGAGGTGAATATAAACCATGGAAAATTTGGCATGCATCTATAAAGAACCCTATCTTGGCATGATTGCTATTTATTTTGGCAGTAGGCTCTTATACCTTCTAAAAACAGATTATCCTGTATGTCTTCTCAGTTTGTCTCTATTCATTTTAATCTCAAAGTTTAGACTATAGAAAGGGGGAGTGTAGCCAAAATCCATTTCTTTCTCATTAGATATCATGAGCTGGGAAGGGCTTAATGTTTCTCTGATCAGTGGTCACACTCCCCACTATCCAATTATATCATGAAAATAACATGTTTGAATACCTCATTTTTTATAGAGGAACCGGTTTGTCATTGAGTTCTATATGATTTTAATCAGAACTTTCTGAAAATAAAACCAAAAAACAACCACATTTTCTCTAAGATTAATGACTTCTGTATTTAGACAAAGGTATCAACGAATGGGCTAGTTAAAATTCACTGCAGACAAAACTGTTGTCATCTTGGCTCCTGAAATAAATGGCTCTTTGGCTATTCTGTCCCTTTTCAGTACTGGATAAGAGCTTCTAGAGGGAAAAGGCAATGCTTGTACATTCAGAGATCTTACTACTCTAAAGGAAACTGCAGCAAAGAGTATATACCTTTCAGCTAACATTCTTCTCAGCAGTACAACAAAGCAAGCCTCATGTCCCAGCTTAAATCCTCTCGCTTGTGATCCAAACCACAGCATTTACATAGTTTGGCCATTCAAATTTTTAATCGGGAAAGTAAATTGGCAAACCCAGTAAACTGGACTTTTGATTTCAGCCTTTAGTAACAGCAGGTTCTGCCTGTACCTAGATGCAATGTGGTTATTTAAAGCCAGCCCTTGAAGGGAATGCCATGGGAATGGGATTCCACTGGGGCTTAATGGTTTTAAATGAGCACCCCTCTTCCATAGCCATACCACTCCGTCCTGCACTTTTTCCATAGCATTACGTTTGCGCTGCGCTGGATTAATAAAGTCAAAATAAAGCACTGTATCATGTTTTTAGAGATACTGTGTTGCATATGTTAATACCTTGCTTCTGTATACTGACCTCAGGCAGTGGCTAGGATGGCATCTGCAAACTAACTCTTCGAAACATGAGCTGCACACAGATTGCCATGATGAAGAAGATAATCTTGCTCTGTGTTTGTTTTCCAGCTAAGAAGCTCTTTCAAACAGGCCTTTGGAAAGAAGAAGTCCACCAAGCCTCCTTCCTCACATTCGGACATAGAAGAGCTGACAGACTCCTCTCTTCCTTCATCACCCAAATTGCCCCACAGCTCAGGAGAGTGTGGGGCAGCATCAATGAAACCATCACAGTCAGCTTCTGCGTAAGTCTCTCTCTTGGCAACCTTTCTTCCTGAATAGGATGGACTGTGAAACAGAGCTCCTCAAGTGTGGCCATTCTCAGTTCAGAAATCATTGGCAACAGTCGTGATCTTTTAATCTCATGCTCCATCCATTTGCCAGATTTCTCATGAGCTTCATTGCATTTACACACTACTTTTCCAGCAGCTCTTGCTTAAGGTCATTCTCTCCTCCTTTCACAGCCGTTAGCCACAATCATCTAGCAGTACAAATTTCTTTCCAAAAGCTTATGTTGTGCTCTCCCTGCACCATTAACAACTTTACCATATCCACTTAGTAAAGGCCAAATACTAGAGTTTCCTTTCTTCATGACATACTAAAAATGTAATTTTATTTTCCAGGTAGCTAAGAATATTTACAAGATACTCATCCCTTCTGTTATTACTTTAATTACTTTGTAGCTATTAATTTATAAATGTTTTTTAATCTATTTCCCCTTTTTTATCAGCTTGGATTTTTTTTTTGTGTGATTTTACTTTTATTTTTTATTCAAATCACCATCCTTAAGGTTTCAGGACTGAGAATACGTCATCAGTCAAAAACTGCCCCATTTCTTCATTATTTTGGATGTCTAATATATTCTTACGGAGTTCTCAGCTCCCATTCATATTCTTCAAACTAATATTTCTTTCATTCTGCTAAACTCATAACTTTCTCCAATTTGGGGAAATCAACCTCTTTGAATCAACAAATGTTTACTACTGACACTAGCCTTACTTTCCTTGTCCTAATTGAGAATAATCGGGTCACAACTACTCTTCCTTAAAGCACCCAGAGAATTCTAGACTCGTGACTGATTACTGAGCTTTAGAATGACATTTCCCTGCATTAGGTTATGTGCCTTTTATGATTAACTTTTTATAGACTCTAATGATTTTCATATACTAAGTTTAGGAGTTTGAGAACAAATATTCCCACAAAATAAGCCCTTCCACAATAAATGTTTTTCTTCCTTCCCATTCTGTACAGACCAGTGAGGAATAACTCATCTATATCTCTAGTTTTGTTGGGATTTTTTTATAGGAAGATCACATTTTTGTGGTTTCAGGTATATATGTGTTTTGGGAGGAGGATTTCTACATTTTGGGGGCCCTTGAGTCTGATTTATTATCAATTTAACAATCACTAGTAAAAGTCTTAATAGAAAGTGCCTGAACTTAAACAAAACACTTTTATTCTTCAAAAGTATTTACTCATGATTCACAGATATGCTCTCATAACCTTATCCTGTTTCCTTTCTGCCAACCCTGCTTTTTTCTATGTCTCTTTGACTTGCTCTGTAGATGTACTGGTGTTCCCAGGATTTATCAAGGGCAAAACTACATATCTAGTCTTTCATCTCAAGGTCTTCCCATGGCTATTTGGTCTCTGCACCTTAACTTCCTAAACTCTGTCCAGTTCACAGCCTTCTGGTTATTCCTCCATAACATTTTTAAACACTAATCTTTCTGATCATATTATTGCATTTTTTATTATTGTGACCTTTCTATACAGGATTACATAGATTCCTTCCCTTCAACAGAGAGATCACATAAAATATATTTATTTCAATTAATTTCTTTATCCGTTATACAGATAATGTTACTTTCTTTGGATGACCCAGTTTTCCACTGCATAATTTAAACTTCTGTCACCTTCAAGAGTTTTCATAATTGTCAGCAGCCTCTGTTCAAAGATCATGACTTATGTCATGATCTCCTTCTTACTCCTTCTACACAAAGCAACCTATTGGTTTAAAAATCCTGATATTGTAACAAAAAGAAGAGTAAAACTCTTTCTTTCTAACTACTTTGAACCTTTGTCTGAAGTCTGATCATGCTTCTGAGCTTCTTTCTGTGACTGCTCAGGAATGCTAACTTATCTTTTTGTTTTTCTTTCTTTTGATGAAGTCTCATCTTCTTATGTAATTTTACAGTTGTAGGAGCTCTGGAATCTGCAAAAGAAAATTCAGTTCATGCTTTCTGCTTCCATTCTGCTTATTTTACCAGTCTAGACAGCTTATTCCTGCTTCTTCCACAACCATAGTCCTTCTTTCTGCTTCATTTTTATCTTCTTTAAAGGTGACTTGTGAACTTCTTTTTGTCCATCCCTTCTCAAGATGTACTGCAAAAAAGCCAAAAAGAAAATAACCAGCAAATAGATATGTGACTTCCCAGTTGTCCACATTGTTGTATGAGATAACATATGCATGTAAATAAAATTTCATTTCTTATTTGTTTAGCATAGGTATGGGCACATCAAACCAAGAATTGTATCATAATAATTGGAAAAAAATTCTAGTATATGTCTTTATTCATTTTTACTCACATTTAAAATATTGGTGCATGGTGTGAATAATATTCATTATTTTCCTTCTTCAATTTGCTATATTTTTTTATTTGCCATGAACTTTTTCATCTTTCCTTTGCTTACGCTTTCTTTAAATATTTTCTTGACCTGAGTCCTATGTTCTAAACCATTACCTTTACTTTCTTTCAATTGCATCTGTCTAATACGTGTGTATGCAGGTCATCTCTAGTCTGGGCACCAAAGAAAAGGCAAAACGGTCACGTGGTCTACAAGCATAGATCCCGGTAAAATTGAGTGTGGGGCATGGAGTTGTATTCCCAACTGCTGACCTGAAGAGTGCTGCATCTTCTTCCCCAAAATGCATTTGCATGCATTCTGGCAATTAAAAATTGACCTCTGTTTCTTGTTTGTATATTAGTAGTAATAATCACATAATAATGCTTATTACTATAAAATATTTTTCATATTTAAATTGTTCTGCAAATATTAACAATTTATAGTGACAGTAATAAAGAACAAATAACATTTAGTGAATTGACTGAAAATAATGCTTAGTGTTACTATGTAGCCAAAATTCAGTGTTTTATTTTCTAAAGGTTCTGTTATGCAACAGATCTAGGTCTGATGATGACACAGAGAGGCAAAACAATCTGACATGACAACTGGACAGCTGTGTGTCCCTGGGCCAGACATGTTTTGATCTTTTCTCACAATATAATGGTTTCTTCCCTTAAAATTAATTCTCATGAAAAATAATCCCATGGTGATTACTTTTAATCCAGTCTTGAAGGAAAAAAAATCAAAACCAACCAGCATGATTTCCGACACCTTACATTACCAAATGACAGACTATCAGCAAAAAGTCAACCATCACAAATCAAAACCATTACAGATCAAAATCTTGTACATCACGAAGTCAAGGACTGTCTCTTTGTGTACTGTTCAAAACAGAGAAAACTGTTGACACCTAACAGATAATAAATCAGTAGTACAGTTTAATCAACGTACTTCTAACTGTTGTTACTTAGGAACATCATAACATTTGCACCAAAGAAATGATGCAGATACAAAATCAAATTAAAAGCAATGGGTGATACACACTCAAAGTTTTCCAAAAAGTTTTTAACCTTTTTTCACCATAGTAAACTATCTAACTAAACTGGAAAGGTATAAAGCAAGCTGATCATTTCACCTGGATAAGGTTTTTTTCCTTTTTTAATTTGAAATTTGAGCCTTTTCATGTTTCTATGATATTCTTTCTTCACTCATAGGTTTCAGCAGCAGCAAGCATTTTCTGTACTTTGATATTTAATAATGACATTGCTTTGGGGAAGAACCTTCCTTTAATCTCCCGACTCTTTTCCTGCTCCTCTTTAGGATCTGTGAGTGTACAGAGGCAGAGGCTGAAATTATTCTTCAGCTAAAGAGTGAGCTGAGGGAGAAAGAACTAAAATTAACGGACATTCGTCTTGAAGCCCTCAGCTCTGCACACCATCTGGATCAGATTCGGGAAGCCATGAACCGCATGCAGGTCAGTGCAGTAGCTGAGTGATGACAGGGGTGCACACCAAAGGTATGCCTGGTGTATTTCCTTTCCCAGTACTTTGTTTCAGGTACCAAAAAATTGTCAATACAAAGTAAATTGCTAGATTAAAAGCACTTCCAAAGGATGGGTATGATAAGTGCTCGCTTCATAAAAATGACATTCTTAGCATTTATATTAATACCTAAAATATGTTTAAGGGGTATGGAAGGAGACATAATCACTGTAATCGCTGCCCAAAGGATATTTGTTAACTAAACCCTATGACTGGGGAAAACAACATTACAGACAAGCAGATCAAGAAGTGATTTCTACAGAGCTTTAAATCCTTGCACTGTGTTGGGGGTGGGGATATATGTGCATACTCTCTCACCATTTCTGATTCCTAACCCATTCATGGCTTGCTGAAGCAAATAATGTAAAATTGAACTAAATTATTGTATACAGCATCACTAAAATTTCACTACATTGTTTTGCTCGAAATCCTTCCTGAACACATTTTTCATCAGACAGTTTCCCTTTCATGAGGCTGAAAGGATGCAGAAAGAATGGCAGTGTTCTTCAGTGGATCACAGAGCTTTATGGGACACAGCTCTGTTGCCCACATACAAGTGTTTAGTATCACATTGGGTGCCCTAAAGTGTCTACAACATCCACACAGTATGACATAGGTCCTTCAGTAGATCTGAGCCCTTCTGGAATGACAGGTGAGATACCTAGGACATCCCTGAAGGCACTAGAAACCTGTATTTTGGAAACAGAATCAAGGCCATAGGGTGGAGGTTCAGGTTGAGACTAGGACAGAGACATTTAGATGTCTAGGTATGAGCTAGATGATAAACTCCTGTTGTAGTCAATTGAGTTTTAGTCCTACAGTAGTGGGGCCTAGAGAGCTATCTTAAAATCATCCTAAGATAGGTATAGAGGGTGAAATTGTTAGAGCATAGGCACCTATTACCTTTTGAACCAGCCTCAGGTATTTATATCTGCACAGAACTTATAGGTTTAGCATTCTATCCATGGAAGACTGTTTACAATGACACTGGAAACCCACATTTACACAGCTGAATTCAACCCCAGTGGCTTGTCAGCTGAATTCTCTTTGCTGAGTGTTTAGGTCAGGTGTACCTGTAGGCACATTTGTATAGATGTCCACAGCAGCTGATTTCATAACCACCATATTTGGTGTGCTTGCTGTCTTTTCTAGACCTCTGTTTATACGATGCCTGTAGCAGTCCCAGCCACACCTTTAAACATCTGTGGTACCCACCATCCTCCCAGGTGTTCACACTACTAAGTGCCAACATTGCTATGGGATATTTGACTGAACAGTTAGGGAGAAGAATAATCAAGAACTCATCCATAAATATGAGTTTCAATTGTCCACATATAAGTAAAGCATTTGATCTGGAGCCCCTAAAAAGTTTTTAGGAACTGTAAGGGATAAAATACAGTTAATTCCCATGGTGGAGAACAGGATGTGAAGGCTTGTCAGCTGATTATGGTCTTACACTGGAATATGAGTGCCTAAACCAGGTGAACTCCCCAGAGGGAGGAGTCTGCTGTAGTCACAGGCTTCCAAAGTTCGAATTTCACCAAAGCTGGGCAGAGGCAAATAGTTCATATGGTGTCTCTGGTAATCACCGCTTCTGAAGTTTTCCCAAAAGGACAGGCAGCCACCTTGGAGTTGCCAAACTCTGTGACATTTTGGAGAACTGATGAGGGTTGGTAAGGGGGAAAAGTAAGATTGGTGTGAATGAAATATGAATACTGTGTGAATTCAAAGAACCTTGAAAATCTAAAACTCAGCTGAATTAAAGACTGCTAAAAGTTGTGTAATTAATCATCATAAATTGCAGAGTAGATGGAGATGGCATGACTCATTTCACCATAGCTCCTAATTTGAACCCCAGGCTAAACTGGTGCATTAATCTATTACCTTCTGCACTATTTTGCTGGTTTGTACCTTCCTTTTCACTGTCTCCTCAGCTTTGCCTCTGTGATCTAATCTTTCTGTAGCTGTTACAGGGGTTTTTGTGATGCTATCCCTTATGTTTTTACTTGTAGCTGTACAGCCTTCATAAAAGAATAGAACTTTTAGCAGAGTGTTAGTGAATGTGGAATTAAATTTGATGTGCAAAACCATCTGCAAGAATAAGCAGTTGCTTTGTACTGTGCTTCATGAAGCGACTGAAAGCTAGATTTAGCTGGTATCAGGCTGTTCTCAGGCTAAGTTTTCATTTTATTATTGTACATTCAATAATCACTTGGCACCACAGAGGATTTAGCTAAAAAAATTTCCTAGTTGTTCTGATTCATCTGTCACTGTATGTTTTCATCAAAGAGGGTTTGCTGGCCGTAATGTGAACAATCCCATGTTTGAATGATCAGAAAGTCTTATCTGATAGCAAGAAGGGTTATGAAACTGTTAAACTATCAATTTCTAATTTTCCATTTTTAATTTCGTTTTTCCTCCTTGAAGTTACTGCTTAAATTTGACATGCAATGACAGTAATAATTCTCTAAGACTTTAGAAACATTGACATATCCAAGATTTTAACAATAACTTTCTTAACTGACTGTTACCTAAGATATTTGACAATCGAAGGTAGTTTATAAAACTGGGGATAGCTGGGAAAATTCTCACCACACTTGTATTATGGTCAACTGCACAATAAACACAGAAGCTTGAAACTTATGTTGTTTAAGAACTGTCTTGAGGCATAAGTTAAAACAAGGTTATAGGGGTTTTTTCTCTTCATTTCAGAAGTGAAGGCAATCAGTTTTCACTGACTGTGCTATACTTCTGATATATAGTGCTACATACTGCTGCGAAAGAGGTAAACCAGTTAGTTCCTGCAGCAAACACCAAAATAGGCACCCCCAGTGGTATTCTAAAAGAATAACCTCCTCTGCTTTTATGTTGATTTCTTTTGAATACAGAATGAAATTGAGATATTGAAAGCTGAAAATGATCGTTTAAAGGCAGAGACTGGAAATACTGGAAAGCCTGCCCGGCCGTCATCAGAGTCTTCAAGCAGCACATCATCTTCTTCATCAAGGCAGTCACTAGGACTTTCTCTGAACAATTTAAACATCACAGAATCTGTTACATCAGGTAAACATATTTTGGGCACATGCATACCTCATCAATTAGTAAGAATTTACTATTTTCACCCTCTTAATGGGCCACTATAAGAAGCATGCCTTAAAATTAAAACACCTCATATCACTCAAGTAAACATCAGATATATATTCACTAATGGAGATGAGGAAGAAAGCTGGCAGTCATTTCTGAAAACGTAGCTTTTAGAAGGCTCTGAATAATAGTAGAAAACTGTTCATTATGTTTGCTTAGTTCCTTGCTATGATACTTTCTACCTACCTAGCTTACAATACTCTTTGGTCATCTAGTTTACAATTTTTTTCAAAAGGATAGTATCTGTTGTAGTATACTTGACGACTGTGTAGATATGTTCTCTTGTCCCTATGCGATAAATATAAGCATAGTATATGAAACTTACTTTTTTAGTTTACAGATCTTTTATCATTTGGTTAGGTCCCTGAAGTCCATTTTGTGTTTGCAGCTGGAGCAGAAGGTGGTCTCAGTTAGCTTTATCCCTTACATTTTTTTCTATGATATAGCTAGTTAGCCTATGTTGGACCAAATCACTATTTATCACAGGAGCCAAACCCCTCCTGGCTTATTAAGCACTCTCATTGTCTTCAATGAATGAGAGAAAGCAAGCAGAACTTTGGTCCACATCCTGAACATTATTTTCCATGTCATAGAGTTTATGATAATAAGGCTTCTACACTTTTTTTGATAATGTAGCCAAGAAACAGAAGTGCTGTCTCTAACATTAGAACCAGGAACAGAGCAGAAGCAGAGCAGTGCTCATTAGAGTAGACTCCAAAGGAAGTATAATGCGGTCTCTGGAAGCAATAAAAATGTGGCTAAAAATTGTAGAAAGAGTCTAGGCAAGAGTACAGCTGGGAATGCGCCAAACTGCCTGACTATAATTTGGATTGGCAGTTAGTCATATTATCTTGCCAGTCATTGATTACGCAGATATTTTAATATTTCTTCTGGTTAATATCAGATTTTATATGAAAATTGGTATATTTTTTATTTATATTCCAGCCTACTTTTTTGCCAGGTTTAACTTTTAGCATGGATGAACCTGAGCTGGGCCTCGGTATACAATGTAGTGTTGCAAAAACAAGGAAAAAACATTTAACTATGGTTCCTGCTCACATATCCATTCACATTAAAAAAAAAAAAAAAAAAAAAAAAAAAACCAAAAAACCAAACAAAAATAAAACAGAATTTTTTTCAAAATGGTAAAATGGTAATTCTAGAATCTCTTTCATGAGCAGCAGCTCTTAGCACTTTGGCACTTGGTGCTAACTCTGTCTAGATACAAGATTAAACATAATATAAGCTTTATATCATTTTCTGTGTTATTGTTTCTAAATGTTTTTCTAGCATGCAAAGCAATTACTTTTGGTTATAAGAAATTAAAGAAATAACGGTGCCTAATGAAGAGTGGAGGATTTAATTTTATTATGAATCCAGCCTTTTTGATCATTGTGAGTATCATTTTGTTGCCATGCCAGAGAACTTGGATAACAGCTTCCTACCAAGTCTTCTGGAATTTTTGTGACAGCTGTGTACTATTGAAGAAAAGTCCCTGAGATATGGAGAGGTTAATCATGGTGTGGACTACGCTGAGAGAGACAACGAGGGCTTTAGCTCATCATGTTAAAAAATGCTCTGACGCTTTCTGGGAAACCAGTGTCTCCAAATGACTGTGGTCATCTGAAAATGACCAAAGCTATACATTGCCTCTTCCTAAGGGTGTGACCATCTCCTCCAGACAGATGTGAGTGGCAAGCTGGGAAGGGGCTCGGTGGTCACAGACACCCATATTTCAGTCAGTCACTAGAGTAAAGATCAGCAAACAAGGACCAATACAAGACTGTGGTATCTAATGAAAACAGCGATCACGAAATAATAGAGTTCTCTATTCTTAAAGAGGCCAGGAGAGGGCTAAGCAGAACTGACATCCTGGACTTCAGAAGAGCTGACTTTGTCTTGTTTGGCACCTGCTTGAAAGGATCCCTTGGGAGACAATCCTGAAGGGTATAGGGGCCCAGGAAGGCTGGGCACTCTTTAAGAAGGAAGTCTTAATGCTCAGGAGCAGGCAGTCCCCAGGTGCTGTAAGAGAAGCCAGCGAAAGAGAAGACCACCCTGGCTGAACAGGGAGCTTTGGCTGCAACTCAGGAAAAAAAGGAGAGTTTATGGCCTTTGGAAGAAGGGTCTAGCAACTAACAATGATTACAAAGATGCTGTGAGGCTATGCAGGGCGGAAATCAGGAGGTCTAAAGCCCAGCTGGAAATAAATCTGGCTTCAGCAATCAAGGACAATAAGAAATGTTTCTATAAGTATGTCAGTAGCAAAAGAAAGACCAGGGAGAGCCTCCATCCCCTGCTAGACGCAGGAGGAAACATGGTAACAAGTGATGAAGAAAACTCTGAGGTGCTTAATGCCTTCTTTGCCTCAGTCTTTAATAGCAAGACTAGCTGTATTGAGGGAATCCAGCCTCCTCAGCCAGAAGACAGAGACTGGGAGAACAACCCCCCTGCAATCCAGGAGGAGATAGTCAGTGACCTACTACATCACATAGACATACACAAGTCTATGGGACTGGATGGGATACACCGGAGAGTGCTGAAGGAGCTGGCTAGGGTGCTTGCCAAGCTTCTTTCCATCATTTCCCAGCAGTCCTGGCTGACCAGGGAGGTCCCGACAGATTGGAAATTGGCCAATGTGACACTCATATATAAGAAAGGGAGGATGATCCAGGAAATCACAGGCCTGTCAGCTTGACTTCTGTGCCCGGGAAGCTGATGGAGCAGCTCATCCTGAGTACCATCACACAACACATGTGGGACAACCAGATGATCAGGCCCAGTCAGCATGGGTTTATGAAAGGCAGGTCCTGCTTGACAAACCTGATCTCCTTCTATGACAGGTCAACCTGCTTATTGGATGAGGGAAAGACTGTGGATGTTGTCTACCTTGACTTCAGTAAGGCCTTTGACACCGTTTCCCACAGCATTCTCCTGGCAAAACTGGCTGTTCATGGCTTGGATGGGCACATGCTTTGCTGGGTAAAAAACTGGCTGGATGGCCGGGCCCAAAGAGTTGTGGTGAATGGAGTTAAATCCAGTTGGCGGCCAGTCACGAGTGGTGTCCCCCAGGGCTCGGTTTTGGTGCCACTCCTGTTTAACACCTTTATTGATGATCTAGACGAGGGGATTGAGTGCACCCTCAGTAAGTTTGCAGATGACACCAAGTTGGGTGGGAGTGTTGATCTGCTCGAGGGTAGGGAGGCTCTGCAGAGAGATCTGGACAGGCTGGAGCGATAGGCTCAGGCCAACTGTATGAGTTTCAATAAGGCCAAATGCCGGGTGCTGCACTTGGGTCACAACAACCCCCAGCAGCGCTACAGGCTTGGGGAGGAGTGGCTGGAGAGCTGCCAGTCAGAGAGGGACCTGGGGGTGTTGATTGACAGCCGGCTGAACATGAGCCAGCAGTGTGCCCAGGTGGCCAAGAAGGCCAATGGTATCCTGGCTTGTATCAGAAATAGCGTGGCCAGCAGGGACAAGGAAGTGATCTTACCCCTGTACTCGGCACTGGTGAGGCCGCACATCAATGACTGTGTTCAGTTTTGGGCCCCTCACTACAAAAAGGACATTGAATTACTCGAGCGTGTCCAAAGAAGGGCAACGAAGCTGGTGAAGGGTCTGGAGCACATGTCGTACGAGGAGTGGCTGAGGGAACTGGGGTTGTTTAGTCTGGAGAAGAGGAGGCTGAGGGGAGACCTCATCACCCTCTACAACTCCCTGAAAGGAGGTTGCAGAGAGCTGGGGATGAGTCTCTTTAACCAAGTAATAAGCGATAGAACAAGAGGTAATGGCCTCAAATTGCGCCAGAGTAGATATTAGGATATTAGGAAGCATTTCTTTACAGAACGGATTGTTAGACATTGGAATAGGCTGCCCAGGGCAGTGGTGGAGTCCCCATCCCTGGACGTGTTTAAGAGTCAGGTTGACATAGCGCTTAGGGGTATGGTGTAGTTGGGAACTGTCAGTGATAGGTTAATGGTTGGACTAGATGATCTTCAAGGTCTTTTCCAACCTTGATGATTCTGTGATCATCAGTGCCAGAGCTCAGAGAAGTGAGCCAGAGCCACCATAGTGCAGCTAAGAGGGAGACCTGGCAGGAAGTAATTAAAGCAATTAGCACCACCATGAAATTAGACTCCCTTGGGCACCTTCTCAGCCCCTTGTGTCAGTGAGAGGAAAAGCTCTTAGAAAGTGGAATTTTTTTCTAGCCACAGAGTGGTTCCTCATTCCTAAAGACTTACAGAAGAGTGTATTTAAAAGGCTACGTGAGGGTCATTTAGAGATTGAAAAATTTCACAGGAGAATCAGTTATATTGTAAATTGCCTTCAGATGAACTATGACATTATGGAAACTCTTAAGGTTTGTCAAATATGCCAAAATGCAAGACAAGTGAAGTGAAACATTCAGTGGTTTTGACACAGAAAAACTGTCTGCCTGGAATAAAACAAGCATGGATTTGTTTAAGCTCACAACAAAAATGCTTCTTCAATCAATCAATTAAAAAAAAAAAAAAAAGAAAAAAAAAGCAACAGCAGAATCTGCTTTCTAGATCTGGGTGTAAGTTATCAAACATGTTACATGATGACTTATTTTTTTAATACATTCATTGAAGTCATATTCATAAGTCTTCTTTGGTTTTACTCTGAACAAGTGGCTGAATCTTACTGGAACCTCATTTAATTCGGCTGAAATCTGACCTTGGGTAGAGAATGACATGAAGACCATGCTTTTCTTCAATCAACACAGTAAGAATGAGCAGGACTTAGGGTAGTGGATTACTGTGCTGGCCTTTGAAGAAAATGCAAATCCATAATCTCTTCTAATTCCATAGTTAGTTTAAATGTCTAACAGTAAAATAACGGAGAGAACTTCTTGAGGAAGACAGCAGTTTTATCCCTTGCAATAAAGCTGCAGGTTCAGCCTTCAGAAAGAAATACATCCTCCTGCTTTCTCATTTTAGAAATTAGTGAACAGGTAGAAGCAGAGGCACAGAGCAGATCAGATCCACTCTTTACCTCCAAGAAAAATGAAACATTTTCTTAGAGGAATGGCTGAATACAGAGTCCCATATTCTGGAGGACTGCAAAGTGGTTTTCTAAAGGAAAATGGTTTGTAAGCCTGTATTAGGGGGGTAAAAAAGGCTCTTTCCATGCCATGTGTACAGAAATCAGCTGGAAAGAGAAATTAAATGCTATTTTACTTAGCAGCAGACATATCAATACAAGAATTGCTTGTTTTTCTCCTTACAACATTCTAAATGGCACAATGAGTGCCCAAAGATAAAAACTTCGTTTAGGTTTTAAACCATATTACTTTGTGGATGTATGGAAATTTTGAACAAGTTCCAAGAAGGAAAACAAAGGCAAGACTATAATACAAGAATTTATTTATATCTGGATTCCCTATTCATTTCTACATGAATAAAGCTCTTAATATTGCTTCAAAAATTAACAAATTATAACTTTTTTTTTTCATCCCCACAGAAAAGGTGAACTAGGCATATGTACAGATTAAAATGATTGCAAGTTGTTGTGATGGCAACCTTTCTTTTTAACCAAAAAAATCCTTTGAACAAATATTGAACTGATGATGTGAACATAACTGATGTGATTTGTCAGGTTGAACACTTCACTTCCTTTCTTTTATTGTAGATATTTTGTTGGATGATGTCACTGATGGGGCACTCCACAAAGAAGGTCATAGTGTGAAAATTTTAGTCACTATAAACAAGGGCTATAGTCAAGCCAAGGTAAGTTCGTTGCCCACAGATGCAGAATTATATTGTAAACGCAAAATCTTGCAACATAGTAGCTCAACTTCTTTCAGTATTTTCAGCCAGAAACTGACGGGAAATATCCTCTCTTCTCTGCCATCCATGCTCAATACAGTTAGGCACTCTCCGTAGACTAATGTCATATGGCCTCCTTCTGCCTTTGTGGTGGTTCAGACATTACCAGTTCTCATTTTAATTAGTAGTAGGATGTTCTGGGACTTGCTATCTCCATTTAGAAGTTGTTATAAACTAGATCTATGCCTTGGGCCCCTTAGGGTGCAACTATGAATATGCTACTGAAGTAATCAATTTGGAATTGCATTGTCATGTTTTCATGTTCTGTATTACAAAAAATTATAAATACAGTGCAACTTTTAGTTATATTCAGCTCTTTATAAACACAGATGCAATCAAACAGCAGAATAAGATACTGTATTTCCTTACTAAAAAGACATACCAAAGTAATATCATCTATACCTGTTTCTGGCACAGAGATTTTTAACGAGGTTGTAATATCACATTCTAAATAATATTACTTTTCTTCATTGGAAAAATTATGAATCTTCACAGAAAACTAATTACCACCATTTTTAGTCCGGTTTCCAAAAACCTCTCTTTGCAGGATCAAAAACCACATGCATATCTGATAGGATCAATTGGAGTCAGCGGAAAAACAAAATGGGACATTTTAGATGGTGTAATCAGGCGTCTCTTTAAGGTAAGACACTGAAAAATTAGTTCAATTATTAATTGTTTTCTTTTTCACTTAATAAAAATTCTGTATTCTTTGGGTTGTCTTGCCAAGTTTTTGTTTTATTTTGTTTTTTGACGCATAGCTAACACCACTATTAAACTTTAATGTTGCTGTTCTTTTTTCATGATTGTAGACAGTTCTCTATTGAATGTGACTGCAAGAATCTCCTTGTCAAGTGACTTCACCTGTATCAAAATATTTTCCAAACTGCTTTCATTCAATAGCCATTCTTATTTTTATGTCTTATGTTTTCATATAATTTCAGGAATATATTTTCCGAGTGGATCCGACTACTAGCCTGGGTTTAAGCTCTGACTGCATTGCTAGCTATTGTATAGGGGATGTAATTAGAGCCCATAGCCTAGAAGTGCCTGAACTGCTGCCTTGTGGATATCTGGTTGGAGATAATAATGTCATCACTGTGAACCTGAAAGGTAAAACTCCAAGAATATTTTTGCAGATACTGTAGAGTTCTTCATTGCAGTCCCCTATCCCTTGATATATTTTTTCTTACACCTGACCTCTCTGTATTTTCTCTCCAGTTCAAGGACTCATTTATCACATAAACTCTCTGTATGACATAGTACAATACCTAACACTGTGTGACATTTTGAGGCAAATCTAAGAATATCTGTCCTTCTCTGCCTGACTGCTAAATCACAGCAAAGTACAAATTTCTGAATAGTGGCAAAAAAAACCCCAAACCAAAACAAAACACAATAGAGATTATGATGAGAAATATTTATGCTTTACCCAGTTCTGCAGGAAAAATTCAATACATTTCAAAATCTGTAGGGATTTTCTATCGGAGGGGAGGGGGGCCTTCAGAAGAACTGTACATGCATTGATGTGACAACTGGTAACCTTTGGCTGTCACTTTGACCTTTTTTGTCATGGTTGCCTGTAGTGTCTGAGACATACATCTTTGCCTTACTGAGTCTTCTCTTCACATTTACTTCAATTTAATCTCTCCCACCCATCTCATCCCACTACCACTGTTTAATTTTTTGGCCCTGTGGAAGGATATAAACATTCCCACAGTAATGAAGCCCTTGATGAGAATTTGGTTTAGACAGAACTATCTTACCTTGCTTTGAGCATAGCGCTGATGCCATCAGGTGCTGGGACAAACCTATACCTACCTTAGCAAAGATGAAGACAGGCCATTTTTATTTTATTTTCTTTTGTTCCTAGGAGTGGAAGAAAACAGTTTGGACAGTTTTGTGTTTGACACGTTAATTCCTAAGCCAATTACCCAGCGGTACTTTAATTTACTGATGGAGCATCGCAGAATTATTCTGTCGGGACCCAGTGGCACAGGAAAGACCTATTTAGCTAACAGGCTGGCTGAATATATTATAACTAAATCTGGCAGAAAAAAAACTGAGGATGCAATTGCAACTTTTAACGTAGACCACAAGTCAAGCAAGGTAAGTTACAGTTGAAAAGATAACCTGTTGCCAAATTTGTAGTGATGATGCAGAGCAGATCCTATTATTTGGCATACTGTTTTGTTGCTCAGTTAGCATTTCTTCCTACACAAATTCAGTGTCCAATCCCAGTGAGGAACAGCACCAGATCTTTCTGTTCTAAACAAACTGCTGAAGCACTGTAAAGGAAGTCTGAATTTTCCCTCACTTGAGGAAACCCACCTTAAGGATAGATGCAGAGTCAAATTCCTATAGAAATTACATTCATAGAGTGTCTGTAATTCCTTTGTCAGCCAGGTTGCATATATAGTTATACTAGTCTACTTGCTTTTTTATAGTGATAATAGCAGCCTACTGTTAGCAAAGAGTTCAGAATGGGGATTTTGAATTACTGTCTTGGGTTCAGCTTCTTAATCAGCACTGGAGAAATACAACTGCTGCCACGGTTTCTGTCGTGCATCGATTGGGAAGTTGACCATAGTAAAATTGCCTCATGCATCATGTCACGTTCACAGTGATTTACATAGCTCAGATTATCAAGCTTCTAGAATGACTACTGTGCTAGCCACAGATAATACTATTCACTTGCTGACCTAAATTAGGTATACTCCTAACTTGGTACCCAGGGAAAAGAAAATGAAAGGTTTTGCCCAGAGCTTTCTGATTGGCACAGAACATAGTGTTAACATATGTTAACAATGTTAACATAACATAAGAGGGAAGAACATACAGATCCCAAAGGGGCGAGAGGACCATTCCAGTAAAAACACCACTTTTCACTGTCTTTATACAGAGGATTTGTGATGCCATTTACTTTGGCAGGGGATGTGTTTATGTTTTTTTCGTTATGTCATATACATTTATAATGAAAATTGTCCCACAAAAGAGCAAGTTTTTGGATTTCTGGTAAATTGCTTGTTGTATGTGGTTTTGTTTTGGGGTTTTGGGTTGTTTTTTTTCTTTTCTTTTCCTTTGTTTCTATTATGATTTATATAGAACTTCTGAGTTTGTAGTATAAAAGAAAAAACAACATTGTCGAAGACAAGTGTGTTTGAATAATACAGATGGTGCTATTTCATGGAAGAAACCCATGATGTTCCCCTAGAGACACCTGATCATAAAATGTCAAACAAAAATCTTTCTTGAAATAAAAAGAAGATTGCATGTACCCATTAAAGAAGATTCTTCTATCCCTGATCCAGAAAGTAAAACAGCAATATGAACTTTGTCCATAATTCTGAACATTCCCAACACTGGCAAAAGTAGATACCTCTAGAGATACAGCTGTAAAACTTGACTAGCCCAGACCCTCAAGGGCAACAAAGTGTTGAGAAGAATATGAAAAGTTTAAATTATAGCAAGCTCTCTTTTACTCCAGCACTAAATGGCAGACAGACAGATGGCTGATAGAAAATAAAGAATTTACAAAATAAATTTTATAATGAGGTGTGATATAGTATCCTCAAAAGGTCAAACAGGTTTTCAGTGAGAGTGGTGAAAGGAGTTCTCTGAAGGAGCAGGTCAGTATGCCTAAACTGCATGGTAATTTGATGGGAGTTTTTTAATGTGCCATTCATAAGAATGGAGGTCCAACAATTAGTGTATCTCAGCCCATTGGAAATGACATATTTTATTGAAACCTATTTTCATCTGGAGATATTTTATCAACAGGTTTCTAAGGAATGTATCCACCAAATAGGAATGTGTCTGCTTCAGTCACTTGCCTTATGTTTAGTGCCTTTGTTTTTCCTAGCATGTGGCTTCAGTGTTGCCCTATCTAAGAAGCAGGTCTTCCTGCATGTGCTCATCCAGCTGAATGATCCACAGTGGGGAAACTCTGTAGCAGCCTCTATCTTTCTGAAATTTTTTTCCACTGAAATTACATCTGTGGTCTAATTGGGTTAATCTTTTCTGGGGTTTTTTGTTAATTCTGCTGAAGGATCTGCGACAATACCTGGCAAACCTAGCTGAGCAATGCAGTGCTGACAACAATGGTGCTGACCTCCCTGTGGTCATAATTCTTGATAACCTCCACCACATCAGTTCACTAAGTGACATCTTCAATGGTTTCCTCAACTGTAAATATAATAAATGGTAGGTAATAGCTCTTCTCTCCTCTTTCACACACCTTTTGCAATTAAAACTGTAAAAGCTGTTTCTTGTTTTGCAAAATAAAATGTTCCAGTGGAAACTTAGACTCCCACAGGCTGTCAGCAAAGCCCTTATGTGCTTGAATAATTTTAACCCTCTTCAGCCAAGTGCTTAGCTGTCTGATTCACTTTACTTATATGACTCCCATGCATCTCAGTGAGATGTAAATGTACCGCATAATTTAAGAATGTATTTAAATGCTTGACTGAATTAGGGTTTTATCCCTTTCACCCTGTCAGATCACACAAGCCCATTAGTACCATGAGGACAGCTTATGGGAGAGCGAGAAGAAATGCACTTCATAATAGTGGAATTTGGGATACGTGTGAACCCACAAACCGTGCCATGCAGAAGCAGCTGTATATCTGGCGGACTTGCACTTCCTACAGCTTTCCTGTAGCAGTGCAGAAGTATGAAGTTTGCTAACTGTCCTTTATTGCCAAGCAAGAATAAAAATAATGTTTTCTGGAACCTTTTCTGGCCTGTAACATCGGCTATTTCTGCTGTAAAAGTGCCAACACAGGGACTTCCCTTCAGAAAATCACTGCATGTTATGCCTTACTCATGAGATTCACTGGCTTCTGAAATTAAAACTCTAGAGCCTACTGCAAAATTATGAGGTACATGAGGACAGGATTGCCCCATTTGTTTCTTTATTACGGATGAGTACTAGTAAACTACAAATGTGCAGAAGGGGAAATCATACAAGAATAAACATTAAAAAGAGGGTTCCTCAGAAATATTTTAAATCTAAGGCTACAATACATCCAGAGACTCTTTTAAAATTGGCCTAGTGCAGATAAGAAGAAAGAATATTCTCTGAATATCTGAATGGATTCTCCCTCAAAAAACCCTACTACTTTTCTCTTTTCAGTCCCTATATTATTGGAACCATGAACCAGGGAGTTTCTGCTTCACCAAATCTGGAGCTGCATCACAATTTCAGGTACATTCACTCTGTATTTACTGTGACCGTGTTTGCACAACTCCCTGCTTCTCAGCCCAGTTCTTCAACAAACATTGATCTTGTGTCTCCTCACAGCAAAGTATTTTAGCTTCTGTGTCTCTCCTGTATTGATGGGTCTCTGAATGCTGTTGGGGAATAGTGAAAGAAATAAGATACTTTCTGACACCTCTAGCAAGCTGCTGAAGACGACTGCATTCTTGCATTTCATTGGTCTTCATCAGTGTCTTCAATTTCTGCTGAAACATGTAACAATTATGTTATAACGGTGGGCAATAATGTGGTTTATTGGAGCAGTTTTATACTTGCTGACTAACAAGACTCACAGTCTTGTGACGTTACCTTCATCTATATGTTTAAGAGGAGATGATTTATTTGGTATTCATTGCTGCTTGACATTTATCCTTTCTACCCAGGTGGGTGCTGTGTGCTAATCATACAGAGCCTGTTAAAGGTTTCTTGGGCAGATACCTGAGAAGGAAACTGATTGAGACTGAAATAGAAAGGAACATACGCAATAATGATCTCATCAAAATCATTGACTGGATCCCCAAAACGTGGCATCATCTCAACAGCTTCCTAGAAACGCACAGCTCTTCAGATGTAACCATTGGTGAGTCCATTGGTGGAGTGGTTTGAAATAAGGATGCAGGCTGAGCATTTCAAATATATTATCAGTGAAGGATATATTATGTTTTTAAAAGTTTCCATCTCACAATTGGAAGTACAACATCAGTGTGGGGAATTTGTCTGGTTGCCAGCAAGATTGAAATGAAAATAGAAAGTTTAATGAGAGGGTATGTATTTTCTGGTATTTCTGCCTTGGTTGCTAAAGACTTTCAAGTAAACTATCACAATTTTAAAAAGGTAAATTTACAAAAAAAAATACCTCAATAGCAACTTTCCTAAGCTTATATTTTTTCCCTGCTTTCACACTGCAGTATAATTACAGCAATAAAAACACTTGCACAGTCAGTTCAGCAAACTAGCAGGTGGCAGATATACATGTACCAGAGGTCTTTTAGTGGAATAGCTTTGTTAGCAAAGAAGTTATGCTTTTACATAGCTTTTCCTGTAAAACTTGTAAGTGTTCATCAGGCCCTAGAACTGGATAAAGTGACACTGGTCCTTTTTTAATAACAGGAGACTGGTAGCTCCCTTATTTTAGTCCTGTATTAGTATTCTCTTCACTTGCGTTTGCTCCAATACTACTGAAGATTATTTTTAGTGTGTTCTACTAGCAGTTCTATTTTTTTTAATACACAACTTGACTTCTCAGGTCCCCGCCTCTTCCTCCCTTGCCCTATGGATGTTGATGGCTCCCGAGTGTGGTTCACAGACCTCTGGAACTATTCCCTGGTGCCATATCTTCTGGAAGCTGTGAGAGAAGGGCTTCAGGTATGTCATTTGTTTCTTGGCATTTTTTTTTAAATTAGTTTCATAGGCTTTCTCCAAGCTACTTTCAACCAATGCATCCACATGAATGCTGTTGCATTTGCAAGAAGAAAATATGTGGGGGGATTATAGAAATCAGCCTTGAACTCCTTTTGACCTGCTCCTACTCTGATGTATAATTTGGCTTTGTCTGCTCCAGCACTAGCATATCTTGTATTTTATTAAGATGGTTTCTCCTCTGTAAATGGAGGAAGCTTCTTCTTTTTCAGCAGTTTAAAAAGTTCACAGCAATGCTAAATACAGCTCAGATTGCCTCCCTGAGTCAAGGCAGTCTCAGCCTACCCCTGCATGGAAGAGTTAATAGCCCCTACACTGGTACAAGAAAATAGCTTTGGTCTGTATAATCCTCTCCCAGCTATGTACACATGTAGGCACACAGGCTTGTGGAGGAAAGCTTCTGAACGAGGATATTTTCACCATTCAGGAAAAAAAAAAAAAAACAAACTGTTTACTGGCCTTATCTAACCAGATTGAGATCATTTACTCTTTGACCCTGCTGAACATGAAGGTCTGTCCTTTCCTGCCCTTATAATTTGCATCCCTGCTTGTATTTACCATAGTTTTGTTTCTTCTTTTTCCTTTCTCTATACGGGCTAAGGTTTTCTCCTAACTGCAATTCTCATTTTAGGTAATAGTGTCATCAGATCAGAGTGCTTCACGAGTCCTTTTGTCCTGTTCTCTCCAGAGCTAGGTGTTAGCAGCTGTTCCATTGATTGTTAATGAACCATTAAAATTTCTTCTACTTTAATAGGAAGAAGGCTACAGATAGATTTGCTGTATATAGCACTGTAAACTGTCTCATTTAGGTTAAGATTTCAGACCATTACACATCTTTGGAGCAAACCTAAATCTTGAAATTAATCCTCTTTTTTTTTTTCCAATCTTTATTTGTCTTTCTCCCTTTTATTTCTTTTATGCACTGCAATTCTATGTCCTTTGAAAAGATGTTTTATGGAAAGGCAGTTTTTTGCCACACATGGCACTGAAAGAAATTACTGCACAGTGCAGAGGGGATTGTTATGGACTAGTCAAAGAGTGTAAGCAGCTGCGGTTTCTTTATCACCTTGTATTGACATAGTGACATACTAATGCAATGGAGGTTTAGAATCTTGCCTGTTGAATATCTCACACTTTCCTAAAACTGCTTATCTCTCTGGGAATTACAGAGTGTTTATGCCTTGTGCAAAAAACTGCCAAACACCTGATATAACAGTCACAGTGAGATTAAGAGTGCTTGTTTAGACCAGATATAAAAATGCAGTGATATTCTTCATTGCTCAGTATTTTCCCAAATATACAGGGTACCTACTTAAATGAAAACTTCAATTCTGGAGCAGAAGATGGCAGCATATAGAAAAAAATATGCTGTTTCATGAACTGTTCCAATTTTTAGCTGCTTTGGATGGCTTCCATTGAATAACGTTATTAATAATAAACAGAAATCTTTTATATGATATAATTAGATGTTCCTGGAACCAGGGACGGGTAGAAAATGCCTTTTGAGCCTGGTACTTTGCAAACTCACTTGTCAGACACAGAATTTACAAGCCTTTCTCCAGATTCTAGGAAGGAATCGCTGTTAAACTCAGATGAGGGGAAGTGCTGCCTGCAGCCTGGAGTTAGCCTGCTACCTCCCTGAGAAACATTTCCTCTTGGTTTATTTAGGCAGATCCCTGTTATAGCAGTCTAGCCTCAGCATAGGGCAGAAGGAGTCTGAGTATCTCTGTGCATAATATAGGGAACTTGGCTGCCTAACCTGGAGCTCTGTATCCAGCAAGTGCCTGGGAGCAGGTGTTGCAGTGATAAGCACAACTCATCTCTGGCTTTAGAACTAAAATCCTTCACTGTTTTACTCCCTTTAGGAGTGCAGCCCATCTAAATGCTGCATGAGTGTATGCTCTGCCAATATAATGCTGCTCCTTGGATTGCATGAGGCTGTTTGAGCTGGGAGAAATCACAGAAAGCCCTGGTGAATGGTTCCCCATCCCAATGTGTCATTGTCACAGCTAAAGGAAATCTGTAAAGCAGCAACCAAGGGGCTCTTGGTTAACATGTTGTTTGTAAACAGCAATGTGGAGAAGGGTGCATTTTAGTGAGGAAGCTACCAGACCTCCTAAATCTACAATATTCTCATTCTTCCTTCCACTGTCCCTCCAGATTCATAAGCATTTTTGTGCTTCGTAGTAGGGAAAACCTATCCTTTGTGAATTTCTTCTCTTAACCTTGTGACAGACTTAAGATGTGGATGGATGTCTGCTTCTGCATCACATTTTGCTAGGAGAAGAGAACAATCTGTACTGGCACTTCCTAATTCACTTCAAACAAAATCCAATTAACTTGAATGTTTTAGATAGGTCTGAGTTAGTTTCACTGATATGCCTTAAGCAAATTACCTAAAGGTCTAATTTCACATTGTATCAGGAACTTGTGGCTCCCACTGTTGCCTACAAGTATCACTAGTCACGGAGTGCTTTTCAACTTGCAGCCACTCTGCATATTGAAGGAACATTAATGGAGATGAGGTCTGTTGAACGTCTTATCATATCTGAGTGCTGAGCACATTTGAAAATAAACCACTTACTAAAACGGCGTAGATGTTTTTGATTACTTTTGTCTGCTGTTACAACTGGTACTGAAAATGCTGTAGGATACTTACCTGTGTTATATCCATAATACAGATGTACGGTAAGAGGGCACCTTGGGAGGATCCCTCCAAGTGGGTAGCTGATACCTATCCATGGAGCTCTGCATCTCTACAGCATGAGTGGCCATCACTACTTCAGTTAAGACCAGAAGATGTTGGTTACGAAGGTTATGCATCAGCAAAGGAAGGAACAACCTCAAAGCATGTTCCGCAGACTGATACAGACGGGGATCCCTTGGTAAGATTTAAACTTTGGGAGAAAGTCTTTTCAGTATGTCTTTTATTGTCACATTTTAAATTATACACTATACAATATAAAACTACTGTGTACCTGTTCCAAAATAGGCTTTAAAAATGAATCCTACTGTAATTTATTAAAAAGATTGAAAATAAAAGGAAAATGTATCAGGCGGGCAGATTTCACCATCGTGTTAATATGTGACTAAATTGCTTGCATTTCCCGTATGCCCAGAAATGTGTCTGGTCTTCATCGTTATAATGCTTGGGTACCACTCTTCAGCAACTTATTAATCAGTTTATTCTAAAAACACCTTTCCAGTCCTTCATCTACATTCTACAAATGAGGGACTGAGAAACTTGCATTATCTAACTTGTCTATCATGAAGAATTTAATGGAAATGCAAATTAGACAGCCATCCTCCCATTGCTCAGAACATTTCGAGATAACTGGTGACTGTGTAATAGTCTTAATGTAAAAGGAATGCAAGTGTGGTGGCATTAAAAGATAAGACGTTGATTTCCCCCAATGCCCTGTATTGTTTTATTTATATACAATCCCAGACATTTGGGTTTACCATTGCCTTCTCTGATAATGGACTATAAAATTGCATATATTGAACTGCTATTCTTGTATAGTGCTTTCTCTATAGACTGCCGTCATCACGATTCAAAATACCATTTTAGAGAACTGTACTTCTGGAATACAGGCAGCTCTTGAAAAAGGGAATTTCTCAGAGGAAGATGCATTTAACTCTTATCAGTGCTAAGAAAATGACTCCTCAGCCTCACTGTAGGTTTTAGTATCCAAAACCAGACCTCACATCCTGAAGAAGTGTAGAAAATCACCTCATTTGATCCCCTGTCTCCTAGTCCATAAGCTTTGGGGTGATTGTTTGACTCTATGATTTGGGCTGCCAGTGAGTGTACTGGCCAGGCTTCCAGCATGCCCGCATCATCTCCACTAAGGTGAAAATACTTGAGCAGCTTGAGTTCAGTATCCCATCACCCTTGCTCCCTGCACACTGTGATCGGTATCTGTATCTGACTAAATATCAGAGCTTGCCCCTGCTTCTAGTGGAGCTCACGGGGAGACAGACACTGCTCTTGTGGAAACAGGACACATCAAGTGCAAGCTGTATTGCACACCCACCACATGTATCCTGTATTCTCAAACATGGATACCTATTAAACCTTCAGCAAAAGCTACCTGATAGCATTAAAGAGTATTAAACACTGTTCAATGCCTAGAGAAAACTTTGCAAACTGTGCAGGTTGAAACCATAGAGATGTAAGGATTCCTGAGCAAACTGGAAACACACGACCGTGTAAGAATACATCTTTCTCTTTGGTTTTTCATTGCCTGCTTTTTTGTAATGACAGCATATTTGTTCCTTGAAAAACACTAAAGCAATGTCAACATCGCTTGCAGCTCTGAGCATGCTGGCAGAAGCGGATGTTTTATAAATAAAATCCTGATCATTACACAGAGTTAGATATCAAGCATCCAAGTCATTTTCTGGGGCTTAATCCTGCTTTTTGATGATTTTTTTAGATGGGTTTCAGGTTCTAATAATCCCCAAATTATGTGGGGGCTCACCACTCCTGGGTAGGAGGATCTGTTGCTGCTCCCCTGCTGAGGTCAGCCTCTCAACAGCAGATGGGACTCTTTTATGAAGCAGCTGGCCTCAGTCCACCCCTCTCTCGCTCCCTCCCAGTCTCTCTCTTGCAGAGGGGGTATGTTAGTGTGATTATGTTTTCAGTTGCTTTTCCAATGTAGTGAGTCCACGCCATCCAAAAATTATCTGGAAGCGTGACTGTCTCCAAATATGGGCCCAGATGTCCAGCTGTGATATGGCTTCCTTCCCCTGCCGGTGTTGCAGCTGCAGCCAGTCTCACCCCTGAATTAAAGAGAGTTATCAGGCAGCTCCATTGTGTCCCTCTGGCTCTTTGGACCTTTAAACTTCTATTTAAAGACCAGAAGGCAGTGAAAAGGGTGCCAGGAGGAGCTGCTGACATTCTGCCCTTTCTGAAATCCTTTTGTATGGTCCCCTCAGCTAGATACCAGCACACCTCGAACAGCAAAGGAGCTTAATTAAATTTTTAACACGTTCACTGCAGCATTAAATGAGACGAGACTATGTAAACATTGCTT
This sequence comes from Strix uralensis, assembly GCF_047716275.1. Classification (NCBI taxonomy): domain Eukaryota; kingdom Metazoa; phylum Chordata; class Aves; order Strigiformes; family Strigidae; genus Strix; species Strix uralensis. Next base: position 44,343,025 of record NC_133976.1, read on the forward strand.
TCTTCTTTCAGATGAATATGCTAATGAGGCTTCAAGAGGCAGCCAACTATTCGAGCGCACAAAGCTGTGACAGTGATAGCACCAGCCACCATGATGACATTTTGGATTCATCCCTTGAATCAACTCTCTGAAAGGGACAAACCTTAGTGGAGGATTATGGTAAAATATGTTTCCACTAGACCACTGCCAGTATTAAAGCAGCACGCCAAGGTCCCTGAGTGAGAATGGTGTGTTGTAGGTAGGCAGGAGACCTAACTGCAAAGTCAGGAAGAAAAATTGAAGTGGAAAGCTTGAATTAGTTTAATTTCAAGGCATTTCGATACCTATGGAGCCAAGTGAGACTCCATTTGTCAACTGGAAAGGGCCCTAGACCAAGGGCATCTAAGCAGATTGCACACGTGTTAGCCAAACTGGAATATTTTTTTGCCCTTTTCCTCTTTCTCTCTCTCTGTCTCTCTCTGTCTCTCTGTCTCTGTCTCTGTTTCTCTGTACAAGTTTACAGTGCAACTTCTGTTTTTTTTCCTTTAGTTTACCCTGAGGTGCTGCATGAACAATGCGGTCTTCTCATTCTCTTCTAACCTCTGTTGTGCCACATGGTGCTGGTCACAGGACTGCAGTGGTGTTTGTGTTGTACGCTACTGCCCATTCCAAAACGAGTCAAAGATGATGATAGTAACTCAGAAAGCACAAACAGTATTGTGCAATCACCAGAAAACATGACTGTGATATGCTGGATAAGTGCCAATTTAATTCTAACTGCCATGGTCAAGGTGATGCGCTCCATCAAGTTTTTAGTACACAAGTCACAGTTTTTATAAAGTTGTTTTTACCACAAAGGTCTTTTTTAACCACCTGCCCACTCCTTAACAACAGTTTTATACCAATTATTAACCAACACTGATTAAAGGCTTTTTAGGGCTTCATTTGTTTGAGCCTTTTCAGTGAAAGAAGGAACATTTCTTATGGTGCTGTCTCACTGCCTTAAAACAGATTTCTAGAACAGTTTTACAGTTGGTTTAATTCCTAAACCATTGGTAATTTACACTGTTTTTTTCTTCATTTACTAACGAGAAAACGTCAGTTAACACAGTAGCCTCATATCTGTATATCATGATTTTTTAAAGTAACGGATAGGAGAAAGAACAGTTGCTATATAATATTTTTATCTTGTGAATAGATTGCTCTGCCTACCCTCAGAAATACACAAGGAACCCAAACCCACTTCCACTGCCACCTAAATGCTGAGAAAATCGGCTCAAATCCATTTGGTCCCATGGAATGGAATTTTTGGAGGATAGATGTTTTGAATTCTTATCCAGCAGAGCTGGATGCACTTGATGCAGCATGAGCACAAATATATGTTTTTTTTTTCCTTTTTCTAGTTTTAGCATGTTGTTTTGATTGCTATTGTTGTACATGAAGAATTCAGCATAAAAGAACACTGAAGCAGTGATGTCCACTGTGGAAGAGGAAGAGTTTATACTGTAAAAGTGGGTTGGTTTTGCACAGTCTACTGGGTGGGTATTGTAAATATTAAAAAAAAATAAAAATAAAAAAAAAGCCTTGCACAAATCAAATCGAAAACAAACAAGCAAACAAAATTGTATTTTATTCTGTTGGTGTTAAGAGATGTTTCACTTGCTGAGATTTCCTGTATGTTGCGAACAAATACAGAATGCAAACCTTAAAAGCTGTTATTAACTGGTGTGTTTGTCCTGTACTTACAGTTGTTATGACTATGCAGGAGCTATCAATGCCACAGTCAGCATGTTTCAATATCTATACAAAGCCAATACATTTTGGGGGGAAAAAAATCTGAAAATGTTTTAAGTGCATATGTCACGGCAGGCTACAACCAGATTGCATTCAAACTGCTCAGAATAATCGGAAACACTCTTTTACCACAAGAGGCGTCCGGTTAAAATAGGTGCATATAAACAAGAAGGTATCTAAGGGCTTTGGCATTGTGTAGACATATACTGTACACCTCCATAGATGTTACCTTCAGGATGTGTATTTGGTGCTATTAACTCTTTGTGGCCACCCTGTGGTCACTCGCTGTAAAACAAAGATAATGCAGTTTCCAAATGGCACTGAGCTGCATCACTGAATCTAGAGGTTCCTACACGGTGCTATTGCCCTAATAAAACTCTAACTGATTTTATGCATGTAGGATTCAGTCAGACCAACATCATGCCCCCAAATCTGGATCCACTTCTGATGCAAAATGTCAGTGCATACACCTTGACTGACTCAAAGAACTAAAGGAAAGCTGCTCTTTCCTGTACCTGTGCTCTGAGCAAACCGGCGAATCTTTTCCTGCCGTATTTAACACACAAACACACAGTATTACACATACAAAATTTCCTGCAATACATCTCAGTGAGTCCACCTAGTTTACAACTCAGAAATTGTTTGTGAAACATTTGTCTGTACACATTTTATATTTTGTACATTTTTGATGTAACATATCATGTAAATAGACAGAAACAGTGAAATAAATCATCTGAAAAGTTTTGTAGTCTTTGTAAAGCCCTAATAATAAGTATTTGGTGTCATCGGACTTAACTGGATGATGTATTTTCTATTGGTTTATTGTTCCTCTAGCTTGTAAACCAGCTTGCATTTATTTTTTTGCAGGTGTGCGCACTGTATCTGTCTAAATTATTACTTTGCCATTAAAGTGGAATTATTTATTGAAAACACAGTCTGGTGTTTTTGCAGTCAGGACCATTTAACGGTTAGATACTCTTTCAAATATAAAAACATATAAAGCAAATGACAAACTAAAGGATGTCATTTTTTGTATTCAGCAGAACTAATCTCTGTAGAAACAAAATTAAGTACTGTTTGTAGTTACAGTGATTCAATATGATTTTTGAATGACTGTTTCCATGGTGGGAACAGATTGCACAGTTCAGAAACAACTTTACAGTCTCCCTGTTCTCAAGATTATCTTCAAACACAAGTCTATTGATTTCAGTGGTGGTAAATCTGTACAGAACTGGCACAGTATTATGTCTTATTTTTAAACTTGAAGGACTTAGAGCTACTTCCTCAGCAGGTATACATCAGTATGATTTAATAGAATTCAAAGAAAGAAAGTAGAATTATGTTAGTCAGCTAATCACAGACTTTGATGCTGAAAGAGAACATTATGATCCTGCAATTTGTAGCACCTCAGCTGTAAGTCTCAGCAGCAGGTCTCTAATTTCTCCTGAAATTGTGGTATCCCTGGAAAGACCTTTAGACATAACAGTATGGAGTAGAACATCCAGCACCTCGCTGTCAATGTGACTAATTATTCACTGAATGGGTTTGTTTTTCAAGAGCTTTATTTGCAGTTAGATCTTACATATCTCTTTTCAAAAGAAAAATGCCTCAAACTGTCTTTTGTTATGCCTTTTCCTCCCATACTAGAAAGCCAACCACAATCAAGAATATCTTTTACATGTAAGTAATAGTCTTCCTTGTTTTTCTTTCTGATAAGACAAGCAGCTTGCTCATTCTTTGCTTTTCATGATAAGGCATGTCCTTCAGACCTCAATGCATTTTTTGCAGGACTTTCTGACTACTTTTTGATTTGTCAGAATCCTTTCTAAAGTGTGGGTATGAGAACTGCACATGGTATTCCTGTGATGATTTTACTTTTGCTATAAACAGAACTAATATCACCTTCCTACTCCTACTTCATATTTTCCCTGCTTAGGCTTCAGCGCTGACATTCACTTTCTAATTGCATCATCCTACTGCAGGCTCATGTTCACTTAATTATCTACCAGGACCCTGACTTCTTTTCATGTTTCATCATTTTGAAATACTTTGTCCAATCCTGTCTGTATAAATATGCTCTTTTTTTTCTTAGACGCATTATTGCAAATTTATCTGTTTTAAAACAGGATATTCAAATCAGCCCACCCTACCAAATGATTCAGATCATTCTCTACATTCAGTATCTGTCTAATTTGCCAGTCCACAGCTTCTCTGACTTCTAAAAACTGCTAACCATCACCTTACATTGTCTTTCAGTTTGTAGGTAAAGGTAGTATGCGATGTTTTGTCAAGAACAGACCCCTGCTGAAATCTGCTAGGACTCTCCATGGAGATTTCTGGTTTACAGCTACATTGTTGGGTCACTTATGTCGTGGGTATATTTGCATTCCAGTTAACGTGGGTATGAATATCAGAGTGTCATACAAAACCATGTGTGTATAATATATAGGAAATATATGATGAGTTACATGGCTTCTCCATCACTGTAGATCTCCAAGGATGGATTAGATTAGTTTCTGTTGAAAATTACTTGTGTAGAGCTGATCTTACACAGAAAAGGGAATAGACGAGATGACTTTAGTGATCTCAGTGCAGCTTTCCTATAATTCAGTGCTGCAGCCTTTACACATTATCCAGCTGCCATTACTTAAGGGAGAAGATAAGACATTTAATTGTCAAAATCATTCCGTGTCTACTCTCTCAGCATGTCTACCTGTGAGCCTCCATCTGGAGACCTGCCTGGTGAATGCCCAGGTTCCCATGACAGGAACAGGAACAGGAACGGGAATGGGATAGTGCAGCCTCTGAAAGTGTTTTTGGCAAAGTACTTGAGACATTGCTCTTGCTTATAAGAACTCATTTTTTATGCTATCATTAAATAGCCACTGTGTTTCTCAGCATGCAGTACTTTTTCTTGATAACTGAATACTGTCACACAAATTAAATGCTACCACTAAGTCTGGCAGTGCAGAAGCTACAGTTGCACTATCATGGGAGAAATGTATTGCTGAGTAATAATACTAGAAGCAGAAAATAGAATCTGTCATGAAAGATAAATTAACTAAGACCCAGGCCATGTGACTTTGCCTTTCTACACTAAATTGCATTTACTGTTATTTGTTCAGTTGCAACTTTAAACAAACATTGATAAATAGCAATGAGTGAGCACACTGAGTGAAGTCCTGTCTTTAGTAACAAATTTCATAAATGAAATAATGTTTTGCCTATGTCAGTGTATTTACTTGGTTTGTAAATTGTTTTTATTAAATCAGATTACATAATTTAGGAATCAAAAATGCACCTTGACAATTGAATACCAAAGCTGAAAGAAAAGGCACCTTGTAACTATTATGTAACAAAATAAAGCATTTGCATGGTGACACATAACCCTCATTAATAATTTTATCATGTCATAAATGGATGGCTCTGAAAGAACAAAGAAGCAGACAAAATACATATTAACTCTATGACCAAACCCCAAGGACTTAGTGAACTAAGTCATTTAAATGAGTGAACTCTATTTTAGCATTGATAATTCAATGCACCTTAAACATGTCAGGCTAATCCTGTGTTCTGCACTCTACAAGTGCAATGAAAAGACATACGCAGACTGAAAGATGACTCTTCAGTTTTAAAAGTGAAAAGTGAAAAAAGACTCTTCAGACTGTTAATGCAGGTTAGCTGTTCCACTCATGTAGGCTACATGAAATAGAGATACGGCTTCTGTACAGCAGTCTCTGAGCTACCAGAAATAATTGGGTGGCAGAATGAATAATTTAGCTCCATCATTACCACTTCATATAACTGCCATGATCTTTAGTGTACCCTCTCCCTGCTTATCCAGGTCAAGCTAATGGCACTGTATTGAACTAGTGATACTAACTCTTGATTGTGGCTGGGGAAAGTCACACTGGATGCAAAATCTCACATCTTAACTGAACTAACATTACAGAACAAATGTATTTTTCATCTAGAGGAAGTAAAAAATCTAAAAGCTATGTAAGAAAACTTTATTGTCTTATTAGTAATTACTGTGATTAATCTCATTATTACTTAATGTTTTTGTATTACTGCTTTTGTGGTACCAATGTGTCTCAGATATCTTATAGTTTTCTTGTAAAAACAAATTATCTTTCCTAGTGTAAAATTCTACTGCTTGTTTGAGAGCTGGTTAATACCTTGTTTCAGACTACCAGCCTATTTAACAAACTAAATCCACATACAGTAAATTTCATCTCTGTCTTAAGGGTATCTGATGTTAAAGAACATGCTTAGTCTATATGTTCCAAGTAAGTGATATTCTTTAATTTCTGTCCTGAATATAGTGTTAAGCATGTGAAGTGCTTTCCTAATTTAGACTTCAATGCCTGCAGTTCATTCTTCCATAAACTACTGTCTTTAGAGGATAAGATGGTCAACTAGCTGCTTCAAGATTCAGCTGAACATTGTTTGCAGTGATTGTGCAGAATACTACATTCAAGAATTATAATTTAGTTGCATACTTAGACACAGCATTCAGTAGGATGCCATATTGACTGTTGTGATGTTCTCTGAAGTTGAATAAAACCTTCAGACTATGTTGCTTATCAGAATGGAAGGAAGCCTCCTCCTTTTCTGGAGTGGAGCAGCTGCTAGCAATAAAACCTAAAAGCCTGTTTGTAGCTGCAGGACAATAGAGAGGTTACTCTGCCTAGAGGAAGATAGATAAGCTATAGCATATGTTACAGGACATGCTGGAAGAAAACTTACAGACCGGGAAAATATCTGTATCATTTAGCTGTTACCATTGCCTGCTATATATCAGAAACAATCAGGTAACTTTTACAATTAATTATAACATTATCTTACCAGATAAGATATTTGTGGGTTTTCTGAATGATGCAGTAATAAAAATATAAAATATTTGACTGAATCTCAATATGAATCTTAGATCAAATATCCCTGCTTTAAACACTATGATAGTGAAGCTCTCTGCTTAATGATCTCCCTGATACTATGATGAGTAGAAATTACACCTATACCCACAGAAACCTCCATACTTGCTGAAGAATCCTGAGTCCTATTCTTGTTCTTCCTCCGGGGGAGCAGAATAAAGAGAAAAAGGGAGTTCTGATATATTTGCCTATTCACATTCATAAAAAATCCCCTTGCTGCTGATTCTCTCCCCTCAGTTTTGTTAGCAGACGTGCTGAATATCAAACCACAGCTGGTTTCCAACTAACAAGGCTCTCCTTTGAAGCCAAAATGATGCACCAAAGAATATCAGAGTAAATAAACTTTGGATGTACCACAAGCAGAGGATATTTTTGGTCTTGTTTCCTGCCAGCTCACCAGGCAGCTGCTTCAGAACCAGAATTACGAAGGTCCACAGCTCTGGTGAAGTTTTGTTCAGGATCCACAGCGTGAAGCTTCTTCCAAGAGAGCCAGACAGGCTTGTTACAGGGCTTCAGCTCCTAGCTCCCACAGAAGCCAGAGTGAGTAGGGTTTTCTGGCATCCCTCTAATGCTGGGGAAATACCCATGCTACCCTCAACCTCCATGGAGGAACACCTCTTAAAGTTGAAGATGGTGCAAAAACTGTTAGGATCTGTGGAAGGGGCAGGGGACAAAGCAGATAATTTCTCTGATCTGTTCCAGGCAATATAAGCAAAACCACTTACACTTTCTGGAATGAAAGCATGGAACGTTTTTTTCTAGTGGAATTTTTTAGATAAGCTTTTACTGAAAGTATTCCAAACACACACAGAGGAATTTCTTGTAAAGGTCATTTCTATGTGAAACCAGCTTTTCTGATGTTAACACAGTCTCCTTAACAGTTTGTTTCAGCTGCAGTGGCAACATTAGCTGGGGAGTGGGGTCAGATTTGCTTTGCTGAGGCAGACATTGAGACTTGCTCTGAGAACTGCCATTCCCAAAACAGGGAAGGTACATGGTCAGAGAACACCAAGCACATGGGTTTTAGCCTTTTTTTTTTATTTTTCTTGGATCCTTTTTTAGATAAGAAAATAGCTCCTGGCAGCATCACAGCTTTCCTCTCTCCCGCTGCATTTTGCCCTCTCCCCTCTCTGCCCTTCTGTCATTTAGCACATCCCTTCTTCCTCTTTTGCCTTTTTTTGTACATGTTCCTCTTCTCACTGCAGTTCCTGTTGGCAGTCGGTTTGGCTTCCCTTCTCTCCCTAGCACCTTTCAGTTGTCCATCTCCTCACACTCCAGAAAGCTGCTTGCTGCTCAGAGCGTGCAAGGACAGCATCGTGCCCCTTTCTGGCTCTGAAACTGAGCATATGCTGTCACAGCTGAGCAGTGTGTGGCGACAGCGATCCGGCCGGTGACATTCCCTCCCAGTCACTGCCTGAGCGCTGGGTGTTCTGCCAGCACCATGATAAGACCCGTTGCAGTAGCAGGACAGACAGCAGGTTCTGGGAAGAAGCCCCTCTCTTGCCTATGGCAATATGTTTGCAGTTAAAAAGCTGAATGACTTAAGGTCATGGCTCCTCAGTACTCCTGTCCATTTCTGTATACCACCCTCTCTGCTGACTGAGAAATATTAAGTTAAAAAACAACCGTCCACTGTTTTTTGTACTCTGTCAAAACTAAGTAGCTCATATTTTGTAGCCTAGAGAAAGACGCTGTGGGATATAACATGGGAGACACGCAGTCGTCTAGGACATAAGAAGAGTCTCCAAAACTCTTCAGCTTTCAGACTGAGTCTTTTCAAAGGCATTTTATTCTTTTTCTTTATTGCTTGCCAGAGAAAAAGAAGGATATCTTCACTGCTGCTGTGACCAGGAAAGGTGAATTTTCACTGTAAAAAATGATGGAATTTCAATTCTGTTTCAGAAAGTACAAGCAAGAATATCTCATCTTGAAAGTGAACCAAAGTGTCATTGTCAATTTGGAAGAAAATTAGAAATAGTCATGTTACTATAGTGATATTTGTTAAGTAGTCATTAGCTCTGGGCAAACACAGAAAACATTTTTTCCATAGCTGTCACTGGAATTACAATAATCAGATAATATTATTTAGTACTTGCTTAGTGCTTTTAAAGCACCATCTCAAAGTACGTTAGAAAGGTCAGGATGAACATTATTGGTAAGGAATGAATGGGAAAGAAATCTCATTAGTGGCAGCAGGGTGAGATGACAATATAGCACACCTTCATGAATAGACCTGTGCCTCAAGATGCTGCTAATGAAGAAAGCCCTAGAACTGATTGACATTTCTATTATCTATCATCCCTTATTTGGGAGGGGGATGTATATATATACATAGTTTCAGAACATTTTTTGAACTGTTGTCATGTAAAATACTGCTTTCATTAACTGAAAAAGAATATGTTGGGAAAGCCTTTTAGACCCTTTTTCTAGAGGCTCTTAGAAAATACAAAACATTTTATTGTCTGCGAGAACATATGCAATCATATATTCACATATGGAGAAAAAGAGAGGAAAAAGAAATCATTGGATTTGGGGATTTTAGAGAAGTGAATTTCATGGGGCTGTTGATGTTACCTAAGTGATGAAGGAACCTGAATTTTATTTTCAATGGTGACTTGAGACTACTTGAGTAGACTTCATATTATCCCTTGCTAGTCTTTAAATTTATGGTAGTTTGTGACAGTTTTCCTCAAAATCTCTATGCTTAGGGTTAAATATGACAATGGTAAACATTTTAGCCCTGTGTCCCAGCAACATTTATGTCTCTGAATTCTAAATTTAAGCTCTCCCAGATAGCAGGAGTTGCAGGTCTCCATGGCTTGGTAGACCAGGGGTTTCCTGTGTGCCTTTGAGAAGCAGAGAAGATTAATCACCTCATATACTGTGATTTAATGTTATGTCTGCAAATGAGATTTCCAGGCAACTGCTAGACATATGTTTTTGGATTCTGTATTTTTAGTTTGATAACAGTAATCTTAGATATAACTCATTTACAGACTAGTCTAGTCCAGCCAAAAGACTCCATTTTATTAGGACACAGTTAGGCAGACATTCTGGCAGCAGCTTCTGTAACTCCATTAAACATGCTCAGCCTAGCTTTTCTCAGGAGATGGCAGCAGCAGCATTCCTGAGATGGCTGCAATCATTCCCACTTACTTTGGGGTGAATGAGATGCAAAGCAATAGTTGGGTGGGAAACTCCTCCTTCTCCCCGAAAAAATCCTCCCTGAAGCTATGTGGAGTGTTACACTTAAAAATATAGACCAGTAAGTGTTTCACACAATGCAAGTGATGGTTGAAGTGGTACAGCTAAAGAAATATTAAAGTTCGAGTTAGCTAGACCTTACCTGAGCATTTCGTAGGTAACCCAAAACAATTGTTTCCTTTTGAGTCAACAGAACAAAGGCACTTTAAGCAACACTGTGGCAGGGTAGCACCATTGCATGTCACTGCTATCAACTTGCCTAAAAATGTCCCCTCTGTAGATGTAGAAGAGGGCTGAAGAAGAAAAGTGAGAGCAGACTGACAGTGTTTCTGCTGGGTGGTGATCAGGATTTCACTTTGCCATGGGAGATGCAGGGGAGGTGAGGGAGGAAAGAGCAGGGGGGCAATAACATGGGAGAAGCAGGCAAGGAGTAGAGAAAGTTATTTTAAAAACCTCTTTTAAAAAGAAATGTTTTAATCTATATGTCTTTCTGATGCTGTATTGAGAGCACCTGAGCATTTATATATAATGATGAACATGTCACGTCTTGTTTGTACCATCATCTTTCCCCCATGGGGAGGATCAGGGACAGAAGAACATTTTGTTTTCTGAAGGCATTTTGATTTGTCTTCCTTTAAATACATGTGCTGCTGTGAGACTGAAGAGGTCAGAGGTGGTCTCAAGCAGCAGTAGGTGAGGAGCTCCATTGCAAAGTGAGGCTCCCAATGGGGCTTGCCTGGGCAGGATCCACCCTGCTCACAGAGGTCCTATACACCAAACGGACAGAGATGTCAAGGACTGTCTTCCTCTCAGAGTACAACTTCTCGAGTATTTTGGTTATACCAATGTGTTCAGCTTTCTTCTAAATGCTATGAAAAGCCTGTATGTAGCTCAGAGAGAGGTTTGCTACATATGCAGCATCTTGACTTGTTGTCAAAGGTAGCTACAGTGCTCCGTGTTACCTGAGGTTTTCTAGGGCTGTGGCCTTCATGCTCAGATACATCACAGGGTTTTAGTCCAGCTGACAGGTGACAAAAGCAAGAATAACCATCACCATGATCTTACCCTCCACTCTTTGTGTTCCATTTCAGCCTGCCACTTTTCACTGGTTCTTTGATCGCATCCAAGTATGAGATGGTATTTGTGGCAATGATATATAATTTTCTGTGATAAAAGATGAACTATATGTGCTGTTCACATATGGTTGCACATGAGGCCAGATCATCAGTTTATTATTCTTGGTTAGGAAATAAAAAATAAAAGGGTCTCTGATCATTAATGTAATGGCTACTCAAAAAAAAAAACAAAAAAAACCCACCAAAAAACCCCAACAAACAAACAAACAAAAAAACACAAAGAAAAAAACTAAACAGAAAAAACAATAATGCTGTGCTTTTTTCCTACTCACTTCATCTACCCTGGTGGGAATCCCACCTAGGGAAACAGGTTTTCTTACACAAAGATGGTAGCTTGTCTCACTTTCATAGCCAGTCCCTCCATCCATTTCTGCTGTCTTGAGTAGGCTGTAGGTTACCCTGAGCCAAGAGCAGTGCCCAGATGCTGAGTGACCCTTGGGGCCAGGATTAGATATTTAACACAAGTTGCTGTCACCGTTTCCTCTTACCCATCCAAGAAGGCTAGCACACCCCAAGGGTGGCTACACAGCCCTCTTCTGCCTAATGCTTACAGATGGTGGAAAGGGGCAGGGTTTATGTAGGCCCCAGCAGGAAACTTGTATATTTTAGGTACACCTGTAACCTTAAAAAAAAAAATTAAAAAGGGGGTGGGAAGGAGAGAAGAACTGCAGTTAAACCACATCTGCTTCAATGTGGAGAAACTTGCAGTGTCTGAGTTATTTATGCATGTGCTTGGGATGTCAAATAGTTGAATAAGGAAGAAAAAGTGTGTTCCTTCAGAGAAGGACTTCTCCCTTTCTTCCAAATATGCCTAAAAGATACAGCTCCTTGGAAGGTCAAGGCAGGTGACTTTTGAGGGTATAATATAAACGTTTTCTAAACTGATATGTTTTACCCCTGTCTAGAGCAAGCATGTCAAGGGCTAGACTTGACACCATGATGTTTCTGTCATAACTGAAGAACTATCATTTAAGAAAGCCATAGCCAGGACTGTGATAGCAATTATCTGTAGGGCAGAAGGAATGGGAGAGACTACAGAAGCAGAGGTAGTGTGTGGGAGCGGCAGTCCTTATCTAAAAACTAACGAGTGTTTCTGTACTGCCTTTCCCCTCACACCCTTCTGATTTCAAATGGTTACTGGTGTGGAGAGGTGAGTGGTCTCTGCTTTGTTCTTTCCAGGTGACACAGCTGGAACCTGTCTGGATCTAGTTCTCTCACTGCAGCTGAGAAACAGAGGTTATTAGTAGTAGAGGAAGTTTTGTGAGAGAATAGTTTAGAGAAATATGAAGAACTTGCTATTACAGAACTGCTCTCAATTGTCAGAATATTTTACATTCTTTTCTGTCTTTAGAAGTAAAAGCTGAGCAAGATGACAAAATTTTCATGTGTCCCCTTCCCACCTAAAGTGGTAAATTGTAGGATGAGGAAGCTGAGTAGAGATCAAAACGAGTGTAGTGAAACACTGGAAGAGCTTGCCAAGAGCTGCTGTGGGATTTCCATCTTTGGAGATGTTCAAAACTTGAAAGTATATGACCACGAGCAACCTGCTCCAACTGCTAAGTTAGACCTACTTTGAGCAAGGGGCCAGACAACAAAACCTTCAGAAGTCACAGAATCACAGAATCATTAGTCCAACATTGATAACACAAAGGCAGCCAGGACTCTGGCTGACACGTCTTTTCCCCTGGTGCTTTTGTGTAGTGCTTGACTGGGTAGACTTTGATAGCAGAAATGCACATTCTTTGACACAGCAGGTGGTTTTAGACAGAGTCTTCAACTTTGTTTAGCTGTTATTGCAGAAAAATCAGATTTGCTATGACTTTGTGCATGCAATATTACAGTGCTTCACCTTAATTATACACAGAAACTAACTTTGCACTCCCTGCTGGCCTTCTGGATAGCAAGATCAGCCAAAAGTCTTGTGTCCGTGCTAAGTATTTGAAATTTTATTCTACCAGTTTGTTTAGTGTGGGCATTAAGATGTGGTGCAAGCAGAACTGACTGCATGCTGACTCTGGCTTGTTAAAAGCTTCACAATAAGGGATAATGACAAAATTGTGGTGGGCCTTGTGCTTGACACAAGCTCATGACTTTAAAGAACAATTATCAATTATTAGACCTATTTAGGCATTCTGCCCACTCTGCAGAAGAGCTTTCACTTTTCAAAAGTCTCTTTCTCAAACATGTACTCATAAGAGATGTCAATAGTCACGGTTTATCTTACTCATAGAATAAATTCCCAGAATCTTCTGGGTTTTTTTACTCCTTTAAACTATCTTATACTTATTCTCTGACAGACTTCTGGTTTTCAAACTTCTGTCTTGAAGTCTGAGTTTTGGAACTGGAAAATCTATTCCAGACAATGGCATCAGTGCCACCTTTAAATCCATACAGATTACCCTAGTCAGTATTACCTTGTGTGTGCAACTCTTGTTCATATGTTTTTAAACATGTCTAGTATCATTCATGTCACTGTTTATTTGAGGCTGAGGTCCTATGGAACGGTCTGGAGTTATTCAGTTTGCACCATTTATTTTTTTTTTACGTTAACACAATTTCTCAAGTAGTCTAAGCTTGCTAAAAATTGCTATGATCAGTATTCATACAATGCTTTTGAAGAATTCTTGGCTACAAGAATTCTGTGTTTTGTAAATTGCTATTAAATCCCTGCTGGTTAACAAAATCCTACATTACTCCAGGAGAAAAACTATTTCATCATCATATGACATAATTATACTATTTGTCATCTTTTCCTACTGCAGTAAATGTACTTCTATGTTCTGCCTTCTATCTATGATTATTGACAGTTCTATAATTTCTCTTAATTCTTAGAAATTTTTTTTGTTCAGACTCTGCTTTGTGAACTTAGAATCAGCTCAGACTTTCCTGCAACAGGCTGCGTCTCTTTTTGCCTTCTTTCTCAGTATTCCTCCATTTCTTGCTTCTGATTCATACTAGTCAAAATATCAGAAAGGTCTTATCTTGTGAATACGTCTATAATAGACATACCAGAAGACAAACATTTCTAATTTATAGATATAGACATATGTATACACACACAGAGACACATAAATAATATTTTTTTATATATCATTCTATTTACATATTTTTCCACTTTGTCTCTTAACCAATTTTGTCCTGCTATTGTTGTTTTCATTTAAGTAGAGGGATTACAGTTTTGGTGTTGATTTTAAGTTTCCATTCATGTTCACATAGTTCTGTCAAATTACTTTTTCCAAATGATTCATATCCTCTACTTCATTTTCAGCTTCAAGAACACTATTCATTATCAGTGATATTTTTATTTCTCATTCTCTTTGTACAAAGCCAAAGTAAAAATTCGTGATTACATCTGTGCTGTGTGATCACATCCACATGACCACACAGATCACAGCAAGGCCCTTTCTGTGATGCCAGCATATCACATGTTATTGCTAGTTTCTGGCTCTGTGATCCAAACCCTAATTATCTGTCAAGATGAGGCCTAATACAAAGTTCCTTTGTGTTGGATGAACACATCTAACTTAAGACATGAACATAGATGGATAGGTTAGTATTGGCAGTGTCATGCAGAACAAAAGCCCTCGTGATAATGCAGTATTCCCTCATGACTCTAAGTTATTAGTAGATGTGTAAGATGCTGTGGATCCTGTTCTCTAGTCTGTGTTTTTATGATCAGAAGTGAACACCAATTACAGCTCTATGTCTTGGTATAGTTGATACCTAGGAATATAAGACACTGTGTTTCCCAGATAAAAGACTAGTAATTCTTGACCCTGTCAAATTCTGCCCTTCAGCCCACTTAATTCACCTGAAATTAGATCTAGTGAATAGCCCTAGCATGCTGGTCATGCAAATATTTCCACAACATCTCAGTAATACTTGCTAGGTGAAATGTATGCCCTTTAATGAGCAATTCTGATTCCTTTTGTTCATTAATCAGGTCCCTGATATTGCTCTATAGGCAATTAGAGATTTTTTTTTTTTGCTCCTCATGTGCTTTGATGTCTTGATTAATTTTGTTCACAAACCTTATTTTGGCACTCAGTTCTTCTTTTCATCTTTTCCCTTTTTTGTTAAATATCTTCCGATTTGTTTAGCTGGGCTGTCCCCTCAGAGTTTTCATTACATTGATATAGATTCCAGCCAAATCATATAACCTCTTCTCCTTGTGGAAAGTTAACCAAACATGCTAGCAGAAGAGAGACCATCAGTCTTATTAACAATTACCTAGGCAAAACCCAAGCAGACAGAAAACCTCAGTCTCTCTCTTCAGGTGATAATGAAAGATAATTGAATTCCAGAAGGACCACCTGTCTGTGCCCTTCCTTCAGCCCACTTCTGAGTTTCTCTAAAACAGTCTATACACCACGAAGATGCAGCATCATTAGGCCACTGTCTTCAGTGTAGCCTCATTACTGATTTCACAAGCCTCTTGAATCTCAAAGTACAGTAGAGGCTACACTATAATGTAGAGATACCCAGCTAGCCTTAAATGAACTCACTTGATATTACAGTCTGTAATGGCCATAGCCCTAGAAGTGTAATTTACTGGAGAAGGAGGAGACTGTTAGTTTGCTTTGACTTTGCTGCTTGCTTTCCTGCTGCCAAGACTCAAGCAAACCTGACCATATTTTTTCTTCCTCTTTTTTTGTATCAATTCTGAAAACTGGTTCTGATACCGCAATACCTCACTGCAGACCTGCCAGTAGCTGTACTTAGAGAGTGGCACCTTGTGTCTCTGCCTTGGTGAGATAGCACACCATCTGCTGTCTCCTTGTCCTTTACAGGATGTTCTATCAATTCCATTTGGGGGAAGAAGGCATCACACCAAACTACATTCTGATCTGCAGACTTGTTTTAAATATTACATGCTTGAACCAGAAATTAATCCAAACTATTATTTGAAATCTTTGTTTTAACCAAACACTGTCAAACTGACTATTCTTTCTTGAATCCTGATTGATATTTGGAAAATCTGTTGAACTTGACCTGAAACTTAAAAATCCAAAACCAAAGCAAAACAAAACAAAACAAAAAAACAAACCAAAAACTATAAACCTTCTATTGCAACGAAGTTCAAAACAGGCTGGACTGTTTTGGACAAGGCTGTCTGACTTGTTTGGATAGATGGAACTCTCTTTTATGGGTGTACTTAGTTTCCTTATAGCTGAGAATTGTGTGGATGTGTCTTACTTTCCCATTTCTTTACAGTGGCTTTCTGTTCTTGGCTAACTGGCACCTACAATATTAGCTGCAATTATTATGTCAATGACCTTATGACCTAACATATGAAATTCCTCTATTCTCCTCTTTGTTAACCAAAGCGCAACCATTCTTCTCTACCTTCCCATCCTGGTTCTGGTCTTCTCATTTCCATTGGCTATGAGTCACAAATATGTCTCTCCCATTTGTCAGTGGACAGCTCTTTCTCCTTTGAAACTTTGCCTTATCTTAAGCTGTATCTCATCTCTACTTCTTGGTCTAATTTATCACTCCTCTGGAACAGCCATCATTTTGCATTTTATATACAGGAAGTTTCTCCTGGTTTGTAGTAGGAAAAAACCCACAGCTCATCCGTTATCAGAAATAACCACTGTGGTTTATGATTTCTGAACTCCCTAGTGAATCTAGCTACTAACCATATTTTTAAAGGAAATATCTGAAAAGATGTAATAAATCTGCATGCTTTTACATATAAACCAAAGACTTACCTGGTATTATGAAGAATCTTCTCCTTTGGTTGTTCTGTTTTTATAATTTATCAGATGAAATATCTAATATTGGCCAGTGGCCACTTGCAGAGGAAAAAATACTCGGTTAGGTAATATCACTGAATTGTAATGTAAGGAAATTTCTAAGTGTGAAATTCTATAACCTTGACAAGTCATTAAACCCCAAAATATTTTGAAGGGGTTTCCAAATGAGTTGAACAGCAAGCATGTATTATAACTGATATTTTTTCAGTCTCCCTGTCTACAACAGTAACAAGTAATGGTAGCTGTGGAAAATATTTTAATGATGTATATAGCTGGACAGAAGTCATCAGCTAATTTCATGTTGTCATAAATGTTTTTACGTGATTTCCAGTTTACATAATTTTATTATTCTATTACAATTTGGAATTATAATCAGATTAAACAGAAAAAATTCTTAATAAGTATATATTTGATGGGATAAGAATAAATCCTTGAAGACAAGAAAAAACATTGTAAAGATATTTATGAAGGAATGAAACATAGTTAAACATTCAAATCAGTAGAACTACAGGAAGAACAAGGTGAGGTAAGTAAATATCAGCCAGGATTTAAACTCCCTGTTGCACCTCTTTGTATTGCAAAAGCATGATAGCACTGATGTGGAACAGGACTGCCCAGGCTTACTAGCTCTGAGGATCCACCACTCATAAAATTTTAATAACCTTTATAACATGCAGCTTTTCAGAGATAAAGAGCCTGACCGTAAAATTACAAACAGTCTTTGTGCAGTAAAAGCTAAACATGCCGAATAGCATCTAGACTAAGATGAGCTAGAAGAAAATATGCATGCTCACTCCAGAATTAATGAGGAGACACTGTAAAAATCTTGGCTTTCAATATATATTAATTGGGGGAGGGGAGGTGGTTGGGTTTTCGTTCACTCTTCACAAAACCTGAATCCTGCCAAGATCCCCTCTGAAGTACAGAGGTGTTGCTATTAAAGCCATAGTCCTATTTTAGTACTCTAAACCAGTGCCTGCTTCAATTATTCATATGTATTCCATATAAATTGTACTTGAATGACTTGTGCTCTTGAAAACAGAAGATCTTTAAGACAATTTCTTCGCCCCATCCTTCATGATATGTATAAGCATAGTTCTTCAAGGTAATGTTTAGTCCTTTGTGATATATGCATTTGCATAGCATAAATTCAGAAGTAAAAGATTAGAAAACTAGTTGTAGCAGTGAGGACAATGATGAGGAAAAGGTGAGTTTGAGAGACAGGCTCCTTTGTTGTGTGGAGATAATATAGGAGGCAGTGTTGAAGGGGAAGACAAAGTTGAAGAACCAGAAGAATGAAAGTCAGAAAGAAGCAGGGACACTGGTGAGGAAATTGGGAAGAACAACGCAGCTGATAAAGCACAGATCTCCACCGAAGTTGCACGTGGGAGCAACCAAATGCCAGGGGAGAACCTTGTCCCACTAAGAACGTACCTTCCAACAGAGAATCTGGAAGGGAAAGGAGGAACAAAGCTGGTGTCTGAGAGGACGGTGTTTGACGGAGGTTCACAGTTGAATGAGAAGGCTGTTGGCAGACAGCAAGTCTGCGTCAGTGTTAGAAAAGGTCAGCCAAGATGTAAACTTCCAGGTTTGGTACCAATTCATTGCCTTTCTAAGAAGGCCTGCCCTTCTCTTTCTGTCCTGCAGCTTTCAGCATCCTGAAACTATATGTACTGCTCTCCATATAAAGACATTATGTAAAAAACATTTTTTTTTCTTGTTCAGTTTCCTGCAGCGTGCCAGGTGGCATGGAAGGCAGAACAGTTGCACAAAATACCCTTTTTATATCAGGCAGCATTAAAATCGTGCTGTTCGTTGAGTGTGGCCCCATTCCTACTGAAGTCAGTGGGTGCTATTGAGCAAAGCTACCACGATGAGATTAGGCCTTATGCTTTTGAGGCACTGCCCCGTTATAGTCCACACCTCAAATAGCATCTTTCCTCTAACAAACAAGCAGGGATGGATGGGAGCAAGCTGCTTCCCTGGCTGTTTCCTGCAGCACTATTTTATACCCACCGTCTGCCCACCCATCTGTTCAATCCCTATTACGAAAACTGAAAGCATTCCTGGGTGAAAAATGCCTCACAAGAGAAATAGGTACTATGAGATCTCCATCAAATAACTGCCATGCTTTTCCTAATTAAACGAGATAAAACCAGGAAATTAGGAAGATTTTTAATTGTTGAAGGATATGGTCTTTCTGAGCATTTTATGACAGCAGCATATTTTGTCAAGGATTTATCAAAAAGCCAGTGATCAGCTCTGGTGCCACACAGTCTCCATTTGTGGACTCCTAGGTTAATCTTGAAGTGTTTAGTGGAGCAAAGCTGCTGGCCAATGCTTATGGGAGCCTTTTCCTGTAGAGTGAGCTGCAAAACTCAAACCTGAGTCCACAGAGCAGCCACGAATGTTGGGAAGCCGCCAGCCCTGGGGAACACTTCACAACCAAACTCCATGTGGTGGCACCATCAGTCATTCAGTAAATTTTTCCCTCTGTGCACCTGGCTTTAACCACAGGTAAGCATTGGAGCTTATGACCAGGCCCTAGCTCACAGCTACCTTGAGATTGGCAGGCTGGTCTTCTCCTGACTTGAGAAACAAATGAGGCAGAGCTCGAAGGGGTCAATGAGGGACAGGGAGAGTTGCTGCTATGGGGGACTCTTCCTGGACTCCTGGACCCCTGTATAGGCAAGTCCCAGTGGGAAGCAGTAGGGCTTGGTGACCCACAGTGATGTCTGCTTTGCTGTATTATCAGAGGCTGCTTCCCTTAAGAGGGGACCTCTCCTTGCAATGACTGAGGCCAGTGCCTTGGAAAGGCATCTTCAGAAAAGTCAGCAGATGATGGCAAGAATCCCTTCTTAGTGAGGCTGTGATTCTTCTGTTAGCTGAGAAAGCAGAAAGGCTTTCAGGTTGGAAAGCAGGAAAGGGATTTTCTACAACAGCCAGATAAGGACGTCCATTAGGACACTCCTTGAAATTCTGAGGTAAGGCTACTTGGTGTTGTACCATGGTTTGAAGAGGTGTATTGAGCTGGCAAAGACTCAGCAATACTCCTTGAGCAGTGTCATGTTTTAAGCCCAAAGGGCAACAGAACACCATGTAACCGCTCACTCACTCCTTCCCCCTCTGGGATATGGAGGAGAAAATAAAACAAAAGGCTCATGGATCAAGATAAGGACAGAGAGGGGTGATTCACCAATTACAGTTACAGGCAAAAGACAGACTTGACTGGGGAAGAAAAAAGAACATCAATTTAATTTGAACACCACCACCACCACTTAATTTACCAATAAAAAAGAGTAGGACAGTAATAAATACATCATTTTGAAAACACCTTCCCCCCACCCCTCCCTTCTTCCCAGGCTCAGCTTTGCTCCCAATTTCTCTACATTCTTCCCCCAGTGGTGCAGGGGGATGGGGAATTGGGGTAGTGGTCAGCTCATCACCTGTTGTTTCTGCAACTCCTTCCTCCTCAGAGGAAAGACTCCTCATGCTCTTCCACTGCTCCAGTGTGAGGTCCCTCCCATGGCAGACAGTCCTCCACAAATTTCTCTGACATGAGTTCTTCCCACAGGGCTGCAGCTCTTCACAAACTGCTCCAGCCTGGGTCCCTCCTGTGTGTTGCAGTCCTTCCAGTGATGAACTGCTCCAGCACGGGCTTCCCTCAGAGTCCCAGCCTTCTTTGGGCACAGCCACCTGCTCTGGCGTGGGGTCCTCCATGGGCTGCAGGTCAGCAACTGCTTCACCATGGACCTCCATGGGCTGCAGGGGAGTCTCTTCTCTGGTACACCTCCCACCGTCCTCCTCCTTTCTTCAACTGACCTCAGTGTTTGCATAGGTATTTCCCTCACAATCAACCCCTCCTCCTCTCCAGGTTCCCCTTTTTAAATATGTTACCACAGAGTTGTGGCCACTGTCAATAATTGGCTCAGGCTTGGCCAGAAGCAGGTCCAACTTGGAGCTGGGGGAGTTTCTAGAAGCTTCTCACAGGAGCCACGTCTGTAGCCCACTCCCTGGCTGCCCAAATCCCACCACATATACACAAACCCAACACAAGCAGGGAGGGAATTTACTTTACGTACAGTCGTAAGGATCACCATCAGCCAGACTCTTAACTTCAAATCTTCTACTAGCTTTGCAAGTAGCTGGGGAATAGTATTTGCGACAACTCCAAAGAAAAGACCATAGCAGGAACTAGATCTGGCTATGAATGGGGAGTGGCTCATTATGTTTTGTGGCCCCTAATTTTTGCTCTTCTGTAATTAAATCAGTTTATTCATCAGCTGTTCAAGAAGGGGAAAAGAAAAGGTAGACTGGAGACCCTCCCTGTACCAGGAGAGGACACTGCTGCTGGGGCCTCCTTGGCTTGTGAACAGATGAAGGTGGGTGAAAACAAAGAAGTGCTTGTGTGGAAACAAACCTGGCTGGAAAACAGTCTCTAGAAATCATGTAGTTGAGAGCTGCATTTGCCTTATTATAAAAGTAGCCAAGTTCAAGCAATGTCTATTTTATACGGCATCTTTATAGAGTGTTCTAGTCTTAAATGAGGACCTGCTACTAGTAACAACTGTTCATATTCATTTAAGAAAAAAAAAAAAACAAAAAAACAAAAAAACAAAACTTGCTTTTTGCCAGAGTGGGCTGGTGCTGAACTTCATATTTTCCTGACTTTTTATAAAGCCAAGACAGCTCAGCACTCTGGTTGTGTTTCATGCCATGACTAATGCCAGCTAGTTTCACTGAAATCAAGGTTTATGAAAGAGACTCTTCAAATATTCCTGTTTGAAGCTTATGGCTTAGACTCTTATCTGAGGAAAAGGAGTCATGCACAACACAGAAATGAATTTTAGCTTGAATTACTGAATGTGGATTCAGATCCCAATAAAAACTAAGTCACCGGGATTTGGGATATTTTTAAGTATGGATTTCAAATTAAACTACTTGCCCTCTATTGGCGATCTTTTCCACACAGAAAGCATCTTGCTGTATTAAAGAACAGGCTTATCAGCAAAAAATGTGTTGCAACAAAGACTTAGTCTTTTTTGCACTAGGCTTGCCACCAATTAGAAAAATAAATATTAGAAACTGCTGTGCAGCTGCATTTAGCAGGAAAATATTTAGACAAGTTTCTAGCTGAGAGAATATTGTCTACCATAAAATTTGGGTTGGAAGAAGGTTGAATACTGCCATTGGTACAAATGGTGCTAATACTCATCTTAAAAGATTGATCCAACAAAAATTACTCTCATTTTGTGCCAGTTATAGACTACAAGTCTGACTCTGCAGTGCTTCACAGTGCTGCAGGGCAGATGAGAGCTTGCAAGATGTGAAGTTGAATGTTGGGAACTGTAGTCTGTGCACAGTGCAGCTCCATATTAAAGGTTATTATGACAGACCTGCTTTCTGCAGGCAGACTGCAATATTTCTGACAGTTTCTAACCTTCAGTTTGCCTAATATTACAGTCTGGTGCTTGGCTAAAAGGGAATATTCTTCTACAGTTTGAACAGAAGGTATTTTACAAAAACAGGTGAAATAATTGAGTATTTCTTAGGTGATGGGAGAACTTTTATTTTTATAAAATCAATTTCTTGTCAGGGAAGAAAAAATAGTTGGAATAAGACAGATTGCTCTTAACCCCTGCTTAAGGAGCTTGTGGAATATATGGTTCAGTCAAATGTATTTATTATTTTCTAAACTCAAAGATCCCTGCAATTCTGTCTGAGCCTACAGAAAGTATAGCTGGCCAAAAAGTGCTCCAAATACTATAACAGAGGAAAAAAATAGTGGGGATTTGGGGAATCAGAGCCTGCTTTGCTGTTTCTAATTGGTATTTGGACACTGAAGTCCGTGTGTTCTTGGTACACCCGTGCCAGGAAACCAGGCTGGTGTGTGCCAGCCAGAGCAGGGCTACGGCTCCCTGGTGCTGAGCCCACTCTTTGTGCCACCTCTGCTCTTCCCAGACCTGCATAAAACTAGTGCTCATATCTGAGCCCCATATGGCTCATGTAATCTGTAGATACTGGAGCTCGGCAGTCATTACAGACCCAGAGGCGTGCAGCTCCAGTCCTAGACTCTGGGGTGCATTATGGGCTAAATGAGATCTTGCGCTCTGTGGCTAAGGCTGTAATTGCCATTGTCAGCACCCTAAGGCTGCAGCTGCATCTGCAGTAGATATAAATATATGTGCAGAAGGTAGTAAAGAAAGTCTTAATGTGCAGAGAGAAAAAAAATAGCTGGAAGTCTTTAAAGAAAGAAGATGTGTATTAAGATAGAAGCTCCCGACTCCCACAGCAAGTAACAGGTTTTCAAGAGGGTTTTCTTTTTGCCTGTGTTGGCAACCACTTTGTTAGATAATTGCTGTGTTCCAGCCAAATGATACTGCTACACAGCTTCTGGAGATTGTCTGGTGCTTACTAGGGCAGTGAGTTTGACCGTTTTATAAGGGTTACAGACAGAATAATAGGAAACTTCTAACATTCTGTCTTTATTGCTGTGCATACTATTGGGACTTAGAAATAACTTTTGCTGGCAAGAAGTCTGTTTTCTAGTATCTAGCACAAGCAGTTGTGCTAGAGATGTATTTATTTTCTTCTGGAAGAGAAGGGTTCATTAATCTGTCTTTGTTATTAAGATGGGATTTCTCTATTAAGAATGCAGGGAAGGGAAGAGGCAGTGAAGTAGTTTTCTTCTAGACTACAGAACTATGCAAGCAAGTGAGGAACTAAAGTGTTTTTTCTTCTTCTTACTGGTTTGCTGCTACTTATAATCGTGACAGAGGAGTACAGTACCTTCTTTCCCCAGATTCTCTGGGGTTTTATAGGAAGCATGTAGTGTGGAGGAGGACAGGCCATACGGTGTGTTTGCCAAGTTGAGACATGAAATTAAAGAGCAAAACAAGTTGCAGCTCTTTGCAACAGCCTCCTAATAACTCCACAATACAGTGGAGAGGGGTAGTCCGGTATCTCTTGTAAGACTATTTTAATCAGCTGGTCCAAATACCAAAGTAAATCTTTACCAATTTGCCAACAAGCTTGTTTAAATGTAAGCAGTGCTTAGTTTGCTCAGCAAAATGATTTAGAAGACCATAGGGTGAGGCAATTTTGTCACTTTTTGCAGTTGTTACAAAGTCTGGTACAGTGGCTCGATACCCTGACAGAATGCTGAGGGTGCCAGGTCTTATTAGGCTCCTGATACATCCCTGAAAGTGCATAAGGGCAGCATTTCCTTCACTGCAGCAAAGCACTGGGATCAGAGTCTGGATTCAGCTGGTCAGGGTATACCTGAGATTTTTGTTCTCTTGACTCAAGGTCATATTCTGAGTCCTCATATAATGCATGCAAGCATGATCTTCCATAAGCAACATAAGGTTGCCTAACACTTTTTATAAAATGACATGTGGTAGATGATGGTCAGTGGCTTCTTGACATGATTTGTAGACTAAAGAGTTAGGGATTTAGTAGGGTATAGGATCTCACCTTCATCTCTGAGTATATTTTTCTGAACATGAAAGGCATTTGCTTCCTAATGTAGAAAATGAGCCAAAGTAACTTTCTTCCAATGATAGGTCATTAAAGTTCTGATATCTAACATTAAACTATATACTGTTGGCTCCTTTTATTGAAACAGGTTTTTCTAGAGAGTGATTCTCCTCATCTGAAGGCAGACATTTAATGTAGGTCAAAATAATTGCCCTTTGGAGGCATCTATGTTTTCTTCCTTGACTATAAAGGGAGCTTGGGACGAGTAACTCATCCCAACTGAAAGTGAAACATCTAAGCCAGAGGGAGACGAATCTCGATTGGAACAGCCAGCCAGAGAAAGCTCTGTGGCGGGGAAGTGTGATAAACCTTGCCAGGAGACAGACATCACCAGTGTAAATGCTCACAGTATATACAATTAATATTTATTTTAGAATTATAGAATAGTTTGGGTTGAAAGGGACCTTAAAGATCACCTAGTTCCAACCCCCCTGCCATGGGCAGGGACACCTTCCACTAGACCAGGTTGCTCAAAACCCCGTCCAACCTGGCCTTGAACACTGCCAGGGAGGGGGCAGCCACAGCTTCCCTGGGCAACCTGTTCCAGTGTCTCACCACCCTCGCAGAAAAGAAGTTTTTCCTTACATCTAATCTAAATCTTCCCTTTTAGTTTAAAGCCATTACACCTTGTCGTATTTTATGTTATTGTTTGACATGCTAGTAATTCCTTAATACTAAGTTCCCGTCTCTCTGGCTTTATGGTGCCCGTATTTCTTCTCGCTGCATTCTTGCATGATCTCTTCCCTTCCTGGCTAACAATTCTTGGTTTTCCCTCTCTCTCACTCTTCCTTTATTAGGTTTCTCCTGACCATCTCTTTCTTTTGACCTCTCTTGCAGACTGGAAGGGAGAGGAACCCTATAGGTGTCTAATGCAGAACTGCATGAGCTCACAATTCATCCCATGCAGACGAGCTTTAAGGAGTTGTAATTGCACAGAGAAGGATCTGAGGGTTTGAGCACTGTGAGCTGTCCTTGGTATTGCTGGCAGTGCTTCTGTATGAGAGACGGGCTTCTTTCATTCCTTGTCTGATTTTGGGGTTTGTATCTTATTTTTCTGTCAAAGGGAACTATACCAGCTTCCTGCTTCTGCAGATGGAAGCAGGTGTCTGAGAAACTGGCAAAGCTGGCTCTGAACCAGGGAGAAGCCAAACCTGTTCAGCAGGGAGGCAACAGGGACTGCTGCAGGCATGTTTCTTTCAGATCAGGGACTCTTTAAGCAAGCCACTATTCAGGGGCAGGTATTTCTCTTTTACTATAACAACTTCTTTGGAAGAGTTTTAAGTAGTGAAACCTGTTTGTAATTTCACTTGCAAGTTCACTGTACCTACTGGAGTGCCCATTCCACATGCATTATGGGTTCTGCACATTCATGGCGCAGATCCAGTGAATATCTTCCTCAAGATTATCCCTCTTATTCTTAATCTCTTCTAATTTCCTGAGTGACTAATGGTATTCTAATTGTTATTCTTTGACTTAACCTATTCTTCACCCCTACCAGAGTCCCATGTTTAGAACTAATTGGAATGTAGCATTTTCCCCCTAGAACAGCAGGAAAAAAGTGAATGGAAGGGAAAAGGTGTTATTACATTCCCTGTAATACACTTGTAGAAGTGTTCTGTATGAGTCCTTGGAGAGATTAAATGGATGCTAGTTGTATTAAGTTTTAACTGATGCTCCCTCCTAAGAGATAATACAGTCATGAGAGAGACAGATCCTTCTGGTGTATAAATTGCTATAATTTCATTGACCACTACTGAGCTTCACAAAGTCACACAACCTGAGGATTAGGTCTATGAGGTGTCACTGAATCTTCCGAGTTCACTGTAAATGGATCCTGCTGTATTTAAGACTGGTGTTAAGGAGCTATAAGTCATTTGTTGTAGTGGGAACAACCTGTTTATCATTTTAAACTTTTGCTTTCTCTATTACTCCCTAGTCCATTAGTTGGTTTTTTTCCTTGTCTCTGTTCAGTGGCATTAATCTTGCTTATTAGTAAAAGTTGTACTGGAAGATGTTGAAATAGGGGAAAGTGTCTCATGCATAACATAGTTTTATTACTTGCCACAAATGAAAAACAGTCTCTTATTGCTTATTTGCACCACATTAGCTCTTACAACCTTAACTAGGTCAGGGCCCCACTGTATCGGAGGGGTATATCACAAAAGAGAGTCCCTGAAGCAAAGGACCTAAAACTGTAGAGATAAGAAACAGCAACTGAGAGAAACAAAAGAACAGGGAGGACATGAAAAGGTCTAGATAGGCATGAAAAACAGACTCTAATTTCTAGCTGCACAATTCCTGGGTGTATTAAGGTGATCAGTACTAATGATAGCACCTCTGTTATTTGTTCTTCCAGTAAGGCTAGGCTGAACAGAATTTAAATTTCAGAGCACTGCATACTAATTGTGTTTGTATTACCCACTTGCCTTTTTTCCTGGTTTTTGAATGCTTTATCACAGACTTTGTATTAATTAAAGCTTTTGCCTGAACGGGATTGTTTGGCCTGGACAAACTGGGCTTAAAAGATCAGCTTCTTTCACACTATCAAGGAAGCCAAGGCCAATCGCTTGGATAATGACCTGTAGAGCAAGATCCTCCCACCATTATGTTGCACAAGTCAATCTTTTGCCCTTCTAACAGGCACTAGTGGATCAACAGCAGCCAGTCTAAAGCCATCATTACCTTAAAGGCACTTTCCATGTCTAGTATGTCACTAAAATATAGTTGCTTCTTCTGCCATGAGATATGCAGTGCTCCATGGTTTTAGTGAATGCAAACAGCATACCTTTAAAAACAGCGTAATAAAGAAGAGACGGGTTAGACACCACATTTGCCAGATTGTTTAATTTCTTAAAGCTTACTGGGGGACAGGGCAGAGTCAAACTGTACATAATTAACCTCAGTTTAACATTCAGGAAGATTTGTTTAGAATCTCTTCTCATTTTCAATGATGCCACCTGCTATTTCCATTATTTCTTTCAATAACCAACATATTTCACATAGTCAACCTTCCTGCTACCCATTTTCCTCATCATTAATCTCACAGACTTCTACTCTGCATGTTTCTAGTAGCAAAATTATTGAGGTCCTGGGCTGAAGAGGTTACTACCTAGTCCAGCAATGTTTTGAAAGAAATAAGATAACAAGTAAGTATAAGAATTAGCATCGCAAACTCTATTTGCTATTATCTATTTGATGAACCAAAAGCTTGCAAAAAAAATGTGGTATCTAGTATATGCGAACACTAATGTCAAAGTAGTTTTAAGGTGACAAAAAAGCATGAGTGAACTAAATGTATCTCCATGATTTTGCATCTCAGCTAACAGTCACAACCAACGTGATCTGTCCAAACTTGTGCTGTACTCTGTGACATTTTCAAAAGTCCACACTAGCCTTCTTCTTTACAATGTTACCCCAGCCTGGTTTGCAGATAGATTACCATCTTACACCAACACATTGAAAACTGAACTGTGCTTCAGGGAACAACATACAGCAATAAACTAGCTCTTTTATATGCAAAATATGGCTCTGCAGAATCTTTGTGTCTTTTCTATCATTACAGCTTTTTAACAGGTTTGTATATAGATGCCTGTTCCTCTCATCAGTATCTTTGGTAGCAGGCATTTCTTTACGGAATTTGTATTTGCCAGGTTATAACATCTACGGATGTTAGTGCTTCAGAGGAAAGGCAGGTTTCTTGGCTGAAGAGCAAACATCTTAATTTGTAGTTTTGACACAGCTGGAGATGCATGGCAGCAAGAAAGTGAAGGAAGGATCCTGTTTGTGCATAAATAACTGAATGACCCAGACAGATATCTTCATAACTGCAGTTGCTGCAAGACCAAATTTTTATAGTTTTTTTTTTTCTTTGTCTATAAATCAATACTTATTTCATCTGATGTTACAGAATTCAGCGGTCACAGATTTCCAGCTTGAAAAAGCTTCAGAAACTAAACTGATTCCTTTCCTGAGCTCTGCAGAAGAAGGTTTCTTTCCTTGGATATTTTTGGGAATGTAAGACCATACATACTTCTTGACCAAAATTAGTTGTCTTTCTTCAAGATATGTGAAGTGTTCACTTCTAGAAGTTTAGTATGACTACTAGAAGTTTAGTATGACTACGTAAACATTTAAAAATCTGACTTTTTCCTCTAGCAATAGGCCAATAATCCATTTACATTTCCATTCAGTAACTCTTCTTTTCTCTGAGGTTTCTTCAATTTCTAAGGGTATGTCTAGACATATCAGCAAATTTTTACACATTGAATGTGCTTTGCAATATCATACCATAGGAAAGACAAAAATATAAAATAAACCCCCATACAAACCTAAAATCAAATGGTTAGATCCTGAGTTTTCTTAGAGGGGATTAATTTTTCTTCTTAAAGGAGGGAAAAATTTCCTGTCTTACTTCTGGGAAGTGTGATATATCTTCACCTCACATTTGATCTAGCTCTAGTACCTTATAGCAGTATGACCTAATCCATGTACAAAACAGGAAGAGGAAATCTGGTTGGGAACAGACTTGGTGAAGTATGCTAAGAAAAGTCTCGCAGTTCCCCTGGATAAAGAATTACTCTGAGTACTCTGAGATTTCCAAAGTCATTCCAATTCTATTCCCAATTCCAGCTATAATGCAGTTGGAAAAATAATTTCTATTTCTTGTATTCTTTCAGGCAGTCTAAAATGCCCCTAAGAGGGAGGATTAAATCTCTATTTCAGAAGTAATTCACCAAGATAGATAATTTTCCATTTATTTATTTATTTCCCAGATCACTCAAATGTGCAACATTGGTATTATCAGATCTGTGTGGACATAAATGTTTTGAATTCATGCTTGGATGATAACCATGGTCATTAACATACTGTATTACTTTGCTGCAACAGTGGGATTATAAAAAAAATCACTGATAAGTGATGTTAGGGCAGACTTTGTTATTGGAAGAACCAGGAATAGATTAGTTAGTGGCTGGTTTTAATAATGATAATAATAAAAAATCTTCCCCTCAAAAATTCTGTTAATAATTATAATAATAAAAAATCATCCCTTCAGAAGTTCTATGCTACTTTCTTCAGTGTCAGTGTGCTTCTCAGATATCAACTCATGGACAACTATTTCAAAGTGTGCTTTCTGTATGAAAATGTAGACTGATTTGTCTGCTAGATGTTTTGTGCAGCAATTCCCCTTCCATTTAGATGCTATCAATTCTGAAATTCCGGGTTGTATGTTAAAGTCTAGTGACTGGTGAGCTGTACTGGTTCTGCTTCCAAAATATGCACTTGGGCACATGAGGGTTTGATAACAAGCAAATGAAGATCACATACACTTACCAGAAGGCAAACATAATTTGGAGTCATAGAGCAAATTCCATCTTGGTTAGATTTTCTCTTTTCTTCCTGATTCTAGCCTTTTATCAGCCCATCACAGTGTAAAAATAATGCCTCTGGTCTTTCAGGCTTCATTATTTAGCAAAGGCTTAAAAGGAAATTAGAATCTGGCCTCTTGTTTGGAGAATGATCAGGACAGGACTTGCTTCATTCTCACCTTGTTAGAGCATCTTCGAGAGCATTTTGTCTCAGTATTCAGGAGATTTACATTAGTCAATATCCAAACAATGAAAATGCAGGGGATTTCGATAACTTTTCCCTGACCTTCAAAAACAGATGGGCTCTTCTGCAAGGCTTTAGAATATCCAGTTGTCACCAAGAAGTCACATGAAGGTTCAGGGACAAATTCCAACACAACTGCGATACAAATATTAAAGCCTATATGAAAGAAAAACCAGTATAAAAAAGAAGTTGAGAAAAAGTTTTGGGCTGATTGATGAAATAATAAAATTCTTCTACAGACAACTGAATCCTTAACTATTGATTTTTCCAGAACCAAATATTTCCAGAGATTATGTTTCCTTTAGATAGTTACAAGCATATATCTACCTTTCAGCCCTTGGTGAAAGACTTGTGAGCTATAAAGCAGCTTCCCTAGTGAGAGACCGGTTTCTCTCACTCTCCAGGACCTCTGCCTAATGGAGGTATTTGTCTTCCTCTGAGGAGAGAATACCATCACTGCCTTAGAAGTGAAGTCAAACAATTGATACAGCCTTGACATTTTAGAGCGTGAGTAATGCTTATGGCAAAGGTTGCCACATTTGGACTGTTACTAACATTTCCTGAGGCAGTAACCCTACTGGATATGGGAAATTGTCTAGAAGAATGCTCTCCCCTTTTAATTGTAAAACAAATGGTGAATTAAACAGTTCCATGCTGTGTACCAAAATTGTGGGAACACTACTGTTAAATCATAAAAATCTTAAATCTTACTTTCAGCAGGAAACAGGGTGCAGTTGTATGCTGCTGGAGAGCTGAACTGCTGGCAGATGGGGCTGCTGACAGGTGCCAGGAGCTGGACTCACAAGAGGTCTGCCTTAAGGTTCAATTCCAAAGCGTGTGGGCACTGGCTCCTCTTTGCTGGACCTTCTTCTGTAACAGCAATTTTAAAGTGACATCAGGGATGAATAAACAAGGCAACCTAAAAGTGTGAAGTCTTGCCATTACTTTACCTAATGAGGGAGTCTGTGTGTGAAATACCAACATGTGTCTAACCAGTAAACCTTTTTCTCCTCCTCAGAGGTGAGCTCAGCTCTGGACCGGGGGAATCAATGGAAGTTGTGGCACCCAACTCCTATTTGCTTCTTCTCTTTTTTCTTTTTTTTTTCCTCTTTTTTATTTTTTTCTCTTTTTTTCTTTTTTTTTTTTTTTCTTTAGGCCAAGGAATGGGTAAATGGCATGTACCTTAAACACAGTGCATTTATAGAACAGTGACCTTAAGAGCTTTAAATGACTATATTGTTTAATGTGAAGGAAAAGAATACCACAGATCAGTGGAAATGTCAGCAGTATTTTTAATGAATCAAGTTTGTTTTAATCAATATCCAAGTCTTCTTTCCATTGCCCTGAGATTGTAGTGCTTTGCAAAGAGATAATAGTAAATGTCATGCTCTGAAAACACAGTGGCTTTGTTGCTATAAATCAATGGAAGCATTGTTCTACTAGATGTGACACATGAATGACAGAAATGCTGTCTTTCCAAGAAATCACTATTTCCATACCCCATTTAGAAATGGGTACTGGGGAGTATTGCTTAGAACCTCAGCACTCTGCTCTCAGATGGACTCTGCAACGGCCGAGAGAAACGTAGGAAAACATATGCAGTACACCAGAGACTGAATCTGAGTGGAGAACTACCTGAACCACTCCAGCAAACATACAGCTCTTTTTGTTTGTAGCTCTGTACTGTGAGTTTTGCGGTCCAGCTAAGAGTTTAGCTCACATAACAGCTGAGAAATAAGCTCACTCCTTTCCCACATTTAGGTGAAATCTGAAACTGCAGAACCATAGTACAGGGTTTTCCTGTATAGGCAGCTGAAGATTAAGGGACAGTCTTTGCCTTGTCAGGTTTTCTTTCTTTTGTTTTCTCCCTAGCCTTTACAAGAACGGCTATAACTTGTTTGTTTTATAGGTCATTCTGTCATTCTTTTCTGGGGTATAGTTAGGAGTAAGAGCCTGTAAATTTCATAGCCAACTATA
The DNA here is from genome assembly GCF_047716275.1 of Strix uralensis. Taxonomy (NCBI): domain Eukaryota; kingdom Metazoa; phylum Chordata; class Aves; order Strigiformes; family Strigidae; genus Strix; species Strix uralensis. Next base: position 44,374,957 of record NC_133976.1, read on the forward strand.
CAGATGTCTGACTTCATAAACTCAGTCCAGCAGTGACACTGCCAGTGAAATAAGTGAGAGAAGTGGCCTGTCACCTTGTTCAACACAATATCCAGTGACAAGAATTCATTACCTTAATTCCCAAAGCAGGCAAAAGTATGCTAAAGTATAAACTAAAACATATTACATTTATTCTGGACCTTGAGACTCAGGAAACTTTGGGTTTGCATTTACTTTCTTAACTTCAACTTTATACCTCTGCAATTTATGCAGTAGTGTGGAATTTGAATGGGAAGTGCATGTCTAGGTTTGTGCTCCAGAAGCTTTATCAGCTTCGTGAGCCCTTGGAGTGAGCTCCTGTCAACATCAGAACCATGTACTTTGATTAACACCCTACATGCATGTTGCTGTGTACCACTAAACTGTTCAGGAGGTAGCAAACTGGCTGCTGTTGGCTGCCTCTCTCTGCTCCCACTATGGTAACAGCTCTTCCTCCAACTTCTTGTACTCAGGACACTGCCCCAGCAGAATTACCCTTTACCCACCTCTATCTTTCTAAGAAGGCTTTACCTCATGTATTAGTGTAATTTATTTGTGAAACCATCATCCTCTCTGCTTGGCAATTCAACTCTTTGCCCCTGAATTTACACCAGTGTTATTTATGCCAAAAAAAAAAATAAAATTAAAAAATCCCATCAGGAGTCAAAACTTACAGATGGATGGAAAAGCCCAGAGCACAGTATTGCAAAATAGTATCTGTATGCACCGAACTGCTGTTATTCCCTAGGAAACAAGCCAGTTGTTTGAACTTCTTGACAACTTCTTCAGATTTCTCTGCCTATGCCTGTGTTTATCTGTCATGGTCTGTACTAACACCAATACCAAAAGCCCCGGAGTAAGGGTGAGGCTGGGACTGAGAGAGGTCAGCTGTGAGTCAGCTTCTTGTCTGTGGTGTACCAAGATCTGTAATGTTAGCTTTTAAATATAGATCTGTTTGAATGGAATTTTCTGTCTTCCTTTCCATCTTTTGAAGATAGCTCCTCTTTCACTGCAGTGGAAGGATAATAAGAACCCCAGGCAATGCAGCTCTTGCTCTTTAAGTGTAGGACTGGCATCAATTCTGGGATGGGATGGGAAAATATTCCTTTAAAATTCTTCTGAAAACACCCAGGCTCAACCACAGGCTGCATGTTTTGCATCCTTCTTTGCTAACAGACAGGTACTACTCACATGGTTGGTACCTATCAAAAGAAAGCATTGTAAAGGTACTTTTCTGATTTGTTAAGTATTGTAATAAAGGATGAGCTTTGGGAGCTCATTACATGAGTGAATTTATAAGACTCTAGACAGGAAAAAAAGCAGAATCACATGACTACATTGCAAGGCTGGAAAACTTAATTCCTACATTTTATACAGAGACTGCAGAATTTGAAGAGACAAAACTTCAGTAGTGTGAATCTCCCTGGAAAATGTACAGAATTTGGGATGGTACCTAAAGCTTGGTTCTTTGTGGGAGTGGTGGTGAAGCATTCCTGTTCATAGACCTTCTCAGTCTTCATAACCCCAAAGTGGCTTATAGACATCTTTTCCTGCCAGCTCCATCACTTAGGAGAGCCAGGCTTGTGCTGTCACACTTCATTTCAGGTGTGGCTGAATTCCACTGCATTCTTGGAGATGTCCTGTTCTGATGCATACTAACACCATATGCCCAGGGTAATTGCTAATAAAGAATGTAAAACTTCCTTGATTAAGTTGTTCCAGTCATGAAAGCAAAATACATTTGTGGTAGAATAAGCGTGACTGGCATCATAACAGCGTAAGTAAAGTATAAGTACCACCTTGTATGTCTGTAAGTTGAATCCCTTTTTCTGGTGGACCCATACATAGGCTTTGACAATCATTGAAATGAAGGATTTTAGGAAAGGCTATGTCTAATACTTTTTTACATTTAATGTGAATTATATATGCCACATAATAGAAATCTGGCTTGTCCTTGCACACTTGCAAAGAACTGTTAAACTACTGAAGTAAGAAAAAACAGATTATTAGTACCCCATGAAAGGATAAACATGCTGAGGTGCCTTCTGTGATATAATTCCTTTTGGATGTGTTAGAAGTTTTGCTGCATGCATTTGCTCTGAGCGTGTCCGCTGAATAGCTTTTTCTGTCAGCAAGTGCCATCATGTTTATAGGAAGCTCTATTCATGGTTCTGGGAAAGCTAAGAAACATATTTGCTTCAAGCATAACGCAGTGGGACTTGTTAAAGCAAAGTAATCCCCATGCTACTACAGTATGCAAAACTGGACCACAGGATTATAGTTGGGTTAGCATCCTGAATTGAAATAGTTGACTGAGGAAGAGAAAATGCACTTTTTTGGACATTAGTAAATTAGCAAGTTTAATGAAAGATAGGAGGAGCAAGTAACATTCAGAGTCAGCTTGTTAGGAAGGGGGGGTACTTTTCTCAGGCAGTTATGTACTCATCTATGTCAGTGACTTGCTATCTAGCCCTAGATGATCAGTTCAGGTTCAGATCACGTGAAATAGTGATTTGACAGATATTAAGCACTATATGACAAGGAATTTTCTGGGATGCTTTCCAGATGACCACCAGCAGCTAAATGAGGTTTCTTGAGAAGATAGGCTGCTGTTGCCAGTCCACAGGGAAGGCTGGTAAAGCATCCCAAAGAGTTGGCAGATGTGCTCGCTAAGCCGCTTTCCATGATCTACCTGAAATCATGGCTAACTGGGGAGGTCCCATTGGACTGGAGGGTGGCAAATGTGACACCCATCTACAAGAAAGGCAGAAAGGAGGATCCAGGAAACTATAGACCTGTCAGTCTGACCTCAGTGCCAGGGAAGGTCATGGAGCAGGTCATCTCGAGTGCCATTAAAAGTCATATAATGGACAACCAGGGGATCAGGCCCAGTCAGCATGGGTTTATGAAAGGCAGGTCCTGCTTGACAAACCTGATCTCCTTCTACAACAGGGTGACCCGCTTATTGGATGAGGGAAAGGCTGTGGATGTTGTTTACCTTGACTTCAGTAAGGCCTTTAACACCATTTCCCACAGCATTCTCCTGGCAAAACTGGCTGCTTGTGGCTTGGATGGGCACATGCTTTGCTGGGTAAAAAACTGGCTGGATGGTTGGGCCCAAAGAGTTGTGGTGAATGGAGTTAAATCTGGTTGGCAGCCAGTCACGAGTGGTGTCCCCCAGGGCTCGGTTTTGGGGCCACTCTTGTTTAACATCTTTATTGACGATCTAGACAAGGGGATCGAGTGCAACCTCAGTAAGTTTGCAGATGACACCAAGTTGGGTGGGAGTGTTGATCTGCTCGAGGGTAGGGAGGCTCTGCAGAGAGATCTGGACAGGCTGGAGCGATGGGCTCAGGCCAACTGTATGAGTTTCAATAAGGCCAAATGCCGGGTGCTGCACTTGGGCCACAATAACCCCCAGCAGCGCTACAGGCTTGGGGAGGAGTGGCTGGAGAGCTGCCAGTCAGAGAGGGACCTGGGGGTGTTGATTGACAGCCGGCTGAACATGAGCCAGCAGTGTGCCCAGGTGGCCAAGAAGGCCAATGGTATCCTGGCTTGTATCAGAAATAGCGTGGGCCAGCAGGGACAGGGAAGTGATCTTACCCCTGTACTCGGCACTGGTGAGGCCGCACGTCAATGACTGTGTTCAGTTTTGGGCCCCTCACTACAAAAAGGACATTGAATTACTCGAGCGTGTCCAGAGAAGGGCAACGAAGCTGGTGAAGGGTCTGGAGCACATGTCGTACGAGGAGCGGCTGAGGGAACTGGGGTTGTTTAGTCTGGAGAAGAGGAGGCTGAGGGGAGACCTCATCGCCCTCTACAACTCCCTGAAAGGAGGTTGCAGAGAGCTGGGGATGAGTCTCTTTAACCAAGTAACAAGCAATAGGACAAGAGGTAATGGCCTCAAGTTGCACCAGGGAAGGTTTAGACTAGATATTAGGAAACATTTCTTTACAGAACGGGTTGTTAGGTGTTGAAATGGGCTGCCCAGGGCAGTGGTGGAGTCCCCATCCCTGGAGGTGTTTAAGAGTCGGGTTGACATAGCGCTTAGGGATATGGTGTAGTTGGGACTGCCAGTGATAGGTTAATGGTTGGACTGGATGATCTTCAAGGTCTTTTCCAACCTAGACAATTCTGTGATTCTGTGATCATCAGTAGCCTTGACTCAGTTTCCCTCAATCTAGACAACCATGATGACCAATTCTGTGTTCAGCAGCTTTTATAGTTTGTCTTAATTATTTGTGACCAAGTTGTGTGCTCTTCACATAGCTGCAGAGGCTCCCTACCTCCTTCCACAACTTCTTGCAACTCTGCTTCATACAAGTTTCATAGGATTATTTACAAAGCAGCTCTGTGTTAAGAGAAGGGAAGGAATATGCTGAAATAAAGTAGAGTCTGGTTTAGGAAGGCATAAAAATCCCTTACCAATCCTCCTCCCCCTCAAAAAAAACCTCCTCCCCACTTATAAGCATATTTGTGTGCTTGTAAACTTGCAGATACATACCAATTCACAAGAAAGTGGAGTAGGAAAGTCAGAATACCCGCAGAGGTGGGGTTAGCATTGCATCTGGCTTCAAGATATGGCTTCTACTGATTGACAGGGCAATTACTGACATTTGAATTGTGATGGCTGAAGAAAGCAGGCCTGCAAAGAGGTGTTTTGCCTACACACCAATGTGGATACAGATCCTGACAACTGTTGTAAGGTGAAACTGAGGCAGTGGAACAGTTTAATGTTGTTAATATGACTTAAAACCATTGAAAGAATTGGCTTTTACTACTGTCTGGTTTCTTTTATACCATTGGATTGTGATTGTGTTACTGGGTGTGCTCTCAAGAATGTAGGATGCGATCATACAGCAGATGGTGGTAAAATAAAGGACCTTTTACATGGATCAGATATAATAAACTGTAAAATATGTACGTATAATAAACTGTAAAACCATACGCAGAGATTTTTAGAAATATAGTCATATTTAAATCATCCAAATTCTATCAAATAATACTAGAGCTTAGCACTTGACATAAGCCAGAAAATGCTCTTGAGGCAAGCTTCTAGTCTGATCTCAAGACATCATTATTTATCATCCCTGTCTTACCCTGTGTGTTTCAGATGCTGTAGATTCCATATATAGGTCAATTAAACGTGCCCAGGAACATTCGTGGGCCCAGAGGCACTGGCACAGCATGCCCTGTGCCCAGACCTGGGAAATGAAGTCTCTGTGAGCCTGCTGCCTGTGGGAGTGTTCCCTGGAGGGCACAGCAGGCTTGATGGGGATAGTGTTTATTGTTACAGGTCAAAATAGTGCAAGGAAGCATTATAAAAGTTCATTAATGTAACCAACCAAATTTCTGCATATTCCTGAATATTTGATTTACTAGTATACCTTCAGCTGCGTTTTACTGTGAGACTTAACTTTGCTTTTCACACATCATAAATATATTTGATAATTTTTAGCAGAGGCATTTGGATGCCATATAGTATATGAATACACACTGCTCACTTCTTCACATTAATTCAGCAATTCACCTCAAATTTAGAGATAATTTCTTGAATATGCCAAACTCATTATCATGTTTATTACCTTTTCAGTTATATGCCATGTTTAATGATAGAAAAATAGAGAACCAAATGTTGCTTATATTTTCTTCTCTACTATCCTCTTCAATACAGAAAAATCTGTGTCGCCTGAAAAAGATCTTGTCCGTTCCTTATCTGATAGATTAAGTCTTATGTGTACACAAACATATCTGTTTCACTCTGCTTAAAAAAACACTGAGTTATTTACTACAATCACATGTAGGATTTTTAAGTAAGACCAAAGGGGATAAAACCAGCCACTTAATCCTGTTAGTTGATGCTGTGACACCAGATCATGATGTATTTGCCCAAGTTCATTATCCCACTGATGGTACCCTAACAGAGAATCTCATATTCATTTTCCTGCTTGGCAAATGGTTAATCACAAATTTTTTCAATGAGATACAGACTACATTGTTATGATGCCTCTCAGAATGATGATATGATTTTACATGTTACATGGGGTGGAGGGAAAGCAAAGAATAATTATTACTTTATTAAAAGAGACAACAGGAGAGCAGCCCTGCTTGTGTCAGAGATAGCTGGCTTCTTTGCTTCCAGCAGTGCTCCAGAGGCCACCTGTCCTTGGAGACCTTGCAGGGATCTTTGTTGTGCTTTAGCCTGGGTGTGAGCACTGCTGATGGTAATCCTCTGCAAAACTGAGGATGTATTTTCTTGTATAGTTCAAGAATAAAGCACCTATCCTTTTATTATATATAAATATATTTTAAGAGCTCAATCAGAAGTGTGAAGTTGCTTCAAAATTGTGAATAGATGAAATTCTGTTTGTCCATCTGCTTGCCAGTGGTGTTGTCACCTCTGATTTACTGTACCTGGGGCTTAGAGAACTGAATTTTTGCAACCAGCAAGGAATTCAGTAAGACTCACATCTCCGTCCCCTCTGCTGTACCATGAAAGTTAGGAAGAAAAAAAATCCCCACCAAAATAAACAAAACCAAGAACTTTCACAGCATGGGGATATCCTGATACAACTGTAAGTCCATCTCTTTCCAAGCATAATTGTTACCTTAAATAAATGTTGTGTACCAAACATGGTACATTTAGTAATTAGTACTATAGTATTCAGGACTAGAAAGGGTTATATGTGTTGAAAATGTATCATATTTCCATTGATCACAGAACCATCATTCTACTTTAACAGAGCCTGATCTCTGGTTTAGATTTACAGAATTCTATAGCACCATGGTACATTAAATAAATATCCAGTATAGTATTTGTATTCATAGAATGATTAATTTTGTTGAGGGTAGAACCTACTATATTTCTGATATTTTACCCTTCATAAGAGTGCCTTTTGAAAGAATTAATAAACCCCATTTCCCTAAAAATGAAAGTCATTGAAAAGCAGCAGGGTGTATTCCAAGTAACTTAAATACTACAGCAATATAATCAAATCTTTAAAACACATAATCCATAATGATGGGCAACACCTGTTTCATGCTGCCATGGCAACAGGAAATCTTAGGGTTGCAAATCCATATTTTAAAAAGATTGTTTTGAGAGTGCAAAGGGTTTTTATACTGCAGCTGCGTCCATAGTATACACAGTATACAGTTGCTGGTTACCTCACAACCTGTATATATATATATATCTTTTTTAGTTTGTTCTGCTTTTCATGGTTTTTTAAGCCTCATTCATGTGTGTGATGTTCTTTTCTTTAAGGATTTGTTCATCTTTCATTTCACCGTGAATTTTTTATTAAACTGATTTCATGCTAGTTTATAATATGCTTTTATGAGATGTCTGGGGGTTTGGCCAGCTATTTATTTTGTAATTGCAAATTGAGCTCTTCTTTTAAGAAGTATGTTGTTTTGTGTCAGGACAGTTTTTTGGATTTAATGTTATCACTGCACATTATCTTAGAATTATGGGTATCTAGGCACTGTTCCCTTGAGTGAAATATCCTTTATCCCAATCACTGCTGATTGCTATATTGCTATGGGTAGTTTTCTGTTTTTTTAATCCCCCAAAGCTTGGTAAGAAGTAAGCAAGGAATAACAAGAAGTAACAAGCAGTAGAGAGGTTTTCATGTTTTTTCTCTAACAGTTGCCGCTGTGATTTCAGAAAGCTGACATTTCCAGTTTTTGCCTTTATTTAATGTTGAATAGCCATACAATACGTGGATTGCAATATATAAAAATAAGGTTGCCTTTTACTGTGTTCAGTGACAAAAATTCCTATAACCTTCTGGGGAGCCAAGATTTTAAAGTAAAAGGATGTTCTGTTCTGAGCAGAGGAGGCATGAGCAAATTATGTAATATTCTCTCTTGATCTAAGATACAAGATTGCTCTGCTAGTCACATAGAAGAGAATGTCTCCCCATCCTAAATTTATCCTTAGATAGCAATCATGGAGGAGGAACATTGTCTAAGTAGATGTGTCTTGTTAACACATTTCATAAGACTGAAGGGAACTCCTGGATACATGCCATCACCAGAAATTGTGTCATAAAGTTAATAAGGCTTTATCTTAAAGCTACGCAAGTTGTTTGCCTCTTCATTACTCATACTGAAAGGCCATTCCCATAAATATTCCTCTAACTTCCAGCCTAAACTGAGTCATACATATACTCATTTGTTTTTGTGTTAGTGTTGTTCTTCAGCTTTAATAGGTCTTCTCGCTTCCTGCTGTCACCCTCTAACATATTTAGTGAGAAAAATTATATCTTCTCTCAACCTCCATGTTGAGAGCTGAGCTCCTAGTCTCTAGAGCCTACCTTTTCTTGATTGATCTAGTAGCTCTTTTCTGCATTTCTTTCCATTTGAATTCAGCTGTCCTAAACAGGTGGGAAAGCAGAACAATGCATTCCACAGGATAATCAGTGCCACACTGGGTCCACATGGCAGAAGTTGCATAAGATCCACAGATCCAGATCTACTCTGTTCCAAATGATGCTTTTATTACATACATCACAAAGTGGAATTAACTTCTTATATGGTTACATCTTCATTGCCTCTTAGGATTTTGTCTCTTACAGTGTTACTATGTGTAGAAATAAAAGCAAATCAATATTACAAAGAACAAAACTCCTGATACATGTCAATAGATACTAATGAGCAAATCCTTATACAGTCTGTGCAGTGTGTCATATGAGGTGTCAATAATATACAATCTTCAGTTCTCTTGAAATCCCAGTATGGCATGGTATGGACCTGAAGCTGAAAGTTAGGTTTGTTGGATGACTATTCTGACATGGTTGGCTGAAAATAAACCTCTAAATATTTCTGGATTATAGGTCATTCAAAATATGAATAAAATTAATCTGCATCTTTGTTCAAACTGGATCTGAAGAGTTCATATCTCCACAGAATCATGGCATCTAAAAGAACCGTATACATTATGAAATAATGATTTTTGTATTTTTAAAAGGTAAGGCTGAGTTAGAAGGATATAGCTAGGTTCACAAAACTAGAAGTCTTAGGAAGGACTCACAGCAAAACTCTGAAGTAACAAATATTGCCATGAGATTGTTGCTGACTAGAGGATAGATAGGGCTTTATCTTTTTAAGTTCTTATCTGGAATACCACATACAGAATACAGAATAGACACAGCCTGAGTTTATCTTACACATATTATTTCACAGTGCTGTGAAAAGTGATAAATTAGCTCTTGAGACTTCAGGGATTTTCCAGAGCAAGACTGAGATTTGCATCAAGGCATACATCCTGAGGCTTTTCTCCCTTGGTGTAGCTCTAGTCATAAGATCTACACAGAATCACAGCCTAATTTGGACTGAAAAGAACTCTAGAGGTCTCCTAAACAAACTTCCTGAGTGAAGCAGAGTCAGCACTGAATTCAGAGCAGGTTGCCCAGGGCTTTTTCCACAACCCCCTGGGCAACTTGTTCTGATGTTTATTTTTCATTGTTGAGATTTTTATTTTCCTATAATTCAAGTCAGAAACTCCCATTTTCATTTATGACCATTGTTGTCATTCTGTCATCATGCACCTCCATAAAGGGTTTGGTTCCATCTTCCTGGTAACCACCTCTTAGGTACCAGGAGGGTGTTATCAGGCCCCCCTGAAGCCATCTTTTCTCCAGGCTGAACAAGTCCTCTTCCTTCAGTTGGCCCTCACAGGGCCAACCATCTTGGTATCCCTGATGATCAGATGAAAAGACTAGTTAAAAATCGCTTTACTTCTGAACGAGAGGTTATTATAAGAACTATAGAGTGCCTGTGTGATTGATTGCTGAGGAACTTGATATTGACGAGTATTTAAAAGTACTGATATATCCTGAATGCCAAATTGTTACTGAGATGAAGGGGACTGGGATGATTTCACTTTGAAGCCCATAATGATTTCAGTGGACTGAACAATGCTGGTGCATTAGTTAAGAAAAAGAGTGGTCTATTGGTAACTCACTTCTGAATCCTGTTTAGGAAAAAAACCCCACAGATGCATCGCAGCAAAGCTTAAGATGCTTGTCTCTGGCTAAGCATCCTACCTGTCATAGGGGATGCCTGGTCATTCCCCCCTCTCTGAAGAGAAGCCTGGTGCAAGCTCTAAGTGCAGCTGGACAAAGGATCCCAGGACCGGACCAAGATCCCAGCCCTGTACCTCACTCCCCAAAGAAAAGCAGGGGACTTTATAATGGGTGACGGTAACACTGGTTCTGATGTCAGACTCGAGTTTCCCCTTCACTTGTCCTTTCCTGCTGCTCAGTATTTCAAGGCTGTGAACTCAGCTGCTTGTATCTTCTGCTTCTTCAAAGCCGTGCTCCTGTTGCTGCTCCATTGTGTGTATGGAAGAAAAGCTTTGAAATCGATGTTGTGTGACCACAGCATCCAAGTAATGAGTATTTAAAAAGAAGATATCTGAGCACTGGGGAAAAGGAAGGGAGGATGGGCTGAGGGAAATGCTCATCTGTTTAAAATATCAAGGCTCAAAATACTGGTCTCCAGGAATTTCAGGGAGTTTTGAGCCCAGCTAGGAGCTGCCTGCTTGTCCCACTTCAGGCATTTTGTCTTCTGAGAGCTATGGCCTGCTTAGAATAAGGACATTTTTTCCTCTCATTCTAGATTTGTATGCTCTTTAACACTGCTTGTTTGGAAATTCTGATTTATTTCTTTTAAATAATGAAAACATTAATACAATAGTATACACTTCTGAGTGAATATTTGTCAAGTTGAACCTAAACTTATACGGTCTATTGGAGGCATGAGGTGTTTACATATTTGATGGGTACACATAGACCTTAACTCATTGAATAATTGTCTTCCCACTGCCCCCTCTGTTCCCCCTCAATTTACTGATGAATGCATTGTGTATTATTGCTTATGGTTTGTAACGTTCATATTACTGCAATTTAATTAAAACAATTAATATTCATGTAGTAATAAATGGTAGCAGCAATTTTGTGAACAAAATGGCTTCGAAAGTACCCTATGTGCATACAAATGGTTTAACTTAAGTAAATATTATAATTAACATCTTATTTATAACATAAATCAGGAAATGCTTACAGAGCTCTGTGATGTGTAACACTTTTGAAAGACAAAGCTCCAGGCATCTGCAAACAAACAAAGAAACAGGGTGAGAGGAAGAATACAGCCACTGTACTGTTTTCTACCATTTCATCTTCCAAGGTACATATAATCATATAATAAAAAGCAAGATACAGGTTCAAGTGAAAGGAAGGTAAAGATGGGAAACTGAAAGACAGAAGTCACACTGCTGTGACAAAAAAGATTAAACTGAAATTACTGTGAGGAGGTGCTAACTTTGAATCCTCTCACTTGTCACCATTTCATTGCATTATTTTTAGTGGGAAGCTCAATATGAAGCCTTTGCTGGATGACAAAAGTCACTGCCTTCCTGCAGATCTATAACTCTAAGCTATCAGCTGTGAAAAAACAACCCACATGCACAAGGACATACTGTCACTGCGTCAAGGTGGGAGAGCACTTTAAATACTAGTGCTGTGCCCTGGCTTCCCCATAAAGATCTTGTTGGTAACATCGCAATTATTGTCAGCTATCTAAAGCTCTGTCTACAATATTTTGTTGTTTGAGAGCAGTGTTCTGCATTGGAAATATTAGTAAGCAGTGCTGGGACCTGGGAGGAGAGGGTGAACATTTTTCTGGAGAGTTCCATCCTGCTTGCTTTTATTAACAAGGCTTTCTGCTGATCTGATTTCTCATCTGAGCAGGGATGGTCTGTGGAGATGATCCTCTTTGCTCTGTGATGGTTTCCACTAGAGTAAAATGACACTGTTCCCTGTGTGGGAGGGATCTTTTTTTAATTTCCTTCAAGATGGCCTTTCTAATTGTCTCCTGTTCACTTTCCACTTTCTTCCCTCCCCTGCCCATTTGTTTATTTCTCTATCTTTCACACATCATGCCTAGACTTTGAGAGAGAACTGTATGGGATCTGCCCCCCCCCCATATGTCCACACTGTTTCTCTAGGAACATTCAGGTACCACACCAAATAAAGAAGGAATACCTGCTTTTTTTCTAAGCTGATATTTCAGCTACATTGGAATAATTCCTGAAACGTCACAGCTGAAGGTACACAACTAGTAAATACTATTATACTGCATGGATCTAGGAGAGATCCCTTTTTCCTATGAATCTGAAACACCTGTACCCTGCCCATATCCTGATCATTCCCAGCTGCTTGACCAAAGTAACAAGCAGCACAGACACAGGGAATCTTCTCTTATTGTTGTGTACATTCTTCTATGGACAGAGGCTACAGGGTACTGGGGTGGAGGAATTCTCTTCCTGCCATGTTGAAACCCATATTGGGATTGTGTTACTCTTCTACCAAGCTCGGAAATTTTAAGAATCAAGATACAAGTAATTAAAAGCCAGTCTAATCTGCAGTTTAACAATGAGGATATTTATATTGGGAAAAGGCTTGGATGCTGCTCCTTCATCTCTGGCCTTTTTTTAATATTAAATGGATATGTTTGTTAGATAGAAGACAGAAGCCGTGACTAATTCACAGTCTGTGTCATTTGAGAAGAGGTAGCACTTATGGCTGAGTTTTCTGTAACTGAACAAACCAAAGTAGACTGATAGTGATATGCTCATAATTTTACATAAAGTTAGCTACACATCAGTGTGAGAGATGGAATTTCAAGAAGCTGATATTTTGCTGAAAGGGTCATTGTATCGAATGTGGCTCTATTCTTATTCAGGTTCATTTGTATTATTATTGAGATTGAAAATCTGTTTTCCTATGTGTAATGTGGATATGTTCCTTACAGATGGGAAGAGATCATAGATGATCCCTTCCTGCAGATGCAGGAGGGGTTGTAGAAGAAATACCTCCATAACAGTGCATAGATGAAACAAAAAGACATCTAAGTAAACATTGTCTTATTACAAAATATATTTGATACACTATTTATTCATCTTTCAGGAAGGTTTATTTACTTTGTGTCTGATTTGGGGTTATTAGTGTTATTTTTTGTTTAATCTGTTGTCTACTGGTTCTACATCTTAAGAAACAGTTGTTGCCTTGTAAAACATTTTCTGGTTCTCAAGCTAGTACCCTTGTACGATGACAACTGTATTGTCAGGCCTGGGACTTTGAGGGCAATACTTTAGAGAATTGGAGTACAGAAACGGAATGCTGTATAGAAGAATGCTGTGGCAGACAGAAGAAACCTTTGCAGTTAGCACAGAAAGGATGTTGGAAGCCTCTCATCAGGAAGCCTGTGTGTTTTTAACGCTTGAACTGTTGTGAAGCAATTTGTAGGTTGTGGTTCTTTCCTCAAGGCAAGGCTTATGTTTAAACCATCTATGCAGTATTATAAATAGATTTCATTTAGAAGGAAGGCCAAATGCAAACATCATGTCTATTTCTTTCAGGAAATTCTGATGCATCTCTTAATTTATATCAGGAAATTTATTGGCCAAAGGAGAACTGCCAAGGTTTCATTTGGGTGAATTCTTCGGTTTTTTTCTTCAGTAAAATGGCTTTGCAAAAACCAATGAATTGCTATCTAATTTTGTTTCTTTATCCCTTCGCAGTATGGAGTTTTCAGTTATATTTCTGGAAAGTGTTACTTCAGGATAGCAATAGATTTCTGTCATGGTTGTGGTTCAGGTTTAACTTGAATCATGTTGCCTCTTCAGTACTGAAGGGACCTCTCTAAATGATTTTGTAACAGTATAAAAGGAGTTTGGCAAGAGAAAGAAAGCAATTTCTATGATCATCATACAAAAGTGCTGTCGTGGATGTCCTGGAAAACTGTTTTGGCTGTATACCAAATCATTAGTCATCTGAACAACTATTCTGACTTCTGTACTCCAGTAAACCGTACCATTCACAGTAGCATCTACTTCAAAGCAGTTGCTTGATTTTTGTCCACTCTAGCAGAGAAATACATCACTAAATCTGCAAATCTGTTGTATGCAAATTAAAGTGGAGGAATGCATGGCCCTATGGTAAGGGAATCAGACAGCTAATGGGCAGCTTATTCAAAACACTTCTCTTGCAGAGTGTGTGCAAGAGACAAATTTAAAATTAAGCTAAAAACGTTGGCTTAATTTTCAAGAATTTAGGGCAGCACAGGAAGGTAAAACCCAACCAATCTTGAGTGAAGAGGTATGAGCACTTCAGCACTGTCCTATGAGAGACAGTCAATGGTAGTATTTGAGAAGCCATTAACCAGAGGAGGAAACAGGCTGCAAAGCTTTAACATACAGACAAAATCAGTTAAGTGCTTCCCACAGATCAGATAAGCCAAGTTTATCCCTTTAGCCCTATTTTTATGTAGTAGTAGTAGTGAAGGCCCTGGCAATGAGAATGAAGGTTAACATTTCCATAAAGGTACAGCACTAAACTTCCTCTTCCCCAGAAGAGGGGGTTTAATGTGTCCCGATGCAATCTTGCTAACATCTGAGCCCCAGTATAACTTATCCTAGGCCTTTGTCTCAGCTACAGCGATCATCTTCACAGTACCTATGGCCCAAATCACTGCTCAGGGTGGCTGTAGCAGTGCCCACTCTTTGTTCTAACAATTCCCTTGAAGTGGTCCCCTCACTTCCCTCCCCACCACTAGCCTCAAGGGCAAATTTACCAGTGACTTGGAGGCTGAGGGACTCCTCCAGCTCCCACTGGAGTAAACAGTTTCTTAAACCCCTTCTTCATCCAATGAATATGTAATACTGTCTACTACTCTAGGTCCACTGACATTTTTTCTCTATGGTCTGCTTGTCAGTATTTCAGGAATTCTTTCCTGGCTTTCAGGCTTTCTTCCAGCCACTTTCTGAGGCATAAAGGAAGGGCTGAGAAGAGAAAGATAGCTGGTGTTTTGTTTAAAACCTAGCCATCTCATTTGCCATTCTGCTCTGGGTCTTACAATGCTTCTCTTTTAAAGTCTTTCTCTTTTCTGCATACCTTTCACACTTGGTAAGTAACACCAGGTTTTGAATTTCCCTGTTCTTAAATACTGTGTTGTGTAGGAGTCCTGTAGTTCCCTGAAGATCATGATGACTATGTCATGCTTCTTTCAAGAGAGGGTGGAAGTTTCCATTAATATTTCCTGATTTTCTTAATTCCAGGATTTTCCATTTACTTTAGACTCACGGATTTATTTATTAACAGTAGATACAAATGTTACATCAGTGGTTCCAGCGATATATTGGCAAAAATGGTCTGGTGAACATTGAGATTACAATACATTGAGAAGGTAATAACAAAAGTTGTCGAAGCACTTAAACTAAGCGCTATGAAAGTAATATAGACATTATGGATAAAGTGATTGTTTTTCTTGTTATGATTTTTTGTTAGGCTCTAATATGCCTCATAGGATTTGATGGAGATTGTTCAAAACCTCATCTTACATAGTTACTAGCTTTTTACATCAAGCACCATAAATGGATTCTCAATATAGTTTAAAACAATTTAAGAAAGTATTGCAGTTATACCCGTATAATTGTGTAATGTGCTATATAACACAAACAATTACTTGAATGTGCAGAACAAGATAAGACAATTGGCTTTCTAAAGACAATTAGAGTCATCGACTCTATTTCAGTCATACTTAAGCATATAATTTCTGTTTGAAATCAACAGTTCTCCATTAGTTCTTAGTGGACTCTACACTTATAGAAGAGCTAAAAACCACATTTATTTTAGAGGACAGAGAATGTATCAATTTGCAGTGGTTCTCAGAGGTTTGCATGTTATGCACAAATGACTATGCTGACTCTCTAAGGAAAGTGTCTGTATTGCCCTAGGAACTCTGTTAGTTGAAGAGAAGGTTGCATGAAACAGCCTGGACATATCAAGAGGAGATTCTTCCTACGAGTGCTTTTCTACAACAGATGTTTCATACTTGAAATCCAGTGACGAGGCAAGGGATGAGGAATGACATCTAGAAATGGGTTAATGTCCTTGTGTGTGTGTGTGTGTGTGTGTGTGTGTGTGTGCATGCATAAGCTAATAGATAGCTGTGTCAGTGGAGTTAAGTATAAAGTACTTAAGTCAAACCCCTGCCTGGTTTTGTCCTAGCAATATGGGACATCAGTCCATCAGAGCAGTAAGAACAAGTAAGGTATTTTTTGTTACCATAAGGTTCCCTGTGGTATCCCATGCTATGATTCATAAAGGAAAAAGGTGGGGAAGAAGAAAAAAGAAAAGAGCACCTTTATTCTTATTTATCACTTATACAGGGACAATGATCCCTACAACAAGACAAAGATCCCACACATCTTGAAAGTAAGTTCTATCCCTTCTTCATCAAAGGATGTAATTTATCTCCCCCTGAAACACTGTGTTACTATCCAGCAAATACTAAGCAAATGAAACTGTTGGATCTTTCATAGATGCTCATTAGATCTCTGTCTTTAGTGTCACATATAACAATCGTGAGCTATGACAAATTAAAAGATAAGAGAGAAAGGTGACTATTAGCATGACATTTGCATTTTAATTAGTATCCTTTAGTGTTCCTATTATTGTAATTTAGAAAATAACTTGCAGGTGATAATTAAAGAAAATGTGTTTATTAAATTTTTATCTAGGACTCTAGAAAAAATCAAAGGGATTTTTATAGCAAAAGTGAACTAGAAGGAATCTTTCATATTGAGCTTATTCTCCTCTCATCACTGCCATGTTCAATCCCATTCATTAAACAATAGCTCTTAAGCTCTGTCTTAAACAATAGATAAATCTCTGACCTCTTTTTTTATTATAAAGCTGATTCACTCCTGTGATGGTTAGAAATCTTTTCTCATTTCCAGCCTAAATATATTCATGCCTGCTATATACTCATTTATTCTTGTGCCAGTACTGCCTTTGAGTTTAAAAAGTTCCTGTGTCTCTGCATTTATCCTTTCTTCCCCCACCTTATGTATTAATAGATAGGAGTCTTATCCACCCTCATCCTTCATACAGTTTAGCTTAACAAGTCAAGTTCTACTAGTCTCTTCCAATAGCTCAAGATTTTCATTGCCTCTGGCAGTCTAGGAAAAGTATGCTGCATCTGCTCCATCTGTAGCATTTCCATTGTGAGTCAGGTATCTTGAACATATGGAAATATAAACGTCTGTCTTGCAGATGAGGTCCTGGTAGGAAAATGTATGTGAAGCATACAGAAAAATTAAAATGTATAACATATTTCTGTCCTGTTGGTTTTTACCAGGATATCTTCTTGGGTCTTGTCTGTGTAAATTATAGGTTTTAATTTTCTTACATCTCCTTAGTTCTAGAGACACTGGAGCACGTCTTGAGGACCAGCACACCATCTTGCTGATGTGTGATCTTGTGTCATGTTTGTCTTTTTTTACCTTGTTTGCAACTCATCATCACAAAATGATTAATTCAAATACCTTCCTTCTACCTCAGTTCTGATGATTTCACTTCCATGCCCTCCAGATCTCCCTCTAGGAGTCTATAATAGTTTCTTCTAGGAAAAAAAAGCCTGCATCAAAAGAAGTTACTTACTGAAATGGTGGTGACTCAGACAAAAATCTGCTTTATCTGTGTTAATCCTTCTTTTACTTCCATGTCTCATTAAATCATTAATGCACGTTATACGAACACCTTCACCTCGATTTCTTTATTTCTTAAAGTGAGTGTTTCCTTTGGCAAACCTCTTTCTCTTCCACCAGGTTTTATTTATCTGTGCAACATCAATTTTTATATTCTAAATCAGTGGTTAGAGTTGCTCCTTACAGTAGAGTACTAGGAGCCCTCCCAGATCCAGTTTCCTTGAAGGATTAGATGTAGCAGTTTAATTTACACTACCGTCTATCTGGCTACTGCTCTCACCCATATGGGTACCTTCTGCTCTTTTCAGCAGGTTTCTGTTCTTCTCTCATTAGAAGCCTGAATCAAAACCCAGGACTCCTCCTTTCCTAGCTGAAGTGACTGATAAAAACAATGACATAAAATGAGAACTAAGTACAGGCATGGATTGAAATTTTCTGTTAGAATAACAATTGTGATTAATCCACATTTCAAAATTTGTGTCCCCCCATCCCCCTGTCATTTCTCCACCCCATGACAAAGTCACCAGGAGGTTGCTATAGCTCCATGCTACTGTTTTACATTTTACTGTGCTACACCTTTGAACTATTGCAATAAAAAGGGTGATCAATATCTGAGTTACAAAAGTGTTGGAGGAGAGGGTTTGCCTGTTTGTGAGACAGACAGCTCATCTCATGCAATGAGGCTGAACAACTTCTGTTTGATGATCGTCACGGTTGGGTGAAGTGGAGCAGGCAGGGAATAAATGTCTTTCAAATTAGATTGCAAAACTACAGGGGGAAATGCTGCCTTGAATTTTTAACCAACCACAGATCTGGTTAACTAGAATCATGTCTTTATTTAATTTGATAGCTACTTTCCTAATTTAGTCTTAAAATATTACAGTCCAACCCTTTTCAAGAGGCACCTGTTCTGAGGCTGGTTTTGCCTGCACAACATTCCACAGGTACCACTAAGGGCAGCTTTGCCTACCCTCTCTGCCCACCCAGCTCTCAGTGAGCACCGTTATCTCTGCACAGGCTCTCTGGGAGTCTCTAGCAACATCAGAAGTCAGCTCATGGAATCCTAAGCCACCTAAGCCCAAGATACTCTTAGGCACCTGGGGTATCAGATGCTTCAAAGGGGGCAAATTCAGAGTCAAGACAGACTGCACTTCATCTTGAGAGGCAAGAGGAGGGGGCCCTCAGAGACCAGGGTAGACGTAACCACTGAATTTTAATGGAAAGGCTGCCTTACTGGGTTATGGATCGGCAGCCCAAAGGCTTTAAAGAGTTCTGTTTGCTTAAGAAAAGTCTAAAAATGCACTTGAATTCATTGTTGAACCAGGACCTCTGAGATTCAGACAATAAAACTGAATAAGCAGAATATGAGGTGAATCTCTTACGAACTTTGCTTCTTACCGAGAATGAGAAATCCTATTTGTAGCAGTCAGTTAATTTGCTTCTGTTGCTGTTCTAACAAATGAATTACAAATGTGTTTGCTTTTCACAGTAACTTTGGGTTATGCTGGATACATCACGTTCACTTTTGATTGAGCAAAGTGGATGCCATGTTGCCAGTCATTCTGTTTACACAAAGATTTTCATCATCAAAATTTATACTGTGCTCTCAATTGGCAATGGTTTACAAGAGTGACACGTGAAAATACTCACATGATAGAGGTCAAGCATCTCTTCAGAGTGGCAGTGAAACCCTTTCTTTAGAGGTTTAGGTGAAATTATGACTGTGCTGATTTACACCATTTAACAAGCTGGACCTCCAGTATTAGCCCACGGGGACAAAAATTTTCTTTAGAATAGCTGTAATTCAGCAACAATGTTCCTATCTTCCTGCTTCTACCCTCCAAAGGAGAGTGATTTACTTATATTTGTTGTGGTTTCTCTGTCAGTAAATGGGGCTGCCTCTGCCATCAGTGAGAAGTGTCAGGCGCAGCATAATGGAACGATGGACAACCTGTTATGACACTCCCAGGGACCTGGAGGAAATCAGTTCAGCTCTTACCACTGGAGAAAGATTTAGGGTAAAAGAATCAATTTATCCCACACAACTTAGCCTTCAAAAGAATAAAGCTGTCTTTTCCAAGTCCCTAGCTGATTGTAGCAGACAGGAGAAATGAGGTGTCACTAATCCTCTTGCTGCTTTCGCTGGCCATTTGAGGAGCATAGATCTCTTTTTAAAGGCCTCCTGCGGACAGGTCTGTTGCAGGTGAGTCCGTCTGCAGTGATGGTGGGACTCTGCAATAGTACCTACATAATGAGGCAGAGTTGTCCACTTCAGGGTCTGGAAAAGGTTACATTTTGGAAAGAAAGCATCTTTTCAGTTTCAGGATAAAAGTCTCTAAAAGCCTTGTTTAATAGGGTTAGGGCTTAAATTATTTTAAATGGGACAGGTCAGCTTACTTAAGCAATAAAAACAAGGAGACCAATCCAGAGGAGTACTAAATGCTTTTTCTGAGAGTGCATTTGCTTCAAGTTTCAGCTTTGCTGTAACCAGTACAATTAGCACTAGATTTGGTATTGGGAACATGAATTTTATTGCTCTTTTCTTCCACTGCTTTTGTAAATTTCACAGTCTAAGGAAGATATAATCTTTATCTTACGATTTGCAGCCTTGTGTGTTGGATTATTTTTTGTTGTTGTTGTTTTTTGGTCAAAATACCAAGATGCAACTGAAAATTAGTAGCACAGCATAAGCTAGGACAGTTTTACAAATAGTAATTGTACCATGGGCATCTGCAAGATCCCTTGCTGTTCAGAGTGGTCAGGGTGAACTGATCTGGTTGTGTATCAAGGATGATGGGCATCCCTGCGTGCATGGTCTGTGCCCTGCCTCATGCCTTGTCTTACATTCAGAAAGCTGTCTTTAAGAGATATCCTGTTTGGACTTCTTTCTGCAGGACCAGCCACAAAACACTTGAGCTGCTGGGAGCAGGAGATGGAGGAGTGTTGTGCATATGAATAGGACGAATTCTGCAGAGAAGGTATCTGGCTTGTGGAGAAAGGCATTTTAACAAAGCTAGGCCATTTCTTTCCTGCAGGGTCCCATCGTGGAGCAAGTTCATGACCCTTGTTCTTTCTCAAGCAGACATAATTTCAATTAAAGCTGCCTCCTTAACAAAAAAAGATACATATTAGAAAGGGCAGGCTGGGACATGTGATGGCTCCTCCAGGCCCTTTCCCTGCTGTGTAACTAGAAGCATGGCCCTAGGCGAGGCTGCTTATGAGAAGGGGGAAAGGAGTTTCTCTTGCTGCCTTTCAAAATAAGGCAAAGGTGAAGGACTTTTTTCCTCTGTGAGTTGGGTTTTTTCCTCTATGTAGCTATGCCCTGTTACAGTTCAGGCAGCATTAGTGTATCCATTATAAATCTGTTTGTATGAAACATCCTATGTATTTTATATGCTATCTTAAGAAAAAATAACATATCATTCATAAACATGTGAATGAGAAAACTTTTGGTTTAGAGAAAAACCACACAAAAACCTAAAAAGAGAATCTGTAACATTTCCTTTCACATAGTGGCCCCACTGATATCAGTTGCATGTCCTCTACTGACCAAATTACTGGGTCACCACTGTTCTGGCCTCATCAGCTCTTGGGTCTTGCTCAGTCTGAACAGTCTGCAGTCATGGTCCCACTGTCATACTTCCTGGGACAGACCTGAGGGTAACCTTAAATAAATCTTTTATAAGAAAACTCTTTCGCTTTAGTGTCCTTGTTTCTCAGGAACTGCCCCTCCATTTTGTATATTGATTAAGTCCCATATTACTCAGAGCACTGACCTATCTGAATTCTTTAAACACCCACCGAGGTGGAAGTAAATAGATGCATAGATTCATCCTCTTTGCTCTCACTAACCAGTATAAATATGCAAATCTTGGCACAAGAGTAAATGACAAAAGAGCAGCTGTAGAGAGTCAGGCCAGTCCAAAGGCCTGTCAAACCCCATATTCTGACCCTGACAGCTGTCAGTGGCCGGTCAGACACTACTTCTCTATACAGTCTACAGCTCTCCACTCTCCATCCATTTCCTCACCACTCTCAGGACAGAGCCAAAAGTCCCACTTCCTTCCTCTCTCACTTCTCCTTCAGGTGGCTGTTTCTCTGGAGGCTCTTTTGCTGCTCTGTGATACTTTCTGTTTCCTGAAGTCTTTTAGCAGCTCTTTTCCTGCAGTTGTGTAAATTTGGCAGTGCTTTAAACCTAGCTCCTGTGACAGTTCATTATAGGTGCAGCTGATCATAGGTGTGACTTGGTGTTGCTACTTACACTGAGTTTTGAGCCTATTCCACAACCATTCAGCTTCCTCAGGAAGCGTACACCATCAGCTGGTCACTCCATTTAATTCCACAGGATCACCCTGCACATACCCCTTTTATATTTTCCCGATAAAGGGTTCAGTGTTGCATGTAACACAGGTGAAACACTGCACCCCACCTGTGGTTTTCCACCTTCACTGGTCCCTCATTTACGGAGCAAATACAGCTCCCAGCAAGATGTCGCTTCAAAGACCTTGTGTGATGGTTTAGCCCCTGCAGGGGTCTGAGACCATGCGGCCGCTGCCCCTCCCCCACAAAGGGAGTGAAATACAAAGCCCCAAGACTGAAATAAGGAAAGGTTTAATACAACAATGCAATAGCAACACAACCAACAACAACAATAACAGTAATAGTGATAGCAGTGAACAGAGCAAAATAGCTACCAAATACAGCAGTGGGAAGCACGATGTACAAAACCACGAGTGCACCGCGCTCCCCGCCAGGAAAATGTGACCTGCCAGGATGTGACGTCCGCATGGTATCTGAATAACCCGGCTAGAGCTCCCTCCCCACTGCTGGGGAAACTTAACCCTATCCTGGTTAAACCAGGACACCTTGGAAGCCACTGTGTCCTACAGGATACTGTCTGACAAGGCTGGGACTCAGATGTAAAAGCAAAGAACTGGAGTGTGTGGAGGATGAACAGAACTAGTAGATTATGTATGCTTTGACCCCAAGCCAAAAGATAATTTTTCTGAAATGTAATGCCTGGGTTTTCTTTCAAATATAGTTTCTTCTAGCTGTGATTTTTGAGAGTCCACCAATATCCTGTAATATGGAGCAAAGGAGAAAAGAGAACATGTTCTCTTCTATAAAACAATAAGGAAGTAGACCTCTAACAGATCCTTGACATACAAACCTAGAGACATAACTCTAGTTATTCTTTTATACTGGTTATAGGGAAGCAACAGTTGTGTGGACTATGTATGGACACAGAGTTTGCTCCTGGACTCCAGCAGGAAATGCCCTTCAGCTCTGCAATACTGCAGCAGTTCGAGAGCTGTGCTATCACTGACACTGCAAGCTTTTAGTCTTGTTAAAGGGACAGAATATTGTCAAATGAAAATGAATCCTGTCACAAGCAAATTTAATGTCTGTGTTTACAGCAAGCAGTTCTCCAGTGCTGATTAGGACATGGCTCCATCTGTCTCTGGCTGGTCACTCCACTGTATTTTGTGGAAGGCCTGGGTAATTTAAAGGAGGACCTAGATTTGAAAGCAAACTACAATTTCCTCCTTGTCCTGATTTTTCTCTGTCTATATGCAGTATTTCTATTCCTTTTGATTCCCTGATTCCCACAAAGCAGAGATCAGAAAGCTGGGGGTTTTTTTACTGAATATGTCGTTGATGCATACACTTTAAAATTATCTAAGGTGGGATTTTTGGTGGTTTTTTTTTTTTTTTTTAATTTCTTCTCTTCAGCTGTTAAAAGCCTTTGTACACATTGGCTTGTAGTTCATTCTAAAGTGATCCCACTGTGGAACTTGCATAATAAATTGCACTCACTGGGTTGAAACAATAATTTAAAAGTGAGGAAAAATATATAATCTCTTTCTATTTGTATTCCCCTCAGTAGATAATGATGGTTAGACTTGTTTTTAAGTATGAATATAAAACCCAGACATATATCAACCACTTCCACAGGTGCTACTGTAGTAGCAAAATAACTTCAGCAGACAGGAAGGAATTTGCTTAGAGGGATGTAACAGGCCACAATAAAACTAAAAAATATACAGATTTGTGTGCCCATGCTCTTAGGTTTTTGCTAAATGTAGAACAGGTGATATTGAAATATGTACCCATGCACCTGTATTGTTTTTTTGTAAATCCAGTAATGCTAACTGTTCTTGAGCACAGCACTGTTTTCTTTGTGAAGCTCTTCACAGCAGCTCTCAACTCCCAGTTCTGTGCTTTAATAACAATACCATCTGGCTGAGGTTTTCAGACTTGCCTCTGGGGGTTGAAAGCCCATTTTTCCATTATAATTAATGAGATTTGGGTGTCCAAAACCCATGGGCAACTTTGAATACATCACCTGCATCTTCTTGGATTCATAAGTGCTTTGTGACTTTCAGAAGAAAAAGCTGTTAAACTGACCTGAGATGATAGGATGCTATGGAGTCTTAATGCTTGACACACTAGTTTCTGTGTGTGGTCAAGGCTTCCTTTATTGTGTCTGAAAGGGAATGTTGTTGGCTTGGTTAAGAACGAGGACTTTGTCAAGCAAATTTAATTTTTATTCTTAAAACAGTTGACTAGGAGGCCAAAATGTTATTTTTTTGTTGTTCAATATAAATGCTACATTTTTAATGTCTTGCATTAGAGCAAAATTTGATCCTCATAAAAGTACATAAAATTATGGCAGCCGTCAGTAGCAGCAGTTATCTTGGTATGACAAATATGCAATAATTTGCTTCAAGATGCTATGGACCAAGGGTGGTCAGCCTTAATGTCAGATTCCAAAATCTTCATATGATTCCAATCAAAAAACCCCCTTCCATATTCACAGAACAGATGAGAAAAGAGGGCAGGCAGTTGCTCATAGTCATCTTGCAGGCTGGATTTCAGCTGCGAGGGCAGTCCTTAGCTGTCCCTTCTGCATCATTTCTTTCGGCAGCTGAGAGCTTGGAGGCTCCCATAGCTGGAACAGCTGGACACAGTTGTGCTGGGAAGTCACACTTGAATTGCACATGGCTCAAGAGCCACCCTCTGGTCACTTCGTTCTTAAGCAAACTGCCAAATAAATACCTCAAGAGCAGAAATGCTACACTAAAGCATTTCTATCCTGTGGGTAAGTAATACCTGTCTGATGGCAGATGTATTTCATGAGCATCTGCATAAGGGGGTCTTCAGTATTTATTATGAAGCTTTCCTCTATGAAAATTGTGTAAAAATGGAGGTTTGTAAGACAGAATTAAAAATGCTTTCTATCCACTGAGGAGAATCTTTTCATCAGAGATAGGATAGATGGGCTCACTAAAATAGTAAACGATATAAAAAGAAAGTGGCTTCATGCAGAGGACAGTCATTTGCAGTGAAATGGAAAAGAAAAAATAAGTAGTGAGCCAGTTCAAATAATATTGTTTGGGATATTCCATTTGGGTGTGCTTATATAATCTATTTATATAAGAATCTAGAGTAAAATCTCTGCACTCAGTTTTAAGAGTCTTGTTCAATTTTATGTTGGTTTGGACTTCTGACAAAGGTTCCTTCTGTATGCTTTACAGGAAAAATATGAGTTTGTTCTTTTAGAAAACTCACAGAATATCAGAATTTTCATGCAATAGTCTTCTGGACTGAAACATGATACCTCAACTATGATTCAGTTATTAGATTTGTAAACTGCATATGGGAGGATGTGGTTTCATGCTCAGTATAAGCAGACACATATCTTGTACCCCTATCAAAACAACAAATTTAACTGCAGGATCTCAGCTTTCCCTTGTGCCAGTGTTAGCAGAGAGCAGACCTGCTGAAGACTAACCTTCATTTGGAAAAATTAAAAAAAGAAAAAACCACAAAGTTTTCAGCAAGATCAATTTGCTTGATTGAGCCAACACAATGGAAGAATGGAAACACGAGTCTGAGAGCAGAGCAGGAATCACTTTTCTGGCCCTCTGTGTGGTCTCAGGTCAGCTTATGCTCCTTGTGTCATCACACTTGATATGAACATGCCTATGCAGAAAACATACAGGCAATTTAGGACATCAGAAGCAGCTGACTACATGCCAGCATATCATAATTGTTAATAAATCATGTTGTTGGCTTTTGGGTTTGTTTTTTTGACGTGTTTTTGAGGCAGTGGGGTTTTTTTAAGACTGCTAGATCTATATTCTACAAGGACTTTAGGCTAAATCAGAGAAATAATTACCTATGCAAGTATGTGCAGCTATTCCTCTATTAGCGAAACAGAAGGAAATCCTGACAGACCTAGGTGAGAGGGAAGAAAGGACAACAGTTTTCCCAGGAATAAGACACATGTTTCAGAATAAATGCTATGTGTAAAGGATATGACAGTAGACTCAGTAGGGTGTCAAAGGATATGGATATGGTAATGTCTCCATTATTATTTGTTATGCATTTCAAACACTGCAGACTGGCCTCTGAAACAGTTTACTAGCTGGGCTCAGTAAATCACTTCTGCCCTTGTTTACTGGTATAAGTGAGCAAAAAGGGAGTAATACTGTAATTCAAGGAATTACAGGGAATTCATTACAGAGTGTTTGCACCATATAGCCAGTTGTTAAATGATATAAACATTAAAAAGGCAAGACCCCACTTATGCTTCTGGAAGGGTAGAACCTTTGTATTAAAGTGAAAAATAATGTTACCCAATTTGAGAGCAACAATCCAAGAGGGTATTGTTGATTCATGTTTACTGTAAGAAAACCATTGTGAGCTACTGCAGGCTTCTATTTATTTTTCGTGTTTCCACCACTGCCCCCCCCCCCCCAGTAGCTGAACTGTGACTGAAATATTGTTTTTCCATCCCCCAGATGGCAGTGCTGCCTTCCAAGATAATAACACTAGCTCTGTGAGAGAAATGCCTGCCGGTCTCTGGCTGGTTTACGTGCCATGTTTCTTTGTTGCAGTGGAAATATGCTACAAATTCTCACGTAATAAGACTAGGGTAATCAGGATAGGATTGCTCGTCCAAGTCTGACACAGCAGCCGTCTTCTGTTAGAAGCACCCACCAGATCACAGCCCATTCATAAGAAATGACATCTGCAAATGAGAGTTGGAATGTCTACTGAACTTTACTCTAAATGCGCAGTTTCTAATATCTTTGAGGTGGACTAGAGAATAAATAAGATGGCCAATCTGGCTCTTAAAGACTGTGTGTGCTAATCTTGGTCCACAAGCCTTTGGCATCAGACCTAATCCTGCTTCCATTTTCCTTATGAGCACAACCCTTGTGGTCCTCAGCAGGGTAGGTGCTGAGTGGTACTGTAGATACTTCATTAGGCTGTTAAATCTCACACTGGCTTGCAGGATGAGGTACTCACTTGGTCCCCCTGTGATTTACTCTGAGCATTTGCATGGTCCCTTCAGATACCTGAGTAAGAACTGAGCTCAGTTATTCCTCCCTGGGCTGCCCCCACTGAGGTGTAATAATGCACCCTTAGTGGGCAATCTTTAATGTTAATTAATTAATCCTAGACATAAAATAAAGGGTGTAATGGAACAAAAGAAACCTGGTGTGTGGGGATGGCTGCCAGCTCTAGTGGCACACTGAAGAGGGAACAAGGAGCTCTCAGCCCCTTGAGAGGAACCAGGAGATTCAGCCCAGTTGTTACAGAAAGTGAAGCTTTTTAGCAATTGAAAATCCAACTGAATGGTCTTATATTTTGGAAATTATGAGAAAGGTCCTTCCAGGTTGGGAGGGTATGATCTTTTTCAAGATTCTTCACTCTAATTACAGCTTTTTTTGTGTCTAGCAGGCAAGAATCAGAAAAGGGACTTTGTGGCAGTGTTTGCATCTTTTTCTTTTCCTTCACTGGAGATATTTGTGTGTGTTGATCCAGTTCCAGAAATTTCTGCTGCTTCTTGAAGATCTTAAATCACAGGTAACAAAAGAATACTCTTAAAGATAATCCTCTGACCCTCTCCCCTGGCAAATCACAAAACCCCATTTTATGATTTACAGTTCAATGAGGAAAGGTTTTTTTCCACTTTTCCTGTCCACATGGTCACAGAACCAGTGAGGAAAGGTTAAATAAGAACAGAGCCAGGATGCAAATTGCCCCTTTCTTGCCAAGCCCAGGGAATGCAAAGGCCCATGGCAGGTGAGAATGAGGCAGCTCCTGGGGCCAAAGGTGGGCAGGAGGAAGGAGGGCAGGACAGCAGTAACCACACGAAGAGTCTGCAGTAAAGACTTCATCCCCAGTCTTTTCTGGAGGTGGTGTTGCTCTGTGTTGCTGTTTAATTGGAGCAAGTGGTAAATATAACCTGGCTTCCCATTTAATAAGATAAGAGAAATGTAGATTTAGTTCAGAGCAGCTACTGTGTTGCTAATGGTGCTTGGGTCACAGCTTCCATTCTCAAGCCCTCTTTTATCCTCTTTATTCCCTTTGCTTTTCTACCTGAAAAAAAAAAAATATATATATATATCCCCTTTTCAGGAGGGAAAAGTTTATTCTCCCATTACAGGTTTCTCTAACTCCACCCCCTCCTCAACCCAAATTCCTGTTATGCCCAGAGTCATGATTTTCAAACCCTCAACTTCATGATCACCACTAATTACTAACCCACCCTATCTAAAATGAAGAGTTATCAAACACAAATTGTGCATTCTCAGCTCTGCCACAGCTGGAATCTTCTCTTCTCTTCTCTTCTCTTCTCTTCTCTTCTCTTCTCTTCTCTTCTCTTCTCTTCTCTTCTCTTCTCTTCTCTTCTCTTCTCTTCTCTTCTCTTCTCTTCTCTTCTCTTCTCTTCTCTTCTCTTCTCTTCTCTTCTCTTCTCTTCTCTTCTCTTCTCTTCTCTTCTCTTCTCTTCTCTTCTCTTCTCTTCTCTTCTCTTCTCTTCTCTTCTCTTCTCTTCTCTTCTCTTCTCTTCAGAAGCCTGTGGAAAAATCTGAAAAACTTAAAGCTAAAAAACTTAAAATCAAACCCATAAGCAATATTTTTTTTGTAGTGGGAGCACTCAGCCCTCTAGCTTACTGACATGTCCAAGACCTCCTTATCACTCCAACATACACATAGTCTAACAAATAAACATATTTGTATATAAAAAGTAATAGAGATGGTATTTGAAACAGAGGAGAAGTAGCTGTCCTTCAAAATGGGATCTGGATTTTACAGTATTTTCTCAATCAAAAGCACTCTCCTCCTCAAACACATTATCAAAGATGAAAGACAGTTTGGTCTAAAAGCCGTATTATCAAACCTCTAAAGTATCTCTTTTTCCCCTTAAATCTGCATACACAGGGAAGAGGGAGGAGGAACTCAGCCATCTGAGCCATTTAAAGACACATCTGCTCGTCCCCAGTATTTGATTTCAGCTGTCACCAACTCACCTGAAATGATTATATGGGAAAGCAACCTTATCAACACCAGTTTCCCATTTCCAGTCACTACAGCACTTCGCAATTCTGATATATTCTGCCTGCAGAATATGGCAGGTTGAAATATAATCATGGTTTATTTTTTAAATAACCAGATTACTAGTCCAAAAAAACCCAACACAAAATAAAAAAAATATTTCTGCTGCTTCAGAATAAATATTCTCCCATCTTTTAGAATAAGTTTGCTGCCAAGCTGATGATTTTTCCATGGCTAGAACATATTTTTCATTTAAAAGTTAAATATGTAAAGTTTACTGAAAACAGAGATATTTTATCTGAAATTAAAAAACTTGGAACAGTCTTTTTACCTCTAAATAGAAGAAAAAGTTTGCAACAGCTTTTTATTATTTCCTTTATATTTGTACTGAAAAATTATGTTTGACACAACTTGAAGATATAATCTCCCTCTCATTTCCAGTGTATTAAATTGGAAGACAGTAGCAAAACATTGCTATGGTTGGATTGAATCACTCTGACATTAATATTACACATCCTTCATTATTAATAGACAATGTTAAAAAAATAACTTTTGTTATCTTCTACTTAAGACTGAGGTGGTACAAGACCTTCTGGGATACAGTTGTTCCTGGGATACTTGCAGGGCACATGTGGATAAAGAGATATGGTTAAGGATTTCTCCTTCTTTTGTAGGGAAATACATGTATCTCTCTGCCTCCATGTGAAAAAAAGGCAGAAGTAACATTAGAGAGTCTAAGAAAAAGAAGTAGTTAGAAGAAAACTAAAGATTAAGTATTTTAGAAGTGAGAACTAAACAAAAAGGGGCTGTGAACTTCCTCATGACCAAGTTTTGTCCTTGTTTTGGCCAGGGAACATTATTTGGAAATATACAGGTTGCATAGGAGAGATGTCTATCTAATCTTATATTTCCTTTGAACCTAAAATCCTCTGTCTAACTGCTTGGGTCAAAAAGGGCAGCCATGTTTTACAGCTTAGCTGGCAGAACTTGGTTAAATGTCTGTCTCCTGACAGATCAGTATTTTTGAAAACAGAGGTGACTCGGAGACACATGGGCAGGAAGGCTGTGCACCTCAACAACTGGCAGCCACTTTACTCTCCAAATCCTCACAGGGAAGGTAAACTTATAAGGAACATTTGTTTTGATTCCGTGGCTTGTGTTATAAATATGCATGCTATAAGGACAAAGGGCGATAGCAGATGCTCCTTATCTGATTTTCCTGGTTAGAGTAAGTGGGAATTTGTTGCAGGTCCTCTTCCATAGCTGGGCATAACTGGGAGCCCTCCTGCTCTTTGTTTTGTCTTTCTGCCATTGACTACTATGCAGCTGGGGGATAAGTTTTATTCCAGCCATTTTGATTTCAGTGTTCATGAAGACTGATAATAAACACGAACTACCACAGTGGCACTTCGTGTTTCAGAAAGATCTCGTTCTGTCTTGCACAGTGATGGATTTTGTTTTCTTTACTCATGAAAAATATCTGATTGAGCCAGTGAGCAACAGCACTGATTTTGCCAGGTGAGCTGGAGGGGACCATCCCTCAGCACTAGCAAGGACAAACCAGTCTGGCCCCCTGTGATCCCTACCAAAGAGCAGGGTTGCACTTGGATCCAGATTGCATTTCAACCAGATATTGTCAATTTCCATTAACTAATTGTTTATCTATTTATTCACAATTACTATCCAGAATATTCAACCTGGACCAGATTCTGACATTTTGAAGGCTTAATTACTAGTCTAAGAGGGAAGCCTACATTAATTGTCAGAAAGATAGTGTGACTATTATCAAAGTAACTGCTGGCAACATACCCAGATGTATGTTATCAGCAAGGGAGAAAGTCTGCCAACTTGATGCTGAAGAGAGTTTTTACTCAGAGTGGGTTTTCGATTATGGAAGTTAAATCAAAATGCAGAGGGTGTTTCCAAAAAGAATTATTGTGAAGAGATAGTGAAAAGGAAGGTGAAGCAAGGAGAATGAGAAAGAAAAAGCTACATGGGAAATTTTTCCCTGGACGCATAATTTGGTTGGAAGGAAACAGAGGATGGGGAACAGAGAAGAAGAGAACTTGTCTTTTCTTTTAATGCACTGGAGACTGGAAACAGGTTGTTGGGAATGATGCAGGAGTACTCCTACTGATTCTAAAATTTCTCAGGGGCTTGATTAGTGTAGCTTGCTCAGGTTTAAAGAGATGGACTCATTTGTGGGAAGGAAAGAATATTTCCATTGGGTAGATATTTGCGACCTTGTTTAGTTCTATTTTTCTTGCCCAGTTTCATGGGGCATTACCACAGATGGTCCAGGAATTTAACTTCACAAATTTCTTCCTATTGCAGAGACCTTTGATCTCTTCTGCTTTGTTTTTGTGACACATTGTAATAATGTGCTTTTACTGCTTAACAGTAGACTGATTGTACTCAGGGGTATTTGGTATAGAGGTTTACATAGTCCCATAGACCTTTCTCAACTAAATTTTTTTGTCTTTGCCTATATCAGTAGGAGAAATAAGCCTGTTGGAGAAAAGAACTACTTAATGACACCTAATGCCATCATACAAAGTTTGCTATGAGATCACATGCCAGGTTGTAGCCTGCTCCCTGTGAAACATTAGACATGACCTTGGGCAGAACTCCTATGCCCAGGGCTTCGTACCATCCAAACACAGCAAGTATTTATCTCCATTTTTTAAGTTCTAGATGAAAGTAAGTAGGCTTAACCAGCTCCCATCCCAGTAAGTGTACTTACTTCCTTAAGAGTTAAAGTTCAGCCATCATTTCTTGGAGTGATTAAGTCCAAAGGAAGAGAAAGCCAGGATAACTTCAAAAATTATTGCATTTTGATACTGAGTACCAAATTTTCTGTTGGGCTATGAGCTACATGATAATTGTTCCTCAGAAATGATCTAATAAACCACCACTAAATAATATGGAAAACTAAAATATGTAGATTGCTCTGAAAAGTAACCTGTCAGCTCATTTCTGTAATATTTGCAATGTTTCTTTCTGGAGTAGGTGCAAGAGGGATCTCTGTGGCACTGGATATTTCCTCTCACTGAGGCCAGCTCAGTTGTTTGAAGATGCTTACTCCACTGAGACATTTCTTTTGATGTACACTCTATGATGCTTTATCCCATTTTGGTAAGAAGATTTTATGATAGACTTGGTAAGAGATAGTAAAAATGCTTCCCAGAGAAAGTGGTAAAACTTCTTTTTAGAAACCCATGGGTTTTCCCCATGTTGGGAAACTTTTCAAAATATAGA
Source organism: Strix uralensis (assembly GCF_047716275.1). Classification (NCBI taxonomy): domain Eukaryota; kingdom Metazoa; phylum Chordata; class Aves; order Strigiformes; family Strigidae; genus Strix; species Strix uralensis. The sequence continues at coordinate 44,407,139 of NC_133976.1, forward strand.
GAGTGGTTAGCAAATCCAATTGAAAAAAAAATTTATAGTTCAGATTCATGGAAGCAGCTGCTTGTCTTACAGGTATTGACCATGCAAGATGACAGTATTGATGTTGGGTTTAAGTTCTTTTTCTTGGGATTTTCTATGTGGGAATCTATATGACCCTATATTTGAAACTCTAGTCATACCACCAGGAATTCCTCAGTAACCTCCCTTTTATCTTATAGAAACAAGAACATTTGATCCTCGTAGTATTTTGCCTGTAACGAAGGTTCTAATTGTCTTTTTCCTTATTATTCAGGGTCTTGTTTATTAAAAACTCAAGAGCTAGTACAACTACTTTCTGTTTCCTTAAGTGTTAAAGCTTGAGTTTCCCAAAGGTAGTTTTAACTTTCTTGATTGCCTTCCCTGCTCTCCAATCTAACACTGAAGTATGATTGCAACTATCAGTTGACCCACTTCTGTGCTCCTAATCTGAAAACTAATCCTAATTTAATTTATAAAAGAATGTTTACTAATTTTTCTTGGCATGGGAGATTCGGACTGAAAATGAAGGGTTTTCGGCTGTTGAAATTCACAGTATTTTTTCAGTCATGTTTTGTAATATGTTTCTTCCCTTTTCCATAGTGACTTAGTTAAACACAAACAGTCTATTGTGCACAGTTTCTAGAACATTTTCTCCTTCTGTCTCTGCTGGGGCATCTTTGTTAATGCTCATTATGGGCCCATACCAAACCCTAGCAAAGTAAAAGGAAACATTACCCTTTGAGGAATCTGACTTTGGATCAGTATCCCAAATAGTATCAAAATCCAGTTTGCCTTTAAACGGCTTCTCCTTCCCCAACCCTCCCACATCTTTGCAATATATTGAGGGAAGGTGAAAAGCTGACACTGTTGTAATATCCTTTGCTCATTTAAAAGCAATGCTTTTAGAAGGAAATAAATATGATATTCTGTACCAATTTATAATAGCTATGGGTAAAATTATGCTACATTGGTTATTGTTCTTTACATATATTACCAGTTGAAAAGGAAATGAAATTTGAATTAACAGACCCATTTGTACAAACATGATTGTTAATATACAGGGTAAGTCAGTTGGCAAGAGTAGAAATAAACTAGTGGGTCTCTCGAACAGAGTATTTCACTGGAGACTAACTGCACAGATGCTGAAAGTACAATCCTGTAGTTAAACCAGTGTGCAGGGAGACTTCTCTTGGAGTTCAGGGGAAATATCGAAGTGTAGATTCCCCACAGTATGTTCTTATTGTCCAAAAGTCTATACGCATTGCTGGGAGATTATTAGTGTTTACTGAGTAAAAGCACTCTGTGAAGGAAGGAGCTGGTGGAAGTAACAACCTTCCCCATTTCCTTCCACAGCTGCCAGACTCACGCTGCAGCTGCAGGATATTCTAGATGGATTTTTCTGTTGAAAAAATAGCCACAGGGAGTTTGTTTTTTTATAGGCTCAGGCAGAATCGTTAAAACCCAGTTTTTGAACCCTGCCTCTCTGGATAGTGCTCAGGCTGATTTCCACGTGCCTCCGCTGTAAGGGCAGACATCACAAGCAGAAAGACTGCAGGCACATTTATTACCCTCAGATATGCAAGCTCATAGGGCAAAACCCTGTCCTTAGTTAACAGATAAAGCTTTGGACAACTTGCTGGGAATGTCTTTAGTAGATTAGAAGTTTTGCTACCTGATTATTCATGTTTCTAAATTATTCCTCTAAAGACATCCAATTCATGATGTTTCATTATGATGCTGAAAGCCATACTTTTGTGCATCAAGTCCAGATTTCTCTTAATTAATAGTTTTCTTCCAGGAAATGAGCTTTTTGGGAGAAGGAAGCCACCCACCATAACTACACATCCTTGTTTGTAAGCTACTTCATTATCTCTGATTCTTTCAAAAAAAAAAAAAAAGCATAGTAGTTTTGCTGGCCAATTTCAGAATCAAGTTTAAATTACCTTCCTGAGACAAAGCTGTCAATCTCTTAACCTGAAGAAACTTTGTAGATCAATCAAAAGCTGTCTTTTTATAATAAGGAAGGGCAACTTTTGCTGAAATGAAAAAATCCTCTTGGAAATGGACTTTCTTTGTTTCTGTGAAATGCTTCACATTTTCTTTCATTTTATCCATTCATCAAGCTTTTCAAATGTAACAGTGGAATAACAATGTTAGAAAAAAACAGGACAATCACTAAAATGTTATATTCAGAATCTGAATGATAAGAATCCCATTAAAACTCAACATTAAAGCATTGTTTGCTGGATGAAAAAATTATCATGGCTTTGATAAAGAAAAACAAAAACAACCTTGGCTTTTCCAGCTTTAATCAAGTAATTTGTGACCCAGTAAGAGCTCTGTACTGCTGAATTATTTTCGGAGCATTTATCACAGGTGTTTCACGTGTGTTCAGCACATCCTGATTCTAATCCTCTTAATACGCTTAACAATAGTAGGGCAGGTTTTGAGAACAAGCAAACTGGCTCTCCTGGCTATTTTGGACTGTGTTCTTACACAAACATTATTTATTTGGGATTTGAATTCTTTTTCCAGCACTCATTTCATCTAAAAATCAAATCCATCTGTGTAAGGGGGCTTCTTATACTGCATCACTAAGCAGAACTATTTCTGCTGTATGAAGACAGAGAGACATTCATGGACAAATCTAAGACTTAGGCCAGTTCCTTTCACATTTGTACAATGTCCAGTGTACTGGACACCAATCATTTGAAGGAAATTTCCTCTTCTGGTTGCCCACAATTTGGGGTCTTCTCATCCAGTTGACTGGCACCTGGGCCATATTGTTGGCTTAAATCATGATGCCATGTGAACAGGAGCAGAAATAACCCACAGTTCTCTAATTAGCCTCATTAATTCATTACTTGTGAGAGCTCCTAAATTCACTGGCCCTATGATAGATTGTAGCAAATGCAATGTGCATCCCAAGCCAAAGGCAAGGGCATATAAGAAAACAATTTCCATGAGATGATCTTCAGATCCAGCAGCAAATATTTCTTTTTAAGCATTTAATACTTTTTTTAAGTACTCCAGATCATTTTTCTTCAAATGATTATGGTTGTACTGTGTGATAAATAAGACTCTGCCTGAAGATACCAGAGGGCATGTGGCACCCAAATAAAATCTCTGAAACATATTTTGAGTGGTGATCACACCATTTCTAACTCACCATATGGCTTAGTGCAGATGTCCTAGCATTAAAATGACCTTCTTTATTACGTAAAGGTCACAGATGCAGAATTCAACATTTTGTAACCCTTGGCAGGGGTACAGGCTATGAAGGGAGTATACCTGTTGCCTTGTCCGCAGTTCAGAACACTATCACCCAATAATTGACTGAAATACAGGGATTGAAATATATCTTGTATTGCTGTTGGTAATATCAGTTAATAAACTTAGATGTTATTAAACAGTTCAGTGTGCTGAGATTAACAAATAAAAATGCTAACATACTAGAATCAACTTCTACATAGGTTTTACTTTGGTAGCCCTAGTAACAAGAAGCATCACATCCTTTTTCTGAATCTCTGTCAATGGTCATTCTCTCTCTTTAAGAAAATAAAAAAAAAAAAAAGTAAGTTAAGGCAATGATCAGGGGCTTCTAGGCTTCTATACATAAAAAACTTACAATTTTACTCTGCTCAAAAAAGACTTTTTCTGCATCTTAATATTGGAGTGGGCAGACTGCCCAGCTTTAACCACTTCCCCCTGCCTTGTCCTGCAATAAGCTGTTCTGTTGCTGAAGGGCTGAGATAGGTTTCCCTGCCCTTCTCCCCAGACTTTGTACCATCTTCTGTTTCTCTGACAGAGGAACCTTAGGGTGTTCCTCAGCATGTTTCTCCTGTTGCTCTGTACTGCTTAAATCAGGCAGCATATTGAATAAGATGGAGTACTTGGCCTCTTGATTTAATCAGGATTGCAAAGGTCAGTAAAGGACACAGATAACCACCAAAGCACACTTCTTCTTTCATAGGAATGTTCAACAGTATTGTGTTTTGCTGGTTATAGTTGTAGTTTACATGCAGTTCTGAAGAATTGCTACATAGGATAACTTAAACAGCATATTCTAAAGTTAGACTAGACTAGACTAGACTAGACTACGACTGTTTCAGTGGAAGGACCTGCAATGATCATCTAGTCCAACTGACTGACCATTTCAGGGCTGACCAAAAGTTAAAGCATGTTATTAAGAGTATTGTCCAAATGCCTCTTAACCACTGACAGGCTTGGGGTATTGACCACCCCTCTAGCAAGCCTCTTCCAGTGTTGGACCACCCTCTTGGTAAAGAAATGTTTCCTAAACTGTGCTTGACATCATTCTTTCCAGCTGATCATCCAAAAGTGCTATTACATAGCCACTGCAAATTCAGTAGTCCTTTTGGAAGATTTCACAAGTACAATGCTAATATATTCAGGAACATCTCAAAATCATGTTCCCTGAAGCAGTCTCAGAGCACCCTATCACGCATACTGTTTCTGATGCTCTGTGTATCTTCCTTAGCAGTGAGCTATCATGAAAGCTACTTATTAGTTTGTTTAGGATATAACCAAAACATGCTCCCTGACAACCTAATTGAACTAGGAACACCTGACGTGGGAGTATTTCATTAAAAAGGGATACCAACCACTGATCTGGGATGTGACGTTTTTTTGAATATTAATAAAAAAATCCTAAGGCATATGAAAAGTTGACCAAAAAAAAACCCCTAAGACTGTATTTTATTCCCACAGGTAAAGGGACAAAAAGAAGTGAAAAGGCACAGAAGGTAAGGTACATGATGCTCAGTGAGATTGGCACAGCATTATGAAGCATCTAATTTCAGCTGCCAAAGGGGCTCATATTGATTTTTTTTTTCCATTCTCTCTGTGTGCTTTTATAGAGACTTGAAATAGAGTCTCCATTTTGCTCTTATGAAAACCACGTTTCTTGGAGGGCAGTGTGGGGGAGGGAAAAGAATAGTTCTTTCTGCTTGGAAAAATAGCAACCTACTTAGCACTTACCAGAGGATTATACGCCCTAATGTTCTGAGAGGTGACTGTTCAGGTACATAGAGGGGAGCTGGATGCCTTAGGAATATTTAGAAGAATGATTTAAATCCATGCAGGCTGCTGTGCATTTTCCCATTTGTGCATTGTGAGAGAGATCTCCAGATTCCAGACATCCTTTTTGGAGCTGTAAAACTTAAATTAAAAGCAAAGAACACAGAGCAATTCAGAAATACCTCCATTTGCAGATCATAATTGAAGTTATTGAAAAGATTATTACAAAGAAAATATTCTTTCTTCAGGCATGCCCAGCAGCTACAGTCTGACTCCTTGATGCTCAGATAGGGAATATGGAAAACTCCAGTCATGGTCCAGGTCTGAGTGGTTGAAGGATCAACTCTTCATACAGTCAATCATTTCTGACAGTTGAGAAAATTCTAAATCTTTGCAGGAAGAACGGAAGATTTATTAGCAGCACAAATACCTGAATTTGTTCCCTTTTTAGAGAGGTTGTTATTCTTAAGCAAAAGATACAAAAGGGCTAACAGGTGCATAACACTTATTAACAATACACTTTAACTGCAGCATGAGGAAGGGAGAGAACTCACCTTTCCTTACTTTTCCCTAGCTGTTTTTTGTGGAGAGGCTTTCACCAGAGCACCTCCAAACTTACATCTCCACCATGACTTTCCAACAGCTGGACAAGTGTCCAGCTTTCTGCAGCCACACACTTCTTGTTCCCTGCACTGTGGCTTGGAGCTTTGAAATGGCCAGAGGCTGTAGCAGATGTATGGCTTACACTGGAGCCCTGAGGCAGGAAACTGGTTCCATTGCTTTTTAGGACAACAGTTAAAAAACTTTTGAAAAAAAATATGTTAAAATTCCAGCAGAGGAAAATTAAAAATACTGTAACTAGTCTGAATCTACTGCTGCAAATGTTATCTGCCTCTCTCTGTTTGGCACTGTAACAGAACAAAATTTGAGCCATCCAAATGACAGTTTTAGAGAAGGGGGAAGGAAGGGAGGACAACAAAAAAATTCTCATGACTCAAACATCTTTCCTTTTTCCGTCCGTGTTATCTGGTAGAATTAAAAACCCAGCAGGAAATTAAACATATACACCTGACAGAGAACTGCTTAGAAGATGTGATGTGTGATTATAGATGACTCATTCTCATTCTGGAAGACTGGTCTCCTTTAAAGATTCTAGCAAGCTCTGTTTATTTATTTTTTTTTTTCCAAAAGGCATTTTACAACTCCGTTTTCTAAATATGATTTATAGTTATTGTTTATTGCATACAAAATAGAAAATGTAACAAGCTTCTTTCAATGCTGCTTTCTAGCTAGTCAAGTGATTATGAATTTATATACCAGGTTCACAAATTAAAATATTTTAGCACCCTGTTTTCCCAGCCCATGGAGAGAATTCCTTTCTAGGTGCCTGTGAACTGTATTTTTAAACTAGTATGGAGCTAGGTGGAAGCTCTACTGGAAAAAAAAAAAAAAAGCAATGTAATAATAACATTGCAAGCAATGCAATAATACTTAACACCTACATGGCACCTCTTACATAAAAGTCTGCAGTGCCTTCACAGTGACTGAAATAATTATTTTTCATAACACTCCTAAGACATGGAGAACAGATTTGTAATGAGTACTTGGTAAAGGATGGAATCACCAGAGGTAATTACCTCTGGTGTAGATGACAACTACTGCTTAAAGTCTCCATCAGTGATAAACAGTTTAAACAGTAACTTGGTTTCTATCACTGAAACTACCTGGGGATTTGAGCTTTCAACGTGTTGTTCCTGAGCTGGAATTTGTCCAAGATATCCAAGTTAAGACACAAACTGTGGCTTTCATAAGAATTGCTATGAGTGTTAAATGATCAAAAAGGGGTCACATCCCAACAGTAGGTCCCATCAAAGGATTAGACCTGCATCATCAGGGTGCTCTTTAATAAACCCTTATCAGAGTATTGGCTCAGTACAGACTTAAAAGACTGCAGTCTAGTGAATCACCAGCACTGTTTAGTGCAGACTGAGTGTAATGTCACTTAACTTGAAGGATTTGACATGATGAGAACACAAAGTGGTGAGATGTACAGCCTACAACCACCGAGGACTTTTGCTTTCAGAAAATGCATTTGTAATATTATACTAAATTTACAAGGACTATATTCAACTCCCTATTATACCAGGCAATCATTATCACTGTAAGAGGTGCACCTATAGGACTAAGGCCCTGCACACTGTACTGTGAGATGCTGTTATTAACTGCTTATAATATTTAACAACTTGAATGGTTCAGAATAGTGGTGTTCCAGCTCAGGTGCATCATTTATTTGTTTGTGAAAGTTTAAGGTGTTTCCAGAACTGAGATTACTAACAAAAGAATGATCTTCCCATGATAAAAAGGTAAAATACTAGCAGCTGTCTGAGAACCTCTACTGCTTCCGAGCCTTGGAGCCAAAAATTGAGATGCGAGGCATGATCTTTCTATAGCAGAGTTTTGGCATGGGAGGCACACCTTCAAGGGAAAAAATGATGTTGATTTCCAGTGACCCCTTTCTGGAAGGCTACAGACCACTTCCCTGGCTCTCAATATTAGTGCTGGACCTGACACCACTGCAGGATAACTGCAAACCCCTTGCATGCACTACTCAGAACATACTGAAGTAGGGTCTTTGGTTTAATTCTTTGACCAAACAAAACATATAAACTAGTCTTTGCTAAAGCCCTTCTTAAACCTGCAGTAGCTTTACTGGCAGAAAACTGAGGAGATTTACAGATGTGTACAAAAACTAATATCTGACAGCAAACTCCTTCCTCTTGTACCATAACCACTGCCGGGATATCTTTCAGCATCCTTAGGGAGAGCGTGTCTTTCCAGTCCTTCACTTGTTCAGCTCAACCCTCTGATGTGGTTGGCAATTCGTCTCTTTTTGTTCTTCTTGAAGAGCTTATCTCTTTGATGACAGTCTTTGATGTTCCTGTCTCAGATTCAAAGATACTGCCTTTTCTATCATAAAAAGAAAGTTTTAAAGCAAACCAAAGGTCATAGTAATAAATAGAGTTCATAAAATCAAACAAAATTAATTAAGATTGCATAGACAGATTCCTCACAGTCTCTAATGCAGTGGAAAATTGCTGATAGTTTAGGGATTTTTCTGTGTATGTTTTTGAATTTAGGATTGAGATTTTTTTTGGCTACTACTATATGTTTACACAATTTAGATAAAATTCAAATTATTGCAGTTTCTATGAATCATTTCAGATGGTATTCACTGCTTTATTACAGTCATCATGACCATAGTTTAGTCTCTGACTGATATAACATACCTTATTGAAAGATATAATTACTGCTGTCGAGAGTATTTGTTTAGAGGGAGAAGACGTCTCCTAATAATATCCCCTAACTTTTTTCTCCTTAGGAAACCCTCCAAATCATTTCTCTCTGGTGCCTGGAGGATTTTCCCAAACTCTGCAGTAGCATAATAGTGGCAAAATGAATGCTGATCATAAGTAGGTACCTCTAGAATCTGTCATTTCTTTTATTGGGCAGATACTGTCAGTTATGCACAAGAAAAAGTCTTCTCCTTCTAAGACACTGAATTTTCAGCTGTGGCAGTAGTTTCAGCTGTAGGAAGTTACAGTGTTCAAGGTGGAAACTGGACTCTGTGCAAAGCAGTGTGTCATTCACTGCCTTGGTTATTCTTCCTCTGTTGTTCTTAAATGGTGTCATATATTGTCCCCTTTGAATTTTAAAGCAATGAAAGATACCATTAATATTATAGAGTCCTTGACTTGCTTGAGTTTGAATGATCAGAAAATTCATTCCCCAGTAGGGATTTTTAAACTGTAATGAAGAATTAAAAAACCTAGCTGCATGTCAAAGAACCTGCCAGATTTTCCTAAGCTCTTTCAGCTATAAGGCAGGAAGGGCCAGAGAGTCCAGCTGTTAATGAAAATAGTAGACAAGAGCTAGAACATTGCTCAATAGAAATGTTTGGGCTCTACACAGGCCAGCGAGCTGTCAACAAGGAAACAAAATGTATGCTTGGAGAGGACTATACATTCATTACGTCACTGTAGATGTTTTCCACAGAAACCACCAAATTAAGATTTCAGCCATTCTGACCAGTATTATGACATTTTAGAGGATGAGCAAGGGGAGGATGCTGGTGCAATTTACAGAACACTATGGTTGTCTATAGAAAGTTTATGGTTAGAGTGACTAACAGTAAATTTAGGCTTGTAATTTCTATGGCAAAAGAAAACCCAGCTCTTCCAAAAAGTGGAAATTTTATCCCTGAAGATTCTGACACAATTGTGTGGGGTGTTGAGAACATATTAGCTATTAGCCATAGTTCTATTCAGAGCCTCACTCTATAAATGATATTGCAACAGCTTTGTTCAGGAGAAAAGAGAGTGAAGATTCATAATTCCTACTGTAGGATTCACTGAAGAGAGTGGGACTTAGCAATCAAGCCTCAGCTTGCCTTTTACTTGGGGAAATGAAGTATCCATTTAAGCCAAATGCTTTGAGGGATGTGAATGTTAAAGTTCAGACTAGTTCTCTAACAATATGGATTGCAATATGTATAAATAACTGGCAACAGTTACACTGTGACACTAATGCTCGTGAGACTTATCCCAGCAATGCCTCTGCTTGTCAGCTTTCACTATCTTTCAGGATTCAGGTTGGGAATTCCAACCATGAAGGGCACAAAACTAGTTCTGTACCTTCTCCAGCTCAACAAGATAAAAGGGCGGTTTGAGGCCTTCCAGATCATCAGAGTAGACAAAGGGGACCACAGAGATTCAACTGAGTAGAGGGAATAAACCTCTTTACCTGTTCATCAGGTAAAGCAGGACATCAGGGAGGTGGGAAATGGGGTAAACTGAGATCTGAGGAAATGCCAACGACATATGGTGGAAGAGACAGAGGAAGAGATGGACAGATGCCTGTTCATCTGCCTGTGCCTTGGCTGGTGATGAAGAGTGCAGCTACCACCAACCACAGCCCTCCACCCACAGCCCATCGGGTGAGCCCAAATCAGTGACACTTGGAAAGTGACTTTAGATGTGCCATAATCCAAAACTCCCAGCTGGTAACAGTTGCATATAACTTCTACAGGTGTTAATAGTTTAGACAAATGTTCTCTGCTACATGACACAAGTAAATAGATTAACAAAGAAGGCGGTCTTGAGGAGCAAACTGGAGGTAGGAACAGCAGTCTAGAGATGCAAATGGGGAGAAGATGCCTGGGAGGAGAAAGAGGGAAAGACATAGGCAGGCTGTGCTAGTGCCTGTGGCCTTTCAAACCCCTCACTTCTCCCTCTTGCCTTTACTGCTTGCACACAGAGCATGATAGACTCTCTAGTTAACCTGTCAGTGCTATTTTCCTCCTTTTTGTGCTTTTCTTTGCAGCCTGAATAGGTACTTTTACAATGGTCTCTGCAACACCAGGAGAAATTGTATGAGACAAGTTGCAAAGGCTCTGGATGAACACCCACAAGCATGCAGGCAGTTAATTTCCTAGTTACCTCAAATGCAGGTTTAAAGAGTGAGAATAATAAATCAGAATGGGTGAAAGCTCACCAAATAAAAGAAAGGCAAACAAATCTGTAAGTAGAGCTTCCTGGCAACTTAGAAACACAGCTTTTAAGGTGGTAAAATAATTAAAGCATATTTTCTCTTCGACTGTATTTCTGTTATTTTTGTGCCAAAATCTGCAATCTTTTTGGCATTAACACAAAAAGGGAGCACCTGCTCCTAATTTAAAAAAAAAAAAAAAAAAAAGTAAATTCTTGTCTTAAAACCTTCTGAGCGTATAGCATTTTTCTATCACGTGTTGTTTTCATTTATCAAGTTTACAACCTGAATTAGGAAAGGATTTTTTGGTAATGATATGTTTAGGATTTCTGGTCCTTTCCTCACTTTTCCTTCTTGTTTTGGGGCTTTTTTTCTTATTTGTGTTTTGTTTTCTCCCAGTGGCTTTTAGAACTTGAAAGTAGGAAATCCTTAGGTAGGAATATATTTTATTCTTGACCAGCAAAATTGCATTCAATTTTGGCTGAAGTGAGAATTATTTAAAATAACTAATTGCCTTCAGTAATGTGTGTTGATCAGGAAGATTCTGCAGTGTGTTAAAATTAATGAATGTCTAGAAACGTTCTGCAGAGGCTGGCTCGCTACTTGATCAGTGACTCTAGCACCAGCTGCATCACCAGTGCCTGGCTGCTTCTTGCAGAAGTGACTATTAGGGAAGGTATTATGAGAGAAATAAACCTACTGGTGGAGAAAAATGTACAGATCTCTCCGGAATTACAGTTGGGACCAGCCTCGCTCCTATGGTGAGATGATGGTTGAAAGTCATCATGGGGAGTTTTCCACATTCCTCACTTCTTCTCTATGTATGGGTGTTAAGTGTGGGAGAAGCCCAAAATTACTGTTTTTTGGACCTGATTCTTTTGCACCATCCCTTGGAGCAACAGTCTTCTCCTTCATCATCTGCTTATGAGCTGCAAGATGTCTATTCTGGAGGTATGTAGTTCAAACACTCCTGATAGTAAATTTTGGATTTGTTATAGAAAGGTATGTCATACTTAAGTTGAAAGGCCAAACTTCTGAAATATAGGATGTTCCAGTGATTAGGCTGTCTGTGTAATCTTAATTCGCATACAAATTTGCATGGACAGCTGCAGTTCATAACGCTTTCACCACAGGAGCCAGGTCTTGGTGATATATACATTCTGAATGCAAAGGAGACAGAGCTAAGGATTCCCAGACAACCATGGAAAAGGTATTTTCCAAGCTATTAATCTTTCAAGCTATTAATCTGTGGAGCAGACAGAATTCATGGTGTAGATTCAGACATCCTTAGTCAGTGTAGAGCAACGGAGGATAAGCATAAATCTGCTCATCACAGAAGTTTTTCAAAAAGACTTTTGGAGGTCATTTAGTCCAACTTCTCCATAAAAATGGCAGGACTGTTGCCAGCACTAGGTCAGGTCAGCTGTGGCTTTGCGTAACTGCATCTTGAAAACCTCCAAAAATGGTGATTTCAGAGTTTACCTGCACAGCTTGACACAGGGCTTCACTGCAAATTTCTTTCTCCTAGTGAAAAGTTTTCCTAATGACCTCCTTAACCTCCCTAAGTCCTTTTTTTACTACTCTTCCAGTAGTTGTTGGCTGCTATTAGACCAGCCCTTAGACTCTTCAGTAGACTAAAGACCTCTCAACATTTCCTTGTGGCCCAGGCCTATGAACATCTCCAGTAGGTGGTGTAGAACTTGATTTATTTTTCTATATGCAGTTTCACGAGCTCCAGGCAGGGGGGAGTAACAACTTCCCCATATCTTTTGGGCAACTTCTCTCCACACAGCCTGATCTGCAGTTTACTTATTCACAGTGAGAGAGCGTACTCAGCCTAGAATCCATCAGTAACCTTCTTTTCAAGCAGGACTGCTACCCATCCTTTAATCATGTGTGAGCTTACACTGTCCCAAGAGCAGAAGTTTGCTTTTCTTTGTTGGACATAATGAAGATTCTGTTGGCCCAGTTCTCAAGTTTATCAAAGTCCTTGTGGATTCAAGTTCTGCCATTCATTGTGCAAGTCTCTCCCTGTAATTTAGTATCATTGATAAATTTGTAGGTGATACATCCTAAGTCATCACCTAGGTCATTGATTAAGACATCGAACAATACAAACAAGATTTCAGTCCTTGGGGTACTCTACTCATTGTTGGCCACCAAGCAGATGCTGAGCCACTCATTGCCACACTTTGAGCCCAGAGGTACAGGCAATTTTCTGTCCATCTAACCACCATTTCTTCCAGTCCACAATTCCTCAGCTGCCAAATGAAAATGCCATTGGGTATGGAGACAAAACCCTCCTAAATCTGAGGTACATCACATCCACAGACCTCCCCTTGTCATTTTGTTGTAGAAGGCACTCAGATTTGCTGAACATCATTTGTCCCTTGTAAATCCATGCTGATTACAACTTTAAACTTTTTATTCTTCACATGTTTAGAAATGCATCCCAAAAAGACAGGCTGTGTGATCTTTCCAGGGACTGTGAAGCTGTCTGGCCTATAAGTCCCTGGAACCTTCCTCTTGTCTTTCTTAGAGAAAGTGCCACTATGCAAACTATCCAGGGAAAGCAGGTGAGAGCCAGGCAAATGTTTGTTTTCTCTGTGAAGGGCAGGGTATCCTGGAACTGGTTTGCCCTGACAGAAGGTTCTGAGCCTGGGAAAGTGCCAGGGTGCTGGCAGCATCCAGTGAATTCTTGCTGGTCCTTGAAAATCTGGAATAGATAGTGTAAATCTCATGCCCAGCCATACCCATATGTGCACAGGTATTTATCCCTGTGTCATTTGTGTGCAGACTGTGTCATTTGTGTGAAGTCATACTAGCTTTAGGCTTCTCATTTAGACACCTGAATTAACAGGACAGGTCACTGCATACATAATAATTCCTCCAGTAAATAATCCAGAATTCACAGTTTAATCAGCATTTTAGCTCAACTTCACTCTCAGTGTTCTGCCCTCTTGGGGGAATATTGATTATAAAGGAATCTGTCTCAGTCCCCTGAGTTAAGGAATCACTCCCTTAGGCAGTGTGACTCGTTCTACTGAGTTCAACTGAAAATTTATTTTGTTGCATAAAGTAGCAAAATATGATTCATATACTGTTTGTTGCATGTTTGCAATTTGAACACTTAATGAATTTCAGTTCAACAAATTAATTGCCAGTTTAGCCTGAAAAGGTTTCAGGGATCCTTGGGAATAAGAAATAACACAATTTGGTTCCCTCATCTGTGTGGAGCAGCACATGACCTCTGCAGCTAAGGCTGTCTTAAGAAAAATGTTATGTTTATTTAGAACAGCAATCACCAAGCCAGCACAACCATTCCACAGGTGAAGTCACACACTAAGGATGGTTTTGTTAATTATTACTGGATATGAATGCAAAGAAGATCATTAAAATTTCAGCCAAAGCAATTGACTCTCAATTTGAAAACAGTCACAGAGCCATAAAGTTTTGAAACTGCAAGAGCCTTTTAAAAGATTTTTTAGGAAAATATTTGATGTTTTGTTTAGAGTTGCATCTGGAAGTCCCTTAGCGGGTTTGGTCTTTAGTTTTGCAACTGGTACACTGTGAAAAACTTCTGACCCACCAAAGTCTTCCTGCAATGAAGGCACTGAACTGTTCATCCTTGATCCTTTGGCCTCAGTGGCAGTATGGGGAATATCCACACAGAGAGCACAAACACCACCAGGCTGGGTTGTGAAAAAGCTACATTTGAAGCCTGCGAATATTGACAGAACAAACTCAGGAATCCCCCCAGATTTGGTTGTTTCTAAACCACAACCTTAAAAACTTCCTTCTGTCTCTTGGACGATATTGCTACAAGGTATAACAAACATGACATGCTAATAGAGATTTTTGGAGAGTCTCACCAAAAGGCCAATTAAAAGCAGTGGGGGAAGCAATTTGTGGCTTTGTACATCCCAAATTTGTGACTCTGCATCCCATTAAAAGAAATGTGGGAAGAAATCCATCCTAGCATGGGTGCCACCAGAATGGTGTTAATTGAGGGCATGGATTGTGAAAAATATTGCCAGCTCTGTCACTTGTAACAAGTTGTTGATTTATATAGGAAATGAGAACTACAAAGGTGTGTTTGCAGATAAGCATTCATGTTTCTCACTTGGTATAAAGGGCTGAGAATAGAGGTGAAAAAGCCAAGCAATGAGAAGAATACAAAAGATACCCACACATCTGGTGAATATTATCTTGTTCAGTAAGTGACATGCTAATTTCCTCTTTGAGCATTACATACTGTGCCCCTGCTGAAGTTTATTATCAAGTAAATTAAACCAGAACTTGCAACCTTTGGTATATCTGTCAGTCCAGGGAATAAATGCAGTTCATTATTATTTTTTAAAAAAACAGAAAGTAAAATTTACTTTATTTACAAAGAAATAGTCAGGTGGAGTGATGCATGCTGTCTGTGTTGTATTTTAGGTGTTTTATGATGCAATTACATGTCTCTACATAAGGTTGTTAGAAGTTAAAGCAACTTAGAAAAAAGTTAATAAAAAATTCCAGTTTCTGAAAAGCTTGTCACTTTCATTGTACATCAACTGGGTCTTTAAATAAAGTGAAGTGATGGATGCAGGAAGAATTATGTTAAATTTGCCCATTGTCTCTGAGCTACTCCTGAAGATAAAGTTCTGCTTTACTTACTGTGTTGTTTTCAAAGAAATACAGCAATGTGTTAACAAAAACACTAGCTAAACCTTTCATGTATGAGACTTCAATAGAGAGTGAGAAAGTTTGTGTCTCCAATTCTAAAAGAAAATAGTTCATGGTCTTTATGCAGTAGAGTTTCATATAAATCCTATAGTTAGAAAACCGAAAGACATAGACAACAGTTTTCAAACCAGCAATCATAGTTGTCCCTGTTTTGCAGCCTGGCTGCAAGTCATGTGCTGTTGTCTTGGTAAGCTATATCTGCATTTCTCAGAGTTCCTCCAGTAATTATATTTTTATGAATTTATTTGTATTTCATTTTAGCTAGGTAGCATAATGTGTGCTAGGGAAGGCAGTAAAATGTTTGGCATAGAGGAGATGCCAGTTATCTAGCTGTTGTGATATTCAGTCTTCCTTATTCTGTGTAAATCTGCCATCAGCAGGTTATAATGAATTTGATTCCCTAAAATCTGTAAAGACTCAGTAATTCTTTCAAAGCAAGTTGATTTGCAGACTCTCAGAATGTCTCCTATCTGCTCAACAGGCTATGCAAGAGAATTTCTCTCCAAAATGAATTTAAATAGTACTTGAAAACATAACATTGAACAATTAAGCCTGTGTCAGGTAGTGGTTTGGGGTTTTGAGGTGTTGGGGTTTTTTTTTCAAAAAATGTAATATTTCATAAGAAATAACAAAATTGCTTGCTGCTGCCACTACTGAACTCACTGGTGGCTCTATGTGGGCGTTCCTTATTGTGGTTATGCAAAATAAATCACAAGACACAGGCAAGTGCAAGAAGGCAGTTATTGTAGGCATTGTCACCAAACTGAGGAGTGGCAGAGTGCTGCAGGGGTGGGGGAGAATGGCAGTTCTCTGACATTTTGGCACCTTGGTCTTCTTGCAGTCTTGCATTTGACATGTTGTTTAAACTGTGAAGAGAATAGCTGCAAATTAGAAAGAGGAGCTGGGACTGAACTAGGAGAAAATACAAAAATAAGATGCATTACGTAAAATGAAGAAACAGAAACTGAGGAGCATGATGATAATGATAAGAGAATTATAGTAATATTTTATTAGGGACCAATTTATAACAACCCCCAGACCTAGTGTATGATTTGCCCACCTGTAGCAGCTATGATGAAGGATAATGTTTTCCCACCTCCTTTTCATTCAAGTGTGACAAACAGAATCAGCAGCAAAGCTGTCTTTGAAAGAAGTTTCTCATACCACTAATCCATCGGTGTTATCTCTGCAGCTGCTTCCCCCTCCTGTGAAGCTGCAACAGATGTAGTTACATTGCAAAAAGAGCACAGAAATCACTTTGCAAGTCATTTCTATCAGTACCATCAGCTCACTTAAGAAATGCAACCTTGGCCACTTGCACTGAGTCTGAGGCAGCATCTCCCTCCATCCTAACTCATGATCAGTGAGGTACCAGAAATGACAGGGATCAACACAAGACAGACAAAAATTGCCAAAACCCCAGGACAAACTAAAAATGAGCAGCCAGCTGGATGCTATCAAAATAAAAAGCAGTAGGCTTAAAAAAAGGAAACGGGAGCATATGAATCTTGCGAACATAGAGATGTGTGGGGAAAAAATCAGTGACCAAGACAGTAATTATTACCCTCCCTGATCTTGAATGAATATATAAATAAACAAACAGGAGATTGGGTAGTGTTATGACTTTGATGAAGAGTTTAACTGATGCAAATATGGCTATCCTAGGAAGTGTGAAGATCCTGGGCATTATGAAAAGATTCGGCTGTGTTCGTCCTTTGTTTCTCAGTTAATACACCAAGGAACTGTTCTGTCCTTCAAACTGAGTTTACTGCAACATTTCTGATCTTGCTGTGGAATAAAAGGTAATGATTACAGTGTGTCTGGGTTGCTCAGCTTCAGGCCTGGGAACCAGGAATCCAGAAATCTAACAGAAGCAATGACATTGATTCATTACAGTACTTTAAAGAAATCAGTCATGTTCTGGATGCTGGTTCCTATCTCTGTTTACGGTGGGGATTCATCAACAGTTATGTTTATCTCTCTGCAAATCATCTGATAATATTGACTGGGAATGGCAATGCTACCTGTTATTTCTAATAAATATGAAGGTGTGATTTTTTTGTCATTGCAAGAAATACAAATTCTTTTGGATAGAATTATATCATGTTTTGTTTTCAAACTCATCATAGGATTTATTTATTAATTAAAACTGCATTGGCAGATCTATATAGCAAAAGTTTAGTTAACAGAGAAAAAATAATTTTGGTGCAAAAATCATTTGAATACAGAGCTCTGGCAAATAATCCCAGGACTAAGCCCTTTCCTCTGCACTGCTTGTGGCTAGCTCCTGCTCCAAGCAGTAACTAAGAGCTTGCAGTTTGGCCTCGACTTTCTGCAATAGTGGAACAGTACTTAAAGCACGTTTGAAGTAGAAGGAAAGAGGCATTAAGACATTGATGCATATCCCTGAACCTCAGGTAACAAATGCCAGCCTATGTCTGTGAAACACATTAAAGTAGCTTCGGGGCTGCTGTCGCTCATGCTGTCTGCCTGCTCCAAAAGTGCCATTAGGGCTGTTGGGGGGAAGATGAATGGAGTGACTCTTCAGCAATTTCTGGTGGCTTAGCATTGGAGTGGAGGCATGGCACAGGCATATGTGGCTCTTTTATGTTGTGGTGACAACTTGGTTGCTTATTAAGCCAGTAAAAACTGGAAACAGAAGCTCATCATCTGCTGTCGGAGTTTGAATGTGCTCACCAGGTTTTAATTTAACAAAAAGGGCCAGTGTCGACAAACTTTCACAATTTGAATATTCCTGAAAAACAAAGCACATGTTTTTTCCCTTATCCTTCAATGAAATGACAGCATAGCTGCCAAATTTAACTCTCTTTTGTGGTGAAATATGTGCCACCAGCATTTACTCTGTCACTACAATCTTTAGATTTGCTAATTGATGCCACTTGGGGTGGTTAGGTGAGGGGCTGACAGTCAGAGTCTGAATTCTTTCCACAACACTTTGTTCAGAGGGGGAGTCAAGGAGATAAACCTGTGTCCTGTGTAATATTCTCCAAGACCAACAAGCAGTTCAAAATGCATTAGTCTTACAGTTTTCTGACAACACTTTTCTTTATGAAATTACCCTCCTAATTGCTGACAAAAGCAGAGGTCTGCTATTAACAGAAGGCTGGTGCAGAGCCCAGAAGGCAGGGTACTCTGCACATTTTGGGCAGTCTCACTTTCTATTCTGCAACGTTTCCTCTAATCTTCCATGATTGTGCGAAGCCAGGTTTTCTCTTCTACTGCAAATGGAATGTATATACACCATTTTGAGATAAATATGTGCCAGAAAAATTGAAGCACTTTAATGCCCACATCCACCAGACTAATTTTTATGGCATGGCAATGTTTGACAGATAGAAAAGTTGTGGGTTTTTGTTAAGAACTTTAGAAGTGAAAGGAAATAAATTTACAACAAGCCTTGACTCTGAAACTGCAGACTGCTTGTGAGACAGACAACACAGAAAGTGCTCTATGCTGAAAGACTGTAAATTCTAGGAAAACAGGTATGTGAAATTCAGTAAGGAATAAAGGCAAAACTAATGTAGCATTTCAGTCTATTTTTTTCAGCCCATAAATGTTCCGATTTATGTACTCATTTATGTAGGTGGTGATCTCCTATAGTTTTCACAAGTTGACGCACAGCATATTGCTGTGCAGATGGGACAAATAATCACAGTAAGTAACAGAAATGACTAAAAGCCTTGAACATCACTGGGCAAAGGTTTTTTCCATCCTTGTGTATACCTGGGCACTATATATATATACACCCATGCTGTTAACAAAGACAATCCTGTAACAACCCACAGTCCTATATGACAATCTTTACAGCTATGTGATTTCTGTATGCAAGTTTTGCCTTGCAGCTTGCACTATGACTTGTTTCTACATCTCCTTAGGCTGTGTTTCCATCATTCCAAATGTGCAGTAGCAGATAGAGTCCCAATCTGCCAGGTTTTTCTTTTTCTTTTCTCTCTCCTCTGTGAATTAACATTCCAGACAAGTGTCTTTGTCACAGAGAAAATGGAAGAAAGGTAACCTGTCTGTGGGAAAGTCCAATTCTAGTCTCTTGGTTAAAAAGAAAAAAAAAAGTTTTTTTACTTTTTCGTATTATTTCTCAATGATATTTAAAAAGCAGAGTGCTAATCCATCCATGATGGATTGCAATGTGTCTCTGTTCCCAGATTTATAAATAGGAATTTATAATGGAAAAGTTGTTATAGTTCTCTCAGACACATGGTCTTAATCAACAATGCATTAATTAGCAGTACTGAAAAATGCATCAGAAGAGATATCTTTATTTTTTCGTAAATTTTATTCTTGATGTCCCTGGAGTCACTCAAAGGCATCAGCAGCAAAGCAGACAGTAACCCAGATTTCATGCACGTGTGATCCATAGTGACCATTTTTCTGAAAAACAATTAATTAAATACTACATAAGCCATTAATTTTCAGGGAAGGGGGGTTGTTTCTCATTAAAAAAGGCTTTAAAATCTCGTATTTCCTTCCTGAGAGTGTAATCCTACAAGTTATTAGTTGCTAGAAAGACTGGGGCGTGGAGGCTTAACGTGACTGGTGAGCAGCTCTGTACAGACCACATCCGAAGCATCTATCCCCTCTGGGGAGCTGCTGTGCTGTCTGAATGGTACCCTTCTGCTTGAGAGGTTGGGTTTTGACATAATAAATGGGGCTCATTTTTGCAGCCATCATCTTTCAGTCTCCAGAGTTAACAACAAGCCCTTCCAGGCATATTTGTAGGAAAGCAGAGCATTCAGAGCCAGGCTTTGTTCATTTGAAAATGAAATGAATTAGGCAATGTGCTCTAGATGTTTGTCCCAAAGGCTAGTATTATTGCTATTTCACCAATGACTGTCATTTACTGAAATACCAAGCCACATATTTAATTTTAATGTTACTGTCACATCTGAATTGATAAGTTAGGTATGTAAATTTGATTTCAAATGAGAAATTAAATGGCTAATCAGCTGATCATTACATTCATAGTATGTCATTAGCATTTTAGATCTTACAATATTATTTCTCTTTGACTACTGGGTAGTTTTACTCTCACAGCACGCTATTTAACCCAGATGCCATTTTTCTTGTTATATTTAATTAAAACTTGTGAAAAAAACATTTATAAGGGAAACAACCAAAATTACTGTTTTAAAATAGCCTGATGTATCCCTTACAGAATCGCTAGATAAACATGTCTGTGGATATAAGATATCACACATAATGCCTTCTGCACACAGTTCATTCTAGTCAAGTAGAACTTTTGTATCTGTCGTCATTTGTGTGCTAAATTTACATGAATGGGGTAACGCAAATCAAAGACAATAATGACCTGAATTTTACTTTTCCAGTGTTTGTGGTTTGGCTTGGTTTCCGTTGTTTTGAGTGTTTGTCATACTCCCATGCTAGTGGCTGGTCCATTGAAAAGATAAGAGGTTACTCCTGCAGCACATTAGGGGAGGTTTGACTTATACCCAGTTCTCTGGTTTAATCTTCAAGTTCCAATCTTCAAATGATTGCTCTCTGTGGGAGGTTGTTGAGGTTTTTTTCCCTTTAGCTTATTTTTTCTATTGTGGATGAGTTTGGTAGAATGCCGAGAAGAATGTTGAAGGCTCTTATAAACCTCCCTCTTTTTTCAAGAGGGAGATCAGCATAGAGGAAGTTTGGAGAGAATATACATTATCAGAATTCTCTTTTTGCTTAGAAATTCCAGCAGCTCCTGTCTTGGAGTTGGATTTGGCATTTAGTGAGGAGTAACTTCTTTTTACATGAAAACCCACACACACTTGATAAGTCAATGTAGACAGCTCACGCATCTTGAAATTCCAGCATATAAATGCCCTGAAAGTGTCATTTTCTCTGAATGTGGAGTGGAGTGGAATTTCTTCCTGTCATTGCAGCTCTGGGCTGCTGTGATTGTGGATGGTCTACACACCCACACTGGATGGGTTGTGTGCTTCTTCAGTTCTCTTCTTGCCCCTTGATCTGACAGTTTGCAAGACTAAGCTAACCAGTTCAGATACACAGGTGACAAGGCAGAGCTGAGACAGAGACACTGGAAAGGTGGGTGGCAAACAGAGCGAGGAACTTAGACTGTGAGTTGGACTGGGGAGCAAAATCGGGAGTTTGGCGTGGAAGTCCTGTCAGAGACATTTAAATGTCTTCGGGCAAGACCAGGAACCCGAAAGCAGTCAGTGTTCTTGGTCTCCCAAGCAGCTTGGAGAGTGATCTAGGAACTGAAAAAAAGGAGAAATAGGTCCAAAAGAAGCTTTAGTGCCAGCGGGAGAGCAGCAACTGCTCAGGCAGTGAGAGTGGGCAGCAAGGCTGAAAGAGATAACTGGAACAGACACAGATTTTAGAACACAACTGGAAACTTAGGATAGAAGAGAAGGAAAATATAATTGAGCTACCAGAAAGGACAAATGAGACTAGTTAACAAGACTACTAGATGAAGGAGAAAAAAATGTGACAGTGGGCAGCAGTGCAGAAGAGTAGAGGACGGTTGGCTGTGCAAAAGGACCAGGAGTAGGATGAGAAATAAGAGCACTTCTGGGACTAGTGAAGTGAGGAGATGTGTATTAGGAGCAACCAGGCGAAGGGCAAAGGCGGGTTGAGGAGGATGGGCACATTAAATCAAGTTTGGAGCAGGTGGGGAACAAAGCATTAAAGTCTGTTCCCATTAAAGCACACTCTTCTATAGAGCCTGGTGCTCAACCCAAGATCCCAGGACCTCTTGCTGTACTACTGTTTCAACTGATGGCCAGGTGTTTGCAGCATATGCTACCCATGACAGTTTGCTCTATTTAGACTAGATAATAATAAGGATGTGGTGGTATGATCTCCTTCAGGTGTGTTTGCACCTAATCAGAGACCTGGTTCTGATCTGGATGAGAGCTCTCACATACGCAGTTAGGAATGTTAGAGAATTTGATTCCAAGAAAATAGGGAGCAACAACACAAGGACATGCACAAAAATGTATTGCTTACAATAAACCAAAGAGTGTTGCGCAATAGGTCTAACTGTGGTGGAACAGGCTAATGTCAACCTGAAAATCATGTTGAACTTTGTCTCTTTTGACACCTTTAGTCCAGTTGAGTGGAGGACCTCACTTTTAGTCCCCAGATGCCTATGCCTGTGTCAGTAATTTTCCTACACTAGCTAAGTCTCTTAAGTCTTGACAGTGCTAAATAACTACCTATCTATCTTACAACTAAATGTTGTCAAGATTCACAAATTGCCATTCTTTTGCCTGTCTTTTTTGATTAGGTATCTGTTTCAGAGTCTACCTATTAGATTAAGCCTTGCACACACAGGGTGCCACTGCCAAAGGCACTGCCACCAGTATTTTTCCAGAATTCCAGACTCTAGAATATGCACTTAGGTGTGGGAAACTTGGCTTAAATTATTTAACCAGCTGCTGCACTGTAATGACTTTAATGAATAACATTCTTTGGCCAAAAAAGCTCAGTGGTTTCTGCTGAATTTGCTCCATTCTGACTAAAAAGTTAACCTGAAGTAGGATCAGAACTCAGCTCCCCTTGGTTTTGCACCTATTATCCATAAGTGCATGTCTCTGAATGCCCATCTCTTAAGTTTGAAACTTTTTCTGTTTCTCTAGTTCAGCAAATACATGCAGTGAGAAATAGGTTCCACTGAGGGTTTGTAAATCAGGAAGTTTGCAAATCTTGCTCTGAGATATTGTACAGGAAGCATGAGGCCGTAGAAGCCTGTAAATGGACTGGGGTCAGTCTGTGGAGTCTGAGGTGTTGGTCTATTTGGTATTAAAACAGAGCTTTGCAGTGATTCTCATTGCTTTCATCTCTTGGTTTCTAGAACCTGAACTGAGGCATGTGTTTTGAATTCCAGGAGTACTACACTCACTTTACTGTAATTGTTGCAGTAACAGCTACACTTGGGGTGGATACAATAGTGTGTAAGTCCGAGTAGTTTGAACGTTTAGGCTCTGGGGGTTCAAACTGAGCACCCAAAGGTTGGGAGGGGTCCATGCCTGAGCTCTTTGGCTGTCAAATGGAATTAACACCACTCCTGGCAGCTCCCAAGGTTGCCCTGAGCATAGTGTGTGTGAAACATCCAAATGGCATTGTGAAGAGTGCCAGAGAAAAACCTTTAAAGAGATTAATCTTCAGAAGAGTTTGTTTTATATGTAGTGCCTGAATCCAAAACCTGAAGAATGAGAAGACAAAACAGTCACAGTCAGCTCATTAAGTGAGCTCTGTCCATTCTGCCATAAGTTAGGGTTATGGATGGAGGAAAAAAAAAAAAGAGTAAATAATTGTTTAACTGGAGAATATATCATCATGCAGATGTACATAAGGTTGGGTACTCTAGCATTAATTTCCACATTTCTAAAGTTTGGAGTGTCATACTCCATGACCTTTTAATGTAGTTTTGTATGCTATTTTTTATATATGATTTTTAGAATCTGACAGATAGAAACCTTTTGCAATTATTATCCCTTTATTTCCTCAGAATGAGACCTAGTAGATTGTAGAATAAATTCCTAATGGAAATGTTGGTTGCTTCAGTGATTGTGTAAGTTAAACCTGCAGTGTACAATATACTGTAAAGGACCATTTTACGGTGATAAATCAGAGGACTGTATGATTTCATAGGGCTTTTTCTATTTGTGCTTTGTATGGTTCTGAGAAACAGAGTTATCTTGTCTTTTGTATTATCCTGCTGCTCTGCCTCAGGAAAAGACTGGACTTTGGCAGGATAAATTGTCAGTTGGACTGTGTCTCTCTCCCTTTCTCCCAGCATCACATTTGAAGTTCCTGTGTTGTGTGATCAAAACACGTATGATGTAGAGAGTCAGTCAGCTATGCTACCATCAGCGTGACTGTGTACAACACAGACAGTACTAGGGATTATGGAGATACTATCTGACCAGTAAAGAGAAAAAAAGCATCCAGTCTTTAATAAAATGGTTGTATCAATGGGAGTGGAGAAACATTTGATCAGTGTAGACAAGTTAACACTTAGTAAAAAGCTTAAGGATTAACTTTTATACTCTAGCTGATGTGGAGAAAAGAAAAAGGAAAATATCTATCTTCTGAAATCAAATGCATTTTCTTCACAGGGCACTGAACATTGCTATACTGCAAAATCTTCATTTGACTAACATTCATTGCCTTAGTCCAGAAATATTGTCTTAAAACAGGTTAGCCAGAGAGAATCAGGCTTACCAAAATTTGTCCCTGACTATTCATTTTCTTTGGAGCTAAGCAATGAAATTGAGAGCATCCATTGTATGATTGGACTTTCTCCCTTCTCCTTCCCTTCCCTTCCCTTCCCTTCCCTTCCCTTCCCTTCCCTTCCCTTCCCTTCCCTTCCCTTCCCTTCCCTTCCCTTCCCTTCCCTTCCCTTCCCTTCCCTTCCCTTCCCTTCCCTTCCCTTCCCTTCCCTTCCCTTCCCTTCCCTTCCCTTCCCTTCCCTCTCTTATTCTCTCTTTCTCCTTCTTCAGGTACCACACTGCCCTTCAGCTGCAGTCTCCCTCTAGCAGCTCTCTGGACACTTTTTTCCTCTGTAAACTCAGCACATTCAGTTTTCAGTGCAGCTGACAGTACTGCTGGCACATGAATGGCTCACAGTCCTCCTGATGTGCCTGGAGTTGCCTGAAGGAAGAAAGTGTTGCTGTCTGTACAGGGTAAGTAGCAAGGGATAAACTTGGCAAATATAATTGCTACTAGCATTGTGAAATTTTACATGATTTCTTCAATTACTTGTTCTAGAAATAATGTATTTCCAAACTGCAACAATGTGTGTAATGCCTACTCCAGTTAAGTTTGCAACACACATTCTGATGCTGTTTTCAGGTGCTTGTAGCTTTATTGAAGCATTCAAATTTCATTCTTCAACTTTATCTGAAAGTTTGCCCTACCCAGTATTTTTTTTCCCCAAAGGTAAAACCAGAACAAAATCAAATTATATAAGTTTTAACAGCATATCACTTCCAACAACTGGATGGGTTTTCATTGTCACCTCAGTTAAACATTCTGGCAAATGATAGATTTTTATGGCACAGAAAAGTATTTATTCTTCCTTTTTTAATTCTGTCAGGAATAGGTTTTTTTTGCATAATAGAATAGAAATGCTGTTCAATGTCAGCCTGAACAGTGTTGTTTCAGCCTTTCTGTGAGTTGATAGAGTTTCCCAAAAAGATGCTTACTCCAGAGCTGTCTGGAGCTTACTCTAGAGCTGGGGGTGACAAGAGTGAAAGTTCCCAGGGAGAAAGTGAAATTTGATAGCTTATATTTAATTTAATGGCCATAGACTGTTTATTCTTGTCCTATTCCCTATTAAAAAAGAAATATCCTGCATATAGTTAGGACTAGGTATGCTCTACCTAGCTAATGACAGCTAAAGAGTTTCATGATGTCTTCTGCTGATGATCATCCAGAAGGATTTGGTACTGTGGGGAAAACAGTGTTCTAGGATTTGTGCAGCAAAGTTGGAGCTTGAAATTTGATAGTTTGTATTTAATTTAATGGGCATAGACTATTTATTCTTGTCCTCTCTATTAAAGAAGAAATATCCTAGATGCAGTTAGGACTAGGTATCTACTACTTAGCTAATGATAGATCATGGGTTTAATTGCCTTAATCACATCTCCACTGCTGTGTTCTGTCCTCTTATGACAGTGTAAAGTTTGTCTACACAAAGGCGGTTTTAAGAAGTTGAAGCTAACATGCAAGAATACCTTTTGCTATTCTAGAAGGTCTCCACAGTCTTACCCAAAAGCTGATTTATGGGATTTCATTGTTCCTCATCCCAAGGCACACAGCTGTCTATCCTTTACCTCCAAAACTCTCTGCTATGTGGATGAATACATACATCTGCTCTGTTTTTTCTTCTTCAGCTTCCTAAAGCTGGAAGGGAGGAGAGGAAACAGTTTCACCTGAACAAACCAGCAGAAAATGTGTTTACAATGGGTGATACCACTCAGTTCTGCAGGTCTCAAAACACCATTTGGTAATGGTTTTGTAAAATCATGTTTTTCAAGGAATTCAGCCAAGAGTCAGCTCTCTGAGAACTCATTTTGAATTTGTCTATTGTGTGGCCTTGAACAGCTCACTTCTTGTTTTCAATCTAGAAGAAAAATATCTATAAACCCTCTACATATTTAGTTTGGTATCTCAGCTAAAAATAAGATAAACATTTTCTATCTAATAAAAAAGAAAATTATGCAGGAGAAACATGTTTCTGCAATTGTTCCAAAACTGTATTCTATTTGGCAGTCTGGTTCAGGCTTTGCTCTGAATCAAGTTATTTTGGAGGCTACCTGGTCTAACAAAACCAGAACCTGTCACTCGGTTCTTAAATGCTACATAGCTGTTTAACCGGCGCTGCCCTTGGCCAAAGGAACAAGAAGCTTCTCCCACACAACATAACATGAAACTAAGTTGAAAAATGATCTGCCACTTGTGTGAGTGGGACAAATTTATGAGAACTTTGTCATGGTCAGCAGGGAAGATTAATGGAAGCTGGGACTTGAGTCAATCAGTGTTGAAACAAACCAAACCAATTAATTAAATGGAAACATTTAGCAGAGCCTGTATCAATAAATACAGATGAATATTGATGCAGATCTTTAAGATTTGGGGGAAGGCAGGGAGAATAAAACAATGTACAGAATAGAAAATGCTTAAAGGGGAAGAATTTCACTATGTTTCTGCTGCTGATCATCCAGAAGGATTTGGCACTGAAGGGAAAACTGCACTAGGACTTGTACAGAAAAGTTGGAGCTGTATTATTTTTCTTTAATATATCTGTTCTGTATTTCTCCCATAGTTTTCAGCCGTAGTCTTCAGATATCTTTTGCTATTTTTGCTTTTGTATTGTTTATGTTATTTACTCATAATATAGAATATCCACTAATTTATTATGTTGAATTACATAATTAAGGCAAAGTCCATGATTTGGAATTAAAAATGTACAGCCCCAAAACACCATGGGATAGTTAATATGTACAGAAATTGCATTTTCCCCACATCAATTATTCAAATGGTGGCAGTTCCTTATAATTATGTATAACAGGACCATCCTTGTGACTGGGGAAGTTTCTCTAGAGTAGCTCACTTTCCAAATTTCTCCAGAGTGCCTGTTTATAAACTGAGAAGAGGAGGTTATTGATGATGCTAGGAGTCTTAGAACTGCAATTAGGCAGGTCTTAAGAGATGTTTAGGTTTAACTAATGGTGTAGATGTAGATGTATGTTTTATGAGCAGGAAAATATACAGGGCAGTGTTTGAAGGGGGTCTGACTGCAACAGTAAGTACGGTGGTGAAATACAAATAGAGAGGTGGTATACAAAGATTTTAAAATTCTAACATCAAAAAAAGTGGTGCTTAAAAACAAATTATGGAGTCTAGTGTGGTATAGGAAAGTATCCTATTCAAATTACAGAGTTTGCAGAACTTGGGATAAAATTAACTGATGATAAAAATTGTAGGGTTTTTTTTCTCTTTCAGATGACTAAAAGGAGGAATACATATTCAGACAAAGAAATTGAATAATCTGTGTCTTTCTCCCCCACTTCCTGGTCACTAATAACTGAGCATTAATAACTGAGACATATAGACACAAAAATTTTGAAAAAATATGAAGTTGTCTTAATAACTTGATTTCTGCATGGCAACCAGCTATCTTTGATGTGCAGCTTTCTTTCATAAAGGAACACTGCTGGAAGGGCTATACAGGGTTCCTAGTATAGAATCCAAATTGAATTAAAGTACCCTTCTGAGCCGGGATCTGTCCCCGAAAGATAGAAGAAACAGAACAGAATAACATCATGCAGTTAAATTCATCTTGCTGTATCTCAGCTCCAGGAAGTTGGTGGATGGTACAACCTCAGAAAGGTTCATCTCACTGCTAAGGGGAATTGTTCAGTTGAGTGACAGCAGCCGGGAAAAAAAACCAAACAAACCACCATCAGCAGCAACAACAACAACAACAAATATTGCTGCTTCTAATTCCAGACTGAACTGGAAAGGATCAAAATTGACTCTCGGCCTGATGCAGTTGCTAATAAAATCATATATTCTACAACCAACAAGATTGGGGGCAGGTTCAAATTTCATTTCTCTTTTTTTTTTTTAAGTGGCTCCTTTTTATTGCTTTATAATGACATGAACATCAAAAATGTTCAATATTTTTATAAGTTAAGTAAGAAAATAGGCTTGCTTACTGCTTTCCCCACTTTCCCAGCAGGGCAATGGAACTGCTGCATATAAATATGAACAGAGTTTTGACCAGCATTGTCAAAAGTGAGGGGAAAATATCCATAGTTTAGCAAAGATATGGGTTAAAAATTTTAAATTTGGTGTGGTGGCAATAAGAAAACTGACTGTGCCAAAAAGATTGATACAAACATAGACACTCTGTTTGTCAAACTTTCATTCCCTACTTCATCCTTAGGACTCTTGAATTAACTTACTATAGCCCCACAGCACCACAAAAATGGGACGTGCTGATGCATTTTGGTTTAGATACTTTATAGTTTTCAGGCTTGGTAAGTTTTATCAAAGCAACCATTTTGATAAGGCATGTATATGTACATCATCCTGTTGTGAAAAGTCACAGTGCAAAAATGTGCTAGTATCAAGTTCTTTATACCATTCTTTCTGTTCTTCACAGAGCTAATATGACATTATATTGGCATGAACAGTTGTATAACTGCATCTTCACTAGGGAAATTCTGAGATTTCAAATTTTCTGGCATGTTTAAAATGGGCAAAATATTCTTTAAATGGACAAGGTAGTAAAAAATATCTCTCTTCTCCACTACATTGGGATGGGGTTTTTTTGGTTTTTAACCTGTGTGAGTAGCCATCTGTGTGAATGGTCACCCTGAAATGAGAAAAAGTATAAAAAGATTACTGATGTAACCTCTGAAACTATGAAATGATACAGGAGAAGTCCCTTCCCAGCCACCTCTCAGTCCTGCATCTTCCTTGCTTTCTCATACTTACCATCAGAGAAGAACCTCTTTAAACTAAAAGGCTCTAATAATCTCTTGAGAATTTTCCAATGAATTGAATCCATATGTAAGAATAGGAAGACTTTATAAGTAATATTTTATGCTTTATAACAGATAAAACTGGATGGGAGTCTCAATTGTTTTTGTGAATTTACCCCGCCCCCCCACCAAAGCTTTTTATATCTATACAAAGGAACCCTCAGAAAGTGAAAATGAACTAGTGAGAGTATGATTGTAAAATACTGTAGTTTTTCTTTACTAATTCCCCATTGTAGATTAACATAAACTGCATAATTCTCAGTGCATTATTAGAGTGTCTAGATGATGAAGGGTGGCTTATACCAAGTAAGACTTGTAGGTGTTATCCATTTCTTTGCACTGCTGAATTGTTTGCTTTAAAGAAAATCCCATGTTATCCCCACCCAAGAGCATAGAACTAGTGAGGCTGTTTTTCTGTTAGAGCTGAAAAGAACTTCTGCCCTGGGTGCTGTTGGGAATAATGGAGCTTTGGCTGCTCACCATGGTGTGTCTCCATTTGAGACGCTGGGCTGGGATTTTCATTGAGTCTATTATTAGAACTTCTGTCTTCCCTACGTCTCAAACAAAAGCTAAACTGAACCAGTGGGAACATGGTTCCCACTCGCAGACACATTAGTAGTCAAGAACTTTTAATTTCAGAGCAGTGGTAAGTATGCTACTCACCACCTAAAATGTATTTTTAAACGTTTTGTGTTTGCTCACAGACGACTGGGCTGTCAAAGTAAGGTTCTTACTAGTTAAGCTTCGTAACAGCTCAGGCAGACAGTTTTGTCCAATCAGGATGTGAGAGAAGTTTCTTCAAAGAACTCAAAAAGTAAGCCCAGTGTCCTGATCCCCAGTCCCATGTCCTGCAGAGGAGAGGAACACCAGCGGCTTCCTACAGCAGGTGACACTAAATGATGCTTTTGTTGATTACCATATTAAATGGTATAGTGTTTTACACTCCTATTCAGAAACACTTTGCTAGAGCGTTCAGCACAATTAGTTAAAAACATACTACTTTATCTTTAGCAGAACATAGCTGATTAATTTTCTAGGTTAGAAGACACAGGTGTGCGAGGATAAAAGCCTTGTTTGTTTGAATAAACAGAAATTGTCTCATAGCTTTGCAAATTATTTCCTTTAAAGCAATCAAGGTAAATGAAGACAGAAATACCTGCTCAATATTTATTCATTGAAAAGCAGAGAGGTTTCTGTTATGTTTTGTTTTTGAAACAATGTTAAAAGCTGTCCTAGTGTAACTCTATCAAGCCTAATGAATTGTCACTGGAGATGAATTTGGTCCTGCTATCTCTGTTTTCACCTGCCAGGAAAAAATGTTTTTCATCTGACTTTACATATTAATCACTCACAGGCAAGGAGACAAGTCCTGGAACAACTCTATCTTCTTTATATGGACTTTCTAATTCAGTTTGTTTTCTAATGAGGTGAGAAGGAAGTCAAGATCACTCCATTTTTTTAACAGCTTTGAGTCAGTTCCACAGATTTGATCATGTTTACCCCCAAACAAGAATTTCTTGCTGGATTAATCATTGTCTGAGAAAAGGCATAACTTTAAAAGTATATTTGAAGAATGGAAAAAGTAAAAACACTTTGGTCATTTTATTACCTGACTTGTGTACAAAAT
This sequence comes from Strix uralensis, assembly GCF_047716275.1. Taxonomy (NCBI): domain Eukaryota; kingdom Metazoa; phylum Chordata; class Aves; order Strigiformes; family Strigidae; genus Strix; species Strix uralensis. Next base: position 44,438,150 of record NC_133976.1, read on the forward strand.
GTTCCTTTGGAAGAAGTCAGGGTAACTTTCAAACATCTTGAATACTCTAACCTTCAGATTGGTGGGAAATGTGCTACATTGATGTTCTGCCTCGACAGGCAAAGTATCTTTGCCAGCACTGGAAGAGTGGCCCCATGGTGTCTGGGTAAAAGGCCGGGATCTCTGGACTGCCAGAAGCCGTAGAGGGGCCATGGAGGCAAGGCTGTGCCCTCCTGCAGCCTCCCCTCAGACCGTACCTCCCCACAACAAACCTTCTTACAGGCCTGATGTGCTCTGGCTGCCTGCACCTAGGTTAGAGGCAAATATGTCATATTTAAAAAGCAGTTGTCTTCCATCTACACCTACCCACTGCCTCAGATTTTCTTTGGAAAACATGTAACTTTCACAGTCTTGTGGCTTCCAAATTCAATGTCGATAGCATGCAGCTCCTGGAGAGCTCTAATTTAAAACTAATTCTGCCAGGCAGCTATCTTGGAAATTGGGTTAAAGAGATCTTTCTTAATTAGTAGAACATTTCTCATTAAAGAAAAATTGTCTCTATCAGATGCATTGACTTGCAGATCTGGTTGAAATTATTTGTTGTCTTGGTTTGTTCCAAAAACATCATGTTATATAATGTAGGTTTTAAGATACTGCAATTTCAAGAGTGATGTATTTTAGTGACTGATTTATCTTTAAAAAGAAAGGTTGGTTTCTCTTCCCTTACCGCAATGGAGTAATTGGTGGGCTAGCATGAATGAGTCATGAGCTGCATACATCAGGGCCACTTGAGTCAAGTTAAAGTCCTTCAAACCTCAGTTTGTAATTAAAAATGAGAGTACAGGCATGGTCCTTAAATCCTGATTAGAAGTCACTTAAAATAATTACAGAAGCAATGAATGCAATTTGAATTATTCTCACCCTGCTAGGCAGCAGCTAATCCTAGTTGGTGAGCAGAAATATCCATAAAATATTCTTGAAAGTGATAATGTAAAATTTCAGATTGTGTGTTTTAAAAAAATCATTACTCAGACATACAAAAGTAGCCCAGCATATACAGATACAAATCTCAGCAGTATGTTAACAGCCATACAGTGTATACCATTATGTATTTTTTCCTTTATTATAATATACAGAATTTCTAATACTACATTGTGTTTAATATTTATATATATTACTTTGATAAATCAGCTATATTTTGGCATAACTGCTCTGACTATCATTCATTCTATCATTCATGAAGTTCACTTGCAAAATACCCATGTGATTTCATTGTGTACGTTTATTTGGACCCTCATCTCCTTAGATTTTAACCTGCATTTTTCCTCATATATGTAATTATTTCCTCATTTCTTCTGCTTTGTTTTCTGGTTTTGTGAGACTCTGATTGAGAATCACAGATGTCTTGGAATGAGGTAAGAAATATCTGCTTGTGCTCACTGTAAAGTTTGGGGATTGTGTTTCTAAAGCCCCCTTGCATTCCCCCCAAATCTTCTGAATGGTAATACATACATTATGGAATACAGTTGTCATCTCAAGGCAGCCTTTCATAAAGTATTGACCATTAGTGCCCTATCTGTTCTACCGCATCATTCACATGATTCATCAAGAGCTGGGAAGGAACAGTTTGCTTTTTCTTGCTAGTACACAATCTTCCTTAATGTATTCTGAGATTTAAATTCAATGCCTACAATTGCAAGGATTTTAGACAATGCAATGCCTTTAAAAGCTTTTGTACTGTCAGTGTCTTCAAGAGCTACAGTTTAAGCCATACATATCTTACATCTTCGTATTAAGATTTTTTGTTTATTCCCACCCCCTCTTGCTTAGAATTCACTTTGCCTTGGGAATAGATTTGCAGCTTTGTCCTGTTCCTGTCATTGTGTAGGTGGGCAGAGCAGTACTGCAACTGTATTTTGCTTTCATAGTAAACCAGTTTTCACTCTTCTCCAAGTCTGTGAGCTATTCACAATTGTCAAATGAAAAAAAAAAATTAAGTAACCCTTTCTTTCTCTTCCTGTCAACAGAAATGAGAGCAGCAACTTGTATTTATGTTCCTACTGATATTTTTTTTTTTTTTACTATATTTAGGTAGGGCAGGATGAGAGGAGTGCTTTTTATGGAAAGATCTAAAGAGTTACATCCATCTCTAGTGCAAGCTCATGCTCCTTTCCAGGAGGACTATGTCCATCCAGTAGGTCCACATGCATCCCCTTTGTTCCAGCTGTTGCCTGTTGTGGTTTGTGCTGACCTGTTTTGATTCATGTTGCAGCAGACTGGGAAGGCATGGGAAGGATTGCATGTATATGTTCCAAGTTCTTTAAACATATGGAAGGATTTTAAAATATGTGGATTTTGATGACCCAAGAAGCAAACTGACCCTGAGAAATCTGCTGTCTAAGGATGTCAGAGCACAGTTTTATAGTGTCCTGAGGATGATTGTGAAAGGCTGTGGCCATGAGGCTTGTGGCACTCCTTACATTGTGTGAGAAGGAAGGCTTTCGGATCAGTTGACTTACCTCTGTCTAGCTGTAGGTCAGTCCAGTGAAGGAGCACACAAGAAGAAAATGTTAATACTTTACTTTTGCCTTGTTAAAGGTTAGATAGGTTTATGACCATTTTTATAATGAAATCAAAGTGAAAGGGACCAAAAAATATCCCATTTCAAGACATTTTACTCAGAACTTCTAGCCATGCACATGCTAATTCATATTCACATCTCTGATTGGTCTCAATAGAGAAAAATATACTGCAAATTTCCTTGACTGAATCAGATAAGGTTATTTTTTAAGTGTACTAAGTAGAAATATGTGTGTTTAGTGGTAGACAATGCTGGCTTTATGTTTATGGATCTTTACATCACTTAAATACTTTTCCTGTCCTTGAAAATATATGTGCTCAAAAGTTCTTTGCACAATATGTCATAAAAGGCAGCAGTCAAACAGGAGAGGCATGCGGGTGCTGAAGGTCTTTTAAAAAGAGTTCTAGTTAATCTCTAACTCTTTTTCTTTTCTTTCGAAATTACTTTGAAAAAATAGTGATGTGGGAGGATAAGCTACTTTAATCAATTTATGACTTTCTTTTAGAAATAAGGTAGATATTCCTCTAGTATTCTGTGAATGTATCAGAATATTTTGACCATTTGCTCTGCTTGCTATCTTAGGTTGAAAATCTTAGAATAAAATGTCTATTTTCCTTTACTGTCTGAGGCTGTCTACTTCTAGGAAATCCATGCTGAGTTCCATAAGGGCTGTTTCATAACAAACTTATAATTACTTAGTCAATGAATTTCTGATGCATAATATAATTGAAAATATGTTCATTCTTGATTTGTTACAGAAACAAGCTTTGTATGAGTTAGTTAAAGGCTGATAATAAACACATACAAAAATGTACTATATTCAGATGAAATATTGAAATTGAATTATGAGTTTGATTTTTTTTATTTCCTTAACTTAATGGGTATAGTAAGGACTAAGGGCATCCATCACAGATCACAGCACCTCAATTTAATAGGCATATGACATAAAATCAGCTTTGGAAAACTGTCATTCTCACATTGCATCTTTGCCAAAATATTGCTATTGAATTTTAGAAACATTAATTTAGAGTTTTAAATAGAGAATGACAGGAATGTATCAAACAAATGCTGGGATTTTTGATGATGATATTTTTATACAAGATCTATTACAGCTGAGAATCATAGATTTTCAAACACTACTTTTCTTGAGGAGTCAGCTTTTAAAGTAAAACCCATGGTGCTGGCCAGACTAAGCAACTCCCAGCAGAGCAATAACGAGATGCAGGGGAAAAAAAATCCCCACTCCACTCTGTATCCAGCTGCTCCCTCTGACCTCTCATAGCAGCTCACCTAGAATGCTCCTGGCTGATCCACCTCTCTAAATACTTCTTTCCAAGCCTTTCCACAAATACATCATTTTCTGGAAAAGGCTTCAGTCTTACTGCCTCTACTGTAGCATCCTAACACCATGTCACACCTTTCATGCCCCCCAAATTGGACATGATATTTACTGGGTGGCCTCAGTTGTTCCTGCTATCCAGGAGTTCCTGCCATCCACCAGAGTGTGACCAGCACATCCCCCCACAAAATGTGCTCAATGTCTGTTCAAAACTTCACCTCTAGTCTGGGAACATGGATCAGTGGGACATGTGGTACAGGATATACCTAAACTCTTCTAGTATCTACTGCCATCAGGGAATTTATTCTTTCTGACAGAAACTGTTGCCACTTTACCTTGTACTTTACCTGCAGTTCTGGAGCTTTTCCCATGGCCATGGGAGGGTAGAGCTGCCAAGCTGAGCTCTTCATGTGTGACCTGACCAACAGCTGGGGCCACCTCAGCAGCCACAACTGGTCTCTTCTGCAGATCCTTCTTTCGGACCAGGTGCAAGACTGGCCTGCTCATGCCAGGCCAAAGCAGCACTCAATGTGGCAAACAAGGAGAACTCCAGCACAAGGTTCCAGCCTTGCTGTCCCCTCTGGTCTGTCTGACCTCTGGCTTGGTGCTGCTCACTGGGTCCCACTCTGTCCTGTCATCCTTTTTCCACCCTGCTGCCTGCAAAGAACCTTGCACAAATCTTGTGGGTTTTTGGCTTGAGGTCTGTGTAGGTACATTTCTAGGAGTCTTTCTCCCTCCATTCTTGAGTTCTGAGACCCTAATCCATGCCCATGTCATTTCATTACTGACTTATTTAAAAATATGGTTTGTGCTTGTTGGCAGAAATATAAGTTTTCATCCATGGCAATGGGGCAACGTATTTTGTGTGTTGTGTATAACCAGCACAGATCATAAGATATGAACAGAAGTGCTTCACCATTAAAGATCTTTCAGCAGTGCAGTCCCCCATGACATTACATGCTCTAATCCTATTCGCTATGCACAAAGTTAACATTTAAAATATGCTCAGGTGTTAACTTTGGAAATTAATGGAAATAAAAGATGTTAACTATGGAAATTAATGAAATGTCAGTTTGAGAGCTGAAAACATATTGTTAGACTATCTTTTAATATGAACAGGTGAAGATGAAGTACATTCTATGTAGTGGAATAAATAGAAAAGTCTGCAGCAGTTCTTGCTAAGCATACTTGCAAATAATTGCATTTTAGTTGTAGAGGTACAGTATTTAAGCCAACTGAAAATTAATACTGTGTTTAGCAAGATGCATGGGAAAATGGATATACTGCTTCACCTTGGAGATGCATTCTTATTTCCATATGAGCCAAAATTATGAGGAATTACTGCCAGAGATTTCAGCACCTTCTGTTAGGTACAGCCTGACGATAAAGTGTGATAATGGAAATCAAACAGTATGAGGAGAAAGGAGCTGTAATCTTCATGCCCATTAACAGCTCTAAAATCAGTGACATTAACTCTAATAGCATTTGTCCAGGACAGAGTTTAAGCCATTGGCAGGTGGATGGGCAGAAGGGGAGTTAAATCACATTTTCTTTGGAAAATTCTATGTGATCCTGGGCTTTGTCTTTCATGCCTACTCTCCACTAAAAAGAAATCTCAGCCTTTGGCAGAAAACTAAAGGTCTCAGAGTTAATTAACTTTGTCAAGTCTTATGCAGCCACGACACCTTTGCAGTAGCTCCAGTAAAAAAAAAAAAGGCTGGTGTTAGCTCACCAAGAAATGGAGAATTGATGCTGGAGCAATATCTTATAAATGTTCTCCATATGCTTTGGTGTGTCTTGTACCTTCTAACACACCAAAGACAATCAACCACAGGACATTGACCTGTAGGAAGGCAGACCATGGTCTCGGTGGTTGCTGAACTAGTTTTTTGGTTCACAGGGGATGTTACTCAAAAATTTAATCCTAACCTGTCAATAGAAAAGTTGCATTTTCAGTATATCATGTAAAATGGCTGACTGATGATTTTCTTTTTATTTTAAATTAACATTATATTCATAAGTGCCTTTGGATGAACAATATGCACAACACTTTTGTCCCTTCCTAACAAAAGAAAGCAAGTTGCCACCTACGTCTTTTCTATCTGAAGCTGTAACGCTGGTTATATGGTCATAATTTGTCTCAGATACTGATATGTCCACAAAATTCAACATCAGGAGTGGCAGGGAAGGAAATAAGAAAGAATGTGAGCAAAATTGTTGCTAAGTAGGGTGGCTCTTTAACAGTCTCCAAAAGCTGGTAGATGAACTTTAAAGGTTGTGTACGCTTCAGCAGGCAGAAGCTATGCTTCACCAAACCTGAGCCTAAGTGACAATAATGTTAAATGCATATTGCCCACTTCTGTAAAAGAGCAGTGGAAAAAAAAACCCTCAAAATCACGCTTGCCTAAGGATTTAGGAAAAAAGGTGACTTGTGGGTGGATGAGATTTAAGCTTCATATAAATAAGCTAAGTGTTCTGAGGCAACTTGAATCTCTTTAAGAACAGAACTGACACAGAGGAATCAATGATTATAGCAAAGCTTATAGACACTCTTCTGGAATAAGTAACAAGAAAAGATCCTTTTCAACTTGGCAATTGAACATTATGTGCAGTCTTAAAGACAACAAAGGAACAGCAATGCTGTATTTCATTGAAAAGGTATTGTGGCCTTGTCATATATGTTTATTTTTAGGGAATTTCTGCCTGAGTGCTCAGGTATTTTAATGTCAATTATTTGAGTGTAATTTTCTCTTTTATATCTGACAGAAATTGCTTCACAATGATACTTAAATATATTTACTTAAGGAAATAATATAGGTAAAAATAGAATGATGTTCAAGATACATTATATATTACACAGATTTTAGTAAGAATGCATTTAATAGCATATGAACCTTATTTGCTATAAAGTATAAGAAAATCTTCAGATACAACATGCAAGATTCTTGACAATATCAAGCAATCATGGTTGTAAGTGAAGTTACTTTCCTTCTCAGCATTCTTTTCAAGAAGCACTTTTCAAGAGGTGTTGCTTTGATATTTATTTAAATAGTTAGAAAACAAAGCCTCAGGTTGTGAAAACATATGGATGTCAGTAGCTTATGCTTTAAATTGACAACCAATGCATCTTGTCAACAAGCCTCAGATGGTTGATAGTTAGCTGGCCACATTAAAGATTTAAACATTCGGGGTTAGTGTTTGCCCTTTTCAAGGGAACATAGTTTGCTACATCTTGCTCTCCTGCAGACTCTCAGTGCATCCTTTCTCCTGACAAATGGAGCTAACATTGTACTAAGGTTTCATCACTGCTGTCCATCACTTTGCTTTCTCAGAAACAATAACAATTTACTTGGTGACTAGAAAATGGTCATCTTTGTCAAAAGGAAGATATGACCATCAAAACAATATCAGTGGCTAGAGAAGTATATGCTACCTTTGGCCATGAGAATTCGTGGACCTTCTTTCCTTGCATGTTTTTTGGTAAGTTTAGTAAAATTCAGATCTTCTTGTTCGTCATGTGGGGCCACAAGACTATTCCTATAGTGTTTAGCTGACTACCCTTTATTAGAAATTCACTTACAGTTTCTGTTAATTAGCATCTTTCTTTCAAGTCTACACTGCTGGAAACCCTAAGGCATAGGCCTAAGGCAAAATAATTGTGTTAGTATGGCTGAAAGTGAGCATCTCCCAAGCAAAGATAGTTTCCTTTCCTTTCCTTTTTGTCATTTTTAAATTTTGTTCTTTTGCCCAATGTAATACCAAATACATAAACTGAGGCACATAACTATTCAGGGGAAAAAAAACCCCTCTTTTATATGATTTATTCTATTCTTGTATTTTATTTCTTCCTTTAAATCTTCCTTAAGAAGCTTTCAAAAATCCATTTAGCTTGACTCTATTTGAAATATAAATAGCAAGCAGATCACTGTCCCAAATATCATGTGTGCAGCTCTCCTTAGCACTTAAACAGCATCTGGTAAGTGTCTGGCACACGCACAGAGGAACGAGAGTCTCTGCAGACTAAGCTGATTTAAACACACGTCATGAGACTGACATGTCAGTAATTGCCAGTTTACATACTGAAGCTTCTGACTGACCTAAGAGTTTTTAACTGGTAATGAAGGAGAAAACATCATGATAAATTGCCATGGAGTAAGTTTTACTGTAGATCATGAATATTTTTACCATGTTGCAATTTAACTCCTTAGTGCAGTAACACGTTCATCTAGCTGCACCCAAAGATCAGTATTTCCCTGGAGGGAGAGGTCTGCATCACTGTTAAAGTAGCCACGATATCTACTAGACCTTTTATGTAAAGATTTTAAGAAGAAGAAAATGGACCAATTTAATTTCTGTGGTTTTAGCACACTTCACCCTTGTTTCTGTACTATGACATGTCTTAACTTACATAAAATACTATCTGAAGGATAACCTGTGGACTCTTATTTCACTTATGCCTCTGCATGGTTCAAGATGAGGTCACCACCTGCCTTGGAGGTATAAATCCTGGCCTAAAAACATGCAGGCTCAACCTGTTTGTGTCAGCATCTTGTTTAGCTATGCAGATATATGAAAAGCTTATATGTAGGACTAATAGGATTCAGGAGGTATCTTTATCAAAAATCAGTGGCTACAAATATCACTGTCAAATTTTACTACCAGGTACAATTTCCACCAAATTTATATTTTAGCAAGAGATATAAATTTACAAAATTCTATAGCAATGTTTTCTAACAATGCTTTAGACTGCTTTATTTAATGATTAAATTATAATTCATGGTCTATACAATAAAATCACATTCAGAAAAAGTTTTACATTGTTTTATATCTTTGAGTAGGACTGTATATTTTTGTATTATGCTTCTAAGAAAAACCACCTGTCTTTAAGTACAATTTTTGAACTTGTAAAGATACCAGCATTAGTATGGCTGATTCTTGACTCAATGATTAAACTTTAGAATAAAGAAGGAAAATATATAAGAAGAAGGAAACTAAAGAGCATGTTGTTTGTGAATCTCCTCATCCCTGTTGCACACCACAGCATTGGTTTTGTGACAAGCATTGTTCTTCCTTTCCCTTGTAATATTCACATTCAACTGCCTGAAACACTTTGCAGGAGTCAAGTTTGAGTTTTGTCCTCAGCTGTCCAGAATAAACACAAAGAAGACCCAGCACTTCAGGCAGGGTCAGACGGGACCTGTAGGCACAACGTTCAGAAACTGGCAGTTATTCACTTTTGCAATAGCTTAGTCCAGTTAGCTCTTCATTTTTCAGTATAGTAGATACATTTACTTTCAATTTTCTGATGGTCACACTTGAGTAGCTTGCATGAAGATTTATTTTGTTGGTGAAAAAATGTGACTTTTTTCCAAAATAGATGCAGTGGTAAAATGAAAGCAGATTTCTTCATTTTCTTTCTTTGTGTCAAATTTTGTCCTCAGAATTCTGAAGCTGCTTTTTATGTAGGATTTTATATCTCTTGCAAGATGTTATCTTTAAGTGTGCCTTATCATTCCAGTGACTATATGTTTAGCAAGAGGCATAAAGAAGACATACTGCATCAACACCTCTGAATTTTAGAAGTATAGTCTATGCTACAGCTCACATGGGAAAATGAAGAGAGTGTACTATCTGGTAGAAGCTATTTCAATTATGGAACTTGATTAACAGTGTTCTTTTTTTTCCTGATCATGATCCACTGCATCATGAAAATAGTTTTTTATCAGTATTAATGTTTGTTACAAGCAGGTAAAGCAAGAAAATATATAAATAAAGGGACATAAAGTAGGATTAACTGGAATCACTCCTCAAGGATTATCACAGAGCCTTATATCTCACACTTATATCATCATATGTGGAAACAGCTTCTATTTTATGAGATTTTTTAATTCCCAACCTTTGCTCTCCCTCATTTCTACAGACATATTTTTGTTGTTGTTAGTAGGAATGCTTAACCACTCTGCATTTAGCTGTACAAGGCATTTCAACTTCATACACTTTTTTAAACACAATTTAAATATTAACATCAACACAGCTGTTCTTTTTTTTACATTTGAGTAATATTTTCCATTTTCTTGCCCATCTATATAAACCAGTAAACCTCTTTTAACATGACACAGTCATTTTTTGCTTATTGCACTGAAGTCTGTTAAAAGGGTTTTTTGATAGCAAGATGTCCTGCATATTCAAGACCAGAAATTCAAGAAGATAATCTGAAAGAAGTGTAAGTATCAAATATTTGTCAATGCATATATCATATTTGCTGGCAGAATTTTTGGCCAAGATGAATGATTTTTCCATTGTTTTATTGGTCTCTAAGTAGGAGAAAACCAAACCCGTTTATATTTGTGTGCTTGTGACATTTAAAACCAGTTGTGATTCTTAAGGAAGTGAGATACAGTTGAGAACTGAGCTGGTGGAGCAGAGTCTAGCAAGGCAACCATCAGCTCAGCATAGTAGAGAACTCTCAAACTGCATAGATGAGGTAAATCTTAGTTGTCCTGGTTTCGACCAGGATGGAGTTAATTTTCATTGGAGTATTTCATACCGTGTGATGTCATGCCCAGGGATTTAGGTAGTCGGGCTCTCTCTCTCTCTCTCTCTGTCTTTCACCTGGGGCCTTGCACCTTGCATGCAAGCCGTCTGCTCGTCGGGCCGTGTTGTTGCCGGGGGGGGGGGGGGGGGGGGGGTGGGGCAGGCAGTCGCCGTGCTCGGTAAGCCACTGCTGCATTTTACCCATTTTCTTTTCGGACTCACTATTGTTACTGTTGTTCTCTTCCTTTATTTAGTAAATTCTTTCTTTTTATTCAACCCATGAATTCTCTTCTTTTTGTCCCTCCTCTATTTTACCAGAGTGGGGAAGGGGAGGTGAACGGCCACATGGCATCTGGCTGCCGGCTGAGTTCAAACCTCCACAGTTTTTGACACCCAACATGGGGCCTGGAGGCTTTTCTTTTTGTTTGAGATAACAACAAAACAGGTAAAATGTGGATTGCTTGGCTCCTTAAGATCTTATCACCTCATTTGCAATACATGTTTCCATGCTCATGCTCACCTTACATGAGAGCTGGGTTAAGGTTTTGTTTCTGTTGTACTATGTGATGCTCATCTATGATAGCGTGCAGTCATTGGTCATGGGGCTATTTATAATTCTGTTTGAGAAATTTGAGGGTTCAAATATCTTTGGAATGTTGACATAAACATGGTTGCCATGCTGTTAGGAGCTAGTGTGTTCCTGAATGTGGTTCCAGTTTTGTTTATGGTTAGGCTAATGTTTAAGATTAACTAAGTAACAGAAACTGTAGCCACTACAAGCCCGAGGACGGGCACTGCAGCTGAACCAGAGAGCCAACCCATGACAGTGTCAGTTGCTCCCATTCAGAAGAAGAAGCACACAAGAAAATCCCTTCGCAGTGTACAGGGTGATGATGAACCAGGCCCATCACGAGAACAGGAGGAGGCAGACCCAGTTATAGTCACCCAATCCTTGTCTTTGAGTGAGTTGCGAGACATAAGAAAAGATTACAGCCACCACCCAGGTGAGCAACTCATTACCTCGCTGATTCGATGCTGGGATAGTGGGGCCAATAGCATGGAACTAGAGGGCAGGGAGGCGAGGCAGCTGGGATCCCTGTCTAGGGAAGGGAGCATTGACAAAGCCATTGGAAAGGAGACACAAAATCTTAGTCTCTGGAAGCGACTTCTGTCAAGTGTGAGGGAGAGGTATCCCTTCAAGGATGACTTTGCATGTCGACCAAGTAAGCGGACCACTATGGAAAGAGGTATTCAATACTTGAGGGAGCTAGCTGTGCGGGAGGCAGTTTACTATGACCCAGATAATGCACAGCTACCCACAGATCCAGATGAAGTCCTGATGCACCTGGCCCATGTGGAGGACTTTTGTACGGAGCTCACCCTCATCATATGCCAATGCATTAGCACTAATAGACTGGACAGACAAAGAGGGACCACAGTGAATGAACAGGCTTGCCAACTACGACAATATGAAGAAAGTGTCTCTTCCCCCATCATCGCAGCTGTGAACAAATTATCTCAAGATTTCCAGCAATTTAAAGAGAACGTGTCCTACTCCCCACCTGCACGGACCAGAATCTTGGCTATTAGGAGCAGTCATTTCTCTACTCGAGAGAACCGGTGCACGCCACAGGGGAAGCTGTGGCATTGCCTGCATGACTAGGGAGAAGACATGAAGAAATGGGATGGAAAACCTACTTACCTCCTAGAAAAGCAGGTATGTGAGCTGGAAGGAAGAATAAGTACAGAACGTGGTCCTTTTAGGAGAAATGCTGCTCTGGTTTCCAGTAATCAAGTGCCCAAATGGAGCAGAAAGGTTGACTTTGCTCATGATCCTATGAGAAGAACTTCTGACTTGTATTCACAAGAAGTGAGTGATCAAGATGAGGCTGAAACCCATGCACACCACACTAACCCATTTGCCGTTAGCGGGTATTATGACCAACATTAGAGGGGCCCTGCCTCCAGCCAGGCAGGGGACAGGGACAACCGAGTTTACTGGACTGTGTGGATTCGATGGCCTGGCACATCTGACCCCCGCAGTATAAGGCTCTAGTGGACACTGGTGCGCAATGCACCCTAATGCCATCAAATTTTCAAGGGGCAGAACCCATTTGTATTTCAGGAGTGACAGGGGGGTCTCAACAGCTGACTATATTGGAGGCTGAGGTGAGCCTAAGTGGAAAAGAGTGGGAAAAACACCCCATTGTGACTGGCTCAGACACTCCATGTATTCGTGGCATAGATTATCTCAGAAGAGGGTATTTTAGGGACCCAAAAGGGTATCAGTGGGCTTTTGGTATAGCTGCCTTGGAAACAGAAGGAATTAAACAGCTGTCTGTGTTGCCTGGTCTATCAGAGGATCCTTCTGTTGTGGGATTGCTGAGGGTTGAAGAACAACGGGTGCCAACTGCCACTACAACCGTGCACCGACGGCAATACTGCACCAATGGAGACTCTGTAATCCCTATCCATAAACTGATTCATCAGCTAGAGAGCCAAGGAGTCATCAGCAAGACGCGCTCCCCTTTTAACAGCCCCATATGGCCACTGCAAAAGTCTAATGGAGAGTGGAGATTGACAGTGGACTATCGTGGCCTGAATGAAGTCACACCACTGCTGAGTGCTGCTGTGCCAGACATGTTGGAACTGCAATATGAACTAGAGTCAAAGGTGGCCAAGTGGGATGCCATGACTGATATTGCCAAAGCATTTTTCTCCATCCCTCTGGCAGCAGAATGCAGGCCACAGTTTGCTTTCACCTGGAGGGGTGTCCAATACACCTGGAATCGACAGCCCCAGGGGTGGAAACACAGCCCCACCATTTCCCATGGAATGATCCATGCTGCACTGGAACAAGGTGAAGCCCCAGAACATTTACAGTACATTGATGACATCATTGTATGGGGTGATACAGCAGAAGAAGTTTTTGAGAAAGGGGAGAAAATAATCCAAATCCTTCTGAGAGCCAGTTTTTCCATAAAGCATAGTAAAGTCAAGGGACCTGCACAAGAGATCCAGTTTTTAGGAGTAAAATGTCAAGATGGACGTCGTCAGATTCCAATGGAGGTGATTAATAAAATAACAGCTATGTCCCCACCGACTAACAGAAAGGAAACACAAGCTTTCTTGGGTGTTATGGGTTTCTGGAGACTGCACATTCCAAATTACAGTCAGATTGTTAGCCCTCTCTATCAAGTGACTCTGAAAAAGAATGATTTTGTATGGGGCCCGTAGCAGCAACAGGCTTTTAAGCAAATTAAGCAGGAAATAGTTCATGCAGTAGCCCTAGGGCCAGTTCGGACAGGGCAAGATGTTAAAAATGTGCTCTACTCTGCAGCCGGGAAGAATGGCCCTACCTGGAGTCTCTGGCAGAGAGCACCAGGGGAGACTTGGGGTCGACCCCTGGGGTTTTGGAGTCAGGTATACAGAGGATCAGAAGACCGTTATACTCCAACCGAAAAGGAGATATTGGCAGCATATGAAGGGGTCTGAGCTGCTTCAGAGGTGATTGGGACTGAAGCACAGCTCCTCCTGGCACCCTGACTGCCAGTGCTGGGCTGGATGTTCAAAGGGAGTGTCCCCTCTACACACCATGCAACTGATGCCACGTGGAGTAAATGGGTCGCATTAATCACACAACGGGCTTGAATAGGGAGCCCCAGCTGTCTGGGAATATTGGAAGTGGTCACAAATTGGCCAGAAGGCAAAGATTTTGGAATGGCACCAGAGGAAGAGGTAACACATTCTCAGGAGTCCCCACCATATAATAAACTACTGGATAATGAGAAGCGATATGCCCTGTTTACCAACAGATCCTGTCGCACTGTGGGAAAACATTGAAGGTGGAAGGCAGCTGTGTGGAGCCCCACACGATGGGTTACTGAAGCTGCTGAAGGAGAAGGTGAATCGCGTCAGTTCACAGAGGTGAAAGCCTTCCAGCTGGCCTTAGATATCACTGAGTGAGAAAAGTGGCCAGTGCTCTACCTCTGTACTGACTCATGGATGGTGGCAAACACACTGTGGGGGTGGTTACAGCAGTGGAAACAGAGAAACTGGCAGCACAGAGGCAAAGCCATCTGGGCTGCTGAACTATGGCAAGATATTGCTGCTCAGGTAGAGAATCTGGTTGTGAAAGTACAGCATGTAGACGCTCACGTACCCAAGAGCCGGGCCACTGAAGAACATCAGAACAACCAACAGGCAGATCAGGCTGCCAAGATCAAGGTGTCTCAAGTAGATCTGGACTGGCAACATAAGGGTGAACAATTCATGGCTCGCTGGGCCCATGACTCCTCAGGGCATCAGGGAAGAGATGCAACATATAGATGGGCTCGTGACCGAGGGGTGGACTTAACCATGGATGTTATTGCACAGGTAATCCATGAATGTGAGACATGTGCTGCGATCAAGCAAGCTGAATGGTTAAAGCCCATTTGGTATGGAGGATGCTGGTCAAAATATAAATATGGGGAGGTCTGGCAGATTGATTATATCACGCTCCCAGAAACTCAGCAAGGCAAACACTATGTGCTTACAATGGTGGAAGCAGCCACTGGTTGGTTGGAAACTTATGCCATGTCCCATGCCACTGCCCGGAACACCATTTTAGGCCTTGGGGAGAAAGTCTTATGGCGGCATGGTACGCCAGAAAGAATTGAGTCAGATAATGGGACACATTTCCAAAACAACCTCATAGACGCTTGGGCCAAAGAACATGTCATTGAGTGGATATATCACATTCCCTACCATGCACCAGCCTCTGGAAAAATTGAGTGATACAATGGATTGCTGAAAACTACACTGAGAGCAATGGGAGGTGGAACTTTCAAACACTGAGGCGTGCATTTAGCAAAAGCCACCTGGTTAGTCAATACCAGAGGATTTGCCAAGCAAGCTGGTCCTGCTCAATCAAACCTCCTACATACCGTGGATGGGGATAAAGCTCCCATAGTGTGCATTAGGAATATGTTGGGGAAGACCATCTGGGTTACTCCTGCATTGGGTAAAGGTAAACCCATGCGTGGGATTACTTTTGCCCTAGGACCTGGGTCCACTTGGTGGATAATGCAGAAGGATGGAGAAGTCTGATGCGTGCCTCAGGGAGATTTGATTTTAGGTGAGAATAGCCAATGAACCGGACTGTCAAATAACCCTGTTATTGCAATTGGTGCCTTGCAACATCCCCGTGCCACATCCAAAGCCTCCTTCTCCACAGACTGAGCCAACTCCGCCTTATTCCTCCAGCTTTATAGACTGTCATGACAGATGGAACCCGAAGTTATAGACTAAATGAACTCAGCAAAAGTTGTGGAAGGATGGCCCATAGACTAAGGAAATGATATCTGTGAGACCTGGGGGAAAAAAGAAAAAAGAAAAAGGGGTGGTGATTCCTTAAGATGTATTTGGAAACCTGAGCATAACATCAGTGGTATGGAATAAGGGGTGGAGACTGTCCTGGTTTTCATTGGAGTATTTCATACCATGTGATGTCATGCCCAGGGATTTAGGTAGGTGGGCTCTCTCTCGCGCTCTCAAGGTTTTTCACTTGGGGCTTGCACGCACGCTGTCTGCTTGTCGGGCCGTGTTGTTGCTGGGGGGGGCGGGGGGGACAGTCACTACGCTCGGTAAGCCACTGCTGCATTTTACCCGTTTTCTTTTGGACTCACTATTGTTACTGTTGCTCTCTTGTTATATTTAGTAAATTCTTTCTTTTTTATTCAACCTACAAATTCTCTTCTTTTTGTCCCTCCCCTATTTTACCAGAGGGGGGAGGGGGAGGTGAACGGCCGACCACGTGGAGTCTGGCTGCCGGCTGAGTTCAAACCTCCACATTAGTTTATCCAAGACTGATTGTAGCTTAATTCTAGATATACCATAAGCGCTGTACGCAATACAGCATAACGGTTTATCTGTATACTCAATTGTCTAATATCCATTTAGCTGATATTTGGAAAACTAATCAAGTCTGTACTTCTCTAAACCACATCAGTATTCTGAGTTCAAAGTGTTCCTTCTCACTGGAAGATTCATGATCCTTAAAGATTCATTCATCTGTTCAAAGTTAGGATCAGCTACGTATAACATGTAATTTCTAAAAATCTCCAATGCTGACAGCTTGATAACCCCCCTAAGCCATCTCTTTCATTGGTTACATTCATAGGTAGTTTCCCCACCCCAAATGCCCAGCCTAAGGCCTTGCTTTACACTTTTTTCCTACTACATCTTCTCAGAGCAGTACAAAGGAACAAGGTATGAGGGCTTCCGAGATTGAGGCGTTCAACAATTCTAATCACAACTATTAGTGTTAGGAAGCCTCCACTCATTCAAACTCTGCACAGACAGAATAAACAACGATGATTACAGTGTCAGTGTTTTCTTTTTTGCAGGTACTTTTGCAGAAAATGGCTTTTCTTTTATTTAATAAAAGTGTGGTTGAATGTAATTTTGTTCTTTTAAGTAAACTGTTCTCTAAAAGAGATACAATTACAAAATCACAACTCAATCTGTAAAGAGGAAATGTTCAACAGGTTCCAAGAAGTAGACCCTAGATTATCTTTTGGGTTCTTCAAAGATGCTTTCAAGTGACACTGCGTAATAACAATTGAGAGTTGCATTATTTGTACATAAATTTAGTCCTTTAAGACTTGCTTCAGTGCATCATAAGATAGTAATCTCATCTTCCTTTGTTGTCAGCAGAAAGAAGTTGATGGAGTGAATTGCTTTGGGGCCACTCCTGTCTCTACACTGACTACAGATAAAACCTAAACAATCTCTGATTGGCCAGTACATTTTTTATCTTTCACTAAAGGAAGTTTTGTAAGATCAATCCTATTTGTAAAGTTACCAGCCTCTGGTGAATCTTGAGAGGATTCCAGCTGTCCCTCCAATCCCTACAAAACTCCAAAGCCTTTCCAGCTGATTTTTTTCTTTACTGAAAGAAGACCTTTGTCCAATCCTGTAGTGTTCATAACTGCTTCTCTCTCCTTGTCAGTCCCTACTAAGCTCATATGATTCTTTACTAAAGGTCTACACAACTCACTGTGAAATTAATGGAAAGTTTCTCTCTGATTTCACAAGGCTCCAAACTAAGCCTTCTGCTTGCACTGGGACTCTATTGGATTTTCCTAGTCTTCCCTCTTTTGTAGCCAACTCTCTAAACTTGATCAGTTTAGATCAGCTTCTGGTTTAAACAGCTGTCAAACAACCCGCTGGGCCCTAAGTAACTGCCGCTAATTTCTCACTGCATACATAATGAATACTGGCACACATACCCCCCAGCACGTGAGATTCAAACTCAGCTTTCTGAAGTATACTAAATGAAGGGAGACATTCACTGTAAATTCATAGTTTCTTTTCTTTGACTGCAGAGTAGATAGAGCTTAAAGCTATCACAAATCCTTCCCATTTATCTTTTTGATGCACGCTTGGTTTCTCCCATATTCCATTAACAATAAGAGCAGTTGAGCGTGTTACTGTTGCTCACAAAACATGCGCTCTGTGCCAAAATACTTCTTTACCCACATATGGGCATTTTTGTTAATGAGAGCATATGAGAGTGTGGGGAGAAAAAGCACTGCAAGGCATAGGTTCTGCCTTTGCTAACAAGAGCAGATTAGGAGTCTCATACAACAAGTGCAGAGAATTGCCTGCAACAACTTCATGCTAGCTGTGCTGCCTGCTGTTTTAGCTTCTTGAGAGCTCAGATCTGTTTGTGCAATGGCTATGCTTGTCATTTCTCAGGAGGTTACAGTAGGAAGCTGTCGCCTCCTTCATGAATCTCCCGGTCACTCTGACATGTAGCCAATGCCAATGTTTCCCGAATAAGTCTGGGCTGCTATTCCAACGCTCCTCTCTGACGCCTTCGTGACAGATGGTGCACAGCTATGCAGTGGCCACAGCTGAAAGTAACTCGTGGAGGTGTGATTCCACTGTAAAGATTTTCCAACACTGCTGCTCAGAAAAACTCCAGTGATGGGAAGTAACAGTTTAAAATTTTATTATGTACATAAAAGCATTTATTCACTCCTTATTACACACAGGGCCAGAGGGTACCACTGTGCCTATTAGTGATAATTTGCAATACCTGAGTGTCATGAAGTTCTTTTGCATCAAAACTAAACCATTGCATCCTGACTTGCCAAGCTGGTGTGAGGAACAGCTATAATTTTTCAATAGGTTTGAACAGTTCACATGTTGGGGGTTCTTTAACAGTTCTGGGCACATCTGAGAAGCTGCATAGTCAGCACGTGGGGTAGCTATAAGGGCAGTACACGCTCTTCATCTGAGGCCGTTGCACATTGACAACCTTTCACATAAAGCAGTTGCACCAAAGAAAAGGCCAAGAGCATTGCTGCTGGGTGGGCTGTGTGAGCCTGGTGGCAACATCCCACTAGCAGTCACCTGGCCTTTGCACTGCTCACAGCTGACTCGCAGCTGACATAGGGGATGTACGTGAGCATCACATGGAAAAAGTGGAAGAGACTTGTCTGATATTCAGTGTGCAGAGAACTCAGCTTTTAGGCAGTCTTAAGAAAAGCCAAGCTGATGTAGTCCAGAGACTAAAAGTATTAACCTGAGTTCTTGGGAGACATAAAGAAAAATCTGTAGGACAACAGCCCACTGATTGAAGCTGGATAAATTTTGTTTTCAGTGGACTCTAGAAAGGAGACTAGACCTAGATTGTAGATACTTTTACTGGGGTCCTATAAAGGGGAAAGATATTTTTTAATATACGCTTCTTTCAAAATAACACAAAAATAGGATTTCTAGAGAAAAATTAATGTGCACCTCACATCAGTTACCTCACAGTCGTACTGACCATTATGAAGTTATGTCTACCCAGGCACATTTGTGTCTCCTTGGATACTGTAAACCTTCAGGCTCCTCAGCAACAGGGGCCATACTGACAGTTATCCGTATAGATACGCTACAAGAATGTAGGCTAGCAACCTATGGTATTTGCATTAGAGCATCTTACAGCTAAAGGGAGATGTTGGTTTTGGTTAAGAGGGTTATAAATCAGCTTGGACTCTTCTCCTTCCCAACCCTGGCTCTAGCTGGCTTCACTTCTCCACCAATTTTCTTCACTTCTATAATTTCTCAATCTGAGACAGTATGATTGCTTCTTATCAAGAGTGGACTGTATAAGATGTCTGCCTCTAAATTGCTTTCAAGCTGATAACTCTTTCTAATAAGCTGAGAGACTGTGCTCAGCATGTTTAATGTTTCTATTATTTTTTTACAGAATTAAAAACCCTTGCCAAGATTTTTTTTTCTTCTTTAAATATTTTTATCCACCAATCAGCTGGAAGAGAGACAGGACTTATGCTACAGGTGCACAATTCTGAGCACAGCTGTCTCTCCTGCCTGCTCATGAAGGCTTGTCATAGAAAACAAAGCCACTGCCAAGCTAGCTACTAACAGGAAAATATGTATTCACTGGTTATTTTTTTTTTTCTTAGGTTTTATTCCTCTGTAAAATAAAAACGCAGAGGTAGACCTCTACATGTGGTTGGCACTGGTGTCCCATAGTTCTTGTCACAGAAAATTTAAAAAAAATAGATATTTGATAATTTGTCATAATACGAAATTAAAAATAAAACAAAAAAAATTAAAGAAAGGCATCAAAGTGACAGTCCCTTCATAAGTCTGGCAACAATGGAGAAAAACAACTTCACAGCCTGATGTTGTTGCAGTTTGGCAGCCAAATGGCTTGTGTAGGCTGTTGTTGGCAGCAGTTTTCATTAGCTTAGGGACTCCTTTCTGGAAAGACAGAATCGAGCTGTCAGACACGGACGTCCAGTCTGTGCAAGCAGGACTCACTTGTACTCTGTCCTGCTGAGCAGCCTCCTGGGCCTCTCCCATCTGCCTGCCTTTAAGTGCAATTCTTTTATCATTATGACATCCTTTTTAAAACTTTTATTTAGGATATTACCTAGCAAATACCTTAATTTCTGTCTAATTCCATTATGTCTAATTTCTTATCTTGAAAAGGGGTTCATTTACATTTTTCCCCTTTTTGGCTATGCAGATCTCTGAAATGAACACTCCCTTTCCTCTAAGTCCTTATATATGAGCCAGTAACAAATTTCTTTGGAGGCTTTGGATAAAACATTTTGTGGTCTTAAATTCTGGCATGTTGTATTCTTAAACAAGGAGAGAAAATTCTTACTTTTCTTAAATATTTGGGATTTAATTTATGCGTTTGTTTTAAACTAAATTTCCTGTTATGTTATAGTAAGCATTAATAATTATGGTAGGATTCTCATCAAGGAGAACTGAGTCACATTCCTGTATGGTTCAAATAAATGTCACTGTCACTGCAAACTGCTGTTTGGATTTAGGCATTGTTTGAATTATTATTTGAAATTATGTTTCATATAGTAAGGTCAATAAACAAAACTAATCTAGGATCACTGTAACGTTCATTGATTATCTTTGGCACATCCCTCAAAATAGCATGTACCTGCAGAAAAAGAAATGAGCACCTGATCAGATTATTGTTATCCTCCTGGTACATCTGGTCCCATGACTGTTTCCTGACTGAATAAGATCAGAAAGATTTAGCTCTTCTTCTTTCTGATTCCCTGAATAGAAATATGAAATTATGAATTCTTCCCAGAGTGATAGCATAGAAGGAATTAATCATGTCCTCATGGCAATAGGGTTCTGTTCAAGTAATGGCTATTACCTGAAAACATTTTCAAACTTCTTTTAGAAAACAGTCCTCTTGTTACTCTTGTACTGAATATATTTGAACAAACACTTTGTATATGCCAAACTTTTGAAAACTGTACCTTTCCAGAATTCTGGAAATGAATCTGGAGAAGAATGTCTCAGGATCCAGAAAGACTCCTAGATAAGTAATTCAGAGCAAATAGTATATAGCTCTACTACCTCCCTATTAGAAAACTTTTCTCAGTATCTCTGTACTAAGTGGAAATTTTCAGGTTAACATTTGGACTGGAAAACCAGACTTTTGGACATGAAGCAATAAACTTTCAGTGCTGCAGTGACATTTGCACTATGTTACTACTATATGTCCCAAGGATGTGTTTTTTTCCCTCTGTAGTCTGGCCTTCCAACATGCAGAGTCCAATCCTCTAAACATGAGAGTTTGAGGACTCTACAGAAAATAAGAACTTATTCATTATTTTTTTGTCAGTCACTCCTGAGAGGGGAAATTGATTCAGTCAATGGAAGACAAGATCACTGCCATATCTTAACTATTACTTACAGCAAAGTATTAAGACAATAACTACAACAAAACCTTAGGTGCCAGAAGTTATTTGTCTGAGCAAGAAATTGCCCCTGTTGCAGCTAAGTAGGTGCACTCTGGCAGTTCTTTGTTTTACTTTTGAGTTGTGGTGGCTTTTGTGAAGGATGGAGGAGGTTGGTTGGTCAGTTTGGAGTGCATTTTTTTGTAGCTGTATCTACACCTAAATGTGGTCTACCCAGGTTAGTACAGACCAGTACTTTCAGTGATACAGCTAAGGACTTTTTCCCACCATGGTCCTAAATCTTTCCTTTGTTGCTATGAACTCAGTGAAATCTCATTGTGTTAAGGTTAAGACCAGACAAAAAAAAAAAACCCTATCTCCACCTCCTCTGTCTGCATTATTCAAATAGCAGAGGAATTCTGTCTCCATTTACTTACACTTTGGTTTAACTGGTATGTATTTAGCTCATCTAATATTTCCATAAATCTGCCTTGCAAGTGAATTATCACTTGTGTTTTGCTACCCTGGATTTCTTCCAATTTGTCACTGTCTCCCTGTAATGAGATGTCCAGAGATGCTGCAGGTGTAGTTGTATTTATTGTCCTACATAGATGAAATACCCTCTGTAGATTGAATGCTATTAAAAAAGCTATGGACTTTGTGCTGACAAACTGCACTGCAAAAGCATTTCTTGATTGCTTCAATTCTACTGCTAGGTCTCTCTGTGTGTTCAAGGATGAGATATTAATTCTGATTTTTTTTTTTTAATTAATTGAAACAA
This sequence comes from Strix uralensis, assembly GCF_047716275.1. Classification (NCBI taxonomy): domain Eukaryota; kingdom Metazoa; phylum Chordata; class Aves; order Strigiformes; family Strigidae; genus Strix; species Strix uralensis. The sequence goes on from NC_133976.1 coordinate 44,460,586, forward strand.
CTGAAAAAAACTAATCTTTTCACTTCCATAGAAGTTTGAGACAACTAAGCTGATTAGGCACCTCCCTTTTACTTGTCTTAGGTTAAGTAAGATGTACCCTCTGTGAAATAGTTTGTAAAAAGTAATTGTTACAGCCTAAGTGACATGAAAGTGCAATGAAGAGAAGGTAAACATGATTCTGTGAAAGAAAGAGTTTGGTCCATGCTCACACCTTCTGAGACTTACATAAATGACAAATGCAACTCCTTCTTGATTGACTCATTATGTAGAAGAAGGCAGAACTAATTCATAGCTAACTCATATATTAGGCATGCCCTGCATAAGGCAAGCGGAGGCATCTCTGTGACTTTTAAAAGTGTACATTAAGAGATGTGAAGGAGGACCGATGAAAAATTGCAGTCAAAAACTTTGTTTTTCTCTCAGAGAATACAGCATCTTTAAAATTCAGCAGTTCTCTTGATGTCTGTCAATGTGCCTGTTTGTTTTGGGGAAGAAAAAGATGAAATGCTGATTTTTGGTAAGGTCAAAATGTTTCCTTTTCGAGCATACCTGGAATGTTTTGATTGTTTCAAGATTCACATTCTTACTTTACAAGAAAAAATAAAAACATAGATCTGTATGCTCTAAAATAGAAATCATGTTTACATTTATCTCTCACCTTAATAGACTAATCAAAGGAAAACCGTATAGTTCAGTTGATGCTGTTGTCCCTATAAATAAAAAAAAATATATAATTTTCTTTATTTCTCTTTACTATTAGAACATCATTTTTATGAGACAGAAATTGCCATGTTTGATCAGATACTGAGCTAGCTTTGAAACACTGAATGTAGTGTGCAAGGTCAACATGGAAAAAGGCTAGGCTACATCATGCACAGATGCAATGACACAATCCCAGATACCAGTATTAGTACACAAGGTAGGCTTAGGTGTTTTATTTCAAACACCAGTTCAAATAATTCAGCTTAATGGGGACATGTTTTATAATAACTCTATTCTAAATCACCCTCTTTTATTGCAATCTTCCTACAGAGCTGGTAGAATAAGTAAAATCAAAGCTTGACTGAAGAGTGAAGCTCTGCCTATGACTTTACCCTATATCTCTGTCTGTACCTTGTACAAGACCAAATGCGTCAGCAACCTCCTGTTCTCTGTGGGAAGGTTCTAATACAGGATTTTTCAAGAATTTTCCTCTAAGGAGGTTCATTTTCATCTAATGAGAACATATGGTTTTGTCAGCACCAATCTAAGGAATGCAGTCAGCCTTTTTTTTTTCTCATTTAGAAAGTATCAGCATAAGTACTGAGCTCACTTACCAGTAAATCACCAAGTAGAATGAAGTATTCCAAATGTAATCATAACTACCCTCACTTGAAGAAGGCTTGGACTGATGTGAATCATAACTGCACTTCATAACAAAGATAATATTGTGTAAATGTTCCTATCGAGAAGCAATGAGTCATGCTACAATGACCGTCACTTAATCATTCTGACTAAACAGAGGATCAACATTTACAACTGAACGTGTTAACTCTGGAAATATTTTCAGGAGATAGAAATATTAGCAAAGTATAAAAGCTTATAAAAGCTACCACTGTATATTAATGCATATGACCGAACAACTACTAGTTTTACTTGTAAAATATATGGTCAGTGAGGTGTGAAAGGTAGTTACAATTTCAATGAACATGCTTCCAAAAAAGTACAGTGGGGAACACTTTTTTCAGTATCAGGAAGAATAATCCACTTGACCCTTTAACATGCTGCCTATGTTCCTTTCACAGAAGATGAATGAGGTGATAAATACATAGTATAGTTAAGAATAAAATCAGCATAGGCTGTCACAAATGGGGGATTTTGCTTTTCTCCTTGATGTAACTGGTCTTTCTATACTTTAACTGTTGATGAAAACCTATTATGGAGTGGCAGTTTGCTATTAAATGGCCCTTTAAAGGACTGGTTTACAGTCCCATAGCTAATGACCTTGAGTTCCTCTTGATCTGGTACAGATTTAATAGCTTTCTTTTACAAACTCCTTAACAAAATAAAAGTTTTTCTAAAATAAAATCAAGCTTAAAACTAAAATTCTTAAACACTACTTTTTTTTTTCCATGCTGCCAAACATTGAACATGAGTCAGCAATATGCCTTTGCTGCAAAGGTAGCTAGTGGTGTCCTGAGATGCATTAGGACGAGTGTTGCCAGTGGGTCAAGGGAGATGATCCTTCCTCTCTTCTCAGCACTGGTGAGTCTGCACCTGGACTGCTGTGTCCAGTGCTGGGGTCCCCAGTACAAGTGACAAATGGACATACTGTAAAGAGTCCAGAGCATCACTGCTAAGATGATTAATGAACTGGGACTGGAGCATCTCTCATAAGAGGAAAGGCTGAGAGACCATGGGCCATTCAGGGTGGAGAAGAGAAGGCTCAGGGGGACTTTTGTCGTGTATGTAAATACCTGAAGGAAGGGTGTACAGAAGATGGAGCCAGGCCTCTTTCAGTGGTTCCCAGAGACAGAACAAGTGGCAATGGCCACAAACTGAAACATGAGAGGTTCCCTCTGAACATCAGGAAACAGTTTTTACTGTGAGGGTGACCAAGCACTGGCACAGATTGCCCAGAGATGTTGTGGAGTCTTCATCATTGGAGATATTCAAAAGCCACCTGGACATGTTTTTGAGCAAAGGGCTCTCAGTGGTCCTGATAGAGCAGAGGTGTTGGACCAGATGACCTCCAGAGGTCCCTTTAAACCTCAACCATTCTGTCATTCTGTGATCTCCTATAACTGAGTATCCCAGTATTAATGATGACCAGAAATGGTAGCATTTGAGTAAAACAAGAAGTTCTGAACTCCATTCTAAATTTATATTGGTTCTCTACTTTTTTTCAGGTAGGTAGCGATAATATTACCAGGAGTAGTCCAAAGTCAATGAATAGAGATATCAGGGCCTTAGGGAAACTGGTTAGGGTCAGGGACACAAATTGTGTTCTCCTCCATTCCTTCAGTTGCAGGGATGGATGAGGAAGATTACAGGAGAACTCAACAGATGAACTTGTGGCTCCGAGACTGGTATTACCAGCAGGGCTTTGGATTTTTCAATCACGGGTTAGTAATACAGGTTGCCAGACCTTTTGTCAACAGATGGGATGCACCCGTCTCAGAGAGGGAAAAGGTCTTGGGGCAGGAGTTGGCTGGGCTCATTGAGAGAGCTTTAAACTAGATTTGAAGGGGGAAGGGGACAAAACTGGAACTCCCAGATATAAGCTCCAGGGTAGATTATCAGAGTTTGTGGGCTGTTGTGCCAGCAAAGACCCTCACCCTGCCATCTTGGTGGAGGCAAGGGATGGAGACATGCAGCACAACAAAGATGCAAGGAATATTGATGGATCAGTAACCATGGTAACACCTGTGAAAGCTCAGGCTGGACTTAGGACCTCTAAATGTGAAAAGGTGCTGAGGACATCAGCCCATCTGAAGTGCACGTATACCAACGCACACAGCATGGGTAACAAATAGGGGGAGCTTAAAGCCATGACGCAACAGGAAAATTATGATGTAGTGGCTATCACAGACACACGGTGGGATGTCTTCCATGACTGGAGTGCACCAATTGATGGCTACAAGCACTTTAGAAAGGATAGACAAGGAAGGAGAGGCGGTGGGGTGGTGCTGTATGTTAGGGACTGTTATGATTGCTTTGAGTACAAGTATAGTGAAGACAGGGTGGAGTGTCTTTGCATTAGAATCAGGGAGAAGGCCAATAGGGCAGATGTCGTAGTGGGAGTCTATTATAGGCCATCCAACCAGGACAGAGAGGTGGATCAAATATTCTATAGGCACTTAGGAGAAATCTCATGATCGCTTGCCCTTGTTCTTGTGGGAGACTTCAACTTCCCAGACATCTGCTGGAAATACAACACAGCAGAGCAGAACCAGTCCCAGAGATTCCTGGAATGTGTGGAAGATAACTTCCTGATGCAGCTGGTGAGAGAACTGACCAGAGAAGGTGCCCTGTTGGATCTCCTCTTTGTGAACAGAGAAGGACTGGTGGATGATGTGGCGGTTGAAGGCCGACTAGGGCACAGCGATCATGAAATAATAGAGTTCTTTATTCTTAGAGAGGCCAGGAGAGGGCTAAGCAGAACTGACATCCTGGACTTCCAAAGGGCTGACTTTGTCTTGTTTAGGCACCAGCTTGACAGGATCCCTTGGGAGATGATCCTGAAGGGTATAGGGGTCCAGGAAGGCTGGGCACTCTTTAAGAAGGAAGTCTTAATGGCTCAGGAGCAGGCTGTCCTCAGGTGCTGTGAGAAGCCGGCGGCAGAGAAGACCACCCTGGTTGAACAGGGAGCTTTGGCTGCAACTCAGGGAGAAAAGGAGAGTTTACGGCCTTTGGAAGAAGGGGTAGCAACTCACAATGATTACAAAGATGCTGTGAGGTTATGCAGGGTGGAAATCAGGTCTAAAGCCCAGCTAGAAATTAATCTAGCTTCAGGAGTCAAGATAACAAGAAATGTTTCTATATCAACAGCAAAAGAAAGACCAGGGAGAGCCTCCATCCCCTGCTAGGTGCAGGAGGAAACATGGCAACGAGTGACGAGGAAAAGGCTGAAGTGCTTAATGCCTTCTTTGCTTCAGTCTTTAATAGCAAGACTAGTTGTATTGAGGGAATCCAGCCTCCTCAGCCAGAAGATAGAGACTGGGAGAACGACCCCCTGCAATCCAGGAGGAGATAGTCAGTGACCTACTGCATCATATAGACATACACAAGTCTATGGGACCGGATGGGATACACCGGAGGGTGCTGAAGGAGCTGGCTGGGGTGCTCACCAAGCCGCTTTCCATCATTTACCAGCAGTCCTGGCTGACCAGGGAGGTCCCGACAGATTGGAAATTGGCCAATGTAACGCCCATCTATAAGAAGGGTCAGGAGGATGATCTGGGAAATTACAGGCCTGTCAGCTTGATGATGGTGCCCGGGAAGCTGATGGAGCAGCTCATCCTGAGTACCATCATACAACACATGTGGGACAACCAGATGATCAGGCCCAGTCAGCATGGGTTTATGAAAGGCAGGTCCTGCTTGACAAACCTGATCTCCTTCTATGACAGGGCGACCTGCTTATTGGATGAGGGAAAGGCTGTGGATGTTGTTTACCTTGGCTTTAGTAAGGCCTTTGACACCATTTCCCACAGCATTCTCCTGGCAAAACTGGCTGCTCGAGGCTTGGATGGGCACATGCTTTGCTGGGTAAAAAACTGTCTGGATGGCCGGGCCCAAAGAGTTGTGGTGAATGGAGTTAAATCCGCTTGGCGGCCGGTCACGAGTGGTGTCCCTCAGGGCTCGGTTTTGGGGCCACTCCTGTTTAACATCTTTATTGATGATCTAGACGAGGGGATCGAGTGCAACCTCAGTAAGTTTGCAGATGACACCAAGTTGGGTGGGAGTGTTGATCTGCTCGAGGGTAGGGAGGCTCTGCAGAGAGATCTGGACAGGCTGGAGCAATAGGCTGAGGGCAAAGGTATGAGTTTCAATAAGGCCAAATGCCGGGTGCTGCACTTCGGCCATAACAACCCCCAGCAGCGCTACAGGCTTGGGGAGGAGTGGCTGGAGAGCTGCCAGTCAGAGAGGGACCTGGGGGTGTTGACTGACAACCGGCTGAACATGAGCCAGCAGTGTGCCCAAGTGGCCAAGAAGGCCAATGGTATCCTGGCTTGTATCAGAAATAGCATGGCCAGCAGGGACAGGGAAGTGATCTTACCCCTGTACTCGGCACTGGTGAGGCCGCACCTCGATGACTGTGTTCAGTTTTGGGCCCCTCCCTACAAAAAGGACATTGAATTACTCAAGTGTGTCCAGAGAAGGGCAACGAAGCTGGTGAAGGGTCTGGAGCACATGTCGTATGAGGAGCGGCTGAGGGAACTGGGGGTGTTTAGTCTGGAGAAGAGGAGGCTGAGGGGAGACCTCATCGCCCTCTACAACTACCTGAAAGGAGGTTGCAGAGAGCTGGGGATGAGTCTCTTTAACCAAGTAATAAGTGACAGAACAAGAGATAATGGCCTCAAGTTGTGCCAGGGAAGGTTTAGACTGGATATTAGGAAGCATTTCTTTACAGAACGGGTTGTTAGGTGTTGGAATGGGCTGCCCAGGGCAGTGGTGGAGTCCCCATCCCTGGACATGTTTAAGAGTCGGGTTGACACAGCGCTTAGGGATATGGTGTAGTTGAAAGCAGTCAGTGTTAGCTTAATGGTTGGACTGGATGATCTTCAAGGTCTTTTCTAACCTAGATAATTCTGTGATTCTGTAAGCTTCATAAACTTTGGAGAGTGTCTTTGCTCTGACTTTTTTCTGGACACTGCTTTTCCTGTTCATCTGGCACAATTTCTGCACATACAACACTTCCAAAACTCTGGCTTAGCCCATGTATTCCCCTTTCCACTTTGGAGATGTTCTGCATAGCTATTTCTCATTTACTGTCCTCTAAGTTCTTGTACTTATATGACATCCATTTGGTACTGTCATGCTGATACCATCATCTCTCCTGCTGAACAGTATTTTCTTGTTTCTTTGTAGTATCCTGTCTGCATCCATCCTTTGAAGCAGAGAACATCTGTTTTTTACACACTGATTAACCTAGAATGGAGGCTCCAGGTTCTCAGGTAATACAAGTAGATGATGAGAATAGCAATACAATGTGAGGCTTCAGCCTAGCATATTGATTTCACCTACATATGAATATCAATTTTTTTAATAAAATCTGATGCCTTTAAAACATTTTTAAAACTCCTAAGGATTTCCTTGGAACCAGGACTTTGTCTTTCTTTCCTAGCTAATCCAAAATTGAGACTTTGAATAATTTCATGTTCAGCTAGCACTGTAAGTTATATCTACTGGATCCAGCTAAAGAATACTTTCTATAGAGAAGTGAAGCACATAAGTAATTTCATAGATTATGAGAGGAAAGTTTTGTAAACATATAAATGATATACCAATTGGAGCGCAGAATGCCTGGAGGCTTTTTTCTTTTTTCTTTTTTTCTGAAGAAAAAAAAAAAACACAAAGATTTTGTATTACACGAAGATGCCATCAAAAACAATTCTAAAGAATTGTACAGCCCTTCTATCCTTGAGCAAAGTAAGGTGGAATGCAGTCAGTAAAAAATCAAAGTTAAAGATATCAAGAAAATAATTGGGCTTTTTTAAGAACAAAAGGGGTCATGTGCTTTTGGAGAAACATAGTTCTAAATGCTGAGGATACAACATATTCTTAATCATTACTTTTCTCACTGATGTTGGTGGGCGTTTCTTGTTCTGGATGTAACAAACTTTAGATCCCTAGTGAAAGTAAATGAAAACTAGGACTATGGTAAAGGTGAACTTGGAAAAAAAAAAAAGATCACAGTTGGATAAATCCTGTTCTTTAGTGTTAATTCAGTCAAACAGTAGCTATTATCTTTTTAGAGACAATATAACCACAGCATGGCATGTTCCCTTTCTAGAAGGAGGACTAGATCATTGTGTGTGTAGTAAGACTGTAATAGAGAGTTAGGAAACTCTTTTTCTTAACTTTAATCTTAGTGAGATCATCTATTCAAACTTTACATTTGCACAATCACTTGCTATGAGAGAAAAATTAGTAGAGGGGAGAAGAATTTTCAGAAATAATGTTGAAGAGCTAGATAGCTGACACCACTTATGGTTGCTATTTTTGCACTGTACAAGAAAACAGGTACTGTTTCTGTCCTCTTGTAAAATCCCTTCTGCTTGAGGTCACAGCCAGGCCCTGCAGTCAGCTTGATCGCATGCATTATGCCAGCTCATTTGGCTGTGCAGCCACCTACTCCCACCCATCTCCAGGTCCTGTTAGTGCATCTCTGGGTTTTCAGCAGGGCAACATGCCCTGGGATAGGTGGGCTCCCCAGCACATGGAAAAGCCAGGACTCCTTTCTGAAAACACCAGGCTGGAAACCAGCCCCTTTCACTTCTCCATTGCAACAGATATGGGATGTGCTTAGGTAGCTCAGCTAGATGGAAGGAGCACACTGGGTCTCCATGAGACCAGTTGTATGTGCAACACTAGAGGGTGTGCCTTGGTTGGGTGACTGCTAACAGTAGAGGGAGTCTGCCTTGAAGGTGGTTTCTGTGTCAGCAGTGTTGTGGTGAGTTGACCCTGGCTGGATGTCAGGTGCCCATCAAGCTGCTCTATCACTGCCCCTCCTCAGCTAAACAGGGGAGAGAAAGTATAACAAAAGGCTCATAGGTTGAGATAAGGACAGGGAGAGATCACTCACCAATTACTGTCACAGGCAAAACAGACTCAACTTGGGGAAATTAGTTCAATTTATTACCAGTCAAATCAGAGTACGATAATGAGAAATTCAACCCACGCCTTCCTTCTTCCCAGACTCAACTTCACTCCTGATTTTCTCTAACTCCTCACCCTGAGAAACACAGGGGATGGGGAATGGGGTTTGTGGTCAGTTCATCACACGCTGTCTTGCCGCTCCTTCCTCTTCAGGGAGAGGAATCCTCACACTTTTCCCCTGCTCCAGTGTGGGTCACTTCCATAGGGTGCAGTCCTTCAGGCACAGACTGCTCCAGCATGGGTCCCTCATGGGGTCACAAGTCCTGCCAGAAAATCTGCTCCAGCGTGGTCTCCTCTCTCCACAGGTCCATAGGTCCTGCCAGAAGCCTGCTCCAGTGGGGGCTTCCTATGGAGTCACAGCCTCCTTTAGGCATCCACCTGCTCCAATGTGGGGTCCTCCATGGGCTGCAGGTAGATCTCTGCTCCACCGTGGACCTCCATGGGCTGCAGGGGCACACCCTGCCTCACCATGGTCTTCACCATGGGCTGCAGGGAAATCTCTGCTCCGGCACCTGGAGCACCTCCTCCCCATCCTTCTTCACTAACCTTGGTGTATGCAAAGTTGTTTCTCTCAAGTGTTCTCACTCGTCTCTCCAGCTGCTGTTGCACAGCAGCTTTTCTGCCTTCTTAAATATGTTACTACAAAGGAGCTGCCACCGTTGCTGATGGGCTCGACCTTAGCCATAAGGGGTCCATCTTGGACCCAACTGGCATGAAACTGAAAATAAATGCAAGCCAGCCCAGTCAAATGACCAGGTACTTAATTCCATGTTCCCTGTGCTCTCTGACATGGTAGCTGTGGCTCCAACATTAGCTGTCACCTCCGAAGTGTTTCCCTTCATGTACAATATCAGTAACAGTAAATTCAAACATCTCTATAGGAAGCAAAAAATTGAGAGTGATAAATCAGCAAGACAGGTGATATTTTCTGAAAGTAACATAGCGATCTACTTTATTTACAGCCAGTCATAATAGCAAAAGAGCAGCGTGTAAATCTTGCAAAAGGAGTCAAAGGTGGAAGGATGACTGTGGAAAGAAGTACGTACCAAAAGAAAAGAGAGCATTGGAGACTTTGTAATTATCTTTAGCTGATTTATCCATACATATTTTAGATACATCATTAATTAAAATGATACGATGTGTGATGGTAGGTCTTTTGTTCTGCAGCTGAGTTGTGAGGATATAGAAAGTCTGAATCTTTTTGGTGTAGAAAAGCTGTAGAAAAACTTTTAAAAAAGCATTCTGCAGAAAAGTCTTTAAGGATCACAAAGTTCAATGGATCATGGCCTAAATTCAAACTAATTTTAAGTGTTTGTATCACTATCTTTGTTCTGGATCTCTACTGGCTATAATCTAGATTGTACAAGATCTAAATTCATAGAGATGGAAATCCCCCTTAAAAGTCAATCAGACTCTTCAGTACATAAGAGTTACGTATCAAAAATGTATTTAATAAAATAGAATGCCCATGGACACATCCTATCTCTCATTCACCGGATCACAGAAGCAATGATTCATTTTTATGATACATCAATGAGCTATCGCTTCTGGTTCCTAATTCTGGTTCTTCATCCAATTAATTTCATTTTTTAAAAAAAGTTATGCATCCTGTTCATGGTTACCATGGGGAATGAAAGTACACAGTGTAACCTCAGCTCTGACTTTATCAGTACGAAATTATCAGTTTGGTTGTTTCAGCTATTTTACCAACAGTAACCATAACAAATGAAAATTAAGAGAATCAGTATGTTTACATCACCATGATGTGCTATTCACCACTGAATGATATGGCAGCCATGTGATTTCTTAGCATTTATTAGGATATTCTGTCACTATCATAAAGAATTAATAATCCAAAACCGCAAAAAACCTATGTATATTCAGAACACTCTCATTCACTGTGTTAAGATTTTTTTTAACCCTGTTTGTACCATATCTTTGTTTTGCAAAGAGAATGCTTTGCTGCAAAAGAATTGTTCTTCATAGACAAGTGGATCCAAACTTTTCAGCCTTCACAGTTCTCAAAAGATGTTGTTACTTGAAATGAGAGGATCCTTCCCATTTGTATTATATGACGGATGCTTGTCAAGTTGCATCAGGTGACTTGACTAAATTTCCCCTGTCTTGTAAAGACCAAATAGCTGCTGATGGGCACTTGTAATTCTGAGCTATAGGTGCAGGTGAACTCTTAACATGTAGACACTGAACAGAATACCTTTAGGCAAAGACATTTTTGGGTCTTAGTCTTGAAAAATGTACATTTACATTCCATTAAGATAATTCAAAATTTGCTGAAGGGATTGTCTTCTGCTTTTGTAAATCCATTTTTAAGAGGATAGTCTTTGAAAGTTTGGAAACACAAGCAATTAAATGAGTAAATTAAACTCTTGCAAAGAGGAAATAGAAAAGCTTATTAAGTACCTGTCAAATTCTGAATATTAGACTTTTTTATGAACAGTCACAAAGAAGTTACAAGCAACTAAGAGAGTCACTGATAGTTATTTATATTTATACATAAAAATATTGGAAATTATATAGTACTGGATATACTCTGAACTGGTCCTTTTCAGTCTGCAACCTAATGCATATTCCAGAACTTCCTACTCCAAGAAGCAACTCATCCATAGGAAAACAGAATATCCTTCATAATGTAAAGTTACAGTCATGGTGTATCAGTGGTTTCCGCCCTTCTCCTTTTAAATAGGAGTACCCTTCAGAAAGCAGTTAGATAGGGCTGATATAATTTCACACAGGAAAGTATTTCATGAGTGTCAAGATAAGAATTGCTACTACTAGCACTCATGAAGTGAGATCAGAGGACTCAGGGGATATCTTGCAATCTGTTTTGAATATTCATATTTTTTTAATTTTTTGTCTGTTTCTCTTTTTAATTTACTATTTTGTTATTTTAAAAGAAGAGTTTGGGTCAAGTAATATTTCTCTTGATCCTTCTTTTATGAGGCAAAGAAGTGTTTAACAGTAGTATTTTTTCTACATCTCTGGCTTTATTTTTAACAGCATATTCTTTTTACAGTACCTTGGATACAGACATGTCTTCTGACCTTCACAGCTTTTAGATGACAAAATCACTTTACATTTTCTGTCTCATCCTCCTATGCAGCAGAAATGAAAGTGTTCAAAGCAAAAAGAGTTGAATCATGCTAAAATAGTACTCCTAAAAATTGATTCTATAGCGTATTGTAAAATTGCACGATCTTCTAAGTCACTGTGGGCCACCTTAATATTTCAGACAGACAGACAGACAATGAGTGAAAGGATTCAGTAAAATATGAAAAAGAAATTGTTTAGATTTAAATATGTATGTTCACAAGAAAAGAGGAGACATGTCACATCAGACAGTTCTTTATTTCTTGATAGACTTTGGAATGATGTCTTATTTCCTGAAGAAGCACCAAAACCACTAAAAAAAATCAGATTTTTAAATGGCTTAGCAGTAATTTGTGAGGAGAAGTATTGCACACAAGTACACTTATTTGGGAGATAAAATGTGTGAATCTAAGTTAATTGATATGGGTGAGTATCCATAGTATTCTGCTAACTTTACTGGACATTAGATGAAGTTCAGAAAGTAGACAGTATTCATAAAAACACAAATAACAGTCTGGATAACTTCCAGCACTGGGGAAAAAAAAAAAAAAAAAAAAAAAAAAAGGTAACATAGGCAAAAGCCCATGTGTTTAATTAATTCCCACATACGAAAGTAAAGGTCAGCTTGAGGGCACTTTAAATCTCTTCCTGAAATTCTCTTTTCCATCCCAGTACTCACATGTTGGTAGAATGAGCACAGTCTGATTTGCTTCTGTCAGGTTTAAAAAAATAAAATAAAATAAAATAAACCACCAAAATCACAGGCAAAGAAGAAAAAAATCTCCAAACCAGTGAGAGTCAAGAAGGAAAAATTTTGTTGTTTCTTGCTTCAGATTGACCTGGCAATACCAGCAGCTTCAAAATATTTCTGTAAAGTTGTGTGAGCAACTTTCATATGAAATTAGTAGCAGAAAGCATCTGTGAAAAGCACTGCATTCTGCTACTGTATGGGTTACAAAATCAAATATGCATAACTTTCTGTCATCCTAAGGTGAAATAAACATAAGAAGCACTCTTAATAGTCTCAATTCTTGACCAACTTTAAAAATCAAAGGCAATGTTTGCACTTAAATATAGACAAGGGCAATGCATAAAACTACTTTGGTGTTTCTCAGCTTTGGAATTTTGACTCTGAAACTATTAGGGCTTTAATTGTTGACAATTGGATGTTTTTTAATGTAAAATAAAAATCCCAGTCCTGCATAGTTCATCTCAGTTTATGGATTGACTATCACCTTTGTAGCCTTAATCAGCAAATGTTACCAATCTTTTTGCTGTAGTGCTTGCAGGAGTTGAAGTTGGAGGCTAGATAAACACATTGTTTTACACCACTTTATTTATGTTTCCATATGCTCCATATGCTTCCATACAGCTTCACAGCATTCATCCATTTCCCATCTGCTTATCTGAAAAGAAAGATCAAAAATACCAATATGTACTAGACATACAAATCATTATACTGACTTTGTCTAGCAGTCTTAAAAATGGTAACATTCAGGTACATACAATTCATCTAATGCTTGTACAGAGAAGCAAACTCCTGCTAAACAGGATTTTTAAAGCTTTTTTCAGAACCAAGGCTTAAATAAGTTTCACTAGACCTTTTGACATGAGTGCTAGGCTGTGTAATGGCTGCTAGACATTGGGAGGTCCCAGTTGTCCATCTGATACAGTACAGAAAATTACTTTCTACACACACACAAATTAAAAGATCTACTTAAAACATAAGTTTTATCAGTTAAAAGGAAACAGACTAAATGACTTAAAATGTATGACACCTAGTAACAATTAGAAAACCTGATTCAAATGACAGATAATTGGTAGAGTGAACATACATGGGCTGAATTCCACCACTAGTCTTCAGTGCTGTGGTATTTATTTCATGGGTTCCTCTTAGACACCAAAGAAACCTCAAAGCCCAAACAAAAAAACATACTACTCTTGAGCTAGGGGAATCTCTTTGCAGAATTTAAGAAAAAGTTATTGAAAAATATCTCACAACTTACATGGTCTGTACACATCCAAAATTTTTTGAGAATTAACTGATGGCTCATGTTAACTCCATCTGATAGTGCTTGGAGTTGACAGAAAGGAGAGATATTAAAACAAATCAAAACATGTTTATGCTTATGCTAATTATGGCCTGCTTCCTCTCCTTTTTTCTCTTGTAGTTAAGAGTAACTCAGAAAACTGAGTTCAAATAGGGATATTTTTCCCCAAAAACATGACACTGATTTGACATTGGAAAAAAAAAGTCAGTCTGAGTCCCTACCTTACCAAGATGTTGGCTGTCAGATCTCATTCATTCTTCAATCATGGGATTATATGGAAAACTGCTATCTATAAATTGACTAGGTATTTGAAAGTACCTGAATCTTCTAAATCTATCTATCTTCCTGGGAGTCCAATAATTTCACCCTTAGGCAAGAAAAAAATGTGATATTTTTTCCTCTCTCTGAATTTAAATTTACATAGGCCAACGAACACTTTAAAAATTATCATCCTCCTGGGTTCATCTTTCTCATTTCCCCCTCACTGTGGGCTGAGGCATTAGGTCCTGTCTTCTCTAAATCAAAACTAAGTGTCTCATACTGACTGAATTAAAGGCTCTGTAAAGGTACAGGGGAAAATCTACTGAGATTCAGAATGTTTGTTGTGAATATTTTTTCAGAAATTACAGCATATCGCAGGTTGAAAGAAAAGATCATATTTGGGAGTGTCTTTAAAGCAAAGCAAAACAAAAACCATCTTATTCCCTTCTCTCACCTTCCCCCTGCAAACACTAGCAAAGTTTGACAAGGAAGTAAAAGAGAATAGAAAGACTTCTTTATATAGGTAGACTGACAGGTCTGTCAACTCTATTCCCCCTCTTTGTGTCTTGTTATCAAATCAGCCACCCTTGGAAGCATTTTAGATTGTGTCTTGATACAGGGAGCTTCAAAATGTTTCAACTTCAGGTATATTTCAGAAGAGTGTGCTGGAATCAGACCCACCTCTCTCTCTGTTCTTTAGTTAAGCAGAATCTGTTTTCACACCTTCACAAACGAAAAATTTCAGGTTTCACCCAGAAGGCTCAAGGTACTTAATGCTTTAATTTTACATTACAACACTATCTTGAAATCCTGCACAGGGTTGGGGCGCACATCTCTGAAGAGGGGTACTAAAAGCAGTCTCATGTTTTCAATATTTTTTTTTTTAAAAAACATAGAAGATCACTTTAGAAAATGGAACATCTCTGATTTATGAAAAAAATATACATGTCTAAGCAGTATGTTTGACTTATTTTATCAAATTCTTTATGGAGAGCTCTCAGAAAGAAAGAAATAAAAGCAATGTCTGAAATTAGCATGGGTGTATTTAGCTCAGCTTTATCTCCAGACTGGCAGCTAACTGCCTGTCAAAAGGTTTTAAGTAAAGTTCTTGATTGTAGGTCAGTCCTCAGTGCATAAATCACAGAAACAGGCACAGATAAGGCACATGATTGGCTATTATCCGGCTGAGAAGAGAAGGTAGACTAATGAATACTGAATCATTTTTTTATCCTCAGGGTGGACACCCCTGTCAGGGCTGAGTCACTGTGAAAGCAGTATGCTGAAGTGATTTAAAATGCAGCAGCCTCTAGTACTGATGACAGATGGATGTAACTTGGGCATCATACATACTCATTTTTAGGCTTTCACAAGCCGTGAGTACAAATATACAAGAAAATGAAAGATAAACTGTGATACAAGTCTCCTGTTCGTGCATACTTTAGGAAAGTGTGAAGTGGAGAACTTTTCATAGCCATTTAAAATGACCACAGGGGACTGTCTTCTAGGGTAGTCAAAAGTGCATATTTTATTCCAAGGTTTCTTCATTGCTTTTCTTTTTTTTCCAGAAGACTGCAGAACTTCCTGGAATAAGTCGTGTGTTACCTCTGCGTAATGAAATTGCTGAAAATTTTTTCTGATGTGATCATCAGTTTACCTAGTCAGCTTGAGGTGTTAAAGCATCAGAACTGCAGATATGAAAAGCTTGAGGTACATTTTGATTTTGTCCATTGCATTTTCAATAGAAATACATGGTCTTGTTTGAGAGAGAGAAGATAAAAGGGTAACTTTAGAAGTACCTACCACTCTGAAGGAAAGGATTGATTAAACAAATGTTATTAGAGTCTAGGTGAGAAATTATGCAGTAGTTTCCAATTTGTCTCAAATATATGTCTTATGGGCTTGATTCTGACGTGAATTATTATTTCTGTTTGTATAATTCTAGCTTTTGACATCAGCAGCTACTCATGAGCCTTGCAAGTAGGGGCTTGTGGTGAGCTCCTAGGGGCTTCCTGTGGCACTCAGTGACCAGCTTGGGACCAGCCCAGGAGAGGTGCTAGTTCACACTGCTGCCAGGGGGACTTTCATGAAGGTCCAACTGCTTGCCATCAAAAGTTGCCTTCTCCTGAGCCTCTGAAAAAAGATGTAACTTTACACAACCCTTTGATCTCTCTGTGATGAACCCTCAATAGTCAAGAAGTGCAAATAATGCCGACTAGGTGCAGTGCAGCCACAGAACATATCCTGTAAGAAATGTTATTAATAAAAAAATGGGTAATGAAATTTCATATCATACATGCATGAATTCTTCTAGCTACTCAGTCAAACCGTAGTCTGTGGAAACCTAAATTGGAAAGCTGCTTGGAAAAGGAATCACATGCCAAAGGGTGACTGAATAGTCACTAGCAGAATAGCTTTATGAAAACAATAGCTCTAATGCTTGCATGCTGTTCTATGTCATTTAAAGCATTGCTGTTCATTGTAGAAAATGTAACTTTTAAGCTGACCTTCTGTTTTACTTTTGGGGAAGCTAATGCTTGTATTGCAAGGGGGAAGATGGTTGGTTGTTTTTCATTAGGGTATGTGTCACAAATGAGAATGTCAGGAAGGTCTGAAATTTCATCTCATCCAAATCTATTAATGTTAATGTTCTTTTCATTATGATTTCATCAGGATTAATTAACAGAATCTGTGAATAATATGCTGCACATATTTGATATGCAAAATCAAATCAACTGCACAATTTATGTTTCTTTACAGCTGATACTTCACATATTGACAGTCAGGAGTATAGACTACATGCATTAGCCTACACCAGCTGTCCATGACTAGCAGCTGACCTTCCTGAGCCATGATGTGCCCTGGCTGACAATGAATCCTGATGCTAGTGGATGGCCCTGCTGGAATCAGAGATTTTGTAGTGGACAGCCAGCCCAGAAAGCGATAGCCTCATTTTCTTACAAGCTCAGAAGGTTCAACATGTGTTTAGATTATGCTGGTATAGCTGTGTCTTGACTATTGCATTTAAAAATAGTTCAGGATAAACTTATGGAATGTCCGATATTTGTTTTCAGTGACTTGTCCAGTGGTCACTCTGAGACCCCTGTAAGTTGCCTTACTGACAGGATTCATCAATAAATAGACACAGTAGATATAGGAGCCAGCTGATTATAATTCTCAGAAAAGTGCTCATGTTCAGCAGAGAGAAATTTCTGTTGACAGCAATGGTAGTGTCCAGTTAACCTCTCTATACATAAGTATCTGGTCCATTTTTTAAGTGTTGGTGTTTTTTTTATTTTTGTTGGTAGATCACAGGATAAAGATTTGAGGTCCTTTACACCTTTTTTAAAACATAAAAAATCATCTTTATAAGTAACAAGATCTTGATGTATTGTTAGATTTTGAGGAATAGAACCAAAATAGTGCAAATCTGTTTTCTGATTTCCCTGGCTCCTGGATATTTACATCTTAATTTCTTCCATTCAGATGTGGTATTTGATTTGAGTGTTTGTGAAAGCTACTAATCTGATAGTCCTGCAGACCAAAGCTTTCCATTTATTCACCTGTTAAGTAAAAAGTTCGAGTTTCCCTCTCCAATTAAAGTGCCTCTACCCATGCTGGCCAGACCACCTCGAGGGAGGAATCATTTAGATTCCAACCACACACTTTCCCCTGCCTTGCTCTTGCAAATGCCAGCAAGAAGCCGATTTGTGCCAGCTGTTGCATATTTCTAATGGGCACACTTGTCTATAGGGAAAAAAGCGATCAGATAACTTCTAGAAGATAACAATTTCAGGTTACTACTAGTTTGGGCTGGATTTGAACTGATACTCTAGAAGGAATTATTCTCACCCATTACTACTCCAGATATGCTTTGGAGTTTCTGTGTGGGTCTAAGAAATATCTTAATGGAAGTGGATCTATTTTTATAATATATCCGCTAACAATTAAGTGGATTATCTGAATTTCAGGCTGTATTAACTGCACTGTGATGTGGTTTATACTTAATGGGTAAGGAAGGTAGATCATACTATAAATGCAATACATGTATATTACACCTAGTGCACGTTTATCGAAACAGTGTCAGGTTTTGAAACAGCTTACATTAACTCTGCATCTGTGCTGTGAATCCAGGAAGAAGTTGAGGTTTGCTCAGCTAAATCCTTTTTCATGGTCTTGGCATCTGAGAAGGAGTTTGTCACTGATATGTTTACTTTTATCACCCCGTTTCATATTTCTGAAAAGGACATAAATGAGAACAGATTGTTTCTAAAGTAACGGAAGGAGCAACCCAGAGAAAATAATGATGAGCATGTTCCAGTTGGATAAATTATGGGAGAAGTACAAAACCTCCAGGTTCTCATTTTCCGACAAGACAGTCAATTCTGACACTTTAATATAGATGCATGGGTATGCCAGAGGGGGAACAAGGAGGCGTTTCATTCCTATCTGTTGTTGCAACTCAATGGCTTTAGTACCACACGCGCTAGTGGCACCATGCTGTAGCAGCTGAATGAAGAACCTCACCATTTTGGGGAGAAGGTAGAAGGGGATGTGGTGCATTCACCAGAAGTTGTGTTGAGCCTGTGCTGTTGTCACTCATTTAGGATGGAAAGGAGCTTGGCTAGGACTTCAGTATGCTGTATATGTCACTCTTGGTCCTTGTGTGGGTCCTTGTGTGACCCACAGAGGAGGCTGAGTCTCACCATTCCTCTTGCAGAGGTTTATGTTTCTGAATTAAACTATTGATTTCTCTAGTGTTTTCCACTACTTTAAGTGCCCTGAAAAGCCACTATAAATTTTTTGCTAGTAGAGAAAGTATGAGTGCTGCTAACGTGGGCTTTGGAAAAGGGTAGAGAAGGCAACTGGGGCAAATGATCTCAGGGGCAATGGGGATACATGCGCTATGTAGCAGAAGCCTTGGCAACAGCTGGCAATTGCTGCTAATGGCATCATATATATTGACTAGTCTGCAAGTTTAATCCAGACAGCCATGTGGAACAAGACACCTTATCTTATTGAATCTGAACTGTGAACCTGGAAAAGAACTCACAGTAGATGAGACAGTAAAGCAAAATGTCTCTATGCCTTTCTCTGCTTCAGTTTCATTCCTTCCTTCCTCAGCTGTTTGGGGTGGGTTTTATTTGCTTTGTGTGATGTGTTTTTAAAGGACTGGTTAAATCCTCCAAGTTTTACTTTGGTGGGGTTTTTTCTTCCACACCTTGTTTCTTTTCTGTCATTTCTCCTAAGACAACAAGCCTTAAGCCCTTGAAAAATAAATTCCAGCTCCTCTTGACAAACAAGCCCCTGTTCTGCTTTGCCAGGTGACTGATTGATCCATTACTAGTACCCTTGGCCAGGCTGTCTCTTCTGTAGAGCTGCCAGTTACTTTATCCAATGGTGCTTCCAAGTGAATGAGTGATCACCAGGGACTTGTGGCCTTCTCTTATTAGCCCTGTATCACTTTCTACTTCTACATAGATGAAGATACCCAGATAGACAAAACCTTCAATCAATTTACTGTTTGGAGTCTGACACATACAATGAGAGTCTGCAGTATTAAAGAAAACTCACAGGAGTTGAAACAGATTTCTCAGCTCATTATAGGACTAGATATTTGCACTTGGCTAGCACATGTTAGGTTGTTCTTATATTCAAGTCTCTCAGCTGGAATCCATCTATTTTTTTCTCATGTTAGGGCCTCCAGGTTTATTATGGTGGTATTTTAGCCTACTAGTAGACGGAAAGCAGTATGAGATATATTCATCACATGCAGGAGGGAAATTCTGTGTATTGTAAGGATGTCACCAGCTATTTTCTTCCTACCAGGCAGGAAGAACTAGTCTTGCCAATTCCTTGACGTGCAGTGCTTTTCTGAGAATTTTGAATTTTAAACTTCAAACTTTAGGCTAACAGGTCAGGTCAAAAAACTGACTAATACCCAGGTGTATCTCAAGACTAGTCTTCAATCTGTGGGAGGGAAATATTCTCCGTGGAAATCTTTTCTCTGTTTTGTTAGATAGTTGCACGGTGCACTAAACAGAGGAAAAACAGTGCCTTTTGCTCCTTGCCCTTTCCTGGAGCGTGCATTGAGGAGTTCAGGCAACTATTTAAATCAAGTGAATTTTCATTGTAAGTCTAGTCCCAGAAGAGTTGCTCCCACACAAGAAGGGAAAGGAGACAAGAAATAAAGAGAACCTGGCTTTGGCAGAATTCTAGTCCCTACCTCACTTTCATAGACAGAGTTTGCCAGGAGGGCAACATACAAGATGAAGCCTAGACAAGAACTCGGCTATATCTTGCACCAGTGACTGTACCTCTGAGTTGTGTTTTGATGCTCTTTCCCTTTAGCCTTCCTTTTTTATCCTGTGAGGACCCTATGGACCAAGGCAAATATCTTGGATGGAGAAACAGACCAATCCATAGGAAATACCCCAGAAAACATTATGAGGTTATGTTTAGGATATTTGTAGCTAGACTAGACAACATGTTAATGAACACTGTGAGGGTCTTGTTTGGGGCAGGCATTTCTAAATATGTTTAGAAGATTGAGAAGCTTTGGGTGGTCATCCCAAATTATTTTGTGGACTATTACATCCCATTGACCAGTTTAGCATTTCTGGCGTCTGTTACAGTGCATATGTCACTTATATCCACCTACATCCACCATGACCCTCAAAGCAGGTGGCAACTCACTAAAAAAATCAGCAGGCAGTATGGGACCCTTTGGTTTATTTCCAGCTCAGCTTCTAATTTTGAAAAAAAAAAAAAAAGGCTTCTCAGCATGCATCAGTGAGAGATTAATCTTGTATCCCTCTCAAAAATAATTGTTCATAGTTTTCCTTGTTTGTCAGGAACCCTACTTTTATTCTCAGCAAGTAGCCTCCTGTTATGTGGATAATGTGCAGATGGTCATTCTTTCACCTTTAGATCCTATGATAGACAGATTTGTTAACTGGCGGTCCTTCTCAACGTGCAAAGCATTCTGCCAAAGGCATTCATTTCTTGAAAGAAATTAACACAGTGGATCTATTTGCATAGATTCTTAGTTTTACTGTCCCCAGCCATCTCGGGGTTACAACACAGAAACCTAATGGAAAGTTAAGGCTGTGCAGAGTCATTAGAAAAGCCATCTTATATCTTTATTTCTGCCAGACATATGCAACTGAAGGTCAGGTACTGTAATTTTTAATTTTACAACTATAAACACTGAGTTTGGAAAAGGATAACTCGTTTATTTCTCTTTTGGTAAAGCATGGGTAAATATATTCATGACAGTAAAACATTGCATTATTAAAGCATTTGAATGAACTTGAACAAATTGCTATTCTGAAAAGATTATCATTATTTTTGTCCAGACATGAATAAATAACTTTTTTTGCAGCATCTGTAAGCTTAGATGGTCCATTTGCCCTTGTGTACTTGTACATTCATATATCAGTTGAGTCACCTGGATCAAAGCCATGTTTTACTAAGACATAGAAGAAACAAAATATATTTAGCTGAAATATATCAGCTTTCTCTACGGGAACTACAAAAATAATTGTAACTGATTTTACTTCTTTAAAAAAAAAAAAAAAAAAAAAAAAAGCTGACCCTTCATTTGTTTGGACAAACTGAAATGGTTGTTAACTATCTTTTCAGTGACCTTTCTCTTAGCTGACAGTTGTTTTGTGACAGATGAAGCTGAGTAATCGGCCAACTGTGGTAAAAACAAAAGCCATGTACCTACTGCAGCCTGGTTTTGAACTATCGTTTGTGATACATCTGGATTTGTTATGAAAGCTTCAGCATTTTGAATATTTCTGCCTTTCTGTACAGACATTGAAAAATTGTTCAAGCGTGTTTCTTCTTAGGAAACGTATATTTCAATTCTGAATTTACAGAGCTGGATTTAATAACATGATCATTTCCCATTTTCCTAGAAACTTTCCTTTTCCGTGGTAGCTTTGGGAATTCCAAATATCTCCAGTGTTAAGCATTTCCCCTAGAATGAGTAGTAGCAAACCAACATTTGAAGGAGCTGACATGAAAAAAGTCTGACTTTCATTTGAGATGGTGTCTTTGTTGTTGAAACAAAGACAAGAAACACTAGTTGGAACATGGGAAATTATGATTAGATGCTAGGAACAACAAAAAAAAAAAAATCACAGAGCGAGCGATCAAACACTGGAACAGCTTGTCCAGTGATGTTTCATGATTTTCACCCTTGAAGATATTCAAAACTCAACAGAATATGTCCCTGAGCAAGTTGACATAAGCTGTCCCTGCTTTTGGAGCAGCAACATGAGCGAAACTAGATGACCTCTAGAAGTCCCTTCCAACTTGAATTATTCTATAATTCAGAGCCTGTCATATGAAAGATGACAGCAAAGTATTGTCTACAATCATTGCCAGTTCTCAGATTTTAGATTCAAGATATTATTGTCTTTGCTGGTATAGAAATTGCCTTGAATTCTCCAGCAAAAAGATTCTGAATATTCATGCCACCACTTCTATGTCACAGACCTACAACCTTGGAAAACTGTTCTTCATCTAGAAGGTTCTTGTTCTAGCAGGAACAATCCTGACTAGGTTTGTGAGTTTTGTCTTGGTGGAATATTAGGATTAGATTGCGCCTGCAAACAGAAGAGAGAAGTGAAATATTCTCCCTTAAGTTTTTTCTGAATGCATAACCAGAAGTATATTTCATATATAATGTGTGTATATATATATAATGTATGAAATTCAATTACTGTTAATTACTGTTAACTAATTTGAAAATTAGGGGGGCTTTGGAAGTCAAAGCAGTGATAATGGAACAACTGTTCATGCCTTTCTGTGATGTGCAGTGAAAGAATCAGAAGTGGTCTGGGGGAGTTGGATGTGCTTACCATGTTATGCAACTGGTGGGTCGTGCCTGCTGCAGGCAATAGTGAAAATGCCTCAGCAATTGAACAAGCAAGCATAGATTAATATCTCATTTGAAACACACTTCTTTTAAAATTTTTTTCCTTCTCTGCTGTCTTTTAAAGTTGTTGAGCATGTTGGAAAGATTCAATTTGGTTTTACCTTCCTTGGATAAGGAAATTGTTAAGGATAGTATGGGGTGGAGGAATGAGAAACATAACCATCAACATTTATCTGATCTCCCAGTTTTACTTGGTTAGCAAAGTTCCCTTTAGAACAGACAGAATGAAGAAAAAGCATGAACTCTGGCTGACTGTACTGGCAAATAGTTGTTATTGCTATATTTTGCCTTTCTTTCTGACCATACATTTTATTAAGCCAAAAGTTATAGATAATACAGTAGCTGGAGGCCTCCTGATCCATGGTTTAATGGTACTAAAGATCAAGACTTCCCATCTTCCCACACATTTTTTAAAAGAAGACATGGAGTTCCTGAAGCTTCTGAGAAGAGAAGAAAATAAAAGAATTTTAGTTTCTGGGCAGCAGCACCACACATATTGTTACTAGCTTAACCAGTTTCAGGAATGCCTAGTGAGCATGGATTAGTAGACCAAATATACATGACAACTAATGACTGCTATCATTCTTTCATGAAAGTCAGCACTATCACAGAAAAATCAAAGAGAACTAGAACTAATGCATAGAAATACTTCACAGGAAGAAGAGATCCAAATTGCTAGGACTGTCATATTTCCAACAGGCAAAAGTGGAGAAGTAGAAAGGATGAGACATGGTAGTCCTGTGCAGTGGCAGGCTATGATCCTTGTCTCCCATTTATACTTGCTGAGATGTTTCCCACTCAGGGATGAGACGCAGGAGCCTGCTTGTTCTGACCTTACCTATATAGCATAACATGGAAGAAAAAGAGAATTTCAAGCAGCCTGGATCATCAGAAAATCATGCCTTTCATGGGGGTAAACCAATAATCTGCAAATTATCCCTGCATCCAGATTTGACTATTAGTGAGAAAGAGATAAGGTGGCAGAATAACATTTTCTGTGCTACTGATCATGTAAATAAAATTCTGTCCACTGCTTGTCTAAACCAACTACCATCGGCCATCATAATAGTTGGTTGATTGGAGGAGAGTAGTGTTGTACTGTGCCTTATTATCTTCAACTTCTTGCCTGCCTTCTTTCTTTTCTAACCCAAGACTGCTACTTCTCAGCTCTTTCCCATGGTGCAAACACACATCAGGATTTTCTTGTTAGCTTAGACGGTTCATCTGACTTGTGCCGGTGAGATCTGTCACAGGGGTTAAGAAGGACGAAAGTAATGAAAAAAAATCAAAAAAAGGATATATGTACTATAATTTGTCTTGCATATAGCTATAGTTAAGATTAGTTAAGATCTTCCACCAGATGAGTGTTCTGTAGCCCCACTGAAAGCATATAAAGATGATGCAGCATAAAGATGATTTACTCCTACATATCTGAGAACTTCCAAGTCTTCCCTGGTCATCTTTTTATCTGGAAGGTGCTGGAATGGCTGGAAGATGCTGAAGATCAATATCTAGCCATTTTCATTCATATTTCTTCTTAGCAATGGAAAGACTATGCAAAATTATCACTGTGACATGATTATGCAAAATGAGGCCAGAACAAGTATCCCACATATCAAAATAGTGACAGTATATAAGCCATTACTAGTCTACTTTGAAAACAACTCATGATTTGTTCATATTGTAGACTTAACACAGTTCCTAATTTAAGAAATTTGACTTAAACTATCATAGTAATAGAAGTTATTTCACTGAGGAACAAAATCAAGGGATGAGCTAGCAGGCTCCTGCAGCTCCTGGGCTAACAGCTCTGGTTCTGTCTGCAGTTTTGATAGCAGGCTAAAATACTGCAGTGGATCTGTGAACCTTGCTGTTCAAGAGTTAATATGAATACATTTTCCAGTTTGGTTACCTCTTAGTTTTTTAAATTTTTTTACTAAGTTTACTTTACACTGTTTAATACTAGCCATAGTTTACTGTTAGTAATTCATTAAAAAAAAATGCAATTCCTTGTTTATTTTTTCTGACTCTGAATTATCTCCTGGCTGAGTTCCTGTGTTTCTTGCTTTTCATTATATGACTCAGTCTTCCAAAGGCAATTGTTCCACTAGGAAGATAAGGTGAAAAGGCAACAGAAATAATACAATGTGTCATCAAAATAAAATGTGGTACAATTTTAGTTTATTGTTACTGAGGGAATTCTATTTCAGTATCTTTCCCTCTGTGCCCAAAAGTAAGATAAACTAGTGAGCATTGATACTTCTGCTCAGAAATTTTCACTTATATAACATACTGGCATATACGTGTTGTTTATACAAGACAAAAACAAAATTTACTCCCTGTAGACAAAAGACCATTAACCTTAAAACTTTCATTACTTCTAGATTCATGATATCCTGAAGATAAAAACTTATATTCTTTTCCAAGAAAAAAAAGCTTGAGTCTCTAGCAAAAGATGCACAGCTTCCTCACGGTATAGAAATTTTAAAATTTGCCTCTGTTGAAGCTTTCATATGTTTTTGGTGCTGCTATGTGGAATTCAGTATATTTCTGGAAGCTTTGTAATGGTCAATTAACTTGCGTGATAAACTTAGAAAATACCAGCTTTTTGTGGAAGTAGCACTCAGTAGTAGTTACTCCTGTTACTACAGATCTATTCTGTGTAGCTGCCAGAGACCACAATTAGGGTTTGAGGGTCTGTTGCTTTTGACTATAAAGTTACAGGGAAGATTAGCAGTCTTTCTGCCACAAACTCAATACCTGAGCTGAGATAAGCTGAATTAGTAAGTGTAAGTAATCATGGGAAACAGGAGAAAAGTGTGAGGTAAACTAACGTGCTTTCTTTTACCAACCTTTTGACAACTTCTCTCAGACTTTCCACAAAATGTCTACAAAGCCAAAAGACAAAAGCAAATTAATTGGACTCAAATCCAGAAAGTATACTTTGCTTTCTGCAGTGAGGAATGTTTTTCAAGACAGTATTGACTCCCCAGTTTTCTGGAGTCAAGCAGCAACATTTCCTCAGGTGTTTTGGTTTTTTGGGTTTTTTTTTTACTGTTTATTGTTTAAACTAGGTGTCTTACAGGAACACAAACTGATGGGGAAAACATAATTTCATGAAACACCACTCACTGAACAGAGAGCTGGATCTCAAAAGACTTAATAGATGTTGCATTTGATGAGAAGGGAGAGAAAGAACTGTCATCTAAGCAAAGTAATCAAAAGGTAAAGTAAAAATTAAGTAGTTATCAAAGAAGAAATACTTTATTGTTCATTATTTTCACAGAGGCTGCTCCAGTCAATTATCATAAAGCTTTTTCAGTATTGAATTTTATGTTGGCAGCTTAAAGCACTGCAAACCTTGAATAAATCCCTATGCAGGACTAACTTCCATGCTCACTATGCACTCAACCATCATGACAGAGATAAGAGCCTGACTGATTCCCCCCCGACCATGGGTCCAGTTCTGTTACATTCAGATCAGCATAAATTTAGAATAGTTCAGTTGAAGGTAAAGAAGTTATTTTAAATTGATACTGAAGTCATTCAGAGCAAGCCCTTATTGAAAATGGGCAGATCACATAATGTCATGTATTGAATACAGACATAAATGCAGGGCTTCACTCACTAAGCAGTGAATAAAAATAAGTATTGAATATATTTGTTAACTAACAGCTACTTAGATTTGTTTAATGTTCTATCCATTGATAAATTAAATAACATTTGTATTGGCAGCAATTGTACTCCTTGTTGTCTTGCTCTGTGCTGCTGTGATGATTTTTCCCTCATTGAAGAGATACTGTCCACCATATGAGTTGTGGATTTTATCTGAAGCATACTGAAGTCCATTGGAAAAGCTCCTGTGGCCTTCAGTGAACTTTTAGATCAGTCTCTGATCAGGACAGGGTTCTTGTGGAAAATAATGGCGTGTGACCTTGTAATTATGTCTGAATATATAATGCCTGTGCGTAGGGGCATATTTGAAGGAATCATAAAATCTCAGAATGGCTGAAGTTGGAAGAGACCCCTGGAGATCAACCCTCTTGTCAGAGAAGGGTCAATTAGAGCATGTTTCCCCAGGGCCATGTTGGAACATAACTCTATTTCTTTTGTTTTAAATGACTGACTTTCCCAATCTAGTGTTCTCTTACATAAAATTCTGTACTACATTTTAATCTGTAATTAGGGGATCATTTGCCAATCTTTTGTGGCCTCTTATCAAGAGAGTGGAATCCTGTTGTGCATTTTACCTTTAGTATTATAATTTTTTTTTAACTGAACAGGGCATCAGGATTTGGAGTTTTAATGTAATCTTGGAAATTATTGTAATGTACTAAACTAATTTTGACCTTTTCAAGGTTTTATATTTTGATTACAAAGCACTCCACTTCTCTAGCCTGAGTCAGTGAGACTGCAATCAATGGAGAAAAGAATTAAACAGAACTAATGTAAAATGGATATCTTTTGGAAGGATAGGTAGAGAGATACCTTCAAAAATTGTCAAAAGGACTACCAGAAACAACACTCTGAGCCGATTTGTTGTCAGCTATCACTGTTGAGTCTCAACAAGTGGGATACTGAATACCCACCTATGTTTCTATACAGATAATGCTGAGTTCTTGTCCCACTGACTTTAATGGAATTGTTCCCACAAATTGTTGTGTCCATAACCATTTGCAGAACTGCTCCACTGAATCTTTTCACCATTTCCCTGGATGTTTATTAGTTGACGTCCTGCAACATCCATGATCTTGTGAAACTGCTTATTTTTTTAGATTGAGAGCTGGGCAATAAGCTGAGAATAAGACCGATTGCAAGTGATTGATTGATGTGTACCTGATACTGATTGTTGATGAGAATTACATTTTAATTAAAATTACAGCTTTTCTTACTACATATTACTAGTTGAATATAAATTAGAGTAGCCTTCATGCTGTTACTTCTTCTGGCCATTGCAAAGCCAGAAATACATGGAGTACAGGGCTGGAAGAAGAGCAAATCTCCAGGGTTACTGCCAGGTCAATAGGAGCATTTTCCTTGGATCAGGGAAATAGGGGGTACAAATCAAGATAGGTTTTTAAGGTTAGTCTTAATCTTAATCCTCATCTCCCATTTCCTTATAAAGAGATAGAGTGACATTTTTTCCATGGATGGTATTTTCTTTCTTCTGTTCTTTTTTTCCGATGAAGTCCCTAATTTGAGCACATTGTAAATTTTCACAAACTTCAAAGTGACTGCAATGTTTTCTATGTGTAAAGTATATTCACATATGCTAAAATTAAAAATTTAAATTTGTATTACTTTTTAAGTGTCTATTAAGTATTTTATTGAATGAAAATTTAATGTATGTTTTCAAAAAATAAAATCTGATTTAAATTCTTAAGACCAGAACATACCAGTCTGAACTGTTTAAAGTGAAAAAGTATCTACATTTTAGAAGGAGAGCTCATGAAACTGTTGTCCAGTTCCAGGTGATTTGGGTCTCATACATTGCTGAAACATTTCTGAATCTCTTAGATTACTGAAATTTTTGTGGTGGGAAGAATAAACACACCAGCAAAGAACAGTGACTGACAGTGACCTGAAAGTAGTGAGGGACAAAGTCTGTCTGATCTTATTTGAAATGATGTTTCAGACACTGAGAAGGCTCTGTTATCAATCAGTGACTTTGTTAGCAATCTCAGTAGGCAGACTAATTAATGATGCTGCTTTGCATAGATTTGAGGGATGAGTAGGAAATGGATATAACATAATTAAACTATTGTAAAGTCTAAGTTTTGAACTATTACTTCTAAAATAGTTGGTGGATATGCATGTTTAATCAAAGCTAATAGATATGCATGGATTTACTTTGCATCACTTAATTTTTGGAGCACAATTCCAAATACATCTCTGTTAGATGCTGCTTTTGGATGTATGTGCTGTGAATTAAGTGGTGAGCAGAATTTCCTACAGCCTTTAACTTACAGGCCAGAATGGGAACAAACTTGCCTAGCTGGGCTTTCCCAGTCTGTACTTCACTGTGTGCCACCACAGTGGCTTCAGCCCTCAGCATCCATGCAAGTGTGAAGTACAATGCTGGAGGCCATTCCCTTGACAGGGGTTAGGGATACATATTACTGTTGTGAGGAGTATCATAATGACTCAGGATGCTGCCACTTAGAATTTGTTAGCAGACACTATGTTACATTTAGCTCTGACTGTTTTCAAGTTTTCACATGTTGTATGTTGGGCTGTGGGATTAAACTAGTTGTATCGAGTAGAAGTTTACAAAATTCCTTGCATATTTCAAAAGTATATAGGTTTTGCAGTTTGCATATCCACAAAATGGAAGCCATATCAGTTTCTAGGAAAAATAATGTGCATTTAAAATACATACTATCTCCAAATATATATATTAAAACAACACCTGCCCAAGGTGCAGCAAGGAGTACAGCACAGACTGTGTTGGTGTTCCTGATCCAAATCACTGTCTTCGGGGGCTTCATTATATTATGAAAAACACTGAGTTTATCAGTGTGATGGTATCTTGCCTTATGGCATAGAGATAATTAAATGAAAATTTTTAGGGAGAACACTAAGGAGAAAATAAAAAAGGAAAAAAAAAAAAAACCAAAACATTAAGCTCCTTAGCAAGTGAGGCACTGTTAACTGGCCAATATCCCTGCCTGGCTCCTTCTAAGGTAGAGAGGTTTAATCTTTGCAGTCCTAAGGCTGGGATCAAGGATTCTGAACCACTGACCTAGAAAACACCAAGGAAGCTGAAGCAGTTGTTTGCAATTGCTTGAAGGGAATCTCAGGCATACAAACATCCAGCAAGTGCTGCAAGAAGACCACTCTCTTATCCCCTGAGTCCCTGGGAGGATTGAAACTCATCAAAACTTGCAAAGAAGGATGCAAATTCAGGCAAAAGATGATAAAACTGGCCTGTGGCTCCTGCATGACCAAATAATATGTGTTTTTATCTAAATAGATGGCAAAGTCACAAATTGTGTCCACAAAAGAACACAATAAAGATAACAATAAATGTCATTTATGGTAGTAACCATAGTGCCTACCTTTTTGATTAATCCAGTGCCTTTTGAAGTTTGAAGATGAATATAGTAGCTAGTTCTTTCACAGCCCCTTGATTGTTCTAGCTGCTCTGCAATCTAGTCCCTTTAAGCTTTTCCATTATGTTGTGTGAACTGTATTTTGTGCAGCAGAGCTCTCAGACTAAAATACTGGCTTCAGAGCAATTCATGGATGAGGAAAGTGGTACACACAGCCAATATGTACTTATAAAAATCTGCCCATGTTTCTTCACAATTCTGGGCCTACTGTGCCCAAACAAAGTTTTCCAACATGTAGTCAATCTTAAAAATGTTACCTGTATTGGACAAAGGGATTATGATAAAACTCAAAAAAACTCCACATGCCTCTGATGTTTTATAATTATTTTTATCAAGTAATCTGGAGCTGTAGGCAGGCCATCAACAAATTAACCATGTGACAAGCCTAGAGACGACTCCAGAGCTGCCAGAGGAATCTGCTAAGGAACCAGATGTCACTACGAATGTTTCTGTCACTACTTAGCTGCTGGGTCCTGTGGCTCCCACCAAACAAGAGAAGGAATGAGATAATGTATCATCTCACTTTTCTGTGTCTAGCAGTCTCTACATCAATCTACTACAATTCTGTTGTCGTTTGAAATAAATATTTCTATGTCTTTGCATTTTTTTCCAAGTTAAAACATGTACATGTGTGTAAGCGAGTGAAGTTTCTAGAATTTAAAAAACAAAATTGTTGTTTACTATTGACCGCTACTGCTGTATATTCTTAGCTTTCAGTGTCATCATAGTTTGAAAGTGGAAGTGTTCATGGCCAGGTTGGATGGGGCTTTGAGCAACCTGGTCTAGTGGAATGTATCCTTGCAGGGGCGTTGAAACTAGATGATCTTTAAGGTGCCTTCCAACCCAAACCATTCTATGATTGATTCTATGAAATAAAACTTTCTATTCTGCATATGTTCAGATCTCATGGCTTAGTAACTCTGGTTGTCCATGAGGATGACATAAGTAGACCTTGGAGCCTTTATACAGAAGGCTCTACTACAACTTTTTGACATTCAGAAATGCCCAAAATCAGAGTCTTGGTCTCCAGAGAATGTCTGCTTCATTCACTGTCTGGGTTTTAATCAGTCACAAGCAACACAAGTAAATTTTGGAAGGCATTGAACTTGTTTTGACCAATGATGCCTCATTCCCATACAGTAATATTCATTCCCTGGGCAGTAATATTCTGTTTATCCTTGTATTTTTAATGGTTACCCTTCACTCTGGTATTGTAGATAAGTGTGACTTGAGCTTCATTCACCTGGAAAGCAGGCCAGTCTTAAACATTGGTTCAGAGAAAGGCCTAGGCTGATATATCAAAATACTGCTTAATATCTCAGGCTTGCCTTCAGACCTTAGAAAGCTTCTAATGAACACATGGGTTAGACTCAGTGGATGATGCAACAGAGATTTCTACACTATCAGTTAAACACAGGTCAAAGCCCATTCTGAATACAAGATATTTTTCCACCTCCCCACATGTTTTCCTTCAGAGATCCTGCTCAGGATCAGGCTGAGGGCTGCCACTCTCTGTAAGGTGAGAAACCAGGTGTGCTGGGTGAGCTAGCATGGCTTCTGAGCAGGATTTGACTTCTTGCTAGATGAAGACACTATGTCTCGGGACATAGCTACTCCTTTTTGTCTCCATCTCTCTCACTAACATGCTGTTCTGTTGCTCCATATGTAGTTTAACACTCTGTGACATATGTAAATAAATGTCTTCGAAAGTGGATACTCAAATTTCTCAGTTCTGCCACTTGAAATATTATTATGTTGTGTTTCTCCTCCTCTGCCACATGCAGGCTTTGCCTAATCATAGTCCAATATTTACCATGCAAGATGCACTTTGTACTTCCTCAACTATGGATTTAGCTAAAGCTAAGCAAGAAACTACAAACACTGTTAGACGTATTCCCCTAAACTGCAAAACAGAAGCAACTTTTTCGTTATTGTTACTTTCACTTTTTTGCAGTAAATGTGTGGTTTTATATCTACAGCACAAAAGGAAAGGAAAAGATTACAGAGAAATTGGGGAAAATAGAATATTTGTGAGCCTGAGTTTTTATTTCTAATCTATTGACAGATCCTGCCATTTGAACTCAGTGTCTTATGACCCACCCAGTGGAAGATGGCCTGTTATCAGGAAATGACCTGTGATACCAGATCATCAACCTCTGGTTTCCCAATTCTCTATCTAGAAACAGAAAGTAAGACACTTCCAAATGGCAACTGGGCCTTAAACCTAGGCCTTTGAGCTTAGGTTGATTACAGAAAATGACCAAGCCCTTAGGATGCCACAGGAGCTCTTCCTTCACTTCCAGAGAAAGAATATGTCCTTCCCAGCATGGATCTGTAAGTTTGTCTTCTTTGTTTCTTTGAGGGATTTTTACTTTCAGTATTTTCATCAAGAAGGAAAGGATGGAGTGACCAGCAAAGGTGCTGGTCAGTGGTGTGAATATACAAAGAAAATGAGACAGAAATCAGCATTTCATAGAGGAACAAAAGGGGTTCTCATATTATATGAAAGCCCATCCATTGCTCTCCTGCATCTTTCGGATCTGCATGGTGATTTTTAAAAGGTAAGCACACTGGTAGTTTTTGTTGTGAAAATTTACAGTTTGTCACTTGTGAAGTCAAGTTGCTGGAGAAATAAATCCAGGACATGAGCCTTTTTCTCTTCCTGCACCTTTCCTCTAAACCCTTTTTTTCCACCACTGCGATGTGGTCACTTGTCTTGATCATTGCTGGAGTTAGAGCAAATTCACTCCACTATATTCCTGCGGCTGTTTCATGTTTTTATGCTTCAAATGCAAGCTGCCAATCCTGTGGATTTTTCCTTTTTCTGCTGCCCACTGCCACTAAAATACAAAGTGACTAAATTTGAAGGGCCACGATACTTAAAAGGTGGGAAAAGAATTTGTAGTGCCTAGAGAGCTTTTTCCCCTACTTCTACAGCATCTGTTGTCTGCCTTTAAGGTTTTTAGTGCTGTGGTTATCAGGGACTGAGGCATCAGCATCTGTAGCCCCTTTCCTGCCTCTTTCTGTCAGTTTTCTGTTGAAGAAAACACAGAGATTTATTTATGCTAGTTTAGCAAGAACATCCTTTCAAATTTAAAAGAAAGAAATTCAAGATCTGCATGAGCTTTAGCTGAGAGTTAACACAGAATAGAATATGGCCTTAATATTTTTCTTTCAAAGTAAACATAGATATTTTCAAATAAAGGACAAAAGCCAGTAATTCTGACTAATCTTTTTTCTTAACTGATGTAATTTCAGTTGGCCTCATATGGAGGGAAAGAATAAGCAAAAATAAGTGGGATAAACATAGATGCAGCAGCAGGAATTCATAATTTGATTTACCATAAATGTTCTTTATCAAGTTTTTCATGTTCTTTGTTTCAGGTTTCAGGTATTTTATATTTCACATCCCTCATATCAATGATTTTGGAGGTTTTTTTTTTTTTCCTAAGAGATGCTATCAATATTCTATATGCTATTAAACATACGTTGTTTAATACTCACTAGAATATTTTGGGACCAGTTAAGCATCAGTCAAATCCTTTTATCATAAAAGTCTATTCTAGAAAGATCACTTTATTCTAAAGTTACTAAAATGAAAGCAAGAACCCTTGCGCATTAGACTCTTTTTTTCCAAAAGATTTCCATTTTCTTCTCCAGACCTGCCACTTTACTTGCTAGTTGTATTATGAAAAGCTGTGCTTATAGCAGACCTATTGTAGAGTGAAAAGAGAAAATGCTTTGCTACAAGGCAGTAGCTAATTCACTATTCTTCAGGGACTGATATTCATCTATCCTTCAATAAAA
Source organism: Strix uralensis (assembly GCF_047716275.1). Taxonomy (NCBI): domain Eukaryota; kingdom Metazoa; phylum Chordata; class Aves; order Strigiformes; family Strigidae; genus Strix; species Strix uralensis. The sequence continues at coordinate 44,494,236 of NC_133976.1, forward strand.
GCTAATGGTTAAATAGACCCAATGCACTCAGCTAATCTAGGAAGAAGCTGATGGCTGGGGGTTGGGATTCAAAGTTCATACTGAAGTGCTATTCCCGAAGACAAAGATATTCTTACATTTGCCTTAGAAAAAGATGACAATGCTACAAAAAAAAATCAGATGGCTTTCATTCTCCAATACACAGTTTTATGAAAAAGTACCTACTGCATCTGAAAAAGTTATATTTTATTAAACATGCATTACTATAAATTTTTCTTTCTAAAGGATGTGAATATTTAAACAAAGGGATTACATTTTAAATAACCTTCTGTCTAGTCTTTTGCTACTTGAATTCTAACATCCTTAAGAAGATACAATGATTTTATTTCATGAAAAGCAATTTTTGCAAAGCACTCCCAGAAGGAGGGGAGATGACAACACCACGTTTCCCTCTGTATAACTACCATTCCAGTTAAAGGTACTGCTGTGCTGTGCATATCAAACAGTCCAGTGTAAGAAGGAAAGCTCACTTGAGAAATCAACAACAAAAAACAAAAGCCCACAACCAACGCAACAGACTACGCAAGGGCAGAGCAAATTTTTATAAGCAAGGTTATGACTTAAAATAAAATATATAGCAAATCACATGGCTTCTGGACAGGTGCTGCAGCTGTGTATGACTGCAGATGTATCACTGATTCTTTTAATAGATAACCTGAAAGTATTCTGTCTGTGCTGCAGGACATTTAACCTAACCATACTGTGAATGAGCCTGAAAACAAAATGACCTGAATATATGGATGTATTATTTAACTGCAGAACTCTTGATCACAAAAGGTCTAATTCTAGTGCCCCCCAAAACAGTGGCAAAGATCTCCCTGACTTCACCAGAAAGAGGATGGAACAGTAATTAGGAACACAGCTGAAACTGGTGACTTGTGTCCTTATTTCGGGTCGTTCTCATAGTGCAGGTGACGAAACTGCATACACTGTAACAAAATGTCACACCTCTGCACGCTAACTGATCACTGGTAGAACAGCTGTGTTTTCTCAGAAACACAGGGCCAAGATTGGATCTATACCTTGTGAGAGGGCTTGGAGATTTGTGTCTTTCCACAAACTCAATACTGCCAATGGTTTTTTTTTTTTCTTCCTGCATCTTTCTCCTCATTTATCAGTTAGAGAAATAAGCATATACTGTATTTCACAGCGGTTTGTACACTTTTTCAGTGCTGATATGTTAATCATTCTTTTAAAAGATACTTGCCAATAGGACATCATCTTTCTACCTGAGGTCAGTCTGTATCTCTCTTGGTCCACAGAGAAGTACTACAGGGCTATGACAGAAGCTCTTCTTTCCCTTCAGCATGCATCGGTAGGGAAGTCTGGGGACAAATACAGTCTTACAATAATCTGAAAAGCAGCTGTTTGCCTTAGAAAGCTCCAGAACAGGGAATCCCTGTGAACTACATATTGGCGCCAAATGGATTGAGATGTTCATGGGTTTAGGGATGGGATACAGGGGTTCACTTAACAGATGTCCATCATAATTTTTGTGCAGGTCTCTCAGTCCTTGTTACTGTAGAATTGATACCATAGTAATTCAGCAGTGCAAAGTACTGTGGAGTCCAAGTAGTCAGTGTTGGGAGACATACCTGTGATAATGCATCAAACTGATGGAGGCCTTAGAGATGGCTAAAGGACAGTAATTTTAATGAGCTGTCCAGCAGCTTTCAGATTATAAGTAAACTCATGGCAGCTGCATCACATATGAAAACAGAAGTGTGTTTTGATATCTGAGATAAATTTGCCATATATTATTGCTTTCATCTGAAAGATATCTCAACATGTCTTTATAATAGGATCAAGATCTGTTAACACAATAATTTGGGAGGTATTTATTTTACATTCCAAATTAAATAGGAGAGGCACATATTTTACACCCATAAATAGGTCATAGTTTTGGACATTACTAAATTGGTTCAGAAATAAAATTTCCCATTATATTTTTGTAATACAGCAGTCTAGTTTTTGTTCATAGCTACTGAAGTTTGATAAAGGTAGCCTTGGTTGAGCAGCAAAAGTGGGGTACCTCAGGGAGTAAGGGCTACTATGACAGGCACTCACTAGGCTGTGTACTTACACTACTGTTGCACTACAGTTACACTACTGTTAACAGTATGGATGGGACCTGGTTGTTTCTATTACCATCTTGAAAAATAAGTGAGAGCAGGTACAGTAACTCGGTGGTGGTGGTGGTGGTGGTGGTGGTGGTACCTGGACCTTGTCAATGCTGGTTGTGTAAGATGGGGACTTGTTGTTCAACTGCATTTACACTCTTGATGCTCTCACTTTTGGCAGAATGATAAATCACAAAATGAAGATTGTGAATTCATTACATCCCCTGTCTCTCATACTGTCATTGCAGGCACACTGACACACATTTCTAACCCTATCACTGAAAAGCTCATTCACTTATTTCTTTCTAATTGCACATTACTTTTCAATTAGCTGTTTATTACATGATAATCTTCCATTCTGTTATAGATTTCTTATTGAGTGTTGTTCCGACAAAGACTGTAATAGGAGGTACTGCTGCACCCAGCATGGGCAAGATGGAGAACCTAGCTATCTGCATCAACCTGCTGAAAAAGATTTGTCTTTCAATCTTTCCAACAAGAGAGTTTTCAAAGTTGTTAGAAGCAAAAGATCTTCCCCTTCTGTTTGTTAACATTCAGCAAGTCAATACCTTTGAATCTGCCTGTGAGACAGACTTGTTTAAAGAGTAATCACCAAGGGCTGTGATTGATCTGTATCACACAGTTAGCAATTTATGAGTATGTGCCATTTCATTTTCTCAAGGTGTCATTTTTTGCTAAATTTAAGCAACTCCAAAGAATTAAAATATTTGGAGGGTTCTCTGACTTTGTCTTCTCAATCAATTATACTGAGTGATTACAAGTGGAAAGGCCTGTGCCATTCAAATGTACTGTTTTCCACTGAAGAAACACTACAGAATGCATATGAGGCATTTGATATAAGACAAAAGGGTCACAGTCATCATGAAAAACAGAACCAGGAGTACAAAATAGTCAATATATGAGGAGAATACAAGGTAGAAAAAATATTTCATTCCATAAATACATATTACATATCTTTTTGCCTCTTCTGCTTTTGTAGAAACTGCCTCCTCTGCTTTTTAAATGTCATCCATATTTATCAGACTGCATGGTTCTTGACATTTAGGAATATTTTTCATCAAACTGTAACTGAAGCTTTGACAAAGGGTACTAATTATCAAGGGACTGGATTTTTTTTTCTTTTTTTTCCCCTTTTTTAAAAAGCAGCAGGCTATAGAGAAAGTGTGAATTATCAGCTGCTTCTAATGATCCTGTAGCAGTCTCTTTTCCCTTACTGTTATAACATAGCTAGAAATAAGGATTTAAAGGTTTCATGAAGCATGTACAAAATGTAGTAGAAGTTGAATAATTGGATTTTAAATGACAGAGAAGTCATTGGGTTACTTACTCAAGTAAAAAAAGTTACCACCTGTCAGAGCTACATACAATCCCTATTGAAGGAAATTTTATTAATATTTTTAAATGTAAATGCTGATTACTCACCAATGATGATTTCATTGACTATGGGATGCATAGCTTGCACAATGCCATGATATGGTGACTAAAAATTACAGCATGAAAATTTGAGAAAATGCTCTGTTACTAAACAGAAGGCTGCATTTTTTAAAAAGTACATGTACACTGTGGTGTTTATCAACAAAAGTTGTTCATGTGGGAAATAATCTATTTTCTTGTCCTTATTGGCAGTAAAGACGTACTGTACCCTGATCAAAAACATAATGATTGTTTTTCATAAATCCCTTTCATGATCCTCCAAATGAAGCCTAATATAAGTGTATAGATATACATCTGAAATCTATTATTCATCCATTTTCAGTTGCCTAGCAATGGCACAACTGCAAAGGAAAGAACAGCATGTGGTGTGTAATATTTTTTTTCTTGTTATCGATACTCTTGTGTCCATATAGTTCTTCATTATGATCTTGCCTGCCATCAATATAATTGATTTGATTTCCTTGACTTGTCAAACCCAAGTCATTTGGCTTGAAGTGAGATTTTTAACTAAGGAAAAAATATAAGACATTCCCATTACATAATCAATTTTAATTTAGTTACGATATCAAAGCCTGCTTTGAATACATGATCCATGAATTCAGCTGTGCTAATAGCAAGGTTTAGGTCAGACTATCTGAACCAATTTTATAAAAATTCAAGGCTAAACACAACTTTTATGTCTGGCTCAGCCTTGTTTTAATGTCATTAATTGCAAGTTGACACACTGTCTCTACCTGCTGTTTATCTATCCGTAGTTTCCAGTAAAGAATGAGGCCAGTCCTACTAAATAAACCCTTAGGGGAGACCAGTGCCAAGTAGTTACCTGTGACAGCAGAAAATATAGACCTAGGTATTCCTAAAACTCAGCACTTTCTATACAGTGAGCTTTACTTCTTGTCACTCCTTTTTATCCTACACATAATCCTTATTAAAGTTTTCATGTTACAGTTTTTAAATCACCGTATATTTATGAAACAGAAAGGAAAAGAAATATGTATAGTGCTCTCCCTGCAAAGCGTGCACAACAGACCACTCCAGCCTGGCTCTGCATATGAATTTACAACTTCTTTTTCTCCCTGAGAAACAATGCATCACACTGACTCAAAGCAAACAAAAAACACAAACAAAAACCCCTCTCCCCCTACTCTTTTGTCATAGGTTACTGAAAACTAAAGAATTCTTGGCTATATTTGCTGTATTGCACTTATAGATTAATGTCTCCAAAAAGCATCGAAGCATTGATTTATGTCTTATAGCTCCACCTAAATTTGGTGCTCTTTTTCTCTTCTTGGTTTGTCCCCCTCAGAATCACCTCATAGAAACTCTCTGGACTTCAGTGGGTCAAGGCGAAACACAAAATCCTTAAAGGATGCAGAAAGATGCAGTACTATGAAGAACATGATTCTGCTGGGCTCCACTCTTCTTAAGTTAGGGGCTTCAATGTTGAGGAATGCATGGCAAAATAAGTAGTGGTTCAGTACAGAATGAATGGCTCACCAGTGTGGTACTTTTTTATTTTCTCTGTAGGGTGGTGGAAAGGATGATCTGATCCTTCTTCCCTCACAGAAAATGTCATCATCCCTCTTGAAGTTTTCTATTAACTAGAAAACTAAGAAATTGCCCTTTCTCAGCTCAACGGTTTTAGTACTCCAGTATAAAGCTGTTAGAGATATTTTCATGCCAGTCATAAGATATAAGGAACTACTGAAATTTTGCGCAGTTGTATCAATTCCTGAAGACATACAAGTTTTAATAGGATTTGGCTCACTTTGCTGTGCATATGTGTATAGATAGATCATTCATTAGCACACTAAAACTGAAGCAAGACTATTGAAATTACATAGATGAAGGGTTTTACCTGCTTGCTGGTATGGAGGACAGCTCTTGAGGGTTTCAAGAGGAAAGTTCTCAATGTGTCATGCTCCACAGGTTCTCTCCACCTGCATTTGGGTATCCAGCCTCTTTCAGTGCTGAACAGGGAGGCATTTTTCTCCATGGCTTAAGTGGCTGTTAAAACTTCACTACTTCAGTAGGACCCTATTTCATTCAGAACAGGTGTTAAGGGTAAAATATTGTCTGTAGCTGAGGAATATTCAACAATTTATCTTGATTATGAAAAATCATAAAGGTCAATTCACCTGACCTGGTATAAATGCTGCAGCCACAAGGTGTGCCAGCTAAGACAGGCATTCCTTTTGGTTTCTGAATTCATCCGCTTTTGAATATCTTTGTCTGGCAGACAGAGCACAAAATTTCATGATGGAGGATAAACAGCCTTAAGCAAATACATTTGAAGGATGGTGTAAGTAGGAGAAAAGACAAGTCAGTAGGATTAAAAAGTAGCAGTCCTCCTGAGAGAAATTATTGCTTGACAATTCAGAGTAATTTCCATTTTTAAGTAGCCCTTGTGAGGAAGAGTAAGTCATTTTCAGTCTAGCACTTGAATATTGAACCAATGTAGAAATGGCAAACTTTGCAGTGGCTTTGGCAGAGATGCAAGTATTTTTTCCAGAGACACCTTTTTCCGCTTCATATTTAAACTACATTTGTCTTAGAACTGCTTGAGTCTATTTTAAGGTAAACTAAGATCTCATTTAGCCTTGTGATATTTTCCAGCTTCACCATGAAGCAGTGACAGTATGAAGAGATCAAAATTATCACACTCTAGTGAACAACAGCATTGGGGAAAAGGACATAGGTAAACAGATGCATGACATTAAATCTAGTGGTTTAGTAATGCATGTACCACTGACACTTTGGCCTACCTGTCATGTTAAAGTGCTCCTAAATCTCCTATGTAAAGCACCTAAGTATGCTCAAGGAGAGTATGGAGGTACTGAAGGAATGATCTGCGTAAACTTTGTCTGGAAAAAGTGAGGAGTGATTTGTGTCCCTGTGTCTCCAAGTAATATCCTCTAGAATCACCTGGTTGCTTCCACACTGCAGACAACTTGGCCCTGACCTCTTCTGGTAACCTGATTTCATTCCCAAGGAATATATCTGTAGCAATATGTATTTGTGTCTTTCGCTCCAAAGTGTCTGAAAAAAAGTGGCCCACAGAGCAGTGTATTTATAGACTGGTGGTGGGAGTGTATGTTACATGTTCTGAGGCCTGCCATCAGATCAAGAGAAGGACAGTACATGACCGGGCAAGGTTTGGGCTGGTTTGCAGATCTCTGGAGAGTGAACATGCCACATCTGGCACTATATCATCCCCATTGCCTTTGAGGAATAAGGCCAGTAACAAGCTGTCAGAGCCACACTCAGGCTTTGTCTCTTGGATTCACTCCAAGGGGACCCCAGGAGGCCAGAGGACCCCTTCTTTAGCAATGCGGATGATCAGAACCCAGCAGGAACATAGGTTACATGACAGCATAAATATATTCCAAAATAGTTCAGTTGCTGAAGGCACCCTTCTATTCTTGTTGACAGAAAGGTGTTTGGATCACTCAGATTTCTAAATTTTTTACCTCTGAAATTGAGTCACATGAAGCTACCCTGGATCTTCCATGTTTTGGGGTGATACACATAGTAATACTGTGCTTCCATTATAGGCACAGATTGTAGACTTAGGGAAATAAGGATAAGTTTAAAAAAAAATATTTAAGGGCTTTATTCCTGTGGAATTATGTAAGAAAAATCTGTGACCTAAGTAGCATGCTCATAGTCACACAGGAGTCCGTGGCAGAGGAGAGGAAGAATTTGTGACTTTTGAATGCCGTTATAATATCCCTACCACTTGGTTAACACAGATGTAAAAGCTATAACAGAATCAAGTCACTAATACAGTTGCCCCAGAATGGAGTTGCAGCACCTATTTAGTCAAATGAGTCAATAACCAGGTCATTTCTCTCCTTCTTGTGAAACCTTTAGGTTAATAATTTTGTTTAATAAAACTGCTGTATCTCTTCCTACTTGTAGGACATGAAAATTGCTTACATTTATAGAGACATCAGTTTTTAGAGAACACTGAAACATTAGAAGGACCTTGTTACTTTTATATATGAAAGACAGCTTGGGAATTTGGATTTTATTTGGAAGTTATAGTTTAAAACTTGATTTAATCCAGGCAATCACAATGTACAAGATGCTTTGTGTGGTGTCAATGCGTTGCCAAGCAGTAAATTTGTGAGGTTTGGCACAAAAGGAAGTAAAAAGAAGCTTTTCTGGAGATTGCGAGAATCTCCAAATCCATTTTAAAAGCGTAATGAAATGTCTTCCTGTTCTATTCTTATTCTTTGAGTTAAAAGGAAAAAACTTTTTTGCATACAATGGGAGCTACTGTATCTATTTTGATCACAATGGATAGGAATGTAGGGCAGTCTTACTGTTGCAGTCAGTGAATGTAAAATCACGCTTCTGCAAAAGGACTACACTGCACAAAAAAAAGGGGCAGGGATCCCCAACCCAGCCCAGACTGAGCTGATCAGTTTAGCCTAGCAATGCATGTTTATTGAGCTGGTAAGAAGCTACAGAAGTTCTAGAGACAGGCAACTAAAATAATTAAAGAGATGAAGCAGGTGCATACATAAAGAGACAAAAAAGGCTATAACTTCTCAGTTGGAGAGGAAAAAACTGAAGGGGTTTATGATGAAAACATGAGGGTGCTGCTGAGTAAGATGAATGCAGACTATCATTCAACAAATGTTACAGTACAAGAAGTGGAGGGTATTAAATGAAACCAGTAGAAAATCATTAGAACCATATCGCATTATCAGATTTGTAAAGGGATTTGATAAATTCATGGGCAAAAATCCATAAGCAGATACTAAAAGGGGATAGTCATGGATCTATTCTCTAGCAACACCCATCCACTGATTGTGGATGCTGGGAGACAACCAAGAGAAATGGCCAGGGTTGCATACTCTTCATAAATAACTTTTCCCAGTGCCAGACAGAATCCATACTGATGGACTTACATGCTTTGGTGTAGTTGAAGTGTACCTGAACAATATTCTGTCACGTGGTACAGACATATGGGTTTTTTCTAGCAACAGAAAATAGAACTGTGAACTAGATTTAAAAGATGTTTGTAAGGGAGTTCTGTGTACCAGTTAAAGAGCAGAATTAAAGCACAGACATTTTACAGAGTGCAAGCCAAAATATGCTTGGTGGGCTTCCCCACTGTCTAGGTAAGTTTCAATTGACCTATCTTCAAAGAGGCTGTCCATTCATAATAAACCACTGTAAGATTGATTTTGCCCTAAAGAAACTAAACCCAAACTGTAAATCGATCCCGTCTCTCTATATACAAATGGCACATTACTGATTTCATCGGTTGCTATCTGCTGAATCATTGCTATGTGTAAATCACAAGGTAAAAATTCAAATAGAGCTTTCTAGTGCCACTCCTGCTGCCTATGTTTGACTGTGAGCAAGACAGCTAATTTTTAAGGATGCACCTTCAGGAGTTCCAGATCTGGCTCCATTAGTACTGGATTATTCATCTCTTCTGTAAATTTATTGGGAATTTTGGCTGCTCTGCAATACCATAATTAAACAACGCTCTCTAAGATTAATCTAAATGGCAGTGCTGAGAGTTTAGACCATAACTTCTTCTATTCCTCACTTTCTCCTATCTGTAAAATGGAGACTCCAAGGCTTGCAGAACTTTTGATGATGTTTCTACAGAGCTCAAACAGAAGATACCATACAAAGGCAAGATCTTATTGCTTTAATAAAAGTTCAGGGCCTTGTCTTTTTTTTTTTTTTATTTCATTTGACCTTTGAAAGAGGTGAAATCTGAACTTTCTACTGTTCCTAAATATCATTTCAGGTCTTATGATTTAAAACCTTTAGTCTCTTTGTTTTAGCATTAGTCATCATTAATGGGCAAAGCAAATATATCCCATCTGATGTTTTGAAATTGAGAATTAGACATTTTAAAAATAGTAATGGCTAGGAAATTGCCATACTCTAGTATTACCATCATTGGACCACACAGCTTATGTTAACTGGATTTTAAAATATTAATTCCAGTGAACTCCTATGGTAGTTAGCAATTCAAGAGCAACACTTTCTTACCTTGACATTTCTTGTGCTCACCCTCTCTTTTCTTGAGTAACCAGGAGAATCATGATACAAAAGCAATGTAGTTAGGTAAGAAGCCTTGGATATGGATGTAGGTGTATGCAGTACCTGTACACTCTCATAGCTCAACAATGACACAGTAGTTCCCAAATGAGAAAGTAACTTTCCAGAACATACAGTCCTCTAATAAAATACTGTGTATTCTCTGGGCTGCAGCTTCAGTAGATGCAATTATTAACCACAACCTGCTAAATTTTTTTAATACTATGCTGCTTGAAGATAAGTGGTTATCTGGCAGTGAAGAAGTTCGGTTCTCAATCAGGAGTTAGATAGCCAGAATGTTTAAGCCTGTCAGATCTCTTTTTAAAAGTAATGGAATGATGACAGAAGGAACTTCTCTTCTGGGCTGTAAAGAGACTAGCACAAACAGTTCTGACATCATAAGACAACATCAATAAAGTTAGATACATCAGCATCACCATTTTTAACAGACTATTTAACATGACCATTTTTAATATGAGCAAAATGTGGATTTCAGGAGTGTGATGCTGGCTGTGCAAATCTTTAATGGTCTGTAAAATCGTATTCAGCCACATAAAATATGTATATATTTGTATACAAAGAAATAAATTTGGAAAACATTTAGATAATATCTTTAAAGGACCACTTGGTTGATTACATTTTTTGATAGCAAAACATGAATACAATTTTTAGAAGAACTGATGGATCTTGTTATATTGCCCATTGAAGGAAAAATGCAAGGTGACATAGTCTTTTAAACGAATCTTTAAAATAAGGGATATTATTAAAATTTATAGTCAATATATAGGAGAAGTTGCTTCTTTGGGAGACTTCACCTTCATAAAAGTCACTGTATCTTGCTATCAGAACTCATTGACAAATGTGTTTAATTTATATTCAGTGTAATTGAACTACTCCGTCATTTCTTCCTATTTGGACAGTTACGGCCACTTAGGAGTTTTACATCACTTTTAACCTTGGATGATATCATTTTTCCCTTTTGATGGTCCCTGGACCAAGAAACTATAACTTGGTTGTGCTCTCAGCAGTTTTGTCTTTAGTGACTGTCTTCTTGGTTCATTTATATATTCCCCAGTGTTTGTTCAATATAAGCTCCTTTAATAAAGAAATGGAAAATCTCCATGCTTGTAATTAATTCTCTCTTTATTTTTTAAATATCTTTAAATTTCCCTATAATTTTTTCCATGCTGACACCTTCATTTGTCAGTGTTAACTAGCACATCACATTTGGTTCTATAGTCTCATATTTGGCCCTATCTTTTCATATTCATTGAGAATATAAATACATCTTAAAGCTTCTATCTGTTATAGCATATCACCTCTTTTATAGGTAGCTTTTAGACTTTTCCAGTTGTTGGCAACTTAGGGTGTTCTTTTTCCTACAGACTTGTAACATCCTTTTGAGGGAGGCAAACACATATGAGGAATACAGTCCTGGAAGGACAACATCAGGCATCACCCTAGTAAGGCTCAGAGAGTAACTAACAGTGCTGAGCTCTCACCAGGTCTTAAAGGTGGTGAAATAAAAACAATAATAAACCGGACTGGATCTTACAGAAGGAAGGAATATTCAGTGGTTTCAGAAATATGTGTATGTGTATAAATATTCAGAATATTATGCACTCTTCCAGCCTGACCTACTGAAATTTTGAGGATTATCTGTAATACAGTTGTAATACTTATATCTGTAAACAACCTTGAGTTATATTTTGTACAGTTTGGAAGAAAAACTGAAGAAATCAGTTGTCCAGGGAGGAAGTACTTCCTATCAAAGTGTAGTTATTTCCCCATTCCTTGCTCCAATTCCATACAAAATAAACTATAGAATTATTCTGAACTTTTCTGTTTCTTCTTAAAAAAAAATTAACAATTAAGAGATATTTTAATGACAGGACTGACTATAAACAGGATTTTTTGTACTAATACAGGTGGCTAGCAGAAATGAAAAAGAAAAAAGAAGAAAAAAGATTAAAAAAACATAAACATAAACAGGAAAAAAAATAAAAATAAAAATAAAAATAAAAATAAAGAAAAAGAAAAAGAAAAAGAAAAAGAAAAAGAAAAAGAAAAAGAAAAAGAAAAAGAAAAAGAAAAAGAAAAAGAAAAAGAAAAAGAAAAAGAAAAAGAAAAAGAAAAAGAAAAAACGAAAAGCCACATACAGAGGAAGAAGCTTTTGTGATAAGCATAAAATTACTAGCTATTGTTTGGCAGACACAGCCTGGAGAAGATGACTACTCACTAGCATTCTAACACTGTTGTTTAGTCATGTGTCCAAGAGTACTCATTAGCATTCCCAAGCATGCATCACTTTGAAAATGTCTTTCTTTTAACTCATCAATATGGAAGCCCCAAAGTGCTCTTTATTTGTGTAATAGGTTCCTTCAAGATGTTCAAAATCAGTTGTGGCTCTTCTGGTTACATTCAATGACATCAATTCAGAGAAAAAAAGTTTCTTTTTGTTAAATAATAAGAGCAGAGAGTGCAAAGAAATAATGTGTTCTGGACTCATTGCTTTAAGCAGTGACAAGAAACACATGGTATTCTCAGATGATATACAGAGCAGTGTTGTCATCTTAAGAGCACAACATCCTTGTTCTTATTGAATCTGCTTCCCAGATTCACCAGATATCCCGAAGAGAAGCACACCTGTATATAACATTATTTGTCTTGCTAAGAATACATTTTTAAATGCTCAGTGAGCTTATCAGTTAAACATGCAGTCAGTCTAGAGACTGAGTCCAGTTTTATTCAGAGAACAAAAATTTTCCTTCATGTTACTCATTTTATTGATTTTGGTTTTATTTTCTGTTCCACCAGGAGCTGTAAAAAGCCCCTTCCTTCCCCTGCTCTCCCAGTAAACATTACCACTGTAAAAGAATGGATCTCTGGGAGGAGAAAATTTAAAGTATGTTTTGATACACCTATATTTGTACCTCAGTTGCTCTGTTGTGTTGTGTTCAGATGCTATGTTTTCTTCCATCTTGCATCATATGCTTCTCAGGAGTTAGGAGAGACTGGATATCTATTTATCAGCAAGACAGAGACTTTCTTATAAGAGGATAAATCTCCTCCCTTTAGTATGAGAATTGATAACAACTCAACTATTAGCAGGTTTCCAGAGTATATCTCATCATATGTTCTGAGAAAACACAATTGGTGGATGTGAAATTTAACAAAATTGTGAAGCGGTGGCTAAAAGAGTAAATATAAGAGTTCTGTAGCAGGTAAACTGGAACTGTAATCAGCAAGGGCATAAGGTGTACTTTATAAGGCACAGTCACAGCATATTACTGCCTAATTTGCCTTCACTCAACTGGTTAAAGACATTTTTTATAGTACAGCAGAATTCGTCCACTGCCATCCCATATTCATGTAAAACAGAGAAGCAATATTTATATACCTTCCAGTGCTGTGGCAAGGATTCACTAATTAGATATAGATTGTTTTTCATATGGGGGTAACTCAACTTCTTAGTCTCTCCATGCCTGTCCTGGCAGGGTAAGGACCCTGGGATCCTCCTTCCCCATATTCTCTCTTCAGGGTTCTGGTAAAATGGTTAAGCAAGACTTTCAGAGAATTTGCTTTGCTGTATGCTGTGAAGTATTGCAGGTGAATTACTAGATTATTTAGCAGTAGTATAACAATACAGCAGGGAACATGCTTTGAGCTGGCATCATAGTTGTCTGTACAACACACATTGAATGAGGCCAAAGATCTGAAAAGATCTACAAATAAGAGGAGTCTCCTTGTAACTTTCCCAGTGTTTCTATTTTGGGAGCTCAGGATGTGCTTTTCATCCAACCCTGCAGTTCCATACTGTCCTCTAGCCTCTTGGAGAATTCTCTTGACTCCTGATGCATATTACATCTTTTCAAGGGACATGTGTAGCTACACAGAAGACCCCCTACACCTGCAGAGTGTAAGAAGAAATAAAAAAAGGCCTGTGGAACCTCCATTGCTTGGAAGAGAGCAAAGGAAATCTCAGCAACAGAACCCTTTGTGGGCAAGTTTAAAATGCATGGTCTGATCCATTTCCAGCAAATCTGTTCTTATGTATCCCAGTTATTCATTGTAAAGTAAGTTTAATTGAACATAGAGTAATATCTTGAGAGGGAAAAAAAGTTATTTCCACACTTTAGCCATATGTAAAACTATTTCTTCTCAAAGGTTGACACAAGAAGAAATAATTCCTACAGTTTCAGAATTGCACATTTGTACAGTTGTGAATCATTCCTGCCTTTAACACTTGACAGCATGTAGAGTAGATGGACAGTTTTTTGCTCATATTCACTACATATCTGCTTCCTCCTGACAATACAATTTTGGTTTCATAATAAATCCCTGCTGCAAATCATCTTAAGAATTCTTGTCCCATAATTCACCCAAAGCTTTTTGACCTTGTTAACTGCAGATTTTGGAGTAAGTGTTTGAATTAAATGTCAGTCTTGTTGATGTGGCCTGATTGTTTTCTCCCAAGAAGATAGCTTAATATGTTTAGACCACTGGATGTGACAATCCTTCACAAATTTCAAGAACCATCATTAATTTGTTTTAATAATGAAAAACAAAACAGAGTGTGACAACAACTTTTGTCCTGTATGTTAACGAAGCTCTAAGATCTGTAATGAAACACTGTTAGGTATGAAAAGAGGAACCAGAAGAAATGTATGTCACTAGTAATTTGGTACCAATTAGATTGTCATTGTTGAGGCTGGTCTTAAAAAAAAAAACAGTGTACTGACTTGGTAACAATGAAGGGAGGTATGCTTTTTACTTCACTGATCCCAAATTTAAAAATGCAGTGTGTATTTAGATGAGTTACTTCATCGAAGTCCTGCTTTTCTCCTGCTGAAGTCAATAGGCAAATCGCTATTATCGGTAAGAGTAAGGTGTTATAGTTATAGCAATTGGACTTGAATGACAATAGGTAAGGTCAAATATGTACTCAATCCTTTCGATTCTTTTCTGTTAACAGAATAAAATATTATAGGGGGAGATATTTTTCTTATTTCTACATTCTTTTTTCTTAGAAGAAATAGAGGATGTGAGGAGAAAAGTTGGGGTCTTGAAAGGACTGTAAGTACCTGGTGCCTTCAGTACTGAAATGTCCTACAAGCATCATCAGCTATACTGATGACCTGTAGACCACACTCACAGAACAGTCTCAACCATAAATTAATGCCATATAGGATTTTGCTGATGATAAATGAGATAAGGTTGTAAGCACTAGGGACACTTATAGAAGGATAATGTTAAAAAAATTTTTTTAACTCTAACTATATGATCATGATATGAACCTATTGACTGCATCAGAAACCTCTACAAAAATTCCCGAAGGCTGTGGCTGCATATTGTGGAGTGTAAGAATATGTATAAAAAGTCTTACTTTCAGGGGTCTGTAGGTGGTTTTGATACACAGTGAATGCTGGAGGCAGTACACCTGAAGCAAAAAAAGTGAGAAGTTTTCCCTTCATGCTGCATGAGAACTGCCAAGAACCCTCTTTGGTCTTCTCACATTCATACCAATCTCTGGACATGATGCTGGGCAGATTCATCTGAGATTTCAGTGGTTCTGAATGATTTAAGCGATTCTAAATGAGTTAATACCTGCCAAGGTGTCTCGCTCCTTTTTGGAAGCAATTTCATGTGATTCTAAGCTGTGTCACGTGTTAAGTGAAAATGATTCACAATGAACTGAAACAGAAATTTAAAAGAAATTTTTTCTGAGTTTAATGCTCATGAGAGTAAATGACCTTATTCAAGGCATGATGCAAACAGGAGCAAGACTGAGCAAACTGTCCCAGTAAGTTCTGGTTATCCTCCCTCTTCTTGAAAAACAACCTTCTATAGAGTTAGCCTGAGGTTTCTCTTGAATAAATCCAGACTATCTACATTTGCCCAGGCTACATAAAAAAGAGCTATATTCAGTCTTTATGTTCAGTCTCTTTAATCAGCTTAAACCTGTTTTTTTCCTATTAGATTTGCGTCAGTGAATTCAGAGGCCCTGAGTTAGCAGAATTGATTTTAAAACAGATTTCAATTAAACCATGTAATTTATTACTTTAGAAAAGGCCTACTTGCCTGTACATGTAAAGGCAGGCACAGTAAGTGCATTGACACACAGCTTTTTTTTTTTTTAAGACATATGACAGTCATCTTAAACATCTAACCTCAAGGTGAAACACTCACTCTGTTTTCTGACAGTAATCTTCCAGAGATAGAGCTGCAGTAACACCATTTGATCCTGTACAATTCTTGAAGTTCACTTTACCCTTCATGGTGGCTTTTGGGAAGGTTTGTGGTGCTTGAATGGACTCTTTCCTCATGCCATAGAGAACTGAGATTCTGTATCCCAGTTACTGTATTAGAGTGGAAAATTATCTCGGCAGGATCACTTGGATGGTCACAAGGAAATAAAAGATCATCATGGTGGTTCAGCATTTCAGAACTTTCCTTGAAGCTTAGAATGTAGCTTTATTTTATTTGGAATTACACAGTGTTTGTATGTGGCTCTTTTCTTTGGATTTGCTGCTACACTGAGCACAGAAAAACACAACTTTCCTCCTGTGTAAAATAAATGGTGACAACATGTAATTTTCTTCTTTGCAGCACTTGCTATAATTTCCTTCCTTTCAAGCAATAGAGTAGTCATTTTGATAAAACCTTCTCCATTAGGCTTGTCACTATCCTGCTACTTGCATGTAACTGTTGTATGGCTAAACATCCTAATTGTTTGGAGAGGTACAGTTCACAGGTGTTTTGTACATAAAGTAAATATTTCCCAAGAACATGCTATGGAAATAATTCACTGAAGCACTTCAGTTTCAGTGATCAAAAATAATATCCCTGCTGACAATGTACACAGTGTTTAATTCAAACATTACTACATGCCTGGATTCCTTTTGGCAAATGAAGTCTTCTTTTCTAATTAACAGTGCTAATAAGAATAGATATATAGTTTTGTTTCACATATTACTGTTTCTGTTATACTGGTAAAATATGACCTACTTTTCAGGGATAACTATGGCTTCAGGACAGGCTATTTCAGTTACAAAACTGAAAGAAGTTAAGAATGAACATCTTCAGTCAGGCAGCTGCATTATCAGCAGCACTGGCCAAGGATGGCCAGACACAGAAACAAGAGCAGAGGAACAAGATGTGGAGACAAGGACCTGGGAGAAGATATTCTGGCTAACCATGGGAGCTTTCCTGGAGACCAAATGATGTCAGGAAAGGATTTCCAGACTTTAGCTCGGAACCTACCTGGAACCTTAGTACTTTTTTCCCTACTTCATGGAAGACATTTTACCTTTAAAAATAAACCCAAGCTTTCTGCTCCCTTCAAGCATCCGGATGTTTTGACAACCTCTCCATGTTTGTTTGTACCCCTCCCCACTCCCTGCTTTAGCTCTGTGCTGTCTGTGATGGTTTTGGCCAGCAAACTACAATTACTGCTGGTTTACAGAAGTATCCTAATGGTATTGCCCTTCCTGGTGTCAGCAGCCAAATCAGGAGTCAGCACATTCAAATTTTAGCAGGTTTCACAGATGAGAACCCTGCTCTTTTTCACACTAAGTTGAATTAAGCAGGGTGATTTTGTTGCTATGGTGTTTTTTCATCATTCTCTCTTATCTTCTCTCTGGTGCCTCCCTCTCTTCTTGTCTTCCTTTTTCTTAGCATCTTCATCTTTCCTTGTTTTTCTCAAACCACTTGATATCATTTAACCACACTTGTCATTCCTAATAGGATGCTATACAGCATCATATCTTCATGATGTAAAAGTGGGACACTGCAGTGGCCAATAAAAATACACTGGAGTAAATGACCCTTGCTGATATAATATTCCTTTGTTGTCAAGAGAAGCAGGCAAGCACTATTGCTTCCTTCAAGCGAAAGGAGAGGAGTCTTCAGCCTAAAGAAAATGGATTGATAGGAGGAAATTAGGCTGATTTATTCTTGCTTAGTCATAGGCTGTCTTGCCTTCAGTATACCTGCAATAACAAAACAGCCTTACAATTTGGAAGGGTGCACAACAAATTTTTCTAACCAGAAAAGCAACCCATTCAGTTTAAAAACATAAAACAATACTTTAAATACTCAAGAAAAATGTCAGGTAATTTCCCTAAGTTGTTTACTGATTTTAAAAATAATTCTATAGATACTTACTAATTATGCGCTTTGAAGAATGAGAGCCTTTTAGATTTTTCTTCTTGAAATTCCAACGGTACCTGAAAAATTTCTTTTCTTTCTTTGTTTACTGGAACCTATGTGATTCAAGTGCACTGCAGATACATTTTCTCCCTGGATTTCTATTCTAGCTCTGGTGTGGAAGGGTACAAAAATGTTTAATTTCATGCTGCTGCTACATGAACATTAGCTAACTTTGGCAACTCCATAATTATCAGTGGAAGATGTTAATTTAGAGCTCTACAGGCATCTCCCAAAGCATGAAGGTTCTTTTCAAAATATGGCTGGGACCTCAGTGAGTTGAGAGCCTGTCTTCAAGACTTCATACCACAAAAGTTGTTCTCTTAAAAGTCCACATCTAATTAAAGAGTACTGGTAGTCAGAGAAATACATGCAGTCACTGGTGCTTTTAATAATAAAGCACATCAGGTCACATTTGGGGACAGGGAGGGGGAGACACCTATAGCCTTCAAAGGCAAAAAGATCGTTCTACACAGTGTTCACTTACATGAACTCTGAAAAGAAACAGAAATGAAACTGGAAATTGTTAAATGCAAAACTGGTCAATAGCAAGATAATGACACAAGTCAGTGAAGAAAGATTGATTTTTGTCCCCCTCACGCTGCGACTTAAATTTACAATTTGCTAACAGTGGTTAGACAACAGGTGGAATCCAACAAGCATGATTCACACTAAAACAGTGTTTTGATAGAAGAACACTATATAATTTAGATTATGGTGTAAACATTCAGTCTTTCTGCATGAATCCACCCATAGATTCAGTCACAACAGAAATTATGACTGCAAATAAAGAACTCCTCTGTCCCAGCCATAATCAGTCCCTTAGAAAGCACACAAATTCCCTCCCTTCTCATATCCCAATTTGAAAATGCTATGAACTATATCAAATTGAGAACAGAGGTGGTAATCCTCAAGGTTCAATTACAGAGTTCCCACTTCAGTAGTCTTGCTGGAACAATAAAGTAGTTTGAATGTAAGCTTCTTCGTTAAAGTCAAGCTTGCCTCACATTCTGAGATATCTTTGACTGCTAATAGTTCTCTCACTGAACAATGTGTGAGAGCTCTGGTTAGAAATCACCAAGAGATAAGTTTATAATCAGCAGTCAGACATTATGAGTCCAATAATTTGTTGTTTTCAGATTACTTAGTTTATTGCATTAGGGGCTATAAATAAATGAGGTTGCATTTGCTAGACAGATTATAAATGAGATGAAACTACAGCTGTGCCTGTCTCTTCTATATCAACCAACAGACAGCTCCACCGTCCCCCCAAAATTCTCCACTTCACTCAAACTGACCACATTCACAAGAGGCAAAATCCGTTAGACCAGCAAGCTCCAGCTGGTAGGCAGGGACTGGATGCAATGTCAGCGTGGAGATGACCACCTCTTGTTTTGGTTTGTCACTGGAGTAAAAGCAAGCTGAAATTTGTCAAACAGTCAAACAAACCTTTGCAAAGCAACATGAAGGAAGGTAATTGTTGATTAAACTTTCTTCCCAGTATAAAATTCATCCTGAGGAAACCTATGCATTTAGCAAAAGCTAACCACAAAAGCTTAAAAGTTATTATTCTTTTGTGTTGTCCTAAGATTGAACTAAATTTAAAACCTAGAACACAAAGCATTCCTGTAGCTTCATTTGGAAGAGTTTGCTTCTTGTTCATGATTCACAGGGGAATTAGTATTTCTTATTGGCTGTGTACTATGTGCAAGTGAGACTTCAAAAAACAGTAATAAGTCTTTTCTTCTGGAAGACCCTGGAAATTTATAAGCAGGGATCATACCAGGACTCTTTGCGAATTTTAATCCTGTTTGCATACTATAAAAATAGCAGTACTTCATCCCTTATGAGGCTTTGCTGTATTATACTACTGGTATAGACTGAGCTGTTGAGGACAGTGTTTAAGGAGAACCATTTAGTGCAGCTGGAAAGAGAAATGTGTTTTCCCTGAATTGAGAACATGAATAACTTGAAGACAGAAGAATATAGCCAGAAAAAGCAAAGAACTGAGAGTGACTAAGACAATTATGAATATTCACTCCCCAAAGGGACTGAAAAAAACAGCAGTATCTTTACAAATCATTATTTACATTATTGTGGTATTTACTATTCAAGGAGCTACTTTCTCTTATAAACTGTGAACAGAAATACTTTGCCACTGAAAAGACATAATCAGTTAAAAGCATTGTCTACCTGATAATTTGTAAGACAGGAGAACATTGTATAACAAATACTAAAAATGTGAGAAAATTTGACAGCAGAGCTGCTGATGGTGATTAACATTAAAGGAAGATATGTTTACAAATTAATGAAAAGTAAATACTTACAGCTGATGCCCAGCTCATATACTGAATATACAGCAAAATATGCATTAGACAACATGTCATGTAATATCTTTGTTACATGATATTCAAAATTATAAAGCTTCTCAGTAATTTTTCTTTATAAGTTGATGGATCTCTGTAGGCAGATACCTCCCTGAATACATGGAAATCTTGAGGTGAGTCCCCAGAACAGAGCTCTTTCTCCTCCTGGCACCTGGAAAGGTCTTT
This sequence comes from Strix uralensis, assembly GCF_047716275.1. NCBI lineage: Eukaryota > Metazoa > Chordata > Aves > Strigiformes > Strigidae > Strix > Strix uralensis. The sequence goes on from NC_133976.1 coordinate 44,514,682, forward strand.
CTGCCATTAGAATTTTAGAACTAGCACGTGTGTGTTCATATGTAGCTATATGTTCTCCAAGAGTGACATAAACCAGAAAAGAGACGACAATTTTCAGTGAACTGATGTTAATTCTACATTTTCGCAATCTGCTGCTTATGACATGGTCTTCTATGGTCATTGATATTTGTGACCTCACGCAATCAGTGAAATAACAAATTAATGGCAAAATAATGAGCTAATGAGAACTTCTGGGTAAAGAAGCACTAGGATAAAGCAGTCCAGTCAGTGGGGGGCCACCAAGATGGTCAGGGGGCTGGAGCACATGATGTACAAGGAGCAGCTGAGAGAGCTGGGTCTGTTCAACCTTGAGAAGGCAGCTATGCTAAGACATTATGACTGCATACAACTACCTAATGAGAGGGTGTAGATAAGACTGAGGCAGATTTTTTGGGGACCTACATGATGAAAAGGAGAGAAGAAATGGATACAAATTGCAGCAAGTGAAATTGTGATTAGATATAAGGAAAAACTTTTCACAGTAAGAGCAGTCAAACACTGAGAGATATTGCCTGGAGAGACTATAGAATCTGCATCCTTGGAGATGTTCAATCTCAGCTGGGACAAGGCCAGACTAACTTAGTCTAATTTTAAAGTTGGCCTTCTTTGAGTGGGACATTGGACAAGACAGCCTCCAGAAGTCCTTTCCACCCTAAACTATTTTATAGTTGTATGACTCAACAAATTACTCAAGGGTTGAAGTCTGAGAAGATGTGAGATGCATATATTTTGGTCTGAAGAATATCACGTGCTATGAGATTCAACAGTATAGGTATACATTGTTCATAACTGTATAATGTTCAATCTTGTTGAATTTGTCATATTCATTTCTATTTCAAATGTGTTGGAAAAAAACACTTTCCTTGTGGAAACAAACTTGAACATACAGCAAAAAGTTGTTAATTATCGAATCATTTATAGCCAAGTAACAAACTGCAATTAATTTCAGTTGTACATGCACAAGAATTTTATGAACTGAGGTAGAAAAACAAAGATGTATTAAATTGCATTGAAACTGATAATTACAGTTTCCAACAAAAAAAAAACCTGAAGGTTTTGACACTCGAATTACAGTAGAAATACACAGCTGAAAGCTGCATATGCTAATTGAAATGTTATTTTTCCTAAAATTTCTCTTAAACTAAAATACTTCAGTATTCTCATGCAGTTTATCTGTGACTACTGAAAAACAGTCTTTTTACACTTTCTGAAGTACAGTTTATTTATATAAGTGCCCTTTTGTTTTCTATACTGTCTTCAGGTAGACCAGGATTCTTTTTTATTGCATTGACATTGTTTTGTCCAGAAGTGACTGCGGTCACTCTTTCACCAAAGCTCTTTAATACATTACGGTACCTCTTAACTCTGAGTAGATGACCAGTATACATACTTGCCAGGAAATCTAGTCTAAAAGCAAAATAGGACCACCAAATGCCAATGAACAGTGGTAGTGTGCTCTCCTGGATAATGCAGTTCAGAGCTGTAGTAGCTCAAAATTAATTCCTTGGGTCAGCACGAGGACTGAAAATTAAACATTTTAATTTAGGAATACCTAAATATTTTTTTCAATTGTAAACATTTTTTAGTCTTTTTCAGTTACTGGGCATTCATTCTTGGTCTAAGATACGTCCAAAAACTACAGATAGTAAAATCTAGGATTTTAGGTTGTAAGTAACAGAAGTAGTTCACTCTGATTATCAGAACGCAGACAAAAAACCAACATTTATCCTGGACAAGAAAAATTAAAACTTAGCATCCCAATTCAGAACAAGGGATCTCCTGTACTGAAATAATATAAGTACAGTGCAAGACGACTGCTTCCCTCCAAACCCCGAATCTCTATCCCAAAATAAATGTATTTTTGAGGGTTTTTTTTCTGTAACTGCCATCTAAAAAAAATGGAAAGTAACATAATAATGAGTCCATTTCTATGGAATTGGTCTTGTTATTATTTAATCAGGCCAGCATCTAAGTGATTCATGAACTGCTTATTGAATTTCATCCTACAGTCATGAATCTCTGAGTTGAGAAAATCTGAAGGAAAGAAAAACGAGAAGAAACCCCTTCCCCCAAGGACTTAGTAAACACTGTCAATGACGAATGCTACCTAATTTACTTTAAAGCAGTTAAAAACTACTCAGTTCCTTAGCTTATTCGGTGTTCACTTATAGAAATAGTTGGGCACCAGTGATGTATTATGCGAAGCACTGTATAAATCCATAGCAAAAGGAGAGATAACCAGTAGCCCAGAGAAATTAACTGCACAAAGCAGTTGTGAAGGGAGCTAAGTGAAATTTGGGAGTATTGTAAGCAAGCCAGAAATTTTCTTCCACGAAGGGATAGTGATCAATGCACTGGAATAAAGCTGCCTCATGCTCCAGGAGCCTTTATATTCATGCCAAAGATGTTTATTTTTGTCATCCTTAAGTTCCTGACCCCAAGGCCAGGAAAACTGCTCGTTATTGTTTTCCTTGTGAGATGTCCAGCAGCTTGTGTAGTTAGGTATGCATTCACACATATGCACACGCACACACAAACATATGCTCATGTATGCATTATGGGCACTTGCATAGCATTCAAGATTCCACATTCACCTTAAAAATACGTTGTAGTCACAATTCTAAGAAAAAGACTATTTCTCTAATGTTTCCACAGGGTGATCTTACTAAGACCATTAAACAGTTACAATTAGTTGGAGCTTAAAATAAGCAAATGGAGGAAGAAAATTTGCACTGCAGTTTAGTGCAGAATGAGCCCAGACAGCTACAGCCTCATGATCTGTAGAAGAGTGATACCAATTTCCCAGGGAACAAAAATGCTGCGCCCACCTTTCTTCACTGCCTTTTATTGCCTATTCTCCCATCCAGTCAAGTTAAATGGAAAAGGAAGATGGATGAAGAGGGTAGGTGGAGAGAATACTGCTGGAGCAAGCGGTGCAGCTCAAATTCTCCTCATTTTCTATCCCTGCCTTTTGACTGGAGATGTACATGGCTTTTTTAAATAAAAAAAAAAAAGTAAACCCTTTAGAGCACCTGATTACTTTGCTCTTAAGTTGCATCATTTTTTTTCTGCCTGCTTTCATCTACCTTTCGATATCAAACATAAATGTGACTCCATAATTTTATAAGGCACAGAGAGCTCCTAGTGATACTTTATCAAGACACAAAAACCTATAAAAGCCAAAACACATTTTCTCTATTATTATTGTAACCTCAATAACAGCAAAATACAATACTGTTAGACAGAATTTTAAGAAAATATGAGATTTTTTCCAGATCATTCTATAACTATTCTTGCTGCAGGGGCATGTGAAACTTCAGAACATATGTATTTTGCTGAATAAGAATGCTAATGGTGCTGCTAGTACTGATGTGACTCTAAAAGGTAGTGACAGAGTGTTGGTAGTGAACAAAAAATAGAGAGGATGAAAGAGGCCATGTAACAGGGACTTTGTATAAAATGAAAAATAAATATCATGTGGAAAATCGTTGGGTTTCCTTCAGTTTCTGCCTTCTTTAAAATAAAGTCATGTTGACAAATGACAACAAATGCTCACTGTATACTTGTGGTTTAACAGAAGATAGAGATGATCCAATACAATCTTTCCCCACTTTGTAAAATCATTGGGTTGCCTTACTGATCATCAGTATATGTAAGTGCATTAGCTACTAATAATTACAAGCACTCCTAGGAGTATCTGATAATTTGTCTGGAAAGGGTCCACTTTACGTACCAGTGAGACTTCTTTTTGATGGTTTCAGGCTACCTGCACAGTGAGAGAGTTTCAACTGACTGTTTCAGGTGAGGTATAAACTCAGATGCTCATCAAGTAAGAAAAGCTCTTTCTTATGTCTCTGAGGCCCTGTAGCTGGTCATTGACTGGGAGGCTGATAAAAGACCAGTATAGAATACAGCCTGCAGCCATAACTTGGGCAATAGCAGTGTTATTCTAAGTGAAAGTGGGTATTATATGTATCTTCTGCTGTGGGTCAGAGAGACCCACAAACCAGCTGGGAAATGGAGAGAGAAGAATTCAGGGAGGCCATGAAAATGGTCCATCCAGAAAGACCCAGGACTGGAAATGTGAAGGATCTCCTCAAAGGAGGATCTGACTCAACCCTTTGGTATGAAGGTATGAGTAAATGGGAGTTAATGTAGAGCAAAATGTGAAGAACTGGAGAGAATTTTTGTCCTACCAAGAATTTCTTTACTGCTGAAAGCAAAGGTCAGACATCTTCATGACTGGACTGAGAACTGCACTTAGAGGCTCTGATAGAACCCTTTTAGAGCAGAAGATGAAAGTGCCTGTGCCAGTATGATTGTGTCACACCCTCATCAACAAGTCAGTGCAAGTGACTTTGACAATTCTGGAAAAGCATTTCTCTATGAAACTGTTTTTTGCTAGATGTTTCTTTCAGGCAAAGTTTCGTATATACACATTATGTATTTTTACCTCCCAACTTGTAATATTTAGTTGTAATAAATGGAATGAGTTAGACTGACTGCTATTTATATTCAGCCAGGTCTTTTATTACATTATACTGAGTGCGTAAAGATATTAACTAACCTAAAGTGCAAGCTGTAGTTGCTAAATATCTGACTACAACAAGAGGCAGCTTTGTTGACACAAGAACAAACTTGTTTAAGACCAGAGAAAAGGATGTCGTAGTGAGATGTGTGATCTACCTCTGTGGTAGTATGACAAACATAAGCTTGAAAGATTCTTGCTCAAGATTGCTAACCAGGTAAAGATTTTGATTTTTGTGGGCGTACCTGTGTGCCTGTTTTACAGTTCCACTGAATTCATTGGTCTGACTGAAGGATCAGGATCTAAATTTGACAGAATTCAGAAAAAATGAAAAGAAAATAGGTATAACAGGAAAACTAGAAAATTCAATAAATCATTTCAGCAGTACTTATCTTATTGGTCTGAGATTATTAAGAACATGACTACCATGGCAGAAGGTAGCAAATTGTAAAGGACTGACTGGGGTTCAAGAGAAGGGAAGCTCTGCCTGAGCACTGTTGGCTGAGAGATCATGTAATAGCAGGGGAAATAAGATGTGTGCACAAGCAGTGCTGTTCAGAACCTTAGAAGTGATGATGGAATGAATGTCAATCACTTACATGAAAAGTTATAACCCAATTTCCTTATCATATTCACAAAAAAATGTGGAAACTTCATATTTTGCAATCTCCAAGTCCAACCTTATTATACAGGGATTGTCACACTGAATAAATCAGAACTGTTTAAAACCCTGTAGGCTGTTCGCACAACTCAAGGCCACCTGTTCTTGGTTCTGGTGCCTTTCTGTGACTTGCTGTAAACACAGCATTCCCAAGGTCAGCAGCTGTAAGACTTGGTGGCATGGCTGCCCTCAGTTACATGCAGTTGTAGTCAGAGTCTACAGCTCACACAGTGGCCTTGCAGGCCCTCAATGAATAAATATTCTCTGCAGATAGCAGCTCTACATTCTAGGACACCACATTTATAAAGCAGTTGCTTATTCTATGCTTACTTTTATGTATGAATATATAATCAAGGAGAGAAAGAAGAACAGCGATGCAGTTTAAAAGCTACAGTAAGAGAATTTGTGCTACAGACAGCAGCAAGGCAGCCTTTTCATCTAGGTTTCTGAAGGCTTCATTGTAAACTTATAACCTAGGAGAAGGATGGAGCATGTCTGCTAAATGCACTGCCCACAAGTAGAGCAGAATTCACTTAGTTCTTAACAAGTGAAATTAACTCTGCAGCAAAGATAGACTTTTAGGCTATGTTTTCACCAAAGAGCTGACACAAGAGAATGAGTGGTCATACCACTGACTATGCCTCCAGCAGAACAGAACGATTGTGCAATGATTTCCTGAAGTGCAACCAACTCAAGTTAAAAACACCATCATGCTTCAAGAAAATGTTTTTACATGTAATTCTACTCAGACCTGAGTTCAGTTGTGACCTAACTCTCAACCTGGAGTAAAAAAGAAGCAAGGACCAACCTACACTAACCTTTTTGTTTGCAGAACATCAGATTTCACTCGTTTGTGCCAGCTGGTATATTGCGAACTGAATACGGACTCCAACTCTTTGTGCTGCTCCCAAGACAGGGGGCACCAGCTAGAAGATCCTGGTGACATATGCAAGACCCTTTCTTATTTTCTTGATGAGAAGCTGAGCTCATATCTCACCTGAAACAGTCAGCTGAAACTCTCTGTGCAGATAGTCTGAAGCCATAAAAAAAAGATCTCATAGGTGTGCTAATTAAAGTGTCCTTTTCCAGATGAACAGTTTAGCATCTAGGAGACCTAAAGAGGAGGGTTCTATTGGTAAAATAGTTATAACATGTAAAGTTTTATAATGTGGAAATAAAAACAGGGAGTACATTTATACCTAGCCTAAGAATTCCATAGTAAATGTTAAAAATTAAGTACTGTTGGCATATGCTCCATCAATGCCCTTATTGCCTTGCCAAAATAGCTAACCAATCTTTTTCTTGTTCAGTCTGATCTGGTATGAGTGTTAGGTCTCAGTGCATATGTTACAGGCTTTATTGGCGCTGTAAAGTTGGCAAGAGGATCCAGTCAGATTCATAAGCACTATCTTTCTGACTCCAGAGCATCTGTATACTGTGGGCAGACTGTTCAAAGAACATGTAAACTACTTATGCATCCAAACGGGAAGTAAGATCCATGCCAGTTTAGCATGTGGTTTGTGAAATGCAAATTAAAATAAAAGGTTGAAGATGGGCTTCTCATTCTGAAGTATTCCGGTGAATGCAAAGATATCTGAAAGACACCTCTTTGCCATTAGATCCAAACACTGCCATTATAGCAATCATTTTATCTAGTCCTAAAGGGTGCGTGGAGCTCCATCTTTCTGGGAAGGCTGTTCTAGATCCTTGCCAGTCTATTCCTTGTCTGTTTGGCTTTTTATGAACAGAAAACTTTAGCCTATTACTGGTGCCACTCATTAATGAAGTTATCAGAGAAAATCTGTGGCAGGTGCATTGGCCCAATGAAAGCAGAGCTTCTTCGCTGCTGAAGTGCAGTAGCTCCTGGCTGCCTTTGTCCTCAGGGCTTCGCGGTAATTGGGGCCTTTGGCCAATGGGAGCTGCTATTGGCTACAGGTCAGATTCGGCCTGGGTATAAATGGAGTCCCCTGGGGGAGCCATTTTGAGCTTGTCCCCTGGAGCAGCACGCTGTGGTCGAGGACTCTCACCTTGGGTCAGGACGCTGCCCAAGGAAACTCCTCGAGGTGCCTTGGGTTGGGATGCTGCCCTGAGCAGGTCCTCGAGGTTGAGAGCCCTCACTTAGCAGGTGAGTGATAAAGCGTTTTGGGTTGCAGTTAAACCCTAGGGAGTGGGGCTTTGTTCTGCGTTTTGGGTTGTCGTTAAACCCCATAGAGTTCTTTGTTATGCGTTTTGGGTTGCCGTTAAACCCTAGAAAGTTGTTCTGTTCTCCTCTCACAGACATTCGAACCTGTAATTTACGGAGAGCTAGTTAACTGTGTTAATAATTTTTTTTTTATTTTATTTTTGGTGGTTGGTTGCTCATTTGGCAGCCTCCGTAACAAAATCAGACCCTTGGAAATACTGCTAATAAACTTCCTCCAGCCTACTGCTGTTCTTCATCACTACTCATGTCTATCTGATAGGGCTTTTTATTCACTTTTAGCTTACCTTTCAATAGCTGGCCTCTCCAACTTCACTGATAATTTTACGTTTGATTCAGTTATCCAGTGCTTCACATATCAATGCAGTTAAAATCTGTGTTGAATTAGTCTAGAAAATGCATTTTCAGAATACTCATTTTGGTAATTTCTTGTCATATTTCACCAATTTTCTTGTACCCCTAGTGTCTTAATGAGCTTTCTTTCACTATTTGTTCTAATATCTTATACGAAGACAAAATAGCAAGTTTGCACTTGCCTGAATCACATTTATTCTTTACTGAAAATATCACTACTATTTTTCTATTCTCCAAGCATATAGTAACACTTCTTACTGCGAAGATTTTTTAAAAATACACACTATCAAATTTGTAAGCTCATATGGCATTTCTATCAAAATTGGTGGAATATATATCTATACCCATTTTCTTTGCGTTACCCTCTACCTTTGCCCTGTTAGTTTATATCACAGTCCTGTTTTGAAAAGTAAAAAAATTATTTGTGCTACCAAAGGCATCATGCCAAAGCTCTTATTTTCTTCCTACTGCATGGAACCCCAGGTATTTCTGTTCTCTTTTTACTTGTATTGCTGGAGAATCTTTTATTATTTTAACATATTTCTCAAATCCTTTCTTGTCCCTGCACTTTTTGACCTCTTAAACAAGTATTTCTTTGCTAATCAGTCCTTCTTCCTTTCTGAATATGCTTTCTGCTTGTTCTAAAGTGCCCTTTGTGAAGTAATCATCCAGACAGCAGATCTGTAGCCTGCAGGTTTTTTAACCCCTGTGTTGTTTGGAATATAAATTCTAGATAGTTTTACATCCATCGACTGGAAGGAATTTAAATCTTCCTTCACATGTGAGTCCTGGTGTCCTCAGCCTCATTATTAATATTGAGCGATTTCTTTGGTTTATCAAAGTTTATCCAAGTTTGTCCTTTTGAAAAAGAATACTTTTAATTTTTTCTTTATCTTTCCATGCATTTTTTCATCTAAAAAAGTTTGTTTTCATCTAAAGTTTTCCTTTAAAAAGTTTGTTTCTAAAGCCATAAATACATGTGATAAACAAGGGGTAAGGAAACACCAAATATTTCCTCAGAGGTGAGTTTAAATTAAAAATAAAATGAGCTCCACAGACAGCCATCTCAGAGAATCTGTGAGAAAAATTTAAAATAGCTTTTAACTCTTCAATGATGTTTAACTTCACTAGCTGATACTCATTAAAACATTATCTACCTACTCTTTGCTCTATAATCCAGGATGCATAGGTAAGTTATGAATTAATTGTTAATGAGTTAATTCTACAGAAATTAAAACAAAAAATTTTTTTTCCTACGGAAAAAAGGCCTCTATAAACTGCATGTAAAAGGCTACTGAAGTCTGATTCTTCACTGCTTTCCTTGGTGTAGCTGTTCAAAACAGATGTAAAGTATGAAACGAGCATGATAACATTCAGTATTCCCTTTGCGCTCTCTGCACAGTTGATCCCTAAAGACGCAAGGATTTGGATGATTTGGGTTGTAGGAGATAGGGATGAGTTAAAAAGGTATCTTTTTCTCTGAGGAGAGTGAACATAAGGGAGAGCCTGTAAGTTAAAAACCAAAGACTTCTTTAGAGAGATTCGTGGTCGATAGCTGCCAAATAGTATCATATATATTCCACACTCATTTCTGGCAACTGGGTTCTAACTAATTCTATAAAGCAAAATGATAATGAAAATGGAAGGTTAAAAAAATCTTTATCAAACATCAGATAATCTGCTGCTTGAAGGAAAGGTCTATTACTGTGAGCATCAACCCTGCTTTCTCCCTGTTCTTTGCATCAGGAAAAAAACCCAGCCAGTGTCAGGCTAGCCGTGATCCATCTACCTTTGCAGTCCTCCTCCCATTCCCTTATGACCATGCCTGTTGTGCAGTACCAGAGCTGAAGGTAATCAGTTTAGCACATGAATAAGATTTGATTATTTTTGTTTTACATAGGCTATAAACCTGTCCAATCTGTTTTAAAAATCCTTTCAGTGTTCAATTCACTTAGCTTTCACTGAATTGAATTCTCTGTCTGAAACATATTAAGCAACTGGGGTTAGAACAGGGGAGTCATTTTTATTTTTCACTTCTAACTGCAAAGCTCTCTTTCTTTCTTGGAATAATTCTTCATTAGAAATATGAGGATTTGGTACAGAGTTTCCCCTCAGCATTGTCCCTGAGATTTTTAATCACGTACCAACCTAATATTACTTTAGTGGATTGTGTATGATATTATCCTTCTTTACAGTTTGGTAGTGGTCTCCTGCTGGCTGGCACTGGTGAATGGGTTACAGGCAGCAGCTGCTGGTTTGGCAGCCAGTTCTGTTTAAGGAGATGGTAACTGTAGGGCAATGCATGCCCAATAAAACAAGCTAAAATCAACAGGGGATCCCTAAACAAGAGCCTGCTATATTGAAAAAGAGGCAGTCTCTAAATAAACTCTAAGAGGTTTCTAGCAGCCAGGATGCAAGTGGAAGCTGTCTTCCTTTGGAAGTTTACATAATCATTTAATTTAATCCTTCCTGTGGTGTTTCCCAGCCACTGCTTTAGTTCTTTGATCATAATAAGCTAGGACAAATGTCAGGAAATATGAGTCTACAAAGTGATGTAAATCTTGTTCCCTATTGGAGATGTGACTATGAGCATTATCTTCATGATATTTTCTTTCTCCTGTATTTATTTCTGCTCTGGGTTTTGGGTTTTTTGGTGGTTTTTTTGTGGGTTTTTTTTTTTCCAGTCTGTGATGATAGAGAAAAGCAATGGCTTTCAAGCTAGAAAACAGTTATTTAGTATTCTGAACCTGGTTAAGAGAGTATTTTAGGTTGCATTTCAAGGTGAGGAAAAGTCATACTAAACTGGATATTATCTGTAAGATATGTTATAGTGTGGTATTCATAATAAGCTGTGGCTTTTGGCTTTCATATTATTTTGCACTTGCTTTGGCTCCATCATCGGCATGTGTGATGAGACCTACTTATATGTGTCTGTCTCATAGCAGTCAAACATTATCATTCAAATATGGCCATTTCTTGCTTTTCAGTAGCTTTATAACCTTATATATATGAATTAGATTGAATGAAAAAAAAGTCTTGAAAATTATATTTATGTCAACAAATACACAGAAATTAGCATCAAATAAAACTTGGACATAAATACTTTTTTCATTCTTTCAAAATTTGCATTTACTAATTTAAAATCAAAAATAAGAAAGAGAAAGAAACTAGGAAGCATTCTATCACTATGGTAGCACATATTTTATATCCATTTCGCATTTCATGTGATTACATAGCACAGTTGAGGTCATTACACTAAAGGGAAAATAATGGTGGAATGTAGAAGACAGTGAACCAAAGAAGAAAATATTTTGTTACTGCTAACATTTTGGTGTCTATTAGGTAAGTTTTTATTTTGTCAGTGAAGTCCTAGCTTGCTTTTAATTAATGCAGCATTGCTCTTTTTAATAACAGCATCCATTTAAGATATTGTTAATAACAACATCTATTTAATACATTAAGTATCTAGCATTAATTTAATGGAAGCATTCCAATGGCATCTATTATATGTTCCCAGTTAAATTAGCATGATGGTCTTTTAATGGATGTTTTAATAGACATTATTAACCAGAATATTATAAAATTAAAACTGAACTCAGTGGGCTCTTCAAGTTCCTGTTCTAATATTCTATGAAGTCACTGATTCTGAAAAATAACAGCCTATATATTTTTAATTTAATTCAATGGCATTTGGTGAGAGCTAAAACATGAACACGCATTTCTATGGCAGGAGTACAGACAAATATTTACTGAATTAAGATGTGGCTAACCTAAAATCTATCTTACATTTTGATCCTGTGGGTCAAACTCTTTAAGAAGAGGTTCTTTATAAATATTTGTGTACAAAACCAGCCATGGTCATGTTTTTTCTTCCCTGCTGATGCATGTGATGTGTTGAATTTCCTGCTGAAGCCAGCTCTGAAAATAATTGGGAGCCGATTTCTTCAGAGAAAGAAACATTCTTTTTATAAGCTAGCATTCCCTATATTTTTAAAAAACCCCTCATTTTCTCTTGTTAGTTTGTGAAACTACACAGTGGGTGTGCATAGTAAGTCTCAATTCTGGCTGGGCTACTTCTACACCAGATTCAAACTGCAAAGTATTGCAAAACTCAATAGATCACAGATCTGCCTATTAAGCTCTTATTTTGGTCAGCAAACATTTAGGACATAGGCAACAGAAGATGAACTTTCTCCTTATTGATTTTCTAGTTGTGAGCCATATTCCTGAAAGTCCATGTTTTATCCATGGAAAACATTATTGTTCGCATCAATGAAGAAGGTTGTTGGTCATCATCTTCTCATTTCAGCAGCAATTATGATTAATTCCCATTTTCTCTTCTGATCTTCTTCATTCTGATGTGGGAATGTGGGAGAGAAGACACCTGTCATACATTTAAAAACCTCAGATAGAAGTGGCTTGTATAACCAGTTAGCTGACATTTTGAATATGTCATTATCTCTTACATTTGGGTGGACCTTTTTCTGGAACTCTGTGAGTTTCTGAGTGCTATATAACCAACCCTCCACAAAGCATTGTATAACATCTCAGGGTTAGCTGAAAACTTTTCTTTTAACTAAATGACTTGAATCACCAGTATTTTCTCTGAAATCCTAATGGTCTTATTTGCATACAAATCTGTCATTTCACACAACAGACAAAGCTGGCAGACCTAATATGAATTTCCCATTGGACTTGCTTGAGAGTATGAATCCAGCCTTCACTGAAGAAGGACTAAGCAAATCCCTTCCCATCTCTCAGAAAGATTTGTCAGAAAGTGCAAATGAAAATCTCTATTTTTCACATAGCTCTCTTGCTACCTGTCTATATCCATCTGGCACGTTGTGATAAGGTCATGCCCATATGTGAATAAATGGTGTTTGCAGGCTGATCTGTGTGCTTTTAGAAAATGCATGCAATAAGTAAACAAGCAACAAAGCAATGAAGTTATAGCCTGGAAGTGGCAAAGCAAACATATACATCAAGAAGACAAAGGATTTTGTTGTGCTTTTTAAACAGTCAACCTTTTAAAGGTATGTCGTAAACTAATGTGCCTAAAATAATTCTTTGATAAGTGGGAGGAACATTTTTCCTATAACAGTGAACTTTACACTGCATTCTCTAATGTTGTGCAGAAAAGCTTTTGTTGAAAGAACCTGCCGGGAGGTTCTTTCAAGCAAAGAAGATGCTTTTATTTATAATCTCCAGAATTCCCAAAATGCAATGGGGTACAAACACACTTGAAAGCAGACTTTATAATAATATGGGAAAAAGATGCGAATGCCTGCTGTGCTGAGCTGGTTTGATTATACCGTAAAGCTCTTAAAAACTGAGTTTAACATGTCTTTTGAGAGAAAATGTAAAGTTAAAATAGGCCTTCATAATAGCCCTATATGAGATAGGAAGAAGCTGGTTACCACACGTGCCAGTTTGCCTGTGCTTTTTATTTTAGTTTGGATTAAAATAGCTCACACTTGTAAATCCAGGGAGAGAATGAAGTAAACACGAGTTCAATATTCCAAATAGATGACTAAATTCTAAATTTCCGTTTCCCAGCCTTTCTCCTTAAGAAAAGAAAAAACTGCTTCAGGTAAGTTCTGCTGCCCCTGTTATATGGGACAAGTCCCCCCTCTATTTTCCAGCCTTGAACCTGGGAATGGAGGGTGGAGCTGTGATTAGGGTAGGTGTCAAGGGGGAGCGGGGAGCCTGCATCTCCCCAGTTCCCTCTCCACGTTTTTTGGCTCCATCTCTGGGACCAGACAGAACATCTCTGCAGTGCCAGGGTGAGTGACGGCTCAGAGCTTCACGGAAGTGCCAGCTGGAGTATAAAAATCCTGTTTAGCAAGGCTTTTGATGTTATTCACTTACTAGAAAGGAATGGGTCTATTGAAACTGAAAGTCTGCTCCTGGAACTGCCACATGGCTTAGGACAGGCAGAGGAACATGGGGGGCCAGGTACAAGTGCCTCTTCTGCATAGCATGGAAGAAGCTGAATCCCTCCCATTCAAGATTTGTTTAAATGAAAAATGTTTGTTGCATAAGAGATGCTGACTTTTTGGCTTGCTGAGCAGGACACTTGCCTGAAATGCAGATGACCCAGATCCAATTTTCAGTTCCAATTCCAGTTCCAAATTGGATGGAACAGGGACTTGAACTTGCAGCCCTCAATCCCCAAGCGAGCGCGACTAACTTAAAACCTAGTAGCTAGAAGAGCTCCTGGGATTTTTTAATTTTAGTTTTGTTACAAGGATTCCAAATTGGAGCCCATAATTGCTTTCAGCTGTAGTTTCATTGAAACAAATATATTCCTATAGAATTTGATTTAAAACAGATCAGCATTTTCTGCCAACATCAATGAATCAAGAATATTTTGGGGAGCTATACGAGAGAAAGATTATTTAAAAGAAGACAAATGGGAAGGGTAAAAGAAGAGAATGGCAGGGGATCAGAGAAAAAGGTAGCTAAGCCAAAATAAAGTACTATTTGGAAGGAAAACAAAAACTTGTCTTCTCTTTTAAAAATATCTCCAAAGCATTCCTGGTTGGATGTCTGTCCTGCTTACAGTTACAAGGCCATTCTGCTCATCAGTGACCACCAGATAAGAGAAGAAACTGTTTATTAATTCACTGAGTTATCAAAGTCAGTTTTGAATCCAGAAAGCTGCATTTATAGGCGGAAAACTGTCAGAGCCCAGTCTAGGATCAAGACGCTTGATGCTTATTTTAGCCAGCAAAGATTTCTCTTCTGCCTTTTTCCTCACCTTTTCCTTCTTACACTTTCTAAGTACAGTTTATTTATATAAGCACCCTTTTGCTTTCTATACTGCCTTCAGGTAGAGCAGGATTCTTTTTTATTGCACTGACATTGTTTTGTCCAGAAGTTTCAAAATCATCCACCAAGGAGACAAATGTCCTGCTTTGTTCCTTTGCGCGTATGTGCTGATGCGTTTGTTTTCCTAGGAGTAATGGAGTTAATCTTTTGAGCAAACCACCTGATTTGAGAGAAGAAATCAGCATTCCAGTAGTCTCCATGCTAAAGAGGTTAAATTTGTTAACCATGAGGAAATATAATTCAGTTAGACCGAAGGAGGCCAATACTGAAAGATATTACAGTTTTCTTCATCTCTCCCACTTTATTCAGACACAAAATAGTCTAAATGTCTAAACTTGCCTGTCTTCCAGCTCTGAGATCTTATGGCTTTGGTGTCAAACTGGCTTCTTGTAAAGTCTGCAGGACTGGAGCCATGTCCCGCTTCAACTGCAAATAGTGACAT
The DNA here is from genome assembly GCF_047716275.1 of Strix uralensis. Classification (NCBI taxonomy): domain Eukaryota; kingdom Metazoa; phylum Chordata; class Aves; order Strigiformes; family Strigidae; genus Strix; species Strix uralensis. The sequence goes on from NC_133976.1 coordinate 44,529,737, forward strand.
GATCTAAATGACCACTGCAGAACAAGCATGAGGGATTCTTGTATTACCAGGCAATGAGTTCATCTAGGCGATTGTTCATCTAGGTGATGAGTTCATCTAGGCAATGCAGTTCAACTCCCAGAAAACTTGTGGCAAAGTGAAATGATTGCATAGGAATCACAAAGGCCAAGAGGTTAAGAACCGTTATGGATATGTGCAAGCCCAAAGATATGAAAACACCTATGGTCTTGTCAACTGTTTTTCCCAGATCCTGTCCAGACTCCTTAGGAGTGTATGAATTCTAGACCAAATTAATATGATGATAACCTGAACAATTAGAGGCATAGGAGCAGGTCACTGAACCAGTAAAGAAAATCTTAAACCAGGAAAAGCTCTGCACTTCTAAACCTCCAGAAAGCAGACACATTTACTGAGATGGAACAGAAAAGGTATAGAAGAAAATCTTATGTTAAAGCAGTTGACAGAAACATAAAAATGGGCCTTCTGGTGTGCAGCTGAGTTGGAAAATTTATCTCTTCATATAAAGCAATCCCATCAGTTCAGCATATGTCAGAATGTGTGGCATGTTCATGCCAAACTATTAAATTACACAAAGAAGCTGTTGCACCTAAGCAAATTCTGTGCACATTAGTGAGATGATGCTGTCATAGAGGATAAGGTGTCACCTGACAAGGTTTCCCAGGAAATTTCCAGAATATACATAGTTATCCTGATGATTATCAGATGAAATTCTCTTATTTGGTTTTAGACAGTGATTCAATCCGAGGTACCTGCTCTGTACTATTAGTTTTATCTGCACAGCAATATATTTCGGGAAGAGTGAAAGTTTTCTGACTGTTCAAGGAAGATGCTATTACTGCTACTATTTTCAACTAATCCTCTCTTTTCTTTAGAAGCTGCTGTAGCTTTTACTAAGGATCTCTGAATACTCGTCGTTCAGTGTTTACCTTAGAATAATGAGTATGACAGCAGGAAAAAGGTATTCTGTGTCTTTGGAGTGATCATATAAGGTCAAATGACTTTTTGTTCATCTTTCCTTTCTAATAATGACTTATTAATAGTTCAGTAAATGTAAATTCCTGCATACTGGCATTGTGACTGGATTGCAAAGGATTTGACAATCTTTAGTATTGCCAACTGCAACTATTCAAACAAAAGATATCAAACCCTAAATCCCAAAAGACTGTCTTGAAAATGAAATTTAAAAAAACACATGAATTTGTGGATCATACTTGCTCTTCTGTTATTTGACACTTGGGTGCTGTTTTTTTCAAGCTTTACTGCATAATGTTTTTAAGCTAGTCACAAATGTAAAGCAAGTAAAAAATAAATCTGAAATGTTCATGAAATCCTGAGGCTCAGAGTAGAGCTGGGAAGAATGCTCAATGTCAAGAGAAACTGAGTTGACTGAAGAATTTTTATTTCCATTTGTTGTTTTACTATGGGTAAATGACAGTACCAATGCATACCATTTTTTAAAAACTGTGTATTTGAAATATAACAAATAAATGAAATGTGGTATATTAATTTTAATTTGGAATGTAGTTTAAACTGCATGACTCATGTCATGTTGCATAATTCCACATAACTTGTTTACAAAACAACTTATTTTCTGCAATAACAGTATGCATGTTTTGGGGGACAGTCATTATTAAACTGGCTTAAAATTTTGACTGTGAAAAAGAGAGCATCTGAATTCTGTAAATATATATCCAATTACCTAAACCCCAGCTACATTACATTCATTCTGTCATTTCTTCTTCTGATTTGAAAGAGAAAGATCTGCTTTAAAAGATAAGCAGACTGACTTTTAAACTACAAGGTATGAATTATTGAAAAACAAAAATGGTAGAAAAGAAGACTGAAATCATGGTGGAATCAGAGAGAGAGGGATATGCAGAACAAACAGCAGAAATATATGGATGCCAATGCAAAACAGTTATGCTAAACATGTTCTAGTGATATAATATGACTGGCATTTTAATAACAGAAAACATCTGAGAGTATATGAGCAGGATGTTATGTGGTTCTAGCCCAACCTAGGAGCTACTGACAGCTGCAAATTGGTTTTTAAAACTGCAGCTTTTCTGATTGATATTCATGTTATCTGTTACAGCAGATACCGATTGAGGAGGGCACAGCCCTGATGTGAATGTGATCTCTGTGCCTCTTACCCAAGACACTAGGTGATGGAGTGGGGTTAGACTTACTCTCCCAAGCCCAGAAGCAGCAGGATGGTGTATCACCTGAAGCCTTGCCTACACCCTACAAACCCAACCTTGACAAAACTGTGCTAGTCAGAGCACCCTGGCACAGACATAGGTACAGTATGGAAATGTGAATCTACAGTGTCTTCAGTGCCTTCCTCCACCTCCCTGCCATCTTGTATTTCCAGTACAGTTTCACTGGGAATCTGCCATTTTCTGATCAGCTATCTTTCTTCAATTAATTAGAGATTAAGCATCAATGAGAACACTGTGGATCTCTATTCTTAGGTAAATTTGATCCTGTGTAAAACTGTGGCTCTGTTTCTCATTGCATGATGATCTTTCTCTAAGCATACATCTCCTCTGTGTTTGGAACACAGGTTCCAACTCTTCCTTAGTTTTAACAGCAAACTGGTTCTGCCAAGGTAACAGCCAACCTGAATCCTTAAGATGTGAAACAAGTGAAACCATTTTTAGAAACATAGAGCTTTTTGTTGCTACAAGCAGTGGTTTTGTGCCTATCTACATCTGAGCTTCTTTGGATTTTGAGAAAAAGCAGTAAATTTGCTTTTAAGCAAAATTTATTCTATTTTTAATATAAGCATTGGTCAAAGCTGAATGATGTGTTAACAGGTATCTGTCAAGGGGATACCAAAAAATATAAAGGTAATTTCTAAAAAGGAACCTGAGATTCAGCAGTTTCTGCGTAGCCATATAGGCTCACATTAAATTAGGCTGCTAGTATAGGATGTTCAAATGAAGGGCCAACATTCTTGGGGTCAATGCCATCAAGTGAATATATACAGAACCAAAAGCCAATTAAGGCATTTAACTAAAAGGTTTGAATTTGAGAAGTTAGGATAGTCAAAGATCAAACTAGCTTCACACTCTTAAATCAGTTCTAACTGAAGAAGTGTAGGTTCTATTAAACCTGCCTTGAGACCATTAAAATGTTCAAATGGTAAACAATAAGGACATGTTCCAAAACTGTCCGTCACCTTGTAAGCAATGGATTTTTGAGGAGTTTAGTAATGGAAAATTTAGGCTAAATAATGCAATCTGTATAGAGTGAGTCATATACAGGAAGCCTAGTTCAAATGTAATTTAAATACTACACACGGTGTTAGGGAAGGAAAGACAGAGGAAGACTTTAGAGAACTGGGAGTAAAATAATACAGTTAAATACAAAAAAGACATGAAAATGAAATTAAAAAATAAAAACACAACAAAAAGCCCTCTGTACTTCCACAGCCAAACATATCTCTCACATTATGAAGAACGAAAGCCAGAAAATATCTGAATTACTTTCATTTAAATGATAATACCCACATCTACATACTAATTAAAAATGGATATGGGTTCGGTTATGAAGAAGTGGAAAGAGAACTGGTCATAAGCATCCCCAGACTTCAGATTACCTGGGTTCTTTCACCAAGAACTCCATTTCACAAATTCTAAGTCCCAGAAGTCCCAGATTCCTGTGATACCTGCAGAGAGATCTTGGTACACCATTATCAGCATAGTTGTGTGTCAGTGCAATTGATTAAATGATTCAAATCATGCAAACCTTCCCAGAAGTCTCTCACTCTTCTACTTTAAGACTATAACATTATACAATGCATTAGAGGCTGAAGGAACAGAGTAAAGAAAAGGTTTAATTACAGTTCCTGTGTATAACATTATAAATATTATGGCAAGGATAAAGAAGTCAAGATAAGACTTTTGAAATGAAAAAAAAATACTGATGAGAAAATCACCTTAGAAACAACATCCTGAGGCAGAAGATATTGATGATGAATAGCAATAATATTTGATCTCAGATAGTTCCAGCAAGAGTTGCAGAGATTATGTTCATCATGGTATTACTCACTTCTCTGGGGCTTATTAGGAGAATTCTAATTCAGGCGACTCTCCAACTATGGCTCAAGTGGTATGATCTGAAGGCAAAGATTACTCTGCCGTACTTTCTATCATGGAAGAATGCATCTGATATATATTTTTAACTAGAATAATATACAAAATTTTATAGAGGAAAAGTACTATAGAAGGAACTGTTACTGAAAGTGTATTAAAAATGTAGTTCTAGAAAGTGAAAGACTCTTGCATTTTTAAGGTTGCTACAGGGTATTCCAGCAACCCCTTGAAGTTAAAAAGAACAATTTTGGAAAGAGCCTTTTTCACCAACCCCAATTCCAAAACAAACTTTAAACCCACAGTATGTTCTCCATGCCAAGAGAAGAGTCTCTCCATTGCTATACTAGCTTTACTACTAGCTTTACTACTGCTATACTAGCCTTACCATTTAATTTACTTTATATTATACTGCTATAATATATATAATTTATACTATACTTTTATTGTTATACTAGCTTTGCTACTTTATTGACGATTTTATTTTGCTTTATACACTATTTTTGTTTTCTTTTACAAAATATACTATTTTTTTCACTTTTATATTAATCTGCTACTTTATTTTTACTACTGCTATACTAGCTTTACTACTGTATACTAGCTTTACTACTACTATACTAGCTTTTCTACTGCTGTAGTAGACATACCAGACAGCATAGAGATCATAACACTTCATTGTAGAAAATATAGGTGCCATCCTGCCATCTCAGTATGAAACTGTACATGACAGCTTGGAAAGGATGTTTCCAATGTATGATGAGAAGGTAGAAAGAGTAAGCAAGGAAAAGGTGCTAAGATATCTACAGCAAGGCTGGATTATATGAATGAACATGAAAAGCCTAAGTATAAATGTAGATGTACATCAAGAGTTGCAGATACATACTATATATTCTTTGCAAAGGTACTAAGTCTGTACTGTCTTTGGAAGCAGCACCTTGATGCACACTGACGTTCCCATCCGAGGTGCGTGCGCCAGTTACATCCACATTGCTGCAATCAAGGCACATTGTATCCCACATTGGTTTCCCCTCATTACAAAACCTTAGTAGTTATAGATCATTGTAGACCATTATTTTGCATTTATTGACACTCAATAGATGTTTCAAACACATGCTGTAATTGTCCCAAATACAGGGGTGCTTTCTGCTTCCCAAAGCCCACAGTGCATCACAGGCAATCTGAATCTCCTGTGCGGACATCCCGCCTCTAAGTGGTCATTCATTTCCACTCCTCCACCAGGAGAACCAAGACAGAATCTGTTAAGCAAGTCCTAACCTCCTATCAGGGTAGACTGGGCCATAGCTACATCTGAGTGCAGTCTAGCCTTTGCTGTCTGGAAACTTTGAACAAATTAAATTAATTCCAGCTAGTGGAACAACATCCCTCTCCAAGCCTGGAACAGCTGAAAGCAGGTTTTCAGGATGACAGTGGATTTCAGGACAAGAATAATCACATTTGCCCAGTGTTTGGCATACTCCTCTGAAGCTCCTGATCTAAGAAGGAAGTCATTACCCCTTCCACCTTAGTCATTCTCGATCATTAGTTTGAGCTAAGAGAATCTTCTGTCAAGATCATAGAGCTGCACACAGACCTCTGGTATGTCGTCTATAACTGAACGGTTTCAGAGGAATCCCTATACTCCTCAAACGCCAGGCATTACACAGCTTTCCCAACTTTTCAGAGCCATAAATGGTGTTCATATAACCAGCTGATCACCACCCTAGGAGATACAGTTCTATAACAGGAGGGATGGTTGTGGCCCCTCAGTTGACTCATGGCCTCCCTGACACCAATTTCATGAAGCAGGTGGGGGAAGCTTCCCCAGTTTTGGTTGGTTGTCATCAAGGACGGGCATATACATGCACAGCCTTTCAGTTCTTCAATTTATAGCGGTGACTCTGAACCATGAACATGAATCAGCTGTCAGTTGTTGCAGCAAAGAAGATCAACTACATCTTTGGCTATATCAGCAAAAAAAAAGTCAAGGGAAGAAATCTTTCCTTTCTGTTCAGTACTTGTAAGACCATATCCAGAGTGTTATGTCAGTTTTGGGCATTGCAGTATAAGGAAGAGACTGACATCCTAGAGTGTGGCCAGTGGAGGGCCACCTAGATGGTTACGGAACCTTCATCCTTCAAGACACTCGGAATTTGACTGAACAAAGCCCTGAGGAACCTGTTCTCTCTGGGTCTGCTTTGAGCTTGTGGTTGGAGCAGATGACCCCTAAAGGTCTCTTCCAACTGAAGTTATTTTATAAATACATGACTACATGTTATTAGCATCATCAAACCTTCATGTCTATGAAGTTTAGCACCTGAATGTATCAAATCTTTTTCCTCACATAGCTCTCTAACCAGCACCAGAAATAGGAGCAGAAACTCAAGTGGATTCTCTGTATACTACAAATACAGCTCTTTGTAGTTTGTCAGTGAGGGTTAGAGGTCCTTCCATAAGGGTACATAGATTGCTGGGATCTTTTGGAGGACTATAAGCTGGTCAGATGTGGTATGATAGCATCCGTAGTGAAGATAGCCAAAACATGCCAAAAGCATCAGCTAGTCTCTGTACTCATGCTATGAGATGCCTTTTCTAGGACAGTCCCTGCATGTGTTCACCAGCATACAGGCAGTACAGAAAGTCAGTGGACTATGAGTCAGTGGCAAAAACTGGGAGTGCAAAACCACAACAGTATTGAAATATCCACAATATGTTTGGTCAGAACATTTCTCATGTTCTGATCATCACTAGAGGGTCGGTGTGGTTTTTCAGGGCAGGTCTGCTGACAGCAGCACAAGGTTGCCCAGTTCCAGACACAGGTGAATCTACTGCCATTGTGACTCCCACAATCTACTGCAGCACAGACTGCAGAGTAGAATGTGTCACAGTAAATGAGACATTAGATTGTAATTAAACTGGCAATTAAACTGTAAATAACTTCAGCAAATAACCTTTTTTCCTCAAAGAAAACTGTCAAGGTTTCTTTAGGAGAAGTGACTGCAGGAAAAATCAAACAAGTTCTATTCAAATTAGAGTACAAGGGAAGGCAAACTAATATAAATCTTTTGGAAGAAGTCAAACATAGACATTTTTATGAACCCCTGTAAAACAAAAATGGCATGACCAGCTTCCTTAAAAAAAAATCTATTTGGTCAGAGATAAAGCTTAATAACTTTCAGAGAGAAAGCCAATCTGAAGTTAATAAAAAACCTTAGCATTGAACAGGCCTTTTTAAACTTAGGAGGAATGACTGTTGTTCTAATAAATCCCTGAGGTTATTCTGCAGATACTTTAGTATTTATGAAGGAATAATGATGATAATGCCTTTCTGTGATTATTGGGGGGGGGGGGGGGGGGAAGTGTGGGTCATAGATTCCAGCAGAAAGAAGAAAGTTAAGGCATGAACTAGTCCACTGTAAATCTCAGAGTAACTTAATCTAGGCTCTCATCTTTAGAAAGAACATTTTAATTTAGAGTTCCAACATCAAAGACCATATGAAATCACCATTTCTTTGAAAATCCACATTTAAGGACAAGAAGACATTGGCCAAAATCCTTAAACTAATTAGTACTGAACACTCCTCTGGGCTGAACTTTTCCCTAGGATCAAATTACTGAGCTTAAATTAGCAAGCTCTTAGTCGGATTTCAGTGCGGGCAAGGATGAGCTTCGAGTGATGAGAATCTTTATACTTTATTATCTCCATCCTCAATTGCTTTTTAGTCTGGTTTTATTCTTTTTTTTTTAAATTTTTTTCTTCTAGCCATTAAATAACATTCCTGACTAGCTACTTCTGTTCACATACAAACAAGAATTAAAAACAAACCAACAACTTAGTGAGTTTTCCATTCCTCAGCAGGGAACAATCTATTACTGTACTTCATCATCAGTCATAACTGTGATTACAGACTTTACCTCCATCCCTAAGAGAAAAGGACTAATCCTGATTCTTGCAGAAACAGGTCTAATGTCACGGCTGAAGAGGATGATTGTGAATGTCCAGATAATTTCTCGCTTAGGATTGGCAATGTTATCACAAAACATATTCCCAGATGGACAGGAAGGAAAGAGAAGAAGGAAGGTAAGAGGACTGGCAACTAAAGGAGTCAAAAGCAAAAATCTAGGAAGGTGATAGGGGATTCTCATTCACAGATTTATGAGCAGCTAGGGAATATGATCCTGCCCCAGACTAAGAACTATTGAGTAAGGAAGAAACTATGTCCCCAGTGTGCAACTGGAGTCTCTGTTCCCTTAAAACTTCATATTTAAACTCAGGGCTTGAATTAAAATTATGCATTGCTACATTAACTTCTTTAGGTCTCTCAGATAGCTTGATTTATAGAAGATACCAGTCATGGAAACTGTGCTTTTAAGACAGCAGGTCTTACTACAGACATATCTGTGAACTGTGAGGAGAATTAGGTTCACTGGGTAGGACTTATTTTTTCTTTGCTTAAGTTTTTAAAAACCAAGAAAGGCCTTTTTTACATTAACATATTGTAATGATTAAAAATTCAGCTTTGACTTGGATAAATATCTATCAAGGTTTGCAGAACAGACATTACACCATTGACCTTATCACCTTAACAACACTGTTACAGTCAGAGAGCTCTATTCCCTTCTTATAGTCATGTAATCTGAAGGCTATAGCATATGCTATAGAAAAAGCAAAGCAGGAAACAAAACAAGCCTTTTAGTTTGCAAACAAAACGGTGCTGCTGACAGAATTGCCAGAGGTAACTTATCATATTGCATACTGGCTAAAACATAGCTGTGACGAAATCAAAATTAAAAAATCTTTTCTCCTAATTATATTAATGATATGTAATTTCCAGTTCATTTAGCCACGTATTTTGCAAGCTTTTAAGCCCAACAGTAGTCTAAACATCAGAATTGTACAGTGACTGCATTTCTGTAAGAGAAGTAAATACATTTTAAAAAAAGGACAGAAAATATTATGAAATGGTGACTACTGTAAAAAAAATCCTGACACTCTTACGGTTTGGTATTTTAAATATAAATACCAGGGTAATTTCACTGTGCCTTTGAATGAAATGATCGTGTGAGCTAAATAAAAATAAATTCCCTTTAGAATTATTTATAAGGCTACTGATATTCAAAAGTATTTTCTGAAATTTAAAATACATTAACTACGTTTTTACCTGAGTAACTCCATCCCATTTTTTTCATCACAGGGATGTTCTTGGCCTACTCTGCATAGTTAGATGGTAGAACTTGCCAAGCTTCATGGCTGGGCTGGCTTTCTGAGGGATCTTTGTTATATGTCTGCTTCACGGTGAAGGTTTTGTGGAGATCTCAAATTAGAGACATGAAATTCAGGAAGCCTGGAGCCATAAGGTTTTACCTAACACTTCAGTGCTATATTCTAATACATATGTTATTCGCCCTCACTCCACTCTCAGGTTAGTGTAAATATAAGCATATTTTGCACTTAACAAGCAATTCATTCGAGTCTCTCCAGAGTTATCCCTATTTTATATTGGAGACAATGGAATGTCCTCTCTTATGCACCTTGCGACAATCATGCATATCCATTTGAAAAGTCCTTGTTTAAGTCTTGTCCCTGTTCTCAGAGGTAACACTGACTGCCATTACACAGCTCTTCCTTGCACTTTGTGAAGGTCAGCTCCACAAAATTAAGTTAGAAATCTCACTTCCCATTCTTTTTTATTACACAGTCATCCATATGATGCATATGCTCACCAGTGATTAGAAATTTTACATGGGGGAAGCCATAATGTCTAACACCAGAAGGTAAGATTGGAGACTGATAATATCTGGGCAGTCTGGAAGCTAACAGTTCAGTAGCTTGTCATTTTATATAGTAGATTCCTCCTGAAAAGAAAGCCAGGACTTCAGTCCAGTTTGTCTTACCCTCACTGAAAACACATTTTTTCTGGAGTCCACCCTGAGCACCGCTTTAGTGAAAACTGATGTTCAAAGTGGGGAGGAAGATTAGGGATGCAGATTTGTCAACCCAAAAGAGAATCCCTGAACTAGGGGCACCATCTACAGGGGAACAGACTGATGCTGACTCAGATGTGTCCTTGCATTACACAGCTGCCATCTGCGCAAAGTATATGCAGGTTGGTTTGACTAGACTTGAACACTCCCTCGTGAAAGAGTATTTCCCTTTTCATTTATGCTGCAACAGTGTCTAGGAGCTCTGGGCACAGAACAGGAGCTCTCTGTGTTAGCTGCTACACAAATGCAGATTAAAAGAGACCATCTCTGCCTAAACTTAGAATCAGCAGCAGATGTGTACAGATCAAACAGAAGAAAACAATGAAATCAAATGACACACTGAGACAAACATCAGTCAGTGGACTAACAAGTTCTTTGATTTTACCCTTTGATTTTTAGCTAGAATTAAAACCAAAACAAAATCCCAACACTTGTTCTCCACTCCCTCTATCCAACTCACAATCTCACACATTGCTCCAAAAATCATCTTCAAAGACTTCATGTGATGCTTTTGTCAGTTGTGTACAGCTGAATAGTTACTCCGGTATTTATTCATTTTACTGAAGGTTAATTCTCACTTTTGAGACTTAGCTTTCTCACTTTGCTTACATATCTTTCATGTTCTGATGCAGATTTGGCTTCCTGGCTAGGAATGTGCCTTCTAAATACATCATCATCACCTGGTATATATTATGGAAACTTCACTGAAACCAAGGGTGGGACAACAGGGCACTAAAATGGGATTCCAAGATTTTAATTTTCAGCTGTGCACACCAGCCCTTGGATTCCCAGTCAACTGGGAAAAAAACAGTCGAGAGCGGAAATTTCATTTGCTCGAAGAAGTTTCCAAAATGTGTGCTTGAACTCATGCAATCGGAACTTCATTTGAAAAGCTGTCCTGTTTCCCTAAGCAAAAGCCAATTCCTTTATCTTCAGGCATATAAACTACTCTCAAAGTGAATAACTTGAGGACAGAAAAGACCAAAATGAAGGAAAAATAGGGAGTAAAATAACATGACAATGAAGAATAAAGTAAAAGCAACTTTCTGTTAAAAATGGGTACCTGTGATCTTGTGCAACACAAGGGCAGTGAATAATTTCATCATGACAGTCACAGTTCAATCCCTGTTAGTTTACCATTCTGTACTCTGCCTGGTAAGTAAAATAACATGCCACCATTATCATTTACTCATTCACCTGCCACTGATTTGCCCCCATGATTTACCTGACTTCCCATCTGGTACATCTAATGGTGGCAGTTGTGATGCTTGGTCACACAAAGGCTGATGTACAAAAGAAAACCAATGGCAGCTCGGGCCCAAAGCCAGAGCCCTGACTGCTGTTTTTTATGTGCTACGACTGCTGTTGCTCCTGAATTTGCCTCAGTTCAGTGACTGTCATTGAGTATCTGCTCTTTATATGCCATAAAACTTTCCAGGTCAGCCCTGAGAATATTTTGGTTTCATTGGCTTTGGCCCAGGCTTTCCCCTTCTTTATGGAGCAAGCAGGAGTCTTTTACTTTCAAAACCTAGTTTTTATGGCTCATATTGCTTTCTAATCTTGAGGTTTTATCTTGAAGCTATAGTATACAGAGAGTAAAAACCAAAAATGGCAAAGACAAACATTGCACCATTTCTGGTCTTGCTTTTTTATTCAGATTCTTCCCAGATGCTCCTGTACCTCTGCTCAGTCAAAGTCTAAATTAAAAGCAAAGGATATGAAGAATATAACAGAGTCTAGTTCTTCACTTGTACTTAGCAGGATACCTGATGGAACTTCTGAATGGTAGACACTGTTTATAATTCTCTTTTGACGCACTAATGCACATTAAAAAACAAACCAAAATAGTTCTCGGGTTTAGAATGTCATTTCTTCTGGCTTTGCACATTTCTTCTTTATTTCTCATGATAGGGCACCTTCTTCTTCCCTGAACACAACTGTGGAAGACATAACAATAATAATAATAATAAATGCAATGATCTATTTCAGATCAAAATTGTGAGTTTAGTGGCTAGCATTTGGCTAGCACCCCAAGCATTCATCAAATGGCTCCTGAGCTCTTCTAGAACATCCTTGTCCATTCAGGACATGTATGTCATCCCTCACGTTTAACAGCTTCCTTTGGTTTAATTAACTACCATGACTGGACAGTAATTACCCATCTCCTTGTGGATGCAGTAGTGAAATAAAATTTGCTCATAGGACTGGAGACCTCTTTCTGTATGAATAAGCTTTTGGGCCTGAAAGGAACTGAAAAGGAAGCGAAGCAAGCACGTGCACTAGAAGGAATGAAGCTTTTGCAAATTTTTTCCATTGCAAACTACTAAGTTTAGAAAAGATTAGGTGAAATCTCTCCCACCACCCTCCCAGCCTCTACCAGACCTGTCCTTAAACTTTTTTTAAATCTAGCAGAATAACTAAGTATGGACTAGCACAGTCAGGGAGCGAGAAAGTGATGGTATACTCTTCAAGGCTACTGCTAGACAGCATTTCTGTTCCTTACTGCCTATACACTAAGAGAGAGCAGTTGGGCTTAAATGATGATTCTTGTCTTTACTCAAACACTAAGACAGGGTATGATGTGTCATGCCTTGTGAATGCCAGACTCCCACAGACTTCTGGCTGTGTGGCTGTTGGGAACACAGCATCCAGTCCTCATAATTATTAGCATTGAAATGTGTGGGCTTTTTAACTGACCAGGTAAACGATCCTAGAGAAAATAGTCCTTGGTATCTATTGTATTGGGAGAGAGGAAACAGCCACGTTTTTAAATCATACAGGGTAATCTGGGCACAGGTGATCACTTCTGCATATTCAGTTTAAATTATGGTGGCTCCTCCTTTCCAGCAAGAGCAGATATTTGCTTTCCTTTTCCCTTTTCCCTCACGTGACCTAATGTGCCCATACAAGAAAAACTTATATTGTGACTAACAGACCTAAGAACACATGTCTAGCAACGATGCAATCAGAAAATGTTATTTGAACTGAACTGGAAAAGGGCTGTGATTTTGAGAGGCAAATACACCGTGGAAGTATGGGTGGGCAGGATGACTTTCTGTTGAAGGCATAGCAAGTCACTTCTGAGATGTGCCTGGGAGCTTCTTGACTTTCTCAGTTACCTGCTAACGATGGCATAGGGACTCCTCTCTTTGTCAACATCTGTTATTTATCATATTAAGGTGTAATTTAGGTAACTCACTCTTGCATACTGTGTGAAACCAACTAAATGGTTGTGGAATACATTAAGTTTTCTTACAATAAGTGTAATTCAGTAGGATCCTGTACTACTGTGCATCAAGCATGGGCTAGAACCTGAATGCTTGGTACCCTGTGACCAATTAAAGGTTATGGGAGACTCTTACATAAACACCACACTATTATTTTTACAATTTTGAAGATAAAAATGTTTTCCTCCTGTGCCTTTGAGGGTAGAGATACAACGATAATATATGCTGAGGAACAAAGAACTTTAGTCCGTTGTGTTTTTAAAAGCTAAACTTACATCTAAATCTATTTCCATTTCCCTCTGGAACTCGAGCAGCTTTTTATGTTATATTAAACATTAGACAAATAGGGTAGATCTAATTAAAAGTTGAAGAAATGTGCTTCTCTTAATTGAATTTGTTACAGTTACATTTTGCAGACCAATGTTAATCAAAGCTCCAGTTCACAGTGGATGGATCGAGGGAATTAAGTTAACCCTTGCATGTCCTTACCTGAACACGAGATACGGTCTGCTCTCGCCTAAGTCACGGACGCCCGTTACGACTCACCGCTCAGTCGCGACAGCCCGGGGCTGCCCACGGGCCCGCCGCTGCGGGAGGGCCGCCCCCCGCCGGCTCCCTAAGAGTACCGCGTACCGGGGGGCAGGGGCAGCGCCTGGCGGGGGTCGCCGCCGCCGCCTCCGCTCCCCACTGCCCCGGGGCCAGCGCCGCACCGCGCCCCGCCCGCGGCGCCCCGGTCACCCGACGGCCGCTGGGTTTGTAGCACAGCGCCTCATGCCGCCGGGCGGCCCCGGCCCCGGCCGCCATGCGCGGGGATGCCCTCCTCGCCGCCGCCGCCGCCGCCGCCGCCGCTCTCCTCCTCCTCCTCCTCCTCCTCCCGCTCCCTCCCCATGCCGCTGCCCGGCCCCGCCCGACGGGGCGGACAGGGACCGCGCGGCAGCGGGATGGGCGAGGCCGGCGCGGCGGCTCCACCCATGCTGGGCGCCGGGCGATTGGCTGCCGGAGCCCGTCTCCCCGCCCCTCAGCCAATGAGGGCGGCGGGCCGGGGGTGATGGGCTGCCTCTCGCGGGAGGGATTCCTGGAGACGCTGCAGTGTGGCGGCGCTCCTGGCGCCGCGCAGCCCCCGTGCCGCCTCCGCCGCCCGCCTTGCCGCGCCTTGCCCTGCCCGCCGGCGGCTGCCGCTGAAACTTACCGCCCGGCGCGCCGCCGGCCCGCCGAGCGCAGGGGGCCGGGGCAGCCTGCCTGGCCGTGCGCGGGGGCGCTCCGCCGCGCACCCCGCCGCGCACCACAGCCTCGCCCCGGGAGGGGCGCGGGCGCGCGTGGTGCCGCCGCGGGGGGAGGCTGAAGGACGAACCGGCTGCGCCCGCACCGGTTGCCAGGTAAGGCAGCGCTCCGGGGCCGCCCGCCGCCGCGCCCGGGCGGTGTCGCCTCGGGCGGGGGGGGGGGGCTCGGCTCACCGGGCGGGGGGAGAGCACATGCTCCGGGGGCGGCTGGTGGCGCCGCCTGCCCGGCGGCTCTGCCCGCAGCTGCGGGGGGGCGGGGGCCCGCCCCCGGGGCGCTCCCGGCGCGGGGGGGCGGTTACGGCGAGGGGGGGCGGCTCAGACAAAGGGGGCGCCCACGCCCCCCGCTGCCGCGGTGCTTCGCCGTCGCCCCCCGCCCTGGCCGTGGGAGCGGGGCGCCGTCCGCCCTCCCGCGATCGCTCCTCTCCTCTGCCTGGAGCCGGCGCCGAGGCGGCCGCCGGGCCAACTTGTTTCTCCCGGTTTCACCTGGCTGCCGCCGCCGCGGTGCCCCCGCCCGCGGCGGGGCGGTGTGTCCCGGCGGTGGGGCACGGCGGTGTGCTGCCCTGGCCCCCCGGCGCTGGCCCGCCCGCCAGCATCTCAGCATTTGTGTATCATTTATAAAGAGCCTTTCCTCCATTACTTAGCGAGACTATCAAGCTAATGTATTTTCTTTCCATGCAATTTCATTTTGTGTCCTCGGACATTATTTCCTTCATCTTACTTAATACCGCTTGTCTTGCTTTGATTTCGGGTGTGTTACGGTGTGGTTCGTATGTGCACACCGTATGGGTAGGGGATCAGCGCTCCGTTTAAAAGTTAATTTTGCCTATCAAACTCTACCAGGTAGAGTAGTGAGAAAGCGGCAAAGAACGTTAATATTTCTTTTGTTTCCAGTCTTCTGGAATAAAGATATCAAACGACTACCAGCTTCTGGTCATCAGTATAGTAAGTAAATGAAATGTAGTCATTGGAATGAGCCTTTATGGCACTTTCAGCAATATGTAATTCAATCATCTCTGATACAAGCTGCCTTTTGCTATTATTCATCAGACCCAGCTGAGTGATTTCTGTCAGATGGGAAGTGGTAGAGAGAAATCTCTAGGTAAATGTAACTGAACAGCTTTCCAAGTGGAGTCCTAAATGAGCACAGAAAAGCACTTGGCTACAATCTCGAGACAGATGTTAGCATCCAAATAAATAATTTCTTTTGATTATCTGGGGGATGTCAAAGTCTTATTTTCTGTATTTAATAGCCATTTGCAGGTGAAGAAGGAGCTCTGTGTTTATTACCTTGTGAACTCAATGCAGATTGCTATAGTGCAATAATATTTCACTGTCTCTGAAATAATATTTTCTGTACAAAGGTCAGTAGAGTAATTTTAGATAAACATACATGTTGTAGACCACAACTAGACTACTAATCAGCAACAGCGATATTGATCCTCTGAGCAGCTATGCAGTGTGCCATCCGTGTTGCGTGTTAATCTATTACGCGCTGTTTAAACTGCTTTGTTGTCCGAGAGAGTTACTTCATCCTAAGAAACGGAAGATGATAGTTGTGGACCCAAGGGGAGACTCTCTTCCTTGTGGATTGACATCTAGAGTTACGGATGAGCAAATGGTTTAGGAGTGACCCTGAAAAGAGAAGGGGGAGCTTTTTGGGTACAAGGACAGGTAAGCAGCAAACTAATTTGCTTCGAGAGGTTATGAAATAACATCTCCTGCCATGCTGAAATAAACCTGCTCAGGAAAAGTGTAAGGAGATTCCACGTGTGTCTAGAATAGTATTTTCTTGTCTCTCTTGGAAACAAATGACCTGATTTTACGTCTTAAGTGTCAAATATGTATTTTTTTTTTCTTACAAGCTTTTTGGAATTGTAGTTCTATTAGTAGTGTCTGAGGGGAATATGCTTTAATGTGGTCTATTACTTGGCTTGTGGTATAGTTGCTCAAAATTTGCATGCATGCAATTCATAAATTGAAACTATATAGCTTAAAAACATAGTGTAGGCAGTTTGAGTGAGAAAAGATAATTTAAAAAAGAACCACAGGGCAGAAGATAATGACATACTGTAGGAAATAATCATACTCCTGCACTTGCAAAAGCATGAAATGTTCCAGTGTAGCCATTTCATACCAAGCCCAATTTTCCTTCACATTAAGAGTGCCTAAGTGAGCCTTATTAATGTTTGATGCAAAAGATGCTAAATCCATTTTAAGGATTGGTACTGGAATTTAAAGAGGTAGCTCACAGCCTAACAGTGCAGTTCTAACACTTCCGCAGAAGAAATGTGAAAAATAATAATTTAACACATATGCCATAGCAGCGCAAGTGGGATATAGCCTTCTCTGTAACATTGATGGGTGAGAAGCCCTTTAAAACTGTAGATACAAAACAGTGTTTGATTTAACAATCTGAAATGTTATCTTACTTTAATCATAACTTAAATCAGATATAAGAGCCCATAAGATGTTCAGTGTTGGTTAGCGTGGTAGTTGAGAAGGTGTGAGATAAGGGAAGGTTCTGTTTGTCAGAAACCTAGAGAAAAAAAAAATCTATACTTTTCCACCTAGCATAGAGAGACTGGAAACATAAAATCCATTTTTATGGTCTTTTGGCAGAATTGGCTGTAATAAGTAAAAAGAAGGAGCAGCTTAGTGTCTTGGCAGAAGTTTTTAAGCCACTCAGCTGTACAGAACTCAGCTAATTGATGTTTCCTGACATGAAAATGAAGCTCTTACTTAGTATATCACAGTCTTTTCTTGTCCATTCAGCAGACTGATTACACTTTTAAAAATACATATGATTGTGTGTGGTTTTATATTTATATACCCATTTAAACACACAGAAATTCTTACTGGGAACTGCGTTCTGAATAAAGAGTGCTTGCTACCTCATATTACCTGCTGTGGAAAAGACATCGAAGTTTGTAGTAGAATTGAAAAGGACAAGAAAATTTTTCTGCATATCCAGAAGAAAAGCATGGAGGAATTATTATGCATGGATACCATGATCTCCTTCCCTCTGCTGGTGAAGCCCATATAAATGTGCAGCTTCACAAAGGGACATACTTCGTTGTTTGATTTACTTTGATTCTCTATAGAATGTTTGTTTTAAACATTACTGGGTATCTAGGAAGAAGCTTAATTAGAAATACACATAAGGGAGACTTGTTAGCCAAGTATGAATTTTCGTTTACTGCTGACATTTATGAAGGATACTTGAGGTTAAAATAAAATCATTTGCCAGACTGAATAAACAAAGCATTATGTTAACAAATATTTTCAGGATCGTTATGTACAAATGTTGTCTTTGCTAGAGTAGGCTTTACACCTTCCTAATACACCCCAGTAAGAGGGGGATTAGGAAATGCTGGTTATACTGTTATACCTTTTACAGAAATACCAGATACCAAAGCAAAATGCATTAGGAGGACAACTGACAAGGACTCTTCATGATTTCTTCTGGTGAGAGGATAAGAGCAGGCTATAGGCAATCTCTGTCAGGGACTACGTGGACTAGCAGAGTGATTTGTACAAGTGGCACATGGAAGAAGTTGTCTGGTTTAAATACTTTTTTTTTTTTTCCTGAGGCATGTAATGACCAAAAGCTAGATAGAAGCTGTAATAAAAATGCCTCCTGAAGTATTACTTTTGACAAATGTCTAATTCAGAATGCTTTGGAGGCTGGCTTTTCTATTGTTTTTTTCCCAGTGACTTAATGAGTAGTACTTCATGGGTCTTCTGTTTACTATAAATGCTTATGAGAGAGTTGATTATTTTTCTTAACCTGTTTTCTGATCACTACTAGTCTGGAGGTATTTCCTCAGAACAGCAGGCACTGAACACTTCTCCTTTTTCATCCTAGAGGGAGTGATGATGCCATCTTTTAAATTCTCAGAGGTTTGCCAACTCCGAATGCCACTTCTCTTTTCTAGCTATCCCTAAAGATGCTGAGAGAAATGTGTAGAAATGCAAAGTAAATCTAGAATTTCTCCTGTGCAGCAGAGTTATCTGATAAACTACTAATATTTATATAGTTCTTCTAAATGCAAGCCCATACAAATTTTAAAGTGTCACCAGAAATTATCTGAACAAACAATTGGGTATTCATCATCTCTGAATAGTTATATTAATATAATATTTCAGGAAAATAAAATCTTATTTAGAAGTAGTTAAAACCAATTTGGTTACTTTAATGATGCTGTGTGTAAGTTTCCTGGACATTATTCAGGATTTATGGTAGTAATACAATGTACTGTATTAGTTTTTATAATGTAGCCATAGTTGTAGTGACTAGGTAGTACAGTGCCTCAAATACATGAGGATACATGCCTCAAAGCTGCTCAGTGATGATTTAATGAAGTTGGTTAAAAACCCCATATACAATTTCTGTTTTGTACCTTTATCTTAAGGGTATTGTTTTCCTATGTGTGGTTGAAGAATCAGTGTACCAGTTGTAATATGGGAAAGCTGGTAACTTACCCAGTTTAGCTCAGAGACATAAGATTGCCTTCAAACGCACTCATCTCCATGTGTTTGAATAACCATGTACATCTGGCAGTTGAAAATAATTGGAGTGCTTTTGTGGGAGGTGCTGTGGAAATAAAGATTCCTTGACAAATGGTTTATCTTGTTCAGGACTGTCTCTCATACTTTTTCTGGAAAATGTGTACATGTACATCATTGACAGGTGGACATTAGACCTAACTCTTGCCTGGAACATGTAACATGTAGTATTAATTATAATATTTTTACTTCTTTCCAAAGCTGTGGATAGTATTTCTTTATAATCAGCTATTTGTTTGATTTCATGAAATCTTAGAGTTGGGAGGGATTCTTAGAAGAACGTGTGACAATTACAGTTAGAGTGGTGGGTTTTTTTTAAAGGCTAAATGTGGTAACTTAAGGAAAACTTAGTGGCATGGTGTTTTGCTAGAAGACACAATCTGTTGGAAAATAAGTGAGGGTTAAAGGTTGATAGTGTAGTACATCCCAATCAAAGTAGTTTTGAAAGTGTTTTTAATTAAAGGACTGCTTCTGTTTCTTGTTGAAATTGTAAGCTTTGTGTTTTGACTTCAGTAAGGCATTTGATTTAGCTTAAAGGGATGTTCTGATTGTAAGAATTAGTACTGCAGAAGGGCACCATTGTCTGAACAGGTTAAAATTTTTTTACTTAATATATTGCAGATGAGACAGTGTATGGGGAATTGCCATCTCCATTATTCCAACTCTATCTTACCTTTAATGATGATTTGGAATAAAATGCAAAATCTATATTCATGAGTATTTATTAAAATTGACACAGAAGTGAAGTTGAAGAAAGTGCTATTTCAGACTGATTTAATTTGGTTTCTCTTCCTACTACATCTAAACAGGTGCTTTAACAAAGTGAACTGTAACACTTCTGTCTACTTCCAGTAAAAAATTTGCAATTTCCCCCAAAAGAGTGAATCTGAGGAGAGACATGGGAATTACATCCAGGGAACATCTTCTGTCGTTGTTTTACAGAGGAGAGAAGACCTATGCAGCTGTAAAGATAGAAATGTTGAGAGTAGGAGAGGTGCCCAACTTCAAAAAGGGTGCTGGATGACTGCAGTTACCTTAGAAGAGACCCAGGAGTTGCATGATTTGAGATATGCCAAATTTGCATCTTAATGAGACTCCTAAGGTCTTGCCATTCTCTTTGAAAAGTTGTATGTGCTGAGAGAGATTCCTTGATTCCCATGTAGTGGAAATACTGATATTAAATTGTGCTCAAGTATGTAAAAGGTCACACACACAGCCGGCTGGTCAGGCATGCAAGCTACAAGAGCTCAGAGTGGAAATAAAGTATCCATTTTTGTCTGAGTAGCAAGTGTATAGGC
The DNA here is from genome assembly GCF_047716275.1 of Strix uralensis. NCBI lineage: Eukaryota > Metazoa > Chordata > Aves > Strigiformes > Strigidae > Strix > Strix uralensis. The sequence continues at coordinate 44,550,208 of NC_133976.1, forward strand.
CTGCTTACTGAGGAGATGACACCTTTCCACTTGAAGTCTCTAGATCAGTATTTCCTTTCCTTTTAACTAGACCAGGTACAAGTTCTCAATTTGATGTAGAAGTTTCTGGATTTCTGCTTTGTGTTAATCCATGAAAACAGAATAGGTAATCAGCTGTCCTTCTGGCCTTAAAATCACCAACCCATTGAACTTACTGCCATTAACTCCTATTGCAACTTTTGTATTAAATCATACTTTTTGTAAAAGGGTGTTGTGAAATGTAGTTTATGTGGAGTGAAGAGGTTCTGTCTGAATGTCTCTTAAGCTGCCCTTGTGTGTTATAATCCCATTTTGTCCCACCTTACTGACAAGAAATTTCTGCTTATTTATTTAACTGGTGTTAATCTTTGAGACCCGATTTAAAGCCCATTGACATTGATAACTGTTCCTTCCACTTATTTTGTTCCTCTGTGTCCTAAAACTATAAATTGTTCTTACTAATAGGAATTCCATTTAACAAGAGAATGGCTGTTACTCTGTCGAATGTGGGAGGACCAATGTCATGTGTCCCATCAGTCTGTGGTGGACTTGTGTAAATAGGCCTTAGTTAGCAGATGCCCATTGGTCAGGTGCTACCTGAAGGACTGTGTCCTGCCAAACCCATTCTGGAGCTGGCCTTGCAGGTGGCAGTCGTTGTGCCTGGCATCTGGGCCAGGGAACCCTGTCATGAATCTGCTTTGCACCAGGGTAAACTTGTCTTGGTGAGAATCTTCCACGTCCTCTTTCCATGTGTCAAGCCATGGATGGTTAATTGGTGGTATTGGTAACATAACAGGTGTCTCTTATGAGAGGAATACAGCTCTACTGAAGTGGCAAGTAAGAGTTATCTTTGAGAGTGTCCTCCCACTGAGTTGCCAAAGATACATCCTTGAGTAGTCCAAGCGAGGGTGAAAGACAAAACACATTTTTGACTGAGTGGAATGATGGTTGAATTGTAGGATTTCTGGATTCTGAAATTAAACATTACCTCTTTTTTAACAGCCCAAGTGTTTAATTAAAGATGTATTTGTTAAACTGTTGCATTTGATACTGTATCTGGGACATATTACTATTTCCTCAGGAACAGTCTTGGCAGTAGAACCTTTTTATCTCTTCCATAGTGTTCATTTCATCATAGTTGGTTTTCATATACTAATAACAAGGAGTTATCTTGCACTTGCGCTTCAGATTCAGCTTTCTTACTTGAAGCTTTGTTAGCTTACTCAGCTGCTAGTTAGAGCAGAGAAACAGCAGGAAACATCTATGTGACCTTGACAGAGGTCAGTTACTTCTTCATGATGCTCTGTGGCTGTGTAAGGCCTTCACTGCTCTTATCTTGTATTATCTGTTTTATTTTTTTAAATCCTAATAGGAGTGAAAGGTTTGCTTTCTGTGTTAATGTGTGTTTAGTGCTCTCTTAGCTTGCTGAGAAAATGCTAAAAGTGAAATCTTCAAGTAAAATCATCTGGGACAAAACCACCTGAAGACATATGCTATACCTCTTTCTTGCATTTGTAATTTTCAAAATATATGTCCGCTTTTAATAATGACTTGAGCCTACTTTAATATTTGATATGCAAATACTGGCTTTACAAATCATACACTGGCTAATAGTTATGGGCTGTTTACTCTAGAATAAATTATTCTTTATAAATATTGATGGACGTTCTGTGTTGTAGGTGAGCAAGGCATAAAACTTGCTATGAAAATCAGCATTTTTGAAGAAATAATAGTAATAAATATTTAGCTCAATATCAAGCAACCAGAACTAAAACAGTGCTCAGTTAAAAAGCCTATCCATGCAGTGTCAACTGGCTTCTAAAGCAACAACCAGCCAAATGTCCATTAAAGGTACTGACGCAGACTTCTGCAGCATAGTAGAGACTGTCTGCACTGTTATTGAAGGATTCAGATGTATCCCTAAAGCCAAAACCTTTTTCTGCCTTTCCAGATGGCTCATGGATGTCTGTATCCATTAATAGGATTCCAAAATGTGTGTATTGCATAAAGGTGAAAGGAAAAATAGTCGGCACAATTTTAATGGAACTTGTCAATATTACTCTAGTTGTAGCTTTTTTGAATTTCCTTTTAGTATTAACGTGAAACTGGGACCATTTAATTTGGGTTGAAATTTGGCTCTTGGAATGGCTCTCCTCTTCAACTACTTTTAAAACAGCTTATGAATTCAGTGGTGTTAACTGATTTCACAGAATAAAGCTGAATTATTTGCTGGAAGGGATTATCACCTGGCATCCCTTAGTATGTGGCATTACTGCCTTCTCCTACTCAGTTCTGTGACATTTTGGGGATGAAGAAAAGCAATTCTTCTGGGGAAATAAAACCCCAACCTCCTAGCATAGTTTGCAGTTTTGTCTTTAGATGTTTTAAGTAGGTGAATGTGTGAATTTGAAAGCATGAACACAAGGGCGGACAGAAGGCCATAGGTGGATGTAGTGAGTACTGAGCCTATTTGAAGATACATTCAGGTTGTTATAGTTAACAAAGGTTTTTTCTTCCATTAGGCCAAATATTGGCTATTTCATGGGTCTTTGGGGATAAATGTATTGATGATTCTGAATAGCTTAGGAGTTACGCTGATGAGGTAATATAAGAACTTATCCTTAAACTGTGAAAAATACTAGTTCAGCCTGTCCTACTTACAGCCATAGTGCTGGTAAGATACTTAAAGGTAGTTGTTTCTGTCATGCTCTAGAGATAACAGTATTGAATATATTCTAAGTACAAAGTTGAAGAGGTGTATTGTAAATAATGTAGAACTGCTTAGTGTTTCTCTCATGCTGTAGTACTTAGAAAAAAGAGTAGGGGAATGTACTCAAACTTTCCTAATATTAAACACCATCAGCAAATTTATTGGTTGTGATTAGTCATGTTTGTTGTAGTTTAAAGCTATTGCCCCACTATTATGGGTTGAATGAGTTTTCTGTATGTATGTGAAATTGTAGTAGGACTGGGAAGAACTAAAGGTAATGGGCTTAGCAATGAAGTGTGCGAGTAGAGGGACTCAGTGACGGTCAAAAATTGTGTACATGTTGGTGCAGAGATAAAGATGATGACTTACATAAAGACTGCATCGCAGAGATGGAACCAATGTTAGGTGGTTAGTTGCAGTGAGTTAGGTAGTCTCTGAGTGCGATAAGTGTATTCACCATACAGGCCAGTATTGTTGCAAATGTGGATACTGTCACAGCATGTACAATATCTATCAGTTTTAATAGTAGTAAATACATGCTTTTTTTCCTAAATAAGGTGTACAGAGCGAGCCTGAAACAGACTGCTTCAGGTCACATTGCTTTTTCCACTGGACTTGGCCTAATATTGTACATCCACTTCTCACTCAGACCAGAATTCTTGTTAAGGTATTTCTCAGTGAATCATATTTCCTTTTATTACATAAGCTGAATTAGATCCCAGAAATTTAGACTCTTTTTTTTTTTCTTCAAAGAAGTTATAGATGAGTTGAAAGGCTGCATAAAAAGTCATTTATTGGCACTATCACTTAGAACAGCTAGTTAGCCTTTTAAACCTATTTTGGTTTTGTAGGCTACTTGCCTGGACGCATGGGAAAAATCAAAAGCAGGATTTTTTTTTTTTGGTAAACATCCTAATGTGTGGTGAGCAGGTTTCTTCTTTTTTTTTTTTTTGGTATGGAATAAAGGAAAAAGATGGCTTACCTCTCCATCCTCAGTTAACATGGTGAATTCCAAATGTGGGTTGTAGCTGGTGACAGCTGTTTCATCAAGAGCTGCTTCATGTTTGTGAGAAACAGTGTTTGCTCTGCAGCCTCTTTAAAACAGGGCCTGACGTATCTTGTAATGAGTTTATACTGTGCCTAACATAATAGGATCCAGATCTTTGACTGGGGTTGTGGACTGTTGTGCAAAACAAATAATAATTAGCCCAAATGTTGAAAAAGTGCCATTATTTAAGGCCCCCAGAGATCAATAAACAATCCCTTGCTGTAACCATATCAACCTTCTCCTTCAAAGGGTTTTGAATTGTATCATGGAAACTTCACACTTGAAAATGTGAACGCTTCTCTGTTACTCTGCTGGATGTAAGTATATTTTGCTTGTCATTAAGACTTCACTGTTCATACTAGGGGACTTGGACACTCAGTTTAGAGCCCTAATTAGAAGCTATGCTGAGTTACTTTTTTACAACCTCTTTACCTTCAGCCTGGTATGAATTATCAGTTTTAAATAGAAGAAAAGTTTTCTGTTTCCCGGTAATCTGATTTGCCACTTTCCAGTTAAAAACTGGGTAAACTGTCTGGCTTGCTACTGAAGAAAGCTATTTTATGCATAATGCCATGCTCACAATGGGTATTTGAATTATTTGCAGGTGGATGATACAAAGGGGCTGGATTTTAGCCTTATGTGGTCAGGAGGGAATTTATCTCACAAAGGAGATCAACTGGTTTCAGCTCCAGTAATATTGAAGAGACTAGCTACTTCATGCCAGAAAGCAATTTCTAAAGGTTTCTGTGATACAGGAAATAGCAAAGTTCTGCTATATCAGCTTCCCCAGTACAGGAGCCAGTTTATCTGTCTGGAGGTTGATGTAATTATTGGACATTTCTGCTCCCCCTTTCAATGAGAAGTTGATACAGGAGAACATCTAGTCCTGCTTTGATACGTGATAGTGTAAATGGGCAAAACAAATCGAAAGCCAAAACCGTAATTGCCCAGGTAGCCTGTCTTGAAGGTAGACTTGAAGATTTCACGTAAAGATTTTAGATTAGATTTTTGTGAAGTGTACAAGTCTGTACATATCGGATGGTTATTTATATTATGTAGAAACCAATCAAAGTAGCAATCGAAGTAGTGTCCTATCGATTTGGTGAAACATAAATCCCATATGACAGATGGGGATCAATGGCAGAGAGAGATTAAGTATGGGATTCATCTCATTTAACTTTAAATACCGTCAGAAGGTGATTCACTTGACCTACCTTAGGCATCTGTCTTTGTGTGAGATGGACAGTTCTCTGGAGGTATCTGTTCCTTTCCAGTGACTGTAAAAAAAAAAAAAAAAAAAAAGTCTGGGATCACTAGATGAGACTTAAGCTAATTTTTAGACCTGACATGGGACACTTTAATCTTAAGTGATGTGCCTAAGGCCTTACTGGGGAGCCTGTGGCAAGATTGAAAACTGAACCCAGGTTTTCTTGAATCCAAGTTAGTAGTGCTAATCACAATACCATCTTTTCTGTGAAGTGGAGAATTAGATCTGTGTCTAAGAATACTGTGTGGTGTCAGCTTAAAATTGCTTTTAACAGTTGCAAATAAAAAATAATTGGTCCAAAGGGGGGTGGTGGCATATATGGAATTACCCAACTAAAATCCAGCTCAAATTATTTATTTTACTGCAGTTAGTATTACTGTATTTGATTCACAGGAATGTCAACCTCAGTAGTGCAGTAACTTTGTGCAAGTGTCTATGTTTAAAAAGAATATTTGGAGATAAATGTTTTGCTGTATAGAATAGCAAATTTGTCTGCAGGATCTGTGCAGTGCTGTCAGGAAAGAGTAAACTTTATGTCTTGAAGTTCTTAATAGTAATGAAAACTTTACTATCAGCTCCACAGAAAGATGGATATCTTGTCAGTAAAACTGTAGATAAAGGTCCGTTGTATTGGGAGTGACAATATTTTATTCATGGCTATGGGCAGTTTGTTGAAGTCGGTCTTGTCCAGTCTATGATGATGAAAGTGGATTTGCATGAAAGGAGACACCTTACATTACTGTGAATCACAACAGTTAAGAGAAAATGTTTTCTGAAACTTGAATACTAAAGCTGATATGGAGAGTGCTATGTGCTTTGTCAGGCTTTTGGTCTTGCTTGAAGTGTGCAGGGAACCAAGCAGGTCTGTGCAAATGGTAGTGATGGAAATAATCACACTTGACAAAGTAGGGGAAGGCTTGTTGTATTGCCTCTCCTCTGGTCAGCAAAGCTCTCAGAGGACAATAGAAAAGCAGTAGCTCAGATGTTGCTAGAGTGTGTTTTCCCCCTCTGAACTGCAGTAAGTTTTGCACCTCAACGGGCACAGTGTATTTGGGGGTTAGCTTGGTTCTTCCTTGCTTGCCTCCCTGCACACACCTGTCCCACTCTGTTCCACCTTAAAGTGCTTTAAGGCTATAGTTTTGGTGTGGTTTGTGACTGAGATGAAATCATGTTTTCTGAACTGCAGTGCAGAATCTGTTTAAATAGCTTTGTGCAATTTGTACATAGAAATCTGCTCAGATGATCCTGGTAATATGTGACCCCCTTAAATTCATGACATCTCATCTCTTTACATGGGAATACACTGTGGCATTAAAGCTTCAGGGTCTAAGATATGTTCTCTCAATGAAGTGCTGTGGAAAGAAAGCAGGGGAGGAGTTCTGCTATATTAAGATAAACCAGAAGCTGGTAATGTGGAGAATGAAATAGGATGTATATTAAGCTTATGCAATTTCTTCCTCTAAAAACTGGGAAATGGCTGTTGGTTTCACAGTACTGTGTATTGTAGGAATTGTATCTTCATGTTAGTTGTAAAGTAAAGTTAAATAAGAATGGTCTAGAAATAATTTTTCAGAGTGCTAGATTTTTCTGTCACAGCAAAATGGTTGTCTTGTTGATATCTTTTGGTCACGAGAATTTCTCATTAGTTTCTATCCTCCTTTGAGTCAGCAGCTAAACATGTTTTTATAGCTAAATGAACCTTTATAAGCAGACATCAACTATATATAAATGCAGAACAGTACAGCTAAAATCTGTCACACTGTCAGAGTACAACTGTTTTCTCTACGAATATGGAAATTGACACTTACCTGCATTCTCTCCCTGCCCTACTTTCCCCCCCATATGTTGATATTCACCCATGTGAAAGAGGCCGATTATACTTTGGCCAGTGTATAAATAATGCAGAAGTTGTCAGTGACAGAGGAAAAGTTATGTTGGGAAAACTGAGGGAGTGAATAAGGAAATAAAAGCACCTTTTAGTGAGGGCAGGGATCTCTGTTTCTATATTGCTTCATGTTAAAAAAAGGTATTGGGGGGGGGGGGAAATCTTTTAGCAGTTATAATTCTTCAACTGAGGACTAGCTTTAATAATAAAATCCCAGGTCGGTCTTCCATCAGAATATTTTGCTCTGCAGTATTTTCCCTTTTTATTTGCCCCAGGCCTCCTGGGAGCAGGCACTGGGTCTTTCCCCTTGGCTGGGAGAGGTGCTGAGCAGTGCCTGAGCTGAATGGATGCCCTGGGATCACGGCAAAGCTCGCAAGGTAGCGTGCATCCCTTCCCTCTGGCTTTATGGAAAGCATTTGGAAAATACAGTGCCATCTGGAGTCAGGATACCTTGAAAGTAAATTAATTAGGCTCATTAAAGGTGGACTTGTGAACTTCAGAGCAGCTGGGGTTGGCTCTCAGTAGCTGTTGTCAGTAGACCCAGGGCCCAGGCACTTGCTGGGGCACAGACTGACTTGGAGTTACTGTCACATTGGCCAAGCTAAATGGCACCTTGTTAGTGTGGCTTATCGATGGCCACCTCTTCTGGGAGGTTGTCAAAATATGATCCCAGATGATGTACAGAATTTGTTTAACTTATTTCCCTCTTCCAATTGCTGTTTCTTTTGAGTATTATTCTGAGAGAGAGAGAGGATTCTGTGCCCTTAAGTTTAGTTGTATATGAGCAACCACTTGAAGGGTCTTGCTGACCTGACAGCAGTCTTCAGTGAAACTTGCTAGGCTGCTTGTCTGCTGGGTCTGCGATACCTCTGGCTAGGGCATCAGCAGCAGATGAATGATGTACTAGCCCTTACTTCTCATAATTGACTCTTTGTTTTCCAGCGGTGATGCTCTTAATGTAGTTGTTGATACTTACAGAAGGAGATAAAGAAAAGCCTGCATCTTTGGTGAGGCTTAAAACAGGAGTTATAAGGAGATACTTGCTTATCTCCAATGTTTTTGATCAGGGAGCTGAAATTTTCCTTGTTATCTTTACTCTTTCATGATTGAGTTGTTTGTTTCCAGATGACTCCTATGCATCTGAGGACAGGGACATGCATGGCCTGATCTGTTCAGCTGCAGGCCTCTCATCAAACACAGCCCAAGGTGCTGGGTATGCTGGCCTGGCCCATCCTGTAGCAGTTACTCTGGTGCTTTCATTTCCAGATAACGAAGGCTTTGAAGGAGCATCCTTTTGTGTGAGGAAGAGATTTAAAGGTTCAGAAACTGAAATGCAAAACTGCAGCCACCTATCACCTCTCTAATGAAACTGAATTTACCAGTGTTTCTAAATGTGTCCACAGTAGTAAAACATATTGAACTTCTTTTGTTCCAGGTGTTGGTTTCAGTAAACTATTTCTTTTTTTCCTTGCTGCTATAGCAGAGATCTTAGTGTAACATCAGGTATGTCAGGTGGAATATGTAAATAATTATGACTTTTTTTACTTTTGTAAGAAGTCTTCACCAGAGAACAGATGATATGTGAAAATACAAAATCAGCATCATTTGTTTAAGGGTATAATGTTACTCTTGCAGACACCTTAAACAACACTTGCTCTTTTGGAACACCCAAATACGATTCTTGGATTGGTTTTACCTATGGCTGTATTAGGATTTGAATTGACTAGACATTTTCCCCAAACTTTTCTTCCTTTACATGTTCCCTTCTCTCCCATACTTTTTTAAAAGCTGTGAGGGGAAAAGGATCGGTACATACAAACACAGGTGTCTCCAATAAAGTCTGTCTAGAAGGCAAAGGGCACTTAACATACTGGAAAGGCTAAAGAGGTGTCATGTATGTAATAAAAAAATAACAATCATTAATACAGTAGACTAGGTGATTAGGTATCATGCTATTGACTCTATGTTTATCACTGATTCAGTGGGTCAATCAACTGTTCTTCAGTGATTGAAGTCTGGATTTCTGAGTGCTCCTGTTATGTTCTCCCAGAAAGCATGGGGGTCCTTGGTCGGTAAGCCCTGGAGTCCTTGTGGTAAGTCACTCATTCTGTGCAGTACTCTGTGCATATAAGTCTCTGAGCATCTGAAAATCCCTTTGAAGTTAAAGTAATCTGTACAAGTGAAATTATACTCTTAAAAAAAAACCACCCAAAAAACCCACCAAACTGCTGAAATAAAAGCATGAGATACTGCTATCAAAGGGTTACTGTGTGTAGACTTACTTTTTCTGGGAGATCTTGGGAAACCTTTCACCATACCAGATTATTCTTCTGAGAGAAACATGGCATATCTGATCTGAGAATCTCTTCAGACAACACATTATTGATATCTCTGCTTGTGAAGGTATACCAGAGAGATTAAGAGAATTCTATGAAATATTTGAAATAATTTCTATGAAAAGGACATAATTTTCTGTTTTGTTTTCCAGTAACTTTTAAACTCCTCTTACAGTTGCAGAGACACTCACTACTTCAATCTAAGCAATGCTATTGAACCCTAACACTTTTCATTATGGTTTATTAGGAAATGTGTGGTCTTCTGAAACCTTAGTCACCTGGCTATTACTGCAGCAAGATTCTGTCTCAAGACTTTTGTGGGGTTTAAATTTTCTGAAGTTTGTTTAGGAACTTTCACTTGGAAATAAAAGTTGGTTTTACCTCTGTTATGTTATAGTGGTGTTTAAAAAATAACGAAGTGTGTAAGTTCAGATGGCTATCACATCAAATAGCTGCAAAAGGATGTAGAAATCCCATGTGAAAAACATCATTGGTCACACAATCTAAACACTTCACAGAATGCAAACTTTTTTCTGGAGCCCTTAATACTGAATACTATTAAAATAAAATGTTTAGAAAGTAATTTCCGTTGCTTAAGTAGCTTTAGTTTCTGTTCAACAGCAGTAAACCAGTCCTTACTCAAATCACTTAGTGACACAGAACACTTTAGACATATCACTCTTTGCCAAAATGAGAAGTCCTTTTTAATTCTGCATGTTATAAGAAAGAATATAACCCTCTAAATTGTTCTTGTCCATACTTGGAATGAGAACAGGATTATACAAACTAGAGTTCATTAAAACTTCCAAATTCCAATTATGCAAGTAATTGGGCCTTAAGAGTACTATCCTTATTGTGGAGCAGAATGTCTTAATTTCTGTTGACAACTGAAGAAAAACTAGGTGTTCTAAAAGTATAAGTAGTTCATACTTTAAGAATGTCAAGATAGGGGTGAGGTTTTTTTCCTGCCTTTTTTCATATTTTGACTTTCTCAGCTGATTTCTTTGTAACATACATAGAAATAGAAAAATGGTAGGGTTTGGGGATGCAGGTTCAAACTGCAAGAGAATCTTGGAGCAATATAGAAACCTGATATAAAATATCATCTCCAGTTTTGACATGGAAATTCCTCACTACTGTTTTTGTTTTCAGTAGATTATATTTTCATAAGAAAATCAGTTATTCTGACAATAGCAATAATCACATTACATGTAAGGATTTCAAAGGTTACTTTCCCACAAAGAATAAGAAAAAAAACCTGCACTGGAGTTCCCTTCCATGGTAGAAGATAGTGACATATTATTCCATTCAATTTTAGGTTGTGCTTCATTGCTTTTGAAATAGATCTACTTGGGACATATGCCCAAACTCAAGATGTGGTCAATGTGCTACTAGGATTATTTTGTTGTTGAAGAGCTTTTCCTTGCCAGAGAAAGAATTATTTAAGACAGATGCTACTGTGACAAACAGCTTGATACTTACTACAATAGATGCTGAAAAGTTTAATATAAAAACAGTGTCAAGATCATAAATACTTAAAAATCTTGTCATCTTAAGCATATATCGGAGGCAATATTTGACAGATCTCCCCAATTTTTTGGGGTGAAGGGCAAAATTGCATAACTAAATTATCATTACTGTTTAAGCAGATCAGGATTTGTAAATGACCAGTTCTATCAGCAGTGCCCAGCTTGAAGCACATTTGGAAGTGCCTTGTTTTCGGTATGTGCTGGGCATGCATCCTGCTAAAATTGGGCTTTATCCATGCTTGACCCAAAGGCAAGTTTTATTCATATGTTAGAAAAACTGAGAGATAGAGGCACTTTGAGCACATGACTGATATGGCTATAGAAGAAGTTGCCTGATGAAAAGCCTGATCCTGTGTAGGGCATATCTTCCCTGTCCAGGATGTCCTGGATACTGCTCAGATGCCTCCCTTGTAAGGTCTTTGAGGTGAGCGTAGCTGTACTGTATACAGATTAATAGATAAAAAACACTTTGCTAGACCTGTACAGTGGCTTTTAGTTCTATCAAGTTGGCACCAAGCCCTTTGTTTTCTCAGTACCCACTGAGCATATGAAAGTATTACTATAAATTTTGGTATGTCCTCATTGTCACCTGACTTAACTGTCTTAAAGGTATCTGTCTAGTCCAAGCTGTGAAGGTTCACTTTCTGTCATTAAAATACAGAGAAGGAGGGATACTTCATTGCCCCATTTTAGATAGCTGTTTTAGGGTGAGGAATCATCCTTTAATGCTGGAGCTCTTTCACTGTTGTCTACAGTTGGAGCCAAAGTAGCTACTGTTGGCCTAGGAGGATGTGATGTCTGCATCAAAAAGACTCATTAATTCCCACCATCTTAGGGGGGAAAAGTTAAATGGAATTTTAAAAGTGTTCATTTAGGTAAATGTTTTTCAAGAATCTTTCTAATCTTCTATATGTGAAAACACGTAGATGGTATTGACTTCAACAAGAGTTACTTGAGGGTAATTTCCATGATAAAAGGCTTTGGAGAGTCATAGGTAGAGAAGTGAAAGCAATAAGGTACTTTCTTTTTCCTAATTTACATGTATGTTTTGATTCTGGGTTTTTATCATGAATATTGCTTTTTTTTTTAATGCCTCTTAGACTTTGGGTATAGTGTCTTAAAGCATGATACTGAAGATGGCTTTGAGTATGGAATAATGAAAAAGTCAAATTAATCAGCTTTGATCAGCACTAGTTGTAGTATGACCATTCTACTGTCTGATATTTTTTCTAATCTGATCAATCTTCCAAACATTAGTGCGTGCTTTGTTTTTACTTTGTCTAATTTGCTTTGCTTGGAAACTTCTTAATGCACAGTGGTCTAAAATATGGACTAAGTAGGTTTCTACTTATTCACTATCACAGAACACTATTGAATAAAGATGAAAAAACATGTCCGTAATACTTTGTGTATTGTGTATTTGTGTCTTGTGTCCATGTAATTTTGTCTTTATTCATACTTGTAGCTGATATGTACTCCAATTAGTATTCAGGTACAGATTCTCATATATGATACTTTGATTCTGCAAACCTGAATGAATTTTTAAGTCTCCTAAGGAACAAATAAAACGGAAAAGGCATGGTGACATAAAATGTTACTAAGAGGTTTTTGTTGAGTACCTTTCAGTGCCCTGCTGTTTACATGATCTCTTAATGGGATCCAGAGAGACCAACCATTAAGCATTTTTCCTTAAGGTTCTGGAAGCAGGATACCTACTGGTGCACCAAAACAGATTTCTGAAAATGGTACAAAATCTCATCAGAAATCTCGTGCTCATGCTTCTTCTCTTTCTCTGACTGCATATGTGGTGCTGTGAATCCCACATATTTAAGTAACAGTGTTACTACTTTAGCTGAGTTGAATGTGCACACATGACTGTATGGATCTATGTACAGTATACATCTGTATTGCACAACTTGTATGCTTTTAGTCTGGCATGGTTGTGTTTTTTGTGACTGTGGGCATGTGTTGTGGTTTAAGCTCAGAGGGCAACTCAGCACAACACAGCTGCTCACTCCTCCCTTTCTCCCCAACACTGAGAAGGGGAAAGTAAGCAAAGATGCTTTGTCTTCCCCCCTGCCCCACTGCAGAGTGCAGAAGGAAGGAGGCAAAAGACCCAGGAACTTGGAATAAAGACAAGGAGGGATTATCTTATCCTTTAAGGCACAGGCACAAAACAGACTTGTTAGGGAAAGGAAAAAAGAATATAAATTTAATACAGACACTAACAACAACACTTAACAGATGGAGTAGGACTGTGAGAAGCATTACTATATCTTGAAAACACCTTCTGCCCTCCCTCCCTCCCTCCCTGCTTTGCTCCCCATAGCTCTACCTCCTCTCCTGCAGGGGCCAGGGAAGGGGGGTACAGTCAGTCCCGATGCTTCTTCCACCTTGGGGAGGGAGGAACTTCTGGCATTCCTCCCCAGCTCCAGCATGGTCCCCCTCTCACAGGAGACAGTCCTCCACAAAGAGACTCTGACATGAGTCACTCCCATGGGCATGTGGGTCACCCCCTATGTGTTGCACTCCTCCCAGTGCCAAACTACAACAGTGGGACCTTCTTTGGACACAGTCACCTGTCCTGGCATGGGGCCCCCCACAGGCTGCGAGTCTGTATCTGCTCCACCTGTGACCTCAACAGGTGGCAGTGGGGGGCGGCCCTGCTGTCTCACCATGGGGTGCAGGGGAGTCTCTGCTCCAGCACACCTCCCACCTTTCTCCTCCTTTCTTCCACTGACCTTGGTGTTCACAGAGATGTTCTCCTCACAACTCCATCTCCTCCTTCTTAAATATGTTATCGCAGAGGCACAGCTACTTGTCCCAGCCTTGGTGCAAAGATGGGTGCAACCTGGAGCTGGGGGAGCTTTGAGAAGCTTCTCAGAGGGAGGCCACTGCTGTAGCTCCCTCTTCTGCTACCAAAAAACCCTTGCCACTCACTCAAACCAGGACAGCCTGGCTTTGCTATTCTTATGAGCCCATGCCTTCCCTTATTCTCTGTCATTCTATATTTGTGGGAGTGAACTCGGGGATCTAAATAGGTGTCATTTAGCCAGGACTTTATGAGTGTCCTTGAAGTATTGTCTTGGGTAGCCACACTTTGAGCATTTAAGTATTATGTGTCAAAACAGCCTCTCCAATACATCAGAACTGAGCCTTGCATTATAAAGTTTTTATGGATATCCAGTTTTTATGGTAAGTATGGAAATATGTGTATGTAAGTATGTGTGCAAGTACTGGATATTTTGTATCCTTAAGGACAGTGTGAACAGGTGTAATTGTTCTGTTCAAATTATCTGTATTAGCTGTCTATCAGTTAAATTAGAACAAAAAGTCTAGACTAACCAATGATCTAGAGCTGCTAAATTAATTTTTTATGCAAATAAGATGTTATTTTAATAAAAAAATAAAATTACATGTAAAGAAGTTACAAAGCCTACAAATTGATGATTGTAATGCCAGCGTCAAGTACCAAAAAAATGAAGAAGCCTATGAAGAGTTATCCCCTGTCACTTGCTATTTCTTTCCCTAACACAGATTTTCAAGCTTTATTCCACATCAAGTGCTGAAACTCTTTTTTGACAGTTCTCTTGGTGGAGCTTTGGGGGAGGAGGGTCAAAGCTCAGGTATGAGAATACTATAAAATTCCAAGGAATAACTGTGCAACAAACTTTCATTCCCCACATGTTCCTCAAACAAAGCTAAGTCCTTATGCTTTTGTTCCTAGTGGTAGCAAGCACACTTCAGAAAATAGTTCCAAAGATTTAAGTGATAATTTCCAGTAATAGTGAAAGACTTTAATTTATACCTCATAATAATCAAAGAAAACATTAAAAAAAAAAACCCCAAACCCAAACAGAGAGCCAACTTTTTTCTTTTTCTTTTTTTGACTTGCTCCTAACAGGACCCTGGTCCCTAACAACATAGGACAGTGATTTTTAAGCAATCAAATCATAAAATGTTTGGACAATTGATGGCTGGGGTGGTGGTTGGTTGTTTAACCTTGTACTCAGGTTATGAGTCCTTTGTCCTCAAACAATCTTAAACACTGTGATGCTGAAAATTCATCAATATCTTGCCGTTAGGCACTTGTTGCCTCATATGGAATTTAGAAACTTAGCACAGGAACCTTAACTCCATATATGATGGTTTGGGCATCTCAGAACAGGTTTTCCGAATGCTGGAATGGTAATTCTCAATACTGCAAAATGCTGTAAAGATACTTCTGTGTTGGTGTGATCACATAGCTCCTAGCTTTGTGCTTCCTGCAAGTGTCCTCGATGACTTGGGTTTCAGCAGCCCTGTGCTCTCAAAATAAGTGTGCATGTATCATTTCCATAAAGATACCTTTGTCTGCCTGCCTTTCCTTAAGGAAGGAGAAGATAGTGGTGAATGTGTCTTATATAGTGATCTGTTCCTTCAAATCAGTCCTCTCCCAGAAGGACTTCACAATGAAGATAATTGACTTTCCAGTCTTGTTCTTAGGATTCTATATTTATTTTTTACATTTTTAAGGTACTGGATAAAATATGTAAGTGGTCACTATTTCTTTGGTTATTAATTGTAATGGGAGAGAGATTCCTCTTACTTCCTCATCTGACTGTGTTTTTGGATTAAAAATACTACCTATAGGTTGGTGCTGCAGATACTCAAAGCCTACCCCTAGCATACCCTCAGGAGATAGATGGGTAAATGAATGCCTAGCTTAGGTGTCCCAAGAGGCTAAGAATGACTGAAGACCAACCTTGGCAAACAGAAGCAGTTCTGATGTAATCAGAAATTTTGATACCTATAGAGCTTAACTGAAAGATGTAGATGCCAAACACTTTGGTAAGGAGATTAGGAATTGTGTTCCTGACCTATCATCACTTTCTGAAGTGGTCGTATACAACACCGGAAATTCTCTGTGGCCTTAAGGATATTTTAATGAAGAAACCAAAAGACATTAGTTTAGAAGAGCAAGGAAGGAAAAAGGATCTGTTGTGCACGTTTGTTCCTGTAAAGACTAAATCTCAATAGAAGTTAAGTATCTCTAAGACTTGGTGGTTTCAGCATGTAGACTAAAGAAGAGTTGTCAGAAACTTATTGAAGAAGGATGAAGTAAATTGAACTGGGATTTAAGATGAACTTTTAGAACTGCAATGTGAATAAGAAAAGGTTGAGTTAAATATATTCCCTGTCTTCTCTTCAAAAAGAAGTACATGATAGGTTTACATTTATTTTATTAAAGCTTGGAAGCTTTAGCCAATGGAAGTCTATCAAATAGTATGCCAAAAAAGTAGTTAAAACTATGGAATACCATAATTTAGCAGTTAGTAGTTCTGGTGACGTATGTTGTTTCTCATTGTATTGCTCATAATTTGAGATATCAATATCTAGCTTTGCTGTCTTGTTTTTATGAGCTACTTAAACCCTACAGATTTAATGAATCTCTCTAGACTGTGCACTAGAAAGAAGCCTTTTTAATGTGCCTGAGACTTATGCAATATGAAAGAAGTTGAAAAATTGTTTAGATCAGTCAGATTAGAATGCAAGTTCACAAATTTAACTTTATAAAAGTAGAATATATTATTGTGTATGACTTGCTTTCTAAAAGGTTAAATTTAACAAATACATGATTTTGACTTCTTACCTCAATTTCTTGCTGTTATGAATTTGCTCTGTGCAGTTTCTTTTCAGGAAAATGTCACAAAATCAGGTGAATACAGGGAATAGAGTTATTATGGGTATTTCAGGGAGTTAATGTTGGCTAAATGCTGTAGTAGAAAGGGAAACTACAAAAGGTGATTGGAGACAAACTTGAAACACTGTAAGAGGGAGGAATGAAGACATGTAAAAGAAACTAAGTATCTTATTAGTTGATAGCATTGCTTAAAAGGATGTTGCAGTTTTCAGGTTGAATGAAAACCAGTATTACATGTGAAGAGATGAATAAAGGACCCACAAACACGAGTTTAAAATATAGGTGTTCCAGACTGGTATCTGAAGCAGCACTGAGGCTGCTCACAACTATGGGAACATGTGGCCCTTGAGAGTGGGATACAACAGGTGTACTATGTACGTGATGAGTAAGGAAATCGGCAGGTGATGTAAAAACCAGGAGTGCAGCGTTTCTTAAGGGTACCCATCAGCAAGGATGTAAAAGCTGCAGTGTTGTAAGTTGTATTATGCAGAAATGTAGGTGAAGTGATAAACTTAATGCTGAAACAGTTTGTTGGTTTTGTTTTTTTTTTTCCCCAGTCCATTATGAAAGATCCTGATACAGCCTTAAATTATGGGTTAATTTTGTGATGTGAGAGTAATGGTAGAGAGTTCTGAAACTTTTTAAATTTTCTTTTTATCTTTGGGAAAAACAGTCTCAACTGACTAACCCAAACAGCATTTGGAATTTTGATGGATAGTTAAACAACTTGAGAAAATCTGTAACATTCTCTTATAACAAGCATAGAAGTATACCTATGTTCATGGCACTGATTTCTTCTTCTTAATCCTTGATCATTAACGATGTATTCCTCAGTGTTTCCAGAAGTTAACTGTCTGTAGGACCATGTGTTGAGCATCATGGAGAAAGTTGAGCTGATTTTTTTTGTGTGTTCCTTAGCTCCTTTAAGTGTGTTTATCATAGGTATTCAAAAAAAAAAAAGAATTAGAACTAAAATATGAAACTGGCACAAAATTTTGTTTTACAAATTACTTTAAATGTTTATCTGCTTTTTGATTTGGGGACTAGAAACCCTGTTACGTGATAAGTCATGTAGTCATGATTGATGGAGCTTAAGTGTTTCGGAGAAAAGGACCCCAGCCAAGCATTACAATTACCATGCAGTAGTTTGGATGTGAAACATAAGTAGAATAGGATCATTTAGAAATGTAGGAATAGAGCCATAGTATATGCTTTTGTTAATCCGAAATCTGAGTGCAAGGAAAAAAAATGAATTGATTTTCCAGACTAGCCAGCTGCTATTCCTGCCCACTACTCCAGCGGCATACAACTCTGAGGTATGTGACCAAAATATGTCACATGAGAGTTTCAGCTAAACTGAGTTCAATTAATAGCAGTCACTGTGTATGCTGTTCACTCCCACAATTGCATATTGATCTGTTTGTGATTCTAATGCTCAGTAATGACTTCATGCTTCTGTCATTGCCACCTACACCCTGGCAAACTCGGTGTTGCATCTGGGCACAAAAAAGGCTGCTACCCAATTTCTTTATCTTGATGTGATAGGTTCATATTAAGTAACAACTCCTAAAAGCTTAATATATTACTAGTGGTAATTACTTATTTAAGTAAAAGCTATGTTCAGTTGTTCTGGTGGGGTTGTGTGTAAAACTGACATTGGGCTGTAGCTACTTCTTAGCATTTATCCACTCAGAGGTCTTTGCTGTGATCTGTCAATGAAGAAAAGTTGAAAGAGTTATTCTAATATGAATAATTTCATTCAAATGACTAGTATAGTGTTAGTAATAATTTGGTAGTATTTCTGTGTCTAGCAAGGCTGAATTCAGTTATTTCTCTCCATGAACTTAATGACAAAGCAACAGGAACATACCCAGAGTCTGGGAGCTCTGTCCCACCACAATAGGTAGTAGGTGCTCTGTCTTACTGTTCATATGTTGGTTATCTCAGGCTCTGATGGTAACTTGTCACAGCAGTTCATCTTGACTAGTGAGCTCTGGGTATGGAAGCTCCATATCCCATTTCTCCTAAGCTTGTGTTTTCCCTGCAGCTGCCCAGACAGCGTGTGGAGGGAGCCTGTCTCTGTTATTCCTCTTCAGGTGATGGCACCAACCTGGAGGCAGATACCATTCTTGGAGATGGGAAGTTGTAGGGAAGAGGTGAAATACCTGGTCAAAGGTGTTACAACTTGGAGGCAGTGATTGTGAGTCAGGGAAATAGGAAGGAAAAGGGGAATGGATCTGGGAGTAAGTGATGGAAAGGAAGGGATGGAGGTACTAGTCTGCTGCATTTATTACACAGTTTCCTATTACTGCAGCAAATGAAGCTGGAATTCTACTGAGAGTCTCCTTCACTATATAACCCAAATTAATCCCCAGAGCATCCTGTGCACTAAATGAAGCAGGATCCTGTGGAGAAAAATAGTAGAGCCTTAAAAAAAAAAAAAAAAAGTGTTGCACTAGGGGGCTGAATTAATTTTGCACTAGCGATCTCACTTCTGCTTTTCTTAACTCTAGAGTACTTATCTTGGAACCATAGCATTATTTTAATCTGAGTTTGGGGGAGAAGAGGGTTGCGATAAATATAGACAAATTATATGCACAACTGTAGAGTATGCAGGAAGCGTTCAACCTGCTATATTACCGTGGAAGTACAACTCTTCCTGACCTCATTGTGTCATTGATTTGAGGAGACAATTTGACTACTACTTAATGAATTTTACTTTCAAAATACTATAAAAAGAGAAGACTCACAGACAGAAATCTAGGAAGGGGGTTTCTTAAAGAGGGAGCTGTGGAAAGGAGATACTTGCAAAATAGTTGTTACAGTTACCATGAAAATGATTTATAAATCCTAGCACATCTCCAATGGTTTAATCTGTATTATGTAAATAGCTATTGCTTCCAGGTGTGTTGACCCACCTAGCAGTCTGAAAGAGAGTGCTCTTTGTGAATTATTTAGCAGTTGGATTGCAAATATTAATCATAAAAAGGATTGAAGCATTTTCTTAGAACACTTTTTGTATCTGGAGCTTTGTTTGCAGGTCTCTTAATGCAGCCTGGGACTGTAACTAATAGGTGTGCATGAAGAAAAACATTTCACTCTGCAGCCTTTTCCGCCCACGTCTTTAGGGTTGCCAGAAATTCTGTCTGTCAGCTAAAATGATGTTAAAGTTCTACACTGCTCTAATCCAAATATGACACAGAATAGGATTAGCAGAAGCTGTTCAAATGTGATAAAATAAATGAATAATAATGAGTTGAAAAGGAAAGCATGATATTAGTGGAACATGACCCAATTATATATGTAAAAATATACTCAACAAAATAGGTCAGAAATACTTGACTAGATGCATTTACATACTGTTTTGAATGTGGAGTCTCTGTGTAGCTGTAATAGTATTATATAAAATTTTGATATCTGTGTATATTTATCTATAATGACCTCCCATAAATATATGTAATTGAAGCGAGACACTGCAGTCTGACTCTTTTCTAGAATATGAAACTACATAAACCAGAACGTCAAGTTCCTGCATTAATGCAGACTTTATATTGTTTCCTCTTTCTCTTCCGCAACTCTTACAATAAAATTTCAGCAGGTAATTTATATAAATTGAGAAAATAAATTTGTTGATCTTGAAAGACCTGGGGTGCAACTGAAAGAAAAATTAAGTTAATTCTTCCCATAATGAATTTCCCCAGAAACAAGCTTTAATAGTGCCTCTAGATTAATAACACAATCTCAAAGGTAGGCATAACTTCCTAAACAGTATTCAAATGTAACTCTTAACTCTCAAATTGTATTGTGAATTTTTTTACACTGAAGATATATCTTAAATTAATCTGCTAATTTAAAGAGGCAACACACACATTTTACAATGTTAAGTTGTTATCCAGTTCTCCTGTCAATATTAAGATATATTACAATCAGCTGCTTGCTTTCTCTAATGATGATAAAGGAACTGTCTAATGTGGTCTGAAAAGGAGAAATGATGTTCACATCAGATGTAGCTTTTTTTTTGGTTCCCTTATTTTGTCACCATGTGAATGACCCATCCATCTCTGTATGTTGATTAGAAAAATCTTAATTTTTGTAATCTTAAAATATCTTTAAATATTTTTAGGTAACCAGAACTACTACTGTTAATTGAAGAATATGGTAGATTAGAAATTTATAGGGCATTTGCTGGGATTTGTTTTAAAATCTGGGCTTAATTTCTTTGTTCTATAAATAAAAGTAGTTTGAAGATCAGTGTCTTTAAAAAAGCCATTGAACTTAAAGTCAGAATTAGTTGAATGAGCAAGTGACCTTTTAGTATATTATGAAGCTAGTTGAAAATGGCCTTTAAATCCTGCTTTATCTTACTTTAGCTAAAGAAAGCTCACAATTAGAGGCCGGGTTAACCCTTTCCTCAAGAAAGGTGAGAGCAAACAAGACTAATGAAAACGAGAGAACAGCAGTAGGGAGAAGGAAATTCATTCTATCAATCTGCTAAAAACTGAGCAGCATGGGTTGCTTTTATAGATGACGACTTCTAATGTAAGGAGGCTTTTAAATATTAGTACTAGTAAATTCCTGTTTCCTGTAGTGCAAGTTCTTTTTGAAGCATTCAGAAGAATGTATTTTATTGTTTTATGAATGACTGTTTAGAATAACTAGCTATACCTAAGAAACCAGACATATATTTAAAACATATTTTTCATAGCTTCATTCTGACTTGGTGTCATTGGAAATACTTTACCAAACGGTACAAATCTATAGGAATTCATTGTCTTATCCATGGGAAATCCAGATACTAATGAATGGTCTTTTTCTGGTGTGAATTTAGTCAACTGTAAAGAATTATAGCAGGCAGAGGTCATATGGTTTGGTTGTTGTTAGACATTACACCAAATTTATGAAATACATGTTTCAGATGCAACTGTCTCCAGTCATACCAGGATTGGTATGCATTTGTCCAGCAGCAGAATTTGTCTCCCCATATGTAATAAACTGTACAGTACACTCTGGTTTTCTTGTGATATGGTATCTAGAAGGACACATCCTCCACCAGAGTAGAGAGAGTGCCAACTTACAGTAGCTCAGCTTGGACTGCTGTCGAACCTTCCCCTCATCCCTTTCTCCTCTGACTTTGTGGCCCTGCCCCCTCTTATGCTATTTCTTTCTCTTATATGACCAGATGGTAAGTCAGTTTAAGGAACTGAGCCAACAGAACGTGGATCCAGGAGAGGAAAAATAGTAATTATTTTGGCTGGCTGAGACCACTGGGCTTGCTCATAACCTACTCATTTGAGCGTGAGTGCCAGCGCAAAGGAAGAGGCACGACTGCATGGCCAAGGGCAGACCAGGAGGCTGGAAGCCTTTGTTTAAATGCTACTATGGAGCTGCACAGTAAGTAGTAATGCCCTAGATGAGTTGAGGGGGTCATATCAGTCAGGGTTGATTTTCCTTGTTACATGGTTAGGGAGGGAAGAGAGGTGATTGTTTCTCCTTGTTGCAAATCTACATTTAACCATTTCTAATAGAGCAAAGTATGCTTATTCTTTTATTGCTAAATCCTGTCTGTTAACAGGGTAGACTTGGCACTCTCTTGAAGGAAGTACCTTGCATTACATTTGGGATATCATGCTTTCCCAGTTTGGCATTCCCAAATGTCTTCCCCTGCATTACTGCGTCTGTAAAGAATCTTGACTTTTTTTTTTTTGGTAGTCATTCTTCCCAGTGCAGTACATAGAGAGACTAATAACTTATAAATGATTACACCAGTACATTCATGCATAGAAGTAAAGTGAATCTAGTATTCCCTTCTGTAATGTATCCTGACCATGTTATTGATCCAGGCGTTAGTGTAGGGCACTAGACAACTCACCACTTGATGGTGCAAAATGCTAATTTCAAAGGGACCTCTGGATTTTATGCCTTGATACAGATCCTTGTAAACCCAAATACATATTCAGAAAGTTGGAGGAAAATACAAAGTTCTTGCCTGTACACTGTCAAATGTCACTTCATAAAATTTCTGATTTAAGGTGACTGATAATGAGTATGCTCACACAGTATGAATGGCCAAAGTCCCTTCTGTCCATTGGTCTTTCATTTACTTCAGTAGATAGCAGCTGAGAACTGGGATTCTTGGCTTTGGACCAGTGCACAACAGAAGAAACAGGATGAATAAATAAATGGCTTTTTATCAACAAATTTTTAGTTTCCAGTCTTTGTTCTCAGAAGAAACGTGTGTGGGCCATTCCTTTGTTTATTTTACCTTGTTGTGCAAATATTAAATGTTTACTCCGCTAGGAATAGCAACAACTTCTAGTGACCTTCTTAGCAGAAGCTTTATTGTGTCCGTGTTTCAGTTGGACTTGAAATCTGGCTCATGAATAATTGTTGGTGGACAGGATTAAAATCAGTGGGAGTCGTGTTTCTAAGACTTTTGCATCAGAGTCTTAGAGTTTAGCAGTTAACACTTTCTTGCCATTGCATACGTGTTGCATGTACCCCTTACCAGTATGATCAGGACTTTGTGGTTGTTTTTCCAACATCCTAAATAAAAAAAAAAAAAGTTGGGTTTCCCATGATCGTAATGAATGACCCCATCTTTCTCAGACTTGCCGTTAGAGAGGAGGAACGGTAGCTGAGAGGCGGAGGGCACAGAAGGTGGACCTGAGCAGGGTTATGTGGGAATGAGGAATCCTAAATTACTCTGATTGCTTTTTCCTTTGGATGGGGGAATCTAGAAATTTTCTTTAAGTTTAATGTGATGATATTAAAAAGTCATTACTTTGAAACTACTGAACTGGATCATCATACCTGCTGGTGCTTCACCTGGGGAAAACTGTAATTTAGACATCTCTTGTCACAGATATCTCAAAATAGCTGTGCATTCTTTATAATAATGCTCTGCACTTACTATTTTATTTAGAAGTTTTATATGACATCTGAAAGCCTGACAAACACTGAAGTCTAATGCTGCAACTTCAAGGTGTCATCTCTTTGCTCCATCCATGTCATGAGATGTCAACTCATATGAGAGTTAGATCCACTGGTATATCTGGTGCTGCGCTCAAATGCGGCACTTTGAATCTATTGCTACTTATTTAATCCTAGTTTAGCTGGCTTTTTGAGGGCCGTCTGCTGATTTCCTTGCAGGGTTGGAAACAGACTTCACATTTGAGTCCAATTTCAAAGACTTCCACTTATGTCAGTGTTGAAGCATTTAACCAATACAGTGACATAAACCTCGCAAATACCTATCAGAGCAAGCAAGTACTATTAGCCCTGGTTTAACAGATGGCTAATCTTAGAAAATGTGCTTGTTTCTTCTTTACTAGTGCCACAGACAGCTTAGCCAGTGCTGGGTAACTCCTGTCTGGTAAAACTGGGGATGGGGTTCACATTTTCAGCTGCTGTTCTTCTGAAACCAAAGTTTACCTAATTGTCATATGACTTCTCCCTTGTGTTCAGCTAGCTGTCTAACATCCATACTGAAATTAAAGTGAGATGCTCACTATTCAACATTAAAAAAAAAAAAAATCCCCCAAATTACTGAACAAAAACTACTAAAGTTTTTCTGCAGTGATTATATACTTCCTTATCTTTTTTTTAGATCTTCTTGAAACTTTTAAAACCTGACAGACCTTAAAAAGATATCTGTGGCTTAAAATATTGTCTCCCAGTAATTTATTAAGCTAAGCTGTAGCTATTTCATCTAGTCAAGCACCTTGTTTTTCCTAAAGTAAACTTTGATAATGTTACCTATCAGAAGCCCTGACAGAGCTACTGGCTGCCTGGCTGTGAAAGAACTAGGTCTAATGAAATGTTTCTAACAAAAATAAAAGGCAAATAGGAAAAGGAATACCTCTTCTAGGAAGAGCCATTTGAGGTACGCCACAGTCTTGCTTATTTTTTTTACCTGGTTTGTTTTCACATTTTACTAAATCTGTAGGTACTGATTTAGGTCTAAAGCATCTGAAAGAGGGGAAAGCAGGAATGTGCCTTGAATGTGTGTGGTGTGGGGTTTTTTTTTAATTTTGTTTTTCTTCTGTGTTAAACTCCCGCCCCGGGGTATTTTGATGCTGAATGTTTCTTGTCCATCTATGGAAGGAATGTAGAAACTTGGAGGGGTAAAAAAAAGGTAATTGGGCTCTGCAAAGCTAAAAAGCAACTGTGTGATGTCATGTAGGCCAGGGTGTGAGAGATGGTTGAGAACTGCTTGTGGTTTTGCTTTGTCTGCATAGCTTGTGGTGTTTTGCTGTTATTATAGTGCCTTTTATATCCTAGACCATTTGACTGAATGCTCACATTGAGAGTGGTTCTTAATGGAAGACTGTGAACGTTTATCTTGCTCTGTTTGGACAGTGAATTTCAGAAAATGGATGAGAACAATATGCTGGTGGCAGTGATCAGTTTAAGACTTAGGATCCTTCCTTATTTTTTATTTTTGGGAAACAAAAAATGTTGGCATTATTGAAGTTTTCCCCGCTTAGACAAGGGAGGAAAGAGGCACTGTAAATCCAAGCTAAAGCTTGGGTTCCACTTGTGCAAGAGCTCAGTTTTTCATGCAGCAGTGAAGTGACCGTGAGGTGCGGGTCAGGACAGATACCTCCTCATCAGACCAGCTGACCTGTTGGTGAGTGCCTCCATGTGAAGCTGATTAATCTTCACCTTGAGGGTGAAACATGCAGAGCCAGCAGAAGAATTGTCATCCAAGTACTGCATAAATGCTATTCCAGGGACTTAGGCCTTGAGCTTAGTGATTTATTTAAAATACTTTTGTTTAAATTTTACTAATGTTTTAAAATTGATGATAGGTTTTTTAAGAACAGGTGACTGTGGAAATTATTAAAACTTAAACCCTCCTTCCCTGTCTATATCCTATTATTCCTTTTATTCACTTTTGCAGCAGTACTAGACTGACAGACTATACTTTAAAATTTGGAAGTATACATGGGATTTGGAAACAGCATAATTCTTTTATATGTCCTTCTTTATTCCTTCTTTTCATTATGTCATTTCTATCTTTTTATCAATAAAATAGGGTTGTTATCATGATTATTAACAATGCTTTAATGGTGCTTGTTAAAACATTTTGTTCCACTCACATTGAGCTGAAACAGGTTGTAGGATGAGATAGTAACTAGAAACATTTAATTACCATCGATACTTACGTTTTCTGTCACAAGGAAGATGGAGATCAAGCCAAAACATTATGATATCTTCTCTGTCTCTGAAGTCCTAGAAAGTCTGGTTGCAAGGTTCCGCTGAAGAGATGGGTGGCATTGTACCTGATGTCAATTACTAGCTCTTATAACATGTAAAACTTGGCTGAAAGCTAATTTATGGACATTGATAGTTGGTTTCAGATAGTGGATTTTAGCTCAAGGAATAATGATTTAAATCTTAATAGGCCAGTGGTTTTACTGGGTTGGCCTGATCGTGGCATTTACTCACAGCCACAATAACATTTTATGCTAAGTGTTGTTTAAGTGTGTGTGTACATTTGCGATTTGAATTACAAAGAGACAGCACTGTAGCTGCTGAGGTCTGTAGCTCCACGTGAAACTTTTGGGGCTTTTTATAAACAGGGGAAATCATTCACCTTTCGATCAAAGACAAGAGGGGCCTTTATTGTTAAAGTTAAAAGAAAAACAGTTTTCTTCAGAAGCCACCTTCTCTTTGAATGAAGAAAATACTACAGAATTTCATATTGCTGTTACTGTACAAATAGTGAATGGCTGAGCCCTGGAGTAGGTACCAGAAACCATGAAACCAAAGCTCTAACAGAAGGAAGATGGTAGACAGACCCTGCTTTTCAGACAGCAGTTACCTGGCTCAATGTGGCTGCTATTCTTTGTGACACTGCTACCCCCTTCAATGTGAAAATCATTAAAATATGCTGACTATTGTTTGAAATATAAGATAGCTTGCAAAGAGATTATCAATACTGTATCTACTTCTAAGACTGTAGTTTCAGTCTCTCAGGTTTACAGTGCAGCCTTGAAGAACAAAAGAGTGATTATAGTTTATTAGTTCATAAATCCTCATTTGAGGCTGCGTGTGCTTTTGAAATACACTTGAGACTGTTCTGTTTATTTTAAATTAATTTATTTTCATCACATTCACCTTTCATCCAAACATACTCTGACAACTTTATTTTAGATTACACTGCATATTGTAATTTGGTCTGCTGGCTTACTGATGAATGTTTGGATTTATAAAATAATATTTTTATCCATATCTTATTTCAGGCCATTTAAAGCGTATGTCTCAACAAAAAAACACACCACCTTTCCAATCAGTGAATCTTTCGCTTGTGTTGAGGCTGACCTATCCTGCAGAAATCTTAGCTTTCCTTGTAGGGAAGAAAAATAAGTATATATAGTGTGTGTATAGACATAAAATATGTATAAAATAACGATAAAAGTCCTTGCATGCCAAGAGGAAAATTTTCATGGCACTTGATATGGAGTTTGACTCCATCTTGAAGTCATATGAGGCATAGAAGTTCAGGGATAAGTTTGAAGCACATTGCATATCCTGCCCATGAAAGGAAAGAGGAAGATATGTCATGACATGGTCTCCTCTCAGGTAATCTCTGAGATGGTATTGTGAATGGTAAGAAGGGAAAGAACTATGAAACTTCATAAACAAGAACTTTTTAATTAAAGTTATCAGGAAGATCTTGTTGATGATCGCTCAAGCTTTGATTTAAGAAAGAGCAAATTCCAAATAAAATACTTTCTAATTACATTTTAATGGAAGACTGATTTATCTGAGGAAAAAGAAAGTTTTTGTTGCAACATAAATTAGCTTTTCTTACTTAAATTTGAGTTCTTTGGCATGATTTACAGAGGCAAATGAAATCATTGTGTAACTTACAGGTTAAGTATATCTAATTGGGAAACATGAATGTGAGCTTTGATACAAAACTTATACGCTGCTATTGCTAGGTTTTACTGAAGTAATTAAAATTATCAGAGTAGGAATTAATTTAGGCCATGTGTAAAATCAAAAGTATATGCTTGTTTCTTTAGAAAAAGTAACACATGGAGTGTTACTTTATTTGTCAGTGTCTTCACAGAGCTTTTTGTCGTTACCCAGGATAGCTGACTTGTTTTAGGTTCATCTTCTTTTATAATTTTACTTTTCTATGTGAAATGTTGCAGTTTTAAAAAGGTTAATGATTAGAATAACTTTTTGACAATATTGATTCATCTTGGTTTTACTTCTAGGTAGGTGTTTGAAAATGGCAATCAACTTATTTAAACAAAAGAAAAACCCACACAACAAAGAAAACCCTTCAAAAGCACAGGGACCAGCAGGATATTGATATCTGTGGATGATTAGCAAACAACTTGAAGTAACAAATGCATCACAGAGCTCATTTACAGGGGGAAAGGAAGCCCTGCAACAAAACACTTGATATGCACACCCCACAATGCTGCCCAAAATATGTTATGAGATATCAACATCTTTTCTAATCTTTGTGCCCAAGGCTGTTTTTCATTTGGAAAACGTAATAAAGAATCAGAATAATTAAAATTTACAGACAAAAAATGAAGTAACGCAGGATTCAGATTAGTTCCAGTTGTTCCAATTTCAACATCAATAACCCGAAATAGTATCTAACTGTTTTCAAGATGAAGTATACTCTCTGAAAATCATAACAGAATTATCCAACCAGAAATATATTAAACTAGAGATGATTTCGGCTGCTATTTTTCACTAGGGTTCAGAATGCTAATCCTTTGGTTTGTAACAGGATGCCAGAGCAGGTATAGTGATGCTGAGGGGGCTGTTAAGCTGCTTACATGTGCAGTCATGGTTTTTTTCCTTGTTAGACAAAAACTTTTATTCATGTGTTTATACTAATCAAGAAATGCATTTTAAAGCAATTATACCATCTACAGAATTGTTTGTAATTATGAAGTGCATTAATCAACAGTTCCGATCTGTCTGATTAGTAACTTTTAATCATAAGCAAAGAAGAAAACACAGATGTATTGTAAATAAAAGTACTGAACTCCATACTCTGGGTTGTGTTCAAATGCATGCAAAGAGACAGTCAGTAGGGACTAGACTAGTTGATCAAAGATGTAAGAACACATTGATTTGCCCAGGCTTTAAATGAGATAGGCATATAAAGATGGCTCTCAATCAGCCACCCCTCCATGCTGCTTCGTTATTGTCCAGTCTTCCACCTTGTACAGTCAGCTCTGAAATAACCTCCCACAGTGATGCCTGAATGTGTATGAGCAGGTTTCTTGCTTTGGTGGGTTTATTGTTTTTCTAACAAAAGCTAAACCAGACTTAAGGTAAAAAAAAGCCCACCCAAAACACAAACACCCAAACCAGAAAACAAACCTTGTCTTGTCCGGTTTACACAGCCAGTTTGGGTCACCTTGGTCTGTCCTGCAACTGGTTTCTTCCCCCGTTGTGGTAAGGCTGCCTTCTGTGATCTGGGGGCAGGGGGAAATGAGGTTTTTTTGATATGTTGGTAGAGTTTACAAGCATATAGAGAGAATAACTTTATTTACTATTTTTTAAAATAACTACTCTTTGTTTTCTTCTCACACATTCCCTTAATTGTCAGCCATGCACTGGGAGGGAGCCATAAGTAAGTATGGTGTATTGGCTATTTGCTACAGTACTGGTAAATATTTAGCTTTGTATTACATCTATTCTTTTTCTTAGGAAGCCTTTGAAAACAGAATTTACCCTAATCCAATGCATGTAATTTTTCTGACAGAGAGTGACTTGCTAATGTCATCATGTTAACAAACAGTGATCAAAAGCATTCATTAGAATTCACGTATCTAATGAAGATATATTTGTTTTATTTCTCTGTTTATTTTAATGAATTTTGTGCTGCTTCCTGAACTGACAGTAAATATCTATTTATTTGGCTGTTACTAAATACTACTCCAGAAGTTAAGTGCTGTTAAGATCTAGTCATGGCATTAATTATGAAGATGTATTTTTGTCCAGAATGAGTCTTTACTACCTTTGGGATATCATTCTTCAATTTACAGTTCTAAGATTTCCTTTGTCACAGTCTGGAAGATTATCAATGAATTTGACTTGGTGTGTGGGTAACATTAAAGAGATACCTTCTTTTTTTCCTAAAAACCCCATAATTTTCTCATGAAAACATTGCTGTGTTTGATAAATATCTTGCTCCCAGGGATTATCAGGTGCTGTGTTATGGTAGTGGTATGGTTTAACCTACTTTCACATTGCTCTCATTAGGTAAACTGCTGTTCTCAAACAGCACTCCAGTGTTTGCAAACAGTTTAAATGAAATGTTCAGCTGCTCTTGAGCTCCAGCCACACAATTGTGTGGATAAAGAAGAATGTGTCTCTCCTCCTGACAACTGCCTCATGTTCACTTGCACTGTTTTTCCACAGTTATAAAATAACGTAGTGAAGGCCTCATCTAATCCCTTATGAAGACAATGACATTCACCAAATTTCTTGACCAAAATAAGTCTCTCAATGTTTATGGGTAAGAAAACATCAATATTCCTAACAAATCTAACAAATCATAATCTGTCCGTATGGCATGTTTTAGAATATTGATTGGCAATTTTGGTAACTTCTTCCTTGGATCATCCCCTTGACTAAGTTTAGACAAAAGGGGAGTACGAATGGTCAGTAGTATGAAAATGCCTCAATACCCATATCATTTGTAACTTATTTCATAGTAGAAAGATTTAGTTATATGCTTAGTTTTCATTGGGCATAAAAATGGAAGAAAGGAAAAGCAAGCTGTTTTTTTCTTAAACTGATGCATTAATGTGTAACTTGAATCTTCTTTTCCCCTCAGTCTTTTATATAAACACCATTTCCTTAGCACTTTATGTAGTGCATTTCAGGTTCAAAGCTCTTTACACAAATTATTTTAATTATTTTTCACATCTCCTCTGAGAGAGGTAAGTAAATATCATTATCCTCATTTTTACAGACAGGGACTCTCATCTGGAGAGGTTAAGTAACTTGCCCAAGGCCACAAGGGGGAATATTGTCATAGCTAGTCCTGGAAATTCAAGAGCTGTTATATCCTCAGTCCTTTAGTTTGTTTGCTAGATGGCAACTTGAGTTGTTAATGGTTACTCCTGTGTTACAGAAATACGTTCTGTGAATTTTACCTCTTTGATCTTAGCAGTAGTTTAAGCAAGGGAAAAATCAGCTTTTCTGTAGTCAGATTATAGCATAGTAACAGTCTCCTTCAACAGAAATGTCTATAGACAAAGCTATGTCTATAGTTAAGTAGACAAGGTAGTAGACAATGCCCAACAGTTGTTCTATGGGGTACTGCCTAGTCCACAGTCACTTTGTCAGTTCAGGTCATGTTACGCCTGCAGCTCTGGTTTATGGGAGATGCAGAAGATGTGGAGGTTTTTCTAAGCCGTGTATTTCTCGGACCTCAGAAAAATACAAATACTGACAGCGTTTGCTTCCTAAGAGAACTCTTTTCTTGCATAAAGAAGATACAGAAGCAGGGACAAGTGAGCTTGTATTTATGAAATTTAAAATACCACATTGCTTTTGTTGTTGTGGCTTGGAGGCTATTGTATTGCATGTCTGCAAAGAGTCTTGTCTCTTGGTCTCATCCTCAACTAGAGGATGCTTAAGGAACTGAGTTTGCTGATTGAATTTTCTGTTTCTTGAACTTTACGAGAAGGTTAGTCACAATGTAAAGAGTTTAAGGAACTCAGACTAGTCAACATTATATTTTTAAAAGGATCATGGATGGAAAAGAATGGGAAGGAACATTGATGCTTCAGAAATGTATTACATGTCTCTAACATCTATACCTATATTATACTATAAAAAATAGAAATGAAGCCAAGAATATATGTTATGTATACAATGTTACAATAACTAGGGACCCTTACTGTCCAGAGAGCCACTCACTGTTAGACTGTGCTAACATTAGCGCAGTGTTACAGTGCAGGATGCTGTGAGTTTCAAGTTACCAGTAAATGGGGAAATGAGTGAATGCTTGCAGGTGTTCAATCAGACAAAGAAGTGATGGAGGACAAATGGGAAGGAGAAGGTCTTTTAAGGAAGCTTCTCTGAGCAGTAGTTGTAATTATTAGGACAAGAGCTCAAACTTAAGAGAGAGCTCATTCCCTTTCTTGTCTGAACCAAGACAGACCTTTTCTTTGCTTACTTGAGCTTGAATTATGGTGAGATTTTTCTGTCATCTTTTCCTTGTTTCACAAGGAGGGATGTTGAACTTGAATGATTTACCCACACAGAGGCATTTGCTTCTTTCTGAGATGTCTTGGATGATGTCAGATTTCTCTGTGGGGCTGCAGGGTGCTACACAGGAGCCTTCAGAAAGGCACACTGCACTGCAGCACTGGGTGGGCTTCTGGGAGGTGTTTGGTGTACCCAAGGGTATGTCACATAGCACCATGTGCCTCGCTGAGGCCTCTCTGATGCATTTTCTAAGTCCTGTGAAACACTTAACAGATTATAAACCTCTTTCTTGGTTACCTTGCACAGGCATTTATACCAGAACAGAAAGATGAAAAAGTGGAAGGAACCCAAGCAAGACAGTGACATAACACGCTTTGTGAATCCAAGTGAAGGAAAAAATACTGAGTGTTTTGCCAGACATTCTGGAAGCTATGTGCTTAGCATATGTGCAGCAAGAGAGACTTGATCAACTACCAACAGGGTGTCAAAATTAGTCATCATTGGAAGTATTAGGTAATTTTTCATGATTATGATTAAACTAAAGAGCCGTCTTTACAGATAGTTAGTATGTAAAGCTTGAAAAATCAAATTGTCATTGGCTAGCATGCTATCCCCCCTTCCTTCCAAACATACTCCCTTTTGTATTGAGCTACAGATCATTTTGTCTGTAAATTCAAACAAAATCTGTCTAGGAAGAATCAAATCACATATAACCATTCATAATATATGTTATCAAAATCATCTCCTGAACTGCATCTTAGTTTTTAAAAGATATGCATTTATTTCAATATGACTTGCAAGGGTCTTATTAGCTATACTGAAAACTTTGATCCTTTTTATTTTTTCACAGCATGAATACAATTAATGAGCAAGGATTGTCTTAAACTATTTGTGGGACCCAAAAGTAAATAGTCTTTCTGTCAATGGATTTTACCAATTATGGGAATTAATTATACAAATTCATTATTAAAATTTCCCTATTTCTCAACACTGAAGTCCCCCAGCCTCGGTTGCTTCTAAAACATCATCTAGAAATTAGTAAAACTTTAATGATATACAATTAATTTCTGTAAGTATGAACTAAGGGTATCTTTCACTTTCCTTTGCTGTAGTGGCTATCATAGCATTCTATATGAGATCACAGCAAGCAATTCAAGACTTCAATTTACTTTTTTTTTTTCTTTTGCAGACTCTTTATTTGGCATAATTTAGTTGGTGAATATGTCTCAGTTAGCAAAAAGCTGAAGATTTGTGTACTAGTGCTGAAGAGGTCAGAGTGATTTCACGTTCTCTGTTCTGACCCTTTCTTCTGGCTCTATGTCGTCACTGGCAGCAGAACCAGCATTGTCAGCCTCGTGTGCCCTGTAGTGATGATATTTTAACTCCTCAAAATCTATGAAGCCAATTTTATTTGAATTTTGAAACTTTAAATGTGGCCACCTGTGTTACTCCCATGTTTCTATAACAGTATGCAGCAGAAGGACAGATACATTTCTAGGGCTACTGAAAAGACAAAGGAGAAGGTGGAATACATAGGTGATAAAGGCAAAGATGGTTTAGAAAAATGTTGAAAGGAATATTTTGGAAACAATAAATGAAGTATGGCCTTATGTTCTCTTTTAAGCAGAAGAGAAAATTTAGAAAAGCAGCTGTGTATTCCTGTTGTCTCCCTGATTTGAGCTTCTTGGAGGCAGGTAGGAAGGCCTGTTGATTAGGAAAGCCAACATGCCCCTGCCAGATTCACCATTGGGATCAGAAAAGAATCCAGAGAGCCAGGGGTCCAGAGGAAAAAAAAAAACTGGTTATATCAAGATCAAGAGTCCTTGATAATGGAGCTGTAGGTTAAATCAGAGCAAGAAATAAGCTAAGATTGGAAGTCAGATACCTGCAGCAGAAGCAAACACTAGAATCAAAAGAAGGAACAAGGCAGTGAACTCATCCTGCTGCTCAGAGGTTTTCCTTCCATGTGGCTGCCTGCTGACTCCTTGGGGTAGGTCCACTTCTTGCAGAAGTTGTCACAGCTATGACACCTGATTCACCCCCAAACAAACAATGATTTGTTGTTGTCCATGTGTGCTAGGGTCTTTAAAAGTCATGATATCAGAAGAAATTATTGCAGGATTGCAGAAGAGAACAATTTCCATGCAAAACCTACTTATTCACTACTGCACAAAATTCTGAACAAAAGCTTAGAACCAAAAAATGTTTTCGAGTGTTGTTCTTTCTAAAGCAAATAGTAGCTTAGGTCAAATAACCAGGGAGAGTAACAGAACAAAGTGGTGAACAATAGCATTGCCATTTTCAATACTGTATTCACTTATCACTGAAGCATTATGTTCCTGTCATGTTCAGCCCTGAAGTTTAACTAAAGACTTCTCAGGAAGTCCTGTGTCTTATTTAAATCTACCATGCATGCATGGTAAGTGTTTTCGTTCTTCCAGGTGACATTTTCTTGGATGTTAATACTTGAATAAAAGATAAAGCAAGCTAATAG
Source organism: Strix uralensis (assembly GCF_047716275.1). Lineage (NCBI taxonomy): Eukaryota > Metazoa > Chordata > Aves > Strigiformes > Strigidae > Strix > Strix uralensis. The sequence goes on from NC_133976.1 coordinate 44,584,385, forward strand.
TTACTGGAATCGTCTTCCCCTTTGTTAAGGTCACTTGGTTTTAGTGCAACTGATACTGTTCATCTCAGATTAGGTGCAGGAAGACATACTCCTTCTATCACCTTACTTAAGAGGTAAAAATATCTAAAAATCTATTTATTTGCATATACAGGAATGATGGACCAGCCAGTCACTTCTTAGACCTTAAGGACCAATCCAAATATTCATATAGATGGTTCGAATCTTTCCCTTGTTTTTAATGAGAGATGGATCAAACTTCAAATAAATAATTTCTGAGAGAAAAACAAAACAACTGAAAAATAGCGAGATATTATGCAATATATACTAACCTTAGAAAAATGAATCATGTGGCAACAAAAGTGGGAGATATGATTACTAGCTTTGGCAAGGAAACTGCTGTTGCCAGGAAGAGTCCAATTACTTTAACAGCTCTAATAGATACGCATAAATCTTCCTTCCCTTTTTTTGTAATAGGATGGGGACGTGAGGTTTCAACTTGAAGCTAGAGCATAAGTAATCTTTCAAGTAATACTCTTCAATTTTCTCATATAAAAACTTAATTTGGTGTGCATTATGGATAAAGTCTTACCTGCTGCAGGAGTGATATCCTGTGGTAATACTGAATGTTAATCACACTGCTGATGACTTTAAAGAGTTTACCATTTGATATAGCCCTGGCTGGTAAAACTGTATCTTGTAACATGCGCTAAATTAGGGTTTTATATGCATAGGGAAAAGGAGAGACAGCTTTTACAGTGCCTTGTTTTATAGCCTTTTCCTTCAACATAACAATCTTAATTTTTACATGACAGTAAATTTTTTTAAATGTGAAATACACAAGTTTTAATTAAGCTTCATTTCTCTAGATAAATGGTGACAAGAAGCAATTCTGAAAACATGGTTATATGGTATAACTAAGCTACAGTCAATGTCTCTTATTAAAATGAGGAAGTTTTTTTTTTTCTTTGCAAATAAAATTTAAGGGTTTTTAGCAGAAAGGGAGAACATGGAGCAGTATACCACTTTATCTGAATATAAGTGAGAATACAGTCTTCAAACAGGTGGGCTCCAGACTTAAATTACAGTTCACCTTTTACTGTGGTGGGTAAGCTAGGTACCATTTTGCATGACAGGGATACCAGCCGATGTTGATCTTGAGTGGTTCTTCTCACAATTTAGCACGTATATACAGGGTAAAATTAGAGAGAAGATTAATGTTAAAGCTGTGAAGTCAAGCACTAAAACCTAGGCAGTGCTGACTATAATGTTGCCCAGGCAACTTTATTTCCATTGTCTTCATACATTAGGATAGGATTGTTTCCCCATGATCATACAGGAATAGAAAAAACAAATTTGTGTTTCTTGATCAGTGTCTCTATCTCCAAATTCTCAGTCTTCTTGCAGTCTTCAGTGTTGTTTACTGCCCATCTCATTGTCCAGCTGAGATGGAGGACTGAAAGCTTATTATATAATTAAAGACCCACAAGAAGGCTAAATTAAAGTTCTACTTGCTCTGTATGGTACCAGTAAAATGCAAAACTTTATTGATATGCGTATCAGAGGAAATGGATGTAGAGTTCATGTTGTCATTGGTTTTATGCCAGCTTTCTCTAGCAAGAATAACAGGTCAGATTTAGGATCAGCCACAGCTAGCAATTTTTAATAGCTTCAGCCTGGCCAAATTTGCATGTATTTTCATGGGTCAGAGCTTTTGACTCCTTTCCTATATCCCCTCCTATTTTAAACAAAACAAGTGGACTGGAAAGAGTGCAAGAAAGGTGGAGAAGGGAGGTGAGAGAATGCTAGCACTTACAAAATTGCATATTTATTCCTCAGATTAGTTTTTGAAAATCAGTCTTTCAATCTAAAAGCTTGTCGTGCCTGTCCCACCCCCTCCCTAAAGACTGGCAGAGTAGGAGATAAAGCATAGATTATTTTAGCCCCATTTTTCAGTCTGCCAAAGCTATAAACAACTAAACAATGACTGTCTAATTAAAAAACATTAGCTAAATATAATGTGGGTGTTATGAGCTTTGTATTATCAATGATAAAATAAGATTAGCTATATTTTAATATGATTAATCAGCTAGATACTGGCAAAACTGGGTACCAGTTGAAGGACCTGTTTCTTCTAAGAATGAATGTTAAAAGGAGGAGAATAGCGTAGATTCATTTAAGCCAATCCTAAAATAATATTGCTTAAGGAGAAAAAGGAAATTAAATGCTGGGTATGATTATTTTGGAAGTCATAGAAAATTGTTTATGTGACCTTACAAGCCATTTAATAATCAATGAGACTAGAGAACAGTAAATGTGTTTATTGATCAAACGTTAGTAATTTAGTTTCAACACACAGCGTTTAGGGTCTGATTCATGGCACACTAAAGTGGAAACTTTTCAATAACATGTATGGAACTATCTGTAATAGTTGAGGACTACTTAATTTTGGTGTAGCCACTGCAGTGTTATTTCTTAAAGGAGTAGGTTAGTTTAATTCCATTATGCATCTTGTTCAGATGCAAAGGGGAAGAATGATTCTTAGTCAGATACAAAATGCAGCTGAACCACACAAAAAACATGGGTTGGGGAAGCAATGGGTAGTCCGACCATTGTGGTAAACCCCTACAGTCCAAGGAGCTTGGACCAGCCTTTAAATTATTATGCCCAGCTAGGCAAAATTAAGCTAACTTAATTGAATTCAGACCATAACCTCTAATCACAAGGTACATGAACTTTGGAAAAGCTGGTCGCCAGGTAAGAAATTCAGACCTTTGTACTTCTCAGTTACATATAGAGCAGATGAAATTGGTTACAGTATATATGTAGCTAGTACTTCAAAGAGCTGTTCTCAAAAACTATTTCTAGACAACCTAATCCACCTGACTATGAAACGCAATAGCAGCTGTGATTTCTAATAATAATACTTTTTTTCTGTACACCAGAACACATTTGTGTTGACATTTAAGTATTGCTCAGCTAAGATGTTTCACAGCTTGAGGGAGAGGAAAATTTTCTCTTCCTCAACACATCATGATTCTTTTTTGAGTGACTAACTTTGACAGTAGGGAAGGGGAAGGGACTGAGCAGCAGCAGCAGAAGGGTCGCTGAAATATGACCGTTCCAGTGTAGCCTTTCCCCCTGGTGTACCATTTTCTATTTGGGTTCTGTGTCTGCTTGTTTTTACTTTTTTACTAATTGGCCCCAGTGCCCCATCAGGATCCCTCTCTGTGATAACTCTTCCCACTGTCCCATGATGTGATTTGAAAGGCTGATGCCAGCAGTCAGAGCACTTTAGATAAATACTGGATGCCATTGCCAAGAGAGGCTGGTGACTCCAGGCGAGGAGAGAAAATGGTGTAAGACCTCAGTAAATCTGCCCACTACAGCACTGCTGGCCATCTCTATCTGGCACAGTGTTCATCATATCTCCAGGCTCCAGAAGGTCTTTTGGAAGGCCCAAAGAGTGGCTCTTGACCTTTCTGCACTCATGTGACCTCACAGAAATACTTCATTCAGAAATACCAAGAAAATTTGTTAGGTTTTTCCCCCATCTCTTGTGTTTATGGTCAATATTTGCAACAAAATTTTGACTCCATAATTGATAGTGTTTGCCAGTATTTAATTTCCTCAACATATTCAATGGAATAGAGTGCTTTTATGTCCTTTGATAGAGATTTTTAACCTGGGCATAATGTTGCATTCTCCAAGTGAAGTATATTAAAATAACCTTGCTTATTATCTGGGGCATTTTAAGCTGACATCAAATATCATCTCTAGGCTGTACACACTGGAAGGATACTGCCTCTCTGAACTTCTCCTCAAGGAAAGAACAGTAGCAAAATCACTTAATGTCATTTCTCTTACAGCTCAGAGTGAGTTACTTAGACTGATCATTACTGTGAGTTACTGCATTTATAAGCCCTTTTTAAAGTTGAGATAACAGGTCACAGTGGCATCTGCAACTCCTCTTGATTTCCTCAGTGCAGTTATATGAACTCTTTTAGAGATTAACGTGCAGCACTGTTCTGTTAAGTACATTGAACTTGATCAGGTTTTTTTCTAAGCTAGCAGTTACACAGTGTTGTGGGAACATCCCCAAGGCAGTGTCTGTTGGAGTTATTAGTAAAATTATATCATTATTTATTTATTTTTAACTGAGAGCATGTTTTTCAAATCTATACCAAACAAGAGGGATAAGGAATACTTGTTTAGTTGTTCTTATGTGTGCGGCTGGAAAGTTTCTGTCTCCTTGTGACAAATGCTTCACAAAAGCTGATAAAAGAAATTAATATCACTGAGGCCTCATTCACCTGAAATTTTTTTTTTTTTTTTTGACTTGCATAGAATTTTCAGTGATCCTGACGTAATTTACACCAAGGCTACACTTTCTGGAGAGCCATCAGCAACTGTGTTTTCAAACATACAGAGTAAATAACTGGGTGTTTTTTATGCTGCATTAATTGGTTGTGTATGTGTCCTGTGGACTCTTACACAGTGTAATACAAAATACTGGGACACAAATCTCAATCTGTCAGTAAGAGATTCAGTTAATCCAGACCCGCCTCCCCTCACTGCAGCAGAGCTATGGTTTTGTGCATTCCCAGCTGAATGGCAGAGATTTTCTAAGCCCAGAAGAGCATTCTGCAGCATGAGCCACAGCTGTAAGCTGTGGCTTCTGGTGTGTGTCACACAATGCAGGCATCCTATATCTGCTCAGACTGCTTCCCCCCCTTCCTTCCCTGAGATAGGTGAGCCTTTTAGCAGAGTCTTGCATCACAGTGTAGGAGAGGTGAGGGTTCATGAAGCGATGCACATGCTTTTCCATGAGTGATTTCTGGAAAAAGTGGCTAAGGTAGAGTTAGTGCGTGAAAGCTGTATTGACTTTTTTTGTTCAAATACCCACTTTTATTTCAAGTATTTTCATTGTCTTGTAACTCCTTAACCTCCTAGCAGGCAGTGAAAGTAACGAATAGCAGTTGTCAGCCTATTAATTTTCAAATATGTTCCAGTAAAATTTATAGGTCTGAATTAGGATGTCTTGTAAAGCTTTGAGGTTTTCACAGTTTAATGTTGAGAGGAATAAGTAGACAGTCTCAGGAAACTTGAGTGTTTTTTGGAACATAGCAGCTCTGTTGTTATAGATGGATTCACCAAAGCTGTTTAGTAAAATGATGCTCAATTTTGAGCAACAACATGGTAAGATGCATGGATGAGATCTGTATTTCTAGTCTGCCATGTTCTCTCATTTGGAAGAAGCCATGAACTTTTTTTACTGTTTGAAAGTGTGGAATTAACAGGTGAAGCCTAACAGTGTGATAGTCTTTATTAGATCCCTTTTTTTTTTTTTGACTAATCTCCGTGATTTTGTAATTCATTGTCTGTCCCTTTTGATTTAGAGACCTACATCAAAAGTTTACCCTAGAAAAAAAATATTTAAAGCATTTTAAAGTTCTTAAACGATGTATACACTATTAGTGTATGGGGAGGTCATTTTATAAATGCTAAATTTGAAAATCTCCTTTATTCAGTTAGCAAACTAAAACCTGGAATGGTAAGAGCTTCAGGGGGAAAAAAACCCAACTATTTCTTACCATGAGCAGGAAAGATGAACATAATAATAATTTTCTAATTAAAACCCATTTTATGTAAAATTGGGCAAAATTGAGCCTCTGCTACTTTTGCAAAGCAAACCCTCTTACCATATTTTTCTTTCTCTGTACTGCTAATATTTTATCTTGTCTCTGGTTGTCAACTCATCTGTATGATGATTTTAAAACTTTACTAAATTTGTCAGATGTGACTTGTTCAGACTTTATATCCAGTATTTTCCCATGTTCATGGGAAAACTGTAGGAGATTGAGTCCAGGCTTAAGGAGATAAACTTTCTGTGACCCTTGTTTCTAGCTGGAACAGGCAAAGGCCTCATGATGCATAGGTGAGAGGTCTAAGTGACTTATATCAAACTACTTCATAAGTATGTTGCGGGGCAGAAAATCCTAGGAATCTTGCTTGGAAATCTTGAATTTCCAAGCTGTGATGGAACAGACTTGAACTCCTCTTTCTAGTCCACACTGCACTGTGATAAAAACCAGGAGGAGTAAAAGGACAAAAAGGGCCACAATTTAAGGATTGTTTCTAGGTAGCTGGCATGAGCTTTGTAAGAGTTAAACAGGGAGGTAAGGCTACTGTGTGTTCATAATGCGCCCTGTTGTGTCTAGGTGATACAGCACATATGGCCTTCTCTCAGGAGCTGGGGGAACGGTGGGAGAGCGTAGGTGCCATATGTTCTGCTATACCTAGTCACTTGTAGGAAGTTAAGGATGTTGTGGCAGCTTTAACTTATAATTCCCTTTTACTGGTGTGTGTCTCAACTTTAATGTCCTCATTTGCATAAGTTTAAATAACTGTGTAAATTATAGCTTTGAAACAGACATACGGTATTTTATGTGCGCATCTATCCTCTAATGTATGCTTAAGGAATACAACACTTTGACTAATAGAGCTCAAATGCTGCACTAGAGACACGTTGCCAGCTTTTAGCGTTCCTACATTTTCTGCATTTTATACATTCTTATGAAAGAAAGAAAAAAAGTCCTTTTATTCCAGAACAGGTGTATTATGTAGGAGACTGTGTCTATCTGGAATTCAAACTGAGCACAATATAACATGAACAGTACGTCACCCCAGAGACTATTGGTTTTAAGAAGTCCAGGGCCAGCAGGGACAGGGAAGTGATCTTACCACTGCACTTGGTACTGGTGAGGCTGCAGCTCGATTACTGTGTTCAGTTTTGGACCCCTCCCTACAAAAAGGACATTGAATTACTCGAGCGTGTCCAGAGAAGGGCAACGAAGCTGGTGAAGGGTCTGGAGCACATGTCGTATGAGGAGCGGCTGAGGGAACTGGGGGTGTTTAGTCTGGAGAAGAGGAGGCTGAGGGGAGACCTCATCGCCCTCTACAACTACCTGAAAGGAGGTTGCAGAGAGCTGGGGATGAGTCTCTTTAACCGAGTAATAAGCGATAGGACAAGAGGGAATGGCCTCAAGTTGCACCAGGGAAGGTTTAGACTGGATATTAGGAAGCATTTATTTACAGAACGGGTTGTTAGGCGTTGGAATGGGCTGCCCAGGGCAGTGGTGGAGTCCTGATCCCTGGAGGTATTTAAGAGTAGGGTCGACATAGCGCTGAGGGATATGGTGTAGTTGGGAACTGTCAATGTTAGATTAATGGTTGGACTGGATGATCTTCAAGGTCTTTTCCAACCTAGATGATTCTGTGATTATTTAGATTTTTCAAAGCCCAGGTGAAAGTAAAATGTCCAATGCCTGAACTTTTGAGGAGGTTATTGATGTAAAATAATTATTTTGGTGCTCTTGACAAATCCTTAGTTAGTCATCTCTTTTTCACACTTGCAAAATTACAGTAGAAAACAGTACTACTTCCTGCTATGATGCTGCATACAGTTTTTACTGTGCAAAGACAAATTGTAGTAAGGTGGATTCCATGTTACTTAGTTGATGTAACAGCCTTTATTCTTTTTTAAATGGCAATTTACTATATTTAGGGTCCACAAGGCCATTTGTGCTTGTTGAACGGGATGCATTAACACCATCCAGTTGTCTTATTTTTGTTATATGCAACCAATACCATGGATAGCTTACAAATAGGAAACAAGTACATACAACACTTAGATTTTATATTCTGATGTTAATAGTATTTAATTCTTTTGCACATTATTATACTATTATTCAGTTTGCTATTTCATCTCCTAACGACACAGATGCTAAGTAACTTCTTATGCAATCAGAGGAATGATGCAGAAGAATTCTACAACTGACACTGTTGCTGGGGTCATAGTTCACAAAGTGTTGGTCTGTGGCCCTACTGCTGGTCCTGTGTAGGCTGTGAGACTCTTCAAGCTGCATCCCTTTAATGTACTATACAGTCACTTGCAAAGCCATAAAAGGTTTTTGGTGGGACCCTGCAGGACATAGACAAGTTAGATGGTATGTGGAAAATTCCCTTGGGACCTTCACAGGTTTGACATACTGCATGCCAGGGAGCCTTGCAGTTTATCACAGTTCTTCTGGAGAAGTTGGATACCGCTTCTCTGCATATCCTTTGCAGCACGTACATGGGCACACTCCTTTATCCTTTGACTACTTGGAGAATAGGAACTGGAAATCTGGGTGTGAAATGCTTATAAGACGTCTGTAAAATATTTATAAAAGATAAGAAAGAAGAAATGATACGTAGGTGATGCTAGGTCTCTTTGTTACTAAAATTATATTAGATAGGTTCTCTCCTCCTCCTCCCTTCCCCTCCTTCCCCCTTCATCCAGCAGGCTTGCTGTGTACTTCTGAGGTTCTCTGCTGGCCAGGAATTCTATATTTCTGTAACCCCTGACTGCATCCATCTTCCTGATTAATTTCCTTCTTGAAATCCTTCAGGAGATCAATGCAGATTGATATCTTCTCCTAAAACTTGTCTTTTTCTTTAATCAGCATATTTCTTACCTACAGTAAAGATCCTTCTGTTGCGTCAGAGACATAAATGTCTGGTTTTTAGACACAACATTACTTCCTGTATTGATTAAACAGTTAACAATTCATCAACTGGATGAGAGATAATATTCTCCCCATATCTCCTCTTCGAGAATTAGGGCAGGATTCCAGACAATTCATTGCAAGCAATAGGGGATGTTTCTACTTGTCTGCTTTCTCTTTCTTCCCCGTTCCCAGTGCTTAACTTAGGATGGGTATGGTACTGACCAAGAACTGGTTCAGCCCACTTAGTAAGTTTACTTAATGCAGTAATAAATGCACTTAGTTTCCCACTGAGAGAAGGTGTGATGATAATTAACTGCTTTGGGGTGATACTGCATTTGGAATGACTGACACCCTACATCTTAATTCGCAGGATACTATGGCACTGGGATAAAGGCAAAGAAAGGAACAAGTGAAATACCTTGTGTTCTTCCTTAGATATTCTTTAGAATGTTGTTTGCTAAGAAAGTCTAGAACTTGCTGCTTAAAAAAATCTAGAGTGGAAGAAATGCCTACTTGTGACTTCTGCTATGAATGAAAAGTGGCACTTTGCCCATGGCTGATGTGCTCTTAAATTCCGTCACAATCCCAGTAACAGGGAGGGATATGCAACAACCAGTAAGTCAGAGAAAGACCATGTAAAACATTGCACTTAATCTGCTTGAGGATAAGAATTTTGTTTCAGGTAACTATGGTTATTTACCTTAGTAAACGTAGCTATATTTGTATTTATCTACATAAAAAGCTTTAAATATACTTTGAATTTCTCAGAATATGAGTGGCAACATGGTATTTACGTGTACTATTTAATCTGACCTGTATTTGTTGTAGTAGACTCCCCACTTCCTATACTATGCTTCGATTGTCTTGTAAGAAGGGGAGTATGAAAAGGAGATGGATGATAAGTTTTACAGGAAGAGTATTGACATGTTGCTTCATGTCAGCAAAGCAACTCGTGAGCATAAACATTGAGCATCACAACAGTAGCATTTTCTTCAAATTCATACTATTGTAGCTGAAAATAGAGACTGGAAAATAGAACAAGGCTGGGTCAAAGTCTGTCAAGTAATAACGTGAGTATATTTGCTGAAAAAATGACCGTGAATTCAAGTAGTCCCCAGTGATCTTCAGTTGGGGTTTTTTGTTTTGTTTTGGGTTTTTGTGATGTTTTTTTAAAAGATGATGGCAGCCTAGTATTTTTAATTTAAGTGGAAGCAAGATATCTTAGCTCATCTGAGAACGTTAATACCCAGAAATAACAATAAACTAGAATTTTTCCTAAAGACTCTTCTGTGAATTGTGTTTTAAGTAACAATCCATATTTAAGTGTCTAAAATCCAGATTATTATAGCAGTAACGAGTCAATAATAAATTATTGTTGTTCTTTTACATCTTTAGGTATTGTAACATGATTCATCGTATATATTCAATGTGTATATAACTTTCAGATGTTATATAATAAAAGAAAACCCTTGGTGCTTGTTTTGATCTAGTTTTATGATCTGTTAGTGTACCAGACTGGTACTCAGGAGATTTGAGTTACAGTCTCAGCTCTACCAATGGCCTGTACTGACCTTGGGCAAATTATTCACGATCTCCATGTGGGCTGTTGAGAAAGTGGTGCTGCTCTCCTTGGTAAAATGCTTTGAGGTTGACTGATAAGTGCTGCTGGAGGGTGAGTTGCTGCTGCTTATGAACCAACACGCATGTTCCCATCTTTTAGGATTAGTAGGTAGTGTAGCAAATGTACCTGTTTGGTTTTTTCTGCTATTTTGACTTCAGTTGCATTGGAGTAAAACATTACAGAGTCAGTCAAATGACACTGGCACTACAATGGACAAACAAAGATTGGTGGGTTAAGTTTGTGCTCATTAAATTATGATCACAGTGGTGCATTGCTCTGTGTTATGCATCATCTAGATAATTCCTTCTCTCTTCTTGCCCACCATCATTAAATGAGCATTTATTTTGCTTGTAGCATTAGTTAAGAGGGAGGGAGCAAAAAGGCTCAGATTTGCTTTCATTCACATTAATAACAATATTCCTTTGATGAGGACTGAAATGATCCCTAGCCAGTTAGGTAAGGAAACGCAGAGAAGTTTTCCCACCCTACCTTGATGGGTGCTGTCTGTTGTACTGTGATTGCCTATGGGCAGGAATGCCAGCTGCCATAGGTAAATGTACAAGTAGTACAGAAATACGGATTCACACATTCCTCCACATCCCTGACCTACTTAAGCAACCTTTCTGGAAGGTAAGTAGCTGAGCTGTTGATGAGCAGATGTTTTTTGATCGTTCTGATGCAGGATATCCACATTGGTTCCCTTGCATATGGTAGATGATGTATCTGGGCAGATTTTACCTAGGCTGTAGCTACTACGTTGCAGTGTAGCCTGTTCTTTATTAATTTCAGTATTTTTTACAGTTAGGTTTGAAATGAGCAGAATATTCTTTGATTAGGAACAAGCTTGATTAGCTCTGCCCATTATGAAGCAATCAAAAGCTTTTAATTACTTCCATGACTATATATTTGTTTGATAATATTCTTTCAAACTGAGGCTTTTAATTGCTTCTTTAGTGGTTAATTTCTCTAGAAATGTCAGTTGTATGAATCCCTCCACCTCCCAGTCTCCCTGTGCTTGTATATAAATTTCTGAAGTGTGACTTCATTATGACTTGTATGTATGCCTAAGTCAATATTCTTTTTAATAGCACCAGCTTCTCCTGTCTATTATCTTTCCTTGACATTGATTATAGAGGTATGCACTGTAAAAACCATCTGTGAGACTGCAGCTAGCTTCTTTGTATCAGCTGTCCATTGAAGGTCCCTTGTCTAGCATATGCTGTTGCCAAAGTTCTATCTCATGTTTTTCTTTCTGCCCTCCAGGGAAAACGCCCCTATGGAGCAACCCTCCTTTCTACTTCGGAAGCCAATGACTTGCTTGTAAACATTACAGCCCTTACAAGTATCACTAGGAAAAAAAAAAACCCAAACAACATCTGCTAAAAAGCCCTGCAATTTATCAGATGGTGTGAGACTGTGACCTTAGCTTCCTATTATTTCAGCCTTGGAGTCAACACAAAAGGTGCTGCCAGGAAATGAGAACCTGACTGGCCGTTTCCCACTGGTTTTTCACAGTGCTCAGTAAAGATCACTTATCATGTCACCATTTTGAAGGGACCGAGAAAACAAATTCACCCAACTGAGAACTGTACAAAACAGATCTCACTTCTCTGGTCTTTTGAGTAGTCTTTCAGTAAGACAAATGTGCAATGATGCAAAATTGCTCCAAGTCTTGGAGTTAGATACCTCAGAAAGGGAAATTTGAATCACTCTGTGTGGGGTAGCTGTATCTTGAATGCTCAATCAGTACCAAAAATATGTGCTTATTTTTTTCAGGTTGTATTATTTTTTCACACAATGGTCTAGTCTACTTGGGATAGACTCCCATTTTTTAACACAGGTACATTGTACATAGGCATGAATTCCTTTTTCCTAATTCCTGCTTCCTTATTCCCATGCATCTTAAATAGCTGGGCATGAGCTGGGTTGATATCTAAGTCCATTGTGGGTGCACTGTTGATGTTCACCTGTCTGAGATCTGCTGTATATGTGCTATGTATTTGAGCATGACCAATGAGATGCAGCCATATTCTGTTCCTCCCAGTAACAACAGAGAAGTATTCCCATTCTCTCATTTCCCTGCAGTGCACCTGTACAAAAATCACACTTAACAAGAGCATGTTTTATTCTGATTTTTTTTTTAAGCAATAAAACGTGGTTTTGTTTTTGCTTGTAGATACCTGACTAACAACTTAAATGAAAGGTAGAAATACCTATTTACAGGATCTCAAATAGTAGTGCAAGGTCTTTCAGACTTCATCTTGCTCCCCTTTCAGATTTGACCTGTCAAGTTTTAATGTGTTCCGAATTACTTTGGCACATTTGCAGTTTCCATTATTCTCTATAGATGCAGAAAGTTCTACTGGAATACTCTTCATACTTGTTTTAGTCTACTGATGGAGTGACAAGTAATACTTAATTTTAGGACTATAACTACCAGTGTTTGCTTAAAATGGGTCCAGATTAGTTGTTAGAGTTTATTTTGAGTCATTCAGTCTCATCTGGGGCTAATTCTGACCATGATACAGGAAAATTTCTGCTGTCAGTTGGTTGCACACTGATCCCATTTTGGATGTAACAGCACAAATGCCAGGAGAAGGACCATTAAGTGTTCCTTCTGCCACCATCAGGGACATACAGAAAACCAACCATAGCTAATGTTATGGGGGCAGGGGGAAATGAACACTTCATTCCTACAGTGATATGCACCATGTAAAAATTTGGAATAGAAAGATACAGGCAAAAGCTACAAAATTCGATTAATACAAGTGTTAAAAGGAAATCTGAGGTAGCTAACACATTCGTTTTCTACTTCTGTTGCAAAGGCACACAGGCTATTTTAGAAACTGAAGAGTTTGAGGAGCCAGATTGAATTATAGAAGTATAAAGTACAAAAAAAAGAATATCTTGGCAGTATCTCTTTCCCTTGCAGGGCGTAACACCAGTACAGGGTAGTAATTCAATGAAAAAAATCATAGTTGCATGGTTTAGATGTCCATTCTCAGTCATAAAATACATCTGTGATTTATGTATAATTTATGGGGTATCATCATACTGTTGTGCTTTATTGAATTCCCCAAAAAGTGTGATTAGTTCCGCAATACTTCAGATGTTTTATTGTCATTTTTTACCAAGAGCTTCAGTCAGCTTTAACAGTGGTATTAGCATAAGAAATATGTGTAGAGATGATGTCAAACATGAGCACTGGAGAAAAGGAGTAAAAATAAAGCAGCAAGAAACCTCCCTGTGTGTTGAAAGTATGGAAAGAGAAAAGAGGGAGAAAACAAGGGCAGTTAAGGGAGATGGGTGGCATACTGTTGAGGATCAACATGCTCTTAAAGTAAAAGAGAGCAGTCAGTTAATTTCTTCTAGATTGGACAAAAACGCAATGCAAAATTGCCCTGAAAAACACTAATAAGCAGACACCAAAGCTTTTTTTGTGGGAGAACACTGCTTTTTACAAATTTCTCAGATAAAATGGAAATTTTTTGGAAGTTGCAGAACTTTTCTACTTTGATTTTTCTAGTTAGATGTGACATTTTGTTCTGGTAGAGTGTAAGAATAGTGAATATATTTGGTTTATGAAAATTTATTGACACAGAGGAAATAAAGACAAAATAGTGCCTCTCGTGGCCATAAGTAAGGACTTTCAGTGCTCTTGGAGATAATTTAGTGTAAGCTCACTGATGCAAGGAGATTTGATGGCTTCCTTGAGACTGAGAGACATGGAGAGAGTATTAATGGTGGATAAGCACTCTCTTAACTGTGCCTTGCCTTGGCTGTGTCAGTGATGGGGTTGTGAGAGGGGGGGAAAAAGGCAGGTAAAATGCTGGCAGCAGCAAAACTGGCAATGAACACAAGGTATTAAATCATTACTGGGACTTGGAATATGATTAGGGAGAGTTAATGTAAAACTAAGCCACTGTGCCAAATGACTGTTGCTGGGTTAAAGGAGGCTAATTTGCAACACCGCAATGAAATTAGGCATGCTGCCTTTGTTTCTGACACTGAACGGGGTGGGAGAAGTTGTATGTGTTGTGCATTTGTGGGCCCACAACTTCTCTTCTGGATTTGAAAGCTGGAATGGTGCTGCCAAGCTTGAGTAACAGTGATTTTTCGTGGGCTTTGGAAAGTAACTGGTGATAAAGTGTGTAAGATGGACACTGAACCCATCAGCCAAGGACCACTCTTAAAGTGGAGGCATTATAAAGAAGAAACAATTTCCAAGAATATCAACTTTTTTAGCAAAATTTGGAGGAGTGGATATTTCACAGCCTACTTATGGAGTGTATTTAGGCTTAGACAGCAGTTAGCTGACCATTAGAAAGTTTGTCATAATGGGAGGTTTAACTCTGCATGTCTGCGATTTAAGCCCACTGCTGGATGTTCTGTCCTGAGTGAATGGGGAAGACATTTTCTCTCTCCTTTTTGCAGGAAATGCTGTAATCTTACTGCACCTGTGTCTTGCTCTTTAAACTAAATAAGTGCTCCTTATCAATAATATTTTTTGAAATTTCTTGGGGACAGAGTGTTGTGTTTTGGTGTGGGGTTTTTGCTATCATCTGGAAGCAGTGGGTGGAATTCAACTTACTTTTTGGATATCTACAATGACAACCATTAGACTGTGATCTAGCATCTGTTTTTATAGTCAGATAAGAGAAACATTCACTTCTAAGGTCAGTTGCTCTTAACCTAAAGTAGATACCTGAACTAAGCCAAAAGAATGATCCTCTGAATTTGTTTATTCCTTTCTAAATGTAAAGGGAGCCAAAAGTGCAGATGTTGACACTGTTCATTTGTTGATTCCCACTTTTTACCACCATTCAGTCCTATTTACAGAACTCCCAAGGAGTATTTTAGGGCTTTTTTTTTTTTTTTAATAGCATTCATTAAATGAGTAATATTTTGTATTGATTTTCCAATTTATATAATACTCTTGACAAAAATAGCAGAAGCACTAAAAGACAGCCTTTTCAACATGGGTATTGGTCTGTCAAGAGTTTAGTATTAATATATAATATACTTTGTTGAAATACAGTGAAAATACAATCAATATTTTAATTCATCATATGTATGTGTATCTGTTAAGGCTTGTTGTAACTAAAATTAGGTAATGGTCAGTGTAAATCACTGAGCTTGTCCTAGTATATCATCTTCCTCAGATGTAAAGCTGTTGTTCTTAACCATAATTTCCCATCTTAAATAATAATGAAAGGCCTAAATGTTTTAAACAGTGTAAATATTTTATTAAACTTGAGTGATTATTTTAGAGGAGTAACAGAGGTCGAAGTTGAAGTAGAATAACTCTTGCAACTTCCCAAAAAGGCAAATCACTTGACCCAAGGCACAGTTTCTCTAACAAAAGAGTAACGTTTGTCTAAAACATTTCATCTTGTTAGTATATGTATACATTTCATCTTGTTAGCATGTGTGGATGCTCCCAACTTGTGCTGTGTCAGATAAGTTGTTTGCCTGCTGAGTTACACAGTGAATGGGTGAAGGTCTCTTCAGAGACAGATTCAGGCTAAGCAGATCTTGGGATGGGCGTTATATATGAGGACTGAGGAGAATATTTCAGCTAATATTTGGTTATTGTTGCATCTTTCATTAATAAACTCCAGAAAGCAGGCATGAGTTTTGCATGGCAAAGAACTGTGGCTTTCAGAGAAATGTGGGTGAGATTTGTGCATACGCATGGTACAAGATGTAGAGAACGTGCTGCTGTTTTTTAAGTCTCCAGGCAAAATGGGTATCAGAGCAAGAATGACAGTTACACCAGATTATAGCTCAAAAGGAACAGTGCTGGAAACTCAGTAAACTTTATGCAACTCTGTAACTTATCATACTTTTTTGCCTTTTCCAGAGAGGCTTTTTAGTTCTGTGTCCTTACCCTATAGGCTATTGCCTAGGCAACATTCTCACCCAGAAATTACCACCAAAAAATTACTTTGTGTCATGAGCATATCCTTTGCATAATTTTATTTATATTCCCACTCAAATATAATGTATTTTAGATTTTATGTATATTCCTCACACTGAAGGTGGCACAGTATCATTTGCTTTAGGGGGCTGATTCTCTCTTTCGTTATATCACCTAGCATAAATGGAAAAAATTGTGGTTTTAGTCTCATACAGAGCCACTCAAGGCTTTCTACTACATAGATAAAAAAGATATTTCATGCTTAAAGATGAAGGGCCTGTGCACTTGTGTTGATAAGGGAGGGAAAGGAGGGTGGGGAGGAAGGAGCAGAGCCCCGAACATCTGGTAGGAGTCCCTTCCCACTGCCAGGGAGGTGGGAAGCGAAGGCCTCCTGGCAGCTGCTCCAGCTGCCCTGTGCTCCTGCTCAGTGCGTCACCTGAGGCCTCCCAGGGGAGGCAGGACAGCTTTCCAGGCAGAGGAGGCATTTTCCAGCTGGAGCCGGCTCTGGTTGTGTCGCTCAGACCACTGGCATGGTGAGTTGCCATAATGGGGGCCCTACCAGTACAAGGAGTGGGGCTGCACACCTTTCAGGGCAGTGCTTGGCTGAGCAGTGCTGTCCCGGCACTACCTAAGGATGCCGGAGTAGACTGTCACCTGGGACATCGACCGTCGTCATGCTAGACGTGTGCAATTACAGCCTTCTCACATGTAAATTACTCTAGAAATAGATATTTAAGTACAGGTTTGCTATATGTAACACTAAATACTAGCAATTAGCATAACTGCTTTCTATTTGTGATATCTGGAGATACAGAATTGTAGAGGTGACTGATTTTTTTCTGGGTACAAAATATTCCTTTTAACAATCTCAAGTCTGTCTTAGTGAAATGGGTTATTTTAATTTATAATTCACTGCAATTATCAATAGCAGCAATTATGTAGGTAACAACAGTAAGTTTACTTCATTAAATTCAAAATGCTTGTGGATTCAAGTCCTACAGTGCATTTTCATTGTGATTTAACTTGACATTTCACACATTTCGCTATTCAATATCTTGCTTTCTACTTATGTATATTTAATATATATAACTTTGATGATCTACTGCTGTCAAATAAACTGAATTAGGAAAAGGCTACATACTGTTTAAATAATTTTGCTTGATGACTAGGTTAAAACCTGGAGAAAATGCAGTGGCAATGCTTAAATTCTCATTAAAATCTGTCTAACTTCTGTTTTACTCATTGTTTTGCGCATTAGTTCAAACTAAAGCCATTATTAGATAATTTCTTGAACAGTTTTCACAGTGGCAACATGGTTATCTATCTTTTATGCTGGAGGTACTTCACTGTAAAAACATACTCAAGAAAAAGCTCCTTTATAAATAAAACTAGAAGTATTAATTTTAAGCCCATCTGAAGTTCTAAGCAAAGAAATCAGAAGGTATCCAGATAAGTAGTATCTCTTCGGTAAGAAATGCTATTCACATGAACACTGTTCTCATCTTCCACATTAGCTTTTTAAAATGGAGGATCCTATGTCTTCCTTGGGAACTGAATAGCTGTATGAATGTTTCATTTCTTGAGTAGTAGAGGTTTGGATCAAGATAACTTGAATTAATCCATATGGTCATATCTCTTGGTCTGTCATGGAGCTCTGCCGACAAGAGGGGTCTTCACTGGAGCAAAGCACAAAAAGGCAGGTTTGTTTCTTGGGAAGGAATAAGCTGTTTTATTTGAAAAACCTTGGGAATACTTCTTAAAGTATTGGAACTCTCTTTGAAGTCTTGTAGGATCTTGTATTTTAGCATGCCTAACTGGTGGCACCACACCAAAAACCTCCATTTAGAACTTATATTTATATCCATGTTTGTTTGAGTACTTTCATCTAAACCTGATTTGCCCCTTCCCCTCCTTTTTTTTAAACAAAATTTAGAATATTGAGCAAATCAGTTTTAATAGATAATGCTTATTTAAAAACTGTTGAAGTGTTACAATAAGATGGAGTATCAGCCTAGATGTTCCATTTTAATTTTGAATTATCCTGGGTTTGTGTCCATTCTTTAATATGCCCTGTACCTTTGACCTGTGGTTTAGAAAACACTCTATTTTTGCTTACCTTGGTGGGTATATCTACCTTAGGTATTACATGTCATTTTGTTAATTACATTCTGTTACCAAATATTTTGGTGCTTATAATAGCATGAAAATCACCAAATACTAAAGTAACCTCTGCTGCAAAATATGTAGACTATTTTAAAAAATAAATGTAATATATTTTTTTAAAGCAAACTTTGTGTCTTTAGATTATGCTCTCATTAACATCTTTAGAAAGTATTTTGGCTTAACACCTATATTAAACAAAAGGCTGCTAGGAATTTAGTTGCTCATGCCATAGGGTGAGAGTTATCCCAGAGGAGAAGCATTTAGTTTGAGGTGTGGGGAGCCCTTAGTGTGCATTAGCAGCCACTTCTGGGTAGTGCCTCTAACAGCATTTGCCCAGGGAGCTGAACGTTTTCAACAGCAAGGAAACAGCTGCTCTCTTTGTGTGCTTTTGCAGCTCCCTTAACAAATGGCTGATTGGAAATTGAGCAAAAAGCAGTATTCAGCACAAAACAGGAAGGTGTCTTGTGCATCTGAAGTGTGCACATGACATGGTGAGAGGAAAAGGAGATGCAATAGGAAGAAACATTGTCTCCCTAAAGAGATTAGGCTTTTCAGAGCCACAGAAAATCAGTCTTGCTTATATCATGGAAAGTCAGGTACTGCGATCCATCAGCAGCTGTTTGGGGGGGAAAAAAAAAAAAAAGAAAAAAAATCAAATCAAGATCTTTAATTGCATGGCTGGGACAATGTTTTAGAGCCTGCTGCTGTGAATAGCTATAATTAATATAAGCATTCTTAGAAACGTTTAATTTCTTCTGTTACGTGAAGATACTCTTCGAGGTGAGCACCCGAAGTTCAACTTCGAGGTTTCTTGTGAGTTCTGGTGTGAACAATGCACGTCAAATTGATTACTAGAGAGCTGACCTTGATCTTGTGGGTCGTTTCCAAACACTGTCCTAGGTACTCATCGGTTCCCGCTAAATTTCAGGGAAGCCATGGTGGCATATGCCTCCAGTTGGTGGTGAACGACAACCAATTTGCATTTACAGGGAATAGGAGAGGATAGGGTCAATGAAACAGCTGCTTTGGCATAGGGCTTCTCCCCATTAATCCACCCAGGCAACTGATAATGCCTTTTGGCAAGAGAAATAGAGGAAGATACATCCTGGTTGAACAGAGGTGTGGAGAAAAGCATTGTTGCTTTTAAGTACTAGGGATTGCTATCATATGTTATCTGGTCATCTCATGCCGTCACCTTTTCCTGTCAATCTGATGTGGAAATAGCAACAATATTTGCCTTTATCATGGAGATGATGTGATGACTACATTAAAAAGACAATTTAGATTTGTTTAGAAATCTTCGGTGACCCTCAGGCCACAGGCCTGCAATTAGTTGAAGAGATTTTTTTCTTTGAAAACTGTTTTAATTATTGGCACTTGTGCTGTCATGCATAATCAGTGGAGCCCCATTTGTGTTTCAGCTGGAGCTGCCTCTTGATGGGCAAGTAAACAGCACTTTTTTTTAATATGGAATAAATTGTTGGCACCCAAGGCTAATTCAGAATTAGCATTTTTTAAAAAGCCCCAGTGCTGTAATTCTGACCGTGACTGCTCAGACTACTTTTGTCACACAAAAGCTTTTGTAGAAAGTAGGGCAAGTGTGGAGAATGGTTTTGCAGCCCCTTTCTCCTGATGCCCCCTTCAGCATACGAGAAGTCCTTCCTCAACAGCCAGACCTCAGTGTGAACAGAGTCCAGGCTGTTTACAATAAGGGAACACCTCAATTCAAACAGCTGTCAGGGAGCAGGTATTAATCATGCCAATATTCAGCAAGCCATGTCCGAGAGCTTTCTTGTTCCTTTGAGCTTAATATGGATAAAGCCAGTAGAGAAAGAGAAATTGGAAAAGGTGGCTTCACTGATAAGAAAACCTACTATAAACTTTGAATTAGTGACAGTGTATACCAGATTTGCCTCTGGAGTGTTTCATTAGTATTGTGTACTGCCTCCACTGCGTGTTAGCTTTCTGCTGACATGTCACCTGAGATAACAACATCATCTATTTAACGGGCCTAGGAAAGAAACAAATTAGTTTCCCACCTTCCTAAGAAAAATGTGAATACTCAACACACAGTGTTTCCACACTCAATGGAAATTGTTCTATGTTTATGATTTACACATTTTTCTTAGTAAATGAAATTTTTTTTTTTTTTTTCAAAAACCATATGACAGATTGGATCAGGGAGATAAATCTTATTCAGGAGGTGAAGCAATGTACAATAGCATTATGGGACCAGCTGTTCTCTTTTTATAGTTTGCTATGTAGACTGCTTTTGCAGAGCCCAACAAGGCCAAAGCAAATTAGCTGATTAGAAAGTGCCAGAAATAAGAGAGAACACTTAAGTGACAACAGAAGTAAATGCAGTTCTCTAGTCATTTTGCTCAGCAATACTGTTCTAAAGATTTTTAGAAAAATCACTGAGCAGTATATTGTGCCTAAAATTATATTTATCCAACACCTTTTTTTTTTTAAGCTTATTTAAGAGATCTTGATGAAACTGCAGTGCTAAACAAGTACAAATTCTGCAGCAGATGAAATGACAGATTTTAATAAATGGAACAGCTGAGCACTGATCAAAGTCAATACTTGAGCTACATAAAAGAAGGCAAGCTCTAAAACTGAACAGTAGTTTTAGAGCAACATGAGATAGTTATTGCTTTCAAGTAATATCTCATTTAAATATAAATTTGGGGTTCAGTCATCAAAGTGATTTTTTTTTTTTTTTTTTAAAATCATTCTACATTTCTAGGGATCTAGGATCAAAATCATATATTGCACTTGCAAGCCAGCTATTCAAGATGGCTGGTGATGAGATGTGAATTACCTTGGAGGTAGCATTCAGAGCAAATACTAAAAAAATGAATGAATAGAAAGTGAGTTCTGGAGGGCTTAATGTTTTAAAAATAATATCTCTACTTTTCAGCTCTCAAATGAACTCATGAAAACTATAATTTATCAGATTCTGTCTAGACTAGAGCAGAAAAGCTCAAGGGCGGGAGAGAATTGGGAATGATGGTAGGTTTTGTACTGAGATGTTGCAAAAGCACAGCAGCACATCCCATGCCACCACTTATGTCAATGAGCACGGAGCAAGCCATATCTTGGGTAGGAGAAATGAAGCCAGCTGAGTGTAAACAGCAGCATTTATAGCTCTCCCTTTGCAGGCAGCGTGGTGACTGTAGCATAGCTGTTAATACATATCTTTGAACCCTGCTAGAGCAGAATTTCTTTCATTAAACTTGGCGCACTCATTGTAGACCTACGTGAAGCTCTCTAGGATGGATGTCTCTGTAAGCCAAGTCCAAATGGTTTTTGAAAGTTTTGTGATAAAAGAGGGTGAATAACTTTTTATTCAGAACAGGTTGAGTTGAAGGCACTGAGCTGTATTCTTTCATCCCTTAACACATATAAATCCTGTGTAGCTTCACTGCAGCCAGGAAGTATTGGAAAATAACTGTCATACTAATAATAGAGGCACAAGTTTGAATACCTGTTTGTTGCAGGGCAGTATTGGAGACATAGTATACTTGTGTATAGTCAACCAGATAATTGTTTTCTGAATGAAGTTGTTTGTACATAGTTGTTTATTCTTTCTTTCGTATTTGTGTACAAATAGTGGATCTCTGATGTTGGTATTGATGTTGCCAGGGTTGAAACAAGCTCTAACTATCACTACTGGTAATGGTATATTTTCTCACCTTCTATTTGGTTTTCTATAGGTGGTTTATTATGGGTTTATTTAAAACAAAGTTTAAATAACTTATAAAAGCAGCAATTATTTCAATAGGCAACTGAATCTAAGGCATGGGCTTGTTCTGGGAAGTGTACACTTGACTTGAAAGAACGATATCTAATGATAATATATGAATTTGCAAACTAATTTTGGGAGCGGTTTACAGCCGTTTCATTCAGGTGCTTGGAACTGTGAGCAGCACGAGCTGGTAAACACTCCAACAATATGGCAACGCAAAACATACAGGGTGGGAAATCGTACTGCTGTAACAGCCCAGACGCTAAGCCTGGGACGATTAGCCAGGATGCTGTTCAGTCACCAACTGTATTACTAACTGAGCTTTGAAAATTCCTTATCAAGCATCTCCTACAATAGCTTTCCCAGCCAGTTCTTGGCTTTTCGTTTGGTCCAATAAAGAGTCCTGACCTTATCATAAAAGAAAGGACTGCCAAGGTCTTGCTGACACTTATTCCTCCTTGCTCCTCAGTCATTTCTGTTCAGACAAATGAAAAGGTTACTGCTCTTTAAATATCCCTTCACAAGGGTCTATGATAATTGAACTGTCTAAATTCATGTATCTAGTTAGATTAGACTCTTTCTTTACAAAAAAATAAATACTTGACTTTTGTCAGTTCTTACCTTCTTAGGAATAAATCACACATGTGAGCCTGTTCTGAAAAGTGGCTGTTAATGAAAGAGTGACACAGATAGGCAGTGGCATTACAAAAGCTCTTTTTTCCCTCTGTTCATTCAGACTGCATCAACTAAGTGTATCTTTTATACTATGTCTGAATATGTAAAAAGCAAAACAATTTTCATGCCTGCAAAATTATTATGTTTTTAAACAAGTAGGAATGTGTATATATATGTATTAAGAGGATAAGTTATAGATCTGTAGTCTAAGAAATTGAATTCTTCATGGATGGTTTTTTTCCTATGTATTTTGCTTTATTTGAGGTAGAGTTGATATTCAAATGTATGAAAATGTCACTTAATAGTTAAGTAATAAAATGTAGTTGAAGTGGAAAGATCACAAATGTCTCAGGGGCATGCAGTGGTGAATTCCTGAAAAAGTTAAATAGATTGTTTTAATTAGCATGTTTGGAAAAACAGCGTATGATTCTGTAAACAGATATAGCTGCTCCTGAGAAATGCTGGTTGCTGTTTAAGAAATTTTGGAAATGTAAGATGGGTAGGGATCTTTTTGGTTACCAGCTCCAGCTCCTTACTGTTTCAAGTAGCACATTATACTGGTCCACTTTAGGAGCTTGTAAAGCATGGTTCAGCTAGCTGTTAGTCTGGGGAGGGGATGGGAGCTGCATCCATTTCTTCTATTCCAAGGCTGTTCCAGATTCTCATTGTTCTAATGTTTACACTTTTTTAATTTACAGCCTAACTTTATTCATGGCCATCTTATATTCATTCTTTCTTGTGCCAGCTGTGGCCCCTAGACTGAATAATTTTTTTTTTCTCCTTCACTGTTCAGTTCCCTGGCATATTTTCTCTCAGCTTTCATTTCACCAGACCAGATATGCTTAAGCACTTTTAGTCTCTTTTTGTCAGATAGATTTTCCATTTCTCCGAGCATGTTGGCACCTCTTTTCTTCACCTCTTCCAATTTAAGCTTATCATTCTTTAACATGAGTGAACAGGATGCTGTAGCATTAGAGATGGCCTTGATTAGATTTCCCCCACATCTTGTACAATAGCATCAGTGTTTCCTTCTCTCCTGAAAAATCTTATTTGAGTTGCATTGTCCATATAACACTAAGAACTCATACTTAAATCCTATGACTGATCCTTTTCTACCTCAGTCATTTTCAAGTGATGAACTTCTGGCTTATGGAAGAAACGTTTTTATTAGTCCTTTGGGGGATGGCCTTGCCATATGTGTGATAGATTTTTATTTCATTTATATTATTTGTGTTCTTAAGGTCATCAAGTTATTTGCATATGGATATCCTAATGTTCCTCGGTATTGATTATATCCCCCAAAATGAATTATCATAAGATGTCACCAGTCCTGATAGTTTGGCCAAGGTCATGATGAAAATAAGATTTCTCCCAAGACTGATCACTGAGAAACTCTCTTAATAGCTTCTCTCTAGCCTGAAACTTTTCAACACTAAGCACTTTCATTTTCCCTTCAGTTAGTTTCTTATTGACCTAATATTTCTGATATTAATCCTAATTTTCTGTAGACTGAATAATGATTTCCCATGTGGCACCATATGAAAAATGCTTTTCTGAACTTCAGATATGTGAGGTCTCTCACATTCCCAATGTTTTATAAAATCCAGAACCTCAGAGAAAGCTATTGAATTGATGTAGTGTGATTTACCTTCTCATCCTCCCTTGACCTGTGTGTCTTTAAGTATACTTTCTCTGAAAACTTCCTCTAAAAACATATACATTATTGTAAAGTATTAGAAGATACTGAAATCAGGCTTACTGACCATCTATAGCTCAGATTGCCTTCTGTCCTACTTTGCTGCTCTATACTATTCAACTCTCTCCTATGCCTATAGGACAAGATAGCAATCTTGCTACTGAAATATCCTGTTCCTGTTCTTTCAGAATTTGAGTTGGAGGCTGTCCTGTCACCCTCAGCTTAATGTTTTTGATGGGTTTTTTTTGAGTTATATAATTAACATAACTGATAATGTCTAATTTTTGCTCCTGCTATCCATCTTCATCCCTGCATTCAATATTTTCAGCGTAATCCTAAATTCTATACTATCTTTACTCCCTTGTGATCCCTTTCTCATTTTTCTTGTTTGTATTTTATTCATATAGGTAAAAATTTACTATTTGTAATTAAGTGCACAGTTTTTATCTTCACTTTTTATCATCATCTACTTCAACCACCATAACAAGACTAGTGTATTTATTGCCAGTTCCACATGGTGTATGTGTATACAAAGAACAAATATTTTTGAGTAATAAAATATATTTAAATCAAACAGCACAACCCTCTAGATTTTTGTCATATCCATACACAAAACTTTGAAGTAACTTTTTACTTATAATACACTCCATATACATAGGGTTGGGCAGATATTCAAAGGAGCAGCATAATTTATTTGCTCAGGTTTTAATGTAGCCTAACCTGTGCAAATAAAATGAAGGAATAGATTTAAACCATCATACTGCAATCTATGTTAAAAGAACGCATCGGCTTCTCTTTTGTGTGTTAAGTCAAGTTAGTGTTCAGATTAAGTGGGGTTTAGGAAGGCTGAAATGAGGAAATGGAAAATGCCGGTCAGATGGTTGTTGGGAGACTGTTCCCCAAAGGCAAGTTGAATGTGTGAATTCAATAAGGAACTCCAGAATGAAAACTTGTAAGTTAAACACAGAGAGCAGAAATCGATGCAAGAGGAGAAGGAAGGAAAAGAAAAAGGCGATGAGGAAGGCCGTCGCTAGGCAGGCACAGACAGTACAGAGGAAGTGAGAGACACAACACTTTAGGTATTTCAGTGGGGTAGAGCTTAGTTCTCTGCTATGAGAAGAGGGGTGAATGAAATTTCCCACTTAAAGCAATGTGAAAAGATAAGGTGAGAGACAGAGGAGGAAAAGGATTTTGAGCCTGGAGGAGAAAGATGTATGTTCACTGGAGGCAACCACAGCTTCAGTGATACAGTGAAATAGAAGACTAATACAAAGTAATACTGTGTACTATTACATTGTAATAATTCATCCAGCTGAGAGCAGGAAGTGGCAGTGTGTGATTCTGGCCATGTTTGTTGAAAGGAAAAAAAAAAAAAGTGAGAGGTTGAAGTTTAATTTTTTTTTTTTTTATTTGTTTACCCACCAAAAACATTAGGGTAACTTCTGCTAACTTTCTTGACCTCCTTTGTCTGTATGATATGATTATTAGTGGGAGTCTTTTTTTTCCCTTTTGGCATTAGTACAGTATTTTTCAAGTTTATGAATAATTCAGGTACTCCATAATGTGTTGCATTACTTGCCAGATGCTGGGTCACTAATGTAATTCAGCTTGCTGTTTAGAAAAACCCAACTAGTTTAATTGCTGATAGAATTCAGTACTAAGAAAAATTACGTCTCCTTTTGCATGGATTCTGATAATAGATGCTGTAATCATAGTGTTAGTACTCTTCAGTATTAATTTAGTAATACAGAGCAATGACCAGAACTGCTTATCTCAAGAGATCATAGGCTTTCTTTTGAGGTTTCCTTTTTTTTTTTTTTGAAATTACTTATTTTCTATTAATTATTTAATAGTATGTAAAGCAACATGGTCTTGATTTATTTGCAACTTGGTGTCTGAAGTGAGATATTGGTGATGCCGCTAACAGTATACCAAACTCTGGGGAACGGAGTTGTTTAATTACATCTGCATGGCCAAGAAAGGGATCATGAAAGTGTCGTGGGTCATTTGGGTTGCTGAGGGCTCGTGTTCATGAGTGTGTGTGTATGCATTTGCCAAATTTCTGTTGAATAACATTTACTACAAGAGGGCAGGATATGGGCATATATTTTAGAACAGAGGTGGCCAAGCTTTCATAAAACTCTGCTGGGTTCTTATTGTGGCTGGAAATCTGGTGTAACTTGGAACAGTTCTTAACTTGCTCAGGACTGCATACAGTAAGCAGTCCATCTCACGGTACCTCTTCATCCCCTTTGAAGTACCAGCTCATTCCTCCAAGCAAAAGTGAAGGAGCTGTGATAGACACATAGCTAATGGGCAGTTACGGAGGTGAGACGCTTCCGTGTCTTCTTGAGTGGTAGAAAACAGTTCAGTAAGTTTTAATGAAACTGGGAGTCTAATCTTACAGACAGTGCCAAACATCCTGCATTTTAGGAAGTATGTGGGTGAAAACTTTAAAACAGAAGCTTAACTCTTGTGCTTGTTGGAGCTCCCACCAACTAGTTCTGCTATGGGACTGCTCTGACACCTAGTCAAGAAATGTAGATGCATCATGTGGGGTGTTCAGTGTACGTAATGACAAAGACACCGCTGGCATAGGAGTCCAGTTTAAGACAAGAGACAGCAGATGGATGTAACAGTGAAAGGGGATACAAGTCCTAGAAAATCGATTTTAAAGCATAACTATTAGGTCAGTTTTGATCACAGCCAGAGTTAAACCAACTCATTTCTGTGGTCTTTGTGCTTAACAGAGTTTAGCCAGGTTAGTAGTACTACTGACTGCTTTAATAAGTACTGTTGTTTGCAGACACTATGGGTTGAGGCTCTAAAATTAGAGAAAGGAACCACTGTTTTGCCTTTTGAAATTTTAGTGACCTCTGCACCATTGGGAGGACTCAGGAAATGTGTCTCTGTCCCTTGTAAACTTTGGTTTTCTTCCTCAGAAGTTTCATTTGTAACAGAAAATAACTAACGAAGGCTGTGAAATACGGTTTCACAGCTTCTGCTATTAGTGAACTTTTAATATTTTTATTAGGAGAATGTATTCTCTGTTAGGAATTTGTTGCTCTCATGATTTGAAGTATTTAAAGAATCCTTCTAAGGATTAGTTAAGGTATATAGGGGGAAAAAACACAACAAATAAGTTCCCAAGGTTTATATTTATATGGGTCTATATGGGACACTTACACAAATCTGTTCTCTTGTAAATCAATGGTGATATTAGATTTAGGTGAAAGGGATGAAGATGCTCAGCTGACTAGATTTTCAGTCAGCTCAGTAGTTAAATTAGTGCTAAGAAATTATATAGATGTTTAAGTGATTTAAAGGAACAGGATAAAAATATTCTTTTATCTCAGTGGCACACCAGTTTAATGAGTAATATTGAGAATCGTGAAGAAACAGCGTCTAATGAAATAAATTGTCTTTGCACAGCTTTAACAATGTAATTAAAACATAATGCTATTTATGGAAAAAAACTTGTTAAAAAGCAATTACAATAGCTTGTTTTATTATGTTCTTTCATTGAAAGACCATAAAGACTGGTATTCAATTTTCCAGTTTTCAACTAAAATGCCATTGAATTTTTGTACATGGTCATTTTGCTTTTTTTCTCCTCCTGTCTATACATTTCACCTTTAAATTAAGAGGGGTTTTTTTTGTTTCAGAAATAAGTGGGTCATTTTTAATTACTGTCAGCAATTTGTTAGTCAAAGTAAAGCTTACTCTAGTTTCAGTCACGGTTTTATGAAAGCTTTCAGTATTACCTGCTGCAAAAAGCTTTTGTGGCAGCACACTGCCTTCTTCTCCAGCACAGCCCCTTTGACATCTGTGTTCTCTGCCACATAAATGAAGGTGGAACATCCCACCCCGAGATGTTCAATTTTCATAATATTAGATTTGTTCTGAGAATGGGTTTCAAAGAATACACAAACCCATGGAGAAATAATGATGGATATAAGTATATCCAAGACAGCAGATAGATCTTAAGTTATAAATACTTAATTTTCATGAGTTGAATGGTGTATATTAGAATAGACATAGCAGAAAGGTTCAATATTTTCAAATGGATACATTTAAAAATAAGCTCTACACAAACATGACATTCTGACTAGATAATATGTCACTGCTACACTGTTTTGTTTGTTTTTCTACTGCCTCGGTAATTATTGTGGTGAGATGATCTCCTTACTTACTGGCATTCTGTAGGCTCATACCAGTAATTCCCCTGAAACGACTGTCTGCAGTCTTACAGGGTCTTACTGCTGAGGTAGTTTGAATGCTAATGTAGATCATAATTAATCAATAGTGATTGGGCAAAACATAAAGCATTTATATGGTCTTCATAACTGACACCTAAATTCTCCACAAGAGATAGCCTGAAATAGTAGCAGAACTTGGCCTTGCATCTCTTTGTTCTAGGCTCATCCCATTTGATGTGCTAGCATGCATGACTTAAAATAGCCTCCGAGGTGAGTTGTTCAGATGTGTCATTTGAACTGAATATAGTTTTGCATGCTCCTGTAGTATATAAAAGAACAGAATACCAAAAGCAATTTTAAGTAGCATACAGCAAAAAATGAAATATTCTTTTCTGCTAATCTTCCAGAAAGAGAATTTTCATGTGAGAATGAGTATTATCTCTGAAATACCATTTTGAGGAGTTATTTAAGAAAAGGCTGTATGTGCTTATTGAAAAACTCATGTTTTGCTTACTTTCTATGTATAAAATAGTGTCTTAAGCTTTTCCCAGTGTTAATGAGTGCATTTTTTCTCAGCTCTTCTTTGTTTTGTCTTTGCACCTTCAGTTGGATGAGAGTTTGTAGCTTACATTCTCTTTTCTAACATTTTTACTGAACTGTCTCTGCTTGATAGTAATTATAATAGATTTTCTGACAGAAATGGGATTTTTGTGTGGGATTATATGTGTGGCAATTTCCAAAAGTAATTGGGTACTATGTCCTGACTCTTCAATGCCAATATGTCAGTAGCATGTTTAAACTCTTTGGTTTATTGCTATAATGTTTTTATTTCTTTTAAATGCATATTTGCACAGTTCCCAGCGCACTGAAACTGTGATCTTAACTGAACCTCGGGATTCAGCTGAGAGAGGAATGAGTATTAATTACCTGGGGAAAATGTGGCAGAGAAGGATCTGGGATCCCATAAGTACACATAAGTAATCATTTCCCTCCCCACTCTGTTCCTCCTCCCCAAAATCAACTCACCAGCAATTGGAGGACTGGTTAAAAAAGATTCATCTAGGTCCTTATTTCCTTAAATGAACGTGTGAAACCAAGTCGTTAGCAAGTTCATTAGTGTTGTTTTATGTTAGCAATGACATAAATCTACAATACTATGACTACAAAAAATGATCTTCTATATGGTTCATTGGTAACTCTTAAGAGATAGCCAAAAACTGAAATCACATGAAGATGAGGGAAAATCTTGGTATATCAAAAACATTACATAGTAATATATTGTATAAAGGTAGTATTCTAAAACTGTATATATGCCAGTAAGAACAACCTTGCAATTGCAGAACCTGGAGATGAAGCTGATTCTGTTACCCAAGATGTTACTTTTGTCGAAAGACAGAGCTAATACATTTTTTATAACTTGATTTTAAAGTTTGCTATATTGCTTTGAATGTTGTATTTTGATGGTTACCTTTTGTAAAAGAGAAATTTCTGATTGACGTTATTAAGGATATTGTTAAGAAATATCTGGAGGTGACCAAAGCTAAAGGGAAACATTTAGGTTTTACTGAAGTGACTAAGCATAATAGATGCCAGACTCCCATGAAAGTCCATAGAAATAAGGTGCTTACTCATTTGGATGCCTTTATGAACTCCATTAGGTGCTTTTGTGCATCTTTAGACATCTACATACCTCATCTACTGTTCTAAACAAAGAAGTGCATGCTCTGGCAACATTTACAGTGATGGAAGTCAGGTGTGCTTTGACTCAAATCAATGCACTCTGTTCATTTATGCCTCTGTCTGAAAATATTCTAGCTGTAATCTCTTTGGTTGCCAGCTTATCAAAAAAAAAATTCAACTGAAAAATTACATTTCAAGAGGACGAATAAATGTATTTTGAAGATAGGGAGACAAAAAGTAAAATTACTTCCATATGACACCAAGCTATTAGAGTTCTGATAAATCTGGATTAGTTTCATCTATAACAATGGCTGATATTAAGTCCTTGGCCAAAAAATAGATAATTGGAATCACACAATACACAGCTCTTCAGTTTGGCATCAATTTCATAATACAATAAAACTTATCATTTGTAAGCTTGTCTGGTTTTCAGAAAAAGACTGAGAACAATTTGATCTGTCCTGGTACATCAGACAATATGGTGCAGGTGGTTTAAAAACAAAACAGTTAATCAAGCAAAATTTTACTTAAACTACCTGATGATTCATCATCCAGTCTATTCACACTGTCAATTGTGCCTTTCTGAGGAATTATTCAGAGAATATTTAAATAGACTGGACAGCATGTGCAACTGCTGAGAATGCTATTGTATTATGAATTACTTCTTCAATTTAAGTTCAATAGAGACTGACAACATTGCAGTGAGTCAGCCTTCTGTTTTCTTGAATGCAGTCAATATACCATTTATACTGAAAATTAAGTTGTGCCTCAGGTATTATTTTGGCCATGCTATAATATTCCTGAAGTAAACTTTGAAATGGTATGAAAATCAGAATTATTTATTTAATCATCTTTCCACTTCTTTTTACGTATGTATCATCACAGACTTTAGAAGTTGTGTTTATATCGGTAACAGCTACTGTTAAGCTCTTACCTGCATGGCTCCCATTCAAGCACAAAATTGCATGGAAACACCACCAGAGAATATGACAGAGTAGTTCCTTAGTGGGCTGGGTGCTAGTTGGATTTTTTAGAGAAATTGAAGAAGCGTATAGAGTAGAAGGAAGCTGAGAGATGTCAAATACACCAAGAATGAGATCGTCAAGAACTGGACAAACTTTGACAGGCTGTAAATTAAGGGAAAGAAATTGGAGAAAGGAGAAAGACAAATAAAAAAAAAAAAAAAAAAGAAGGGTGGTGATGATACAGTTATGGACATGAGGTGTTAATAGAGTTTATAACATACCACCTGGAGCAGAGACAGTTAAGTAATTTTTCTTGTGCTGTAATTTGGAGAGTGGAATGTCAAGGGGATGGAAATGAGACTGGTGTCAGCAGGGGTGACATATAGTTTGAGGACTGTGACCTCAATAGCTACATGTAGACTGC
Source organism: Strix uralensis (assembly GCF_047716275.1). Classification (NCBI taxonomy): domain Eukaryota; kingdom Metazoa; phylum Chordata; class Aves; order Strigiformes; family Strigidae; genus Strix; species Strix uralensis. Next base: position 44,616,028 of record NC_133976.1, read on the forward strand.
ATGACTAGTGCTTTCAGGGATCCTGGTTGCCTGTTCATCAGTGTGCCTGGAAACCAGGGTAGAAATGGTAGGAGAAATAAAATACAGAGAGATCGTTGTGGGCAGTTAGCTCACATCCTGGCAGACTGAGATGGGAACTGTGATGTGTATCTGTATTGGGTCTTGCTGGGATGAAACTAACTTTCCTCATTGCAGCTCGTATGGTGCTGGTTTAGATTAGTGACTAAAACAGTGGTGATAACACACCAGTGGTTTAGCTGTTGCTGAACTTCTCTTACTCAGCCCCTAGCAATTAGGCTGGGAGGGAACACAGCCAGGACAGCTGACCCAAATTGGCCCGAGGGGTATTCTGTACCTTATAAAGTCATGCTCAACAGTAAAAACGGGGGTAGTCTTTCCAAAGCAGTTGTCACTTGGAGGCTGTGTGAGCATTGGGCTGCTGGTGGATGGTAGGGAGAGATTGCCTTTGCTTCGCTTGTGTATTCTTTCTCCCTCTTTTTCTCCTTCACTTTTTAAATTGCCTTTATCTTGATTCACAAGTTTCTCTTGCTTTTGTGCTTCAAATTCTCTCCTCCATGCAGGGAAGCAGAGTGAGTGGCTGGCGGATGCTTAGTTTTTGGTCTGGGTCAACCCACCACAATATCTGAAACTTGAGAATCTGTCTGAATCCCACTATTTAGAGATAGCCAAAAATCTGCCAACTGGAAATGAAGTGGTAGTGTTGGTTTATCTGTGGTTAAAATAAAAATATTTGATTGAAAATTTGAAAACAAAAGAAAAAAGAGTAATATTGATACACATGTTGTGTAATAAACTGATTATGTCAATGGCCATTTGGGTGTTTTTGAAATTTCTGTGGCATTGTGATATTACTTCTCTGAGAAGATCTTCTGTATGGCTTAATACTCTGTTGAAGGTTCTCAAAAAACACTTGCTTTTATGACACATTACTTCACACCTTTTAAGCCTGATCACCTAATATTGACAAACTTAGGAAGTCCTTAGAAAACTAAATAGACTTTTCACGCGTTTTTAATGAAATTTTTCTGAGTGGTATTTTTGAAGTAATACCTTGAAGGCTTATGGAGCCTTTGGTCATGACATTTTGCTCATTATATGGGGACTATATCAATGAGTATGAACTTATTTTTGGTACTCAAGTAATCAAGCAATAGTAAATTTGTATCTGGTTATGTTCTTCGCTTTCTATTTTAAGTCTCGAGAGAAATAAAAGTATCTACAATAAGGTCACGTTGTCTTTCAGAACGTCTAGTTAAAGTGAAAATTAAAAAAACTATAAAACTGCATTTCACCTACAACCTCATAGAGGCAATATGGACTAGTTTCCTCTCGTTTCAGGTGTTTTGTAGGCATTTCCTTATAGTTATGAAAGTAGTACTTCAAAGACAAATGAAAATAATTAAAAATGGTATCTTTACCACATCCTGGCTAGCCTGGAATTATGGATTGGATATTAATACATCAGTGTTCATTAATCTATATGCATATAATATATGTCAAAGTTAAAAATAGAAGGTGCAGATTGAAAAATATTTAGGCCTTGCAGTCTTTCCTCTGCCAAGGCAGAATTAACTGTGTTGTGTGTGTGTTTGTCTGAACTAATTTTAAAATGTCATGTGTGTTGAAATTTATATAATTCCTGTTGAAAACCTGGTTTCATTGTTGTGAGTTGTCTGTGATGTTCCTTGTTTTTCTTGTTTCCAAATAAGTGCAAGTGTAAAAACTAGTTATCTAAGCTGTGTTGCCCAATGAGGCAATAGGAACTCCAAGCTTAAAATACAAAGCATTCCCACTCTTAAATAACTCCTTGTTGTAACTTACCATGACCTGACTGCTTTATGGGTACACCTCTTCATTGCTCAAATTTTAATGTACATACTGACAAGGAAGCTTCCTGGATAGTGGATGAAAAAGAAGTGATGATGAACTTTTCGTTCATTCTAAATGTGAATACCAATTTTCAAGGGAGCTAATTAAAATCATTATCTGATCCCTAGCTGTGAGAGATCTCTGCCTGAATGCACGTGGTAAGTTCATGCCTTTTGAGATTTCTAATTTGATTGTATACTTTTTCCCTGGTTTTATGGCTACAGCATTTTTTTACGTTCATAGGTCTTTGCCAGAGGAAACGGCAACCTTCCCTTTAAATGTTGCAGTTGGGAAACAATACTTTGCAAGTGGATTTTTTTTCCCCTTTGTGCATGTGAGAAGAATGGTAACTCAACTCATCAAAGCTGCAGGGGAAAATGCCTCTTTCCAACCTAATTGGCTAATAAGCAATTGTTTTGAAGACAGTCCAACCTGAGATAATGTACAGGACCTCAGTAAACTGTGAGCTCCTATTGCCAAAGCTCAGTGAAGATTTTGTCATCTTAAAAATGACATGCTGAGTTTTCTAGGTACAGAGGGGCACATTGTACATCAGCTGGATGTTGGCAAAGAACATTAAACTCTTAATTTGGCATTACAGGTTGTCAGCTGGTCACATCAGTTGACTTTAATAATTGTGCACTGAGCAAATGCACACAGATCTGGAAGACAGAACCTCAAAAACTTACCCTTTCATTGTCAGCTTGTTAGTTTTATGTGTTTGGGTTACTTTCACTTACAGCCTGGGGAAAAAAAAAAAAAGTTTAGTTTCCTTCTGCAGTGAGTTCTATACCATCAGGTTGATCGTTTGTTTGATGTCTTTCACAAATTGAAGGTTTCGCTCATAGTCTAAGCTTGAAGTTGTTCCTTAGTAGCAAGTAAATGAGTTGATCGGTATGGAGTTGGGTTGGTAAGAGAGGTCAGAATGAGAGTTTGAGGATAGGACTTGGCACAATATAAGGAAATCATAAAAATTGATGTGTTTACTCTGTAGTGAATTATTGATTCTTTTTGTTGCATGCGTCAGCATTCACGTGGAGAAAGAAAGTTTATAGCAAAGCAAGATGTCTGTCAGTCTGCTTTTGCTATAGTGGGCAAGTTAATATTAATGATCTGAGATGTAGCTAAAACAAAAGAATGTTGCTAAGTAACACTTCACCTAAGTGAAGTGGAAGTAGCAGGGTAATAGTTATATATAATTTTTCACAAAGACCAGTAAGATAGGGTTGTACTAGAAATGGTTGGCTTCTGTCCGTTAAGTGACAAGATCAAGAGTGACACTTTTGCCAGTGCAAACTGAAGTGTGTATTTGCATGTATTTATTGCTTGCTGCTTTTCATTAGGAAGCACAGAAAGGGACCAGAATTTCCTTCCTTAAATGTGTGTAACTTTAATAGATTAACAGGAAATTCAGTTCAAATTCTCCTGGGAAAAAATATCCCCAACGGGAAAGTAAAAAAATATCCTACTGAGACCAGAGAGACTAGAAAATATGTATGAGCTTGAATAGTGACATGTGAGGACAGGCACATTCTCTTGAAGGGTGACAGTGCAAAGATGTTGGCTGTATGTCACCAAGGTCACTTGGCACTTGAATCAGAGGGAGTCAGAGACACCGTTTGTGTGTGGTGTGATCAAGTAAACGATCTGCTCAGGCAGGTGGTTGAACTGAGGGAGGAGGTAGAAAGGTTGAGAATGATCAAAGAGTGTGAAAACGAGATTGACTGGTGGAGCCACACTCTTGAGCAAAGGCAGCAGGTAGAGACTCTATGAGAAATACATGACTCCCTCCCCTCCTCTCACCAGGTAGAAGGAGGGGATGTGGTGGACAGGGGAGAATGGAGTCAGGTCCTTCCTCAGAAAGGCAAGCGAAAACCTTCTCGGCCCCCCTCCCCTTCCCAGTTGTCATCATACAACAGGTATGAGGCTTTGGAACTAGATGGCCAGCTAAATGAAAATGGAAACGAGGACCCATCTGGTGAGCCAACCACAGCTTGTCCCTCAGCCCCACGACTTGTGACTTCTTCAAGTAAGAAGGAAAGGAGAGTAATTGTAGTGGGTGACTCTGTTCTGAGGTGTACAGAGGGGCCCATATGTTGACCAGACCCATACCATAGAGAGGTCTGCTGTCTCCCTGGGGCTCGGGTTAGAGACATTAAAAGGAGGGTTACTGCTCTGGTGCAGCCCTCTGATTACTACCCTTTATTGGTTATCCAGGCAGGTAATGATGAGGTGGTAGAGAGAAGTCTTAAGTCACTCAAAAAGGACTTCAAGGCACTGGGGTGGCTAGTTGAAGGCTCGGGAGCTCAGGTGGTGTTTTCATCAATCCCTCAAGTGGAACAGAAAACCACTGAGAGAGGGTGGAAAACACATCTGATTAACACGTGGCTCAGAGACTGGTGCCACTGTCGGAATTTTGGGTTCTTTGATCATGGTGAGGTTTATAAGGCACCTGGTCTGCTGGCGACAAATGAGACAGGTGGGATGTAGCTGTCCCAGAGGGGAAAAAAGGATTCTGGGGCAGGAGTTAGCAGGGCTTATTGACAGGGCTTTAAACTAGATATGAGGGGGGAGGGGGAGATAACTGGGCCTGTTAGGAATAAGCTCAAGGGAAGCATGCCAAGGCTTGAAGGATGGTGAACTAGTGAGGGCTCTCCCTCTGCCACTTCATTTGAGAGAAGGGGAAGATGTTTAGGAACCGTGGAAGCACCTGAGAAGGGTCTGGTAGAGAATGGGGCCCACACTCACAAAAAGGTGTTGGATTCATTAGCTCATCTCAAGTGCATCTATACCAATGCACCCAGTATGAGCAACAAACAGGGGGAGCTTGAAGCCAGGATGCAGCACGAGAACTATGACATAGTAGCTATAACAGAAACATGGTGGGATGCCTCACACAACTGGAGTGCTGAAATCGATGGCTACAAGCTCTTCTGGAGGGATAGACAGGGAAGGAGAGGTGGTGGAGTGACCCTGTGTGTTAGAGAATGCTATGAGAGCTCAGAAATCAAGTATAATGATAACAGGGTTGAGAGTTTGGATTAGGTTAAGGACCTGTGATTGTGTGACCAATAAAGTAGATCTTGCTGTGGGAGTCTGCTATAGACCCCCCAACCAAAGCAGTGAGGTGGATGAAGCTTTCTATAAACAGTTGGGAGAAATCTCGCGGTCACTTGCCGTTGTTCTTGTGGGGGACTTTAACCTCCCGGGTATCTGCTGGGATCACAGCACAGCAGAGAGGAACAATCCAGGAGGTTCCTGGAATGTGTGGAGGATAACTTCCTCACACAGCTGGTGCTGACCAGGGAAGGTGCCCTCCAGGACCTGCTTCTTGTGAACAGGGAAGAGCTTGTGGGGGAGGTAAAGGTTGGAGGCCATCTAAGGTGCAGTGATCATGAGATGATTGAGTATTCGATCCTTGGAGAAACAAAGAGAGGGGTTAGTAAAACTGCCACCTTAGAATTCCGGAGGGCAAACTTTGACCTGTTCAAAAGACTGATTAACAAAATCTCTTGGGAGGCTGCCTTGAAGGATATGGGAGTCCAGGAAGGCTGGACATACTTCGAGAGAGAAGTCTTAAAGGCACAGGAGCAGGCTGTTCCCATGTGCCGAAAAACAAGCAGGCGGGGAAGGAGACCGGCCTGGCTAAACAGGGACCTTTGGCTGGATCTCAAGAACAAAAGGAGAATCTATTGCCTTTGGAAGAGGGGGCAGGTCTCTCATGAAGACTATAAAGATGTAGTGAAGTTACGCAGGGAGAACATTAGGAGAGCCAAAGTGCAGCTAGAGCTCAACCTGGCTACAGCTGTTAAAGATAATAAAAAATGTTTCTATAAATTCATTAACAACAAAAGGAGGATTAGGGAAAATCTCCCTCCTTTATTGGATGCAGTGGGAAACATGGTAACAAAGGATGAAGAAAAGGCTGAGGCGCTCAACGCCTACTTTGCCTCAGTCTTTAGCAGTGGGACTGGCTGTTCCCTGGACACCCAGCCTCGTGAGCTGGGAGATGGGGAGGGGAAGCAGAATGAGGGCAGCACAGTTGAAGAGGAGGTGGTCAGAGACCTGCTACACCACTTGGATGCACACAAGTCTGTGGAACCGGATGGGTTACACCCAAGGGTGCTGAAAGAGTTGGCAGATGTGCTCGCTAAGCCGCTGTCCATGATTTACCTGAAGTCATGGCTAACTGGGGAGGTCCCATTGGACTGGAGGGTGGCAAATGTGACACCCATCTACTAGAGAGGCAGAAAGGAGGATCCAGGAAACTAAAGACCTGTCAGTCTGACCTCGGTGCCAGGAAAGGTCATGGAGCAGGTCATCTCGGGTGCCATTACAAGTCATATAATGGACAACCAGGGGATCAGGTGTAGTCAGCATGGGTTTATGAAAGGCAGGTCCTGCCTGAACAGCCTGATCTCCTTCTGTGACAAGATGACCCGACTATTGGACGAGGGAAAAGCTGTGGATATTGTCTACCTGGATTTTCGAAAAGCATTTGACACAGTTCCCCATAGAATTCTCATAGGAAAACTGTCTGCCCATGGCCTGGATGAGAAAACAGTCTGTTGGGTCAAGCAGTGGCTGGATGGATGGGCCCAGAGAGTGGTGGTCAATGGGGTTAAATCCAGCTGGTGGCCGGTCACAAGTGGTGTTCCTCAGGGCTGGGTGTTGGGACCATTTCTGTTCAACATCGTTATTGATGATCTTGATAAGGACGTAGAGTGTATTGTCAGAAAGTTCACAGATGACACCAAGTTAAGCGGGAATGTTGATCTGCATGAGGATAGGGAGGCTCTACAGAGAGACTTGGATAGATTGGATCGATGGGCCAACGTTAACAGGATGAGCTTCAACAAGGCCAAGTGCCAGGTCCTGCACTTGGGCCACAACAACCCCCTGCATGGCTACAGGCTTGGGGAGGTGTGGCTGGAGAGCTGTCTGGAAGAGAAGGATCTGGGGGTTCTAATTGACAAGCAGCTGAACATGAGCCAGCAGTGTGCCCAGGTGGCCAAGAAAGCCAACGGCATCCTGGCTTGTATTAGAAATAGTGTGACCAGCAGAAGTAGGGAGGTGATAGTGCCCCTGTACTCTGCACTGGTGAGGCCACACCTGGAGTATTGTGGCCAGTTTTGGGCACCTCAATACGAGAGAGATATCGAGGTGCTGGAGCGAGTGCAGAGGAGGGCAATGAAGCTGGTGAAGGGCCTGGAGAATAAATCCTATGAGGAGAGATTGAGGGATCTGGGACTGTTCAGTTTGAGGAAGAGAAGGCTGAGGGGAGACCTCATCACTCTCTACAGCTACCTGAAAGGACACTGTAGAGAGGTTGGTGCTGGTCTCTTCTCACAGGTAATTAGTGATAGAACAAGAGGGAATGGCTTTAAACTCCAACAGGGGAGGTTCAGACTGTACATTAGGAAGAAATTTTTCACAGAAAGAGTGGTCAGACAGTGGAATAGGCTGCCCAGGGAGGTGGTGGAGTCACCATCTCTGGATGTGTTTAAGGGTTGTTTAGATGAGATGTTGGGGGATATGGTGTAGGGGAGAACTTTGTAGAGTAGGGCTGATGGTTGGACTCTATGATCCCAGGGGTCTTTTCCGACCTGAATGATTCTATGAAGGTCAGGTTTTTTTATAAATATCTAGCTGTGTGCTACCATATGGGTACCTAAAACAGTATACAGGGAAAGAACAAATTTGATATTTGCAATTACTAGTTCAGAGACTTATAAGTCTTTGTGTTCACATCACTCTGAACTGCAGTCATTTTATGTTCTGCATGTGCTTAACCAGGTAAGATGAAGTGTAGTTTCTCCTAGTTTTTAGACCATTCTGTTGGATTCTGTGTTTACACTTGTCTGCCTTGTACTAGCATATGCTCTGTAAGGATAGAAGATTGATCAAAAATTTATTATTATTATTGTTATAACCTTTTCCTTCACCATTCTGAGTAACAAGAAAGGCTGGCATGTTGAAATGATCTTCTTGCAGATTTTAATCCCAAAGTACTTACAGAATAACTGTTTGGAAGGTTCAGATACATTTCACTTGTAGTATAGTGTGAAACTTTCTCATATGTGTTTTTTGAATTGTCTGTTTTTCTAGATGACTAAGTACTTGTACTCTAGGTGCAGTCGCACTACTACTAATGGAACGATGACCATGGACACACCATGTTTAAGCCATATGAATTTGTTCAGTAGAAATGGATTCACATGCAGTACTAAGGATCAGTGGGTGATGCACATGTGACCTGCAGTGTTTTTGACTAATTCCTGGAATACGAAGGCATCCGTTTTCTTGCCTTTGCTTAGACAAAAGTATAGATCAAATTCAGACCATCTCTCATTAGAATGGAAGAATAGTCCCAAGAATTCAGACCAGGGATTCTTATAACCTGGGATCTACAGAGTTCAGCATCCTGTCTCCAGCAAGTCATAGCAGATTTCCAAAGAGAGGAATAGAGTGAGACTATATCACATATTTCTCGAAAAATTCCAGCCTCCCAAGGGATTTCCTGAACTTGGTGTAATTTCTCTAACTCTCAATGAATGTCTCTTGCAAGTTCTTGCTGTTTCCCCTTTCCCCACGCAACTTCTTAAAATTTTCTTGTACCCCATAATTTCTTGTATCCTTCTGAGAGTTTTATAGGTCTTCCAGCAATTGGAGAAAGAACCACCTTCTTTTGTTTGTTTTCCACTTTGCTCCTACCAATCTCCTATATGGTTGCTATTTTTTTTCTATGTAAAACAATATACCAAACCTAAATCGATATAAAAGTACAGTTTAAGCCCACTGTTTTGATACAAATTATTGCAGAAGATCACAGAAACTCAGCTTTACAACTGAATTTATTTACAGAGAGCTTTACAGAAGGAGAATATAATTTTTACAGCATTGACAAGATAGAAATTGTCAGTTGATACCTTTCCTCGCAAAACTCTGTTGCATACTTGGTCTGTATGGACACTGTACCATAAAAGGCACTGAGATCAATAACCCCGTGGTTGTATTAGTACTGTGATAGGTACTCATATTTAACGTGTTATGTTAGAAAGCTACAAAGATAGTGATAGAAACTGGATTTTGCTGATAGTTTGAATAGCAGCCAAGGTTTAAAATGGAAGGTCAGAGGGAGAACCGATTCAAGTTATATAGGCTGGAATAATGTCTATGTATTGCAGTTCTCATTTAAGGTGTTATTTATCATGTAACAAACACTTCGTAACATTTGTTGAGTTGAAACTTAAAAGTTTTGCTGCACTGTAGTTAAGAATCATTTACATTAAAATAAAGAGATTATCCAAATCTCTACATAAGTCATCTGGTAAGTTTAGGTCAAGGCTGACTGAAAGATCTTGCTGATCTGAAGATGCTGGGTTTTTAGAGACTCCTGTGGTTGTTGCAGAGTAGAGATAACTTTAATGTGTTCCAGACTGAAATAAATGTTTTTGGTTTAGTCCAGGAGATAAAAATATAGTCAGAAGTCAGTGAAAAAATAGTAAAGAAATATCATGGTCTTCCAGAACTAAAAGAAGTTGTGGGTTTTGTGGGTTTTGGTTCTTTGTTGTGCTGAATAGTGATGCTCCATGAAATTATTCAGTATCTTTCTATGATTCTAAAAATTCTGAACTTTAAACAAAAGGAAACCAATGCACACAGAGATACATTTTGAAAACTAGCTGAAGGGATTAAAGAATGTCTGAATCTTGGACCTCTGTAGTTTGTGTCAGTAACAAAAATATACTGCACTACTAAATTGCACTGGGAGCACTAAATAATAGCAGTATGTAATAGTCAAAGGTGTGGTAGGTGGTCTACAGCTGTAGCATTAGCATCAACAGTGGAATGGACTATCAGATTTACCATTAGGTGCAGATTAATTAAAGAGTTTTCTTCTGAACATTGGTTAAAACTACTTTGTTGACAAGATGTCCTTATATTGTGACCACAGGTAGGTCTCTGCTTTCTTTCAAGAACATCAAATAGTTTTCCAGTGCAAAAAAATTCTCAGCTGTCAGAACATATACATCCATTTTATCCCGATCATTTGCGGTAGAGAAGGCAGCAGGATGATATTGTAAAGTTGCTCAGATTTATACTTCTTTCTGAATCTGCTTGTTCTTTATAACATAACTGTGGGCATTCCCATAAGTTTGCAGATGTAAATAACCAGTGTCAGTATGTGTTGCATGCAGAGCAGAATTATACCTTCAGCCAAGAAATACCTCTTGAGGAGAAGCTACCTGGTAATGCTCATTTTAGCTCAAATTATAGAAAGGAACAGTTAATTTTTTCTATGGACAGAAATTTTTTTTTTTTTCCCAGAAAGCAATGTCAGCAAACTGATTTTATCTTCATCTTACTGTGTTTCTGGTAGCGTCCTTCATAAGTTGGCTATTGACCTTTCTTGATAAGAAAGCCTTTTCCCATCATCTGTTAATACTTGCTACCTTCTTTCCCTCTCTGTTTCTGTGTTTTCCCCCAGATGTTCATACTGCTGGGAGGTTTCTGAGAACTAGGTTCTTGGTGGAGAAAGACTAGTTCATTACAAATATATCAGTAGCTTAAGTATCTTTTTATGAAATTAAAAAAGCAAGACACAAAATGCAAAATGAAGCTCTTTCTCCCCCCCTATTTTGTTCGCATTTTGCATCACTATGGAGGACACATAAAGGTTTTCCACAGAGACTATTAGTATTCTGGGAAGCTCTTACTTGTGATCCATAGACCATCAAAGTGCTGATAGATGCAGTATTATACAGAAATGCAAAGATTATATTTGTGTTTCTGTATGTATCTTGCAAAAACCCCAAAACATTCAGATCTCTTCTTGCTAATCTGTTCCAGCATGCTCAAGCCATCTGCTTGGTTTTCCTGCTGCATTTGGTCTCATTAGTCATGTTCACATGTATTTCAGGCTGCTTAATTTCATTACGCAAAGTATTATGCACTGTTCATCCAATAAGTGAGAGAGGTTCATTCTGTTTCCCAAGGGACATGTAAAAAGAAGTTCTAAATCTCTAAGAAAACCTGAAAATTCTTGTTGAAACATGGATCACGTTTCACTGTTACTTTTATGAACGTACTAAAACTTACTTTATTGATTGAGTTATTGGTCTTTTCCTGACTCCCAAAGGCTAACTGCTATCTCCTTAGAAATATTTGCTTCTAACTAGGATTTTTAAACACAGTTAAGTTCTCAACACAAAACTGTCATATTTGAAAGTTTTCTTTTTGGTGGAGTTAGCTTTTCTGCCTAGTAGTGAGCTTGCCAGTTCTGAACTAAATGTGCTTGTGGCCATCCGTCTAAATATCTACCAAAATTAGCAAAATTATAAGCCTTTTTAAAAGCATCAGAATTCACAGAGGAAAGAGGGATCTGTTAATGCCGTAGATGTAAAATCTGCCTTTGTAGTCACTCATGGATGTGCTCAAGCTTCTCAAAACTCCTAAGGCTGACTATGATAAAGTCATGGAATTCCCATGGAGTGACTTAATATACTTGTGTTGCAAGACGAAAACAATAGAAAGAGTTTTCTGTGATGTCTCTTGATAACTCTTCTGTGTGATGGGAAGAACCAGCCCCAGCAATGAGAGCTGGGACACTGCTGGGACCCCAGTGGACAGAAGAGTACCAGTATGGGAGAAAAATGGTCAGCGCTGGGCTGAGGAGGGAGTGACTGAGGCTTGATGGGCGAAGGGAATGGATTAACAGTCAACCTGAAGAATGGGAAGGGACATAAAAATTTGACATGGAGTGGGAAATTGAGACTGAACAGACAAAAAGAATGAGAATTGGCAGGGAGCTCTCGGGAAGACAGATTTGCTTGGATATCCGGACAGCAGATGTAGAGCTGCCAACATATCTGCCATTAGCATCAGCCAGTAATCCTAGGTGAAGAGAACTGGGAATGGTTGAGAAATGAGCCAGGAAGGCAAGAAAATGGAATTCAGTGGGAACTGTGCTTGGGTATATAGGAACATACAGTATATACGATGTACTCCAAATTAAAAAAAAAGAAAAAGAGGTGAGAAAAATAAGGATCCACTATTGGGTGTAAAAAAATAGTGGATTTTTTTTTTTATCTTGAAAAAATTTCACTGTGAAAATCGTAATTTTATTTTAAAAATGTACTCTACATGGTATACAAATTATAGAGCATTCACAGAATGGGAGGGGTAGATCCTCTAAATTCCTTAAAAAAAACCCCCAGCATAGGTACTGGATAAACATGGCTCCCCACAAAAAATATGTGACTCAGAGACTGTCAGAAAGAGGTTGAATGAGACTTTGAGTGCTTGACATTGCAGCAATGTTATTTTATTAATGTTGTGGCTTGCATCTAATGACTTTAATTTTACTTTGTTGTTTTGATAAATAAATATATTATATCCAGACAGCCACAAGGTACAAAATAATTGTTGACTGTGAAAGCCAGAACATTTTTAACCAGCTTTTCCTGATATTTATTTCATTAAAACCTTAGATCCTGGAGTCATTTAAAGGATTTAGCCTTTCTTTTCTTTTCTGATGGAAAAGGCACACTGTGTGATGATGTAAATTCTTGTTGCCCCATGACTTTGGTGACTGTAAATTCAGTGCAGTGCACCTTGCTGATACGGGCTTTATTCCCTAAAAAATTAGAAGGCAAATTATACGTATCCACATTTATAGAAAATGCATCGTTTTTACTGTTGTGGTTAACAATATTGATTTCTTAGTACTTAAGTAGTGAAAAATTAGATCTTCCAAACTGTTTTAAATACTTCTAATGAACTTCTGAATTATGCAATGCTTTTGTTCAAATAAAATCTTTATTTCTAAGAATTTTTGCTGTTTTAAATATTGCCAAGACCAGCAAAATGAAATAATGATGGTATTTCTTATTAGGGAAAATAAGTAGAAGTGCTGCATGTAAGATATGGAGACTGAGAACATTTTTATGGTGTATGATTAAGGCATTGGGCAAGGATTCAAGACATTTAAGGCTGAGAAGGTTCCTTAAACCAGACTCCTTGTGTGACATTCAGCATATTGTTTAATTTTGTGTACCTCAGCTTCCATCTGTAGAACAAATATGTTGACACAGCTTTACTCCTATCCTTTGCCTGTCTCAGGGATTTGATTTATAAAAGTCTTAAAGATCTCTAACAGTCTTGTTCAAACAACTTCCAGCACAGTAAGCATTCAGTCTTCACTGGAGCTTCTAGTGATAGCTTTGGGGAAAAAGTGATGTGAATTCTCTTATTACCAGAACAGGAGACTCTATAAAAGGAAAATAGAAGAGCTGAGAAGGGGGTTAAAAAAAATATCTATCGTATAATCTGAATAGTGTTATGAATTCTTTGTCTGAAGATTGAATTGACTTATATCACTTTTGCCTGTTAATGCAAACTGTTTTGAAATTGTCTGGTTGTATATACAAGTTAAAGAATCTGCAAGTATAAATCCATGTCTTTTCGGTTTCAGAGGAATTCACTGAGCATGTTAAGGAACCTTGTGGGATACAGCGGTAGGAAATTACAATGTGTGCGAGATCACTATAGTTCACTGTACTTGACTCACTGATGAAATCTACAGAAATATGTAATATTGGAGCACACTAAGAAAACAGTCCAAATGAGTCCATGATGAAGAAAACTTGTACATGTTTTTTTTTTCCAGTGTATCTTAACAGTCTGATTAACTGTCATGGTAATCTACTTCTGGCAATCAGCATGTGAAGGGCACTGAACAAACCATGTATAATTAAAGGAGTTTTTAAGCAGCAATTGTTTGTGGGCAAAGATAGAAAATAGAGCTGCATAGGTACTGACAAGTGTTTACATGGAATGTCTTTCTCTTAAAGGGAGAAAAGAAAAGGGATTTTTTTCTGAGCTGTGAAGAAACTAGAAACTGACTGATAGAGCCTTCATTCAAGATTTCCCTGTGAAAACTGCGTTGATGCCAATCATATAAGGTATTTTAAAAAACATGGGTTCTGTTATCTTCCATACCCTGTTAAATGCTTTAATGCATGGTGCTTTCCAATAAATAAAATGGAGGTAGTAAATAATTTAAAGAAATAGCTTGTTCTGATGTAAAGTCTGTTAGATTAATGAACCTATAATTTTGTGGTAATACTGACACTAAAGACAAAAAAAAACAGTTTATATGCATTTGTTGGCTGTTCAGATAGTAGTTGTATTCTTTGCCTTCTCTCACCATCAACTTGTGTTTTATCATATTCCAAGCTGTCATGGTTCATTATCCATGGATGAACTTGAGCAGCCTTGTATCATAAAAAAATATACAGTGGCATCTGCCATTGTGCACCACTATACATATCACTTCTGAGTAAAGTTTGTCTTTTATTTTTACATTCAGTAGTATGTGCTCTTATGTTTTTGCCTCTGAATACCTTAAGCAATGGAAGTTGCATATACAACGTTACTGTAATTTCTCAGGTTATAGATATGTCTTCTGTGCCTTTTTAGCTAATGAGTTCCATTTGAGTTAATGCTTGTAAACCTCAGTCTCCACCAGGCAGTCACATCTCTTCTGTAGTTATTTCATAAGCTCCTGTACCAGTGATGTAGACAGCACAGTGAAATTAGGAGATGGTTTTATGATATCAGTCTTGTGTTCTAGATCCTATATTTTGACCTTTCTGATTTTAGGAGCTAGAAATTAAATTTATGTCACAATTGTATTAATATAGAGCAATAATGTCCAGATATTTTTTATTTATTGTGTTTTTTAGGGATTTCCTAAGGTTATTTCACTGCTATTCTGTTTTGGTGATACAACTTTTGAAAATTAATTTGAAATCATAGAATCATTTAGGTTGGAAAAGACCTTTAAGATCATTATGTCCAACCATTAACCTGACACTGCCAAGTCCACCATTAAGCCCTGTCCCTAAGTGCCACATCTACAAGTCTTTTAAAAACCTCCAGGGGTGGTGACTCAACCACTTCCCTGGGCAGCCTGTTCCAGTGCTGGACAAACCTATCGGTGAAGAAATTTTTGCTAATATCCAATCTAAACCTCCCCTGGTGCAACTTAAGGCCATTTTCTCTCGTCCTATTGCTTGGGAGCAGAGTCTAATGCCCACCTCACTACAACCTCCTTTCAGGCAGTTGTAGAGAGCAATAAGGTCTCCCGTCAGCCTCCTATTCTTCAGGCTGAACAACCTCAGCTCCCTCAGCTGCCTCTCATAAGACTTGCTCTCTAGACCCTTCACCAGCTTTGTTGCCCTTCTCTGAAAGTGCTCCAGCACCTCAATGTCATTCTTGTAGTGAGGGGCCCAAAACTGAACACAGTGTTTGAGATGCAGCCTCACCAGTGCTGAGTACAGGGGGACGGTCACTTCCCTAGTCCTACTGGACACGCTATTTCTGATACTAGCCGGAATGCTGTTGGCCACCTGGGCACAGTGCTGGCTCATATTCAGCTGGCTGCCAGCGAACCCCCCCAGGTCCTTTTTCCGCAGGGCAGCTTTACAGCCACTCTTCCCCAAGCCTGTTGTGTTGCAGGGGATTGTTGTGACCTAAGTGCAGGACCTGGCACTCAGCCTTGTTGAACCTCATACAATTAGCCATAGCCCATTGCTCCCTCTGTAGAGCCTTCTTACCCTCAAGCAGATCAATGCTCCCTCCCAACTTGGTGTCATCTGCCAAATTTCTGAGGGTGCACTCAATCCCCTTGTCCAGATCATTGATAAAGATATTAAACAGAACTGGCCCTAGTACTGAGCCCTGGGGAACACCACTTGTGACCAGCTGCCAGTTGCATTTACCTCCACTCACCACCACTCTCTGAGCTCAACCATCCAGCCAGATTTTCACCCAGCTGTTGTTTAACCCCAGCCAGCAATTAAGCACCATACAGCTGCTTGCTTGCTCCCCCCTGATGGGATGGGGAAGAGAAGCATAAAAGTGAGAGAATCCATAGGTTGAGATAAATAGACCTCAACCTGGCTACAGCTGTTAAAGGTAATAAAAAATGTTTCTATAAATTCATTAACAACAAAACGAGGATTAGGGAAAATCTCCCTCCTTTATTGGATGCAGAGGGAAACATGGTAACAAAGGATGAGGAAAAGGCTGAGGCACTCAACGCCTACTTTGCCTCAGTCTTTAGCAGTGGGACTGGCTGTTCCCTGGACACCCAGCCTCGTGAGCTGGGAGATGGGGAGGGGAAGCAGAATGAGGGCAGCACAGTTGAAGAGGAGGTGGTCAGAGACCTGCTACACCACTTGGATGCACACAAGTCTGTGGAACCGGATGGGTTACACCCAAGGGTGCTGAAAGAGTTGGCAGATGTGCTCGCTAAGCCGCTGTCCATGATTTACCTGAAGTCATGGCTAACTGGGGAGGTCCCATTGGACTGGAGGGTGGCAAATGTGACACCCATCTACTAGAGAGGCAGAAAGGAGGATCCAGGAAACTAAAGACCTGTCAGTCTGACCTCGGTGCCAGGAAAGGTCATGGAGCAGGTCATCTCGGGTGCCATTACAAGTCATATAATGGACAACCAGGGGATCAGGTGTAGTCAGCATGGGTTTATGAAAGGCAGGTCCTGCCTGAACAGCCTGATCTCTTTCTGTGACAAGATGACCCGACTATTGGACGAGGGAAAAGCTGTGGATATTGTCTACCTGGATTTTCGAAAAGCATTTGACACAGTTCCCCATAGAATTCTCATAGGAAAACTGGCTGCTCATGGCCTGGATGAGAAAACAGTCTGTTGGGTCAAGCAGTGGCTGGATGGATGGGCCCAGAGAGTGGTGGTCAATGGGGTTAAATCCAGCTGGTGGCCGGTCACAAGTGGTGTTCCTCAGGGCTGGGTGTTGGGACCATTTCTGTTCAACATCTTTATTGATGATCTTGATAAGGACGTAGAGTGTATTGTCAGAAAGTTTGCAGATGACACCAAGTTAAGCGGGAGTGTTGATCTGCATGAGGATAGGGAGGCTCTACAGAGAGACTTGGATAGATTGGATCGGTGGGCCAACGTTAACAGGATGAGCTTCAACAAGGCCAAGTGCCAGTTAGAATAGGCTGCCCAGGGAGGTGGTGGAGTCACCATCCCTGGATGTGTTTAAGGGTCGTTTAGATGAGATGTTGGGGGATATGGTGTAGGGGAGAACTTTGTAGAGTAGGGCTGATGGTTGGACTCTATGATCCCAGGGGTCTTTTCCAACCTGAATGATTCTATGATTCTGTAAATACAGTTTAACCGGTAAACCAAAAACCCCATGCACAAGCAAAGCAAAACAAGGAATTCATTCACCACTTCCCATCAGCAGACTGGTGTTCAGCCATCTCCAGGAAAGCAGGGCTCCATCCTGCATAACTGTTACTTGGGAAGACAAATGCCATCACTCCGAACATCTCCCCCCTTCCTCCTCGTTCCCTCAGCTTTATATGCTGGGATATGGTCTGGGATATCCATTTGGTCAGTTGGGGTCAGCTGTCCCAGCTGTGTCCTCTCCCAACTTCCTGTGCACCCCCAGCATGCTCGCTGGTGGGGTGAGGTGAGAAGCAGAAAAGGCCTTGACTCTGTGTGAGCACTGCTCAACAATAATGAAAACATCCCTGTATTGCCAACACTGTTTCCAGTACAAATCCGAAACACAGCCCCATACAAGCTACTGTGAAGATAATTAACTGTATCCCAGCCAAAACCAGCACAACAGCAAAGTGTACACCCGACCAAGCCACGAGCAGCCAGTTTCTCCATGAGAATGCTGTGGGAAATGGTGTCAAAGACTTTACTAAAGTATAGGTAGATAACATCCACAGCCTTTCCCTCATCCACTAAGCGGGTCGCCCTGTCATAGAAGGAGATCAGGTTTGTCAAGCAGGACCTGCCTTTCATAAACCTGTGCTGACTGGGCCTGATCATCTGGTTGTCCAGTACACGCCATGTGATGGCACTCAAGATGGTCTGCTTCATATTTATTTATTATACTCCTACTGTTACTCCTTCATCTGAAAATATTTGTTTCAGTAGTCAACAGTGAAAATTTATTACTACCCATTTTAGCTTTGTTTCAGTACTTCTTGACTTGGTAACTATTTGAAATTAATCAAAGAAGCTGGTTTTAGAAAATTGCATGGATACTTTTCTGAATATGTTTAAGTAACATTGCTTGCTGTAGCCTAGATAGTCTACCTTCACCCAGTCACTTTGATGTTTTCTCCAGGGATGATCAGAGTAAGGGAAACAATCTTGTTTTGTTAAGATTCCTTCTAATTGCCAGGCTTGATGCAATTGCAGTTAAACATTACACTAAAACCACTCCTTGTAATAGAGGAAAATAGTTTCTGTATAGTCTGAAGATATTTACAGGACTTATGTTTGCATGTCACAGTTCCTGTGCCAATTGTTTATACTTTCAAGGGCTTCAAGGCTTCATTTGAGTTAGAGTTTTTTATGCTTTTCTGTTTGTGCAGATGTTTCACAGAGAGCTTGTGGAAGTAGAGATCATTTACAGGTCAAATGAAAAGCAGCTATAAGATAATGAAATGTTAGGGCACTTCTCAATGAAAGTTCACTAAACAGGTGAAAACCCACATGAAAATGCAAAGCAGTATGTCCTCAAGGTAGATTGTCCCCAAAGAAAATAACTCACTTGGAAAGAATAATACTATTCATTTGTGTTGTAGAGCAGATTGTTGTAAGACTAACTTTTAATGTGTGAATGTGTGACTTTAGCAGTGGCTGTCATTCTGCCCAAAGGCTACCTTTTATTTTCAGTAATAAAACACAGTACAACTCTGTGGTGAATGTGGAAGAAGGGGGGAACAAGCAAGAGAAGATTGAAAAAATATTTTATTTTCTAGTTCCCTTGCATCTGTTCCTGTTCCACCAAAACTTGCAAATTAATTTTGATTGTAGTAGTAGTAGTGTGTTCATCACAGTAATAAAATTAATTTCCATCTCTGTTCACTATCACGTGTGTCTCAGTTACAGACAGTTTATTTTGACAATATGAAATACTGTCTATGAATGTATCTGGGAGTAAGTCACCGATGTTATAACTCAAACTAATTTAAATGAAAGCAAATGTTTTGGGATCTGAAAGTTGAATTTCCATTTGAACAATAGCTTCAAGGACTTGCATGCCTATTTGACTGTCTCGTGCCGTGAGGTCAATTGCTACTAAAGAGATTATCCACATATACTCATGAGCTACAATAAGGTTCACAGGAATGTGAAATAGAATAAAGTTGTCTGTAAGGTAAATATGAAGTGGAAAAGTAAATTAAAGCAAAAATGGAATAAGAATGAATCCAGGAGAATTTAAAAAAATCTATACCAGGAACTTAATGATGCAACAAAACCTGAAAATCTAATGCACAAATCTGAACTAGAAATGCTTCTTAATCTGTCACTCAATCACAGAATTTGTTTGGTCGGGTCTCTCAGTGTTGTTGATGTCTATATAATATGTTACAAATTGTGTTAAAAGGGATACTGTAATAAAGAGTCAGTAAGAAATATCTTCTGAGACTTTCTATTAGGAAGTGCTTACGGAAAGACAAAATAATTGCAGATGGTTAAGTGTTACAGGGAGTCTTCCTATTTAAAAAATCCATTAAATTGGTAAAAATATTCCTTTAAGTATTTTAGATGCAATTTATCTTTAATACTACTTGCCATTTAGAAATATTTATGGTGTGTTGATTTTGGTGTTATTTTTTGCTTGTATTTGATAGTAGCAAGGATGAAAGCATTTCTCCTATTACAGGAACTATTACTTCCACTGTAGTTTCTTTGGACATTCTAGAAATGCAGAGTGGTGCTCAGGTCAGCACTGAGGGAATCTCCACAGAGCAGAGAGGAAGGCTGTAAATAGTACAGGTCCAGAATCAGGAAGCCCCAGACCAACCAGTCCTAATGGTCTGACCCCATTTAATTCAAGAAACTGTGCTAGTTGATAGCAAAACTCTCACAAGTCCTTTCCCCTTTTCTTGTCTTAGCAGTATTTTGTTTCTAGCCCACTTACGAAAACAAGAAGAAATCCTGGAATCCCCATTTCATTCTCATGCTTGTAAAACTCCATTAACCATGATGGAGCATGTAGGACTACAAATAAAATTCCATTTCAGTCAGTGAGTTTGGCTGATGGAGAAAACTTGTGATTGATTTTAGGGCTTATACTCGGCATACCTCAGTAAAAGAAAATACTTTATAAACCGATGTTAAATATCTCCCCACAAGGTAGAGGATCTTACCCTATGTGTTCTCTAAACTGGTTGAGAAAAGTTATGCTTTCCCAATTTATTCCAGGGTTTTTTTTGTCTTTTAAATAATTTTAGTATGTTCCTATATTTTCTGGTCAGCAAAGTCCTATCGACTGGAAAGATGTTCACATATTATCATGGGACTGTTCAACAGTCAAGGACTAAGGCATTGTTACAATGAACACCAAAATTACAGGTGAACAGTGTTGCCACAGTTTGCAGAGTTGTCTCAGAGCAAAGGTTGATAGACTGTAAACCTGTCTCTGAAAGTATAATTATTTGCATGACTTCTTTTTCTTTTTCCTGTATTTTTGACCTCGTTTTTCTGAACTAACACTTCACTTCATTCCTCTTTTGGGAACCAACATTCCACTGATAAATTAAAATCCCTAGGCTGTAGATGGATACATCTTGCCTCCTTTAATCATTTCCATTTTAAAGGTAAACCATCAAGCAACAGTGAAAATTGAATTTTGCATAGATCTGTGTTGCATGCATCCATTAAAAATGGGGAGAACAATAAATACAAAAATTACTTTAATTTGTTGAAATTTATTAAACTGTGTATAACCTCCTTAGCTGAAAGTAGCTGTCTTATACTGGCAACATAAGCTGCAATGATATTTCTGGGTTTTGGCGATGAAGGATGAATCAGACGTACCAAAGGCTTTTTGGGGGAAAATAAAATTTCACAAAGTAATACAGTGAAATGCAGGTCTTACTCTCCCTATAAGAAAGAGAATAAAATTGCTGGTGTAAAAAAAGGCTTCTTTCTTCCCACAGTGCTGCATTTATTGTGTTGCAGTCTAAACCAGCAGCAATTATACATAAGCTGTTAAAATGAGAACAATCAAACAGTCAGCTCACTGAGCCATAGGTGGTACTTGGAATCCTTGCTGTTTCTCCCCGTCAATCTCAGCATCAGTGACGGTCAGAAAATAGATGCTCATTCTCCTGCATATGTTTATGTGGTGGGGGGGACATGACTTTTCTTTCCTTTTTGGCAGGCAAAAAAGAAACTAAAACCACTTGGGGAAAAAACTAGATTTACAGGGAAAGTATGCACCTACAAGTGCACACCATACCTGGGGAAGAGTATTGTGGTTTTTTAACTGGCTGGGTAAAAGGCCCACCAGATAACTACAGGATGAAGCCAAGAAGCTGGCAAAATTCAAACCGTTTTGAATTTAATGGCAGTGAGAATTGTAACAGTAAATTCTTACAGGATTTTACAGGGAAGAAATGAAAACACATGTAGGGCAGAATAAATGGATAAGTGGGTAGGATATTCTTCCATGGAATGATTTACATTCTGGATAACTAATGCAGGAGGTCATGCACATTTTTTTTAAATAATTGTTGTTGTCATTTGTCAGAAAGGATACAAGATTAGGGAGACCATAAATTTAGTTTGGTTCAGAAAGTCCTCTGATCCTATCACAGGTTTGGTCAAGTGATATAGAAAAAATTTTGTGACAAATTGTCCCCCAAAAGGTGACAGAATATTTCTGACCATCTTTACATCTGAATAAATTAGGATGAGCATTTTAATAAACTCCAGTGTAAAATTAGGGAAAGATCTGTGGCTGTGTCCAAGTCTAATAAGGATAGTAATTTTCTGAGGTACATTGGAATCATCAGCCTTGAAAGAGTCCAAGGGTGTAGTTTCATGATAGCATAAAACCACATTTTTGCTGGAAGTGATGCTCTTTTTTGTTCCAGCCCTAAAAGTTAACAGAGTAGTTTTCAGCCAGAAAAGTCTTAGTGCTGCCACACTAGGAATAGTGCAGTGATGTGCATGTGGGAAGTAGAGCAGGATCTCTTCTCTTTTGGCAGCAGCAAAGCCTTAAATCAGTTTAAGCAGCTTCTGAAACCACTCCAGAACTTTGAGCCTTCACAGAATGTGGCTGGGGGCAGTGGGTGCTGATACCACCTTTTACGTTCTGTGTAGCAAGTACTGCTCACCTCACTATTAGGAAGCGTGCTTAGCATTGTAATTAAGAATGAACTTCAGTCACTTTTGTACAATTGGACTACCCAAGTTACTAAAAATCAGCTCCCACATTTGATCCCCAAGCATGGTGGGTTGACTTTGGCTGGCTGCCAGGCCCCCACTCAGCTGCTCTTTCACTCCTCCTTCTCAACAGGACAGGGGGAGTATGTAAGATGGAAAAGTTCATGGGTCAAGATGAGTCAGGGAGATGGCTTACCAATTACTGTTATGGGCAAAACAGACTCAACTTGAGGAAGGTTAATTTAATTTATTGCCAATTAAAATAGATTTGCATGGTGAAGAACAACGACAAAACTAAAACACTCTCTTCCATTGTTCCCAGGCTCAATTTGACTCCTTCATTCCCAACTCTCCTGCCTCCCACACTGAGCAGTGCAGGGGGGTGGAGAGTGAGGGTTGAGGTCAGTTCATAACAGTTGGTCTCTCCTTCCTTCTCACATTTGTCCCCTTCTCCACCATGGTGTCCTCCATGGGCTGCAGTGACTGCTCCAGAACTGCTGCAGCACAGGATCTCCATGGGCTGCAGCTCCTTCGGGGCATATCCACCTGCAGTGGCATGGGGTTCTTAACAGGCTGCAGCGGACAACTGTGTCACCATGGTCTCCTCCATGGGCTGCAGAGAAATCTCTGCTCCAGCCCCCAGAGCACGTTCTCCCCCTCCTCCTTCCCTCACCTTGGTGCTTACAGGGCTGTTTCTCACACTTTCTTCCCTCACTCCTCACTGCCAGGCACTTTCCCAGAGGTGCCACCATCTTGTCTGAGGGGCTCAGCTGTGCCTTGCAGGGGGTCGGTTGGAGCCAGCACAGGGCAGCCCCAGCCTCCTCTCACAGAGGCCCCCGCTGCCAGTGCTGGGGCACCTGTGCTCCATACACCAAGTTGCTTCTCAAGTTTAAGGAGCTGGTGAAAGCAAACGGCATTTTCTCAAGCTGATTGAAAACTTGAGGGATTTTTTCCTAACCGGATCACACAGGCACCTGTTTTCCAGCAGTAGACCAATACTGATTGCATGGGACCTCTTCTTTCTAAATGCCTTTGTAAGTATAAACAGAATAAATCCCATCATGTATTTAAAGGAATTTTTTTTTTTCAGCACACCTGTGCTTATGGTAGATACAAAGTTATTTTCTATGTTATGTTTTTGATACTGATATTAAGTATGGCTGAAAATTTGTGCTACAAATGCAAAGAAGTAGTTTGGGTTTTTTTTGTCACGCTACAATTTGGAGCCCATCTGTCATGCAATGCAACAAGTTCATTGCGCAGATCATGGTGTGACAGAATTTTGCCTGTAAGCTTTCATATGTGGCACTGAAAAGAAAAAAATTAAAATTATTTTCCTTCCTCTAAACTATTCACAAATATTTGCCTTCTGTATCACTTTGAATCCAAAATTTGTATGTCTCAGATGCGTGCAACCTGGAAGAGAGAGAAATGGGTGCCAGAGAGCAGGCAAGCCCCAGACTCTGGCAGGCTCTCGGCTGGCAAGCTGGAGGTGGACAGCCAGGTCTCCAGTTTGAATCAGGCAGATCTGGTGCCCACCTCTTTTTGGGGCTGCCTGTTTTCTGGACCATTGGTTAGGACACTGTCCTGAGATAAATTCATGCTCTGTTGTTCTCACGCTATTTCTTTGGTAAACTGGTTGAATACCAATTCCTCCTTTATTATTTGTAACTTCTGTCTCTCAGTGTCAGAAAGGTGGTGGCCCAATCAGAGTGATACATTGTCCTTTACAGCATGACAAACTGGTTGGAACTGTTGGCACAAACAACTGGTTTATTTTGTTCTCATTAAAAAAAGATACGATATGAAACCTTGTATATTTTAAAAAGACAAATTCTTATCTGTGTGACAGATCTCATCACTATGAGAGGTCCAAAATTTACAGTTCTCTCTAAAATTTAATTATCTGGCACTTTCCAACAGCAGCTTGTGTACTGCTGACATGTAGAATTTCATTTTGTTCAAACATCTTTTGTGTGTATGTCTCCTTGATATTGATAACAGTAGCTCGTGATAATGCTTATCTCCTTTTGATTCTGAAAATGTAATAAAGAAGGAAAATACAAAGTAATAGCTACAAGCATTAGTTAGGCAGACATCCATCAAGTCTTTGCATCAAACTTAGCTTTTCAGATATCTCAAGAAACAGAGATGATAAAAGCAGCTTTAGCATGGCAAACATGCTCACAAAACCAAATAAATCATTGTGCAAACAAGGAATGAACCAAGACAGATCTTTCTTGTTCACTCGTGAGTTTCTTTGTTCCCTTTTCCAGAGAGTTTTCTGAATAATTTGTTAATTACTAATTGCCATGGTTATCTCTCTTCATAGCTGCCATAAGTGGACTATTCAGGGTCTGGGGGATGTGATGGGGATAGGAAGTCAATGCAAAGAAGGAAATAATAATCTGTTGTCTACAGATAAGGATAGTCAGCTGGGAAAAAGTATAGAATTGCAAACAAGTAGAACTTGATCTCATCTGTAAAAGAAATCTGTCATTAAAGAACTAGGGATATAAATACAAGCAACTGTAGGCATAACTCTTGCTTTGTAGTTTCCAATTTAAATGACTGAAAATACTGGATATTTGTATGTAGAACATTTTATATAAATGACTTAGGTCTGTACTTGTGGATAATTAAATTGGACAATAAATACATCCTGGTGTACTTACATATACATATTGGGAGTATTTGGGGTAAGACCTAAATATATCATAGAAAAATAGGAAATTTTGATAGTTTTTATGTTCCAGTGTATGCAGAGTGTTATTTGTACAACGTTTGTTTGCAAGACACATTTTGTTTTTAACTTATATTTCTTGATTGTACAGTGCTATATGTGCACAATGATCCTGTTGTGGGGCTTTGACTTTCTAACTCTCGGTCTGAGCAGCCAGATTCGGTGTTGACTGAAGATGACATAGAGAAACCTGTATGTTTTATTGGCAGGGCATCTGACTTGATCAGAAGAACAGTGGCGATCTGCTTTATATTGTGGGAAAACTAAAAGTATTTTTGGCTTACTGATGATAGACTGTCAATAGTCTTTGATAGAAGCAGTAAGCAAGTTTAAGTTATGCTGTGTACCACAGAAGAGTCTGCATGGTGTGGCCTGATTCTCAGGAGAAGCAGAGATAGAAACTGGGATTTCCTGAGCATATCATATTTAAAAATTTGTATGAAAGAAAAAGCAAGGTGGGTACAGCTGTGTGAAAACCATATCCCTGATGATCGGAGCACGGGTGAGGAAGATGCAGAGGAAACTCATATCGAGTAGCTAAGATTTCACTTCCCATACCAGGTCCTGCTTGTGTGGTGGCTTCCACATCAGTTGTTATGATACTGTCAACAGGAAACCTCCCGACCAAAGCACATGAAGCTGTGCAGCTAGAACTAAAATAAAAAGTTCTGAAACAAACACTCCTCACATACACTGGACAATGTCCAAGAGAGGACATGTCACACTGCCCAGTGCCTTTTTTATGTATATGTGTGTGTAAGAGAGGACAGACAGGAGGATCAATTATGGTATCGGCACAGCCAGCAGGTGGGACAATCAAGGACATCTGGTATATTGGCTTTTGTAAGTAAGGTTTAAAGTGTACTGGAATAGTACTAAAAGAAGTTAGAGGGGGAGCAAGTGAAGACAAGAGAGAGAGCTTCCATCTTGTCACACCGTTCCATCTCCATGTTAGGAACAGATGGTGGCAGTGAAATGGGATTCCTTTCCATTCTGTAACCCTGAATGCCTTTTTTTTTTTTTTTTTTTTTTTAAAATGTGGTTTGTTGGAGAAATTACCTACATAGAGGTAGAGAATGCAGCTCTACTTTTCAGGGACAGGAGGAGAGATGCATAACAGCACATGGACATCTTTAGAATATGTGATTAGTTTGGCAGAGAAGATGCACACTAGCTTTAGTTTATTTTGTGAAAGACAGGTGTTACTACTTTTATTTGACAGCAGAAGTCTAACCTGCATCAGTTGGAATTTGCTTGTACTGCAGCAAATAACGACAGTTAAATAAGACTGGCAAATTGTTTCATCACAAACTAGTTACATGTGAAGGGTGTTGGCTGCAAATTTTCATTCTGCTGCTGAAAAACTGTATGTAATTCATATACGAGGGTAGGCCTGACATATTTGTAAGCTCAAACTCATTTTGTAATAAATGGTTGTTTGTAACACAGTAATGTACAGGTTTAAAAATAAATCTTTCCAATCTCTCTCTCTACTGCTGTGTGTTACTCTGCTTCTTTTTCCCCTAGCAACCACGTGGTTATTTCTAGATTAATACATTCCTTGTATGTGCTGTTGAAAGAGAGAGAGATTCAAATCATGCTAAAGTGAACATTGTTTTAAAATGTGCATTTTATTGTCATTCATAAACAGCATGGAAGGCAATCAATCTTGCAGGGCTCTGTCCTGCGTTCTTTTGTGGAGAATATTATAAATGTGAGAAACATATTCATGTGTATGTGTATAATGCAGGCTCATGCTTATGGCTGCTCAGGCATGTTTGTTCTTCAGCGGCATGAGGAACTTGGATAGATAATGCTAACCTGCCCGTTATTCAGTCAGTTTGGTGTTTATGAGTCAGCTGCTTCCATTACAAATCAATACATGCTTCGTAAATAGGAAGGACAGGAAAGACATTATTTTGAATTGGGTAATTTTTACATTAACTTTCCCATCCTACTCTTCTGCTTGTCTGTGTAAGACTTCACTTACTATTGTGTATTAGCAACCTGCAATTTGACAACACCATTTGAAAACCTCTTTTCACTCTGTTTTGTTGACAATGACATAGGATATGCTATTAATCCAGCTTTTGGGAAAAAAATAAATTTGTTGAGATCAAAAGTTAACAGTGGCATTGTGGATAAATTGTTTTGAATAAAATGAAAGCTGATTCAAACTCTTTGTCCATGGAAAATTTGAAAAGGTATAATGTTCAAGCATACAGCTGTGTTTGTGATAAGGCCACGTTCTGCCACTTCTCAGAGGATCTCTTCCTTCCAGTTGGGTGGTGGCAACAGAACTCAGCAGCCCTTCCTGGCCTTTCATACCACATTTTGAGAGGTACAGATGCTTGGTGGGGGATCTTCTACATAACTTGTGTCTGGGGGTATTCTTTTGAATCTGTAAATTCCCTGATTGGGTATTTCTTGGATTACAAACTCTTTACAGGGAGGGAGGATGTTTTACTCATATGTAAGTAATTTTCAGTGAAATCCAGGAGTTCCCTTCTCTTTTCAAATACAGGTTAGCAGTGATTGAGTTGTGTTTCACATAGGCATCACAGCCAGCCCTTCTGATCTACTCTGAGGTTTACAGATCAGGGTATGTGTCTAGAAATTAGTAGCATAAAAACATCCAAAATAAGTTTTCTGTATCGAATTCAAGTGTTGTATACAGATCTTGTGAAAGGATGACATCTTGAAATACACATTGTATCCCACTTGAGAATTGCTGAGTCAACTTTTGCATGTTTGGTTACACTGATTTTAGTGGAACCATTTGTGGGTTAAGATGCTAGCCAAACACACTAGTCACTGTCAGCAACTAATGAACTCAGAGCTTGGCTAGGACTGGAGATAAATCTGAATCTAGTTAAAATTACAACATGGTGTTCGTTAGCTTCAGCAAGGGTAATTTCTGAGATAAAGTGTTGCTATTGCCCAACATGTTAAATAAGCAGTTGGACTAAGCAGGTGGTGGGCAGAGATCAATGACTTTCCATTAAACAACAGGTAATTTCTCAGTAGGAAATTCCTCGCTTTCCCAAACAGGGTTGCATACCAAATTTCCTATGCCAGTTTATAGTTGTAGGAAATCTGCTGGTCAGGTATGTGTGCTCTAAAAACATGAAGAGGCAGAAAACCTTGCAGACATTTTGAAGGTTGATCTTATTCTGGTATACCTCAAGGCTTCATTGTGCTTGGCACTGCATGCACATAAAGTCTCAGCTTTATACTGAAGTTCACCGCTAACTTACTCGTCTAATGAGAGTTTCCCAATACTACAGCGAAACTGTACTGTTCTAAAATCCCACCCTTACATATGATCTTAAGTCTATAGAAGATTGACTTATTCATATACTTATATCTGCTTACATAGGATTTGTGGGGAAAATGTATGTAATGGATGTAATGGATAAGGATGCAGATATGGATACATTACTCAGCATTTTTGATTAAATCTTGTATAAAACACTATATAATTTGAGGAAAAAATCCATTATCTTTGCTTTTCATTTAGCCACATCATGGCCTATTTCAGAGTGAAAGCAGAAGTGTCAATGTTGGGAGTTGTTTTCCCAATGTTTCCGATTTAGTAGTTTCAAGTTTTACATGCTGTATTTATGTATCTCAAGCTTAATTTTGCAGATTCTGAAGTGTTCTTCCATTAATATATCACCTAACAGTGAATTGAAGTGAGATGATTTGAGGAGGGATGGGTTTGTGTCTTGACCCTTCTGATAGACGGTGTCTTCCCTGAGAGCGTCATGTCCAACCTGTTCATTTAATTTAGCCTGTCTTTAGTTTCCCACAATGAATTGGTATTAAAAACTGGTCAGCATTTCAGGAGCTGGCCGATGAGCACATCTGTTGTCCTTGCCTGAAGGGTAGGAGAAACTATCCGAAGAGCAGGGTGGAGGCCTAGAGGTGATTATAATTTCTGCCATTCAGTTTTTCTATCTAGCCATCGCAAGTAGGTGAAACTGGATAAGACTCCCTGAATTTTTCAACAGGAATGATTGTTTATGTCTGTAGACATTCCTGCCTTGATTTGATAGTATCTTGCACCTACCCAACATGTTAATTTACAAGAGATAGCAAAGACAGTCTGAAATAATGGGATATTAAGGAAAGGTAAGAAGAAGTAGATAATTATAATAGATAATTGTAATAGATGATTATTCTTTCATGAGGTTTTTATAGATATATATGATAGATACAGATGAGTCTAGGCAGTGCCTATACATGTTGACTGCTTTCTGTCAACCGGTTTCTGTCTGCTTCACATGTAGATACTAATGAAAAAAGTAATGCAATTGTAAATTGCTCTGGGAGTGGTTTTTGGTATTAAAAAGGAAACAATTTTTAACCATGTTAATAGACAATATAAATTTTTTCTTTCATGATTTGAAGCTTACCATATCAGTATTTTTTGTGTGTGTTTTGTTTTGTTATTTTTAAACAAACTATGGGGAATTTTTTTTGGGGGGGGGGAGACTTTTATTACATTTTAAAAACATAAGAATGTTTCATTTGTGTGGATGAGGATGAATGATAGGGCTAACCAACAGGTTTGCATTAGAAAATGTCAAGGTTTTGTACTTTTTAAGTAAATCTTCTCCTTTAATGATCTACATAATAAAGAATTCACATTTTTAGGATGCAGGGCACATCAGAAAATTTCCAAGTTATTATTTTACAAATCTAGTATACATGGTATCTGTTATGCCACAAAAATGCTTAATTAAAACCACTTCGAAATAGTTTCACTCTAGATGCAAATTTTGGAAGAAATTGTATGGAAAGAGTCAGTTTCATAAGGTCGTAAAACATGTCGGAGCAGTGTCCCAGTAGGTTAGTTGGGGTAGTAAATTAAAACTCGTCATGCCATATCCCTTCTACTCATTCTTCAGAATTTACTTTCATGAATAACTGTCTTGTAGGTATGGTTTTGGAGAAGGAATAGCAATATATTTCTAGCTTCAAGATAAAGAAGTGAGTATGCTGCATCAAACCCTCAAAGACTAATTTCTGTCTATGTCTATTTTTGAAAGTGTGCTTAGAATAATTTTTTTATTCAGTAACTCCTTTGTTTGCTGATCTTGAAACTATGTGGCTCTTGAGCATCAACTTCAAAAATTAGGTGATTATACTGTAAAGAATCTGATTCTTTATTTATTGAGTTGCCCTGAACTCTTGCCTCCAGTTGATTAAATTTATAATCCATGTCAACATTAGCTGTGCATGTAGTATAGCCTTGCTAAACATGTTTATTTGATGATTACATTGTCTTTGCTTCTAAATTCTTATAGGAGACTTGGTCTTGTCTTTTGCCCATCCTTAGAAACCTGAGGAAAGGAGTAATAGTAATTAAAGTTCTTTCTAAACCTTTACTTTGTTCATTAAAATTGTGTTCCCATTTCTGTGTGTATATATATCGGATACTTCTAGCGTTGCATTTTTTTCCTATATTTTCAGAAAAGGGGTGTGTGTCTATATATATAGACACACAGAGAGATGTTTCCATTTGTTCATGTACCTGTGTGTATACATACGTATAGGCGTGTGTCAATATTTAGCAGTCTGTTGATTATATAGGGATAAATTTGGTGTACAAGATTGCAGAGGTCACTCCTGAGATTATATTAGAACTTTTCGATATTGCAACCACAGCCATAATGTATCTCATGCCATATTTATAGAGTCAGTAATAAGGAAACCAGTTCTTAAGTTTTGTGGTATATTTCAAAACAAGTTCAGCAATGGGAGTATCTACTTCAAATAAGTGTGAAGTAAAAGTACATAATTTTATAGGAGCTCACTTTTCTCTTGGATAGGCTTCACAACATTAGACAGTGGTAGGATATCTAACATGGTGCTAGCATTTGACGTACATTGAATTTTAGACTGCGTAAACGTTAAACTTACCTTTTCAAAGTTAGAAGTGAAGAGGATCCTACATCCAGACTAGCTATTAAGCAGCAACTCAATTTACAATTGACAAAAAAGTAAATGTGAAATATGAGTCCAGTAACAGGTAGCTAATTAAGATGTCTATAAAGTAAAAAATATTTAATCTAACTTTTTTTTCTTCTTTTAACATGCTCACTTTGTGGTGAAATGAGAATTGTTCACGTTTATGAGCAGAAAGCCCAGCAATATTTTCGGTGAATGGGTAGCAGGAAAGAGCCAATATTGTCTTGTATCTATTGAGAGTTCCAGCCCCTAAAAATATTTTACAGGTAGGGATAACTTTTTGTATACTTCTTGGGGCTATTCATAACGTTTTGTCAGAAGACTACAACGTAGTATGAAATAAGAATAGCAGACAAAATATATGAAAAGGTTTGTGTATACGGAAGTATTAGAAAGTGTTAACTAATGCACGGATAACAACAGATCCCTAGTGGTATCAACTGTCACAGCTGTACATCACTCACTTTTAGAAACATTTTTTCTTCATTTCTTTCTCTAGCAGATATTTCTTACTAGCAGTGCTTCTCATAGGAATGTATTTGTAATCTGATTTAGTTTTTCTTTCTTATTTATATTAATAATCTTAATGATCTGAACTTAAAACTGAATTTTTCTTCACTCTTCCTCTGTGTGTTCTTTCCTGTGACTTTAACTGATTGTAGTTAATTTTTAATTTGAGGTGCCAAAAGCTCTGTCTCTGTTAATGTCTGGCAGCTGTTGTTGTGAGTGTTATTAAAGATAAGACTGTGTCTGAAGAGAAAGCTTTTCAAATCCCCTACAGGTTTTTCCCTGTAGAGGCAAAACTTCTGTCTGGCTTTTCCCTTTGTATGGTAAACTCTTAACTCACCTTCCTTACCTCTGAGCATTTGTGAGTTCCAAATACACTCCAAAACAAGCAAACATAAAAATGTCCATGAATTAATTCAGGCTAGTGTTAGAAGGTTGCTTGCTATTAGTACAGTTGTCATAGTCTTCTAAAAGAAGCAAAAAGGCTTATGTTGGAGCATCATTAGTCCATGAAATGGATTTTTTAGTAATTATATGAATATGGTTATTTGGGGACACATAAAGATCACATTGTTTGGGAGCAGCTTGAAAGAAGTTACAAAATGAAGCACAGAAAGAGAAATCATGATTTTGATAAGACTGTTGAATGTGTAAAACAAGATCTGAGGAGTAGATCAGTAGAGGCTTATGACAGGTGAGCAAGAGTTGAGGAGAAAGCAAGGAGATTATGACTACCAGGAAAGAAAGTAGTTAGTCTGTGTACGGTGTTTTTCACTTTGAAGAGAAAAAGTGCTGTTTCATTTATTGATTTTTGTAAAGAAGGAAGAATTTAAGTGAAAGGCAAGAGTTAATAAATATCCTGAGCCACAGCAAAAATTTTCCTATTAATGAGGCTAAGCACTGAAGAAGAGATGAGCCAGAATATGGGTGGAGGATTTAGAGAAGTCAAAGTTTTTCTGGACTAGCCATAGTAAGTTTGAGCTGCTGACAGGCCTTTTTGAGTAAAGGAAAGCAAGTCAAACATGTGGAACAGGGAACTGTCTGGTTGTGAAAATGAGATGAGTCATTGACTCACAAATTGTAGCTGAATCCACATAATATTCACCAGATACAAGATTAAAAGGTAGGAGAGTGCAGTACAATAGAGAAAAGAAACTATAAGGCAAAAGCTGGATGAGTGAAAAATGAACTATAGGACCACAGAGTCTGAAATAGATGTTAAGAAAAGAAGTGTAGACAGTAATACGAAAGGTTGCAGAGGTGTTAGGATGACAGGACTTAAGACTTGGCTAAGAATTGATCAGTGTAGTAGAAGACACTGGTGAGAAAAGAGCAGGACACACATTCTGTAAGGAGGCTGTAAAACTCGGCTTAAAAATGCTTCAGAAAGGTAAGGGATGAAGATAGGGCTTGTGAGATGAACAGTAAAATGACAGTTGGAATTGAGGATCCTTGAGTTTAGAATGCATGTGGACCACTAAGCAGAATCAGAGGTTACTGATAAACTGGATGGAGTAGGAGCAATGGATGGAATCAGATGGTGTAAATATGGTAGTGTGATGAGCAACAAATAGTAGGGCAAGAGGAGGATGCTTTAGTCAGTAAATATAAAAAGAAATGAAAGAAAAGACAAAGGAGAGAAGAAATAAATCTAAGCCTATTGATCTTCTTTCCGTAGAAAGCCTGAGATCCTGAACAGGTTACAAGAAGAGATGGTATGTCCCGCTTTTCAGTGTTCAGCCATGAAAAAAAGGTTTGAAATGCCAAACAAGTGTTGTGTGGTTAAAGATTCAGGCCTGTAATATTCTGCTCAAACAGACAAACAACCCCAATTGCTGACTGTATTTTAGCACATGTGGATGTTAAGGAACAATGCAGATTCACCAGCTTCATGCAGTTGCCTTTGGACAGATGCAGCCAGTTTACCAGCTGGCAAATTGTGATAGTGAACATTTAAGCATCTGTGAATCCGCTTGGCAGTCTTTTCATTACCTTCGTATGTTCCATTGCTTCTTGTGCAGCGTGGAGAAGTATCATCTCCCTTTCCTCTGGTATGTTACTTCGTTGTCTGTCTTCCTATCCTTATTTTTCATTCTGCTGCATTTATAATCTGTGCAGTACTATTTTAAGTTCACTGGTACCTCCTATGATCATTTTATTCTTCTTTCACATACTGAACAGACTCAGAACTCTTGAAGCCTTTCATCATAAAATAACCTTTTAATCTCCAGATAAGATCTCCCTGTTAAAGCATTTGAATGTCCTTGACTTTAGTGTCCTGAACTGCTAATGACATTTCAGGACTAGTGTATAAGATATGTCTATAGCTTGCATTTTGGAGTTGTTTAGCCTTTTTTTTAAATTACCAACTCTGTTCTAAAAATACGAATTCCACTTCTGATTTTAGATTCTGGTAACCAGCTATTTCTATTTTCTTTGCCTCAACAGCAGTGTTTTCTGACTAACTCAAGTAACAAAATCAACTCCTAGGTAGTTATCCATTTCTACAAATGGGTAGAACATTCTGACAGCTAACAGGGCAAAAGCTAGCAAAAACTAACTAGGTTGTGTTTATCGTATGAGCTTAAACATGAATTACTAAAAATTTTCATACGTGAATTTATTATTACCTGCTAAATTAATATGCCTTCTGAAAAAGTTTGCCTTCAGAGAAAGAAATGTTTTGAACAGGGAGAAAAGTAGCTTGTATGTCAGAGGCTAAACAGTTCAATCTGTCAAAAGATGTTTCCTTTGCAATATGTGTATTTAACTTTTGGAAAGATATTGGCCCATAAGTTACATAAATTTTGGTTGTGAGTTCATCATATTTCCCTTTAATAAATTCTGCTGTATCTTCATCTCTTGCAATTATTTCAACTCTCACATTCCTCCTCCTTGCAGAATAAGCAAGCTTCTTCCATTAAGTTTGATCCTTTCTTAAATCTTGTCTATTAGAAGATTGCATTGGTCACATTTTTTTTCCCATTAAAAAGGTAAATGGCTAAGTCATTTTTATGTGCTTTGTGTTAAGGAAAGCTCAAGCTCAGAGACAAAGCCTTTAAAATCATATATACAGGTATTGCAAAGATTAAAACCTAGGGAAGTTAGATAGAGCCTCTGACACGAGGATTTTGTTTAATGGAGCCATTATTTCTCTTGATTTATAAATAATCCCCTTACTTATGCACCCTAAGACCATAGGAGCCTTTTCAAACAGCTGTTAAGCATGACTCTGTACAGATGACCACTACTGCTTTTTGCCATGCTATGTGAAATGTGATATACAGGTCTATGTTGGTCTTGCTTTACTTTCAGCAAATGTGCAACACTTTCTATCTTAAATTTCAGCTAGTATCTTCTCTCCATATTCCTGTTCTGCTTAATTTAGCTCACTCTGTCAATATTTTCTTTATTACATTCTTTATATTTACAAATTTTATTCACAAAGTTTATTTAATTAATTTTAGTCAATTTTTAATGTATTAATATGAATGATAAAAATGTTACATTAGAGTATTATAAACCCAAGGCTGTGCTAAGGATGGGGTTTTATCAGCTGATAACTTTATGTGGTTTATGGGAAACTAATTTGAACAGGAGGAATAGCAGCATTTTTAATATTTTTTTATTTTTTCATTTTTTAATACTTGGGCTGTTTTATTCAAAACACATAAATAAAATTCGGAAATGTTAAGTTCTTCCTTCAGCATGTTAGCTACTCATCCAAGTATTATTGTTTCTGCACAAGTGTGACTGATGGCAGTGTTAAACACATTTAGTGCATATCGTCAAGCACCTCTGTACAACCTCTGTGCTAATATATCTGTGATGATAACCCTATACGTATACTAAGGGAGACTTGTAACTGGATTTAAAAGTGTGGTGTTGGGCTTTGGGTTTAGATTTGTTTGGTTTGTTTTGTGGTGCTTGGTTTTTTTTTTTCCACAAAACATACTTCTGTCCTTTAAATAGTAATGTCCGTATTTAAACAGCTGTGATTTTTAGCTGAATATCTTTTGCACTGTTTATAATTACAATGCTGTGCAAAATGGCTGTTCTATTTAATATAATTTGTGATATACGAGGGCAACTTTTAAAGGAAATAGGGTTTTCGGAGTCAGAATCAATTTAAGTATTAGCCAACAACAGTAGTGACAGAAACATGGGCCTGTGACTGAGTCATATATATATAAAGTAAAAAATACTTTTCTGAAATTAATCATTATTTGAGCAGATGCATTAGTCTTTGCTTGTGTGACAAGATTTTGAATTGGAAATATTGCTTACTGGAAAAAAAGGAAGTGTAAAATCTTGTATTTTGCTTATTCTGAGTTATTTTCCTTGATGACAATTTTTGCAATGATTCTCAGGTTTTATATTTAGCCATGTGCTTGGTGTTTTAAAGGCAGTAGTCACAAGTGAAATCTGCTACCTGTCTATGGAAACATAATCAATAGCTGCAAAATCTGTTGGCTAATAGCTTTCTTTTACTTTTTTACTTATTCCACTGAGGAAAACCAAAACCATGGAATGACTTTCTTTCTCAGAAATATAAAATGTTAAAGAATTCCTATGCAACCTCTCCCTTACTCTGTTCAGAAAATTTCCTTCCCTTTTGTAATATGTCTTTACCTTTTCACTTGTCTCTGCTCTCCTTTTAAAATTTAGTGTCATGTTTCTGTTAAATCCTAAATTCTTGAGCTAAACTGTTTCTTTCTGCCACCCAGATAGCTTTCAATTGTTCCTTTGCATTTCAAGTTTTAGTACTCCTGTTCATAAACTAATCTTAAGGTGCTACAGAAGAACTTATTTTGTTCTTTGAAACGCTCCTCAAGTTTGATTGAAATAGTCTATTAAAATTACCATTTTGCTGCTTCCTTCTCATGAAAGAATTGGAAGCTCACCAAACTCACTCAGTATTCCCAGCAAAAGTTTTACTACACTGTGGTTCCAGTCAAGTGCCCTAATATGTACAGCAGTTTAAAGTGTTTGATGAATGTCAGTTCTATATAAAATCAGATTTAAAGTCAAAGACACATTTTTTCTCAGTGTCCTGATTTTTAAGTACTGGTACTTAAAAAAAGACCCAGCACAGCCAGAATGCTATGGTTGAAGTAAAAGTAAAATTATTTTGAATTAGCAGTTTTAATTGAACTTTATTCAGGTTCATTCAGGTATTTGTGATATTAATGAAATTCTTGGAATTGATTTGGTAGAATAAAACCATTCAAATTTACCCTAAAAATAAGATCTGTTGTGGAGCTTGTAGACATCTGGAAAGAAAATTTTGAATTTTCTGTTTGCTTAGAGTGTCACAACATATATATTTAATTTTTTTAAAAAAGTTTTGAGTATCCAAAATAAAAATGTTTCTTTTGTAGCTCAAGCTAAATTTAATTTTCATTCCTTCCATTTTGAAATATATATTTCTTCCAGGTTTGCCAGAAATTTCCATGGTGTTAGTATCCTTTCTGAGAACTTCTATGGTAGGCTTTTGTGATTTGAAACATCCACTCTGAAACAGAAGACCTGCATAGAAATACAGCGAGAATACATTGAAACTTCCCAGGAGCTGCTGAAACAGTCCAGTCAAGTGGATTCCCCATGGTTTTTTTCTTCTTAGTGTCCACTGCATGACTTCTGTAAAGCTGTGCTTTTCTTCTCCTCTCTCCCATCATCTAGTGTATCTTCCAGGTGGACACGGAATTCTGCCCAAGCTGCTCTGCTGGAGTACCAGCTTTTATCTCTCAGCTGGGTAACTACAGGTCACAGCAGCAGTTCAAGTATATAGGAAAAAAAATCTCCCTGCAGGTTTTGAACGGTTCAAACTTCAGACTCTTCTTGTGATACATATTTATTTGCCTGCTTTAAAAAAGAAATGAGAATGGCTTTTTATGAACTGCTTTAACCACTCAAACATATCCTCCAAAACATTCATGTTCTTCATTATGGATATGACATTCTGATGCCATATTAATAATTTAATGTCACAGATGAATTAACTAGGGGTCAAAACATTTCTAGGGGCTTAACTAGAGGGTACAACATTTCTTAACTTTCAGCTGCTTGACTTTGCAGCTTTGACAAAACCATTCCTGAATATTTGTTTAATCTGTACATGTGTGGTGGATTGACCCTGTCCCGATGCCAGGTGCCCACCAAAGCTGCTCTATCACTGCCCCTCTTCAACTGGACAGGAGAGAGAAAATATAATTAAAGGCTCGTGGGTTGACATAAGGACAAGGAGAGATCACTCACCAATTACCGTCATGGGCAAAATGGACTCGATTTGGCGAAATTAGTTTAATTTATTACCAATCAAATCAGAGTAGGGTAATGAGATAAAAAAGCAAATCTTAAAACACCTTCCCCACACACCTCCCTTCTTCCCAGACTCAACTTCATTCCCAATTTCTTTACCTCCTTCCCCTGCAGCAGCGTGGGGCAATGGGGAATGGGGGTCGTGGTCAGTTCATTGCATGTGGTCTGCAGCTCATTCCTCCTCAGGGAAAGCACTCCTCACACTCTTCTCTTGCTCCAGCCCAGGGTCCCTCCTGCAGGAGACAGTCCTCTATGAACTTCTCCAGCATGAGTCTTTCCATGGGAAAGTTCTTCATGAACTGCTCCAACATGGGTCCCTCCCACGGGGTGCAGTCCTTCAGGCACAGACTGCTCTAGCGTGGGTCCCCCATGGGGTCACAAGTCCTGCCAGCAAACCTGCTCCAGCGTGGGGTCCTCTCTCCACAGGTCCAGGTCCTGCCAGGATCCTGCTCCAGCACGGGCTTCCCCCGGGGTCACAGCCTCCTTTGGGCATCCACCTGCTCCAGTGTGTGGTCCTCCCCGGGCTGCAGGTGGATCTCTGCTCCACCATGGACTTCCATGGGCTGCAGGGGCACAGCCTGCCTCACTATGGTCTTCATCACAGATTGCAGGGGAATCTCTGCTCTGGCACCTGGAGCACCTCCTCCTCCTTCTTCACTGACCTTGGTGTCTGCAGAGTTGTTTCTCTCACATGTTCTCACTCCTCTCTCTGACTGCAGTTGCTGTTGCACAGCAGCTTTTCTGCCTTCTTAAATATGTTGTCACAGAGGCGCTACCACTGCTGCTGATGGGTTTGGCCTTGGCCAGCGGTGAGTCTGTCTTGGAGCCAACTGGCATTGGCTCTATCGGACATAGGGGAAGCTTCTAGCAGCTTCTCACAGAAGTCCCCCCTGTAGCCCCCCCCACTACAAAAACCTTGCCATGCAAACCAAATCCAACATGTGAGTCTGTAAACAGTTCTGCATGTTGACTGAGTAACCTGTGTATTAGACTAAGAGCTTCCTATTGCTTCTCTATAAAATATAATCTCCTTAAGGTAACTAATAAATGACTGTAGTTGAACAAGTAGCTAACTTAAGTCCAGTAGTTCATTAGATGGATAGGTAAAAGAGCAACTGAAGCCTGCAATAACATAGCACATCAGCATAAACATTACAAATCAAAGCATGTTAGCAGTGTCTGTCAGAAGAGCTGTATCTGCATTAAAAAACTTGATGAATACTTCTAGAATGCTGTAGTGCTGTCTCCAAGTCTACCCCCAACAGCTTTCCTTAAGCATCTTTTTCCGTGCAGTGCAGCAGACACAGAATGTGGGAAAGAATACAGAAATGTTATCTGAGTCTATTTATTTGTATAAAATATTTTCCTTTTTTATAGCTCATTTTGCTAGCAGCTATTCCACATTGGCATAAATAGAATAATCTTTTCTACCAATAACCTTACAAATTGCTTTAGAATGCCACACTTCACTGTGTAGTGACATTTGCACTCTGAGCTGCTGCAAAACCTCATTTTGTGAAACAAAACCCATGTCACTTTACATGGCAAGAGAGTGAATACTACATTTATAGCTCATATAGAATCTGATGGTTCAAAACTAAAACAAATTATTTGGAAGGTCAACTCTCTTCTTCATTGACCTTGATATTAGCAATGTTTGTGCCCTGGAATGTAAATGAAACACGTTACCAAGGTCTTTCTCCATCAAAATAAATTAACAGCTTTTTAATTTACCTATGAACTCTGGTTATTTTCAAACATGTAATTTCAATCTACCTAAATTAATTTAACCAGGGACAAGGCTAGGATGTGACTCATTTGCTTCATGCCAGTGGGTAACATTATGCTGCTATAGGAAGAAATTCTGACAGATTTCTGTGCTTGAGAACCTTCTTGGCTCTTTCCAGTTGACAAAATTTCCACAGCAGCTAATGTCCAAGCGTGGGATCCAGTGTGTGATAAAGATCTCATCTGAGGAAGATGTACACATTATTCATGCTCAAAGCTATTGGGACAATTCCTTCCAATAATTCTTCCTTTAACCTTCTTTATTTCTCATGTAACTCTACTTTGTAGCAACAAGAGGAACCCAAATTATGAGATGTAGGTAACTGTAGAAATAAAAGATAATATAAATAACTGTTCCTCAACTGCCAACAGATTAAGAAATGCAGTTACATGAAGTCAGTACAGAGTCAAACTACAATATCTGTTCTCACTGCTTGGCTTGACAGAGAGCAAGTTGAACAGGATTCAGTAATTCTGAGATGGAAGGCAGTCAGCACTTCTTGTAAAGAGCTTTCAGGCTTTCAATTATGAAAATTATTCTTGTCTTTACCTCATTCTGTTCCTTCTTTCATGGCGATGAGTTGAAATCCTGGCCTGAAAAAACATTACAATTTCTGTGTTTGGCATCATAAGTCAAACTTTCTTTATGTACACCACAGTATATAGATAACAGCAAAGTATTAGCTAGGGCTAGAGTATAACTACACTATAAGATGCAGAAATGCTTAGCAAAAAATTGCTTTTATATTCTTGTAATCCAGTGTTGCCAGAATCAGAGGTTATATATTACAAGATCGGTGTTGTTAACTGTGTGCTAAAGTGAACCGTTTCTTCTTGTGTCCACTAGTTTTTCAATAAAACATTCATCACTTTTTACAATCTTGGAAGTAGAAATCCATATGATCATATCTGAAAGAATAAGCTAGAATATTAGGAAAACCTATTTTGTTTATGTATTTTGAATAAATTTTTGATTCATGTCCTTTTATTAAACAAATTCTTCAGAAAGGATATTCTAAGACTCCTAGATGGGAAGCAAGAACAGATATAAAGGCAAGTGCTCTTGAACTCAAGCAAATAAAATTGAGTGATACTTCGGGATTGCTTGAGACTAACGAATATGAACTGCACTTGATTTTAAGACATGTGATCCCACCATAGCCCTCAGTGAAAGACTGATTAATATGGAGCCTGCGTTGGGTTGTTCACTTTTCATTTTGAAGGTCCAGAGGCAAAAAATAATCATATTTCTTGATGGGTTTGATACTACTCCCTACCACATACGACATACTACAAAAAAAGAGAGAAATATTTGTATTGTCACTGTTACACAACATCAGTTTAATGTGAACATGACCTCTAACTCAAGAAGTATGTTCGCAGAATTAAACATACTCCATACTGTTAGTTCTGCCTCCCACATCCTCTTGTAGGCCTGCTCTGATCGCTCAGAATTGCACGTTGGTTATAATCTTTACTTCCAAGATAGATAGTAGTAGATGGCGCTAACAACATCAGTCTCAAAGTGCCATGTCTGCTAAAGGAATTGCATGCTTTCAGATAGTTGTGCTACCAGGGTGATAAATACTTGTTACTCATATAAAAATCTATCACTTCATTAAAAAAAAAAAAAAAAAAAATCCGTACATGATTTTGAGCTGTGATTTTCAAAAGGTCTGGTGGTTCAGGATGATTTTCTTTTCCATATCCAAATATAAACCAGCATTTTTTTCTGTAGGGGAAGGTTTCTTAATATTCTGAAGTCAGGCATTTTTAAATAATTTCAGAATAGAAAACCAAACTGTGAGAAATGCAAAATTATTTGTCGTCACTTGTGGTTACTGTATGGACAACTAAACCACTTGCAGGGATAAAAGTAAGTATGAACTACAAACATTTCTGGTTGTGTAGATTGACGTCACTGATGTGAAGTCTCAGTTATGAACTGGGATGCTGAAGCATCCATGCTTTTACACTGCAGTAGCTGAGACATACTTTCAGTAGTATAATCATAAGGAAAAAGTACTGGAACTAGAAATTGCCTCATTCTTGCTTAGTATTTGAAAACAACGAGTCAAAAAACCAGAGATCAGGAGGTCAAAGAGCAGGGGGAAAAATAACAGGAGAATTAAGCTGAAGGAAATAATTGGGAGAGGGGTTGGAAACTGGACAAAAAAGTCAAAAAGGACAACTGCATTTTGCAGCATTGTCAGGGGATGAAAACTAGACATAAAGTGATATGGAGTAGGTTAAGGAGTAAGAGTTTAAGAAGGATTTCACTTGGGAGCTGGAGAAAAGAAGGCAAATGAAAGAAGAAAAGAGAAGGTAGGAAGGAGATAGAAAAGACCCAGGGGGAAGGATGACTCCTGTTGAACTGATTCAAGAAATTGATATATCACATGACAGCAGAAGAGGTGGAGGTGAAGTGAAAACTATATATAAGTAGAAGGTGTGATATTCATTAGGCCTGGAAAATAATTGCCTCTCAGCCAGGACAGGGACTGAGTTGAAAGAGGACAGAACAGATTTGTAGTGAAAAAAATTGATTTGGTCCCAGCTTTTCACCCAAGGGCATTCAGACTGAACAGAAATAGGAAATGGAATTTGGAGGTTATAGGTCAGAAGAAGAATGGAGGAGGAGGAGGGGTTGCAAAATATATGTTCATTGAGCTGAAAATAGCTCTATGTTGTTTTAAAAGAAATCTCATATTTCATGAAATCCATCAGCTTTGTCCTGACCTCGAAACATAAATCTCTCATAAAAACTGACCTAGCAGAGAACTAACGGGCGATTTACTTTTTGCAGGGTACAAGATGTCCTTTCAGTTCCTGAGGAGTGTTGTCATGCTATCAACACATTCATCTAAAAGCATTTATTTTCAACAAAGTCAAAATAGAAATCACTTTCCAAGCTTCCTTTAAAAAAAAAATCAACCAAATTAACTAATTAAAACCAAAATAATCACTTTCTTCTATCACAATGTATACAAAGTTCTGTTTCTTAAAAATCAAGAAAATTAATAGCTAAAGAGAGCATAGATCTTTCATTTTTCTGTCATGAAACTGTACAATGTGCAAGGCTGAGTATCCAAGAAAATGGAAGGTCTCTGGGCAATTGATAGCAATGAAGAGGATGATTATTATCTCATAGAATGTATTCCTGCTGTGGCAGTGACTAAGAGTCTGTATTATGAACCAACCAACCTTGTTTGTACAAGGGGAGTGTACAAACACAAACCAAAAAGACGATCCTTACTTCCAACAGCTTTTCAGGTAATAGGTTAAATGCAAAACATTCCTCAGGCTTTAAGATTTATGGTACTTGTTATACAGTAGGTAGCTAGAGAACGAAAGCATACAAGATTGTCTAAAGTGATGTCTGCTTTCAAATAACAATACATTTTATCAACCTTCAATTTAAAAAAATTCTCATGGAATCAGTGTCAGTATTACAAACGTACTTTCATGGTATAGGAAAAGGCATGCTGGAAGAACGAGTTGAAGGAACCATTTTATATTAAATACATAATTTTTTTTCCTTAAACTTAATAAATGTTCTAGCTCTCCATGCAATAATTTTTACATCATTAAAGATTACTTTTTTTTCAGTATCAGTTTGCACAGCTCACCAAAAGACCCATTCGGATATCAAAATTAGTTATTTGAAAT
The DNA here is from genome assembly GCF_047716275.1 of Strix uralensis. Lineage (NCBI taxonomy): Eukaryota > Metazoa > Chordata > Aves > Strigiformes > Strigidae > Strix > Strix uralensis. The sequence goes on from NC_133976.1 coordinate 44,659,179, forward strand.
ACTTTCCATGTATTTGAATATTTACACTTTTCATTACGGAATGTCTTTTTCTACTTAGAAAGGAATAAAAAATGACCTGATAGCAAAGCTAGCCTAATTTTTTTTGTCTTAAAAGAACTGATTTGCCAAATCTGATCATGCTAAGGATGAAATGTGTTTTAATGAATTTTAATATTCTCATTGGCTTCCCTGGTATAGGGTGAGCTTCTTTCACATTTGGAATCTCTCTTCTTTAATTCTAGAATAGAGGAACCATTTTAACTTCTTTTCATCTCTTTACCCAAATCATCAAGACAAAGGTGAAGTGGTAGCATATGGGAGATAAAAGGTATTTACTAGCAATGTGGTTCTATAGGGTTTCTTTAAATTTGGTTACTAGTGTAGAGTTAAGCGTTCATCTGTAGATGAAGAAGGGATTGATAGGTAGGTGTATATCCTTGAAGAGTCAACTTTAAGGGTAAAAGATGCAAGATATGTCTTGTATAAGAAGATATAAGAAGATTCAAATATAAGCGTATATACCTGTATTATTTATTTGTATTTTATAACTTAGGTTTTTATAACTTTGCTATTAATACATCAGATACTTTTGCTGATGTTAATTTCAGTGACCAAGAACTATGGATAGTTCTCAAATAAGGTAATATATCATTAGAGAAATAGATGAATGGAGATAATTTAGAGGTAAAGGACCACACAGAGCAGTTTGAGGGTATTGGAATCTGCCCTGTGATATATATTTTCTTTTTAAAAATATGCCCAAATTTAATTCTGATTGACTTGAGAAAGTGGAAAGCAAAGACTTTTTAAGAAAAGCACAGTTAATTTTTTTTCTTTCAAAAGATACTATTGTTTCTTTGAAACAGCAAGATTAATTGTTCCAGAACATTTTAAAATTTAACTTTTGACAACGGGATAATTTTTAGTTTTGGAGTTAGATGCTAGTTGAGATGAGTGTCTGCTTATAGTTTTAATATTTTGAAGAGAGAGAAAGCAAATCTCTAAGGTAATCTAAAAGCACTTCTTTTTATCTATATAATTATTAGAGACCCATGGCAAGATATTTTGTTCAATCGGAGATATCAAGGAGTATAGCCAAAAGTTAACAATGAAACTATATGGTAAGCTGAAGAGGTACATAACCTGTACTAACAAGGTGAACAGTAGGGTGTTCAGAGTCTCTGTAAGGAAGATCCAGGAGATGATCTGGCCTTTGTTGCATGCTAGTATTACGGGAATTCTAGCATTTGTTTGTTTCCCTTTTACTGACACTGGGAATGGAATTAATTTCAAGATGAGACAAAAAGCATGCAGAAACTAATATGTTTGTCTGATGTGAAAATTATGTCTGATGGTGCATGATAATAATACTTGAGACAGATCACCTGTTTCAGGGCATGCTCGGTCCACGTACTGAATTAAATTAACATGCAACCATCAAAAATCAGAACTGTAAGCATCCCTGAGTAGAACAACGAAGCAGAATTAAAATGCTGTGATTTTATGGTTTATTTATTGTCAGAAAGCATCTGGGCTTTTTCTACCAAATTTTACCATTATGTCTCTCTTCTAGCCTGAGTGTGAGTACTGTTCATTGTTTCAGTTATACAAACATATGTTAAGTACAGAAGTAGTCTCAGAGGTTTTCAAATGACTAAAAGTAGTTGAGTATGTGCTTAAGTGTCTTGCTGAGTGTCATCTCTCCACAAGCTATAGCTATTGTTTAGGGAATTTGGCATCTTGCAGGAAAATGCCTTCTGATCACATTAAACCGACTAAATATAAAGCAAATAGCTGTTTCTTGATCGGGAGGGGGGGACCATATCTGTTTAGAACTGAGCGGTGAATGAAGTTAACCTGCCAAACATAAAGCCAACAAACCAAACATTTAGTTTGCTAATTCCTTAAAAAATTAGGATGATTATTACCAAGGAAAAGGTCAGAGAGAGTCAGCGTGAATCACAGAGGAAGCTTTGGGATGCAGTGTTATGCCATATGAAAACTGCACAGACCAGTCTTACTCACTCATGGTTCAGTCTGGTGAAGTGTCCCAGGCCCTCTGATTTCCACTGAGCTGAAAAAAAGCTCACAAAAGCTACATGATCACTGTAGAAGGACAAAACTAATACAAACAGGTCCATTTTCCCTTCCACCCCACAAACAAGGTTGAAATCCTTCCTGCAGGGTTCTTGACCCAGTTGAACTAAACTTTGTTTTGTCTTGCCTTTTTAATCTTAAAATGGTACTTATCCTCCTTCAAGGGGAAATCCCAACAGGTTGGGGATCCCAATCCTTGACAGGTTTAGCGAGACTGCCATCTCCAGTGCAGGGCTACCTATTACCTTCAAGCAGAAAATGATGCCCAAGTTTGATTAGATCTAATTTGTGTTTCTCTGCATAGTATTGCTCATGGTTATACTCTTGATGCACAGGCAATAACTGACAGCTGATAATTTAATTTGTTTCTGTCTCCTTCCATATTTTAAATGAATTAGCCGCTTCTTTCTGGGTACTGTAATGGAAAAAAATAGGAAGCTATTATTTGTATTTATTATGTTAAATCAAAAAATTCAGACAAGTTTTCTGTTGATGTATGGAAGACTAGTGCAAGTCAAGTGCTGTTTTTAATAAACAGGCTTGTGGTGCAGAATATGCCAAATCAATATACTTAGTGGATTTCCAAAAGAGATGTCCCTGTACTCCTGCAGCACAACCTTTTGCCTTCTGCCAAGCTAGTTATCATTATCAATGACAATATTTTTCAATCTCTATTTTAGTTATATTGCTTAAGACTTCAGAAGGCGTCCAGGCAGAATAAATACCTAGAACCCTGTTAAAGAATTTCTCTCACTCAGTCTCTATGTGCCATATCCTGGCTGGAGCACACCACTTTCCTCTGTTATTCTTATGCCATAAATTATATAGTATTTGTTACGGTTGTTATTTCAGAATGGTACACTGACCTAACTGAAGGTTTTCACACAGCCTGGGCATCAAAGGCCTCACTGGTTTTGCACAGTGTGATCTAAATCTCTTACATGCTACCATGGAGGCATCTAAGTTGAGATTGTCTCCCCTCTTCCCTTGTGTAATTCAAGACTCTGTAGCCCAGTATCTTAGACATAGATGATCCTTTGACAATATATATTTTGTGGTGTAATGTCACATAACATTGTATTCTAAAGACTATACCTTTCTATGTATTTAGAAATGACAACAATTAAATTTTTATTGTGTTTATTCACACATTCAGTTTTATGCCCTTTACTGGTGTGACTGCACTGTGTTATCCAAAGTAAATATTTCTGCCTTGATCTTTCAATCATATACAGAATATAATTTGTCTGTCATATGTGTATGTATGGACTTTATCCAATTTGTTTGGTGCACTCTAGCTCGTAACCAAAAATCCCCAAATAAATCCAGAACAGTTACATGGAACAGGGTTGGAGCTTGATTTTCTAGGGGCACTTGGTAAGGAAGAGGGGGATGTATGTGTGAGTGGGTACAGCTTGACAAAGGCATACATGCTTACAAGACAGATACATGCCTATACATAAGGTAGTGTAATTTCATTTAGGGCTACTGAATAAAAAGTCCTTATCTTAGTATTTTAATTATGTAACACAGGAAGTGCAACTGGAAAAAAAAAAAAAGAAGAAAAAAAATTCTTTGTGAGAGTGAAACATGGAACAGTAAACAATTCAGAATTGTTACTGAATTCACTTTATTATGTTTAAGCAATCCAGCAAATACTGTCAACTGCCAGAAAATACTGTTAACAGTCTTGCAGTCCTTTGGCCCTGTACTACTTTGTCTTTGTTTAAACCACTCTATTTAAGAGTACATATACTTTTTGGTTGAATAATTCCTATGCTGGTGAAGAGGTACTACTTTGGGATTTAGTAGTATAAATATAGTATTAATAGTAGTGGCAGGTGAATCACGTTAAATATATTATCAAACATGTTTCTTTGTAATACAGCCTTGCCCAGAGATTCAAAATGTGACAAGCCCTCTACAGATAAATAGTGAGAGGCACTTCTAGCTTCAAAGAATTTTATAAAACAAGATGGTGAAAAAAATTGAGAGGGATAAAAATTTTCCTGTTTATAATGCCTTATAAAAGCAATCTTAAGGCATTAGAGCCAAAGGAGAACTTAGACCATCCTGTAATTTAATTCTGGATATCAAAGTCCCGGAAGTGCAAACATTCAGTTCCCATGGCAAACAGATTAGTAATGCAAAGGTAAAATATTTATAAACACTCAGGGTTGTCTTGATTCTCTCCTACTGAAGTTAGTGTTTTTATAGACATAAGCTAGGACCCAGTCCTATACTCTGATCCTTACAAGTACTGTACGAAACTTAAAAGTGTTTACTCAAAATACTACAGACTTCAGTCCTCCAAGCTCCTTCATGAGTTGGATATTACTGTCCTCGCATTATTAGTAGGGAAACTGAACAGTGACATAAACATGGTCAGAGACCAATCCAGGATTACAGCTCTAGAATTCTTGACTTCTAACCCTGCATTAGCTCCAATAATTCCACTCACCTCGACAATACCTTGGTGTATTCACTGAGGGGAAAGGTGGAAACAATAAAAAAAATATTTATTTCAACTAGTTCTCAGTTCAACTAATATAAGATGATTTCAGCTACCTACTTCATCATGCTTTTCCTAGTCCATCTTTAAATTTCACTCATAGCTGAACTTTACTATTTCCCTTAAAATACTTTAGAGCAAAAGAAAGGTTTTTTGGTGTCCAGCCAGCGCTTTCTTTCCCTGTCCTATGCTGTTATGCTTGCTTACGGTGCTGGTCATATGCCAAATACCGTCCAAACTTCAATCTTTCAGATACTTCCTACTCTCTATTCAGCTTTTTTTTAAACAGTACCTGTCTGCCTGCCTTATTTCTTCAAAAATTTACCTTTTGGGGGTCCTCTTTGCTTTTCTTAACATTTTCAGTGATCTGTTCGAATGTTTTACTATTTATATTTTCAAAGCAAAAAATGAAATCAGATGTATTTTTTCAACAGGCCAAGATAAGGGTATTATCTGTAATATGTATGGAAGACAGCAGTTGAAAGACCAAACATCACATTGATCTGTTTTGTTGTTACATCTCATTGTAAACTCATATTTAGGAGAGAACACTCGGTAAATTACAAGACAGTCTATCTGGATTTTGTGTCAAGCAAGAATTACTTTGCAGTGAGGGTAACTTCTCTGCTGCTTTTTTACCTATTCTTAGGGATGTTGTAAGATTCAGTATAAAAGTACTTTAAAGAAGTTTCTTACTGTATGCTCAAAGGAACTGTTTAGGTGCAAAGAACAGCAATTATCAACTCTGTTTTCTGCCCATTTTAGCTTAAGGAGAAGGTGGAGAAGAAGGAGAGGAAGCATGTCAGGAAGGAGCAGATGAAATCAGGGCCAGGGAAGGAGGCATTTGATTTCTTTGTTATTTTATCTTCTCTCTGACTCTTACTGGTTTCTAATCTTATAAAGATGTACTGTCTCGAATTTTCTGATATATGGACTGAGTTTTAAGAAAAGAGTTAACAGAGGCATTTGATTTATTAATGTATATCCGTGTACCTGAATGCACCCCTAATGTTCCTGGTTTAAGCTGTCAGGTTGTTCTGTTCATAAAGCAACATTTCACATCGCATCTTAAAATCTCCATGTATCACAGAGCTTTGCTGAAGAATAACCCTGCTGTGGATTGTGTTACTGTATTCTAGGGGAATTAATTTTGCCCAAGAGCCCACACTTCAGTTATTCTTGAGACAGGACTGTAACCTTATAGGCAAAATGCTGATTTTTGTCAAGAGGAAAAGAAACTAACAGTCAGCTTTGCCAGAGTATGTTGAACATGCGTATTTAATGTCACTGCAAAGCATAGATTAGAAAATTGTCTGCATACTTCGTAAGTGATAGTAGAAATTGTTTAAAGCAATTGATTGTACCCTATGCAAGGAAGTATTTATGGTCATTACATTAATGCCAAAAAGCACCTGTCAGCTTCATAAAAGGCATCTGCTGATTTGTTGACAGGCAATTTCAAGTTCTGTTTTTACAGAAACTCATATTAAGGATTTCCTTGAACTAGATGATCTTTAACAGATATTGCTTTTTTGCCAGATGCTGAAATGCAATTTTAGATACATCATGTGGTGTTTCTTTGATTTGTTTAAAATCCATGCTGAGAGATGCTGAAACAATCATTCTGTGTAGCGATGTCTGTTATGCTGTCCCTTCCTATCCATGAATGCCGTTATGGTCTCATCTGACTGTTTAGCAAAACTACATTTACATGCACCTTCCTACTTCTTATATCTGCTTTGTTTAAAAAATAATAATCTTAAAATGTGTTTAGTCGGACCTGCTAAATTCTGCATTGGATCATTCAGCAGAGAACTTCAGTGTTTCAGTGTTAAGCAGCTTTCCTCTTTTGGGATTGCTGTGAGATCTGTGACGTTATAGCAGTTTGATATAAAAAAAAAAAAAGGAAGGGAAATAAATCCCCCTCTAGAGCTAGACTGACTTCAGAATTGAGGGTAGAACTGCAGAAACTGGACAAAGGGACTAGAATAAATCTCATAACCTAACTGCAGTGTTGCTCCCTTGAATTAGTCTACGTAAGTTTGCCTTCTCTAGGCCCCTCCTTAAATGTCTAATACAGCCTGTTTTAAGAATATGTTGCAGCATTAGGTGTTCAGTGGCCAGGCTTGCTTTGTCAGTTAGAAAAACAGATGAGGCACATTTTGGATAATGATGTTCTATGTTGATGTAGAGTGTGGCCCTGCCTCAAGATGATTCAGGCATTTGTTATGTTTTCTAACTTTCTCATCTTCTGGGCCATGGGTAGTACAGATTGCTTTTGTTTTATAGTCTTAGCTAATGTGTTTGCAAATTGCAGTGAAAGAATCTCAGAAAATTACGCTATACATCAGCTGAGACAGAACAAATGGTTTTTCCCTTCAAACTGCTCCAGTGTTCTATTTGAGTGCAAATCTGTAGTTTTTATGAAGTGGCTAAAGTTTGGTCTGAATAAGCTATATTTCAGAGAATCTAATAATCAAAAATTAAACAGGTTTCCTCAAGATGGATAGGAAGATTAAATTAAAGGGTGGTTTACGTTAACATTTGGCTCTACAAAGAGGGAGAAATATTGCTAAGTGGAATACTTAGCTTCGTCAGCAAAAGTAGCCCAATTAAAATATTTGCCATATGGGTTTTTTAGGGATTTCAAATAGACCTTTCTTGAATTTTCCTTGATTCAGACATGCTAACATTAAATGTGACACATGAGATGGTAATTACAAGGTAATTATTTGGTTTTCACTAAATAGCATTTCCATTAGATTCGTTCTGGCAATATCTAGCTGAGGAAGTTGATTTTATAGCCAAGTACAATATCAAGATGTCCTTTCTTTACTCAACTATGTAAGGAACAATAATGATAACTACTTCTTTTAATGTTCCTAGCCATCTGTACCTCAACACACTGCAATGTCTGGTATGCTACTTTTTGATTAGGCTATCAGATTTGCTGGATGTGGACTTGATGCTTCCTTTTTTCCTTTCATGTAGAATTGCAAAACCACCACTTGTCTTTTATCCTGCTTTTAATAATAATATATTTGCATGTAATCTGCAAGGATTGGCTGTTAAACTCTTCTATCACAGCCCAGGGTGACACCTGTGATTAAAAGGTCTGCCTGAATTCCCCTGTCTCTAGGTTTTTACTTGTAGTTTCAAGATGAAAAAAGTCATGATGCTTCAGAGTTTCATCTCTAGGATTGCAGAATCAGATGCATTTGTTGGGCACGTGCACATACTGTGTAAATAAATGTTTTAAGATACTGAGGTGATATTTCTAGATGATGTTATAAATTTATGAATTTAGACCAAAATCCCAGCAGCAATAAGCTATTTAAAACTTCTACTGTGCTTCCATAAGTGTGGAGATGGAATGTACTTCAGATGCCAGCCCTACCTAATTTGTTGACCAGGGAAGGAAGCCAAGGTGGCCAGATAGTATGTTACTATGTGCCACTAACTATGGAAAATAGCATGACTTAGCCACATTACACTGAGACATCACCTGTGCTTGGTTAAGAGCTCAGATAACTAAATTCTCTCTCTTGCACAGCCAGCTAGGCTGATGACCATTTATCTCAGGGGTATGAGACATTTCTGCTGAACTGTGCAGCTGCTGCTGAGTTGACTTTGCATCTTCGAAGAGTCAAGGTAGCATTTGCAACAGTGGCTACTTACATACCCACCCAGTACTTTTCACAGGCTGTTGTCATTTGTCACTCAAAGTTCACTTTTGTCATTTAGGTTATGTTTCTTCATCAAGTTGTAGCCTGACTGTAAACTCCAGTTTGCATTGCTGTTGACATTCATGGATTTTATACCCAGACAATATTTTTGTCTACTATTTTTTTGTTTGGTGTGGTTTATTTGTTGCTGTCTGTGTGATTGCTCCTCTGTGTCTAAGCAAAAGGAAAAACACTGAAAAACCAGAAAGATCTACTGACTGGTGATCTCATTATTTGTGTTTGAGGACCAATGATACTGATCAGCACATCTTGTTTTTACTTCTGTAACGGCACTAGATACTGCCCCTTCCAGGAGACACTGCTGTCTGCTACACTGACAGTCACTGAAAAAATAATTTCTGGACAGTACTAAATAAGAAAGACACTAGACAGTGTCAGAAGTAGACTGTGACAAATGTGAATATAACAGTTTTACAAAAGCTGGTCTGTTCAGTTCTCTCATTTTCAGGGGCATTTCTACAATCCTGTTATTTTCATGCTAATCCATCTTTTTTTTTTGTTTGTTTCTTTAGATCTTTGTACTATACAAGCATAACTTATCAAAATTCAGTTTTTAACAATTGCTTAAGGTTTTTTTGACTAACTGTGAGGAGGGCTAATATTCTAATATGCTGAGGAAGACAAAGAACATGGTACAGGATTAATTCATATTTTCCAACGGACTTTGTGATGATTATACAACAGGCTCATAATAGTAATCCATTCTTGTGACAAATGTATGAAAGACAGAAATAGCACAGTTAATTTTTGAACATAAATAATTAGAAGGCTGCAAACTTTTTTTGATTTTTAACTAATTGCTCATGATTTTGTCATCCTAATTGTCTAGCCATAAGGTTGTAAAGTATTTCTACTGATGATGGTATAACTGTTTGCTTGCTTTCTTACGATAAACTTAATTCAATGCTAAACCATGGTAGAGTGTTTATAAACATTTTTTTGTAAATGAATTAATAAAGTATTACATGTTGTAACTGGAAAGAAATATTGAAAATTTTCAAGTATGCATACTTTATTTAGTGATCCTGTTATTAATAAATTCTAGTACCAGTACAAAAGATCAAAAGATTAAGAATCAAAAAGATTCTTAATTCTTTGTTGCCGCTGACCACAGAAAGATACAATGCATCATCTTCTTGTAAAGAAACATCATTTAAGTTGATGACTTTTCAGTCTCTTAATAGTTTAAAATGTGGTTCAACAGAAAGGGAAAACCAACTGTGACCATAAGAGTAGTGAAATTTCACATGAAGATTAAAAACAGTAGTCTTGGGATATGAAGCCCCCAGGTAATTACAGAAAGGTGAAAGGGAGCAAAGAGCTGTAGGTGTAGGACAAAGGATGTTACATGGTGAACGCAGAGCAAGCAACATTAAAATGAATGTGAAAAATCATGGATAGCAGCTTCGGAAATTGATGTACCTGTTTTTATAGGATTTGTTCTCTGCTTGCCAGAAATCCAAGCACTAAGTAGGCTGTTACTTCTTGGATTAGTAAAGGAGGGGGTAGGCAGTAACTTGGTTTTTGTCTGTATTTGGACTTGGTAGACTTTCATATTTCTTCTTAACAATTTTCTTTAGGAGAATTAAAATGGCAGCATGAATAAAACTTAAGAGTATATGAGAGAAAGTGAGGGCTAACATTATACCAACAGTGAATTATCCATTATCTTTTAGCATACATATCCAGAATGAATGAACTTCAGAATACAAGTCTGTTTAGGATTTTCTCTGATTCTCAAAAGTTGTCTTTGAAGGGATGCATTTAAATGGCCAGCAAATATTCAAGTTGTTGCCACTGTAAGTCTCTTTAGGGTAATATAGGAAGGTTATTAGAACAACTCATCCATAGATAACATTGCTTAATCTGATGAGGTGCTGATATTCAGTATCAGGTTTTATGGGTGAATTGCTTGCCCATATTAGTGCATTTTTGTAAAGTAGAATTGAGAAATAAAAAACCCTCACGCCAAACTTACAGAACAAAAAGATCAACAGATTTATGTAACATATAATCACTTCCTGCAGTGGATATTGCAGCAGGTGCTTTTGTCCTGTGATAAAAGCAATTAAATTTTGAATCTCCAAACACTGGAATGCAGCTGAGAGTGTACTGAAGGTACTGGAGTTCTTCAGAGTGTTTACAGTTAGATGGCTTGTGTTAGTTCCATAAAATACACCAGCTATTAATGTAAAGATCTATGTTATCTTTCTAGGAAGGATTTGGGAGACTGATTAAAAACCTTCACTGTGCTTCTAAGTACATCTTGGTCTATAGCTGTAACAAGCAACCTAAATATGACTTCTGAAACCAATTTTGCTAGGAACTATTTTCTTATTATTTCATATAATCCAAGAAATCTAGTCTAAATAGTGTTATGAAGCAACTCATGGAGAACTGGATTTCTTTTTTCTAAAATGACTCAGAAAATAATGGTAGGTCTATCTTTTTGTCTAGGAAAGCCTGAAAATATTTGGAATTCAATTAGATGAAATGTCATGTCAGGAGAGCTGGTTGTTTCAGCTGAACCCTTGAAAACTTTCACTTAGGAAAACAAAGTTACACTTGGATGTGTAAAGTTTTTAGGGGTTTTTACTTCTAATAAATGTTAGTAGTATTCTCATGTCTTCATATGTGCAAATGGAAATATGTAGTCTTCATGTAAAGTTTGAAAACTCTACTGTTTTCTAAGAAAATATCTGAGACATGACCAGCAATCACAAAGCAGCAATGGCAATCTATGCACTGTGAAGATTCTTCCCAGAGCAGCTCCACAGTTATTACATGACAGATGCAGCAAAGTGATTGAAGTGTGCCTATATAGTGTGAACACATCCAACTTGTCTACTTTAATGGTCTATCATATACAAAGATTTCCTGGGAGTCTGTGTCACATTTGGTGTACATCCACATCTCTGGCACATCTGACATCCCATTTATACAGCAGGATTACAGTAGTTTCACTGTGAAATGGCTGTTAGTAGAGGAAGAGCCATATATTGTCCTGGATAGATAGTGGGGGGAACACTAGTGCTGCCTGAAATTCTGATAATCCTTTGGCATTCCTGCATATGGCCAAGAGTTGTCATAAGAGCATAAACTCAAGTTGATTCAGATACCAATTTGTGACTGTATTGTCACTGGCTGTATTATCACCGTTAATAGGTTTTCTTTCATGAAAAATGAATCTTTTAATGGCCACTGATTCATATGATTGTTTATTGATTGTGAAGTTGTGATACTGACCTAAGTGTGGTTGATTGAAATATCAGAGTGGATGGCTCTTTTAACATCAAGCCAAGCGTAAGGATAAAGCACAAGCTGGAAAAGACTGCTGATGAGCAGCAGGCGATCTGAATCCATCAGGACGGAGAACCAAAGAGGGCAGTAAGGCATGTTCTGGGCAGTGCTAGTGGGAAAACCAGTAGCTGAGAATGTGAGAAGCATCACACATCTGGGAGAGAGATGCAGGGGCACTTGAGAAGCAGCTAGCACTTACTGTGGGTTAGTAGCTACTCTTTAGCCTGTGTATGAGTTATGTGTGGCAGAAACACAGTATGTCAGATGGAGGTGTGGAGTACAAGCAAGAAAAGACTAGCCAGTTTCCTATGGAAAAATGATCGCAGAGCCTCCATGGAGTTGAAACCCTTGGATCTTTAATCTACTAAGAACTGAAATTTTGAGGAAGCCATGGGTGAGCAGCATCTTTGAACATTAGGCAGCAGGTAACTAAAAACAAGTGAACATAGGCCAAAAAAAGCAGCTTCATTGCTAGTATTGTAAAAAGTATTCCCAGAGACAAATTCTGCAATAAGCAGAGTCCTTCGCTAAGTAGAGAAATCCCTAGAGCTGAAAGGTGTTTACAACTTTAACCACATGTGTCACAGGGTGGGGAGGGCGAGCCACAGACTGAATGAGCAGAGGAAGCAGGGTCAAAATGCTGTTTTTACCACTAGTGGCCACAGTGACACTGCATGTGTGTTCTGCTAATTTGTAGGCTGAAATATTTAAATATTGTATGTCAAGACCTAAAAAAAGCCTGCAGTCTAGTTAATATCTGTAAGCTTAAATGGCTGTCCAAATGGCGGCTCCCCTGTGTAGCTACTCTGTCTTTACATACTGTGCTGAATAAATGCTCATGTGTATGGATGAGGATGGGAAAATTTCTCCTGCCCTACCAAGAAGTGTGTGGTACAACCAGTATCTTTTCTTTTTCATTTTGTTGCTCTCAATTTCTCCCTTGTCTTAAAAAAATTGCTCCTTATCTTTGTTTATCTTTTCTATTTCATATCCTGTTCCAATAGTTGTTTCCTTTCCCTGGAAGACCAGCAGCATGCATCCATATTTATCCATTTCCACAGACGAGTAAGTTTTCCTCCTAGTTTTGAGAGGACAAGCTCTTACAGGTAGAAGTTCACCATCTCTCTTCTCTGTACACTGATACCTAATGGCAGGCACACATCTGAGAATTTTTTTTTTTTTAAAGCCTTAGGTTGTCTTAAAACCCTCTTAGACTGTTGCAGTCCAAAATGTGAGAGCTGATGGGAATATTTCTGTGTGCTACTCACTGTGTTAATCACATTCTCTAGTCTGAGAGGCTTTCCAGAACAGGGGGTCCATAGAAGAGCTTAGCTTTCCTACCACTATTTATTTCTTTATCAGACTTCTAATGAAATTTGCAATAAAGATGAAAATAAGTACTTTTTTTTTTCTGGTTTGCTTATTTGCTAGAGAACTTTTTATTCTGGATTTTGATTTACAGAATGGCAAAGACTACTGAGCCTCCTTTCATTCATTATTCTGCTGCAACTCACTTGTTTGTGCACAATCACCTCTACCATGATATGTGTACCTCTTTATCAAATAATACGTATATTGGTTTTTACTCTTCTGTACTGTTCTCCATCATTTTTTACTAGCAAGGAGGCGGGGTGATGGGTGTAAGGGGAAGAATGCTGTCATCTAATGCATGATAATTTAGAGGAGTACTATTTAGGCGGGTTTTTTTGTGGAGGTGTATTTAAAATTCGTTTCTGTTTTGCTATATTACAGGTCTGAATTCAGTCAGTAATGACCTCAATAGTGCCTGTTTTAATGTAATCCCTGCTTGCTGACTGCTGTTCCAAGAATAAAAATTTAAGCCAAAAGATTTAATGAAATCCTTTGGGATTAGTGCTCACTGGGCTGGGGAAATTGCATATCAACCTTTTCTCTGTACTCTAACCATACGGTTTGGTATTTGAATAGGAGGGTGTCCAAGAGAGACAACTCTGAGTTCATCAATAATTTACATTTTTGTTAGTTACAAACCTGGTATTTGGGATTCTGTTGCCATAGCAATCCATCTGGGCCTGAACGGATAGTGTTTTAAGTGGTGGTTGTATAGGGATTCACAGTGTGTGCTTTAAATCCCTTCTAAACTAATCCCCAGATCTGTTCTGTGACTTATTTGAGGCTTTGACAAAATCAATGTTACTCACAATAAAAAGTTTATGCTGGGAAAATTAAGCCCATAAAACATTAGAATATGCATATGATTATGGAATGTAAAGTTCATAATGTATGACAATTTCTGTTTCAGTATGTGAAGCAATTAATAAATGCCCACTCCATTTTTTTCAAAATACACTTAATTTGTTGCACATTATGCAACTAGAAATTATCCAGACTCTGTACTGATTATTAGCTAATTTAAACTTCATAATCGAATGCTAGCCTCATTTTCCCAGATGTCAGTTCTATGTTTTACAGGGTGTCAGTCTATTCATAATACTGTATAAATTCCACTTTCAATTAATATAATTTTCTCTCTTATAAATAATTCTAAATCAGCAAAAAAAATTTGAAATTCCCTTTTTCATTTCTAACACTACTGGTGTTGGGTTTTGAGGCTGTGCTTCTAAATTCAGTAGGCTAAACACCAGTTGCTTTTTGTTCGAAGTTTCATTTATATTTTCGCATTTTGCCACCCAAAATTTCAAAATGGTTTATTCAAAACCTCCCAGATATGCCACATAAAGGGATGTTCTCAGGTTTGAAAGATGATCAATAAACTCCACTAAGTTTCAGCTCTGTCAAAACCAAAACCCTCCTGAAACTGATTTCCAGAGCTGTTAGTTCTTCATAACAAAAATGTCCAGTTGTGCTCTCAAACTGTTGCTAAACCATAATGACGATGTATTAGCAACTCTGTATTACTCCAGAGTATAGAGATTTAGTTTGCAAAATTATTCCTCAATGTTTGAAAGGAGAGAAAAATATTCAAATAAAAGCCATATGGTCTACTACTGAGTTTTTAGCCCATAATCCTAAACAGACGAAAATTGTTTCTTCATGGAGTTTCTAAAAGATCACACAGTCCTTCCTGACTGTAAAAATAGTAATAGGATAAAGAAACTGCAGATGGCCTAAGAGATCTTGAGAAATCTTTAATTACCATGCAACTTGCCTTTTCTCTTTCATATTAGAGTTCACAATGAATAGTGAAGCATGTAATAGAAGGGGCTTATTTTTGCCATGATTCTGTGATGCTAAAAACATTCTTTGTCACCTGTAATAAATGTAAATTACTGTTTCTATATGAGTTAAAAAAGAGTTTTCTGAGGAAAACTGCAAAAAATCCCTTCCTTGCGGTGGAGTAGGGTTTCATTTCATGAACAAAGATATGCATGTATATTCTTAAATTCAGTGTGGCTGACTGAACTTGGTTTATTTTAGTAATCCAGTTACTCCAGCTTAATGGGACTATTTCCATAATTGGTTACCACTAAAGGTAACTGGGAACAGAGATCTTAGAATTAACTAAAAAAGGCTTCGTTTTGATTGCTTTTGCATGTCCTTATGACTAACTGAAGTAAAAGTTGCAGATCATCTACATGATTATTTACCCTAAAATTACATGCCCTAAAGTATGTTCTGTAGATACCATTTGTTAAATATAGATTAAACTTCAAAGGGATATTACAGGATGTATTCAGGCATATCAGAATGCGTTTCTGTTGATATTTCCAATGGTTTCATTAGGAAAAGTCTTCCCTTACAAATATTATTGAAATGAAAACAGAGCCTTGAAAGATACTAGAGGTATGACAGATGCTATTTGTAGCTCTGGAAATATAGTTGTCACTGCAGGGGATCTCCTGCACTGAAGACCCACAGGAGTCCATACCAAGGGTGAATGAATTAATCTTCCAACACATCTCATAAAAAATAGCCTGTGTTTAATAGTAAAGAGAAACACAGTTGAATTTCTCTGGTAATTTTTTTGATCTTTCTCTAGAAATGCAAATCTTTCCTGTTTATTTCTCTCTATATATTTTAGCTCTGCAATCCTTGCAAAGAGTACTGGTATTTAGTCTCCTTGATAACTGTTGATTTTTATTGATTGGGTTTTACTTATTTATTCCAGTTCTGCATTACATTTTTCATCTGTTTTGGAAACTCCGTCTGTCAACTTCAAGGGAGCAGGCAGGCTGAATCTGCACTTAATGAAGCGCCACACTTATTCATGGTTTTGCTTAAATTTGCTTCTCTAGCACATAACCTGTATTTTTGTTCAGTTATTTCTAGTTAGAACTCAAGTAAACATCTGTCTTTCCTTTCCATTTTCTGTCTTTGCAGCAGGAGGAAATAGTTAATCTTCTGAAAGGCTCAGTAATAATAAGACACAGCTTGACACAGACAGCTTAGAGAAACAGGGGAAGATTGAGACAGTGTACCACAGAGCAGGTGTGACTCTGTGTGTTAATTTCTCTAAGGCACTTTCAGTTACCTCTACTCAAATGCAAGATGTACACAGAGACCTGAACCAAAACCCTGCCTCTGAACCCTGGGAGAAGGTTGGGATTAGAGCTTTTAATGAAACCTGTTTCTGAGTGTGTCTGAATTTTAAATCCCTTGGTTTGGGAGGGCTTGAATGACAGTGAGAGACAAAGTTTTGGTTGAATCTGTTCTATATGTATTTAAGTACTGTAGTTCAGATTAGGTCTGTCATGGCCTGTATCAGAATATTTTATACAGCTAATAAGGCGCACCAAGCTATGTAAGGCCTGCTAAGACTATTGCCGGATGCATTATAAACTCCGGGAGAGAAATTAGTTGATCCCACAGCTGTGTTTTACACCAACATCCGAATTATTTTACCCTTTCGAATAAGGGTTTTATATCATCATCTGGCTAACTTTGCATTGTTCAAGAGCTCCACAACGCCTCACTGATGTCTAGGACATAATGCAATAGACTGTTAGATAGAAAACCTAATCCCTACAGTTCAAAAAAGCTTAAAACTTAATAACAACATAATATTGTATGCTTCAGACTCACAGACTGTATAGCCCTCATCTCCAAACAGCTGTTAGTTGTTGCCTAACAGGTTTCTTCAGTAGACTGACATGCAAGTGAGTGATTTCTGGAATAATCATAGATATTGACAGAACTATACAGAAGGCAATATTAATTTTTTACTAAAATAATCAGATTTTTTTAATCAGTTATGTTCTGAATCCTTTATTATTTGATGGTATAAGATGGTTAAAGATGGTAGCCTGGTTAATTTAGAGTGAGATGCTGGATGGAATTGTGATTTGCCTTTTTTAAAGACCAGAGCAGGGGTTGATGTGATATAGTTTGACAACTTCAGATAACAGCAGTTCTGTTTTCCACTGACAAAGTTGATGTAAAATTAAAAATACATTTACCTATCTTGATAATAGTGCATTTGGCTCCCTTTTTTGACTGCATCAAAACTGGTCACCTTCGCATTTAAGTGCCTTCACAGCTTGATCCTACCTAATTTTTCATGTGAATGTTGCCCTTATTGCAACCCTTATTGCCCATCAGTCCCAATTTTCTCCCTTCTCTCATGCAACCTTTATTCATGAAAATTGTTAATAGTAAAAATCTGCAAAGCCAGTATGCTGTGTTCCTTCAAATCCTGCCTTAGAACTCACCTCTGTTGTGATACCTGTGAACTGCCCAAGAAAGGCTAAGCAGCTGGTGTGCTGTGATCAGTGCTTATTATGCTAATTGTCTGCACGAAACAGTGGGAGTAAGGCATCAAACACCTCTCTGCAGCGTGTTCTGCTTTCCTCCAGAAGCGGTGGGGGAGGCTGTGGCTGTCATTGGAGGTACACACTTTGGTACACATTGTTTCTTCCTTAACTCCTCAGTGTGATGGGGTAATCTAGCCAGGATCCGATACAACACGAGATTTTTATTTTGAGCAGAGGATTGCCAGCCTCACAGGTGCGAGAGCCTGTCACCTTCCCTGAACTGGGGAGAGCTGCAAGTGCCCCGATGCAATTCAGATGCCCAGAATTTGATACGAGGTTTCAAAAGAGATTTGTCCCTTGAACCTCTGTATTTCCCATCTCTTGCTGCTATCGTAGTGCCTAAGACTGGAAACTTTGCCTTTTAAGGAAAAGGAGCAATGTGGATTTTCTCTTCTGGATGCTTTCACAAAAACCCAAGGCTTTAAATCTTGAAGTAAGCCAAAACTATATATGAAAATGGTAAACTTCTATGACACAAATGAAACTAGGTAATTAATTTTATGTAGATGATAAATGCATGTATTTGTTTTTCTTACAGAAACGTGGAGTCCTGAATAAACAAAGAGAAGAGAGTTAAGCACATAGTCTGTGTTGTGGACAGTAAGTGACTGAATTACGTACTCTGAAGCTAAACGCTAATTGTACTTCCATTTTTTTGGTATTTCTTCTTATTCGCCGTTCTTTTAACAAGTGTAAGAAATCAATGCAGTGAACATTTCTGCCTTTATCCAACTCAGTTTCATTTCACGGGGGTAGACTTTGATTAATCCTGTAATCATTTTAGGTAAGAGGCCCAGATAATCCAGCAGTGTGTCTTTATCACTGCCCACACTGAAATTACTGCCGCTGCCTTCTCAGTAAAAGTGAATTGTAATACTAGAATTTACCAAGCTAAAAATAATATTACACTGACATTTGCTCACACCCGAAATCTTGCAGAAGAACACTTAGTTTTATCAGTGTAGTCAGATCCGGTTAGCTGGGACATGAGTAGGAGAGCTTTATGGGTTTGTGTCAACCACTTAATCACTAATTGTTCTGCACTGCCCTGGTCAGGGTTGTGCTGTTCACTGAACAGTATGACCAATCACAGTACAAGCTGCACTGGCCTTCGATAACTACAGCTTTATAAAACATCAAGTAATTAAGATTACTCGCTGAGACAAGAAAATGAGCCATGGTTGTGTTGTGGATTATATTATTGATGTTTTCCTTTGAAAAAAATCTGAGACAGCTGGTGAAGTACCAGTCATGGTACAGTAGAGAACAGACACTGCTTTTATTGTCAATCCTAAGTAGTATGCCCTGGGAAACGTAGCAGGTTATATGGGTGTACTATGTTACAAAGGTAACAATAAAAGGTGGCAATATCATTTGAGAACCAAAGCAAGTGAACGTGTGTTAAGGCATTTCTGTTAACAGTTCCAACAAAATAGTTCCTCTACGCTAGGTGCTGATAGAGCCTGCCTTTTTGTGGTGGAAGATTGTGGACAGTAAGGTACAGAGAATCTGTGCTCTTCAGCACCATTCTGCTTATAGAATATACATTTGACAGTATATCATGTAGTAGAATTGAAGGAATTTTATTGTTGTATATGAAATCTCTATTCATTTAGCCAAACTGGTGTATGAAACAGACTAGTTCTGAATAGAAATAAATCTTGTATGTTTTTTGGCAAGCAGTAAAAATAAAATTATTTGGTGGAGAAGAATATGTATAAACCTCAATAGCCAAAAAATTACCAACATCTCTCTGGGCAACCAAGTTCAATGATGGGTTTTAACATTACATTTAATCAGACAACATGAAGAGAAATGTGTAACATTTCACTGAAGCTGAGGGCAATGTAATGCTTGTTTGAAAAATCTGTATGTTTATTTATACAATGCACTAACTGTGCTACCAGTAGGCATTTTTTAGACATATAAAGAATCATACATATGTTCCAGAAGATCGTTAGAAAAAAAATCAGTTTCAAAAAAACTTCTCAAAATTCTTATTTATCTATTCCTCTTAACTTTCCACTGCTGCTTCTGTCAATCATACTTTCCTGCCATTTTCTCTTCTTTCCCTCTGTGACTCTTGTGGTTTATAGTCCCTGCATGCTATCACACCTCTCTTCACCCTTTATCTTTCTGGTCTTTTACCTACACAGCTAATTTGCTCCAACTTCATAGTTTCTCCTCACATCTCCCACACAGGGCCATTCTCCTCTTCCTCTTGGCAGAGCTGCATTGCAGAATGTTCCCAATCTTTGGCAAATTTTGAGCTTGATGTTTCTAGTAACAAATAGAAACTCCGCAGACTAAGAGCATTATGCGTATTGTTGGGTAATCACAAAATAATGCCATATACCTGTATCTAAGGAATTTGCAAAGGGTCGCAACATGTTATAGTATTGGTCAGCTCTTGCAATTTTTATCTGATGCGCAGAAAGATATGGAGGAACTTTGGGGAGTTGTTATTTAACACATGGGATACCTTCAACCAAATCAATTATGCTTTTCCATCGGATCTTAAGTTTTGGCAGCAGATGACTGACAGTTACATGCATAAATATTAGAAATTCCAAGCAATTTGTAGAATTCAACTGATGTATGTATACAAAAAATCCAGGAGTTGTTATAGACCTGTTTGTAGTAAATTTCGCTACTGCAGATACTCTAAAGATTTTCTTTTCACTTGTGTTCCTGTGTCAAGTGTCCAGAAATCACAGGCAGCTGTTTCAGAATAGTGTGGATTTATTTGTGTATAGTGAGAAAAAATTAATCAACTATTATTGGTACTCCATCACATACAAATTCTCTCTATTCTGCTGGCAGAATAGGTTGACAGAGCTTTTCATAGTATCCATCAGTTAATTTTATCAGTCATGGTATTATGATTATAAACTACAAATGATCTAACAATGAATTACCGAAATGAAACTGTACAGTGGTCATTTAACATTTGTAATGTGTAATTTATTTAACACTCTGTTGGAATATACATGGGAAATTAGAATAATAAAACAGAAGTAAAATTACATTTGTCTCTCATCCATCATCGGTGAGGAGCATATAGCCAGTTTGATCAGGCTATACATTCAGCCATGTAAGGAAGTTCATGTATGCTACCTTTGGGCCTGCTTAAAGCACCCTTGTGAACTATATGTTATTCATACACTAAGCAGCAAGGCATTCTTCTGACACTGGGATTGATAAATTGTGGATCTCTGTTCTAAAATACTTTTTCTCAACCTGAGTTAAAACCTAAAATTTAAAATATCCAGTGCCAAGAGGCAAAAATACTGGATTCCAGTTGTAGGAAGAAGATAAAATTAATATTGTTCTTAAAAGGGTAAAATTAAAGACATAATATGTTTTTGTGGGGTTTAATTGTTCTCATCTTTTTTTTTAAATGCAGGGGCCTTTGTCATTTAGCTTTGATATTGCAAAAGATTGCAGTCATCCTTTGTGGAGGAGGGAAAAAAATCTTGCAATATGTGTTTCAAAAAAGGTGTCCATTGTCCTCCCATAGTGAGCAGCAATCAAATTTAATCTGCCATGTACTTTGGTTTATCAAATAATTGAGATTTTTGGTGGCTGCTGTTTAATAACAGTTTTTTCATTATTCTTCTTTAATAAAGACAAGTTCAGGTAATGTGACATAAATTAGGAGACTGCAGAAACGAAGTGCTAATACAGGAGGAGGGCCAATGCGAGCAGATGCGAGGAGGCTTGGCGTGCTAAAAGTTACTGTATGGGCAGTTTGACTCCTTTACATGTAGAGGAACTAAATTCCTGTTAGACTTACTGTTAGCTCATGAGCACACAATATTACTGGTTTTTACCCTAATATCTATTTTATTTATTTGTTTAAAGATACCATGTTTTATATTTTGCCATTTACCATATTATAGCTAGAGGTATGTAATGTACCAGAGATGAAGTAGCTCAATGAAGGATTCCTTGGTTTTGGAAGGGTCAGTTTTGTAAAAGTTGAATTTATGAGCCTTCAAAAAGAAATGAGCCTGTGGTTTCTGAATGTTCTCTACTAATCACAATAATATTCCCTTACATTACAATTTCAATCTTTCATTGCTATATAGTAATCTAGAAGCAGTATGGAAGTGCCCTCATTCCCTGTGCTCCCAGGTTTTGTCATTGCCCATTAAAATTCATGTGCATATACTGCAGGCTTGCATAAAATAGTTCATTTGAGTGTTCACACTACCTGAATTCTTTAATGAGGTCTTCCCCTAAATTAGTTTCACTTTTCGGTTAGTTTCGGCTTTTTTTCCTTCCACAGTGAAGTATGAACTTCTGGTACATCATGAAGTAACATTTCCATAGTGTAAAAGTTTTTTATTTTGACTCTGTTTTGGTTATCATGTTAAGACTATTCAGAGTAGTGTATTCTCTGTGATGCCCATGCTTACAAAATTCTCTGCCTCAAAACCTCATTTTTCTTTTTTTTATCGATCTTGTATTACAGACACAGATTTGCATTTTTAAATGTGAGATCTCTGACATGGATTTAGATTCTGTACTGCTTTGAGGTATGCTAGTTATGCAACTTAATTTTGCAAGATGGCTCTGGGTTCGTACTTCCCTGGGGCTTCAGTTTAGTTGTCATCTATTATTTTATCACTGTGATTAATTAGTCTCTACTATTTAATTTATTTGCTGCAGCTTCTCAGCTTTTTCTTCAGTTGGTAAGCACATGCTTTTCTAGACACATTTTCAAATTATGTGTTTTCCAAGTGCCTCAGAAGTCATGTAATCATATTTTTCTCAGCTAGGAATTTAACCATTTAAGCCATTTAATGGTTTCAATAAATTATTGACTGATATTTTGTCTATTACTTGGAAGGTTTCAAAAGCAAAATATTTATTAGCTTAATTTGCTCGTTGGAATTTCACAAGCCAGCTTCAGTAAGTGGGGTTAACATGTGCTTGTTTTCTTGTCTTGTATACTGTGTTCCTATATTATAATTTGCTATTTTTAAACATTGCATTGAATAACAACTTGGCTATGATTTTAAATCAGCTGTTTTCAGAGTAACATCTAGTTTCCATTTTAAAAAGTTGGGGGTTTTTTTTGCATTAAGTCATACTGTGTATATACATGGAATCAGTTTTACACAATTACTGAGGCAACTTCCAGGAAGCTACTATAATGAACTGCTTCTATGATCAAAGAAGTTTTAATGTCAAATTCTCTTTTCTCCTGCAGTTTTTATTATGGCTCTATGTTATCTCTGTTTTTGAATGGGGAGGTTGATAAGTTATTTTGATTTTTTTACTTTTTAGTTACTGGTTGTATTTAATATTTGTGATTAAAGTATCTCAGTAAGAAGAATTACACTGTGTCATCCTAATGCAGCTTTGCTGACGTTGGTAACTGCTATTGTGATCCTGTCTGTAAATACAATCAAACAAAATTAATAGACATCTGCAGTGTTGTATGCTTTTGGGGGGCAGTTTGGTGTTCTTTTTTTGAGAGAGCGAGCTTTACCTTTGTTTGTAGTTCTTAATCTCTTTGCACAATCCTCTTTTTAAAGACTACCAGGCTAGCTTTGGTTATGTACCTTAGCAATTCTTGGTAGGTGAATTCCTGCCCACATTTCATTAGAGATTTGGAGATAGCCAGTTCTGTCACTGTTCTTGTGGTGATTTAGGCTTCAATTAGGATCTAAGAGGATAGACTTTCTTGTCAACTCTGCTATTTGATACATGAAGGTTAACTCAAAAAATGACTAATGTGACACAAGTGATTACATACATACAGGGTAAGGTGGACTCCGCAGTATGGAGTTGGTGATAGCTAAAGAACATTTTTTGGCAGTTTTGAATCCTCTCCAAGTATGAGTTTGTTCTTCAATGATGATTTTCTTCGTTTCCTTCTTTCAAAGTTTCGCACTATAAATCTTATTTTGAAGACATATAGCCATCATAAACGTCACATTTTGACAGCTTTTCTTATGTGAACAACACTCATTCAAATAAGTTTATTTAGAAATGAGAAAAGATGCATCTTAGACCTGTTTGCAATCATGTCTTTGTTACCAGTATAATGACAACAATTATCTCTGAAAATGCAAAGAGAATAGGAAATTCAGTTACTCGCTTTCCCACGTAAACAAAAATGTTTTGTGAAGCCATTACCAAAGATAACACATAAAAATATACTTTATGATGTTAATCTGCTGTGTTTATATTGATATCTGAAGTGAATGAAAATGGGCACTGTAGAATTTTTCTTGCAATAAATAATTTTGAAAATACAAAAAATTTGAAAATACATTTGGAAAAGCATGATTCCTTGGATTAGGGTTTCGGGGTGGGGGTTATACTTTAGAACAGCTAGAAATTAGGAGTGATTAGGAGTGCTCTGGAATTTATCAAATATATTAACAGTGTGCTTCTGCTGCTATACCTTCAATTTTGTACTGCAGGCTAGAGGCAAGGCTGTGGTTTTGCTCTGAGAGGAGCCTCTGCACAAGGGCTCTTACAGCAATATTGATTGATGACTCTTGTAGCTATGCTAATAAATGGAAGAACAGTGATTTGAGCTGAAGGCGCAAGTTTTTGAACATGGTGATCATAAAGCACATAACATACAGGCCATGTTTCCAGTCTTGCCATTTAAAAAGCTTTAGTTAAGCCATTAAAGATATTAAGATTATGGGTTTTTCCATGAGCCATGTATTTGGGAGTTTTTCTCATTACTGCCTGATTTCCATGACTGCTTCAGTCCCTCCTAAATCTCAAGGTTTAGAAGTGCATTTTTTTTTGAAAGTTGAGATTTTCATGCAGTCACATAGATCCAGGAGCTGGAGCTTCCAAGGATAGCTCCCAAACATTTATTTTAAAGTCTGGCAATACTGTGTAAAAGGCACGATAGCACAGAGGTCTCTGCAAGTACTGTACAACAGTACACTTTGATCTTTCACCTAATAGGTCTCCCAATACCTTTTAATTTCTAAAACAAATAGTGCCCAGGCTGCTCTATACCATAAGACTATTTCACTCATCCTTATAAGTTGTGATGCCAAGTAAGAACATTTGTTTTAGGAAGAAGGATGAGAAAAAAGGAATAAGATGTCATTTAGACTGTGCAACCTTAACTGTTTTTGATGGGATTTTGCTGTTAGAAGCACGTCTCAGTGTTTGAATCTTTAGTTTAAATAAAATGCTTAACACCAACAGAGTTTATTTAAAGATCTGATTTTACTTCAGGGTTAATAATTTTAAGAACTTTAAACTGTATTAAACCATTAGTTAATAAACCACTAGCTATTAAACTGTTAATAGTTTGTCCTGCAGATAACAGTGATTCCTTTTGGAGAGTTATGGTCTATTGGGCAAATATGCATTTAGGGAGGTTTTAAAATGGGAATTACATCTAAAGTTTATAATTATGTACTTAGACATTTCTTAAGGAGAATAGAATCAGTAGCTTTTTATATATGAAGCCATATGCTCCTCAAAAAGATCTAAATGTTTGCAATACACAGCTATGCTTATAATAAAGAATTGTTACATCTCAGTTGCTGTATTATCGTCATTTTTGTATTTTCCTGAAATTTTACTGTTTGCAGCCTCAGTGTCTAGAGCTATGACCTGTCAGTACAGACACCCCAGCTGCACTCTGGAAAAACAGTTCACATCCCAAACCTTGTGGACTAGTTCCATATCCATTTAAAAAGAATGAAAGAATTTGAAACCTGACTTCCTTTAAAAAACAGTTGTTCAGAAAAAGGTAGGTTATATATAACTCATATGAAGCCATTGTTAATGCACAAGAGTTTTGCAAGCCCTCTCTCTGTTTTTTCTGTTTTCACATATATTTTAAAGACTGTTTCCTGCAGAAGTAATAAATATTAACAATCTGCTGAGTTAGGCTCATTATATTTAATCACAACTAGAATTCTACTTACACTAATTACCTTTGAAGCAGAACCAGTGATTTTAAGCATGTGGAAAGTGGTTTGATGCTATCCAGCCCCATCATGGATCACATACAATGGCTTTCACAGCTTTTTGGCATTCACAGGAGTGTGAAAGCTGTACTTTCCCATTTGTACGTGGACTGTCCTTCGTGGCTGATCAATAGTAAGACTTCATTTCCTCCAGTCTCTTTGTGACAGTACAAGTAGAGATCACACTGTTAACTTCTATCCTGAATTAGAGGGAAGTGTTTCTTGTCAAGCATTTTTGGTGTGATTGTTGGAAGTTCTTTTTTCATGAATGTGTATCTCTTGTGTCACATTTTTACTGTGCTATTCTGGAAACGAGCTTCACTTAACTAACTTTACTTTTAATTAATTTGGGGATTCTTTTTCCTGTTAAATTTTGCTTCACAATTTGAGGAGTGCTTATGTAGGACACACCCCACCCCACCCCACCCCCCCCCCCCAAAAAAAAAAAAAGGAGAAAAAAAGGAGAAAAAAGAAAATGCGTGGAAGAAATCCAGATGTCTGATACTGAAATTTTCCAAGGATGCATTAGTGGACATGAGCAACTTGCCTAAACCCCCTGACTTGCTTTCCTTTTAAAAATGCATATCGTGGCATGTAACAAGTTTCCAAGGAGTTTGGAATTCCCTCTTGTAGTGAAATTGATAGTATTGTTACTGGCATGTTAAAGAATGAGCTGATACCATTCAGGTATTGCAAAGACCTTGAAGAACTACAGAACTATGTACAGCTGTTACTTATCATTATTCTTTCGGAGACTGAGGCTGTTCTGAATAGTGATTTGTCCATCAGCGCATACTTCTTAGAAAGTGTCAGTGTGTTGGTCTGTTTGATAAATGTGCTCATCAGTACCTAATTATTTTTAATGTATGTTAAAAGAAACTGAGATTATATCTGTTGTTAAGTAACTTATGACTTTAAAAAAAAATTGGTTTGCTTGGCTTGCAAATACCTGTATAAGACTGTTAACAAATCCTACAAACATCAAACAGAGTTTCTTTCTGCATTTTTTACCAATATAAACTCTCCCTGCTCCCCTACTCCTCTCCTGCAAAAAAAAATAGCAGACTTTAGAAGCCTGAATGATGAGTTTGGGCTAGGGAAGAGGAAAGCTCTGGAATAATTATCCTAATTTGCTACAACCTACAATGACATCTATCCCCATATTGTTTCTGATTCTCCTTTCTCTTTTCATTTTTGTTTATATTCCCTTTATATTTTCCCTTTGCTTCTGTCTCATTGGCAGCTCTACCTAAATCTTAGTTTCCCGTCTAGAGCTACTTTGACCATACTTTTCTGGAAGAGATCCCTCCTTCCCCAGTGTCATCTAATGTGTTTTTTTGTAGTTTCCATAGTCCCTGATCTTCTTCATAACAGTGCTTTCAAAAGGATAACTAGGGATAAATACATTCTTGCACGTACATCTGCTGGAGTGCTGTAACTAGGTTGTGACTGACCTTGCAAAGAGGTGCTCAGGCTGGGATGGTACTCATTTATGTAATCAGCAATGTATCTAGACAGAAAGTACTTATTTTTGTATGTACATTCCCTCCTCCTCATGCTCAGATATCTTACTGTCATCTTGCTATCATGCTGTAGAACATTGAGGGAACCTGGGATTTGTACCTATTCCCTCTGTTCGTTTCCTTGACATAAGCTCAGAGCTCTTTGGGCATTTCTTTACCCCAGTCAGCAATCTGCCTTTGTAGCTTTGCTTCTGCTACTTCTTCATTTTTTGTGTACTGTGGGCATGGGGCTATAAGGTTATATTTGTTTCAGACAGAACACGCTGAATTTGCTTACAGATGCTACATGAATACACTGTCTCTGTGCCTTTTTGTTGGTTGCTAAACCCTTAGCTTTAGCATAGAGTGCTTTCTCCAGATATCTGCCTGTAGCACGCTATGTCTGATCTGTTTGAAGAGCTTCTGTTTTCTGCTGATTAGATATTTTACTAAGAGCTCCGAAAAAAACCCGTTTGTGTTTCTTCCTTTTCTTCTTGCATGCATGTGTGAATGCTCTTTGGCTTTCGTTCTCTTTTTTGCTTTTTTCTTCTGTTTTGCTGGAACTTTATGTCCTCAGTTGTCAAATAGCTTTCTCTCAGCTGAAATTCCAGTGCTGAATTGAAAGAAATCAACCAGAAACTCTGGAAAATGATTCATTTTTACAGTGAAACTGATTTTATGAGTCTTAAATGAAGACAAGTGTATTATTAAAAATACAGTAATAGGCTTGTGAAAAGGAATCTCTAAGATTTGGCATATAAAACCAGAAATGTTACGATAAGATTATGAAACCTTGAGGGGTTATTGGAATGATCTGCTTGTTTCTACAGACTAGATAAAGCTCTGTTTTATTAATCCTAATTGCCCTTCTATTTGTTGCAACATATTATATCAGGTTTACAGCATCCCTTCAACATTAGCTTCCTGGGAACAACGCCACAAAAGTGCAACTATCAGTCAGCTGAGTGATACAGATACAACACTGAAAATAAATATGGATGATTAAGCACATTATTTTTCAGAAACAGCACATCCATTTCTACGCAGTATCAATAAGAGATTTTAAAAGATGTGTACAGGGTTCAGTAAACTGTTGAACAGTCTTTGTTTACTGACTAAAAAACTGGTTTTGTGAGTTAATGTAATGGTCAGTAAAGGAGAAGGAGACAGGTTATGAGTTATAGATTATCATGAACTGATTATCACCATGTTCCAGTAGTTACAGGGTGGCTACAAAGAAGGTAGAGATTCCCTTTTTACAAGGACTCCCATGGAAAAGACGAGGGGTAATAGGTACAAGTTACTCTCAGGGAGACTCCGACTGGACCCCAGAGGGAAATTTTTCACAATGCGAACAGTCAGCCATTGGGATAATCTCCCAGGGAACTGGTGGATTCCCCAACATTGGACACTTTTAAGATTCAACTGGACAGGATGGTGGGCCTTCTTGTCTAGAGTGTGCTTTAGCCAAGAAAGGTTGGAACAGATGATCCTTGAGGTCCCTTCCAACCTGATTTTCTATGATTCTATGAACTGCACAGTACAAGGAAAGCAGTTAACACTGGAACTGAATGACAGTTGCGAATCACTGCTGCTTAAAAACATCATGGCTATGAAGACACATTAAAACCTTCTCTAAGGATTCTCTATAAAGTTGATGATTGAGATACGAGTAAAGACATTTCTACAGCACTCAACACTGATGTGTTGCTAAACTTAGTTTGTGGCTTTTGAGAGGTGAATCAGCATATAGCATACCTGTCCCTGTTTAGTCTTGCCTATTCCTAAACGTATATTCTGGTTATCAAAATGTTGCCTCCTTGGTTTTTTAGTTTAGGAGTACAATATAAATGCTGTAACAACTTCTTTAGAGGAAAGTTATGACAGGGCAGTTGGACAATTCATTTAACAACTTGAAACTCACAGATTTAGAATGACCGCAGCTGTGTCAGTTGATTTTATACTATGGTGCAACCTGCCTTACGGAAGTTATCTTAAACTGGGGATTTAGAAATACTTTTCAGGAGATTTAGATAATGTTTATATGTAAGGTTTTTTAAGGTTACTTGAAATATAGTTAGTACTTCTCAAGAGAGTAAGCAGGAGGAGCAGATGAACCCTGGGTTCCAGTCAAAATTTTAGATGCCAAAAACAATCAAACACCCAACCAATATCAAGAAAAAAACACCAGAATTAGAGAACAGGAGATGTCAGAATGTTTCTAAATAGAAGCATTCATCAGCTGTCACATTGCTGACTTCTTAAGTCCAGTTATCATGTTTGAACAGTAGAAAGGACTTGCTCATTTGTTTTTCAGGGGCCAGAATGTTTTTTTAGGCCATCTGTAGAAATAGTTATACTCAGAAAATATAGTATGCCGTACTATACAGAAGAGGAGGGACAAAAGATCACAATTATTTAGATTTAAAAGGGATCTCCATAGTAACTGCATTCATTTAGGATACTTAATACATTACTTCTTACTTCTCTGATTGGGTGAAATTTATTTGCTTGCCTAGAATTTGATGTGACTTGTACCATCGATCTACCTCAGAAAGGGCAAGAGATTGAAACTACAGAAATAAGGGTGAACAGGGTAAAATAAGGGTGATGTTCTTTTGTAAGTTAAGGGATAGTAGCAGTCTATGTAAGAAAAGAAGAGGCCCAAGAATTACATTCTGAAGGCTGAATATTTATTTATTAAAGGCTGAATACTTGATTATTTACATCTGAAAGATGTAAAAAAGGTGTCATGGAAAGGATATTTGTTCCAGTTATGTTAGCTATATTGGTAGACAGGAGGAATGGCAACTTAGAACTAGAAGAATGAAGGTACGCATTTTGTCAAAGTACTAGTAAGCTCCTCTAGATACCCTGATGAAAAATTGACACTAGTTTTTTTTTCCCTTGTGGTTGCCTTGACCTCCAGTATATTTTCTGTAGAACTTTTGTCATTTTCACCCAAAATATGAGTAACCATTCAGAAAACTGTACATTTTTCTTCTAGATTGTGCCTGGTTAAAAAAAGTAGAAATATATGGCAGTGTGTCTGATCTGTAGGCAACAGTTGTACTCTGAAATGGTGTTGAATGCTGACTCAGATGTTTTCACAGTTAGGTGTCTGTGGTTTATATTGATGCTTGTTCACAGATTAAATGGTTTCAAGTGTGTTTTGGATATGTAGTTGTACACCATCAATGGCCAACTGTAATTCAGTTCGTTTTTTGGGAAACTAATAATGGTACATGCACATCACTCAGTTTCATTACCTTTATGGAGAGCATGCCAAAGCAGCTTGACTAGGTAAGAGATCGTATGTATTTCTGTGTGTTAGGACTTGGCTGTTTATTTTATACAAATATCTTTTCCTTAGTAAGCACAATCTTCTATCCCTTTTAAGTTTTTTTTGATAAGAGCTTATCCACAGTTTGGTTGCCTTATCATTTTCTGATGCTGTTGGGACAGTGATGCTTCTCTGCTGGGTGAAATTTACTGTCATATCACTTTTTTTCCCCCGGGAAAAATGAGAAAGACTTTCCTCAGAAGAAACCTGAAGTGAGTTTTGTTGCTTTGCTTTTGGATGGAGTTTCATATGTTGATACTGGTAATTGTTTTATCACCTTGTAATAGGATCACCAATAAAATACTGTACAGTCCATAGAAAATACATAAGAATTTACAGTTACTGTAAACTTAACATGAATCTGCTTTGATTCGCTCACCTTCCTTGATTGTGTATACCCAGTGCTTTATCATATGAACAAGGTAGTCTTCACATTAGCAGTTCTAAAAGATAATCAATTACAGTCTTGTACAGAAATGGCAAATGCTTGAGTGGTGCTCAGCTATACTTCTTGTGTGTGGAGGAGAGTCTGGCAGATGCCTTGCCAATAAACCAGTGGGATCTGTGGCAAAGGAGTGATCGTACACAGGACATAGCTGCTGGCATAGCTCACGGTCTACAGAGATGTCCTCTGGAAAAATGCTGTCTGGTGTGGGCAAGTTTTGTGAGAAGAGATTCAAATTCCATTTGTTTTTCATGAAACTCTTATTTAATTTTCCAAGAGAAGAAGTTTCTCTCCTTGAGTGGAGAATAAAGCACGTTTCTACTGTAGTTAATCATTGTTGCTAGGTAGGATGTGACTTCTAGCTAGGTAAACCTTGCTAATAAAGATGAATCAGTTCTAGAGGATCTTACTCTCTTCTATTATGATATGTGGGTTTTTTCCTCCTTGTTTTGGCATTTTTTCCTTTTTTCTTTTTTTTTTTTTCTATTTATTTATGCTTGATATTACAGTATTCTTGGTGTTATTCGTTTTACTATGTATGTTCTTTACATTTAGCATTTTATTCTGTGTTTATTGCATTTGTATGTGCAGGTGGCTAGTAAACACTTGTTAGTATCTATATTGTCTAAGCTTATGAGCCTTGAAACTTGAGACCTTGAAAAGAGCTGCAAGAACTTTCCACGATCATCATATATGCCAGGAGACACTGTACATTAAGAAAGTTGGGGTGCTGTTTCTCAGTCACCACTATAAGGAGGTCAGTTGTCAAAGCTGTCACATCCAGAGGAGGAAGTCAGATAACATGTTGTAGTCTACCTGTGTTTAGTCTAGCACTCTTCTCCCACTTACATGATTTGTCTTTATGCCTGGTTGTGGAAACTCAGTGTTTTCTCTAGCGCTTACAATGAATAAAACTTGCTATCAGGACAAGCAATCAGTTCACCCTCAGGTTACAGTAATGCTACTTTTTAACCTAGCAGCTGAGTGTTACTTAAGCAGAGCCCATTAGATGGCCCTTCCCCAGGGACTGAGCCTATCAGATTCAAAGCACTGTGTGATGCCTTTGAAATATAATTACTAAAATGCCACCCATTTATTCCAGTGGAGCTGTCAAGATACACAGGTAAATTGTTTAGCTTTTTAATAAAAGATATGTATCTGAGGTAACCTAGCAAAAGGTGTTTGCATAATTAACTCCTTTTACTTCTTCATTCTGTCAGTTGCTGGTGATTAGTAAATATTCGGTTTCTTTAAGCCTGATTTCTGTAGGTGGGTGATTTAGATATTTATTATTATTGGAGAAGAGATGAGTTAATTGTTATGTCTTTTACCATGATATCTACTTGGACTTTCCAGGTCACAGAGCAGCTTAAACAAAAATATTGAAGGAATATAGAGCGGTTCACACATGGATATATGAAACTTTTAATTTTATTCCAAGATGATGTTTTAGCTACTGACTATGTATCAAAAATCATAGAATCAAAAAAATTACCTTTCCATACAAAATAGTTAAATTCTGTAATTCTGTCATCTTCTGCAAGTAACACTTGAAGAGGTGTGGTTTTAGTTTTTAAATTTACAACTATGTTATTAAAAGTCTATTTACTGTAGGTCGTGTTCATGGTCTCTTGAAACTTTAGTACATAAAAGGGAGTGAATAATGGTCTTTAATAGAATTGTGAATAATGTGTAATAGCCTTATATCAAAAGTCACTATATAGTGGAGTTGTCTTCTGGACTGTATATAATTATCCCAATTTCAGTGGGGGTAACAGGCAGTTGTAAAAATGATCAGTTCTTAATGCCTACACTGTTATTTTCTGTTCCTCAGTAAAAGTTAAATTCATTCTTAATACATAAATTAATATTTTATGTCAAAGCTTGAGGAGCAAAGAAAGGGCTTTGGGAGGGGAAGAGATGAAGTTTATATGTATAATTGAAAGCTCCACTGAAAAGGACATTTTTGTTAATGCCGATTCCCATGGTTACTTGCAAATAATTATGCAGTTTTAAAAACACAAAACTTTTTTGCAGTCTTACTTCCAGGCAGATAAGTGTCCAGCAGTTAGTTATAATTAGCTACATAAGAAGTAAATTATCAGCCTTGATCTTGAAAATTCCTCTTACCCTACATATTTTACACCTGTATGTACTACATTTTTATTGGCTTCAATAAGGTTAGGTTTCCGGGTTAGGCAATTCTGTCTAGATTTAATAATCTTATCAGGTCACTACCATAGTTTATTCTTACCTCTGCAAGTTTTATGGTAGGTTATGAAAGAGTTTTGCTCTTTTCTCCTAGGGCCTTTTTTTAAAATTGTGTACCTAATTTTATTAAAACCATTCAGATCATGGAAACCACAATGATGAAAATACAGCCTACCATGAAACTTGGTCATAAGAGACCACTGTTCTTTTGTGCTTCATTAATAACAAATGTAAGTTTATGTTCTTAATAGTAGTAGTAATATGATTATCATATTTGTAATACCATATTAGCATGATGTGAAAAATAAACAGATTAGATTCAACTGCCCGGATTTTTCTAAATTAAACAAAACTGCCACGTTTCTGTTTATGTAGCTGCCCTACATTTTGCCTCCTTGGAACTGCACAGTACGTGTCATTGCAGAATTAGGGAAGCACAACAGATAGCTTAAAACTTACGTTGATCACAATTCTGAACTTCTGTTCTCAAAAGATTTTGACACTTGCATATGAAGCATTTTCAGATAATTCTGTCTGCTTAAGTATGTGTGAACTTTCTCATGTTTGCAGCATTATTTTTATGATTTGTCTGAAATAGGTATAACAAGATACATTACTTTGTATCAGTCCTACTGGTTTCCTGATTGTCTTCCCTGCTGTTTTTTCATCAAGGTGTTTTGGTACTGGGACAATAAATAACTATTTTTGTAATTAATACCTGTGATAAAAATTTCTCTTTAACCATTTTATATAATTTTATTTTTAAAATATGATAAGCACTCAGTTTATAATTAGATTAACAGCTCCTTTCTCTTTCAGCATAACACAGAGATCTGGAATGCTGTAATTCTTCCCATAGCACTTTGATTATTTTCTGATTCAAAATCTTAGTAGTAAACTTTCTCATTACTGTGAGTTTTGATGATGTTTTTAGGATGAGGATAAGCCATAAAACAATGAGGATGAGGAAACAGTACTTGGTCACAATACTTGTTCCTCATTTTGTATACTGACAGGCGAGCTGGTGTCAGCAGGTGTCTCTGGCAAAGGAAGTAAGAGAAACAATTTGACTGACTCTGAAACCATAGAATCACATAGTCATTCATGTTGGAAGGGACCTTGGGAGGTCTCCCAGGCTGGGAGGATCAGCAGGATCAGCACTTGAGTTTAGACCAGGTTGCTCAGCACTTTCTCCAGGGAAGTCTTGAAAACCTCCAAGGATGGAGTTTCTGCAACCTCTCTGGGCAGCCTGTACCAATGCTTAATTGTCCTTTTGTGGAAATGTTTTTCCTCACATTCTGTTCGAACTACCAAGTTCTCCCACAGAGCACTTTATGTACAAATAAAAATAATTGTGATCCATAAATACGGCTTACTTAAATTAGTATTACACGCAATAGGAATAACGAAAGTCTGTCATGTTTTGACCTGAATTCATGTACAAAAATGTATAAATTGAAGTGTATAATGTATAAAATTAAAACCAACTTTTAAGACAAAATGCAGAAATTTTCCCAATCTAATACTTTCAAGAATGATATTTTAATTTTACATTTTTGTTATTTAATTTTCAAATCTCTTTATTTTAGGGCAGTTTTATCAAGGTCAGTATAATTTCACAAACGTGCTTTTTTCCTCTCCAATGGGAAGAGTTCTCTGACTAAAGTGTGCACAAACAGATTCTCAGAAAGACATTCCTCTTACAGCTTCTCAGAGCTGCTGCTTTATAAGAGCACAACATCTGGGCTGTATTATGAAAAATATATTTGGAATCGCCATTCAACTAAAATGAAAGTTCTTTATCACCAATAGATCCTTTATCAGTCTGGAAAGCTTCCATTCTGAAACATTGGAAAAACAGATGTAAAGCGTGTCTGGATTTTAGTCATATTAAAGAACTTGAAAGGAGATTATAAACTTTAGTATCTTGTCAGTTCTTCAAGTAGGGGATAATAAGACTGAC
This sequence comes from Strix uralensis, assembly GCF_047716275.1. Taxonomy (NCBI): domain Eukaryota; kingdom Metazoa; phylum Chordata; class Aves; order Strigiformes; family Strigidae; genus Strix; species Strix uralensis. The sequence continues at coordinate 44,694,015 of NC_133976.1, forward strand.
CACACAGCTATGTAGAGTCAGTTCTGGGGGAAAATGTGTCATCCTTTGTCTGTCAAACGTCATCAGTCATCTTATGTTTTTGTTACTAGAAGTAGCTATATTCTTAATAAGTTTTAAATTCAAAAAGCTGGATAAGGCATCTTCCTCTAAAAAAAAAATCACTTTCCCTATTCTGCCTTTGTTTTTCTACATCATTCTGCTCTTCTTCACACCAAATTTCCATTGAGGAATCTTTTTATACCCTTTTAAGTATTCACTTAATGGTCTCCCATTTTTCCTTTTTTGTACTTCTATTTGCTTCTATGCTTAGTATTTTCACCTTTCATCCTATCTTGGTTCCAGTTTCTTATTGCCACTTCCCCTTTTCCAGTCACATTTCAGCTTAATCATGAGCATAGGGGCTTACTCATTTTGCCTCTAAAGATGTGGTGAGCTTGAGTTTTCCTGAGCATAAGAATTACCTTGCAAACTTCCACAGAGCTGACTCAGAAAAATCTTGTTGTCTGGAAGGCTGGAACAGCCAAACTCACTTTGGGTATATGAAATTACATGTCACACTATAGTGGGCAACAGAACTATACTCCAGAATCCTCTCTGCATTGATTGACAGCTACTTGTCAAACCTAAGGCTGAGATGAAAATAAGCTTGCCACCTTGGTTCCATTGTAAATGCTACTGCACGTTTAAAGCACAGGCTTTGTTCATCTAACCAGTTGCTCTGCTGTAAATACTTATTGTCCATTATGTATGTAATTTGTTCCTGTTTTTACCTTGGAAAGAAGACTATCTCACTGTGGTTGGTTTCCCCTAGATGTTTTGATGGATCATAACTCTTGCTTCCTTGGCATGTATCAGGAAAGCTTAAGCAAGGTGGAAACAGTCTTTTCAACTGCCACTTCAACACAAGTCAAGGCATTAAAAATTTGCCAACTAAGGCCAGTTCAGTTTCAAAAGACTCATAAAGAAACACAATATTCTTTGATCAAGTGTTCATAATTTGATTTGAAGTAGTTTGGATTGAAATTATACTTGGACAAATTAAATGTTTAAAATGAGCTAACAGGTTACAAATCAATACATTTTTAATGGCTTGAAAAACCTAGCCTTCAGCTTATTATTCATGTGTCTGAAAAAATGGAATAGTAATCTGATGCAATGACTGCTGCAGGTGAAAAAACTCATGGAGCAGTCTCAAAAATCTGAATAGATGAGTTCAGTATTATCTAAAAATAATGCAAGTGAATTCTGTGCTATAGCAACTTCTTTGTGAATTAGTGTTATACTTCATAAATGAGTAGCAACAAAGTAGAACGGAAGGTTAGTGAATATATAATGAGTATGAAAAGGCCACAAGTACAGATAAGAAACGAATTTTTTACAAAATATTCTTAGTGTTGCTGGATGTTTAATATCCATCCTGAATTCTGCAATGATATGAGAAACAGGAGACACTGAGCCTGGGTCTAACATGTCATAACAGACTGCGTTATCAAGTAATGATCTACAGATGATTCGAAGTGTTATTATAAGTAATGCTTTCATCATATTATAATGTTTCATTATTCATTATGTATCCAAAAATTATTCTTAATGAAAAGGACAATGGTGTTTTTAATATAGGAAGAAAAACATATTTTCAGTCCTGTGTGAAAAAAATTCAGTGTTTGGATACTTGTCCTTGGTAAAAGATTAGATTTGGATTTTCATTGTGGTTGTCATCCAAATGTACTCTTTTTCCCATTGAGATATGTTCATATAAAATTGTGACTGAAGTGTGTGTGTGTGGGGGAGAGAGAGACTGAGAGGAGTTATTGCACGTTTCTTTTTATGTTTATGAAAATAAGTATGTGTATATTAAATTATGCTTATGTATCTTTACATTTGTATAGATTGGTATGTGTAAGTTCATATCCATAAGAATGAACTCTTTCTCCTGTTTTGACATTAAAATTCCAAAATAATAAGCTATAGCTATGCAGTGGTGACAACACTAAAAGAAGATGCAGTTCTTTATTTAATGGCCACAAGCCAAAGTCTGGAATGGAAATAATTTCTCGTGAAAAAGCCTCCAACAAATTTTTCATGTACTTTTCATACAATTAATTCAATCTCATCATAATGTAGTGTAACTGTAGATGCATTGTAGATACCTGCAGAAATGGGTAGACTAAAAACTACAGGTTTTAAATCGAACATTGGAAAATATGAATTGTTAGTAATAAACAAGCCTTTCCATTGGCTTCAGCATACGCAATTTTAGTTGCATGATCATTGCAGGGGATACCAGAATATAAGCAAAACGCAGAATGCTTAGGGAAACAGTGGATACTTAGACTTTTTTTCTATCCTCATTCTTTAGTGGGATATTTACATGTGCTATTCGCATCTTTCTCTGAAGGCAGGATAACTATTTTTTTCTGTAGGCTTTTCTGTGTTCCTTAACATTATATCTAGTAATGGTAATGGTATGGTACTTGGATACTAAGAACCTTGCAGCACCCATGTGAAAAGAGGAAAAGATTTTAGTTCCATTTTGTAAATGGGTGAGTAAGGCACATAATGCATAGGAGCGTCCATTCATTTTGTGTGTCCATTGAGCACAAGACCTTTTAACATCTTGATTCTTTCAGAACACTACATTTTTTGTAGCATATAATGCATTAAAAGCCTCCCTTGGAGGGACTTAAAACTGGGAGGAGGCAAGACACACTGTTAGCAGATTTCACAGTTATTTGTGGAGAGCAGAAAAGTACTGAGAAACTGAGTTCAAAGCAAGATACTGGTGGGGCAGTGCTTCTATATGGTATTACTCTTTGCTTCTATTTCTGCAGCTGCTGATGCTTTTCTTTGGATTTCTTCCACCTATAATAGTTCTTGTCTCCTCCACACACAGAGTCTTCCCTTAGCTCTTCATGCTAGCTTGCCACATCCATGTGTGCTCTTTTCTAGTCTCTATCCACCTGTCTGCTCTTTGTGCTTCTGTCCCAGTCTGTTCCTGCCTTCTGTCTCTTCTCTCCCTGGCTCACCTTCCTCCCTGGGCTGTTGGGCTGGTCACGTCCATTTGCACTGCCTCCATTTTGCATCCCTTCTCCCTGTCTAGTCTCCTTGCCCAGTGTTGGTCCCAGGGCATACAAACACACACAGACACTCTGACCAGCCATCCCCTTAGAAGATGATTCTTACCTTCATCTATTCCTTTCTTTCTGATTGAAAGTCAATCAAGTCTTTGTTTTTCATGCGTTTTCATACTGTCTGGTTGTCTGTAAGGCTTCATATAGAGAAGATGCTCCTTTTATTCTGAGTTCCTGTGTGTAGCACTGTGGCAATATTCCTAAAATGTTCTCCCCCTCAGCAGTAGAAATCCTTGGTCCTTCCAGTTCTTAGCTGGAACAAGTTGATTGCTGATGGAAATTTGCTGATAGGGATGTAGCTGCTGATCTTCAGTCTCTACTGCAAATAGATGAACTGAGATGGGTTTTTTTTCTGAAAGCTCATTGATTAGATGGATTTCAACACTTCACAGAAATAACACATTTCTGATGCCAGGGTGAACCTTCTGCCAGATTGGAAACAGGTGGGGAAGTGAAACTTCTTGAAACATTTGTTGGGGTTTTTTTCCCAAAAAATGTCTTTCTCTCCCTAGTATTGTATTTTTAATTAATTTGAGGAAGATATGCAGTGTGGGAATTTCAATGGCCAACAGATTTGGCACAGTAAACAGACTCACATAATCAGAAGCACTGACAGCTCTTAAGAATAAGCCTGAGGTTGTTGCCTATCATGTAGTGTTTAAAATAGTTTCTTGTGTGTTTCTCCATATGACAAAATTCATAAGCTGTGGATTGAAGATAGACATCTTTTACAGTAAACTGCTGAATTTACTTCATTATTAAAATCAGTATATAAATCATACTCATTAAGCTGCAGGACAAAACAAGAAAAAATTCAATTATAGGATCTAATAGAGCATTGTGTTGAGATTTAAATGACTGCCATGAAAGAATAAACGAGGTTTTTGTTAGACTTCCAATAAGTGATGGTTTACTTCTATTGAAGAGCTTAAGCCTATTTTCATAAACTCATTTAATATTGTGCCATCTTACTTTCCCAAGAAACCTGGTTAGTATGTGTTTACAGCAAGCTGTTTTGCTGTTTTGATTGTCAGAACCTTGGAAAATATCAAGGTCAAATATAGAATTGCAAATTAATGCAAAAATGCATTTAATATACCGATAGATGATCTACTGAAATGTTCCTATTTTTACACTTATAATTTTTTAATTGTAAAAGAGAGGAGTGAATTTAATGAGCTGAAAATGATGGCTTAGTGTTATTAGTTGGAGTTGGTACACTTTACTTGGGTGATATGCAGGTTTTCTCATAGAACTCTGCATATAATTATATATAATATAATTCAGTCCAGAACTGGAAAAAAATTACTAACCAGACTCATAACACTCCTAGTCTAGTATTGGCTCAGCAGACGATACCACTCACTGAACATCATAGGAGTATTGTAGGAAAGGGAGGGAACAAGTGAATAGTAAGTTAGTGTAGGTCATAACACTGACTAGTGGGTATTTTGATAATGCTGAAGTTAGAAAATATTTTTTAATGGTAGATACCAGGTCTAACAACTTTTTCTTTCCTAAGAAAATACTTCTTTTTCCTCTTTATTTTCCAAATCTCCTCTTGAAAATTCACCATTCTGTAGGAGTGTGTTGTAGAAGACACTCTGTTGGCTTCTTACACTCACACACAAGCACACACACACGCTAAGTGTATTTTAAGGCATGTCACAGTTAAGGATGTCTTTTCTGTTGAGGTCAAAGTGTTTGAGTTCATGTCTGTGGGTTTTTCTTCTTTCCATATTTGAAGATACAATTTAAATAAAATGTGTGGTTAATTATTTGGTGTCTCGAGGAGATCCTATTATGGTGTCTTTCTGTATAAAAATTGTAGATTATGAATCTGTAGTAGTACCAAGCTATTTTCCTCTGTTAATTTTTAAACATAAACCAACAATATTAATTAGAAAGTAACTTGAAATATGTTATCCTACAGTGGCAATTGTCTTGAAGGCTTGGACAGTATAACGTCAAAGGAGATGTGTAAGTTAATGTAAACAAACGAGCCTGGGATTGAGTTAGCAGAATTTCTTTTTGGAATGTACTGACTTAAATCCTTCCAGCAATACAAAGGCTGGATCTGGGATAGTGGGAAGTGACAAAACTGCTGAACCACATATTACAGAACAGTGGGAGGTCCAAAGTTAAGAGACTCAATATCAAATTTTGAACAAAGCTGACAACATTTTGCTCCTTTTATTAGCCCCTCCCACTCTCTTTCATACTCTGATTCCTGGAGGAAGAAAAAATGTTGTGAGCTGTTTGACTTGTCAAAAGAATCGTCATAAATGAAAACCTACAACTCTGGTTTAGCAATTCGCCATGGTGATCTTAGGTTACCTTTGATTATGGGCTCTGTAACTAAGGAAGATGAACAGCTCCACAAAAATCCGAGCTGTTAATTAGAGCAGTGCTTTTATTTTCACATCTTTTCATTTCAACCCTACATCCTGTTTGCCATATGTGACAGTGAAGCTGAGAGGGAGAACCGTGAGAGAGCATCCTTGTAATGACTGTCTGAAAGTACGGAGTGTCCCCAGCCAGCAGACAGAATGAGACTGGGCTGTCAGTCAGGATACAATTTTAAGTTAGATAATTTCAGACAAAATGGAGAACAAAATCACTTGGGCACAGGTCAGATGTCTTTTCCTGCTTCCCCCACAAATAATAGATGATTTCAGTTTCCGGGCATATCTTGTGGTCTCATCCCTCCCCTTCTCTCTTCCTGCGCCTTCTCCCACACTGCCTTTCATGCCATTTCAACAGGGAAGCTGCACAGCAGAAATAATCTCACCCTGCCATTGTGGAGAAAGCACCTAGTCAGTGTGTGCTTCACTGTATCTAGACAAATTTTACTGGAAGACCGATCTCCAGAAATACTGTGAGCCTCTGGTCTCTGTCACCAACCAAAGTAGTCAGCCAACACCCAAAGGTAATTTTTTTGGACTGTTTCTGATCATGGTTAAGATGGTTAGATCTTGGGGGAAGAAGTTAGGCCCAAATTTCTGTGGTCCTGCTTCTCATGCAGGGTTCAGCCTTCCTTGAGTGAGAGCTCCACTTGCATGAAAATGATGTAATCTAAGTGACTGTTAAATTTTTGTGATTTTGTAATAGTATTAACTGCCTAATGGCATTTTGATAATAAGTAAATATAATTAATATTAAGTTCCCAGGGGTGATTTGAAAGGATACAGTGTGGTAGCTTGATGCCGATTATTAGTTATTAGAACACAGGTTTGAAGGGGCTGCATATAGTACAATGCTGTTTTGTGTCCATGCATGAAGGAGCAAAGATGAGCAGGAAGGGAGAGGGAGATCACATCTGAAATTTGACACGCCCCATGAAATACGGCTGGGCCCTCTTTGGCTCCAGGCACATTAACCAGATCTAGCACAAGAGGAGAGGTTTCCTTCAGCCTGGTTGCATTTGGAGGTGCTGTTACTCTCTGGAGTTGCAGGGTAGGAGCAGCAAAATAGGATTCCCAGGGGGCAGAGCAGAAGAGTTGGGAAGAAGCTGTATCATGATCTGTCACTACATTGATAAAAAAGGTTTGCTCTTTTCTCTCTCTCCCCTCAACCTTCAGGAGGACAATAGCTACTGCTAAGGGAGGAAAGGGAAACAGAGAACAGAGATGAGAAAGAACTGATTTACAGCATCTTTAGAAATAAGCTGTACTTGCTGAACAGTGAGAGCCTCAAGCACTGCATGAACGTGGTGGGTCATCGTGGGCTGCATGGTGGAATAATTTACACCAGATACAGGCTTTTGAATCCTCTACTTCTCTGGCTGAATGGTTAGTCACAGAGGTATTGCCATTGGTTTTGGTTGTCAGGGTCATGAAAAGCCACATGTGAGCTGCATGTGAATTTTTGGTGCTTGGCTATTTAAGTCTGGACTATCTAAAGCTAAAGCTCAAGCCAGAGAGCTCCCATGCCATGCATGGAGCTGCGTGGCAGTGCTCCTGTGCAGTTGAAGAAAGGCTTGTGAGTGTGGAGGCTTTCCCAAGCTACAGTTGTGGAGGTGAGACTGAAGATGGATAAAGATTCTGGGAAGAAATCATTGGTACTGAGGGAAGTTTCGGCTTCTCTCTCTTTCGCTCTGAAGTGGTATAGGAGAGCTTACACATTGTTGGTATCCCCACACAATAACAGAGGCATGATACCTTTTTAAAATTTAACCATTATTTCTCAAAGGACCTCAGAAGCTCCTGCAGTTCTTTGTTGATGTGCTGGTTCAGAAGGAGCTCAGTCTCTGCCCAGAGCAGTTCAGCTGTGGTCCCCTGGTGAATTGCCTTTCCTGGCTGGGCTAAACGATGTATGATGGCTCAGGCCAAGCAGTTTGGTGTGGGGAGGGACAGTGCCTCTTGGCACTTGCCCTGGTGAAACATCCACTGTCTCCATGCTCCTCCACTGACACCAGAAGAAAGAAAATGTGAAACAAGGTATGGAAACCAAACTGTACTGTTGCTGTAGCCAGGAAGAGAAGTACTTTTTTTGAAAAGAAACCAAAGTGATATTTTGTTGTGACTGTGGAAGTTGTGGAAGGAGCCTGACCGTTCTTGACTTCTGCATAATCATTCTCATAGTGCATATTCATTCCTACCAACAGTTAGGAAAATGCAGCTACCAAACTCAGTGCTTCGAGATGTATCTACTTTTGATTGTACGTTGTATGACATTTTTATTCAAACCTCTGTCCGGATGCAGGAACTGTGCTCAGTAGTTGCTGGAGGGGGAAAAAAAGTGCATTGGAAGCACTGTTGAAGAAAAATAAGAGCTTACTGGACATTAAAGTTGAATGTCGAGCTAACTGGTGGTAATTTTGTTTTCAAATTATGTCTTCTTGATGACCCGAGGCTAGCAGATTTATCTTTTTCCCCTTTCTTATTTCATCAGTTCAAACCTGAAATGTGAAGTATGCTTATTAGGAAACCAGTGTGGTCATTGCTTTGAAAGGATGATGCTGACAGTGTAGCTGCTTATAAACTATTTGTGTGTTGCTTTGCCTGGAATTTGGACAAGCTAGCCACTGAAGCGGAAAAAGCACAGCCAGTGATGTCAAATATTATTGGTGCAATGTGCCTTTATCTGTGCCTGGCTGAGCAGCATCAAATGGCATTTGATGTGGTTCTTTCCCAAGGCCATAGCTTGCTGCATACAGCAGATTCTCAGTGAAATAATTTTTATATTTTATATTTATACACGCACATACATGCATCATGTTTAAAATCCATCAGGGTGATTTGCATGAATTTATAAAATATTCCTCCACCTACCCAACTTATTTTTTTCATTTCATATTAATAAACCACTTTGAAAAAATCATGGCATCTTTCCCATAATAGTATTCTTGAGTTAAATAAGCCTCAATGCATCTATGATATACAGCAGTCACAAATATGTTTTTTGAAGTAGTAAAAAAATGCCTGAAATTAGTGATTTTAGCAGCTGCTAAATTATAAAAGTTGTGGGGTTTTTTCTCAATTATTTCTTGGATGAAGACTTTTACACCTGTAAGTATGTTTTTTTGTGAAGCACTGAACTCTTTCTGTTAGCTATAGTTATGAGGATGTATAAACAGCACTTGTTGTCTCTGCCCTCAATGCAAATAGAAATCCTGCTCCATTATGTAACCTGTTGTATACAGAAATAATGGGGAAATGCCGCATTGTATTTAAGTAGCATTATATTTGAACAAGTTGATGCTTTAACAGCACCTTTTTTTTAAAATACTACTTTCCTTTCTTGTTAGGATTCTGCTGTTAAATATTCGTTTTGCAATTCATAAAAGTACTATTTCAGAGGCACAATAACTTTTATGCCCTAGATGTTCAAATTTAAAATGAAATACATGTTTGCTTCTCATATTTTACTTTTTGGACAAGTCTCCTCCTATCCCAATAAATGATGTAGAGAATAGATGTTGACAATAAGAACAGACATCTGGTATAGGTGTGAAGAATTCACCATGTATTTCTGTTGTAGCAGAATTTTGACTAATCTAGACCAAGTAATAGTGGCATCTTTTCTGCATGCTGTTTTTATTTTTCTGTTCACTTTAGACTGAAATGAAAAACACCTGCCAATCCATATTGAAACATTTGAGCTTCATTGATTGCTACCTGCAGGGAGTATCCCAGTAATGACCATGTAACAACTTGGGGGTGAAAATGATCTCTCTGTCTAGTCTTGTGTGGGCTAACACCATACAGAAAAGGACAAAATGGTCAAAGTCTCACTGCTACTTTGCCCTAGACTTGTCTTTTCAGTAACATTTTGTTCACCATACCTCCTGCTTGCTGCTGGCAGCAAACATGTTTTTTTAGCCCTGGCTTATGAAATTACAGTTTTATTAAAGCCTGTGCAGTATGTTGTTAACTTGGTAAGAAAAATCTCTGCATTAACTTTTAACTCAGATAATAGCCTAGCCTGTTTTGTTTTAATTCTTCCAAAATCAAATTCCAGGGAAAGAAGTATGTAATGGATTTTTTTTACAGGCTAGAAATTAGGTTTAGTGGGGACATCTTGTCAGACTATTTAGGATTTATCATCTTGTCACCTGTTAGCGCAACTGAATTACAAGCTGGTAATCATAAGTGCACTATTAGTATATAATGTTGCCAATTTAATGATTTATCTTTTAAAGTAGTTTCAAGAGCACCACTGCTACTTGAGTTTCCCTCCTAATTTAGGAAAAATAATCCATTGTTTCAGTGTTCCTTTTCTTCCCTTGAAGACTGAAAAAGGTAAAGGAAAGACTGAAAGAGGAGGGAAGAGTAGGAAAGGGGAAGAGTATATGGCAGAGAGACTATTCATCAGCTGTTGTCAAATGCACAGAATAAACCAGCTGGATCAGAAATGAGAGAAGAATCCTATAGTCTTTTCCAGTTAGAGCAAGATTGGAACATTAGTTCTAGAGTGAGTTAAAAGTATTTAAGGAACGAACTTAATGTTCTCTTGAAAACTTTTATATCCTGATAAGTATTGAAATAGAAATAATTATTCTGTAATTTGAATTTAGTGTGGTTCAGTATTGTTTAAAAGAAGCACATACAAACTCTGCCACTGCTGAAGTTTTTATATACAGCATTTGCCTAAAGAAGAGGCAGTGCAGATTTCAGAATTTCCAGGCAATCTTTATTCTAAGGATGACAACTGTTTTCAACTTTTATTTTAACAGAAAATCATGCTTTATAAATACGTCCCCTTAATGGAAGTTACATTTTCTTTTCTAGGTGATACATGTTTTGTTTTCATAAGTTAATCTTTCTAACTTCTAAAATTGATCAATAGTGAATTCAGGCTTCAAAATTTTTTTCTTTGGGCTTCCAAAATAGTAAACATGTTTCCATGGCATACTCTGTTACTGGTTTTGTAAGTGGCCACTTATGCATGAGAATTGTCATAATTTTTTATAAACTGCCATTGTTTCCATTATTCCTATGAAACTGTATTTTCAGAAAAGAGTGGCATTATTTTATAGTTTTAAATTTCTCTCCGTACTCCGTTCCTCCCTTCACCTGCCCACCTTTAGACCATTATGCCTTGGTCTCTACCAAGAGATTATTTAATTTGCTTTGTTTTCTAATCACTTAAGGGTTAGGCATGCTTGCCAAGATGTTCAGAAAATGTAGTGATTTGTGAGTATCTTACTTCTGGGGGTTTAAAGGAGCATGATTGTCAGTGCACACTGAACATCAGTTCTATGAAAAATAACAGCTTTTTAATATGATCTAAATGGTGCCAGCAGTCATCACCTGAGAAAGTCATAGATCTACCACATTTGTTGTCATCCAGGTGGAGAGCTAGAGCTTATCGGTGGTGGCTTCTTAATTATTTTGTAATTCTGTTGAGTTCTTCTGTTCTCGTCTGAGCTAATATGCATTTTCCTAAGATGGATCTGATTTAAGAAAAACAGGACTTTTCATGATCTCAAAATTGATGGCTTGCCACATACGATTTCAGAGTATGTGAGCAGCACACTAAAAAAGATATTCTGGAGAACAATTTTGAATTGGTCCACTGTATTAGTATTGATTTTTTTGTCCTTTCGAGCCTCCCTAATATAAATGTGGAAATAACTCCATGAAGCACAAACCAGAAGCCACTGTCTGTGTAAGTGCACCACTTAGCTGTGGTCTGCTTATGTTTAACACTTGTTTGATATCAAGGCAGCAATAAGATTAAATCAGGTTGGTATTTAGTCCAGCTCAAAGCAGGGTCTTCAGCAAATTCCGTTGATTTTAGGCTGTCAGATATAACCAGAGTATTGAAAATTGCTTGCTTTAATAGTGTAAACATTTTTTTCTTTCATTTCATGAAAACAGTTTACCCTAGATGATATGTAATGGGAAATTTTCTACTACATCATTCAAATATTGCCTCCAGTCCAAATCTTCAAATGTGCATTAAACTGAAAATTGAAAATAATTTGCCAAAAAACCCAACATCATCACAAATGCACTATTTTGAGAATAAAAAAAATATATATATTTGGAGTTAATGATTTTTTTCCTTCTATAGGAACAAAAGCTTAAAGTGTGTGACTTCCGGGTCTGGAAACTCCTTGTAGACTTGGCCTTGTAAGTGCATGGAAATCTTAAGTAATCATTCACCCAAGAATGCATTTTTTTATATATAAATGTTATATTTATTATAGTAAATAATGTCTTGTGTCTGAACAGTAAGTTTGGAGTGATTTTTTTTTCTAATTTAATTTCAGTCATCAAATTTGCTATGATTCTAGAATATCTTTTATGAAATACCTTAGAGAAATATATCATAATTGTAGAAATACATTAGAGAGCAATGAACTTTTATGATTCAATTTCGGGTTTGCTTTAATAACTCAGACCAAACAAAACTGGATAAAATAAACATCATTCTTTTTATATCACCCCTGAATTAATTTTAGTATTTGTGAAATTTTAAAATGCACAATTCTTCTCCATTATATCTGAATATTGTAAAGTTTTCCCGTCTCTGCATGGATCGACCAAGCTTAAACTCCCCTTTTATACATTGCTTTGAAATAAATGGTAAAAATACAAGGATCTAATTACGTGAAATACTCTCTGGTAGTATTTAGTGTTTGCTGCTATTGAAATACATATATGAGTGTGGAAGGCGTGTAAAAATCAGACAATAAGGACATGTAATTCTTTTTGGAAGGAAGTTAAAACACCTTATTTGTTCTTTCCATTCAGGGCTGACTTGGTTGGTGGACAGGCCACTGCAGTTGCGTTGCTTCAGGGCCTGTGAATGTGGGCAGGTGGAGGACTTAGAGGAGTTTAGAAGCATTTGACATGTTCATTGCAGCACCTTCAGATTCCCCAAGATTTTTTATCCCTAAAAAGGGTGCATCAGAGCATTGACTATCAATTGGTGTTAGAGATCTGAGTGTGTATTTATATATTTTGTAAAACATATTAATATTTGTAAATCTTAAAAACAGAAGGGAAAAGATCACTGTAACTAAATAAGATTAGCTGTCTTATAAGGCCTTCACTTGTGTGAAGCTTATTGTTTGACTATGATTCAGAAGTGCTCAGACAAAACAGACTGGCTAGTGATCTCCTTTCAAATAATTACATTTATTTTCTCTAGTGATTAACAGATGATCCCATCACTCTTATTTTTGAGCTCCTAATCCTCTTGCATGTGTTTTGGGATTGTGCTGGGTATCAGCAGGTACCGAGGAAATATCTTTGTGACAGAAAATTGTTCTGGACTAACTGGGTCTAGAATGTTATGTTATGGAAGCAAATCTGGTTTGTTACTTGTCTTATAAGCAACACTGCATCCAGTAATAGACTAAAAAGGGGAACCAGGATTGGCAACAGTAAGAAGAAATGACAAGAGAAAGGGTTAAAGGCAGTCAGACCTTGTAGAGCTAATTCTGTTTGGTTTGGAAATCTTATATACTGTACCTCATACTTCTTGTGTGAGGATTAGATTTAGAAGTTTCCTGGGGAAAAAAATAAGCAGCCTGAAGAAAAAATAGTCCCGCAGAATATTGAAATTTTACTGTACGGACAGTAGGTGGATTTGTAAAGAGACTAAGAGCAAGTTGACTCATAAAATCCTATATCAATTAATCATTTAAAAAAATATTAAAATCCCAAAACATGTATAAACACTAAATTGCAGCATCTTATACTAATTATTAATTTATAAACTTTTCTTAGGTTAAGCCTGGTTTTGATGAACTGGTTTAATATTTCGGTACATATATTTATTGCAGTATTACTCAGGTATCCCATTCACATTTAAAATAAATAATTATTTTTTTCTTCACACTTAAAAATCAAGTACTAATGGAGCTGTCCGTACAGTTATTATAGAAACACTGGATCCCAACTGATAAAGGATTTGGGGGGTACATATTAAAGAGTGAGACACTCTTTAATTGAATTGAACTATATGAAAATACTTTGATTTAAATTGTTCAGGATAGATTTTTTTGGCACTTTTATTTTCTGATGATATTGCATACCATAAAATATTACTTAAAATAAAATGTAATTAAACAGTATAGAAGAGAGCGATGAAAGGAGTTTGAAATATTTCTGATGGAAGAAAAAAATCTAACATTCGATATGAAGCAAATGCAGAGTTGGCAAAAATGATGTCTGAATGAATCCATAGTCATTTTAAGCATGTAAAGATATTCACCATTATTACTTTTGTAAATTATATTCTATTTCACAATAAGAAGGTAGAGGTCCAAGACTGCAACTTTTAGTATTTCAAAAGAGAATTATGTTAGTTTAAGTCCAAAAATTGGTCTGCCCCATGTATTTTCAGGGAGATCAGATGAATGATGTTATATCAAAATTATAATGCTGAAGAGAACTGAGTTTATCGGAGCCAGGTAGAGCTGCTCCTCTGTCCTCCATCCCTCGTTATTCAAGGGCAATAGTTGGATCATTCATGAGTTTCTACTGTTAAATTTGAGCGAGGTACTAGATATGGTGGAAAATGTGCTTTCCAATAAATTGCAGTAATTCACAATACTGTGGCAGTCTTCCTGAAAATGATGTTGAGAGTCCTCTGTGTATATCTTTCATGTGGCAAAATCCATTTGGAATGGAGATCTGTCTGTGTTTGTCCTTCTGGTTTCCTTCTGGAGTTACAGATGTGTGTGGTCCTGAACTCTCATTAAACATGATGGTCCCTTATTTACTTGGAACCTCCACTACAAAAAGGTGGAAGCCACACACATCAGGCTAGTTTTTGAAGTTTGCACTTTGATGTGTTGATAACTAAATCACAGATCACCTGGTGGGAGACTTTGATTGCCTGTCAAGGCCAATCAGGAGTCACTGGCAGAGAAAACACTTATTCTAGAAAAGTATTGCTAGTGTAGACATGGTCAAGTAATCACAAAGACCCTCTGAGATGAAAACAGCCTCCATGCAGAGTACTGTAGTTGCTAGTAGCTTGCGTTAAAGGAATAGGCATGGGGAGAGTGGTTTTGCTATGATTCATCTACTATTCTGGGACTGCCTTACTCAAAGGCTGAAAGTGGACCTTCATCTTATTCTTGGTCTTACTCAGTTGAAGGCAGGGCAAAAAATGTGTTTTTAAATGTAGTTTGCTGAGATGATAATGGTGATAATTGTAATAAATTATCAGAAGGAAGTAAACATCTGTCTTCATTGTAAGCAAAGCAGAAAGGTCATGGACAGAGTGAACATGGAAGGAAGTCACTGCTGGCAATTTTCTTCGATCAGCATTAAAGAACAAGGTCACCTTTGAGTGGAGAATATTTGTATTTTGGATGTCCAACCAAGGCTCCAAGTCAGAGGCCTGGCATTTCATACATTTATTACGCCAGGGTCGCAGGAATACCAAATTCTCTTCTTTGTTATGTATGAATAGCTAAGTTTTCTCCTAAATGAAAAGCATTTCTTTGTGATCTTTGTTCTTTACTGAAATTTAAAGTAAAAGAGATTTAGGGTTCTTACAACAATGCTGTGCTTTCATTTTGTACTAAGCCAGCATAAATGGCTTTCAGCAGAAATTCAGTAATTGGGTGGAATTTTAACTCCGCTACTGCTTAATGGAATTTGATTACTATTGTGATAGTAAGCAAAGCACTCATTATAGATCAAGAGCCAACTTGTTCAAATACTTTCAAAACTTGAAACAAAAATTGCAGTCCCTATCTGAAGCAATTTGCTGCTGAAGTACACGTGTTACAGACAAGCGCTGTATTAAGTCTTTCAGGAGGGTGTAGGGAGACTGTGAACTGATTCCTCTGTGGTGGTTCCCATATCACAGGTAGCACCGTGAAAGTAAGGATGACTTCAGTTCTGCCAAGTCGCTGCAACACTTTGTAAAGTCATGGGCAGATAAAATGGACATCATAAGGATCAAGCCTGGCTTGCTGGCACTTTTGGGAGCCAGCACTACAGTGCTGGTGTGGATTTGTAATGTCACGATCTGGACCCATACAAATAACATATAACAGGATTTTGTTCCTTTGTTGCCAGTCTGTCTTTAGGATCTATGTTATTTTATTGTTGTTTTAGGACATAATCAATCAAAGCTTAGTTACAGTTTCTTCTATAGGGCTGCTGCCCTGTGTGAAAGTTAGAGCTATGTATGGTTACTGAAATCTGTCTTTTTTGTATTAAAAGAGAAGGAAGTACAAGAAAGCCACAGGATGCTATTGCCTTTAGCAATTATTTGTTTGAACTGTCCAGGTGGAAAATTGCCTCGAGATTTCATGGTCATTTTTGCAGATTATGGCAGTCTAAAGGTGGAGGTGTGAGGTGGAACATCTTACACTTTGTCACTGTTCCAATGCCTGTTTGCTGCTGAAGACAGTTTCTTGGTGAGAAGACAGATGAAGTGGAAAAATCCATAATGTGTTCTCTATGACAATGTGAATTCTCATCAAAGGGTGATGGTGGTAACTAACCATTTTTTAGTGTATAGACACAACACTGCACATACTGTTAGAATGTGAGAGAGGAATAATATGATTATGCAGTGGATTCCAAGAACTTTTTTCCAGGTTAGTTATTTTTCTCTGGCTTCTGCATTAGTTTCAGAACTATTTGCATAATCTGGTTTTGTCTGTCTGGATTAATAAAAATTAAGATATAAGCATTAGCTTTAAATTACTTTTGTGGTAAAAGTAAAATCTGGCTTGTTCAGAGAGTAAATTACAAGAACCATATAAAGAAGGGAAACAGAGTTGGGAAAACATAAATGGGGAGACAAACAACTTGGACTAGAAGAGAGATATCTGTTGTGAAAAGCGAATGAGATGCTTTGCATTTAGCTCAGTCTGTTTTAACTCAAATGTTGTGTCAAAATTCAACGAGCTTTCCGCCACTGTAATAAAATTTTGAAGTTGACTGTTCTGAGCCTGAGAAATATTTTTGGTTACATGGATAGAAAAACATTTGTGAAAAAACATTATATAGACATTTAGAATAACAGACTGTAACTTATTCCAATTCTGTTATGTAATTTAGTACATAACAACCTCAACTGATGACAACTGAAATAATCTCTCTATTATCTGCAGTACAATTTCACTATAAACAGTATTAATACAAGCTTCTGCTGAGTGCCATAGCAATATACTTCATCTTTGCTCTTTAGGTTCAGCTCTTGATGTGAAAATAGGTCAGTTTTTATTCTCTGTTATCTGTCAGCATGTGTGTCAATCAAGCAGGTGATGAACATACGCCTGTTAGGGGTTATATTTAAGATCATCAACTCATTTTATGTAGGCTTCTAAACAGATTGTTTCTCTTTGTCCCCAGAAACATTATCTGGATTTGAACCACTGATAGGAGTGTGAAAGAATCTGTTTATACTCACCAATGTCCTCAGCCTAGCTTCCATCTGTTAAAATTTTAAAGGCACGAATTTTATTCTGTATGAACAAAGCATATGAAAAATCACCGTACTGGATTAATAAGTAATTAGTGGAATTTCCTTCAATTAAAACTGAACACACAAGCCTGCAGCCTTGCATATTGAGTACCTTCTTTAAACCAAAGTAGGCACCAGTATAACTTGAGACAGAGCTGTGATATAAAATTTTCCAGCATATATTAGTCTGATAAATTTTGAAGGTGATTTGCTTTTTATGCCTTTCTCTTCCTGATGATTCTTTTTAAGCTTTTCTAGGTTGTGTTTTCCAATGGATTTTACTAACCTTCTCAACTATTTGGCAAATAAGGAAATAGCATTACACTCAAAAGAAATATGCTGCCTAAATTATTTCCGGTAATGCAAATAAAATATCAAAGTAATCTCATAGTAAACTCATGCTGTGAGTGAGAAGCCTCTTCTTTCAATTATGAATACTCCCACCATCCAGTGACAGATTTAAGTTACACACTGTGGTCCACATTTTTTGTTTCCTGATTTTTTGTTTCTTCTCTTTTCACTAGCAATGCAATACTCTTGAATCTTATTACTATTGTTTGATTTGCTGTACCTCTTAAAAGCCATAGTCAGGATTGACATGCATAGTTAGTCTATGTTGCTGGAAGCTGTGTAATATAAAGACACCAGAGCTAGATTTAAATTGAGTTATTGAGGGTACCTGGAGCAGTCTATCAAGAGAAGCATAGGTCTTAATCTGTAGTTGTTTATTCCCCTTAGCTTGATACAGACATGCCATCAATACAAGACAATTCCTGTGAGACAACCTTATGGTTTACTGTTATGTGAATTACACATACATGAATGCAAAAGGGTTTCTAAATTGTCTATGCTATGTGCATTTATTTCATTGTACATTTATTGTAATATAATACAGCATCTTGACTGTTTATGTAAAATTTATTCTATCTAAACATCAGCCCTGAATATTAGAAATTCTGAAGCATTCAAAGTAGCAGAGGCTACTGTTACTGGTGTTCTAATGGAAATCAAATCTTCTGGTGGAAAGTAGTTAGTAATGACCACAAAATCATTATGAAAGAGCGCATATAATTGGAACGGTGGGAAAGAGAAATTCAGTTAACATGCATACTCCTAACATTAGCACTTATTTAGACAGCCTTTCTTTGTGAAAAGAGTTGGTACTATGTCGAAGTCAAAATGATAAGTCTGCGTATACAAATAAGGGATCAATACATGACTATATTCAGAATTAAATCTGCAGAGTGTTCTAGGTTGATTCTGGCAAACAAAGAAGATGAGATTTCTCTGTTGACAGACTAATGTTTGGGAAGCTCACCAAAAAAAAGCACTCACATGTAGAGCAAGTAGAAAAATTACAATTTTAAAATTAAATTTATGTGGGGTTTGATTTGTTTGTTTCTTTACTGAAATATATGCTTTTGTGTTTAAAAAAAAAATGTCCTCTAAATCCAGAATTTTGGGGTTTTTTGCTTTACTTAGCTAAATGAGATTTAAATACTAAAAATACCCCAACACATTTCTCCAGGTATTGTATTGAATTAGCCTTACTCTTTCATTAGGACTTTAGTTAACACAGGAGAGCAAGATAAAAGTGATTCTCAATCACAGGTAAATGAAGAGGATATTATTTCTTACCAAATGCAGAGGAACTTAAAATGGTCATTGTTTGCAGAAACCAACCATCTGTGGTTTGTTATAAACCTCTCGATATTTGGGGTGAGAATGTTTTTAAAGCCTCACCTCCTGGAATTAAACTGTTTACATGAGAATCACTTCTCTCTTTAAGGTCATTTTCTAGTTTTTTCCAGAGAAAACAGGAAACAAAAGTTAGTCTTTTTTTTTTTTTTTTTACAGCTCAAAAACTTTATGTGTAGAAAGTGATCACATAGTTAAGCTTTAAAAAAAAAAAAGTTTCAGAGTTTCAGTATGCCAGTTTCATGATTTTGGGATTTGTTAAAGGTAAGTTCTGAATACATGGGGATAACAGTACAGTGTAGTTTTCCTTTTCTTTGCGAGTACTTCAGCATTCATGGTTTAAGTAGAAATCAGGAGAGCATTCAAACTACTTGTTAAAGCATATCCTCATGAGAAGCTTCTGCAGTGAAAGGGTTTCCTACTGTGTGTTGTGTTTTAATAGTTAAGCAGGCAGCTCAAGGCAGATGTGACCATGATGTGTATTCATCATAGTAGTGCTTCTTGCTACGGAATGACAGTCAGATACAATACTTTTATCGTAGTCAGTGAGCCTTTTCTACTTCTGGAGGATATTTATCTATAAGGAAGAATTCAGCACCTGAACCATTTTTGGGTTTACTTGGATGTTGACTTAGTGAATTGAGAGACTATTATTAGTGCTAGGATGAAAATATCCAGGTCTAAGTAATTGTGTGGTGATAGGATGTGAAGCTATCACTAGGAAGCTTTTCCACACTACACTACCAAAAGCTGTGGTTGACCGATGATACTTCACCCTTTACAGCTATGAGGGATCTCTTTAATTTTCTTGTCACAAACTAAAACTATACACTTTTTTCCTTAGGTAGAGTCCCGATTTCTGACCAGAAAGGAAGTTTTTATTTAAAATCCTGAAACAAAGTCAGACTGATCATTCTCTTCTTACTTTTCCTTTTTTCATTTGGTCAGAATGCAGAAAGATATGTAAATGAAAACTTAACAGCATCAGCAGTCTTAAAAATGTTCAGGGCTATCATTGCTCAGTTTGGGTTGAGTGGAAAACAGGGTTTTACTCCAAAGTAGAACTGTCCCTAGAGAAGCAACAAGCTAGCACTTCATGATGGTTCACAGTTGTGGACTTTACAGCAGACATTTTTCTATACTTCATATACATATATGATTTATTCACCCAGTTTCTTTCATAGTCATGGAAAGAAGTAGCCATGTCGATGGCACGTCTGTTTTCAATATCTTCTTTAAGAAGAGAAAACTATGCCCTATAACTCAACAGGTTGGTCCAGTATAGTCAATACCAACTCTGTAGTCCATCGACTGTAAAGATCCCCTCAGATGACTTGGTCAGATGAAAATACCTGTGAGAAAGACAGGGATTTGCAGATTGAATCAATTGCCCTGTCTTAGATGTATTCCTTACTTACATTGAGATGAATTGTGCTCTAGGCACTATTAAATATATTGATTAGGCTTCTATTAGTCACAGTGGTGACTAGTTCAGCTGTAGATCTCTATATGGTAGGCATCTAAAATTAAGAAAAACGAATTGTTGACTCTCCTATTATATACTTAAGTCCTTTTGACCTCTGAAAATATCCATTTATTTACTGTAAGGCTTTGTAAGAATAGTATTTTACTTATTTGTCTTCATTCATTACAAAATTCTGTGGCTATTGTAGCCACTGAGAGTTCAGAATTTGAGATATAGTTCTTGTGTTTATGTATATTGCTGTTAAGTCCATAGTCCTAACTCACTTCTAGCCAAATTTACTTTGTCCTTGTCTTGATGGTGCTTCAGTAACATGTGCTGTCATACTACGTCCACCACTGATTTGGTTTTAAAGTCTTGCTTCTACCACACCAGAAGTGGATATACTTTGGAAATGGGCAAGGAAGATTACATTGGAAATAAATTGTTCTGTTCTGTTCCTTATCATAGTCAGAGCATATCTCTTCTCTTCATCTTCAGCAATGATGAGAAAAAGTTATTTTCTTTCTTTTTTTCCAAACCATAAAGCATTGATTCTCTTTAGTTACCCCCAGAAAACATGTTTCTTACGGTGATCACCTCCTTTCTTTCCTCCACATCTGGGTCCACTTTTCTTGTTACTTTTTTTTCCTTTCCCAAAAGAATTCTACAGTTTAAGGGCTTTGGGCCACAGATGTTCAACTGTTATTTTTGACACACGAGGCAACTTTGGCCTTATAGGCTAGACCCATCTATCCAGTTCTTGCTGTGAGTTAACCTAAGGTTTACATCAGTGAGAAACAATTTTTGTCTCAGAATGGAAGGAAGCAGTAGCTGCTGTCTTCTTAGTTAACTTGGAATTTAAATGATGACATATTAAGGTGCTAATGCCTTTTGAGTGTCAGTCTAGCTAGCATCGCTTGTCAGAGTGGTAAATGAAAGAATATGCTGCTGCTTACTCTTGAGTAATACAAGTAACTGAGCTCACCTCCAAACTGAACATTACTGGTTGTCTTTGTTTTAAACTTCCCTACATGTCACTCACTATTGTTAAGCATATTTGAGTCTTCAGGATGCTACAAGAAGCAGGTACTGCTTGTGTCAATAATTGTATAGTTCTGACAATGGTAGTTGAGGGTGTCTTTTAAGCTATATATCTTGTTAAGAAATACATTATGTTTGGTGATCTCGTTCATTCCCATAAAAGACATGAACTAGACTTGAGAGTCTTTTCATTAATGAGTTTTCTGGGCTGTACAGAATAGCTATTAAGATGAAAAAACTGTGACTTAGTGAGGTTAAATTAGATTTGTTCCTACTCACAACTGAACTCCCTTATGGTAGCTGGAGTGAGCTTCTAAAGCAGATGAAAAAAATAGAGCATGAGGCACACAGCAATTTTTCATTGTTATTACAAGTGATGTATCTAAACTGACAGTGTGCAGGCATAGGAAGGGCATATGAATTAGACCAAAAGAATTTCTTTAGGCTTTTTCAAAAGCATCAGCAGAAGTAAGAAAAGGAATGAACTTCAGTGGGATGTGTGAATGAACATCTTCATCATCTTTACCTAGCTATCTTTCAATGCCAAAAGGAAAAAAAAAAAAAAAAAGTACTGGAGAGAAAAGTAGTTTTGGACCTTTGTTCTGCTGTAAGTCAAAAAACAAATATGACGTTCAAGGAAAATCTGTACTAACTTGCCTTAGTTCCTAATATCGTGTGCATATTACAGTCATTTTTCATTTTGAAGAGAATGAGATTACTAATGACCAATTCAAGGAAAACATTTTTCATAGTGGGCTGGATCTTTCTTTTCCAGGGGTAGTACTAAAAAACTGTGAATTTGCTGCCACCTTAAGTTTCAGTGATATTAGATCAGAAGTTTATTGGGTGCTAAGAACTACTACTTTCTGCCGTTGCAAGACAGACTCACTTAACACCTTTTGGGATAAGGTTTGACCATCACAGTAGAGGACTACTGGCAAAACTGGGCAATGGCTAATTTAGGTACTCACAGTGCTGTTCCACTCTTTCCTTAAACTACCTAATTGTAACTGAAATGAGGCTTCTGTGGCACAAACACCTCTACAGTACTTGATAGAAATGCATAATTTGAACACAAATAGATTTGTACAAACTAGAAAATGGCTTTTTGTAGAGTAAATGAAGAAAAGGATTTTTCCTCACCTTGTTGCTTACTTGTATGAGGTCAGGCACATGTTTTTCTTGTACTGAACTGGTACAGTAGTCACATTTTTAAAGCCCCTTCTGTTCTAATTGCCTGTTCTCTGTCCTGCAAGTGGTTATAAAGGAATCTTATCATACATAGTTATATTTTTACCAGAGCATATTCTTGGTATATATGGAGGAAGCAGGTTAGCCCACTGCTAGTTTCTGAAAAGATTTTACTTTTCAGTACATCAGACCTAGACAAGGAAGAAATTGCATCCAAAAAGTAGGAAACTGCCCCCATTGCAAATGAGATACTGGAAATAGTTTATCACAGGCATGAAGCCATTCTCTTAATTTCTTCAATATTGTCTTTTCTCCCTTTTCTGAAATGCAAATATTTTTCCAAACAAAAGGGGAATTACCTATCTTTGTTAGGTTACTGTCATGGTAGTACTTGAAAATTACAGTGTTTGGATTGTAACTACTCCTGATAAAGGACAGGGTGATAAATTTGTCACAGGCAAACATGAAAGTTTCACTGTAATAGTAGGAGGGTGAGAAATACAAGACCTTGGCTCAGGTAGCCCACCCCCACAGTGTCACAGGGCAGCTGCAGCTGCTGGCCATCACCGCCACTGCCTCACAGGGCACCCGTGGACCTGGCACACAGACATCGATTTGCAGCTCTTGATCATCTTCAGTGCCTTCCACTCACGCACTGTACACCTGATGTTGTCATGGTGTACTGTGGGGGTGAGGCCATGCCAGTGACAGATGAGCTCTTGCTTAATTGGAATTTTTGTTTTATTAACTAATATTAATAAGACAATGATTTCTAAAAGTAGTAAATAATACTGAAAGAAACTCTACCTAAACAACAATGATTACAAGTAATAACACTTATAACAGACACAAACACATGCCCCTAACTCACTCACAGCCTGCTAGAGTTGCACACTACCTATAGCCCACGCCCAGCTACACCAGGGAAGCCATGGACCAAGCACCTATCTCAACAGGTGAGGCTCCGTGCTTCCTCCTGTGAGGCCATGTCTCCACACAGTTGTCACGCCTACAGGAGGCCGTTGCTTTGGGGGGTCTTCAGATGGTCTTCCTCAAATACTTCACAGTCTCATGAACATAGCATTTGCTTTACTGTGCTGTATTTATATCACCAGCCTCCTGGCCTAAGCATGTCATGGTTTGCTGAATCAAATATCTGATCATTATCCCTTTCATCTCCTGCTGCCAGTTTCTTCCTCATGTTAATGCTGAGTAGTGATCTTCAGGCAGAGTTCATTTCTTCCTGATACTCTCTGGTCTCTGCTACCATCAGTCTTGAGGCAAACGTGAGTTACTTCCTCCTGCCAGCTGCACACCAGGTCAGACTTAGTTCTTCCTTACAGCTCAGCGCTGCTAAGGTGAGTGCACTTGCCTCCGTGCAGACCCCTCCACACACAGCTCTGGATGAACTTGTCAGGGGGTGCCCATGCCCCAGGCTGTAGGGGATTCTGGGAGTGGAGCTTTGGAAGTGAAGTAAGGGATGTAGTTATTGAACATACAGTCTTACTGCTTTTGCCAGAAGGATGGGAAGTTGAGAAGGTGGATGATATGGTTCAAAAGTGGGGTTGTTGCCACTTTACAGCCTAATGACAGTGGAAGAGGTCTTAGCAATTAACCTTACTGGGAGAATTCCAATCCATCAGTCAGTTTTTAGCCTTAACCTTATATCTCAGGTACTCAGAAGACAGTGTAGCCTCAAAGAAGAATTAGCCAAAGTTTCTGTGAAGTTCTGCAACTTGAAATCAACATGGTGGTTAGGTCTTGTACTGACTTTGTCTATTAATACAACTTGTTTAAAAAAGTAATCCATCAATCCCTTTAATTCCAAAGTAGTAGTGCCAAATTATAGTCCTCATGTTCTCATCTGCTGTTTCATCAACACAAATGTAAAACAGCCTGATAAGATTAAATATCACACTGCTAAGGGACTACTGCTTCCTAAGAAGAATGGAATAAAATATATTGGCAGTTGCATCAGTTTTGCTGGAGCAAAGAACTTTTAAACTTGCGCTGAAATGCATTATAAGCAGCTTTTTTACCTGCCAAATACTTAGAGCATAGTGGCAGTTTGACTGTTGATTTACAAAATATTTTTACCCAGTTTATTTTAAAATAGGACCATAGTTCTTTTCCTGTTGAGTGGCACAAAAGCGATATTACATGATGTAAGCAATTAAAAATAACTGCAGAGGCTTGAAAGCTAAATGCTCACATGTACAGGCCAGACTCTAAATTTTTCGCTTCACTTTCCTTGGACAAAATTCCTACTTGTTTCACTGCAGTTTTCACCTTGCACTTCCTGATTTAAAGTGCACACAGGACCAGATTAATAAAACAGATAATTGTGCTTTGTCTGCCAGATCTGCATCTTTCATTGCATGTGGTTATCAGTGCCCAAGATAAGTTTTATGTGTAAAATAGCCAAGTGTGAGCGTACAGTGTTGATGTGTGACTCTGTATTTTTTATTCTCAATTTACCTTGCCCAGATGCAGTGTCAACTCAAAAATTCTCACCCAATATGGTTAAGTTCTTTTATGAGCAGTATTAATTACTTATATATATTTCTGATAGATGTGAAACTTACTTTGTCAGTGCAATATGTTCTGTCCCTTCTCCAACAGCATCACTTTCTAGAACATTTATACATCTTTGCGATGTTTTTGCAACATATTTCCAGCCATTTTGTTTCCATAGGTTAGCTTCAGTTGCACCTCACCACACTCTAGAGCTCGTTGACATGAGAACATGGATGGGATCAGATAGCAGTGCTGGCTTGACATATTTTAATATATGAAGCGTGAACGTGAAAACTGCAGTCAGCAGTGCCAGTCAAATGGATTAATACTGTTGCTGAAACTGGAAAAAAATTACTAGGATAGGGTAAAGTGATCATTTGCAGTAAATTTTTTAAAATCATTGTGCTATCTCATCTTAATTTTAATGATGTGAGAACTAAGGACTGGGATTCATTTTGTCCAGTTGTAGATACCTATAAGCTGGGGGTGTAAGTTTACAGTACAGAGCTCAGCTGGTTTTACAGCCAGTGGAAGAGCAATTTTATTTCAACCTCTATTAGAGGATAGGATGACTCATCTTCTAAGAGAGCTGTTTCTTGCCATTGACTATGAAGGAACATAGTGTCTGTCAATTAAATTAGGGCAGATGAACTTGCCATGCAGCTTG
Source organism: Strix uralensis (assembly GCF_047716275.1). Classification (NCBI taxonomy): domain Eukaryota; kingdom Metazoa; phylum Chordata; class Aves; order Strigiformes; family Strigidae; genus Strix; species Strix uralensis. Next base: position 44,719,618 of record NC_133976.1, read on the forward strand.
CTGTGTCCGCCTCCTGGAAATATAAATCATCTCCAAAACTCAAAATACTTAAGGGAATTGCACAATTAGGTCACAGAATTGGAAACAGCAAATGTGTTGGTGGAGTTGTATGTGCATAGGTAGTGAATCAAAGCTTTACGTTAATACTTATAGTTAAAGATTTTATTTTTTATGCTTATCTGTTTTTCCCCCATAAACCGTGAATGGTTTTAGTATCAGGAGGAAAGAAAGATAAGATACTTCTAACTGGTTAAGCAGATGGTTCAATGAATGGGTCAGACATGCTTTTGTCCCATGGATGTATGGTATTCTGAAAAAAGATGGGGGAAAATATCTGAGAAGTGCAAAATTATTTTGCTTGAAGCTGACATATGATGCCCTCATCTAGTGTAAACATTAACTACTTCTTTTTTTGCCAAAGCAAGTGGAGCCATTACTTTAAGAAAAAAAACCTTAGCAAAAATGCTTAAAAATTTGATCAGGTGTTTGGCAAAGTTTAATATTTAGATCACAGTGATCAATTTCCTAAAAACTGGTGTCCAATAATTTCTTAAAATCTTATGCATTTAATGTGGTTTTTAGTGGAAATTTCAAATAAAGACAATTAGAATTGCCTTTAAAAATGTTACTATACTGATTTCGGTATCAGCAAGAAGTCTGGCTCCACAGTATGTGCAACATGAACTTAGTCTTGTTTTTCATGGGAAGTGATTGTACTGGTTACTGCAAAGCTGTGAGCCTGAGGGGATGGCTTTATATTTATATTAGATCAATATCATAATTAGAGAAAAAGCCTTCTACAATCTGATGTATCTTAAATTAATCTTTCAAAATATTTTGTGGGCAGTCAGGGTTCACAAATCAGTTGATTTCTCAACCATTTCTTCTCTGTGGAATTTTGATAAGGGAAGTTCATTAAATAATAAAAAAAAACCTATTAGGAATTATGTATGATGTATGATAGTAGGAATAAAGACAAAGCCAATGTTGCTAGCACTCTATTTATGAAATCAATCATACTTATAATTTGATTTTTTTCTCATGCCTTCTCAGAATCATTTTATAGTCTCTTTAATTTTACTTGCTCTTCTCCCTTTGTTTTGTTATCACTGGACATTTTTCTCCTGCCCCCTTTCTGCCTTCTCTTTTCAATTTCCTAAACAGATTATGAATCCAGTTAGAATCAAGGTGAACTTTTGAACTTAGTGTTCTTCAGCTGAGTAGAAAATGGGCATAATAGGGAATCTCATTTTTGACAATGATTTCATGAGAGTAATTGAATAGCATCTGGAGATCCCGAAGTGCTTTGTAAACGTGATACAGTATTATTATTGTTCAACAAATAATAGAAAAAGTGGAACAGATAAATTTAGGCATACTTTTACCTTTGAAGTAGGGTTCTGAGCCCTTTAGGCACTCAAATTCTAGGTCGAGCTTTATGGAGGTAACTACCTCGAAGCTCCCTCTGAACCTGCTGAGAGCTGTGGGAACTCAGTATGCCTAAAAATCAGGAAAAAAAGATGAGGAGAGAACAAGCATACATTTATGGAATGAACAGATGAACTCAATACACAGGAAGTCTTCATCTTCCTGATGTATACATAACTTTTGCATGGTACCATATCCTCAGATGCTTAACTATGACATTAGAATGATATTTCAGACACTTATCTTTGAAGGTCTTCACCAAAGTAGTTTTCCTCTGGTCCCAGACACCTCAGGCACACAGGAACTTTGCATCTCTACTTTCTTTAAAGCCATAATGTACAAAGCATCTTGTAGAATTTGATGGATGCAAGAAAGAATATGACTTATAGCTGAGCCATAAACATTTCACTTTACAAGAAAGAGAGCTGAGTTAATTAAGAAATGCCTTAATGCCTTCTTTGCCTCAGTCTTTAATAACAAGACTAGTTGTATTGAGGGAATCCAGCTCCCTCAGCCAGATGATAGAGACTGGGAGAACGACCCCCCCGCAATCCAGGAGAGAGTCAGTGACCTGTTACATCACATAGACACACACAAGTCTATGGGACTGGATGGGATACACCCAAGAATGCTGAAGGAGCTGGCTGGGGTGCTCGCCAAGCCGCTTTCCATCATTTACCAGCAGTCCTGGCTGACCGGGGAGGTCCTGACAGATTGGAAATTGGCCAATGTGACGCCCATCTATAAGAAGGGTCGGAAGGATGATCCAGGAAATTACAGGCCTGTCAGCTTGACTTTGGTGCCCGGGAAGCTGATGGAGCAGCTCATCCAGAGTACCATCTTACAACACATGCAGGACAACCAGGGGATCAGGCCCAGTCAGCATGGGTTTATGAAAGGCAGGTCCTGCTTGACAAACCTGATCTCCTTCTACGACAGAGTGACCTGCTTATTGGATGAGGGAAAGGCTGTGGATGTAGTTTACCTTGACTTTAGCAAGGCCTTTGACACTGTTTCCCACAGCATTCTCCGGGCGAAACTGGCTGCTCGAGGCTTGGATGGGCACACGCTTTGCTGGGTAAAAAACTGTCTGGATGGCCGGGCCCAAAGAGTTGTGGTGAATGGAGTTAAATCCGGTTGGCGGCCGGTCACGAGTGGTGTCCCCCAGGGCTCGGTTTTGGGGCCACTCCTGTTTAACATCTTTATTGATGATCTAGACGAAGGGATCGAGTGCACCCTCAGTAAGTTTGCAGATGACACCAAGTTGGGTGGGAGTGTTGATCAGCTCGAGGGTAGGGAGGCTCTGCAGAGAGATCTGGACAGGCTGGAGCGATGGGCTCAGGCCAACTGTATGAGTTTCAATAAGGCCAAATGCCGGGTGCTGCACTTGGGCCACAACAACCCCCAGCAGCGCTACAGGCTTGGGGAGGAGTGGCTGGAGAGCTGCCAGTCAGAAAGGGACCTGGGGGTGTTGATTGACAGCCGGCTGAACACGAGCCAGCAGTGTGCCCAGGTGGCCAAGAAGGCCAATGGCATCCTGGCCTGTATCAGAAATAGCGTGGCCAGCAGGGACAGGGAAGTGATCTTACCCCTGTACTCGGCACTGGTGAGGCCGCAGCTCGATTACTGTGTTCGGTTTTGGGCCCCTCCCTACAAAAAGGACATTGAATTACTCGAGCGTGTCCAGAGAAGGGCAACGAAGCTGGTGAAGGGTCTGGAGCACATGTTGTGCGAGGAGCGGCTGAGGGAACTGGGGTTGTTTAGTCTGGAGAAGAGGAGGCTGAGGGGAGACCTCATCGCCCTCTACAACTCCCTGAAAGGAGGTTGCAGAGAGCTGGGGATGAGTCTCTTTAACCAAGTAATAAGCGATAGGACAAGAGATAATGGCCTCAAGTTGTGCCAGGGAAGGTTTAGACTGGATATTAGGAAGTATTTCTTTACAGAACGGGTTATTAGGCAGTGGAATGGGCTGCCCAGGGAGGTGGTGGAGTCCCCATCCCTGGAGGTGTTTAAGAGTAGGGTCGACATAGCGCTGAGGGATATGGTGTAGTTGGGAACTGTCAATGTTAGGTTAATGGTTGGACTAGATGATCTTCAAGGTCCTTTCCAACCTAGTTGATTCTGTGATTCTGTGAAATTAGATAATGCTGTTTTCTGTATTGGAGCTGTGGTGATGCAGTGGATTTGAGGTCCTATAAAAACTGGAAGCTATGCCTCTGCCCATTCAGTTCAGGTTCTGTTGGGATCATTCAGAGATTATTGTGTTTTCAGTTGGGCCAGAAACAGACACAATTTTAGTATTACTTTGTTTTGTATTGCCACATAAGGTACAGTATGATTTTACAGTGCAAAGTATTTATAGCAACAATAATGATGTCTCTCACTTTATGTTCAGAGCACTCAGCCAGTTGCAACACACCAGTTCCTATAAATCTACCATTTATCACGTCATAACTTACAAAATACATTTGTGTTCTTTCCAGAGTTCGTGGTTGGTGCTTTCCTTGTCTCTAGCTAACATCTAATAGAAAGCAATAACTTTTATTTCCAGATCATGAGAGGAAACAGCCCCTCTTTTAAGCAATATTTGGTTTTGAAGATATCAATGATTAGAGAATACTTTTTAAAACATGAGATGCTAAACAGGGAGCCTGACCTATGTTCAATCCTCTGTCATGAGGCTGTCACAAAAAGGACTTTCTTCTTAAAGAGTAGTATTGCAGATGCTATTAAATATTCTTTGTAAATACATCAACATTTGCATGTTGTGCTGTTGAATTCATCAGGACATTTGCCATTGACTTCAGCAGGATCAGTATTCTTAGAATAGTATATGTTTGCTATAAAGAATAGACATAGATTTCTTCTGTGTGGCACGTACAGCAAAATTTAAGAAATATATTTGATTTTCCCCGCCTGTATCTTATCCTCCTTTGCTTACTATTTTATTTTTATGTGCTTACTTATGCTTCCAATACCTGGCAATGAAACTTAGCTCAAATACTGCAAAAGATGTGTTTTAAGATTTAATCTACATACAAAGATAATCCTATCAAAGAGTCAAGCGTGACTTGAAAATATATAACCTGCTGGTCTGATTCAGAATGAAAACGAATTTCACCAGATTAAAAAACAGATTCAGAGTGCATATGTTGAATATTGGTGAATTTCTTGTTGCATGCTCAAGTCTCAGTATAACCTAAGAGAAATTAGGGTAATTATTCAGAGGAAATATATCCACAAGTAGTGATAAAACCTTTTTGTTGCTGTTAGTAAAAACCAAAACTAGTGGAAAATGAAAATATACTTTTATTTTTTCTGGACAATATGAAACAACATTGTATAGATTCAGCACTTCCATTCTAACTGAAGAGCTACATCTCACATCCAAGTTTCTACTGCAGTATGGTCTTCAGTGTCTTCCCAGCATGTACTCACTTGCAGCTGAGTGTTCACACAAGTCATGTACTGAGATCCACACTCCTGCCCACCTCTTTAAGTGGTGTCTTACCCTGCTGTTCCTCTTCTCCAACAGTTCTTACCATAGTCTTACCATAGTCACTGTGGCCCATCGTACTGCTGGCCCACCTCTGTCCTTGTTTTGTACTGTATAACTCAGACTCGCGTATTCTCTCAATGCATTCCTATGGATACATTAGCTAAATGCCTTTTCAGTTTGAAAATTCAAGTGTAAATATTCACATCAAATTTTAAGAAAATGTGATGGACCATAACTTCAAAGCTTAAATTTTTACATTTAAAAAAACTGTTCAGGGTTTCTTTACTTGTTTTGTTCACATAGTATATTGGAAAGGAATGAAAGGACATAATTTACTTAAAGACCTTGTAAGACGCAGTTATTTTTATCAATTTCTGTTTTTTCCTATGCAAAAAGAAAAATAAGTTTTGAATATTTTAATCCAATTCAGTAATATAATATTAAATCTAACTAAAATATAGAAGCAGCAAGCTGTCATCTTTTTGAGTGTTAATCTCCTGGTGGGAATACTTTTTTTATTTTTTCCCACATGGTATTCTTAGTCAATATAAAATACTCTCCCATCTGTCCTGGTTTGGCTTCAGCTGCTGCTAGCTGTGGCACCCTCTGAGAATGTTTGTGTTTGGGAACAGCTTTCTGTAGAACATCCCTTCAAAGGAACAATGTGTCACTCAAAGCCAAGTTCATGCAGGTGCACCTAGAAGAAGGTGTTTACTGACGTGCCTGCCCCATCGCTCACAATTGACACTCACATTGTGAGATTAAAAGGTTAGCAGCTTAAAGCTCAAAAATAGCGCATCATCAGATGAATAGACTGGGAATTGGAATAGTTCTCTAAATCTTTGTATTCTTATTGTTGCTGGTGATTATATTAGCAAGTTTGCTGTTGTCAGTAGTCTGTTACTAGGTAATAACAGAGGGGACGAAATTTAAAGGCAGGCAGCATCATGTCTTAATGTTGCCAGAGCTGGACGTAGTAAAGAAATCATTAATTCAAGCAGTTGAAAACTTTTTGTACTAAAATAGAACAGTATCATGCAGAAGGTTAGAAAATAATGTTGGTGAATATGACTAAGGTTATATGTGGAGTTTGTATGTGCTCTATGCTTGATTTCCAAGGAATACTGAGGTAGTGTGCTTGAAAATAACTGTGGCAGAATAATGCTCTGTTCTTAAAAATATGACTTTGCACTTGCATGCATGGGTCTAATTCTGCAACCTAGTCTCTTCTGCTGATACTTTCAGTGAAAATTGAGGGATTTCAGGATCCATTAAAAAGATTTTTGATCATCATGGAGTCAGCCTATTACAGCTAATTTTTCTGTGGAATAAAGCCACCATTTTTAATAAATTCTTTACCATTTGTATAAAAAAATTAAATACATGGTTGACAAACTTGCCATTCTTGCTGCACATTCGGGACCCAATGTTAGTCCAAAGATCTGCCTATTAAACATCCGTACCACTTGTGAATGTCACCAATTCCATACAAAGGTAGTTATTTCCATGGTATCACGTCTCGATTATAAAAGCTTTACTCTGACTGTTGGTGCGTTTTGAATTTACAGACAGGAAAGACGTATGGACTGTTATTTAAAGAGTTCTCTTTTTTAACACATTCTCTCCAGCTGTGTATTGCCAGGAGTTTTTTGGGTTTTGAAGTGGTTTCTATGCCTCTGGGACCCATTTACTTACCATTTCTCAATGTTAAAGGTTCAGCATGAGATATTATTTTGAACCTTCTATGAAATTCACTTACTTGGCTGTAACTGTGAAATAAATTTACTGCTATTCTCCTAGGTAGAATCTCGAAGTATTTGCTCTTTGTGCTTTTGTAGATAATTAGGCAGGAGTTTAGCTCTTGGGAAAAGAAGAGTGTACTATTTTGCAAACATAAAGAATGAGGATGGGACTGCCTGGACTTCAGAGTTCTTGAGGAAGAGCTTCTTGGGTACTGATTATTGTCATGATGAGTCTTCTCGTTAGAGTCTTTCTTCTCCCTTAGAAATACCTCTAATTATGGTTTTCTGTGGCTAATCCCTGCCACTTGCATGTTACCACATACACATGTATGTTTACAGTTTACCAAGTTTGATCTACTTCAGTCCTGTTTCTGAAGGATACTAAGCAATAATAATTCATCCAGCTGAACTGATACAACTGATGGCGCTGATTGAATGAATAAAGAGTGTATGGCAGACAAAGAGGAGCTAAAGCCAGGAGTATTCATAAATACTTTTGTTCTGTATGTGAGCATAAGCTGGTTGTCATACTCATACCATATTGTGATTATGAAATTCCTTCTACTCCAGCAGTCACTAAGGGTAATGCTGAAAATCTTAAGTCAGTACATTGGGGTAACTTATAGCTAAATATTTTTAAAGGGTTGGCAGAAGAACTCTCTGGATTTTTAATATTGATTTTCATTATAGCTTGGAGCACTGGGGATGTTCCAGAAGCCTGTGGGAGTTAAGGTCATGCTAACATCCTTTTCAAATGGGTGAGATAACCTAAGTAATTATAAGCCTGTCAGTCTGACATCAGTCTCAGGCAAAATAATGGAAATGCAGGTGTGGGACTTGAATAGTAAAGGATTGAACTCTACTGAGGCAAACAGTATGTTTTATAAGCACAACTGTTAAAATATAAGAACGACAGCTCAAGTTACAGAACAGGGGCTGCTAACCAGGAAGAGCATTTAGGTGCTGCAATAGGTAATAATAATGGATAGAGTTTAAGTTTTTCATCCAGCGATATATTTATCTTAAGGGGTTTTTTTTCAATTCACTTAGCAAACAATATCATTAAGGGAAGACTTGATATCAGTGTGTAATTATATACATGGAGAACAGAAAACTGTAAACAGAAGGCTTAAAACCTAGCAGACAAAGATGTAAACAGATTAGCAATTGAAAGTAGATGAATTCATACCATAAATAAAGAACCATGGTGACACCTCTGAAAATAGTGATGGTGAATTCTTTAAGATGGATAGTTTATAAATCAAAGTTGTGATTTTCTAAGACAGAATATCTGCTACAAATAGGAGTCTCTTCTGAGAATTCCCAAGCCCTTTGTAATACTGCAGGTCAGACTGCATGATAACAGTAGTCCCTTCTGGCTTTCTAATCTGCCTCTGTGTGTCAGCAAAGCAGGTATGGCTTTGAGTTGTGCTGACAGTAATGCATGGCTGTAATCAGGTCTCAGAGCACGTGGTGTTGTGCTAGAATAGGCCTCTGTACATACCTACCGACCCATGGGGTGGTACCCTCCAACTGGCTCTTGATCATGAGAATAATACTGAAAAATCATACTGTTTTAACATTGACAATAAAGACAGTATTTTAATTTCAGCAGTTTACTTTCAGAGCCAAGAATAAGAAATCCAAATATATGTAATGATGTGAGAAGATCTGCTTACTCTTGAAGAAGATTTTTCAAATATCAGTACCACCTTGCAGAGTGCTTGCTCCATTTAGCATGAGTTCTTATTGATCACAGTATAATATTAAAGTCAAAAGTGTTACAAAGAGCAAAACTTCTTACTTCTCTCACAGAAATATTTTAGAGTATCAGAACAAACGTAAGATATTTTAGTTGAAATAAATGTTAATGTTTTTTGGTTTTAGCCTGGTATAATAATGCTTTTTCTTTACAAAGGAGTTTTAAATAGTACCATTGTGAGTGTCTGCATAGATCTCTGAAAATACATCCATAAACACAGAAAGATAAAAAACTCACAGCAGCATTAAGAACAAACTACTGTTCATGGTAGAGGGGTTTGCAACCATTTGCTTTAAAATAGACTTCAAATACAGAGTGTATATATCTCCTCCACTTAAAAAATACTCGTTTATTTTGCTTAATTTACCGTATGACAAAAAATAGATATGCACAATGTAATACTTGATTGTGCCTATGTGTTTATATTGCAATAGCTTCTAAATGAATCAGAATACATTCCAAGGTATTAGTTAGTATTTTTAGGAATTTTCTTTTGCCCTGTCCCATTTTAGATATTTGTAAGAATTCTGCAAGTGGTTAAGTGAGCATGATCTCAAAAAGACTATGGTAAGTAAATGTGCTAAAGTGGGAAAATATTCAAGAAGGTTTCAGATTTTTATGGACTTTATTTTTCCACTCACTTTCTTGGCTCTTAAATAAGAAAGGGTTGTTAAATGACTTGTAGTATCAGTGTGACATACTAATTAAAAGGTATTTGAGCACTCTGCAGATTAGTGTTGGCCTTGAGGCAAGAAAATCCATCGGGTGAGCACACTTGATTATCATTAATAGAATTTTACTTTTTATTATCTGAGTTAACTTTTTTGTGTAAAAACCTGCCTCAGCTGGGACTTTGCTCTACTCATGTCACTGGTGTAATGACAGCACTACGGCTCTGGGGCAGTTCGAGGCTATGCTGAAGCTGAGTTGTAGGTCTGAACATCAGGGGAACTACATTAATTCATGCCACCTGGCCCAAATGCCATCACATATGTGCAAGCTGGTGTGAGGTTTGCTCTAGCTGCTCTGCTGCTATCAACAGGCAGGAGCTATATGAGAGTGAGGAATGTGAAGGGAATTCACACTTGTCCACATCTGGTTGCTTTTCAGCTTTTTATACTGCTTAAGCAGGTGAATCTTATGCTTGGGCAGTTTCTGCATCAATTATAAAAATTACTTATGATCATGTGTGAGACCACTGGCATATTTATCTACTTAGTGTATTCTGTTTACCAAACAAGAACTTAATGAAGAAAGAGCACTGAAAGAAAAAAAGAGAACCTGAAAAGGAATAGAAGATAACAAGATAATGCTTAAAAAGAAATAATTCTGCGATCTCTTGGGTTTTCTATTGTCATTATTACTGAATATTCCCTCCTTCATTTCAGGTTCTGCAGAAGACATACATATAGTTGCACATTTCAAACAGTGATCTCTGACTGGTAAAAAAACCCAGCCATCCAAATAACCATAACAATATCTGTAGCATAATAAAAAACTTCAGCCATTCACCTAACCTAGTCTCTAAGTAGCTAACAGATTCTCTGTAGCACAAAATGGGATGATATGAGTGGCAATCGGAATTTGGTATTTATTGCCTCAGTATGCAAGACTTTCTCCAGGTTCTTTAGTTCTTGGTAGTTCTTTTGTGAAGGGGACAGATAAAGAAGAAGTGTAAAGTAACAGTATTTCTGATGTTTTTGTCCTGATTCCATTTCCTGATGCTGTTAGTTGAGAGAGAAAAGGGTAGGGGGTTAATGTTAACATCACCAGTCACAGCTGCAGGTCTGGCACAGGAACTATAAAACCCATTATGACTTGCCTTAGCTGAATTGTTATAGAACGCATGAAGCTGTAGGACATGCTGTAGGGCCCTGCATTTTCTCTTCAGGTACTTGGATTTTTTCATGAATTCTCATGAAGGGGGTCTATCTGGGCATGTAGCCTATGACAAAACATTTAAGGAAATACAAATTGGTATCTTAGATGTGTAAAACACTATGGAAGAAAACTAAGTTTTCAGGATCTCATGATACTGAAAACTTTGCCATAGACTATGACTTGAAGCTGCTGGAATGGTTGAGCTGCCTAATGTACAGCAAACATGAAACCAAAACTGTTTTCAGCTAACAACAAGCTTACCTGTATCAGGACCACAGGAAAAGCCCTTCTCTGAAGCTCTCTGAATTGTCCCATTTTGCTGAAAAGCCATGAAGGGAGAGATTTAGTTGTGGCTCTTCTTGTTATGGGGTGCATGTGGTCAAGTGACCTCACTTCCAGTCTTCTCTACTTCTCTGTCTGTAGAAGATACAGACTGACTTTCTGACTCACCACAATATATGTTTTATCTATAAATACATGGTACAAAGACTGCTTTGTTCGCTTAAACTACAGCATGCTTCACAAAAGAGCCCCCAACTTTTGTGTTATCTGTTCTGTGCAAATAATTAAGATGTTCTTAATCATAGCACTTCATTGTATTAATTAATTTTAAAGAGTAATTACTGTATTGAGTGGCTGCTTACTTAAGTATTATTAAAAATGAGAACATCTGTGAGAAGAGGCTAACTGAAAATGATAAAATGGAGGAAGCAGAATGTAACATAGCGAAAGCAAAAAAGTAAGAACAGGAAAGGTTGAACACTGCAATCTACTGTTTGGGTTACGGTACATCTTTGATTCACAGTGGTGGATGTTTTGCTTGAGTAATAAGAAAAGTATTGGGAATGTGTAGATTGATACAAAATTTCAGCGATGGTGCGAAAGTAGTGTACATCACAGGTGGGAGAATAAACACACAGTTTTCCTTTCAAACGGAGCGGCAGACGGCAGCTTGCAGCATGCTGCTGTCATGCAAAGTGGCCATGTTTGCTTTGTATACTTCATCACCATGTGGTAAGTCCCAATGCAGTGTTATGACATCTTAGCTCACTGTAACCTAAGTGTGTCAGCACAGCCCTGGAAATGCATGGCTCTGTTTGACAAAGGCCTTTGACACCGTTTCCCACAGCATTCTCCTGGCAAAACGGGCTGCTCGAGGCTTAGATGATCGCACGCTTTGCTGGGTAAAAAACTGGCTGGATGGCCGGGCCCAAAGAGTTGTGGTGAATGGAGTTAAATCCTGTTGGCGGCCGGTCACGAGTGGTGTCCCCCAGGGGTTGGTTTTGGGGCCACTCCTGTTTAACACCTTTATTGATGATCTAGACGAGGGGATCGAGTGAACCCTCAGTAAGTTTGCAGATAACACCAAGCTGGGTGGGAGTGTTGATCTGCTCAAGGGTAGGGAGGCTCTGCAGAGAGATCTGGACAGGCTGGAGCGATGGGCTCAGGCCAACTGTATGAGTTTCAATAAGGCCAAATGCCGGGTGCTGCACTTCGGCCACAACAACCCCCAGCAGTGCTACAGGCTTGGGGAGGAGTGGCTGGAGAGCTGCCAGTCAGAGAGGGACCTGGGGGTGTTGATTGACAACCGGCTGAACACGAGCCAGCAGTGTGCCCAGGTTGCCAAGAAGGCCAATGGCATCCTGGCCTGTATCAGAAATAGCGTGGCCAGCAGGGACAGGGAAGTGATCTTACCCCTGTACTCGGCACTGGTGAGGCCACAGCTCGATTACTGTGTTCAGTTTTGGGCCCCTCCCTACAAAAAGGACATTGAATTACTCGAGCGTGTCCAGAGAAGGGCAACGAAGCTGGTGAAGGGTCTGGAGCACATGTCGTACGAGGAGCGGCTGAGGGAACTGGGGTTGTTTAGTCTGGAGAAGAGGAGGCTGAGGGGAGACCTCATCGCCCTCTACAACTACCTGAAAGGAGGTTGCAGAGAGCTGGGGATGACCCTCTTTAACCAAGTAATAAGTGACAGGACAAGAGATAATGGCCTCCAGTTGCACCAGGGAAGGTTTAGACTGGATATTAGGAAGCATTTCTTTACAGAATGGGTTGTTAGGTGTTGGAATGGGCTGCCCAGGGCAGTGGTGGAGTCCCCATCCCTGGAGGTGTTTTAAGAGTCGGGTTGACATAGCACTTAAGGATATGGTGTAGTTGAGAACTGTCAATGTTAGGTTAATGGTTGGACTAGATGATCTTCAAGGTCTTTTCCAACCTAGATGATTCTGTGATTCTGTGATTCTGTGATTCTGTGACTTAGTATCTGACTTATATTTTTTCGCTCGTCTTCCTGACTGACTGAAAGGGAGAAAAGAGACTTCACTGAGTTTGTATCTCATGTGTGTAGTCTGGCAGGATGGTCCAAGCCATTCATCTGTTTTCCTGAAGGTGGCTGTGGAATTGCTAGGAATTACATACATCTAGAGGACTCAGGTTAACTCTGCACAGGTGTCCACAGTGTAACAGGTGGGAAGGTTTGCAGGGCATGAATCAGAGTACACAAAATCCTAAGACATTTTTGGCATCACTATGTAATGTTCCCAATGCCAAAAAAAGAGAAATAGCTCCCCCTCCTTCCCTCTGTCAAATGTTTGCCACTAGATACAGAAGTTACTAACATTAGCTGATACTTAAAGTTATTTGCCTATTTACTTGTCCTTCATTGTTTCTGTCTGCCGACTAACAACTCCCCGTCACCAAAGATGAGAGCATCTAGTTTCCCTGTTTGCACACTCACCAGTTCTCATAACTCTGGGACTTCCTGTGAGTCAAAGTATTCTACTAATCCAGCAAAAATAAAAGATAGAACAAGATGGATAGTTCACAGCTGTGCTAATAAATAGAACTATTTCATAGTAGGGGCCACTGAACAATAAGGAGAGCGGAGAGAGTTTCTTGGGCTGCATAGGCAGGAATAGGCAAGGGAATAAGGAGGAATGAAGGCAAGACCTCCCCTTTTCAGTATCAATAAGCCCTTAAATCAGGTCAGTTCCTTACAGACCCCCATTTTGATCTTATATATCCAAAATCATATCCTTTTCTCTGTTATCTCAGTTTGTCTCATGAAAGCTATATCCTCTCAATGCAGTGTTTACCTCTCCTTCCATTTTCTTAAACCACAGAGCCACAGCTTTGGTACCACCCCCTTAAACACTAGAGGTCAAGACAGGTACCACAGTAGAGTCAGCATCTTCCCTTCTAGCAATAATTAAATTTTTTTGCATTCATAACCAGATGTCTGGAAAATAATAAAATCATTAAGGAGACACAGCTGTAGTTTTTACCAGACAAAAATAATTGTTCCTTGTTCTGGTGTCAGCTATGGGATTGCTAGTTAGAAAGTACATTTTTTAGGTTTGACCACAGGATGAGTGCTTCGCATGCAAATGACCCGTGCTGCATCACTGAAGGAACAGGCTCGGTTTCCGCAAGTCCTCTATTGAGTTCTTACATTGCTCTGTACTTTTCTACCCTTGTCTTGCATGATTTGCTAGTCCTACAGCTTACAGTTTTTATCCCTACACATAGGAATGTGTAGTTTCATGAACAAAATAATTGGTCAACTTCTTTCCATTATAAAGTACCTGTTTTACTGTTTCTTGTATTTGTGCATATTCATACCACTAGAAGAGCATTCAATAAGTGTTAACATAAAACATAGGTGAGCTTAAATATGAAACATAGAGACAAGCTCCAGAAGAGAATAAAACCAACCAAAAATAGTCTGATGCTTTACGCCAGTATAAATATTGAGGAATTATGAATTTGCTGCAAGACTGTAATAAAATTTTTAGACTAATGTGGGGGGGGTTCTGTCTTTTTGATATTAAAATGGTAAAATCTGTAAGCAAACAGAAGTTGTGCATAGGAAATGAGCAGACTAAAATCAGATCTGTGCTAATTTTGCAGTAAATCTATAGTACAGCTTTGTACTCTTCAACATAATTTTACTTATTAATCAATAAATATAATTTGCATATGTGTATATGTGTCTAATTATGCTATACAGTCTGTATCATCAATTTTAGTTTATTTTTTTGGTGTATTTGGATGTGCACCAGGCCCCAGTTTAGCTAGAGATATGGAATTAGCATACTGTTTCTTGGGGAATGCCCTTGAATGTGCTTGAGTAGCTGTCTTGTGTGAAACGTGAGCAGCATTGCTCGCAGAAAGGGTGGAAGTTTGTTTCAAGCAGTAATCCTGTGTTGCTATGCCTACTTTAAAACCTCAGGAAAGCTCTTCAGACTGTTAGGATCATTGTTCAAGGAGTAGCAAGCAGCAATGATGGGCAGGTTTGTCACCTCGAAAGTCAGTGCTAGGTCACTTTCAAAGCATTTTGGTAAGAGTGTCAAACGGTCTACATGGGAGGCCAGGTAAGAATCTAATCTCACTTTGTGGCCTGAAGATATCACCAAGGAATGAAAAGCATACCTAAGACCTTTCTATTGCTTCTGTATGGAGGGTGGGGGCAGGGTGTCATGTGCTGGGTAAATGATCTAAATTTGGCTTTTTTCCATAGATGTATTATTTTCAGAATATTTCAAATTTAAATAGGGATGTGTTTGACAATAGAACTGAGCGTTAAGTGCTACCAAAAATCAACCTTGGTGTGACCAACCAAGAGAGACAGGCAACATGACTTTTTATTAATATCACATGCCAAGGAACATTGTGTCACTTCCGATGATGAATGGAACAAAATGTTGCTTTCTGGCACAAAGCTTAGAAATGGAGAAAATTGCAATCAATCAAATACAGCAACATTAGTGAAACTTGGGTGAAAAATCTAGTAGAAACCTAGGAACATAACTGTATAACTGTCTCCCATTATTGCTCATTCAGCTCATGTTCAGTCCCATTGTGAGATTTAAGTTTTATTCTTATCACACTTTTAATCAAGACTTTATTATGAGAAGTAGAATTCCATTGAAATGTCCCTGAACTGTTGCTTGAGGTTGTTTTTTTTCAGTGGGTTTTTTATCATTTAAATTTGAGAATGTCTGCATGTGCATACAATGTATCATGTTTTAATATATTTATTTACTGTAGTCACGTTAGACATAGAAGGAAGTATAAAATTTTTCTTTGACCTTGGTAATAAAAGTTGACATGCTGCAGAGTTGCGAAGAACACCGATCCGTATCAATGAATGCCATTTACACCTAAGCTAAACCCAGCCAATGACAACGGATTTGGGTACAACAGAATTAGGGACACAAACCAAAAAGCCAATCATAGAATTTGTTTATATACTTACTTTTCAGTCGATGAGATCTTTTATTGTTGCATAAGTTGGTTGAAATACATTTCCCTGTATCTACATATATATAGGTCGTCTTAAACAAGTTTGCTCCGTGAATTTTGTAGTAAATAATATTGCCAGAAACTTTTTATTTCCCATGTAAGAAATAGCAGCTGTATGTGCACGTATGTCTTTCTGTGTGTTAAACTGAATGGCCATACTGTCTCGTATGCTGCGTTTTCAGTATTTCTTCCTGTTTAAAATTGGCATCACACCTGGGAAGGAAAAAAGAGCTGATATTAGATAAAACTTGCAAGAAAATAATGATATTTTATTTTACTTCTTTTTTTTTCTTTAATAAAGTATCTGTTTACTGATCATAGATTTTACTTTTCTTAATGAAGAAAACATCTCTGCTATTATAATCTACTGTGGTCAATAGCCTTGGACAGAAATCAAAGCAGTTGTCACTGTTGAAACTGCAGCCACCATTTTGGCCTTGTCTTGAAAATCAAGAGGACTAAACGTCACTTAGCACTATCTTTGTCCACAAAAACGTAAGAATTGTAAGAGCTGGGAAAACTGAAATTAAACTGATGAGAGAAAATGCATTAAGGCTCAGACTCACCAGGCATTTCTAAATCTAGATTCAGTAGATTTTAATAATTCCTAAATGCCTTTGTAAACATGGGTCATAATGCTCTAGGAGCAAAAAACATTTCTAGTAAAAGACATTTTGACAATTGCTGTGGAAGAAATGCTGGTCTCCGTGACCGAATTAGTTGTTGTTTACTTGGATTTTTTTTTCTTAGGGTGAATAGGGACATCTTCTGATCTTACACTAGTAAGTGTTGTTGCATTGATTATAATTTTAATTACTCCATAAAAAGAGTACAATGTTACAGAAAGTCATTCATGTACAGATGAAATTCTGATTCTCTATCAGACAGTATGTAATATACCAGGATAGATTTTGCTCTGAGTTATGTAAGTATAAATGTGGATTAGCTCTATTGAAATCAATGTCATTTTTTCAGTTTATGTGTTTTAGCAGTATTTCTGAGAATAGCATGTGGCCTGCATGTTTTTAGATGAAAAATGGAAAAGGAGACTCTAGAAACAGCATCTAATATTTACTCCCTTATAATCTCACTTGGTTAAATTAAGTGAAGAAACATTTAGGGGTTTATTTCCTTTAAGTACCTACTTTCATTGCTGTTAAGCTGGTTTTACAAGCACTGAGACCCAATAAAAGAGCTTGTTTACTTCTTTCTGTATTGTACAGAATTTTACAGAAGGACTTTCTTTTTTGTCCTACGGAGTATTTCTCTCATTTCAAAGTTTCTTTTTTATTTGTCTAATAAACTTCTTTGCCTGTTCAACATTGCTGAATAAGTTGGAGGAGTCTTTTACTTAATTTCCTGTGTGACATACATCTCCTAGCCTCTACCTCCAAATCAAAGTATTTCCATTAATTTCTTTCAATGTTTTATTCATTCTGTTATGAAACAGCAGAAATCCTTGCTTATGGCACAAGTCTGTATTCAAACAACAATAAATTTTATTTTCTCTGATATTTATTCTTCCCCACCCACTTCCATACAAATTCTAATTTACTTTGGTCATATACCGTTGTGTATGACTTTGGTTATAAGCTAGTGTGGCATCCAGTGATTTCCTCTATCTCATCAAATGGGACATCAAGTTTTGAGCGGTGTCAGCCTGGCCAAGTGTAAAACAGATCCATCCATGAAAGTCTAGGGGGAACCTTTGCTCCTTGTTTACAACATCGTTAGTAAACACAGATATTATTAGCTATATTTGGTGTAAAATAAACAAATAAGAAAACCCTACATATATACACATACATACATACATCTATACATTTTAATTTTATTTCTATATATATTTTATTGTACATATTGATATATAAATTTATATTTTTATATATATTCCTTTGCCTTCAAATAAGACTTCCAGACGCAGTTTAGCCTTCCCAGAAGTCCATTTGCAGCTGAAGTATTGTGAGATACTAGATTTAGTAACGTGAACAGTGTGGCAACAAAAATTTGAGGTATTTTAGCTATTTATCACCAGTCTGAAGGATCTTCTGAGTATTGCTATATTTATTATTTTATTGTCTGTCTCATCCCCTAATTGTTATATATAGTTTATTTTTCTCACTTTAAAAACCATTAAGTCTGAAACAAATCTATTTTGCATTTTGTAATATACCATATTGTTTTATACTGAAAGATAAATTTGAAGTACAGCAATAAAATTTATCCTTAAAATAGTATTTAATATTTTGGTATGTTTAAGCTGGAATAAATAACAGTATTATTAAAGGTTAAGTATTGGAACAGAGAAGGAAATTTGAAGAAAATAGTAAATATTGAAGTAAAATATATTGGTCTTTGGCCTTTTTTATAAAGGGCTAGATGACTATGAATTCAGAAATTTCCTAATTTTGAAAGTTGACAGATGAGAGGGTTTTAAAATCTCTCTTGAAAGATCATTTGTTGGTTAAACTGAGTCAAAAGAGCTTATATTTAATTTTTTTGTAAATCAGAGGCAAGGAACTCAAAAACATTTAGACAAATGATGGAGAACTTGTCTGCTTATGGCTGGTACTATTTTATGTTGAAGAAGAGCAACAAAGTTGTTATTCAAAATATGGCATTCTGTCTAGTGAGATAATGAGAATCAATGGAATATATGACAAAACTTTATCGATTTTTTTTTCTCATACTTGAAAATTTTGGGGGGAAAAAAAAAAGATGTGAGGTTCACATGTAAAGTAAGGCAGTCCCACTCAGCAAAAGCAATACAAGATATCAGCATTCTGTACTTTCTGTGGGAAGGACAAAAAAGAAAAGTTCTTCCTGTGGAAAGATTCATATGAAAATCTTTTTGGTGATAGAGGAGGAGGAGGAGGAAAAATTAACATCGATATTAAAGTGCAATTGGGTTGGATCAGAAGTCTTGATGATGCATCTGGGAGCAGAATAATGTAAATCACTGCAGGTATAATTATGAAGGTAATTGCAATGCAGTATAAGTAGTACCAAAAAATGAAATTAAAAAATTGCAAAGCAAATAAAATCACGAGCAGCCAAAAGACAAAAAGTTTGTGATAAATGGTTCATTTAGACCTGCAGTGCTGTGTGGGCAAATTGGATTGCAATCATAGCTGTTTCAAAAATGAAAACATTAAGAGAAAAGGAAATTGGACAGAAATGGCATGGAAATTACAGCCTTTGATCCGTTTTTGAAGAACCTTTTATGAGACATCATTGTGAGTGGGCAGCAAATTCTTTCCAATCTCCTCTTAAAGCACTTGTGAAAGCTTGGAGACCATGAGACTGAAATAAACGTTTTAGCATGGATTGTGGGAGCATATCTCTCTCTGCTGACCTTTTTTAGCTTTTATAAGCAACACAACATTGCACTGAATGTTTAGTGCAATAATACAGAATGTATATAATATATGCAATTATATAGAGCATAGCTTAGCACAATGATATAGAAAGGAAACTATTTTCTGTAGTAGCACTAGTCTTTCATTAATTTTCTGTAAAAATCAGGGACTATAGGTGAGATTAGACTGCATGTTGTTTTTTGAGATGTGTTGGATAGAAGTGCAGATGGGTTTTACAGCTTATGATTTTGAGGGCTCACTTAGTCTAGGCTGAGTAAATCTCTGTCTAAACTTATATTCCTGAGGAAGACTGTGTCTTTTTCTTCTTAATAATGTATTGTTTTGAACCTTCTGGGTTATCCTGCTGTCTTGAGGGAATTATGATGTCTCAGTGTGGAAATTCAGTGTATATACAGAGAAAAGAGGTAAACTGTTAACATGAATAATATACTGTAATTGCCAAAGCATAGCCTAGCTCTGCACTAGCTAAAATTAGATTAAACTCTGAGGCTATAAAACAAAGATGATCATAGACTTGTTCAATCACTATTAAAATATCTGTAATTCTGTTGTAAAACATTAATGCATTGATGTATTTGGCAGTGCTTCTTATTAAATACCAGTAATTAAAATCAAAATACATTGGGTTAGCTGTCCCATTCTGCAAAGTCTGAGTAATTAGCTTTCAGGTAATTGGTCAGATTAGTAACTGTACATAAAATGGTTATTGTCGATGAGAAGAAATATGTTGCATCCTGATTTGAAGGATCATGAATGCTGTCACATAAAAGAATAAGCACACTATTTTACATTTCAGTAAACAACAGCTGGATTCTTCGAAGAGTGCTGCTTAAATCAGATTCAAGCTGCCTGAAGCAAAATCCCTGTTTATTTTTGTATTTTATTTGACTTGACTGGGTTCTGTTTTCATTAACATTTTCTATCTGAACTTTTGAATTAGAGAACCTTTTCATTCTGCAGAAAAAGTTGTTTTCTTTGAATTTGTGAAATTTTTCTTTTTTTAAATTTCTGTAGCATTGTTAAGGTGGAAAATACTCTCCATTATATCCAAATAAAGATTATAAGAAAAATTAATATAAAAATAGTAAAAATGTTTACTTGTTTGTAGAGTATTTGGTTTTTTATTTTTGATTATTGGATTATTAAATGGGAGGTGGAGACAGTTGTATTTTGCTGTTGCTATTATCATTATTAATCATTTATGTTGTTTATGTATAGCTGCTGTTCACATCTTAGGCAAATAAAAAATGTCATCCATGCCCCGAAGTCTTTGCAATCTAAAATTAGACAAAAGAGCAACAAAAGAGATAACAGATGATACAGTTGGCTGTAGGAGTGGGACGTTTGGAAGATTATGTTATTGTTTACCTGCTGTCCTCTTACCACTTTCTGTTGAAATGCTTGCTTTTAGCAGACTTCAGACTTGCTGAGGGTACACTCTGCCCCATCATCCAGACCATTAATGAAGATGCTAAACAGGAGTGGGCCCAGTATTGGCCCATGGGGTACAACCGCTAGTTACTGGCCTCCAACTAGACTGTGTACCACTGATCACCACCTTCTGTGCCCAGCTGTTCAACCAGTTTTCAATTCACCTCACTGCCTCCTCATCTAGCTCATACTTCATCAGCTTCTCTGTGAGGATCCTAGAGGACACAATATCGAAAGCCTTGGTAGAGTTGACAATATGATGCTGACAATAGCCACTGCTCTCCCCTCATCTACAAAGCCAGGCATTTCGTCATAGAAGGTTGTCACATTGGTTGAGCATGACTTCCCCATGCTGACTGCTCCCAATCACCTTCTTGTCCCTCATGTGCCTGAAAATAGTTTCCAAGACTACCTGCTCCATCACCTTTCCAGGGATGGAGGTGAGGCTGACTAACCTGTAGTTTCCTGAGTCCTCCTGCCTGCTCTTCTTGAAGTTTGAAGTGACATTTGCTATCCTCCAGTCTTTGGACACTTCTCCCAGTTGCCACAATCGTTCAAGGATTGTCACAAGTAGCCTTGCAATGGCAGCAGGCAGCTCCCTCAGCATTTATGGGTGCATCCCATCAGGGACCATGGTCTTATATATGTCCAGTTTGCTTAAATACTCCCTGACCTGATCCTCTTCCACCAAGGGTACATCTTCCTTGCTCCAGACTTTCCCTTTGGTTTCCAGGGCCTGGAATTCCTGAAGCCCAGTCTTGCTAGTAGAGACTGAGGTGAAGAAAGATATTCACTACCTCAGCCTTTTCTATGTCCTGTGTCACCAGGTCCCCTGCCACATTCAGCAGTGGGCTTGCATTTTCCCTAGTCTTCCTTTTGTCACCTATGTACTGATGGAAGCTCTTCTTGTAGTCTTTAACATCCCTTGACAGGTTTGTTTCCAGATAGGCTTTGACTTTCCTAACTGTATCTCTGCATGCTCAGCCAGTATCTCTGTGTTCCTCCAGGTTGCCTCTCCTCATTTCCACCTTCTGCATGCTTCATTTTTTGAGTTTTGCTGGGAGCCCCTTGTTCATCCATGCAAGCTTCCTAGCATTTTTGTCTGTCTTCCTGCTTGCTGGGATGGTGCAGTTGCAGCTCTTGCAGAGAACAGTCTCAGCTCTCACAGCCTCTCCTTATACGACAGATGCTCCAGTCCCTTAATGATCTTCAGGGCTCCTCTGAGGACACGTTTCAGTGTGTCCATGTCTCTCTTGAACTGGAGAGCACGGAACTGGACACAGCACCCCAGATGTGATCTCACCAGTGCTTTTTTTTACAGATGGTCATAGCAAGGGTTTTAAGTAATGGATGTGGCAAGAGGAGATTGTGATTAACATGTGACTAGCACTTTCATAAGCATAAGGGGAGTAAAGTTTGCAAGAAAGAAAAGGGAATGAAAAAATTCAGTCTGAAGAGTCAAGAGAGGAAAATCAGTGGGGTGGAAAGCACAACTAATTGGAAGCAGCAAAATAGAGCAGAAGGATGAGATACATATACAGGGAAGGTGAGTGGGAGGGTGAGGATAAGAGGAAGTAGCTAAAGCTTGATAAAAAGTTAATTGAAGGCAGTGGGAATCTTTTATGTTTATTTCAGCAAATTCTGGTTAGGGAACAGGTTGTAGAAGTGACAGGTTTCTTAGAAATAAGATACACCTTGTCTAGACTTCAGATTTCCTGAAGTTCAGCCATAACAAGTGCTTCTGGGGCTTTGAACCTGCTTTCTTGGGTTGGTGGCTGATGATTGCTTTGGTACTTCAGTGGGATGTGCTTGGAAGAGGGGCTGAGTCTAATGACATCTGTTTCAGAAGGGCATTCTAATTTGGAAAGGTGGTTCTTATAGCAGAAAAAAACCTCTGCCTGCTTGTGGCTGAAGCAGATTACACAGATGTACTAAAGAGTGAGTGTATTAGTATATCTCTTCAGAACATAGGAAAGCTACACAAAATGAAAACAGGGCCAAAGGGATATTTTAAATTGCCAAGTCCTCAAAGGGAAGATAAAAGCCAAACTTTGATTTACTGCTTAAATTATACACTATTTTATACTGAGCCCCTGACTGTTCAGAAGCTTAATGGTCCTAATAAGGGTAGCATGAAATTTGAGCAGATTTATCGTATAAGAACAGCATCACATATTTTGTATATCTATGAGCCCTAAACTCTGGTAGGACCACCCTTTATCCTTACTTTCTGGGGGGATTGTTTGTTTGGTTTTCTTTAAGTATTCCCATATCATTTCTTTGTTACTGTTTTATAACTAACTTGAGATTCAGTGCTAATGTGCAAAACACATGCCAGATACTTAGTTTTGCTGTTGTAAGCCTCTTCAATTCTAAATCTCAAAACCCGCTTAGATTCCATATTGAAATCTCCTTGTTAAAGAGTATTACTGCTATGGTCATCTCCAGATAGCAAATGAGTAACTTAAAATGTCCAATGCTAGCATGTCTGTGTTTGGTCTTCTGTGATATATACGTATTTTGTTTAATGTATAGGATCCACCAACCTCTGCATAATCTTTGATTTTCAAATCATGAAAAACATATTCAGCATTTTTAAAAAAGGAAGTTTCTCAAAGTTCTGTTTCTAAATGCTGCATGCTCTAGTATATGTAAGAGTTCTGTGTAGAGAGTTGTTACACCATTTGTACTGAACCATAATTACAATCCTAAAGGCACAGATATCCACAGTATCTCCAATGTAAAGTACTTTCTCTTAAAACACAAGTGTATTAGCTGTAATAGGTGTTAACATATCTATCTTCTGATAGCAAGTAATAAGTAAGGGAAAAGGATTCACAGATGGCAGATTGATAACTAAGGCAATACTGTTCAACCAAGGATTTCATATACTTGCATAGGATTATGTGGCGATAGGGAACGAGGTAGATTTCTTAGCCATTTCTCAGTTTCTTATATCTGGGGCTATATGAAACCATTACAGGTTTTGAATACAAAATGAGGAACTGCTGTAGTGGTAACCAGAATCTTACTGTATTTTATTTGTTTTGTTTTGGGTAGGTGATGGAGGTGATGGAAGACTGGGGTCAAATCCTTTTTTCCTATTCTTACTAAAGTATTGTTTTATGTTAAGGGTTCTTATCTTTTCAAACTTAAAGAAGAAAATATAAAAAGTAGCTTTTATTCTGTGATATTTGTAAGGATGGTGAAGGAATAGCTCATAAAAAGATATTTCTCAAGTTTTAACATACTGACTTTTTCATTACCGTAGCAGGTGGTCATTTTCATATAAATGAAACTTGTAAATAGCAACCCACCTTTTCACATGGATTCAATTACAGTGAATGCTTCCAAAAGCCAAACTCATGGAAAAAACCCTTTTCATTATCTCTCTAACCAAATAAAATGAATCTTTAAATCTTTTTTTAATACATACTGGTCATAGTCTAAATGCAATATTATATAAAATAATACTAAACTGCTTTATATTTTTTCAGGGCTTTTTTTCTTCTTTCCATTTTTCTTCCTCTTAGTTGATACTGAAGCTATACATAAAATAACTTAAGCCAAAATTAAATCTATTTTTTCTGTTTATATGTTTATAACTAGCTTTCAGTTTTTTCACAGGCTCATATTGACCTGTGCTAATGCTTTTCCCCTTACCTCACTTAATATTCTCATAAAACTCACCCTCCTCTTTTGGGGCAATCATTGTTTCCCAGGCTGCTGTCGTCTGGAAAACAAATTACAGTGCAATGAATGCATGGCACCTCATAAACTTGCCAGGAGTTGGATTAATTTTACCTAATTTTAGATCTATAAAAGTTAGACATCATATAAACACATTAAAAATCAGATAAAATCATATAAACTTTCCTCTGTAGGTGTCTCTTCCAAATCTGTTTTTTTGTCATAGTCTTCTGTTAGCTCAGACTTAGTATCTGAAGTCAAGTGAAACAAATCCCACTCTTAAAGTTCTCAGTGCCCTAGGAGATCCAGTTAAAATACTAATCTCTCTAAGGATTATTGAAGTTACGTGAAAAAGAGGCAACATGCAGTACTGATTACTAATGATGTCACTATGATGTGTTTGAAATGTATTGCAAAAGTTCGTAGTATTTTATGGGGTCTATAAAATTTTAAATATTTCCAAGTAAAATGAAATGCATCTTGAAAAAGCATTGTAAGGTGTCTGAGCAGCATTTTAAATAACAGTTCTTAAGCACAGCTTAGGGGACAAGAAGTACACCTTATCTGAGAAGTACAGCTTTTAACCTGCATGCCACTAACACCAACAATGAAAACAAATACTGCTTCTGGTAGGATTCCCTAGCTGGAGGGCATTTAAAAAAATTATTCCCCCAGATGAATTTCCGAAGACATCACTGGTCTAGGCAAGTGGAAGCAGTGTCTTGGTGCAGTGCTATAGCTGCTATCTTCAACTCATTAGGTTCTGCTGTAGAAAAACAGATAAAATAAGATTGCACAAAATCAGTCAATTTAACTGGGGGTCCTTACAATTCTTTAAATCTGTCTTTGTGCCCAGCAACCTGCTGGCAGACAAAGGTGGCAATTTAAATCCTTGGCATTTCAGAACCTTTTAATCATGACCGATGCAGACTTCTTCCGTAAATGTCTGTTCTGTTGTATTTACTGTGGTGACGAAGGATTCTAAAGGAGTATGTATCTGCTGTATTTTGGCAGAGGTGATTCCCAAGATGACCAATATATGTAGTAATTAGATTTCAGTTTCCTTGTCAAAAACATTGTGATTTAAATGGCTATGCTAAAATGTACTTGCAAGGGTACAAATGTTGGCATGCATAAAAAGAGTTCATGATGGCTTAGTGATTACGTTGACACACAGTTTGTATCTTTTTTAAATTACTGTTACTAAGCTCAGCTGCCAATGGAAAATATGTATGCATTAATTAGTACAAAGACTGATAAGCATATTAAATCAGGCACATTATTTTTTGCATATAAATTATGATATTATGGAAGAAAGGTTGTTGAGCTGAACAGAAAAGTGCTAATAGTGATTTGTGAAACAATTTTTATAATGAAAAGTTATTGAAGTTGATGATAAAAGGGAGTCTCAGAAGAAGGCATTTAGCTTTAAAGAACTAAAGAACTTTTCTCTTTCCTCACCCTATACCATCCTTATCCTATACCACTCCCCTTTTCTGCAGCTACTCTCTTTGTACTATTATAAGCACAAGAGCTTGCATCTGAGTCCTCCACACTGGTTCTAAATAAAGATTCTACAATTCCATTCCAGATATTTTAGGGGTGCAGATTTCTTGTCTTCAGAGGCATGAATGAGCTTGTTTCAGTGCCTGTGATAGGGAGGGTCAATAATATTCTATTCTGCAGTTTCTAGAACACTACAAACCGAACATGTAAATCTATTGTGCTTTCCAGTTAAATAACCCAGAAACTGGTACTTGAACTACAGAGATAACATTAAGTTTCTTACTCACGTAAAGATTTACTGAAAACTTAGCCATAAGCAGTTTTTAATATTACATTAACACCATTTCACGTCATTCTTAACTAAGATCTTTCAAACCTTTCCATGAAAATGTAAAACAACATTAACTTGCCTTTAAAGAACAGTATCAATGATTTATATGAAGTGTTTTGAGAGTGGACCCTGTTATATTAAAACTAATAGCCAGAGATGTCTATTTGTATTATTTATATCTATATAAAACTTTCAATTCAACTGACATCTAGAGCATTTCACAAGTAGCATGTTACTGTTTACTTTATGGAAATTATGTCTGCGTAAGAATTGCTGGTTTGTGCTCTTTGTACTCATCATGTGCTACTTAAAGACTTCCCTGAGTTCTTAAAGCTAAGCTCACAGAAACTACCCAAATGAGAAACGTTCTTTGAAGTAATGGTGAGAACCCAAAGCATCCGTTCGTCTTGGAGAGCTGTATGTGTGCAGCAACTCTGAATACTATATCGTTTACTTAAATCCTTGCTCTTTGGCAATCAGTTTGAAAATTAAACAATTTTTAAGGTACCAATTTACCCTGTGTTTCATAACTATGTCCCCTCTAGTAAACCTCCTGAAATGACAAACTGGTGAATCAGTTCAGCTGAGACGTGAAATACTATAGTCTAGAAATTCCACATCTGAGGATCACCTCCATATTTCTGCCTGACAACAGGATTATATTAAAGAGAAATACTAATTTCCCAGAAAAGCAAGATTAAAGATTAGCTATTTTATATTTTCTGATTCTTTGTTATTTTAAAATCCATTTTAAAAAGCAAAATAACTAAAATACATATTTAAAATAATCTGAATAATGAGCATTGATAATTGCCATGTATTTTAATTATAACATATTCGGGTATTTTTTGTTTTCTTTATGATTTATCATGCCTATTTTCATTTTTGCCTGTGGTTTTTCAAAAACTGTAAATAATTTAGAGATGTCCTAGATTTAGAAAACGATGTTTTAAAAATCTGTGATTTAAAGTGTGCCTGGAAAAGGCGCTTTATTGTACACAAAAAATGTTTTCTTGCTTTTGTGTTAAAAGATGATTTGGGCAATGTTAGACCGATAGTCTGGCCTAGTAATATACAAGGATTTAGAGGATAATTTAACGAAACGGTAATAAGGGGCATAAAGGTAATGGAAGCCCACATGGAATTACCAAATACAGAGCATGCCAGACTAAACTGACCAGTTCTTTCATGAAATAGCTGTTTTTTCTTGAGAAAGGAAGCTCAGTAAGTTTTATCTATATGGACTTTCTAGCATTTGATATGGAATCACATTTTAAAAAAGGTCTTAATTATGTTGTAAATGTGTACAAAGGCTGTAAACTGATAAACAAACTGTCAGAAGGGGTAAACATGATGTTGGGCTGTATTTAAAGTTATTGGATAGGAAGGAAGTTATTGGCACGATTCTTAAAGAAACATTGGTCTTGTATCAATATTATTATTTTAACAACTGGCCCCAAAAAGTCAGATAACTTACAAAATTTGCTTCTAATACATATTGGAAAGTTTTGGCAGCTTGTAGAAGGAATGTTATCTTTAGGGAAGAGGTTTGAGATTGAGGAGAGTATTGTTAGAAATGGATAATGTGTATAAGTACAAAATGAAAGGGAACCAGTGACAAAAAATCTCTACCCTATCTGGGTTCTCATCCCTTGAAAACAACAAAGAAGGAAAAAAAAAAATCAGTTCATGGGTGACTAGAGATACCACCATGGAATACTGAAAGATTTCTAGGAGTTAATGATCAAGATATTCAAGAAAAATTGAGATGTGTTAATTTAGAAAGACACGGGTGAAATTCCACTTGGAATGCTATATATGGTTCTTGGCATCACTCTTCCAGGGAGATAAAGCCATATTAGAGCAGACAAAGAGAAGGGTTATTAAAATGGTCAGGGGAAGAGAGAAACTCATTGCATAAGCAAAATCAGTTAATGATCAGATGTTCGTCACAGTTATCTTAATAGCCAAGGGTTGGACAGGGACCCCGGAGGTCAGCACAGGCTGGAAAATTAATTCAAGTAGAGCTCAAATGGAAAACATAGCTTTCATGTAGTGTTTGGAACTGTGCTATATTTTCTATGTTCTTTAGTATTCCATATAAGAAATTACATGATACCAGTTTTGGCAATTTTTTAATCTTAGCTTTGTTTCAATTTGTGCCCTACATTAAACTTTGTGCATGTGTATGTCATTAAGTAGTATCTTCATGGTCTGTCATTCTAGTAGCTCGCAACAATGAACAACAATCTTCCCACTGTGATGCACCAAGGTACTCAGCATCTACTAAAAATTACTTAGGAAGTCAATCCTTTAGTGAGCCATCATGTTCATATGAGTTCTCTGTGATGGATCATTTCTGTGATAGAACTGAGTCCAAAGTTCAAGGCTAGCATTTTCACTGCTGGATGATTTGTATTCTGATTGCATTTATGCAACTTCTTTAGTGAAAAGATAGCGGTAGAAAATCCCTGGGAGTTCAGTCTTATCCTTTCTAAGTGTTGTACTCCCTAACAGTATTTTTTCAATATTTTTGTAAGGGGCTGGTCAGTATAGCACTTACCTAAGTGATAAGGGAAAAGCTGCGTTGTGACTCATCGGAAAAATACCCTCTCTACAAAATAATTACATTTCAGGATAATATTAGGCTACTTTTATATTTGGAGCCAGATTTTGGAGTAAGATGTAGTCCAGTAATTTATTTATTTAGATATTTACGTTGAGCTGGGCCTCCCACATATTATTTGCTGTTCAAAATTGCTCCAGAACTACAGACTCCATACGAATCACTTATGAAGCTCTGGAAATGCCAAATATGAGTCAATGTTTGTGGTGTTTATCTGTACAACTCAATCCAAGTCTTATTCCAGAATGGCAAATACTTCTGAAAAAAAGATTGAAATTCAGCTGTCATAAAAGGTTATATCAGACTGAATCGCTTAGCCCTGGCCTTGCTGGGGAGATGCAGGTGGATGAAGGACAAGGAAACCCAGAAAAATGAATGATTTCACACAGATAATTGACCTTGTTGCCCTGCTTCTCTATAGGAAAGGGCCTGTGCTTTCTAAAATGCTTGTCTTCATCCAGTAATTTGAGTTTGTTTCACAAATCTTAGAAAGTGGTATTAGCCAGGGAGCTTTCCCAGTGTTAAGTGTGTAGAGTTAGCTCCATGAAGTCCTATATAATAGCCTAGTAATGTTAATGTGTACATCATGTGAAATATTCCGGGTATTCAGACATGGCACTAAATTTTCAGCAGATGTTTCGGTCATTGAAAATTGCAAATTTGGAAATGACTGCAAGTTAAAAAAAACCTTTCATCTATTATAATGACTCTCAATTCATGTTTGAAGAGTTGCTGGGGGGCTTTTTTCTGTTTTGAAAAGACTCAGGATACTTGTTTTATCTAATCATCTCTTGTCCTACTGTGTGTGGAGGTTTTATTGTCATTGCATTGTGCAGGGAATGAAATATACATGGATCATTATCTGTCTTTATCTAGACAGGCATTGGTGTCTGAGATGGCTTGATATTTTCCTGCTTGCCTTGAAATTTCATTCCTTCCAATTTTCCTTCTAAAATATCAAATACAAGTTTCAACCCTGAAAAATATTTCTAGAATGATCACTGTTGTGAGTCGTTCTAAATTCTTAATTTCTCTTCAGAACTGGATCTCTTTATTTGTTCTTTCTGTGTTGTGAGTTCCCAGGCAAAGTTATTTTATTGAGCTTTCAGTGTCATTGAATTTAAGAACAGCAGCTCAGGCCTTCTGCCAAGTCAGTGTTTTGGGACTGAAATTGTCATTGTTTTTCTTAGTTGTTGAAAAAAATATGATGTTCAAACTTGAAGCCAAAGTCCTTTTCTGTAGAATAAATAATTATCCTGACATAATTTGCCATTTGTACATGTGGCATAAATTTTGTGAGAACAGAGCAAGATGGGTTATAGCCCTAAACAATCCCAGTTTTGTTTTCTGAGTTTATTTCTTTAACTGAGAATTCCTTGTGGGAAACAAGGTTTGTATGTTGTGAACTCGCTAGTCTGATGCCATATTTAGGCTGGCAAGAATCCTCATGCTTCCAATGATGGATGTTTTAATGGCTGGAAGCAAAATCTTTTACCCTTGATGAAATGGTATCCTGGGTTTCTGTATATATAAGGACTTTTTATCCTCATTTTTCTCCATTTCATGTTACTAGCTGGAGGATTGACTATGGAAAAAGCAGCATCACACCCCTGAGTTCTAGCTAGCTGGCTGTATATTATTTTTTACGTTCTGACTTTATCTTTCAGTGTAACATTTTTGGTTTATATTGGCACTTAGAGAGCTATGGATGGCAGCGTATTTGCAATATTTTGATGTAAATATACTGGCATGGGAAATTTGGGAATAAGCTTTTCCGTAATACTGTGTACAAGCCTTATAAAGTTCTTTAATTTTTATGTGCTTCAGTTACCCACGTACAAAACCAAGATAATATTTCCCTGCTGCCAGCCATACTGTTCTTCCACTCCCTCCACAACAAAATAATACTCTGAATAGTTAGGAAAGAGAACTCAAAACATTTATACTTGGAGGCTTGGGAGAGGGTAATCCCGTTAATCCAGAGTTTTAAGAAAAATTTTGTTACTTGCTTATAACTGATTTGTTGCAGGTACATGCAATGCCAGTTTCAAAAAAAAACTCTAGCTTGGTTTGGCTTGGCATTTGGGTGGATATATCACAGTACGAAATAATGAGGGCAGATTTAGATGAGTCTGATAGCTTGCTAAAGGTACTGATGCAGTCATTGCTTGGTTTGCTGAGCAAAATGCAAGTGAGAAAAAGCAAGGAAGCCATGTAAGAAAATCAAATATCAAATAAAAAAGTCAAGAAATGTGCTTGAAAAAACAGTTTTCAGTGTGTCCTATAACACAGTGAAAGCCAGTTATATCATCTGCCCATTTTCCCATCCCCATGCCCTCCAAAAAGCTAAACCCTTCCCACGGAATATAACTATCTTTTCAGTTCTACGACTAGCACCTGCATATTGAAAACAATCAGCAGGAATGTATGCACTGGTTTAAGATGACTGAGGAAGAAACAGAGATTTCCGGACCGCAAAGTAGCCACAGCCATGGCTGGGTGGATAGGGCATACTCAGGGGTGTGGGAAACCCACTGACAGGTCTTTCAGCTTCTTGCACCTCCCTGTTGCATGTTCTAATCACTGGCTGTGGGAGCAGAGAGTGGAAGTATTTCAAACTTTGCTGAAAAGGGCTTTGAAGTTTGTCAAATTCATCTCAGTATTGAAGGGGAAGAAAAAAATCTGCTTGAATTATTTTTACATGAGGAGAGAATTGCTTCCTGCTCAGCACTAGGCAATTTTAGATTGTGGGTCTCAAACACGTACAAACACACTTTCATGGTGTTTAACTGCAGGGTTTGGGTTGGAACCACTTCAGAGGAATATTTTAACATTCCCATTAGATATTTAAATAATACAGGATTAAGATTTTGTCTATGGTATATATATACATATGTGTATTTTTACAGCCTGTTTTATCATAAAGATAACCGAAAAGCATTCTTTTTAAGAACTCCTAGATGTAAAAAATCTCAAAATATAAATCATGCTGATAAATTTACATCTAGCTCTGACATGTAACGTGTCCCTTTCTTCATTAATAGAAGAACCTGGGAGGGGTCAGGCAGAGCAGAAGGGTCAGAAGAGGGTTAGAACTGTTAGCTTTCTTTCCCCTCATGGCTTTGAACAGTTTTGTTGTCCTCGCTGCCTCAGTGCCAACACCCTGTAATCCTGAGCAATACCTACAGCAGAAGGATTTGCTGTCTGAACACAAACGCCTGTGCTCACCTACCTACTTCTTACACCACTGTCTGAAGATGCGTACCTGTTGGATCTGTTCCTTATTGTCTGATCATACTGCCTGGTGAAACAACTAAAATATGGCAAGAGTAATTAACAAAAGAAAACAAAATCTTCTGTTTTTCCTCAGCCTGCTGGGAACATACACACAGCCACAGGCTGTAGCTGACCCACTTCTTAATAAATCGCACAAGAAAAATGACACTGAGGCAGCTAATGCCATCTACTGACTAAAATAACACTACCACCAGGATAGTCAGCCTGAGAAGAAGCTTTCAGGGCTGCTGGCATTATAAATAATCAGAACATTATGTACACCTCTTCGAGTATATGTAAGTCGAGCTTCAGAAGTTAAACCAGGTGCTTCAGAAATCAGGATTCATTTGTCTTAAGCTTGTTCTGCAGCAAGAAAGCTAAAATAATCAATTGTTAGAAAAGCCTTTCAATAACCTGATTTTCAAAATTGCTGAGTACCTTCTCTCCCATTGTCTTCAGTGAGATTTGTGTCTTCTTGGAATCTCTGAAAATCCGTGCTGATACGGGTTTGCTAAAGATGCTTTATATGCTGGAACTCATTTAAAACAGAAAAAAAATAAATTCCTCTCTCATCCCCATTCATTGTTGCAATGAGTTATACCCAAGTGTGTTATAAAGCTGATTGTTTTCACTTCAGAGGTGAGACCAGACTTTTTATTTCTGATACCTCAATATGAAGACATAATCAGTTTTAGGTATGTCTCTGCTTCATGATATCTGCAAATAACCACTTAATTTAAAATATTTTTTCCTGTGTTTATATTATCAAATATATTGCTTCGATGCAACATGCAGAGAAATTTGCATTTGAAATAAGAGCCACATTTGCTTCTAAAAATCAGTCACTGAGCAAGGTGGATTACATATAAAATACCAGCATCCTTCAGGTTAATAACAGAGAGCATTCTTTCTAATAATGAATAATCACCTCTACATGGTAAAGCAAATCAGTGTGCTCAGCTCCTTTCTTAGACAATTAAATTATAAATCAAAGTGTCATTAAAACAGACGAGGTACTTGAGTATGTTTTTAAGTGGGGTGGTGTCACTTTTCTTTGTGCTGAAATATTAACACTTCTGAGACAAAATCCTGCTGGTTGTGTGGAGCTTGATAACTTCATAGGAAGAGATGCTGCCTCTAGTCAAAGTGTATCTGCACTAACTGCCTTTCACCCAACAAAATCCTGACTGGATTAAAGCACTGGATCACTCTTTATTTAGCATTCTCTGGCCTTTTTTGTACACCAGATATCCAAAGCTGACTTCTGGGACAGCAACAACTTCGCAGCAACTTTGTACATTCCCTCCTATTCCACAATGGACCTCCATCCTTTATTCATGGCCTGTGGACGACTGCTTCACTCTGTAGCTTTAATACAGAGACAGTTTAAAATTTTACGGAACTTTCCACAGTTTTTTCACTTTTTTGGGTGAAAAGGACCTTTGGTCATTTTGAAGAAACAAAGTCTTTAGCTTAAAAGGAACATGATGAAAGAGGTGTCATAACGTAATAGGGTATGGACTAGTATACGGGATCTGATATTTGTAGTTCATGTTGTTCAGGTCATCTTCTATAGTTCAAAGAATAAATGCAATTAAGAGAATTCATTCACAATTTCTACTTTCACAGAATTTTACCTTTCTGTGCCAGAATCATTTTCATTCCACTATATTAAATCTGTATGACATTCTACCAATTAGTGTTCATTCCTGATTTTAAGTAGCATTTGCCAAGCTACCTACTACATCAGATCAGAATAATTCTTAGTTTGACCAAAATCCCTCAATGGCCTAATTTATTATCCTTTAAATTTATTTTACCTAATATCTATCATAAATAATCCAAATTTGAGGTCATTATATAATCTTTACATTTTTAAAGATATCTTCCACTACTTTCATGTGATTTGTTATATTAAGTCTGTTGTATAATAGAAATTTAAAGACTCATAGAATCACTTTACAATTTTACAGATTTTTTTATTCTGTTTTTATTTACACAGTCACTGTAGATGAGAAGTAAAAAAGATACATAAATTTGTATTAAAACATTCTGTACTCATTGTTCAGATGTTTTTCAAGCCTCAAGATTTGACTGCTAATTACTTTTAATTTTAAAATACATATTGAGGACAGTACCTCTCAGCAGTAAGTATGTTGAATAGCAGAATAATAGCAATTGTTTCTACTTTTCCTTTAATAGCTTTCAATCCACCTCTGTATAAGGGAGATATGTTTTGTTTTCAAAATGTCATGGATTGTACCGTTTCACAGGTGTTTACAAAATAGTAACTCAGATAGTCTTGCATTGGGTTTCACTTTGTATGAGCAGTCAACTCCTGTTGATCTTGGATTAAGATCTGCAGAGCCTGTGAATAAGTAAGATTTACCTAAGGCTGGCTAGCACAGTTGCAGTGCTGTTGCAATTTGCCTATTAAAGTGATAAATTTTTTCATTATGATTTTTTTTTAATTGTTGAAATGGTCATGTAATTTATTATTACATGATATCTATAGTGGTTCTGAAACTCTGTATTTATAGTCTTTAGGAGGGGATTTCTTATTTTTGGTTATATTCCATGGTCCCAAAGAGCAATTTCTGTAGAAAATTGCTCTGACTGCTCACGTCATTCCTTTTGTTTGATTGGACCTTTTCTTTTAGAGATTGAAGATACATTTATTGTGAAGCTTGACAAAGAAATTCGTCTATCTACATATATAAATCATATTTGTATATATTTTTCCAAGATCCTGTACTATATGGGAGTTTTCCTAAGCAGAAGGCATTTTTTGAGACAAATGTATTTTTGTTGCTTTTGTGTGAAGTTAAAATGTTGTCTAGTGTTTTCTGTGGTTCACACGATATTTTGGGTTTCTGGCACAGATGAGATTTGTTCCACGTTGGTTTAGTAGTTAAAAACAATAGTATAGGGATGGGGGGGAGGTTTTTAGTTTAGCTGATTATATTGTTGTTTTCTTTGTTTTATACAGTCATTTAGATTCTCTAGTCAAGTTATTTATATTCAGAACATTTTCTGGTACTCACAGAGGACATATAGGAGAAAATGTTGGAGGTCTCATGGCAGCAATATATGCAATAGACAACTCACTGTTTGCTGTATCTAGGAATTTTTAAACAGCTCCATTACAAACTGTGCAGCATGTACAAGCATGGGTATTTTATTAGCTGTTATAAACTGGGGTACTGGTTTCAGAAAAAAACTGCTTAACATTACGTGATAATAGCTGGCTGTGAAGGATGAAGATTATGCAAAAAGCATTCATAAAGAAGTTGTATTTATAAATAGAATACAAAAGCCCATTTTAAATTGCTTCATAAAATTTGATGGCTTTAAAAAAACCTTTGTGCCAAGAAAGCCAGTCTCTTGTTTTCTAGACGCATGGATTAGAGCAGGATTACTCAGCGGGTAGGAGGCACAACCAAAAGTGGGTCACAAGGATCATACCAGCTAATGTGCAGAATCTGGCAAAAATCCCCCGATCTCTGTGACAGAGCAGAAGCCTTGAATGGGCTCACAGCTGTCCTACTCTCGCTGGTTCTACTGGTTCTCCTGCTCCAAGCCAGCACCTGTGTAGTGCTTTCTGTGCCTAACCTGCTTGCATATGGGGCCCATTCCTGCCAGTTTTCATCCATGCTGAGATGATTACCAAAAACTGCCTCCTGTAGCCGCTTCAGGTTACCATGTAAACTGGGGAGACACTGAGAGGATGTGTTTCGTTTAGAGCCTGTGAGCCAGAGCCACAGCAGACCGAGGTGAGAACCCAGGAGTCCACTGTGGTGGGCTTGAGCGCCTTACCCTCAGTGTCACCACATGGTGCTACTGAACCCTGTGTTCTTGCCAGCTGTCTACTGCAATTTCTTTAGTGATCTGTGGAAAGAAACAAAAGAGTGTTATCCTTGTTTGTCTTTCTAATTAATATTGCTCCCTAAGAACGAGGTGTTAGTGCTGGAACTGAAATACCTTGAAGTCAGTCCATTGCTGGAGTGCCTGTGACCACCTCATTCCTAAGTCTATATAGCTACATGCAAAAAAAAGGAGTCAGAGGGAGACAAGGCTCCTTACCCAGGCTTGTGGAAGACTGTTCACCCTGCCCGATTGTTTGTCAACGGAAATGGAGAGATACTCCATCTCAGGAATATTCAAAGGAGCCCCTGGAGAAATCCGTTGCTGTCCTTTGAATGCCTCATGTAGACACCTTGCACATGGCATTAGACAACAAGGAGCATGCCTTCTCCTCACCTCTCCCTCCTCCCTGGCCCTGTTTCTTTTCCAAGAGGAAATCTCCTGCCCGGCATCCTGGGGAGGGGAAAGGGCTCACTGAGACGCCATGATGTGGTGCACACAGTGACTTCACGTGGTTTTAAGGTGCCCAGTCCAAAGGTTCCTACCTTGCCAGAAGACGGCAACAAGTAAAAAATAAATTGTGATTTCTCTTTCTTCTCCTTTCACTATTTAAATATGTAAGCCAGCATATTCAACAGTGTTGTGCAATAGGAGGGATCAAAACAAGACTTCACACTTTTTAAACTGAAAGATCTGTAGAATGTGTTCTAAGGATGGTGATTAAAATACACAGACCACATGAGAGAGCCTCAGCATTGTATAAGTGTTATTTATTCATTCCTTCCACTTTTTACTTTCCTTCTTCTGACCTTTCTTAGGACTTGTGACTCATTCTTTTGTTGCACTGTTTTCCCCTCTTCTGTATTTCACCTTTTCTCTTAGAATGTTCTCTCACTTTGTTCTTCTTTTGTTTTTTTGTTCCTTCTCCTGAATTGCACTCAACAATCACAACTCTCTGTCTGTCACCTTCTTCCATGACTGTTTTACTAACTCTAGCACTTTTTAAGTGCTTTATCCTTCAGTTTTATCCCTTGATACTTGCCCCTTTCAGGATTTCCTTTTCCTTCCCATCATAGGTGTTTTTAGGTTAGCATTTTCCCTGCAGATTTGTCTGCTCTCCATCAGCAGTAGTACTGAATTCCCTCTGCAGTAGGAGGAAAGGGAGTGGGCAGATGTTAATTCTGTCCTGAGGCAGCATCACCTGTAAAGAGAAGGAAACCTGCATCTGAATTCAGCCCAGACTCTCTTTCTCCTGTTGGTACTGCCAGTGTCAGGGGAAGGAGATGACTTCAGAAGACTGAAATGCCAGTCTGAAACATCAATTAAGGTCAAAGAGGAACCCAGCACTAGTCCCTTTAAATGCTGACTGGGTTTAAATGTTAATATTGAGCTTTGTGAGATATGGGGTTGGGGGATTTATAGCCTCACAAGTTTTTGATTCCATGCCCATTACTATTTAATTAGTTATTTCTCTTACAAGAAGTTGAGTTCTGCTTTTGGTTTTTCTAGTGTTTGATCAGTACATTCCACAATCTTCTTATCCAAAGTCTCTTAATAAATATTACATAACAGAAGTGGTTGAAAAAGTAGTGTTCTAGTGGGGTGCACTGAATATTGAGCATTAGGCTCCACTGCTTAGCCATTACTTAGTCAAGTCTTCATTGATTTTGTATATATTGTCTGAATTTTTGTGTACCTCTTCTTTCTTCTCCAACAGAGGAAGGAACAGTAGATAAAAATCTCTGTGCCTAGTTAGAGCAGATACGGCTGAAAAGGCATTATTTGGGAACACCACTTCTGGATACTACCAGTCCCCAAATGCAGTTGTTCAGATGCATCCATCTCAATGTACAAATCTAAACAGACTTTTTTTTTTGTTTGTTTTTTTTTTTTTTGTTTATCTTGTCATGAAAGGGAAGGCTGTGTTTAGGTCAGAAAAATGTTTAGCTTCAGGCAATAAAATTGTTCTTCAGCTTTTAATGTGTATTTTCTCTTCTGTCTCATCAGTGCCTTAGAACCACTTCACAAAGCCAGGCTCCTGAGGTGCCTGGAGCAGACACTGGGAAGGGGTTCAGCAAGCAGGGCCTAAAATAACACTTAAATGTAGGTACATAATGAAGAGAGGATAAAGATGATCATAGGTAGCAGCTGTGCAAGGCAAAACTGTATTTCACAGTAATTGTAGTGGCCTACTTGTGTCATTGTAGGTTCAGTGCCATCCATGCTCTCTATACTTTCTTCTGTTTCTCTATCAATCTTTTGGCAATGACAGCAGATGCTCTTAGGACTAGTATGATGTGTCCAGATTAAGAAGAGAATGCTGAAAAATAGGAAACACCAGGGGACTGGGTAACTTGAATTTTACAAAAAGAACAAGCTTGTTTGCTCTAGCAAAAAGAAGACTAAGAGGAATATGGAAAATATTGAAGTTATAAATACTAGCAGGGGAAGAATACTATTGATGCTAAAAGACAACTCTGGCCATGAATAAACTTAGACTGAAAATTAAAGGAAGCTTTCCAGCCATGAGAACAATGAGATTCAGGAACAATCATCCTGTAAATGTAGGAAGAGAAGCGTCCTGAACTGAATTTAAGAGGATTTTGAAAAATTTCTGAAAAGGACTGTTGAGTACTGGAATCTCACTTTAATTGCCTTACCTCCCAGCTAACTTTCACTTTGGATTACGTTCTTCAAGAATTGAAGAGTTTTTAGTGTTTTTATAATATATGAGAGCATTTTTCTAAAATGCTTGTTTATACACATATGCATCATCTCTTATAAAAGGTATCCTGGAAAGCATTTTTTGTAAAAGTTTGTCTATGAAGGCATCCATTTAACACTTTTCATAGCCTCTGAGCTATTTTCACGGGGTTTTTTTTATTTTTTCTTATGGATAAGTGCGAGGTGCTCTGTTCTACCAGTTAAAATTATTTTGGAGCCTGTACAAAAATTGACAACTTTTTCTAAAAATTAAAACATTTGCTCATTCATACGATCTTACCCATCTGACACAATTAGACTGAGTTCTTTTAACATGGGAACAGTGAACTAAGCTTGTACAACTCTATGAATCAGTCATTCTCAATAATATCAGTTTTAAGAAGCTTTATTCTTTCCCCTTTACTTGTTCTTTGGTGTGGTTGGAATAAGCATTGTTTAAGCTTATCCACACACTCCAGTAAGATGTTATGTTCCAGAAAATGCGTACTTCACTTTTAGACTGTACCTCCAACCGTCTCCAGTCTGTAACTCCAGTGCATGACCCTATTTTGTCTGCCATTGTCACTGGGTTGCTCTTAATTACATTGATATGTTCAAAGACTTCCCATATGTAAGAGGCTAAAATGCTGCATCATATTTTGCTACTATGTTTTCCCTTCCATTTACATTTCTTCAAATGCCATGGAATTTTGTCACAGTGCCTTCATACATATGCATAACATGCCACTGCGGAAGACAGAACTCTTTATTTTTAGAACTTATGAAAAATGCATCCAAACTTCAAAGATGAATTAGAAATCAAGATTTCTGATTAGATATTTTGGGATTCAAATCATATGAGACCACTAGAATGTGGACAATAAAAACGGTGCTATTAATATATCTTTAGAGAGAGAAAATATCTTGCATAAATCCCAAGCAGTTTCTAAGCATTTGGGAGACAGGAAATAAAAAACATGAGCTAAAATGACAATTTTGCTGCCTACAGTTTGTACCTTGTGATAGTTTTAATATGATTGCATATTGTTTCTTTCCTGCTACATCACTAAAGATGTGAAATGTCCTGGAATAATCTGTGTTCTATATATTAGAATTCACTGAAACACAAACAGAAACAAAACATGAAGTAGTGTCATGATTTAAATTTTCTGTAAGCATTATGTGCTGACATAAATAAAGTTTAGGATTGAACTACTTTATTAATATATTTATAATTAATGTAACATTATTATTTACTCTTTGCTGGAAATACTTGTTTTGTTAGCAGGTGAAAATCCACAAGCAGTTTTTGTAAATTTGGAGATTTTTGTAAATTTGGAGATTTTTTTATTAACTCTCATCTCTCAGATGTACAAATTTAAAGTCTTTATAAATGAATGACTTTAATTAGGAATTTAAAATGTAAATCAAATACCACAGCCCATTGCTAATGTGTGCTTACTAAATTTTGCAGTGTTTTGTATTACAAATATTGTCTGACTTCTCAAAAAAAATTTTAACAGATTCTGTTGTGGAAACTATTATGCTTATATGTTTATTGAACAGAAATAATGGGCTACCTAGAGCTAGTAGTATAAAACCAAAAAATTACTGAATAGAAATTATTCTAAATCTTGAAACATAAACATCTCAAGATGAACAAATAAAAATGTCAGAACTGCATACCCAAAGGTAGAATTTGCAAACAAACATTAACTCTTTTATTCTTATTCTTGGTACCTTTAAGTCTTATATTTTATTTTCCTGTTTTCAAGGGAATAATCCAAGGTTGTTAAATTTGTGAAGGTTGTAAGATCTTTGAATTATGTCCAATGTACAGCTTGTGGAATTCATAAGCTTAACCATTTGAAAGTGATTCACCGGTTTGCTCTTTCAATGATTATATAGTATGCTAGAGAAAATCTCTCTTCTGTGCTTGGAAACGGAACCCATCAAAAAAACCCTGCTGTGCAGTTTACAAGCTGTGCAGCAGAACAAAGATGTCAAAACAGAATCTGCTAAAAATCTTACTAAAAAAAGTTTTCTTGGTTCAAAACTGTCCTCTGTATCGGACCAGTTCATTAACAACTAATGCTTGCCTGCCTAGAGCACTGCTTACTTACAAAATGTGCATATTAACTGTAGTATTTACTTAGTTCTCGCTCACAGTTCTCATAGATCCTCCCAAGACAAGGCAGGTGATTACTGCATGCAAGAAGAATGCCATTTTTAACTACTTATAGTTTATTCTCTTTAAACAGCAAAACATTTCAATCAGATCTACCCAAAACATAACAAATTTGCTACAATCTGCAGTTTGAGATGTGCTCAGAAAATATTGTCTTCAGGCGTTCAAAACAAGAACTGTGATTATTACTGAGTGGCTGATGTGAAGAGATTATTTTCAAGCATTAACTCTTCCTTTTACTTCAGCTTTATATCCCTGCCTTACACAATAAAAATAAAGCAAAACAAACAAACAAAAAATTCCACACAAGGCAATAAAAATCAAAAGTTTCATTTAAAGGAAAGGATGATAAGCAGGAACATACAAAAAACTCATGAGATTAGCTTTGAGTATACCAGGCACTAGGTGGTGACCATTAAAATTACTTCAAAGCAATATGCAATACGTTACTATAGGATGGAAGAAGAAGTTATTCTACATCAGAAGTGAATTGGGTTGTTTAACTTCTCGGCTCTTGAACGTTATAGCCATTTTAGTATAATTAAATGAAGATGAGTTGGATGACTATTACTTTCCCATATTTACAGGGCCTAACCATGATTCATACTTTACGTATAAAGTATGCAACAGAAATGTAGTAGATCTTGGAATATGGCCAAGCGCTGTTCCATGTTTATGAGTATACAGAAATATAGAGATACACTATACTAGATTAAACCTATATTCCATCTAGTTTAATATAAGTTAGTACCCATCCAATATAGTATATAAAGTCTGGCAGTATTTAGAATCAGATGCTTCAGGTAGGCATGCAAGAAATCCTAAACCAGCTTGTTGCAGAGTAATCTGTCATATGGGAAATTACTCCTAACCCTTTACTGCTGATTGCTTAATAAGTGCACAAAGGATTGAGACTTTGTAGCTTTCCAGGGGTAGTGAAGTTAGTTTCAGAAGAGATTGTCACATTGCAATTCACTTCCCAAGGAGTACATCAGATATCTCGCTGTTTACACAAAATACTTTTATTTCCTCTCTCATGTCTCAGAAGAGAGAGGTTCTTGGTTGTGTATGCCTCAAACATAATCAAAGAAACGTGTTAAAATATAAACCCAAAAGAGTTTACAGGGATTTATATTAACAAAAGTTAAAAATTGCTCCTGATATATTCCCAAGATACAATTTCCTTTTACCTTTTCAGTACTGGTTTCCATTGTAAGTGAAACTGATGGGCTCAAAATATAGCCAATTAAATTTTGTACAGCATCATTAGGCTGCAG
This sequence comes from Strix uralensis, assembly GCF_047716275.1. Lineage (NCBI taxonomy): Eukaryota > Metazoa > Chordata > Aves > Strigiformes > Strigidae > Strix > Strix uralensis. Next base: position 44,761,509 of record NC_133976.1, read on the forward strand.
TACACAATGAGATGAACAAGTTTGCTAAAAAAACAGTCCTTTATTTTCTGTGCTATTATAACGACTTCTCTTACACAAATCTTTCAACAGTCCCATGTTATAATGAGACAGCCACTTTAAATTAAAATTGCCATCACTCCTAAACAGTTGCAACTTACAACAAAGACCTGAAAAGAATTGGTTATTATTCACTCCAGCTATGCTAAATAAACAGATTTATTTGCTTCTGCTAAAGTGTTGAGCAGTTGAAGTTACACTCTGCAAACTGAACCACTTCCTTAGCCTATGATAGGCGCAGAGTATTGGGATCTATAAAAGCATTCTATCAAATATTTATTTTGCACTGTAATTAACATTCTTTGTTGGTTTTTTTGTTGTTCTTCTTCTTCTGAAAGGACAGTATCTGCATCAAGGACTGTCTGAAGTCTTGTCTTCTGTAACTGTGCTGACCCATTCCCGCATGTGTAGGTAGAACAAGTGCTGAAGAGTAGGCATGTTTGCTGCTGAAGTTACACTGTCTTCTGAAATTGGGTGACGCAGGCTGACAAAAGCTGTTTCTATTAGGATAACAGCATACCTTAGAAGTTTTGCTGACATGTCTGCACTGCAGAGATCTGCTGGCATAGCTATGGCCTCAGTTAAATAAGCAAAACTGAATAAAAAGAACAGAAGAAAGAAGGGACATTTGATGAGAGGAAGGAGAATTAAGACAGAGTTTTGCTGCATAGCAAAAGAATTACAAAGGTGTAGGAGGAGATTTTTTCAAAGGCGTGAATGATATCTGTCTAAATTTCACTTTCTGCTTCTGAAAATCTCCTATTACACAGAGACTGAGGTAAGATAGAGGGGAATAATAAAGAACAGGAGAGAGAATGTCTGGAGGAGGGATCTAAAGAGATAGGCTGAAGATGGTTAATGAAGCAGAGAAATGTGATTCTTGGTGTTGCATGAGTCACACACCAGGATAAGGAGAGGGAGAGTGCAACAACAGCCATGAGCAAAGGGAAGAGAAGAAGCTAAAACCACCAAATAAGTAGAAAAAGAAACAGACGTTAATGCAGGTTGTGCTGGGATATCGGGTGATGACAAGGAGAGTGTATGTGTCTAACCTCACCTGCACGTAGATGCTGCTGCAATGCACCACAGGGTGCTGGTTCTAATTATCTAAACTGAAGGCCTGCTACAACATGTCATGGCTTCTGCTGAGGCTACACATGTAGATGTCAGGTGTAAATGCAGCCCTAAGTGCCTTTTAGGGTAGTATGTATATTTCAACATAATTCACAACCTTTATTATTGACCGGATTCTCATTTCACAGCAGGTATCACTTGCCCATTTTGTCACAGGAGAGCTTGTCACAAGAAGCGTGAGCAGGCTTCAACAGAAAGAAGCAAACTTTACCTGCTGTGCCACCTTTGCCTGTCAGAAAGAACTAAATAGAGAAATAAATGTACCCGTCATGTTTCTAACCACTGCTCTAAATGCTAGGCAATAGTCACCCCTTGGTGAGCAGAGTATAGATACCTAAGAGCCCAGTATCCATTATTTCCCTGCTTTCTTACAGCTGGTTTTGTAACAAGGCAAAGCGTGTGTTGTTTCCCATGTAGACTAGATTCAGAAACCACTGCTGCTAACACTAAACTGAGCTGGAAAGTGGCTGTACTGTAAATCTGAAAGTTCTTGATTCAGGCATTGCAAAGGACCGAGTAAAATATGTAATGATCGTATAACTACAGTTCTTGTTATACTAGATTTAAAAAAGTAGAAATATAAAGGCTTCAGGAGTATCTTTTGAGAGTTTGGGATGATAACTTCAGTGTTCTTGTGGCACAGCCACAGGTAAGTTCTCTCTGAAGTGAGCTCTGATCAGAAGACTTAATGCTGTAGGGCAGTTCTTGTCAGCTGCAATGTCTCACCTCCCAGGTCCCCACTTTGAATCCAGTCCACTCGGTCAGCAGAAAAGATGCTTTGTTGAGCTATTCCTGTGTCATGGGCAACATGCATTTCTTGAAGTGTTGTGTCATCACAGCTTACTTGGTGAAGTTGCATTAAGGGGCTACATCACCTCCCTGAGTTTTATTCTTCAGACTGTCCCCTGCTAATGAGAAACTCATGGAACTGGAATGTGGGATAAACAAATAGCTGGTGAGGCAATCACTGAGCTTTAGTCAGGCATCTGGAAACACAAAGAATAAGAAATGTTTGAGTGAGAGAGGTAAAGAATACTTGATGAATCCAAACTAACCAAAAAAGCATCTTTACACTATACAGTTTTGACTGAAGTTTCACCCTGTGTGCAGGCAAAGACATCCCTATGCTTCAGCCCTCCTGATCCTTTCCTTCTTCTTCTGCTAAAGTTACAGCCTCCAATTTGTTCCCATTAGCAACATCCACTGTCAGCCAGTGCCCAGCTGATATTGCAGTTCTTTGCTCTTTAGCATTTCTTTTACAAGAGCTGACAGTGTTTCAGAGAGAGGACACTCAGCTCCTTTGGAGACAGCCAGCTGCCACTATATTTTCTTCTCTCCCAGTGGTGTATTTTGGCAGTAGATTTCCTTTGCAGCTGTGACTACAATTTGCATTTGGAAAGTATTAGTTTAGAAAGAGAAGGTATTTAACAGAGCTAACAATTACTGTTTTCAAATGGTTGGAAAGGTGATGAAAATTCCAGTCAGTGCTTGTGCTTGTGGATTAAAAACAAATATCACTTGTTGCTGTAAATGCTGATTCTCTCTCCTACTGTGACACCTGCCAAAGTCTGAAACACATACGCCACATTAGCACAGTTTTCAACAGGAAGGGACTTTTGGTGGGGACTTACTTCTCAACCTGGCTCCAGGATTGTTAAACCCTTCAAGGAAAGCTGGACTGCATGTGTGTAGGACAAGGAAGCTGCACTTGCTCCTAACTTCCAAGGAGATGCCTTGTTGTTTGTTTTTTTTTCTTTAGGTGCTCTGTGAACTTAAAACTGTTGGTTTTGTAAAGGGCAGAAGACAAGAAAGAAGTGTTACTTAGTGTGTTTTAAAAGAATTAGATAATACACTTTTCCATTTACAGAAGTCTTTTTTGTCTAGGTTTAAAAAATTTTAAATTATCCTATTTGGTTTCTGGCAGCAAAAACATGAACAGAATGAAGTTCAAAATTATGTCATTTCAAGCTTTTATCTCTTCTTTTGCTAGCAATTAATAATAAACAAACAAGAATTACAGGCTTATAATTAAAGGTTTAGTAGTTGTTGCTTGGTTTAAAATGACCTTGAAGTGGTATTCTGCTTTTCATCTTTCTTTTCGCTTTGCTAATGTACATTCCAGCAGGGCTAATTCCTCCTTTTTTTCTCCAAGGGCTTTGTTGAAGTGAAGGAAAAACTTCGACTTTCGTCTCTTCATATTTATGATAATCTTTTTCTTGTCACATTCTTAACATTTTACTTTCCTTTACATCCACTTTCCTTTCATTGTGTCCCTTGTGCTCCTAAGTCCAATTTTCTGCTTTTACCTCACAGTGCCTAAACTATCCATTCTATTCTGCTCTGTTTTCATCAAGAACCAACCCTTAGCAACTAGATAACAGCCTGATACTGAAGATTTCTTCTTTTCACACACTATAATACATCTTTTTTCTTCCAAAGAGATTTCTGGAGCTCATCAAATGCCTGTGCTACAGAACAATGCATGCATGTGCTTTCTCTCAAATATCTTTTCACAGAACTTTGAAATGCTAACTTATTTATTACTCTCTTCTAAAGCGAAAGCAAACAATTTCATCAATCATGTTGAATCCTTTTGTTCTCCCTTTTTATAATGTAGGTATAATCTCTAGAAAGGTCTTGACTGCAAGTTTTTTAGAGAAAGCCAAGGATTTTTTTTATAATTAGTGCTACATTCATTATAGAGGACCAAGCTCTTGCAAGTAGTACTAGCATTATAATTTGATTCCAGTCCTGTGTTTACTTGCTTTCATGAAGACAAAATACCCATGCCACAAAGCAGAAACACATGTACTGAAAGGGTCTTAAAGGTCATGCTAGCCTCCCTGCATCCTGCTTCTGTTTTGGCTCAGTATCCTCATCCTTTTCCAGAACAATACCCTTTGATTTACAGGTTGCGGAGGGCAAAACAACAGCTACCAAAGGCTGGAAATGAAGTTAAAATGATCGCTTGTCTGTCCCAGCCACTTTGTCCTCTTGAGCATATGAAGCAGCAGGGAGCGTGATCTCTGCCTTGTGTAATCCTCCTTGTTGGCCAAGTTTACCAGCCAAGCAGTGATAGCACACAACCTTGGAGGACATATATCTTTAGTGCTGAAGCTCCCCAACTGCAAGTCTGCTATGCCACACACTGCTCAGCAGGCTACAGATCACATAATAGTGAAAATGATACTATTTTTAGCTAGAAGTTTGATAAAGATGTATAGTTGTATACCAGCTATGGTGACCTAAAGAAGTGGGAACTGAATACGTAACTAATTGTCTTCATTCTGTGCTCTGTGACAACACATAATCTTATTTTCCTATGTACATATGATCAGTAAGTTTTTTGTTTTCATTTTTAAATGGATCATGGTTATAGGTTAGGGTTTGTGACCAATAAATGGTTATAATGCCATAGCTGTATAGAGAGCTTCACAATAAACAAAATAGGGGAGAAAAAAGAAAATTGAACAAACAAAAAAAAAAAAGCATTACCACATTGAAGCATTCAATAAGACATGATCATCAAAGAAAATAAGATCTGAAACAGAACAGATTTTTTAAAATTATATCAATAAGACCTCTATACAAAGTAGAACTCTCAGTTTCTTTCATGTTCATTTGTTCACTTAAAACTGTTGTTTTTCTGCACGAAAGTTAACTGTATAGCACTTAGCATATACACAGCCCTTATTCTGATGTCCCAGTTGGACAATTAGCTCAATCAACTCAATCTATAGGAAAACTTAGGGTATGTGAGCATGTACACTAAGGTGTTTGACTGCTAGAGATCTAACTGCAGTAGCAGTACCCGCTGCACTGGGTTAAAAAACAAACTAACCATCCTGTAACCAATGAGGTGTTCAGGGCGGTCCAAGTTGAATTACTGGTAGGTTAAGTAAAATCTGCTCAAATTTCCATCCACAGACTTGAAAAACCGAATTATCCTTCTTACAGGCTTTTGATGAACAGTACTTTCCCCCCAACAAGTGCTGAGTCAATGGTTTAAAACAAAGAGCACTGCACTGGGCAGAAGGAATTAGCACTCAGAACAAAATTGGGAAAGCCAGCAATAGCAATAAATCAGCCATGCCTATTAAGTAGGATTGCTGTCTCCCTCAGGTTGTTTTGGCAATAGCGCTAACCTTAGTTGCCCTCCTGCAGCAGTAAGTGGCTAATGAGGCAGAATGGTCTATCAATCACTGCCTCAGTCAGAATGCTACTGCAGACTGTTGTCCAAATTTAGGGTAGATCCATCCCTCTGTCTAAAAGGGCATGATGCCCTGGGACTTTACCTGCCATCCTAAATGAGGCATTCAGGAGGACTGCTTTCAGAATTCAGCCCAGGCATCTCAGTTGGCCTCAGTCCACCAAGTTTCTTTCAAAGCTGTGCTGAACTTCCAGATGGGAGTGGGGAATATTCATGACCCAGAAGGGTCATACCATCAGAAAGAAACACCAGACTGCTTTTGTCACCCTATTTATACAATCAGAGCAAATCCAGGTTGTGGATTTGATTAGAGGATCCCTGATGCTGTGCATATAAATACCCCTACCTGCTCTCTACAACCTTGGGCTGTATCATAGCTTTAGACCAAGCCTCCCATGTAATATCCAGAAGATGTGAGTCCCTCAAAATGGGTTGCTCAGCAGCCAGCATGCTGAGAAGTTGCCTAATCAGCAGGGTATGCTAAAAACAGGAGTGACTCATAAATCCCACTCCTCCTCTGAACTGTCTCCAGTGCCTTCTTTCAGGCGATGTTTGTGTCCTCTCCTGAAGGTGGACAGGCAGGTCTCTTTTTTTCAAAAGCTGAACACCGATGACTCTTACCTTTCAGAGAAGCACAAATGAATGGAGGCAGCAACTTTGTTGTATGCAAAACTCAGTGATGGGAGAACTCACTCAATGAAGGTAACCTTAGGCTAAGGTCTGTCATCTATCCAAAGGAATTCAAAGCTACATCATTTGAGCTTTCTCTGGTCTAGAGAAGAGATGGGAACGTGGACACACCAAGCATTTCCACGTGCAAAAAACCTGAAAGTTTTAAATTTATGAAAAACCCTAAATTACCATTCAGTCCTGAACTTTATTTAAACAAAACATATCCAAGTAGTTTTCTTTTTTCCTTTTGTTACTTCCTCATCTTTATTCTGAAGTTGTTTTCTCTAGTATTGCTCATGTGTGAGTTGGATACAACATTCTTGTGAATGGGATCCTTGCTAAATTGTTCATCTACAGAAATGATTGCTGAACGAGAAATAGTTGTACCAGCAGCAGAAAGTAATGCTTATACTAATACTTTATAAACTGCCTCAGTTTACGGTTATCAGTTGTTAAAATAATTTCAGATATATATAAAAGCATCTTTTAAAAAGATGGCTTTCCAAAACACTGTAGGGAATGCATGATTATTAATCTCAAATTAGGATCTTTTTTTCTTCTTTTCAGTAGAAAAATGTTACAAGTTAGGAATTAATTGTCATGTAATTGATCGATAATTTTGCCTCCTGCTGTGTGTGGAAAGCTATTGCATGATGGCATATCATTCTCAACAGGAAGAAAAAGTATCAGTCATTATGGGACAATTAATTCCAATTTCCACTATTTTTCTTCCGTGTGCTGATAAGATTGCCTTCAAAGTGTAAGTACAGTAATTAACTATAAATATCAAATAACTTTTTTCTATTTTTATTTTTAACATAAAAAGCAAATCTAAACGCAGATACTTCCTGTGCCCCCATGCTCTTCTTTCCTGGGCTGCTGACATTCGTGAAACAGTAATTTTCACGTAGCTGCGATTAACAGAACCTGTCACAGTCAATCAGCTTACGTTCATGGTTTTGCAGCGTTGTTCCTGATTTCAGTGCTGATATGATATGGCTGAAGAAAATCCTGAAAAATCTTTTTATCAACATCACAATTTATGGAAATTGTGTATTTCCACACAAACCCACCATCTGGTTATAAGAAAATTCTTGATCTGTCATTGTTTGCTTTATTCACAATGAAATCATAATACTTAGTCACCTTATAGCGAGGGTAGTAGCATATCATTAATACGCATGTGGGAGGAATATACATATGATGTATATATACAGAGAGATATATTTGTGTGCACACAGGTACTTTACATGTATCTGATTGAACTACTGAGATTTTTTAAAACTAGAATGCATCTACCTGAAAAGTCTGAATCTTTTATCACACAGAATTTGCAAAGCTTGATCTACAAAATTTACTCACATGTGACTATTTTTCCCATTAGTACACTTGGGTGACGCATTTTAAAGTTTTAATGCCAAGTACCAACTGTTTACATTTTTTCTAAATGCCAGCCATATAATTTTACTGTAGGATCTGAAAAACTAGCTGAGCTGTTTCCTTCTCCCACCTACCACCAAGTAATTCAGCCCAAATTTCATGTGCTTGGCTACAAGGATACAATCCCATGTCTTCAACTGTAACTGTGTAATCTGCAGTAGGTTCTCAAAGATATAATCAACTGGTCTTTGAAATTTAGTTTATAACTGCATTCATGATGCAGAGCAGGAATACGATCTTACGTGTTCTCCTTGTTTTCTTAGCTTTTTGATACTGCAGATGTAACAGGGAAAAAACACTCAATGAAGCTGGAATGTGGGACTCATTAAATTCAGCATATATGACTGAATATACATAGAGAGCAGATCTTTTTCAGAAAGAAGGTGCCATTTTTATACAGTCACTTTTCAGAGTAGAATCACACTCTGAGGTGCCAATTATTTCACAACCTAAGTCCAAGACTTAACTAATCTGTGAGGTAGCACTGAATTGCACATCTCAGCTCCCTATATTTGGTTCCTTAGTGCACATACCATCCTGCTTGTTTGTAATTCATTTTACTAACCCCATGGTTACTGAGCACAGAAATTGGGACACATAGGAAATCTCAATAGAAGGAAAATTCAAAGGGGAAATAGTGAATTTAGAGTCATGACCTACAGATACCAAACCAAGAATATTAATAGCATTTCTCCATATTATTTTACAATTTCTGTTGTGTTGTTCCTTATGAATTTTACCATGTCATAGTTAGTCTCTATGGCACTTTACTGGTTTATAGGCTTTATTAGAGCCATTGATTGGACAGGAGCCAAATATGTGAATATAAATTGATTTTATGCAATGTACACAACAAGGAATTTATTGTTATAAAGGGCTTCATTATTTGTAGGATTACTCTAAAATGACTTTGGAACAGCAAGAATTCTCTGTGGACTGTATTAGAATTTCATGCTTAAATGCAGTTGAACACTAATTTTTATATGAATTCTTTTGTCTTACACTGCTGTATAAAGGAAGTCTGGAAGTAAATACCAAGGGAGTAGAAATGCAGATTACAGCTTCAGGAAACAAGATGCAAGCGTGAAAGATGACAGAATGATCATGTGGGAGGAAATTACTGTAGTTTCTTTTTTCCCTTATTCCTATTCATAACTAGCTATTATCAAGGACCTCTGTCATTTGAAGCAGCATTTGCAGTAGTAGAGGAAAACAGAGGGGTTAAATTATACATATTCTAATGCTTTGACAGGTTTAGTAACCTCACTGCTGCTGAAACATGACAACAATGTCAACATCCAGAGAGACAGGGCTGTCTCTTGCCCCATTACATCTAAAAATCAAAAGAAATGCATGACTAAGAAATATCATATACTTAGGGGAAAATAAGAGTTTCAGGACATTGTCAGGGAAACAGGCATTTATATAGTGAATATATGCAAGGGATTCACCACTCTTGACTTACTGCAAGGCTCTTTGCTCTTAATTTTTATGTTTCTCTGTAAGCTGCTGTGTCTCCTCTGGCTCCCATGTGCTCTTCTGCGTTGCAGGAGCGGAAGTTTGAAGTGCAGTCAAAAAATTATGACTTTTAGCTGGAAAGAAAATAGTGTTGGCTTCACTGTTCTCATTTAAATTAACAGCAGTCTTATCACAGCTTAAGGAGTGAGTCTGAAAATATCATTTTGCATATCTTGGTGCTGCAAAATATACAGTGATTAGCTGTTCATAGATTACATATCAGACTGAGGTTCTTTCTGAATACGTGAGCTAAAGTTTCTCTTGCACAGACTCTGCAGTGTAAGATAGTTCGGAGCCCTATATGTTGAACAGTTCTGCTGTATTTAATAATGGGTGACCAGGAAGCTGAAAAAGAAACCTGTAGATTGTGCCATGTACTGAGGTATTTGTCTTTTTCCAGGGTTGACAGTGTCCATATCCCTCCTGAAATACTCAGATGGTTTGAGGTCCACTAGGTAGATTGTTTTCTGTGACATCATATGGTTAACTTTGAAACATGCTTAGAGATGAAATCGTATGTTGTAATGATTTCAATTAAATAAATGTGTTTGTCGTGACAGAGAACTGTGAACCATTCTATGCCTATTCTATATATATTCTACATTTATTAGATATGCAGTGAATTTTAAAATGTGAAATAGGTTAAGAAGACTACACAAAGATTTGGGTATTATTTGGATATAACTCATAAGATAATAGGTTTTTCAGTATAAATATTAGACTGAAAATCTTACAGTAGTTCATTTTCCTATGACAATGAGTTTAGATTTGGTCATCATGTTAGTGTCTTTCAGTTGTTTTTCTAAAAATATTTGTTCCTATTTTAAACAAATTCTGGAGACTGATCCTGAGCTCATGTCTAATAATGGGAAGATTTGTTGCTGGTCTAGGACTGTGCTGTAGATAACTCAGTCCAACTAGCTCCAGCCTGTTTCAGGACCTTTGGCAGGACACACTGGCATAGTCATTTCTAAAAGCACCCTTGGGCTTTTTGGGGATAGATTTAGGTGCTTTATCTTGTTCGTTCTGTCAAGCCAATGAAACTATTGGTGTGGTATTAGTAGCACGCATTGGAAAACAGTTTTAAAGAGCCGATGTACAGCTGGGATCTAGAAAGCGTTAGTTATGTTTTACATATGGCAGCAGGAGAAATGACTTTCCTCCACTAGAAGAGGTGCAGGAGTGATTCTGTGGGGGTTTTCTGGGACATTTCTTGTGCATTGGTAGCAGCACAGACAGGACACCTCAATTGCCCTACCAGGGTTCTTCATCAGAACTTTTATCCCCATGAAATGTTGAGCCTTTCGCATATCATCTGTAAAGCAATACTAAATATGGATTGCATTGTAAGCCTTTGTGGTAGTGGTGAAAAGGCTGTTTGATATGACATCTTTACCCTGACCTTCCATTCTTCTGAAAATGTACTTACAGACCTATCTGTATAAAAACCCAAGAAAGTCTCTTTTCTGAGCTTGTCTTTTAAAATAAATGTCCATTACTGAAGCTAGAAAGATAGCGTATTTCATTAATAGGAAGATGAATTAGTAAAAATGTATTATTAACATCCCAGAATACTTAAATCTAGGAAGAGATCGTTTATTGTAGATATCTTTAGACATTCTGGTAATGTTCTCATCTTCTTAATGATAATTATTTTCATCAAAAACAGTATAATGGAATAGGGTAAATTTTCAGTCTGGTGTCAAACCTTTCACTGGTAGTACTGCATCCTTACCCTGGGCATATCAGCACTGAAAGCTAATAATTTCTTTCTCTTTCAGTGCACAGGAGCTGTAAACAAAAATGACAGAGGAACACAACTGATGTTAACGTAGTTTTTTTTCTTTCTTGGATAAATTTTGTCATTACATTTCAAGCTGGGTATAACTGCTGAGGTGAACATGTTTAGGATGCTGAAAATATAAGCTGTCCAGGAAATACCATTTAACAATATAGATCCAAACTTACAACTTTTCAGGCTTATTGAGGTACAGTGACCAGCTCTACTACAGTTACAGCATTAAACATTGAACAAATGGTGATAATTACTTCTGAAAACTTATACAATTACTCATAGTAACACTATGTTTGTATGTTTTGAATAATTTCATTAATTTTAATTTCTAGTATGGCAGAAAAATTTGAGAGGCAGAAAGGTAAAGGACATTTTTCAGGAAATTTCTCATTGGCATGGAATGATTTGGTCAGCATGGGATGTCTGACCTATTTGCTGTCTCACTCCACCCAGTTTGTATTCAGCTCTGATTTCCAGAGTCTACTCCATGCTTTGTAATCATCCATGCTAAAGTCTTTCTCCTCTTCTTTACTTCTCTCTTAAGAGTAGTTACTACTTTACTACTCTCTTAAAAGCTGCTTTCCAATGGACTCTCACCATAAGGATCCATACCAGCATACTAAGGCAGTCAGCCAATACTTTGTTCCTCCATAAGGAAATCTCTTGCTTATGAATCTCCATTTGTATATTACTCAGATGCTTCATTTTCAGAGGAAATCAGGTAGAAGTGATGTAGAAGTTTGAGCTGTTACTCATTTTTGCAGAGGGAACAGTAAGGCTCTAAACCCCTGACCTCACCAAGGGTTCAAATCATCATCTCTAGATTTTCAGTCAACACTTCCCTGCTTCTGTATAGAGACAACAAGCATTACGTTGAAGTATTCTATGTATTTGTTCATTGTTTTGTTTTACATGTCTTATAATGATTATATGGCACTAGTATGGATGGGCAGTGGTATACCAACGATTTGGCATGCTCAGGGGATATTGTCTATGCTGCGTTTTATAGAAGCATATAAAGTAAATTGTACTTTTATGTATGACTACGAATGTACTTTTATTTATGGCTGTATGTTGCACATGAAATATGTAATGTTTCAGTATAATCATCTTGTGAATACTGAATTGAAAATCATAATTGAATTCTATGACATTTCATTTTTTATGAAATTTTTGCTTTCAACTACCATTTCATAAAGGACGAATAATCTGCTAGTATTATGTAGATCTTTACCTTCAGCAATGCACTGCAGCATTAAAGTAACCCCTTTTTTTGTAAAAGGCCAATTTAAATCTAATTATTCAGTGCTCTGCAGTCTCTAATAATACCACAGTGTTTATACCATTATTGTGGAAAGCTGCAGCATTGCAATAATAGAAGCCATTAGATGTTATCTCTGTAAGGGAGTGGGCATGTGCTCTTCAGAAATTTTTTTACTGGAGAAAGCTTTTTCTGAGACAAGATTCTTTTTCAGCTCCTTCACATCCATTCAAAATATCAAGACAGTGTCACTGACATGTAAAGGTCAAAGGCTCTGTACCAAGTCTCAAAGCATTGTGCATGCCTCATTAGATGTAGTGACCTCTAACTGCATTAGGACTCTACCAAGGATTGTTCCTGGAGTTCAGAGGAATACTCTGATTTGTTATTTTTTCCTTCTTTTAAATAAATGGAAGTGTAACGCTTCAAATTTGTTCTCGTAATATATTTTCAAAATATAGCTCTGAAACTGGAAGCAAATAAATTACATTTGCCTTAATTTTTAATTAGCTGAAAGTCATCACTGCAAATTGTGTCTTCCATTACAAAATAAAATAGTCAACTGCCAGGCCTGAAATAATTAAGCAATATATTATAATTAAGCAATTTAATTTTGATTTAATTATGATATATCATACAACTTTTCTTCTGATTTAACTGACATTCATTGACAGAATGCTGTAATGTAAAACAGCACTAATGTTTACAGCTGATGGCTCTGCATGTTTTGCTTCATAGTATTTGGCATTCATCAGAGCATATGGAAAAAGTCTTCTAGTCTGGAATAGCTGGCACATTATTTCATACTAACCAAATTATGCACTGCATGTTTTTCCCGAATGTTATTTTGGGAGGCAAGTGGGGAAATCATTGCAGACATCGAACTTGAGCCAAAGTTCATGGATATTAACTGGAATCTTTCCATCGACTTCGATCTGCTTTAGATAGTGTACTGCTCCCATGTTGTTACGGGCAAATAGATAAGACTGTTGCATGCTTATGAAATATTTATGGAGCTGTATCATATACATATTCTGTGTCAACATCAACATGATTTTATATTAGGCTAGAGACTGTGAGGGCAAAGGCAGAAGTGATGGGCAGGCAGGGAATACCACTTCGTTCAGTGCTGCATCAATAAAATTGCTGCAAAATATCCACTAAATTTTTTCTTCAGAAGAAGGCCAACCCCCTATTTAGTTAATTTTTTTTTCATTGGATGACGGTATTGGAGAATGGTTTCTATTCCAGACTACACTTGTGTGCAAACCCCTGTTTAATGACAGGAATGGTGAGGGTGATTTTAAAAGGTTCGTTTTGCCGGCAGTTAGGTCTGTGCTTACAGGTCTTCATGACTGCAGGCTCGTAGAAGTAAAGTTGAAGGACAAAAAGGCAATTCTCTTCTTGATTTAGTGATTTGAGCACTCTCTGCAACATCCATGAAAACAGTCACATAAGGCAGAAAAGCTCATGATTCATTGTATTGCATGCAGATGCTCCTATGCCCCTTTAATCTTGATGTGTTGCCTTTTTTTCCTATGGTGATATTTAAATTTGTCAGTGAAAGGTCAAAGGCCAAATGCATTTTTGGGCTGAGATCAATTTTACACTCAGAGCAATAATGTCTGTTTGTTATCTCTCAAACCCTTTCTCCCTCTGGTTTTTTGAAGGAAAACTGGATGATTATTCAGATCAGTAATATTTAGGATGTGGCAGAAAATCAGAACAGTGTGTTCAAAACCAATATAAACATTTCAGCCAACCTTCTGGTGATACTGAAAATGCTTTGTGCATGTCATCTCACCTTCAACCCACTGGCCCAAAATTCTTTGCTTTATAATGTATGCTAAAGTAAAGGTTTTGCAAAATGCCTGTTAAACAACTTGAAATTAAAAATATGCTGATGTGGGATTATGCTTGTGACAGCCTCTGAGACATTTCAATATGGCTGCATTTAGATACCCTACAGATGTTGTGGCTTCATGAATACACCAATGAGACATCTGAATAATTTAAGAGAATATTGTCAGTAGCAAATGTCACATGAAAATAACTGGAAGGAAAATTGCCTTTGATAAGTGAAGATAAAAATGGATGCAAATCAGTTTCTGTTTAATATACAACTTGTTTAAATAGGAAATAGTAGGTTATTACTTTGACAGGACATCTTGAAGTGTTTTTGTTATATCCTTATCACTTCATTTATTTTATATAGAAACTTTGGCCATGATCCACACCTCTCTAACTCTCATGGAAAAATAATTCTGTAAATCCACTGTGAAATTTGTACATAGGGAGCAGTTATTATCCAATTTGCTTATACATTCAAAATCGAAGAGTAAAGCATAAATCTGCATGAGAGTTTTACAGGAATTTTGAGGTTTCAAATTCAGCAGTTCAAAATGCAACACCATTGGAGAAGAATTCTAAGCAATAAAATGATTCTAGCTGAAATTAACCCTCTAAAAGACTTTTCTCTCTTGTCTAATAAATATTTTATGAAGAACATGAAGCAATATGCTGATACAGTCGTAATTTACCCAGTAAGCATAATCACCAAGTGATATTCTGCCTATTTAGTCTTTTAGTGATGAGAGATCCATTTCAATGATTTACACATAATCTTTTGGGTTTTTTTATTCCAACAGCTTACCTAGGGGTTAAAATGGTGAGTGAAAGTCATCATGAAGCCCTGGCAGCACCGCCAGCTACCACAGTAGCAGCAGCCCCTCCAAATAATGTCACTGAGCCAGCCAGTCCCGGAGGAGGGGGAGGAAAAGAAGATGCATTTTCTAAGTTAAAAGAGAAGTTCATGAATGAACTGAACAAAATTCCACGTAAGTAAAACTTGATTGATTAAAAAGCTTCTGTTGGTAGATTACATTTAACTTGACATTTTCTTTGACATTTGTTTAGACAATATACTAAATGTTTTCTAGTCAAAACTAGAAAAATCAGAAGATAAATCTGGTTTAGTAAGCTCCTCAAAATTAATTGGAGTAGAAAAAACAGGGTCGAATGCATATGTAATTTGAGTCTATTCTTGATATGTCAGGTTATCTTGGTAATTTTTACTGGTTAATTATTGCTTAACCATCAAAACTGGAATGGCAGAACTTCACAGTGACCATAGGACCAATAAGCAAAATATTTCCTAACAGTAACGCTTAGGGGTTTATGTGGGGATAAATGTGTGGGTGCATATTACCTTAAAGCAAAATTTGGCCAGAACTCATAAATATTGAGAAAATAAGGAAAGTGTATATCTTTGGGGATTAGAAAATGTAGAAAAAGTGCAAAAATGTCTTTTTAACAAGGAAATAGCTGTAATACATCAATAAAGTATGAAGATAGCCATGCTTTTCCACTCAGTACTTCAGTTAGATCAGCCACTGAACATTGTTTGCATGAGTTCCTGTACCATGTAGAAAACTTTAAAAGTACCAATGTATCTTTCTGTGAAGTCAATAGGGTTAAAGTCATCAGGGTTCTTTTGGTCTGTGCTAGAAAATATTGATTCAAAGGAGGCCCTGGGTTGTTCACATTTGTAAAAAAATATAAGCATATTAGCTTTTTGCTGTTGTTTATGATAATACTAGAGATCTTGAACGTGTTTGGTAAGTTTTAGTATGCATACAACTGGTATATACAACTAATTCAACATTGTCAATGGTGTTTCACATAATAAAGAAAAAATCCTTTTTGTTGCTGACAGAAAAATTACCTATTGATACAAGCAGATAATTCTGGCACTTTTGTAGACATGAAGGTGAAGGCTGTGTGTGTATGTGTGTTTTAATTGCAAGTATTAGAGAATCATTCAGTCTTTAATAAGAATAAATAAATGTAAAGTACTTTCAAGGAAGTATTTTAACATATGTTAGAGTTATTTTTAGAAGGTTATCATTTGTGTAAAGAAATGTTGTGTAACTGATAAAGACAGATAACAAATTAGAATATTAATCATTTTTTTAATCTCTGAAATCTCTGTTGGCAATCTGGTAGATGCGTTTTTTGCAAAATTGATAACAAACAGGTTTGCTCTGTCATTCAAAATTCTCACTTCCAAAAATAGAGGTGTTACAGTGGTAAGAAGTCCATATGTCATTAGTTTGGTAATCTGCACAGTCCAGTGCAGACCATGCTGAAACCAAATTGCCTGATGATATCATGGGAAAAACAAAACTACAAGAAGAAAAAGGAAGCAGAAAAAATAAAAGACGACACTGAGGAAGAAACAGTCAGCATTTGAAACATCTGTCTTTTAATTTTTATCTCGCCATGCTATATAAATGAGGTAGATGACACTTTTATGTAGATATTCTTTTATTTTTAAGCTTAGATTTTAACATAGCAAAGGTGTGAATGATTTCCAATATGAGGAGCTCTGTAATTGGTAGGTCTAGGAAAAGGTCTGTAGATAGAGAGGAACTTTGAATACACTCCTGCATACTTTTTTAAAACAATGATGAAAACAAGTGGAAAGTCCAATCTGGAGAATCTTTCCAGATTGGACTGAATAAAGCTTTTGGGGTTTTTTCTATTCATGGAAAAAAAAACCAAAAACAAACCATCAAAAAAACCAGCTATTATATGATTAAGATGCTTACTGATAAAAGTGTACTAGGCCATAAGACAAGTCTTATTCATTATGAAATACATTATAGTATCTGTGAAACGTGGTACCTTATGCTGACAGTGAGACCAGAATGTATTTCCCCTATTTTAGAAATCTGGACTCTTATCCAAGATCATGTAGTAATTTTGTTCTGGAGTGGAGAAATGAGCCTGGAGTAGTCATAGATCCCATGCCAATTGTCTGCTCTCCTTCTAGAGGCTACAGATGTGATTGGATCTTCCCAGCATCTCCATCAAATACTGAAACTGTTTAACATGACATTCTGCTGTGTATATTTTTTTTTTTAATTTTGCCATTTCAAGAAGAAAGTTGAATCTTCATTGTACTACAAAGGGGCAAAAGGCTTGGATGTGGTTTTTTTAAAATACTTAAATATGAAATAGTGCCATTGACATGTTGGAGCATTTTATATCCCCAAATAACTTTTGTTTTCCCCATTTTACCCAAGAACAAATCCTACATGAATAGACTGTAATTGACAGGTCTGTATGTGTTTCTCATTTATAAACTAAGACAAACAGATTACCAAATAAGTTTAAGTTGGCTGTTTCCAAAATATTGGGGACAGGAGGGGAGAGGAGACCTTACTTCTCTATTGGAAGATTACAGCATTTCCTTACTCTTTTTTCGGTTTATGTCAGTAGGGAGTTGTCAGTGAGGTGTTGTTAGCCTATTACAGAGCTGAGGATTTAATTGTGGTAGAAAGGTTGTCAGACCTTGCCTCTTACAGCTGGTTGCAAATTTTTTGAGAATCTCTCTTAAAACAGAGCAGAATGTATGTTCCATCCAAATCATTTTTATAGTGCCTTTCTGGGAATTTCTTGCTGTGTGAGAGAGAATAAATATGGTGAACAGGCCCTATTGGGACAGCACAGATACCTGGGTCTAAGAACACTCCCAAGAGCATGGACCATGTTTTTCCTCTGGTAGATTCAAACTGAAGACCTGACCATAGTCAGCAGGTTCTCTAATCTTTGCAGATCAGTGACAAGTCTGTTTTCTAGTTCATGTACTTTCTGATTTAAAGGTCCAAAGGTCTTGTGTTAATCTCCATGTGACAGAGAAGGCTTTGAAAGCTAGGTAGTTATTTC
The DNA here is from genome assembly GCF_047716275.1 of Strix uralensis. Classification (NCBI taxonomy): domain Eukaryota; kingdom Metazoa; phylum Chordata; class Aves; order Strigiformes; family Strigidae; genus Strix; species Strix uralensis. Next base: position 44,779,326 of record NC_133976.1, read on the forward strand.
AAGAGGATTTTTTTTTCAGTGCTGTGTTGTCTATGTGCAAGAGAGAAATATTTAAATGTTTTATTTGCCTCTGCCTAAGATGCATGTGGATGGAAAATAAGCCATCGTGATTTAATGAATGTATAATAGGATAAAATGTACCTGTACTGTGAAAAAGCTCACCTGCAATCAACTTAGTTCGAGTAGTAAAAAAGCTGAGCCATAGTAAGGACTAATTTATATATGGTCTTCTCTTTCTGGTTTTCCATAGAAATTACATAACATCATGTCATGCTTATATTTAAAAAATCCATTCAAGAAGTGGAATACATGATGACAAAAATAAAGGTACAGGAAACTACACCCAGCTGAATAAATACTGTTCCTTCCATGTGGCTTATAAGAGAACAGTCATCTTTTTAAAATAATATGTTTTGCAGAACACATAGAAGTCACAAGTTAAATAGTCTAGACATACTTAACTAACTAAAAATATCAGAATTCCCATTAAGATTTCACTTTCGAAACTACAAGATAGGGCCCGTGCAATTTAAATTATACTGATGTTTCCTCCTGTAATATATGCACCAAAGAAGTCTTATTTTGTCAGAAGTGGATGAATTTAATAGAATGAGGAAATACAAGTTCCAAGAAGAGAGGGCCCATTTGTATTAGTATACATTTACTTCAAGAGCAGTGATGCAGTATGTAAACCCAGTTAAAATTTTGATTGATACAAGCATAAATTCTGTTTTTTTCATTGATTTGTATCTTTTTAAAGTAGAACATACTCCACATTTTGTAGCAGGAGAGTAGGCTTCCAAAAGCACACAAATCATTCAGAATGGTAATGTCCTAACATATATTTCACTCCGGATAAAGCAAGTGGGATCATTTTATTGCAATGAGTCATACAATTAAAGTGCAAGAATCCTGTAAGGTTACTGAGGCATAACTGTGAAGAATTTTTTTCTCCGTTATGTAAATCCCCACATTTTGGTTGTTAGTGGCTGATTTGCATAATCACAGTACAGTTGTTTTTCCATAACTGCACTGTGTGTAAAAGTCACTCTGTCTTAATTGGTTCTTATACTTTCTATCCCAATTTATCTTTAATCTGCAGAATTTTTAAGCTGTTTACTAGAAGGCAAAAAAGGCACCATCTCGGCTTTTACATTCTGCATTTTAAACGTAGTAATTCCAACATCTGAAGAAGGGAGTAAAACAAAGCAGATAAAATGGCACTTACACTTCTGAAAACAAAATTGCATTAAAAGACTTCATAAGATATATTGATTCTTTCCTTCCTCCCTCTTACTTCTCTTCCATCTGGGCCTTTGTCTACAGGCTAGGAAAATATCTGCCATACATTTTCAGTAAGCAAGTTCTAGCAAGTCTATGGGAATGCAAGACAGCAACAGCTTTTGGGTGGAGAATTTAATGTCAAGATACCGATACTAACCATACACAAATAAAACTTAACATCAATCAGCATTAGTTTACTTAATAAACATCTTTGTAAAAGCAAGATGATCTTGACGTGTTTCCGAAGAACACATTCCTGTATGAACAGAAGACCTCGTTCTGCCAGCAAGGTAAATAAAACAGCAAAAATCCAATAAAATTCCAGCATACGTCTGACTGAATAATGATATGCTGTTAATGCTTCTGTTATAATCTTGAATAGTTGTAACAGCTCAATGCATTGAATCCAGGAAACTATCATTACCTCTTTAATAGGAAGTTATTGCATATTTTTAATGCTCTTCGCTGTCTTATATTGTAATTGGATAAAAAGTTACATTTCTATACCAACCTTATTCTGAAATGTTTGGCTGGCTTGCAACTCCGTTTGGCCTCACTAGCTGGTGCTCAAAACCTCTAAATTTGATTCGCTATGTACAGCTGGCTGATAATCCCCCAAACCAGGAGCTCAAAACTGTATGATGATTCAGGCTACAACCCGATGTTCTATGCAAACTTGTTTCACATTCTGTTTGCAGATATTCAGCAAAAGGTGTATTTCCCTCTCCTTGGCTTAGTGAATAACTGTCAAAACAAAATGGGACTGGAGGCTGTAGAGGAAACTGTAATAAAAAAATGTAAAAATAGCTGTAAGACTCAGGTCTGGTTTAATTCTAAATAATAGCTTAGTAAGCTGCAGTACAGAGTTGTAGATATATTTGGGTAAATTAGCAAATAAAATAATTCTGGGTTTATATGTTTAGCCATTTATGTTAAAGTTTCATCATTCAGCAGTCATCCTAGACACACCTCATCATTTCTTTCTCCCTTGATGGTGTCTGCTGTTCTGCCCCTATGCTTTTCTTGATTGACCAGCTGAGGTTGTATTAAGAGTTCTTATTACCCTCTATAAATGGCAGTAAAGCTCATTTCTTAATTTTTCATTCTTATTTGGCATCAAGATTATCTAGGAGATATTATTGAATTTTGTCTATTATGAGAAAAATTAGGATTTTGTGCATGGGATCTTTCTGAAACTTATTATTTATGGAGCTGCCAGCTTGATCATTTGCAGAAAATAAATTCAGGCTGTTCATTTCACTGCTGCTCCTAATGGTTCCTGGAGTACAGGTGTCACTGGCACAAGGAGGAGAGGGCACATTCTTTTCAAAGTTCACAAAAAACAAGCAAAATGCTGATAATAGAATGCTTTCAGATTTCAAAACTGGATTAATAGTGAGAGACAAATACCATAAAATCAGAATAAAGTTCTCAGCAATAACTGTTATTTATATTTCCATGGCACAAACCAGTGTTACTCACTGCCTAAGTTATTAGGTTAGCCAGAAGAAAATTGAGTGTCTGTTTCAGAAACCTTCCTGGCTAAATATAAGGCAAGTACTAGCTGCCTGCCTGCAGAAGATGAGGACTATGTATAAATATGTTCATATATATATATACATGTATAAACATATACTTGTCAATACAATAAGCATTGATCTCAGTTTAGGAGCAGTCTAACATTGGCAAACTCTGTTTAGGTATCCTGACAAAGAGGACTTGTACAGAGAGATTTAGAGGAGAATACAGAAAGAAGTTTCTTGATGTTCAGGGAAGTCTGAAGAACAGTGCTAGAGAAAGTGGGAAGGCATAAATTCAAGTCTTCTTGTTTCCCTTCCTATCATCAAATTATTGGCAGTTGCTCATGCCAAGCAAATACATGCAGCTTTACACTGGGGAAGAAACAGGGGAAATCAGAAATAAATATTTATTTTGTAACACAGAACAAGTACAAGAAAGAACTATTACAGTACAATAATAGAGGGGAGAAAATCATTATTTCTAAATATAACAATTTAAATGCAAATCTCCCAGAAGCCCTCAGTCCCAGGGTTCAGTGATTGCATGAGAACTTCAGCATTTTTTTTTTTTTTTCATTAAATAAAACTTTTTAGATCACCTGCTGGTAGGGAAGAGCTTGAAAATACTGCCCACACATCAGGAGTCCTGAAAATACAGCTTTTAAATCCAAAGTATTTAAATAGATACTGAGGGGTGGAAGAATGGAAATGAAAAGCTCATGAAGCAGAACGTGGATGAAAATCTTGTCTGGAAGGAATAGCATGTGGTCTGAGGTCCTACTGAATTACACTCTGTTGATATTTTAATGATTGATTCTATCATGGAGAAAATTTTTTAAATCCATAAGTTACTTTCATATGCCTCTGATAGGCTACCCTTAACATGTCCTGTGCTTAAACTTTTGGATCCATGACAGCTGTCAGTTTGATCCTCATACAGGACTGAGCTAGGAACCTCAGGCTGCTAGAAGTACAAGCTGCTCTAGCATGACCCAAAAGTGCTGCTGCAGACCATAGCTAGATCCAACACACATGCTCACCAGGAGGTTACACATCTCCTCAGATCAAAGCAAGCTCAACCCACGCATCTGATGCACTTCGGTCTGAGGGAGGACCATATGCCTACGCTGGCCATTATCTTGGCTCCTTGGACAAGCCAAGGAGGAAAGGAGAAGTCAGGAGAGCAGATGCCTACAACTTGAACCAGAGCACCAGAGGGAGCACCCTCCATCCCCAGCATGGGGGAGGGAGCCTGTCACATGCTAAACCCATGTCCTCTTCTGCAGCACCTGCAGAAGGCACTGTTCCGTCTGCAAGGAAATACTGTCTCTTGGCCAGAAGCTCACTGGGAACATAACGGCAGTGTCAAACAGAATACACATTATTGAATACATGTGTCTGAAGCATTGTTTTCAGAAACAGCAGTTGGTTTTGAGTTGTATAATCTGAAAGAAGGGGAAGGAGAAGCAAGTTCTCCTGTAAAATACATGATGCTGAGAACATTTCAGCAAAATGTAAGAAAACAAAAAGCCCTATTCAGATTAACTTTTACAGCCATGGGGATGAAATTCATCTATAGCAGAAACAGGGGTGACCAGCTACCTTTGGTTTGGTGACAGGGTTTTAACAAGGGGTACCAGAGTACCCCCAAAGGTCTCCTCTAGCACATCACTGTGATTATTATTTTATATGTTTCAACGATTCTGGTAGGCATTTTATTGCACTATAGATATGTCAAGTTGTGCCAATGCCATATAAATTGAGTAGAGAATTCAATTTACAAGCAGAAAACTGAACATGGTTGCTGGATTCCTGTCAGTACTGGGAATGTATCTTAAAATTTCATTACCCTGTGTGAGGGAAAGTGCACTAAAATTATGTTTACATGCATAAAATAAACACAGTATTTGCTAGTCTTTTTCAAACATACCTGCAGATGAAGTGTCTGTAGAAATTACCCATTATCTCTTATAATTCAGTTTGTAATCTTGCTCTGAAAATGAGAGTTCATGGAACGATTGTTCTGAACGTAAAATTGAGAATACATTTAAAGATTGATTCTCAGCAGCATACTGCATACAAGAAAAAAAGCACTTGGGACTATGGTTAATAGATTTGCTTTTTTAAAGTATGGTATAAATGGGCAATGAAAATAGAGGAGTTACCGTTAAGATTGATATTCCATCCTTACCTTATCTACTTGTGCCTAGGCACTGTGGCAAGCTATTCTCTTGCATTTTTATAAGAACCAAGAGTAGGTAATGAAGCCTCTGTTATTCTGAGGCACTGTTGTAAGTTGGCACAGCTGAAGAACAGAATGTCATTCTTTGTTGTTATTGTTAACTATTCTACTTAGAACCAAGTGAGTTTGCTGCTGAGAATTATCTAAACTAAAGTCTTCTCCAAGGGATTATAAATATATAATACCCTCATTTTGGTTGATACATGTTTTTTAAAGTATTGAAACCTTTTTTTAAAGAGACAAGAATTCCTTTGTTGATAATGAAGTGTTTAAGATATCTTGTTATCAACACCAGATTGCCAAGGTGGGTGCAGTACTAAGCCACTGACCACCAACAGGAGCTTTCAGGAAAGCTGTAGGTCCATAGCATCCTTTCTTGCATTTCTTTTATCTTTTTAGTCTTGGTTTGTATTTCAAGCGAGACCTTGATCTGGTCTAGAACTGAAAATCTCTACTGCTTCCAGAATACGTAGCCAGTTTGCAAGAGCTATGGAGGTGGCCTGAAATCTTCAGAAGGATCTTAGTATGCGTAGACTTTGCTCTGACTCCGCAGAAAGAAGCTGTGCTGCTGAACTTGAATGACTGCCTCATGAAGGCTGAGTTCCAGCTGGCAGCTGAGCGAGCCATCTGCCTGCTCCTGTGCAGGTTTCTGAATCTGAATCTAATCTTAATTATCAACTTCAGCAAGAGCTCCCTAATTTGCTCACAGCCCCTATATCATCTGGGGGCATGTTTCAGTACTGTAGCTGGCACTGTTTCCCCATTGCAGTGAGAGATGCCAAAGTGAAAGATGAGGTTTGTCCTTTCAGATGGGAAAGGTATTTCAACCCACATCTAAAAAGGAGCTCCAGAAATGCTCAGGGTTTCTACAGTTAGCTTTTAGGAACCAGGCTCTGGAAGTCAAATTCACAAATCTGAGTTAAATGCCTTGGTTCTCTTCAGAACAACACAGAAACAGGCAGCCCAGGTTTATCCAGAAGGAAAAACTGGAAGGAGATATGTCTAAAATGGTAGTGGTCTCACAGACTTTGATATCTAGGAAGAGCCCTAGGTTAGGGCCTTACAATGGACAGATCCACAGCCTGAAAACACTTTCCCTGGACTTAGGGACCTGATTTCTCTCACTTTGAGAGCGATTGTTTCACTCTCTTCTGTCAATGTACAATGTGATGAAGAGCAGGGTAACTCACTGGACCAGAGACCTGACTGAAGGACAGCATATGCATTTTGCTGTGAAATGCCGTTGAACAAAATAGACAAATAACACTGGGTATTTAGGGCTGCTTACTCTTAAACAAATATCCCACAGTAGGCTACAGAGTATGACCCCATGAATCCTGAATTTCTTTCCTAGCTGTTCCTGCAGGAAAGGCAGATCCAAGTTAGTTTTCCAGCTTGATCCCTTGATTTCCTTTACTCTCAGTAAGACCGGGAACTCAGGTATTTTAGGCTGCAGCCTGAATGATATTCCTTAACCTTTGCGGACAGCTCCCAAGTTTTCAGTTTGAAGCAACCACACAAACCATTCGAGACCATGGAATAGGGGTGGCAGTTCCTTGAAGAGGAAGGGAGGAGTATCCTAAAGCTGGTGAGCTGCCAGTAGGACTGAAAGTCATTTCCACATGAGAAGTGTTCTCCCTCTAGAGCTGTCTCAGGACCATCCCCCATATGGCTGTACCCCAGTGGGGAGGAAACCTCCAGGCATCAGATTATTTTTACTGAAAACAGTTTATGAGAGGCAATACATTCTTCACAGAGTCAACAATGCTGATAATTTTTATACCTTTCTCACAGATATTTTTATGGTCCTTTCTTACCAGAGTTCATTGAATTTTCTATTTTCCTTCTGTGTTATTTCATTTATGTATTTATTAACACTTTCCTCCTAGACAGAACTCACATGAAAAAATTGACACAAGCAATATACTTGCTAACCCAACGTTCAGCCTTGTTTCTTCTTTAGGTTTCAAACCTCACTTCTCCTCCAAAGCCAGCTATTTCATCATGTTTTCTAAGACCTCAGTACCCAATTTTCAGCAAACACGTGCTCTAAACTGGAATATAACTTTTCAGGTCTCAGCTCCAGGGTCAGTTACTTGTTTGTAATATGCTATGGGTGCAGATTTACTTGCAGCATGAGCAAGGGAAAGAGGACAGAGGAAGATAAGGCAAGCTTACTATTCATAAATTTCAGTCAAGTATAGCATTTTAGATTACAACTCAGTGATGGTAATCACTTTATAGGAAACTGTTCCAGAATACCAATATTGAAAATCTCTTGCCTCATGAAATATTTATTGATGAGTTTTAAGTCCTAGGACAGTGGGGTGGCCAAGATGAAAGAAAATAGTATGGGGGGTGGAGAGGACCAGTGGACAAACAAGAAAGCTTAATGTTACCTGAAGCCAGGGCATAACATTAATGATGATAACATAGCATGAAAAAATGTCAAAATTGACTTGACTATTCTGAAACAGCCATGCATTCATTTAACAGTGATTGTATGGTACAAAAATACTTATGCACACTGCTTTTCTTGATATAAGTATGTAGGAAGAGACAAAATGAAAGAGGGAAACTTTACAAAAATCTTTTTTCTATTCACTTAAAGCATTAACTGAAGTGGTTAAACTGTGCAACATCCTTGATTTGCAACAGTTCTTTTTTGTTAGGAACCTACTGGCAGCTGGGCTTTGATTCTGCAAAGTGCATGGATCTGTCCAACATTGCTGCTACTTCTCACTGCCACCTAGAATAAGAAAACTAGTTATAATTTTATAATGATAATGACAAGAAACATTTTTACTCTGTTGAACTGAATATTTATCCCAGTAATTCCTGGTAGAAAGGGAACAGAAAATACAACCTCTTTAAAAACAACCAATCCCCTAAATTGTGTCCACATTAGGTAAAATAATTTGTGATACCACATCCCTGATGGCATAGCAATGCTAGCTGAACCCTGCGTGCGGGATAAGTGCAAATTGATGAACAAGTTTCTTCTTGTTTTCAAGTCTTTTTCTTGACTGACCTACACCAGTCCTGTAAATAACCTAAAAGGCAACAGAAGTACATTCTTACTTGATATAGCCATGCAAGTATAACATGGGTATGCAGGCTGAGTTCAGGTACTGAAATGATACACAGCAGATTTTAGAATTTCAAAAGGTTTAATCCAGTAAAGTACTTAAATATGTACTAACCTTTAAGCTCCTGAATAGTGCATCAAATTAAATTTGTTATACACAAGTGGTTTGGAGGATCAAGACTGTAAACACTTACATTTCTAATACATGCTGCAATTTACCTGATGAACTGCTACATTAATTCATAATTTAACATAAATTAATTTTACTTTAGCTATGGTTATTTTAAGTTTGTAACTCTACACATGATATAATGTTAGAGACATGTACCACACACACATATAGTGGTAGTAGCAAATTTCTTTTCAGACTTTCATAAATATCAGTGTAACTTTTTTTACCTTCCCTTTCATTTTAGTAGGCTGCTTGCTGAGACTTGTACCCTCTTTTGTCACATGGCTTATTATCACCACACATTTTCATAATTGTTGTCAAAAAAAGACAGCATTTGGTGCAGTTGTTTAGTTTAAATGATCAGTATAGTGCTACTTTGAGATCATTTGGGATGGGGGGAACTGAGATTTTCTGATGGAAGACGTTGGAAGAATGTAATTACCTCACATGGGATTTGGGCCAACCTTGAAAACATCCAATTTCCACAGAAGTGATTGAGGTTCTTTCCATTTAGTTTAATGAGAGTTGGATGGGACTGTAAGGCATTACAATCCCGTTGGGAAAATCCCGGGGGATCTTTCATCACCACAAAAGCTGAGGACATTGGTTTTATGCTTCCTCCAAAGTACAGCAACCCTTGCATCAGCATGCCTCCACTGCTGTTCCCCAGCATTTCTAGCTCAGGGGGAAGCAGGCCACCACGGTGCCACTTTCTGTGCCTGAGAGGGATCCAGGATACTGTCAGATGAAGTTGTTTAGCTTTCTTCTGGGTTTAGGTCATCCATGAGCTTTAGTGAGTTGTTCAGCTGTTTGGTGGGTGTACTGGAGCGCTGCAGCAATGAGCAGGGAGCGAATGTGATGCCTCACTAAATTCCTCCCTCCTTTCAGCTTCAGTGCTGAGAAGCAACTCAAAGTCAGCATCAGACTATCACAGGGTTCAAGACTTTTTCAGTGGCTGAACCCCAGCAGTACTTTAATACTTGCAGACAAAATTATAGGATTGCCTCCAATGCTACTGATAGTTCTCTGAGCAGACTTCTTTAATCTTTCCCCTGGTATCAAGGGGAATTATGAAGTGCTAGGAGCATACATTGTATCAGTCATGTATGCTAAAATGGATCACTTTTAATAGATTAGCAAATGCTATAATGCCTCTCTTCTTCACAGTCGATCTTGCTTTGGTTTGGTTTTTGTAAGAGGTAAAGTCAAGCTGTAATATACTTATGTCAGCATAGGACTAAAATAAATTATGTCCATGCTTATAGTTGTTGGAGAGTGTACATACCTTCCAGTTCCCAAACTTAATGAGTCTATACCCAAATTGTGAGGATGTTGAATTACAGCAGTTTGTTATTCATTCAGCATTGTCAGAATGAGGGTTGGGAGCCATTAGGACACTGAAGTGTCAGTGAGGATTCTTGATGTAGCAAAGCAATGCTGCTATTCCCTGTTTTCCAACAATATTTTATGGGGCAAGGAAAATAAAGGGGTTTTGCATCAGTGTTGTGTTTGTAATGACATTTGGGGAGTGGAGAATTGAGAGCTGTAAAATATCTGTGTTCCTGTCCTAGGGAAACTTAAAATTGCCTTTTCTAAGGTAAAAATAATAATCAGTGATTCTTTTTCACAGGAAGGTGCAACATTTGCTTCCACCAGACAGATGACCATTAATGACAGTATATGTCTTCACAATCTCCATGTCAGTAGGTCTGATGTTCTGAGAATTACTGTTACAGAGTATGTTGATGAGCTGTATGGCTTGTAGGCATTAGAGGTCATGTCCGTGATCTGAAAGTAAATGATAACCAATCTGTGACTTACAACTCCAGTTCTTCTCACCATCTTTCATCTACTGCCTCTTTTCCTTACTTTTTCCTGCTTCCCTCATCACACAGCACCTTCTCCTCTCATTTATATTTCCTACCTCTCCAGAAAAAAAAAAAAAAAAAAAAAAAAGTTTTGCCATGCTAAGACTTTCACAGAGAATACAGTTACAGGAGGAAAGAGGAAAGTTAAAGCCTCTGAATTTTTTTTAACATATGGCTGGGAGAGGCATAAGGCTTCCTGCCAGTGCTAGTCTGTGCTCTGTTCTCCAGACTCTCTGCCATAGGATACTTTTGATGAAAAATAATAAATATAAAACAGCATTTCTCTACTTTTCCCTCTACTTCACACAAAGCTTGCTAAGGAGTGAAAAGCATTCAGCAAACATTTTAGCAAAGCAAACTGAATACTGATGTTTATTTTTTAGTAACTTCAAGACTAATGTACTGTAAAATGTACAATTTTTTCTTGTCACAGTGGCAGAAATGATGAGGGTAGGACTTGCTTTTTGCTCAAGACTAACAGGGCTCCTGTCAGTGGTTGTTCTTTACCCCATAAATACGTTGAACATTTCTGCACTGATCCATGAACTGGAAACCTCATATCCCTGCCCAAGTGTTTCCTAACTGCTACTATCTACGCTACTAGTTGGACGAGAAACATTTTTGGAAGGAGAGTCAGAAGAGAAAAAAGCATGTTGCATATGATACTGCAATGTCAATGGCAGTCAGCAAAATTGTGTGTGACCTCAGATAAGGATCAACAGTTGAGACAAGCCAGGATAATTGGCAGCATTGCCAAGTTTAGAGAGAAGGCAAAGGAAAACTGGTTACAGTGCTGGCTTCCAGAAGGTTATTTCCTGGCATGAGCTGGCTCAACTTGAAGGCCAATTAAATAAGTACTAGCCACTTGCAAGGGGTATGCCTGTCAGAAACTGCTTTCATAAAGGGATAAAACAGCTATTAATCAAAATATACTCTACATGTTGGCCATAATTAAAATACTTTGACTAGAGAGCTCTTTAATAGGGTTTATTTTGGGGTGGTATTTTTAAGTCTTCAGTGGTTGAATCTGTGGAAGCCACTGCAGAGATACTGGATCTCTAAGCCATCAGCAGTGAGGTAAATGGCATTTAGTTTTGCTCCAGGAAAGGATTTCATCTTGCCTCAACTGTCACCTCTACCATGATGTGCCTGAATAAATATAACTAGCTTCACTTACTTCAGCGGAGTCTCCTGGGACAACACTGCCAACAGAAGTTCTTTATGATTTGGGATGGGTTGAATGCTAGTCACAGCACAAAAATATTGCCTTCCAAGCTCACTGCATATTGCAGGTGATTGAGACAAAAACTTTATCCTTATTAAAGGACTACTTCACCATAACAATCAAATTTATTGGTCCATTTTTACCTCTGCCAACTGCACTTCTCATATACTATACTGTTCCTGTATGTAGCCATAACTTTGGCTCTGAAGCTCAGTTGAAAACAGGTATTGATGAAGTCTTCCTTTTCCTCAGCTCAAGGACAGACTCCTCACCACCGAGCAGGAGTTTTTGACAAGTCTGATCAGAAACACTCAAACTGTCATCTCAAATTAAGCAGAAGTTATCTACTTGTTTCTGGAAACCCTTTTTGAGATTTCACCAAATAAGTCCTAATTTTTCTGCATTGCAGAGTAGTATGCTAGAATCAGTGATCAGAAAGTAAGGCAAATATTCACAGATCTGTTTGTGAGATAGTTTGGTCAAATCAGTATTGTTTTGCTGCATTCCTTGGTTATTGAAAATATAGCAAAGGCAACACAGGGTTAAGATTCAAATTTTATTAAGTGTTGTGCTCGCCAATATAGTTGACTTCTAAGTCTAGAAGAAGTTAGAAACTTTGCATTAGATGTCCTATGTTGTTTTTTAAAATAATTTCTCTCTTACTGTGTCTTGTATCATATCTGGTTTTTACCATATATAAATTACCATTCTGTATTTATGGTGGCTTAAAACTTTGCTAATCTAAAGACAATTCATGGGTGTCTGAGCCATAATAAGGCATTCATACATTATAAAAGCAGTTTGTCTTATGAGTACTGTATGTTGAGCAGACATAGGAGAAACATGTCATCAAAGTAATACAAGAGTAATAGTAAAGTTAATAAATACACAAATAATGAATATATAATGACTAATTAGTAAATTAAATAATACATAATAAAGAGTAAAATAAGTAGATACAATGTCCTTAATGCAGTGTATGTACAGCGACGTTTGTAACACACTCTAAAAGCTCCAAATTGCACTGAAATCAAAATATAATGTAAAAATAACAACATACTTGACAGTCCCCTTTTCATTCCCTAGGAAATGTATGATACCATAATAAAATACAACATCATGAAAATCTAGATCTGCATAAAATTCCCTCATATAAAGTTAAATGCTTTTTATTTTGAACTTTTCTTTATGTTACATATTTAGGAGAAAGAGAACACTTTTTTTTTTGAAGTCTCTGTTACCCTAAGGCTTTTTAGTGTAGTGCACAGCACTGTTAACCATTAGTGCACATATTCAGAAAGGGGGATATTCATTCTGCTGCATGGGCCTCTGTGACAGCCTGTGCAGCGCATAAACCTTAATATAGGTTTTGAAAGATGCCTTTTTCAAGCTTCTAAAATTGGAGTAAGTTTCACACCAGCATATAGAAAAATACCATGAAAATGACTATTTGATTAGCAATTTCAGACTGACATTTCATTTGAAAATTAGTTATGACTTACCAAAATATCCCTTTCCTATGAATCACCACACTTATCTTTCCGAGGTTAAAGGAATGCTGTCAAAAACATGCAATGCTTTTTTCCTGTGTATTAGTAAGTTCACCTCAAGACATAATCCTGCAAACATTGTTCAGCATAGTTTTGTTGAAATTAATGGAACTGTTTGCAACTGAAAGGACTCAAATTGGAGCTCTATTTGTCTAGAAATATCAGGCAGCAAAGAAGATTGCTTTAATGGGACAATTTTGAGAATTCTCATCATTTGTGATTTCTTTTTGATAACAAAGTCCTCTATGTACATTTTTTCAAACACCAGACCCAATTTTCACTATGGGATTTATCTGCCTTATCTATTGATCTTTTTCTTGGAGGTTGTATTTTCATTCTTGGACCTAGTGGGCCCACAGTGGGGCTAAAGAAGGAAAGAGAATGCTGATAGTGTTGTCACCGATTTTATTTTGTAATAAGGATGGTTGCTAAGGCACTATCGTGAGAGGAGGAATAACATGGCTTGTATGTTACACAGCCTAAAGAAGTTTAAACCCATGTATCTCACTCACCCCATAGTGAAGAGAGAGAGCCTATGGGCTATAGGTTAGACTACATGGAGAACGCATTACTCATCCCCCTCCCTGAGGCTGATACTCTATGGGAAACCCAGGGAGACAGGAACATTGTTCTGTGGGAGAAGGGGTTTAGCTTCTGGCCTATATGGGGTAAATAGCTCACTGGTACCAACCAAGAAAAGAGAAGTCTCCAATGCTCTACTCTCAAGACTATTTCATTTTTCATACAGTGAATATTTCATCTAAAAAGCAGGAAGACTCAATTTGCTGGCTTCCTACGAGAGCGTCATATCTACACTATAGTTCCTGCATGCTCTCATTCCATGCATCTGCTCTAACACAAAGTGTGGCCTGATGTGGAGAATTTCCCAGGAATACAGAGCCACCATGCCTGTCGCACAGAGTCAAGGGCATACTGGAATTCAACATTTTAGCAATCTGCTGAGCCTTGAGAAAGGGAGAAAGAAAAACAATGAGATCTGGAGATCCGCTTTACCTTGCATGGGTTCAGACTCCTGCCAAGGATCATACCTTTCTATCTTTGACTTTCTACAAACATAGCTATTTTAAGTTGCAACTGGATAAACACAGTTCAGACTATTTCTCTAAGGTGCGAATATGAAGAGTATCTTTGTCTACTGTAATACCTCATGGAAGTATGTTGTGATGAACTTTTAATCAAGATTTGTCCTCCTTTGACCTTCTGTCATCTTGAGAATAGCTGATTTAAGCATTTTAAGACAGTTTTCTAACATGAAGTTTCTTACCTGAATTTTTGAGAGGGAAAGAAAAAAGGTAAAACACTGGAATTTATACTTTTACATTGGTCTCCCAGCCTGTAGACTGTATGCTGGGTAAAGGGTTATACACATTATTTTATTACCTCATTGCCATTTTAGTTCTCAGTGCTAGAATCGCTTATGGCAAAATTTCAATTGAGAGCAATAAGTTTTCATACTGAATACAACGTCTGTCTAATGTTTATGTGCCAGGAAGAAAAGGATTCTGTAATAATAATATTTTAAAAGAAGTCCCTTGACAAGACAAGGTTTTGATCATGCCTGGTTTTGCTGTGGACAACTCACGTCAGTAACATAACACAGCTGCAAAAGTTTTTTTGTAGTTGAGTTCTGCCTTAATAAGTGAGGCTGAAGGATGACTTATGGCTTCAAGCTTTTTTCTTTTTTCCGACTGTATCATTTTGCCTAATCAAAGGACAATACCTCCTCCAGTCAATGTGGCCTCCGATGCTGTTGTAATGCATCTGTGGATACGTTATCACTGCTTCTGCTTCTGTGAATGAACAATTCCAAAGCAGCTACAGAGAATTTATTTGCTGATTACTCACCTGCTATTAAAGTGGTTCCAAATAAAGTGAAATGGCAGACACACTGGGTCTTGGAAGCTCTTTCCAACTATAAAAGGAATTCTGTGCGTTCTCTGCAGCGCTCAAGCTGCTTTACAGATGCACCATATTTAATTAGATTAGTTTTAATTAGACTGCAGATGCAAAGTTGCATCTGTGTATCAGTATTAGTCTCTTTTGAGGCACCTTCAGCCAATAACAAACCACCGTCTCATTTGCATTCATTTAAATGTGTTAACTTTGGTGGCTGGAATAATCACTATGGAAGAGCATATATAACTTAGAGATTAGTGTGTTATTGTCATGTGGCACCATATGCAGGAAGTGAAGCAGACTAAGAGACAATCATGCAAGGGAAGAAAAATGGAAATGGCACTGAAGAATTAATTCACTCTTAAATAAATCTTTGTGAGAATTCCATTTATACTTATTTAAATTCCTTTAGAGTACTTACTTTCCAAGACAGTCTTTGTAAGCTTTGGACTTTATTGATTGCTCTTCTACCCTTAATGTTTGTTTTCTTTATGATCTTTTCATTTTTATTTCTTCATGCTTCACAGAGCCCATTTTCTTTTGCTGCCTCTCCCTTTCTGTTCTGAGCTTAACTCAGGTCTGAGGAGACAGAGGATTAATTGTTCATTACTGGTGATGCTACAGGTTTGAAAGCTATTGCAAGGTTCTTATTAGGAGAGAGCCCACCTAGTTCTTTAGTAAATGGCAGAGTACTTGCAAGAGGAATTGGGAACCTGGGACAGAAACCTCGCTGAATAGAAGTCATCACGACCATGGCCATTGATTTCAGCAGACTGACTTTTAATTCCAGAAATTATTATTTTTCCTATGCTTAGTTACGGTGTTCCCTTTTCATATTTATTTCTCTATTCTGGCCAAGCTTGGGGTTAATCACTTCAAGTTCAATTGTATTTATATAGAGACAGAAGCAAGAACTCTGTGTTCTTTTAATTTTAAGATTTGATAATTTTTTCAGCCTCTTTGATTGGTAGCAATGAAATTAATCCAGTGAGAAGAATAGCATTTAATTAAATTATTTTAATAAGTGGGTTGCATTTTTGAGCAATGAGGGGATGCCGTGGTTGTTAAATAGCAATAAGAAAATGTGTCCATGGCTGACTGTAAATACTGGAGCAAATATTACTAGAGTGGAAATAGGCCAGTCACAGCAGAGAAGCGTACATGGGAGCATGGGGTTAGATTGACCACTCAAGTTCTAGTGACATTCTTTGTGAACCTGAAAGAAGTCACAGGTCATCCTCTCCTGGCTTTTCTTTAAAAGGAAAATATTACTTTTCTCTGACTATGCCAATTAGCAGATTGTCATTCAGAAAGCAATTCGAAGATAAAAAGCAGTGAACATGGAGTGGTGTCAACCAGAGGACTGTAGATCCAAGTCTAGTATAAAACTTTTGAGTCAGACCCTGATAATTTACTGCAGTAAAGTCAAACAAGAGCGTCCAATAATTGATTTTCAGAACTGACATAAGGTTCCATTTTCTATTCTCTTCCCAGTGAATAGAAGAAGCCAGCAATATTTCAGCACTGAGTTTTCAATGTGCCCTTACAGGAATGCTTCAGTTCGTGAAGAAAGTCTGGCCTGGACGTGCCTGAAGGATCAATCTGTGCTGAGTGCACTCAGTGTCAGTAGGACACTACAGGAGGAGATGGAGGAAAAGTATGCTCCTTCTGTGAATTGAGCTCGTACAATTAGATCCCATAAGGGACGTAAGTGCCTAGAATGTATCTGTTTTCCATTTGGCCAGTGTAAGGCAAAACTGACATCTACTGCAAGTAATCAAACGTGGACTCTGGTACTGAGAGAAGGGATTTATTTCTTTTTGTCATATCCAGAAAAACTAACATAATTTAGAAAAGCTTGCAGCCTGCATTCAGTATTACATGGCTGGACATCAGACTCAGCACAGGTGGGAGTCAAGGAGTCTCAGAACGATGAAAAGCTTCCCAGGCTGGCTGTCCACCAGCAAGCTGGATGTAGGGGTTTAAAATTGAGGGTTTTCATCTGAAACCCTTAGCACATGTCTCAGAGCAGCAGAGTGGTTCACCTGGCCGCCTAACACTGGGGAATGACAATTCCTCTTCAAAGGCCAGATGCCTACACCCTTCTTCTGGAGGAATGGGGATAGGAGTAGAACAAGTCTGGGTCTTCTGGTACTACACTGGTAGCAGAGCTCGCCACTTTTTATATATTAATCTGAAAGTTGAAGTGCTCCTCCAGAAAATGAAGAGACTTAGATTAAATTCCTTCATCGAGCCAGAAACTCTAATGTATGAGAGCACTTCTAACTCATGCTGAAGTCATGGCATTGTGTAGGAAATAATTCAAAGTATAGGCCAATATGAGAGGGGAGAACAGATTTCTGGTTCCCATTCTCAACATTGGTAGATTTTAGAATAAGCAACAAACACCAAATAAAATACAGAAGTTGGTGAAAAAAGTCTTCTTTTTCATGGTTCCTTCTCTGTCCCAAAGCATGCAGAGTCATACTTCACCTCTACTTTATGTCATGTTTAAAAACAAAGGGAGATAAAAGTACTAGATGAGACTTTTAGGCAGAGTTGATGTCTTAAGAGGCAAACCAATAGTATTGCTTTTGCTGATAGCCCATAACATTAACAGGATAAAGCAAGCATTGGGACAAACTGCCTGTATTAATCCACATGGCACAAGAACATTTTGTGCTGTCCTTCTGGATGATATGTGTGCTTATAAAACAGTCCTTTCCAGGCTTCTTTCAGATCCACATCATCCCTAAACTAAAACTGTCAACTTTGTGTTACATCTGAAGCACACACTTATGGCCTAGCTGAATATAGGGCCTGACACTAGAGCTCATGTAAATTAATTATCCAGGCTAATTAGCAGAAGACTGAAGCACAACAGGAGAGAAAACATATTCAGGCATGCAAATTAATAACTTATAACATTGCTAGGTAGGCAAAGTGAGAAGCACAGCAACAGTGAGGAGTGTGTTGTACCTTACGGAAGTAAAGATGAAGGAAACAAGAAACAATTTGCAAGTAGTATGTAGGAAATGTGGATTAAGAGATCAAATGCAGTCTGCAGCTTTTTCATTCCACAGACCTGAAGAGCTGTATCTGTACATCAACCATGTAGTTTTGATGTAGATTTCAACATACTAACATGAAATTCCAGACATGTATATGCAAAGATTGTGTTCTTGATTCCTTCAGCAAACTGACTACTTTTCCAAGAAACACAGCTTCCCTGGTCTTGTACAAGTAGCTTTTAATGCCTCCTAGGAGCAGTTTTAACTTCTAGACTGAACAAGAAGTAAGGAAAACTTTAATGCCTAGCATTTGCACAAAACATTTTGGAGAGAATTGTGACTTTACCTCAGTGGAACAAAATTTCAACTTTTGTATTTATTGAGATCAGAAAAAAGCCTCAGAGTTCTTGTCCTAAAAAGGATAGTCTTCCTTCTTAGGGAGCATAACTCCAGATTTGATTAGATCTATTAATGAGGTCAAATGATGCTTTTAGGCTGGTAGCTAAGTAAACCAAATCTATTTATCACTTTGGCACTGGTTCCTGCAACAAAGTTAATCACCATTACAGCATTTATAGTTAGCCAATCAGGAATGGTGCTTTTTGTGCAAAAAGGTAGAAGTAGTAATCAATCATCATCATCATCATCATAATAGTGCTGCTAAATGAGCTTCTGAAAAAGAAGAGTAACATGGCTATTAACCTTAACCGTACCTTGAAAATAGATTTCCTCCTACAAAGGCCACTACTGATATGTGGGTTGCAGCCTTGATACCTTCTTGCAGAATAAAGGAGGTTGAAATACTGGGCAAGGGCACAGCCTGTATTTAGGTTCTTTGCTTCAGTCTTTTAAAATAAAACTGAACACTTAGAAAGGTCAAAGCCTGCTATTTTTTTAAATAGAAGGTGAAAACAACGTTTTGTTCAAGGAACTTGAGTTGTATACAGTCAGTGAATAATCAAATTAATTTTTTTTTTCTGTATTAGCTGTGTAAGTGTCTAATAACGTACAAATTCCACAAGACTGTATCTTTATGATATCTTCTGATACACATCTTCATAGTGACAGTTATGTGCTGGTGGAACAGAGCAGACTTCTGCAAAAGCTGTTGTGCACATTCATGCCAGTGGTGCTTTCTTGGGAAGTTTGGCTTGACAGGGAAGAAGCGAGGGATGTTATCTTTTGTGGTGCTTGCTGAAGCAGAGCTGAGATGTGCCATGGGAACAGCTCTCTCTTTCTATCCCAGCAGTGGGATATGGCTTGGGATAGCTGGGCTGCTGGTAAGTACTCCCTTGAAATTTGCAAAGCTGGTATAAATATCCTGACCAGCGCTTCTGCTTAATAGATAGAGGTCATGAAAACGTTTTAGTTTGAATGCCTGGGGCAAGCCTGAGACCATTCAGTCCTTCAGCACACAGCCCCAGGCAGTCCGGCAGACTACACACTGCGGAACAACTCACCCAACTGCCCTGGCCTGCCAGGCGTGCATCATATCCCAGTGCGACAGAGCCCACACCCTTATGTCCCCAGTCCCACAAACCAGTGTCACCCATGTAATGTTCTCAAAACACCTGAAGCATGGATGGTTTAATCTGTGCCCTTTCACAAGCTGAGCAGAGTGCCACATCAAGGACAGAGTTGTCTGCCAGGAATGCTCTCCCACATACCCCTGCACAACTGAATAAATACACAGTTTGAGGTCCCTTGGAAAAATGCATACATACAGCCACAGCCAGCCTTGCTTAGTCCCACTGAGATGAGCAGAGCCAGCCAGGACTGGAATAACACAGTCTCAACACCTGCACCTTGCTCTGGTGCACTCTATGACTGACACATGGTATGAGCTGTTGCCTTGGTATGGTGCACCAAATCAGGTATTGCTGGCCATGCACCAAGACCAGGATTACCTAGCAATCCTAGCATCCAGTTGCATCCAGATTTGAGAGGATACTAGACAAAGAAAGTGTATTTTTTTGATGATTTCTGTGAACATGCACATGGCTTATGCTGGTCATGCCTGCCAACAACTCTGTATAAGTATTACAGGGCCATTCTTGGTGTTACAGACACCCTAAAACTACAGGTGACGGACCATGTGGGATGTTTCAGTTGTGGTGACTAGGGACAGGGAATTCCATCTCACACTGAGGGTTCAGCATGAAAGTGCTTGACATACAACCATTTATGCAAAAAATAGACAGGACTGTTTGGCCTTAAGCATTATTGAATGTACCAAATTTTTATTTGGGGCATTCCTATTAAAACCTGTCACTTGGAAGACCAGAGCAATCCATGCTTGAAATCTGGTTTGTCTGGGGCTAACTGCTATTGCCTCAATAACGCAGTCAGCTAAGGCACTCCTTTGGGAGGGTCCCAGCCAAAGAGGGTCTCTTGGTTTTCTGTGTCCTTTGTTTCAGGGCCCTATCTTGGCCATAACCTTTGCCACTGGTGAGACAGCGAAGTACCAGGCTGACTGGCTGGGTTCCCTCCAGAAAGAGGGCATTCGTGTCCTAGGTGGTCAGGATCCAACTGAGGTGATAGAAGGGGTATTCAGCAAGGATCGTGCACAAGGGAGTGCTAGATGATGTGTTTGGACAGACTGGATCTGGTAGTGTAGAAGCCTGGTGCATTCTTGTAGGCTGATGGGTGGACAAGGGCACAGCTCTTGTGAGCAGTCAGTTAGACCCACCACACAGGCTTGAGACATTACACTGTAAAGTCTCTCAGGCAAGACTGGCTTTTTATTTCGTCTGGGTGCAATGTCTAATTTGGTGAGGCATTTCCTCTGAGTCAGTGCCTTTAGGCACTACCCACACACAAATGAGTGTCTATTAATAATGGTAATATTTAATGAAAGAATCTTGTTCAAAATTAGATCTGTACATTTAAAATAACAGATCAAGAAATGCAGATACTCAGTTGATTTCACTGAGTATACACTATTGCCCAGCAAAAGAAATATGCTTTTACAGATACGTTCCTGTCACAAAAACAAATAAGACTTCTCATATGAGCAATTGCTGCCTACGTACTGCAGTTGGCCTAACATACCGTAAAAATTTAAAAACAAAGCTTTAATTCTAGCTGGAAGAAGGAGATTGGTTTTGGTTTGCTCCTTGATTGTTTTTGTAATTGATTTATCACCGCTACAGCTGTGCAATTAATTTTTTTTTAAATCATTCTGGACATTAAATGAAAAAGTTCCCAAACCTAATAGAAATTAGCCTTTGTCACTGCTTACCATACTTATGTATGCGAATGCTTTCCTGTTGAAGCGATTAAAAATATGAAAAACACCAATAAAGGCTTTTATGTCTGACAGTATTAATCAATTTTAGAAATTAACTGTTCCCATGATTCTTAACTGCAGAATACATCTGTTTCTTTAATAAGTGGATGGCAGATATAATGCATATATATATATATTACATTCTATGCTGTAAATGAGTCTTTTCAACCTGTCTTTATCTTACCTATCAGAGGGGGGAAAGCAGGTTGATCCCAGGCTGGATGAGCAAGGGCTGAATAAAAGCAGATATATGAACCTGCTTAGTATCTGTTCAAAGTCAATAATATGGCTCTGCTGGGCTGCGTAATGGATAGAGGCAAAAGAGCAAGTCCTAAGGGAAATGGTGTCATACTTTTTATGAACAGAAAGAATTTGATTGTTTACAAGGTAGAAATACTTCACATTTTTACATTTGGCCTTATTTCACATGAAGAGACAGTAAATTTCACTGAGAATTTCACCCAATTTTTTAATAAGGTGGAAAATGAAAAACTGAATTGGCTGAGGAATAGCAGAACTGTTCCAATGGGTGGGTTCATCAGTTTGGTATGTATGAGGAGTAAATGCTATTTATACTCTGTGCCATCCTATACTTCAGAGCTTTGTCTGAGTGTGTGGATTCTGGTTACAGTATTTCTGGCAATACAATAAAATGTGAGGAGTCAGGAAAGAAAAAAGATCGTTTTTAAAGCTTTAGGTAAGAAGTAAAAAATTATTATCAAAGTAGCTGTACTGGGTTTGCATGGCAAGGTGTTTGTAGAGGGAGGGCTACAGGGGTGTCTTCTGTGAGATGCTGCTAGAAGCTTCCCCTATGTCCAATAGAGCCAATGCTGGCAGGCTCCAAGATGAACCCACTGCTGGCCAAGGCCGAGCCCATCAGTGATGGTGGTAGTGCCTTTGTGGTAACAGGTTTAAGAAGAAAAAAAAAAAAACCTGGGCAGAACAATAGCAGCAGAGAGAGAGGAGTGAGAACATGTGAGAGAAAGAACTCTGTGGACACCAAGGTCAGTGAAGATGGTGGGGGAGGAGGTGCTCCAGGCACCAGAGCAGAGCTTCCCCTTCAGCCCATGGTGAAGACCATGGTGAGGCAGGGTGTCTTGCTGCAGCTCATGGACATCCATGGTGGAGCAGAGATCCACCTGCAGCCCATGGAGGACCCCATGCTGGAGGAGGTGGATACCCGAAGTAGGCTGTGAACCCATGAGAAGCCCACACTGGAGCAGAGTCCTGGCAGGACCTGTGGACCTGTGGAGAAAGGGGCCTACACTGGTGCAGGTTCGCTGGCAGGCCTTGTGACCCCGTGGGGGACCCACGTTGGAGGCAGGGGAAGAGTGTGAGGAGTCCTCCCCCTGAGGAGGAAGAAATGGCAGAGACAACATGTGATGAACTGACCACAACCCCCATTCCCCGTCCCCCTGCACTGCTGGTGGGGAGGAAGTAGGCAAACTCAGGAGTGAAGTTGAGCCAAGGAAGAAGGGAGGGGCAGGGGGAAGGTGTTTTAAGCTTTAATTTAATTTTTTATTATCCTACTCTGATTTGATGGGTAATAAATTAAACTAATTTCCCCAAGTCAAGTCTGTCTTGCCTGTAACAGTAAGGGGTGAGTGATCTCTCCCTGTCCTTACCTTGACTCACGAGCCTTTTGTTATATTTCCTCTCCCCCGTCCAGCAAAGGAAGGGGAGCGGCTTTGGTGAGCACCTGGCATCCAGACAGGGTCAACGCACCACAGTAGCACATGACAAATGAAACTTCAGTCTCTTTGTTTATGCTACAGATCCATACTAATAAACAAAATTAAGTTTTAAGATCCCGAACACTGCAAGCTTGGAACATTTTCAAAGCACGGCATGTCATTACACTTTCTGTGGGACACTAATTACCCTGCTGACAGTAACTGTTCCACACCAGGGTAGGAAGTGCTGTATTTTGGTCCTTCTTTTCAGCAGCATCACTGTGTTGTATGAAACAGCCATGCAAAAAATCTGGAAGTGGTCCTCTGACTTGCTGCTCCAGAAGAAGCAGAGTGAAGGAGGTGCCCTAAGGGCTGAGACTCCTGGCACTGCAGTAGCCAAAGTGCCAGTGAGATGTGTTTGAAAGATTACAGCCTTGAGGGGCCTGGCGCTGGGACCTGAGGCACCTCTGATGTATGCTTGGCTGTGGTGTCACACAGGGAGCTCGATGCTAGCAATTTAGTGTGCTGGAGGGGTTCCTTCTGGGTGTAAGTTTGTGTGGCCTCTATAGTACAGGGAGCCATGCAGTGTGCATGCACCCCAGGGTGGTATTTGAGGTGCTTCCTCTGGTGGGATCTGAGGTTGACACTGCACCCCAGTCTGCTGTCTGGTGCATTTGCTTGCAGCATGAGCACGACATCCTCCAGCACTTGGCTCCCTGCAGTTGCAGGGTACGTGCCTAGGACCTGCAGCTGACATGAACTTTGCTGCTGGCAAAGACGTAGCAGGGACTTGTGGTCCTGGAAACATGCTCACAGCGAATGAAGCCCATGTTGTTCCCTGTGCACCACACCAGTCAGTAATGTAGACCAGTGCTCCCACAGTGTCTTCTATATGATGCTAACCAAAGTAATTTTATTCTGTATGTATTAATGTCTGCAGTTCAGATATTATAACCTACCTCCTTTATAAGACACTTTGTGATCTACTGATGAAAAGTGCCACATATGAGCCATTTTTATTTGAGACCTTCTAAATGAATATTAAATCTCAGTAAGAAACAAAACTGGTTATTACTTTCAGTGGGAACTTAGTGTATTACTCCGTTGGTTGTTAATTCTTTTAATAGTAGCTGTTCTCCTTTAAACCCTAAGCCGTCGTGTAATCGCATCCTGTGTTGAGTTTGCATATGTTAACAGACCATTGACTTATAGACAGATATAGTTTCTATAAGTTCATCTTGTCAGAAATCACAAACCAGTTCCTTTTTTTAAAGGACTTTACCCCTGCGTAATATTTTATTAATAAAATGTGCCTAATGAGCTTTTCCTTCCTTGGAAATGGAATTTTTACCTTGTTTTAGAACTTATAACATTCAAATGTACTATGCATGACTAACTCTGGTATGCAAGAAGTGTGATTACTGTTTTGAAAATTGAAATATGACCCTGTCCCTCATATTTGCAGGGCAAACCAAAAATGTGACACAAGTTACATTTCCAAGTGTTCAAAAACTGAGAAGGAAGATAAAACAAAACCAGTGTTCATTGCATACAATGAATGAAATCAGCTAAGAAAATCAAATATCTATAGGCATAATTTATTTTTTCCCCATCATTTACATTACTTTTGAGTCTTATTCTCTCGATTTCTGAGTCCCAGGATATGACTGGAGTATTTTGTTCCTTTGAAAATTCCAGTTCCAAGTCAGGAGTTGTGCAACCTTTTTTTTACTGCTTTTTTTTCCGTTCAGACTATCAGTCAAAGTTTGAAGTGCAATGTATTGTATATGTCATAGGAAAAGTGAAGCGTTTTAACCACAAAATATGATCTCAAGGTTCTACGTATTTGTTCACCAGAGTTGAGTATTAGCCCTGTGGGTTGTTTTGTCCCTTCTCAGGAAAGCATTTGGCCTCATCTGATGTTGGTACATACAGTTTTTGGAAAGCTTTCAGCAAACCTGTCTGTCTTCCAAGTCTGGCTGGAGGCTTCAGCTTTCTGCATCTTCCCCAGCTGCTCAGTGTGTTCAGTGCTTTCTCTGGCAATTATCTAGAGCTTGAATTCATTTATTTTATTTTAAAAGCTTTATGGCAGCAGATATATCAACTGATAGGAAGCATCAGTCTAAAAATATTATCTACTTGATGAGACAGCATCTTCCACGAAAGTCTTCCCTTTCCCTACACTGCTTTCTGTAGTAAGTGACCTAGAGGTTTTGCCGGAAAGGGAAGGCTGTTTTATTTGTCACGCTGTACAGCACTGCAGTTCATTCACAGGAGACACGCTGTGCAGCAGGGACCTGGGCTGCTGGTTCCTCCTCTGGGCCATTGTATGCCAAGTGGGGGAATATCGTTCTTTCATAGAGGGCAATGGAAGAAATGGCTGTATTTGCTGGTGGAAAGGGGAAGCAGGGGCAGGCAGGAGGGTTGGGAGCTATGGGAGGATGAGAGGAGAGCCAGCAGCCCCACAGAAGCACAGCACTTCTGGGAAGGGCAGCCAGGTGCCAGAGACCACAGGAAGGACCTTCCCAAGGAGGCATGTGGCCACCAAGGAGGCTGAGCAACAGTGGTTGAGCTGAAAAGGAGCCCAAGAGAGCAGCCCCAACTGGCAGTAACACAGCCGGCAGAGGGGAGATCTATGTTAACTCTATTTTGCTCATATTCTGTTTCATTTTGATTGGAGGGGGGGGAATGGGCAGGTTAACAGAGGAGCTATTTTCATTTTAGTATTTATACAGATGAAACCTGACATATGAGCTTGAAAGCCTTTGCGATCTCTCTGAGGTACTTCCTTGAAGGAGACATCTCATCAGCTTCGCTTCCTCACTCTGGCTGCCTCATCATCCCTTCTCACCTGGAGACTCCCCTACCTTGCTTTCTCCCATATGTGTCTTGAGAGACAAGGGCCAGAGGAGCTGATGAGACTGAGCAGTGAGGAGCTGGGGGAGAGAGGGAGCAAAACACGTTGGAAAGAAGGAGAGAGAGAGAGCAACAGAGACAGGAATAGTTCTGTTCTGCAGAAGGAAAATACGCTGTCAGGTAGATGTGTTTTACCATGACAGAGGACCTATCACATGCCCTAAAAGGTGAATTAATACCAGCAATAATAAACATAAATGACCTGAAAATTCCAACAGTAGGTACGGGTTTGCCTTCGGTAAATGTTTTAGTCATTTTATGCATTTTGACTTCCAGCTTTGGGAGCATATAGTAGGCACATCAGATTTTCAAGCAGCCAAAGCACCTCAGCTAAACTTGTAGCCATATCTCAGATTACTGCTAAATTCAATGTCAGTTTATTTGCAAAGACTGAAATGTTCAGTCATACGAAATTTGCATAATTTTGCATGATAATGTCTAACAAAGCATCTATAGGCAGGAGTATATTCAATGAGTGAAGCCCATCTGACCTTCACAGACTGTTGCATGTGGGGAACTTTCACTGTCAAAACACACATCTCTTAGCTCAGTTAAGTTTCAGTAACTTTCATTAACTATTCATAGACGTAGTCATGCAACTGCACATGCTCAAAAAATAGAGAAGGAGGGGAAATGTCAGCATGAGAGCATTCATTAAGAACCACTTAAAAAATCTGTAGTAAATGTAAGAAAGTGAAAATAATATTTTGCAAACATGCTATTAAAGAAAGAGATCATACATAATAGTGTTTGGAGTTGAAATGTAGCTGTATAAGCCTGAAGGCTAGTATTTAAGTCATCAGTATTTGTAAGTATGTATTTGCAGTTTTTATCTTCCCCTTTTACAAGTCATTTTACCATGTATCAGCATTTTCTTTTCTCTGCATTGATCACCTTTGTATTCCTTCTCCTGTGAATAGTGGTATCTATTACCTGGGTCCTTGGTCTCAGTACATTTTCTTTAAGCAGCTTCTAATGAAAGTCAAATTGATTCCCAGAACATGACTCCTGGGGAGTTTCTATACAGAAAGTGTGAATATGACTATATATGGGGTTTGCTTCCTGATTAGAAGCTGTAAGTGCAAAAAGCTAAAATAAAACTATGGTTTAGTAAATTAAAACTGACAGTACTCTCACGTTCAGGCTACCAGAGCTTTAGATTAATGCAATGTGCTTTGCATACAACTATTTGGCAGTTGCAACTTCCTGTTAAGTATCATGCCCCCTCTGAAACATGGATTATTAATATTTATCAATTCTGACATGCCACGGGCCTCCTTTGCAGAATAATATGGAAGCTGCTATCATCTGATAGTCTTGTGCTGTCACAGTTTAAATGGGGCTGTTTAATTGCTTAATTGGGAGTTGTCGGTGGACAGCATTTTTGGTATGGAAGTCTTCACTTTTTAATTCAGCTCCTCTTTTCAGTTCTTCCTTGACCTTCCCTCTCTTTGGGTTCTAAGTTAATAAAGTTTCCTCTAACATTGCAGACAGAAAGGGAAGAAAATTATTAGGATGAAGAATTTTATTCTCTTTTACAGACTGTAGCACTTTGATGCTTTTGTGACTTCCCTCTTGCTGTCTTTCCTCTGGAGTCAAATGTCCTCTGAGGCATTTGATAATTTTAGATCATCTAACGGGAATGTCAGTTTTAGACCCAAGGCCTGTACCTCTCCAAGCATTTTGTGTAAGGCCAAGTAAGGATATCCTTTTATATAAAGGACATAATTTGTAGCTCTTAAATTGAATAACTCAGTAATACATCCTTTCATTTGAATCCAGCATATTCAGTGGAACAAGATTTAATGACAGGCTGGCACACAAGCTGTATTTAGTGCAGTGCAGTAGAAACAAATCAGTGGAGTGAAGCAGTCAGTCCTGAGGACCCAGCCCCACAATGCAAACTTTGTTGGGGTAATGCTTTGATTTAGGTTCGCTCCCATGGGCTAAGTGCCTTTCACAGTTGGAGCATCGTTAGGTGAGCTCTGCAAGTGTGTATCCCCTTGGTTCATTGTGCCCTCCCAGATCACTTCATACATGGGTCCAAGCATGGTATATGGATATGATCTGGAGATACGCCTCATAAATGCACTCCTAAGCCCAAACTAAAATGATAATATACATGCATCACAGCTGCTGTATTTGTGAAATGCTACTAACGCATCAAATAACCCACGATATGCACACAACCCTGTCTGACATTAGTGGAATCATAGAATCATACAATGGTTTGGGTTGGAAGGGACCTTAAAGTTCCATCTAGTTGGGGACCATCTAGTTCCAACCCCCTGCCATGGGGAGGGACACCTTCCACTAGACCATGTTGCTCAAAGCCCCGTCCAACCTGACCTTGGAAGGAAGCAACAGAGAGGGATGAGAGAGCTCACAACTCCTTTAGCTGCATCCATGTCTGACTGATGTTCAGCATGAGTGAAGGATGCAAAATCGGTACCCAAAATGCCTCAATCATCAACACAACCCTAGAGTTTACTCTCCAGTGCCCTGCTAGTGCTCAAGAGTAAGCCATGCGTTTCATTTTCTCTACACTCTCCTTTTACAGGTAGACTTCATTCCTGTATTTCTGAGTAAAGTCCTAGAGCATACCCTGTTTAGATTGGATCAATAAGACTATTTCAAGACCTTATTTACTAACTATGCTATTCAGGAGATCTCCCCCTATAGATTTGTCTTTAAAGAGCCTTGTAAAATCACCAGATCACATAGCGATTCATGACAGCTTCTTCAAAATAAGTATTCTGTATTTGCCCACGGGAGCTGAACAAAGAAAATAGCACTGAAATACCAGAAAGTTTACACGCAGATTAATTATCCTTAAACCAATTGCTTTTCCTTGATCACATAGGTAAGTATTGCTTGTTTCAAAGCACCCCCTTGTGCAGGCACTGGGTAAGACAAGTCATACAAGAAGCTTCTGGCTCCCTGACATCTCAGCCATTTGGTCAGGATCTGTGTTTTTTATGTCACCCACCCTGATTCGTCTGCCACAGAGGTTTTTGTTCAGTGGATCGTGTCCAAAGACGTCCTGAGGTTTCAGACTGTGCTACTGAACGAGATCAAACTGGTTTAATATAGATGGAGGTAGTTTTCAAAATGTAGATTCCCTTTGTTGTCCATTTAAACACTGAAAAAATTAAATTCTTTGAAAATCTTGCTTAAGTGTGGGTAAAGACCAACTGGAATTAACCAACTGAATCTCCAAAGTGAGCCACTGTGCAAAACCAAGAAAGTTCATATACTGTCGGTAGGGTTTTTATAGATATTATTCACAGTTGGTAAAAAGGCTGAAAAATTAGTCTGTAGACTTCAGTTGTCCAAAGTGACTAGTGACTTCAGTCATTTCATTCTCGCCTGTGCACCTTGAGATGAAAACTAATATAGAAAACTAATTTTTAAAAACTTACCTTTTTCTGGAATTCAAGCTCCTCTGGCAGTGTCATGAATTGGGGAGCACAGATATGAAAACTCTCAAAGTCTTCAGTAATCTTGGAAAATCTTGTCCATATTATGTAAAATGGTTAACATTTAAAATTATTTAAATAATGCTTTTGAAAGGAAACAAACATCGCTTCAAAGCCAGTGATAACTGTATGTTTCACTTATCTTAAATCTAACATTTACATCCACTGATTGGGCAATCTCTGTCAACAGCAATGTTCAGATGAGCCATCTCCTTGACAGAGATAGTACACTTTTATTGGGAAAAAAAAATCTATTCCTCTTTGCTTTTTCAGACTTGAATTTTAAGTTGTTTTGGAAATGTCCAGATTTTGGGTTACCTCAAACTTCTTCCTTTACTGCTTATGCTTTGTTTAATACAAAAGGAAGCATATTTTCTTTGAAGAGATAAATATGGATTTCTGCATAATTCTTGGTGTCTCAGGTATTAATTTGATGATCATTTAATTGCATCACAAGAGCTATTGGCTGAAATTAAATTACAAACAGATGAGAGCAGACAATGCATTATAAAAAAGAAGCTGAGGTATCTGCAAGTCTTTCAAATGCTCCCCAAGGTACCCTACATTGTTCATGTTCCAGAGAACTGAGGCAGCAGTGCCAGAATACCACTTTACACAACAGTTTCAGCACAAAGGAATCTGTCTTCACTACCTACACAGACTTTTTGATCTGTAGGATACATATGCATATATCCTATTAACGCCCACATTCCCTGTCTCCTCAATTCCTTGGCTCTCCCAGCTTACCCACATTTGATGTGTCTTTCCTCTCTTTCCTCCAATGGTACCATCGTGCTGGCAGAACCCCATCCCATATTCTTGCTGCTCCCCATATTCTCTGGCATCATGCTTCAAGCACTGCTGACAAGGCAGCAAAACAAATAGCTGATAAATTTGGGGGCAGCATTCATTTCATATTGACATAACTCCTGTAGATTAACTCATATATAAAGTATAGTGTTATGTAAATACCATTTCAGATGCTATATGTCTAACACAGTAAGTACACATATGAAGTTTAGAGTTTGAGAAGAGCACACATTGCCTGTGAAAGGTGATGGTTTTACATTTGTAGAGTGCTGGATGAAAAAAATACAAAAATTTGTAGGAGAGTCAATTGTGCTATAAAGTGTTACCACACCAAATCTGAAGACAAAATGAAATCATTAATGCATGAAATACAGATTTTAAGTTGTGATAAATGCAGATCTAATGCAACTTTAGCTGCAGGGTTGATGCTGCTGACTTCATAAAATACATCCCTTGAACAGCTGTTAATCTTTTCACTGTTTATATTTTGACATTCATTTGTTTAGTAATCAGTTCTCATTTGTTCTACATATGGTATAGCTTCCCTTTTATAGCAGCTGCATTTAATGAACATTTAGAGGCACAGAAGTATTACAGAAATTATTGTTTAGCTATTCTTCTGCATTATTTTTGTATTTGTGACCAAGGACATTTGAATAAAAGATAGAAAAAATGGTCATTAAATTTAGAGCAAGGAAAGTACAGGTGCTCTGTCCTCTTCCTGAACTGGTAATTTGTAGTGGAAGTTCCTGTGACCATGCTTCACACTCTGCTTAGCTCCTTTAAGCAATTATTTTCTCTATTTATACTGTCCATTCCCTTTTGTGATTCACTGACGTCAACATGTCAGATTTGATTCACTCTTCGGTTTTGCTCTTTATCATATTAGAGACCTTTAGGTAATGCACCGAGAGAGTATCTCGCAGACCTGATAGACTGAGTGCATTTCGAGACTTTTAGAAAATGACAGTTTACAAGATTTCAAGTTTTGTCGGGTGGTCTGGTTAAATGTGGGGATCAGTGGTCATTAAAGCTGATTTGTGTGAAGATAATTCCCTTCTGGAGTACTTGTGTTTAAGTGTCTTCTTGATTCCTTTTTTCCAAAAATTCTGATCTTTAACAAGACCATTATATCATAGTAAGTGTTCTCTGTTATTTATTCATGCTTCAGTCATGTCCAGCGTACTGGACTGGATGAATAAAGGGAACCATATGTTTTTCTTTATAGGAAAGTATAGGTGAGAATATAGCTGAAATATGCACTGAAACTTTGCTAGTGTTAGGGCACGATGACGACAGGGCAAATGCCCTTGGATTGGACAGTCCTTTGTCCTTGTTAAGTCTTTATTGGTGACCTTGACCTGCATCTGTTGAGAGGAGTCTGCGAGCCTGTCAAGTACAGCAGTGGGCAGAGGAGAAGGGCTGTTCATTAAGACTGACTGCTTGGATCAGATGCCGTTCCGGAAAAGGGAAATTCCTAGTCAGTTCCACGCGATTCAGCCACAATGCCAGGTGGGTTGAGGAGATGATTAAAGAAAGCAGCAAGTAATTGCCTAAATGTGCTGAACATTTTACAGATTTGCGCAGTGTAAATATTTTGGACATATTGTTTTCAGATGGTTGATTAATAAAAATAGATGCGAGTTCGATATGTGTCACGAGGCATGTACATAGATAGATGTGTTAAATTGGTGTTGTGTGTGCAAATGCTCAGTTGGAAGAAATACACAAATGATGACAGGATATTTTAGAAAGGATTTTAGGTCTTTGTGCAAGGCATTTTCATTGAAAAAGCCTTAGCTGTGAGAGAAATGTGCTTGTTTCTAAATTTAACCCTACTAACAGTTTACTACCTTCTTTTTGTGTGTGTTTCTTTTTCTCTTCCAGTGCCACCTTGGGCCTTAATAGCCATAGCCATAGTTGCAGTCCTATTAATCCTTACCTGCTGCTTTTGTCTCTGTAAGAAATGCTTGTTCAAAAAGAAGAACAAGAAGAAGGGAAAGGAGAAGGGAGGGAAGAATGCTATTAACATGAAAGATGTTAAAGATTTAGGGAAAACCATGAAAGACCAGGTAAAGTACCTCTCATTTTCTTGAACTCTTGGGTTGCATTTGAAGGATTCTGTTTGATGTGTCTAGAAAAAGTTCTGCTAGTTGCCTCAGTAGTGGCTCTGTGAAGAGGGGACTGATTGGCAGCATCTTCTCAGTGGTATCAGAAAAGATGAATCTGGGTGTGACATCACTGATAAAGCAGTCAGCCAATTTCCCTGCTCTGCTAAAAAAAAAAATGAGCAGACATATAATGACTCATCTGTAAGGGGCAAGAGTATCTTGGTTGCCCCAAAAAGGAAGCAAACGTGCACAATTTTTCACTGTCCTTTTTCAGGACTTTGACCAGGACCTAGTACAGTGTTTATATATCTTTCTAGCAGTATTTCTGAGCTTACATGATAAACAAAAGTAGCTCTGAACTCTAAATCTCTTTTTAAACAAAAGCAAAAGTTCAGCAGAGAAAGAAACAACAGTATAAAAGAAAAAATGAGAAGTACAGAAACATGGGAGAACCAAAAAGGGAAATTCAACACAATGATGTGGGGAGAATTAATTTTGTACTAGAGAAGAGGAGGTTAAAGATAACAGACCATACTTGTAGCTGTAAGTCAACTGAGTAACTTGGAGGAAAAGATTAGCGTAATGCCCTTTGAGCGACATCATTTTCATAAGGGCAGAAAAACTTGTCCTTCAGATCTGCTTCATGCAAGAGAAGCAGAAGGTTGCAGGACCTAATTCTCAGGTCCATAGATTTGACTAATATGTTCCTGAAAGAAAATAAAGCTTTTTTTAACAGGGTTTTAGTACTGTCCTTCCTGGAGCAAACTGTTGAGAATAAACAGAAGAATGGGGAAATAAATGTGAAGTATCCATGTGTCCTCACTGCATTGGCAGATTTCCTAAACTAAGAAGACTAGGGGCTATAACAGAAAGTGCTGAAGAAATTCAGAGAATTGCTTTGCAAAACCTCTTCAGTAGGAGCCAATAACTGTAAGGATATTGCATGGTCAAGTCTGTGTTCCCAAGAGCCCTGGTAAGGTTGAGCCAGAGCCGTACAGGAGAACCTATCAAGCCAAGAAGAGAGGATAAAAGTATGATCAGGAATGAACATTTTTTTCCACAAGTTGGGATCTAGTGTAGAAGAAAGCTGGACTGAAGGCAGGTTGATTAGAAGTAGAACCCAAAGCTGGGAACCCAAAGACTAGGGCCAGATGATTGGGAACAAGATGCAAGAAGAGAAGCCTAGAGCACAGTAGCTAAGAGATCCATGGAGCAGTCCAGAACAACTGGTGAGATACCACTGTACGGTGATAAGAGCAGCCACCAGCATGGATCATCAGCCAGTCTTAGGAGTCCTGGAATAGGTTAGTGTGCTTCAGGCACGTAAGATTGTGACAGGGGAAGAGCAAAGTCAGGAGAGTGGGTGAAGGAGCCTTACAAGTCTGATGACTAGCTGCAACTGGATTACATGAGTGGAGTCTGAAAGGAGCTCAGATAAGGGGAAGAAAATAATGGATAGGCTTCAAAGGTGCACACCTATCAGAGCTATTACCAGTTTCCATTATCAGACAAGAGGACAGTTTTTGTTGTTCTTGCTCAGTAGACAGTATGGAAAGAAAATAACTGAAGATCCAGTTGTTTTATTCCTTTTCATGCTACTCAATTGCAGTAGCCACCACTAAAATGTTAATTCATTAGACAGTAGCTAACTTTTCTAGTCTATACACTACACCAATAAAGTAAACCTTGGCAAAATTCATTACTTTCCATCTATATGTATCAACATTCTATAGTGACCACTGCACACACTGCCATCATGTGAGTGACAAAGGAAGGAGTGAGGTTTGATCTGACACAATCTGTTTTGGTTCTCAGACCATAACTACACATTGCATGCTTACAGCTAATGAAGTTCATACCAGTTGCCCATCCTAGGTGTACTCATGTGTCTGCATGCTAGTAGGCAATACAAAGCAGATTTCTCTATAGCCATCCCTGATTGCATTACCACAACTAACATAGTCTTGCACAGAGACAAAGAGCAAATGGCTGGAGACCCTTGCATCCACATTGCAAGAGGAGCTCTTTAGATAGTGACCTGGTGTACAGCTTCAACCTTGGTTCCAGCTGGAGAGAAGATCTTCATGTGTCACACTGGTGTATGGGATTGCATGACACCAACACAAGACACATTCACACCTGAAAACAACCTCATCAGTACACAAAATCACTAATGTAGATGCAGCTATTCCAAGATTAGGAAGATTAGTGAAGCCAAGCTCAAAAAATAATAGAGCAGAAATTTTGAGTTCTTCCTTGAAAAAGGTTTTATGCTGATTTTGTTTTATCCATAAGATGAATATGAAACAACCCCCTTTTTTTTAAGCACTTTGTTTTAGCATTTGTGGATTCCCTGTATTTGATTTATAGACTTTATTCTGGGCTATTAATATTAAGTAATTGTGAGATATTTCCCCATCAGCAATGCATGAAAAATCAGATCATCAGTTGTTGGGTTACCCTGGGCTACTGTTTGCCAACTCCTCCCATTGGACAAAGAATAATTTGGAAGAACTGTTTGATTATGCTTGTGGAAAATATCCTTGAGGTGTTTGTTATGTTCTACCAATGATAACAAACTTAATACTCTGTTGTAGGACAAATAATGTGCAATTTGTTGATTGATATTTATGTGGAATTTGTTCCGTATCATGTAAGGCCATTGTTGTATTTACAATATATTATTAAGTGTTTTTAATTATATTCATTAGGACCTGGATAAATGACCATGGATTCTTGGAAAATAAATATTTTAAATGCAAAATTACATTATCTAATTAATATTGAGTTTAATTTCTTTTTCATGGGAAAAATTGATAAAAGTCTGAATCATTCATCTCTCATTTACAAAGAGAGCTCAAACTTTCAAATGTTGCACAGATAGGTATTTTAAAATTATTCCATTCAAAATATTCTGTATAGTTATTTAAACATGCCTTTGCCCAAACATTTTAGAATTTAACCAGTATGTTTTGTTTTGCATAGTTAAACCTAGGGAGGATAGATTCTCAGTTGGTGTAAATGTCAGACCTTTAATAAAGTGAATGGATCACCAACTCTCCAGCCAAGTTTCCTCTTCACCGTCTGGGATTTCAAAAACAGGCTACTTAAATTAGCCCCTTAAATTCATACCTAGCAGTCTGACAGTGTACAGATTTTAAGTCCTTCGCATTCAATAACTTCTACCAACCTAATTCCTAATTTCTGTCATTTTAGCTGTGCTTTTTTCTGTATGACTGATTGTTTCACAGTTTAATCTTGAATTAGCAGTGCAAATTTTAATATACCTAGCTGAACTCAATGAAATGCTAAATGTAGAATATTTCAGTTAAGAGAACTGAACCACTTCAGCGGCTCTGGCATAAAATAGAAAGGGGAATAACAAGAATGCCTTTTAGCTCTTTAAAGAAGCAAATTTTAATGTTAAAAAATAATTGAAGGTCAAGATGTAAATCTAATGACATTATAAAGGGTAACATACAGAGCCAAAGATCTGAAATGTTGTCAAAAAAACCAAAAAAACTTAGTTCAGTCATTGTTAGGCCTGAACCTGCAAGTGCTAATTACTTTCTGCCTTGAGCTGAGAGTGCATAATAGCAGCTGATAGGCACTTGGCATCTTGCAAGATCCTAGTTCCCTAAGCACACAAACTTGAAAGGTAGTAGCATTTGGTAAATTGGAAGTATCAGCTTCTGGAAATATAATTTCCATCTGAGTCTGGTTTTGTTTGTCAAAGAGAGCTTCTGACCTACACGTACTCATGCTGACCTGCACATCCGTGCCAAATCATTATAGAGCCATATAGCTTGACATTGTTAAAGATCCTTTTGACATAGAGACTGAGTCAGCTCAACAGTGACACACGATAGCTAGATATTACAGAAAGTGGAATAAAATTTTGTCTCTGTTAGAATATTTATGCTTCAAAATGTCCACTTTTCTGAACACAACTTCAAATGAGAAACTGTGTATGAAATAATAGCAATTATGAGCAAATGTAGTTGAGGTAAAGTGAAAGATAAGTTGAAAATAAGGTTAGGTTTTCAGTCTTGAAACCCATTTCCACTGCAGGCAGTATTTACTTTTTCAGGTAGAGTATACAACTCCACCAAGGGCCACTGGGAGGATTAGATGCCTTCTAGGGGAGGCAAATTGTTAATGAATGTACTACTGTAAAAAGGTCATTTCTCCATGGGTTTTACTAATGTTTGTGTGTGGATGTTTTAATTTTTATTTCTTCCTTCTATGTCCTCCTTGTCTATGTTGTGTCTCATGACTGTTCTGGATTGTCACTTGCGGTAGGTTTATTTTGCTATTTGGACGCACCTAGTCTAAAGCTCTGATACATATACTCTTCTGACAGCTCTGGCTCCTCTGCTGAGATTTCTATGTAGTAGCTCTGAAACACACATCAAGAGGCTGAACTAAATTGATTGGGTATTTTTTTGGTTGGGTATATATCTGGGGGGAGACTAGAGGAGGGTGAAAGAAATGAGTTAAAATATTAAGTAAGTCAAACTGTACTAGAAAGCTCAAGTTTAAAATTGATAGGCATGTAAAAATAACTTGCTAATTTTATTTCCTTTTTGTATAGATGTCACCATATCAAAAGTAGACGAAAGCAGTGTGTATTTTTAATGTCTTAGTTTCTAAGTGTTGATAAAATGTTTGGTACCTCATGAAACTTGCTGTGGGCTATCGCATCATCTCAGTACAGCCCACGCTTTAAGTTTTTAGTGTTCCATACCAAACTCTTTTAAGTGGTCTTACTCCAGATTTCTATTGGTGCAACTGTATGACAACTAGCACCAGTGTTTTTATGAGATCTTCCAATCACAGTTTTCATCTTTATAAATTTCCAGTGTCTGCTAATGCCCCTAGTGCCCCTGGCTAATGCCTCTACTTGTTTCTCTAAGGAAAAAAAAAAAGCCCCAAACACCCAGCTCTAGAGACACTATAATAGCTGCTGATTTATTGGGTCTGAATTTAATACATTGGTACAGCAAAATTCTTGCTTAAGCTCAGCCTGTGGGCCGAGGAAAGGAATAGACGTAATCATTTCAGTCATGACACTTATTTTCAGTGGCACTGAAAAATTACTAAATTTTAGCCCTATTGCTTGGAGAATAATTGTGGTGGTGGTCTGAACATTTTATTAAGTCACAAAACATTTGTGGAGAAGGAGATTTAATAGCTCAGTCCTTTCTCATTGCATCAGGCTAAAACACTGCCACTAGTGAAAGATTTTGGGCTTGCAATGAATGCGTCTGTTAGGTGACATGGGAGATTTGGGATCAGGTATATGTACTATACCCTGGAGTATGAGAAGTATATTCTTGGCTCTGCTGCTGACTTACTGTGGCAGCCACTTGACTTCTCTGTATGTTTGGTTTTCCTTTACTTAGGCCTTCCTTTTACATCAGGGTTATGTACTAACTTAATCAGAATACTCTGATTAATGTTCATGTATTAATAGCAGTGAATTATAAAGTGTATAGGGGGCATTATAAGTATGATATTGAGAGCTGCAATTGCACCTAACCGAACTTCAACATATAATGGTTTTCTTAGACTATTTCATCTTACGATTTTAGCTGTTGAAAAGTAAACACCCTTGCCCTCACATAGAAATAATACTGAAGGAACAAGCTTTCTAATGTTAGGTGCCTTGAAATATTTCAAAGTAATGTGTGTTGACCTGGCAGCATGAAGACAATAGCCAAAATTAACTCAGTCAAATCCCCGCTGACATCCAGAGAGCCTGGATTTCACTCAAAGGAACCCAAGCCTTTATTGCCAGAAATAATCCAAGAGGATCTTTTTGAGGGACAGGAGCTCTGTTGCTGGCAGTGGTCTTTTCTTCTGCAATGTTTGCTCGTGTGCTTGTTTATTTTCCTAGTTGAAAGCCTAGAGAATAGTGAGTGTATTTATTCCATGGTACCACCTGTCTTGGTTTCAGCATGCCAATTCCCATTTGTTGGCATCTTCAGCCCACGGTGACATTAATGCTCACCATGGCTAATCCACAATGCAGTGAGACATCCTAATTCGCACTCAGAAAGACAGCATGTGCTGCAGAACCATTACAGTGTAGAAAATTAGTCAGAAACAATGGGGACAAGTCTTTCTTAGAAAACAAGCCCAATAAGTATACTGTGGCAGTCAGAATGGGTTGACTGAGTCCCATTTGTACAATAATTCAACCTCAGGCTTGACCAATCATCCTTCTTTTTCTTCTGCCTCAGAAAGCCACTGTGCAGGGTGCTTAAAACTTCCCCAAAAATGTGAAAATAACATGTTTATGAAGGTTCAATGTTATAGATGAGTGTTTGTGTTCTGCAGGGTTTTCCGCAAAACTCTTCTCTAACTTAGATTTATATCAGACCAGAACCCTGAAAATAGGGAAGCAACAGCTGTGAGCCACAAGGCTGGGCTTATTTGCATTCCTGTCTCTTCCTCAGTCACTCCCAAGAAGACACAGAAGCTTGCTTTGCATCCTTCCTGAGTTTCTTTTTCCTCCATTTTAAAAAATACTTTTTCTGTAAAATAATTAATTTATTACTTTTATTGTAACCTAATGTACTGTTAGGATGATATGAAGATACAGATCCTACTCATTTTCTTACATGTCTTGTTTTCTATACCGAAGGTCTTGTCTTCCATTGTCAAGGATGTTTCTTTCTTTCATTCTCTTGATTAACAGACCAAATTTTGAATTCTTTATTCAAGACCAGAGCCTCCAGGTTCCTAATGAGTCAAGGTAACTTAAAGATGAGAAGCATATTGTATGAGAGGGTCTGAGGTCTCTTTTACTACTGCTTTGCCAGGAAAACTGGAAGCAATTAAATATTCCTGATTCTTTTTGTGACTTTACCCTGGCATTAAAAACATGTGAACTTCATGAGGAAAACTATAATATAGAGCATGTAATCAACTGTATATTATGATTTCTAGGAAATATGCAAGTATTCCCTAAATTAATTGATTTGAATCACAGTCCTGAGACATTTACCTGTATCTACTGATTATATGGAGAGCTAAACCCACTGAAGTTAGTGGGTATGAATAACCTACAACAGGAACAGCACTTCATATCAATGAGGTATACATGTCAAACCCCACTGGGAATATTTAATTGTTTACTTTTTAAGCAAAGGTATTTATTCTTTATAAAATGATGAATAATAAATATGAATAGCAAAATAACCTTCAAGCATGAGAATATCAGATACTTGATAAAGTCCTATTTAGAGGATGGTCAGAGGATGATCTTACCTCTTTTTAAGCAACTGAGCCAGAAGAACAGGTCTTTACCAACTTTTTCTCCATAGATCAAAGTGGCATCCAGTAAATCATGTCTGGCTATATTTAGGTTAATTTTCCCTGTTAAATAGATGTAGTCCTAATTATATAGCATGACAAATTTTTCAAACAGAAGTAAATGTAGTACTCAGAGTGGTCCTCTGATGTTGAGGAGCCAGCTCTGTCCCAAAGCATGCTTCCATCTGGCCCACTGCCATTCATCTGGGGAGGATGAAGAACAATTGATTGAGCAGCATGCGCTGGCCAAGCAGCCTAAAGCTGCCTCCTACTCACAGCCTGCTGCTTAGCACAACCAAGCAGTGCCATATGGGAAGTGGGGGCCGAGCATGCTAGTGTACTTGCAAGAGTGCTTACTTCTTTTAGTTCATGCACATGGGCCCTGTGTTCAAAGCAGAGCCCTGACCCACAGGGTGAACTTCCAAAATAGGCCCCCAGGCTGAGATCAGCTGCATCATTTTTCAGCAAATAAACACTGACTACAAGAAAAGCAGTTTGATTTGGGGGCTTAACAGCTCCAACTTAAATATACGTATTCATATTTTACATTGAACACCTCTAGCATTTGCTGTATTCTTCTGTTGCACCAGAATAAGTTGATATTTTAGTACCCAAACAATTCAGCGAGCTCTTAAGCTGAACATGATGATCTCATGTCATAGAGCTCCTAAAGAAAAAAAGCCTTCTGAATAACCCAACAGACCATTTAAAACCTGGATAACAAGCAAGGAAGTAATGTCAAGGCATCGCATACTGAACACAGCAGGGTCTTGCTCATTCTGTGCATCGGTATGGCCCACTGCTGGTGTGTGAGGGCAACACTCTTACAGCAGTAATGGCAAAGTAGATTTCACAATGACCAAAGCCTGGCTCAGCCACTGGAAACCCGTGCGCAACATGCTCTTTAAATTAATTCATGGAGAGAAAGCAGATGCTGAATGAATGAAGTGTTGCCTTTCCTTCTGAGGGACTCTGATAGAGAATGTGTTACAATTACAGCCTTTTCTGCTTTGTGATAGGGAATCAGCTCGGAATTTTTAAAGGCTTTTGTTTTCCCCTGGGATAAAAATTGGCCAGGTCAGAATTATGGTGTTCTTGAATGTGAAAGAAATTGATAAGAGGTGCACCACCGTTAGTGGAAACACAGCCATTCCTAGGTGTGGAGGGAAAAATTGCCTTTCTGATAAATTCATTGTTGGACATGGCACAGAACATTCTCGCTACTAATTTGTATTGTTTTCTTCCATTCAGCTCAGCAGGCATTGCTCAAGCCTGAGGACTGGGCATCATTCACACATTAAAAAAATATCCCCTTCACCAGGTGAACAAAAGGAATGATTGATGGGGCAGGCAGAGATGGAACTCAGAACGGCAGCATGCACAGTGCGGCAAATAAACTTACAGGCTGCAGTCAGTGTTACATTTTCCTTCCTAATATATCTCCTTCTTGCTTACTGGTCACTTGTTTCTTAAAAGTGAGGCCATAGGCCACCCAATGAATGGAAGGAACCCTAAAAACTCTGTTAATGAAAGTGTTTCTTTACATACGACAATGAAAGACACTTTGTTTGCAGTATTAAATAGCTTGTGACTTGAAGATAACTGAGACCGGAATCAAAGTGCAAGTACACCTTCATGGGTCTTTGCATCCTCCTGGTGTGTGGGAATTAAGAACTGGTCATTAGCAAAATGTAAACTGACCTTGAGGTTAGAAGAATGATTGTGGGAAACTGAGGCAACATTTGGAACACCATGTTGTGAGCATCAGAAACAGCATGCCGGAACACCGCCTGCAGAATGCATGGTGAGCGTGTGAGCAGTAAACAGACAAAACCTGAAGGTCAGTAGGATGTAGAAGTAAAAACAAACCTATGTAAACAGGTGGGAATAAATTGGGAGCTGGCACACAGTGCGGTGGCATTTGGTCTTGGCAATGCCCCCCCTTCAACAAACTGGTGTGAGTTTGTCTTCTGCACGTCGCCCCGATCCCGGCTGGACTGAGACTGACACTGGTGACTCAGACATGATTGTGGCCTCTGCCTTGCTGTACAGGAAGGAGATAAGGAAGTACACTCGCTCCCCCAGCAGCTTTGTTACCTGAGTCTCATGTCAGTTTGCTTCCCTGGAGCTTCTGCACACGTGGAATCTGGAGGCAACCAGCAGACCAACTGTGCTAAATCCCCTGCAGACCCTCTCAATTTCTACACATAGTTTTGGGAAGGATTAAATGAAAGTGTACATAAACCTGTTTTAATCCCCAAAATCTCTCTTGTGGTTTGTGGTGGATAGTAGTGGGGTAAACCCAGTGACAGGATGCAGGGCTTTTGTTGGAACTAAGCTGGAAGCAAGGGATGTTTGCAGTATCAGGGGCCAGTGTCACTGGAGAGAGGCTTTTGTCAGCTAGGGGAATGAGAAGGGGAGGAAGCCCGGGAAGTGTAAAAAAACCCACTGTAAGATATGGAGTTTGCAGAACTGCAATTACAAGCAGTTTGGGGTTTTATTTCCTTTTTTAATGCAAAAGATGCAACTATGAAAAAATTTTAAATTAAGCATTTTCTTTAACAACCCAGAAGAAAAGAGGACACTAAAACCATTCTTAATTATGTTACAGAAGTGAAGAAATGGCCAGCATATTGAACTGTGGATCCCAGTTTGCTGTGATTTAGCCCTGTTTGTTGTAGGAACCACTACAGAGTAGATGAGCTTGAAAATGATTAACTAAACATGGCACAGAAAAGAAAATCCTAATGCCATATGTAGATTTATGTCTGCACCCTTGGTTAGAACTAGTTACACAACTTATTCAAATATGGATTAAATGAGAGGTTGCTCAAAAATTCATTTTGCCTTTCAGGTCTAAGAAAACATATATTGTATATTGTGTGGCTCTGTTAAGGTCCCTGGCACAAAGTAACTTTTCCCACTTGCTGGTTTCATTAGATGTGGATATATCACCTTGTAATCATTGCATTGGATTAATACTTTTTTGGTACATTCCTACACTTGCTTACATATATAAGCCTAGGTTTTTCAGATACTTACACACATGTACGAGGATATAGAGCTTTCATTGTTGTATGTTTCTGCGTATGTTACACAGAGATGAAGAAACCACTTGAGTGAAATCCACAATCATCCCAAATTAGAAAAGATAAATCTGGTCTCCAGCACAATGTAATAATGCTTTTCTATGTTGTGTATTTCACAGAAAAAGCATTTAAAATGTCATGGAATTAAAAGAAATATTAGGAAAGGAAAGGCTTATATTCCTCTGCATCTAAATCCAGGCTTTCTGATTACAGTTGTGTCAGTTGAAAAGGCTTGAGGAAAAAGGAGGCTTATAATTAAAAATATTTTATTGTTTCTAAAACCAATAAAATATAGCTGTTTATTTTAATTGATTGTAGCAATACAACAGTAAGATCCAATATAGTGTGACACAATGTGCTATAAATTGAGGGTTGCAGTACCATTCCATTAAATATTGATCTTTCAGAGAATCTTAATACAAAATTAAAATCCCTACAGGGTGTTTCAAGTACTTTGAAGCAATCCAATTCTTCTTCCTCTTTGGATCTCAGCAGCTGCATCAAACATGAGAAACTTCTGTGCTTCCTTTGACTCAGCTTCTTCTTGAAGCATTGGCCTGTAGTTTGAAAGCAAATTCCTCTCTTGATGGTAAAAGCTATTATGTACAGACTTCTGTAGTGATAACAATTTGTCATTTCTTCCCTCCCCTCCCCACCACAACCCTGGCCAAATCCAAACACCATCTCATTCTTAG
Organism: Strix uralensis; assembly: GCF_047716275.1. Lineage (NCBI taxonomy): Eukaryota > Metazoa > Chordata > Aves > Strigiformes > Strigidae > Strix > Strix uralensis. Next base: position 44,822,585 of record NC_133976.1, read on the forward strand.
TGTTTCTTAGTGCTTCAGTGTTTCTGAGTCAAGGTCAAGAAGAATCATATAGCTCCTCAGCTGTGGTGAGTAATGTGCAGTGTTTTCCATCTCCCCTGGGAAATAGCTTTCACCTTCCAATAGGCCTCTCATAACCTGTGGAGAAGAGTTTCCCAACCATGCAGTGTTTTCTGCCTGCACTTCAAAACTCCCTTGCAAGAAGGACGTTAGCTTGCCATTATATTTTCCATAGTCATAGTAAGAACTTTTTCACATTATGTTACCCACAGCTCTGGCATCTCCTGGATTGATCATCTATGCAGAAGAGCATACAGTTTTCCTACAGAGAGTATGGATATGTAACTATTGCCTTGGTGCAATCAATACAAACTCCTCATACCTAGAAATTAGCATATAAGGTTCTTTTTGCATTCTTGCTTTTCTCTCTGAGGAATGGCTGTAGGATATTTCCTCTCAAACAAAATCCATGTCAAAACTAGGTGAAACAACAGAATGTCCAGTACTTATTCCATAAATGGTGATGTACTGGAGCTGTTTATCACTCTTCTATCATGAAGTCCTCTGTTAGGGCAATACTGGGATGATTCAGAGCAGTGGGTCTTTGAGTTAACATCCCCCTCTGAGTTATTGATTCCCGTTGTCTCCAGGCTCAGATAAATGTGGTTGCTTCAGTTGGATTGAGTCACATCTTTTTTTTTTTTCATGATCACAAAACCTCAAGCTTATTTTTATTACTAGTGAAAGCCAGGTGTTGGGCATAATCACATCACCCCATACCCTGAAAGTCCCATGTGTGGTCCTTCAGGGGCTGTGCCTCTTGCTATAGAGCCTGTCTGTTTTGAAGTGTCATGCCTGTTACTGTACTAAAAAAAATGTTGTGCTGCAGCCAGGGAACTCACTAGCATCTCAGCAATTAAAATGTCTCAGAAGACTTTTCATTTCAGTCAGTTTAGCCCTTCCAAATAGAAATGGTTTAGTTCAAAAAGTATTACGCTTCCAACATCACAAGTGATTCTCATCTACTACCGACCTTTCCCACTGATCTCATCCAGGTACACTGTAATTTATGTTACTGGTAAAGAGTCCATCATTCACTAACATTCAGATATTTAACTCAAACCCAGCTTCTCAGCTTGCATAAATCAATGTTGTTGCATTGATTTCAGTTGATCTATGCCAGCTGAATTTCTAGCTTATTTCAAAAAGTAGATAAATAATTGCTTACTATTGTACAGTTTTGAGTCCGACCTTCTGAATTTAGATCTGGCTTCTGAAAAATAACATTTTCTACTTCAGAGATCAATCTTTCTTCTTACCACACCCACACAACTGTTGCGTGGCCCCCACTGCGTTCATAGCTGAGTGAGAATGTTAATACTTTCATGTGCATTCTTTCACCAACCACCATCAACAGTGGATATAGCTACTTTCCAGCCTTGCTGTCTTTTCAGGTAGAGAGCTCCAGCTGCAACCTGTTGTTTATAAATGCTGTAGGTTTCTTCAGACCACCTCACATTGTGAAAAAAGAAAGAACATAACAAATCTTATTCTTGCACTTAATAGTCTGTTTGTGCAAGCAGAAGCTCCATATAGAAGGAACTTTCATCCAGGTAGGGCTTTTACAGATAAACATACTGTTCATTATAACATGCAAATAACAATTCTGGATGAATGCTCAATATTGAGTCCTTGTTTTTAGACTCTCAACTTTATTTTCACCTTTTCCACAATTTTTCACTATTTGTCTCATCACTTTTGCCCATTACTCAGGTAAGAATCTGCTGGAATAAGTGCTACATAGTTAGTTATGATTCATATAGTTTAATAATTATATTAATTCCCTTTTCCACAGTGCAAATACTTCTGCTTTCTGGTACAGCAAAAAAATGATTACATCATTTAGTATTTTAATTATGTATAAAATCCAAGATAACTGCTGTGTTCTCTAAAAATAGCAGGTTTTATGCAATAGACAAAGCTGTAAGCAGTTCTGTATTTCTTTATTTTTGTGTTTCTTTCCAAGCAAACTAAAATCAACTTGCAATCAATTTGGTTCAGCCAAGCTTTATAGCAAGAATGAATAAAAAGGAAATTGGTCTCGGGAGGGAGGGAAAAGGAGAAACATGCATTTGCTAATGGCATGGTGAAAACTTTGCTTCCATATTCATTCTAAATAAACATGAAAAATGTTTGGCATATGATTGTAGGAAGAACTCATCCACAGCACATGCTCTTTATCATAGTAATCCTACAGAAATGTGTGCCAATTGCAAACAATTCACAGCATGCACAACCAGGTTTGACATTGCCAATATATTCTTAAGTTGAATGAATGTGTGACTTTGCTTATTTAATAGCATGTTTGCCTCCTTGTGCCTCTTTAAGAGCCAGTGTGAGTCCAGAAGAATTTTTTAAAATCGAGTTGATATTTTGTTTCTACTTTCAGGTTTTATAACAATCGTTGCTTGTAATAGTCCAAGAAGCTTTCTTCCTACTTCCATTGCTTGCTTGCTGATTTATAACATCTTTCTGAGCAACCTAAATATTATAAATATATATGTAAACTGCATATTTGGATTTCTGCTGTCATGCTTGCTTTTAATGGCTTTAAAATAGATTTGAGGACAGTGTCTAGTTTAAACTAGTACTGAAGAGTTTGCCTTATTTATGAATATTACATTCCTTTCTAGGCTCTTAAGGATGATGATGCTGAGACTGGGCTGACTGATGGGGAAGAGAAAGAAGAACCCAAAGAAGTGGAGAAACTAGGGAAAATCCAATATTCTTTGGATTATGACTTTCAGAACAATCAGGTTTGAAAAAACAACCTGTAACATTTCATTTCTGTGTGCACAAGGGGAGAATGAAGTAATGCATTTAGTTACGGTAGATATTTCTGAAATCCTTACTGCTTGCATGGAGTAAAGGGAGACAGCAAGACTGAAGATTCATGACAGAGGTACTACTAAATTAGTGTTCAATGTACTTGGAGTTTATATTACACTTTTAAACAAAATTGAAGACAGTTTTATTTAATGGTTATTAATAACTTATATTAAGGCATCACCAATCAATGTCAATCCACATTATATTATGGAGTCTGCATGCAGACAGTAAAAGACAGCTTCAGCCTTCAGATATTTAAAATCTAAGCAAACAAAGGGTAGGGAGGAAAAGAGAGGGACATAAAAGTAAGTTGATTCATTGGGTGTCTTTTAGCGAGTTGATAAGACTGCCAGGAGTAGCTTTCTCTCACTTCACCAAGTGTGCACTTTGCCTTATTAACTAGCTGCATCAGGTTCCGTTGCTCTCCGTAAAAGTAAACCTACTAGTCAAGAAAACTGTAATTTGAAACAAAAGTTCAAATAAAAAGGTCTGTCCCCGGAAACATAGGAAAGTTAGACAAGAAGAATCTCTCCAGTCAAGGACTGATACTCCTTCAGTACTCTACTCTGAAGCTGATAAGACCAAACTTTGGCATACCAAGTTTTCAGTAGGAATAAACACCACAATGTGATGTTGACCTAGAACTGACATACTTAACAGGTCTGCCCACATCCTGAACTAGCTCATATTTAATTCCCTTGCCTAGCCTCTTGTTGTGGTTGGGATGACGTTTGTCAATTATACCAATTCACAGCCTCACATTATAACTCACTGTGCTTAACTTTGGACCAAAGTACACCAACATATCTGACTTCTTCACTTCTACTGTATGTCTTTCAGTGAACTTGAGAATACATATCCTGCATTTCATTTTTTGACAACTTCAGTCAAAACCACATCATTCTTCTCTATTTAGGGAAGGAGATGACTACTGAACTTAAATCCATGTTAATTCCTATTCTTCATCTGAACTGACTTCTACATGTACTTGTGATTTATTTCCACATTCAGATTCTTTATTTGATGCTGTTCACTTGCTTGTTGCAGGACAAAGAAAATAAGAGAAATTTTTAAAAGTTGCTGTGTCAGCAGCAGGGTATTTACACACAGCTATGACCTGGCATAATACATAGTATTTCCCTGTCTTTTCAACTATTTTCTGACTACTAGTGCTTTTTTTTCAATGAAGGGGCCAAAAAGAATTCTGAAGCCTTTCAAGAACCTGTGGTTAAAGGAGCTTTTCCTTGACTCCCAGAGCAAATTCCCTGTCCATATGATGAGTCACACTCATCCCCCTTGAAATCAGTATGAAATTGGTATGAAGCATGAGACTCATCAGAAGCAGAAGATCTAAAGAGGGGGAAAGGAAAAGCTGCAAATGTGTTCTGACAAATGGATTTTAGTTTCCTTAGAATATGAAAACAAACTTTCTGTGTGAATTTTATTAAAGAAAATGTTGATTTTGTGAGCTATATTTTACAAGGGGAAATAGGATGGGAGAGCAACAAATCTGTAAAAGCGTGTAGTATTTAACTAAGGTAATAAATTATTTGAGTTATGAATTCCGATTTTATTTTGCTGTTCTAAACTATGTTGCAGCTTGGAATTTGTCAGAGGATAGATGATCTAAAAGAGTGGAAGAGGAGATTAGTTAGTTTAGTGTAGCGCGGTATCATGACACTATAGACCAAAAATCTGGCTAATATATCGCACAGGGTTAAGAATGGAGACAAGATGACCGATATGTTCTCCAGAGCACAATGTCTCAGTTTTAGAGAGAGAAATTTTAAAAGGGAATTGAATTGCTTTTCCACTCTGTTAACTAAAAGTCATAGAGTTGTTTTTCACTCTTTGATGTGAAAGACTTGATGTAGATCCTGAGCCTAATCCATGTATTTATGAACTGTTATGCATCTGGAATAAGAATGAAACAGGAAAGGAGAATTGTTTCCTTCAGCTAAAGGAAAATGTTTCATGGAGCTTAAGAGTCCTATAGGTGGGAAAGCATGCAGGCCATACTGTGAATTTAAAACTGGTAAAAATAAGACCAATTTTGAGGAATCTCTCAGAAGCCAGAAGCTTCTTTCCTAGATTGACTATATTGTTCTCTATTCCAGTTGTTAGAGCTTCTGTTTCCAATTTTAAACAATTCATCCATGAAAGAAGCAAATATATTGTGACTGAAGTACTGATTTGGAAGAAAATATTCTGATTTCGTTCCCAGTTCTTAATATCTTATCTCCAGATTGACCTTGAAGAGTCACTTGAATGTTTACCTTAGTTCTGCATCTATGAAACAAGATTAGAAGTATTTTCCTTCTCTCAAATCCATTATGCTGATGAGGCCTAATACAGGCTGGGATGCCAACATAACATAACACACCTTCATTTATAACACTTAAAAAATGGCCAAGGCATTTAGAAGTTTCAAATGTGCTTCAGTCTTATTTTTAAAAGTGTATAAGAGATTTAAGAAACTAATTTTTCTGTTTTGCAATGAGATTATGAATTAATATTAGGATTTAGTTACCAAAGGTTAGTTTTCATGGGATGTTTTTTGAAAATGCTGTCCTTAGTTTACTACCTAGACCCATCTGTGTACATAGAAAGAGAAGTTAAATATAAGGAAGACTGCAAGATCCATTTGTTTTCAATAAAGATCTGCCTGAGGATTTGCATTTGATATATCACCTTCTTGTGTTTGGTTGGGGGGAAGGTTACGTGTTGGGGATTTAGAATACAAATTTTATAGTCAAAATTAGACACTCTTGATTGTTTAATAATGTGATTTCTATTCATGGTGCCCAGCATAGAAAACTAATGCACAAGAGGAGCGAGCAATTGAAAGTTAGATTGCAGTCTTTAAAAAGATGAAGTCTGTATTTAGCTGTAATCAGCTGCCCTTTGAAAACCTCTTTTCTGCTTAAAAACAGCCTTTGTACAGTCTGCATCTGCCATAATTGGTTTTCTACAATCTATAGTGTTGCTTCATTTGCCTTCCTTGAAGGGGAGGTGGGAGTGGGGAATAGTTTTTCATAGACCAGAAATAGTGTCTGCATGTGTATTTCTCTGTTACAGTTTTTATAGAAATATCTATTTGAAATTTCATTCTGCTGTTTTTCTCTCTTTTCAGCTTCTGGTTGGGATTATTCAAGCAGCTGAGCTGCCTGCATTAGATATGGGTGGTACATCTGATCCCTATGTGAAAGTTTTTCTGCTGCCTGATAAGAAGAAGAAATACGAGACAAAAGTCCACAGAAAGACCCTTAACCCTGTTTTCAATGAGCAATTTACATTCAAGGTATTTTTTTGTTAACTATTAAAACTTTTTTATTTAACCATGATGTACCTTGTGCTTGGCTACAAAGTTAGATGTCTTAGTTAATTCGTAGCTTCAGCATAGTGATTTTTCATGTTGTAGAAACGTGATGTTCAGTCTTATGATGAAAATGGTATAACATAGGATCAGTAAAAGGCACAGTTTGATTTTACGCACTTCAGTTATCCTGATGTATGACAATCTGATCCATATTTTATGGCTGGATAAAACTTACAAGTCAAAAAACAGTAACACTTTGACAAATATCAGGTAAATTTCACTAGACCAGCATTTTCTTTAGATATCTTTGTAATCTGTTATATGAATTTCAGTATACCATTTCTTTTCCCCTCAAAAATAAATTAAAACTCAAGGAAGGTAAATGGATGAAGGACAATATGGCAGATTAATCTTGTTAGACTTTGTCATAGCAATTGTTTGCCATGCTGCTTTACATATGAAAAGAAATCATGTCTCAGGTTTAATAACATGAATTAAATAAATGTAGCTAAGCCTTATATTGCAGTATTTAAGTCATTCCAATAGTATCTATCAATAGTGTTTTTCTAGAACTGTAGCTGTACCTAAACCCCAGTTAAATACAATAGAGGAATACTATACAGCCTGTTTCATAGGGCTTCTCCTAATATACATTCCTCTGCTGTTACTTTAGGCCTTTCTCTCTATGCCCGATCTTATAATGACAGCTCCAGATTGAAAACAGGAACAGTGAAAGACTCAGGCTATGTAATCATTCAATGAGAAAGATATCCCTGGAGGCCAGAACTACTACTGCATATATAAGCTTATTTTTTCCCCTGAAGATGTTCACAAAAATAATCTTTTGTGCAGTTATTTTTTTCTTGAGCTTTCCTAAGAGAGTATTTAAAAGAAAACAGTTATAAATTACACATTCCTGTGCAGCTCACAAAAGAAAAGAAAGAACCAATAATGCTGTCATCTAAGATGGAGACACAAATTATAAATCAAATCATCCACTCCTGGGCTATAATACCTACTTGTTTTAAGTCACATCTTTAATATTCAAATTTTATGCTCCAGAAGAAAGTTTGCTTCCCTTGCAAGACCTGACAGGGTCTTTAGGTACATCCCATCCAAGTATCCTGGATACTGTAGTCTGCACTCAAGAGAAAACCAATGCGGCATGTCAAGTACTATCATTGTTCTGGGGACTACAGTGAAAAAGGAAAGTGACCATTTAAGTAATGCTGGAACCATAATAAATAATTTTCATGGGAACTACTGACACTATCTTGTTTACTTGGGTGGAGCCTTGCTTCTGTGACCCACTTCAGGTGGTGCACTGCTTCTGTTGGCATCCTTCCCATCTCTCTTTGGCAGAGCTGCCCACGAGGCAGCCCAGGACCGTTTTGTTACCTTCTCCCAGGGCATAGCAGTGAGCTGCCTGCCCTTCTCCCAAAGAAGGGCTAATGTGGATGAGATGGGTTATGCTTCTGCTGTATTGCATCTTGAACCCTGGACCTCTTGCCTTCTCTTCTTTGGGTGGTTCCCTGTGTTAGTCCCCCCTTTCATTTCTGTTTCCCAGATATCCATGGTGCTGTTTCAGGGTGCAGGTGTTCGTCGGGCTCCAGCTGTCTGAATTGTATACCTGCACTGTGCTGCCAAAAGCAAACTGAGACATCCTTGCTGGACTACACCAGTCTGGCAGAGGGAGGTGTTCTTCCTCAGGCCCAAAGCGGGAAGAAGGTTCATGTCTAGAGGAGTGACATGTCTGTGCCAGAAAAACACTCCTATACGTGTTCTTCTACCAAGGTTTCACCTGCATTAAGTTAAGAGGCTGAGTATCTCTGAGCAGAGCGGAAAGCAGGGAGAGGGAGCAATCTTTCACAAGAGCTGAGGACATCCTTGGTAGTCCTGAACAAAGGTGGAAGCTGAGGCTACTTTAGAGGTAATGAATGGAGGAAGCAGTGCCACTAGATCTTCTTTAAAAAGGAAGGTAGCTAAATTAAGCTTTACTGAGGTCAAGTTAATAATAAAAAAAAAGTACATAATGATAAATGTCATCTTTTCATGAATTCCAAATGACCGGGATCCATTAAGTGGTATTGTAAACTGATGGAGAAGGAAACCTTTGAACATTTGTCTTCTCCTGTTTTTGAGTCTGTGCAAAAAAAAAGTGAAATTGTTTAGAATTTTGCCGTCCACATACATTTGCCTTCTATAGTTTTTTAGAAGCTACAAATAATTTACAGAATCAAAATAGATTTTGCTATAGTATTTACTACAATACACAACCCTGTTACCCACTGAAACTATTGTACTCAGTAATGAAAGCTGAAGCTGGCTCTCAACTTGAAAAGCTTCTTTTAAACCTTACATAACATGTTATGAAAAAGGAAAACTACTCATGTTATTAGTATTTTAAAAAGCAAGTTGAAGCCAAATAGTAACAAAAGACAACAGTCCTAGGGTTTAAACAGACCGGAACATACAGAGGTTAACAAGGCCAGTGATAATGCTACACATTCATTTCTCTTTTTATATAGGCAATTAATAGAGAAATGTTTACTGAAGCCCATGGAAACCATTTATACTTGCAAAATATATTCAAATTGACTCAGTGTTCAAGTCCAAACAATTCCTAAATCAGACCTCTCCAGACAGCCACTCAAGCGTAGCTTACCTGAACTGCGCATCTTCATCTGAATATTCAAAATGTGACTCATAAGCATCCTAACCCACAGCATCTGTCCAAAACACGTCAGAACAGCTGGACAATTAGTCAGAACTTGGCCTTCTGCCACAATTTCTAGCCATACACTGAGACTTAGAAAGCACCTTAGTGTCTATGGTGTGAAAGCTATAATAATGAAAAATATGCCTTGGTAAGTAATAGGTAGTGGTACTGTAAGAGAACTATTTAGTGTCTAATTATTTTGTGTCAGGTACAGTAAGCCAGTTCTGTTTTTTTCATCAGTCTGGGAACTACCCATTTCTGAGTGATGACAGTTGATTTATTGAGGAAAAGACACCACTGTGTGAAAAGTTCATGTGTCTTCAGTGCAAATAATTGGGCTTCCTGTTTCAGTTTCATCACCCACAAAATGATTTGAAGTAGAATAAGAAAAACCCAGGGAGTGATGAGTGAGCTGCCACATTGTTCTATTGAGTGCCAAAGCGTGGTCTCAAAAAATACTGCGTCTGGTGACTCTGAAACAAATACACCTCATAATTTTCTCTGCAGTTCAATTTACCTGAGATGACAGCTGATAAACCAAAGAAATAGATTTGCATTGTAGTGGACTGATCTTTATTGTCTCAGATACAGAGTTTGTCATTTTCTCTTCTTTGCAGGTGCCATACTCTGAGCTAGGTGGAAAAACTTTAGTGATGGCAGTTTATGACTTTGATCGTTTCTCCAAACATGATATCATTGGGGAATATAAGGTTGCAATGAACACAGTGGACTTCGGTCATGTCACTGAGGAGTGGAGGGACTTGCAAAGTGCAGAGAAGGAAGAGGTAAGAAAAATCAGACCTATTTTTTTTCACCCAGGACACTTTTATCCTCAGCTAGAGAAACAGTCAAACTAGCACCTTTTTCCCAAGACAGCTCCCATCTGTTATCAGCATTTCTCAGACTTACTTCGCCTGATAAATTTTTGATAAGCATCTTTTGCAATACTCATTGAATGGTACGTTCTCCTTTCCTAATCCTATTTTCAATCTTTTTGATACTTTATGCAACATATTAAGAAAGTTTTCATGAGTTTGACTTTTTCTTGAATTAATGCAGTTTGGGTACATAGAATTTGCATCTGAATTATAAGAGCAGTGTGCGTTTAGGCTTCTTTGTGGCCATAATCATTCTCAATGTTTGGATCTCAAGGTATCTTATTGAGCATGAAGATAATGGTAGGTTTTCACTGAAATGCCTTACAGCTTTATTGAGCTGCTGTGCAGTAATATCTATTGATTAGAATTATGCATTTAACAAAAACCTTGAAATGGCATCTCACTCAAATATTAATCACCTTTTTTATTTTTCTCTCTATGCCAATATCCTGTGGGTTCATTATTTAGTAGGTATAAGGCTACATGTACACAAGACAATTTTTGGAAATATCACTAAACTGTGCATCCTGTGAGGTTGTTCATATTGGCACATCCACCTTTTTACTTATTATGGGACCATTTTGTACTCAGCTTTACATTATTTTTCCTTTTGATTACTAGATAAAATCTGCCCACTCATAATAGTCAGAGTGCACAGTGTGCTTCAGTTCTCTGGTGGGAGAAGAAGGAATCTGAGTCCAAGTTGCTCATTGTCTAATTTAGCTAATAAACTGCTTTGGATTTGAACCACAGTTTCTTTAATTAAAGGGACAATTTCTGGATTAAATCTTTCCTTAATACAAGTGACAAAAAACCTGGATATTGGATTTAGACTAAAAGTTGCGAAAAATTCAGTAGATGTTGAGCCATGCAGCCTTCTCAGATTTTCAAAAATGGTAGATTTCAGTCTTGCCTTTTTGAGTGTTTTTTTAAAAGACTATTTTCAGATGGCTTTCTTCTACTGCTTATTGATTTGAAAGCCACTGCTACATTGAGACTATTCTGCATGGAATTGTTCCATAGTGACAGCATTTGCAGGGCTCTCTTACTGCATGTGACATTGGTATCAATGCTATATGGGGCATTTTTCTTCCACTCATAGAGCAAAAGATGAAATGAAAAAAAGATTAAAAGGAGGTTTGCAGTTCAAGGACCCTGTTCCTTTAAAGCTTCAGCATAGAAACATGAAATCAGAGTGTAATAATCCTTCCAAACTTTATTAAGTAACAAACTGGACTTTTATTGCACTATTGTGTGTGATATCAAAGTGGTTTATGTTTTTCTGTTGCAAAACACATAAAAGAAGCCAAATACCACACAAAGAGGAATTGAACCTTCACCTTTTTAGTATAACTTCAAGCTTTTAGAACATAAACAATGATATCCCCATATGCAGGTGACAGATAACATGGCATGGATTAGTGTGGGGTTTCATCTGTCTTGTGGCACAGAACATTGCCTCTTGACTTTTCTAGCTCATGTCCACAGTGAGACCTGACTCAGTCCCTTAGTTGCTTCATAAAGTTCATATCCCGCTAATAAAAAATGATGTAAAGTTGCTTGAAATATAGTGTGAGCTACTTCCAAAAATGCATTCTGTCTTGGAAAGAACTTTATATTAAAATAAAAGAAGGTAATTAAAAGAAATAATTCTTCAAGTATTTGGATATTAGAAGAGTATTACAAGAACTTTTAAATAGTTTGCAGTAGGGAGGAAACCTAGGTTGTACCTTATTTGTGCTTTCAGAGCCCAAATGAACTGTCAGATGTGTATTTTTACATGTGTTTGCAATTTGTCTGTGCAAATCTATTTGCATGAGAGTCATGTTAACTAGAAGAAACTAGCTTTCCTTTAGTTCCTGTTTGAGTCTCTGCTCTCACTTTTCTTCAAATTTCAGGTACTATATATACAGAAGGAAACATTGTAATTGTTGTAAAGTTTTTTGATAGGGCCTTTTTGAAGCTGCTAGTGATGCATGGGTTTTGGGTTTTTTTTATAAGGATCTAAGCAATAGCATTCTGAAAAACTGTGCTTGCACTAACTCTCTAAATATTTTTTCATAATACAGGAGGTCTCCTGTTCCATTTTTGCATCTCTGTGCTCATAAGCATGCAAAGTATCCGTTAAGTATGGAAAAATATCCTAACCTAGCTTAGTTGGAGACTTTGTTAATCTTAGTTTTCTATATATTAGTTGTAGCTTTCCCACAACAGCTCCTGAGCTTAGTGTACAAGTAAAAAGAGACCCCACAGAAACCAGTTACTCAAGACATAGGTCAATCTAGTGTATTTAATCCAAAAGGTCTTCCCTTGTTTTTGCTCTGTTATGGAACCTCTACTTCTGTCATACATGTGTGGAGCCTGATTCCACAAATTGCTTAGCCCAATCTAGAAAAGAAATCTACCAAGAACCAAGGGAGTTATATCTGTCAGTGATTTGGGAGCTGTGTTTCCCAGGAAATGTAATTCATATTTCTGTGTTTGACTACTGCCAAGTACCTCACCATCTTTGATATTGTGGCCTCTGCTCAGCAGCAAAGATGCCATACAAATTCTAGTAGATTTTAGGAGATAATGAGTAGGGGACAAAGAGAGGTGGGAGAGGTCCTGTCACCATAAACCTGTTATCATCTGACACAGCAGACGTTGCAGAATTCACAGCAGATACAACTGTGACCAAGCAGTACCCTGGCTTCAGAATTAGCAAATATAGTACTGCGCATACAAAGGCTGACATGATTCACCTGTGCCAGACGTGTAGCAACAGACACATGCTTGTCTCTTTGTAGCGATCATGAACATGATATGGCAGTTCGGCTTACTAATTGTAAGAAAACATGATAAAAACCAAATACAAACCTAAGCAAGTGGATTTCATCCAAAAATGTATGACAAATGTAATTCTATTACTTCTAAAAAGTCTTTTGTAGACTATTCTACATGTTATAATTGCATAATGAATTTGTCCTTGAAAAGCCCATCTGTCTGCTGTCTGCGATATTTGAAGAATGACATGTTTTATTTCCCTTTTTGCCCTTAAAGCACTTAGGTGAGTTTGTCAGTTCAATCTAGCACTAACTAGAATTCTAAATACGTTTGCAATTAAGTATCAGATGCCAAACTATCCTTAATTATGACCCCTAAACAAGATGCACATCGGTGGCAATTGTCACCAGTCACTTTGAAAGAACTATTTAGGTGGCATCAGTCAAAACAAGTATAAAAACCTTATTTTTATTTCACTTTATGTCGAATTCAGTTGATGAACATCACAGAATATACAATTGAATTACCACCACAATCATAGAGGGCAAAATATTTTTACGAGCAGTTACTCTTCCTTTTTGCTCATAATGCTCCACTGTACTTTCCATCCTTTTTTCTAAATGGGCTTGAAATTGATGGCAGAGAATGAAGGTCTAATGAAATATTTGAAGCTCTACTTCTCACAACCCAGCCATTTGAATGGCATCTCTCTGACACTGCATTCTCTTCTGGGAAGGGTCTTATTAATATATTTATGTTGGTGAAGCACTTCGAAGGTACAGGGCTTTATGTAAGCATTTGTTATGCTTACATGTGAGAGGGCTTTGGGAATGTACAAGTCTGTACAGTGACTGCTAAATACTGGGGAGGCCACTACTAATGAGCTCCATACCTTGAATCCTTTTTCCCTGGCTGTTTTTAGCTCTGCTGTCCTTGTGAATATATGGATGTGATTTATCTAGTAGTCCTTCAGTCTCATATGACTGAGAGCATGGGAGGGAAGAGTGGTAGATACTGAAAGATTATTCACTTTTACCAAGTCTGACATATAATGGTTTGGGCACAGAGTGTTAAAAAACAGAAGATAGGAGTTTGCTCCTCTGTGTCATCTACCAGATGTCACTGCCATTAACTTTATCTGAGTACATACTGCATCCAATATCTGTTATCACTCAGTACAGAAGGCCAGACAGACCTCTTCACTGCTCACAGCAGTGTGAATCATACTGAGAGTCACCTTCTGAATACTTCAGCTGATTTCCCTCCAGACATTTTGTTATATTGGCACTTAAATTGAAAACCTGTTGTAGCAAACATTCCAAGAAATTTTAGGGAGTATAAGGAAGAACAGAAACAATTTTTTCCCTTGAAAGCAGTGGAGAAGCAGAGCCTTATTCCATGAGGAGAAGGCTCTTCGACCTGCCAGTATCCAACACCAAGAGTTCTGCAGACCTCATGACTGCCATCACATAAGACTCTATGCTTTATCTGGTCAGGCATCCACCATGGATAGGTTACACAATGAATGCATGCTTGTATCACAGTGGGTTGCGATGGGAATATTTTGTACATGGCTTCTGAGTTGGAAGTCTGCTGGAAAACACCAGCAAGATGCACAACAGCTTCTCTCCTACATGATGCACAGTCCCAAGCCAGAGAGATGCTACAGTACTGCCTTGCAAAGCAGTGAGATGCAAGCAGTCCGCAGCTGGGGAGTGGGAGACCAATTCTTAGAAGCTTGACATGCGCTATTGATGAGGATTGTTCTTTCCTTCCTCTTCAAAAAATAAAAGTTGAAGAAAGGAGATGGAAAAGTGGGCCTGAAATGGGTATATTTATTACCTTGGTGTGCTTCATAGAAATTGGAGACTGACAAAGTTAGTAAGCCGACTAGCTTATTGAATCCTCAGCACTGAAACTCAGAGTTAAGAGGAAAAGACATTTTTACAAATGTCACTGTCAAATCACACAGCAAATCACTGTCATTTTTGGTTATATCAGAGATGGACAGATGATCTAATAGGTCTTTCCCATCTCTAGTAGTAACACTTAGTTCTTATACAGCTTTGCAGATAGCACAGTGCTTTGTAAAAGCAAGTATCATTGTCCCTATGGAGATGCTGTCAGAGTGTCAAATTTTAAAATGTGAAGTCTCCTTTATTTAGCTGCATATTATATTGGATCACTGTGTTTTCTGCATGGTGTTCAAGTTTTCTCAAGTGCACTTCTTCTTACACCTAATTAAAACTTTAAAATGTTACATCTAAGGGAGTTTTAATTTCCAGGTTTTGTGGCAGAGTTCAACATTTTAAGTGCAGCATCTGTCCTGCAAATGAACTGAATTTGATAGTGAGACAGAGAACAAAACAGGTTCTTAAGTTTGGGAATAAGCAAGCCTGATTTGAAATTCTTCAGCAGTTAATTAGTTGGTTTTCATCTTGAAATAGAAGATGTTGAAATGTTGTGATTTTAAAGGTAAAACCATATGACTAAAATAGAGCACTTACAGTGCTGTTTCAGGCTATTAGAATTATGCATTTCTTTTCTTGCCTTTCATACTCAAACTGCTGACAATCCCACTATATACCTTTGTTGAATATTCTCTTTCTTAACTCCCTATCTGGAAGAGATACCTACCTTCAGAAGTCAGAGGCATTCTTGTGTTATAACAAGAAGAATGTAATTGGCTTACTTGAAATCAAAAGGGAACTTGTCCTGATTCATCTCAGACTGTCTGGCTTTACAGATATTAAATTCAAATACAGAGGACAGTAGACAAGAAGAAGTTCAGTGATAGTTTTAAATTCAGGCCGTGCTGAGGCCCTTCTTTTCTGGACAGTATTCATTCTGAGATCAGAAAAACTTGTATTGCATATTTCTTAAAAACATACTTATTACCATTTGACTTTCCAGTGTGGAAGGGCATCTTGAGGTTAAACTGAGCTGACAAAGTAGATCCTATGCTTGGGGCTAAGCATCTAATGATCCATACACAAAATAATAATAATTATACTAATGTTGATTGTAGACAAGGCATATTCCTGAAGACCTTGTAGAGATTTATAAGGCCGAAGGAAGGAATAGTGGACAATTGCCCACCTCTGCCTCTTAATAATATTGTGTGGGGTTTTATTGCTCAAGTATAGGATATTTTAAAATGCTTAATAGAGGACACAGGCAAGACCAGCCAAGGGGTTAAAAAGCACTGTATTTGGATGTTAAACATAAAGTGGCTTTCAGAGAGCAATGTTCTGAATGGTGTTTTTATAGGCTTTTGAGAAAGATGCTGAGAGGGATCAAAATCATCTTAGAGTTCTTCTTAAAAAGGCTTAAGCAGAATTTATATCACTTAGATGCTGGAAGCATTTTCCATGTACCTGCAAGTGATTCGTTCAGATAGCTGATGGATCAGTCATTTGCATGGGTTGAAGTATATTCCACGTGGAAGGTGCTAAAGCTACAGTACAAAGAGGTGTTTTGGATGGAAGCTGCAGAAGGCATTCCAGGGAATTCAGCCATAATTGTAGAGTACTCCCAGTTATAAAGCTCTGTAATCTGGGAGGAATTGCAAATGCATCTGCAGAATCAGCTGATTGGTGTGAAAGGGCTACAGACCATGCTATATATTAAATTTTCCTGCATTGTTATCCACTCACACTTTTATGTACTTATTTTTCTGACTACCAGCATCAGTGAATGTATTATCCAGAGGCAGGAATTGCATTTCTCGCTGGTATTTTAGGCAGAAGCTTTGCAGTAGTCCAGGATAATACTTATTTCCCTTTCTCCCCACCATTTGCAAACCAACAGTGACAAAAATCATTATTTGATTGCTGTTACAAACCAGGATCAGAAGCTAAGGGAAGCTGTAAGATGGCTGTATCAAAATACTCCATCATAAGTGTCATTAGAAGGAGTTCAGAACAGAGATCAGCATTTTAACAGTCACAAGGAAAGAGCAGCTCTCACAGAGAAGACAACAGCTTTTTCACTAAAAGGTTGAGGTCTTCTCACTTTGTTGTGCCCGCTCCAAGTAGAACTAAAAAATCTTGGTTTCCAGAAGCATCAGAGAAAGATGTATTTTTGAAAAGGTTAAAGACAAAGATTTAGGAGTAGTGGTCTGAGAAAGAAAGGAATTTGCCATTTTCTTCATTTCCCTCAGCTCTTAAACACCAATTTAGACCATGTCAGGGATTACCATAGTAACCATTTAACCTCTTTTCAGAGCCTGTTGTGTTTCAGTTTAGTTCGACAATGAGCTTAACTGGCATTTGAAGCACTTTGCATTGTACCTGTGACAGGAATTAGCACCATATGCCCTTATTTTAGAGAAATCACAGAATCTAAAACATAATACTCTAATTTCAGTTCAGTGGTATTAGGCTTTTATTGTTTTTATGCTAATATTTTAAGAGGTGGAGTGCACGAATTTAGGATGTATTACCAGGTCTTATTTCTACGCTAAGTGGATGACAGACAGCAATAACTTATTCCTACAGTTACCTGTTTGATTGTATTGTGAAACTCAGCCTTCCACCAAAGGCCGAAGAAATTCCTCACTTTGGCTCATGTGTTGCTCGTGTGTTACAGATGACGCAGCTGGGTGGTTTTAGTGCAATCAACCCTGTACTTCTTTCCTCTTCCTTTTCCACGGCCTTCTGCATCTTACTCTGTGATTGTTATCATCATAACTAGAGAAACACTCAGGACATGATGATTTTAATTAGATTCTAAAAACCTTTGGAATAGCATAGGCTTTCTCCCTTGTTTGTATCTAATTCAGTCTGGGCAGGATGCTGTTGTACAAAATAATAACTTGCAGAAAAAAAGCCTTTTCATAGAATATGTCTGTTTCTGCATTTTATGTGTTCTTCCCTTGTACATTAATGGAGAACTGACATTTCCATTTTTTAAGATCTTGCAGTCTACGACATACACACAGTTCTTTCTGAAGGACTGATTATGGCTAGTATTTCAATCACACCAATCAAAGCAAATATTATTATTTGTGGATGTTCATAGGTAACTCTATGTCATACATAAGATTAACAAGATAGATGTAAATGCTTTTCTGTACCTTATCTGAGCATTAACATTTATAATGCTGGTGCTATACAATTCTAATTTTTTTAACCTCTCTGTCATCTAGAATTCCAGTAGTGAGGAACTTTACTCCTAGAACGATGCCACTGTCTGAAGATCAAACCATTTCTCTTCCTTCTCTCTGTCTCTCTAGACTTTCATAACACTGGCCATACAAAGCCAGAAAATCATAAAATGCTGACTGATCTATCTGTTTCTTATTCTTTTAGGTTTTTTCTTTTTTTTAACATCTATCATCATTCTATATACCTGCATCAGTTAATTATTAAGTTGTACTCTTTAGCCTCCAGTCTAAAGTTGATGTTGCTTTTTAGTATCTACGTTGACAAGAGATCAAACTTGTGTGAATCAATCCACCTCCTCACTTCTCAGCATATTCTCATTCTATGCGTGTGTCCATATGAGATGTAGACCTGAGTATGGAACAGAAATACATCTTTCTTTTATGATGCATCTTCTGTGATGGAAGCTTTTGTGCAGACTTCAATAGTTTTGTGAGTGACCTTTAATTGCATTAGCTTGGACCTTTTGTTTCAGATGGCTGCCTGGCTGGCTCACTTGCTAGATGGATGGAGTGGTACTGTAGTTGTTTTGTCCCGTCCACTGACAGAGTTTCCAAAGTGTGGGTTTTTTCTGTGGAGGGCTTGAGTATGGTCACTGCCACAGAATAACTGCTCCTGCTGTCTCCTTAGAGCAGGACACAACTCACTTTGAGCTAACATCATCAGTGCGCAGATTAAATTCATTTCTGATCTCCTTTTGGACCCAGATATTTTCTGTATGTGCTTCTTGCTGGCGAAGGACTAGGTGAAGAGAAACACCTGAAACTGAATCCAGTGACATGGAGGCCAAAACATTTTCCTTGAGCATATGTCCACAAATACAAATACAGAAATAGTGCTAAAGGTATGAATTTCCAAACTAGCAGTGAGAAAGAGAGTTCAAAGTGTTACGTTATTGCTGCTTGATCAGCTGAATGCATTTGCCTGTAACAGAACAGAATTAGGAGTTATTGCTACTTCTACTGTCACTGATAACAGCAAATTTGGGAATGCTTCTCCAGTGCCGTTTTCCACTTGTGACTGACCTTGAGTTCAAATCTCTTCTTAGATAGAGACCTTGCCATAAAATTCTAACCTAAGTCATTCCCTAGACGATTACCATTATGTGGGGTAAAACTTGCTTTTGATGCCACCAACATAGACATGGCACTGTAGCTTCTCAGTGGTATGGATGGCAGTGGGTAGACAGTGCCTGAGCTTCCCACTAGATCCTTAACCAATTTTAGGTGCTACTTAAATTACTTCTGGTAATCTTCAAAGCTACTAGGTTGTCTGGAATCCATTTATTTTACCTTTGTTTTTCCATATCTTCTTCGGTAACTGTAAAAATAAACAGGAGGATCTCTGTTGATAAGTGGAGCTCAGGCTTCAAAACTGGCAGCAGCTCATTTTCATGTAAGTACCCTGAGGTCCGCAGCTGACATCCCCTGTCTGTTAACGCCCCACCCAGAATTAGATAGCAGCAGATTATGCTGAAAGTTTTTACTCATTCAGACTTTCACGTTAATCAGTCAGGCCGAACATTAATTTTGTGTGATGTTTTAGAGCGGGCAAGTTTTCCAGGAGATGTGGGTCATTTGAATTAATTTTGATTAATTTTTTGCTCATACTTATAGTACAGAAAATAGGTAAAACTATTAAAAGTTGTGACACAAATAAGAGCTGCAGTTCTTCCACAGCACATCTCTGTAACCCATGATTTCTTTCTTGTCATAGTAGATTTTCATCCCTGCATTTTCTTTTTCTATCACTCTTAAACATTATCTCGTATATGACAATACATCACAGCCCTCCAAAAAACCCCACGTGTAACTTCATGTGCCATCCAAATATGCACATGCTTCCCCATCATCTTCTTTTTACAATGGGAACCTATTTGTCTCATTGCAATTTGATACAGAAAATTATGATGTTTCTCTAGATATAGAATCATACTTTTCTACATACCCTTTAAATCGTTAAATCATTTAAAATCTTAAAAGAC
This sequence comes from Strix uralensis, assembly GCF_047716275.1. Lineage (NCBI taxonomy): Eukaryota > Metazoa > Chordata > Aves > Strigiformes > Strigidae > Strix > Strix uralensis. The sequence continues at coordinate 44,842,302 of NC_133976.1, forward strand.
ATGATTATTTCTTCAGAATGTCTCTCTGTGATACTAAACTATTAGTTGATTTCTTAATGGAGAACTGTTATGCTTTCAGTTTTATCCATCAGCCTAAAGGAAAAATATGCACATTTAGTGTATTGAAAGTTAAAATTTTTGTCATTAAAAACATAAAATACAAACATTAATATTTTCTGATATATGATAATTGTAAATGAGAACAGATTTTAATTAAGCTCTACTAGATTTGCTGCAGCAATCATATGTTGCAGAATGACTTGAGAATATTGGCTTCCTGCTTGGATTTCAGCTGTAGAGTTCTACAATTGGCATAAGTTCCTGAGAGCACAAACACTGGTCACATTATGTAAGAATTGAAGGCTCTGCAACTTCCCTGTTTATATCTTCTGTATCATGAAAACTAGCAATTTATCAGCCCTCAAGCACAATCACTACATATAAAGCTGTGAATATCTTGTGTATAAACACTAGGACATGCTTCTTAGACTCTTTAGCCCACCTGTTCATCGATTCCTTGGGTTTGTTGCCAGAAGGCACTGCTAGATGAGTTCTTACAACTCGCTGATGGTGACAGGTCTTTAAATCTGATCTATTTTATTCCCATTGAGCCTAGACTGGCTAACATTAAAATTTTCTTTGTGAAAAAAAAAAAATCTCCCATTTCAAAACCCTTTGTTTTGTTTAGAAATACTACTATTTTCTATCAAATTGGGTACTTTTCTAAATGAGGTGAGGTTGTCTGCCCTAAATCTGGAGGACTGCTAGATCTTCAAGGAACATTTTAAAGAACCTCCTATAATCAAACTCAGTCTAGGAAATGAGCAGCATCCAGGAGATAGTAGTGTTCACCCCGTACCAAGTTTGGAGGAAGGTGGCACAAGGAAGCCCCCTTACAAGCTTGAAAGTTAGACCTTGCTTGGTTTTGGAACAAGGAGCTAGAAACTCTCTGATTCTCAGCCCATGGCATTTTGTCCCAGCTGCATGGCCATATACTGCAAACTCCCAAAAGCTCAGATTTCCTCATGCGATCCTGACTTTCATCATTATCCTGTATAGTTTTAATGGAAGTTCACCAAACCAAGTCTCCCATGACACATTTTAATATCATCTTATGAGAATTTCATGGAAATTCCACTGGAAAATTCTGCATGAAACCTTACTGACAAAGGATACAAAGAGAAGGCTGCTGACAGTAGACCAGCGTTCATTACAGGCAGCTTTGCACCTCCACTGGAAAACTCTTAGAGGGTCTTCAAACCCAAAGAGTTTGCAAGTTACTGATTTTAAGACATCAGTAGATGGAGAAAATAACACAACCCTTATAGCTTCAGCAGTTACTCTATCTCTCTGTTAAAAATGTGTACTTTATTTTTATGTTACTGGATTATGCTCCAAGTCACTGATTCTTGTTATGCCCTTCTTCAGTAGATTCAAGCCATTTAATACATGATGCTCCCTCTTCTCTACAGTACTTATGCACTGTAATCAGGTCACTTCCAATCATCCTTTCAGAAAGCTGCAGAAATTAATCTTTTATATTTTTCACAATCGGGCTTTTTCGCCATTTTTCCAATAAGAGTTGTGACTTTTTACCTTCTTTGTAGTTTTCAGCATCTTAAAAATATATATATATGTACACAAGAACTGTGTGCAGTATACTTTATATCTTTGCCAGACGGGCAAAGTCACCAGCTACTACTGTCACTTCTACTATTGAATTTTGCACAGCATTACACTATCAGTTCATGGTCTGTAGCTTGTGACCATAAATCCTCAGCAGGAGACACTGTCTTGTAAGATATATTTCCTGAATCTGTAGATACTCAGAAATAGTCTTGAGTTCTTTGTCTTAGTATGTAGAATTTTTGGTTTTGGCTGTATGAAAATGCATCCTGTGTGACTAGTTACAGCTAAGTGATTGAGCACTTCTTCTCTGACCAACCTGTTGCATTATTATTTACCATTATGATAATTTTTGTATCACCTGCTTACTTTATCAGCAGAAATGTCTTCCACATCTGTAGAAACAGCAGTAATCCTTGAACAGAAAAAAAAGAAAAATTTGCATGTTTCCTTCATCAACCAAATTTACAATCTTATCAAAGAGTGAACCTGGTTTTAGTTGAAAAGACCTATTTTCCATAAAACCACGTGACTTCACATTCATTATATTTCATATCCTTTAAATCAACATTAATACAAACTTTTATGGGTTCATTCTTTGTTTCATCTGGGTTTGATAAAAGGCAAATGGCTGATAGATACCACCTTCATCCCATTTGGCCTTTTTTTGAGTAAGTTGGGCATAACATTAGCACTGTTCCAGTCTTCTGGAATTTCCCTTGTGGTCTAAGATTTATTAAAAATGAACATCACTAAGCCAGAGATCTCATGAAAAGTGCAGTCTTCTTTCCTAGATTTTTATAGATGACTGTGGTGACCTCTTCTTTTTTACTGAAGAGATTAATGAAATTCAGTGTGTGGTACTGATTGCTATGATGACCTTTGATGAGCTGTCTTGTCTTCCTAAAGAATGTGTTAAGAGCATTTTTCAAAAAGAAATAGCCAGGGGAAGTAGAGTAATAAAAGGAGGTTTTGCCAGTATGTATTTATCCAAAAACTTGAATATCTTTCAGTAGTTTCATAAAAATATATTTTTGAATGCTTAGTTTAAGAAAAAGATATGAGCCTGGTAAGGGTTGAGTTCATAGATTTGAGTACATAACACTAGTTAGAAGGAACTTATTCTTGAACTGAGCACAAACATTTAACAAGCTGAACTTAAAACTTATAATGCAAGGTGCTGTAGAAGGAGACATGTATTAGTTCCTTCATTTCAGCTGCAATCAAAGACAAAAATATTGCAATTATCTGAGAGAGTATTTTACATATTTCTGACTCCCCTGAAACAAGAAAGCACTAGAACAAGAGCAGCTCTGAGCTTTTCTGAGGATTTTCAGCTTACCTCTTTTCCAGCTGTGTATCCTTTACCCCATCTCATTTTTTGGCAGTTTTGATACTCTGGAAAAATCTCCAGTACAAAAATTAGTAAAAGAGGACAATGTGAAAAGACTTTCCAAGTGAAGAGCAGTAATACAGAAAGGGTTTCAAATCCTACCTGTGCCTGTAGCACAGAGGCAGTAGATGGAAATAAAAGATGATATTGACTTGGGTGAAATTATACATGAAGGAAAGTCTTCTTCATCTTGATAAGTTACAGGTGGAGAACTGCCTTGTTATAAGACTTCACCTATCAGTTGTTAACTTACATCAGCTGTCTGTGGTTTTCCCATTAGCAAGTCCAGTTCCTTTTCAGCTTGCTCTGCAGTCCCCTGGTCTGCAGCCCTTTCTAGGTCATTGCCATTGCTACAATGTAGTGAGGTTCCTGACCTGCCTGTGTGGCTGAGTTGTCTTATTGTGAAAATAAAGGCACAAGCTGGTTTTAGCACAGAATTATGTTGCATACTGCCTTAGAAGCTAGGGAGGGTGGTAAGAAAGTTCCTGTAATTTTAATGGAAAGTGGTGCCTTAAAGAGGATAAATACTCAGATTCTTGCTCTGTTCAGGGAAACACTTGAGCACATGCTAGGTCCTCACATGTTCTGTTTGGCCTGCCTTTAGCTAACCAGCAAGTTTCTAGTTTGAAAGCAGTGACATCATGTACTGCCTCTTACCTCATTGCCAATTTATGACATTTTGGAGGAGGCTGCTGTATTGTTTGGGATTTGTGATTGGGGTCATGGAAGGGAGCTGGAGGTAGTGCTGGGGGATATTATGGAGGAACATGAAAGCTGAACTGGTGTTACAGCAAGCAAGAGATGAGAGAAAGGAGGACATCTATCCACAGGAGTTGAGTGAACCAGGCTGTGCTAGTGTCACTGCAAAAGGAAACATTTATTTATAATGTAGCTGGGACTGGTATGAGGTTCAAGTTCTTTTTGTCTTGGTAGTTTGTTACAGAGGAAAGGGAAGAAGATAGCTGACTATGAAGGCAATCCAGAAATTCCACCGAATTTCTGTTTGTGGTTTTTGCAGAACAAATAGAAGTATACTGTATGGCTTCAGTAATGGAGGCACTGAATTCATCTGATAGTCTTTCCCTGGGGCTGTTGAATTTCAGCAGAATTTACCAGCAGGCATAGATGATTACTCATGCCATCATGCCAATCATTCCCACCTACTGGTTTCTTTAATCTGTTTCTTCTGTCTTTCATTAATCGATAATGTATGGTCATCATAGCAAGGACTCTGTTCATGCCAGGATTTTAATGTAGTACCACATCAAAGAGGTACAAGTAAGAAATATGTAACTGATTTGATTCTTAATTACAGTTCTCTGCTGTCTACCAATCCTGTATAATTTTGTATGTATGCTGTAATTACAACCAATAATCTAAAGCTTTGGAGTCAATTGCTTTTGGAAACTAAGACACTTTTGATAGTAGAAACTACATTAACTAAGCATTAAGGTGCCCATACTTACTTCAAGAGATGTTTTCAAATCAAGCACGGGTACTGCACTCTGGCTTCCTGTACCCTATCACAGGAGGACAAGGACTCTCTGTAGGGTGACTGCAATGCACATATAATATTCTAATAATTATGGAAAAGCTTTGTGATTTGACTTCTGACAGTGTCTGACAAGCCGATAAAGAATCTTTCAAATGTATTACATTTCCTTTCAATGTTGTACTTAGACTACTCACTAGAAGACTAGCTTTGTGACATGCTATAGTTAATAAGTTTTCCATGCTGTCAAAAGTAATAATATTAATGTGCCATTCAGTTAAATTAATTTTGTTTTGTGCACTGGCCTGCATAAACGTGAGTGACATTTAGAAATATGATCAGGCAGGAGCTGAGGAGAAGCCAAGTGGCAAAACAGAGCAAGATGCAATCATTAAAGCAGAGCAGACAGCTGCAAGCATTTGTGGGTAGGCAAAGAGTTACAGAAAACCAGGCTATGATGTTTGGGCATATACATTTCTTTTAATTCATTTCTCCCTTTCTCATTTATTTAAGAAATTCATTTTCTTCTTGTTTGATTAAGAACTCAGTATGCTTGGTAGCATGGTCTCTTGTCTGGAAATCAAAGAGTGCATTTCTGCTAATCTTTGATTTCAAGTGCCTTCAGCCACAGCGTTTCTCATTTTGCAAGAGGCAGCTGATTGTAATGCTTTTAAACCGATGACCGTGAAGTGTCATTTTCTACTAATAATAACAGTATTTTCTCTTTCCATTTCCTCTGCTTTTTAGAAGGCAGTAATAGAAGTGCTTTCTCTAAACAGTTAAAAATATAATGAAGAGGACTAAAAGGAGGAAGCTGACAAAACCTGACTTGTTAATTTTTTGATAACATTGCCTGGTTCAAATTATTGCCCAACTTGCTTTCAAGTCCGATTTACCATCGTGTTGGAGAATATTACATAATTAGGGCAGTTAAATGCTACTACCTTTCTATATATATTGCAATAAGAAGACAGAGATTTGTGAAGAATTTCTATGTCAAGTAGTGCTGTTCAGAGGGGAAAAAAAAAAGTAGATTTTTATTTCCACAGAAAGATCCCGCTAGATCTGTTCCCTTTAAGCAAAGGTTAAAAGTAGTGCTGGCATACAGAAGTTGTATTACAAAGAGTCAGAGAGTAGGACTGTAGTAGGGAAATCAGTCAAAAGGAATATGCAATTAAATCACTTCTTTTGGCTCTTCCTCACTCCTACTTTATATCATGACTGTATCCCTACAGATACCACCTCCTGATACCTTTAATAAATTCACTTCATTTGAAAGATTGTTCCCTGTCTGCCCTAAAACTTCTCCCTTTTAAAACTTACCTCATGGATCTTTGCTTCTATTTCTGTTCTCTGTTCACCTAGCATCAGTCTCCTTTCCATCTCTTCTTTAGCCTGTTGTCACTGCTAGTCCTTTTTTACAGCATCCAAAACGAGCCCTCTGGATTTTGCCTTAAGAACCCTCTGTTTCTTCTGAGATCTCCCGCTGTAACCTATTTCACTTTGCTTTGCTTCTTAATTTACTTGTTATGTGGCTTGTAACTGAGCACTTTACATTAATAGGAGCTTCCTTTTATGGCCAAGTTTGCACGTTTGAAGAGGATATAACCTATGAAGACACTGCTGAAATAACGTTAGTAAAAGCAAACAGAAGAGGCCTTTGATCACAGACACTCTGTACTTCCATTTTGTAAGACAAGTGGGTTATTCCTGTGAATAAAGACTGATCCTTGAATAAGGAAACATACAGTAGGGCGTTTGTCTGTTCATATTTTATTGTTTTAAAATATTTTCTTCAAAAGTGCAGTAGGTACAGTCATAATGAAGGTTCTTCCTTCTCTCTGTAGGCATTTAGCACCTATTTGCTGCTAGCTGTATAACAGCATGGCTGCTCCATTCATGGGCATGAAATTGTTTTAGACAGCAAAGGAATTACTCTGCTTGTCAGACTAATGGTTTAGTTGTTAAAATATTTAGGTTTATGTTGACTGGGTTCGTAGTTAGCATTTTGTAATTCTGAAATAGCTGTTTCTGTAATCAACCTTTTGTTTGAAAGGCTGGGGAGAGCTCTGCCTTTCCTATTCGGTCTCAGTACTTTATTCCAAAAGTAGTTCATAGACTTTGGGGTACAGTGGTACTTAGTGTGCATACATATTCATGTGATAGTCTCCAAAAGTGCTGTAATAATGGGCTGACACATTAGCTCCAGCTTTTCTTTCTCTTTCTGGTTCTTCCTTATCTTTCCCTGCTGCACCATCTATTTCTAGCTTATTTGTGCAAACTGAGTTTTAAGAGCTTCTTGCTCACTTCCCACTCCTTTGCCTAATTGTGGCAGAATTCTCTTCGTATTGTGGGGTCATCTAGTCCCCGATTTGCAAGTGTGAGAGGAAAAGGTTGTCTTTCTTTCCTGATTATACCTATTGCAGATTTGAAATTTTCTGCTTTGTTCTTTGACCTTGTATTTATCAAAAATGCAATGCCTTCAAAGCTGCTAATGTTAAAGACAGGTGTTGTGGCAATAAAATTTCAGGTTTAAAGAAAGAGACCAACAAACCAGTATTTCCTTTTCCCTGTATGATCCCTATTTGTCCTAGGGGGTGCAGAGGAGTAATACTTTCATTATGGTAGATCCCAGCTATGTGTGTGGCTTGCTAATTCTGCCCACTTGCTATGGTGGCTTAATTGAAGTTGTGGCAGGTCCATGTCATCCATTTCTGCATCCATGTGATTCTGCTACTAGTATTATTGTGACACCTTTACAGCTTAGTGTATTCATGGTTTACATACCAAGAAAATGAATTTGCTGGATTTGAGATCTCCATGTATAGACAGAATACGATGGCCTCAAAATTGTCTGAAGCCAGTGGATTGGAAATTAGGATTAGAGATTCTGTCATTACAGTTTACCTGGATTTCATGAATTTGAAAGACTCTAATTTAGCTTATAGCCCACCTTTATGCTGTCCCTGTTTTTTCCACAGACTTTAAAATATTTTTGTGTGTGCGAAAACTATACAGTGAACATTATGAGCTTCCATTGTAAATATTGTTTAGTGGAAGATTGTGGTTTGGGTCATTGCCCATTAACTACATCCTATTGTGTTTCTCTCAGGCTTATGCAAATATCCACAATCAACACCAGGTCTTGAAGTTGGAAACCCACCTCACTGTGTTTATATTCATCCTCTACTGACTATTTTGGAGTCTTAGATCCAATTAGGAAAAAGCATATGGTGCTGTGGCTCATTATTTTGGTATTGTTTTACCATGAGAGCTGCAAGCATCAACTTTCTTGTAATATCTTCCACAAAAATATGGAGAATGTTTATATTAAGAAGAAAGATACCTCTGTTAGAGATTCTGCAGTGCGAATGATAGTAATCTGCATAAATAGTGTTTTTCTCTGTAGCTCATTAGGAGAGTGTACTGTCAAGGCAAAAATGGCTACTGACAAATATGAGAAGAAACATGAGACAGGCAGAAGCCACTTAGAGTCATCTCTAAAAAGTCCAGGTTCTCAACAGGACTTCAAATAGCCTCTTCTAAGCTGAAGAAGTGTTAGCAGCACTGTCTATGTCATTTATGTTCTGCTCCATTGCATCCTCTTTAAATGTAATGAAGTTACGAGGTTGCTTAGATGGAGAGAGTCTTTTGATTGGTGTTTAGGCATTATACATGAATAGGTTAATGTCTATGAACCTCCCAGTTGGAAGCTTCTAATACTAACTTACAGTTTCCATCAGAGATCAAAGTAATTCACTAACATAAATTATTTATACATAGGGCTGAAAGAAATTCATAATAACAATAAGGCACCTCCATGAGATAATCACCATACCAGAAGCACTCATCTGTACCTTGTAGCCCTGCAGGAGTTTGTAATTATGTCCTGCAAACCACACCTCTGGTGATTGCTTTTTGTTGTTTCATTGCAGTGCTGCCACTTGCAGTATTTTGCCTGACAAATATTTTTTAAATTAGAAAAAAAAAAAAACCAACAACAACAACAACAAAACCAAAAAAGTCTTATGAATAGAAATCTTGTGGCAGTCATACAAAGAGAAAATGTTAGAAGTACAAGAAATATTGAAGAAATTGGGTTAATACAAATTTTAATAACAAGAAAAAAAGTACTAAACATGATTCTGTGAGCATTTAAAGAGGTACCTATGCTTTTTCTACAAGTTATTCACTTAAATGAGCCCATCATCTGCTGCCATTTCCCATGGCTTGCTGGTGATCTATCAAAAACTGGCTGTTTACATGATGCTGGCTTCTTCTCTGTGCTTCCTGCAGCTAAAATTACATTAAAAGAGGCTAAAGATGCATTAAATGCTCTCATAAAATTACTGTTCTGTGTAGAGAATTGCAGTATTTGCACAGAAGCATACCATGATTACAGATGGAAAAAGGCTGGTGAGAGGTGATGGTTTCTGTGGCAATAACTGTGTTTGTAAAATACCTCCTCCAGCCTCTGCTGAAGCACTCAGGTCAGAAACAACAATCCTAACACCATTTTATGCTTACTAAACACACTCTACTCTCAAGTACCCAAAAAAAAAAAATCTCAAACCCAAACAAACAAAAATAGAAAAAAAAAAATCCACTCAAAGGAAGAATTAGAAGCATGGTATTGACTTAAAATTACCTTCCAAAATAGATGTTTAGATATTCTGTCAATGAGGTACATTTCTGAGGAATACAAGTTCCCCTGCTGCTGCAACCAAAACTCTGCCTAGTTAATCTATCTAGAGGTGAGAGCACAGCCCTTGAATATCAGGTGATACATGAGTACAAAGGTCTCTAAGACGGGGATCTAAAATGAGCTTTCAAATATACCCCATTCCAGTCTTACTCAGGGCCCCATGGATCAACCAGGCTAATTTAAACCAAGTCTACCATGTAATAGAACAGCGACCATGGAGAACACCAGGCAGCTGGGTGAGCTGTAATCATAACACAAATCTATAAGCAATTGATTTCTTCCATTCTGAACAAGTTGCAAGTGATAGATCAACTTCACTATTAGCCTAGCCAATATGGAATTCCAAAACCAAATGTGAGGGGAACAGGAGCATGTTTTGCTGTCACCATGCCATTGCAGGCTCAGTTAGAGCCAAGCATGAGCTATGCAGATTGCACAGCTGAAATCCGTATTTCCATGTTCTGTATCTACACTGGAATTTATAACAGTATACGCAGACAGGGAAGAATAGTAAGTCCTTCCACAGCAGTGCAGTCCATGCTGTGAAAGACATGTTAGGTTATTAGAGATATGAGTTAAAAATGTAAATTTTCTGATATTAGGATGTGTTCTTTTGAGCAAGGTTATAACATCATTATAGGCCTCCTGGGTCAGATAGAGGTCTCTAAGATACTGCCCCCCAACCACCTCCTTTGCAGCCTGAAGAGTCCTAATCTACTTAGCTGTTCCTTCTGCAGAAGCATATGAAGTGTCATATCTTTGATCATTCCTGCTGCTTTTCGTGGAACCTTTCCCAATTCTCCCATATCCTTTTTGAGGTGGGGAGGACACCATAAGTTTTCAGGATACTGGCACATGTGCATTCTGACAGCATTTTTGTACGCGATACACACATTTAACCTCATGAGCTATTTTGTTGTGTTGTCTCTGAGCATTTCCTAACTATACATAACTTTGTTTGTTCTGTGTTTCCTGACCACAGGTGATCACTGAGCTGATATTTTGCAGGAAACTATTACAATGCCTGGGTCTCATTGCTACCTTGTAATAATCAATTCAGGGTCTGTCACTTTATAGGTATTGCATTATTGTTGCAGTTTCCAGGTTTTTTAAAATTAAAAGGAACACTAACTACATGATGCCATTCAATATATACCACTCCAGTCTGTTGTTGGGAACAGCAAAGAATCCCACATACCCAAGGAAATCTTCTGAGACAAGCCCATGCACCTTTTGATAAGGGAGGAAGATGTAAACTCTGAAATATAGCTGAGTATCTGTCATGCGTCTGACAGATGGTTATATTGCAGATGCTTATCCAAACCTGGATAAAAGGTGATTGTCTGTAAGAGCTATTGAGAGAAGAACGGCCACTGATGCTGAAAATTTGGCTTAGTCGATGAAGTTCAGTTTCTCTTAAATGACTTGGAAGCTTGAGCTCCCAGTTGGAAAGGAACATTTTGGTTCCTTTTATATGGATGGTAAAGTCCTTAGGACATGGTCTGTCTTTTCTCTAGGAAATACCCACTACATCCATGAATATGTGAGCCAGTTGCTCCAGTAGTGTTCCCCAAGCTTTTTAGGTAAGGTTCTGACTTTGTCTCTTTCCCCCTCAGCTCTTTGAACCTGGTAAATTGCTATGTTCTTTTTACATTTGTGATACAGGGAAAAGGTGCATAATTCCTGCAAAAAATTACCTACTGTCTTTCTTATCAAAAAACTTGGGTACACCCCCAAAACTTTTCAACAACCAGCCTTCCAATTTATTCTAACAAAACACTGGAACCAAAGAGATACGTCTTCGTAGAAATGTACTTTATACTCTACTGCCAGAATAAATTGTGGAAACAGACATATGCCATAAGAACTACTGTCTTTGAAAGAGAAACATTGATATCTGAAATGCTTTATTGGACTGTTCAGTGTAACCTGATTCTTCTTGCCTCAAAAGCAATCTTGTTACCCCCTAAAGATATCATTGTGCTGAAGGGAAGGAGGAAAGCAGCTTGGATCATCCTAGTGATCATTTCTAAGCAGTATTCTCCTCTTTTTCTGTCTCCTATCTGCAAGTTCAAATCTATTATTCCTCCTTTTAAAACAAAGTTCCTGTAATTCTGAACGTAATTCAGCCTTTCCCTCTTTGCCAGGACTGTTAGGAAGGTACTAAACAATGAATAGCAAAAGTTTGCATTTGGCAGGATCCCAGATGATAGACTGCAAGGCTGAAGGCAAAACCAAATTCTTCCAACCGTTCCTGATGTGAAGAGGGATCCACGGTGTGCTTTCCTGCTTTATATCTGCCTTTTTTTTTTTTGCCTGACAGATAGGAGACAAGTCTTTTCTTATACTGAGTGTTTTGTGCTTTGTGGTTTTTATACTTTTTGCTTTTGTGACAGAGTGTGGTGAGAAAGACGCGTGTTACTGTTTCATGGAAAACAGTCTAGTAGTTGGGTATGCGTGTGTGCTAATTGATTTCTACTGAAACACAACCTGGAAGAAAAACCCTGCCATGACTTGGTTTAAAGAGCAAACAGTATTTGCGGGAGCCTGATTGTCAGGGGAGAAATGCTGAGCAGTGTAACTTACTTTGCAGCCAGCACATATCTTGTCATTTGGTTCCATACAGGACTCCAGTTGCTGCAACAGACTTGAGGTCATCAAGGATTTAAGCTGGGCAGCTTGTGGCAGACATCTCATATTGTTCATTTGAATGAGTTTCTGTGTATTGAGATGTGATTTTCTGTGGCACTTTCAAAATTGCATTTTTAAAAGGTACAAAAAATTATTAAAATATAACACCATGTCTTGTTTGCTTTCACAGCAAGAAAAGCTGGGTGATATCTGCTTCTCCCTCCGTTATGTGCCTACTGCTGGCAAACTGACTGTTGTCATTCTGGAGGCAAAGAACCTGAAGAAGATGGATGTCGGTGGACTATCAGGTACATGCATGAAAATCTGCATGTAGATTTTGCAGGCTTGTAAAGGCATAAAATCAACTCATTTTCTATTGGAGATCTCTTGGTTGAGAAGGTAAGGGCACTTGTTCACTGTCTGAAAAATGCGGCTTGTGTTTTCTGAAAGTTAGGGCATGGCTGAATATATCAGAACTTATTCTAGCTTAAAAAAAGGAATTGCATTGTATACTGCATTCCACTCCAAGACAAGGTATGAAGAGTTAAACAGTCAGATGACAGTGCAAGCTCTCTCTCCTTCTCTCCTGTTGCCTAGAGATAAATACAGACTATTCAGACAAGAGGAAAAAATCTGACTACAATTCCTATTATCTGTTTAATCTCACAAAACATGAACATTTCCCTGCAATGTTACCGATAGTGCATGATAGAGGAACTCACCACAGGTCACTGTGCTGACTGCTGGCTGAGGTGCTAGGATAATTGTTTCTACCTTTGAAGGGCTCAGGTGATTGCTCTCTTGAGCAGAGTTGGGAGTGGTCTGCATTTGCAAGTACACCAGCAATCAAAATGACAGTCTTGCACTTGTGGTAGTCAGTGAGGTTGATATCTCCAACATGCTCAGTCCCTACAAATAGTCCTCATAGCCTTTCCTTGTAGTAAGGCTACACATATGGTGTGTGAGATGATGTATGCTGTCTCTAAGGGAGGGTGCAGTCAGCACACGTGACATCAGGGCTGTGTCTCTGCAGTGGGGCTGTGTCCCAGGGACCTGGAGGAGCTCCATGTAGGCTTCTGTTCTCTGCTGTGTTTAGAATTTGGACCCAAATTACTAAATTACTGATTAGCTGAGACCCAATTAAATAACAAGATGCTTTAGAAGGAGAGGTCTTTCCAGGAGAATTTTATTTTATATACCTTCTGTTTAAAAGAGACAGTTTCTACCCACCATTGAGAATGAGGATGTTTCCAGCGCAGCTCTAGAACTGAAAGTTTTTACAGCTGTCACTAGTACACAGATGATGTAATTGCCGATTTTGAATTAGCAAGTGACAAGAAAAAAGTGTTTTGCTTTTATTTTCTTAGAATCTTATCGCAAGGTAGGAGTTATACGCAAAATACACAGAGAAATGGGAACCTGCTAAAAGCAAGCCTGAAGGTTTTATTTACCACTTTTGATGAACAATAACAGGAGGACCTTCACAAAGTGAGGGGAAACAAAGTCTCTTACCAGTAACCGGTTATCTTTTTTTTTTTTATTTTACTTGCTTCTAAAGTCTTCCACTGCACAGCAACAGACGTAATAAAGTAAAAGACATCAAAATATTGTTGTAGTCATTACCTCAATTGAGTCTAGCTTTTTCTTGTCTAAAATGGACACTGGATTAGGACACATCAGTAATAGTTTCCCTAATGCTCATACTGAACCAATTGCAAATTAATGTTCTTAAGCACATTTACTTCCTAATTGTTTCCTAATGAAAGATTAGATTCTCATAATGAGGAAGTTTGGCGTTTTTTGACTGAAGTGTAGCTGTAAGAGCCAAAGCATCTATATTTTTTCCAAGCTTTGCAAGAAATGCTGTGGATAATGGGTACTCAGCCCATAAGAGAGAAAGAAAGGGTCAGGGGAAGCACTAACGAGCTGAAGACCTTCTACAAACTTCAGATGGAAAATGTAATAATGCATTGTGTTGGAAATAACTACATGGAAATGAATGGGCTTACTCTCCTCTATGCTAAAGCACATAGAGGACATTTAAATATATTTCTAGGGAATGACAGGTTTTGTTCTCCTTTTTTAGGGCCATGCCAAACTAGAAACATCATGTTCTCTCAGAGACAAACAAACCCAATGGGATACCATGGTTGTAACAGGAATTCAAAAGTCACTGACAGTGATAAATGGCAGTTAGTATGGTATTCCTGAGGCAGTAATTATAGATGAAATAGTGTTGGTTTAAAGTGGATCTAGTATCTTTCATTAGGGAATTTATCTTTTGAATAAATTATGCAGAAATAACTTCTGAAATCAAGCTGAGATTCTGTTGTCATTATTCACGCTAAATAATACCTACTCTCAAAGTACAATACTGCTAAGTGGTGATGAAGGTGACAGGATTTTATCTCTATTAGCAAACACTTTCCCCACTGGTTTTGTTATTTCTTCTAGATACTAAAATGGCTTTTCGTTTTGCAAAACTGAAAGTTTTGCATTGCAGTGGAGGTGGGAAAATGTTAACAATCAAATCTGATCTCAAACTGAATGTTACCTATATATTCAACAGCACTTACTGTCACCGAGGGAAAGCCATTAGCAAGAGGTGAAAATTATGTAGTTGACACAGATGGAGAAAAAAAATCTTAGAAGTTTGTCAAAAATAGGCAAAAAGTACCTTGTTTTTGAGTTTAGAATATGTCTTTTTGTTATTCTCTCCTAATTTGGAGAAGATGCTGGAAAAGCAGAAGACAGACATTTGGAAAGGACTCTGCTTTCTCTTGCATTCAGCCTTTATGCCTCTCCGTGGAGTTTATGCGCCTTGCAGAAAGGAGGAGCAAGGCCCTGGCTCCTGCAGGAGGTCTGCGGCGGGCGACCTTGCTGTTTCCTTCTGGCTGCTTCTCTCCACATCTTGAGTATTACTGCTGCTAGTAAATATCTGCTATGTCTTTGCACCTCAATGATGTGGAAAGCTTTAGCATTTATGTTATCTTTAGTCCCAGAACAAAGAACCAGACACTGTGGTTCAGTAGTCTTCTGAACTTCTATTTAGAAATTTATTAAATCCATAATTGTGGTCAATCATGTGGTTAAATACATGCTTGATTTTTCACATGTATATTTGTGTTGTGCAAATAGAGAATCCAGTTACAAAAGTACATGTCAAAAGCAAGAGACCAATCAAAGTAGATTGAGAGTACTACCTTTCCTAGCATTTCTACAGGGCTTCTACTGGAGAAATCTTAATCCCGCTAGTCAGCATATATATCCTATTTAATGGTTACTACAGTTGCCAGAAAAAGCCTTTAGCTCCAGCATTTTGAACTTTTCCATAAATTTTATTAGCAGTCAAAAGCTAAGCACAAATTACTTCAGAAACAGACAATAAAAGACAACAGACTAATCATCAAATTCTTTACACTCCTTGTAACAAAACCAGATCACCCATCTAGGCAATAAACTCCCAGGTCTTAAACTTAATTGCAACATCAGGCTGTGACTAAAGCAAACCTTGGCTCAAACACTAGAACTGTTCAGCCTGAGCTCATCAAGTCACCACAACAAGTGGAAATTATTACATCTGGTGAGCAAGGGCCTCTGGCAAACAGTTATGCATGTTTTAAAATGGCATTTTAATTATTTAAATTATATTCAAATGCATTTTTAATGAATCTGACATCTGGCAGGTGATATGTAGGAATGTAAGCTATAAAGATATTTTTTTTATTTGTCTGAATTTGGTAAACTCGGGTTACATGGCTTTATAGGTATCCTTCACCCAAAATGTCTATGAGACTTAGAAGCTTAGGTCTTAGAGCAAATCAAGGGAACTTAGACTCCCAAGTCACTCTGTTGGTTGCTTTTTAATTTCATTTAGGTGGTTTGCAAAATTGGAAAATTTCAAAACCAGTTTGCAGTTTAATCTCTCCGAACAGGCCATAGAGACATAGTCTGACTAATTCCTCGACAAAGGCACAATGCAGCTCAGCAATGCTGTTCAGTTCACAAGGGCTGTCTATGAACTATGATACTTTATTCAGGTTTACAATCCCTTCTGCTCCAGAAAGAGGGCAGGAATTATCTGCAGGTCCCCTATGAGATATTAATTTAAATCAAAGTGGTAGTGATTTTATACACAGATTTAAATGAGTATGAAAATTTTATCTAAATAAATTTTAATCTTGTTTTTTATTTGTATTTTTTACTTATTTTCTAAAGAAAAAATGGTTGCTTAATCCTCAGCACATCTGACTAGCAGCTAAATGTGGTCTGTGCAATACATATCGTGCACCTTTTTGTTACATAGGAAGATTCCCAATATGCAGGCAGTTCTATAGACTTCCATGTATTTAGTCATACCCTCCATTTGTATTCATTTTGGTTCCTAACGTTAAATAAAAGCTTTCATTTCAACTTCCTATAGGTTTCCTTGCTTTGACCAAGCCAATCATTGAAATAAATTATCTGAATTTATTGAAAAGCATTTTCCCTCTGAACCTTCAGAAGAGGCTGGGACTGTCACCTGGACAGACTGTTGTTATGGGTGTTTAGCTACCCAGGCCCTTCAGTGGTTTTGGGGGTTTTTTTAAGAACTTCACTGGCTGTATGTATTACTGATGAAATACTGGTTTGTATCAAAAAGTCACCTCTTAGTAGCTGGTAATACGTGTAAGCCTTAACATTGTTTATGATCTTTTCAGAATTGATTTCAGGATGGTTTATTCCTTCTAAAAATCTTTGAAATCTGATGTGGTTTTGTTCTCTGTGTATTACTTTAGTATCCTTAGCCTTTAGTGAATCTAATTACCAGGAATGTATTCTAGTAGCAAGCAATGTACCCTCCCCTTATCTCCTCAGCACTGCTACTTCTCACCACTCCCCCCTGATCAGGCCTGGAGTTTCAGTGGGGAGGAGATGCCCTAGCTGGCATGGGCTCAGGTATTGCCTTAGGCACTGTTGCCAACTAGCAAATATTATAGCAGACCCTAAACTGTACTTGTTTATGCCAAATTAATGCTTAGGAAGAACGGCAAGGAGAAAAGGATTATCATTGGATCCATGTAATCTTCCTTCTACAGAAAGCTGCAGATACAGCTGTGAAGAGAAGGCATCCCGTAATCCAGTCCATTATGTGTGAAAGCTAATCTCAATATTTATGAGTTATAAATAAAAAATACACAGGACCTCTTTGTATCTGTCAAGCAAATACTATAAATCAGAACCATCTCTGGGGACCAAATGGTACTATAGCAGAAATAAAGCTAGTTTTCTACAATTAGATATTTAAATACTGCGTTCAGGTTCTAAAGGCTTGGTTGAATGTCTTAGGAAAGAATTGAAAAATTATGAATTGTTTAGAGACCAGCTCTTTGAAGACAGAGTGAATGCTCATGAATTATTCAGTCAGAGCATTCACTTTAATAACTTCATTAAAACATAAGAAACCTTAAAAGCTAGCTAAAACAAATGCAATATTATGAGAAGAGAAATACACCATTAGTGCCATGGCCTTGCTATAAACCATATTGTAAGCATAACTCAGTGAATATTAAGGGAAAACACCCTTATTAAAAGACAAAAGTAAAAATAAACAACAAAACGCCACCACCAAAACAGCTGCATTTGCAACTAGCTTAATCCTAAGGAATCCAACAGAGATCAGTACCAACAAATATTTTAAGATCTCTACATACTGTGAGGATTTCTACAACATCTAATATCTCAGTATCTCTACTGTAATACACTGGCAGAACTTCCAACAGTAGATGGCTGCAGCAATACATCCCTCTAACACTTGCAAAGTAATCTCACAGCATCACAGTAAATTCACTGTGGGCTCCTACAGTGGTGATGGAATCAGTCACCAAATCTCCATCATATTAAAATCCTTCTCTCCTGACTGGAGGAACAGTCCTGTTGGTGACATCTTCCTTAAGACTGCGCAGGAGGGAGAGAGGTCTTTCTGAAATGGTCCTCTTTCAGTGGGTAAATAAAGTCTTAGGGAGTTGTTTTTTCTAATCCCAACTCAAGCCTTTGACATCAAACCACCTTCTTCCTCAAGTTAAAAGCTGAAGAAGGCAATTTCAAAATAAAAATATATTCCAGATTACAGTGTATTCATCATAGAAACCATGTTAGAGGATACATAGACTCATATTCGAGGGCATTTTGGACAGTTTCATGAGGAAGCTGTCAGGTAATTGTCCATTTTGAAGTGAGTGCACAATTTCCACTGAATCATATGCTACAGGCTATTGCACACAATAATATATTGTATTAGATGAACTATCAAACGTGGTGATTCCTACAAAGAAGCAGAGTCAAATTGTTCTGCTCTTTTTTTCCTCCTATGCTTAAAATGAAAAAGAGATTGTGCCTGCTGATTACCAGTGATGTTGTACAAAACCTGTAAGCATTGCTCTGAGAAACCTTAGAACAAACACCGTGCCAAAAAAACTCCTGGGCTCAGGAAAGCCTATTTTATGTGTGTATCTCCTTAATCATATATGCTGACCAAAGGTACCGGAGGTCACCACCCAGCTGTGTTGACTCTGCCAGCCAATAGTCATAATTTTCTGGCATTGCTGTTGAGTTTCCCCCACTCTTCTTTCTCCAAAACAGAGAGCAGGAAGACTTCTTATTCTTTTATTTGAATAGCCACATCTAAATAATGCATTTTGTGTGTGTTTGTATGTGTGCTTCCTCCTGATTAAATTACAGTATGTTTTTGTTTGGTTATGCAGTCCCAAAGCAAGTGTAAAGATGTGTATGTTAATTACTTATATGAAAATCAGATGGTTAATACTTTAGGTTTTCAAGCTGTACAAGAATTTCATAGCAATGTGAGTGGCTGTAAAATGGATGTGGAAACACTGTAGATAGGTTCTGGAGTCTTTAGGGAAATTAGTTCTCTTACAAGTAAGTTTAATTTATTTTTACTCTCTGAAAATTGCAGTCTATGTCTTTTAATGGGTTTGAAGAAAAAAAAACATGAACCCAAAAAGAAAATGTATTTTTTCATCTATATAAATACAGTTTAGATCAGTACTTAAATGTTCACAGAAAGTAAGGAAAATATAATTGAGGGCATTTCCTTTTTAGGACTGTGTAAAGTCATACAGGTTTTTTAAGACAGCACGATGAGCATTTTATTAGCACTGTTAACGCAGTTGAGGTTTGATGAAGTTTGTAGGACTTTCTGAGCAAATAGAAGCAACTTTAAATTCAAGTTTTTACATTACTTTAAATCCCACATACATTTTTTGTTTGTTTAATCCCATGTGGGCAAGAAAGATGATTTGTTTCTGCTAGATCTTTATGTGATTACTTCTTATAGGCCTCCTGACTCTTTTTTCACACTTCTTTGTGTGCACATCTCAACAGAAAGAAACATTTCACAAATTAGAACCTTGATCCTGATCCTGAATTATCCCTGAAGGGAGCAGGGGTTGTATGCTGAGAAGGGAACTGCACATGTCCTCTAGTACACTGTGCTGAAAATATCTCTGTGACGACAGAGGAAGCTTTCAGTGTAAGAAGAGAGATAGGAAAACAGGTGTTTCTAGTTCTTTGTCAGTATCATTACTTTATGTATGTGCTTTATGGGTGAACAGTCAAATCTGTTCACACCTTTGACAAGTGAAGTTCTCCACTGGCAGCTATGAGATGCTTATCATTCAACAAAATGGAAAAGACATTTTCCCATTGCCAATTCCAAAATTTATTTTCCAAAACCTTTCTAACTGAAGTGGAAGTCAAGCCTTGCTCTTTCTTCTATTGATGAAGCCATCAAAAATGGCCCATTACCCTTCTCGAGGTAACAGGAGAATACAGTCTTGTTGCTGATTGAGATTGATGTGACATCATTCAGTTACTCTCCTGTGTCTTTGTGTGTGTCAGGAGAGTGATATGAATCTCAGTGGGATTATTTGTCCAAATATTTTATCCCCTACTTTACTTCCATGATGCTATTGATGAGGTAGAAAAGTCGGCATTTGGGCTTTGTTTCTTCCTTCCAGCACAGGCCATGCTGCCTTAGAGCCGCCTTGTTCTAGCTGAGTCAGTCACAGGGTTTGATTAACCACAAATTACCTGCCAACAAGGTGGAAAAGTGAAGCCCAGAAATGCCACTTTTCCCCTGTAAAGAAGTTCGTGTGTGGTGAAGGTGAGAATTTTTCTGGGTTTAATTCCTAGCTACTGTTTCTTGTGCTTTTGCTTATTAGTTGTGAAAGTCAACACAGTGGGTGTTCTGTCTTCAGGAGGGTCTTCTGTATCATCATTAAGGCATCTTTACATATTCTTTGTAATAAACTGAGTAACTGAGCTCTTCAGACCTATTATTGTAAAGTGTATGTATCACTTTGTGAAAGTTTCAGATGTATTGAAGGGGAAAACAAGGCTCCCTATGCGTGAAGTATCTATACAAGCAACACCTTTATTTAGATATTTAGTTTATTTAAGACAGCTAAGGTGCTAGGCAATGGTTTTACAAAGCTAAAGATAAGAGAGGAATCTGGTCTTTTTTTTTTTCTCCCTTAACAATATGATTGGTTTTAAACTAAAATTATGGGGTGTTTCCTCCATTGTACCAGTCTTGTTGATAAGATGGTGCCAGATGTGTTTCTTTCAAACTGATGCATCTATCACCAACATAATGCAATAGTAAAACTGGTAATATGGAGGGAACACCTGCCATTTTATGGTTGCTAGTGCAGTGACTCTAGTCCATAGGAAGAGATTATGTTTTTCTTCCTCTTGTGTTTATTAAGATATCTTCTTTCTGTCTTGTTGATGAATATGCTATTGCTCAATCGCCACATGAATTCCTTTTGTTTCTACTGAGCTGTCTTCAAGTTTACAAATAGCAACATTTTTTACTCTCTTTAAATCAGAGTATTTTATGTGCAGGGGTTTCTTGCAACATCCCATCATATTAGATATTAATGTAATAATTATTGAATAGTAAAATATATAACTCTCATTAAGGAAAGACACAACTAAAGCACAGATCACATAGCATCTGTCCGGTATGCGTGTCAACAGACATAAACTTCTTTATTTGACTGCAAAATTCAAGTGTTATGTAACACAATTGACCAATGTGCGGTGCTTAACGTTTAGAGGTTTTCTTGCAAAACATGCCTAAAAGGAAATCTGTCATAAAGAATCCTACCCACTGCAAAGCTCAGCTGTTTTCTACTTTTTTTGTGAAGGCAGAAAGGAGGATTTGTAAGCTCTGTATTGTGAGCTTTGTCACAACATAATCTCTCTCAGATTTGAGTCTGTTGAAAACCAAATAAAGATACAGATATACATTATAAAACTATGTATGATCTAATAGTAGGCAGAACCAAATTTTAATTCCTGTCCTGTAAGTAGTGACACACGAGGATTTCAGAATCCAAATGTAATCTCTGCAGCTCAGCAGCATCTCTGTAGGAATTGCTTGAGGTCAGAGTAGTAAAGGGTTCTGTTTAATCTCTCTATCAAGCCCAATTCATGGGACCTCTTTTTCTTCAGATTCCCAGTGGTATCACAGAACACTTTACATACACAGGTCTGCAGGTTAAATCCACCTTTCCAGTGAAGAGAATATGATAATGTCCTGATTGAGCCCTAGTGAGAAAGCATCTTAAATTCTATTTGAGCCTCTCCAGACATCTTTGCAGTACAGCTGGCTTCAGGGCCAGTCTCATTACAACATTGTTGTGAGGGTATATGTTCCTGCAGTAAGTTCCAGGAAGCTGAGTTGAAATACTCAGCTATATCGGTTGCTACCCGTCAGCAAACCATCACATGCTTGTCAACATGTGAGGGATGCTAAAAGTAGTGATTATGAGAGCATGCAACATAACAGGTTTTTTAAGTTCAGGAGCCCTGGCTATGTGGGATGTGAAGAAATGCTTATGTAAGGATGCGACAGCATCAGCAAGTCTTGCGCTGCAAATTGTTTCAGCTGGTTGGGAGCTAAGTTAATTTAGGCTGCTCCCTCATGGATAAAAAAGAGAGAGATGAATGTTTAATTAAAAAGAAGTGCATGTTACTTTACAAATCAGGTGTTTGAGGTCTGGAAAGCTGTGGGTGCAAGGTGTTTCTGGGAGAGGTTTCTGTTGTTGTCATTCAAAGTCACTTTCACTGGGGCAAAGCAAGCTTAAATTGTACTGGACCAAACTCCTTCCTGGACAGTGGAAGTCAGGGACTGGCTCAGCCATTCCTGGAGATTATCCATAGTGCCCCATTGCTGAGGAACATCTACTTCAGGAACTTACTGTCTGGCTTCTGGTTGGGAAACCAGCACTTGACAAGAACAACCTTTCCATCTGCTGCTCTGCTCAGTCTTCATGTCTGGTAGTCCCTGCGGGAGAGCAAGTGAGTGATTTCCTAAATTGATTGAGTTCTTTGACCTGAATTAGTCAAGAAATAGACTCAAGCATGAGATAGATTTTGCTTTTGTCTAATCTGGGCATGGATTGCATCTTTTTGATCAGGGTTTGAATTCTTCTCACAACGAAATGGAGTAGTATAAGAGAATCCACACCAAAGCATAGACAATCATTTGTTTATGAAGTTATTCAGACAAGCACATCTTCTATATACACCAGTGCACACTTTCCTTTGTGTAACTAATATGTCTATGATATTATGAAATACGAATTGCTGCAGTGTCTAGGCATTATGGTCCTCAGCTTCAGGTTCCATCAGGTAGCAGGGGATATGAACTTGGTAACTTTTCAGCCTTGAGGTAGGTTCTGCACTGATGAAATGTTCCATTGCATTAAGAGTTGGCAAAAGCCCAAGGCCAACAGTAGTCCTATGGTAATTTAAAATATAGTTCTGTGAGCAGTGGAATTGTAAGGCGTGATTTCCTTTACATTTCAGTGTGACTGGGTATTTTGATGTCTAATAAAATACGTGCTTCAATTGAAACTTTTTTCCATAGTTTGAACATCCATAATATCTCTTTCACACATGTATTTTCTGGTGTGTAGTAAGAGGTGAGACCATGTTGCAGCTTTCACCTCATATTGGGATACTAAGTAGGCTGTCTCTATTCCACCTGGCTGCCTACTTTCTCAAAGCTCTTAGGAATTTAATATCCTTGAGAGGCCTGTGATCCTGTCAGGTTTGATTGACACTGGCCAATATACTAAAAAGGTATGGAAAGGGGGCAGTCAGTCACCAGGCTGGTATTTGCACACAAAAGATGACAGAATGATTACCTACACTGTGTTTCCTTGGGAACCCAAACAAAAAGAAATGTACTTTGTTTTATTGCAAATCCAGTGATAAACATGCTTTGATGATTCATAATTAAATCTATTCTCATTTTCTTGCCATGTGGTGTTTTTTTTCTTTCTTTCTGATCTCTGGATAAAGCAAATTACTTTTTTAAAAATCTAGATAGCTGCTTCAAATCATCCCATTACTTCCTCTCTAGTTTTAATTGCTTTCCATGCATAGGAGACCCTGAATCTGAATAACCTAAGCCATACTGTGATTTTAGAAAACAAATTTTGGCTCTGTTGGCTGTTGGCATCATACTTCAGCAAAGAGCACAGTCCCCAAGCATTCCATTGCTGTGCATTTTGCATACAGGTTTGCTTTCTGCAAAAAAAAAAAAAAAGGATAAGCACTTTGGCTTTTCTTGTTTACATGCTGTTTGCTGTATTTTTTCTTTGTTTGCAATTCCAGCATATTTGAATCCTGATAGGTTAAATGTAAGGGAAGACTAGCATCAGCCAGTGTGTTGCTGCCTGACCTATCCAGCACACAAATCTTGCTTTTCGAAAAGCCCAGTCATTTTTCACCAGCACTTTGAGGTACATTCAGATCTGCTTTGGCATCTGTCCAGCCCTGCATAGTATCAAGCAGGGGACATCCTGTCTGAGAGAACAGATTGTTAGTTCAATTATATTCCTGAAATTGAGTTAAATTTCCATGAAACCTGCTTCAAATGTGAAGAACCCTGGGGGAATGGGGGGTTTTTTGTTTGTTTGACTTACAGCAAACAGGCATACTAAATGAGACACATTGTATAAGTGCACGTTCAGTGTGTTGTTTATGGCTGTTTATGTCATGTGTTTGAGAACAGGATGAAGCAAATTGATAGTGCTGCCATCTATAGACAAAATAAAGTTACTGTTTTCAGCTTCATGAGAAAGGTGGATAATAATGTTATATTGTAACCAAAGAGAAGAAAGAAGAGCTCTAAGCTGCTTCTGAAAATATGATTAATGACAATGCCTCATTAATGGTGATCAAATTTTATGTCACTGGCCTGGGTTTCCAAAGTATAACACAGTAATTAAACAGTCCTTCAGTATCTCTGAGTCAGACTTGGTTAAAAGTGCTGTCTCGGGACCATTGCTAATCTTACTGGACTGAGAAGTTTATTTTGCTAGTCAGGATCGTGTCTGGTATGTTGAAAAGAATGGTAGCCTTCCTGTAACACATAGCATTTCAGTCCATTAAGGTAAAAGATGGTGCAATTTTTCTGGCAGAGCTCCAAGCATCCATATGGTACAATACTGTTCTACATTAATTCCAGTGTTGTTTTATTGAAAGATAACGTTCTGGTCAAATGCAAAAGGTTCATGCTCAGTTTTATATTTTTATCTTTGTTTTTCTCTGCTAATTTTTATTTATTCTCAGAAGCATAAAAGCCATCTTCTCCATCTGCCAGTTTTATCTTTCCATGTACACTGAATGTTTATTTTCCTTCTTGCCTCTCAAATTGCCTACATATCTTAAGAAGGGAAAACTCGCTCTAACATGCAGAGTTAGATTCTGCTATTCCACAACACACCAATAAGGCATATTTTCAGATTGTCCCACTGATTTCCATCAGGTGAAGCTTCTATTTTATCAATGTAAACAGTAATAGCACTCAGATTCTGGAGTTTTTAATGCTGTTTTGTTTAAACAGCTACATGGCCACAGAATTAGTAGAGGCTTTGGCTATTGCAGGAGTACTCTGTGTTGACTCAGTGTTCTGCTTGTGCATAAATGAATGCCACCTTTTTGCCTCTAGGAAACAAGGAACGTTGCCTATCATTGTCTGTGGTTTTTATTTCTTGTCAACAATTTCTGTGTGAATTTTATATGGAGATAATAAAATAGTCTGTATAGCACATATTCCTAAATGATCTGCAAGCCATATTAAAGAGGAAAAGTGCAGCGATTAGAGAGTGTCTCACAAACTAATCAGAATGAACAAAATAAGGCATACAAGATACGATAAATCACTTAATGACTTAATCAGGTTAGCACTATAAAGATACTCAGCAAGATGGAGAAAGCCCTAAATAATTACAGTGAAAGGTATTTGAAAGAAATTGCATGCAAGCTGCCAGGAAGGCAAAAATTTTGGGTTTGTAAAAGACACAGAGAGTTGCCATCTATGCATCACCAAAGACCGGGCAAGCTAACACAGTCACATCATGGTTTTGACAATGGTTATAAAACACGAACCACTGTAGAACAGCACGAGATTTTCAATAGCCACACATAAAGCTTGACTTTTTCTCTCCAAAGTCTTGGTAAGCTGAAGCGTTAAAATTGGTTCAAATGCATATTTTCAAATTTTACATCAACAGATTTGACAGCATATGCTGACATCAGACCTCCAGTTCTACTTGGTTATGGGCATGAAGCTCAATAGATAACATACTAATAAATTAAAGCCAGTGAAGGGTAAGTCAAGCCTTACTAAAATGGTCAGGAACTTCTACTAACATTTTTATTTCAAATAAGGACAATTCATGAATTTGAACTCCAGTGGGTGACAGGAGTTTTGGATTTCTTTCTTTTCCAAGTATGAATAGACCATTGGTGCATCTTTATTTGTCCTCTCGCACATGCAAAAAAGTGGCATTCAGTTATTCTTGAGGCAGATGGCTTTTAATAGACAAAATAAAGAACCATATACAAACAACTTTGCACTTAACTGTGAAGAAAATTGCTAAGTAAAATAGTTAATTTTAAAGTGATTTCTAAAAACAGAGTGTAGAAATTTGGCCATATTTTTAAAGTCATTGATGCATCTTGAGATACAGAGTTAGAGGTCAGGTGGGATTTTCAGTAGTTCTCTGAAAGGTGCTTAGCTATGTATTTTTGAAAATCCCATCCATACTTAGGCTTTTAATACATTGTAAACTGTACTTTTACCAACTTTTCCTGATTTAGTCAGTCACAGAGAACAAATTTTCACTGAATCAGCAGTTCAGGGCTAAGCCTTGATAAACTGAAAAGCAGAAGGTTGGTGTCTTAGTTATATCAAAACTCTTTTACACAGCTCTGACAGCACAGAGAAGCTGTTAATGTTTTCTTCAATGTATTAGAGGACTTAAACTCAAAATACTGGAGTCTTCATAGACATTTTAGGGCTTAAGCTAATGTTTACCAGAGTCTCTTATATATTCAGTCAATAGGGAAACAACAGAGTGCATGTGAATTTAACCATCTTGACTTGAATAGCCAAATTTGAAAAGAAGCACTTAGGAAAAACATGTGCATATTGTTCATTCTCTTGAGATCTTTTGTCCAAAAGCTGATTCCTGGATGTCAAGAAACCACATAGTGCTAGGTGATAAAAATATTTAAAGGAGAGCTTAGACAAGTAAGTACTCTTGACTTTCTAAGGCATCAAAATAAAACCAAAAGAGAAAAAGTTCAACTGTGTTTGTCTGAGAAGTAGCACTAGCATTTCTCAGGGAGTCTCTAAACATTTGTGTTCCAAATGCAAATGCAGTTGCATGAGGCAGTGGAGATATGGGTGGCATGGAAACGTGACTAATTTAGTAGTAGCTTCTGCTCTGAACCTTCAGAGAAATCTTATTTTCTGGTTCCCACTTTAGCTTTGTGGGTGGGCTTCAACTCATAACTTCCTAACATAAAATGCTTATATGATCCCAGCAAAGTAAAATTTTATAAACTAGAGACCTTCATCTGTCCTCATCCACCTAAGTGTCCTAACCAGTGGTTTGCAAAGTCAAGACATTTCCTGCCAGATGTCCTTATTGTCCCAGGAGCCTTTCCTTCTCATTTACTTGTGTCCAGATTGAGAAAAGGGTTTAATTTCCTAACCACCAGCCAAGACTATACCCTGGTGGATAGGAAATGCTCAGAGGAGGTGGAGGATTAAATTTCTTCATGTTGAGTAGGAACAGGACCAGGGTTCCTGCATCCATGGTCATGAAAACCTGGTCCTCAGAACCACCTTCTCTGTTTCCAGGGACAGCTACACTTTTTACATTTTTTACCAAGCATGCAAAGACTGTGCTTTGCGCAGAGCTAGATCACAACCTCTCAGCCTGTCTCTGTCCTAAGCATGAGCTGAGCCAACCAGAGTGCATCCATAGGGATCTGAAGTGTGCAATTTTCCATATCCCTAAATATTTAGGAGAGTGAGGGCATCTCCACATGTTGGGTGACCAAATGAACATGTTCTGTGGGAGGTGCAGTGGTGTGAAGTTGGACACTTGGAAACAAATATTTTTCCAGAAAACAGACAGCTATGTCCTCACACATGCGTGTGTATGGTCTTTTTACATTTACTCTAGTTGGTACCCAAGTTGTGCCAATGTTGTTCTGTACACCTAGATGCTACTTTGAGCCTTAAGGTTAACTCTTCCCAGATTTGCTAGTAACTTGTTTGACCATATGTAAATGTATTTGGCGAAGTTTGACCTTGGAGAGCATTTCTTTGTGCCTTTGTTGGCACTCATATCATCTCCAGTGTGGAACAGGACTGCCTTTTATTGTATAGAGCCAATGTCCAACTGAAAGGGGCCTCTTGAGTGCTGCTGTGGCAGTAATAACAATAGCAAGTCTTGAATTTCCTGATTTTTCCCTCCTCCTTCCATCTCCCTCCATCTCAGATCCCCTTCTTCCTTGAGACTATTATATATTTTTTGTATTATGACTGTACTTAATTAAGATCTTCAGTCAGTTTGATCATGCTCATGCCCTTAAAAACATTACCCCAAAAGCCACACAGCAGAATTTTAAATATTCTTCTTCTGTGCCATCACCTGAGCATGAATCAAGAGTAAAGTGGATGAACAGGAAATGGTAAGCACTCCTTATGAAATGCATGGAGTTGGGTATTGTCTCAGGGGGGTAAACTGGTTTACGGTTACTGATTGCGGTACGCAAACCTGAGAACCTTTAGCCCAACACAGTTTAAAAGCTCACAGCTTAAAATGTACTCTGCAGTTTTCTTATATTCACAGAAATTGAGGTGCACAATTCTCCAGTTCAAATTTGTAACAGATTTTTTTTCAATTTATCTACGTGCTCGGTCTCACTGATTGAATGGAGAAGCATCTGTAGATTTCAAAGTAAATTTTGGTACATCTGTAGCTGCAACTGTCTCAAGTTCCCATTGAATCAGATAATTCTTATCAGATATCCTTGAAGATGATAAGAGGATCAATGCTGTCAGCAAGTGCAAAGCAGCACAAAAATACAGTTTGGTGAAAAGCAGCTTCATTGGAATGCAGAAAACATCTTAGTGCCCCAGCCATTCTGGGAGTGCATGTGCAAGAGTTTGAGTGATTTGCATACAGGATTCCTGATACAGTAATTTCTGCCGTGCATGAGACCTGGAACGATTACTTGTCCCTGTAGGGTAAATGGACCTGCTCATTATGCAGGTCTTTGTAGACATAATGTACACACCTGTTTGGAAGATTTAATAGCTGTGGTTGAAATACCAGTTCTGAAGCTCAAGGGTTAGGAGGAATGGTTAAGCTTTAAAATCACTTGGAAGCAGCTGATTATAAGTTGCCATGGCAAAGGATTTTCAGACAATGAGAAGCTTTTACATTAATATTTTTGTAAGCCTTGTTGTGATAGAATTGTCTCTGTGAAGAGCAGTCTCTTTCTTTCTCCAGCTGACACACACACTGATAAAATCATAAAGTAATTATATAGTGCTATAATGATTTTGGGGTTTCTTCTCTGAGGGTTTTGCCACTGGTTTGGAGATTCCGTCTCTGGATTTTATAATAGGGAACTGTATTATTCAACATCTTGTTATCAAAAAATTATCAAGATACACCCTATGTTTGCAAAAAATAGCAACGTATGGAAATGGCAATAACTGAATGAAACCTATCTGTGCTTTACTTTTCTTTGATTGCTTTTTTTTAATTTTTTCTTCTTTGTGGCTACCATGGGTTGATTTTTTTGCAGCATATGTTTTGCATTTACATTCTGTGATCCTCCTGTCTTCTTCATCAGTAGTCAAAATATAGCTCTGAAAAAGTGTGTCCTCAACATTGGACACTTTTAAGATTCAGCTGGAGAGGGTGCTGGGCCATCTTGTCTAGACCATGCTTTTGCCAAGAAAGGTTGGACCAGACGATCCTTGAGGTCCCTTCCAACCTGGTATTGTATGATTCTATGATCTAAGATTACAGAATCAGAATCACAGAATTGTCTAGGTTGGAAAAGACCTTGAAGATCATCCAGTCCAACCATCAATCCAACATTAACAGTTCCCAACTACACCATATCCCTCAGCGCTAAGTCGACCCTACTCTTAAACACCTCCAGGGATGGGGACTCCACCACCTCCCTGGGCAGCCCATTCCAACACCTAACAACCCGTTCTGTAAAGAAATGCTTCCTAATATCCAGTCTAAACCTTCCCTGGTGCAACTTGAGGCCATTCCCTCTTGTCCTATCGCTTATTACTTGGTTAAAGAGGGTCATCCCCAGCTCTCTGCAACCTCCTTTCAGGTAGTTGTAGAGGGCGATGAGGTCTCCCCTCAGCCTCCTCTTCTCCAGACTAAACAACCCCAGGTCCCTCAGCTATTCCTCATACGACATGTGCTCCAGACCCTTCACCAGCTTCGTTGCCCTTCTCTGGACACGCTCGAGTAATTCAATGTCCTTTTTGTAGTGAGGGGCCCAAAACTGAACACAGTAATCGAGGTGTGGCCTCACCAGTGCCGAGTACAGGGGTAAGATCACTTCCCTGTCCCTGCTGGCCACGCTATTTCTGATACAAGCCAGGATGCCATTGGCCTTCTTGGCCACCTGGGCACACTGCTGGCTCGTGTTCAGCCAGCTGTCAATCAACACGCCCAGGTCCCTCTCTGACTGGCAGCTCTCCAACCACTCCTCCCCAAGCCTGTAGCGCTGCTGGGGATTGTTGTGGCCCAAGTGCAGCACCCGGCATTTGGCCTTATTGAACCTCATACAGTTGGCCTCAGCCCATCGCTCCAGCCTGTGAGGTAAGAAAAGAAGTAGGGGAAACTTGTGGAGAATTTTGCAGGGATTTACTCTGTTTCCCGTTTGGGAAGAGAGAGTGCAGTGTCCACTCTTCTCAAGACAGTTTGGAGTTGCCCTGGTTCTTGCTGGTTAAATTTAAGGTTGTTTTCCTTTCCATAGGGAGCAGAACCAGGGCCCCTTTGGATGGGTAGCCGGCTATGGTTGATCACTCATGTGCACATTGAATCTCAGTGCGGAGGGGACTGAGGTATTATTGCTGTTTCATTTTGCCAGCTGCCCAGAAGCTCACAGCTGGTGCAAATGGTACTGTAGCACATTATGTCAGAAGCTGGGAACAAATAATACCTGCATCTCTTCGCTGCCACCTCCCAGAGGCTAGCTGCGGTCTTGGGTCTTTCGGAGATGAGTTTTCTGAGATGCCACTTTTCCTGCTGGCTGCAGAGACAATCAGGATGCAACAGGGGAAGTTTACAGGCCAAAAAAGGGCTTTGATGAAAGCAGCATTGAATCTCTAGCAGCACTGAATCTCCGACGATCACGCCCAGTGGCACTTTGTCGTATTGAAAAAATTTAATGGGCTTCAGGACATAAAGTGAGGTGTATTTGTTCTGACACACTTTTAATTAAGGTTTTTATCAAATTCTTTTTAATTTAATTTTTGCTTGACATTGGCCATTCCTTGTTTGGGATTCTGCAGGTCTGAAAAGCTTTCAGATAGGGCTCTAATTGAAGGCTTTTCAATGTAATTATTAGTTATGTATTACATGGGAATGAAGTCCATTCTTTTAAGTTAGCACAGTCTGAACGCTTCATACACTCAGCTGCTATGCTAATACACAGTACCGAGATCTGCATTACAATACATCATCTCCACTCTGTACTGCAACACAGACGGGCTATTTACTCGATTTAGTGACAGCAGCAGCACACAAGTAATTGGGGCCTGACAATTCTCTGTGGGTATCATTAATTTCGTGCTAGATTTTAGTCATAGGAAGTACCCAAATGCCATAGCAACATACAAACATATTTAAACATAAACTGATTGATTGGATTACATAAATAGATTGATTGGATTATTCTCAAATTTTTAGACATGTATTATTAGTTATGCAGAAGCACAGAGCAAAATGATGCACATGTATGGAGAAGAATACTTTGTACAGCAGTATGAGCTGTTAGTTGTTAACTCTTTGAAGTCAGTCAAAATATTTAAACTGAGTAAAATGAATAATATAGGAAGGCTTTAGAGAGAACTGAAATCATTCACGAGATTAATGATGTATTTGAAGGTCCCCAAAATAAAATAGCCCAAAGTTACAAAAAAGGCAAAACTATGTTGGGAGAAGTTTTAGTAATAAGTGGGGGAAAAAAACAGATTTGAAATTAAGGATGCTGAACAGTGGGTGGGGATAAGCTCATTTTATGTAACAAGATAATTTAGACAGTGAAATACAAAAATAGATGAGAAACTAAGAAATAACTGCATTGCAGCTTTTGCATATTCACAGCTCTTCCAAAAATCTTGAAGTCTATAATTTAAAGCAGCAATGAGGGACTATTCACCTGGTATGGCAGCACAGCAGGGCTTAAATTCTGCAATCTTTCTGCCATCATGCAACTGAAAATATGCTCACCACACGACCAAAGAGCTGGTATCCCCTTCCTATCACAAGCTGTGGACAGAAAATAATGTGGTCATAGGGGGAATGTGCTTGTAGTCAGGCAATAAGAGGAGCTCTGTAAGCCCGAAGGAAAACAAATAACAAGAAGGATGACATGCAGTTCCTGCAGCCGTTGCCCCACTCCCTTCCCTCTCAGGGGACGCTTAGAGGAGACCTTGCAGTCCACACTGCTGAGCCATGGATTTCCTGGAGGGTTCAATCCAGACACTTATCAAACTGCAGGATGGCTTTCTAGCTTTCTAGATTTTTATTCTGTAAAGCCAAGTCCTGTCTGAAGACCTTGGCTGGTTTGAGCTGGAAGCATTGGAGCTGCTATTGATCTGAGTATGCAAGATGGCCATTTATTTGGGGGAGGGAGTCCTTTGCCTTAGGGTAATTTTAGGTTTAAAATAACTAGATCCTTTTAAAAGTAGATAGTGCCACTACTTTTTGAAAATGTATAAATTGGGTTTGCATTTTCCAGATAAATCAGTTGCAGTCTGTCTCTTTGATATACAAAAGCAAAGGCAATTTCTGCTGAATTGATTCTCAGAGGTAGGAAGCTATGAATCACCCAGTAGTGGTAAAGGGCGTCAGCCAAACAGGCACCTAGCCAGATGACTAGAAAACATTTTTCAAAAACTTTTCAATTGGCCGAATGTCACTGAATCACACTAGATAAGGAAATTTGCACTGCCAGAACAGTGTTTTGGTCTGTCATGGGTACCTGAGAATACATACAACTTCACCTAGGTAATAGGAACAATATGGTGAAGCTGATAATTTCATGATTTGAATGATTGATCATTCATTGTAAGATTTTTTGGACTATGTATATAGCAACATATCTGTTGCTGTTGTTGTAATAAAGGAGATGAACATAAAAGAGTGAGTACAGTAGAAAAATAATGCTAGAACTGCAACTGAAATTCATAGTTATGATAAATGAAGATGTGGGTTCCAGTTTGTTATGCTCAGTGCTTTGGTCAATAACCTATAGCGTACAGCTATTTATGTAGTAAATAAAAACGTGCAAATACAGCTTTTCTATTAGTATGGAAATCCCTTATGTGGGAGTAATGCTCCTGAAGGAGTGGTACTGAACAGGTGCCATCCTCCCTCGCTCCCACACCGTTTCCAAATCAGAATAATTTGTAGTTCTTATAACTAAGAGACCCTGGAAGAAGTGAATAAACATTCCCCCTGTACAACATTAAATTAGCATTCTGCATCATATATGTGCAATCCTACAAGGCATATTATGCATGTGTATGGGATAAGTATACGTATACATTGATGGATGCAGAGTTTTGTCAAATATTGACAGTATTTCAACTTAGCAACTGGAAATTTCCAATTTAGGATAAAAAAATGAAGACTGTCACTATATTACCAGAGCACTGTAGGACTTATGTGAGATTTGTGTCATACTTTTTAGTAGTGTTCAGAAATCCAAAGTATGTGACTGGTCCATGGATGCTTGGGGTTCATGAGTTGGAGGAGGACAGTGCCAGAAATCACATCTATACCCATGTACTTGGTATCATACTGTACCGTTATCCAACATTAAAAAAATGGTTCCACATGGTTGCCTCTTGTGCAGTAAATAACGGGACTGGGTTGAAGGTAGGAAAAATGAAACTCCTCCATAGCTCAGTATATTGTTAAATTTATACTGGAAACCTACTACTTCTCTGAGCAATGGTAAACTTGCATCTGGTAGAAACTTACACTGTGGCTGATTTCAGGTATTTATAGGCATACCAAGAAAACCATTGCCTATTTCCAGGACCTGCAAATGCTTTCTTATCTATTTTGGCTAGGTGGCATGCTTTACAAAAATTTGTGCAAACCATTTTTGGTAATGCTTTTTGCATGTTTTCCTCTTTTTCTCATTTTTATGGCTTCTCCAGTAATGATGCCAGTTTATACACATTTCAATTATTTTGGATGAATTCTATTTTTATCACTTTACAAATTACCTTGTGAATGAAAGAATAAAACAATTTTTTACATAAAAACACTTTGATTTTGAAGAACCTTATATCTACCTTTTATAGTGCTAGTTTAATGTACCCCACTGTACAGTACCATCACAGAATTGGAAGAGTGACAAATACCTTTACCACATGTATTCTGTTTTCATTGCATATGTGAAAGAAGTGTGTTACTTTTGATACACTTAATGACATCCTCCTGACTTATGCAGACAATATTTTTATTGGGTTTTTTGGTATAAAAGGTGTTTAATACCAAAATTCTGAAACATTGTTTGGCTGTTCTCCTTCTACAGCTGATTCTTGTCCTCAGAAAGTGGTTTATGGACAGTTTGAAATATGGATGTTGCATGCCCAGCTTGGATTAAGCTAAGCATAACTCTGAGAGCTGCTAATGAATACCTTTGTTCAAGAATGCAAAATAAAAACATCTTGTCCTCCTTATACAAAAAAAACAATATCTGCAGTGCAGTAGTAGTTGACATTATCCTGACAGTTCAGCCTATAATTGTTCAATGCAATCATGTTGTTACTGTTTATTTGTGCACAGTAGTCTTGGTCATGGATCAGGCTCCAATTCAGACTGTGTAAAGAGACAGTTTACGATGATAAACTAGTGGTGTTGTGAACACTACCCTCCAGCTGTGAGTAAATTCTGACTTTTATGTCATGTAAATATTGCTGTGCTAGTTCAAGTATCAATCAGATGAAAAAAGGCAATATAAATTTTTGGGTTTGGTTTAAAGCAAGAGGATTGCTCACCTCAAATTTGTCCTTTCTACCTAACTGTTTCACTTGTGGTAGAGTGCTGCTAATTACTAGATTTTATTTATTCTACCACTGAAAAAGAACTTGCGTATTGTTGAATATTTTCAGAGAAATTATCTAAACTGATATTCTGATTGTAGCTTGTGAGATGGAAGAGAAATGCTATATACATAAGATGTTCATAGACTTAGGTTGTATTTATATTGCTGGCTGTTTGGGGCAGGGATTATCTCTTACTCTCTTTGTATGTGCATAGAAAATGAAAGCTATTGAAAGAAACCTAATGAAAAAGACATTTCTGTATATGAATGACTAATGCTGAAATATATGTGATCCTTTTCTAGAATTGTATTGGTCTCAAAATGAGCCTTCAATTTGAACACACCTAATCACCTTTCAGCTAATCATATGCTGCAAAAGAAGAAGCTTGAAAACAAGGGAAAAACATTTTTTCTAGTCCTATATAAGGAAAACTTGAGAGCTTGGTGCTAGTAAATTGAAAAGGAAAAAAAAAAATAGAAAAAGTCATCCACAGGTCATGACTTCTAGCATGTGTATCGAGAAGATGGCCAACAGTTAAAATGGGCTCTTTTCATTATTTTCTATATATGGCTAGGATTTCCAAGAAAAGAGAAAGACGTCCTCTTTCAGAATTATTGGAATCTTTACTTATTCTTGGAGTATAGAGAATAAGAATTTCATATTATGACATGACTGACAGAAATGAGATTAGGAAGTAGCTGAAGATTCTTTTTGTTCAGGCTGCTCTGCTTGTCGTGCCAAGCAGATCCTAACCTACCTGCCTGGAAGTGCAAAGTATGTTAGAAAATGCAAGGCAACAACCTGAGCAACCAATGTATGGCAGCTAGCTGAAGCTAGGGGCAGGGTAATAGAGCACAAGAACAGCTGAGATAACCACAGTCTTCGGATTGATGTGCTCTGGTGTTGAGAACAATCATGAACCAATGAGTATTTTAACCATTAAAAAATATTATCATAATCTGCCCCACTTAAGCATTTTAAATGGCTATGAAAATGCTCATTTTGCTCAATGTTTTGTAGAAGTACAGAAAACAACCACTAGTATTTTTTTCTTTGTTTCTGCTACAGGCAAAGGCTCTTTTGAATATTATGATAAAGTTCAATTTCAGCATCCTTAAGTATTCAAATTGAAAAGAAATGAAACAATGTTCATAGAACATATTTTATTAATTTAGCATTTTATGATCATAGTCATATGAGCATTATTTCTGGCAGATTATGTGCTAAGAAAATTAGGTTACTATGAAATCCAGTCAGTAATGTATTAGCAGATTCCTTTACAAAACCAAGATGCCATACAATTTCAAAAAAATGCCTACAACAGTAAACCAAGGCAGAGTGCCTTTCCCTATGCATAGTGAGCATTTGCAGTATATCTTACATACTGAAGGAGATATACACCCATAGGTTGTATCATTTTGGAAATCAGTACTGATTTTAGACTTAAGCAGCCTTCTTATGGACTTGAAGCTGGTGCTGTAAGGGTCTGAAAAGTGTATGCAGTGTCTATCATGCTTAATATGCATGAGCAGTAGATTGCAGAAAAGAGGTTACATTCTCAACAGTAAATGACTTCCCTGGTGCAAGATAAGGTAGGGTTTTTAGATGCCAGGAGGGGACATGAACTATCCTCCTCAAAAGAGAAAGAAAGAAAGAAGGAACAAGTAAAACGTTATTCACATATAAATGAAGATAGTACATTCCTAATATATATTTTCTTGATGTTTAGATCTGAACAAGACAAATTCTCATGAGGGAAATAGAGTTTTCATCTCTCCTCAGTCCTTAAATTGAACTTCAGATTGGAAGATAGAAAAATCATTATTAGGGAATTGGTCTAGGGATGAGCATGAACCTGATTTTCTAGTTCAACAAAAGACTTGTTCAGTCATGTAGCTGTGTGTGGGAGATGATGTAGAGTGCTACCAGACTGTAAAGGCATGGCTCTACACTCATTCAGCACCGACGTAAATAATTTAGCCAGATGCAAAGCAGTGAGACCAGGTCTAAAAAAAAAGGTAATCCAATTATTTTGAACCACAAGTATGTCATGTCGCTTTTACAAGGAGTGTTCCTGATATTTTAGATGTTGGATGCTGTGTTTGTGGCAGACTTTTCCAGTTTCGGCAAGTATGCCTTTTCACTCACTGGTCTTGACATGTCTAGTGGACCTGACTATTGTTCTGAATTGAAACAGGCAGACTGACTCAAAAATAAATTAAGATGTCACTAGGGCTTTTATCAAAGAGGAATGCATTATCATTGGTTTTGCTTGGATTATGAAGCTGAGAGCAGAGAAAATAAGCAGGGAACAAAAAAAAAATTACAGGAAAAAAGACAAAGCGTTGCAGAATGATCCTAATGCATCAGGTAGTTGTTCTGGCCTGGTGGATACACTGTGCTACGATATCTGAAGCAGTGCCCCTGTTGTGATTCATTATCACTATATAGCATTATTGGAATTAATAATAATGAAAGACAGTCATAAACTGATGATAGAAATTGTGGTGTTCCTATGTGGTTTTATAACTAAGTGGCTAAATAACTGGTTTTGTGGAGATAATTCCATTACAAAGAAAACGAAGGTAACCTTTACAGATAAGTAGTTACATAATTTAGTCTGGTAGGGCATTATTGGCCTAATTCTCAGCTTATCTGAACAGATAAAATTTCACCAATGATGATGGTGATGTGCCCATTTATTCTAGCAGGGAGCTGTGCACATTTTTAAATTATCCGATATTGTCTGAAGTGCCTCCTTGTCTTTGCTTTGTTAGAATCAGTTTCTCACTGTTTTCTCACTGGGGTTGCTTCAAAGGCAGCTTTGGGCAGCATAATTGTTTTTTGTGGCACGGGGACTGAGCCTGGGATCGGGACCTAGCAGGGTGCTGGCTAGCATCTAAATATGTAACACAGTGTGGTCCTTATTCTTCTTTTGCGGAGGAGTGCCACATAATTTTCACTGATCAGAGGTCTTTGTTGAGCACTAACTAGGGAATTGTGTTTCCATGACCATAAATGCTATAATTGTGCCTGCCTTTTCTTTATGTGTGTCACGCAGAGCTGTTACTCAAACAAAAATCCCACTGACTCACCTCTTGCGCACTGCCGGTGTGCTTGCTCTGCCATAACTCAGCAGTCTGCAACAGACTCAGCCAATTCTTATTTCTCAGTTTATCTAAGTTTTTGTATGCAGCATTTTTAATTGCTAGTAAATCTAATCTGGGATACCTTGTTTGTGCAAAACACAGAGTTACTTTATCATGTCAGAGGAGGACTGTCAAACAGTGCCTGTGGAAAGGAAATTTTTATTTCCATTATAGGAGAGAATGGCATGAAAATATCAATGTTTACAGTAGTGTTCAGGAAATCAAGACAACAGTTTAGAAAAAGGGCTAGTTTTAGGCTCCTCTGAGTTCCTCAAAACTCTTTAAGTAAACTTGACAGTACCAAGGTTTCTACTCCTGGGAATGAACACAGCCAGGAGGGTTTTCAAACTTGGCATTTGTAAAGGGTAAACTCCATTTGGAGCAGGGAACCTGATCTCCTCCTTCCAAGGCGAGTCCTCTCTACACTAGATTATTAGCTACTAGAGTGTAATCATGCCCAATTTATTCCACTCTTATAAATAACTATTCATTGGAAGAGAGACTTCAACACCTTTCACCCACCTTTCAGGTAAACTTCTTAACCATTAGGTTCAATGGTCCTTCCTTACCTCTTTTTCCTGACTCTCTCTCACTCTTCTTTTGTAAGAAAAGCACAAACAGGTTGTGACACCCAACTCCATGGCCCCTTTAAATGATAAAAAAGAATTCTAGGGGGAAATGATGATGATGCAAAGACTAGCTAGCTGGCCTCTTGCACTCTTAAGAAGCGTCACATTTGAAACTAGACAACTGATTTTATTGACTCTGGGCCTGGATATGAATGGGTTGCTGTTCTTCCAATCGTATTTGATTAATTCTGCTGGGACTTAAATCATGTTTTCATCTAATCCTTTGGAAGACCTATAGAGCACCACAAAGATAGCGAGAACCTTTCCAGTTCTTCTAATTATTTTTTGAAAAAGTTACTGCAGTCAACAGATGAAAGAGAGAAGTTACCTTCTTAAAACAAAGCTGAATATATCCAGTACTGTCATTGTACCAAGCTGAATCTGTGGTGACATGAGTAGCTTGTAATAGCTGTGAATACTTCTGTAAGGTGTTACTTTATGTAATGTAGCTCAACGATATAATTGTTCTCTGTTACTAAATCAAATTTTTGTACTCTGCAATAGCTGTGTTTCTGTGCTGTTTTAAATTCTTAACATGAAATGGTGAAAACCAAGTCATTAGCGATTACTACCACATAAGCTAAAACCTCCAGAATCAATACATAAAGAAAAGACTATATCAGTTTCAGAGATACTCATAGATATTAAGAGGTTTTTGAGTTTGCTGGATTTCTTTACATTCTATCAAAGCACCTCAGAGCAATGTATATATAAGATATATATAATATAAGTAATAAGAGAGTCATCCCATGAGATTTCATATGAAACCAACAAGACAGAGAATATGAGCTAACAGAGCAGCCTGAAGTCCATAAATCTGGTTTGGTGTCTTTCTAAAAGATTATCTTTAGCTTGGCCAGAAGATACAATCTTGATGAAGTAATCATTTGGTGAAATAGTGCACATGTATGTGAAAGATCAGATTGACTGGTCACAGTGTTGCCGCTTTCCTTTTCACATGTGCAAATGATATTCAGTGAAAAATAAACAACAAGAGAGCTTGTCCTCTGAATTCTGGAAGGAAATGTCTTGATTTGGGTTGCAGTCACGGGCAACCATCTGTGGAAGTCAGATGTCCTGTGCTATGAATCAAGGCAATAAAATGATGACCTGGATATTTACTGCTCCCTCAAAGTCTTTGAGAGATGAATCCAATTTTATAGAGCATGGTATAAACAGATATGAGAGAGTTACCTTCTACAGTCAGGACATAAAGAGAAAGCAGGAGAAATGTGGTTAAGGTGATCCAAGTTTTTAATCCATGTTAACAAATCAGGGCAAGAAACCTGGTGTTTGTAATAGAGCACGATAAAATGCAGAGGTCTCATGAGTGCTGCACGTCAGGATAAGGGATACCAGACTAGTCAGGAATCGTTAGGATAATAGTTAAACTGTAGACAGAGCCTTTTTCCTCTTCTTATCTCCCTTTGTAAGCAGGAGAGAAGGACAGATTCTTTCTGAGTGATTCAGAGGAAGAGTCTAAATCAGGTGCTGCTCTCCTCATAACTATGTGAGACCAGTGGCCTGAGGAGTCACCAGTCATGCACCATGAGTCAGTGTGCTCTGTATCTGTTCCTCTTGCTTTGCTGCCTTTCTTTCATGCTTGCCAGAGCTCAAAGTTTGATTTTCGACAAAACAAGAGCAAAATAAACAGACACCATCTGAGAATTATGTGGCACAGCTATTTTGCTGTGGAAACTGCAGGGACAGTTTTTTGTGTCCAGCACTTCAAAACCCTACTTTGTCTGATTAGTCTTCTAAATTGCTTTATTTTCTCCCCAGGAGAAAGCCTAAATCATAATTGAGAAAGGAGCTTTCTATCACACTTACAGCTGGAAGAGGGCTATAGGAAATTTAGTGATAAATCTTCTCCCAACAGTAAAAGCAGTGTAATACAGACTGCAGTAGTTAGAAAAATATTTACCAAAATGGTGAGAACACCTATGTGGGTGAGTTCATGCTGACCTGATAGAGAGTCAACCAGTACAGTTCTGGTTGTTTTTTCATGTCTGTTCTGATGTTTTACTCAGTTCAGTATGTTAGCGATGCCACCGTCCTAGCTCCGAGGGGGACACCAACAAGAATTTTCTGAAGGCTTTACTTTGACTGATTCTGACTTCACTCAGTTCTGAAAATTTCCTGTGAGAAATGTCAGGCAAAACTACAAATAAAAGGCCTTCCCGACGATCTTTTAAAGCTTTTATCACTGCATGTTGACAATAGTTGAAATAGGAACTAAGACAGAGAAGACATAAGAAAAAAGGTCACAGGTGGCTCAGTTTTAGAGTATGCTGTTGGTAAGTAGAGGCCAGTAGTGATATTGCCAAACTCAGGTTTCCAAATTTTTGCTCCTGGCTTAAAAATAAATACAGTTTAATTAGTAATAAATAAGTTATTCTTGATTTGAAGCTTTGGATTCTATGCTTTCTTTTATTTCTAGCCATGAGGGTTAAAGAAATTATTTTTTATTTGAAATGCAAGCTGAGAATCTCTCATGATAACATAATGCCAAGAAACTAAGGCTTCGAGAAATACACTCTGTATCTCAGGGATTGTGATAAAAATCACAAGAGCTGGCAGTGGTGAATATTCTTAAAGTCCACACACAGTTGATTTTGCAGTCTCACTTCTCTAAGGATACAGTATTTACAGGAACTGGTTGCTGGCATGAATATCAGTGCCAGAGTTCTTCAGTGGGTTATCTCTGGTCAGTAAATAGGCTGATGCCTTAGAGTAAGGTCCATACTGAAAGAGAAGACAGATGCAAAAGCAAACCTAACCCCAGGAATCATAAGCAAATAGAAAGATTTTTAAAATACATTTTTACATATATATAAACATTACAAATTTAGGTATAAAAGTATAGAATTTTATATGATTGTTTTGCAGAGTTCTTGGAACCCAGTTTGGGGCATTACTCCAGTGTTTAATATCAGCCTTTACCTTTGACTTCCTAGTTTGTGAATGCCATGATGCACTGTCAGTTGCAAGAGGCTGTTAGGACAAAAGGATTCTGCCTACATTTTACTGGAAGCCCATACCGTGAAGATCAGCTGCATCTTGGAGAAAGAGCCTCAGGACAAAACATTAACTTCCACTCTCATTGAAGCAACAATTTTTTTTAAATTGCCTTTTTCTTCTGATATATATTTTTTTAAATAAAAGACATTATTATTACAGGCAGCTAAAACTCTCCCAAAGCAACTTTCATTCTAGTATACAAAGTGATTTAGAATATCCAAAAACTTTTGAACTATTGTAGCAATGTAGTAGAAAATAGGTTGTTATTTAAAGTGCCCCCAACAATTTTTCCCTAAGACGTGTTAGGTTTCTGGATAATAATAACAACCCTTTTGAAGTTAGACTGCTTGCTTTCCTTCACTTAGGAGATCAGCCATTTTTCAAAGCAAAGAAGTTTTAGCTAAAATTTTCTAAGGTACCTAATACTGTATTCTGGCCCAGTCAATAACTGCAAATGATAAAAGGTTTTCTGTCAGCCTTTGTGCTCTCTAGCTGCATTAGAAACTGAACAAAGATATATGAGATGACACAGCAGGCTTTTTAATCCTTTAGAAATGGTTGGCAAAGTCACCTCTTTACTTACAAAAAGTAAAACATAGAAAGTTGGGGTATATGGGTATTTTTTTAAATAAATGTCAAATCTTTTTGTAATCTACTGTATTTTCACAGTCTGGGGCTGGGTGAAGGACAATACTTTAACATACTGAGACATGTTTATGGCAAGTTCAAAAGTTTATGAAACAAAGGCGCTGATAATTCCAGGAGAAACAGGAAAATACAAAGCCTTTGAAAAACTTCTGTGGGTTTTGCTTACAGCCCTGTCTGGAATTTGCTATGGTTAGACAGAGGGGGATGCTTTGAAAAATAAATCTGAAATGCTGCGGTGCAGTGAATAATGTGTTGTAGGCAAATTTATATAACAGAGATCACTTTAAAGCTTTAAAGCACTTTAAGCCTTTATTTTGTGAAAATCTAATTCGAGATGCCAAATGTGTGCCAGTAAGACTCAGAGTTTATATTCTATCTGATTTGAGGAAAAGCTAATTGACAGAAAATTGTACCAGTATGAAAGCTGTATTTTTCACATCTTTTCACTGTTTTTCTTTGCCATCTGCAACTTTTGCTGCAAACATTGTGTTACTCCTTAGACACTAACTCTTAATTGAACAATACTTCTCTATAGGTGATCAATATCTACAACAAGATATGTAGTAACTGTCTTACAAAGGAAAATCTAGTGAACTTAATGCAAAGTTGGGTCTTCTATAAATACTTTGCCCTGATTGTCTCTTTTCAATCAGTAGTATAGACACAAGTCCCAAAACCTGGAATGGAAGGGAACAGGGCTTCAAACCAACCATTCCCTACTCCCCTTAAATTCCCACCGAGCACACCAGCTTTTCTTATCAGCCATAGACATAACTGAGAAAACAGAATGCAACCTCCTTGTTGACTCCAGCTAAAAAAGAAAAATGAATTCAAATTAGCAGCAAGCTGGTTATAGGCTGAGTTATCTGGTTGCATCCTCTGGGTGCCACCACATTCCCTTTCAGAGTGAATCAGTCTGAATTTAACTTTAACCAGAGGGCTTTCCCAGGCCCCAGGGTGGAGTCCAGTATCCAGGCTCCCACTGGTGATGAGTGCTTAATGGTGTGACGCCCTATGAAAGTATGTTTCTGATCTTCCGCCACTGCTTTTGTCACGACCTGTGACCTTTTGGTTTTCCTTCCTTTAATTTTGGGGCTGGATAGGAGTACCTTCATGCAACTCCAACTGTATTGTAGTTTTTATTTGCTAATATTCATCCAGTTTGTACATATTTAAATAGTTAAGACTGCCTTTCAGAAGATCAACATGCTTGGAGCTGACAACAGCATGCAGCTACAATGCCTTAGCAAGAAAGGAGAAAAGATAACAGTGAAATCAGTATGCTAAAGGGTGAGCACTATATAATTAGGAAACTGCAGCTTTATTCTTGTCTCAAAAGCTATAGAAAGCCATGACTACCACCCTATTTCTGCATTCCCTCAGCCATTGCTTATTTTTATACCTCAACAACATGCTGGTTGACAGAAACCTACTGATTTTCTTCCCCTGAACAAATACAACACATAGATACAATCTTCTTTTTTATTGTTAGTCTACCACCTTCCACAAACCACCTCTCGTCTCAGAAGAGGTGGCAATATTTCCACGGGCAAAGTATGATTTCTGCCACTATCTTTACAACCCTTTGAATTAAATTCTGTGGGGAAACAACCCCGTTCATGTTGGTTGTGTGAGACGAGGGATGCCATGGGAGCCTAATGACTACGGGCTAGAAAAATGTGTGGATATGAAAGTTCCCTACTCATTGCAACGAAAGACAACCATCACAAGCGACATGCAAGGTTACTAAGGCTGAAATGCTGTTGTTGCTCAGCAATGTATCCATCTCCCTATTTTTTCTTACTCTCCAGACCTTTTTCTTCCTGTGAAATAACAGGTACTAAAATCAAAGCTCATCTGGATTTCAGAACAGAAACCCAAACCTTACCTATATCTTGATTTTGTTAAGCATGCTGACATGCAGTGGGGGTGCATACTTGTGCGATGTGAGAGGAGGTGGAATGGTTGCGCTGTGGGCTGCTGAGGAGCAGGAGGGGATATGGCGCATCGCCATATGTGTAGGGCTGGTGAATGGCTCCAGGCACCAAACCCTGCCAGTCCTTCCTTTCTGTTGGGATGGCATCTGGAGCACCTGCATATTGTGAGCATCCACCGTCTCACAGCATCTGCAGTGTTGAGAAGAGAGCCAGAGAGCTTTCACAGGACAGTTTGTTACACTGAGTTTGGACTCCCAAATGCCGTGCAATAGGAGTAAGATTTTCCCACATTTACAGTCACTGATGTGCCCTGTGGATCTGGCCCTCATTCATGCACAATCTACAGATTTCAATCACATCTACATGGAATTGCATCCTTTTACCAATGCCATAATGGATTAGTTATCTTACAGACCCTCTCTAATAAAGATTGCTCAGAATACATCCATGAACATCTACAGAATGTAACAGCAAGTCCTGTGTTCTGCCTCCACACACAAAGAGCTGAATCATTAGCAAAGCTTGTACTTCAGGTGAGATTTCCTATGGACTACAAGGCTGATCACCAGTGAAAGACTGACTACATCTATGATTACAAGGAATCTTGGTGGAAGGGCCAGATTGGTTGTAAACTGAAATTTATGTCAATAGAGCGAGAGCAGTTTACACTGGCTCCACTGCAGTATAA
This sequence comes from Strix uralensis, assembly GCF_047716275.1. Taxonomy (NCBI): domain Eukaryota; kingdom Metazoa; phylum Chordata; class Aves; order Strigiformes; family Strigidae; genus Strix; species Strix uralensis. The sequence continues at coordinate 44,886,932 of NC_133976.1, forward strand.
TGATGCTTTTCCAGCCAAAAAGAATGTGTTAAAAGCATTTGAAGCCAATCATTGATGTGTATCTTGGGATTATTTCACTCCACAGCAAAAAAAGAAATGTAAGGAACGGGGTTTGCTCATACCTGCAAATCTACTTTCATGCCACACTTCAGTAGGAAGCACAATAAAAGTAAAAACAGATAAAAGAAGCAGTCAGTCCTACTGCTTAGGATTTGTTTTTTAATTTTTATTTATTTTGTTTTCTCAATCACTTTGCTTTACTCATTGGCTGGAAGGCGAACGCATTCCCTGTTGATTTATCTCCACTCAGCCAGGGGCTTTTGCTACTCGGTTTGATTCCTAATATGGTAGCACCAGCAGATTTTGTCTGACTTCCAGAGGGCTCCTCTCAGCTCCTGGAATGCAGCGGGGAAAGAGTCCTGCAGAGACCAATAAAGACAGTTGTTGCACTAAGACTAATAAAGACCAGAAATGGGCTTCCCCCGATGTGCTGAAATTCCTGCTTTCACTACTCTCTAAATCACCGCTTTTGTCTTACTTTATGGTAGGGCTACAAATTGTTTCCCATTACCCAGCTGAATGGTCTTTCCTGATCACATCAGAAAACATATTTTTCAATAAGTTTGGAAAACACCTACTCCATCACAATAAAGTTTTTATTATACTAGTGTATGGCTTGAAAGCATGCTGTTGCAGTACCAGTGGATTAACTATAGCACAGAAGAATAATGTGTTATGAGAACTGAAAAAAAATGAGGATTTCCCCTTTTATTTTGTTTTTCTTACCTATTTGACTTAACACATTCAACTTCTCAGTGCTCTGAAATATCTGCTGTCCATTATGGAAGGAAACTGATTTTCTATATTCTTTTTTCCCTTTTAATAAAGTGTTCTTCAGGTAATAGGCTGTCAAACTCACCAAATCTAGAAATGGCCTTTGCTGGTGACATACCAAAATCCAAAGGATTAAATTCCTTCACCAAGCAGGGTCTCTAAAAGGTTAATGTGCAGTTGGAAATTAATTTCATTTCAAATACAGAACAATAGTGTGCAGTGACATGACTTAGTGATAAGCATTTGTTAAAGCTAAATCCTCCCTAAGCCCTGCAATTGTTTTCCTTTGTGCTAATGGCAAGCTAACCGGAGGCGCTCCCTCTCTCTCTCTCCGATTCTCTCTCTCTCCTGACGGTATCAGAAAGGCAAGTTTATTTTTTGCTAAATCTGGTTTTATTTTAATTAAAATCTCAGTTCTCCTTAGGTCATTCCTTTTAACATTTGTGCTTCGTTTCTGACAGGAGAATCTTTTATCTTTCTGAAATCCACAAATTTAATATTATTGCTTGTTGATTGCCATTATTGGCATGTACATTAAACATAAATAATTTAAATTCTTATTGCTGTTGAGTGACTGTCTTGACTTTCATTCTCCACAGTCAAAAAACAGAGGCCTGTTGTCACCTAGGTAGAGACTAATGCAGAAAAATGTTCAATAAGAGATTCCAGAGGAAAGCTGAAGCCTGGGACTCCAGGTGAATTGATTGCTTCACGTTCTTACCAGTGATTTTTAACAGGAGTTAGGTGCCTTTGAAAATGGACACATCTACAACTCCAAATACTTAATACCTTTGAAAAACTATTCTAAATTTGGTGAACATTGCTTGAAAAGAGAATTGCTTTTTGACTTAGTTTCACTGAAATTATTTATATTCTCTATTATACACAACAAGTACTGCCTTGGCTTGGAAGCATTGTCATCCACCTTTCCTTTACTACAGTTTCGATCTATTGATTCCAAATAAAAACACTTATCAGTTTCACTCCTGCCATCTTCTTCCTCCTCCTCCTCATCTAACCACAAACGCTTAGGCTTGTCTTTTCAAATATTCCTACTTTCAATTCTGAAGAGCCAAAGAGTTTCTGAAATTCATACGTGCTTTTTGGATTCCTGGGTTATTTGATTTTATTACAGATCATGATGGCTTGACTAGACTACATCAAGATCTTGTTTCAATGGAGTAGCACGCAGATATATGCTGAGCTGCTCAGATTCAATCTGGTTTGTCAGTGAAGCACAAGATCAGATTGCTCCACCACTTTTGTGCCAAATTGGATATCTGCTGTATAAATTTGTAGCAGGTATCCAAGCTGAAAGCTATCATGTACCTTTGGATTTCTGATAGGTTATGTCGCGTTTGACTGCCTTTTAAGCTAAAGTGCTGTACAGTAAGTGGTGAACGTGTCAGTCAAATATCCATTTGTGTCATTAAATGGCTGGGACTATTTATAGAAGAATTTGGGTACATTGGGGCATGAGCTATTGGTCGTGTTATCAAAAAAACTTCCATCTTTCACCTAATGACGCCATTTGTCAAGTTTTCTATCCTTTTAGGGCAGGACTAATGTTCTCAGCAGCAGAATGTTCTTACTGCAGATGCTGTTGGCCTTGAACACTTGTTCTTTAGTCTACCTTGAATGTTCACCCTTAAATACCTCCTGGTCTTACTCTTTTTTGTAACTTGTCTGAGGTAAACAAACAAGGTAAATTGTTTGTTCTGCCAAGGACTTCAGCACTTCCATAACTCTTCAGTGGGCATAATCTAGACGTTACTCTTGTCTAAGTAAAAATTTGCCTTAAGTTTCAAGTCACTGCTTCTCATTATGTGGAATTGACAGGAATGTCAGCAGGCATGCAGCTTCCCAGCCCTTCTTCTGCAAGTACCTGAGTTAAAAATCTGACCTTCAGGCTTTTCAAAACTAATTTTTTTGTGATACTGCAAAATAGGTTTTCACTCAGCTGTCACTTTTGGAAAACATATATAACTTAGCTGAACTCAGTTGAAACTTCTTATAAATTTAGCCTACGTTGTAACTTCTCATGCCAAGATTGAGATGAAGATGTTGCCCATCCCAAGAAAATCTGCTTTTGATCTTCTTTTCCTTACTGTGGTTAAATTTAATCCAGAACAAAGCCAGTCTTCCCAGCAATACCAGGAAACACCATCCAGAATGGCCCCTTCCACTCCCTGAGCAGATGCAGTTCTTGCCTTGCAGTATTCCAGAAGTCTTCTCCTCACCAGCAGGAAGCTCATCAGCTGGGCTTGTCCATAGCCTTCGCTCTGAGCAGAGAGTAGGGAAAGGTTTCATGTGGCTTCTGTGTCCAAACAGGCACAAATAAACAACTGTACCATAGGTTGCTTTAGATTTCATATATGAGATTAGTGGTGTATGTGTTGAGGCAGTAAAGACTTTGATCCGCTGAATCACACTAAAATTAAGTGCCACAAATAGCCTATATGAATATCCAAAATTCTTTTCCAAAATCGTGCTTAGCAGACACTGGATGTGTTGGGAAACAGGAGGAGGGGGAGAAAGACCTTGATAAAGCATGACTAGGGTTGATTTCTCAGCTGTGAAGTTTGGATCAGGCTGCTTTATTTGTAGTCACTGATGTTGTAAGACAATTTTTTTATTCCTTTTGTACTACAGCATTCCTGCAGTATTAGCTCTCAGTGCTATTTCTAGTTTAATCATCTGAAGCAAAAAACATGTCTTTTTCACATTGTCTAAGACTGTAAGCTTACCTGAATGAGAAAAGCAGTTTATAAAGTAGAAGCAGTAAGTTTTTATTAAAATCAGAATTATTTTGCAATATATTGGTTTGTATTTTTCTGGTGACTCATTTATATGAGTTGGAGTAATTGGGCATTTCCTACCCTTTCTATCGTATGTAGATAAAACATTCTGCTGCTTTGCTTTTCTATTTTTGCTATCCTCTGCTTCTCCTCCCAACTCACCTAACATTATCTTGGACTGCGAGAGTATGGAATACACAGTCATAACTGGGTTTTCTGCATTTGAAAAAAACTCTTACATGTAAACAATACGATAGTTCAGTGGTTTTGATGTGAGGCAACCTTTATCTTCTTTTGAGTGTCTTGATTCTAACCCTCTGTGGGAGAGGATGCAGAGTGCCCTTAAGCAGGGTGTATTAGCTTTTTTCCATGTAAAGACAATCACAACACACTAGTAGCATGCTGATGTGCAGTCGAGCTATAAAACGTTACTGTGGCAACATTGACATGAAGAGTCTGTAGCACAAAATGTATATTCTTGCTGCAATAAATTGCTAATACACTAGTTAGACCAGATTTTGGTTTTAATAAAGTTGCTCTGTGTTTCAGGGTTGAGTAATTCCTTTGAATGAATACTGCCACTCACTCTGGTGTGGTTTTCTATACTACCCAGTAATACTGAAACTCCTATCTGTCCTCAGCGCAGTTTGAGATTAGGACTTATTTTGTCTCACAGCTGCCAGGTTTGGGTTTTTGGAATGGGGGGGGTTGGGGCGGGGGGGAGTAACCAAAAGAGAAATACGTTTGTTATCAGTCAGGACTTTATGAAGGGAAAAATATGTGTCAACTGTGTTCAGAGAAAGAAAATTGATGTGGAAGCTTACTCCCTACCGCACTGCAGTCTCCATAACGTTTGTCCTGAGTAAAGGTGTCTCAGTGCTTGGCCCTGGCAAAATAGTCTTTCTGATTGGCATTACTTCCTTTCAGTCAGTCATTACTTCCTTTCAGTCAGTTCCTTCTACAAGCACAGCCTTTCACTATGTGAAAGAAATACCCTTTTTTTTTTGCTTTCTTCCAAGTTATTTTTGGGTGTCTGTCCTCGCCCTTATCTCTGTGTGGTAATTTTCCTCAGGACAGTCATCCCAGCTATTTAAGCCTGGAAGCACAGGGAAACATCACCATGCAAGTAGAAATTCTTGACTAACCAAATTTGTAAATCCTCCTGGGTTTCTTTCAGTCAAGTCCCCTAAAATCTTGATAGTCACACCACCACCCATCAGTATCACCCACTGGAATTCCTAAACTAGGTGCCTTTCCATCATCATCCAGGATGCAGGCCAATAGCTATATGCAGTAAATATCCACAGGAGCAGAGGCTGAAAGATGATCACACAGGCAAGGTGGGCAATGGCACTCAAAGAAAGGAGACCTGGCACCAACCTTCTCTCCACTGAGTAACTGAAAGGAGCACAAAAAATAGAACGTTCTTCTCAGCAAACTGAGAACCTGCTTCTCATATTTTATAACCTTGTCTCACTTTCTTGAGGGATGGAAATGTAGGTTCAGATCCCTTCAGCCAAGGGAGAGGTCTGAAGAACATTTCCTAAATCAGCAATTAGTAGTTTAACCTCTTGGCTATCAGCAAAAGAGGGTTGGCGAGAAAAAGCCAGTATTTTAATTGCTTTATTTTGTAAAACCAAATAGATAAACCCAAAAAACCCTAAGCTGGCACAGCTGTAGGAAAACACTGGAGTCTTGAAAAGGTGAAGTGTAATTCCTCTCCATCACACTTTTTCGAGGTGTGTTGAGGCAGCTCTCCACCCAGGTGTCTGGCCCTTCCAAACCCCCACCTTTAGCACCTGATGCTCCTTATGTGCTTGCTTTTTCAGCATGATTTTTGAATTATGGCCTCCACTTGGCAGCATGTGCCCCAGAGTGGGGTAGGGCAGTTCTGCCCCCCTCTGCAAATATTGATAACCTCTTCTGTATGGCCTTGTTAGATAGCCAGCTCAGATCTGGAGGACTTCAAGGTAGTCACCAACAGTCTAGTGTGATACATCATTGTGTACCCAGCTCCTGTTGTTTTCTGCTAAAACATCCCACATAGTCTGCTCTTTAACCTTGGGTTGTTTGGGGTTTTCTATATTATGAGCTTGTTCTCCCTCTGCTCTTCTGCCTGTCATTCCTCAGTCAGTGTGTATTCCCCACTCCCCAGTTCACTTCAGGACAGTATTTTGAATCTCTCTAAGCCTCTATGTATTATCTTCTGGTATTTTCAGTACCAACAATTTAATAAATATAAATTTAATTAATTTTTTTCTCTGTATCATCAAAAGACGTTACATAAACTCAGCAGTCTGCTGGAATTTGCTGCCTGAAGTATTGCCAGTTTGCTTTGGTTTCTGTCTGAATTCCTGCACTGGAGAGTCTGCCTGTATCAGCAGCCCCAGTTAATACCTTTCCACCATTTGATGTTAATGCCTCCCTCATCTTAGTTGCTATTGTATTCCTTCTATTTGTGTACAAACATAACATATTACAATATGCTTTCTTATTTCCTTGTTATCTAAGTTTTCAGGTACCCTTCTCCAGTATGTTAAAGTTTTAAAATGCCATGCTATCTTTTCCCCTCATAACTGCATTTAAGCTTCTTGAACAGTCAGTTCCTCCCCTTTTGGTGCAAATACAGGGGAGCAAGGTTTACTACTTTGATGCTTATAGTTTCCATGTAATCACATTTATGGAGTGCCTGGTTAAGTTGCTTTGCTTTTCCACGAGAGTATTCTGTGTTTATCCACAACCAAAACTCAATGTGCATTTTCCTGTTGGTTCAACCCACATTTGCTGTGCTTTATAAAACTGTTTGTTTTGCCAGTGTGTAACTTTGCTGAAATGAACTGCTTGGATGCAGGATAGACAGATCAGCTGCCCTTGCTCTGGCAGGAAACTTAGTCATAAGCTCATAAGCACTAATTTGTGCTGTCTTTAAATAAGAGTTTTGGCGCTTTTTTTCAGTTTTCTGCTACTTTCCCCATCTGGCGCTGTAACATTTGTTGTTATGTTCAAGTTGGAAGCGCTGTGGGTAGAATTGCAGACTCAAGTGCTGGCTGAATAGCCCTTAGGTCACTGTGAAGATTTCTGTTTCCACTGTCGACAATACGTGTTCAGCAACCTCAGTTTGGGATTCTCGGGTGAGGAAATTGTTGGCTCACTGTTGGTTTTACAGCACCTCCTTCTTCCCAAGGCTCCCTAGTTCTCTGAATTCTGCATTTCAGTAGCAGCTTGTTCACCTAACTGCACAACAGTGAAGAGCTGTTATTTTGAGACTGCTTTGCAACACTCTCCATTTGACTTTTTTTATTATAGGCAGGCAATCATTAGTTCTTAACAATAAATACCAACCCCTTCTTCCCCACTATAAATGAATCATTGGACTCGCTTATTCCTATGAGAATCTGTCTAATATTATTGAACAAGAAGTAACAAATGTTTTCATTTATAAATTACCCAGTCTTACAGCATTTTCTTTTAAAGATGCTGATGGAAATATGTAATCCAAAGTCATCTAACTTGTTACCCTAGGAGATACAATATGAGCAAGAAAGGGACTGATGGACAGTGTACTCTCTGTGTGTGTGCGTACACTGGATCTGGAGCAGTCCACCCATGGAGCATAGATAGATGTTGGCAAGTGTAATATGAGTCTTTTTAACTAAACTGTTTTCAACTATCAGGGCCATTCTGGCAGCCCATCTGAGCTGCTTGCAATTTCTCAACTCCATTCATGGCCAGTATGCTACTGGGTGGTGTTGGGAGAATCTCCCAGGCACACTGCTCAGTCCTCAGCCTGCTTATTAAAGTGATTTTAAAAAGTGTTTTGCTGGGGTCAAGAGTAGATGCTATGCAGGAATCTACAGCAAATACTTTTGCTACCCACCTTTCCCTTGTGTATTGATCAAGTACAGGCTACAGCTAAAGATTTGGCCCATAACATCAGGTAATCCACAGCCCAGTGGGGTTATGGAAACTATGATGAGGTCCAAAGTTGCTAAATATGAACATCAGCTGATAACTGGACATTATGTAGGAAATAAACTTTTTTTAAAAAAAATCAGCAATCCTGTTTTCAGGGAACTGTGGTAAGAAAAAACCCACAAACCCTATATTTTATGCCAAGAGAATTGTTTCTAATGAGAATGTTTTCCAATATTTCCCTTGAGACATCAGCTGCTCCTTAAAAATAATGTTCCAACTTTAATTTGCTCATTTGTGGAGGGAGGTGGAAGGCCCAACAGCTTGTGTCAATGAATCTAAACTATAACTTTTATGCAATCTATAATGTACCATAGCACTTGTACTCCTTCTTAGTAATTGTACCTTATATTGTTTCTTCCCCAGATAACACATTTTCCCCCTCTGGCTTTCCTTCCCATTTGAAGCTTTCCATTCATCTGAAAAATACTAGTTTAGACAATCCAGGCACAATATCACTCTAAACTCATTATTTCAGAGACTTTAATTATCCCCTCTCATCCATACATGAATAAACAGAAGAAAAAAATTCAGGGCAAATTATCCATGGCCTGGATGCCACAGGCATCATGTGAATCATTCCTCGCTCGCAAGAGAAGGATTTATATGCCCAGGGAGGGAGCATGTCCCATGATCCTTGGGAAAAATCAGCAAATCTGTGGGAACTCCCAGGAAAGTTTGTCCCATTTTGCTCTGCTCTTAGAGCCCTGCTGCTTTCCATAGCACAGCTCTGGCAACCACTGCTGTTTGCTCCCCGAAGGCAGAAAGAAGCATGCAGGTATTGCTGATGCTGTCAGCCTTCATCCCTGGCACAGTCTCTATAGAAAATAAAGTTGTTTGCTGTATAAAATTGCTGTTCTCCCCGCTGCCCACTCCTGTAAGCCAAAAAAGCTTCGTCTGAAGGGTTTTTGCACAGAATAGGAACAGGTTAAGGGTGCAATATTGAATCTAGCACTGCTTCAGCTTTGGTCTAAGGCTCTGGCTTGGCCTTTCCTCAGCTTTCCACCCCGCTGCGATGTTGCAGGATGAGAGTGATTATGGCTCTTTAGCCTGGAACTAACAATCCACACTGCAAGTCACCTCTGTCCTAACTGCGTTTCAGAGCCATTTATAAGGCTGCATTTCCAAACCTGATTTTCTTTACTTCTTGGATCAATTTCCTAGCTCTTCAGGAATTCTTTCTGCTTCCTGGAACGGAAACTACTGTCTGCTGACACCTTTGCTCTAAACATCAGTGATGTGTGCTTTGGCATGGTTTTGGCAGAAATTATCTTTTGATGGGGAAAAATATGTGCTAATTAACACCCAGTTATCCCGCACATTTTGAAGACAAAAATACAGCTGGAGGCATTTCTGGCACAGTATTTCGTCTCGGTTTCTACATTTTAGTTGAGAACATCTTATTACAGTGTTTTGTCATATGAAACTTTATTCAACCCAATCTCTGACTAGTTTGTTCTGGCTCAAATTTTTTCCTATTAATCATGTTAGGCTTACTCGAGGCTTGTAGAGGGTTTTCTCTGATCCCACTGCACAGAGCTGTGTGGGATTTTTTTCTTTAAACCGTTAGGCTCCCCCCCCACGCAGACTCAGGACTGTAATTGCACACAATCAATTGCAGTGTTATCCCTGTAGCATTTTTCAAATTTGTCAACTTTCTAGGTGCTTTCTTTTCATATTTTGATTAGATTACAAAAGTCTTAAAAAACACTTAACAGAGATGGGCACCATTCTTCTGTTTGCATTCAGAAGAAAGCATTGTAGTAAAACCATCCCAAACTGGGTACATTGTTGACACTTTTCTGCTGACAATCCATACAGTAGGAAATTTGTGTGCTGAATTCTGTCCTACCTAGGTAGAAAATGATTTCATTAACTACTGATCCCTGTAACAAATTTTTCATCTTAAAATCCACTGACAAGCAGTCATTCTCAAGTTCCACCATTTCCTCAGATATTCTCATCAGCAACAATTTTCTTCTAGTTGTAGCATTTTTTTCAGCTGCAAAGTTTGCTTTTGTAAAAGCTCTAATAATGAAGTGCATCTTGTCTACAACATGATGATGATGAACTAGTCATTATTTTAAGAGGGTTCTAATTGTATATACATATGTCTCATGGTCCAAATTATTCCAGAAGTCTTTACCTGATATTACATACCATTTCAATTACCTTTTAAATAATGTATTGGCATCTTACTGCAAAATTCAGGAAAACAAAATCTGTCAGCTGGTCCCCCAGGGCTCTAGAAGCTGTTCAGCTAGCCTCCCTTGAGACATTGTTGTAAAATCTACAATGCACAATTAGTTATTAATTTTACATCTTTTTAGCATTCATGGCTAGACCGTTAATGAGGGAATAAATAGCAGAATTTTATTTAATCCCACACATTGCTTAACGTGAATTATTAAGCAAGGGACACACAGCCATTCTGTCCCCTTTGGCAGAGGGACATCCATAGTGCTCTGGATGCGACATCTCTTCTTCCAGATAGACGGGTAAGGTCCATCCACAGATACCTGTGCATGTAATGTGGATCTAAATCCCTGTTTCCTGAAAGGAATAAAACTGAAGGAAAAAACAGAGTGATGTCCACCTCTTCAAACTTGAAATTTCTTCAGTGTAACTGTTGGCATGAAAGCGAATAGGCTGTCTTGTATCAGTGGAGAGAAATAAATATTTTGGGGCCAATTTATTTACCAAAGACAGATATTTACTCTGGAACGAGATAAGTATCCAGAGTACATAAAGAGAAATGCTTATTTATTTTCATTGGTGTCAGATGTAGACATTTCTACTTGGTCAAAACAATTCTGCCCTTTATGCTCAGGCTATGCACTTAACAGACAATTTATCATTGCTGGGCTGTAATATCAGTTCTGTCATCCTTACTAGTCTCACTTATTCAGCGAGACTATTTACATATTAAAGTATTACTCAGCATGAGTAATGGTGCCAGTACTGAGGTTATGTTGCAAGTAGAGAGAAGAGATGTTTCCATTAGTACTAAACCTTATCTCAGAAAAATCACTGGAGAGTGGCATTTCCCAAAGGTTCTGCTTTCTTTTGATTATCCTCCCTTCTTCCAATAATTGACTCCAAGCAGTTCAGCTTCTGTTATTTGGTGAAAAAGAATCTGTCTTTTTCTGAGATTTATTCATGAAGTTGCAAGAAAGTCTGTGCTTAGGTATCAGGTTGTCTGTGTAGATTGCAAGCAAATAGATTACTGGAGAATTGAGGGAGTTAGGGATAGTGTCGTGGGATATGGGAAAGTGTAACTGAAGATAATGCAGTGGTGGAGGGGCTCATATATGAAACACAAAAGGATGAAAAGAGGGGAGAACTAGTTAAGACCAGGATACTTCAGGAAATAGGAAGTAGATGTACAATCTAATGAGGATAAACTCAGTTAAACTCTCTAATGGCCCATCCACTTACTTGAGCTGTACACCTGGCTCTGAGTTGAAAGTTTATGTGATGAGTAAACTTATTTAATACTTTCCCCTGAAAACAGAAAAGAAGAAACATGATTTTTATTAGGTGACATTCAATTTGTAGTTGGATTAGCATGAAAATTTTACCCTCGTATGAAAAGAAATGAGAATGTTGTATCACATGTTATGCCCCCTTCTGTGCCCCATTTCAGACCTCTGCCACTGACAGTTCTGCACTACAGTGGCAATGTGGTACCACTTGGATCTTTCCTACTCAACAACTGGAATTTGACTGAGCCTAACTCAAATGCCCAGACAGAGAAACAGAAGAAGCTGATCAGGGCATGAAAAAGAAACCACAGAAACATAGCTTCGGGGCCGTGTCCCATGACCATGAGTTATCTAGGGTCAAATTTTGCTCTAATACTAGCGTGAAGATAGAAAATCTAGAAAGTCAATAGAAGCAAATCATTTTAAGTGAACGTCCATGTAGACCCCGAGCATTCACATACACTTGAATTCTAGGTTAAAAATATTTTTCTCCAAAATATGGAATGTTTGTCGAGATAGGAATATATCTGCATCGCTATATGAGTCATTTGTGTACAGTTCCTTATGGGCATATGAACAGTCATCAAATCTGTGTATATTGTCCATGTACAAGCACAGGTCAGTGAAGGTTTGGCTTATGTCGACTGCATTTATTTTAATAGAATTCTTTAATTTTAATCCCCTTAATAACAGTGTATTACTGGATTGTTTAGCCTCCCAGCTCACTCTAGTTACTCAAATTATATTTTAACAGCATCTCATCTCATTTCCATGTCTTAACGCTCTACCACTGTCTCCTTGACTACTGAACTTTCTTACTATATATTAGCTATAGCTAAAACATCAGTTTCATGTTAAAACAGTTGTGCATTCAGCAGGCAGCCTCAGCAAAAGTAATGAGGTAGGTGAGCTTTTCTCAAGTATCAGCAAATGTTGAAGGAGTCCAGATTTGCCTGTTTTCCACCTTCAAAACCCTGTACGCAGTGATGTTGAACTCAGTAATCAAAAAGAAATAGACATCTGTTGGCTTTTTGCTAGCATTTCTGCTCTTCTGATATTCCTTAATTCATACATTGTGCAGCCAAAAGGAACCCTTGCAATTCCCTGTCTAGCCTCAAGCATAAACCTACCCAGATTTAATTTCTATTTGAGGTCTTTTGAGGGAGAAGGAATCTTAACCCTCTGTAACAGAGAGTTCATCACAAACACTGAGAAGGTATTCCAGCTGTTTCAGTCTTACTACTAAAGTATATGCCTATTTCTAAGTTAGAATTTGTCTAGTTTCTTGCAGCCATTGGATCTTATTATACCTTTCTCTGCTGGCTTGAAGAGTCCACTACCAAAATTATGCTCCCTTCAGAGGCACTGTGGACCGTGCTCAAGTCACTCCAGTAACTTAGCTGTCCCGAACTCCTAGGTCTCCCACAGTAAGGCGTATTTTGACTGTAGCGGAATGCAATTACTCCTCTTAGACGTTCTGAACATGAATTTCATTACAGAGTCATAAAGCATAGTGATAATATTTAATTTCAGTGTTCATTTGTCATTCTTCTGTAGCCCCATCCTTTTCTCAGGAGGGAAAGGGGAAGCCCTTTCCTCTGATAGTTTGCACTCAGGCTCCCTTAATTTATTCCACAGATGACTTGTGGCTGGCTGGTGCTTTGTATAGCTCCTACCAGCTCACTAGAGGGAAGGCTTCCCTTGACCTACATCACAGTTCAGCTGCCTAAAGCCAAGAGAGGTACCTACCCAAATTTTGGTGTCAGTACCAGACAGGTTGTTGAAAAGGATGAGCTTGAGATGCTTAAAAGATGGTGCTTCATGGTAGGCCTAAACAGAAAAATAACTAAGCTCAGTGAAGGTACTGCTAATTGCCACCACCATGGAAGAAGAACTGCTGGTTCATCCTCTATATGGGAACATGGCTCTTGTAACAGATTAAGGACTGACAGCACTATTCTTTTAAGCAGGCAAAACTTCCATTGGAAGTATAACCATTGAGATACCACTTCATGGCAGTAACATCCATGAGAGTTTTGCTTGCATGAGGAATACCTGATAAGGTTCCAAAGCAGTTCTGTTCCTTAGCCACCCGAAGTCATACAAAACAGTGGGAATTCAGTAAAGAATAGCAAATACAATCATAATTTATACTGATGCCATGGCCTGCACCTTACTCTGGCTGCATGTAGCACTAAGATAGAGAACTGGTATTTAAGGGCAAAGTTCCTTCCTGCCATGCAATCTGGCCATGTGCTAGACCCACGGACACTGCGCTGTGTCAGTTGCAGCCCACTGGGTAGATCAGATGATGGGAAAACCACAGTGCAGCTCCTGCCCACGGAGCGATGTGAAGAGATGCTGAAGAATCGCAGAGCCCTCTCCCACCATGTGTGCATTTGGCAGCACTCATGGCTCTTGGGAGAACCACCCCACAGCCCTGTTGCCAAGAAATGTTGGCAGCCAATACATAATGTTAAAGTAAAAACCTTTCCACGGTGGTTAATGAGCTACAGAACAAAGTTAGGTGGGAATTTACCACTCCCTCACAGTGTTAAGGAGATAATGCAATAAATGCTTTGTACCTTTTTCCATCAGGAACACTCTGCAATTGTACAGGAGTTTTTCTGTAGTTGAAATTAGGACTTTGTTTAAATACAAGCTGTTTGTTGTTAAAGGTTTTTGGTTTTTTTGTCGAGTCTTAAATTTGTGGGATTAAAATCTGTAGATAACACACTGAGCTCTACTTCTTCTCTTGATTACTTAGATCCCTATGTGAAGATCCATCTGATGCAGAACGGTAAGAGGCTGAAGAAGAAAAAGACTACAATTAAAAAGAACACTCTGAATCCCTACTACAACGAGTCTTTCAGCTTTGAAGTACCATTCGAACAAATTCAGGTAATGTCAGTGTTTTGTCTTCCCTCTGCATTCCGTTTCTCAGCCCTTATAAATATTTAACAGGAATCTTGTTAATTATCACGTGTGTATGCCTTCATTAGCACCTAGGTGCCAGCCCTGTGCTACATTAGATGAGTGTGACTGCTTCAAGAGAGAAATGATAAAATGCACAGTACTTATGAAGCTTTGATTCATCAGTGAGAAATGAATAACTGACATTTTCTGTTAAGAGAAATGGATTCTGAAAAAAAAAAAAATCCACAGGGAGATAACGAAGGAATGTGCCAGCAAAAAAGTATAGGGATAAAAGAAAAAGCATATATAGCAATTTTCCTCAAAATTTTTGAAACAATAAATTGGCTTCGTCAGTTAAATTTGTAGTCCCTATGCATTTATCCATCCTGTTTGTTGAAAACACTGCAGCATCCCTCCTAAGTAAAGCACATAATCACAACTTTTTTTCACCACACCATGAAAACTTTTTCTGTGATTAGTACATCCCTTGGAAAAAGACATTTGAGAATCTCAGGGGTCAGTACTGCAGTACCTGTTTTCTTGGCACCTCAGGGGAGCTCCAGCAATTGTCCAGGTGCTACTCCTGGAGAGTTCAGTGCCTAACATTAGGGGCCTCAGAAGCCAGCACAGTGAACTTGAAGTAACCTACATTAGCAGAGGGAAATACCAGGACAAGGCATAGTGTCATTTTTTTCAGGGACTCAGTTACCTACCTTTGGACTGCTAGGAGGCAAGTCATCTCTCACTCATGAGAGTGAGGTTTAACTTCTTCTGATGTTAACTACACTTTTCTCACAAGAGATAAGCTCTTCTTAAACATCTCAGTAGGCATGTGGGAAATCTGCATCCAATTCACTCTCCTCCCTAGGTGAATTTAAACCTGTATCTTCAATGTTGTAAGAAAATACTCATAGCCTGTGCCTATGGCATGTGTTGGGAGTGCAACACTCATTTCTGCATAAATAATAAGTATATGGTTGGCCACAGAGCATAAGATCACCTGTTAGTTGAGTGGTTCACTTGGAAAGGGAGAGACTTTGGTCTCTGGTCTGATCTAGGTAATGTAAACCACATAAAGATCAGTTGGTACAGGCCTCCTCCATTTTTTTAAAGCCTTAACCATTAGTGTTAAACTATTTCATTATTTTGCTCACTTGTTAGAGCATTCATTGGCAGGGAAGATGTATTGGTTTCAATATCCTCAGAAGAGAGAAGAACTGCATGCTGGCTTCCCACCCGCCCGTGAAGCCCTGTGACCATGGAGATGTTAAGCAAGACAATAGCCTTTCTCTGTGGAGCTGAGCATGGAAAGAGTACTTTCAGGAGCATCCCAGTTTGAATGACCATAATTAAAACAGTCTGGGAATACATCATTTTGTGGCCTGTAAGAGAGATCTAAGTATGAGTTAGGTGCCATGCTACTTGTACTTTAAATGGGTTTAAATGGCCTGGGCCAAATTGGGAGCCCACTCTTGATTAGATGAGAGCATGGTATGGGTTTCGAGACTCTGTATCTTGGATTTTGATAGCAACTGCTCTGGAGAGAAGCCCAGGAGCCAAGGCCTACATTTCAGCTAAAGCTGTGTGCTTGATTTTTATTGACTTGGTACCAACAAATATAATAAAACTAGACAAGGTGAGGCAGTAGGAATAGTGACTTGGAGGCATGACTAGCCCATTTAGTTTCTTCATGCCCCACAGCATGAGCAGGTGTCTATGGACTCTAGGAATCAAAAAGTGGGAAATCCAGTGGGGCCTAATTCCCACTGATTTTAATGAAAGCTGCTCCGTGTGCTTGTGAAGGATCTCGTAACAAGCATCAAAGACCCAGAGGCAAAAAATGATGAATCAGATCGAGCCTCTCTGGCAATTTAGACAACAAACATCTTGATTTCCAAATAGGGTCAGGACTGAGGAACTGGAATGGGCACCTCCAAGTTATCAGATCGGAGCTTTGGCATGGTTAGGTGCATTCTGTAGGTACTTGGCCATTTTGCCTTCTAAACCTAAATCAGTTTTGTAAGGTGGATGTAGGCCCTTTAAAAAGTATTGTGGTTTAGCTGTTAAATTTTTGCTTGGGGGGACGGGGGGTGTATGTGTGTGTGTGTGTAAGTTTATCAGGATGACTTTATAGCTATTTACTTTCGGTATATAGCCGCAATTTAAAATCTGTAGTTATGGACTTTGGTCATATGCCAATGTATTTTGTAGTTATAAAAGACTATATTTAGAAGTTATTTCATTATGGTTACTGAAGTGATTTCATCAATAGAAAAATTCATCAATAGAAAAATAGAAACATTTTAAATGTTATTTAGGCTTAATATGGTAATCACTGTGACTTTTGGGTAATTCATGTAAAAGTCATTAAGCAAACTTTCACAGTCAAAAAATAATGGTTATACAAGTTTTTTGACTGTTAGAGAGCAAAGACAAGAGAGCTCACAGAGGGAAAGCACTGTAGTACATCTATGTAATTTAAAGTGGGACAAACATTAACATTTTCAACAAATTAATAGTGACTATGGATTCTGGCTCTTAAGGGAAAGAAAGCGATGTCTTTCAGGGTAATGAGAGAACACCCCTGGGAAGTCAAATCCTGTTGCTAGAGGCAGATCAAGCATGTGTTTTGCCACATGCAAGACAGACTGCCTTTGAAGGTAGCAACAACTCCAGGCCCTTTCAGTCCAAAGAATGCTTAATCACACCAACAAAACTGTTAATCCAAGTGTTTATTAGCAGAGGTGGTGCTTCCTACTAGCACCTCTTGGGTTTGGCATTGCAGCTCTTCCTTTAATATATGGTACAAAAGCAAAGAGATGCTCACATTTCTCTGTAGGTTTAAGCCAGAGACCATGAGGTGAAAATCTTCTCAGAGTTAATGATCTGAGCTAGCTGTTCTTACATCTCTACAGAGCAAGGAAAAGGGTCTTTTGTTTACAGTGCTGATTGTTGTCTTATGATTAACACAAACGCAAAAAAAATCCAATAATAACTAGCTCCCAAGTTTCTAGGTACATCAGGCAAGTTATTTTTGTACTATAAAATAATAGTCACATGCTTACTTTTTATATCTGTGATTGTACCCTGCATCTAAAACATAAATGTTCATTTGGGGAGGTACCATCAACATTAAAAGTGATTGTAAACAGCACCACTGAAACATCATTTTGGCATCTAGAAATACTTGCTTCAGGATATTGCCTTTTATTGTGAGTGCTCTGGGGAGAGAGTGAGTCTTGAGTTTGATGTACACTTTTGTCATCAACAGCTATATAAATACTTTAATGCCTGTTGGAATCATCTCCTTCTCTGGCTCAGTGAATTGTACAATCTTGTAAGGGAATGGCCTTTATAAAATAGACCTCATGAGCCTGGTCTTGCAGATATGCTTAAAAGAGTCAGTTACTTTTAAAAGATAATCCTATTACAAGCACTGAAATTAATCATTCTAGTAAGAAATCCAGATTGTACATGTATTTAAAGCCCTAAATATAAAAACCTGATTCTTGAGAGTAAAATATTTTTCTGGAAGAAATGTGTTTCAGGGCATTTCTTCCTTCAATTCAGGAAACTCACACTGTAATAGGGAGGTGTGTGTATTTATCATGGGATAGAAAGGAATCAGGAAAATAACTGTATGTTCGTCTTTTAAAATAAAGCTCTAAGGAAAAGTGTTTACAGTTTACTAAAATCAGCCCAAGACTGTTAATGTCTTAGGTGCTGTTGGGGAAGAACACCACTCCAGTGAAGGACTAGCTGTTTGTGCTCTTTCAACAAATATTAATGACCTGAAGGAGAGGAATATATGTATGTGCACGCAAATGCATACACAAATGCCTGGCTTGAACATCACCTCCCAGTGTGCCCCAGTCTAAGTGAATGGAAAATTGTCTATGAGCTGTGACAGATGGGCTCATGCAGATTTTGTGGGAATAGTTTAACCCTCTTTGCCAGAGGTCACCGTTTCTACAGCAGAAGTGGCACTCCAACACTGGCTCAGTCATAGGCAGCGCCAGTGTCTCAGAGCCCCGAGACAGGGAGGTTTATACTTCTTTCCAACTCTGCTGAGCATGCAGTCTGTTTTCTAGATGCCTTTATAAATATATAGAATATACACACTGTACATACATACCTACACGTGATGTGTATGAGTACATATGTGTGTGTGTATGTATATAGTAACCATAAGGGCTATCTACTGAATTTATCTGAAAATAACTCATTAGCATGCTGGATGGATGGGTGAGAGTTGTTTAGAAGCAGAAGAGCAATTAACAGCATAGACTATGACATTACAAACGTTAACTTGGGGTAGAGCCATTTCTGAATTTAAGCTGCTAACTTATTTACTTAAACAATAATGATGTGTTAAATTGCACTACTTTTGAATTAGCTTACCTTAAAATCTCCATTTTAGCTCTACAGACATCTAACAGTCTAAGTCTTCAGTAACAACAAAAAAAATCCATATGTTATTAATCTGTTAAAGGAAAAAAAAAATCTACCTCAAATCCCATATGAAGCTCTTCGATGCAAGAGGTCAAGTTTCAAGGTAACAGGGAGGTTGTGAACTTAATTTTATTTGAAAGACTCACAAGAAGCAAAGACAAAAGTTTGAATTTGCTTCTTGCTGGGGGAACCCACTCCGGCTGTCACACACCCCCTTCATGGAGTCTCCACTGTCGTTGTCTGTCCCAAGATTCATCCCTGCCCACCTTCCCCTTACTGTCATGCTCACTGGTCTTTCTCTGTCTCATTGTAGAAAGTGCAAATTGTTGTGACTGTTTTGGACTATGACAAGATTGGCAAGAACGATGCCATCGGGAAAGTCTTTGTGGGCTACAACAGCACCGGAGCGGAGCTGCGGCATTGGTCAGACATGTTGGCCAACCCCCGGCGGCCCATTGCCCAGTGGCACACCTTACAGCCCGAGGAGGAGGTAGATGCCATGCTGGCAGTCAAGAAGTAAATTAAATTATGAAGAAGAAAAAAGAAGAAGAAGCCTTTCTGCATTTGCCCACATAGTGCTCTTTAGCCAGTATCTGTAAATACCTCAGTAATATGGGTCCTTTCATTTCCAGCCATGTGTTCCTGACACAGATCAGCTGTACTTTTAAATTCCTGTTTTAATTTGCACAAATTTAAATGTAGAGAGCCCTCTAAAGGCGCTTCATTTCACCACTGCCCCCCCAATCTACTCTTCTTTTAAGCAATATGATGTGTAGATAGAGCATGACAGAAATTATTTATTGTATCACACAGTTGTATATATACACCAGTATGCTGAGAATTTATTTCTAGTTTGTGTATTTGTATGTTGTAAGCGTTTCCTAATCTGTGTATAACTAGATGTTTTTAATAAGATGTTCTATTTTAAATTATGTAAATTGACTGAGATATAGGAGAGCTGATAATATATTATAGGGTAACTATTGTATCGTCTGCATTCCAGAAAAAAAATTCCAACTTGTAAGGCACTAGTAGTGTTACACTGACATCTTAAAGGACAACTTAAATCTGAGCTTTCAACTGGACCATCCTAATAACATGCTATGCGTCCACAGTGAATCTTGGAGGGGCAAATCCAATTGGGTAGACGTCTTTCACAGGCAACTTAGCATGATCTGAGCAGCTCCATGGCTGACCTCAAGGAGATGTAGCCAGAAGCCAGGGTATCATTTTTTTTGTATATATTCCAAAGCAAACACATAACAGACTGAAATGGCTTTAGATTGAAAGTTGAGGAAGCAGTTCCATAGGGGGCAACGATTTCATCTAACATACAAAGTAAGACCATTGCAGAGGTTGTGCAGGGAGGGGGGGAAGGGAGGGGGGGAGACGCAGCAGCAGCAAAATGCTGCCATGAAAACAAGAGTAGCTCTCCATTATCACCTTTATACAAAATTAGCATACTGTGAATTCCATCCACAATTTCACATTATAATAAGTTTGCACATTAGACTTTGTAACAAAATATTTTATTATACTCAGATTAGAAGGAATGCAGAATATTTTTTAGACACAGCCGTGTGAGTTTATTATACAAAATAGTTTCATGGTAAACAGACAGTATTGTAATCCCATCAGAAGATGACAAAATTTAGCCATAGTTCTAAATGCACTTCAGAGTAAGCCAAAAGAGAACAGCTAGTGACCTTTTATATACTATTTATACTTAAGTTTTAATTTGTCCTTTAAAAAAAAGTGAAAACAAAGAACAAGTTCTAGAAAACTGAAGCAACCTCTTCTGTATACTAGATGCTCGTTTCAGGAGGAGTTTTTAAATGTTTTCAATGTTATTATGTAGTAAATGGCACTATTATGAAGCTATTAGTCATTCCATAAGAGTCTTGAAAGACTGCTCTGTGTATCACTGTGACTGCCGTGTGTGCTTAGAAATGTAGTTTTCTCAGTGGATAGCAATCAATTTATTCCGTAGTGATATTGTAATAATACTGCCATTCCCTTTTACTGCACTGCCGAAGGAACGCATAGCACAAGCAGTTCTAGTTATTACGGACCAATTTAGAACTGGAGAGCTATGCAGGGGACAAGGATGCTATATTGAATGGGTTGACCACACAGCATTTTGTCAAGCCCTGTGCAATACTCTACATTTGCAACCTCCCTTGCCCTCGCTCCCCGTCGCTTTATTGTAGATAGTCATCTTTCAGCTAGCCAGCATGTCATCTCAGCTTGTACCATCTCATCAAGTCATTTAGGGCATCACTTCTATCTCATGTACCGTCCTTTGAGGCCCCTTGCTTATCTTTCCAAGCTGTGAATATATTTATAATGCTTTGAAGAGTTCATTATTTTCAGCAATGCAAACTACCCCAGAAATGTGGAAATGCTATACCTTTTGGAGGGCGGCATGAGAATTAACCATTAACGTTCTTATCAATTGTATCTAACAGAAGTTATTGAAAACAAAGATGAATGTAGTCAGAGAACTCTGTACTGAAAACTAAATTCCACAGCCTCCCTCAAGGCTCTGCTTCTGGGAGAGGTGTGACAGTCTGAGAGGTTGGTGCAGTGGTGGCCAAGCACCAATGTGCTCAGTACACTGAGGGTAAAAGAAGCAGCAAAGAAGCAGGAGGAGAACAGAAGTCTGGATCTCTCCCCACCTCCAAAAGTGAGAATAGCAAGACCCATTTTCTTTCTTTTTTACACGAAACACGGAAAAAACACAAGCGAGACATCTTTTGATAGAAACAGGCGCATACATGCAAAGCATCAAGCTGGAATACTTTAAAATCTTAACCTTAAGGACCAAACCCCACCAAAGAGAAGTAGACAGTCAGCTTTCCAGCATAAGAGCTTCATGGTCTCCAGCTTTCAGTTGTTCATTCAGGATAGCTGCAGGTTCAAACTGCCAGGACTGACTCATTGTGTTAAGGTATTCGTAATGCTTTCTCTTCCTACACTGCCAGACTGAACGTCACCACAGAACTGGTTTGTAAGGTGTGATGATTCTCGGAGACCGAACCTGCCATGTGACCAAGATGACATTTTCATCCTCAAAGAAGCCACATGTACCTTTCTGACAAAGCTGTGTGAAGTATTAGAATCTGATGCTGTAGAAAGATCCTAGTTGCCTTTGTGTATATTTACTGCCTGCTTGAGTGTTTCTCTGTGTGGGTTTTCTCTGTATCTTGTAGAAATGTTTGGGGTGTTTTATCCTGCCATATCGCTCGTGGCCCGCGAGCTGACAACTTTAGCCGTATTTTACCTTCATTTTTGATGAGGTGGTTTATATTTTGTTTCACTTTGTGTAGTGACTTCCCACAGTAGTTTTCCAATTGTCGTTAAAATAACATACATATTACACAGATATTCAATAAAAATGTTTTATTTCCTGTTGATGTTCTAGCATTTCTCTCTTGATCTAAAATTTTGAAGACAGTTCACTCTAGGACTTCAGCACAATCATAAACTTCGAAGTATCACAAGTGTAATAGCACAGCACTTTTCGAGGGGCTGTGAAAAGCTGCTTTCATCAGTGTGCTTCCACTGTAAGATGGTCACAGCCAGCAGTGCTCCAGTAGATGAATTCTCCACCTCTATTGCAGATGATGAACTATTACCTTGTTTTCCCAAGAGCCTGATTATTCACCTCCAAAAACACCCTTCCCCATCAAAACATGGACTAGTTTCTATACCACAACAAAAACTCCAAGCAGTTACCTACGCATCAATACTCTTCAAGCTAATTGTGTTAGAGCCATGGTTGAAGTTTTCATTTGGAGAGACATGGTATATTTTAACCTACATTCAAGAGCTACTTACAAGCTGGCCATAAAATCAAGCCTCTTATAGACTAAAGATCATTAAATAAGAGCTTAAGCTGGGAGGGAGGGAGAAGGTGTGGGAGGAAGTGAATCCACAAATGAAAAATGATTGAAAAACATTGTGCTATTGAAATAATTTAAGTTCCTGAGCTTATGAAGAGAAACAGCTCAACCCCCCCCCCCCCCCCCAAAAAAAACAACAAAAAAAGCCCAAACCTGTAGCCATGTTTGTTTTATGTAACCATTTTCCACAGCAATCCTCCTCACCCTTGCTTTTTCCCCAGTCTCAAGAGAAATATGCCCATTCCTTTCAGGAACCACACTGTGGTACTTAGTGATATGCACCAATTTAACCACAACTGTTGTTACTCGAGGCCTTACTATGAGTTAGAGCTCATTTTAAATACTTTCAGGGTTGATTGACCCTTTTCCCTA
Organism: Strix uralensis; assembly: GCF_047716275.1. Taxonomy (NCBI): domain Eukaryota; kingdom Metazoa; phylum Chordata; class Aves; order Strigiformes; family Strigidae; genus Strix; species Strix uralensis. The sequence goes on from NC_133976.1 coordinate 44,909,666, forward strand.
TTCCCACTGCTCAGGGAGTGCTCACTTTTCTCCCAGCTATTTTTTTTTTTTTTTCCCATCGTTTAGTGTCAATGAGCACCAAATGGACTGATACCACCCTCAGCGAGCGAGAGCAGGACGATATCTCCTGGTGGGCCTGGTGATTTGAAGAGCAATTACTCTTCCAAAGCTGTGAACAACTGGAATCTGTGTCTGTGGCTTTACAGATCTGCTGTGAGGTGATGCCTTCTTGGTCTGCAGGAGCTGAGGTAACACTCCTGTGGTGCAATGTAGTTCTCCATAGATACAGGCAGGTACCACATTCTGGAGGTATGAGCTGCTGCTGCTCCCTTCACCATCTAAGCTGTTGCACAATCAGATCAAGCACATACTTCCCTAAGAGGAGCAGTTCACCTAAGAGCAGAACCAAATCTATCAAAGTCAATAAATAAAAATACTTTGATCCAGGTTCTAGATGCACCAGCCATTTTTGCAGATCTCGAGAATACCAAAATGACATCTTTTTCAATCAAAAACAGTTCTTCCAACAGGGCTAATCAGTTAAAGCCAGTTGTTACAACTAATGTAAGGAAAAATGCTTCATAGCTGTTATACTAAGTGGAAAATGCAGCAAAAATTACCAATTTTATTCAGCTCATTTAACCCCTAATTAACTGTCAAGAAAAACATTCTTCCCAACTGACAGACTGTTACCAAAGTAAACTACATCTCTCGATCACTTTTCACATCATGAGTCAATGAAAGTTAATTGCCTGTTAGTTATGCAAAGCAAGAATTAGAACATTATATTTTCTGATTACTCAAACAGTCAATTCCCTTATTTATTTATGCATTAACATTTTCACTCCAGGCTGCCAGTTCAGTTTCTTACTGACCTGCTTTTCAGAACATACATCTACCAAATTCACGTCCAGCCCCTATTCTCAGTGTCAGTTCAGATACTGTTGTTGATCCAGGCATTAAAGAAAGTATGGAAAAGAGTTTTTCTATATATACCACAAGAACTTTTTACCCAGTCTTAGTTACCTTATATGCAGTAAATCTTATATTCAATATAGAGAATACTTTTCATATTGCGCCAAAAAAGTAGTTCCAAAATTATGTGACAAACTAGTACAGAGACTTTAACTCTATGTGGTACTTTGTGACTGACACCTGCAGCAGTGTTTTCAGACACAAGAGCCATACAAAGATATTTATTTCAAGATTATGCTGTATTCAACATAAAAAAAGAAAGTTCTACAAACTAGGGAATGATCTAGACATCCTTAATGGAGATTATGAAGATGCCAAATAAGTTGAGGAAGTGAAGACAGCTCTTCCAGGCTTTTGGGGTGAAGGTGAAGGGGGCAAGTCTTTTTGTTCTATGCATGCACTGTGCAATAACATACTGAGATTCTGAGCAGCCATTTAGACAAAAAAATCCAAAACAAAAGAGTGTCATCTTCTGACAGAACCAGTCTCATCAGTTTGACAGCTCACATTTAATTTCAGTTAACCATTTCATCTTTGTACACTCTCTTATTACTTACAACAAGGAAAACTCATAGTAGGCAATGCACTGATGCTATACACCAAATAGAGCCAACATCAGTTTTTCTCATAAACAAAAGACTAATGCACAAAAGTGGCAAAATATTCTCTGCTTCACTAATCAAGATTATCCCACAATCCTGCACAAACCGCCCTAATTTCGCTTGCATTCTCCAGGAGCCCAGGGACAGGTCTCTCCTTGTATTTATGGTATTCACATATGCGTACCTTAGCCTAGATCTAATGACTCTTTCCTAAGAAGCAGCAGCACCCACTGACACCAAGAGGTTGTTCCAAAACCTTGACATGGATCTGTCATTGAAGAGTTACAGATTGGGTTTAGGCTATATTTGTCTTCTCCCTTGGACCATTCATCACAAGGAGGAGGATCTCTGATTGTAAATCCTGACTGAAAGCCTGACAGGTTGGAACCTGGAATGCAAGGCTGAAGTCAATTATTTCACACTTAGTCAGAAACATTATCATCCACTCGTTCTGATGAAAGACAGACTCTGAGGCTCAGTAACTTGCATCTTGCTCAAGATGGTTTTTTTCTTCATGAAACTAGCAATATTATTAAACCAATTTTTTTTTGAGATAGTTTCTGTGGCATTCACAGAGTCAAAAGAGCTTTCATATATCTTCTTTCTTTTAAATACAAGGTTATCTCTATTGTTTAACTATGTTAAGAATTTCTAAGACAACTTTTCAAAATTAATAATAAGTGGCTAAATTGTTTAATTGGCTTTAACTCCTTGCTTCATCAAACTTCTTAGAGTTTGACTCGCTCCTCTCCAACCATACACCATGATCTGACACTGACTGATACACAAATACCCTGATGGAAGGCTGTCAAGGAAATTAAGTAATGAGAGTGACTGATAGAGACCTTTTCATGGATTACAGAATCACAGAATCATCAAGGTTGGAAAAGACCTTGAAGATCATCTAGTCCAACCATTAACCTAACACTGACAGTCCCCAACTACACCATATCCCTCAGAGCTGTGTCAACATGACTCTTAAACGCCTCCAGGGATGGGGACTCCACCACCTCCCTGGGCAGCCCATTTCAACACCTAACAACCCGTTCTGTAAAGAAATGCTTCCTAATTTCCAGTCCAAATTTTCCCAAAATTAATGAAGATTAAATTAAGATTAAATGGTCAAATTTCAACATAGTGTAACATTAAGGGTGGGGTGCTAAGAGGTTCATTGGTGCAGATGAATATTTATTAATGATCTAGAATATAGGTGAATGAGCTGAAAAAATTTACCTGTGGTGTAAAATTGTTTCAGCTGGAACAGATCTAAATGATGAGGCCATCTCTAATTTTGTATATTGAGAATCAAGTACCCAGACAGGCACTTCAACTCAAATGTTACTGATCACCCAAATATTCTGGAGAGATTTGTGAACAGTAGTACAAAAATGTCTGTAAAGATGATCTCAAATGAGAAGAGAAGGTAGGAGAGCTGATCAAGCCATTAAGGAAAATGAAGGCAGAACCTCTTTTTTGTACAGGAATTGCTGACAGAAAAATAGATTTGTTTTCAATAGTCTCTAAGAACATAAAGAAAGCTTATGATGAAGTGGAAGTACACAAAGGATGTGCAAATTACTATCCTTATATACATATTTAGACTTCATATATGTTATTTGGAATATGTTTAGTTGTAGACATACTTCACACATCCACAGAATATAGCTATGTGTCCCAGCACAGCACTGTGGTACAGATGCCAGGATGCTTCCTGACTTCAGGAGGGGCTTTTCTCCATTACAGTGACTACAGTGACTACTGATACATAGCACCCTCTATGCAAATATCTCAAAGTGCTTTTCAAAGATCAAACTAAGCCTTGAAAAATACTTATCAGAAAGCTGGAAAATATACCCCATTAAAAGGTGTTATATGATCTGATATAGAGTAAAAAGCTCTGCATGGCCACTGAATCAGGTAAGTCTTTGTAGCTCAAACATCAGGGTATAAAAAGGAATCCAGCAAGTCCTTGGCAGGAAGAAGTTGTGAAAAGTAAATCTAAAAAGAGCCAATCTCAAGGAAAACATAAGACATTTATGGGGATTATATAAATGAACAGAAAAATAAATATGGGGCAAATGAATAAATATGTATCGTAGCTACAGACTTCTACCATACTAGAGGAAAAAGTATCTAGTTACAGATTTGTACCAGATCAAAGATGATTCCTACCTAAGCCACATACGTCCTGTGTTTGAGCCTTCCAGGTCTCTGGAATAAAAACCTGAGGAGATTCAGGTTAACACTGTTGCTTTGCTCCATGCTTCCAAAGCAAGGCTGTTTCTTCCCCACAGAAAGAATTATGTCTTCCACTCCAGCCCAGTCACGAGGAGAATTGGTTAATGCTCTCACTCCTTGGATTTAACACAAACAAATAGCTGCCTGAAAGGTTTGAGCACTGTGACCATAATTAAATCTGCAGTAATTAGTAATTCAACAACAGCAAGCAAGAAAAGCAAGCAAGCTTCTCCAGCTGACATTTTTTTTTAAAGTACAGATAACACAGAGGAATAAATTGGGAAAAAATGCAGGAAGAAATCACCTGCAGATCAGGGGACCAAATCTTTCTCTTGCCATACTGTCCCAGCTCACATTGTCTTACTTGTTTTTGTCTTTCCCCATGTCACTGACACGTCAACAGAGCCACAACACCTCTTCTAACTAAACTTTTGATCCCATGTTTGCTACTGTTTATGTTGTATTTACTGTGTTCCCTAATCCAGCTGAGCACAAGCTGTTCTGTTGTTGATTCTTCTTATGCTTCCCTTGATCCATTTCTGCTTAGCCAACTTTCCTTTTCTTTCTGAAGTTTATTCAACCACTCTGTGACAACTGGTGCCTAACAATCTCTTAGGAACATGAGTATGGGGAAAAATAGCAAGTTGCAAAAGCCTTTGCAACCAGTTAATACTTGTTTCAGGGTATAAAGATGCTACAGTGTTTAATCGCTTCCCACAGTATAATACCTTTCTGCCCATGTGCCGTGTAAAGTATACTTTTTTCATTATCTTATTCTATACCTTATTAGCAATGATGAGTCATACCAGCACTTCAAAGAAGTGTAGTAGCACTTTTGATGGAGAAGAAATGTGATGGACTGGGTGACACTGAGGGCTTTTTTTTTTTTTCCCTGCACCAGAAAATCTAAATCAGTTTCCACCATGGCTTTCATCATCTGAAGTGCCTTCATCAAATCTGCTGTAACCCTTTCCCTAAGAGAGCGCGAACACTCTGTCTGCCTGGCACCATAATGCAAAAGCTCATTTCATTATAACCAAGGTAGTTGAACAATCAATATGGACTGCACATTAGCATCAGCCAGTCTCCTCCCAGTCTTGTTTGAAGTTGACAGCACAAACACTTCTCTGATCACACGCTAAGAGGAGTGTCTCTACTCTTGAGCCAACTTAGGCCGGTTTGACTCACATCCACTTTTTAAGGCACCTCATGGGGAGCAAACATTTGGTCACACCACTATCCCATACCCACTCCCAGTTATCTTAAAAAGCAAAATTTACATGATACGGAGTATACAGCAAACATTAAACAGCATGTCAATAGGCGAAATAAAAGTAAACACTGGAATTTAGGTTTTAAAACACACTGAAAGAATAAGCAATAAAGCATTAACAATCAGGGAACTCCATTTTCCTGCTAGCCAGGCTAACAGTTTTATAGTGTCTTCACTTTCATATGTATGTGCATGCATTCATTATCTCCTGGGTGACAGCTCCGTAAATCCTCTCACACTCTTGATATGTTCAAGGACAGATGAGGAGCTCCTTCACGACAGAATATTTCATGTCCCTGCACAAGTACACAGCATGTTCCTTGACTAGCAGCTGTTAAACACGAGCATGCCCTGGCACACTGTATTTCTCAGCACCTCAAAAAAAGTAGGTCTCCACCACAAGCACCATGTCTTGCTGAGTCTATTACATGGTACATACCACACTTTCCAATTTCATTTACACTGACATTGTTGCCATTTTCACTTTTCCTAAGGTTTGTAGCACAGAGACTTCTGGTCCATAATTTGGGCATCTGGGCACTACTATACTGCAAATGCCAGCTATTTAAACTCCAAAGCCAGAGCAAAGGGCTTCAAAAAAAAGGGCTTTAACATTGCAAATCTGAAACTAATACTGACACAATCTGCTAAACAATCATATTATCATCAGCCAAATCATCTTACTCAAAACTTGTCTGGATTTTCATATCCTTAAAGATTGCTGTAGTCTTTCTTAACAACAACAAAAAAATATTATTGCCATTTCCTGATCATCTCATTAACAATATATTTCCCACATTGTAGAGCAGCCACTTACTGTAACATGTGTTTGCAGAGCTAGATCATTTTCAAAATCCTGCAAGAATTGTATCCTTTTCATCTGAACTACGTAGAACACATGAAAACATTTGATCCTGTTAATTATCTAAAACAGTTATCTATGGAGTAGATTTGGTCTTACTAGCAGCAACACGGTCTCTTCCTTGCCATGATTCAGCACATGACTGAAAACAGCCACAGGGTATGCATCAGGGGAAAAAAAAAAAAATCCCCACACTTTGGAAATTACTGATCTGGATAATACCATGAAATAACTGACTCCTAGAACACAGGTCCAAGAGACTGTCTGGAGAGTACAGTCCAGAGTCAGCCCGAGGTGTAATAACAGAATCCAAGGACTTAGCAAGGAGCAGTGAGCTATTTGTTTAGTTTGTGGATACAGGCAGGCAGTTTTCCCATGTTCAAAAAGTACAGTGTGTGTAGCAAAGACATAAGGTCAGGTCTTCACCTTCACCAGAACTGCAGGGCGCAACAAGGAAGGTCCTGCCAAGGAGCAGCTGAGGACTTCAGCTTGGGCAGAACTGGATTTTGCACCAGCCCCTTTTGCATCCCCTTCCTCCCTACTTGGCCTAAAAGGTATACAAGGGAGTCAGGTCAGAAGTTTACCAGTAAACATAACAGCAAGAATCCAGAGTATCTGTACTTCAGGAATGTTCAGCATCCTTCTCTCTAAATTGGAGAGATGTAGATTTGATGGATGCACTGTTTAGTGCATGAGGAATTGGTTGGATGGTCGCATCCAGAGGGTGGTGGTCAATGGCTCAATGTCCAGATGGAGATCAGTGATGAGTGGTGGCCCTCAGGGGTCCATATTGGGACCAGCACCATTTAATATCTTCATCTATGACATGGACAGTGGGATTGAGTCCACCCTCAGCAAGTTTGCAGACAACACCAAGCTGTGTGGTGCAGTCAACATGCCTGTGGGATGGGATTCGATCCAGAGGGACCTGGACAAGCTTGAGAAGTGGGCCCATGTGAATATCATGAGGTTCAACAAGGCCAAGTACAAGGTCCTGCACCTGGGTCAGGGCAACTACTGGTATCAAGACAGGCTGAGGGATGAAGGGATTGACAGCAGCCCTGCGGAAAAGGACTTGGGGGTACTGGTGGATGAAAAGCTGGACATGACCTAGCAATGTGTACTTGAAGCCCAGAAAGTCAACTGTATCCTGAACAGCATCAAGAGAAGCGTGGCCAGCAGGTCGAGGGAGGTGAATCTCCCCCTCTCCTCTGCTCTTGTGAGACCCCACCTGGAGTACTGTGTCCAGCTCTGGGGATCCCAACATAAGAAAGACATGGACCTGTTGGAGCGAGTCCAGAGGAGGGACACAAAGATGATCAGAAGGACGGAACACCTCTCCTATGAAGAAATGCTGAGAGAGTTGGGGTTGTTCAGCCTGGAGAAGAGAAGGCTCCGAGGAGACCTTATTGAAGCCTTTCAATACTTAAAGAGGGCTTCTAAGAAAGATGAGGACAGACTAGTGCTGATGCAATAGGACAAGGGATAATGGTTTTAAACTAAAAGAGGGCACATTCAGACTAGATATAAGGAAGAAAGTTTTTACAATGAGTGTGGTGGAACACTGGAACAGGTTGCCCAGAGAGGTGGTGGATGTCCTATCCCTGGAAACATTCGAGCTCAGGTTGGACAGGGCTCTGAGCAACCTGATCTAGTTGAAGATGTCCCTGCTCATTGCAAGGGGGTTGGACTGGATAACCTGTAAAAGTCCCTTCCAACCCAAACTATTCTATGATTAGTCCCATCAGTCCCATGATCCCATCAGCCACCATCTCTCACCCCCCAAACTTCTCACCTTCACATCAGTGAGTTCATACACAGCCATGGCTGATCCATCTTCTGTGATGTCAATAAAAATTGGGTGAAACACTGCCTTTGTTTGTACCCCACACTTGGATGTACCCTGTGTATTGTCTTTTCCACTCTACAGTCCAGAGCTGCATTTCCCAAACCTTCTCTGATCCCAACCACAGCTGCAGCTGGGGTTTTTTTGCTACATTTACCATCCTAGTTAATTGAACCTCTTGTGTGCTTAGGATCAAATAAGTACTTGCTGGTCTGACTGGCAGAATGCTACATTGTGATGATCAGGTTTTACTCCTGACTGTTTTTTTTTCAGGAAATCTTATGTAATTTACTTCACATGTCTGCTACCTCTGTTTCCGCGTATGTAACCAGGAAACAAAAATCTTTATCTGTTTGAGAATTTAAGAGAGTTTTGTAGGTAGTATGTAACAGAGTTATATATTAACAATATTATTAATTCCATAATTAGGAACTTACATAACTCTTTTTCAATGTGCTGTATAAACCTTGCCCATCATATCTAACAAGTTATTTCAGTAATGAGTTGGTAAGCATTATTACTCTTCTTCTGTAGGCAGAAAGTGAATGCCATTTATTTGACCTCAGGTTGGCAATATGCCACACAGGGCTGGAGCAGTGATTAGGTCTTGACATAGCTCAAACCTCAAGAATATCTGGACACTCTCACTCAGCCATAAAGCATCGCTGAAGAGTTTTTAGAGATTTCACAAAGCTGCTTGTGCAGTATCTTGCAAGATGTCACAGTAGAAACTAATGTCTCCTACTCAGTGGTGTGGTACATGCCACGATGTGTTTCCACCTGTAAATGAAACCACTGTTTTGAAAAACAACCATTGTCTCTCCCACAAGAAACACATCCTACCACCCCCCGCTAAGATTTGTGCCAAGGTAAAGAAAGGGTATGCCATGTGCAAGCAGTACATGCACTTCATTGCTCACTCAAGATGGATTAAGATGAGAAGCCTCTATGATTTCTGGATATAGAGCATTGCAAAGCTAGATTGATGAATTATCCTTCACTTTCAGCTGTCAAGCTTCAACTTTTTTTCAGTGCCGAATATTATTTCCTTATGCTTCAATCGTTTTTCCACTTTCCTTTCTCTTAGTGCAGCTGTAGCTCCACTTTGTGGAAGATGAGTAAAGCAGAGAGTGACCCAGGTGTGTTAACTGCAGGATTGTGAAGAGTTTCTGAACCTGGCAGGCATATAAAAGATATGGGCCTTCAGAATGAGCCGACAGCAACTAGTGAGAACTAAGACCTCATTCTTTTTCAGCTTGAAAGTCACTTACATCAACACCTTGCTGTATTTCTTCCTCCTACCTAGTGGTAAATATACAAAAAAACAACTGTAAAATACAGCATGCAAGAAACTGAAGGGAAATGTATTTCTTACATATCTACCTACGCAGCCATGGAAACTGTCCGACCACAGATTCATTTTTCGTAAAGAAGGAGGAAGATTTTTCAATGTGTTCAGTAGCCGGTTGAATGTTCTGATAGAAATCAATGTATTCCATCTCCCAGGAAATTCTCCAGTTCTAGGGCTAATGAACTGGCATGGTTTTGAGTGTTCAGAGGTTACAGTTATGAATGCTTTTAAAGGTACTAAATAATTATTAAGAATATTTAAATTATATTTACAAATACTTTTTAAAATCTATCTTTCATACAATGGATTTCTGACAGGGCTACCTACTGACTGAACAGAACTGAAATGATTTTTCAAGGAAGGAGATTTGGAATAGACTTTCTTTTAAAAATGCTGGTACTTCTGGAAGCTGGAAAATCAAGACTGCTTTGTAATGAGGGTGGGGATTTGGCTTAAGATGTCTGACTACAGGTATCCGTATACAGGTGTCTACTAGTACCTGATGTTTAATTCCAAGTCTAGACAGCAGAGGTTTGGTCAATGAAACCAAAGGCATGAGGCAGCACTCTCTGAGCTCTGGTGACTACACCAGGAGTTCAGGCACCCAGTGCTCATGCAGAGACCTGTAAGCAGGCACCTCAGTTTAATGCCAGTTTCAAAATAAATCTCTCCCAAACCATCAAAAGCTGCCCTCTGACAAGTTGACCCTGCACAGGACAAAGCATTATTCTGGCACTTAGCTTTGAAGAGACTGTGAAGCAGTTTAGGAACCCCTCTCAGTGCTGGCCCTGTTCTGTGCTTCAGCGGAGCATGCTCTCTTAATTGCAAGTTCATGTCATGCCAGACTGTGGCAAGAGCTGTAAAGCCTCACTAAGTGCTGGTCACATCAATTTGATCAAAACCACATCACAGTAACAGGAAGAGAAAGGATCTGGATTATCCTTTTAGTAAGTAAGGGCATTATCTCATCTTTGGATTTTAGGGCCAATGCTTTTAATGTTTTGTAGGCTGTACTCAAACCAGACCCAGCACAAAAAAGTGAAAGCAGCTAAGGTGCTTTGAAATGCTCACCCATGACTCTGTTGTCTCAGTAATTTCATTTCAGAGGTGACCTTGTCTGAAGAGAAAGCCTCAGGTCTCTGTGAGGAGCAGGAGATGTTCTGACACGTTCTGAACTACCTTCACAAGGTATGTGAGGACTTTTCAGGAAGGCAAAAAGTAAGGGAAAAAAGTAGCAAAATTTTTTACATGGCACGGAAAGTGCTGAGAAGGGAACTTCACCTCCTACCACATACAGAACTCTGAAGACTACACATAACATCAAGGGCTGGACACCTTGCAGCAGTGTAACATACAGCTGTGTCCACTCAGGCTAACATATGCAGGGAGAGCACTGAAAAATCAGTGGTGGTCCAGAGAAAGAACATGAGAAAGTTGGATACCTCACTTACATACATACAATGTAGGGAAAGCTCTTGAAGGACGGTGCAAGCAGGCCTGAAGGCTTCTCGTTGAGGCCTGTACTGCAGGACAGCAGTGGTGCTGATGGAAACAGCGGAACCACACAAATCTCTGTCTGGGACCACCTGCTCAAGAAGTCAGAGTTGGGAGGAGAAAGTGTTTGAAAATCTTTTGTTTACTTTAAAGAAATTCAAGGAACAAACACAATTAGTAAGTGGCTATGGCATGTCCCAGACCCAAGGAAGCCATATCCTCCACCACGTTAAGAAGTAAGCATGCATCTGGAGCACAAGCAGCAGCTCTTGTTTCGGGACTGCTTTCAAACACCCCACGCTAATGCTGGCAGTTTCAGGCTTTAAATTCCCACCAGCTCTCCGCACAGACCATTCATCTGCAGGGAGTTTCCCAAGCAGACCTCTTTGGAGAAATCATCTTTCTTTCCAGGGTTTAGAGTAACGCCAGGGAAGCAAATCATGCAAACAGTCTGAGCCTCTGAATGAAAGGAATGCAGAGAGGAATGGAGATAAAGGACTAGAATGTAATTCCTGTAAACAAAACCATCAGCTTCTTTTAAATTAAACACATATCTATCTTCCCACTGCTTTGTATACATACGCATAGCAGCTCAGTAAATTCCTGGGAAATATGAGAGGCAGTGGTCTAGCACCCAAAAAAACATTACTTTAAGCTTTACTTAAGGAAGTGAAATTTATGAGAGTCTAAAGCCTGTACTGTTACGAGGCTTTGCTGTTACATGACAGTAGTGCCAAAACTACAAGTTAGATGCCAAATGCATTTTAAAAATTCATTAGACTACACAATACAGCTAAAATGCATCTTATCTATTTGACACTTGTTTAAAAAAATGCTTCCCCCCCCCCTTTTTTTTTTAAATGTCATAAATGTCAGGAGTTCTGCAAAGGAAACCTAGAGCAGTAACTGCAAATACAGAATTTGTGTAAGATTTTGCATATGTAAAATAAGATAATGAAGCAGAAGACAACGACAATAATTCTGAGAGTTATAAAACCTTAGTGTGACAATTTCACAAAAGCAGTTATGCTTTTTTTTTTTTTTAAGCTCTAGGATCCTATAATGTTCCTTGTTAATTGTCGGTACAGGCTAATGTGTCATATAGAAATGCCACCAGAAGATGTCAGGCACGGACCGTGAACGAGGGGCGGCAGGGGCGATGCCTGAACAAGCCAAACCCACAGAAATAAACTCAGCTGAAAAGAACTTGGCAGGCACAGATGTCATTGATAATACTGTGTCATTACTTCATATTTCAGGAAAACGACAATTTGGGAAAAACAGAAGAAGTTTCTGATGTTGTTATATGTCGAAATTAAAAGTAAAAATAATCTCTCTTATCTACTCTTACTAGCTTTTTTAGTACTTCAGAAGAGCAATTCCACTAAGACCTGAATGTTGGTTCAAACCAACATACCTGCACGTATGCCTGTGTATACTCATGCCCACACACCACACCACCCCCACAACTCTGGGATCAAGCACGACATGTTTGATATGTGTCTTCCTGAAGCTAGAATTTGTGTACTAGGCATTACAAAGTCCGTAATGACTGAATAGGTTTTAATGCAATTCATTAGAATGTTTTATCCAAGAAACACGACATGAATTGTGTTTGACCGTTGCACTTTTTATGTCTGCAGATTCCCTTTCAGGGTACTCAAGAGAAGATACTGATTACTAAGAACAGAACTGAGCATATTGTAGACTTAAAGGTTTATGACATTTAAGATTACAGTGCTTATCTACTCTTTAGCTTTTGCTCTCGCTGCAAGAGATTATACTCCAGTAGATTTTTATGACTTCTTTTCTATTTCCTTATACTCATCCATAATCATTACTGAGTACTGGAATGACAAATGGAGCAGTAACAACTCACTCATGTGGATTCATTTCTGCCCAGTGGCTAGTGCTAGGCAGGCAGCAAATGGTCACCTTTCCGAAGACATTCTGAACAAATGTAATCTGCCAATTTTCAGATACGAGATTGCAAGACACATTTTTTAAAAATTTTAAATCATTAAGTGGTCCTGCAGAAACAGCAAGTGCTTTACCAGGTTTAGCCCCCTATAGATTTGAGAACATGTGATGGGATGGACTGTCTAGCCTTCTACCTGGCAATCCCCAAACGGTTCAGGTTCACATGAAACCCAGAAACAAACCAATGTGGATTTCAAATGAAGAGCCAGTGTCCTTTTCCAGTTCCACAGGACAGAAGGGTTTTGCTGTCCCAACCTTCAGCAAAAGGCAGGGTAGGGGGCATAGATTTTTGGTTCACCTGTTCTTTTTGAATGTAGATCTGAAGAGTCCTATCTCCAGCATTAAAAACACAATTACAGCCAAGTTTACCCTAAGAAAATGCTGTCTTTAAAATGTTCACAGCCTTAGAAATAAGCAAGTTACTGTTTAGCGATGAATTATGAAAATTATTTACAAATGTATACCAATTCAATTATCTTGGAAATTACTGTTCAAAATTTAAGGTTGAGAACAGATGCAGCTCCAACACTGCGACTTCGTTGTTTCAGCTTCCTGTAACCATGACTTTGGCACTTACTGTCCATACCTCACAGATGTTGATTACAAGATACAAGATAAACCATACCTAACTTGAGTCTGATTCAATCACACACCCCCATCTACCACATGCCAAACCAGCCTGGAACTACTTAAAACCTCTACTCCATGTACTGACCTGCAGTACTAGAATTTGTAATGGAGTTCATAAAGTAACACCGCAGGTCATGAAAAGAATGTTGAAAACAGGAGACAGTAAACAGACTGGCCAAGAGACACAACTTCATCCAAACTCTGCCTCCTGAGGAATTCGGAGCCTGGGAGAGCAGGCATGGTGTCCTCACACACTGTCAGGGCTCCGCTTCTAAGGACTAGGTAGAATTATTAACCTTAATGAAATGTATTTTGTGAAATGAAGTTACATTAAAACGTTGTGTATAGAAGACAGATGACAAATTTTTATTCCCCTTTGAATTAAATTGGCATGTGAGTCATCATCTGGGCAAAACAATGTGAGCCCCACCTCTTCCTTCTGAGAAAAACTTGCAAAGTCCCTCAATTAAAAAACAGACTGCTACTTTTTAATGAAGATAGCACTAGATTCCTTTAGGTTTGGTAGTTTTTGTTGTGGTTTTTGTTTTGCTATTTTTTCCTTTTTACATAGCTCTAGAAGTTGTATATATCTGATGTTAAAATTAGAGTAGCTCTTATGCCTGCAAAAATACAGATGAGAGATACAAGAAATTATCCTCAACAGTAATTCCAAGAGACACTTTCCAACACCTACAAGTCTTCATTCAGGATATTTTGGTCTCTTTAGGCCTTGTGAAATGGCCCAGTCTCCAGTGAAAGAAGTCTTTCTTTCCCATTTCAGAATGAGTATACAACTGGAAACCTTCACTACAAACAGAACTGGACATCTGGAGCTCACCAGGTGCCTTGGTCTCTTACCGTGTCAAGTTAGGGAAGCCCTTCACACTCAATACACAGCTCCCCTTTTATGTCACCTTGTATCAAGCGCAGTCACAAGGGTTGTTCGTTGGATCCCTTTTCCCTTACTTAGGGACATGGCTTTTCACACCACCACCCCATTTAGATATGTCCCTTTCAGCCTCAGCAGGAGAGGAAGAAAGCATGGGACCTTACCTGTAGGCAGCAGGTTGCCACATGGTTTTCTTCCCTTTCCTTGCACAGGCCTCTGCTCTGGCTCCCTCACATAGCTCTCAGCTGGCTCGTTTGCTTTCTTCTGAAAAAGTGGATTGCTAAACTGGCTTCTGATTTCATTCCCCAGCTGGCTGCTTCCCACACTCCAATTCCTTGATCCCATTAAATTTCCATTAAATTATCAGGATGTGCTGCCCAGCAGTATTTCTACCTTGAGCAAGGCTCAGCGAGCCTGAGCAGCCCTAGCCCTCTCTTGACCCAGCCCAGCCCCGTACCTGGAGGAGCGCACAGCCAAGGTCTCGTAGAAGCAGCTGCCTCTAGAAAAGAGCTGAATGAATGGTCTTGACTGAGAGATCTAAATATCTCTATCTAAATAATAACTAGGCCATTGAAAACAAAAATGCTGGTTCAGGATGGAGTTCATACCACCTGTTGTCTACAATCTAGCAGGTATATAACCCAGCAATAAACTGGATAGAGATCCTGTTTCCTCAGCAGCAAGTCAGAGAGCAGGGCAAAGAGTTATCAGAAAGGGACCATTACTAATTGTCCAGGGAGGTCAGTGTTTCAACCAGAGTTTGAGTGATTTAAAGCAGCCTGTGGTCAAGCAGGCTATAGGATTTCCCTCTCCCCCACTCTTTAGCACTGCATCCAGCCTGGTCCCCCCCGAGGGTTGACATCCTTCTCTAGTCACCATGCTGCTGAAGTAGATTTCATAAACAACTTAATACCAGTGGTTTCCCAACTACAGGCCACAAATCACATGCCCTTGATCTACAGAAAGCTGGCTAGCTGTCAAGCTGACTCCACTCATTTCACTTAGGAAGAAAAATAACAAATGAGAAAAAAATGTACTAAAGAGAAAAATGGATTGTACAGTTGTATCTGTACTAAATTAACAGAAAAGGAAAGAAAAGCTTATAGAGAGACAAGCCAGAAACACAGATGCTTTCCTACTGTTGCTTTTCCATGTAGGCATTTTCTGTAATTGCTACAGAAGTAGTTATGCAATCCTGAACAGATCCTCTATTTAACGTGGTTATATTTGGGAGGAAACTTGGGAATTAGTTTTTGTTCTTGTACAATGAAATTACTTGTGGTGAGACTGCCCTCTTCCTGGCTTTCTGGCACACAGCTCTCACAGGAGGACTGCATGGTGACAAGGGAAAGTACATGGAGACTAATTAATTTTATGTTGCATCTGTTTTTAATTCCTAATTTAGGAATATATTAAAAACAGATTCTAGAATGGTCATCTGAAGTTCTAGGCATGTTTTCCAAAATATCTAACTCTCCAGTAACACTAAAACCCATTAAACCACAGTCTCAGCAATGATCATCAAATCCACCTCTTCCCTTCTAAGAAATAGCTATTTCAAATCCTTTCCCTACCATTATACCCTAATTGAAAGAAAAGGGGAAGGAATGAAAAGTGTTTACAGTATCTAGATAGCTAAAACATTAGTCCTCTTGAATACTAAGCATGAGTTATAAAACCCAGAAGATTCCAGAGTTGAGGAGTTCTTGTGGAAAACCTTACACCAGCAGGTCTATCCCCTTTATAGAAAAAAGAAGTCCCTCTTCAATAAAACCAGAATCTTTCTACAGCAGATCAGAGATGAGAGAGATAAGCTCCGCTTCCTTCAAATGCACCTAGCTCTATGAATGACATAATGGCAATTCTCCTTCCTTCTAAAGGATCTTTTCAAAGGACTAGACGCCGCCCAGGGATTTTTTAACATGGAGCACAGAATCCACTCCACGTTAAGATCATACTGTGCTATTCTTTAGTTTCTCTCGCAGACCTTACTCTTACTTTGCTATGATTCAAAGGAAGAGGCTATTCCTGCTAGTGACACTGGTCTGTAGAGTTTGCAGTGCTCTGTCCTTACTACCGCTGCTTTTAGCCAAATTCCACCCTTCCTCAGTGAAGAAAGGCCCATCCCAGACGCTCTGTTATCTTTTCATGAACGGTCTTTTAAATTCTGCCTGGTTCTTGCACAGTTTGCATACTCCCAGATTTCTCTGCAGCTCCACTGAACCAACCTTGCTGTCAGCCAGGATCAGAGACTCACCCACACATATTTCAAGGACAGACCTAACAGCGTACACAGCAGTGCGCACACACACACATACGCTCACAGCTGTTGCTCAGAATTTGCTTCTGCTGAGCCGTCTTCATCGCCTGCGGATACTTTCTCATTTCTCTCTATTGCACAGCACTGAGACCATTTTAAAAACTACACGTGCCAAATACACTTTCAAAATGTATCTGAAAGTATCTAGTAAGTTTTAAGCCTTGTACTGTGACGTTAACCAAAGATCATATAGGCTTAATAACAGCGTATAGATTTTTTTTATGAGCTAAAAACTGACAAAAGCATTAGCCTTTAAAAGCTTATCTGCCTGAAAAGGAAGAACCTCCCAGCTCTCACCTTTCACAGCCCATAGTCTGGATGCCTTTCTAAGTTGACTGGATGCCTTTCTGGTTGACTGCTATTATTTTGCTGAGTGTTGGGACAGGCTGTCTGCTGGCAAGAGGACTCCAGCCACCCTCCTCTCGCATTTGATTTGCTGCACCCATTTTGTTTTAAAGCCTTTTTGCAACATGCTGTTCTTTTATAATCTTGAACCCTCTTCTGTCCCTTTCTACTTCCTCTGCACCACATAGCTATTGCTCTCTATTGCACTAAAGACTTAAAAGGAATATGAGGACTTATTTTTAAATAACAGTATTTTCCACAGGTTCAGCACTGCCTAGCTACTGTGATAACTATTTCCATGCCAACATATCAACCAAACAGTATTGGCTTTTCCCCTCCCAAGTCAAATACTATCATCTCGTACAAATATACTCCTTGCAGGCATACTTACCAGCGCCTCGATCCTTACCTGCCATCCAGCCTGACCTTTGCTCACATTCCCATCTCTCACTGACACACCCTAAATTCTGTGACACACAAAAAAAAAAATACCGTGGCAGACCTGCAGTGAAGTCGAGCATCGTACGAAGTGTAGTTAGAAGAAGGAGAAAAGGCTGTACAGCACACCCAGCCCTTCCCCCATGTGACACTGAATTTGAAGCAGAGGCTTGCTTTCCCTGGCCTTGCAGCTCCCCATCCTGGGCTTGGGATCCTAGAGCCATGTCAATAAGAAGTGTAGCAGTACACATGTATTCTGTCTTTGCAACTTGTCAGGCACAACATGACTTGCTCAGAACTTGTGCTGAATAAAAGTGTTTCCTCTTCTATTTGGAAAAAGGCCTAATATTTAATTATATTCTGTGCTCACTGGGATTTTATTTTATAGAGATATGATTTCTTAAGCACTGAAATAAATATTCTTCAGAATGCCATTTTGTTTTTTCTTGCAAGTGCCAAGAATGCTTAACAAGCTACACAATATAACGTTATGCAGGGCACAAAATGGGGGGAAAAAGTTCTGCCCATGATTTCAAATTTGGATGCTTTATTCAAAGTGATTTAATTATTAAGAGGTGATTAAAGTTCATTAAAAACCAAAGTAACACATGCCAAGGTCCCAAATCAGTTTATTATTTTAATTCTTGCATAATGATGAGGAAAAATATGTTTTGTTTCAATTTCTTTGGTGAGGAGATATGGCATTTTGCCAGATTACAAGGAGGAAAATTCTCCTTAGTACCCACGCCTAGTAAACTGCATCCTGTGTCTCACTGCCTCAGTGCTGAACAAGGCAGCTGACAAATCAGTAGGTGACTTGCTTTAAAACTCTCCTGAGTATAGGGACACACTGTTGTTTGCAAAAGAGCAGTGGGAAATACAGATAAAAATTTCATAGAGGAAGAGCAAAGGAGGAACATGACATTTTGTCAATTTGCAAATAAATGGAAGCTGATTCATCCTGTCCAGTGGGTTTTCATATCAGCACTCAGTTAATGATACTGCCCTGAAATATGTCGGTTCAGCTGTCTAGCTGCTTAGTGGACAGCACAGTGTATCTAGCGCATGGCCCGAGAGGAAAAAAACAAACAGAAAGTGCTTACCTTGCTCCCTGCATAGGTACTTCAGTTGTTTACTTTCTGTAATCACACAGCTCTGACTGCAGCATGGGGCCAGAAGAAACTGCTACTAGATTCAAATATTGAGTATTTGGCAGCATCAATACAGGCATTTCCTGAACCCTTCAGTTAAGTGTTTTTGCCTCCATGGCATTAAAAAATGAGTAACATACACAACACTCCAATAGCAGAGGTAAATAGTAATCTGCTGGGATAACTGTCCTTTGATTTAGAAGGGAAACTGAACTATATTTCAGCTTAAGCACCGAAAATCTCAAGAGGTATCAATAAGGCAAAAGATAACAGAAGAAAATGAAACCAAGAAAAAGGACAATTATACTCATGTACTGTAGAATCCTCAAGTAGCCAAAGGAGACATATGTGTCTTTTTTTAAAGTGTCATAAAAAATAATTTGATGCTGTTAAAGAAAAAAGGATAGTGAAGCAACAGACCTGAAAAGGTCTTTATTTACCTATAGATTAGACAGAAGCACCAAAGCAAAACACCTGAGAAGTCTGCATCTTCACTCACCTACAGAATAGACAGACCAAAGACATCAGGTTTATTCATCCATTTCAGTAACACACTTTTGGATATAGGAGTTTAGTTTCTACTTTGAACACTTCTTTGACCTCTCATCTGAGCTAACACCCAATTTACCACGTTGCTGTGGATCTCTGAACAGAATTGAGAATGGCGTATTGCTCTGTGTTAGAGGTAGCCCTGTGAACACATGCTGGTCACTGCTGCCTTTGTATCTGCAAACAGTTCCACTTCTTACTATAAATCCCAAATAGCAATCCACCTTCTTCTACTGGTGGAGTAAGTTACACAGTTATTGCCAGGAACAGTTTCCAAATACTGGAATATGCTCCCACAGAAGGAAGCCAGTACTATTCTTTCTGCTCTCAGCTGCCTCAACTACAATATTAACAGCATTCAAAAAGCCCTGTAAACAAAATGTACAGGTTGCCAAATAAAAAGGATGTGATTCCTACATAGAGAGTTTCTCAGTGGAGACTGCTGACAGTTGCTTAAAAGGAATCTGAATGAAGAGCATGCTTACTAAGCTGCACCACCCGCTTTATTCAAAACAAGAAGCACCTTTCTTGAGATCCTTATCCAGTTTTGGGCTTTCACAATCTAGTGCATCCAGAAGAGTATCTTTCTCCTGCTGCTATGCAGATGAATCAAAAATACACATGAAATCTCAGTGAAACAGAAGAAGGTAAGAAAGTGAATAATGAATGTTACTGAATACTGAAGGAGGTAGGAAAACGTAAATAATGTTTTCTTTTACCTCATTTTTAAGTAGTCTTAGGTATTACTTACAATGGAGTTAATAATCATTGCAGCTCTTGCAGGAACATGACTTTCAAGCCATCAATTTTTTGGATTAAAAGTTTTAGTATTAAAAAATGATGGATCATTACCAGCAGCAAACTGCTAATTTTAGTGAGCATTTCCTGTAACAAAACAGATAATTTTTCAAACAAGTACAGCTATGCAAATGGATGTAAAGGAAGCACTTGAACATGCAGTTTTGCAGTTACATAAAATATCATTCTAACCTTGTAAACATAAACCTATGATGCACATATTTGTAATTATTCTAAGTGTTTTTAAAAATTCACACAAGCACCACCACTTTAGATAGTCACAGTGGATTACATTAAAATGAACTAAATGACTTCACTTGGTAACATGATGTGCTTTTTAAATGACATTTAAAATATTTTTTTTTCATAAATCTCTCAGCAGTTGTTAAAGAAGACTTTGTTACATTTAAACCTGCAAGATGCAGCAAGAGGGCTCTCAGATGCAAGCAAATCAGAAGTCCTCCATATGGTCCTGGCGCTTCAGCAAGGGGCTCCCACCATATCCTGAGAATCAGCTCTGTCACATTTCTGCTAGAGATCTAAACATAGATCCTACACATTCCCCAAAACATCAAACATACTAACCAGTGTTACTGTAGTAGTACCACAAATTATGTAATACTTGAAAAGTAATGTCCAAAATTTCTGCCTACTCATCTACAGCCTAGCATGATCTAGGAAAGATATGATCAAAGCTCTGATTCTATACAGTAATTTGCATTCCTTGAAGGTTGGAAAATCATATTCAAGTATTTGTGCAAAGGTGAGCAAATGAAAAGCTGGTGATCATGTTTTTCTTATAAAAACACTAACTATAATGCAGTGATAACCAGAACCACCTTTAGATCTTTATAAAATATCCTGTTTGTCATACTTCCTTTGTTGAAAACTATGTGAAAAAAATGTTGGAGAAAATCCAGATTTTCTTCATCCTTACACATCTATTCCTCTCCCTAATATTCAATCCTGCACAGTCTCAAACCACACATATTCTCCCTGCTTTTAACCATCTTTATAAATCCTAGAATCTGGACAGTGAAAATTGAAAGTGGCCAGTCTTTTTTAAATGTCACTTCTCACACAAAGCCAGAACAACACAATTGGGGTTTTTTAAGTGATATTTTATTACAAACTATAGAGAGCAGAAGCAGTTAAATGGGAAGAAAGAGTGATTCAGTTGGGAACAATTAGCATTTTCTATATAATTGCTTCACAGAGAAATATGAGAATTATTTCTAGAGAGTCTCAACTTGCAAAGCTTCAGTGGTTTTATTGTCCCCACCCATTAAATATATTTGGTAGCAGGCTGTAACCACACTTACACTGTTGCAATCATAATTTTAAACTCTAAAATGCATTATTGTTGTAACGAGCCTTCAGGCAAAAGCAGAGATTAACTTTTCTAAGAGAGAGAAAAACAAAGATTTCATTCCACAGGCTCTCAGTCTACAAAATCTGATTCCCAGAGATAAATACTAATGGAGAATGTGTCAAGATGCCAATTATGAAGCTGCAGTTCTCTCAAATATAATCTTGTGCAACAGAAAAACACAGGTTTTCCTTTAAATTATGCTTCAGGTTCTTAGAAAATACCCTGGTACAAAGAAGGGACAAGAGTTAATGCTGCTTTGTTGCATGAGATTATGCAATAGATTGTTGAATGAGCCTGGTAATACCTAAAGATCCCAGATCATTTCATCAAGGGAAACCCATAAAAATTGCTTGAGTTCCCACCCTAAAAGACTAAGCAGAGATTAAGTTCTCATTTTCGCTGTCACCACACTGTAAATGCATTCTTTTGCTATTTCAGAAAGCACAGATTTTATTAGCCCTAACACCTAAAGAAATCAACAATGAGAGCATCAATTATAAAACCTGTTCATCTTCAACAGCATTTCTGTTTGCCAGAAATTTTGAAGGCAGAACACTAGCACCAAATATGCACACATTTTCATTACCTCCCTTATTAAAGAAATTCCAGATCTCAAAGTTTGATACCTATGTTATTTAATATTCTTAAAAATTCACAGCAACAGCATACTGATTAAAAATCAGCATAGACTTGGATTATCATCTCTGCAGCACAGACAGAGCTTTACAACATAACAAATACCTACAAGTCGAAGACATTTATTAAAGGTATCAAAGATGGCACCTCTTACCTCAAATTCTTTCTAAAACTTACACAATTATTGTCAAATTTTACTGTTTAATCTCTCAGCAATTAACATCACAGACACATTTATTGAAGAAAGCCTATAATACAAATAAAAAAGTAAGAGAATCTAATTTTTCCTACTCCTTCATTAGCAACATCCACTACAATCCCATCACTACCAACCATGTTTTGCACGGTTTGGCCCAAACTAGCAGAAAATGCAAGTTGTATTTCTAGAACTCTGCTGTTATTCTTTGCTAAGGTACTTGCAAGACTTCAGCGTGCAGAGACAATTGTGTTCCCTAGAAGGCCATCAATGACTATCAAGGTAGTCACTCAGAAACACTGCAGGGTTTTTTGCCTTTTCAGTCAGATTTTTCTCCAACAAAGGAAACAGGACTTAAGCAATTCTTTTGATCTTAAAGTGCTTAACCCTCAAATCCACTCCTAGAACTTTTCCAAAAAGGTTTAACTTCTAGTGCTTGTTAAAAGGCGGCCTGGAGGGTTTGGGTTCTTGAGCTGAGCACCCTCATGAGACTATAAAATGAGCCCAATTTAAAGGTGTTCAACTTTAAAAAGTCTTCTCTGGAGGCAGGAACTTTCACTTCATGAAAAGTCCTAGGAGACTTAATATTGCCTAAGAAAATGAAGCGTGGTCTTTTTACATGGTATAAAAGACTCCACCCATTCCATAATCAAATATTAAAACATGTAAAATGTTTAATATTACTTCAAATGCCTTGAGTGAACGCAGAAATTGCAGCTCAATTTTGCTTAAACAGAAATCCCTACTGAGATAACAGCAAGAGAGACTATGGCTATTGGCTGTGTAATTAGACCTTCCTGCTCAAGGAATGCCAAGTGAAACATAAGCATCAGTTTCCATACATGAAGGGTTGTCAGCTGCTAAGACTGGAAGTTCACAGCTGCAAACCTGTAGATGTAGGTGGAAACCCACCAGACCTCCATATAGAGCTGTGCTATTTGGGACTGTTAGATATACATCAGAAAGATATCCCTGTTGTTGACTCCTGCCAAAATGTTTTTCATATGTCAACATCATTCTTACATGTGATATTCCTACAAGGTTTCCTCTTCATTTTTAACAGTGGGAGACTAACAGAACTTTTTATGGTATAACTAGAGCATTAGATCGTCTCAATATCCACATCAATATTTAATCTCTCTCAAAACCTTGCTAAGTTATTGGCATCCCAGAGCAACTTCCAGCAGCAGTACATTCCACTGTGTAATTATTCATCAAATAAGAAAATTTGCTCACGCAAATGTTTGAGGTCTGTTGAAGAAAGGAGAAAAATCCAGCAAAGAACAGTTTTATGAACATTGTTATGCTTCTTAGATACCACCTGAAGGTTCTAGCAGAACAAGGCAAACAAGAAGATAACAAATTACAGAAGAAAAAGGAAGAGATGGGCTATGAGAGAAAAATTAGAACATCCACAGGAAAACATACCAAGTGGTAAGATCAGGTAGATGATCATGTAAATATTGTATGCCAAATCCAGTGACTAAAGGAGCACAGAACAGGTACTTGTGTACCTGGAGCTAAAATTTCCCAGCAGGTCTGAAGAACCTAAAATGCCAAAGGCAAAAACTGAGGAAGGGCAGACTTTTGCATTTTAAACCAAAATCCAAAGGCCACTAATCTTTCATAAAGGAACTCAACTGTAGGAGTAATAATCCTAAACCGAATTCACCTGACATTTTAAAATTCACTAGGTGCAAATGCTCATAATGTCTTATCCATAAAGTAACCATGGTGTTGAATGAATGGTTTCTTATGGTATTTATGTTTCAAGCTGTTTTTTAAAACTACATGACAAACTTTATGATAAACTGTGATATAGTTATTATCGGCCTGGTCTTTACTGATGATCCACTTCTCTTTATGTGTAGTCTGCAGCAATGAATAAAAAGAAGATTGTCTTTAATTCTGCCTGTGCAGGAGAAGAGAAAATGTATCCATATAGAAATTTCAGAAATTACATCTATTATGAAGTCAATTCACTTCATTTGCGTACAAGTAGCACTGTAACATCCTTCGTTACCTTTTTCTGGGAAGGGCTATACTTCAACTTTGAAGTATGGGAAAAGGTCATTTCCATCTAATTGATGGAAGGATACTCACTACATTCCTGAAGCAGGAAATTAGTACAGTGGGAAGATGTAGATTTCTCTCTTGTGTGTGCAAACACATGCATGCACACCTGAAGAACTGAATCTGAATGTAAAAATAATTCTAGCTGTTATGCTTTGTTATTGTAATTGTTATGCTTCTTAGATACCACCTGAAGGTTCTAGCAGAACAAGGCAAACAAGAAGATAACAAAAGATAGCATGGATGACAAATTCAGTTAGAATTTTAGTCAGACAGTATTAATTCTCCTTTAAACACAATAAGTAGTCAGCCTGGATTAAAAAGGATTTTTTTTTTTATTTGGACAAGGCACACAGTCTTTATTGTTAGATTAGATTAAACACGTATCTTTTACCTGCAACAGTAAGAATCTCAATATAATTTTTAATCTGGTATCACAATAATATCACAACTAGTCAATGTTCAGAACTAAATGGATAGCTATTTAGAGCTTAATGATGCTTCAACTTTTTAAATGCATAAAAATTACTCTGCATTATGATTATTAGACTATTTTTAGAGGAAAACTCAACTATCACAATTTTTCCAAAACAGAAAAATCAAAACTAGCCCTGAACAAGAACAGTTACACCAAAAATCAAAAGAATAAAAGCAAAAGGATTACATTAGCAAGGTAATGTACATTTGCTACAGTACAAGGAGAAATGGTAGATGGAGATTTGCTACAGTAAGTCAACATACTTGGAAGGATCATGAATGCTACTAAAATACATATCAAAGTCCTTTTTATCCTGGATATATTTAAGTAGTCCTAAAGAAATGTTTAGTAACAGAAGCAGAAATGCTTCTAGAAATGCCAGAATGACTGGCATTGAACAGATCTGTAGTGAACTTCTCTATCAAATTAAATTACAAGATCCAGAATTCATTTGTTTCATTTTTAACAAAGTTTTTAAGTATAAACCTTAGGTCCTCACACTCAGTACCTACAGATACCAGCATAAATTTTTTTTTATTGTACTAACTTGTACGTCATGGCTTGCAATGGTACTTTCTCCAACTCAAATAATTGTTTCTTATTAAAAATGACAGAGCTTATGATCATTAATACTGATGCAAATGGACTAACTCAACTGATATCTTCATAAAGGGTCAGAGCCCAAGAAATACTGACGCTCAGTCATATGTTAATGTTATCCATAGTTACTATTCGTGTATTTTTTTCCCAGTAATTACCTTTCCTCTTA
The DNA here is from genome assembly GCF_047716275.1 of Strix uralensis. Classification (NCBI taxonomy): domain Eukaryota; kingdom Metazoa; phylum Chordata; class Aves; order Strigiformes; family Strigidae; genus Strix; species Strix uralensis. The sequence continues at coordinate 44,934,931 of NC_133976.1, forward strand.
GCTACTAATACTGATCTGTTTCAATTCAAGCTGGAAATAGCCACAAAGAACTGACAGAAAACCATACAGCTGGAGTCAGTGTAACTCTGATCTCTCCTAGCAAAATGTTAAAAAGTAATTTGATCTCCAGTATTCCTTTTGGTCTCTCTTACAGTAGCAAGTTTCCAAGCTGTAATGATACCAGACAAGTAGAAAAGAGCTTTGATGTAGGTTAATCAGTTGTTTCCAACATACTGAAACACCTGTATCTTTTGTGGTGCTTACGCCAATCACAAATCTTTCCACAGCTAATTCTCAGTACAGCTGAATGAAAAAAAAATTATTAGGTTATACTTCCTACTTTGGAATTCATCGATTTATTTCTTGTTACCCTCTTTTCTCACTCTACCTCTCAAATTCAGAGCCAATCTAACACAGAAATAATTAATCCACGAATGTGTAAATGCAAATCTCATAATTAACCAAGAAAAATTTTGCTTTAAAGACAGAAAAGACACTCATTTGCAAAATATATCTTTCAGTTAATATATACATCAAGTAACACTGAACTTAAACATGGCCATTTAGTTATTTAAAAAATGAAAAACGAGCCATTTTTTATTTCCTTGTAAAAATCACCAACCTTTGTATATGGTTGAACAACTTTTTACAGAATGAATCCCACAAACATTAGTGCATATTATCAATAATAAAAACTATTTCTGCACAATTTTAACCTTCAGCTCTGGAAGTAGTATCTGTTTTCTATACAACAGTATGTGACCATAACAGGAGTATCATTGTGCATTATCAAATAGGAATTATGTGCTGTTCATTACTAAAGTATCTTGAAACAAAAATTGTCTTATTTGCTTTAGTCAATGGGAGTACTTTTCTGTTTAGATTTCCTAGATGACCCAAGTTACCCAGAAACAGATGCTAGATGTAACTGGTTTGGTATGAATTTTAAGACATGAAAGTTCAGAAATTTCCAAGAGACTTACCATTAATATTGCATACTAATGCTCCCTCCCCTCCAAAAAAAGCCCTAGTAAATTAATTTACCTGGGTACATTAATACCCAGATTAATTTAGGAATCATCATAGCCTTCCCAAGCGAGATGGGTTCCCACTTACAGCAGTCTCTGCTTTTAAATCACACAACTAAGAACAATCGAGGTGGACTGGCAAGGACATGGACATGTGTTAGTGAATTGCTGGTGAGGTAGCTGATTTAACACCTTCAAATCACCTAGGATAAACTTATTCTATGTTTGAGCTTGACTGTAAGGGTACCCTACTGAAATAAAAAGATAATGGCAAGTAATGACTAGACCATTATTAACATTCTCTGTAACACATAATTTTTCCTAGAATCTACTAAACTTCTCCTAAGACCCTGATAATGTAAGTGATAATCAATTTTTATTGACATACTTTTTTCCAAAAAGGCATCTAAATCTTCCAAACTATCAGAAGTGTTATGCTTCAAGATATAATTTGTGGGAATTTTTAAACCATGAAGAGCTTTACATTTGTATAATAATACACAACAACAATAATGTCCTGAGGTACTTTATCTGTGAGTTCTCAATGCTTCCTTTGTTCATACATTCTAACTGAAGCATTACTGATTCCAAGTATTTGAAAACTTCCCTTGCCAGTACCTCTTCAAGTCAGCATATCAGAAGTACTTCTGCCAAATATTCCTCTCGGCTGGAAGTACAAGTTAAAAAAAAAAAAAAAAAAAACAACCAAAAAACCAAAACAAAATCCTAATTTTGGTGTTACTTCTGCTAAGTTTTAGTCAACACACATGCAAACCAAGAAGAGGTAATAGGAAGACAAGTAATTCTTGTTTATGTTCTCTGTAGTTACTGTTCTTTGGTTTAAAATGTATGTGAAACACAGTTTATGAAATATCTCATTTACATCTTCGTCTTAATATTTGTGTGTTTTGCATTAAATCATTAATGATGCTTCAATGTTTGACATCCAATGCCATAAATCTGTACGTATATTTCTTACCTAGTACACAAAGAAGGAAATCAGATGTTCTTCCAGAGAAAGTTTCGTATTTATTCAGAAGGCATACATCTCATTTTTTTTATTTAAATTTTTAATTTCATGAAACTGACAAATTAAGGGACTTCTTACTGTTTGAATAATATTAAAAGCAATATTAATTGATCTCTAGTGTAGTTCAGAGGGCCTATACAAACCCCCGTACCATTTAAACCCTTGAAGTAAAAGTTTTAAATGGTGTCCCATGACATCTCATCCACTGTGAAGGAAAACATCAAGGCATCCTGGAATATAAGTGTCTTGAAAAATACTTTAAAGCTTTGAGAAGTTCCTCCTCATTAGAATATGCAAATGCAAAATAACCTATCCTATATCCAAAACCATCCAAGGCATAACAGTAATACCTGGATTTGAAATTTAAGAAACTCTTACAGTCATTAAATACATATTATGAAAACACTTGGCAAATCTGAAAAGGTGATTGTTACTATATATTAAAGTTGCCTTTAAGTTTTAAGGTAAAAAAAAACTATATGCATGCAACTTTCTGACCCCAAACTTCAAAATTGTCAGGAAAAAGCCTGAACTCTCTGAAATGTTTTCATTTCTAGTGTCCTGACTCAAGTGATATATACATTTATTCTGACCAGGAATGAAAAATGTGCTATATTAAGATGAAATAAAGTACATCAAATTTCAGCCTAACAAGAACTTTAAGAAAATAGTTGTTAACTGAGGTCTGTATTTAATGTCAAATGAAAATTTTGTCTACTATCATATTACAGAAGAATCAGTCCACAGTCATAACTGGATTGTAACATCTAAACAGGTACTTTTTGAACACCTTGTTAGTTTAAAATCGAGGATAAAAGTTTTTTGTAAACCATTTGATGTTTCAGAAGGGCACGAATCACTTGTATGCCCCTCTACTTTGTTATGTACAATCATTTTCACCCATCTTAAAAAATGAAAACATCAAAAAACTCATATTGGTTACAATCACTACAAATTTTAAGATGACAGCTTTAAGTAGAATAGTATTGCAAAAGTGTCTTTGCTAAAATGAAAGCTCCAGGCTTCATTTGAATTCTCAACACAGCAAACAAACTTATTGTCTTGATAGCAAACTTGCATTTCATTGCTAAGGCAAAAGCTTTAAAACAAACTGCAGTGTACAGCTTCAGTATGATTCTAAGAACTCATTAATGCTGATACCACAGGTGATTTATTGGCTTTTTGGTGGTTTTAGTGTTGGGTTTTTTTAATAAAACCTCCCCTCCTGTCAGAACACTCTTATACAGAAGAAAAAAATGCTACTCTCTACTATTGTCAGTCTTTCAGATACAGTAAAAAAACCTCAACATACAAGAGCTTTAGAGCAAGTAATCAATCTGCAAAATGTTACACATCAGTAATAAGGCATCTACTTTACAGCTGTTTAAACACAAAACAAAATATTTCCCAAAATATATATTTTGGATCTGTGTAAACAAAGCTTATATGTATTGCTGCCATTCATTTCAAAAATACACACCCATATGGACTGAAAGTGATCTTGGTGCTATGAATTTTAAATTACTGCAATTTATCCAGATGTAATCTGAAGATATAATACCCAAATATTTTTGAATTTAATAATTTGAAATATGTCAAAAATTTTAATTATTCTTATGTGAGAAGAAAGCTAAAAATATACCCCAAATTTGATGCCATTTCATTGAATGAAGAAGAAAGTACTATGAAAATAAACATTCATCTGGTTTCCTAACAATAAATATAACGACAGTTATTATAACATACTGCAACACAGGAAGTATTACTATATTGACCTTAATGTTCAATCAGTAGTTTTTAAATCTTTCCTCATTGAGGCTTGAATCTTCTACCTTGTCAGCTGTCCAACAACTTTTAACAGGGTTTTATTTTCTTGCTTCAATTGTTCATTTTCATCTTCTATATCATCTAGGTCCTGTGAATGGAAAAAGAAAAATAAATATTTCTCAGGACATAAATACAAACTTTCAACTAGTAGCAGCAGGAATTCAGCATCTTAGCTCTGAAATAAAGAAGCTGGGGTTGGGAAGAATTAGAATCACAGTAGCTATGCCTAGATGTGTTACACAGGTCATCTAAGTGTTACTGTAACTATAAAACATTAATATTATATTCCCATGTACAAGCACCTTTAAATGGAAACATATAATCAAAACTAAAGCTACAGCAGGAATTAATGCATCAAGAAACCAAAATAGGATGGGCGTGATGATTTTATTGGTATATACAGAGTGTATTAACCAGCTATTACCTCTGTTCCCCTGACTGTGCTTGTCTGCAACTATCCTGCTCACATACACACATCACTGGTTATTACTGCAAGACCACCTGCTTTGTGTTTTAAATTAAGTATCAACATTTTCAGAAAAAGTACTGCCTGTCCATTTTTTTTTGTTTTCTGTGAAAAAATTAAAAGGCATTTTGTAACTTCTGTCTAAACAGCTACTGAGAGACAGCATACACAGTAATAATGGGTGCTTAAAATAGATTGCTCCCACCCCAAATATTCATCTCTCTTCCACCAATTACCATATTTACCCAGTTCAGATTTCACATCTTCACTTCCCACCAAGTCTTTTCAAGCCTTTAAAGTGAAAACCAGGGAAATTTGCTGTTTAATGCAAGCATTACTTCAGTAAAAATAGCTTTACTGTACAAAAAAAACCTCATGGAAGAAACAGAATGAGAATGAAAAAATGAAGAAACAGAAGAGTGACCTCAAGGACAGCACTTCATGGAGGAAAATGAAAGGCAGGCAAAGAAAGAAGGACCAAGATTCTCATCAGAGATCTTAGATACCTGTTGACTGAAGTCTGCAAAACCCTACTGTTGCCATGCTAGATTAAACATAAAGCAGTAGTAGAGAAAAGGTTTTCTCTCTCTTGTTCCTTTAAGCTCTGTTTGACATACGGAGCCTATTTTCTTACTTCTTTTCAGTGGGCTCATTCCAAAGTGCATGCTAGAGGCATGTGTTTAGTAAGTATAATGATTTTTAAAAGACTCCTCAGTTTGCCAAGCAAAAATCCATACCACAATACCTTCGCAACTACTTTACTGGTTTTGTAATGTGCACTCAAGAAATCACCAGCAGAAATTCCTCTTTGCCTCACAGAAGGAATGCTGCATCACAGTATGAATGATTTCCAGGAAAAGCATTTGACCATTCTGTTGTAATAGATACAAGTGACTTAAACATCTAAACATGGAAAGTTTTGATGGATAGCTACTATAAATACTATGTACAAAATCACTATGTAATTGCAAAAAACACACTTTGTTTTCTCTCTTGTGCAGTTCAGATCAATAATCAGATGGAAGGAACAACAATTTTTCAATAAAATGATTTATTTTTTTTTTTAGCACAGTATACATAATAGTGTGTTTGAACTTGTTAACCTAGCCATCAGATGCCTCAATTAAAGCTTATCTAAAAACTTTCTGTTTAAAATACCTGTAATTCACTCAAAATATTAAAAGTTTGTAAAATGGTTTATGCTGCAAAAAATAACATTCCAAAGATTACTACAATTAAGAGTTCTTTGAATATGAGCCAAGAAAAATAACTATTGCAGTTTAAATATAGAATCACAGAATGGTTTGGAAGGGACCTTAAAGATCATCTAGGTCCAACCCCCCTGCCATGGACAGGGACACCTTCCACTAGACCAGGTTGCTCAAAGCCCCGTCCAACCTGGCCTTGAACACTGCCAGGGAGGGGGCAGCCACAGCTTCTCTGGGCAACCTGTTCAGTGTCTCACCACTCTCACAGCAAATAATTTCTTCCTTATATCTAATCTAAATCCACCCTCTTTCAGTTTAAAACCATTACCCCTCATCCTATCACTTCACTCCCTGATAAAGAGTCCCTCCCCATCTTTCCCATAGGCCCCCTTTAAGTACTGGAAGGCCGCTCTAAGGTCTCCCCGGAGCCTTCTCTTCTCCAGGCTGAACAACCCCAACTCTCTCAGCCTGTCCTCATAAGGACATATCTACAGAAACAGTGGATTGAGAGGTGCGGGTATTTTTTACCACTCTGCAATTTAAAGTTTCTTATTCAAATTATAACACTAATTTGTGTTTATTAGTAAAAAAGATACAATAGCATGAAAGCTTGGACCTCACATGCCAAAGGAACCAATAACTACACAACTGACAGTAACTGGACTGTAAATCCTCACTGACAGGCTCTCTCCAAACACACATTTAACTACATTGACATCTTGGTGAGGTCAGAGATGACCAAGTGTAAACTAGTCGACAGTTGAACTTAGTCTACAAATATCTAAATGTCTTGAGATGCCTTTCCTTTCAGACATTTGAGGGTTTTATGAAGCAATTACCCCTTGCTCACAAAAAAAGTGGCAGACATACTTTTAGTGGCTAACGTACTGGAATGAAAGAATGCCATTTATGGCAGAAAGCCTTTTCTCTTTCTCAGTGTAAATGCAGCTCGTTCTTTAAGTATCTTTGTGATGTAGTGACTGATCTCAGTCAAATTATACTCTTACATTAAATAAATATATTTACTTAAAATGAGAAAAAGTCTGCCAAGAAGTTTTCACGATTCTTGGAAAAACAGTTGTTCAAGTGTAACACAAAATCTTTGCCAACTAAAGATGCATCAATGGTTATGAACTGACAAACTTCTAGAAAGAGCATTTCTTTAAATATGAGGACTGAGCAGTTAGAAAGCTATGCAATAAAAATGGCATTTTAGTAAGCTATTTAGGCTCTTTTGACATGAAATTCTTTCCATATCCGTGGAACTTAACATGCAATAACTGTATATTTTAATGAATAGAAAAGATGGAGAAATACCATGAACGCATAGATTGTCAAATTTAGAGACCCCTATTTAGGCTGCCTAACAGTAAAACTTTTTTAAGAAGATCTCTGCAGAAGCTCACTAAGTAAAGTTCAGTCCTCAGGACATCCTTTTATCTGAGCAGGAGGCTGAAGATCACAACTGTTCTTCCATGCAAAGTGTCCAATCCTGGTGCCAGGTCTACAGAGTAATACTCCATGAAAAACAGAGAGATGTCCAAGTGCTGGCTCTCATGATATCAGTTATGGTAATAAACCTGAGGCAAATATAACTAACCTACTAATTTCCATAACACTCATCAGGGGACTTAAGCAGTATTTCTGTAGCTTTTCTTAATATTCTAAACCTTTTCTCTTCTTAAATCCACATGGATAGCCAGTATAGAAGCAACCATAAATCCAAGAGCTATTAAAAAAGAAAAGTAAAACCCTATCTGTTTTAATGGAGGTATCACTTAAGACATGGGTTCAAACTTTTTTAGGAAGACAAATTATTATGGTGGTCATAAAATCAAAAGGCAGCTATTTCATTGCCAAGAAAAGCCCGAGGGATGCAAACATAAATAATTTGCACTGCAATTAAGCTAACAGACAATGTTATAGCAATGATAAAAGCTGACCTGATAAGAGAAAAAAAACCCCATTCTCTTCTGCGTTTAGGAGAAGCTACCTAGGGAGCACCAACCAATAAGATAGTTTTGTAGATCTCATGGAAAGGTACAATTTTAGTCACTGTATAATAAAGAGGTTTTTGAAAAGACTATATTCTGGTTTATGTTTTCTTTCCACACAACAAGCAGAAATCATCATCATACTTAACACAGGCAAGGCACAGGCACTGCTTGACTTTACTGCCAATGTCTGAAGATGGTTTCTAGTCAGACACTCAATGGATTTAATTTAGGATATCATACTTCAAATACAGCAGAAAAAAATAACATTGTTTCTGGAACAGCAAACCTCGCAAACAGTTATGGTGCTAAAACACAAGCTTTCAGTGATTTAGGTTCTTTTGATTTGTTCTTCCTGACCTCTGAGTCAGAGAGTCAGGTGTAACCAGCAGTATTAAGTAGCTTTGCCATCCATTATGTAGAAGGAATGAACACTTGCCTTGCCTGTAACAGATGAGACAGATTCTTTGCAGAATGGAAGAATGACATAAAGACCAATTCCTCAATTAAAATAGAAATTTCTCAAAACAGACAACACCTCATTTATCCTACACATCAACTTCTAACTTTCTCTATAAAAAAAAAAATATTTATCTGCTTCAGAATAGTATCATATCCTTTTGTTGTCTAGATTAGCTTGCAAACTTGTGAATGCTGTCCTCCTTTGTTATAAACGAACAGCACAAAATGAAAGTCTGCCGCTATGCACGTAGAGTCATTGCCTCCCTACACTGCTGGATTGACCAAAGCCAGTTCTGAATTTTTTTTTTCTGAGTTTTTATGGGAATGTCTGGACTGGACTAGTAGAGGCATACTTCCCTAGTACATCCATGCTTTGCACCTCAGCCAGGAAGCATAAGATGAGATCACTAATCCACTCTATGAAAGAATTCCAGTCTGCCCTTAGAACTGGGACTTGGTAAAATTTGGATCTTCTATCAACTTTAAAACTTGTCATCTTGGACCACTCTCAAGCATGTCTCACTCTTCTACCCCCATCTCTGCTGCCTACACACCTTGCCTGAGTGATGACAGCCCAAGTCTCCTGCCTCCATCTTGTTCTGCCTTTACTGGGGAAACAGCAATAAAGAGTAGGAGAATGTGTGTCAGAATATAAAGCACTTACTCCTGAATCTTTCTAAGATCATCTAAGCTATTATTAGTAATTAAAAACTGACTAAAATTAAATTAAATTTATAAGTACTTTATTTAACAAAAGTCCTGGGTAACAATTTATTGAGAAAACTGTCAAAACTCTTAACTTATTTATTTCCTGGTATGCTACATACTGAATTTGGAAAGAAGAGGCAGTAAAGAACTCTTGCTTTTATAACCTTGTTCTATGAACACTTAAAGCAGCAAGAAATTCAGATACTCCAATAACACAACTTACGGAAGTTAATCATGACAAACAGAAGTCACCTGGAAAAAACATAACTTACTGACATGCCTCTTGAAAAGTTACACAAATGCAAAAAAACCCCGACACTTAATTCTCTTCCAACCTTGCCCAGTGGATGCAGGTGCCTGAGGAGAAGAACAGAGAATGCAGAGACTTTTATCCCCTCTTCATACAGCATCATATAAGAAAGTACATGCTTACTCTGTTTAATAAATCGATTTCTTCCTTCAGCTTTCCAATTAGTTCCTCTTTATCCTGTGTCATCTTCATTAATCTCACATTTTCCTGTCTCTCCTTTGCAAGTTCCTAAAACCAGAATATGCAATGAAGTTTGAAATGTAATTTTTGATTTTAAGAGACAGTTTTAAGTTACTACCATTTAAAACAAACGAAGAAGAAAAACACACACACACACTTACCTATAATTCCTTTTCTACAGCAAGTCAAACCCACATCTTCAAGCATCTACATTTCAAGGAGCTAAAGAATCACATCTAAGAAAATATTTTACCCACAGCAATATATCTGTGTGGTATCTCTGATCCCAGAGTTAATGTTTTAATTAATATTTAACTTAAGCACAAACCCAAAACTGGATAGAGGCCCAAAATAGAATTAAGTATCAGCTTCCAAATTTGTTATATTGGGAAGGTTAGTCTTTTTTCTTTTTTTTTTTTTTTTCCCTTGGTGGGGGAACTGGCATTTTTTATACTACCATTAACAAGGAGTGAAGACTCAGTATTAGATCTGTGGGCCTGAACATGACAAAAAATTAAAATGTCCATTAGGAATTCAGTAAATCAGGGTTCAGGATACTGAAAGAAAGCCCTTAAATATTTCTCTTTTTTCTGTGTTACTAGCAATTAAATTATTTCAGAAGGAAGCTGATTTGGAAGGGAGGATTATGTTGTACTTCACTCAGATCAGGCTTCCCCAGATCTTAAAGAATAATGAATAGTAATTTCCACAAAACATGATTTTCATACTTTCCAAAAAAATCTATTCAAATTGTGTTTACCTAGTAATTTTCACCCATACGAATTCAAGAATATTTGGCAAGTTACCCACAAAAATCCAGTTCAGAGGAAGACAGTAATAGATTACACAGATGACATTATTTAGTAAAATACTGGTTTAGGTGAAAAACTCAGCTCTACCATTATTACATTTTCCTAAAATCGTTTGCATGAAGAATGTCTGAAATAATGAAAACTTTGTTTTAAATACATATTTTAAATGTTTAAATCTTTAAGAAACAAATGGATAGCAATTAAATTTTACAATATTTCAGTACATTAAGAAGCCAAAACAAGAAGTAGAGAAGAAACAGGCTTGACAATTTTCTGAAGAGTCAGTGAGCCCCTCCTCCTTTCCCACAAGTTATTTCCTCTGTGTTGGTGTGTCATGAGGTACACACAAGAAATACACAGATCACTGCTGGCTCTCCAAGTGTAGTATCTTTACCTCAACTATTTCTCACTTATATACCATCTGAAAACTAAACATCTCTGATTAGAAAGTTCACATTCCTTTCAGCCAGTCTGACTCTATACATTTTTACAGACATAACTATCTGTACTTCAAGCATTTAGCATCATTTCTATATATTTTACTTGTAAGCTTCTCCATGGAGTTTCAAAGGCACTTTATTTCAGATGTATACCATGCAGATGTTAGCTGGTACTGACCCTTTCGAGTTCCTCAATCCTCTTTTCCAAAGCATTACTTGGTACAGAACTGCCAGAAGAATTTGCATCCCTGCTGTATCTGCTGTAAGTTGTCCTCTCTGTTCGGGAATATCTATTTGGAGCATCATCTTCTGGTGTGTTAGCTGTGCTACAAAGAGTGAAGCAGACACCTATTTATACATTTAACAAAATGGAAATTATAGAAGTAACAAAGTGCTTCACAAAGTACTCAATAGGTCAGTCTAGTAAACTGCAGAGAACTTAATTCACAGTTCTTGTGTTCCTGAGAACTCACTAAATTCACTGCCTCAGGGAGTCAAATACTTGGATAATGCAGCTCTCATCACATAGGAATCAACTTTAAACACATACTTATATCTATCCTACCTTATTTTTAAAGATTTAAAAGTTTTATGAACAGTGCACATTAAAAGCCAAGCTAAATAACTTTATTTTAAAAAGCAAAGTACCACTATGGAGTTTAAACCAAGCATCTTTTTAAGTAGATGAAAACACAAACTATGAAAAACATGTCCAAAATGTAAGAAGCTTACACATATCAACTGACTTTTCAGGAGCTATAGATATGACCTGTAAGAAACTGGAAAGCAAATCAAAGTGAGAAAGTGATGCAGCCCAATGTATTAATTTTATGCCATTTCCAAATATTTTACTTCAGAACTTGGACACACAGCAGTTTTTCATAGCTCCATTGGTAGGCACTCTCTCATTAACTGGTGGTATGTTTTTTGTTATAGATCATGTGTCTATTTCTTAAAAATCAGTGCCATGGAGTCTTAACAGGTAAGCATTGCAAATGCACATAAGCTAGTTTTTAAAAAAAAGATCATGGGTTCTCCATAATGATTGCTATGTACAAAAGTGCTAATTTTAAAATATATATGAGAAGTCATGCATTTTCAAAGTTACAAATTTAACAGTGTTCTTCCCATAGCTATTTTCTCCCTAATAGCAATGTTATTTACCTTCAATGTAGAATCTAATGAATAATCAAGAGAAGCAGAACAGAGTGCCCTGGGACCATGTAGAGAGATACCTATCTTTCCCTCCTCAATCCACCAAAACCACACTTCTTAGACTTTGAAAATATACAGCTAAACAGCCAAAGCAAAAGAAAAAAACCTAGTTCAGTCTTCACCAGGACACCAGAAGACCTCGAATGGAGATACTCAAAAGCCACCTGGACACCGTCCTTTGTAACTGGCTCTAGGTGGCCCTGCTTGAGCAGGGGGGTTGGACAAGATGCTCTCCAGAAGTCCTTCCCACCTCAACCTGTCTGTGACTCTGTAAAATCACATAGCTGAAATACGTATACAAAGGTTTTCTAGAGCACTTAGGGAAAGAATGAAAAGCACTATGAGTATCCCAACAACATTTCCTTTCAAACACAGAGGAGCACATGATTAATGTGTTCATTTAATAGTTTTGCATTTCATAACTCTGGAAACCCCTGCTGACAACATGCAAATCTAGATGGATACTGTGCAAATCAAAAGCAGGAGTATCTGGCAAATGGATGTCTTTTCATGGATATAAATATTGTTTTGCTCCAGTATGTGTGAACTTTCTGAGGCACACTGACACAATTGTAAGGAATTTTGTAGCTTAATGTTATTACCATATTTAGCACTGTTTATTCTTCATCTAGAAGGTTTTTTTTAAAAATATTTCTAGGACCGGATACGCATGTTGCAACACAACATAAGAGAAATATTTTAGCTTAACTCTATAAACTCTAGATTATTTAGCTTTCTGAAAGATGTGCTGTTTCATGCTGTTAATGCCTCAAGGATAGATCACACAAAAAAGGCTCAATTTTTCACCACTCTAAAATGAACCCTTTTGACAATATACTCGAGTTATCTCAACCCAGCTCCAGTGAGAGATATTGGCAGATGCTCCTACAGGAAAGTTAGAAAAACGAGTACCTGGATAGGAAGGGTTTCATTAATACTGAAAATTAAGACATTTTCTATATTTTCCTTGAAACTCACACTCAGATTTTCCTCACCTACTCCAATGGGGAGCAGACCCTACAGAACACATTACTTTTCAGTATCAGTAATTACAAAGGACATATCATGAAGACTTCTAGGAAATCAGATTTAAAAAAAAAAAAAACATTTGGGGGGGGCATTAGTATGTAACCTAACACAAGGAATGTGACAGACACAAAGTTCATTATTTTGGCTGTTTTAACTAATGTGCTGTACACAACAAAAAAGGCACCACCCAAGACACAGAGGACATATCTTTTTCAAATAACAGAATTTCAGTCTTCAGATACAACGTCTCTTTGCAAGTCTTAAACAAGAAAGAAAACTTAGCTAGAATAACAGTATCACTGAACTCTATGTCTATGCTTTACTAAGAGAAAATACCTATCAACCAGCCCCCAAAAAGCTATCTCTAGAAATACACCTGTACGTATATATGTACATTTTTATATATAAAAATTACATATTTTAATATATATTTAAAAACCAGTTTTATATTTATAAATAAGTAACAATAATAATAATGATCTGTCCAAACCAAAGATCTTTGCATACTATTAAGAAAAGAAATAGGGTTTGTGACTTCTTTTGGGGGAGAGAGGGAAAAGTGTATGCATGTGATAGCAGAACCCACTTAGTTTGAGTCTACAACTGAAACCTTGCTTCCTCCACTTCCTAACTGAACAAAGGTTTACAAATACTTGCAACTTGGAAGTTGCCAGAATCTCACACAAGGTATGAAAGAAAAGCAAGTCTATTGTCTGTAGATGTACACTGGGTAAAAGCTGCACCAGATGAAAAATGATAGGGGTCTGCAAGTTGAAAAAGTCACTGCTCAAGAATGCAGTTCAAAATGTATTCCACTTTTTAGTATTCAAGTAAGTTATGCACATATGACTGCATCAACACTTGCAAGCTGAAACATCTAGCCACAGGCTATGGCTGCAGGAAACAGTATTTTTAAAATTATTTTCAAGAAGGGTATCTGAGATTGTGTAGCCATACTTATACTGGATTAAAATGCCCACCCAGAGAATAGCAAATGAGAATGCATCTGGATTGAAATATCCCTCACTCCTGCTTCAAAAGGGCATGTTTGACAAGATGTTTAACAAAATTCAACTTCCATCAGCTTACTTTCAATTAGCCACTATCAAAACCTAATTTTAAATAAGTATTCCTGTACTAGAATGCCGAAAACAGAAAACACTTTTGCAACTTATGATTTGCTTTTGAAAGTTTTTTCTGGCTGTACTTAAATAAAAATCATATAGCGAAATCAACCCACACCACAGTTTGACTACTCTTAGACAGAAACAAAACTTTTGTTTCAGAATGATGTTCTAGTAAATTCCTTCAATATAAAATAAAATCATTTGTTCATACAGGGGCAGGTTTAACAGCAATATTACAGAAAGGTGGACTAAATCTTGCTCCTTCCAATGCCTCTTTGGTTCTTTCAATGCTTTCCTGAAGCACTGTCCAAACTGCAATTTCATCCAATTAAAATCACCCAGTCAGAACCAGATTTCATTGATTTCAACTACAACACATTTATTTTTATTGCCAGAATCTTGTAGCTACACTTGATTTGGAAACTCCTAACTAATTATGTCGCTAAAATCCAGCCAGTTGCCAACAGCTTCTTTGGAAGAATGAACAAAAGACAGTACTTCCAAATAGGCCACCCTGGACTTCTGTTCCTTCAGCCTGCTTAAGCCAAGTCCGTGGCTTTCAGAGCAGAGCTAAGGAAAGGCAGTCTTGTCTCCTCTACAGCTGCAAGTTTCAGCCTCCTCCACTTTTCCTGGCCTTTAGGTGACTGAGTAGGAAGCCATTCAAGAAGCTGATACAGCAATCCGGCAGCCCTGAAAAGGAAGCCATTGACTTTCAGCCACATCGGCTCCCTGAAGCATCAACCTGTCCAGTTGTATGAGCACTGGCACAAGGGACAGTGAGGAACTGCAGCTGGCTCAACTCTGAACACCAAAAGCTTCTGCAGAAATAAACCTTAAGTGTTTCTGCCTTTTCACAACATCAGCATTGGCTGAAAAGGGGATACAAAAGTCAAGAAAAGCACCTTGAGTGATCCCTGTCTATTTCAAGTGTTCATACCTGCACAGTAGAGTCCCTAACGTAACAAGCTAGATGAGACAATGCTTTGAACAGCCAATCCTTGCTGCAAAATTCCCAAACACAGGCAAGCAGGCAAGTCTGGGCATAGTATTATGAAACAGTATTTTGCAGCTGTATTTTTTTTGAATTAGTAAGACCAAGGTTAGTATGATGGAATGTAAATTGTTATAGTTTAAGCTTTGTAGTAATCTAAAAACACTGAGCAAGAGAATTTCAGCAGTGCTCTAATATTTCCTTCAAAGCACCTCCAACGAGTGCTCTGAAGCACTTCTCTTCTTGTGATCTCTTTTTCCTCTTTTATTTTTCAACTCTTGCATGAACGTTAAACTTCATTACAATGTAGGTTTTTAGAATTAGTGGGCAAGGGGTCTCTACCTGTTGGGTTCCATGTTGGTGTGCCAGACTATCCTAAGAGGGGGAAAAAAATTATCTCTGACATTTTGTCTGGAAGCCATAAAGCCATACCATATTGTATTCATTTCCACTAATAAACTTATAAGGGGAACACACCCCTGAACCACTAAGAGATTTTGATCTAACTCTTTCTGTAAACTGATCCAGCCTGATCTGTCTGATTAATGAACCATGCAAAACATCTTCTGAGTTATTTTAAATCCTGATTCACACGGTTTTCTTTTAAATTTAAGACAGTTCTAAAAAAGAAGCTAAATTGGTTCAAAAGCTAGTAGATGGTCTTAAAAATAAGCTGCTAAAACTAACTCTGTGCTTTTAAAAATATTCCTATGTCCATGTACCCATCTTGCTTTACTGTTACTTGCAAACTTTTTAGTAAACAGAACACAAGAGAAATATAATTCATGTTTACATGTAGATTACACTCAAATATTTCAATCAACAGAATACACTTTGTCATTCTATTATTTGGGAAATCAGGGATGACACCAACTATGCTGAATCAGAAAACCATTCTTACTAATGGCAACGTGCTTGTTGCTTTAAAATAACTACTCACAAAGCAGTGCAAAAACTGGTAGACCCAGTTACAATAATAGTTTGGAATGGCCAAGATGAGGCACATCACATTAAGAAAGGTTTAGAGAAAAATGAGAGATGAGGAAGTTGATGTAGGCTATTACAACTGAAGAATACCTACACATTTTAATCACATGAAGCTCACAGTCAGGACAGATGGCTGATCACAGCTCTCAAATACTCTCATGAACATGTCCTGTGGCCTTCATGTCAGCATGACCTTGAAGATTCTGGTCATGCTTTTACTAGATCTTACAGTACCATTCCAGATCAGAACAGAACCATCACTTTCTTTTGAACATATTTTATGTGGTTAAAGATGCACCTACAAAGAAACCCCTCCACAAACCTCTGGGGTATAAATGTGTAAATTTTTGAAGTAAATTCAGAAGACAGACTACAATTACAGACCAAGATCCTCATCCCAAACTTTTATTTACTTTACTGCATAAGTAGACTGGCTCAGTTTGTCCAAGTCAGCCAGAGCAGAAGTAGAATAACACAACAGCACCCAGCAGAGTTCATTTGTAAAAAACATGTCTTCCACCAGTCAATGGACACTCAGTGAAACGAGTTTCTCAGGAGTGTCATATAAATGTTTAACCATGGCTTGCTGCATCCATATAAGGCAAAGTAGCCAGTGTGCCTGATTAAATAGGTAGTACAATCTGTGCAATTCCTTGAGCCCTGGAAGATATTGAGAGAACACCAATTCCATGAGAACACACAGCACAGATCCTTTTTCTCTACTCTTAAGTCTCTCTTGTCTTGTTAGGTCCAGGACACTGGGTATTTCAATGTAGACATGTAAACAGTTACACAGGAAGGGAAAGAGAAGGTACTGGAAGCCCGGAATGGAATGGTATCAGTAACCCAGGACTAGAAGTCAGAAGAGGACAGAGGAGGGAGACAAAACAGGAGAAAAAAAACAGGAAATCAGAAGAATAACAAAGAGAGGACTAGAACCTCAGTGGTTAAATGTAAGGATGCAAGAGAAAGAAAGGGGGAGAGTGAGGAAAGGGTGTCTAACTGGGCTAGGAAATGGAATCCAGTGAAGTGAACAAAAATGCCGAGATCAAGAGATGTCACTTCTGATGAGGATCAACTGGGGAAGAGGGAAAAGGCAAAAGAGAAGAAGCAGGAGTAGTAAAGATGGAGGAAAACAGCCTGAAATTTTCTAGCAAATAATGCATTCTTTCTGTGGGGGAGGGAGTCTATAACAGAGCCCAAGATTTTAAGAAAACATCTTTTCACTTTTGCTGTCATGTTTCTATATAAAGTCTACTAACAGTCTTTTCCCCACCCACAAAGTACTGACCACCTGTTGTCAGAGTAACGCAAGTAACAGTTTCAAATGGGATCTCAAAGTGGTTGTCCCTATGTTAGAACATGCTTTACTCTCAGTTTGCTTTGAAAATCTGAGGAAGTACACCCAAAACTGTTAAAAGCACATTAAGTTGAACATATTTGAACATTCAAGCAGCTTATGGTCTCAGTTCAGCCTTCTGGCATTCACATTCCAGTTCCAGGTATAATCACAGAACAGCATTTTCGGTTGCCAAATGACTTCTACTGTATTTGGGGCTTAAGTGAGATCCGAGTGATCTGAATAAGAATTACTGTAGAGGAGGCTGTTTTCTGTAAGACCTTCCCTTACTGCAGATGTTGCAAGGGGCAAACAAGTCAAACATTATCGGAACAGAAGAGGACTCTGGTCCTGACTCCTTTAGCACTCACACCAGAAAGTGAAGCCCCTGAGAGACATACACTGTTCAAGCACTCTTACCTAAAAATTACTTCATGGGAGGTAGAAATTTTCAAATATAGAGGAAAAATCAATAGATACTTTTAACTCTAATCACAGTGGACATTGTATACCTCACAGAGGTACAGTCAGAATAAAACCCACTTAGTATTTGTGAGCACTGCGCACTGTGCTGACTTCACAGGGAAATAATCCTTTGTTTTCAATATGAGGTTTGAAGACTATACAATGAGTACGATAGATGACAACATACATAACAAAATATTGAACAGCAGCTCACAGCAAGTCAGATTCATTCCCAACATGATGGCAGTCCTGAGGAGGACTGAACAAAGACTGCACGAACAAGTCTTATTTTAACATTTTCTAGCTTTAGAGTTTCCTATTTTTGCAACGCTAATCAGAAGAATTAGCTTATTTTCAAATAAGATACAAATGTGATTTTGCAAACTTCTATTTATTACCACCTCTCACACAACCAAGTTTTTGAAAGTGAATGAGTATATACAGCATGTGAGCCAAGTAAAGATAAGGTTTATGAAAAGCCACAAAGCACTATGGCACACAACAGATATTCAGCAGATCAAACAGCAATGAAATTCTGCACAGGGACTGAAAAGGAAATGGAGACTGAACGAAAACGTGTTTGATTAATAAGTAATCATGAAATTATATAGTTATTAAGGTTGTAACAATAAGTCTACCCATTCTGCAATGACAAAGTGATTTAAAAAACCCCTACAGCAATAAAAAGCATCACTCGACTAGGTTTATGAGAACCCAGGAATGTAAATATGAAAGACAGCACCACACTAAGAAATCTAAAGCATAACAGGACAGGTTATTATTTTTTACAATGAAGGTGGTGAGGCACTGAAACAGGTTGCCCAGAGAAGCTGTGGATGCCCCATCATTGGAAGTGTTCAAGGCCAGGTTGGGTGGAGCTTTGAGCAACCTAGTTTAGTGAAAGATGCCCCTATCCATGGCAAAGGGGTTGGACTAGATGACCTCTGAAGGCCCCTTCCAACCCAAACTATTCTATGATTCTATAGGTGAACAAGTCTGAGGGGTGGAAAATACACCAATGAAGACTAGGTAACAGTAGGTGCTTTTTGCGCTTACTTCTACAGCCAGGATATATACACACAGGTGAATGAACTACCTATACATTTCACCTGAGTAAAGGATATCTAAAAGAGAATACATTCATGTGTCAAATAAAAACATGTTTACACAAACGCCTTGCTTCAGTTGACATATTTTAGACCTCATGTTACCATCACATTTTCCTAATAATTGTGATAGCTGTGTCAATATTAATTTCACATGGGCAAAAATTTCACACACTGACCAGGTGTATCAAGAGCTTCTGAAATATTTTTCTGATTAAAGAACTTGAGTAATGACCAAGATAACACTTGGCTCAAAGACAAATAAATAACAAACAGGATGAGCCACATGTGGGCAGCAGCCCCTACAACTGAAACAGTAGTATGACAAAACCACAGAAATTTCTTTCAACATTACTGTGGAGAGCTACAAAATTATCTTCCTGTATTAACTTCAGAAGACAGTGGTTCATAAATTAACTGCGAAACTACTAGCTTCGAGGTAATGTGCAGTCAAGTTAGGCATTTGCTTGGGAAACTGTTCTGCACTAGTAATACCCAGCAAAATATTAGATAAATTTATTTTAAAACAGTAACATAATAGAGGAGTTTGGATAAGTTTGCTGCATGCCTCAGGTCCTTACCCCAAAACCAGGTTATATATCTACAGCAGCAGTATGATGGCCTCTACTACAAACACCCAGCTGATCAGCTTTGCTTATAGCAGAACTATATATGTAAAGAAATGTGTTGTGTACAAAGATCTCATACCTTTTATACCTGCTTGAAACCATCCTGGAGCAGTCCTAAAAGAAATAAAAAGGAAAAACTAATTAACATTTTTCTTGTATTTGTACTTCCAAAGTACTTTACCACTCCATAGAAAATTAAGCCTGCAGTTAAGAGCAGGAGGCCCATGGCTCAAATCACTGCTGTACAACTCAGTTTTGCACCATTCTGCTGTCACAAATGGACAGAATACTAGGATTATTGTCACCGTGTTACTGCTTCTGAACACTAGCTCAGAACCCTTAAACAACAGCTTCTGGTTACATCTTAAAACTGGATGCACTTACTCCATGCCCCAGCATCCAGAACATGCAGCTTACTAAAACAGTATGCACCCTGCCACCAATACACCTTCACTACCACTACTAATATGGAAAACACTTGTGCACTGTGATAGCTGTTTACCTACTTGTCCAAGAGCAGCAGAGCAAAACTGTTCCCATTCTTCGGCACCACTGCTGTCCTTCTAGACAGAACAAAAACTGAAGCTGGCAAATAGTCAGGGTTGAGACCCAAATCAATTTATTACGTATCAGCTGGGTCACGATACCTACAGGTATGCTCTTTGCAATGCTAACCCAGGTGTTGCAGCCTGGCTCACCTCATTTCCCTCAGGCTAACTGAAGTGGTCTTCTCCTGGCATTTGCTGTTAAGCAGGTAGGCTAGAAGTCTGTACGTGGATGTTTTGTGCACTGAAATGTCGAACAGTGACTTGTCAAGGTTCAGCAAGTTAATTTTTAGATCACTGCTTTATAAGCACCTGCAGAGGCTTAATGCATTCTGACTACAAACTTAAGGTATACTCTGCATCTCCTTTGCTACTTGGAAATGATCTTAACATCTGAAATAGTGAAAAACAGAACACATTTTAAATAAGAGTACAGGCTTTAAATATGAGTTCAGTGGTGCAAGAGCTGTGCATCTGGCCCTTCAAAGACAGACACGTGGATTACTTGCAGATTTCAAGTTTTATCATATTTTTTCTAGCTTAAGGTAAAGAATTTCATTGCTTTTCAGATCCCTGCAATGCAGTAAGTTGTCTTCACTATGATTACATTTTGTTTGGGGTTTTTTGTCTGTTTTTTTAAATCCATTACATTTTTATTCTGGATCTGTAAAGATGGAAATGGAAACAAAAAGAACAGTGGGGAAAAGGGCTCATTTACTGTTATACAATCCCTAAAAAACACTGATGCATTATGTACAAATGAGAAAACCTGAAAGAATATATTTGCATCAATAATGCTATGCTTATAGCTTCCCAATACCAGTCTGATCACACAGAAAAATTAAGACATGTTTCAACTGGTAAATGATGGCTCAGATTAGATGGAGTAAATCCACAAATATTTTTTAGCATGCTGTAAGAAGAACATGAACCAATTATTTTATTAGTCATAGACAAAACTCCCCCCAGCATCAGCAAATATTAGGTAAAAAGTCAGGGAAGAATATTTAAGGAGTTAATGAACTGAACAATTGCCTTTACTGGAAAAAGTAATGGATAATGGCAAAGCATGAAATTCTTTCTCTTTATGACACTAACTGCTGACAAAGGAATAAACAAGTTCTCAAATCAAGAAAATTCCATCCACTCTGAAAATCCTACAAAACATTACACTACCTTCACTGATCAGTCATTAATCTTTGTAAGTAAATAAACAAGCTAAAAAAATAGGATAAAAAGAATATTATTTTACTATAGAAAATAAAGCTGACAATTATTTGTATTACAGAAACAAAATTTGATCTTAAAAGTATATTTTATTTTACAAAGCATTTTCCACTTCTGAAATATGTGCTACACTCTCCCTAATATAAGCAGAACAATATTCAACAAAGTCAGGAATTAAATTTAATTTAATTAATTTAAAGAATTTAAAGAAACTCACAAAGTGGGTTGCTGTTTTAACACTGATAACTATTTTATCATTGATGACAGCATCTGAAAAGTAGCAATTCACAGCTATGAAACAGCAACCTAAATTCACCTCTGAAAGGGCAAGGAAACAATTTTAAATGGAACCATGCTATTTTTAAAGTTTACTAAGGGTACGTTATCTTTGAAAGGTCATGGCAGTAATGGGAAGGTTTCTGAGGACTGGAAAGAAGTAAATGCCACTCCTATCTTCAAGAAGGAAGATCCAGGGAACTACAGACCAGTGCTTACCTCAGTCTCCGAGTAGGTGATGGAACAAATCCTGAAGGACAAGAAGGTGAAATCAGCATGGATATATGAAGGGGAAATCATGATTGGCTGACTTGACAGCCTTCTACAATGAGGTGACTGGCTCAGTGGATGAAGGGAGAGCACATGACATTTATCTTTATTTCAGCAAAGCTTTCAACACCTTCCACACAACATATGTACAGGCAAACTGCTGAAATATGGACCAGGTAAGTAGACTGTGAGATGCAAAGAAAAGGGACTGGACTACTGGGCCCAAAGAGTTATGAACAGCAGATGAAGTCCAGCTGGACGCCAGTCAATTAGCAGGGGTTGATACCGGGGCCAATACTATTTAACATCTTCATTAATGACCTGAATGATGGGACAAAGTGCACCCTCAGCAAGTTCACAGACTACACAAAACTTGGATGAGTGGTTAATAATCCATCAGATGGTTGTGCTGACATGCAGAAGGACGCTGACAGGCTGGAAAATGGGCTAACAGAGACCTCATTAAGTTCAAGAAAAGCAAAATGCAAAGTCTTGCACCTGGGGAGGAATAATCCCAAGCACCAGAACACACTGTGGACCGGATGGAAAGCTCCTGTGCAGAAAAGGACCTGAGGGTCCTGGTGGACACCGAGTTGAACATGAGCCATCAATGTGCTCTTGCAGCAAAGCAGGCCAATGGCATCCTCAGAACGTGTTAACAGCAGGCCAAGGGAGGTGATCCTTCCCCTCTGCTCAGCCCTGGTGAGACTGCAGCTGGAGTGCTGGATCCAGTTCTGAGCTTCTCAGTGTAAGAAAGACATACTGGAGAGACTCCAGCAAAGGGCCACACAGATGATTAAAGGTTTGGAGCATCTGACACATGAGTAGAAGCTGAAAGTGCCAGGAGAGTTCAGCCTGGAGAAGAGAATGCTCAGGAGGTATCATGCCAGCATGTATAAATGCCTGATGGGGTAAAGAAGATGGAGTCATACTCCACTGTGCCCACAGAAAGAATGAGAGACAGTGGGACAGAAACTGAAATACAGGAAATTCGACTTAAATGTAAGAAAATACTTTCTTACTATGAGATTGAACACTGGAGCAGGTTGCCTACAGAGGTTATGGAGTTTCTATCCATGGAGATAATAAAAACCAAACTGGGTCACAGTCCTGAGTAATTTGTTACAGTTGACCCTGCTTTGTCCACCAGGGTTGGACTAGAGACTTCCTGAGACTTCCCTTCCAAGTCTTAATGATTCTGTGCTTCTCCTCTGCTCGTCTGAGTTCTCCATCTGCATTCTTCTCTCAGCGTAGTGAGCTTAAGTGAACACATACCTAACATCTGGCAGCTTCACAGGATTTAATTCTGCCCTCTAATACTGTTATCTAGAGACTTGCCTATCTAAACTTTTACACACAGAGGACTGTTAACAGCCTGATTTTTAGCTTTAAGACAGTCAGCAATGACTGACAAGGTGATTTCACTCTGATGTATGCGAAGAAATTCAAGCAGTTTCATCTAATACGTGGAGATACTTGTTTACTGTATATGAAAACTGAAGTGCTGTACCAGTAATATCAGTCACAGCTCTTGGTGGTGATGGTCTCAAACATCCTGGTTGTCCCATTAGCCATAGACAAGTGGTTCAACTCTCTTTTTAAGCTTGGATGAAGAAACAGACACATAAGTGACTAGGTGAAAATTTTGCCTGTCTGTAGATACAACTCTTGCCAATGAAGTAGGAACTCCAGGCTCTAAGCTTCCTCAGTTTTTTTAGCTTCTTTTTCAGGAAAATGATGAAGCCTTGAGGTTATGGCCATGCTTCCTAGCAAGCATAAGCTCTGCTTCTGGTGAAAGGCAGAATTCACAAGAAAGGGAGAATTTGCACATGACATTGCAGTCTAGTGAAGCACACATACCCTTGTACAAAGAAATCTCTGGATCTCGGATGCTTATTTTCTACTCTTGACACCAAAGGGATGCAATGTATGCATTGTATACCCTTAAGTTCGCTAAGACTTTATTTTCATATAGTAAATGCAAATACAAGCTGTAAAGCAATTTATATACATAGACTTGTATATTTACTTTAACAGGAGACTAAAAGTTTGGCAGTACTATTCAGAAAAGCCAGTTTTTCAGAAAAAGCAAACTAGGAAAGCAAACAAATGCTCAGGGACAAAGTACATGGCAAATACTCTCATTTGCTACAAAATGACAGTTGTTAAAACTGAAAACACAATTATCTAGTCCTTTATAACATGTTTCTACAGCAAATATTAGTGGGTTTTATTTTTGTAGTTAAAACTAGCTACAAACAAAAAGTTAAAAATACATATCTGATACATAAAATCAATTTCCTCTGATAAGCAAATTAATACCGCAAATTTGGTAAATTGTGGCTTTTATTATTTTGGAACCTCTAATGTAAATGCAAACCAATCATTCTTTAAGGTGATGATGCCAGCACCAGGGAAATACATTATTTAACTCTGTTCTCGTGTTATGAAATTTATTTTGTGTGTGTTATTTATCCAAAAGTTGCTGGGAACAGGATTATCTGTAGTCATACTATAAATAGCATTATGTATCTATTAATCAAAAATGAACCTAAGCTTTCAAACTATTCAAAAACTCTTAAAATGAGGCAAACATCTCTTATAATTTAAGATCTTGCCTCCTCCACCACTTTTGGAGAAGGCTGGCAGAAAATGAAGAAGGGGAAGAAGGAGGGAGATCCCTGTTCTACAAAGAACCTAAAAGCAGATGATTAGGCATGGATATATAAATACTAATTTACAAATCTTGCTTATATTCTTTAATATTTTTAAACTTTGAGTTTTAACCCATGTTTAAAATACCTAGTCATTACTATAAAAATGAACGATTTGTGAAAATATTGTTTATGAGCAACAAAGAGAGCAAAGAGTTTACTTGAACATCTCTCTAAAAAAAGAATTCTTTACTGTTTGTGGAAATACTGAACAGAAAAGCAATCAGTAAAGAAGTAACCCATTACAATTATGCTAATGGTTCCTTCATACCGCTGAAAAAATACTGCTGCCAAAGACATCTAACAACATCAGTTCTTCATTCTGAAGATGAAGTTAAAATCAAAGACTCGTTTCAATACAGTATTTAAAACACAGCTTTAAAACTACTTTTGCTTCTTGCACATGATCTCTGGCAGCTTGCATTACCTTTTAACAGTACATACTACTGCTAATAAACTATATATTCAAGTAGTCCTGCTCTTGCTCCATCTCAAGCGGGAGTTCAAGAACACTACAAACTGACATATGTCAGCACTGCTCCAGAAATCTCGTCATGCTCCCTTTTTGTCATGTCTACAAAAGCATCTGTGTAGCCACATATTAATGCAGGACAGGCTGTGATCTAAGTGAAAATAACCAAGGAAAAAGCAAAGATTTGTCTCGTTCCACACGAGCTCCTTCATCTGATTCACCACACAGCCTAACACACACACACGTGTTGCACAAGAGAAAGCAAATGTGTAAGGGCAGTAAAGGCAGCTCAGATCATTTCTATTAATGAAGCCATTTACTGCCAAGTAAATTTCTGTCAAACTAGGATGCAAGCAACTTTGCTAACTCCCCTCTCTACTCCCAGCTCATCTTGGTATTTCATCTGGCCAATACAGAGATTACATAAACAAGCTGGTCATCAGGCTTTAAATAAATATTGTTGTCTGTGTTTACAAGTGTCTGACAAAGATTTCCAGATGTTAAACCAACCCTACCATTACAAACCCACTAGTTAAAATGCACTAACAAACATTGTTTTAAACATGTACAAACTCTGGAGTCAACTGGACTATGAAAACAGTTCACTGGAATCCTCTGAAAGACTATTTAAAAGTTTCACAAACAATTAAAGCAAATCGCCTGGATCAAATCAGACTGCTAGGGTATGCTGGTATATTCTGGCATGCAGGGTTTTAGAATTTGACTATACACTGATATAAACTGTGATTCCACAATGATATTCCTGCAACCTGCAAGGTTAAATTTTGACTGAAATTAGGCCATCAAAATGATTTATTTTTTCACATGCAATTGAAATGTGGGCTTCCTACAGTTTTCTGTATGTTCTTCAAGATGTGAGCAAATACCACTTCAGTGTATGAAGGAAAAAGGTCTATTGCTGGGGTTTCTTGCCTTTTTACGTATCAGGAACAGGTAGATTCTACCTCCATCCAGCCAATCAAGTTAACTCCAATCTTCTTCATGAGTCACATCTTGATTAACTAGATCTACTTTCTTACATTCAGTACAACTTTAGATTGCTATTTCCTTGGAAACAGCAGTTACATATCTTCTGCAATGCAGACAAAGTTTCAGTCAGATATTTAAGTGAGATAACACCTGAATGCTTGACAACTGAAAAGGCAATCTGATCCTAATACGAACCAGGAATAACTGCAGGCATGAAAAGTAGGAGAAAGAAAGATGAAATACGTTTCTTCCCCCTCCCATCAAAATTCCCCCAAAACAACCATCTCTCAGGAACAACAGTCATGGAAATACCATTTATCTTCCATTCCTGATTCTAAACACCTTGAAAAATTTCTAGAGGTGTTTTTCATGGAATGCAACACAAATTCAACTTTGAATGGATATGCTTTCACTACTCAGAGGGAAAAAAATCTCCACTCATTATTTCCACAGAAACCATTCTTTCCAGAAGCTGAGGTGCTTTCAAATAAGCTTAAAACAGCTATTATATCACTCAACTACTTGAACACCTTGTAGCTGTGCACTTTCTAGATCTCTACTTCTACAGAATATCTGTACATACAAAACCACTCCAGGCTCCTTCCCCTCCCCTTATTCTCCTAGCTGCCAAGATTTTACATCTATTTCTGAGATACATTACATTTTATTTTTTCCTGGTGTGGATTTCCTAGGGATGACCTTAAACACTCTTTATTCACCCAATAAATCTCTTTTATAAGCAGTCATTCTAAAAATTAGCTTTTATTTCTAAAACTGTTAAGAAAGCATTAAGTTATCACCACCTATTAATCAGTTACAGAACAAACTGAAACAGGAACCTGGTAAGATTCAACAAAAACAAAAGCTGACCTACTGTTCTAGCCTGACAAAATTTTTCATATTTTGATCTTCCTTTGATCTGTACTCTGGCAAGTTGGAACCAACACATTTTAAAAGAACCTTGTTTAATTTATATCCAGATGATCTTTTTAAAACATACTGTAATGACTAACACATAACAGAATAAAACTTTGAGCAGGAAAAAGACACTCCTATATTCTGGAGTTTAAAATCCAGTTGCCAGAACTATTTTGATATTGTGGCACCCAGATACTTAATTCCAGAGCAGCAATACAGAACAACATCTTCCATATGAAGCAGTTGATGTAGACAAGCAAGACCTAATAAAAATGTCATAGGGGAAAAGTAAGATACAGTTTCCTTTACCTGTGTTAAAGAGAGGAAATTTAAGGTTAATGTACCCTCTGGTCACATACTTCTGAAATACTGGGTGACTGATTCAAGTAGGCATTTATAAAAGTGGAAAGGCAACGGCATTACAAGGATGATGCTTTCTTTAGGAAGAAAGTTGTAAGAGAAAATATAAAGGTAAATTCAATAAGTGAATTAATCTCTTAGAGAATGGCGGGGGGGAGGAGGGAGAGAGTGCAGGGGGAGGGGGGTAGAGAGAGACAGACCCACCAACCAAACAGAAGATCCAAAGAGAAAACATCCCTCCAGATGCAGAGTAACCTAAAATAAAGTAGGACAGCACCACAAGTTACCAGTTCCCTAGACTGACTTTGAATTTCCCAGGTCCTTTCACTGCAGCCCATATGAAATCCATGCATCTCCAACAGGTTCCAGGCAGTCTCTTCTACATCTTGACTATGCAATTCTTTGGAGGGAAAAGCTACTCAATTTCTCTTTTCAAAAGGAAAATCTGAAAACATATCATTCTCTGTGATGTGTGCGTGTTTCTGGACTGTGGATGAATGGTATTCTAGGTGAAAACACTGCAGTTCTCTTTACCTGACAGACCAGAGCCTCAATGAAGTACTGCACATCCAATACGCACGTGTGCAGAGCCTGTTCATATGCTGGTTTTGCTTTTCTAGAAATCAGGAGCAATGGCAACAAGCAAGCAAAGAACGCCTCTACCCAAAATCTGCCAGGATCCAAGGGCACCTATGAACTGTGGCACAGCACTGGCCTTGTCTGGCTCCTGCAGAGTGACTCAAACGTTCTTACACACACCCTGCCTGAGCAGCACACCCCGAAGACACGGGCCTGCCTCTTTCTGAGCCCAGCCAAGTGGGAAGCATGGTTCAAAGGCACTCAAGTGCCTCGAAAAAGAGCCAGGCAGGCTGCAGCACGGGCAGCAACACTGACGTCTGCCTATGAAGTAATCTATCAAGGACATTAGGTGAGAGGAAAAAAATAAAGAAATACCTGCAGGTAAAACAAGTAACTCCCAGGGAAGTCAGGTGTCATCAAGAAGAAAACAGCTCCCAAAAATAAGGAAACTGGAAATACTCACTAAAATATGTGAACAGAGTTTTTTCATTATTCCTTATTCTTCATTTCTATACCCAAGCAATATTCAACACCAAAGAGCCAGAACAAAAGTTCAGGACAAGCAGAACAAAAGGCACTCAGAACAAAAGCTATGAAGGAGCTGATTAGACCAGGCTGACAAAGCCTGCCTAGATCTCAGGTGACTCACTGACAGAGCAGAGCTGGAAAAATGATCAGAAAGACAGTGATCATATCCAACATATGACCTTAATGGATCAGTGTTGAATAGTCATAAACTGAAGATATAGGCTTCCTAAAATTCCCTGAAAAGAGAGGGAACTTGGAAATACTTGCACAAAGCTCCCAAATTCAATGTGTCAGTCATAAAAAAAGGAGAGCATTTGAAAAAACCATAAAATTCAGATGGACATAAACCTTTATGACTCAGCAAAATTAAGAGTGTAGTATCAGTTCTTAAGGGTCTTTTCCAACCTAAATGATTCTATGATTCTAGGATCTCGAGTCACAGGAGATCTAAGTGACAATATGAAACTCACAGGATAGATGATGACAATGAAAACACAGAATTTGAAGTACTTTATAGCAAGTGTAAATATAAAATCCTGCATGGAGCTATGTGCATAGCCCCTTCGCAACACACCACTCTGTCTGGACACACAAACAGACAAAATACAATTTTCCAAAATTATTTTCGATGGGATTTGTCACACATTTTACAGAGCATTATAACTTTTAACCTAACCTTAGAGTGCTGAGCTATTGTCTACACAGTGCTTTGCACACTACGTACTAGAAACAGAACTAGTGATAAAACCAGCTTCTTCAGTGGAACCAGTTTGAAACAAAGAACCATCCTGCCCACCTCTACTAAGTGCTGGTTCCAAGAGAAGAAAAGAGGGGCCTTCATCAGTAAGTTTACCAGCAGAATGGGCCTGATAGCTTCTAGTAACAACAGAGTAAATGGAGGCAGACAAGCTAGAGACTATTCAAAGCCCATGTCACAGAGTCGCCACATCCATACTCCAAAGCAGTTCACAGTGAGTCTCCTCCACGTTCCATGTGGTGTCCCTAAGAAATAATAATCTGTAAGTCCCCCCTTAGTCAAGAGCATCTGAAATAATGCAAGGGCCGAACTACAGCCCAAAGCTGTGTTTTCACAGCATGAGACCTAGGTCAGTGTTGCACACACCAGCATGTTGATTAAGGGCATTGTAGCTGTTTCTGAGATAGCAAAGGCTAATAATGTCCTCATAGCACTACACAGGCAGCCAAACCTGGTGCTGTGATGTTCATACAACATGCGAGGAATAGTTCCTGGCACATTACTCCTCAAACAGTCCCCAGGTATGATATAGCAGAGCACTAGGTATCATGAACCCAAACCAAGCCAGAAAACTTTGCTAATAATTAAGCCACAGGCTCTATCAGCAGTGCAGCAGTTGAGCTCACACCCAGGTCTTGCTCTTTTTTTAGCAGTATAAACTTAGACTGTCTCCACCAAACAACTCTGAATTCCAGATTCCTCCTCCCTCCTGAGCCATCACATTAATTACACCAAATTAGAAGGATGTAGAGAAGCAGGCTCCCCGCCCATCCTCACACCACTATGGAAATGGAATATGCAGCTTCTAAACACACAAGCACATCTGAGTAACTACCGCTATGATATTCTCTTAGTATGAATAACATGAATGAATTATTATTTATGTTATAAAAATGTTTGACAATTATTGCTATGACTATTTTTGAAGAGCTGTATAAGTTTTTGTTCATCTTTCTGCAATAGCGAGCAAGCTGTCTTCCCTCTCCATCTTGCACAAAGACATTCAGCAGGGATCCCCTTGGTCCATGTAGGTTCTTGCAGAAGAGTGTCCTCCCTCTCCGTACACCCTGCAAGTACTTATAACTTCGTTATCTAGGCTTCAGACTTGTTCCTGGTATGAAATCAGTATTAATTAAAATTCTCTCTCTAAAATACAATAGCAGAAAAGTGCAGGAATCAGGAATATTACCATACTTTACAAAAGCTTTTGATATCAGTCAGGCCATGTCATCTATTTGTACAAGCAAATACTGCAGAAAGTCCTTCCTTTTTCAATAAATTTGTATTTACCCAAGGACTCTTCTTCCCACTAGCCTCAGCTACAGTGTATCATTATACTCTATGAGATCACATTCCTCCCCTGCCCCCCCAAGAAATTTTAAGAAAGGACTGGGAGGAGATACCCACTTAGACATCATCATTTTTGACAGCTGACAGAATTTCCATATTGACTATTCCAAAGGCAAAACAATCTTCTCAAACCAACATTCAGTTAGCTGAGTTAAAAAGTGATGCCAGTCCAAAAGAGAAAGCATGTGGGAAAGAAAATGAATTTCTGCACATGATGCCCCTGCTGACTGCTCAAAACATTAGCTGGGAATTTGAGAAACTGCTTCCTATTCCTTATGGCCATAAAAAGGCTCCAAACCAGTGTAACACCAGCTAATGTGCCAGCTTATGCAATTCTGGAGCACAGCTTCATGAACTCTACAATGAAAGAAACAAAAAGTGCAACAACCAAACAAACACCTGCTTATACAGGCTGAGTACGAAGCAGCAACATCTGTAGACAAGAAAAAAAAAGAGCCCTCCAAAAATAAAATTTCATGTAAGGATCACAATCAAACTTCAGAGAACCTACAAAGAAGTAGTCATAATTTACACACTTTGCTTCCCACTTGGTCTGCATAAGAATATAGAAAGTACCTGAAGAGTAGGCTGTGCTAAAACCCCTGCAGTTCCTATGCACAACCATGAATCCAAAGCAGTAATAAGTCTCCACACCACCTTGCCTTCACAGGTACAGGCTTGATTCAGTTTTAGTTTTCATGCAGGTCTGCGATGAATAGTTGTACATTGTGCACAGGCACACAAAATCGAGTATTCAATTGTAAGATGCTTCATGGGTACATTTAACTTTATTTACTGGGAGCGAAATGCAATCCTGAAACAAAATTTTAAGCTTAAATCACCCACTAAATTAAACTTTACTGAATGCAGATGTTAAAATAGTTCATCATTTTGTACTTATTTCTAAGAAAACGTTTGCTTGTCAAAGGTAATTAAATTTATGCTGACAATGATCAGGCACTGAACACAAATGATGCCTGCCACAAACAAGCAGGAAGATATCTATTTTTGATCAGCTCTTATGAGGACAAATGTTGACAACCATGTACTAGTATTTCCCTATAAGAACGGAAGCCACGTGACTCAAAGTAGGGATGCCCAACCTACATCCTCCTCAAGGCTACAGATTGCTGGCCAAATGACCAGTTGGCTCGTAGCCAGTTTCCAGCCACATGCTTTCCCTTCAGTCTCACATTAGTAACTGCTAGCTTTCAGCTTCCCAATTTCTTAGGGGCAAAGGGGACAGCGATTTCACTTGTAAGCACTTTCCGAAAGCAGTAGTATTAGATAGTCTGCACACAATATAGTTGAATCAGATTTGCTGAGCATGTGCAGATCCTTTGGGAATGTAAAACCCACTGAACATGCATGGATCAGCAGCACTACACATAGCCACACATATTGCTCACGTGAGCAGAGAGGAAGAGGATTTTGGCAGAGAAACCTGTGCTGCTACAACAATGTCTATTACGCAGCCCGTTCAGCTGAGAAATCCAGACTCCACCATCTCAAAACCCAGTTTCTATTAAAAAAACCACACACACAATTTAACTAAAACCTAGCAATCTCATTTCTGCAAAACAATTCTTTCAGTGTCTTTAAAGCCTCCAGTTATACCAGACAAGAAGCCCATGCAACATTATTACTCCTAAACTCAGAGAAGTTACCTCATGGATTAATTAAAAAGTTACTACATGGGGTGGGTTTTTTCCCAGTCTCTAATAATACGGACAAAAGGCATTTAAAGAAAATTAAGACTGCAAAGTCAACCAATTCAGAACGGGTCAGAACACTGGTGACTTATGCAACTTTCAGTCAAATTCTTAAAACTACATGCATCATGACACCAACTTTCCCGACATCGCTACACGAGATATTTTTCCACAAGACCTCTTAGGTGGAACACAAAGAACTCTGTGAGTCATGTTCAGTACTTTGCATTTGCTTGCTTTTCACAGTGGCCTCTATGACTTATTTACTGCTATTAACATACTCAAACTGCTCTAAATACATGCCCACATCGCTAGAAACTACTTGAGTGATGGCCTGATCATACATGATCATGCGAAGATGGAATTCCTGTGTTCCTATTTTCCTTATACATATCACAGGAATAATTTGGGTCTCCCAAGCCATACCAACCATGGCAGTTAAACATCTGAAGCACCTGGTTCATGTCATGAACTGTTCAGGGCAGCAAATTCCCTGCAACTGACATCACTTACTTTAAAAACACTGCACATGCAAGATCAACTTTAGATGCAAACATGTTTAAAAAAATAAGTGATCTTTTAATACTTAAACAACCCTGAATTTGAATACTTTTTAACCCATTTTTAGGGGAACGTTTTTAGACATACAGCAAGATTTCTTCACGAGTCTTTCTACTGCATTCACTATTATCGCTTAAGTACTTTGCGAATACTCCTGACTTTTCATACCATCTCTGTGAAGTGGATCACATTCTTAATCTGAAAATACAAAACCCAAGGTGAGTATTATCTGGTAATTAACTGTCAAATATTAGAGTCCCACAATCCGATTTGGCAGAATTACATATGACTTCATATACTCAAACACGGCTCCTCCTAATTTATGTATTTCTGTATTTTAATCACATTTTATTTACTCACTTTTTTAAACAATGCCAATATTGTAATCATGTTATTATGTAAAATAACCCTTGGCCTAACAACTGAAGAAATATAGCACAGAAAATAAAAGATATGCCTTAATACATTTGGGCATGCCCTGTAACACAACTGCATTTTCTCTACGGACAGAAATTAACACCAAGTAACATCATGACAATATACTTACAAAAGATTAATTTTTACTCTTGAATGCATGCACACAGTTTTCCTTTGCAAGAACTACATGAAACCTAGATGCAAAACATCTTTGAAGAGCTGTGCTCAGGTATGAATAGATAGGAATATCATTACCACATACTTTGGATAATGAGAGTAATTGCAAAACGATGCTGTACGACATTACACTGCTACACAAAATAAAAAGCCAGGAAATGCAAAATAGACAGGTATGAACTGCAATGCAAGTTGAGAAGCTTATTTGGCAGCATATTCCTGGGATAAGATTCAACTACAAAACTCTGGGGAATCTTGTGTCAAGCAGGTTTTCAGCTGTAATACTTCAGTTCCTCGCAGTTTGTCACACAGCTAAGAAGTCACTAGAGACTTTCATTCCTTAACTTTATTTTATTTACTGCTTTCAGCATAGCTTATAAG
Organism: Strix uralensis; assembly: GCF_047716275.1. NCBI lineage: Eukaryota > Metazoa > Chordata > Aves > Strigiformes > Strigidae > Strix > Strix uralensis. The sequence goes on from NC_133976.1 coordinate 44,968,518, forward strand.
GTGCCTCTATTAAACATTTACAGCTTTGTGTGTATCACTGCTTCAGAAAATTTCACCGTGTTTGGTCACATCTAGAGCAAAGGATGGTATTTAAGCAATCAGAACTGCATGAGAGCACTGCTGTGGGAGTATCTTTAGACTATGTTCCTTCCAGAAATTGCCTGCAATGTTCTGGTGAAATGTTAAGCTTTTTTAGAACAAAAGGTTAAAAAAAGATGTGGTTTTCCTTCAATTTTCATAGACCCTTGGATGACTTACAACTAAATGGACATGCTAATAAATCAAGTTTAGATGCTTTCACCAGCCATCTAACCTATTCACTACTGAAGTTAACTATGATGAACCCAATCTGCTGTGGCACTATTTTATAATTATACCATTAGGTGAATGCTGATTATGTAGATGTTTCATTCTATCCTCACTTCCAATCAACAAGAAGGATTCTTTCAAAGGTAGTGTGTAATCTCTACACTAAACAGAATGATTATCCAAGCATATATCACAAGCTAATCTCCTGCAGAGAACAAAAACCTGCATTACTGCTACAGAGAGGAGTGAGAGCAATCCAAGACATGGCAATACTACTGTGTATGCAAGTCAGTGTTGTGAGCTGAAAACTAGAGCAACTTGTTCTTTTGTTTTCTTGGATTAAGAGGTCCACAGGAATTCAATACTAGGGTCAAGCTTTAGCCTATCTACTAATGCACATAATTTGAATCTATTTAAAGAATATGATACAACATATTATAAAGACATGGTTCAGCGCTACAAATGAAGTGACATTTTTTGTTTAGGAAACTGTCTAGTGTTGTTGACTGTGATTCAGTGTGGATGTTTAAACATCTCAAATGTATCTTACAAAGTTCTATCTTGTATAAAATAATTCTGTAAGATTCAACATCTTAACTTCTTGTTGCTGCACAATCTAAGAGCAATACAGGTACCCCAGGAAATGCCTGTTAAAATTGTATACACAAAACAAATTAATGATCGGAACAAGATGATCGCCATTTCTAACTAGAGTGCAAGGGTCGTGAATGAGGTCCTGGGCTTTGCAGCAGTATATAATACACTATCAGGTACAGCAAAACAGTTGGTGTGGCTTAACAAAAAAAGCGAGTCATGCCTCCCCCACTGGGGTCCCAAGCTTCAGAATGCTTGAGAAGCAAAGTTCCCTTACCAGTTTCATGCCAGCAACACAAATCCAAAAGCAGGTTTCTGGCAGATGACTGTAGAGTGCTCTTCAGCAGCCATTCCAGACACAGAAGGTATTGGTAACTGTGATAGTTATGATCTGCAGTTTCTTAACTTGGAATTAAGAAATACACTGGACAAATTTTGCTACTGCGTGACAATAACAAAGATCAGCATTCCCTTTTTATAGCAGGACACTCTAAATCATTCTCATTTTTATAAACTGTTACCTTTCACTTGAAGGACTCAGAGTGTTTATTTCACAAAGGTTGAACCTCATTATCTAAGTGACTCAGCTTCCCCCTTTCATGCTCACAGGCACAAAAATTGGTATTGTACACTCTCTCTAACTGACCCCTATTTCCAAGTTATGTCAGAACGATTTTTGCTACTGACATGCTTGGTCCAAGTTTGCCAGGGAGAGGAAAGGATTCAGCCCATCTAATTTTAGATGCCTACATCTGATGTGGTGAGACCCCTTTTGTCATCAGTGGATAGAAAAACACATCCAGAACACAGTAAACCCTAAACCCATGCCAATGTCAAAAATAACTCTGAAGATCTCAACTTTATTGTTTCTTGGTGTTTTGCCAATACATATTTACTGAACTATTCCTGTATTTTACACTTCAATGTCAAACTGTTCACAGCTGATGAAATTTTTTGCAGCGTGTTCATACAGTACACAGCACAACAACTAGCATTCACAGACACTAAAACATTTGAAATAAAATGCAAGCACAAAGAAACCAAAGATAACATGAAGCAAAGGATTTCAAACTCCTTCCAAGCTACTGAGAATGAAAATTCTGTGTGATTATGGCAAAATTTCCAGAAAAACTGTCAGTTGTGATTTGAAGGTTTTAAGGGATGGAGGACCTACACATGCATCTCCCACTGCAAGGCTTTATATGTTGGCTTTAGATTAATCTTCTCAGCCTTTCCAATTTGCTCTCCAATTTTCCAGGAATACCATAAAGTAATACAGACACCACACCATGCCATCATGCTCAGGTATCACTTGTGTAATGACACAGAAGTTATGTTATCCCTATTGACACAGGATTACACCAAGAAGTGCACATATTTGTGCATCTGGTCTCCTAAAATATTCCCCAAACAACTGGATTCCAGGAGGCAGATGACCATGGTATCAGCATAACACACTGATGCAAAATTTAGGGCCTTGCATATAGTGTTTTTTGGTGGGGTTTTTTTTGAGCATTAGCACAATAGTAGCATTTTTCCATGTTCTAGAACTTTGCAAGTCTTAGAAGAGAATTTTTTTTAAAAATCATCAGTAACCTAATTGTTTTTTCAGCCAAATCTTGCAGGGTTTTAGATGCAAGTTATCTTTACATTGCATACATACTAACACCTTCTTTAATTAAGAGAAGACGTTCATTACCGTGAACATAATATAATTTCTGTCCAACTGCAAGAAAGACATTGCTATCAAGCAGTTTTGCACTATGTTCAATTTTACCATCTCTGCCAAGCAAGAGCTAGATTTATATAATTGCCAGACTCCACTGATTCCTAGTTAAAGTTGAACTTTTAGCTAATTTATAAGACTTCTAAGCTCTATTACATACAACTTATCACTCTCAGTCTGCATCCCTGTACACATCAATGAGTAGTCCCACAGTACTGTGAGACTCACAAGCAGAGAACCACTGAATTGCAGCATTAAAAATAGAAGGAAAATCAAGCAAGTCAGTCAGAGTCAGATGTAACACTTGTGTTTGGGAATGGATTTAGCATTCATTCACCTGGTGAGGTGTGGCTTTCCACACTATCCTTTGCTAAAACTAAGTAAGAGTTCTGATTGTAATTTTTTTTCAACATTTATAATGTTGACACTTATCTTCCATATTTCCAATACAAAATAATTTCAAAGCCAATTTCATCCAAATAGCTCTGCTTCAAGGAGAATACTCTTCAGTCTGGTATATTTTCAGATCTATTCTTTAACAAATCCCATATCTCTGTGCTTTGGATCAAGGATTTCAAATTCAGACAGTTTTCAAAAAAATGTGCATTTTGCCCATGAGAAGGAAAACAGCAGCTTCTGACAATATTAAAATAGAACTGAAAGATCAGGTTAAGGATTGGAAAATAAAACATTCAGCAACATAACTGCCTATCAAACATGAAGTCAATATTAACCATCTTGTCTACCATAGTCACAGTAATTATATATTCACAAATTTCATAAAATGATAACAGAATGAACAAATCAGTGAAAACATCCATAACTACAGAAATGTATTTATTCTGCTTACTAGATAGAACAAGAATAAATATTGATCAATGGCAACTAGTATTGACTGAATTCTTAGACCTAAAACATAAACTCTACTTTTAAGAATGGAATTAGGCTTAATTGGCACAGAGTAGAATCGAAAGGAAACTAAGTCACCAAAGCTGAAAAAATGCTGCTGTCAAGTTCTGTTCAAGTTGGGCAAGTGGTAAGTCTTCTAATAAAAAGCAAGTTGACAGAGTCAGTAATAAACTAATTAAGTCTTAGCAGCTACAACTTTCTAAGGTTCCATCTGTTCTGTACATGTGCCACCCTGGGTCTTTGCCAGATCTGAGGCCTGGGACCCTCTTCTATATTGTCAGTGACAGGACACCCCTGCTGTGCTCTGTCAACAAAGAAGTAGTGCCTGTTTGAATACGGAGGTGACAAACTTGGAACCATGTAGGATACAATTAATACAGACAGCCTGGTAAACAGAAACTGAGATTGCTCATCAAGAATAACAGAAAACATGGATGAAAAAAAAGGGGCATGGGAATATAGCCAAAGCATTGTGTAATAATACCACTAGGGGAAACTAAAAGTGACAACTTTTGGAATATTTGCTGAAGAAGTGAAAACAGAGTGAACACAATAAGAAAGAGTCTAACAAACAACTTGGAAAAAGCATTAAAACATTTCAGAATGAGGAATCCTGCTGAAGAATCTGCAAAGACAATAGATCAAGTTATAAGAGGTGCAGTCAGAGGAAACAGTTTCTCTGCCAAAATATTTCTGTTGGTGTTAACCATGGAAAAGCATTGTAAGGGTCTCACATCAGAGCACTTCTCCATAGAAGACTCAAAGGGTCTGTTTCAAACAGAAGTGCTGGTAGAACTTAAAAACAAATTAACAAAATGAAAAAAAAAAAGCTAGTTGCCAGAATAAGAAGGTATTTACTCCTTGAGATTTGAAGAAACTACTGATGGTACTGAAAAATGTAATAGCTAAAGTACTCATGATCACATACAATCTCTCACTTAAAACTGCCCTAGTACCAGCAGTTACCATAATCATCTTTAAGAAGATGCTAAAGCAGACCAGTGAACTATCGACCAGTAAGCTTGATATTTATACTGAATAAAGTGGTGCCATTAAGTCTAAAACAATTAGGGAATGTGTAAATACGACGTAGTGTGGAAGAGTCACCAAGGCATTCGTAAAATTGTTACAATTCACAAATCTAATACAGCCTTTTTAAGTAAAGAAATGTCCAGAAGAGAAAGTTGGTTGACAGCCTACTGAATTTCAAAAAGGCATTCCCCAAAGTTTCTTAAAGAAATTAAACTACAGTAGTATAAGAGCTAATGTCCTTTCATGAATAAATCACTGGTGAAAAGACAGGAAATAATGGTGGATTCTGACGGTCAGCTTTCACAGTGGATGGGGTACCCAGAAGAGTTCCACAGGAACCTGTTCTGGGACCTGTGCTTTTCAATATATTTGGGGAGGAGATGTCCATAGATGCTATTAAGTACAGAAAAGGCGAGGGTCAACTGTGAAAACATGCAGGATTCCTCTGTTGGAAGGGGCTGGGAGGTGAAACAGATGAAATTTAGTGTACATAAGCACAAAGTAAGACAAAAAGGTAAAGATGCTTCTAAATTTACATATGCATCAGCCTCTGAGCTTGTTGTTATCACTCACAGATAACTCCAAAATGTTAAGTTAAAGTAGACACATGAAAAATAGTAAACTCAGTGCTCAGCAGACAAACAGGCAGATATCAGGAACTGTCAAGAAAGAAACAGAGAACAAAACAAAAACCATCACTGAACCACTCACTCTACGACTGCATACTGTACTGAACTCTTCAGTTCTGTTTCCTGATCTCAAATAAAATACAGTCAAACCAGAAAAAGTGTAGAATGTTATTGAGTATCTCCTGTACAAGAAACAACTAAATAAAATGGAATTCTTCAGCCTAAAGAAGAGGTAGATGAGAGGGGCCATACTCTCTCTTGCAGCACTCAGTCATCTAAAGAGGAAGCAGTTGTTCCCATGTCTTCCACTGGGACACCTTGGTGAAATCACATGGAAACAGACAGCAAATGACAGGTTCAATTTAAACAAAAGGAGACTGTTCTTCACATTCCAAGTAATTAAACTGTAGACTTTTTTGCTGTAGGCTCTTCTGAATGTTAAATGCGTCCACGAGCATATGAAAGACTGGGCAAAATTTTGGAAGGAAAGTGCATCCAGACCCACTAAATTCAGTGATGCCCCCTCTGGTTATGGGTGGGTTTGAAAACTATCACCATGTGCTTGCTCTGTTTGCATATTTTTCTCCCTATACATGTGCTACTGCCTCTGTTAAAATCAACAAGCAGAGCTGGACGGCCTCAGTGTATACAGCTGGGTTTGCACATGCTGTTAGGTAACAGAAGAGAAGGAGAAACAAGACCTGGTAAAGAGACTTAGGGCACCAAAGGAAAGAGACAGGGGTGTTTTCCCTAAGAGCATCTGTGTTTGTTTCAATCCCAGAATCAGTAATTAGAAGTTTGCTAGTTGACAATAAATTAAATTAGAAAATTGGGTCCTGATTTGCAAATTCTACCTCCAATTAATTGAATATTCTAAACCTGTGACTATTTTTCACTTGAATCTCCAGGTTTCTCTTCCTCTCATTAAATAGTAAGTTCTATGGTAAACATCAACACATTACTTTCAAAGCCCCTACAGAAATAGGGAATTCTGTTGTCAAAACTGAGTCTCTGTAGTGTTGAGTTTGGGGAATGGACCCTCATACTTTGTTTCCAGTAAAGCAACAACTCCTGAAATTCATGTTTGTTTCCAGATAGGGTATAATCTACTATTAAGTAGAAATACAAAGAAGGTGGCAGTATGAGTTTTAAAACTGAGTAGCATATCAAAACAAACAAGTGCTAAAATCTCACCTGTAGTAAGTATGAGCCAGGGGTATCTGCACTGCAACTCTCATTTTGTATTGTGTTCTGTTGGGTAATAGCATCCTCCTTCTTTCGCTCCTTCTGCCCTGCTTCATCATCTTCATACTCATCAAGGCTCTAAAACCAAAAATATTCAGTTACAAAATAGTCTTTGTATGTAACTTCACATATGTCACAAAATTCATTAATATTTTCAAAGATTAATTTCATATTTCAGAATTTAATTAAATGTTTAAATGCTTTTCTTTCCATGGATATTGGTATCTCCAAATCAAGGACAAAGTTTGACAACTAACTGCTTTTTCTTAATCACAAAAATAAGAAATAACAAAATCAAGATCCAACTTGACAAAGCTTTCAGCAACGTTGTCAGAGTTCAGTGCTAATCCTGCTGGGGGCTGGAGCTTGGACTATACCTGAGGTCCCTTCCATCTGAATGATGCTACAATCCTGGTTGTCATAAGCAGTAATTTTACCTCTACATAAGAGATTGTGAGAAATACAGAAAAGGAAAAAAAGAGTTAATTATACTCTTCACTCAACAGTTGACACAGTGGCATCTGCTAAGACTGAAGTGTCAGTCTCAATCACCCATCTTAATTTTGCTCTCCTTGTTTTTGGTTTTGTCTTTCAAAATTTACCATTGAAAATTAGTCATTTTTAAATTAGTTGGACAGTCATTAATTACTAACAATTAACACATTTTAGCTCTTCAACACAAATGTTTCACACTAGATTTGCTGAAATACTTGATTCAACAGGATTAAGTTTCTAAAGCACTAACTACTGACAGGTGAGAGACAGGAAAAGTAAGTAAATAATAAAAAATCAGTAACACTGCCTCTGTTCTAGCTCAAAGCCACTCTGAGGCCAGGGTAGAAACATGAGGACTCAACCAGCTTTGGACTAAGTCAGCTATGTCTAGATCAGTCTATTAGTTTAATATACACAAATTTACAGACAGAAAAAAGCCTACAATCTCATGTTTAGAAGAGCAACTTGATGCAGACATGAAGCTCTGAAAAAAATCTGACCACAACATCAAAAGCTGTTTGCCAGCACTCTGCAATAAAACAAGAGGTGTGTGAGACCTAGTTACAAAAACACAGGGAAGACATTCTAAAACATCAGTAAAAGCTCCTAGATTAATGTGCAATAAGAGAATTGAGAAACAGAGAACAGGTCTACAAGAGAACAAAGATGAATGTCTGATGATTTCAATGGAAATTTCTAACGCACAAAACCCAGAATCACTATTCTGAGGCTTAGATACTGACGATCTCTGACATCATCTTATCCAAAGGACACAAAACTAGTCAAAAGCATATAATGAGAATGCTGGAATATAGTATTTTTTAAACAGAAAATCAGTGTTATGTACTATCTGAAGATAGCCCTAGTATATAAAAAACTAACTTTAGCTGCTCCAAAGCCAACACTGTGGTCACAGAAGCGCTAGAAAACTCACAAATTAGGAAGTTATATGTTTCCAAAAGCAAACATAATAAAATGAACATAAGTGAACCTGCATAAGGTCCATTTAAATTCTCTACAGCAGGACTCATGACAGAATACTAATGCAATTTCACCAGTCTAACTAACATTTTAATGCAACTGATATAGACTGTCTACGTCTATCTCTAAGAAAAGGCATATATGAAAGATTATTACAGCTGAATCATTATACATTCAAAATCACTTTCAATAAGCGGCCTTTTCAAATAAAATAATTATAAATAGATATTTAACTTGGTTCTCTCAGGTCCCTTTTTAACAGACCATTTAAAAAACACTGTCATGGCACATTCTAGGAGATGATCTTTAAATCAACATCCTCCACCTTCTATAAACTGTAAAGCTTAAGTTTTGGTAACATAAACTTAAGTCTGTATCCTAATTTATCCCATTATCCTAATAATCCATTTTGAAGTGACAAAATAAGAAATAATGAGCCACTACTGCAACAAGAAATGGAGTGATCTTCAGCTCTTACAAAACCAGTCTTGTTCAGAAAGAACTACAAGGCTCACAGAAGGTATCTCATAAATTAAGACTAACATCATGAAGATGAAGAATGATATTGTGTTAGAAAAACAGGAAAAACTTTCAGATTGTTCTTCCAGCTTTCAAGCTGTTCATGTAAGAGAACGAGATCCCAGATAAACTCAAAGGAAAGAGGTAGTTTGACATGAGTTTGGAAGAGCAGCCTCTAATAAGTGTAGGAGAAAACCAACTGGAGACAGAAGAGACGCACCTCAAAAAGCTCTGCATTTTCAAGAAACAACATTCTTTAAGGAGAACCATAAAGCTCAAATTACAATACTGTAGGTTAAAAAAAAAAAAAAAAGTCTTTGCAGCAAAGAAGTAGACAAGTGCTCCTTTCTTCACAAATTCTCTCCCCCTTCAGATACATACTTCTCATAAGCTTTCCAGAGACCATCAGCATTCCACAGAAATATTTTTCTCTAAATACAATTACATCTGTGAGGAAGAATGTTCTCCCTTTTGATATAAGATCACCTGCTACTAACTATTCTCTTAGCAATTTTGGACAGGAACAAAATGTCATCATCTGATACAAAATTTCCAGCCACAGAATGTTAAATTAAGCATTTTCTGTTAGGATTTGCCAGCAATGTCCATTCCCACCCTTTCCCTTCTTCTCAGGAAGGTCCAAGATCACAAAAGGTATACAAACCCCCCCCAGTAATTCATACTTCCAAAGTTCAAGGCTTTCTTCCCAAGCATGGAACAGTTAGCTAAACAGTTTATGTAAACCTAATTTGGAGCATATAACCTCTGTTTTAAAGGCTGCTGGGGCTTGCTCCCACTCCCAGTTACCTTCACTGGAGCAAGCCCCGAGCCTGCTAGGGCCAACACAAGTTTGAGTGGTGAGAACCACAGAGGAAGCAAGTTTTTATTTTATTACTTGTTACACATGAGGTAAAACAGTCATGGACTGGTTGATCCTCACCATTTGCAGCCAATGTGGCACATTTGGCTAGGATTGCCAAGGCCTTCCTGCTCTAAAGCAGATAACTAGTCACTGTCAAGAACCTTCCTATGGTTTCCCCAACACAAAAATTACATTCCCCTTCCAAACATACAGACACACACATACCCACACACTAATTTAAATGATGTCCATGAAATGACTGCTGAGCACAAGTCAACATGATAACAATAATGGAATTTTAACATTTTACTGCTTTTTACTAAAGTCACTAAGTTTTGTTTCAATAACCATTAGCCTTCATAAGGAAGTCTATTTGTTTTGACTCACAATGAAATAAACTCTCTTATGCAAAATAATACTTTACATTCAATATCCTGCTTATGCACTTCTCCATCAACTTCAGCTAAGATTGCTAATCTTACTGCTATTTATAATCTAAGCTAACTTTTAGAGTAATAAAAAAATCAGTAAAAGCCAAGTTTCAGTTGATAGATTAATTATTATTGAAAAATTTAAAATGTCCAAAGTGTTGTTACAAGCATTTCTGTTCAAACTGCCCTGCAGCTGAAAATGCCTCAGCCCACAGGATGTTTCAATCAGATGGATTGCTGCGTTGCTTGCATTGCAGGCTTCTCCTAAATACTACACTTTGCTTTAGAAACTAGTTTCATGTCATTGAAAAAGACATAAATGCAGTAATTACTTTCTCTGTCAGCATAGCAGAGGAACAGACTTGTAACCACTGAGGTGTAATTCTGACCCATTATATAATTCTCTCTGTCCATTCCCTTCCCCCTGCTTTTTTATTTTGCTGCTAGGCACATACCATTTCAGATTCTTATTTTCCATTAAAATCATCTGAGTTTTGTACAGCAGATATTCAATGTGACATTCCCACATCTGATCTTAATATAAGGAATCCACAGAAATTCTTTAGGTTTTCTAGCATTTCAGTAAACGTTTGAAGCTGTAGTATAAACATTTTTCTGTAAACCTCTAGTATGGAAAATACAAGCAGAGTAAGATGCTTTCAAAAGAATCAGACTGATGAAGGAAACAGCTACAGAGATATCCCCACATTCCAGCGCACCACCAGCCTGCAGTTTAAGGAGACGCTGTACAAAGAACATTTCTAATGATTCACTGGTTTGCTTCCTATAAACATTTGTGCACTGCTAAGAACAAACAAAAATTGGGGAGGGACTATCTTTTCCATGAAAACTAGCAGTATTCCTACACGCAAAAGATCAGTTTCTGAGCACACACAAGCTGCTCCCGCCACAAGAAATGGTGCAGAGTCAAAACGTCGCTATCCCCATCCCTCTTCCTGCACCAACTTGCTTTTGCCTTGCAGTTCTGCTGGCCAAGCACATACCTAAGAGCTTCCCAGTTCATTTCATGAAAGGTCAGTCAGGTTAGTTTCAGCAGTTCTAATTAGCCGAACTCATTTTGCCTGAACCAGATACCAGCCCATTCAAACTATTTATTTTGCAGAAGCCCAGGAATGGTTGTGCTATATCAGCTTTTGAAAATGATGAACACTTGAGGTAATAACATATTTAATCAGTACAGCAAGATGTGCAAGCAGACACATACTCTCAGTGAAACCCTGTGTTTAACTTCACATTGGGCAAGAAACAGAATCTCTACAACACAAGCACCATCAGTTATCTTCCTTTTTTTTTCCCCCCCCTGCTTCTTAACCATGCTAACAATCTAGGAGAGGAATCAAATCTAGACTTTTTCTCATTTCCCCAAAACAACTTTGGACAACTAAAAAAAATTTTAAAAAAAAAATCTATTTTACCACATTTTCCATGTTCAGTAAAAGTTCAAAGTACACTACCACAACTTCATATCAAGATGCTGGAAAAGTGCAAAGGTTTCTGTTAAATTTAAACATCTCCTAAAAGCTTCCACAGTAGAAATACAAGATAAGATACAAGAATTGGTTTTAACTCCCCAAAAAAAAAAAAAAATGTAACTAGGCAATTAACTACAACAAAGCACGTTTTGGGAATCAACATTATTTTTCCTCAGCTAATCATTCAGAAAAGCCTGGAAAAGTTAACTGCAAATAAAAGACGACTATCTTACACATGATTTCTTTATAATCACTCTTCTTACTGCAACACCAACAACCAAATGCTTCCTTGCTTTACCATGCACAGCTCTGATATCTGTTAAATACCGTCTTCCTACCTCTTTGCACAGTATCAAACCTTTCTGTCGTCAGCTCCCAAAACACACAGCAAAACCAAGCAAAAATCCCAAACCCCAATGATGAGATTATATTACCTTTCCCCTCCAGAAACACTATTTTTAATAATACTTTTTAAACACACTTTTATTACAATGTCCAGACAGTACCCAAAATATTTAAGTAAAAAGGGTTTACAGAAATATGATCTTTTATTAGAAAAACAGTTTAATTGGAAAAATTGTCTCTTTTTCACTAGGCAAGCCTTTCATGGGGTTTAGCTTGCTTAAGTGCTTTTCTTTACATGTTGAAAAACATCCTTACAGAGGTGAAAAGAGCTAATGTTATTCATAGGAACTATCTAAAACCTACAAACAGTTTTATGGATATGGATTAACCAGTAGAAGATATTATTCTTTTAAGAATATTTGACCTTAATTCTCACATTAAGAGAGTCCAAAAGAGGATAATGAACTCGAACACCTTATCTGAACGATCTTTGTGCACTTCCAAAAATCTACCTATCGGTCCAATATCAGCAATTAGTATGATAATAAGCATGGATTTTTAAACCAAAAAAGAGTAAAGGCAGGAATCTTTGGTATCTGAGATCAAAAGAGACCCGAATGCAGCAATGGGTCAGTGACCAAGCAGGTGGGCCAGAGCACAGCTGACTGCAGCCATAGGATGCACTCATCCTTGACCACACTGCCAACAAAGCAACCCAAAAACACGAGCATCACTTCGAGATCAGCAAGATGCACATCTTGCTCTACAAGACTCATAGCATTCATGGTAAGTCACATTTACATTTTGTTTCAACTCTATCCTTTTCTCACCCATAATGAGAAATTACAAGTGCCTACTTTGTATATTTGATTATATTTCAGAGCAAATACAACTTGCAGTCTTAAAATCCACTTAGGAACGTTTCTGGAAAAAAAAGAAAAATAACATATTTCTCCGTATTAGAGCAAAGAAAAGTATTTTGAATTCTTTTAAAGCTCTAAGTAAAACATCAACTACATCAACACCAGAATGCCAATTATCCCTCATTATAATAACAAAAACCAGCTATGTTTGCAGCATGTTATTCAGCAAAATACACTGTTTGGCCATTAATGTCTTCAAACATACAACAAGAATGAGTTCAAAAGTCAAACGTTTAACTTAAACTAACCACCAAAAAGTCCTTTATCACAAGGCTTGTCAAGAATGATTGGTGGAAATGCTCAATTTAACTACTTAGTGCATGATATTATTAACATCACAGAGTAAAATGCCAGGGATACAAGAGGAACTGCAAAAGACAAGCTATCTAGCATTATTAAAATCCTTCTAGAAAAGAGAAAAACATAATAAAAAATATGGATTGACAAGCTATTTAATACCACACTCAAAGGTAGCATCTTAAAGCCTTTTCTGATTGATCACCATCCAAGAACAGAAGTACGAAACAGAATTGACTGAAGATCCTTACGCAAATCCAACTGCTGATGCCTGTTCCATGGCGAAATTTTTATATGAATATAATAACAACCCATTCAAGAAAAGCACTAATGCCTTGCTCTTAAAAATAAAATAAAAACCAACAGCAAATAAAGGCACTAAGAGAAAAACAGCCAAATCCTCCTCTTGCTGTTGGTATGATCCACAGGCAGTTCCAGCCCAACTGAATTCCAGAACTACAGGGCCCAGACTTCAGATATAGCACAGCTCTATGTTCTAAAGGAGTTGAAATTAAACAGCATCCTCCTCTTTGAAATATTGCATGTTGCTGCTCTTACCTTTATGCTCTAATCAAGTTTCGCTAGTGACAACACATCTTTTCCCTCCTCTGCTGATGGTTTACACTTGGTATAGCATTGAACATATAAATCTAAAAGTTACAGAGATATTCCCAAAAATCACACACTCCTCCCCCCAAAAAAACCACCACAAAAAAAAACCAACACAATTTTGCTCCAAAGTGGAGTCAGTCACCAAACCCACCTCCTTAGCCTCCTAATTAACATTCTGAAATTATGTATCCTACCGAATACAAAGATTGCAAACCAGTCGCTAAGCAGAAGAAACCTGCCAAAACGAAGTTTGCCTGTTTCAGCCAGGAAGAAAAAAAGAGAATTGTTGAGGATACTTGCACTGTTCACAGAAGAAATACTTCTCAGTTTGCATCATGCCATACATGTTAGGAACAACAATCACAGATTTCAAGAACAGAAAAGATAACTCATCCTGAACATTTTACAGACATGACGCCTAGCTACACTATTTTTCCTATAAAACTTGTTGCTGTATTAGATAGGATTCTGGGAAATACTGGTATTAGAGAGCATGTAAACTATCTGAAATGGGATTATTTTACCCACCAGGAACAATAGCTGAACAAAAGCCACTCAAAGAACAGTTAGATAATGGAGTTAAAATGCCCATAACCACCATCATTTTGACTTCCATTACCATGTACTTCTGCCAAAACTAAGCAAATAGAAACAATGCTCCAAAAGAGAGAAAGACGCACTGTAATGTAGATAAAGACCATGCAGATTGAGCACCCTTCTCTTTAAAATCTTGGAGAAGATTAGCACGCTATTTTCAAAACAGAGGTATTCCTTTTAATATGAACATGTAATATAGAAGGCATCCAATTCCTGTTTTCTTCCCTAGTACATCTATGGTACTTCTAAAAAGAAATAAAGATGAGATCAGTATTTGAGGAATGTTCTGAAAGGAGATCAAACAGGTTAATCAGTGTACTGTACTTTAACTATCCTATCCTGAAGCACACAGTTTGTAGCAATTTATATATTGTCTGAATGTCAAGTTGCACTTAAAATGTGTTTTTGGGGAGTTTGTGTTTTTAATCCAGTACAGTGCCTTCACAGGTTTCTGCTCTCTTGCTTAACGGGCTAATTGTCATTTTTCTTCTTTTACCTAACTGAATCTCATTTAGTGTTTACACACAGTGGGTGTGGGATTGTTCAAACGAAACAAAGCCAAAGAGGCTGCTGAAAACCAAGTGAGCATGGACAAGCCACGACAACAGACTCAGAACCTATTCCAACAGAAAAAGAAAACTTCGGCATAATGCTTTTTTGAGAGTTGTACTGCATTTCTCATTTGAGAGTGGGATGTTCTGAATCCACAGAAAAGGTCATAAAAATATCAACCAGGTTTTCTGCTCTCCCAGCTCTTTCTTTTGAGTCCTAATATAAATAGCTGTTCTAACCAGACAAATACGGACTCTAGACTCAGCCATGGGGCAGATAGGAAGTACTGAAAAAGCACCTTAAACAGGATAGGCACATATCTGGATAAAAACTGTAGAATTTGACTTTCGAGACAATAAACAAACACTTTTGAAGCTCTCAGCACTGATGTCAGCAATAGACAGTACTGATCGAGGCCATGCCAGCAGACAAAGCACATCTGTAGTACTGAAGCCAGCTTGCATGGCAGTATCTAGATGAGATCAAAAATGTTTAAAGTTGCTGCTGCAATCAATATTGTAACTATTTCTTGGGGCAACACCTTATACCTGCAAATTAATCCTAGCGATAATGCTGTGAAGCTGTTGCCCAACCTAGACTACTGAGATCACTCTTTAGCTCTGCATTTGGAAGGAAGACCTCTTCCTCAGGGGTTCTGCCAACACTTTTTTTTTTTAAAAAAAAAAGTAAATAAATGCTCGTATCAATATTCAAGGCTCCTGACAGAAATCCAGTCCAGGTTCTCACAGTGCAATCCCATGTCCTAACAGCTTGAAAGTCTTCTGTAACCAGCATTTGTACCCCTGCTTCTTATGGAAACTGTGCTTAGAAATCACAGCTCTTTTGTCCCCGTATTTTTTTTTAAGTCACTAGTGATGCGGGGGGGCAGGGGGAGTGGTGGTGGTGTGTTCCAGTCATAAATAATATTAAATAATAGATTAATATCTTTAAGATATGAAACTTGCACAAGTGGGTGAGGGGTTTTTTTTAATTTAAGTTTGCTAAAAGTGAAAGATGTGGATTAGCTGCCACAGTAATTCAAGGGCTAGACAAAGCAGGCAGTTACCCTTCCACCTGAGCAGTCAGCACTGCATACAGCCCTGAACCAGCCCAGCAGGTGTTGACTCTTCCCATTCAAAGGCTCCCTGAGGAACTCAGGGAACTATAGTATTGACTTAGGAGTGAGAGGGAGAAAGCGTGGGAGACAAAGAGCTGTGGGAAAGGATCATAGAAAGAACATGTAGCTGATGCCTGGTGAGAGGGAGCTACTCAAGTAAACTGAGATTACAGCAGCAAAAATAAGCAAGCAAACAAGCAAAGGACACATCTGTTTCAATCGGTCTGGGAAGCAAAACTACGCTGTAGTTTTTTGTGATCCTTCTGTCACTGTCAGAGTGATCTGCCTAATTTCCCCTGCAGCACTCACCCAAAATCTTCACATTTTGATAACCAGGTCCAAGAGCTAGACACATTCTGCTCCCAGAAGATAAGGAAAACTAGGACTTCAGGACTGGAGCATGCAGATAGACAAGACCTCACCACTCAAGGGCATTTCATGTGCGTGCTTTAAAGCTCACAAAACAGTACCAGCAGGTTCAAGTACCTTAGTACAAAAGTAGCATTTGAATATGGTGACCTCAGAACAAAGAACATGCACAGACACAGAAACAAATCAATCTAGGTGCAAGCTAAGTGTAGTATTGGATCGTAATGGGAGGAATGAATCACGTCATACAGTCGTGGTACTGTACTCACTGGAACCTTACACTACCATAACTCATTGTAAGACAGTGATGGTATTTCTAAAGCAAAATCAAACCAGAATAAAGCAGGAATAAATAAAGCAGGGAAAATGCCGGATAAATAAAAGCTTATATTTGCAAATGCAGAAAAAGTTTGTACAAAAAAGGCAATTTTCTATTAAGTGCTTTTTTTAATTGTTGAGTGATTGATACAGTTTTGGGGCCTCTTTAGCTATACAGTTACTTGCATACAATACAGCATAAGTCTTGGCCAGGTCTTCAGCAACCAAGAAGTTCTTTGCATGTCAATAGATCTACCTTTTCAGGGCAGACAGCTCAAGCAAATTATTAAGATTTCAGCCTAACGCATTTGTTGATTCATAACATCAACTATAACATGCGTTTCTCAACTGTGAAACTGGAATAAAGGGTAAAGCCCTCTTTTCTGAAGTACTCAGAAATCTATCCATTAAAGATGCTCAGGAAACTCTGTTACATGCTGACAGGATTGCTCTGTGCTCCAGACCCAAGGCACTGGCAAGGATTTCCCTTGCTGAGGCACAGAATAAAAGGGCTATGACACCCCTCCCCCCATTTTCTATTGAGTGTAAAGAGAGCGGGAGGTTAAGGTTAACACTGATACACAAATTAACATGCATCATCTTCTCCATGGTAACTGTTCACATGCATTGTCTTCTGTAGACCAAACTGTGGTAAACACAAGGTAATTCAAGCTTTACCATCCCCCAGTGGAAGAAAAGTAAACAATTTTACATATCCTGTAGGTACCACAGGGTAGGAGTATTCACACCGTTACCATGGAGCAGCCCTGAGCCATTCATGTGTCCAACCCGACAGTCTTTCACTCTGACCAAAGAGGACAAGGAGAGAAATTAGCATGAGCTGACAACAATGGAGATGGGATTCAGAGCTCAGTTCATCTCGTGCAATAACCTATCACAGCCAAATGATACTTTAAATCAAGAAAAAAAAAATAAGGTTTAAGAATCTTAATGACAAAAAAAAAAACTTTCAAAGGTAAAATGATGCTCCAGTAGAGGTCCTCATGTTTTAAACGGGAGGGGGAACAAACAAACAAACCCCAACAACAAAATCAATCCCCCAGCTATCAGTACGCTTGCACTCCAATGCAAGCCAGGGGAACGCAAGTGAGGAAGTATCCAAGGAGTTGTCAGGACTGAGGATTCTGCTGTTCACGTTATTAAAACGTGCTTTTAATTTCTCAGACTACAAGCTAAAGCCTGTAATAATGTCACTTGGAAAACAGAAGGCTGAGTGAGCATCTGAGGGTGAAAAGGAATGTTTTCACAGGCGCAGTTAGTAAATACCACTGGCTCCTGCAGACGTTCTTCCTTAAATGGAAATTAACATTGCTTTAGGTTAGGAAAAAAAAAATCTCGATACAATAGAAGGGATAAGCTAGCTATTAACCTTTAAACACCTGCACTAAAAGATACAAAAATTAGCAGAAGGCTTTATATATATATATATAAAACGTTGTTCAATAAATGTTTAAAACCCCTCCCCTGCCATATGATTGTTGTTTGTAGATTTGGAAGAGTAAGGAATCCAAAAGTCTCTCAAACACTATTAAAACAACGCGGAAATAAGAAGTCTCTCTGCATATCTATGACTAACTGCGAGGGCACTAGACAATTTAAAGAAAGGAAACTACTCCAGATAGAATCAGAACTGAACCTTCACCCTAAAAGTTGAGCCAAACTTTATTTGGACACTGAAATAACTCTGCATTGCTTTCATTTTATTTTTACTTCCTATTTTTTATTTTCAGATGCCCCCCTGCAATTGCTTTTTCCAGCCAAGAAAACAAGACCTCTCCCTCCCCCAAGATTCCTAACAAAATTAACAACATAACGGACAAGGGCTGGGGCTCCACAACAGCTTAAATTAGCCTGTGTCCATTTAGCCATACTCCAACTCTCCCTCTTTCCTGCCCTGCCCATGGGCATCTACCAGCCCTCTGCATCACTTTCCCTGACACTGGCAAGCCACATAAGGATAATTTACTAACAGAAAGCTACCTCTATAAAAAGTGAATAGTCTTTTGTACACCTTGGTCTAGCAAACTACAGGATTAAGTGCGTGCCAGGGTCACCACAGGCAAATCAGGCAAAAGCAAGGATCCAAAGTAGCCTGGACATAGAAAAGATTAAATCCTCACAAAATTAAAACCTCAGCAATTCAAACCAGAGAAATACTGAAACATTCATCTAAAAGCACACACTAATGTGGAACATTATTTATATCCCAAAACAGTGAACAGTGTCCCTGATAATAGTAAACAGCATCTATTTTTAAGGGAAACAAACTATTAATTCAGATTTGAGCTCTGACACATGGCCAAGGAGACTTCTTTAACCCACAGGTTGTATAGGCTACAGAACAGTTTTCCCCTTGTAAGCTACAGAGCTGCTGTTACTCTAAGTAGCAACAAGAGGACTACTACAGAGCTGCAGAGCTCATCCATCCAACAACTGGAAGTTTCAGCACCATGCCACGTAACAGCATAGCCGTGTTATGATTCCTAAGGTAAAAAAGCCCATCAGGAGTCAAGGACAGTGGATTACCGTGCTCATTCTTACAGCTTGGTTCACATGCAGTTGGGTCATTGTAACTGAAAGAAAACTGCAACATAAGTGTAAATGAGCAGGATGGAGAGACAAGACAAGCTGGGCTACTTAACCTGGCTTTTCCACCACAAACAGCATGAACTCAGAAATACCTACAGACTACTTGAACAGCCCAGACTCATCTTCTGCTCATCCTGGAGCCTGCACTGCCCATTTTTATGTCCTGGCACAATGTTTACCTGTACAGAAACTGATCCCCCTGTAAATGAATTCATTAAAACCCAAAAATGTTATTTTCAGACCTTCCACTTCCCCTATTATAAAAACAGGTGTCCACACACAACAAAGGGACAGCACAAGGACAGGAACCACTAGACCTGACCTAACTCCTTGTGAAATTTGTATAGAATTACTCCCTCTCTTGGCACAGATGTGCAAAAATGTCATTAAAATATGTATGCCTTGTATACACAGCATTCCTCACATTAGTAATTCGTCCTGCTGTCATATGCAAGTAATTTCAGGAAGAAATATCCATTGAAATCAAGACTACAAAGATCATAACACAGCTATTACCCTATGTACTAGGGTTACGGTATTCTCTTATTACTGCATTAAGTAAAGTTTTCCGCATTTTTTTTAAATGGAACTCCTTTTTCTTAAAACAATTAGAGCTCCATTCACAATTCCATGGGTTTTTTTACTGTACTTCTGACGGGGATTTGTAATAAGGTAAGAAGAAACTACTGTTAATTAAGCTGTTGCAGTTTATGCCTGAAATGCAAGTCTGGATTAGAATCCGTTGTGGCTGTGAATCTAAAAATGTGAAACAGCTAGGTTAACATTTGGCTATCTTTATATGTAACAGAGTATCAACTGGAGTTGGGATAATAAAAGGCTCTGACTCTCTTCTGCGGCTGCTTTTCAATGTATGGTTTGTGTTTGAAGACTTTTTAAAATGTGTTGAGAAGGAAGGAAGACATAAGTACTGTCATTGCATTGTCATATCAAACACCCACAAAGGCTTTCAGCCATTCACCACTGGTATGAAATGCTGTAACAACGGATTTCTCCCAAAAGTCCAGTTAACATTATAAACAACTTATTGGGTCAGTGACAGCAAAAAATCACCTTGCAAATAGGATGCAGACTGATTAACTTATGTATCTCATTGAACCTAATAAGATTTTGTTGCAAAAACAACAAATACATTATACAAAAAAACAACAAACAAAAACACACATACAAAAAATGGGCATAGAGCAGTCTGCCTAGAAAAGCAATCTTCATCTCTGAAATCTTAAAGAACACATCAACGTCATATAAATGTCAGAGATAACCCAAGTACAAGGATCTTGTTGGGACAAGATGACAAACTAGATTATTCTTCAAGATCCCCCGCAGCCTTATTTTTCAGGATTTTATAATAGTAAAATCTTTGCAGGAAAAGTTGCAGTGGCTATGCATGTAACAAATAAGGGTAACAAACTGCACCAAGAACATATTTCTCCCACCAACCTTCATGCATACACCCCCCATAAACCAACTGCAGTTGCACAGCAAACTGGGAGAAGCAAGCATAAGCAGCAGGGCAATACTATCGCACCTCCAACATATATGGGATTGCACCACTCTGGCTCTTCATCAGAAGACATGGGCCCACGCACCAAGAACTCCCTAAGCAGAATATTGGTCTAATCTAGGAATGTACCAGTATAAAAACAAAAGCAAAAGAAAAAGTCTGGTTTACACCTGCTTTGCTCTCAAACACGTTCCCACTCATCCCTGCCAAGAAAGGATGCTGGAAGAGCTGGAGTGTTTCCCTGAATAAGGAGAACTGCTCTTTCATCATTTCGATATACAGACTTTTTCCTTTTTTTAAAAAACAGAGTATCAGTTTTTAAATTACATTTTTCCCCTCCTGACCTTCTCCAATTGTCTGCACCATAGTATTAACTTCAACTGCTACTAGTCTATTGTATCTACTGAAGAAGCTGATACATACCCATTTTCCCTCATTATTTAGTCGAAATTACTACCTTACAACCTCTGCTTTCCTATTAACACAAGCTATTCACAAGAAGACTACAATAGACTTCTGTGATGAAGGCCTCAAAGATCCAGCTAAAATCCTAGGAAAAAAAGATCTGCTAAACTACACTGCCTGTTCTTTAGTCAAGAGAATTAAATAAAATAGATATCACACTAATTTACCTGGAACTGACATCTATCCAGCTAGTATCTAGATTTATGCTCCTGGATTTTTTTTTTTAATTATAATCATAATTTTATACTCAAGTTCTCTGAAAACCTCTCCAGTATTCCAAGGTTTCTTAGAAATCAGTATTACTGGATCAGATACTACTTTGGTCAACTGCTTTGAGTGCAAATTATCTGGACATGCTCATCTGCAAATGTTTATTCTTACTGGAGATGAACTAACTCCCTGGAAAATCCTCTTTTGACATGAATACTTACTCCTGTTTCCACCAGGCAGAAAACAGACATATTTTTTGAACATGTACTCCTAATGACAAGCACTCATCAACCTAGCATAATAATACCAATCTAACCAGACAGACAAAACAACATGACTTAGATTATGACCAAATAATTGTTTGAGGTAAAAATGGCACATTTAAGTGAGATGGCATTCTCCAAATGAAATGTAGCACTTGGCCACAGCCGCTACCAGACCTCTGAACTGAAAAGATTTAAAGTATTCAAAACAACTGTTTGAAACAAACCCCTTATTTTGCATTGTAATGGGTACAGCACACCCACTATCAGTAGCTCTACATTAAGTGAGAAAGGCAAGCAAGAGGCACAAAACCCATCACCACCAGGTGGGGGGGGGTAGAGGGTCTGCCTTTGCTAGGGGTTTCTATAGTTAAGGGTTAGTTAACAGTGGCTTTTCAGTCCACAGACCTTGGATAGAGGCCAAGTAGGAACTAACATGACATATTTTGTACTTTTTCTCAAGGTTGGGTTTGTTTGGGGGGGGGGGGGGGGCTGGCAGTAGCATCTAACCCTTCACCGCATTATGGGGTTGTGGGGTTAGTGTTGGGGTCAGTTTCGGGATGTGGGTGGTTACTGAGCTTGGCGGTTTCTTTTGTATCATTGGTGCTGTTTATAGCATATTTGGGAGGAATGTTGGTGGTTTTTGTGAATTCTGTAGCTTTGGCAGTGGATCCTTTCCCAGAGGCTTAGGGGGATTGGCATGCTGTGGGGTATGGTGTGGGGTTGGTTTTTGTGCTTATTGTGGGGGTGGTTGTGGGTTCGAGGTGAATACTGTGGATAGTGAGGGTGTGTTTTTTGCTTGGTTGGATTTTAGTGGGGTTTCTCTGTTTTATTCATGGGGCGTTGGGATGTTTTTGGTGGCAGGGCGAGGGCTGTTGGTGACTTTGTTGTGTTGGAACTTGTGCAGGCATTGTCTCGTGGGGCTATTCGGGCTGTTTAGGTGTGGGGGGGGTCATAGCTGGTGGCTGACCATAACCCCAAGTCTAAAGCAGTCAGTCCCTTGTTCTCTCTGGCAGATGAATGCAGCTTCTACTGGAAGTAGGACAGGTCCAGCCCAATCTGTAGTGGTCACAGCTCTCAATAACAGATGCTGCTGTGCACTTCCTGAGGAAAGATCTGAAAGCCACTGTTTGAACCATATATGCGTGGAGCCAAGCACTGGAAACAGTGGGAATTTATCTGACTACACTGGCTTTGATATATTACTTATTTATAATCTTTCAAAAAAGAGACAAGAATCATAATTTGGGGGGGGGGGGTAATCAATCCAACAGTTTGTTTTATTTACTACACTCCTACAGTGCTTTAATTTCTGGTTTTCTTCAAACGCCACCCTCCACTGAGCTGCACTAGTGGCAAAGCTAACCGTGCTGAGCTTTCAGTTATTCAGCTGTGCAGACTAAACATTTACCTCTAATTTGCCACAAAGCACATGCACTATTATAGTAAATTCTTAAAGACAAAATTTTAATTGAAGTAGTTGTAAAGAATGCCTATTTTGAAACACAGCTTTCAACCGCACTCTGAAACCCTTTGGCAAGGATACTGTGCATTCCTAGGAGGATTTAAATTAGTTTGCTGCAGAACAAAACCTGGGTTACGGATAGTAACTTGGATACAGTCACACACTCACAAAAAAAGACAGCATTCTCGTTCCTCCCGCTCTTTTTCCTTGAAAAATACAACCATCAACATGCAAAGTCCATTTTAATAAGATAATGTGAGGGTTTTTTTAATAAGTGAAAAATACTTACTGCAATCCTGTTTCTAAACCAAATTAAACCTGTTTGTACTTCTCAAAACTATCAGGGAATCTAACTTTGTAAAATTCTGTAGTTGAAGTTGAAGGTGCTAGTTTTAAACTGACATTTGAAAAGATAATTCTACATTAAGGGCTGGAATTGTACGTCTCGATTTCAAATGCAATTTCTGATTTTTTTGTAATAGGATTTGAGACGTGCTTGTCTTAAAACCATTTCTTATTTCTTCACTCCAATCTGATTTTTCCCCTCAGCCTATCAGTAGGGCATCAGAATAAAAACAGGCCTTAACATAAAAAAGAAACTTAAAACAGTCTCATTAAATCAAATGTCTCAGCATTCAGTTCCCATCTTCTAGGGGATCTTCATATACATGATAATTAAGTTTCCTGAAAGGCTAAGGCTTAAATGTCATTTCTTTGTGTTGTAAATTCTAATTATTCATAGTAAATAAATTAGTGATACTCTTTTACTGCTTAAAGCAATGCAGAAGCTTGAAGTAATCATACAACTGGCAAAAATTAGAAGTTCCCAAAAAAGGAAGTAAAACTTCATTCTTCACATTCCTGTAGACTTAAAAAGGGCTCCATTAACACTAACGGGGAAAGGGCCAGTGACCTAGAACTTTACTCGTGGTCTGAAACTATTAATGAAGACTGAAGAATAAAGAGTAATGGGTATTCAAAATCCAACTCCTGTGATGTAGCAGGAGAATGAATAAGCTGTGCTCTAATTTACTCTGACGTGCAGCACATCATGGCTGCAGAAGCAATATGTTAGAACAGACTGTCTTTCAGGAGTCACATTCTTGGGAAATGGCTGATTCCTGGGGATTCTCACACAACCTTTAGTTTAATAGCAGAATAGTTGGAGGGGGGAGGGAGGAAATCAAACAACTTTTCTTACACACAAGCCAAAAAGAAAAAGAGTTGGGGGGGAGAACATCTTATTTAGCCTTATTTGAAAAGACCATAAAATCAGATGGTATTTTATGACTAGTCTAATGTTATTATTGAATACTGTTGGGCCTTATCGCATCTGCAAATTTTACATTATGAACGTCACATTTATTCACTACTGAAAGACAGAGCCCCTCGAGAAACTCCCTCAAACTGTCAAAGAAATAGACTTTCAGGCATCTCAATAGCCAGCTCTTCTTCCCTAGCACATGGTTTAACTGAAAAATAAAAATAGAACATTGACAAGTATGAGGATTACTTTGAACTTCCCCCATATTGTTTTCAGGCTCCACAACTAGATCAAGCATTTTATTCACAAACAAGCCATTCCACACCATTCTCATACAAAGCATGTACAGATTTCATGTTTGTATTGCCCAAGTATAAGTTTAATATCAGCATGACTAAAGAGTCAAATCAAAATCAAAGGATGGACCTTATTTTCGACCCAGGAACAAAAAAGAACTTTTCCACCAGAAAGTACATATTTAAGGATTCCTATTGTCCATTAAGAGAAGCCAATATATATATTTTTTTTTTTTTTTCTTTGGACACACAATTTAGAATTTGGCTTTCTGACAGGAAACCAAGTAAATAAAACACCACTCTTGGAAACACCAAGTTAAGTGATGCTTCATAGACAGTAGCATCATTCAACTTCCAAAACCATCCTGTAAAAAAACACCCACTATGGAGTCCGTTCTATCTCTAAACATTTCTTAAAACTTTTACGAAAGAACAAATATTATTCTTAAAATACTTAAGTATTTTTTCTTATCAGCACAAAGGCGGTAAGTAACTTTTCTCAAAACAAACACTATCAGAATGATTAAGATACTGGGATGGATATGAAAAGTTATGATATTTTTCTACTGTTCAGAATAAACATTTAATGCTGTTTTCACATTCAAATTTAAACCTCAACTATAACTGGACAGCAGACATATTTATATGTGCATTCCATAATTCACCAAGATTATGAGTCTCCTAGATGGCTGCTGCAAGCAACAGCAGAATTCTTTAAAATACTAGAAATATGTGAATACATATCTATCCAAATAAACACTGACTATTTTTGTTACTAGAAATACTTTTGGTTCTGTTAGCAATTAAAATGCTTCAGCTTAAAGAATGAGGAACAACCTAAAAAAATATTTCCTACTTAGAATTACTGTACTGGACATATCCTTTCTGAATCCATCTTGATTCCATTATTGAAAGAACAGTTGAATTAATTAAGCTCCCTGGGCCCCTGAAACATCTGGAAAGAAGAGGATCTGAGAAAAATGTAAACTCTATCTAGCTTCTGAGAAAGAATTACCTGTGTCTCAGTGTAATTTTGTTTCTTTTTCCTTAAAAAAAAAAAAAACAAACCACACTCACTCCAATATGCTTCTGATGACTAGTAACTCCAGCAAGAAGAACCAACAAAAACTTCTCTCAGATATGCTTTTGCTCACCAACAACAAGGGCAAGGAGAATAGACAAAAATAATAAATAAGGTCTTACACCCCCCTTACTCATATTAAAACATGATTAAAGTACAAAATTGAAGCAATTTTTGAAATGAGGGAACCAAGTAAACAGGAGAAAACAAAACTAAAAGGATCTCTAGAGCATCTATAGAGCAAGAGTACGTGAAGAAGGGCTTGTTCAACCTGCTGAAGAGGAAGTTAAGGAGCAATTTAATAGAAACCTAGAATTATTTGAAGGTTAGTTCCAAAGATGATGGAGCCAGGCTCCTCTCAGAAGCAGCAGATGATATACCCAAGGGTACAAAATGCACCAGCTGGACACCAGGAACATTTCAGTGAGAGCGCAGTACAGCACTGGTCAGGCTACTCAGAGAGGAAGCGAAACCTCCATCCTTAGAGGTTTTCAAGCCTCAGCAAGATAAAGCTATGGCTGACAGGATCCACAGCTGCTGAAAGTACTGCTCTGAGACTTTCAAAGGCCCCCACCAACCAACATCTCTATGCATTTACAGAGACAGTGGGGTTGTTTTTCTTTTTTGTGCCCTGTCTCCCACTTCCCCCCAAACTGGAAATCTCAGGGTCCAACTTGGCTTTTATTTTTCTTACATCTGGGCAACGGTCGAGATTAATACTTTCTTCCTAACATGATTCAGGCAAAATGCTCTGTGCAAAGCTCTGTGCGAAGGATAATTCACACACAAATCCAAGGATGCATCCAAAAAACATGCAGAAGCAAACAATTTGAAAAAAAAAAAAAAATCCAAGCAAACAAGTAATCGGATGCATTTGTTAAGAAGAATGTGTAGAAAAGTTGTCCTAAAATATACAAAGTTTTTAAAAGCCAAAGTTTCTGCTTTTGAAACAGCCAATCGATACGCTACTATTCATTAGGAGAATGGAAAAAGATGGACTGTTTAAAATGCTCGAACTTTATCTGGATAGAGGTATACTTCTTTACTGTAACACTGGCTTAATAAGTTACCCACCTCCAAAAAGCGAGCTGCCCTATCCAAAGGTTTCTTTACTGCTTTACTGTTCCAACTCTTACTCTACCGGCCACATGCACATATCTGTGCAGTGAAGCCACAACTCGTATCACACACCACATGACAAAGACTATATATTGAGCAAGGAGTTCCGAATGCACCAAATCCAATGGAGGTCAGGTTCCAATGGATTTGTGATCCCATGGATTTGTGATCTGATTGTTGACTGAAATCAGATCGAAGTTGACAAACTCAGAAATCTCTCTCCTTTGCATGAACTGTTTTCTGCTGTTTTCTGGCAATGTATTCACTTACATTTCCTTCTGTTGCATATTAACTGGCTCTCTTCTTGGCTTTCCATTACGGAATTTGTAAGAGCTTTATTATCTACCAAGAGCAGCAACTTTCTCAGATTTAAGGAAAAGAAGAACTGGGACTTGTGGGTTGAAAGCTGTAGAGGAAAAACAACCACAAAAGGTTACTTTTACCACTACTTTCCCAATAAAGAAAGAAGTTATCAATCCATATACCTGGCAACCTTGCTCATCTTCTAAAGATAAGAGACAATATGCATGCTTTTCACATAGATACTCTACAAATCCTTTTCCTTGTGTACAGATGCATGATCTTAGTGAGAAGCCAAGGGACACATGGGTGTGGCCTTGAACTATTCATTTTGTATGGCACTGAAGTAAATTCAGTGAAGGCCATTTGAAAAGGTATACTGGATGTACGAGTCCAACTGTCTTTCCACTACACATGAATAAGACCTAGCTCCATAATTGAACATCTACAGTAATAGTGATTTCACACCCATTTTTCTCCCTGATTTTGAAAGGTTGCTTTCCTAGGTTCCTGAGCAGGACTTCTGAGGAAAGGTGATACAAAAAAAGATAATACAAATATGAATTCTACAAAATTTCATAAACTAGATTTGGATTTGTCTAAAAATCATACTGTTTACTGAAGTCCAAAAGATACCTACCACCATTAAACTAACTTACTTTTCATGATGATATGGTGTACAACAAGGCCCATTAGGCCAACTGCATTTTCATTATAAAGTAACTTCTCAAGACGATTTTCCTAGATGTACCACTTAGACCGGAAAGGACTGTTTGATAAAAACAAATCTGCAGGCAATAACTACAGTAAGCAGTTGATGTACTGACAAAGGCAAACCTATGCCAGAAATGAACTGATAGTGAATATTTTATCAAAATTAGGAACCATAGACAAAAATAATTAAAATCTTTGGTCAAATCACAGTAGCATAAAATAAAATTGGTAAAGACTGTCTTAGAAATTAAGGCTTACTTCAAATTAAGCTCAAGTAAAAAAAGCACACAGCTCTGTGTTTTATTTTTATTCAGTTCGCAAAAATAAACTGCACTTAACCTTCCTAGCAGACATTAACATCTGGAAGTGATGTGCCCATGTCTGTTACAGTACTCTACCAGCAGGTACAGCACAGTGATTTCCAGTGTGTAAGCTTCACAATGCCTTTTCCCCTTGGTACTTAGTATCAAGGGACTTTTCATGGGGACTAAAGAAGCAGCTGCCAAAGGTCTGAAATGGGTAAGAGGCCAACAACAATTCCTTCTGCCTCATTACAGGCACATTTAAGTGACTTGTAGCATGAACTAAAGCTTTAAAAAAAAAAAAAAATAAAATTTTAAAAGTCTCCATTTTGCTTTGTAGTTCTCCTTCCAAACACTCACAGTTGAGTAGGAATTGTTCTTTCTTGTTATCTTTTGTCCAGGTTTTGGTGCTGTTGCATAAGTCACTCCAACACAGAAGCAAGTTTAAATTAACATGACTTTGCGGACTGAATTCTTGACAAATTCTTGTTGGATCAGCTGATGACAGCAGTAGACATCTAGCCATATTTCAGCAAGAACTGTACTCAGCATAGTGATACCTTCAAGTCCAGTATTCCCTAAAAATCAAGAGATTCAATCCAACTGTTGTGTATAAAACATTCTGACCAATAGGTGAAATGTTTAGAAGACAGGATTATGTTCTGAACAATAAAAAGAGCCTTCTGGAGAAAACTGGCTTTTTATAAAGCTCTTAGAAATAAATTCACCTTTCAAGGACAGTTCCATCTTTTGAAGAGGATTGGTATTGAAAGTAAAAAGCACTCGTCTATAAACTCATTAAAATTATAAGCAGCAAATGCATTTATGCATAAAACAAGCACATTCTTGAAAAGCTTCCCAATTAAAAAAAAAACCCAAACTAAACATCCATGATTACACTTCCACCTATTTATATTGCAGACTTTCAAAGGTGTTAAAACATTTGAGCAAAAATAAGAGCAACAAAAAACCCCAAACAACAAACAGCAAATGTTTATTTTGTTCAAAATCAAGCCATTTCACAACTAATGAACTTATTCTTAATTTAAAAGCAAAATCCCCACACACTTTCTCATCCCAAAACTACCAGTTCTGTGATCCCTTGTAACACATTGTCTGTTTTGGGTGAAATGTATTTAAATATCTCCAAAATATTCCCCCTCCCTCTTGTTACATTCCCTTCTCCCCCTCCTCACATTTTCAACTAATACTTTGACATTACTGGCCTCACTAAACTCAATCCTGCAAATTCCTGACATTCATGTCTTCTTAATCTGAAACGTAACTTGAGGAGATGGTTAACATTTGACCTTTGCTCTACCTCAGACATACCTGGAGACAAAAAAAAAGTCCAAGGCATGCAGTATGCATTCAGTCTGAAAGGATGTTTTATTTTAAAGTTCCCAGCACATGGTCTTTAAAATAACCAACCCATTAAAACTTCAAAAGGTAATTTAATAAAAATTCCCCTACAAGCATAGTTTTGCATAAACATTAGAAACTCATACTAAGAATGAAGATCTAAAGCAATAAATAAATCCCCAGAAGTATACACCCAAGAGTCATGGTGAATGTAAGAATTAAATGGCTACCATACTAATGAAAACAGTCTCATTTAATTAAATTGGATACTATGGCAGAGAATGAACAACAATAAATCATACATTGATTACAGAAGTAGACGTGGTCTAAGAGGCTATTAAAAAAAATTAGTCAGAAACAAATTAGTAAAACAAATGGAGAAGCAGGATAGGAGACAAATCAGAAATAAAAAAGCAAGCTACTTCTGGGAAAAAAAAAAAAAAGAAAAAAAATCTATCTTCTTGCTCTAAATGAAGCCAAGCAAAGACTCAAATACAGTTCCCTCTGTCCTTTTCTTTCCCCTTTAAGAAATAAGTTTTAAAACTAAATATTAAAGATTACTCTACCTTTTTATCCACCCTCCTACTTTCATTACACACACAAAAAATAAGGACTTTAGAAGCTTGCTAGCTGCACTTTAAATGGGTTACTTTCTTTGTTCCCCTCAGTAAGTGGGGTTTTTTTTGGTGTTCTATTTTGGGAAAAAGATTTACTAGGAATTAAATTCTCTCAATGATCAATAAGAAATGTACTGATATGGCATATTTTTACCTCAAATGAACTTGTTCAGGCATACAGGCTTCACATCCTTTCACCTCTTAATTACTAGTGCATACTACTGCCAGTTATCTGTCAGTGTCTGAATTTTGAGGGAAGAAAGAAAAGAAAGGGTTGGAATACCAGGGATGAACATGATTGTTTAATGAGCCAGCGTCTCTTTGCTAGGAGATAGTCCCCATTTGCTGTTATCTCTATCAGCTTCAGGCATTTTGTTTGTCATACAGTTTAGGCATGACCGAACATGACATTTTGAGATTGTTCTTGTTAAATAAAACTGGCAGCTACAACTAAGGGAATGTCCTCTTACAGACATGATGACATGACACCTAAAATTTTAATCAAGTACTTAAAAGTAAAAAGTGAAAAATAAGGTGAATAATTTTGTTTTCAAGAAATTTTCACTTTCACTTACAATTGCATTTTTCAAATCAACCTCTGCCAACAGCTGCTAACTCATGAAAACACTGGCTAGAATATTTGTAATTTTCTCAGAGCAAAATATTTTAAGGTACAGATTGCCGTAATTACAATCCAAGTAATCTGCAAAAACTTTGTTTTCAAACAAGCTTTCTCTATATTTAAAATAAAAGAGCAGACAGAACATAATATTTAAAGCCTTCTTTGGAAGGGCTGCCTATCACACAGAAAATGTGCCCTTCCTTGTACCCATAGCCAAGGCCCTCCAAAACAAATCATCTGCACTTATTTTGGTTCAAGCCTAGATGCAGAGCAGATTTCAGTCAGATTCACATGGCTATCTCCATGCTCAAACGTCTGTGACCTACCACTGAAATCTTTAAGTTTCTTCATCTGGTCCACTCTTGCACATCCTGTTCAGCATACTCAGTTCCCCACGCCAGTACCACTCCCTCTAAGCTCACTTCTTACACCCAGTCATCTATGAAGTTCATAGCATGCTGGCTTACAAATAGTTCATACACCTAAAGAGAGCTAGAAAAGTATGGTCAGGGCTAGATTCCAGATAGAAGGCAGCATCTGTTATAAACACCCTTGATGGCAACTTTTTTATGGTGGTACACAAGCTCCCGCTTCTACGCAATTTCTGTAGCCATGTCCAGATGCAAAATTAGCCCTTCCTTCAGCATCATCCAAATTAAATCACATAACCAACACGTATTTTGAGCTTTGATCAACTAGAAGATCCCAGTATGACATCTGAATACTGATTTTAACTTAAAGAGGAGAAATGGCACCCTTCCCTATGAACGCAAGACTAATTAGCAAATCCATTTCATGATTCCCCTGTCAGAAACTCCTCTCATATTTCATTAGTCTCTGACTACTTTTGTGTTGATGACTAAAAACTACCTGCTTTTTTAGAATATATTTGTAATGTTAATATTTCAAATTTATTATTTTAATACTAATATCCGTAATATCTAAGCTGCACTTGGAAACGAAAAATATTTTCATTTATTTCTCAAGCTTTTCTTTAAACACAAATCCTAATGGTAAAAAAAAAAATATAGCCTCCCTCCCCCATTATACTGTGGTATTTTAGGGGATTAATTAATAATTTATTAGTGCAGCTTCCTAATAAACAGTGTCCAAGTGGAAGAATCATGCCTGCACAAGAGAAAAATCTGAGTTCTGAAAGTTGGATAAAAGCATATGATAATGGAAAAAAATTCATTTAGAACTGTGGAAAAAAATATTTTACAGGCCCTACTTCCCTTTTGCTAATCAGTAACTTTTGATATTGACAAATACAGTCCCTCCGAACTTCAACCGGAATCCTGTTATGCAGAACCACTGACTGCAGAAAACCAACCAAAAAAGTCTCTTTAGCTTTTGTTTCAGATTTAGATCACTACACTGAACAATTCATTACATAAATACTACCAGATCAATTTCTCAAATTCATGGGGGAATCAAGAGATACATTTTAAATTGTACATTTTAAGTGCTGGCTCATATAAATGTAACCAAGCTAATCTTCATATTTTAGCTTGGATTCATATACATTTATGCGAACTAACATTTTGGTCACCTGTGTTTTAAGAGTACCTGTAACATACTTTCCATTTCAGAACCTATAATTAAAAAAAAAATATATACATAACCTGACTGGAACACATGTTCTTTCTCACTTCTCACACTCGAGTTCTGCCAGTCTACTTTCTCTTTGCCATGTGCTCACCTCTTGTTTTTCCAATACAAATTTTGTCTGTCACATAGTTATTTTGGAAGCGTTCTGGAAAACTGAGGGACAACCTAGTCACGTAGTCATTACAGATTTAAAGCAGTTAACACTTACTGTAAACCAGCCTGTTTTTTTCCAGGATTCCTCAAAAAAGTTTACCTCAGTCTCAAAATTATGAAGAAACCCAAAAGGCTCTATAAACACAATCTCATATGCAAGTATGAGCATTGGATACATCATGCATTCAACAGACAAAAAAGAGCAAAAGAAAATGAAGATAAAAATAAACTGATGGATGACACAAAAGAAAAACATATAGGAAACATTACCAAAAGAAGTTTTTTTCATGTTAGGTTATTGACTAAAGTTCTGATGTTCTAGTAGCAAAGGAAATTTAATCTGTTCAAATCTTCCATTTCTTTGCTTTATTTACTATGGTAAATAAAGTAAAATGATCAATGATGGCAGTAATAAAGCCAAAAACATCAGCTTCAGCATGTGAACCTTTAGTAGCTTTCAGTTTGCTTGTTAATAAAACCTACTACAACTGAAGATGACATTACTCAGATAAATAATCCATTCTTAACCTCTGTTCAGTGAGCTGCTTATTATTTATCATGTTCATGAATTCTTTACAGTTAGTGCAACCTGTAGTCCTAACTGAGAAAAAAAAATCCACAAAACTGTCTCTTCTAAACTATGTCTATAGTTAGTTATCACACCTTATCACCTGCTTTTTAAAATATCAGGACCTTTGTGATCTTTGTCAAAGTTCTGTAACACATTAAGGGACAGCCACATCTTGAAGTTATCCTTCAGTTTAGCCTTTTTTATTAACTACTACAACTTCAGTAAAACTACTTTTTTAAAAACAACTAAAAAAACCCAAACAAATTTAGACGTTTTTACAGGCATATTTTAAAGGGACAGAAACACATTTTTCGCTCTATCTTTACCATTCCATTCTGCCAAAGCAGTACAAAAGTTATCCTTTGTAATATTGCTGCTTCCAAACTAAGGTCTGTGACAGACAGAACTCAGGCACACAAATCAATGCAAAAATCTGTGCCGATTTAAAAACAGCTGTACTTATACAATGCAGTGGCAAGTCCACTAAACACTCTTGGAAATGGGAAGAAACACTGGCATCCAAAGGTCTGAGAGTCAGCTTGAACATCACTGCATCACATTTGCATACCCACATCTCCCAGTACTTCTAGATGGAGCCAGGGTAGGTCAGCACAATTTATTAACCTCAAGTTCATCAGCGCACAAGCACCATCATGGTGTCCCCAGATCAACCCAAGTGGGATCTCAAAGCAGAACAACAACAATCCTCAACCAAAACTAATAAACTGTACCAGCTTATAAAAAGCTGTAGGGATGTCTACATTCATCATAATGGAATAGATAATTAACTGATAGCTTACAATGTAGAGAACTCAGGCTTCAGATCTCAGTTTCCAGTCTCTCTGAGCCACTTAGCAGTAAGTGCTGAAAGCTTTAGAACATATAAGCGCACAACCAACCTCCAAATCTTTCTAAATAAAGAGAACACAAAATAATTTAGGAAGAATCAAAAAGGGAAGCAGAATGGTAGCTGGGAATATTTCATGTGTGCATAAATGTCTTGATATACCCATATTTGATTTCTTGGTTTGATTCTCAAACATTCTAGCATCTTATAAAAAATGTAACATGCTATGAGAAGTGGTTTCTAGTGTTGAGCTGCTTAGCAATACCTGCGTTCAAATAGCCTCTGGCTAAGTTTGACAAAAACTGATCTGACATCTGACAAGCCCAATTTTTTTTTAATTGAAAGTTAGAAGCAAACCCACAAAATGGGATTATATTAAAACACCCATTTATGTTTTAGACTAAAGAAGACTGTCAGATAATGGGATGCTCCTCAGCTTTTGCCCCAGGCTAAAAATAACTCCTACATTTCGCTGTAAAAGTCAACTGCCTGAGGCGTCCTTATTTCACGCAAGATAATTACAATTCACATCATCTTCAACAGGATACAAGATACCTTTATGTGCACTCACTGTACAAGTCTTCTTAATTTTTAGTTTATTTTCCTTTTCACAAAGAATTACCTTTAGGGTTTCTACATCTTTCTAGCCATAGGAGTTCATTTGGAATTGTTAAGAACTCTGCCCTTTTTCAATTTTTTTCGATTAGTAACAAATCAAGAAAGTAAAGAAATAGGCTGAACAGGAGATTTTTCACACATGTGTTAGTACCAACTAAACACTAGCTATGCCATTACTCAGAAGTGTCTGCATGCACGGCCCTAAATACTTGTCAAGTGCAAGCCCCTAATTTAATTGTTAAGTATGCTCGAAGTGCCCAACTCCAATATGCTTCACTATAATGCTTTATCAGAGTACTCAGCACACCAAATATATGCTACTTAGTTAAACATTCAGCTATAGATTTCCAAATCTGAAAAATTATCATATTTTCAAGTTTACTAGAGTATTTAATACCTCTGTGAAAGAAATGTGACTTCTTTGTGAAAAAAGTGCTTCATTAAATGCAACATCTTCATGTGCCTTGCCATTGCCCACTGTAGTACAAACTTCCCCAACATCCAGTTCTGTAACATCCCTTAGGGTACGACTGCATGCAGTTCCTGTCTCATTTTTTTCCTCCCCAAAGCAGAAGCCTACAATCTGCTCAAACATCATGAACAAAAATGACAAACCTGTAAACTAATAATGTAAGCCCCAAACATATCCTTTAACCTCTTCTCAGTATACTACAACTGAAATGAATGTAATTTTAAAAAAAAAAAAAGTTTTTTTGACATGAAATACTGTGATGCATCTCAATTCACCACATCTTCACCTATTTTTTTAAAGGACAAACCCAAAGGACTGCTCTGCAAAATTTCTCTGTACATTCACTTTTTACATCATGCAGCATGTCTCAGCATTTTACAGATGTTTGTAGCTTTTGTCTAATGGAAATGACAGTGGTATAGAACTATCCTTTGAAGCACAACATTACACACACAAAAAACTGAATCTCTCATCTTGGAGTTAGTACATTAATTTAAATACCACTTTTTCACATAAGGATCTGAGAGCTTTTATAGGAAGGAAAGAAATGGTAATGCTAAACATGGCTGTGTCACAGACAGAAGTTAAGCCACTCATTTAGTGCAGACCTAGAACACAATTTGCTACGGGACCAAGCACTTCCAGGTTCCACTCCACCTCCCCCATTCCAAGATCTTTACTCAAGACTACACAGAAAGTTTTCAACGTAAGTACATAAGAAGTTACATGACTATTTACATAAAAGCCTACAATACTCCTGGGAAAAAAAAAAAAAAAAAAAAAAAGAGAAAGGTAAGTTTTTGACTTTTTGTTCTAGAGGCAACTCTAGCAGCTACCAGCTTCAGGAAAAATTACTAATCATTAAATGGTATCTCTGAAAAGATAACAGTTACTAAACCAGTATGAAGAAGAGAGCAGACATGCAGGGAATCTTCATGGAGTCCAGGTTACACATGCCAAATCTGTGTTTCTACATGTGTCATGTAACATAGGATGAGGAGAGCTAATAGGTTAACTAAGGTATTAACATAAGTACTAAGCACTGCCATCTGATCAATATGACTTTTGATGTTTGACTTGTTGAAACCATGATACTATTTCAGGTTGGATTTAGTCTACAAAAATTAATAAGCCACATCAGCACAAGTAAAAAATACACACACTCTGCATCTCAATTTGTTATTAACACTCTGGGACACACACTACAAGCACAACTGCTGCCAAACTTAGAAACTTTAAAAAAACTAAGTCTAATAAGGCACTGGCATAGTTCTGGTCTGGCAAAGCATTGCTTAATTGATCAATAATAACAATGAATAATTCCTAGTTTAACCTGCAAAGATAAAAAAGTCCTTTTATGGAAGAAATTGCAATTACGCTTCACATCGTTAACTAGTCTGTTCATTGCACCTTGGAAGAATTATTCAGATTAAATTAGTTCTAAGAGCTCTGAGAGCAGAGTAAGAGTTCTTAGAGCTCTTTCTAAATGGCTACTCACAGTACATTGTTGTTTTAAGAGCTTTTTTTGAAGATAGGTTTGTTTAATAATCTGCTTCACAGTACCAGAACATTAATTAGCTCCTAAACTTTGCAATAAAGGTCACATTCATAACATCAAAAGATCTTGCAAAAATATATTTATTTTTTAAATTCAGGTAAAACATATCAAATTGAAAAGCTTCATATTCCTGAACAGAAAAATAAATGTTCTTAAAAAAAAGAGGGGGAAGCTGTTTAGTAAAATAAAAAAAACAACATAACACTTTTCTGCTTGTTAATCTAGAAAAAGACCGTAGCATGCAAATATGTACCTAAACACTGAAGAGGATGAAAAAAACTGCAAAGAACTCATTTCTCATTTGCTACAATCTAATTTAGCATTCAGTATTAAAAACTTCTCTATCCTTTCCAATTATAAAAGATACATGTCAGCTTAATTTCCTTTAGTGCTGCTAGCTTGGAGGTAAAACAAGACAAAAAGCACTATGGAAACAATTAATAAACTATTTTAAATCAATGACGCATTCAAGAATGAATACTGCATTTGTTTATTTTGCCACCACTTCAGTCATTAGGAGCTACCTCCTTATTTAGGCTTTATCCACATACAATCTGTAAACACAGGAGCCTCAGTCTCTACACCTCGCAATTTCTATGTACAAGCAAAAAAAATGTCATTACTAATCAGTAATGCTCAAGTAATTTTCCCCTTTCTCTCCCCAGAGCAAAATACAGAAATGAAAAAATAAAATACACAAGAAGAGCAAATGTCAACATTTTTAAGCTCAAGCCAACTGTTTTTCTGGTATGGCCTGGATACTTCTAAATGTTACAGCACACAGGTTTCTTATCCAAATTACTAAACAAGAGATTGGCTTTTGGTAACTAAAGAGGACACTACAGAAGAGTAGGTTTTAAAA
Source organism: Strix uralensis (assembly GCF_047716275.1). NCBI lineage: Eukaryota > Metazoa > Chordata > Aves > Strigiformes > Strigidae > Strix > Strix uralensis. The sequence continues at coordinate 45,005,777 of NC_133976.1, forward strand.
TAACTTGCTGGTTTGTACTGAACAACTACATGTGGTTGGTTCAGATAATAAGATATTTATGTTTCCACTTTAAAGGTCTTTAACCAGATGCTTATTTCAAAAGTCTGCCCTTATTACAAATTCTGGTAAACTAAAAGCAGCTGGTTAGTGAGGTCACCCGAACTTGGCTGCACAAGAACTTCTATGGTGAGGATCCAGAACTTGTCATTCAAAGTGGTACAACAGTCAGGGCCTGTATCTCAAACAAAACAGAGGAGCATACAAAAAAATTCTAAACCTATCTGGATGAATAACCTACTTCCAAAATCAAAAGTCTAAAAGGGAACATGTGATGGATGTGAATGGATCAGCAAAAAAATGCTCATCTTGAGGTATGGTTCTACAGCAGCTTAAGACAAGGCTTGTATCAGATGAACCAGCTTCCTCAACATGTGAACCACAAAAATCTTGAAGTTCAAGTGCTTGCACAGAGGGAGGAAAAGTACCATAGGCCCCCCCATGGGGGGTGGGGGGGGTGGGGGGGAGAGGTCCTAAGGGACAGCAGTAGATTGAAGTAGATTGATGGCTATAACAATGATGTCAGACACGAGCAAGAGAACAGACCGGAGATCTCAGTAAATGAAACAAAATTAAATTAGAAAATGCCTTTTAACCATTATGACAGCCTTGCTCTAGAATAACTAGTGAATAGGGATCATGACATGAGGCTAACAGATACCATGTTGGGTTTTTGGAGGTAAGAGGAAGAAATAATAACCATAAAAAGGTGGCTTCATATATAAGGGTTCTTAGAAATGTGGTCCTAATTGCCCAATGATTTTTTGTATGCCAATAGTTTACACAGGTTCAAGGGGAGACTGAACAAGTGCATGGCAGATAGAAATTAAAATGAATTTATCTATTTAGTAACCTTCATCTGATGCTGCAAGTCTTCAAGATGAAAATTGCCAAGAGGCTAGAAAACTAATTCACAGGAAATACCCGATAAGATTTCTACATTCTTTTTCCTTACTCTTTATCTGTTTATGGCCATTGCAGGAGCAGGACACTGAGCTATGTGGCTCCTTAGTCAGACCTACTATCATCAGTCTTATTTTCTTACACTGTATAGAGAAGAAAAATTAAGCTAGAACTTTACAAAGCAATTAAATCCACCTTATGTGCACACAGTGGGAAGAGACTGATCCAGATGACCACAGCTTTCAATTGAAATCCCATGTTCCTGCAAACACTAAACTGCATACTGCATAGAAAATTATTCATAAAATATGCACCAGTAACTAGAGCAGACAAGTAGGACATGCACAGGTTCCTATGACTCATAAAAAGAATTAGCAGGGTCAGAAAGTGCTGAGAGGAAGAACTGTAAAAGAGGGGAAATCCCAACTGCTGCTTGCTCGGCTTCTGCCTAGCACTCTGGTCAGTGATGGATTTGGCTTAGACACCATATACACTGACAGAGAGCAGTTATTCCACAACACTTCTTCCATATCTGAGTGCTGTGTGCATTCTGCCCAGCTATCCTGCCTCTGTGCCATAAATCTCATTATAACACCACTTATCTCTGCTGAGTAAAGAACACCCAGTTTGTTGCTCTGCCAAAAAAACAAAAGCATCTTTTTTCCAGATGTCCCAGGCAGCCACAGAGTATAGAGCTGGGCTCTCTGTAGCAGTGCATGACAGGAGACAAGAGATGTAAATTTAAAGGAGAAAGGTTCTGACCAAAAGAAGGGAAAACACTTTTATCATAAAGACAGTCAAGCACTGGAAGGGTTGCCCAAAGAGGCTGTGCTGTCTTCATCCTTGGAGGTTTTCAAGACCTGACTGGATAAAGTCTTGAGCAATCATGTTGGATTAAAGACCTCCTGAGGTTCCTTCCAACCTTAATTATACTTAGATTCAATGTCTACACATAGAAAGTACACAGTCCTGCCCCAAATGGTGCTTCTACAAGTCTATGACTTACAGGTTCAAACCTACAGAGGCTTCAGATCAAGAAAATTCTTATCTCACTGTTGATGAAGTACCACATAACACACTGGGCAAAGCCGTGCCCAGCACCTATTTTTGTTTCATATTTTTGTCTGAAGGTGGGTGAGAAATGAGAGTAAAATAAGTAAAATTTGCAGTTGACGTGGTGTTATTTTGTTTCTCTGGGGTTTTTTGTTTGTTTTGTATGCTTTGGTTGTTCTTTAAGCTTACCTTGACCCAAGATGATGTTCTCGTATTAAGCACCAAACCTGGCTACATCTAAGATGACATGTGATTTATTACATGGCAAGACTATACAATAGAGTTGACTATGACATTTGCAGGCCCAGAGTAAGAGACCTAAATGTCCCATCCAGTCCTTCCTAGCAACATGCAAGCAGATGAGATACAGTAAAATCCTGAAATAAGACATCAGGGTTGTGTTTTTTATTTTAATTTCCCATGACCTTGGGAAGCACCGGAAATAGTCATCCACCTACAGTCTTTCAATTGGAAAGTCTTTAAATATACAATTCCAACTTAAAAAAACAAAGTAGCAGAGGAAAACATAGATGCATTTGCATATATGTAATGAATGCAAACCAGATAAAGATAGTTTTAAAAAAATCAGTAGAAACTTGTGTGGAACTGAACACTTAACAGTGACCTTTCCAGAAGTCCCCCGCACACTTCAAGCTACATGAGGATTTAAAAAACAACTATTCTCTAGAGATGCAATGAAGTAATAAGCATGAAATGTTTGTGCCAATATTTTACACATCAATTCATACTATCATATTTAATGTAGAGTTGGGGTGGGATTTGTACAGAAACTACATTTTTGACACAGGAATTTTTTTTTTAAGTGGCACAGAAAGATCTCCTCAAACTCACTTGCCATTAGAGATGCATGAATATTCAAGTTGCATAAAGAAAAACTGAAATACGGTAAGGTACAGTCAAGAGTTGGATGGTTTTTAGGGGGATGGGTTTTTGCTTCTCTTGCATAGGAGGGCGGAGGGTTATTTGTTTCGGGAGATTTTGTGGTTTGGCTATTTTTTTTAGCTTGGTTCTTTTGAAAGTAATACATCTGGGATATAGTACATTCAAAGCACAAACTGGCTGCTGCAAACTCGTAATGCAAGTCTAGAGACATAATTCACAAGGCTTCGAGTGGTTTACAAATGACTGCAGAAATTAATCCATTCATGGTTTTTACTCTCCTGTATCCTCAGAGAAAGTTACATGTGTGGCACTCAGTGGAGAAAGGTTGTATCTTTTACTTTTTTCCAGTTTTTTTAAATTAATAATTTATGAAAGTAGTTCTCACAAATAAAAAAAATATTGTTATAAAGACATAAATCAGAAACAAATCACACCCCCCAATCTAGACAGAGATCTCTTTTTATTAAAAAATGCCCTCCTGTCCCTTTTTTGAGGGAGTGTTCTTCAGCCTACTGAACCTAGAGTAGAAAAATAAAAAAATAATTATAGACTAATTTACTTTTAGCTTTGGAAATTAAAAACTAGAATCAGCATAGTTTCACTACAAATAGTCAAATCAAAGTCAAAATCAGGAAGTCTAAATCGCATATGGTCTATAATTTGTTCCTTCTAGTACAGAAACAAAAGTCTAACTTTATCTTAAAATAAATTTTGTATTTCGTAATTTATTCCAATGATCTTCTTCCTGATGTGTTCAATAAATGAGTCTCTCAGTAATTAGTTCTGAATATTCAGGTTTGGGATGAACCAGGGTCCCCAAAGTCATGAAGGCATTTTGAAGACATAACAATTCCAAATGTTGAGGTCTTAGAAGCAGCAGCTTTGCAAAGCTTCTCCATTTATCCTTTCATTTTTTCAACCTTCAGGCTTTACTCATTAAGTTATTATTTCCTCCAAAACTATGAATATTAGAACTTACTTTTGAAACACTATTACAAATACCCGAGATTGATATTTAATCCCATTACCTTCAGAAGACAGTTCTAAATAAATGTTACAAGAGATGAGATAGCAGAGGTGGATTCAACTAGAGAATGAAGGCAAAACACCAATTCATTATTCATCATTCAGGGTAGTTTCATTAATTTTTTATAAAGTTTTAGGGGTTTATAATATTGTTTAAATATTAAATAGTTAAATATCAAAATACCGCAAGTTTTCAATAGAAAAACTATTTTAGTATTACTCTTCCAAAGTATTAACAGTTTCATGCACCCGAGACAATACAACAGAGCAACAAGATGGACTGACCTCTTTCCATCTTTCAAACTACTTATTCTTTTGTCCTGCTGCCTTGGAAAAAGTGAAAGTTTTCCATCACTTCCACTACCAAAAAGAAACTAGAAAACCCTCAACAATTTCTCTCAAATTAGATAGTTTTAACAATTCAGCTCTATTAGCATACACAGCTCTCATATTAGGGTTTTCTACACCAGCAATTCCAGAAACTTTTAAAGTTTCCTTCAAGGATGAAGAATGGCCTTTGATTTAGTCTCCCTGTAGTATCCTTAAAGCCAAACTGGCTAAATATGGCCCACAGAAGTATACTATTAGGTGGTGGAATACTGGCTGCATCTTCAGGGTCAAAAAGGTTGAAATCAATACCATAAACTTCAACTGGCAAGCAGGTAAGTGACATCCCCTCAGGGGCTGATATTAGTGCCAATAATATGCAACACTTTTACTAACAACCTGAATGATGGGATAGAAGGTACTCTAAGCAAGTTCGTGGCTGACACCAAACTGGTACAGACTGGTTAAGAGGCTGAAGGCAGAGCTGCTATTTGTATCAGCCTCAACAGGCTGAATATATTCAAAACTTTTCTAGGCAAGACCCTAAGCAACCAGATCCAAACTGGCCCCACTTTGAACAGGGGATTGGTCCAGACAGCTTTTTCAGAGATCCCTTCCACTCTATATTACTGTTACAATTCTGTGCCTATTACAGTATAATATATTATACACCAATGCTGAAAAATCTTTAGTACCCAGCTTAAACATGTGAACAGACACAGGGCAGGTTGTCCATAGCTGTCTCTTGTGATGAAGTTTCAGCTACAGTATAATCTCACAATATTATTATTAATATTTAGGATATAAGTTTAAGTCTCTTGAAAATAACTTGAAGTTATTATTTTCACATTTATATGCCTGAGTCAAATAGTTTCAAATAGCCAAAGCAGCGGAAGTTTCTTTCTGATTTGTAGGAAACCAACAATCTTATCATTTAAGCGAAGCTTTTCCAATTTGAGGATCAGACTAAGGCATTTTTATAAAACAACAATTAAACATTTTTGGATCAATTACTCATTAGAGTCAAGCTACATAAAAATTTTGAAAAAAGTGTCAGGTAAGTCATGTGTAGCAATACTTCGCAGCATGTTCAGTGAAATAACTGGTCATATCAACACTCCTCTCCCTGTGCTTTTCGATGAGACTGAAGTCACCTTCTTTCCACTGGAAAGCAAGATGTTTCATATGTTTACTTCAGTGTAAGAGTAGACAAATGTACAGCTGACAGGCTGTTTCTACTCTTTACCCTACTTTTTTTTTTTTTTCCTCCAGGTTTTCTTGTCTTTTAAGTAGGTTTTAGGAACAAACAACAATGGGACAAACAGTGTTTCAGTCTTAAGCACTACAGAAATAGCCTAGGAAACATACAAAGAAATATTTATCTTCAACTAACCAACATTTACATTTATTTAGGGTTACTGGCTACATGACACAGAGACAAGAAAAAGCAGTAACTGGCAAGGCTGAACATTAACAAGCTTTCCACCACCAATTACAACTTAAACTAAATACTTTTCTTACTTGCTGTAGAATTCAGTATTCAACAGAAGAGGAAATAAAGCATTTATTTTCCATCTAGCAACTGTATCATTTCAAATGATTCACCACAAAAACAGGACAGTGAAAAAAAATAACCATACTATAATGTTTTCCAATTATACCTAACTACTAAAAGATCATTTTAATAACCAACCTTCTCAAAACTACACTTAGAGATAAATGCAAAGTCAAAAGAATTAGAGGGGAAATTAACAGCTTCCGATACTTTTCCATCACTGTCCTTCCCATTCCAGTAGGAATGAACGCTGGAATCAAAAAGAACTAAGTACGTAAAAGAATTGGCTCTTTCTGGTAGAGTCCTATGAATTCCAGCTGTAGATACTGGTCTACAATCTGTTTCTCTACAAAACCAGGCTTATTAAATTCAGTAAGAAGAAAGTTATCCATACCACCTCTTGAAGAGAAATTACACGACTTCCATGTATCTTTTCCACTGGAAAGCTATTGCACCGCCCAGTCTTATTCCAAAACAGCATTATCTCAGAACGTAGAGATCCCAAGTTTGGAAGGTGCACATGCAGTGATTAAGAAACTGCTAAAAGGATTCTGGAATTGAACATTTTCCAAACTTCTAAGTTTATTATGAGATTTATTTGACCAAATAACTTCCCTTACCTAGCTAAGAGTCAGGATATTAAATTACACTCTTAAACAAAAAAAAAACCTACCACCACAAAAACACACAAACAAAAAAAGGGCAGGGGGGCAAAATACAAACTTATGTGCTAAAAAAAGGTGGAAAGAAAAGGAAAAAGAATATGCCCTTTGAACAGGTATTGCCTAGAGGCTTGGTCAAAATCTGAACTCACGAAGTCATCAACAGCAAAACAGACTGGATGTAAACAATCGCAATATCAGAATCTGAAAAGGCTTGTATTGCTTCTGTCACCCTGCCACATCTGAAGGAAGCCCATAAATGGAACCATAGTAAGATGAATGTGTTCTCCAGACAAAGCAAGCAGGAGGATTGACTAAGATATCATGAATGCTCATCCAGGACAAAAACATACTTCAGACTCAGAAGTCTGAAGACAGATCGTAATGCTAATACCTCTGCATGGATGGTAAGGTTATCTGATCAGAAATAGGGGGTTTTTTCCAGTACTCTGAACAAACACTTATTGAGACTTTTTTCCCCCCAACATATGCGAAAACCAGCAGTTGTTTTACAAGAAAATGCACAGAGACATTAGACAATGCAAAGACACTACCTCATTAATATGAAGAGATGGCTAGAACTGCTCATTCATTTAACTTAATCCTTAGGTAAGGAACCACTAATAAAGACACTGCTGAAGGCAAGCTTCTGGTCAAAAGAGTCCCACCATTAGTATAGGATTCCACTCCTCTCTCTAGTTTCCAGCCATTCAGAGAAGGACTTCAGTTCCTCTATGAAGTACCTAGTAATTGCTATGCTTGACACTTTTGGCATTTAAATTTTCCTTAAGTTTTTCCAACCGGAATGCAGCAACTTTCTGTCAGTCTACACAACTCAGCATGCTGGACTAGTCTAGCAGTAGGAACTCTTTCTCTCCCCACAGCAAATGCTCATTGCTTTCTGCTTACTTACAACGCTGTCGTTCAGTGAGACACCTACCAAACAACACACATGCAGTGCCTTCTAGAGAGGCAGGCAGACAGACTCCTGGTGGCATGCCAACGCTGTGGTTTCAGTAAGTCATATCCTTATTGCTGTTAATAAGAAGACAAGAGATGAACAGACTGGTTGAACATCCTATGCAGACTCCACATTTGAATCACTTCTAGTTTTTACTCTATTAGTATCTCCAGTACTTCCCACAAATGGGTCAGGAGACTGTTATGTCTCGAATCTGGCAGCTTCACATACAAAATACACAGATCCGAGTTCTTTACACTTTTTCAAATCATTCATCACCCTGTTAGCAACAGAAGAACACTTCTGAATTTCGATGACTTCCATCTGGTCAGGTGAAAATCTAAACTTTGACTGTAAGCACACATTAAATAAAACCCACCTATCTAACTGTTCTTCCTAGATGGACCAAGACGTTGATTATATATACACCTTTTTTAACAAGGTAACCACAAAATCAGTTGTTACTCTCTTGGTTGGGGTTCAGAAAAAAACCACAGGCTATGCCAGCAGAATCCTCCAGTGTAAACAGTTACAAAAGTACAGCTGCACTTTCACCAGTGCAGCTTGTTTTGCTTGGAGCACAACCGAAGAATTACTATAACAATACAAAACATAACTCTAATCCTATATGTGGGTCCTCACAAAACACTGTCAGTGCAGCATAACGGGAACTCTATGTGTTTTCTGGATAGATACTAGCACAGCTGTAAATGAGAAAAACATTACAAGTAAGCTTAACACCTGCATCAAGCGAATACCTGAGAAAATTTCTAACATAGCTAAAAATGGTTATAAAGCTTAATATTTAAAAAAAGAAGCTTACGTAGTAATGATAATTACATACAATTTGGTTACCTTTCACAACCTGAAGAACTGTTCTGAGGCAACAAAACCCAAATCCTACAGCACTTTAAACTATTTAGAGTGAAATCAACTTTCAAGATTCAAAAAGCTATCAAGAAACTACTTTACCACCACTGAAAAGGTAAAAAGCTGCAAGTATTTCAGAAGCCATTTTCAAAAGCCACCATTACTTAGGTAAGCACTAGTGCTGAGAAGATAAAAAACAGCCTTTACTTCTATCACCATGGCCTCTAAAAAGAAGTGCTGTCACTACTCCCAACCTGTCATCATCTGTTTTCACAGCTTCCCTTATGGTTTCTGTCCTCCACCAACTTCAATACAAAATACGTTTAAGACACAGAACTGTTTAAGACCTAGCTCTATTACCTTCCTATTGAACAGAAATTAATCATTAATGAGTAACGATCTGCTAGCATTTTTCATGCCTATTTCAAGATAAGTGAAACAACACAAACTTGTACTTTCCTTATTCCACCACCTTTCATACCATTAAATTCTCCCGCTGCATTGAAATAACTGAAATTAGATCCTACTTCTTTGGGGTAAAAAACTGGTTTTGTATTCCATTTTGGGCAGAGAAGCTTCTAGGTACTATGTATCTATCTCCTTTGAGTATGTTTTGTCGACAGCTATCCATTTTAATTTCAGAGTATCAGAATCACCTCCTCTTATCGTTGTTCTCCGCCACAGTGGCACGCTGATCATAAAAGGGAGATGGTATAGCATAAAATGGCAACTCCATTCTAGAGAAAGACTATTTTCTTGAAAAATAAGACAATAAAACACCCTGTAAAGCTCTCAAATAACATCTCCTGAAAAGTAATTTTAAAACATACACCATGCAGAGCTACGAGTGCTAAGTGGTTAAATTCAGTGTCTACTACTACCAAGTCACTATGTATAGTGGTAGTAGTAGTAAAATAGTAGTAAATGGTAAAGCTATGCCTAGCAAGACAGCAAGAAACCGTAGCGTTGTAGTTTTTGAACGTGACTATTCCAACAAGTCAACATCTACATCACAGCTTTCCTTCGTCCAAGAACTTCAACCAATCATGCTGAATCAGTGCTTTAAAATACTTTCTCCTGAATAGAAATATGAAAGACAGTACAAGTAAATACTCTGCAAAACATTCATTGATGAATAATTACTCACATTTGACACTGGACACACAGTTTTTGAAGCTGTCCACCATCAGGAATGATCTAGTGTTCCCTAGTTAAATAATTCTTAGAAATGCATGTGGAAATGATTAAAAACATTTAAGAAATGTGAAATGCTGAAGAGAGATAACTTTGCTTAAGTATATGCCAGTCAAAAATGCAACACGTACTACTAGCAAGTTTCCCCAATAATACCTTGTACAACAGGTATCTATGTTTACTAAAATTTGACCCCAAAAATGTGATGGAATGCTTAATTGCTAGTTAAGTTAGTTACAAGCAATTAGTATGAAGATACAAGAAGTCTCCAAGAAGCACCAATACATGGTGACTGGCAGCAAAGTTATTAGGCCCTCAGAAGTATGGGAGCGAGCAAGAACTTGCTTCTCAATGCCTAAAGATGTTAACCTTAACAAATAAACCACCCTTAACAATGCAGCAGAAACTACAGTAGCAAATTCACACATAAGATTCTAAAGGCTGCTGAGCAAGGAATGTGTTTTCCTGGAAAGCAAAGCATATTTTGAGCAATATTTAAACAAAACAAACAAACAAAAGCCCCAACCACCACCAAACTAACAAACCCCAAACCACACCACCCAAAAACCACCAAAGGAACACTAGTTCAAGAAACTAGCTCAAAGAACTAGGACACTAGTCTCAAAGAGCAAAAAGAAACCCACCACCCCAAAACAAAGACTGGGGACGGGGTACACAGCAGAGGCTCCTAAAATACGATGCTGTACAATGCTTGCTGCAATGTGCAAAACCATTAACTCAGCTAGAACTAGTTTACTTAGGGAAATAAAGTTACAGCATTTTAGGAGTTCCTACAGAAGCACAGGTGGCAGGTATTTCAGGGGCTTTGTATAAACAAACCAAGCACAGTCTAGGAAGCTTGCATGCTCTGAAGCCAGATAATTAGAGAACTCACTTGTATTCCTCATTTTCCAAAGCAAGAACATTGAAGACATAGGCCAAAGCACTTCATCTCAACCTAAAGACTATGCAAGTAATTAGCCCAAAAGACATGAAGATTTCTACTGTTCCTAAAACTTATTCCTCACCTTCCAATACCTTCTCGCATGAAAGTGTCTAGATGTCACAAAAAAAAGATCAGTGACTTTGGGTATGAAGAACATGATTTCAGTTTCTCCTGCAGCTTTAGAAACAAAGATCTTACTTTCTAGTGTTATTTTAATAATCTTTAATGTTAACCAAAAGAAGAACTGCAAGTTTTTTTTCTACAGTGATGGTGGTCATCAGGATTAGTGCAAAATTGTAGACTAAAATCCAGCTCTGTTCAAAGTTTCCTGCGGCCTTTCTTATTACGTGCAAAAAAAAAAGCTAAAGACTTAGTTATCATTCTTCTGAATTCCTCTAGGAGTATTATAAATCAATGCCAGACTTTTATACTAGTAGCAAACCACAGAGGACAGTGGTGTTGGCTGATGAAAATATCTTCCTCTGCCTTCAAAAAAATGCTCTTTAAACCACTACATTTTTTCCAGTGCAGGAAATTCTTTTGGATTCCAAACTGAATAATATTTACACCTGAACATCTCTTCAGAGCTGATAAATCAGTTTTCTTTCATTACTATTGTTTTGATCATACTTTAACAGGCACGTGTCTCGGTTCGATCATTCAGAAGCCCTAGAAGTCACCTTCTGCCAACAAGAAGACATCAATTTAAAAAAAAAAAAAGCCCCAGGCTGTGACAGGTCTGAAGTATTTAGAATAAGCGGCCCCTCGTCCGTTCGGCCGCCGCGCTGTGGGACCGCAGCATGCCCCCCGGCTCCGTGCGGGCCTGCGCGCCCCTCCCCGCGGTCCAGGGGAAGGCCCCACCAGGGCAGGCAGCCCCCGCCGGCGGCCCGGGCGCGGCCGAGGGGCCCCCGGCCGAGCAGCACCGGTGCGCCCGCCCGCCGCCCCCGCGGGCCGAGCCCCCCGCCCGCACCGGGCGCTCCCCGGCCCGCGGCGGCGCCGGCGCCCCCAGCGACGGCTCAGGTGCGGTAGCGGCGGCCGCCCCGCTGCCCCGCGGGCTCACCTCGGCGGCGGGGATGTTCACCACACCTGTCGACCTCCTCTTCTCCCTCAGCTTCCTCTTCTCGATCTGCCCCTTGCCCTTCCTGGCGCTGGGGCCCGAGCTCTTCCCCTTGGCGGCCAGCTTCTCCTCGCCCTCGGGGGAGCCCGGCGCGGCGGCGGCAGGGGGCTTGGCGGCAGGCTCAGCCCCCCGGCCCGCGGCGAGGGCCGCCGGCGGCTCCTTGGCGGTGGCGGCCCGGCCCAAGGCGGCGCCAGGGAGGCCGACGCAGTTGACGGCCCCGCCGGCGGGGGGCGCCGCGCGGTCGGGGGGGGCGGCGGGGCCGCCGGGGGGCAGGTTGTTGTTCAGCTCGGCGGAGGAGGCGCCCGCTGCGGGCCTGGCCTCCCCCGCGGCAGCCGCTCCCGGGGCCGGCGGCGCCTGCTTCGCCCGCATCTTCTCCCGCTTGGCCTTCCACTCCTCCAGAAAGTCCGTGGTGCTGCCCCCGGCGCTGCGGTAGCCGCCGGTCGCCATGTTCCCGGCGGGCTGGACGGCAAGAGCGCCCCACCAGCACCTCTGCCGCCACCCGCCCCGAGGCGGCTCTGCCGCCGCCCGGAGAGGAGAGGTCCCGGCGGGGCGGGCAGGAGGGACGGGGGCGGGGAGAGAGACGCGGAGAAGCACAAACACCCTGGAGAGAAACAAAAGGGGAGACGTGAACCGTCCCGCAGCGATGCCCGTCCTCGTCCCGCCGTCTCGCCGACTCCCCAGGAAGCCCCCCCCTGCCCGAGGACGGGTCTCCATCACCGCCCGCCCTCGCCCGCCGGACTCCCGCCGCTCGGACCGCGCCGCCCGGCGCAATACCCTGCGCCCGCCGGGGCTCCCCTCACCCCTCGGCGCGGGGCTGCCCGGAGGTGCTCGCCTCCCCCGCTCGCCGACGCCCCAACGCCTGCCCGCCCGCCACGGCCACGACGCCCGCGAAGCGCCGTCCCTCGCCCCCGGAGCCGGCGCGTGTGCCATCCCCCCGACGCCCGCTTGCCTGCTGGGGGACCGTGTTCCCGCGCGGGGCGGGGCGGAGGCGGCCGGCGCTCACCTCCCGCACGGCGGGGCTGCGGCTCGGGCGCTCCCCAGCGCCGGCGGCACCAGGTGAGCGGCACCGCCTCCCGCCGTCCCGGAAGGAGCGGCGCGGCCCTGGGGCTTCCCGAGCTCCCCCTCCCTCCTCCCCTCCCTCCCCCTTTTCCCCATCGCGGCGCGGACAGAGCCGAAGTCAGGGCGGAAACTGCCGAGATGGCCTCAACAATGGGGTGAGGGCGGGGAGGCCCCGCCCGGCCCGGTGCGCTGCGCGCCGCGACCTGATCGAGCCGGCAGCCGGCCCGCCGCGGGGCCCCGCCGCCGCTGCCCCGCCACCTGCCCCGGGCGGCGCCGGCACGGAGAGGGGGGACGACACGGACCCCGGCTCTCTTGACGAGCGGCAGCGGAGCGGGACAGCGCCAACCGCCCGCCCTCAGGCCGCGCTCCCGCTTCGCGGGCAGCCTTAACGGGCGGCGGGCGGGGGCTGCCAGAGCCCAGCCGTGAGGGGCTGGAGGAGGCGGTCTGGTGTCGCCCCCCTCGCGGCCCGTGGTGGGGGCTCCGCCAAACCCGCTCCGCACCTGCCGGAAAGCTCCGCTGAGGGGGCCGAGGGGCCCGGCGGCGGCCGCCGAGCCGCGGGGCAGGTGCCCGGGGCCCGGGTCTGGGGCGGTACCGGCGGCGGCTGCACCAGCGGCGAGGCAAGGAGCCGCGTGTGCAGCCCGGCTCGGTCAGCCTTTGGCTTCGGCTGTCACGAGGGAAACGCCGCGCTGGGGACAGAAGCGCTGCTTTGGCCTGAAAACGTGGTGGCTGCGGCTGCGCTCGCCTCGTCGCTCAGCGGGGTCGGTGCACGGTGGGAAGAGCCCGAAGTTAATTGCTCCCGCAGCAATTAAATAACTTCCTTTCGTCCGCGCCTCTGGTGGGCAGAGCAAAGTGACGGAGGGGAGTTCGCTCCTGCAGGCGGAAGGTTGGGAAAGCGCCTGGGCCTTCGTGGTGTTACAAGAAACGAGGATTCAAGGGGTTTCCGCCAGTCACGCTGCAAAAGCTCGAAAGATGTCTCGTGTATAAATAATGCAGCGTTCAGTGGGGAAACCTAACTGGGTTAAATATTAGGAAAAAGGCATGTGCAGGGAATGTGACGGGACCACGCTGTATCCATTAAACAGTTTGTGGAGGTGATCAAATGACTAAACCTGCACAGAAAACTTGCGTTTTTGTCGTTTTGCTGAATTCACTATGTCTTAATAACACCCTGAAAATTGATCGTGGTATTTTTGGAATCACTGCATTCAATAGATTTCTGGCTTGCTTAATCCTGCTTTATAAAGGGTGTGCTGAGGGGAATGAAGGGGTGTATTGGTGCTACCTTTGCAGCAGTCTCAGGACAAGATGCAAGCTTACATCAGAGACAGAGGAAATCCAGATAGCCTGGGTTTACACAGCTGGGAGCACATTCTCACCTTCTCATCACCTTTTTTCTCTCAGATTCAGTCCTGAATTTATCTGCCTAGTTAATAAATGTCATTAGGACTTCAGAATATAAACTTGGTTTTGGTTTCTTTTTACAGGAAAAAAAATACAGATTCTACAGATAGAGATAAAAAATATCTAGTAAAATGGGGCCCTAGTTACCTGGCACTAGGTTCTATGCACCCCACAGTACAAATAACAGACTTAGTCCATGTAACCACTTTCACCTTAGTGATGTCTCTACCCCATTCTCTTCCACAGTAGTGGGCACTGTCTCAGTCTTCTTCGCCCTTCTGGTGATCATTCATTTACTTGGACTTTTCACTTAACTCATATCTCATTTCTGGTCTGGTTTGGGTTTAGGGTTTTCTTTTTGTTTTGAAAGGGTGTTTAAATGTTTGCATATATGGAAGTTATGTATCAGGATCCTCAGTGCAGGCAAAACCTCTTATCTTTCAGGCTAAACGAAAATCCCAAAACAGAACAAGTCAGTTGTTCTGTGTTGTGCTGGAAAGCTATAAATTGGCAGAAAAGTAGATGGTGAAAACATAGTTCTGTACTAGCTCTACTCTTTAATACTCAGGAGTACAAAATTGGTAAAGTTGGTCATCCTTCTATTTGCAGATCAAGCGCTTAACAAAAAGTTGGCCTAATAGAAGTTTTAACTAAGCAATCTCCTGAAAAAAACATTCTTACCCGCACTCTTATCTGTAGAGTTTTTAAGTTAGAAAACTAATCGGTTGTATTTTTAGAAAACACAATTTAGAAGATGGATCCTTCATGTGAATTCTTGTACGTCTTTCCCATTCTGTCATTTTTTTCTGCTATACTATGAAGAACTTTTCTTGAGAGAATCATGTAACTGTGACAATACCAGTATTTCACCCCTCACCGATTACACCCTGTGAGCAGCACAGCTGGCCAAAAACGAGTAAAAAAAGTCAGATTAGAAAGTCGTTACTTATAGTATGTTGTGTATGTGGAGAAATACAGCAATGTATTTCAGTTCTCGGGATACTCTCAGTTCTCCGTAACCCCACGTCTCCCCAGCTGCTGCCTGGGCCCCTCTCGCTGTGACAGTCCTTAGCAGCTAGCAAGGCTTAGACTTGCTCGCCCCACTTCGCATCTTATCTGCCCACCTTTCTTATGTGTAGGAGGTGCCATTGCCAGGCTTTAGCTGCATTTACCATTGCTGTCAGATTTTTTCTCTAATCTTCGATAAAAAACATTGTGGGGTTTTTTTAGTGCCAAAAAGGCTTTGTGTTCCTTAGAATCTGTTATATATTAACAGAAGTTATGTTGTGGCGAGTGAGGTTGGGCTTAAGTGCCCAATGCAAAAATGCTGACTGTCAGATGTTTGCATCTCAATAAGGTTGTCTGTGCTGGAGAGCTTTCAGGGATAAAGTCCCAAATAGTTTAAGTATCATGCTGCATGTTTTCCTCTGCCACAGCGGAGAACAGCTTAATAGCTTGCAAACATTTTTAGAACAGCAGTTTTCTTACCAAAAAAAAATCTTCACGATATTCTTAAGGCCTGGAAATACAATTCTTTTTATTACCTGCATTTTAAGCTGGCATAATGACAAGGGTCCCTAAGCCTTAAGATAATTGGTTTTTATATATTCAATATTATGGAAAGAGATTCTCCCCTAGAAGTAGAATTACCACCAGGATTGGGTAGGATGATCTTGATCTTCTTTGCCAGGCAAAAAACAAACAATTTTTCAATTTAGAATAAAACCCATCATTTATTCTTAAAATCTTGAGGAAATTAAGTGCCTTTTGGGGTTGGGCACTTCAAAGCTGGTTCCTTTGTAAAGAATTGCAAGGTATTTAAGATTTTTGTAATTTCTTCTAGAGACTCAACCAAATTATCCAGCCTTATTAAGGTCCTGTGTACAAGTTTATCTGAGCCATAATCTTTTCTGAAGTGGCAGTTTCCAAGGGCTGGAAAATAAAACAGTGAACACAATAACATATTATTGGCTGAGGAAATTAAGGACAACATCCAAATTCCTGCCTAATGTCTGGTTGCTCATTACCATCAGGCTCCAAGCTGACCAAACATCTGTTACACCCACTGGTGCTGGTGTCCTCTCCACTGAAACATTCCCTCCCTCTCACACTCTTTGGCATCTGTGGAAGCTCTCCCCAAAGCCTCTGTTGAGATTACTGTATTTGCCTGCCTGTCTTAAACATACATCCTTCTGCTCTGGACTTCACCCCGCCTCTGCCTGTCTTACCTGAACTTCCATGAAACTCTTTCTCTTAGTGCACCTATCTACCGCTTCCCATATCTGATCCCCTTTGAAGTCCATTCAGGCAGCCTTCTTCATGTTTCTTCTCCCAATACAAACTTTTTCAGTCACATACTCCCTGCTTTATCACTCATGCTTTATTAAACTAGGTTTATTAAGCTTGCTCCAGTGCTGTCCCATTAAATCTTCCATCTCTGCTGCTTTAAATTTCACCTGCTGGATAATCCTCACAGCCATCACTGTACCTCAGCTAACCTATCTACCTACCTATTTCTGCACTGTTCTTTCATAAATGCTCTTGCTTAAAATCGCTATGACTCAGTGAAATCTTACTGCCATCTTTTCATAGAAATATCTGTTCCTCTTTTCATCCATAAAATTTCAAAAACCTCTCTTGAAACCTTTCACATAAATCTCTTACCATAACGTCCCTCTAAACTTCCAGTAAAATCCTGTAAAATCCCCACCCCAATCCATGACATTTCTAATATCAAATCTCCCCCTAAAAGTAAAATAATCTTCAAACATAGTACCACTATGCCTCTTGACTCTTACTTCTAACCTTTTCTTACTAATGCTTTCCAAGCTAATGCCCAAAACAATGCTGTCCTGCACCGATACTTCTCTCTCCAACCACTCATGCTGCCTTAGACCATGTGCCTAGGATGAGACAGAACCTAGTGAAACACTGCAAGCATCTTCCTCCTTGCACTCTTTTGTTATTCCCAGTTATATCTCTAACAGAACATTTAATGTCTCTGTATGAGGCAGGCAAAATAGTTTAAAAAATTAGGTGGTGCTCTGTAGTCTTGACCATTGGCCCCTTTCCCATGACTTCAGAAGATTCATTTATAGCAGATCCAAATGAAGAAGGCATGAAGCTGTGAAGGGTAATATGGAGGTGCTGGTAGTCTCATTTCTGGACAGTGAAGTGATTGCATATTTTGTCTCTAACCAGCTTCCTTTTTTTAAGTATGTAGAGGGAGTTTTTATTTCTGTTTACATCTGTACTGTTTGCTTTTCAAATTCTCTCTTAATCTTTGTTTATCTCTCCTAACCTACCAAATTCTGTTATCGCTTGGTCTTGGTTAATTTTGTGTTTTTGCCTAAATGTGGATAAACTGCTATCCCTTGCAATTTAATACCACTTTCTGCTACTTCTGAGCTATGCACGCTATCTAAATCCAGGAGGCTTAGCCTATCATCATGGATTTTTATTTCCTCAACTTTTCTTCCAGAAATTAATTAAATTATTCTTTTTTTCCCCTCACTGGAGCTTGGTGTCACAGCGCTAACCTTCTGGCCAGGCTTTTCTCTGTAAGGTTCTGACAATTAATTATGATCTAGTCACTGTAGTCAGTGGTTTAATTGGATTACTTTCTTATGACTTGTGCCTGGAAACTCATACAAATCTGACAATCCCACTTTTACTGAAATACCAATTTTGTCCTATTCGCTGTGCTACTGGCTTGGATGCTTAAAACTTTGTTTTCAAGTTCTAGGGCCTGATTTCAAATCTTGCATGTAAATACAATAGAGCTTTGTGAAATAGCTGAATCTATCAGGAGGTATTAGCATTCAAAATCAGTCCTAGAGTCCATCTTCTAGTCTGGTTTCTGTATGTGTTTTACCATTCTTGAACTCTGCTATCATTTGACCAAAAATAACTACATAATTTCTTTGAACTAGTTTGGTTTGACAGACAAATTAGTATTGTTTCTTGCAGCAAAGTTCATTCATCTAGATGATGGAGGAGTGCAGTGTGAAAAGAAAAAAAACAAGCTTATGGAAATAAGTTTGCTTGATTTTTTCAAGTATTCATCTTATAGTATGAGAAATTAATGTAGAGATTGTCATCTGTCTCCAGCTGGCAGTTGTTGGATAAGAGTGACACTGGGGATAGGAATGAATTCAATATCTGTGCAAATGACTTCGAAGGTGTGATGAGAACATTTTCTGCCACAATTCACAATCTCAGTCTGTAAGATGGTCTATTGCCACTTCTCGAGTTCTGCACGATATGAAGGTACAGCCCAGTGGCTCAGCTTATCTTACTATTCCTTGCTATTTGTGATGAAGTTCAGTCAGCGTAGCTTTGAAACATTGAGCAACCATGCTACCTCTTTTTCTGCCCAAATAGATACTCTCTAGGGTCAGATTTGAACAGTGAGCTGGGTAAGTATGCCCTAGAGCCACCTGTTGAGGAGTGGGGATCAAAACCAGACATGGTCTCAAAACCTTACACAGTGAGGTATAAGGAAATAGAGAAAAAAGGACACTGACAAGCCTCACGGTGCTTGAGAGAGAAGGGAGGAAAGTGTGGGTGCTGTAAGGCAGGCTATAAATATGCTTGAGGACCAGTTTGCAAAAGGCATGGATAGCAAATCAGTAGGGCCAGGATATGATCATGATAGAAAAGAAGCACTCAGAGGACACAGTTTTTGCATTATGGCCCCCACTTTTGTGTTCACAGTGAAGGAACCTAGGGAGCATCTCACAGCAGAGTTCTTCATCGAAATCAAAGTATCGGAAGGAAACACGAGTAGTTAAGAAATTGAAAAATAACAAATTGCCAAACCGAGTGGCAGTTAAAAGTAGCAGATGCCATTCAGTGTAGGTAAAGTGTAAAGTGACTTGTGTAGGGGAAAAGTTTCTAAGGTAACAAGCTACCTAGGCATACATGAGCAGTGCTGAGTCTGTCAAACTAAGATGCTCCTGCAGGGTGTCCATGCTGCCTCACAGTAAGAATACGAGGGAGCATAACACAGAGGAACTGGATTTGTCTGTATGCTGGCTCGTTGGTCCAGCCTCCACACTTGGCCTTTTGGGAACAAACTGCTTTCAGACAGAGGTGCCTCTGGTATCTTTGTATTCCTCTGAGAGCGAGAGCTCATGTAGTCTTCCAGATGTAGGCTAGCCTTGGGTGATTTTCTGGGGCATGTCTTTGTGCCACATTGTCCTCTAGACTCCTGAGTTCTCAGGGAACCCCTATGGGGGCAGCTGGGCTGCCACCATCTTAGCTAGTAGGAGAGCCACTAGGTTATCAAGCTGATGTGCCATCTGAGATACTGTCTGTCACCTTGGTAATGAAGAGCTGACAGTACCTATTCATAGGACAGAAATAATGTAGGTTTAAGTTACCCTTAACCTTAAGTTATCTGAATAACATTAGCTTTGTGGCTTTTCATATTTATGATACGTTTCCAGCACCTACAGAGCCTCTTCATTCTTCTTAAAGACAGTGTTCTCTGACCACACTCACCTCTATACAGCTAACTCTCATTACAGTTTAAAACATTGTTAAATAGATTTTGGTCCACACCAAAGACAATTCAGTTCCTGTCTTTCTGTATCTCCAAATGTAAGAAAGCAAATGAATAATCAGAAACCAAATCTAGTGGTTACAGGCTCACTGTCTGTGTCTTGTTGGTACTGGTTACAATTTAAAACCCTTCAGGGCTTTTTTTTTTGAATGAACAACCCTCTAGCTCTTAAGATTTTTTTTTTTTATTTTTTTGAAGGTCCAATACAAACTTGGTAAAAATTAATTAGGTCTCTCAATTCTCACTGTGTACCTCTTCGTTAAACTGTTGTACCTGCATCATTTTGATCTAACCTCATGCAGGCGACAAGCTGCACGCAGTAGAAAAGTGCATCACCAAACATATGCAGTGGGCACAAAACTGTGTCCCAAAAGAATCCTAGTTAGGGCTGACAGATCTCCTCAGAGAGCTGACTAAGAAACTTGGCCTTCACTGAAATGCAGTAGATGATGCATGCAGAATTTAGTGTGATGGCTTTTTACAATGCTTTGTTTGAGCTATCCGTTCATTTGGCGATTATTTTTCTCCCGCACCGCAGTATTCCAAGGGCCTACTGTGTTTCATATGACGGAGCGTAACGAAGTTGGCTTGTAAAAGGAATCAGGCAGATATTTCAGGAATTTAGTACTGGTTATTAGTAGCAATCATCTGGAAGTGTCCAAACCAAACACAAACAGCAATCAATCAATGGCTGTGACATATCAGTAAGCGGAGGAGGGGGAAACACTTGGAAGAGTTCATAGTCTGTGTGTGTGAAACCAAACAGACTACAAAGGGAGAGAATAGCTTAAAGAACATAAAAAATAAAGCATACTTTGTATTGTTAAAATGATGTTGATATATTATGAAACTTATTTCAGTTATACATGGCCATGCTATAAACATCTAGGATGAAACCTTGGGACTGATTTTTTGTGTGAACAATTGGAACAAAATCTATGTGCCTACACTGTAATGATTTTATATAAACAAATGTGGATAATGCTTAAAATCTGTTTTTGTGTTTTGCTCATAATATACATTCTTTGCTGTTCCAAGGTGAAAACTGCTGAAGTGTTTAAGATTATAAGCTTTGAATACATATTGAAAAGAAGTGTTAAGTTAAAAAGTTACTTGAAAGAGGACAGGCCATATATTTTGTCCTGCCCACAAGCAAATCCACAGCCAATGCTCAGTTTATACTATTTATTCCCAAATTAGGCATTAGCACCCGACAGGTATCCCCTTATCTGTTTGCTTTATTGCTGGACACTCAAAAAGAGATGAAAGGAAACTGAGGAAGAAATAGTGAATGGCTGTTTGCCTGCAAACACCTTGATGGGTTGAAAACAAGGGAAGAAGTGTAAGACCTTTCACTGCTTTCACCCTGAAACGGTTTAGAGATATGGAGGAGAAAAATATGAAAAATAGTGCTAATTCCTGAGGAGGAAAGTAACTGGATTGAGTGGGAACAGGTGATTTTCTAGAGTGCTTAGTTCATTCCCCTTGGATTTGAGAGAAATGAGGGTAGGTGGGAACTAAATGGCTGGGTAGAGACATTTCTGCTGAGTAAAGATTAGATTATCAATGAAAAAGAGATCCAGTGGTCAGGAAAAGATTAATGGGTTCTTTGAAACCATTAGGGATGTGTGTTCTTCTGAGGAGCTTGCGATAAGGTGGTCAAGGAAAGGGGGAGTGGAGGTGAGTAACAGAGATGGAGGGAGAGCATGCAAAGCATCGAGGCTGCTGGAGCTGTGGAGAGAGGAATTGTGGACAGTAGCAAAGTCAATAGAAGATACAAGTGTAGAGCAATTAGCTCAGGGAGAAGTGACCAGTGATTAGGCCTGAAGGGTGAATGAAACAGGAGAGAAGCAGCAAATGAGGAGAGTGCAAGAAGCAAGCAGAAGGATGGGAGATGGTCTAAGGGGGGAGAAATAGGCAGCAAGTACCAGAACAACTGAACGAGAAGTGCTGGGAACTGAATGTCCAAGGAGGGTCTTGGTGATCTGGGTGGCACACAGGAGCGACTGAGAAGACTGACAGCTGAGATGAGCAGAAGATGGAGGAACAGCCTGTTTTCTGCAGCAGCTGTGGCATGTCAGTAAGCTTGTAGTGACTTGTTAGTAAAATATGAAGGGAGTTCTTGCACTCAGTGTCTGCATGTAGCAATTCTGAGTGCTACTCCCCAGACATGGAAATTCAGAGAGCGCTCAAGGGGGAAGTGGTTTCTGGGCTCTTTTGGTTATTGTGACTATCACCAGGGATAACAGGGAACATAATTAGACCTCAAAGCCCTCTCTTGCACAGAAAATAATTGTATATGGTGGCTTGAAAATAGGGGCAGAACCCTATCCATGCAGAGCTGAGGAGAAAAGGTTGAAGACACGAGAAGGATGTGCGTGCCCACGGTGTGCTGCACATGCTTGCAAGGCAATGAACAGGGAAGAGAGATTGTAGGGGGCAAAGGCAGGACTACAAGGACCTTGCAGTGTACAGAATGATCCGGTTGAGCAAGAAGGAGTTAACCAGTGTTTTGGCATTTCAGCCAAGTGCAGTGCTGCTGTGAACTGCTGGCTTGACAACTTTTTATATGGAGGATTATATTTTTTGCTGTACCTCTCTCTCGGCTGTAGCAGAGCCATCCTGTGGCTCTTGGTGAGTGTCTGTTCCTAGTCTGCAAGTCTTTTCACACTGTATGGAAGCGCTCCCTGTGCAGCAGGTCCCTGTCTGCGCTCACCAATGGCTCCATGCCCCCAGACCCACTGGCCAGCCCTCCTTGGGTTACACTTGCTGCCTCCTGATGGGATGGATTTCAACTCACCAGCCAAGCCCAGAGCTCTCTGTCATTCCCAGGGTGTTAAATCATGCAGCTCCTTTTGCAGGCTTTCAGTACAAGATATTTAAAAGAAGTCCTTGCCACATTCGGACTCACTCAGTGCATCCCTTGTGTCTCAATTAATTTGAGATTGCTGTTCTCTGCCACGCTTTATCTAGAGCTGGCTCAACTTACAGCAGAGGCAGAATTTCCTCGAGTCGCTGTCGTTTGAGCCATTCCTACGTACCGCTGTCGGGGGAAAAAGAAAAAAAAAAAAAAAAAAAGCTGTAGAAACCATGCTGCCCTCCCTCCCAGGCGAACACCGGCCGGGTCTCAGACGCCGTGCCTTGCTGCCTGGCTCAGAGCTGTCCGGCGCGGTGGCAGCTCGCCCGCGGAGAAGCAGCGGTAGCCCAGGGGGAGCCCAGGGGAAGCGAAGCCGTCTGGTGCCACCTCCCGGCTCAGCCGCCCGCCGACGGCCCTTCCCCGGTCCGGGCTCCTCCACGGGCTGAAAACTGACCCCGGTGTCACTGTTTCTGGGCAGAAACTGGTACGGTAATATTAGCACGTCAGTCCCTAAGTCCCATTGCTTCCGCCTCCCCTCACACCCTTCTCATTTTAAATAGAGCTGATCCTTTTTTATGCACGGGGCTAAAGAAGCATCATAAAAGCGCCTAGTGAAAGCTCTCTTATTTTCATAGAGCACTGGCATTTTATACAAGGGGAGCTGAGGATGAGTTACTTACTAGGCAATTTACTTAACATAATGCAGCATCTATAGCCATGGATTAAGTGGGAGGAAAGAATAGTGTAATTTACTGCTTTTCATACAGCTAGAAATAGGTGAGCTGGTAACAGTCAGAGAATCTTGCCCATGGTATCAGCAGTTGATGTAAATGTGGATTTTTGTTTTTAAGCAAACTCACTTTTTCATTAAATCTTCTTTCTCAGCAGTGACTAGACTGTGTGTAAATGTGTATTTTGTACCAGCTGATGTAATGAATTCCTGCTCTTTTCTTTGGAAGACGGGGTGCAGGTCCAGGTAACCACTCACAGAGAGCAGAGGCTGTATTTTAGCTGTAATGTAGCAACTCCCTTAGATCAGGTCTGTCTTTTCTTGAGGTAGAGACATACCATTAAAACAGTGGTATAGAGTGTAGACACAGATGAGGGCAACAGGGCTATTTTCTGTTTTCTTTTGTAGGGAGATGAGGGGGCAAGGGGAGGCTCAGCAGCCAGCCGTGCCAGGGGTCCCGCCAGAGGCAGTGCAGGCAGATGGGATGCACAGGACAGCGAGATTTGCAGCAGTGTCTCCTTGCACTGGTTTGCTAAAAGAGGAATTCAGTGCAGTCTCTGCTCAAAGGACTCTGTAGTGGAACAGGTGGAGTGCTGAAAGACAGTACCAAGGAAATAAATAGGTTCTTCTCACCCACACTGCCCCCTCATGCTTTTTTTCTCCAGCAAGTAAAGGGAAAAGACCACACTGGAAGATGAATTGTGCTGTCTTGGCTAAGTAGTTCTGCTAAGCCTTAAGAGGTTTGCAGAACAGACATGTAAAACACAGGTAAGGTGGGTGAAATAATTAGAGTTGGAATGTGGGGCTTTTGTCCCTGCTGTAATTATCCCTGGGCTAGATCAGAAACATTAGACATCCAACAGGTGATGTTTTCAGAGAAAAAAATGAACAGTTCCTCCTTTCTCTAAAGGCTACATACTTTTCCTATCTAATCAGTAATACAAAATGGGGAGGTGCTGACACAAGCAAGAATAGCTGATGACTTCATCAGTGTGGCAGCAGCTCTCCCTTTAAAGTGTGAGCAATTCATTGGTGGTTTGGGAAAGTTTTGGTTTGGTTCGGTTTGAATTCTGTCTTCTATGCAGGAAGCTTCAGGACTGTTCTAGTCTTACTTTAAATCTGTGCAGAGGCAGAGCACAATACTCTTAACAAACCCCAACTGCTGCTCTTGCAATCAAAACAAAGGTAAAGCAAATGGCTCCAGTCACCAGCATTTTTTACCCTTATTAGTGGCTTTGACCTCAGAACTCGAGGAAGCTGAATCACCATAGCAAAATGTTAACATTGTGTACATGACCATGAGCAGCGAGGACTTCTGAAAAACTTAAGCAAATCGTTTCTTCTGTCCCCCAACAGAGTAGCTATTCCTGCACGGGGAACTGTAATTTCACACAGGTGACCAGCAGAGCTGCAACAAAACTATTCTAAGATTTAAAGCAGGTGGGAAGGCAACCCTCTACAATGCAGTTACAGCTGTTTCTCCACCCTCTTTAAACACAGGCTTCACAAAAAATTCTGTAATGTGCATGTGGCTGTGGGGTTTTTCTTTGTTAAACTGTACGTTATGTAGTGAATTTGTGTCGTGTTTTGCTGTGACAGTCCTTCAGACTGTACCTGGAAATTAAATTTAATCTATAAAATTTACTAACTTCCTAGTTGCACATTTAAAGTGTCAAAATTATTTACTGCCCATGCTGCATCATGTCAAGTTAGAGAAGCTGGACCTACCCTGAAAAGGGGAAAAGTGACTTTCAGTGTAACTAGAAATGTGGCTGCTGACACCTTCCACACTGGACAGGCTTGAGACCAAAGCTGCCAAGAGCCCTCGCCACCCCACGGAGGGCCTGGGCGCTCTCTGGGGAGGCCCAGCTGGAGCTCCCAGAACCCGGGGCTGCACCGCTTTGCAACAAGGCAGATTTGGCCACCTCTGTTTATGCTTCTGCCACAAGACCACAAGCAACACAACAGAGACAAAAGGGTGCATGTTCCTTTCCAGAGGAGCTGGTGTGCTACACAGGTGAGCAAAACCTCAAGATACCCATAAAGGAACTGCAAAGTGCCAGCTGTGGAGAGCCAAGCCACTTCCAGGATCACCCAGATCAAGTACGAGTCAGTGTAATGATTATTTTCACAGTCACTTCATTGAAAAAGAAATTAATACCGCCTCTGAGCAGTATTACAAGCCAGCAGCAAAGCATAATTCATACTGTTGGTAGCTTTGGACAATATTTCTCTGTTCAGGAGTTCGGATGCGATGGCACTCTGAACTCTGACTTCAGACAAGTTTTGTTCTGATGTGTCCCCTGCCTTTCTCCATGTGAACTGTTCCTTTTCTGACATGGTGTTGCCTTTCCATGTCTGGCATCGTGGCATACTTCCTCCTCGCCACCTGCTTTTCTTTGTGTAGATTTCCTGTCTACTGTCACATGGATGTTTTTGGCATTAAGTGGTGCCCTCACTCTTGATTATAAACCTCATGGTTAAGTCAGCTAGCAAGAGTAGGAGCCATCTTGTATGGAGCCCATTTCTGTATGGTAAAGGAAATAATTAAAATTTCTTCCTTGATGCACATCTCCTAAAGCAGGTATCTTCAGCTACCCTAAAGCATCCTTTTTTTCTCTTTGATGACATGTAAATAGTTACCCTTTCTAAAAAAGAAACAAGAGGACTCTTGTTCTATGACAACACATTTGCTCTTAAAAGACCACCAAATGGACAGTAGCCAGGAATATTGAACAGGTAAGATTAATACCTGTTGGTTTAACGTTCATCTGAGCACAAAGGTATTTTTAAAGGAGAGAAACACCAAGAGTCATGTTTTGTACTTGGTGCTTAGCAAACAAATGCACCAACCTACACAATGTGAATTATAATCGCTCTTTTTGGAATCTGGCAAGGAAATAGCAAAAGTCTGAAAGCGGCATGTAGTAGGAACTAGGGAGGTCCAGAGGGAATTGTTTACCATGAGGGAGACGAGGTGGGAAAAAAATGAAGTTCCAGCTCCTGAGGCTTTTCTTCTAGGTAACTGCTACTATCTGGAGCCGTTAAGGTCAGGCAGTCCTTACACACCACGCTGCCTCCATCCTTCCTGCACTCTGCTGCCAGGGCTGCTCTCCCACCTGCAGTCACTCCTCTTTCCCTGGTTACGGCTTCCTTCATGGCTGGGGCTGGTTCTGGGCATGCCTGTTGCCTCTAAGCTCTCCAGCACCAGCTACTTCCATGCCTCTGTGTGTATTGGATGTTAATTCTGGGACATAAAGATCCCTTTCCACACTGTGGCAAGTCTAAGTTGCTGTTTTGAATTACCACTTAAGCCATTAGTTGCTTGAGGAAGCTTGCCAGAGTCAGCAGCCAGCAATAATGTATTTCTCATATGCAGACTGTCTCCTAAATAATAAAATAGTCCTCCACTACCCATTTTCTCTTTGGGTTAGCTGGATTTTTCTGGGGATGTGTTTGATCTGCAACATGATCAGTACGATAAGACGGTGACACAAGTTTAGCAACTGCTTTCTGAGATTCAGTTAGTATCACATAAAAAATGGTTCTCAGATTCTGCACACAGACAGGTTTATGTAAAATATATAAACATTTGTCCAAGTTGTTACAGATTGCATAAATATGGCATTTTTTACTGTTGCATTTACAGATGTGCATGTACAATGATGTGCAAATAATCACAATTTGATTACAATCTTTGAAAGGTACTTGAACCTTGCATCCAAGTAACGCAATGAATGAAAAATGCCCACCAAAGAATTTAAATAGCAAACTTATAACATGGTTTAAATTCATAACAAATTTCAATGTCTTCTCAGTAAAACTTTCACACATTTAAAATAGTTTGTATTCATTTTATTTGTATATGTCAAAATACAATTTTTTTTTCCAAAATAGTGGGTTTTGCAACTAGTTTCATGCAGATACAAGGTCTGCTCAGTACTACCAATAAAATCAATATAGCACAGTAGCCATTCATTTTTTTAGATATAAAGAATAAATAACCTAAATATAAAACACTAAAATATTAGAAACACGTATTTAATCATTCACAGGCACCCAAACTTTACCAAATATAATCCAGAATATGCCTAACTGTCTTGTAACAGAACTCAATACGTTGCAGCCATTCAATTCTTTATTTTATGTTAGCCTAAGTCAATGGAAGTCCCTATGGTTCAGACCCACCTCTCATACAGATCAATTACAATAAGATATCTCAAACTATCTGTGTACCTTTAAAATCAAGAATCCTGAGCTTGGTAGTAAGAGCATAACCTTACATCTTCAAAAAACCAATCAACAGAGAGAGGACATCATGTCTTCCTTACCAAAACATATCCCACCCCCGTAAAACTAATCCCCACCCCCCAAGTAGGCAGTAGAACACAATGACCTTTTTAAATGAAGGGGTACAAATTCACATTTAATATAGTATACAATATAATCAATAATACAATAGCTACTACAAGCTTTACAATGTACAATTTGTTTTAATGGCTGATCTGTTCAGTGGTTTTAGGCAATAAACTATGTGCCAATAGGATGTCGTATTTTGAATGGTTTAGTGAAAATATAAAAGCTGTTTCTAACAAAAGCGATCTTCACTTAAGTACTTTTTTTTGTTTTTAAAGGCCACTGAAATGTATAAAATGGTCTGACATGATGGTGTTATCAAATTGGATGCCTTCTCACATGGCAACAACAGTGCATATAAACATTATGTGAGTGTAATGGGTTATGTTTTTCAAATGATTTAGTACATTACTTTGGCTAGCACAACAGTTTTGGACAGCACTCAGATAAATACAGGTATGTGAAATGTAGTGAAGCAGTTATATTTATGCAATTTTTTATTATGGTGAACACTATCAAATGAAAAAAAAATGGGAGGAAAAGATAATAAAGTATTTTATATAGTTTAGAACTTTTGTAAAGATAGGGCTCCATACAATGTACAATGTCTAAATTCTTTATACCATAAAAATTAATGAACTTTGTTAAACACACTATTCTGGAATAGCCTAATTTGCATTAACAGACATTTGCAATAGGGAAATATATTCAAGCATGCCACGTGGTGGTCTGAAAAATCAAACCAGTACACATTTATATATACAGCATCACTCAGTACCTGCTCAAATGAATGTGACGATTACAGGATCTAACATCTTTCACTACAAACTTCTTTTTTTTTTTTAAAGTGACCAATAAAGGCAGAAAACAGGACTCTTAAAATATTTCTAGTTTCAACTGACTTTTAAAGCATTTTGTATAGGAAATAAATGCATATTGCACAAACAGTGAAAGCAAATGTTCCACCAAACATCTCTGTTCCAGGTGGTTGGACAATACAACTCTAGGTAGCTACACAAATACGTAATTTAAAAGGGTGTGTGGTCTCTGCAAATGGTAAAGCTGTGAAAACACTGTACAAGCAAATCTGGTACATGAATAATTAGAAGGGAAAAAAGAAATCCAAACTTAAGATTTAAGGAAAAACTGAGTATAGAAAAAAACTGGGAATTGTGGCACAACAAAAACATTATTGAGTAACTGTCTTCTGTGAGAGCTGAAAGCTTTTGTTGATGTAAAAGTGTTTATGTACAACTAAGGCTTACTGGTTAAATATCTGAGGCGTATCTGGCCTTGAACACTTTCCTTATTATGCTGTAGCTGTAAACAAGATTTCTCAGTCATTTTATCTTCTCAGCAGCTGCATTTTAACAGAAACAATGATCTTGATACAAAAAAACACACAGGTAAGAGGGCGTTTGGCAGGATATCTGAAAATGACAGTCTCCAAGGGATCTTCCCACACTTCCAGTGACTGCCATACTATGGTCCACTGGAGTTACTAGTGATGTGCAATACCATTACTTGCTGCTGTAGTAAACCCTTTATTTGGAAAGTTTGCTTATAACTCTGATCAAGGCCCCATTTTCATCTTTTAGCCTCTGGTTGTCTGCCTTCAGGTCTGGTAGCATCTATGAAAAATGAAACATGATGGTTATTTGCTATTATACCCCAAGTAAAAGGAGCAAGACTAGACAAGCACTGGACATAAAAATCTTTATTCAGCTTAAACATCTTGGCAGTTCTCCCCCTCCATGTCAGCAGTTCAGAAAAATCTCACCTTCTAGCATGATACTGTTAAGAGTTATAGATTAGGAGTTTTCATTTGCTTGGACTAGGTGCACTAAAACTTGGTGGTGCAGATGACAAGCCTCTAACAAAAGCATTTATAGTAGTGTGAGGAAAGTAATGAAATGCTTCAAATTACAGTGCAAACCAAAAAAATGCTAATTACCAACAATTTAAAGAGCTTGTCTATACCGCACTTGCACATTTTCAAGAAAACATGCTGTGGCTAAGCATATCTACCACTGTGCTCTTGGATGACTTCATCCTGATCAGATAGTGTGATTCAGTTTGTTAGCTCATAGCATTAATCTTCCAACCACTTCCAAACTCGTGTTGAAGCACACATCCTATAATTTGAGATCATATCGCTGAGCAGCATAGTTCACACAAGATCAGATCACTGAAAGAGATCACTGAAACACCAGGCTGCATACTCAGGCATACAAGTTAGGAGATGGCAAGTTAAGGTTGCCACAGGAGATGGGTGACACACAAGCACAAAAGCTGGAAGGCAGAAGCCAAGTGAGGTGAGAGTTGGACAGGATCAGACACGAAAGGAGGACAAGTCAGTGCACAGAGGTTTGTACTGGGAGAATTTAACTTGCCAGAGAAACCAGAAGTAATCTCAGCAGTTCCCTGTATCTACAGTCACACACTGATAACAAACCACCTATAATACTCATGGCTAAATTACGTGTATGGTTTCTAGCAGGAGGTTCACACAGGAGTTAACAGCCTATTCCTGCACAGCAGTTACTCAGTAACCTCAAGTGCAAGTGCATGCAGGAGGTCTAAGTCCAGCTAGTGGCCTATGTTAACAACTGCTACATAATTTTTCAGGATGAAATTTGCTTGCCA
Organism: Strix uralensis; assembly: GCF_047716275.1. NCBI lineage: Eukaryota > Metazoa > Chordata > Aves > Strigiformes > Strigidae > Strix > Strix uralensis. Next base: position 45,035,966 of record NC_133976.1, read on the forward strand.
CTAGTTTTGCTTTCATTTCATTCAAGCAAAACTATACTTTCAACTCCATTATATTCAGAACATTATTATGGAAAAGAAAGAACTGAGAAGATTAAAAATGCAAGGTTAATGAACTGTGCATTACAGTAAAGGCTTCATTTACCCATCTCCTCTAAAGGATTCCTGTCCACACTCAGTTCACCAAACAGCAGACCCTCTCACAGAGTGAAACATGATGGTGCACTGAGGATGCCCAAAGTTATAGGATCTCTAGCTTATCTACCTTCAAATACCAGAGTATGTGAAAGGAAGACGACAAGAGTTTTTAAGAGGAAAAAGTCATTCTGCTAACCTGGATTCCAGCTCTGCTCCATGGCGGAGCTTAGGGCCAGCCACCTACACTGAGCTCCCAACAGAGTCAGAGGGATGCTTCCATGATAGTCAAGTGAGAGCTGTGCTCTCAACAGAAAGTACTGTAAAATGCTGATTACTTTAAAAATCACATCAAGGTGTTTGGGCAACACAAGTAATCATTTGGCAATTTTCAAGTATTATCTGTGTTAAGTTCTCTAAGCTGTAAAAAACAACTACTGTTTTCTGAGAAACACATGCTAGGGGTCATATCCAGATAATAGGCGCATGTACCATGCATTTGTTCATGCACCTGTAATACTAGGATAAACCTGGCGTTATGCTGTGACCTGTATCTGCAAACAATGAAACAGCCATTTGTTCAGACAGAGCAACTAAAACCTCTCCTTCCTCCTTTTCGTTCTGTTATGGACTTCGTATCAAAAATCCGGGGTGAAACCACAACAGCCTTCATCTAGCCATGCACAAGGAAGTAAGGCAGTCTGGTTTTGTTCTTGTTAAGTGGGTATCTCGACAAGTGTTGCGTATGCTTTCCAATAAAACCTCAAAGTAACTCCGGGAATGTCACAGTCCTCATGCAACTTACTGACTAGGGAGCTGCAGCCCATAATGCTTCATTACATACAGGCAGACCCAGAACAGTATATTTTCTGAAGAAATATTTTAACAAAAAAGCTGCTGTTCAAATTCAGAGCTTTAACATAATTCAGTACCATTATATGTCTGCAAATCTCTCTAGATAAGATTTTAATCCTGATTAAACTAATAGGTAGTATAGGTATTAAGAAAATATTTTTTCTTTTGTTGTGAGTCTGCTAAAGAATAGGGGAAGACCAGTAGGAAACAAAAGCAGTTATGAGTAACAGGAACTGGATCATGAAGGATAAGCTCAAGTAACCTAAACTACTTATGCTTCTTGTCTATACTAATCCCTGCATACTTTAAACCTAGCCAAAGACATTTATACAATTGTCTTGCAGCAGTACATTCCTATCGTACTCAAACTTCTCATGAGGTGACACCACACACCTTTAATGTGCAGAGGCAGGAAAAAAAGCTTTGCAGTAAATTCAGTAAAATTACAGGTACATACCGTACTTAACACTTTGAATTCCAATTTGCTTCCCACTAAAATAGCAAAGTATCTTCCTGTGATGAGATTCTTGAATAAGATTGCAAATGCCTACCTGTATTATATAACTAGCTAGTAACTTCACAGTGCTGTTGTTGATCTCCTGACATATGTGGAGCCAACTCAGATCTGTACAGTAGTAATGTCTGTGTTTGCTGGAGGATTTAACAGTTTTTACATACAAAACAGCTTTTTAAATTAAGATTACAAAAAGCTCACGAACTGTTAAGGTACCCGTTCAGATTAATCAGGCACACTGCTGTGGTTAAACTACTATCATAATGTCAAGCCTCCCTGTCGTGTTTTCATTGCTTTTCTTTCGCTAGCAAGGGTCCTCAAGCTCCACAATGATCTCCCATTGAAAACTCCCCCTACAAAAAGGAATACTGAATAGTTTTCTGTGGGTTAACACCCTGAACTGGCTTACCATGGTTAAAGGAATGCCAGTGCTAGCAAAAAAGATGGTATGGACATGTGGCTGTGGACAGCAGTCATTAGATTAGCTCAGCTGTGCTGAAAAACCACATTGTTAGCTGAAGCTGATGCAAGACGGGCTGCCCTAAAGGGACAGCTCTCCCTCCTCATGCAGCAGTATGCTCCTGCTGCTTCCTGTGTGTTAGTTTGGCAATTCAATAATACTGGGGTGAGATGGATCAAGTAATATAATGAATAAAGGGATTTGTTTTCAGCCAGGTCAGTGAGCTGACTTAACTCACTCAGCAAGGGTTAACACAAGGGAACATGGAGGAATGCCGCCCTGGACCAGGAACAACCTTTCTATCCACATCCTATTGTTAGATCAACTCCAGGAAGACACTTCTCTTTATTTCATGCCTCTTAGTGGGGAAAACCTGAGATCGGACTCTGAGCAGAATGAAAAAATGTACGCTCATTGCCTTGCTTCTATGTGGGAAGCGGGGCAGGCGAGGGGAAGCAGTTTAGCAAGAGTCACTATGCAGAAGGAAAAATATTTTTTTCCACCTATACATCTTAAAAGCTCACTGAAACCTCCACTCTATATAGCTGTTATATATAAGAGGAAGAAGAAAGACATACAGATTTGGTGTGGAATGAAACCACATTTTGTTCCTCACAGAAGTTTTGAATCTTCAGTGTGTTTCTGAAACAGCCCTGCAATAATACTAAGGACAACAAACTGGTATTTTTGTTCAAGATGAAACTCAGAACAGTTCATACCTTTAACAGAAGGGAGCTGAACCAGATGACCAATCTGACACACTAGGCAGGGTTATTTTGTGTCTGTGTTTGTACAGTCCATGCATTACAGGATTCTGGTCCATGACTACATATATAGCAATATAAATCAATAACCTTAATTCAGTGCTAAAACTGGGTATTTTAACTTGTCTAGATAAAGATAAGGATTAGCCAGAAGCACATGGGAAGCTGATATGTGAAAGTATTAATCATCTGAAATTCCAATACATTTCTGAAAGCAAGGCTTTGGTCCCCTCCAAACACTAAAACACTCAAATATAAGAAATAAAGTTGCTAATGCAACTGTTCAGGAATGCACAGTACTGAAACCACTTCTCAAACATTCTTTAGTTGAGACTAGATTTGTATCAATTCTATGCACTTGAATTATACTGCAGTAAGAAAGCTCAATTCTTAATTTCAATTTCTTAGAAAACTAGAGGCAAATCTATCTACTTGAGCATTTACTCAAACATCAAAACAAGAGACTGACTTCAGTGTATCCTAGTGCTAACTCAAATCCTTTCAACTGTTGCCAAGGTTTTAGCATGTCAAAGGTCTCCTGGATTATTGCCAATTCACATAAGCTTCAGTGCTAGTAAGGACAATACCACACCATACCAACACATCTGCCATACCTGTAGTTGGTACACCAGAACCATGCTTTAGCCACACTTCCATAACCGAGCAGCAGTAAGTCAGTTTCTGACACACAAGTGTTAATAGTAAAATTCTACCCAAGCAGAAACAGAATGTCAACACCTGCCTGGCTACACAAAGGAGAAGGAAGAAATTACAAGTCCACAGAGCGCAGTTGCCTACAGGACCCTGACAGCTTGGCAACCACTCGGGTCAAGGCCCTATTCTCAGTCACCAGTCGCTCATTTATGTGTCTCAAAGATTGAATCTGCTTTATTTGTTGCAGGTTCTGCAGGAATCAAAGAAACAGGAGTGAAAATGAGAAAAAAAGCCATGTATATTATGTTTAAAAGAACTAGAGATGAGCAGAATTGAAAGAAAACTTAGAAGAGACAGTCCTGTTTAAAGTTAGATAAGTCGCTGTGAAAGGAAAGTATCAAACAAGTGGCACATTCTTGAAAAGCAATCTCAGAACCAGCAGTGATTAGTCACAGCTTTCCAAAACAGTTCAGGATACATTAACAATGAGAGCTATTCCTGGAATTCTTTACTTAACATCCTAATTGCACAAACTAAATCTCCTATTCAAAAGTCTGTAAATAATGACACACTTACACTTTTATAAGGTGGTGCAACAAATGATAGGAAGTGTATTTAATCTTTAATTCAAAACTTTCACATATTGCTTATTGAAAGTAAGCTTTTGAAAAAAGGCAATATATTTGCATTCTCTATTTTTCTCGGAAGCCCAGCCTTCCCTAACAGGAATTCACAGGTTGATGATAGAAGCTCACATCCTGTCTTCCACTATTAGACACAATTATTTTCCTCTACTATAGTTTGCTTTCTACATATTTCCCTTCTAAAGACCCCTCGAGGAACCACAGAGCTTGTGTCCTCCCTTACAGCAGACTATCTTGGGCTGAATCCAAGGGAGCTAGAGGCATTGTGGTTACATTCTGCCTACATCTGCCTGTTACCTTCAATTATTTCAACAAAACTTCGTGCATGTATTTTAATGAAAAGTATTTGGAAGTTAATGCCATTTCCAAGCACCAGAGGGAGCTCAAAAATGAGCTGGAAAGGAAACTTTTTATTAATCGATGACAAGTATCAAATGTCAAAACAGCGGTACTTCTTTAAAATTCTGGAGTGCAAAAATGTTTTCCATTTCATCATGTTCCACTAGTTTTCTAGTCATATTTTCATATCCAAGGACATAATATGAAACAAACTTGCCAAATTTCTCACCCCTCTTAATCGTATCAGAGGACTTAACACTGATAAACCAGAAAATAAGAAAAGTCATATCATGACTGGTTAAAAAAAAAAAAAAGCCAGAAATGTACTAATAAAGTATTTTCCTTCTGAGATTTAGTTTATACATAGTTGAAAAAATTGGAAATCAGCGCATGTGGTAAATGTTACTTATTTGTCAATGTCTGTAATCTATCTACTGGTTTTTGGTAAGTAAAACCTGACTATTATTCACTCTACACAAATGAAAGCTCTTCTCTTGGTATTGGTAACATGCTGTCTAATACATAATTTAAAGAGCATGAGATAAAGGCTGAAGTAACATTCAATGCTTAATTATCTATGGAATTATATGCTACCATTATTTTTAAGTTACTAAAACATAGGGTATCCCATCAAAATCATAGATTGCAATTCCATCTTGATTAGATCAAGATATGTTTCACTCTAACCATCTCTGAATGTTTCCTGTTAGCCAATATGTTATAGAAGTGTAAGTCTCAGCGCTGCCTTAGAAGTCCTACGTGTATGACTGCTTATGCTGGCATAACAGATTCGCTACAAGCTATATGACATGGGGGATTTTTGAAACGCAGCTATAACTTAGTTATTTTCTAATCAAAGTATAGAGACCAATAATGCTGCCAGACTACACGTTGCACTGCCATAGTCATACCCTTTATTATTAATAGTTTAACGTGTAATAGTTTACTTACTTTCAGTTCCTCTTCCATTTCAGATATCCTTCTTTCTAGAGCTCTTCTTTCCTAAATCAAAAGATATGTGTTAACACTGAACAATACAATTTTTTTAAAAATTACTGCTTGTAAATACTGTGGTAACAGTGAAGTACTTCAAGTTTCAAAAATCATACAACCAAAAGCATAGTGTGGACAGGAAACTTGTGATGGCAGTGATACATAGAAATTTTGTCAATATGGAATTTTAATATTTGAGGAGGAAGAGATATAGAAATTTACATTAAGTCCTACAAAATATACCCCTTCCTTTAGGCAAATTTACACAGGTTGTAAGTACCATTTGTTTGGATTTATTTTTCATGAGCTAGGCTTCTGTAATAGCTTAATATACAAGAAATGCAGAAAATTATCAGAAACAAACAAGAATATTAAAAGAAACAAGCACAAAAGCATAAGCTTTCATAGACAAGCAAACGTAGCTGAAACATCTGTCTCAGCTCAGTGGGATCTGTCCACACGATAAACTGCAACGTAGTGTAGATACACCCAAATTTACATTAAAGGAGTTCAGCTGAGTACCAAAGAAATCTAGCTACGTAAGACCACACCTGCTTCTTGAGTAAATGTTTTCTGAATATTTTCTGCGTTTCTAGTATAGTTCTATTTTCCTTTTTTTTTTTTTTACCAGAGAAGCAGGAGAAATTATCCTTTGTAGAGAACTTCAGGTTGCTTTGATTACACTACCCAAGCTAGCTTATTGGAAGTTAGCTTAGGGTTTTCTATACTATGCTGCAGTCTGCAGTGCAGACACACTACCGTATTTCTAAATGACACTACTTCATTTAAACCTAATTTCCAACACATCTGACAGATGAATGGCTACTGCAATAGACTTCAGGGGTTTATAGCTTGATTGCTTGCTTTCCTGTGTCAGACAATGCAGTGTGTCTCATTTAAAAGCAGCTGCGGTTATCAGTACTCTACATTCAGATTTTTCCAGAGTGTGAAAGGCAAAAGCAACAGATTATTGCAAAGTGGACATATGCATCTGCATACAACAGTGTTACGCAAACAGCAAGCAGCATTGACTGAGGTGTGTAAAACTTTGGTTAGATCATACCGCCCAGTAGATACTGACTCTTGCCGGTCACCTTTCAGATATAAATCATTTGAATTTAGTTTAATCATAGTGCAGTTATACCCCAACATTTTCCCATTTTAGCAAACAACTTTAAAAGTTTATCAAAGTAATAGATTACTGCAGTTGTTAGTACTTAGTGTACTTAACTACTTCAAGTGAAGACTTTTCCCATAATGATACTGACTTGACAGTAATGGGCATAGTAAGTACCAGTAAGTTAACTGCAGTAAGCAATTAACAAAAACCCCACACCATCTTACATTACTTAGAATCTTATCAGTTACCTACTAGCTTTGTAGAATAACATGTATTATCAGTGTTCTTATAGTAAGCAATACTTGACAATTCCTGCGATTACCAAGACATGAATGATCAAATAAATCTCAACATTTCAGATGGTTAGAAATTGTTAGTCCTTTTGATGCATTTGTTTAACTAGCATGTTGAGCTTGTCTACGAATAACTATTAGCAATAAAAGCCAATTAAATAAAATCCTTGTTTCATTAACTTTGTATACTTCACATTATATAAAAGAAACACTTAAATGCACTGGCCTAGATGTAAGATTTTTTGTAAAAACATATTGTTCTGATTAGGTGAAGCTATGTTTCTCTCTTTCCTGAAGTGCTTATTTTTTTATGAACTGGTTTGAGGAATGCCAACAAAATAACACACTGCAGTTTCACTGGGAAGATTTGCCAGTGTTATTTGATTAGTCCCTGGACTCAAAGAAAGGATTTGAAATTTATGCAGTCTAAAATTTTATTATATACTTCAAGAACTCTATAAGGTACACCAAGGCACATTCGTAACCCTCAAAATGAAAAAAATACATGCGAGTCTCTCAGCTTATAAAATACAACAGCTCATTTGTATTTATCAAAGCAACTAGGAACCACAGGCTTGGTGCAGTGAGATTTAGGTAAGGGAAAATATACACAGGAGAAAAATGGACACCAGAGTTTTAAAATTATTAGGAAGAAAACCCAGATATACATATATTTGTATATTAAGTAATACCAAAAAATACACCTCTCCACAACCCAAATTCCTAGCTGATGAATTCTAAATTTGAGGGAAAACAGTTAAAGGTACCTAGAATTCTGAATTCTAATCCAGACTGAAACTTGGCAGTTTGAGTTTTATTATCACATTGGATGAAATTCTGCAAAGGACTTTTAGCATACTTTTCAGAGTGACAGGTTGTTAATGAAACCCTTATTTTTGCCTATGTATTGCTAGGACCTTGCATCTGTGATTTGATCTGTATCGAATCCCCATGGCAATAGCCCCTTTCTGGTAAACAGTTCTCAAATGAACAATATTGACAATGCATCACCAAATCACACCATGGAAACCCACTTCTGAAGACTGAGTTCAAATAAAATTCAAGGGCAGAATTTTCTACATTTTATTACTGTGCAATTCTAGGTTTAATAAATGTTCATATCCTCCTTACTGATAAGGTATGTTTCAGCTTGAAAATGTCATAGTTCAAAGACACCTTCAGGTTTTTCTCTACCAGCCTTCTATTTCTTCCAATTTATTCTCACCACTTTACTTTTCCCCTCCAGTTTTCTCTATGCAATTTATAGAAACATCTTCAATTTCGTATTTTGTTTTAGTGAAGTCATATACTTGGAGAAGTGTACTTAGAAAAGCTCTACAATTTGTTTCTACTTTTAAAGTTTATTTTGTTACGTTACACACTAAAAAGGTGTCTTTAGAATTGTTCTTAAATTCTGAATTTGGTAAGCTTGTTTTTAGAGATCAGCTATTGATGAATAGCAGCTGAGAATCCTGCTTCAGTCACTTTCAAGGTGAAAGTAACTCCAGATTTTAACAAGGGAAATACAATCACAAGCAAATTCCTGTTTTAAATTCTTGTCTGAAAAGAAGTTTAAAATTATAAAACACAAGGAGCATCTCCTAAATCTTGTGTAAATCATGTTGCAGCCATACAGAATTATTGCTATATGTTTTTATCTGCTAGCTTTAATACTAATACATTTAGGAAGAGTAACATTTCTGAAAGACATTTTGCTGTTGGACTAAATGTCTTTACAAAATAAAGGTGCAAGAGTTTGTAATATAGCCAATCGTTTTCATGCAATGGCCTATTTTGAGAAAAAGCAAAGCGATAATTTAAAACTGAAATAATGTCTAGCTATGCAGTACCGAACGCTCTGCAGTATGGAACCTACATGGTAATGGATGCAGCTAAAACTATGAAATAATTAAATGTCCTCTTGTGTGGCCATGATAGCAAGCAAGAAACCAATTAAAGCTGCTGCTGAAACTCTTCTACTGATGAAATCACTGCCTATAGCAGGATGACAAAAAATCAAGGAAAAATAGGTGCTAAAAGGCTGCTGCAATTATCTGGAGAGATTATTAAAATAAAGATAATGGAACTTCAGGAAGTGCCTGAGAGTATTTCTATGTCTCCATGCGCTCCTATAAAAATCTACCAAGTGTTTGTTTAGACACCAGACAGGTTTGTAGAACTAAAAATTGTTTCCTAAACCTCAAATACTGGAAAGTAAACATAAAAGGCCAGTGAATGTGAAGTTTAGCAGGGATAAATAAATGTATACCATATCACTTATTACTGTTAAAGTCCATTCAGTTTTCTTCCCACTTAATGTGTCTAATGTGTCACTCAAGGATCAGGGGAAGAGAAAGGAACATGTAGCCAGGGTCATGAAGGAAGCCAGGACCTCAACAAAACCAGTGTAGTTTGCTTTACATTGCTATGGAACTAAACTTTTATAGGGATGGATTTTAAACTAGCATGAAACTACAGCCTAAAATTATCATGTGTCCAACTTCTGAAGTAATTCCTGTAGTCTATCTCACATATTTATTACATGACTCCTTTTCCATTCAATTTAGGGGTGTCTCTGACCCTGATGCCTCTCTTCCCACTCTGCTTACTCATTCCTCCCCCCGGCCCCAGTATCATATTCTCACCGGAAAAAGCTACAGTACAAGGAAAGAGACAGATTATGATTAATTTTATATCATTAGCAGGTTTAAAGTCTCATGTCTGTGAGGTAGAAACAGCTACTTCATTACCAACAATAACTGGTAAAAGAACACACATGCCTGTGTAAAGCTCCGAGGAAATTAAAGTCTCTGAATCTTGAAAATGCATTAGAAGATAAGACGCTCTGAATCTGCTTAACCATCTGGAGTGCCAACATTGGTTTGGATGAGATGGAACAAGTGGCAGATCCTTGGAGGGCAGTGGGGTTTAGAACCTGGTTATCATGAACCAACAGGCAACCTGAAGGCAATTCTTAAGAGTAATTCCATCTCATATTCATTACCACTTTGAAACCTAAAATCCCCGAATCTTCTAAAAAATGCAAGTTATAAGAAAGGCTTTTGTTCCCACTAAAATATATCCAAGCCAGGGGTTGCAAAACAAACTAAAACAAAGCCTGAATTGGAGTGCTTAAGAGATCTCTGGCAGAAACTCACCCTTTTCTCCATTTCCAAGAGTGATCTGTCAGCAAATCTTTCTTGTCTCTGAAACACAAAATTAATGAAGAGATTGATATTGTTCTTCAACAACATAAAGCTGAGGAAAACCAATTCAATTAGACACTTTAGTATTCTGTTCGAAGCAGGTTTTCAAAAGCATTTTAAAGTATGTTCAGGGAAGTAAAACTGAAATAAACAAGGACCTGGATTTATCACGAGCTTCCTCTGTGACCATCCCTAAGCAATTTAATCACTACATAGCCTTTGGCAAATAGGAGTAATACAGTATTTCTATCTAAAAGCATTACAAAACAAATATCTTTTTAATGTACTTCACTGATATTTATGGGGTAGACATGGAAGACACTTAAGTACAGGTACATTGTGGCAAATATGATCTGAGCATAAGAAACACTTTCTGCAGCAATTTAAGACAAATTTAACTTTTGTGTATGTATTTGGTATTACTATATGCACACTGTTATCTGACAGCAGTTACCTGTAACTGGAGTGCACTATTTGGTCTTCAGTTCTAAGATAAAGCTATCTAACCAAGCCAGGAAGAACTGGCAGGCTATGCCAATCCACCAAGAGGTTTATGAATTAATCAATCAATCCTGACTGACAGTTTGAATATAAGCTTAACAGTGTAGAAAGTGTTTATCCCTACCCTGCAAAAAAGTTCCAGATACATGCTAGCAAGAACCACTATTACTTAAATAGGCAGGAAGCAGTCTCACACATTTTGCTCACAGCTAAGACCAGAATCCTGTGCTCTTTTTCTCTTCAGAGAGGTATTCTTCTTCACCCCCGTCTCCAGAGAAGAAACCAAGCTGATGCCTAGTAAAGAGCAGCCCATAGCCTGGGGTGCTTCTAGTTTGCTATCTACTTTGTCAGCTAAGTACATTTTTTTTTGTTTTATACAAACCTGAGTGGTCTTCTCCAACTGTAGCTTAAGATCTGTAAGTTCCATGTTGGTATCATGTAACTGTGCTTTCAGTTTTTCATTTTCAGCTAGAATCTGTTCATAAAGCTAAGAGAAAATATTCGTTTAAAAAAATACCGAATAATAAGAATTAGCTGAAAAATTTAAAAAACACGATTGAGCTGCATGTAAAATGAACAAATACATTAATAGTCTAAGAAGTAAAAATCAGTTATATGTTTTAAAGATGTTTAGAATTAGCAAGCACTTTAAAGAACTGTTAGGAAATATTTCTAGAAACAAACAACTTTGCATAGGGAGCACATAACTTACCTTACACATATTAAAAAAATACTTGCCATTTTTTTGCTTCAGACTTCACAGATTAGACACCACAGTGAACTTTTCGACAAACTCCTCCTCTATTTTAAAGCAAGATCTAAACAAATTTTTACATTATACATATGTAAGCTAGCAAACATCTAAAATAAAAGGCTTCACATAGGTGTACAGCAGTTATAATGATACAATCAACCTAAAAATAATACAATAGTATTTGTCAACAAACGAATCTTGGCTCCCCTGGATTTCTCCCTTGCCTTGAAGAGAGAAGTGCAAAAGCCAGAAGCTGTTTTGTAACGTGCATTTTCCCCCACTGCAGTGGTTGCTCTGCTCCTCCACTCAGCTGAGTTGCTTTAAGCAGCATTTGTGATGCAATGTGAGATTATTTCCAGACAATTTATGAAAAACAGTAGTAAAGTTCTATTTTCGTACTAAAATTACTGGATCAGATACCTTCTTAAAATCAGTGCTATCTTCCTTTTCTAGTCTACTGCAGTACGGTTTTCGATCTTCAAGGTAACTCTGTGACCCCGATCGCCCCTGTGCTGAATCGTAACGATCACCTGAAGACACGCTGAGGGATCCTGTATCATATCTGTAAAAGAAAATTCTTTTCTTTGCCTTTGCGTTCAAAGTGAGACCACTCACTGTATCAAACGTTGTGAGTTTGCCATTACCCAACCGAAAACACCAAAATGCAATTATGTATTTTAGTTAAGCCACTGTTTTCTAATTTGATGCAAATTTAATTTTTACACTCCCTCACTACTTCAAGATTCTGTGCGAAAATGTTTTCAAATTGCTCAGTCTGCCAAGTAAGTGCCTGCCTTGTAGGCAGAGAAATCTTTAAAATTAAATTAAAATAATTCAAACAAATATTTACATGTCTTAAAGGACTTTGTATTAGCTTAGATACTTTAATTCTTCATTTATAAAGAAGACCTATTATAAAAAAATGTATTACTTTAATTGAAGGGTTTTAAGAAAGTAATCTCTAAAATATCAGCCTAGATGAATTCTCCAGGTTTTATTAGAGAAACCAAGGAGACTTCAAAACTATTTGTTGTGAATTCTAGTATTTCTACAGCAGCAGTTTATGAAACAAATCTTCAGCAAAGTCTTTATTCTATTAATCACTAAATTACAACCAGTATTAATAAAGTTTAGAATAATTTCACACTGTTCACTCTTCACTGATCATGTGAGGTAGTAGTTCTATTTAACAGATTTTCAGCACAGACAGAACATAATAAAATCCGATAATTAATTCTAAAGGTCTAAAACCAAATGAAAACTTTTTAAAAATAATTGTAGTACTTTTCTTGAGATTCCTTAGAATATTTTCAGTAGGGTATTCTCAAAGAGGAGCAACAAGAACCTGTCTTCTTTGTAAAAGCTGACTTCATACTGAAAAATTTGTAGGGAGTGGTACTGTATCCACTGTGTTCTACAAAATGCCCAGCCTGCCTTCAGAGCAGTACAGAGTCCAGTATATTCCCCAGAATGGAGTATCCCACCCATACATGAAAAAAAATATTCAGTACTGTAGCTTTACAATCGTATTTCATACATATGTTAAATATCATTAACACCTTTTAAAGCTCAACCCAGCTGACTACTGGGGTTAAGCTGAATTTGTACATAAAGAACTTAAAATGAGAATATGTGAACAAAAAGTGTAACAATTTTAAATTAATTTGTTTAAATTGCACATACCTTGAAAGACTATCACTCTGAGGTGGGGAAGGGTAAAAAGAGAGAAAAAGAATAGATCAAGTCAATAATTTAATAATATACATAACAATCTGTAAACAAGCATGCCTAAACAGTTATGTTAAATGCACATGCTAGCCAACAGTATATATTATCTGAACATTGTCAAGCTTCAATTTTGTTATGACTGGAACAGAAAAGAAGTATGTGCTAGAATGTGCTTGCCAAAATATGATTTACAAGGACATTAACATTACACTCCAGAAGTTTGGACTGTCCTAAACATTGGAGTCATTTCAGCAGTCGGTGCATTCAGCGATTTGCCTGCCTGTTATCAAAGGCATCAGAACTGTGTTCCCTGAATTGCCTATTCCTTCTTCCTCTTCTGTAACATTAGCAATAAGGTTTTGAAAAGTCAGCATAATAATTACTTCAGCTCAAAATAATAATACAAAATAAGATACAAGATCATAGTTTCAACATAGCTTGATGGGAAACAAGCTACTATACCAACAAAATAAGGAAGTACTTATTAGACTTAATTTAAATGACATAATTTCATTTTTTATATTACTTTAATTAATTCATTCATTCCAGGTGAATCCACAGGCACAAAGTTCACTCACTTTACTTGACAAGCAAAATTTAATTAGAAGTGATGACTTAAGAGTGAGGGTGTGCCCTCTAAGCATTACATCAGTTATACAAACCTTTTTCCCCTCTGGGTGGTCAATACACATTCATCATTTATTCCAATTATAATAACAATCTTGAGTTAAGACATTTCAGTCAAGAAACTCTACTGATATTATCATCACCTGGACATCCTTCAACATTATTCACCTATCAGTGGCTGAAGCCTTCGCCATAGGTGGATTTTTTGGGGGGGTGGTGTGATTTGTTTGGTTTCATTTTTAGAAGGGAACTGTATTTTTTTCAACGTACATAGAGAAAAATAGCCACATTTTCCACAATACATTCAATTTCCCCCTTGACACCTTGAAATGCATTTACTACACATAGGATATCAAGAGTCCGTGCTGTAACCTAACCACTCCTAATAAAACGTTATTTTCTGTTAAGAGCATGAATAATGCTGAGAACTTAAGAGATTTTGTAGAAAATGCCACAGTTAGGTGGCACACTCCTATACATGGATAGATTTTAAGCTACTGGCCACAAGATGATTAACTTCCACCTAAGTATGAGTCTTATTTTCCATTATAGTATGTTTAAGTACAATCAGTGTGAGATTACAGAATTCCACCATGTAATCAACAACCTACAAAAATCTCTTCTCCACTGCTTCCTTCTCACCTCAGCAAAACAGAGGAAGCTTTGTCCATAAAGACTTTAGGTTTCTCTTTTTACCTTGAAGGAATGTTGTATGCAGAAAAATGCTAAGCTGGTCCTTTTAACCTTTACCTACAATGTAGGACAGCCACTACAAGGAAGTAAACCATTCCTACATTATTTCCTACATCATTACAAATACACTTTCTAAAGGCTGTTTTCCATTGCTTCTAGGGGACACCCCATGGTGCCGTGGGAATGTGAAAGCCTCCCAGATCTCCATTCCCCTGCGGCAAGCAAGTTATTAAGTCACACACAGACCACCTTAGAAACAAAATTTTGCAGCTACACAGATGAACTGGTGACGTAAGAGCAGTAGTTACTAGAGGGAGGAAAACACAGATGGAGCCCATTCCCATTCTCCTGGATGAGGCCGGGAACCTGAGAAGCCAGACAAGGATGCCATAATCTTCAGAAAACTGTACATCAGTGGTTTCTGTTCCCCGAAAGCTGTGAAACGCTGCTCCTGCTGCTCAAGCACCATCCAGCCTCCACACCTCACCGAAAGAACCTCACGTTTCTCAAGCACATGCCTGTTCTTGTTTCCCTCACAAAACATGTTTGGGGTATTTTTTAGCAGTCTTAGCTATTTATTTTCTCCTTCAAATTCTGTCAGTTCAGTTCAGTCACGGTTTTTGACATTTGACAAAAAAAAAGTGAAAAGGTGTAAGTGTGAGTCTACAAACTTTGCATAAAGCTTGTCTGAGGACAAATGATGCCAAAAAAGATATCCCTGTGCATCCGAATCACAGGGGATGGATGTTCTTTGTACAGTCACAAAACTGAGCAGACTGAGCAGCCACAGTTACATTGGCAGCACACAAGCAGTAACAAAAAATTAAAACATACATATCCTTATCTCCACAACCTGAAAAAACACTTACTTCTAACCGTATGTCATCAGTCCATACAGACCATAAGGGTGTCCCAAAAGAAACCACATATTTATAAATGTACACTAAGCTTCCAGACAGGCACATTACATTTTAGTGAGGTTAGGATAATTACCGGTAATGGAAATAAAATATCAGTCAGGTAGAATTTTCTGTAGTTATAAAAGAGTTTCTGTAAAACTGCCACAGCAGTGAAACTGAGAAACAAAATTTGAGTACAGCATTTAATCAACACTATTAATGCCAGTTTCTCATGTTTATTCTCACAGAATTAGAAGATCTAATGACATTTATTATCCTAATATTGCTAGCTTTCACCTGTCAGAAGTCACATACTTGATCTCTCGCTAAAATAAAATTTCAGTCCATTTAATTATAACCTAGTCACAGCTGTAGTACCTATTTTTTTTTAATTTATTGTACTGAAAAATAGGCTTCACAAAAACACTTTTTTACTTAGAATCCTTCAGTTGCCAAAGTGATCTTCCAACTTCCTTATTTTTAAATGGCTATCCTACAACTTAGTTCTAAGACTATCCTTCTAGCAGGAACACCAATTTCCTCTAAGTAACACAGCATTTTTTGTGCGGATTGAAGAAATTCTCAGCTCTTAACATTAAAAAGACTACACAAATTTTCATTAAAACAACCTCCAACTGTCAAAGTGCTTAGCAAAGTCTGACTTCTCTTTAATATACAAATGTCCTTTATGGACAAGAGATCTGCTAAGAAGTCAAAAGACAGTTCTGAAGAACTGAAGAACAAGAAAGCACAAACTGAAAAATATACAAGACAGTTAACTATTTCAGAGACCTCTGAAATGAATAAGATAATAATTTTTCTGATTCCTTAAAGATTTCAGGCTAGAAATTATTTTGTCTAAGGTCCTTTAATTTTCTTTGTAGCATGTGCAAGGCTTGTTCTTGACCTCCTCTCTTTAGTTTAAATTCTTAAGTTACGGCCAAAGCCTTTGGAAGTTGATAGTTATCATCTTTTACCTCTGGCTTGTAGCCTTACCAAGCAAAATAACCAACAGCAGCACCACATAAGGGAGTAACAGAGAATTTCAGTATTTCCAAAATTTCTGTCTTCTGAATACCAGTACCTCAAATAATCAGCAGAATTGAAAAAGCGTAACTATTTTCTGAATGTCTTTCATTGTAATTCTAGTTTATTCATGTCTCTTTTCTCTTTCTAGAACAGAAAAGGATTTATAAGCAAATAATGTTGATTTTCTACAATAAAGCATGCAAGATTTGTGCCAAAGTGAAAGATTTAGCAATGACAAAAAGGAAAGCGCCATTTCTTTAGGTATGTAAAACAATTTTTAAAATATACTTTTAGCCATGCATTTGGGAACATATTGCCTATTAGAATATTCACTATCTATTCCATTGCTATTTTTCTAAGGTGGCAAAACACTGCATTGTCAAAAGTAATATATTTAGTTCTCAGTTTATCACTGATAAGTGCTAAATAGTTGTTTATCAGAGAGACGAAGTTACTTGAAATCTAAATAATATTTTAAATCTCTGATAAACTATTTGTATGCAAAGGAAAAAAACACCTTAATATGAAAACAATGAAATTATATACAAACTTTAAGATATCTCACAGTTAACAGGATTATAATAATTACAAGACTAGGACATTTTCTGCAATTTTGATACTATACTGGAAATTCCGTACTAGGTTTGACAAAATTTGAAAAGAAAACTTAAAAACACATGAAATACTTATTTCAGAGTTCTCCATGAACTCAAATCTGATATTATATTGATTTATAATGAAACCAAATGACCAAAGTCTTTGTAGGAAGTATACAGGCTAGGAGAATGTTTTGACCCCTAAGCCAAGCCATGATTAGTCAGCCAATTCTACACTTTTCCACCATCCCACCCCAACACATCCACTCTTTTAATCATAGATCATATTCATAATTTACCTTATTTGCCACTATTATGTAGTTTTATATGAGTCTAATTCTATCAGAAGCACCACACTCACATTCTACCAAAATAAATTTCTACAGAACAGAGTACGGAGTAATTACAGATCTAAGGACAACAATGTGTTCTAGTGGGAGGAAAGGAAACAGGACTGGGCATTTATGTTAACGTGACATGGAAATAAAAAATACAGCAAACCAAAATGGCACAGAATGGATCTATTTAAGGACTGTTTAATGGAAGCTTTTACAGAAAGGAGAGAAATATCACTTGAGTTGTTTTCCCCAGTAATGAACCTGATTCTGTAGTGTGTTACTCCAGGGTTTAGGCCAAAAGAAATACATTCTGCTGTATCATTTTATAGCTCATCTTAAGTTACTACTTCCCTTTTAACCCCTCTTCATTCCACTGTCACACACCATTCAGTTCATAAGGACTTTTTTTCATCAAATCAAGCCTATTATACTGTTTTCCACAGACTTTTTAACAAGACTTATAGTATTGAATTAGGCTGTTCAGAAATCCATTTTTTTCAATGGAAAAATCAGGTACATTGTGCTCCTCAACTTTCTATGCTTCATTATAGTAACTTCTCATATTATTTGTTAATTACATTACTGACAGCACTGGGTTGAATTTTAAAAGGTTTTAATTAGTGTGCATAAGTTACTGGACATATTTATCTGAAAATAACAGAGCACATGGAACCAAGATTTTTGTAAGGTAGAAACTGAAAGCTCCCTCCAGTAACGTGCTGCAACATGTCCATGACCTATGTGTCACTGGATTTTCTGGATGTTAATTTTATATAATCAGAATGGAAGAGAAAAACATCAGTTTTAGCCATTGTTAATATGTTAAGAATTGTTATTAAAGCCTGCAAAAGAAATGGCACTGAACCATAGCCACAAATTATGAATCAGAAAGCACTTGTAAGAACTCTACCATATGTACTCTTTTAATTGAATCTAACTGCAACGGAAATTTTACGATCAAAATGTACCTGTTAGAAAGTTAATAAACTAATTATCTATTTAAAATTACCTGAGTTTCCTTTTTATTTGTTCCTTCTTCTGAATCAGACTGGTGTTCCTGTTCATTTTCATCACTCTGGTGAAAGAGGCAGGAGAGTAAAAACAATTAAACTGTTGAAAGCTTACTGAGATTTTAGACATTCTAGACTTTTCATATGAAAATCTAGGAGCAGTAGAATTCTACTTAACTAAAATGTATAGAGAATATATAGGATATATGATGAAAATTCTCAAACAAGTACATGTTTTCAGTTTTCAGAAAGAGAGGAAACAGAACTTTGCATTTGGCACATGAAAATCTTGCTTTTACAAAATTACCTACTGATCCCATGACAAAGGAAAGGGGAACGGAATCAGCTGAAACTATATCAACTATAACCCTTCTAATCTGACAGCAGTCTCATTCTTACAGCTTTGGTATGCATGCAATAGAAAAGGAATGTTCAATGCTTATTTTTCCCTAGATTATGATTCATTCCTATTAAATTATGGTTATTACAGTATTCCAGAATTCTTTCTAGCATTATCAACATAACTTTGACTTAATTTTGATTTTGCTCATGAAAGCTTCAAAACAGAGAAAGATAGAATACATAACTTGAACAAGCATCAGTTTTTCCAGAACAATTCATTACATACCGTATTACTCTAAACTATTATCTGTTTTAAGAATACACCATACACATTCCATATTGCTACAAGCATCAGTAGTAGCGGTCATTTACTTACATCTTGAATCCAGTAAGAAACTCCTGTAGATCGTCGTTTTTCTCTTGGCCGCCGCCTTTCCCTTATAGACTTAGGCTGTGACTTATCTTCTTCCTTTTCTTCCTCTTTTTTGCCTCCTTCTGTTAATAACATCTTTCTTATTCATTTAAGTATGACAATCTAGTTTTCTGAAAATTTTCTCAGTCTTTAAAATGCTTACAATTATTTTTTTTACCTGAAATAAATTTGCTAAAGAGCTTCTTACCACATACAGAGTTTGCTGTAATATACATTCCTCAGAATATAGCTCTAAAATACTGTAAATATTGTTCCAACTCTTGATGAGCAACAGCAAAATACTAACTCCATCTCAGACACCTAAACAAAATGTTTCAATTTAACAGTAATAGACTACAAAATGGACTTAAAATTCAATTTTGAAAACTGTCACATAATAATTCAAACATCTGTGTCAGTAGATGTATAAAAGTACAAAATAAGATAATTCTTCACCATTCTTCATCAAACAAGTTTTTTTTGCTTACATCAAGAATTTGATATTAAAAAAACACCCTTGTAATAGTCTGTGAGGTCCTCCTTAGAGTCCCCCTTTTCATCACAGTCCTCCATTTTTGCTCTAAGGAAGAATAAAATGGGATGTCCTGGATTAGATTAATACTATATTACAGATTTCCTTTTTCTTTAAAAGAAATGCAATTGCAGTTCAAAACTGACATAATACCTCAGGATAGCGTTTGCTGTCCTATATGTTTACAAGTAATTTGAAAAAAAAATAAACCTGCCCAAACCAAAATTATTTACCTATTATCATGCAATCTGCTGTTCTTTCATTAAAGAAAGAAACCACAGATTTGAGTTCAGCTAGAATCATCACTAATAATTTAACTTTACCATCACTAGTCTTCAGAGGTAAATAAACATTTTAGTGTGAAGCAAAAATTAAACAGAAAAGAAGGAAATACAAATATTTATGGTGAACATATACCTTTCCTAATTAAGTAAATGATGATTTTATCTCTGGGCTTTCAGACGGTAATGTATTTCTCCTCCTAAAGTCATAATTTGAAAAAAACCCCTACTGTAGCTAATATTTACCCATAAAAATCTTTTCCATAGAACAGTCTAGAAAGAGTTTCCTAGAGTAAGCATGCATTACTGAAGAAATCTTAATCCAAATTTCAGTTCATGTTAGGACAGAGGGAAAAAATCAGAAAGCATATCCCTGAAGCTTAGCCCCAGTAACTTCCTCAGAAAATACCAGTCTAGGGAACATGGCAGTACTGCTATATACTTCATGGAGATTTGATCAATGGATCATTTAATCTGATCCTTTGTATAACAAAATTGTCAATTTCAATCAGTAATCCTATTCAAGTTACTGATCAATAACCTGAACTAAAGTATTTCTCCCACATCAACTGTGGCACGCCTCCAAGAGAGGACAGGAGATCATACTGTATGGCAACAGCCGCCTCCTTCGACAGGCAACTCATCAGGCACAAAATCTCTGAGAATTATAGCAGGTGATTCACCTCTGAAATGAGGGCAAAAGCTCTGTGACATCAGAGAAGAGCTTTTGTCTGATCTCTGAATCACGCATCTGATCCTCCACTTAAGACTACATAAACCAGTTAAGTATCTAGAATTATGGTTCCATGAAATATTCTGAACTACCTCTGGAAATATCCCTTTCCCTTTGTTTTCAGCTGTTCATGAAACCCTGAGAGGTCCTTAAAGCATTAAAGCATCATTCCAATCCTTCAGTGTGGAAGGACTGAAACAAAACCCCAGTTATTTAGCAATTATTTAATCAAGTAAAATTCCTTCTCAATACCTGCAAGTATTTAAGTTCTGAAATGTGGTATTTTATTATAGTTGCTGTGTTAAAGCAGAAATGAAAGCATTAGGTGGATACTGATGGCAGTATATTTGATGTTTCTATCACCCACCAATGGAAAACACAGATTCACATACTAAACAGCTGAAAACAGCACCAAGTACAGAAAAATCTTTTTTCCTCTCTATATCCAAGTTCCAGAATTTCTTACAGAAAATGGGAGTAAGATACATCCCCAGTGGTCTTACATCCCGTTTTGAACTATCTTTTGAAACATAAGCTGCCCTTTGTCAACTAAGACAAAAAAAAACACCAATTCACAAACAGCGCTCCTACCTCTCTCACTTTCCTTTGTTCCACTCCGAGAATAGGCAGAAGTTATACCTATAAGGCTGTTTGGTCTGTTTAGTTGACTTGAAGTTGAAAGAGAGCTAGTGGAGGTGGAGAGCGAAGAGGTGGATGATGAAGAAGTTGAAGTTGAAGTTGGTCTATAGCGATGATATGGCTATTCAGCAGAAAAATGTCAAAATTAATTTACCAAGAATAAACAAATATAAACCACAGGATATTAAAACATTTCAATATATACACAATTCTTATAGTAGTACCAAAATTAAAATATTATAGTTGGAGTTAAAGATTCATATAATTTCTCTACCTAAAGAGACCCATCATGAAAATACCTCTTCAACAGTTCGGGAATATCTTTGCCTATAATCATCATCTTTAGTTTCAGATTCTTTCTTTTCCTCTTGTTTTTCTTTGTCTTGCTTTTCTTTCTCTTCTTTTTCTTTTTCTTCATTCTCCTGTTCTCTGGTTCGCGTGGGACGACTTCTTCCTATAGTTTTTTCAGCTTCTTGAAGATCTGTCAGTGTTACGCCCTGAGAAAACAGCAGTCAGAAAACAATGTTTCAATATATCGTTCATATTAATGCAGATGATCACATTACATAAACACATAATTTAAAGACAAAATTCAGCTTAATAAAATTAAGAAATAAATTTTACCTATATATTCCACCTGTAAGATTTTCTCTCGAATCTTGGAACCAAGCATCCCTTTTTTATTAGTGGCAAGTGTTTGCTGTAATGTGATCTAACACAGATTATCCAGCAACACAATTTTCAGTTTAACTAACAGACAAATCACACAGAAAATCACATAGAAAACATTTAAGAGCCCACTAGATCCTTTCAATATCATCATAAGCATACTAAGTATTTTTGAAAGAACCCTAAAACCACAATAATTATCAAATTTTCAGAAATGTTCATACTTTACAAATTCACTCACTGCAATTGGATTTTTAAATCAACAACACATAAAAAATTGCATTGACAGCACCAGTGAAAGTTGCAACTCCCTTCTTATTTCCTTGTTATTCTGAGGCTAAAAACTAGTTTTTCAATAAGCTCAGAAAACAATTTTTTGAAGACAGCTTTTCTCTACTGTACTTTTCAGCTGATGTATCTTGCTGAGATACTGCTCAAGACACTTCATAACCTATTCTTCAGAGCCAACTTTGCATCTTATCGGTTATTTAATTGCTTTTTGTGTTAATAATGTTTTAGTACAGTAATTCCTGGTAACTTCTTCACTGTAAAGATTCAACAACAGTTGGCCTGTGGTTTGACCATCTCTCAGGGCTCTGAATTAGTATCAAGAGGTAAAAAAGAACTCCAGTAAGATAAAGTTGTATCAAGCAGTGTGGGTCTCTCAATAGGAAAGGTAACCAGACATATTTGAAGGCTGTAAAACTGCAAAGATTTGAATGTAACATCAGTAAACAATGTAGATATAGACTTGGCCTTAAAGTAGATAAGAACGATGGCTAGAGTATTTCTTTGTGCTGTTTTATCAAGGAACTATTTGGTGATTATTCTCAGTTTGTCAGCAGACACAAGAAGAGATGGTCAGACACACTCCTTGGTGGTAATTGCTCCACTGCCCAAAGAGCGTTCAAGTACCATTTAGAGATAATCTATTTTGCTACTGTCACATCCTTCCATATGTTAGGATTGCACTGGCTGCAATTCAGTATATGGCAGTTCTAACAGAAAATGGGATGAACCACCAAATATATCAGGATGTAAACTCAGACAAAAGCTGAAAGGAGACATGCAGTTAGATTCTAGATTATTAGCAAGTAATAAAAACCTCTTCCTTAGTACTCTTCCCTGTCCACAGAAACTAGGTTGAATGTATTTTTTTCTATGCCATGGATCTTATGAGCTATGTATAAGTTGGTCAGTTCAATCACATTATCTTCAATAGTCCATGCACAGAAAAAAAGATTTAGAAATGGAAGTAAATACAGTATGCTATGCCTATTTTTCAAGTATTTTCTTCAGCCAGAAGCATATAGCTGTTAGCTCTTGAAGAATTCGAAATCTTAGATTTAAACATCTACATTTCACTGTACTCGGGGAGCTACATGGGTATGTTTCCATAAATGTAGAAGCTTTAATAAACCTGTACCTGTGTAGATCTTCTAGACTGTCTTGCTTGCCTGGATCTAGCTTTTCTTTGGGACTCTGACTCTTCATCCCGTACAGGAGTGAGGTATGATCTAAAGAGTTAATTACAAACAAAATTGGCAAATGATAATTTTTGTACAAATGTATTAAATGGTCAGGAAAAAACCCCACAACATGATATGACTGAAAACCAAAGCAGTTAGAAGAAAATCTTTAACTATAATCCAGATTACATTTTAGACAGTTCATTCATATCATAATGATCTATTCCTCAAGATAGCGCCTTAGAACTCAATAAAAATACATGTTTCCCTATTTAATTTCAATTTCTTTTTACCATTTTCTTTACGTATGACAAGCTTTCTTGGTATTTCACTAGTCTGCTAACATAAGAGTAGAAGACCTCAGAGATTCAGCCAGTTACTCATTTATACATAAAATATGTGCACGTGTATGAACTTTTAACATAACTTGTAGGCTTTTAGAAAAAGCTAAATGTACTGCTAGTGCAGAAAACCTAATTATATCATCTATTGCACCAGAGATTAAAAATCCTTGGGGAGGTGGTTACCATACTTTCACATTAATCATCCATGCTTTGAGTAATCCAACTCCCTTTGAAAAATCTGTGCTTAAAAATAAGTGCTCATGAAACCCACAAAAATCCTGGAGAGTAAGCAGTTAATTGTAGCCAAAAGGCTACTAGAGTAGACATACATGGTCTGGACTCTTTAAAGAAACTCTCTAATACAGGTAACCAGGGTAAAAAAAAAAACAGAGATACATATACATGCATAAATGTATATATTTGTATTTATGTAACATGTATATATACGTATGTACATAAAACCATCAATAAATAACTTAAAAGTTTTTAATGCATTTGTTGGTTTTCTATTACAGAATATTCTGGGAATTCTGTTATAATTTAACATTTAAAAAAAAATCCTTAGATCAGTGAAAAATTAGAAAAATTAGAAAAAGCAAAATCAGAAGGTTGATAAAAGGTTGCCTAGAACACAAAACCTCTCTGAACTTGTTTAGATCATAAAATTAGCTACATTAAAAATAGTAGTCAGATTCTGGAGTACTTTCTGATTGTCTATATTTTTAAATGTCATTAGTTAAGAATAATTGGCCAATGATTTAATAATTGGCTAATGATTATGTTTAAAAAGCCATCACCTATTTACAATTAAATCATTTATCTATGGAAAGAGCAGTTCTTTGGTCACCTAATTATATATTATTTAGCACACACTAAAAACAATTCTAAATTTTAAAAATAAACTTCTACACAGACCTATGGATGTTCTATCTTTATTAAACAAATTACCCCCAAAACACACAAAAATATTTATAATTAGCTGCTATACTTACAAATGTAGAAGCATCTCCTACCTTATGACACATCTTAAAAATCCTACTATATTTATTTGATTGCCCCATCCTATTCACTTGCAAACAGCATTTTTGATAGACTTTCCATTTTCCTAGAGCCCTAGGCCCTATCTATATTAGGAAAAGGGTGCCTGTTAGCTGCTTTAGCTAACTTGACCTGAAATACTACCTACCTAGGAGGTCTCGATTGCAGAGCAGGTGCAATCTTTAGGGCTTGTAAACTGTTACAAATTTCTCCATATAACTTGCACTTTAGTAACTGGTGTACATACTCCTACCCTCCAATAAATCTGAAATACTTTAAACCTCACTGAGGGAAAATGAAAACTCAATTTGCCAGGTGCACACTATAGCTACTCTCAGAGTAAAAAGTGCCCTTGCCTAGCATCCCCTGCGTATGCCACACAGGTTACCTATGCAGTATTATTGATAATACCAAGATTTAAAGATTCAAGTTTGTCATTTTCTTCTCTGTTTCTCTAAACCAATCCTAAAAATCAGATAAAGAATACAGCTTCTTCAGCTATTCCAAAAGGCTGAACCATTACATGCTTCATTACTAAAAGCATGTCTTTACTTTTCATATATTCTTTGAAATACTATTTCAAACATACTTTCTAAATACACACTTTGTCTATAAATATGGATTAACCAACTTCATTTCTTAAGAAAACATTCAGCATATAATATTTCATATACAGACAAGTTTTTCATATGTATAAACATATATACACACATGCACATATATATATCTGTATATATACAGATAGATATGCATGTGCTGATATTTAGAGCACTACCTTCTCACATGCATGCAATAATTAATCCACTTTTGCTGATTTCTAAGATTTAATGGATATTTTAATATGCCATCAAGAATGCATCTGAAACACTATATTACACAATTGGCCCAGAGACAGATAAAAACAAGGAATTTCAGGCCAATTGCAGGTATCTAAAGCATATGTAGTATATGTGCATTAGTATACACACACTAGTGAGAGCAAACGAGACAGCAAAAGCCTTAATTCTAAATTTCCTTGCTTTTCTAGTTCATATGAGACTGAAATAGCATTTGCATTTTTAAAAATGGAACTGCTTTTGAAAAAAAAAATGCATTTTGTTGGTTTTGATTTGTTGGGTTCAGTCAAATTTAGCTATGGAAAACGCAGGTTCCAACTACACGTGTGGGCACCTCCTGAATCATGGTGGGGAAGAAAAAAATAATCCCCACTTCATAGAAGTTATTTCATCACAGTTTTGAGTATGAAAGGAAGACTATGGAAAACAGACTACCCTAAATAGGCCTAAAGCTATGAGGAATCTTGAAATGTTGTTGCTGCCTTAAGTGAACCAAAAGAATGCAGGTTTCTCCTATAACAACAAACAGCTTCATCACTTCTGTGAGCATACAGAAATACACACATCTGGCACTGATACAGGAGTTACATTTCAAACTACAGGAGCAACACAGAAATCTAAACTTGCATTTCACTGGAAGAGTTAAAGGATCAACATTTATAAGTATTCAGAAGAAGAACCTAAGGAAAGCTAACAGGAATTAACAACCTTGTGAAATTTTATTTTTGCTTCCATAAATAGCAGGTAACAGCTCTTTATGGAAACATAAATATGCCCCAATCTTAACTCATCCTCCATGCAACAGAAAAACCACGATATTCTTCAAAAAAGATTTATATCAGCTTCTTCCTCATTCTTCATCCTGAATAGCTCTTAAAGCATTGCATTTACAACTGGATATTATGCTTCAAGTAGAAGAGACCCTAAATGATGCAATGAAAGAAACAGAATGTGTTGAGTTCAATCAACACTACTCTTTTCTCAGTAGTGCCAGGCACATACAATTAACTGAAAAAATGCTACATTGTAACTTATTAGCATATCACCAGTGGAGCAGTAGCTCAAACAGCTGCAATGTACTTGTAGTAAGTAATTAATTATCAATTTCCTTATTTTTAAGTGATTTTACATATTTCCATTATGGGTATTTTTAAGAGGACTCATTTAATCTACTAATAGAAATACAAATATGAAAATACCACATACCAAATGAGAACCCAAGGCCAGTCAAAAATATACAATATCGAAGTTTAAATTTCATGAATGGTCTCTACCAGTACTAAGCTCTTACATAAATTGAGGCACGTTGCTAGTTGTCTTAATACACAGCAAGCAAATAAGACTGCTTTACGTACTGTACTATCCAAATTTGTGGTAACCAACACATTCCTTCAAATAAGAAAAAAATATAACTTTTGCATAAGAGCAACATTACTCTTAGGACCTTTACACACCTCCGTCTCTCCCTGACCTCTGATGTTGAGGACACAGTGCCAGAAGTAGCGGTAGTCATGGCTGTGGTAGTGGCTGTAGCATTTACAACAGATGGTGCAACAGGAACGGTCACTGCTGTAGGAACACTGTCCTTTTCTTTCTCAGTACTATCCTCAGCCCACAAACGATTTGAGGTACTACAGCATAACAAGCAGCAACACAAAAAAAGAGAAAAGGAAACAGCTAAACAATGAAAGCACTTTACTAAACAACTAATAACATGTAAATTGAGGGATGGATTTTTTTTAAAGGCAAACTGAGAAATGTCTCTACTATAAAAGCTCAACTTGAGCTATTAAATTGAATAAATTCAGAATAGAGCAGTTCACAATAATTGAACTTTTATTCTTCATACCCTTCTAACATTGGATTTATTCTTTTATACCAACATGGCTGTCACTTTACAGCAGAAAGCCATTCACAATTTTTGAGCCAGATTGTATAAAGTCAAAACAAATTTAACAGGAAAGTGAAAAAATCCAGAGCCCCAGGATCTACTAAACAAGAACGCATGCACATACATAAGCACACAGTAGACCTGACAAAAAAAAAGAAAACAAAAAAGTGCTGGTGCCATTACCTGCTTTGTACACCTGCTGAAGTAGAACCCGTTGTACTCTTTGTAGTAGTGTTTGCGCTGGCAGGCAGTGTTTTCTGTAGACCAGCAGAAGAGGTAACTGTTGATGCAGTACTTGGAACATTAGAACTAATCAAATCATCTTGTCTTCTACCAAAGGAGCCACTGAAGGAGAGACATGTACAATAGATGCATCTGTATTACTTATCTTTTGTCATTAAAATATCACAAAGCTGTGAATGATCCATTAAATTCTTGCCCATGTATTCTGTGTCTCAGATGAGCCTCAGAAACTTCTGGGGCAAAAGACGTATTTTCTTCACTATTTCCTTGACTAGGACTTTTAATTTATGACTTCAGAGGGCAGCAGAAGTGTCCCTTAGTCCTGACCATTCCTCTACAAGAAGAGAAGATAAAGAATGGAATCTCACTGGTTTATCTATGACTGTCTTGATCGCATCTACTGAAGTATTCATACAGGGCTCCCAAAGTCCCATTTTTAAACTGCTGTTTCACCCACATTGAATACCACAGAAAATCCAGAATTTTACTCCACAGTTTGTCAGAAAAGAAAATGTCATCAATATCACTCCTCTTCTAATTTTCAATCAATTAAATGTACTGCCTTTTTTAAAAAAACTTTAATCATTCCCAGAAAGATTAACCTCCCACTCAGGCTCTTCCCTTGCTCTTCAAGTTGTAAAGAAGATCCAGTGGTTTCCACATTTTTATCCATTGGTTCCGGCTGAACAAATTTTGCAAAAGCTAACATGCAAAGATTCTTCTCATATATCAACTGTTGGTATTTTCTATCCAGAACAGGAAATCAGTGCAACACCTTTCCTAAACCTTAAGTTAGGAAAATTGAGGGGTTTTTTTAAAGCAGGTTAACAAAGATGTAAGATGTATTATGATGCATGCAACAGCCTGACTACGTGCCACTGACAACATCAAGACTAAAAAAAAGGCTAAGCACCCATCACTATGTACATCAGCAGCACATACTAATATGCAGGTTAGCTACCTGAATCTTTGCCTTTCATCTATACATTTTAGGTACTTATTGCTCCACTAATTCCAATGAAGAACTTCACTCAGCTACATTGAAACTACACAATGGAATAAAGTTAATCATGTATGTATTTGCAGATTATGATTCCTTCTGAGAAAATCCTGCAAGATAGGAACCATGCATATCTGAAAAGTATTTTCATATTAATCATAATTTACTTTGCATTCAAGTTAGTTTTACGTATGTATTCTGTGATGATGATACTCAATGTGGGTATGGCTATAATCTACTATTATGGAGAGCAGCCCAAGACCTCCGATACTGTCATGCAAAGACCAAAATTCAACAGAGACAGTATTTTTCCCCTTTTCATTTCAGATACCAAGCAGAATTACTTCTATTTCAACATTTAAAATAGGTGGTTTTGGCTACTGAACTAATCTGGCAAGAGTCAAACGAACCTCAAACTGAAATAAACAATAGGATAAAGGAAGTATATAATTTTAATTATACAGCAGTTGCTGCAACACTCTAAGCTAGCAAAAATGGTGTAGCTTTAAAATCAGCATGAGCGTTGCATCAACATAAGTACCTACTTTGCAATTATTATGAACAACATTTCAATATGTCACTGTTCAATTTTAAACTGTCCTTACAAAGTGATTCAGTACTTAATTTGTTTCTTTAAACTTATAAGTTTATTTTGATTAAAAAAAGATAACAGAAAATCCCACACCTTCTTTGATAACTTGTATTTAATGATGTAGGACCTTCATTCAAACTGTTCTTCTTGACATCTTCCTCCCATTTTCTCCTAGTGTAGGAACTGCCACCACGTATTGAGCTAGCAGACAAGTCCCTGTAAAAAAGATTTTAATTTAGCAAATTTGTATTAAACAAGGTTGTCCTTGATGTGAACTGAGAAGAAGTTTCAGATTAAAGATTAAAACCCTAGATAACACACTTAAAGTAAACATAACTGTGCAGAACAGGAATAAAATTACCTTTATGAACAATCATTTCCAAACTCCTGTGAAAAAACACTACATTCATACTAACACATCTAATAGCAAAGTAGCATCAAAAGAAAAACTGCTAAAGAGGATTTAATCAACATGAAATTAATCATCAGCTTTTATCTGTGACCATTGTTGGCTTTGTTTTTCTCAAAAAAGGAACAAGAGGCTTTTCTGCTTGCTCCTGAGATTATCCAGTGCAATAAAGGGAAAACAACTCAGGTTTTTTAGAAATTAATTTCATGGGATTTTTCATTCTTGGATGTTATGAGTTCAAAAGCTGACTATCCTTCAGAACTCACAATACTGTAGACTAGTATAAACAGTTCTGCAGTAGCCATTCCTGAGTGGCCTGCCACGTATCAATAGCTGACACTAGTCATAAGGAATTTTCAGCCTGTTGTTGCAGTTTATAGCAGCAAAAAATACCCTTGCAAAAATCTACTTAGAGAAATTACCCTGAAAATGGATACTGAGATGCAAAAAACTGAATTTCTAATAAAAATGTCAGCTAAAGATTTGAAGTAAAGTTCAGATACAAGGAAGAAAACAATGTCTTTCACAAAATTATACATAAAAGGCAACCAGGAGTGCAAGGGAAAATAAACAACTCTAGAAAATGATCAAACACAGGCCAAGGCAGTGTTATTTCTTACCACCACAGAGAAACACAAATTCTGAAATATCATCTACCACAGAAAGGTCCTGCAGCATGACAAATTCTTTTAAAATTACCGAAGGTTTCACTTTGCCAAGACACTACAGACTTCAGCACTTTTACCCAACTGAAGCTGGATGTCTGAGATTTGTTAATCTAAAGCCCAGCTGGGATTCATCTTGAAGTCTTTTTCATTACTCACAGTAAGAGGTTAGCTGGATTACACTACATCATCAATAAGCTAGACAAGCAGGTGTTCAGACAGGTGAAACAAGAACACAGCATTAAGCTAAGCAACAAGGACAAAGATCTGGGATAAAGGCAGAAACCTTAATAATTTATTACGGTACCTGTAGGTAGACGGTTAAATTCTACATGTAAAGAAGGTCAGACTAAATGTCAAAAATCTCTTATGGCTTTAAATAAGCTGGGTTGTCCACCACATCATACACTAGGCAAAGTACTGGTGCCTAAATAGGATGGCCTAAAAGCAGGCTTCATCTCTGGTACACCAAGGAATACAGAGAGTTCGCAGCTCAACTGTCTGGTCAGCACTGGGACTAATGCGACTGATGACCCCAGTTCACCCAACGCATATGAGGAAAAACATGCTATCGCTGATACCCACCTCTGGAACTGGGTCTGTGAATAAGCCGTGATGGTTAAAGGACACAAATAAACCTCAACACTGAAGCAAACTTTAATCCCTTTGTTACAAGCAATAACAGCTTCTAAGAAATAAAATTGCAACGTAATATTTATCCCAATCTTAAGGTATCATCTAGTTAAGACACTTTTGGAGAACAAGAGCTTTTGAGAAGATCTCAAAAGAATAAAAATTGAAATAATAATCTTACTTATAATCTCTTATAGACAAACAAAAACTGATAAACTCAGCCTCAAAGCATATAGTACCCCAGAGAATGACAAGCACAGAACTCCACAGAAACTCTAAACTGCCCTGTTATAGAAATATAGGTTAAAAAAATTTGGCCAACTAACATGAGAGATGATAACAAACTAAGCTGAACTTCAGGGGAGTGTGAGAGCTGGAATATCCCTGTTTTGAAACACAATTTGTCACCCAGAGACTAAACTTAGGCAACAGTATTCTGCAAGTATAGGAAAAGCCAGTATTTATCTTGTGTTTGTGCTGAAATGAAACATTCTCAAGAGCAGCAACGAAGAAGCTCCTCTTCAGACATAAGAAAATTTATCAGTATTATAGACAATGATTGTAATAGCACATTCTGAGCAATGACAGGATTTTCAGATCAGGTCATCCAACATTCAGCTATCTAGATACAATCCAGGAAAGAAGACATTAGGAAGACTTCTAAGTTTTGTACTATGCATTCTATAACAACTCAAGAAAATGTCCAAGTAGAACCTCAACATAGGAGAGAACTGAAAAATGGGAAGGTTCTAGCAATATAAATATGCCATAGAAGTACCTGAAATCCTAACAGGTAAGAAGCCTATGAACCTAAACTTTTTTGGTTTTTTATACTGAAAGCTACAGAAGAAATATCAGCAAATAAAGTAAAAATCTCCAAAAGAAGGTCAACATGCAAAGAAGAAAAAAAGAAGAAATGCTTTTGTAACTTAACTATGATTTTTTGTAAATCATTGATGCTGCATGATATAGTTTTAAGCAAAGACTGCAAGAAACACAGCATTTTATTATTATCAAAAGTAATAATGGAGCCCAGTAGCACCACTCCATGGCTCAAGACAATGCAGTAAAATTCTTTTAGCACCTGTCAGTAGCTTAAAGTTTACAACTTCATATTTTGTATTTTATTTATTTTCTCCCCCAAGAACACAAGACTCATTGCCCAGTTCTGCTCTTGTCATATAATAATTTGAATTTTAAAAAGGGTTATTATAATTTACAAGATCAAAAATCTGCAGATACTGGATTACCCTACAGATCAGCATAATCTAGAGAGCAGAATAATGCTATAAATTAGCATTGTCTTAAAACCTGTAAGGTTGTCAGCCACTCTAAAATCAAGTAATTTTATATTTAACAGAAATTATAACTTCAGAGTCACCTGTTTTCTTTTTCATCAATGTCAGAGGTACTGGCCAGTCGTCTTGGTATTGTAGGTGCAACATATGCAAGCCGAGTTCCTTTTCCATCTTTCTCCTGAAAGACATGTAGTTTTTATTATTATTATTATTACTTATACAGCTAATGGCTGGAAAATCATTATTATGACAACTTCAGCTGTATTTATTGTGACCCGATTATACTAATGAGTTTTAAGCTTTAGTTAAATATCATAAGGACTACAATAGGAAAAGGAAACTGTTTTCATTCTAGTGATGCAAATTATTTGATTTCTCTTTGTTCTGCTTTGGTGAAGTATAATTTCAACACTGATTACCGAAAGCAACCATTTTAGTATTTTTATATAACATAGCATTATTCTTAATCCTGAAAACATTTAATCATTTTTACTTGAAACAGAATTGCAAGTTCTATGCTGTTCAGTTTCCTGGTTCCAAATTAGTCCTTCACTTTGTTCAATGTATTCATGTGTAATTATAGAACTCAATTTTTGTAAGTAAAAAAAAGACTCCTTTTTTATGAGTCTTTCAACATCACTCTCCAAGTGATGCCGAAACGATCAAACCTTTGATCGCCCTTAATTCTAAAAACTACTCATAGCATTGCAAATCTCAAAAAGGGAAAGCCCCAGACCTACATACCAGGTCACCAGACAATGAAGGTGCATACTACACTTTTAAAGAGACTACGAAGCAGCTGCATAATTTAATTTTTCAGAATTTTATTACAGAATAGATGTGTAGTACAATCTTACTTGTACAATACATTATAAACATCTATACCAAGTAAGGTAGATCAGCTCCTCAAAATGTTGTTTCACACTGAAAACGATTACCTTTTCTTTGTTGTCCAATGAAGAGGAAAGTCTTGGACTTGAAGCAGAACGCATAACACCTGCAGAGTCCTTTTCTTTCTGAGCTTCTTTGGAAGCAGTAATCTCTGCAAGTGCACCATAACTACCAGTTTTTCTAAGACCTAACCTCCATGAAGCAGGAGATTCATCTTTCCTCTCTTCTTCTTTGGGAGAAACCTTCGTTGTAGATGTTGGAAACTATAAAACACACATAAATGAATTTACATTATTAATTCACGTTACGTGTGATAATTCATGCTCCTTGTGGAGATCTGAGAACACAACTGTTTTTAATAATCACAGACGTATTGGATTCGTAGGGGGGTTGTGGTGAAAGACAACCTACATACTCTTCTCTTAAATTAGTTAATAAGAAACGTAAGACTTGTCAAGGTATACCACTCCTCTAAAAGTTAGCTTAGAAAAACCCACACTTTGTAATACACACTGTGATCATGAGATGCAAACTTAGAAACATGCAAATCCACTATCAACATTTTGATTAAATATGTTATTTTGCAACCTGTACATAAACCTGTGCACACCAGAACCTCACCATAGATTTTTCACCCTTATTGGGCACAAGAACAATGCCAGTTTTGCGCAAGCCCTGCCTCCATGATGCAGGATCTACTGACTCCACCACAGGCATGATAGGAGGAATGAAATCATACTAAAGCCAATTAAGACAAGACAAAGATGAAGATTGAAAGAATGGAAGATAGAAACAAAGGTTGTTTTAAAACCACATTGTTTGTTCCTACATTTATGTTTTGTAGCTCTTCATTACACCACAAAATACTAAAAGGCAGTAAAAGACTTAAAACCTTAGTAACAGATTCTTATTAAACACAACACAGCATGTTTAGCTAATTCAGAGACAGAATTACAGTTTGGATAAAAGAAGACAGCAAAGCCTGTTGACCTAACAGGGTCCATGGCCTAAATCCTCATACGGTTGAGAATACTAGAAGATTCACACTATCTTACCATATTTCATTCTTATCCCTTAATCACATCCCATGCTAGCTGTTACCAAACCCATACCTTCACTCCCAAACTCGCCTTATTTCAGTACCCTCAGTCAGAAAGTAGCATTACTGAATGCCATACAGACTGAAGAAAACCCAAATTGAAGCTTAGTACACAGCATCTGCACCACTTGTGAGCAACATATGGTTTGGCCATCTATGGTGTAAAAGTAGAAGAGTAGATGCAGGAGCATAGATGGGGGAAACCTGAACAGGCAGGTGCAAGAGTAGGTGCAAGATCACACATACAGTGCTGTTTTACAGTTTAAAGCCTTTTTTTTCATGGATATGAGCTGTAACTGCTTCTCTAGATCACACGTACGTGCTGTTACAAGATGATCAGCCTTGATATAAATGTGCATTTATTTTGTAGTTACATAAGGCCCTGAATTTTTCCAATATCTATTATTAGAAAGATAACTACAGTTTACTTTTAACCTGCACCTTTTACCTTTAAGACCAAAAGATAAGCCATTAATTACCACATAATAAAATTAGAACAAACTATATGCCAGTGTATTAATGCTTTAAAAAATGTTATCATTCAGCTTAAAATCATACTTATTTCTTCTTCTTCTTATAAAAAAGCCCCCCGCCCCCCATACATTGTCATACCAAAAAATTATGTTTATTTGATCACTCAACTCTGGAATACCAAGCCACACCCCAGTTAGCAACAATTTGGTAATGTCCTAATGCTGAACGTCATGTAGCTTAGAAGGCTTTTGCATAATATGAAATAAATTGATTGGAAGGAACAAGCTAGGAAACTTTTGACTTCAAGATGAAGTTCAGACCATTACAAGAAAAATGAAGTGTTTGAAGTGTTAGAATCTCCAGCGTGCAAAGATAATTAAGCGCAGTAAAAAAACTGGGTGGAGAGCACATCAGCTAAACTGCTCAACTGTCACAAATGCTTATATTACTGAAGTGATTTCAAACAGTAAAATATATAAAGTAGGCCTATTTCCTTGCAGTAAAATTCACACTATATATTTGAATCCATTCCAGTTAGGCACAGTCAGCAAACCAGCAAATACTCGCAACGTCTTCCCTCCTTCACACATTTGCTACGGTTTTTGTGGAGAACTTGTGGCTCTTGAGTTCTGCACTGCTCCTGAGCAATGCAAATGCAGCTCCCATGCTAGAGCAATTCCTCCAAGAACCAGCAGGAACTGTTTAGATTAATGTCACAAGATCACCCTGGAATCTAGCTGTGTGCCCAGCCACAAAGCTCAGTGAGGGGAAACCGTAGTCATTACTGTTGGTGAGCGATGCCCACATTATCTTTATCTTTTGTGATAAATCTTGTGGACATCAGTCACAATTATTTTTGTAAAGCAAAAAAATTATTTTTGTAAAGTAAAAAAAAGGAAGGTTGGCCCAACCCTATTGTAGGGTATCACATTATATGATACAGTTGGGCAACACATTCCCCATATCTGTTACATTAAAGTATACTTTGTAAGATGAATCATCATTAGGTTCTATTGTGAGTATGAAAGTATTGTAACTCCAAGAAGCTCCTGGGAGCTAAATACAATACATACTATTCGCCCAGCAGTACATCTCTCTCTCTACTGTGGCTTCAGTATATCATGGCTACCATTTCCCTTGAATACACTTTTTAGAAGCATCACTAGAGGGTTACGCTTTGATTATGATGTGTACGGAAGAGTTGTAATGATTGACGAAGGAAGTTTTATTGACTTACTATCCAGTTTGCTTTGACATTTTAAAAGTTTGACTCGTATATCACCTTCTGACTATGCACTACTATCTACTGTAATTTTTTCCACAGGCATACATATCTTCCCTTTGACAAGCAAAACTAAAATTCATTCCAATTAACTTTTCACATCAAGCTGTAAAAAGCTTCCTGCTGCATGCAATATGGTTTTGCTAGGTGTGTCTTTGAGCTGTGCGTTGAATAAATCATGTGTCCCAATTCTCTAGCTCTTCCATGAGGTCTTAACTATATTAAAATCAAGGCTGGGACACACAGTACTTTCTACTTCTTATTTCAGGTATCATTTTCAACTTCTGCGCTTAAGCACTAGCTGAGTGCTTCTAAGGACTCCTGAAAGTACTTTAGTCACACCTGCCTCCCTTGCCTTAAGTGCATCACAAATCCAAGAACAGAGAGACACTAGAATTGTAGTTTCTCAATATTTTGGAGGAGTCTGGCATAGAAAAGACATCCAAAGATGAAGTTTAGCTTCAGAAAAACAAGAACTCCACTCACTGTGCAACAGATTTTTGCTTTTTTAAAAGGATCTTCTGTTCAGCTATTTTGTAGTTCTGTATTTTAGATCCCTGTTTTGAATCAAAACGATACAAAATTTTAAAAAATTGAACACAGTTTCTGCAGAAAAACACAACATATTTTAGGAACCTGTGCATATTTTCATCAATTCACTGGATAACCCAATCCACTTTTTATACAAGAATCAAAAAACGTATGCTTACACATAAGAACAGAAATCTAAAATCACAAGAAAGGTATTTTATTTTACCTTCTTAACAGGTGATGTAGGCGCCCCTTGGCCACCAGCTACTGAAGGCACTGTCACAGCTACTGATGCTGATTGTGTACTTGTGGTATTTGCATTATTAGTTACCGCTGCCAAGGTTTTGGTCTTATCTGCAAAATATTTACAAGATTTTAATATTCATTTTTTATTCAGAATTTATTCACTTTTACAAAACAGAGTTGAATTTTGTTTGAACAGCATTTAATTATCCATTTCTCAGTGTCTTCCCCCTCACTCCCAAACTGTATCTTAGTTAGGTTGACCTTTTCTCCATAATGGTCATGCATGTGACATTTTTTTTCATTATTCAGCAAGTGTTAAACACTCAGAGATGCAGAGATAGAACCACAGAATCATTCAGGTTGAAAGTGACCTTGGGAGGTCACCTAATTCAACCTCCTGCTCATAGCAGGGTCAATATTGCCCAGGGCTTTGATAAATCAGGTCTTGAAAACATCTACAGACAGATTCCACTGCCTCCCCAAACAGCCAATATTTTAGTAGATGGCTATTGACCGTAAAAATTCAACATAGGAGGGGTATGTTGGCATATAATAGTTAATTTGAACTACAGAAGATGCTAATTCAAAGTAAAACATTTATTCTCAGATAACTGTGCATGTTGAGTACAAAAAACTAACTGCACAGACAACCCAGCCAGGGATTCCAGTCATTAGAATGAGCCAAAGCAGGGACTTGCCTTCCAGAGGACTTCCAGGGACTTTCCATTTGCTTCATTCATTCTTTGTCCCTTGTTTTTCCTACCTAAGTTTCACTGTCTACCTACTTAACACTCTTCTGTTTCGTCCTTCCTGCCCACATTTCTTTCTCTGTCCTTCGTCTGTGTACCTTAACCCCTCTTACACAAACATACAGAAAATATCATGGTTGTGATACAATTGCTGTCACTGTGCTTGCTTGAGCTTCATACTCTTACACCTCACTTCTATTTCACCTATTCAAATTGCACATTCTTTGGAGTGGGATGCTACATCCTATCTGTGCAGTATGGAGCAACATGGGTTTCAGTCCCCATTGCTTTTGGCCCTACTATAAACATACCTTTATGTCTACACTACCCACACAGCATAGAGCAGTTAATTTAGAAAGCACGCAATGTTTTCATACAGTGTTCTCACATCTAACATTCAAATTCAACAAAGTACCAATCTGTGATCAGAAATCAGATAATTAATGGTATTGCTGTTACACACTTGCTTTAGTTATGGACAAAGTTGAACAGATGCTTTGAATAATTACTTAAGCAGTAAACAAATACAAATATAAAGAAATCCAGCTTACATGACTAACTGCACTTAATGGAAAGTTCTTTTAAACACAAGTGAAAATAAATGGTGGTAAACTTCTAGGTCATGGTGATAAAAAGTTCAACAGGGTAATGCGGACTGACAGTACAATTTGAGATGATGCACAAGCAGATCTGCTGGAAATTTGCAAATAAGTAATAGAACTTTAAAATATACAGAAAAAGTTATCAGGAGTAAAAGCATGGAGGGAGAAAAATGGATTTTTCACAATTCTGAAATTATTTCAAGCTTCATATTTCCCTTCTTGGTCTTACAGATGGAAATGTATTTATTTTTAAACTGTATTCTCACATAATCAGTGAAACAGAATGTAAGTTTTAGGAAAACATTTCAAATATCCCAATGGATTAGAAATCAGAGTTAACAGTACTTCAGAATATTGAACACTGTTAAAATATTTTACAACCATAATGCTCCTTACAATCTTAAAATTTTTCACTAGACAACTACCTTAAGCTTAATAATGGGAAAAAAGGGAAAGTATAGGCTTGGAATTTAGAGATGCAGCGCTACAGGGAAAAGCTTAAGTCTAGCTTGCCAAATAAAGTATGATAAAGACTTGTTGATATTAAAAACCCCAAAGTTTACAGAAATTAATTCTTGTGTCACAGTCAAATTTTCCTGGCACAAACCATCTTCTGTTAATGAAGAGAACGCAGTTACCGGAGTCATAAAGTTCAGGAGACATTACAGTTAGCTCAGTGACTGAGAAATTACTACGTTATACATGACAAGTGTTTTGAGTTTATCAAAGCTCAGTCTCTGTAAATAAGTGATGCAAGTATACTAAGGTGAAAGACTAATTACAGAGCTTGACAGACTTTTTTCCAACTTAACACTGAAATTCTAGTTTATTTCAAAATACAAAAATAACTAAACCACAACAGACAGTTTGGTTTTGCAACTTATTTTTATTTCGGCCTACATTAAATATTTATGATATAATAGCTCTAAAATCCCTCCTTAGTCTAATCTTTTCAGGTTAAAAAATCAGAAAGAATGTTTTAAAATGAGAACTGACAGCTCACCAAAAAGGGTTACTTATTTTAAAAAGTGTAAGTATAAAATATTAACAAGGTATTTCTAGTGACATCATCGTCTATGTACTGTATTCCTGCACTGTGGTTCTAGAATTCTTTATTAAGATTGAACATACATCTTTAAACACTGATTGCCCGACATGTGCTTTTTGATTTGAAAGAAAAAGATGCTATGGTGTTCTTACATCACTACTTGAAGACTCTAATTGTTCAAGAAAAAACCCCACATAAATTCCACGGAAGAGAGAAGTACAGAGTAACGAGTTTCTTTGCATACAACTCCAAACTTTTCAAAGAACATTCCTCTTGAAATGAGGTTGCACATGAAGTAACTGTTAACATTAAAATAGTACCTTAAAAGTTTATTTCAGTACACACTGAAAATACATGCACCATTGCTTTACAAATATCCAAGCCAAGATTGCCAGATTAATTGGTAATTACTTCAGAATGGCAAGAACAAATGAGAATGTTTGCACTTCTGCTGTTTCAACCTCTATGTCAGCTCCACAACCAAACACTGCTATGAAGCCTTCATTTTTGATCTGAAGTTCTAACTTCTTCAATGTTTTCTGATGTGTTACTTAAGGCTTATATTATTCCAACTGTTTAATTAAAAGTATAAATTGTTAAGGAGCCAATCAAATAAGTAGGTTAATAGTTTTAACCTAAATAGCCACCAGTAAAGATATGTTTGATATCTCTGTTATGACTTGACTTTAGACATATATAAACTTGCTTTAAAACGATTGGAAGCCTAGTGAAATGCAGAATAATTGAAACTTAAGATAGTTAAGTCTGTACCATGTGATATTAAATAAGTAAATGTATAAAGTAAAAACTTAAAGAAAGACAATACTGCAAATAATGTACCTGTCTCTGCTTCAGATTCTGAGTCATCATCCTCTTCCTCTTCACTAGAACAACTGGATTCATCCTTCTTTCCCTCTTCTTCCTCATCCGCTTTTTCTTGCTCCAAAGACTCTATACTAGATGCATTCTTTTCTTGCTCCATAATCAGTGTCTCCTTACTGAGTTTGAAAAGAAAAATACTTACTAAGTCCTGAAAAATTTACTAAAGCCTGTCAAGTAGGGCTTTGTGACAGCTTTCAAAGTTATCTTTTTTTACTAAGAGCTTACCATTTTTCCTAGTATACTTACTTTTTGAATGTTTTCTGTGTCTGATTATTATCCATGTTGGCTGTGGATTCAATTAGGGGAGATTTCTTTTCCCGTTTTTCACTATGAAGCTTCAAAACATATATAAAGATGCAGTTAAATTGATAGAATAGTATCAGTGTGACAAAATTACAAATAGAGGGAAATCTTCTCTAACTACTATAAACACTAGAATGTGTATAAGCTTTCAAAGTGTTAAAGTTCAAAATTCTAAAATCTCAGAAACTGTTATTCCAAGTAAGATGCTCATTTTCAATGCTTCAGATCATGAAGTGCCCACTGGACAAGTAGATGAGTACCTTCTTTCTTCCAAGGCTTTCTGGTCACCATAACTGATCAAGTAAGGGCATAAAAGCTCTTTTGAGATGACTGTGACATTACTTGAACTGAAGACCCAAATCAAACCTTTGTTATTCATATATACACTGCTCTGAGCTGTACAGCATAATCATATGCATAATAAACATATATATATTTCTCTTTACATGGAAAAGGCCTACCAGATTCTGCTTCTTTTGTAATTCTTCTAAATATCCTAGAATATCTTCATCTGCCACATCAAATGCTGTCTGCCCCTGGAGAAGGGGAAGAAGTAAAACACCATAATTGTACAGCAGAATTTAAATATAACAGATTACAATACCTTATCACATGATGATGTAGGTAAGGGGCACGTTCAGAGAGAGAAATTAGAAAGTATAAGCCAAGCTCTATTACAAACTGTTAGTCTGTCAGTAGTTGAAAACAATACTGCAATATTACTTTTTCTGTATAACTGAAACAGAAACATCTATACCTGATGAGTAAACACATTTAAGAGACAAAAACATGACTTCAAAAAAATTTTGCTGTCATGTGAAGGAAAAAAAACTACCAGGAACAGCAGATTGAAAGAATATGATTCTCACAATATGAGTTACAAACAACTCTTCCAATAGCAGTTGTATGGATGGATCCTGAGCAGTTCAGTATCCTGTCCACCTTAAAACTACCATACACAGCTTGATTTTTTAAATGCTTAAATTATTTAAGCAAGCTAATATTAAACTAGTCATGCTTTCACATTTTTAGAGTAAAACTGTATTTTACATTTTACATTCCATTTTAGAAAAGATCTGCTAGAACCATTTGTTCTTATCCCCCCCTTAGTGTATCATTTCCATGGGACATGCACTTGAATAAACAGATCATCATGTGATTCATTAACACAGAGTAATGCTGTCAGCTGGAATTTCTTCGGTTTGCCATATCTTACATCTACATAGTCACTGCAATTCTCGACTTGACCAGATGCCCACAGGATGTGAGATTCTATCTTTAAGGTCTGAATTGGTAAAGATTTCAAAAATTCCCTTTCTTCATCTCTACTTGAAGATGAGAAGGGCTGAAGCTCACACAGTTTCACATAGGAAGCCAACTTACTTTGATACTGCAATGCAATGTTTTGTATTTGGAAGTTTGAATTCAAATACAAGAAGGCTGAAATCTAGGCAAAGTCTTAGATCCACTGGTATAAATGCAGCTGCATCAACATGCTGGGTGGACATACTGAAATGTTGGGAGGATCATGACAAGATCAGTCAAGCAAGTAATTCTGTACAATTACCAGCAATAAAGACAGCTGTCATTTAAAAGTGGTCACAGCAGCTCATAAAGATAATTAAAGGTGTTCATATTTGTCTCTGCATATTTCAATTTCTTGAAATGTTAACTGAAGGCAAACATATTCCTAATTACACTGTGATGGCTACCTTAATTGGTTAGAAAGGATGGACCTTCAAACAACTGATTTTCATATCCATAAAACTTCTGACCATACAGCAGAAGCACGTGCACCTTTCAACAACCATTACCCAAAACTGCCTGATGTCCTCTGACATTTGAACTATTCCATTTTGTATAACACAGCACTAACCTGGAAACTAAACAACAAAATCATCTCAAGTTTATATTTTCATTATGACTACAGTTTTTAATTTGGCCTTCTATTTTTAGGTAGCTATTAAGTGGGTTTATTTCAAAAAAATATGAGTTAGACCTACCTTGACCACAAAAAAATCACTTTGCAAAAAACTGTTGCAGTTGGAAGGCTGTATCTAAACCCAATACATAAATGTTAATAACCGAAGTCAAGTGCCTAAACAATAATGGCAGTTCTCTGAGATGCTAAGCACCTACAACTGAAACCAAATCCAGGAGTTTTCAGCCTTCATATCTCCACAAGCAAAAATGCTTACTAGCTTAAGAACACAACAGGCAAAACTTTCCTAGCTTGCACAGACAAGGCCATACACCAAATAAAACAGCTTATATCCCTCTGTACCTTCTTTATTCTTATTCTTGCCCCAGTTGAGTTGAACATATTTTCATGAGACTGCTCTCTGGAATACCATCCTCCACATTTTCACAGCCCCAGTAAAAAGTCTAACAGACAACTTGATAAACTGGCTTCAATTAATTGCATCAGCTTGTGATTACCTGATACAAAATACAGTTATACAGCTGATATTCAGAAGTTCCATAAGCATTATACAGAAACAGAGTTGAAGCTATTTGAAATTTAATTTCAGATTTCATTGACTTTATTATAAGCAACATCAATTTCTAAGGAAGAAAAAGTCGACAAACACTAAGAATGTTAAGCAGGAGTAGTTTTGTCCTTATACAGAGTAAATACTTACTAGTTCATGATCTGTGTCTGAATGTTTCCCTAACCTATT
The DNA here is from genome assembly GCF_047716275.1 of Strix uralensis. Taxonomy (NCBI): domain Eukaryota; kingdom Metazoa; phylum Chordata; class Aves; order Strigiformes; family Strigidae; genus Strix; species Strix uralensis. The sequence continues at coordinate 45,078,929 of NC_133976.1, forward strand.
TTAAAAAGTTTATGAAAAAATTAAATGAAGAATCCATCTTAAAACTTGGGCAGGTAATTTACATATACAGTATTGACAGAAATTGGAAGCAGATCAGAATTGATCTGCAAAATGTACTGCAAAGAGCTTCAGCACTTACACAGTTGAACAAAAAGTTTTGGATCCCTGTGATGCCTATGTGAATCATGAATATATTTATATCTGTTGGGAGCAAGATCTTGCAAAGCCAGCAAGCTACGCAGGCCTTTGCATAAGTCGAGGAAATACAGCTTAGGAAGCATTCAAGTTATGTATAGGGAGTCCAGAGATGCCTACAAGTTTCTTCCAGCACACTCAAACCAGCATATACTGATAACTCTTCAGTATGCCAACACAAGCTGATTTTAAGAGTTAAAACACTACCCAAAGGCATCATCGTTGTCTTCAGTGATCAAATGAAAACCTGTATGCAAGCCATCAAGTCACTAATTTTGTATCTCTAAAATGTCAGTAAACCCATTTTATTTTGAGTTTCCGTGTCAAAGATTACATGGATCGTTTAATGTAGAACTAGGCATAAAGTGGGCTTAGAAATTAATTTAGACAATTAGAGAATTTAGTTTTGAACACAAACATGCTGTTTTGACAAAACATGCATTATATAAAGCTCCACGTAAAGTAAACAGCAGTTTATCATCACTTTTCTTACCCTGGCTTCTAAAGTCACTTTAGAGACCAGAACTTTGTATCTTGACAAGGATTACATAAAAATCCTACCACTTTGTTGACAGCCTCCATATCACATAGGTTTTCCACTAAAATGCGACATGCTTCTTCTTTACCCCAGTGAGCAGCAGCATGAAGTGGTGTCCAGCCATCATAATCTTTAATATTTACATCGTAGCGAGCCTGTATTAAAAGCCTAAAGAAATTAAAAGAATTAGATCTTGACACTGCTGACAGGGATAAATAAACTGTTGTAAAATTATAAAATTACTCTACAATAATATCCTTCTTCCTTTTTATCATACATACTTTAGTTGGACTATTGGCAATTGATTAATTTTATTTCCTCACAGAAACATTTGCCTTTTCATTGTTCAGTAGGTATATATATTTTTATGGAAAATTCAAGAAAAATAGCCTTTTCCATTTTCTTCTTTACTCATATCCTCTTCAAAGTCCTACACAGTTATATATTTTTCTATATATATGCAGTAATAGAGAAAAGCCCTTTTAAGGAAAGGAGAGCTGTAAAATGTCAAAATTGTTAGATACAGTGTTCTTATCTAGTAAATTATTAAAACCTCCTCCTATTGTATTATGAGTTGTTTGAAACTTTCATCTCCTCCTGTCGTTAACATTTCACGTTGTAAAAGTCCAGTGTTTTTGTGCTTCAATTGCTTTCTGAGATGGAGCACAGCTCCTCAAATAGAGAATCTGCTTTTCAGCCTGCATTCAACACTTATACTCGGCATGGTTCTGAAGCGGGTGTCGAAGTGACAGCAGACACTTAACCTGACAAACAGTTTTGTGTATAGGGCTACCAGCTCTCTGAAACACTGTCCATAATTATTAAAAATCACATAATGGTGAAGTATTCTCAAAAAATTCTCTCTGCTTCTCAAGAGTCAATATACTTATAGTAATATCCTCCAATGAGTCAACTTTCACACAAACTCGCTACAGAGAGCACACATTTTTGATAATTTGAAGCTATCACGAAAATTGCCTGCATATATTTTTCCCCTCCTAGGAAGTGTATGGACTGAACTACAAAAAAGACACTAACTGAGAGAGCTATAGATAAAACTCCCTTACAGACACATGCTATTCCAAAGCAAAAAATTATTCCTTTCCAACAGAGTGATTTCTTTTCGTGTTGAAGAATCAAGTGTTTTTTGAGGCAGAACTCCCATTCAGTAAATTGTATGTAATGGTTATAACGATTAAAAAAGCTCTGTCACTCAACTTATGTGTTGACAAAGCATGACTAGGCTTTGCAGACCTCAAAGGTAGCAACACTTGAACAGTCATGGCGTGTGCTCATTTTCATTCATGTTACAACATATAACGGTTCCTAGTACTGCTAAAGCAGTCAAAAACATTTACAATCACAGTAAAGCAATGTATTATTAAGTATGCTTTACTTCAATAAAAGCAGAGCTTTGATGAAAACCCTATTAAACCTCTGTTACAGTATACAGTTGTATTGTACTGATGAAAAGCTACCTGTCATATAGGGGACACCAAAAGCTTGAAGCTTTCCAGAAAAGATTTCAAGAGTCATGATTTTCAACAACAGAATCAAAAAACCAAAATTAAATTCTCTGTTCTTAAAAACCTATAGGCTAGATTACAAACTGCTTTATGTATGCAAATAAATATCATGTCTTGAAAATACACATCAACCAGAATGCTAGCTGGCATTATAAAAAGGCATTAAGCTTGTTTACACAGGTGGCTTTAGAAACAGGGCAAGTTTTTTGTCAACTTTCTTCTTTCAAGTAAGTATTCAGGCTTAATATGTACACTGTGTTCATATTTTGAACAACAATGTAGAAAGCTAACAGCACCATGATTTATGAGTGCTTGAAAACATAAAATCAAGCTTTGAGGAAAAGATAGTTCTATAGATTGTTATTTTTCAAGATACAACCCCTAAAATTCAGAAGTGTCCAATCCTATCAATTCCAAGCAACATTACATCAACAAGACAATCAAACATGAAAAATTTCCATTTAAACCACACTTACTTTAAGACTTCCGTATAGCCCTTAGCAGCAGCTACATGAAGTGCCGTACCACCAGATTTTGCATGCCTGACATCATTTATATGGCCGCTGTTGAGCCATTGTCTTGCATCTCTTAGCATTATTCGTTCTTCTTCTTTTCGAGCTGCCTCTATATCAACCCCTAATTCAGATATGGAGGGTGAGAGGGGAAAAAGGACACAAAATATTTTAGTTCAAATACTTCAATTATGTGACAAATCTTCTAACATGTTTACGTAATACAATAAAATAACAGCTAAACAATATGAATAATGTTCACGGTTAGATATGAATACCTTTTTGAAGATGAATCCCAAGAGCTTATGGAAACATCCATTATTGGATATATACCTTGCATGCATAATGCAGTTTTTTCCCAAAGGAAAAAAAAACAAGAAGAAAGCTACTAAAACTGGCTCTTCAGTTTTAAGAATGTCTACCATTACAGTAATAATTACTGAAGTGACCTATTAAAAAAAGAGAAAAATTATATTTTAACTTTCTAAGCACCAAAATATCAGTCTGGTTAGAGGTATCTGAAAGTAGAAGACAGCTACAATTTTTTTACTATGATATATCTATGGGAAGAGGAACAGCCTAGCTTCTCTACATTGATGATAAGAAAGATGGAGCTATAATTTTTATACTTTCTAAAGAATTTCTGGTTTGTCTTCTGTCACTGTGAAACACAAAACTCATACTCAAATAACCAAGCCTTTGTAAATCTTCCTTCATATCTCAGGTAAAAAACATTAAAAACACTAAAAAATTTTTCTAATACACCTCACAAAAACTTATCTTACACTGATGAAAACAGAGGAACACAATGCAACATTTACACATCAGGTTAAATAGACTGAAAAAAACCTCCAGACCCGAAATGGGCAAAGCAAAGCATGTATTTGCAAGCATTTCTTAATTACTACCACATGGAGTGACCTACTAAGGGGTCTTAAAGAGAACTATGCAAGAGCATTGCTCTCTCTATGCTGACTGAACAGTGACAAATTTGTGAGGAAAAGGGATTTAGGAACTGTGGTCAAAAGCACAAATTGTATCTGGGTTGACCTCTAACAGAAAATCAGTGGGCCAACCTTCCTTCAGCAAAATTATTTTATGTATATGATTTGCCTAATTTTAGACACTGGTATGCAGGGACGTCAGAAATATATACTGTTCTTCTGTCTTCTCATTCTTTAATTTCTCGTGGAGCAAAAAAGCATTTACTTAACAAATACATAATAAAAAATAGTGAAATGTAGAAACAGGTAGTGATTTACTAGATAAAACCACAAACCTTAAGAGTAGTCCTTATGGCCTATAAAACAGAAGCCAAGATGATTTTTATAACACTTAAGAGGTAGATGCTCCTTGACTCAGATCTAATTCTGCCTTCTTTCAGTATTTCCTGCTGAAACTTCATCTGTCCCCAAACTGATTTTCTCCAGCAAACTTGTTCCTATCACGTAACTCTTCTAACTGTCCAACTAATCAAAGTACAATATAAAGCAGACCACAAGACTGTGCAAAGCTAGAACATCTCTTTTCAAAACTACTCTACATAATTAACTAATTTTAATTAATTTTCAAAGTCTTTACAGTGAACAGCAATTTCAGGCTCTAATGTCTTCAAAGAAGCTGTGAGCTATTAACCCTTTACAGGGTGAATGGATCTCTAGAATATGGAAACCAAATGAAATCCAACTTGACCGTTGCCCATTTAGACATGCAGCAGAAACTGAGCTAAGGGATGAAGTGGCCTTCATTAAGGAAATTATTAATATCACAAAATTAAAAGACATAGATAATACAGAGATGATCATATGTACTGCAATGGATCATTCCACTGTGTAAAACATGACAAAACAGATTATAACAGAACAGATTTATCAAGTCTTTATCGATCCACTGGCAACTAAAAAGCCAGAGCAATGAACTGGCATACTGAAAGCAATTATATTGGCACTGCTTAAATACCCTTAAGGCAGTGGATAGCACACTGATACATCTATTGCATTACGTATGAATTAGTATTTCACAGATGCAGCAATTCCCCAATTACAGAGCAAGAAAACCCTTGAAAATGACATGCCCAAATCAAAATTTTCTGAAATGCAGAAAGAAGGAATGTAGTTATTACATGCTTTTGGAAACATAACATGTCATTTGTTTGGTTTGCGGTAGCATATGACAATGCTACAACAGAGTTCACTTCTTTTTTATTCTTCTTCCGTCAATTCACACCATAACAGATTAAAATAAATAAAATAATTTAATCAAAAAAAACCCCAAACCAAAACACAATGAAAGATCAGTTGGAGAAAATAAGTAAATATGGTAAAACTTTATGGTAAGGACAGATGAAAAGACAAAACTTTACGAAGTATCATAAAATAACTGAGGTAGGTTACACATTAAATGTTCTGAGCAGTGGACTGAACTACTAGACTCATCCACTTAATTGACTAACAATCATTTCAATCTTGGCAATTTAATAAAAATTAATAGAATTACATTTCATCAGAAATTGATGAAAACCCATAAACTGGAGGCTAAGTCTGCAAGATGCAGGAAGATGCAAAAGATTGCTGAAGCACTGAGCAGAGGAAAAAGCTAAACTACTAGTTTGGAAGAAGGTGGGGTAAAAAGTAAAAACATAGAAGTTTCTAAAAATCTCTCTCTCAGGACAACCCATGACTAAATAGATCTGAACAGAGATTAAAATTTACATATCTAATAATCTTTATAACTCTGACAGATATGAAGAAAGAAAACCAGGAACTTTCAAATCAATAACATATCGATAATCACATATTCCCACTTCTCCAGAAGGCTCCTACGTATTGATGTGTGAACTAATGCAAACGGTAACTTCCTTGGGCCTTCACATCCACTTGCCTTTCAGAATGACACAGCAGTGCAGATCAGGGAAAATAATTCTCTACAGTACACTCATTTACATGACAGTGTTGCCTGCAAAACACTACTACGCAAATAAATAGTTCGTGTATCATCTGCTAGCCACATTTATGTCCATGCACTTTTTGCATGCTTGAGGTCTAACTGTGAATCCTTGTAAGCATGAGTAACCTTCTCCACCTGAAGAATCCAACGTAAATTCCTATCAGTGTAAAATTGCTTGTGTGTGGCTGGTCGTTTTAAGGCACTTTTGTATAAAGAAAAACAGAAACAGAAAAAAAGTTTGTCCCAAACCCTGATCTTGAACTTCTGACAGTTAATGTTTAAGCATACTTTCCTGGTATGCCTAAATAGAATTGTGTCAAACTAGCAATGCTTTTGCAGGAAAAGTAACTAATACTGAATATAGACTATCAATACCACAAACGACTGCATTTCTAAAGCCCAAACAAGATACAAAGGCTGCAGAGGACTAATGACTGCATCAATACATTATTTTACAAGACAGTAAATTTCTGATTATATTTCAATGGAAGAAAGTACGAGAATCTTGTCAATCTAAATAAAACATCACACATTAATAACTGGTATGGAATTAAACTTTGTGTCATAGAAAAAAACCTGCTCTCTGAGAATCTAAATGCAATTCCCATTATTAACTACATTAAACGGAATGTAAACAGCCTTTACTATGCCTTGTACGGACCTTTCTCCTTGCTTTTGTTTACCAGACTCTGTTAAGATACCAGGGAAGAAGAAATTGCTCGTCATAGTTTCAAACACTTTCTTCATATGGCCCGTAGATGGCAATGCGCTGCCTCCTAGCTCAACTTCAGCGGGAGGACTCGCTCACACCACCAGTACACTTAACCTTTCTGGCAGCCTAACAACTTCTTAAATCATTAATAATTTATTGCTAAATGCTTTATTTTTTTCTGATCAACAACTGTTATTCAACAGTTCCAAACAGGTTTGAAAACAATGTGCTATTCAGTGAGCATTTAATAAAATTCTGCATAAATTTAAATGCTGAATCATTGTTTCGGGACTCCTCAGCCATATAAAGGCATGTTTTATAGATACTGCAGAAGATCAACCCACTTTTTACTTCACGTAGTGAATGTTTATATACAAATGTAATAGTTCGCATTTTATCCACATGAACAAAGCTGAGTTAAGCAATACATCTGAGAGCATCTCCTTACACTTACCTGTAATTAAGAATGAGGAACATTTGCTTCTCCTTGGAAAAGAAGTAAGTTCTCCGATAGTTACTGAATAGCTACCATGCTGTATCATGAACTCCTGATTCACCTCACGTCACCTCCTTTCCCCACTAACTCACCTCCTGAGAATGTTTCCCATAATTCAAAACAACTGCTTAAGCAGTTAAAAATAATTTTAAGAGGACATCTTATGATAAACAGCTAAAAAATCATTTCAAACCATTACACTTAACCCTACTCGATACCTGAGGAGAGGCAACATTTAAAACTGGCCAGGGCTAGCCATGACTAAAGCCACATCCTCTCCCAAGTCTGATAGTTTTCACCAGTGCCAACGAAAACTCTACACTACTGGCAACAGGCCACTTCCACAACTATGAAACATTGAAACACTGCAGAGTAGAAACATAAGGGATCATATTGAGAAACTGTAAATAATAATATTTTTAATTAAGATAAAAAAATCATGTGGATTGCAGTGGCACCTATATACATAGGATTGGCCCATGATAAAGATACTAACATATGGAGAAACAAGAAGACAGGTCCTATGAGAAGTTTTTTTGTATAACACACAAAACAGTTAGAACATATGGTGTGCAAAGAGTAAGTTGTTCAGCACTACTTTGGAATAATTTCCATAAACCACCTAGTTTTGCTATTTGTGAGGTGTTCGTAACTGTCACAAAATCTTTATACTTTACATAAGCATGTATGTAATTTATCTTCTCACAAAGTATAAAACTAAACTAAGTTTTAAGCTTAAAAAAAATAATTAAGCCAATAATTCCCCTTTGAAGATTAAGGTAGAAAAATACTTTCCTTACTATCAGAGTGCTATGGCTTCACTTACAGGATAGCTAGTCCATTAGTTCAGAATTACTGCATAGTCCATTATACCACCAGGGTCCTGCTATATGCTCAGCAGAACACAGGTGGCCTGGTGTGAGGATCTAAGGCCCACACAAGAGGACACGGGAAAAGACGCCTGAACCAAGGGTCAAAATTTCGAAGTGTCACATATGGAGATCAGAGTAACTGAAGAGAGACACTGGATAATAATACTGTAAAAACTATCTTCTTTCATGTCTAACACTCTTTACAACAGAACTTCTAAAACGAGATTAATTTGGATCACTGACCAATCTCCTCTCTAGACAGGTCAGATTTTGGAGTCTGAATGCTAAAACAGGATGAACAAACACTGCAGATCCTTCTTTTTATTAAGCCTGTAATATCACATAGAGCTGAACTGTGTTGTATTCCAGAACTTATTTCTGTGATTTTAGTGCCTCCAGAGGCTCCCTTTTTTTCCTGTAGTTAGACATGTCCTTAAAACATAATTCAATACCTGTAAAAATTGGGCATAAGTACAAACAAACTGATGATCTGTAGAAGGCTGAACAGTTGCACAACTGGAAGGCTCTGAACTTTTCCTATAAAGACTGAAGGTCTGCAAAAGCAGCAAAAAGGGTGAGCTAATATAGTGATTCTCCTCAGATTCTTAATGGAAACAAACATCAGACGTCACTACTTAAACATATCTGAAATCACAATTGAACCTGACTGATCTCTCCAGGCAATCTTTTGCCACCAAACAACTCTGCTGACGTCAGTGTGTAGGAAGTCATACTCACAGCATTAACTAGGCAACACAAAAAGGAAACTATAATGAATGGAGGAATAAATACACATAAAAAGGTTGCAAGGCAAGAATGTTACAGAAAATGTTTACTTAATTTTCTGCTGCACATCTTACCTACACAGAAGTAAGATTTTTTGGCACTCAGGTTTGTTTATTTTCAAAATAAATAGGCTGATCTTCCGTTACTGGTAATACTTAGACAAGGCTGATCATTCCACAGACCCCACAGTTAACTTGCATTATCAAAACTGCAGCACTGCTTTACTTTATATGAGGAGCAATGCTAAAGCTGGAGGAATAACTACATTCAGCCAGATGTATAGTCAAAGATGAAACTGTCACAATGCGTCAGTGTTAATTCCACGTTAAGATAAACACTTAAGTTCCTATTTTAGAGCTATTAACTTCTTTAGCCACAACATACAAACAATTAGTCACTTTCCAAGTGATCATGATAATGGCTAAATAATCATTCTGTATATAATATTAATTTTAAATGCAAGTTAAGGATGCCATCAAAAGCACATGATCAAAACCTTACTGCTGAGACAACTGTCTCATGATTTAGTAAGATATACGCTACAAGTTCACACCCAGATTCATATCCTTTCCATTCTATTGCCATCCACAATCACTAGGTATTTCCTACGATTTCACCCCTGGAGGTAAAAGCCCTTAGTTCTTACATGTTCAGACACAAAATTCAGAAGGAGGGATGCCGTATGCCTTCTTCCCCACTTCTGTGAAACTGCAACTCTTAAGTGGCCTAACAGCAAAACAAGCTAGGTAGAATACCTATATATATAAAAATACATTTACATATATGTATGTGTAAATATATATATACCCATATATATATATAAAATAATATATATATAGTCTATATATATATCACCATAGGCTTTAGTGTCCTGTTACAATCAGGAAGGCAGAAATGCTGTCAGGGATGTTCACAGTGTGGTCACTCTTCAGGACAGCACCCAGTTCCTGTTCTCCACAGAGGGAGGTGAAACCACTCTGAAGCACAGCCCTAGCAAGCTCATTCAACCAATATATTTTTCAAATCATCTGAGAAGACCAATCTTCCCAAAATCCTTTAGCTAGTCAGCAAGCCAACTGACATAAAAATGTAAGAGGAATGCTTGGAAAATAGGTTTTCCATAGCAAGTGAAATTTAGTATTTTAAAACAACCTGAATTATCCCTTTAGAAGCTAACAGCTACAGTGTGGGAACATCTACACTCTTGTCAGACTTATAAAGACAGTACCATAGATAGTTTACTGTAAACTTTAAATATGAAATATGCAAACACACTGAAATTTTCAGTGAATTGTTGCATTTAGTTTAGGTTGCCAATGCTAATTTTACAACTGGGCTGTTCAAAATAATTAAACTTGCAAAAGAATAAAAATTAGCATGTGATCTTGAATCTCTGCAGTCAAAATTTTATGTACAAAAATGTACATAAAATCCCCATATAACAAATAATAAATTTTTTTTAAAAAAATCACTAACATATAAATAAGAGATTTTGGAAGAGGAGTTCCCCAAATAATATCAATTTTACAAAGAACTACTACAATCAATTAGTATAGCACATCAGTAAAGACAAATGTTTCAAAAACAACCTTAAAGAATATAGGCTGAGGCACATTCCAGAAACAACCCTCCAGCAAAGATTGACAGTACTGTTAGAAAAGAGAACAACTTTATTTTTCCCAAACAAAATAGTCAAATGGTAGCACAGACAAAAAAAATATTCACAACTATCTAATCTGATATTCTTTGTGTGTTAACTATAAGAACTGTTAATCAAAATTCCATTAACACTACCAAATAATTGAATCAAAGCCTTTGTCAAATCTACAGTCTACTTCTGTGTATCAGTAGGTATCTCTTATTTCCCTGCATAACATGTGATCCACTTTCTTTTTACCATTTGCTTCGGGCATGAAAAGGGAATTAAATCAGGGCAAAGCCTGAAGCAATTACTAGTTTACTGTTAAATTATGTAAATCTGTCTTAGATATAAATTCAACACTACAAAAAAAGTAACATTTTCAAGGTGGAGGAAGCCTTTCGAGAGGTAGACAGGGGTATAGAAGTAATGGAAATGTAGTCCCCTAGCACACCCCCCACAAAGGCTCCATCTTCACTCTGAATGTTATCTTCCTTCAATACATAATGTAACTCACACCACATCACCCCAGTTCTTGTACTGGGAGTTCTGGGATAGCAATGCATTTCTACTGGACTCAAGATGGTCAGTCTACAACTGAATATTCTTTCCTCTGTGGAGTGGAAAATCCAGAAACTTTCAAAGACCTCTCACTGGAAAACCCACCTGAAGACTGGAACATGGAAAACAGCAGTGTAAGGAAGGGAAAAAAAGCAGGAAAAAGTGAAACAATATGCTTTTTCAAAGGCTAATTTCTCTTACAAAGACACCACTGCCAGCACTAGCAATTTCATAGCAGCAAGGTGCATAAATTTAGGGTATACATTTTTAAATGATACTGTCAAAACTCGATACCTATCTATTTAACTGTTACATGAATGCTCACCTATATAGTGCTCTCAGAAGAGTACACAAAACTGGGAGGAGCTTAAAGGTTCATGATAGGTTCTCAGGCCTAAAAATAGTGCAATCTAAGACTCCTTATCTCAAAGAATAGTTTAAGACACTTGGCATTGTAGAAGAGCATTCAAAAGGTCAGAACTAGACATAAAGGGTGATTTATGGGATACATATAGTTGTTTACTCTTGTTTTAGTTATTCTAGGCTTTCTTGTAGTCAACGGAAAGAAACATTTACCTTAGGGATGAATTCACACCATCCTAAAAACTGACATCTGAGTCATCTCAGAAGTGCCTATTTCTCTCCTCTCTAAGGCAGGAATCTCTTCAGATGTAGTCCAGAGCTGGGATATAGAAGTCTATATCCCAGATGCACTGAATACCACCTATATTCTGTTAAGTGAATGCAGGAATCCAATCAACAACCGGGTTCAATACTTCTGACCTCTTTCTTCACAACAGGCTGGGCTGAGTAAAACACCTAGAAGACAGCTTGAGCACTATACGTTGTATTGACAATTCTCTTTAGAAAATAAATCGAGTGACTATAAAATACCTAATTAAGCATAAGTTTCCAAAAATATATTTAGTGTCCAATAAACAAAACCACCCTTCCACATTCAAAATTACCTTGTCTATTTACTTCATTCTGAAGCAGCTCTTCCATTGCCTCTTCTTCAGCAATATCTAATGGAGTGTCTCCTTCACTATTTACAGCTCCTACATGTGCTCCTTGACTAATTAAATACCTGCCAATAGAAAAAGAAACTGTAAGCAACATAGTAAACCTGATGCAAAAAAATGCAGCCACTAGGATATCATATACAATAGGTACATACATGCACACGTACAATTAACAGAAACAACTATATTGGGTATAAGTAAAAAACCTCATGACTGTCTACAATCCCTGAAAACTTGCATGTCTTTTCATCATACGACCCATTAATACATCAGTTTGCCACAAAGACTCCTGACATGTTTAAGCACATATTTGCAAGAATTGAAAGAAGAAAATGGTTAGATGGTGAACAAAAACGAACACAAGGTGAACAGGGGTTGAACCACCTATTCCCGTGAGCTCCCCATATTAAGCCACTCTTCCTAGAACTTCCAAATTCAGTGGCACATTATGTTTCTATACTTTGCCAGAATGATGACTCCTGGTCTCTGAGGCAGCTTCACAGAGTTAATAAAACCAGAATCACCTCTGCTCCTAAGTATTCATAAGGTCAGCTTTTGGTGGAGAAAGAGGCTAGGGGAAGAAAGGAAGCAGTAGTTTACACTATTCCAATCCTACTAAGTGTTTTCTTACTTAAAGTACTACTGTCTGAGGAGTCAACAATCCAGAGTCAGTGGACTTTATTTCTGAATTTCCAATTAAGTCAAATGGATCAATTCCAACAATAAGTCACAGAAGGATTAAGTTATTTCATTGTATTAAACCGTAAGCCTATAAAGTTACTGAGAACCTACAGTTTTATATATAGTCTGTTTCTAAGTAGACAGTGAACAATAATTAAAACATTAATACAGATCAGTCTTACACCTTCTGACCATAACATTTCCACTTCCCTAACAAATCCAACAGTTTGAGCCATGATAGGACTCAACACAAGCAAAAAATTGCAAACATACCTCCTGCCTTGCAGAGCTTAATTTACACTTTACATATATTTTCAAAAAAAAAAAAAAAAATCAGAAAATAATCAGACTTGAAGAACTAGTTGGGCATTTGGTAACAGGAATATGAAATCAAAAGTGCTTTCTTAACCTCACTGCTGCAGAATGACAAATTATGCAGGAGCCAATCACAACATTAATCCAAAATTAACACAAATGCTTTAAAGTATTTCTGCTTAACAACTACCAATTAACAGTAACAGACTCCAGATCTAGGATCATATTTTCCTTATCTTTATTCATTAATTCAGCATCTAGTACTCTTGTACATTTCTATTTTTTAATGTAAGATTTAAATAGCACTTGTTATTAGATCTCTGTAATTATGTCAAGAAGAGGTAAGAACTGACAAATCACAAAATGGAAATTAATTCCCAGAAGTGTAACCATATCTCTTGGGATATGCATCATCAGTTGCCCCCACTAACTTTGATGCCAGTATGCATTGCTGGTTTTATACTGTTCCTCTTAAAAGAGTGCTGCTGTGACTCTTATCTCTCTCCAGCTTAAAGATTTAACTTCTGCAGGAATGAAAAATTAATCAAAGTAACAACATTTCGCAACAATACCAGTTGTACCGTTTTAACAGTGACACAGCCTTCCAGGTTACAGACCAGATAATTGCTATGCAGGGTTTCTGCTAAACATGCAAAAACACCAGCGGGGAAACTAACTTTCTTACAAAGTCAAAATGTTGATTCAAAACTAAAATCAACCGCTGACTAAAATATCTTTATAAAAAAATCCCAAGTCAACATTCATGTTCTTTCAACCTGTTTTTTTCTAATATAGACATGAAAAAAGTGATGTTTAAAAAACTTGATTTTTACCTGTTTCCACATAATACCTACAGGGAAAAATCAAGCTGCTTTTGTAAGGAAAATATGTATCTCATTGAAGTAGTTGTAGTCAGTCATCTGGGTCAGTAACTTATAGACATAAGGAGTAATGCGCTAGAAAGTGTAGGGAATGAACAAAAGGCTACGGTAGCATTCCAGAAAGTTATTATTTAGATATATGAACAACTTCATGATCAAATGATCCTTTAAAGTAGACTCCAAAAATGAAGCTGCTTACAGACCAAAATCAGATCAGCAGAGCTAGGGGGATTAGCAAGGCTGGAGAAGTAGAGTTATCTGAGCTCCCCTTTGCACGTGCTTACAGGACTTTTTCCTGGGTCAGCAAAAGAAGGATGGGTGAACCTGTGCCAGGTTCACAGAATTTAAAAGGGTAGGAGAAACAGAAGAAAGATGAAAGGCAACACATTCCTCTCCAGGGAAGTGAGAACGGTCCTTTCCCAACCTTCCTTCCGCCACTCCAACTAGGCCTCCCCTCTGCTATCCCCACCAAAAAAATTAATAGTGATCCCCTCAAATGAATCAATAATGAAAGAGCAATACTCAGTATAAACCAAACTATTCCAAATCCAACTATTTTAAAGATACCTTTTAAGCCTGGTAATGAAATCCATGTTTCTCCTGCTTTCCTCATCATTCATTCAGTAACAGATGACCCTGTCCTGAAAAACTTTTATGCATTTGCTTATCTTCATTTACAGTAAAATAGTTTCAGCAAAGCAGTGACAGGGCTCAGATGGTGCATGAAGTCACCTTGGTGCCTACAGGATTGTAGCTTTTCTTACGAAATCTAGCACTACCAAGAGAAAGGCCAGCAACCATTTCAGACGTGTAGGTAACTTGACTATGCATCACATACAAAGGGAACAGATCTGGCAAACCAGACCAAGAGACCGATGCTCTGAGTTTGTTAGGCTTAGCTGAGCAGAAGCCAATACCAGAATAATCCTAAAAATCAGAAGGCTTTGTTACCTTTTTTAAAAACTATTTTCCAAACAAATTGCACTTCAACCTAAATGTTAATTAAAGCTTATAGTATGACTTCAAATATTAGTGTATTTGACATTAGTTATTCTGGTACCATATACTAAAATCTTCACGTGAACAGTCTATTACTGTGTGTAGGTATGTATGCATATTTTAAAAGTCATCCATGTTTTGAAAAAAAAACCCAGCACAAATAATTGCTTTTATTTTATCTTTTAAGTAGGTTACCTCCACCTTGAAATTTCATCTTTCTAAAGCAAGTAAACATAACATAACCTCCACTTCCTCAGCTAATATTTGATACAGCTACATGTATGCAATGACAAAGAAATCGGAGCTGTGTAATAAAATGTCCAGAACCATGCCCTTTAATATCATGTCCAGAAAAAGGCGCTTTTCGCACACTTGGATGCAGTGGTAAAGTAAAAAAAAAAAAATAAAGGACTTCCACCATCACCTACTTATAAAACCTTTTGCCATAGCACTTAAATCTGTGTCTTTTGTAATTCACTTGTTGCAAAATGGCCATGTTCAACGGACAGCTACAGAAGAATAATTCAGAAAATCCAATGATAATTTATATAATATTCTGGTAGGTGCTTATTCAAAATGTAAATAAATGAGAAGGAAACAGTAGCTTGATCCATACCATGCTTATTTTTGGAGCTAAAGCTTTCAAGTTTTGATCTTGAAGTTAAAGGTACCTCTTTGAGACAGTCTTGTGGTCTAAGCATAGAGAATTGCAAGTATCCCAGGAATACGAGGAAAGATAAGAGCAGGAAAATGAAATAAAATCGTTCCTGATACTTTTGCCCTGACAAGCATTATGCAGTCTGGGTAAGGCTGGAAGAACAAGTATGCTTTGTGATTCCATTGTTTTATGACGGGAAAAAATACTTGTATTTGAAATTTGCCTTTTAGGAATCACTGCTGTATATTCTTCAATAGCTATTATAGACTGAAATTAACAACCTTCAAAAAAACATGAAATATTTTTTCTATAACTATTATGAAACTCAGATTCTCTCCCATCATTTTATGAAAAATACATTTCCATATCTTTCATAAAAGGTTGGAATCTCAGTATCTCCGAGACAATAACATCCTCTGAGATTACTGCACAAAAGCCAAACAGTCCACACCAAAACCAAGCTCAGGAACTGGAAGTTAAAAATTTTAACTAGCAACTTGGCCTACATTCTGAATTAAAAAAACAAACCAACAAAAAAGCCTTTACAGCCGTGTGTGTAAGTCTATTAACAAAATGTATATAGAGACACAAAGTAAACAGAGAGGAAGACACCTCTCTCTAATGACAAACTTGGTCTTATTTGTGAATTTAGAATTTAAGAATATGGAAGACACTCAAACGTTGGCTTTCCTAAACTTTGTCAGCTGCAGACAACAAAATAAGCTGCAGATAACATTTTAATATTGTTTATCTCAGCAACAGAAAGAGAGGCATCTATTTACATTCGAACCTTGCCCCAGTTCACAATATCCGGAAACAAGTTTGCAAAGTCATTAGGGATATAATGAACTTTAAGTACTCGCTGAACCTGAAGGTCACCAGAATGGTGGCAAGCACAAGGCAGGGCAGAGAAGTGGCCACTGAATTGCTACGGTTCATTAAACACTGCTTGCTGAGCTCACTGGAGACTCACTAGTGAAAACAAGCGGTCCCTTCAGACGAGTCAGAAGACTGCATGGCAGTCTCCAACTCCTAAAACGTGAGGAGAGGGACTCTCCTAAAACATCTCTTGCTGAATAGAGGTTCAACGTGTTGTATATACATTTAAAATAAATATGTTTCAGCGTGCCCTTCCAGGGAAACATGGCTTAATTTGTAGTGGGGGCACCAAACAACAGCACAACCAGACTCCCAACAGCTTTTAACTAATTAGCAACTTCAGCTTGACCTAGCTGTTTTTTTAAAAATCCATAGATGGTGGAGTTCAAATTAATTCCATGTCTTAAATAGATGGTAATAGGGAGCCAAAGACAGAAAAAGTGTCACTGTGTTCATGCAGCTGTGCAAGCTGTCATTTCAAGAAACAATGAAAAAAATAGCTGCCCCATAGTCCACAGGATGTAAATACAAATTAAAAAATTACACATCTTTGGAATATGTATTTTAAATGACTTCTTTTAAAATGCCTTTCTGAATTATTTCACTGATTTTTTAAAAAATATAAAGTATAAATACACTTTTAGAAGTACATCTTTGTAAATCATTCAAATTACTAATAAAAAGACATCCATAATAAATTTGGCCAATTAGACCTTCAAGAGACATTTAACAAAGACAAAATGTAAAATTTTACCACTGCTGCTTGCAATTTCTTGTTTTTAAAGTTCAAGTACACTAAAACTGTAACACCTGACCCTTTTCCGATCTATTGGTTTCAGTGTCTGGGAATGTTTCTTTAAATATTTTCTCACTGCAGAAGAGTTTCACTTTGAATTTAAATTCTTAATAATGTTGTTACTAACTCAGACAGAAGTAGAAATGCTACCTGAAGCTCCCTAACCCTTCTCAAAAGTGGTTTTGGTTTGGGGCTGCTTTTGGTTTGGTTTTTTTTTTTTTTTTAAAATTTGCAGCAAAAAATAATACTTAAAAGCCAGGCAAGCAAAGTATATCTACCTGCATACACAACATATCAAGAGATAAAATTACAGCTTCTGTGTGACTCTTGAATTTTTAAGGTGCACTTCTCTAAATAACAAAGAAAGGCCTAGCCTTTTTCTTTTTT
This sequence comes from Strix uralensis, assembly GCF_047716275.1. Classification (NCBI taxonomy): domain Eukaryota; kingdom Metazoa; phylum Chordata; class Aves; order Strigiformes; family Strigidae; genus Strix; species Strix uralensis. The sequence continues at coordinate 45,096,330 of NC_133976.1, forward strand.
AAAAAAATCTTAAATAATAGAAACTTGAAGCAAATACAATGCATTAGAATAACACTGTGCTAAATTCTGCTGTGGTACATAGCACACATACACCCTGTGTCAGTGGGCAAGTTTCAAGGAAAATGTACAGTTGGTTGAATATGAATGAACAGCCAGAACCCAGCTGTCCCTCAAATACTTTCATGCACCCTCACACTGTCATGCTCACTTTTAAACATGTTGTTCAAAACCCAAATAGACATAATGATAAAAAGTCACAATTTCACTGTTTTTGAAACCTATATATTGTAACCCTTGTAAGCATTTGGTGGACAGCGTTAAAATGTGTGCAACACGGGGCAGGTGGCTGGCACGTCTCATGAGGCATGGAGGAGCCCTGGGCAGGGGGCACCCTGCACAGCACCCCGTTCTGCACAACAGGGGATCTCCTTGCCCTCTTTAGCAACAGCCTACAGATAATTTCCCTTGTCCTCCTTTCTCCACAGCTGAGATACTCCTGCAGTTGTCTTTTCTCCTGAATCTGTGATTGATTTACAGAAGAAAATGAAGGTTCCATGTTCAATACTGGAACCAGAACTGTACAAATTCAATTGGAACAAGAATACTTTCTCCTGCATGACTTTAAGACTAACATAGAAAAATCAAATGATTTGAAAAACAATTAAGTCAAGCTCATAGGGGTGTCTTATCCAGGCGCTCTGCAAAATGTCATCCCACGCTGTCAGTTGCTGCTGTGCCTCAACCTTCTGCCTCTAAACATTTAGAATTGAATAGAGACTGACATAAGAAGACAGGCTTCTGGGATGGCATTTAAATTAAAATCAAATCATGATAAAACTCAGTCACTTTTAAGGTTACGCTTCTTTGCAAATTCCAGAAGATTCTCACTCACGTCTTTCTCTCTTGGAAAAAAATGCTGCAGCACTTTCTAAATAGGAATGCTCCCCCTATGAGCAGTATCATCAGCCAGTAGCTACACTAAACACCAAGTTAAATAAGGCCAATTAGGATTATTTGGCAAAGCCAGATAAGTATTTCTCCTGAAGTATGTGAGTGATGATTATAAGACAGCTGATATCAACAAGAGATCTGAGGTGAATTTATGATTTCCTCTTGCAGAATAAAAGACGTGAGAATTCCAGATAGCTAGAGATGTTTTAAAAAAAATGAATTAAAAAACTAATTGATAAACAAATGGCCAAATCATTTTAAGCAAAAGGGCAGGGACATCTCTTCAATTTTCATCTGTCTAATCCAGATTTCAGCATACTCATTTTACTAAATTATGGTCCAGTTTGAAAAGACTCTTTTTATACTCTTTAATATGCAAGAGCTCCTCCAGACAGCAGCAAATCCAGCTTCTGATTCTCCCTCATGAAGCTGGTACAAAAGGCATCTTGGACAGACACGCGTCTTTGCTTCAAAACTGTCAAATACTCCCAAAGCTATCAAAGTAGTGTGTCACAGAGATGAGAAAAAAATTCTCCCTACATAAACAGCACTATCAATTCTGAATACTGTACCTATATGATAAACATATTTATGTTTATGAAGCCAACACTCCACAATGTACCAACACACCACTGCGCTCTGCACATAGCTGGCTGTCCCTAGCCTTCACTGCAACTTGCACCCCCAAGGAAGCACAGTAACTAGAATCACATCTGTTTTCCTTCTTGGTGTGCAGGAACATAGAAGAAACAGTGTAGATAACAGTATCTGGTTAGTCTTAGTCCTCCTGGGTTCCAAGAAACCTCTGAAAAAAGCCAGCAATAAGCTCTAGAAATATTTGTACGTAGGTGGCCACCTAAACATTAACAGTGCAAAGATGGAAGAAGAAAAATTCCTACTTGCAGCATATGAAAAGCAACTACGCCTTCATATTTTACCGTATCCATATAGAGGAAAGTCATATGAGAGGTGGCAGAGCAAGGTTTAGGTGAAAGTAAACAGTGACTGAGAAGAGGAAAGTAGGAAACATGAAGAAAGCTTTACAGGGAAACATATGCTATACCATATTTACAAAAAAAAAAAAAAGAAAAAAAAAAACCTGGAGCCTGGTAATGCCAGGATGAATACGGGGCAAATACTTCAGCAGGAAATAAATAAAACTAAACAAAAAGTATTTTTAAAGTGCATATCAAATGTTCATTTCACTATGTACTTTGTGAACAAGTGTTTCTTTCCTTTACTTTGAAGTCTGCATGCTATAGTGCAAAAATGAAGGCTGAGTTTGAAAAATATCTTGTTGCAGCTGCAGAAGAGTACATACAACTAGCTCACAACACTGTGTTCAGGATGCTTTCCTGTAGCAAGACTCCAAGCATTTGTGGTGATTCATGGAAGTGTCATCAAGGTGAATACTTGGGATTGAGTTACACTGCTTGAAAAGAAAAGGTAACAATAGCATGGAGGCAGAAAAGGAGGAGGAAGAAGGAAAACCATGCTGATGCCCACCATCCTCAGCAACAAGAGGTGATCGCACCACTAGCTCACTGTCCCTCCTGTCTTGTTCCAAGAGTAACATTGCTATATTTGGCTATAGCAGCACCACAAATTCTGATTTTTAACTGCTGCTTTCTATTTCAGTGGAAGCTACGAGTATAGACCTAACTTAACAAGCTTCTTTTCCTCCAACAGCAACGTGTTGGCATTTGTATCAGAAAAATTTTAACCAAGATCAATTCTTTTACTGTGCTTAAACAGATAATAGTATAGATATAATCACTATATCACAGAACTTATCTTGTTTATTAATGACCAAATCTCTCTACGAAGCAATATTACTATCACAAGAGCAGCTTTTAGCATCACTTGGTGTAACCCCTTGTTAGATATCATCAATCTGCAGTTCATAGTAGTTGTTTACCCGTCCAGTCCACTTTGAACTTCCTTGGAAACACACTGCTTCCAAAAGAAACTCTTACTCCTTATTCAAGTCTGATAAGCAGTACCTCATCTGTAATCAAGAGGTGTCAATTCCTTTTTTATACTTTTTTTCCTGTCACATCTGTTGTTTACAAAAAACCCTACATTTTTGTGTCTTAGTATCTGAATTGTATCTAAATAACTCACCCTCATCAATGCATAGCAGCCTCATGTCTCTAGAAATACTACGCTATATTTACACAGATTTCAGAAGAATTCAAGCAGCTTTTATCCTGCCTCAGTCAGGGATAAGACTAGAAAAACACAGATTAGGATTATTTGCATCAAAATGACGTAGTTTAGGATATCCAACAAAAGATACAGCTGTAAGAAAGGATAAGTAGGCCGTAAGTTGCTTTAGTGTCATTAGAAAGTCTACTGTGTGTGGCAGAATAGGGTCAAACACACAATAGAGAAAAAAGCTCAAGTAAAAACTGAAAGGAAATAAAAACTGAGATGCACGGAAGTGACAATTACACCACACCTATGTATTCTCCTAGAAAACAACACTCAAAACCAACTTTACTGTGAATCAAATTCTTTTTATATCAGATAACTGAATAAATACTACATCAAATATTTAACAGCACCAACAATTCAATAGATTCCACAGTCTTAAGAATCTATCACTGCCTCTCTCTAAAACAGGGATTTTGAATTAGTCGATGAGGCCCTCACAGGGTGACAGTATACCATACTTACCAAGCACTTGCTCAATTCAAAACCTGGTTGCTCATGCATCTAGAGCTGCTCTCCCATGTTCCAGTCATACCTAGAAAATAGGAGTCGATCGGTGGCAACAGGCAGTTACAAGCCATCATCCAGGGAGGACCTGATGTGTTATGTTTCTCAGGAGTCTACCTGAGCTCCCAGGCTTCCATATGTATCATTCTTCCATATGTCTTCTCTTCCGTATGTATCACATTCAACTTCAGAATTCGTAGGTAAGATACCTACTCTAAATTGTTCTCAGGATACCAATAAAACCAATGCTTTGTGATAAACAAGTAAGATCTTTCCTATGCACAACACTTCTCAAAGCAGGATGTTTTTTTTAGACATGAGCTGCACTTTCAAATTCTTCTTCAGCCAGAAATTAAGAGTGCTCTGAGCTTTACATTGGGCATCAGTCCCTTGACTTTTCGTTAGATCCAGTGAACTGCTAAAGGATATTAAAAGAAAAAAGATACTTTCCACTAAATCATATGTCCCTGAAGAAGATATCTCTGAACTTAAAAGTCTAGTAGATTTACCTTTAGATGAACAGAAACACAATATACTTACTAATCAGTATTTAGGGTCACAAGTGGAGATGCACACAGTAATCCAATCTGAAGAAAGCAGTTACAGAGCACACACTGTCTTTGTGCATCCTAGAGTGACCAGCTCTCATAGACTCCCTCAGCTGAACAACAGGTATCATCAAATCAGATAGATCCTATAATTTCCTCTAACCCATAAACCATATCTTACTGTGTATTTCTGCCAGCTGTTTTTTATCCAAACATCAGATCACAGCTACACAGCAGAAAAAATTAAAGCCTACCACATAATGACACTATTTTAAAAATGGAATTTCACCATCAACCCAACAAGTTAATTAGTGTTTCATTATTCTTAGGACATACATACATGAAGCAAAAACATGTTGAAAACACTACACAGCCACTGTACATCTTCATAGAAGAAAATGCCAACTGATACAGCTCGCTGTTCTCCAAGTTTCTCCATTATTTTCTTGAATGGAATTTAGCTTTATCCTTGTAGATACCTAATACAAGTTTGGAGGAGAAGGAACTTCTATGTTGCTGATAAAGAACAAGCACTGCACTTTGATTTGGGGCAGGGGGAAGAGATTACCCTACTAGCATATTTTCTCTCCCATTTTTTCCCAATCCGTTCTTTCCGAAACAAACAAGACTGCAAACAGAAATTAATTAACTGAAACAATCTTCCAAACCCTGCAGTGACCTCTTCCCAGCTCACAAAACAAACACTGCATCTTTACCAGTGTCAACTTTTAAGAAGTCAGTCATTCTTCTAGAAGAGCTGTTCTTTGGCTGGGAATAAATCTTCTTTCCCTGCTTTTATTTTGTCATGTGGCTTGTTTTATAATATATCCTTCTGAAGTCCTCTTCTCATTTTCTGAGTGGGTTGTATCAAGTTTCATCTTTGGTCCTTTTTCTTCCCAATTATACTCCTCCAGTTAACTTTTCCTTGTGTCATTTAAAGTAACATCTTGAACCCTAACAAAAACGTTTATTGACCTTGTAGCATCTCTATCAGACCAAACCCCATATCAATTTGCATAATCAGTTTGCATGTGGTTTACATCAGACCACCAACATTGTCTTGTCATTCACAAATCCAAACTTCTGACTATCCTCCAAAGATCTATTTCTGCATGTATCATTAATAACATCACATTTCATACTCAGTTAGTTAAAACAACTGGGAACAAAGCTAAAGGAGATGGAAGCCATCCCTGACATTCTTATCAGTCTGCTTTGCTTAAATAATGTCTTGCTCTTCTAGGATTATAGTGGGTTGTGGCAAAAGAGTTTAGATTAAAAACACTCCAGTAACAGCTCCAGATGATCAAGTTATTAAAACTTAGAGAGAAATGGATTAGAAACAGCTGTTTTGAAACATATTTTGTGGCACCACCCCCTCAGACATCGGAAGAACATTCAACAGTACCAGCCAGTTCAGACTCATGAGGTGGGAGATGAAGGAGAGGACTCCACCTCAGCACAGGCAGCTCTCCACAGCCAGGCTTCTGATTAGAGGTAAAAGCTATGTCTGAAACAGAGCCCAGACTTTTTTTTTTTAATATACCTGCATATCTATGCCAACTGCTGCTGGCAAGCCAGATCAGCTCAGTGATCGAAAAGACAATAAACCCTTCAAACCTCCTGAAGGCTAGACTTCTGCTAATAGTTCCCACACTGTTGTGTGATCATTAGATAATGCAAGAGAGGGGGTAAGAGTCAGTGGAGGAGGGAAAACCAAGGAGAGAAGGGAATGATTGCCTATTTCTGCAGTAGTCTCAAGTTAGGTCACATTAAGCATGTTGTGAAACTGCACTGAATTCCCTTTACTATCTGTTGCCAGAAGAGCACTCGTCCTCTCCTTGTGCGATGGGCACAAATCACCACCACCCAGCAGCCGCAGCAGTCCCCGCAAGGCAATTAGAGCTGTAAGTAAACCACCTATCACCGAACATCTATGTATTCAACTACAGGTTTACAGGACTCTCTCCTCCGTACATCAGACAATGATCACTCATTGAGTCTTAATGGACTGTTACTAAAATAGAGAGATCCTGGGACAATGGCTTGCTGAGGCTTCAGCAAACTAGTTTGGCTGGGTTCACTTTCAGGTGTCAGGAATCTGAAAAAACAGATGGGCGTCAGCAGCAAGGCAGTGGTTACACATAAGCCTTTTAAAGTCTGCTTCAAATATTAGGGGAAGGAGGGGATACAATATAGGAAAACTCTGGGCAGGAAGGAAAGTGGGTGAGCTGGGTTTTAGAGCAGCAGAGTTGGTCACTCTGCTAGTCTCTTCCTAAATGAACTGAGTGAGGAGGCTCGGAACTTAAGAAGTTGTTCTCTCTCTGTAATCGTATGCTTCAGCCTTTAAAACCCGTAAAATAAAGGTGTATTTTGAAACTGTGCTGAGTAGTAGGGTCTGTATGTGTAACTACAGGTACCAAACATGCCTCCCAAACATAAAAGCAACCATACTGAGTTAGACCAAACATCCATTTAACATCTAGCCTGTCTCCAAAAGTGAGCATATCTTCAAGGAGAATAAAAATGGGGCAAATACATGCTACTTTTCCTGTAACATCTTTCCAGTCTCCAACTACTTTCATGGATTTTCTGAACCAGATCCCATTTGTATGTATGTATTCTGCATTTGTATTTTATGTATTCACCCTCAGAGGATTTCTCATCCCTTGAACCATGAGAAATTTTAGTACCTACAGCAACATTTGGCAAACTGCTACTCATATGTAGTACCCACTGCATGGAGGTATAAAAGCCCTATTCTCCCCTCAGGAGACATCTCCCTCCCCCTCGTTTTTTTTTTTTTTTTGCACAAAAGTGTAACTGTCATGGACTTCTAAGTTATTTTTGAAAAATACTTTTCTTACACTTTTAGGAAGATGCATCTTCTTTCAATCTGGGGAAGATGAAAAAGCATTCCTATTTAAGTAGTAAAACTACTGTAGCCTCTCAATACTTGCAAAGAAGCTTCAAAATACATCAACTACTCAATCACAACTAGACATAGTACAAAGCCCCCAAGAAAATACATTTTTAACACAAACTTTAAATCTTGAACAGAAAAGAAATTTCTACCATTTCAGATTTATTTTACATTAATCTGGTACAATGCAAAGCAGAGAGAAATAAAAAAGTAATCTTTTAAAAATTGTTTCTTAAATGCCACTTTTTTCTCTATTACATGTTTTTTTCTCTATTACAAATGCCAGTATTTTTCTCTACTACATCTTTGCTTCTAAAAAGGAATTTGTTTATTCCCTGATAGTGAAATAATACAGAAGCTTTTAAACAGCATATCAGATTAAAAAAAAATCATTATATACAGCCAAATAGTTCTACAAGAGTTTTACAAAGGTAAACTTAAGGGTCCTACCCCTTAAATACCATCTTGAAGAATGCACACAAAATTTCTTTTGAAGTCCTCCTGCACTAAAGTTTGTTTCCACATAACTATAATTTTTAAAAACATTTGATGCTGACTTTTCAATTCATAGTAACACATTGGAGAAAAAAGGGCTCCTTTGTGTAAAGCCTTCTGTATATGAAAAAAATGGAGAAGAATAGAAAAAGAGAACATGTTATAAAAAATCCACCTATTTTGGCAATTTTGAAGAATTTTAATTTAAAACATGTTCACATTACAATTACTTGTAAGCTAATTCACATGATCATAAACTAGATGAACACTAACTTAAGTAGGCAATTCTAAAATTAAACTATTCAAAGAATTTCCAGTAAGCTGAAGCACTCCCAGCATTTACAGATCTCAGAAACAACGATGGAAAGAAAGGGAGCAGTTGCCCTCCATGGCAGAGTTTTTTGCTTTTACAGCACAACTTTCCATCTGCAACCAGCTGACACTTTATTTCACGCTATGTTCTCCTGCTGTATTTCACCTGATGTAGGCTTCTAAAAGACTAATATTTCTTAAACTGGAAGATGCATTTTTTAGAGGAAATGGGAAGCATATTCAAGAGAAGGTGGGTGTTCCAAAGGAGCAGAAAATTGAAATGGAACAGGAGATACTGCTGGGAGAAGATGCCACAGGATTGGCAAAGACAGTGGAGGATGACAGGGACAGGGAATACATCTGCAGTGACAAACCCACTGGCCAGACAGCGTAGTTAGTGAAAGCAAAATACAAACCCCAACAAGTGGGTGCCATGCCACAAATTCACTCAGCCCATTAGCAATTAGCATGGGACCAGCACCAAAACATGCCTGAAGTGCTGGGTCCCTGAGATACCCAGAGTTTTTTTTGGAGAAGCTCCCTACCACCTACATATCCTGTACTTCTCCCAGATCTCCAGAACATGGGTGCACTCACTCAGGAACATCTGAGTAGCAGCAGGCACTACTTAAGAAGAAAGCGTACATTAGAGAGACAAGCAAGAGCATCAGATGTTCAGCGAAAGCACAGCGAGATGGGAAGGTTCCTTCATTGATCAAACAGGCAGGCACCATTCTGTATTAACCCAGAGTGACTCCCAGACATTCCCATTTACTGTACATAATAGGAAACGGGTGTTAGTAGCAAATGGATGGACTAGACAGAAAGAACAGGTGAACTGTGAGATTATCTGTATACTGATTCAATAATAAAAGCAGTCTGAACAGAAACCTTTCTCACTCTAAAAGAAAGTAAATTAACCACCCCAAATATAATCCCATCAGGAGAAGAAAAACTACAATAGATTGTACTATAAAGGTTTGTAATGATTATACTTTTTTTTTTTTAATTTTATTTTGAAAGCAGAACCAACATACCCCATCTCAGTTATATTTCATAGACTCTAATCCTAGTGATGAATCATGCAGGAGTTATCATGCAATGTTAACAGAACTTCTGCTTTCTTTCCCCCTCTTTTAAGCCTAGAAGGTGATGTACACACATACATGAAGAATGTTAAAGTTGAAAGGTGAACATAGTCAATGTACAGAGGACATACCTAGTGCTAAAAAGTCCCTAAATTACACTCTAAACATAGAAATGCATTTCATAACAGAAACTATCTCCATCTCCTAGCTCTGTTCCTTTCTTAGACATAATTTCAGATTTTGAGACATGAAAACCTGAAATAATTAAAGTATGCTATCATGTCACATTTTTCTTATGAATGGTAAAAATATAAGCACTCTAAACAAAATCAATATATTAACTATATTTTCATATTTTGAGGATTTTACAGATTGTGGTATTTAAAGAGAAATAAATTCCAGCTATTTACATCTGAAGGAAACCCTAAGAAGACTTAAGATGGCAGCAGAGGAAGCAGAAATTGATCGGTGAGTCTTCAACTGGAGAAGCACCACAAAGCTGTGCAACAGGCAGTTGCACAGGAGGAGGAGAAAGGGAAGCACTGGTCAGACTCTCACCAGCCCTTCATTAACAAAGCTAGGAAACACCAGAACCCATTCCATAACTCCCTTCTCTCTTGAACCTTGCAAGAAAATAGGAAATGAACAGAAGATGTTCTGAACATAAATGCCAGTACATATCATACAGGACAGAAAGATGACAGGCTATTAGCTGCAATCTTTTCAGAACTATATATATAAGCTCCACAATTTACCCAAATTAAAGCTCACTTCCATGAACCAGAAAATTTAGTGCTAAAAATGAAACATACCAGATTCAGCCACAGACACACACCAACACATATTCTCATGCTGAAGCAGATGCTGGACCCAGCATGTACTATGGGGCAAATCTAATTTCTAACCTCTGGTATTTTATTGTATCATCCTTTCGTATTCCCCCTGTTTTGCCTCAGCTGCAAATTCTGCTGTCAATTTTGTAAATTATTTGAAGTTGAGCTCCTAGAGAAGCAGTCTGAAGAAAATCTAAACTCTTATGGACCTCATCAGATATAAATATTGCTCCATTCAGGTCAGGTCACCCTTCTCATCTGTATGTGGAAATTTGGTTCAACAGCTTATCTTCAGGACTCCTTGCACCTTAAAAACACTGCTCTTCCAACAGTTTAGATGTCCCACATCCCACAGGATTATACTCCTATAATCTCATTTCTTTAAAGGATATCTATAGAAAATATGCAGACAGGTCCTGTCCCAGTCTGAGACAATAAACCAATTACAGTCTTCAGCAATATTACATATTTCAGATACTCAAGCCAATAGTGGAAAAACTGTCCTGTGGACAAGGGACATCACTCTTTCTTCCCTGAACATCTGCCTACATTAGGCTGCAATGCCAAACCAAGAACATCTATTCAACTTTTTCCTACTGGGGGAAAAAGGCAGGTGTTTTACCTCCACTAAACTGAAAAAAGGCTTATATTATCTCAGTTTGTAGGGAATTTCTTGTCATAGTACAGCCAACAAGTAAACACTTCCAGTGTGCATGCAAGGGAGATTACAGCCTCAAACATCTGTGTAGGGTAGAAAGGCAGATTACAGAAGTTAGCAGTCACACAGTGTCCCAGTTATAAAAAGGATATACAAAGCACTTCAGTCTATGAACACCCCAAAAAAATTTTCCCCGTGAAAACGATATACAAGAGTCTCCAGAATTTTTCCTTTCCCTTAAGATTCAAGCAATTAAACCTCTCAAACTCACAGAACATCAACAAACAATCCCCTAAACTTGTAATTTCCATCTTTCACCATTATAATTTGTACAGTAACATAATTACATGATTTTTTTTATCCAAGTCTTACACTGGAACAGGCATCACACTGAGTTTAGCAGAATTAATGAAGTTTGTGTTTACCCAAGGGGCCTTTAGAAAGACATCATTACCTTCTTTATTGAGAGAACAGCGGGCTGAACAACATATGCCACACATTTTCTTAAATCAATCATTACTCCATCTTAAAACAGACAGCCTACAGAAAAATTTGATTTTAGCATATCTTCAGTGGCCCTCAACAGGCTTCAAGAATAACAACAAAACCACTCCTGGAATTTAGTACTGAGTAAGCTTTAACTAATACCATAACAGGCATCTAACTTCAACTGTAAGATTTTGCTCCACGACCAAAATAACTAGCAAAAGATACTGCTTCATACCACACCTGAAAAACAAAAGTTTCAAGACTGCAAATGCAATTGCAAAATTAATCTCCTACACATAGGCTTATGTCAGGACAATGTTTCAGCCTAATAAAATATAAATTTGAACTTTCTTGACATGCTTCCCTGCATACCAACCTTCCTACAGAAGAAAATAATTTAAAAAAATAGTCATGAACAGTTTTAAATGTTTGCATTTTACAACTGCCGAAGATACAATGTAAGAAAGTTAGAGAAAATGCAATGCACAGTTATGCACACAGCATACTTCACAACCAACACAAAATATAAAACTATTCTCTCTCACTACGTGACCCAGAGGCAACTAAACAGACAATTTATGAATGCCATCTGCTTCTAGTCCCCTCTAACAATGTATTAGCAAAATATATGTATTTCAAAAGTAGAGGAAAAAGTCTTACTCTGCTATATCAAGATATCCACAGGAAGCAGCTGCATGTAGCGGTATCCAGCCTTCATTATCTGGTTGATTAATATTTGCTCCATTTTCCACCAGAAATTTCACCATATCTACGTTATCATCTATACAAGCCTATAAAGAAAGAAAGATTTAAGAAGTAAGTTCATATTAAAGCCGTTCTACAATACTGTGCATCTTTAAGCAACATCTTCAGGAAAAAAGGTATTTTCAGGTCTGATGAAGGAGTAGGGTTCATTTGTTGGGTTTTGACAGCCAGACAGGAAGAATTTGAGAGAAAAGCAGCAGGTGTTACAGATTTGTAAAAAAATCCTTAAATAAACGAATTCAAACAGAGTTTAACAAAATCAGCAAATATAATTTCCTCGGGTAAATCTGCCCTCGTTTTCTGAGAAGCTATTTACAATCCCCACTGCAACCTTGTTCTCCAGTACAAAGTGGTTCCCTTTAGAAAGCCCGCAGGCCCTCGCTCCATCCCATGCCCAGCTCAGCCACCTGAGTGGATATTACAGTTGAATAAACAGCTATGCCATGAAGTAGAATTGTTGTGACCAAGAGATGAGGAGCAGTTTGGAAAACAATACTATAACGTGGGTTTAATTATAATACAGTTGAGACTAGGAAGTATGGAAGGGTATGCTACGTGTTTCAACACCCCCCGATGTTTTCTACTGCAGCATATTCTATACCACCATACACCTTTTAACAGTGCCTTAATCTCTGCTGTTTATAAACTTACTTGAGTACCAATTTGGCACATTGCAAAAATATTATCATTTGTGCACAACTCTTAATTACTAAGCAAACAGTGTCACCCAGATGCAGAACAACTGCTGTTCTCTAGATCTCCATCTTGACTGGCCCCTATTTTGCCTTTCTTCTGTGTTTGAGTATTTTTCTCACAGGGTGCTCAGTGAGTTCTCTTGCCAACTTCCATACTGCTGCCCTTAAAAGGGAAGAGCAACAGAGAGAAAAGTCCCTCTGCATTTCAGGACAGCAAGGACTCAAAACAGCTAGACCCCACAAGACTGGTATTAACTTTTTAGCTTAATAAATCAACAATACTATATAACCAGAAGGTTGAAATGAGAACTTTCACTGCTGGGCTCCTAAATCCTTCTGGAGAGTTATGCCTCTAATTAAATGCAATTAAGGTATAAATTTTACTTTTCAGAATACTTCTACAGCAATAAAGACTGAAAACAATATACTGCTTTATTATGGCAAAACCCCTCAGATTTCCTTATCTAAGCAATTGTGCCTTCCAAGATGAATCCCCAAACTTTCCTCCATTCTGTAGTGCTGAGGCAACAGCTACACTGTGAGCAAGATGTGTTGCTGCCCCGTTTAACCAGTCAGACAAAACCAGCACCAAATTATCCCTCGTTGACCCTATCTGCTTCACTTAGGTACAAACTTAAGGCTTTGTTTAGAATGCAAGACAGAACTGTTTTAACAATGACTTGTTCATCCATAAACTTGCAGCGACACTGCAACTAGACTGCAGTACAGTGCTTGCATTATTTGTCTTTCAATTAAAAACAGAAACACATTCTTGAGTGAAAACATTCATAAACCTTCCTACCTTTTCAGGTATTCTTGCAAACTGCCTTGCAAAAGCATTTTCTGAATTATCTTTTTAGTCATATCCACCCCTAAAATCAGCAATTCTTGTATGAATAATTTATGAACATACTCCAACAAGACTACAAATTCCTCAGGCATGCTGTCTTTGATTTCTTTCACTTATCATTAGTGTACAATGCCTATATACTAGTAACAAGCTCTGAAAGAAAAAAATTGCCTCTCTTTGCAAGGCATTTTGTTACCTGAATGAAAAGGAACTAAATGCAAGACATTGTAACTCAGTTCAGGAGGAAAGCAAATTAAAGAAACACAGATGTTTATGCTTAGCAGAAACACTAACCTAGCCATATTTCACACATGCCATATATCCAGTTTTCTGAATATCCAATTTGCCTGACCATTGATATCCTATGTATAACATAATACCAGTTTATTATAAGGAAAAAAAATTATATCAGAAAACTTTGAAATTACCTAAGCATTTTAAAATATAGATCTTTAAATATTACATTTCAATATGCTGCATACTCATATATCTTAAAATCCTCTAAAATTCATAATCTGAAAAAAGGGTATCTCAAAATTGATTAGCACTACTAAAAAAAAAGCCAGACCACCTGATTGTGAAACAACCCAACACAGAACAATCCTTGACCATTTTTCAAGTATACATAAGAAAACCTGGCAAGACATACTCATAAAAATACTGTTGCTAAGTGAATCAAAAGCTTACATATGCAGCACATTAAAAGACATATGACTAAGTGGCTAAAAATATTTGACCAAATTTGGGCAGTTTATTGTGCCATACATGGCAAGAAACAGGAGAGCTCAAATACACTTCTCATGTATTATCAGAGATTGCACGTTCATGGCAAGGAAAGATAAACAATCTGTGAGATTATATATATTAGGATGATAGAAGAGTAACTATTAAGGTAATAAAAGAATTTACTTGCATATGCAAATAGGAGAGTACTGGCATTACTGGTGATCACATTTGTGAGGTTTAAACAACGTTCCTCATAACTGATTATACAATCTGAACAACTGTTCTAACAATTTTATTATGGAACAACAGGAGCCACAGAAACTGAAGTCGATGAAATGGAAGACAGTTGTGTAATTTAAAAAATACTACCCTTGAGCCTCCTTAAACAAAGATTACTTAAAAATGAGCCTTGTACCTGAAATATTTTATAGAAAACCCACTGTGGCATCCAAGAAGGTTATTACCTATCTTAAGGTGAAGAAAAGCAAATGCAATTGATCCTATTGCTGAAGAACATGTATATAATACATGCTGCTTCTCCTTGTCCCCTTTTCCCCCTTAACAGCACTGCAGGTGTTTGACTGACCCTGTCACTCTCAGCTCTTTCCATATGAAAGACACCTCTGACTACCAGGCAGGTACCTTAAGTCAGAAAGCCAAGAAAAAAATGTTAAAAAAGAAATTTTATCTCAATGTTTTTTCCATTTCAACTCTGCTTGTCATTGTGCTATCTTCATAGTCACTTCTAAAAGCAATATTTATCAAGTGCCAGAAGCGTCTCTGTTGTTAAAGACTGACATCTCAACCCCAAAACGAAAGCCTGTCAGAACAGCATGATAAACTTAAAGCAACAGCCTCCAAAAAGCCTTCCAGACCTCAGACTGAAAGTTATTACAAAAGAAAAAGCAATGTACATGCAAGATGTAAATAATGAGAGAGTTCCACTGATGTTACAGTGACTCAAAAAGATAAATTTCCATGATGACTTTTGTCCCAGTCTCTGCACAGAGGACAGATAGCCACAGGCCCTCCTCTTCCATGTCTGCTACAAGCCTTCCAAGGATTAATCTTGGTTCTTGGCATCCATCTCCCCATCCCCAGTCTCTCCCTTCACAGTCCTTAGCTCCCACCTACAGCCTCAGTTACCACTTGTGAAACAACAGGTCGTCCTAAAGCTCCTTCTGAGTGCTTGCTAACCACCACATCTGCAGAGCACACACACCAGCCAGCTCCTGGGGCAAGCAGAAGAGCATGGGAGCTCACGCTGAAGATTCCCTTTATCCCATGCACTGGTTCTGTCTCAATCCCATACTGAGCCTCTGCAAACTGGTAGAGAGGCAGCATTTCTGCATGTAGCACTCACAACCCTACCAAATTTGATGGAAGTTAGCCAACTGGCCCCAAACAGAAAAACAGCTGGACGGTGCAATCATATAAACCTCGTTTCCTTTGGGAACTAATTTAGAAAGTGGGCTAATTAGTCATAAAGGAAGCAAAACAAAGCAAAGTTGATAATACAAAGACTGGTTACCTTTTCTGATAGAACAGAGATCAAATCTCAAAGGAATTATATTAAGGCCCAGGACAGAAAACCGCTTTCTATTTGTACAACAACCTGAAACCTGGACTGCCAAGACCGGTAAGGATCAACGCACCTGACTCCCACACAGATAGACCAACCCTAGGTAGGTCTGACTTGTCCTGGAAACAACAATGTTTTAAACTTTTCCCAGAAATACTTTCTGATCACTTGGAAAGGGATAACCAGATGCCTGTTGAACATGTACATTTTAACTGCATTCACCATGACTTCATATCTCGGTGCAAGTGGCATGTGGTCTAGCTGGCTCTTGTTACTATCAGGTATTAAGTACATAGGTGAAGGGTAGACCTAAGTTAGTTAAGTAACCTTAAAAATAGATAGCTTTATATCTAGAGTGCTTGGTCCCTCACTGAGTAACCACCCAAAGAATTCAGAAGACAGTACTCCTCCCCAAAAGACAGGAAAAACAAGTCTGTATTAAAAAAAAAAAAATCAGAAATCTTGTAGGGGAAGAGGCAATCAATCAGTTAGACTACTGTCCCGTATACACACAGCAAAGCCATACAGTATCTACCTTACATTGGACTACAATTTTTATCGTCTTTCATCAATGATGAGATCTAATGAGGTAATGCCATCTAATGAGGTTTAGATGTTGGATTTTTTTACCAGTATTTTTCTAGAGAGAGAGAGATTAAAACCTACCTTTAACTGCTAGCTGATTAGTATCCTGATCTATTCCACAAATTAAGATGTTTTGCCTCTAATAGGAGAAAATATACATTGTATATTTAACTTCTATTATCACATGTCATTTTTCCTTATTTACACTTACTACGGAAAGGAGTCAAAAATATGAACACAGAATAATACATTAAGGGATAAAACAAACCAACAACCATTTTGAATTCCTGTGAGAATCTTGGAAACAGGAGAAAGACCTCACACAATGGCCTGGAGAATAGTTTATTCCTTCCTTTGATTTATCTAGTGAACCAAGTCCAGTGGAACTAAGCAGGAAATTAACATCTTTGTTAATGTATCCAACAATCAAATTAAGAGAGGGCATCACACCTAGGAGCAGAGCTGATTAAAAGCGGTTCCCGTTCTCTTCACCCCGGATTGCTTGTTCCCTCTGCCGTCACGTAACACACCCTTATAGCTATGCTGACATACTTTGCTGAACTTGATGTAAAGTGGATGAGAAAAGCAATCAGAATTTAAAATTAAATAAAATAAGAAAAGGTCAGCAATATACTATTATCTTTATCTGATTAAAGCAGAATTATTTGCTTTGATTATATCATTTTTTTTAATATTCAGAGAAGAAGCCTTGTTCTGAAATTCATCTTCATGTCCTAATTCCACCATCAGAGATACAAAATTTTGTTTTACTGTGAAATTACACCCATTACAAATCCTGGGTTAAACCTTATTGTTTCAAACTGAAACTTTTCAAAGAACACCTTTCTAAATTTGCAACCACTTCTACCACTCACACTTTTAAATTTACAACACATTTTATCCTACTTTCCCATTTGTACAGACTTCTTAAGGAAATCACATTACTCCCTCTGTCTACCTGGCTGTCCTGCCTCCCTCAGCAATTTCAACGGAAATTGAGACAGGAATGGAGGCTGAAGATAATTAAATTCACTACTTGTCATGAAAAGGTCGTTAAAGGATGAGTCCTCTGCTATAATGCTGCCACAGAGCAGTTCACAGTGTGAACTCAACAATCACCCCTTCTACCTCGGTCCTCTCATTGGCCCTCCAGTGAGCTCAGCACCACCAGATAATCCCCACAGTTTGAACACTGGTCTCAATCTGCAATGACTTTTGCCCTTATGAAGAAAGGATTTTTTAGGACAGAGGACATTACAGTTCACAAGTCACACTTTATGAACATCTTCTGGTCATCTTCACTCTCCTTGTAGAAAAAAAAGAATAAGCTTACACATTGCAATTCTTAATTTTATTTTTTTTCTTTCAATAAACTAGTAATTGAGAAGGTATCAAAAGAAATTTGGTCAAAAGATCCAAAGCAAGTTTGAGCAGTGCTTTGCACTTTCGGTAGGTCACATATTTATGCTGCACATTAATTAACAATGGAGCACAAACAAGTGAAGTGGCAGTAAGGTGTACGAAATGAAAACATAAGCCTTACCTAACTTCCAAGCTACAGATTCAAGGTAACCTGGCAGTTACAGCCACTAGAACAAAGGAGGAATATTTTTTTGCACCTTAAATTTGTTTGTAGGTCATTAATCCAATGTTTTCATACAAAGTATAACATCTTAAGAGTCTAGTATTAGTAATGACAATGTCCTAAGACTCACTGAATATTTGGGAACACTACCAGGGTAAAGGGTAATAAGAATGACCAACAACTTAGGTCATGAAATATTAGTGATTATTACACTTATTTAGTGTTTAAGGAATCACTATAAAAGCATGTATTTTACATTTGCTGAGTATTCTTTTTAATAGAGTACATACAGGGTGGAAAAGCTGCTGTTGATGTTCGTTTATGGTAAGAAACAGGACAGTTTTGGTGTTGTAACAGAACTTCAGGCACTAATCTATTATTACAGATGACAAATGTTACTCAATTATGAAATAATTAAATATAATCTTTCCAGTGTTCATTTAACCAACCCATATGTCACAGCTTCTATTTTTCAGTGAGCTGGGGTAATACCGGATATCTCTGCATATAGGCAAAATCTAGTTTTAGGATTGAATATTTTACTTTTTTAAAGCATGCTTACTAGCAAAAATGGAACAGTTTACCATGCAAATATTCTTGATAAACTAGTAATATTACCCTTTTGCTACACTAGTGTTATTTTGTTTAACTTGTTTGTAAATATTGTGTGTGCGATGCATGTGTGTGTTATTTTCAGTTCAGAACAGCCTACTATTTAAAATCCTGGAGAGTTGGTCCACACAAAATTGTTAAAATGATAGCTGCCATAACCAGTAACTCAAATTAACAAATAATTTCAAGAGTGTCTCATTACTTCTGCAAGTTCCGGCAGTTTCAAGTTTATTGTTTGTATTTCTCTCACCCCAGAAAATGAGTCAATCTTGGCATAAACTTCAATGTCAAACCCTTTCCCCCACTGCAGGGCAGCAAACTTTTCTCCAGAGAAATTTCTTGGAAATGTTTCACTTCTAAGTGTAAAGAATGTCCTTTTAGACACCTGCAAAAGCAGGTGGGCAAGACACTTTCTCCTAGGGAGAAAACACTTCTTGAGGCTGATGCAACATTTCATGTCTATTCAAGTCTCATGGGGAAGGCATGCAGAGACTACTGAAACTGAGCACCCACTGACCATCATTACTTAATTCGAATGCTGCAGAGCTGTCAAACATTGACAAAAGCAGACAAACCATTCCAGAACTCAAATTTCTCTAGCTATTACTTCCACTTCATGTAAACATCTTGTCATATGCATGAGTATATCTCAACAGAAGTTTACTTAGATTTTATTTCAGTTCCAAGAGGTGGACAGAAACAGAAACTACGTGAAATTGATAATTGTTTAGCTCAAATATTCAGTAAGAGCATAATGTAATTTCTGTACTACAATTTTGCCTTGTTTGTTACACTAAGCTACCAAATTAATTACATACCCTTAAACTTTGCTAGGTTGTAAATTATAGTTAAGCCTATGAATTTAATTAAGGGCATAATTCATGAAAAACACTAAAATCTATCACTGTTGACACTGATATAATCTACATGTTATACAACTGATTTCATAGGGACTTTCCACTATTTAAACCCTGATGAATGCTTAATCATAGTTCTTAATCAGGACTGTAATAGAATACATATATTCAAGTGGTTTTAGCATTAGTTTTCAAGTAGAGATAGAATTATTCTTGTCCTCTAACCTCTGCCAGGATAAATAAGGGGAATAGGAGAGTTGGCCACAACATGTTATTTACTATAACCAGAGATGGTACCGTTCCTGTTAGCAATCCTAGTAATGGATCAAGACTCACTGATAGATGTTACAACCCAGTCTAACACCTGCTTTCCTGTTTTTGCTGAAACACACACGCCCCCCCCAACTTTTCCAGGCTATATAGTATTAGACGCAAATTTACTTCCAAATAAGTATTTGGGTTTTTAGCTGTGTGCAAATCTATTTTCAAGAACATGAAATTCCCAGACTAAAAGTTCTCTCAATTAAAACTACCATACTACATGTTTAGTATTAAACTTTAACAGTATTCATTTATTTCAACTTAAAGAAAAATCTCAAGACACCCTGCCAAAAAAATACTTGGAAAAAGCCTGCCAAAAAACTGCAAACAATTGTGGAAAAATGAGATGTCATGGAAAAAAACATTAGTCCTTACAAAATTATTTTAGAAGACACCAAACCAAACAGCATTCAAAGCCTAAAATACTGATACTGAAACAGATCTATTTGCCTGAATGTCCTTTTTTCTCCTGGCTCAATGTACTGACATGAAGTTGGTGAAGATACTGGACATGAAGGACTCTATGAAGCAACCTCTGCATAAACTTCACACAATTGAGGCTCTCCCATAAACTCATGGTATTAGGCATCTGAGAAACAACTTCTGCTGTTCCTTCTGGTTTCTTTCAATTTAAAACAAAACTAGTACATTCTGTGGAATAACAAAACTTGCTTTTAAATGTAGATTCAGGTTTCTTAGCTTTATAACCACACTGTAGGTGAAAGAGCCTGAGTTCACTGGGCGAAATGGAGAAATTAAGATCTGACAGCATGGTATTAACCCTGATATTACCCTGAAGGCTTAGGCAGGTAGGTATGTACAAATCACATAGGACAGATTCTCATTTTAGCTATATGTTGGTGAAACCTACACAATTTGTGCAGCAACACCAAATCAGTGAATTTGGGAGTTAAATTCAGAACCGAATTTCAGACTCATTCATTTCACAAACAGCTTTCTCACTCTTCTGGCCTGTGCCTTCACCATTTCCTTTCTGAAGAAATTTCAACAGTTGTGGCTGGTGCACCATGCTCAGTAGGACACAGACATACAACCCTCCACATCTACCTCCTGACAGGTACGGAAGCACTCTTTATTCATTGAAAATAAATGTTTTTTAGGAGTAAACAGAATTTTCATACTGTAAAAATACAGTGCCATTACGCAGGTATGCCTTCATTAAGCATTTATTGTTACAAATTTGGCAGATAGTTATTAGGTTTCATGGTCAAACAATGTGTAAATATTAAATTTGAGAAGGAGAAGTCAGTGTCATATAGTATATGTATTTCTGTCCCAGTCAAATTTAAGAATATGCCAATCATATTTCAAATACTTTTTTTTTTTCATAAGTAAACATAACCTGCTTTTAGCATATGGGCAACTAAACAAGTTCATGCACCAAAGCAGCTTTTCAATTTAAAATACCTAACATACTGATACCCTTTAATACACATTCTTAACCAAATTAATCATCTAGCAAAACAAAAAGGCATCAAGAAAACTTACTAGAAGAATCTGTTTACATAAACAAACAGGTTTGTTCACTTTTATGTTCCTTGGAGCACATTTAAACCACCTGTGCCAAGTTTCCCTTTTTTCCTCTGCTTCTGACTATCACCTCTACACAGCTCTGAGTTCTCTGGAGAGGAAAACTGCACCACCTTGGAAGAAAGCAAACCCAACTACATCTATCAGCACTCCATTGTGAGCTCTTATGGGCTCCATTAGTGATCTACTCCTCAAATGACATTTCATCTTCTGCTTTAGCAGGATCTAGGGGAAGTTTTCATTGCTTTCTAATTATAGCCAAGTGAACTGGCAAAGCTGAGTAGAATAAAAGTAATAACACTGAATTTAATAAAGTCAATGATAACCCTTCATCCCATCAAGGGAAAAAAAAATAAGTGTTGATAGAGCATACTAAACTAACCAAGACAAACTTTCTGTGTGCTCCCTCTCCTACTACATTACTGCTGATGGTAAAAAGCACCTTTAACAGAAGAAACCAAAACTACAGGTACAAACAGGCAGTAAGACACTCAAATTTGCAACTACACACCTATGAATGCTTCATTCAATTAGCACTTGCCATGTGTGGTTTTATGCTCAACATCATCCAATATATCAGTAGTAAAAGCATATTTTTAATAAGATGATAAGGCTGGTATCATACAGGGCCCTTTTCCTCCCTAAGTAGGATGCATGTAAATAAACAAGTAATTTGTATAACTCAATTTAATAATAGAATAAAAAATTACATGTGAAGTATCAATGATATATGTTAGATTTATATACATCTTATATGTAAAAAATTAATATAATCATGTTGTACCTAGATGAAAACAAGAATTAAATTAGGAGTAAAAGTGGCATTTTGAATTACTTAGACATTAATCAGATTACCTTAAATGTATTAGTTTATTGAAACTGCATTTTGTACACAAAACCAATCAAACAAAGGCTACATATAAACAGGAAACAACTAATTGTTTCTCTTCATTTTCCATTTTTAAGGAAAGAATATATTACTACTACTTTCTGTTCCTAGAATGGGAAAAGAAAAGCTATCCTTCTCTAATATAAATCCCAGTAAATTTTTCTATTTATGATTAAAATTATGATTCACTGAATTGACTAGCTAAATTGGAAAGCATTTTCAGCTCTTCAGAAATACTACTGTCTCGAAGCTGATGTAGGTTGCGAATAAGCAGGTTCATGATGAAAGTGGAGTATTCTGACATTCTCACTAAAATTTTAGCAGAAAACCAAGGATTGTCTAAAAGCCAATTAAATAGTTTTAGTGAAATTATCCAAAAGGAAATTAGCTGAACTTGTTACAGTAAATATCAAACAGTTGCTCTTTCTTAAAACTGTAATTTTTAAAACAGATTTTGTCTATTCAGACGGTAACAAGGTGAGAAAGTGCAGCTTCCTGTCCCCGCAATCCTGCAAGTGTCAGACAACACCTTTGCCAAGTGTACCAAAAATAACACCCCAATGCTCCTCAGGGCAGTTCTAGCTCTGAAGCAGGGCAATACAGACATGTTGATAAACCTCCAGGATAATCCTGTTAGCGTTTTAAACAACTAAAGACAACAAAGCACAATGTGTTTTACACTCATCAGTAATGTATTTTAACTTCCGTTTTCAACTGCTCTCCGATTTTCCTTTCTAGAAAAGACTGGCTGTGGTACACACATATATACATAACTACCTTTTAAAATAGCTCAATTTATTTCTGACTTCAGAAATATATTCAGCACAAAACCTAAAGAAACTGGGACCTGGTTTGCTTTCTGATCTGCTGAAAGTTTGAAAGAATTACCCGGGGGAGCACATAAGGTATAGACAATGCCAAAAGATTTGGTGTCAGGTAATTTCCATATACATTCTCATATTCCACATTGTACGTAAACACACAGCATCACTTGGAACAACCTGTCCAAAGCCTTTTTTCTCATTTAATCTGCACGAAGAAATGTCACTGTGATCCCCAAAAGATAAGGTACTGGCAACAGACAAAGGTCACCAAGACTCAAATCCTCTGCAAGGATAAAATAAACTCAGAATATACCTAAAGTCAAAATTCAAGTTACACTAGGCACTTCAGGAACCCCTTCGAAGTTAAATAAGGGTATACTCATGCTGTGCCTTTGTTAAATTTGCTAAACAATCTTCTAAAATAACTTACATGAAATACATTTTAGTATAGTTAAGAAAACTGTTTATACAAACAAAAAAGGAGATAATAATCAAATGCACTGCAATCCTCTGTCAAGTATAAAGAATAAAAGTTTTCAACACCAAACTCCCTCTCTCTCAAAGGCTAGCTACGCAGCTGTTCATCTACACAGATATGGTTTGCAACTTCTAAAAAAGGCATTTTTGCCACAGTGTAACTTAATACTCTATTTTCAATAGGCTAGCCACATTATGAACTTGCTGAGCAAACCTTCACTGGCTGGAACGAAGAGGAAACCTGTGCTCACTTGTGTGTGCTTCCTCTGCCCAGTTAGCAATCCCGGTCACACCTCCAACAACTATCTGTATCCAAATTTTTCACCAGCACAATAAAACAGTAAGTACTTCCTAACAGAGGTGTCACAATTTATCTCCAGCCATGAACGTAAAAACAACTTTGTGAACTTTCTCTCTCCCAAAAGAGCACAACAGAAGTACCAACTTTGACATCAGACTCTCTCTGGTCTATCTAAACAGGAAATGCTTCAGTACAGTTGTCCCATTAGAAACTCATGATGACAGATTAATGAAGAAACTGCAAGTAACCACAAGTTCCTAGGAAACTGCTTACATCCCAATTACATTGAAAAATGGACAGGAAGACAACAGCTAACAAGTAAAATAATCTAAGTTTATATAGATACATCTACAACAGTATATACCACTATATATACACAATACATGCCATTTTAAAAGGGCCAATTTTCAAGTCTTTTTTTTTTTTTAACGGGTATCACACAGACCAGAAGCCATTATTCTACAAAGTAATTTGATTAGGAAGTTACAGTAGTACAGAGATAAAACAAAGGAATGGCAGCAATTAAAAATGTTTAACAAATAAAACTGTGAAAATCAATATAAAATCAGAATTTTAAAAATGGGTATATATAGTATAAATTTTAAGTAACAGAGAACAGAAATTTGGAAAGGAAAGCTATGAACATCAGTGAAAAAACACAGCCAGCAGGTTCAGGAATAATACAGCATTTCTTAACTGTATTAAGAATGGGGAAAAAACTATCAATGATATAGGGCATATATATAAAAATAATATAGGAGAGAGAGATCTTGTCAACAAATACCTCCACTTTGTGCTTTGGAAGAAGCAGAAAGTTTTATTTGTCTTGCACAGAACTTAAGGCACCTTCAAGTTTGCCAATATTTATTTTCTAAATAGATCTTTAAATACCTGGGAAACAGCAGAGGACTGTTAACACACTGTACCAGCACTGCAAAGTAGTAACACAGATGTCTCAATGAGTTAGCTTGTCAGCCATACTGGATAAAACAAATAAAAAACACAAACAAAAAAATAATTCATGTGACAAGATATCAAGGTATCTGAGGTTCATTAGGCTTACTAGCAGGAAGGCAATACTGTGCCACCACAGTTACACTGCTTCAAAGGCTAGCATAGCTTCACCAACCGCACCACCGCTTTTTTTGCCCCATGGAGCCAGACCCGATGAACACTGAAAGACCCCAGCTGACGCACACTCCTAAGACGAGGGCACCAGCAAACACAGTTTTGAACCAACATGGGTCCAATGAGGCTAATAATTCATATTCATTAATTTAATTCATGAAAGCTTATTAGCAAAGACACCTTAGGTGCAGAACCTGAACAGGCTTCCTCAGCAGAGGACACCTTAAAGTATGTGTCCCCAAATCTGAGTTAAACAGATTTGTCTCTTTTTGGCTTTGGCAGCCCCTCATCACATCAAGTATCAAAGATTAACTCCATCATTTTGATACACAATGCATGAAAAGCCAGCAGAAATTGAGTATTTTTGAGAAGCAGTTCTTTAGACTGCATCCGCAACCAGTGTTACTGTTCTTCTCACGGCATCAAAGGGAAAAGCAAACCAGGTAAATCAGCTTCACATTTACTCTGATACAGGAGAAAAGGAAGAGACACACTGACTTCTGGTCACTGTATTAAGAGAGTCAGTATCCTAAGAATGTTACACCTTTCACCACTGTATCATGAAAGCAGCTTCTTTTTCTTCAAACTGCTGTGTGTGCTCCAGTACTGACAATATCTCCAGGCTCCTTCTGGCACATTTGTTTGTCTGCTATGATTCATGCTATACCCCCTTCACCATTGCCACCAAACACTTAGTAGATCTGCAGCATCTCACGTGGCAGGACTTAAGGACTCTCCAAGTCACAGCTATAATCACTGCCTATTCTGTCTGGCACGACCTGCACTTCCTAAGAGGTCATGCTTGCCATCCCCTAATTCTCTGCAAACATCTAGGGAAGAGCTTACGAAAATGGCAAGGATACAGCTGCATTTTCCCCATCCTCTACAGAGCCTTTGGTCCTCACAAATCAAGTTACCTCTGTATGTAAAGGTAAACCTGTAGTCTAGTAACCTCTAAATTTTTCACTTCTCACCTTCTGAAAAGCAATTTTATCCAAGCAAGCAAGCAACAGGAAAATCCTCTACCTAGATGAGCAATTGTAACCCATAGCATACATGCCAAAATCAGCATGGCACTCGTGTCATCTGCTCTTTTGCCAGAGCACAAGGAATTCATACATTCTTGACATGCTGTGGCACTTCATCTCTAGCTTCTCAGTCCTGCATGCCAGATTTTGATTGTTGCCAGACCACAGTTTCAAGGAGAAAAGGCACTAAAGGAACCTGCCAGAAAACCAAAACATTTCTTTAAAAATGTAGGGTAATTACACTCACTACTCCATCAACAGTGTCACTTTGCAGGAAGCTTTTACCTGAGTCTAAGTAAGATACTGGCATATTTCTTCCACTGTCTTCAGCAGCACATAATACCACTTCTAAGAACTTAGCAGAAGATACCTTTGGTAAAAGTTCTTGTAGTCAAATGCTGATAAAAACATACACTTTAAGAAAGTATTCTAATTGACCTTATAGGATCTTGTTCTCCTGCTATACTTGATTTTAGGCAGCTGTACAAAAATAATATCCCAGTTGATAATAATTAGACCCTCACCTGAATATTCTGCATTAGAATCTCTGGCATTCAGGAGATTACAACATTTCGAAGTACTCATAAATACCATCCCTGTTAGATAATTTGCATTTCTATGTTTTAAGATGAGTTTTAAAGAATATTCTGTTCCCTACAGGAGGTAGTGTTATAAAACCAGCAAACCCTAACTCCTTTGAGCTAACATATGCTAATCACTCAGGGCATGATTCTACAGAAGCTCAGTGTTGACAAACAGGGAGGTCCCAGTCTCCCTCCTCACTCTCAACTGCACACTCCCAAAAGCATTTGTCAGACTCTCCATTAGCCAGTTCAACTCACCAGCAAGGCCGAAACAACCCTTTCTCCCTCTCCACCCATTGAAATAAACAAATAAAAAAAAAAAGGAGCGGAAGAAAACAGCATGGTGGGAGGAAGAAGCAAGAGCACGCCTTTTCAAGGCAGCAAAGTACAGTATTGCTTTAGTCGCACCTGGTGCTGCAGCCACTTCTGACTTTCCTTCTCAGAAAGGATTCTGGAGAGAGGTAAAAGCCTACATTTCTAATTACGTAGTAACTCATTTGTGTTGACTTCTAACTTTTGAGAGACTGCTGACATCTTTGAATTGCACCAGGACAGAAAACATGCTGGCTTTCTCTTTACCAGGACTGTGTCAGCTTGAAAGAAATAACAAGAACCCAGAAGTCTGTTGTTTACCTGACCTCAGCAGTATGCACGTCATCACAAAATTAATCATAAACGTTTTTAAGTCTGCTTCTTGTACATCAGACTGCTAGTTAAAGATGATCATTATCAAAGAGCACAAAAATGAAAGCCTGCTTGAAAAGCACATTGGCTTCAAGGTCAGCCATAGCAATGTGACTGACTTTATTGCCTGCATTTTTCCCACAAATACCTAAGAACAAGTGCTAAAGTAAACAAGTGGAAAAACCCAAAAACTGAAACAGATTTAATTATATGGAGAAAGTATACACACTGCCTGAGCATGGGGAAAGCCTATGTGCTGCAGAGTTTTGGCAGGTAACCATTCAGTGCCTGGCAGGGACAGAGCACCAGCAAGGGCAGGGTTAGGGTTTGACAGGGAAGGCTTCCACATTTCCTCATTTCAAACGGACAAAGGCCCATCTGGCTCTCTCCACCATTCATGCTGCAAACTCAAAGCTCCTGCAACGCAAACTGTTTTTAAAACTGGTTCTCAGTTTATTTTCATGATAGATCTATCTGCAAGGCTAGGGGCTATGCTCCAAATACCTCAGAGTGCACGGTGAGAAACTGCCTCCATGTTAAACAGAGAAGAGAAACCCACTGCCTGACATGCCAGAAGACAACCTTGGCTGCCTTGAGCTTGCTTTTTCTCCTCTATGATGCACACCTCTACAAGAATTCCTGGAGGGGAAAGCTGTTCTGCCAGCTTAATTTACACAATTAAATTAGCCAAAACATGCTTAAGCTTTATGCTTCTCTAAGGACCCTACTTTTACATTAAATATTCATTTATGCACAGAACTATATATAAGCAATAGTAAGGCTGAACAGCCAAATATTCCGGGACTAGGAAATGCTTAAATTAATGCTGCCTAAGCCAAAGCAACTGGCCTCACAAACATATGACCCATGTACAGTCCTACATGATCTCTATTTCCCTGTGGCCAAAGCAACTTGTTTCATTCAATTTATAAGATGAGTGCTTTCATAATGTGCAGCTATTCAAAATTATGGACTTTTCTTCACTTTTTAGTGTTCGGCCTGTATTACTCAAATCTTGTTCCAAACAAAACTCATTTTCTCATGGGCTCTTCCACCTATCAGCACTTACCATCATTCAGGTATATAAGCAGGATTTTCATAAAAACTCCACCACAAAAGTTATCATTTTACAGATGATAAACAGACAAAAAGGTCATCATAAGCCATATCCCATCATTTAACCATAAAATTTGAAATACCATGGAACTGAGGTTTTAGGATATACACCATTTCATATGTCTAAAGAAAACTTTCCTTATAGCCACAAGTGCATAATGTTTCTACAGCTTTCCCTGCAGGCTCCTACCCCATATACCATTCTCTGCTTTTTTCCCCTCACTGATAAAGGAGAAGTCCCACAAGCAACAGCCTTTTATCCAATGTCCTGAACTATCCCAAGAGCAAATCCTCTATACTGGCCCTATAATCTAGGTATGATGACATAATAGAGTATTACAAGGTTAAAGCACGTTAAGTCCAAGTACAGATTTCACAGGAAACATTAATTACCTGATATCCAATACACCAACACCCGAATTACATATTTCAGTATTCCCAGTTATCAGCCTTTCTTTCCCACTTCCTTTTCCACACCACCATTCAATTTTCCCAACTCTCAGTTTCATCCCGACAACCAGCCCACATCTGACAGCTTGCTTTTGCCTCCACTCTTCTGACTCACTCCTACATCCCTACTCTATTTTTGCATCTTACAGCTTCCTTCTCTGTGCTAGTGGAGGCAAAGAGGTCACAGCAAAGATAGTACTAGCATATCTCTAAATGTATTTTAGAAGTCCACAGCAACCTGACATCTGTACTGCTTCCATGCTCTGAATTACCGTATTCAAAATTAACTTAGGTATATCACTGTACAGTACTGCAGCTTTTCTTTAGGTCTTGATAAATTCTGTTGGATATCAGGTTTTCTCTGAAACACTCTTCTCTTCTGTAAATCTGAAAATGTCTGAAAAAAGGAGTTCTGAAAAATCCTAGCACCCTCCAAAATGCCAGAATGCAAGAAGACTTTCTCTGCTTCTCCCAATCTGATTAAGTATAAAAAAATCCATCCTCCTTTACAGCTCTCAGCTGAAAATAGTGAGAGAACAGACTTTGTAGAGATCTATGGTTTTAATCAAAGGTATGGACTATCTTCCAGAAAAAGAACTCAATAGGCCAGAACTCTTCAGCCTAGAACAAAATGGCTTTGATGACCATACAATAAACCACTACAAAATCATTAATACGGAGAAAGTAAATAGGAATCAGCTGTTCACCCTTTCTGCTAGTACAAGGAGTTGAAGTCATTACATGAAGCTAGTAAGAACTAAAACCAAAAGACATAAAGAAACAAAAGCTGTTTTTCTGAAAGCTGATTGGAATGCCCCATATCAGCAGAAGCAGAGATGACTTATTACTGAGCTCAGTAGATTGGCCTTTCCTTTTCACACAAATCAGGCACTGGAGCTATATGGTTAACTGAAAGAGTCCTAAAAGCCTTTGGCAGCCCAGATATAGGAAAAAAGTCCCTATTCACTACAAGTCAAATGGATACTACAGCATTTTTACTGCATACTACTCTCAGCAGAGCAGACAAGTGACAAAGCCCTCTGTTTTTAATTTTCTGCAATAGAAAATATGTTGTGTTTTTCATTAGTATTCCAAACAAAGGTACTGATGTTCTTGTGTTCTCAATTTATCATACTTCTTGTAAAACAGGATTCTGAATATCTGAATAAAGAGATATGACTAAGTTTTAACAGTCTAGCCTCTCATTCAGGAGGGTTTTTAAAGTATAGGTATATAAGTTACCACAAGGAGAATTACAGTAAAGCTTATGTGCATCCTAGTACTTGAGACTAAATACAGGGTAGCTTACCTCACTGCAAACAGAGTCATCTTCAATGACTGGTGCTACCATATTCAGATGCTCTTTCCAGAGGAACCTGAACCAGATCTCTCTGAAGCAATCCCTTAATATGCAAGCCTCAACAGGCGCTTGCTTATTTAAACTGTTAGCATCTGTTCAAGCAGTTAACAAACAGGCCAAACACAGAGGAAAAAAGCATGCTGGATTCTGTGGACTAAACTTTGTTTATAACAGCTACAGGAATTATCACCAGTTTACAAGCAGCTTGGTTAAAGGCACAACAGCTTATCTGATGGCAGAAGTTCATCATGCAACAAAGCTTTATTATCAATGTGCTACTATTCTTTACTAAATTAGCATTAAATCTTTAGTATACAGTCACTGCCACAAAAGGAATTTCTTCTACTAGCTACATAGGCTCTTACCGCATTTTAAGTTTTAATAATTAGCTACTGTGCTACTGAAGGAGGCCAAGAAAGAGGGTATTATAGACAAAGCTAAAGCCAGCTGGGCTGTTGGGGTTTTTTTTTTGTTGTTGGATGGCTGCCTTCATTTCACTGAAACACTACAAAGCAAGTTGACCATATAAGGCACTGGGATTCCCATGGAAAATGCTTACACAAATCAGATCCATGCAGTGTTTTTAGTTTATATATTATAGTTAATATGAACATTTGCAGTACATTTATAAAAGACACTTCAGAATTAAATCTTACAGCTACAACATTACTTTTGCCTTAACTGAGTTCATGTAAGTAGCTTTCCAGAAGAATCTACAGCTTAACATTCAACCGAGTAATTTCTTTATGTAATATTGGACCAGATCAATTTCAAAACTGCAGGCAGCAGTCATAAACACAACATCCTTGATCTTGGTGCAAATGAAAAGTACCAGAAAAGCCTAATTCACAGTTCAGGGGTCTGACAGCAAATGAATCTCCCTGCCAGCTGCTGGCTGCAGCCTGCATTTATCAGAGGCAGCAAGTTGCTGCATGGAAAGATTATTTGTAGCCTAGATTCCAACAAGAATAACTCTAACGAGCAAGGGCTTATAAGGAGATGGTAATACACAGTCTACAGAGAAAGGACAGGGAGAACTGGAGAAAGCACCATTCTTGAACAAGGGGGGGTGCAAAATAAAGAGGACTGCAGGGCTTCCACGTCAGAAGGGCAGGGTAGCTTTCGAGACGATGGAAGGAAAACATTGTCAGTCCCAAAGAAGCGGCAAGAAAGAAATATATGCAGACTTTCGGGTTAGACAGACAAATACAGGAATACAAAAAGTCTCAGTTAGAGGTATGTGCCAGCATGACGACAGTATTTTCCTAGCTCTAGGATTTATTTTTCAGAAGGAATCAAGGACTTAATGTTGGGAAGCAACACTTCTAACGCAGTATCAAAATTACTAGAGAACTCTGCCATTCCTTTCGTATCCTACCTTCACTTATTATTTGCATTTATTAAAAGGTTAATTAATTAAAGTAATATCTTTTTAGGTATAAATTTCACAACACGCATCAATGCTTTATGAGAACTCAGTGTTGCCAATACATTGTACAGTTTGGTCAACACTGGGTTTCCTTTTCAAACATATCTAAACCTCACCGTATTCTGTATAGCAGACTACCTGATCTGTTAAAATTCACTAGGACATTTGCACCTGCTTTACTGGGACAAGAATATCATTCTTCAGTCAACACACAGTCTACTGATTCATGAGGACAAAAAGCCATGTCTGTAGTTTAATATAATCTGAACAGAACTATTCTTTCCAATAAATTCCAGCTGCAGCCTGATCTAGCTGCCTTCCTGCACCTCAGAGATACTCCAAGATAGACACTAACCTCTGTACTAATATTAAAAATAATAGCAATTGTTGAAAGCATCCCTACTTCCTCATTACTATATGCACTGGTTACCAGTATGATTGACTCGTGTAGCATGATGCTGGAAGTTGGCATTTTCAACACAGATTTCTCCACCTAAAAATTTCTTTCCCCTAACAGAGAATTGGAATTTTAGATTGCTGCTATCTTGTCTGTCACAGGAGTAAGATATGTTCAGTGAAATAACATGCAGTAATAACAAATAGTAATTAGTATCAGTCACCAACAATTCTATCCATTAAATAATCAAAATTTAAATGCTTCCTCCATTGCATATAGCTTATGGTATTCATCTTTAATAGTTTTGGGATTCCCTCTGCCACAGCCCAACTGCTTACAAACCGAATGATGTCACCAATCTATTACTTACTATTCCAACCACTCACATCAAAGAATCTTTAAAATAACAGGTAGTGAGATCAACTTCATATATCCTCCATAAAAATACAGGGGTTTCTGATTAATGTATCCATTTTGCATATTATTGTCTACAAAAGCATCTGAGATTTTCCTGCAAGCACACTGGAAAATTATGTTAACTATCAATACACACACACCCTGCTCTAATGGCTAACCAGCTATCACATCACTATGGCACCCCTATATATAGCAATTCCTGTATCCAAAAATGAAAGTCAACTTCAAAGATTTTTCTTAAATTTTACATCCCCTAGGTTTGCTCTGATTATTTTTTTTTCAATTTCCTGAGGAAAAGAGGAAGACTATGTTCCATTTACTTCAATGTTTAAATTTTATGCAATCTTTAACTGGCATTTTTAGTTGAGACAACCATCAAAAGACAGGGTTCTGATTTGGAAAAGCAAAACCCCTTACAGAAGAATGAACCTTCTATTCTAAGTACAACTCTGATTTGTATATGTATCCATAATGAGAATACAATAGCCATAATTGATACAAGCAAACAACTCTCTGCTCATTGAGAACTTTAAGCACAGACTTCTAAGTACTAAAAGAACACATGGGTTTTTTTCCTCAATGCAAATAAACAGATTCAGAATGGGATAGGCTGACAAAATAAAAAGAGAGACAGTCTTCAAGATTTGGCATAGGACATAAAACCAGCAAAGTTCAGAAATCTGGCTTCTTTCTGGGGAAAGGCTAGTTTGGGCATCCAAACTCTTCAAGTTCTAAATCTATGAGGCAGCTGGGATGCACACCTTATGACCAAGTAAGATTGCACTGAGTAAGATTTAATACTTATGCATACCACTGTGGTCTTCTAAGCATTAAGCTTCAGAAAGGATTAACAAATCCACTGCTTTCTGTTCTCATATTTATTTAATACACCCTAGTGGGAGAGATCTTTTCACACCTATTTAATATAAAATGATGGCTACCACTTTAAGTCAGAACAGAACTTTCTGTTAAGAGACAATTTTCCTATTAAACTATATATACATATAGGTCTCCTGAAGATACCCATTCTATTTCCGTTGCAATGTAAGTTTCTGGCAAAGTCTCAAAAATCAGTAAATCCAGACATTCCAGGAATAATCTTTCACTTAATTTCCACCCCCTCCCTCACAGACTTGAAAGATTTTGTTCGTAACTAAAGAGGACTTAACCATATAGCACGGTTTCTCATGGTTTCACACTTAATAAGTTTAGTACAGAAGTTCAACATTAAAATCTAATTATGAGGAAACAAAGACCATTCTGGACAGAAAAATGAACGTAGAGAAAATTTTCTGGGCCAGATCTCTACAAACTTTACATCTCAATTTTGTCTCATATATACATTAAATTTTAAAAAAGTGTGATGGTTAGGATAGTCTTAAATCTCATAGTCACTAAGATTTATATGATGAATAGTATAGGTAATTACACCAGTTAAATAAAAAAAAAAAAAGTAGAAAAAGAAGCAGTGTGTAGGCCAAATAAGACCCATAATCAGTTTTACTACAAAAAGTAAGTACATGTGTGACCACAGTATAAATACATACACGAAAAGGAGAGATAACGACTACATTCGTGTGTAAGATGAAATTTCGGTCTGTTCTTAAATTTGCCCCCAACAATAATCACCTTTGAAAGCTATGTGCCACATTGGGAATCAGTAATCTCTAGTCAAGTTCGGAATACTTGGCTACCACTCCCTCAAATTAAAAAGATCCCTTAAGGAGCTGTAAAGCATTTAGATTTATGTGATTTTATCCACAGAGGAGAGCTAAGACTCCAGTTCTCAAGATCTTATCACTGGGTTGTCCTAAGTAGCAATTTAATGGACTGCTCAATTAGTTCTTATACCAATATTTTATAAGTTATTGCACTCCAACTGCAAGCTTGTCTACCACGTGACTTGCCAAGTGGACAAATTCAATGAGTGAATGGACATGGGAATGTACAGGAGCTGTCAACAAGTACTGTGCTTAAGAAGGCATTTAGTCTGTAATAATGACAGCACTGTAGTTCAGAGTGTCTACATCGCTAGCTATCTAAAGTAAATCCACTTAGTTCAGAAAAAAGAGTAGCATTATACCAAGCTACTTCAGATAACTATAGAGTAGCTACAACTATATTTCTGCTCTGCAGGGTATCAATTTGCTAAAAGCACATTTTACGTGGCCTTGGACTCAGCCACATACATGGGTTCTCCTTAGAAGAAATGTCTAAGGAAGTGTAGTCACTCAATTCCTATGGGCATCCCAGAGATTAGCTCTGTGGCAGCTGGGACGGTGACCTTTCATTTGGAAGGACTGTATCCAGCATTGACATGCTTCTAGAATCCAACAAAGTTATTCTCTTACAGCCCTGCACTAAATATATAACATCAGGTTAACATGGAAGCAATAGAGCATTAATACACTGCTGGCCTTAGGAACGGCACAGAAAATACCTACTGCTCTGCTGAAGACTTAACTCTTGTTAGACTAAATTAGATTAGGCAAAAAACACAGTACAACTGTAGCATGCTGCAAACATATGAATACTATGAGCATGTCAAAGTCCTCTGCAATGTGCTAGTAGGCAAGAGGGAGAGGGAAATGAGACGGCAGGTGAGATTTTGCCTTTCCAAATTAGTCTGGAATACAGATTACTTTCTTCCCATGAAAATAACTAATGTCTGAGACAGAACAGGTTGCTAAAACAGCCAAGTACTTTGTACTTAAATAGCTTGAGCTGCAGTGCACAAGGAGTGGGATTCTACACAGACAACAGCTGATGCTGCAGAGTCACTCTGGACCTTCTTATTTTGTCACTAGCAGTCATTAGCTTAGAATCTTAGAATCAGTTCATGTCTTGCCCCTTCCTCATTCTCCTCCTGCTGCCTAGGAACTGTGAGAGGAGAGGGTAACTGATTATCCACAACATTCTGCCCGGCACTCTTTATGATCACTTAGGAAAAGAATGGAAATTCAGGTCAGGGTAAAAAAAGTATATAGCCTTCTTAGCTTAATGAGTGACAATTTAGAAGTGTTAAGCCTGGTAAGGTCACAAAGAATAACAAGCACTCTTCTTTAGAAACCTACAAACAGCTGACCCTGATCACATGCTGGGGCAGAGCTCATCCTCATTCTTATCACAAAGTTGCATCTCACAACTGTGGAGGACAGTTGTGAATGAAGATGATGTTGCAGAATGCAACTGTTGCTTTCTGAGATCAAAGTGAAGAAAAGTTCAAATCCAGACTAGATGAACCCAAATCTAGCTCAGTCACTTTTATGGCCAAGAAACTTCCAGTAACTTTGCATCTTCATATTACACTATATTGTTGATATATTCATCAATAAAATAGCATATGTATATATTTGCATTAAAATCAATGTAGATGTTGAGTTGCAGAAGAAAAGGTTTTGTTTTAAAATGGTTATGAGAATCAATTCTCTCGGCCTAATGAAAAGCAACAGGACATCGGGGACACCAGCAGCAGCAGACTTATGAATGGATGAGGTTATTACCCAAGTAGAAGAAAGAGCTGAGTTATATCAAACTCAAAGTTCCCACACACGAAGATGGCAAGTAAAAACAGTGGTGAGACAGAAGACACTCACACCACCTTGCTGCTCTAGAGGTTTGCGTTTAACCACACTATTCCCAAAGCAGAGTATATAATTATCCAGCAGGCCATAAAAAAAGTACTTTGATATTGTCTGTAGTAAAACAGGTTTAGGTATTACCACAGATAGCTCCTTCTGCTAAGCAATTTATTTAGTTAAAACAGATGCAAACTGTGTGCTTAGATAACAGCTGTTTATTGTTCTAGAGATGGGGAAAACAATGCCTTTGCAAACTGGAAAGCTGCATTAAAGCTATAGCTATAGTTTTGGAGAATCTAGAATATATGATTTTAAATGTGAGCACTGAAAAACGATGCTCCAAGTATACCAAGAAAGGGCTGCAGAATTCAGCCCCAGCTGGGCAAGCCTTAAGGATAATTCTACTAACACTGTGGCTTTTACAGGAGTTTAAGTGTTTCCAGGTGTAGAAGCAACATCCAGTTCTTCAGTTTGTGCTCACTACCATCTACAACAGAACCCTATAAAGACTTGTAAATAAATTAATCGTTTCAATCGATAATTGAGGTTTTCAGATGGTGTCAGACATGGATTAATAATGTTCTTTAGACTTGATAATTTCTAACTTGAATCAATTTTATCACAAATAGAACAAAAAAGGATGAATTGTATTTATTTTCCTTGTGTTTTATATCACTGCATTCAGGTGATGGTAGAGTTTAACAATGACACTAGAAAATGTTGATGGACTCCAACATGGCCAAGGTAACCCAAAGCCCTTGCTTCAGAACTTCCCAATTCTTACTGGGAAAGCTAATGCTATCTAGTGAAGAAGTCTATGTATGCTTGTGCCCTAAGCCACCTACATAAGAGAGACATCATTCATGGAGGAACCAACATCATCAGAGACTGGATGTGGGAAGGTAAAAGGAGCATAAAAATGAGAATTATCATCTTGAAAAAAGTGTTAAGAAGTTTAAGGGTAAGTTCCTCTTCGGAAACCAGGTGACAAAGCCAGTTTTCTGTAATTTGGAGCTCATTTGGATGTCATAAAACCAGGAGTTGGTTCCTCCCATGTTATAAGCATGTTTAGGGAGCACTGAGGTAACAGAAGTGTCTATTAAATAAACATCTACCCCATTGCAACATGTATTACAACACAAGTTCCAGGTATTGTCTTGGTAGGTACCTGCTACGTGTCTAGCAATGCAAAGTATAACATCACAGAATATGACTAGGTAGTTTAAGTTTTAGTTTGGGCAATGGTACAGTTTAAACAGCTTGAATTAGACAGGAATCCGAGGAAAGCAGCACCTTCTTGTTAATTTAATTAATACTGTTCTTTATATGAGACATCTATGAACTAGCCTCACTCGTAACTATGAAGTAATGAGTCCCTAATTACAGCAATCTTCCCTATTAAATATTTAAAATTAGCCTGTACTTAAGGTCTTGAACTGAAGATATGAGGTCTAAAAGAAGGTTAAATGTGGAACTGCAATACATGATTGGTCTTGTTTATAAGGAAACGGCTTATTTCTTTCATTTGAAATTTATTTGATCTACATCTCAGAACTCTGGCATGTAGACACAGAACTGGAGAAGCTGAACAGCTGATAGCCTTCATGGCACCAGCAGCCTCCTCATTACTCCAAAGAAGTATGCACTTACTGGCACAACCAGAATAAGACAAGCAAACTGGTACCATCTTTATTCTTCAGGTGATGTTCTGAAGTGTGCAGCATGAGCTTACTCAGTTAAACTGTACCTTAATCTCAAATGACTGCACTTGTGTTGGCATATAGTTCTCGAAATGAGGTAATAATTGACGAACCCTAGAATACGAAAGTGTGAAACTGGGAAATTTTAGAAAAAGCGATACAGAAACGCTATGACTGAAGTGCTTGTGTAACTGGAAAACCACCAGAATAGACTGATCTTCAACCTAGTTTATGAAGTGCTTAAACTTAGCTTCTGTTTTAAGGATTACTGTTTGCCTTTTAGCTAATTTCTGTTCTCAACTTGTACTGAGTCATTTTTTCCATTACTGCAATCAACCTTGTTTTCATTGGATGCTTTCAATCTAAGCATGTTCAGAACATCACAGCTTCAGAACTATGGTTAAAGCAAGATAAAATTTGCTGAAATTAACAATTAAAAGTGAGCTTGAAGCAAGAGTTACAGCTCATCTACTTAAAAAAACTTCTGTACAATATTGAAATACCAAACTACAAAGTGTAACCCATTCCTCCTTTGTCATCAAGTAACACATAGTAACAGTTTTACCACTTTTTGGACGGATTTTAAGGACACAATATTTAGATTAATATTTTTTTTTATCACCAGGGATCTTAACTTACACCATCACAGCTGCTAGAAGATAATCAACTGTACAGTTTGAATGCATCACTTTAGGATCTTGGCTTTATAGAAATGAAAACTTTAAAACTACAGATT
This sequence comes from Strix uralensis, assembly GCF_047716275.1. Taxonomy (NCBI): domain Eukaryota; kingdom Metazoa; phylum Chordata; class Aves; order Strigiformes; family Strigidae; genus Strix; species Strix uralensis. The sequence continues at coordinate 45,134,578 of NC_133976.1, forward strand.
TTTCAAAAGATCCTCTATTTTGTCACATTGCAAATAAAGGCCCTGAACAGGAAGACTTCTTGTTTAATAGCTATTGCATTAAATACATGCATACACTATTACAAAAAACCTTAGTTTACAGGATCAGATAATTTCACATATGATAGCATTCCAGTTTTCAAAGAAAAAAACATGTTTAAAACTTGGACTAAAACTGCCCTAAAGAAATTCCGAATAGTTACTCCTATTCAACTACTCTAATTAAATTCATCAGGTAAGGAAAAAAAACCCACCAGAAAATAAAAAACAAACAGCATAGGAACAGGGGACAATTTTTTTTTTTTTTGCCCCCAGTATTACTATAGTGTCCCTCAATTCGCAAATACAGATACAAATGAAGTACAACCTACTGTTAACAGAATGGTATAATAAATCAAAAATTTATTTTCCTTCAACAAGAAACTGATATTAAAATGCAACCTAGCATCATTTTATGTATTTGATTGTATTCTTCCTCTCGAAACTTCATATATATCTTCCACTATGATGCACTGTAGAGCAGGAACGACATCTTCAGAGGTCTGTACAGAGTCTAGCCCAAGTGAAGCCACGGTTTCATTAGTAATTTCTGCTGGGTCTCCATGTCAGGCAGATCATGGGAGTAAAGCTACCGAATACAGCAGTTACCACATAACTCTCTGTATTACTGTAACACCTAGGAGCTCTAGACACAGACCAGGATCTCCAGAAGAATCTATATCCACATCTGTAGAACAATTCAGGTTTTCTGGAAAAGGTTTCTGCTTCAATAGCCAAAACCTGCCTGAGTGTAGCAAAAAACAGGAAAGCCTCCGAAAATGTAAAAAAATGAATTAGATTAGCATTAGTTAGCACACCACCAAAAGTCCTGAACTCCACAAAAAATATTGCTGAAGAACTATCCTGAGCATCTAAACTTCTGCGTCCAATGCTATGAATGATTATTCAAAGCAGACAATCTAAACCATACTTTCATCAAAAAACCCCTCCTGTCAAAACTCATTTCTTATCAAGCCAGTGCCCCATACCTCTTCTCTTACTCACCTATTCACATTTGTCACTTTTAAAAAAAAAAAGTCAAAAGCCAATCTAATGCATAGATTGCTGCAAAATTTAGAAAGGTAATGCAAGATAACCTACGTATTAAATAACTACTCACTTACTTATATAGCACTGAAGTTAAAAACTGCATTTTACATTGCTGCTTTGTGGAACAAAGAATACTTTGCCATAACAAAAATTGTTACTTCCTTTTCACATCAAACCTTTTCTGTTTGGTATGCTGTTGCCATTCCTCCTCTCCACTAGTTTCTCTGCTTCCTACATTTTGCTTTTCAAGAACTAAGACCACTTAAAATGAGCACAACTTCTGTCCGGAGTAACTCTGCAGTAAGCTGCAAGATTACAACACATGCCTACCTACCTTCCGAAGAAATAAGCTCTTAGGCCTGGGAATAGGTTGAGCAAAGACATACTCCTTCTCAACAGACTGAAGCTTGCATGCTTGCATTTAGACTGGAGAAACAGATTGAAGCTTGCGTTCAGTCTAGAAACTCCTTGCTTTGACTGGCTGAAACAGGAAAGACCACGCCACAAACCGTCAAGGTCAATATATCACCAAACGGCATTCTAAAACTGTCTACTAAGTGTTCACAGTTAAAAGAAGAGCAGAATAAAGATTATCTTACTCCTCATAACCCTGGGGAAAGAAAAACAAAAAAAAAGGTCAACCAGAATACACCAGGAAACAGAATATTGTTTGGTACCCAACTGCAGTAAGTACCCAGTCTCCACAAACATACTTGCCTTCCATGGCCAAGGACTTGAGGAAGTTAAAATTCCTTAGACTCTAAAAATCAGAAGTCACATAAATCTGATTTTAAAAAGTCTTTAAAGTAGAAGACAGCCCTACCATTTTTATTTCACCTAAAAGTACTCAGACAAAGGTTAAGCAAATATCTTCCTGATACTTCAGCGGCAGAAGTAGTACAGCCTTCCACTAGGCACTCAACAGCTGGCATCTAAAGGTACTTTATGTACTTTAAATACAGCCCACCTCATAACAGAAAGTAGTACCACGTTCACAGTGTCTACTCCTTGAAAGCTGAATCAGGAAGGTTGTGAAATCCATGCAACAGCAGCTTCTTGTCTTCAAAGGTCCAGTAGAAAACATTTTTTTAAAATAGTTTTAAGCAAACCACAGCTCTACTTGTCTTTCTTCTTCTTAAGGTCCTCCAAAACAGCACTTCCCACCAAAAAGAATTCCTAGTCTCACCTGGCTACTGGGAAAAGATCCTAACCATTCTGCATATGTATGCCACTCTATTAGGTTTTTTGCAGCCCTAGGGCACATCTACAAGAGCCTTCTTTCTTAAAGGCAATGTTTGAATATGGCTACCAGGATTGCAGTTTAAGGAGGTTGCATCATTTTTCTTCCAGTTTATGGAGGACCCTTGGGAACATGTTAGCAGAGCTGTTTGGTAGTTTGCCTGCATATATTCCCAGCTCTGCTTTTGCTTGCAAGTCAGATTTTTGTCAAAAACAAAACTTGAAGTAGTGTTAGTTGCAAGCCTCCATCAAAATTGAAACATACAATAAGTTTTCACACAAGACTGAAAATTTCTGCATCAGTTAGATAACGGGTTTTTAAGTTTAAATAAGTAGTCCCCTGGGAACTAGCAATAGTAGTAATACAATTTCACTCAGTTTTTGTCTTTAATTTCCAAAGCTAAACCTTGATTCTAGGCAAGAACATTTATACTGAGCCACAGTGGAGCACAGATTCATTGAAGTGTCATTTATGAGCATGGAGTTTCTGACTTCGACTTTTAATAGCCCTTTTAGTTCTGCAGTTCCACACTGACCTCTCAGATTGCAGGTAATCCAGAGTCACTGCTGCATGTGTAGGGAAGTGTGCACACAAAGTTGTCAAACTATCCTTGTCTCCTGCCGTTTAGTAAGAGCTGATTAAACACAAATTAACAATAGTTCCCTGAAACAGCAACCACAGAAGTAAAGGTTGGGAGTGATAGTGAGAGCTTGTTGTTTTAGGGCAGGGAAAGGCAGAAAACTAGGGAAAGCAAGGATTATGAAAAGACTTATTTAACAAAAACAAACAACTTTGGCTATTAAGCAGTGTCCTCATACAAATACTTGCTGGCTTTATGGAAAAGATCTTTGAATTACAGATTGACAGCAAGCAGCAAATACTGGAATCAACTGTCATTTGTTTGTTCAACAGAAAAGTTATGAATTTGCCTCAGTATGTGACTCCTGGAATTCACAGCTGCTTGGCTCCAAATTCCATCTGCAAAATGAATAATTTCCATTTTAGGAGACCAACTTGCAGGAGGTCACAGCAATCTGGCTATCCTTGATTACACATCATGGTTGGTGAAAAGCTGAAGAATCTGCTTGTGCCAGTACATGCACAAAATATAATCTAAATTCATCAAAAGAAGTGTACTAGAACTTCATCAGCTGAGGCAGAAGCTGCACTAAACTTTACTACTGAGATTCAGCTAATTACTGGAGAATTTAACCTCTGCTTCTATCAGTTTTAGCTCAAGTGTTGGATGAAATTACAAATTCAGTAATCCCATATCACAGTAACAGTGGGTAAGCATTTTGGCTTCATGCATTCAAAGACTTCTCCTCTATCTTCAAATTCAGTGGCGTGTACAACTCCACATGTTTGCCCATTAAATGCAAGTGCAGAACATCAATCCTCTCTCCCCACAGTCCTTCAAAAGAAACTCAGAAAAAAAGGATTACTGGCTTACAGCACTTAGTGGAAGTACAGAGTGTTGTAACTACTGGCATAATATAGGAAAGAACTATGACAATAAGAAAATTCACAATTCTTTCACTGTATGTGGTATGTATATGAAGTCACAGGTCAAACCCAACACACAAATTAGAGAGGACAAAGTTAAAGCTTGCCAATTTGAACATTCTTCTAAAAAAGTTATTGCTGACATATTTGCTTGAATTCCCAAACTCAGAAAGAAAGCTGTAAAAGTTTATTGCATCAAAGATTCAGAGGCATAAAGTCAAAATTCTAACTATTTGGTTTATGGCTGAAGAGTACTGTCAACCAGCTAAGCACCCGTGCTGTTTGTTAATCAAGCTGCTAAAACTCCAGCAAAAACAGTATGAAGACCTACTAATAACATGGAGATATTACAGGATAATTACATCACTACTATATACCAGAAGGTTCTAGAGCACACCTGCCTGTTCAAATCTGAACTCAAAGGATGCCATGAAAATCAATAAACTGTCTGGCATGGAAATATCTCCTCCTAATAGCTGCACAGAAAAGCCACTCAGGATGTTAACAATTATTAACAACAAATGTAGTTTACCCTTGAAGCAGGAGAGGAGAAAAATACATACACTTGCACCACAACCATCACAACAGCCTGTTTTAACCACTCTTTGGGCTAGAAATTAAGAGTTCCTTAAGTGGAATAGACAGAAAGTCAGATGCCTCCAAACACTTTTAAAACTAGACAAACAATCAAAACTCTGAATTTGCTCTTACCTATATAACATCTTGATACTTGCTGACAAAGGATATCTATTTCTGCCGCAAAAATGAAACTTTTCTTCTCCACAGTTGCTTGTAACTACGGCATCTTCTGCATAAGTTTTTCAGTGAGCTTTACTTTATATTGCAGCTCCTACAGCCTTTACCATAACCAGTCCAATATGACATTTTACACTCTCTCATTCAGCAAGACTCAGTACTGCCCTTTGGTTCTTGCTTTTGTGGACGTTAACTGTGACAGAGCCAAAAGGGATAAACCTGACAAATCAAAAGCCTCAGAATACACATTCAAATACAAGACAGCACAGTAGCAAGAACTACTGCCTCAACTGCAGAAACATACACCTTGCTGGCTAAAGAGAGGATTCTCTTGGCATGATGGATCAGTCCATTTAGCCAGTAACTTGCTGCCTAATTGTATTTTTCAGCTTAGACGTTGTGCCAAACTGAAGGTGTAATTTTACAAATTAAGTGGTGTTCTCATCCCCTCCACCCACACAAAGAAGATGGGGCAGACAAGTTACCTTTCCCTAGTTATTCCAGCAGGCCACCAACAGTCTGCCTCCTCTTCTAAATTGGCAACAGTATTACTGTTGTACGACTAAAGGAGGGAATCATACTTTTCTCCAAGAGGCTGTCAACTTTTTGCAATATTCACTGGAGTGGTTAACAACTTTTTTCCAAGCATTGTGTTATCATGCAGTCAGGTTCCACCAACTGATAAAACTCAGTCACTGAAGTATCTGGAATTTTAAGTCTTATATTCAGAAATCAAGAAAACTGCAGAAAACCTACACACCATATTGTGCCTAAAGTGGGCAAGTTATCTGCATCTTAACATAAGAATTTAAGAAAGATTCTTATATGCAACTTCTAAAGCTGGAATGTTACTAAAATTGGACTTCACTCAGAAATATTTAAGACGAAGAAGGTAAACAGCCTAACGGAGTTATCAATATTCTCAGTGAATCACTCACTGTAAGTGCCAGAAGCATTTCACAATCTACAGACAGACTGACAAAAGCACGAGTCCACAGAAATCTTTGGTTCACGTAATTGGCTTTACAGGAACAACTCTGTGTATTCTGTTATTTCTTGCATTAAGCAGAGCTAAAATATTCCAGAAAGTTATAGCACAATCATGGGTTTCAGGAGATGAGGTGTTGTCTTAGGTATCCTCACGAAGTCAAAGAGGAGCAGAGATGTAAATATCCTGTGTCTCAATGGTTGCTGATACTACCAAAGAAAGGAAACAAACCTGCAACAGACCTTTCTTGGAGGAAGAAATCAAAGTAGGGCATACTCTGGGTTTCCATAAGCATCAGCACCTTGTTTAACTCTCTACAGATGCAGACTTGAATTCAGAGCCTGCTTTTATAACTTTAAAAGCACAAATAACTAACCAGTGCTGCTTATTTCTTAGAAGTTATGAGACAGAACAATTCGCCTGTCAAGATCCCGTTTCTATAACACAAGCAGACCAGGGAGACAAGACGACAGAAAAAAAGGGGCAATTTATCTGGATTAAAAAAATACCTGTCACTGTTCTATTTTACGATCACAGATTTTCTACCCTGTCTTTCACTGTGCCTACCTTTGTCTAGGTCAAAGAACTTCTTCAAAGAGCAACTTACGCAACTACGATGTAATATGGGTCTCATGAATCAGACAGCTACCAAAGATACATACAGAAGTGTATTGATAAAAAAGTTAGTGATGTCATTCCTGGTTAAGTGACACTCCTCAGTTTTACAGCCTACCACATAAGCTCAACTGCCAAACATCTAAAGCCAGGTTTTAAACCATCTTTGTTTTAAAAATTGAAGGTTCTGGCTTAAGGTTTAAGTGGTTTTAATACCCAAGTAATGTTTGTCACTTAACATGCAATAAAGCAGTCCAAATCCGTTGACTTAGGCTGTTATTTGTTTAAATTCTGCATAAACACCTTCCAAGTATTAATAGAATGCAAAGCATGTTATCAAATACATTATCAGCAGTGAAACATGACAAAGCAAAATGAACAGGAAAAAACTACCAAGAAAATTCTCCCATATTTAAGTCATTTAACTGGGCTAAAGAAAATAATATTAGATAATTAGAGAAGAAATGAAAAACGCTAGAAATCCTAGAGGAAAGAAATTAAGACAGCAAAGGCTTCCAAACACAGTTCCGAGAGTATGTCTTGAAAACTCTAAGAACTTGTTACCATATGTGTAGGTAAGCAAACAGCTGCCGAGATACAGTCCCTGGAGGATCTCCAAAAAGGGGAAAATTACACATCAGCTCTTCAAGCAAGCACTTGAGTCATATCTCTGTATAGTTGATAATAAACTATGTCACTGAAGAATCTATGGCTCTGATGCCAACAAGGCTTCTTAATAGAAAGTTACTTTTGGAATCCCCATAGTTTGCATGCCTTCAACTTTTACTGATGATTTTTATTTATATGTCATATTTTGAAAAAAAAAAAAAACAACTTAAACAGAAAAAATATGTTTAACAAGACTATTATCATGTAAATTTTTCCATACCAGAATTTTCTTGTTTTCATGTTTTAATCCAGCATATACACCTGACGTAACAGGTCACTTACTCTAAAAAAGAATGCCAAACAATTAATAGCATCAACAGCTTTTAAGATCCACCATCTTGATTAATCAAGTACTTAGTTTTAGTAGGCTTTTCTGGCTTTTGTAAAGTTTCTATAAGTCAAACTGAAGTTTGACATCCACACACATCCAGAAAAACTCCCCTATTTCCATGTTCCTTGTGCCAGAGAACCTACTAATAATTAGGCTCCAGAAAGCTATGGTAACTTCACAGGTACAGCGATTCTCACACAGGTAGTATTCTTGCAGCAAAAATAGAGGACAGCTCCAGACACATTTAAATTGATTTTAATCTCTCACAAACATGTCATCCAGTCAATCTATCTGCTACATCAAAATATAAAACTTCACCCAATGCAGTGTGCCCTCCTCAATTTGAGCTGTGTGTAAATTTCTTCTTTCCTCTGTTGCACCGAACACGGAGATAAGCATCATCTTGGGTTAGTATACCAATTCCTGCCTTGTTGACAGAATGGACAATTATGCTAGAATCAAGAGAAAATTCAAGTCAACAAATGCTTACAGTAGGCTTATTTGAATTTCAATAAGAAATCTGTAATCCTAGGCATGAATCGGGAGGTTCCAAAAAGAAGTCTAGTTAATAGCAGTTTGCATCAGGAACTAGCAGCTACTATATCATTTTGGACACAGCACACTTCTTGAACTGGACAATCTTGAGTTCATATGTGTAAATCTCAATTGGTAGATACAAAATAAGGCAACTAAAGTGACTGGCTAATCAGATATAGGCCTCCAATCATCTCACCAAATATAACCACGTACTGAATGTTGTAGCTGCTACTTAGGTTTCTCGTTTACACGATCTTTACAAATTGTGAACTGAAAATGCCGATTAAGAAAAAAAACTCAGAACTCCAGCAGTCATTTTACTGAAGGACTGCATTCAACTGTACACAAAGCCATATTAAATATTTGTACTAGCCTTTAATAAAGCTTGTTCAGGGTGGTAGTTTTTCTTGAAGGGAGAAGTAAAATGACATGTCTGAGCATGAAGTTCTTACTGAAGGCAATGTGACATTCAAATACTTTGGGGAAGCCTCTAGCCTTAAACAACACCAAAACCAACAAACTAAACCTGAATACTAGCTAACCTGTAACTAGCAAGAAGATAAATCAAATAGTCCTCACACATGCTAAGACAGTACCACAGAATCACCTAGCACTTCAAGCCTATGATACACATTTCTCCAAACAGAATTTCCATCATCTGTAGTATATGTAGACCTACCAATATAGTACAGGTTTGCTTTTCTAGGGACTGTAGGGAAAAAGTACTATTTAAGAATTTAGATAAAAATAATTGCTAGAGTCTATTAAGTGGTTGTGGTTTTTTTTTTTTCCCCCCCCAACACAAAAAGCAGCATCTCAAGCTGCCACAAAAGAATTGCAAAAAGCAAAGGGACAGCTAAATGGAAACAGGCTTTCCATCCCAGTGACATAAATACCTTCTCCCACACATCCCCCTTCATGAAAATGGAAGAGTTATCTCTGACATGCTGGTACTACCAAAGAGGCAGAAGTAATCTACTACACCATCGTGTAAACTGAGTATCTGACACTAAATATTTTTTCCCAATTAATGGTAGTCAACTAGCTGTAATTATCACTATAGGAAGCTCAGTCTGCTCTATAGAGAGAAAAAGGAAAAAAAATGTCTAGTCTGCATTTAGTTTTAAAGTAACTTCATCATAAAACAGCAGTCTTTAACATTGCCTAGACACCAAAAGAGCACACAGATTCCAAACTTGACATCCTTAGGAGATTAAATTATCGGTGCTATTCATTAGTGCAAAACTAGCCCATTAGCAAGGAATTAGTTGGGAATGACTAGTTTTAAGTGAAGGATAACTACATATAGAGGTTAGCACTAGGATAATCTAATTGAAGAACTCCTCTCTAGAGGAAATTAGTGAAAGGATAAAATCCTCCCCTGACCTCTCATTCTACTTTCAGAAATGCAAGTAATACCTCTTTTAAACAAGATTCCTATACACAAGCAGCCAGAGATTGCCTGTGTTCCCATAATTCACATCAGTATCTACAGCTGCATCCAGCACTGGTGTATGTTGCCAAAGCATAAGTTTCTCAAGACATCCTCTTCCTGGATCCCAACTGCAGTTCCTTTTCACAAGCTATTACAATCTATAAATTAATTTAGATTTCCCACCCCCCTAGTATTACATTCACGTTGTTTATACCTGGAGCTACTTGTATACCAAAATGAAAAGCAGCAAGTGCAGCATTTCTAGTAGTATTTATTTAAAGCAGTCAAATCTTTTAAACAGTAGAGAAGGCATTCTAAAAATCCAAACACCACTTGAGCCTGCAAACGCAGAGCTAGAATTACAATCACCACTTTTGCATCCTCTTCAATTGCTGAGAAAACAATTGCAAAAGAGCTCCCCCACTCCCACATCTTCTTACACGGGTCAGTAACTGATAACACACTTTTACAAAATATGCAGTGTTATCTTCTGGCACTCACACTAAGTTGTTCTACACTTTCCTTTGAAATGGTAGTTTTTAAGTCACCACTGCTATATTTACCTACAGATATAGTGAAAACTTGTTAATACAATAACTTCATGAGCTTTCTTTGAAGTCACATTTGACAGATCAGGTCACTATAGATAAGATGACATTGCAAATTGCAGGTAGAAATATGAAGAAGTTATCTCACAAAACTGAGGGCAGCTCAACTAAAACAGAGGGCAATCATATACTTGTCAGAGGCCTTCTTCAGTATTTTACAAGTATATTACAAGCGTTAAGCACAAGAGCCACTAGATCTGTTAAGTTACTCCTTCACAGAGATGGGGGGACAGTTGTTTCTCTTCCTAAGCAACAAACACCCAATAAGCACTATGACATACAAGTATTAGCATTCAATACCACTACTGCACACATACAAATGTGTGTGCTATACAGACACACAAGTGTCAAGCATTTGGCTAGGTTGTCTACAAGCAAGTAGAAAGTAAGTGACTAGAAAGCCATGTTCAGAGAGATTCACAAACAAAAACCCACCAATAAGACACCCTCTCTGCTCTGCTAGACTCAGAAACCAAGAAAGTGACATTATCTCTGAAAGCAGAATTTTTGTGTAAAGTGTTAAAACTTTTATCTTCCACTGAGTAGGAGACAAAAAGCAGACTCCTCACGGAAAAAATCTTTATCATTAGGACCTAAAATAATTCAAGTTGCAGTAGTTGAACAAAATAAAAGTGGTAGCAAACTGAAGTTTTCTAGAAAGAAAAGAAAGAAGCTTTCTAAAAACAGTTTTTAAGATGGTTTGATAGAAATGAGATTATTACCTAACAGAAGTCCCAATTTGGCCCACAGGGACAAAATGCTGTCACCCCGAGCTTCACTTTTTACTTTGATTAAAACCTAAGGCAATTCATTTTTGCTCAAATTTTCAGCAAGTTCAGCACCTAAAGCAGCAGGCTGGATTGATTTGAAAACATTTCCAAATAACAGGTTAGTAAAACAAGTTTAAGAGTTGCTGACTTTTTGTAACTAGATTAAAAGGTAACTTAATGCTGCAACAACAATAACCAGGCTTACTTATAGAATACAGGGAAGGTACTGATCAAGAAGATAATACCAATAACTTTGGATTGTTACATCTCTGAGATGGGGGGGGCACACTTTTGGAAAACTCTCATTGATTTCATTAAGATTATTCACCTAATTAAGCCTACCCATTCAAGTATAATTGCATACATTCGTAAACATACTGCAAGCAACAATGCTTTTGTTAAAACTTAGGACAACATACCTTGCAAATTCTCCACTTCAGTAATGAAAGCACAGGTTTTCAATCAATGCCAAAGCAAATTTCAGGACATTAGTAAGCCAAAAGTTAAAGCCAGAAGCCCGAGATGGTATTTTGGTTTCAAAAAGGGCCCACAAGAATCATGGGCTTGACAGAGGAATGCAGCTTCTCAGTGAAAGCTTCATCCAAGTGTTTCAGAAGGTAGCATTGATCACACACATACATCAGTGTATACACTTGTCAGCTGTGTTCACCTTTGTTACCAGATGAAGATAGTGTTATTCTGCCTTAGACAAATACTCAATTCAAGTGTGAAATTTTAAGAAAAATACTGTTAAGTAAATTAATCCTATAAGTTTGAAGCAGAACTATTAACAAACAAGTTTCATATTGCTAACATCCATCTTAGTCATTCTGTGAAAGAACCAAAAAATAACAGGAAAATGAAATTCACATGAGAAATGGCATATGTATATTTAAGATCCACAAGACAAGGCCAAGACTTGCATGTAATCCCCTGATGTACAAGAAACCTCAACTACTCAAGTACATATATAGAAGACACTTTGGTTGCTCTTCTAGCTTCACTATCAGGATGGTAAAACAGCAACAGCAAAACTAAATGATCAATCACCCCAGAAGTAAAACTTGCATAGTAATCACCACTGGCTGGCTAACAGATCAGGTCAGAGCAAGCTGTCATAGTCTGAACTCAAGACCCTGAATTATAATCGTAACATGGGAAAATAAATCGAAGGATATTTCAGACTGATTTTTTTAAAAAAAATTAAAAAAAAAAAAAAATCAGTGAGACTTGGCCCCTGACAGAATGTTTCAGAGCTGGAACCATTTCTAACAACCACAGCTTACAGATATTTTAGTATCAAAATAGATGGTTATGTGCTAGTTATAGACCAAATGCAAAATTAAAGTATCCAGAAGTTACAGTAGTATAGGAACTATTTACTTGCAGCCTTGAAAACAAACTGACTTCTGTGCGTAGGCCCAAAATGGGGCCGCATTTGCTGGTCATGTTTTTTTTCAGAGGTTTCACCCTCTTAAAGCCAATTCCACTCCTCACTCTGTATAACAGACCTTTAGGAGTCATTAGTCTAGGAAATATATTGTTAACGGGGTAAGTGCTAACACCACTCAGGCATAAATGGGAAACAGTCCTGTTCAAAGACTTCATCATATTGCTCTAATTTTGGTTTTGTGAATGAGTTGTCAAAGATTCAGCGTTTCCAGGATAAGCACAGTGGCTGATGCAGTGTTCTCAAAAAACAACTGAAACAGAAAAGCTGGGTACCAGGTCATGTCAAAACAAAGCATTTAAAAAAAATATCCAGAAATGCTCCCCTCCCTGCCCACCCCCCACCAAGTACTCTCATCATCTTTTGCCCTCTTATTCTATCTTTACAGTCTTGAAATTACTAGAAAGGAAACAGCTGAGGAATGCTGCCACTCTTATGCCATGCTTTCCATTGACTGTCATTTCAGGAATGCATATGTGAAAGTAAAGCAGCTTGGAATGTCTCCACCCATCCAGGAGCATCAGAAGCTGCCCAGCTTACCCACAGCTCCACTGCCTTGCAGCTGCATTCCAGTTTACATTTTTACGGTTGCCCAGAACAATGAAGAAGGATATATTGTTAAGCACCAATATAACATTTGTTAGGTAAATGTCCTCATACGTTGCATGTCCTATATGCATATACTCTATATTGATATTACCGTATGGCAGTTAACAAGGCAAAACTTACAGCTTCTTGGTTGCAAAAGTCCCAGAAGGGTGTACGCATGCTATAGTTGTCCAAAACTACCACCACATTCCTTTCAGAGCATATTCATTTGTCTAAGTCTAACCCATCTGAATACATTCTTGGATAAAATTAAGTATTTGCTAGAACATGTGCATGTTCTTCAATTCTACATCCTGTCAGCCTGGACTCAGGAGTCACAATTACACAGAAAGAGAAGAGAAGAGCAATTTGTTGGGCTCTCAGTTTTTGAAGATTGCAATAAGTGTCTTACTAGCCCCAGTAAGAAATTGGAGAAAGAGAGCAAGTGAGAGTATGAGCAAAGGGATAAACAAGTAAAGAACTGGTCAAGAGCCTGTCAAAACATCTGTTCCAACTAAAATTTAGCATATACCCTTAAACCTGGAACAGATCCTCAGTCAGAAGACCCAAGATGTATCTATACTAATGATTTATACTGACTGCTGCTGTCTCCTAGCTCAGATTTAGCTAACAGACTGAAATTTAGTAATTCAGTAAAAAATAACACACTCGATGCTACAATCCCAAGGTGAAAAATGCTACAAATCAAGTAGGTTCACATCAATTTTATTCATACAAAAGCACATCTCATCTATTCTTACAAGGTGCTTTTGATGACTTATGAAAAAGTGTCCTAACAATACCAAGAATATGCCAGAATACATAGAAACCATACATAAAGCTTTACTGTAAAAACAGCATTAATGGTACAGTGAAATTCATAGCTATAGACAAGCCGAAATTGTCCTTGAACATTAGCTTTGGTAAATACTAAAGTCCTAACAGCTGAATTCATCCTTACATTGAATGTAGAACTCTTCCTCTATGACTAGGTAAGTTTAAGAAATCTAACATGGAAACTTGCTTTAAATACTTAAAATAATTACTACATGATAGAATTCAGTTGTTCTATTTGTGCATAGGAAATATCCATAGCAATGAGAACTGCTGTGTAATCCCAGGTTCAAACCTGACAGACGATAAAAAGGCCAAGAAATGCTTGGAGATAACAAACCTAAAAAGGTGAAAAGACTGTTACTTGTTTCTTTTATAAAACATCAAGCAGAACACAATTCTTTTCAATGCAGCATTTAAATTTCCATTATTCTATTTAAAGTATATTACGAAGAATCACATCTTTTTTTCCTCTTCTTGCTTCCATTTCAAAGAGTAAAAAAAAAAAATCTTAGAAGACAAGATCAGTAGGAAGTCAACAAGTACTTACTGGTAGAATCTGAACCTAGCTACTGTAACTATGGAGAGAAAGATCTATGGTCCACATGAGAACCAGTTCCTATTACAAAGGGAATTTTAAACAAATATGCCTCTGTAGTCTAATCACTGAGTGAAGTCAACGTTACACTTATTTCAGGAATCATTTTCTCCGTGCTTTGTTGTACAGATAGAGAATTATAAAAAAAAAAATCAGAATAACATAGTACAAGCTGAGCAAATGACTCAAAAATTCTCAGGTATCATCTACAATGAGAGCATTAGGGGGTTTAGTGGGTGGGAGATTGTTTTGCCTCCAAACAGTGAGATTTATTAGGCATCAGGTTTGTAACCTGGTACAAACCTTTCTGTATGAAAGGAAGCTCTCTTACTTGACAGTCTTGAAAAATCAGCAAGTTTACCATAAAACCAGTATTTTCTCTCTCTAAAAGAGACAGTGCATAAGTCATAGCTAGGAGGTTACTAAGATAGCTTTGAGCCATTTCCATACCTTCCTTATCCTTCATTGTTGGGTGCTGCTGCTATGATTCAAACACCCTAGAGATTTAAGACTGTAGCAACCTGTTCTTTCCTCTTATGACTTGACATGCTCCGCATGCTGTGGCCTCAGCTCAAATACATGACCTGGGTTATCACTTGTCAAAAAGGATCCCAACAGTGCAGCCTTAATGTCCTCTATCAAGTTCTAAGGCAAAGGGATCCAGTGCTGGTAGATCTTACATCCCTTCTTCATCACTTCTTGCTGTTAAAAAGGATGTCGTAACAACGGCGACAGTTGATGCCAACTGTAACGATACCCTTTACCGTATCGGGTACGATGAGCATGCCCCCAGGAGTCCTGACAGAACTTTTCACATAAACGACTGCAGAAACTCACAAAAAAGGAGGGTACTTCTTATCCAAGTAATGAATCCCATCGAACCCACAGGAAATATTAAGACAGCAGTAACTGTCCTTAACCAGTTAGAAAGAACAAGTGTTCAGTGAAACACACTTGTGAAGAGTTCCTCAGCATCTTAATTACTACTGAGGGATTGTTCAGCCTTCACTAAGACTCAACGATCCCCATGCACAAACAGCCAAGACAATTTCCCTTATCTTACCTCCAAAGCAGGAGGAAGAAGCAAGATCAAGACAGCAAGACATGCTCCTTCCATGCTATATGGTGGAATTAGGCTGCAGCGCCCACTTTCCTCACCCAGAAAGAATGAGGCCAAAAACCAGGTTACCACCTCTGAAGTCTGAGCAGCTTCAAAGAAAAAGGGCAGCCAAAAAGGCAGCTGCATAAGTTGTCATACCTAACCACAGCCTAATCTCAGTCACCTTCTTTATCAGGAGCGTGCAGGTACTCCACAGTGCACACCCCGTGCTCCCAGGGGAGCAGCGTGCACAGGAAATCCAGCCTTCCAGGAAAATGGTCACACCATGGTCCCTCCCCACAACATGCAGCCTCCCCATGGTGCTGACCAGAAAGGGTGGGCTCCTCTTTCCTGTACAAAGCTCTGTGTAACTTTTAGACAAACACTTTCAGTCACTTAAGTAATAAATTCCAATCAGAGCTACTGAACCAAGTCCTCTTTCACAAAAGGCAAGGAAAGAGAGGAAAAGAGAGTCCAAACTCTGAGGAAGGATAGGTGCTAAACTTTCAGGATGACAGAATTGAATCCCACTCTGAATAAATGTCTGCCCTAGAAGGGACGAGGTTTTATTGAAAACAGTATACAACCTCTTCTTAACATTATTTCAGAATATGCCACAGAAACTATTAATCTGTATGGTCACAGTTCACCTTTTTTTTCTCAAGTTCTCCTTACATTTAACTGTTAAGGCAGATTAGAAAAGCTGCACTATCTGTAAATTAGACCTTATCCCACGTGACAACTGTCTGGAACTATTTAAAAACAATCAACTTCAACCTCCACTAAATTAACAGAACAGACATCCGATTATAAATTTAAGGTCTAATCTAAAAGTAAGTTTTCTGGTCTTACAGACATATACACACACAATATGTATATAATGTAGGATATTACAGCAGAATACACACTACCCTGCTGCAATACCCTACATTGCATATATCTCCCATAGATAGAAAAATGGTACTACCTGGTTTTGTTCTTTGTGCCAAAGGCCTAACCTGATCTTATGCTAAAACAAATTCTTAAAGAGAATGACATTTGAACCCAACATTACATTCAGGAATAATAGTCACCATCTAATGACACATTTTCCCCCTTCTTCCAGATCTTTAACTCAAAGAAATTTAATTGACACGTCCTCTGACACGATGCATTCAAGTCCATTCATTTATACTTGCATGCGCGTAAAACAAAAATCACTCATTGTCCGTGTCAAGAGATGAAGAAAGTACCTGCATATATGCTCTCCCCCTTCCTCCTCTGAGCTACCAAGATAATTGTAATTTTTTTTCTTTCCTGTACGCATTAAAAGAAACAATTCTACATAAAGTTTTCTGATGGTGATGGCATTCTACCCAACTGATACAGGAAAAGTTTAGCTGATGGATTTAGTAACAAAGCTTTATGCTTCATTAAAGACCAGATCCGAAGTCCACCAGAATTTCAGGATTAATAGTACTTCCCCCCTCAGCACTTCCAACCACCTGGGCTGCGGAAAAGAAAGCACAGCTTAAGTCCCTTCCTATAACTGTTATACCTAGCAGGAAAAACAAAGGCCAAATAGTATATTAAATATTTAATTCTATCACCGTTTTGGACGCAGGCATTTGCTGTCAATAACCGCAAAAATAAGTTACATGCAAGACAAAAATGACACAAACCAAAAAGGTCGTCACTTATCTTTGCTGAGATAAATTTATTCCTGTGTAGCAGTAAAGTCTATGTGGATCTGACAGACAACACAAAACCAAACAAAAACCCACAAAGCAACAGCAAACCATGGCAATCTTACACAACGAGGACTTCAACATAACTGACATCAATCAGTCAAAACTCTGTCAGGAAAAATGACAAATTTTTGAAGAGTTTCCTTTGGGAACAGATACAGCTTTTTTCCATGCCACAGCCAAACGAATTCAAGTTATAGACTGCATCATGTATGATTTGCACCTTTTATACGGCATATTAGAGGAAAATAATTTTATTGATAATAATGAAGTGAAACCATTCAGCGTTTGTCATGGGCACAGTTTTGTTATATGCCTTTTTTTTTAATAGCAACAGGCAACGTTCATTTAGAATCCTCTTGAGACAGTCTAGTAACTTCACAACTGATCTTACTTGCTTTTAATATCATAAAACCAGAAAAGGCTCTTTGATATCACTGGGGGGGGGGGGGGGGAAGAGGAGAGTAAGCAAGAGTTTTAGCAGTGATGTAAATCTTCACCTCTGTTCCCTCAGACTTTGCCCTTCCAAACTGCAAGCTGACCACAGGTAAAAAGAAGGGTAGAATAAGCTCAGACGATCTTGATGAAAGCTTTGTTTATACAGTATCAAAGACATTTTGAAAATGCAATCTAGACTTCATGAAGAGAGATAACACCATTCATCCCTTATTCTAACAATAGAGTCAAACCAAACGTCATCCTTTCCTACCAATCACTGGAGTACTGTAACTTGTAGACTCAACGATCTAACCAGTTAAGGTATGACTTCTAATACGGAGCTCCCTGGAAGCATGAAGCCATGGTTAGAGAAGGATGAATACATAAAACCTCACCATGCAGTGACAGGCTAGCCTGAAGTCAGGTAACTGTGCTACGGTAACATGCTGACAGCCTTAACCACAACACACATTCATTCTTCCAGTTCAGTTCACAACTGAAAGTAAACCAATACCCTTTACAGGGGAGCAAGTGACAACTTATACAGAGGAAATAGAGCAAAGAGCAGTAGAATTTGATATCTTATGTTCAGAAGGGGATTCTATCCAGTACTATGTATTTGCAGAGCCTCACATCCCTGAAAATCTATATGGGATGCATAAAATACATTAAACAAACATGAGGTAGTGAATTTAAGAAAAGCACTGAATAACAACAATGTCCTACTTACCTCACTTAACCATTTTGGGAGGATCAACCTACATCTCAATCATCAAGATTTTTTTTTTTTAACTACTGAACAACTTCTAAACTTGAGAACAAGAAGCTAGCCTGTCAAAAGATCATTTTTTGCTTTTTGGATATCCAGTGAACCTAATATTGTGTGGAAGCTTTTGGCCTTCTAGAGAAACAAAAACTATTCAGGCAAACCCGCATTATCTCCGGATTGCCACAGCCTTTCCTTATTTGGCTAACGTTTTGAGATTCCAATCAGACTGCTATGAAGTTCAACATGCACAAAGCATCCATTTTGAGGAAACTTCACAGCCAGTTTCCCTTCCATTCCCCCCCTGCCCCAAGTGAAAGTTATCTCACTCAGCACCAACCCCCCTCCCACATACCCACACCAGAACAAAGCAATATGGATTCGTTTTTCTACTGCTCTCCAACGCACGGAAGAAAAAAGTAAGAGCCCTGCTCCCCTTAAAGTTCAGCTTTCACACTGCGGCAGAAGCCATCGCTAAAGAAAGCAAGCAGCCTGTTATTGATACACGTTTCTATATTAGGAACAAAACACCGGTTCCCCTTAGAAACCGGAGAGAAATAGATGATCCGTCTCCCCACACGCCCGCCCGCACATAAGAGCGGGGCTTAATCGGCTCAACTGCTGCGAAGTCGGGGAGACGAGGGAAGCAGGAAACTGCTACCGGGATCCCGGGCAAGGGGCAGCCGGGGGAAGGGCCCCCCGAGGCGGGCCCGCCTCCCTCACCTGCCAACCAGAACCCCTCCGCCGGGGGGCACCTGTCCCCGGCCCCCCCAGCTGCCTCCCGGGCAGCACGGGGCAGGGCCCGCTCCCCCCGGCCCTCCCGAGGGAGGCGCTGCCAAACAGGGGAAGCGAGGCGAGCGCGGAAAGCGAAAGAGGGTCACCGGCACCTCTTCCCCGCCGAAGGAGAGGCCCAACCGCCCCCTCCCGACGCCCGGCCTGCGGGGACGGGGCGCAGCCTCTCGCCCCTCCAAGCCTAGCCGGCCCGCGCCGCTCCCCCGCGGCCCCCTCCAGCCGGCCGGCCGCCCCCCTCCGAGCCTTGACCCCGGTCGCCACCGCCTCCCGCCCCGCGCTCCCGGCCCCTCCCCGCCCCGACACCCCCCAGCGGAGGGGAGAGCAGCCGCCTCCGGCCCCTTCTTCCTTCACCTCCTCCCGGGAGGGGGGGGGGGGGGGGCTTGGCCTCGCCCCCCCTTCCCTGCCTGCCCAAGCCCCGGTCCCGTCGCCGAGATCGGTCAGGCCCCCCCACGCCCGCCCCAGCCGGCGGGAACGGCTCCGCACCGACCTGGTGGAGCGCGGTGAGCCCGTCCACATTGGCGTAGTTGATGTCGGCGCCCCGCTCCAGCAGCCGCAGCACCTCCTCGGTGTCCCCGCTGGAGCAGGCGGCCAGGAAGACGGCTCCGTCGTCGAACTTCACCTTGGTCTTTTTGCGCTTGACCACAGGCGGCTCCAGGTCGGTCTCGGAGCCGATCCAGCGCTTCAGCTGCTCGTTCCGCTTCTGCTTGGCGTCCGCCATCTTCATACCCCGCTCCTGCCTGGCCCCCTTAGCTAACGCCGCACCGAGGATAGACTATATACCGCCAGTATCCCACAGCGCACCGCGGCCCGCACTCGCCCTCACTCACTCACCCACCCAGATGGAGGGCGCAGGGCGGGAGGGGACCAGAGGGGCGGGGCAGCGGCGGCGGCCTCGTTAGCATAACCCCGCGAGAGTGGCGGGAGGCGGGGCTGGAGGGGCGGGGAGGGCGCGCGAGCGGAGCGGTGGCGTCACCACCGGCGGGCGGGGCGGGGCGGGGCGGGGCGGGGCGGTAGCGCGGCCGGCGAGGGCGGGGCGGCAGCGGGGGGCGGGGAGGGGGCAATGCCGGGGTGAGGAGTGCCGAGGAGGGCAGTGCCGCCGCCGCCGCTGCCGCCGCCTGTGTTGTGACTGGGGCGAGGCCGGCTCGGTTTGCCTCATCCCGGGCCCATGAGTTCAAGAGTTCAGCCGAAGGGTCACCGGCTTCCCCTGCCCCGCCGGGGCGGAGATCCCCACCGCCGCCGGGGAAGAGCCGGGCCGAGAGGTGGCCGCGGCCCCGCACGGCGCCTGCTGCCTGCCTGGGCGTTGCCTCGGGGGCGCCCGGGGCACCGGCCTTCTCTCGCTGCGGCCTGGGTCTGCTGTCAAGGCTGGAAAAAAGCACAGTCAGAAAGCGATGAGGGCCTTGCCAATAAAACGGTCGCTACCGGAGGGTGACCTGGAACATACTTCTCCAAAACGAAGCATGTGGGGAGAGGGAACGGTGTGGTTTATGGGGGCGTCTGGTGTAGGCCTTAAACGCCAAAACCTATGCCCAGCTTCGGGCGTGTGGCTCCCAGGGGCCGCTGAGGCTGGAAGCGCGGTGCTCCCCCACCTCCGCCGGGCAGGCTGGTTAACGGTGCTGCCTGTCCCTGCCCGCGGCCCCTGGCACACGCGGCAGCAGCGGCGTTTCTGCCTGCCTTGGCAAACGGGGCGAATGCAGCCACTTGCAGGAAAGAAACGGAACGACTTACCGAGGATCCTTTGTTTCGGGAAGTTAGACATGTCCACGTTAGGGCAGCCTGCAGTACAAAAGCACCATCTCCTATTTGCCGTGACACTTCTGTGTGGCGGTGGACAAATCCCTGTGCTTATTGTCTGTTTCACTTAAAGTTCACTTCCATCATCCGAAAACCTAGGGCAGCGCATCCATCTTTTCTGTTGGGAGAAAACAAAGCATACAGCATTTGAAAATAGAAAGACTAAAATGTATTTGTTTGGAGTTGCGACTTCTAGGAAACAAGCTATTATAGGTAATAAAAATTTTTCCATGCATAGCATGTTTAGCTAAAAGCAATATGTATTTTGTTATAAATTGAATCATCTCTGGGGATAAAATGTGGTTTTAAACTTCTTGGAAAGAAAGTTTTCTTTTCATCTAATTATAGAAAATGAAGCATAGTTTGAGAGGGTCACCAAACCTCATACACTTCAAATTTTGCATGGTTTGTTCTTTTCTAATTGTAATGTCTTCTTATGCTGGACAGTTTCATAGGCTACTCAGGCTTCTTATTTCCATTTTCATTGATAAAAATATCAGTGGCATTTTGCAAGAGTAATAGTTGTAAGGTACCTGCAGCAATGTGTTCTTAATGTCTTTCGGAACAGATGTTCAACTGGAGATATTTGCATAGTATCCATCAGATTTACTCATACAGCACTGCATGAGATACAACGCATTGACAATTTGCAGGCGCAATGGGATTGTGAACAAAAGACGTCATCTTGTAGTCAAGATGAAGGATTTGCCAGAGAAAGATTTTCAGTCTAAGTAGGTGGATGAACAATTACCTGGCACCTAATTTATACCTTCCCATTAACAGCCTGTGGGACTATCCAGAGCTACAGTTTAGGCTCCCGGGTTTGAAAGTATGGCTGACTCTGCATAATGCACTTCAGAAGCAGTCTTTGCAGTGTTTATTACTCACACAGGTGATTGAGTTGTGCTTTGGCATGGCACTGGTACCATCAGCCCAGTATGGACAGTCACCAGCCAGGACCTTGGCTGCATCAACTGACTCACAGCTAAGGAAGGGATTTGTGCAGGCTCCAGCCGCCTGTTGTGGTCTTGTCCTCATGGGCAAACTTCCTTGGGGAAGGAATCAATACAGTGCCATTTCCTAAGGAGCTGAAAACTATAACCCAGAAAAACACAACACAAGATAAAAGCTGAATCCTCCTTCCCCAGGTGTCTGATATTTTACATGTACTCTCCCCAACATGCTGCTTCTCTCTCAGATGGCTGTCTGAAAATCTGACTCTTCAAAGACACCATATAGCTGAAGAATGTAATACACTGATTTCAGCAAGCAGTATTTAAATCAAGTGCTTTATTAGCAACGAAGTAATTCCAGGCAAATTGATAGGCACTTACTCAAAATGCACTCTTCTAGGAATATCATAGTCATGGAGCATGCTTTTAGGTTTCCATAAGAGCTCCAGTCCCCTCCACTTCATTCTTCCAGCTCAGATTCTTCTTTCTGGTCATGGATCTTCCTTTAACTCCTTCAGCTTACTCTCCTTGGCTTGTTAGCGAAATGCAGAGGTTCTACAGCTCAGAAAGCACAACTCTTTCTGTTCTTAAGTATCATACAGTCTGGTTTTAAAGACCAGATCTAATATTTTCCCTTTTTTCCTTTCTCCAGGGCACTTTTCACTGATCCAGCTCCACCTTTTCAGAGAACTTCAGCAAATATCTTTCCTTACACTGCAGCTATTTGTATGTTCTACAATTCTTGACTTTATTTTTCCATGACTTTCTCATTTTTTTGGGTTGCACCTCATTTGAGAGTTATGTTATGTTTGAGGCTTTTTACAGACTCCACAGACAACGTATAATTCATTTGTGCAGCCAGATGAAATTCAGATATTCCATATATATGGAGTATATATGTCTTTCCCAGATAACCATGTGCTCTGCAGTAAATTATATGTGGTTCTTGAATGTGATCTAGCAAAGCATATGGTCTTCCTTAAGCAAAAAGTAGAGCTGTTATTCATGTAAACTGGTTAATCTCTGCAATTGTTCACATTTTCTGTATTCAACAAAATTCAGAACAAGAAGAGAATAATTATAAAAATAATAATTATTATTCCTGAAACTTGTTTTTAATTTCTGTATTTTTCCTATCTCATATCTCACATAAAATTTTGTAACATCAATAGCAAGGACATACTGGGCCATATTCTTTATCCCATCCTACCATTTTGATGTCATTCAATTTCAATGTAAAATCAGTGTAGCTGAGAGGAGATGAAACCATCTACAGCTTCTAATTCAGTACTAACTGATCTAAATATATACAATTACCAATAATATTTACTGCAGAAATCTGATATTCTTTTCCAGTTATCTACCTAAGCATGGAGGGTAAAATTCATCTGTGCAGAGGGTTAGACCAAACCCTGTATATTAAGGCTCTCTTCGAAGATGATATTGGAAGTGAGTATAAAATTTGTCCTAAACCAGCCATTACTACAAGACAACAATCACAAGATTGAATTAGATAACTGCATAGGTGTGCATGTGTATTTACAATAATAATAGTATGCTAACAAGAGGGACTTAGCATTTTAGGTACCTGATGTGTGCAACTTAAGGGCATACTAAGTAGATCTGGTTTTATTAGGCTGTTTTGACGTATCTCTACCGGACTACTCAAAACGCTAGATGTGCTGTAAAATCCTTTGTTGGCATGTATATACATGGCTCTAAAGGTGACTGAATATGTAATTTTCCACATGCAAATACTAGCACTGAATTCAGTAGGACTACTTTTCTGTAGAGGTAACCATGTGAACATTTGCAGAGATAGCATCTATGTGTGTATATATTTTCAGTTAATTTAATGGTAGGCTTCAAGTGATCAATAAAATGATTAGCAATGAGATTGTTATCAGTGTGCTTTCTGGTTTTCCATTTTTTCTTAAAAACATTACAGCCATCATTCAAAGCTATTTCACGCAGGCTTCTGGGCCACAGAAGTACACAGATGAAGTTTTTGCACTACCTAAAATAGTCAGCTTCTGGGATGTAGAATTTTTGTTCTGACCTCCTAAGGATAATTGCTGTCTTGCCTTTCATCTTGAACAGCAACAGACACAGCATGGCTTCTAAAAATTTTGTCCTAATGTTTTTCTCTCCCCAGTGAAGAAAACTAATATATCAAAGTTAATTTCATGAACTCCAGCTCTGGGAAAAATGGATAATTTGAAGAGATAGTGACAAATACTATATATATTGACACAACATTTTCTAATAAATCTTCCAGATTTTTATAAAGAATCATGGATTGTAAAAGGAGAGATGGGATATATAAAAGCCTTTTTCAACATGAAAAGGCCATGACAGAGATACTTACCATAAGAATAAGGCATTTCTTTCTTTTTTTTTTTATTTGATAGTTATAGTCCTTTCTGGTTTTAAATCTGGTGTATTCTCCACTCTGTGTGACAAACCCACACAAGTAACAGTGAAAACTCTAGTACATTCCTTATCCAGAAAAAAGAGGTAAGAAGACTATGCACAAAGTGCTATCAAAATTTTAAAGTAAATTATGTAAGAAGCGGACTTCTTGCTCTTTGATTTTGTCAGTTCTAAGCAAGATTCTTGCACAGAAACCCCACATTTCAAGGTGGGTTACTTTTTGATGCTGCATAATCCTGAGTCACCAAAACCAAAACTAAAACTACCATAGCAACCAGGGCACATATTTATAAACTATGCAGTTCTGAATCAGATTTGCAGTGGTGTATTCTCCCAGCATCTTTCATGAGCTTTACACAGATTGCCGTCTCTGTATTCTTGGACGGCAATGCAAGCTAACATTTAAACTTGATTCACATAGACATGCTCTCACGTACTTCTATGTGTACCCATCTGTTAAACCAGCATTTGGTCTAACTGACAATTTCAACAGTGCATGGGTTAAGCTAAAAATAGTTGTCTTGGCTAGTAAAAAGTAAAGTAACACTATGTCCTTTAGAAATAGGGAAATACACTTATTTATAAAATCGACTTCATAAAACCATTCTTACTTTCAATTACATTTAAGTTTTGCCTAGTCACTTCATGAAAAAACAGAACTGAGCTGTATGTTGTGTAACAGAAATATAGGCGCTCTGTTTCTATTTGGTCTCTGCAGTCCTGGGAATGCTGCATGTATATGGATGTAGACATGGTGTTAGACACTCTGCCGTAACAGTTGCCCATTTTGGCCTCTTGCTGTTGAGAACAAGTATCTTTGCTTTATTCTGATGTCCAAAAGGCTGCATAATCTTACAGTAGCTTTTATGAATCTCTGTTCAGCGTTTCTGCAGGTAAAGTGTTTCTTTTCCACTATTGTGTGCGGCTCGAGTCAAGGAGCGTACTGTTGAAACACACGATTTAAATACTGAGGGAGAAGGGAATGACCTGTCCCTCTGAAATGCATGCAAGATGTTCCCTGTGAGCTACATTCTGAACATATTACAGCTGAGAAACATACTTCCAGGGCTGCAGGAGGACAATTTGGACAAAGAGAAATGAAAGACATCCTGTTCTAGCTTCTCACTTACAATGCAAATATATATACGCTCAGGGGTTATTGACAGCTGTGATTTTTGCCTTTCTGCTGCCAGGAAGTATATTAATTTCCTTTTTAAATATTTGTTTTGTTATATGAAAATGTCCTTTCTCTGACTTGGGGTTTAAAAATACTAAAATCTCTGTGTGGCTGAACAATTGGCTTGTCTTGGGTTTTGGGCATCTAGGACTATGCCCTGCTGTTCATGGTGCCTACAGGCTCTATTTTTATGAGCCAGCAGAGCATATGACATAACTGCGTGCTCACATCATGTTTAGTCTTAGCAATGTAGTAACATAAGTAACACACCTATATCACTGACAAAAATAATGTCATCCTTTAACCTCTTTCAGACAGCCATTGAAAGAAAAAGCAAGTGTTTGGTTTTTGTTTGGTTTTTTTTTTTTAGAGAACTGGCTGATAGATTATAGTGATACTTATTTATAAGAATATTCATAAAGACCCATTTCCCTGAATACAACAGAAACAAGCAACTAAAAGCAGTTTCCTCGCTCAGAAATCACTTTTTCTGGTAGTTCAGTGACCCAATAAATACTTCCACTATTGCTTTTCTGTCCCCTGTATTTGTTACTAGCCCTGTGTTTGCTACAGAAAGTTAGTACTTCTGTAGGTAACTCCTCAGGCTACAGCTTAACTGATCCCAAACCATCAAGTGACTCCTTTGGTGGCCTCCTATTGTTCCTTAGCACAAGGCCATAAAGAAATTGAATTGCTTCATCCTGTCAGTTCAAAAGCAGAGTGACTTAACTAAGACAATTAATCTGAGGCAACATTAATCTGCAGCAACCACTAATGTAACACTAAAGTACTCCAGAAGCGTTAACATCTATATCATGAATGCACTGAGATGTACCCTTCAGAATCTTCTTAAATGACTTCTGGTTTGACAGGCTTATGACTTTTAACCCTCATCTGATGAAATCACATTTCTTAACCATTCCTAAATTGGCTTGCTGGCCTGGAACTCCCCCATTCAGTCATCACGATAAGTGAAAAGCCCTACTGAGAAGGGACCTGTAAAAATCCTTTTCCTTTAGCAGATGCTTAAAGTAACTCAAAAGCAGCCTCTTCTCACCAAAGCAGTATTTAGTCACTTACTTAAGATGAGGAAAAGGCTGTAACCTCTAGATCTTAGCCAAAATTTTTTCTTTCCCTGAACATTTTGGATTTATGACACAGCCTTTTCTGCCTGAGAGAAAGGCATCTCTTCCAGCGTTTTCTCAAAAACCCAGGCTGAGGTTTCACTAGATAATGGAGACATTCAGGCAGGTTACTGCCACTGAAAGGGCCAGTCCTTCTTTCTTTGTACTGCCCATTTCCTACCCCTGGATGCACAGACACCACTCCCAACCTTTCCCCAGGCTTTGATGTTCATTTGACACCTGACTGAGTTGTCTGCACTTTACTTCTTGGCTTGGCTAGTTTTCTGCTGGTCTAGCAAACTGAGCAGACTCATCAAAGGGTGACAGAAGGCTTCCAAAAGAGATGGGAGTGCGTAGCCAGGCCTGAGGAAGGACACAGTCACTCTCCTCAAAAACAGGGAAACATTATGTAGGCTCAACCATCACATAAAATCTCATCTGTAGCTCTAGCTGTGACCATTAAGTCACTATTTTTCCTCTCTGGGAAGGTTTCTTTAATGGTTTGGTGTCCTTTGGACCTGGATTCTGGCTTGTGGAAAATAAATCTGCTAACTAGAGTAAGGCAAGTGAGCACTGCCAATTTAATTCCCCTTGTTCCTTTACCTACCATTTTGTCTTCTCTGTGAAGGTAATGTATTTGTCTTCATTTCACTTTCTGTTTGTTTCCACGTGGCAGCTAGCAAACAGGATTCTGTGCAAACACAATAGTGAGTGGAGGGCTAGATCATTTTCAAATTAAGTAATAACTTTCTCATTCTTGGCAGTCTTCATTTTTAAAAGCGACATTCTTGAGAGGACACACTTAGCACATGCTCAGTCCTGGGAGTACAGCAACAGAGGCATGAAGCAAGCCAGGACCCCACCTGAAACTCACCCTCCAGCCACAACCAGGCAATGCTGATGTTTATCTCCCATGTCCACCTGCCTCTTCCTCCCAGGCACATTTGGGTCGTGGTCTCTTCCCTGGGTGCAGCACTGATATAGATACTTTTTTATGATTATGAAACAGTCATGGTATACTTTTACTTCAAGTACTAACTGAGATCTAAAACATTGGTCTTGCTGAGATCAGACATTCAGCTCCAGGTTGCATTAAGCATTCCTTGATTTCTATTTTTATTTATGTGCATTTTGTTGCTCTCTCCCTCTAATGGAACTGGTTCAAGAAAGTAAAGGCTGGTCCCAGAAAAGTTCTACATTACACTTACTTTAAGACAAATGGGTGGGTAGATGATAGATAGATAGATGTGAAATTATATTGTTTCAACTCTATTAAAAACAGTAAAATTAACTTTCTACTTGTGTATAGAGTTTAAAGTTACAATTTTAGAATTGAATTGTTTTGATTATTTTGATTATCAACATTTTGATTACTTATTTAGGACTGTGGACTGGTAAGTAGAATAACTAATAGGAAGTTGGAACACTTCTGGCTCTGCATCTGAATCTGGATTTTACATGGGATAAATAACTCAAAGTTCTTTATTTACTATTTCTGACCTCAGTTTGTATTTAAACCTCAAGAGTTGAACAAATAACTTTGATCACATTAATTAGAGTCCTTCCACTCCCAGTGTTCACAACTTAAGATTTAAAAGATTTAAATTAAAGCCTTAATAAAGACATAAAAGTCTGTTGGAGATAAAGCACCCAATGCTGCAGCTTCTTTTGCAGTGGGAAGGAGTGCTCTGAAAAAACACAAACACTCTTGTGTGTTAGAAAAAACTAAAGCAATTTCTGTGCTAAGATGTCTGTGTTACAGTTCTGTGGGCTCCTATTTTTAAAAAAAACTTAGGTTTTGCATAATTTTGAAATTGTGCATAATATTAAATCTTATGATCTTGATGAAATCACAGTGTGTTACTCCCAGGAAAATAAATGGCAAACGATTACTTCAAAAGGAGAAGGATCTGGCCCTACTCTCTTATGACTTTGCATTTAGATAAGATTAGAGAAGAGGCCTAACTACTATGGAAAAGGAAACAGTGTAAAAAATTAATAGCTTAAAGTACCATTCTGATGTCTTCTTTCTGTAAAAAATAGCTAATCCATACTTAAAAGTCAAAATCTCTGTCACTGCTTTTCTGCATTGCATATTTCAGAAGATCCTTACTTTCAAAGAGACACCAGTTCTCTGCACAAAACAGGAATATTCTGCAACCATACCAGTATACGATCACCATCATGTAACACTCATGTGTCTCTGCAGCAGCAGTAAGCAAAAAGGAAAACACACTTCTTAATATTTTATATCCAAAATATATACAGTAGTTTTAATGACAATTTCTTCTAGAAGTATAATAATTGTATAGGTGATACGTACATAGGTCACATTAGACACTTGATCTGTCTAGAAAATGTCTAGATGCATTAATTTATTTTTATTTAAAACAGTCAAGGCTCAATTTAGGAACTCCTACTTGTTTTAGTAAATTTGTATTCACTCCCACTAATATCCCCCTGAATCCCACTGGAGTTACTTATGCAAGTAAATGATTTCCAGTATAAGTTCCAAAATCTGAAATTTAATTATGTGTTAACTTATGATGAGGTTATACAATACAGACGATTTCCAGCCCAACTATTTATTCAGGTTGAACATATTATAGCAGATCTGGAATTGCATTCCCCTGTTATATAACGTTCCCACAGATTCACACTTTAGCTTTAGTAAGGAGATGAGGATCAGGCCTCAAAGAAGCAATTACCCCACACGGTCCTCATATGTGGAGAGATAAAGCTAAATATAACATAAAGCATGCCATTTGCCCATACAGTGTTAAATGAGCCCATACCATAATCAAAACATAGTTAAACAAAACCAGGCAGTTACCTAGAAACAAAAGCACAAAAGTCTCTGTCTCTATCACATGCCTGAAAGCGTTTATGGTCATATCCTGCCACTGTTGCTCACATTGTACAGTACTTGTGAGCGGCCCCGTGGGGTACTAGGGTATTAGAAACGATTTAGAAGTTAATAAATGCTTCACTTGCTTTTAAATCTGCCATAATAGGCACCAGTTAGATTCAATATTTGCTTTAATGATTCCAGTGTACAGTGGCTTTGTTAGGTTTGTGTTACCTGGCTTAGGTACAAG
Organism: Strix uralensis; assembly: GCF_047716275.1. Lineage (NCBI taxonomy): Eukaryota > Metazoa > Chordata > Aves > Strigiformes > Strigidae > Strix > Strix uralensis. The sequence goes on from NC_133976.1 coordinate 45,164,008, forward strand.
CTATGCAAGCAAAGAGCTCAGCCTAAGCGCAAAATTCTGGTAGTCTAAATTAAGTCTAGCCTAACTTAGTTTACACTGGAGCTTAATGCAGCTCTGGGTATGCTACTACCAGTAGCCAAGCTAGTTAGTTTTAAGGTACCTCAAGCACATCTTTCTGGCATCTTCTATATCTGTTGAGGATTAATCTGCTGGTGTGGAAGTTACACAGGATCAAATCATCAGCTGGTATACACTTATTATAACTATACTGGATAAAGGCTTGAACTTCAAATTTTAGTACTTTAGATATAAGATTTAGGTTTCACTTACAGAAATACATATTTTGAGAAAGTCCAGACTAACTCTACTGAAACAAATAGAGATACCTAATTCACAAAAATGCGCTTGAGACTAGAATTTGGTTGATACCCAAATGTAATGAAATACAGTTGCTACACTTCACTTGAATGGCAACATAGATAACGTTCCCAGGTAAACTAAAACCAGCTTTTAGAAAGTTTAGTATAAATCTTTTTGCCTAGGTCCCCTCTGACCCACATGTTAGATTTCTGTCTACTTGTGTGTTACGAGGGGTGCTGCTGAACATCTGGGCAAATATTTGAGACATCTACCCAGTCTGTCTCTATTTAGTATTTAAATTTACTCTGTACCCTAGAAGGTAGTATAGGTTTACACAGTATGTCTAACTGAGCAAGTACAGACAGAGATGGATTCAGTTTGTCTGTCCTCCAAGTACTGTGTATCTTGTCTGGAAATAAAAGAGCTCTTCATTTCAGGTAAAGTAGGTGTACAGCTCCTAGACCAAAGCTAGCTTGTTTCTGTCCAGCTTGGAGCACTAGCGAAACAAGCTGTTGTCTGTCTGCACCTGTCCGTGTAGACTGTTATGACGGGACATGGGTGTTGCAAGCCTCATAGTGAGGCCCCAGGCTGGAGTCTGGGTGGAGGCAGGAGCCAGGTGATGTAATTAAGGCAATCTGAAATCAAGAACCAGAGACATATAATACTCATTAGCCTAACAGAGCAAGGCAGGCTTACGGTTGGAGGTAAGGTTTGGCACCAAGAAGCTAGGGAGCTTGCATGCAAGAGTACAGCTAAACTTCAGATGGAGCCAGGAAACCAGGGAGTGCAATTTATGAGGTGGGTCCAGGAGAAGGAGCAGACAGAGCCACAGCAAAAACAGATGGCTTGGGCCAGAACTATGACTGAACAGGTGGCAGATGCAAGCTGGATCCTGAGTGGTGAAACCAAAGACAACAGCAGAGACCAGGCCTAGAGGCAAGGCAGAGAACAGAGTTCAAGCCACTGTACTTGTTCTCAGGACATCTTTTGTGCACACCCTATCTACCAACATCTAATGACATCTGTCTGCTGGCTATAACACCTGTTTTGGAAGCCAGGTCCACTTCCTGAGGGCACAGCACCCAATGACTGGCTGCGTGAGAGAAGAGTCATCTTCCTTGGCTAGTCATTGCATAGTCATACCTAGAAGGGACTGCATTTATTAATGTTAATGAAGTTAGAGCAGGACTGTAAGGAAATCTGTGGAACATTTGTTTCCACACAATATTAATCAATATAATTTTGCATCAAAAATAGCATGGCCAGCAGGGACAAGGAAGTGATCTTACCCCTGTACTCAGCAGTGGTGAGGCCACACCTCGATCACTGTGTTCAGTTTTGGGCCCCTCACTACAAAAAGGACATTGAATTACTCGAGCGTGTCCAGAGAAGGGCAATGAAGCTGGTGAAGGGTCTGGAGCACATGTCGTACGAGGAGCAGCTGAGGGAACTGGGGTTGTTTAGTCTGGAGAAGAGGAGGCTGAGGGGAGACCTCATCGCCCTCTACAGCTACCTGAAAGGAGGTTGCAGAGAGCTGGGGATGAGTCTCTTTAACCAAGTAATAAGTGACAGAACAAGAGATAATGGCCTCAAGTTGTGCCAGGGAAGGTTTAGACTGGATATTAGGAAGCATTTCTTTACAGAATGGGTTGTTAGGTGTTGGAATGGGCTGCCCAGGGAGGTGGTGGAGTCCCCATCCCTGGAGGTGTTTAAGAGTAGGGTTGACATAGCGCTGAGGGATATGGTGTAGTTGGGAACTGTTAATGTTGGGTTGATGGTTGGACTGGATGATCTTCAAGGTCTTTTCCAACCTAGACAATTCTGTGATTCTGTGATTCTGTAATGAGGTGCAATCATGTAATCAGTCTCACTGAAACCTATAAGGCCTAGTAGGTATGCATATGCTTACATGTACACTTATTAAGTAAGCATATACTTATTAAGGCCTCTACTGCAATATAAGCAGCAGCCTTAATTTTTAAGGGGAAGAAAGGATGTAATAAACAGTGGAACGGGGCATTTCAGTACCTGTAGGGCTGAAGGTGGTGCAAGAAGATGGGTTAGTTTTCTGGCATGTGTGTCAGTCATTATAATAAAACATTTTGATGCAGAGGTGTGTACATCTTTGCACAGTGCCTGTGAAATGACTGCCAGGAGATTAATGATGATATTTATATTAATCTAACCAAAGACATATAACAACAATTATGTCTGTAGCAGCCACTGCTCTCATGCAGTGCAACAGAACTGGATGCGAGTCTTTTTCCCTTGGTGCATCTGCTTCTAGCTGGAGAGTTGTGAAGCTTACATGTATATGTGAGAAGCTGGGCTTCTGCCAAAGTGCCATTTGACACTATGCCAGCTTTTGGTCCTTCAAAAACAAAAAGCTTTTGGCCTTTGCCATTTAGGCAGTGTACCAGTTCATCCCCAGCTTACGGTTAGACTTACAAACTATTAGTAAGACTAATTACTGTCAGTAATGGGATGGGTTTTTCAGCATAGGGTGTTCTTACATAACTATAAGTGTACATGAGAAAGCCTAAGTAAAAGGAATTAGCCTGCATGCTGAATTACCCACATTTGCTTGTTTCTGTCAGATACCTTCCTCAAACAGTATTTTCTTCTTCCAGTGACATACATGAGATTGTAAAATGCACTCACAGTAACTTATTATCTGGATTTGTTGACAGTGATCTTTGTTTATCCCAGGGGAAAAAAAAAAGGGCAACAATTTCAAATAATTTTCATATTTCTTCCATGTTAAATGATGAAATGAAAAAGGTAATGTCATATCTTACATTATGTTTAGGATATGTATCCACAGCAAATATGAAGTTTCTAGTGCTTTGTGTTTTTTCAGATGACTTTATCATGTCCCACTAAATAGATTGTAATGATGTATTATCCTTGCTCTAGCTGGAAGCTTTTGCAGGTCTTTTCATTTGAAGCAGGTGCTCTCCTGTTGGCTGTTTATCAAGTAGTTTAAAAAGGAAATATTTATAAAGCTTTAGGATTATTTTCCCCTGGTTCTACAGCCTAAAATTCTATTGCATCAGATTTAAGAATCACCTAGGTTTCTCATGAAATAACAATGTTTATTTTCAATCCCATGCTGTACAAAAATAATCAGTTTTCCATAATTTTTAATGCATTAATTCACTATTTAATGCAGTTACATTATAGAGGTCCTAATTTTATTGACAGTAGGCTTGATTCTCTGTTGCTATGTGTTATGTGTTAGAGAGTATTTCCACAGTCTGAGTTCAGTCATCAAAGTTAAGTGATCAGAGTTGCCCTCCAGAAGGGTCTTTCTCTTTCCAGTGACTATAGAGTCCAAGGAGACTACTCTTCTAAGATGGGTGCCTGAAGTCAGGCAGCATTAATATCTCCCACTTCACACTCATTTAAACCAACAAAATGCAAGTGAAATGTGGAATGAAAGGATTGAACTTCTGCTGGGATAATTTTAAACATTCCTGTTACATTTTCTTTGCACACTGTAAAAGCCTAGACAGTGAATCAAGCTCTTTCAATTACATGTCAGCCTGCAAAGAGTCTTATTGACTATATGCAACTGATGGGAGCAAAGGAAGCAGAACCCAAAGACTCACCTTGCAGAGAACCACCTGTAAGAAGTAATTATTATTCACAACTTTAGCTACGGCTCTTGGATTTCCACAGCTTTCACTATTGATCCCATACTTTGTAGATCTGTTTTGGAAATGTGTGTTGTTACAGAACGTGACTCCCTGTTCAATACTCAGCAGTCAGCGTCATACTACCATGTGTTAGCACCATGGTCACATCTGTATTAACAAGTAACTCAATGTAATAGGAGCAGATCAGCACCTGGAAATGGCTGGTACCAAGTCCTACATTTGTATTCTGTATGTATGGGCATCTTACCTTAGATCAGATTTACTGTGATGCTTCAACTATTTCTATATTGTGGGTGGTGCCTACAATACATGTGGTTCAAAATCCTTCTGCCCTAATTAGGCTTGGAGCACAGTAGATATACTTCTGGAGTGAAAGTTACAGTTTCATTTCCCCCAGAAAGAATATCTTTTGTATGCACCAAACCCACACGGCAAACCAAGCCAACACGCAGTGAGCAGGGGTGATCGGAGGATTCACCTCAAAACCTCACTAGTCTTCTGAACCAAAACCCTGCTGGAGGTGCAGCTTCTAGTTACTGAAGACCGCTTACTGAGACTGTTCCTGCTCCACTGTAAATCAATGACCAAATCGTCAACAGGATCAGGACCACTGTCTTTAATTAAAGTGCACATAATATTACTGCACATCTGGGCAATGAACTACATCACTGCTATTTCAGGACTGCTAAAGCTTGTATTTAGAACAATGGAAAACAATTGGAGAATTGCAGTTTTTCACTTTATTTTGTTATGTGACATTCATTTGTGTGTAGTGGACATAAACCAACTATCCTGGGTCTTACATGCAGGAAGAATTCACTTTTCTTTTGAATAACTGAAGATAGATGCTTGTTTTAATTTTTTTAGAAGCAAATAAGACATTACAGAAGTTACTGTGAATATGTGAATTATAATAATCTGAAAACTTGTATTTCATTTAATATGCTTGTAATAAATCACCCTCAGTCTTCTTACATTTGTAGTGTTTCAGAACAATTTGCTGCTGTCCCAAGGCATGAACTTTTCAGTCTGACAATGAGAGCATTTAATCTCCAGCTCACTTTAAATAGATTCTTCCAGCTCAGAACAGAGAGGTCTGGCAACAAAAGTATGTGTTATTGCCATAGTGATGAATGATTTAAAAGATGTTATTTAACTTGGCTACTAATAAAAGTTATTTTCCTGTAACTTTAAAATTTTAATCTAAATAATAAAAACACCCAGTCCTTGTGCAGCCTCTGTAACATTTGATAACTGCTTTACAAAAGCTATCATGTCTATTAAACCCTTGGAAAGAGGCTCAAAAATTCATGTTAAAAATCTATTACCTCAAAAGCTCTGGTTTTACAAAAAAAATGAGTTTACTGAGAACTTCTAAAGAAGAGTTACTAAAGAAAAACTGAAGACACACCAAAGAAGGTTAATTTTAAAATAATTTGAGTTAGTAGTATAGAGCATGTAAAATTTCTGAGATTTTAGAAAATCAGGTGTAAACTAAGATAACCCAGACTGGCCAAGTTTATTTAGAAATAGCATCTATCTAATAAGTATAATCCGAGGAGTGTTTGGAAGCACTGGGGTGCTATAAAATGAATCACACTCTAGTTTTCTCTCTCTCACATTTTCCTTAGACAATATATATGAAGTGTTCAAGGGAGGTGTGATAAGAGTAATACCCATTTTTACTGGTAGTTAGTGTCCTAAATCTGTTAAAATATTAATACTATAGTAACTGTCAGTAGAGGAAGATCCTGCATTAGGCTATAGTGCATGGAGGTGCTTGCTCACTGAGATTTGGATGTTTCCCTTTAGAAAGAGCTAGAGAAATATTTTTGCTGTCTTTGGTGTAACAAAGTCTTTCCAGCATTCCAAAGATGAGTGGTATTTGAGAGGGGTCTGTTAAGGAAAAAGTCTTTGGGTGAAAAGCAATTTCTTAAAAAGAAACTGCTGCTGAGAAGGTATTGCATATGCCTTTAGTGCAGAGAAGCCTTGGTTGCTTCCATGGAGTTATGGTGATAGTGACTCAAAATGATTCAGCAATTGCTGTTCCATAATAAGCAGAAATGAAGAATTTAAATAAAAGGCCATTATTTGAGCTGGTTTCCACAGATTTAAATTTTAGGAACTATTCCAGATGGGTTTATGGATTAAGTCTGTCTTTATTGAATGATGAAGACTCAAATTAGAGAAATTTGCAAGAATTTCTATTATGTTGGTATGTCTTCGCTGATAATTAGTGTGGACTTCGTATTTGCCCTGAAAGCCAAACATACTCTTCAAACGCAGCCCTCTGATGCCTTTCAGCCTGCCCACTCTGTTGAACTGGGACATGATATATACTCTGCCTTTTGTTGTTTCATAAGCCAGCCCTTTGGCACCAAGGCATTCAAGGACCTAGAGAAAGGCAGGAAAAAAATTCTCTCCGAGTTGCACTGTTGAAGGAGATCCTTAAGGCTGATCCTGAGCAGTGGCTATATAAACTGAGATATGAAGACAGGTTTCTTGATAGATGGAATTAAGGTACCAAAGTCTCTAGGCTGTAGACTGCAAACAGTAGAAGCAGAAAGATATCTTGTCAATTTGATTGTCAGCAGCCTGTCTGCATGCATAACTATAGTTTCTATGGTATGGTGATGAGTAAAGATTGGCATATTTTACAAGACATTGTCAGAATAATGATGAAGACTGATAACATTTAGCAAATCTGATGTGGCTACTGTTAAATATAGGTAGGCAAGGTCTAGCTACCATGATTTTACCAGTAGAACTACCCTTGTTTTGGCATTTACTTCCATGTTGCAATCTGAAGTCTGGTTGGTAAAATCTCAACAGTTTGCTGATTAAATAAAACTAGCTGACATGTATTCCCTTTTGATGCTTTTCCATTAGTGCATGTCTGGATACTGCATTAATCCTCAGTGAAAACAATCCTTCACCAACGATGCCTATGTTCCTACAGCTAGGACTGTTCATGTCATTGACTTGAACTCCATGACCCAAAGTCACAATGATTACATCTCAAAGCCTTCCTTTCCCTCCATTATAATTCCCAGTGTGTTTTTAAAATGCCTCTTTTCCAGTACTTCAGCCTCTAAAGCATAAAGGTATTACTTGGTGCAGATCTAAAGAAAAAAATGCCATTTGAATGGCTCCTTGACTCTCAGGAAAGAAGCCCTGAACTTCTTCCTGTGGAGCAGAATCAGTAATAAGCTTGGCTGCAGAACAGCCCCAGGAATAATGATAAAACTCTGGCAGAATTATCACTCTGAAATATCCCATAGCACAGGTCCTTGATCCATTTCAGTTTATTCCACTGACCCTTTGGCACCCTAACAAGGCAATTATCAGTCAGAATCACAAGTATAGTCAGTTAGCACTGTTGACACCCAACAGTCTCTTGGTCATGTCCTTCATGTATTCATTATACTGGGATTTGCTGAAATGTCCTGAATGAGCCATCTAAAGCAAATTAAATACTTCTAAGAACATCCTTATGGAAAACTTTAAAGAGTTTTCTCATTTATGGTTTTCTTCTTGCTCAGTGGCCTTCCTGTGCTATACTTGAAAAACAAGCATAGAAACTTAACCAGAAGAGGGAAGAGAAGAAATAGAAAAAAAAGGAGGACATGATCTCTAACTTGGTCAAGAATGTGCAGAAGCTAAGAAGTAAAGGGAGTCTCTTTTCAAGAGAGGGCAGAAGAACCAAAAGGTAATTCAGGAAGCATACAAGATGCTGCAGCCCTTCAAATATTGAAAGAATGTATTACAAAGCATTAGGATAAAGAAGAACCTAAAACTTACTTGCCAGGAGCTACTGTACTGTATGGATAGTTTTGTGAACTAGGTCACAGTCATCTTCTGCTACATGATAACATATTTTGGCCAAACCAGGTCTTTCCACTTGATCACAGTGTACAATAAGAGGAATTATACTCTAATCTGTGATTCATGTAGGAACGGTCAGTAACTTGAATCTTCTTTGTTCATGGCTTAAATCTTCTTAGAAATGTCTCTGTTTGCTATGATTTCTTAGGTAGATGATGATTTACTTTGGCTTTCAAAACTTACATACTCATTTAAGATCAGCAGTTCATTGAAAGTCTATATGCAAGGCAACTACAATGACACAAATTAGCACAAAGCAGATATTCCTCTGATTCTGACATACTGTCACAGCATGCCCTTAAGGCCTGCTTCAGGTGCACATCTCCACAGTCTGCTCTGATAATTGCTTTTGTGTCTGGCAGTTCAAAATCAGCAGAGGTACTTCTGTCCCTACCCCAATTTCTGGTAACATTTTCCCTTTTGTTTTACAAATATTCTGTAAAATGCAACATTCGAATATCACAACACAAATATTTTGGCTTACTTAGACACAGACTAATTAAGAGGCATTTCCAGCATCAGCCTACAAATACACATTAAGCAGTCATTTTTCATGGCAATGCAAAATGTTCAAGCTCTGCTCACATCTGCCTTTGCATCCCAGTGGCTCCATGATGAATAGGAAAAACAGGTGTTCCTTAGGAAGCCGTTAGTCTAGCAACAATACCGATGTGAATGCGCCAGTCTGGGAAGATGTCCCCCCTTAGGACTTTCAAAAAGCTCAAAAAAACCCCTTTCATTCTGAAGACTTATCATGGATCTCCCCAGCCAGTTGTGTTCACAGTAATGATATGTTCCAAATGTTCCAATAACATTTTCACAATCCTGGCAAATTAGCTCTTTTTCTTTCATTGGCAAAGTAGAGAGGAGGCTGTGGGTGGGAAGTTGTGATATTACGTCCCTCTAAAGCACAGTTTGGGAGGCAAATTGCATTGTCTTCCTCTGTTATTTTCCCTATACTGCCCATGGTCACAATACGGTGCAGACTTGGTAGCTTTACAGTCTCAGATGAAATCCCTTAGATCTTCCAGGTTCAATATAGCTGCTGAAAAACCAAATCATAGTCTTCAGCAGTGTAAGTGTCATCTCTTTTTTCTCCATCAAAGCTCCCGTCATTCAGTGAATGCCAAGTTGGAGGGCTGGGGCTGAACTCCCCAAGAGAGTTGTCTTCTATAGCCTCTCTCCTCCTGGTGATTGTCAAGGCTTATACAACAGTTCAGCCTCACTTCTCATTACTTGTTTCACACTCCCTGTAGCTTTACCTTACCAAGTGTAGGTATTATTTAAATGCCAGTAACATTCAGGAACTAATTTATTGTCCACTACAGTTATTCTCACTGCTTTACAACTAGTCATTTTAGTAATTGTTGAAATTCTGCAAATAATTTTAAAAAACCAAAACCAACCCCCCCGATGTTATACGTCTCTAATACCAAAACATCTATTGACCTGCATACCACCTGTATTTCTATGCAAATTAAGAGAATGAACCGTGACAGGAAAAAGAGGATATTACAGAGGAAATGCTAAATAAAAGACAGGAGAAGAGAAGATTATAGGAAGTGTAGGTTGGTATGTAAGAACTTTTCCCCATAAGTCCCATCACAAACCTAAAAAAGGGATTTGGGACTCACAGCACCCTGGGGCAGTACCACAGCAGTGAGGGATGTGGGGGCACATCATCCTTTAGGGTTCCCCGGGGAAGGCCACCACAGGCGAAAACACTGGCTGTTCACCTGGTCTATCCAAACTGCAGTGCTGGCAGCTGCATGCCAAAAGTAACCCCAGCAGGTAAACGTCCTTGTGCCGACATGACCCTGAGTACTTGAAAATCAGCCAACTATATGTAGCTCCTCTTTGCTGTGTCTGAGAAGCTGAGCTCTGCCATAGCAAAGAGAAGGTGTTATAACAAGTGCTTTACTACAGTATTCATATGGTTTCTCTCCAAGGTGCATCTGCAACTGCATGTTGCTGGTACATGCAGTGTTGGCCTCATAGGCCTCAGGGCAGAGTTAAGGCTGCATTTCAGAAGAGGATGTATTTCACCTCTGTACTTCCTACATTTTAGGAACTTGAGTTTCTGCCATTTTAATGATTCATTTCCTGCTTTTTAGAGACTTAATTCCTGTGAGGAGAAGGCTGGTAGGTAGCTCAGGGAGTGTTCTTTTCTGCAGCCAGGAGCTGTACAACTGCTGCTGACTTGCCCCAAATGGATACCACAGTCCAACTTCGCCACTTGGAAAAGTGATTTTTTTTATATGGTTTAAATATAAATTTTTATCATATTGTTTGCTTCTAATGCAGTTCCTCTATGTGTTAAGTCTGAAGCATATGTGGTCAGCGTGGGAACTGTCTGAGCCACAGTCTGAGCTCCTATGTGCTTAAGAACATGTTAGCAAGACCACAGTGATTTTCTAAACACATATTTGGGTGGAGAATATAATTCTGAAAATCAAACTAAACTTGGCCACTTAAACTTCTCCAGCATTAGCTACACTAAATTTCAAGAGCAACAGGAATGAGAAAAGCTTTTTATTTCACTCAAAATTGCCATCTTTGAACAGCAAGTACCATTCTGTCTTTACAGAGATTATCAGAGCAGCAGTGTTGAGTTTGAAGAGAATTAAGTTCAGGCCACAGACTTTAAGAGGAATGGAAATCTTCTGAAAGTTTTTAAATTAATCAGTTTAAAATTGGCAGTGAAAACATTCATAAGTCAAGATAATCTTTGTAAAACATTAGAACACCAACATATTTTACAATGCTTGTCCTGCAGTTAAGGGAAGTTTATGACTTTTAACCAGAATCAGCAAGAGAAAGTAAAAAGCTGGTTTACAGGAGACCTTCTGCTTGAAGAGGCAAATGTGGCAGCCATTACGTGCTTAACATTAATCACACTCTGTTTTCATACTAGTTCTGCTGAAGACTGGGATGTTGCCAAGGCATTGGGATTATTCCCCTTTTCTTTCCAAAATATGTTCTGAAATCTTCAATTTCTAGAAACCCTAGGTCAATATCTTGTTTGAGAGATGAAGCCAACAATTGTTCAGACTTCTGTCCACAGCATCAGAAAATGAGATTTGAACATGACTTCTCATCTTAGGGGGAAGAGGGCCACAGCTTGAGCCACACTGACACACCTCCCCACCGCTCTTGCTGCCCAGAAGCCCTGCCTCCACTCGCAGTGCCATCAGGTGATCTTCATGATGTAGTACTTAGTCCTGCTCTTTATGTACTAAGTCTGCCCTTTCCTTTTCTGTACCATTTCAAGAACAGCTTTATAAAAGGTTAAAGGTAGCATGTTGCTCTAAGCCCACTGTTAAGAACTGGTGAAACGGATAAATAAATCAAAATTAATCAAAGGGAAGAAATCAATTTTATAGTGGATATGGATAAAGGCAAAGAAGTCTTTGCTATTTTAAAATCATAAAACAGAAAATAAATTAATTGCTGAATGGGTAGAGCAATGCTTTGGTACGTGATTAGGCAGACAGACTACAAGAAACAAAAGGAATAAAAAAATTCTTGTATTGGTGACTAAAAAGAACTTGCTTTTCCTATTATAGAAAGGCCCTAAAGAAATTTTGTATGACATATACCAGCCATTTACAATTGAAAATTGTTTCTATCTTAGCCATCTCTAAAGCCATATTATCCACCTATGTCAATAATTTTTTTGAAGTTGAACAGAAAGTGAAAAGATTTTTCAGTCTATGTATGTATTTATCTCATGAAAGGGAAATGATACAGACAGGTAGATTGGATGGATGGATGGATGGATGGATGGATGGATGGATGGATGGATGGATATACACACACATGTACACACACACACAAGCATTCCACAAGAATAACTGAAAAAGAATGAATGATGGAGCTGAAGCTGGATATGTCAATAGGCCTTTGCATACACTTAGTATATACTTTGACAAATTTCAAAAAAATGAATTGGAATTGTGAGACAGAACATCCGTGATAGAAAATCCCTTTAAACTCTTAAGTTTGCATGTAGGGGCAAATGTTTTCCCTGGGGCAAAATCTGAACAAACAGAAGATGTGCAGGTGTCAGGCTGGGGCTACAGTAATAATCCCTGAGGGCCATTGCATGTCAGTTCCACAAATACTATGTTTTTAGGATTAAAGCTGCTTTAAAAACTTCCATCAAAATAAATTCCTTCCAAGAGAAAATGCCCTCATAACAAGGGACTTCTGTGAGAATGATCCACTTTTATTGATTTTGGTTTTTAAACACGGTTTCAAAGGTAGTTTCAGCTAAAAAACATTTCCTGACCATCTTGACTCAGGAATTCACATCGCTGCAGGCCGCCTGTGCAAGGCAGAGTGACCTTTAGAGCAGCACAGTCCCAGACAGAGCTGTTTCCCACCCCCTTCTGCTACACAAAGCCCTGGCTAAGACAGTGACAGTGCGAGTCTGGTTTAGCTCTGCTTGGCACCTGAAGTTGAGATCTGTGGAAAATGCCAATTTGAACTCAAGCTATTATGCAGTGTTAGACCTCAAGTTACCTTGTTTTTCTTGCTGTTTTAACCTGTTAGTTAAGTGAGCTTAGCTGTTAACATGGCATTTCTTTTTCCCCTATACACATGCCATAAACAGAGAGTAGGAAGTTATCCTGTCAATGACTGCACAATACTGTTACAGTCATGAAATTGTTTTCAGTGGAAATTAATTTTAGGAAAGCACTTACTGTATTTACATGCATCTTCTAATACAGTTTTGACATGGAAACCAGAAGGAGCCAACATCTTATAACCAGCTCTTTGCTGAGGTAAATAAAATCACTAAAAAATTGGGAACTACTGCTCAGTATGCCACTGAATGGACTCCTACTAACCCTCCCCTTTTGGAATATAAAATTCTGTTGGAAACACATAGCAATATAATATTTATCTTTGTTACACAGCTGGTACAGAGGTTTCCTCCTGCTGGAGGTTTTCTCTTACCTGTAACCCTCTTTCCTAACAGACATGTGAGTGAACCTTCCACCATGAAGTTTACCTGAATGGCAGATGAAGAGGGGGAGGTAACTCCGCTGAAAAAAGCTGTGGAGTTACTCAACAAGGTAATGTAAGTAGTAGTTAAAATATTATGAGGAAACTTTTAAGTAACAGACATCAAGAAACCAGACTCACATTTTCCTGTAGCACTACTGAGGTCAATGGATTTGCTTCAGATTTATGCTTATATGAAAGCAGACTCCCCTCACTTAAAAATGGGAGTCATATATGTATGAACAAAGATGTTTCATAATAAAGATCATAATAAAGTTGTTAGCCCTGCCTTTATGTGAAGATATAGAGGAATGCACAAAGTTAGCTGTCTTACTTGCAGTGTTATAGGCCATCTTAGAGCAAGGTCAGACTCACAGTTATGCATTAGTATGATTTGTTATGAAGAGTGGCATTTAAATATTTAAATGTACCAGGTCCTATGTGTTTAACTTCACTGTTTAATCACTGCATAGTTTCCCAACTAAGTAGTAGCTGGCACAGGGTGGTGGGCTGCTCTTTACTGATGTGCTGTTGCAGCTTTCCAGAGCCTTTCAGTGTTGGTGAGGCATTTCAACTATACATTATACCTTTTTTGCTCTTGAAGTTGTACATCAAGATATGCAGGATATTAGCAAACTTTTCTTCCCTGGAATATGGTAAAAAAAAAAGATATCCCAGTATATATTCAGCAGTACCCAGTATATATATATATGAATATATGAATATATCCCAGTATATTCAGTATACAGAAAAAAGAGTGCAGCTATAAATCTGTAGTTAATGTATCATGTCAAGAGTGAAGCATGCAATAGATATATATCCTACTGATAATAACGGGAGTTACATATATATAAATGCCTTGCACCATGCTAAAGATGCACTTTGAGGCATTTAAACATTTATCAGGTTGTAGCTACTGTATAAGATAATAGACTACAGCAAAAAACACAGACGGCATCCTAGGTGTCTCATTGTGTACACTAACAAACCTTTCTAACATCACAGTTTTATACAAAATAGGCATCCTCACTGAAGGAATGGGATTACCTGCTAAGGATTGCAACCACGCTGATGTCCAGTTTAAACACACAGAAAATTAAACAATTGAGATTAAAATGTAAAACCAGAAATGTTTATATTAGTATTGCTGAGCACCAAAAGCATAATAAAGTGAAGTCATAGATGCTCCCACATTTAAGTTTACTGTGATGTTTACAGAAAAAAAGCTCCAAGCTGGAGGGCTGTAAGGACCAAACAAATGGAGGCAGAGGGGAATGACACAATATGATTCAAGACAGAGATGAGAAAAGAAAGTCAGACATCATAATACAAACATGTAACAAGGATTTGGAAGTAAACTACTTGAAAAACAGTGCTAAGCAGTGGGGCTTCAATGATTTATTCAAATATTTACTTCTGTTCCTGCTTTCCCTACATGCCCAGTGAAAGTCTGTTCAACAGGCCTCCTTCCGCTGGAGCCAGGCATAATGTTGCTGAGGCAATGTAGGGTATATATCTCTCTGTGTTTGCAGGTATAGGTTTGTGTATGTGTACTGCTTGCCCTGGAAAAAGCTCCTAAGCAAGCCCTCTTTTTTTCCCAAGAGGATTACTCTACCTTTCCAGAGGAAAATCTGAAAAAAAACCCCAAATAACCAACCCACCCTGAAATCCACCCCTCTCTTGTGCTTTGTGTTTTAGATAACTGTTTATTACCATAGTGGTGCACGCTAAATTTACTCTTGCAGTATTGGCATTTGCTCATCTTAGGACTGTTGCCTGCGTTTGGCTAATAAAAGGGATATTTTAAAAAGTTATTGATTAATAATTTCAAATGTGCTCCTAAAGCTTACACAAATTTATGTTGTAATTCTGTCTCCAACATTCCTTCAGTTTATGTCACCACCAAAGCCCCCATGAGGCATCTTATGCACAGTTCACATAAGGACAAGTCCTTTTCTTCCCTCCCAGTGAATCCTTGATTGCACTGTAACTAATGCAGCCTGCTGCATAGTTTTCTATTAACTCTGTGCACATGCACAATATTTGGATAGGGCTAGGGCTTGTTTTCCTGCAAAAGTTTTGGGTTTGTTAGTTGAAGCAAGCCAGATTAAAGTAGACCGTCCACAGATATGTCAATTAAAAAAACATCTTGAGTACAATTTGTTGTTAAACCGATACATATCTTAACTGAATTGGCCTCCAGCTTTGGCTTTGTGAGAGAGTGATTGTGCAGAAGGAGAGCAATTTGCAAAGCTGTGCACACAGGCTTGTCCATCCGTATTCAAGGCATATACAAACTTAGAGGGAATGAAATTTATATTTGTCTGTGAAGATGGAGCTGCCCTGTGAGCACACAGCAATGTGGTTCCAGCTTCATCAGGCCCATGTGCAGGTGATACTAATGGGGAGCCACTCTCCCCCTATTTCCACTTAAAATGCACCACTGGAATGTGTACCTAATAAATTTACCGATATTTGCTACCACATGGAGAACATAAATAGCATAAAATCTTTTTTTTTTTAAAAAAAACCCCAGGCTGTTATTAAACATCTCACAAACTGTGCTTACAACTGGTGTATTCAGCTATTGCGAAGACAACCTTTGTTTTAGCAGTGGCCTCTTCTCTGTCTAAACAATACAAAGATTTAAAAGTATATGATCATAGAAAACAATGTCAGTAAAATGATGTTTCATAATTATCCATGTTCCCTTCAAAAACAGAATAAAAAATATTAAGAATACCCAAGATGTCCAGGCCCTAGTGACCTAGCAGTCCCTATATCCTGCAAAGATTGTGCCCAGAAACATTCTTTCCAAGACGGAGAGTTCTGCTTTAGATTAGATTGCCTAGTCCTGGAGCTCACAACAGGCCTACTGAAAACAATTAAGTAATTTATACTTAGAAGCAACTGTGACCTTATCCAGACAAATACCTTCCCATTATTAGGACAAAAGAGACAGTCTGTTATTTTACTTTCTCTAGTATTATCTGCTACAGTGGAATTTTTTAAATTATGGAAAATCAACTGAAAAATAGTATGTTGTCTAGCAACAAAGAAAACAGACACAAACAAAAGAGAAACAGAGTGACACTTTTGCTTTTGGTATTGTATATTTCTACCTTCAGGTAAACTCAGCAAAACTAAAACAACAAACAAGTTAAAATGAACTGGCAAATCAACCTCCCAACAGTGAATTGACACCAGGGCTCTGGGTCAGTCCAAATGTTGGGGTTTTTTTTTTCAATTTCAAAAGCATCTGAGATTCATTAAGTTCTTCTAAGGATATTTAACTTTATAATTCAATCTTTTAAATTTAATCATTAACTTACAGAACAAACATCCATTATTTTCCCCTTCAGCCAATTTTTGGTCTTGAATGAAAAGGCTTTAACTTTTCAATTCTAGTGAAGTTGCACAATGAAAAATGGTCAATTTGGAATCAGGGATTTCCTGATGAGTTATGTGGTTTTCTGCAAAACTTAATATTCATAGAAATATATAATTTATGTCATTAGAATATGCTAAATGGCACAAACTATTAATAACATTGATATAAGCAAGTTCCGCATTTAACTTTGCCAGATATGAATAGAAAAAATATAATGAAAGAAAGGAGAAAATAACTACGTTGAAAAATACAGAATCAGTTAAGATCCACTGAAGTCGGTGGTGGTTACAGCCATAGTATTAAAAGGAAAGTGTTAAGGCTGAGCTCAAAGGCTGTGTAGTGACAGTTCCACACTGCTCACTCACTGGCATGCTCCTGGAGATACCTGTATAATATGTCTGAAGGAAACCGTCATCTATGCCCCATGCTTTAAATGCTACACAAGCATGCTTTTTTCTGCAATGTAGAGAAGCTCTACTTGTGCTTGGCTCAGCCACCTCCAAGCACTGGTCTGCTGTTGTGGTGGTCACTACTGGACAGAATGGATGGTTAAGGTTGACAGCTAGCATGGTCCTAACATGCACTGACTGCTGCAGCATCAGGTGGGGTTGCTGAGCAAGCCAAACTTAGGCCTCTAAGGATGGTGTGAACACGCAGAGCTGGATCTTGGGCATCTCTGAATTGCCAAAACCTCCTGGGACAATGTAGAGACAGTGTAAAAGTATGCATGTGTTGTCCTCAGTGAGGGGTGGATCTGAGACACTGAACTCTTTCAGGTCAGGAAGAGTAGTGTCACTTTGATCTTTTTCAGTGACCTCAGAAAATGTGGTTGTTTTGAAGGTACTGTGAATTCAGGAAGTGCACATACAACCTCCTTCCCCCTCCCCTGCTCCCCCACACATTTACACGTACATCTGCAGAAAACAAGAAAAATATTCAGAAAAGAACGAGGAAAGAATTTTTTGCACATTTGCACCGCAACTTCAATTGGGGTGGAGTGAGCTCTTACAAAATGAGTACTGGAGAGACTTGGTCTTGCTATGTTCAATTCTGGAGAATGCCCAGCACACAGGGTGATCAGCACTTGCTCTTGCACCTTTATTACAAAACTACACCTGAATGAGACCATTCAGACTGAGAAGAATGTTCAGCGCTTGTACAAAATCCCTTTAATTTGCTGAATTTGGACTTATCCAAGACATTTAGCAGCACTTCAAGTTTTGGTAAAAAAGGTGGCAAGGGATGTTAATTACCTCAAATCATTATTGTTTGCAGGGGCACCTCAGAATTTCTCTCATGGACCAAGTCTTAGGAATACATTATTCTTAAAGAAATTAATGACATAGAATAAAATTATATTTTCACCTATGATTTCATTTGTTTCACCTGTATGTTGTCAAGCCATATACTCATCAACAGCATATAGACCTGGTGAAAATGTGTCAAGAAATCTGCACAGACATCTAACTAGAGATTCAGAGAATTCAAAATTATTCAAAAATTTTAAATAAACTCTCATTGACCATGATTTATTTGATATTCCTTGTCAATCAAGATGTTGTTAGAAGCTGTGTAATCACCATATTAAAAGAAACAAAATTAGCAAAGTGTAGCCAGCCAATTAAGAATGTTACTGATGCCTTACCTAAAAGAGCAGTAAGAGGTGTCTAAAAATCTTGTCGTTATCTAAAAAACAGTAAATAGGAGGACTTTGAAGACCTAACATTGTCTTTGAATGAGAAATACATTTGAGCTATGAAAGTGATTGAGTTGCAAGAAGGCCATGTCAGAAGTACTGATGAATGGAGCAATTTGTTGTATCATTGGTACTTGCAGTGTGGGATTTGGCATCCCCATACAAAACCCTTCAGTCAGAACTAAGTCCATGACTGTTGTACTGTTTACCCTGCATCTTGAGATTCCCGATTTGCCTATTCTGCAACTGCTAGGACAGTTGTTGAAAGCAGTATTTTTTTAGAGTGCTGCAACTAAACTGCAAAATGGAGGTCAAAGGATGGATTAAAAGATGCAGTAGCAGTGTTAGTAACTTCCTTTCTCTACTGAAGCAAACACAGCCTGCTCTGGTACACCACGATCAAAGACACTGTTCACATTGCTTTTCAGCTATATTATTTAGGTTCCAATGTAACTCACATTCCATCATTTTCAGATAGGCAACCTAACCAGATCACTAAATGCTAAGGTGTCGTATCTATCTTTACTGATTTTAGCAACTATTTAAGCAATAATTTAGCACTTTTAATCTAGAGGCTAAATAAAAATTATTGCAAAGAAAAGTCTGCTGGCTTGAAAATAAAAATTAGAGGACATAAAGAATAGTCCATATTGCAGTAACTTACAAATCTAAGGTAAAATTTAATTTTGCTTTTGCCATAGGAAAAAATGAGGTTTTGACAAAAGCAAGCCCAAATAAGAGGTATCCCAGTCTGTCTCTGTGCATCCTAAGAGGATAACAAAGCAAGATGTAAGGAGTAGCAGCCCCTGGGGAATTGTCAAGAATAATTTATCTATCTAATTTCCTTTATAACAAGGTAATGGGCCCTGCAGACTGGAGACTGAGGCAATAAAGCAGAAAATAAATTCATCCAAAGAACGTAAGAGTAGAGGAATAAAGACTTTGGGTCAGACCAGAGTCCACTTAGCCCAGTATCCTGCCTCTGACAATGGCCAAAGCAGTTGTTAATGGAGGACTATAAAACCAGGGCAAACACATAATGATGAGTCCTTGGTATATTATTGTATTGGGTTTGCATGGCAAGGTTTTAGTAGCGGGGGGACTACAGGGGTGTCTTCTGTGAGAAGCTGCTAGAAGCTTCCCCTGTGTTTGACAGAGCCAATGCCAGCTGGCTCCAAGACAGATCCACCACTGGCCAAGGCTGAGCCCATCAGCAACAGTGGTAATGCCTTTGTGATAACATATTTAAGGAGGGGAAAAGAAACCCCAAACTTGAACTCACTTATCCAGGCACTACCACACTGACTTCAGTAGCTGCCTCCTTGCTGTTCAGGGTAGGATAAACAAACTAGGATGGGACCTCTCGCTGCATATGTGCAGTATTAGGGAACTCAGCATTGGCCAAGTTATCTAGTGTCATTAGAAGCATGCATATATTCAAGAAACAACCTGGAAAATAAGCTATAAAAATTACTTAGTTCCCAGAAAAACAGAATGTATTGTCCACAGACAATCCAGTGGAGAAAATCTCCTAGTGACATTATTCACATACATTTTGAAAAAGACTGAGATGGAAATGTAGCAGGCTGAATATGCCTGAAGTTCCCAGAGAACAGTTTAGCCCCACAAGTCATACTCTATGCAGTTCTGAGTCTTAGGACCATGACAGAAGAAGATGCAATTTGTTGGTCTCAGTGATCATCATTTTAGGAGTGGGAAATGATATGAGTAGAACATGCAAAAATATTTTTTACAAGTTGCTCCAGGGAACGTAAGAAACCAAACAATGTTTCTTGCTTTACTAGAGTATGTTCTTTGCACAGGAAGGGTCCTATTATTATGGCACATTGTTTATCATCTCTATATTGAACAAGAAAGTTTAAGGTTTAGTTTTTTCTCCTAGAAACAATACAAATCTTTAAGCCAGTCTATTCTTTCCCTCCTGAAGAGTGGCCTTGTGGCACCTGCTGAGAGCCGTTAGATTTCAGCTCTGATTCGGAGCCCACTGTTGCTCCTGTTCATGGTGACAGAGAACTTGCTGTTGTAAATGGATTCAGCAGTGCAAAGATCATGGGAAGCTGTATCTCTTTGTTTTTAATTTCCCCCCTAAGGGCAATTTGTTCCAATTAGTGCCTCAGCTAGCAATTATTGCTGCACAGTGCTCTGACTTATTTCTGTCTGAACCAGCTGACTCAAAATCAGAATCTCACGTGTGACGTAATAGATACCCTGGCCTAGTTCCCTTGCCATAAAGAAGATCCCTTGCCAGGGCTCATGGCAGTGCTCTCTGGAAAAGGTCTTTTCTCACCATCACACTTAGTTTTTTTTTCCATGGATGCACAGGAATCATTTAAAAATATAGCCTTCTTTGCTGTAGGGGTATCTGTACCTAATGCATATGAACAAAAAAACCCACCAGAAATGTGTATGAATGATTTTTTATTGTTGCTACTGCTTTGCCTGGCTGGGGTGCTGACCCCTCCTCCCAAATGGGTCTCTTGCTGGAGGGAGCATGGTGCCACACAGCATGCAGGTGTGATAGTCTCACTCACAGCTCCACTTGTTTTGTCCTGTTTTCCAAAGTAAGGACAAACCCACCCCAGAGTCAGTAATAGCTGGTTTTGTCACATATTTAAAACTCAAGATATGTTAGTACACACAGCTATTTCACCCAAACAGCTTTATCTGAATATAAAATTTTAATGATGTAATGTAGAAAGAGTCTTGCTGGAACTTTATTTGATGTGTTTCACTTTTCTGACATTGAACAGTTTATTTAAAGCAAAGAGGCCATGTGCTGATGGAGAGATAATCATGGTTAGTAATCTATTTTCCATAGAGATAATAATGAAAATATAGATGACATAAATTCAGCTGCTCATCTTCCGTTATTGTCTGAAACTGTGCAATAAGGCAAAATTTAATTTCCTGAAGGTGCATTTGCCTATAATTTCTTGGGCTACTAGACTGTGCAAAATATCTTTACACATTATCAAGCAATGGCCCATTATCTGAATTACAGTGTATTCACATTCCTACCATTCTCATCAATACTTGCTAAGAAAAGTTATTAAAGAAGACACAGCTGACTGAGTATTAAAATTTTCATTTATGAAAAGGTAAACAATATTCCCTTAATGCTCTATACAAAAACCCTTTTTTAGGGCATCCATGCTTGGATTAGGTTTTTTTTTCCTTTCCAGAGAAGTTAGACGGTTGCTGAGGTGAGCTGCTAGCAAGCATGCACTTATTCCCTATGGGCTTATTAGCAAACAAGTCTGCAAGTGCAAAGTGCAGTCCAGAACTCCCTGAGGTCGATGCAGAGGTTGCCATGAAATTCAACAAGCTTTGAACCAATTAATCCAAAGAATAAGGTACATTATGCTGCCTACACTAGGATAGATTTGGATCTGGATTCCTCAGTCTGTGTTTTGAATGGAAACATCAGAGGCTTCAACTAAACAAATGGCTTTTACCAGCATAAAATTCAACAACAGCAGAGGGTTTCTGTGCTATGTTTCCAGGGGACTAGAGAGTCCTAAAGCTTAAGTTTTATTCTGGTATGATCACAAGTGATCATATAACACATAAGGGATATGGCAAGTTTCATGGAATTCCTGATAATTGCTGTTAGATGGGATAACACTGCCTGATCCTTTGTTCTCTCCATGATTATATCTGAGTCTACGTCTTTTAAGACTTTGTGATGCCTACAGTCATAGTTAAAGCAGTACATTTCCTAATTAGGCATCATTTTGCTCTCCCAATTCTGGGATAATATCTGGCAAGTGGTTAACAGGCTACGCAAAAATTAGCAGGTCCGTTAGAAGAGACAGCATCTTGAACTGCACACTGCCTCCTAGCAACTGGCCAGGGAATGTGTTTAATAATGAGTTAGAAGGAAGGGTTCAATATACACTGACACTGCTTTCCACGGCACTGTGTATTTTTCTTGGAGGATTCCCAGTCAAGTACAGGCTTAGCTCAACCTTGCTCAGCCTGGGAACTGTGAAGGCAGCAGAGGTCATTATGGTATCAATTCAGGATAAATTTGTGAAAATATAACAACTTTGTGTGCTGTTTACTTCAGTGGAATGGCAACACTACTGATGCTACTTATTTCCGCCTTGACTAAAGGCAACGACCAACAGAATATATTCTTACCCTGTTACATTAATGAGGTTGATGGACTGTAGGAGACAATTAACAATAGATATTAAATCAAGTGATAGTTCAGAAAGAAAAAGATTTCTAAAAGTAGTTGCTATTATATACTAAAAATTGGAGGATTTGATCAAGACAGCATTGTTTTCAATGCTTTTGGTACACAAAAGATACAGAATGGGTATGGCCTAGATTTTTAATTAATGTTCCCTACACCTCTTTCATGTGCTTGCATTTGGACCAAATTTTATACACATCACTAGAATTTTAGACAGATAGATGCCATAACAGCATTTAAATAGGGAGGTAATGACTCCCATCAGTAGCTCTTTTCATAAAGAATGAATGCTACTACATACAATAAATATTATCAAATAGAAAACTAAAATATGATAATAAATACTGTTCTTTATTTTTAAAATGTGTATATGCCTTGTACCAGTGATAAAGCAAGAATTATGTGCTGCATTGGAATCTCATTTACCATTCTAGATTCTTTCTAGACCCAAACCTAAAAATTGGTAGACCATCTGTAGTTCACAGCTTTATTGAGAAGTGAGTACTTGGGAGATCTGTGGAATACAGTCCAATCTTCAAATCCACAGTATAACTGGAACTTTTCATTTGACTTTCTGTGTCTTTTCACCTCAAAGCAACTGCAATGATCCTCCTTTGATTAGAGCCTTCTTAGCAACTGAGAAGACAAGAGCTGGACCATACAAGGGTTTCCATATTGCAAATATGTCAGTCACTTCAATGAGACTATCTGTGGAGTAATACAGTTCATGTGGTGTGTAAATACAGACTGATATGGCCCTCTGTTAATTTCTAAAAATGAACCAATCAGATGGATAATAGGACTTTAATAAACACCCCTCAATGTTTTCCTTCTAACAAGGAATTATGAAGTTTGAGATGCAGTTTTCTGGTCCCAAGGGAGGTACCAACTAAGCTATCTCAAAAGAAATTACATTGTTATTATATAGCTTGTTTGTGGTGGCAAGCAAGCAGATGTTAGTCAACTACCAGAATAATAGGGCTTTGATATAATTATCTGATCTAGAACTGCGATAGATATAAGGAATGCTGTAAAGGTGTTTTGCCACAGATTCAGTCCAGGTATTCATAGAGAAATCTGAGTTTAGTGATCTGGAGCTCTAGTACATTCATTTCTCACCATGAATTTGTAATAATTTAGGCTTACATGACTTATGTTAGGAGTGACTGTACATACTTTAGTATTTAATATCATCTCCCATACTGAAAATATTTCATAGCAACTGTTTTAACAACCTATTGCTGTTAACCTTGTAGGACTCTGGCAGCTTAGTTTCTAGCCAGTCTGCTTCTCTGATGTCTTTCACCTGAGTTTCTTTTAAGTGATACCATCATTTTAATTTGAAGTCCCTTTCGGCTTCTTGTTAAAGAGAAACTTGGAAGTTAAGATGGAGTTTTTTCACTCCCCAGAAGAGGCTGATTCTTATGACTAGCAAGCAGTCATAGCCTGATCCCTAGTCCACATATGGTCAGAGAAACATGCTGCATCTGGTCTAAGTAAATTCTTACGGTTTTCCGAAGTAGATTGTTCCTGACTAAGACCTTACACCATATCAGAAGTATTAACTCTTTTTGACATGTAGTTTCTGATCTAGGGCAGACCAATGGCTTTTTAATCCCTTGGAGTGAAATCATCTACTTGAATCAAGGGAGGAGATGGGGGTCTGCTGAAGAGATGATGTCTATTTGCTCCCTGATGCCCTGCATGGATGGTGCTGGGGGACAGAGTAAAGCTGCCCAGGTTGATGGCATGATGACCTGTGCCACTGGCAGTGCTGAGAGCTGATGACACCTTTAAAGAGAGGTTCTGCTGTAACAGGTAGTCAGAGTACAGAGGGGGTTCCTTGTCTTTTGTGGTTGTCCTACCCAGATGAAAAGTGTTTCTAGCCTGGAAATGCCCTCTACAGTGACATCCTAAATCAGGACCCTCCACTTAGATTACAGGAAACCTAAAAATAGGGCTTCAGCATGGCTAATGGAAATGCCAAAAGATAGATTTATCTACACTGTTCCTGTCATTGCACTTGTGCCCTCTGAAATGGGTATTAGCTTTACAGTGTCTGCTAGCTCAAATCTTTAACAAAAGGAAAGAGAACATTATTGAGGATGTAAGTTCTTGAGCGCTGACTCAAGGCATTGGAGGCATGTTTGGTGAAAGCACGCTCAGGTCAGAGAAATGAGGTCTTGAGGTTGGTTTTGATTCATAGTGGGAAACTTTCAGCTGGTCTAATCATGCAGGGATCAAAACTAGCTCTTAGTCCTCTGCTGGTTAATGAAATAAATGGCATGAGGGCACCAGACTCCCAAAATACAAGGAAACATCAGTACCATGTTGTACGTCGGTAAGTTCCTGCAGTTGCTGTGTTTGTACAGGACATTTTGAAAGCGTACAGAGGTCAGAGAATATTCAGATCAGATACTGTTTCCAAAGTTGCACTTAAAGTTTCTGGGAAATTGGTGAGTACAAGCAATAGTCTGAGGAGATACAACTCTCTTTGGCTCCATTAAGTGAGCAGGCACATAGCTCATAGCAGAAATTTGATCCTGACAAGCAGAAGGAGATGTAAATGAGAATTAGTCCTTAATCCGTTTGGTTCCTCAGCATTATGGCTCTTCTGATCACCTGGCTGAAAGTGAGAGAAGGATCTCACATACAAAAATCTGAATTAGTCCATACATTCCTGGAGAAGATTAGCATAGAAAAAGATAGGAGCAAACTTTACCTAAAAACTATTTGGTACTACTCTAAATAAGTGATACACCTTAAAGTAGCTCCTTATGGTTCTCCATTAACTTTCTCAAAGTTGAAACATTGGATAAATATTAAAAAATTAACCCAAATTATGCATATAATTTTCTTCAAAGAGGGTGATGCTATTCAAAGTCAAGAATCCTGGCACCACTCTTCACAGATGAAAAAACATACCCCATTTGGAGTATGGGTCCCTGAGGACTGTCAGGTATCACAATTCACGCAACTCTCTCAGCTCATTTGTTTACTTGTTTGGGTAGTTTGGCTTACAGCCATACAGCAAAAGCACTAAATAAAGAGCAACTTATGTAGTCAATTATATACAGCATTAAAATCAAAGAGATGTATACAAAATAGAGAACTTAAACATATATAATTATCTTTACCAAACACAAAAAATAACAGGAGATACAATCCAGGCTATAATTATCTGGCTCAGTTAAATTATATATTATAGCAGCTTCAAATTTCTTTAAACTAATTACCAAGGTGATGCCTGTGATGCTGCTGTCACTGAAGATTGCTCTTGCAATAATACAATTCTTACTTTTTCCTCTCTTTCATTTTATAAATGTGAAATAGGCAGGAATAAATAATTTCTCTAAGTAATACAGAGTCTGTGGAAAAAATTGGGTTACTTCTCTGATGTCATCATAACATATTAATAAGTACATTTTATTATGCACTGTATGTTGTGTAATGTCTAGATGCTTCTCCATGAGAAACGTATTCTGCTTAAATGACAGAAATAGTACCTATGCTATTTTTTCTATAACATATGCAATAATATAAAAGGTTTTGGTTTGACACTGTGATTACAAGACAAAAATACTTGATGAGGAAGTAAAAAGCAGACCTGAGAATACTGGCAAATGTTTAAATGGGAACACATTTTAGAGCTCTGGATTCTTTAGACTATGAACACTCTTCCTTACTTTTGCACTGGTGACTGCTTTGTGACTGCACAACAATTGCATTTAATGCCTATGAAGGTAAACAGAATTGTCTTGATTTGTATGCAACCAAGATGGTTTGTCTAGACTGTAAAAACTGCATGAATCTAACTACATTTAAGATGTTTGTGTAGTTATAAACATAAACCCCTTATGAACATGTTCAGAAGGCATAAACCATGCAAAAGCTGGTTATGCTTCTATTGTTACATTACCATATTAAGCTAAACTCAGTTTTGGTTTGGTTGTACCATCGTACCCACTGCACTAAAAGAGAAATTAAGCAAATTGCCCTCCCTCACCAAAGAGGTGATCTCTGACTGCATGTGTATTCCTTGTACAGAGTAAATCACTAATGATTTGTTTAAACAAATGCATTTTGCTTTGCATTGAAACAGATCAGGAATACATGGTTTCAACTCCTCTCATGCAGACATGGACTAAATAATAAAAACTCTATAAACTGTGTTAAACAGTCACAATCTTTGCAGGAATTGTGCAGTGGTTGTCATTTGGAAACATGGCCTAAAATGCAAAGCTGCTACCCAGATACGTCTGAGCCAGCTCACATCTAAGTTTTGTTTTCATCCTCTGAAGACATGGGGAGGTTACAGATTTCTCACTGGGATATGAAGTTTCCAAAATACAAGGCTGCCCATGTATGCTGTCAAAGTTCAGACCCACAGTACCATTTAATTTACCATCATGAACAAAGAATATTCCATGAGGTGGTAAGCTGAATCTCACTTCTTGTGCAAGCTGCTGACAGTTCAGAGGAAATCCAGATGCATTTGCATTGAGTAAACTTTTGTAAACATGTTCTGCATTCCCGTAAAGAAATAAATGTCAAGGTAAGCTTGGCAAGTGACAAAAAAGGATGAGTCATATTTCTTCAGTTTCATTCCAAAGATTCACCTTCCTCAGTACTGTAGTCACAAGACTGACAATGTTTCTGCTCCTTTATGGGAAACAGTATTCAAACACTGTGAGTAAATGATTTAGTGGAATCCCACAGTCATTTTTCACACATACGTTGGTTTTCATTACCAAAATCTGGAAGGAATAAGTTTCCATATGCAGCAATCAATATGCAATTGCCTATCTAAAATGTTTATAAGTCAGTCCTCATGCATGCTTTTAGCCGATATATTTACATTGAAATATATAGGATGAAGGCATTTTATGAAAGACTTCTTAAGTAATTAATGGAAAATGTTATATTCATTTTGCAAAAGAAGAAACTGAGGCAGCATCACTAAGAGCACATTTCCAAGCAACCATTAGATTTGAGTTGTTTAACTTCTGATTAATCAAATTGACACATCTTAGAAACTCATTTTCAAGACTGCTATGCACTTGTTGTTTAAATTAAAGTCACCAGGATCTGTATGCACCTAGCAGGTTTGAAATTCAGGCCAACTACTCAGAAATCAAGGAATTAGGAATGAAAGGCCACTTTTGAAAAGATTTGCACAAGATTACACGTGATGTCTGCAACACAGCCCAGAACTAAACTCAGTCCCCTAGCTCAGTCCAAAGAATTAACTGAAGAATCATCATTCCTGCTAATGCTATTGATTAGTGTTAATGTTTTCCTAAAAGAAGCATTGCAAGTGCTTCTGTCTAGCTCATCCCTATTCCTTACTGATTTGTTAATCCAACTGCACCTAATCAATATGTTTTCTCTGGAATGATTAATTATTCTCACTTTAGTGAATAAAAGTCAGTACATGATACAAATATTGTCACATTAAATGGACAACCCAGCAGTTTATAAAAGGTTTGAAGCTGAGTTCATCAGTGGTTTATGCTAATTAGATCTCTAAGGTGAAACTTTATGTATGATGTATTCCTTTCCTCTCATGACCTGAGGTGTTGCCATTTCTGTTTTCAAGTAAATTTTACAAAACCGAAACATGTAGGAGTTTAATGTTTACAAAAGCAAAGCAATTTGAATATTTACATGCCTAATATCCCAGGATTGTGACTTTTTTTGTACTATCCAGGTAGTTTTTAGATAAAGAGATTCCAGATTGCTATTTATTAAAAATTACATATATCTTGGCCCTATTCTACCATTACTCATGCAAATACTAATCCTTGAAAATGCAGTGGAAATGTTCTAATGACATGGTGTTATTCTGCATGATTAGCATTGCAGGACACAGCTAGGTTCATTTTTTTGTGGTAAATTTCTACCTAATCCAAATGATATAATCCAGATTACAGCTGGATTATAAAAACATTTGTGGTCTGTTGAATTCACCAGCAGGCTGGAGATTTCTAAGCATGTCAATTCAAAGACAACATAAGTATAAATAAAGCTCATCATTTGCAAAGGAGATGGAAGCTATGCTCTAATGCATTCTTGATTATTGTTTATGTACATTAATATGCATGCTGATGCACAGAGAAGACATTTATTTCCATGCAGATGAACAGCACCAAACCTATTTTGAAAAAACAAAGTCACCACATTTTCATTCAGTTCTGCCTATTGTCCTAGCTAAGTGCAAGAAAGAGAAGTATCCTGAAAATCCATTTGGAAACCTTATGACAATCATCTCCAAACTAGTAATAGAAACATTTCCAAGACATGCATCTTGGTGTTATTGCTTTAGAAATCTCCCAAAATCAGGTTTCTATATTTGGGAGTGATTTCTGGTTCCTCTTGGTTATGAAGAAATCAGAAAGATTTCTTAGAGCACTGGCCCCAGGAGCTTCAGTTTTACCATTCTCAGGCTCTTTAAGTAAGTAGAGAAGAGAGAAATGCTAAAAGTGAGAGTTGCAATTCAGAGAAGCTCTGATTTTATCTGCATGGATTCAACGTCGCTTTATCCACACTTATCAATGTGATTTCCTCAGCTATGCCTGTGCACATCTGTTGAAGTGACTGGGGTGACAAGACCCCAGGAAACTATCAGCCCTTCTATGATAACAGCCAAATAAGATCTTCACTTACATTTTCTGTCCCTCATCACCTTCTCTCCCAGCCTACCTCTCATATATCTCTTCCTTTGCATTTCCATATGTTGACTGCTATTAGTTCCTTGCTTCCTGCCAGTCTCTCTCACAATATCTTTATCTTTGGTTTTTAAACATTGGAAGAAACAGGTAAGTGAATTAGACCTGTCAAATCCATGCATATTGTATAGTCATGCCCTGTAACCGTGTTTACTCTGTCCTCCCTCTATACCTTTTCCCCAGTTACTCAGCCTCTGATCAGACTTTCAGGGTGGAACTCATATCTCCTGACTTCTGACACAAACACCTGAGGCAGCCTCCCATCATCCTGCCTTATAGCGGAAAGAAATAGATGCTTGGAGACATGATTCATCTCATGCATTCCTACCTTTGGATGAAACTAATTGAATCTCAGAGGACCCTCTTTCTTTCCATGGACTAGAAGGATAGCTCAGATAACTAGCTCAACAGCTGATAGCCCCATTTGAGATACTTACATTTGGTCAGACAGATCTTTAATTGTCCTACACCATGTAGACTGGAGGAAGCCAAAGGGAATTTGAAATAGGGAGACAGATGAAAATGACAATTCTGTCTCTAAACAGAAAAAGAAACAATTTAGAGTTGGCAGTTCCAAACAACTATCTGCTGTTGCATGTTTTTCATGCAGTTGACCTTTTTAAGTTGGCAATTTGTATGTTGTACATAAAACAAATTTTCAATAGAATCCAAGTCAACAGAGATTGTAATCCCCAAAATGATCTGGTAGAAAAAGCTTTTACACTATGGTTTGGCTTGATGCTTTAGATGTTACAGCTGCTGCTCTTCATCCAATTTCTGAGCACTAAAGATTGGTTTTATGGCCCTACAAGCATGGAGGTGAGGAATCATAAGAAAAATAAGCACACTGATTCACATGAAAAGTATGTGCCAAATAAAGCCTTAAATCATTTTATGCAGCCTGTCATTCAAACATATTTGACTGTCATCCAAATTGTTGGAATTGTCTTTCATACAGAAAAAAAAAATCTGTTTATTTTTAGGATAATTGGAAAAGCAACAGATTATCTTCAAATTAATGAATAGGTCAAGTTGTTTTTATAAGCTCAATAATATTTTCCATTGTCCCTCCCTCCTTAACACCTATCTTCATTGCCTAATCATTCACATACTTTATTTTTTTGCACTTGGGTGAGTCATGAAGTGCACATTACCATGATAAATGTATCATCTCTGCTTCCTTTTAGTGTTAACTCATTGGTGTGATTCACACCATAAACCTATTTTACTCATTCTATCCTTTGTTTTCATAGCCTTGACTCTGTTAACATCAACAGTACTGCTGGAATCACATGTTTTTACTTAAAAGCTAACATAAAGGTTTTATGTGCTTTACATTCTATAAATTCAGTCTGGCACATTTTTTTCTATTACACCAGTTATTCACATGAAATCATAAACGTTATTGTAATGCAAGCTGAAGAAACTCACCTTATATATGAAGGTGATATTTCCCCTCTATGATGTTATGTAACTGATATATTTGAGTTAATTAAATATTGTAAAAGGTATTTAAGAAGCTCTTTCTTTCCTTTACAACTTAGGACACATTTCAAGCTCAGCTGGGACTGCTTTCCAGTGACATGTTAGAAAATTGATGCACCCTCTGTGTGTGGCCCAAACAGAATCACACTAGGGGCTTTCTTGCCTGATCCCAAAGACTATACCCATATTCACACCATCCCTGAAACCTGGAGTATGTACTTTGCTTCTCCAATTTCATGTGAGTAACAAATGAATTTGTAACAGTCCTGAGACTGTAGTGGTTGATGATCCTGACTGAGAGCAATTACGTGTGTCATTAAAGCAAAGTGTAGCTGAGACTTAATACTCTAAAGATAGTAATACATCATTATATGTGCTTGTGACTGATTAGTAAGGGAACATAGGATCTTCCTTAAGAGGAAGTTATTGGAAAGTTAAACAAAAAGGCAACATAATATGAGTTGTTTTCGATGCAATCCTTTCAGAAACAGGAGGCTCCATCTTGAAACGAAATCACTGATTCACCACATTTGTGAGCTCAGAGGAAGACAAAATGATTAGAAGTCACTTGTTAGTGACGAGGTGGAGAGAAAATGGTGAGATCTTTTAGAAGTGAACACAAAAGCACACACACATGCTGTGGGAGTCTCCGAAAGCAGAAAGATAACCTTTTTCAGCTTCCAGCCTTAGAAAAGACAAGCAAGTACAAAGAGTGTTTCCTGTAGCTACAGGGGGTGCTATTTTTTTCTGAAAACAGATAATTTAAAATA
The DNA here is from genome assembly GCF_047716275.1 of Strix uralensis. NCBI lineage: Eukaryota > Metazoa > Chordata > Aves > Strigiformes > Strigidae > Strix > Strix uralensis. Next base: position 45,195,193 of record NC_133976.1, read on the forward strand.
AATTTTGTCCAGTGATAATCAATGACTGGTGGCTTGCCTTTCCATTCAGGGCTGATTACATGTCAGATTTATTTGGAAGGGGCTTTGCAGGGAATTGATGTAGGAGTATGTGTCGTGAAGTTGTTAAGAGATGTCCCACACCTGCCCTTTCCATGGGTGGTTTTGCTGTCCCTCCCCCGGTGGAGACAGGGCGTTCTCCCACCCACGGTTCCAGCTCCTCTGGCATTCAGCCATCGCTCTACAGCAGGTCTGACTGGATCTGAAGTCTGCCAGAGACTGCCCTTCAGCAGCCGGGCCCGAGGAGGTAAGCGCAGTGACTGAGAAAGGCTTCTCCCTAGCGAAATATGACTTATTCATAGGAACAGAGCACTCGGGGAGAAAAATGTTAATGTGAGAGAAAAATGTTAATGTGAGAGAAGACAATGTCTCACTTGAAAGGTAGGCAGGCCTAACTTTTCCTTGGACCCCCCTTTCTGGATGGAAATGCCTCTGAAAAACTTAACTTTTCTTAGCTTCAGAGCACATATCTTTTTTATAATCAGGAAGCCCCTCTGTTTTCTGTGTCCATGAGCTCCTCTTGCCAAGTTGATCTGGTGAAGAAACTAATGGACACTGGAAACATTCCTCTGACTGCCCTGCTTCATGTACTGCATGCCGCACATCAGCATGAGAGATCTCCTTGTTTCTAAAATTGAACTGTCTCTTTATTAACAGCCCCATTTACTGGAACACTGAGCTAGCAAATCAGATGCCCATGACTTGCCTGGCTGTTCTGCCTCCAAGCTCTGCCTTTCTGCAACATGTGCTCTTCCCTCCAAGTTCACTGCAGGTGATACTGTCTGTAAGTACTTGTAGGTGGCTGGCTATCTACTTTTATGCTGCTTACTGCACTGGGAATCTGGGGAAAACTCTTGAAATGATTTGTCTCCTTGCTTGCTTTGACAGACCGTGCCATGAGAAAGGCACATGTAATATTCAAAAAGATAATTGTCTCCCAAGATCTCTATAGTCAGTTTTAAAACTGTTTAGAAATCTTCTTGTTTTGTGTTTCATTTAATTATTGGTTGGCAACAGATCAATTATTCTATAATTTGCACTCAAGTAGTAATCTGTAAAGTATTCATAAATGCAGATGAATCTTTTTAGTAGTGTATATATATATAGGAAATGAAATCAAAACTCCTACTTAATTCTGCGTGTTTTAAAATTCTGCACATTAAATATGAATGGCATTATCTACAGATATAATCTAGGGATTTATTTTTCTTAAAAGTAGTGACTATTATCTTAGTTCAGGAAGTAAATTAAATAGTTCAGAATATAGACTATTTTTCTGAATATAGAAAAAATTGGGTGGGACAAATATTTGCTGCATCTTGTATTACTTGTAGGGAGTAGTTGCTTTTCTTGTGTCATTGCAAATGATATAAACATGTTATTACTTGCTTGTTGGCATACAGGCTAGAAATAAACTTATTATCTATTTAATGTATGCCTTTCCTACTGGATCTCATGTTTCTGTCCAATGAATTCAAGAGTCCCTCTCAGCTTTCAGGCTATGAGTTAAACCTCAGCCCCACAAATGTCAATGGGAAGTTTGTTACTACATTAATTGGGACCAGGATTTCACTCAATGAGTATTTCTTGGAGAAGATCTTAAATACTGGCTTAAAAATCTAATGAGAGAAATCTCGACTTACAAGTATGTAAGGCATTCATTTCTATCCTAAAATTACTTGGTCAATACCCAGAGGCAGTTAAATTAAGCCTGGTTAGAGCTTTTACTTGCTGCTAAAAATTCAGCAACTCACATCTAGAATAGATTTTGTTTTTACTAAGAGAGAAACAGACTCCAGATATTTAGCTTGTGACCTAACTGTGATTTATTTTCGACCATGCATCGGCCTAGAGTAGATGGCTTAAGATGCCAATGTCAAAGGCTGGTTGTCTTAGAAGCCCTTCTAATTGTGTTAGAAGGTTATGCATCAAGTTACACATAATTGTGCATATGGTTCCATGGATGGCACAACACACAGGCATTTTTCCTGACAAAACAGATGAATACGTTAGCCAAGGATTTCTGTCTTAAGAAGCAATGTGTTTCTTTGGTGACAGCTGATCAGTAGTACTCTTTAGCTAAAGAAATGCAGTTGCCACTTGACAGCATGAAGATTAGTAACTCCTTAATACACCCAACAACAGCATCTTGAATTTGGAGCTTACATCAATAATACTATAGCCTATGTTTACTACAAAATAATACACAACGTTTCGCAGATGCTATTCCCCTTACTATTAGGCTTTCAATTGGAGCAGGAAGAAAATAATACAAGCTCACTATATAAAAATACAGTCTTGCTATTTCTGCATAAACTTTTCAACACAAAAGCAAGCTCAGATCATCAGAGTGGTATAGAGAGTGTTCAGTGCAGCACCCAGGCTGTGCAAAACCAGCTTTGAGCCAACTTTATTTTCCCCCGGTTGTGGAACCCTGTTGAGGCTGGTGTATAGCAGAGAGTTTAAAGGCTAGCATAGATGCCAGCAATCTCAAAAGGGCTATTTTAGTAGCCTGGATTATTGAGGCATAAAGGAACCACAAAGCCCTTGCTCTCTGACTGCCTTGTGCCAACAGCACACAGTGAGGTAACGACAGAAGATGCTTATAGCATATGAGGTTTTTGCTGTTCTTGGGGAAGATCTTTGTGTCTGACTCCTCTGGGATCCCGGACTCACACAGATCTGCCCCAGTTTACCAGTGCGGTGGTGTTAGAGTTTGGGGAGACAGCTGAAGTGCTGCAGTTTACATTTTAAAGACGTGATGCTGACTAAGTTCAAAGCCTTAGCAGTGCCCTTCCAAGTGGCAGCTCTCCAGGGCTGGACAGTTATAGCAGTAACTTCTATAAATCTTTTCAGAAGCTCCTTGGGCTTCAAATACTTCCAACATTTCGTCATTCCCTTTAAACAGGGAAAATTGCCCAATCCGTTTTTGAAGGCCAGCATAATTATACTCTCAGAAAATAATAATAATAAAAAAGTTTAAAAACTAGAACACTGTCGTTCACACCACATGATAGAATTAGTTAATTCTCACAGTAAATACTGGCAAAAATGTTAATACAATGGCTTTTTTAGATGCACTCCTGTAAACTTATGTTGATGCAAAGAAGTGCAAAAAGAGCTTTTAAGAGATTGGGACTCAGCTTGGGACTCTTCTTTGTAGACGGAGAGTAGTTTAATTTCAGCTATAAAACCTCTGCCAAGCTGTGTACATGTCTCACTGTACAGTGTCCATTTCTTTATTTAAACTTGTCCCAAACAAAACCAACTGGACAAAATGTTTGTGTTGCTTTACATCTACTGCTTTTTCCTCCATCATATTTGCTTGCTACTGCTATCCCTGTTAATTAGCATTCTGGAATATTTTGGAGGAAAGAAATGTGAATACAAGTGCCAAGTCTCTTCTATCTACAGCAATAAAACTGATCACATTATTACAGCCAGAAACTCACTGGACAGTTCACAAGACAGTATGAGCTGTATGCTCGTGCAGCTGGATACCTCCATGAATGGTTCAAATAAAGTATCACTTGTTTAAAAATGAAAACTCTCTGGTGAACTCACACTTTACACTAAAGCCTCCAATGAAGGCATGCTTTATGTCGTGACTAAAGTTATTGTGACAAAATTTAGCATCCATCCTCACATACTGTATGTATTACAAAATAAAAGAGAAGAAATCAGATAGAACCTGGGGCAACTTTACATGGATTCAGACAAAGAAGAGACTCAAACTGATGAAGATTCAAAAAGAAAACTAAAGGGTATATCAGTCTGGCAAATTGAACAAATGTGATGCTCTGCGTTTGGACCCTGTAACTTTTCAGATTCTCAGGGTGCCTTCACTTGGCAAGGCACTACACTGCCTATCACTCTTAATTTATTTATTTATTTACACTGATGCATAATGAAGGTGATTTTGGTGTTCACACAATGTCTTAATTGAAATAATTCATCTGACACAAAGTTCTCTCCATTTCCTTCACGGATAAAAGGAAACACATTTAGTGCCATTTATACCACCTTAATACTTACATAAATGTGCTGCTGAATTTATACCAAGTTTTCACTAAGGTGAAAATCACAAAAAGAGGAGATTCAAAGGACTACTGCCTGTGAGAGATTTTTCCTAAAGCATAAAGTGTTGCAAGTTCATAATTTCAGTTTAAAGAACATCTTTTGATTTCTACTTATAGGCATGATTTAAAAGAGAAACTCTGTGATTACTAAAAAAAGAAACATGCTACCTGGCAGAAGACAGATTGTAACTGGAAGAAACTCACTGGTGTGGCTGTGATGCTGGTGTGGTGGCCATTGCAGGGCTGATGAAGGCACAAGGCACGTGCCAGGCAAAGCATGTGGGAACTGGAGGATGGAGCTGAGGGGGAGGAGACCTCTGTGAGGCAAACAGCGGGTGGTGGCCTTGCAGGGAGAAGAGCAGCTGTAGCAGAGAGCAGGACCAAACCAGAAGAGATCCAATTGCCTTAATTTTAACAAGTGATTCATTTTATACTGGGGCTTTTTTTGTGGGTGAAGAAATTGTATGTGGTCCTATGAACTAAAAAATACACGTTTAACAAAGTCTCAGCATGGCTGGCATAGCACCTTATAAAGCAAAGCCTGTGTTTACTAGAGGAGTACTCAGAAAGCCAAGGTGGAAGGCCTGTGAGGAAAAAGGAGCTTTGCCTGCTACAGTACTTAAATACTGAATCACTTCCAGCATCCTGTGCCAGATAATCACTCCAGTGCATGTAAGTTGTACCAGTATGATCTGATATGTCAAGAGGCAAGCAGGTTACATCAGTCGTCTTGATCTTATCAGAACACAAAACCTGTGTCTTTTTTTGTGTTCAATGCGTTATTTCCCAAACTTTTTTTCCCATGTTCCCTTCCCAGATGAACTTTTCCATTCATTGCCTGCTAATTCCTCGATGCAATCTGCACGTCCCAGCATAATTCCTTTAGTTCATTATCTGCCGCCTGAGCGTAACCCCAGAATTTGTTTAGCTGTCGTTCTAGTAGCCTGAAGGCTATTTCAGTCAAAGAGAGCAATTCAGTTGCCTAACTTGGGTGCCTGATGCTGTTGGAGAAGCTCTGGGGTATCTAAGCCACCCATCAGAGGTGATAACAGAAAATCCGTGGGAGACCTATACCCTTGTCAAGTGGCAGATAGAGACGAGGGCAGATGACCTTTGGTTCATGTGAAGTTACACAAGATGCATACATTTGGGTAACTGGATTGATTCTCAACAGCTGATCATAAAAATATTGTGCTGTGGAAAGTTCAGCTTAAATATAAACTAATATTTTCCCTCCTGTTAACTTCTTCTGGTGCTGTATATCTCTTCTTGCAGTCTGTTCTCTGAAAAGCCATTAAACAAGTAATTATGCTCTACCTCATCTTTAGCTCATGTAAAGGAACCTAAAGTAGAGGCAACTAGAATAACATTCAGAAGTAAACTGTTATTTATACATTTATTCATTTGTCATATTAAACATATGCATCGTTCAGTTTCTAAGCTTGGGTTTCAGTAGCCATAGAAACTGAAGATGACTAAAAATGGCATCACTTATTTCCTTTTTTGTTTACTGATCTTGAAAAGGATTCCTGAATCTGCAGTCCTGTATTGTATTTCATGCACAACTACTTCCAATCTAATTTTGTGTCAAATACTGTATATCACTTAAAAAACATTATCAGGTACCTCATATTTTAATATTAATTAATTTAATATTAAAACTGAAGCAATGTTCAGTTGTGGTACTATTTCATCACACTTAAAAAAATTTGCTTTCCTTGGTGACTCTGTCCACCTTATTTTTTTCATATACTGTGTTCCTACTTTTATAGTCCTACTGTTTTTCATTGCTTGCTACATACCCTCCTTGGCTGCTGCTGAGAATGATGTTTGCAGGAGGAAATAGATGGTAAAGTACTGGATGCTAGAAAAATACTTAGGACCTCAAAGCTGTTCCTATGGCAACTGAGGCCTACAGAAGTACTAGAACATATATGAAACCTCATGTAGTTTTCAAGCGTGGCATTTTTGCAAATTATAAAAATACCATATTATACCATTTTTTTCTGTTAAACTTCCTAGACATACATGAAAATGTATTTTTAGGAACAGACTTCTTTTGATATGACTAATTCATTACTTAATTATGCTTTTGGGATGTCAATTGCCATACCACATTACTACTGGATTTACAAAATCAAATCATGTTAATATTAAAAAAAGGCAATGTTAGTCATACATATTCAGGTACATTATCTTGAATAACTTACATTTTTTAATGAAATGTAACCACCGAGGATTAAAAACCTCCTTTATTTTTCTTAACAGCTTTATAAGTATAAAAAAGTATTAAAAATTAATCTTGTATGTATTTTCCTGTTTGTGCTGCCTCCACTTTCTGAAACAGTCATTGCAATAGATTAAGAAGTCCTGGTGTGGTCCAGAAACCTGATATGAAACTCAAGGTTTGCCAGTTATGCCTGGTGTACGTGTGGCCGAACTCACCCTCCCTGCCCAGGGCTGGTTTCAAGGTGTTGCACAGCCCTGATACCAAGGTGCAGCCTCATCCTGCTCGTGGGTCCTACCTGGTGGAGAAGGGACAAAGCAGTGAGAGCAGGGTAATCAGCAGTTTTCTCTGCTACAAGGTAATGTCTTCCTTCAGTAACACACCTCCTTTCAGTACACAGAAAAATAACCATTATGGCAAACCCTAGGGGTGATCCAGGCTGAGAGTGACCAGTCCTTGCTCCAGTAGTAGCTGGAGGCTTAGCAGCAGCAACTGTGGTAGCACCCACGTGCATATGGTTTTCGTGTGGATGTATCAGCAGTGCTTGCCTGCTGCTAGCCCTCTACTTTGAGCCTGTTCCAACTAACTTGTACATGGACAAGGCTATGTGATGTGACTACAGCCCCATGGTCCAGCCATACTGCCATCTGTCCAGATCCAGTGGCTCACTCCGTGTGAACCATCCAGCGACGTGCTCAGTCAGAGGCACTTGTCTAATGGGTCAGGTGAAGGGAATTTTCCACATTAATCGATCTCCAGAAGTGTATTTCCCTCTATGCTCTCATGAGATTTGCTGTTTTCCAGTACAATAGATCCTTGCTCTGCATCTTTAGCTTTTCTGTGCACCAAGCCTTTATAATTCATGCAAGTTAAAAAAAAAAAAGTTTCTTTTATGTTTCAGCTGGTCCCTTATCCCAGGCTGTTTCCACCTCAATAGCTATCTACTAAAATTTAACATTCAAATTCTTCCTGGGAAATACAGGCAAGAGTCTTGTCAGCAAAAATTAATATCCACACAAGGAGCTTCATGATGCAATGATTTTAAGGTAATAATTACTTGCTAGTGTTCTTTTCTCTAAGCCACTGAAGAGTTCACTATCAACAGGGTCTTTCAGGCTTTCTCCTAGGACTGTCTTTTATTATTATAATTAAAATATAAGAAAGCAACAGAACAATCCATCACCTTGCATCACTGGGGTCCTTAAAATGATATTTCAGGCTGTGTTTCTGTCTGGCCTCCTACTTGATCGTTAGTGGGGGCTACAGTCACCGCCAATGTGATTGAAGAAGTCATGTACATACCATTCTTCACTGAATACTCCACAGGAAGGGACCTAGATTAAGGACTCCTACAGAACCTTCCCTGCTTTTGGATATTTTTCTTATAAGCTGTTTTATCACTATTGTCCTCAGGTACCTTGATAGGACACAGAGGAATGGGTAACCCTGACAGAGATTTGTCTGGAAATCAAGAAATAGAAGACACCAAGTGCCACCCTCTACTATCACAACCACTGCATCAGAAATGTATCTATATGTAAAAAGCAAAAGACCTTAAAAATCAAGGTTTTGTTTTATAAGTGTAAAGCAAAAGTGACATCCAGTGGCCTGTAAATCCAGACAAATTGTTTGGAGTTCGTATTAGAAAAGCACTGCAGATTTTTTCAAAGGCAATTTCATCTTCTTTGCCAACTTCCATGAATTTGCTCTTCAGTAGCCTCTTTTATAAAGTTATAATTTGACTTCAAAAATCAAATCATTGTGCTAGAGTGTTGAACAAATTTGAACACATAAGGTTCTCAATAACACCATAGAGAATAAGAAAACACTTAAAGATTGTGCATAAGGTCAAGAAGGAAAAAGGTTAACTTCACAAGGATTGAATACTTCATTCTTGACACTGAACCTAAGGAATACTTTATAACTGCTTTCTAAAATTACATCAACGTGAGTATAGACATTTTATAAGCAATTTTATAATTGAGAGGAAATAATGAGATTGATAAGATGTGCCTTCTGGCTAAACATTTCCTAGTCCACTCTGCAAAGAAGTCCTGATTCCACAATGTGCTAATCATCTCCTAGGACATGATAAAGCCCCATGGGAGGCAAGGTCCTTCTGTGAGGAGTGAACCATGCAGCAAACCAGCAGTTCTGAGTAAAATTGAAAGAGCTACTCAAATGCAAGCACAGTGATAGAAGGAACCTAAACCCCCATGGAAAGGGGTGAAAAGCATCAGAACCCTGAAACCAGAACAGGCAGGGAAGCACTAGGCTATGACATTTTGCAAACCCAAAGTATTTTGTAATATGCTTTTTTCTTGCCTTCTTAAGCAAGACCAATTTCAGATGGATAAATCTGCCCGTATAACTCTGTCAATACACCTCTGTCCAGAACTGCTCACAGGGTTTTTTTCTATGAAGAGACTAGACGTAAGCAGTTTTCAATTGCTGGATATCTGCCTTCTAGTACTAAAGGCTATCAATACACACAGTAAATCCCAGAAAATAAATCAGAGAAGATGAAGAAAAAAATACAACCAAAAGATGGTTATACACACAAATGAGCAATAAGAGATGATAAAAAGACAGGAGCAAGAGGCATTATAAAGGAAGAAAGACTACACAGTTGCTTTTGTTATCTTTCCTGGAGCAATCACTAGTAACAGGATGACTATACAAATACCACCACAGAGTCACCTTTTCCTTAGTAAACCAAGGCCTGAGGTAGTCATGTTTTTTCACGTGCTCTCTCTCCCTCTCTTAGACTTGCCTAGTCATCATATTGGAGACAGTTTCAAAGGCAAATAGACTGTCACATCAATTGTCACTTGAGAATCAAATTTACCTAAATAAGAAGGTCTCTCTGTATTCAATAACTTTTAAAAACAGATGAAGAAAAGTTAGTAAAACACTAACTCTTTTGAGTTCTTTTGAGGGCAAGAGGCTCTAGAATAGACACATTTTGAGCAGAGACAATCTGGATCCGGAAAGACTGCCAGGCAAAAATCACATGAAAGGAGCGTGGTAAGGAAGCAAGAGAAGTCCCTTCAGAACGGCTAAAGAAATATATATATCGTCAGTTCTTCCAGCTTGTGCCTCTTTAGCAGAAACACTCAGCTGCAGACTCAGAGGACTTGGGAAGCAGCTGAACTGGTGCTAGTGGCTCCGTTCCTGACTTGGGGGATAATAGGAGACTGAGATTGCAGTGGTTCTGCAGTCGCCACTGCAGTCACATCTGCTGAACAAGAAGTGCATTTGATGAGAGATTGGTACTTTTCCATTAAGAAAGAATAAAATTCAGAGTTCTCTCTCTATTGACACAGCAACTGGGCACCTCTGTAATCAACCTTTCTGTGTTGTTTGGGTATCTTTCATTGGCAATACAAAGCTAAAAGAGGGAAGAGAGTTTAACTAGGACATAGCCACCAAATCTGGCAGTGTTCCCTTTAATATTTTTCTAAGGATTTTGTCTGTAAGAGTTCTGAGTGCAAATGCCAAATGACATTCAGAAGAAAAAGATTAAGCTGATAAAACTGTGCAGCAGGTTTTTTCTACTACTTTGGCTGCCTGTGGTACACAAATTACATTATATTTTTTGCTTGATTAAAATGAAAGGAAGTAAAAGTAGGTACTAGCTTTCCTTTTCAATTAAACTGATTAAAAAGGATCATCTGCGTGTTTGTCCTTTCATTTCATATTTCACCAGCCAAATGGGTTCTCAAAAAAGCTGTGCTGCAAGATAGGGTATCTCTAATGAGGTAGCAATTTTTTTTTGCAGGTATCTACTCATTTTATCTGGATGTCTCATTGTTAATAGTCTCCTCTGCCCAGGCAGCTGTGCCTATGACAGCAGAACAACATGTTCCCTCCAGTACAGCGTGTGGAGTTATTTCATGTCCAACCAAAGATAAAATGTAAGCTACTCAGAAGGAACTTCCAAATCACCCTGTAAAAGGAAACTGCAGAGAGACAAGCTGCTGGCAAGAAGAGAGATGAAAGGGTTATGTTAAGGACTTATTGACCATATTTCTCTTTCATTGGGCCAGATTATGCAATCTGCCAGGTGCAGAATACTTGCAGTTTCTAAGATCTGAGCAAGCATTACAGATATGTGCAGAGCAAATATCTTCATTTAAATGACACACTGGGAAAACAAAGTCATTTTGCATGGAGGTCAGGATGTGGAGGGAACAGGTGGGAGACACAGATATTTTGGAATGGTTCTTCCACACTTTGGAGCATGCAAGGGAAAAGATTTAATCTGCATTGTTACAGGGGTCGACGGATATTTCCCTTCCTTATTTAGACATATTTACTGAAAAGGGAGTGAGACCACCTGGTAATATATTTCTAAGCTTAAGTATTCCTGCAGGGCAGGGCTGTGGGGAGCTGGAGACCAGCCCTGCTGCAGCGTCACTGGAGCAGGGACTGATGGTCCCAGGGGGCTGAAATGTGGTCTTGGGCTGTGGGCGGAGTGGGAGGAGTCCTGGGGAGGGGTCAGGTACCCCTAAAATAATGAAACAGTTTGCACTGGATGCCAAACTTTCAGTTGGCTACATTTAAATGAGGTTAATCCCCCATAGCAGATTTAGGCTTACTCTGTCTAAAGCTTCAGGATTAATTTTATCAGGCGACATGCTCACTAGTTGATTTGGGAATCTTAAACTTACTTAAGTGCTTGTGTTTTCTTTACCCTAGCCCTTTGTCACATGGGTGATTTGTGCCAGCCATCTGGTAGCAGATGTCCTTTGCAGAGAGTTCTGCAGCAAAAAGTCATTAAATACTTTAGCCTTCTCAGCATCATCTGTTTAGATCTTGCCTCCCCTTGGCGCAGCAGACCAAAGCTTTCTCAGCTTTCCTCTTACTATTAGTGCAATTACAGAAGGATTTCCTGTTACTCCTAACAGCCATAGTCTTTCTGCTTTTTTCCTCCCTGACAGCGTGTTGCTCTCTTACTGTTGCAGCCATGCTGGGATTTTTAGCGTTCTTCTTCTGCACCCAGGTGGGTAACAGAGCGTTCGGCAGCAGTGGCTTGCTCTCCCATCCTCTGGTCTCCCAGCTTATTTGTTTCCCTCTGACTTTACCTATCACCCTCTGAGGTTGGTGAAATCTGCTTGAGGATCTGTTGCCTCATACTGTTCCTCTTTTCAGAAAATAGGGAACTTTGCAACTTCAAAAACAGCCTAGGCTGTCCCCATTGTGACCTCTAAACTTGTTGAATAGTTAATCCTGGTGTATTATTTTTCCAAGTACCTAAAGCATTTCATTACCACTCCAGTCCTTTGGATGTAGAAATGTAAAAGCACTCAGAAATCAAAATAAGCTTCACGTCTCTTGCTTTTGTGTGCTGAAACAGCTGTTCACTGATGTGTTAGCATATGAAGAGGACAGAAAAATTTCTTTTATTTTTTAAAAATGTAAGTCACCCTTGGTACAGTAAACTCACAGTTCAAAGATACAGAGAGCTGTATCTTTAATACAGCGCTCAGGTCTTGCATTCTAATTGAGCAATCTGTTGGAACCATGAAAACTGCAGACAGCTTTTAAAGAAGTTTTTTGTACTTTCATTTTGATTCTCTTCAAAACTGCATAATAATTTAAATCTAAAGGATCTCACCCACATTCCAATTAAACCAATAGACAATTTTTTGTACTCATTCGTAGATTTTAGCTAAAACTGAAAATAAAAATGCAAAATAAGATGTTCAATATTTTAAGTTAAATCTCAATAATCAAAATTGGGAGGGATAATTTTGTTTGTTTATATCCATAATATTGTTATGTTTATGATCACCCTCTCTTATTTTGTTGGCTTTGTAAAAAGCAGAGAATGTTCCTAAAAAAACCCATCACTAATGATTGTGTGCAGGGATATTGTAAAATGTAGACTGTCTAAAATATCCCTCTAAAACACAAATAATAGTGTTTTAGCATTAGCTTCAGCTTCACTGTCTTTCTGTGTAATTCATACTGCTTTAAAAGCTTAACAAACAAATAAAAAATTATGATAAACAACAAATTACCAAACTATTGGTGCAATTCTGTACAAGCATGGTTCAGAGCTAGGAAAAAATAAAAACAATGGAGGAAGTAGAGGACTACTATGTCTTATTTATTTTCTTCTCTTCATGGGCAAGGTGGAAAAACACAAAAGATGTTGAGAAGAGGAAGCAATATTTTTTTCTCCTGATATTAATTTTCACAGTCGAAAAAGAATTACAAGCAAACTGTGGACTGACATCCCCAAAACTCTGAGCAAAATTTGCGTGAATATTTCCAAGTGCAAAAGCATTCTTTTCAAAATCAGTATTTTGATGAAAATGAAACTATATCAGTATTTTTATGAAAACAAGATCTTTGAAATTAACATACTGACCAGAAGAAAAAATTATTTCTAATATACCATAAGCCGTTTGCATCTGTGGATGTGCAATGGCAGCATTAAGTATTTCCAGATTTTTGCTTGTTTATTTTGGGGAATACTTTGAAAATGGAACTTGCACCATTCTGGGCAAAGACGAGGCAAAGAATGGTCCTGGCATGCCTCACAAAACTGTTTCGTCCATCAATGGAGAGAGACGCAGCATTTATAAAAGGCAAAATAATAGGTTGATAAGGATTTAGCTCAGATATCCCAGAGCGATGAAGTGTCTGAGAGGTGTGCTTATTTCAACAGATCTTGATTTAAAGCAGAGGGAAGCTGGTGCCTGAGCAGCCCGGCACCTATTCCGTACGGCAGCGAGGAGAGCTGTGTGCCCGGCAGTGCCGTGTGTTGGCATTCCAGCTCCTGCTCCCAGACAAAAGGAGCTTTCATGTAAACTGAGAGGTATTGAGCAACGAGCCTCCACGCAACACAACAAACTGAACACAACTGTCTCAAGCAAGGCTCTATTAAAGCATGGGAAATTTGCCATGGCCCCATAATTTATCATTTTAATTGGAATAAGACAGATTCCATCAATGATTACAGAGCAGAGCAGCAAGAAATGTATGTTTTTCTTTAGCAGCTGTTATTATGCAGGATATACAAAGAGCTAAGGTAGGGGCAAAACCCCTTTGCAGTGTAAGAGATATTAATCTAATCTGTAGAAGACATGTTCAGAAGAAGAAGGGAAACAGGATCTCTGAGATACGATCAATACCGATGAAGCAAAATCATGCCTTTTCCAGAGCCCTAATATTGCTACAGCCAGCCTTCCTCACCTCTTTCAAATTCCTGTGCTAGTGCTACAGTAACTTCCCTCCACTTCTTATTGGCATTATTTGAACAAGAGTTTTCAGAGAGTCATTCTTTGACCTTCGCAGGTGCTGCTCTTTTAAAGTTTCTTTTTATAGGCAGTAAGTTAAGTACGGATCAATGAGGACCACCACCAAGCAGGAAAAAACAGAATATAGATTAGTATGCCTTGTTATAGATCTGGTATTTTTGGTATGTTAAATTAAGGATTTTAATATTATGCCTCAATGATATAAAAGACCATAATAATTAAGGTTATAATTTTAATTAATAAATATCATAGCCTACAGGTTATTTTTTCCAATGTCTCATAGCCTTTGTGGAAATGACACCTTATTGAGCAGAGGGGCAAAAGACTTAAAGCAGGTTAATTTTTAATGCAAACTGGTTTTCTGCTGTCAGAAATATCTCTAATGATCCACTGTTTTCTAAACTGAAGATCACTATTCCATCCTCTGAATACATACTGATTTCAGAGAAGACAATGTAAGGTTATGGACCTGGTCATCAGAGTGCAATACAAAACCATGTGTGGCAGATAGGCTTCCACTTTAGGACACAGGGAGATACATGTATCTCCAAACGTAATCTAAAAAATACTTGGCAGACCTCAGCTAGAAATGCCCGCAATGGTCAGCAATGGTCAAAAGCCAAATAAAATAAAAAAAGATGACTGTGCCACCGTGATCCAAATGTGAACACTGTGATCAGTTTTGGTAAGCAGTGGTAGAAACATCTTAGAGGTGAGCAACAGATGCTGGCCAGCTCCTGTGTGAGAACACTGTATAGATCAAATTTTTCACATTGGGAAAGATGCCTGTGAAAAAGACATGCTGGGGACCTACAAAAAAACATGGTTGGGATCAAGAAGGTGAATAATTATGACTCATTACTACTTACAATGAAGGACATTGAATGAAATTGGTAGACAGCAAACTGAAAACAAATTGTTTTGGTTTTTTTTTACTTAATGCAGAAGTAACTGAACTGCAGAATTTGCACTTAAAAGTACAAATGCGTTAAGAAGAATAGGTGAGATGGAGTGTAGGCCCAAAGCTGCCTATTAAACAGGATAATGTGTGTGCAGTTTATATTGGAGGAAGAGCTAATTGCTGCTAGTTGTTCACTGGATAGGTCAGGAAAGGGAGGAAACTTGTTGGTTCATGCCTTTTCTTCCAACTTTTTTTTTCTCAAGCAACCGTTGTCAGAAATAGGATTCTGAGCTGTTTCATTATTTATACATGAGTTGAAAATAGGAAGTTAAATATATGGAGTTAAACCACTACAGAAAAAGCACATTTGTATTTTCATTACATCTAAGAGTGCTCACACAGCTCAGCTGACGAGCTGTCATTTTTGAATGATGTACCATGTCTACTTTTGATTGTCATCCCATACCCTTCACTGTTGTAGCACAAGAAAGAATAAATTTTGGTTCTCAAAGCTAAACTTGTTGCCTAGTCCATGTTAATAGTAAAAACATAATCAAGACTAATTCAATGAAACAAATGGGTTTTGATTAAACAATGTCATGCAGAAACACCAGACAAATTGAAACACTATTTCCCAGAGTTGTATTCCCCTCTAGTCCTGATAGAGATTGAATCTGAGTGTGTAATATATCCTAATTAAATCCATTTCTTTTAATCATTTCATCAAAAATATTTGGTCAGTGCTACACAGTAGGCTAAAGGGTAGGACGCTGGCAGTTCTGTCATGGGTTTGCTAAGTAGGAAAGCAGAAAATCGCCAGACCTCCCTTCTTTCACATCTCTCCCATGCACAGGGGACACAGAAGAGGTATCTTTTTCCCATGGAAAAAAACCCCTTAAATCTAAACTACCTCCTACAGTTTCCTGTGAGTTAAAACTCCAAGTCCATCCTGACCAGCTCTTGGCTCCTCACAGTTACCCGCTGTCGACTCAGAAATCTGCAGCACATTAACAAAGCTTGTGAGCTGAGGACAGCCCAAAGTAAAGTGAACTAAAATGATGATAAATATTGCAAGGAATATAATTTTAATTCAATAAAGCCATTCTCTTTTTATTCAGTGCTTTAGCAGAGCGAAACAGAATAAAAAAAGTCAGGGAGAGTTTACATTAAAACACAGTGCACCTTGATTTGAGCGTTTTTGTTCTTCTCTTCAAAACCTAACTCTGCAAACAGCATGCAAGTGTAATGTGTGGTTTGAGAAAAAAGCCAAATAAAAATAAAAATATATCACATCAGTCAATCAGGAAGTGATGCAAGCACAGTCAGCAGCAAAGTGTGCCTCCCAGAAATACTCTGCCACCCACAGCATTGTGTAACTTTCCTTTAGCATGAAACATAGTTGGGCTTAGCTACTGTTAGCACCAGTTAATTGCACCCCATGCAACCTCACTGAAAGTTAAAAAACCAACAAACAGATGATGTTATTTCCCTCTCTCTGCAAAAGTGGTTCTGATTAAACTCCTGTTACAAAGCGCTAGAAGAGAAGAAATGAGTCCTGCAGTTTGCCTGCTCCACATCCCACCAAAGTGAACGGAAAGGCTAGTTTCCTTGAGAGTTGTTCGTGTTTTGGATCTTGCCTCTTCCGCACTGCTGGTGCTTCTCTAATTTCAACTTCATTAGTTTTGTTTCATTTCTCTTATTTTCTCTCCCATCAGCTAATTTTCTTTTTGTTCCTTTCTAGTCACAGTTTCCGAAACTGAATAAACAAGGAAAATGTATGGTTAGGTGACAAAACTCAACACCTAGCAGCTACTGATGCAACAGTTGCAACTGATAAATGACTGTATTACATAATTTTTAATTTGGCTGCCACCATAGTAAGTTTTGCATATAGAGCATCCCACTGCATTAATTAATGGGATACTTTCTATGCATATCTACACAGATTATTTCCAGGCATCCTGGCAGAGTAACAGCTGCCTCAAAACTATTGCACAAGCAAAGTGGAACTAGAAGAGACCGCATTATTTGACATTACTTATTCTGCTCTCAGGATATTCAGTTGTGTTTTTCAGTTGCCCTATTCCTGTGAGGCCACAGCTTCCCACCGCTGCTGCAGAAACGGTTCATCTGCTATTGCTTTCTTGCCTTCTGAGCAGGGCTGGTGGCAGGAAGCCACAATTGCTCCCTGTGTTTATCTCTCCCCATCTCGCAGCCCTGACAGAGCAAGTCTATTTGGATAGCAAGAAGCTGTGGTAACTAAGCAGCCACAAAATCTAAAAGGGACATTTCCCAGCTACTTGCATGGCTAAGAGTAAGTGCAAAATAAGTGCTTTATAACAGAACAAGTATATTTTTTAATGTGAATGGAGTGAGAAAAAGGAATAGCAGGTTTTGTGGGGGTGCTTTACTTACATAATCTTAAACTAAATCTTCCTGCTTCAGAATAAAAATTCTTCTTCTTCCTAGAGACAGTTCTCACAGACAAGGATATTAGCAATAACTTCATATTCCAGTTACAATCTCTACATAATTCATCTTGAACCTTTCTGTGGGTAGTTCAGAACTGTGCACAGCCCATGTCCCTTTTTTCTCTAAAAAGTAGCTCCCATTTCCTTAGGGAGTAACAAAATGCCTGCCTTTATGAAACAGTTAGACCCACTTAACCCCTTCCTGGCATATTTAATGCCTTGCCTCCAGAAAAGGTGTTTCAAGAAATACTACCAGATAGTTACAGAAAACATTTGAAGGGGTAGGTTTAAAATGCAAGCTTCAAACCCAGACTTCAGCTTTCCCAAAGGAGGTAGTGCTCAGACCTAGGACTTTGGTTCAAGGTCACCTAGAGTGTCAGGAGCAGACTCAGAGCACAGATCGCCACCAGCATTGCTCCTGGACCTGACTCCTGTGCTCAGAACACTTCTGTGATTTTCATTTTTTAAACAAACAATGCTAGTGATCACAACAGTCTCCAAGAAAGACTGACAAAACGGTGATGAGACTGATAGCAGTATTCTTCTATTTCCAGATGAATAACTAGAAACAAAGACAAATTTTTACATCAGCAGCACTCCTGAAAAGTAAGATTTGAACCTAAAAACATCACCACAGATTTCAGGTTTTTTTCTGCTCACACACAGCCTAAGGGTTTGACGAGATCAGGGTCCAATTTTTATGCCTCAAGCACCATCATCTTCAGTGGACTTGCATTATAAACAATGAAAAGTACATTTTAAAGAAGAAGGGGCTATGCCTGCATTCCTGCAAAGGTAAACTCTGCCTAAACTCTGTGTAAATGTGTTCTCTCAACATCCTGCAGCCAGAGTGACTCAGCTGGGCCAGAGATGATGCTCAACCTCTCTGCACGGACTGGGCGCTGGTCTGAGGAGGTGTTTGTGCATCCTTAGTTTTTCCAGCTGATGGGCGAGATTTCCTGGTGCAGTCTGGTTGCCTATTACTACTTCAGGGATGCAGAGCAGTCATAAAGTTTAATTGCCCAGTTAAGCAGGCTTTACTGTTGCTTTGCATTGCTGGAGTGCCCTAGTGAAGCTATCCCCCCCCCCCCCCCCCTTTTTTTTTTTTCTGAAAAACATAAAATACACGGGCTAAAGTAACCTAAATACAGAGGTGGGTATAGCTTGTACAGGAAGGCACGTGTTTCAGTGTTGTGAACAAGGTACAGGCGAGAACTCTAATCCCTCCTACTCTCTTTAGAAGATGGCAGAGGGAGCCCCTGGTGTGCAAGTAAAGCTGGCACAGCCAGGGCTCTGTCGGGGCTGTGAGATGGAGGGGGAAACACAGAATGACTGGGGCTTCCTGCTGCTCTCCCAGGGCAGCAGAAACAGCCTTTTGAGAACAAATCATGGGGAAAGGCTAAAAAAAACCCAAAAAGGCATATAAGCATCAATGATGATTTGCAAATTGAGGAGTCTAAACTTGAATGTGGAGTTCACTGAAGATGGCAGTAGGTGAGGACTCAGACCAGCTGAGCCTGCAGCTCTGCCCCTCATCACCTGCTCACCCTTTACCAGGCCCCTTCGGTAGCCCCACAGCTTTTCTCCCCACCCACTGTTGACGGGTTCCTGTTTCTTTTCAAGCCTCTTGGCTATGGGGTGACACCGGATACATGTGCCTGAGGAGAGGAGAACAACAAACATTTTAGGGTGGTGGAGGCCTCTGGAGACAGTTTCACTACAAATAAATACCATGGTTACCTAAATGCCAGCAGGCATCTCGGGCTTCATGTTCAAGAAAGCTGCCTGATTACTTCCAGGTTAATATTTTTTTTTAATTTAACAAAGCAGTTTGCTGACAATTTAAACTATTGGCTAGAGCAGTGCTTCTCAAACTGTCAGCTACAGCCACCAGAGAAGCCATGGGAGAGTTCAAAAGGACCAAAGCTCACAAAAAGTTAATCAATTCACAACATTTTTATACTGAAATACAGTAAAGTATTTCTCTTGATAAGTAGGTGGTATCCAGGGCTTGTGGAATTTTCACAGAAGCAGACAAATTAAAAAGAATTCCATGCTTGCAAAAACAAAATAATAAAATTTGTGAAACAGACCCTGTTACCAGCCCCCAGCTCAGCCCCTGTGGGATGGTGCCCCTTTGGTGAGGCACTGCCTGCAGTGGGGTCACCCTTAGCTCTCGGCTTACCCCGCTCTGAGGAGCAGCCCTGCTCCTCCTGCTCCCTGACAAAGTCAGCCTGAAAAGCGTTGTTTTTTGGATCCATGTCACAGTTTATTTCAACATTTTTTCAGGCATTATTTTTGAGTTAGTGAAACTAATGTAAATCAGCTGATTTCTAGTTGTTCTTTAGTAGGGATTAGTAGAGACGAATTTGAGTTAGTGCAAACACACTTCAGTTTAGCTTCTCCACTATGTAATGATGGGGTTTGAAGTGCGGTTCTTGCTCAGTGGTGATGGAAAAGCTAAGGGAGCTTTAGCATTCACCCCCATGGCAGCTGGCAGTAATGCCGACCTGGTGTGATCTCTGCTTCCATGTCTCAAAGGCACCCAGAGCTACGTAGGCCTGCATGCTAGCCCGGCTTCACCCTCCCCATACCCTACCACCCTTAGATCATACCACACTTAGATCAGCACTGAGTCCATTCCAGGCTTGTCACAATCCTCTGACAAAGTAAAGAGAAACAAAGGGATAAAGCATAAGGAGTGAATTAGCAAGGAGGGGAGAGATGGATATGTGGAGTGGGAAAGGGATGAATAGATCATTGACTGAAAAAAACATTCTACCACAGTTTTCAACTGTATTTGAGAAGGTCTTCGGTAACAGGCACTTCTACAGGACCCCAAACAGATGACAGAAGTTGCAAAGGTCACTTTAAGTGAACTGATTTAAAATCTAGCTCAAATTAGAAGGGCTAGAAGTCTGATCACTAGATAGTTATGCAACAGTCACATGTGAAATCATCAGTTGGTCTTTATAGTGTAGTTCGAGCAGCATGAGCTGGCACTGTACAAGGTGTAAACCTTCTGTCTGACCTAAATTCTCTGTCCAGTCTTTCCTCTAGAGAGTTAATGCAGGAATAGCAGAAAGAAAGTGCATTTTGAGATTACTTTCTCATTCTCAGGACATCCCATAACGTGGTAGTTTCTTTGGATGTTTGGGAAAGAATAACTACATATATTACTTAAAGCAGAGTTATATCATTTGACCCAGAGCTACCTATTGAACAGTTGTCACATTGTTACTTAGGGACATATGCCAACAAAATTTGAAATCCAAACATGCAGACATTAACAGAAACCTAGAGACTTTAGATAAAATGTGCATTGCAAACTCTAAGCAGAGAAGTTTGCAATGATGCTGCTTTATATAAATCAATATTTCAGTTGCTGCGGTTTCCAAATGACCACATTTTGCAAGCAATCAATAAAGGCACTGAATTAAAATTAAATCAGGAAGACTGATGAGGACTGTGCAGTTTCTGATGCTGAAGGCAAAAGCTGTATGCATGTGCAGTCAGAACTACCAGTTAGTTTGCTTAAGTCTTTGTATTCATAGGATTTTATAATTGCATAGAGGAAATTCATGCATGCACAGGCTGAGTTCACACAGAGACAAGATGATCTTTTTTTTCTCTTTTTCCACAAATGATGGTTTGACTCTTTGGGCTGTTGAAAGGCAAGTATCCTGTCAAACTCATATGAGATACAACTAACTGCAAAAACTTATGTTCAAAACGATAAACCACTATATTGCATTTTAATATTTTATTGAAGCATGATTAAAATTATTTCTATTACATGTGAACTGTATGAATGATGTTTTAAAAATTAATATGGAAAATCTCAAGTCTTCTATTATTTTAATTAAAAAGGTATAAACACCAAATACATTAAAATCAAACTCCAGCAGTTTTGAAACCTGATGCTTTCTGTGGATAAAAAAAAATATTTCTATCAGCTCCATATGATGTGGCAAAAATACATAATTATCATTAAACTGATTTTGGAATAATTGTGAAGTTATGCTGATGGTTTATCTATCTACAATGTCACTGACCATGGAATGGAATTACATGGTAGAGATTATATGGGACCTTTTTGTTAAAATACTTTAACTCTTAAAATAAACGACTAGCAACTGAGTCCAGAATGCACAATAAACAGACTTGAAGAGCTTTTAACTTGAATCTTAAAAAAAAAAAAAAAAAGGAAAAAAAAAGTGTTTATATAACAGTTCAGAGTATCTTTACATTCAATGCTGCATTTGTCCCATAACCCTGGCCTGTCTGAGAGATAGATACTTGTCCTGTTTGCTTTCAGCCCCTACCAAATAATGGATTTGCTAGAACAGAGAGGGCTATTCCCCTCGATACAGAGAGCATGCTAGATGAAAAATAAATGTTCCAAAGGCTTCCAGTGATAATGAACAGAAGACCTACTTTCAAAACTTACAGATACTTTAAAAAGTCTAATGTAATTAACTTTCAATTAAATATAGACTATGAGTCTATGTCATTCTGCAAACAGAATTCAGGCTCCTAAGTTACTTAAAAGCAGAGGTTTTATATTCCTTTGGGGGTTAGGCACCTAAATGCCATATAGATTTTAAACATTTTTGAAACCTGGGGTTAATTTCCAATCTAGCTACTGATTTCTGTGTGGTATAAAATCAGCAGACTTTGTATTTCCATACTTACATTACCCTCCAAACTCCTTCATTTGACAAGCCTTTGCAAGCTTGCATCAACAGTATCTTCTAGTGTGTAAGACTACAGGCAACGATCATAGAAACATAGAATCACAGAATCATTTAGGTTGGAAAAGACCTTTAAGATCATTGAGTCCTTACACTGCCAAGTCCACCACTAAACTATGTCCCTAAGCACCACATCTACACGTCTTTTAAATACCTCCAGGGATGGTGACTTAACCACTTCCCTGGGCAGCCTCTTCTAAAGCTTGATAACCCTTTCGGTGAAGAAATTTTTGCTAACACCCAGTCTAAACCTTTCCTGGCACAACTTGAGGCTATTTCCTCTTATCCTACTGCTTGTTATTTGGGAGAAGAGACTGACACCCACCTTGCTACAACCACTTTTCAGGTAGTTGTAGAGAGTGACAAGGTCTCCCCTGAGCCTCCTTTTCTCCAGGCTAAACCACCTCAGCTCTCTCAGCTGCTCCTCATAAGACTTGTTCTCTAGACCCTTCACCAGCTGAGTTGCCCTTCTCTGGAAGTGCTCCAGCACCTCAATGTCTTTCTTGTAGTGAGGGGCCCAAAACTGAACACAGTGTTCAAGGTGCAACACATTATTTGAGGTGCAATGATCATCACTGTGGGAGGATTATTGCTTACTGTTCTGAGTAATACCTTTCTTTGATGCTATACGGTTGATACCTCACGAAGAAAATGTGCTGAACTCAGGGATTCCCATGGAGCGCAAAGCAGCATCTGACTTACAGAAGTGAAACAACATCCAAAGTGCCTGTTGGAGCATGAAGGGTCATGTACAAAGCATGCATATCTCACACTGTGAGAGATATCTTGCTTTGGCAAGGCATTATTATTTCTCTGGTGTCCATTCAATGCCTGTATTCAATAACTAGAGAAAAATTCTACTTCATTTGTTTTACAGTTTGAAATACATATGGGTCTCCTATTCTGTAGGGGAACTGTAATTTCTGTGTTGATGTGTTGAGTGATGGGGTTTTTTGCCCCAGCTCAGTTTTTTCTCATATTGTGATATTGTACTTTTTCCTTGATTTTGATTGCCATAAAATTATATAATTAATTTTGATTTTTAAAATTTTTCCTTTTGTTGTACTTCATAGATGCAATGCTAGTGCCATCATTTCTATGATATTTATTTTGGAAAGATAACACTTTCCAGGAAAAATCATGAGGTGGTCTTTCTAATGTTTAGATCAGTCTGACACTTTTGGTACCAGTGAAATCTTTTATCTATCTGCTCTGTATTTTCTGAATCCCCATAGCTCTACTGAGCAGTCACAGCCCTTAAAGAACACTTCTATAAAACCAGTAGCTGAACAAGAATATGGATAAGACGGAATTTTCAGCAAAGCTGAAATTTGGATGGAATATAAATAGGAAGAGTTGAGAATGGATCTCTGATGAAGAAGTGTTTACAAATTAGGTGTGATTCTTCATAAGGAATGGATCTGGTTTTTTTAAGCTACATTAAGAAAGTAACCAAAGCAATTTCTTTTGCTTCTTAATCTGCTAATCACAATATATGTGACACTATGCCACACCTACGTTAAGACTGTGGAAATACACTTTCCAGAAATATTTTTTTCTAAGATCAGCAAGAAGCTATAGGTAGCACCATCAGAAAAAAAAAAAAAAAAAAATCTGGGTCAAAAGCTCCTGTGAAATTATGGCATAAACATTCAAAAGAGAGTTGTGTTAAGACGTTATAGATGATAAGCTGCTATGACTGCTGTGTTGCTGGAGGCTACTGCCTGAACAGTAGAGCTAGTATAAGGTTGAGATGTTGACTTTGCATTGAAATAATCTGGAATCCACCTATTGTTTGCCATTCTGGCAGAGAACTGACCCCCACCAGACAGGGCAACAGTTTCTTGGAGTGGCTGAAGCACAGCTAAATGAGGACAGATGACAATTCACAAAAGGCATTTCAATTTACCTTGAGATTTTAACAGGTTTTGATGAAGCAGCTTTTAAAAGAGAAGGAAAAGTCAGTATATCCATACCAACTGATCTTATAGTTAAGACAAATGTACCTTCTGTGTTTGCAGTAAAACTAAAACCAAAGGACTAGAAGGTCAGTGTGGTTAACTTCACCGATATTGGAAAGGAGAGTTAGTTCCTAGTTGAAACCCATCAGTAACAGCCTGTAGTTTCTCTCCTACTTTTCTCTCTCTATCATTGGTCAACTCCTGTGTTACATTTCATCTTAGACTAAATTCTTCTGAGCAAGGACTGTATCTTACATTTGTATGAATGTTACAGTCCATTGTCATAGGACACGTATATAATTCTTTTACTTTGTGTGCAAAAGCTTCTCTAGAAGAACAAAGTACCTCACTAAATGTGAACTTTGTCTGCATAAATAAAACCATCTGGTTTGCTGTCTAACCATCTGGTTTGTCTAAAGTTTATAGTCTCCTGAGTGTTATTCACAGGCCCACGTATGATCAAGCCTCCACAGACATTTTTATTTGGTAAAAGCTTTCCCACAGCACTTTATTTTTTTTATCTGTTTTTGATCTTGTAAAAAAATGTCATTTTAATACGCGTGTTGTAATACTGCATGTGTTTGTGTTTCTGTGAACTGCGTGTAGATCTCCTAGTGGGTAGATATTACAGGATAGATTCTCTTGGGAACAGTGGAGGAAAGAACTACAAAAGAGCCATTTGGAGATACCAGTCCCTATGACTTCTTCACCACTGTCTCTGAACAAAGGGCTAGGTGGGGGTGGACAGATTACTTTAAAATGCATCAGCTATTAACATGTAACAAGGCACTGAGAACTGACCGCTGTCTCAGTTCAAGAGCTACAGCTGGTAACAGGTAACAACCACTTTGTCAATCCTACACCAGGTGAGGTCTCTGCTGGGTTCGATGATTCCATGTGTCCTGGCAGCATGCAGCATCCAGATAACCTATCTGTATTCAGCCCTGTGTGAATAAAACGTATTATTCTTTTCCCTTAATGCTACAGGCTGGACAGTCATTACGTAGAAACGAATGCTCTCTCTGCTTCATAAACACAAGATTTTCCATCCAGAGCCCTTACAAAGCCTTGCCAAAAGGGTTCATTCTCCTCCAGAGTTCAGCTGCTCCAGTTTCTGGAGAAAATGTCTCAGTTCTCTGGTAGGTCAGCAAGTATACAACAGTTCACGAGCTCTGATACTTCTGCCTTATCTGCCCTCTTACCACAGGCAATGGAAAATGTTTCACTTGAAAAAACAAACAGATTCAAAATCAGAAATAGAAATGACCTCAGTAGCGATTAATATAACTTCACAGAAACCTACCTCTTTCTGATCTAAACCATGATCGATGTTTCAGCAGATTGAATGTGTCCATAATTAATACTCTATTTCTGCAGTCAATAACAATAATCACACCTTTTCATCTACCTAGAAGATAGCAATGGTCTGCACGTGTTACATCAAAAGTGAGATTTAAAGAGAAGTGTAGATCTACAGATCATGGAGTGAGATACCGCATTTGTAATCTGAACATAACTAAGCCAGCTGGGGCAGAAAGCCTATATTTTAAAGACGTACAAAATAGGTGTCCATTTCTGTCGTCACTCTTCCCCAAATTTCTTTAACATAGGAAAGTAGAAAGGATCTCAACAGGCCTGCGGAAGCTAAGACCCAGGACAACTCCTCTCTCTGCAGAAGAGTTGAGAGAGGGCAGCTGGATCCCACTGGACCCTGCTGTGTTTAGTTTCTAAAAAAGGGAACTAAACTGAGAAGCAGCCTCCAGGGGCAGCAAAATACAGCAGGAAGCTTGGAGATGCTGTTCTGTTCTAAAAAAATAGATTGTTTCATGTACATGATTCTATTTACTTGTTAGCTTATTTGTGTAGCTTGGGGGTACTGGGTTGTTGCCCGGTCAGCTTCTTACAACTTCTATTCCTGTTGACATATGAAAGTGTGAGTGTATGAGCTCACGCACACATGCTTAAGAGCAGCTTCTGCAGATGTACAGGAGAAGAGCTTTAAGTATTGTAATTTATTATCAATAAGTTTCACTAAAGCCTTGTATAGTGCAAGAGAGGTTGAACGTAGATGAAGTCATATTCCAAATCCAAGTCCTAGATTTTAAAATTTTATCCTTTACTATATGGACAGATTCTAAAATGAGCAGTTAGTACACTATCACCTCCCAGCTATATTATCTTAACTGATAATATGAATTTCCAGCCATTGTAAATAGGATGCATGTTGTAAATTTAAGTCACAACATTTTTCAGATTCCAGCAGCAAGTCAGGTAACGGAGCTAAACCAATAAGCCTTGACATTATGTCTGTCTATATGTTCAGATTCAAGACGGGCTTTGTATTTTGTTTATTGTACTGACAGAGCTATCCTATTCATTCAAAACTAAAGTCAAGACAATCACTAATTGTGATTTTTCCCAAGTAAAAATGCTAAGAATGGGTCCTGAGTAATCTATTGTATTACTAATTATTTACAGTCAATGAATTTCAGTGTGAATATGCCTATCACTGTGACAATTTCTACATTACAAATTGGCTTGTGTTTTCAATCTCAATATGACATTAACATTTATAATCTGTAAATGGGAGTCAGTATTCACACGAATCAGGATAATCCATATCCTTATGTTCCAGATCTTATGCTATAGAGCTTCCTTAGAGAAGGATAATTAAACCAAAAATTTTGCTTTAGATTTTAAATATTTTCTTAGGAAAAAAATATTTATTTAATATGAAAATCTTGTGTGATCCTTATTTGTTTTCAGAACATATTTCCAAGAGCTGGGAAGATTTGTTTTCTGGCATGCATCAAACATTTTTCCATTGGTCACAGCATTCTTGCACTAATTGAGTTTAGAAAACTCTTCAGCTGCTGCCTGGATGAATACGATCTGTGAAAAGCAAGCATCAGAAATAATGGGATCCATTAGCTAATTACACTTTATCATCAAACATGCATCAGTTGCAAAATGTAATATGAGAACTATATTCTGGTATCCCAGATCTTTCAGATTGTAAAAAAAAAAGAACGTTAGTATCTTCTTTCCTGAAATACTTCATACTTCTCAGTGAAGGAACCCACCGATTTTCAAAATGTACAAATCTGCAAGACAGAAGCCTTCTGAAGTCTATAGAGATGATTTTGCTGTTTGAAGTAAACACTTCAGTGAATATGCTTTGTTTATCATGCATGAAATATGAACAAATATTTTCCCTGGTTAAAATTATCCACTCTGCTAAAAAAATTCTATAATGTACAATTCAATTGTAAATTGGGACATTTTGGTAGAAGGCATGATTTTTTTTTTTAATGTGATTATAGACTATGTAGAAGGAATTTTTCTTCCTGTTTCCCCTAAATTCCCCTTTACTTTGATTTTTTCTATTTTCTATGACAACATACATAGAAGTAACTAACCATATTTTGCCATAGCTCTCACCTTTCTGTTTCAGACAATACATGAGGAAGATAATCTCAATAATTCTCACACTATTTTTCCATGGAGGGCATTTTCTCTCCTTTAAATAGGAGGAAATTTAGAGTCACATTACAGCTGGCCTTGTTAACATACTGACCTTGACTCTTTGTTGCCTCACACTCTCAGTAGCTACATACTTCTGTGTTAAGTGGAAGCTAAAATGCTGTCCTCTTGGAATGTTTACCTTTTGAACTTACATGTGAATTTGATTTGAAAGATGACAAGGCCTAAGTGGAGAACCAACATCATGATTTCACATGGAAGTCTAGTCAATTGCTATTTTAAATTCCAAGCTACATAAAATCCCAGGAGAAAAAACAACAGGACAACAAACCAAACATACGAACACATAAACAGCAAAAATCTTCAATATATTTGACTCCTGCATAGGGATGGCAAACAAAATCTCTGTTAGCATTCAAGTAACAACTAAGTATACATTTAAAATTCACTGGTTGCACTACATCAGCCTGACAGGATCGGTGGGCAGTGGACTGACACCCAGGTTTTGTACTGCAGTTTTCCATATGCTCCACACTGGCAAATTTCCAGATGAACAGATAAAATGCTGCTCTGCTCAGCCCAGCTCAGCTCACTGATTCTGCTTAATCCACCTTTGCCTATTTCCTGCTATTTCCTTCCAGCCTTCCTCCCCATGGAGTCATGTTACCTACACAACGTTTGTGCTCCTGTCACAAAGTGAGGAAACAACTGGAGACATCATTGGAAACATTCACGTATAGTGCTATACCCTGCTGCCGTACCCTATCTGCTTCCAGCAAAGCGATAGAGCAGAAGGGCCTGGTCCATGGGAGGAGAGAGGTCACAGCAGCATCTTACACCACAGCTTGCAATGAGGTCAAAGCAGCTCCAGTGGAGGAGATCAGGCAGCAAGAGACTCTCAATTCCTTAAAACCTCACTGAATGCACATGTAAAAGCTTTAGTAGTTGTAAGATAGTTGTTGGTACAAAGATACACAGGAGATCATCTGTTAGTACAATACAGAATCACTGTGAAATCAAAGACTTAGACTTGAGTCAAATCCAAGTATTTTTCCTCCTGTTAGGAAATAATAAAAATGCCCTATCAAGGTGAGTTCAAACCTGCCAGCTTTCTCCTGAAGTACTCTTTCTCGTAAGAGTAGTTTACCGGCAAATACACCTTCATTTCCCTAGGCCTGATTATTCATCCTTTTGCATGCTGCGCAACTCTTCACACTCGTGCAAAGTAAGGTTAGAAAAAAAGGCTGCCAAAGAAGTGCCTTACATTCCACAGGTGCAATTATTTACAAATAAAAAGTGAAGTCAAGAGTTTGTAGGTGCTGCTTGGAGATTTTTACTATGTTAAAAGTAGGTAGGGATATTGTTAGTGCTTGGACTTTTCTTAAAAGTATAGTATCTTACCTGAGGTTTTTGTTCCCATTCTAGCATCTTCCTTTTTGTTTCTTTTGTATATGGTGATATTTATGGTCTCTCTTCCCATGTGACAGCCTAATTTCTGTGGCAGGTGGTTTCTAAATGCCTTTTAGCTCCTATTCCCATTTTTATGCTAGAACTGGCTGCATGGATGGTCCCAGAGAGTGGTGGTCAATAGAGCTAAATCCAGCTGGCAGCCAGTCACAAGTGTGTTCCTCAGGGCTTGTTGTTGGGACCATTTCTGTTTAACATCTTTATTGATGATCTTGATAAGGACATAGAGTGTATCATCAGTAAGTTCGCAGATGACACCAAGTTAAGTGGGAGTGTCGATTGCACGAGGATAGGGAGGCTCTACAGAGAGACTTGGATAGATTGGATCGATGGGCCAACATTAACGGGATGAGCTTCAACAAGGCCAAGTGCCAGGTCCTGCCCTTGGGCCATAACAACCCCATGCATCGCTACAGGCTTGGGGAGGTGTGGCTGGAGAGCTGTCTGGAAGAGAAGGATCTGGGGGTTCTAATTGACAAGCAGCTGAACATGAGCCAGCAGTGTGCCCAGGTGGCCAAGAAAGCCAAGGGCATCCTGGCTTGTATTAGAAATAGTGTGACCAGCAGAAGTAGGGAGGTGATAGTGCCCCTGTACTCTGCACTGGTGAGGCCACACCTGGAGTATTGTGTCCAGTCTTGGGCACCTCAATACGAGAGGGTTATCGAGGTGCTGGAGCGAGTGCAGAGGAGGGCAACGAAGCTGGTGAAGGGCCTGGAGAATAAATCCTATGAGGAGGGATTGAAGGAGCTGGGACTGTTCAGTTTGAGGAGGAGGAAGCTAAGGGGAGACCTCATCACTCTCTACAGCTACCTGAAAGGACATTGTAGAGAGGTTGGTGCTGGTCTCTTCTCACAGGTGATTAGTGACAGAACGAGAGGGAATGGTTTTAAACTGCAACAGGAGAGGTTTAGGACATTAGGAAGAAATTTTTCACAGAAAGAGTGGTCAGACAGTGGAATAGGCTGCCCAGGGAGGTGGTGGAGTTGCCATCCCTGATGTGTTTAAAGGTCGTTTAGATGAGATGTTGGGGGATATGGTGTAGGGGAGAACTTTGTAGAGTAGGGCTGATGGTTGGACTCGATGATCCCAGGGGTCTTTTCCAACCTGAATGATTCTGTGATTCTGTGAGAAGCAGCATAAAGCCTTTATCTTCTGGGCAACACTATCAATATGTGTTGGTTATCTTATTTTGCTAACAGGAAGATACATGTGTAGGCATATCACTGGTTTTATACACAGGCTCTTCTAGAACGAATGTTTTCATTTCCAGGAAGAGCATGCAGCAGATGAACATCCAAATGAGGATGAATTTTGAAGGGCGTAAGAAAGCACGCTCCCAAAATATAAGCTTTACACAAGCAGACATTTGAAAACCCCCTATTTAACGGTGTACCTGGTATTGAAACACAGGTCTTCATTAGCAGGCCTCAGATAAAGCCCACAAAAGGAACAGATTTAATTTGCTTTCTTTTCCTTTAAAAGTGCCCTGAGCACCCAGCAAAACTCAGTTACTAATGGCTCACCTTTGGATTGATCCTAAATCTTAATAGAACCTTTTTGTCTAACTGGGTTAAGGAGGTATTATGTTTTCTCTTTTTCACCTACAAAAAGGTTTTGTAATGTCTAATATTTCAGCTCCTGCAGCTGCTTTCATTATGCAAGTAAAAGATCTCTTATACAGAGCCACCTATTTTCACCAAATATGCACAAGCTAAATTGGTTTTGAAATTCCTGTTCTTCTGTGAAAGCTACCTGAAATTGGCCAACAAGCTGGCAACCATTGCCCTTCCCCCAATAATGGGAAAAGAGTGGATGACAGACAAGTGTTCCTTAGGAAACAACCTTACAAAAAAAATTTAAAAATCACTTTTCAGGTCACATGTTAAAGCTTTGTACAATTGGGGGTTTGAGATGTGCTAAATCTTACATGTTCTGCACAGTACTATTCACTTGAATAAAACTAATCACTCATTGCATAAAGCTAAGTGCTTGTTTAAATCCTCACATGACTGATGACTAATGTTGAGTATTTAAAATCCTGTCCAAAGACAAAGGAACTGATTGTTTCATTTGAGCAGTTAGTTTTTTAATTAATCACAGTAATTTAAATCTCTATCATTTAAAATATCTAAGAAGCATGAACTTACTCCATCAGATTTTGCTTTTGTCCTGGAAAATTTTGCATACTAAATACTGAGCCTTAGAAGTAAAATATTTTCAGTCTGAAAGTGATTTAAATTCCATGTTTTATGAGAGGTATTATACAAGGATAACAGATAAAAGCTCGAATTGACAGTGCTCTGTGGATGCCCTGAATCTAACGAGAACTCCTTGCCTTGATCTTAAACATAATGGTTGTTGACTATTTAAGTGAGTATAAAGAATTGCCTGAATCTGCCTCAGTGCGCAATGCTAGAATATACAGTTTAATGCTTCATATTCTCCAGCAGTTTACTTAACTTTAAAACCAAAAAAGCTATGTAGCTTGTACTGCTGTTATCTCAGGGAGGTCCAAAGGGTGACCTTCGGGGAAGGCATCGTTTTGTTCTTTATTACCAGAAGCCCAGCCGGGTTCCGCTTGTCACTGGGACACCTAACAGAAGGTACGCTATGGTGCTCAACACCGGATCTTTCGTAAGTAACTGAAGGAAAAGCCCCTCGCAGGCTGTGCACCCTCTTTACCCCTCTCAAGAAATCCTTCAGGCTGCCGTAACCCATGTCGGAGCTCGGGCAGGGAGCGATGCCCGCCGCCGCCCGCTCCATCCTACCCTCACCCGTTGGAGCAGGGGCTGTGCGGCTCCCAGGGCGCAGCGCCGGTCGCCCGGAGGCGGCGAGCAAGCGGCCGGGTTCCCTCCCGGGGAGCGGCGGGACATCCCCAAAGGGCAGATGCGAAAGCAGCAGCTTTAAGCCAGCACGCGGGCTCCCGGTGCGAGAACCTGCCTCCCTAAAGGGCGGCTGACAGCGCCTACCCACCGCGCACCGAGTCTAACGGGACTCCCTCCCTCTGCTTCAAAAGGAGAAAGTGAAGTAATTCCGTGTGCGACAAAAGCAATTTTTAAAAAATAAAACGCGGGGAAAAGGCCCTACACCACCGTGCCGAGGTCACGGCGGAGAACCTCACAAAAGCGGCAGCCTTACCAAAAGCCCGCTCCACCCCGTTTAACCCTCACCAGCGCCTATCACGCCTCTCCCGCCAGCCGCGGGGCCCAGAGGCCGCGCCTCTCTGCCAGGACGGAGGCAGCAGGCACAGCCCCTCCAGAAAGAGCTGGAGAGACACAAACACGGCCCCTCCGGCACGGCACGGCACGGCACGGCACGGCACGGCACGGCACGGCACGGCACGGCACGGCACGGCACGGCACGGCACGGCACGGCACGGCACGGCACGGCACGGCCCTCCCCAGGACGCCGCGGGATGGCGGTTAAGGGAAAGCGCGCGCCCACGCTCCCCTGCCCGCCCACCTCCGGCTGCCGCAAAGCGCAGCCAGACAGAGGGAGGAGCCGACAAGACGCCCTGTCGCGCTGCCGGAAGCCGGCGTTGCGCTTTACGGCCCGACTGCCCCTGAGAAGAGGCTGGGAAGCCCCGTCCGGCCTTTTCCCGGTGCTGCCGCTGAGGGGAGGGTGAGTGTCAGGGGGGCTCCGGCCTCTACCGCCCCGCTCGCGCTCTCTCCCCCGGCAGTGCTAACGCCACTTCCCTCTCTCTTGCAGGAGGAGTCATGCCGGCTAAGGGTCCCCTGCAGAGCGTCCAGGTCTTCGGGCGGAAGGTGAGGCTGGGGGGCTGCGGCCCGCTTCGTCACCTCCTCATTCTCGGGCTGAGCCGCGCCCTGGGGCCTTACGCACTCGGGTTCCCTCAGCCCCAGCTCGGGAGTTGCGGTGCCGGCTCGCCAGGGCTGTGTGGCCGGGCTGCTGCGCGGGAGGGCCAGCGGTGGCGAGGCCTGCTGGGCAGCCCACGTGTCCCGCTCCGTAGGCGCTGGAGCGCGCCGTGTCCCCAGCGTCGTGCCGGAAGCGGGAGGGAAAGATTTGTTCTTTTAGAGAGGGGGCCTGGGTTCTGTGGGTCGGAGCCCTGCCCTCTCTCTCTGGTGTACTCCGGAGCAGCCGCCGCTGTCGTCCCCAGGCCATAGGGGCCTGGCTTATCGTTGCCGGTGTCGGAGAGCCATGTTATGAATTGGTGGGGGGAAGATACAAGTTCGCACTGTTGGCACTTGTGAGGAAATGAGCCACAGAAATACCGTGTTGGAGAATGGAGAGGGTTTCTTTCCCTCATTTATAACTAAATCTTAAAACTAGATAGCATTTATAACTATAAATGTAATTTTATTAAGATAGTGTCTTAATACTGCAAGTCAATACTTGGAAGTGTAAGGAGTGGTACTTTTTAGTGTGAGATGTTAATCTTGGACATAAAACTAAGATTTTTAGATTGTTAAATAGAAATCTGCTTCACACTGCTATTGCAAAAATGAAATGCTGTACTATTACACATTTGGGTTTTTAGAAAACAGCAACTGCTGTTGCCCACTGCAAGAGAGGAAATGGCCTCATTAAAGTGAATGGAAGACCTCTGGAAATGATTGAGCCCAGAACTCTGCAGTACAAAGTAAGCATCCACCCAGCCTCCCCTCCCCCATCTCCTCCTGCCCGCGCTTTGGAATTTAAAATACCATTATGCTCATAATTGCTTGGGGATGAAGAAAAGTTGCTTGCCTTATTGACAGTACTAAATTTTTGGTTGTGTGTTACCTGATCACCTGAAATGTAGACACTGTTATCAAAATTCAGGAAACTGACTTTCTGTGATTGTCTTGTTGGGAAGGGTGAGTGTTTTGCTTAACTGGATTCATGTATATTAATGTAAATATGTGAAGTATTTTCGGCACTTCATTTTTTAATTGAAATAGGTGACTTAAAACAGTCCTGTTTAAAACATTCTTTAGGACTTGGTAAAGTTGTTTGAACACTGCTGAGAGCATCTAAAACTGAGTAGATGAATATAAAGTGTAATAAGTAGTGGAGAAAACAACCCACAAGTACTTAAGGTCTTCAACTTTAATAACATAGATTTATTTTTCTAATGCTGATGTAGTTATGGCATTCTACTTAAACTGTTCCCTTACTCTTAATTCCCATGTGCATATGCTTTGCTGTTAAGATTTTTGAAAATTCAAGACTTCAGAAAGATTATCTGACAGAAGTACTAGTAGATGTCAGAGAATTCTGTAGGAGGTGTGCTTAACTTGGGTGTGTGCTTGTATAATCAAGGTTCCAGTTTTCAGAACATTCAATAACTTCACATCTGGTAAACCTATTACAAGCTCTAATCCTTGTTCCTGATCACAAATTAATTTTCTTACTGTGTTTTGTTTCCCAGCTGCTTGAACCTGTCCTCCTCCTGGGGAAGGAACGGTTTGCTGGTGTTGACATCAGAGTCCGTGTAAAGGGTGGTGGCCATGTAGCACAAATCTATGGTATGATTTTTGGTGGTATTTCTGGTGTGGGCTGGAACAGGTCAAGCCACATATTTAAGAGGCTTGAGTTTAGAATAGTAACTTCTGCATCTTGATGTTCTATTTCTTTTTCCACTGTGCAAATGTAGTTTTTTACTAAGGGCTTATTGGTTATATTTTATGTGCAAAGCTGTAACATCTGGAGTAAGCTGAATGAAGTAAATTCATGAAACTTTGAGGAAACGATCTTTGCATCTTGCCTTGTGACAAGACAGTTCAAGTGCAGCAGAGCACAAAGATTTTGGGAGGGGAAAAGGGGATTTATCATTAGAAATTATACCTTCAGTTGTAAATTTCTAGGTTATTCAGAAGCATCTTTCAGCTGACCCGCAAAGCTAGGTGGTTCTTCCCCTTGTAGAGAAGATTGGGAACATACTTGCACATAGAGTTGCTTTTTACATATGATAGACTTGTTCTGCTGTTGCATTTTGGGTATAGGTTAGTGATGTGGAGCTCCATAAAGAGCAGAGGCGTGTTTTAGTTTCAAAGTTGATTCCATTTTTCAAAAAATTCAGATTTTTATCAAAATCCTGATCCAGATAACCGCCTAACATTAGCTTTACAGTTACTCCCATACTCCTGGCTTGAGTTCTGATTACTGTGTTACTATGCTACAGGCCTCTTTTATTGAGATGTGCTAGAAGTGCTCCTACTGTCCCATCATTCCTTTTGCCTCCTTAGCCTTTGAACACACTGATCAATTTTATCCTTGTTGGAAATTATAGACATTTCAAAGAACTGTGTTTCTGAGGTTTTGAAAGTTGACTGCTTGTAGGTAGAAGATGAACCTGTGTTAGTACTCAGGAGAGAAGGTGATCAAGACTGCTTGTGTACAGTTCCTTGGCTATCTGGCCGTTGTCAAATCGACACATGAACTGTGGATAGCCTATTGGCACGGACTTCTTCACATTTGCCAAAGTAAAGGTCACATGGAGTATGTGGGAGGGGAGATCAAGGAGGGAAAGGACAATTTAGCAAAAAACAAGACAGCAAGTTTCTCATATAACTGGCAATTTTTGTTTTAAGTTTTAAATACATTTACAGTCCTTACTGATCCGTTACCTTTTTTTTAACAGCTATCCGTCAAGCTATTTCCAAAGCATTGGTGGCTTACTATCAAAAATGTAAGTTGTTTTGATTGTTGTATTAGCCTTAAGTGGAAATGTATGGCTTCAGGTAGTTTTGGTGCAAAAAACATTAATATAGATTTGTTCCATGTGAAACTTCTTAAACTGAAGGTTTTTATGTTTTTTTTTTTTTTAAACAGATGTTGATGAAGCTTCAAAGAAAGAGATCAAGGATATTCTAATCCAGTATGATAGGACTCTGCTGGTTGCAGATCCACGCCGTTGTGAATCCAAGAAATTTGGAGGACCTGGTGCTCGTGCACGCTACCAGAAGTCTTACCGTTAAAATTGTTCTACAGTCATGTGACAGTCAATAAACATCAAGAGAATTTGATAAGTTTCATGTTTCTGAATTCTGTTTTTCTGTGTGGGTAAATAGGTTTTTCACTGCATGTTAACTTAAGATTGATACACCAATTGATGGGTATTAAAGTACAGTCAGAGCGCTATTGGCAGTTCTCTTTTATCCCTTTGTAGTAAATAAGCCTAGATAGATAGGGTCTTGGGAATAAAGAGGAGCTTTCTCCCGTTGATAAATGTGTGGTTATCAGAACAATGAAGAAGGCTTACATCCATCCTGTTTGTGGGTACGTGCAACAGTGTAGCAGTTGATTAAAGCAGAGTTCAATCTTTGCCTTTCTGGTGAATGTACACAAACATGGACCTTTTCCAGTACCTGGATGGCCACCCTTCACGGTGTTATGAACCAACATGAGTAGCCCATCTTCTTCCCATGTGAAAATGTCTGGCTCAGCCCAGTTACAGACTTGGTCCATAATGCCACACGGGTGTGGCTCTTGATTCCTAGATGGTAACTTCTATATCATGTGTTTGGTGATGTGCTTTAGTATGCTGCCCTAGTGTCGTGCAGCACGTTAAGCATCTTTCCACGTACACTTCAGCGCTGGTAGTTCATGTTCTCACAAAGGACTTCTGTTTTCCTTGTATATTCGCCTGAAATGCTACACTGAGAGTGAAGTTCCAAACACCACTATGGGATACTATATGGCAATGAGTGTTGTCTGTCTGCTGGATCTGCTTTTGTTTGTGCTTGCCTAGTGGCTAGTGGGAAGGAATTTACCCCCTCGAGGGTAACTCCTTCAACACAGTGCGAAAGTGGGTATTCAGGCAGCAATTCTGACATTTGTATTTATAAAGTTTACATTGCCAAAACCAAAGTAATTACTGGGGCAGTGAGGGGAGGGTTTATTGAACTCTTGCCATACCAGATAATACAGAGGCAGAGATTTCTGGATTAATATGTCTAAATGGAGGAAACTTAAAGTAACAAACCCCATATATTCTTTTTAAAAATGGTATTTTGTAAATGTAAAACAAAAGGATTTTGTCTTACAAATAAGATTGGGTCTAAATGATCCATCCTTCAGCTACATGTTCACACAGTACAAGCACAGGGAGATGGAGACCTGGAGAGCAATGTTAAGTGTTTTAATAAAAAAAATACCCTTTTGGAAGACAGACAGTTGCTTATGTCATGAGCTCAGTGAGGCAATTTGAAGGCCTTAGGGAAGTAAGTGGGAAAAACCTGGAGTTGAAAGTATGGCAGTAATTTTCAAAGAACTAGCTAGGGTGTGTGTGTGTGTGTGTATCAAATGTGAAAAGAAATGCTGGAGAAATTCCAGTTTCTCATCCATTGAAAGTGAAGATTTTCATTCTGGAAGTGATCTCCCAGGACAAAAAAAGAGTAAAGTTCTGAGTAAGACATGGGATGTGCCAACAAAAGGCTGTTGGAAAGGCTAATTCTGTCTTTTGGAAGAGTTGTAAGTAATTGAGGCCTTGGATATGAGCTGGCCCAACAGGCACGGGCACAGCCCTGGGCTGGTGTTTCCTATATTTGAAAAAAAACAGTTTGGAGAGGAACTGGAAGAAGCATTGGAGACTAAGCAACTGAGAGCCTAGCTACTGCTATACTGCTCTCTAAGCCTAGTATTTTTGTGTCTATCATATGCTTGTATGCCAATATGGAAATTGCTATAGGAGCACCTTGATACTTCAGAATTTTGTTGGGCTTTCTATTAATGTATTTCTTTCACTTGTTTAGTGGTAGGTCATTTCAGTGTACTCAGTCAACACAAAGTTAAATCGGCTTCCGTTGTGAGTTGTGAATTTGCAAAGAATATTAAAATTTTGCCTTTTTGCTCTAGTTTAGGGAAATAGGTGCTTGTGGCTTTTTATAAATGTTATTTGTTATGATGTCTCTCTGCTTTTTCTGTAGAAAAGCATTTAAGGCATTTTAACTGAAGTGTAGTTATTCAAGAGTTAAACGTGTAACTTGAACAAATTCCTTCTGAAAAGGAATTCTCCATCCATCTCCCATTTTAGCTGTCAGAGTCTGCCACAAAATACTGCATTACATGACCCGAATAGAAGCTCTTATTCAAACCCCTCACGCTCCCATTGAAGCAGAGGGGACTGTTGTATATTCTATCACCAATTTACATGCCAGGATTTGTTGTCTTATGCTAAATGAATGAGATATTCTGTTCCAGACTTTTGCTGCCTCTTTGGCAAGATGCTTGGTTTGCTTTCTTCAGTCCCCTCTTTCTGCACCCTCAGATCTGACCCATTTCTCATCCAGTGAGTTCTTCAGAGTTTCTACCGTGTAGCAGAGCTGCTCACAAATTATTCTAGCTCTTGGGCTGCTGAAAACTGCAATGCTCTGCCTCCTATCCTGGCTTTCTAAGGAAAAAGATGCTATGCAAGGTTAATTTCAAAGTTGATTACTTGAATTCCTATGAGCTTTGTGAAAATTGGCATCTTGATAGATGTTAATTAGGTTCAGCTGAGGAAAAATAAGCCTTTTAGTTGTTTGGCTCGTGTGGTGACTGAAAAGCAATGGCTCACTCATTGCTTAGGAAATGTGTACTGCCCTGCCAGTTGGCACATATGTACCCTATGCCATGGCTTGTCCAAAACTGATTCTTGCCTAGCTGTTCGAGCCATGGGACGCAGGGAAAAAGAGAGGACACAAAGTTACTGTGGTGTGAAACTCAGGGAGGCAGGGGGAGATGCAATACCTGATGCCAGTAACCTTAGGGGTAGATTTCACAGCTATGGGGAAACCTGATGTATCAGTTTTTCTACCCACAGAACGGCTTGTAAGAATTGGGGATTTTTGTTTTGCTGTTTTATGGAAAGGCTGAAAATAAAACACGCATTGCTACTAATATATCCAGAGATGCTATCTACATGTCATTTCTTCAACCAAAAGGATCTTAGCACAATAAAAATGCTTTCTGAACTGAACTCTAATCCTACAAAAATGCCCCATTAATCCTGTAGAGTGATGTCAGCCCAACTGACTTGCTTTCTAAATGAGAAATGTTCATGGAATCAGGCTGGGTGGCTGAAGATTTTTGTTCTAAATGGTCACTTACTAATCACCCACTAGAGGGCTTAACTTGATTGGGGAAGCATAACTACTGTGAAGTTTGAAGGTGTAAGGAGAAAACCTGCTCATAAAAATGTTTCCTTTTCTGATGTCCTGATTCTGCAGGGATGGCAATCAAGCTCTTGTCATTGAGCATCTGTTCTGGCCAGAGACACACTCCCCCAGAGAAATAGTTTGATTTTCAAGTCCCTGGCGAGGTTCTTGAGCAGCTGTGGAGGTGGTTCTTGGAAGAGGAAATGCCCCTAGCCTCATATCGCCCAGCTCTTTCATTAGTTTCACTGATGTTAATCCTTAAGAAGATCAGGTGCGCACATCAAAATGTGGACTTATTTGAATTCTTCGTTGAAAATACCAGTTTAATGAAGCTTGAAGTGCAAGGTCTAAAAAGTACCATGTTTTGTTAATGATGACAGTGGATCCTGTTCTAAACCAGAGCAAGCTTGTACCCGTGCCACTGAAAGCAGTTATTTTCTCACCCACTGTTTATAACCCTGATAAACTGTATAACCCGTATATAAAATTAAGTCCTTTCAAATGTTATGATGGAAAATTTGGGGCAAATAATTTTTGACTGTAGCATGGAAATACATGAACATCAAAATGTTTAAATTTTATTTATAAAGAGAAATCTGTAACTTAAAAATGTAACACTGGCTTTTTTAAAGTGTGGATCAGTATGTTCTGCACTGTGTTTGTTTTCTTACAACAGTGATTATTTTCTAATGCATTTTTTCTGTTCAAAATTTTCCGAAGTCCCAATATGTGAGTATTCTACTACTTGTGTAGATAACGTGTCACTGCCTTGATATAATTTGATTCGATCTTTTAAAATCTTTTTCTTAATATAGTCCTCTGAGTTACAGTTCAATGTACTTGGCTGAATAATTCTTCTTCCTTTTTAGCTAACATCCTTCATGTGCTTGCAACTGTGCTATTTCCTACCCTGCCTTGAGCAGAGATATCCAGACCTAATGAAGCCTTTTGCTATAACTCTGACAAAGTCCCTCTGCAGCTGATGAGGCTTGGACTACTTTTTAAATGTTAGAAGTTAAACAGCTATGAAATATTAGCATGCACCAAATATTCCCTCAACTTTGTTATAGAAAAATTGTAAAAAAAAGGAAAAGGCTGTTTTTGATAGTTTCTGTTAAATGAAAATAGGTAATTTATATTAATGGAAAGAATTACTTGTGAAGCTGCATATGAAGCATGGTGTAAAACATGGTCTTGAGGAAGGGAAGAATCCCAGATCAGATTTCTCAGAAGAGTTTGAAACAGTTTCTAAAGCAAACTTAGCTTGAAAGTAAGATAACACAGAGACTGTAATGGAATTTGGAAGCTCTAATGCTTGGGTTCATCTCAGCTTGAGAGCAACCTAAGGCATTGTCCTCTAAGAGTAGGTTTATGAGAGAGTGAAATGTTGAGTAGCCTCTGCTACTTCCTATAATATAGGTGCCCGCATAATAGTTCACAGTCTGTGAGTATGACTACATCAGTGTGTTAATTTGGATCAGGAACTCACTTCTGCTTCTGTTTGCAGTCTGGAGTGGTTTTGGACCACATGGAGCAGACGAAACTAAGCTGGGAGATACAGTCCAGCTGCTGACCATCCCATAGCTAGTCAGAAGTAAAAATAAAGCAAAAAACTTCTTGAAATGTAAATTATGTGAACGTCAGCTTCTCAGATCCAACAGTAATAAAAATAATTCTTAAGAAGTACTCCAATACAGTGTAGTATTAGAACTTGTATCAGTTTGCAATAAGTATCCTTGGGCCTCCAGCAATCCCAAACCTGCATGAGTACTGTTGGCTGCTGTGTGGACACAGGGTTTTTTCTTTCTCTGTGGTTGGGGAGGTTGAGTGTTTTACTTTGCCTTCTCTTCTACTCCAGCTGGGGAGCATGGAAGAGAAAGGGCTAGAAGAAATAATGGGAGAACTTTTTAACTCAGAGAGGCCATCAACTTCTACATTTTATTTGGGTCCAAATCCACCTTCTGTAGCATGCTCAGAGGGTCTCACGAAGCACATCCTAGGAAGAGTATAAGGTTAGGCAAAAATAGGCTTCACACAATAAAATGAGTAGTAGCAGTTTCAGTTAGCATTATATGTGTCTTTAAAACTGTGCTTTTAAATTATTCTGTTAGGGTAAAGCAGGTAAGATTTTTCTATTTTAAAATATGATAATTTTTAATTTTTGTGAAATTATGGTTTTATATTTTAATGAAAATTAGAAACAAACCCCATTGGCCCTCTTGAATTCTTTCTCCTTTTTACTAATATGAAAATGTCATAACATGTTTTATTAAAAATGAAATATAATTATCCTCTGGGAAGCCTTCTTTTGTGATATAAGCAGGCTATAGAAAAAAAATATCTAAAATAGTCTTAAAAATCCAGGTGTATTATTTAATGGAAGTTCACGTCTCTCCTTTTAGAACAAATAAGGAATATTAATATGTTAATCTCTAAAACCATCTGGTTATAATTTATACAGTAGCATCATTCCAGGGTCTTGCAAAAATATTTCACTGTAATAAGCACTAAAGGGCAGCACTCAGCGCAAGCCTCAAAGCACACAAAGGTGTGTGACGACTGAAGGAACTCTCAAACCATCATGACATGGCAACATTTCTATGTCATTGTCTGCTGTGTTATAAAGGGCCGATTCAATTCAGCAGAGGAGTAATACTCTCAGGTCTGGTGAAAGTGTAACTAATACAGACTCTGCTGAGGAGTTACCATGCATTACTAATGAGAGACATGCAGTCAGAAAGTTGTATGCAACACTTGCAAAGCTCCTGAAGCCGTATGTAGCTACCAAGCTTGATGTCTCCTTTTCTTTTCCTTTTTTGCATTGCATTATTTTAAATAATGCATCCAACTATCTAACTTTTAAAGGATTTAAACACACTGTAGATGTTCTAAGATGCCATCGTAATCAAAGCCACTATTTTGGATAAATTTCCTATTACTAAGTTATACTGAAATGAACATTGTGGGAAAGCTCAGTTTAATGATACCGTGGAGTATATTTTTGCTTCATTCACTGCTGTCCTCTTTGCAAGGTAAGAACTTTATTCCATTTTTGTAGTAATACTAACTTTTAAAAACATTTTTCTAAATATTTTAATATTACAGCTCCTTCTTTTTCTATCAGTATAAAGCAATTTTTTTGACCCTTGCTGGAATTAATAAATAAAAAAGTTTTTAACACAAGTTAAAAAACTATATATATCACCATTCATGGGTATAGAAAATAAAATATAGCTCTTATTTTTCTTAAAAAAAAGATACATTTTTATGTCTAAATTTGTTACAAAACAATTATTTAGGAATGAAATGCATTTCTTGGCTTTCTCACCATTATTGCCAGATGAGTAAGCATCTAATGATTTTCAATGGGGTATGATTTTGTTTGAACAGACTGCACCTGCAGTTCAAGCATTTTTAGGATACTAGGGTAAATAATTGCTCTTCTAGTTATAGAAATGATCCTATTTTCTATGTAATACAAATAGATCTTGTAGATAGTTTTCTTGCAGCAATTATAAAGATTTCTAAGGCAACATGAGAAAGAAGGTTTTTGGGCTATTTGTTTGTTTTTTAAAACATGGACTCTAGAGCATTTAAAATTATTTACAATCGAGTTTTACAAGTAACATTCAGAAAATTATTATAGGTAACCACTCTAGAAGTTTGACTCTGGAAAACTCTGAGCACCTCTTGTATTTTATCAGTTCTGAGCCTTTGAAGAACTATGAACTCTTTGCTCTTTTTCATGGTAGCATGTACCATGGAAACTTGCAGGTGATGAGTACTTGAGAGAAGCAAGTGCTCAGGAAGGAAAGCATGTACTTCTACATCCCTTGGAAACAGAAAAATATTGTGTAACGATGCTCTGGAAAACTTAGGATCATTAACAAAATTCAATATTGTTGTTTTAAACTTGACAAACTGTTGGTTGCCAAGTGCAGAGTGAGACTGTAGAAAAATAATTTAACCTGATGACTTTTTAATTTACAGGATCTTATTGCAAGCTTTCTCTTTTGAGAAGAACTTCAAGGTAAGCTTTTATTCCTTATTTGTCAAGTCCTACAAACAGAACAAGGAATGTGACGCAGTGCAAGTTAGAAATTAAAATATAGCCTTGAATTCAACATGTAAAATGTCATGTAGATGTACATTGGATGTAAAACACACTTTCAGAATGTTTACAACTCTTTTCAAAGAATTTACATAAAGGACATGGGTCCACTGAAAAATTGAGGTCCTTATGAAAAATGATGCTTCTATGGTCTCAAGAAAGCTTAGAGGAATAATGGAATGAAACAAGCATGAGATCATGATTTCATGACTGGAAAAATATATTAAATGAGTATCATTCTACAGTTTTAATGGCATGATAAAATCCTAGCTGCTATTTGAAGCACAGAAAAGTA
Organism: Strix uralensis; assembly: GCF_047716275.1. Classification (NCBI taxonomy): domain Eukaryota; kingdom Metazoa; phylum Chordata; class Aves; order Strigiformes; family Strigidae; genus Strix; species Strix uralensis. Next base: position 45,238,346 of record NC_133976.1, read on the forward strand.
AATGCTATACAGCCTTAAAATAAACATTTTCAATACAAGTTTTCATGTAGAAGCTGAAATCCAAACAAAACCCAAACTAGGGAATGTTCCTGATCCCATTGAATTAAATGGGAACTATGCCATCAATTTCAATGGAAGCATCCAGTCGGACATAGCTTTGGATGTCTAATGACCTCTAATACATCTAGCGAACACACATGCACATCAAATGATATGCCATCTTGAACTGTTGATAAAACTAAGTATGTTTTGTAGTTCGATGCCCTCGTTTCTAAACTTAATCACAAATTTAAGTCAACTACAGCTGGAGAGTCATCTCTTGCTATTAAAAGTTCCACCACAGTATATTCAAACAACACTTGAGGGAACTTGCAGCCACTCACATGCAGTGTCAAGTAAATATGAAGCTGCTTTACAATTTTGTATCCTGTCATGTAAGCCTATTTTGCCTATTTACGTCTTCCCCACAAGCTCCAGGTACCTCCCTGTCCAAGCACAGATTGGAGTGCTGCCCAATTCTGTAAAATGAGACCACAAAAAGAAAAAAAAGGGAAAAGAAGAATCACCCTTTTAAATGTTAACCCAAGAAAGACCTCTTTGATAAAGTGATGGTAATCCGAGAGAAAACCTTCTCTCCAGGGAGCTGCTTATTCAAGTTGCTCCAGGGACCTTTGATTATACAAGATCCTTTTTGTTTTCTTCCAGAAATGAGTTTAATGCAACTCGACAGAAAAGAGATCTTGTAACAGCCGAGGTAGGTTATACCTCCAGAAGCAGGAGGGAGGGGAAACTGTCCCCCCTTTTCTGCTCTGGGCCTTTGCTGTCCTTACAAAGGAACCTTTGTGGGGAGAAGGGCCACGGTAACAGGAGGACAGTGAGGAGGAGCAGCTATTCCCTACCTGCTCGCCCCCACCCTGAGCCCATGGCCTCATGCCTTCACTCACTCCCAGCAAAGCACCTGGTGGGCAACCCACCCTGACGAGCCAACTGACGCACACCATGGGAAATAAAACCGCGATGCTTCTGTCTTTTGTGAGGGCAAACAGAGATCCCTGGAAAGCTGTTAGTGTTTGGTGAGAGGCACAATGGCGGCACCACCAGCAAGGCTCCCTCCCACACATGGTACAGTGGCAGCTCTGGCCTGGCCTTGGTTCCCACCGCCACAGCCCACCGCTACCTCAAGCTTGCATCCCAGAAATGTTGCACTAAAATTTAATAGTAAACGGAGGAATCTTGTTCCCCAGCTGGTACATGTTTCCGGCTGCAGAGCCCAAACAAGAGTCATAACCCCACTTGATGGGGGCAGGCGGGAAGCCCAAGGCAGTCCCTCCTCACGGTCCTGTGGGGAGCCTGCTGCCAAATCACAAATTATTTTCTCTGAGTCGCTTTGAGATGTATGTGCCTCCTGACTGAGTCAGAATGTAGCTGGTGTGAAATGCTGTGCTAAGGTGAATTGAGCCTCTGAGGGAAATGGGCCCTCAGGACTGGCAGTGTCCCAGGAGGCCTCCAGCAGGGAAGTGCTGTCACAACAAGGATGCTCTGCCTCCCCAAAATAATGCAAAGGCCAAAAGCTGCTTTCCTGAGGAGGATGGCTCAGAGTAATTATCAGGCGAAATGGAATGGGTCTTGTTGTGAAGGAAGGGAAAGGATCCTCTCTGGCTAGAAATGGGCCATGGGGACCAGGAATAGTTTTGTTCTGGGGGCCTTACAGCTGGTGGTTTGATAGGGAACAGGGAAGTTTTTATGTCACTGTACAAGGCATTAATGATACTTAACCTAACCTGTTCCTTGCGCAGTGCTGTTCACTTTGAGATCCATTAATTCAAACTCCAGACATGGAGAATGACTGGTGGCAAGAGGGAAGAAAGAAATTATCTTACAAGCAAAGGCTTAAACAATTTGTTTTGCTTAGTCATGTAAGCAAGACTGGCGTATACGTCTGTTGGGAGCACAGAAGGGTAACTGTTTTCTCATAGAACATCAGAGAGGGAATAAATAAAAACCACAGGGAAGAAGAGCTATTTAAGCAGAAGGGCCAAGCTTTATAAAACAAAGGGATTTAAACTGGCTATGAATAAATGTAAGAGGAAAATATTTAACTACCCGGCACTTCACCCTGCTAAACTTTCCAATCAGACTAATGGGGGCAAAACCCCAGAGTGCTTTCAGCCTGGAATGGGATCAGTTGTTGGACGGGACAATGAGACGTGACAAGCTGCAGTAGCAGAGTGCTGGGTCAGATCAAGGGCTTCCTTACAGTCTGATGCTCCCCAGTTCCTAAAGAAGACAGGAAGCAGATCAGGCACATTCGCCTTCTCTTTTGTTTGGGATGAACTGAAATGAAATTCTGAAGGATCTCAAGGAGGAATGAAATCCATCGCAGCTGGAGTGGCCACAGTGGGATAATCAGGGTGTGGCACAGAGCATGTTAGAGGAGAGGATGAAATGGAGGGATATCGCATCTTCGAGCTCTCCAACTATTGGTATTTGACCAAAATGAAAAGGGCAGGAATGCACCCTGACCCTTCACTCTTCCTTCCAAATGTAAATGCAAAACTTCCGAGCTGGAGCCCTGCTGGTTTATGGGCACTGGAAGGCATGGAGAAGAGGCCAGTGGTGATCCCACAGCGCACCTCAATGCTTCCCCATCCCCCCAAAAGCTGTCCTTCTCCTCCCCACATGCTGGTTCCTGCAGTTACTGCCTTCTCCACTGGCCCAGACTTCTGATGCCTCCTGTAGCACCTGCGGCTGTACCATGTGCTGTCTGAGCCACAAATTACTCTTCCTTATTAAAAGTCCCAACCCAAAGTTAGAGCAAGGCCTCAGGCTCGTATCAGCTCATTTGTAAATCACAAACACCCTGATTTTGCTTTTATGTTTCTCTGACAGATTCAAGCTGCCTCTCCTTGGTCGCACCTTCATGGGGCCTTGATGCGGAGTCCACCAGGAGGTCAGTGCCATGCTCCTCACCCACAGGAGGAGAGATGGTCCTGAAAATGCTGCCTTCCTATCAGCTCTCCTGTGTTTATGTGGGTTGTAGAAGCCCTCCTCATTATGTCCACTACAAAACCCTGCCCCATCTCATTTTCTCATTTTATCCATGTTGAATCATGGAAAATTCCCATTAAAATTGCACTTTCAGAATAATGACTTACAGCCAAACCTGAACAGGTAACTAAGCCAACCCTTTGATTTTTTTAAAAAAAGTTTATTTCCATTGCAATTCTTCTTTTCTACCACCTTTTCTGGCCTTGGCAGAGGATGTAAATATGTCTGAGAGGTGTGTAACTGTTTATGTGAAGGGACAGGGGTGCTCAGGCAATGCACATGCAGCTGCTCCTGGAGGACTTTAAGCATTGTACAAGCACATAAAGCAGGTCCAAGTTACAGAAGTTGTTTTGCAGAAAAGTTCATTGTATGCAACCAAACTTTGTTATCCTTCTTGGAAAATACGTATGCCTGGGTAAGTGCTTTCTATTGTGTTTTTCCATGTAAATAAATATATGTAATTTTACAACTCACAATTCTAACAACAACAAAGAAGTTTTCCACATTAGTGCAGTTCTATAAACAGTATTTTCTGCTTTGTCGGTATTTTCAGAGTATCTGTGTATATTTGGAAAGCAATTCTTAAATGGAAAAAATTCAAAACTGAGCATGGAAAGGAGTTTTCACAGTGAAGGCTGATGTTCTTAATCACTGGTAACTTCTGTGTGTCCTTTACTGTAAAGGTCCCATTTTGTTCCCATTTAACATCACTAGCAGCTTTACCATGGCTTCATTGGGAGCAGAAGGGCCTGTTTATTTCATTTACTTCCTGCTTTTTGCAATGTTTTTTTAATCTCCATCAGCAAGACTGTAAGCATTTGTATCTAGGGTTTTAATCCTCCCCCAAGAAGGAAAGCAACTATAAAACCTCATGAAATCTTGCTTTGGGACTACATTTCTTCTCCACTTTTGGGGAACTCAGCGAATGATTAGTAGATGGCAGTGAGGTCTTAGCTTCCAAACAGACTATAAAAACCTTTAATGAAATTGCTTTTTGAAACAATTACTAATTAAAATATAAAACAAGCCATTCCCATGGAATCTTAAGTCTCTGACTCCAGTTACCTCTTAAGCAGAAATAACCTTTTCACTGACTTTTTTTTTAGCATGGGAGGAAGACTATTTATAATTGGTTTTGACTGTAAATTATGTATTCTGGACTGTTCATAAACTGAATGTACCCTTTGCTGTAATGCTTAAGAGGGAGGAGCTGAACATATGTATAAATTATGCTGAATTTAGTCAATTAGAATAATCTGTGTCCTGTGTATTTTGAGGTCAGCAGGACTGGGATTTGGTTGCTTTACATGGGAACTTGACCTTTTGTTTGCTGGGAGGAGGTTGACCTTTTGCTCCTTTGTTAGTTTACAAGTCTCAAACCAAATGAGAGAGAATGCTTTTCTTTTAACCAAGGAACACAAAGGGTAAAATTAAGTAAATGTTAAAACCTGCAGATTGTTGTTGGTTAATTTTCTTAGCTAATATAGGTGCTTATGATTTAACAATAAACAGATATAATGTAGATCTCTCAGCCCGTTTGCAAAATACTGTATCTATTAAAAGGCTGCTATGCTTGCTTACAGGTTCATGTCCTCAGGAGTGCCTTAATGGAGCAGCCTGCACAGAGGCAGGTGACTGTGACTGTCAGTTATTTCAGGCTCAAGGAAGCAGGTGCCAAATTGGTAAGTTTGGGGCCAAAAGAGTCAAGTTTTGCTTGAAGGGAGATTTAAGGTGTAGGTTTTTAAAACAATACTGTTAACAGCATATTTGTGATTCCTCTGTAGTAGGACTGTCATTCCACTAGTAGCTAAGAGGATTAAAATGATATGCATTAGGGATATATATAGAGCAACATCAGGAATGCCTACATTTTAGCACCTGGTCTGTAATGATACATAGATAACAGATAGATCACTATCTAGTACATCAGTAGCTAGCCAGCTGTTCAATAGTTAACTGAACAACTAAAAAGTCACTGCATTTTTCTAACAAACAGTGACTTACTGCAAATAAAATTACCAACTATTTCAGTGCACTGGTCTCTGGAATCTGCTGCGTGTAGGGATCAACAAGAATTGTCTTCCAGGATCTGCAGCAGATCTAAATCCCTTGCCTCTACTTATAATTAAAATGTCTCCACTGAAGCAAATAAAAAACTTATGATCGCATGTGACTAAAACTGCAGCCTAAAGATTAAAAAAAAGTACTGATTTTATGTAAAGTTGAAGAAATGAGGTTATCTTTTGTCCTTGTTATGTATTTCCTTGATAAGCTCTTATTTCCTGTCTGAGCTCTTACTTTTGTATATGCTGGTGACACCTGTCAATTTTTGATTACCGTGCCTGTTGTAAACTCAGTGTGTTCTCTCCAGTACCTAACTCTGGTAAGGACAGAGATGGAATTTGCAAATCATGGGGACAGTATCATTTTGAAACATTTGATGGCATCTACTACTACTTCCCAGGAAATTGCTCCTATATTTTTGCAAAAGACTGCAGTGCTCCAGAACCCCAGTACACTGTCTGGGTAAGTATGTGAACATACACTAGAAATAGCACACTGACTATTGCTGTATTACAGGATTTATTTTTCACCATAAGTAAAATAAGTAGAGAGACAATAAATGGGTCAAACTGTTGCATTGCTTACTTAAATATAAAACTATGCTGCTGGAAAATGTCTAAGCGTATGTGCAGTGACTCAAAACACCAATGAAATGATAATCAACAGAGTCAGTATATTAGAAATAGAATTTCTTACTCCCCCTATCCTAACAAGGATTTCTGATCTCTCCTTTCTGGGACCAAAAGTGGGTCTTAAAGTAGACCTTGGAAACTTCAACAAACTTTAGCTGTCAGACTGTTAAAAAACCTGAGTTGCTGAGTAAAGTGCAAACAGGTATCACCTGCTTGAATATCTGGGCACCCAAGCGAACTGGGCCCCAATTCACAGCCATCACACTTTGGAGAGCTGCCTCCCCGGCCCACAGAAAACTGTCCCCTCTGGGGATTTGCATTCTAATTTTGGATTACCACTACATCATGCAGAGAAGATTAACAGCTCAAACGTCTTAATCTCGACCTATGTATGGGAGGCACTCTTTTTAGTAATTTCCTCAAATTGCTGAGTATCCATGGTTAATGACTTTGGGTCATGGAGAGTTCAAATTTATACCTTCTTTGAAGGAAGATGCCCTATTTATCAGGCTGTTAGTTATTGTGGGGAAAGGACATGAGTTCATTTTGTTACTTTTTACACAATGGTTGGGATTTGGTGCTGATTGGGCAGGAGAGAAGGGACAAGAGGCGTCCTAATTCTGAGCCCTGGTGGTCACAGTGCTCACACGGGCAAGGGTAGACCTAGATGCTGATTTCTGCTCCAAGGACTAGTTTTCATTTATAATCACATGACCTCCTCTCCCAGCAGATAATAACATCTAGTGAAGATAAATCTGACATCAAAACTGCCGTTTCTATTCACTCAGGTTACAGACAGATGCTGTTACATCTGCCTTCCATGATTTCATTTTAATTCTTTGGATTCTGTGTGCAGCTATGACCTTTTAGGAGTTTTCAGAAAATGCTGTAGCAAAGCTCAAGATTATATTAAAATCTAGAATCCATATTTCAGTGGATTCCAGTTATTCTGGAAAGAGATAAACTACCATTCAATTGCTGGAACAAATGTCATGTTTTGCTAAAAACTGGAAGTGTTTACTCAGAAAAGTCATAATTAATGTTGAAGCACTGCAGTCACTACAGGCTGGGCAATGGAGAGCCAAGAAACTTGCCAAATCCTCACATTATGTCTTTTGGCTTTAGCAATCCACCTCTCTAGAGGAGAAGAAAACACAAGAATTATTTTGATTTTCCTTGATTGTGTTTCTGTCTTGGGCCAGGTTTACATAGAAACCATCTGTCAATACTAGTAACAGTTAAGATGTCTTTAATTATGATTATCTTTATACATGTAAAAACTCTAATGCTTTTCCTGGTTTCGTTTATTTTACTCAAACAGTAACTAGTTTTTACTTCCACGATTAAGTGTCAGTTTAGGAAGATGAATTCAAGTGTGTGTTAGCACTGTATGTGTTTACCAACCAATCTTTTCTACAAAAGCGATAGCTCTAGTTACTTTTACAGCCTCTATTACTACCTTGGCAAAATGTTTCCCAATTACTAATCTATTCAGCTTCACAGCACTGTCAAGTAAACTGGTAATGCAACTCCCATCCTTCTCAGAGAACGGTGACACGCACAGGCATAGGAGTCATATATGAGGTATCTAAACTCTGTCTACATTATAATTTAGGTAATAGATACCTAAGATTCACAACACATTCCCCTCTCTCCTCAGTGGTGTCTAAAATCAGCTCACAGGCTTTTGAAACATTGTAGTCTAGGGCATCCCACAGGTTTGTGTGGCTCAGCCTCACTGAGATTAATGAAAGATGTTGAAGTTTTGCTCAAGGCCTTGGAGTATGTATGTGCTTAAAACTCACTTAGGCTAGACAACGTAATTCAAAATTTTGTAGTAGTTAATTGGTTACAGCATATGCACAGAAAGTTGGAGACTTATATCCCTATCATCAGTCAGGGTAAACCTGAACCCACAGTTTTCAAGTCCTGGGAGTACGCCCTGGCCAACGAAAGCTGTGTGGTCTCTGGGGACAAGGAACTTCCTGCAGGAGTTGTGCTCTGCCATGCCGAAGGCTGGGAATACAAAGGAAGTCTGACTTCAGGGGGAGCCTCCTTTTTGCCATGCTATAAAAAGGAAGAGTGCTGGTTTATCAGGCCTGTTCCAGTGTCTGATTGTGGATTTTTTTATGCGAGATCTACTTCAACGCCATAAAACTGTAGACATGCTGAGATAGGAATTGCATGGTTTTCACTTTTGGAAGCATGCATTTAAGGTCTGTTTAAGACCTCTCTCTAGTAGTGGACAGTCATGAAAGTTGCACATTGCCAATATCTGAGACACATAGTTTTGCAAATCTCTCTCTGGCTGACTGAAACTTGTATTTCCATTGCTGTGTTCAAACTAGAGAAGCTGATGTATGATTCAAACCAGGGCTCTCATATATATATATATATATATATATATATATATATATATAAAATGGCAGATTTCAGAAAAGCCTGCCCTTCTCCATTAGCAGGGCTGAAAAGCCAGTGTACAACGGGTTTTAACAGATCCACGTACATTAGATGCTTGCAGTAATCTGTGGGAGCACTCCAAAATCTCAACAAATCCTTCAAGAAGACATGTTGTAGTTCAACTGGTGCCAGTCTCAGCTGGCATGGAGAATGCTAGTATTATGCTGAGATTTTGTACTGGTTTGTAGTCCCCTCTTATAGATCAGACCTCTAGAAACAGAGCAATAGGGGTGTCTCCTCAGTGCAAATAACAAGCTCCTATGTTGGCAGTTATAAGCTAGCTCACTACAGTGTTTCTCAAGTTCATCTACATAAAATACCTGAGTATTTCATCCAGTATTTAAATGACTGTCTTGTGATGCTTGTGCTATTGAACAATTGCCGTATTTCTCAGTACTACCAGGTAGCGTGAACTTCTAGTTTTTCATATCTTTGTAATTGTGACTTTTTAATATTCTACGTATTTATTTGTAAAGCTCTTTCAGTGATTGGTGCATGGAACTGTAAAATATCATATATGAGTTTATGAAAAATTGCATGAAATTATTGAGAACAAACATTTATTCTTATTGTGTGTATGTTTTTCCCCTCTAAGGTTCATAACAGTCCTCACTGTTACGGTTCAGTATATACTTGTCAGAGGTCTGTTAGCTTATTTTTTTTAAACCGAGAAGAAATAATTATTTCAGGACATGAAGTAAGAAAAGATGGAATCAGGTAAGTGTTCTAATGATGGGTTTTAACATTTTACTGCAAAAACATAGTGTGGAGTTTGGGAAATTGATTCTTTTTACACCAGCCAGGGAAAATAATTTGATGTATATCCTTATTGATCCCTTGCTGTTTTTTATTGAGGCTGATGGAGCTCTAGTGTGAGCAAATGTAATGGCGCTGATGTAATACCCGAGTGAGGATAGCATACACTCCACACATGAACCATGTGTTCAACCTCTTAGCTGTAACTTAACAATTACCCATCCCTACTTTGTATAGACAAAGTCTGCATCAGACAGTGCTAGCTAATCCTTGGTGCATCCTGATACCATTTTGAACAAGGCAGTCATCATTTATTTCTGGTAGCTATACTTAATGTAAGACATAATCTTCTTCTAGACAAGTCTGAACTGGTTGAATAAAAGATCTTAAGTCCCCTTTGCCCCTTTGGGGCAAAAACTCCACAAAACGTCTCTGAGGTACATCAACCCCCAAAATTTACCAGCTTTTTTAAAAAAATGAAAAGAGGAGTGCAAGGCTATCATAAGTATGTTTTACTGGTTTACAGAAAGTTTCAAAGAGTTGTTAAGGTGTTCTTGCCATCCCCTTTGATGTAATGGTACAGCCATTAACATCTGAGATGGATAGCTACAGTGATACTGTTCATCCCAACAGAAGCAACTTTGGAAGATTAGAATTAGATCTGTGCTGGAATATTATTGTCCAGTGGTCTTTGGCCAAAGGAGGAAGATATACAGTATTTCGGTCAATGGTATTTTCTGTACTGTAAGTTCTTCCATTTGCAATGGTGACCCAATGATGACCCTGTGCCCAGAAGGGCTGCTGGCAGTCATAGTGTCACATAGCTCCTTGTGCAATGCTCGTGAAGTCACGTATTCCTCAACATGCTCCTGCTGAGCTTTGAAAATGAAGATTCATTATTATGTCAGGCTTATAACTGGTACAACTGATAGGTCTATAGAGCAGAAAAGCATTCATATTTGATAGTCAATATAGAGAATTAAACAGAAGAAAAGATAGTAAAAACATGATGAATTCTTGAATGGAACTGTCTGTATACACCTGGGAAAAGGGGCTTAGTGAGTTAGAAGATGATGTTCTATGTGGTATTTTTCTAGCACTAACCTCATCTCATCTGAGATCTTTGAAGCAGGCTGTTTATTTTTCCAGATTAATGTTGCCTCAGACAGTTGGAAATGCTTTCCTTGAGAGACTGGCTGATTATATTCTGGTGAAGACTACTTTTGGATTTTCTCTTGCTTGGGATGGAAACTCTGGCATTTATATTAAGCTGACAGAAGATCATAAGGGAAAACCTTGTGGCCTCTGTGGAAATTTTAATGGCAATAAATATGATGACCTGATACTACAAAATAGTAAGTAAATAACTTGGAAATACACACTTACCTTGTGTGAACAACTTCTATGTTCACTTTAAATATAATACTGTAAAAAGGCAGAGTCCTGTTTCATTTATTTCAGTAGAAAATAGAATATCTGCTCTATTCTTTCTCATCATTAAAAATGCTAAGGGAAAAGTTCCTAGTTCAAGAAATTATCTATATGTATGTTTAAGCCTTTTCTTGCTCAGCAAAGCACTTGGGGTATGTTTATCTTAGCTGATGAAAGTGCCTTCAAATAATAAATAAATAAACAAATGCTTGTGGTTTTTTTCTCTGTTTAAAGATGGAGGGAGAAGGGCCAAAATATTAATATTTGGAAAAAGCACCATCTCGAGTCCTTCGTTTATATGAGCATCATAAAAATGATAGCTGAAATATGTAAAATTCAAAGCTGTTTCCAGGGTCCTTGTATCTCTTTGTTGGTACTGTGTATTATGGGCCTCCAGCTACCCTGTAGGATGAGGAACTGCCCAATGCTGCATCTGAGGCAGAGATGACTTGCTAAGCTGGTAGAAGATTCTGTAGTCTATGCAGGGAATACTTTATAGGGACTTTTGTCCTACTTGCAAGCAGTGTGAAAAAAATAAAAAAGAACAAGCTTGAGAATATGATGAATATTTTTCTCAGTCTCTGATAAAAACAAAGATAGGACTGTTTTACTGTTACCATTAATTGCTGACAGAACCTAGTCCCAAGGCCCTGCATATTCTTAAATCACAAAAGTTATCTCACTGTAACTTTTCCCCCCCTCCTCTGTTTTTCCCCATTTTTTATGGTCAATAGTGGAGCTTTTTGACTTTCTAAGTGAAGGAAGATGAAGTGTACCTATCTTTGTATAGTCTTTAAAAATCACAAATTTTTCATATCTCTTCTGTCATGAGAGCAGTAATTTCCCTGCTTCATGCATCAACTGCATACCAGAGTATGGTATGTTTAATAATTAGTTAAAACTGGTGATCTGTAAAAATGGAGAAAAATGGAATTTGGAGGGGATAGTGAATTCACATGATCTCTAAAAAACAGTAATTTCAGTATCTTTAAATATATTATCTGTTATAAAAGACTTCCAACTCTTCTAGCATTTCTTCTAGCATTTTTCTTTATCAGAAATGATAGTATCATTGTAGTGTACAATCAAGAGTGCTATGAATCCTTTTAACCTTGAACCAGTTTCCTTGACTCAGTGCAAATACAAAGCATGAAGCTCTGATATCTTCATAAGAATAGACTGCTAATTCAAATTGCTTCAAAACTGCAACATTTTTCTAAGTTTTTCCAAATCTTATAAATCATTTGGGATGATGATTTATCTTCCCCAGCTAAACTACTTCCCCCAGTAGTGTAAGGGAAGCTCTTACATCTATCCTGAATCTTATGGAATCTGAATGCTCTCTATTTGCAATGCCCCAAATAAATAAGTTGCTGAGAGGCATGTAATACTCCATTACAAAGCACAGTTTAGAAACAAGCTCCTTTTCTGTTTTCTTATCTTCATCTTTAATGGCATCTTTGTATTGCTTTAATATACAAGGCTGTATCTGTGTGTAGAACTGTTTCAAGGACAGTGATTTTATTTTGTGGCATTTTTTGAGGACTTAGAAATTTTTTTCAACCCATGTCAAAATGTAAATAAAATATTTTTAATGTTTTTGCAGAAGCAGAATTATGTCAACAGGTTTACCTCTAGATCAAAACCCAGCTTTTTGTTTGGGAAGGGTTTTCTGCGTAAAGAACTATTCTGTCAGAAGGAGAAATATTTTAAGTCTCCCTGGCTCTTCAGTAAAATTGACTGGTGGTTAGGATCTTATCTTTGTTTATTTGTGGAGATCCAAGTACAAATACCTGATTAGCATGCTTTGGAGTTTTCCACTCTGCAGAGTGTCAAACTTTGTACATTCTGTGCTAGAAGGAGTTACATTAAGTTTTGGATAGTACAGCTCTGAAAAAAACTGTAGCCGGTTTCATTTCAATACTGTATTTCCTAAACAAACATAGAAACAGCTAACCGTAGCATAGATACCAATTACTGTAGGGTTCTTCAGAGTGGAGGCAGTATACGCTTTTTAAAATACTTAAAGAAAATGTAATATTTATTTCTTGATGCAAAAATATGGAAATTTGGCTCTGTTTCCTTACTGCCAACCTTCTTGTATGTTCATGTATCTTCCTCAGCCTGTTGCCATGACTTCCAGCCATGTATCTTGTTCATTAATTCTCCCATGCCCATGCTGTGAGTAGAGCTGGGCATGTAGTGGTGTGTTTGTTGTAGGGCTTTTCTTCAACAAAGGAAAAGAAGGGAGATAATAGTGCTAACTGACCTTTGTGAAACATGATGAAAGCCTTAAATTGTTTTAAAGAAATGTATTCTTTCTTAAGTATTTAATGCATTACGCTTGTCCTTATTTGTATATTTGTTATAAAATTGTCAGTGATTGCACTTTAAAAACCCCAACCAACACCTTGTTATATATTTTTTAATCTTTTTTTTTTTTTTTAATGTAGTATAAAACACTACCTGAAATTAAAAAAGAAAAAATAACATTACCACCTGTACTCTGAGCATATCTTGTAACTGGGGTAATGAACACATTGAAAAACTACAAGAAATTTCCAAGCTGCCTTTTGTGTTTGTGTTGACAATTTTTTTTCCTGGATGCACTTGCAATGTTTTCATGCAGTAGGTGAATATACAGAAGACATTGCTGAATTTGCCAATAGCTGGGCTGTGCAAACATCAGATGACGTAGCTTGTGTACCTACTGCCTCAGATTTTTCCAGTCCTTGCTCAGCTGATGCAGAATCCACTGAGGTAAATTAATCATGTTTTTTTATATATATATAAATATATATCTTCTTAATCTTCACTGCCTAGTGATGGTTCAAGAATCTAGCTATATACACCATGTTGAAAAAAGCCTTAAATGCACTGAGGCTTTGAGAAATAGAAGATTCAGATCAGGACCGTTGCTAGGGAATGTCTGAAGGTCTTCAGATTTTTAGCTTAAAAGTACAAAGGCTCAGATAGGATGTGCCAGGTGGCACAGGTCTGCTGGCAGAGCTTTTCATTGCTGCATTAAACTTGGGTTCAGTTTCCAGTCCTGGCATTTTACACCTCATTATTTCGGAAATTGTGAAATACTGCAGAAGTAACATACTCAGCTTCTGCACTGACACAAAATGCTTTTTTTGTCATTTCACACACTTTCTTCCCAGCTGGTTTAGGAGCAGCATGCAATCAAGCCAGCCTAGGCAGAGAGGACAAATTTTAGGAAGAATAATAAAGGAGACATAATAATAAATTGAGACTGTGAGATTCTCAAATTTTAACGGGGATATAAAGGACCCTAGATTAGGGAAACAAAGCTAAAAAGAATTATGCTTGTTCAGAAAGTGTTTGCTAACTGTCGTTTACCAATTCTCCTTAATGTGCAGGATATATTCTTCAAGTGCCAAATATTCCTACAGTTTCCTTTTCTCAGCTGTCATGAAAGCATAGATCCATATTCTTATATTTCTAGCTGTATGAATGATCTTTGCAGGTAAGACTGGAGTTCTTGTGTATTTATTTTTGACGCATGAAGTGAATGTTCACTCTTTTGTTTGATACCAGAACTGAGCAGCAGTGAGGGAAGTTAAGAGGAACCAAGTTCAAAGCAAAAGAGATGGGGTTTCTCAGTGGGTGATTTAGTGTAGAAACAAAGGGCACAGAACCTGCCTGCCAAGGGATGTTTTGATTGCTAAAGGTTTGCATGGATTCAAGGAAATACTAGACAAACACATGGAAAAAGAAATCCATGGAGAATCATTAATGACAAAAGAGGAGCTGCTAGTCACAAAAAACCTAAAACCTTTACCTGGAGGTCTTGAATTAAAAATATGTGGAGATGATACTGGAGGGAAATATCAATGATACTGGAGGAGCTGGACCATTTGTCTGACACAGTTTGACTGTTTCTATAAGCAACCACTATGGTTCAAATTAGTAGAATTTTTCAAAGTAGTTTTATTTATGTAAATTCAGAGTTGTCAAAAGAAATTAAACTCTCATTGTCTTTGGTGGGAGTTCAGCTGCTGGCATTATATGCAACCTGGTGTTTTTCCCTTAGCACTCCAGACTCCTGTTTAGTTCTTGTCATTCAAGTTAAACTGGTGTTCCAGAGTATAACTGAATAGATAACTGAGCAGTGTACCATTTCTTTTGTAGCAGGGTTTTTAAATTAAGAGGTAATTGTCATAAATGGCAGGATTTTTACTAGATACTCTTATGGCCTTCTCAGAGTATCATCAATTTAATCAAAAATATACAGAAAGGATCACAAGACTAAAAGTAAGAATCACTCAGTATAATCCATTACAACCCATTAGTTCATTTTGGATGAAATTTTAGTTTTCTGTTTACCATAAAGTCAAGATGGAAGAATTTGTGTTTGTAGGCAAATCTCCAAAGTGTGCTTCTTGAAGTTTATGATCTGTACATTGATTTCACTCAGAGAAGAGATGAGTTGCCTCTGTGTGGTCTCTTTGTAAATCAGGAGTTTATTGTGACTTTTTCTCAGTAAAGGAAGAAGAGTGAAAAGCAAATTTTCAAATGCAATATTGCATCAGTGTCATGGTGTGAAGGTGGATTTGATTTTTGTCAACATGCGTATGTGTTGATGTGAATGGTGTGAACATTAAAAACCTTGAAGGAAGTTTCTGTGTGTCAGAACCTCATTAATTTAGGCTTATTTTGTTTATAAAAGAGACCTCTCTTCTTGTGGCTTAGTGTCAGTTTATGAAGTTTGTTGTGGGGCCAACTATTCTTTCTATTAAGACCCATTTAATTGGATTAGATAAGGAGAGCTGGAGAGATTCTGATCAATGTAACAAAGAGTATGGTGGTGTCTGATTTGATAACAGATGTGTTGAAAGCAGAATACGAACACAATATAATACATTCTTAAGACCATTAATTTTGGAAGTATGATCTTGTGTGCTGAAAGACAAACTCAGATGATCTGTCACAGTCATTCTTATAATAGAAACGTCACATTATGACTAGTTCATTTTGGCATCAAGTCCTCCACAGTGAGTGATGGGAGTTGTTGAACTTTCACAGTAACAAAAGGTTGGTGGTATCTCGCCTTATGTGACTTACACCTGAATAAAATTTGAGCTTACCTAAACACTGATGAATGTCTCTTTACTTGATCCTGTCAAAAGTGCACTGTACAGGTTCTTCTGTATAGACTAAGGCAGAGATAATGCCTTTGACCAAGGTCATGCTGTAAATCCCTGAGCCTGTCTACAGTTTTCAGAGAATAATACTTCTGGCTCTGAGCACTTCAGCACAAGGTCGGAATTACACCAACAGGGTTCTTCTCACCTAAGTTCAAGGGCTGATAGGCAACTGGAAACTTGAACTTGTTACTTGGACCAGAATGTCTTTTTTATCAGTGTAAGTCAGACTCTCCATGTCATGCACGAGGGAGAGGGCCTGAGACGTGGATCTTGAGACTGTTGAGTTGTCCATTGTCTTCAAGACAAGGTCATGTTTCTCTTTCACCACAAGCAGCATTTATCTTTTTTGTAATAAATTAGTGATTTTGTTTATTGTGGTAAATTAAAATGAAGTAACTTTTTGTGAGATCAAATGATAGAAGCACAACAGCTTATTCAGTATAGCTCATTCCTTTTCATAATATTTTCACTGTGTGCCATTATGACTTCAGCTATGTGTGAAGTATCCTGTGCAGTGTCCCTTGGCAGAGATTTGTAGATGGGATTTGAGTTCCTTGACTACTGTCTTGTTTTATCATTTCAGAGTGGATGATGATGAAACATACTGCAGGGCAGTGACAGAGTACGCTAGAGCATGCTCTCACGCTGGGTCCCCAGTGCGGGACTGGAGGGATGACTTTCCTGCCTGTAGTAAGACTCTTTAATAAAGCATACAATATGACCTTTGAGATACTTCATGTATTCATTTCAAATAATTCCATCTTGACATTTGTCACTACAGGACTCAAAACTGATACTGAAGTAGATCAGCCAGCTTCACTATTGCTAGCAAACAATGAAGTCAATGACTTGCTAGAGGAGTATTTTAATTCCATTATGATCTGATCTAGATCCATACAAAATTCATGTTTCCACAGATTGCTTGAAACATCATGTGTGCTCATCATATTCTAGGACAAAGAACAAACATCTGTGGAGATCTGATGTTGCCCCTCTTCCCAGATGACCTTTCACCCTCTACTGGCCCTATAACAGAATTAATACAGTCAATCCAGCTCCTTCTAGTTATCACCACCACCCATCAACTGCAGTTCAGTCTCATGCACAAGACTTTGAACTAGCTGAGACATGAGCACATGTTCCCCTGTCACGGAAACTATAACTTTTTTTGGAGGGGTGATGTAAGAATTTGACAAAGAAAGACTTAAATACTGGTGAGAGATTCACCACAGTTCATCATTTAAAACCTCTCCAAACAATCCATTGTACCTGATCTGAATAATTACAGTGCTGCACAACTATTTACTTAGGAGAGAAGCATTCTCCAGTATGGAGAGAGAAATTTCACTAATGTTCAATGTACCATGTATTTTTATTAGCTGAGAAGTGTGAAGACAGCTTTGTACACCGTGACTGTATCAGTTGTTGTCCACCAACCTGCACATTTGAAAAAGATTGTCTTGGCAGCAACCTACACTGCTTAGATGGCTGTTACTGTCCAGATGGTAAGTACTGTCAATTTTGTGTGAAAAAATATGTGTAAAGCTAATATCCAACATCATAATAAAGTTGTCTAAATAGACTGTGCTTAAAGTTAAAGCTGAAAATACAAATATTGTAAATTCTGCCCTAGCTGTTGTTATTCTTACTGTGATTCTTCCTTTTGCTATGTTCTAAACATTTCTCTAGAGTACAAAGGTGGCTCAGAATGAAATATCAGTTAAAATCCGAAGCCACCACTAATACTTGCTACAGTAAGATATTGCATAGATTTAATCTACTTTATTTGAATTATTCCAAAGTCTACTGAAGTTTTGTTTGAACAGAATGTGTCTTGTGGTCTGTACATGAAAACAAACTTCCTAAACCTGTACTTGATAAAAATTAAGGACTATGACCAGTCCTGTTCTAGAAGGACTAAAGATTATGCGATCTCAGAATCTTTTCATTTTTGAGTCTGTACAGTTTTACATGCTTAAGGCAGACATTTTTCATAAAGCAACTATTCAGGATGACAACTGCTTTGAGAGAGCTTCACTATTCATCACACAGCTCTCTGCACTCTCTTGGTGACTCTTTTTGCAGGTTCCCAGTTAAGACTGGTGGGATCACCTTCTGGCAGATTTGAATGTTTGAGTCAGATGGGGGAAGAGCAGTGATCTGGAGTTTGTTAATTTATTTTTTATCTCATTGTTAACTTCCCTCCCAATAGGTCTCATTATGGAAAATGGAACTTGTATCTCTGTGTCGAATTGTCCTTGTATTTATCATGGAACTGCCTTCCCTGTAGGCTCAAAAATTGAACAAGAATGTAGCAACTGGTATGTGAAAGCCTCATGTCTGTGTTTCCTCTCTCTGTGACTGCTGCCCATGGTTAGTTTATCGCTGTAGTCACACTTCCATTTTAAAGAATACTTAGTATCTATGTTTTACAGACTGAGCCCCGTGTACCACTAAATTATGTAATCTATTCTATGGAAAGGATGAGTTCAAGGCATATTAATGTCAAAGCTGATCTTTTTGCTGAAGATCAGAACACTGAATTTCTGTGTTTTGTGATTTTTCTTTTTAGTATTTGTATTGGTGGCCTTTGGAACTGCACTGATCATGATTGCCCAGGTATCTGTATTTCATTACTCTTTTCTCAGTGAACATAACGGATAAACTTTTCAGAAGACAACAGAATCAAATATGATCCAAGGGCTTGGGATGTTAATTTAAGAAGAAAGATTAAGCAGATGGATGTTGAGAGTAGCAGTGGGCCAGCTGGGGTGAAGCTATTAACTGCCTGATCATACTCATCTTACCTTTTCCCATTTGCTTCCCTAACTCAGTGTGTTACATCCACCTCTTGTTTTCTATCTCTGTTTATGCTCTATGTTGTTTGGGTCAGGCTGATTATTTCCTCTGCCTGTTCAGTACCTATTCAAGTATAAGGATCTCCTCACTTCTAGGTGCAATTGTAATGCAAGTAATAAGAAAAACATCATTCTGATGCTCAGTGTGCTGTATTTTCTCCTTTATAACAGCAGTTCATGTCTGGATAATCATCCTTATCTTAAAAGATTACCTGTCTCTGTAATGGGTTATTCAGAGGGACATGGAGTAGCTGGGTAGTGAAACTCCCATAGTAGTTCTGTATCTTAGACAAGATTATACTAGGAAACTTATGAAAGAGACAATTTTTTACAAATTAAGGAACACCCTCTGAATGAAGTAATAAACAAGGCTTAAGAGTTACTAAGAAAGGCTTGAGAGAGTGGATCTGTAGTGTAAAGCAGTTGACACAGAACTGCTCCATATGTCTTGTGAGTGTTGTGTGTGCACGTGTGGGGTTAATTATGACTACTTTGGTCTGGTCCTAGGGACTGTACGTCTGTTTGTAGTGGGAGTGTAGCTTCCACAGAGCACCTCCTGCACTAGTTACAGCCAAAATGAATCTAGTTCATGTGCTCTGACACTGCCTATGGTGTGAATGAAAGTGCAGTAAGTGGGGATGCACTGGAGACTTGCTTCAGCAGTGCACTCCTGCTCTGAACTTAAAAATGAATGTAGATGTTCCCTGAGGACAGACACCTGCAGCCTCTTCATGCCTGAGGTAACAAGCAGTGCCATAATACCTAGAAGGAAGGAGAAAGCAGCTTGTACTCTTTCACACTCAGTCATGCCAAAAGATGATGAGGAAGAAGATTCTAGGAAACTTCAGAGTTGTAATAAAGAGAAAACTCTTTTATATTTCAGAGAACTCGTGACTCAAGGCATCTCATATAGTTAGAACCAAAAGATGCTGCACATCAGCCTGTGCAATATGAGATGGTATCTGATGAAAATGGGTGTATATAACATATTTTATTTACAAATGCTGTATTTGCTAGATAGATTAAAGTTAGCCTGGATTATGTGCTTAGAAATAAGGAGAAAGTTTCTTATTTATCTCTCTTCCATCATTTACAGAATAATGATACATTCTCATGCAAGTGAACATTCTTGTTTATCCTTTTTCTCTCAAGCTGAGTGCTCCATCACAGGTAGCTCTCATTTCACAACATTTGATGGACGTCATTTTACCTTTCTTGGGATTTGCCAGTACATTTTGGTAAAAGGCACTGGGAAAAATAAATTCACAATCACTTTACAGAAAGCACCTTGTGGACAGGTAAGTCACATTTTTGTTGAACATTCAGAACAAACGTGTCCATCCATATTTCAGGCAATCTTGTATAGGTTCTACTGTAAACTATCAGGTTATGTTTAACAGAAAATACAAATTGAAACAGTTTTACAGATTTTTTGTAAGTGGTTGTATTGCTACGTGTTGTGTTGCCCTTTGTAAAATCAGTTGCATTTTTAGAGGGATAAAGACTAAAGAGTTACTAATTTGTGCACATTAACCAAGTATATACATCTTTGGTTATGGTACAAACAGATGTCTTAAGCTTTAGAAAAGCTCTTGCTGGCAGCACTGAACAGGTTTAATACGCTGCTAGTTAGGCAAGACATTTTTTTTTTTGGTAGCTTTAGATTTTTATTTGCTATGTTATAGCATATTTAATTTGTTGGAACAATGCCTTTTAGAAAACTATTCAAGAGACTAGCCACGACACATATTTGTTTGAAAGTGTTTTGGCAGGTATCCAACAACAGGCTTTATGAATAGAGGTGATTATAAAAAGTACTTATCTGTGAGACTGGATTTAATGTTGTTATTAGTCACCTAGGGTCTCAGGAGAAGGAGTTCTGAGACTGTCACTCACAGCTGCCTGTGTGCTGAGGGGGGCCTCAAGCATGGAATGGTTGGTTAGGTAGCCACTGAGAGACAAGGATACTACTGGAAATGACCCTTAGCACAACTCTAGGCACCTTGGAAAGTTTCTGGGTGAAAACATAGGGGCCCTGGGGAGCATAAGATGTTTGGTTTAAGCTGGTTATGTGTCATCTTTTCTCCTGTACTTAGGTTCACAAATTCTGCCTGGATAGCACTCTGAAATGATGGGTGTGAGTTAGTTTATAAGTCACCATTTCCTGATAGTCAGATATTTATAAAGCATTGTAGTATAGTTGTGGAGAAATTATATCCTTTTGGTCTGGAGTAAGAGATCATGACTAAGTTTCAAGATGAGAAGCCCCTTCATGTGTGCAATAGTTTCTTTCTGCTACATTGCTGCATTTGGTCTCTAGTTGCACTAGCATGATATAGACAGTGTCACACTCTTGCTCAAACACTGGTTAACCCAACAATGAGGAGCACTCAGGGTGGCCATGAAAGTATGGCTGTTTGAACCCAGTATCAGTACTTGGGGCCCCCTGTCCACTTATTACTACTGCCATAATAGCTAAAATGCATTGTCCTGGCTTTTACATGCATATACAATGCTTTATTATGTTCTACATACAATTTCAGGTGCTCTGTTTAATGCTTCAAGTGATAGTTTACAATTGATTTACCTGATGAGAGTTCTGGTATTTCTTTTCTATACAACTGTTTTTTCCCATTTGTTTGTTTTTGCTTTCCATGGTAATATTAATGTCTTTGCCTGTTTCTGACGGTGAAACTTGTTTTCACTTAGAACTTTGACCACGCCTGCATTGAGTCTATAACACTAGTTCTTGAAGATGATGTGAGCAAACAAGTAACTCTCACGAGATATGGTCAAGTCCAAACTGGCCTTAACCAAGCTTTTAACCTTAATGGTAAGAAGTGCATGGAATATAATTTTACAAGAGTTCACATTCTTTCTTTTATATGCTCCAAAGCTTTTTAATAATATCTGTCTATGAAGAATGAATTTCTTCAAACGTAACTTATGAAATATACAGTCACTTCTTATAACCTTAATAATGGTTCTAGAAATGTACTATTTCAGCCTGTGAAATAGAGTCCTTCATTATGCCCTCATTTCTTTTGAAGGCTACCTTCTTATTTTGAAGACTACCTAGAAATTCCACTCATTTTGTTTGTGTTTAGCGGGGAGGAGGTAAGAAAAAGAAGGGAAGTGAAGAGAGATTGGAAATCATCTTGATGCTGATGTTGAGGTCTAGCTTGATTAAAGCTTTTTGGAATAAATGGCACAGAATAGAATCCATGTGCTCTACAGAATCTACATTTCTTTCAGCACTGATTTATGCTGTGATTTCAGGCAGGTTACTTCATCTTTTTGGAAAGGACAGTAAAATAAATCAGCCTTAAAAGTATGTTATAACATTAAGCACTGAAGGTGGAAATAATATTGCTAAATTTTGTATCTTACAGTGATCAGTAGTAAATTCTTACCGGACTTTTTTTTCTTTCTGAAAGAGTAAAGTGGGAGTTCCCCTTTCATTTCCCAGTCTCTGGCAAAACAGAGTTTAGGGAGTTCTGTGCTGGTGCTTTCAGCTATGTCTTTTCTTCATTGAATTTGTCCAGTCACGGTTCTATTTTTGGCATTCACAGCTTCCTATGGCAATGAGTTTCATAGCTCAGTTATATTTTCAGCTATGTTGACAGTTCTGCTTTATAATTTAATTGATAATTTCATTTTGTGTCTTGAATCAGTCCCTAATCACTTTCTTGTCTTTCTACATAGTCTGTGACAAATATAATCTATCAATCACAAATATTTTGGTGTCACATTCTTAATAATTGGGTTTATCTAGTAAGTCTTATCAGCTAAGAACATCTTTAAGCATCACATAAGTATTTTATCTGTCTCTTCTCAGTTTATACATCTGTGTGTGTGTGTGTGTGCAGGCATAGAGGCTGATTGTGAAGGTAGATCTGCTTTAAGCCTGCAGCTGCAAGTAGCCCAACAATGTGCAGCAAATGAATGCTGTGACTGTGAAATTTCCATTTCCTCACATAATGGATTTGCTGGAGAGTAAAGCTGGGAATTTGATAGGGCCTTAGTTCACATACAGTCTAAGGAAGGAGCTATACTGATGTCATATCAATAGTAGTAAGAGAGAACCTTCTATCTAAAGATTGCAATACACTTTACAGACATCTGTTAATTAATCTTATAACATCTCTGGAGACTAAGAAACAAGTGGTTTCTTGTCTTGTCTTCTCATTGCCAGAGGCATGCTGTTGCGTTGCTTTCTTCTAAAAAAAAAAGAAATGAAAGAGTGGTTTCTGGGTAACTGACAGGTACAGAAAGGTGAGAGATTTTTTTACTGTCAACAGTAGTGGCAATTCCTGATTTGTGCTGCTGATGAAAAAGTTATGTAGTTTCATAAGTTCAGATGGAGAATGGGTGAGGTTATTTGGCTGCAGGTGAAGTTGTGCATAGTTTTTCATTTTATTTCTGAGTTTTCAAAATCTATTTTGTTTAAGGGATAAACTAATACAGGCTGGATTTCAGTGACTTTGGTTTTCTTTTTCTTTTACTATGTGCAGGGGCTATTGAAATTCAGAATATATCTTCTTTCTTTGTTCAACTGAAAACTAGTTTTGGTTTGAAGATACTGTTTGCTAAAGATGGAGAGAGGATCTATGTTCAAGTTGATGTCAGCTGGAAGAGAAGAACATTAGGATTATGTGGAACGTACAATGGGAATTTGAGAGACGATTTTCTGTAAGTTGCATATTGCACATTTAGATTGTATTTAATAACAAGTGAAAAGTTTTGTTGAATGTAATCATCTGATTACTTAATTTAATTAACATGCTCATACTTTATTAAACTAACCAGTATAAAATCTCTTAATTAAAATGTTAGTCACTTTTAAAAATATGAAACTCTTAAATTTAGCTAAGTCATTCTAAGATGTTTAGCTAAGTAATTCTAGAAAACTACCATATTATTTATAGAAGTTATTGGATGATGATATTACTTGAATGCACTTTTTTTCCTCCCTGTTGCTCCCTTATCATCAGAGCAAATACATGAGCACTGACAAAAAGAGTGGATGATAATACCAGATCATCCCCACATGATTAACACTTACTACTGCTTGATTTTTTTTTTCCAACATCAATTTTTAATGGAAAAAAAATATAATTCTGAACCACAGGAAGAGTTTAATTAGAAGGACACACTTTCCTTATTCTTTATTTCATTTCCTCCAAAATTCCTCAAGCTATAATGTCACAAAACTTTTCTAGCAATAATAAATGCTTTTGAAATACTTGGTGAAAAACAGTATCAAAATGCAGACAGCCTCCCTCTAGAACACTGAAATTAGCTAACAAGTCAAATTTTTGACATTTCACTGAATGTATGTACTTGAATAAAGGCCAAATTGTCCTTTCATTAATGACTCCTTGAATCAATTTCAGAGTACCTGAATAAAGCGTGAGGGCAGAATTTGAGTGTAAGAGAATTTTCGCATGAGTAAAGTATTGAGGAAAAAGCTTCACAAGCCCTCTCTTCTTTTATACCTCACAGATGGAAATTCTTTTGGCATGTTGAATGTTCAATGTG
This sequence comes from Strix uralensis, assembly GCF_047716275.1. NCBI lineage: Eukaryota > Metazoa > Chordata > Aves > Strigiformes > Strigidae > Strix > Strix uralensis. The sequence continues at coordinate 45,262,307 of NC_133976.1, forward strand.
ACTATGAATCTAAGGTTTTTTGATGTACTTGCATCCTTACCCATATAGTCCATAAGATCAGCAAGATGCTTGCAGTGTTGATCTTTTGCTTTCCAGTTCTCCAGCAGGGATGATAGAAGGGACCCCACAACTTCATGCCAATGCATGGAAGGTTTCCTCAGCTTGTTCTGTGCCTATCAATATTCCTGTGGTTGATCCCTGCAACATTAATCAGCAAAATGGTATGTTTTCACATGGAAATCTGGAGTTAGCTGTATTTTATTATTATGGGATATTTTTTCTCTATGAATGAGTTGCACATACATGTATTTCAACTTCAGTTTTAGATGTACGCTCTTTCTTTCCTTTTTATTTTTTTGGCAAAGACTATTCTTTTCATATATTTAGCATGTAAAATGAAGTCCTTTGTAAATACATCTAGTTGATCATTTAATGCTGGGTGTACTGGCCATGATTCCTAAATTCTGCTGTCTAATAGACATGCAGAGTGTTAGGCAGAACACTTTCTGTAGTCCTGTAAATTATGCAAGTCAAGAGGAATGATGCGATGCAAGTTTGTAGATTGACAAAGAAAGTACAGGAGACAGTGTCTTGCTGAGTGTGTTCAGATCAAAAGTCCTGTCTCTCTGACTTCTCCATGCTTGTTACATGAAAAGTTTCTTTATCCTACATCTATGCTCTCTGGAACAAACTGATGAAAACAATCTGAGCTCTGTGGATTTGTTCAAATTCCTGAGTAAAGATTTACTTTTGGCCAGTTGACGTGCCTATGTTTTGCATTGAACTTTCACTGCCTCCTTCTTTCCATGTTGCTGTTTTTTTCAGTTAATGAAGACAATGGACAGACAGTAGTTACCAATTCTGTCAGAATTTAGCGTAATGTTTTTTGACGTTTCAGACATAAGACCTCACTAAGGATGTGGGATTTGGCCATATTTAGAGCCTGTGGGAGCAAGCCTAGAATAACTATAAAACTTTAAGAGTCTGGGGCATTCTAAGACTTTTTATGCCTTCAGCATCGGCTGTCTTCTAAAGCAGTACATCTTGGCCAAGTTTGCTCTCTCCAAGATACTTCATACCTCACCTTCAGTTCTGTGCTTCCTCAGTGAAGGTGGAGTTTGACATAAATGTAAGCTGCTTAGAGCAGGAGGGTGGACTACATAACCTGAAGTCCCTTCCAGCCTGAATTTTCCTGCGATCCTGTAATCATAACTGGAAAAAGCAGTCCCTGAGTAAGTAGTCCTGCCCTATGCTCCCACCTGTGCTGAGCCAGCACAAGCATTTTTCCAGGTCTGTGATGATCTTAATCTGATGAAACTGAAAAAGAAATGATTGTTTGTTTGTTTACTTACTTTGTCAGGTTACTTTTCAACCAAGTCAAGTTCATTCCTTGAATCTAGTTTACTGAGAGACTCCAGAAATCCTTGTGTCAGTGTGTGCATGTGGGAATGAACAGGGAGGATGAAGGGTAGGGACACTCTTTTAGCAGCAAAATTGGCTTAAATATGATCCACACAATGGTGTTCCTGAGATATTCCACCGTTTGGGGTGGTAGTATGCTTCAGTGGTAGGAGGAGTGTCTGTTGGCACTAGAAGATATATGGCCAGCTTGGGACTTGCATGCCCTCGAGCTCCAGTTTGTAATTCTTCCTCAGTCCACCTGCCAAGAAGTATATGGCCATTGCTGATTTCAAAGCTAAGTGAAGCACCAAGTAGGAAAAAACATATTCCAAGCTCTAGAGGTCTCTTCTAACTAATTCTTTTGAGATATATTATTTTGCCATTTAAGTTTCCTGCACTACTAGAGGAAGGCATAACTGTATTTATATAGTTCTTTTTATCTTAAGTGAAGTTTATTGTTGAGGGAGTTGCTTACAATGTCAGTTTTAAACTATAGAACTTTGCAGAAAGACATTGTATACAAGTTTTTGTTGCACAACTGGCTGTTTGGTTTTAATGTTCTTAACTGTTATATTAAAATGGATCTGGCTAAAACCTTCTTTTAGCTGGGTATGCATCTCACTGTGATATCATCAACCAAGAAGTTTTTGCTCCCTGCCATGCCTACATCAGTCCAGGACTATACTACCACCTATGCCGCTTTGATGCATGCAAGTGTGGAAGCAGCTGTTTGTGTAATGCTCTGGCACACTATGCTTACGTCTGTGGCAAGCACGGGGTCATCATTGACTTCAGATCTCATATTTCTTACTGTGGTGAGTAATGTTGGCAGAATGGAGTATCTTTTAGAAATGTGTAAAATTCTACAAATCTCATTTGCTCCGCAAAATACAGGGATTGACGTTTTTTGCTGGAAACTAGAATTGTGTCATGGGCTAATGACATACTCAGGGGGGAACGCTAATAGCCTTTACATTAGGCATCTGAGTTGGGGACCCTGAGATGCCTCACAGGGGGTCCTGTCCCTTTCCGTTGGCTACAGAGAGAATTTAAATTTCTGACTTTGAACCCCTGAGTCATATGGAAGCCCCTATCAGGCTAAAGTAATCAGGGAGTGGCAGAAGCAGGGCTGTTCTCTAAGCAAAGGCAAGCCAGGGTGGTGGGGGCTCTCCAGGGCAGGCAAGGCAGGGTAGGTAGTGACTTGCCAAGTAGGATATAGCAATGATTTAAAACAAGGCATTTCTAAACCATGGAGTAATGCCTCAAGCCTAACTGGACCATTCTTCCTCTCTTGGAAGCCTGAATTACTAGATAGACACACCCATCACACACACTTAACATACATAAAGAATAGACACTTCTTACAAAATAGACCATTCCAGCCAAGGAATCGTCTAACATAAACCCACCTGAATCTAAACATTTCTAACTTAAGAAATCAGTAAAAAAGCATATTTTCCTCATGCGTTTTAACTCACCTCAGTGCAGCAAGAGACCATTTTGCTTTGCTGTTCTGCACTCCCATGATATACTGCTTTGTTTTCTAATGTTCACAATTTAAGAGTATGTTGTTCTCCCTTCTCTCTCCCTCTCTCTCCTCCAGCTGTGATGTGTCACAGTGGTATGCTTTATCATCAGTGCTCTTCTTTTTGTAAACACTCCTGTGCTTCGTTTTCTGTGGCAAATATCTGTGGTGATGACTGTGCAGAAGGATGTAATTGTCCTGATGGGAAATATTTTGAAGAGTCAGTCAACTTTTGTGTATCAATGTAAGTCGTAAGAAAACAGAATATATGCGTAGGCAGATTTTCCTCTTTCCAGCAAGATTTAAAGTAGTTTTTCTGGTGTTTCTCTCGAGACGTAGATAACCTAAACAGGATAGCAAGCAATACATGAAGATTTCATATCATTTTGTACCAATCAATAGTGGGGCCTCATCTGCTACTGTGTGTGCAGCAAGCTACTTCACTTCAGAGAAGATATGTCACATTGCTTTAGAGAAGGGTGATGAAAATTTTTAATTAATGGGAAAGCATTTTCACATGAAAACCTTGTTTTTAACACTTAAGAAAAAATGAGAAGGAATCTATGTAGTAGAAATCCATAAAGTCAGGGATAGTATGGAGAGTGTGATTAGGACTGTCTTTTTTCTGTCTCACAATGCAAACCCCTTCAGTTAAATGGAAGGAAACAGTCAAAGAAAGGAAATAATTTTTGTACATTGTGTACCAAAATTATACAGCTTACCACCATGGGGAGTTACTGAGTTCAGGTACCGAATTAAAAACTGGAATGAATGTTTATATAAGTTTCAAGATTATACAGAGTTATTGCTGTTCATTGCGACATATGTTTTGGAAAGATCAGGAAAGTTCATACTGTAGGGATAAAGACTGTTTCAGACTATTAAAGAGTGTGAGGTAACTTGGTATTCCCATAGTTTTGCATGGTTTCTAGGGAATTCTGTTGCTACTTCTATCCCATCTGGCTCTTATCACAGACAAAGTTAATGGATTTTGCTATGATAGTTCCTCTGCCCCATGATTTTGACAGTACTTTGAATGGGAAAAACATGTTGCCATACTACTCCCATAACTGTGAAGAAAAGCTCCTTTCTATAAGACTAATGCACAGAAACAGTAAATAAATAATGTGGAGACGAGGAAAATCCTGGCCTTGTTGAAGATGGCAGGAGTTTTGCCACTGACTTCATACAGTCAGAGTGTCATCCTTTAGGTTTTTCATTTAGAAGTATACTGTAAATATAAAAATTGAGTTAATAAATTATAAGGCCTACTTACCATAATAGCTTGATAAATGAATTGCTCTTAAATCCCATTTCATCTTGCTTTTGTGTCTACATGAATAAATATTCTTTTAACAGATCTGCCTGTCATTGTCATTACAAGGGCAAAGCCCTCCACCCTGGAGAAATCCTCCCAACGCCAACAGGCTCCTGGTAGGTTTGAGCGCCAAGAATTTTATCTTTCATGTATCACAGTCTGGATGTTACTCAAGAGCCTTGAGAATTTTTTCATCTAGAATGAAGGTCTATTGCATCAAGATTTTATTTTTGTTATACACTTAGTAAAAGAGAGACTAATATAAATTGGATTATGTACCTGCTTATTTTAACAACAGAATACCTGGAAAATTCTGTAAGCCAGGGACTAAAGAGTAACTCAAAACACACACACAGAGGTTGTAGTCCTGTTCTTAGACCTGGGGACATTATGATAGCAATATGAGGCTTGTTTTGGAAGAATAAATAATGTGATTCTATTTTGGAAAGTCTTTCAAACAAAGCCTTGCAGGGAGCTATATTTGTGTCATTTTGTATTATTAATTTATGACGGAATCCTGACCTCACTGAAATGAGTGGGGAAACCTCCCAGGTTTCCTGGTCAAACTTGTTCATTTTACAAGAAATGTTCTCAACCTGCTGATTTAAAATCATGTTTGTGACTTGAGTGTCAAGGCTGATTTTTGCTGAGGTTTTATGTATTATAGTTGTTATAACTGAAGCTTGGTAATCATGTAGTTCAAGAGGTGAGAGTAGGAGCTACATTTTTTCTGCCATTGCTATGTCTCTGCATTGCATTATTTTTTTTTCCACATTTTTTTAGAGGAAAATGAAAAAATGAGGACTGGGTTTATTGTGGAAAGTGTTTTTCTGCAATTCTGTATTTTATCATGAAAAGACCAAAGCCATGTATCCTAATGTCTGTGCAACAGGAAATTTGCGTACTTTATCCTCTCATATTCACCAAGGCAGATAAGATTTTCTGTTACACTGCCAGCATCCTGAATCATCTGGCTCTATATTCCCGCAGAGGCTGACATACCCAGCTTCCTTTTTATTTTAGTGAAAGTTAGGCAACTAAATAGTACGTAAACACCTTTGTTAGTTTAGGCCCTCATTACAGATCAGTGATTAGAAAACACCCACAAAATGTTGGTCAGAACTCATGCTTTCAGATCTTAATTCTAATTCTCCCCTTGATTTCTGTTTAAGTTGAATTAATTTGTATTATCTTTTTTAACATTGTGGCTACAAAACATTTTCCCCTTGAATAAAGATGGGTTTGTTTTTCTTTTCCAGTCAGTGTTTGAATGGAACAGTGAAATGCATTGAAACCACTACAGAAAATACAGGTAATTTACAGTCTTGTCTCATATTACAGTTGCACAGAGAAAGTTTTTGACATTGAATAGTCATTTGATTTTCTCCTCATATGTATTTTCATTATGAGATACTTAATGTAATGACATATTTAAAATAGGAGGTTGGGAGCACAAGTCTTGGTCTTTTCTTTTTCCTTCTTCCATAGCACAAATTGTACTACTAAGTCACTTGGGAAATTAAAAAAATAAATAATTACATGTGAGGTGTAGGTCAATATGTTCTCACGGGAATACCTAAAATTAGGCTCACTATCCATGTTTAGGAAGCCTTATGGTCTTGATTTCTAGAAAGTAAATTTTTAATTAATTTCTAATAGATTTAGAAGGGATTTCAGTACACTGAAAATTATGCCACTTCTGAAGATTCTGTCTACCTAAGGCATAATTACTCCATCTTTCAGAATGGGATGTGTATCAGAGCCAGGGTACATAGATCCAGATGCTTAATATTAAGTTTTGGTCTATTTTTTTTACATTAAAACATATGTTAATTTTATATCTCTGTAATACAAATGAAGTTATAGACTTTTATTCAGATTGTATTCTTATGTATACTGTAATGTAGGCTAACTGTGCATTAAAATAAATAGATTGTGAACAAAACCAAATAGAAAACCTTCAGTGTAAAAGAAGGGTTGATCTCATTTAACCTGCATTTTGCATTTGAAGTTCACATATGCCCTGAAGGAAAAATCTACTATGACTGCAGATCTCCTGTGCCTGGATTACCAGCAGCGGGTGTGAATTGCGGGATCTCTTGTGCAAACCTTGCCATGAACTTCTCCTGTGTCCCCTCGCCACCCTGTGCAAGTGGCTGCATTTGCCCCCCTGGGTAAGCTTTGGCAGAACAACCTTGAGCACAAGCCATGTACATATTTTTCACAGTTTAACTGCATATTTTTTTGCTTGGTTTTTAAATTCCAGTGGTATCAAACCTCTGAAGCTATTGTTCTATAAATTTTTGCAGATACACAGTCTGCAAGAGGCTAACTCTTTGTCTCTGAAAGCCCTTTTCACCTTTCTGCTGGTGTGAGGCTCCATGCTATAATGCTTCCTCAGTCGGAGTCCCTCAGTTTCTCCATCCTGAGACTATGATTTCACTATCCCATGAGATATCCAGCTTGCTACCAGTCTGATTGGCTGGTATTTGGGGGTCTCTGGGCAGGAGATGACTCACACCACTTGCACAGTGTAGTTTATTTGAGTGTAAAAGCAAAAATGACAAAAAATCGTAATGTAAACCATCTGTGTTCCTGCTTACTGCCCAGGTGATTGTCTCACCTAGACTCCTATTCAGGCTTACAGGACTGATGCCCAACCTGGGGCAAGGAGGTGAGGGGTGCAGCATGGATCCTGCCCTCTCCCCCTTCATTCTCTCTGCCCTTCTGAACTCAGACAAAGTATTTGTTTTCTCAGCTCATATATTTGTATTTGGTGCCCAGAAACAGTCTGCTGAGCTTTGCAGGGGCCAAATCAAAGTACAAAATCTAAAAGCATTTGTTGTGAAGTTTCTGACAGGATCAACCACCACTCCCTCAATCTGTTTCCATTCCCTCCCCTGATACTTGTTGCGCGCACTTTCAGATTTAAAGAATCAAATATGCTGTGCCAATTGCAACAATTTGACCTCAGGTGGAGTGTTCCCTGTTTTTTCTCAACGTTTGATTTTATTTCACTGTATGTGTAGCCAGTAGTCCCCTGACAGTGTATCTGTTGTGCACAGATCAGAGTGTAATGAGACTGCTACAATTTCTGACAGATTTCAGGCATAGCTATTTAAGATTTCACTAGTTGTTCTTGCCTGGTATTCTGTAGTCCTCTAAAACCTCTGCCTGAACTGAGAAGTTACCTGTCAATACCATTAGTGTTATAGGAATAAACAATTATTTTTAACACAAAAATGCATGAATACGTAAAAGGCATCATATAAATACTAGTAAATTTTTACTGAAACTTCACCATGGTATTTCCATGAACTTAAACTAACAGCATTGTCATGAAAGTTCATTTGAAAATGTGAAATAATTAAAATATAAATTAAAAAACAGAGCTAAAGCTCTATTCTCACAGTCAAGTAGTATTACACCATTTCAAATTGCATGTGTTACTTGATTATTTTCTGAATGATAAACTGTAAAAAGGGGTACAGACAAGCCAAATTCCAAGTTTCTGTCAAATAATGGGGTAAAACACATGAATTATTTTGTTAATAAACAATTATTTTTCTATTAGATAGAAAAGTAAATGTGTAATTTTTAGTGCAGTTAGTACCATTATCAGTGTTAAATTGTATTTCTGGAACCATTATGCCTTTCAGGCTTATGGTTCCAAGAAGTGAGTATGGCTTTTAACTAGGAAGTGGCCAGCTGGGTTGTCTTAAAAACTGGCTTCAGAAGTTCTCTTTTTTATACAAGAAAATGTTAAGCATATACCTCACGATATTAAACCTATGTGGACAAGTCATGAAAGACTTGTTATGAGAAGTTTCACTGTTATGTCATTTTTTTATTCTCTTAAGATGCTGTTCTTCTCTTTGGTTCTCCTTTCCCACCTTATTTCTATGAATACCCACTGTTTGATTCAATGACCTAACCTTTTGGGGTGGAATATTAAATTGTCCTGGAGACTGGAACGTTATTCTAGCATCTTGGGTATTTATGGGGCTCACAAAGTAAAGCAGCTTGTGTGTGGCATTGAAACCCTTTCCTTTGGGTTTCAACCCATGACAGGATGGATTCTAGTATGCAAAAAATAGTCCTCTTAAAGTAAAAATGGTTTACATTTTCTATCGTTCTATTCTTGCACGACAGCTTTTACTTCTTTTAGTCAGTAGTTAAAGAGGTGACAATACGAAACACTGAAAGTCTCTGGTATGCTATAACAATTGAATAGAATAGCTCAAAATTTCATGAGGAAATGAGCTAAAAATGACAGTAGATTAATCACCCGAAGATACACTGAAAGTCACTCTAACACTGAGCTGGAGGTATAAGAGGATAAGTTGAATTACAGAAGTGTGAAAGAGTAGTATGGAAAGGGAACCCATGGGGCTAAATTATGCTCCTGTCCTTAGGTAGCATCAGCAATGCCTATGTTATTCTTGGCAGATTTTTAATCTCCATTAACAGAGACTTGACCTTCCCAAGCCAACCATTCTAGAACTTTCCTATCTTTGATCATTTTTCTGAACACTTGACTCTTTTACTTAAAACCAGTTAATTTTTAATGAATCAGTAATTATGGGGAAAGAAAACTCTAATCTATGTATTCCTTTTAACCTCAAGTGAAGCAGTCTCAAGATCATACTTCAAAAACACCTCTCTCTACTCTCAACCATGTGTTGCAATTACAGCTGCAGGAATTGCTCCCGTAAAGAGCAGCATTGGGAGTGTCAGTAACATTTTTTTAAAAAGTTAATGTTGCTGAGCAGATGGAAATGAGGAGATAGCAAAAAGTGGTTAACCACATCTCCAGGTCACTTATTCATGATCTTGTTAGATTTGCTGCCTTTTGCATTAAATGCTGCTTTTTTGTCTTAACTTTGTTAGTTGTTTTCACTTTCCCGGGGTAGGCAGGTAACTTCCACCACTGTCTTTTGTAAATTGTTTCTTTTGTTCTGCTAACTCTGCAACAGCTGTCATAGCCCAGCTCACTATCTTGTGCTCAGAAGAGGATGGTTGCTGCTCTGCGCAGAGGTCTCTGCAGATAATACACAGATGCTCTGCAGTTTGCAGGGAGGAGTACCTACACTACCTGTGCTCTTGCATAGGAGCTGCTGCCCCACACAAACATGCCCCTTTCGAGGTAGGAGAGCTGCAGCTGTGAGCTTCACAAGGTCTCCAGCTGCGCGCAGTGGAGTTCATTTGATTCAGACAGCTTTTGCTGCTGAAACAATTGTCCTGGCTGGATGGGAGACGGGCTGCCCTTGGCAGGGTTTAGACCATACACTACACATTCAGTTATGTTGAGCTACTTGTGAATTTTTGCTTTCATCTTAAGAATTCTTTTGTTTTGAAGGATGGCTGAGCATAGAGGGAAATGTTATATTCCTGACAGTTGTCCATGCACCTGGAAAGACAGGGAGTTTCTGTCAGGAGAAGTGATAGCTACACCATGTTACACCTGGTGAGTGACATGCATTTTGTATACTTCCAAATCATCTGGGTCTAGCCATGAGGTGAAACTGATACAGAAAATGTTTCGAGTGCATTGAAAATCAGAAATGTATATGCTTGTTTATAGACAATTACAGGGTATTTCTTTTATTAGGCTCACTAACAGACTTGGAAGAGTAGGCAGACTTTTGAGTAAGTGCTTCTTCAGGTCTGAAAAGGAAGCCGAAGATATCCAAGTTAAAAAGCAGTCAAGAACAAATGCTTGATTCCACACATACCAGTTAATCTCTGAAAGAAAAGACATTTGGAATTTTGGAGAATAGAATATCATGAAAGACAACCAAGGAGAAAAAAACGAAAACTTAACTGTATGACAGTGGTAAATAGTCTGCTCCCATGGGAACTGGACTGTTTGCAGTGTTAGTTACCAGTCAGCATGAGCGACGGTATAGGAAGATGATGGGCAATAAAAAAAAAAAGAAGAAATAAAAAAGTATTAAAATTGGAAAATGAGCCAGCACCCAGTATCTTTTTCAAGGAGCCTTACCTAACCGATATTGATGCAAAACAGTTTTCCAGCCATTATAATTTGCTAGCCAAAATATCTATCTTAAGTGTATATTTAATAACAATAATAAAAAGTTTGGCATGGCATCTTTTAATCAGTTAAAAACTCAACTGGCAAATCAACTGAGCCCATACACTTACACAAGCAAAACTAGAGGCTGTCAGTACTACCTTCATACAAATTCATGTCAGTCACTGAATGTAGCTGACAGGAAAAGTAATCCAGCAAAATATCAGCATTTATTTCTTAAACTCATTCTGTACCTGTCTGATACCCTGAAATCTTACAGGTAGCAACTGGAGGTCTTTTGCATTGAATATATGCAATTTTTTATCAAAATTTCTTGAGAAAAAATATAATATTGATGTTTTATGAATGAGCATGTTGTGGCATGGTGTCTTATCTGCACTGGAGGCAGTGATGGAAATATTTGCATAAGCCATAAAAATGTCAAGATTTTGCATTCATTTCTTATGCATTTTTATTGTACATATATACTGATGGCAAAATGCTTAACACTTTTCTGCCATGGCATCACCAATAACTTCAGAAGCAATCCACAGAATAGCTCTGTGTTTCAAGGTCTGAGAATTTTCTTCCTTTCATGAATTTCTGTATGACTTGAAATAAAGAACTTAAGAAAGCTTTTTTCTTGAAAATAAAAAGAAAATGACCCTACTATGAGAAGATACTGATTGTTAATTTTCCTTACAGTGTTTGTCGGAGAGGGATATTCAATTGCACTAGTTACCCCTGTCCTGCTGTATGCACTATTTATGGAGATCGACATTATTACACCTTTGATGGATTGGAGTATGATTATGTCAGTGACTGCCAAGCTTATCTGCTAAAGGTAGGAGGATTGTTCATACATTTTCATGTGTCCAAATGAAACTTTCTGTGAGAGGGCAAGTATTTTGAACACCAGGAGATGATCTATATAGAACATTAAGAAAACAGGTGCAGAACAGATGTGTCCAAAAAGAAGAATGTGTACATGACATTTTATGCTCAGCCATCTGAAAATGGTACATGGGTGTGTCCTTACATATCTACGTGGTCTAGAGAAAAGTAGAAAACAACGTTTTCTATTGTACCTTAACCATGCTTTCATCACAATGAGCAAAGAATGACACTCTAGAAACTGTTCTAGAAATAGGTATATGCTATAGATTTATTTAATAATTATCTATAAACTCTGCTTGGCAGAGGGTTAATGATGACCTCGGAGGCTGCTTGGAATCCTTCTTGAATGTGATCTGCATCATATCTGGAATGTGTGTGTATAATAATATCAAACACAATGATTTCATAATTCAACAACAAAATCCTTCATTGAGATTGTCTGGCAGCTACATGCTGATGTTCCTCATAGCACACATTTACATTACATTGCTAGCCTTTTTTGTTTAAAAATACCATTACTGACATTTAGAAATATATTCTATTACTAACAACAGTATTGTTCATTATCATTGTTGCTATTATTAAGGCTAAGAGTCTGTCTTCTGAGTTATAGTAATGTGTTTAGAAGAACATTCATTTTCTGTCAACCCTGACTGTCTAAACTTAAGAAAAAGCATGGTTTCTCAACAAGGACTACTGCAAATAGTTTTTCATGTGTGCTTTAGTAGAGTATTCACAGCTGTGAAATAAAATAGATCAGTTCCAGATTTTTTTCTTTGTTAAAAAAAAGAGAGGTTTAGTAAGGATAATAAGAATACCTCATAGCAAACTCCTGGCATGTATCATGTTGTCTCATAAAAGAACTCTTACTCTTAGAGGTATATGAACCTTTGCACAAACCTTCCTCCTTTAAGATGCAAAAAATAGGTGTTACTTTACCTGTAAAAACATCTTGCCTGTATGATGAGGTGGAATGGTGGGTTGTCAGTTTTTAATTCTTATGCCATCCAGCCAGAGAGATGTGTAAGGAAAATCCATGCTGCTTTTTCAAACTTTAGTATGATACTAGAATGTTCTGCTTTTACAATCAAATGACACTTGCCACTCTACTGCAAGTATTTGGAGTACAAGAATAAAGTTGGCAGCCACATAATTAAGGCATGTGGCACACTGCCAACAGGCCTTTTTTCCTTCAGGTGAACATGATGACACAAATGACGAAAATGCTGCTGATGTAGATCTCCTTTTCAGACTTTTCAGGATTTTTTCAGCTTTTCAAACTGTTTTTTTTTTCCCTCAAACTTAGCTAATGTGAGAAAGCATGGCCTAATTTGTTCATAATTTTTCTTTCCTCTTCAGTATATGGAAAACTTTCATGATCTGTATTGAAGGACTGTTTATTTCAAATTAGGCACTGCATAATTATGTCTGGAACAGATGATGTATCTGTGGGCTCATTTTTGACCGTGAAATTTTTGGCGAAGTTTTAGGGGGAAAAAAAAAGAAACAAAGGATGGGATCATACAGTAGATGCCTAAGGGCTTTGAGGGAACTAAAACACAGAACTGATGAACTACATGATATGCAATCCTGGAATCAGAGGAATGGAAGATTGCAGTATAACCAAATATTTTAAAAGGACTCCATGGCTGAATTTGGCAGGAACAGACCAGTATGTCTGATTTATATATGAAGGAAATTAATAGAAGTTATAATAAAGAAAATTACAATTGGGGAAGAGTTGAACTTGGTTTTTTTGTAAAATAAATTAATGCATGATAAATCTTCTGAGTTATTCCATGAAGACAACAAACATGGATGAGGATGATCAGGTCAATATGTAGGTTTTCTAGCTTAAAGACCTTTTGGAGACAGATTTCAACAGATATTTTTTAGAGACTAGTCTCTCATAGGATGAGAATGGAGGCATGAATTAAAAGTTAGGAGTTAAAAGATAGGAATAAATGGCCTTTTTTTAGAATGGAGAACTCCAGCTGACATCCCACAAGGATGCATGCTGAGACCTGCGTTCAGCATCTTCAGAAGCAATTTTGGAAAGGTAATATGAGGATTGAGGTGAAGTATGCTATTGGTAAAGAATCAGTCTGAACAGCTGAAACAAAGATGGACCGCCAAAAGGTTCAGAAGATCTTATGGCAGAAAACACTGCATGATAAAATGGAGGATGAAATTCAACAATGAAATATGCAAATCAGTGAACAGAAAAAATAACTGTAACTATGCTTGTGGGATGTGACAATGCTACCATGAAGATAGGCGCTAAATTAGATACTACTATTCAGGAATGGAATTTTATGTGAGAAAGATATTTAAAACAGTTGTAATTGGCATCTTCCTAGTGGCAGCCTGAGTGATAATCCGAAGTGTCCTCCATTCTCCAATTTCACATAGACTTTTATTTGCATGTACACAGTTACACCACAGTTGTAGCACATACATGTATGTAGTTGTACCACATACTGATGTGGTTAAACTACGTTATATGTGCAGACATGATAGTATGATGAGGCTGCTGGTTTTTGAAATACCTTTGTTGTTCCTAGAGCAGAGGTTTCCATGGCTGTCTTTTTATAATCATCCTCCCCTATATTGTGGCCATGTGCAGTGACATTTTTTAATAGTAGTATCAGAGTAATATAAGTCATCTCCTTCGAGCTACTCTTTGTTCAGAAGATATGCAAGATAGCCCTGACTCTTATAGCCTGTTATTCAAATAAACAAGCCAGATGAAAGGTGGGAAATTATATGTAGTTGCAAAAGTTTAAATGCCTTGACTAACACCTTGGCAGGCACAGCTGTCCAGGGCAGACTTGTCACTACGCTACCTGTTCTACAAACCAGCATTTTTATCTTTTTTAAACTTAAATCATAGAATCATAGAACAGTTTGGGTTGGAAGGGACCTTTAAAGATCATCTAGTCCAACCTCCCTGCCATGGGGAGGATGTGCTGTGTGCTTCATGTTCCCCACCTGTAAGGTATTACAGAACATCATAGATTGGATAGTTGCTAGTACAAAATCCATTGACTTAATAGTAGTTCACAGTGCTGTTACAAGGCAGATTTTTTTGTGTAACACATAAAAGGCTCACCAAACACCTGAAAACGAAACACCTGAAGTGGTTGTAATATTGTATATACAACACTGTAATAATGTTGTCCTTTCTCTTTTACTGATCTTTTTCCTGTGAGAAGTAGACCGCTTTGTCTCTGCTATCTTATATATTCTAAACAAAGGTGTTGTAGCAGTGCAATAAGGGAAATGATAGCTACAATAAATTTGTTGGTATACTAGTTCTTCCCAGATGTAAAACTGAGCCCAAGAATTATAGTCTGAATCCCATGTTCCCAGAGGCATGATAATGCATTATTCCTATCCATGTTACCAGCCCTCCCTGTTTGATTTGGCTGTTATCCCCCCTAAATGTGATCTGTTCGAATAGGTCTTTAATTTGTCACTGTATTGCACTGTACCAAACAAAGAAGTCATCCCTACCTTTTACTATGTTTTTAATAAGGAGCTCTTGTGCTCTTAGGGGAGAAAAATCAAGTATCAACTTTCAGCCAATTATGAAACTTCAAACTTTGTTTTAAACATCAGTACCATCTGTCTGGCCTTTTTGTTTAAGGTGAGAGTAGGTGTATGAAAAAGTCCTTTATAACTAGTGCAACAGATATATCCATTGGTCAGAAAATGACCAAAAAGTTTTAACGCAGCAATTAAAAAAATTAGGGCAGTAATATCTCATGAAATGATAACTTAATCTTTTCAAGGAATTAGGAGTTACATTACACACTGAGAAGTCCCTGCATGGATAAATAACATTCCCAGAGAAGACATCAATATTTGCTTCTAAGATTTTAAAACCTCAGTAATTTCAAAGGAAAAAAAGAAAAATCTTAGCAGACCAACTCATTTAAGTTTTATCAATGTAGATCATGTAAACATTTTAGCTAATGTGAATATTGATTAATTTAAGCCAACCACTTTCTTAATTAAAAAGGTTTAAATAGCTTGCTGTCTTCCATTTTCTTGCTTACCTTCTGTCTTTGACAATGCTATGTTCTTTCCCTAACAAAATGATGTTATTTTTCTAGAAAACTTTTACTGCATGTTATTTGTACTTGTGGTCTATTTCTTCAACTTGTCTGTTTCATAGACTTCTGCTTTTATAGTAAAATTGCCGTCTATCACACGTGTTGGCCTTTTTCTAGCTTTGTGGTGATTTTCAGTCCTGCAGTTCCGTGAATTTATTATGGCTTATAGGGTCAGTGGCCTTGGAACCCCTCAGATTTATTCTCTTCTGAGAAGCAGAATTACTGGTTTGGGGGAGTCTCCAAGCAAGAATTTAGAGGGATAGCCTACCCATCAGAATATCGTGAATGAGAGGGAGCTCTGTGGTAATGCTTATCTGCCTTTAAAAAAAAACCCAAAACAACCCACCGAAATCTTTCTATTAACTTCAGTAGGTTGTCAGTAAGGTCCCAAAGCCAAGAAAAGGAAGGACTGTTTTATTCCTGTATCCTGAAAGATGGAGGTCAGCAGAATGAAGCCCTCATCCTCAAGTATTCACATTTCATGGATTAGTCCTAACTTTAAAGTATGTGATAAAAATATTTTCAGTTCTTTTCATTTGACATTGGGAGTTTGGCCATTTTAAAGTCACCTTTTTAACCTTTTTGAGGCAACCATGAAGGCTCTTTTAAAGCCAAAGTTATCACCAGTTTTAGTGTGTTGGAGGATCATGAAAACAACATCCAGACATTTGATCAAATAACTGAATTGTTATGCCAATTAGAAACACAGATGTAACTCTTTGGGTCAGGAGACACCACAAGAGAGCCTATTTATTAAGGCAGAGGTTCTTTTAACAAAACATGCATGATCTGGTGAACCAGTACTACAGTTTCCCAAATGATTATCCTATTGATGAGTAGTCCCCAGTGTTAGATATCTGGTCTGCCCTGGGGAATACAGTAAGGGACCTCTTTTCTTGCATACCCCTTCTTTTGTAACTTGAGGCAAGTTCAAAGTGCTTAGTTTATGATGGTTTTATTAGAGTGCTTAATACAGAAGTTGGTTGATGCACTGACAATCTTTTACCCATTACTTGCTCATTTATTTATCCTGATTGGTAAATTTGTTAAATGATGACTGGGCATAGGCTAGAGCAATCACACACAAAGCAACAGTTCTTCAATTACTCATTTGTCACATCCGAGGAGGCAGAAGTATCCTTTACCCCATTTCCCCTTATTTGTTGAATATCTTTAATTTTTTTGTGCAGATCTTTTCAATGTCATTTGTGCCAGGTAGCCAGTCTGTAGATCCATGAAGCTGGCAAACCTATAGAATGAAATAGTATTTTGCATGGTCTCTCTCATAGCCTGTTTGTAAAATCAGTACATTCTGCTTGCTGCTAGTCACCCTATGGAGGACTCAAGCTGCAAGTTCATGGTTAACCAACATTGTCAAGCTGGCTGTTCATAGTTAAGACAAATATTTTCTTTTAATAGACTCTGAAGATTTTAATGGGAAAGTAAATAATGTTGAATTTGAAATTAAACATGTTTAAAATTGGAAACCTGACTCTAAAAATAATTTTCATCTATTCAGGGAATAAAACTGCAACATGGGGTTCCAATCAAAATGCCTTTAATTTTTCAATTAACATATCTAATCCTCAAAGCCACATTCCAGCAAATAGTTTCATGAGTAAGTGATGTGCCAAAATATGCCCACCTAAACCACTTGTCAAATAATTTACAGCAACAGTAACTGTGTAGAAACAATGGTGTATTTCTTGACAATTTGTGTGCAAATTTGTGTCCAAAAAAAGAGAGACTACATTTGGGTGAAAATATTATTTACTGTGAATAGTTTGCCCTGCTCTAGTTGCAAAGAATACCAACAGTTCACTTTTCATCAGTCCTGTGATTTCAGAGGAAACCTTTCTGGATGCCTTCTTTTTTCTGGGTCTCTGGAAGTCCTGTAAGGGTCAGTAGTGAGCTCCCTGTGGGAGATGTCCCTTTCCATCCTTGTCTTCAGCTGGAAAGCACAGTGCTCAGATAACGTTGGCTTGTACCTGTTTTTCCATTTGTTCTACCCCTTCTGAGAGCAAAAGATTTGATTACAGTTGGCAATGGATTTATGCTCTGGTTCCATTTTCTACAGATCAGTGATTTCAGACTCAATTACCTCTACATGCCTTTCCGTCTCCACCATCTGATTCTCCAGACCATTAAATTATGCAGTGAATGAATCACTTTTATTATTCAACAAAGGAAAGATTTCTTTCAATTTGTGCAGATTAGCATGGAAGGATTCCAGGAAAGGCTTGGGGAAAAGTTTCTTGCCATGAGAACGGCAATTTGGAGGCGGTATTTTCATGGTGTGACTCAGAAGTTGGATCCTCTTTCTGAGGACCCTGTCATTTAGCGACCACACAGCTTGAAGAAAGTGACCTTTTCACCTTGAGTTTCTGCTTTTGAGTTAATGTTCAGCATCCAACAGCCCTTTGGCTATACTAACTCTAAAATGTTATAATCTGATGGCTGCCTGAAAAGGCAGTTCACTGAAAGAATGCCTGAGTTGGATTGCCTCTGGTTGGTACAGCTTTGTGGACTGCTGATGCCCATCTTCTACTGACACAGCAGTGAAAGATGAGCAAAACCCAGCATCATGTGCTGCTGTTTCAGGCAGCTGTATGATATGTTGGCAGCAGTAAAATGAAAGCCTTTTGCTATGTTTGAAGCGGAGGATGCTCAGGCTAGTCACCTGTAGGTGCTGCTTAGCAGTTTATGGCCTCGAACTCTGGGTGTTAGTGAGCTACAAGAACTGTGAATTAAATTTACTCTGGTTTAGGTTAGGATATGAGGGATTTTTTTTCTGAATGCATAGAAACTAAACTTCAGCAATGTAAATAAACACATTTAACATTTGTTATGTTTAAAAAGATAAAAGCTTTGTGCAAGTTTCAGTTTTCTAGCTCCTGCCATCATTTGCTAGAGCTTGGAAAAGGCAAATTTATCACCACTATGTCTTGTCCTTTTTTATTCCTGTTATGTTGTGCTTTATCATTACAATGAACAATGATAAAATATTGACATTTAACATGCACTTATTAATAAAACAATAGTAAAAGGTATCATATAAATACCTCTTTAGATATTTAACACTAACACCATCAACTTTGCTGCTGATTTGTGATTCAGAATAGCTCATGTTGCAGAATGTGTCACTTGGAAATGAATATTTGAATGTTCCCAAATCCTTAATCTCAGAATATCTCAATTTTAATTAGAAAGGGATTGCAGTAATGTGACCTGTGCAAAAGCCAGATCTGATACACAAGCAGGCAAAGCCAAGTAAATGAAACAAAAGAAAATCTGTTTTAAATGATCTTTTCTCAAACCTTTTAATATAGTTCTCTTAAAATATAAAAAAGAAAAACAAAACCTTTCCAGTGATCTCTGATTAATCAACTTTTTCAAAACTAAGAAATGTTGACTTAGAACAAGATTTTGAAGCATATCATGTAAACTATTCCATCATGTAGTTTTCATTATTAACAGTAGATTTTAAAAATTATCTGAATTCAGAAAATATTGTTGACAAAACCTCAGTCACCCAAGAACTCTATATTGCCATAAAATCTACTAAAAAAACCTATCTATAATAAAGAAAATATGATATAATGATTTATGTTTCCTATTGCTTGTAACATACACACAGATACTTGTAATACATCTTTCTCAAGAGTTGTTGAGAGTTTATTCTGCCTGAGGATATCCTTTTGGGAAGTCACTCTTAAAGCAATAGGAAAGAGTTATCATGAATGCATTAGCAGATACCTGGAAGTTGTCTGAGGGTGAGTCAGTAGCTGGAATAATCTCACTCCCTTTGAATTTTTATCAGTGAATCTACTCAGTCATGTTGGTCTCCTCCATTTCTACTCAACTGTGCTACAATGCTAGAAATGTGTCATATCTTACAGGTGTATTGCAAGTTTCTGCTGTATTTTAAGTGAAAATAATCACATAATCTGCAACTCTGTAGAAGATGCTGAGGAAAAGAGAATTTATGTGCATGTGTGTGTGCGTGAGCAATATATCTCATAGGTCCTTAGTTCCTAAATGTGATTTTGTTCTGTTTTGGTTTTTTAATATTTGTATGGAAATACATAACATCAGTGGAAAAATAAGTACTATTACTATTCCTTTTCTCCCTCCTGTAAGAAGATCACCTACTACCTTTCCTATAATATTGTTTCCCAACTTTCACATGAATTTCTTCCCAAACTGAGACAGTGTGTATCAGTGCCATCTGCTGACTCCAAGCAATATTGCTCCAATGTTTGAATAGTTATGGGGAAAAGCAAGTGATGATACAAATTTGTACAGGAAGCAAAAGCAGGGATTAAATAGTTATACGGAATGTGTATATATCATTTTGAAATGGTACAGAAGAAATTATCACACCATCAAAATGAAAGAAGCCTTCCAATAGGAGATCCTCCTTGGTGTTAATTGTGAATGAGTTTTCCATAATGAATGTGTTTTCACTGATTATTTGGAGATCAACCCCCCCCATAAAATGGCACAAGAAACTAATAGAGCAAGACCATGTCAGGTGCCAAGGCATTTGTCTGCTCTCCAAAAACACTTAAATATTTAGGCCTAAATAGTCACTAAATCTGCACTGATGCTCTACTTCTCCTTGGATCAAGCTTACTGGGAGTGATAGTTCCAAATGTTAAGTTCTTGCAGAGGAAACTCAGAGCCCAATAAATAACCACCAAACTAATTCTGAGTTTCCATAAAATTTCCTGAAACATTAAATCTGAGCAGAGCTAATGGTATCTCTCTGAAAATATGTAGGAAGGAGAAAGCAAATTCTAACTTTTAAAATACTGTATATTTTTTTTCAGCATTTTTAGAGGTTTTTGCATTTGTTTGTGCATGTGGCTATACATGAAGACCTCTAAGGAGTCATAAAAACAAAAGGACAATAGAACTAATCTATCTCTTTCCAATTCCCAGTATGTCCCTAGATGATTTTATGGCCACTCTAGTTAGCAAGTTAGTGTCTTGTAGGGAACAAAACAACAAAAAAAAGGGGAAATCAGGGTATTAAGAATGGAAAAGAATGAGTCTTTACACTGAACAGTTGGAGAGATTTTAATGAAACTTTCAAAGAAGATAAATACAGGCATGTTTAAATTGTCTTCTACCAGGCTGCATTTTGACTATGTAAGCACACTGCACAGTGTTATTATTGGTTGATAGCGATAGAAAATTTCTAATGTGATATTGAAATAGAAAGTTTCTAACAAAAATAAACCCTAACATTCCCAAGCACTACTAAAAAAAAAAAAAAGGAAAGCAGTGCTTTGCTTTTTCGGCTAGGAAGAAATATGGAAAAAAAGTGCAGTGAAGTCTAGAAAAAGAATGTCCTGAGAAGCAGGACTGACAATGAGCTTTTGACTGACTGCCCAGAGCTGTGACTCTGTCTTCCCTGTTGCTTGGCAACTCCATGTTATCACAAAGAAACTGATATTAAGTTGGAACAGGCTGGATATGGTAATTTACGTGGGAAGATACTCTTGCAGTGGGAAAACCATTTTATTTCTAGTCTGTGTCAGCGTAAGTAGGTTTCACATGATGAACTGTAGTACATCCCCTGTTGGGTGCATTTTACCTAAAAAGGTAAAGAGTGACTCTGACTTGGAAAGAGACTGTGCAGGAAAAAAAAAAGAAAACCAACAAAACCCCCCACCTTGTTATTCATTAGACCTGCTCCTAGTGTCTACTCAGACATTTCTTCCGGCAGTAGTGACAAAAGCTTGTTTTCATACCTGTGTGGATCCAGTGCAGATTAGAGAGATGGAACTTGATCATTGTCATTTACACTATCACAGTCCCTAAGAGCTGTCAAGATTTGCCCAAGACCTCACTGTCTTATACAAACATTAAAAGATGATCCTCACTTTATCTGAATATTCCCTGTTCTTTTGTGTTGGCAGTAGTTAAGTGCTAAGTTTCAATTGCACTTTATTTCTTTCCTGCTGAAAGAAGGGGCTGCACATGTATCAGTTACAGAATAATTTGAAGACCATTATAGAAATTGCCATTCAACTTTGAATTTGGCTGGTACTGTATGGCTGAAAAAGGACTCAATTTTTATTGTGGTGTATGGAGAGAATGGCAAGGGTATGTATGGAAAGCAAATCTTATTGTGAAAGCTTTGAGCCACAAGAGATACGTAATCCATAATGGTGTTTTTATAGTTGGGTTTAGGTCTGAGATTTAATTAGAGAGAAAGCAGAGAAGATGCAGGATTTAATGCAAAGCCCCTTTTCTTAAATGGCTAGTTTACTCATAGCTCTACTGAACTACCACCACTGTCTCTCCGCACTTCCATCCTGCATAATTTCTAGTAATTTAACACCAACATGCAGTCCTACAAGTAAGGAAATACTTCACATGTCTTCAGGACTCCCTGTTCTGGCTTTGGTCAGCAAAACACTCCCTTGTCTCCAGGCTTTTCTCTACTGCAGAGTTAGCTTGAAATATAACTCAACTTTTGCCCTTGGCTCAAATCCCAACCATACACAAAAACTTCTGACTTGACTGTGTTGATGCTGTTCAGCTGAAGGGATTGGCCTGGACTGTCAGAAGGCACAGGCAGCAGCTTCAATTAGCATGGCTAGTACAGCTACCCACTGCTGCTCCAAGAACTTGTATTCATTGCCAAAAAAGGTGTATTTTTACTGTGGGATAATTAGCCGAATTAACTATCCTTATTTAAAATAAAGCTCTCCATCTCTTTTCTTACAGTGAAGACATTGCTTTCCTATTAAATCAGAGTGTCCCCTTTTGCTGAGGTTAAGCTAACTGAAGAGGAATGAACTCTGCAATGAAAACAGCCCACAATGTCCTAGGCATCAAATAGACCCATAGACTTCAAGGAAAGTCCTTTTCTGAACTGTCTCATGGTGGGGAGGTAGCTTCCTTTCTCACTTTTCATTTGGCCAGCACAGAATGTATCAGCTTGCATCCTATCTACCAAACTAATGAGTTCGTCTCCTTTTTAATTTACCACGTCACCTCCAATAAATGCAAAAATGCTCTGGGCTGTTATCTGACTTGGAGGGGAATAATTACTGGACTGACTCCAGCAGCAAGCCTGGCTTAATTAAAACACAGTGCATTTCCCAAAAAGGTAGTGACCAATTTTATTCTGAGTGCAACCTAAACCAACTTTATAACAGAATGAAACAGATGAACTTTGCTTTACCTTGAATCTTTCAGTACTTTTAAACTGAGATGCCCTGCTAAATCATGAAGAGCTGATTTCCTACACTCTCTTACCACTACCAGCTAGTGGCTAACTTTACCCACCTTAACTGTTGTCTTCCAAGCTAATTGCTAACACATACCACCCGTTTCTTAAGCCCTGGCATTAGGGTAACAAAGCTTTCAGGCAGTCTCCCCTACCTTGTGTTCATTGCATTTGCTCACACTTGTTGTAGAGTGTTTTCTATACCAAGTAGCAGCATCCTCTGGCTTGTGGGCCATGCTAGACTAAGGGCAGCAAAGCTGTAGCACCTCCTCTGTGTGTCAACAAAAACACTTCCCATCATCTAGGCTTGTTTGTTTGTTTAAATTGAAAGTGTTCTTTAAACAGTTTGGTCACCATGACTTTTATTAAGGGAAAAAAAAAGCTGCTTCCTGTAGCACCAGTATTTTCTGTATGCAGTGTTTCTCACTGGTGAGGAAAAATTGCTGATATGTTTTTTTTATTCTTCAATTCTGATGAGCACAGAACAAATAAGGGTACGAATGTGAGACAGGCAGGGAGTAGTTAGGAGTATCTACGCAGAACCTTTCAGGGGTACACTGACCAAGGGAGGGAGCAAATCTCTGGAGAGAGATGCTGTGGGCACAAACCAAGGCAAGGGACCCCTCACATTGAGGCCAAGTGGAGCTCTCTGAGAGCATTGCTGGGAGCCAAGAGGAGTTCCCAGGACTAGCGAACTGCTGAAAGCCACCATTCCCACCTTACCCATTGTGTCCATTAGCACCTGCAACTAGTTTCAGCCAGTCATAGTCTCAGAGAGTGTTTAAAGAAGGGTGGGACTAACAAGGGAAGTTTAAATATCTTTTTGTTTCAAACACTACCCAAGTGTCTCATGTAAGACTGGATGGCTGAGCAGGTGAGATAAACAGCTTTACACCTCCAAGATCTTTATTTCATATCTGGCTCAAGTTTGTAATGACTGTAAGATGGAATTTGATCAAAAATTAAACTGGATTCAGAATCACTACTACTGGTTTATATTAATGTTATTAAGTTAACTCAAGTCTTTTCTATAGTTATGGCTCCTTGTTGACTTTCAACAATTAATACAGAAATGAACTGAAAGGCAAATTAAAATAAGAAATAATAACAGTAACTCAACTTTATTTTTGTTTGTGGTAGTGTTACCAACTCTGAAAATACAGCTGGTCTTCTTTGTTCCAATACTACTCCTAGCATGGGGAATTACAAGGTGCATGTCTGTTTACCTCAGGGTACAGGAGAACCACAGAAGCTGTAGGCGAATAAACAGACATGTTGAGCCAAGGTGCAGAAGTGATTTTATGTGCCTAGAATGCAAAATTAATTTACAAGCTGGAGAGCCAACAGATATGGGATTGGGAAGGCAGTAATTTTGAATTTTGGGTACTAAGCCATCAGACAACAGAGTACACAAATCTTCTAACTGTTAAAGAAAAAAAAAAACACAAACAAAAATGTCAGCAGAAACCTTTGCCCCCTCCAATAGCATTGAGCATGACTCATGGTTTTCTGAATTTTGATGTGTGGTGGTACAAAAATTGTTCTACTACTGACAGATGGTAGGTTTCTTGTTTTTAAAAATATGAAACCAGCTTGATCTCATGTACCTTGGTTTAAAAATAAAGCTCTTTTTATAGCATGTCTCAATTTTGACAACCATACTGTGCAGTAAATATTGGATACCATGTATGAGCACATTTTAAAAGCCTAAACCAGACTCTTATTTTAGGGGTAGGCTGATCCTCTGACTTTGTGAAGTCCTCAGAAAGAGGATTTACAGCTGAATGTAATGGCTCTTTGTGTTTAAAGTTTGAGTTGGTTGTGGGTTCAGCTTTGAATTTAAAAATGCATTCCTTGTTTAGCAGCTTTCTTAAATTTTATTTCAAAGATGTGTAAATACTGAGTTATCTATCTTTTTGTGATGGTAAGCCTAGAATAAATCTGCAGGAGTGAAATGCAATTGAACCTACAAGTAAAATGATTTCTACTTCATATTGCAGAGCACAGATAACTCAAATATATCTATAATTGCTCAGAACAAAAAGTGCTTTGACAATGATATTGTTTGCTCGAAGAATATTTTCATCACTGTTGGAGACACTGAGATTTATTTTAGTGAACCTTCTGAGAAGCAGGTTAGTTATTTTCTTTCCCTTTGGGTTGCTCTTTAAGAGAAGCATTGTAAAGTTACAAGTCTAAAGGAGCATGTTTTTGGAAACATCTCTCAGTACTTGTAATAGTACAAGTGTCTAGGCCTGGATAAAGCTGCAGGTCCCAGGTAAAATCTTATTTTCATTGTTTTTTTCAAGTTCTATTTGTCCTACAAAGAAGACTACTCAAAAGCCTCAAGGAGTTGAAGCATATTGACATTTATTTGTTTCTTTCCACTTGGTTTTGAAAGGGAAACAAAAGTACAAAATCAAAAGTACAAAATCAAAGCAAACTTGAATGATTGAAAAGACAAAATATCAAAGTATTCAACAACATTTCTAGTAATATTATTGATCAGCTATATGCTAAAGTGTTCTTCAGTATACACTTTGTTATTAATCAGCTGCATACCTTGGTAGAATTACTTTATTAGATCTTAATAAATATTCATTTCTGTCAGAAGACCTTAAGGGGACAGGAAAACAAATCTAACTATCAGCTTTGGAAGGCTGGATATTATACTGTGATACACTTTCCAGAACAGGACATTACAATTCTGTGGGATAAGAAGACAATGATGCATGTTAAAGTTGGACCTCGATGGAAGGTGAGCCAAAATAAAAACCTGAGATTTTGTGTAGCATTCTGTGTTGCTGTGATCTCTTATTCAATAACTGTGACTGTTTTTTCTTCATGACTAAATTTCCCAGTGATATAGCTATTTGTCACAGTGCTAGCATGTCCCAGGTAAGAAGACAGAGAATGTAATTTAATGGCTGGACTCCTGAAGAGAAGGGGTGGTTCCTACACGCATGTTTACTCTCTTGCTCCACACATTGCAACCTTGCAGATAT
Source organism: Strix uralensis (assembly GCF_047716275.1). Taxonomy (NCBI): domain Eukaryota; kingdom Metazoa; phylum Chordata; class Aves; order Strigiformes; family Strigidae; genus Strix; species Strix uralensis. The sequence continues at coordinate 45,287,851 of NC_133976.1, forward strand.
TCAGTGCTTCGTCTCTGACTCAAAGTTACTTTGAGGATGGAAAGAGAGGGCTAGTTTTCAGTTAGCCAGTTCACTGCATGTTTTCATAATTGCTGAAGCCAATGGAAAAGAAGCTTTCCATATCTAGTGAGATGGAAGACAGCAGTTTTGTAGCACAGATTGGATTAGGCTGATGATGGAACTGCACCCTGAGATGTAGTAGAGGCTGCTGAGATGAACAGATTGGAGTCACATCTTGGGTTTAAATTAAGAAGACAAGATACAGGAAAGGATCTAGACCAAAACTGACATTTAAACTGAATAAATATACTGTGACAGAATTCAGCCATGACCTAGGGAAGAATATGAGGCTCCTTCTCTTGCCAGTTACTCTTCTCTGGTCCATTCCTACATCATCATCTGTCTTGGTGTCTCTGCAACTCAGTCTTTGGGTCCTGGCAGAGTAACCTTATGTGCACATTTGATAATTACATTCCTGCTTTATCTCAGCCATGTATTGAAAGGATGCTCTTTCCATTAAAAGAAAAGAAAGCATTCTATGCTAGAATAGAATATGAGATTTTTTTAAGTGTTAGTAAAAGTTACAATGACCATCTAGTCTGGTTATAGCCATATAATGCTTACTTCACATACAAGCTGATTGATCAGCCATCAATACATATAGTGAAAAAAAACTTCTTCTATTTTTGGGTAAGCTAGCAGGGAGCTGAGTTCCACAGGTTGCATGCAGGGACACAAATAGTACAAGCTCTTTCTGTTCCAATGACTGTTTCTTCCAGATGCTCTAGTTCAGTGAAATAATGTCTCGAGGAAAAAGAATTCATTAGTGAGCCACAGCACCCTAGGAATCCAACTCTACATTTTACTGTTGTGCAGAAATACCTTTTTCTCTATGTATGTATATGTGTATGCGTGTATACATACTTCTTCCATCAGCAGCACGTGCCTCAACACAAGAAAATTGCAGCTGTCTCTTTTGTAACTGCTATTACAAGTGTTCTTGCTATTGTGAGCTAAAATTAGAGGCAGCAAGTTTTAATGACAACAACTAGTCAGGCTTCACAGTCATGAGGTAATTCACCTGAACTTTTGACTTTGGACTGGATGAACTACTAAGCTTTCAGAAAAAATTATGACTAGATTCCAGTTCCTTTTCACAGGCAGACAGTATGAACAGGTTCTGGAAAACAGGAAGAAAAAAGGAAAACATAAATTTCTATTAAAAGTTATTTGCAATATGGAACTTAAGCATAACAGTGTGTCAGATATTTTCAAAGTGTAAGTCAGAGTTGCATTCACTTCTTTCAGTTTAAGCATGTTTTATTCTACATATGTAATTTGTACTGATTATTGACCGTCAGTACATTTTAAAAAAATCCATCTTCTCTTTTAGGGTAAACTGGCAGGTTTGTGTGGAAATTTTGACAAATATACTTCAAATGATCTGACTACATCAAACAACATGGAGGTGAGAAATGCACAGGTGTTTGGAGACAGCTGGGTATTAGGACAGGTAAGTCCCATGTCCAGTAAAAATTTAGAAAAAAAAGATTATAATTTTAATTTATAAAGGAACATGTTATAAGCACTTGATGTACAGGGATTTTCTAAACTGATGGCCATTTTAATTTTTAGAGGACATTTTAATTTTTATGTCTGTAGATGTGAAACGTGTTAATAATGTCTTATGTCATAGCAAACATATACTGAATATAAATGAAATAAAACAGTGTCTTTAGGGAAGAATATATTTTTCCCTATATAAGATAATTATCATAGCTGTCTGGATTTCAATTTTCTACAAAGTTAGATACATTGGTTCTGATATTTTGGATTCAGCTCAATTTTAAAAACAATTGTAATTTCTCTGGTGTTGGAGGCATTAGGATATTGAAAGTAAATAGAGTCTGAATGCTGGAAAAAGGTCTGGAAAAAAGTTACTGAAAAAAAATTGGTGATTTTTTTTTTTTGGTTTTAGTTGCAGTTTGTAAACAGAGAACAAACTGACAAAGCAGTGGTGGTGAAGGGGTGAGACAGAAAAGGCTCAGATCAGCAACAGTGACAACCCTGTATGGAAACATAGTTTCTGAGGAGAATGAAAAAAGTCAGTATTTGTAAAGCACTCCCTTAGGATGTCTGTGAGAACCAGTTTTTAATCTGTTCTCTCCTTGACTCACAGCAGGAAATTGAACCAAAATCTCTCACCTCATGAAAGAATATGATACCTATTCTGCTTTGGAGTAAAGATTTTGAGGCTTCACTCCCTCAATATCATCCTTTGGATCTATTTAACTCTACATAAAATGTTTAAATTGTGTGAGCAAGCAAGTCAAATGTGTAGTGTTGGTGGTTATACTGCTCAACTAGAAGGTGGTACATAAAGAAATGTGTAAATACTTTGTATGAAGTGTTTGAGTTTTTCTTTTCCAATCTATCAGTTCAGTAGCTTCTTTTAAAAAGTGTGTAGTGTTTGCATAGGATTCTAGGATGTTAAAACTTTTGCTTATGCAGACCAAACTCAAACTTTCCTTTTTGTGGCCATATGTATATATATAATTTTGTAAAATGTAATGTAATCTTCCGATCTCTGTGGCTGCCAGAGCACTCAGGATCTGAGTTCAACATTGGCCTCACAGGCAGCCTGTTCTTGGCCAGACTTGACACTTCATCTGCCTCTGCAGTAGGCGTTAGAGATTTTTTCAGAAAGGACCTTTGGCCTTCATAGGGGTGTACCCTGGTCATGTTTTCTGCAAAATCTAAATGCTGAAAAGGAGTATTTGATAGCTGGAGGCCTAGAACCCAAGTCTGCTAATGGCAAACGTGCTTGCATTGGCACCATGAAGCCTGGGATGCTTCCAGGGTTTCTCCCTCCTGGGAGTGGCAGCACATCCCCTCATGGCAGCGTCCGAGCATCTGCACAGGAGGGCAGCATAGATGGGCGACTGCACTGCAGGCTGAGGCTGCGTCAGGACACCCCAATGCTGCCTACGGATCCATTGTTACCCCTTCCTGATCTTCCCTGCTGCACCAAGAGACTATGGTTTTGGATCAACTTGTGTTTTCCAAGCTGAGTGTCGTTTTGTAATGTTTTTTTGTTCGTTTTTCTTCTTGAAGAGAGAGTTTAAGAGAGGGAGTTGTATCTCAGCCATTTTTGAGTTATCACAATGATCTTTGACTTTTTTTTTTTTTTTTTTTTTTTATGGGTTGCTCTCTTCCTACTGCTGCTTCTTTATTTGAACTTACAGGGCTAAAGCCATCTGTAGTGTGACTCCATTTAAAGTCAGTGCAAAACCACCAGGGATGGATTTGGACCATGGATTTGTTTGTGATGTTACAGTTGGTTGCTCTGGTAATGATTATAATGTGTCACAAAGAAAACATTTTGTCTTTATGCGCTGAGTAGACAGCAGGAACGTTTTAGTACTTCAGAACAAACCACAAAGATTCTTTTTTGTGCAAATGCTTCCAATTATAACAACAAATCAGGGAAAGGGGGAGATGAAGAAGATAGCATTTAAACTTTATTTTTGTTTTCTGAGTATGCAGGTATTGAATTATATGATACTATAGTGTACCTGAGTCCATGATAAACACACCTTCATATAAAATATTTGTGGTGTTTTTGCTTGTTTTTAAGTGCAAGAGCCCAAACGAAACATTAAGACCATGTGAGGTACATCAGAGCAAGTTCCCTTATGCCAAAAAGGAATGCTCAATTTTATACAGTGATGTTTTTGCACCTTGTCGCAATGTGGTAAGTTTATTAAATATCCAAGCTGTGCTCTCATATATGAAAATATTAAAATTCCAGTAATTAATTTCTTCTTGCCATTCCCCTCAGCCTGAATGCTGTGGAGAATACAGAGTAGAGCCCTGCAAGTATCTCTATGTGGGTGGGCTATGTTTGTGCAGAGCTCCTTGTTCCTTTCAAGACTGGAGCCTAAACATAATAGTGATAACTGTGAGCCATGAGTAAGTAGACTGGATAATCAAGGTTCTGTTCTCTTCAGGTTTTATTTATATAGGTAACTAGATTTTTAAGGCTTTTGTATATATTGCAGGATTCTAAAATGTTTGTGTAATGTGCCTACAGCTTATCTCAAATGGTTTTGTTAACTGTTCTGCTCAATATAGGAAGAAATATGAGAGAGTGAGATTTCAGCTTCAGAGCTATTGGTATTTTTAATTGGCTGACAGCTTCTCATCTGCTTTTTATCAAAGCTCTGAGGTTTGGTGTTTTTGTTTTCCCAATACCTGGCTGAGCCTGGGACTTGAGTTACAAGAATGTCCTTAAGTTCAGTCTAGACAAGATGGAGACAACAATAGCTTATGTGGGAATCTTTTATTCCATTTTAGTCCACCCTTTATCAATGCAAGACATGCTCTACACATTTTGCCATATTTCTGATTTATCCTCACAAAGGTATTATTGAAGGTGTTTCTTTACACCTGTGCTAGCAAGAATACTACAACATTTCATCTCAGTCTCTTATTTTCTTTACAACTATTAATACTAGATGAGATCATTAGATGTCCCCGCTGAACCTCCTGACTTTCAGGACTGAAGTTTGATATCAACATGGTTCGGAATTTGCCTGAGGAGGAGGTTGCAATAGCTTAACTTGAGAGATTTATTAATGTTGACTTTAGTTACTATGTAAAGAATTTTTTGAGCATGTGCCTGAGAACATAGTGATGAGTGTATTTTCAAAGTGGAAAGTAATAAATAAAAATGGAACTTTTAAGAGTTTTTAAGGAGCGGTATTATTATAATTTATAAAGAAAGATGTTTTCTCTTGAACATTCATTTTCTAGATATTATCCAGGTTGTGATTTAAAATTTGTAAACATTATGCCAGAAATCTAGCATAATTATGTTAAAAAATGTATGTCAGGTGCAAAACACGTCATTTAATTAGTAGTCAAGGATTTTTACATGCACATATCCAACTTGTATGGGACAGCCTGTAAAGCAAACATCTTTCAGGTGTTTTTACAACCTATTTCATCAGCGCATGAAAATACAGCTCTTACACATGTAATGTTAAGTGACCTCCTGTCAAGGATATCTGCAGCTGACTGCTGGCTGCATGGGTGGGGAACTGGACACCAAGGAAATAAGCCAGAGACTGACACTGGGGGCACAGAAGGAACAGAAAGTGTACGTGTAGGTTTCAGGATGTGTTTGGAGCAGCGCTCTTACAGTGGCTCCTTCTGTGTGGGTGGTGGAAAATCCTGCTGTGCATGGAGGCAAGCTCCTGCCTGTGGGACAGGCAGCCGTAGAGTTCAGCTGAGGCTGGAAAATCCTATTTTCAGGGAGACAAAATCTTGCATCTCTGGGTGGCAGCGACTGATGGATTGCAGTTGCCCAGCTAAGCACTGAACTCAGCAGGGGCTGAGGAGCCTCAACACTCACAGAAAAAAAGGTCTTCCTCGTAACTCCTGAACTTAGCAGGAGCTTTGACCCGAGGCTCACAGTTTGTTACAACAGCAGGATGTTGCTGACCCATGTTGCTGTCCTGCAGAAATGAGAGACAGGTTGAGCTCTTTGGAGCGAATCTGCTGTTTGGTGGTTCCTGTGAAGCTATTACAGCCATTTTCAAGGGATCTAAGGCTTGTGCCCACACCCCAGTGGTATCCCTGTTTTCAAAATAAGAAAAAGAATGAAAGCAAAATGGCATCTCTCTCCAGTGAAGGCAGAAAAAGACTCTTCGTATCCCTGCCAGCTTCTAGCAACTGCCAGCTGAGAAGCTGTCTCCATGTTAGATAAGTGCTGCTTTGTTACTGTGATGGTATTTCTGTAATATGACATGTACCGTTTGAGTGTTCTACGACTGAGCTAGACCAGAGTCTAAACCAAAGAAAAGCATTGCTTTAAACATTCCATGTGTTGAGTAACAAAACTGTTTTGGAAATGTTGCTCAACATACACAAAAGATGATTAAAACTCAAGAAATATTGTATCATGTAACACCACAAAATAATGTGATAAGATTTTAGAGTGAGGATGTGGGTTTCTGATCTAATGAAGGTTTGTGGTCAAGCTTTCTTTCCCTGACCAAACCCCCCTCTACAAATTATTAATTACTTGATAATCAGAGCTGCAGCTCTTACTTTGTTGTTCATGCAAAACTGACAGGATGACTATAGATGGCAGTATTTGCTTTATAAAAACAGAACTTCCAGCTCAATATACTCTCCAAAAATCGATGAACAAGTGTGTGGACAGATATAGTTGTTAATAACCACTAACTGAAATTTTCTCTTGGCCTGTAACATAGGTACAAGCTGATCATTCAAAGTGTAATTTTGTATAGGAATGTACCCAAACCTTAGAAAATATCTTATTTATGTTAAATTCCTTCAGTCAATCCAGAGGTAGCACTCCTGCTGAAACTGGTGCAACAGGAATTTGTACAGCTCATGCAATTAAGTCACCAGCCCTCTTTTTTTCTTTTTTTTCCTCCCCCCCCCAGATTGATGTGACTTCTTTTGTCAAAAATTGTCACACAGATACGTGCAACTGCAATCTTGGTGGGGACTGTGAGTGCTTGTGTACCAGTATCGCAGCTTATGCCCACAAGTGCTGCCAGCAAGGAGCAGCAATTCACTGGCGATCTCCTTCACTCTGTGGTATGTACCTGGGCTGGCCTTGCACTGGAGCTAATCTTTTGAGTCATTTTTGGCCTTTTGCTGCCCAGTAATACAAATATGACAGAAGCAGGTACATAATAAATGTACTACTTCACATTTTTCAAGCTGTCTGTGTGCTAGCTGGTTAGTCTTATACACCCAAATTTGCTGTCTTACTTGAAGACGCCTGGCTGTGCTCAGGGTATGCCAGTACAGAGACTGCTGGAAAGGCACCGGTGTACCAGATCTGGGGTACATCCAGTGTTCTGTGTAGGACTGCAATGAGATTCAGTCTGTTCTACTTTTCATTGACAGTAGCAACAGCTCTTGGCTGTCGATTAATTCATGCTTCAGGTCTGCTGTCCTGGCACATCTATTTAAATACAGCTGTATGTCACTGAATAAAAGTCTAAGGAAATAAAGTCACTGACTGAAATATATTATGGGAAATGAAACTTCCTCTGATGAAAATGACTTTTACATTTTTAGGATGCAGATATGCATAGATTCTGTTCTTACTTTGTAATAAAATGTGCTTGTTTTCTTTTTCTTTTAGCTTATGACTGTGAATATTACAATCAAGGTATGAAGTATTTAATATTACTGTCTTTAATTCATCTTCATATTTCATATTTATATACCCTGCTGAATACACTTACTCTTCATGTTTTCTAACATACCAGCTAGCTATGTGCTATAAACAAATCTGTACTCCCTGGTTCCAAAATGGAATCCATTTTTATAAAGCATTTAGTTGCAGATAATTCCCCACACTGACCACTCTAGAATATGGACGGCATCTTTGATGTACTATTCTATCATCTTTCTTTCTGTATGATGCTATTTTGAGATATTTATGTCGTCCCTCCTCATTTTATTTCTCTTCTGAAAACAAATACTCAAGAGACACTTTTTTTTATACCAGTTCACTCAAACTAACCCTGGAAGAAAATATAGTTTTGTAATTTCTCTCTTTCATAGGTTAGAATGATTTTAATTTTTTTTTTTTTTGTACTCCTGATTTGGATGTGTCAGTTTAATGAGCTCAGTAAGTTAGCAAAGTAAGTCCCCCATGGGCCTTTCTGCTCTATGTCCAGGGACAGCAGTGGCATGGAAGCAAACCTCATAGTTGTAAGCAAAACAACACATCTGGCATTTCAGATGAAACATGATACAGTGCACACCGCAAATAAAACTCTTCGCAGCTTGTGCTGAGGAGAATCTCTGTCAGTTGCAGCAGTGTTGGAGGTTATCTCTTTTCCATTCTCCCCGTTCCCTAGGGTAGGAATGCATAGTCACAATCCCTCGAGCTCACTGGATCTTCAAATCCATTAGAAAGGAGAGGCAGCCTGGAGTATTGTATGCCATTTTGCGACATATTCCTTGTCTATCTAATATCATTACCTCATTATACTGACTTTTTCTTCCCTCCTGTTCTGCTTTGGGTAGCTGAAATACTGCTTTTCTGTTCAATATCTCATGTATTATTTGAGATTTTTCCTGTATAAATACAGACAATCCTACATTAGTAGGGAATTCAAATACTGACACATTAGTGCATCTTAGAAGGTTATACAGGGTTATCACTATTTGAATTTTCATCTCACTGAACTAATTGCCTTTGGCACAGGGAAATTCAGTTCCTCCTCTCCAAAAATGAATGGTGTGGATATAATGCATCTCTGATGATACTGATTTAAGATTAATCAGAATAATAATTAATTTGGTATGATTTTCAGAAAAAATAAAAAAGCCTCATAAATTTTATGAACATTTGTCGTACTATGCAGTTATCTTCTAGGTTTTCATTCTGAAGGGACTTGCTTTGTTTTATTTTTCCTTCTTTCATTGACATATGAAAGAAACTGGTCTGGTTCAATTAAAAACTCAATTGAATTAATTGATGGGCTTTTTCTTTGACTTGGTGTATGTAGTTTTAACATTGCTTCTATTTTTAATGGGTGAAGGTCAGTGGTCCAGCTGTGTTGAACGATCTCAGTAATCCCTAATGTCTCAATTAGTAACTTCATCATATTCAATGTGGGGGTGGATTAATGCACTATGCAGCATATCTTGGCAGTCAGGGAGAAGTTCTAGAAGGGTGTTAGCTTGTGCTTGTACTGTAAATTTCAGAACAGGGACCTATTACATTTTGAAATGGATAGGTTACAGGATTTTATACACAAGTCTCACAAGTAAACCGTAGAGAACAGTTCCTTAGAATGAGAGTGGTATTCATTTAACTTAATTCCTGTGGCATCTCCTCTTATATTTGGATACTGTGCATGTGCTTTGTAGGGAGCAAGATACTGAAAAGGAAGGGAAACTTGACTAAATGCAAAGATATGAATGTGACTTTTGATACATCTTTTTTAGCAACTTGCATCCTATAATGAGCATCATATAGTAGATGATTTGTTTTCTTCTCCAAGAAGTCTGGCTCAATACAGTAGCAGCATGTAGATCTTCCTAGGTATAGCTGACTTTCCATAATTTCTTTGCAATAGAGAATTTTGTCTTATTTAAAAAGTAGTAAGGTATACTGGCTTTGGCTTGGATGGAGTTAATTTTCTTCATATAGCTACTATGGTGATATATTTCGGATTTGTGATGAAAACAGTGCTGATAACACACCCATGTTTTAGCTGCTGCTTACACAGCATCAAGGCCTTTCCTGGTTTTCACACCACCCCACCAGTGAGTAGGCTGGGGGTGCACAAGATGTTGGGAGGGGATACAGTTGGGACAGCTGACCCCAACTGCCCAAAGGGATTTTGCAGAATGTATCATGTTGTGCTCAGCAGTAAATACCAGGGGGGAATGTTGCTGGGGCTGCATTGCTCGTGGTCCAGCTGGGCATCAGTCAGCTGGTGGTGAGCAATTGGGGTTTTTTGCATCACTTTTCCTGATTTTGTTTTCCTTTTGTTCCCCCCCCCCCCCCCCCCCCCCCGCCCTTTTGGTTTTTTTAAACTTATTAAACTGTCTTTATCTCAACCCGTGAGTTTTTTTCAGTTCTTTCCCTCTGATTCTCTTGTGGGGGAGTGAGCGAGTGGCTGTGTGGTGCTTAGCTGCTTAAAGCTGCTTAAAGTCAAGGATGGCATTAGGCACCTTTCGATCACCAAGTGCTAGCAAAACACCTTTTGGGACTAGGGTGGCTCCTCCTCTGATTCTTTTTTGTTCTGCAGGATGGCAAACTGTTGAATCTTTATGGAAACTTTATCAGTGACAGCTCGTTCCTGCTTTTGCTCAAGTCATAGGCAAAATGTCTGTTAATATGTAGGGATAAACATTCAATGATTTAGAATAAAGAGTCTTTTCAAGGTAAATTTCTTGCCACTTCCTTACAAGTGGTCATTTTGTGGCAAGCTTGTGGGCTTCACATGCATAGGAACTCCAACATAAAACCAGTAGTTATTTACATGCAGTTTTCTTCAAACATTGGTGTTTAACTTCTAGCTGACCCAAATCTCATTATTATGAGAGTTCCTCCCCTCTTGGAAGAGTCATATTTGAAAGGAGCTATCTTAGGCTAGGAAGGGGTTCAGCCTTTTCCCTGTAAGGATTAAAAGCTTTCACAAAACTTACACATTTTGTTTATTACTCAGGAGGTGAGGTTTAGAAGTATGCTGTTCTTTGTTCTTTTAGTGGGATATAGTGACAAAGATGGATGCTGTTGTATCTGGATGTATCCCTGTGAGCCTTTCCAGCCCAGCAGAAATAGCTCTAGGGGTCTGCTGTGGGGCATGGTTAGGCCAGCACCATTTTGGCAGTGGTACTAGCTGAAGCTGTTGTCACTGTTATATTGGCATGAGCTTTTGAATGACGATGGGAAAATTAGCTAGTTATTTTTCAGGTGACCAGTTCACTGCTGAAGCACTTAGATGGCATAATAAATGGGGCAGTAGGGGGGAAAAGCAGTTTGTGGGAGAGGATGAACTAGACAACTGCTTAAGCAATATTGCTGCCAAAAGTTGAAATACAGCCTTATAATTTGAAATCTGTTTTTTGGGGGTGAATTGCCTTGTTGATCTTACAGTAGCATCAGTGTGTACTTGGGGAATAATATTAAAGTTTCTCTGTTGATCTTTCAAAGTATAGAAATAAGGACATGTAAAAGACTAAATACCATAAAAAACCAGCCCAGATTTCTTTCTTCTATAGGTCATTTTGTGAGGATAGCTACTCACACTTTTTCATGCCCACTTTGTATCTGTTGTAATCTGGGCAGCAAGCAAAGAATAAGGGACTATATTGAACAGATAGATACAGACCTACTCCAGCATAATACCTTGAGGCACTGAGCTGTAGTTCCAAATTTATGTGTTTCCTAGTATGGCAAAATATTTAAGACAATACATTATGTAAACTAATACTTAAGTTTTGTATGTTATGCAAGGAAGATTTTTGTTTTTCTATTTGATTTTTCTTCTCTTAGGTCTTGGTGAAGGACCCTATATTCTGGCAAGTTACAGAGAGAATGGCACAATTATAGGAGCCAACGTATCCAGTAGAAGGATATTTCCCCTGCCTAGAACCAGAGCATATGGAAATGTATTTTTCAGTTTCATGATAACTCCAGGTCTTTTCAAAGATAAAGATTTATGTAAGTGTTCTCAACAATTTTGCTAATGGCAATACATATTTTTCAAACTATATGAATGATCTTTGCTGCATCTTCTAAATCTCCTAAAATAGTCTAGGTATTTTTAGTTGTTGGAGTAAGTGAGGATGAAGTGGCCAATCTAAAATTGGAGGAGGAATACCGACTTTTTAATTTTTTTTTTTTTTAATATTGAAAAACTTTGTTGCTAGCTTTAAAGCTGACTTTTCAAAGATTGCTTTAGAGATATTGTAAAATACAAATGAATAGAATTCCTTTGTGAAAAAAACCAATTAGTTTGTATAACTGGAAACTGGAAAATTTTGCACACGTATCTAGCAAGTATCAACACTGAAGGTGAATGCAGGATATTTTTGTCTCTAGTAAAATCACTTCTACTTTATCTTCTTTTCTTTTTTTGTGACTTTCAGTGGACTATAAAATAGGCAACTTAGAACAACCAATCTGTCTCCTGCATCATTAGTAAGCAGCCATCTCCATACACTATAGAAAGAAGTTTTAGGCAAACAGCTATTTCTAAGCTCTATTTTTCACTTGTCAGAGACTGATCCAAACTATACAACCATAAATAAACATATTTAAATATTTTTCCTTCTGCATATATTTTCCTTCCTTCACATGTATTGGGTTTGTGCCAATTAGGTCAATACAAATTTTGTCATTGCTTTCTCACAGAATTTAATTTGTTGAAAAAAATTCAAAACCCTCAAAAATCAACATAGAGAAGGGCTGTCTTCATAGTAAAATTTGAAACTACATTCACAAACACTTTGCAGTGGAGAAATTAGGTTTTTAGATATTATTGTGAAATGAGAAAGTACATGGAACAGAAGAATTAATTCAGTCTTGTCATTCTCCAACTGATGTAAAATGGAAGTACAATATTCATTATATCTGTGCAGTTCACAGGTAATTTTCATATCTCCAATGAATGAGATAGTATTCATCTAGATTAAAGACATTTCAAGATTTTATTCAAATTGAAAACCAAATATGAAGTCAATCTTCTTATAAGTTCTTAAATTTTCAGGGAATTTTCTTTTGATTTCTGACATAGGTAGAGCAAATAGAGGGTTGAGTCTCTTATTTGACCACAGGATTTTTTACTGTATTGCTGGATATGACTGTATGTAAAAAAAATCCTGACCTCAAGGCAAAGTCAAGCTTGTTCTTACAATATTTGCATGATGTTATTTACTAATGAAATTTTGGTACAGTCAAACTGTCAAGAATTTGTCCAAATCTGAGAAAAAACTCCCAATTTCAGCAAGTCCCAATATGAGACTGCTTATGAATCATTTTGAAGGCTAGTAGCAGTAGACTGAATGTAGTTTTGATCTAAGATTAGCTCTCTGGGGGCTCTGTATTATGTGATCATTTGCAGTCTCCTTTAGACCCTGCATTTCTAACTTTTTTTGTGTTACATAAAACTGACTTTTTTTTTTGGTGAAAATCAGTTGTTTGAAAGGAGCCAAGACATGGATTTAAATCTTACTTTAAGTTGTTTTCACAGAAAATCTTACTTTTTTTTTTTTTTTTTTTTTTCTTCTTTTCGCCTTCTGTGGAAGCTCTCTCTCTTGTTTCCCTTGAATCTGCTGAAAGACCAAACTACTTTCTGTACGTACATGACAATGAAACTGTTGGGTTGGAACAGTGGCAGGCAAGTGCCTCCTTTCGGAGACGAGCCACCTTCTTCCATCACCAGGGCCTCTGGAGTCCAGGGCTCAGTGCCTTCGAACTGCACAGTAAAAAAGGCTTTTTCATCATTCTCACCTCATCTGGTGTTAAAGTGGCAAAGTACGAAGATTCAGAAGAATTCAAACGTTTGAGTAGCTTTAATATTGAAGGTAAATTTTGCATAACCCACAGGGATAAGTATGGTTTTTCTATTTGCCTTCAGAGCACTTTCATCAGCAATAGTAACAAATATTTTTTTTATCCTATTTTTAATTACTATTCCTTTTCTTCCACCCCACCTCCAAATGTTGTTATTTTCTAGTTTTTGCAGATATGATGATTGATTTATCTTTGAACTATATTTTCATCGGTTTACTCTTTCAAATTGTACTTGGCATGTCACAAAAAGATGCATCTTAATGTCTTGTTAGTGATATAGATATATATTCTTTTAAATGAATGGAGTAACAGCATTGCTTCTGCAACCAACAGTTCCTTCACTATGTTTAACTGATTTTTAAGGTTTTTAAACAGAATACATTGTAAAAGTGAGTAGGTGTTTGTATCTTTGAAGCTTTAATGTCTTTTAGCTTGACTGAATTTAAAATACTTGAAACTGAAAATGAACAAAATCTCACCTATTTGAAAGTTCTCAAGAATTCCTCCACTTGGTTTAATTTTTAATTTTTTCTGAAAATCCCAATGTACATTATAGAAAAGACTATACATTTATAGTTTGTTGACTACACAATCAATAAATAATACCTTTTGCTTCCTTCTCAGAACTTGGTGCATCTGTGCCTTACAGAAGGATGTGTGAATGGCGATATGAATCTTGTGCTAATCCTTGTGTTAAAACATGTAGTGATCCTGAAGGAATAGCATGTAAATTCCTTCCTCCGTAAGTAAAATTAAGCTCATATTGCTACTGTATTATTTTTTGTAATATGCATACCATATGCTTTCTGAAAATTACTACAGCTGCAAAATCCATTCATTTTTACTTATCCAGATTTCAGTATCACTCTTGTAAGCAGCTCTCACAAGTCATGTGAAAACATTGGCAACAAGCTTCTCGTTTCCCACGGTATATATTCCTGTTTACATGCAACCCTTCAACACAGGAATAAGTGGGTTTGTATTTAGCCCAGGGGATTAGCTTCTGGTAATGGTTAAGCAGAAATCTATTAAATTAAATGAAGGCTGTTCCCTTCTATGGATTTATATTCACATCCTAAACCAGGATCCCATAATGCTATAAATGACTACATCTTTTTGGTGTTTATATGACAGAGATCAAAAACTGTACAAATAGTAAGGGTGGACTACGCCCTCTCCTGTAAGAGGACGGAACTTTATACAAAGAGATGCTCATTGGCATGACATGAGGGATTTCACACGGCAGATGTTATCTTGTTACTTAGTAACGAGATTTCCTGTGTCAGCGGATCTCCCCTTGCATCAGTGGAACCACAACAAGCTAAAAGGAAAAAAGCCTTAAAACTCTAGGCACAAAATCTGATTGAAAAGAAATGATATTTTGAATTTCTGACTACCTCCATGGGCATATGCAGTTTATGATTAGGACTATTACTAATTTTCTCTGTTGGTATTCTTAGCTTTTTCCGTATGGGCAAACTGGTTGTTACTGTCATGATTTTCTTATTGAAAATCCCCCCAGAATGAAAAAGTAAAGGAATATATGGACTTCTCTGTACTCTCCTATGCTGAAAGTGCACAAGAATGAGACCTTCTGTGGAATCAGTCTATATATTTTAAGGCCTCAAATGAACATATCTGGGTAAAACAGCAGTCTTACAGAGAAGTTCTTCATCCTATGGAAAACCTTCCTGCTTAGGGATCTGAACTTCCATCTGGTTGTGGAAGCAGAATGGTCCAAAGCTATCATGTTCATCAGCCTATGCAAAGAATTGATTACTAACAACTTAGAAACAGAATTGTGCTGTTCAATGTCTTTTTGACCTTAAAATGTCTCAAAATTCTGTGTTCACCATTACACTGGAAAGTTTTCAGAACTCTGATGGGGAAGACATCCAAATGCTTCATTTTGCCAAAGTAAAATAATTTAGTTTATATTTCTACTGTGGCTTTAGAATTAACTATACCATATTTTAAAGGGTTGAAGGATGCTTGCCATACTGTCCCCAAAACATGATCCTTGATGAGGTCACACTTAAATGTGTTTATCCAGAAGACTGTAAGTATATTTTCTTATATTAGTCTAATCTTATAAATCAATCTAGAGAACCCAGGAAAGGTTTTAGTCAAATGTACTTTGTTGTTTTTTTAAAACCAGAACATCCCTCTGTTGAAGAATGTCTCTCTGGGACATGGACTCCATTCCCAGTCATCCAAAATACATCTCCCACATCCAAACAAGCCACATCCAAAGTTGAATTATTTAATTTCTCTAATAGTATGTTAAAATTAACTTTTTGTGATGGTGTTATACTCATCAGAACTATATTTGACTACATACTGATAGCATGTATGTAAAAGATTCCAAATGGAAGAGATACTGCTGTGGTGAAAGGTTCAGACTTTCCAGTTGATGAACCACCGCTAACAAATTCAGTGCATCTATTTCATAACTTCTGGTGTGTGAAGATACTACATTATTTGCTTATTTTGGGGATATAGTATTCTTTTAACATAAGAATTTCATTTTTATACTGTCTCTTATTTTACATTACAAGTTTTGAATTAAATACATTATGCTTGATATTTGCTAGTACAAAGTTATCTCATAGTATACTATCTTCCAAAGATTTAATATATTTATTCCAAATATTTTACTATTTTGAATTTACTGTATTTTCCATGGAATTCCCTTGTTGCTTCAAAACTGCTCTGCAAAATCAAGGTTTTCACTAGCAATAAAAAATTAGCTACTTCATTTGCAAAGAAAATCAGAAAATTTCTTGAGTCAGCTGAGTTCCTCAAAGTCATCAGGCAACCTGGAATCATTGGCAAGTTATCTTAGCAAAATGACGCTTTGATTTGCTAATATATAAATGGGACTTGAGTGGAGATAGATGTTCCTATTTTGCTTTACCAATAATCCATAAAAGACAGTGAAACATGCATTTTTTCTTTTAGGCATACCTGTGACACCTACAGAATCAGCAACTGGAACAAAACCTTCATTGTTACTCTCTCACACGGGTGCTACCACAGAGAGATTTCCTCAGACACCTCCTTTATTTGTTACTTCAGGGACTGAGTCAACTCATACCGGTGTGACAGCCAAAATAACTGTGAAGGCAAACACAACTTTAAGGGCAATGAATATGTCAGCTCAGTTCATTACAGACTTTTATTCATTGGAAGCATCTAATGCAGCCACCTATTCAACATTTTCATTACCAAATACAGTGGAGCCTTCTGATGTACTTCACAGCACAGTCAGCCCTACTGTCCTTTCTAAACTCATCTCTTCAACAGATTTTCCAACTGCTCTTCAAGCCTCAGCAGTCACATCACATACTGTCAGTTCTACTGCATCTATAACTTTACCCACTACAATAGCAACTCCAACAACTCTGCTCAGTACAAGTCCTATTCCAACACATTCTGCATTATTAACACCCACTTCCCTAGTGGTAGTTCCATTTCCACTTGAAACATCAACTACTCAGCTAGGAACTGTTCCCCCTACCTCAGCATTAACAACTTTAACCTCCAAGCCCTATTTTGTCAGTTCTGAGCTGCCTGCAGGGATTGGGAAGAGTAGGAGTCCTTCAGTAAGTCATTCTAAAGGAGCAGCAGTATCCTCTGAAGTGTCTTTGTCTGCTTTGCCGGCTGGCAGAGCAACTTTCACAAGACCTGTATTGCTTCTAGGTTCACAGTTGACACTAAGCACATCTATTTCTCCTGTATCTACTTTGTCTGTTAGAACTAGGTCTGGCATTGGTCAAACTGCAGTTCACCCAACACCCATTTCTGCACTGGTTTCAACTGCTCCTCAAATTCCTATGACTACTAGATTTGCTAGCTTTGAAACAAATTTTCCTCAATTAATTACAGTTTCATATTTTAAAACAGCAAAACCCTTGTCTAAAACTTCTCTGATATCATTAAATGCAAGTTCTTTAGCTAGTTTTTCTCCAAAGCCATTTTTATCTTCAGTGAAAATTTCAGTGGCTGGTCCCAAGCAGACATCTCCATTAATAAAAGGCAGTATTTCTGCTGCTTTGCCCATAATGACTGTATCTTCACCTCAAGTTGCTTCTCAAATCCCTATAAACACTTCTTCAAGTCCTTCTGTAACACACACAGTATCTATACCAGTGCCTTCTCTGACTACTTCACTGAAGACCAAAGCTATGGCAGATGTCACTGTTGCCTCCAAAAGTCTTTATAAAGTACCTTCCGATGCTTCCACTCTTCTAGTCAATCCAACAATCTCTCATATGTCTATAGCAAGTAAAGCCTCAAAAGAAAATAAATACATAATGCACACTGATTCCTTTTCAGTGTCATCCATTTCTAAAAAGCCAATGAAATCCATTATGTCTACAGTCTTCCCTCTTAGGACATTGGTATTACCTCTAAATGCTACATTAATAACCACTTCAGAAATTACAGAGTACCCAAGCAGTTCACATACAGAATTGAAAACTGACCCTGTGGCACAAAGTTCAGGCACTTTCATTCCTAAAGATCCTTCTCTTACAAGGTCATCATCTTTATTCACAATCTTGTTATCAACATCAGTACCCTCTTATATGACATCTCATACTACAAGTTCTTCATTGATTCCCATAGTCAGTAGGACATCATCATTAACACAAAATATAACTGCTACCCAAGCATCAGTTTCATCTCTAGATACACAAGGAATCTCAAAAAGTCCAGTTATAGACTTTGCAACTTCTGTAGACTCCTCTACGTTCACTTTAAACATAAGCCCTTCTACCAGCCTTTCAGCAGCACTAAAAACATCCATTGTAGTTCCCTCTTTACTAATGCCTACAGCTCCTGAATCCACTTTAGAAAGCCAATCCAATAGGGTCTCTATGTCTTCACCTCCTCCTAAGACCACTCATATCTCTACTGTTTCTCTAGGAAAACAGAGTTCTTCACTAAGTTCTTCCGAAGAAGATGGAACAATATCAGCCATATCAGCTGGAATCATCACTCAATCCACTACACCAATGATCACGAACACAACAGTGAATCCTACATCCTTAAAAGCACCTTATACTTTTGCAAAAATACCACCTAGCTCTTCAGCCAGTTTATTAGTTGTTTCTGGCACTACTGTAGCCTCTAGGATTACTACAAAAACCACTGATTCTTTTGTTGATGATTTGGGGTTTTATATGGCTTCAGCTTCAGTTCCTACCACCACAGAAACACCCATGCATGTATCACACAAATCTTTATTTACATCTGCAGCAACTCAAGCTTCACGGAGCACTAAAGAAACTCCAAGAATTATGATCATGAAGACAACTACAAGTCCATTATCACAGACCAAGAGTACCTCATTTACAGCTTCAGAAGTTAAATATGCAACCTCATCTGAAAGAACTGTGGGTATTTCAGAAAGTGGTCAGACTTCATACGAGCAAAGGAATGTTACCAAGATAAAGTCAACCACAACTGAGAAATCTTCACTGCCTTATCTGACCGTATCTGCAGTTCAGAGTTTGCCTTTTTCAAGAAATGCAACCTCAGTAAAACATCTCTCTCTTTCTGGAGTTCCAGAGGTGACAACATCAGATTGGTCTAAAATACCGATGCAGAAAACCATTAAACCTTTCAGTTTAACAGAGCCCACAGAGCCGCAGACCAGAACTATAATAGAATTATCTCATGCTAGTGGTGGAATCGCTCTGCCTTCCTCTTCAGAGCCCGTGGAAACACAAACTTCTCTGACAAGCACAGAAACAGTGTCAGCTGTAACTGACAAGGCTTCCTTTGGTACAATGATGGATACACTGATGTCTTCATCGTCTGAATGTGTGGTATGATCAGTTTTACTTGCCCCTATGTGTTAAAATAGATATTGCTTTTCAGACCATTATGCTATGTATGTAATATCAGAGATTTTAAATATCTCGTATTTTTGTTTTTATTTGTATATTTTAAAATACTTGATTATTCTTAGAGGATTGTTGTATCACTGCTCTTATACTGCCCTGGTATATTCTGAAACTTTAACGGATTGCTCTGGAAAAAAAATAGCTTTTAAAGCTATGTGCTGATTCTAGATAGAGACATATATTTCTGAAGTGCAGAAAAGTCATAATCCATGGAATTTTGGGGTTTTTGCATAATCTCACCCCGTCTTTTTTTTTTTTTCCATTTGTTTCTTTGTCATAGGGTTTAAAATTATGGGAAT
Organism: Strix uralensis; assembly: GCF_047716275.1. Taxonomy (NCBI): domain Eukaryota; kingdom Metazoa; phylum Chordata; class Aves; order Strigiformes; family Strigidae; genus Strix; species Strix uralensis. The sequence continues at coordinate 45,307,152 of NC_133976.1, forward strand.
GCATGATTCTGTGTTTCTTAAAATGCTTTAGACTATTATAACACGTAGCCTCAATGCATAATGCTTCACATAAGAGTATTCCACCAAAGCCAGATGGAAGAGGAAGGGTGTGGGTGAATGGACGTGCATCATTGTCACCTCTTACAAACACACAAAAGCAACTCATTCCAAAATAACTGATGAGGGGTCACACAGATACCCTGGTTCTGCCTCAGAGCAGAGTGATGAAGAAGTGATCACTTGGACCTCATAAGGCAATGAATGTAAAGTTGATTCTGGTTGTTTTTTCGTTATATGGCAGCCAAGATACCTCGAACCTGTGGACAAATGTAGCCAGTATGTATGTCTTAATATGGGTTGGATGTTATACAACCTTTCAAGGAACTGCCCTAAGGATGTGCAGAAGCCAGACTGTGGTTTTCGAGGAATGCCAGTTCAAGTTAACACTGATAGTTGTTGCCCAGAATGGGAATGTCCCTGTAAGTCACTGTTTTATTTTTAAATACAACATAGAGTCTTGATCTGTAAATTTCAAGTGATAAATTAAGGGTTTATTACAGTGGGAATATGAGGTTGAATACTGGAATGAATTTAAAAGAGCTGTTCATCAGCAAAACAGAATGAAATATACTGAATGTTTTGGTATCTTTGAATTAACATTCAAGAGAGTCAAAATATTTTGTTTTGAATGAAAACATTGAAATGAAATCTGCAACATGAACATCAACATTTTCCAGCTGAGTCTTTTCAGAATTTCTATCAGTCAAAATGTTGATATTTCAACTTTTTTTGAAGAAAGCAAATTAAATACTGGCATTTTCTGAAAGAACCCCCAAATTTCAGTTTTCTCTGTCATTTTTATTCATACTTAGAAACTGCATAAGCGGCAGATAACTGTCTGCCAAGGGAACAGAAAGGCAGTCATATTAAAAACCTTGCATCATTACTGAAATCAATATCACACTTCAAATATTTGTCTCAAGATGGGACAGACCAGTCTCTTGTTATCAGTATCTCAAAAAAATGTATATTTTAATGCATATATTTTATCTCACAATGTACAGATTCATTGACCTTGCCTGTAAAACATTGACTTAAGTGAAAACTTTCAGCAATTTAAACTTTCTCCCCTACTTTGGGCACACAGCAGTAGGTTAAGGTCTTTCCACTGAGTAACGTAAGATACTTGCTTCTGCTTATGGCTCGGTATGCTGTCTGAAGAACAAGGTCATCAATATATTTATGAAAGTATATATGAGAAAGTAAATATTCCTAAAAATGAAAGTTTTTAGAAATGCCTAGTATTTGGTTTTGTGGTAACCTCATTAAATGACAGTTCTTTTTTAGGTCAATGTTCTGTACTGTCTGAACTGAGTGTTATTACATTTGATGGAAACAACATAGCCCTCTGTAATATGGCTTCCTACATTTTAGTCAAGCTACCAGGAGAAATTATTGTTGCTCATATTGAAAAATGTCCTGCTAATCAGGTAAGATTCTTGCATTTTCACAATAATTGTCATAGTTTCTTGTGAATTTTTGTGTTATGGGTATGAACTTCTGCAAAAATGTATCACTTTCAGATAAAAGCCATACCAAAAATGGCAAGTTATTTAATTTTCAAGGAGCGTGCTTAATCATGCTGCCTAGACAAAAAAATTTTATCTCAGGTTAAATAGTAATTGTTGTAATATATTATAAAGAAATTCAAATGTAGGTTCCCTTTAAATTATCAGGGGTGACATTACTTCTGAATCTGCATCTCTCCTTTCAGGCCCTCCACCCACAAATTTTCTCGAGACCTTGAATTTATGCTTTAAAATATGGTCAAAATACTAAAATATTTTGAATAGTCACAAAAATCTTTTGTAGTTATTTTACGAAGGTATTAATGATTTTGGAATTAGTGTGATGAGTTGTTCTTTGTAGTTGTCTAACTCTCTGAATTGACTACAGAGGGGATCCAGCTGCTTTATTTTTAGACTGCCAGTTTAGGTCAGGTCAGTCTCATCAGACTTCTTTCCTTCCCATCCCTATTTGGTCTCTCATCTACTCTCACTGGGCAACTGTACACTTGATTTTAGGTTTTACATTTTACAATCCAACTGTACACTCTTTTAGAGGTTTTCTTTTAAATTGCTATCCTCACTATTTCTTGGTTGCAGTCTAAAGGTGTGAATGCAGCTCACATAGGCAGATGAGCTGTAGAAGTGTATAGCTGTAGTTCTTCAAGAAATATTTTTTGAAAGGGCTTTGAAGCATATGCTGAATTTAATGATGCTGTTAATGAGTTCCTCCCAATGTGAAAGCTATTTACTTAAAAGCCAGCTGAGGTATGGTATATACAAGCTGCAATCTTGTGCAGAAAGATGCCTTGGTAAAATAGCAGTTTTATCAAAGTCAGGGCAGTGGATTTTATTGGCATGACCATTGTATTTCTCTGCATTTTTAATTCAACTTGTTAAGGTCATTGTGTTATCTTTTCTGTATTAGTTTCCACATAAACCCCTTTGATTTAAATCTTTAAGAAGTAAATCAAGTTTCTAAAAGAAGTTCATAGAAAAGTGCACTACATTATCTGGGAGATGTATATTTTTTAATTATTTATAAGGAATATATTAAATTAGTTTAATTATGAAGCTGTTTTATTGTAGAAGAACTTCAAACAAAAAAAAAACCCAACAGTTGACTTATTTTTGCCACATAAGAATGATGCTGATTATCATTGAACTTCTAATCTATTTTTAATGTTTTCCAGAGTGCAAATTCAATAAGAAAACTAGTGAGTACTTTTTGCTTTTACTAATTATAAAAACCACTAATATTACACCTATTGAAAAAATTCCCTATAGCACTGGTACAGAATTAGAATAACAATAGTAACTAAACTTGTTTGTCACTTTTCTTTCAAGGTTCCCCCTTCAAACACTTCAGGGCTCTGTTTTAAGAAATTAAATGTAACAACACGCACATATAAACTACTTATCAATCGTTTAGAAAGAAAAGTAAGTATGTAACACCAGTATATAGCATGTGTACACTTAAAAGATAGTTGGAGTGCAATAGATCAGATTTATAATGAATGTACTAGGATTAGGATTACTTTTACAGTTCAGATTCCCAGTAATTCATGGTATGCTAGAAGCAAAAAATATACATTTCTGATACCATGCTTCACTTATATGTCATTTATCCAAAATGACACTTCAAAGTTCTTTTGAGATTTTAAAGAGGCTGCAAAAACATTTATACTTGAGACTATATTTCCAGAAAACCTAGAACCGAACAGAAATGTTGCAAGATGTGATAAATACTTAAGCTGTCTTTCCTGCTAGTCAATACAGGCCAGAGCAGATAACTGAATAATTGGGATGAGATTTTTTTTGCTTTGTTTTATCATATGATATGTGATAAATAAGATTTATTCCTTCCTTAATTAAAAAAGATTTCCATATCCATTTTTTTTCTCATGCCTACTTCATTTGCAGTTATAGGAAATGGCACTGATGGGAAGCTCTGTGATTTAAGCACTGTGACTGTTGTATGTGGCAGAGGCTGTAAAAATATCTTTTTCTATAAAATGTAAAGACGTATAAAATACATTTTCACAATCTGTTTTCATCCCTAAAATGTATTTGGTTTATTTCAGGTAGTAGTGGATTCTGTAATTCAATCATTGCCATTTTCAAAAGAGGGACTGAATATTCAGGATACTGGTGCAATGTATATTGTTAATACTCCAGCTGGTATTAGCATCAAGTGGGCTCACGTTACAGGCATCATAGATATACAGTATGGATTAAATTCTAACACATCGATGAAAACAGAAGGACTTTGTGGTGAGGCTATGGTGGCAATTTTTTTCTTATTTAATAATTTCCGATTTAAAATTTACACCTCCCTTTTGTGTCTGTGCCCTGCTGTCCCTATAGCTCTCCTTGTGACTTCCATTAACTACCCTGACAATCCTATTTGAGGTGGGCTTGATATATTCTATTAATTAATAATAATAAAACAACTCTGTTTCAAAGCACTACTTGCTAATAAAGTAGTTTGCAGAACAAGTAATGATCAGTACATTGTATCTAATTAACTTTTGAAAAATGTACTCATCTCTGCCTGTGTTTAAGAATATTGTTGAAGTCAAGTAAAAAAAGGGGAAAATTTTCAATGGAGAAGTGGCTGCTGAAGAAGTTTAGTCAGCGACAGTATGTTTCAGTGATTATGGGAGAAAAGAATGACTATCAGATGTTTGCAGTGGCAGCTTATCACTAGGTAAATACTGATATAAGGTGTCTCTTGGGAAGGGTTCAAGTCCCCTGAGAATACTCAATCCAAATTCAGACTTCTTAAGGTTGGATCTAGGGTCCAAAACTGTGCTGAGGTAAATTACAATGACAGTAAATTTAACATGTTTCAGGATCTCCTGATAACCTTTTTATAACTCTGCCAGAATGTATTATATGGAAAAGTGTAAGCAGGAATTTTAGAGTTACTTTAATTCTATTGTAAATGTTCATTTTATGGTGCATTGTAACTTTACAAAATCTATCCCATATTGAAGAGGAGAATGAACTTCTTATAATCTTTTAAACTGCTTTTAGCTTTAAAAGCAACAAAACAAATCAGATATTGCTTAAATATACATACAAACAAATTAAGTGTTTAAAATCAATTGCTATATTCTGCTTGAAGAAAAGTGAGAGAAGGCAAATGCTGCCATCTTCTCTATGCATGCTGAAAAAGGTTGGGATAAGATGAGGTCAAACATAGCAAGGATTATAGAATAGTTACTCTTTGTGCCATGAAAAGACAGAAAAAAGGAAGACTATGCAGACAAATTCAACCTCTGCTGTAAAGTGTTGCTCTACATGATATTTTGCAGTAAAGTCTGAAGCCTCCTTTAGTCCTTCTTTTATGTTTTCTGCCATTTGCTCCAGTCTGGGATTCACCTATCCTCTCCTTCTCATACTGAAAAAATTGTGGGACTATGTGGTAAATTGGCTTTATTTTTAAAGCTGTATTGATTCTGCAATTCTGTAGTATGGTCCTACAAATTGTAATGCCAGCACAATTTGTGGAATGGGACTAGGACAGCAGCAAGAAGCAGAAGTGTTAAGAATAATGGAAAGCGGTGCTACTCTCAAATGCTTCTTATCATGCAAATACCATCTTCTGTGTTTCTTCATGCTGTCTGAGAGAGTAACAGCCTGTCACACCAGCCTAGCCTGCTTCTAACAAGGGACCCTGGAGAGTATCAGGATGCAAGGCTGGAAGCATGAAGGCAAGGACTTAGGGTGCGGTCAGCAATGTGGAAGGAAAGTGAAAAAAGAATATAGGAACTTTGGCTGACCGGTCCCTGGGATGTAAAACACTATTATGAAGATTAAAATTAATGACTTGTTACATGCTTATAGGACATATATGTTTTCATTGATGAATTAACTGAAATATATACAATAATGATTTCAGGTAGCCAATGGGTGTCAGGGGTTTGGGTGGGGCATTTTTTTCAGTGGTTTGGTATTAATAAATTATTTTCTCTAGAGAAAGCAATTTGTTCATCAAAAGACTCCTTTCATAACTTCTTGCATTTATAATGTTCAATTACATTTCAGTACAGTGTCAAATCATCAGCGATGTGCTGTTAATTTGAAAGCCATCTACGTTTACTCCCATGGAGCTGATTGTTATTCAGTAGAATGAGGTCAGAATCTGGTGCTATGTCAGTGAATTTGCTCCACTCAGCAGCACATTTTGGTAGCACTTTTTCTCAAAAGTTAACTCACTGTTGGGAAAAGTATCAGTACTTGTATTGTATGATCTGCTTGTTTTGCTAAGCTATTCACTTGACAACTAAAATCACAAGTAAAAAGTTGGAACTACAGTGGACATATAGCTGCTGTCATTTATAAATTCAGATGACTAAGTCTCACAGGTGAACCTGATGTAATGTTAATCTCACCTTATCAAGTGCACTTTTCTTTCCCAAAGGAAGTAATATGGCATGTTTGTTTGTGCTTTTAATGTGATGATCTGTCTCCAGGGGTGTGTAATGGAGACCCTGCTGATGACCTGAAAATGCAAAACAGGACCATAATTACAAATATGGAGGAAATTGAAATGTTCATTAAGAGTTGGGAAATTGAGAAATCACTTGATGTAACAACCAGGAGGCCAGTAAGAAACTGTACTGAAGACAACTGCACGTATTGTATGGAACTGTTAAACAAAAACATTTTCATCCCTTGTCACAAGAAAGTGAGTACAAAGATCAGAGAAATTCCAGGTGCAAATCAAATTAAAGATGTATAGTTAAGAAAAGAATGAGAGAGCTATGCAGATTTTTAAAACGTTTTGCTTATTTTCATGTGTTAATATCTGGATGGGTAGCTTTAATACCTCTGTCGTGTTGGCTTTAATACTCTTGTTATGTTGTCTATTGTAAACACACATCTATATGGATGCCTGTGTTATTATGCTGTTTCTTAAATTATTTAGTAGGCAAAGCTCAAAGGAGAGACACCAGATCATCATCTCAACACAAATGCATTCTAAAAGAGTTATTATGAATAAATGCTTGACACAGGTTACTAGAACTCATGCTTCTGATACATACAACAGCAACTCATATAGTCTGAGACCGGACTAAAGAAATTTCCAGTTAGACAAATTTTGACATAGTCACTATTACGTTGACAATTTGGTAGCATTTCTTACAGAAATCATCATTTGTTTCTGACACTGTACTTTCTGTTGGGGAGATAGCTGTAGGTGCAGACTAACACTAGAGGTGGGTAGTGCAGCTTCCCGGAATGGGAAATGAGGAAGCCCCAAATCTCTGAGGTCTGACTTACTTTTCCCACTTAATTCAAAATAAAAAGGATTAATTACTCAAGTGGCCCTTTCCTTCTCAGAGATAGATGTGTCCAGATTCCTGATTCACTTCTTGCTGTTCTGCCTCTCCACCCTTTGTTTGCATTATGTTACTCTTCGGTTTTCATCACAGACAGATGCTCTTAAAGGTATTGCAGGCAGCTGAGCCCCTTCCTTCAAACTCCCAAGACCTCTCTCCTCACTTTTCTCAGGTACAAAAAAAAATGGAGGCACTTCTCAAAGGAAGAGCTTAAAGAGATTGTTTAAAAAAAGAGTAATGGATATTTGCCACAGAAACTTAATAGGATGGAGCAGTGGTAAGGAGTTTGGAATCAAGAAGGGAGAGTAGCACCAATGGGGAGCAGGATGCTTTTCATAATTGTTTTAACATATCTAATTTAAAAATAATTAAAGGGAGTCTGAATAGTCAGAATTCCTACTTCATATAGGTTTCCGGGAGAACTCTCATAGCCTCAGATACAATGCAATTGCACCTTTTCCTGGTTTATAGCAAAACCTGACACAGCATCAAAATTGCCAAGCACTTGGCTCATCCCTTATGAAATTTGTTTTCTTTCATATACAAGATGGTGGCAGAGGCAGAGTGGAGGGAGCATATTGTGCACTTCACAGGTGTGAAGCAACAGGACAAGGATAGGTAACAGAGTCACTAGTGCCAGAAGTGAGCAACTGCTTGAAGATTTGCTGAAACCACAGGGAGAGTTGGGCTGTAGCACAGTAGTGAACAGGTAGAATGAAACAAAATCTGACTTTTTCCACCTTGTTATAAGCTTATGCAAATAAAACCTTCAGAAATAAGATAGGTTGCACCACCTGCATTTAGACCCAGTAACATACACTATCAGATCCTATAGACACAGAAAGAAAGCACTCAGTAATCATTCACAGCAGGAATTTGTGGAAGGTATAGCACCAATGTTTAGCTGAGATTGTTGACTTTTAGCTGACGGGGTTATACTGCAAAAGTTCTTGTAAATAGCATGACAGTCTCATTAGGACTGTGTATTGTGCCTACTAATGAGCATAAAAAATTCTGGCAGTTTAAGTTTTGCAGAATGAGTGTTCTGAAAAAAATGGTATTTTTTACTTTAGACACTGCTTGTGATTTTTTTCCTTTGCAGCTGTATTATTTCATGTAATTAATGATTTATTTTAGTTACAGAAAGCTCTTGTACTTGTTAATTCTCGTTTACAATATGTTCCTAGGTGTCACCACAGGAGTTTTGTGAGAAGATGTGGATCAACAGTATTTATTTTTGGAATTATGAGTGTGATGCACTTTCTGCATATGTGGCTTTATGCAACAAGCACAACATCTGCATTAAATGGAGGACACCTGATTACTGTTGTAAGCAGATAGCCATGTTCTATACCCCAATGTGGCTTTATACTGCTGCAGTGTTTAGTGATGAGTTAAACATATATTTCTTTCTATTGTTATTGTAAGTACCATCTCATTCTATCACATCATTAGTAAATCAGGGTACAAGTTCTTAAGATTAATTGTTTTAGTCAAAGTGTCATGAATCAGTTTTAATCTTGATTTAATGAGTTGCTTACCTAAAGTATTGTTAAAAATATAAATACCTGCTTTCTATGATACACTCACTTGTGCTTACTACCTGTTTATCCAATGAAATGCTGAAAGAATAACAGCAGCACTCAATGTCCTATTTTTGTGACTTGCAGCATTGAGTTGTCCTGAGGGCAAGGAATACCAGCCTTGTGTGCAACCCTGTGAAGCCAAGACGTGCTTGAACAAATGGTTCTATGAAGATTCTCCCTGTTCCTATTTAAGGGAAGACTGTGTGTGTAAAAATGGCACTATTCTGCATAGAACAGACTCTGACCTCTGTATACCAGAAGAAAAATGTAGTAAGTGCAGCAGAACAGAATGGTTTTGCAGATATGCTAATATTAACTGCAGCTCAGTGTAAGTGATGTTTAAGTTCTGTGTCAGTCCTCAGTAAGTGTGAATCTGGTGCAGCTCCCTTCAACAAAACCTAGCTTTATCTCAAGCTACAGCAGTTCGTGCTTTCAGCTCACTTGGATTCAAGACACAGTGCCAATGCACTTCTGTTGGGGGAAAACGATGGTCATTCTTCCATAGCTCCCAGGCTTTCCTTCCTGGAGTAGTTAGGAAGGAATTGTATGGGGCAGGTTCTTTCCCTTGCACCCAGTACTTATTTTCACCCATAGTGAAGCATTTGTTCACGTAGGGTTTTTAAGGTCATAATCTTTTCTTGGATTCTTTGATCATAATGCTTCACAACACTCTAATTTTATGCAATAATTTTGTGCAATTTATAGTTGCTTGCAGGAAATCTGCACTCTCTACTCGTTGAAGGGATATAATGTTTTTTCTCTCAGCATGCACAGATAACAAAGGACAACCCCGCTTTGCTGGGGAGATCTGGAATGGGTCCATGAGAGGCTGTTGCATGTATAACTGTTTAGCAAATGGAAGTATTGTTGCTGTAGAACCTGAATGCAATGAGGATCCACCACCAGTCTGTGAAAGAGAAGGGGAAGTTATCGTCCATGTCATCGAAGAGCGAGCTTGCTGTCCAAAGAAAGTTTGTGGTATGTACCACACTTGTTTTCAGTAACAGAAGTATAAGGTAAGTGCTTGACATTCACTGGCAGGTGACAATCTTTAGACAGGGTTCAAGGTAACATTTTTCAGCAGTGATTTTTTGGTACTTGTGGCTGGTTGGGCCAGCAAAGCAGGCTTCTTTTCTTTGTAAGAACTGACTGAAATAATTTTTTTTTGTCTTAGAAGTCCACTACTGAAACAAAACTTCTGTTAAAAATGAATTTTTAAGCTCTTGGGCGGAATTTCAAAAGAAATTGATAAATACTTGATGACAAAAGCACCAGTCATCAGAGCCTGTTTGCTTTTCTTATTAGTGCTTTGGTGTCAAAAGTAGTATGCCCTGACCTACTGCTGTTTCTCAGAAGCAGTATTCTGTGAGCTGATCACTGAATACTAATATGCTGTCTAGACATGGTTGTGAGAAAAAGGAATAAGCTTATTTCTCCTAAAATGTTAACCAAAAGACACTTATTTCTTCATAACATCTTCAAGGAAAATGAGAAAAAATGGTTGAGCTCATATGGTGCTTTTGCTCATTAGATACCTGTAACCAACACTGTATTGTCAATTTGTTTAGGGAATATTTTCACTGGGACATTTTAGCTGGCTTCATGTGGAGGAAGCAGAGCAAGTAAATACCTACTTTAAGAGGGATATAACCGTGCTTGCACAGTGTCACAACACCCCTGAGTTAAGCTCTGAGGTCTACATGATGGTATGGAGTGTATTTTAAGCTGACTTGGGCTGCTCTCAGTTTGTGGATCTCTATAGTAGATGGTATAAATATCTTGAGCCTTAAGACTTGCACTTGTATCTGTTCGAATATGTAAAAATTGATTGTTTTTTATCCCACAGAATGTAACATGTCATTGTGTGACGCCATTATTCCAACATGCAAACCCAATGAAAAATTAGTGGTAGGGTACCACCCCCTGTCCTGCTGTCCACAGTACCGATGTGGTAAGGGAAATACAACATCACAGGGATGTTTTCCACACTTGTATTATGTGTTATAAGAAAATTTGCCTTACAAGCTGTTTTGATTGTTAACAGAACGGGACATTGTAAATAGCACCAGGCAATAATGTTTTTGTTTTGTTTTGTTTTGTTTTTTCTCTCTTCAGTATTTTCTTGCATTTGTGTTTTGTGACACTTTTGATTTACAGTCAATTTGGGGTATTTTGTCTTGCTAAGTAGATGAAGAATATATTTTCTTTATCTTTTTAGTATTGTTTCTGTGACATTTTTAAAAAACTGTTTATTTCACATCCTACAGAATGTGATCCTTCAGTTTGTTTCAATGCTTCCCAGCTGGACTGCAGAGAAGATCAATTTATTGTTGAAGCAAAACAGGAAGATCCCTGTTGTTTCTCTTATCTCTGTGGTAAGAAGCCTCTAATATTTTTATGGATAACTAAGGAATAGTTAAGTATTTACAAAAACAGTTCACAGTTCTAAACCTAATAACTTAAGCCAGGAATTCTTGGAGAGTGTGGGACTTCACACAGCTCAGGCTGACTGGAGCATGAATTATTCTTGGGTTTTGGGATCTTTCATTTCAAACATAATTTTGAACATCATACTTGAACTTTGTTACTTTTTCATCTTTGAATGTCAATCCATAAAAGCTGTTATCCAAGTAACAAACATAATATGACTTGTTATATAGTCTATTAAATAGAATTCACATGTGCTAACTTTTTACTATTTAAAACTTTGTAAATGTCTGATTTTTTTAAATGTAGTTTGTGAATCCTGTATTGAGCCTGTTCCCTTGTGTAATGAAGGGGAAATACTCACCGTAGACCTTAATACCATACATTACTGTTGTCCTCATTACTACTGCGGTGAGTATAACTGTTGTCAGTTCAATGTTAACAAATTTAGTAAACATGACAGACGCTCTGTGTGTGTGGAGATTTTTTTGATTCAGCATTTAGGGTGGGCTTCAGATAGAGATTAAGAGATCTAACTGACAGTGTCTGCATTTGAGATAGGTTCAGCGTTCTTGATGCACCCAGTGATGGTGCACTGGAGAGGTTATTTAGTTCTTTAGCTACTTTCAGCGTGATCTAAATGCCAATATATTAATGTGGAACTGAATCCCATCCTTGGAGTATAAATATACAATGGTTCATGTACTAAAACACGTTAGAAAGCAGGTTCCATGTTGTTGTTCCTCTGTTGCACCATTCATTAGTGTTTAGGCAGTTTCTTTGCACTTTTAGCTTTTAGGGAAGGAGTAGGCCAAGGGTTTCAAATACTGCTGGATTGGCTATTATTCAAACAATGAGCAGCCAGAAGAAAAATATTTGCACTATAATGTAGTCTCTTTTGTAGCCTCATAAAACACAGAAATTGTGCTATATGTTCCTAATTAATGTATATAAATGTAACTGCTTAATTTAGATTAACTCTTGCCCTATGGCAGTCTTTGGGTAATTAATTAAATTGTCTTCCAGTAAGTTTGGAGCTTAGTAATTTTTACTTCAGGTGGTTCCATATTTTGGTCTTTTCCTTTTCCTAGCACTTGCATCCAGGTGAAAGTTTCTGCAAAGGTGTTTGGCACTGTTTTTGCCAAATTGTGGCAGGCAGAAAGTTAGATCTTAGTATGTGGTCTTCTTTCAGAGTCCAAATAAGCCATGTCTGATAAGACAGGCAGGTATTTTCTTACTAGAGTCATCCCAGGAAGGCAGTTGCTCTCTGTTATCTTACAGAAATGTGCTTTATAGCACATTTGTAGCTGAGAGAAAAAAAAAAATGTTTTCCAAAAGCTGTGATTTCAGTTGTCTTTGGTACGGGTTATCAGCTTAAGTGAAGTAGGAAGAATATTAAAGGATTCCTGTGTGATATTTTCTGAAAATTTAATCATGTTCTAAGGCAACTACAGGCACTTTTGACAATCTTTGCTAATTTTCCAGTTCCAAATATAATTCAGATGCTTAAGAAACACAATAAAAAATTATTTAAAATGTCATTATTTTAAAAATAGTTTATCAAGAGAAATATAAGCTGGAAAATTGAAAGGAAATTTGAGTAAATTCTCATACATGTCTTTTCCCTCCATTTAGTTTGTGATGAAAATCTTTGTTCTGAGCCTCCTATGAATTGCACAGATGACATGACAATCGTGAAGGAAAAAATACCTGGGCAGTGTTGTCCAGAATGGCACTGTGGTAATTATTGTTTTCTTCCTTAGTCACTGCTGTGAACAAAAGGTAACAATTAGGTAACCGACTAATATGATTTTCTTGTTCTCTTCTCAGAATGTAGCTGTGAAAACGCTACTATGCTGACCTGTAAATTGGTGAGCACCATCCTTTAGATATTCTTATTAGTGGCGTTCAGCCCTCTTACTCCTCCCTTTCCATTCCTCATTTCAATTAGTTGTAAAGGGTGATGAGGCTGAACAGGAACAGGCTGGGACTGCCTCCCAGTCCCCAGCTCAAGCATGTCACTCCATCAAGTGTCTGCACAGTGTTGTCAACTATTCCTTGGGAAATTTCACTGTGTGTTTTAAGATGTCAAAAGAAGAAAAGCAACTGTAATATTAGTCTGTTCAATGTTGACTCAAAACAATATGCTGGGAAGGTTTTCCATATAAATAATTCCCAATTGTTTTTTAATAATTAACAAGGAATGAGCTTTATGATCATATGTATCATCTGCAGAAATGTGCTATTTTGTTAATCATTTATGCTTTTGATTAAAATGTTTTAACATTATTGAATTTAGCTCATATGAGAAGTCATAAATATTTTGCTCCTCACATACTTTCTCATAATAGGACTGTGATCTGGAAAATAATTATGAGTGAATGTTCAAAGTCCCATTATTACTATAGTGACAGGGATATTTTCCCTATCAAATGCTTGTCTTTCTCTTCCCCTTATGTGAAGATTGCATAATGTAAAGTCTAAACAGGAGTTACAAATTTGAATAGCTTTCACCTATCTTTTGGAAAAAAATTCACAGAAGGCAGTCATTTGCTAATATGTTTATTACTGAAATAACTTTGTCAGAAAAAATTGCTGTTTAGCGACTCTGCTATTCATATGCATTCCTAGAGAAAATGAAGTGCTTTGCTCCTGTTTAGAGATAAATGCATTGAATAACTCTGAACGTGCTACTGTTTCTTGAGTACATTGCAATTATTCTCTTTTATGAAAGCAAGGGTGGAAGTGATGAAAGTAATATTTTATACTGTTAGAGAAAAATTGTCTGTTTAGCAGCACATTTAATTGTGCATGACTTTGCAAACTCTTTTATCTTTTCATACTCAGGGAGAAGTTAAAAAAATAGATAGTAGTGTTTCCAGTGCTTGTGGATGCATTCACTACATTTGTGGTAACTTTTTCATATTCCTAGCTGTTTTGTTTTAGTTTTTAGTAAAAAGGACATGCAAAGAAAGCAGAAATAGGACCATAATAACCTTCTCATACATAAACACTCTTTTTGTCTTGATTTTATGGGTGTCTATCTAGTTATGCAATTATGTTCTCTTTTCTAAATATGATGCTTTGTCTGCTAACCCATCCATTTTGTGTCTGTTCTGGTGGGGTGTAGGAGTGTTGTTAAACTGCCCATCCTTTCAGAGTCAGGTATGGTCTCTCTGGTGAGAGGCAAATAGGAAGCACGTTGTGAACCTTAGCTGAATGTGAGCAGTGTGACTCTGCTCCTAGTCCACTGTTGAGCACAAATGAAACAACATCTCACACCAGAACAATAGACCTGTCCAGCCAGCATGAGAGTAGGTACCCAGTCTTAAGATCAGACCTCTGCTCCTTTCACTCAGCTACCCTGTGTAGACTAGATTTCAGCTCTACTGTGCACGGGGGTGCTTGAGGTATGCTGTAATCTTGACTGCAGCCCAGGCTAGACTGTCTCCGGGAGCAAAGCACACATTTACAGTACAGCTTGAGCATATTACTGTCCCACAGGTAATTGTAGACATACTAGCTTCATTGACAGAAAGGCTACATTTTGTGATGTGCAGAATAATTCTTATAGTGTACTTAGCTATGTTAAATACTAGAACTCTTTAAAAATAAGAACAGATAATTTTTTTTTTTTTACTTCCATAGTAGGAACACTATCAATTTTAGGCAGTTTTGGATTTTGTATCATTTTCTTAAGCTGAATTATACCTCCTCCCACCCTTCTTTGGTAATTAAAACCACAAACCAATCAAGTCTAAAAGTCACAATACTATTGCAGAGCATAGGACTTTACAATGGTTCTGTTAATTTGCTTGATGATTTAGTTTTTTCCCCCTCTGGTAACATTTCTTTCTTTTGGTGTTAGAGAAGGATGATGTGTGCATCTTCCAGGAGGTCACAGTACTGAATCCTGGACAGTCAGTGATTCAGTACTTGGATGGAGACCTTTGTTACACTGTACAGTGTTTACAAGACAAAGATCTGAACACAGGATACAATGCCATACATTTTACAATGGTGAACTGTTCCCAGCAATGTGAAGCTGTGAGTATTCTTAAAATACAGGAATGATGCAATTTGTGAGCACAACTACACCATTAGGATAAAAGCCAAGGTGAAGACTTTTGATAGTCCTGTTTGCTCAGCAAGAACTTGAGAACTTAACAGTGATGCGTATCTTAGAATCACAGAATCATTTAGGTTGGAAAAGATCTTTAAGATCAAGTCCAACCATTCACCTAACACTGCCAAGTCCACCACTAAACCATGTCCCTAAGCGCCACATCTACAAGTCTTTTAAATACCTCCAGGGATGGTGACTTAACCACTTCCCTGGGCAGCCTGTTCCAGTGCCTGACAACCCTTCTGGTGAAGAAATTTTTGCTAATGTCCAATCTAAACCTCCCCTGGTGCAACTTGAGGTCATTTCCTCTTGTCCTATCTCTTGTTACTTAGGAGAAGAGACCAACACCCACCTCGCTACCTCCTCCTTTCAGGTAGTTGTAGAAAGTGATAAGGTTTCCCCTCAGCCTCCTTTTCTCCAGGCTAAACTCTCATTCCCTCAGCTGCTCCTCACAAGGGGAACCCTTCACCAGCTCTGTTCCCCTTCTTTGGTTGTGCTCCAGCACTTCAATGTCTTTCTTGTAGTGAGAGGCCCAAAACTAAGCACAGTATTCAAGGTGTGGCACACTATGTCTGATACAAGCCAGGATGCTATTGGCCTTCTTGGCCACCTGGGCACACTGATGGCTCATATTCAGCCATCTGTCAACCAACACCCGCAGGTCCTTTTCCAACGGGCAGCTTTCCAGCCACTCTTCCCCAAGCCTGGAGTGTTGCATGGGGTTGTTGTGACCCAAGTGCAGGTCCCAGCACTCAGCCTTGCTGAACCTCATACAGTTGGCCTCAATCCATTGATCCAGTCTGTCCATATCCCTCTGCAGAGCCTCCCTACCCTCAAGCAGATCAACACTCCCACCCAACTTGGTGTCATCTGCAAACTTACTGAGGGTGCACTCAATCCCCTTGTCCAGATCATTGATAAAGATATTAAACAAAACTGGGCTCAGTACGGAGCCCTGGGGAACACCACTTGTGACCGGTCACCAACTGGATTTAATTCCATTCACCACAACTCTTTGGGGCTGGACATCCAGCCATTTTTTTACCCAGTGAAGAGTACACTCGTCCAAGCCATGAGCAGCCAATCTCTCCAGGAGAATGCTGTGGGAAATGGTGTCAAAGGCTTTACTAAAGTCTAGGTAGACAACATCCACAACCTTTCCCTCATCCACTAAGCATGTCACCTTGTCACAGAAGGAGATGAGGTCAGTCAAGCAGGACCTGCCCTTCATAAATCTATGCTGACTGGGCCCGATCACCTGGTTGTCCTGTATGTTCCGTATGATGGCACTCAAGATGTGCTCCATAACCTTCCCCGGCACTGAGGTCAGACTGACAGGCCTGTAGTTCCCCAGATCCTCCTTCCAGCCCTTCCTGTAGATGGGCATCACATTTGCTAACTTCCAGTCAACTGGGACCTCCCCAGTTAGCCAGGACTGCTGATAAATGATAGAAAGTGGCTTGGTGAGCACTTCTGCCAGCTCCTTCAGTACCCTTGGGTGGATCCCATCCAGCCCCATAGACATATGTGTGTCTAAGTGGTGTAGCAGATCACTAACCTTTTCTCCTTGGATTATGGTGGCTACATTCTGCTCCCCATCCCTGTCTTCTAGCTCAGGGGGATTCATACCTGGGGAAAAACTGGTCTTACTATTAAAGACTGAGGCAAAGAAGGCATTAAGTACCTCAACGTTTTCCCTATCCTTGGTCACTATATTTCCCCCCACATCCAATAAAGGATGGAGATTCCCCTTAGTGCCCTCCTTTTGTTGCTAATGTATTTATAGAAACATTTTTTATTGTCTTTTATGGCAGTAGCCAGATTAAGTTCTAGCTGGGTTTTGGCCCTTCTAATCTTCTCCCTGCATAACCTCACTACATCCTCATAGTCCTCCTGAGTTGCCTGCCCCTTCTTCCAAATCTCATAAACTCTCCTATTTTTTCCTTAGTTCCAGACAAATCTCTCTTTTCAGCAAGGCTGGTCTTCTTCCCCACTGGCTCGTCTTTCAGCACATGGGGACAGTCTGCTCCTGTGCCTTTAAGATTTCCTTCTTGAAGAATGTCCAGCCTTCCTCTACTTTTTTGCCCTTCAGGACTGTCTCCCAAGGGACTCTGTCAACCAGTCTCCTAAACAGGTCAAAGTCTGCCCTCCAGAAGTCCAAGGTAGCAGTTCTGCTGACCCCCCTCCTTACTTCTCCAAGAATCGAAAACTATCATTCTATGATTGCTATGCCCAAGACAGACTCCAACCATCATATGACCCACAAGTCCTTCTGTGTTTGCAAACAACAGGTCCAGCAGAGCACCTTCCCTAGTTGGTTCACTCACCAGCTGTGTCAGGAAGTTATCTTCCACACACTCCAGGAACCTCATAAACTGTTTCCTCTCTGCTGTATGGTATTTCCAGCAGACATCTGGTAAGTTGAAGTCCCCCATGAGAACAAGGGCTAGCAACTGTGAGACTTCTCTCAGCTGCTTATAGAATATTTCATCTGCCTCTTAATCCTGCTTGGGTGGTCTATAACAGACTCCTACCATGATATCTACCTTGTTGGCCTTCCCCCTGATTCTTACATGTAAACATTCAACCCTATAGTCACCATCATTAAGCTCTAGACAATCAAAACACTCCCTGACACACAGGGCTACGCCACTGCCTCTCCTTCCTTGCCTGTGCCTTCTGAAGGTTTATAACCAGCCATTGCAGCACTCCAGTGTGCAATTCATCCCACCACGTTTTTGTGATGGCAACTATATCACAGTTTTCTTGCTGCACAGTGCCTTCCAGCTCCTCCTGTTTGTTGCCCATGCTGTGTGCATCGGTGTAGGTGCACTTCAGTTGGGTTACTGATCCTGCCACCTTTTTGGGGGGAGAAGCCCTAATTCCTATGTGACCATTCTCAGGCTCTTCCATAGTTTCTAACACATCAATACCCTTGTATTTTTGCTGCCGTGCAGATCTCCATCCCCCACCTCCACTGAGATGGCAGATTAAAGGACCTCACTAGCACACCATACCTCAAACATTGGCGTGCCGTCCCCAGGCTTATCTCTAGCAAGCCTGGTTTTATCCTTTTTCCCCTTCAAATCTACTTTAAAGCTCTTTCAGTGAGCCATGCTAACTCCTGTGCAAAGATCCTTTTCCCCCTTTGAGGCAGGTGTACCCCTTCTGTCACCAGCAGGCCTGGTGTTGTGTAGACTGACCCATGAGTAAAACACTCAAAATTCTGTTGGTGACACCAGGCTCTGAGCCAGGTATTGATCTGCTGGCTCTTCCTGTTTCTTCCCTCAGTATTGTCTGCAACTGGAAGGATAGAGGAGAACACTACTTGTGCTCCAGATCCCTTAACCAGTCATCCCAAAGCCCCAAAGTCTCTCTTGAATGCCGTTGGACTTCTTGTTGCAATTTCATCGTTGCCTATCTGAAAATTCAATAATGGATAATAATCTGAGGGCCATACCAGGTTAGGAAATTTTCACATCTTTAACTTGGGCCCAAGGAAGGCAGCAGACTTCCCTAAGAAGTGGGCCTGGTCTGCATATTGGGCCTTACATTCCCTTCAGAAGGGAGCCTCCTATGACAGTGATCCATCTTTTTTTCTTTATGGAAGCAGTTTTGATGCAGGCTGACTTAACCTTGGTGACACGTCCAATCTAGATGAACCATTGTCCTTGTTACTGTTCAGTTCCACTTGCAGAGTGTCATACCTATTATGCAAGGGCACCTGGGAAGGTGGGGCAGTCACAGAGGAGATGTGCCTGCTGTGCCAGGCGGGAACTTGTCGCCATTACCCCCTATTCCTTAAGTCACTGTGTTCAGCCAGGCACAGAGAGGATGTGGAATCCTCCATATCATGTGTTCTGTCTGCCTGTTTGGCCTGTCTCAGGGAAGGCAGGGTGCGTATTCTCTCTCGCGCTCCCTGATACTACTCAACCTGCTCACCTCCTCCCAGAGCATTGTCACTAAGCAGAGGAGTCCCTCCACCTGGGTGCACCTCCCACATCTTTTGTGTCCAGGAAGTAGCATACATAAAGATATCCACCCATCCACCTGTATATTGTTTTTCTTGGTATTTTCAGTTTCAGAAATCAATGAATTTTCATATATTATATATTTTTTAAATGCTTTTTTTTTTTTTTTTGCTTTTCTTTCTTTCCAGCATCAAATATATATTCCTTCCTCCAGTCATCATACTTGTTGTGGTACCTGTCAAAATGTGTCCTGCTCTTTTCATACTGAGAATGGAACACTAATTGTGTATGAGGTAAGTGCCCCTGGACAGGGATACAAAATAACTATAATGATATGATAAACAGGTCTCTGACAGTCACTTCTTAGTTAACTCATGCTGTGAGTCTTCTTTCATACCTCCTTTCTGCTGGTTACGCACTTAGGGACTATTTATGGTATATGATAGGAAAAAAATGTGTTTATTTAAAGACCTGCCTTTTCACACTAGGTGGATGTCATGTCCCACTCAGGTGAGGGAGACAAGTGACTCAGATTTGCAAATCCCCAACGGAGTGGACAACAAGCCTCCAAGTCCAAACATTTATTAACTACCCACAATGTACTAATTGAACACACGATAATTGGCTAAGTATATAGCAAGTTGTGGCAAGCAATACAATATGCCTTGCATTTCTTAATGGAAAAGGGAAAAGAGGGGGATAGAGGGAATAGGTCTGGGTTTCTGCGTTGATCCTGCCAGCGAGGGTTCCAGGAGGCATCCATCTTTTTCGCTTGCATCCGTCTTCTTTGTTTCACTGCACTCTCCAGTCCCCCCCCTTTCTTTTCCCCCTCCTTGATTTATGCACACTTTCCTTGGGTCTGTCCCCTAGGTTGACCCACATACCTACGTATCCCATGTACAGGGAGGGGTAAGGTGTTTCATGGGATGATGTAATTATCATGATCATGTTAGCCTTCGTTAGCATATTGAGGGGTGTTAACTTTAATATGCATTTCGTAGATAATGAAGCAAAGGTCATTCACCAGACAGATGGCCCTTGAAATTTGGCCAGGTGCCCCAGAGCAGAACCGTCCTGTCTCCACAAGCCTCCCTCCTCCAGCTGCCTCTTGTGTTATTCGGGCAGCCTTATCAGCTTCGACCTCCACACTATCCACCCTGTGACTCATAGTTTGTCCTGCAAGCGTTTGAGGCATTTCTTCGATCAGCCTCAACTTTTGCTTTCTCAGGCTGTTTTTCTTAGTTTCTCACAGGCCTGGTTTCTCGTCTCTCACATCCCACCCCGTGACTCAAACACTCTCATCTCTCACAGTGAATACCTTATTTCTTTTTATTGGTTGTAATATTTTCTACAAAGATATGTAAATGTCATCATTTACTTAAGGCTGGTTGTGCTCTAAGTGCAGGGTAGGGTTCAAATTGTAACTCTAAGTCACATACTGTGATTTAGATGGGTTGGGAGCTTCTGAGTCCACATCAGGACTCCTATGTTCCCCTCTTCCTAGGGCCACTCTTCTCCACATTCTGGTTTCTACAGAAAGAAAGTGTGCAAACTGAAACTGGGGTTCAGGATTCTGATGGTGTGTTTCATCATCCACATACAAGGAAATTTAGATGTGGCCATGACTTGGTTCATGCTTCCATTGCTTTCAGAGCAAAAGAAACTATCTGACTTTTTTTCTGGCACAGAGCCCTTCATTTCTGCACTAGGACACCCATGCTGAGCAGCATGCTGGAGAGTAGAGTCATGGCTCCAGGGAGGAGTAGCCATTGGTGGTTAGAGGATGGTCTTCCACTTTGCCACCTATGGGTGGTCTGCAACTTTCCACTCCAGTAGGTGCTACAGCATGAGGGTACCACTTTTACAGACATTTGAGGTGGGAGATAAAGCTGAAATGTTTTGTCTTTTCTGACAATGGCTTTGTTTTATAAATCCAGGAAGGAAGCACCTGGAGCTCCAACTGCACCAACTACCAGTGTGCAAAGACTGCTGCGGGGGCTATCATACTGGGATCAAGTGTTGTCTGCCCCCCTTTTAATGACACTGAGTGTACAAAGGTTTGTACTTTGGGTGAGGTAAGTGACAATAACTGATCTGGAGTTTGGCTTACACTTGACAGCACATGCATGCCTCATTCACTTTTTTAAATTAAAAAAGTGGTAAGTAAAAACATGTAACCAAGCAATTTACAGTCTTATTTTCTATGTTCCTGTTTGCTTTTTGGCTGACAAAGTATCTGTGAGGAGCATGAAAATTCGTTTTCGGTCTTAATGATGACTGCTTTTAAAATATTGTGGAATTGGATTCATACTTGACATACCACTATATAAAGTGCTAATCACTATGTCTCTAGTTTGGAGTAACACTTTGCCAAGTTTATAGTACACATACACTAAATAAATTGGATCAAGCAATTCAGAAATGCTGCATATAAAAGTGGGCTATATTAAAAATTCCTTACGTTGTGTAAAGATTAGAAAGATGACAGAGTATATATAAACTTTATTATCTCTTAAACTGAACTTTGTAAAACATAAGAAAAAATATCTATCATACATGAAAGGGTATCTACCTACATAATATATCTAACAATGTAAATGTGGCATACCCATATGAACTGAAGAATGTGGATGCTTCATGTACATTACATATTTGTTCACAATTTAATTTCTAATTTAATACTTCTCTAACTTTATAATATTTCTTATAATTCTTGCACTTGCAGTACACCATATTTAATATAAGCTACAAATAATAATAAAATAAATATACATGTAGAGAGGGTAACATTGCTGCCTTGACTACAGATTATAAATTTAGCACAAGTCCTACTTATCCATTGCATTTTTTTAAAAAAGTCCTTATTTCTTCCAATCCTGAAGAAGGCATTCTATCTAAAATTAATGCCTATTCTACCTTGACTTTATGCTCGAGTTTCTTCCTTGGAATCCTTTTGTCACCATCTATTATGATCTTTCCTTAGTAATAATGGTTAAGATTTTAAAGAATGGCACCCGAAAATTAACCTCCTGTATCAGTCTGACCTGTTTGTCAGAGATGCTGAGTGTAGACTTGAACCAGTAGCTGAGAAAGCTCTTCTGACAGGCCCCTAAGGATAATTTATGAATATGGATTTAAGAGGGTGAATTGAAGGGCTCATTTAAGAAATTCTTGATCAACTTGTTCAGTAATTTTTCTGTAATGAGATAAAAAATGCATGCTAGCATGAAAATATGGAAGCTTAAAAATGTATTTTGTCTGTTGTTATTGTAGGAGTGCTATTTGTCTTCAATTCTCTGCTTGATAGGCAGTTCTAGGATATGCACTAAAATTGTGGGTGCATGTTTCTTCTTTGCACCCATTCTGACAGATTCTGAGAGCCTTTCTCTCTGTCTCCCTCTCATGCTCTCTTTTAATTTCAAAAGGACATTTTTATCACTTTCATATGTTTTTACTTTCTAGCTAGTAAGCAACTTTAGTGTAAATCAATATCAAAGACTGTAATTGAGAAAAAGAATTCAACACACCAATGGTTCTGAAATTCTGCAGTTAATGTTCTCTTTCAAAAGTTAATATATATATTTAATGTTGTAAAGAGCTAATTATTAGATACTAATTTTCTCCTTGGCATATGATCAGTGTAAATCCTTTTACATCATCAGCAAAGTTGCAATCATGAATTTTTTAAACTATCCTAATAAATCTCAGTGGTGGGGAAATAGATGGTAGTGGATGATATGAAAAGATGCTTATAGAAACTAAGTGGCTTATTCAAAGGAGACTAGATCAGATGAGATAAGCAGTGATGAGTTCATTTCCAGTGTCAAAGGCTGTAAAGAATTTGTGAACCAAACCTTCAGCTGATGCATATCATAGAATCATAGAATGGTTTGGGTTGGAAGGGACCTTAAAAATCATCTAGTTCCAACCCCCCTGCCATGGGCAGGGACACCTTCCACTAGACCAGGTTGCTCAAAGCCCTGTCCAATCTGGCCTTGGACACTTCCAGGGAGGGGGCATCCACAACTTCTCTAGGCAACCTGTTCCAGTGCCTCACCATCCTCATAGTAAACAATTTCTTCCTTACATCTAATCTAAATCTACCCTCTTTCAGTTTAAAGCCATTACCCCTCATCCTATCACTACATGCCCTTGTAAAAAGTTCCTCTCCAGCTTTCCTGTAGGCTCCTTTTAGATACTGGAAGTCAGCTATAAGGTCTCCCTGGAGCCTCCTCTTCTCCAGGCTGAACAACCCCAACTCTCTCAGCCTGTCTCCACAGGGGAGGTGCTCCAGATCCCTCATCATCTTCATGGCCCTCCTGTGGACCCGCTCGAACAGGTCCATGTTCTTCTTATGTTGGGGGCCCCAGAGCTGAACACAGTACTCCAGGTGGGATCTCATGAGAGAAAAGTAGAGGGGGAGAATCACCTCCCTCAACTTGCTGCTCACACTTCTTTTGATGCAGCCCGGGATACAGTTGGCCTTCTGGGCTGCAAATGCACATTGTTGGGACATGTTGAGCTTCTTGTCACCCAATATCCCCAACTCCTTCTCCACAGGGCTGCTCTCAATCCACTCATCACCCAGCCTGTATTTGTGTTTGGAATTGCCTCAACCCATGTGCAGGACCTTGCACTTGGCCTTGTTGAACTTCATGAGGTTTGCATGGTCCCACCTCTCAAGCCTGTCCAGGCCCCTCTGGATGGCATCCCTGCCCTCCAGCGTGTCGACCGCACCACACAGCTTGGTGTTGTCGGCAAACTTGCTGAGGGTGCACTCAATCCCACTGTCCATGTCGCGAACAAAGATGTTAAACAACGTTGGTCCCAATACAGACCCCTGAGGAACACCACTTGTCACTGCTCTCCACTCGGACATCGAGCTGTTGACCTCAACTCTTTGAGCACAACCATCCAGCCAATTCCTTATCCACCGAGTGGTCCATCTGTCAAATCCATGTCTCTCCACTTTAGAGACAAGGAGGTCATGCGGGACAGTGTCAAATGCTTTGCACTATCTGTGTAATTCTCTTAGTTTCAGAGACACTATTTTTTATTAGTTGGACATCTTTAAAACATGGAATGTCTTAGATACAATTCACCTTTGTATTGAGCACAGTCTTTTTTGATATATTGTCCTTTTATTTTCCTAGAATGGAGGAATTGTGCAGACGTATAATGATGGCTGCTGCAAGACCTGTAAGTGACGAAGGCTGCAACATGTGCTAGTTTGGCTTTGGTTTTGGAGGGCTTGTTTTTTAACCTCAGTTGCTGGGACATAAAGAAGCAAAAAGCATGCAGTCCCCTCACAACTCACATAAAATTGTTATAGTTACCTAACTACTCCTATTAAAAGGTCTTGCTTCATTTGGCTGCTGACTTGGTGATTTTTAACATTATTGTTCTGGAGTATAACCAAATCTCTCCAAATATAACCTGTGGAAAATGAAAATTTATCTTGATTAAAATAATGAAAACATTCTCTGTATTGTT
This sequence comes from Strix uralensis, assembly GCF_047716275.1. Taxonomy (NCBI): domain Eukaryota; kingdom Metazoa; phylum Chordata; class Aves; order Strigiformes; family Strigidae; genus Strix; species Strix uralensis. Next base: position 45,331,671 of record NC_133976.1, read on the forward strand.
AAGCTGACTCTAAAATATTGTCTGTATGATTTTCACTATAAAAGATAAGGATTTCCCCCTCTAAAATTGATTCCTAATTTGATGACGTTTTGAAGTATGACTCCAAACTTACCAATGTATTCTGTATCATTAGTATGTATTTTCTAGGGCCAAAATACTGGAATTATTTTTTTTTTTAAAATTCCAAATGAGGAAAAGTTATAGTAATAGTGATGGTAGCAACCCGTATATAAAATTGACTTTTTAATATCTGGGAATACATTCACATTTTCTGAGTGTGTAACTTTAAAATATGATGAATTGTGATGCAAGCTTACATAAAGGTTTCATAATTTATGCAACTTTAAAAGTCAGTTGAGAACAAACTGATTTTTTCTGCAGTTTTGACTAGCAAAGGTTTTATTATCAAGGTATATAATTATGTATACATAAAATTAAAACACTGTTGTGTAAAAACAATTGTGTAGAGCAAGAACAGAAAATCCTCCCTCTCTTTTCTGGCCTTTTTTGTGTTCAGCATTAGAATTAAAATATAAAAGCAAATGAGTATTTGGAGTTTTTTTAGACAAACCTTTACTTAATAATATAAAACACGAAGTCACAGACTTATAACCATATATTGTGCACACTTCCTAATAGAATTCTGAAGTGCAATGCATTGTAAATAATTTGGCAATATAAGGGGAAATAGTCATATTTATCAAATACAGAAAAATACTTAAGTTTTCAAGTTATGCAAAGCTTTGAAAGTGAACTGCAAGTATTATTGTTCTATTGTATCCAAAACATAGAAAATAAAAGCTATTTTAATACAACAGAATACTTTTTTTTGGAATGAGAATCAGCATAGAAAAGTAACACACCAGAATTGTGCTAAAATCTTACTAATCAATATTCTTCCTCTAATGAGATAAACTATGTTGAAAAATATTTAACTAACCTCCCCCAATTAGGTTGGCTTTATTTAGAAAATTAGTCTAAATAACCAATGGCTACTGTTTTTCTGTTGGTCAGGAAGATTTATAATTTTGGCCGTATTCTGTGGCCTCAGGAAAGGCATCGTTATACTTCAGAAATACTTGCTGAGGTGGCTGCTAAGAAACCAGATATAATTCATACAATTACATGTTATTTCATTTTTATTTTTGTTTGTTTGTTTTGTTTTGGTTTTTTTTTTTTAAATTTTTAACTAAAAGCATGTGCCCTGTGGTGACGCAGTTAAAAAGAATACTTATAAATAGAGCTTGCAACACTTTGGGGGTTTAATGGGAACAAATGATCTTTCTGAAAGAGCTTGATTCAATGCATGCAAAGTGAGTGCATATATTTAATTCTTACCTTGCCATAGAGAGACTCATTGCAAAAGTTTGGTTTACAAGGAAGCATCATTCCAGTTTTGTGTTAACCAGGAGAGTAATAAAGTTTAGGCCATCTTTAGTGAGACTTTAAGCAGCTGCAGAGTTTCTAAATTTGGAAGACTAGCAGGAAAGTTCATCGTCTTTTGCTAAAGGAAAAATTGCAGTTGGCAGTGTAAGAATTAATGAAATGTTATTTATATAAAAATGTTTTTATTTCATGAGAAACTTATATTCCTAATGATTCTGCCAGGTTCTGGATTGGGTCTGTTACCCTTTGCCATTAGTCCAGTAGTGCCTACTCATAGTATTAATTGTGAACCAGGTATTACTTTTAATAATGTATTTTCTTTTTTTAATAATAGTGTAAGCACTGCTTGATATACGCATATAGCTGTCATCACCGTTAAATGTTACCATATAGTTAATGGTACCAGGCCTGATGCTGATCCCCTGTTGGCCTCCCAAATCAGTGGTTTTGTAAAGCCTTGTTAGGGTTCACTGCTCAGCACCTGTCAGAATTAGGTTCATCCGTTTATGATATGCACTGCTGATGGTTCTTCCTCCTGTTCTGAAATTGGTTTTAATACATAAACTTACTGTACAGGGTAATTGTAATAAGAAATGCTACTTTAAAAAATATCATCATCCTGAATACAGGTACCAAAAGATTCTAAATCTGATCCCAGGTCTCTGAATTTAACGACTGAACTGTTTTTGCCTTAAAATAGATAGAGCAAGAGCGTGCATTACTGCCCAGTCTCACCTTTGCAAATACGGATTTATGCTGTCTTTCTTTGTCTCAAACAACATTTTGCAAAGTTATGAAAATGTTTGGGGTGGGGGCGGGGAACCATACAATTACAATCACATGTTAATAAATACTCTTTACACCAGAAATTACAGAATGTTACAGAACTGTTGCATTATGATAATAATTCTTTGCTTTTAAGGATAGGTAAGTCACAGAAACTCCTTACTCAATTAAGGAGTGAGTAAAAACAGCACACCTGATACTGAATGCAGATCTTCTTGACAGTTGAAGGCTGGCGAGAGAAAAGTATAGCAACAGAGTTTTCATTAGACATCAGCACCCTATACGCTGAAATGTCATACATCTCTATGACTTGTAGAAGTACAAAGGTTGCGTTGTCTACACATATTCATGCTGGCAAGTGCTTTCTGAAGTATCACAGGACTTCTTTTTCTTAAGTGTTGCTGAAGAAGGAAAACCAAGATGCTGTAGGCTAACAACTTCGATCATACAGTGATATGCTAGTTCAGTAACATAACCTTGTTTGATCCTGCAATGCACAGATTAAAATCTAACTGAACTCTGCAGGCAGCCGAATTTTTAAATACTCACTGGAGCTGTGGGTTTCTCAGGACTCATTTATCTTATAAAACTGCTCACAAGCTTCTGTGGAACAGAAAAGTTGTTCTTTTTGTGTACACCCAACAGTGTAGGCATGTGCTGAAGGTGGAGAAACTCTGCTGAATAGTGGTTATTATTTTGTATGCTGGATGTTCAGAATCGTTGCCTAACAAAACTAATAGATTATTTTGATGGGTAGTGAAATAGGAGATCTAAAGAACTACTGTTACACAGATAGTAATAACAGTCTGATATAGAGTGCAGCATGAAAGAGTGTACATTTAATTGTTTCAGTATTATGATTTTTATTATGTTAAAAATGGCTTTGCACTGTACAGCTTTATTTTTCAAATAAAAGAAAAAACCTCCTATCAGTATCTCCCAGAATGTACTTAAAAATGTAGTATTTCCCTTATCCTAGATCCATATGCTGACAGTGCTACATGCTTCAGTTCTGGTGGTAAAAACGGCACCAATTTAGCAAATATATACACCTCTCTCTTTCAGAACTTCCTTGAAGGACATCTTTTTCAAAAATATATTGAAATTATACAGTTCTGTTTAAATTTTAAACATTCAAAATATCATCAAGGTTGTAATCACATTCACTGCTTTACCTTCTCAAATGTTAAGTTCTGAAAATTTTCTAAAATGCAAAATCAAAATCTTTTTACGTGCAATATTCCTATTAAAATATAATTATTTCTAATACTATTGAATATTACTTGAGATAATATTTTTCTATTTGCTTATATGTCTTGCATATGCACAATTTAAAATCATATTAATAATTATTAAAATTATTTTAATAGTTTCACTTTTTTCAGTAGCAAAAACATAATACAAAAGTGTATTGATTCAGTATGCATTTTCTGTATTTTATCAGGCAAAAAGGAAGAAAGGATTTGCCAGAAAATGACAATCAGGACAACCATAAGAAAAAATGACTGTATAAGTCAAAGCCCGGTAAGCATAAAAGACCTGTATCCGATGCTAGGCCTATGGCATATCAGATCAAGTATTAGGAAGTGGGTTACAGCTATCAACAAGGAACAAAAACTACTGCTATCTTCTCAAAAGCAGACCTTTGACCCTAGGAATGTTATCCTACTCATAAATGGAGTAAAATTAGCTGTTCCCGTGGCTGAAAGAATGAGCCCTCCTACCTGGAAAAACATCTGGCTTCAAATGAAAAATACACAGCATAATTGCTTGTAACTAACAAAGCCATTGAACCCTTCACTATTAAATAGCATCCCACTCTAAAAAAGGATTAGAAATGCTTCCACTTAGGTTGTGATGGAAACACTGCTGCATTCTTCTTTGAAGACCTTTACTCTGTGGGTGTCTTCTCCCCCATATAACACTTGTCTCCGTATCATAAATTCATGATCCCATTTATTTATTGGTCTCCATAAGATATCTTATTTCTCAGCTTTGGTGTAGCCCCATCTACAAAACTCAGGACTTGTCCGAGCAGCAAATGTGCTTCTCATGTAGCACTTCAGGGAGAAGCAATTGACACAGTATCTTGAGACTTCCAAAACGCCTCTGGTAAGATTCTGATGAAGAACCTAAACAGTCATAGGGCAAGAGGCAAAATATCATCACAGACTGAAAGCTGAGCAGGTTAATTTCCATCCTGATAGAAGGTCATCTGTGACATGCCTGAAGTTTAATAGTAGAAGTAAGTGTGGTGTATTCATTTAGTTTTAGAAGAAGGGTTAGTCATGAGGGAGTATAAATATGTAGATGAAATTACGTTATTTGCTATAGTTAAGAGGAGAGAAGACTGTGGACAGCTTCACAGTTACTTCAGCAACCTAGGTTAAGGGACAGCAATATGACAAAACAAAGACTTGGTATTGACTAAAGCAAAGAATATCAAAAAGAAAGATTTAGTCAAACCTCATAGGTTTTTAAGCTAGCTGAAAAGGACCTTGTCCTTGCATCCAGTTCTGTGAAAGCTTCTGTTAAATGCTCTCCTGCAGACAGAAAGGCTAATTAAGTGTTACAACAATTAGGGACTAAGATAGGGAGTGGAAACAAACTGATTCTAGTACCTCTTACAAGCCAATGGTGCAGTATTATTGAGGGTGCTCTGTGCAGTTATGGTCCCTCTACATTGTTGCAGAACAGAGAGGGTTCAGAGAGGAGCAACGAGAATGTTGGCCAGGACATTCCATGAATGGCACAACAAATGAAGGCTTCCTTTTTAAGATTTTCTATTGTAGGTTCTTTATCTTTCCTTCTCCCTCTACTCACCTTCTAAAAAGACCTACCCCCATCCCACCTCCATCTGTATTACAACACGCTTTTCCCCCTATCTTCTTGTTCCCTATTTCACTGATGGCTGCCCACCCTTCCCACAGTCCAGATTCCCTTACCCTTCACCTAGAAGTACCTCCAGATTTTTCATGTCCTCAAAATCTCTATTCATATCCTTAGCTCCTCCTCCTTTCCTCTCCAGCTCCCCTACTGCAAAACCCTTGGTACTGTATTTAATTGCAGGATTTTGCCCCATCAAATGGCGGTACCTGCTATGGCTGGTTGTGCAACGACATATGTGTTCTTTGGCCAGATTAATGCTGTCAAACTTTGGATAGGGCTGAGTATGATTACATTTAATTAATTAATAAATGAGATTTTTAGTGCTTAGGACAAGGTGTTTTCTTTCCCCTGTCAAATTTCAGGAGAGTTGTTAAGAGTAGCCTTTTGGCCTAATTTGTTTGGATATGGCCCATTTGTTCACAGGCTCTTTGAAAGGGAGTGGATCAAACCATCTTTTGTATGCCTCACTTGCATAAGAAATCAGATTTAAAACTATCACAAAAAGAACTAGATCTACTATGGCCATTCTTGTTTTCCCAGCATATCAACTCTGCTTAAGTTTTAATTAAAAAGTATCATTTTTTTTTTGTCAGAGTATCAGCTAAGAAGACTTCACATAATGTTAATAGTGAGCGAAAGCTTTCCTCTGCTGAAGTCTAGAGCACAAATAATTTTATAGCCAGTCTCTGCACTTGCTGGTTTGTTACTGCATCTACTTTTTGGATATATTTGTTACAGTGATAACACAGCTAATACTGGTGTGCCCTTAGTCATAAGCAGTATGAATAACAAAGTGAAAAGCTTTTGCACTGATATGCTTTTCCTCTCAAACCTTCAAGGAAAAGGATAGACTTTCCTCTGTTTTGCTTAGAAGAATTTAACTTTTCAGCAGTGAATATGAAAAGAACATGAATTTAGCTATGCTGTTTTGAAGTTATTAATTTGTAAACTAGGGATTCAAATTTGGTATCCATAGCACAACATTTTACTCAACGTTAAGACAGAACACACGATTACACAATCAAAAAAAAGTTTAATTAAAAAAATTATTTAAAATGTGTCTACACTTAGATTGAATTTTAGAAGATAAAATAGTTTTTAAGACCAGAGTCCTTTTCAAGTGTAAAAGTGGGTTTTAATCACAAAGAAGTTTGACATGTAATATCTTTATAACAAAATTTGAGATGTCTAATTTCAGTTCTTATTTTACTCATAGATAAATGTGGCTTCTTGTGATGGAAAATGCCCATCTGCAACAATTTTCAATGTCAATATTGATAGCCATTTAAGATTCTGTAAATGTTGTCGAGAAAATGGAACACGTAATCTGACTGTGCCACTACGCTGCTCAGGAAATGGCACCGAAATTATGTACGTCATTCAAGAACCTATAGACTGCTCATGCCAATGGAACTGAACATTATTGTGGCTATGATTTAATCTGAAGAATTAAAATTAGTTTCCTTTCACCAGACTCTATTTTTTGACCTTGGATGGCTACAGTACTCCACAGGGAAAAAAAATTTAAAATGTCCTCAGTTATGCTTTATAATGTAACTTTTCACAAATTTAGTAAAGATGATGTTGTTCTTTGTTCTTCAAATCTTTTTAAATATTGGCATGTATGCAAAGAAAAATATAAATCCTTTTGAACAAGGTATAATTTAGCCATCATTTATTTCTAGTCAGTGGCTTTCTGATGAGCTGTTGAAAGCTGGTTAACGTCTGTGCTTCCAGTGTTTTAAGATTTTGGATTGTGGCTACCTATCAAAGTTCAGAATTTCTCAGTGGTTCTTTTCCTTTTCCTTAGAAACTTCCAGTTGAGACCCATCTCTGGTCCCATGTTTAAATGGGAAATAAGCATATTAGGGTTTTGAGAATGACTGAGTTAATTTATTAAAAAAATAGTGGGTTCAACCAAAACATTTTTTATCTTGCTGAAAAGTCTGTCTTTTCTCCATAAAGCTGTTGTCAATGACTGGACTCTGCTTACACTGTAAGTCACTGAGAAACACCATGACTATGGTCTGTAAATACCTCTAGTAAATCTCCAGAGCATATAGTAGAATCATCATAATGTCTTTAAACCTTAGACATTTATTTAATTTTTATATATATTATAAATATGAAGCATGACTAGGCAAACGCTGAAGAGTTTAACCTTCTATGCCTTTATTAAAAATATCTAAAAGCTCTTTTTGATATGAAGAATTCTATTTTATATCCTTTTCTCACTTTTCACAAACAAGAATTTTGCTGCCTACTAGCTGTAGAATAAGATTCTATGTACATATATTTATTAAAAAAGAGGATACTGCACATTTTAACTATTCATAATGGGCTTCTTCCTTTGTTTTCAAGTTTGAAGATTTGTGTTCAGTATATTTTAAAGTACATAATTTTTTTTTTTTTTTTTAATTAAATCTTGAGATTTGGACTATTGACTGAATTTAAGATTCATAATTTTTGAGTCCAGGAAAAAAAATCCAGGTAAAATATATGATTTGAAGGGCTTAGGTGAGCTATTCATGTTCAATCAGGCTGTGAATGTCCATGATTCAGCGTCTTAAGCTGAATATACTCTCCCCTTTATTAAACATACTACATAATCTTATCTTAAAAACTAAGATACGATTTTAGGCTTGTTTTTAGATTACTTTGCTTTATAAACTCATTGAGTGAAACTGGTTTAAATGTTGACAGTATTTTCCTTATCATGGAAATTGTTTCAGAATTAAAATTCTTGTCTAAAAGTCTGAAAACTTTTTGACAGGTTTTATTTCAAGTTGTCAATTAATTACAAAAAGGTTGGATTATCTGGTTTATGCAATGAAAAATAAGAAATATAAAATTAAGAAAACTTAAAATCCAAGGCTATTTTGCTTCTTTGTGTGACAAATTTTTAAATGTTCGCTGTATCCAGTTTTCTTGTAAAGAAAAATAGCATATACAGTGAACTCTGTCTTTACTAATAAGACTGTCACCTACTCATCCACCTCCTCAAAAATAGTGACTTGGTTTAAAAATTAAAGAACAATCCATTGTATTATCAGTAAAATATTCAACCATTATAAAGAAATAGTGATCAGCTAGCAACATAAATGCTGTTTTGAGAAAGCATTTGCATGCTTTTATGATTTGTATGGCAGGTATTTCGTGTTATATACTAGGGCCTAGAATCAAATATTCTCTGATATTGCTGTCAGAATTTGTGTACAGAAACTTTTCATGCATGCCAGAAATGGAAATTAAATCATAGTCATAGCCATAAAGTTTATGTACTCATACAGCAAATTAAAAGGACAATTTTAAAAAGAAAAATACATCCTGAGGGCCTTTTGATTTATTAATGTAGACATAAGCATCCTATATCTGCATCAAGAGAGTTTGGCCCAAAACTTCTTCATGAATTTATCATTTGATAAATTACTTAAGGAAGCTCCTACAACATAGCATTTTTCCATATAATGACCGAACACTTCATGTGTTTTGATTAAACAACTGTGCTTTTTCTAGGATTTGGAAAGGTATTTGTAATTAAACAGAAATGAATAAACATTATTTTGCAGAATGAGAATAAATCAGTGTTGATGCAATTAATTTACCTGTGCCACTAAAGATGAATGATAATGGAAAATCTTAGACAAATCTGGAAATTATAAAAGCAGTTATGCTTAAAATTAACTCCATGATAACCTGTAATAGGAAAAATGGTATTAAAAGATCTTTTTCCTGCTTATGCAATTTTTTTTTTAAGTGTAACAATCAGTAGGAACTGTGTCAGGATCCTCCCCTAAGTCTACAGCAAAATCTTACATCTTCATTGTCTTTCATTTTACAATTAAACTTCAAATTCAGGCTGCTTTGGTGTGGTCAGAAAGTGCACATTTATGAAAACTTGTGAACCATTTTCTGGACAGCCATCCTACCCCCATTACTTCCATGAAGGTGATATTGGCATAATATGGTATGTTTTATATAATGTGAACAAGCCCTCGCAGGCTTTGCAATGGATAGAAGGTTTGAATGATCCTGCAGTGTGGCAGGACTGTTCAGCTCCAAATATTTCCTCCGTCTGTAACTTAAATATAAACGTAGATGCAGTTCGTGGTTCTGTCTTGGTTTCCTCATCTTTCTTCAACTCTGCATTCCTGCCTCAACCCCCAGCCTCAAACTGTGTGTAACCCTGTTTGCACAGGCGTCTTGTGAGCTGCTTTGGAAAGCTGATCCAACTCAAACCTAATTTAGTCAAATACCAAAATGAATTAGTTAGTTTATTATTCACTAAAAGAGCTTTAATATCCACAGAGTTCCCTCCCTTCTACCCCCTGGGAAACTAAGACTCGAATAATTTCTACTCCCCTAAGAGAAAGGCTGGGAATGCCTGCCTATCTCAAACTCCCACACTGCCACCGGAAAATGCGAGGAGCTGGGGAGAAGCTGTGCGCAGGACCGACTGCAGGCCTTGCGCTGCAGCCCTGCCGTGCCCTGTCATTTCCCCCTTTTGTAGCTGGTTGCACCTGCCCTTCACTCCTACATTTCCAGTGCTCTGCTCTCCGACTTGTGCTTGCAAAAGGAATTCCACAGTATAAAGGCTTATACTGTGCAGTATATATGAAGATTTTTTTTTTAGTGTTTAATGTAAATCTATCTGTATACTTAGAATGAGATTGTAGCTGAATACAAATACATATAAATATGTAACACTATAAAATAGTAAGGCTTTGGCCATATCATTTATAGTATCTGATTTATAATTCCACTGCATTATTTGTTAATTTGTTAATTTGGTCGTTTGTTAAGACCAATTCTTGCCCTAATACACAACTAGAATTTAAAGCACAGCTTTTAATACTGGGTTTAAGCCACTTACTGTGTGTTTTCATTAATAAAATCCAAGACTTACAGTATAGCTATACAGGCAGCTAATGTTCCCATTTTTAGCTAGCCAAATCTGTATAGTAAAAATCAAAAGTAAAACTTAATACATTTGCATGATTTATTACTTTTCCACATTGCAGGCAGAGATCTTCCCTAATGCATGCACCTGTGTATCGGTGAAAAAGCTATTTGCACTGAGGTCTTTGTCACTAGTTTCTTTTGAGAGCAGGATCAGGCCTGAAATATGGTGTTTGAACACAGTTACAAGCCATGTAATATACTGAAAGGTGGAGGCATTTACAAGAACACACTCCAGGGTGACAAATGGACACTGTGCTCTTCACAGTGCTTAAACCATCACAAATTGCTGCTTCAGATGTGGCTCCTTTCCTCTTTCTTCCACACTCCATTTTTCCAGACACAAATTCAATTTTTTTCTCTTGAACTTCTGCACTGCTGATAAACTCTGTTTACAGATCCTAGATAATTTTTTTTTTAATTATGCATTGGTTCTGTACAGTTCTTTCCAACTCTTTTTCTTCCATCTCTCCTTTCATAAGAATTTAAAGGACAAATCTGATTTCCAAATATTAGAGGTTCACCTTTGTGTAAAAACTTACCGTCAATTAAACGTGTAGATACCAATCAGGAATACTGTGGCAGTGGGAAACATTGACTTGAACTAATTTTTTCAAGTTCTGTCCCATGAAATCCTTTTCCAGAGGTTACCTTGAGGTTATGCTGCTGGTACAATCATATACGGGTGTATGTCCTATGGAAAAATCCCACAGGTGTGTGTTCTAGTACAGAGGACAAAACATAAATGAGCTGTCACACATAGCCATCGCAATATAGCAATCATGGAGTGGGAGCATGAAGGCCAGAACATCAGCAGAAATTTTTTATAGCTACATTGGGATATTGGTACTATATTTCCTAAATTAGGTTGGTTTTCACACTCCCAACCATTCTGGGGAATATATTTTCAACAAACATTCACAACATAAAAGTAAAAAGATCTTTTGAGGGCTAGACTTCAGCACTTAATGCAAAAGAAAAAGGGCTTTTATTGGGAAAGGTATGGTCGAGAGGGTCTGTATGTAACACTGTGTACTAAATTTTCTCTAACCTTTCTTTAAATGCCAAGTGGAATGTGCAGGCTGCCTATAGAGCAAGGAAACTTGAAAAATTATCTATCCGTTATCACGAACAAGTCACTGCAGTTTAGGGCGGAAGGGCATATCCAGAGCTGAAGAACAATGAACTCTAGCAACTACAAAAATGATTCATTGACTAGTTCTTGGCAGACACATACTGACCATTTTAGAACTGCCTTTTTTGCCTGTTTTGAAAAATAATTCTACATATAGACCAATTAGGTAGTCATATGCCTATCAAAATCAGTGGCAAAAGATTCCCTAAGATCAGAGATTTGAGAATCTCACTCAAATGAGGTAAGTCTGAAAAAAACCACCTTATACATGTACTTTCTACTTTTACAAGTAGTTTTTGTATGAAGAATGAGGGAATTTGAAGAGCTGCTTCTGTACTGATGTTGCATTCTGGAGAAAACCAATAGTTAACGATGTTAATCACTAGAAATGCTGAATAAAAGGAAAGTGGTTATGTTTTGGGGAGTGTTCTTTTGATTAAGGTGGAATGTGCCACGCACACTTAATTTAACGAGGTTAAAAAAGAGGGCTCCTGCTGTTGTCTTGAAAATTGTCCCACTAATAAAGCCTCCCTTTATGCTCGGTGATTACAAAGTGCTCTGGAAAAAAAATAAGAGCGTCTGCTTTGTAAAACAGCTGAATAGGCAGCAGCTAACTGGTGGCATTTATAGCTAAAATAGCATTCATGTGATACCCATGTGCGTTCTCCATGTGTTTCTCAGAGAGAGAGACCGACTCAGTGGTTTGAGATCAGAGGTTTCATTGCAGTAGCTTTTGATTTACTATGTCTGTCTTTGAACCTGGGTTACATAAAAGCTCCGAAATGGTATCTTCTAGTGAGATTAAGCCTGCCTTGTTTACTAGAAGTTCTAAATAAAACTCTAATTAAAAATTGTATTCTTTATTTCATTATTCAAAGTTCATCTGGATACAGGTTTTAGGAAAAATAAGGAAAAACCCACTGAAGAACAAGATACTATCTCAAGACAGAAATAATATGTGATGATAGCACCTAAGAAAATATGAAGTAAATAATGTGTTGCTCATTTTTATGGTACATATATATTAGTGGCACTCATTTTTATTTATTCTATAATTACTTTATCTGGAAATAATTGGTAGACAATTTTTTTCAACTTATTAAACTGATTTAACTTTGAAGAGCACAGTGGAAAACTAACTTTATATTAAAAAGGTTAATTTGGGGAAGGTTAGGACACTGGGAATTATACTGAGTTTACCTTTGGTTTCACTGCTTCAGATCTGGCCAAAGGTGGATGTCATCCAAAGTTTCTGAGTCAAGTCCTTGTCCAGTTACTGGACAAGATTAATAAATCAGTGGTCCTACTGATTAATAAATCAGTGGTCCTACTGTTAATGTATTCTTGTCACACTGGGGAGCAACTGTAGGAGTTCTGAGACCAACTTTATTTCTGAGATCAACTTTATTCCTAAGCAGTTTGATTTAACCCTTTTCATGTGAAACCTAGAACTAAAAAATGTCTGTTAAGAGTCTAGCTAGCTAGTCAAAAGGAGAAAATGCAGTACTTAATGCTAGTTGCTTTATTTGTTACTACCACTTCCCAGAGACGTACTCTGAAACTATAGTGCTCAAGTGGAAAGTATTTTCTCAAAGCAAGTTAAAGCCTGTACTCCTGCGGGCAGCTTTCATATTTTGCACATTTATTTATAAAGCCCCAAAGACATAACTATTACATGTTTAAAAGAGTCGAGGAACACCAACTCATAGTGAATTTAAGAGGGGTCCATATTCCAGCATAGCTGGGTAACAGAACACTAAAATCGGGTATGGGAGCTGATCAGACGGGTTGCTGCATTACAAAGCACAACAGCTCTTCACACAAACACTCACCCTACAGCGCCCAGCCTGTTAACATCCCAGCTGACTTCTAGCCCGGTAATCGCAGGAATAGTTTGACTATAACTTCCTATATACGTACACATCTATCTTGGCATTCCAGCAATTTTTAATTTTAACAAAGGCTTTGCGGTGCTGGGCTCCCGGCGGCTCCGCGGCGCGGCCTCACGGCTGGCAGCAGAAGGGCGACAGGCCGCGCCGCGCCGCCGCTTCCCTTCACGCTGGCCCGGCCCGACCCGCTGCCGACGGAGACATCCGCCTCGGGGCCGGCCTGGCGAGCTCCGGGGAGCGGAGCTGCACCTCAGGGAGCGGGAAACCAGCGGGCAGCTTCGGGTTTGGACCGCCGCGACGTCTCCGCTGGACATGAGGGGACCCGAGGGCCGGCAGCTGAGGCCCCACCACACGGCCCTGTTCCCACCTCAACCCTCCTTCCGCCGCTCGGCAGCCGGGGAAAGGGCAAGAAAGGCCAGAACAAATGGGGGGGTGCGGGGTGGGGACAGAGAAAGCGAGGCGGGCGAGAGGAGAGTGACCAGAGCCGGAGAGGAGGCCCGGCGGAGTGGCCTCCTCTCCGCCGCAGGTCGGTGTCTGTCTCCTCCGCGAAAGGGGAGCGTCGCCTGCCCTCCCGGGAAGGGCCCGCGGGGCGGCCGCGGCCGCGGCTGCTGCTGGCCGCCCCGCTCCCGCCTGCTCGACTCTGGGCTCTGCAGATGAGCGCTGCCCCCCGCAAGTCCCCAGCGCCGCCCGGCTGAGTAGCCCTCGTCAGGCGGGGGGGCTTTAAAATGGCCGCGGCAGGCACCAGGGTGTGGGGTCTACCGCGGCGGGGGGCTGTCAGGAGAAAGCGGCGGTGGCTCGTCATTCCGCCGATAATGCTCAGGTCTTCTTGGTGGTGTAAAGATTTCTCCCGGGAATTGTGTGCTGTAGTTACTAACTAGGAATTTAAGAAGTCCTGTAATAAGTAGGTTGTGTGCGAGTTCAGAGATCTATAGGCTCTGCTTTTATATTGAGAAGTAGGATTTTGTATTTTCTGTAAGCAATTTTAGACTTGCTCAAGCAGTTCCTGGTGCTATACTGGTGTGCATGTGTCTTTTGATGAGCAAATTTAACAGAAATGATAATAAACTTACACTGTTTATTCTTCTTGGACACTCTAGCAAGACAGATCGATGGGTTCTGCAGCTGGGGATACTACTTCCACAGAGAAGTGTTTTAAGGCTTATTTTGAACACTGACACGGGGGCCTCTTGCTACAAATACGTACCGTGGTAAACAACCGGAGTCTCTTCAGGAAAGTGTAAGGGGTTACACTGATTTCAATGAATTTTGATCCAGTAATCACTAGTAAAACTTTAAAACCCTGACGTTTTTTACACTGAGGGGTTTTTAAATGACTGATGAACAACAGGCACATCCACAGTTCAGTGAAATTAAAAGATGGCCTTTTGCTGATCTTGGGAAACTTTATATATGTCTGGGAAGAGGCAGGGCCAGAGCTAAGATGCAAATCCCAGGTGCACCATTGGCTGCTGATGTATCTATGTGAAGTATAAATACTTGTATTAGTGTTTCTCATAGATTTCTAACATAATTTTTGTTTGGAAGCTGTTGTGATTCAAACGTACAAGGAACACTGGCACTATAACATTTCATTCTCTATGGATCAAGCAATTCTTCTCCTGCTTTTACTAAAATATTTATTTAAGGTAAGAAAAATATTCCCTTTTTTGAAGGTGGATAGATACTCTGATTGAATGTTCAAAATTGATGGTTCGTGATGTGGACTGCTTTTTTATCTTAGAAGACACAGGGACCTTTCAGTTACTGCTACTGAGCATTCCCAGTCTTCCTTCTATTTAAATTGTTGGAAGCTGGTTTGAGATTCTTAATCTGCTTTATTGCCTCCTGCTTCTGGTTTAATGTTGCTTTCCAGAAGAAGTAAGAGATCCCGGTATCTTTAAGTCCTAAGATAGCTCATATTGCTGTGTAAATTGTCACCTTTTGGACACTGTGGAGACAGGCATGAAGATGCTGAAGATTCAAGGTCGTTTTGGGACCCAGGAGTATACTCTGGCAATGCCTTTAGGAAGTGTTCTTCTGCAAGAAGTATTTTGCTTTCTGATCCAAACCTTCTGTTTTTGGGTTAGCCCTTTGTGTTTGACTGTTAATGTGAGAAATCCATACATAAGAACCACATGTATCTTTCTGCTTAATTTTCTAGTACGCTTTGCAATAGTCTTGTCCATATTTATCTGTATTTAGTTTCTATCTAGTTTTATTTCTATTTGAGTTTTTGTATGTGTAGTCTTTATTTCACATTTAGCTGAACGTGCTTTGCAGCAAAGGTGATTTCAAAGCTCTGTCTATTACTGGTACAAATACCACTCCCTTCCTTTGGAGGAGAGAGCTGTGAGATACTGGCAACAAAAGGACATTCTGAATGCCTCTCATCAGATACAAGTATCGTAAAATTTCTGTGTACACTTGCAAATTTAGTTCTTGTTTTTAGGTCTAGGAGTATGTATTCATATACAGTAAAATGGCATACAATATTGCTGATGGTGGAATATTATTAAAAATGGTTAATTCAATTATTGGCAAATGTTTTTATTATCTTTAAAAGCAGATTTTTCTATTGTTTGGCTTCTCTGGACTAGATTGTTTTCAGGGGATGCAAGCCAGCTATACACCCATCAATTAAAAGCCTGCTACTTTTCCTGGCAAAGTATTCCTTAAACGCTTTTGTGTATGCCATCAATATTAGTCTAGCACGTCGATTCAGGAGCTTCCAAGAGGTGGTATGCACCCTGTTATAAAGGATTTGCAGAGGTTAAAGGCTTTTTAAACTTTATAAAATTTATACTTTAAAAAGTATGATTTAAACTCTGAACATTAAGATCTTGATAGATTTATGGTTGTGTTAGTTTGTCATTAGTTAAAGGAAGTTACCTTAAACCAAACTGACTTCTAGAGTATGTTGTATTAAAAAATAGAAAAGAGCTGAGTGTTTTTGCTTTTTACGGGCTTTTTTTATGTGGTACATTGCTTTACAAGAGAACACAAAATAATATAATAATAAAACTCCTTTTAGTGTACCAGGGTTCCTATTTGGTTTTTAGTTTGTTTTTTTGAACTGCATTTTGAGTTCATTGCTAAATGATGACATTTATTTGTCATCCCAATTCATAAAGAAAATAAAAATGGAACTTAAAAGACAGAACTGCAGTCTTTTAATAAATGTTATGTGATAGGGATTGGCATCACATGCCCCAATTTCTCTGAATTTTAGAGGTGTGATTCACGTTTATATCCTGTTAAGCAGAAGCAACCCCTAAGTTTCTGGTTCCAAATAAATTCAAACACAGAAGGAACCTGCTTCTCTAAAGAACTAAGCCAAAGTCCTTCAAAGGCAGGTACAGTTATGAAAAAGGTGGTGCCAAAAATACAGAAGACTTGTGTCTAGAATGAGTTGACCTCTGTAAGAAGTTGAAATGCTGCACAAAGATTGTACTGCCATGTCTAAATTGCATTGGTAGGGAGGTGTTTAATAAATTATTTCTTTACCTCTTGAATGTTGCTGTTTCTTATTCTGAGATATTCAGAAGTTGTGAAAGTGATGCCACTGAAGTCTTTACCACATAATGTGAGAATAGGACTGAGACCTCCCAGTCCTGACTGACTGCTGTGATTGCAATATGTACATTGCAAGAGAAATCTCTGACCTTGTTTCTAAAATGATGACAGATTTTTCCTAGTAGGACATATTTGGATCAACTGACACGGTTTGGCCACCTCTGGAGAGAAAACTTGAAAAACTTATGAAGCCTCTGTGTCACACAGTAGAGGTGGTGACACTGGTCCATATAAAAACTCTTGCTAGCTGAAAAGTTCTAGGTAAAATGGTTTAAATTGACAGAATTTAATTTTTTAGTTAGATACATTTTCTGCATTTTCTACTAAGTTGCATTCATGTATGTTTCTGTTGCAGGGTTCAGACAGCCTAGACTGTGGCCAGGTGAAAAAGCCTGCTACTAGAGTAGTTTTGATGGAGTGGACTGAATTGCCCAAAGGAGAAAATCCAGACTATTACATTGTAACCTATCAGCTTGCAGATGCTTTCAGTGAAAAAGTAAATTTCATCAATCATCTAAGTGATAAGTAGTTCAATATGTATTTAAGCTGTAGATACCAGTAGTTAATGGGTGTTTGCTTTTTTTAAAAAATAATGTAAAATAGCAAATAAAGAAAAAGTTTGGAAAATTTGTACTGAATTCCGTGATTCATGTCATTTCTGTGCACTCTGAGAGTCCTGTTGAAGCCAGTGAGACTTAAATGACCCTTGAATATCCTGGCTGAATAAGGATAGATAGGCATGTGTTCAAAGTTAAGAATATGCAAGTTCTTCAAGGTACTGTGGTTTGAAGGAGGAGTCTAACTTCTCCAGGATAGGCACAGACACTACCCCCAGATCTCTGTGGGAGGGCATTGTTCTTGTTTTGAGCATATGATGTGCTTAAAGAAAATGTGGGGATTTTAATATGAATGTGTTTGTTAATAGTTTGATTTCTAAAAAGTTTTGTTTTACATGTATTGGGAATTTTGCAGTTTAACTGCAGCCTTAAGTTTGACATGCTGCAATATAAGCCACCCTTTTAAAATCTTCATAGATCATTTATGAATTGTATTTTTATTACTTTCACTATATCCAGAAATTCTTTGAACTTTCAGAATGTAAGAAATATTTCTAAAGTTAAACAGAAACCTCTCAGCACTACAATTCTGCTTGAGGAAAATAAGAAGTACGATATTACAATAGAATCCCTAAAAAATGGCCGAATCTTAAGTGTAAAATCATTTATGACACGTAAGTAGAGTGGTACAAAAATATTTTGGTAACATTATAGATAGCTTAATACTGAAGATTAAAGAAGTAGGTGTTGAAATCCTGAGTTTACTCATGTATTTGCAACATTTGTATCAATGTAAGTTTTCAAACAGGAAGAAGGAATAATTTTATATAACTCATTTGATTTGTATAACAATATGGGACTGATGTAAGAGTTTGGGAGATTTTTAAATCTGACAAGCTTCGGTATACTACAGTAATTCTAGGAGGAGAGATTTATCAAAGAGGACCATGGAGGAAGTTACTTAAAGCCTGGCAATTTCATATCACTGTAGGGTTGTAATTGTTTGTCTTATATAAATTAAAAATACTAAATTTTTTTGTTTCCGCTTTATGACAGTCCCTCTTTAAAAAGGGTTAATGAGTAACTTGAAGATTCTAGTATTGTGACTAACTGGGACAGACAGTGTAAGAATTTTTGAGTCTAGCCACTGACCTTACAAAAGCGAGACTTAGAGCTGTAAATCTGTTCAGGACCACAAGTCCTGCCGATTGCTAGAATGAAAGGGCTTTCTAATCTTAATTTTGTTGATTGCTTTAAAATAGTTTATAGCATTACCTCTGTACACATTACAAGTTGATACTAGGTTTGAAATACAGTCTAGGATCTGAATACAAGCAACATCACTGGGAAAAATACATAGTAAGTTGAAAATATTACAGCAGCCATTAACTCTGCTGAAAGTATGTTCAGCAAGCTACAGGAAATAATGGTTATGCTACTAATGTGTACTGCACTTGACATCTATTACTTAACTGATACTCTATTAAAGTATGTAGTTTTACAGGTAAAAACTCCTTAAATACACTTTTATTTCTGGTTGCTTCAGACATAAGTTTACATACCATGACAATAAAGATGAGCAGGGCTTTCTTAATGGCTCAGTAAGACATTTTTTGTTTTGACACTACCACTACCTTTCTTACCCTACTGTGTGTATCCCTCATTGCTTCCCAAAAGAAAAAAATAATAATATTGATGCAATAAAACTTTGAGTTAATTATTCCCTCGTGGTAAAGACAGTATTTATTTTTTCTTGGTCTACTAGGTGGAATTTCAGAAAATGACATCAAAACATTTGTAACAGCTACTACAGTGTCTTTTAACTGGAGTACAATAACCAAAGAAGTTTCAGTTTCAGTTTCACTGAATGATACTTCGCAAATTATAAAAAAACCCAGTGGATTCCTTGTATGGAGTAATTTGACACCTGCCACTTTATATACATTTAAGTTTATGTTTGAACAATTACATCTTGAATTTGTAAATGTGTCTCAATCAGTGGATGTTCAAGCTGAAACAGGTATGTGTTAGTTTGTTGTAGTCACAATGAATGCAAGGAAGCACTGCATACTTTCTAGAAGAGTTAAGAGTAAATTGTAAAGAGCCTGTATTCCATTTTATAATTTTTAATAGATGTGGATTGTTTAATTTCTAGAAAGCTGAAAGAAATTGAATGTTAATTATATAGAAAGGTTATTACTAATTAATATTTCTTAGTATTTTTATGAGCAAGGATACAAATTTGTATGTGCAAATATTTTAAGCTAATTACATTTTTTGCAGTCTAAAATAGAGTCAAGTGAATGTTGAGGTTAAGCATTGTAATTATTTGAGTGTATGGATTGAATTTGCTATATCGTTTCCATGAAAAGGCAGGGAGAATTTTGAATTTGGTAAGGATTTGGAACACTTTTTGCCAGCGTTCAGAGTGATTGTTTTGTACTGCTGAGTGGCTAACCTAGCTACACTGTTTTGTTAGAATTGCTGTGAAGGAGGCAGGATTCTGAGGATGTCACGGCTTGATTGTGTAACTTCATTCCTTTAAATACTATGATAACGCAACTTAAAATCTTTAAAATTAGGAACACAAAAGAAAGGATTATATAGGCTCAAATTCAAGGAAATAATTATTTTCCTAAAGCCAGGAAACTATTAAAAACAAATGATCTGTTAACTTCAGTTTTAAAATTTAAAAAATGAACCATCAGAAACTAAGCTTAAAGAATGATTTTTTTCCTAGAGTAGCATAAAAATTAATGGATCTCTTTTTTTTGCCTCAGTGAGTTGTAGTTGATACTCTTCAGTCAATCAGATTTTTTAAGACACTCAGGAGTTTGAAGGAGTGTTGATTCATAATTACTGAATTTTGAGGGGTTTGCAATTGTGAATTAATTAAATGCTACTGTAATAAAAATGTCTGTAAAAAATCTTAAACTGTAGCACTGCCATGAATGGTTCAGGATATATTTAAAATCCTGTCGTTGTTCACCTATAGGCACCTGTTCCCAAGGGTGGGTGGCATTCCAAAGCAGCTGCTATCGAATGGGTAAGGAGAGCAAGCCATGGAAGGTGGCACAACAAATCTGTAAAACATCTTCACGAGGGGCGCATCTACTTGACATAGGGAGTGAAGAAGAGCGTCGTTTTATTTTGTCTTATCTCCAGACAGTTAGTCAAATAATCATGTTATGGACGGGTCTTAATGACCTAAAGGTCAGTCTATTTTATCTTCTTTGCTATTACATATGTGGAAGCAGGAGAATTTTATATAGAGCCCAATTCTTTGAAATAGAAAATGCTACACGGTAAATTGGTTATTTGTTTGTATAGTCATTAGTAGTTATAAGAGGAATCATTATTCTTATTTAGAATTACTGAAAATATTTAGCAGGCCATAGCTGGGAAAAAAACACACAGTTTATGCATAACCTGTTTCTTTTTTCATGAGTACTTCACAGGGAAATTGTTTTGCCTGTAGGTGGTGCTGCGTTACCAGATTTTAAATTTTACTCTATTCGTACGTTACTTGCTATGGGTATGAGTCTGGGGTTGGCTTTCTCAGTTTTGATGCAGGTCTGAAATGTTAGCTTAGCAAAGTCTGTCCAGTATGGATGCTGGATAGGCCAGTGGAAGAAGGGGTTGGAGCAAGGTATTTCTTGTAAAAAGTTTCCTGTGCCTCATATTTGGGATATGAGGGTTCTTAATGCCAGCTCTGCTGTTATTAAATGACTCACTGTGGTGTGGTGTGTGATTTGGGAACAGCTACACAGATAAATGAAAGTATTGGGAAGGCTTTCAGAAAGGGAGGCACTCAGCCAGAAATGTGGGATCCAGTCTTCCTGTGATTAGGCTTAGTGAAAACTTCTTTTATGGTAAGTATCAGAAGGTTGGGAGAAAGCTACTGTTTTTCTGTTTTGAAAATCTATACTCTGAAATTTAATTTTAATACTGTTTTTTGTCAAATTAATTTTAAAGAAATGCTCCGAAAAACAGTAAAAAGAAAGTAAACTTTATTTGTAAGGGCAGGAGGTAAGTGGTAAACATGTCATAGACAGAAAATTTATTTTTTGCAGACTCTTAAAGTAACTTAATGGGGCTACAGAAACAAGTCAGAGTGGGATAACATGCAAACTGAGAAAACACAAACTTGTCTAGATTAGTGGTTAGAGAAGCACTCTGGTTAGTAGATGCATTCCTGGTTAGTAAAGCACCAGTAATATATACATCTTACATGTAATATTGTTTTATGCATGAGATTTTAGAACTGCCATAATTTTTACACCATAGTGATATTAATTGTAACCAATTTGGTATTTTAGAAATAAGATAGTATTTGTAAGAGGCTGCCAGAAATAGATGTCCCATGAAAGCATAATATTTTTGCACGTTGGAAAGAGTGCTAGAAAGGTGGCTTTTTTCTTTTTAAACTCTGATTACACAGAAAAGAGTTAATTGCCAGTTTGGAATTTGACTTAGTCAACTGTTTAATCGTTACATGCATTTTATGTTTGTGGGAGGCTAGTCAGTTAAATGAACTAGATGAGTACCTTGTTTTAAGAGTAGCAAGGGATAATAATAAAATGCTTTTTTTTCAGTTACTTCTTTCCTAAATATTTGTACTTAGCGTGTTCAAGTACTGTATGAGCATGTTACAGTTCTTCTAAGTGTCATTGTTGTCATTTGTTCTCATCTTATGAGAACTCCAAATTGTACTTATCCCAGGATTCAAAGATCATGGGACATATGCTAGGATTAGCAGGACTTATTTAAAATCTGAGATAAAAAATGTAGATTCAATTATTTTTCCTTTCCCTTCCATATTTGAACCATTAGGGAATTAAATTTCTGTTTTCAGGTTTTTTTCTCCCCATACCTGTGAGACTTGAAATGTTCTATGAAAAAAAGTTGAGACTATAACCTACTCAGAAGATTTCAGCAGCCTTAGGAAAACTGCCAAGCACTGATAAAAATTAGTGACGTTGTGAGCAGGTTTGGTTCTGCAGCATTTGTATTCTTGCAGTTTCTCCTTCTTTAACCCTGTTTTGATCTGTATCTGCATTCAAACCCTTCCTGATGAGGGTGAGCGTTCTTGTGAAAGACAACAGGGACTCTGGAGATGTAGGTCAGTGTGCTGGGTAAGAATGAATGGAGCGCTTTGGTGATACCCTGTCCATCACCACATCCATACACATCTGTCCTGACACTCTGTGCAGTTCTTTAGACTTAGGAAGTGGAAAAGGTGGCCAAAGACTGTTTACTGAGGTTTTTCTTTTACAAGCCCTGCTACAGAGATTTGTATCATAGTAGTATTTTGTGGCTTCCTGTCCTTGTAGTTAACTCTGGTGCCCAGGAAGTCCAATATAAGAAAAAGATATACATTGATCTACCCAGTATTTTTGAAATGGTAGGCGAGACACAAAAGTCCTCCTGAAAGTGATTTTGAATTATTTCATACCACTGAAAATCTTCTTCGCTCTCTTGGGAAAAAGAAAGACATCACAGTATTTTATTTTTTTCAATTCAACTGATGAATTGAAAAAAATAAACGTAGTCTCAACAAACATGATTTTTTATTGTTTCCTCAGAGAAATGGAAAAAAATCTTTTTTTTCCTCCCCCCACCCGCTTTTGAATATCTCTGACAAAATGGAAAAGCAATGGAAGTCTTAAAATTATGGTGGTACCTCAACTTTTCTCCATTACAGTACTTAAAGCATTTACTTAGATTGTAGGACCACAGACTTGCTATGCCTGAAAGCACTTACGCTGGTATTCCTCCTGAGAGCACTCCAATGTCATGCATAAATGTGTTGGGTTTTTTATTATTCTCCTGTAGATGTTAGTATATGTTAGTGCAGTGCAGACCGAAACCTGTCTCCCACTAGAGAGGTCTGCGTTGCAATGCTGTAAGCATATTCTACAAGCATCTTTCCTCTAAAATACCATGTTGTCCCAGTCTAGTATTTGTAGAGCTCTGCTGGAGAACCTGAAAGTACCTCAAAGGTTAGAAGCTTGGTGTCAGGTGTGAGTGTCCTAACTGCTGAGCTACTAGCAAATAGGAGAGAGGGGGAAAGATAGCATTTCCTCATCTGATTGTGAATCTAGCCCTGGATTTTTTTCAGCTAAAGGATTTTTGCTTTCAGAACAAATTTATGAATATTTTTGAATGACTGATTTTTTTTAAATGAAAAACATTTTAAGAAAATTATCCATCCATGGTTATTAGATTATTTGATTAATATTGATTTTTAAAGGATTGTTTGTAATGATCAAACACTCTACATTAGTCTTATGTGGCTTATATTATATTATAACCTTGTAGTCTTTTGTAATGGCACAGAATTTTACACTGAAATATTTACTTTATTCAAAACATTCCTATATAATTAATTTGTATAAATGAAGTATGTGAATTTTGGATGTTTAGGAGATATGCTTGCAATGAGTAAAGCCTTAGTAATTCATCAATATAATGTAAAAATACATGGGGGTTTTATTTCATTTTTTTCAATGTAGGAAGAAGGTCAGCTCTTGTGGACAGATGGATCTCCTTACCTTCTAAAGGCTGGTATCTCACCTTTGTCAATGATACCAGAAAATGAAACTGACTGCTATGCCCTTCAGAGAGATCCCACGGGTCCAGATTATTTCTTCACAGGATTTTTCTGCTATATACGGCTACCATATATTTGTGAATATGAATGTAACTATATTTTTTCCAATCTTTTGCATTTATTTTTAAAAGCCTTTCCCTGATTATGTTTATCTTTGAAGATAAAAATATAAAAAGACAAAGGTTTTAATTATTTTCAATGTTTTTTCATTTTTGGTGTTCTTTTTCAGTACCTCTGGTACCAGAAAACTTCACGTTTAGTGTGCACGATGTCAAGACAACTGAAGCTGTATTTACATGGAGTGGTATGGACATATGGCTTGAGTCAGGCTTTGCACTTATAATTAAGTACTATTTTGATCAGTGGAAACCATACATTCTGAGCTTTCCTGTGAATACAACTCAAACAAAAATTACGCAGTTGTCTCCTGGCCTTTACTATAGTTTTTTATTAGCAGCAAGGAACCCAGAAGGAGCACAGACTATATTAAGTCCAATTCTGAAGGTAGAAACAAGTAAGTTACAAAAATAAATATCAGTAATAACCAGATAATCATACACTTTTTATATTATTCCTTTAATTACACTATTCCTTTGTTGATATTTTGTCTGAAAATATAAATAACTCTCAGCATGAATTCTGAATCCAGGATTGACCAGTTGCTATAGTGGATTCCGGCGTTTTCATTTTGCTTTTGATCTAAAATGTTTTATTGGGGTTCATGAGGAAAAACTCAGGAGTTTTCAGTGGCCACAAGCCAGCTACCAATTCTGTTTCTGTGAAGTATATTATTCTTACCATAATTTTACTCACAGAATTCCTACTGATGTCCAAAGGGAAAGTTGGATGTCAGAGTAGCAGTAAGGTATTTTTTGGCCATGCTGATAAAACGCAGAAGCATACATTCCAATCTGAAGTAAAAGATTTTTGGAATTAACAGAGATATCCCTATATATCTGTACTAAAGATTAAGACAAGCTTCATGGTTTAAAAAATGTGTTTTGACCTGCTGCATGATGAAGTATGGCATAAGCAAAATTAATGAACCAATTAACTTGTGTTTTAGTAAAATCTAGCTGAATGAAGCCAAATTACACTTGCCAGTTCATAGAGATGAAAAATACCTTTGCATCTAAAGGTAGTCAAATGGACACACCCTCAAGGAAAAATTACTTCATGGACACAATTGTAGGTGGAGATTTTCTTCAAGTTCCTGTTTCTGTGGTACTGGGAAAATACTCAGATTTGCAAAAGTTAAAGAAAACATACTGCCCTAACATTTTTACCAATTCTGACAAGGCAGTCCAAATATGAGACAGATGTCCATTTTCTTAAAAGTCAGAACAAAATACAGATTCTTCTTCAGGGGAAAAAACAATTCCTTTTCTCCAGCAAGTACACTTTGTACAGTTCACCTTTTCCCCTGGGCTGCTTTAGTGCACTTGAAAGTCCTCCTGTCTCCTGTGCCTAACAGCTTCTCTGCTCCCTAATCTGATGGTTTCTTTTCTGTATGTAAGACCTTGTAAAGCAAGTTACCTCTGTAATGGAGGAAAGATATTCCTGATTTCTCCTATGAGAAGCAAATGTGTTTTACCTCAGAAATCAGCTTTTCATCTGCAACATTGCTATCTACAGAAACATGATTGTCCAGGCAAGGAGAAATAAGACAATTTACTAATTATTAGACTGGTGACTGAATTGTTGGAAGAGGTGTAGGAGACATAATGAAGAACTGTTTTAAAATTATTGATAAAAATAGTGTGCATTGAACACTTACACTTTCTGAAATTCAATAGATTTTGCCATTTAATTCATTAGGACCAGATTTTAACCAGCATGGGTAATTCATACCATTTCTCTTAGACGATGTTTCTGATCTGACTGAAGTACAGGATAGAGGACCTAAGTGAGGAGACTGAGTTCTACATAAAGACCTGGGTCATTCCGAAATCCTCAGTTAGATAGTGAGATTATTCCCCTGTGTATCAATATTAGAGATACAGTCGAAAGTTGCTTTGATTTGCTCTAATACTATTTAGCATTTATGTAAGTGTGTACTGTTAGCTTTTCAGGCTGTATTTGAAAAAAAAGTTATTGGTAAAAGATACCAGAAGCTATTATCCTATTTCTATTCCTAATCTTATTCCATAGGACCACTGCACTCCCAGAAGTTAAAAGCTACATATGTTTCATATGCAGAAATACATTTAAAGTGGAAGCCTCCACAGCATTCATCCAGTGCTTCTTTTCATTATTACCTCCTCAACATTTTGGATACTGAAACCAACATCTGGGAACAGTTACTAGTTGAAAAAAGCAAGACTTCAATAGTAATAGGAAATGTAAAACCTTATCATCAGTATCAGGTATATTTACAGAATGTAGCTGAAAAAGGAACTCTAAGCTGCCATGAGAAGCCTATATTGATCACAACAGGTGATGTATCCATTTCTGGAGGTTTTATTTCACTAGACAGATTTTAAATTGAAAATACAAGGCATGAAAGTATTTTTAAGGCCATGTACAGATTGCAGTTTGTTGGGATGTATTGGGGGGGAAAGTCGGGGGAATTCTTTTCTGTATTCTCTGTTTACTGATTCTAACCTTCAGAACCTTCCAGAGGAGTGAGTGTACCTATACCCTTATTTATTTATTCACTTACTTAGTTACAGCTCATTAATCTGTACTAAAGAAGTGACATGCTATTTTATAAGTATTCATGGTTTCTTATTTAATTTTACAAATTAGAAACATTACATGATGTC
The DNA here is from genome assembly GCF_047716275.1 of Strix uralensis. Classification (NCBI taxonomy): domain Eukaryota; kingdom Metazoa; phylum Chordata; class Aves; order Strigiformes; family Strigidae; genus Strix; species Strix uralensis. Next base: position 45,358,223 of record NC_133976.1, read on the forward strand.
TCAAATTACGTAGGTGAAGACAGATCAATTTATTTTTCTGATCATAGATACTGTGACTCAGATTGTGTTATCTTTGTTACTCTGAATATATCCAATGGGACGTAATGTGCTTGTAAGATAAGTCCCTATTTGTTATGAGAAAACAGAAAGCAGAATCTGCCTGTAAAAGGTAGTTGTCTACAAACTATTTTAAGAAGTAATTAAATGATTTAATAGTTTTAAAATAATGAAATTTTTAGAAAAAAAAAATAAACCAAAGGGCATCATTGGGAGATGATTGTAAATTGATGGTAAATTTGATCTACGGTTTTATACTGACATCTTTTTCTTTGATCAAGCTGTCAGTCCACCTACAGCTGTATATATTCACCCAGAGGATGTACAAGAAGAGAGTGTAATCCTTCACTGGAAGCTGCCACAAGAGAGTCAGGAATCCTACATTCAAGTGAAAACTAATGCGGACATAGGTGGCACTACAAAGTTTTTAGTAAACAGTACAGAAGAATTCAAGATTGATCTCCTAATTCCTGGAATGACTTATGAAATGTCAGTGGCAAGTGTGAATAATGGAAATATGAGTGAACTGAAGACCATTCAGTGCACTTTAAGTAAGATAACCTTTTAACAGCGGAAACTACAGTCTATAATACACACATCAGTCTCATTATCATTACTATCACCTAACAGATTTGGTAGATCAAGTCAGTTTGCTTAACAGCAAAACCAGGATCAAAACCAGAATGTGAAATGTACCGATCCAATCCTAATTGTTAACAGCAAAGCAGATGCTGTTAACTTTCAAAAACATGCAGCCTTGGGAAACACACTGGTAGTACTGAATATTGCTTGACTATGATAAGGACCAGAGCAGGGAATCCTGTTCCCACTGACAGAAGAAATCCAGTGAATCACTGATTTGCAGTGAAATAACAAAATATTGGAATGGTTGAAACAGACTGTTTAGGAGGAGAGAAATGTGCCTTGTGAGCCCGTCCAGGGGATGTGGGGTCAGGGAAGGAGGAGCTGCTGTGGCAGCTGAGTTATCTGCAGGGAGGACTGAGGTGAGCAGAAAAATGTGTGCAAAGATCTCTGCCAGGAGATGTGTTAGGTGTTCTGTGAACCGTGAGAGAGAAATTACCCTGCTATTGGTAAGAGGGTGCTGGGAAATTTTTAAGAGTTAGAAGTAGTAGTAGCTGAAAGGTAAAAGCTTTACATTGTTTATCAAAGGGTCTTTCCTGTTGGTCATAATTTACCAAAATGTTGAAATGCTTTTGGCACAGTATACATTTTTTGCATATGTGAAAGTAATGGGCGGGATTCACTTACACATGTGGTACGTAAAGGCTGCAGCTGTCGGATTATAGATATATGAAATACTGCGTTGTCATTTTTTCTAAAGGATTGCAGTATTTTGGAGGGTAGCAGGTTTAGTCTTTTTCAGAATTATTTATATAGGTTCAGATTTAATACCTCGTTCAAGACAGATGACAGAAAATTCTAGATGGGATTTTTCACCGCTGTCAGAACCAGCTCTAAGGGAAGAAAACTAAACACATCAATATTTGCATCCATCAAATGCATCTCCTTCTCCATGTTCATCTCCCTGTCCCCATGCACATTTCTGCATATTTTTTCATCTAGTCTGACTTACCCTCATGATGCAGTTGTTGTTGAAAAGGTAATTAATTGATACCTTTGGAAGCCTAACTTGCTTTGATTCATAAATCATCAGCATTTATGATTCATAGATCATCAACTTCAGGATTTCAGTAATAAACACCTAAAAAGGTCAGGCTGTTTATTGTTTCTAAGCAATGACATGTTTTATTATGGTAGCCATTTGTTTGCACTGGGCAAGCTTCAGATTTATTGTGTGGTTTTCATTGAATTTATTTTCAACAGATTTAATATGTGGCTTTTTTCTTCTTCTTTTAGAGCCCAAGCCTGTTCAAATTGTAGTTCCTTATGTGCTTTATAGCAATGCTGTGGTATTTTTTGTTCGCATGCCTGATACTGGAGTCTTTGATGGCATATATGTTACAAGTAAAGGAGGACCTAATGCGACATTCATTTTAAAAGGTGATGGTAAAATAACAATTGAAAACCTTACTGCAGGAACAGAATATGATTTCTGTGTCTCCACAAAAAGTGGAAAAATGTTGAGCTCCTTTTACCATGTACCTGGTGTAAAAACATGTGAGTATTTTAAGTTTGTTTCTAAAAAAATTGCACCATATTAAATTTTGATTTGTAAACTGTTTTAACTTTTTTATTTCAGTGCAGTAGAAGACAGGCTATTTAAAAGTGACCTTGATATATCTGTGTAAGCAATTAATAATTATACTAACACTAGCTGTTTTTTAAACAAGACTATAACTATACCTTTCTAAATGGTGTTTTTTATATCAAGTCTATAAAAATGTCTAGCAAGTATTTCAGGAATTTAAGCTGTATTAAATTGTTGTCCTTGTGGGAAACAAGACACATTTTGACCATTTCTTTTAGCCTGAAGATGAGTATCAATTAAGGTACTTCTGTGTTTTGAAATTAGTAAGTTTATTCCTCCTGGTGCACTTTAAGCAAATAATAAAAGTATTGAGATTCCCATTTTTCAAGACAATAAATTCAATAACAAAGACATTTTAAAAAGTATTATGGGTAGGGGACTCCTAGCAAGGCCTTTGAAAAGGCATTTTAATAAGAACTTAAAAACTGTTTAAAAATACTTTCTGAAATTCTATGTTTTGATTTTCCTGTTTTTAATAGAAGTTCTTATTTTCCTGTTTTATAATTTTCCTTTGAAATTCTTTTCTGCTCTGTTTCTTTCAGAGTATAAATGTTATAAAAGGAAAAATAAAAGTAGGATAAAAAGCAGCAAGGAAGAAAGGAGAATGAGAGCAAGACAGAAAAGTTCTTCCCCAAATAGTGAAAATCTTGAAAGCTGATTTTTCTTAAAATATAGTTTTAATAAAAACTTGGGATTTGATTGATCTTATGAAAGTATTTCCTAAATTTAGTGTGAAACTTCCTTAGAAAACCTAGTTTTGTTCTGTCTCTTCTGGGTCCCCAAAAACTTGGAAGAAAAAAAATTATTGACCCCTCATGTGTACAGTTTTTCTTAGAAAAACTGAAAATTTTGGTACATTCCGGCCAGAAACAACTGTGTTGGGGATAAAAGAGATGCAGAGAATAGTGAAAGCTCCTTTGTAATGTGATCTGAATTGTGTCAGACAAGATTACACTAATTAGGGATAAAGGGTATTTGTCTTGCCTGGTCTACCCAGTTTTGCTGATCAGTTTGACAAAATTTAGGTACACTCTGAGAACTATGGTGGTGGTATTGGGGGGATTAACTTCATTCTGGAGGACTTTCCCACCTAGGAGTGCCAGCTCCTCAGGGAGAAAAGCGTGTTCAGCCCCGTGTAATTTTAAGATAAACAAGCAAGCAGTTTTCCTTAAGTAGTGGCAATATTATCTCTTTGTTCTTTTTTTCTATTTTGTAATATCTGTGTGTTTGCATGCCTGAGATCAGATTTTGCCCTCTATTTCTTTGAATCTGTTACTGATTGTGTTCAATTTTATGTCTCCTCAGGAGATATAAAAAGTGTTGGATTGAACAAAGTCTTGGATTGAACTATAATGTGTTTTATGTTCTTCTGTAGGTCTGGCAGCTCCACTCAATGTGCGAGAAGGTAGCGTTACAGACACTTCAATACAGATTGCTTGGGACCGTGCTGATGGAGATTTTCAGCAATATGAAGTTACATGTACAAATTGTGCAAGTGCTTTCAGGGTATGTTTTTTAAAAGACCACTTGTGTATAGGCAATGCAGTTATTTTTCAAAGTCTTCTATTAAGTAATCAGAGGTTAAATTAAAAACTATATTAAAATAGGTGGATGTACCATTTACATAAGATAATCAAATTTTGCAAGCAGTTCTGTGAAAGCTGTATTTGGCTTTCCAGGTCCAGAAGGTCAAGCAAGAAACAGCAACATTTTCCAGCCTTACTCCTGGTAAGCTGTACAACTTTACAATTCGAACAGAAAAGGAAGGTTTCAGAGACAGTATTTTTGTGACAAAGGAAATAGAGACAGGTGAGACCACAATGTTGTCAAATTCAGCATTTGTTCTACTCCATCTGTATATGTTGTTTTCTCCTTGCATTTTATTTTTCTCGCAAATAGAGAAAAGTAATTCAGTCATCTTCATAATTTTCTCCTTATTCTCTTTCATTGTTATTTTCCTTATTCTTTGACTGTGTGTGTCCTTTAAGAATTTGAATATGGTTACAGTGTACAATGAACTACCAATGTTAACTTCATAATGAGTCAAGCAGGTGTACAGTCAAGTAACTGATACTTGCATGCTGGCTGCCAACATTACAGAAAACAGTATCTTTTTCCTTAGACTTCTCTTTAATGTTTGATTTCTCACTTCAGTGCCGGGTTTGAACACACTTAGGTGTTCAGAACCAAATTAGTTTTATGATGTTCTCTCATTGGCCTCCCCTTACATCAGAACTAAATTTGGGCTTTTCTACGTTTAGTTTTACTTTGGGTTAGGACATTTGATTCTCAACAGCATAGTTCTGTTCTATTCTAGTTCTTCTCCTACTTACTAGTGGCTTCCTTTCGTTATGTATTCAAAAACTATTATTGTTACTCTTTTTCTGTTCTAAATTAAGATCCCTTGAAGTCAGATTTTTCTGCTTCTTTTTCTCACTCCAGCAAGTATGTTCATTCTGAAGGGTTCTTTCATTTTTGGAATGATGTTTCTCCTCTTTGTCCATATTGGGCTTTCACTCGTAACACAATTATGTTGCTTCTTTTTGATGGCACTGTGAATAGATCTGTTCAGATATCACCAGGAAGTAAGTACTCTGGCCAGTAACCTTCACATCTGTCTTTAGATAATAATTTCAGAGTTGTATCAGTTTACTATTGCTTCTTCTTTCAATAAGCATGTTCTTATTCCAGTGAAACTACATTAAAAGAGAGTTCAGAGTCTCTGAGCTGCTCTTTGTCTCCCATAATGCTCAGTGCCATAGATACTGAGATGCCCTGTTCTAGTGAAAAATGGTACCTTTCTTGGGTGTAGAGATCATGGTGTGGAGACAACAACAGTTCTGGTTGTTAGCTCTAGATAAAATCTGTGCCAGACTAGCAGTGACTCTTGGCTATCAGAGTAACTCAGCAGTGGTTCTGATGCTGTCCTCACTCTAGAGATACATTACATTGCTTTTTAGTTGTAAAGTTATAGCTAATAATAAACTACCTAGTATTTTATAGTTTAGAGGTATAACAAGGAAGGATCTTGCTAGTTTAGGAAAAGTCAGCCTCAAAAACATCTTTGGATTCTTTCAAGGACTTATCAAATACTTCGTAAAGGAGATACAATTGATACATGCTGTGTGGATTTCCAAAAACCTGTCAGTGAGATTCCCTTACCATGGCTCTTAAAAAAGCAGCCAGTCTTTTAAATTAACTTAACAACAAGGAATAGAAAATAGAAGTATTTTTCACAGTGGAGGGAGATTGTCAGACGACTTCTGGAACCTGTTCTGTCCAACACATTCATAAATGATCTAGAAAAGTGAGCAAACATGGAGGTGACGGAGTTTGCTGATGTAAAGTTACTCAGGATAGTAAGGACGAGAACTAGTGCAGAATAACTGTGGGAAATATCATATATGCCTCAGTAGCTGAATGTTAAAATGTCAGATGCAATTCAGTGTAGATAAGCATAAAGTGATAAGCATAAAGTGATACAAAGGCAAAAATAACCCAAACTTCAGACATATATAGTCACCTCTGAGCTGATTGTTGCAACTCTGGAGTGGCATCTTGAGAATATGATGGGTACTTCCATGAAAAGATCAACACATAGCTCAGCAGCAGAGTAAAAAGCAGCTGGGATGTTAGGAGAGAAACAGAAAACATTGCTGTATTGTCTATAGAAATCCAGGTACTCTTGCCTCTTGAATACAGCATGCAGTTCTGGTCCCTTTGGTTGTGTGGTAACAGTTCACCCACACACCCACAAAGGAGCCCAGAGAGGCAGTGGCTGGAAGGGGAGCCCAGATAATACACCACCAGGCTACTCCCAGGCCTATCACAGGACCCATTCAATCTCCACAAGCCCAGAGGACCACAGTGGCAGGTGGGAACCCAAACTACAGACTCCTGATGAACAGAGAGCCTGTCCAGGTCCTTCTCAGGGCTCTTGGGAGACCCTCAGCCCCTGTGTCTGGGCGCGGAGCCCATCAAGACAGGTCATCGGGAGGAGCTCTCTGGATCACCTCTTGGACTAAGAGTGTTACTGTGTAGGGGCGTAGGACACGTTGTGGGATGTCAGGGAAAAGTAGTTTGGGATTGCATGCGGGCTTATTATGGAATGCTTAAGGGATGAATCAAAGGCAGGAAAAGGGAGGAGATAGGTGATTTGGGGAAGAACAAGTGTGGGAAACTAGAGGGCTAAGGAGATAGAACTGACTCATCACATGTAAATAATTTGGTTGTCTGACTGTGCCCTGCACCTGATCAGCACAATCTGTCCTATGTTATTAAATCCTGTTCTAACTCCTTCCTATTCTGTGAGCATGTTTGTGTACAGGAGTGTGAGTGCAGCAAATGGAGTCAGACCGTGAGTCAGAGGGCCCTTTTGTCTGTGCTGCAGCATCTGGAGCGAGTGCAGCTGTGTGACTGGGTGACCACTGGTGACATCCAGCTGGATGAACTGGTGGGGAGGTCAAGTGGCCTGGGAGCAAGGGGTGGATGGGCCAGCTCTGGGTGTGAGACCATCTGTGTGTCTCCAAGGGTGAGAGCAGAGCAGGGGTTGCCTGTTGGGACCTGGGAATTCCTGGCCAGCTCTCTGTGTGTGCCAGCAACTGGGGAGACAGGGATCCAGGCTCATCTACTGGACAGACTGAGTGTCTGAGCCCAACTGCTGGGGAGATCCACCTTGTACATATGTATTTAAGTATTCTCACTAGTGGACCTCTATTCTCAGCTGGAGAGCAGAGCAGGCTGAGGCCGTTGATGCTGTCTGTGTTTGTGTGAGTGCTCTGTCTGTCTGTGAGCTGTGTGGCCAGCCATGTATATGTGTATATATGTGGTGTATATGTGTGCTCTGTGTGTGTGGCTGCTGGGAATACAGCTTCAGCCTTGCTGCTGGTTGGACCTGGGGACATGGTCTCTCAGGCTGTTGGATCTGGCATGTTATATTTTTCCTTTAATGGGTCGCTATTGTGAAAAAGTAAAGTATAATAGATGCAATTGGAAAGGCTCATAGAACAGCAGCAAGTGTGATCAAAGATAGGTAATGTTTTGCATTTAAGGAACCACTGAGCTAAAACTGATACAGAAGCAATGATGTAATGTAAAATCATTTGTAAGAGGATAAGTCATGGAGAGGTAATTATGGAGTGAGTAAGAAATGATAATTCACAGACATTTCCTTTACAAGAACTAAGGACTTGAAACTAGGAGAGAGCAAGTAGAAAACAAGCAGAAGGAAATGGTTGTTTATTAAATTTGTAGATAAGTGCAGAACTTCTGGCCACGTGACATTTTGTGTGATGATTGTGGTCATAGCTTCAAGTGGAGACTGAAGACATTCATAAAAGAGAAATCTGCTAAGGTTTAATAAATTCACAGAAATCACCTTTGGCTCAGGAAATCCTTGGGCTGCAAACTACAGTCTGGAGATAACTAATAATCTAATAATCTCTGGGAGATAACTAATTCTATGCAAGTCTTGTTTTTTTGTAGACATATGCTTTTGGCCACTTGTTGAATACAAGATACTGTGCTAGTGGGGACTTTGGTCCCAGCTCAGTGTGTTACCTTTTTTCTTGAGGTATTGTCCATTTTTGAGGAACTCCACATCTGTCAGAACTGCACGAAGTAGCATTACAGAGCAGCAAGCAGTTTGGCTCTGGATCTCGCGGATAACAGAAGTCCCTGTACACATTACTGCAGTGGTATTAGTCTGTGTGTCCTTGAGATAAGCAAGGACATGACATAAATTTTTGTGGAGTTTTCATTGCATTCTGATGACATGAACCCTGTCATAAAGTATTTGAAATGCATTTTAAAAGTAATACTTTTTTTAATTGTCACACAGTACCAAGCGCAGTTAAGTATCTGAACTATAGCAGAAGCTCTGAATCAATAACTGTTACCTGGCCACCAGCCCAAAATATGTTTGATGGATATGTTATTTCAATAAACACTACGGTCTTCAATGAAGAGAAAAAGTTAACTTCTGGTGTAAGGTATGAGGATTACATTTAAAAAATAACTGATGTGAACTCAAAACAGATGTTTCACTGTATATTTAAAATAAGTATCCTGCAGTGTTACTTTATGTGATATGTATTTGATGGTTTAGTTGATATACATTACTATACCATGTGAAAAAAGATTATTTTAAGAATTTAATTTTTTAACAAATTGCAAATCTCATATGATATGTCTGCAAAGAAGAGCAAACAAAATATTGCACTGGAGTGAGCACCACTAGAACCTGTGTAATTCTGGATCTTTAATTTAAGCTTTTAAGACTTTCTAGTACTTCAGTGTGCTATGAACCATAGTGTGATGCATCCTATTTAAGATTTTATGAGACTAAAATAGTCTTTCACTGACAGCGTATACACATGTATACACACATCATATGTAAATAATATCCATAATACTATAAAGAATTAACATATGAAGATACGTGCATTTTTAAAATCCTAAAGAACACGGTCTCTTTTTTTAAATCTTTGTAGAATGTACAAATTTGAGAATCTTCTGCCAGGCACTGATTTTTTAATCAGTATTGTGACAACCAGTGGATTAAAAAGAAGTCACCCCACCGTCCTCAAGATTAGCACCTGTAGGTTCATGGTTTATTAATAATTTTTCATGATTTCAGATAATTGGAGTTGTTATATTTTAAGGTATTGTCTAAGAAAAGCTATTCCTTATTAAATTAATGCATTTTAAGAATGGCTGGATTAATGTATATATGTCTTTCTTTTCAAAGAAAGACTAAACATCCTTGAAAGTTACTAAGTAAGTAAAAGCTTTTAAAACACAAATATATTTCCTCTATAGTTATTGGGATTCTGCCAGTAACTGAATCAGCAGTAATATTAGGATGATACAACTTTTCCATAAAAATTTACAAACATTGATTTTATTTCTGATTCTATTGCTAATATGTAGAGGTTAATTTAATTTATTTTATACTCTTCTTCAGTACAAAATGAAATCTGTTTTGACACTGAACTATAAAATAATGAATTACATCAGTGTCCTCTGTACATGTTAATTTCCTTCAAAGTAATATAGATTATTTTGATATTAAATTTTGCATCCTCTCCTGTCTTTACATCAGATCCTGATCCACCGTCAGATTTACAGATGTTTGGGCAAGAAGAAAATACAGTCTATTTTTCTTGGAAACTACCAAGAGGAGGATTTGATGTGTTTCAGGTGAGATAAGAATGGGAAGAAACCAATGCAATCCTTTACATATTTTTCTTTTCTCAATGAAATTATCATCCTGTATGTACTGCAAACCCAACAATAAATATATGTCTTTATAACCCACATAAATATGGGAGTGAAATACTGCTATGGGAGAAGATCAGCTAAATACATACTTCATATTACATAATAATTTTTTAAAAGATTATAAAATTATGCTTTTAAAAGCTTTCAAAAACTGATTTTTCAGCTAGTGTGCAATAAAAGACTACAGATCAAGGGTTGGATGCAACTGCAATGTAATCCTTTTTTCTTAGCTTTCCAAATTTGTAATACAAATTAATTTCATTAAACTGCAAAATAAAACATTCATTCTATAGAGAAGGATCTAAATGTGTTGTTTAGAAAGTTGCAGAATAAAATTTCTTTTTTTAAAATGTAGCAATTTACAAGACAAAACTGCAAACATTTGATACCTCCCATACCCTCCCAGCCTTGGACACTAAGTAGTTTAGGGGTTTCCGAGTGATAGGTTGAAACTGGACATATATAAGAAAAGCGGTGACTGTTTTTCCTGATTTTGTCCAGTCCTTTATACTTCACAATTTCATTATACTGTGTTTGAAAGAGTACACTTTTTTAAAATTTAAAACCTGGTATTCTTTAGGTTCTTGTTAGAAATATTAGAAATAGCTAGTACTTCTCTGTTCACCATACCCATGCCTTTCATGATTATATGAGCTTTAATTTCTCAGTTGTCTTTTGTGCAGCATTCTTATGGAAACTATTCTATGTCTCTTATTATTTTTTCCTTTAATTTTTGTAAGCCTTTGATATCCTTCTTGAGATTCGGTGCATAATGGAATTATCGAAATGTTAATAGTGTTCTCTGTTTTGCTTCCTACTCCTTTCCTAGGCCATAACATGCTGTCTACCTTTCTGACTACTGTCAGACTTTTAAAAAAACCTCTTCTGTGGACATTTCAATTTGAGACTACTCAGTTTCACTTAAAATTCATACTTCATTTAAAATGATTCTGCTGTGGGAACATCCTTGACCATTGAAACAAATAATTCAGTTACTATTTTTCACATGGGCTTGGGCTTGTCTATACTGAGTGCTCCCTTTGTACTTTGGTCAGCTATTGGCCTCCCCAACACCCAGATAGGCTTATTGTGTGTTTAAATTATTATTTTCATTAGTTGTTATATAATTTTAAATTTGCTCTTCAGTCTCTCTTGGCCTGCTGACCTGTATTTCTGCTCTGCCATGCTTGTCTGTGCTTCTTAATTTATCTTGCATGAATTAGACAAGTTTATAGTTTTTATTTTTCTTGTTTTGACATGATCTTCAGTTTTTAAGGATATCTTTTCTTAAAGTAATCATCTTTACTGTTGAAATGGGTTTGATGTTTCTACATTCCCCCTACAAACTTTTTGAGCGGTGTATGATGTATTAAAGTTGCATTTCAATGTTTTTTGTACAATGACACTTTCGGGTCCTCCTCATAATTTCCTTTTAATTTGCTTGATCATTTTTAAGTATTTCTCCTTTTCTAATTAAATGTCACTATGCCGGACTTTTTATTTTTATACTTACAAAGAAGCTGAGTACTAATATTTCATGGTTGATATTACAGAGTGGCTCTTCAGCATTTGTAGTTTCAACCATATCCTTTGCAATGATTAGCACAGAATCTACAGTTATTTTTGTTCTTTCAGTTCTCTGGTCAGAAACAATCCACTATGACATCTAAATACTTCCTCTGTGGATCATGTTTCACTACAACATTCAACCAGTCTCTCTTTTCTATCCTGTCTCTTGCAGTCTGTCTTGTATTATCCTTTGCATTTCGCAGTCACTATATGAACACGGTCATGCAGTCAGTAAAACTTCATGATAGTAAACTGTTCTTTAAACATGTCATTTAAATCAATAAACATTTCAAGGTGTAGTCTTGTACGGTTAACTTACTTGACTAGGATATTCTTTAGTATGTAGCACTACCATGAGACAAAGTATTTTGCTTTAACGGTCTCACACAGTTTATACTCCAATATTACAGTGTCCAATGCTTTTCTTTCCCCTTCCCCATGAGTTCGATTATATCCTTATCTAAAACTTGAAATCTGAGAATTAGTATAGTTTTTTGACATTTCTTCTCGCTTCATTAGTGTAAAACTGCATTGATCTGAATGAATAAGGGTAGCCACTTAACATACCCCAGCACAATTTGCTGATGTATCTGGGAGTATTTTTACAAATTTTAAAATTAAATTAAATTCTTTTGTTCATGTTTTGAACCAGTTCAGATATACTTTTGTATGTGGTCAGGTTATTTTTACCATCCTGTGGAAAGTAATTGTCATCTGTAATATTGATCTTTATGGCACAGTGTTATTGTTCAGCATCTCATAAACAAGCAGCCACATTAGACAGTTCTTTGTCTGAATAAATGAGCTTATCTTTAAATCTTTAATGAGACAGGCTTCAGTAGACTGGTTGCTTAGTAAGGTGCACCTGCATAAAAGGGATCATTTTACTAACCATTTAAAATTAATTATCCTAGCTCACCAACTTTCTATGCAATATATTATAGTTCGTAGAGCGAAGAGTGCACAAAAGGTACTTTCCTAACTTGTTTATACTAGATGTAAATCTTTAATCTATAGCTTTGCTTCTAGCATTTTGCAGTGCTGTAATTCTAATAAGGTGATGACAGTCTCCAAGATTTAGTGTGTATTAACAGGTATTGTGCTGGTAAAATATACCGAGGGGAATTGGATCATTCCTCCCCAGATGAATAGCAGCTGAACAAAGCGCTTTCAGGTCACTGCCATATGTAGAATATCCCCCTTCTGTTGGAAGAAATAACCGGTGGCAGTACAGTACACACTGATGTAGGCAGTTGCAGACTTCTTCATCTCTTAGTACTAACTGCCATGCCTGAGAAACCCATGTGTGTGTGCTGGAGATGCTTGTCTAGAGCCCTCCTCTGCAGGGCAGACACAGTGTGCATCTTGCCTTTCACTACTGCAGATATGAAACAGTCTGCAGTAACAGTCTTCTATGTCCACAGAAAGGACTATCACAGGAATTTTTTTCTCACCTTAGGTCAGAAGGAATCTTCACAGTCTCTAGGAGTTAGCTGCCCAAATTTCAGTTACTTGGTATCTCCAGCACTTTTATTCTCTAAACAAGTGAGTTTTCACGGTATACCAGTGAGCAGAGTTAAGTGGCTGATTCCTTGGGACTGTTTTCAGAATCTCAGCTCTGAATAGTGCATGGGTGTTTTTTGGTTGGTTTGGTTTGGTTTGTTGGTTTTGGTTTTGGATTTGGGTTTTTTTGCCAGAAAGGTACAGAAATTTTGGAAGTGTCTCCATTTTAGAATTAAAATAAATAATCTCATTCTGTTGTTTAATCCTTAGGCTGCTCTTCTACCCCTCGGCTATTCTCATTCTTTCTATCTTGTAGTTAATTGTACAGCTCATCAGTACAGCTGTGTGACTGAGCAGTCAGAGTACACTTTATTATGCTTCCTCCAAGAGCAAAACATGTCACCAGTAAGCCATGACTTAACTTTGCTTCTTCCATCTACTTTTAAAGATTAAAGTCGCTTCTTTCACCACTGGGCTATTAAGGAATCTTAGAGTAAGTAGTGGACCAACGTTGTGGAACATAATACAAAGCTTAAGCCATATTCTTGATTAGGGTTTTTTTGTCTTTAAAATGTGGAAAATATTGTAAATATTTTTATATAGACAGTTGGAATCTTTGAACATTACTTTTATGAAGTGAAACAGTCTGATATAAGAAATTATTTTTCTTCCATAGCTTTCATATTGTCTGATGAATAATGAAAAGCTGCTTACCAGAACTGTTTATGAAAGCAGAGCTGTAGTGAAAAATCTGGCCCCTGGGACAGAATACTTTTTTCAGTTAAGGACAGTTAAAGGCTTGGATTCCTCTGTGGCTGTGGAGAAAAAAGTCATCACAAGTAAGGAAATACCTTATAACTCGTCTTTTTCTTTTTGAAAAACAGCAAATGTTCAGAGACATTTAAATCATTGAATGTAAGTGATTCAAAAGGGTCACACAGTTCAAAATGAAACTCTAATTTTGGGGGGCAAGTTCCACTTCCTCTTGTGATAGTTGTTTAAACAGGAGCCTTGTATGTAACTCACTGGGTTGAGGTTGAGTAGTGTAGCCATAGTTGCAGATACCTGTTTGAAAAGAGAGGTGGACTCATAAAATTCTTCCAGCTCTAGCAGAATTAAGATCTTGCAAGAATAGCATCCTATACTTGAAGAATCACCTTGCATTTGGTTTACAATTGTTTCTGCACCTCTTAAATTCTTGCAAGCTCATGGTCTAAGATTGGAGGATTGCTCCTGTACAAGGCCACAGAATGCTTAAAAAAGTAAGAGGAATTGTGCTTCAGATAGCTTAACAAGATCCAGAAGATTAACCTGTATCTTGCACTCATTTTCTGTCTCTGAGCAAACATGGATTTTCCAATGCCTCTGTGATACAGCATAAGAAGAGTTTGTTTGTGACAGAGATTTGAAGAAATAGATTTATATTGGATTCTGGACTGCCAGAGCAGATAAACGTAATCAGAAAATAAATCAACTTGCAGATTTATACACATGCATGTCATAGACCTCCTCCCCTCTTTGATGGATTTTCTGTGGTTTGTTTGGAATATAACTGCTTAACCCAGTTAATAGTCAAGGAGGCTCTGCACTTAGTTATTCAAAGATAAGTGAGTCTCTGAAAAAAAACAGATCTAGTCCTGCAGATTCTTGTTAATGAGAAGTGCATCATTGTGGTCCTGATGGTGCTTTTTATCCTTCAAGGAAATATTTTCAAGAGTATTGCGTATGGCTAGATTATGGAGAGTTTTCTCCATCATTTTAATGGCAAATCTTTAGGATTTTTTTTGTGCTGAATAATCCAGCCCTTAGTGGGATTATGCTAATTACTATTTTTTAGAAAACTTCAAGCAAGATAAATCAATAATCTGGAAGATTCATTTTTTTAGGAGGAATTGAAACATTTTTCTTTTCTAACTGCAGCTGTGCTGCACAGATTAATGGAGGTGCTATTTGTAAATAATTATCTGTTATTTTAGGAATCTTAATATAACCAAAAGAAATATTTTAAAAGGAAAAAAGGGATAATCACTGAGACTATGTGTTTTACTGTATCTCTAAGTGAGCAGAACAATTTTCTAAAATTACATGGCCTATGATGTATTTTAGAAAACTTTTAACGAATAAAATCTCTGCTTCTGTTTACAAAGTGTTGCACTCTCATTCTGTTTCACCAGTGAGCAATGTCACTGTTCTTACAGAAGATCAGATAAGTCTGGAATTTTCTTCCATAAATTACATAGTGCACAAAGGAGGTGCATCCCCAAGTTTTACCCTGTGCAGCATAATGGCACTGTTTACTGTATATCCATGCAAACATACTTCTAAAATTTGTATGAATATTTCATGATGCTGTGAACCCTCAAATCATTTAAATAAAAACCATTTATTTTTAAAAGATGGTACTCTTCTTATATTCTAAGGACTGTGCATTAAAGTTTTCTTTATTATTCTGAATAATTTTTACTGTAGAACCAGCTGGGATATGCGGTCTGGCATTAAAAATGGTAAATACTTCCTCTGCAACTTTAGTGTGGAATCCAACTAAGACAAACTTCACTTCTTATAAAGCATCTTTATTGAACAACACCTTTATAAAAAAGTTCAGAATACCAGAAGCACTCACTGACTTCAGTGTTACAGGCCTGACTGCTGGGGGCGTTTATAACTTCACACTGCAAAGACTAAGAGGAAATATTGAAGGAGCTTCAGCTTTCATTGAAATTGTAACAGGTCTGTGTGGTTTCTTGCTTTCTCTCCTCACCAGTGAATGGTAGCTGTCAATAACAGTGCACATTTAGCTTTGTACATCTTGCTTTGTAGAAAAACATTGGAATTTCAAGAGATCTTGCATGTGGTTGTGTACATACATTACTTATACCCTAGTCAACCTGCATCTAGTGATAAGCTACTAGAAACATAATTCCTTTAGCTGTGATGCATTTCTTTTGATCATTTTTCGTGTTTTCATTATTTTTCAGGTCTTATCCTGCAAAGAGTTACAAATGAGCTGAGTTTTACTTTATCTGATTTCAGTAGGTTTTTTGCAGTGAGTGAAGTTAAACAGGTTTACAAATGTCTGTAGAGTTAAGGTTTTAGGTTGTTAACTACATTCAAGGATTGTTTCTTAGTAGATTTGTGATTAAAACTTAGTGAGGTAAAATCTCAATCTTGACACAGGTGTCTGCAGTTTACTGTAATGTAATAACATTTATGAAAATGAATGAAATGAAAGATGTAAGTTAAAGAGCAGAAAGATGCACCAGAGCTACCTCAACCCATTTCTCTTACTACTTTCATATACTACCTTTTACAGGGCTTTTTGTGGCAATGACATGGTGGTATGAGAGAGACCTGAGAAGTGTTGGAAGTTGTCATTGACTGACTACTTTGACCAAATGTCATGACATTTGTATGTCTGCTTTTGGGATCAGTGCTTGACAAACTGTTGGTGCTTCTGCCTTAGTCACTGGGACTGAAGCAAGAGGTCAAAGAGAGCCTTTAAAATAAAGTGATGTAGGGGTGAAAATCGTTACATTTGTTTTGAGGTAATGTCTTGAGGGTAAAATTAATAAGAAAAAAATCTTGTATGCCTTTTAAATTAGGACTGCAATGCTATAATACTTTAATTGCAATTAATTTTTTTTTCTAATGCAGGTAAGATTTAAGTCAGTTTGGTTGGCCTAATTGTGCTTCCTTTTACTTAAATGTGTAGAGATTACATTGTGATGCCGAGCCTGCTGGTTTATAATGGTTAATTTTTGTAAAAATTATCATGCTGTATTTTGCACTGCATATTCACTGATGTATCTACTCAACTAATTTTCAGTCCACTCAGAATATACATTGCAGATACTAAGTAGTATTTTTGTAGGTGAAATTGTGAAATTTACAGCAAATTGTTCTGATTATGCTTTACACAAATATACTGGCTGTGTACTTTATACAAATATGCTGACCACTGCTGGTAAGAAGCGTGCATGCATGTGCATGAAACAGAGGAGGACTGTGGAAGAGCAGGTGCAATGAGGCCCGAGTGAACCACACGCACATATGCACTCCCTGATGACGTGGTTAAATTTGCGGAAGAGTAGAACTGAGGCTTTTTTTCAGCGTCAGTGAGAAGGGTAATTCTCAGTCATGGCACAATAATCTTCCGAGCATTAGCTTCATGGGACTAAATTTCTCTTTCCAGGAGGACATTTTTATGTTCTCTTCCACTGCTGAGTCAGAAGTTATTCAACTGAGGTAAAGAGATGATTTAAGAATTGTCATAACTGTACTCAGAGATTAATCATGGTCTTCATAAAAAGACCTATAAGCGTAAAATCCAGCTTTAAAGGAATTTGAGATCCATGGGAATAATAGTACTGATGATAGCAGTAGGACTTGAAATTTATAAAAGTATACTAAAAGGAAGAAATTATGCTCTCAGTTACACTTGCACACCTCCACATATATTATTGATTATTTTTTTTGTTCTGTTAGTATTAAAATAAAGCAACAAGTTAAAAATCATACATATAAGACACATGCAGACTGAATATAACATCTAAAGGTAATATTTGGATATATTAATATTTCAGATAGATTATTTGATGGCAAAACTGGAGTAATCTGAAGCAATTCTGCAACTTTGAATAGTCAGTGTAAAGAGTTCATGAAACATGCATAATCTAAGCAGATTTACAGTAAATAAGAAAGGAATGGAGCTCTTTCAGGATGGAAGTGACATGATATTCAGACTGCACAGTATGATATTAGTGTATAAAAAGTACTAGAAGATTTAGTCTGAATTCTGAAGACTTATTGAGGACGCTAAAATCTGGTTCATTATGAGGCTCAAAGTGGATGATAAAGATTTAAAGGTGCATTTAAAGGCAGAAGAAGGTGAGATGGTGTGACAGGAGTAGGTGGAAACTTGGCGTTAATAAAAGGAGTAAAACATCCAAATTTCATGGACTTAACTAACTAGACTTCATGGAATTACTGGGATTCCAAATATATGAAAAGTATAAAAGAGTTAACAACCCTATGGCTAGCAACAGAACAAGCACCAGCTGTATCTTGAATTTCAACAGTAGCACTAGTTACGACAGTGGCAGTGCTAACTTTGAAGTTGAGGACACCAGAAACACCAGGACTGTGCAGGGATTCTTTGTTAACTGAACACAGCAGAGAAGCTTGAGCTTCCTCTCTGGAATGGGGGTGTTGGCACAGTATAGTTGGGAGATTGTCAACCAAGTCTCAGAGGTAGTATAGCAACTGTAGTATAATACAATGCTGTATCCTGGCTAATAAGCAATTAGCCTCATATAGCAAGCAAGCTGTTCTTAGATGCTTTTACATTTGGTTGTAACTACTAATATATTTGTAAAGGGGGTTATTTAAGTTAATGTCTTTTATTCCACAATTCTCTTTCAGAACCTGCAAAGCCAGAAGGACTTAAGTTCTTCAATGTTTCATCATATTCTTTTTCACTGTATTGGAGACTACAGTATGGACATGTAGACAGATTTCATGTGGATCTTATTCCTGATCATGGTTCTGTTGTTATCCTAGATCTTGGAGTTAGAGAGTATCAAGTATGTGCTTTTATTACAGGACTTGCATGGCCAGCTTTTCCTTATGCACTGTGCTGATGAGGAATCCAAGCTTGCCTCCTTAGCTATTTAATGCAAATATTAATATGAAGGTATTAACGAAAAATTGGTGAGAGCAAATTTCAGCATCCAGAGTTTGTTACCTAAGAGCAGGTAGTGAATTTACTTTTTTTTTTAAGTCTGCTAGAAGGATACAGCCAGTCATCCAAGGGTTCATGAATAGTTTAACAAAGGAAGGGCAGAGCTATTGAGTAATACAGACTCATTAATTGTGCACTTGCCAGGAGGATCTGTGCTTAAATCATTAATGCAGGCAACATTTCACTGCTAAGCCATCAAAAAGAAATAGGAGCACTTTTTGATTCTGCTGTCTGAAAATATAATAATATTAACAGAAATAATGGTTGTTCTGGTTGTTTTGCTTTTGTTCTTTATTGGAACTGCAAATATACAGGTATTTTATATAAATGCTTGCTAAAAAGTTGTTAATTATGTTTATTTCAAAAGATGGGGTTAGCTTAAGCATCAAAAACCTGTAGGTTTTTTAGGCTGCTTTTGTGTTTATTCTTTCAAAAAGGAATTTTATAATGCTTCATATTTGCTTTGATAAGGATGATACAGAAAAACCTCTATAGATACACTGATAGGAGATAAAATTGTTAATTTTGTTGTTCTTTAATACTGAATGTTATACAAATCTTATGGAGGATAGTTAAATAAGATGGCAAAATACTGTACTGTAGATAACAGATATAAACTACTATTTTTACTATTGTAAATATTGTGTATTTCTAAAAGCTTATTAATAGATCACTTTCAGTAATGCAATGCTTAAACTTTTGTTGGTTTTTTTTTTTCATTTTGATGTTCTTGGTAAAAGACTTATATAAATCTACGTCCTATTTCAGGCTGATTTTTCTAATACTACTCCTGGAACAACATACAATGTTACAGTTTCTGCGGTTTCTTCTTCAGTCTACAGTTTACCTGCGAGTAGAACAGTGACAACAAACGTGACAAGTGAGTTAATAATGACTGATGAAATCTTGTTGATTTTTTTAACTGTGCTTTTTTGTGTGTATTATATGCACAATAGTATCTGAGAAATTATAATCAGTTTTAAACAATCTTCTTTTTTTTTTTTTTTTTTTCATTAGCCATTAAAAATACAGGTGTTCTATGAGAGTATGAGAGTTTCTCTATCAGATATTTTTAAGAAGCAGCCCTGGTTGTGAGTTGTAGTTGTATTCATCCATCAGCTTGGCAATATAAAAAATTTAAAAAAGACAAGAAGAAAAAGACTTAAAGGAGAACAATTTATAAGCATTTGAAAAATTTGCTATTGTGTCATGTACATTCATACCCCAATTTATATGTATAGTGGTAGACTTCAGAGACATTTCAAAAAAATGTAGCCTTATCAGATGTGTTTTTGTAAGAGTGCAGTTTAGTATTGAATGGTTTTAGCGAAAGGAGCTGAAATTAAGCATGCTAGAATATCTCAAATATTAAATTGGCATTAAACTCTGTTTTGTCTGTGAAGGTCTTGAGCATTACATATTTTACATTCTTGTAGAATAATGTTCCTGGTGTTCCAAAATTCATTTAATCATTTTTGTAACAGGACTCTAGCCAGCAAAAAAGTTTTTTATTTAACAGTACATTAGTTTTCAGTAGTTTTACTGGTTTATGCTGGTAGATGATTTAATTTCTTTATAGAAGCTGTGAAGGTGTCTCCATTATGTGGGAACTTAATTAAAAACTGTTTTCTATGTGTGTGTATATATATATAAAAAAACCCCCCACAATTTTTTTTTTTTTTTAGATCCTGGGCCCCCTGTGTTCCTTGCAGGTGAAAGAGTGGGTTCTGCTGGGATTCTTCTGTCATGGAATACGCCACTGCATCCAAATGGGAGAATTCTCTCCTATATTGTTAAATATAAAGAGGTCTGCCCATGGATGCAAACAGCTTATACACAGGTCACAACAAAGCCAGATAGTTTGGAAGTTCTTCTTACCAGTCTTAACCCTGGAACAACTTATGAAATTACGGTAAAAGCTTTACAAATGCCTTTTACTATTTTGAATTCTGATTTATTTTAAATTGTGTGAGTTTAGGGTACGTCCATATAGTGTTTTCTGAAGGACATTGCTAATTATTGTTGCCATATAACAAAATATATTAGCCAGGTATTTGTTTACAGTAGTAGTTTTTAAGTCTACTTTAAATAATTTCCAATCAAAATTTGTACAAAACGTAGCTTCTTCTATTGATACACTTATTGACATATGCCATTATCTGGTAAAAAATAAAAAGCAAAGAGTAGAATTTCCAAAATCATCTAAATCCTTTTTCATCTTAATTGAGATTTAATCTTTCAAATCCCTGGTGCACCTTGGATGTTATGTGTAGATTTCTAAATCATCTCAACCAGATACAGAAAAGCATGTAGGTGCATACTTCTTTCTTTGATTTCAAACTTAATTAGTTTAAGAAGGAGGTTTCTTGCCTGAATATCTTTTTAGTTGTAGCCTGTAAACACCTTAGCCTAGTTTCCCTAAGCCCTGGGAGTTTTACCTAGTGTTATCTCCTGAAATAAAAAATGGCATACCTTTCCATTCCTTTTCCATAGATTCAAATGCCTAGATGTTCACAGTGGATATCTGCTGCCAAAATCAGTACATGTATTTTCATGGCTTCTATGTGTGGAATTTGTTTACATTGAGGCACTCCTCATCCATCTCTGAACTCTTCAACAATAAATGACTGCAGGTGGACAGAAAGGAACTGCTGTCCTCTTGGCAATATTTGCCAAGCTGTTCTTCACCTGACTTAATCTTTCATAAGAACCTTAGCGAGGTGCTTCTTCTCAGTATCAAAAATGAAATGAAATTACGTGTTTGATTTGCTTTATTCCATATCATGTAAGACCATACAGCGCAAAGCTATAAAAATACTGAAGTTGACCAGACTAGGAATAGGGCTGTGCAGTGATTCTTTGTAAAGGTGTGGGGGGGTGTTTGTGTGTAAGAAAGTAAAAATGTAATTATGCCTGCCATTGTGGGAAAGTTGCTCACTGTGAATCTAGTTGTGATGACCATGCTGATAAAAGCCAGTATATCCACAGCTGGAGAAATGTTTATCCTTTGATGTCCTGCCTCCAGTCATCTGTTAAAAAAACCCAAACCACCACACAAAAATAGTTCAGCTACTGTTTGAGAAAAGTATTATCACTTAGGCTCTAAGCAGATTAATCTCTTCAGACAAATGAAGTTTGTTAATTTAATTAAGAGAATTCAGTTTGCAATTCTGAGTACCTCAGTAGCACTTGTGTGGGGTTCACTATTAGAGGTTTTGCAAATTCCATTCTTTGCTCAATATACGAATCTTCCCCGGAAAAACTGTGGAATGTTTTAAGTAATTTGTTTTACTTAGCAATAACTTGCCCCTTTTTGGTATATATGGGCAAATATATATATATATATATATATATGTGTATATATATATATGGCTGGTGCCTGACACATTGATCTTAGAGCAGAATTTGACTCAGGAAAATTACTTGTGACCCAACAACCTCTGTCTAGCAGGGACCACACGGCTTTTCTCATGAGTGAATAAAAATCTGTTGGCAAGCTAAGGGTTGTTACGTTACCTACTGCTTTGGTGGGCGCCCTGACCGCCTGACCCATGAGCAACCTTGCAGATTCAATAACAACTCAGGTGGAAACACTTTTTCTACATCACAGATGTGACCAAAAAGAAACATTACATGTTTTCCTTCTCATGAGCAATTTCTTGTGGTTCTTTGGTTATTTTTTTTTTCAGTCTGTTGTGTCATTTAAAAGTAGCCCTTAATTTTTGCATAGGTGAAAATTCTTATTGTTTTAGGGTACCTGGCTTGGTCCTGTTGTGAAATTCTTTCTGGTAAATACTGTGATGGTACAGTTCAACAAAGCTTATAAGCTTTGAATGTGGGTTTCCAATCTGTTTGTAACAGCCCAGTCTTAATTTCTTTACATCTAATGAAAAAAGCATTTTTAAAGAAATAGCAGTAACAAGTGATAATTTGTTAAATGCTGGAGAGTTATGGATAATTTTGAACATCTGATCATTGATAATTTCGTAAAAATATGCATTCAAGATTTTTTCCTAAACTTAAACTTAGTGGCAATGTACTTCAGAGCATAAAAATTAATACTCCTTCCAAATGTGAACTGCAACTACTTGAACTTTAGATAGTATTTTGTTATCCGCATAATAAACTTGTCCCTCTTAAACGTTTCCAAGCTTTTTTTTTTTATAATGGCTCTTTGTGGCAGTGATCTCTAGAAGCTAACAGTACAATGTGTAAGCATTTATTTTGATTTCTCTTCAAAGCTAATCTGTGTGTGTGACTGGCACCTTTACCATGCAAGTTTTTGCATACTTATGTCATAGTAACTTTGAGTTCTTTTGAAACTACACATATGAAATAGGGGTTTCCATGTCTGTCTTAATGCTATTTTTCCTTTCTGGACCCTTTCTACAATATGTACTTTGAGATGAAATAACAAAAAATCAGTGTTCAGGTGAGGACATACTTTTAGATGTATATAATGCAATTTTAATACTGTCAGAATTTTCTGATTGCCTGTCAAGCACCTGAAGATTTCCAGGTAATTTCCTCAGCTATTGCAATTACTGTAGAAATCATCAATGCTGAAGGATGTTTCAAGTCATTCTCTCTGTGACACAGAAGTAGGTAGGGTTGGTGGGGAGGGGGTGTTTGTATGGCTTAGGAAGGAGCTGCCCAGTGCTACAGATTCTCCTTCACCAGGCAGAGCATGCACTGCACTGGGAAGTGGTCGTAAGTATATACATCCTTTCACATCCTAGATTAAGTCTTCAGTGTTACCTTTGCCGTAGTTTGTCTGCTGTGGCTTAGTGCTTTTGTTTAAATAGCTTTACAGTCTTCTCAAAGATGCCCAGTTTAGTCATGAGAAGTGATTAGAACAGTTCTTCTTTCTGACCTGCTGGCTTCTTCCACTCTCTTTACCCTTCCTTATCCCCTCCATGCTGTCTGTTGCTTCTACTATGATCCACACATACTTTTGCAGATCTGCCCCTTTTCACCCCGCTTTCCCCATAGTCTGCACCGTCAGCTCAGCACCTCCACCATGCCTTTGTTACCTGACACTGGTGGGAGGGTACGACTCTGCCAACTTTAACCTTCCTGGAGAGCTTTTCACTTTGCTGCTTCTTTCACACAGCTCTCACCATCACTGTTGGAATTTTGCTCATGTTTTACCTTTTGTTGTCTCTGTCACTTCTTTTCAAAATAAGGAGTCAGGCTTCATTCTTCTTTCTTTGTAAGTATTGCATGCCATGGCCTATCACTGAGTCAAATTGTCAGTAAGTATTGCAGAGTAAATTGCATCGTTGTTGCATTTATCTCCATAAATTCTAAAAAAGTCTCAATGTACTGCCTTTTCATGGGAAGACTCTGCTATGATCACGAGCATTGAGGCATATCCACCATAAAGTGCATCCACAATTCCATGACCTGTTGTCTTTCTGCCAAAAGACATGCTTTCCTCAGGTCTGAAGGAGGTTGACCTGCTTTTGCTATTCTTCAGGAGTTGAAGAAATAAAAGAGAACCTATTTTCCTTTTTACTCTTTTAAGTTATAGTACAAGTACAATAAGAATGAGGAAGCTGGTTTAAGTGAATTGTGGTGAGGAAACAGAGTGTTACTGATGTCATTCTTCCTGTAGACTTTAGTGTAAAATAGGGACTCAGGACTTTTGAAGTGTAGATATTCACACAGGGTTTTTTTAGATTTCTTACACTGTTTCATAATTTTTCCATTTTATTTTTTCACATTTATATGTTGAGTAGAAATTAAACAATACAGCTATAAAAGGCATGTTCATGTGTATATTTATAGTTTTCAAAGCTAGAAGGTGAATCTATGTGTATCCTTAAGATTTTCATAGTCCCTGGAACTAGATATCCTATAGATTCTCTAATGTGGCGCCTTTTTTTTTTCTGTAGGTTGCTGCTGAGAACAGTGCTGGTGTTGGAGTATATAGTGATCCTTTTCTTTTTCAGACTGCAGAAAGTGGTAATTTTAATAAGGCTGCTACTTACTTTAATTAAAGCTGCTCTAATTTGTTCAAATAAAGTATCCATGCACATTTTATTCTTGAACAAATTCTGATGCGTTTAGAACAAAATCCTAATTCTTTTCTTATTCTCTCACTCAGTGGAAAAGGTGCAATTTGTCCTATTTGCTAATAACAGCATTTAGGGTGTGCACATATGAGGGTTCCTTATATGCAAAGTCTGTTTCTGTTGGGGTTTTCCTATACCAGTTTTTAGGTAGGCTGCTTCCAGAAAGCAAGGTCACAGGTTGAACAGAGCTACCTATCAAGTGGACCCATCTGCTGTTGCCTGCAGCAGTACGAGGAGACAGACTTTGTTGTGGGATCAGCGCTGGCACTGCCTACTTATGTCAAACCATATTTGTTTAGTGCTGGAGTCAAGTGCCTTCTCTAAGAGGCCCAGAACAGAATGTATTTTACTATGTTTTTACTTCTTAATTCTGAAGAGAAAAAAATTTAATACATGGCTGAAATGAAAATTTTACTTGATGGTTTTGAAGATTAAAAAATAATAATTACAGTCTGAATTTGCATAATCTTTATTAATTTAGTGTTTGTAGTCTTGCTTATGCTCCAGGAGCAGTTGTGCCTTGGCTGAAGAGCTGGTACCAGGCCAGTTATGCTGGGGTGAACCAGTCTCAGTGGAATACAGAATTTGGGCTGCCATGGCAGTGACCATCCCTTTGCATTTAGGAATCCTGGTTGATTTCTGTAGCTGTGCAAACTGCAGAGTGCCACACCTCAGTTAATAGCAGGAAATCATCACTCTGCATGAGATTTCTGAGATAATGCAATGATTTATGAAACCAAATATAAGAAGGGGTAGTAAACTTGCCACATGGAGCTATGGAAAGTCATTATTCTTCATTATTCTTTGTACGTTGTTGCTGGTAGAGAACCATATTTCCATGAACTTTATTTACTCATGTTTGACACAGGACAACACTAGCATTTCTCCATATGAGAACATTAGCTTTTTGCTTTTCGATGCATTTCTGTTTAGATTTTTATTAAAGCTAAAATCCCTTATTATAAATGTAATTGGAAGATTGCTTCAAATTCTAGGTGAGTTATGTGTCACTGATACTACATTTGTACTTTTACCTTCTCAGCTTTTTTTTTTTAAACTATTGCTTTGATGGTTAAAGAAAGCCCATGATCAACATGAAGAGGTACTGTTTAAAGTAGGAAAGTTAGCCAGAAGATATAATTATTTAAATATAAAAGCTGTAGTCTGGGAGGAGGAGGAAGGAGGTCTGCAAAAGATTCAGCAGGGCCTAAGCAAGAACTAAATATGAGGCTTGGAGGACCTGTCTCAATTCACCTGTGGAAGATTTGTAATTGTGGATGGTTGTATATTTTTGAGGCAGCTTAACCATTTTCTATTTAGTACTAAGTCTAGCTATTGCAGGAACTGCTGCTGACTGTGCCATGCAGACAGGATTAAGAGAGAACCACAGTGCTCTATTCACAGGAGAGTTCAGATAGCATGTGAAAACTTGTTTAGATGCTGCATCCCATTCCTCTGTGCTGTAATTAATACAGATGCTCTGACAAAAGGCCTTGGAAACCATCACTGATACAGAGAACATAATTTCTGCAGTAATAGTAAAAATTCAGATTAAATTGAGCTATTTAAAGCTACCAAAAATCTATATCCAGCTGAAAAGATGACACAGGTGAAGTGAAATAAAACACTCAGTGCTGTTACATGCTCTTAAACAAACAAAAATGGTCAAAAATTTGCTGCCTCTGACACAGAAGATGAGTTGCTTCTAGGAATAATATTTTTAAGTTGGCCAAACCAATTACTATATTATTACAAGACTGAAATTATTGTATTTCTCACTTACGTTAGGTTGGAAAAGAGCTGGTTGCATATCAGCACTTCACATGTGTTTGTGAATGGTTGTTATTTATTTGCTTCAGGGTTTGGAAGCTAGAAATGGCATTAGAAAAAAAAAAAAAGGGATTTTATTTTTTTCCAGTGCTGAGAAGAAAAGTGTGTCTCACTGCTTTTGTTTGTTTTGTTTTCAAGCTCCAGGTAAAGTAGTGAATCTCACAGTTGAAGCCTTAAATTATTCAGCTGTAAATCTGATCTGGTTTCTCCCTCGGCAACCAAATGGAAAGATAACTAGTTTCAAGATTAGTGTGAAACATGCAAGAAGTGGAATTGTAGTGAAAGATGTCTTGGTTAAAGTAGAGGACCTTCTGTCTGGGAGGTTACCAGAATGTAATGTAAGTGCTATAAACCTTTTAAATTAGAAATAGACTCAACCCACAGAATATAGTTTTACATTTGAATTTTGAGACATTAAAAATTTGGAGGCTTGCTTTTCAGAACAAACACAAATACTTTACACACGTAGGCCCAAGGCAGGATATAATGGTTGAAGAAAAACCTTTCTCTTCAAAATAGTTTAAATGGAATACTTTTCCTTGAAAAGCTCAGTTTAATCAAAGCAAATATGTTAAGAAAGATTCAATTTGATATCCTTTTAACAGAAAATAATGAAATAGATAATTTTGAATTTTTTCAGCTTTCAATTTTTACATTTCGTTTTATACAGCATTCAGTTAGAAAAAGCAAGAATTGGTAGGGGTTTTTTTTGTCAGTGCTGACATATAATAATGTTAATATTTTTATATGTAGTATGATAATGTTTTTTATATTTTAAATGTATGCTTTATTCTGTGTATCACATTCCAACATTGTTTAAATACTTTTCATATCAAACTAAAAAGACCCGTCATTAGCAGAGTGATTTTTTAAAAAAAATGTTTGTAGTCGGAGTTGTTCTTACAATAAGCATTAATTGAAAATTTTCTGAATTTTGACTATTCATTGGATTCAAACCTGTAACCAATCTATACGTTTCAGAATTTCTTGAAGAAAATTTTCTGGTATTTATTTTCCTTTTCCTCTTTATTCTGAGCAGAGTGTTATGCTTACTTGGATGTCAAGATTTTATTTTGAAGATCATTTTAGGCATCATGAAGGTTCCCAACATCAGGCTGATTTAATTCAGCACTGAGAAGGGAGACTGGCACCTACTGATTCATAAGAATTGGTTACTGTGTGTCTCCTGACAGTATGGATGAGGAAACACTTGTCTGGTCTTATCCATGATATTTGGATATATGTATGCTGTATATGTATACACATATGCATGCATATAATGTACATGTGATGCAGAAGGACCTCACTCAGGGACTTTTTAAGAGAGAGACTGAACATTGAAAATGATATCTGGGAATAATTAAATGAATCATAGAGAGTTACTTCAGTCAGATTTGAGATCTTTTGGGATAAGGCAGGAAACTGTAATACTATCACTAACAGGACGTACTAACAATGTCAACTAATGAAAAGGTAACCTAAATTTGAAGATTGAAGTATAAAAAGCGAACCAATTTAGGGTAATTTTATTTCAGAGGTGGTCTGCCTTTTTTGATCTACGTATATTTACAGTTATAGGTTATAGATGCAGCTTATCATGTTTCATATTTTGTCTTTTTGTAGGATAACAGTGAATCATTTTTGTGGAGTACTACCACTCCTTCAACTACTTTTGGCAAATCCACAATTCCTTCACGGACTACGGTTACACCAATTACAGAGGCACCGAGTCAAATGAGCTCTGTTTGGAATGAACCAATTAGTTTTGTTATAACTAACCTCAGGCCATATACTACCTATCTTTTTGAAGTCTCTGCAGTTACCACTGAAGCAGGCTACATTGACAGTGCAATTGTCCGGACACCAGAATCAGGTATATACTGCTTTCAAATGGAAATAAAGTTCTCGGATTTATATGACAACTTCAGAATACCAGTTTGAAGTTATGTTGCAAGATACTTCAGTCTGAATATATCTTTATCTGTATTATGCTCTTGTATTTGCACAATTACTTAATTTTACTTTGTGGAATCAACTGAAAGTGTATATAACTGTTAATATATCTAATAATGTGTAGTGAGTGGAAGTTCAGTTTTTATTAAAAGTCAGAGATACCAAAGTATGCTCAGGACAGATCAAATTTTATGAAAAACTGAGGATAATTTAAGACCTGCAATTAATGGCACAATGGAAGGAGAATTAAAAGTACAGATGAAGGGAAAAGGTGTCAGGCATAGTATTCAAAAAGCAGGTGTATTGTGTACATAGCAATGCATGTACAGCTTCTTTGCCTTTGTGGAAAAATAAGCAGTATAAAGAAAACTCCTGTCCCATGGTTCTTCAATCTGGACCTATTGCAGAAAGTTGTTCAGTGCTGAAGAAATCTTTAAACACTAGGAGAGTTGATTCTGGATTACCTGCAATGCACTGAGAAGTTAGAACTGGAAACAAAGGTTGTCCGGGAGCAGGAGTTCTATAATGGCTTAGGTAGTGGGCAAACATCATGCAGTAGAGCCATACCAAAAAGGTGTTCTAAAGGAATGTTTTTCTGGCTTTCTGTTTGCTAGTGCATCATTCTTTTGCCTGACACAGTTTGATGCTACTGGGTTCCCCTTTCATACATCCAGAATTCATAGCACTGTTCAGATGAAAAGAAATTTAGTTGCCTCCTAGCACCGTTCATTTGAATTGCTTTGCTAGAATTAAAATATCCTTAGTTTGCTGTTCTGTCTAGGGTTAATAAAGTTTTGGACAGTTTCTGTTCTAATGGTCTCAGGGCTAATTTCCAGTTTGTTTTTACCCTGTTAACATCCTAGGATAAATGCACTGGTAATAAGAAAACCCTGGAAACTGATGAAAAGCTTACACAATGGAGTTTAGTTCTTCCAAATACATAGGAAGATGTCAGATGTTTGAAAGATAAGATCTTCAGTCCTTGCGTACTGGGTGCCTGTACAGCCAGGGTTTGTCCATTAAAGCAGGGTCTGGGAACAGGGAGGTTGGCCTATGGGTCACTGTGGGTGCATGCATGGTGTGCACAGGGCCATGGGCACGGTCAGCCCTTGTGGCCCAAGCCTCAACAGGTCCTTCTTCTTAGGACCACACTGGTACACCCAAGCTTCTGGATCCATCTCTACTAGATCTTCACCTTATGAGCATTCAGGTGCTTGCTAAAGTGTTCCTCTGCGAGTCCTGCATGCCTGCATGCCAAGGACCCTGTTCTGAGCCTGGCCATAGAGTTGGTTGGTGATTTGTTAGGAAGGCATTATGAGTTAATAGATGTTTTTCCTCATTTTTATTTTTTTACCTTTCATTTGCCTCAGTGGGAAAGATGTTTTTACATGCTAACGTTTGTATTTATCTATATAGCCTATATAATAAAATCATAATTTAGGAATGTTGCTTTGCAGTTATTGTGAACGGTTCCTCCTCCAGTATCAAGGACCATCATTCAGTATCTCTGTGATTACTGAAATGCACTTCCCTTCTCCAAATGTCTTGGTTCTCACAAAAATCTTTTTAGTGTCACACTAGCCACCCCCTCAAAGTTACCAGTTTCTCATACGGCGAAAACCTCACATTTCAGTCCTCCACTGGAGTGTCTGAGATGAGGCTTGAGGGAGAGGAACTGATGGATTATAGTTTGTGATAGCAGGTGGGAGGATGGAGAGCACATTTATTTCAAATATCACTTTCCTGCTCACATGGGAGCATGACACGGAGTTGTCATGCCTATTTCATCACACAGAAGAAGATGATATATGTCCCTACTGTATAGCTTGTTGATGTTCCACTTTAAAACGCTGACAATTATTTCTATTCCCTCCAACCAGAATTTTCTGAGATGTGCTGAAGCTCTCCTGTGTTCCTGACAAAGATGATATTTTTCTTGCTTTGATTTTTGAAAAAGAGGCTACTTCTTTAAAGTATTTTAAAATGCTTCATTATATATATTTTTTGAGAGCTCAGCATGCAGGTATTTCCTTTGCTGGGATGGCTGTCAAGGGGAGGATACTTCTACAAAGAGAAAAAGTTTTAAACCTTGAAAAAAAAGTGGACTCATAAGATAATACTTGTGTTCAATTGTAGCTAATACAATTTGCATAACTAAGAATGACTAAGTAGTCACTACTGACCAATCTATAGCATATCTTTCAGGAATGATCAGATTTTTCATTTCTTTCATTTGTACATTAGTTTTTACAAAAGACAATAGGACTTTTTTAAGAGTAATATGTTAGTTAATTTACGTATTTGTTTACAGGATCAGTCTATATCTCCATATTGGCTTAAATCTCACACATGACATATCAAGACCTGATTTTCATAGAAATTTGTATCAAGCAGTTCCCATAAGTTTACTTGCATATGCAGCATTTTTAAAATCAGGTTTGTTTTTACTCCATATGGATGTACAAAATTCCACCTCATTTAATTGTCTTTGGATTCAGATTTTAATCTCCATAGTAATCTCTCATTAATTTATCAGTGCAGTAAGGTATACTTTAGAAAGGGCAGGGGTCGGATTCAATAATCACTTGAGTATTGGAGTCATTTAATATATGTGAATAGTTTCATGAAAATAGAAAATTACTCATGTATGTAATGTTTTTGCAAGCTTAATTGGTTCCAGGTTTACCTTTTTGGATAGTAATGTATATCATTATTGTTGTCAGAAATCTTCAATATGAAATATTATCTATATGAAAGAAGAACCTATTCAAGGAAGAAAAAATGTACCTGATGTGAGCTCTGTATTGCTGAGCCTCACAATCATATTTGAACATCATCTATATGTAATCTGTATCATGATGAGTTCCATGCTAAACTTGGTAGAATCTCTGCCTTTGTCTTTTAAGGATGTTTTGCATACTACCAGCTCTCTTGATATCTTTTGTGAGCATTACCTTAAAAAAGAAATTAAATAAAAATAATTCATTTTTGATGACATGTGCTTTTAATGTAGCTTCTCTTCAGAATATTTAATGTTTATGTTTAAAAAGAATTGTCTGATATGTGGTTCTTGGAAATCCTAATATAAATTATTTTATGTTCAAAGACTTTTTCCAATATTGTTTAAGTTCCAGAGGATCCACCACAAAATTTTGCCAAGAGCAACATTACAGCAAAGTCTTTTGCAGTGATGTGGGACCCACCAACCATAGTAACAGGAAAGTTTAGTTACAGAGTTGAGCTGTATGGACCATCTGGTAAGTCTGAATTAATGTTTTTATTTCTTTATCTTTTTTGTGCTTATTTCCTTACACTTGCATTCTTAGTGTCCCTGCCACTCAAGAATGAATATTTGAAAGCGGTGCTATGTATACTTTTTACTATTAGAATTTTTAATAGTTTTTAGATTACTTTTAAGGGAAAAGTGTCCATCGTGAGGAAGAGTATGCAATTAAATTCACACTGGATATTCTGAAGCGTGGAGGAAGCCAACTTTCCTCACTCTTTCAGAGAGATGACAGGCTAAGCTTGCAGCTGAATGAGGGTGTTTATCCAAATAATTCTGTATCTTACCTTTACTCTTTTCTCTTTCTGTTAAAGATTTCTGGAGGATTTTCATTCCTGTGTAGTATGTAATCAACTGTATGATTCTGTTTTGATGGTTTTGTAATTTTTTTTAACTCAGACATGTATGTATAAAGAAATTATATAATTCCCTGTAGTTAAGTAAGACATTAATGAGCTGTATAGTAATGTTTTTAGGGACGACACAGGAAAAGCAATAGAAATTAATTTATAAACAAAAAAACCCCTTCCTCTTAAAACTCGTACCTTCTTGAGGTGGCTTTTTTGTTTGGTTGGGTTTTTTTCCCCAGATATTCACTACTATTTCCAGTGAAGTTGATGCCAAATCAGCTTTTTCACAACAAATCTGGCTTTTCATCATTCATCATCCTGGAAAGTAGCTGTGGACTCTTTATTTTTGAGCTAGAATCTCTTCATTTTTCATTCCAGGTCATATTCTGGATAACAGCACAAAAGATCATAAATTTGTATTTAGTAACCTTGTGCCGTTTACAACATATGACGTGTACGTCAGTGCTGAGACAAGTGCTGGGGTGGGGCCAAAGACTAACCTTACAGTTTTCACTCCTGCAGATGGTAAGTAAGCAAAGAGAAGTGAAGTAAACGGGCTGTAAATGATAATTGGTTTCAGTTTTCCTTTCAGAGGCTTTTAGGTACTTTGCAAAAGAAAGAAGGGGTGTCTTATAAGAGAGGAATAAAAAGCTAATGAAAGAAATTAGCTAAAAATTTATTACATCGATTTATTTCTCCATTTTTTGTTGAGTTCATATGCTGTCACTAAACTACTCGCTATCAGAAGCCTTCACAGATTGTGAAAGAAACGTAGTTTCTGCCTGAATGAAAGTAGTTATTTTTAGATATGGCAATTAAATTGCAGGTCCCCCCCTTACCCGTTAGATGGCAGCAAGTGGAAAAGAAAGAATAGCGCACGATTCCCCACGGCTGGTTTGTTCAGCTCCAATTTTCTTATTAAACCTCTCATTTGACTAATTTTCACCAAATCCAAGGTCCCACACCAGTTTCTAATGAAGCCACCTTTACCAGGGACCACAGCTCTGAGGCAGACCCAGCATCAAGATCTTGTCCTGGGGCAGTTCTGCCCCTGAGCCATCAACTCAGTTGTCAGGGAGTTTTGGCTCCCAGTAGTTGACTCACCAGGTGAGTCCTTTGCTGTATAGAAATGCAGTTTTATCTTACATGTGTGTGAGATTGTGCAGGATCTGCATCTGAGGATGCAACCAGAAATAATTGAGAGTCAGTGTGTAATAGGCAGGCAGTTTCAAGATGGTTATTTCTCTATTATGTTTATGCCACACAACACAAATTTAGAAAAATCTCTCAATCAGTGATTGCTGCAATGCTTGCTGTCAAGGTGTAACAGCAGGAGGAACACCTATCCTTATTTATCATATTCTTTCCTGAAGTATGTGCTTTTCTCAGCTCTCGGAGACAATTTCCAGGGATGGCCTGCCTCAGTACAATCATGCTCATCTTCTGTCTAAACTCACTGGCAGAAGCCAAAGGGGATTTTGGTGGTTTTGGGGGTTTTTTTAGAGTTACATAGAATGTCTCATTTTAATGGCAAATCTACAAATATTCATTATGCAAGTAATTTCAAGTTTGTCTTTTTCTGAGGTATATTAGGAAAAATATTTTTCATATCAAATCTGAATATTGTTCTATTGAATATAAATGTATCTAATCTCTGGCAGTCCTATGCAAAGTACACTATCATTATTACTGCATAGGTAAAGAAGAAATTGAACCAAAACCTGTTATAAAAGGGAAGTGATCAAAATGTATCACATTCATTATTTTTTTTCAGCTTTTTACTTCAGCTTTTGATGAATTTAGAACTAAGCTTTCATTTTTGGTATATTTGAGATTCTATATAGGAAGCTAGCAACGGTCTGCTTGCTTCCAGTGCACTGACTTCAGTGGACATATCTGATTTAAATCCTCTTAGGATTTGATCATATTCATGCATAAGTCATATATGTCAAAAAAACCTGTGTGCATATTTTTAGAAGTGTAACTTGTTTGCTAAGAAAGCATATGAAATAACTGTTTACCTGCACAGGACTAACTCAAAAGGTAAGGACATGAAACTTGATTGAATGCCTATGGTACTTTGCATGGAGTGCTGAAAAAGCTTGTAATAATCACAAATGTTTAATTAAATCAAGTTTTTCTTGAATATTCAGTCCCAGGTGCTGTATCAGATTTACATCTAGCAGAAGTGGAAGCCACATATATAAAAATTGTTTGGAGGAAGCCAGGACAACCTAATGGAATCATTACCCAGTACAGAGTTAAAGTACATGTGCAAGAAACAGAGGTAACTCTGGAAAACACTGTTCTTGAAGGAAAAAATAAGGTATTCAGTTTTTTTTTTTTTTAATATGGATTTCTTTGCTAGATTAAATTTGCTTCTCTGCCTTATCTGATAGGTACAGAATGTGGAATTAGCCACCACAGAGGAGTTGACAATGTTTTTAAAAGCCACCTTCCTCACCCCACCCTCTTTCTCTGGCTGGGTTTTAAGGAGGTTCCAATAATGCTCTTTATACAACAGGAAAACAATAAATAATTCTTGCAGAATGATCCAGACTGTCTTAGCTACTGAAGACAGGAAGCCATAGCCCACAGTCTTGTGCTTTCTAGCCCTTGAGTTCTTTGCAGCATAGGGTGACCTAACAGTAAGATTTAGGTGCCTAGATTGATACATAGCCACTCAGGCAACCTCCTAGAAGATGCAGGTATGAATCCTATGGACAAGTCAATTCAACAGAAGTCTCCCAAGGCTGATTAAGTTCTCTGCTTACAAGGCAAACAGCCCTAGACTTTCTGCCCCCATTTGTATACCCGAATGTACATGTCTGACACTACACGCTGAACTCCGTGCTATGGTTGTGTACTAAGGAAATCTGTGCACATCTATCGGATCAAATCTTGTAGAGGATTGTTTTGCTGATTAAGGATACCAATTAAACTCAGACACCAGAGTGAAAAGAGTAGGCGTACTTTACTGGTAATAACCAAGTAATGTAACAGCGTAATACAGAGAACATGCAGTAAGTAGAAGCAGAATAGTGCACTTAAAGCAACAAACAGAGTAACGCATCAAATCATTACTACACGAGAGAGAGAGAGAGAATAGTAATTAAGAGAAATACATCACCACTTGCATATATCATCATCATCATCCAGATCCGCAGACGCTGGGGAGCCCCGGTTACAGCGAGGATTTGGAGAGCCTGTCCCGGCAAGTGGGAAATCCTACGCGGTGCGTCCACCCATAGGTGAGGCTTCCAAAGTCGCTGCAAACGGGCCCAGCCTTATATACCAGAGATCGACAAGCCAGAATAGCTGGCATCTTTGTTTTGAGCGGAAAGTTTCTGGTTTCATTCTCCTGTTGGATTCCACCCGAAGCCTGGCCAGGGCTCGGGGGGGGACCAAGGGAGTTTCTAAAAAGGCCGAACACTTGGGTTCTCAGCCTTGAACAAGGCTGCGAAAGGAAAGTTGGATACATTCTCTCCCCTCTACTGATTATATTTTGTCTTTCACTAGCGAGTTTACATATTTTATTAATGACTACATGCTAAGTTAGCAGCTTCAGCTTGGGGCCTGTTGTTCAGGCTGCAGTATTTCAATGCTTTAGCACTTTTTACACCAGCATAAGTGGGTTGTTATAACTTAGTACAATACCTACTAGCACAATGGTTATCAGTTATAAAATATACAGGATTCATCTATAGGTCAACTCTGGCTTGGGCCTGTTGTCCAAGCCTTAGCACTTCAAGGATGTATGCTGTCAGTCTAGCTTCTGGATTTTGGGTCCCGGAGTGCTCTACATGCTTCGATGAGGCAGCTCTGAGCATGCAGCACGGAACTGTAGACCCCTAGCAAACATTCAGCTCAGGATTGAGTGCTTTCTGAGGTAGGGCTTTTTGGTCTGAACTTTGAACATAGGTGCCCAAAGTTTGTGTAATCCCTTTTTTCAGATAATGATGTCTTTCTCTGGATCTGACATAGGATCTAAGTTTTTGATGTAGAGCTGAATGAAGGAGTTAATTTTCAAGTTGAATGGTATACATTAAATAGAGCCCTGGAGCCAAACAATAAATAAGGAGTAAGGGGGAAAAAAAATGAGGATAAAGATCCATTCATTAAACCAGGCAGGCATCCTTGGAAAATGAAAGTATATAACTCTGTAATTAAAGATCGTATCATAGTACAGACACAGAAAAAAGGAAAGTTGTCTGCACAGACATGTTTTAATGATGGGATTTCCTAATTTTTGAGTTCTTAGTGTAGTATAATTACTGCTTTATTATAGTTTACTGAATGTAATTTTCTAATTAAAAACCAAATCATAATAAATATTACTTTATTTAGAACCCTGTTAACCCAAGCTTAGAGCATCTGCAGGATTTGAACTGTCAGATCCACAGTGCTAACAGTACTCAATAACTAGTAGCAATAAAAAGCTGTTGTCTTATATGTGGAAAAGCCTCAGAAACCAAAAAGTATTTCCACATGGATTACTATTTTGCTATAAAATGCTGGTGAAGATGAGGCATATATAGCTTTTACCTGTTGGTACTTTGGTGAGACTGATACTGTATCTCTGCCTGTGGTTACACCCCCCCATAGTTAAAGCAGTAAAAAAGCTGCTTTGCTCTCTCTCCACCCAGAGTCTGTAGGGAGAGAGCTAATGTGTATTAGTTACATCACTGTAAAAGCATCTCTTTCTGGCAGTGAAGTGGGCCGTATGTGTGAGTGGGGAGGATTCACAGATGACAGCAGAACAATTTAGAGACACTGGAGTGCTGGATTCAGTCCCAGATCCTGAAGGGGCATAATGATCTAGTGCTTACACACCATTCTGTACCTATGCTTTAATTGCTCTCTCTTTTCTCCTTTTGTTTTTCCTCCGTTTGTAGTTCTTGCTCCCCTTATACCTACTGCCATCCCTTTCCAACATTTGTCTTTTGTCCCTTCTGTCCTACGGACCTCTATATCACTTACCTCCTTTTCACTTTCCCTTTTCACATATATACTCCCTTATTTTCCCTCTCCCCTTTATTTCATTAGCTTCTGTCCCATTATTCCCTCTCAGTGATCTAGTCAACCTGTTACTCCTTTTCTTCAGGGCCTAGTAGGGGCATCTGAGGCCCTCTTGTTTTCAGTGCCTGCAACCCTGGTTCAGAACACGTACAAATGGAATCTCCTAAGCTCAAACATGTGTCTATTCACTATAACTCCAAGGACATAACATTAAAGTTAAAGACCTTGGTCTAAAATTGCCATTTTACTATAAAAAACATATTTTAAGAGGTTAAAAAAAAAAGAATGTGGTGTTTATTTGAACAATAAAAATGAATAAAAGGTTGTAGGCTACTGGCAGCTGAGTCTTTTTCATTAGAAATATTGTATTTTGCAAAGTTAATTATTGTTGGAAAGATAATGTTTGTATGCCAACATTTATGTAGTCTGTGTATATATATATGCACAATACACAAACACTTTCTATATTGGATATAAAAGTAATTAAATAATTTAGTGATGACAAATTTTGTGATTTATTTTTATATTTCTAATTTTTAGTATTTGATTGATTCTTTGGAACCATACATGATAAGTGAAAACATCAAACCTTCTCCCGCTTGGAATTCAATGGAAACAGCCAATGAATTATATGAAGGTTCAGCTGAAATGTTTTCCAGCATTCAGACAACTTCCCCAGTAATATTTACAAGTGTATCTGGTGATAATTTGCCTCCTATAAATGGAGCTGCAAAATTACATTCTGCTTTGGGTAAGATATTTTAGGATATTTTTCTACCTGCTCCTTTGTTCTGAAGGACCCCCATCACTGTCCCAGATATGATCTTTAGCACATGGTTCAAGCAAATTATGAATGGGTCACTTGCTGGAGTCGGATTTTTTTACTACCAAATAACCTTCTGAAGCAAATGGGAATGCCACACAGGCAGGAACTAGCCCCTTGTCACCTAGCTGACCTTCTTCCTAGTGAAAGGAGCACCCGAAAGCCATCAGCCAAGCTGCATAGACAATCAGTTATTACAGTTGCCAAAGCAGGTGTGATTGTCAGGGATTAACATATCTCCAAGCCCTTCAGAGACCTTGATTTCTTTAAGCCTTTTGACTAATAGGTTTTCAAATGTCAGTGAAGGTAAATAGGTCAAAAAGTTACAACTTTGCTATATGGGTGACAAACAGGTGGAGATGACCCCATGACATGGTGATGTCATTAGTGTGTACACTTGTTCTATATTATCAATGGACCAGTGTTTCTTTACCAAGTATGGATATTTGCAAGTCATTAAGCAGACCTCAGTTGACAGGCAGGGACTTAAAATACCACTCAGTTTTTACAGTGAATTTTGAACAGTGGGGAGAATATCAAGTTTTTATTTTTTGAATTTTTTATTAAAGTCACCAAATTCCTCCATGTACACCAGTATCTAAAACCAGAATTGAATCCATTAGTTTAATCTACAGTGGATCTTTTCTGTACTATATTAATCCTGAAGAATCTTCTTTGTCATACAGAGAAAACTTACAGTGCTTTAAATGTGAATCTTCTTTTTACAGCCTCATTCAGCTTGAGGTATTGAGTTGCTAAAAGATGGCTGCATTGCTGAAAAATTGACTTCAGACAGCATCTGTTGTAATCTAGCATACGAGTATTATTTTATAGTAATTATAGTAGTTAAAGCTGTTGACAGCCAAATTTTCAACAGGGTCTGTTGATTTTTAGATGCTTTCATTTTAATGCTGGTCTTGTGAAACTCTGAGCCTGATATTCAGATATGTGAAGCACCCACACTTTTTTGTGTTGCAGTGGCATAATGGCTGCTTTATAACAGATGATTTTGACTAGCACAGTTGGATTGTGGCTGACTTTGAACTTTACTGCAGATGCACCAAAAACTCTTTCTGGGCATGTATGACTTCTTCATTCTGCTGACCACAACTCTTCTGCGAAAAATACCAATGTGAAGGGATCTGTGAGGAGAGCCATTTCAAGTATAGATATTATAGCACCATTGGGAGGGCAAGAAAGAGGGAATCTGTCTTTCCCAATTAAAAAAAAAATTGAAAACAAAACCAAAAGCTCCATCAGCCTAGGAGCCATGGTTCTAAACAGTTACTGGACAGACTAGGCCATATACAAATATGCCTTTTCCTAGTTCCTAGGGGATTTCTCTCAATTCTTTTTGGAGATAGCTGTCAGTATAAGCCTCGTGGTTTTAGCTCTTGCCCATTCATTCTTTCATCTAGGCTAATCTATCTATTGTACACATGAAAATGGACCTATAATAGCCTTTCCTTGATTGAGTGAAGGGATGGAGTGTAAACTTTTCTTTTAATTTTTGTAATTGCCATGAAAGTTCATTCATTTACAATAAAATAGTTCCAGGCTGCTGTGTCAAAGTGAGTTTAGAATGCAAAATTTAAAAAATGAGTTTACAAGTAAGTAACTCTTTCTCTCCATTTAATCACAGATAATCGATATACTATTAACATCTTGTCTGAAGAACTGTCATATGTTATAAAGGACCTTGTACCTTTCACAGACTACAAAATCAGTGTGTCTGCTTTCACTGTTGTTGGAGAAGGACCACCATCAGTTCTTACAGTCAGGACACGTGAACAAGGTGAAACGTTATAACTCTCATATTTTCAAAGTTGACATACATTGACTTCTTTCACTGAATATTTTAATTTTTAAAAAATCATTTATTTACTTACTGTTATAGTTTTCTGTTTTCATTTAAGTTCCAAGCTCAGTACAAAATATATCTTACAAGAATATTAGCTCCTCATCTATTTTGCTGTATTGGGATCCTCCAGCAAATCCCAACGGGAAAATCATTCACTATACTGTTTATGCAATGGAACTGGATACAAAAAGAGCATTCCACACAACAACTTCAAACAACAGCTTACTTATGACAGGTACAGTGTCAGTTGATTTAAAAAAGTATAAAAATTGCAAATACATTATACAAAATTATTTTTTCCAGCTTTATATAATGTAGTCATTTGCAAGGTAGGTGGACCAAATCTCTGCTATCCCCACACACACAACACAACTGCATGTAAAGGGAAGGTTGGGACACTACTGACAGACTTGTCTACTGTGGAGGGGTATGTAGGGAGTGTGAGATGGGAGGAGAGGACTAGGTAATGCAAGCAGTAATTTGTGAAATGTGCCAAGTAGTAATTTTTGAAATGGATTTCTCCTTGGAATTTCTTCCTCAGCCTCTTCTTTCCACATAAGAAAATATTCCTAAATTGACAATTCTTTTTCAGACTTGAATTTTTTTTATGGTATTTGTCTGACATTAATAATTTTCTTCTTTTAAAGTGATAATTTTGATAGTAATTGAAGAAAATGCATTCCTCGTGGTGTTTCAGATTAATGCATATAGAATGAAAGCACATATTAGGATGTACATATGCACTTCCTTTGTTTTGACAAATTCTTAAAGCTATTTACAGGGTTGAAGCTGGATGACATTTGAAAATCTGTTGATTTGACTGAATGCTTATTCGACTCTCCACAAATAAATAGTATTATACATATTCTGTCTTTTAGATGACAAATGTGTATCAAAAACTCTCAGAACAGTAACCATTTTTACAGTTTTATAAGTAGCTATGAGGAAAAAAATATGTTTAAGAAGTCAACAGTCAAGGTTTTTTTACTTCATCTTTTAGGTTTAAAAAAGTACACAAATTATAAAATGAGAGTTGCAGCCTCTACCACAATTGGAGAAAGTGCTTTGTCTGAAGAGAATGATGTTTTCGTGAGAACCCCTGAAGATGGTAAATACATTGTTTGCAATGATGATTTGATTTCTGTATTGAAGTTTGCACTTCTTCAGAAGACTGGGCACATACATAAGGAGGGGAAGAAAG
Organism: Strix uralensis; assembly: GCF_047716275.1. Classification (NCBI taxonomy): domain Eukaryota; kingdom Metazoa; phylum Chordata; class Aves; order Strigiformes; family Strigidae; genus Strix; species Strix uralensis. The sequence continues at coordinate 45,399,003 of NC_133976.1, forward strand.
TGTACAAATAAAATCAGTGTTTGTTGAAATTATTAGTCTTCTATCAGTCTGTGACTTCATTCAGCCCGTTTTTAGGTAAGTGCTAGAAATAATGATGAAAGCTGCAACATGATCAGCAATCAACTAATTTCAACTCTGATAGACAAATGAGAAGAAAGCTGCAGAGCTGAGGTTCCTTCACTGAAAACAGTGTGTCCCTAAACCCCATCTAAACCATAATCAATTATCTTTGGGTCTCCATCTGGAAATGGCAGCTTTCAACAATTCAGAGGCCATATTGCTGTCTATAAGCAGAGCTTCTGATAAAGTGAGGGATTTATATACTGAATGATATTATATGCAGTTGTTTTTGTACAGGTTTGGGCCTTTATTCATTTTAAGACTGATCAATAGTTTTAATGTAGGGTATAATACTACTTTATGAAGATTTCTGGATCTTCCTTGCTTGCTTACAAGGCAGTCTCCACCCATGAAGGCTCAGGGGCAGTAGCTGGAGTTGCCACTGGCCTCTGCAGAGAGAACACAGGAATTTGATTTACAGAGCAGAGTCATGAGTATTAAACCTTAATCTTTTCTCATTTGTATCAGGTTTATATTTTCGCTGGTTTCAGCAAAGTCATTTCCAGTTTTTACCAAAGTAATAAAGAAGGTAATTGTCCTGTTGTCTTTTATCTCTCTCGTTGCCAAATATGCTACAATACAGGAAAAAATAATTAATTGAGAATAAAATAGCATAGGATTACAGGATTAAAAATCGTGGGGATTTATGAATCTTAGATGATTTGAATAACCAACCAAAATACCAAATTAAACAGCAAAACTTGTAAAAGGTGTTTTGTAAAATGCTTGTAAATTTTTTTAAAGGTTGTGTGCTTCTATGCTTAGTGTTTTGTGGAGGAAAGGCATATCCCAAGAACAGAAAATTACCTATATAAATATCTTTTTCTCTGAAACTTTGCGATTCCTTGTCTTTGAGCATTACAGAAATTGTTCAGAGTGGAGTTTCAGGCCAACAGTTCATCCATTGGTAAGAGATGTGTGCAAGCCTTGAGGAAACTATTGAGAAAACCACCAATAATTCCTGCCTTTTTATAAGTCTGTGTGTAATTACTCTTGTCATCATCTTCTTGTTCTTTGGCTTTCCTGAGGTATTTCAGGTTGAGATTCATGTCTCCTAACTTTAGCCAACCTAGGAGTGACAACTTGTTTGACTCTTGAAAAAAGAGATATCTCCAAATAAAAGGTTCACTACATCTGTCTTAGATAACTTGTGTTAGGATGGAAGATACTAGGCTGTTGCATTTAAATATTTTACCATGCCAGGTAAATTGCAAAATGCATTTCAGTTGAAGATTAAGCATCTTCACATGGGAAATATCCGTGTGGACAGTCTTGTCATCCAGAGAGACCTTTAGGACCAAAAAAAAAAAAAGAAGATGATAAATTCTGAAATATTTGGATATACATATTTGTATACAAACTGAATCTCATAATCCTGGGTTCTTAGTACATTTTTTTGAAATTTTATAGACAGGCTGTTTAAGGGGTAAAGTGATGAAGCCTTCAGAGTAATCAAGGTTGACATTCAGAGATGATTTTATTCATAACTGCAGCCCACTCACTCCTTCAACACTGCTGTGCATTACTAGCTGACTGGAGTCATGTGAACTCATACGTTGCAAGCAGATTTAGCCAACACCCTGAAACTGGGCTTGTTTTGTGCATGACTTTCACAACAGTGCATGCAAGATTTACATTGGGGTCTTCATAGTCATCAGTTAGCAGCTGTATCAGTAAACTAAAGGGAATTTCTTTACAGTGCATACAGTGCCTTGGTTCAGTGGTTGGTTGAGTGAAGTAAGATGGGTCGTTATTTAAGAAGAAAGCAGTAAGATGGTATTCATCTAAATTTAAAGAACCTGAATTTGAGGAGGACAGTGAGAGGATTTGAAGGATCAATCTGCATGAGAGCAGTAGACAGAAGATTTTTTTTTTTTCTTAATAAATGCATTTTTGGATACATTTGTAAGTGGATGAGAAAAGAAATTCCAAAAAACCTAAAGTGTCTGGGATGCAAAACGATGCATGGTTTTATGAGTGAAAAAGAAGACATACCAAAATTATGTCTTGATAAAAAGTGATAGGGCTATATTTATGATAAAAAGTGGTAAGGCTTTGAGAAGGAGAGTCAGTGAGTGAGTGAGTGTAGCCCTTTTGGTACAGTTAGGTAATCTAAATGTTAGGTTCAATAGGTTTATGAGATCAGTCTTATATTCAATTAACTGAAAGTCTCAGAATTTTTTTTTTTCTCTTTGATTTCTGTATTGCAGAACCAGACTCCCCACCCCAACATGTGGAGTTAATAAATGTAACTGCAACAGAAATAAATCTTAGATGGTTACCACCTGAGCAGCCTAATGGTCTCATAACCCACTATGAAGTTCTGTACCATGATTCCAATGATTTATTTATTAAAAATGCCTCATCTACAAGTATATCACTAAATGAAATGAAGCCATATACTCTCTACAACATCTCTGTAAGGGCATTCACCAGACTTGGCCATGGGAATCAGTCATCTTTTCCACTTCTGGTGAGAACTTCTGAAACTGGTGAGTGCATAGGTTTTTTTAAAAAAATGTAAATTTTCCACAATCAACTGCTTTATGGTGACCTTTGTCCAGGAGATCAGTTTAATTAATTTTAAAAGTATGTGTTTCCTTTGCAAAGCAATAAGCTTGAACCCTGTTTTGTCTTTTATATTCAAAGCAGAAGTAAGAGAACAGTAAGGAAGATTAAGAAGTAAAGAAAACAGTAGGAAGTTTTATGCCTGATGGACTTCATATATTTTACTATTTGTCCTTGGGGATTCCTTGTGTCTTGCAGAAAAATAATTTTTTGTAGAAAGGGAGGGCTTTCAGAAAGTGAGTGCAATTTGAAATTCAAGTCATGAACTGAAATTTTATAAGAATTCACTCCTAATGGTTTTAGAAAACCAGAATTCGCAGATAGGTGCTATTTTGTAGCAGGCAAAGTTGTTTATGTTACTAGAAATTTTTTGGAGAAGGTACAGATAAAACAAAATAGCAGAGGATTAGAGTAGATGAAGTTTTTCCAAGAAACAAAAGTAAATTTAGAATTGAAGATTGGGAAGGATGAGCATTAAAGAGGTGTAACAGGGCATAGGAAGAGACTTGAAATAAATAAGTAGCTGTGAGGTAGGAAAAGGTAGGGAAAGAACTATAAAATGTCGACAGAAAGTCATTAAATTTTCAGTGAAGCTAAACAGGAGAGATATTGGAGGAAAAACAGGATAATGGTTTACATAGAGGAATAGATGTTTGGGTTAAGCTGTAGATTCAGGAATGAAAGGTGACTGGGGAGACAGACATGAAGGTTAGTTTCCTTTAGGACTCAGCTATATCCAGGTAGCACTGGTGTGATGATCATCCTTTTTGGGGGGCCTTTTGCCATGTTCACCAATTTGCTACCTCAGACAACTGCCTACTTTGTCTATACCTAGAGCTAGCCCTGGAACTAAACATGCTCTGTTTATGACATTTTTCTCAGTAAGGAAAGACATGCACATACTGATGTGTCTCAGAAGTGGCAGGGAGATAACTCTGGTTCCTCGATTGTTAAGACACAGCGGAATCACTATGAGCTCCTTCTCATTGTTTCTGAAATTAACTTTTATCTTTGCTGTGTGAAGTAGTTGTGGTCTAGGCCTGCCTACCATGTCAAGCTCTTAAGGAACGGGGACACAAACACCTAGTTTTCAGATTGCATGAAACAATAGTCACAATGGAAGCACTGGTGCTACTTTTGAGGATTTTTTTTGGTCAGATACCGAAGGTATGTAGGCACCTGCCCAACTGATACAATGTCCTTAGATAAAACCTTTTTTATTGCTCTCTTTAACTTAGACATTGATCTTTTGTCCAAGTTGTATTTTAAGACAGTTAGTTCTTTCTCAGTGCCTAACTCCCCTGATGCTCAGAACACAAATTTGAATTCCAGATGCCTGTGATAGAGATGAGAAGCTGCTAAAAATGTCTTCTGAGATGAGAAGAATAAAACCAAGGGAGGATCTGGAGAATAAAGCATTTTGAGTGAAACACAACCTATTAATGGGCTGGTGTGTTTGAAGACCTCTTGGGAGTTCTCTGTTATCTTTCTACCATGAAATTAGGCAGAATTGTGGGCTGATTTTACTGTCTGTCATGGCATTTATCCCCTTTCTGGATATTGCTTAAGCATAAATTATTTAGCCTTTTGAATGCAGAGTTTCATCAAAATCTCCTAACAATAGCTAACTTGGACGATTGCAGTGATAGTTATAGGGTGTTAGAAGGAAAGTTTAGTGTCATGCTCCAGATCTTTTTTTGTCTGGCATGTTAAGATGATTTCCATAATTTTTTTTTTTTTTAAATGACCCGTACCTTGTTGTTACACTATGTGTCTGTCATGTGGTTTTGATCTTCCAATTCAGCCTCTTTTAAAATTTATTTCATAAAAAAATAGGATAACAATCCAAATGTTTACAATGTGTTTCATTTAAACCAGTTTAAGAAAATGCTTAACAAATCAATGAAACTGACTGAAATCTTCTGTGAGTCTAATTTTGTCTTCCAGTTCCTGATTCTGCACCAGAAAACATAACCTATAGGAACATCTCATCCATGGAAATTGAATTATCATTTTTCCCACCATCCATTCCCAATGGAATCATACAGGCCTACACAATATATCTCAAGAGGGCTAATGGAACCCAGCAAAGGGTCATAAACACTACCCTTCTGACGCTACATATTACAGGCCAGTAATAAATGATCTGGAACTTACGACAACTGTAAATTGTTCAGAGACAGGATCAACAAACTGATGCAGATCAATTAGTTCATTGGTTGGACATAATCCTTCTCCTTATATAAAGTTATGTGCTACCTGTACTGAGAAGTAGCCTGTTGTGTCCTGCCGTAATGTGCTGGTATGGGCCACAAACGGCATAGAGTCTAACATATTGTGTTTTACATGTTTAAAGTACAAGGAACTTCAATAGATTTCTTTGCATATCTGTCATTGTAACAAAGTAAACACTTGAGTCACCTACATATCTTTCTGATCTTATTCTTGATAAAAATAAATACTTTCCTTTGCATTCATCCTTGCATCTTTTTCTATATTCTGTCATTATTACTGAGGCATGATATGGCAGTTGATGCTGGGAGCTCAATACCTTAACCAGTAAATTATCAGAGTACAGCCAAGGACACTGTAAAGCGTTCTAGGAATATGAAGTATAAACTAATAATTACGGCTCTGCTCCTTCTTTTTTTTCATGCAGAATACTTTGTGTTCAGGTTTTCCTAATGCTTATTTCAGTCTCTAAAGACACAGATCTGTGTAAATGATGGGCCTATTCAGCACTTCAAAACTACTTATTGTCCATTAAAAAAAAGTAATTTGGCCCACTGAATGTTTGGCTTATTGAATTACTCTTCTTTATTTAGATTTAAAGAAATATACAGAATATACTGTAGAAGTGTCTGCTAGTACCACAATGGGGGAGGGCCTTCGTAGTTCACCTCTGCATATACTGACTGATGAAGATGGTAAGTCAGAACAGAAGTTGAATTGTATCATTGTCTGCCTGTAGTCTTAAACTAATCTTACACTTCCGGTCAGATATAAGTTTTATATACTTTTTTTTTGCAATTGTATCTGTGTATTGATATCTATATCTATCTACATGCAAACATACTCATCCACCTATCTATATATCTATCTGTTATTTAATGTATTTACCAGTACAAGCTATGTGAAATGGCATGCTTGCTGTGCATGGACATTTGGTCTTGCTATTATCTTATGAATTTGAAGAATCTTGATTTACTAATATTATTTTAATCTAATACACCACATGGTAGAATTAAATATTGTGTTTGGTTCTGCAGACATGTGAGAGCTGGAAAAAGGGAAAACCACCAAAAGGCAGCATGAATGGTTCAGGGACTTTCTGGTTCTTTCGTATGGAGATTTTTTGATTCTTCAAAATAGATGCATGTACAAATACACATATATAGATGTAGAATTATTAATATGAAAATGCTCAAAGTCCATTATCTTTAGTACTGGACTTCCAAATTGAGCAGGGCAGTGTTCTGCACTGCAGACTGAGAGTAGAACACAGTCATTGCATCCCTTGCTGGTTACTGCAGAGGAACTGCAATACGGTATTTGTACTTTCAGTACCCAATTTAGTTGTGGGAAGTTATCATTAGTCCCTTCTATAGTTTCTGGAGGGGGAATCCTGAAAAAAATTCAAAGCAGAATCTTAACCTACGTGCTGTGACTCACGTTTTGGAGGAGTCTGTGTCTGTCCCTCTCCATTGCTTAGGGAGGAAGTCTCTGGGAACCTAGACTAAACAGACGACACAAACATCCCATAAGCCATTCCCAAATTAAGTCTCTTTTCATGACTTAGGGATCACTGACTTGCCTAAGATCCAGCTTTTGGTGATAATGGATCTTTGCAAATCACCAAGATGTTGACAGGCTTACATTCACACTGTCAGTAATAAACCTTTGCTCAAGAGTAATGTTGCTGGAGCACACTGTGAACAGCTAATTTTGATAAATCCATCTTTTGCAGAGAGTATTTTTATTCAGAGGAATGTAGATTCTGTTCTTCAGCAGAAAATATCCTCTGAATAAGAACTTTAGAATGAACCAGGCATGCCAAAAAGACATGACATTCACAATATGACAGATCTTTTATTATATAGCCACTGAGGATAATATAACAAGTAAAACACTAAATACAGCTGTCGCCATTTTTCGCTAGTAAATACAGACAGTCATTGAATTCAGTGAACCTTTGTTCATGAAAAATATTTTTTTTTAAAATGTACAGAGTTCTAAAACCCTTATGCCAGCTTTTGAGATAGTGAAAGAAGGAACAACAACTGAAAAACAACAATATTTATAATACACCACATGTTCTTTATTCACAGGAACAGAGTGTTCCAAGGTTCAGACCAAATGTTTCATAGATTTGCTAATAGTTATGCTCATATTCTCAATTTTCATGCATGACTACATCTATGACCTGAATTTTTAGTGCATGATGCTCTTTGGTTTAATTTGAGAAAAACAGAAGTAATTCTAATATAACTTTATACTGATACATATATCCATGAATCAAGATGAAGAAAAAGATTTACTTCTCAATAACATGCTAATATAAAGCAGTATCACTTATGCATACATGGGTATATTTTTCCTCAGCAATATTTACATGAACTTCAGAATGAAATCAAATATGGTCTAACATTTACATTTACTTACATTGTTTCCCTACACAGTTGTGATATGGTGTCATGTAGAGTTCATCTTAAAATTAATTTTAAGGGTCTCAGTCAATGCCTATCTTTATATTTGCCCTTGTGACATGTTAAATGTATGAATGTGGTCCTTGTTTGATGGAGTAAATAGATTTCACCACTCCCTACTATCCCACATTTTTATCATCTCTCAATGCCATGCTTATCCATTTTCCCACCTTTTGGTGCTTTGTATAATTCTTTAGAGTATCTTCTTTTCCTCAGGGGAACTATTTTGCTATATTTTACATGTGGTCATACCTATAAAGCTCCTGCTTTTATTAGAAGGGGAAAAAAAAATTACAGCAATGTACTTGGACAGTAGGTGAATTGCTGTGACCTACCCGTTGCTCTGTTTTCTCATGAAGTACTTTTTCCATTGAATCACAGAAACAGATGTTCTAACACCACCATGCAAAATCTTCTTTTATCATCTGTCAGAAAAAGGAAAAGAAGCTGTGTGTTAACTTTAGTTGATGGATACTGTACGAGTGTAGTACAAAGTTCACTTTCCATCACAAATAATTAAAAACCTATTTAAGGATGCTGCATATCCCATCGATCTTAGCTGTTTAACAAGATGTTGTGTCCTATTCTCTCATTTTACAGCTCCAACTTCTCCTCCAGAATCCCTCTCTGTAAAACAGTTGTCGGGTGTCACTGTGAAGTTGTCATGGAAACCTCCGCTGGAGCCAAATGGAATTATCCTCTATTACACAGTTTACGTCTGGTAAGATTTTCTGGAAGTAGTTCTGAGGATAAATATTAATCTGTAACCTATCAGGAATGTTAGGTTTTTCTTACACAATGTGTTGATTACACATTTTTGGAGAACAAATATTCATCCAGCATTTAAAATACTAGCCTTTTGTATATACAAATTCAGATATAATGTATCTGAGTCAGTTGAAATGTAGCTGAAAATTGGGGTATTAACTATTTCATAAGCATTTTCAACATTTTTTTAAAGGTTATGTTGCAGTGAATGAACTCAAATTTAAATTAGACCATGGTGACTATTTTCATTATATTCTGATTAGGCCTGTTGTAAGGCAGAGCACAAGCCTATGCTAAATTGTCAAGGAGATTTGAAGTAGTCTTAAAATAGAGAAAGATTGCTTCCTTTTGTAGAAAGTGTGCAAGAGCAATGTTAAGAGTCTTTGTATGTGCTATTAGTTATGTCTACTGTTATATTTTATATTTATTCATAGCAAACAAGTATTTTTAGCAGATATTTTTCATTTACTGTGGTTTGGATTTTTTTCTATCTGTCCTTTCTTTTTCCCTATTTTTTTTTTTTCTGTCATCCCTCCTGGGATCTTTTTTCACCTTAAAAAAGGAGTTTTGTCACTTACAAACTTGCAACTTCTGTCCTATTCTCTGCATAACATAGTTTGGTCTAATGATGTGGCATCTCTTCAAAGATCTATGTATAACTTCTACTGGGACTGAAAAGATTTTGTTATTCATCACTTTTAATATATTGCATTTATGCTGTACCATTTTATTGCCACTACTAAGGTGCAGGAAGCAAGTGCTAATGTGCATGTTATGAGATGTGAACCAGATATGCCAATCAGCAGTTGTTATAAACACACTTCTATTGAGCTTACATTTATTATTCTAACATTACTTGACAGTTTTGGGGTAGGGTTTGGCCTCAGTTCCTACTGATTTTTTTTTTAAATTATAGCTTCTAGTTAAGTTGGTGATAATGTGAACAGGAGTGAGGTCTTCTATCCAGAAAAGTTAAATTTGGCTTGTCTTGTTACTTCTACTGTATTGGCAAGGTCTGGTGCTCTTTAACCACAAAAAACATTAAATTAAAGACTTTCCTCTAGCTAGGAAAGAGTTACTTCATGATAAGGATTATGGTTTTGATACAGGCTATGTTCAAAGACTTGAGGTCCTACAATTTTTCATCCTTATATTGCCTTAAAGCTTACTGCTTTTGTTATTATGACAAATGAGTTAGTAAGAATTCTTTTTAAAAAACTGTTAATTGATCTATCTTTCTAAATATTTGAATTAAGCATCCACATAACTTTTTGCAGTAATCCTTGTCCTTTTCAATAAGGCCAAATGCCGGGTGCTGCACTTCGGCCACAACAACCCTCAGCAGCGCTACAGGCTTGGGGAGGAGTGGCTGGAGAGCTGCCAGTCAGAGAGAGACCTGGGGGTGTTGATTGACAGCCGGCTGAACATGAGCCAGCAGTGTGCCCAGGTGGCCAAGAAGGTCAATGGCATCCTGGCCTGTATCAGAAATAGCGTGGGCCAGCAGGGACAGGGAAGTGATCTTACCCCTGTACTCGGCACTGGTGAGGCTGCACCTCGATTCCTGTGTTCAGTTTTGGGCCCCTCCCTACAAAAAGGACTCAACTACAAAAAGTTGAATTACTCGAGCGTGTCCAGAGAAGGGCAACGAAGCTGGTGAAGGGTCTGGAGCACATGTCGTACGAGGAGCGGCTGAGGGAACTGGGGTTGTTTAGTCTGGAGAAGAGGAGGCTGAGGGGAGACCTCATCGCCCTCTACAACTACCTGAAAGGAGGTTGCAGAGAGCTGGGGATGAGTCTCTTGAACCAAGTAATAAGCGATAGGACAAGAGGGAATGGCCTCAAGTTGCACCAGGGAAGGTTTAGACTGGATATTAGGAAGCATTTTACAGAACAGGTTGTTAGGTGTTGGAATGGGCTGCCAGGGTAGGTGGTGGAGTCCCCATCCCTGGAGGTGTTTGAGAGTTGGGTTGACATAGCGCTTAGGGATATGGTGTAGTTGGGAACTGTCAATGTTAGTTTAATGGTTGGACTAGATGATCTTCAAGGTCTTCTCCAACATAGATGATTCTGTGATTCTGTGATTTTTGCTTCCATATTCTCCATGCTCTGTCTTATCTGTCCTTACTGTGGCATATCTAAAATTAGAGAGGCATTAGGTATCATCTTGAGGCAAGGACATTGGAGAAAAACTTCCATTTCCTTCAAAGGGGCCACAACTTCACTCCTTCCTTGGAGATTGTGGTTTGGTGGGGTTTTTTTTGTTTTGTTTTGGTTTGTTTGGGTTTTTTTTGGAGGGGGGGAAGGCAGGGAGAGAAGGAGGGCAATTTTAACTATTTGAAAGAATTGTCTATACAATTCCATAAAATGCATTGCAGGATGAGATTTGACAAGGCAAACTGCCATGCCGTAGTTGCTGCTTTTGAGAGGCATTCAATATATTTTGGGGGAGATTGTTAATCCCAGAGTTTCTCAATAAAGCAGAAAGATGAAGATTAATACAGATGTTAAATAAATGTTCCTTCTCTTAAATGTATTGTAACAGTTGTAGAGAATTTGGTAACCTTTCTTTAATGGATTGGAAACAAGAGCCCACAACTACTAGAATAGAAAGTATAATATCTGTAATGTTTTCATTGTTGCTATCTTTTATGGAATTTGTCACAGGACAAGGTGGTTTTGGGTGTTAGCAGGTAGCAAAGCAACTTTCTGCATGCCTTGAGTCTACAAACTCATACTTCTTGAGTCTGCAATTCTGCACTATTAAAGGCATATTAACAAAATTGCTGAACTTGTATATAGCTGTTTTGTTTTGGCATTATCCTGTTCAGCAAATTTTTGTGAGATAATTACTGACTAGATCTACTTTGGGGTACAGATTTTTAAGAAAATATAGTACCTGTCTTTGTCAAGTGAAAGTACATGATTTCTTAGAACCTCTTTTGTCTGGGTTTCTGAAAGACCTCATTTAAAACAATTTTACTGTTCTTCATTAAAATTCCTTGGCTTAGCTTGTTCTGGTAGGTACTTTTCTTTCTCATTGTCTGTGAAGACTGCATGCACTTTGATCAGTGTTTTCTTATTATTTTGATTGCAATCTTAGTTTTTTCTAAACAGAAAAACAACTTTTCTTGAAACACCCCAAGCTTTTGTTCTTCTTCCTAACTATGCCTGATTGTGGAAACATTTTTTGGCAAGTAAGGTGTTATAAGAATGTAGTTACTGAGAGTAGAAGTGTTTTCAGCACTAAGCTGTGGATTTTGGTCTTACTTAAATTATAACCAGCTACATTTTTCCATACTAAGAATATATAGGGCAAAGATCCAAGAAAAGATGTCTTTTCTTTGTATAGAATTTTTGATAACTGCAGGTGCAACCTTTTGTATCGCTTTACTGACTATTCAAAATATCAAAAGTTTGGGAAATATGTAAATGTTCTTAACTTTCTCTGTTACCAAGAGCATTTCCCATGTCAAGAGACATTCCACTCAAAATCTGAAAGGGATAGGGAGAATTTAGTTTTTTCATTCTCATATATTTTCTCATTCCACTTGTTTGTTAGTGTAACTTTATTAGTTATTAGTGATTGGTGATCTTTGCTAATGGGACATTAATTCATCTATCAAAGGATGAAAATCAGCCCATCTAATAATTTTGAATCAGCCTTTCCCTTTTTTTTTTTTTTTTTAGAATTATAACTCCTTCTCTTGTTTGTGAAGAGCTCCACAGTGACTCCTGGAACAAGATATTCAGTTTTACTTGTCAAATTATCATCCCTGTATGAAATCCCATTAAAGACACAGGGCACCCACTCACATAGAAATCTTTGCAGGAATGGAACATTAGTTAGCTTTTTTCCTGCTGTTTTTTTCTTAAAAGATTAACTTAATTGAATGAGGAAAAGCAGAGTTTTTGAATTCAAGTTAGTTATTTCTGTATCTTGTTTTACTTTCTGATAAACATTTCATACCTATGCTAATACCAGCGTTTTATTAATGTTACATCTTACAGTCTTTCTAGGCGCGTTTTGACCTGACTAGAGTTCCATTCTGATCCCCTGCTACATTCCACCAGAATTAACTCAGCACCAGCTAATTCCTGTTCCATATCATCTTCTATTATTCCATTTATAACTTCAGCCTTCTGACCAATTTCACAGAGTCACAGTAGGGCATGCTCCCTGCTATAATCTTTTTATATTTCGCTATTCCTGTCCAGGGAGACAGTTTAGTTATGCCCTACTGTGTCCTTCCCAAGGGTACCAGATAACTATTTGATAGCAGTTACTAGATGGACATGCTTCTCTTGATATTCCATACAATCATTGTCTTTGCTGATGTAATTTACAAATATCTTTCTGTGGGTTTCTTGGGTTTTTTTTCAAAAGCAAAATTAAGAGCCCTATTGTGATGCAACAGGACAAAAGTGAACTTTTCAACATAAAAGACATAGTTATCCCAGTCTTTTTTTAAAGCCTAAAATAATTTGAATTTACCACAATATTGCATTTTTCAGTTTTATATCGTATGCCACAGTTGCATACATACAGAAATGGTGTGTATATATAATTAATGAAATACTTTTCCTTTAGGAATAAAATGTCTAAAAGGAGTGTTAATGTAACAGAAACATCATTGCAGTTCACAGACCTGGAAAATAACTATGAGTATAATGCTTACCTAACAGCAAGTACAAGATTTGGAGATGGCAACGTAAAAAGTGATACTATAACATTCAGAACTTCTGAAGGAGGTAAGCTTATATATAGTATGAATCTTTAGTTTCATTCAGCTTTAAGTTTCTGTCAGCCTTATATTTAAGTTCGTAAAGCTACTGAAGTAGAAGTGGCATTTGACTGGTCAAGAAGAGACATTCTACTTTTCTGTTTGTGTGTGTGTCTATCTTTATGTGTACACGTATCTGGCTCTATAAAATTACGATGGGTATTTCTGTTAATTTATTGAGCAAAACTTTGCATTTCCCTTCAATACAGGCAAGATTAAAATAATTTAATTTTAAATTTTGAAATAATTTTATAACGTATTTTAACAACTCTTTGCTTTATCTTGCTGTGACACAACTGATAGGGAAATACTCTTTAGAGTCTCTTTCACAAGTCTGAAATGGTTTTAATTTGAAAATTAAATCTGTAACTGAATCTGTAACACTGATTTGTTTATTCTATTTTAATGCTTTTATACTTCAAACATGATAGATTACTTTTATAAGTGATCATACTACATACTTTTTAATACATAATACATGCTTTTTAAGTCATTCAGTTTAATTATTGTTTCTGGTTTTCCTATCAATTATATTGCTACAATCTGTTCCAAAATGGATAGTATGCAGACATATTTCAGAATCATCCTGCATAGATAAACGGACTTCTCAACACACAATCAGTAGCAGGATTAGCATCTATCCAAGCCATCCCTCAAAAGATTGTCTAAATCACCAGGTTGTAGGTATTCCCAGTCTTTGCTATTGAAGCTGTTATGGAAACATGAACAGACTTTTTAGGGCAGGATTTTTAGGAACTGATACTGGAGTTCCACCTCCAATTAATATTTTAGTATTTTATACAAATGAGAACAGCACAAAGCAAGAGAAATAAGATAACTTACAGTGTTGGGTACTCTACTGCATGTTGTGTAGAGCACTTTCTTGGATGGCAAAAAATACAGATTTACATTCTCTTAAGCTGATTTAAGGAACTGAATTTGAGTCTCCTGTATCACTGTGCTACTGAGAAGGACCATATGCTGCTATCCTTTACAGGATAGGAGGAGAGGCTAATTGAAGGCTTGCAGAGTCCTTCCTGTACGTTTAATAGGCTGAGAAAAGAGTCAAAAGCAGATATTATCATACTGTGCAAGCTTAAGTATCATCTGATTTAGCTACGTGAGTTGGAAGCCTAAATTCTGTTTATAATCAGCAAAGAGAGAACAAGGCTTTTAATTTAGGTTTTCTAAAACAAATCCTTGTTATTCCTGTTGACTATATATGGAGCGTCAAGGCCTAACTCAGTCACCTTCAACATCTGCAAATTAGACTTTCCATGTACCCAAAGCAGTAAGTACAGGACAAATTCTATAAGAAAAGAGTATCTGTTTACAACTACAGCTAAATACAAATGTGTCTGAAAAAGTAACGTTTTAAAAATTTATTTACATCTACTATTTTATTTCATAATTTCCAGAAGCATTTTTTTATACCATAGTCAGAAATATATTTAATTTGACATAAGATGTTGTCAAATCTATAGCAGATATTTCTGAGGCACTAAAATGTACAAAACCTTGAGTTAGGTATGCTAAAACTTAACATTTTTCCAGCACCAAGTGATCCACCGAAAGATGTTGTGTACAGAAACCTTACTTCCACATCAATAATGCTGTTCTGGTCTCCTCCTCAAAAGCCTAATGGAAATATACTGTACTACTCAGTTTATTTCAAAAATAATTCAGGGATATTCATGCAGGTAAGCTTATTTTTATATTCTTCTTTTGTAGAAATCAATAAAGTGTTCTAATAATTCATTAAAGATTAAATCCATTTTATAGTTATCAATATATTGGTTTTTCGTATTTTGATTATCACAAGGCAGCTTTTTAACTTATAAAGAAAGAAGCGCATACGTGTTGTGTTGTGCATCTCATTGGACATTCATATCATTAAGCATTAAAGCAAACAGGTTTTGTGTAATATTCCATATTGCAATGTTTATATGTTCATGTATATACACACACATACATCTAATACATATATATGCACAACATAGATAGACACAAGATCCATTACATTCATTGCACATCCTTTAGACTGTTTATTTTAGTCTAATCTATCAATGTGAATAAATTTGTGTAACAGTTCTGTTTTTACTTTTTAATGCATATTTGTACAGTACTGAAAGTAAGATAATGTCAAAGTAGTGAATACATTATTATTATTTCATATTTTTCTTGCTCTCAAAAGGAAATTACTGATTAATATATTGAAACAAAGATACTGAGATTCCTAAATTAAAGGATAAAAGACAAATAAAACGTTATTTATAATTTTTTGGTGATCTGCACATTTCCATGTAGGTTTTTTTTGTTGCTACTTTCATCCTTAATTATGCACCACATTTATTAATTGTATATATAGTTTTTCTGTTCTCCTTTCAAAGAATATATTATGATA
Organism: Strix uralensis; assembly: GCF_047716275.1. Lineage (NCBI taxonomy): Eukaryota > Metazoa > Chordata > Aves > Strigiformes > Strigidae > Strix > Strix uralensis. The sequence goes on from NC_133976.1 coordinate 45,414,349, forward strand.
CAGAAATATAATAAGAAGAAATCAGCTTCCTTTACAGGTTTTTGGTCAACAAGCTTTACACGTGTGGAAGGAAAGAAAGAAATATAAATCCACGAAGAAACTAGTGCATGAAAAATTACCTCAACTGCATAACTTTATGGTCAAGATATGACTAGTGAGTTATGCATGTGTTTGAGGATAACTAGAAAAAATATTCACAAATTTTACAAATACCTGTGACCGAATAATTGCTGACATACTTCAGTGTATACACTTCTCTGACTTCTGTGAAGCTGTGTGGTTTCCAGGCTCTGTCTGCATAGTTTCAGCTGCAAGCAGGACCATGCCATGAATTCACATTCTGATGAGATTAAAATCAGGGCTACAGTTCAGAGCTTCAGATTCTGCTTGCACACACTGCTATACCAAAAGCATTTTTCTTAGCCTAACAAATCCCTGGAGAAACCTTTACACCAGTGCATTACCTGAACCAGCCCATCCTGTGAAGAGTGTCTACATTTATCTAATTCTTGGACAACTCAGGCAATTTTAGAGGAGGACTACGGACTTGGGCTATTCCTGCCCTTAGGAAGGTGAAACTCTGAGGGGAATGAGTAAGGTGAAACTGATACACTGAGAGCTAAAATCCATCTGGAAGTGACCAGGACTCTGGAAATGAAGGAGCAATATAGGGAAGATGGAGCACAGTAGCACTGGCCCAGCAAGGTGAGGGTCCAGTTTCATTATCATGTGATGTGGCTGGGTGAGGAAAGTATGGTGGCATGGGTGGAAGTTACATGGTGGATGGCAGAAAAGTGCTGACAGTAGCTCCACTTCTAGGTGTGGAAACTACCATTTTCGTCCTTTCAGCTTTGATTTTTGACCCATCCCTCTGCCATCAGAAGATAGGTTTCAGCTGCTGTTGCATCTGTCTCTTACTGTCCAGGGGAGATCACCATTAATCTCTCAAATCATGATCCACTCCTAATCTGTCTGCTCCCCTTAACTCCCTCTGCCCTTCACATGCCTTTCTGTTCACTATTTGGCATGGCAACTACTGTATCTGCATTGCACTCCTATTCTGTACCTTGGCATTCCTGTGGGTGCAAGGCAGATTTCAAACAGGAAAAAAAAAACACCTCTCCCCTGCTCATTTCTGTCAGATATTTTATATTACTCCTTTTACAACAGAGAAATGCATATGTGAAAGCCAGCCTGATATGTGTGTATATATATTATATATATGTGCCATATACAGACTGTTGTAAGCTGTATGAGTGCATGCACACAAACAGCTTACAACTATCAGCAACTTAGAAGTATAACCATGTAGTTGCAGGGTCTGTTGATAAGTTTTGTATTGAACTCATTTGGAAAGAAATAATCCTTAGTTGGGATACTCTGCATCTAGGGTCACCATTCTGCTTTATCCAAACTGTGTTTTCAGTTTGGAAAATGATACAGAAGAATTAAAAAGATGATCTTTTCACATCTCTAGGAACCCCACCTTCTCAGACACACTGCTGTAGGCTGCCATTCTCTGCCAGTCTTTCATCTGCTTCTTTGTCAGGACCCAATAAGAGTCCAAGTCTTAAATCATATCTTCTAGATGCCTGAAAAACCATCCTGGCTGAAGAATTTCAGGCAAATTAACATCTTCCAGTGCTGTCATAATCTGAAATAGATATAAAAGTCATAGTAAAGCTAGTGCTATTCTGTTATCTCAAGTTCTCACTTCTCTTCACATGTTCTCAGACTCCTCAGGCATATGAAAACCTAATTAATATAAAGCACTGATTATGAGTATGTTAAAAACAGGAAATCAGTAGCTGCAGAGTAAAGCATTTTGTTTAGGGGTAAAAATACGAAAGACCTGAGATAAAGGATGCAGTTTACTCCTTGACATGATGCAGAAACTTGAAGGAAAAATAGTTTTTCTTTTACAAGAAAAAAAGTTACATACCTTCATAGGACAGAAAAATAATGTATAGTTTCTTTGCTTTACAGGTCTACATGAAAAATCATGCTGCGGCTGTCCAGTCAGAAGGCCTGGGATGCTCAGACCTAGGATTCAGAACCAGAACAGCAGAAGGAAAAATTTAGTGATGGAGATTAAATTTGAGGATTTTGGTGGATGAGTGGGCTGTTTCTATGGGGATGCTGACAGGTTGTAAAAGAAAAAGTGTCAGAGAGGGAGGAATGACTGGTAGCCAAATAGAAGAAACCATCACTTGCACTAGGCTAGGTTCAAGTTCAGCTTTATCTTTCATCTTCTGCTGCCATAGGTCTAGGCAAAAGGCTACTTTTTGGTTTATGTTCACTACTCTGCCCCAGTGCAGTAAAGATATGGCACGTATTCTGATGAAGGGTATGTCCTACACAGACGACATGGCACTGTACCACTTGTTCACATCATTTCTCTGTGACACTGCTGGATTCCTACAGTTCGAGCTTTCACTGCAATAGCAGCTTTGCAGGTTTTGCTCCACAGTGCCTTACATGGTGCTTAAAGGAATCATACTGCCCAGTGTGTGAACCATACTGCCTCTGTCTTATCAAGGAAAGAAGTAAAAGAATCTGTGGAAGTAGTTGTCTCATTGCTTAAATACTGATCTATAAGAGATATCACTGACTTGAATAAACTCTTTTATTCAGTGTCTCTATACTTGCACTTTGATTAGCAAGAAAGTGGGAAAAGTGCTAATTACAACCTAAATTGTTGCCTGGAGAAAATTCTCCAGTGTAGGAATTTCAGTACAGATGACAACTGTCCTGCTCTGCCAAACCAGACAGGGGAACCAGGAGCTAGGTAGGAAAAAAGCCCACTGCCCTTCTAGAGACTGAACATTAGAACCCAAATCACCCAACCCCTGTACTTGAAGCCAACCTAAGTGAACATGACTGGATACAGTTCAGAGTGAAATTAGGCTTGGTCTGCCCTCGGGATGCAGACAAGGTATGCAAGCAATATGCTATATTAACTTAACAATCAAACATTTTCTTTTGCCAGTATAACCAGAATAGGGATAAAAGGGAAACTTCCCTAAAATACACTGCAAATTTTTTAAAAGATGGCCTCAGAATGGTACAGCACACAAAAAGAAAATATCTTCACTTAGGTTGGTACTGGAACAGTGTGCATTACGCTCCTGGAGGGACGACTTGGATTAGCCTTCAGTGTCACCACTCTCCCCCAGTTACTATAGTCAAGTATGTGATACTCTAACTCAGAACAACAGTGAAATGCAATGAACCTAAAGAAGGAAACAGAACAGAAGAAAAAGGTTAACAGTGAAGAACAGCAGCACTATGTTTTCTGTATACAACTAATTACAGCTTTATGCCACTGGAAATTTCTGCCACTTCCTGAGGTGAAGAAGATACTACTTTCTGCTGACACTTTCATGGCCTGTGTGTATTGCTTACACTTAGCTGCTTTGCTTTTAATAATCTGATACTTTGCTATGTCAAAACTTCTTTCATGTATGGATGAAGAAAGGGACAGAAGAAAGAATTTCTTCAGCTGTAGCCAAAGATCCTAAGCTGTTTGCTTTCATCTGCAGCCACAGTTAATTGTAAAACTTCCTATAGTGTTCTATCCCCAGGGTACAATTAGTGCAAGTTTCATCTTTTCTCAGTCTGTACCCACACAGTTCTTCCTGCTCACCCTTACTCTTAATTACGTGTTCATTCTTTTCTAACATTTTGTCATATCAGAAGTTTGAGGTAATCCCCAGTCCTTGAATTCCTCATAGTAAGGGGACTACCTCTTAAAACAGTTTTTGTTGAAACACCAAAAAGCCTGTTGTTATAGTGTTCTTGTTGGTTCACTGAGCCCTTAACTGCCAGACAGCTGACTAAATTGTAAAGGTATGCTTTTCAAACTAAGAGTTGGATTTTCAGCTGTTCATACTAATAAACTCCCATTAAATCTGGAATCAAAACTTGATGTGGTACCTTTGACATTTTTATCTTGAAAACTCAGAGAATTATTTAAGGTCCTTTTTTGATCTTATTATTAGATATTATTGTTATCAATTGCTAATTCTTAATAATTAAAATATAGTAATAACAGTGGGAGGGTAGTAGAATGACGCTTCTGAGTCAGAAGCTATTTTCTGTCATACTGTACTTGAGCATCAGAAAGTTTAATTAAATACCTTAGAATTCAATCCTGTTTCCTGTATCTTACCCTACTCAAGTGTAAAGCAAAGCTCTTCCCAGCCTTTTTCAGTTAGTTATGTGAAGATAGCATAAGCTTCCATCTACGTTTAGAAGAAAGTCATATATTAAGGTTGAAATTCTAAGCATTTTGACTGATGTTGACTTAACCTAATCTTTCAGAAAAACCTAACAGTGTGCTTTAAGTCTGTTAATAGGAGTGGATATAGAAATTTATACCGCCAATTTGTGCAGCTTTTGTTCTGCATTCAAAACAAAGGATTACATTTTCATTGTCAAACAAACTGTTTACTTACTTATGTTACGTGAGCACTAGTGACTGTAGGCAAAACTAGGTCTGCAGATACTGGTATAAAAATCTCAGGGAAATGAATGAGAGTGCCACCTGTTGTTCTTTGCAGAAATAAAATAATTTTGCCTGTACAAAAAACCTGGTGAATTGTTAAATTGGTTACTGTTTGGTAGAGCGTATCACAGTGACTTCTTCAGTATGCACTTTCCTCAAGAGAAATATAACCCATTTTTTTAGTATGCGGTTTTAGTATGCCTGTGTTTATACGTGGTATTTTTGAATTTAAATATGCAAACATTGCAGTCACCTTCCTCCTGTTTTAGTAAGTCTGCTGTCACAGCCTCTCTTTTTAAAGAAAGCATTTAATATAAAGCCAACTTTGTTTTTAAGGAGATGGAGTGTGAGAATAAGGTGTAACACCGAAAATAGTGGGCAAGCCAAATAACTGAAATGTGTACTTGGCAATTCATCAGGGGGTTGGGCAAAATCTAACTCACCATGAAAATGTTGGACAAAAATTAGGAGGAGGACTTCTTTGGTCCTGAGAAGTGCTGCCCATGTCATCTGCTCAATGGGGCAATGTGTCTGCCAGCGAGGAATGATACTGACTCTTCGAATCAGAAGCTTTGACTTCCTACCCAATGCTGGAGCTGAATTTATGGGGATCATCTAAGTCAGGTTCCTGTAAAGCAGTGGGTGATTTGACACAATCAGTTATGTGGTATAGCTGATCTTACATAAATAATCTGATGTATGATTTTTTCTTTTTAGTTTCCAGGATGGTTCATTCCAAACAGGAATAGCCTTCTTAGATGGGCTGATCTAGAGCACTAGCCTTTTCTATAGTTCAAAAAAAAGTGGGATTTCGTTCTGTTGCAATCCTTTTGTTAGCAAGTAACTGCACAAAGAAAAGAAATTCTGCCAGTTCCTTCACTTTAATGCAATCCACTGGGTATAAATGTTTGCATTAGAAATAATGGCATGTTTTTAATGGAAAGGACAACTAACAGAAGGAACATTTCTCAAGTGTTGCAGTGAGATCTCTGCCACTGGAAGTTTTAAATTAGAAAATCAGATAATTTTCTGTAAGATCTACTCTCAAAAATGGAATAAAGTGAGAGAAGTCCTTTGGTTTACTTCATGCAGATCAGGCAAGGCAATCACATGTGTGATCATGTAATCTATGAGCAATTAGCAGATACTTTTTTTGTTGTTTTCTTGATGCAATATGGATAAACACATTGCAATATTACACATTTCATTTGTTTTTAAAAAAGGATTGGCATTCAAAAACTACAAACAACAGGAGTAATCAATTATGTACTCTGTAGTACTTATAAGGAGTAACAGACATCGTACAATAAATTACTTGAGTATTTCAGTAAAAATCAGGACTCATTAGGAGTCAATGTAAGTCTATGTCTTGTGAACACTATGGTGAATCATATCTGTTGGTGGTGATGATGGCTAAATAGGAAATTAGAAAAAGAAAGTGATAAATAAATAACATTTTCAATGGCAACACTTTTTTTTTTTTTTTTTAGAATTTCACGAGTTATGGTAACGACAGTGATGTCAGTATGTCCCAGTCTGCAGTTCTGGATGACTTGGCAAAATACAGCCATTATACTCTTTGGTTAACTGCAAGCACAGCTTTTGGAGATGGAAACAAAACCAGTGAAATAATAGACGTGTATACAGATCAGGATAGTAAGTTAATAACTTTTTTAATGCTCAGTGTATATCAGTGCTTCCATTTATTAAATATTCTCTAACTTTAAAATTATTTTACTGTTATGGTGACAAAAAAATCCAGGAAGTACTGTTTTCAATACTGCAGTACTTTTCTTTGCAAGGAAGACATTTTGATCTGAGTCTTTGCTTTGTAATACTAGGAATGTAGATCTCAAGCTTTTTCTTTGGATACGAGCAATAAAAATATTGTCTTAAACCATCATTAAAACTCTTCTGTTAAACAAATTTAACATAAATGATTATTCATATATGCCTTCAAAATATTTTGCTTTTGATAGTAAATTATTTTTATGATTTTTTAAATTATTATAAATGATTTTTTAAAGTTGCACAAAATATTACAAATTACAGACTAGTCATACTTAGAGCATTTATTTCTATTTTGGTTTTGGATGCTTTATTACTGTAATCCATGCATTTATTTTTTACTTATTGTCTCTCATAGTCCCAGATGGTTTTGTTGAAAATCTGGTCTATCAAAACATTTCCTCGTCTTCTGTAAACGTAAGCTGGCTTCCACCATCCCAGCCAAATGGCTTAGTCTTCTTTCATGTTTCCCTAAGTTTATTGCAACTGGGAACCAGTAAGATACTGTCTTTCCTTACTTACAACACAAGCATCATTTTTGACAACCTGGAGAAATACACCGATTACATTCTGAAAATCACACCGGCCACTGATAAAGGATCTTCTGAGCTGCATGCTCTAAATCTGCATATAAGAACTGATGAAGATGGTAAGATAAGTATATTTTATTCATTCCTAAGGAAATGCAGAAAAAACCCCAAATAGCTTTCTAAAAGAAAAAAAGCTTTTTTGTTATACAATGACACAAACAACTGCTATATATTTCTGTTGAGACCATGAAATAGAATTTTCTGCTCAGAGCACAACTTTTAACTGATAGCTAAAAGACATTTTTCATTGTAACTAATTTTTCTGAGGTTATACCTGTTTTTGTCTTTCTTATTTCTTCATTTAGTCCCAGAATCAACTCCCATAATCAAAACATTTTCAAATCTCTCAACTACCTCAGTTATGCTTTCATGGGACCCTCCTGTTAAGCCAAATGGTATTATAATACGTTATGATTTAAATTTATTTGGGCCAGAAAGGAATAACTCATTCTCTACCATCAATAATTTTATCATATTGGAAGACCTTCTACCATTCACATTATACAGCATTTATGCAACTGCAAGAACAATAAAAGGACCTGGTCCATCTGCCATGCTTCAGTTCTACACAGATGAGTCAGGTGAGCAAACTCAATTGTAACCTACTTTTAAATATTGGCCCTGTGTCACTGCATCCCTCTTAGGTCTGAACATCAGGCCTGGAGACAGTTGAAATGAAGAACTCATTTTCCATTGGTCTGTGCATGAAGAGTTTTCAGAAGAAGGAAACACTACAAGTGAAGTCTTTTCTGAGTTCTCCTCCAGCCACAGCTTGCAAGAGGAGGTCATATTCTGCATAGGATTACAAAAATACCTCCAAGGAGAAATGGCTTTTCCCTTTGGAATGTGTTACAGTTTGCCAAGTTTCAGGGATTTTGAAGCAATCAACAATACCTTTCTCTTCATCCCCCCATGTAACTGAAAAATGGTAAAACATGGAAATATTTCTGACACATTCACACAGGTCTTGTATATATGGACCTTCTCCCACCTGCATGGTAAATTACATATCTTGTAAATATATATTGAGTTGCGCTCAATATATGATGTAGCAAGCGAAGTACATCACATTCCAGTAATATATGTAATACGAATTTTGTTAAATGCCTTAGTTCTGACAATAGGGAGTTTAAGTGATGAATAGATCTGTTAGATCTCTAAGAAGATCCCTTGCTGACTAAACATGTCTTCCAGATTAATAGAATTTGTTTCATGTCAAAGAGAAAGAAAAAGATTAAAATAGCAATGAGGTACTGTTTTGTTGAGTTCAGATACAAATGGTAACAAAAGTACATATGTTCTTCTGCTTCTCCAAAGTGTTTGGTTTTGCCTGAATTATTTGTAATTTGAAACTCAATAGCATTTCTCTTTTGCAGTGCCATTAGCTCCACCCCAGAACTTGACCATTACCAACTACACTGCAGATTCTGTGTGGCTAAAATGGGATCCAAGTCCCCAGCCAAATGGTGTTATTGTGAGATACAATTTTAAGATTTATCAAAACAACACTGAAAAACTATTTTATCAGGTATGTTTATAATTAACAGTGTTTAATTTTTTAAAATACTTTTTTCATGCTTTAGGAACAAAATATATGACAACTATTTTAAATGTCTGTTATGCTTCTAGCATTATGAAGCTCCTCTAAATTCCCATTTGTTAAAACAGTTTACTTGCCCTCCCATCATGCCTGTAATTCAATTTTTAAAATCAGAAAATTTCTTAGATTTTAATTTGCTTTGAGCTTCTAATATTTCAGTAATGATGAACTTTATTAATCTTTAGTTAATATTTCAGTGTAAGCTTGATGTTAGAAAATGACAGAAGTTACTTGTTTTGTGGCTACCTTTGTTTAGCTATTTAGTATCTGCAGACTTTCAGTATTCAGAAAGAAAAACAGACGTTCCTAGTCATCTTGAAAAATGGTTGAAAACTGTTTAGAGGTTTGCATTTTTTTATTTTTGCAGTATAAGAATAACTGAATAAATTTTAACTGAAATAAATGCTATAAAAGTGTATAGAATAATTGATCAAGTCATTGATATCTGCTTAAATTTGGTTGCTTCAATGGCATCAAGAAATGCGCCAGGAACTCTAAAGGCAGCAAGCTGGGGCCAGGGTTGCATCTCAGGCTCAGAAACTATATAGTGAGTTCTGTTCACCTGAGATACTTGGAAAAGCTGCAGGGAAAAGACATTGCTGCAGTGAGAAGTGAGTTTAAGACATGCAGCGTAAGGTACGTGTGGGACTCGGAGGAGCTTCATTACTCCAACTCCTGAGCAATATTGTTCTTATTGCAGGGACTTAACATGCAAGGAAACTGCTTGTCCTGTTGTTACACATATGCATTGTGGAAATCAGTCCCCATGGGGTGGCCTACTGTGCTACCCCTTATTCAGTCTGCTGTTGTTCCCCATTGTGGAATGAAGTGCTGGCATCACCCCAGTTTCTTCCATAATCCTTGGAAGAGGGGGAGCACAATGCACATACAGAAGAGGAACAGTGGTTTCTACAGCCATCTGCCTTTGGAAATGTATTCTTTGGGAACTCATGGAGACCACCAAAGATTATTCTCCACTGTTCATCTGAGGCAGACTCAAACCCAATTAGAATACAGAAACTGGCTGAAGCACTTGAATGCATCTGCTATGCCCTACATTTCTTCATGTTTGTAATGTTATGGGCAAGAAATTAGATTTAGATTGTGACAGCAAGTCAGGTAGAGCAATTTACATAGAAATATTGTAGTTAGGCACCATAATTCTCTGATAACTTGGATCCCACAAGATGTTTACCAGGTTTTCTTGCTGAAATTCAGGTCTTTCCCTGCTGTTATTATAGTCCTCTCAACATTTGCACAAAACATGCCTTGCATGCTCTAGGAAGAACAGCTACCAGGAAGTGAACTGTGGTTTTTAGCTTTTTTTGAAGCTCTTCATCAGTCTGTGTGTCTGGCTCAGGTAAAGTAAAAGAAACGAGAAGCTATGACCCATGACCTCTTTCACTGCAGAGGTGTAGTAAGGAAGTAGGTGAGAGGGGCTTGATGTGGTGGTGTGGAGGTGACAAGAGTTTTCAGTATGGGTAAAAAAAGGCATATGTGGAGTCAATCTGTTCTAACAATGCTATGGTAATTATGATGCCATCCTTTGGCATATCTTCTTCACAAGTCACAGTGAAAGAGGGAGAGGAGAAGGGAAGGGAAGAATTTGACCCTACGTTATTTTTCTTTGAGCTCAGGGACTACTTTGACTGAAAGCCACTCAGAGTAGAAGAGGAAAGACTATGGCTCTAAATCTGTTCATTTCAGTGGGTTCAAAGTGAGGCCCACAATGTTTACACAGATTAATTGCTTACTAATAATTTTTCCTTCCTTAAGAACATTTCAGGTTCAAACCATGAGGCAAACCTTGTTGGATTAGAGCCATTCAGCCCCTATTTTATCAGTGTCTCTGCATTTACCAAGCTTGGAAATGGCAATCAGTTCAGTAATGCTGTCCAGTTTACAACGATGGAATCAGGTTAGATGTGACTTTTTCTAAGATGCAGTTCTGTTTATATATATTTTCCTTGTATGGCTGAACAACAGCCTTCCTCTTCTCTCCAAAAAAAAGGTAACATAACACTATCTCATTGTCTTCTGCCTGTGTAATACCAATTCACATTCCTATTGTACCGGATAGGCTGAGTTTGAAGTCTGATGTCGGAAGTGTAGAATTAGAAATGTCCTCATCTGAAATGAGAGGCTTATATGGTTACTATAAATCTTTTAATAGCATCACAGATAAAGGGAGGAAAATCAGATAGATATCAGTCTTTGCAGATCAAAGTGATAATTCAGATCCCTGTGAAAATAACTGAAACTTTAGCAGTATCAAAAGCAGCTGGACAAAGATTGGCAAATGAACTGTATTAAACAAATACAAATTTTTAACATTTTTTATAATTTATTTTAGGAAGGGAAGCTAGCCACTAATTAAATATCCTAATTTGTTAGATCTTATTCTTCCTGACAACTGGGGAGCACTACACAATACGGCTGGCTTAATTAATTATGTGCAATTTTGTCTTGTGCCTTCTATATATCTTTTGAAGTTGCAGGTTATTTCAAAATGAAAAAGTGTATCATGTGAAAGTGAATATTCAATATTCCCTAAAAAGAGCCCAGGAGCTCAGTGGGTTTGTAAACTGGCCTTTGTGCAAAAGTGTAGCTCCTTTGTCAGGCCAGAGCAATCCCCAGGCTCACACACTTTATAAGGGCTGTCAGTGCTGGGGGACTAGCATGGGTTTGGAGGCTGTGTCTGAACTCCCAGGTTCCTTTATACTGACAGCAATGGGAGCAGACAAAGGAATTACCAAAAGATCCCATATGGTGACTGCAGTTTTCAAGACCACACTTCCAGTGAGATATTCTTTCCAGGGCTGATAAAACAGGGATTTGGGGAAAAAATATGCAGTTATTATACCCAGCAATTACAACACCATGAGAAATCAGGACCATCACTGAACTGGTTCAGGTTGGCTGTTGGATCCCTGCAGCTGGAGATTGTCCTGCCCAAGAGCCATGGTCATCCATCAGTTGTCTCATTTCATCACTGACATTCCATACTCATGGTACTATCTTCAGAAGTGCTGGAGAGACACTGCCCACAGGAGAATTGTCTAGTCATTTTACAGCTTTTTCTCAGATTTTATGCTCAGCTAGTTGCAGCATTGTTTCCTTTCTGTCCAACCCAGATTTTGGGCAATTGCTGGATCGGTTCCTCACTGAGTTCATCTAAGGATTCTGTCTCTAGTCTTTGTTAAAAGTGCCAGTTAATCTTTCTTCTGCAGATGTGGCTTTTTAAAACAAGATTTTTCTTTGAACTCTGAGAAGAAAATTGATCATTTTAAAGGGATTCGTTTGCCTCTGTGCAGTGATAATGAACGTTTCCCTCTATTTCTGGGGGACAGTCCCAGACAAACAGTCGCTTCACTATTTTATGGATTCCTGGACATGGTTCAATAGAGGAAGTAGGTTGGGACACCCCTCACTATGTATTCATTTTCTCTTAGTTGGTACAGCCAGCAATTTAACCCTTTCTGAGATATTTTTTTTTCTTTAATTCATTGTTCTATTTAATCCATTGTTCACAGATAATTGCTCTATTTTCAGCATGAGTATAATAATTGTTACCTTTTATTAAATTTTTATGAACATTAAACAAAATTTCTCCTGCTGGAACCAGCAAGGAGATGAAGTACAGTAAGGTAATAGCATTGATATGACAGCTCTGAAACCTGCTGAATGATTTCTGTGCAGGTTGTGCCTCTGCTGAAAGGACAGGGAGATATGATAAAGTGCCTAAAAGAAACAAAGCTAACAGATAAATAGGGAACTTCTGCTCTTGATACTGTTGTGGAGTATGTATGTGGGTTTCATACTACTGTGTATGTTTTACTACACTTTGATTAAAAAAACATGGGGAAAATGCGAGCAGATGTGAAATTGGAGCACACAACTAGCAAAAAGCCAGATAGGTGGCCTCTTCAGTCACATTCATAGAGTTGGAAGTGAACCATCTAATGAGGACAAAGGCATATTTTTGTTCTCTCAATGTGTTTCTTTTATCAATTTGTCTGCCACTGAAATGTTTGACCCTCGCTATGAACACTGGATCTGCTTCTCTGACTATATTGTTCTGTGATTACCATTTTAATTGTGTGGAAATGTTAATCTTTGGTGCATGTGTATCTTTTAAGTACCAGATGCTGTCCAGAATGTTCATTGTATCGCAACGAGTTGGCAATCAATCCTAGTACAGTGGGACCCTCCTGCTTCATCCAATGGTGTAATTACTCATTACATTGTAACAGTTGAAGGAAATTCTATGAATTTTTCATCTTATGATACACTGCATACTTTTAGAAACCTGTTTTCCAATATTACTTATCAGTTTAAAATAAAAGCTGCAACATCTGCTGGTGATGGTGAAGAACAGATATGCAATGCCAGTACACTTCCAGAAAAAGGTAACAAATTATTCAAGTTAATTCTTTTGTTTAATTTAAAAGATGACTATGAAACAAGTGGGCCTGAAATACCTGCTTCAATTCAGGCAACTAAATCCTTCTGTTGTTTAAATTTCTTGCTAATAGTGGATCAGGAGAGACAGGGCTTCCTCCTTCTATTTTAGGATACACTTGGTGATGAGAATCAATTGCCATTTAAAAAAGCACAGAGTACCTTTTTCTATGTTGACTTTGGTTTTTTTATTAATTTCTGATCACCTATTATTTTTTGTCTGATAATCTCCACTTTGTTCCTATTGCCCTTAGCATATTTAATACCGTAAATCTGAAAAATTTGGGGGGAGCAAAAGTTTTGGTTTGTTTTTTTTCCACCAGTGGCCAATGCTGTGACTTCACTGATTGTCAATAAAGCTGTTCAGAATTTGTGCAACAGAGAAGAATTTAACTTCTTCAAGCAGACTTTGTCATAACTCTTGATGGATAGGATTTTTTAACAAGAAAGAAAATTGTGAGCTAAATCCAAAGAAGAATATAGGCAGGTTTTTTGGCACTGGAGTAAGAAATTGTCATCCACAGTCTGCCTTCCTTTCTCTCTCCATGCACACTTCACACTTCACCTAATCTTGGCTGTGCTTTCATTTGGCACCTGAAACTCGGAGATCAAATTCTATGCAAAATACAGTGTTGCTTCTGTGTAAATATCTATGTAGTAAATATCTACTAGCTTCTAAACTGGAAGTGGAGAGAAGCTCAACTCCTAGTCCAGGAAGCAAATGCCTGTTTCAGTTCTCTTTCCCAGTTAGGGATGATTTCTAGTTTTGGGATTATTTCTCTTGTTTCTTTCTTCTTCAGCAATAGTTTAATATAGAAATCAAAAATAATGTTCAGAGAGCAGGATCCAGAAAAAGACTTCCCCTTCCTACTGAATTAGAGGAGCAGTTACTGCATTTAGTTCTTTTTTTTGTTTCCTCTTCGGTGACATCAATTCATGCAGTGAAGTTGAGGAGCTCTCTAATTCAGAACAGCTGAATCATTAGGAAGCATGAGAATGGGATGGAGGAGCATGACTGTATCCCCTGATGCTTAGAAACCAAACCTAGCTTTGTAATACTTGAATTACTAAGTTATCAAATAACTTAAAAGATGAGTTGCAGTACTCATTCTCATATATATTTCAACCGAAAGAGTGAGTTTTGCTCAGTTCTGTCAAATAATAGATACAAGAGTCTGTGTCAGCAACAGGATTTAGATTCTGGATGATATGTAGACTAAGGCAGCTCTGCTATGCAGACTTGAATCAGACGTCTAAACTTGGAGGAGATCAGACTTACCCTTAGACTTCCTGTTGGTAGCTTTTTGAGTGGCACGCACCTCTTTAGGTTCAGCCTTTGGATCTCTCCTATTCACAAAGCCTTAGTGCCCCACTCTGAGCTTTGATTTCCATGCTTCTTAAAATTAGACTTGCAGATGTGCATGTCTGAATGAATCTAGACCATGTCTGTATTGTCCACTGAACTACTGCTGCTTTCATTCTAGACAAGCAGAGCAGCCCCTTGATGGTGTAATGCAGACAACATTGTGAAATAGCCAGGGTTGTACTTTGATGACTGCCCCTCCTTGTAATACAGTCCATCCCACTAGAGCCTGGCCACATCCCCTATTTGAACAATAAGGTGGCACATTCATACCTGTTTCTGGTAAAAATGTTCTCTCTAAATTGACTTCGTCATCACCAACAGGTCCCCTACAAATTCTTCTGTTTTCTGATCCCTGCTGGTCCCCTTCTGTCCAGCTCCTTGGTGATTTAAGACTTTTGCCTGGGTCAAACACCTTCTTGTTTGCTCAGAAACTCCTGTCCATCAGCAGGTTCAAAATCCACTTTTGAAGGAAGTGTTGTTTAAATATTAGAGATGAGCATACTCTTATCTTACGGCATTGGCTGGAAATACTGTAGTGAGCTTAACTGCTATGCTGAACATGGATGCATGCGATAGTGCACCTAAGTACACTGCAGTCATAACTCTCCACCCTTTCTTTTAAATCAGGGCTGCTGAACAGCCAACCCTGACTCAGAGCTTGAGCAAGAATGAAACTTGGAATGGGTATGCAGACAGGTGTGCTGATGCCTGATTAAAACTGGTCTTGTTCAAAACACGAAGGTTTTGGAGGTAGTCTTATGGGAGACCTGATACCCTCTGGTACAGAGAAGAGCAGGAGGCTTCCCAGGTACCTCACTTCTTGGAGGATGGGAGAAAGGCTTCTAGTAATGTTAAACAAGCCTGACACCTGGGAAGGTTAATGTTGGGATATCTGAGAAATTTAGGGTTGGCTATTAATTAGTGCTTGAGGAAAGTCTGGAGGAGCTGCAGATGTGGTATTAAGCCTGGACTTGGGAGACAGACTGTTAGTCTGTTGTGGTCTGTGGGTCTGTGTTACACAGAGTTGTACTAGCAGGAGAAAAAACCCAGACTTTTTTTTGCAACATGTGTCTTATCACTGGAAGTTTTCCTAAGTGAAGGACTTATACTACAATATCTGTCTTTTTTGCCACGTACACCACACAGACCCTTTCTTACTGTTTTAGCACTGGTTTACATGTTGATGCTTAGTCATATTTACAACAAAGTAGTTATTATTAGGGCATTTCCTTAACTGTGTGTTTACATGAATTGTTTTGTGGTGACTGGGTACTAGGAATTGGAGATTCATGGATGGGAATGGAAACAGTTTTATAGCTGTTGTCAGCTTCTTATTTATGGTGGTCTAAGATTAGTCACAGAATATGTAGCCAGCACTGAGTCACTGACAATGCATTTATTTCTGACATAAAGTGAAATTGAATTTGGCTCAGTGTCTCACTGCATAGTGTTTGACCTTTACATTCTTAGCAAGATTGTTTGCCTTTTTTTTGAGGTAAATATGTTCATATCTGGGTACAATTAAACATGAATCATGAAGGTTAAATTTATGAGGAGATTAGTAGTGTTTTGTGTCTAATCTAGCTCCATTGTCATGGTAAACCACCCCTGCCAGTATGTTATAAAAACTGTCAGCTTTGTAGTGGTAATATTACTTTGTGATTAAATATATTAAATATATTATAAAGGATATGAAAGATAACATAGCAAATGCAGAATGCATAAATATGTTAGGATTTTATGACTGAATAGCTATCCTTGGATTATTTTCAAGGCAATGCACATATTAAAATTAAATTTCATTAAGGTTGAGTGAGTTTTTAGAAGGGAGAAAGAGCCATGAAATGGTAGGAAACTTCTCCAAAAGGCACACTAAAGCTGTGAAAATTCAGTTAACTCACAGGTCTGGGACAAGTGTTTGTAGTCATCCAGTTAAGAATAAAACCAAAACAATTAAAAAGCCACTTGGGGGTTCAAAGCATGAATAATCACAGGAAAATTGCTCCTGCTTTCAATTTTTTTAATTCATATTTTTCTTGATAAACTTTTTATTATTTTCTGAAAATATTAATCATATTGATTACAGTATTAAGACCTACAGAGTAATTTTTCCTTCCTTACTGCTAGTCCTACTTAATATTATAACTGAACACAGAGTCTTGGGACAGGTTGAGGCCCCCATTGTACTGCGGTGACAGTCTTTATCATTTGTTTTCTGCTAAATAGAGATTTATTCATAACTTACATTTAAAAGAAAAATGCCTATAAATTTGTCCAAGAAACATTTTCTTAATTTAATTTAACAAAACATAACAGGGCCTTAAAGCCTTCTTCATATCCAAGGAAATGCTCTGTTTCCTTCACTATAAATCCTTTTCTTAGGGTGTGTCAGCTCATGGCAGCTCTGAGTTGGAGTTACATGAATTTCCTCAGTAATTTGTGAAGAGAACTCTACAGATGACTGTAATGCACTGGAAGAAATATTTAAGCCCATACCCTAAAGTGGTCCTTAGGGCCCCAAGCGAGATGTGCAGTGCAGTGTGTTGGCCTGATTATGCAGAGGAATCAACCTACTGCAGAGCCACAGCATTGGAAGTGGAAGAGCTTTGGTGTCCCCTGTTACTACTACAGATAAGAGCAGTGTGTTTCAGGTGGTCAATCAGTGCTGCAAGTTCCTGTTTCCAAACACTATTAAAGTAAAAGCATCCAAAAATTGTGAAGTGAATCCTGACTAAGAATCTTTGAAACACTTTTTTCCAAGATGACTAAAACTGAATTTTTTCTAGACTTCAGTTTTCTTTCTGTAATGTAGTAGGTTTTTTAGATTTTCTGATTAGTTGTTGTGTCCAAATGTAAGTTAATGGCTTTGATGTAGATGGTAAACCTTCACTAGACAAATGCAGTGATCACCTGGTTGCTGCCAATGAAATTGTATTGATGTTATTTTTATAAGCAGGTAGATAAAAATAGAAGAATCATATAGTGTAGGATGAAGGAATTTTTTTTGTAAGGACTAGGTCAACTCTGCGTTATTGTATAAGAAATGGTGGTATCATATACAAACAAAGCTGACATTGAAAGCATTTACAGGTCAAATATATTGTTTACTGAAAAGTAGACAGTGGTCCAATTTGTTGGAAAGCTGAGCATTCTTATTTAATTTAAGACTTGAGTACTGACAACTTTTTCCTACTCTTCTAAGCTTAGCTTAAAGGTGTGCATTTCTCCCTAGCTTTGTAGGATTTGACTTTTCAGTGTTTAGATCCCATGGTTAGAGACTGATTTTTCTAATGTGCTAAGGACTAAGAAACACAGTCCAGAGAGGCTTTTTTAAAGACATGTTCTCAACTGTGCAATTTCTTTTAAAGCATGTCCGATGGTATCAGTCCCAAGTCATGGGAAAAAGTCTACAGTTTTTTTACATTTTTATGCTAGTAAAATCATTTGGGACCTATTTTTGATGTCCTTATTCATAGTGAGCAGGACTTTATATCATGATGAGTCCCCCTGAAGTTAGCAGTCTCTACTAGAGTACTGTTTATCATGATCAGGTTTATCAGTTTAACCCAGGGAACTCCTTTGGTAACTAAGCTTTCAGAAATTAATAGAGATAGATACTCAATACAGAATATTACTTTTCAGAAACTCCATTTTCTGAAGTTTTGTTGTGTACCCACTGCTATCTCTTCTACTTTGTTCTTCACTTTCCTCCTATTGATGCTCTTAATACTACCCAACAGACTTCTAGGCTGTCGCTGTTCTTTTAAACCAAACTCCAGCTACAAGCAGCTGTTCTGTAGGCAGACTTTTTTTTATTAACTTCGTTAGGAACTATGCTGTATCATATTACCGTCTTCTGTTCCTGGCCCGTGCAGCTGTAGTCATTGCTTTCCACAGAAGTCTTTACAGAAAGCCGTAACTTCTCTCTTTTTCTCAGTAGATTTTTTTGCTTGTGTTCTTTGCTGCCCTTAGGTTTTCTTTGCATTGTGAATAAGATTTTTTTTCTACCAAGTATTTCTGTTGGTTTAAACCAGTTTCACTGGCCCAGTTCAACTTGATGTGAGTCCTTGCACAGTCCTGGTTCTTTTTCTACCAGGAATTTCCTTTCATTTAGGTTCTCAAATGAAAACTTGATCTGAGAGCAGTCTATCAGCTTTGGAAGGGCTGATTAGCATTGCAGCCAGATGAGCATAGGGAACCGGGGCCAAGATCTGTGAAAGTAACTTCTATTTAGGTGCTTAGCTTCCTGTCAACTTCAGTGGGAGTTCAGGCACGTAAATAGGCTTTAGGAGCTTAAAATCCCATGTGGATCTGGCTTCAGGCACTTTTTATTGGAGTTTGGCCATCATGTGAACAATGGTGGATGAACCTGAAAATACCTCATTCCTCCTCCAGTCCTGAAACTGAATTCACCAGCATTTCACAGCCAGCCTCTCTGCAAGCTCCCTGGCTGGCTTTCAGAAGCTGAATTAAAAACTATTAAATGAAAAATGATGGAGTACATTGCATCAAAAATTTCAGACTTTGAAAAACTCCCTACTCCCAGAGCTAGCTGAATTATAGCAAATGCAATATAATTCAACAGGGAAAGACTGTCAGATATGTGATCACAGAATCACAGAATCATCTAAGTTGGAAAAGACCTTGAAGATCATTTAGTCCAACCATTAACATAACACTGACCGTTCTCAACTACACCATATCCCTAAGTGCTATGTCAACACATGATGATGAGACTTAAGGGGTTCTACCCTTGATTCCTGGGAAATTTAAATACGGGATTAACACTAGAATGCCAGCTAGCTAATCAGAGCACAGTCCTAGACAAATAGTGTTCTACACCACTACAAACACAGCTTTTTTCATGCCCTTTCTTAAAGTGCACCATTTTGGAAGCCAGGAATAATAGTAAAGTTCCTGTTAGGCACATACCAAAGCAGCAGTATATAAAAGCAGATACATGTGTCTTTGTTACAGTTCCAATTTGATCTGAAAAACAATTGAAAAAGATGCAATTTTTGGCTTTAATTGTTTTTAGTGTGAACAGTGATCACTTCATCATCGTTGAGTCATGTTTAGAAAATTTAAACAAGCTGCATGATTACTTTAGGAAGCATGGAATGGTTTGTTCAAATCAGTACCATCTGTGGACAGAAAAAGTTAGGGGAATTTTAGTCATTCCTGAGGAATGGAAATCTGATTCTCCATGCTAGAGTAATTGTAATCCTCTTTGTATCTGTAATCCAATAGCATAGTTGTCTTGAAATTGTCTCACTGAACACAGTCATCAAGTGCAAGAGACACTGTGCCACTGGGTGTCACTGCTCCTCACTGTGGCCCTCAGAGCAAACCTGGTTTGCTCCAGATTCAGATCACATCTCCTTATTTGTTCTAAGAGAGATTACATTTATATTTGATTTGTCTATGTAAGCAATGAGATAAAATGGACTAGATTTTAAACTGACTAACGTTTAAGGCTCTGATTCCATTTTAAAGGTCTGTCTAGGCACTGGCAGAGAAAATATTCATATGTCTTCTGCCAGCTGACCCTTTTGTGGGTTAGAAATACTTTGTTTATATGGGTCTTAGTAAACTGCAAAAGTGACAACATAAACTAGTAATAAAGGCTTTTGTATGAAAGAAGAAGTACTTGTCTAATCTGTCTGTTATCATGGTACCTGCAAATTTATCTTTTAAAATGGTGGTTTTCCTGTAGGGATACTCACCAGGATAATCACAGATACTATCTTCAGCCTTGTGGGGGTAATGTGTATGGACTCCTTCTGTAACCAGTGGGAAAAAGGCCAGATGGAAAGAGAAAACTCATTTTTCTGCCCTCCATTCTTTCCCCCACTCTCAGGATGTTCATCTCTTTCCACTGAATACAAGGAGAGCTCATGGAGGTTGGCTTTATTAGACTTTTGTTGGCTTGTGTGAGAGCCCATGAATCCGAGACACTGTTACTTTTCCTGATATAATTTATAGTTCTGTGAAACTGCCAAGCATCTTTTCCATCTCTACTGCAACATTGCTAGCTCTCAGTTCTTTCTGATGGCATCATCCATGTTGACACTGGGGGAAGAGCGTACTCTCCTTGACAAGGGAAGCCCACCGTGCTGGCTAGAACATGGGCACTGCTCTCTCTGCCTGTGACTAGTGTCTTTAACCTGCCTTGTTTTAGGTGCAGACTGCAGTTGTGTCAGCCATGGCTCTACCAGCTGCACAGTTGTGCAAGTGAAGGTATATATTTCCACCTTCCTCTTGGCACCCAGCAAGCAACCACCTGCTATCTACTATCTACTTTATTCCAAGCCCCTGTTTCAGTATTTGATCCAGTGTTTCAGTTAAATTGGAGTATAGTCCAATAATCAGTTTTCAGCAGATGGAAGTTAATAAAGGTAGACTAAGAGGCATTAGAGCCAGTTGTTTCCATCATCCATGTTGCATACTTTCACACTTTTATTCCAAATCTGCCAATGCTGGCTGTTCCTATAGCAGCAAGAGTTTCTGGAGTTGTGTGCCTGAGAAGGTGAGGTCATATCCCTCTGAGTGAGAAGGAGAAGAAATCAATTTTCTTAAATTATTTTAATTTTTATGTGTTGTAATGTCTTTGGAATTGCTTACTTAATTTTTTAATTCCTGGAATATATAATATTGGGTCTTAAAAATGCATTCATTCAAGTTCAGAGTGAGACTGGGTGGTAACTTTTATTTCACTCATCATAATTGAGTGTGTAGGATACATATTCTTTGCAGTATCTTAACAGACACTAATAGCTTATATTACAACAGAGTAGAGGATTTTTAAAGGAAAAATAGATATATTTTCAATAGTAACCATCGAACATTTTTCTGCCTTTATTTTCCATTAGTTAATGGTCAAACTAAGCCCTTTCTTGTAATTTACACAGTTAGCAAATACAATTTGTAGTGCTATTACAAAAATATTGTAGTGTTTATTTTTTTGAAAGTGGACAAATTGAGTACTACACCTCCAAAACTGTGAGCAAGCAAGAATGTTACTGCCTGCTTTGGTTTTATTTACTACTTCCTCTCCTTCTCTTCATGCTAATAACAATACAACAAAACAACTTTAATTTTGATAGCATGGAGTGTGATGATGAAAGTTGTCTCTAGTGAAGATTTTTTTCTTGGACAGTTTGTTCTTGTTCTGTGTCTGGTGAGTGTGTAGCAGGGTAGGAGCATATGGGGTTATTGCATGCTGCGGTGTTGTGTACGCGTGTGTGAGAGCTGAGCAGAAAGACGGGGAAGCGCCCACAATTCCTGTGCCTGGCTCCTCTCCTGAAGGCTCCACCTGCTTTGGGCTCATTTGAAGGGATTTGTATTTCTCAACCTTTTCATTGTCACAGCTTGGTTTGACTCAGAAATCACATTTCTTGTTAAATAGT
The DNA here is from genome assembly GCF_047716275.1 of Strix uralensis. Lineage (NCBI taxonomy): Eukaryota > Metazoa > Chordata > Aves > Strigiformes > Strigidae > Strix > Strix uralensis. The sequence continues at coordinate 45,436,070 of NC_133976.1, forward strand.
AATATTTAGTGGAGAGGCTTCAGCTTTTTATATTATGATGTTTTTTATAAACAAATTGTTACAGATGAAAGCAGAGATCAGATATTCCCACAGGGCTGAAAGAAAATGGAAGGTTTTCTCTTTCTTCCCCAGTAACGTTAGTTCTTTATGTAAGCCTTGAGGCTTCTTCAGTTTCAGTTTGAGGATGTATCATGTGTTTTTCTTTTACCAGCAATACTTCTTCCCCCAAAGACTCTAAAGCACTCTTTAAAGCTAAGTGCACAAAATGATTTCTGAGCTGATTTCTCTGCACAGTTTTTGCCATAGAGAGTATTAGTATTATCTTACAGAGTCTTAGGGATAATATTAGCTTACTGTATGACTATGTGATATAGCACAAAACCATATGTTGCATCCAGTCTGTGAGAGCTGGGAGTACACTGTTGGCTTAATATATAGATCTGGATAAATGTGTGTGTATGTGTATGTATGTACATACATGCACTACTTCTGTCTCCATGCACATGAATATAACCTGTTTATACCCACATATACATACATATATAAATACATGGAAGCAAAGTTTCTTTTTTTTTTTTTGCTTTGTATTGCCATATTATTTAGCTCTTCCTGTTGGCATTCTTTTAATTTGTTGTTTGCTGAACACCTTGTAAAGCACTTATATAAAGGTAGTCACACATATTGCATATATTGATACTTTCCATTCAGAAGGTGAAACAGGACACTTATGAAACCTTGAGGTGTTGCTTGAGGATTTTGTGTGTTACCAAGAGAGAAGGAGACAAATAAGTATTTCAAAGTGAGAGGTGAGGAATCTCAGTTATCAACAGCAGTAGAAGATGCTATGAGTTGGCCAAAAATAACTTCGCTTGATATTCCCTCCCTCAGTTGAGACATAGCCCCAGCAACAGCAATGTCACACCTCTCAAGACTGCCCCTACAGTATTTTAAAGTATTTTTCTTTATTTCTAAAGCTATGGTAAATGTATGCCACCTACATATGTACAGTGTGATTTAGGCCAATGGAATTACTCCTTATTAACCATAGGAAATTGAATCTTGGTCTTTAGACATGCTTATTAAAATATTTTTTCAACATGGATAAAAGGGTTATAGTTGCAATCACTTTTCATTCAAATGAAGATATCTTACAAGTGTTTTAATTTGTAGTTCCTAGTGCTCCCAGGGATATTGTTTTTTCCAATGTACAATCAACAAGTGTGACCCTGAATTGGAGATCACCGAAATCTATCCTTGGCTACTTTCAAAACTACAAGATTACCACACAGCTACAGTCCATCCACTGCAGTGACTGGGAAACTAAGGAATGTATTGAATATGAGATGTATCAATATTTATATGAAAATGTGGTGGATGACCATATAGAAGAGACAGTATATGGACTGAAAAAATACAGATGGTACAGATTTGCAGTTGCTGCCAGTACAAATGTTGGTTATGGCAGTTCTTCACCTTGGATTTCTACACAAACACTTCCTGGCTGTAAGTAAGGATGTTTGACATGTGTCATAATGCTATAACAATGTGATATTCACCTAAATAAGCAAGAACACTTGGTAGACGTTATTTCTTCATAGACCTACAATAGTGGTGAAGTTAATAAGGATTTATTGCAACTCTTCATGTATGAACTATCATGATATCAGTCATGTGGTAGGTATGCATGCTTGACACTGCTTCAGATTTTAATGCCTTTTGTATGCTCTACTATATTTACTGCTTACCCAACAACAATTTCATTCCTCAGCCCTACTCCACGTCTAGAATTGGTAAGTCTGAATTTTGGATATTTTGGGTTGATATGTCATTTTCAATACATCTTCACATGTGGGGTGTGTCAGTGAAAAGCAGTCCTTTTCTTAATTCTGTGACTAAAAGTCTTCACTAACATCATAACAGTTTCCTGAAATTCTGTTGTGTGTTCCTGGCAATAGAATTTAAGCAGTAGTTTCAGAGGAATTAAGATTTCTTTCCAATACCATATCTACCTAAAGCAATTACAAATCAGAATAGCCACATAACACCTACAGGACTGCCATGACACATATTAGAACTCCATGCTTCAGCTGAGGATTTCAGTTCCCAAGTAAGAGAAGAATTGGTTGTCACAGATAAGTCATCACTAGATATTTGAGAGAAAGGGATGTGAAACATAAATTATTTAGGCAGTTGTCATGGGGACCTATGACCCCTTCCAGTCCACAGCCAGACGAGGTCAGAGCACATCTGATATCCAGCCTCTGGCCCATGTAGAACAACTGAGAACGACCATAAGTGTCCTGACTAAATCACAGCTCCTTCACTCCTTTCCCCTTTCAAAGTAATCATAATAGAGATACCAAGGACTTAAACAGCTGTGTACCGAGGACTGTTCAATGGTCCACATACTTATTTTGTTCCACTCATGTTTTCACAATCGTGTGATATGAATTCAGGAGGCTTTTATATAATGCCACTCATAGTATCTGTGCACTCTCTGTACAGTAATACATCCATTTATCCTTAAATGTATCACAATTTTTCTATTAGGTAAAGAAATATTGTCATATTCATTTGCAGATGAGAAATTGCAATAGAAAATGCTAAGCCCCAAAGGGCAAAGAGATTTGGACACTGTGATAGTGAATATCACAACAGCCCATTTTTCACATAAAGCACAGAAGCAGTCCTTTGGACTGAGAACTACTGGAATCAGCTGCAGAGACATTTTCATGTGCACTTACTTTCTTTGTCCAGTGGTTCTTATGGGGATGCTATGCCTGTAAATTAATGTAATATTTTAAATAAAAGTGACAAAAAATATCAGAAAACCATGTAACCCCAGGTAGAGCAGAAGATAGCTAACAGAAGTTGTGCAATTCTTGAGCCAGCAGCTCTGAGGAGATTTCTTAATATTAGATGAATAGATAGATCTCAGCTGCTGACATATACAAATACTTATTTTCAAAAAATTGTTGCTGAGTTTAGGAAAGTTAGGGATTTAAACTGGATGGTGAGGCAGATCATGAAAACACATATAATCACATAAAGTTAGGATGCTCTTTATGATTTCCTCTCTGGACAGTGATAATTTGGTTTAAGTGAGAACTAGTTTCCTATCAATCCCACTGAGGAGACAATGTTGTTCTCAGCAGTATGTCCTCTGTGTGCTCTATTAGCTAGTTTAACAAACAGTGGTGGGGTAGAAGTTTAGAAAGTTCCACCAGTACTTCCAGTCCAAGTGTCTGGGGCTGCTGCCCTATGTCTGTGGTGAGGGAAGTGGGCAGCAACAACTTTCCTGTGAGCTAAATCAGTGACACATCAAGAGATGAGCTGCCTGTGGAACACACTGACATGGAGTCAGAGAAGCATGGGCACTATTCCAGATATCACGGCTATGCTGGTCTTTTTCATGGGGTAATGGCAATCAGCTGAGGAGGAAAAAAAGAAGAAAGTGACATGTCACAGCTGAGTCGCCAGCTGGCAGCTCCAGTGTGCTTCAGCAGTGCTGGGAGCCTCCCTGAGCAGTGACTGATCTTTAGCAAGGACAGGTCTGACCTGACACTTTTGAAAGACTAGTCTTTAGAAATATTGTTTTACAGACTAAAAACTTTAGTTCCCCTCTTTCTTTTGCAAAGGGTACTGCCTGTATCAGGGAAGAGAAATTCAGGATGCACAAAAAATTGACCCAGCACTCCGGGCAGCCTTGCAGAGTGTATCCAGAGAACAGGTGTCGATCCCCTTCTCCTTTCCCTCATGGACAGGGCCAAGCATCTTCTCGATTAGCCTGCTGGTACACAGCCAATATACATGGTCTGTTAGAGCTTAAGGGTGCTTAGCCGCTATGTAAAATAGCCTGAGTACTTAGCCTATAAAATCAATGGGAGTTGTGTTTGCGGATTTGATGGCAGAAGTTAGCCACTGTTTCTGATTTTCAAGAAATGCCTCTGTAAGAGATTGCTTCTGCCAAAGGGAAAGTTACCTTGGTTGTGAAATAATAGTCAAATGATTTTTCTTCAAAAGTAATTGGGTCCTCAGAACTTTGTGCTTCTGTCAAGCCTAAAGAAAATATTACAGTTATTATATTCATATTCAGGAAGTTGCAGCATTTAAGTTGAAAATTGTTAGACTCATTCCCCAGAATATAAAGACATGGAACTTCAACAACATAAAAAATTACATAACAGAAACCCTAAATATTCTTTATAAGTGCTGAGGATTTGACTGTTGTGCTAAAGCAGAAATACCTAATAATTCTGAATATCCAGTGACTAAGGTGAAGCTCTTAGCTATTTATTTCAGTTGTTCATTATGAAAGTAAATTTAAGGCTACAGGAATTCTTTTTAAGATTCTTTAGCTCATTTGCAAGTTTCAAATAAAATGATGGCTGTGTAGTTATAGTGTTACTCTGTGGAAAGTGTTATAGGTTGTTCAGTACAGTCCAGTTCTCATATCACACAGATAAACTATTCAGCCTTCTGTCTTGCAGATTATCCTCACAGGAATTGTCCTACTGTCTCATAAAGTAGTTTGATGGAACTGTTATTACTTAGCTGATGGATTACCCAAGAGCCAAATCTACATTGCAAGATGAAATATTTTCAACATAACCTAGATTTCTATAGTTACTAGTACAGAAGATCAGTGTTGTGTCACAATAAGGAAAAGGGCAAGGGATGTTTTCCATACATAGGGAAACTTTGTTCCCTCACACCTGCACTTACCCCGAGTTTCACTTTTACATATATAAGATTGGCCAAACTTGTGCTTTCTAAGAGAAAAACCATTTTGGAGGGTCAGTGTTAGGTGGAAAATGAACGGCAGTGAGATCATTGACCTCATTTTGGATCTCGTGCAGTTACACAATGCAATGCTTTTTGGTAAACTGCCAAGTCTCCTAATGCCAGGATATACTGGACACAAAGGAAAATCCCAGATGTTCAAATGTCCCATGAAGGCTAGGACATAGATGCATGGGGCAGAGGGTTATGCTTTTCTTTTCAGCACCTTCTTTCACAATCCTTGCTGATACCCAGTTGCTTGGTATACTTAAAGAAATGTTTCTGTGTGGTGAAAAGCAGTGAGATTTCATCTCTTGTTGTATGCCCCTTCTTCTGGCAGGTTTTTTCTGAGAGAACTTGTTTTACTTTGTTAAATAGTAAATATGAGATATAAATATAAGATATAAATGTTTAAATATAGGGTAAAAGTAACCTAGGTAATTATAAAATGAAATAACTGAACCTCACACAATTTTTGTTGGGAAAAAGAATAAAAGAGTTGGTCTTAACCAAACTGGCAAGCATGAATTTCTGTTAGAAGACTGGAGTATTCAGTCTTATTTTTGAGGATTATGCAAAATAATGGGCTATCCAGACTTACCTTCAAGCTAACACACTTAACTGCTGCCTTAGCATCAGGACACAGATGGATGGGAAAGATGACCCTGACCTCCATAAGACCCACATTCCTGTGCAAGGATAGAAGCATGATAATCAGGAAATGATGGTTATTAGTTACAGAAAATGCATTATTGTGAAAACCAGGAGAAAAGTGCTTATGAGAGGAAGTGATTGGATTATGGGGGAATGAGAGAATAAGACTAGGTCATTTCTACTGAGTAAATTGCTGTGATTTATAAGGGAAAGGGTATAGTGATATCATGGCCTCATATTGACTAGATTCATTTCACAAACAAACCTAAATCAGAACGTGGCAGTAACCCACTGAAGCAAACACAGTTTTTAGAAAAAATTTTTTTATAAGACATGAAACACATAGACACATTTCACTTTCTAGTTTTGTTTCTAATTACACAGGTTATTTCAGAAAATATTTCTAAATTTCAGTATCATTCAGTTAATGTCTGATATTGTACTTTTCATGATGAAAATAAACCAGGTATTAATGCTTAGATGTAGTTTAGATAAGTATCTTAAATGCAGCATACTCAATTAGAATTTTCTTGCAAAGGTCTAAAAATGTATCAAATATAAACTGCATGTGGAAATTATCCATATAAATAACTTCATGTTGGATAACTGGTAGATTAGATTATGCTTTAAAATTATTTCACATCATCTTTGTCTAATGAAGAAATGTAAAGTGGCTTTTAAAAAACAAATATTGAGAGATTAAATGCTCCATTAATGCTATAAAAAAAGTAATGGAAAATTGTCTTTGGAAATGGTTGGTTTGGAAACTAAGGCTCAAGAAGCTATATATGTCATTTTGTACTGTTTTTTAGAAATTTCAGCTGGTGATAAAGGTAATACTACTGCCATTGTTACTGAAAGCATTATTTACACTAAAAGACACTGTTTGAACAACAAGTCTGACACACAGTACCTGTACAATAAACTTAATTTGTGCTAATTTTAGTTTTTAGGGACCATGCTTGCCCTTGTATTTTGTTTTATCTATTCCAGCTCCCCACTCGACAGCCAGCCTTCTCTGAGCTGTCTCCTCTTTCACCACCCCCCATGTGCTTTCATAGTTCATTCAGTAACACTTTTCATTCAGTTGTTCCATGCTATTCAGTTTTTTGGGGGACCGCTTCCAATGGCCGAATTTGATCCTGCCTACAAAGTCTAGTATATTCCTGCTAATCCCAGCACAGCAATCTACCTCTTCTACCCAACATACTAAACTTTTCATAGCACCCTATCAACTCCCAAATCTTCCTGTTTTATTCTGCAACCATGGTGCAAAATTTTCACCTCATAGTGCAAAATTCTATTATTTCTCCTCATTAATCTTTCACACATAATTTCATCAGCTGCATACCTCCTTCCATGCTATTTTTCCTTTTCCTAACCTATTTTCTACCTAAAAAACTAAGTAGCCTTGGATACACTTCAGTTTTCCTCAGTAAGCTCTCTTACCTAATGATTGATGGTGAAAAAATACATATTCATGCACTAATCGTGTTTGAGAAAAGAGACTGCATCTTCTGATTAGGATAGATATGATAACTTTTATAGGTTTTTTTATGACAGACTGTTCACTGATATGTGTAATCATAGCTGTATTTTTTTGTGGTAGATTAAAAAAAAGGCATCATGAAGCCAGGTTCTGGAAATATGTACGAATCTGTTGTGGCTTCTATAACAGGGTGTTCACTGATATGTATCACAGTTGTCTTTTTTTTGTAGTAGAACCCCCAAAAAAGGCACCATGGAGCCAAGTTCTGGCATTATCTACAAATCTGCTGTCACTTTTTCACTTATTCCAAATTTTATTTTCCTGAAATTTACCACAGTTGTTATGAAAAAGCAATACCACTTACTGAGAAATGCTGTGTTGTTGTTATGATTTCATTACTTTCTTATTCATTAATAAGAAATAACTAAGTCAATTCACATATCACCTTGACAAAAGGAAATTTTAGGAAAATCCCATTTTTTAATGTGAACATTATTGCCTGCTTACAATTCTTATCACTTTTTTGTGTGTTTTCCAGAGTTTCTCAACATGTTAAGAATAAGTTGAAATGAAACCTAAAAAATATTTTTTTTCTGTATAAAATTATTTGTACTAATACTTTCCAACATTGCTGGAAATTTTTTCTAGCATTCAGAAGACCTTGTGTTTTCACAGTTTCTTATTCTATGAATAATTAATTTGACATAAACAAATACATTATGCTATTCTATTTGTCTAAATAGTTGTATATATTTTGCTTGTGTCATGTATAAAATATATCAATAACTTGTACTTAAAAACCCCTATAATTTCAGTTTAAGATCAAGTTGTAGGCAGTTCATACTCTAGAAAAGTTGTAGTAATTGCAATGAAAAATGTGTTTCTAAATCACACAGTATGCCTTATATATGAGAAAGAAAAAAAGTTATAATTATTTAGGCAGTATATAATGTTAAATGTGTGAAAAATTTTATTTTCAAATTGAAAAATAATCTGTACTGACCACTAAAATTACTAGGTTATTTTTTGTGAACTTCTCCGGCCATGATTCTCATACATATTTTTTTTCTGCAGCTCCAGACGGTCCTCCAGAAAATGTGACTGTTTTAGCTACATCTCCTCACAGTATTAATATCAGCTGGAGTGAACCTGTCATCATTACTGGACCAACATGCTACCTCATAGACATTACCTCAGTAAGGCAACTCTGTTTTATTGTTGGCAATTATACAGATGTTTGGTGCTAAAAATACCACAGCAGATATTCTTATAGAAATTACAGAACAGACATAAACCGGACTGACAAACAAAATATTGAAAAACAATATGACTGTGTCGATTTCCACATAAACTCCACATAAGAATTAGTTGTACATTTATAAATTTCCTAATGGGAGATAAATTAATTACTTGGTATTAAAAAATGTGTGCTAATAAGAGGTCTTGGAGGAAAAAAAAGTGTGTCTATGAATGTATACTGGACAACAGTAGCTGAGCTTTGTGGAGGTGTACCTCTTTCTAACAATAATGATGCTATTTACCAGTAAAAATAATAATGACTTTTTTTTTTCTTCAAAGATAGGAAAGGTTAATTGTCATGATTTTACAAACTAGAGTGGAGAACCTAGCAAAGTTACACTGCATCAGAGGGCAAACTTTAAAGTCAAACTAGATTTCCCATTTTCTACTTGGTGTTCTGTCCATCAGATTAGCTGTATTTTGGTAGCACAGCAATAACACTTCTTTCTCCTTGATCTTTATAAGCAAAAAAAAAGGCTGACATAAGAGAAAAGCTCTAGTGGCCTTTCTCTTTTCATCCTCTACTACCCTTACAATACTTCTTAAAACAACCATTAATAAACCTTATTTCCTGCCCTGTGGCAAGATACAAAACTTTCTAAATCTGAGCACATGAGAAGTTTTAAGTAGGATATAGGCTCCCTGTTCTTCCAGAAATTATAAACAGGGCTATCAGTGAAAATGGAAAGCAGTTTACCAGACATAACCCAGTAAAACATGCTGTGTGCAGCTTCAGATATCTTGAAACCGGTCTGTTAGGCAATAGGAAAAAAAACTGAAGGCTACTTCAAACTATTTAAAGGCTTTAAATAGAAAGTTCTTTCAGTTTTCTGAGAAGCGAGTAAGACTACAATGTGTATATTTTCAGTGTTTCTGAATTGGCCATAAGATTACAAATATATACAAATATTAATGCTGAGATTTTTGTGCAATCAAAATTTCTAAGATCAGTAAAAAATACCAAATATTTTTAAGCTCCTCAGTAAAGTTACAAGAGAGAGTAATGTATAGTCCTGCTGTTTTCTCTTCCTCTAACTTCATTGTACAATATGTAGAGTGCAATCTGTTCAGTTCTGAACACACTTACCACAGCAGTAGTATGACAGGATGAAGGATGTACAATAACAAGGGGAATACTAACAGGGAAGGAATAGTTCCTTGGCCCAGTGGGTAGATCACTAGAAACTACATAACAAATTCTATTTCTTCTTTACTAAAGTTTTAGAAGACTTTTTCCTCATGACAAGTTCCTGTCACTTTGGGCTAAACAGCATTATAGTGCACCAACAGAAAAAAAATATTTTCATGCTTTTGATAAAACTTCCAAATTCTGTTTTCAGAGCTGGATTTTTTTAGTGTGTGATATTTAATCAATTTGTATTTAAACAATTTCTCCCCTATCTGATAATTTCTGAATTATAGAATGTCATCTGATTCTACACTATAAAAATAAGTACCTTATCAATATAAGTAATAGAAAAATTCCTAAAGTAAGATGAACTATGCAATGTTTCCTGTGAGCCTGCCAGCATTTGGAAGAAACTTAAAAACCTGTTTTAAATGTTCAGTTTGGAGGGCTTTGGTTTTGTTTTCACAAAGTGGTGTTTTTTTACAAATACATTCCAGATACCTAGCGTTATATTTAGGGATTCCTTGTAATCAGATGTTGTCTGTCTAATGATCAGTAACTACAGGTGTCAGTTCTGCAGATAATAATCTTAGCGGACAAATCTATTCCTTCTTAAAGGCCAATAAAGCTGTCACAATCTTTTTCAGTGAAAATTTGAGTATATATTTTATTGTCCCAGTGGGAAAATTTTTATGAAGTCTCCAAATTCCACAAACTTCCTGTATGTGTAACTTTACTCATTTTAATTCTCAACTGAGTATTTAAAGGATTTATAAAAATAGTCTCACAGAAACAGAAAAATTTCAGATTTCTACTCTGTGATGTTTTTATTCTTAAAAGGTAGTAATTAGTATTCATTAGTGAATGTATTAGGGTTCTGTTTAAATTGCTAGGATGTTCCTTGAAGTTTTATAGATCAGAAAAACTAAAAAGTACTTCCTCATTATTATTCCTCCAAGTCATATTTTAGTTTGCCTTGCTGCCTCTTATAATTAGAAGTAGTCCTGCTGCCTACTGTAATTAGAAATAGTCCTGAATAAAATATTGCTGAAAATGATGAAGAAAGATGGAACCGATCCATTAAACTTCAGGAAGAATAGAAATTCATTTAATGATGTGGTGCTATGATTGTCTTTTGGCTCTTATATAAATATTTATATGCAAGATTTTTGATAGTCATATAGGAAAAAGTGTTTCAGCTCTTGATGGCCATCCCAGGAAATGAATGTCTGTTTAGTCCATCAGAAAGTTTAGTTCAGGTTAATTCTCAGTGGGGATAGATGCATATCTGTCAAATAAAAGGTATGCTTGAACTATTCTAATGTTTTAGCAGCTGCATTTAATACAGATTTCATCCAGTGGGAAAACTACTGTACAGCTACCTAATCCTCTTTTCAAATTACACACTGAAGAAACAATAATGAAAACATCATTAACTGAAGTAGTGGGAATAGACATAAAAAGAATTTTGTAAATGATACCTGATCAAAGACTAGAAAAGCTTACATTTTTATTTTTTTCTCCATTTTTAAGCTAACATTAGAAGTGATTAATAGAATATAAAGCCTGACACTGTAGATTTTTCTACAGAACTACAGATTATTTGAGATGTAGGGATGATAGGGATCCCAAGACGTAATCTAATCCATATCCTGCTCTAACACAGAAACAAGTGTACCTAAAGTCTTCCTTTATTATCTTTTTCTTAAAAATGTCCAGTGCTGAAAATTGGTCAGCAGCCCTCAATAGATTGTTCTATCTTTTAACTAAACTTATAGTCATAGTTTTAGTTACATATCTAGGTATATCATTGCAGTTTTTGTAATTTTTAATTCTAATCCTTTTTTTTGTTGCAAATAAAATTTCTATTTGTGTTTTCATGAATGCTAGAAACAATAGATTATCCTCAATTTAGTAATGTCTTTTTTTATATTTTGAAGTTATTGCTATGTCTTCCACCATCCTCCCTTTTCTAGATTGAACCCAAATTATTTCTGCTTTCCAGCTTTTCTAGTGAGAGAATTACTCCCTCCCCACTGTCTTATAAGTAGTGCTTCTATTAATACATCCCAAGAGGAACTGCACTTTCTGCAGTCATACCAACATTATATATTGCTGCCCAACTTTCTTTTTGTTTTTGTCTTCCAAACACTTTTCTGCTATATAGCTGCTCATCTTCTGGGTCTTTGCCTAGTCTGATTCCTATTTCAGGTCACTACAGCTCCCCTGACCCGGTGTCTACCAATTGGTTCATGTTTGCTTGGTGGAAAACAGCACCAAGCAAACAGCCCATTTCCTTAATCCCATACTGTGTGAAGTGATAAAGAGGCAACACATGAGTGAGATGGGAGCGTACTCCCCCGTGCAGCTTTCTAGCCTGGGTAGCTAGGGAATTCTTGTGAACCCTTCTATGTAAATGGTTAGAAAAGTAGAAAGATAAAAATTAAATAAGGTGTTCAACTAATAATGTCCTGCTTTTAGCTGTTTCAAGTCTTGTAACTGTTTTTTTATTATTATTATTTTACAGGTAGATAATGACAATTATAAAGCTCAGTTTCTGAAGACAAATGATGAGGGTAAAGTCTTAGAAATCTCTGATTTAAAAGCATTTACAAGGTACTCTGTAGTAATCATTGCCTTTACGGGGGATGTTAATGCTGCACTCCTTGAAGGCAAGGCTAGTTCTCCAGTAATTGTCTCCACTTTTGAAGCAGGTTTGTATTTTTCTCTACTTTATATGGATCAAACTTTGCAGTTTTTCTTTCATCTGACATATAAATAAGAGTTTTGAACACATGGTGCAGTTTTAATGCAGATTTGTTCTCACCATATTTTGTCTTTAGTATTTCAATAGGTGGCAGTCAATGAAAAAAAGTGATGGTGTTAATAAATACTAAGATTTACCTTTAGTAATGCAGAGATCTTAACTTGCTTCCTGTAAAATATGGATGTGTGGAACACAGCCATCTGGGTTACTTCTGTATCAATGAAGAGAGGTCCTATCTATATTAGCATGTATATATAAGATACCTGGCTTAGGAAGGATGACTTTGCCCTGTGGAGGTGCCTGTTTCCCTTAAGAGACTATTCAACACTCTGTACAACATCCTTGGTCTTGATGCAAAATTTGAACATATAAAAATTAAGTGAAGTGAATCCTACCATTTATAAATGGTACATGTACTGACTTGAGGACATGATCTGTATATTATCCTGTTGAAGGAGGTTGCTAGTGAAGGCCCACAGGGATCTGTGCTTGAGTCAGCTGTTTGTCCTGGTTTAACCAGGATAGGGTTAAGTTTCCCCAGCAGTGGGGGGGGAGCTCTAGCCGGGTTATTCAGATACCATGCGGACGTCACATCCTGGCAGGTCACATTTTCCTGGCGGGGAGCGCGGTGCACTCGTGGTTTTGTACATCGTGCTTCAAACTGCTGTATTTGGTAGCTATTTTGCTCTGTTCACTGCTATCACTATTACTGTTATTGTTATTGTTGTTGTTGGTTGTGTTGCTATTGCACTGTTGTATTAAACCTTTCCTTATTTCAGTCTTGGGGCTTTGTATTTCACTCCCTTTGTGGGGGAGGGACAGCGGCCGCGTGGTCTCAGACCCCGGCAGGGGCTAAACCATCACACTGTTCCACAGATTCAAAACTATCTGGAGAATGAAGTAGATACTATGGGGACAAAAGTTGCTGGTGCTATTAAGTTACTCAGACAAATAATACTGAGAGATGAGAGTGAGGAACTGTGTAAGGACCTCATGACACCGAGAGGCTACGTTACAGAAAAGTAGATAGCATTTGCTTTGGAAAATATAAAGAGATGTACATGGAGAAGATATAGTCCTAGCTTCACATACATAGTTCCTGGTTATGCCATGTCTACTATCTTTGCTGGTTTTGAATTGTTCACTAAAGATATTTAAACAAACAAACAAACAAAACAACAAAAAATATCTTCTGAAAAGATATTGAAGTTTTGTTTCATTCAAACTAATTATCAACTGTGTATAAACTACAATTACCTTACCTCTAGTGAGGTTAGCTGCAGGTCAGCTTTTTTAGCTACGTACTCAGGTTAATTTCAGATTTAGACATACTACACAGTGGTTGTATTTATCATTTATCTTTCCTTTGATGTATGAAAATCCAGTGTCCCTAATGGTATGATATGAGTGTGTGTGTGTGTGTGTGTGTGTGTATATCTCTCTAATGCCTTTAATACGTTAAATTCTAAGGATTCCATGACCTGTTTATGTTCCTGGAGGCTGATGTGGTCTTTTACTGTGGAAAAATGAATGAAAATGAAATTAGGTGGTAGCTGGGTCTGTCCTATGTGTTTTGGTAGCCCTTTTTCTTACCTACAAATGTGATATGTTAGGAGGTGCAGTAACCTTAGAGAGGAAAAGTTATTTTTTCCATCTCAGCTTGTCTCATGTGGTTTATTCAGTCTAGCACATGGCTGAGTTAGGACCAGTTTACACAGACTTACTCCAGAGAGGCCTAAGTAATAATTTTTTGACTAGTGTAAAAAACCTGGAAGGTATGACAGCTGCATCTAAATCCTTGCCTGAGGGAATGTGTTTACCTTCAGTTGCTTGATTTCACTATTTAGAGGTCACGCTACGTACTTGTCCGCTCAGGTAGAGGAATAAATATTTAGCTGCCTGGAAAGAATGTTACAGCCTTTTCTTTCAGACAGGGACATTGGCGAAATGATTTATACCTTTGCTGTCTTGAGAATAAGCTACTGGAATAAGCGTTTGACAAAAAACTGTCTTTGGGAAAAAAGCATGTTGCGTTTGTGTCTGGGCATTGGCTAGTGGAAAGTTTTTTCCTAAAGAGTTAGCTGTGATAATCAGAGACTCTTAGGAGCATGGTGGCTTGTTCATATGTTGGGAGGGAGCTTGCTGTTGACAGAGGGATTTCAGAAAGGGATATTCAAGACTAACACTTGCTTCTTGCTTGTCAACCCATGCAAGGATTTGTTTACTCCGGATGTATTTCAAGGTATAATGACGCCTTCAGGCTTTCTGAGTAGAAAATCAAAAGAAACTTTTCTGAGTGGAGACTACTGAGGGTTATCTATTAATTATTTTTAATATTTGTAGCATTAAATGCTATCATTAAGAATAGGTTTTCACTAAATAATTAACTTATTGTCTTTATTAATATTTACATATGCAATAAGTGTTTGAAATGTTTTTAATAAAACCAGAAAATACCAATGAAATAATACTGATATGAAAAAATAGAATTTGTCATTTTTCAGGTTTTACAGTAGTAAACTGATTAAGTGGATCATTGAAATATTTATTTCAGTGCCTGAAGACCCACCTAACAACATAACATTTCAGAAGATACCAGATGAAGTAACAAAGTTCCAAGTAACATTTGTGCCGCCATCTGAACCGAATGGAAATATTCAGGTGTATCAAGCTATGGTTTACACTGAAGATGACCCTGCTGCCATCCAGATCCACAACCTTAGTGTCATTGATAAAACAGATCAGTCAGTAACTGCCGTGATAGGAGGACTAAAAGGAGGACATACCTATAATGTCAGCGTAAGAACTGATATTTTCCTTTGCGTTTTTTCTTTGATATGAGTGAGAGATCAGTCTGAATAGGGACACAAACCTAGGCTGAGTATGAGATTTTCATGCTGATAATGTTAGCTGCAGTGTGAAGAGAGACAAGTCTGAGGAATGAAGGGAGCAATGAAGAAGGTAGAGTGAGTGGGAACAGGACACATCACTAGTGGTTAGCTTTGCACTCTGGACCACCAGTTCATGTGCTAGCAAAGCAGCCTGTGACACATTGTCACAGGTACAAGACTAAATCTCTTAATTCCACTACTTGCATTGCTCATTTGGCCCAGATGAAAAGTCCAGTTCTGCAGGGGGAGCTTGCTAGAAGTACGTGCATGAAGTCCTTTCAAATAATCAGAGACTAGGGCATGAGAGGAGGCAACATAACTGTTTAAGTGGGCTTGGTTTTCTCCTTTTTGTAAGAGCTACATTAGAAGTGATGAAGTGTTGCTGTACTTAGGATTGTAAAGAAATATGAAGTAAGTTCTAGCAAAGCGTGAATGGCAAAAGGAGTGTTTCAGCATTCATTGTTGCTTCAAGTAGACCCAGATTTGACCATTTTGAAGCTATTACAAATAATCATTAAAACAAGTGTTTGGTTTTTTAAGGTGTATGCAATTAATGGTGCTGGTGCAGGGCCAAAAATTCAATTGAAAATAACCATGGATATCAAAGGTATGTTTCATAAAGTACCCTTTAGCTGAAATCTCTATAAATGCTGAAGAAATTACTGTTCTACCTGTGACTACACAGCTGTGTGTCTTTGTCTATTATTTAGAGGCCACATAATGTAGGAACACGAACACATAACTGATAGTCTTCAATTGCAGTGCTTAATTTTGCTGCATATAACTGATCATTTGCTATTTGTATCTGAATGATACTGTAAACATGTGCAGACTCAGTGAAGTGATCATATTGACTTCAGATTGAAATTTATTGAAAAACTAAGACTCAGTCTTTTTGTTGTTTTCTCTTTTAATTGAAAACTGATATGCAGAGGCATTTATCAGAATACAGTTTTTAGAGGCTTAAGGCACTAAGTAGAACATTAAGTTGTCCCTGAAAATATGATGAAGATTTGTCTTGCGTAACACAGCTATGTGCCTGAACAAAGTACTTGTAGTGAAAACATTTCTAAACAAAATTCTGTGGTATATCTTTGTTTCAAAACAGAACCACCACGGCCTAAAAAGAAACCAGCACCAGTTTATGATACTAATGGGGCATTACTCGTGACAGCTACAACAATTACGATCAGAATGCCAATCTGTTATTACAGTGATGATCATGGCCCTATCAAGAAGATACAAGTTCTTGTTGTGGAAGCCGGAGGTAGAATTTTATAAGTTCTCTTGAAAATTGTTTTCAGGGTTTTTTTATTTCTTTATTTTCAAGCTGTTTGTCTTTTTGATTTCTTTTCTTGTGTCTCAGTAATTTCACGTTAGAAAATAGCTAACAAAGTCACTTTATCTGTGGCAACAGTACTAAGAGCAAAGTAGCTTTCAGAATACCTGTGGGCTGCGTACTGGATTTTGGGAACGCTTGCCAACAAAGAGTTATCCATGCTGTTTGAAGTCACCAATATTATTCTGGCCCTATTGTTACCATTGTATTTCTTTATTTCCTATTTTCTTGAAAAAAAAAATGTTTGGCATTTGTGAAAAGTAAATATATCTGAAACTTTTTTTGCAAGGTTACGGTTCTGTTGCTATTAGTGTTGCCTGTAAAAGAATGCAGTCATGTGCAGTTGATATTTCCATTTCATAACGGGGGCAGAGGGATTTATATAAATCCCTTGTGTAGACTGTGGGTTACAATGTGTATTCCCTTGTATGGACTGGTGAACATTTACTCATATGAACAGTGCCATGATACTCTTTTGAGTAATTGCCTACCAATGTGAGTGGGAGTTTCATGATAGGACATCATATGGTCAGGCTTACTTTACCTAAGAAGGACAAATTCCAGGTATTTAATTCCCTTGTTTTGCTTGCTTTCAAAGTATAGAAGTAAAGCATTCACATTAAGTGAATTCACATTAAGTCTCTCACCTTTTTCTGAATTTTGCATTTTAGCACTAATCCTACAGACATTTACTTCATAGCTATTGCTGTGAAGATTCTCTTGAACTGATAGATACGCAAATACCATGTTAGGTAACATTTTGAAGATTTTTCTCCTGAGTTGCTGGGTACTGTCCACTTCTAGAAATCTAGTAATTTCATTTATGAAACAGTCTTCACTGTCCTTAGAGTAAAGACTTTTTACTGTCTTTGCTAGCCATGCTCAGTTTCAAAGTGGCTTGCACAACTGATATCCTCTACAGGCAGAGCTCATATGTGAGACTGACTCTGAAATTGTCTAGTTGTGATTCAGTTGACTTATTCTGAGTTAACAAAATACAGATATTGTGGATAACGAGGAAATTTGTGTTCAAGTGCAAATATAGACTTAGTTGTGTAAATGGCAACCATAGCATGCTAAGCTGTTAAAAAAAATAATTTCCTATTTAACTTCTTTAATTACAGTCTGGTTAAAATGTAAATTGTATCTGATTATTTTTTTTCTTGACAATAGCTCAGCATGATGGGAATGTTACTAAGTGGTATGATGCCTACTTCAACAGACCGAGGCTGTATTTTACAAATGAAGGCTTTCCAAACCCACCATGTATAGAAGGAAAAGAAGATCTGAGTGGCAAAGAAGAGATTTATGTCATAGGTGCTGATACTACATGTATGATACCAGGTAGTCAAGACAAAATATGTAATGGCCCACTGAAACCAAGAAAGCAGTACCTGTAAGTACATTTATCTCTATGTTTGTTCAAGAGAAAGTTTTAAGTGAAATATACATTTATACAAACATAAAAGCCATGTAGTTCAATTATAAAAATGTAGAGATTGAAATTATCTTCATGTGTCTGTAATTTTAAATTTTTTTGTCTGAGCATAAATATGGGAGACAAATGGTTTTTTAAATGTTTCAAGTAACAAAAGATGCTTACTGAGTACTTAAATGAATTAAGCCCAAATTCAAGTTAAGTAATTAATATAGTTTGATTATAAATTTAAGATATTGATGTCTGTCATAACGTCACTTTAGCAAGTGAATAATGATTCCAGCTTATATTATACTAAAATGGAAAAATAGTTTTTAGTTTCTGAGTGAAATAATATTTAAGAAAATGCACATAAAATTTTATTTCATTAGTGTTCTTGGTTTTATTTCACAGATTTAAGTTCAGAGCAACTAACGTTAAAGGACAGTTTACAGATTCTGACTATTCTGACCCTGTCAAAACATTAGGTAAGGAGAGTGTCATTTACTAAAGTATTTCTCTATTTCCAAAGAATCTAGACAATTCCATGTTTCTTTTTAGTACAGTGGTTTCCCTGAAGTAAATAATCTCTATTTTTGTTGGACCAGAATGGCTGAGGAAATGTATCCTTGTGTGTCCTTTTGAGGTTGTCAAGAGGTCTTACCTCAGCCTGGATCATTAAATGAAGAAGCACTATTGACAAAGCTCATTAGCAGAGATTCAGTTATACCAATAAAAATACTATTTTGCCAGGATAGCTCATCTTGCTTGGTAAACTGCCAAAAGCTATACAGTTTGTGCAGTTTTCCTCTGTGTTGGATGTAGAGCTAGTATTGCATACTCCTCACTGAGTAAAAATCTGGCTGGATGGCCAGGCACAAAGAGTGGTGGTGAATGGAATTAAATCCAGTTGACGGTCAGTCACAAATGGTGTTCCCCAGGACTCAATATTGGGTCCAGTTCTGTTTAATATCTTTATCAAAGATCTGGACAAGGGGATTGAGTGCACCCTCAGGAATTTTGCAGATGACACCAAATTGGGCAGGAGTGTTGATCTGCTTGAGGGTAGCAAGGCTCCACAGAGGGACCTGGACAGGCTGGATTGATGGGCCGAGGCCAATTGTATGAGGTTCACAACAACCCCATGCAACGCTACAGGCTTGGGGAAGAGTGGCTGGAAAGCTGCCTGACAGAAAAGGACCTGGGGGTGTTGGTCAACAGCCAGCTGAATATGAGCCAGCAGTGTGCCCAGGTGGCCAAGAAGGCCAATAGCTTGTATCAGAAATAGTGTGGCCAGCAGGACTAGGGAAGTGATTGTCCTCCTGTACTTGGCATTGGTGATGCCAAAACTTGAATGCTGTATTCAGTTTTGGGCCCCTCGCTGCAAGAAAGACATTATAGTGCTGGAACGCTTCCAGAGAAGGAGAACAAAGCTGGTGAAGGGTCTAGAGAACAAGTCTTGTGAGGAGCAGCTGAGGGAATGGGATTTTAGCCTGGAGAAAAGGAGGCTGAGGGGAAACCTTACCACTTTCTACAACTACCCAAAAGGAGGTTGTAGTGAGGTGGGTGTTTCTCTTCTCCCAAGTAACAAGAGATAGGACAACAGGAAATGGCCTCAAGTTGCACCAGGGGAGTTTTAGATTGGATATTAGGAAAAATTTTGTCACCAAAAAGGTTGTCAAGCACTGGAACAGGCTGCCCAGGCAGGTGGCTGAGTCACCATCCCTGGAGGTATTTAAAAGACTTGTAGATGTGGCGCTTAGGGACATGGTTTAGTGGTGGACTTGGCAGTGTTAGGTTAACAGTTGGACTTGATGATCTTAAAGGTCTTTTCCAACCCTAACAATTCTATGATTCTATGGTTCTATTCCAGTGAGCCTAGTGTAGGAAACCTCTTGACTGCAGATCATTTTTCCTAGTGGCAGTTCATCTGAGGACATGACCCTTTTAGCCCTTCATCCTTTAGATACAGGCAAAGCTCCATATTAATTAATAAATTAATATTGTCTAATAGAATCCATATGGTTCTGATGTCACTGGCCAATAGGCCAGCTGTTATGGGATCTCAAATCCAGCATAAATTCCTCATGGCAGTGTTGATCTACTCCTAAAATTGGGAATGAAGACTCTCGTAGCAGATCGCAATAAGATCTGTAAATTCTTTTAATATATTGGTAAGCCAAAACTTACTTAGCTAAGCGTTAGCCCTGACGTTCTGAAAAGGGATCCCAAGACAACTGGATGAGTACCCAGAAGAATTTTAGTGGGCACATATTTTTCATTTGGCATTCATCTTCTGTGATATGAGCTCCCTTATTCATCTAATCCATGTTAGAAATTTGTTACACGATCTGATACTGAAGATCCTGAAATGCTAATTCACTACCTGAATATTCTGAAAGGATCTGGCACTATTTCTCTAGCCCTGAATGTTTTAGAAAGTGCAACACAAAAGTTGTCTTGATATGATCTGAGTTTAAAAGTTCTAAGCCAATGAAGCAAATAGTTTGCCCAGTAAGGGAAAGCCAGTGTGTCCAGTCAGGGAAAACAAGTCTACTGGAAATGAGTCCAAGTGTATCCAGTCCTCTGGACAACTTTCTCCTTTCTAACAGAAAAGTCTGCGATGTTTAAAGAAATCATGCTTTAGTGGCAGGCAGATAGTGTAATTCATTCACTTCTGTATTGTTACTGAAAACTTGTGACACATTCTCATTTGGTGTAGATCATAGAGGCAAGATCGGTTTGTATGCTGAATAAAATGTAATAGGAAAAAAAATAGACCTGATAAAAATAAACCTCAGATATCCATGGCTTCTTATACCCATCCAGTGCCTTCTGTGCTGAAGTTTAACCTCGAGCACTGCTTTTAAAACGGGCACTACAGAAAATTATTGTGTCCTTAACTTCTAAATTTCAGAGCCTATCTAACAAGAAACAAAACTCAAGTGGAACAGATAATTAAAAGTTCCTTCTATGCTTTCTTACAAGTGGTGTGAAATCAACATCAAATTCATGTATCACAGTGATGCAGGTACTGATGTTGAGTGGCCTTGAAGATACAGCACTGGCAATGCCATTACCAATGTCATCTTAAGTGAATAAAGGAAGTTAGATTTTTTTCAGACACATTTTCTGTTGAGACACATAACCTGAAGAACCTTGCCCAAGTGTTTTCTTATAGAATATTCTTTTGTTATATGAATTGCAGACTTGCTCTAGAAGCACAACCCAGAAAACATACCAGAAAGATCAGTATCTGTTAGGTATCTCTGTGACCAGTTACTTCTATTACACTTGTAACAACAGCATCTATTCAGAAGAAATCTGTGCTGCCTAAAATCAGAATTGCAATTCAATTTTAAATCAATTATCTTCTTTTGTAATAATCACTTAAATTTGTGTTTTTCCAAAATCACACTTTTATTTTAGTATATAAAACACTAATTTGAATTTTGGCAGAGGTGTTCATGACAGTTTGAAGAATCCTACATTATTTTGGTTTCTAAGTCTACTTGTAGAATAGGCAGGTCTTTGATCTGGAAAGCTAACCTTGTATCTGTGCAATTTAATACTGCATGTTAAATATGTTTGAAGCAGAAAAAAATGTGGAAAACCCATGAGAGAGTTCTCTGTGACAGACGTCAGATGCTCTTGTTAAACAATAGGAATTTTGCTAGGGAGGAACACTGAAGCAGAAATTATTGGAATACACAGCTGCAATAATGATTTTTTCAATTATAGTAAAGGATACATTTTAATATGATGCTCCCACTCAACCATACTTGGAGTACCACAACTTTCCTCTTGAGCTGGAGAAGTAGAGTTTCTTCCTTATAACCCATGACTGACATTGCAAAAGTAACGTCCATACTACAACGAAAGGTCAGGATTTTTCCATGAGATAATTAAGATGTGGTGACAAATACTGTTTAAACTCCTAATACATCAAGGCAGCTTATAACCTTTTCATAACTCTGATAACTAGTTCAGCAAATCATTGTGGGACAGCTGGTAGTCCTGTGTAAGTGTAGACTTTTTCCATGTGAAATACAAAGCTGATGAGACAGAAGTAATCAAACTGGGGTCTCGTGACACTGCCTTTTGCATAGAAACCTACCTTTTGGTATTCTATTATTGCAGTTTCTTATCATCATGTATTGAGTTGCAGTACCTCAGAATTATACAACATGATGTCTTCTGTTTCATCTCCTTTCCCTTGCCCATGATCATCTCTATAGACATGTGTAGTCCTTCCCTGTTGCAAAGAAGTAGGAGAAAATGTATGTTTTTAATTCTTGATGGGTATTCTGCCAGCACTGTTTTATTTAATAACGTTGTCAAAGTTTGGACTAATGTTAAGCGTAGGGTTTAACATTGACTTCACTGTTTAGTGCAAAATACATAGAACTGTTACAGAGTTTCTTCTGGAGATTCTTCTGTTCTTCTTCCACATTACTAACATTTGTGCCTTATCACAGAGATCAGCCAGTGGCAGGGACGTTTTCATTCCTTTTCTTCTTGCAACATGTTTTTATATATTTGTTTCCTTTTCTATTGTCTTTCCCTGGCCTAAATTGTTCCTACCTTGTAGTGTCCAGTGTTGCTTCTGAAACTTACTAATGCAGTGGAAGAATTATTTCAGGTGGTTCATGAACTACACTTAATTCCATTGTCTATTGTTTCATACAGGCATGATATTGCTTATTCATGTTGTTTTCGGTCTACAATAATCTCACATTTTCTTCTGATAAATTTCTACCCAACCTACTGTTTACTGTGGTGTATTATTGTAGCTGATTATTCCTGCCTACATGTAGAACCATGCACTTGATCTTACAAAACTGCATCCTACTGGTTTAAGACAATTTCTTCAGCTAAATCAGGATAATTTTGACTTTTAATCATGTTCTCCAATGTACATTCAGTCCAGATCATCTGCAATATACCCTCTAATCCGAAAGTCAAAGCCTTTTGAGAGAAACAAAGCCAGGATTTCAGTGTCTACCAGTGTATCCTTGGGAGGATATTGTCCCTTGAGTGGGAAATCAGTGTCATATGGCAGGAAGCAGTACCTTTTTCTGTCCTTCCTGGAGGCTGAACAGGAGCTAGGTTTTCTACAGTGGATCAGCAAGTGGAGGTAAATGTCAGCATAGGTGAACAATACCAGCAGTAGTAATGCTTTGCTTTTCTTATTTTCACTAAGGAAAAAAGAGGCTGAGGTTTTTGAGATAGGGACAGGATTACCAGGAAGGGTGGTAAATTTAGCACCAAAGAGGTTAAAAAAGAGGTCTGTAAACTACTAACCTAAATGGTTTATCAGTCTCTGAATGAGCCTTCATTCTCACCTGGAAGGACTGATTAGCATACCATCACCTTTACCTTTTTATCATAGAGGCCTTTATGATTTCTTTTGACCTGCTGGTGGTTATTTCTAGCAATATCACCAATTCCCACATAAAGAGTATGAGATAATGGTCAGTGAGGCAGATTAATCCAGAAAGTTCAAATCTGATCATCTGTGTGGGTTCTTTCAGCACCCTGAGGAGAGTATCTCCAAAAAAGCATCTTTTATTTTGTGCCTGTGAATGATGGCTGCAAGCCTCATAGCTTTAGAGTTGTGGCTCTTCCTTTTCCACTTCTGGAGTTTGATTGCTCCTAGCTGTTAGAGCAATGTGTCTGTTCTTGGCTGCACAGAGACTGAAGCAGGATCTCAGCTCAGGCTAGTGTTCAGACTGTTACTGCAGTGTAAATCTACCTTAACCTGTTTAGCAGGTAAAATTGAAAAGCACCAGGGGATGGCTGTACATATAACTGTAGACATATACTATTAGCATTATGTATTACATAGATCAGCAATGCATAGAAACCTTTACATAAATTGTTTCTGGTTTTGTTATATTTTTCTTTCCTGAGCAGCCCTTTGACTGACACAAAATGGATGCAGTTGTACAGAAAGAAGAGTGTCTGTCTCTCGTCGCTCCCTGATTTAACCCTGTCAGAAATGTAAAAATTGTAATGAATCTATGAAATACTAGATTCCCACTTTCTGTTGCAGGTGAAGGACTGTCAGGAAGATCTGTAGAAGTTATCCTTGCTGTTACTTTGTGTATACTTTCAGTTGTTCTTTTGGTGGCTGCAGTATATGCTTTTGCAAGGTGAGATTTATGTATCCTTGCCACACCATGTTTGCAAGCACTCAAAAATGTTTTAAAGAAGAGTTGAAACAGTCCTATAAATGGAACCAATCTGTCATTTCAAAATGTATTGCTTTTTTTTTTTTTTTGGTCTTTTATTTAGAAACTTAGGGAAGGACTCACAAAGGCTTCAGTCTAGTGAGGGTATCCTCCATAGATGAAGGTGTAGAACCAACTTTTCCACAGGGTGAATCAGAGCAATAGCCTATCTTAACCTTTCAGAGACACTTCTTCGTTGACTTGAGGATACAGATCAGCTGGATGAAATTAGTGTGATGGCTAACCCTATTGACAGCTTGATATGAAGTAAATACTCTAAATTCTGGTTTCTGTCTTACTAATAAATTTATCAGTAAATACATTGAAGTCCCACATGTGAAAAAGAAATTGACTTCTAATTCAAATTGTGAATAAAATGTCTGTGTAAAAAAGCAGACTGGGTTCTGCATACCTGATATTAGTTTGCTTATTTATCAGAAGTTCCATTCTTCCTCAGCTGCATCATGCAGACATTGTCAAAGAATTTATGTAAGAAAACTAAAAGAATATATAGGCTAGATTCTTTCCGTATTAGTTTTAGACAATGTAACTGCTGGATTTGACTAAACTACACTGTTGGAAGGGAGAGCAGAATAAAGGCCAAGGAGGGATTCCTGGCAACCATTTTGCAGTTTCAGCCTGTCTAATCGAAGTATTGACATATGTCTTTTTAAATCTTTTGCCTGTTAATTTTTCACTATTATTTTCTGTTTAGAATTCGTCAAAAGCAAAAAGAGGGAGGCACATACTCCCCACGAGATGCTGAAATTATTGACACTAAGTTCAAATTGGATCAGTTGATCACAGTGGCAGACCTGGAGCTGAAGGATGAGAGATTTGCACGGTAAGCGTACTCCTTAGGCAAAACAGTAGTCCAAAGGGGCTGTAGCCATGACCCCTTTCTGACCTTTGCTTGTTTGGAAGTGTTTGTGGTGTTCTTATTTACACAGATCACTGAGATCCTCTTTCAAAGAATGACCTCTATCATCAAGACACTTCTCACCAGCTTTTAGAAAATCACTTAATCTTCAGCTCTTTTTACAACAAGATAAAGATCTAAGTGCAAATCACTGTTTAATTGTGTTAGCAAAAAAAAAGGGATACATATTTTTAAACATGCAGAATTTCTGAGGGGTTTTTATGGCCTAGTGTTTTGCGTAGCCTGCAAACGTACATAAGCATTTTGAAAGAGTCAGTCTCTCAGAAGTCCTGCTCAACTTATTCAAGAACAAATCTGTCATTGTTTAATTGACATTTAGAAAGCTTTTTTTTCCACAAAGGGATTTGCATAATATCTGGGTTTCTGTGGAGCTCAGCACACTGCCTATCCTGACATCTGCTCCTTTAAGGTGTATGCAGCAATTCCAGAAAATTCATATTTTCTGTCTGACAAAGGATCTTGTCACAGAAGGAAAAGTGCTCTTTCTGACTGCCAGAAATATGGATATTATTCACCAAATAAATGAAATGAAATGACATCCAACTGAGTTAGAAATGTTTGGTGAACATTCTTTACCTGCCTGTATTTTCCCTGCTGTGTCACTCGTGAAACACTGTGGTAGGCAGTCTCCTTAAAGATGAGAAGCCTAACATAGCCTTGCCCTAGCAGTCAGACATCCTACTGTTGCAGACTAGGAATAGCTGGAAGATGAAACGTCGTAGCTGTTGACCTGTTTTGTTTGAGTGTGTATGTGTATATGTCTATGTGTGTGGTACAGAGTAAGTTGATTGCATGTACAAACCTGTTCAAAATAGTGCACACAAGAATGGCTGCTTGTAACAGAGGAGAAAACGTACAATGAATCATCTGGAAATCATTGACGTAATGGATGTGGTATGTCCTGGGTGGAGCACATGTCATTCAGAGAGCATTGATTAGTACCTGCTAATAACAGCAGAAAACATTCTCTGAAGACAGAACCATTGACAATGCACTGTGATAACTGTGACTCCTATAAATGATCTTGATGGATCTTCAAAATGGTCTTGTTTCCAAACTGTTAGCTGAATAAGAATAATACTAATTTTGTTTATATACTAAAGTGTTAATGGATTTTACTTCCAGATACTCTTCATTTTTCTTTAGACGCAAGGAGATATTTGTCATCCAGTAAGTTTTTGTATTATTGAAGCAACATTTTACATTCTGTTTTCTTAACCTGTGTGCTACCGTACTATATTGAGTGATATAGTTAATCAAGATGAAATGTCAATCTTTGCAGCTATACTAGTGACAAATGGGTATTTGTCATCATGAAATCATGCTTATTTTTAGTCCCTAATGTTAAGGTACAACAGTTCCACAACTATTTAGAAATAAATCATGACAATTTTTACTTGGAAATTATAACACATTATGACAATATAGCACTGATATATACAACCTATCGTTGAAGCAAATGTACATAAGTAACATGCTGTTTCTTTCCTTTGGCAGTTAGAATGTATGTACTTAAGATCTCTTTTTTTCTCAACTGCTTTTGTACTCACACTATAGCTGTTTTGTACTATGCCACTATATCAGTTTGCGGAGTACTGTTCTGCCACTTTTCTGTCTAAATTATGTGTAGTTTAGATTTGTACAGTCTCAAACTCTACAGGGTAATTGCAAACGATAATATTTCATACTTATGTGCACTTCATTATGTGATTTATGCACAGCAAGGCCTTTATGGAACAGTGCTTCAGCAGTTTTGTATATCACCCTTACTTTAATGAGTCAGTCTCACATTTTGGTTTGCAATTTGTCATGTCCTTCCATCTGTATTTTTCTCTTTCCTCTTTCCCCACTCCTTTAATGGCCAAAAGCAAAGACTCTCTTCTGCCATTCTTGTAAGGTACATGATGCAGCTGTTCAATTTTTTATTATTATTTTTCAAACAGTAGCGGCACTGAAGCTCAGCAGGCTCCTTGCCCAGGTCCTTTGTTGGACATTACAACAGATTGTTGAAGTTTGAAGTGCAGGCACTAACTGAGTTCCTCAGGACAGGATTTATGCCATCTTTTCAACTGAAAGTCAGTAAATGTACTGTGGGACCCTAGTAGATAACATACAGACAGTAATGAGGGGCAGGATATCCTTTCTCTGCTCAAAACGTCTTAGTTAATTACGCTTTTTTTTAAAGCTTTAACAAATGTTTCAATATGTATAAGATTCTGTTCTGGTAATGTCAGTGACCAAAAGAGACATTTTAGGTGTCTCTAATGCTGTCTTTCATATAGATGCATCCTTCCTGGTAATGATGTGTTTTATCAAGAAGTTGGCAGAAGCATGGCATCATGCACCAAGGCAGCTTACTGCAAAACCTAATGTCTAAAATATTTTTGCTGCCTGTTTTCAGACTTCCACAGTTGCACCACAAAAGAACTTTTGTATCTGTTACTTGGGGAATAACTATGTAGAAGTCAATCAGAGTCCCAGTTCTTGTGTTGTCCTTATCATTCTCATGATTTGTGGTTAAAGCAGTGACATGTTGGCATGTTAAATTATTGTATTACATGTTGATGACTACAGTGTAACCTTCACAAATTTACCATACATTTGGAATGGGACATGCATCACTGCATCTGCATAACCAACTGCCATACATTGGCTGCATTTAGTCAGCTATCTCAGCTGCGTTTGCAAAGCTTGTTGTGTTGCAGAATGCTGTTTTCAGTTCATGGCATCTTGTAATTGTATGAGAAAAACATAGATGGGCAGACTCCTTATCCAGGCTGGCTTGTTTGTATTTCTTGGATAGCAGTAAATCAGCTGAAATCTAGTCCAACTAAATATACTTTCTACCCTGAAAGGGTGATGGGGAGTTTGTGTGAAAAACTTATGTGATAAAAGAGCAGTATAGATTTTTTTTCTGTACCTACTAATCATCCCAATCAGTATTCATTTGAAGGAGATGCTTTGGAAACCAGGTGTTTTGTCATTTCTCAGCCAGTATATTATTTATCATGTTAGCTGCTATAAATCAGTAAAGGCATGGACTTGCAGCTGACACAGTTCATCCACAGAATCAAGATATTCTAGCCTGTTCCATGAGATCCTTCTTGTCTGTCTCTCATACATTGTCTCTTCAGACATTCTCTCATACTTAGTGGATTGTGGCCTATGATCTTGGCTCATATTCTCAGGAAATTTGTGCAGCTGGTATCACATGAGAAATAAAAAGTAGAAAAAGGTTTTTCTGTTCAGACTATGACTGGAAATATTTTTTTATCATTCTTAGCAGATCAAAAATTCAAAAGCTTGCAAAGTTTAATGAACCAAAACTCAGCAAATGTTCAGTATAAGTTAATCAAAACATTTTATTTCACACATTTTTATAACTTTTGTTTATGAATTATTTTGCCTTACAAAAGTCAGTTTCAGTAGAAAAAACATCAGATTTAAAAGTGCCAGGTATCCCATTTTGCCAATTTTGAAACTTCTTTGGAAATCAGGAAATCAGGAAATTCATGGCAAATCCCAGCTCCCAGTAATAATTTTTTAACATAATGGTTATCAGAAAAAAAATTACTTGAAAAACTTCAGTGTCTGAAAATTACTAACTAGTACACATGCACCATCTCTCAGCAAGTCTTTGTTAGGCAATTTATTAATGGCATGCAGGGAATTAAGTCCTACTGAATTAAGTGGAAAATGAGATCTGATTTCTGAAGCCAAAATGCTAACTTTGAATGTTTGGGACATACGTTCATCTCCATGATGGTGGAGATGGTATGAGACAAGCAATAACAGAAAAAAACAACCCTTGTTTAAAACATACATAGCCCATCAGTCTAAACTGGATTAAATGTTCATTAAGAACACAATATACATATACTGGGGCCTCTCATCACTTACTTTTTGTAACATGTCCATAGGGTTTGGCAATTCACTTTTCAAAGCAGACATTCATCTGCTGTGAATAGATTCTGTCACTAAATTTTCAGAGCACACCAGGTTTGGTGAGAGATAAGTAACACTTCCCTGTTCCAGGTGCTTACCTAGTAGACAACTTCTCTGACACCCTACTTTTGCAGTGGTTTCTGCAGCAAGGATAAAGCCATGTAGGTCCCCATTTCTTAAAATCTTTCCTTGAGAAGTAGCACCTTGTGGTAGATGCTTTGAGGCTTTTGTTTCATTCTGTGTGAGACAGCTTGTCAAGCAAAGGGAGCACAGATTCAGAAGAAATATTTCTGACTTACAGACACTGTAACCCTTGAAAATACCAGGTAATTAGAACTCTTTATGGAAAAGTACTGTGTATAAGATGATTGTCTGATCTCACCAGTAGGTGTCTGTATTTGAGGTGACACTTCTGCACACACATTACTTTCTCTAGACCAGCCTGTTTCTTCTTTCTTTAAGTGGGGATAGGCATGGCTCCTGCCTTGCCTTTTTCTTCAACAAGTTTCCCTTTAGTAATCAACTATCAAAAACAGGCTTCCTGATCTTTGTAACCCAGGAGTACAAGGTTTATGAATGTATGTGTCTTCGTACAATGGAAGAAATGACCATGTGTTCTCTTTCCTTAGGTCTTTAATATTTAGGAAGGGCTAAGCTCCATATTGCTTTCAATTAACTTGCTAAAAATTAGTTCCTCTGTTGGTCCTAGGAAGTGTCAGTGGTGCTTATGAGTTAAGCCTTTTGCCTACATACTCATTTCTGTTTTTTTCTATTTGGACGAAGTTTTAATTCCCTGTGGATTTCAGATGATTGACCCAGAGAGAAAGCTGAGTCTGTGTGACAATATGGTCTTCAGTTACCACTGCCAACACAAATAAATGGCTTCTTTCTAGCTCTATCATAAGTAATCTGAGTGGGATTCAGATTTTTGATAGACTTCAAAAAATCCCACACATGAAACAATACACTGTTTTAAAAGAAAATCAGATTTAAGGCAATAAAGCATTCTTTGAGAATGTTTTTCTTTCCTAGTTTCAAAGTCAGAGAAGTGGGAATCTGCAATTGTCCAGCTGAAATAGAGAAATTTGCAACTTCATGGTTTGATTCTAAATTGTGCTCATCAAGCTCTAGTGATACTTATATTCTTATGCTTTACAAAAAAGACTGGGAAATGTGGAGAACAAGATTATAGGTAGATGAGTATTTGTTCATTGATGAAATACTGTAAGATTATTATTACATATTCCAAGTCAAGAGACTGGGAAAAAATACTAATTTTTGAAGCCTTAGGATGCTGAAACTGTGCATAGCTGTAAGTCTTTAGTGAGCATACAAAATTCATCCCTTCTGAAGATTCTTGCACAACAGAGACAATATCTGCCACAGTCTTCAAGTTAGACATTAATTCTCATATATTCATTTAAATTAGATCAAGCCACTGCAATGTGCACTTGTTACCAACAGAAGTGTGAGAGTTCAGTAGTTCTAAAAATCAAGTTCTTTACTTAAATGCCCACAGATAGGTTAAAGTGTCAATCTATATGTGCCTTACTTGTTTAAAAATGTTTACTGCTTGTGAAAGATAATATACGGTTATGTCTTTAAAAAAGTCACCTGTTGTTAATACTAAAAATTAACTAGAAAGCCACATATGTAACACTGTGTTTAGTTCATTTCCTGAGCTATTTCAGTGCTTTACTTCCCTGCTTTGAGTGAAAGTAAAAAAAGGAAATATTGTTCAGTAAGGTGGTGTTAATGGTGCTGCTGGTCTCCTTTGTTCTTTGCTGTTGGATCCACGTACCTTCAGCACTGAAGCACTAAATGACGTACCCAGGTTGTTTATGTACAGCATAGATGTAATTTTTATTCCCTAATGATGAAACTGCATTTGCTTACTGCAAATTAAGTGCAGTAAGCCCCTAATTGCTATCAATTTGAGAAGAGGAAAGCCAACAGTGTTCAAAAAATTACTGCCCAGGTGGCCAAGAAGGCCAATGGTATCCTGGCTTGTATCAGAAATAGCGTGGCCAGCAGGGACAGGGAAGTGATCTTACCCCTGTACTCGGCACTGGTGAGGCCGCACCTCGATTACTGTGTTCAGTTTTGGGCCCCTCACTACAAAAAGGACATTGAATTACTCGAGTATGTCCAAAGAAGGGCAACGAAGCTGGTGAAGGGTCTGGAGCACATGTTGTATGAGGAGCGGCTGAGGGAACTGGGGTTGTTTAGTCTGGAGAAGAGGAGGCTGAGGGGAGACCTCATCGCCCTCTACAACTACCTGAAAGGAGGTTGCAGAGAGCTGGGGATGAGTCTCTTTAACCAAGTAATAAGTGATAGGACAAGAGGTAATGGCCTCAAGTTGCACCAGAATGGTTTAGACTAGATATTAGGAAGCGTTTCTTTACAGAACGGGTTGTTAGGCATTGGAATGGACTGCCCAGGGAGGTGGTGGAGTCCCCATCCCTGGAGGTGTTTAACAGTAGGGCTGACATAGTGCTGAGGGATATGGTGTAGTTGGGAACTGTTAATGTTGGGTTGATGGTTGGACTGGATGATCTTCAAGGTCTTTTCCAACCTAGACAATTCTGTGATTCTGTGATTACTTTTTTTCTGTTGTGCTGTGGTGAAGATAGGTGAATTCAAAGGAAAAAAAGTGTAATTTCTTTGCAGAGACTACTTATAATTTTGTCCTGAAAAAAACCTAAAAAAAGTTTACTTTCTGCTCAAAGACAAATATATTTGTGTGCAGTACATTGGCACAACTGTTAAAAATATGTTTTCTTCAGGAAACTTTAGCTCTATAATGTTGTCAATATTACTAGAAAGTTGTTTCGTCTGCCAAGTAATACAAACAACATGAGTGATACAATAAGCACTAGCTAGATGTCTAAACATTCTGAATAGAGTTGCATGCTTTGCCATCTTATTGCCTTCTTTTTCATTCTGAAGCTGTCTTTCAGTTGTCCTAGTGAGCACTTTGAACCTTTTTCTGTGAATTCTACACTTCTTTTTACTCTAGTGAGATTGACCCAAGGCTTTCATAGCCAGTTTGCTTTGTTTGAAGAGAACTGTCATAACAAAGTATGTATCACAAAGGCATCTTTAGTAGCTTTGAAATTAACTTCTCTGATGTTTAATAATAAATGATTCAATTATTGTATTAATCTAATTTTATTATCGAATTTAAATATTTAAGAATAACTTCAGAAACCAAAGGGTTTTTAAAGCAAATTGACTTTTCTAATAAAATTATGGCAGCAGTAGATATTTTTATTTGTATTATAGAATAGTTTTTGTAATATTTGTATGTAAGAATGTATGATTTTTGGAGGGCCAGATGCTTAAAAGGTACACTTAGAACTTTTTTGAAGGGGCAAGTTATCTTTTAAACTGTATTACTTCAGACTTCTTGTCTTGGTCTTTTAGACAAGCTTTGTGAGTCTGAGTTTCCAAAGTTTGGCTTCTAAATCCATAATGCCAAGACATTCTTAAAATGGGTTTGGAGGCAATGATGATGACCAAGTTTCAAGGACATCTGAAAGTCCCCTGAGTATAGATGCTGATGTAACATCTTCATGAAACCTGCAGTGGGATCAAGTAAAAGATTTCATATGTAGCACAGTTTTTAAAATGCACCAGAAAGAGCAGTGAACATGTAAAAATTAGCAGGAAAACGGGCATTTGTTTTCAAAATCTTTAGAAAAACAGACATAGCTGTTTGGTTTCTGTAGAAGCACACCAATAGTATAATTCATCTGTGACTTACTTTAGATATGTGCTTAGAATGAGATGAAATCACGCCTATTTCTCTTCATAGATTATAAAAGGAATCTAGAGTGACTAGGTCAGCAATAGGTGTCTGTATCCAGTCAGATGAATCCTATCTTTATGCTCTGAAATGGCCCTTAGAAGAATGATATTGAGTACATAGTGCAAAAAATGAGGCCTGTAAATGTATATGAAGTGTGCTGGAAATATGGATTTGCCAGGGCTGTATGAGCCAAGAGCCCAGTAAAATGATCTGAAGAGAATGATAGAAACTGTAACTAGCATATGCATATCTGCCAATACCTGAGATAAAAACTAAGCAAGACAATCACCCCAGATATCTGACACATAATAGTATTTGAATCCATGAGAGAAAAATCTGGTTCTTTAGTTACTTGAATATTTCATCTAAAACCTATTAACATGCACAATATTGGTTAACTCTCAGCTTGCTATATTTAACAAAAATCTCTGTTGCAGGTTACTTAGTTATAGAAAATCCATCAAGTAAGTTGATTAAAGATTTCTATATTGTGGTCATCGGTGAGTCTCAATGTGTGGTTCCCTCCTCTATGTTTATTAGAAAAAAACTCCAAGCTGCGTATAAATCATAAAAGCATGACTAATTGCATGGTAACTGGAGAAACGCTTTCTCTCTCTCTGGGGTGAAGCCTGCATGTCTGTGTTTTAGCTTGGGAAGTAATACAGGGATATTTAAACTCCTCAGGGTTTAAAAACCATGTCATTATGAGAATGAGGTCACTGCAATATTTTATATGTCTAAAACCTTGCAATGTATAAAATGTTTGCTGTGCGACAAAGAAGTATTATGTACTTTAGAATGCAATGATAACTTTACAAATTTCCATTAATGTCAAAATCTCACCTTGGAATGCTGTTACCTATAAAAACAATCCTACCCTACAGTACTGTTAACATTAGCAACTTTAAAAATTTGGTGAGGTAGAACAACAAGGGGAGAAAATGCTTCTATTTTAAGTGACTGAAAACAAACCAAATAAGCATGCTGTAAGCAATTTATAATTTTCTGCCTATAAGTATCAGTTTCTATTGAACTGAAAAACATTGTTTATTAATAAACTGCAGTTAAATAAGAGTAAAAAGAATGACAAAAAAATTCCCTATAGGTTTCCAATTCTTCTGTCATTACTTTCAGGCCAATAAGCAAGAAATCCTTCCTACAACATGTTGAAGAGCTTTGCACAAACAACAACCTAAAGTTCCAGGAAGAATTTTCGGTATGTTGCTAGCAGTTGTCACAACATCGCAAGACCCTCAGTCGTTTCATGTGTCACATTTCATGTCCATTTTAAGCAGGCAAGGCCATGAAGGACTCTGGCCTTGATAATCAATACCCAATTACCAGGTTGATTGTTTAGAAAGTAATATTACACTGATTTGGATTCTGAAGTCTACACCACAACTTGATCAGAATTATTCACCTAAGTGTCAGCAAAAGGTGCTCTTCTTTAGACTCCAATCTTTGCAAGAACACCATAATATTTATGCTTTTACATATGTAGTGATGCATATGTAATTTACCTGAGAACAGTTTAGAAAGAGTTTTCTAACATATATACAGGTATATTTAACTGATTTAAATAAGTTCATTCTCCTGAGTGATGATGACCCCAAAAACACAGCTGAAATTTATTCTGTGAAATATTCAGACCCCAGTCATACTGTCATGGAACTCAGAAATGTTTTTCTTTAGTAGGTTTCAGTTCAGAAACTAAACAGTTTGAGCATGGTACTTTGCTTTTTGTTCCTCTAGAAATAATAGGTCATACTTGTCATGCTCTTGAGAATACCCTCCATGTGAATAGCCTCCATCTCCTTATGTGAGTAGATGAACACAGCAAGCCTGTCTTTCCTTCTGAAAAGAGACTAGCTTTCAAAATATACATTACATATAATGCATAGATACTTTCAAATTTAAATCTCCAAGTTTTCACTATTTTCCTTAAGTAACATTTTTACGGCTATCATATTTTTTTTTCTCAACAATATCTTCTCTTCTTGTTATTTCAGAATCTTTATCATTATCATCATTTTTAACACATAGTCATTTGCCCTCACAAAAACAATTTGTCAGTCTTCAGTGACTTTATTATTATGGATTTATAGATTTACCATGAATTGCTTACCAGTTGGATTAACAAAAATGAAGACTCAACAATTGGCTTTTCTTCTGCTAGATTATAATATTTCAGCCTCTGAGGGAAAACCAACAAAAGTGTGAAAAGATTAATGGTATTTCCTACAGCTTTTTTGTTATGCTCCTTAGGTAAAATTGGTCTGGATTTAATAATAAAAAGCACCATAAAATTCTCTGAGCAATAAAGTAAGGAGAGCTTTTTTTTTTCTAAGAGCAGAAGTGTTATTTCACTTGAACAAGAGTGATTATAGTTATATTATGCATGACTGAACAGATGAAAAGTTTTACTGGCAATAACATTTTCACATATTAATGTTCATCACTGGAAAGTTTCTAGTATTACTTTCTTTAGGTGTGACCCACGTTGGGTAAGTCTTACAGCATTGTAATGCCTTAAAACTTAAACAATAGTGTTTTATCAAATCAAAATCTTGTCAATCTATTTCAAATTTAGAAAAATACAAGCATCTAAGCCCTCATTCAACTGAATTATTTAGTCAACTTATAATCAACAGTTTTATATGTCTTTTGGGTTTCTATTGTTTTTCTCTCTGAGCTTCAGCTTCCATGTTTCAGAGTGTAGTGATATCTCCCCAGATGACTTGTCCAAGGGCAGGCAGAATTGCAGGGTAGGTCCAGTCCCTGATTGAGAGTATATCTATAGTATCAGTAACACTTGTCTTACCAGATAAATTATAGAATCGACAATGCACTTGAAGTGACATCAGAAATGACAATGCACAGAAACAGGCAATGCACACAACAAACAAGCAGACCTCGTGACCTGCTTGTTTCCATCCACATTCCT
Organism: Strix uralensis; assembly: GCF_047716275.1. Classification (NCBI taxonomy): domain Eukaryota; kingdom Metazoa; phylum Chordata; class Aves; order Strigiformes; family Strigidae; genus Strix; species Strix uralensis. The sequence goes on from NC_133976.1 coordinate 45,471,710, forward strand.
CATTTTAGTTTCACATAAATGACTCAAGGCTCATACAATGTGTGTTAGAGAGATGAGCTCAATATATAAACCCATGGACTACTGTATCTGAAACACATAACTAAAACCATGGTGCTGGGCTTCTTGGGCGCTCTGGCTGTCTCTGTACTAGAAATTCAAGTATACCAGGAACTGGAGATGAGAATATGATAATTTACACTAATAAACTGTTAGTATATTCCCTGCCTTGAATTCGGACTGTTTCAGCTAGTAGTCTTCCCGGACAATTCCAAGATATGTTTTGGTAGCTAAAGCAGTCTAGGGATCATTTACAATAGGCAGTTTGTAGACAACAAACCTGTTTCAGAGTTTTCTAGCATAAATGTGCGTCTTTCCATTTCAGTTAGTCTTGGAATCCAGGGACATTCCTGGTCTCATCTAATTTGCTGGATTGACCAAGCTGCTGTGCCTGGAGATCTCCAGGATTCAATCTTGGTCCACAGGTGAATATGACCTGTGTGTAAACATGATGAGAAAAGAATCTGGACCTCGGAAAGGATATGGATCAATGTCTTGTCAGAAAAGACAAGTTTAGAGAAACCATAGGGAGCCACAGTAACTGATGGTGGGCAGCATCTAGCTAATATTCAAAATTCCGGCTTTCCAGATGATTCATATCTCTCTCAGTACCTTTGGGAAATCAAGTTTTTCTAGTAACTGACAAATTACTGAAACAGAAATACTTCTGTAAGTGTTTTACAGTAAGTTGTGTTCATGAATAAAAAAGTGAAATACCTCTGGATGTCACCACAGTACCATAAAAGTACTACAGTAAACAAAGTGCAAATTAATTATTCCAAAGTTTTATGGGTGTGCAAAGAAATATGGTTTCTGTGACAAATTGTTATTGAATCTGGGAATGCAATTAAGTCTTTCCCAAATTCTGAAGATAATAATTTAGACTGAAATCCATACTGATGCAGAGAATTGGTATGAGGCTTTTGAGCACTTGTTCAGATATGGAAGCATTATTTCAAAAATAACACAATCTGCTTCTCTATTTCCTCTCTACTACAAACTACTGTACAACAGTGCTACTTCTGTACTAGTTAACTGGCAAGCTAAGACTCAGAGGAATGAGGGAGATGAGGCAAGTTAAAGTTCATGACGTGCATATGATATGGGATCCCATGGCCCATAACACCTGCAAAGTGTCATAGGCATTTCATCTATGTTCTTCCTTCATGCAAAGTTCAATGACAGAAATTTTGTGGGAGAGTTTCAGCTTTCTGAATGAGTGGAAGTTTAACATCTCCACCCTTACTGTTTTACTGTTCTTATCAAATCCTGACAGGAGTGCACAGAAGTCACTCTACTGTGTCTGAGAAGAGGGATCTTTCTCTAGATTCAGTTATAGGATTGGGGTTTTACTTCTCTAAGGAATTATTGAGACAAAAGGCAGAGGCAAATGAACACATTTTCTTCTGAAATGTGCCCTGAATATGACAGAGGTTGATTCAAAGACAAGATTTCAAAATAATGAGTGCCTTTAAAGATATTTTTCTACAGTATGTTGCAGTCCTGCATTTAGTTTTATATTTACTTCATGTCTGTTAACCATGTTTTTAATTCTTTGACATATGGATATAAATGTAAAGTCAGCCATTCTTTATAAGGTGATTTTAAGTCAGAAACTTTATTTTTAGAAAGGACATCATCATACACTTTTCATCCCTAGGAAACATAGATATTTAGAGAGATTTTGAAGGGCATAGATGGGATCTAGTTCCTTGTTAATTTTCAAAGGGACATGAGCATCTAGTTGTTCTCTGCAATTCTTCCCCTAATTCTTTCCCCAAGGAAATGTGTGTCAGAGCTAGGAAGAGAAGTCAAGTCCCTTGTCTGAAAGTCCTTTGCTTTCATCGTGAAACCATCTTTCCCCTCCTGTTCAGAAGCACTTGCAGTTCTATATTATCAAGGATATAATTATAGAAGTGAAGCAGTCCTCACGCTTCAGGCCATAGGATTTTTGTCAGATGGTGAAAGAAATTTCTCATGGGGTAATATTGCATATAACACAGTTCAAGGGTTTTGAGCTCTCGCTTATATGTCAGACATTAACCATTGTACAAAATAGGATATCAGATTAGATGAATTATTGACTTGAATTATTACATCAGTTTTTAAATTATCCCCTTTTTCTAATGCTCATATTAAATTATTCTTAATATCTGAACCCATCAAATAAGGCTGGCAAAATATTTGAATTAGCAATGAAAGAAAAACACTGGCATAAAAAACACTCTGTTTTTTCCATTTTTCATTACCTCTTGGATTTATTTATTTATTTGCTTGTTGCCCGTTAAATTTTATTTATAGAAGACAAACTGTCTCAAATACCTGGGCAAAAGAGCACTTGAAAATAATTAACATTGAATCTGATAGTAGGGCTATCTGCCCCACTTTTGGAAGTAGCCTGTGTAGAGAGTAACCGTTAATATTAAAAGACAAATTTGAAGGGATTACTCAACACAAGTGGCAAAATTTTGTATTGTACTCATTCAAAGTAAGAGGTAGATCTCTTCATTTGTATCTTAGCTAGATGTTGAAATAGAATTGCATCATATAACATTTGTCAAACAAAGGGAAAATCTATTACAATTAATGTAGTTATTAACTTAGAAATTCTGGCTAAATTCTGGCTTTTCTGAGTTTTCTATTCTCTTATCATCACTACAAGATCATCACATTAGTATGTGTTCTCCATTAACAAGTTATGAAGTTGTCTCCACTCTTTTACTCAGCTTTGGAAATTATACCTATTTATATACACAAACACCCCCATCAAATAAGTTCCTCAATATGAATGATTTATCCATCACTGCCCTTCAGTAATAGAACTAATGACCAGTTATGAAACTGCTGTACAACCCAAAATAACTCTTCTCACCCCTTTCACAAACAGTCCCGTGAACAATAGCTAATTGCCAGTTGTCTCAACTTATTAAATTCTCATCAGTTCTCATGCTGTGGCAAGAACTCTCCCAAGCTACAGGTGACAGGAAAAGGCATTATTCAAGAGTAAGGCTGAGTCAGTAGGGCATGGTAACCAAGCATGTGACTACATGAAAAGACAGAAAAGAACTACAGAAGGTGATAGGCTGACTTTATCCAGACTTGTAAAGGTGAAAGTTTATGTAAGCTTTAATTGTTCAACTTGACAGCATTGTCTGCAGTGCTGCATCTAATGTTGCTGGTGTTGACAGTGAGGTGGAATGCTCTGTAATGCTTCCAGCTGTTCTTCGAAATGCACTCTGTTGCAGAACTAAAGAATTCCTCCTCTTACTGGGTGATTGTGTCATTTTTTTATATTCAGTGAAGGTGAAATGCAAAGGTTTGCCAACAAACATTTATACCTCTACAGGAACTTCCCAAGTTTCTTGAGGACCTTGCTTCAACTGATGCTGATCTGCCTTGGAACAGGTCTAAGAATCGTTTCCCAAACATAAAGCCATGTATGTATGTTTACTGATCAACTCCTCTGTTTTACTCTCTGCCTTCGATAGTGCAGTATATATTTGGAATGCAACTGTATTTTTGTTTGATCTGCCTTTGAAATGACAGTACAATCATGATCACATTATGAAATAATTTTCTGTCAAGTAATCTGTCTTTTCATTGTGTTTTTTTAAAGACAGTTTTATTTGCAAGTAGCTTTCAACTTGCTCTCACAAGCTTTAATATGCAGGTGCAGGAAACTGTAGCCTCAATGGTTTCTTAGCTTTGTAATTCAAGCCATGTAGCAAACTCTTTAACATTCTTCCTCGGGTTTTTTTCCCTTTAGTGAGAATTTTTTTAAATATATAAAATCCACATGTTTGTGCATTTATCTACTTCAGGAGCCTGGGTATGCTTTCTTATGGATATGTGTACGTGTGCTGCAAAGGTTCCACAGAAGATCAGAGTGACTGTATGATAACTTATAAGCCAAGGCTAGATTTTATCACAGGAGACAGGAGTCTGTCTCTCTGTACTCAACACTGCTTCATTTTTCAGTTAATAAGACAAGAAATGTCATTATTATTTTAGGCATTAGCTGTGATGTGAGATGGGGACCATGGCATTCCTTGGTTAATAATGCTACATTCTGTACTATTAACTTTTCAGAGCAGCTGTTCCTGCTATCTACTGCCTTGTTCAAGACATACTTTAAGTTACAGTCACTAAAAATTGATATTCATAACATACAATGAAATATAAACAGATAAGTTTCATAAATCTTTAACTTTGTATTTTTATTTTTTTTTGCTAAGTTGAGGACCAAACATCAAAATGTGGAATGTTTGGTTTCAGCATTTACTTATTCACATATGACATCTTTCCTGGGTTTTGTCATTTCTGCATACATACTGTGGGCCCAAATCGGAAACACTCGATTTTTTTTTTTTTTTTTTTTTTGTAATAATGAGCTTACCTTATGTAAAAGAAGTATGTAAAAGTGCCAGGACCTGGCTCAAATCTGTGACATGGACAGCAAGTATATAGGAAAGACTGTCAGACCCCTGACCCTGCTGTCTGATTCACATGGAGGTTGTCTGTGCTAGAACAGCATAGCTTAGAGTACACAGGCTACCTTTAGGCACAGGAGCCTCCCATACTTACATCAAATTGGAGGATTTGGCACATTCATCATTTTAAATAAAAAGTATTATATTAAAATATGTCTGGAACATGAAAGGATGACCATACAGTAATGGAAATTGGTTAAATTCCCTTTGTAATTAGTGTTCTACAATGTCAAATATTGCTAGATTAGCAATAACAATATTTGTGATTTCTTAGCACTCCAGGAACACTTGTTACATGCATCTATGGTTTTTGAGCAAATCTTTTAGTTAACTAGACTTTATTTTCACGATAGATAACAACAACAGAGTAAAGCTGATGCCTGATGCTGGTATTCCTGGATCTGACTACATTAATGCCAGCTACGTGTCTGTAAGTAGAACGTCTCTCACATTTTTTACTATATTTGTTTTCTGGTAGAAGAGAGAGTCAAAAAATAACTTGCAAGAAGACCAGGATTCTAATTTTTCTTTCATTCACTACAGCTACTGCTGCCATGGCATTGTTCAAGTGACTCCTGTGGTGCTGAACGTGACTAGTTAAAAATATACATGATCCCATTTTCATTACTAAGCAATGATTTTCAGGAATAATCAAAACTGTGTCCAGCAAATTACTTTCTATAAATTGTCTCATACCATTATCATTAAAGACAATAGTGAAACTCCCACTGAGGTCAATTGTTTAGACAGGCGTTGTTTGATCTCTTCATTCAGGAGTGGAGCTATTGTATATGAACAGGACAATGTCAAGATAACTGAACTGAGAAGTTTCATAGAAATGGCTAATAATTTTGGTGAGCAGGATTGGTATGCTCCCTACTATTTTGTGAAAGTTATGATGGAGGAAAATGCTAATAGGCTTCTTGAAGAATAAACTAATCTTGTATTTCTCATCCTCAGCTTTCTTCCTAGACCCATTTTCTGTGTTCTCAGTATATTCTTCATCTATCTTTTATCTCATTTTTGTCCTGTTGAAGCTCAAAGTGTGACTTGGGCATTTAATTTGTTGTAGCAGTTGCTGGTGGTCTCACCTGATGTCAAAACTTGATTTGCATTAAGCACTATTCAAACATATAGCAAGACATGCAGACTGTGGTCTAAACAGGTGGCACGAAGACAAGTAGAAATAGTTATTTCCAGGTAACTAAGAGACATTCACAGAGCATAAGCAATAGAGCTGAGTGCGTCTTCCTCTCTCATTAGCAAAAGCTATTCATTCCCCTTATATGGAATCTCCTTGTTCTGACAGTTAGCAGATAGGAAGAGCCATGCCACATTGTTACTTGGCCCTGGGACTATACACAGAACCACTGAGAAGGAGACCAGACAGCTTGGAGCATGGCCTGGTCTTCACCCTTCCTGTCACTAACTGACATGCCAAGGCTTAGACAGGGAACACTAACAGCAACTTCCAAAAGCTGCAGCAAAAGCCAGCTGCAGAGATTTTGCATGTCTTTACTGCATGCAGGCATCTCACTTTAGGTCACCGTTCATCAGTGAATAGACAACTGTAATGTTACCATTCCTCAGGGCTAAAGCTTTGCCCTTTGTATGCTTTCACTTTCCATATTTGTGTATGTCTAAATATATAAATGCATATAGATGTAAATATACCATATGTGTGTGTGTTTACATACCTATTTATCTAGGTGTATATACATATGCGTACACATAATGAGAGGGAAGGAGAGGTCTTGTATATAATTTTAACAAATGGGAACTTAGCTGCTACTTTTATTTTCATTGGTTAAACAAGAAAAAGCCATTAACTGAACTGTGAGCTCTGCACCCCTGAGTTATAGTTTCTCACCTCACTCTTAAACTAGGGAGGATTAACATAGTTTCTCACTGCCACCTGTTCTGTATATTATAGATGGAGTAAGTAACAGGCAGCTGTGAATTATAGGGCTATAATTCCAACACGGAGTTTCAGTGGTGCTATAAACCACTGTGTCAGTTGTTTTGAGCAATAAGCAGAACTCTGTGATATTATAGACTGCTAACTCTACAGCATAAATTTATTGCTATTATTGTTATTGTTGTTATTTTAGACTTTCTGTAGTACAGAAGAGTTCCTGTAGGGTACGCTTAGTTTCTCTGAGGAAACAAATCCGTGAGAACCCATGCAATGACAGCATTTACGCAGATTTTTTTCAACAAACTTTCTTCTCCCCAGGTTTTACATTGATTTATAAATAAACTAAACAGCAGAAGCCACACTAAAATAAAAGTCAGCCCCTACAGTAGGTTTCTTGAAGACCTTTAATCAGAGATCATTTGTTTGAGTAAGCTCCATCCCTAAGTTACAGCAGATCCCTGACGATCACAGGAAGGACAAGGTCATCAGTGTGGTGTATAGCTTGCGGTAGCTCTCAGACCACTCCTTAATTGTTTCCCTGGCTCCACTGCTCCTTAGCACTATTTAATTCTGCTTTGTTGGTCACCTCCTGACATAGTTCTTGGTGGCCTCTGGCTGGATCTGCAGTAAGGCTAATATGAAGGCTTAGATATTTTAAAATGGAAATTACTGACCTGATGTCCCTGTAATTTCTCTGCTAAATGCATTTCTATTAGGATGGCATTTCCCAGACTTTATTAGAGCATTGGTTCATAACTGATCTACATGGTGGAAAAAAATGCCATAACTTCCTTAGGTTTCCAAGGCCATCTGCCATGCAATGATTAGCCAGGCCTATGCCAATTTGTTTAGTATTTCTGACAACGTTTTAGCCTTAGGCATGGTAGCTACAGGCACAACTATGAGTCACACACCAACTTTTTTTTTCCTTTCCAACCATTACGTATTAAATATTTTGTTTTTCTTAGGGTTATTTATGTCCAAATGAGTTTATTGCAACTCAGGGACCATTACCAGGAACAGTGGGTGATTTCTGGAGAATGGTGTGGGAGACGAGAGCAAAAACACTTGTGATGCTTACACAATGTTTTGAAAAAGGACGGGTAAGTTACCAGTGTACCAATTAAAAGCATTTGATATAATTAGAATTTCTGTATGTAGTTTCTGTCAAGATTATAATATGATAGTTGTTAATTAGTAATCATCTCCCTGCAGATAAGATGTCATCAGTACTGGCCAGAAGATAATAAACCAGTGACTGTGTTTGGGGATATAGTGATTACTAAATTGATGGAAGACATTCAAATAGACTGGACCATTAGAGATCTAAAAATCGAAAGGGTAAGGCAGAACTGGAAGCTGATTGAATAAAACCCATCCAACACCTCAAAGAACATGAGATATGCTCCATCCCACCCAGCTACCCCTCAGTATTCTTTTAATCTTTTAATGTGTATGCACTGTACTGCCTGGTTTTTCTGCATTTTGTTTTCATTCCTGGGTTGTTGGGTTTGGTTTTTTGTTTTTTTTTTTTTTTTTTTTTTTTTTTTCCTGAGAATTTTCTCCAGTTTCTATCACAAAGAGCTCAGATATTTGTCCAACATGCTGTGAAGGGCCTATCAAGGTTACTGAACCTCTGGTCTGGTGGGAGGTGAAGTTTCTATTTGGACACCTCAGTTGTCTCTTCCAGAAAGGAGTAATCCTAACCATTCTGGTATCAGACAAATCCCTTTGAATGTATCACTCTCAGATTAAAGGGCAAGATTCTCTGGTGCAGCGCAGCTGTTTTGCATTGTACCACCAGCCGTATTGGCCTCCACCCCCAGGAGATTCACCCAATATAAATGAGAATCATCAGTATTACTCCCACTCTGTGTGCTGGGAAGGGGGGTGGGGGGTACAGCATAGATGTTCATCTTTGTCATGGTCCACAACTATAGTTCCCACTCTTTGGAAAAATTGGCACCTAGCGTTAAGTCAGACCAGCAGGTAGGCTCAGAAAGCAATCTGCGCATAATGACTCAAGATGAAGTCAGCCTTCTTTTGCACTCCCAACATTGACCTGTGTTGTACGTAGTGCCGCCACATCCTAGAACCTAAACTCAGCTATCCAAATAGATGCGTTACCATCCTGTGGTACGTGCATGTGACAAAGGGAACACAGCAGCTAGGGGATTGTCTCAGTGGTCACCCCATAAGGATATGTTGTGCACATAGTACATGACAATCGAACATTTTAAAATGAGAGAAGATAAACTTTTTTTCATGTAAAATAAGACATAAGGTAAACAAGACTGGAAAAGGGAACAATTTAGAGTAAAAATACATGCCACCAAAATGCAACATCACCTGTAAAAACCAGGGTGAGGCTGAAAAGAAAAGAAAACATAACCTGAATTGGCTAAATGATCTATTTACCATAGCTGAACTACCGTGCACAAGAAGCTATGTCCTTTATAAGCATGTGATTAAATGTGCCATATGGCTGGCTTTAAGATCGTACTTCATCTTCCATTCACAAATGGATGGATTCTTGATGATCTTCCATTGAAGGTGAAAAGCATATGTGAGGCAAATCATTTACAATTGTTGCCATATTGCATCCAAAGTCACTTGTCTTTTGTTTTTATGTTGATCAATTTTAAAAATGTAGACCCAAAGTAGTTGCTACACATAATTGTTCACAGTTGTTGAGTGTTTCTTGCAATATGAAAAGAGCAAGTGGTTGGTTCAAAATATATTTAAAAAAAAAAGGAACTGGTTGATTGCACAACAGTAGATTAAACTGTGGTACTCCTTGCTGCATGATATTGTGACTGCTTACAGGGCTTCATAAAGTCTGGATAAATTAGAGGAAGAAAATTCTGACATGTGCTACTAAATTTTGAGATACCATCTCTGACTAAGACAGTTCACAAGTCACAAACTATTAATGGAAAAGATAATTTGTGGAACTATAGGTACATTGTTGTCATGTTTTATAATTCTCCCTAAGATTTTTCCTTGACTACTGAGTACAGGCCTTTGGCATGATCCTGTGCTTTTATTCTTACGTCCTTCATAGTTAATTTATGTAGCAGATCATAACCAGCTCTTTTCTTTGAGTTTCTATTGCTGCTGCTCTGATTGAGAGGGTATCAAACACCTGGAAAATATATCCATGTTTACCAATATATGTGTGTTTACCTTCACTACCTTAGATCAGTCTTTGAATGGTTGCTTTTTCCTAAATAAATTTGTCGTCTCAGTTCACTAAACTTCTAAACAAGCTATAGAAGCTTCAACCTGTAATCTGCTAATGACATTGATGTAGTGACTGAAGTCAAGTGGAGAGTGACTGCTGAAGTCATTAATGCTTTCTGAAAGATGGACTTGATGCCATCTCTCAAAAAACCTGCCATAAGATCTGTGCACAACAAATTATCTCTTGATACAAGTACATCTTATAATTATTATGCTACTCTGATTTTTTTTTTTTTTTTAAATGTGAAATTGCTGAGAAGGCTACGTGTAGCTTACTGTCACATTTCTTCTGTGAAAACTGCCTTATTTTATATTTTTCAGCATGGAGACTGCATGATGGTGCGGCAGTGTAACTTTACTTCTTGGCCAGAACATGGAGTCCCCGAAACTACTGCACCAATTATCCATTTTGTAAAACTTATCCGTGCAAGTCGAGCACATGATAATACACCAATGGTGGTTCACTGCAGGTAAGCATATTCACCAAATCATCCTTTAGTATCTTGAATTTCAAGTGCATATTAATGCTCAGGGAAGTTGCCAGAAAAGCAATGAAAACTGAATGCACAGGTGTGGTTCTAGTATAGACAGCAGTGAAGGTTTCTCTAGCAGTGCTCCTTAGTCCTTTCTGGGACTGCCAAAGGGTTTCTGTTCTTCCGTTCATGGAAATCCCATTGAGGTGATGTCAGTGAAATAGTTACTTCAACAATTACCGTAAGGTACTGCTGCATTTATCTCAATTTTCCTCTTTATCATAAGAAGATGAATAGCAAATGACATGTTGGTTTTAATTACTTCTATTATAATTATAGCTCTTCTTAAGACATAAGTATTTAAAGTTGTATTTAAAATGTATGTGTCACATATCAAAAAGAAGAAACTATTTGGGAACCACAGAGAATGACAAAGAGGAATAAGGGTTTGCATATGCCAAATTTCAGGCTGGGATGCCTGTAAGCAGCTAAAATCTATATTTAGGCTCTTAAATAAATGGTCTGGTGGTTAGAGGTGTTCAGCTGTCATAGTTCCCATTGATTTCATACTCAACACCCTTAAACTGCTATTTCAAAGAGTAAGTGTATGGGGAAGGCTAAGTCTTCAGGAAAGTCGTGAGTGTGCCTGCATACACAGGTCAGTGTTCCCACTGGATAAGTGGGCACACTCAAAACAGTGATCTGAACTCAAAGGTCTGCGAATGATTCTTTGTCTCATTCTTACTCAGTGTGAGTCTGGAAATATGTGGAAGGAAAACCCGGGTTTGGTGCCACAAATATCTTTCCTAGCCATCCAGATTGTCATTCATGGGAGTTCTTTTTATTTATCCTCAGTGTCCTACAGGTGCCACCCACAATGGGTGATAAAGCTTCATTTTATTTGGTATTGTTGTCATTGATGGTTTGACATTTCCCTCTACTGCAGGGGCCAGAGAGGCTATTACAGGAGAGAACTACGTAGTCTTCATGTTTTGAGGACACTACATTCTCTGGGCCCCTCTACGATGAATCCTATCCCCCTTTTCACAACACAGATACGTAAAGGGGCCAGCATGGGCCAGATACTCCACCTGTGCTCAAATTCCTGAAGGTTATATAGCATCATTATGTGTTCTCATATCCAGAAAACTCATTCATTACTTTCTGCTCATTAGATCTTGCAGGTTCAAGAGAGTTTTGCTATACATTTCCTGATTATCTGCAGTGGTGTACCCTGCATTTATTACACCAATTGCAGAGAAGTCTGATAGTGATTTTGAGAAAATCCTGTTCATTTTCAAACCTTTAAATAAAACAGCACTAGCTACCAGAGCGTCTTGCACACTCATCCTCCTTTTAAAAGTATTTTCTTTTAAATGTTTTGCTAGATCCCATGTTGTTTTGTCTCAAATACCAAAAGCATCACAGAATCCAGGTGTGGTTTCACAAAATCTTGAGATTTGTTTTTCCTTGAATTAGTGAGCTCTAGAAAATTCACAGAAAAGCTGCAGGACCATTTTTCCACTTATACAGGTTTGGTTTAGTTATATCTCATTTGTCCAATGCAACCCCTTCTGCATTGAACCTGCCTTCTGCATTGAAATCAAAATCAGAACATGGCTCAAATCCAGATTTCATTTGATCCCATTCAACAAGGAGACACACACAAACACAGAAGTAAATACTGAAAAAGATTTGTTTCCGAATTTTTCTTTTCACAATTAACTTAATTTAACCAGAATATTCTAAGAAAATATTTTCTACTAAAAAATTAACATGATAACTTTATTTTATCCTGTATATTATGTTTGCAGTGCTGGTGTTGGAAGAACAGGTGTTTATATTGCACTTGACCATTTAACCCAACATGTAAATGACCATGATTTTGTGGATATCTATGGACTTGTAGCTGAGTTAAGAAGTGAAAGAATGTGTATGGTGCAGAATCTGGTAAGATTTGTATATTTATCTGTTCTATTTTCCTGTTGTTAAAAAGTTAGTCATCTGATCTCCTACAAAACAAGACTAGAAAGCTCATAACAATCAGCTGTCTAATATATTTTCTACCAAATCCTGATTTGGTAGAAAATTTGGATTTCAAGCATGGTGCAAATGTATGCTTTGTACCTATTTAAGTATATTTGACCAAAAAAGTCTTGACAAGTGCTGAAAAGAGTGCTGAGATATTTAGTTTTTAGAGCCTAAATCCTAATTTCTCAGACTTTGAGCAAGTTCCTTTTGAAGTTTTGGGTGAAGAACAGTTGTTAAGTAAAAAATGGATTTGCTCATGTACTACCTAATTTGACTGTATTTACTACTTAACTGTATTTTTTTGTGTATGTACATCTAGCATAGTCCTCCAAACTTTTAAATATTCATTTACCTTTGACCTCATTAACGATTCCTTGATTCTTTTTACATTTCTTCAAATAAAATTACACATATGGATAGAATTAAGCACAGACTTCAGAGTTTGCAAAATCAAGGCAATAGTGGGTTTGGGTTTAAAAAAGTGCATTTCTGGCAGACTTACTGAGTATGGATATAAGTTAGTGATGACCTCCTGGTAAGGAACACCTCTGCTGTATCTGGAGATCTAGGTGTATGTAAAGCAGAATTTAAAGCTGATCCTAAATGCCCAGTGGAATGGAAATCCAGCTGTGTTTGCATAAGGCTTCTGGCATAAGCCTCCTGCAGGCCAGATCTAACCCCAGGCTGCTGCCTGAAGCCTTTGAGTACAGCATGAGTTACCAACTTCTCAGTATGGGTGAGCATTTTCAAGATGAACTTCCACATGACTGACAGATTTAAACTGATTTTAATGTAAGGAGACTTGTTCCATTAGGAATGCAATTCTGCTGTTCTATATCATGTCAGAATATAGAAAAAGTGTGTCAGAATATACAAAGAGCGGTTAACCTCTCTTCACCAACTGCACTTCAGAAGATTTTGTGAGACCTTCTGGTCATGCTGTTTCTTGTGAGGTGCTGTCTGATTACCAATTGCTTTAATTTTTCCTTTTAAAGTCTTGATGCAGATAAACAATTGCCAGCACTTTCCTGTGATGATGAATTCTGGGACTACTTTTTTTTGTTGTTGTTTTACACTTTTGACTAGAAATAGAATAATCTGAAAACAAGGTAAAGGCTGGAAGACAATTTAATGGGAGCACCCTCAAAATAAAATCTTAAAATAGGGAGACATTTGATAAGATCAGTGTACATTTTTAAAATGTGCATCATTTTTGTGTACCTCTTCATTTGCATATTTTGACAGAGGCTAGGAAAAGATGTGCCAAAATGCAATAGAAGATTATGGTCTCAGTTCTGATTTCCAAACAGAGCAAGTATTGATCTATATGCTAACTGCAAAATCCTGAGACAGGCTGTTCTCTGTCCAGGTCATTTCTAGCTCATGTTTACAGGACTACAAAAGGCAGATCAGCAACAAAACTTCCCCAAAGGGAACCAAATCTTGTAAAGTTTTATGGTGGATTCAGTAGTCAAGCTATTCTGACAGTTCTGTTATAAAACACTGTTTAGTAGACTATGATTCAGATTTTATGTGATCAGCACAAAAAACATAAAGAAGCAATTCCTTCCCAGAACTCAGTTTAGAGTTCCCTTAGTGAAACTGTCTGTAAGATCTATGAGTAAAATAAATAAAACCTGGTTGCTCTCAGACCTGGTTTTTGCTTGATTATAGCTTCAAAATAGTTTTCCTTTTGCCAACAGAGTCACTCCCTGTTACTGTAGCCAATGGGCACAGAATGGCCCACATCTGTGCAATTTAATGTAACTCCTACAGGCTCTCCTATAGGGAATGGTCCATAGTCTGCAGTGAGTCCTGAAAATTACCTGGAAATTATTTGAGGTAGTGCTGATTCATGTGGATCAAAACTATGCAAGGGACTATCCAAACAATTTGAAGTAGTTTGGATGATCCAGTTCCACCGGCTGGAGATGTATCGAGACACTGTTTAATTCCCTAATGTAGATATAATTTCAATATCCTGCTACTCTGCCTGGTGGCCTGTACATTACCAAGGCCTGCCTTTGGACTACATGTAAAGTGCATAACCTAATCTTTAGTGAACTTTTTTATTCTTTCTCCCACTTCCAATCATAAAAAGACTTTCAAATAATTAAGAATGTAATTAATTCTAACTGGGAAGATAACTTGTCACACATACGTTCCACAGGTATCGTGCTTCACTCTCCCCTGGGAAACCCAGAAAGATTTTCACTGCTGCATACTCACAAGTAGCTGTATGAATGCAGGAGGTTATGGAGCTTTCAGAGTCTGCCTTCTGCATTGAAATAACCAATCTAAACTCTGCTGAAACCTAAGACCTTCATTCTAGAAATCCACATTTGTTCAGTGGATCTGTTGAAGTTTATCATCTTGCCAAGTCAAGTACAAAGGCTAGTTCGAAGTAATGCCATGCTATTGCTTCAGTAAGCAAGCTATTGAAGAGCATAATGGTACTGTGTACTTCAGGGGCCTGTGAAAGTCTGGTTTAATTACCTGTGGCTCTGGAGCTGTGACCCTAAAACGTATTCATGTAAGCAAATTTCTCTTGTAAATCTGAGACACTTGAATTGAAAATTGATGGCAGTTCTGAAACAAAATAGCAATTATTGAGCAGAAAAATTACAGTAATGTGTTTACCCATGCAGAAGTCAAGGAAGTTAAAGTTATTTTGGTCACCTCCATCTGTGGAGATATTCAGAAACCATCTGGACAAGGTCCTGGGCAACGTGCTTTAGCTGACCCAGCTTGAGCAGTGGGAGGGCTGCACTAGGTGATCTCAAGAGGTCTCTCAGTCTGAATGAATCTGCGATACCGTGATCTGGCTCATTTTCTGCATCTGCATGTACAGTACTTCTCCTATGTGAAGATACACTTAATCTGTTTATTTTCTTTCTATGTTTTCATTTTTTTATTTCATTCATTATTTCATTCTTACATGGACTTACTTTGTTTTTCTCTTTTCAGCAGTCATTACCCAGAGTTACTTTATGTTCTTGGAAGTGCTTTAGTTGCTCACTCTTTGCATTATAGTCTGTTAAACATGATGTTATAGTTCAAGAAGTATCACTAAAAATAATGTGATTTTTTGCTCCTAGCAATGGTGCACGGTCCTAGAACATTTAGATTTAGATTTAGATTTACTTGAACTTTGGCATTTGAGTGCACCCTGCTGGTTTTCTCTATGCTAGAAAGGAAAATTTTCTTATCTAAATATTACATTTGTGTGGTTCAGTTTCTTCAGTCTGAATCTAGTGGAAAAAAGTAATCAAACATCTTTTCATAGAACAAACCTTTACAGAAAATTGTGGAACAGCTTATTGTAGAATTGTGGAACAACTAATGAGTCTCAGTTATGATTAGTCTAATTTCATATATATTGCTGGGCATAAGGATTAACATGTTTTGCAAATTTTAACGCATTATGCCTCATAATGAATGAAATCAGATCAGGCATATATGATATGGTCATTGATATATTGAGATTGCTAGTTAAACTGCAGTTACTTTGAGAACATTGAGATGTTATATAAACATTTTTTTTTTTATTGGAAGTACATTTTTTTCCTAATCAAACATCTTTAAATTCACATAATACAGGCACAATATATATTTTTGCATCAATGTGTATTGGATCTGTTGACAAGCAAGGGAAATAGCCAGCCCATATGTTTTGTAAATTATTCAGCACTGCAAAAGATGGACTCCCTGGATGCCATGGAAGGTAAGGAGATACAGATTGTCTCAAAATTATTGTTTCATAGCAGGTGTATTAACTTGTCCAGACTAAGAAGCAGAAAAAAATACTTTGACGTGCATTTTTTGGCTTCAGAAGTGTAAATCTCTAGTGTTTTGCTGCTCTTTAGTGTCCCTCATAGTAATAGTCATTGCTCAAGCTTTCCACTTTTTTCCCTGCAAGATCTTTTAAGTTCAGTCAAAATAGTTATCTGCCAGTAGTTACTATTTGTTTACAAGGTAGGTTAATGCAATGTATCTGTTTCTTTTGTAGGTGATGTGGAGCTTGAATGGGAAGAAACTACCATGTAAATACTAAGACTAAATATTAAAGATAATGAGATTTTGAAAGTCAAAGTCATATTTTTCTAAGCACAGGGGCCAAAGTGAATTCCCCTATTTTGATGATTAAAACAAAAACAGATGATTGAAACACCTTTTGTTCTATCAATGTGCCTTCATAAATATGTTAAAGTATTTTATTCAGATCACTGAGCAATAATGATTTGGAGTACTTTTGCACAGACTGCACTTCTGGTGTTATATGAATACTGCATTCAGTACATATTTAAATAGAAAGTGTGTTTGAATATATTCCTTTTTCCAATTCTCTTTGTAAAAGAAGAAAAATGAGCCAAATATGATGTAAAAATTTCATACTCCCATTGAACTTATTTTGGTGTGAATTTGCTGTGTTCTTTTGGTTTTGGTTTTAAGTAAAAGCTACAGTTCCTTGAATCATTCTTGCTAGATTAGTTTCAGTGTTGTCAGTTCTTGCAGATTAATTCCAATACCATCACAGTGATCTTTACCTAACTGTACGTTCTTGTGTTTTGAATCTTTTTTTATGAGTGGTAGCATATCAGCTCATGATCCTGAACAGCTGAAGAGTCACCTTCTGACATGGGGAGGATTATTCAGCTTTTTCACAGCACACAGTAGCTCTTCAGGGACACTTGGGGCTATTTAAGCTATCTTAGAATCAGTGGGTTGTTTTTTTAAATATACAATGGTGATTGCATATGTTCAGTGCTGAGGAAAGTATTTTACATTCCTGCTACGTTTTCAAGCAGATAAAACAAAGTAAAACTATAAATTTGTTATATATTACAATGCATGTTAGATTGACTTGAGTAATAGAATGTTTAGAATTCATTCACATTTCTTGAATATAACAACATTTCGTATTTTGAATGGTTACTCAAAATTTAATAACAATATATTTTTTTATAACACAGAGTTGTCAAGTAAAAAAGTTGTTGCTCCTTCCTCAGGTTTGGGAAATCACTGTAGACACTGAAAAGTATGGGAACTAATATTTGGAGATTTGATAAAAGAAAACATCTTGCACTCCCACTGATTATCATTGTTGGAAATAGATCTGAAACAGGAATAAAAAGCAGGAAGCTCTTATCTGAGAAGCAAAGCAAAAACTGGTAGAGTAGGAAGACTAAAGATATAATTAAACAGTGTGGCCTGGTTTCACATAGAAGTGACAGTATTCAGTTGATATTATTGGGGGGAAGGACTGATTGCTGTGTTTTTCTCTGTGTAAAGAAATGTATCATTCTTAGTAATGCTAAAGCTTTGGCCTCAATCTGAGTTGCAAAACATAATGGCAAAGAGACTTTGGAGTTGCCATCTTATATTCTGTTTAGACAGACGAAATCCATAGCCTTGTTGAGGAATCAAGCTCAGGGAAGTCAGAAAAACCTCTTTAGAACCTTGAATCATGTATGTGTGTGGGTACGTTTGTGTGCACACACTCTGAACAGAATAGTAAATGAGCAAAACTTTCCATCCCTTAACTGTAGCTACCACACAGAAAATGCTGTACAGTATGTAACCCGATACTTTTTCATAAGTAAATGACGGTAGGTGTTTGATGTCTTTTTAGAAGCTGGCAAGGATGGTTCAGTGAGGACCTTTTGTAATTTAGCAGAAAGTGCCAAAATATCTAAAATGAAAATCAAAAGAGGGCATTTAAAGAGATGGAAATCGTCTACAGAGGTATTTTGGGCAATCTGTCTTTCAGTAAGACTGACGGTATTGTAAACATAACCTGTCAAGCTAAAAAGAAAACAATGCCTTTTAAAGCTGGATAGAGGGAGAGAGAGGTGATGTCCACAGCTGTTCGAGTCTCTGGCAAAGCATTCGGTACAGCTCTAGTTTCATTTGGTTCCTATGAAACATGTGTTCTTCATTTATTATACATGTACTTTAAAGTATTCTGACAAATTGCTTATAGGGACTTACAGATGTTTTTCATGATTTGTATTTGTACTTGGTAGCAGTACATGCAGCACTGTGATAAATTGACGTTATAGAGTCATAATCTTGTATAATCTTATATCCATGATGGTGGAATATCTCTATGTGTGTCATTCATCTTTCAGTTGGAGGAAAAAGCTAAGAAGCCTTATGCAACTTACTGATGAACTCCAGAAGTTCCAAATGTGCTTAAGTGTTTTCTGTTTTACAAAATTCTTAACGTTGAAGATTTCTACATCCTGCTTTAGGAGACCTGCCTGTGGTCAAACATGATATTCAGTAGCATGCTTATCTGGCAACTTAGTAAGGTACTGGAAAATGTGACTCTCTTTTCTGTAGAGGCAAAGTGAAAAACTGAAAAGAAATTAAAGTATTTCATTGTACAATTTGATATAAGCAATCTGATACATGCTACCTTGACACGTTTTGTATTGTCTTTAGGGTAAAAGCCAATATTCAGCATAAACTGCCCACAGCTCATAAGATACATGGTCAGGGAAAGAAGTGTCTCCAAGCAATTCTCTCCAAGAACTGGTTTTCAGTATAAATACAGCAGTAGTTCACTGACCTTCTTGTGTGCCTGCCAATGATTTAGAGGGATAGGGGAGCATCTGTATATCAGGAGATCCCCTAGACCTCTGTTCAGTCATGAAGAAAGAATTTCCAGTCTCTCGTCTTCCAGCCCTCCTTCCCTTATGCAATGACACCTGTGGTGGTGCTACTGACAGAACTGGAGAGCTGGAGGCAAGCAGAATTTGTCCAATTGCTATTTTAAGAATATATATATATATGTGTGTGTGTGTATATATATATATTTTTTATATATATGTATATAAAGCAGCATGCCATTTTCATTTTAAATGTTACCACTCAATTTTCTACAGTTTCTTGGCACTACTAATATAGCAAGAGCGTACTCTAAAAATTAGAAACTGAATGAATAAAAACTGGAGAAGAATACACAAATTCTATAGAATGATTACAATTGTATTGAAATTAGGTCATATTGTATTAAATTATTCAGGCAATTTCTATAGAGACATATATCTCCATACACAGAAGAAACAGTCTTCATATATATATTTATAGCCAGTTCTGTTGCATATCATTAGAAGAGGCTACTGTCAGTGCCCTCAATAACTGATCTGTTCTATTTACAAAAGTAATAGAAAGACAGCAGGACATCACATTCATGTTGAATTTAAAGCTCTTTTTTATACTGTTAAGTTGATAAAAATAATTGTGCAAACTTGTGCTTTTACTGTATACATGGAACTATTCATTAATTTGATTTCATAACATTATGTGAAAGATTAATTGCGTGTATTAATCTGTGTAATACCACCTGTATACTGCTGCAATACAAAGGATGCTCATATGCAGTTACTAAGACAAAGCAGCAAAGAGCAATAAATCAATCATGTTTCATACTAAGGTCACATGACTGAGCTTTCCTGGTTGCATACAGAAGTTACAAAGCCTCCTAGATGTGGACACGAATTTGCAGAGATTCAGGACACAAAGCCCTGTGAAGAGATTTTTTCTGAAAATATTTTGACAGCAAGTTACAATAAAACTTGAAAAGTACTTGTTTCAGACTATGTATTACATGTATATTAAGCATTACACAGATCATTGTCTATCCATGGAAATAAACGATAAAAATAGATCCAAATTAATTTTTTTTTAAGAACTATGAAAAGTATCCAATTAGCTCTCTGTTTTAGGGATATACATACGGTAATAATGAATTTAGGGTTGTTTTATAATTAAGCTACATGCCCATTCAGTGCTGCAAAACCTGCGATGCACTGAGTGCAGTAGACTGTAACTAGAAACCATTGGCACATGGTGGTGGACGTATCTTTGTTGGTTTTGATTTTAAGGAAATGAGAGAAAATGTACTGAAAGGTGACCCACTGTTTCATGGCTTTTCCATTACTGTTGTGTCACCATGCTATGTATGGTGTTGAAAAGACAAGTCCTCCCAACACTGTTCTCCATGTTTTGTCTGTTTTCTACTGCTATATTGCTTGTCTGTATGTGACTCTATTCGAAGGAATGATAAACAGTAATACAATCACCTGAATTCAAATACTGCAGGCATTATCTACAGGCAGGCATACATGGTTCTCGAGTAAGGTGTGTAGTGGTCTTACTTCAAACCTTCCCTCTATCCCTTCCCCTATGAGTTGATTTCCAGATGACGTCATGGAATATCAGACGCATTTTTGCACTGGCACTTGCCCAGAATACATTTTCTGCCCTGTCCTCTATGTGGCTATGGTTACAAGGTATGAGACAAGTGCAAACCTACTTCTGTGCTGATCTCAGAGCTGAACTGTGGTATCAGTTGCATGTCGTTGCAGCACAGGCACTGTGTAAGGATAAACTGGCTTCCTGTCCAGAAGTTTCCCCTACTGCTATAATAAATTGCGATACAAAGTTTGCAATGGTCATTGTTCAGTGTCAGTTAAGACAGTGAGATGGATCCAGTGTTTGGTATTTTGCATGGCGATTCTCTTTTCCCAATAACTTTTCCCAAAAGCAATGCTGAACTAATTACTTATTTTAATTATTTATTCTCACAGCTCCCTTATCACGTAGGCCCTTTCTCAGATTCCACTATGTAAAGAAAACTGAAAATCTATGGCTTTTCAGCACTGAATAAAAATGTGTATGATACATTTCACACACCATCAGGCAACGTTTGCAATGAAGTTGTGCCTTTGTATTTCAGTTGAAAGACATCATTTAGAAGGTTTCAGTTATATTTGGATCATCTTACTCCGCTTGTTGATTGCTGTTACCAGGGTGATCTTTTTGTAGGATGACAGCTGCACTCAGCTATCCACTGTAATCATGAATAAACCATTCCAGTACTCCTTACAGTCAATAATGAGCTGAAGGAAGTTTTACAGGGTGTTCCTGAAATATTTTGTGGGAGATGGAGTTCTGAATGATATGAAAAGAATACTTGGATACTGGATGCAGGTAAAGCTCTACCACTCACAGTTACATACCATGAAGCCTGCTGAGCAGGAAGTGGGTCCTAGAATATACAGAGCTTATTTGGGACAACACGACACAACCTTTGAGCAGATACAGGACACTCTTGCCATCTGTGCAGGAATGCACTTAAACAAGCTTTACTGTAAAATGTCCCTAGCTCACTTGAAAAAAACAAATACAGAAAACAGCTATTATGGCAGCTGCTCACATCCTTTGTGATTCAAGTTAGTGCTAGGAACAAAACGACTCTTATTTAGTCAATTCTTTCACTCATCTTAAATTTATAAACAACTATTTTAACACCGCAAGTGTAGAACATGCACAGACAGAGTATAGGCAGAGAAGAGGATCTGCTTCCACTGAAGGAGGCATAAACAGTAAACCTGTATGTCCCTCTCTCTCCCTCAGTCTCCTGACTGCATGTGCTCACCCATTGGAGATAACTGCAGATGAATAAAGTTTATCCACTTGTAATTTGATTAATATATTGGTAATTCTCAGAATCCAGCATATAACAGTTACAGAACAGTGCCTTTTCATTTATCAGTCTTCTGCTGGGATTCATGATAGGTCCATTTAACTATTTTTCTTACAGAATTCTACTAGTTGTCTGTTAGTATTACAGAGGCAATACACAGAGTGTGAATCTGGGCTTGCATGTGGTGCACAGAATTCTTGAATGAGCTGCAATAACACATTATTGCACTCCGGGCATGGGCAAGGAATTGACCCGAGGAGAGTGGCTGCCTAGCATGTAATCTTACTCCCTTCTGAGAACAGGATAGTTATCTGACAAGGCACTGTCCCAGTCAGGGAGTCCAGAAAATATTCCCAAAGCTGACTGCCATTTATATGTAGGGTTTTAATCTGAACCTTCCTCTGCTAAGGATAAACAAGAAATTTTAGAGCTAGCATTGTTATCATTGTCAACAACTCATCTTTGCTGCTTAGGACAGTAAGAAGCCAAACCTCTGTTTAATTGGTATTAATAATGCCTTAAACTTACAGACACATACCCTCTTCTTCAAGGTTCGCATTTAAAGTTTTGACACATTTATCTCCTTTATATCTTTTTTTTAATCTTTCACAATGGGAATTTGGAAATATTGACTTTTGAATAGTTACAGGTTGTCTTAAGAAAATACTGAGTTGTTCTGATAAAACAACCATAAAGAGGATATTTCGATAAAAATTGTTCTATAATAATTGCAGTTTCTCAAAAATATGCCTACTTTGTGTGGGTTGGCCATTATGTAAGAACATATCTACTAAATATACTGTACACTAAGAATGTGACTGAATGCTCAAGAAGGCAGATATATTCATCACTTCTTGATTTTCCCATTCTTTTTGCTCTTCCAATTCTTCTTACCCTTTACTGGCACTCCTAAGCAGGTTTTGGGGACCTATCAGGTTGTTGGTTAATGGAGATTAATTGTGTCAGCTATACTAACTCCGTACAAAATCAGATGAGACAAACATTCCTCTCCTGCATATTGGTGTGCTCTCTCTCAAACCAGAAGGGATCCCTGACATCACTACCAGAGCCAACTGGCAGTCAGAGAAAGATGGTCCTGTGCTAGCATGGGAGAAAAATCTGTCCTTAGTTCCAAGTTTTCACAAACTTTGCAGGTCTGAAACAAATCACTGAATTTCTGTGTATCTCAACTCCCTAGGCCAAAAAAAAAATTTTAAAAAAAAAATTGTATTAAACCTTTTTTCCTAACATTTATGTGTCCTATCTATTTATATTTGGAAGCTCTGTCAAGAAAGCAGTTTCTCCCAAAATGCCTTTGCACACTTCCTATCACAACTAAGAATATTGCCAAACTACTAAATTCTTTCTCCTATCAATGATGTCATCCCAAAGCAAACAAATGGCCAGTAGGTTGTCAAGAGCCACAGTGGACAGTATCACTGCCACAGAGTGCTCATGCTTTGCTTTGCCTTCATCGTCCCTTCAGTTCTCTCATCTTGACAATAAAGAACTAGTGGTAGGCAGTGCCTCTCAGTATGGAGGGCATTAGCTAAGAGAGCATTTGCAGAGAGTTAACCTCACCTTTCTGGAAAGGTTTCAGATGAGCACCCCAGGGGCACAGCAGGTACCTGTCACAAAAGGCATCTTCCTTCTTATTCAGTCTTTGGGCAAAAATCTCTTGGCTCTGTGTCTGTAATAATAGAAAAATGACAAGAATTAACTTAAGATGCCAACATTTTTTCTAACTTGTGATCACTGTTAGGATATACCACATCCACACATCCTTTACCACACATGCATGCAAAGCAGATACTCAAGCTCTTAAAAATAAAGGCACATTTAAATCAGTCAGGTCAGGTGTGACTAGCTTGCTTCTAGTTAGCAAAAAGAATCATGACTTGGATTAATAGTCATGACCATTAAGACTTGATCTACAGAAGTAATTGATTCTGATTTCAAAAAAAAGAACTTGCAAGGGGTCAGATTGAAGCTTTCCTTTTTTGAATCTGCACTGGAACAAGTGGCATGTTGCTCTAATGGAGCTGTGAAATACTTTGTGCCGTCATATTATCTGGTTCTCCAAAACCAGGAAAAATGTTCAGCAGGGTCTTGTAAGGAGACTTTGCAAAATATAAATTGCTACAACAGCTGAAAGAAGGAGAATGCTTCCATTGATAGAAAACTAATGAACAAGTGTCAAAATGGACAGTTGGTGTCAATTCCAGAAGGATTTAAAACTCAGACATGAGCTTGAAGAAAACATGTCAATAGAGCCAATATCTGTTTGAAAAGAACCTTGTACTTAACAAAAATCCATTGTGAGCAATGTGTTTGACACAGCACGTACTAAAGTGCTTAGGAGAAAAGAATAGTGCATTAATTAACTATAGAAATACTATATTCTACTGATATTCAACATCATATGATGTGTTTTCCTTTTTCCTGAAACAGAAATTCCAAATGTAAGTCAGAGTTCAGTATTTTGCTGAACTTTGGTAAAAAGTTCATCTTTCCAAAGAAGCAAATCTGTGAGAAAGCCCTTATGGTTTTATTTCTAAGAGATTACAAACCAAATGAAACAAGATTTTCTATTACTATTTTACTTCATTCTTTATGATCTATATAGAATATTTTCAATCACATTGTATATATATACTGTAGAAGAACTATGTATCATTCTTCTTAGAGAAGGACTGCAAAAATAATTTTAGGCTTTATATTTCAGCAGAGGCTAATCTTGTGTTGCGCACAGCTTACACGCAATTCAAATAAAGTTTCCATGCCAAAGAAATATCACATGACTGGCAGTGAGGGTCTGCTGCCATTGCTGGGTAATCCAAACCCCTGACTCCGGGAGGAAGTGAGCCAGTGGAAGCTGTTGAGGCCAACATCATCAAAATAGCCCAGATGCTCAGCCCAGTCCTGTTTCACAATGGAGCAGTGAGATCACAGGGCAAGCAATGCCACCTCCTGCATGTGAGCCTTTCCAAATGTCTGCTCTTCTCCTGCTTGTCTGTGTACCAGAAACACACGTGGCTCTTGGGCACAGGAAATTTTCAGGATACAGACCAGACAGTTTACAATTCACTCCGTATTCCATGAAGCTCTTCTGTGTGTGAAGTTCTTTTTTCTTTTTTTTTTGTCTGAAGGTCAAAGAGAGAGGTATTGGGAAAAGAGTAATGACATAGAATAGGAGTTGGCTTGTGCTAGAGAATTTCAAGGACATTTAAGTGTTACAGTGCTTCACTCTTGGACATCCTGTTGTCCAGCAGAATCCTTAGCTGACAAGTGCTCAAACTCAAAGCATGTAGAAAAACAGCCACTTAAGAAAGGCACTCTCAGAAATTATGAATGGACATAGGAGACCACAAGGACTGATGATGCAGATGAAAAGTGGCAAAGTATATGTGCCTACACAGCTGTGGGATTGTCACACCCTCCTGTCAGGGAATCATCATCTAATTATCGTTTAATTCTTGTCTAATTCAATTGGAATCGCCAATTCTACTTTCCCCTTCTAAAAAGAATCCAGGAGTAAATCTCTAAGCTTGTTTTTTAAGCAGTCAAATAATACATAGGAGACACTGATTTATTTTCATCCTCTGCTTGATTCAGAACAGGGATCTGTTTATTCTTGTTTATCACATCTCGTGCAAATATGTTGATCCCTGGGCTAAGGCTGCCAGGGAATTACATGTGCACTATCTGTCTTGCCCCAGTAGTGCCGCCTTCAAGAATATTCAAATATTCATTCAGAAGGGAATGTAGCCTGAGGGGGGCAGGCTCTCACATGAAATGTGGAAGGCAGCTGTTCAAACACCCAAGTGCAGTATTAAAAAAAATTACAGGAGCCTGGCTGAATCTTCTCCCTCCCTGCAAGAGCTCTGATACCTAGACTCCCTTTCTTTTTTCCATCCGTAATTCTCCTCAGTTATCTCAAACAAAGTAGAATTCTTTCTAATAGGGAACAATGACAGTGCAGTTCATAGCAAAATAAGGGAAAAAAAAGTCTTAGGAAGTCCCATAGTCTGTCATATTCTGCTTGAAGGCTACATCACTCCTAACTGAGGTTTACATAGCTGCTGCTCTGCACCTGAGCCAGTCTGGTGTTTTTCCTTCCATCAGGACACTTACCTAAATCCTTCTTCTTGTAACAAATCTCATGGATTTTTTTTTCTACCCACATAATAGCCAGCATCAGTTTACTCTGTTTCTCTTTGCAGCAATTGTTTACTGTTTGCTTGATCACTGCCAGTACTTTCTCTTGACTTTTCTATTCTCTAGTCTATACCACCACATTGATTCAACATTTACCTTGACTGTTTCTAAGCCTCTCATCATTCTTGTTAGCATTCTGTGCCTTCTCTAGTTGTACCAGCTGTATCTGCTTTGAGATGCAGTGCAGTACCTGAAAATGGGCACAGAATTTCAGCCTAGAACAGGATGGAAGGACTACCTCATGTGCCTCCTTGCTGCTTGTATGTCCTAGTGGGATGTGTGGGGTTTTTTCTCAACAGCATGATATATGTTCATCTTACGATTCACTGTAACCATCGTTTTCCTTCTTCTGTAGAATTACCACCTACCTAGTTACTCAGTCTTTATTTCTGTGCCTTGCCTAAGTGCTCATTTGTGTCCTTGTCCTCATCAAATTGAAACCTATTAAAGACCATATTTCTGATTCATCACAAGCAGTTTGAAAACTAAGCATGTCTTCCAACAAGCTGATAAATCATACCATGTCTGTCATATCTGCAAACTTGATCAGCATATCCTCTATTTCATCATCTGAGTTATTAATTAAAACATGAGTTTCCAGAGCAGAACCCTGGGAAGTCCCTCGTTTGAGAGTTCTTCTTTGATGAGTTACCAAGGAGTTGAATACCCATAGGAGTTTCATTTTCCTAGTCTTCATTTGAATATGTCATGTGAAACTGTATAAAAAAACTTCATTAAAATTGAGTAAGTGACTTCCACTTATCCCATAACCACAAGAATTGTTCTCCTGCTATGGCAGGACAATAAATTGATTTGGCACAGCTTAGTCTTGAAGATTTTTCGACAGGAACAAGACTACTCCATGTTGGCATTATTCACCAATTTGTATTCTTCCGGGTGCACACAAATATTCCATGGTTTTCCAGTATTTTCACAGAAGCTTCAGTTGAACTCCTCAGCTGCAAGTCCATCTTTTCTTCTGTTTAAGAATATGCATTACTTTTGCCCATCTATACTCTTCTGCAATCTCACTCATTCCCCACAAGTTCTCAAAGATACCAGGAAATGGCACTGCGATCAGTTCAGCCAATTCGCTAAGTACACTGAGGTCAAACCAGTATCAACACATAAATTAATGTAATTATTTTACCTCTTGGTTTTTCTGTCCCATCCTAACTCCTTTTCCTTTTGTTACTTGTTGTTAACCAGCTAAATCATCTTTTAATTGTAATTTGAATTGACAGAGGCATTAAGCACAGCATCATGTGTCAATGGCTTTCTGTTCAGGCTTCCTTAGTTCTCTTGCTATTGCAATACTTAATGAAAGTTTCTTCTTACCTTTTTTGTCTTTGATAGTAATTTCCTGCTTTGTTCTTTGCCTTTCTGATTTTGTCCTAACATGTCTATGCTATCTTTTCTTTCCCAGCATCAGATCTGTCTTCTTTTTTTTTTTTTTTTTTTTTTTCTTTTCTATCTTATTCACAAAGGCTCTTCCTCAGCTTTAGAATTTAGGCTGGAAAGGACCTGTGGAGGCCAACTTCAAAGTTTGTTCAGGTTACTCATGATCTTGTTCTGTCAAGATGGCCATTTATCTTGTGGTTTCACTAAGAGGTAGTTACAGTCTTGTCAAGAAGAATGACATTCTAATAAGTCCTGAACTGCTACATAAAATGCCTCTGGCTAAGCTATGTTCAAGGTCCAATCTAGAAAGTGTGTTCTAAGTCCATCTGTTCTAGATCCTGTCAATATGCCAGGCAGAAGCATGTCAAAAATAATGCACCTAATTGCTGTGCTGCACCAACAGTGAGGGATTTCTGCATATGTCCAGAATGTTTAGATACCTTTGGAAATTTACTGAAGAAAAACTTGGCACATATACTTTTCAGACATCTCCAAGATATTGCAGTAAGGCCTGAAAGTCTACTTTGTGAATTTAGGCACCCAAAGTGGGTCACAAGCATGTAAGTCCCATGTGGAATCAGGCCCTTGATGGCATTACTGCTAAGTGGCATTTGCTAACCTATGCATTTCCTGATGTCTCTTGGCAGCTCTGAGACCCTTCTCATGGTTAGTCCAAGAAGGATTATCTATCTAGGTTTCCCTTCGCTGGCCTGTCCTTTGGGACCTGATCCTGCAAGTACTATCAGATGTAAGTAATTGCAAAAAATACTTTGGGAGGCGAGACACTATTGGGATATTCAGAAAGGGATTAGATAAATTCATGGGCAGCTTGTCTGTAAACAGATACTAACAGAACTAGGCAGGTATGTGCCCTATAACATCCCTGACTAGACAGTTCCTGATACTGAGGAAGTACAAAGGGAGTGGGTGACCAGAAGTGGCCAGGCTCACATGCACTTTCTAAACAGTCAGAATATTCTGCTAGATGGACTACTAGACTGACTTATCAGGGAATTTCTCACATATTATATATTTCTTATATGTGACATTTTTTCCATTGTACTAAAAGTTGGAAGAGTCACACTAATCTGTTAACTACATCTGTAAGCTTACTGTGTCAAAGAACAAGTATGTGGGTGATGGACATAGACTATATATAAGACAGGTCTGATGACTCTGATAATTGCTGAAGGAAACCATTTGGTTCAGCTCAATAGATTCTATCACATATGAATTCTTATGGCAAAAAGGAATGTAAGGATGGTTGAGATTAATCCAATCTGTTCCTGCTAGTACTGCATTGCTTCAGGTACAACAGAGTTAAGATCATAAAGATCTGAACTAAGATGCCATCTTGCTGAACTGATGCTCGTAAACTGGACAAGAAGTGCTATGCAGGACAATGAGAACTTGACAAGTCTTGTCAGGCAATCTCTTTCAAGAATACCTGTATTGAATTTCTGGTTGTCTTAGTTCAGCATGACTGCTTGTTGAGATCAGCAGTGTGCAATGACAGCTCAAAGGAAAAAGCTGTTGGTATAACTTGGACTCACCAAACACAAATCAATTCTGTTTTCTAATACTACTAATACTAAACAAATTATGAAGAATTGATGTTACTGCCTTGGATATTTGTGATGAAAATAATCTCAAGGGATTTCAAACCAAAAGCTATCACAGTCAGAAAGCTAATTCCTTGCAAAGGCCTGGTACAATTGATAAAACCATTCTAGATCATGGCTTGCTCAAAAATTTTGGGGCTCTTGAAAAGTCACATTAAGTAGTTTGACTAACTTCGATCTTATTTACAACTCTCTGTATACTGGTGTCAGTAGTTACAGACATGACTGTTGGTCTGTGCATGCATGTATGCAGTTCTTGAACATGCTGTGTGTAACTCAGATGATTCAGTGACTTTTTTCAGAAATAAAAACACAGTTGCAATTCTATTAGATAGCTCCTCTTGGTGAGGAAAAAAAAAAGTTTGATCACTTCAGACAGTTTCTCTATTGATCATCAAATTCTTGCTTGAATTTCAGTTCAGGGACACTGTGAGCACACATTTATCTTCTGTCAGAGAATGTCATAAATCTCAAGAAAGTAACATGGCTTTTTTCCAGTCTCATCTTTTCTCCTCTTACTTTGGATACATGACTTTATGAGCAGCTTAAAACTTCCCAAAAATGCTAAGCAAGTTCACTGCTAATTAAACCCAGCATGAGGACACAATCACAGTACTGAACAGTTGGATTTCTGGAAAATAGTTTATGTGAAGTGTTACAAAATTCCTGGAACCATGCAAACATCAAATTTGAGATGCTTGACTGAGAAAGCTCCCCAATGAGAGGTGATAATCTGAGCATCTGCAGACTATTGTTTATAAATTGTTGCTGTTGCCTGTGTAAAATCAACTTCTGCAAATACACATCCTCTACCTGGAAAGACAGCTAAATATAAGCAGCCACGAGGCATTGGTGCTGCTTGAGTGTGCTCACACACTACCTTTCAGCCAGTAGAATAAATAATACAGTTTGTAAAGATGGTGCCAACTGTGTGATCATTTAATGGCTCCTTGTTCCATGAAATACTCAGGCCTAGCATCAGCTGACTCAAGACAAAAGAGATATAGATATATGTATATATGTGTATATATATATCAAGTCTTTCTGTAAATTAACATGACTTTTGGATCTAAATGGAGCAACACTGGTGATCCAGAACCTTCAGAGGTCTCTCTCCTCTAAAATCAATTTCAATTAATTACCTACTATTTAGCTGGCAATCTTTCTTGGTAACTCTTTACTAATGACACTGATATTCTTGGATGCTGATTTCTCATTGTCTTGTAATGATAAAAAGTTTGTGCAGGATGGACCTTGCAGCTTGAAAGATGATAAAAGATTGAATCTTCAGGGACAATCAGCATCAGAGACAACTTCTCTCTTACCCATATCACTGGTAATGATCATTCTTGTAAACATTTCAGAGCCTTTATACTCTTCACTGTGTATCTTTCAAATACGACAAAGTTTCTTTATCCTGTTGTTAAATACTTGTTTGATACTTGCAGATGAGATACTTTTTTAGGTGATTCTGTTTCATACTGTTGAGTGGACTCAGCTGACCTTGTAGGAGCACCACTCAGAATCTTTAAATTGATACAAAAAAGACTGATGGTGTCCTCCACAGCCAAAGCAGAAATTGGGACGATTTTGTACTGTCCAGTGAATGTTAATGTGGTTGAGCTTTCAGTGTTTGCACCACTGACTTTATCAGTGGTAGCCATATTCCTGATTATGATGACCAGTTCAGTTTGACTACTTCTTTTCCTGTAGCAGTTTGCAGACCAGTAATCAGTTCTGAAATATAAGTTGTCTTGCATATCTTTTATTTAATTCAACAGATCCTGATTCCTCAAAGCAGGACATGGTTTACTGACAACAGCAATATGAATGCAAGAAGAAAGCAGTCTGAGATTAGACTTGTACCCTGAAGACTGCCTCCTTGCTGTAAGCACAACTGCTCTCATTACCTCTGCTCGCTATTGAATTTGCAACTTGCTAATTAACATGGCTGCAGGTAACCAACTCTGAAGGAAAAGAACAATAATGTGCAGTTACATGAACCGGTTAATGCCATGCTATGAACTCATTTGGTTTTAACTCCTCTCTTTTCATATAATATCCACTTTCAGAAAACACTTGCAGAAATTACTGATGAAGTTTTTACAATTAATTGTATTCTCATAAAATGACATTTATAATCTATAAATAGTCATCTCATTTAAACTGTCCCACATGACCTCCTTGTCTCTAAATTGGAGAGACATGGATTTGACAGATGGACCACTCGGTGGTTAAGGAATTGGCTCGATGGTCACACTCAAAGAGTTGCAGTCAACGGCTCAATGTCCAAGTGGAGAGCAGTGACAAGTGGTGTTCCTCAGGGGTCAGTACTGGGACCAGCGCTGTTTAACATCTTTTTTGGAGACATGGACAGTGGGATTGAGTGCACCCTCAGCAAGTTTGCCGACAACACCAAGCTGTGTGGTGCGGTCGACACGCTGGAGGGCAGGGATGCCATCCAGAGGGGCCTGGACAGGCTTGAGAGGTGGGACCATGCAAACCTCATGAAGTTCAACAAGGCCAAGTGCAAGGTCCTGCACATGGGTCGGGGCAATCCCAAGCACAAATACAGGCTGGGAAATGAGTGGATTGAGAGCAGCCCCGTGGAGAAGGACTTGGGGGTATTAGTGGATGGAAAAGTGACTATGAGCCAGTAATGTGCGCTCGCAGCCCAGAAAGCCAACTGTATCCTGGGCTGCTTCAAGAGAAGTGTGACCAGCAGGTCAAGGGAGGTGATTCTCCCCCTCTATTTCGCTCTTGTGAGACCCCACCTGGAGTTCTGTGTCCAGCTCTGGGGCCCCCAACAGAAGGAGGACATGGACCTGCTCAAGTGTGTCCTAAGGAGGTCCACAAAGATGATCAGGGGGCTGGAGCACCTTGCTTATGAGGACAGGCTGAGAGAGTTGGGGTTGTTCAGCCTGGAGAAGAGAAAGCTCAGGGCAGACCTTATAGTGGCCTTCCAGTACTTAAAGGGGGCCTACAGGAAAGATGGGGAGGGACCCTTTCCCAGGGTGTGTGATAAGACAAAGGGTAATGGCTTTAAACTGAAAGAGGGTAGATTTAGATTAGATATAAGGAAAAAATTCTTTGCTGTGAGGGTGGTGAGACACTGGAACAGGTTGCCCAGAGAGGTTGTAGATGCCCCCTCTCTGGAGGTGTTCAAGGCTGGGTTGGACGGGGCTTTGAGCAACCTGGTCTAGTGGAAGGTGTCCCTGCCCATGGCAGGGGGGTTGGAACAAGATGGTCTTTAAGGTCCCTTCCAACCCAAACCACTCTGTCATTCTATGAAACACTGAGTTTTTTAGAAGTCCAAAGCACTCAACAGCTCCCATTGAAAACAACATGACTAGGCTACTATGTATGGACCTATCAAAATTAATTTATTATTTGTCATTTGGATTTTATTTAGGAACTGCTGGTGCACAATTCCTTCCGGCTATTCTATTTTTCAGTTATTATAGTAACCAATAATACTTCAAAGTAATAACTGTAATGCTTAGCACTTCCAACCAAACACTTCTATTAGGCTGCTGTAATACACAAATGTTGTTTACAAATAATGACACTGCAGGTCAACAGATTCTGTTATAAGACAGCTGTTTCACACTTCACAACAAAAATAATTTCTCACTATTTTCTCTAAGTCTAAACATAGCTATATGTTGTCCAGTTACCAGTTTCAGAATACAGATCTAAGATTGCTCTTCCAGGGATTCTTTATCTAATCAGAATAGATTGTGTTTCTTTCTTCTAAACTTTTCCTCATCATTTAATTATCAAATAATTTCCCCCAAAAACATAATTAGTACACTTTCTCCAAGAATCCAAGCACTTACAGCAAGTCAGCTGAAGCCTTTTTGATGATTTTTGCAGGCAGAGAGGGCATCTGGCAATCTTTTAGTCTACACAGTTTCTCTGAAATGTTCTCCAGAGTAATCTGGTGAAAAATGAAATACAGGCGTTCTTTGAGTATGTTTTTGTGAAGTCTGGCTAGAATAAGAAGGGTAAGCCCCATTTTGTCGTGCAGACTTTCTGAATACTATGCCCTTTTCATTCCTGCCTTGTGTCCTATGTGCCAGATGCAGTTTGTGTCCTATAGTGCCAATTGCACAGGAAAGGAACAGTGTCAGCTCAGCCAAGGTTCTTTCCATATCTTGAAAAAATTTCATATTCTCTTTTAGGATGACCATAAGACTCCTTTGCACTTTTGGAACATCACAAGAGTGTTTTAACATGGTATAGACCTAGTGGTCAGAGCCATTTACTTATTTCAAAAATCTCAAACAACAAATTTCCAATTTTCTTTGTGCCACATACCCACGACATGTTCAAGAGACCCTATTACAACATCTAGATCCCAGTGTACTTTAAAGAACATTTTTTTGAGCCTTCAGGAATCTCAATGCAAGTGAAATTTTAGTATATAAACAAGCAGAAGTTATTAAGTGAAATTATGTGAAATGAACAGAACAGAGGTGGAGTACAATACAGAGTGCTGTATTTCTTGCACTGCCAGATCACAGGTAACCAACCTTGTTTACAAGCATGTACCTTAAAGGACACACAGCTGAATAACAGAATGACCTTCACAGCCTAAAACAGTTTTGCAGCTGTGCAACAGGTTCCAATAACAACATGATACAATATATGTTGGATTCAAGGTCATTATTGCTATTTAATACAGAGCAAATTTCTTTCCGGAAGACTTTTTCTCAATGGCTTCCATTTTCCAAAAGCACCAGCTATTTTCCTTTCGAAAGCCCATGTAGACCCTGGGGATTCTGTATTAACCTTTTCTCTAGTCCCACATGGATTATACAGAATTTATTTTTTAAGTTTGAAGGTGATACAGGCTGTCATGTTCCAGGGCTCACACCACTGTAACTGAAGGGATTAGAAAGAAACTTCTCTGTTGAAACCTCTTCAGAGCATCCTGCACCTTCCACTGAAGTATCTGATATTGGCCTTTCTCAGAAAATATAGATGACAATTTGGTGGACAGCAGTATGGCACCATGAGCCTTTCATCCCTATATTTGATCAGAGATAAAACTTTAGGGACTTTTGAGGTATTTTCCAGGTGGACAAATGACTAGGTTATCACCAGGAAGGGACAGAAGTACATTTGTCTTCCAATGATTAGAAGGAGTTAGCAGATGCAGGAGACTGTAAGCAATGCAAAAGGGCCCCAAAATACACCAGCTACTGTACCAGCCCAAAGCAAGTAGAGATGGTAGAGGTTAGAATGAATAATGAAAACATTTGAAGATCAGTGTATTCTTAAGGAATTAAAGAAAGGTAGATCTGTGAAAACATTTTTTTCTTGCTGTAATGCAGAAAGAGAGGGAGAAAAAAGGAGATGTTGTTAAGAATGAATATACAGCCCCTTTTCTTTTTTTTTTTTTTTGCATTAAAGCCCTGTAAAGCCGAAGGATTATGGACATACAGCAATCAAAAGACTTGTAAAAAGCTACGCAGAGAAAGGAATCTGACTAATGCTTGGAAAGGGAATGGTCACGTATCAGACTACACAAAGTACATGTTGTGAACATTACATCAGTCAGGAACATATTTGTGGAAATTAAGATGCTGCATACATGCTTTTCAAAGCTGAGACTGACTCAGCAAAGCTAATCATCGTGCCTAAGGAAGAACTTGGAGGAGAACACTTAGGACATAGCAGTTACCTCTGCTAAAGCAGAAAATGTAACAGGACAGCAAAACCAACATTCTGTATTTACCATATACTGTAAAAGATTGATGGCATGCCACCCAAAGGATCTCAAGCAAGTCATAACAAAGTACATGACACAAGCTTTATTTGTTCAATTAAGAGCAATGTAGGATGAGGAAAGCAAGAGGTAACAATGACACATGAAGAACAAAACCTTGAAGTGCAAATCATGTAAAACGTACCAATTACAAATCATGGTGAAATCAACACTTCTTCAAAATTATGAGTTAAACTGATTGTCCACAAAGGCAGAAGAATACTGAAAATGAACAAATTTTGAAATTATGGACAACAGAGAAAATATATAAAATCTCATGAGAAACAGGTAATTCTATAGGGCTACGACAAGATTGCATTACTTGAAATACTGTAGCTACATCTTGGCAACGGTAATATCTCAAGACATTCCCATTTCAGTTGTGTCTGCATTTTAAATTCACATGTGCATGGAATAATTGAGGACTGAATTAATGCAGCACCAGGACACAAGACCAGGTAATGCCTCCATTTGACTATAGCTTATTAACTTTATCTTACTAAGATAATAAATATAATAAATATCCAATGCTATGCATATATAATCAAATGGCTCATTAAACTGGCACGCCCATATCAGAGAGCTAACACCAAGAAACCAAAAGAACATTTGGCAATGGATGATGAAACAGTTGCATACAATTTAGGTTCAGAAAGCAATCATTCGGCATAAACATTTCATGGTTTCGTGATGTGCTGTTTTAAACAATCCCTATATTATTGCTGAGGAGAGAGTTCTCTACATCCATTACCTTCACTGTACCTTCACAGCTTCCACTTCCAAGCCACTATCATCCCAGTTTTCCATGAAGATCCATGGTTCTGCACAAATCCCTTGTGAGCCCCAGAAAAATAACCTGTCATTTTTCCACGGTCTGAGCACTAAGCTCTCTTTCTGTCCACAGACAGCAGGGATGTGATCAGCCTGGGTGTTGAACGCAGAAACTAACTCTCCACACACCCTTTCCTTCCTTTCACTTGCAGAATTAAAATGAATATTTATTTTAATTAGTAGTAGCAACTGTGGTTTAACTATTGCCCTTTTGACTGAGATTAGGTTTAGATGACACGATCATCACATTCTGAAACTACGTAGTGTGACAATGCACTCTACGATTCCAAGTTTGTAGTGTAAACAGGCAAATAAGTATATGACTGTAAAAACAGCCTTTCATGTAATTACAAAAAATGTGATGGCAAAAATATGATTGTATAGCACATGATGTGTCTTGTACTTGTGTCACAGTTCATGTCCCCCCATTTTTTGCCTAATCACAAGTAGAAGACATCTGTCATTATTACCATGTTTCTTCCTGCAAGGAATGCCTGCTTGGGGATAGAACCATGGAAAATGCTTGTCCCAGCCAGCAACAGTGCAACAGGCCTCTGGTTTCTGATTGGCACTCCCTCCTCCCCAGGAAAACGTCTTGTAGTAAAATAAATGTGTTTGTGCAGTGGTGACTATTTGTCACTGTAGACCCTGACACAGGCATTAAAGCATCTGCCATTTAGAACTGTGTCTCATAACTGCCCAACATGAGAGCTGTAATGAAATCCTACCTTACCATACTGAACTAGAGAAGTCTGTTTAGTTAGCAAGGTTGCACCTCTCAGATACTAACAGGACTGTAACTGATATGAACACTAAAGTCCATATCCAATCAAAAGAAAACAGCAATAATTTGGAACAGCTATACAGCCAAGGCCTCTGTGAATAAGAATTTTTAAATCTTCCCCTACAAAGACCATAAAATTATACAAAGTTATCTTTTCCAAGTTTCTACCTTTCTGGCTTCCCAGCTCCAAAGCATATACTGTACCATTCACTACTCCACTTGCCAAATCTGCATTTGAGGGATGATTGCTTTCACATGCTTTTAAATTCTCTGAAATGGCACATACTTACACACAAGCACTGGCATGCACAGTACACACACTGCCTCTAGTCAGCTCCTAAATCTCCAGTGAGAGTGCATGTGATGATGTGGACATGCAAATAATATCATTCCTTGGCCAAGCAGAATCTGGATAGGGTCAAGTAAACAGAGTCTAGGTAAGCAAAAGTCAGCCGATAGTGTAACAACATATAAATGAAAGTCAAGAAATAAAGCTGGTGTGCTACCCCTACAGACCTCTCTGAAATTCAGACATTTTAAGGCAAGAAGAGATGATGAAGTTCAGCTAAGAAGTGCTCCTACATACCACAAGTCATGAAGTTCCACATGCTCTGTTCCAGTAGCAGGAATTACGCTTCCATGAATGTCAGTAAAGTTCTTTTGCCTGTATTTCCCATAGGTCATTGTCAGCATAAGAAATGCTCGTCCCCCATAGAGTCTCCACTGCCCAGACTTTCTTAAACTCATGGAAAATCTCTAATATCTGTTCACCAAACATTTCTGTAATAAGTTGCAGAGTCAGGGATAGATATGTGTTCTTTACCAGACTACCTATCTTTCGTGCACCAACTTTCCCCTTACAGTTTCCACATCTCTCAGCCATTTCAAACATCTTTAAAGAGATCTCAATCCTTCCCATCTGCTTAAAATTTCCTTCTGAAGGGAAAGGAGCGACGAAGTGTCTCATCCTCCCTAGCTTTTGCAATCCTTGGAATAATGTACTACTTCAGCAGCAAATCTCATAGTGCAGCAACATGTCAAGCTTTTCTCTAGTTCTTCCCAATGAACTGTGACTATGAATACATTAGCAGATAATGTAAGTGCACCAGCAGCAGATCTGTAGAAACTGGCCATGCTGAAGACCTAGCATCCACTTCACATTCCAGGATGCCTTCCACCTTAGTTTCTCCTGAACAGAACCCAGATGACACATTCTGAGAGCACCCTGTAATCAGTATCAAAAGTGCAGTAAGTGGGGGCTATTCAGAGATTTGCTCCACAAGGGTATTCCTGAAAAATTAAAATGAGAATGTAAAGACATCCTGGGTGAGTATTTGAATGCACCTCTTGACACATCAGGAGGAATGGCAGACAAGTAACCCTCTAACAGCTTAGACTGCTGTCTTAACCATGTAACATATGGGTTACAAGTGACAACAAAACACGGACATTAACACATATCTGAAGACATGCCACCTACCCTTACCTGAATACGCTACCAAGCTCAGGTGAGAAGGTCTTCTGTATGAATTGGAACTGACAGAGAACAGGACAGGAGTAAGAGCCTAGAGTTTTTCTGTAGCAAAGAGGTACTCTCGATGGTTGCCTTGAGACTATAATGAGGACAGTGTATCATTTCCTTCTGTTGAGAAACTAGATGAAAAATGCTAAAATTTTAAAAGGAGGTGTTATTGTTCCTGTGAAAAAAAGGACTTGTTAGAAATATCAGTAGAAGTTATCAAGTCAAATATTAGGGGGGTTTCAGAAACTTGGTGAAACACAAGTTTTGAAGAATATAAACTGTTTGAAAAAGACAGAAATTAAGGCAGAAGAACAGCACTGTGTATTAACAATAAAATATATTGAAAAGGAAAGTTTCTGCTAAGAAAGATGCTGTTGAACACGAGTGTAAAAGGGAAAAAAGGAAAGTGGGAATGTGAACAGAAAAATTTCCATATCTGAAGTGCAAACAAACTCCGAGAACCCCAGTATGCCCACAGCCGGGCCTACGCTGGTAACCTGTTCTTCAGAAATCTGCAAAAAGCAAGTTAAGAATCATTATCTGGGAGCCAAGGTATCTAACCATCTCTGAAATCAAGGGGAGTATTGTACGAGTAGAATAGGGCTATAACAAAGACAGGCTGAAAATTTCACCTTCGCCCAGGTGCCCTTTCAGAGTGCCACACAGGGGTGGACATGCCTCACCCCCACTGATTACCGATGCCCCTGCAAAGAAGTGTTGAAGAGATCAAATATTAAAAATACACAATGCCTGCGGCTGGAAGAATCTTGAGGAGAGTGAAGGAGAAAAAGAAGGTATTTGGAGTGGTATGCAGTGCTATGTGGGTCCTAGATGACAAAATGTTTCTCTATCATTCTGGACTGAACTCCTGCTTAAACCTTAAGGTGTCAAGAGTGATCAGGGCAGTTCCAGGCTCATTATTCAACCACAATTATCCAGAAAATTTTATGTGGAAAAGTGAATTTGGAGGGATCAAAGTTCTGGGGATCAGCTGTGACTTTAAATGCAGTGCATCTTTCCTGGATTTGGGTCATTATTACTGAAATAATTCTTTGGTAGGATAACAGACCTTGTAGATCAGTGAAACATAGTACATCTCACATTTTACTTGTGTAAATATATTGCAAGTACATTTTCAGTAGAGTACCACAGTATTTTGGTGGAAGAAGTAACAACTGGAATAAAGAACTGGCCTCACAGACTGAGAGTGAGTTTTTCTGTAAGGGGCTATCAAGCCGACTGTAGTTACAAGAGGAGTTCAGCAGTGATTCTCCTTCCAATTCTATGTCCAGTTGTTCTTATTCACGTGCTTTTACTTCCTCTTATGTCTTTGTGTTTATATCTAACATGATCTGGAATGCAAGGCATGAAGAGCAAAAAGACCGGCACCAACTTTTGAATCCTCCACTTGATCCACTTTGGCAATAGAGAACATCACTGAGGACATTTTGTTCAAATATGCTAGGGTTGTTTGCTAGCTGTGTTATGTTCACCAAGGAGCTGGAATGGGAGATGCAGTGTGATGGCTACAGCAAAATTCAAGTTGCTGATGTGATGGAGAAATTGGCCGACTTAATTCAAATTAAAATTCAGGTACAGCTGCTAGGCGTTTTGCTCGATAAAGAGCTGACTATGCTGTGCCCACATTACTGTGAGGAACCAAAGCTGTTTACTCTAGCACTAAGAGCTGGAAAGAAAGAACTTCTTATTTCGTTTCCTGTTAAAAAAAAAAAAATAAAATCTGTTGACAGCAGAAGAAGCATCTGGCTCCTAAACTTCCAGTTTCCCAACTCCCTAAGTCTAGTTAAAACTCTTGAAAGGACAACAATTTGGGCATGATATTTCTTCCTGAAACTAAGTTTTCATTTGTGCACCTTATCAGTAGATTGATCTCATCTCTATCTTGTTCCAAACATTCCCAGAGCAGCAGTGAAGAAACTAAAGAGTGAAAGAAAAAAACTACTGTAGTAGATGTGAAAATGTTTTAAATAATCAGCAGACTTACACTTTTTTTTTTTTTTTTTACTACCATCACTAATGGTGTGGGACAAACACCCCTGTGGGGCTCCAAAACATATAATGCCAAGGGGTGCCTCCTCCCTGGATAATCAGCAAATTAAATGAGAAACACGAGGGACGGGTAAAGGTCAACATTATATCCCTTTTTAAAGGTAGAAAATTAAATGACAGGGAAATTAAGTGACTGGTCAAAGGTCAAACAGAAAGCAAGTTGCAGAGCATGGAAACTGAGAAACTGTGTCTTATGTTCAGCTCCTTAACTGCAAGACTACCCTTTCTTTAATCTGAAGAGGAAAAAAACCTCAGTGATGGAATATTAATATCAAAGTTAGTTTCACTGAGAGCAGTCTGAATTTCTCTGTCTCATCCAAAACTGGATGTTGTTCTGCCTCATTAAAGCAGAAATGAGATCCATTCCAAAACACTGATTTGGTCAAAACAAAATCGCAACTACTCCTGAAGATTTTTGTACTCCGAAAAAACTGATTTGCAATCAGTTTTGGAGAAAGTCGAGTCAACGATCAATTTCATTGTAGCTTTTGAGAAATGAACAAAAATGCCACAGTTCCTTTCAGAAAGGATGAAGTTAGAAACTACATTTGAGAGATATTGTGGTGTTCCAGGGGCTTCATCCACTCTTCATATATTATTGTGAGTTTCTACGAAAAAGCATATACATATATGTGTGTATACATGTATATACACACACAGAAATATACTTACTTATCCAGATAAATATACATAGATATGTGTGTGTGTCTATAGATATGGACACATATATACGCATATACACATATATATATTTAGGTAAGCAGAGAGAAATTACAGGGGATTTAAGGAACATGGGACAGCCCAGGGAAAGAGACAAACAGGCCATTTTCCCATGCCTTCTCTTTCTTGATGTAAGAGAAGTCGAGACATGATGTGACATTACAGTATATGCTAACAGAGAGTAATCACAAGCTCCATTTCTGTCTCGGGGCTAGGAAGCTCTATATACCTTGCCAGGCCCAAGGGATTAAACTGCAGTTACACCAGACGCCTGGGCTTTGCTTGCCCTAAACACTGTCAAGGACAGGGGCTGTTCAGAGAGCCCCGTCAGACTGTAACCCAGTCACCTGGAATCACTCCTGTCACCTCACGGGCAATGTGGGAAAGTTCAGATTAAAAGACTAAACCGAGGTGTGTAGCTGTGGGTGCTTCAGCAGCGCGGCAAGGCTCTGACTTGGCAACCTTCCCCCTGTGTGTGGAGCAAAGTGAGCTTGGCTCCTAACCTTGGGCTGGCCCGGGTGCCTTGGGTCACAGGAATGGCATGCTTCAAGGGGGGCGGGGGGGGGAGGGAAGAGCAGGGGCTTCTTCTGAAAATGTTAACCCGTCTGTTTGGAGAATGATGGCTGCCTTTGAAATCTCTCCGTATAGATCTATACTTAGCACCGGGCCAAGGAGCATGCACTGGGGAGTGTGAGGGGTGGGCTGGGGGAGGGCTGCCTGTGAAGCCCCCCGCCTCTGTCCTCCAGCCGTGCCCCCTCAGGCCCAGTGATGGGGACAGGGCGGACACCACTCGTGAGCCTCCGCCTCACATTCCTTCACTGCACCCCAAACTCACGCGATTTCAGGGTGGGGGGGAAGTTGAGTTGTATTTTTCTTTTTTGCTTGTTTTCCTTTTTTTTTAATTTGCCTCCCTCCCCTCATGCCTCCCCCCGCCTCCCTTCTAAATAGGAGATGTTCCCAGGACAGCGCCCGGGAGACTGGCTGGAATCAGTTTTGGAGGGTGATGCACCGCGACAGCTAAAAGTTGGATAAGGTTTCAGCAGCTCCTATATAAAGCAGGGAGGACTTATGTCACCGCACTAATTAAATTCCATCTGGGTTGTTCCTCAGGGTGTTTTTGAGCCTGCCACCCAACTCAACCAGGCAGAGAGGCCGAGGGACAGCATGATGATGGACCTTTTTGAAACTGGCTCCTATTTCTTCTACTTGGATGGGGAGAATGGAGCCCTGCAGCAGCTGGAGATGGCTGAGGGATCCCCGCTGTACCCAAGCAGCGATGGCACCTTGTCCCCCTGTCAGGACCAAATGCCGCCGGAGGCTGGCAGTGACAGCAGTGGAGAGGAGCATGTGCTGGCACCCCCGGGACTACAACCCCCTCACTGCCCTGGCCAGTGTTTGATCTGGGCTTGTAAAACTTGCAAGAGAAAGTCGGCCCCCACGGACAGACGGAAAGCAGCTACCCTGCGGGAGAGGAGGAGACTGAAGAAGATCAACGAAGCCTTCGAGGCCCTGAAAAGGCGGACTGTGGCGAACCCCAACCAGAGGCTGCCCAAGGTGGAGATCCTGAGGAGCGCCATCAGCTACATCGAGCGGCTGCAGGACCTCTTGCACAGGCTGGATCAGCAGGAGAAAATGCAGGAGATCGGGGGGGGGGCCTTCAGCTTCAGCCCCAAACAGGGCAATGTAAGCACCGCCGCTTGATTCCTCCTGCCGCCCGGGCATCCAGCTGCGAAACCGCCGCGCCCGTCCCCTCCCCTCCTCCTCCTCGGCATGGCCCCTGCGGCAGCCGGGGCGGGCGGGCCGGCGGGCGCGGAGGGGGTCCTGAAGGAAGGTGCGAGCTCCTGGGGCCTCCGACGGGCGGGCGGGCGGCCCACCCCGGGGAGCCGCGGCCCAGGCCCACCCCGCTAATGCCCGTCCTCTGTCTCCCCGCGTGTCGCTCCCGCCCCCGCCCGTGTGCCGCAGATCCCCAGCTCGGACTTCCTGAGCACCTGCAGCTCCGACTGGCAAAGCCTTTCTGACCATTCCCGAGCCCTGGGAGCCAGCCCCAAGGAAGGTAACTCGCTCCGCGGCCGCCCCCCTCCCCCGGCCGCCGGGCCGAGCGCTCCCGCCGCCGCCGCGCGACCCGCCCTTCCCCTCACGGTCGCGGTCGCCAACGGCCGCCGGTGGCGGCGGCGGCGGCCCCCGGCGCCCCCTCACCCTCCGGCGCCCCCTCACCCTGCGGCGCCCGGGCTCTCCGCCCGTCGCCAACCCTGCCCCGCAGGTCCGGCGAGGAAGCACCGTTGGCTCTTTAATCCCTTTTCTCTCGTTGAGCAGGAGGCTCCATCGTCGAGTCGTCGGCCTCCAGCAGCCTGCGCTGCCTCTCCTCCATAGTGGACAGTATTTCTTCCGACGAGCCCAAACTGCCCAGCGCGGAGGAAGTGGTGGAGAAATAAATCCGGTTGCTCTGGTAGTATATTTAACGGAGATGGAGCCCCCACCCCCTTCCCTCTAAACTAAGTAATGAAGCAAATTAACACAGTGGAGAGCCCAGGCAGGGGCCTTGTTAAGGTCGAGTCAAGGTACCTACCCCAAAGAAAAAGGGCCCTCACCGACTCGAGCCAAACAGACTTTCCCCCCTTTTTTTTCCCCGAGTTTTCTTTCAATTGTGTTGCATAGACCACCTCTCCCCCTTTTTTCTTTTTTTTTTAATTTAAGATACTCACCTGTGTACCGGTGATCTGCTTTGTCTGCGACTCACCGGAAAGTTCATTCCTGTCTGAGTGAAGCTGTTGGTTGCATTTCGTGTTAGGCGTATTTAAAGAGTTCCCGCCTTGTTTCTTTCCTGTAAATAATTTCAGTACTGTCTTTTCTTTTGTAAACATAACAAATATATATTTAAATGGTGGAATGTGATATTGTATATAAGAATAGACAGATTTCTTGGATTGTAAAATAAAGCTCTTTGTGTTACAGTGTTCCCCCCCCCCCCCCGGTAATTAAATAATAACACGATCCGGGAGTTAAAACCCACCACTGACTTCAGCGAGATCAAGCTGCGAAGAGTCAGACATATGTAGACGAGATACGACCCGTGTGGCTGGAGGCAGCCCTCAGGACTGATTTCTCCCTCGTTTTCTCCCCTTACCTTGGGCCGGACCC
The DNA here is from genome assembly GCF_047716275.1 of Strix uralensis. NCBI lineage: Eukaryota > Metazoa > Chordata > Aves > Strigiformes > Strigidae > Strix > Strix uralensis. The sequence goes on from NC_133976.1 coordinate 45,515,497, forward strand.
GCGGGGTTCATTACCCGCCTCCCCCGTCCTGCCCAGGGGAAGCTGGGCAGGCGCGGGGGGGGGGGGGGGGGCCGGGGCCTGTTCGGCCGCCCGCAGTGCTTCGCCGCCCGTTCCCTGGCTTCCCCCCCTGCTCCCCCTCCACAAAGCGGTGCTGCTCCCCCGGAATGTCCGACAGGGCCGCTCGTGTAACTCGCCAGGCAGGGACGCTTCTTTGGCCTTGTCCGCACAGGGTGGGTGAGCTTGGAAAATGGAAGTGTGAAGAGCCCCCCCACGCCTTGGTCTTGAGGGAGGCCCAGCGAGTCTCACCTTTTCCTCTCGGCACCGGAGGCCTTGAACCCTGGCCTTGTCTGCGGCAAAGCTGGTGGGCCTGCTACCCCCAACGGGGCAGCCGCAGGCTGTGACGGGAGCCCGCTCCCTCGAGGGTCGGAGGCTGAGTTCTTCCCAGGAAAGGTAACTCCCCTTGACTTCCTTGAGCCTGAGGGAGAAGAGAATGGGGTCCCTCAGGGACGAAAGAGTTAAGCGGCCGAAAAGGGGTTGTGGAGGGGGGGTAGCAACATATGAAGCCTTTCACTCAGTGGTGTAAAAAAACCCACAGCCTCCCTGCGGATGGTGAGCGGGGCTGCTCCCGGTCAGAGCGTTACGGCTCGTAACGGGCTGTTCGTACCCCCGGGAAGGGGCGACCACCGGGGAACAGCCACGCTCTGCCCTACACACGCACGCCGGAAAGCGGGCAAAAGCTGCGGGACGGTGCTTCAACTCTGCCCACGGGCGGTCTCCTTGTCAGCTTTAACCCTTGATTATTTCTTTTTGGGGTTTTTTTGAAAGATCGCAGCCACGTTTCGGGAAGGTCTCCCCCTTGGCGGCCGGCTCGGGCACGGGTACATCCGTCTGAAGGGGAAGCTCTGGAAAGAGACTGCCTTGAGACCTGGCTCCCCCATCGCCGTGCCCTCCTTCCTCCGTGCCGCCACCGTGGCCAGCCTGCTTTTAAAACCAGTTAAGTAGTCGCTCTAATTGCTCTCTAATGAGTAAGGAGTAATTGCGCAGTGTGATGGGCACGTAGCGATACGGCAGTTTCCCCCCCTATTCGTCGTTTCAAACCAACGCCTTTGCCGCGGGGAACTCTCGGGCTCTTCAGAGAGCGGCGAGGCGGGGAAGGCGCCTTCCTGCGCGCAAATCTCGGCGTTTGTGCCAAAGAGCACAGGCGTTGCGGTTCGCTTCTGTGGCGAAGGGGCTCGACCAGCAGCAGAGTGTGCCCGGTCGGGTTAGCAGCTCGTCGCCTTCCAGAGCAATTCGTTCCGACCCCCGCCGGGTCCGCGGGAAGGGCTGCGCGCCCGCCGCCCGGCCCAGCCAGGCCCCGCGGCCCCAGCGGGGCAGGGGCCGTGGCGGAGCGACCCCGACGCCGCGGTGCCGGGCCCACACCCGGCCGGGCTGCTGTCATCTGTCCCGGCATCAGCCCCGGCGAACTGGCCCGGCCGGCCGGTGGGACCCCCACGGCAGGGTCTCCTCCAGCACCAGGGTAACTCGAGCGATTGTTTGGAGTAAGGTTGCCCAAAGGAGGATTTTTTTCATTAAATAAAGAAAATACCTCCCGAAGAGACTCTCCGTGACCCCCGCGGCTACGGCTGACATGCCGGGCTTCCCAGTGAAGGTCCTCAGTGTGTTTGCAATTAAAATGTTTGTGTTTGATATTAATAACGATAATCTTTACCTAAGTCCCCAGCCAAAGCAAACAGGACCCTGGAATCACAAAATCAAAGGGTAATAACTGGGTAAGGACGAGGGGTTTGTGATTTAATCAAGTCTTTTATCCGGAGGGGCCACGCACAGAGTCATCGAACCTTTTGACCGAGTGTACAGTTCCCGTCCCGCTCCCCCGCAGTTCGGTGAACGCCAGAGGCGCGGACCGGAGCGCGGCTCCCGGAGCGCCCGTGCCCCCCACCGACCTCCCTCGCCTCCACCTGCCCCGCTCCCCCGGGGAGGAGGCGGGAGGGCTGCGAGGTGCGGGGACCCCGGCCCTGCCACCCCCCGCCGCCCGCCCCAGCTGCCCGCGGGGCCGGGGGTGGTGGGGTGACGGGGCACCCGCAGTGCCGCTGCGTTGTCACCACGGCCTTCTGAAGCGACGCCACCGAGTGTCTACCGAGTGTTTAAAGCCTTTTTTTGTTTTTTATTGTGCATCTTTACTTTCCTCCGCAAAACCGCCCGCAACCCCGAGAGGGAGGCAGGCAGCCGGCAGCGGGCCCAGCTTATTTTGTGAAGGCGAAGGCAAGGCGGGCAGGCCCAGCAGCTATTTCCACAGGGAAAATTCCTCCTCGGATCGCTGCTGCCTTGGGGAACTCGTACGATTTTTCCAGAGCTTCCACGTTGAGCTGCGGAATGGGAGTGGGGGGCAGGGGAGGGAGGAGGTTGAATAATTGAACCATGTGCTCGCTGGGACGTCCCTCCGATAGCAGGAACTAGCAACTTTTCCCAGTCTCAAGGCTGCTAAAAACCCCCTCGTGTCCCTTTGATCTCTCTTGGGAGTCCCGGGGTGCCAGCAGAGGCCAATGCCTTCCTCAGCTGTCTTCTGCACAAATCCCTCTGGCAGGTACTAATGTGTTTACTTAGGTGCGCACGGTTCCCAGCGCTGGGGGGAACCAAACGTTTCTCACACGGCTGGAAGCTCCCGGCCCCACCAGCCCAACTGGGAAACAGTTTTGCTGGCGGGACAGCGCGGAGGAGCGCACCCTCCCCCCCCACCCCCCGGCCGCCGCCGGCACCCACTGACGGCGGGAGGGCAGAGACGGGGCGATGTTGGGGGGGGGAAGGCGGCACCGAGGGACCCGACGGCGGAGCCTGTTCGGGCGCCGCCGTCCCCGCACGCACCATTAAAGACAATCCACCCCTGAGTAACGGCCTCGCTGCCGGCTGCCGCCCCGCCCTGGGCCCCGGTGAGGCGCGGGGGAGCCCCGCAGCGCTTTGAAGAGGTGCGGGGCGCTGGCCGAGGGCGCTGCGCCGGGCCCGGCACGACGGGGTGCGCCCAGGTGGGCCCCAAACACCTCTTACCACCCCGGCCCGGTGACTCCTGGTTTCGGACGGGTTTTCTTTGCTTAAATAGAAAGGCATGGGGCTTGGGGGAAAAAAAAAAAAAAAAAAAGATTGTGCGCTGTGCCAATGGTCCCTGCATGGGATTGAATCCCTCCCGAAATAGGTGCGGGACGGCAATTGCTGCGGAGCGGGGCGGCGGGGGGGTGGGGTGAGGAACACCATTTACAGAGGTCCTGACACGTTTACCATTTTCTCTGTGCCCGTCACCAGGAGCAGACGGTGTCTGATGCTCAGGCTGTTGCCGCTTTCCGGACTTGAGCCTCCTGAAATGCAGCACTATCCGCTCCCCCCCTGCCCCCGCTCCCCCCAGCACCCTCATTAGCCAGCCTTGTAGTTTGTGTTTTCTCTCCCCTTTCTTCAGTTCCACTCGCCTACTGCACTTTTGCAAATTTGTTTTGAGATCACTTTACCAGAGGAGCCAGAGGCTCTTAAGGGATACTAATTACAGATTTTTTTTCTTCTTGAGTGACAGGCTCTTCCATCCTTTCTTCCCCTTCCCCCAAAATGTTCAAGGAAGAAGGAAACAAATTTTCCTAGCTCCTCAAAGACTTTTGGGAAAAGGCACGTTTCTTAACAACCCCAACCCCGCTGGATTAAGAGTTAAATCTGCGAGCTAAAGCTCTGCGGGCCAGGAGAGCGGGACCGAGGGGGTTGGCATTGTGCAGCAGGAGATCCACACTGCACGCCTGGAGAGAAACCCTTGAAAGGTGATCAGAACCGCAACCGCACTTTAAAGATCAAGTTTATTTGTGCACAAAGCATAAATCTGTAAACAGGTCTATTTTAGCCAGCGCAAACGTGGTAAATCAAATTTTGTGTGTGTGTGTGTGTGTGTGTGTGTGTGTGCTCGTACGCCACAGCCCAGTGAAGAGTTCAAGTTACTGCCGAGCAGAAGCGCTTCTGAGCGGCGGTTTCTTAGGAAAACAAGAGGGAACTGCCCTGTTTCAGACGCGGCCCAACTAAACAGCAACCTGCACCTCGGAGCGGCAGAAGCCTGCAATTCGGAGCTTTCCCCTTTCTGTAACTTTACTCCTTTATCAACTCTCTGCTTTTCCTCCAGTATTCATTTCAAAGGGGGCTCCCCCCGTTTATGGCCCCAAATAAACCGAAGCAGTGCAGATGTAGCCTTCCCCAGCCTTTAGATAATTACGCGTCCGCTCGTAGGAAGAACAGTGTGTGCATGGGGTTTTTTTAGGAAAAGATTTAGCCTCAGAGTGGAAATCCTCTTTTTAGGGGGTTGCAGAGGGTGTGAAGGAGCAGATGGGGTCTCTCCGGCCCCAGCCGCAGCTCGCTCAGAAGGCTTGCCAGCCGTGAGCGCTTGTGCAAGGCACCTCTCTAAGGAGATGTTCCCTGCCCGCCTTGCTCGCTTGAGGAGCGGCTCCGTGAGCGACGGGATCGCCATGCCCTCCGCGTTACCTCTTCCTGAAGAGAGGGTAAACGAAGGCGCCTTTTTCCTGGGCACACAGACGGGCTCCGTGGCGTTTGAACCGCTGCTGGGTCACTTGCTCTCCGTTTGAGTTACCCTGGGTCACATAATTTTATTCCCAGGTAGGGAAGGTTTCCTTTGCCTTCTCGTAATATTTTCCTCAACTACAAAAGCCACCTGGATGAAACCAAAGGATTCCTGCGCGTTAGCAAATGCCTGTTAAATGGCTTCATTACCACTCTAATGACCCTTGCACCGCTCCGCTCAGCTACTGCTGCGGCTGGAGCTCTGCAAGGCTTTTGTCCCCGGCTTGTGTAAAGTTACTTAGGGATTGCGGGGTTAGAAATTTTACACTTCCAGGAGGGGTTTGTTGCACTGGCAGCTGGGACGCATCTGTAACGGTACAAGTTTGCCTGAAAGCAGAAAATTAGCAAGCCCGAGGCACTGCTCGACTGTTGAGTCTCTACCAGCACCAGGTCACACGAGTAGGAGAAGGAATGGGAAGGGGGATTTGTCTCGGAGCGAACACGTACACTTTTGTACCTTTCCCTGTGAGTCGATCCGACAGCACTAAAGTCTGGGTTTCCCCCCTTCTCGTCTCTTTTGGCCACACGTGGCTGTACATTTTTGTCCCCCGATTTGTAAATTTAGACGGTTGGTGACACAGCTTTAATTACAGGACAAAGCGCTCCCCAAGATAAATGAACAAATTTTAGGTCTGAAAAGAGGGGTAAATTGTTTCAGGTTAGACCTGGACCTCGGACTGTGGGGAATAAATATAGGCAGGTAGACACTGTAGGTGCTGGGGGGGGCCCTGCGTTAATTCCCCCGTGGGGAGAGGCGGCATCCCTCCCGCTGCAGCGTGTGGTGGGAGATGGGAACATCGGGATGAGGAACGGCTCTGGAGGAAATGTCAGAGGTTCGCGCGCGTCCACTGCCCCTCTTTCTCTTTCCACACCGAAACTGCAAAATCCCAGACTTGGTTTGAACTTCGGAGATGTCGCAACCAGTTCTGGGGAGGTCGCTCATTAGTGAAGTGCCCCACTCACAGCTCTCCAAAGGAGCGGTGCGGAGCAAATTGTCTCCTGGGGACTGGAGGGGGCTTGCCCAGACAGCCCCCGGCAGGGGATGTGGTGGGATATGCTAATAAAGACTGGCCGCGGCGGACCAGCCTCCCTTTACATGTATATATAAGGGCCCCCCGCATCAGCCAAAGGACACTTCGTCTCAGGTCGCTAATTAGTGAGGAAGTTGCCCCAGCGCGCCTCGCCGAGAGCCGCTGGCTGCCACCCCACGCCGACGCCTCCGCTGCAGGGATGGAGGTGATGGACAGCTGCCAGTTCTCCCCGTCGGAGCTGTTCTATGACAGCTCCTGCCTTTCCTCCCCGGAGGGCGAGTTCCCCGAGGATTTTGAGCCCAGGGATCTGCCTCCCTTCGTCGCCCACGAGCCCCCCGAGCCCGCCTGCTCCGAGGAAGAGGAGCATGTCCGAGCTCCCACTGGCCACCACCAGGCCGGCCACTGCCTCATGTGGGCTTGCAAAGCCTGCAAGAGAAAATCCACCACAATGGACCGGCGGAAGGCGGCCACCATGAGGGAGAGGAGAAGGCTGAAGAAAGTGAACCAGGCGTTTGAGACCCTGAAGAGGTGCACCACTGCCAACCCCAACCAAAGACTCCCCAAAGTAGAGATCCTGAGAAACGCCATCAGATACATCGAGAGCCTCCAGGAGCTCTTGAGGGAACAGGTAGAAAACTACTATCACCTGCCGGGACAGAGCTGCTCCGAACCGACCAGCCCCACTTCCAGCTGCTCCGATGGGATGGTAAGAGAGGGGCAGGCGCGATGGGGCTGTGGGGAACCCAGAAAGGCTCGCGGGCAGGTCCCCCTCGGCCCAGCGTCGTGGGACCGGTCCCATGGGTGTGGGACGGGCCGAATGCAGCCGGATATAGGAGAGGGCGGACAGTTTGCGGTAAAACAGGCCCCTTCCCAGATTTAACGCTGAGCATGCACATGAGCTTTCCGGGGACGTACGGGGGAACGGTAACGGTGCCAGAGGGCACCCAGCAAGCGCCCCAGCCCCCGGGGGCTCCCCCTCCCCCCCCCCCCCCCCATCCTCCCCCTAGATTAGCGCGGCGCAACAGAGGGGTAAGGCGGGGGGCGACGGGGAAGGCGCTGCCCAGCGGCAGCCTGGCCGGGCAGCTTCTGGCCTGCTCCCACGCGGGCGCCGGGGCTCCGTCCCCGCCGGGCTTTAAGGCCCTTTCCCTCCGGGGGGGAGCGTCCCGCTGGCCCCGGGGTGGGGGCGGCCGGGCCGGCACTCGCCCCTCGCTGTCTTGCAGGCCGACTGCGGCAGCCCCGTCTGGTCGGCGAGAGGCAGCAGCTTCGACGCCGTCTATTGCTCCGAGATGGCCCACGGTAAGCCCGACCCGCCGGTAGCCGCGGGCGCGGGGGGTGGCGGCGGAGGCCGGGGGGGCCGCCCCGCTCCCCGCGGCACTTGGGGAGGGCAGCGGAGCACCCTGCTGTAACGCGCTGCCCTGTCCCCACTCTGTTCCCCCCCGGCCGCAGGGTATGCCGCCGAGCAGAGCAGCGCCCTGTCCAGCCTGGACTGCCTCTCCAGCATCGTGGACCGCCTCTCCCCGGCGGAGGAGCCGGGGCTGCCCCTCCGCGACGCCGACTCCCTCTCGCCCAGCGCCAGCATCGACTCGGGGCCGGGGACGCCCGGGACGCCGCCGCCCCGACGGACCTACCAGGCGCTATGAGGGGCCCGGGGGGACCCGGCACCCCGCGCCTGCCGCTGCCCTCCCGCCGGGGCCGCCCCCCCTCGCCCAGCCCCGTCCTGCAAACGCTTCTCGGGCCAGAGGGGCAGCCCCGGCGCCGCTCGGCCCGCCGCCTCCCTCGGGGCGGGGGGCAAAGCGCCCTGCCGGGCCCCAGCCCGGGGTCCCCCCGGGGCAGACAGACCCCGCGGCTCGGGACACGCGCGCTACCCTGGAAATCCCGCTGCAAATAAAACGTGCTGTGAGCGAGCTGTCTGGCCTGCTGGTTCTTTAAGTGCATTCCCTGGTACGGGGGAGGGCAGCGGGACTCGGCTGCGGGGTGACGGCCGGCGTCTGTGCCCGGCCCCAGCCCAGACTTGGTCGCCCCCGGCTCCTGCCTGCGTGGGGCCATGCCCCGTCACGGCGGCTGTGGGCCGGGAGATGGAGCGTCTTGCCGGGCTGGGGCCGGGGAGCTTGTTTCTCCCATCGCCAGTGGGTGTTACTCTGAGAGGGCTCATGGAGGAACAAAAATGTGGAGGGTCAAATTCTCCCTCCATTCCTGTCCTGCTATGGGCAGAGTTTCCTTTATTCTCTGCAAGAGTAAAAGTAATTCTTAATTGTCGTCTTTCTTCCCCCCCACCCCAGCAAAGCCCTTGTTTCTTTCCCTGGGTGTGAACTCTGAACACGTATTCCAGGATTTGGGCCTAAAATTGCATGGTGACTCTCCTCTGTAAAACAACCGTATGATCTAGCTGTGATGCCCTGTGGGGGAATTTTACTCTCGGTCACTCTTGGTGCTCTGGCAGAGACAAATTTAGTTAAGTTAGTAAGAACAAACCTTAAGTATCTTTCACAATCCACAAGGGACATTTCACAATATTCAGAAAGCAATATAGATCTATTTGCTCCTAATGACTTTGGTCCCACCAGCCAGGATGAAAATTCATTGCTCTATTTACATGGGTCTAGAAATAGCCAGGTCAAACCTTCATGAGTTAACACGTATCTTCCAGGCACTAAATCTAAGTCTTTCTGTCATAATAAATTTCCAGCCCTTTGCACTGCTCTATTTGTAATCTAAAACTTTTCTAGCCCCCCCCCCCCCCCCCCCCCCGAAAAAGACAGAGATGAGGTGGAGAGATGGCTTCCTTCAGTGTATCCACAAATGACAAACACTCTGAGTGGGAAGGGATATACACCTCACTAGCGTGGGATAAGGACATATTTGCCATTTGTGTTTATGTTGTTAGCACTGGGTGGCCAAGGGGCCTGGAAGTGGTATTTCACCTCTGATAAATCTTTCACTTGAATCCAGCCCAGCTTAGTCATGTCACCAAAAATTACCACCTGACTGCTCCTTGGCAGCGTCTCTGAACTGAGGATGAAGGAAGCCTAGGTTAGGGATAGCCCTGTCTTCGCAGCACTCCGAGGGGCCACGTGCCCCTCAAAGGGCTACCAGGAAAGTGAGGTGGCACCTCCCTGCCTGAGCTGCGCAGCTGGGCAGCAGGCAGCTCTGCTCCTGACACAGGGCAAGGCCAGCCTGCCCCCTCCTGCACAGCTTCCCTCAAAATCACTTTCTGCCCTTGCTGTGTAACCTTGAGGTAAGTGTTTTCTTTCTCGCAGAGTAATTCAGGAGGAGCCTTTTCCAGAATGGGCTTTCTGTGTGCATGGATAGGTCCCAAGTAATCATCGAGTAGGAAAAATGGTTTGAAAACTCTGGATTGAGGTCCTGCAGGGGTACAAACAAGGTATCTGCACACTTTTGTCATTACAGATGTTTCAGGAGTATGCAAGGGCCTTAACTCAAACACAGTAGTTCTTGGTTGTGGGCGATCACTTCCTGAGCCTTCTGCTCGTAGAAATCTTTATGCAAGGCCGTGAACATCACTGGTTTGATTCACAGTTTTTCAGAGATTGCTGCAGTGCTCACCCCTCTCAACCAAAACACCATCCCAAGGACACTGCTTATGGCCAGGGTCTAATACAGTGCAGATCATTTTAAATGATGATTTGAAATGAGCCAAGCTGGAGAATTTATCAGCGTTTCATTCTGCACTGTGCTGACCTTGGCAAGCGATTGCCTGTGAAGTATGCAGAGTAACACTAGCGAATCACATGTTGGTAATGTACACCTCTCTTTGGCTGGCAGACATTTTAAGAGTTGCAAAAAGGTCAATACTTCTGAGAAGTAGCTTTTCAGAGGGTGAGGAGAAGTATCCTGTCTGTGGGATGTTTGTCCACAGCCTCCTCAGTCCTACTAGACTAGATTACAATCTGAGGGTTTTGTTATACACACCAAGAAAACAAACTCTTAATTACAGGTCATCTATAAACAAAGCTCCGGTGAGCTGAAATGTGCTGTAAGCCCCTGAAGGAGTGGAATTTAGCACTGTGAAACCACCTTTAGCCCGTGGATTGGGAAGAACAAGGTGTAAAAGGCTGCTGTCTTCGGAGATATGCTGCTGTGGTTACATTTTGCGTACACAGTAATAATAATTATAATAAGTGGAACTGAAAAGGAAGATTTGTATTCTATGTGAAACACATTCATTTAAGTTACACTGTGCCCACAAATACATCAGAATACATCTCTTCTCAGCTTCCACTACCTGAGTGAGTGCTGCAGGCTCTGTAATGGCACACAGTGATCTTGCAGGCAGGCAGGCAGGTGGAGGAATGCCTCATAGTGTAGCACAGAAGCTGCAAGTTTTCTATCACTCACTACAATGAAGGGCATAATTCTGTGCACTTTTAAAAACAAAATATTTTTTTATTTTAATTTTGCCTCTGAAAATCCTGCTTTCTTGGCTTATATTTTGACTGAAGGAGGCAGCTCTGCTTTTTTTTGTGTGTGCGTGTGAAGAGCTTCTTGTATCTTTTACCTTTCATTAAGAAACCAAACAGAGATTTTTGATGAAATACATGTTTTAATCTCAGATCAAAAGGCTACACTACAAAACTAACATAGGAACCTGGCAAAGACCTCTTAAGCATAACATCAGGAAAATTTCAACTCGGGTAAGAGATCTAAGGTACACTCTGCAAAACAAATTTAGTCACAATGTTTTTAGTCACTTTTGTCTTTTTATAATGCAGATCATTTGAGTTTGTGTATTGTCTCTAAGTAGGAAAAATCCTGCTTGCTTTATGTTTGCATTTCTGAGTTGCTCGTGTGGAAAAACACTCATTTTCCCTGTAGGAAAAGAATAACCTCTTTCTTCTCCCTTGGTAAGGCTTAAAAGTGATAAAGTTTTAGTAATTGTTTCTTGGAGGATGAAGGGGCCTTAATTCATACTGTTTGTCAAAATATGCCTAGGAACACCCCAAATTCATGGCTGGATTTCGGGGGAAATTCAGCACCTTTGCCTTCCTGGCTCAGCCTGCTTGTCAGGAGCAGTCAGAATTAACCACAGCAGGCACCTGACTTCTCCCCACCCCAGAGCTGCTCCCTCCCCTTCTCCTCCTCTGTAGAGCCCTTGACTTGCTCATCGCTTCTCCTTACGCCTCTCAGCTGGACCTTGGGGTCCCACAGGAGGACCCACAGCTGGCCAGCTGATGACTGCTGACCTTTGGCAAGCTCTGCACGGGGTATCAGCCTTACAGCTGGCCACAACTGCCTTCCTGGCAACTAAAGACTTAATGAGCTTGGCCAGCTGGCGACTGGGCTAGGATCCTGCTGGCTAATTTGACCCTGTGTAACGGATGGAGGAGTTCACCCCCAGGTGTGGAGGGGGCGAGCAGTGGATCTGTCCACGTGCTGCCCTGGGGTGTCAGGGCCAGGCTCCTCTTGCAGCCAACTGGATTAGTGGAATAAGTAAAAAAGAGACTGCAGAGCTGTTTTTCTTGTGCTTTGAGTTTTCTGTTGGGTATTAGCTTAGGCTTCACTAGTGGCCACCTTTGCCCTCAGTACATCTCATGCTGTTCTCTTCATTCAGTCCAAGAGATGCATCCATCCACCAGTCCAGGGCTGGACTGAGGGGGTTATTCCCCTTTTCAAACACAGTGTGATACATTTTCTCTTCATTTGGCAGGTGCCCCGCTTTCCTTCCTCCAGGAGGTTATGCATCCTGGATGCTCATGGACCTCATGCCAAACTCACTGCACTGCAGAGTCCAGCTACTTTCTCAAAGGTCTTCTGCTTTCTGTTCCCCAGACCAACCGATAGGCACCATCCAGTCCTGGAGTCTCATTTCATTTTGAGCATTAATAACATTTATGGACTCTATGGCAATCTGCTGGAAGATGTTGGTGGCTATGATGCCAGAGGCATTGCTCAGCTGTGCTTGAAGAAGGTGATAGTGGGCATGATATATGAGGGTCAGCAAGCCCAGTGAGAGATCAGAAAGGTAGTTCAGTGTCTGCATTAAATCAAGTGCATTTGAATCCGATACTCTCTGAGAGGGCTTCAAACCTGGAGTAGCAGCATAGGAGTAAATGTGTGGTTTTTCCTCTGTATTTCTCTGATCTTCTATGAATATATGCTTTTGAACTGATACTATTTTCTGTTTTAAAAATCCATATAACGTGTATGCAAAGTAAAAATTAAATCCTACAAAGGAGCCCTAAAAGCTTTATCTCTGATTTTCTTTTGAAGTGCCAAATCCTACCGCTTGCAGTGAGACTCAGCTACCTATCAGGGACTCAGGAACCCAACAAAGGTCTGGCTGTAATATAAAACTCAAATTGGCATGTCTATAATACATTATAGGGAGTCAAACTGGATTAAATCAAGTTTCAATTCAGCCCATTGCCTTTAATTGTTTGATTCCACAGAATTTATTAAATTAATATATAACTCCTTAGTTAATGGTGAGCAAACAATGACTATAACTTCAATTACACCTGTGTATAACTCAGTGCAAAGACCTCATTAGCAAATGCTCCACTCCTCCAGAAAAGAGGTTTTCATTTTTTGGTAAATGGAAATATTTGAATCTGCTAAAAACTCATTCTGTTACCCTCATTTCCATGTTTTAAGTGGATATATGCAAGATGTTGTGGGTTTCTTTTCTTTTTGCTATCATGAAAAAAATACTAGATTTGTTTGTTTTCCTGTCCATTTTGTGATGCTTTGAAGAAATAGGAAGACAAACAGTATTTCTATTTTGAAAAGTATTTATTTCTACAATTGCTATTTTGGAGCATCTTCAAATTGAGCTAATAGCACAATTCTGAATCTTGCTGCCTGAGTGCTTTGAAAAGCAGAAGAGGAAACATCTCTGCTGGCCATGTTGAAGTTGCATCTGAAGTATATATCTGAAATCTCTTCCTCAAATTTAAGGTTTATGTGTAGAGTCGTGGTAAATGCCTTTATAGGCAGTAGAGATCACAGCAAAAATTCTTTCTTAGATTTAACTGAATTACCTCAGTGACCTGAAAAAGTAGCTTTAAAAACATTAAAACCCTTGGGCATCTGGGAGGTGGGTGCCTTTGCTCGGATCCTCACTATCATGATTCTCTCTTTGTTGCATAGTATCAAGCTGTTGTTAGGAGCAGACCACCAAACTCCCTTCTCCCCTGGGTGTATCCCTGTTGAAGGCTGTCATTCTGGTCGTATGACTCCTACATTTCACTGAAGTTGTGTCTCAAATAAGCATCTGTGAGTCCTTTAGGCCTGTTTTTCTCAGGTGTATATAATGCTGTGAACTCCCAAATGTGAACTGTGTATCTGTAAAGCTTCTGCAACTGCGTGAGCACCATCCTCTTACAGTGCCTGTGGGACCTCAGTAGTGAATACTTAAGCAGCACCAAAGTAGTAAGATTTGAACTCATAATTCCTGCATGATTAAATGGGGAATTTTTGGGCCTCATACTGAATTTAAGCATCCACCCTCATCTTCCTTGCAAACTCTATGAGACTGTCTGCCTGGTCATGGTGTAGTGTAGGAGTTCGTTCCTGTCGTGCGACTGACCAAGGAAGACACATCCCATGCAGGTGTCTCATGCAGTGGGAGAGGGGATACCTTGGTATTCTGAAGCTGTTTGACTGCTGGAAATATGGGTGGCTTAAAACCCAGCCTGGGAGAAAGTGACTGTCTTGTAAATTGGGAATTCCCTTTGGAAGATGCACCAGATTACAGGAAAAAGGACCATTGCCAAAGCCAAAAAGATGAGCACTGAAAGCTGGGAGGGAAGTTGTTGTCACAGTTGTATATGCAGCTACTCAATATGCAGTAAAGGGATGGTGACTCTGGGCAACTGGGAAAAAGTTTAATCATTCTAAAATCCCCCATGCTGAGCATGAAGTAGAGAAGAAACCAAGTAAACAAGGGCCGAGACAGCTGTATCCTACCGGTGCCTGAAATGCACATTTTTCACAGGGTACAAATTTCTCACATGTTTATCGCCTGGGTGAAATACAGAAATGACTGAACTTTGAAATGTGAAACTTGTTATTTCTAAACTTCCTAATAAGCGGGAAAGTGAAATCTCCTTTTAGAAAAGCGCTCGTGAAATTAGTCTTCTCAAGCAGAAGTGGTCTGCTCTGAGGGGTGTCCTGACCATGTCTGCCTCTCATGAGTCAGGTTCCCACCTCTCCCTTTTCTGTAGAAGATGAGGACTATGAGAAAAAATGTATGTACTTTGGTGTATGGTCTTGCTTTATCATTTCAGCAATACCATACTTCATTACATTCCTATTTATAAAGTGAATAGTCCTACTTTTATTACTCCTTTTTATTCTCCATTTTTTCCATCTATAAAAAGTTTTATTGTTTATAAGCAATGCATTTGGTTATATGAATGAGTTTGAACGTCATTTTGGTTTAATATGTATGGAAACAAATTTTTATCTTCATGTAAACTCTCTTTTAATCAGAAATAGTGTATTATAAAGTACAGCTAGGCAGCTAAGTTTATTCTTGCTGCAACTCCACCGAAACCCCTGGAGTTTCACCAGGAACAGATTTGGGCCGGAAGGCCTAGAATACAGTTACAATATATTCATTTTCTCATGCCTCAGAAATGGACTGTTTATGTGCCAAGCTGTAAAGTGATATTCATGATGACTGAAGCCTGAACAACATTAAAATATCCAGATCCTCGGCTCCAAATCCTCTGGTATCTGAAACTGTTCCTTTCCTTCCAAAAGGAGGGGGTTGCTGCTGCTAAGGGTAAACAAGGGCAGGAGCACAGCTTTAGTACTCAAGCTTAAATAAGGACTAGACTAGCTAATACTAAGGCTTAACTGCAGGGACCCTGGGTCTAAGGTGCTGCCCCAGCCCTGAAGGCTGCCCAGTGCCCTCCCTACCAGCTCTGCCTTCCTGCTCCTGCAGCAGAATCTTCATGGGTTGACCCTTTCAGCTCAGCAATCCTTGGGAGATTTGCTGCGCCACCCCACAAAAAACCCTTTTGAGAGGAATTTTTCTTTAAATGAAAAGGACTGTGGAAAATTGCTTTTTATTGCAATTATAATGGACACAGCTTGCAGTGTACTTGAGAGCCAGGGCCCACACTCTGTTCACACACTATGGAATATCAAGTACAATCATGTTTTCTGTTTTATTTGGCTGTGATTTCCAGAAGTAGGAGCTTGAAATTATGCTTGCAGTAACTGCAGTGATTTTTTGACAGTTTTGAATGCCAACCAGCTCTTATTGCATAGCAGGATAGGTAGTAAGTGCAAGGAATTCTTGAAGATCTCTTGCTCTGGAGCCTTTTTTTTTTTTTTTTAATTTGCCCATCTGTATATTTAAAAATAGAGTACAGTCAGAGAGAAAATTTTACTGAACACATGATAAAACCATTCACTTTTTAAAAACAAATTTTAGAATCATTAAAAAGAAATCACTGTGTATAAGATCTTAGAATAAGATGCAACCAAGTTTATTTTTACATAATTTTGAACCAGTGCAAATACCTACGCACAGGCATGCTTACATATGCAAGTTTTAGCAAGTTCAAGGCTTAAAAATAGAGGCAAGGAGTTCCTTCTTCATGATTACAGTGATTTTGGGGGAAGGAAGGGAAACAGTATATAAGTATTACCAGCTTATTTATGTAAACTGACATGACATAGGACAACTTTGTTTGGAGATTGGTCACACTATGCTTGGCTGACTCTTCAACCCCCAATTAATTTTTATTATAAATAACCCTTGCATGTTGGGTGTAAATGTCCATAGCATCTCTGGCAAAGCCTTTCCGCAGTGTCTTTATTATCATATTGCTGCAGGCAACTGTTTTGGAAAGCTCAGGAGCTTCACTCAAGAATTTAGAGGCTTGTGGCAGACAGTAGCTCTGCAAGGGTGAGGTTCTGCATGTTTTATGTACATGAAGAGCTCTGTTCGATTCTCATTTTGAAGGTCACTTGAACAAAAGTTGTAAGCAACACCTACCACTCTTATTCCTCTAATTCCAGGAGGAAATGTGCCTGGAAAATATTTTGTGTTTTATGAATGCTTTTAGGTTCCTGTTTCTTGTTTCTTTTAGAAAAAGAGAACAGCAGTGTATAACCTGCTTGAAAATATGGGCTATCTGAGAGCTGCCTGCGTTGTAAAAATTAGAGCAGCAAACAAGCATTGCTCCAACATTGAACAGTTGTGAGGCTTGGCCGAGCCTTCCATCACACACAACATGAAGTTGCTGAGCTGCTCCACACAACATGGTCTTCCCTGCTGTCACCCTGTAGTGAATGGACACCTGGAACGGAGATTTCAAACTGCAGCATTTCGGTCTGCTTGGAATACGATTGTGCTGCCTTTTAAAACATCCCAGGAGACCTGCAACACCCAATACATCGTGTAGAATCATAGAATAGTTTGGGTTGGAAGGGACCTTTAAAGGTCATCTAGTCCAACCCCTGAAATGAGCTGGGACATCTTCAACTAGATCAGGTTGCTCAGAGCCCCGTCCAACCCGAATATTTCCAGGGACGGGGCATCAACCACCGCTCTGGGCAATCTGTTCCAGTGTTTCACCACCCTCATAATAATAAGAAATTTCTTCCTTAAATCCCATGGGTCAGTGCACTCCCAAGCTGGTGGGATCCACTCCAAGGACTACATGCAGTGGTGTTTTCTGCCTGGATAATTAAAAATTTTCTGATGACATGCACACTCAGGCAGGACTCGGCCAGGTCCTGTGCTGATGTCGGTGCTGTTCTGCATGGCAGACCGGCAGACCTGGTCTCTAATTTAGAGCTGGAAGTGGGGAGAAGAGTTTCTGGATTAATTCTGAGACTTTTTAATTCTCCCACTGCAATTAAATGAAATGAAGCAATTGGTAAGAGAACAGAAAAAAAGCCCCAAATCCATATTGAAAGCATATGCTGTACATCCCAGCCAAATGTGACTCAAATAGCTGTAGCCTGAAAATTGGAATTTATAATCATAACACTGATCCAGCAGAAAGTATACTGCAGCAAATCTTATAAAATTAGAAATAATTCATCAGCACTCAGATGTAAGAGCACGATAATCTATTTTCTTTTGATCTGAATAGAAGTGCCTACCTTGAAGTGATGCCCTATACTTGTGTGAGATTTCAATCCCTCGAGCTTCTCTAGAGAAGTCTGATGCAGCTGAAGCCCTTTTGGGTGCAGGAATTCAGAGCTGAAGAATCCTATTTCCAGTGGGATTATTCTTTTTATAAAACTCTGTATGTGTGCTAGAAAAGCAATTTATTTTGTCACTAACATGGGGTAAAACACCATTATGCTACTCAGCTGTCACTGGGGAGTATTTGGAAATGGTCAATCTATTTTGGGCCCAGTAGTAGTTCTAATCATGGCAAAAATCTTTCTAGTTTGAATAAAAAAATTAGGAAGTGCAGGATCAAGTCTGATTTATTTTTTATTCAAAAGTTCTGAATTTTAAGGGACAGATTTTCTAAGGAATGTAGGATTAAACACCCCCCTACCCCCCCACCCCCCGTTTCTCTAAAATGTTGCAGTGCAGCGTTTTGAATATATGACTTAAAAAAAAAAATCATCTGTACTATTTAAAGTGTTGAAATCTATAGGAGTTAGGCACTTTTCAAAATCCTATGACAGGCAAAGGCTCAAATTCTCCAGTGGGACTGGGTGTTTAAATATATTTGAGAATCAGACTGCAGAGCCACAAGGTGGGGGTTAGGCATCCCCAGTGCCACGTGCATTGCCTAGCTTTACAGAACGCTGTAAATACAGGAAATTCACAACATACAGAGAGGCATCTGGGCCCCAGTGTAATGTCTGGGAATACATTATGCAAAGCAGGGCTCTGCCTAAATAGCAAGAAGAACTTGATGAAGAACATGTCTTACTTGAATGTCTTAATTTGGACTGGAATACAGTGTCTTCCCTCAGTCAAGATTTTTCTTTCATCTGCCTCAGCCCTTCATTTCATGGTCTAAGCAGGAATAAACACTTAATTTACAAAGCAGAAGGGGGGTGTGAAGTTGTTCCCTTCTTATTAAATAGGTTATCACTTACAGCACTCACAATGAGTGAAGATGAGTCAGTGTCCTTTTCTGCCTGTATGGAAGGGAGTGCTTTGATTAGGAGAGAAGAGGGTATTTTGGGGCATGGTGTCTTCAGCGCATATTTGAGCTGCTCCACTGCACAGACTAAACCAGGTTGCCCTTCCTGCTGCTCACAGGATGACTTTGGCTTCTCAAACATTTGATTTGCCCCTAAATCAGCTTCCTGCTTCCCTTTTCCCTAGGTTGTGGGGTGGATGAATTGTGTGCCATATGATCCCCTTTTTCTGAAGGGCTCTGTGGGACCTCTTTGGTCATGTGGCTGGAAGCAGAGCTAGAAAATGGCTAAACTGCTGGTGTTCTCCATCCTGAAATATGAGCACATTCAGTCCTGTGACAAGACCACTCGTGTATGCTTGAGGATGTGATGGGAGCAGTCTGCTCATCCTGACTTTCATGTGTGTCCCTTGTGTGGTGAGACATGTATTTTGGTCACAAAGGAGGCATACTTCCCATTGTGCAGAATAGTCAGGGTTAGGACTTCCATCCCATGAAAGCCTCCTCACCAGGCTGCACAGATATCCTGGACCAAGAGCTTTGCAACCACTGGTCTGCTGCAGAAGGTGGATCTTTGCTCACATGCTGCAAACTGGAGCCCTTGCAACAGGAATGGCCATCGACTCTGCTGTGGCCTGGGAGGGAGTATGAGCAGTAGTAACAGGGAAGTATTAATCCACCACAGCTGTTTGCTGAGTGACTCAGCTAAATATTTCTAGACCTTCTTGCTTTCTAGAGGAGGTCTCCTTGCCAAACCTGATCCTCTTGGGGCAAGCTAGAGCTCTAGGATGACTGCAGCAAGGCTTCTGATAAATATCAAATGTACATACTGGAATAACAATGTATAAAAACTTATTCTTTGCCTTTGTCAAATATTGGAGGATGTCTCTTTCCAATGGTGGCCATGTACTTTGAATAGTCATGTCTAAGAAAGATGAACAGGTTTGCTTATATCCACTGAATGAGAAATGGAGAAAGAGCAATCTGTTACCTACAGGTATTTGTCATCTCTGTTGTTGAGTTGCATGATGACTATATGTGAAGCAGGTTAATGAACTGAGCATGAAATGGCATCAGCAGTTAGCTCAAGCACACATGCTGAAGCATATTGTTGTGTTATGTCTGTTGTATTACTGAGAAAATTCATCTGCAAAGCGGAGTGTTGCTGAGACACGCTGTAAGGACTGTGGAGTGCCCTGGGATTCTGCAGCAGAGCACAGCACGTAGAGGTCTTTTTTCCAGTGCTCAAGTAATTGCTGGCTTGAATACCCTCAGAATGAATGTATATGCCACTCATGGAGTAATGCTGAAGGATACAGCAATGTGATTTTTTTTGTCTTCTCTCTGCACCATAGGCAGTATAATTTGGCATTATTCCCTACGTACCTGTACTTTTCTAGCACCAGCATTTGTCACTTTTTTTTTTTTTTTTAACCTGTATCCTTTAAAATCCTGTGCTGAAGTGACTTAAAGTGGTGGCAGTCACCCATGTGATTCCTGGAATTTTTCACGTTTAAGATTGCTAAAGCAGCAAGGTCCATCTTGCGGTACACAGGATGCTTCTAACTGTTTAACCTGCTTGTACCTGCTTATCTCTTCCCCAAAGGAAAAACTGTTTGAAAAGTGTATACTGCCTTAATAAATCCATCCGCTATTGCTAATGCATGATGAACAGCCAGGCTGCTGCTTATACTTTTCAGAAGTTGTTGTGAGGTGGAGTGGCAGCAAAATGCATAAAACAATCTTCCATCTGAGTCTCTGGGGAAATGGATTAATGAATGTGGATGCTGTCTTCATGTGTTTAAACTGAGCCCTTTTTTTCTGCTGCTTCCCAAATTATAAATAATGCTGATACATCAAATGCTACCATCTCTCCAGATTATGGTTCCCTCCACAGTCCTACTTTGAAATTTTGGACTTCATCAGATTAAACTGTCCTTTAGTCTCATTCTCACATTTTCCAGGGCTTTATTCTGCAAGTATTAGGAATTATGTTATAGTAAACATGGGCAGAACTAAGTTTGTTATATGGCTGTACTCTGGCTAGGAAATGTCTGCATCTACAAAGAACTTCCCAGTCAAAATGAACGCCATAAATGATAAGAATATTTGAAACAACAAAAAAACTCCAAACAAAAACCCAAACCTGGCTGTTTAAATTGTGTTTTAAAACTGCAATCAGGCAATCAGTTGATAAGGGACACTTTTCGGGGAACTACAAAAAGGCACAGAAATCTTTTTAAAAGAAGTCGCAAATTAAAGGGTATAGAGTGTCAAATCCCACCCTTGGAGATGACTCAAACTGTCCTGACCACTTGGCTAGCTGCAACCCATTAAATTGTAATTTATCATTTTCAGAATTCATATTTGTAACTTGATTCATGGCATTGATGAAGCTGTGGTCAGCCCTCCTGAAATTGTCATCCCCAGCCTGACTTTGCATCCAAACCTTCAACTTCCTGTTCCCACCCCCTTTGCATTTACTGATTGCATGCCAGGCTATTAAACAAGAATCTTTGTAACATATAGAGCAGTTGTCTATAGCAGAAATGCTTAGCTAGGAGGAGCTGTTTGATCCAAACGTCCATTTGCTGGGCTGTGGAACAGTAGTACAGGGTAAATCATGCCACACCTGCAAGTGTAGTCACACAAGGGATAAAAGGCCACACAAAGTGGGTATGAACACAGGGCTGCAGTGGCCACTTGTCTCTTTTGGGGAAGTGGGTGATGTGAGAGCTTCTCTTTTGGGATTCAGGGTCACCAGGGAGGGTGAAACATTGTGAGATGAGAAAGGGCGCTGTCAGGAAGAGCAGGCTTCCAGAAATGTCCTTGTGGAAACTGAGTCACAGGTAAGTGTTGGTACCCTCAGGATTATTGACATCTGAGGGATCATCCTGAAAAAAAAAATCTCACTTTTGATCTTAAATGGGTAAAAGGAAGGATTTTCCTAGCTCCTGTGATGCTTTGGGATCTAGTCCTTGGATCTTGCCTCTACTTAATAGGCACCTAAATATCTTAGAAAATCTGTCTGTAAGATCTTAATTCAATAGGATATTTCTGTGCATGGCCATTTTATGATGACATGGACTCCCTGGTGAGGCCAGGGACATGCGTTATAAATTCAGGTGTGTGGTTGTGTACATTGGGCTATAGATGGCAATAATTTCTTCTATTTTTGAGTACCATACTTCGCAATGAAGTTTTGATCTGTAATTGTACCTTTAAGAGATAATCAGTACCTAATAAATAATAGCACTCTAAAAGTGCTAAAAAAGCACAGTTAGTCATATGCTGATTGCATAAGTGTAATTTTGTCACCTTTTTTTATAGTATCTTAAAATCTGTACATGAAGAATTTCTGTGATAATTTGCTATTGTATCTAGTTTTATACTGGTAAACTTTCTGCAGAATGATTTATGATGTTACATGCCATCTGCTACAAATTTTGGTAAGATTAATTTATCCTGACTAGATATGGTCATCATTTTCAGTATGAGCTTGGTTTCTGGAGTGTTTTCTTTTAGCAAGAAGCAGGTGGTGGTTCAAACACTCAGGGAACGAATTTCAGACAGAGTTTGGATTTGTCTTTTTAGAGGATTTGAGGATCTAGTTGTAAAATACAGCTTTGGATTGCCGTTTCATGAGCAAATAGTTCTCCAGACACAGATCCTGCTCACTTGCTTTTGATTTTCTTCAAAGCATCACAAATTCTTTAGGTTAAAGATATAAAATACAGTGACTGTAGCTCTACGGAAAAACAGGCAGTGTTTGGCTTCATGGCAAGTATCCAGGATAGAAGGGAGGGTTAAACATTGTATGGACACTGTAGCTGTGTCGGGCAGCACATACATACATGCAGTAAGAAAGTGTATGGGTGCAGCAAGCAGAGCATCTCCAGGGACAGCACTGCTTCAGGGGCTCAGCAAAGGCAGCAGGACAAATCGGGGAGCGTGGCATTCCCCGAGGGTGTTTCCAAGCCACCAGGTGACAATGGCGAAGGGGAAATAATGTGCCTGCTGGGCTGAGGAGCCACCAGGTCCAGTAGCAGGTTGCTAACAGGGTGTTATGGTCTTAGGTGGTAAATGTGGTTGTGTTTTTCTGTCATTCCTATTCATTCTTCTCAAAGCAACAGTTAGAAGGCACCAGGCAAGCGGTTAAAGTAAATGAAATCTTTTTTTGGCAATATAATAATTTGTTTTTCTCAAATTTTAATGAAATAAGGTCTTCATTCTTTTGGCCATATGTTTCTTTCAGCTCTACTTGTTGGGGTTTTTGTTGTTAGCATTGCTTTGTAAAAAAAAAAAAAAAAAGGAAATGCCCATTACACAAAGCAAAATGTATCTAAAATACAGGGAGCTATTTTGTTTACTACATGGTTTGCTTTTTTAAAAAATAAATCTTCCTTTCCATATTGTTTTCCATATATGCATGCCCAGAAGAAATTCGGTCTTGAGAGGTATAAGTAGCAATAGCCTTGAGCAGATCATCTGAACCCCCTCTACCAGCTGCTTTCAAATTTGAGAGGGGATGTGAAACTTCTCTGAAGGAGGGAAGAGGTAAAATAAAACCAACACAGTTTGAGGTATATAAAACCTCAAATTCTACTACAGTTGGAAATTGCTCTGTAGCAATTTAAGATAATTGAATAAATAGCTTAAAAAAAGATAACACTTTTTAAAAGTACTCAAAGTTGTATAGGAATCCTGTCATTCCTTTTTTTTTGGATAAATAATTGGAGAAAAGTTAGAAAAGAGGAGGCTGAAGTAAAAGGTTAGTTTTCACAGCAGAGTCGCTACTGAAGTCCTGCAGGGATCTGCACTGTATAACATATTCGTAACTGATCTGGAAAAAGATGTGACTGTCAAGGAGAAAAAGTTTATTGATGGTAATAAATCAGGGTAGTAAATAATAAATAATAAATCAGGACTGTCTGTAAGAACTGCAGAAGGACTTCATGGGACTCAGTGACTGGCTGTTAAAATGGCAGATGACAGTTTTGATAAATGTAAAATGATGCACATGGGGAAAAACACTGCTAACTATGTATAAAATTGTGGGTTGTCTTACCAGTTGCCACTCAGGAAAGAGATATGATAGTTATAATAAATGGTATTGGGTGTTATAGAGAAAGAGATAATGAGCAATCAGAAAATATCACTATGTTACTATACAAATCTCAGTGTGCTCTCAGACTATGCAGGCTCCTCTAGTATTCCCATATGAAGACTTCTGTAACAGCATAGGAAAAGATTCATGGCAAGGCAACAGATGTGATCAAAGATTCCCAAATGGCTTCTCTACAAGGAATGTAGGTTGCAGAGTAACCTAGGACTTCTGTTTTATTTTTAATTCTTACCATTTATCCAACATGAGAAGACCGATGACTCAAAGAAGATGCAGTAAAACTAGTAAAAGACCTAGAGAAAAGATAAGAATATGATAAAAGCCCATGAATGGCAGGGGAAGGTGGAGACGGAACGAATGTTTAACGTCTGTCCCAGTAGAGCAATGAGAGGGCACCAAATTACCAAAAAAAAAAAAAAAAAAAAAGTTCAAAACAAAAGGAAATGGTTCTTTGCGCCGTGTGTATGTAAACTGTGAAGCTCTGCTGCAGGATGGGTGGGTGCTGAAAACACTGGCTTCAAAAAGCCCCTAGAAAAATTAATGTAAGAGAAATTGATCAAGGGCTACCGAATACAATGACACCCAGTTTTGGTTCAAGAAACTTCTGAGGAATCTCCAAGTTGCTGGAAGCTGGAAGATAGTTATGGGGGGGAGCTCACCGCAATGCTTGCCCCACCTTCTGCTCTTTGGAGTTGGATTATGAAGCTCCTAGTGCTGGTTTCAGCTGGTGTGATCCCTCTGATCTTTAATGTTCTGTTCTCTTGAAACCAAC
This sequence comes from Strix uralensis, assembly GCF_047716275.1. Classification (NCBI taxonomy): domain Eukaryota; kingdom Metazoa; phylum Chordata; class Aves; order Strigiformes; family Strigidae; genus Strix; species Strix uralensis. The sequence goes on from NC_133976.1 coordinate 45,539,110, forward strand.
AAAATACGTATCACCAGATGGTTTTATAGCCAGGTAGCATGCAATTTCCTGGAATTACATCCTAGCAGTTGTTGATTCAATATCATCTGTATGCTACAGACAACATGCAGACATAGCTCGTCTCAGTTATTGCCCATTCGCCTCACACACTCAGAGAGTTTGCCTGGCTTCTGTGCACTAATCTTTGGCAGTTACTGTCCTGGCAGTAAACGTTTTTGTGCTCGTCAACTAGATTGTTGCAGATTGTTGCATTAAGTAGCATCTAAAATTTAGGCTTCCTATCTGATCTATTCATCTAAGATCCTTCTGCAGTGAATGAAGAAAAAGAGGCATTTCCCATTAACAATATTCTGAGGTGGGAGAGATATAATCACCCAATATATTTTCTTCAGTGAGAAGTTGGGAATAAGATGTTCCTACAGATAAACCAAGAAACCACATACTTTCAATGGGAAAGGTGAGAGAAAGGTTTTATTCTGCTTCAGTGGATGAAGCAGAAACCTGTTAAAGCTGGGGTGGGAATAAAGACTATCAATGCAGGGGGGAGAGGGATGGAGGAGGATGATTAGAAAATTCTACTGTCTTCACTGGAAAAAAAAAAAGTATTATATTGTGTCAGTAACCATTACACAGATGAGGTGAATCAACCCTTGGAGATAATTGTTCCTTCCATTAACTGCAGAGGCTCATGCTTGGCTTAGACCAGAAACCTCTGTTTTAGAGAGGTTTAGCTGCAACTAATGGCACCTTCACTGACACTGGCTTCTTAAAAAATGATGTCAGGTGTTCTGACTGACTCCTGAGTCACTTCAGCCACTTTAACAGTTACTTTTACAGTCAGAGAAATTTGTCAAATCTTCATCTGATTTGACATTTGGGACTATTCTTTTTTTTTCTCCAGCTTTGAAGATTGTCATTCTTTGACTCTTGGCTTGCAGAGCAAATTTGCTTTAATATTGCACTCATCAGGAGTATTACTCCTGAGTAGCTGAGCTGAATAATTTACTAAAGGTAAGATGACTGCTTCTAAATCATGCTTTGGAGGTGTACTAATTGTTATGCAGATAGCTGCCAAGGGTTCATTAGTTCAGCAAAGAATCTGGTTGGAAACTCTTCAGTATCTCATGAAAATCACTTGCACTTCCATTAGAGACAGTGACTTATTTCTCCCATCCTTGCTTCATTCAGATTTAAGCCAATCATCCTACATTTAGTTAGGGACATAGGGAAGAAACCAGCTGCAGCCGCACCAGCCTCAGTGGAAGACTTGTTTACAGACATCAGGAGATTATTATTTGAGGCTTTCAAGCAATCAACATACATCTTGTCAAAATATGTTTTTGGCCTTACTTAGACTTAAAGTCTTTGACTTTAAATTTGGCAGACAATTATGTAGTCACACTGGCCAATTCCAGGATGAGCATAGGTCTTGTTTTATCCCTCTTTGTCCAGGATTGTAACCCTTATCAGAGTAAGTGGCTTTCTAACAGAACTGGAGAATCTGGGCTGCTCTTAAGCCCCATACTCAAAACATGAAGACTGAAGAGGAGATCTGGCCCTTGCCTCACTCCCAGGTACTGTCTTTGCACCTTATATGTCAAGGAAGAAAAAGTGAAAGTTGTCAGTGCCTGGACTTTACCACTGGAGCTTGCTGAAGGTGGAACTGTTTTATCATCCTGGCTGCCTTCCTCAGGCAGCGTCCTTTTCTGTTTCAAACACTGGTGACAGTTTTCTGAGGCTTCCTGTATTTGTCAAGCTGGTGCTTCATGGGTATTTCCTTTTCCCAGGTCTTTCAGAGAGGAGGAAGCTGTCTGAGGAGATAAACTGTGGTGTACAAACTGTAGCTCCTAGTTTGTTTCCCCTACTGAAAAAAAGAGAAAACTTTCAAATACCTGCATAGTTGGTTAGAGTTTGGGGAGAAAGAGGAAAAAATCATAGAGTGTCTAGAAGGGAAGAAATAAAATGCCTCTACAGCTAGTCCATAGATACACCTGGATCTAATGATCTGGGACTGTTTGGGTGCCACTCTGAGGAAGATAGTCCCAGGCAGTGGTACAGGCCGTTAGCATCTTCAATAAAATCACAACTACAAGGGAAACCCAATCTGATGACTATCTTCTGCAAGTTTCCCCCTGAAAGCAGAGCAGATGCTGCAGTGTGAGATTCATGACTTGCATCATATTATTACTGCACCACGTGTTTCATGTTTTGTTTATTTCAGTGCAGGTGATTACACAAAGCACCATTAGAATATTTTTTCATCAACACATGTATAATCTTCAGCAGCAGCAACAGCAGGTGTCGTATGATCAGACCCTGGCTGTGTGCAGTTCACTAATCACATTAAGCAGTATTTACATTAACCATAGAATTCTTACCCAGGTAAGAATATTGCTTTTACTGCTGTTATCCTATTGCTATTTGTCATTCTTAGCAGAGAGTATTCACCCATGTGATATTATTGCAGATGTTAAATGGAGCCTTTTTTGAACTGTCCATTCACTGTAAGGTGTGTGGAAATATGCTGAATGAATGTTGCATACATCTGTGTGTGTCTGCTTTTTAAGGCTGGGAGGAAAAGAGCTCCCGCAGCAGTGACACTGGAAGGAGCAGCTGAGATGCTATGAACAGCGTTTTACACTAGGCGTCTCCCTTAGCGTAATTATTCAACTGAGAGCTGTACGGGGCCACTGCCCATGAACATACTTGAACACAAGTACAGGTAAGGACAGCTAGATATATGCATACAACGGAGCTGTAAGCTTGCTATGTATACAGAGAAAACAAATCTAACATGTTTTGGAACAAATTATTGAAATTTTCTCTTCGGTGAAATACAAAACAGTGGAGACAAATACTGCTACAGAAGACCTAGTCAGCACCTATATTTTAGTCTGAGTTAATTGATGCTTAAGCCTCCTTCCTGTAAACTGTCAAGTTTGTTTTCCTTTAGGGGTACTAGGACCCAACGGTAAATAGTTTAATTTCTGTCAACACTACAGACAAGATAAGCACAACATGCACAAAACTGAGGCTTTAAAGGTGGTGCTGGCATAAGTTCTGCATCTGAAGCATGAATTTGGTAGAGAAATTAATAGTCCTTTCCACATTTGGTCAAGAGTTTAAGAAAGGTTCATGGTTTCTCAGCTTATTCTTGAAAACATATGTTGAAATAGAATTTTGAAACAAATGAAACATTGGTTCCTGGATGTCTTTATATAATACAAACATTTCCAGATGAAATTTCCAGATGGCTGAAGGCTCTAACTATCTGTTAGGATATTGCCAGGAGTTGGTTCCACATTTCCACCTCCAAAATCCCAGACAGACATGGGTCGGTGTGCCAGACATGCTGGACCTTCTTCACCTGTACACAACTCATGCCGTCAGTGTGTTCTCAGTAACTGACCTACTGTACGTGTGTGAATTCAGTGTTTAATGCATTCAAGCAGGTCTAGATGTCCATTGGTTCCAGGCAAGGAGCTGTTGTTTCAGCCAGAGGACAGTGTATGGCTGTTCCACAGTCAGCGTCATCGCATAGAGTGCTTTGTCAGCAGGGAACTAAATGAAGGTGAACATCATCACCTGCTGCAAAGGAGCTTACTCAGGAAAAGTGGACATTCTTGGTGTACCCTGACAATTTTTTTTTTCAATATCTATCTTCAATTTTTCAACCCCCTCAAGGTATCTTTTCCTGATGTATTCCTCATCGGTAGTTATTTTGTGTGGGGGAAGCAAGACAGCTGACTATGGTGGCCATGAAAGGGCAGCTAATGGATGTGGAGTGCAAGTGAAGTAGCAGAGCACTCCAGGAGGTAGACCTGGCAAAGCCTAAATGCCATAGCTGGCTGAGGAGATTGCACATGGACAAGAAGTGTCACTGCTCAGCTAAGAGAAAACTTGCATGAAAGAAGGGGAGGGGAATACTGCAGTGGGAGAGTTGGAATAGCTTTTGGTGATACTTGTGTTCTAGTCAAAGGGAATTTGGGGGGCAAAAAAGTGGGGGATTACATATGAATAGACTTAGGGTAGGAGAGACATCAGTGGGAGAAGTATTTCTGAGTTACTGTCATCTGAGAGGTAACCCTTACCCAACAAATTTTTCATGGCTACCTTAACATAGCCAGGATTCTTCCTATGCTGTTCCTCATTCTTGTTTTAGCTAGGCATCTTGCCTTATTCTTACCAAAACCTGCTATGAGAGAAGTGGCTTATCCTCCCAGCATAGAAAAGTAACTTGTTTAGAGAAAAATAATATTCTATATTCCTGGAGAAGTTTTCACACATGTATGAAAAATCAGAAGTATTTTCCCCTTTCTGTAGCACTGCACTGGCTACTCTCTGTACTTCAGAAGTTATACTTTGTGTTTGTCTTCTACATTTCTTTCATTTCAACAGAAATGTTAGAGAAGTGAGTCCTGGGATACAGTTTTTACTTGGACCAGTTTACAAGATAATACCAGGCTCCCAGCTGGATTATTACAAGTGCAATAGTTGATCTGATTTGGGATGTCAAAATGAAAAGGTTGGGCAAGATTTACAGCTTCAGGCTTAGCACTGAGTTTTCCTTGAAATAAAAACAAATTTGTGGGTCTATAAAACATGCCCACTTTGAGGAAACATACTGAGAATTGCTGATGGGGAGGAACTGTAGTATGACTAATGAGGAAACTCTGTAGCACTGTGATGTGTTTGGGTGTCACCTTTTTGCAGACAGAACCCAGCTTCATCCAAGCCTGAGAGAGGAAGGAAGGAGGAATGAAAGAGGTATTCATCTACCCTATCAGATCTTTATGGTTTTGACAAAAGTAAGTGCAATTCCCGAGTCATATGCTTCCTTTTTGGTCAGATGAGTTGGTAAGAGTGAAACTAACTATAAGAAAGTAAATTAAAAGCAGATCAGAGATTAAATCCTGATGGGATTTTTTTCTCTTGGATTTTGACTGTCCCTTATAGACAGCTTCTGCTTTTGTAATCTTTTTACTTAATCCTAGATAGCTGCAGGCTTCTAGATTTCAGAACTGGTCAAGTTTTGCTGTAACTCTTGGTATCACAAATTCCTGCGTTAGAAGTTTAATGGCTTTCATTTTTGTGCATCTCTGTAAGCAAAAATCAAAAGCAATTGTTCATCATTTTGGCTGCAGATGTTTTAAAATGCACACACACTAGCCCAGTGTTATGGGTGGCAGTACAGACTTCTGCTATTAGCATTCACAGACTGCAGCTTGTAGTCTGCTCCTGTATATACCACAACCAAAGCATTTTGCTAACAATACCTGTGCTGAGCTCTTCAGTTTCTTAGAATGTTTCAGAACAGACATCTGTAGCAACAGGAATCTCCTTACAAAACAAATCACATGTAAGGGCTGTTAGTCATCAGAGCTATGCATGTAGAGATTTTAGACTAAGGAATTCAAACACTGGTGGCTGGATATTTATCTATTTGTTAGGAAGCTGTGTATGAGTGAAGCAGCAAAAAAGCCCTAAAGACGTTACTTACTTCAAGCTAGTAATTCAGGCTGTTTAGTCAGCGGGTCTGCTTATAAACCCTTTTATGGGATGCCTTATCCTGTTTTAAGATAGATGTCAGAGACAGGTGGAATAAATTGCATTCAAGGGATGCCTCTAACTCTCTGTTGGCTGTGAAAACAATCAGCGTAAGCTCCGCAGCTTGCTTTTAGACAGCTGAAGGTAGAGGCAATGAATCCAACAAACATGTATCTAAATCTTTTTGCTAGTTAGACTGTATTCGCTTCATGGACAAGCAGGGTGACTTGGGTCTCCTTGCAAGACTGAACACATCCCTAATTCGACCTGACCTTCTCCTGGCTAAGCAGAATGGGCTGTATTTCTCATCAGACATGTATCGCAGCAGGCAGCACATTCTAGCGAATTGGTCCAGAGTACTGTCTGGGTTTGAAACTTGTTTTGTTTTATTGAATGCTAAATACGGAAATGGTCTCACTACTGCTTATGCAGGGACACTACTATCTCTAGCTGATAATCCTTTGCTTATATACGGAAGGATCCCCTTAGCTCCTTCTAGACACAGTTCTGCATTAGGAGCTTGTTTAGTTTTATTATCCCACTTTCAGAAAGATTCAGAAAGAATTGCTACTTTCTGAAACAGTCTCTCATCCTGTAATAAAATACATCTATGAGCATAATAACTATTCTAAATTCTGCAATTATGCTTAAAATCCTGTATTATTTCAAACGCAGGCAAAACTACCCTTCTCCTTGTTTAGCATTTTTTTATTCTAGGAACCTTGTTTGCTCATGAGATCTTAATTTCATTTAGAACTCTAAAATCCCTAAAGTTAGTAGATGAATAAGCAGTTTCTTCTGCAAATGTGGCATATAATTTCATGCCTTCTGCAAGAGTTCCCAAAGGTTCCTAAATCAGATTGGAAGCTTGGCTGTGATAAATACATACAAAAGGTATGATGTATAGGACTAAGAGGTCTGCAGTATTATTCACCAGGGAACTGCAGGTAGATTTTTATGTCATTCCTTTCACTTACGTGCATTCATTAACCTTTCATCTACGATTTGCCACTGTAGAAGGAAAACAAGAAAATGCAAGCTGGTGAGCTTTTCACTTTATCAACGGCTATGAAATCAGATGTCACAAACAGCAAAACTATGGCTAGCACAGCAGATCCATCAACTTCAGTAAGTAAATGCCACCAATGCTGAATCTCTATTATTATTAAATCTTGCATCTGGATCTTTGGCATAAGTAAACATGATGTAAGATCTTGTAAAAATCACATGGCACCCCTTTGGTTACTGTAATAAAGAGACAGAAAAGGCATCTTGGATCTCCTACCTCAGTTTGCTGCTAGTGCAGAGAAACACGAGGGAGCAATAAAACTCACTACGTTGACTGAAGGAATATCAATTCAGTGTAGTGAAACAGCAAATACCAGGAGACCAATCAGTTAAAATATGATGCACAAGTACCTGCAGACCTGCATGTGGAAAGTGTTCTCCCTGCAATTCTTTTAGGTCCTAATTCAGCAATGCATGTGTGGAAGTGCCTTACTGCATCAGGAACAAAGACATTTAAATCACAAATGAAGACACTGTCTACAACTAAATGCAGATGATAGGTTTAGGGACACAGATTATTCTGTGATTAAGTGGCTATATGTTTTATTGATCAGCAAGGGGCATGAAAAGTGGCCCTTAAAAAGTTATTTCTTCCTGCTTCCACTTCAAATTCATTGACAGTTGTATTTTACTTCTATTTTTCTTTAATCTTATCATTAAATGTTGGCAAAGACTAGAATGTTAATTTTAGTGTGTATAAATAATTTATTGAGTAATAATATATGAAAATGAATTTGATATGCTTCTCTGTATGAATGACATTCTATTATTGAAATTTATTAATCAGCACATTCCACTCCATCAAACCTAAATTTTTTGAGGAAGAGGAGGGGAGGAGGTGGAGAGGCGGTTTGGAAAATTGCAGTACAGTGGGCTGACTAAATCTGAATACTTGGTATCTGAAAATGCAGATATTGGTGTAATTCAAATCATACTGATGAGATACAGAACAGTTATACGCAGTCATAGTAACAATTTATATACCATCAATATTAATAGCAGTGTCTGTTTGAGAATACAGTTTTAAAATAGGTACATACAATTTTATTAAGTATAAAAAGACACCGTGCAGAGCACAATACAATATATTTCATCTTTAGTTCTGGTAGTTCTCAAACTCCACTGTCTTAATTGATATTGTCACCAACGACCACTGGATAGAATTACTCCTCTGTATAAAATGAGGCTTCTCTGGATGAATTCATGCTGTTTGGTTTTAAAAATACAGTAATTTCCTTTCAATGGCTACTTACAGTAATCAAACACTGTCAAGACTCTTAGCTAGCCTGCATTTGGTTTCTAACATATGCTAGCATACTGCCAATTTCCCCTGTTCTGCTTTGCTTCTCTCTGTTTGAGAATAGATCCTTCAAAATATTAATTGTTTCTGACTTTATTCCAAGTTCACAACCAGAACACTGGTTCAGACCATTTTTACATTCCTCATGTTACTAAACTTTCACTGACATCATCTGCAGTTTTCAACATGCAAGGGTTGTCCCCTAAGCTCCTTCTCCCCAAGTGTTTTTTAATGAAGCATAGAAGGCCTGATGAAAATGATTATTTTTTAGAATTTGGGGGTTCAATTTTCTTATTTTCTTGAAAGTAGATGACATCTTATAGCCTTCCAGCTTTGACTATTTTCTTTGGAAAAGCAGACATGTAAACTTAAGAACTTAGTTATATATTTTGTTTGCACATTCCAATTTGGTTTGATTAAAAAAAAGAAAGTCAGAACTCTAACTTCAAATTCATTTAACTGATAATGTGCGAGTCTTAAAAGAAACAACTTACACTTCCTCCTCTGTAAAATATATTAATATTAGACTGAAAAATAAATTAAAGAATACAGAAAAGCCAAGATTATGCTATCACAGTAATATCTGCCAAACAAAGCTTGGTCCTTTGCTAACATTAGCTTACTACATTTGCAATACATGCTAAGCAAAGACCCTACTTCTCTAACATGTACATTCAGACAATATATATTTTATGGAATAAATATATAATATATCCAGTTATAGATTTCTGAATAGTAACTATAATAGATACAAGCAATAGCTATGTTTAAAAATACAGTTCTAGGATTCCCTAACTTTACTACTAATAAAATTAAAATTGACGTAAAACTTTCTCACTCTGTTGATGCATAATAAAATATATGGAAACACCAAGAGTAAAAAGCCAATTGCTTCTACAAATGGAATACTTTATAAATATAGTAAATTGCTATTTCCAGAGGGAAAATTGAAAATTATAAACAGGAAGTTAGATTAAAACAGCTCTACAATATATAGTACAAAGTGGCCATGAAGCGTGATGTACGAGTTTGATGTCTGTGGCAAAACTTGGAACTGATGTAGTTGTTTATTTCTGGAGATAACTGTAAAGAAAGGTTCTGTCCCCAAAAGCAGCCAATCTTGACCTCCTTAAAACCAACCCTTCAATGACTAGAGAAAGCCAACTTGCCAATTTGTCAGAGTAAGGAGTGCAAGATTAGATCAAACAGCATTATTTGGAAGCCCTGGATTTCTCTGTTTCACAGGGTTTACCTATCGTGCTGTTCTCATTAGGAATAGTCACAGAAGTATAGTATAATGTATCTGTGACTGCCCTGTGCTGAAAAGCCTTATCATGAAGGTACCCTCCCTATGGCTGTCTTAACTACATTATTCTTGTACTGCACATTCTCCAGATGAATTCTGTTTTGTGTTCCTGTAGTTGTTTCCTTTTGCTGGAGTGCTGAAGTACAGCTCTGGTTGCTTGATTACTGAACTCTTGATCGAAGCTTTTTTTTTCTTGAGAAAAACCTAGAATTAAAGAAACACATTTCTCAGAGCAAGCATAAGGAATTGAGGAATTAAGTTGCTGGTTGTCTCTTTCAGTTTAAAGAAAAAATTAAAATCAGTAAAAATACCTTACTTAACAATAAAAAGATTTAGGTAACTAAAAATATGAAAAACTTCACGTGAGACTGCCATTTGTATGTCTGTCTCCTGCAACGGCCCTATTTTACACAGAACCCCAAAACTTACTTAATGAAATACTACTGTTTATACCTCCTGCCAGAGTTGAGGCCCTGAGGTGGGATTCAGATCCCACTCAGAGCCTTTGATTGCATCAACAAAGCTGGAATTCTGATGGTCACAGGACAAGGAGTCTACAAGGTGGGGCTTTTTCCCTAAATATCAGCAGAGGTCAGTGTCAACATTAATAATGATGAAACCATCACTGGGAGCTTCAGTTTCTGACCATCTGGGGACTTTCTGAGTCACTTGCAGACTTTTCCTGGTACAAACATCCTGTTTTGGGAACACCTGGTATGAGATGTGGAGGATGGGGATGGAAGTCATTGGGATATGCTTCCTACCTGATTTCATTTGGGCAAAGGGAGCGTATCTATAAATGTATTCACCTCACAAACTCTCACTGATTTCAGAATAACTGCATATATGGAGAATCTCGGTGCCTCACATGCTATGTGTTCTGACTACATTGGGAAACTTGCAAGGCTCTTGGAAGCTATTGTAATATTGAATGTCAGTCAAGAGTGAATGAAATACTTCATACCAAACTGGAGATGAGAAGCTAGCACTTGTGGGTTCCCTGCAGAGGAACCACAGAGCCAAGTTTGGGTACAGGGAAGGGACTAGGAAGACTTTTCTTCATGTACCAGCAGCAAATCGCGACGTTCTGTTGCAGAGTGGTAACAGACTAGTTGAAAATACATTAAACTATGTCTAAATCTGGTAGCATATTCTTGTCATAAATGCTCTGTTTTTTAATTAAAAAACATTCCCAGGAACTACAGACTTCTTAAGCAGTCTTGCTTTCAGGTAAGCTGGAGCTGCACAGTGGCTATTGATCTTGGGGTTATGAGTTGGAAATTCGCTCCAGTATTTGTTAGGGCCTTTCACCTATTTTCAAAATGCATTTTTATTGGGACAGACCATGTGGACATGTACCAAAGAATGAGCTCTCCTCATCCTCACCACAGTTAAGTGCTTTCCAGGGCCCAAGGGTACCTCCAACCCCCTGACTGTCCTCCTCGGGGCTCCCCTCACCCTGCCCACAGCCCAGGACCCCATGTCAGCCCCTCGGGGCTCTCAGTCCCTGCCCCAGGAACGCTGCAGCTCCCCACAGCCTTGCCCTGCCCAGCCCAGTCATGGGCCCCACTGAGCCAGGCCCACTCACAGGCCCACATCCTGTCCTGGGCCCGTCTCCAGGGAGGTGCCCAATGCCTGGGGCTGAGGCTCTCCCAGTGCCCCTGGCTGGGGGTGGGACAGCCCCAGTGCCAGCCCTGCCCTGACGGACCCCCGGGAGCTGCGGCCCAGGCGGGGTGCCGTCAGCGGGCTTTAGGGAAGACCAATGAATTGTCTCACCTACGACATATGGTTTTGCTGTGTAGTTTGCTGCTGTTGCTGCTGCTGAATGAGCAATTGCTGCTGTTGCCGGCGCCGGGCTGTTCTCAGTTTTTCGAAGCGAGCCTCCATCTCCTCCAGCACCTTGGGAGTGTAGCGTACCACCAGCTTGACGCTGTCCTTAGCCGCCTTCAGCAGCTCCACCGCTTTCTCGTGGTGCTCTCCTTCCACGCTCTGGGAGCAGGGAAAACAGATTTAATACAAAAATGCTTCTTTAATCTAGAGCTTTGTCCTCTTCTTCATACGGAAAGGCTGTAGGGGTTTTAGCAAGTTTCCACACCGTACGTTTTTCAAGAAACCATTAAGGGAAAGTGTTGAGTTAAATAAGATTTATGCACTGCTAGGAATGTATTCATTTTCATATTTTAAATAACCCAGATCTGGTTTAGGTTGCGTTACAAACCTAATTTCTGAGCTGTGTGAAAAGGAGGGGAAATACTCAACAAGCTTTATGCAAACAAAAGTAATGTTAAAAAAGCCCCAAACTCTGCAGTAAAAACCCAAACAAACTGTTTGCAAAGTACAAAAATAAAATCCTATTTAAATGTTGGTAAGAAATGGAAGAAATTGCAAGTTTGAAATGGCAATTACTTTCTCAGGCCCTGGCCCTGTTTGGATCCTACAGGGAACGACGTGTAGTGATTAAGCAGTCACTGAGCTGCAGGCGAAGGAGCATGCCCGCTGCTCCCGGGGACAACCTCCCTCTTAGAGTTAATGGCATCGCTAACACGTTTAACATTTATGTGATAGGGGTTCTCTACTGGAAATAAACTAGTGTTTATCTGGTTAGTTGTAAGCAACCAGTCACTAACTGAAACATTCTAAGTTCTTGCTGAAGGAATATATATTTTTCCTCCCTTCCTGGAAAATGTTTTATAGTAAGATGATATCTGCTGTGAAATCAAAAGTATTCCCAAAGGGGTTCAAGCTTTGATTTCTATGCTAACATTGTTTAAAACAATACATTTCCAAAAGGGAGCGGTGACTTGGCTGTGAAAAGAGTATTTAATTTCTACCATTAAGTGGACTGACCAGAGTGCTTTTCAGCCATGTGGATTGTTCCAAACCTTAAGAGAAAAGAAGAAATTTTCTAATGGCATATGACTGCTCGTGTGTGTTGTAGGGTGTATTCCAACAAACAAAAGTATCTCTGTGCAGAAAAAAAAAGCCTGCACAACTGAGATCTTCACATGGATTTTATGTCATTTAAAAACAAGTAATCTTCTTCCCACATAAAATAAATCAAAGTTTTACTACATGCTGTGTTTTAAAACTCTTATGTATACTATGCTATTTAAGATGAAACTATACCCATAGGCTTCCAAAGAGAAGCAGCAGCATTCAAAATATTTGAAGTTCAATTCATGCTGAAAGAATAACTTAGCATCATTATAGCAACTGTCAGAAGAAAATTCTTTCTATTTTCATCTCTCCTATTTGACTGAGTAGCACTGTGCAAGAACAGTGAGTAAGAATTACTTCTGCTGTGGCACACCATGAGCTAGAAATAATGATTTAAAAGTTTCAAAAAGACACCATACACTTCTACATAAATAATATGAAAAACAAAATTCAAGCTTATTGCTTTGCTATTTATCTTCCTTTTCCTATTAAATCTCCTTCAACATATTAATAGAAATAATTATTTAATGTCTGGGTCAACTGATTGAACTCAAGAGTTTCTACAGAAATGTTAAGATGCTTCGAAAATATTAATGCAATTTAGAATAATGAATGTCATTTTAGGTGCTGAAATGATTACCAGAAACAGAGAAAACCTTGAAGTAAATATACATTTAACTGTTGAAAAAAATAATTTCATGGTTTTGAACTGTATGTTCATGAAATTCCTCCAGTAGGTTTCCTATTCAAATATCTTCAAGAAAATTAATGATCTGTGATTACCAGATTTGTTAGAAATTGTGATTGGGATAGATCTGCTGAACAAGCACTGCTACCCAAAAGTAATTTGGAGAAAATAGAGTTTCCTTACAAATATTTGAAAAAGAAGAAATTGTTGTTGCGTAAGAAACAGTGAATGCGTCTAATGCTTCAAAGAGAGCTAAAATAAAAAGCTATAGATGCACAGGGTGTTTTGTGAAATTGCTTTAATGAACAAGTCACAGGTACAAATTAAAACCTCTTCCCCACATCCCCTACCCCATAACTGCTCAATGTTAGAAGAAGTGATCGTAACTAATGCATACTGTAACTAGCTATTTTCCATAACTCACTGCTTTTTGACTGGTGTCATGAGTTTTGCTGTGGAACAGTATGAACTTAGAACAGGCTACAAACAAAAATTGCAAGCTCCCAAGCTACATGAAATAGCTAAAATACTCTTTTGCTTTCAAAGAATTGGATGGTTCCAACCGACACCAATAAGCAATTGTGATTGTTCTGTAGGAGAATAACAAGATGGTGTACTTTAATACTTCACTCAGCTTAGTAAACTGCATTTAATTCACGATTGCCTGTTTTCTTTCCCATTTGCCTCCGGCTTTGCTCTTCCGTTTACAGCCAGTATTTTCTAATTAGAAATGAAGGGTTTGACTTTGTTGCTATCCAGGTCAATGGAAAACTCACATTGACTTGAATAGTAATGATTACAGAATTAAGCCTAAAGCTCTGAACCATAACCAAAGAGGTGAAAATAACAAAGGCAAAGTAAAACATAGTGCTGCTAGATACAGATCCTACTCTTCAAACATACCTAACTCAGGTCTTAACAACTACAGTTTTCAGATGCTATTAATATGACTGCTATACTTGCTCTTAATGTCATCTTTGCCACTTGCACTTGTATTTCCAAGGCATTACAAATGCTTCACCTGCATAGTGGTAACTGCACCACTGAAATAGCAGAGCCCCTTGGAATAGGGAAAAGAGCTTATACCAACAAAGGAAGTTGTTTTGCGGTTTGAATTATTCTGCCACTGCAGACTCTTGAGACTGTGCTGGCGAAGGACTCCTGCTGGTATCGGTCATGCCTGCACAAGGGATTTTGCTGACTGGATTACACTGGTTGGGGATGTTGCAAGGATCTGACACTCATGTTACTTTAGAACCACCCACCAAACATGGGATTTAATAAATTCGTTTTGGAATGTGTATCTTTATTTAATAAGTAATTTTAGATTACTTGTATTTATATATACTTATGTCTGTACTTCCCTTATTGCATTGGCACATTGCATCAAAAAAAGGGATGCAAGTACTGTAGAGACAAGAACAGTTGAAAGAACTGCAGATATGGTGTGAGGAAACACCAACCATTACTGTATCCAGGCTCACAGACTTGTCATGAATATGAAAGAAAAAAATCCCACTCTCTTGCTGACAAAAAAGAGAATCTGATTGTCACCCCACAAGTTGAGAAACCAAGAATAATATTTCTATTAGATATCTATAAGCAAATGCTTGGGTGAGAAATTTGCCATTATAAACCTATTTTGTATCCCTTTCTGTATCTGACTCACACCAGGTATTTGACAAATGCAGAATCTTTGCCAGATATGAACAGCCACCAGCAAGTGCCTTTGCTGAGCCATCTGCATGGCTTACCGCTTTAAATTTTCTTTTACTTTTAGGGGGTGTGGGACAAAACTATGTAACAAAATCCCCAGCATAATGAGAAAACACTTTTTTAACGTCCGGTGAAACAGCTCAAGGAACATTCATCCCAGTCATGCTGGGATAACAAATCTGAATTCTGAACACACAGCTCTAATTTTATGTTGATAATTATAAAGTTGGATAACCACCAACTTCTGAGCACAAACAAGTTACAGATACTTCATTTTAATTTTATGTTCCACTGCTGAGCTGTCTGTTGTTTTGTACATACTGTATATTATTTGCTTTTCTTCAGCTAAATTGAGAGAAGCACGGAGTGAACTAGTCCCAGTGAACAATGTTAAATTTAGACCTATTTCGTCCTGTCTCAAGCTGTCTGCAAACAAATTACCACTTCTATAATTTTTGCCTTTTTACAAATTATTTTGTATGGGCTTAATTCAGCCCGAGATTGGTGTATGAACAGTTGCTCATAGGAATTATTTCAAGTATGCAACTGCAATTCAAACTTCAAATTCTGTTGTTTAGACTCTGAACACAAAAATATTTTAGTTGCATCTCTGAATCAACTTTTTTGTGTGCCTACATGCAATTGGGAAATTTTTATTGTGGTTTTTTGCTACATTAGCTTAATATATATTCTAGAACACATTCATGGAATTTTTTGAACAGAGTACCATGAAACAGAGGTGACAACAGAATCAGATTCAATATATCTTGACATCTGAAAGTCACCACTTTCCTCCCCAGTATCTGGCTAGACACTGTTGACAGGAAAAGGATTTTTCAAAAACCATCCATCAATTAGTGCATAGAAACTCTTTTTATCCACCTTTTTATTCATCTGTTGAAAGAAATGCTGAACAACAACAAAATTACTTGATCTACTTCCAATCAACGATGTTCAGGCAATTTACTTTATTAAATGTTCAGTTGTTTTCTTTTTCCTTGAGACTAAATAATCTTTTCAGTGGGTTTTCTTCTTTGTTTTGTATCATTACTTTCTCACTGTATACTGGGGCAAGCAAGCTTCCAGATCTATTATTTCTCTTTTGAGAACATGATGGTTGATAGAATAAGTAGTAAAAAGTCTGTCTGAAGTGTTGCACTGATATTTTGTTTCAAGAGAAAGGAAATAGCTATTGTTGAGAAAAACAGATGACAACATGGAAGCATGTAGAAAATAGCACTTTTTCATTCTTTATGGGCTTGCAACAAAGAAGAAATTTAAGTTGGAAAGTCTTATGACTGGATTCTACATTATGACTGACTCCTACGTGCCTTTGGTGCATTTAAATATGAGGTTTAGATGGAGGTTTTGCATGAGAAAGGATTATGTTTTCATTAAGAGAAGTGTAGGATTATATGAATGAGTGTGCTTACCTTTTCAGTACTTCACATTCCCTTGCAAAAGGGAACAAAAAGCAAAATGAATGGCAGAATTTGATCCGTATCATGTAGTTGGAGCCTTAATTTTCCTCTCTATTCCAATAGCTCTTTTATTTTTACCCCCATATATTGACATTCACAGTGAAACTACTGCAGAACAATCCACCCTTAAGTATTGACTTGCATGAAAAATGACTATGTAAAAAATGTACCTTTTTACTGAGAATACATGCTCCCTGTATGTGTACATTTGTACAGCTGATTTCTTTGACAAAGATATCATAGCTGGATGAATGCCACTGAAAGAAATCTGGAATGCACCTTCCATTGCAAATCAGCACCAAATGTGCTTGCCAAATTTCTTTTGATTTTGTGTTCAGAGTCTCTGAAGGTCACAAGACTACACAAGTGTCACTGAGGCATCACTGTTCTTGGAAAGGGCTGTGTGCCTCAGAGGCTGTGAAGTACGAGAATGACATAGTCTATTATTATGCTTGTATTGCAAAAGGAATTTGCAGAATTATCAATTAAGAAAGACATAGCTTCCTTGCAAATTAAGCATGTGGTGAAATGAAGCACCCTCCATTACAACAGAATTGGTAGTGGCACAAAGTTGTGCCTCACTGCACCACAAATGCACACTGAAGGTCTCTCACAGAGCTAATTCTTTTGTTTCATGTGGCTGCATTTTAAATCACGGTATTAGAACAGCTGAGAAAAATGAAAATCCGGATGAAAATGAAAGCTCTATCAAATTTCCACATACCACTCCATTAACTGAAAGCAGCTGGTCCCCTCGTTTGAGACCTCCATGCCTTTCTGCCACTCCTCCAGGAATGATGCGAGAAATATAAATAGGTGAATTTTGTTCCTTTCCTCCCATGACATTAAAGCCCAGGCCTTCATCAGTCTTTGGCAGCTCCACCACTCGCGGGTGTGAATGGCCTTCGCTTGCAGCAAACGCAGCAACTGTTGCCTGGAAGAAAAAAACCGAGTGATTTGGCTATGTAGGGAGAACACTGATAAGCACTCAGTTGTTCATTTGCAGGAAGAATTAATTCCTGTGAAAACATTTCAGTATCTTACTCTGACTTTTTCTGATTATCTGAAAGCATTTTAAAAATATTAACTTCCATGCCAATGCTTTTGAAATAAAGGAATAAGCAGAGGAGTAGAGAGTTTAGGAGACTTGTCAAAGATAACACAGAAAGTTAGCAGCAGAGCCAGAAGTAGGCACTGGGAAGCCTGACTACATGGTGGTGAACACTTATGATCACTAGCGCATTTCTTCTTTGCCTTTTCACAGGGACAAAATTCATTATTGTGGGATAAGATAATGTGATCTCTACTGTGCTCTTAGTTCAAATAAAGTGGATGAACTGAATTGTTAAGTCTCTGCTCTGATTTCAGAGGTATAGAATTATTTATTTTATTCTTTGGGTACAGAAAAAAATCCCAAAAAGATAGTCTTATTTTTAAAAGTTTAATTCACAATCTTTATGAAATCTAGCAAACTAAATAACTCCTGAAACAGGAATATGAGATTTTTTATAATATAATTGGATAAAAACTTTTATTGAAAAATTAAATCTTAAAACAATGGATTTATAAATCAATTAGAAAAATCCTAGATTGTTAATCTTACTCTAGCAAAAAAAAATAATCCAACATAACAAACTGTAAAGCTTGCATCCAGAAAAATACTACACCTTATACTTCATTCTTCAGTACAAATATTTTCCTACAAACATTAAGAAAATCTTTTATCCTTTTCAATGTGTGTTTGTAGTCCCAACTGCTCAAACAATTCTGCACTACACTAATGTTTTTTGAGCATCCTAGTAATGCTTATGCTTTATAGAAGCTAGTGAATGATGTGACATAATGGATCATTCTCAGTTACATGTTTTTGCACATGCAGACCTTGTCATCATGCATACGTTTTATGTCAGACATGAATGCACTAGGAGAATGCAATGCAGACAGCCCAGAAATAACCAGGAAATATTGCGATATTGAAACATTGCTCTGGAACCCTGCTGTTCTATATGAATAAGAAATGAGAATGGCAAACACTAATTGGATTTCTCCCCATTTACTATACAACATAGCAATAATTTCTATGTTTACCTGCAGTGTAGACAAATCAGGATTTCATATACACATTTCTCTATATAGAACCATAGACTACAAATTTACATCGTCCATTAACTTTCAATTAGAAGAAGGTTAAAATCAGAACAGCCTACAGAACAGAACATTCTATTTAGTATGGAAAATACACTGCAATTTAGTGTATATTAGGTTACTTGCTGGTTACTGTACAGCTTGCTTCTCTAAAATACTCTAGAAATAATGTTGTAACACATTTCCAACCTTCATCTTCTGATACTACTTTAAATTAAAATCTCTTAACATAAATACACAATGGTAAGATCTTAGATCCATTACAATTTCAGAGAGTTTTGTCACTAACTTCACAGGAGTGGGACCATAAATAAATATCTCTAAAAAAGATTTATGGATTTTGCAGATTTACCTGTTTTTGCACACTACCTGCTATACCACCTAGAAGGCAGTGTTGAGTACAAAATGATAATGGGAAAAAGAAAGCCATGGCGGATCTCCCTGTTTGGAAGCATCTACCTTTGTGCATATTATGAAAAGACAGAGCATATTTCATACTGGCACATAGAATGGGTTCTTTCATGGTTGTGTGAATTCCCTTAGAAAATTATCATTTTGGTAGTAGCAGTAATGCAGCTGTCAGGTCTAAGGATATGAGAAAGGCAGGTCCACATGGATAAAGAGACAATATATTAAAACAGGTAATGCATCAGAAAATATGGTCTTGCATTTGGCTGTGGAGTCTCTTGATCAGGCCATTTTTGTCACTGTTCATCCTTACCACCTGCTCAGTACCTACAGTTCCCATTAATTAAAAGTGGAATTTTGACTGTTTAGTTTCTATCTCCCAAATCATTGTGTCCTCTCTGGATGAGCCGTATGGGAAAATAGTCCATTAAAATAGTGGTTGTTGCAGGCAGACTTCTACAGAATGAACCAGTAGATTTGCTTTTGCAAAGCAACTTTTCAAAAAGCATCAAATTTCATAAAATCATTCTCTTTTCTTAAGCTACAGAAGCAGCATAAAGGTTGAAATTTTCCATTATGATTGTTACCTGGGAAGTAGCACTGGTTCTAGACTCTGGGCTGCCACTGATGTCTAAATTTTCTTACAGTGTACACACGAATACCTGAAACACACACGCGCACAGTCAATTACTAGGTCACTTTGGTAACACGTATTTCAACAGTTGCACGTATCCTACCTTTGCAGTGGCCCTGGCTCGGAATTCGGGGCAGCCATTAACAGTTATGGTTTCATGCATGTATTGATACACCTAAAATGTTCATGAAAATAAAATGAAATTAATTATATAAGCAAAACAAGGATTTTATATTAACCCAGACAGGACAGTCCCTTTCCCTCCTAAGACTATGTTTCCTTAATGCTGTATTCATGCAATCACATAGTAAAGTGTCTGCTAAACTTGTGTGCTTAGGTTTATGGAAAACATCAGTGTTTCTCTTTGCAAACTTAACTGTACATCTTCTGACACAATTCCCTTCCCATCTCCAGCACATTTCCCAAAATCAGGACACTTATGTTCTACGTTACCAAAAATTGGGTCCCCAGGCAACTGATTTGAATGCAAATGATCTGAACTGATTTGAGTGGTGTCTTAGCCTCCAAAAATGGCTTGTTCTCTGAACTTTCTTATGAACTAAAGATTTAGGAGGCTGACGTTAAAAAAAAATATGTAAGTTGCTCAGCATAAAGATGTTGAAGAATGGAAGTGAAAATTAAATTTTGGAGAAAGGTCACAGTACTGGTTTCCTTCAACCATAGCTAGGAATAGTGAAAAGCGTTGGCAGTCTGGTAGGTCAGACATGGACAATGGGTAAGATTATCCTTTATAAAGGAATTGTAAATTCACATAAATGGTATAAAATCAACATTGCCAATATGTACAACTTTCTGTCTGTTGTTGTTATCTGTTATACACTCTCGGCTCACCTTCTCTGGTCCTTAACTCTCCCTTTTAAACATCTTCAGTAAGGAGAAAGGAAAAGGCTCTTACACACTGTCTTTGTTCTTTAGATTTGTCACACTCTTAAGACGAAAAATATCAAAAAATGCCTTGATACTAGCCACTTATTTTGAAAGCAAACTTAAAAAATAAAAATATTTATATACAATGTATGGAAATGTTTTTGAAAAAAAAGGTGAATGCAAACAAACAAAACATTTTATTTAATTTTATTATGAAACCAACAAACCTAAAAAAATGTTCCTATATGCCACTGATTTACTCTGGGCATTTTCTTGACCTACTTCATCAGGAATTTTGTCTTTTCATGACCTTTATGTCTCAGGCTGCATTCCTCAGAGAGAACCTTTGCTGGTAAAGTATGTTAGCTTTTACAGCAATCTCTCTCTTAGGGTCCTTGAGGAGTGTAGATTCAACCATACTTTCCAAAATATATTTACTTTTCACTGATTTGGTGATACTTTAACAGGAGTGCCAAAACTTCTCTCTTTGGTAATGTAAATGTTGCTTTGGCAGAGAGGGTGTCAGAACCTGTACTTAGCTGACCTATCCCTGGAGGTATTTGAAAGATGTGTAGACGTGGTGCTTAGGGACATGGTTTAGTGGTGGAATTGGCAGTGTTCGGTTTGTGGTTGGACTTGATGATCTTAAAGGTCTCTTCCAACCTAAATGATTGTATGATTCTGTGATTCTATAAACAATGGCTTGTCCCACTGATAGATAAAACTTCCCCATCCCCCTGTCCTGATGAGTTGTTACGCAGTATCATAATGCTGTATCTCTCCTCACTGAGCCTGTTATTATAAAACTTACATACTGATGAACATATTGCTACAAACATCTAAATGGAATTAAGATCTGTGGCTCATTTCTGATCTCATTGGACAGACATAGTGGTAATCAAACACTCTTGAGTAGTAAAATGTTTGGCATGACTGATCCCCAAACCTTTTTTGAGGGATATCATACACAAGGGAAAGGCAAAAAAGGAAAGGAGATAACAAATGCAATCCATTTTAGAGATCTAAAATATCCTAAACACTTTCAAAGTACAGCAAAAAGACTGTTTGTCTTGACTACTGTCAGCACATAAGTCATTCTAGGACTTAACTCAGAAAAACTTGGGATGGTGAAGAAAACTGAGACTAGGGGAGTGAAGTGCTAAGGCTTGGACAACAGGCCCAAGCCAGAGTTGCCCTACAGATGAATCCTGTATATTTTATAACTGATAACCATTGTGCTAGTAGGTATTGTACTAAATTATAACAACCCACTTATGCTGATGTAAAAAGTGCTAAAGCATTGAAATACTGCAACCTGAACAACAGGCCCCGAGCCGAAGCTGCTAACTTAGTATGTAGTCATTAATAAAATATGTAAACTCGCTAGCGAAAGATGCAGCTTAGACAAAATATAATCAGTACTGAGGAGAGAATGTATCCAACTTTACTTTCCCAGCCTTGTTCAAGGCTGAGAACCCAAGTATTTGGCCTTGTTAGAAACTCCCTTGGTTCCCCCCCCGAGCCCTGGCCAGGCTTTGGGTGGAATCCAACAGGAGAATGAAACCAGAAATTTTCTGCTCAAAACAAAGGTGCCAGCTATTCTGGCTTGTCGATCTCTGGTATATAAGGCTGCGCCCGTTTGCAGCGACTTTGGAAGCCTCACCTACGGGTGGACGCACCGCGTAGGATTTCCCACTTGCCGGGACAGGCTCTCCAAATCCTCGCTGTAACCGGGGCTCCCCAGCGACTGCGGATCTGGATGATGGTAACGTATGCAAGTGGTGATGTATCTTTCTTAACCACTATTCTCTCTCTCTTGTAGTAATGATTTGATGCATTACCCTGTATTTTCCTGTTTGTTGCTTTAAGTGCACTATTCTGCTTTTTCTTACTGCATGTTTTCTGTATTACTCTGTTATATTATTTAGTTATTTACAGTAAAATACGCCTACTCTTTTCACTCTGGTGTCCGAGTTTAATTGGTATCCTTAATCAGCAACAGGGAGGATGCTGAAAAGTTTCTTGCTTTCTCCATTTGAAATGAAATCTTGCTTCCATTGGTAAAATTGACATTGACCTCAGTAGAGGCCAGGATTTTGCCCTTAATTTTAAAAATATAGAAGAAGAAAGCTCTTTTATAGCCTCTAAAGGATCTCTGGAAAAAATAGGTTGAGTCTACATACTCAGCATTATCCTGCACAGATCAGTTCAATGTTTATTGCATTATGTTGTAGGACATATTCTTATATAAGAACAACTACTACATTATATAAGAATACTGTGTAACTGCGGTAATAAATCATTAAATACTTGTTACTTCAAAACCCAGCCTGTATTGAACCACTGATAATGATGTATCTTCTTGCTATCTGCAGGTTCCCCTTCATCTTAAAGCATGAGAGCAGATTGTACATATCGTTTTTGCTTGCACAGCCATAAATGCTGTGGCTGGCTATAATGTCTAAAAGCATGTATTTGATTGTTGAACTATTATGGCATTAAATTGTTTTTGAAAACAGGTCACAATATTTCAGATATAGAACAGTTACTAAGAAGTTCTTTGAAATATTAATTACTAAGGTAGGATATCACAAAGGTGAGCTGATAATGACACATTCATGTGATTATTTGCTAGGTCTGGTGTCATATAACTTCATATTGTCTGCATCCTACCAGTATCTAGCTGGTAGACTTCATCATATCCAATACTATGCTGGTAACTACTACTAGTGAAAGAACAAATTCACTA
Organism: Strix uralensis; assembly: GCF_047716275.1. NCBI lineage: Eukaryota > Metazoa > Chordata > Aves > Strigiformes > Strigidae > Strix > Strix uralensis. Next base: position 45,561,977 of record NC_133976.1, read on the forward strand.
GTGTGTGATTAAACTAATATGTTAAAAAAGATCAACTGACCCAAAAACTTGTGAAAAATATGATCAATAATGCCACATAATCCTTGGGTTTATTTGTAAATTCTCAATGATAACATTTAAAATGGTGTTCTGCAAAGAGTTATCAGTGATCATAGTATGTATAGCACAGTTCTTAGGAAAAGAAGTCTTGTATGTCAAATCTCACTCTCTATAAGCAACAGATGTGACCAGTCTTGAATATCTGCTTGGGGCATTGTAAATCTAATTTTCCAGTTTGACTGTTACATAATGTTTAATGTAATTTGAGTTTAAGAATAATAAAACATGAACATACATAATTTTCTTGCTATTAAGTCAGTTTAACAACCAAACACAAATTAACTGTACCTGTTCCACCAAGCTCCTTAAACTCTTTGTAGGGTTCAGATCTAATAATTGCTCGTTCTGGTAATGTACAAAAAGCACACTGAAGTCCATAAATAACTGTTGTTTGCCTGTAGCCACACTAACCCCTTTATCTATGCTGTTCTCAGCACCACCTTAACCATGATTTGTGCACAACGAATCCATTCTGCTGCGTCTTCTGTGTACACAGAACAGATAAACTGAAAATCTCTTTGTTCTCAAACTAAATAAGATGGCATTTAAATCCCCACGGATTGGAATATAGCTTCTTGTTCAATCCACTGTACATGACAAGTAATTGAAATGTTTTGTAAAATCTTTCCTTTCAGTGCCTACTATTATCTGTACATCTGATTACATTTTTAACATATAGCGATTCTCCTGAATCTAACAATGTCATCCCTAAGATGTCCTTATCAGACCTTCTGTAGATTTTCTTATTTGGACAAAGTATCACTCAGTACAGAAGAAGATGAAGGTGCAGAATTTAATTATAAGTATTTGTAAAGCTCTTTTAGGATATTTACTAAAGAAGTATTTTAAACAGTGATCTTTGTTCACCATGGCAGATGAATCTTTTTGAAAGATATCATTGTGTAATAGGAATGAGTTGAAGAAAGACAATTAACATATCACAGAATCACAGACTTGTTGAGGTTGGAAGGGACCTCTGGAGGTCATTTCATCCAAACCCCTTGCTTAAGCAGGGCCACCTAGAGCCGGTTGCCCAGGACAGTACCTAGACAGTTAATATATGCTACTAATTTGAAAAAGAGCTGCATATCTATTTTTGTATGTTCAGCTATTTTTTTTTTAGAGTGTCTAAAAGAGTACATGGGTGTATAGTAATATTACTTGCTGACAGACTCCATACACAGTCTGATGGTCTGGTGTTAGTGAAAAGCATTTCCACAATTCATTAATAATAGAGATTGAATTACAGGTGAAATGTCAATGTTTCAAGACACAAAGCTGCAGCTGTAAGGTAAATGGTAATATTTCAGATAATTTTCCCCCACAGCAATTTCTACCAAGATTGTCAGTGTTTGTATGCTGAATGTTCATCGGGTAAAAGTGTGCTGCAGACAGTGGTTTGTTCACACAGCTCTCATTTGTGCTGTGGAGCTAGATGTACTTGGCTTTGTTTTCTCCTTCCTGTGGTGCAGAGAATACAACACTCCCATTAAGAAATACTCCTGAAAGCAGAAATATAGATCTCAGACTTTTTCAGCTTCTGCAGGTAGTCTCCTCAGACACCATAACCTAAAGTTATTGTCCCACAGTACTCAAAAAATACAAAAAGAGTGAGGGAGGAAAATTGCAACTAGAATATCTGAACTTGGAAGTGGATCCTCCTTGTACTGTGGCAGCTCTTGCTGGCACAGAGAAATGTACATTTTATTACTTCTCCCAGCAGGAGCTGTAGTGAGTCAGATGCAGCAGGTATAATTGTTATGACGATGGTCCTCACCCCCACGCATTCAGCTGGGAGGCAAAGCAGCTGGTTTAGCATTACTGAAGCATGGGAAGGGGGATGGCCTTACAGGTACTTAGGAGCTAGCTTCTTAACAAAAATTACTCCATATGGACTCATAACAAAGCAACACGTACTGGGCTGGCCTATTTAAGTCAATGTGAAGCTTTAGGAGAAGGTCCAGGAATAGCAGTGCACTTAGCAGCCTGTTTTATAAAGGCAGCTAGAAGCAGAATTCTGTTTACAACCTGAATGATACAGCATCTTTTCTGCCGAATTCTAGAAGTTACAATTAAATTAAACAGATTTTGTTCCATTAACTTCTGTAAGAGGTATTCAGTGCTTCCTCCCCTGATGAAATATTATGTATTTCTAAGTGCAACTGTACCTACAATAATGATGCTCAACAGATGTTAGGACAAGTTAGTCTAAACATCAGAAGGGAAGAGGTGTGAGACAAATCATTTTACAACAATGAACAAGTGGTCCAGAAGAAACCCACAAACAAAACCCAAGAGAGAGTACATTGCAACTCAGACCTGTGAAGCAGCAGGCCCAGATACACTTTTCTGAGATTTATAGGTGAGGAAGTAACCTTTTTGAAAATATTGGGGGTTTCTTAGCATATGAGACAACATATGTAAGAAGTAGTAATCAGTTGTGTTTCCACAGTGCCTGCAGTATGATAATATACAGAAAGACATAAAAGTCTTCCTTCAACAAGTCACAACCTAAGTAAGTGCCATAGCTAAGCAGTTAAAGGGTGGAATGAAGAAGCAGCCTCCAAAGAGACTGATAATGACGTTTAACACATATATTGGCATCATCTGGGTTTAGTTTATTTAGCTTGTCTGCCATACTTTTTATTGCTTCAGTGTAGAGGAGAACTGTGTCTATTTTTGGAAGAAGTCTTTCAAGGAAGAGAAGAAGACAGGAGCCTGACAGACAGTACAAAGAGGGAGAGTTAGCGTGAGAATAACCAGTGCAAGGATGACATAATTTGTTTCATTGCACTTATGTCAGTTGAACAGTATACATGTGTGCATCCTTGCAGAACTGAGGTTAAGCTATAAAAGAGAAATTATTATTTACTTACACCTCAGTACGATGCTTCTGCCATCAACTACGCTGAATCCATCTTCCTAGTTGCCTTCATATGTTGGAAAGGATGAAGCAAATATTTCTCCCTTCTAAGACGTCAAGTGGGAAAGAATAGTTCAATGTCTTTTACCATGGTGAGAAGAGCTCATGTCTGTGTGTATGTGCTTTAGTCAACATAACTGCTGGCCTCTCTCCTCCCCTCTTCCCAAAGTCTGCAGCTGATTCTCATACCTTCAGCCTTCTTCTGACCTAAGAGGTGAGACCCATATATCATCTCATTTGGTGTGCATGGTCCAGTCCTTGGGGCAAAAGGATGCCTGCTCTTCTGACAGGGAGAAGTTACAGTGAAAAGGTGCACTGGAGAGCTGCTGACCTCCACTGCGGTGCCTGTGACTGCCTTGTTTCTAAGGGCAAACTTCCACCTGCAGCACAAACCAACTGTGTCTTTTTTACCCCCTCTAGTTTGTTTTCATCATTTGTTTTTACCTCTTCACATACTGTCTGGCATTTTTTCCTTCCCCACAAACTCCTCCCTCTATTTACCATTCTTAATCCAATACATTTATGTCTGTGGAGGAAGATGCATTGGTTCAAATGCCTGGATAGACTACCCCAGAGCTGTACATCAGCACTCAATTCAGATCATACTTCTACCACATCAGTGGGCAAGGACGTTTTAAATATGGCAATGATCAGGAGCTACTCTGGTCACCCTTAACCTCTTGTACACCATAAAACATGGAACCTCATCTGGTAATTTTTGCAGCAATCATAATTTTTGCTTGAACTACAGACTCTTTAGAAAGGTCTGTGAATTTCAAGCCTCCAGCTTGTTTAGAAAATTGGTCAACTGGTTAACAGCATTTCCATTAAAAATGGATTATTTATAATCTAAATACGCCCAATTTCAAGTTACAACTGTTGGATGTAATTTGGTCTTTTTCATTTCTTTTGGTAATTTTTCCTTCTTCTCTACTGGAAGTATCTGCAGGTCTTTGTCTCATTTTGATATGTATGCCCTTTATGATAGCTTTGTTGAGATTTCAAACAGCATTTGCTTTTCTACAAAAAAACCCGCAAACCCAACACAGAATCATCTAGGTTGGAAAAGAACTTGAAGATCACCTAGTCCAACCATTAACCTAATTAGAAATACTTCCCAATATCCAGTCTAAACCTTCTCTGGCGCAACTTGAGGCCATTACCTCTTGTCCTATCGCTTGCTACTTCGTTAAAGAGACTCATCCCCAGCTCTCTGCAACCTCCTTTCAGGTAGTTGTAGAGGGCGATGAGGTCTCCCCTCAGCCTCCTCTTCTCCACACTAAACAACCCCAGTTCCCTCAGCCGCTCCTCGTATGACCTGTGCTCCAGACCCTTCACCAGCTTCGTTGCCCTTCTCTGGACACGCTCGAGTAATTCAATGTCCTTTTTGTAGTGAGGGGCCCAAAACTGAACACAGTCATCGAGGTGCGGCCTCACCAGTGCCGAGTACAGGGGTAAGATCACTTCCCTGTCCCTGCTGGCCACGCTATTTCTGATGCAAGCCAGGATGCCATTGGCCTTCTTGGCCACCTGGGCACACTGCTGGCTCATGTTCAGCAGGCTGTCAATCAACACCCCCAGGTCCCTCTCTGACTGGCAGCTCTCCAGCCACTCCTCCCCAAGCCTGTAGCACTGCTGGGGGTTGTTGTGGCTGAAGTGCAGCACCCGGCATTTGGCCTTATTGAACCTCATACCGTTGGCCTGAGCCCATCGCTCCAGCCTGTCCAGATCTCTCTGCAGAGCCTCCCTACCCTTGAGCAGATCAACACTCCCACCCAGCTTGGTGTCATCTGCAAAGTTACTGAGGGTGCACTTGATCCCCTCGTCTAGATCATCAATAAAGATGTTAAACAGGAGTGGACCCAAAACCGAGCCCTGGGGGACACCACTCATGACTGGCCGCCAAGTGGATTTAACTCCATTCACCACAACTCTTTGGGCCCGGCCATCCAGCCAGTTTTTTACCCAGCAAAGCGTGTGCCCATCCAAGCCACGAGCAGCCAGTTTTGCCAGGAGAATGCTGTGGGAAACGGTGTCAAAGGCCTTACTGAAGTCAAGGTAGACAACATCCACAGCCTTTCCCTCATCCAATAAGCGGGTCGCCCTGTTGTAGAAGGAGATCAGGTTTGTCAAGCAGGACCTGCCTTTCATAAACCCATGCTGACTGGGCCTCATCATCTGGTTGTCCCGCATGTGTTGTATGATGGGACTCAGGATGAGCTGCTCCATCAGCTGGGTCAGGAAGTTATCTTCCACACATTCCAGGAATCTCCGGGACTGGTCCCGCTCTGCTGTGTTGTATTTCCAGCAGATGTCTGGGAAGTTGAAGTCTCCCACAAGAACAAGGCCAAGTGATTGTGAGATTTCTTCTAAGTGCCTATAGAATATTTCATCCACCTCCCTGTCCTCGTTGGGTGGCCTATAGTAGACTCCTACTACAACATCTGCCCTGAATACTGTACATCATCTTCATTCTGTCTCTGAGAGCAAGCTGACAAAAGGTCTTCTCTTGTCAGTGTCAAAAGGACAAGTCAGTGGATGCCTGTGAGTATGGTGAGGTTGAAATGGTTGAAAAGTACCTTTGAGGGGAAGCATGTGATACTTTATTGGGTTTACTGGAAGTACCAAAAAGTCTGTATTACATAAGTTATTTCCTACAGCTACTGAATTTGGACAACTAGTAGAAAAAGCTGCTTTGTGACAACCAGTCTGTATTAATGAGCTATTTATATCTGACAGAATGTGGTCATTCAAGGTTGCTGGCATTCTGAATATTTTTACATAAGAAGCTTTGACTAGCATGTGAGCAGTTACATGTTTGCATTGGGAAAACTGTTGGTGTCTATTTTCAAAACTGAACATCTGTATCATTTTCACAATTGTCATATCAATCCCTTTCCATGAAGTAACACTGCATGGATGTTGCCACATGCAGTAGGGATTCTAACCCACTAAAAATCTCAAACCTGTAAATGAAACTCAGTCTTGTTTAACAACCTGAGGAGATAAAACAGTTTTAATTTCACATGTGGAAGAAATATTATGAATGTTGGCTTTTACATTTTCATAGAAGATATCTCATTTAAAAGTTTCCTTCTTTGGGGACGGGGGTTATGGAGGAAACTAGGTCAGTTTTACCAAAGTGAAAAAAACAATCCAAATCTTGATGCATTATTAAGCTGTCCTTAGGCAGTACGAAAAAAAAATGCACAGGCCTGAAATGTTAAAAATGAATGAAGTATAATCACTGCAAGGGTATAATATTTTAATTTAGGGTGGAATACTTTATGGAGGGTCCAGTTAAAATGCCAAAATATTACTTGCTCCAGCATTTTTTCATTTTTTGTGTGGATAACGGCGGTGCTCACTCTGCTCTGACAGTATGTGTGTTGCTGTCTGAAAGCTGAATTAAGTTTTGGTCCCTGAGTTCTTGCCATATGAGGCTGTGCCTGTCCAAGAAACAACCCAACAGGGGTTACAGGCTGGGGCCAGAATCTCTCTCCTCCCTTCTGCGCGAGCAGAAGAACATAGCAGATGTACCAGGAAATGCATACTGTCACATCCTCTGCACATATTGGATGAGTCAGTTCAAATACTCCTGGTGTTGCTGTTAGGACACACAAGACCTCTGTGCCCCCCCTCTTTTTCCCTCCAATGTCGATTCTGTTGGTAAACATCACTCTGACACTGTAAAGTCAATAGGAAGTTGCTTGGCACCTCCTTAAGAATAATGAAAAATAGACTTTTATTTGCAAATAAACATTACCCATATGAGCAACAATAAAAATATGACTGTGTCATTTAGTTTATTTCACGTCCCTTACACACTGTTCTGTACTCTGCTCTAAGTCAATGGCAACTATGATCTAGCATCGAGGACAGTTGTAGGTGTCTCAGAAATTGTATGATTTGCAGTCTCTAAACCTTAGCAAAATACTGTCCTAAGTGTGTCTTTTGCTGCTTCAACTGCAATATACTGGGATCAAAAGAAATAGCTACATGTGATTAGTTAATTCCCATAAGACCACTTGGAATTCATAACTTACAATTTAAAACTCTCTCTCTTAGACCTCACTGCCATTTACTTTTGAGTTCAAAAGTATGACAAGCATTAATAAACATTAATTTCCTCCACTTTATTAGTAAGTCTGTATAGCCTGTTGGGGCTGCCCTATACAACAGCCATACTCCAAACATTAGCAGATTTGGCTAAACCTTGCCAAAATCAGCACCTGGATGAAACTTGACATAACCTGAGCCCATCATGCAAGTTCATCTCCAGTGTTCCTATCAAGGTGAGAAGGTAGGGAGAAGAAAGGAAACTGCTGATGTTTCTTGATTTAAATACCAACAAAAAATGTAGCTAAAATGGGAGTTTTAAAACAGTTTTACAATTTCCTTTTTTTTCTGAAGGCACAATTAAAAAATGGAGATTGAGCAGCATTTCTTGAGTCTCATCAGTGACATCAGTTAAGCAGAAGCAGGGGGATACTGAGGCTTGACCAAGGCAGAAACTGGTGCAGTGGCTTCCAACAACCTGTCAGCATAAATATTCCTCAGTAGTTCACCTTGCGGCTGATTTCTCTCAAGAGGAAGAAGCAGGCTTGAGATGAACTGCAGCAGAGGCTATTCTGTTTATTCTTAAGAGTTTTATGTAATCAAATATGATAGTGCAACAATAAACTAAAATGATAATGTGAGGAAAACAAGGAAGATGCTGACATGCACAACCAATGTTCCACTGGAGTCACTTTCTGCAGCGCATGCAGCTGCACCTGTGTGCAGAACTAAGCACATCACCTGAGCACCACTCATCAGAGAGTTTTAGTAAATATGGTATAGCTATCCGAATAAACTGTAACATGAATGAGTCATTGCTTTGATTCTATACATTGCAGGACTCTTGTAGCACTAAAATATTTATCTTTTGTGAAAGGCACAACTACACAAGCAGAGCACAAATGTGCGTAGATATATGTGTGTAGATACATGGCTACATCAGTCAACTCTGAAAATTGATCTTTAATCAAAACCAATGGGAGAAAGCACTGATTAAAGACAAGTGATATAGTTTGGCCCCAGATTGTGGGGTACTACATCTGTGAAATCGATGTATTTAGCTCTAGGCAGCTAAAAAAAGTGACAACAGCAGCTGTTTTAAATATCCTGCAGTGAAGTCATGGAAGTCGTAGGAACTTAGTAATTGCACAGACTTAATAATGCCTTCTCTCAGATAATGCTTGGGCAGCTTGGTAAATTCATATAATTGCCATTAATGAAGGCCATCTGCTGAGTGACAAGGTAATCATTCCAAAAGTTCTCATTCATGCCATCCAGGGCTTGCAAGCAACAGAGTAATGCTTCAATCACTTATGGTAAAGTGGTAAATGAAGCTCCATTGTTTTTCAAAATTTGCGTAATTTCTGGCTACATTCACCCTAAAATATAGCACATATTTTAACACACTAGTATAATTTTGTAAAAAAAATATTTTCTGTGTTTACTGCTAACTTAAGCTTTTCTGCTGAACTTTCTCAATGCCTAACACCGCATGGTGGCAAGACAAAAAGCAGGAAGCCCATCTTTTGAAATTTGATTTTTTTTCTGCCCTGATTTACATGCATTACAAATCCTTCTCTCAACTCATCATTATAGATACAGTACTTGTAACCAGGAGAGGGAATGCAAAACTCTGTAAAACATGAAAACATTACTACTTTGACATACCAGCATCTCTGAAGGAAACTAAGTAATGTCCTTTTCAAATAGTGATGGAGGTACTCATTTAGTGGAAATTTTAATCGTTATTTTATATGGCTTTTCATTGCTGGGACAATGGTAATGGAAAAGGGACAGAAACGTACAGCAAAAGATTCTTGCAAATGTTACTCAGCCCCAGAATTCAGGTAAGCTGGACTGGTTCAGCTGACATAATAATACATCCCAGTATCTAAAAAAAGATAAAATGCTGAAACTTTACAATTAGCATCCAGGAATGCAAATTTTAATGAAAAGTTACAAATCAATCCATGCATAAGCATGTGAAAATCTGAATTAATTTGGTCAATTTGCACAGTTCCGTATTTGCTACTGCATGAGTGCTACTGCTAAATTAATGGTGCTGTAATTGTGAATAAGCTATTTGGAATACCAGAGCAAGGCATAACAAGGTATCACATTAGCCTAAGGAGAACTTTGCTTCCCAGTCAGTCTAATGGGGCATCGTGCTAATATAACCATACTGCTTTTATGACCTGAGCTACAAATCTGAGCTGATAAATCTTGCTCTGTTACTCATATGAGTTGTCCTATTGGCCTTTTGTTTACTAATTGCCTTATTAGGAAGTCCTACATACCACTTTTGCTTAAACCTGACTGACACCTCTGTTTGCATGGGTAAATGTGACAGTAGAGGACTTTAGATGTCAGGCTTCCTACTGAGTCTTAATCACAATCCTGTGCTATGAATTATAGCAGTAAGTCTTGATAGATTTTTTTTTTCTCCAAAGTTGCATTTTATAATTTAAAAACTTCAAAAGCTGGGCTTGCTCTGTGGAGACGAGAGACTGATTGGAATTGTATTTCTCCTCCTGTAATAAATATTCAGCTCTCAGTGATAAGAAAGAGTAACACAGGGCAGGATTTGAACTCGGGGGCTGCCCTCAGTGCCAACCAAGACAGTTTGGCCTGGCAAACCTCTATTTTTACAGGGAATAGGATTCATCAGGCAGAAAACAGTGGAACTCACTTTCAGAGGCTAGGTCTGGGAGGTGGAGGAACAGCACTGAATTGCAAACTGAACAATCAAATCTTGAGATTCTTGAAACACGATGAAACCAGGACTTTAAATGACCCCTACATTAAAATCCTAAATGAATAATTTTAATAAAAGAATTACTGAGAAGTTTCGCCTGATTCCAGCTAATACCCAGATCGTTATATTTAGTACAGTACTTTAAAATGGAGTATGCCACTGTACTGGGCCTTCTGCAGTGAATAAATAGCTAAGGGTTCCAGCCAGCCTCCTCCTGTCACACACTGCATCACAGTAAAGTAATGAGCATAGTATCACCAGACACAGCTTTCACCACCCAGCAGCCTTCCTCTGGTTCCCTAATATTTGCAAAGACATATATCAGGGTTAATGACGAAAAGCACAGGTAGGTAGCTTGAGGAAATGACCAGATAACAACACATTGCCTATCAGTAGCACTGCGATTCCAGGTGTTCAGTTCGCTAAGGCACAAAAATGAAAATTATTCATTAAAGGAAATCATTCCAGTATACCAACTAGGCTTGTTGAACTATCCTACCTAGCATATAGTGAAACTATGTTTTTAATATTATAGAACATAATCAAATACATCTCTAAAGTAACTGGGGGCCATCCAGACCTCATCAGAAATGGGTCACTGTTCTGCCACTGCCGTTTTTTTTGCCTGTAAGTCACTAGTGGTCTCTAAATGTTCAGGATACTCTGTCCACAAGATATTTTTATAGTAAGTTTAAAAGCTTTAAACTACTGAGAGTAGAAACTGAACTATTTTCAAAGACAGAATGCTGTTCCACAGACTAATTTCATACAAAACACACAACAGTATTTTGTGTTGACTGCTCCTCCTTCTAAGAAATGATTGTCAGTGACCCAGTCCTGCAAAAGGGCTCTTCTGTGATGACCTGGTATTTTCGTGGGAGTCATAAGATAACAGAATGAAATAGTGGTTATTTTTGTGTGTCTGGTTGCCATACCACATTTTTATAAAGACTTTCTGATCTAATTACTTTTGGTATTGATCAATGTTTCACCATATTTATCTACCAATCAGATTTTCTTTTAAATAATATCCACACAAAAAAACATTAGATTTAATCTTGGAATGGAAAATGGAGTAGCAAAGGAAGGCTGGGAGAAAAGTGAGATACACCTGAATTTTACATATTTAACATAAAGGAATAGAAACTTGAGAATCAACCTGAAAGAAAACTTCCACTCATCAGGAGATGCAAGGATTTATCAAGCTGTATTGTTACTCTCCTGGAGTTTCAGTACCGATTACCAGATGTTAACAGTAAATGAAATTCCCATAATCTGCTAAAGCATGTCACATTTTCTTGGTGATGACTAACTGGCTTTTGCTCAACTGTTTATTCTATCTTCTGTGCCTACAGTTCTTTAAGGTTTCTTGCCAGACCAGAAGTTCACCTTATCTTACAGTTCTCAACTTCCTTTTTACTGACTTACAACAATTAAAGTCACTTTATCAATTCAGGTTGCCTAGTTTTATGTTGCTCATGAATATACCTTCTCAGTAGTTCAGTTATGCATTCACTTTTGCAGCCTTTCCCTTCATCTATTCCCATAACCCCCTGGAAATCAGAAGACTATAACATAGCAACAGCTTTGAATAAACAGCAAGAACACATGGAAGGGGAAAGGACTTAATGGTATAATGGACAAGATTGATGAATCTTTTGCCAGGTGACAAGGCTATAGAAAGTTAAGTAATCTTCATGTACCTAGGGAGCTTTTGAAACAAGTCATTTTAAAACACAATTTATTTATTTTTTTTTCAAAACGCAATTTTAATGTGACCAGACTACAGTTAACTTGTTTTCTGGTCTAGGGGGTCTTCAGGTGAAAAGGAAATACTGAGCCATTACGTACTTCAATTATTTCCATTATTTCCATAGCTAATATGTATTCTTGCCTAGTGCCAGACAGAACATTTCAGTTGGTGGTACTTATATTTAGCTAAGTGAGAACCATTAATCACCATTTCCTGACATAGCATCCTAGAAAAATGCCAAAGTACTTCTATTTAAATTTCATTCACTCAGTCACTTTAAAAAGATTTAATTTCTATGGGATATTAGTATGGGGATTTGAACTGGCAGGTTGATTTACTAAATAAGTTCCCATAAATACAATTCATTACAGCCATTTAATAGATTCCTATACACTAGATTGGAATGCATGTCATCTAATAAAATATCTTATACTAATTGATCATAAAAGTGACCTCCTGCTTCTGTAGTTAAAGAATTCCTACTTGTAGAGGGGACAAATCACATTCAATCAATATTGTGTGGATTACATTTTATCTTTGATTCCTTCACCTGCACTCAGCCCAGTACTGAGTTTCTCTGGGACATATTTTAACAATCAAACTCAATGGATAGTTAAGTGTCCATAATTTCTTAGACTGCAGTTTACAGGACTATAGGTGTCAGCCTTAATCTCTTTTACTAGATTTTCTGATGAAAGAAAATTAGGCTCAGATCTTGCATTACACAATGAACACACCTCACTGCAGATCTGAATCTCTGCATACATGTAATAAGCAGCCTCTTCCAGAATTTGCATACTAATACAAAGCCTGCCACTGCTCTTCATCCCATTTCGATTACTCCTACCTACTGTTCACACACGGTCTGCTTCACTGTGTTTGCCAAGCTCTTGTGTTCCAAACAACTCCCACTTTTCTCATTACTTCCAAATCACTGTCATTCCTTCTCTTGTAAGGTCAACGACTTTTCTCCTCTAGTCTATGTAGGTGCTAATAGAGGGAATTAAAAGCTAGTTGCCACACTCTCACTTCTTGCACTCAGGATAAGAGAAGATAAACAATGGAGGGAGCATTTGCAGGGAGATTTCTGTCTAGGCTCAGCTATCTCAAGCTCAAATATGCTCAGAAAAAACTGTGCTGTTCAAGAAAGTAGCTATCAGTCTTTTATAAACTCCATTGTACATGAAGGACATGCAAAGAGGACATCCCTAATTAACAGCAAGACTTAGTTCAGATATCCTCCAAGCCCTTGCTGCAGTGCTTGGAGATGTCTAACAACATAACCTGATCAAAATATTCTGTGCTTTTCTTATTAGTTTATTTTTTTTAAATGGAAGAAATTATTTTCTGCAATTTTCCAACAACTCCTCGATTGGTGGAAAAAAACAGAGTTACAGTCAAAATAGTTGCCAAGGGCTTAATGTAAGTACTGAAAAGAGAAGCCACATGTTGAACAACCTTCAGTACTAGCAATATATATATGTCAATTCTCCCACTCTCCCTAGATGAAAAAATTTATTACTGGGCCTTTCATATTTGAAGATTTCTTCTAAGAAAAGATTTTACATACATAGTGGTGAATGGCATTAATAATTTTTTTGGGTGTAGAATTTTGTTCTCTGGTAGTGCTATATTAGATAGATAGGTTATATTATATAACTATAATATATTAGAAAGAAATAAATGTTTTTGTTATGAAGTTGGTAGAACTGATCTAACTGTTCATTCATTATTGCTTAATTCTTGTGGAACTAGCTTCAGGTTTCTTAAAGTGACTATGAATTAGACAGTCTGCCATGTGCAGGTTGTCTTTACACAACACTCTATAAAGACCTTTTGTGCCACTGAGATGATTTTGTCAAAATCTACTTTCAGTTCACTGAACTGAGAGTGCATTTGTCTAAGCCATTTTCCTACTTCCTAGGAAAGTAGGACCTGTACCTGTTTCAACAAGCTTTGTGTTTGCTTCTGCTATGACAATTTTCCAGAGATGAATATAAATTTGGTAAGATTTCACTGATGATGCTGCAAAGATTAAAAGCTGCCTTTAGCAACTAGATACCAGGCTCTGCTATCTGTAAAAAACCCACCCAACCCCACAGCTTTTCAATGCTCTGTGGTCAATTAAAGAAGCATTTAGTTGGTTAAATGAAAGGACTAGTCAGAATATCAGCTTTTCAGGGTACATAGTGCCATTATTTACTGTCAAGGAACACTATTCCCTTTAAAAAGCCTTGAAAACTGTCATTTAATTAAGTGGAAGCTTCTCTCTGTTTCTCACATTGAAGAATATATTCCATAAAACAAAGAGTGTGTTGCATTTTGCTTATTAAACTAATGTCTGTTCCTCTCTTCCTTCCTTCCAGCCACCCAGCAGTCCACTGAATCAATGCGCTGCTGTTGCCTAGTTATCGGGAGTTCAATTCTGCTACCATCAAGGGAACATTAGATTCCCCATTGATTTCAGCGAGGGAGGATTAGTTCCAGGCAGTAGACAGATAAACTGAAACAGAAGTTCTTACAGATTTTCTGCTGAAAAGATGTTGCCTTCATTAGGGCATTTAGAGCTGCTTCTATCTGGCAGGCTAACAGCACTCTAGTAGGTAAGTCTGACACAATGTTGTATTAAGTCATGCTTTCTATCTAAGAAACTTCTAACAGAAGTATTTGTAATTTAACTGATTTAAAGATACTGCTTGTATGCACGTAGAAAGTGGGGTGCTTCTTCTCTAGCTTGACTAGAAGAAAACAATAATCATTATCTACTATTGGGCAGAGCTTAGGAAGGCCCTGACCACAGTTGGTGGGGTAATGATCACAGTTCTTAGCAACCTGACAAGGTCTTCTGACTCGTGGAGCAAGCAAGGCCCACTGGGGACCTGACCACTGACTTCAACAGCAAGATTCCTGTCAGCTTCAGTTAACTTCAGCACTTGCACGATTTGTCTCTCACAGCATTCTGATTTTATCAGCACAACCCTATCACACATCTGAGCTCAAAGGAGAGGCATTTAAGCTTGCACTGACCCAACTTGGCATGTACCCATATCCCAGCACAGTGCTTGTACAGGTTAGCACAGACCCTGAAACAGCATGAGCAGAATTCTAAAGTACTAATTAATCACCCTTTCTCCTTAGCAAGGCTAATTGCCTCAGGCTTGATGCCTTGCTGACGCAACTGTTCTGTGTCTGCTTCTCAGTAACTTCAGCATTTTGCACGGTAGCAGGCAGCTACAGACACATCTCACATCCATCATCCTTTATACAAGGTAGTCCTGCTTCTCCAGCACTGAAAGGCAAATATACTTTTCAGACGAGGGATATTATTCTGAGAAATAACTAAAAATCTCAATTTCATACCTCTCTGATAGCTGTACAAAACTCACTCTGCAGCACCTTCTTTAGGGACTGTAGCTTGTGTACTGGTACTTCTCCAGATTCTTGCAGTTTCTCCAGTAACTCAATTGCTCTTGCAACATCTGAGAGGGGAAAAAAAAGGAATACAGATGAGTATAGTGACTAATAAGTGACTAAAAGGGGCACGCTGATAGTCATTTTAAATTTAAAATCAGCTTTACCAACACATACTGTATTAATCTTGTGTTATACCAGCCTCAACTATGCAACTGTTGTTCAGAGATCCAAATCCCAAAGTATGGACAAACCACGCATGTACACATAGAACAGACACACACACAGAGTTCGGTCTTAGTTGCAAACATTCTTTGGGACAAAGCTACCAGTTCAAAGCAGCTAATCCACATTAGCAGACATAAAATATTTCTTACTTTCTACATAAGAGAAAGTAGCACAGGAACAGTACGGGTCCTACTTTCAGAAAGTCTGAAAGAATGAAGCTGAGTCCTTATGTAAGCACCCTCAGGATGACAACACCTAAGAAAAATATTTCATCTTCTCATAAATCTAAGTCTAAATATCAACTACTGATAAAGAAAGTCTTTTAGAGACAAATAAAGTCTGCTAGAGAAGAATGGGAAGTCTGCTAGAGAAGAGTAAATGTGTAAGGTTCTTGCCCAGGCCTCCAAAGACCTGATCTGCCACACAGAACCTGTATGACCCACAGAAATACGTGGAATAATATTTTTGGTGGCCTGAATCCTCCTTAAGCACCTATGTATTGTCAAGGGAAAGATCCTTGGAAAGCAGTCCAGAGGGCTTAAGTGAGTAGCCATACTGAGTGGTGAGTGAGAATCTGGTCCAGCTGAACAGTGCCCATACCCTCACTCTTGTATTTTTCCTCTTTAACCCTAGTTCCTAATTTACAGTTATTACTAAGATACATACATACATTCAGAAAAACCCTAACCCATGAGATGCCAAATAATCCTTTATGGCTGGGGACACAGGGGCACAAGAAATAGTGGCTGGCCTCATAGTCAAGCAAGGGACACACTGACTTACATGCAGGAGTGAACTGAGTGATGCATATCCTGGTCAGTCTTCAGGAGGATATATCTTAAATAGAGGGTTTTCTCCTCCTGTGTCATTTAATGCTACCTTGCAGCTTTTCCTGTAAATTTGCTGGTATAGTTGAACCTGGCAATGCTGTTGTCTTGACTGTGTGATCATTCTCACATCTTCTAGAGTCTTTTGCATAGCTAAAAGAGCCACTACTGGCCAGTTACACCACTCTACTAAATATAGGTCTGTATCCTAGTGATGAAATGAATGCATAGTACTAAGTGATAAAACAGTATTTGAAGCATTTTAATTCTGCACAAAAAAGAAATAAACACGCTCCCCCCAACCACACAACTCCAAAATGACTACAATGGCTAGAAGCAACCTTATATAATTCTCCTTTCCGATGACAAAGATTGTACTGTTTGTGACTGGGATATTATGCTAATTGAAACTGTTCTTACAATCCTTGGCTTGTAGCTGAGCTATACCGACCAGATGTCTTATACAACAAAGACATGAGAAGTTTTCTGGAAAAAGAAAAGAGATTACAGTAGACGAGCTGCATTAGGAATAAAATCATAATCATATATTTGCATTTATAAAAAAATAATTATTATCCAGCTGCATCAGTATTAGGAAAAGAGAAAATGATACCTCAAAAAATTCACTATTTAATTAAAAGAGGCAGGCAACTGGTCAGCATGGTAGGTTGTGACGTAGTAGATTAACACCCAAACAATTCTCAAGGTTTTTCATAGGCCTCTGCCAAAAGACAGCTCCAAGTAAGAGAAGAAGCATGGCAGAAAGCACGCAGTGTTTCTTTCAGAAGGATGTTTCCACTTACTGGGCTGTAGTTTGCATCGCAGAGCAGTCTTGGAACTCATGAACCTTCAGATGAAACTAACGCTAACTCCACATTCAAAGACTGCACCTGTGCTTTTGCTCCAAGCAGTGCTTCAGCTGCTAGTGGGCATCCAGTCCATGTTACTAGATCACAGCTAGTCTGAAACAACCTCCCTGCACAATGCACACAATGTGGGTGTGAGGTCTTCAGCACCACCTCTTTTGCTTTCCTGCTCTGCCCCTCTTTCTCCACTCTACACTACCTGCTGGTGGAAGCATAGTATCATTCAAAAGGGATCATCTAAGAGACAGAGACCTTGGTGTGATGAGAAAGAGAAGGTGTGGATTAATGAAGCAGGCTTGTGAACTGCATGTACAGAGACAGCAGCTGAAGCTGTATTTGCAAATAAAAAGGGATGTGGAGGTGTACCAAGAAAGATCCCTCTAAAGCACTTACTGAAGTGATGATCAGAAAGTTATGAGATCTGGGAAATAATAAGGTCATGGAAACCAAGAAAAAATGAGATATTAGAAAGAAGAATATGACTGATGGCAGCTAATATATCAAAGAGGATGGTTTTGAGGTTTAAGAAGAGGTAAGTATACTCTATCAAGAACCATTTCAATGAAGTGCAAAAGAATGGCAATGCATTAAATAAAATATGATGCAACAAACACAATTTTTAATGTTCTCAGTAACAATATCATGGTGATTTTCTAACAAAACTATCGAATCATTTACCTCGAAATTTTTCTTTTGTATCTGCCACCCTTGCAGTTAGCTAAATACTAACTCACACTCCCCAGTTATTAGTATCAGTTGGTGCAAACTGGTATGTCAGACAGCACAAATCAATTAGATGATTTATCCTGAAGAAGCTTCAACAGCCTGCTGTAATAAATCAGATAAGGCCTCTGAAATTCATGTGATACATGATAGTTATTCAGATATTCTAAATCATACTGGGGTCTTTTCCAGTGCCAGTTCAGGTAAGTTTCAAACTGTCTTTCCCTCTCACCAGCTATACTTGCAGAAGGTCAGGGCTACTGATGACAGAAAGGTTGCTGTCTTGCAGTTGCTTAGAAGTTTCATCACCACACCTGAAAATTCTGTGAATCACCCCACATTTGCTGTAGTCCTGAACTAAATGATATTCAGTGAAAAATTTGTACTGATTGGGAAATATGTTCTGATCCAGGAGGAAACATAAATAGCTTTAGGTACATTAATCAATCTAGAAGAGTTAAGTACAGGTCTAAACACTTCCCTAGGGCATGGACCAGACTCTAAATGATAACTAATTACTTCTAAAGTGCCAAGTGTTACAATACAAATGATAAATTCATATTCTGGTTGAAAAGTCTGGCATGGGTGTTTAGTCTGTAGTCTTGTAAGGAAAACTGGGGACTAAGTTGTCATTTGCCAATACTAGATCACTTAACTTTGTGATTAAGTGGTTGGGAGTAAAGAAAAAGCAGAATATTCCAAGAGCATTCTGACTTTCCACACCTCCAAATTCATCCAACATGCTAAAATACATGAATGTGGTTGCCCAAGATCTTGCTGTGATTTATTATTCACCTATCATATCTGTTAACAAGTCTTCTTTCATCACAATTAGGCCCATAGCTTGCTCAATTCAGCAATGACTTGTGGGATACTGCTCACGGTAGAGGGAATACAGACAAATAAAGAGCTTCGTGGGATAAAATTACAGAATGAAAACGAGGCATGTGTTCAGGGCCAAAGCTGTTTGTTACCAGCTGATGCTTTGTCAGGAACTAAATATAACAGTTGGTACAAAACAGAAGATTTTGAACAGACTACAAATGTATAAACATGAGTGTATAAAATATGACCTCATGTAATAAATAGGCTGTATTTCCTTCCATTAATAACTCTGAAGGGGAGACTTGAACAAACAATTGCTTTAGGACAGATTAAAAAGTTAAATTTATCAGTGCACGAGAAGTTAAGTGATGCATAGGCTTTTTGCTGATGGTTCACTCAAGGTGAGTTCCAGCTAAAACTAAATAAATGCTTGCTCAAAGAAGTGATATGACTGGCAATGAGGAAGATTTTCAAAGTTACATTGAAAAAAAAAAGCATATAGCAGAGAAGCCACCCCTGCTGAAGTCAATTAGAGCACCGTCATGTGTTTGAGAAAGACTGGTTCTTCTCTGCTGGGCTAGTTTTCTTGTCCCCAGTTATCCTTTGATTACAAACCTAACTAGCTTTGCTTGTAAATGTTATCATCAAGAAATTGTTCCAAATATAATTTTCTTACATACTTGTGCAAAGAGCAAATCGATGAAAAGAGTGTGTGTGTATTTATATAGATATATGTCAAAAAAAATCCTGGAATTACATTGAATACAGTTAATTTCTATGTAAATAAAAAACCCCTACTTTTTATTTCTGATTTGTCCTTCCTTTAAGCAAAGATATTGTTTAAACACAACTTCTGAAAAGGATTGTTTTGCCTACTCTCAAACATTTTCCCAAAATATGAACTCCATTATACTAACATTAAACTCATGGTAATGTCATTGAAATCTATCTTAATTTCTTACGTTCATATCCCACAGAAATTGGTGGGAATTTTGAGTAATGATGTGGGTAGAATTATTCCTCTGTATTCTATGATGCATACACTTTAAAAGGAATATGCACTTATTTCCCCCCTTATTATATCCAACTCTAACCACACCTTTTTTTTTTTTACCATTTTTTTCTGATTTCCTCATACATATGCACAATTCCTTTCTCTCTCATTCTGTTTAACATTCACTTCCCTTTTTGTCTTCTCATCATCATGCTTGCCTACGGCCTTTCAGGAAATAATACTGTTTCAGTGTGGTGGGTCACATTATCAGTGAAACACAGAGAAAGCAGGGGGCTGTGGGTGGGTGGAATGCATTTTATCAAGTGCACTCATCAAAAGAAAAGCATGACTCTCAGAAAAAAATCTCATTTCAAGTGTTCTTTCTGTATTTTCATTTGAATGAAGTTTCATTTCCATTGTTAGTAGGACACAAGCAGGAGGTTACTATACAAACACTAAGAAAGAGAAGAATCATCAGAAGATAGAACTAGCAAGATACCATGCTATGATACAAGTGGAACATTCCCATGCTATACTAAATGTTGAATCATGTATACATAGCCATATACCATAATGCAGTTGAAAAAAAAGGTAATCTTAGTTATCACTTTGTTCTGTTATATATTGTTTTCACTTGCTGATTTTTGTTCAAATTGCTAGCAATGCACAATGTAGACTGATTTATTTAATTTGCTGGATGTTTTGAAGAGTAAACATTATTTCCAATACTTGGCAATTCAGCTTTTACAACTCAAAAGCAAATTATGAATCCACAGAAAGAACCCTGGCTGGTCTGAACTTGGTGCTCTTTCTCTTTACTCTTAAAATCGGATAGAGCAGGCTCCAGCATTCTGTGAAAGTTGTCCAGTCTGGGGTTTCACTCTGGTAGATTTTGTGCAGGGTTTATGTTTGTTTCAGTTTAGTCAGAAAGGTTGAAAAATATTTGGAAAAATGTAGAAAATGATTGTAGCATGCTAAACGTGTCCCATTTAATACCAGAGTCACTCTTTAAAAAGAACGTATGTGCATTCTTTGTACTGTAAAATGTGAAAACTGTTGCATATCTACCAGTGTCCAACCTTCCTTTCTTGTGCTAGGTCTCTGAGTTGGTTTGCAGTCCTTAAGATAAATATATTATCCTCTGACTTAAGAGACTATTAGGCAGTTAAATAGTAGCTACAATGCTGTGTAATACTACTTTGTGTTCAAATGGCAATTACTCAGAAACATAGCATTTCTGTACTCTGATAACTACTCTAGAATCATGCTGTTGGGTTGTTCCCAAAGCCAAAATACGATGAACACTTGTTTATTAACAAGATACTAGAGAACAGGTTTCTCATCTTCTTGAGGTCTTTCTATGCCTCATTCCTGTTAATTCTGGAGACCTTCACTGCATTAGTATGCTGGTTACTAGGAACAGTAAAATGTGCTGCATAAACACCAGCCTTTGGTACCTCAGAGAGGTGGAACATCACTACAAACTGCAGCAAGGATACTCAGCAAGTCTCTAAAATATTCACTAGCTTCACCATGACATTACAGAATATTAATCCTGGCAATTTTCAATCTCTGTTCTGTCATGCTTGAAGACCTTTAATCAGGCTGAAGGTGAAGAATTTGCATGACATAACAGGTCCTTATCATCGTCAGTAGTTTTTCATTCCTCCAATACTTTCATTCAGGTTTAGTTATTTCTTTAAGCTCAGAAGAATACATTCCAGAACTCTTAATGTTATTCTGGCAACTTTTTATCATATTTCCCAAAGCCTACATGGGACGCTTTATTATATTTAGCGATCTTCTCAAACACTACCAAATGCCAACAGGTAATCAATGGCTGGGCAATTAGAATTCTGTGGTGATTAGGAAAGTTCACTCATAATTCATAGCCAGTAGCCCTAGTACATTGTATCAAACTATCTATGTGACTTCATGGTTAAAACACGAGCTCTGGAAAATTTTCAGTGTGTATCTTTTGAAAATTTTCTGTATTACTAGAGCTCTGCTGTCAGTCACTTCTTTGTACAATTTACTCTGGTGTCAAACACCAGACTGTTCAATATGCTTCCATTCACCTCTTTGGTTCCTTACTATCAGCACAGTGCTCTCCTGAAATACAAAAGTTCTTCTACTAATTTAACATATTTATTTAATCTAATATGCAGAGTTCAGAAACACAGAGGCAAAGAGTGGCCTTTTTTTCCAATTTAAATTGATGTTTGTCTTGTCCAAAATTTCATGCTAATCAGTAAGCATAAAGGTGTACTTCACCATGGTAAATCAGACTCGATGTGCAGGGAGCAATGAGCTAAGCTGTTAGAAAACAGCAATATTAGTCAACAGTTTATAGTGTGTATATGTGAGGTCTATTCAAATTAATTATAGCAAGAATAATACTACTAGTGCTTTCATACTCTGATTTAGATGATACGGGTAGCAGTTAGAGACTTAATGCAGTGTCACTTTACACTCCTGTGGTCAAACATTACTATGAATGAACAAATAAATACGATAAAGAACAATGATACAGAGCTCTCATGATTCATCTTGTGGTGAAGGGTTTCAAGCAGCCACACTTCTGATGTAGACATCAACAGCTCAGCGACTCACCCTAGACTGCTGTTGTAGTCAATGAGGAAAAAGAGACACTTTGAGGCTACAATTCATCTGACCTATTTTGGATGGGATGAATCATACTCTGGGTGTGCCTGTTCCCTTTGTTGACTATAAAGGGAGACTAGATGATTAGCTCAGATGTAAATGCCTGCATCCTACGTATTAGACATTTACATCAGTATGATGAAACCCACTCTTACTGTCCAGATACACAGTTAATGACTCATGCAAATTTATCTCCATGTGGTCCAGGAGATGCTGTACTTCAGAACAGTTACATTTGACAAGAACAGTGTTGTTAGCAGACAGGCCAAGGTGTTTTTCAGTTAAAGCTTTTAAAAACACTTTAACCAATGATGTTATGGATTTTTTTCTTCTTAGTGTATGAGAAAAATCAACCATGAAATATGATTGAGTGTATCTCTCTCTCATTTTGCCTGATGTGAGGCAACTGCCCGCAATGACATTAATGGCATATCCCCGTGAGTTTCTACATACATTCCCCCACTGCCTGGGGCAGGCTCATTTTCTACAGCTACTCATCAGACCGTAGTTTGGTCTATATGTTTCTATATGTTTGAGCTGCACCCAGGTTCTGTGTGGTTCTAGCTCCTCAGGCACACCATAGGCATCCAAGTCCTTTGTTTTATTCCATTTCTCAGACACAGAGCCTGTGACCCAGCTGTTGCACAACCCAAGCCAGTGTTATATACCATAAGTTTTCCCAGCAGCTTTGGCAGGAACACCTGAATATGACAGAAAAGGTCCGAGATGTTCTGCAAAATAACTTATAGAAAGGACACAGTTTATTTGCAGAGAAAGAAGTGCCACCTGTGATCCAAATACAGACAGCAAACTGTGCGGAGACCCCTCTATCCAGCATCCTCAAGACCACAAAAGCCCTTTAGGGCTCTCTTCAGCAATTTCAGTCACTTTTGCTGTTTCAGGCATACTGCTCCTGAATACTCTGCTTAGCTTGTTCAAACGCAACATTCAAAAGATTCCCTTAAAAGAAAAAATGAACCTCACAATGTCTACAATGTCTTGGGTAATCTCCCTGCCCTTCCCCCTCTCCTAAGTTTTAACTAGTGATTTCTGTTCTCCTCAGCTAGGGATTTTCATAGCCTTAACCTACCACAAAGGCCAGCTGGGAGAACTGGATTTGCTTTATTTTGGTCAATCTTCTTAGCATATTCCATACTATACATAGATAGAGCTAGTCCTCAAATTTTTCACTGAAGCCTTCACATAACTGATGTAAGTCACAGCAGCATCTGTGTCAGCAATTTTCAGATTTTGTTTGCTTTTGTGTGTGTGTGTGTGTGTGTGTGTGTGTGTAAGATTGATCTAGAGAGTTCCTAAAACTATTAAGAGTTCATCAGATACTTAGAGAAAGTGGCTTGGTACCGTCACATTTATATTGTTGCTTTTTAAAGGAATGACAATAAATCACAAAACAGTAGACTGAATTAATGGGTAATTCAGGATCATTTCAATAAGATGAGTTTCACTGGCTTAATTCAAGGCCTGAAGAATAATAATGCAATTCAGAATTTTCAAAGATGGGCATTTAAAATTAACCTTAAAACCTAATCACTTTTAAACACTGATACAATTTTTAATCTTCCAAATTAGCTTCATTGCAATTTCTAAAGCAATCAGGATGAGGAGGTGCATAAATATGAGTTCAAAAATTTTCACCAGAAGATTTTGCCATTTGTGAGAAATCAAGAAATTAGAGATACACCAACCCTTTACATTTGACAGCATCCACTGCTTTTGTGTAGAAGGCACTGAACTCAGCATCAGTGTGAAAACAAGTTACCAAATTATACTTTAAGAGAAAAGATTAAAAAATAAAGCTGCAAACCCAAAGAACAGAAGAGCATTGAAAACTATGATATTTTCTAACACAGTACTTAAAACTGAAGATAATTTTTCCCCTGCATTAGCTGTAGAGAAAAGGGAAGGGAAGGTAAAATTCCTTTTTTTTTTCTTTGTATATAGTTTTGACTTTATATTGTTTAATCATACCTGCTCTTTGTGATCAAAACTATGATTTATAGCTAACCACTCACTGTTGAATAGAACAGATGAGACATGATTCTGGTCCTTTTTTTGAGTAGGGACAGTCATCTCCAAATATGACACAAAAAGACAACAGTTTTTTTAAAGTTTATTTTGTATTCAAATAAATATATATTATATATATAATGAATATATAAGTATATATTCATTCTTTAAATAAAAAAAAATTAACCCTTGTTTCCTGCAGAAAGCAGGATATTTTGTAGTTTCAGACTTTGTGTTATTTATTTTAATTCTCAGTCTTTCTGTAAGCAGTTTTTTTTAAAAAAGAGAGATCTCAGGTGTCTAAAGCCATTATTTGCCTACACAGGACATGTAAAATGGTGTTCTGTCTGACTTCCTGAAACTATGTAATGACAAAAAGAAAATCCTCTGAAGCAAAGCTATAACCCCTGAGAAATTCAGCATGGTGAATAGACCTGGCCTTAATGAATTAAGTTCCTACATGTTGAACTATGTGAAACAAGGAAGCTGTCTACTGCCTCCTGTAGCCGTAGATATCTTGTAGAGAGATGCCTTGATAACTCTCCACCAGTCTCATCTGTCTCCTGATCACATCACTTGATCTTATAGGATCAGTTTCGCCTTGGCAGACACCACTCCCCATGCTGGAGTGGAGCTGCTTTAAACAGATGAAAGCATACCGGACACTTTGCTTAAACTGCAAACGTTAACACTTTAGAGGTTCTGATCCCAGATTAATAGGAAAAAAAGCTGGTACAATTAACATACCTGAAGGACCCTATTTAACAGAATAGTTGCTTTTGTGTTTTAAACCACAAGCATATAAGAGAAAAACATTAAAATCAATGAATGAATTAAAAATTTGACTAAGCTAGAGAAGCAGAAAGCAGAAATAATTACAAGGAATAAACTTGTCTGAACAAAGAAAAACAGGATGAAAAACAACACACTCTTCTCTTGGATTATCTATATATCTAAATATCTATTCTCTCGCCCCCTTGCCTAAGCAAAACCAAGTATTTATGCATCCTATGGGCACATCAGAAAACAAGTATTGGCCATATGGGCAACCTCATGTCTTTCCCACAATGATACTTTCAGCGTGTGTTTTTAGTTTGCATCAGAGAGATTTTTGTTGGCAGGGAAGAAGACAGGAAGAGGGAAAACAAGGCCCCACCAGGTGTCTCGTAAAGGGAGGTAAGGTTAACTTTGGGATGCTAATTCTCCTTCACAACAGGCACTGTGTTTGAGCCAAAGCAGTAACTCTCACTTTCTTCTATGCTCATATGTCATTACTAGAGTCTCCTGCTGCCTCTCCTCAGTTCTTATCTCTCCAGTTAATCTTAGTCTTAAATCTTTTTCTGTTATTACCAGAAAGATGAGAAAGATGGCCGTGGGCTACTGGCAATTGTACACAGCAACAATACAAATTGTCACTTGAAGTCTAGCATCACGATTTTATCTTCTGTTTGTCTAGGTGGTTTGAGACTCTGGTGAGACAACAGTGAAAAGATGGCATTTGTGCAATACAATGGATGCGATGTAGTTGTTACGTACACATACCTAACACAACTTTATCTGTAGGCTCAGGTAACAAGAAGAGAGTTAATATTCTCTCTTCAATTCTAGTGGATTTAAGGATATTGCTTTTTGCAGATTGAATTCCTCTGGTAGCTGACTACATACTACTCATTTCTCAGGAAAGGAAATAACTCTGTTCTTTGAAAGCGTGCATGTGAAAAGTTACAACAGCAAGAATAATGCAATATAAATAAAATCCTTTATTAATAAATCCCTGCAAAACTAGGCAGTACAAATATGCTGCTGGTAGATGTCAATAACTGACCACTGTTAACTTTCAACTTTGAAACAAATATGATCTTAGAAGAAAGCTGTGAATGTTGAATTGCTGCTGCAAGTTTTGAACAAAACTTTGAAACAGAAAATCCCTGTGAGAAACAGAGCTCACTGTCACCTTTGCAGTGCTATTGCCTGGTGTCCTACGTGTTGAATGATGCTGAGATTAGGAGCAGGAGAACTGGAACTCATCTCAGGTTGCAGTCTGATTTCACAGTTTATCTACCTAAGATATGAGGGGCACACCTGGCATACTTTGACATGGTTGTACTGTTAGAATGCAAAAGGTGCTGTATAAATCAGTAGAAACTCCAGAGCTATTACTATTGGGTTACAAGACTATCAGGCTACAGAGGCGATCAGACATACAACCACCTCTTTTTCCAAAGACTGCTTCGTAGATTTTAAAGTCATCATACCCTCTTCAAGTTTCTCTGGTCTGGCTCTGTATAAGAGCAGCTACATTATCCTTCTGTTCCTGTGGTGGTTCAGTAAATACTGACAAAAACACTGCTGCCAAATCTATATAAAAGTGAAGAGATGATGGTATATAAATTTCCAAGGGCTAAGACTGCTGTTGATGGCCATGGTCATCCACCTAATCTATTTCAAGTACATTCTTCCCCAATGCTTAACTGATTGTAGAGGGATCAATACCTTAAGGTCTAGGAGATTTACTCTTTTTCAGAAAATATGGTTGAAAAAGAATATTAAAGAGTTAGTGGATGTGAAGGATTAGTGATTAAACATGGGCTTTTATTGAAAAGAACCAGTAAAAATGTAATTTTGGTTCAGAAGAAATAAATTAAGAGCCTATTTTGGGCAACACTCTTCCTTATACAATTATCCATGTTTATACAGAAACAATTAAAATCAATGCTTTGATGCTCTGTGTATTCATGGATACTTAACTGTTCCATCTTTTAAATAACAAAGAATAATCTTCCTCCAATCTCTTCTTGAGACACAGTTTTCTAATCAAGATTTTTTCTCTCTTTTTCTTATATTTAATAGTAAAGCAGCACTAGGGTAACAACACATCCTGAGAATCTGTATGCACTTACTGGTAACATAGCTGAGTTGTATTTGAGAAATCTGGGGTTTATTTAACCACTCTGTTTTGGACCTTGGTGAAACAAGTTCTCAAATATGTACATGCATCTCTCTCTGTATTTAACACATCCTAGATCCAAGCTTGTGGTTTAAATACTCAGGAAAACATTGTTAGTATGTAAATGTGCATTTCTGAATCAAAATCTTCTCATCTGAATAGAGAATTAACAGTTGAATGTTTCTCATTCAGGGGCTGACTCTGCAGCAAATGTCTCAAAAGAAGATTAAGATGACTGAGATTAACTTTGAAAATGTCTGGATTTATACATACATACACAGTTTACAGCACATTGGTACGTATTACTTTTAAAATGTCAAAAATGCATCATGTGAAACAAATTAACTGTGTGTGATGGAAGGCAGACAATTTCCAGTTACATGCTTCTTAAAACACTATCTGCCTTCGCTTCGTTTCCTCTTAAATCATCAGCTTCTCATTATTTGTGCTTCTAATGAGTAACTAAAATCAATAGTTTTACATAATTCATAATTCATATTTTAAATTCTATTCCATTACTTACAAGAACATTAATTTGTATCTGAATAACACAGGTCAGCCAAAAGCTTGTATTTATATCTTTTTGGTCTTGCATGACTGTCATCTATGTTAAGGAGAGATGTTGATGTACGTGTCCTGAAACAGCAAACTCAAAGGACAAATTATCCTCTGCACAAAGCTGATGACTTCAGTAGTTTGTCACATTTAAAAAGAAAGTTTCTGTCTGATAACATCACTAGAAGGTTCCAACTCAAGTGATAGGATGGAATTAAGCAAATTGTTTACTTATAATTACATTAAGAGGTTAATCCTTTTTTCTGTAGTTACACAAACGTCTCTTGGACATCAACGTGAAACTGAAGTTTGTAGGATCCAGCATAGGAATGTTATTTATAAAACAAATCCTACTTTTTCAACATTATCTGTATATAGAGACTATACATTTACTGCATGCAAAAATAACATCCCTTGTGCTTTCTAATTAACACTCTGGCAACTTGTTGCAAATGGTGAATCTCGCACCTGTGCAGGGCCTTGTCAAAGCTTCCGTTCTCTTCACCCAGCTGCAGGCGCAGATCCCCTTTGAGGGATCGGATGCAGGACACATACAGGGGAGCTCAGCTTACTACTCTGCTCTACACAGGATAAATTCAGATAGACTAAAATGATTAATTCACTGCTACCATGCCTAAAGAATATTTTCAGCCTGACAGAGCAGGAGGAAGTCAAGGTCCCTGCATAGCCGTCGGTCAGCCACAAGCCTGGTTGCTCTTTCAAAGGTACCTCACAAACATTTCCTGACCTCACATCCAGCTTCTGCAGAGATATACCTTATTATCAGTTATGTGTTTCTGAAGGAAACATGACTGGAAATTTAAGATATTCCCCCTCTACACTCCACAAAGGTGACTTAATGTTAAAAGATGCCACAAGTTTTGTAGAAGACGTGTCTGTGTACAGGTGCAGCTCTCTTTCAATTTCCACATCACGGTGAGACACTCTGGGATGGAGGACAGGGCTCTCTCCGGGAGGGGTGTGCTCCCAGGGGCGCTCAGCCCGCCTGGCGTGCCAGCCTGGCACCATGTGGTCCAGCACCTCTTCAGGTCAGGCCTGTACTGCCAGAGACATTTAAGCTGGACACACGCATTTAACTTTTCAAACCATGTATTTTTACACCGCTCATGAAAACCAAAGATGACATGTAGGTAGGTACTTGCTCCTACTCCAGCTCCAGAGCTCCAGGAGGCACACTGAACTGCATGCTTATCTAACCAAAACTTCACCTGCATGGATCCTCACAAAATGTCCCAGTCATCACCCATAAATCACCAGCTCAATCCGCTTATCTTAATCCATCCCTTCATAAAAATGAATTTTAAAAAATCAAATAAATGTTGACACACTGATGTAAAAAAACCCCAAATATTTCAGTCTGTGACCAGAACTGTCACTTTTTTCTGTTCCTACAAACAACTGGCCTTTTTTTTTTCTTGGAAGAATGAATTTGGTTATTTACACATCCTCAGTTGGCATACCAAACAGAGAAATGTTAGACTTAAAGCATGTGGCACTTGCAGCAGTATTTTTCAATTTTAGCACACTAGGCTGAAGAGCAAGAGAAGACATCCCCGTGACAGACAGGGAGCCAGGAGGGGAGCAGCACATCGCTTAGCACTGCTCCACAGGGCTTCACCCCGTGTGAGAGAGATCTGGCCTTATGCTGCTCTTCTGTCAAGGACTGTATTTCACACTTTATGAATCTGATTTTCACTTCCTGATGAGTACGTTATATATTTTTTCCCAAGATAATATAGATTATACTAATATATGCACAGTCTACCACAACTTATGTTCGATACTATTTGTTATATACATATATTTGGGCACAGATGGGGAAAAATCCCCCTTTATGTAGGCTATGAGTATGTAATGAGAAGAAAAATGACAGGAAGAGGAGAGGAGGAAAGAAGGAGGAGTACTCTAGCAAGTACCAATGTATATTAATGGTCAGGCACCATCTGGTACCACATCTGACAGTTTGTCTACCACCTCTAACAGCCAATGGCAATTCCAAGCCCATTTGTATTCTTATTTATTGTCACTGAACATGGTGCTTTATAAAGGATTTTCAGGAAGTTTGGGGACACCCACTCTCCTGGAAAAATATTTGCTTGAATTCATAAAAAACCAACAGCACTCAGTTACGCATTACAGCCAAACAGCAAGAAGCCTTTCCAGTTTCCAAGGATATATTTGAAAGCAAGAGAAATTTGGTTGTCAATAGCCAATAGCTATGACCTTGTTATGAAACTTCACAGGGATTAAAATATCAGCACTGTATATTCAGTCTATTCAAATTTCTTCTTTTATCCTCAGTCAGATGAAGAAGTGAAACCACCAGTGACATGAATAGTAACTATATAAGGAAAAACATAATAGGACACGGATTATTAACAAAAGACAGTTGAAAGCCCCCCTTCACATGAAAAGATATTCCCTTGCTCTTAATCATGAGATGGTCTTCACACAGGCTAATTGTACAATATCTTCAAAAACAAGAAGAACTTTTGAAAAGTGCCCTTTTAAAGCTGCCACTTTCATGGTCCTATGCAGAAAGAAACTGGGACTGAGGTTTTGCAGCAATCTGAGCAAATACACTGTCAGTTTTCTTTCAAAGCAGATTTTCATCTTGGAAGGAAGAGCAAAAGTAAAATTCAAAGATAAGCTTTATGAAAAATTTGCCAGATGTTTAGCAAAATAAAAAAGTTCAGATAGAGAGGAACATCTATTATGCATAGCTAGAAAGATGTCTGCTTCAATTTGCAGGCCTCCATATGACCACTCCTAAAATGAGTGCCAAGGGAAGCACAGAAATCTATTCCCTCCCAACGTATTTCTGGGAGCATAATGGTACTTGCAGAAAATGTTTCCATCAGACTGTGCCAACACACCCTTTAAGTGATCCCACCCACAGCAAGCTCCCTTTAATTTCTAATTGCTCACAATGCGTATCTGCAGCACACAGGAACTCACAGGAGGTCCTCGGAGAACCGTGAGGAGGCTAAGCTGGCTGGGGCAGATGACACTGCACTCGGAGAAAAGCAGAACATTGCCGCCGGATGGCTATGCAGCATTTGAGACAACGTCAAGCTGGTGAGGCGCTGACGGTCATGGGGCAGCAGAAGAACAGAGGATTAGAGGAGGAAATTGGGTTGCTGAACAGTGAAAATGGGTAACGGTTACAGGCAATGCACAGAGCGATGGAGTTAATGCACTGAGGCTTTGAGAAAAGCAGGGCAACAGAAGGCACCATGCAAGGGAGACAGGGGGCTCTGGATAATAAAGGGAAGGCAGCAACTGCTGGTCATCAGGTAGTCTGAGGCAACGCCTCAGGCAGTGCTGCTCGTCCCACATAGAGAAGGACGAGATGCAAGATGTGACAAGATGAGTGGTATGACAATACAAATAAATACTGTTGGAAAATGCCAGCTAATTGCAACCAGAGCTCTCCGTAACCAAAATCAGCGTCAACCAAGTTCTTATTAAAGACACACCTGTTGAAGAAGTAAAAAAATAATTGTACAGGTGTTTTTAAACATTCCCATTTCGGTTTGGAGTGACTGCTTTGGTTTGTTTAATGGACGTAAATTAAGCTAGGAACGTATGTAAAAATCTATGACCTTGAACGCAAAATAAAAAAAAATAAAAATCCCAGTCTTGCTTTTTTTGCTTGTCATTTTATGAAAGGCAGCACTGAAACTTTCCATCTCAACCTGGAACAAGGTATAGCTCCCTACACCTTCAGGGTTTAAGCTTTGAATCGTCCTAAAAAATTCCCCTAGTTAGCTCTGAGGGACACTGGAGATTACTGATGGGGTGGTATCGAATCAGGATGTAAGATGCTTGCAGTAAAGATAGGAAGGATGCATTTTTTTACGGAGGAGACTTACTTGGCTGTGGGAAGACACCCAGCAGGCAGACTCTTCCCTCTCCCAAAGCTCTCAAACACAGGAGCCAGCTTCCCTAAGTGGTATCCACACGTAGCTCCACTGCTTTACATTTCCTCCCTGAAACAGTTGCTGATTCTTTCTCCTCCTCCCAGCAGAGCACCACGCAAAGGTCAAGCAAAAGCCTTTGAGATTAAATTGTGATTAAAATTTCCATTATTTTGTGAACTTGTTTCACATATTAAAGAGCCCTAATGGAACTTGCACACATTTGTGCAGGTAGAAAGGCACATGATGACAGGAATTAAGGAAATTAATTCCTATGCTTTGGACTAAAGTAATCTTCCAGAATGTAATTGGCTTTCAATCATTCACACACAACATGCCCTTCACCTTTAAATGGTAATTCATTTTACCATCCAGGTTTTGAATTCCATTTACATCAGGCTTTAAGAAAGCTCCCATCTCCATACTAGAATACAGTGTAAATATTTTGTCCAGAAGGAGACCACGTCAAGAGCGTATTTCAGATTTCTGATGTATGTATCTATATGATATTACCGTTTCAGTGACCCTTAGGAAGGCGAAATGAAGAACACTTCCTGGACAGAGATAAAGCAGCATTTCCCCCAGCAATGCCTCCTGAAACACTCGCTATTTTCTCACTGCACTGAGCTCTCCGTGGGACATGGCAAAGTGGATATGAGAGTACAAGACTTTTCAGGGATGCGCCTAGATCACAGCAGACCTGTGCAAAGCATAGTGACATTAAATATAGCTGTGTCTATTTTAATAAAAGCAATAAAAATCTGGAAAATCTCACCATGTAGCACTTTCATTCTTCCACGGCTGTGAAAGAAAGACTACAGAGGAAATACCTGGAAGCACTGGGCTTGGTGTGGTTGCTTCTGGGGTTGCTTCAGCTCACCCTCTTCAGCTGACATAGCAGCAACATGTTATAGGTGATGAAGTATATCCCGCTGATGAAATGGCCTTCTGCAGGCCAGGTGCAGTATTTAAATCTATTTCTTCTTGTCTGTATTTTCCTTTTGCACATCACATCCTATCATTCTGCGATGTTTTATCTCACTCGCACTTATATCAGCCCTGGCTGACAACCAGGGAGACTCTAATGTTGTCACCCCTGCCAAATGGTTAGGCATATCCTGGACACAGTCAACAGATGCTTATATTTAAATTGGGACTAATTTGCATTTTTGTGTATTGTGGATTTTTTAAAGCATAGTTTTAGTAAGTAAAAGTAATGTGTCATTCTGAAACAGTAATACTTTCCTTTGAAAAGCCAGGTTTGCTAATGGATTGCCATCTGTTCAACCCTTTGCCAGGAAATAGATTTGTCCTGCTTATTGAAAACAGTATTAGGGTGAAACTGTAGATTACACAGTGGATTTCTGAGCAGTTTAATTTAAAGTACATGCTAGCACTTTTTTATTTCAGTAAAAATAACTTTAGATTCTCCTTTTCTACTAATGTTGGAATTTAAGCCATCCAGAAACTGTAGAGCACTTTGTGGGCTGTTTTGCTCTCAATTGGGTTCCAGAAAAGGTGCCTACCTCTCCTTTATCATTTTGAAACTGAGTTCATCAGGTATCTTTTGCATAGGAATTACAGCAAGAAGCCTTCTATCTTACTTCAAAAGCCCATCTTAATCCTCTGGAAAAAAACATTTAAAAACCAAAGGCACTGGCCTCAATCATGCTTTCAAGAGTACAAGATTTATATGTGCTGGCAGCCTCCTGGAGGCTCTGGATGCAAGTTAGGAAGAAGGACACCCCGGCAGTTCAGGATGCTGTATCGGGAGCTGTTGGACCTCTCTGACCCATGGAGCTAAAGGAGCAAACCAAATCAGAACCGTGAGTTACTCTCCTCTGTAACCCACTGAAATCTTTCTCCTGAGCCTTATTACGGGCACAAATGCACCGCGGGGGAGAGGTCCAGTTTTTACAGCCTGGTGGCAAAAGTTGAATTTTAGCATAACTTCAAGATTTCAGCACCCTCCTCCATTACCTCAGTAAGGCTACTGACACACTCTCCCGGCTAGTGAAACACCAACCACTCTCCCTACCCGGACCGAGCAGCTGCCTGCAGGAATACGCAGACGCGCTGTTTTGCAGGGTAACATCATTAACGGCAGCGAACACAGAAGTTGCAGGCGCTGATCCCTTCGCCGCACCGCCACCCCCGTCCCCGCTCCGCCAGCCCCCCGAAACGCCGCACTGGGCCAACGAACGCCTGTTTGCCGGGCAGGTGCGAGCTCCCGCCTGGCCGCCGGCAAGGGCCGCCCGGAGCCGCTGCCCCCGCCGCGGCGCACCCGCCGCCGAGCCACCTGCGGGGACGGCGGCGGCGGGGCTGGAGGCGCCCAAGGGGGAGCCCCGCAGGGCGGAGGCGGCGGAGCGGCGCCGAGGAGAGTCCCCGGCGGAGCCGCGCGGAGCGGCGCGAAGTCACATCCCGCGCCTGCGGCGCTGCCGCCGGTGGGATGCCGGCTTGCCCCCCCCTGCCCGGACAAAGTTTTATTTCCTCCGTTTCAGCCTGGAGCTCCCACCTCCCACCTGAGCCCCGCGGGGAGGCGCCTCCCCGCCACCCTCCGCCGCCGCCGCGGGGCCGGCAGAGCCGCGGCGGCAGCGCCCGCCGAGCTGGAGCTGCGGGGAGAGAGCCGGGGCGGCGGCGGCAGAGCCGGGGCGGCGGCCCCCGGGCAGGGCGCGGGGCGGCGGGGCGGGCAGCGGCGGCAGCCGCGCTTACCTCTGTCCAGCGTGAGCGGCTGGACCGCTGTCAGTGTCGCCATGTCTGCGGCGGGGCTAGAGCCCGAGTGACGCGCGGCTCCGGCACCGGCGTGGAGTGCGGGGAAGGGCGGGGAGGAGGCTGGCAGGGAGAGGGGGCGGAGGAGGAGGGTGGCTCCGTGGGAGGAGGAGGCGAACGGGGCGGAGAGGGCGCCCAGGGGAGGGCGGCTCGCCGCAGACGGGGCGCCGCGATGCTGCGGGCGCAGGGCGGCCCGGCGCGGCCCGGCGCGGGCTGCCGGCATCGCTGCGCCGCCGGAGCTGGGCCTGGCGGGAGGCCGCCGCCTCACCGCGCTCGCCTCAGGGCGGAGTCCCGGGGCCCGCAGGGGCCGGGGCGGCCCGGACCGTGCGCGGGGGTGGGGGGCGGGCCGCCGCCGGTCCCGCCGCCCCGGGGATGCCGCAGCGGCCGGCGGAGGGAGGGAGGGAGGGAGGAAGAAAGAGGGGCGAGGGCGGGGAGCTCCGCAGCGCCGCGGGGCGGGGAGGACGGGCGGGGGCCGGATTCAGCGGCCCGGCCTCGCCTGGGCCGGGGGCGGTGGGGCGGGCCGTGCCGCCCCGTCCAGTCCTGGGGCTGGGGGTCTGGCCAGCGGCCGGGGGCTCGGTGTGCCTGGGTGAGGCAGGGCTGCGAGTAGCGGCCGCAGGGGGTGGAAATCCGCGTGCGAAGCCGGGAGACGAGGTCCCTGGCTCCTGTGCAGGGCCTCGGCCGAAGGGGCGCGTCCCGTAGCGGCCCTTTCGGACGGACCAAACTGCCGGCCTCACCGGCAGTCCGGCCATCGCCTCTTTTCTAACTGCTGGGTGCAGCCCGGCCATCTGCAAGAAACCCAAGGTCCTCTCATAAAGCGTCCACACGTCTCCACAGCGTGGGGTTGGGTCCTCACATTTGCAGAGCAAGAGGTTGGCCACAGATGTGGCAGCCGCCTCTTGCAAGATCAGCTGCAGCTTGTGCCAGCTTGGAGGCCTTCACAGCAGACCATCGGTGAAGGTGGAATTTCACACCGGAGCTCTGCGAGGTTTGCCGGCAGCCCTCTGGTTGTCCACCCTCGCCGTTCACGTGAAGTCAAAGGCACCTGGTCAGCTGCTCTCCGAGGAAGGTGCGGCAGAGTCCCACAGAGTTCCTGCTGCCTTCCCTACGGTGGACAACGGTGTGGAGAAATGACTGAGAGAAGAATGGTGTCCTCTGCCCTGTGTAGTACCTGTGCAGTCCTGTGTTTGCCCAAGGAGCACTGGAATGGGGTGGAGCGTCACTCCAAACGGGAAGGTAACACTCTTCTCCTCACCAACCAGCATCTGGCAAACCTCAAGGGACTCGGAAGTACAGCAGTTCAACGCTGCACATCAAGAAAAGCTTTCAACTGAGAGGATATTTAAACACTAGTATAGATAATTAGGGAAGCTGTGGAAATTTTGCCATTAAAAGTTTTCAGAGCAGATTAAAAATACGTTCAGCTGTTTTAAAATTAGAGAAGTTTAAATAACGTTGGTGAACCACCCACTTCTTCTGATAAACTGAATTCAGCACAAATTTCTCTAATTAATAAACAATAAACAGTAGCCCATTTGGGTATCTTGACAAGAAAACGTTTCAGTTGGCTAAAATATAAAAATCGAGAAATCAGTTCCTGGCAAGCAGTCAGTTTTTAAAATCAAAATTAACATAAGGAATTATATTATGTAGCTTTTATGTACTTGCATAGCAGCTGGATTGACATAAAGTGTAACAGTTCCTCTTAAATAGTCACTTAATTACTGTATATTGGATTCATAGTCCTGAACAGAGAAGAAGTACACATTTGGAGATATAACAACCTAATGTGACAACTCTCAAACTGTTATGACACTTGAAAAAAATCTATTACAGATATAAAAGTGTGTTTAAATAATATTAAAAGCAAGATGCCAAGTTCATGAGCCAACCAAGGTACTTTCCACATAGGATTTCATAACCCTCAGACTTGCTCTTTTGAACTGCTATCTTGTGAACAGACATTTTGAAGCAAAATACAGTCCTAACAGTAACTTTTCTATCAATAAATATGCCAAATATATAACTTAGAAACATGTAACTTTAGAAAAATCAATCTTTGGGCTTGAGCAGGGTGCCTGTGGAAAGCCATAAACTTATTCTGGGTTTATCCTTTTTTATCTACCGCTGGTCTGATTTTTGTGCTCTGCCACAGGGGCTAATTGGCACTTGGATGAAAGACTTGAA
This sequence comes from Strix uralensis, assembly GCF_047716275.1. Taxonomy (NCBI): domain Eukaryota; kingdom Metazoa; phylum Chordata; class Aves; order Strigiformes; family Strigidae; genus Strix; species Strix uralensis. The sequence goes on from NC_133976.1 coordinate 45,598,528, forward strand.
TGGAAGTATTAGCTGCACTTAAGGAAAATGAAAAGCAGCTTTTGCTGAAATTAAACATTTCCTAATCAGCATAGCTTCATAGTTAATGCTCAGGAACGTTGAAGACCTAGCTGAGGAGTACTTTAAGTGGCTGAACTGGGAAAATTGCAGAAGTTGTCCAGCTGAATTCAGCAAGTGGAGAAAGGCGGTGGAATAAGGCAGGGAGCTGTGCAGTAGCTCTTGCTTTGTCAACTCCCAGGAGAAATAGTGGACTCTTAATTACAAAAGTTACCAGTCAAAAAGAATGAGTGCTATCTTGGAAGGTGGATCTTTTTAGACAGAAGCAACTGGTCTGACTCTCAGTCTTCTTGTTGATTCCTTCAGCTGTATCAGAGGTTTTAATTCAATATCACATGATGTTTACCAAGCCGATGAAACTAGACTGAATTAACAGATTTTATATCATATGGACTGGAAACTGACTTACTGACACATCTTTAACATATAGTCAGTGGTCAGGTGCCAGTGAACAAGGCTATTGCTAATAAGATGCCTGTAGACTTTTTTGGCTAAATGTTTAAACAAAATTTAGTCTTTTGTTCAAAGACCTAAAATGCTGATATAAAGGCTTCAGTGGCTATGCTTTTAGATAACATGTTATAGGAAAAAAAAATCACCATGAAAGTGGGTAAACCTTGAAAGATGTTCTCCAGAGTGACTGTGAAATCTCGGTCCTTCAAGATTTTCAAACTGGGAAAGGTGCCGGGCAACCTGCTCTTACTGTGAAGATAGCCTGGCTTTGAGCAAGAGGTTGGACTGGATATTTTTCAGGTCCTTTTCAACCTAAATTATTCTATGGTTCTGTAATAAACTGTCCAAATTACTGGTAAGAATTACCTGAATAGCTGGATTAAATTGTTACATTTAAAAAAATAATGTGTTTTAATGCTGCTGCAACCAAGCGATGAAGAATGCAGTCGTTACTTCCAGGACTAGAGACTGTTTTGGGAATGGGTGTTCTTGCATAGCAGGCTCGGTGTAAGTTCTTGGTGTGATGTTGCCAAAAGGGCTAGGCAATCCTTGAATATATAAGCGACAAATGGCAAATACAGCTAGGGAAATGATCTTTCTTGTGTACTTAGCATCCATAAAACAGCTGACTGGAATACTGTGTGCAGATCTAGTGTTTGCCTTTCAAGATGGAAAATCAGCTTTGATGTGAGGTTTAAGGACCTCAGTCAAAGCTTATCAAAGAAAAGGGTAAGAAGAAACTAAATCACTGTGTGTAGGTCCATGTATATGGAAGAAGTGTAATAGTGGAGGGATTTATAGTCTTTAAATTTATAATCTTATGACATAAGGTGATCCTGTGACTGGAAGTTTAACAAATTCAACCTTGAGTAAGATGTACTATTCTAGCAATAAGGATAACATAGGGACCAATTACTCACTGTTGCTTGAAACCTTAACAGAAATCAGAGGTCTTTCTAAAAAGCTTGCTTTGATCTAACATCCAAAGAAAAACAGAATAGCTGAGGTATTCAGGAGGTTACATGAGATAATGATTGTGATCTATTACTCTCATGACTTTTATGACCCTTTGGCTTTGCTGAAGAACTGGTGCTACAAGAGCCAGAGAATTATTTCTACACAGCACAGTGCAATGCAGTGGGGGAAAACCCAGCACCACTCTGAATGCACTTGTTGGCTGACAGAGTAGCACATCTCCCTTTGTCCTAAGCTTTGCATGGGATAATTAATTAAGATGCTGCCCCATGACTGGAACACTGTGGTAAATGCAGCTATTCGCTTCAGTACCAGAGCCACCCCTATCAGAGGTGGAAGTCCTGTTCATGGTGGCAAGAGGCCATACCACAGTGACACAGCTAAATCTGTGTTTGGGTTACACAGCACTGTTTTATGCCTTTTAGCCGTATTCTGGATATTAGTCATTGGACTAAATGTCTTGCCAGGGCTAAATTTCACCTTGGGTACTTACATTTGGGTTCCTACCTAAGTTTCCTGTGAAATTTCTGTTTGCTGCAGGAATTTTCACATCCAGCTTTACACTGGAAGGTTTGTTGGGCAGCTGCTTTATTTTAGCCCGAGGCTACAAAATAGATAATTTTTATTATATATCTTGTTTATACCCCTTTTTGTTAAATATGTGTTAGTCCATTGTTCTTATATTGGCTTGACAGCTCTGGGGAATGCCACACACTCAATTTGCAGGATGATCAGCTGTATCAGTCATTCCCCCATTAAACATAGTGTGCTTATGTTTGCACATTGTGTGAAATTCCAGGTTATTTCAGAGAAGATTCCAGGTACAGAGAACTTTCCAGACCTAGATCACCTCTTAGGACTGATTCAGAACATGCGTTCAGCCTTTTCTCTTTTTTGTGCTTCACTTGCGCCTTGCACTTCAGCACAACTAAAAGCAGAGATTGTGGTAGTGTTGTAATACGGGCTGTGAATTCTCAGAAGACTGAGGATTTTTGTCATCATTCAGATTTGCTTTTTGAGTGGCATTTAGCATCTACAAGGGAAAGAATCCTTCCTTTTTTAAAATCCATTGGTTATTTCCACGCTGTTTCCATGGCAGAACTTGCTATTTGAGAAATCTAATGGTTTAACAGCAGTTTGTTTACTGGGCAAAGAACTACATCAGTTACCCGTAAGAAATGTGATTTAGTGCTTTCTGAGAACTAGATACATTACTCACAAGTACAGTTCATTTTGACCCAGGAGAGCCATGGCATCTCAAATAATATTTTGGGTGAGCTAGGAAGTCCTACTAGGGGTGCATAGCTGTGTATGGTTCAGTATTTTCCCACTGTACCACAGGACTGTACTTTCCTACAGGACTCATTTTACATTCTAATATCGTGTAATCTGTTACTTTTTGTAGATAGTACAATTACTGTTTTTCCAAACACTGAAACTAATCTAACCTTTTAAAATACTTCCTTTTTTTCTGGTTTTGTTAAAGATTCAAGTGCAGTTGACAACAGGGAGAACAGGATTGAGCTTTGCTGAAATTCTCCTTGGGCTGCATTGAAATTCAGGTGGAAAGTCTAATCAGTCCAGTGAGTTTCTACCTATAGTCTGTAGAAGCCTGTATGTCTAGGTAGCCTCTTTAAAAATATCTACCGCAAAAGCTAAGAAAAGCAAACCTGTTGCTGGTAGGCTTACGTTTGCTGTCTGGGGAAGTGGGCTGTGCCTTTCTGGGCAGCATCCACCCTTTCCTTTAGGCAGGGAGGTAGTTTAAAAGCAGTTACAAATCAGACCTTCAATCCATGATCTCTGGATACCCTTGAAATCTGAAATGTCAATCTATTTTCTTTTGTTACTTCTTTTGACTGTTTTAAGGATTGGATCTCGACTTAAAGTTTGTCAGTACTGAGGACCTTTGAGAAGACTGTAACTTATCCTCTGTGAGGCCACAGTTAGCTAGTTTAATGCCAGTTCAGACTACATCTGCAAGTGCTGTACCTGTTTGTCTTAACACACCCATAACACATGAATTCACACAGTGTTTTTAGTTATTTGAACAACCAAACAAAAGCATTGATTTTCTCTTCTCACAGACCAGCATAATGAATTATCCACATATCTTCTTTGTCCAGTCTACTAATATATATTTTGGATAGAATTTTTGGATCAATGTGATTTCTTAACAAGAACCCTTTGGAAAAAAAAAAAAAAAGTAGACTTGTCCATGGAAATGTTTATTGATTGTGTTTCACTGGGTTTCTCATTGTTTCCATCAAAACATCCCTATAAATAATGATGACGGAGAAAGGATATGTGGTCATGAAGTTAAAACAGCAGAGTTAAAACAGGAAGTTAAAACAGCAGAGCATATGATTTTAAGTAGTTTTAGAATTATCAGGGTTGAAGTATTAGGATAGTCACAAGGAGGTGCATAGTCAAGTATGTAGGCATAGGGAAAAAAAAAGTGCAAGGACAAACCACAATTCCATAAAATTGCCACAGCTAATTAATTTGGGAGTGTGAACAGCGCAACAGATAACACTTGCTGTCAGCCTTATATTTCCTGAACCTGTTAGTCCTGTGTTAATTTTCATGTGAGATTAGTGACATTATGATATGCATCTGAAAATGGGTGGGACCTTGATTGCAAGGAGTTATCTGATTTTAGTATACTCTGTAAGTACCTTTTTGAGCCATAAAAATTAAAATATGATTAAAAAGCCCTTTTGGGATCTAGAGTGCATTTTCAGATTTTAATTGAGAAGTGAAAAAAAGCAAGCTGCTTGCAAAGCTTGTGTGTTTATAGACATACGAGGCTTAAATTGAGCTTAAGTATTATCTGAAATCATTGATTACCTGATTAAGGCTACACAGATAGCCACGTTTATCAATTTGAGGATTAAAAAGCACCAACAAACCAGTGAAGAATAAAAAACTGACAACTTGGAGGAAAAGTGTTGTGACTAAAATGAAACTCAGCAGTACTTCCGTTTCAGTCCTGCTTTTTATTAAAAAAAGGGAAATTATTAATTTTATTTCAGCTTTCAGAAGACAGATAATGTTTGTACTGAAGCTTTCCTGTGCTTTTTTAGTGACATGCTCACAAGAGATGACAGTAATTAAGTATTGCTGGGGACCAGAATGTCAAGGATACTGATGATTGTTGTTGAGAATAATATTTTGTCTTTGGAAGGAAGGAAAGCCAAGGGGAAATATAATTAAGTTGTCTTGGTCTAAGAAGCAGTTTAATGGTAACCTCTGCATCTCCAATCAACATCACTTCAGAGCTGATCTGTGTGACTTTGCGAACAATTAAATCACATCTGGTCACTGCAATGCAGTTGCGCTCACTTGCCAAGTTACTCTATTTCCTTGTGCATCCCAGAGGCAAAACCAGCATCAGGGCATGTGTGGGTTTTAGATGTGTACAGATGCTGATAAAACTGTGTGTAGTCCCAGTATTTTAGGAAGCTTGTTTGTCTAGAGACAGTTTGAAGTCTTAGTTCCTGAGCCAGAGAGTCTGCAAGACTAATCCTGCAAACATCTGGGCATACTCTATCTTTGCTCTCATGGCAAACTTACTTGCTTTAGTTCAGTTAACTAATGTGAGAACACGTGCCTGACTCGGTTCAGAATCTACTTAAATGACATATTTTCCTCATGAAAGGCCTTCAGGAAAGCCTGAAATGTACAGATTTAAGGTTCTTGGCTGACTTTTTTGATAACTTATTTTTAATATTCAGAGGAACATCTCTTCTTGGCACTATACTAACAGTATTCTCCAACACATGCTGTTGTCCATCTGCTCAGAGCCTCAGATGACACCATCCTGGTAAATTTGTTCTTCACTCACATTCAAAGCCATCAAATTTGCCTTCAAGTTGACCCATGTTATGTTCCAGGCCAGAGAACAATTTCTCAATGTCTTCAATTCTATGGCTGTAGCACTGTCAACAGTTTATATCTAAGTTTTTAAACAAAAAATATTTGAAGAAATAGGTAAATACTGATGGGATTAACACCAGGTACCAGAGGTCTTGTGCCTTGCTTTCTCCACAGCCACTGATGATGAACAAGACTCACTGTAGCAGCACTCCTGTCATGTCAACAGCTATCATCAAACATGAGCCTCCAGTTTTTCTCCAGATCTATCATAGTCGCTGCAGTGATGTTCAGAACTCTCTCACCTAGTCAGTGGCTGTAATGAGCCTGTAAGTGCTTCATACTGAAGCCCTGTTTGATGGCACCATCCCTCTGTGTTGGCACAAGAAGCCATCTTTTGTTGCATCTCTTTGCTTAATCAAGGAAATTCCCGTCATGGACGTATAGTTAATTGCTCCCTATGAGCAGCCCTTGGAGGCAGTGGCTCTGAGTATAGTGACCACTGGACAGTTGCCAGCTTGTTCCTGATAATAATTCATGTGAGGGCATCCCAGGCTGCACACTGTTTGTGTTTCCCCCAAGAGCACACTCAGTCTGGCAGTGATTCACAGGTCTCTTTAGCATCTTTCCAGTAACGCCCTTCTGTTGTGACCTACTGTGAAACTCTAGATCCCTGACACTACCTGTTTTGAGACACAGGAGACAAGGCAGTCACTCCTAAGTTGGTGAGTGTTATGTGACTTGGGGAATTGTACTGGACTCAGTACAATTACAAGTACTCCCGTAGTTACACTTGCATTTTACTCATCTGCATCAGTGGAATACATTTAGTTTGCTTGTCCAGGATCCTCTCCACTAGATACACCCATTGACTTCATTTGCTATCTGTCAGTGAGTACTGGATTTGCATCACTGAAAACATGGCAGGATGAGGCCCTATATGCAATGACATGCAGCTACAAGACACCTGGACCAGCCTAATACTGTTACTATTGCCTATGACTGCAGTTCCTCCTATTGTCATGTGAGCTGCTCTTTTTATCACTTGATGATATCTCACGTGTTAGGAGAGAGGGAAGAACTAGATAAGTCTGGGTGATCAGACTAAGTTTGGGTCCAACATCTCTATCTCCTGTCACCAGGTCCAGGTCAGCCATGGCAGCTGGGGAATGTCCCCTGACCTCACTACTGTTCTGAGTTACTAACCAGAATGGAACATGACACCTGTACGATGTCTGTCATTTACTAAGACTGAACTAAATAAGCTTTGCTGGACCCAAGAGGACTTCACAGGGTTGAACATCTCTGTGTTGCACTCTCCAGTGCTGTGTGTGAAACCTGCATGGATAGTCAGGGTTTGACTTGGTTATGCATCACTAAGGCAAGGTCAGTGGATTTCAGATGGGGAGAACTGGGTATCAGAACACCGGACAGCCCAGAAACTAAGCGAGGACAATAGCAAGAGAAGGGCACTGCTATCAGCAGGCTGTGGGATAGGAATTTGCTAGACTTGTAATTTTTTCTTTTGCTCTCTGCCTGCAAAAGGTCTCAGTTTTGCAGTTTTAAAATTTTTTTTCTCCTACTGAAGTGAGACTGAACAGACTATTTTGAGCTTGAGTTCTCTGGCAGCAAGAAGGGAAACTTTATCTCACAGATGGGCCAGTGAGGGATTTAAAGTCTGTTTTCTTTTTTTCCCTCTAGAGATACCTGTGGATTCTTAGTATCCATGCAAAAGAAAAGCTGTGTCTGTTTACCTAGCTTGTGAGGGATTTCGGAACTGTCTTTACGTAAAACTGCTGAACCTGGCTGTACTCCAGGGTATTTCCAAGAGAACAGGGCTATTATTATGAACAGATAACAACTTCAGAAGAGCGGGGGATTTTAGGATCTTGATTCAGATTCATCTTCTGGTGCAGGATTAGAACCATAAGGTGTGGAGCTGGAAGGATTTTTCCCCTCTATATCCAGACCTTGCAACACCATCCCCTATCAGTTATGTGTGCTTTACATTTTCATTCTGTGTAGCTGTTGAAGGAAAAGCTTTTCCCACAACACACTGCTCATCTTCCAGGCTGAAAATGTAGAAGCAGAGCTGGCTTCAAGCATAAACAACTTGGGCAACAAAATAAAGAGAGCAGCACACAATGTATCCCTGCCCTAAGGCTGCCATCCTGAACCCCACCGTCATGCTGAAGGTGAGCACTCCTTGCTTGCAGGGAACACTGCCATACAGTGAGAGACAGCAGTCCTGATGGGGCTCTGACAGCCCCTATCTGTGTTATATGACAAAATGCTGTCTGCTGGCAGGGTAGATCCTTCCTTCATTTAGTAGGAGAAGAAAGTGCAGGACCTCATCCCCTACCTACAGCCCCTGGAAGTGTTCCTGGCCACTTGGACCTGCACTGGCCCCCCTCCACTTCTGTGGCTGTTGCTCTGGTAGTGCTGTTGCAGCCCTGAGGGCTGGAGACACCAAAGCACCAAAGTTCTTTTTTTTTCTTTTTTTTCTTTTTTTTTTTTCTTTTTTTTTTTCAGCTGTGAACAAGCTCTGTATTGAAGGAAATGTCTTGATACAGCGTAACATGGTAGCCAAAATATGGTCATACCGTAAGGTTGTATGCACAAGGGGGCAGACCTGAGCTGCGGTGGGACCCCTTGCTTTTGGTTCTCATTAAGAACGTCCTAAAATTAAAGGAGAATGTCCCTAAACAATTTAGGAAAGTCGGCAGGAGTAATGAAGCAGGCTAAATTGCTGTGTCACAGATCATAGAGGGTCCTCAGCTGGTCCTGGCTCAGGAGCCCCAAAACCAGTAATATCCTTTTCGCTCTACAAGATGACACCTTTTCACTTCCTGAGACCGTGCTGCTCAAAATTCATGTGTTGACTGGCCTTCCCCTTTGAAGGGGATTTCCACCAGGAAGCAAGAGGTCTATGAGCTATCTCCTCTTTCAGCTGAACCATGTTTCTGGGCCGCAGAGAAGGATGGTCTACAACTGGCCTGGGCATTTGATACAATGTTTGATAAAATGGGTACCTGTTAAACCTTGAAACATTTTGTAGGTTGGAAAGTGGCTATGATTCAAAAGGTCTGGCAACAAAAAGTGAGCTTAAAAACAAACACTTTCTTATAAAGAAGTCAATATTTAATCTGTTTTTGTGTCACAATAAATATCCCTTGGCTAGCTCTGTCAGGTCTCATGACTCGATGCAGTAAGACTGTCTCTCTTGAGACAGACTGAAAGTTTGATCCCCACCCCCCCAGTTTCTTTGATAGTCATGCTATTATTCCTTGCTCCCCCCATTTCTGTTAAAATACCATATTTGATATACTCAGAGGTCCCAATGCTACCATTCTTAATGCCTGTGTTGGTATTTCTGATAAAAGCTAAAGGCTATTTACATCCGTAAATCTAGTATAGTGTATTCAGTAGAGTATTTAAGAGGATTTTGTGCTGTGAGACTGGCCTGCTAAGGGAATTTGTTAATAATAAGTGCATAAAATGCTTTTTAACTGTGTTTCTATGGCATTCAACCCCTGAGAAATGAGTCTAAAACCACTTTCAGTGATACATGCAGGAACTGAGTCTCTGTGTACATGAATACTCAACAAATGAATTGCAGTGAGGCATGAAGGATATTTTAAGATCCAGTGCTGCAAGATATTGAGCTGTGCTAAGTCCCTGGAAAGTTGAGTAGGGGAATGCTTCCATGGAGAACTCTTGGGCTTTTGAACTTGCATTATTCAAAACCACTCCTCCCATTCCTCCATGCAAATACAAATTACATGAAGTGCAGTTAAAGAAAATACAATGGGCATTATTTTACAGGCTAGTTAAACAAAACAGCATTGTGAACAAGCAAAGAACAACAGTTAGCCTTCATGCTGAGCATAGCAAGTACTATTTGAGGCATAATTTATCAATTGCATTCAATAGTTTATATATTAGTAATGGATTAGATTATTAGCATCCACAAGGACAGAAGAAGAACTGAAGAAATCCAAAAGACTAGGCAAAGCAATGATGTGTTTTGCCCGTCAGTGGCTTGGTAAATATTTCAATACAGAAATGGTCAACACTGTAGGGCAAAGCAGAACTGCAGGTGTTGAGAATCTCCTGGATGAAGCTTCCATCACCAGCTGTTAGGCATGTTAAAGGCATTACTTAATTTTTCACTAACCCCAAAACAAAATGTAGCTGGCACTGGAAGGCATTTTAGCTTTGCATCACTGAGAATTAAAAAAGAAAAATGATTGTTTTGTTCAGACCAAAATGAATGTTGTGAAGCCCATTTAGGCCAAGCTTCAATTATCTCAAAAATGGGAATTTAAATATTTCTACCAGTGCAATGTCAGGACACTGCAGGCATTAAACGATGTTCATTAGGGACTTGGTTTCAGTCATATAGAACAGCATAAACAAAGATGGGCAGATTCCAGATGTTAGATATAGCAATTTAAAAGGGAAAGGGTTCCCACTCTCATTTTTATTAAGACTACTTCCCTAACAGAATGAAGTAATTTCAGGGAGTGGGATTATGAGTCAGCTACAAAGCTGGCCTTGTTGCTTAGACATGTGCAGAATATAAATATTGTAAAGCTTTAGAGAACAGATGGCCAGAGATTTCAGAAATGATAAACATCAGCTTTCTGCTTTGGACTGGTCAGTGCTAGACCTAGAGGTCATATTCAAGCTGCTCTGAGTTCTCCTGCAATATTTGGATCTAATTTGACTCTTCAGTCTCATAGGACTTCCTGTCAGGTTCCATCCTTGGTCATTCAGCAATCCAACAGAGTGCCATGACTATCTAGTTACAGGAAAGTGTTGCTGCAGAGGCCTCCAGCACATCACTAGCAAATGAATGAGACAGCTGTACTGAGATTAATTTTGCTTACTTTGGTCCTTTGTTTCTATCTGGATTGCAGGGATGAGGCTTGACTCTTGGCATCACTGTGTCAATGATAGATCACACTTGATTACAACCTTCTGATTACTCATACTTTTTTTTTTTTTTTTTTTTTTCCTGACTGATATTTGGGGATCAAGAAGCACTGAATGAATCCAAAAGGCTTTTTTGGGTGCAGAGAGACTTAAGATATGACGGGAGAGATCATCAATGCCAGAGGATCTTTCAAAAGAAGCAAATTATTCAGAACTATTTTCTCTTCTTTTACTCCTCTCCAAACACAGTGGAGCTTCAGCTTTAGCCAACTGCTGTAACATTTGAGACTGTCAGACTTTGAGATGTATCAAGAAACATGAATTATACTGCTGTCTTCACATAGCTTATGGGAAGCAAGGAATGTCTATGTAAACTGCTATGTACTTCATCCTGTTAGCAGTCTGATAAGGTTCCAAAAATGTGGGATTGGTTGGGGAAAAGTTGAGCAAAGACTTAAGAAACTGCATGGATGACAGCTTTGGAAACGAAGGGATCACTCAAGGCTCATTTTGAAAGGATCTGAGTAATATCTGAAGTCTCTCAGAGAAAAAAAGAGAAGTATCTTGTGACCTGTTACAGCAAAAATTGCAAGGAAATGCTTGTAGCGCTTTCTCTAATTATCTTTGGAACGTCTATTAGCAACACACATATGTTCCCAATCTCAGGCAATAGCAGACTGATTTGATATACGCACCATTAAAGTGTATTTCGTGTTTGTAGCCTTTTAGCACTGGATGATGTCATCTTACATGCAGTTTGTGACAGCAGCTACCTGAATTGGTGTGTTTTCTTTCATGCTCTGATATGTTTTCTACAGGCAAGAGAGATTCATCATAATTAGAAATTTAAGTCACTGCTCTCACTAACCACTCACAGGATTAGAAAAGACATCAACAAAGACATCAATTATTTAACCATGATTTACCTTATTATGTCCGGAATAGCTAACTACAAAGAAAATGCCATTTATTTTTCTGTCACACACAAAAATTTATGCATTACATTTGAAGTATGTGAACTGCAGTGGTAAGTTAACATAAATATTCAGCATTTCAGGAGCCCGGAATCTCAACAAAGGAACAAACTTTTTGTCCTTACCTTTCACTGCCTGTAATCAGTTCTTGCTGGGTGACTGCTGCTATTCTTGGTGATTGGCAGAGCAGTCTGTGAGGCTGACTGTCAGCAAAATGACACAAATTATATTATCAACTCTTTCTTTCTTACAGACCCCTTCGTCATTTATATCTTAGTTTTGAATGTTGTTATCAAGTCTGATGTTTTTCTCTTCTCTAGATCTTGAAGAAAAGGGTACTTGTTACTTTGGCACACTATGTAACAATGTCTTCCCCCTTAATATAGGGGTATATATATATACAAAAATGTCTTTAAAATATATTTATACAAGTAATAAAAGTTATTTCTGTAAGTTTGAAAATGGCAGCTATACTTTTCTTCCCTTTAATCTGTGATGGTGCACTGGTGCAATCTACCTTTCTTCCAGCCATTCACCCTTTTGCAATCTCAAACTGTCTTAATCTGTTCCCAATCTGTTGCATATGAGATACAGAACAGGTGCTTGAAGTCCTACCAACGTGTTACACTCAAAGTCTTGTTATGGGGAAAAGGGAGGACCTCATAGGCAAAGTCAAGAAGAATTTATTGTAAATCTAGTTGAAGTCTTAACAGTCTAATCAGCAAGGTACTAACATCCCACGTCTTTTTGTAGGATAAGCATGATGCTGATGTTAACAGCTTCTTTATCCTCACTCCTGGGCTCATTTTAATGGGTTTGCTAACACATGCTACACCTTGCTTTTTCTTCATTAATATGCAATGTGATATTACATCTGGGTTTGCAATATATGTTGTGGTTTACATACACTGGATATGCCTAAGTTTTGTTAAGCCTAACACTGGGTTTGCACAGCTCCCGAGGCTGCATTCCTTCAATAACCAGTAGTTGACTGCTGGTGAGTTATTTATAGCCCTGGGGCCTCCAGTGTCATCCTGTACCCACACTTTCAAGGTCTCTGCTGTTATCTCATGCTTGTACTCCTCCATACTACATTATTTTAGTATAAAAAGTAGTTTACCCCCTACAAGTAGCTATTTGTTATTATCATCTATTAGTTACAAAAATATATGAGAGTATTTCACCACACAATTGTACAATTGTTGCACCAGGGGAGATTTAGTTTGGATATTAAGAAAAATTTCTTCACCAAAGGGTTGTCAGGTATTGGAACAGGCTACCCAGGGATGTGGTTGAGTCACTATCCCTGAAAGTATTTAAAAGATGTGTAGATGTGGTGCTTAGGGACATGGTTTAGTGGTGGATTTAGCAGTGTTAGATTAATGGTTGACTCAATGATCTTAAGGGTCTTTTCCAACCTAAATGATTCTATGATTCTATGAAATCTTAGCAAAAACTAAGAGAATAGTAGTCACCTGGTTGTTCAATAATTGCTGTTACAGCTAAAAAAACTAAAATATGGCTTCAGCCAGTCCAGGACAAGACCAAAGCCTCACAAGATCTGAGGTCTGTGTCGGTAGCTTAACATGATGACTGTGGTCTACAAGCCAGGGAAATCCCATATTTCATGGTCTACAAGGCTGCAGATCTGCTCCCAGAAGCTGAGAATAGAGCCACAAGAAAATCATATGCTACTCCAGGCAGGTAAAAGTGGTATTTGGGCATCATGAAATGCTTAAAGTCCCAGCTCCATTGAATCTTTCAGGTGCCCAAGCCTCTGCTAGTTATCCTGAACTTGGCTATGTGTGTGCTGGTGCTGCCTGTCTGCTCAGATCACATCTGAGACCTGAGAGGGATCTCAGATCAGGTGTGGGTCAACCTCTTGCCTTCCTGGGTCCAGTTCTGGATGTGTTTTGAGAGTATCTACCAGATTGGGTGCCAAGCGAAAGAGAGGTGAGAAAATCCAGTTTAGGATGCTGGGAGGACTGACTGGATAGCGCTCTCTGCATGTTACAGGACTGCATACGTGCACTTGGTTCCTTCATGGTTTTAAGTCCCACTTAATTTGCATCTGCCACTTGTAAACTTCCTCCCTGATTGTAAAAGTCTTTTATAACAAAGATCACAGTTATTCTAAAATGCTTGGATCATAAAGTAGCTGAATCTTTTCCACAGTTTATTGAGGTGTTATTTCATAATGTAAGGTGGATCTTGCATGAGGTTTAAACTAGAAGTTCAATGGTACATTGGTGGTGGTTGTGCAGGTTAGTGTGTTCTTTCTCAAGTGGTAAAGCAAGTACAAAAGACTGGAATTGGTTCTACTTTTAAAAGTATTTTTTTCATTAATATATATTTATTAAAATTAATAACATATTTCATTTTTACTGCTTACTAACTTTTCCTCAGCTTTCAATAAGACTTACTTTTAGGATCAAAGTTACTGCATTTCCTTTTATTGTCAATTCTGGAACTAGAAGTTTGGTAGCTTTACCTTTTCTGTATTCATTGTTTATAGATCCCTCTAAGTCCATATTGGCAATTCAGTTCTTGTTATGAGGGAGCAAAATGTCATCTTCTTATTGGCCCTATTTATATTATTTCCTCATAACAAATAGTTTTATTAATTATGGTGGTGTTTTTAATCTTGGGTATTTCAGATGAATGCTTCGTTGAACTATTCCATTACCAAAGTATTTGATTTTTAAAAGTAAAGGAACTTGTAACATAAAACCTCTTTATGCTGACTCTGCTTAACATTCAGATCCTGCCTGATCATTTCCTGGCAGAATTTATTATAATATTAAAAATGAGTGGGTTTTAAAATTTATTTTATTAATATAATCAAAGCAAAGTAGCAAACATTTGAAGAAAACCTTCTGATAACAGGGAATTTTCTGATATGAAGATTAGTCCTATGTATGTTTGTGTGGCCCTGAAATAAATATGGATAAATTGCTAGTAAGCTTGTCTCTTGAATATATTTAAATTTTGTGTTCCATCAAACATTTATCTCATATAGAACTGATGTAAAACAAACATCAGTTCACCACAGACAGGTTGATGCAGTATGTATTTAAACAGGAAACATTGACAGGTGTAATCTGAAATACATAAAATTCCAGTTTTACCCATTGCTATATTTACTGATACATCGCTGATAAAGTTTCATCTCAGCGATCAAAATGTGATAAAAATCAGCAAAACATTTTTGAGAGCTCTGAAGGTACCTGTCAGCTTAAGTGTTTGCAGATGGCAGGAGGATATTGAAACCCTGATTCATCATTTGAGGATGACTACATTTAAGTGCATATCATGACCATTTGCCTGAGAACTTATTAAATGACATAGATGCCTGACAGCAGTCCTCAAAGAAAAAAGTCCCAGTGTTGTTTGTTTTTAAGACCACTCACTTCCTGAGAATCTCATAACACTCACAAGGCTTCCTTTGGTGGTTGTTTGTGGAAAGGGTTAAGCTTTCTTTGTACAGAAGACATGTATTATTTTACTTGGTTTTTTACACGTTAATCTTGCAACCCTTTTTAAATTGTGTCCAAGAATTGCTAAGAGACCTCTGCTGGACTATGCAAGTGTGAAAGAGAAGATACTCAAACTCAAGAAAGTACGTACATGATTTTATGGATCAGCAGAAAAAAAAATCTTACAGGTTTCTCATAGACTATTCCTTGAAGTTCAAGAAGCATGGTTAAATAGAAACAGCTGCTGGAGAATGTATATACCTGAAGATGATTTAAGTAGTTACTGCCATGAATCTTCTCTAAAATTAAGAAATCCAAAAGGTAAATGTCAGGAAAAAATGTCTTTACAGAAGGAAAGACAAGTGAAAAGATATGCATGGTTGTCATGAGCACTGGGTAAGAAAATAAAATTATTTCTCCAGATAAGAAGAGAGTTACAAGGACCATAGCTGTCCATCAGATGAGAACCTAATAGCAGCATAAATGAAAGTTCCAACAGTGAAAAGTATAGTGTTGAATTATTTAACAAAGACTTAAACCCTATGGTAACATAGAGCAAGCTGAGACTCCACGTAAAATGATACTAAATTCAGCATAACTGGAGTCTTCTGAATATCTCTTTCCTGTATGAAATATAGATAGATGTGTACGTACAGAGTTAGACGTAATAGATGAATATACCACACAGTCTGTTTTATTAAAATAATTCCTGTCAGTGTATCCAGTAGAGTGACAGAAGAAGAAATGTAGAAATACTGGTCCTGAGGCCTGGAAGTACCAAAACAAATTCAGAAAGTGCTGGTATATGTTTGAAGTGTGAAGTACTGTGGGAAGTATTGTGGGAGACATCGGCCTGTCAGCCCTGCACAGCCTCTGAGAAGCAGCTAGGCTTTGATGAGAAACAGGCCTTGGGAGAAAGATGAGAAATTGCTGAGTTGTGCCAAGGTGGCAGGGAAAAGCAACGGACAGCTGCAACACTGAACTGTGGAAAAGTACTGGACTGTGAGAAGTTACCACCGTGTGAACAGCGCGGGAACAAGAAGTTGGTCTTGTTCAAGGTCTGCACAGCACATGTTAGAGTGGTCTTATGCTGATAGGAGAAAAGGTTGATAACTGTCTAATTGCTGATTTGCTAATTATGAAGTAAGAACTTTGGTGAGAGCATAAGTATGTACTATTAGAAAAATAAATGGCTTTGCTTGATATAACTCTCATAGAGTTGTGCAAGTCCAGTATTCTCCCGCAACACTGTATAGTGGCGCTTTTCTCCTCTATTCAGTACTGCTGAGGCCACACCTGGAGTACTGTATTCAGTTCTGGGCTTCGCAGTACAAAAGAGCCATGGACATACTGGAGAGAGTCCAGTGAAGGGCCACTAAGATCACAGAATCACAGAATTGTCTAGGTTGGAAAAGACCTTGAAGATCATCTAGTCCAACCATTAACCTAACATTGATAGTTCCCAACTACACCATATCCCTAAGCACTGTGTCAACCCAACTTTTAAACACCTCCAGGGATGGGGACTCCACCACCTCCCTGGGCAGCCCATTCCAACACCTAACAACCCGTTCTGTAAAGAAATATTTCCTAATATCCAGTCTAAGATGATTAAGGGAAAGGCTGAGGCTGTTCAACCTGGAGAAAAAGGTTGCTCAGGGGGATCTCATCATGATGGGAGGGTGTGAAAAAGATGGAGCTGGGCTCTTTTCAGTGATGCCTGGTGACAAGACTGGAGGCAAATTGAAACACAGGAAGCTCCCTCTGAACATCAGGAAACACTTTTTTACTGTGAGGGTGACTGAGCACTGGCACAGGCTGTCCAGAGAGGTTGTGGAGTCTCCATCCTTGGAGATATCCAAAAGCCACCTGACCATGGTCCTGGTCACCCAGATCTAAGTGGCCCTGCCTGAGCAGGGGTGTTGGACCAGATCCCCTCCAGCGGTCCCTTCCAACCTCTAACAGTCTGTGATTCTACCAGTAATGCATAGCTATAGGTGCATATCTGTGAATTTGCATATATTCCCCTGCAGACTATGTTAATAGTACTGCTAATGCCAATTTGACTAGTTTTGCACTGTTGAAGACACAAAGAGCATTCAAAGGAAGGCCGCGACTGGTAGCCATGAATTATGAAGAGGATGCAGTGTAATTTAATATATACACTGGGAGTGTTTTGAAGGACATTTATATGTGATTACATGAAAGAACAAGTAAGAGGAGACATCTGATGTTTTTTAACTTTCTAAACAAGGCAAAACAAGAAATTGTATTAGAAGATGATAATAAAATCATTGCATTAGAGACATCCATTTGAAAAAACAAATCTTCATACAGCTAACTGTCCCGCTGATTTGTCACCTAACCTTTAAATAACTAGATTATGGTATATTCAGCAATAAGCTCCTGAAGTCCATAAGGCCCTTGGAAACCGTGGTAATTTTCCTGAACTGTGAAAGAGACACACCTACCTGTCTTTATTAGTAATAGGCATTTGCATGTCTAATCTGTCTTGAATTGTGCTGAGATTTCACTTTACTGGAGTGGCAAGGTGTAAAAACCAACTGTTTTGGAAGAAAGATTCTAAAGTTGGTCTGGCAACTCAACTAAATTCTTTCATCTTCTGAGTAAGAGGCTCAGCCTGATCCCAAAGGCTGCATTTCAATCTTTTGATTAGCAGAGCTTGAGAGCACTTCTTGGCTGGCAAATTAAGCCACCATGGAGCAAACTTTGCATTCTGACTCATAAAGGCTCTTTGCAAATATCATTAACAGGCTTTGGAATAAATCCTGCCTTCATTTTCTTGTTGCGTTTTTTTAACCCTGAAAAGGATTTAACATAGCAAGACATTTTGTACACATTATCAGTTGTTTGATGTGGATAATTTCTTACGGGACACAACTATCACGCTATATCCATTCAGATTTTTTGGAATACATTTCTATATTTAGAAAAATTGTGTGCACTAGAAAGGTTAGTTTTCAATGTATTTTTTTCATTTATGGTACAGGACAACTGAAAATCTGCTGACTTGAGTACTGCACTTGAATACTGAACAGGAGACCTGTGCCATGGGCAACACTATTTACGGCACATACTAAGTTTAGAAACCTAACAGTATCAAACACAATCAAGCTATATAATGAACACAATTAAAGGTGAATGCTGTAGGACTGACAGATTGGTAGACTTAATTAAATGCATGCAGATTCCTGACTGCTTCATTATGTTCTATACAACTGTTAAGTCATATGGAAAAATACAACTCTGCTTAAAAGCACTCCTCTTCATGGCAAATCCAAGAATAACTTTGCAAATTCCAGGTTATAGGAAATGAAGCACTTGTATAGATAAACTTAATAATTAATATTTATTTAATGGAGAAAGAGTAAAGTAGTAAATGAAAAAAGCTACTCTTGAAAATAAAGTACTAGTTTTGTTGTGGGAGTTATGAATTTCATTAATTTCCTGTCAAGATTTTATTTTTGTAGTAGTCATTTTTACTCATGAGTGGGTGGCTCTTAAGATGAACAGCTGAAACAATTTAACTGAGAACCCTGAGCTGGAAATTTGAAGTGTAAACTATAGAAGAGGTTGATAGGGAGCAAGAGTTCACCAGAAGTGCTGTTTTGACACACAACCTCTTTAAATTCAAGGTAGTCAATTTTTTTATCTGTGGTGAGTGGCTTGTTTTTTTTCTAAAGGAAAAACTAGAAAAAAAATCATATGGAGATGGTAGTTAAGTACAGGTTAGTCCTCTAGCTGCTTTTGACACTGTAATTATTAATGCAAATTGTGTTTGCTAACCTGTGCGGTCAGGAAGATAGGGTTATGGTCTGTCATAAGTAGTACCGTGAACCGTCATGTTATGCACTCAAGTTGCATGACTGTAGTAGGAAAGTGGCAGTCCTGAGCAGTAGTCAGAAGAAAACAAAAAATAAAACACATGGGCAAAAGAAATAACATACACTTTCACTTACAGCAGCTTAATCTTTCTGTTTGGAAGGCTGGAATGGCCTTTTAATAGTAGTAATGTTAGGTGGACAGACACTAATAATAAGACCCTAGACTACCCCAGTCATACTGGACATACTGGTCTGCCACCAAACTAAAAAATCCAGAGCAGGAAAGCAGCTTTGTTTTCTAGTCTTCCAGGAGAAAGACAGAGGAATTTCTCATAATATGCTCAGGGGTTCTCCTGTCCTCATTTCCCATCTTGCTTGTATTCAACCTCTCTTTTTATGGGTTTCTACTTCCAAATGACAATATTTTTAAAATCTAGCAGACTATTTAAAAATCTTCATCATGGAAAAAATCCAGATAAAATGATTTTACTTTTTTTTTTTTCTTGAAATTCAACATCTGTAATATGTTTCTTGTCTATTCTTTATCAGAATATCACTTATGCTTTTGTTTTATATCATATCAAACCTATTTGTTGTTCATTGCAAAAGTAATCAAGGTCTGACTGCATTTTTATTGACATGGAACAGGTAAGAAAGAGAGAATTCAGTGTATGATCTACTCGTTGCACTAAACACTGTTACCTTGTCTATCCATAGAAAATGCTGTTTGCTTACAGCCTTTCTCACTGTCATTCTCCCTGTCCTTCACATCCTTGAAAATGGGAGAGCAGAAGTTTCTGTTTCTCTACTAGAAATGAATTCTGGTGATGGTCACATACCAATGGCCTTTGTGTCCACTCAATCCCCATGTTACTGTTTATGTTACACAGATTATAATGCTGCGTTCTCCTTTATATGTCTGTTTCATAGTTCTCTCTAAGGATTTCAGTGGAAAAGCTGAGTAAGCATTTTTTGGTCAGTATATGCTACTTGTAAGAACTTTCTAAGAGATGCTTTCACAGATACTATATTGACCTTTCTTGGTTTGCAGATTCTGATGAGAAAGACTCACCAAGGATAGGCTAGTGTGATGCCCAAAGTAGGCAAAGTTGGCCTTTTGCAATGGGCAATGTTCCTTTCATGTGCCATGCCTAGACTAGAACTCAACCCTTTGAAGTGTGAAAGTGAAGTGAATATTTCATCTCAGTGCAGATCTGGTTCTGAGGTGAAGAAGGTGTATACATCACTTGCTATTCTGCAGTAGCCATTTTGGTTTTGGTGCTTCCTGAGTATAAATGTAACAACACTGGGTTACAGTGTTTTCTCAATGAATAGAGATATTCCTGCTGTCATGTAAGTGATCACTAAAATAATACTGGCTAAATCATCTGGAACTGCTGTAGACATGTCACACCCAAGATCTTAGGCTACAAAACAAAACTCTGTAATACTCAGTACTACAGAAGAGCCTGAAAATAAAAAGCAGAAAGAATTACAGGTTTCTAAGAGGTGATAAACAATGTGACTTCTGACTTAATGCAAACGGGAAATCTCTGGCACAAAATTCTTATCAAAGTCCAAACTAAGATCTAAAAACAGAGAGATGAAATGCATTATTTGGAAAATCTCTGTTTTCACTCAAGGAATACAGTAAATCCGTGCTTACTGGACACTTTTGTAACGGAATGCATGAAATTATTCGAAAGATTGATAGGCTGACATATAGGTAACTTTGCACTGATACAGAATCCTAAATGAGTTTCATATTCACGGTCATAGGAATAAAGTGAGAGCCATTATAGGTGGTTCTCAGAAGTTAAAAGTAAGATAGAGAGCATTTTCTGATAGTAATTCGGGTATTTTTGAACTCTCAGAACTAGTAGTAGTAACTGAATTTTAAAAAAAGTTGTAATTGATGCCCTTGAGAATGGCCCAAAACAGTCAGATGTTTGAAGCAC
Organism: Strix uralensis; assembly: GCF_047716275.1. NCBI lineage: Eukaryota > Metazoa > Chordata > Aves > Strigiformes > Strigidae > Strix > Strix uralensis. The sequence goes on from NC_133976.1 coordinate 45,619,077, forward strand.
AAGAGGAAAATAGATTGTCACTACCTTAGGCAAACTTTGACGTATAACAGACCTTCAAGCCCTTTCATCTTTATGATTGAAGATTTTTCTAATTAGAAATAAAGTCATGAAAGTTATTGCAGTGGAAGAAGAGATTTCATGCAAAATTTTAAATTTTCTGCATTTATACATTTTTATAGCCTCATATTGAGTTTATGATTTTTTGTGCTTCATCACTGGGAACTGCCAGACACAGAAGTAAGGAAAGACTATCTCTGAATAGAGCAACTTTCAGCATTTCAGGCATCTGCCAAAAATTATTCTTTTGGAGCTTTTCACTCTGAAACAGTGTTCAGAAATCCCAGAAATTAAATAATTTGATGTATTCACGTCATTAAAGGGGGTTCTGGTGGGAATATAAGCACCCAACTGTTGATCTGGAGCTGAAAAAAACCTGCCTGTATCATTGTAGATTTGTCCAGACAAATGAATGAGTAAGCATTTGATGTGAGGTACTGAGTTATCTAGCACTTTTCAGCTGCAGTGCAACGTCTCCCTTTAATATGTTAACAAGGAATATTACTTTTTGTTCATCATTACTGTATTTCCTATCTAAACTGACCTCATAACTGTAGCCTAGATTGAAAATGTTCCCTGAACAGTTGGAGAAAGGTAAACTTTGTTGCCCTGAACAGGCACTGCTTAAATTGTTTCTATTCCATATGCAGGCTGAGGAACAGGAACAATTGAGCTTGATGAGAATCTTTCCATGAGTATACCCCGCAAGCTGAAAAAAAAAAATGTAATGGAAATTTTAGCAACTAGTATGCACTTTGCCCAGTGGCCTCCTTGAACCTTCCTTTTCATCTTTGCATCACCTACACACTTCCATTTTCCTTTCTTGTTTCAATGAGAGAACAGAAGGGTCTTGACTGAGTTCTAAAATCTTGCAGCTTTACATCTGTGTGGCAGGGCTTGAGTGCTATAAAAGATGACTTGATATTAATTCTAGGTACTTGAAGTGGAAATACCAATCTTTAGAGAGAAATGCTTTCATTTTCTTTTAATGTCAAAACAAACAAATGTCATTTAGTCAGTCCCTTTTCAGCACTCCTTATATCATTAATACATCATATTGTCTTCTGTGAAAGGACTGAAATTCTTTTTGATGTGTATTGTGGTGTTTTAAAGTATTTATTTCAGTGAGTAAATGAAAATTCAGTACTTGTTTGTTTTGCAGAAACTTGCTTTCATGATAGTCTTCCAGTATGATGCCAGAAATTACCTAAAGGTTATCTTAGCACTCAAAAATATTTAAGAGATTCAGGTGTTTGAGTATTAGTAAGATAAGCTGACTGAATATAGAAACAGCAGAATGAAGTAACTCAACTTACTGTGGTTTTGATTGAAAGATACTATCCTGTGCTTGAATTTTATTATTAAAGGTACCCAGTCTATGAGTCTGTCACTTTTTCATAAATCCCACAGACCAGTGATAACAGTAAATACATTAGACTGCCATTTCAGCCTACACCCATGTTAGCCACCAAAATCCTTTTGTGGGTCTGTGCTGCTGCTCTGGTCTAAACATTCTCTTTCATTTACTCCATATTTGATACCTATATGCTCCAATAGATCTAAAGCTGTTCATGCAAAGCCTCCACAATGAAACATGAATAGGTTTTGAGGGAGAAAATCTATGTTACAATTCCTTCTTTTTCCAGCTGAGAACATCTATAAGCAATACACTTGGTGCTATTACAGATATCTAGATTCAAAACAACTTATCTTGCTTGTCCTGCTTTTCTCCCTTATGCTTTTGATTTTAATAACTTGTATTCCTGCATGGGCAATAGTGATACTGAGGTTGCAAAATGATTTCTGCTTTAAAACCTGATTTCAAATAATGATTTTGTGACTCGTTAGCTCTTGGGTTGTAATTTTCTATTTCTGATCTCTAAGCGAAGAAGAATCTTATCAATCTGCATTAAAGCAGCTCAATTATTTTTGAATTAAGACCATGTGTAGAGAAATACTGTCCCAAAATATAAAAATCCTTCTAGTTTTCAACAGGTGCTACCTGGGGAGACCAATGTATATCACAGTGTGAATATGATAACTGTATGAGACTCTGTTGAAAATACAGAATTGAGCTTTCTTTTGGGGTTCCTTTTTTCCAATTCTTTAACAAAACTGGAGATGTCCACCTAAAGAGTGTTATGGTTGAGAGGTATGTGAAACAAGGTGAACAATGAAATACCTGGTGCTCATGCTGCTTTACAGAATTGGATGAAAGGGATCCTTGTGCTGTTACCATTGCTTGCCACAGAAAGAGATCTCAGATCACATGCAGTGGGCAGCCCCTTTACTGCTAAATCTTTCATTGCAGTCATGTAGCTAATGATGACGTATAGGTGTGTGGATGGGCAGAACTGAGACGAAGTATCAAAAAACTGGCTTTGCAAGAACATGTGAAAAACAGATATATCATAGGACTTTCCATCCTGAAAAAATTGTTCTTATGAAGGGGTGAGAATGAAATAGATCCTTAACAAGATAGGTGTTTTCTTTCATTTTCAACACCAATTACCTACCATTATACTCTGACAGTCTACATAGGAACATCTAAGTACTTACACTATCCATTCTCTTCTATACTTCTAACAATTTTATTTCTTTTCTTTCTCATTGAATTATAAAATTCACATCTTCTTAGTATTATGTCACACGTCACTCTGCATTCATTTATAGTATCTTTTGATGCTGCTGATATTGCAGGTGAAGGTGTATGTTTTAATTTATATAATGCCACTTGATTCTTAGTATTTTCTTTAATATTTTCTATGTATTTTTATACATGTTAATACAACTGACTTGTTTCCTGATTCTACTAAATATATGTTGAGACCTAAGTTGCAGGACCCTTGCCACTAGACTCAAGCAACAAAAAGAAAAAAAAAAGCTATTCCATTCCTTATTTCACCTTGCAATTGATTAAAGAATCACACATGCTACCTCTCCATTTTCTGTTTGTGTAAGTTTTTTGACATCTTTTTCAACAGCAGAAGTTCAATACAGAGATCTACACCCAATAAGAAAAAACTTTGAGCCTGTTTCTGTAATGCTTATCTTCTCAGCAGTACTACAGAATTTGCTGGACAAATACATATTTCCTCTCTTTGACATAAAGATTGTCCTTGTATTTTGCAAAATTGCAGAGATGTCATTTCTTATGAATTTATTTATTGCAGTACCTGACAACCTTTAAGTGCTAAACTATACAGAGAACCCATATTTTGAACTTTAAAAACAAGAATAACATTTGCAATTCTATTACCAGGACAACCGATTACTTTTACCTGGATCTCTAGACATTCTTAGACCTCTGAAAGGACAGAAACTTAATGGAACTCAAGATCTTAAGAGAGCAAGTAAATTCTTTCTTAAGTTGAATACTTATTTTTATTTCTTTTTTGTCACTACAAAGCAAAAAGAAAAACGCGCACATTTCTGAATCCTTCACCCTACCACAGTAAAAAAACACTGGGCAAAAGTGATAAATAAGAAAGTGGATTTTCTGATTTTTCTCTACAGGCAGGGAAGACCATCCCATGTATATGTTTGATGAGATAAAATCATTGTGGATAAAGGTGATGCCAAGCTCCTTCCTAGGAGATGCTTCAGGAAGTCTATTATGCTTACTCACCTAGGTGAATGAATTATGAATGGGAGGCCATGGCAGCTTCTGAGATGTTGGTTTGGGTGCTGACATAGAGTATTATTATGATAAAACTAGAGAAATGGTCTGAAATGCAACAGTGCAAAACTGAGCGTCCTACATTTTATTGGTATCTTTGCAGAAGACATTGTATTTGAGGGGTTAGTGAGCTTGACCAGGCCATGTCTGCTCTGTTGGGCCCTGTGCTTAAGGCTGGAGCAGCCCATACATTAGCATGAGCAGCTGCTGTAAGGAAATCTGCTGGAGTGCCCCAGACTGGCCTGTGCTGCATACTGGTGGATGTTATGACAGAGATAACAGTCCAGTCTGTCAGGAGAAGATGCATAGTTTTGCCTGTTACACAAAATTAAAGGCACTGCAGCATGGGAGGGAGGAGTAACCTATCCATGGACAGGATCTGTGTAGCATGCTGGGGGAAAATCCATCTGCGGTCTGTCTGATGCTGCGTGAAAGTGGACTTCCCAGCATCTGATGGGATGCAAGATTTACTCACTATCTATACTTCTCTTTTAAGTCTATCTTATTAAAACAGCTGTGTTATTAGGCCATTGGATGTTGGGCCTTTTTTACTGAGATCCCAAAAAAACCCCTTCACCATGTCTCTCTCTCTGCCCTCCCTGGTGCGAAACATTCACATTTGTAAAGTATGACTTCTCTAAAATGAAATCCTACTCAAAACGAAATCCTACTTTCAAACAGGAAATGGAAAAGAATTGATCAAGTACTGTACAAAAGAATCAGACTATGAATTACTGTATGATATTGATGCAAAGAAGAAGGGAGAAAAGACATGGATGATAAATATTTTGCTCTGCTTGTTACAAGGAAGTAGTCCTCACCTGCTCATCTGATATGCTGTCACTATTTTAGACATGTAGACAAACTGAAGAGAGTTTAAAACAGGGCAACGAGAATAAAAGGATTATAAAACATGAAAGCAGGTTGAAAGAGTTGGACTTCTTTAGTCCTGAAACCAGAAACCTGTGAGAGGACGTAAGAACTGTCTTCAAATACATGGAAAGTTGTTCCAATGAAGATAGTGCTCATACTTTCTGTATGTCTGCTAGCACAGTGAACAATAACAAGCTCAGCTTCCTGTAAAGAAGTTGTAAGTAGGATACGATGGAAAGCCCATTAGTTATGGAGAACAGAAGGGGAGCAGAGGGGGGAATCCCGGAGCCAGTGTTGGTGGATGTTCTGCAGAGCAGCCTAACAAGCCATGTCTCAGGTCCAGACACACTCAGTAGTTTTTGTGGTGAAGGGACAGGTGAATTCTTGAGGTCCTGGTTGTCATCACATTTCCATGCTCAAGATTTCCCTCCCCAAAGGCTCTGGATTACAGTGTTGTATGTAGCAAGAAGCAAAAGGGAAAAGCTAGAATCCATAAGCTGCAGCAACAGTCCTGTTATTCTGTAGAGTATTACATCCACTGTTCCCAGGAGGGAAACTGAGACACTTTGAGCAATTCTTGTCTTTTCTGTCCTACCCTAATTCTCAGGAAATGTCTGTGATGGGAAGGAGAAATACATATTTATTATTAAAATATATATTTAACAAATTCTAGTTCAGAAAACTAAATAGAGTGAAGATGAACATTAAACCAGGTTAGTTTTGAATGAAGAAAAACATGTTTGAATTGTCTGAGTTCTAGTACATGCATTCTTAATGGAGGGATTCAGTAATTATATATGGATTTCTGGGCTTTATGTTTCTATCTTAGATTTTTACAGAGCAAGACCATCCAATGTTCTGTCAAATAAACTCAACCAAACCAAACCAAAATAAACCCCCCAGAAACCCACCTAAATTTCAGTGCAATGGAATTGTTGGGAAACTTGAAAATAAGACTAACAAAAATCAAGAGGGCCAATGTTTGCTAATGAGTGTTTAGGTATCAGAAGTGAATCAGAAACCATGAACCACTTCATCTCTGTTCCAGAAAAATTTTTAGAAAATATTGTTTGAATACTATCAATGTTTCTGCTATGCTGTACTCATAAAATAAGGCAAAGAGAATAATTAACTAGAAAATGACAAACCCAAATAGGGCATCTTGCTATTTTTCTGATGACCTTAAATAAAACTTTTCAGACACTCATCTCTGTAAAAAGAACATAGAGAGAGTGCAGCATGGAAGTTTATAATTAGGACAAATAACTCACCAGCAAAACATAATACACAAGAATTAGAACAAAACAGGAAGAAAACAAATATGAATTTGTCCAATACCACTGAATAGAAATGAAGTACAGTATTATGAAGTCAGTTTATGCTGACTTTTCTTTCTTTAATCAACTGAGAAAATATTCTCAAATAATGTCTGTATTACTTTTCTTGTTTAAGTTTTTCTGGATAATGGAGTATATTTTAGAAATAAAGAGGCTATTTTTTAATTTTCATTTGTTTTCCTCTTTAATGCTGTATTATAGTAAAAAAAAAAATCTGCTGCATTAAAGTTGCAATAATTTTGTTTAAAAAAAGTGATTATACCATTAGTTTTAGAGAAAAAGAAGTAAATTTTTAAGGCTTGAGTTTTGATAATCCTGTGAATAAGTAGCAGCAATATCAAAGCAGCAGGTCACTCCATCCTTAGAAACACTTCAAGAATTTCAAATGAGAAAAACAGTATCTCAAAAGTTTTTATTTTAAAATGCAAATAAATGAAAATCTAATTAAAGATGTATGGTTTGTTGGCACTTCTTATTTCAAAGTTAGGGTTTATGCTATTTTTAAATTAAGATCTTGAGTAATGTCTGGTCTTTGTGATAACTTCATTTTCTCATAAGGAGAATGCTGATTATACTTGTATTGATTTGGTACACATAACACTAATATAAAGTATGTGACAGTTTTCTATTTAAAATAGGAAAGGAAAAGTGCATTTTTTATACCATTAAAAATGTTGTAAACTAATTTTGATACAGGTTTGTATATGACAAAGTTTTTAAAAGGATCTACAACTGTACAACATTTACTTTTAAAAGGAACTACTCCAAATCTATTCCTGTATCCTGATTACCCTAAATACCAAGGACTGAAGGGCTTCTGCCAGCAAGGACGTTACGGTGTTTCCACTCCCCTCTGTCCACCATGCATGCATCCTATTCTTGTGCTGAACCAAATCTAATATATTTATTTCGCTCATTTGAAAATAGACTCTATGGATCATTACTGGTGTAGGATGGTCCTATACTTCTGTAGGCAAGACTCTTATTGATGCAAATGAACAAGACCAAAATCAAAGGTGACCCACCTGTATGTCTTGCATACATCTGCAAGTAGATCAAATGCTGATCCCGTAACTGGCAGTGGCACTGTGGTAACTGGGAAGCTGCTGAATGGTCTGAACCCCCAGGTAAGCATCCAACGGTTGATATTGGTTGCCCTAAGACCTCTACTGCCCAGTCATCTCCCAAACCCTAGTAGAGTGATGGGCTATACAGTCCTTGCTCATTCATGTGCAACTCTGAGTTTTCTCTCCTTAGATCTCCAACATGAGAAGTATCCATTTTATGATTAATCAACCATAAATTTTTTGGCTTGTGGTTCAGAAAGGTTCATACATTCATTATAAGTTCTCATATAATAATTATCATGGGAATCAGTAATTTTTAACTGAGACAATGGAATGTATTGCTGTGAAATGATGCAGGATGCTCAAAGAAAAAAAACCAGTAAGAGATCTAATTTGGTGAGAAAGGCACAATAACGTCTCATTTTCACACTGGCAGAACTCTACAAAGCAGTATCCTATATACTGATAGTGCTTTGGCCATAAAAGTGGGCAAGCTGGAATGCATTAACAGTTTTGACCATTAGTAATGGGTGGAAAAAGGGGAGCTCTCTTGGCTAGCACAGTGCACCTTAAGTATTGCTGGGGAAGTGAGTTAGGGCCTTGGAAAGTGCTCAGCTTTTAGGTTGGGTCTGAGAGATGAGAGGAAAGATTATGACCTCTGATTCCTTGTGTTATGGGGAAATGTGAACTATTTGCAGCTATGGGCTGCACAGAAGTGCTGTGTGTACTCACTACTAGGATTCACCTTACATTTGAATGTCATGTCCAAAGTAGAAAAAAAGATTACTTTTTGTGGATGGGCAGACTTTGCATTTCTTATATTTGGATTAAATGAAATCTTGCAGATACTAGCCAAAAGCAAGCTTGATTACATAAATATTCTCCTGGCCACATCACTTCATCAAGGCTTATTTTAGGAATAATAAACGTTTCAAAGATAGCCTACAAAAATGTCATGTAGAAGAAAACAGCAGCAGATGATTTAATGTGAGTGAAATAATTGCCATGATCGGCTATAAAGTTATCTTAATATAACATTCAATTTCGCAGTTAAGCATTTCCCTCACAAATAGGAATCAAATTGCATCAGTTTAGATACTAAAATCATAGATTGCAACAAAAAAAGTCATTTCTACAAAGAATTTTTTGAAGTTTATCTTTCTATTTGAAAGTGTGTTTCAGAAAAAAAAATCTATTTCTGATTGTGCTAATTTTCATTGTGGTTGGACAGATTTTTGTGGTACAGGCTGAAGGGTGACTAAATTTCTTCTCTTTTCTTTGCTCTTAGGAAGGAGAGTCAGATGTGCTGCCTCTGATTGCCTCTTGTTCATGTCTGCACAAGATTCACCAAGTTTCTCCTCTGTATCAGTCCAACTCAAAATATTCAATTATCTGTTCTCTTAATTACTGACTTCTTGATCTTTAGCTTCCTGATTCATCAGAAAAAGTTCTGTTTCTTGCTTCTTTGTCACTTTCTTTTGTTCTTCCATTAGAACTAGGAGGGATCAACATAGCTTGTTTCTTGCATTGTTATCAACACTAGGGCAGCTATCAAATGCTCTGTTACTGAGAAGAGTGCTGGTTGGTATAAAAACAGCTTAGTATTAGTAAGCAAGAGGAAAGTGGATAATAAAGTAAAATCACAGGAAGAAACTGCCTTCTGTTATCAGTGTTCTTTTAAAGAACTGCACTGAAATAAGAATTTATTCACTAGTGTTGTAATTCATGTTAAACAAATAACAGAAAATGCACACTCTAAAATTAACTGCTGTTTTCTCTTTTGTTTGTCAATAAGAAAAGTATTTCTTAAGCAATCAGAAAACAATTCAGTATATTCAAGTCCTTATATTATTTTGGCAGTGTGCCTTCTTGCATTGCACGTTTGAGCAGTGACTGAGCACCAGTTGGCCAGTAGTGCATTTAGCCGTGGTTCATGTGTTCTGTTAGGGAGAGAAGGTGGGCTGGTACCACAAAACCTTTAAAGGCCTTATTTTAACATCTTATGCAAAGTACCAGCCTGAAGTTCAAAACTTCTGTAACATGTTCAGAAAGAAATTTGGCATGGCATATTCTGTGACAAACGATTTCTGGAATTTCACATGATAGACCAGACCTTGTCCAGGCAAGTGGAATTCCCTTCAGATGATGATAAAGCAGAAGATATGCTCCAAGGTCCACTTAATGCATTTCAGCTGTTAATAGCAATTTAATGCTTGTGACCAGATTAAAGGAAATCCAAAGTAATATTTCTTAAAAAAATGTGTATTTTAGCCATTAAAGTTCTTAGCACCAAGCTTTTCCTTCTATATATCCATTCTCATTGTGCCCCATGACTTGCTAATTTAAATATAACCTCTATTGCCCAAGACAGGTTGTCCTAGAAACTATTGTAATAATGTATTACTGTTTGGGATATTTATATGAGTAGCCCTGCACACATCTTATGGCTGGTTACCCCTATAATTAAAACAGTTGTGATTATGTTATGTTTATAATTTATCATGTGACTTATAAATACCCATTTAAAATCTGTTAAAACTTCCTGATTCCCAGATGAGAAATAGAAAAGAATTTTAGAGTGAAGCTTCATCTAGAAGTTTTCCTGGGCTGTGCAAGGAGAAGGCTGTGTTCTTGTGACACTCACCACATTCTATTTTTCACTTCATTATTTAATACATCTGGTTCTGAGGAAAGCAATGGATCTGCCATCTAGCTTGTGATTGAATCTTCTAGACTTAGATTTTTGTTGATTGCATTAAATGCATGCAGAAGCAAAAGCCAGTTAATATGATAAGTGAGAAGTCATTTGTCATTACAGTTATCCCTGTCTGGCTGCATTGTTGTGAGTAGTGTGGAAGGATGGGGAAAATCATCTATCAGAAAGCACTATTGATATAAAACCAGCACAAAGATAGAAAGCAAAGCAGCCAGAGGTGTCTTAACTTTTAGCACGAACTTATTCAAATAGTCTTGATGTCAGTGTCCCACTAACCAGGGGAAGTGGCAAAGAAACTCAGATAGAGGCAAGGTGAACGCCATGCTGCTGCACAGAAACAATGGTTAGTAACTCAGATATTACCAATTGATCTGAAAACACTTTAAAGGCAGATAACTGTCAAGCCTGCATTTTATGGAGGAAGAGGCTAAAGCACAGAGTTTAAATGACTTGCTAGCAGCTCAGCAGTAAACATTGGTCTTTTGAGTCCTATCAATTGTCTGTTCATTATACTACTGATATTGCCATGTCTCTTCTGGATTTCTCCAAAGGCCTACCACAGCGTAGGAATCCATGACAAGGTTATTAGATATAAGTCTGGTATTAAAAAAAACCCACCTTTTTCAGCAGTGCTTCTCACACAGTTCTTTTCATAACCACTTCCAATAATGGTAAGGGGTCCTGGGGCTAAAAATCTTTGCATTCCCCCACACAATGCAGGAACTCCTTCAAAAGTCATTCATCTGCAATTGAATGAGGGGGAAGTATCAGAAATTCAAAAGCATGGTAGATGCACAACATTCCTCTGTGGATGGCTATTAGCTTGCTAGCAATTTGGGGAGAATAATTCAGCTTGTGGATTCTATGGCCCTGAATTCATTTTGTGTGGTCATATATAGCAATCCTGCAGTGGCAATAGATGGAAGTAGCACCCCTGCTGCCAGCTTTCTTCCACAATTAGAAAACTGGCATTTTGTTCTGAAAGCATCTTTTCACAGATTTCTTAAATTTATTGGGGGGACAGTGAATGCATCACTGTACAAATGCTGTAAAATCCAGCCTGTGAATTACTCAGCAAATGGGGTGGTGGATAGGACCCTCCATGCTGTGTTTTTCTGTTGCTAAGCTTTGGCTATGGTGCCTCTGCTATACCTTTATTTATAGAGCAACATGAGCTTTTCCAGATCAACTTAAAATGGGAGGTGACAGATTATATGACAGGCTGAGAGAGTTGGGGTTGTTCAGCCTAGAGAAGAGAAGGCTCCAGGGAGACCTTATAGTGGCCTTCCAGTACTTAAAGGGGGCCTATGGGAAAGATGGGGAAGGACTCTTTATCAGGGAGTGTAGTGATAGGACAAGGGGTAATGGCTTTGAACTGAAAGAGGGCAGATTTAGATTAGATATAAGGAAGGAATTCTACACTGTGAGGGTGTTGAAACACTGGAAGAGGTCGCCCAGAGAAGTTGTGGATGCCCCATCCCTGGAAGTGTTCAAGGCCAGGTTGGACGGGGCTTTGAGCAACCTGGTCTAGTGGAAGGTGTCCCTGCCCATGGCAGGGGGGTTGGAACTAGATGATCTGTAAGGTCCCTTCTAACCAAAACCATTCTATAATTCTATGATTCTATGGTCTGTCATTACTTAAACTGATTTCTTTATATTCACTTACATGAGTTATTTTTGTTGGATCAATATAACGATGATGTGGAATAAAGGCCTTTCTCTGCTGCCTCTAGATGCACAACTATACAAACCCTAATTATTGGTCAGAAAAGATGTAGTGAAAGTAGCACACTAGATCTTGTATAAGACTCAAGTGATAGCCAAAACTTCAATTTTTTCTTCCAGCATTTCATGACATTGTTTCTTCAGATGTGGAATGCCTGCCCCTGCTGTGCAAGGATAGGGTAGCCTCCATCTCAAGGTGTTTTACCAAAGGATTAGAGAATGGGACAAAGACCCTGTGAAAATAAGTAGAGGTAGGCAACGATATCAACAGGTGGTGGATGAGATATTGTATAGGTGATTTCATTCTGTTCATTTTTGTTCGTTTGCAAAATTGTGGGTCAAAAGAAAATGGGAGAAACTGCAGTGAATTTAAGAAGAGCTGAAAATACAGCTTGCACTGTGAAGCTTTTTGTCTAGCAGTCAGTGGAGATAAACTTTACATTTCAAAGACAGCAGGATGAGAGGCCAGATTAACAGCAGAGGAAGTTAAAAAAAATGTTTTTTTGAGCCTTCAGTAATACAGGATCAGAAAAGTTTGGTATGATAGTATATTTAACATACTTTAGAAGCCAATTGCAGGATACTTTGCGGCAGTACTGAGATCAGAAAAGACTTCAGGAATCCTAGAGGAGAGCAGAAATAGAAAAAACTTCAAGAAAACTCAAAATCCTTGTAGCTGAGTGAGAGAAGGAATTAAATATGAAATATAAACCACTGGTGTTAATATGTAGATTTTAGTATTGTAGCAAATTGGACATTCTGACTTTGCATTTTTTAGACAAAAAAAGTTATTGAGCTCTATGAAAACAAAATTACATAAAATGTTGTGAAGATTAATTATAAATTTAGCACTGGGAGAAACAATAAACATATTTTACCAAAAGAAATAAGTAGATAAGTGAAATCAGTGTTTTCCTGAATAAAAACAATTGAAGCAAACCAATTATGGGATTATGCGTCTAATTCGAACATGAATATGACAATATTGGATTTCATTGTGGCAGTAGTCCATTGTCAGTAGGAGTCGCCACGATGAAACAGATGAATTTTCTGAAAGTCAAAACATGAAATAGAAGAGCCTGCTAATACATGGAGCTGTTACATGTGAAAAATTCAGAGTAGGGTCAACCACCTCAGTTTTAGGGTGTGCTTTGTTGAAATGCTTAGCTACAGTGTGGTTCATTTAGAAAGACATTAGGTAAGGAGATACTGTACATTAGGAATAAAGGTATCCTATTAAAAATGTGGTACATCATGGGAGGACTGTCTATTATTATAGGCTTGGATGATATGTTTTAGCTAAAGGCTTACATTAGTATTCAGGCACTTGTTCTATATTTTTCCTGTTTTTACGGCGCTATCCCCTTGAAACTCATTAAACCTCTTTCTGCAGTAGGCTAGCCACTCAGGCATGAATAATCTAAGGGGTAAACAGAATATTGTTATAAATACACAAGTGTCCTTTACAAAAAGTAGTAAATTTAAAGATGATTAAAAAGCAACAACAAAGAACAAATGCCCTCTCAAGCACATTCAGCTATAACATAACCAGTATGTGTTTTTCTTGCAAAGGATTCATTAGAACATAAGTCTTAAAACTGAGTGAAATAAATAACTCAGCCTGATTAATGAGCTACCATTAATCACCTCTATATCACAAGTTCAAAACCAAAAAAGAGGATTGATTTATTATTGCTTTCTGCTTTATTTAATCATAAGAGACCCATGCAAAATAGGTATAAAAATGCTGTACTGTGTATAAACGAGGACACATTCTAACATGACTGTGTTTTTACAAGGCTTGTGAGAGTTCCGGTTCAACTGACCTTCTAAACATACATCCCTCTATTTATTATTTTATATAGTTCTCAAGTTCAACTGACTGAAGTGCAACTACATAAGGGCTATAGGGGTTTAAAAAATTTTTAAAAAGTTTGAGGTGTCTAAATCAATGTTATGTAGATGAGACAATTAACTCCAAACCTGCAGTCTGAACTTCCTCTGTTTAAAGTCTGGGGGAACACTGCAAGTGGTGTAATTTGCAAAGTGAACCAAGTACCTCCAGCACTGTGTCTCACTTGCACGAGTGTGTCTCTTGTGATCAAGACAGTAGGTGAGGAATGTCTTTGTCCCTTTTCCCTTTTGTGGCTTTTATATAAAACCTATAGAATAAAACCAGAAATCTTCTCCTCCAAGCTCAAGAGAGTTCTATCCCAAAGAACATCAAGGCATGCAAAAATGACAGGAGACCAGTGTGGATGGACAAGGAACTTCTGGCCAAACTCAAAACACAAAAAGGAAGTGTACAGAGGGTGGAAGGAAGGATGGGTAATGTGGGAGGAAAAGATAAACATTTTCTGAGCATCCAGAGATGAGGTTTGGAAAACTAAAGCCCAAATGTAATTGAATCTGGCCCGGGATGTCAAAGAAAACAAGAAGGGCTTCTATAAGTACATAAGGTACAAAAGAAAGACTAGGGAAAATGTGGGCCCATTGCTCAACAAGACATGGGATCTGGTTACACAGGGCATAGAAAGGGCTGAGATACTAAATGCCTTTTTTGCCTCAGTCTTTACTAGTAAGACCAGCCTTCAGGAATCTCAGATACCAGACACTACTGAAAAAGTCTGGAGCAAGGAAGATGTACCCTTGGTGGAAGAGGATCAGCTCAGAGAATACTTAAGCAAATTGGACACACATAAGTCCATGGGCCCCGATGGGATGCATCCACAAGTGCTGAAGGAGCTGGCTGATGTCACTGCAGGGCCACTCTCGATAATCTTTGATCAGTCATGGCAATTGGGAGAAGTGCCCAAAGACTGGAGGAAAGCAACTGTCACTCCTATCTTCAAGAAGGGCAAGAAGGAGGACCCAGTGATCTACAGTCTGGTCAGTCTCACCTCCATCCCTGAGAAGATGATGAAACCATTTCCAGAGTCATCAAGTATAAAAAAAACCATTGGGGGTAATCAGCATGGCTGCAGCAACTTGATAAATTTCTATGATGAAATGACTGGCCTGGTAGAGGAGGGGCTAGCAGCGGATATTGTTTACCTGTTTACTTCAGTAAGGCATTTGACACTGCCTCTCATAAGATTCTCAAAGACAAGCTGTTGATGGCTGAATGGGTTGAATAAGCAGACAGCGAGGTGGATTGAAAACTGGATGAATGGCCAAGTCCAGAGGGTGGTGATCAGTGACGCAAGTCTAGTTGGAGGCCAGTAACTAGCAGTGCACCCTGGAGGGGTCAATATATCTTCATTAGTGGTCTGCATGATGGGATAGAATGTTCCCTCAGCAAGTTTGTCAATGACACCAAACCAGGAGGAATGGCTGATATATCAGAGGGTTGTGCTGCCATCCAGAGGGACCTCAACAGGCTGAAGAAACGGGCTGACAGGAACCTCATGAAATTCAACAAGGGAAGTGTAAAATTCTGCACCTAGAGAGGAACAACCCCACACACCAGTATATTCTGGGGACCACTGAGCTGGAAAGCAGCTTGGCAGAAAAGAACCTGAGGGTCCTGGTGGACACCAAGTTGAACATGAGTCATCAATGTGCCCTTGCGTCCAAGAAGTCTAATGGTGTCCTGGACTGCCAACAGGTTGAGGGAGGTGAACCTTCCCCTCTCCTCAGCCCTGGTGAGGCCACACATGGAGTGCTGTGTCCAGTCCAGGGCTCGTCAGAGATATGGACATACTGGAGAGACACCAGCAAAGGGCCATTAAGATAATTAAGGGGCTGGAACATCTCTCCTGTGAGGAAAGGTTGGGAGAGCCTGAAGAAGAGAAGGCTCAGCGGGAATCTCATCAATGTATATAAATACCCGAAGGAAAAGCATATAGAGGATGGAGCCAGGTTCTTTTCAGTGGTGCCCAATGACAGGACAGATGCAATGGGCACAAACTGAAACACAGGAGGTTTCCTTCAAACATCAGGAAACACTTCTTTAATGTGAAGGTGAATGAGCACTGGCACATCACTGGAAATATTCAAAAGCCATCTGGTCATAGTCTTGGTATACTGGCTCAGGGTGGCCCTGTGAAGTGCCAGAGTTGACCTATAGATGAATCCTGTATATTTTATAACTGATAACCATTGTGCTACTAGATATTGTACTGTTATAACAACCCACTTACGCTGATGTAAAAAGTGCAAAAGTGTTGAAATACTAAAGCTTGAACAACAGGCCCCAAGCCGAAGCTGCTAACTTAGTATGTAATCGATAACAAAGTAAGCTCACTAGTGAAAATGCAGCTTAGACAGATTATAATCAGTAGTAAGGATGAAATGCTGAGAGAATGTATCCAACTTTCCTTGCTCAGCCTTGTTCAAGGCTGAGAACCCAAATGTTCGGCCTTTTAGAAACTCTCTTGGTTCTCCCCCCGGAGCCCTGGCCAGGCTTTGGGTGGAATCCAACAGGAGAATGAAACCAGAAATTTTCTGCTCAAAATAAAGGTGCCAGTTATTCTGGCTTGCCAATCTCTAGTATATAAGGCCGGACCCACTTGCAGCGACTTAAACAGGGAGCTTTGGATGCAACTCAGGGAGAAAAGGAGAGTTTACAGCTTTTGGAAGAAGGGGCTAGTGACTCACAATGATTACAAAGATGCTGTGAGGCTATGCAGGGCAGAAATCAGGAGGTCTAAAGCCCAGCTGGAAATTAATCTGGCTTCAGCAATCAAGGACAAGAAGAAATGTTTCTATAAGTATGTGAGCAGCAAAAGAAAGACCAGAGAGAGTCTCCATCTCCTGCTAGACACAGGAGGAAACATGGTAACAAGTGACAAGGAAAAGGCTGAGGTGCTTAATGCCTTCTTTGCCTCAGTCTTTAATAGCAAGACTAGTTGTACTGAGGGAATCCAGCCTCCTCAGTCAGGAGACAGAGACTGGGAGAACGGCCCCATCGCATTCCAGGAGGAGATAGTCAGTGACCTACTACATCACATAGACATACACAAGTCTATGGGACCGGACGGGATACACCCGAGGGTGCTGAAAGAGCTGGCTGGGGTGCTCCCCAAGATGCTTTCCGTCATTTACCAGCAGTCCTGGCTGACCAGGGAGGTCCCGACAGATTGGAAATTGGGCAATGTGACGCCCATATATAAGAAGGGTTGGAAGGATGATCCGGGAAATTACAGGCCTGTCAGCTTGACTTTGGTGCCCGGGAAGCTGATGGAGCAGCTCATCCTGAGTCCCATCATACAACACATGTGGGACAACCAGATGATCAGGCCCAGTCAGCATGGGTTTCTGAAAGGCAGGTCCTGCCTGACAAACCTGATCTCCTTCTACAACAGGGCGACCCGCTTATTGGATGAGGGAAAGGCTGTGGATGTTGTCTACCTTGACTTCAGTAAGACCTTTGACACCGTTTTCCACAGCATTCTCCAGGCGAAACTGGCTGCTCGTGGCTTGGATGGGCACACACTTTGCTGGGTTAAAAAACCGGCTGGATGGCCGGGCCCAAAGAGTTGTGGTGAATGGAGTTAAATCCAGTTGGCGGCTGGTCATGAGTGGTGTCCCCCAGGGCTTGGTTTTGGGGCCACTCCTGTTTAACATTTTTATTGATGATCTAGACAAGGGGATCGAGTGCACCCTCAGTAAGTTTGCAGATGACACCAAGTTGGGTGGGAGTGTTGATCTGCTCGAGGGTAGGGAGGCTCTGCAGAGAGATCTGGACAGGCTGGAGCGATGGGCTCAGGCCAAGTGTAGGAGTTTCAATAAGGCCAAATGCCGGGTGCTGCACTTTGGCCACACAACCCCCAGCAGCGCTACAGGCTTGGGGGGGAGTGGCTGGAGAGCTGCCAGTCAGAGAGGGACCTGGGGGTGTTGATTGACAGCCGGCTGAACATGAGCCAGCAGTGTGCCCAGGTGGCCAAGAAGGCCAATGGTATCCTGGCTTGTATCAGAAATAGCGTGGCCAGCAGGGACAGGGAAGTGATCTTACCCCTGTACTCGGCACTGGTGAGGCCGCACCTCGATTCCTGTGTTCAGTTTTGGGCCCCTCACTACAAAAAGGACACTGAATTACTCGAGCGTGTCCAGAGAAGGGCAACGAAGCTGGTGAAGGGTCTGGAGCACATGTCGTACGAGGAGCGGCTGAGGGAACTGGGGTTGTTTAGTCTGGAGAAGAGGAGGCTGAGGGGAGACCTCATTGCCCTCTACAACTACCTGAAAGGAGGTTGCAGAGAGCTGGGGATGAGCCTCTTTAACCAAGTAACAAGCAGTAGGACAAGAGGTCATGGCCTCAAGTTGCGCCAGGGAAGGTTTAGACTGGATATTAGGAAGTATTTCTTTACAGAACAGGTTGTTAGGCGTTGGAATGTGATGTCCAGGGCAGTGGTGGAGTCCCCATCCCTGGAGGTGTTTAAGAGTCGGGTTGACATAGCGCTTAGGGATATGGTGTAGTTGGGAACTGTCAATGTTAGGTTACTGGTTGGACTAGATGATCTTCAAGGTCTTTTCCAACCTAGACGATTCTGTGATTCTCACTTTGGAAGCCTCACCTACGGGTGGACGCACCGCGTAGGATTTCCCACTTGCCAGGACAGGTTCTCCAAATCCTCACTCTAACCTGGGCTCCCCAGCATCTGCGGATCTGGAAGATGGTAATGTATGCAAGTGGTGATGTATCTTTCTTAATCACTATTCTCTCTCTCATGTAGTAATGATTTGATGCATTACCCTGTATTTTCCTATTTGTTGCTTTAGGTGCATTATTCTGCTGTTGCTTTAGGTGCATTATTCTGCCTTTTCTTACTGCATGTTTTCTGTATTACTCTGTTACATTATTTAGTTATCACTAGTAAAATACGCCTACTCTTTTCACTCTGGTGTCTGAGTTTAATTGGTATCCTTAATCAGCAAAACACCCTGCCTGAGCAGGAAGGTTGGACCAGTTTCCCTCCAGAGGTCCCTTCTAACCTCAACCATTCTGTAATTCTGTGAAATAATCCTGAGAACTAAACCTGGAATGCAAACCCAGCTCCTGTCTCCAAGTCACTGTCTTACCCTTGGACAACAAAATGAGGCTTCCTCTTCCTCCTCTCCTGTCTCCCCTTTGCATTGCAGAGGTTATCTATGGCAATTAGGGTGCTCTCAGGTGAGAGGAGCTGTGGGCTGGAGCTGCTTCAGACTGACAAAGGACTGCTTTAGTTATTTCTGATTTACAGAAAGTCAGGCTTCTCTAATTGACAAAGATTTTCCTTTGTACTTACATCTTTACTTTCTTCAGACAACGACCACAACAAACCAGGCTCCTACAGAGAGCCAAAAGGAAATAATGAGTAAAAATCTATGTCTGAGTTCCCTTTCCCTTCCTGCTCCTGGAACTTAGGCACCCAGGTCAAGACTGTGGCTTGATGGTGCCATTGTTTTTTGACCCTCAAATCTTGTCTTGAAAAATCAATGTGTGCAAAAGTTCTTTCAAGTAACCGAAGAGGCCTCACTGCTTTTAACGGTGGAAGAGAAGGAGGTGGTAATATTGTCCACAGCCTGGGTTGTATCTGATTAGCCTGCTTGTACAGCAGGAGATAAAGTTAGGGAGAAATTCAGATGCCCAATTTAGGTTACCTAGTGCCTTTGATAAGGGTCCAGGTATCCCATGTGTTCGGTGTCATGAGTAACCATACTGGGCAATTTGGTAGTATAGTTTATGGTGCCTCAGGGCTTTCTTTGATTGCTCTTTTGAATTAAGATACAAAGATTCTGCCTAAATATTTATTTGGATACATAACTAAATGCTTTCTTAGACATCAGCCTTCCTGTTTGATTTTGGCTAAGGAGCAGTGCCTGACTTGTTTTAGTTTGTGATAGTTGTAAAGTGGGAAAAAAAATCATTATGGCTAGTGGAGCTATATTCATATAACGCTGGAGTATTTAATGTTTTACTTTACCCTAGTGCAAACATCATTGTAATGCATACTAACTCACAGAGTTACTGAGAAAATAAATTCATTAATCTTTACAGGAGGGTTATGGTCCTCAAATGAAGGCATTCAAAATGCAAAGTTATTATCTAAGAGAACCTTGACATTTAAAATTCATCTGGCAATATTTTGACATGTCAAATATGTAGTTAATTTTGAATATATGGAAAGTGTTCAGAGGCATATTCAAGTCTGTATTGTCCCCCACACTGCAATAATTACCATTTGCAGTACATCAAAAGCAAGAGCTCCAGAAGTGAAATTGACTCATGGAAACCAAAAAAGAAGAAAACAGTTTGAACTTGGACATGAAATGCTCTAAAGAATAGCGTATATACTAGTTAACTGAAAATGAGATGGTCTTTAAACCCTTGGAGGAAAAAAAAATAATGCTAAAAGTGAACTCTGTCAGAAGAGATGGCCCAAAAGGTTAGGGTAGCTGAAAAAATGGAAGATTAAGAGAGATTTTGCATAACTGAATGGGTGAATTGGATCATAAACAATTCTGTCATAGGGAGCTTTCTGTCTGTAGCTTCAAAGGTGTAAGGAATACAGAAAGTGGAACTGGCGTTTCTTTGCTTTGTTGCTAAGTTTGTGACAGAGAATGAAATCTTGCATTAGGATATCTTGTTAAATTGAATTTATACTAGAGTCTGCATTTTATTTTTTATTGTCGTGTGACACTACCTAATCCTTTTGATATTGCAGTACAGAGAGAAACCAAAATTTGATGGCCAATAGCTGTGAAGACAAGTTATAATGGAGTAATTCTTCTTTTGGCTAAGATGCAAACAAGTTATTAAGAAAACTAATGCCTGTGATTTTGCCACTTGTTTGTATTCTATATATTATGTCATTTTTCCCTCATTAAAATGTGCTTTTGCAAAGTGTTCATAGATTTAGAGATAGCCTTGCAAACTCTAAAAGCCTCAAAAATGTATGAAAAAAATATTAAGCATATGAGGAGGAAGGATTTCTTTTTTCCAAAATATCATCATTGAAATTACAATGGAATTATCACAGGTCTTTATACTGAGGCTATTGATTGTTTTTCCGCTGTTTAGTCTACAGGCAAGCCTGTTGCTTGAATTGGGATTACAGGTATTGAGACAGAAATCAGAAGGGATTGATCCTTACCATAACACATCCTTGATCTGTCAGCTGGAAATAAATCTGTTGGTTGATATTGAGACTGTGGTTTTGTTCTCATGTTTGGAGCTGCTAGGAAAATAAGACTGTTACTGCCACAAATTATCAGACAAAGTTTATGAAGAAGTATTTGTTTCTCTAATTAAATTATTATAAATGAATTTAGTTCTTTAAATTAATCCACGTTTTACTATAATTTTTGTTTATTCAGGCTGTTTTGTTACTAAAATGTAAAGGAATGTGTATGATTGGAATATTTTCCCATACATGGGGATTCTTGGATCTGAAGATTTTTCAGACTGGTGAAAACCCTTAACAAACTAGGTAGTGATGGTATGGAAAACCACCCTGTAGTTGTCCTTATAAAGTTAACCTATACATATCCATGCTGTTAGCTTTGTAAGGAGAGATGATTTGGTATTCATAATTTTTTGTAGTGTTCAAAACTCTCAATTGCCAGAAATAGAAAGTAAGGACTGATCAAATTAGACTTGGAAAATACCCACAATAGTTTAATATTCTTTATAACAAATTATTTCTTACAACTTAAAAAGTAGTTCAGGTTGGTCAGAGATTGTGTAGCTCACAGGATCTAGATTGTTTGTATAGCTATTAATACTGAACCTTGTGATACTTGGTTATGGTGCAGTTAGCAAAGAGAAATAGTGAGCTTTTCTGTTTGATTCATGATCTACTGTCGCATCTATGTTAGTGCCAGAATGAGAGGAGATAGCTTTTAGCTTTTGTTTTCCAGATTTACCTATACTTAACTAAAAGGAAGTAAGACATTTAGTAGCAAACCATAAACGATGTAAAAAGGGAGCAAATATTGTTATTGGGAAAAAAGAATCCCATGAGTACATTCTTCATTAAATATGTTATCTGTCAAGAAAACAGGTCAACTCTTTGGGAGTTGCCAGATGACATCTGGCTTTTCCAATTGTTACAAGGAAGGATGCTTTTTTGTTTGTTTTTTTTTTGTATGAAATATCATAGTATTCTACAGAGGAAGAGCCATCCTTCAGGGTGGCTCTTTACAAGAAAAGACACTTTTTAAAATATCAAAGAATTAACTGCATATAAAAATGATTTTCAGCTGTTAATGAGTCCATGTAAAATTTTTATGTGAGCTGAAAAGCAGATGTCTTTAAAAGGTAAGGACTCAGCTTTTGCTCAAGGATTTTTTTTATATTTACCGTGAGATGTAAAGCCTGGACATTGATTTTGCTGTCCTAATATTCCCAGAGGCCAAGAAGTCAAACTTTGGATTCTGGTTTCTAGAGACCATTATACATGGACACGACAATTTAAAGGGACTGTTTGGGGTTTGACAGCCAATAAAGCAATCTGTTCGGATATAGCTCATAAGACTTGGCTCTAAAATTCTGACAAATTCCCAAGCTCACTTTGGATCTTAAGCTGCCCTCTGTAATGCACATCTAAACATCTCACACATATTCATGAATTCAGTCTTCTCAAAGGCTCTTATAACAACTACATGAATAAAAACTACATGGCTTAAGAAGAGTCCACTAGAGTTCTAGACCTTCAAAATGAATAGGCAATTTAGCCTCTGCTATTAAATTACACAGTAAAATATCATTTGTTATATAATTCCAAATACATACACTGGATAACTGAGCAAGAACCAGCTGAGCGTCCTTTAGATTTATAAGTAACCCATCTATTCCAGTGAGCAGAAATATTGAGTATAAGCCCCCTAAAGCTATTACTGAAAAATAAATCCTGAAGATCCAATATTGTGCAATATCTAAAACATGTACCTAGAAGTCCTTCACTGCTTTCCCTTAACAGGAGTGAGTAAATATTTGAGCATGCAGTGTGCATGTTGAAATTTCTTCCTTTGACCCCTAAAAAGCAGAACTGTATAGGTACTGTAAGTAAACTTCATGGTGCTTGGAGAAGGAAAAATAGGACATCAGCGATACGGCAAACAACCAGGTTTCAATTCAGGATGTCTGCCTCATTGAATTCCACTTCTATGATACTGATTTGGCAGAGAAAATGGTTTTTCTGCCTTTTTCCAGTTCCAGAGAGCTTACTTAAATAGGTTATCTGATGGCAGAAGATTCTTCACTGCTATTTACCTTGAATTTCTCCTTGATGTATGAAAATTAGGATAAGTGTCCATGAATGTGCTATACTAATTTTCCACTAGTATAAATAGCTATAGAGACTTCAAATTAATAAATACAGTATCTTGAGGGTGGGCATGTAGCCTCTGCTCTGTTATAATCAATGACTTTTGGCCTCTAGATTTAATGAGTCTTAAATTTATCTTGCAATCTAAAATCCCCATAGCCATGAAATTTAATTCTGGAATTGTATTTCTGAGGGTGCAAATGTAAATATCTGGCAGCCTAGTTCAGCACCATAAGAGAGTGAGACCATGAGAAAACGTGGACTTGAATGTGGAACTGAATGGTTTTTCTGGTGGCTTAGCAATAAGCGTTTTTCTGCTCCATATAATGCTCCTTGGGCCTGAATTCATGCCTATTTTTCTTATTTAGATTCTTCCAGAATCCTGTGACATGCTAATTTGCAAGATGAGCTATAGAAAAAGCTATTTCCAGGGATTATTACTGACGTTATTTGGGGCAAATTGAGTGACAGTAACTATTTCTTCCCTAAACTGCTGTGAAATTTCATCCATTCTTCACCAGTCTGAGCTGCTCAAAACTGGGATTGTTCAAGAAATTCACAGAATTATTTGCTGTATCACTCTGGATGAACTTGCATTCTTAAAAATATAGCACACATTAATAAATGACAGTTGTAATGAAATGCTATTGACTTTGCACTTAGTCAATTTAGGTGTTAATTTCTGGTTTGCTTGCATGATTATTCTGCAGATGAACTAAATCAGCACACTGCCACAGTGTTTGAACATTAGCTTGTCTTGTCATGCAGTGAATACAGTTATGTAGTGAAATAAGGATCACGAAATATGTCACAAGGACAAAATCCGGCAACTGTTGAGAATGGGATTGCAAGAATGAAACTTTGGTAGATAACCAGAAACGGAGCAGACTAAGCCAACGTCAGTTACACAAAAAGAGGCCCTTCAGTATATGTTAATATGCTGAGCCTTAATTTGCCATGGGCTAGGCTCCTAGGCAAGTTTGCTGTCCTTGCAATACAACTGATAGCTTCTTGCAGGGGGATGTGACAGGTGACAAGATAAATATTAAAGCTGTGTCAACTAACTCCGTGTTCCTAGGAGCGTCCTAGGAGTCTTTAGCCCAGCCAATAATGCAGGTTCTACACCCCTTGTGCACTCAGAGCTCTCGTGTGAAATTAAGAGCTTTGAGTGCAAAAGCACTCAGTACTAGATTTTTGTATTGTTTTGAAAATCTCAAGCATATGTCTTTTTCTTTTTCTTTCCATCTTTAGCTACATATAAGCCACATCCCCCTCACCTTCTCCAACCCCTTCAAGACAGGAGACAGAATTTCTATACCTTAGACCCAGGCAAGTCTGGATGTTCTTGGAAAAATCAGCTTTTCTGTTTTATCTTAGGCAAGCATGGTTGAAAAGAGGACTTAGAGTCATTGCAATTTTTAAGCATAGAGTTCCTCCAGTAGTGGCTAACTTCTTCATACTTCTTGGGCTGTATTCTCCATTTGAGAAAATGTTGCTGATAAGAAATATTTATATAACAGGTAATTTAAAAATTACTTTATTTTTATGCCAAGAGTGACATTAACACTTAGATTGAGGGCTAATGGACTCTTTTGTAGTTCTGTGAAAAAGACAACTCTCTGGGTAAAAAAAAAGTTGTGAAATCCATGGTTATTTTTGTTGTCAAGTTCAAAAGAAACATCAATAAGAATGCCAGTGCCTCGAGTCCTTTTGTCCCCTTCAAAGAATATATATTGAATGTTTTGTAATAACAGTGCTTGTGCCTGTGATGGTTCTGATGCAGTAATCAGGAAAACAGTGGCAGAACCACATCAAAGAAATGGGAATATCTTTGGATAAACCAGCAGATTTTACTCTTGTATAGACAAATAATCAATAATCTGCAATTTCGGGAAGCTGGGCAGCTCGGGGACATGGATTACCTAAAAATCAAAGTTCAATGACAGTCTTTATAAAATTACATCATGAAGTTTCTAAGTTAAATCCACAACCGCAGAAATGCAAAGCAGAAGCTAAAATTCTACTTGTCCTCCATGGACATTTACCATGGACTCTTTTCCTCAAGCATGCCTAAATACTGAAAAACATACCATAAATTTTGCTTTTGCATGAAACTATTTCGCTTTTATGTGCTTGATTTGTTAGGTGGTGTGTTGGGTTTTTTAGTGTTTTTTTACAAATTAGGAAATCCCCATTATCTATCTGGTTTTGTTTTTCACATTTTCAAAGTCTTCTTAGAACTTAAAAGTATGAAAGTTCATTGCCCAGAGGAGTTTTATCAAAGCTGCCTGAACATTTGACTCAGATTTAGCAGGGTCTCACGTGAGTAAGACTACTTACTTGAATAAAGCTAAGCATTTTCCTGAAAAGCTTTCTGAAACAGAACTTAGATCTGGAAAAATATGGATGAAATACAGGTTGTCCTAAACCGTAAGACCTCCTCTGGGAGGAATCAAATGATAACATCAGTAATAATTGCTACTAAAATCACATCTTCATCCCAGAGGATCTCTAACTCATTCTCACCTGGATTGAGACAGACTTTCATTTCAGCACTTTCCAGTAGTCTGTAAAAAGTGGCTTCTGCCTACAGAATCATATAGTTTAGCATTTTTGTAAGTTCTCATCGTATGTCTCCCAGCACACTACACACTCATTTCCAGAACACAGAAGTAAACAGAAGGTCATGAATTCCCAGCATTTCAGTGGCCAGATGGGTGATATAGCATGGACACATTGATTTCAGGACCGCATCACTGTTCTGAGTCCTGCAAAAACTAAGTGTACCTAAGACCTCTGAAATGAAGGCATCTTTAGGCTGGAAGGCAGCAGTCAAACAAAGAAGAGTGACAAGTACAGGTATTTCTGTGGGGCTTTTTGTTTGGTTTGGTTTGGTTTGCTTGCTTTGTTTTGGTTTTCCCTATGACAAGATCTTACTATTGCATAACAAACCATGCCATCTTTTATATTCACTGAAAATAGTCCAAATATCTACTTGAAAAGTTCTATCAAAATATGTATTTTTTCAAGTGATAATTTAATTATTTTGAATTCTGTACAAGATTTTTAGTGGATTTCAAGTAAAGCTGCGATATGTTTAATATTCTAAGACTAGATATTAAATTGGAAGAATAATTATATCTACTTATGTACCTTAGAAAGTGCCAGTTGCTACTACTCCTTCCATCACCTTTCAGGAAAATGGAAAAGTTTGTTTTGACTTGAACTTAACTCTGCACATCACTGCATATCGTAAAAAACTGTGACTGCCTCTGGTTTTTAGACATCAATGGTATACAGGACTGTGAAACTTATTTATACAAGACTGGCATTTTTTTGGGATAGAATCAGTCTAAGAGTCGGACAAAAGTGATTTAACATATGTACTAATTCTTTAACTACCATTTTACTTTGTGCTTACAAAAGGACTCTAATTAACAGTTGAATCACCAAAGTTTGGAAGTCTTGTACACTAGGACAGTCAGAGCATTTCATATACAGAAGGTGATATTAAAATAATTTTCTGCTAATCTTTTTTCAACATACATATATCTTCAAACAGGCATGCCATACACTAAAGAATACAGATGTGGAAAAAATGCTTTTTTAAATGAAAGAAAGGCTTCAGCTAAATTATTTTGCAATTGCAGAAGTACCCAGGCCATGTTTCACAGTTTGTTTTTTGCTAGATCTATGCCTAGAAACATACCTATGTTTTTCAATTAAGTCTACAGCTACAAGGGTAATTGCTACACACATCGCTTGACATTACTTCAAAATTCTTTATTGAGTATGAATTTCAGGAGCATCAAGTTTTGCAAAGAATAAAAAAATCCATAGAGGGAAAATTAATCAGTTCAGAAATCTGCTATAATGGCATTTGTAAGTGAACCTTAAATTACTAGCATGCAATTGGGAGAACTAG
Organism: Strix uralensis; assembly: GCF_047716275.1. NCBI lineage: Eukaryota > Metazoa > Chordata > Aves > Strigiformes > Strigidae > Strix > Strix uralensis. The sequence goes on from NC_133976.1 coordinate 45,645,705, forward strand.
CAATCCCTTCTTTACCCTTTTAGCTATCAGTATGGGCTGTGATGAGTTTAATTAACGAAGTAAGTTCCACAGATACTCATTAGAAATGTTCTTTCAGGAAACATATATTAGAATGTTAGCTAAAATAGAAATTTAATGCACTTCATGTTCTGATTAAGTTCATTTGTATGCCCTACACCCCTGGTGCATCATCTCTAGTAGGACTTTTATTCAAAACGAATACCAGAGTGTTCCAGAGAATACCAAAGAAATGAAGGGTTACACCTTGGGAGTGGACATAATCTACCTCTAACAATTTGATTTGGGGAAGTGGGCTTCACAAATTGGTCTGAGGCAATTGATACCTCTCATTAAGTCCACCAGTTGCATGCCTCAGGTAGACAGTCATTGCACTGGATTCAGCTACACAATGGGCTTGTGAACACCCTTGTTCTGGTTTCAGCCCAGAGGGCAACTGAGGGCAACGCAGCCCTTCACTCAACCCTTCCCCCCTCAGGACTGGGAAGGAGAAAATAAAGCAGAAGGCTCTGGAATCAAGATAAGGACAGGGAGGGATGATTCACCCCTTACAGTCCCAGGCAAAAGTCAGATTTGTTAGGGGAAGAAAAAAAGAACATCACTTTAATTCGAACACTAACACCACCACCACTTAACAGATAGAGTGGGACAGTGAGAAACTTAGCACATCTTAAAAACACCTTCCCCCCCACCCCTGGGCTGCCCACTTCTTCCTGGGCTCACTTTTGTTCCCAGTCTCTCTACCTCCTCTCCCAGCAGTGCAGGGGGCAGAGAATAGGGGGTACAGTCAGTCTGCTGCTCCTTCCTCCTCAAGGGGAGGACTCCTCGCATTATCCCCTGCCTGAGTGTGGTGTCCCTCTCATGGGACACAGTCCTCCATGAACTTTCTCTGGCATGAGTCCTTCCCATGGGCTGCAGCCGTTCCTGTGCTTCTCTGGCATGGGTCACCCCTACATGCTGCAATCCTCCCATCACCAAACTACAACAGTGGGGGCTTCTTCCCATGGAGTCCCAGCCTTCATCAGGTGCAGTCACCTGCTCTGGCGTGGGGTCCTCCACGGGCCGCAGGTCGGCATCTCCTCTGCTGTGGACCTCCATGGGTGGTGGTGGTAGGGCATCCTGCTGTCTCACCATGGGGTACGGAGTGGGTCTCTGCACTGGTGCACCTCCTCCCCTTCCTTCTCCTTTCTACCACTGACCTCGGTGTTTGCATAGGTGGCCTCCTCTTGACTCCTCCTCATAACTCCCACTCCTCCTCCCAGATTCCCCTTCTTAAATACATTATCCCAGAGGCACAGCCACCATTGCTAATTGGCTTGGCCTTGGCCAGAGGTGGGTCCAACTTGGAGCTGGGGAGCTTTGAGATGCTTATCACAGGGGGCCACCCCTGTAGCTGCCAACCCCACTACCAAAAACCTCGCCACACCCACATAAACCCAGAACAACCCTCAAGTCTAAGGCTGTGTGTGCTAATTCCTGAGCAGGCACCAAAAAAACTAATCATGTTTCCGTAACAATTTTCAGTCAGAATCTTTCTTTTAAGTCAAAGTTAGCCTAGCCATCATAAAGGTAGAAAAAAATATATAATTCTGGGAGTATTTTTAAAATTCTAAGACAACTATGTGTGACTTGACTGGGAAGTTGTGTTCTTCAGGCACACTTGTACAAAGCATGCAATACTGCCAGGCATCCAGCAATGGCATCTGAGTTCTGGGCTGTCACAGTGTCACAGTGTTTACAGTCTCTGCAAGCTTCTCTGTTTTTTAAATTTTGGCTAGTGGACTCTATTGACAGCACTTGTCCTGTCACAGCGGTTAAAGTGTGTGAGAATTATTTTATTTCGGGGTTTTTTTGAGAAATGTATTTTTTGTTTTCTTGCTTTGTTGGCATGCTGTAGCCTTTACCTTGCAGTAGGGAAGTTTTCATATAATGTCCACTTAGTCCTTCAGGTGTTTTAGGTTTTGGGGGTATTAACTTTTTAGAAGGAAGTTTCTGATCCTTAACTTAAAACATTCTGGGAATTGCATTATGCTACTCAGGGCTGCATGCTATTGTGGCACTGATTGGGAGGAAAGAGCGGTGAACTGCAGTGCAGCACTGGACAGGTAGCTCACACAGCGCTGGGCAATGCTAACAGCCTCTGCAAGCCATGGGAAACTCTCTGTCAGCTATTTGCCTCAGAAAGAGAATCAGCAACCAGTCTTTATGCTGAAAGATTCTTAGTTATTTTGAAGGTGACCTAAAAGTTCTGATGAATGTAAACTCTATAGACCAAATTCTCCTTTTTTTTTTTTTTTTTTTTTTTTTTTGGGCCAGGATAAGAAATTGATTTCATGTATTAAACCTACTGTAGGGGGTAAAAAGTCTAGTTCTTCTCATCCCCTTATTCCTTTACCTGTAATGTGATACATTGTTATGTTCCTATTTCACTAATTCAACAACAGTCAGGCAACAGATACCTAAGTTAGCCATGAATATAAAACATATCCTAGTCATCCTAGGCTATCCTTAGCCATATGACATTTTTATAATGTGATTGCAGGAAGAATTTCCTCAGAGACCTGTAATGGATAGACCTATTATAGCTCTAAAATAATTTCATAAGGGACAAAATAATGTCTTTGAAGCTCGTGTATGTCTTAGCTGACTTGTGCATTAGAAAACTCTCAAACATTACCACTGAAACTCAGAAAGGGTTTCTAAATGCATGACACGATGTGCAAAACAAAAGATCCATTACAGATGATGCAGGTCTTCACAGAATCACAGAATCGTCTAGGTTGGAAAGGACCTTGAAGATCATCTAGTCCAACCGTTAACCTAGCATTGGCAGTTTCCAACTACACCATATCCCTAAGCGCTATGTCAACCCGACTCTTAAACACATGCAGGGATGGGGACTCCACCACTGGCCTGGGCAGCACATTCCAACGCCTAACAACCTGTTCTGTAAAGAAATACTTCCTAATATCCAGTCTAAACCTTCCCTGGTGCAACTTGAGGCCATGACCTCTTGTCCTACTGCTTGTTACTTGGTTAAAGAGGCTCATCCCCAGCTCTCTGCAACCTCCTTTCAGGTAGTTGTAGAGGGCAATGAGGTCTCCCCTCAGCCTCCTCTTCTCCAGACTAAACAACCCCAGTTCCCTCAGCCGCTCCTCGTACGACATGTGCTCCAGACCCTTCACCAGCTTCGTTGCCCTTCTCTGGACACGCTCGAGTAATTCAGTGTCCTTTTTGTAGTGAGGGGCCCAAAACTGAACACAGTCATCGAGGTGCGGCCTCACCAGTGCCGAGTACAGGGGTAAGATCACTTCCCTGTCCCTGCTGGCCACGCTATTTCTGATACAGGCCAGGATGCCATTGGCCTTCTTGGCCACCTGGGCACACTGCTGGCTCATGTTCAGCCGGCTGTCAATCAACACCCCCAGGTCCCTCTCTGACTGGCAGCTCTCCAGCCACTCCTCCCCAAGCCTGTAGCGCTGCTGGGGGTTGTTGTGGCCAACGTGCAGCACCCGGCATTTGGCCTTATTGAAACTCCTACACTTGGCCTGAGCCCATCGCTCCAGCCTGTCCAGATCTCTCTGCAGAGCCTCCCTACCCTCGAGCAGATCAACACTCCCACCCAACTTGGTGTCGTCTGCAAACTTACTGACGGTGGACTCGATCCCCTCGTCTAGATCATCAATAAAGATGTTAAACAGGAGTGGACCCAAACCCGAGCCCCGGGGGACACCACTCATGACCGGCCGCCAACTGGATTTAACTCCATTCACCACCACTCTTTGGGCCCGGCCATCCAGCCAGTTTTTTACCCAGCAAAGCGTGTGCCCATCCAAGCCACGAGCAGCCAGTTTTGCCAGGAGAATGCTGTGGGAAATGGTGTCAAAGGCCTTACTGAAGTCGAGGTAAACTACATCCACAGCCTTTCCCTCATCCAATAAGCAGGTCACCCTGTCATAGAAGGAGATCGGGTTTTTTCCTGGTACAAGCAGTACGTCTGATTGTATCACAGGAAGTCCTCTCAAAGCAAGAATGTCTTTCCAAATAAATACTTGAGGGGTATTATGGCCACATGTCATGCGAATCATTAAGTCAGTCTCAGGTTCTCGGTCTTTCCTTTCCCAGTCTCTCTTCGCCGCCGGCCGCAGCCAAGCGCTGCCAGAGTCGCGGGCGCTGCCAGGGCCGGGGGCCCCGCCATGGCGCCCGCCCGGGTCCTCCCGCGGCTCCGCCGCTCGCCCGCCCCCGCTCCGGCCACGGCTGAGGCGCGACCGCCGCTTCGCCGCGGGCCGCTTCCGCGCCCCCTGGCCGAGGGGAGCCGGCGTCCGGGGACAGCGTCGGGGCGTGGGGCGGGGGCAGCCCCGCCGTGCCCCGTTGGCCCCGGGGAGCCGCCCCGCCGCCGCCGCTCCGTCTTGTGCGGTCCGAGCGCTTTCTGGAGCCTCACCGAAGCCCGCGCGGCGCCTCTCCCCTGAAGGCCGCGGACATGGGTCTCCTGGGCAGGCTGGCGGCGCTGCCAAAACTTGCCGGGGCGGCGGTGGGCCGGGGCGGCGGCGGGGCCTGGGGGCGGCTCTGCGCGGGGAGCCCACTCCCGGGCTGGGCCGCCGCTGCCCGCCGCCCGCCGCCCGGCGGCCGCGCCGCCTCCTCCCGGGCACCGGGCGAGTACGAGGAAGTTTTCAGGTCCTCCGTGGCGGAGCCTGAGAGGGTCTGGGGAGCTGCCGCCGAGCAGATCCAGTGGGACAAGCCCTGGGCCCGGGCCCTGGAGAGGGGCCGCCCGGGGAGCGCCTCCTGGTGAGTCGGGCTGTGCCCCCCTGGGGCGGGCCCGGGGCTGGTGGGGCGCGGGGGGGCTGCCTGCCGGGGCGCTGCGGCTGTGCTGGGTGGGGGGGGCCCGGGGGTAACACAAAACTACCCCACGGCGTATTTGGGGTGCTCACGGTGCCGTAGCTGGTGAAGGAGATGGCCTCAGAGCATGGGGGAGTTTAATGATTACACTTGGTTAAGTTTAATGATTAAAAGCAGCGTGGATGAGTGTGCTGGGGTGAGAGGGGAGTTAGCTTGCGCCGCGACAGGCGCGACATACACGTGGGTGGGTGGGTGTGATGTCTGTGCCTGTCTGGGTGACACGGGTGGGTGCGCCTGATGCTGCCCCATCCGACCCTGTTTGGGCTTGGCTTGAGAAAAGTGAGCACGGGAAACCGAGCATGAGGTGCCGGGTACGTGTATGAAAACACAGAGATGGCAGCTTTCAGCGTTGTTTAACCTTTGAAACTAACTAAGTAGGTCATAATTTAAAGGATGTGGTTAAGGTAATGTTTGGCAAAAGCATTGACACTGAAATATATATATCCACGTAGTGAAGGGCAAACTGCCCTAAGACAGAATGTGATACCCTTCTCATAAATTACTGGATAGTCAATTCTCAGTACTTTGTCAAAGGTGATTTACCTGTTAAAATTCTGTGTTGACCACCATCACCTCTTTTTCAGCAAGTTTACATCATGCTCTTTGATCTTTTCTCAAGGAGAAGATGGTATAGGATAAATAAGGCAATGCAGGGTGAGGGTCATCTTCGGTACACTGATGTTCTTTGCCATTTTTATATTTTTCTGGTTTCATTTTAATTTAAAAATACTAATCGTTCTCAAAATATAATTAAAAATATTAATCACTCTCAAATCTGTCTGAATGAAGAGATACAGAACCAGTAGAGTGGAGCTTGCTTTCTTATTGGTGACTGATGTTATTGCTTGGCATCTCTAGTAGCGACAGTTGTTTATATGTCTTAAGCTGAATGTTAAACAGCCCTCAGGCAGGATAAATCTCTTCGAGTCAGCAGGGCTGTATAACAGTCAGAAGTCTTAAAATGGATGCATAGGGAGACCTGTGTTCCACTGACCTTCATTTCTAGGTCATGGTGTTATTCAAAAATGGCAAGTAGGATTGCCTGCATAATTAAAGACCCGTAAAGCTCTCTGGCTCTGGTGTTCCTGAACAGAATAATGAAGAAGTCAATACAGTGGTTACTTTTTAAGAACTAAGGAATGGGAATATAATAGATGCCAGTGACCATGGTTTTTCTATTAGATTCTGTCAAACAAACGTGGTTTGATTTGCTGAGCACGATAATCTTGCTTGCTGAAAGTAACATGGTTAGGTCTTTGTAAAGCTTTGTGACTTTTCAGATGGAAGTTATTTGGTCTTATGGCAGGGATGACTGGATAAAGTTTATGGGCTGAAGTCAGACTTATGATAATTTCATGGGTCTTTTCTGGCCTCACTTCTACTTGCATCTTTCTCCCTCTATGGATGAAGATTGCCACAGACTGAAATTATCTCATTAATGTGGCCACATACCTGAAGGGAGGGTGTACAGAAGATGGAGCCAGGCTCTTTCCAGTGGTGCCCAGTGACAGCACCAGAGGCAACGGGCACAAACTAAAACACAGGAGGTTCCCTCTGAAGACGAGGAAACATTTTTTTAATGTGAAGGTGACAGCACTGTCTCAGAATTGGTTGTGGGGTCTGTATCCTTGGAGTTATTCAGAAGCCGTCTGGACATGGTCCTGGTCTGCTGGCTCTGGGTGGCCCTGTTTGAGCAGGGGGGCTGGACCAGCTGCCCTCCAGAGATCCCTTTGAGCCTCAACCAGTCTGTGATTTGGTGGGATTATAGAAAGATGCAAGTCTCTGAAGACTCAACATCAGGCCATAATTATTGCTTGGATGTCAGGTATCTGTTGCTCCGTTGTGGATAGTAAAACGTTAAGCAATTCAAATTTGTATAAACCTCTTTAATGTCTTAATGTGCAACATGCAATTTTATTTGTTTCTTTATTTAAGTTTGCCTTAAGTGATAACATACTAGTGTAGTACTCTAACGCCTCTGAAGTCCCAGATAGTTACCAGCATTCAGTGTGCTTGGCAGGATAACAAGTAGGTAAGTTCTTTGAGGAAAAGATGGAATGTAAGAGAGGGAGGATACAAGAGAGTCTTTCAGAGGACATGCTGAAGAGAAAACAAAGAGGATGGAACGAAAATGAGGAAGAGGCCAGGCTTCCAAGAAAAACATAGCTTGCTGGTCTAACAGCTTAAAGATGTAGTTCTTGGGGACACCTTAAAAACAGTATTAAAAAGTTCATGGATGTGCTTCTTGAGTTAGAATTTATCTCCTGTGTCAGAGACATATTATTACGTCATTTAATAAATATCCATTTATTTTCAATATCTTTGGTTCTGGTTACCAAATGTGAGATTTATGGAAACAGATACTTTTCATATATTTTCTGGTCTCATTTACTTCAGTTGAAGAAGTTGAAGGAGGTGGTTAATGAATTTGAAATGTAGCTGTAAGGCAAATGTCAATTCGTCCTTTCTAAATACCCTAAGAGCGTGAAAGAAATGTGCTGTGTGCCCTAGTGTGTTTTCTTCAGTCTTTTCCATTGGAAACCCTGGTGTTATGTGAGTAGCTTGCAGAATGATTTCTGAAAGGTATGTGATTAGTGTCACCATCCCCTGACTGTTTTGTTGAAGCAGTAATCCCAGGGTCTGTTGACTGTTCTAACCTGCATATCAGTGGCTGCTATGACTCAAAACATCATCTGGTTTTGCTCACATCAAAAATAATAAGAAGAGCAGAAAGCATGGTTGTTCAAGAAAAGGATGAGGGAATTGGAATTGTTTGGTGTAGAAGCCAAAAAGGACATGTTTTAAAACGCATAAAATTTGGCTACATAGTTGAAGGAAAAATTGTTCTCTGAGTTGCCTTTGAAGAGGTCAAAACTGGAAGTTTCAAACTGCAACAAGGGAGATGGAGATTTTAGATGTTAGAAAGAAAAATCTTTTTAATGCTAAAGGTGGTGTAATGCTTGAACAGATTATTTTGAGATCTGTGGAATCCCAGTCAGAAAGGTTAAAGCAAGGATTTCTTTAGGAATGATAGAAACAGTTTTTCCTAATGCATGCAGGCAGAGGGCAATTTTGCAAGTTATGTTTTTTCTCTGAAGACATAAGAGCAATATAAAATCACCTTCAAACTTTAGGAATGTTGGAACAGATTGCTATTCAAATGTTGCTTACACTTTTTAAAAATGTGGCTGGATCAATTAACAATATTATTGCAAAATATCTAATACTGTTGTGGTTTTGTCTAACACTTTATTCAGCTTCTGTTCTCACTTCATCTAGAAAAATAAAAAGAAAAAAAATGCAGTTGATTCCTGGGAACTCAGCTTGGAGAAGCATACATACACTGTACGGCATAAAAGGATTTTAGCAATATACTTTTTTTACTGTTATGGTACAAATTAATTTTATTTTTTTCTTTTGCGTATATGCCAGCTTTATTCAGAACCTTTACCTTCTTTCTTTTTTTATCTTAATTATCTTTGTTTCTGAGCCATTGAATGAAGACTAAAAAATGTCTCTGAATACAGCTACTTTGATTCTTAAGATAGCAGATAGTGTTGGAAATTAAAGCATAACTTTTGAATATTCTTGTGAAATGAATTATAGTTATGTGTTGCCTTCTTCACTACTATGCTTCATTACTAGCAGGTGGGCTGTTGTCACATCCAAGAGAATCTGAATATAGGTAAAAAAATTTCCAGGCCGTAGAGGGTAGATGTAAAGCTGTATGTAATGGGAGTCCTCCTATGGAAGACCTAACTTACTGACTTGCCAAAAGTAAAACATGAAGAGAAGATCAGTGCTTTTGTGCCCTCTTCTACTCCTACCCCTAAAAGGTTAACAGAGTAGTCATATTGAAGTATGATTAAAGAGGTAAGTGCATGTGCTTGAGATTCCTGTTTGTGAAACAACAGTCTGTGAGACTTCTGGCGGGGGTGAGATGGGAGGTGCTGCACCCCAGTCACGAAGAGGCAGTAAGTCCTAGGTGACTACTGTAGGCAGCTTTAAAGAGGCTCAAGGGGGTCCTAATGTGGATAACCACACTCAAATTATTAAAAAGATGCCTTATTAGATCTGAGTTATGCATAATGTGGATTATCAAAGGCTGCTGCTTTCGTGAATGTACAGGAAAAAAGACATCAAAAGGATAGGTAGATACTGTAAGAATATTGGTTTAAATGTTGTGAAGCAAGCTGTTTTGATATTATAACCAGTTTTAAATTCTGCTGTGATTTTTGACAGGAAGAACCATGTCATTTTTTTTCCACCGTAGCACTAGTGAAAGGTAGATGAGCTCTTCAAAGAGCCTGCTAGTGAACTGAATGCAGTTTCTTTTATGTATTAGAGTTGTTACTGTTTACTCTTTTTATTTGTTTTACTCATCCTGCGCTCCATTTGTTGAATGTTATTAATTTCTCAGCATTAGGAGCACAGCCTAAAATAAGGTTCTTCAGACTTGGCTTCTGTTGGTAAGCTGCATTGAGAAAATTATCTGGTTAGCAACAGATTAGCATTTTACAGTCCTGTTTATTATGGCAAGATTTACTGGCAGCTCTTACAAACATCTTGCAGATCCACCTCTGATCTTTCTGCAGTCTATTGGAATATTTTCCTTTTGATTATAAACCTCTGTTTTAAATAGGAGCATCTCATTGATGTCCTTATTCTAAAACTGGATCCTGGTGTCATGCTGCCGTTTCTTTCCAACTAAAGCTTATTCAAGCAAATAAAAGTTCCTCCCGGGTACTCATCTCCTTGTGAATCACTGGATCAACAGAAGTTTGCAGCGGCACAGGGCAGCTTTTTAGAGCCAAGCAGCTTTTATTTCTCAGCTGGAAGGAGATATTTGAGCATGTCCTTGGGTGGCAGTAGAGAAGCGAAAGTCTTGCAGTTATGGTCATGGTAGCTGCATGTCTGCCTCTGATCCTGTAAGAACCACCCTCCTGAACAGAGTAGCAAAGCTGCCATCACACTGTCCAGATAGTCTTGGGTTTTGTTTCAACCTGCAGTCACATCTTTTTCACAAGCGATTGTTAAAAATTTATGTAGCAGTGTCAGTGTTGCCCCGTATCTTTAGAACAATCCAAGCTTCGGTACTTGCTCATGTTTGGACTGTTCTTAAGTGGTTATGCATAGTAGCCCAGGTACTGTGCTTCCTTGTTCCCTTGTTTGTATTGTTCTACAGTGGTTTGATACAAAAATCAATGGTGACCTGAATCTTACACAGCTTTTATGACCGTAATTGGACGTTTCTCTATATTACATGAAACAAGTCCCAGTCCTTTATTGTCCATACAGTTCTTTTATGGAAAGGGGTTTTTAGTACAGAATGTTTTTGTTACTTTTTTGGTCCCCCACCTTCTCCTTATTAATGGCATTGTAAAGGAGTCACAATAAAAGATTGCTGCATCCTAAACATCCTAACTGGTTTTGGTTTAATAATTGTCATTTTTTGACAATGAAGACTATCCTATGGCATCTGTGCATACGTATATATGAATAATATCAAATATCCTAATTTAGAGCAGTCCTTTATCAGACAGGAAAGATAAAGAAGGAAATACTCTTTAACTAGTAGTGCATTACTTCAGGCCATTTGTTTTTATTTGTAGCTACATTATAACAATATTGCATTATCACAGTCAGTGTCCCCACAGAATTTTTTGGAAACTTTCAACTGTGTTTTTTCTGTGTGTTGCTCTTCTTTTTGCTATGGAGAGATACATGCAGATAGGAAAACAAACACAAAGAGCATTATTTAGAGTGAACTTTAATTTTTAGATTCTGTGTCATCTTTCAGTAAGTAGAGTCATCTTTAAATCTGGTGCCTTCTGTGTTTTCTTACTTGAGGATCATGCCGCACTTGAATTTTCTTTTTCTATGTAAAATTACAATAACAATGAAACCTGAGTTTGTGTTTTTCTTTAATTAGAAGATGAGAATTTTCTGTAAATGTCTGGCTGTCGAAGAGGCTATGACTCACATCACTTTACAGGGGATTTTGAGTCACATGTAAAACACGGTAATGTCAAATGCATTATGAATGTCAGACAAATTTATAAGATTTTATATTTGTTGGGGTCCGTTTCACTTAGATACAGATGCTTGTATGCTTAACTTATTGCCAGGAGATGAATAAGAATATTTTGAGTCCTGAACCTGTTCTTAAAAAGGGTATGTGTGCATACCAATAGAAAGTAGCGTAGTAACATATTTTCATAATGTCAGATTATTTTATGTGAATGTGTGCTTTTATCTGTGAAACCTTAGCTATAAAAATCAGAACGATTGATGCGAAGTAAGTTAAGACCAAGTTTAGCAGATTCTTAGTTAAGTCAATTAAGGTACAGTACTTCACTGTTTTCACTAATAGGCTTTTTGAGTAAGTTGTGAGGATATAGAATAAAAAATGACTTTTTGAACTGAGTATAAAGTTTTATGAGCTATATTTTAATTGAATGTTCTCATTCCTTAAAAAACACGTAAAATGCAAAAAAATAGTCTTATTAGCCTGGAAGGCTAGCTGTTAACATACTTCAACTTCTTTTTTAGGTTTGTAGGTGGAGAGCTGAATATCTGTTACAATGCTGTAGATCGCCATGTTGAGAATGGACGAGGAGACCAGATTGCCATTATTTATGACAGTCCTGTAACAAATACCAAAGAGAAAATAACATACAAGGAACTTCTTGAACAGGTATGTTTGAGAATAACCTTGTTACTGAAAATGGGCAGTAAATATTGCATAGCAGGTAGATACTAGAGGGGTAGAAACAGTCTACCTTCCTAGTTTATTCCTTTTGCTGTGCTTGGTATTGATTTATAAGCTTCATACCTGTACCCAATTATACTGCATCCAAGAGGTTTTGATCTTCCTCTAGTTCTCTTTCTTCTGCAGTTTTGTATTTTTTTTTCCTGGTTGGTTAAATTTTGAACTTTTCTCTGTTGAAGAACAAAAGTACAGTTCTGTAGAAATGAAGATGTGCAACTTGGCTATTGCTGCACACAATTGAGTGTAAAACCAAATGAAATTTAACAGGGAGGATCTCTATAGAAAGCTGTGTCACCTGCCCCATTGTAGGCTGTAGTGGGGGGTGCTGGTGACCCTGCACTATTTTTCTGTCTGGGAAGTCTGTGGATTTCAACTTCCCTGTTGTCTGGGGTAGCTTACCGCCAGCTGGGGTTGTGAATACCCAGCTCTGCCTCAGCCCATTCAGATTTACTCAGTGTGTGAGCACAGGTTGTTGCCACCATGGGTGTTTGCAATCTGCTCCATTCAAGGTTCTCGGCTTTCACAGCTGTCAGCTGGTGATTTGCCCTTGCGCTGCTCCTCTGTTTAGCTGACTTTTTTTTCTTCCAGTTGTATGTAGCGGTTGCACTTAATAATGAGTACAAAGAAATGTTCGAGTCAGACTCATATTCTTCCTTAATGTATTTCACTGTGCGCGATGCATTACAGTGAATGGAACACACTCACGCTACTTCAGATATGCGCATAGTGTCTGGAGTAATGTGAACCTATGGTTTAAAATGTGAAATGAGGTTCACAATACAGCCCTTCAGTTTGTGAGGGTTTTATTCCACTGTTTCAAGAAAAGAGAAGTCATACAGCTACAAAAAATTATAAACCTGTACTGCACTCTACCTTTTAAGGAAAATATAGAAAACATTTACTCCTCACCAGTTTTCTGTTGATTTACCAAGTCCAAAAATGAAATTGGAAATTACCATACAGTATGCTGCTGCTAGAACAGCTAGCTTCAGTGTTTTAAGAAATCATAAGACTTTAAAAAGGCCCAACCCCTTATCTAATTTAATTTATTATTCTATATATGTATATATTTATGTATATCATATTATATAAAAATTATAATTATATATTCAATTTTATGTCGTGCCATATATAAATACAATATATACATAATATACACATGAAATATATATGCATATATGAAATTGATTTATACATATACATATAAAAATACATACTTGTTTTATTTTAATGATGTAATACAACAGCCTCTGTTTCTCTTTTTAAGCTTGATGTTCTTATTAAGTCTCCTAAATTTGTGTCACTGTATTCCCTATAAGCGTATTAAATGTTTTAGGATATGGCAGATTTGTGCAGAATGAGGAAATGAGTTGAGATACGCATCCTTTCCTCCACATTTCTTCTTACAGCAGCATTACCAAACCAAATGGAAGAATGGATTTAAGTTTTCTGGGGGTATGTAGCAGAACTCATTCAGAAGTTCACTATAATCTTGCTGGTAGCTGAGTCCTATCTAAATACTGTTTTTGAATTCTCTACAGTTTGCTGTTCTTCTTAATCAAAAGGGAATATAAGTGAAAGGCAGGATTTGAGATTAATACCTTGTAGGTTGAAGCTTTCTAGTCCACTCTTGTGGAATAAATTTAACTTGGTTTACCTGGTAACTACTGGACACCTGATAACAAAGGTATTCACAAAGAGATCTGCTGAAAATGGAAGAGATGTGGGCTGGTGTATTTTGTGTCATGGGTCTAGTAGGTGCTGGGAGAGACTTTGAGAAAAGGCCTATGAAAACCACCGTGGAGCGTGGGTGATGATGTTTGGCTCACAGCCCTCAGTCACTGCTTTGTCACTATGTTCTCAGTCTGCTCAATGTAACCTAAAAGTACTTTATCTTGTCATTTTGAAATAGACTTTCAGTGCTCTGACTGTTTCATTATAGACCAGTACGAGTGCAGATCAGACATATGACCAAAGTTGACAAACTTTGACAGGGAAGGAAGCCTTTTGCCTTCTTTCATGACTTCCTTTCCCAATTTAAAATAGCCTGACAGTGTGTATCTGTGTTCAGACTGTTGTTTGGACTGTCCATACCAACAGATGCTTAGTAGTCTGTCTGGATAGTGTAATGAAGGTGTCTTTTCAGAGAGGCTGCCTGTTCAAAATGTCTCTACACGATATCAGCACTTGAAGTGGTGGAATTCTTTCTGGCTTTTGGTAATAAAAGTGGAGTTTATAGATGGATTCACCAGAAGTTATGTAGGATAACTATGGGACACAGGATGGGAAGATGCAGAGTTTGGTAGCAGGTTAGATCATTTGTTCCAGGATCAAACTCGTGGTAAGGATGAAAAAAATGACATAGGTGCCTGGCTAGAGATAATAAGGCTCCTTAGGGAGGGTCGGATAGCTTGAGCTATGTATTCAGGAAGCCTGTTGCATTCAAATTATCCCTATCCTTTTTTACTTATTGCACTGCTGTTCAGATGTGAGAGCTACAGTAATGCTGTGATTTTGAAATTAAGCACCACTAAACTCTAAATAATTGAGAGAAATGTTGGAAGCTTGTGGATGTTTAGTGCCCAACCTGTGGGAAACTTTTTTTTTTTTGGCAGAACTGGAACAGAAATATTTCAGGACAATTTCAGCAATTCTTTATTGATGGAAATAATGGCAAGATCAGTTTTTGTTGATATTCTGTACCACTATTCTGTCTTCATACTTGGAAAGTCTTGAGAATTACAGTTAGTTAAATTGAAGTTGTATGTAGTGCATGCAGTTGCATTTTAAGTGTGTTAATTATATGTTGTTATTAGAGATTAAATCTTCCAAATGAAGAGAGGAGGAATTTGGCAAATTTAGGACATAACAGTCTTCCAGAATGTACTGATTGGACTTTTTTTTTCTTTACTGATGCTTGTTATAGGCCTTTAAATAGGTTGGACAGAATGTTGGACTGAAGACCATGAAATGGGGATGTAGGTGAAAGTTTTGAGTATGCCTTGGGAGATTCTCTAATTCCAGTAATGAGATGACAGGAGAAGATAAGGGAGACACACATTCTGTTAGAAATATTTCTGAATCTGTGTAGTATTAGGGAAATATAAAGATACCCAGAAGAAATAAGGAGCGATGGCTTTTAAAAACAAATTTTCTGATTATGTTGGAAAATACTACCATTTTGAAGTTAAGGCAAAGGTTGTTAGGTAGGTGGAAAAATCCCTTCTGTATACATCATTGGGTGATTTCTCTGGAACGTCTCACTTGCTAAAAAGAAATCTCAAGAATGTGAGTCATATTATTTGCAGTTGTTGACACTTGACAGATCATGTACACAAAAGCAGTATGATTTCTTTCTGTGATTCCTTCCAATAACAATGCAGTTAACATGCTGAATTCCGTGCCATAATAAATAATTTGAGTGCAGTAACGTGATGTGATTAGTAAAACCAACACCCCCCCAAGTCTCTGACAGCATTGAGTGTTACAAAAACATGGATGAGAAAGAAGGGCTTCAGTTT
Source organism: Strix uralensis (assembly GCF_047716275.1). Lineage (NCBI taxonomy): Eukaryota > Metazoa > Chordata > Aves > Strigiformes > Strigidae > Strix > Strix uralensis. The sequence continues at coordinate 45,660,912 of NC_133976.1, forward strand.
GTCAACAATGGGCTAGGATGTAATTTCTTCTGTAGGAAGGTTTTTTCCATAATTACCCACCCTAAAAACATCTTTTTCCAAAATAGCTGTATCAGCCATTTTCGGTTTGGATTTATTTGTTGTATCTGTCTTGCTTTGATCATATCTCCTGTATGTGACTGAGGAATCACCCAGATTGTTCTGTTACTAGTAGTCTTTCTCATTCTTCATGCTTTACTCCATCTTCTTTCTTTGCCTTCTGCCTTAAAAAATGACCAATTCCTTCTTAGCTAGAAATAGTGACTTGCAAGATATTTTTTGTCAGAGTTGATTTTGAATCAAAACTAGAACGCAGAAAATCCTACTAAGACTGATAATCCAACTTTTTATCCTCTTTGGTAACGCAACATTATCTTGATAGAACTATGTATTAGACTTCTTTAATGCTGGTTTTCCTTATCTTATTTAAATCTCAAATGGCATTCTTCAGTGCATGTCCTAGAAATGTTTAACTGCAATGTCACTGGGGTAGCTCTTCAGAAATATCAATATTAGTATTCTTTGAAGGACAAGACTAATCAGGAATTTACAGAGAGTGTTGTCTTGGGTTTTTCACATTTCACGCAAAAGACTTCCAAATGACACTGTAAAAGTGTGAAGAAGCAGCTGGGTCTTGATCTCCCCTGACTGAAGATAGTTACGTTGCGGCATGTCAACTTCAACAATGCTTACAGTAATGTTTAATTTGGTGCAGCTTGGGCAGGTGAGTGAAGCAGAGCCATGCTGAATTAACTGCTGAGACTCCTGATATTTCCACTATATGTGGTTTGTGAGCTTTACATTGGACTAGGTTTAGTTTCATCCTTTGAACCAAATATCCCATAGCTCACTTCAAAGCCGTCTGAACATAGCTATCCCAAAAATCTTTGCTGCCTTGACTTGTGGATTCCTTTAGGAAGTACCATGCTTGCCCTTCTCACTGCTGCTTGATTTCTCTCCCCACTCTGAGTGGATGTTGTCCAAATAATGGCCTTTTAGGAGAACATAGATGCTGTAGGAGTTGTGAAGAACACTGTAGGCTATCCTTCACAAGTACCAGAAATTCCTTCTGAGGCAAGTGGCTGTCTGGAACCCATCTCTTGTGTGCAACCAGTCTGGAACCCATTCTCTTCTCTGCAACCAGTGTCCTAATTCTACCAGAAACCTAAACACAGTCCCATGCTCAACACATGTACAGGAAAAAGGGTATGCACACTTGCACATGAGAGCATCCGGACCACTGATTTTGCAGTTCCTGTTGCCTGCCGTGGCAGAGAGTGGGCCAAGGGGATGTTCTGCATGTTCTTTTGCAGGGGTACTCTGGAGGTTGCAGGCATGTAAACCTGTACGGCACTGTTGTCATCCTTTTCCCTATATTCTGTCCCAGGACTACTGATCCTGGGACCAAGGACGTGGATGTCTGTGGATGAGCAGTGGGCTTGGTGGAGTGCCTTCCCCTCCCCTGACGATCTGTTCAAGATCTCTCTGGTAGGGACACGTGCACTGTGTCACCTCTGAAGCATGGTTTTGCCACCTCATCAAGAACATGGCCTTCATCTATTTGAAGTGAATACAGCACCACTTGTCAAGCCTGCTGCCAAGTGGTAGAGGACTGACATTAGCAACAGAGTGGTGCATCTGCTGGAGAAGCTTTTGCAGCAGTAGGAAAAGAAGGAAACAATGATTAAGAAGAGTAATAGAAGAGTGAAGAGGCTGATCAAGGCGGGGGGAGTAGGAAGGAGTACTTCGTTTAGTAGTCTTGAAAAAACAAAACAGCGGAGAAGCTGAAGAGCATAAGGCGACTTGCTGCCTTTGCTTTAGAGGAATGCCTATGTGATGTGGCTTTTTTTACACCATGAGATGCACTTCAAGGTGTTTCAGGAGCTCTCAGTATTTGAAGAATACTTTTGTGTTTAGCTTGCATTGAAGTCCTTGACACTGGTAAGATCCAGTCATTGTTCAAGCCAGGAAGGTTTGAAATTCCTGTTTTGAGCATTTTGAATGAAATTTCTGTTTTAGTATCTTCTAAGAACTCCTCTTTTGACATGGACCAAAACTGCTTTTTGTATCTACTAGGGACAGCCAGGTGATTTACTTCAGAACTGCAGTACTTCCCCAAACCTGAACTGCTAATACAGATGTAGTATTTGTTTGGTGTCGTAAAAATAAAGCCATGCTCACTGGGGGCTTGCATTTGACAGAAGTGTAATTTAAGCCTGGATGTTCAAAGCTGAAAGCCTACTTGAGTTTCTTATTATATCATTTGGTCTCAAGTGATTTTACTACTGAAGTGTCAAATATATTAAAGTGATAGAGCAATCTTAAAACTTGAAGAAAAGTGGAGAAATAGCATGCTGGTAGGAAAATAGCAACTGTAAAATCTTGAGTGACAAAGTACGCTGTCTTAACGTAAACCATAAATGACAACACACTGTAATAAAGTGAAAGGTTTCATGGCTTTTAACAGTTGAAAGAAATGTCACTACTCACTATTCCCCCCACCCCTTTTTAGAAACAGTGATTGCTCGGATGTTTCAGGGTTTCCACATCAATCTTAAGGGCAGTGTAAACCTGCTTTATGATGTTCTGTAGTCTTCCAAATAGTTGCAGATAGAGGCAGTGTTTTATTATGTAGTTGAAATGTTCCCTGGCTGTCAGAAGGATGAGGGAAAGGGCACAAGGGAAATTGTAGATACCAATGTATTGTACTGGGTTATTGCCTTCAGTGACATTACACTCTCAAGGTTGGGGAGGTTAAGTGCAGACAAGTGATTACTGGGTTTCCATGGAAGATGTGGTTCCTGTCTGCAGCATGCTACATGTGTTCTGCTTTAAGTACAATTTACCCATGATAGGTTTCAATAAAAATGATTTAAGTACATGCAGATCTCTTTGCTGTCTTCCTCCTGTAGCCAAGTACCAAAGTTATGTAGCTTGTGTACACAGGCACTGGGAGTCTTCTATTATGAATCACAGAATCATCTACGTTGGAAAGGACCTTGAAGATCATCTAGTCCAACCATTAACCTAACATTGACAGTTCCCAACTACACCATACCCCTAAGCCCTATGTCGACACGACTCTTAAACACGTGCAGGGATGGGGACTCCACCACCTCCCTGGGCAGCCCATTCCAATGCCTAACAACCTGTTCTGTAAAGAAATGTTTCCTAATATCTAGTCTAAACCTTCCCTGGTGCAACTTGAGGCCATGACCTCTTGTCCTATCACTTATTACTTTGTTAAAGAGGGTCATCCCCAAGCTCTCTGCAACCTCCTTTCAGGTAGTTGTAGAGGGCAGTGAGGTCTCCCCTCAGCCTCCTCTTCTCCAGACTAAACAACCCCAGTTCCCTCAGCCACTCCTCGTACGACATGTGCTCCAGACCCTTCACCAGCTTCGTTGCCCTTCTCTGGACACGCTCGAGTAATTCAATGTCCTTTTTGTAGTGAGGGGCCCAAAACTGAACACAGGAATCGAGGTGCGGCCTCACCAGTGCCGAGTACAGGGGTAAGATCACTTCCCTGTCCCTGCTGGCCACGCTATTTCTGATACAAGCCAGGATACCATTGGCCTTCTTGGCCACCTGGGCACACTGCTGGCTCATGTTCAGCAGGCTGTCAATCAACACCCCCAGGTCCCTCTCTGACTGGCAGCTCTCCAGCCACTCCTCCCCAAGCCTGTAGCGCTGCTGGGGGTTGTTGTGGCCGAAGTGCAGCACCCGGCATTTGGCCTCATTGAAACTCCTACACTTGGCCTGAGCCCATCGCTCCAGCCTGTCCAGATCTCTTGAAATTTATATTAAATTGTATTATTATATATATTAAATTAATATATATGAAATTACTAATTATGATCTTTAAATTACACCTTTTTCCTTTAGCAAGCAAACATTGCCTTTTTCTTCATAATTAATAATTATAAAATAATAATAATAATGAATAATAATACTTGTATTTAACTACTTATTGCCTACCATCCACACTTACACTGACTATAAAATCACTTATTAAATATTGTTTTCATTGCCTCTGGCCTTTTTGTCAACACTCTGCTTGAGAGTCTCACAAGCAGCAAAGATAAGGATTAGTCTTCTCAACTCTCTGAGATAATGTGATAGTAGCTCTGTGTTACAATGAGTTTGTAGATTTTAATGTTTTCGCAGTAGGAAGTACAGAAAAGGAATTTACCTTTGGAAGTAGAGTTGTTATCCTCACTTATAATTACTTTCACTATTCCTATCTAGAAATGACTGTAAATGCCCGTGGTATGGCAATACATTCTAGTTGTATACATGTTCAGGTCTTGTTTTTTGTTGGGTTTTGGTAGCGTATGTCAGTTTCATACAGTATTGATAGGTATTAATAGGTCTAGAATTAAAGATACTTTCTTTTGATAATGGGTAACATGTAAGAGGTCTGTTACAAATAAATCATATATATACCTTAGTTTGTGTGAGTTTTCAGCTTGGTATGGTGATGACTTTACCTTCTAAACATACTCTCTTGTGAAAATAACAACAGGGATTTATGCAAAGTTTATGAAAAATGAAAGCTATGCTGTTATGTTCTGATGCAAGCGTGGATGCTTGGGGCTTCTACATTTCAATTTTCTTAAATCCTCAGGAAGTGTAGAAATATGCATAGTTTGATTGTGTATGAGCTGTGTATTTAATGCAAACACAGGTCAGATGCATTTGGAGCTTTTGTAATTTACTCTCAGGTTGCTGAAAGACTGAACATGTGTTCCCACTGAAGAGAGCAGCAGTGAATAATGCTGTATTATCCTCTTCAGTATGTGTATCAGATAGGCCTCCAGGACTGGATGTAATTGCCCCAAGTTTTCTTGAATATGACCATAAAAGAGCCTAATGCCTATAAATCTCAGAAAGTAACAGCGGTACTAGCATTTGAAATATTAAACTGGAATAAGGTAACTCTTTAAATAGAGAAGACTTAAATTTCATAAATAATACAAATGAAAGTAAAACATTTCAAAGAAAATCTACCTTCCTGACTAGCTCATCCTTGAAAAAGATGGTCCTTCCCTCCTGTCGTGCTAGCGCAATGTGTATTATTGGCCTAGGCAGCTCCCATTGCTTGCATTATTTGCTGGATCAGTGAAAACAGCTCTTACCGCTTTAGAAGCTTGGGTATTTTCTATTCTATAGGCAACATCCCCCTGCTACGCTCAGGAGTTTGTCTCCCCTTTCCTTTCTAGTCTGATACTACCTGAAGAGTCTTTCACGAGACTAAATTTTACTTGAAACTTTATCTATGTGATATAATGAATAGATAAGGAGTAATGCAGTACAGCTATGATGTGAAGAATTCATATATGAATAGAGTCATGTTACCTTGATAGTAAAAGAAATTGGAAACTTCCTATGTTTATTGTAGTATTTTCTAGTGAATGGCAACCTCTTAAAGAATAGTTTTACTACCATTTTACTACTAGGTAAGAAGAGTTCTCCTGTAAGACAGAGCAACTCCTTTGTTCTGAACTTAGATTTATATGTCTTCAGATATCCCAAGAACTTCCTAGAGAATTTAACTTTTTAGTCATATCATAATGTAAAACTATTGCAAGCAAAGCTCCTGTTCTCCTTACATCTGACCGACATGTAAACATGCTTCTGGAGTATTCCAGCTCACAACTTCCTGGGATGTTTCTACTTCCATCCTGTTTCCTCTTAGCTTATTAGTCTATTTTGTTTCTTCTTAGTCTACAGTTTTTCCTCTTAACCTATTAGCCTATGTTTTGTGCATAATTACACATAGTTTTACCTCTATTACTTATACACCTTTACACACTGATGTCTAATTGAAAAATTTAAAGGCAGTGAGCAGGTTTAGATACTGAGTGTTACACAACTGTCAGCTTCTGGAACTCGAGAAACCTCTGACAGCTGAGTTCATTCTGTTGCTCTTGGGAAATTAGTAATTTACTTTTCCTTCAGAAGATGCCGCATTTTCATGCCACAACAAGCAGGTTGGGACAAGTGCATGGTGCTTGTCACAGGCTCCCATGCTCACTCTAACAGAACTTACTATGTGTTAAATTGTCTGTCCTGGTGTACTAATGAAATATTCAATACTAGTTTTGTGACAGACTACTATACACTGTTGAGGTAATAAATATTTTCTCATGGTGATGCAGATGGCTGACATTGCTGCTGGTCTATCACATTTCTTGAGTTCCAGTCCTTTGCTGCCGTGCATAGTCTGTCTTCAGGCTTCTGCATACCAAAAATTGAAATCTAAAAATGGGAGGAAAAATTACTTCTTAAATGTAAACATGTTTCTCTGAATTTGTATTTACATTTGGTTAAGAGTGTAAGATTTCTTGTCTCAGATTTCTGAATTTACAACACTGTAGTAGAGCAAATATTACTATATATTGATTTGTGTTTCAAACTTAACTAGTTAGGACAGAATATTCATTATGAAATGCCCTGTTTGCATCCATTCTTAAAAGCTAAAATTCAGAAATATAAGCAATTATGAGTAGTTAGAGTGTCATTTAAAAATTTGCAAAACGTTGCTATTGATTTATTTTTGCTCTAATGTATAAAATAATTAGCTGCAGTCCATTCTCATTTTACAAAAGAAAAATGTGTTATGGTGTTTTTTTGCAAAAAGGAAATTGTCCTAAATTTATTGAACCTGGATTGCGTCATTCATCAACTTTCTGTATCATACTGGCTTGTCTCCTTAATGCCCTGCATCTACTGATTGTGTGAAAGTTGTTTTTTTATGAGGCAGATCTGGAGAAACTTTTAATATGTTGTGAATGTTTTGTCAGTACAGGTCTCCAAGTTAGCTGATGTCATGGTCAGACATGGTGTGAAGAAAGGAGATCGTGTGGTCATCTACATGCCCATGATTCCACAGACAGTGTACTGTATGCTGGCGTGTGCGAGAATAGGAGCCATCCATAGCCTGATTTTTGGTGGATTTGCATCTAAAGAGCTTTCTGTTCGCATTGAGCATGCAAAGGTAATACGTATTTGGAACAACACACACCATTGCATTAGTTACTCGTATGTCAATGTCAAAAACCTGTGTTGTTTTTTTTTTTTTCCCAGAGAGGATAACAATATTTCTCTTTGTGTGCCATGCAGTTTCAATTTGTTTATAATACCTAACATTGCAATATGAACAAAGTACTACATCTGTGCTGAGGTTGATACTTTTATAGCAGACATTGAGATACAAACTTTGACCTCTTTTTAAAAAAGCATGATTTTAACATGCTGCAGTCCGTTTAGAGCATATTTTCTTCTCACGTTTGTCAATCTTTTTTTACAAAGCATCACCTTAAAATTGGCTTTTCACCCAGCATTTTCCTCAAGTGTATGAGGAAAATTCTGCCAACCCTAAATGACTTCACTGGTTTACTTGATGTTTAGACATATTAGGTCGTAAATTTTTTTTAGCTATAAATCTACTTCATCTAATTTCTGCATGAATCAAGGCAGCTGGGGAACCAGTTGCCTTAAGTAAGTGACTCTGCAGAGAGCATAATTAATAGAGGTGAATGCTTTAAAGGCTTCCAAGTTTGACACAAGCTGAATTTGTTTATAAAGCGTTAAGTAAGTCTTTGTAAGTGAAAATTCAAATAGTACTTTAATAATCTACTTAGTAGTTTATGTGCGCGTATTAGTAACTTGTGTATGCGTTAATTTCAAACCAGCTAACAATGTTTGTATTGGAAGTTTCTGTTGTTGTTTTGTACCAGTGAACAAGACAAAAATCTTTGTCATCGTAATCAGTCACCTGGATCATTCAGACCATCCCGTGGAAGCCATCTATCACTGAATCATGCTGGTTAGATGTATAAGCCAAAACATTATGCAGGGTAAAGTCCACAGGATTTGTGGAACTTTTACTTAGATTTTGTGTATAGAAGTGCTTTTCACATCACGAAGGCTTGAATTTTATGAATATCTGTAAATAGAAAGTTGAAGGCATCTCCTTTCCCTGCCTTGATGTTTTAACAAAGAAGTTAATAAAATGGCTCTAGTAGTTTGTAGGAATTGTGAGAAAAAGCTGGGAGAAGGCTAACAACAGCTCCACAGTTTTTCCTGTCTTTCTTCCCACTCCCCCACTTTTTTAACAAACTATAAAAATTAATTTTAACTCATAGAATTAGGGAAAAATAATGTAGAAGAAAAAATTATAAACTTAAAATGAAGGTTGCTACAAGTCATGTAGCATGTTTACTTTTAGAATATTTTGCAAATATTAACTAGTTAATCCCAATGGATTTTCTCTAAGCAATGAAGGGAGACAGCACAGTGATCATAATCCTTGCTTCATGCGTTAAAAAGAAAACAGATAAAGTTTAAGTGATTTACCCAAGGTCACATAGCAAGTCTTTTGAAGGGTTAGCTATAGAACTACTAGCTGCAGGCCATGGATTAAATCCTAATTTACATTGCCTTTTTGTTTCTTTAAAAGGCAGATCTAAATATTGTGATGATTTTTGGTCCATCTGATGTGTAATGAAAGTGTAACTCAATCAATCTAAATTTCAAAACATGCCCCAGTTTTGCAACACAGTAAAGCTTTCTTGTTAAGTGAATTGCACACTACTAATATTATCTTTAAGATATGTATATAAGTAGCTGTGATACATGGTATTCTGCTGAACTCAGAAGTTAATTAAGCACTTTCAAAAAACCCTAATCTTCCTATTAGGCTTTTATGTGAATTGGTTTAGATGCTGCAGTACAGGACCTAGTGTTGGTAAGATTAATTAGAAAGAGTTAAATATGTGCAGTGCAAACCTGGCTGTGAGATGCTTTTGTAAAGACAGGTCAAACTTGACATTTTATTGGAAGATCTAAGTGAAAGAAATAAGCACTTTCTAGTGACTATGAAAAGGTACATATACTTTACCAGTTTACCTTAATTTATCTTGAATTTTAAATAGATCTGGGAATGCTGCAAAGTCCTGCAGCTGATAATTTCTACTCTTGTCATGTACTGGCAGTTACAGATAATTCTGTGGTGAATTGTGATGAAGTGGTACAGAGCATGAGAACAGGCATTTCTTGTCATCTTCCCTTTCACCTGAATCTGAGAATATATAGTTTTCGCTATTGAAACAATAGATACTTTCATAGAATAGTTTGGGTTGGAAGGGACCGTTAAAGGTCATCTAGTCCAACCCCCCTGCAATGAACAGGGACATCTTCAACCAGATCAGGTTGCTCAGAACCCCATCCAACCTCACCTTGAATGTTTCCAGGGATGGGACATCTGCCACCTCTCTGGGCAACCTGTTCCAGTGTTTCACCACACTCGTTGTAAAAACTTTCTTCCTTATATCTAGTCTGAATCTACCCTCTTTTAGTTTAAAACCATTACCCCTTGTCCTATCACAACAGGCCCTGCTAAAATGTTTGTCCCCATCTTTCTTAGAAGCCTCCTTTAAGTACTGAAAGTCTGCAGTAAGGTCTCCCCAGAGCCTTCTCTTTTGCAGGCTGAACAACCCAACTCTCAGCATTTCTTCATAGAAGAGGTGTTCCATCCCTCTGATCATTTTTGTGTCACTTCTCTGGACCCACTCCAACATGCTGATGTCTTTCCTGTGCTGAGGGCTTCAGATCTGGACACAGTACTCCAGGTGGGCTCTCATGAGAGCAGAGTGGAGGGTCAGAATCACCTTCCTCGACCTGCTCTCCGTGCTTCTTTTGATGCAGCCCAGGATATGGTTGGCTTTCTGTGCTGTGAGTGCACATTGCCACCTCATGTCCGGTTTTTCAGCCACCAGTATCCCTAAGTCCTTCTCCGCAGGGCTGCTCTCAATCCTGTCATCCTCCAGCCTGGATTGTTACCAGACTTGCCCTGACCCATGTGCAAGACCTTGCACTTGGCCTTCTTGATCTTCGTGAGGTTTGCACAGGCCCACCTCTCAAGCCTGCCCGGGTCCCTCTGAATGGCATCCCTGCCCTCCAGCGTGTCGACTGCACCACACAGCTTGGTGTCATCTGCAAACTTGTTGAGGGTGCACTGGATCCCACTGTCTATTTCAGTGATGAAGGTATTAATCTGTACTTGTTGCAATATGGACCCCGAGGGCCACCACTCATCACTGATCTCCATCTGGACATTGAGCCATTGACCACTACCCTCTGGATGTGACCATCCAACCAATTCCTCATCCACCATACAGTCCACCCATCAAATCCATATCTCTACAATTTAGAGGGAAGGATGTTGTGAGGGACCATGTCAAAGGCCTTACAGAAGTTCAGCTAGATGACATCTGTAGCTCCCTTGTCCACTGATGTAGTCACTCCATCATAAAAGGCCACTAGGTTGGTCAGGCATGACTTGCCCTTGGTGAAGCCATGTTGGTTGTCTAGAATCACCTCCCTGTCCTTCATGTGCCTTCTAGGAGGATCTGCTCCCTGATCTTCCCAGGCACAGAGGTGAGACTGACAGGTTGGTAGTTCCCAGGGTCCTCCTTTCTACCCTTTTTAAAAATGGGTGCAATGTTTCTGTTTTTGTAGTCACTAGGGACTTCACCTGACAGCCATGATTTTTCAGATATCACAGAGAGTGGCTTGGCAGCTACATCAGCTATTTCTCTCAGGACTTTGGGATGCATGTCATCAGGTCCCATAGACTTATGTATGTTCAGGTTCCTCAGGTGGTCACAAACCTGATCTTCTCTTACAGTGGGAGAGACTTTGCTCCCCCAATCCCTGTCTTGCGGTCCATCCACTCGAGAGGTGTGAGAAGCAAGGTTGCCAGTGGAGACTGAGGCAAAAAGGTTGAGTACCTCAGCCTCCTCCTCATCTGTTGTTACCAGTTTGCCAGTCTTGTTCATCGTGGGGGGATACGCTTTCTTTGACCTACTTTTTCTCTCTGACATACCTGTAGAAGCCCTTATTATTCTTTGCATCCCTTGCCAAGTTCAGCTCCAGCTGTGCCTTGGCCTTCCTGACCCCATCCCTACAGAAGTTGGCAGTGTCCCTATACTCTTCCCAGGATACCTGTGCCTGCTTCCACTGCCTGTGCATTTCCTTCTTGCCCTTTAGTTTGACCAGCAGGTCTTGACTCTTGCCAGTCTCTTGCCTTCCTTTCTTGATTTCTTACACCTGGGGATCGAGAGCTCTTGTGCTCTATGGAAAGCATCCTTAAAGATCTGCCAGCTCTGTTCTGCTTCCTTGTTCCTGAGGGCAGTTTCCCAAGGGGGTCCTATTGACTAACTCCTTGAACAGCTGGAATTTTGCTTTCCTAAAATTCAGGGTCCTGACTTTCCTCTTCACCTGACCCATACCCCTCAGGACTGTGAACTCTAGCAGTGCATGATCACTGCAGCCCAGGCTGCCTCCAATCTTTACATCACCTATTAGCTCACTTGTGTTGGTGACCAGCAGATCCAGTATCGTGTCCCTTCTGGTAGGTCTGTCTATTACTTGGTTTAAGAAGTTATCCTCAGTGCATTTCAGGAATCTCCTGGATTGCCTACAGTGCTGCTTTTCCAGCAGATGGAAAGGACATTAACTATATTTTGAGAAATAAATGTGACATCTGTTTAAACACTTTTATCTTAGTAAACTAGGAAAACCAAGAAGGCTACTTAAGAACAATATGCTTATATGCTTGTTTAATAGGGTAGTTGCTATGTCTTCAACAATCAAATTTTCTCCTGTTTTTTAAATCACAATATTGTATAGCAATTCCAGAGGACTTTTTAGATTTTAAGTCCAAACCCTGCAAAATAAAATACAAGTGATGGAGTTTTTCAGACATGTATTTTTTGAAGATGCTTCACTAAAGCAGTGTTATGATTTGCAAGTGAACAGTTCTTTGAAATACAAAATGTACAAGACACCCAAGTTGCTCAAAGCTGTTACTATCTTTCATTGAAGTGAGAAATACTGTATTCCTCACTTATTTACAGTTGACACATTTAGAAGTTTTAATAAGATCTCCTCAAAAAAATGAGCTCATATTTTGTAATAATTTATTCTGAATGAGACATAGTTCCTGCGCACAGGTATGGCTATGAATGGTTACCTCTACTTCTCACAGAATCACAGAATTGTCTAGGTTGGAAAAGACCTTGAAGATCATCTAGTCCAACCAGTAACCTAACATTGACAGCTCCCAACTACACCATATCCCTCAGTGCTAAGTTGACCCGACTCTTAAACACCTCCAGGGATGGGGACTCCACCACCTCCCTGGGCAGCCCATTCCAATGCCTAACAACCCGTTCTGTAAAGAAATGCTTCCTAATATCCAGTCTAAACCTTCCCTGGTGCAACTTGAGGCCATTCCCTCTTGTCCTATCACTCATTACTTGGTTAAAGAGACTCATCCCCAGTTTTCATCATAAGATGATCAAACCTTTTGAGTGATTAGGCAGCAAGCTCAGCTGCTGATACTTAGGATGCACAATTGCCTTATAATAGTTGCAATCCAGTCTTATCTTGTCTTGAAGCACTGTTTATTTTTAGAATACGTATTGTAGATTAGAAAGCACTATCTTCTGTTTTATTTTTAACTACTTTTATAGTATGGTTCAGGTCTTTTTCTTTAGAACACTGTGTAATGTCTGGCAGAACTTAACGTGCATGGCAGTCTGACATGGATCATCTAACCACAAAGCCAGTGCAGTACAAGCAGGTGCAGCAGACCTACATAATGACTGCATAAGCACCGGATTTCTGTAAAATCCATGTCACTTCTTTTAAGGAGGACCGAGGCACAATGAAAGTGCAGTAAGTTTGAGCATAGCCTTGTGATCAGATGTGTGGCTGGGGCATGAAAAGGAGAGAGCTTTGACTGTTGAGTAATGAGGGCCTGAGTGCTGGATCTCTCAGTAAACATCTTCATGACACTCCTGACATTTTGTGCCCCAAAGCTAGTTGGTTTTCAGTTTGGGCTTTTTGCAGCTTTATTAGCTGGCACAATAAAATGTATTTATTCCTTTTTCTAAACTTTGCCTTGTATGCTATTAAAAGACTATAGAAGAATTTGTAGTAGTAGTCTTTACAACAGAATAAAATTGTTGGTCTGGTACTGTTGGGCCTTGCTTTATCCCTTTTCCACTTCATATTTTTTTTTCTAGAGCTTGCTATAGCTGGCATGCCTTTTCCTGCAAACCTTTGAAGTTTCCTGGTTTTCCTTCAAACTAGGTATATTTCTCTCTAATCTTACCATGCAGGACTAAATGGAAGACTAAAAGAGATGGGAAATGAGTGTATAAAAGCAACATGGGAGCAGAGATGCAGGGGAAGTAATGTTAGTAGACAGAGAGATAAAACACTAGAGAACAGCAGTTAAAGCCAGCAGTGGACCTTTGATTTGCATGGAGTGATCCATGATGCTTCCAAGTAGCAACCCTCACTTAGGAAATACATCACTAAATCAGTGTTGCTTATTTTTAGACTTCCTTACTGCATACAAAGCATTTGATGGGCAGAGGTGGCACCATTTAAAAATGACTGTAAACCTGGTGTTGACAACAGTCTTTCCTCTTAACAATTGAATAGAACTGTGTTAATATCTTGCATTAATTACAGTCTAATTTCAGGGTAGCTTCCAGCTGAAGTTTCAGTTTAACTGCATTGTATTGTATCACCTTTTATTAAAATTGGTGCATCCCAAAAGAGAAAGATGACAAATTCTGAAATTTTAAAGCTCACCTGAAATCTTTATTTTGAATACACACTAATTAGCAAACTTCCCTGAATGGCAGATTTGGACAGGAAACATTTTGTTACTGCACAAGATAACAATTTAATCTGGGCTTTCTGTGCTAAGTTTAATGCAGCCTTAACTGTGGCATTGTGGTTTGTGTCTGCTTAATGACATTTATGCTAATGAATACAATTTGTAAATTAGCTTGATCAAAATGGGGAGCGTAAGATAAATATACTTCTGAAACTCCAAAAGCAAGGAGATTGAAGACTCATTCTTCTCCAATTAAAATGTGTTCTAACACGTAGTTTCTTCAGTGCTACTTTTTATTTTCTGGAATACAAGAAATAAAAATTCTGATCTTGGGACATAAGCCAAAGTAGTTTGTATGCAGATTTCTTGACTTAAGAAATCTTACATAAACCGGAGGTTGAATTAATGACAAAGATGCTAAGTCCACATTTGGAAATAGAAATTATTCTAAAAACCCCAGAACTATGGAAATCTGATTTTTAGTGATTTTGCATCCTGAATCCTGCAACCATCACTTGAAAGACTCTAGCTTTACTTCCCTCATGTGCCTTATGACTTTAGCTTATTCTCTTCTTGTATTTCTAGTTTCCTGTCATCTTGCTTGACGCCTTTTTCCTCTTTCTCTTTTCCCTCCAGTGCCATTTAATCGCAGGCTGGAAGAGAGCCAGCAAAGTGATACAGCTAGTTTTGAAATATGCCATTGGGTGCAGGCAGATGATCAGAAAGCAGGCTAAATAGGACAGATAATTGTTGACATCACTGTGCCACTTTTCCTTAATGGAGGGACTAAAACGGAAATGTTTTTTCTCTCTGTTCGTTAATCTTTGTACCACTTATAAGAACTTAATGCTGTTGATTTCTTACTCAAATTTGGTTGAAAATGGTGAAGAGTGTCAGAAGTTACTAGTGTGCTCCTGAACAAAAAACAGATGTATGGGCAGCATGATCGCACAAGCCTGACTTCCTTAGTAAACTGATCTAAACCCTTGTTTCTAATTATATGAAGATAGATTTTATACATTGAGTATCATTAATCAAAGAATTTAATGGAAAACATGTTATTAGGTTACATATATAAAATATATTGCAAATTTATGTATTAACAATCTAACTTCTTCATTTTAGCCCAGGCTTATTGTAACAGCAAGTTTTGGTGTAGAACCAAAAAGAAAAGTGGAATACATATCCCTCCTAGAAGGAGCCCTGGCAAGGGTACAGAGCAAACCTCATAAAGTTCTCATTTACAAGCGACCTAATTTGGTGAGTGTACAGTTGTTGTGCCTTTATGTTAACTTGCAGATGTGTATGTAGTGCACATGTCTTTTCTCTTTTACAAGTAAAATTTTAGTGTATCTGTTGTTGTTTGTTTTTGAATTTTATGGGAGAACTTTATACGTTTTAAATAGTAAATAGATCTAAAGCAGCAGAGAGATTACTGTACAGAAAATTGAATAGTACTGTACACAAAATTGAACAGTGCATATTTTTTGACTTCCATGTTTTGAATTCCATGTATTCCATCTGGTTTTCTTTTGATGGTTTTCTATTTTTCAATGGGCAGGGCCATGTTCCTCTTGCCCCAGGTCGTGATCTTGACTGGGAAGAAGAGCTTGCAAAAGCACAGCGTTATAAATGTGTCTCTGTTCCCTCAGACCATCCACTTTATATTCTGTATACATCTGGAACAACAGGTTTGCCCAAGGTAAAGGACTATCTGTAGTCTAAGTGTCTGTGACCAATCTATTTGCAGTTCCACTTGAGAAAATACTTAATTAAAAAGGTTGAAAATGTTTGCCAGTGCTATAAATGATAAGCATTGCTAGAATTGGTTTAATCTCATTTATTCACATTTCACTACTTTAAAGTCAGTGTCTGGGAATAAATCACGTTTGTTTGTTTAAATAGTAGTAAGATAAACTGCATTTACTTCAAAATGTTTGTACAGTGTAAACTTTTGAGGGCAGCAGAATGTCTTTTATCCTTTAATATCTGCTGTGTTTTAAGTGTTATAGATAAGCATAGTATAGTCACTTAATGGCAAGATTAATTAATACATCATTTGTGTGACAGCATTTATTGCTGAATAGTCTTTGCTTATTCATTATTTACATATTAGCTAATCTTCCCATAGATAAGATGTAGTGCATGACATTACAGATTAAATGAAATTCAGCATGTTCTGAAGGCTTGTGTTACTGAACAGTTCTGAGAACATAACTCCAATGAAAATGAAAGTTTAATCTGAGTAAGTGAAAACCGACATAGGGCATTCTTTGAAAATGTTTGCTTTCAAATGTCAATTAGTCTTTATGATCTATTTTTAAAAGATCTTATTCTAAAAGCAAACTTTTGAGTGTTTGCTTAGTACTTACAATTCTCTTCTAAAGTGTAGAAGGTAAGCTGAATATAATTTTCTGGCAGTGGTCTTACCACTGCGAATTCAGAGACAGTATCACACATCCCTGGATATGGCAGTGTTTAGACTACTACTAGAAAATTATTTAATGATGTGGCCTATAAAGTTCAGAATCTATGGGGAGGTAAAGGGAAAACAAACATCAGTTTTGCTGAGAAAAGTGTCTTCTTCTTTTACCTTGAATGTGGGCACTTTAAAGCAACATATGTATATTGGATTATTTAATTATATTGTCAAAAGGTCCAAGATAAGATCCTTTATTACAACAGGTGGGTTTTTTTGACTGTTAGTTTCAAAATATAGTATCTCAGAGATACAAGTTTTCAGAAGTTTACTTCACTGTGTTGGCTTTCCAGAGAAAAATATAGACACCTTGAATGAATCACCCTCATAAGAGGGGGATTGTCAGCTAGTGCTAAGCTACGACGAGTAACTTAATGAATAAAATAACTCTTTTGGTGATGCAAGTAAAATTGCTCACTTGTGACCTTCATAACGAAACTTCTGTTAATCTCACAGCAGGGACTAAGTTAAAAGCTGAGACTAACAAAGGCAATCTGCTTTCTGAAATTTGTGAAGTGTTAGTTAACTATCCTCTGCTGTGGCAATCTCCATTTTAATGATTTAATATATCTCCACAGTCCCTTGTTTCTTGGATGAGGCCTGAAAGTGCCTATTTCATTCTATTAACTACATAAAGAGAATGTACCGTGCCTAGCACAGACAGGTAGCTGCATTGCGGTGTCTGCAGTGTAGAATTTGGTCCAATGAATCTCATCTGAATTTTAGTTTAGGACATCAGGGCATAGTTTACTTAATTCTTTCTTCTAGAAGCAATGTAGTGGAAGATTATGAAATATATATTAAACATACAAATACTACAAAATATTTCGAAATTTTTCCTATTAACAGCATTCCAGAGCTGTTTTTTGGCTTACTAAGGTGCATGATGCTATTGAGACTCTCTCATTCTGATTTTCAAATCCCTCTTTTAGACTGAGACCGAGATGTTCTTCATTTTGCATTCATATGTATACTTCAGGCTGGATATTAAACCTTTCAAAAATGGACATCTGGTTTAAGCCAGTTTTCTGACATCTTTAGAAAGTGTCGGTGCAGAAGGAGGGGTACATTTCAGGCAGTAATTCACCCCAGTTATTTTAGGGATTGGCTACTTCACAGGTGCTCCTTTTTTCCAGTCATGATACAGAAAGTCTATGCAATGAATTACAAACTCGCCTAGCATTTAGATGGCCACAATTTAAGTGAGGTAAATACTCAATCTGTATATTGTCAGTGTATGTTGACTAAATAGTCGTATATCTGATTTTAATGAGAGAATTCTAGTTTTGTTAGTTATCTTTTGAAAACTATTGTCATCTACGCCTTGGGCTGGGTTTTTATGTTTGTTTGTTTTCCAAAATTACTTCTTCAGTGGGAGTGCTATCAGAAGCATGTACTTGTTGGAATGGATTCTTTTCTTAAGTGAAAAGTATGTGAATTAGACACCTTTAAGTCTATTAGTGCTAAAACCCAAAAATTTCACTGAAGACAGGAGTATCGTTGCATCCTTCAAATTATCTTAAATATTCAAATTTTCTCATTTAGGGTGTTGTCAGACCAACAGGCGGCTATGCAGTTATGCTGAACTGGACAATGTCAGCTGTATATGGACTCAAACCTGGTGAGGTAATTCTGTTTAAATGTCATGTAAATGTTGAACTCTTAATGTCTTAAAAACTCTTCTCTATATTTATGTTTTTATTTCATTTTAGGTGTGGTGGGCAGCTTCTGATTTAGGCTGGGTTGTTGGTCATTCCTACATTTGCTATGGGCCTCTCCTTCATGGGAATACTACAGTTTTGTATGAGGTATGATCTGTTCTAAAAAGCCAACCTTTGAAAAGGCAGCATCTCCTCCAGCTGATGATCCTGATGATCCCGTTTATGCCTGTCTATTCTTCATGCCATGTATGTTTTGTTTACATTTTGTGTATATCTTCAGTGTTTATACTTTCCCATCTATTAGAGTAATTCTTAAGGAAAACTTACTTTACTGTCCGTTGAACTTCTCTACTTCATCTGTGTGACTGTTGATGGTCAGCAGGGCAAGGAACTCCAAAATACCAGACCTAGAAATGACAGATGGTGGAGTGTACCTGGAGTGTTGCTGAGTCTTCAGCCACAGGCCACTAGACTAACTTTATTATGGGTCTAGGAGAGGATCTTATGTTTTGCATGTCTGGAGATGACAAATCCTTACTGGGTCTGAGTTGGAGGCAATCGGGAGCTTTATGGTTCGAACTGGAACTTTTAAGAAAACTTGTCTCTTCTTTCCTCACTCTACCACTCCAAGGCAGCTGAAGCCAAGACTTCTTGGGGGATGAAACTCAGTGGGGTGGAGAGGAAACTAGTCCAATTAGAGTGGTTGGCTGCATCCTAACTTTAGTGCTCAAAAAAGCAATCATGCTGCCTTTTATTGTTATTTTTTCAGAAGTTATTGTTGATTGTCTAATCTCCAGGTAGGAAGATATGGTATTGCTTGAACCATCTTTATTCTTCAGGAAGTGAATCCAGTATCTATCAGTGACAGTGAAAGACATTTTATGTAAAAGCACTGACATTGTTAGCTATTAAGAATGCTGAGACTTGATTGTCTGTATTCACCTGACATCAGGAATTCTGAGTGTGTCCCAACTCCTCCAACACTGTGCAGCATGATGCCCACCTAGTAACTGTTCTGTCTTTTGTAATGGTCCTAGAGGCAGAAGTTCTTTTAGCTCTGCCATTGTGGCATGCTATCACCTCTGTTGATTTATAGTGGTAGTTAGAAACATGTGAACCATTAAGGGAAATCCAATGGTAACTCAGAGTATACAAGAGCTGCAGAAGTGTAGTGAATGTACTGGATACTGAGGGCATGAAAAAGCACATGAAACAAGCTTTGATGACACTGTGGATATAGCAGTTGTCAGGGCACCATCTGTACACAGTGCTTCTGGAGCAAGGGAGTCAGCATGATGTGGTGGAAACTTACTGTTTTACAGACCATCATAGATGCAGAAGTTCTGCGTAAGGAAGTGGATATTACGAGTAAACTTTCTCTGTCTTCCTGCTATTACACCATACAGCTGAAGATGACCATACTAGAACAGAATTGGATTGTTACTGTTTCCAGCAGCAAGCATTATCAAAACAATCCTTTGGTGTTTGCACAACCAGTTAAGTTGGTATTGGTTGAGATGTGCTTTGCTGTTATGAACTTACTGCTTGGTGGGTAGCTGGTGCTGGGATTGTGCCTGAATTTTGAGTAAATACGTTTTTGAATCGTGGGGATACCGAAGACGCATGGGCAGTTGTAGTAAGGTGAGGTTGCCACCAAAATTGTTTGGATGCTGCTGCACCAGACACTACAGAACTGACTATGGCTGTCTTGGAAGTCAGAAGTATACTGCTGGAAGTTCACTCTGTGAATTTATAAGTGAGATTCTCACAAGCAGAAGACACCTCTTGAAGCAAGTCAAGGATCCTCAAGTCCAGAAAAGCAGTGGTCATTGGGGGTGCATCTACATGATATGTCAAATCACAGCAGTAGTGCAGTTCTGAAATAAGTCCTCTGATTGTCCTTGCTTATTGATTTGGTTCACAGAGTGGTTTTAGACATATGAATGACATCTTTACAGAGAAAGCGAAGACAGAAGCTTTTCCACTTGGGATAAAAGAATAGGATCCAATGAGTGGGACTGTACTGCTGTGAAGTTTTCTAGAACAAATGGAAAGTAAATGTGCCAACAGAAAGCTTTAAAACTGTCAAGAGCTCCCACCTTACTCTGACATACTTCTTGTGCTATGCGAAAGGGCCAGATGCTATGTGTGACTTCATATTTGCTAATGACAGCAAGATGTCTGCTTGTTCTGACTTTCAGCTGCTCCTTTATTTCTCCCAAGCTTTTGCTTCTATCCTCTTTACCAGCCCTATTTCTTCTACTGTCCTACCTTTATGAACAATATCTTTCTTATAACCTTATTAAAATTATTCCTCCATTCCTACTGCTGCATTTTGCAGTAGTGACAACTGTTATATTGGCCTCCCAGAATATTGAGCAAGGGGCAACCTGGAGCTTGACAGCATGTGCTCTGAAAGGCTCAGAAGTTCTCCAGCAGATGCATCACCCTGCTTCTGACGTCAAACCTGCTGTAGAGTGGAAGAGGACTGACAAACAGTGCTGCATTCATTTCAAGTAGATGAAGACCATGTTCTTGGTCAGGTGGGAAAACCGTGCTTCAGAGGTGGCACAGTGCATGTGCCACGACCACAGAGATCTTGAATAGTCTTCAGGGGAGGGGAGAGCACTCCATCAAGCCCACTGCTCAGGAGGACATCCACGCCCTTAGTCCCAGGACCAACAGACCAGGAGAAAAGTCCAGGGAAAAGTGTGCCTACAGTGCTGCACACATCTGTATGCCTGCGACCCTCAGAGGACTGCCACGAGACAACATGCAGGAACATCCCCTCTCTGCCATGGCAGGCGGTGGGAATTGCAAAATCAGTGGTCCAGATGCCTGCATGGGTATGTACTCTTTTCCTGTACATGTATTGAGCGTGGGACTGTGTTTAGGAGGTTTCTGGTAGAATTAGGGCACCGGTTGCAGAGCTGTGGAAAGATGGTGTAAATCTCTGGATTGACTGTGAGAGCTGCTGTGCCTTAAGAGATGATTCCCATGGGGCCATGCACTGTGAGGGAAGTTCTGTGGAGCAACAAGCCCCACCAGACACTGCCTGTGCCATCCCAGCTCTGCCTGTGTGCCAGGCACAGTCCTGGCAGCCGCATAAGTCATGGATATAGTATACCTTGATAATAGCCCTCTGAGGCTTCTGCAGAAAACCCGGCCACACTGTCTCTTTCTCAGATGCAGTATATAAAGGACCTATCCAGTGGTGGTAGCAGTGTTGGTACTTCTAGTCACCTGTAAGACCTTGTCCCTGCCCTACAATTCAGGATGATACCATTTCTTTGAAATGCAGTGGTTAAGGTAGTGGTTGTTGGCAATATCTTATCTCTTGCTCTGCCTCAAGTCACACTCAGGAAAGGTCATAAAGGGGAGGACACTGCAGGCTGAGGTAAGGCATAGTTGAATTAGCCAAGTTTACCCAAAACAAATGAATTGAATGCAGCAAGGGAGAGTGTGAAACACACAAGTGTGAAGGAGGAGAAAACTGAGGACAGAGAGAAGTATTGGGAATCAGTTCCTTTTTAATTATTGCATAACATTTGCCAGATTAAAAGACATTGATGTCCAGTGGCATTCTTCCCATCCCACTCCATGCACTGAATGCCTGACAGTTGATGACTGTCTTCAGTGAAGGAGCAGACAAAGTGCATCGCTGGATTCCCCACCTGTGACAAAGAGAGCAGAGAACTCTGTATACAGGTACTGCAGAAGCTATGCTCAGTGCTGTAATCTGAAGGAAGGTCTCAAAGATGTCCTTGCAGATGGTTCAGACTAAAAGTGATAATCCTGAATTTGCAAGGTTTTGGAAATTTGCACAGTGTCTGTCCCACATAGCCCAGTGTCTTTCAAATGACCAAATGTAGATTGCTGTTCCATTATGCATTTCATAAAAGCACAACTAAATTAGGCCTGTGCTGCACCATCGTCAATGTGGGGCACAAGGGTATGCAGTATCTCTCATGATGCTCATTGGCCTTAAGGACATCATGAATGATCTTGTCCCTTCTTGATAAGAAGGCACTGGCGTATGTTTTCATTCTGTGACCAGAGATATGGAAGACAGGGAATATAGAAACTTTATGGTGGAGCCTACTGGTGATCTGTGAAGTGACATGCTGCTGTCACCTGCATGAAACAGATGAAAAGGACAGCATGACACTTCCTGGAAGAGAAGGCCCTTCAGTCAAGGGAGCAGAGATCTGTGGGATAGTTTTCTGTCAGAGAACTCTGAGCTGCATTTTTGGTCCAGTGAACAAGGCTGTCTAGTATAACATAAACCTCAAATAACATCTAATGGAAGAGGTAAAGAGCATTGGCATTAAGTGGTTTGATCTACTAATCTGCTCTAATTCACCTCACTACTTGCTATGTAAACAAAGTCTGTGACACCGTATGTGCTCGTGTTCATGTTCACATGGTACGAAGTTTATTTTTACCAGTGCATGTAGTAGGAAGGAGATTGATAATCTCTCATACAACAGCAGATTGTGCATAGGTGACACCCGTGTATGTTGTTTTGTACAAAATCCTGTTGTTTATAATTTTTCTAACAGAACTATGTAAAATAAGGAACAAAATGCAATGTTTAAAAGCAAAGCAGATCTTGAGGTCTTACAGATGTGTTTTGGAATATGCTCTTGTCTTTGTGGTTAACTTTTAACTTTGTGGTTAACTTTTAAAAGTGTTTACTTATTCTTCTGTTCATGGAAAGACTGTGGGTAGTGTGTTAAGTTGTTCTGTGAAATAGAAAATGAGCTTTTGTCAGGATGTTTTTCTTCCATATCATTTTGTGATCTGTAGGATCTGAGGCAAATAATTTTGTTTTTTGGCTTCTAGGCATTGGATTGATTTTTCAATAATCTCTCAGAAAAGCAGGTTTTCAAAACAAGTATTTTTTATTAAATATTAAAATACACAAAGTGCTAACAAGCACAAGGGTTTTTCTTCCCTAAGCAGCTAAGACGGAGAAGCTCACATGCCTTAATGCCCCTGGGCAATCATTGCAGCAGCTGGAGAAAACTTAAATGTTTATTCTTAATTTGAATCTCAATGTACCTTCTGTCCAGATAAAGCTTACATTCAGTTGTTCAGCATGATAGCTTGCGATGAATGCATTATTGAAATACATGATGCAGAGAATATCTACAGTGCAACTATGGCAATAAAAATCAGCCATTCATTTGAGTATTGCTTATGCTTAGCTCTTTTTTGAAGAGTCTCCAATGTGCTAATCTGGTGGAATCCACTTGCTTCTGTTAATTTAGAAACCAGCTCACTGTGGAACTTCGGAAAGCTTTTGAGTCAACGACAAGTGTCAGATTGCTGATTGCAGGAGTGATGCTAGGTTCTTAGTGCACATACAAGTTCTGAAGGACATTAGGAAGCAAGGTTATTTCTAACACATTGCAAATTAAAAGTAACAAGTAGTTTTAAAAAGAGGAGGAAGGTGTTTGTTTAAAAGCAGTGAGGCAAAATCCTAGGAAAAGAAAAAAAGGCAGTATTCAAGAGGAACAGGTAAGTGAGAGAATATGTTAAACTCATGAGGTACACTCTTTTGCAGAAAGGATTCCTTAGTAACTAAATATATGTGGAAAAGGGAGTACAGTATATTTACTGCAGTTTATATGTTCAAATACATTTGTGTAAGATGAATAAAAATGTCCAAAAGAACTACCACTATATACTTGTGTACTTGAACTTGCAAATAACTCCAGATGCAGAGGTGGATTCATGATATTTTGTAGTACATGTGTGCATACTGTACAGCTTTCCTATACCTTCTGCTCATGCCAGAGGTCATGCTTGTCAGATTCTTCCTGTGTGTTGTTCGTTTATGTAGGACAAGCATGGAAATATCTGTGAGAACTCCAAGAGGTTCACTAAATAATTTGGCATTGATTTCAATATCTTGAGTTGTCATGTAGGCTCTTGGTTAATTACTTATGAAATAGAGATCACTACAGTGTGCTTTCTATTGCGTATAAAAAGATCATTTTTGATCATTTGGTCATACATATGCATTCCCATATGCAGATGGGTGTTCATAAAAGTAAGCCTACATCATATTTAAGTATACCTATACAGATAGTAGTCTCTTTTTTCTCCTCGTGTACATGACTGTTTCTTACATTTCTAAGTGTATTTAATCATCCACAGTTTTCAGTTGATTTATTCAGCTGTTCTAGTCACTAATCAAAAAATACTGCTTTGATCTTTTTTTTTTTTTTGTATTTTAGAATCCTACTGGATGAATAATAAGGCCTTCTTTTAAATTCCTTTGCTTTTTAATGAAGAAATTTTGGAGGCAGTGAACACATAACATACCTATTCAGAGCGTATCAACACTAAATGTGTGAGTTCAGCTGAAATTTGGAGAAGAAAGAAATTGAGCTCTTTTCTAGGCTGATTTTATAACTTGCATAATTTACCTGATGTTGGATACTTTTCAAACTCCATCTCAATCTTTATTGTATCTCCAGATGGTCAGTATAGTTCAGGTATACAATTTTGGGGACTTCAGTGGCTTGAGGGTCTCCACAAATAATTAAACAGAGACCTCCAGTTACAAATTACTTTCACTAGAAAAAATGGAAATAGTAAAAAAAAAAAGTAGTTTTTATTCCCTTTCAAATTGAATTCTATTACAAAAGAGTTCAATTTTCTAGTTTGTCTGAAAAAACCCAGTGATTTCACACTAAACTAATAGAATTTTAAGGCTGGGGACCACTGTGGTTGACTTCTCTGATGTTCTGAATAACAAGGAGCAAAAACTTCACCCAGTAGCAGAAATGCCCATTTATAGAATCAAATACAATATTAGCTCGAGTATTAAATTAGTATAGTCTAATTAATGTTTAAACACCTAATAGACATTAATTAGATTTTTCATTCCAAAGGGATTAATTTATCACCACCACACTAGTTAAGTAGAAGAGGAAAGCAGTGTGAGAAAAACAGCAGCTTCTTGGAGATAAGGAGAAGACTTTGATAGTTTCATAGTAGCTATTTTTGACCACTGATACACTTGGCCACATTAAAATTGTTGCATGAATTTGGCAGAAGAGAATCACTAGAATAAATACTGCAATGAAGAGGTTTTCATTCTAGCAGGTGTGGAATAAGATAAGAAGGAATGGGGAGGAAAGTGATGAGTTCCATCAGCAGTCTCTGTTACATAGTTGTCTTACAGTGAAGTTTTATCTCTGTGTGAATGTGTGGGGATCAAGATGTTATTGTCATTATAAAAGCACCTCTGAATTTAAAATGTGTTGGGTTTGGAAAATAAAAAGAGTAAAAATTCTATTTCTTTAACAGTGAGTATTAAAGAAAAATCAGAGTTAATATCTGGTTGACCTACATGTCTGCTTTGTGATTTTTGCTCTTGGTGAGAACATCATTAAACAGTAATAGGACATTTCCCATTTTTCTTTCTCTGAGATGCCACCAATCGAGTCTTCAGACAGAGTTCATGACAGCAGAGTCATCTTTTTGAGGATTAAAAATGGAAAGAAAAAGAGGGCTTCTGTACACACAGGGAGAAAAATAAAGTTGACAAAGAGGAACAGCGTATAATTTTCCCTCTGCTCAGAAGACTGTCTTAACAGTGAATATTCATAAATTTGTAGTCAAAGTTTTTCCTAAATGTTTGCCTAATGATGAGTTTTGGGTTAGGGAGTGTAAGTATGCTGTTTAGGTACGGGGAAAGAACACCTCATCCACTTTGTCTAGGGACGACCACTATTGAATATAAACTATGCTGACTTCATACCCTCACTTCTTCAATTGATTTGTTTATTTTAAAATTACTTAGTAGGTGACAACTTGACGTTCTAGCAATTGCTATGGAAACTATGTACTTTTAATTTTTACTTGCTGTGACACCATTGTCAGGAATGTGAAAACAGTAATGAATTCCTTTGAATACAGTAAGGTTTGTTTAGTTTTTTTATAATCTGTCCTGGATTGTTTTTCTCCAAGGCATGACAAACTTCGGCTATATATAAGCTACTTGAAGTCTCACAGCCCACTCTGGGTTGCTCTTGCTAATAGGATTGCAATCTGTAAGTAACAGGGCAGCATGAAGAGAAAGTCTAACTACCACCTGTGATCCTGTGATGTCAGGAAGAAGGCAGCATTGTAGTTCCAGTTCTTGGGACTTTGAATTGGAGCTAGGATATGGAAGAGGATGCCTACACTTGCCAAGGAGCCATGCATTAAGAACTTCATTTGGGTGATCTAGAACAGAGAAGGAGCTATTGTTCCACACAGAGCTGCAGCAGGATGTTGCTGTGCATGTGGAGCCTTCCTCACAACACTCACTGGGTTCCTTCCAGTCCCCAACAAATCTGCAGGGTACGCAAATCTGCTGTTGCAACAAATCTGCAGGGTACACAACAGCAACAGGTTTAAAATTACTTAAAATTAAAAGAACTTGGCACAGTTCTGGAGGCATCCGGACTTTCTACAGTTCTTGTAAGCCATTGTCATCAGTTTACAAAGCAATCACTGTCTCTGAAGTTTGCCAGTTTTGTGATCTTTCTCCCATCATCCGTACTGATTGTACTTGTGGAGTGAATTCAGTAGGATGTATAATCTCAAGTCCTTAGTGGAGACAAGGTCAGCAGCAGAAGGGTGAATGTCTCTATGAACATACTCTTGAATCCTGATGTGTCAGGATTTTGCATGTGCTTTGGTGTCAGCAGGTTTTAGTGGCAAGGAGTTCCATGTTTAATATTTGCTATGCAGAGAGAATTTCCTCCTCATGATTTTGAATTGATCTTTAATTGAAGAGCCCCTTGTTGCTAGGGGTCAGATGGATAGGGAATTGCTGCGCTGTTACTGATGCATTGTGGTTATTTTATTATAGCTCCTCTTATATATCTTTTTCCTCAAGTAATCCATCCTGGTGGCTTCTGACTTTCTCCATAGAGAACTCTTCTATCCCCTTGATCATTCTTGCTGCCTGGCTATGAATCTTCTTTCATAATCATGTATTATCCATCAACACATTCTGCCTCAGGATGTCTGCTCAGCTGGTAGACGTCTGATAAATTACATGCTAAATCTAGGTACTTCCAGAAAGATGTTCCTATCTGTCTGTCTGTCTCAGAGTCTCTTGGTAGGTTATTAAAAGAAAGTCTTTTCTACTTGAATCCTCCTAGCTGAAACAAGAAGTGTCTGTTTCTACTTTTCTTTTTTAAATTAGATGAGGCAGATCACTCTCTTTCTGACTGCCATGTTCTTGTTTACCACACTCTTAGTTCCTGCCAACCACACATATTATTGCCAGTAACTTCTAAAATAAATTTTCATCTCCAGTATTGATGCAAATACTGAATAGCAACAGGTCTTGAACTGAACCCTGCAGAAATCCAGCAGAAGCATCTCATTTGCTCATAGTCTCCACTTGACTCAGCAATCTGTCAGCATATTCTGAATTCAGTTACCCTGTGCTTTATGGTTTATATTACTAACTTTTTAAAAATCAAAATTGGATGTGGTAATAAGCCTCTCATGGCATCTTGTAGTACTTCTTAAAATTTTTGTATAATAAATGAGAACTCTCTTTGGCAATTTTATTTGCATTTTTGGAGTTCTGAAATTAATTTGCACTGTCTCAGATTTGTTTTGCTTATGTCTGTTTTTGTTTATGCATTTGCTAAACTGTGAATAGCTGCCAAGGCCTCAGGGAAGTTTTTCTGCAGAATCAGTAAGAATATTTTACAGCTGGGCGAGATTTTTTTTTCCTAAATGAATATTTTAAGTGTCACCTTATTCTTTGGGTATTATTTCCTATCAGTTGTCAGGTGAATTTTCTGTTTCTTTCCTTTCACTGTTTGTGTTTTATTTGTTTTTGTCCTAGATCTGAGAATGGTACTTCTCCAAACCAAAGCTGCTGTAGCTTACTGTGACATATAAATACCAACCTGACAGAGCCCTGCATGCCTACCCACACACTCCTGAAGGTTTAGCTGCTTGTGTTGGAACATGTGCTTCAGGCTTGCTGGAGGTGTGAGGCAAAGGCAGGGCTGTGATGTAGCTCAGGCAGGGACCAAGGGTGAGGGCCTAAGCGTTAATCACCTTCTGAGGAAGGGGAGGCTCCTTTCAGCTCTTCTCAAAACTCACTGTTTTCCTAGTGGTCTGATCCAAGGTTGCACAACTGCAGCATGGCAAACCTGGCTTTGAACATCAGCAGCCAAGCCCATAGGAGAGAGTGGGTGTGCTCAGGGCCAGATACAGCCCTTTTACGGGCTTTGGACATTTCCGTTTGGTTAAAAATAACAGCCTGCGTTGTAACTGGCAGACTAACCAATTTCAGGTTGCTCCACAGCTAGGTTTTTTGCTGTCTAAGATGATTGATACTAATTCAATGGCATAATTAGTGAGAAGTTTATGGAAATTTGGAATTTTTCAGAGTCTGAGACCATTTGTTTTAGCGTTAGTTAGTGATGTGGGCTTGAACTCCTAACCAGATGGTTACAGATCTGCAGGTATAGTGAACATTATAGGGAGATGACATGAACTTGAATAAATAAGTTCCTGAACTTGATGAACACAGGAAGGCTGTGATAAAGAAGTCTGAAAGGATGATGCTTAAAGACAGCTTAAAGATTTGTTTTGGGAACTGTGTGTTATCTGACAGACAAAAGGACATAACTGACTTTTTCAGCAAGCAAATAGCATAGTTTTGCAGGTTTTTTTGGTAATTCAGGATAGGCTATTAGCAAAAAGAGGATTTTTGGCACTGGTGATATTCCTCCCTGCTACTTGGGCTGAGAACTGTTTCTTTTTATTTTCTCCCCATTTGCTTCTCACCACCTGCTCCATCCTTCAAAAAAAAAGGTCTTTTCAATTGTGCATTCTGGTTTGTCTTGTGGTTTGTTTTTTTTTTTTTCTTTTTACGGTGATCCTCTGCTCCAGCACTCGTCTCACCAGCAGTATCTCACCATAGGGCTGCAAAGCCAATGGTACGTATCCAACCTCAGAGGTCCTGCATTCTTTAAACCTGCCAAATGGTTCATCAGTGCTCTTGCCACTGTTCAGGCACAGCCAGATGCAGAGCAAGCCTTGGGAAGACTGTAGTGTGGAAGGCAGATGAGAGAGAGGGAAAAAGAAGAATTTCTGTGAGCCTGCATCACAGCCAGCGTGCTGCTTTTTGTGTTGGGATGGGTCAACTAACTTGATTAGTGTGTGTTTTCATAAAGGCATTTACTGTGTTACTACTGTCTCATTATCAGCATAAAAATACTGAATTTAGTAAATTCTTGAAGGTATTAAAATGCCTCTGTTCCTTTTGCATCTTGGTAAAATAAAAAGTATTAGTTTTGTATGCTGTTTTTTTTTCCACTGGACCTACTAATGTATTCCAAATTTGCATTTATACAAGGATGGTGAAGGTATGAATTTGTCTTGTGACTGGTGAACTGCTGTAAAGATGGTGATGCTTCAGTAGTGAAACTTTCTCTGTGTTTGTGGCTTCTTGCATAAAGCATTGACAAAACTGTTTGCAGTGTGAAAAGTTTATGTCTCTCCTAACTTGTGTGCTCTGTCAATGTCCATCTTCCAAGTGTGGCCTTTCTAGTGAAAAGGTCATGGCAATATCTGTAGAGCTAAAGCTCATTCTACATTGACATCATCTTTCCATAATTTTAGAATATGTGTGGAGCAGTTCATACACTGCAGTAATGGCATACAGTAAGATTGTGATTATACGATCCTGTGCCAACTGCTTTTCATATTTGCAGCAACACAGAAAAGTATTTTTGATTATTTTTTGTTATTATTACTTACCATTGGACAATTTTTCACATCTGATTACTTCTGTTTATAATTCTCCTGATTATGCTCCCTAGCTCAAGACAATCTTTAGTTTTAAAAACCAGCTACAAACCAGCCCACAGACTGGTTGCACACTAAAACAGAAAAAGGATCTGGTCTTCATGTGGGGTAGCAGCCCACAAAGTTTCCAAGAAGCCAGTTGTAAGGAGTTAAGTGGGAATCTTTCCAGAACTGGGAGGAAATTACTAGGTAAGAAAAAGCTGGCATTATGTCCCGCAGGGCTTTGCATGGGGATATAGCTGCAGTGCCACTGTGTCCAGAGACTCCTTGTTCAGTGGGACTCTGGGTGTTTTACAGGCTGCTTCGCAATAAGGGTAGACGTAGACATGACTCCCTCTGCTGCCAGCATAATGACAGCAGTTTGTGGCTGTCTTTTCACTCACACGTCCATTTGTCCTATTTTTCTAAGTAGCAGCTAGTATGTGCTGTGTTCATGCAAGAGATTGTGCCCAAACCTTGTGAATTTATTTCTACAAGTGAATACACTCACAGTATTATTATTTTTAACAAAGCCTTTTTTAAAGTCTTACTTGAAATTACTTCTGTTGCTGTGCTACCACTACTGTTATGTGTTCAAGCCTTGAACTGTCAAAGAATTATGAGGTATTTTTATCCTGTGACATTTTAAATTATTCTCTCCATAGGGGAAGCCTGTGGGAACGCCAGATGCTGGTGCCTATTTCCGTGTGCTAGCAGAGCATGAAGTAGCTGCCTTCTTTACTTCACCAACTGCAATTAGAGCAATTCGTCAGCAGGACCCTGAGGCAGCCTTGGGAAAGCAGTACTCCCTGAAAAGGTGAACTAAGGGTACACTGGAAGCAGTTTCTTACAGAAACAGGCTGGATGAATTAAGAATAGCAGTGTCTGGGGCTTTGCCCGCCTCTGTATAGCAGAATTTAAATGTGTTCTTGACAATTTAGGTGTACATGTATTTGCTTGTAAATTTATATTGATAGTTTGGAGGAGATGAAAGCTGTTAAAAGGATTATGACTCTAAGGTTAAGAGCTCTTAGCGAGTTAGGAGTGCTTGCTCAACCTTAATTTTACTCCACTGTACTTATACGCTGTGATACAGTCTTGGATTACATGATTCTGTGCTGTATTCCCACATGACCTCTCATTTCATTGCCTGCACAGTATCTTTAGTGTTTGTTTAGTCAGCAGCTAGTCAATGTTTTGTTTATCTCCCCATAACATAGTTGCTGTTTATGGTTATGTGCTCCAAAGATTGAGCTATTTGCTGTCTCGTACTGTTTTTAAGGTGTTTATCACTATACTATCAGCATGCTTCAAAATCACAACTGAGTTCATCCTCACAAATCCCCTGTGAGATGAGAGAGTGGTATTTGTGTTTTGCAGATGGGAAGCTGAGGCACAGAGAGATTAAGGTCAAAGTCTTCTATTAGTTTTGAATATCCAGTCTGAGCCACTAAACTACCACTGTTTCAGAGTTCTTAGCATTATATGGTTAAAATGTGTTATTAGCATTATATTAATAAAATGCCTCTCACACTGATTTGGATCTGTGAGTGTTTAGTACTTCTGGAGACCAGGTTTCTGTATCTTCTGGCAAACATTCTAAAAATGATGTACCACATCTGATCTTGAAGTTGAATAATTTGCTCAGCATCAAACAAGGAATGTGTCAGACTGTATAGGCAGTATTCAGTTGTAAAAACATCTTTTATCACACTTGTCCAAAGAGAAGGGAAGGATAAAAAGCCGTGTAGCTTCATTAGACCTCCAGATTCTTAATTGCTCTGGAAAGTTTTATTTATTAGTAAACTGGATTTATTCCTGAGGTGTTCATTACAAGTTCATCATTGCTTTCTTCCATCTGTTTTGAGTGCTATCATTAATCCTTACCCCTCTTTGAAACAGGAAACAAACTCATTTGAGACCCTAATGCGCTATTCTTCTATGATGTTTATTGACAAGAAAGTGATTCAGATGCTAGAAAATTTAATTGCTGTTCCTCAGCATTTTTTAGGCAATGACTAAAATGACTTAGTCTGTCTTTAGAGTATTCATTTCATGGAGAATCTGCTAACCTGCTCTGTAAGTTGTCACATTTTTTGGCCAAATGAGAATTCCAGATAAGAGTCTCCTTTTTGATATCAGTTGCCGCAGATATAAAGAGGTATTTCATCATTCCTATTCAGTGCATAGTTAATGAGCTTCTCCATTTGTCTGCAGATTTAGTTGTCTCATAATTCACTCAGCTTTGGGCCATGTCATTTACTGGTACGTGACTTCTCTTTACTAAACCTTCTAGCACAGCATTTAGTATCTAGTAGGTGCAGTTAAGAAATTGAGACCAACAGGTGATTTAAAGTTTCTATTCTAGGAAGATCTTTGCTTTTGGGTGTTACTTGGATGGACTTTTCCATCCAAGGTCAAGGGAATTCTGTCTGTTTCAGTTTGAAATCAGTCTTACTTTTAGTTCATTTACTTGATCTATGATGCTTTCTTCTCTGTTATATGGTACATAATCTTTGAAATGAGATGTCTTTCTGCTACCTGGGCTAAGATGTATCCTTACTTACTTTAGAAACTCCAAAACACATATCGAGGAATGCAGTCCTGAAAAAGGGTTCTACCATATTACATTTCATTCCTGAAAAATTCTATTAAAAAAAACTGATAAAGATCAATGTCACTTTTTAAAAATCCTGTTAAAAAAGACGATTACTGATAAGGTACAAAGTTGGCAGGCAGTGCCAGCTTCCAGTATACAAGGGAGTACTTGATTTACATGAGTAAACTGAATTATAAGCAGACTTGTGTTCTTTGGAAATTACATAAGTTAAATAAATTTCTGTTTACGTGAGATTTCCAAAGGTTCTAGTGTGTATGCTTCAAATTCCTTGTTGGCTATCGGAGTCAGATCTTGAAATTTGTTTGCCTTTGACACAAAACATCACCTATGTCTTAAACATGGCTCATGCTTAACAGTAAAAGAGATGTTTAATTTATAATACTGTAGGATAAAAACCCTGTTCAACCATACTTTGCTAGAGGATCTAAAGACCTGGCTTTGATAACACACAGTGCTGCTGAGCAAGCTGTCTGATCCTATTGCTACCTGTTCTGTTTGAAAAACAAGTAACATCCAAATTCTACAACCCTCATATACCTCACCTTACTCTGTTCAACTTTTAGCATCTGTTCTCATCTTCACGAGGTAAGTCTATAACACCAAGCCATTAACTCTTCCCATATTTGGAATCACACTTCATCCTTTAATTGACGTAATTGTTATGAACTGGTTAGGTCTGATTTCCAAATGATTGACAACTGACAGTTTTGCATGAAATGGGGCAACAACTCAGCAGATTAGGTTAACATGCAAGTAATAATTTGCATTTGGTGTCCCATAGCCTAATTGGCTTGCTTTACTTTCAGTCAGCTGTGAATGTTCTGTCATTTTATATCAAGAGATTCTTGCTTATTCCTCTGATACCAGGTATTAATGCACTTGCTTTAGAAAAAAGTATGAGACTGCATAAAAACTGCAGAAATAATGAATATAAAGTAGATTAGAAACACCCATTTTCTGTCTCATAACACAGGAACAAGAGGATGTGAAATTAAAGTAGGAAATTCAAACCCGTGAGAACGAAATACTTTCTCATATAATTGATGTCTCATACATGCTGCTGGAGGATATGTCATCAAGACCCAGAATTTAGGACAATTGAAGTACATTATGTAGTTCTGCCTGCTACCCTCTACTCTGTGCTGCTGTAAATCATGTATGGCCATTGCTGTTGGAGTCCTGAGCCTTTGTGGAGCTCCCCTTCACCCACCCTGTGAGAAGGAGCTGAGCTGCAGTTGTGTTCGTTGTCTCTTTTGACTCTGACCAAAGTGAAATCTATTCAGGGAGGAAAACAAACAAACACATCAGTGGAGAAAATTCAGAAGACATGAACATATTGTTTATTTATTTTACATAAGTGTCTGCAGTCTCCAGGTGCATTAAGAATTAGTAAGAGTTCTTTATTTCCAGTTAATGTTAAAAAGTGCAAATGAACCTTCCTTGCTGTCTTTTCAGGAAAAAAAGGTTATTTAATGCCATGCTGATGGAGTTTTTCTTTGCCAGAAAAAATCTGGTGTATGCATTCCAAAATTAAAAACACTTCTGTGATCTGTTGATTTGGAAAAGTGCAGCTCAGATTATTACCCATGTGAACACTCCTGCTTTTGGGAAATGGTTTGAATATGTGGTTTCTTTTGTGTTTGGAGTGACACTAAAATGTACATGCTGTATTGAACAATTTAGATTGTGTCAGGGACATTAGGCACCTTGATCTGTCCCCTGTATCAGGTGATACTTCAAGTCCACTCTGCTGGACTCCTGAATAGCTCCTAGAAACTTGATTGCAGTGAATTTTGTGCTAGGAATGTAGGTTTTCAGAACAACAGTTTAGGACATAGGTATTTAACAAGTTTTAAGATCTTTCATCCCCATTAACTGCATTGCAGTGATAGATGATTGCTGTAACAGGTGCATTGACATGCTTTGACGTTTTAAGTGGACTGTTAAAAAATTGTTCAGTGGGACATTTTATAACCTTTTCCATCTTTCTCTTGCTATACTGTTTGATAGGAGAAAATAATTCCATAGTTCTTATACTTTGCTAGGCTTGTGGCACTTTGCTCTGATATTGTTTTTGATGGTTTTGTGCTGTGAATTTGCCAGAGCTAATCCCTTTCCTCACAACATAAGGTTGCTCTTGAGCCTGCATATTATTAAATCTGATTATTAAAACTGATTATTAAAACCAGCACTTCAGAAGATAGTAATTCTGCTTTTGGCTCAGGGGATCACATGTTGTCTTAACTTTTTCATCAAGTCTTTTAAGTTCTTGGTGTTTTAATAGCCCTATTTTTAAAACAAGGACAGTTAACAGATTTTTTCATGATCTCGTAAAGTTAATGAATTAATAAATTGAATTTTTACATCATAGCTGAAGTCTTGTGTTTAACATGCCTAATTACAGAACATTCCATATAATGTAAATTGAGCAGTGCTTAACAAGAGTGCCCTGCATGTGAACATGAGTCTTAAAAAAAGTCATAAAATACATATTCGTGGTTTTCACTTACACAATATTTTGTTCTCTTCTATCATAAACTTTTTTCTGTGTTATAACTTCCAGTTAGCTATTAACTGTAATTATCAGCAATGGCTTGTGCTTTACAATAAAAAGCATTCAGGTGCAAGATGTTGATTTGGGTCACACTCAATGTAATAATTATCTTCTAATGTGGGAGGTGTGCTCAGAAAGCAGTTTACCAAAGTGAGGTTGTGTATTTATGAGTACAGAAAACTATGCTTATTTGATGTGAAAGCTGCTTATACATTTGTTCCCCTGTCTTCTATTCCAAGAAGGAAGCCACTCTAAGCCATCTTGGGGTGTCAGAAAGGAGGGTTGGCTGAAACACTGTTATGAAATTAAGGAAGTTGAATTATTTCATCTGCATATTTAAGTTCAACATGGTAACATTGTTTCAAGATCTTTCATAAGTTTGTAAATAGATGTGCAGTAAGTTCATTTTCATATATCAGATATTATTATGGCTACCTCTATGACTGTTACTTCTGCTTAGTTCACATATAAGACCATTCTCAGGTTATTATATTTAGCTGGTGCAGGGGTCCCTACCTTGATGACTAGACTTCCCAATATCTTTTGCTTGTGGAAATTTGTTTTCCTGTATTCTAACTATGGATCTGTAAATGGATCTAAAAGACAATAAACTCAATAAATGTTTTCAGTCTAGGCCAAGCATCACTGTTAAATAAACTCTGTTCAATTTTGGGGCACATGGCTTATTGCACTTCATGATGTTTCATCCCATGTTTTGCTTACATTGTCTCCAGATGTAGCTTTACTCTGTACATTCTCCTGCCTTGCATCTACACAGCAAGTAGGTCACTACTCCTTACGCTGTGAGAGGTTGCCTTTTATGCTAATGGAACGTGCTTATCCTCTGGAGAGGAATGGAGTGTGAATATTCAAAGTATGCTTTTTGTTTTGGGCAGCAAACGCGATGTCTGTGGTCTCTAGATGAGAGGTCAATGTCTAGGTTCCCTCTTAGAGGTATTCCCAGTTCTCTGGCCAGACAGGCTAATCTGTGCGTTTCTCTTCCTCATTTCTGACACCCTTGAGTTACTTGCTCTGATTTTTCTCCTAATTTCCTAAATTGCTTTCTGGATTTCATCTACATGGAAAGATGAATCTCATAGTTTTCTTTCTAAATTACACGCCTCTGATGTGAAATTTGTTTCATGCCCACCATATCTAAGAATTCTTTCTTTTTGTGGCCAAAAGTCTACAGGTTTTACAGAATCAATGCAGTTTGTGTCCATTGCTGAACGACAGAGTCAAGTCCTTTGTTCAGAGGTTGTCTTCATTTATAATGGACTGTACGAAGACTTGAAGTGAAACAAAATGTCATTGACATTGATCTGGCTGTGGTAGAGTGTGCTGTAATCCTAACAAGGGAACATTTTTGAGAAGTATTTTTAAACCTAGGGTCTAATGTTCAGCCACATGAAGCTCCATTCATATCTTAATTAGGCATTCTGTCATCTCAGAAGCCTTGAGGATTGATGCAGTATTTGGTAGAGTGTCTCTGTGGTTTCTCTTGCATGACAGGCTGTTCTCAAAATGTTTAGTTGCTTGTAGTGTGAGTATACCTGTACACTTTCACTTGAAGAAAGAAGGAGGTTATTTGCTAGTAAACAGAGTTCTTCTGATGTGGAGTCTGGATCTGTGTTTGCCTCTTGTCTTTCCTCTCTTTCCTGAACTTTTTTAGGTTTTAAATTGCATCTCTGGGCAAAATGAAAGTGCTGTCTTTGGTTATATGCCAAGTAGGGAGGATTCAGGAGAGGGAAGGCATGACCCCACCCTCTGCAGCTATTACAGAAGACAAGCAAGTTCTTTGGTCTGTGGTGATAGGGTATTTGCATGGCAGCTTTGCATTCAGAATTCACATTATATATTCATCCTGCCTCGTGGCAGGATTGCACCTGCTGGTTACAGGCATTGACATGGCTGAAGTGTTTCAGATTGCCACACCAGCCTTCCGGGGAACGAGGAGTATAGTTGGCCATTCATTTTCATCTGTATATCATGAACCTGAATTAAAAGTTCTGTGTTTCTACCTGAAGAGGATTGTGTATTTCTTTGTTGGAGGTGTGGGGGCAAGATCGTAATTGATTCTTCTCTTTAGTATCTTGTTAGGTGACAGTGTCTGAAAATACTAAAATCTGTTTAAATGGAACATTATTAACAACTTAAAACTAAGTTATGCTACAGGTATTTCCTTTTAGTTCTGTTTATTTCTTCACTAATTTTTTCTGGTATCTCTTTCTGACCCTTTTTTGGTATTTCATTCTTATGTTTTGCCTAATGGATATCTACCTAGTTCCTGTGTACAGGTCATTTAATTATTTTTTACTTCCATTGACAGTTGCTTGCCTCTGGTCTCCCAAGGTCTTTACAGTCAGAAAAGAAAGCTTCTTTTATGTGTTGTATTAAGTAGCATAAATTAATGTTGCTAAGATTCTAATTGTTCCTTAGTGGGAAGGAGCATACAAAGAATCCTCCCTCCCCTTTTCCCTTTATCTGGGACACTGACCAGAGATATTTATTGAATTTGTTATCTTGTTTTCCTTTCCCCAAGCAGATCAAGATACATACTTTTTTTATTTTTATTTAAAGGTTCAGAACGTTATTTGTAGCTGGTGAGCACTGTGATGTGGACACACTAGAATGGTCAAAAAAGGTCTTCAAGGTACCTGTCTTGGACCACTGGTGGCAAACTGGTGAGTGTTTTAAAATACTGTTTATAAAATATGGTGAGGAGATATTTTCAGACTTCTTTCCCAAGTCTGCAGGTAGAACTGGTTTCTCTTTCCATGAACATTTAAATAGCAGGACCAAGTGTGAAGATAAAAATTCAAGCAGGAATAATGTTTTTTGTTTCTTTGGAAGTGGTCTGAAAAGTGATTTCAGGGTATATTTAAAACACAGGGTTTTTAAAAGCTATATAGAAAAAAAGGGTATTTTCTGATGGCTGTGTTAAAAAAAAAAAAAAAAAAAAGAAAAAAGAAGTTTGCAGTGATATTTTTTCCAGATGTATTTTTGTATTGTTTGCATGTGTGACTATTTTGTCACAGAGAATTTGGTAGTTAGGGAAGCTTTCAGGTTTAAGTTCAGGTTTTTCCACATACATTTTGTGTAATTAAAACCAAACAATCTGCAGCCCAGAGTAGACTCCTTGGTCTTTAATATTGTTCTGTATGGATCTCATCCAACTTCTACTGATTATTTTGGAATGTCTCCCATTTATTTCACTGGAGGAGGATTAGATACTTAGACTGCAATGAAGGAATCAGAGTACCAAGCTATGTGTAACTTTGCAAAAATCCCGGTTAAATTCTGGATTAATCTTGATCAAATGTATCTCCTTATAACTATGGATAAAAAATTCACTATTACACGATCAGATTTAGATTTTGCTGCTTACACACATTATTGTTATTTAAGCTAAGCAAGTGTATTACAAAAGCTCCCTCCTTTCCTCCCTCCTTTGCTTCCTTCCAAGAATACCTCTTCTATTTTCTGTGTATCATTGTTTTGAGATGCAAATTTTCCATGGCATTTCTCTCTATGGAGAAAAACATTTTGATTCCCCCATGATGGGTCAGATACCAGATACATAAGATTAGAATAAAAGGTGGAAATTTCTTTAGTTTATCTATAATATGTAATGGAATCAGTTGAGGAGGTTTAAAAAGCATGATTTTTATTAAAAAGCCCCCACAATCTTAGATAAATACTGAGAAGGTACTGGAAGATAGTGTCATTTTTTTATTTAATCTTGATTTAATCTGCTAATTAATACAAGAGACAAGACCTATATTTTGCTCACTTCTCTATGATCCTAATGTCTTTAGGCAAGAACATGTCTCAGTGATGCAGAATGAGCAAAATTTTTTAACTGACAAAGGTTAAAAGATCAAATAATGTCTTTGACTACCTACTGAACTGGCAGTAAGCAATATTACTGTATGTAATTTTGTGTGTGTTTTTATCTATGTGCACATATATATATAAAATTGCCTATAGCTCTGGTGTATATTTAGTGCAAATGTTTAATGTTACTGCATTCATTCAGATGTATCTCAGGTATCAATGAGAGACCTCAAAGAAGCATGTGGATGTAACTGTATTCATAGTGTGTAGAGGTAAGACTGTGTTTGAGAGACTTTTCAGAGAAGACCACGAGCCCAGCTCAAAGTACAGTATGTTTCTTGATTTTTATATTCATGGCATGCTCTTAAATTAAATTGTAGCAGGACTTAATGAGCTAAGGCCATTTCAAATACAGTGTTTGTGAGTATTTAATAATTTGGTTAGAATGAAGATTCATTTTTATTTCCAGGTGATTTTTGTAGAAATATGTCCTGTTGAATGTAAGCAAGATATTCAGTCTGAAGGAAATTACTAAGTTAGAGTTCCTATCAGAGAACTGACTTTCAAGGATTAAGGAGAAGGAAGGAAAGAAGAATCACAGAATCACTGAGGTTGATGAGGACCTCCTGAGGTCATCTAGTTCAACCCCTCTGCTCAAGCAGGGTCAGAGAGAGAGTTGCCAAGGATCCTGTCCAGTTTTGAATATCTCTATGGATGGGGATTCCCCAACCTCTCTGGGCAGCCTGTGCTAGTGTTTGACCGCCCTCACAGTAGAAATGTTTTTTCTTGTGCTCAGCTGGAATATCCTGTGTTTTAGTTTGTGCCTATTGCCTCTTGTCCTGTCAGTGGGGACCACTGAGAAGTCTGTCTGTCTCTTCATTCCCTCCCATCCAATATTTATACACGTTGATAACATCTCCCCCAAGCCTTCTCCAGACTGAACAGTGGTAGCTCTATCAGACTCTTCCTATATAAAAGATGTCCCCTTTCCTGGCTTTTCACTGGATTCTCTCCAGTACCTCCATCTCTTGTACTGGGGAACCCACAACTGGTTCCTTTAGATGTGGCCCTACTAGTGCTGAGTAGAGAGAAAGGATCATCTCACTCAGCCTGCTGGCAGCATTCTTCCTTTTGCAGCCCAGGATGCTGTTGGCCTTCTTTGCTGTGAGGATGCATTGTTACCTCATGGTCATCTTGCTGTCCACCAGGATCATAAGATCATTCTCTGCAGATTCTTCTTTTTCCAGCTGTCTGGTCCCCAGTGTGCAGTGGT
Organism: Strix uralensis; assembly: GCF_047716275.1. Classification (NCBI taxonomy): domain Eukaryota; kingdom Metazoa; phylum Chordata; class Aves; order Strigiformes; family Strigidae; genus Strix; species Strix uralensis. Next base: position 45,700,879 of record NC_133976.1, read on the forward strand.
TCCTGAGGTTATTACTCCCCAGATGCCAGACTTTGCACTTCTGTTTTTTGAACTTCATTGAGGTTCCTGTTGACCTGTTTCTCCAGCTCGTTGAGGTGCCTCTGAACGGCAGCACACCCACCTGATATATTACCTGCTCCTCCTAGTTTCACGTCATCTGCAGACATGCTGAGGGCACGATGTTTCTCATTGTCCAGGCAATTAACAAAAAAAATGAGTGGTATTGGCCTCACTATCAACCTCTGGTGTATACCACTAGCGATGTGCCTACAGTGGGACTTTGTGCCGCTGGTCACAACCCTCAGGGCCTGGCTGTTCAGACAGTTCTCAGTCTATCTCGCTGTCCATTTATCTAACCCACACTTTGTCAGTGTATCTATGAGAATGTTATAGGAGACAGTGCGAAAAGCCTTACTAAGGTGAAAGTAAACATCATCCACTGCTCTCCCCTCATCCACAAAGCTAGTCACCTCATTATAGAAGGCAATCAGGTTGATTAAGCATGATTTCCTCTTCATAAATCCATGCTGGCTACTCTTGATCACCTTCTTGTCCTTTCTGTGTTTAGAAGGTGAAGGGTCTGAAGAATATGTTGTACCAGGAGCGGCTGAGGGAACTGGGGTTGTTTAGTCTGGAGAAGAGGAGGCTGAGGGGAAACCTCATTGCCCTCTACAACTACCTGAAAGGAGGTTGCAGAGAGCTGGGGATGAGTCTCTTTAACCAAGTAATAAACAATAGAAGAAGAGGTAATGACCTCAAGTTGCACCAAGGAAGGTTTAGACTGGATATTAGGAAGCATTTCTTTACAGAATCTGTTGTTAGGCATTGGAATGGGCTGCCCAGGGAGGTGGTGGAGTCCCCATCCCTGGAGGTTTTTAAGAGTAGGGTCGACATAGAGCTGAGGGATATGGTGTAGTTGGGAACTGTTAATGTTGGGTTGATGGTTGGACTGGATGATCTTCAAGGTCTTTTCCAACCTAGACAATTCTGTGATTCTGTGGAAAAGCTTTCCAGCATTAGTTGCTTCATCACCTTCCCAGGGAACTGAGGTGAGGGTGACCAGCCTGTAGTTCCCTGGATCTTCTTGCCTTTGTTGAAGAGAGGACTGACATTTACTGTCTTCCAATCTCCCAGTTGCTATGACCCTTGCAAGATAATCAGGAGCAGCATTGCAATGACATCAGCCAACTCCCTCAGCACTCATGGGTGCAGCTCATGAGGCTCCATGGACTTATGTATGTCCAGTTTGTTTAAGTACTCCCTAATCAGGTCTCTTCCACCAAGAGTAACTCTTCCTTGCTCCAGATGCCCTCTGGTCTCAGAGGTCTGGGAATCCTGAAAGTCAATCTTACCAGTAAAGACTGAGGTGTAGGTGGCATTCAGTACTTCAGCCTGTTCTGTGACCTTTGCCACCAGATCCCCTGTCCTGTTCAACAGCAGGCTCATGTCTTCCCTACTGTTCCTTTTGCTGTTTGTGTACTTGTAGAATCCTTCCTTGTTGCCCTTCATGTCCTTTACCAGATTCCACTTGAGGTGAGCGTTGGCTTTCCTAAGCCCATCCCTGCACAATTGGATGGCATCTTTATACTCCTTCTGAGACATCTGCCCCTATTTCCACCTCCTCTACACTTCCTTTCTGTCTGAGTTCAGTCAGGAGCTGCTTGTGCATCCATTCTGGCCTCCTGCCTTTGATCTCGTATTTGTCAGGATGGACTTCTCTTGAGCTTGGAGGAAGTGATCCTTGAATATCAACCAGCTCTCCTGGAACCCTCTTCTCTCTGTATCCCATGGGATTCTTCTAAGCAGATCTCTGAAGAGATTAGAGTCTGCTGTCCTGAAATCCAGGACTGTGGTCTTGCTTTTGCCTTGCTCCCTCTTTTCAGAATCCTTAACTCCACTGTCTCATGGTCACTGCAACCAAGGCTGCTCCTGACCATTTGTTCCTCGTCTGTAACTATGAGGTCCAGCAGAGCACCTTTCCTTATTGGCCCCTTGATCACCTTTGTCAGGAAGTTGTCAACAATGCACTACATAAATCTGGATTGCTTGTGCCCTGCTGTGTTGTCCTTCCAGAAGATAACAGGGTGGTTAAAATTCTCCATGAGGACAAAGGCCTGTGAATGTGAGACTTCTTCCATTTGTTTAAAGAAGGCCTCATCTACAGGCCTCATCCTGATTGGGAGGTCTCCAGCAGATGCTCACTACAACAGCATGATTGTTGGTCTGCCTGCTGGTCTTCACTTGTAAGTTTTTGACTGACTTCTGACCTGACTGACCTCTGACAAGGCAGAGAACCTCTGAGGTAAAGTGCAACACTCCCTCCTTGCCTCCCAGCCATAGAAAAAAGTGCTTAATAGAATACAAGCTAATAAACTAGATTTGTATAACTTTTAAAATAGAGAATGGTCAGGTCTCGCAAGTGAGATGAAATAGAAATGCTTCTCCCCACACTGTCCTCTGTTCCTGAACTTCCCTTGAGATTAATATGCCCAAATGCTCGGGGGAAGAAGCAGGTCTTCCTCCCTCTGAAAGGCTTCACTTGTCCTGGAGCACAGCAGCAAGGGGAGCAGATGAAAGCAGCCTTCCTTTCTGCAGTTCAGTTACCTCTTTTTTAGCAGAATACAAAACATATCCCTTTAACTGTGAAAAAACAAGCAGTCATGTCACATTCAACTGTGTCTGTCACTTGGTAAAATATTGCTGAAAGTAGATTTCTGTGCTGGAAAAGCCTTTTCCATCCAATATTACTGGATTTCAGTACACTAGGTTAAAGCTGTATGTGCTGAACGTGAAATATTTTACAGAGTAGATAACCGTCTGCTTCACTTCATATTAGAAATATGCAAGGTTTGTGACTGATGACAGAAGACCCAAAAATTCAGAAAGAACAACTTTCCAAACTATCTCTAAAATAAAAAATGACAACTAAAAGCACAGAATAAAAAACCCTAATCACTTCTAGCAGGAAGAGATTGAGACAATTAGCTATCTTATGTAGAGCTAATAAAATTTTAAAATTGATTTTTTTAATAACAAAATTCAATTCAAAATAACAAAACCATTGAATTTTATGAATTGCCATTTTTGTAACTAAATTGCAGTGGAAGTTATAAATTGCTGTTTTGTTATCTCTGAGATTGAAAGCTTCTGACTTCTAGATATGAAAACACTTTTCACCTTTGATAATATGGGAAATTATTACTTATTCCCCAATCTGATATTTGTCTGCATTCTCCCAAAACAAGAGAATTGCAAAACTATGAGAAATGTTGGCATCTTAATTTTACCTGAATACTGTAGATCTTACTTATGCAGTTATGTCTTAGTTGTTGGTGCTTTCGACTGAGGCCAAAGCAGAAGATGGACGAGGAGGGCAATTCAGTATCTGGGTAATTAGTGTTTCTTGTATGATGGGGTTATTTCTGTTCCCTTGTTTATGACTGAGAAAAGGAGGGAAAAGATCAGCTTTGTAGAGATGAGAAGTGACTGAGTCATTATTTGGAGGTGGAAATGAGTATGAGTGAAGGGAAACAAAAGGCTGACCAACAAAAGTATTATAAAATAAAAAGGGAGTGTAAACCACTTGCTTCTCCAGGTTTAGTAAGGTATCTTCAAAGCTTTTGGCCCCTTTGCCGTATATTTAAACTAGAAATAAATGAGTATGGACAAAGAAATGTAGTTAGTGTTTTCTTTTGTTTTTTCATTGGAAGATTTATGGAATATATGAAATCACTGTGAGTTGAAACAGTAATTTGAAACAGTACTTTGAAACAGAAGAAAGCTTTCTTTAGGGGATTTCAAAGCAGCTATACCTGGAAAGTCTGATTGATTAAAGCTTTGATTTGTGTCAATACACTTCCATCAATAACACTTTAAATGTTAATATTTGTATTACAAGTATAGTAAGCACATCTTACAAGCTGTGAAGTGTATGTCACAGGATCAATGAGCAGCAAGTAGGATCTGAGGTAGTAAGGACTGATAAGCACTTGCTGTTTTCTTTGGAGACGTGGCAATGGATGAAAGAATGGTACTTTCAGATCCTGTGCTTCTCTGTACATGGAGAGAGGACATTCCTGTTTTGGATTTGTGCAGCTGTTTAGTTTTTGCTTATTTATATGAAAGGACGCTTAGCATGTAAATAGCAATTTTCATTTTCAAAGTAATTGAGCAAACACAATCAAATTAATTCTTTTAACGCCCCTGTGAAATAAGTAAAGTTATTCCAGTCTCGCAGACATTAAATTGAGAAAGACAAGTATCTTGCCCCAAGCTATCCAGGAAGCCATTGCAAATTCAGTTTTAGAAAACAAAGCTTTTCTTGCTCAGAGATAAATTTTCCTGTCATATTTACTTAGGTTTTGTGATATTGTGTCTGAAGGGGAACAAGAATGCACATTTTGGACCTTGTTCTGTCTTTGTGTGTACTTATGTTTAAGGAAATGATACAGTTGTTCTGTTTCAGTATTCCAGGTAAGAACACTACAGGGCACTTTGCCAGATCTGTTTAAATAGCCTAAACAGTGTTTGGGTTGTACTTGCTGTCTCACATCCTTGGAAGAGTCTTTGATATACAAAAGATGTGCGTTTGGGTTTCCTTGTGTCGTGGTTTAAGCCCAGAGGGCAATTGAGGACCACTTGGTGGCTGGGTCAGTTCTCCACGTCACCCCCACCCATCAGCCCCTGCAGTGGGATGGAGAGGAGAAAATAAAACAAAAGGCTCGGGGGTTGAGACAAGGACAGAGAGGGATGACTCACCAATTATGGTCACAGGCAAAAGACAGACTCGATTTGGGGAAAAAATCAACATCAATTTAATTTGAACACCACCACTACCACCACTACTAATTTACCGATCAGAACAGAGTAGGACAGTGAGAAGTATAACTACATCTTAAAAACACCTTCCCCCTCGCCTCCCTTCTTCCCAGGCTCATCTTTGCTCCCGATTTCTCTACCTCCTCTCCTCGAGGGGGGCATAGGGGGACAGGGTATGAGGGTTGTGGTCAGTTCATCACACATTGTCTCTGCTGCTCCTTTCTCCTTAGGGGGAGGACTCCTCACACTCCTCCCCTGCTCCATCATGGGGTCCCTTTCAGAGAAGACAGTCCTCCATGAACTTCTCTGATGTGTGTCCTTCCCACAGGGCTGCAGCTCTTCATGAACTGCTCCAGCGTGGGTCCCTCCCATGCATTGCAGTTCTCCCAGCAACAGACTGCTCCAGCGTCGTCTTCCTATAGAGTCCTGGCCTTCTTTGGGCACAGCCACCTGCTCTGGCGTGGGGTCCTCCATGAGCTGCAGGTCAGCATCTGCTCCACCATGACCTCCATGGGCTGCAGGGGGACAACCTGCCCTCTCACCATGGGCTGCAGGGAAGTCTCTACCCCAGCACACCTCCCACCCTCCTTCTTCACTGACCTGGGTGTCTGCAGGGGTGTTTCCCTCACTCCTACTCCTCTTGCCACTGCAGGTTCCCCCAGCGTTTTTTTTTTTCCTTCTTAAATACATTATCACAGAGGTGCAACCACCATTGTTAATTTGCTTGGCCTTGGCCGGCAGTGGGTCCGACTTGAAGCCGGGGAAGCTTCTAGCAGCTTATCACAGGGGTCACCCCTGTAGCCACCTCCCTCACTACCAAAACCTTCCCATGCAAACCCAGTACCCCTTGGTTTTGGAGCTAGCTTTGAATTCTAGAAGAAAAAAAGGGTAACAGCGATGAGGTTGTGTCAAGCTGTGGAAGCACAAAGGCTCTGAAAGCTTGTGTTAAACATCTTCAACTGCTTTCATGTTAGCTATTCAGTATTTTGTAATAAAAAGAAATAAAATTAAACTCTACCACATTCTTTTCACATTTGAAAAAATGTTAAGAAGTCAGATTTCTCTTTCTTCATAAGTATAGGATGTAAAGAGGTTTTTTATCTTGATATTTTAATAAAAACATTTTAAGACTCCATCTTTGAGGATGTATAGGAAAATTCAGATGAAACAGAAATTTAACTGAAAATTCAGTGATAAAATTTGACATGCATAAAATCTCATTCAAGAGACATGTTTCCATACAACTTTTTTGGTTGTGTACTATGGGAACCAAAGTTGCATGAGAGTGTAGGAGGTTCAAATTGGAGATATCTACTATGTTCTGAGTGTCAGCTCACTGGCAGGCAGAACTGTGAGAAGATTGTGCACATTTTCTGTTTTCATGGAAATAAGCTGCCTTATCCAGTAAGGAATGGGTGTCTGCAGCAGGCATTAGGACAAAAATCACATAGTGGTTGCTACAGTATGGCTGCTGAAAAAGAAGGTTATGGTATGCGCTCATCGTAATGAGATCTTGGATAGTCTGAGATGTAGTATGGTAAAATTTACTGGTAGGAATTTCCCAAGTCCCCAAGTAGTACAATTAATTAATATACTCTATCACTTTTAAAATTGGTCTTGTTCCTTCTCTGTGTCTTACCTCTGAAACACGCAAATGCTATGTTGGTAATATTTTTATTAGAACATAACTATTATGTAATTCCACATAGGAGTAATGGTTATACAGATCTTTTATTAGGACTATACAAACAAAGCAACTGTATAATTTAATTCAGCGTAAAAAGTATGAATCCTAGTTAAGTATACTCACTGTAATATATTTCAGTGAAGTATTTCCTACCACAATCATGTCAGAGGAGGAGTTTATTAATGTGTCTCCAAGCAGCATGGTGTGGTCCCCAGTCTTCAGTTTCCATTGTGTTGTCTTGGCAACATTGTGAAGAATCTTCTGTGAGTATCAGGAAAGATGGATTTTGCAACTGAATTGTGTTAGCTAATCTTTCCAGGTTTCCACCACAGAACTGTTATTTAGATGAGTTACCTTGTTAATCTAGATCTCCATCTCCCCACATTTGACAATTGGATTCCAGATTTTGTTCTTCAGTCATCTTCTGCTTTTCCCCATTCAAAACTGTGCAGATCAGTCCAGTGCATTCCTTAATATGATGCATTCCAGTCTGCATTCCTTTAATGTGGTGAAATTTTCAGACCAATAGGCAGAAGGAAGGGTAAACTAGACAAAGGGTGGCTGTTTCATTTGCAGCAAAAGAGTCAATTTTTGGAAAATTTTTTCTGAGTGCCAGAAATTCAGTTCTGGAGTTATAGAGCCCAAGAATCTGGAGCTGAGATGAAAGAGATGAAACAAATTTCTTCTGAAGTCCAGGGTGCTGGTTAAGTTAATCAGATGGTGCCTCAGTGTAGATGCAGTTCATGCTTCTTGAAGATGTGTCTCCTGTCAAGACTAGGATCATATTTTTTTAGTGGAAGTTGATATCCTGCAGAACAGTTGTACTGAGGTGAGAATTACTTTGCAGAAACTTCTGCAGCTCTGCAGCACTGAATTAGAGAGTCTTCTGAGCATAATTTTCTGGATGACTGAACTTATAGCAGGTACCACTTGGTGGATAAGGAATTGGCTGGGTGGTTGCACTCAAAGAGTTGTGGTCAATGGCTCGATGTCCAAGTGGAGAGCAGTGACGAGTGGTGTTCCTTAGGGGTCAGTATTAGGACCAGCGCTGTTTAATATCTTAAGTGCACCCTCAGCAAGTTTGCCGATGACACCAAGCTGTGTGTGCAGTCGACACGCTGGAGGGCAGGGATGCCATTCAGAGGGACCTGGACAGTCTTGAGAGGTGGGCCTGTGCAAATCTCAGGAAGTTCAAGGCCAAGTGCAAGGTCTTGCACATGGGTCGAGGCAATCCCAAGCACAAATACAAGCTGGGTGATGAGTGGATTGAGAGCAGCCCTGTGGAGAAGGACTTGGGGGTATTAGTGGATGGAAAACTGACTATGAGCACCGGCTCGCAGCCCAGAAAGCCAACTGTATCCTGGGCTGCATCAAGAGAAGCGTGGCCAGCAGGTCGAGGGAGGTGATTCTCCCCCTCTACTCTGCTCTTGTGAGACCCCATCTGGAGTACTGTGTCCAGCTCTGGGACTCCCAACAGAAGGAGGACATGGACCTGCTCAAGTGTGTCTTAAGGAGGTCCACAAAGATGATCAGGAGGCTGGAGCACCTCGCTTATGAGAACAGGCTGAGAGAGTTGGGGTTGTTCAGCCTGGAGAAGAGAAAGCTCCAGGGAGACCTTATAGTGGCCTTCCAGTACTTAAAGGGGGCTTACAGGAAAGATGGGGAGGGACTCTTTATCAGGGAGTGTAGTGATAGGACAAGGGGTTTTAAATGGAAGGAGGGTAGATTTAGATTAGATAGAAGATTAGAAGAAATTCTTTACTGTGAGGGTGTTGAGACACTGGAACAGGTTGGCCAGAGAAGCTGTGGCTGCCCCCTCCCTGGCAGTGTTCAAGGCCAGGCTGGACGGGGCTTTGAGCAACCTGGTCTAGTGGAAGGTGTCCCTGCCCATGGCAGGGGGGTTTGGAACTGGATGGTCTTTAAGGTCCATTCCAACCCAAACTATTCTATGATTCATGTAGAGGAAGAGGAGAAGAGTTGTCATTTATTGTGTCTCTACCTGGGTGCTTGCATTCTGTCCTTTAAGGGTATGAACATAAAGATTATTTCAGCCATTGTTTTTTGCTTAGTAAATCAGACGTGCAGATGTGAACTGCATGTTATTAGTTACAATAACTTGTCATTCCTTCAGTGTCATGTTAGGACACCCAGTTCAAATAGATTTTTGATTGTCCTTATTAGAAGAGAGAGAGGAGGAATTTTTTTCAGGGGCCACAGGCATTGCCAAGGCAGAGACTGACCTTTCAGTAGTTCATGGCTGTCTCATTCTGTACAGTGGCCTTTACCATTAGCTTCAGAGAAAGGAAAAGGAACAGAACTTGTATTTTTTCATTTGTCTGATCAACCTGTCAAAATCAAGGAGCTCTTTCCTAACTCATCCTTATGATTGGCTTCTGTCTTGAGGTTGGAGCATTGATAGTTCTTGAAATTTTTATTTTATGATAATTTAACAGAACTTAAAAGGAGTAACATGGGTTTACAGTAGGATTTGACACTCTTTATTTCTAATGAGCCAAGTGATTTGGGGTAAATTGCTTTGGAGGAGCGAACCAGTCTCTTAAACCTATGAAGAGCAGTTGTGCCTCTTTGTCCCAGTATTCCAGTTATGTTACCACTCAGATGTGGAGGAAGAAGGGGGGAAACCTGCCCCTCCTCAGCATGGGACATTAGAGCCCTCAGTCCATGTCTACATCCAAGGAGCGTGCTGTTATTGCAGAGACAAAATTTCCTCAGCCTCACTCTCTTTCCACCCCACCTTTTACTTTTTATTTTGGTGGTTGAATGTGTTTAAGATATAAATTACTTGTGCCTTTATATGGGCAGTCACATGGAACATTAGAATTACAGAATATTCTTAAATGAGCCTTGAGCACCCTGTTTCCAGGCAGCTAGAGAAGAGAATTAAGTGTTGAAGAGTGCTGGTGCTCAGAATCATGCATTTTATTGGTGTAATCCTTGTTAATCTAATGGTAAAATACTGAATCTCTGCTCATGCTGACACAGTTTAACATCTCCATCATACATGATTTGTGACATGCCTTAGTAAAATGGGTGATGTTACTCCCCTGATTGTATTGCCCTCTGTAGCATTTCAGTCCTAGAGTCATCTATATTCATCTTCCAGTCCTGAATTTTCATGAGTTTTCTCTGCGGAATCCACGTGAAGACCATGTGAAGAGGAGTCTCCTTCAGAAATTTAGGCTGAATCTGCTTAGCTGAGAAATATTTTTTACAGCAATATCTTGTTTATTACTATGTACTGCTTATGTGTGTGTTGGACATGAAAGAATGTTTGTCTGGATTATATACATATGCTCTAAGGTGTTTTTACTTTGAATGAATCATTACAGCTGCATACGTTTATTGTGGTCTTTGGTGCTGTTCACTTCTCCCCCATTTCATGAAGTGTGCTTTCTCCTCCAAAAATGTTTCTATTTTTAGGGTTATTTCAGATGTGCATTTCACATGGCTTTCAGTTCTCCCATGCATTTTGGGAAAAGTGCCACGTTCTAAAGATGATACTGGGTCAGAGATGGCAGGAGTGTTGTGGCTTGAAAAAAAGATTGATCTCTTTTGTTTTTATTTATGGGATTGATAACCAGTTTGGGCATGGTTAACTCAGTAAGCACACTAGGTCTTTCTGGTAAAAAAAAAGCACATATCTCTGTTCTTTAAATTGCTGGGAAGGTTCTCTTCCTCCCGGCTGTACTCTTTTCTTCCCACTGGTCAGCACCTCCTCTGTGTTGATACAAATTCAGTATCAGCTGTGCCACTGCCACTCTGTCTCATTTGTGCTGACATTTTCTAACTTAGAATTGATAGAAAGTATGTATTAAGCTTTTCTGTTGCCATTGGACTTCAGTTTCTCAGTGTTTATTAATCTTAATCTTTTCTGATTGTCTTTCCACAGGCAGCTGGGGACATGCATTAATATGAATGAAGTATTATAAATGTTTTCCTCCTTTTTAAAATTTCATTCATGTGGTTTAGAAGATTGAAAATAAAAGAACTGTAGAGCAGTCTTAAGTTACAGAACTCAGCCATGAACGGTGTTTAGTGTGCACTGAATAGGCAAATAAAGGAGAAAAGGGTACACCTTTAGGAATGAGTGTGCTAAATAAGAATAGTGCAGTCTCGTTTGCCAGAAGGAGACAAGCTGTGACAGCACCTTGAGTTTGTATGTGTGTGAAGATGTTACAGGTTGCTGATCTTATTCTTGTCACATGATAACTTCTTTTTGTTGCTCAGAGAATAAAGGCTGCATTAGTGTACAGTAGATGATTTAAGAACAGGAAAGATGGTAGTAAGATGCATGGATCTAGTGCATGGAAGGAATGATCCTTTACAGGATTTAAGGCTGCTCAGTGAAGGTGGAAAGAGAGACGAGTTTCTAAGATGTTAGACCCTGATACAGAAAAATATATTTGAATTGCACAGTAGTAATTTTATCTGTCTTTTCCATCTTGGCAGTATTACTATGCATACAATATATTAAGATTCCCCAAAATTATTAAACAGTAAATGGTTAGTACTGAGATGTGTAATTACTTCTTATAATCTCCATTTATCTCATAGTATTTTATCATGATGTTACAGTAGGAGAAAAGTAAAAATTAGAAATTAATTTTTATTCTGAAAATATATTATAAATATGTTATAATTCAATGCATTGCCCGACTTAATGCATCTTTAAACACGCCATCTGACATCTTCAAAATATGACCAAAAAACTTTCTATTCTCTGCTGATTATCTTGGCTGTCATTTTGTTATAGGCAACTTATGAGATGTACATTATAAATTACCATTTGGAGGCAAAATGAATGCATAAACCCCTGGTGCTTTTTGATGAGCTTGCCAGTTCATGGTAACTGAACTTGTTTCCTTCTTTGGTTTTAATATTTGTCATGGCTCACCAATCTTTAACTAAGCTAGTTAGAGCTTCTTTACAGTTACATTTTGTAGATTTATTCTGGAAATTTTATTTGGATGTGCTTAGAAATCTTCAGAGGCCTTGTGTGTATATATGATACCACAAACAGCACAGTTTGTAAATATTCCCTGTATTTGGATAGGATTGTGAAAGGGAGCCTTGGGGGAATTTTAATGGTTTTGGGGGTTGATTTTGTTTTCAAATGAGTGGATTGAATATAGCAATAGAACTGTTATGCAAGAAGTGCTTGGCCTTCACAAGTGTAATATGCATTCATGGTAATAGATGAATTATGACTACAAGTGCTTTGAAGCATTTAGAAAATACTAAAAGCATTGCTGGTTTCTCTTCTGGCATTAAATTCTAAGAATAAGCATGGAAACTAAGGTACTTTTAGAAAATATATTACTTTAAAAACAAAGTTGATTTTATTTTGAGAAACAGGCATCAGATTTTCAAATACCTTTAGCTTATTTTGTAATTTTTTTTCCTGGACTTCTGCACATTCACAAGAAATGAGGGAGACACTCTGCTTCTGGCTAGCTGTACACAGGTGTTGTACACATATTAATATGGCTCCATAGTCAGATTAATACTAACATTGTAATTTTTAGATTGTGCAAACACGCTTGAAGCTGTCAGTCTCAGTGCTGTATACGTGCATAATAATATGGGAATGCTTGCCCATTTAGGTAAGTATGAATATATTTTAATTAGCACAACACTGAATATAATGCAATATTTCCTTTTAAAGATTGGAAATAGTGTCCCAGCTGAGGTGGGAGGCAATCATTGATACCACCACAGGTTAGGATTTGATAGAAAGTTAAAGCAATAGAGTAACTACATAGGTGAGCTTTCAGAAAGCTGTTTGTTGCTAAAGCTCTGTTTCAGAAAAATGGCCTGGCTTATGAAAGCACTTAAATGTGTACCTGTGTTGCATTTGACATTTAAAATGTAAAGTGATATCCTAAACCATGAATTAGACTAAATGGAAAAATTGATTGTGGGAGAGAAAATTCTTGTTCCTGTATTAAATGAAACATACTGAGATAAATAGCTCAGCAGTGGCGGTATGTAACTGGGTGTGTGATTTGCGAATGGTCTAAGCTTACTGTTGTCGTTGAACTGCAGTTGGCAACTAAGCCCCACATAGACGGTCACTCCCTCTCCCCGTGGTGGGATGGGGGAGAGAATTAGAATCAGAAAAGTAAAAGTGAGAAAACTCATGGGTTGAGTAATAGGCAAAGCAACAGCCGCATGCACAAGCAGAGCAAACCAAGGAATTCATTCACCACTTCCCATCAGCAGACTGGTGTTCAGCCATCTCCAGGAAAGCAGGGCTCCATCACACATAACGGTAACTTGGGAAGACAAACACCATCACTCTGAACCTCCCCCGCTTCCTTCTTCTTCCCTCAGCTTTATATGCAGAGAATGATGTCATACGGTATGGAGTGTCCCTTTGGGCAGTTGGAGTCATCTGTCCTGGCTGTGTCCCCTCCCAGCTTCTTGTGCACCCCCAGCCTACTTGCTGGTGGGGTGGGGTGAGAGACAGAAAGACCTTGATTCTGTGTGAGCCCTGCTCAGCAATAACAAAAACCATCTCTGCATTATGAACGCTGTTTTCAGCACAAATCTAAAACATAGCTCCATACTAGCTACTATGAAGAAAATTAGCTCTACCCCAGCCCAAACCAGCACACTTACCTAAGTGCAAACCACCAGTGAAAGACAGAGCGGAGCATCCCTCCTTCATCTCTGGCGCCCTGCCTTTGTACCTCTGCTCTTAGGCCAGTCCTACCATGTGTGTGGCCACACAACGAGCAGAATCAGAGCATTGATTTAGGCAAAAACTAACCTGGCTGAAAGAAAGAATAATAATTTTTTTTCTTTTTTTTTTAATCTGAATCAGTTCAATCCGTTTCCATGTAAAAATGGGGTAAAAAGGAAGATGGAAATGTACAGCTGAGGTGTAGAAGGATAATGAGACCACACTTTTTTTTAGTTATCTTCACTGATGTGCATTTAAATTAGCTCAAGTCAACTGTGCAGTGTCCAGTTGTGCATCTTAATTACAAAATCATCCTTCATATAATGAATAATGAAAGCGAATATGGCTGTCACATCATTGTCCCTTTTAGCTATCATCTGTGCCATGTTTCAGACAATAACCACTTTCTGTGGTGTCTGTAGCGTATGGCCTTGTTGTTGATAGAGTAGCACTGGTGCTACCGTACCATAAATAATGTAGAGAACTTCAAGTGGAAGTGAGTACTGAACAGCAATTAGTCATAACCAGAAAAAAAGCAAATTTTTGTGCAATGGATTGGTCCTGTTCAAGTACTTCTGTACTTGAGAGTCTGTTTAATTAATGGATCTTTCTGGTTTCCTTAGTCACCCTTTAAAAAATGGATTGGTTCATTTCCCATTTATATCTCTTTTCCATGTTTTCCAAGTGAAGTTTCTACATTACAGTTTCTGAATAGAGAAAGTTAAACAGTTAAGTAGAGGTTTTTTAAGGCTCTGTATATAATTTAACAATGTGAGAAAGGTCAAATTTAATTTCACTTGGATGTGAAGAATAGGTGAAAACCACTGTTGTTTTTCCATGAGGCTTACAGATAACTTGTAGAGGTTTTACACTGTTTTGTAGAGTATTAGTGGGATGAACAAACATGTTTTGCAGCCATCCCACCTCAAGGTAGCAAATTGTTCCGATCTTCTGCCAAATGAATGTAATCTAAATTGTAAGCAGCCTGATGGATGCCATGCTTTAGATGTGGTAGTCTCTCTGAGTAGTATTCGAGCAAGAAAGTCTTAACTGAAGTTCTTTCCAGTTCGTTTACTACATATTCTTTACCCTAGCTGTAAGTTTGTAAGGAGTAAGAAAACACCTTGTAAAACAAGTATGAAAGTATTGATTACAAATCACTCAATTTGCATACCTCACCTAAAATTTGATACTTCATATGGGTTTTGGTAAGGTAGACTCCTGCTACTCACCATATTTTGACATTCTCTATGCACCTGATATTTATTTGTTAATGCTGCATGCATTTAAGTCACAAGATAAATGAGTTAAGAATGCAGTCAGATGGAGGAAAAATAAATGATAATTACCATCACTATTCAAGAATTTTTCTGCTGCATCTGTCATCCTCCTCAGAAATAAGGGGTGAAATGAAATACCAAATGATGCATGAAAGAGTTTTTGAAGTTTCACTACTAGCCAGGAAAGCCTTTCACAGTTTAGGATGATAGATTGTCTTTAATCAAACCTAATTGTGCATAATGTGTGATTGGATTTAATTTCACACTTGCTTTCTGACAGTTGGTAAAACTGAACCAGGGAATCCTTAAGAATTTACAGCTCTCCAGATTCTTCAGTCGTTGTCTCCTTGTGGCTCCTCTCACTTTTCTGTTATAGTTTGCTGCGGTACCCTGCTAAATATATTAGACGATGAGAATTTCACTAAATATAAACTCTTGTCATTAAATTTGATAGGCTTAAGCAAAATGAAGAGGAAATGAGTAAAATGGGTGGAAAAGTTCATGATATAATTTCACTAGCCTTTACCCTTAGTAGGTGGCAAAAATCACGGCATATGAACATGTACTAACAATGTGGGTGCAACTGTGCTGTGGACTTTTGTGACAGTCTGCCAGCTGACAGCCCAGCAACCTGTTCTCCTCTGTGCGCTTTAGTGCCCTGGGATAACAGTGGCCAGGTGTCATCTCCTTGTTTTAATGCTGATGGATGATTAGCATCAGACTGTTTGTAGTTAAATACCTAGCACTAGCCAGGTGTACTTGGTCTTTCCACACATTAATACTTCAGCATGCACCAACCTGGAGCTGATCAGAAAATGTAGATCCCTTCCAGGGAAGGGATAAAGAAAACTTTGTGGCAAAATTATATAGTAGATATTTTTGAGTCCATGCTAAAGGCATGATGAGCTGTACTACACAGAGGCTAAAATACTTATCTGAAATTATCTTCCAAGACCAGTAAGCATAAGACTAAAGTGATGCTTGGGCTACCAGCCTGTAGCATGGCTATCTAGACAGAATTTGTCAGAGTTAACAGTGCTAAATCACAAGTTGTGAGCGAGGCCACCTACTACTAGTGCAGTCAGAGACTTAGAAACTTGCTTGAGTTTTAGTGATGATGAACTGGCAGGGAAACTGACTGCTTTGCTCTGCACAGTCATATGCTGAAGAGTAAAGGAAATGAGGTCTGTATGAATACTTGATGATCTGGCCCCTGAATTTTCAGGACCCTGCCAATACCTATTATTCCTGTGGAGTGTTAGATTTAGTTTTGTTATAAGGAAGCAGTATGGTATGCTGTGATGCAGATTTTGAGTGCTATAATTCATCTGGTACTATGGTTTTCTGTTCCTGGATGTCCAGTAGTTGTTGCCATACCAGAAAGCATGTTGCTGTTACTTTATTGAATTCTTCATTCTGCCCTTTCTGGCATAATTAAAATTACCATTGTGTGAGGGAGCCTGTGCTTGTGGATGCATTTGTTATCAGTTGCTGCCTAAGCTTTCTCCCTTCCATAGACCCTCCTCTTCATTTTATCAGTGCTGTCTTCTGCTGTAGTAATTCCTTTAATTCCTCTCAACCAAAATGACAGCTTTGCCAGGAGAATTGCTTAAAACAGCACTGCCACAGTAAGAATTTAGTGTAATATATTTATTGCATTCATTAATGTGTTAATGTATGACAATTGCTCCTTTTTCTTCTCTTTTTTTTCTCCTGCTGCATGACAACTTCCCACCTCCTTTGCATGCTTCCAGTGTCTATGCATTGCATCCTAAGAAAGTCAAACCAGGCAGCCTTACATTACTCACTTAGTGCAGCCCAAACTCAAATATTAATGTCAGAATGCAGTGTATTTTCCCTAAGTATATCCTATCAGAAAATACAGTATTTCAGCAGTGTGACAGTCTATTATGTTGAGGAACATGAGACACAGTCTAGAAATTATAATATATCAGGAATGTAAGTGGTACAGAGCATTTTTCATCTTCAAAGTCCTGAGTTATTTCAAAACTGTTTATTTTGATTGAACTTGACTGTTGACTGTGAATGAGCAAGACAGTTTTGAGCACAGAACTTACTAGCTGTTTCTCTGCATCATTTGGCAGAGAACAGGTTCTGCAAGTGAGGCACATGGACAGGTGGAAACTTTCTGATGAATAAAGTCAGGCCTTTACACCCTCACAGACTCCCATTGCTACTTGTAAGAGAGTGCGCTTTTTGCTTCTACATTAGCAGCACTTTCTCTGGCATGAGAATTGCTTTCAGAGGTGCAAATGCAACAAAAATGCCTGTATCGGACTGTTCATTACTTGTCCGCTTAATAATACTGAAATATTTAAAAAATAATATCTTCCACTTACATGTAGAGCGGGACAAAACAACATAACATCTTTGAATTTCAAGGACTATTTCTTTACATCAGCCCTTATCCTGAAAGTAAAAGCATAAGGAGGGACTTGGGACACTTTAACAGCTATGATTTTAAGATGATCTCTCACTAACTCTCTCCCAAGTCTTAGTGAAGTGCTTTTCATTATTCTCAGAGGTATGTATATTCATTCCATTATAATTCAGAGCAGATGTTGAATGTAGTTACCAGACTAGTTGTGAAACATTGCTCTTCCAGTGTAAAACGTTTATCCTCTAAATAGCTGTTTCATTGTTACATCATAAGGTGTTATGCAAAAAGAAAATTGTTTTTATGATCCAGTTGTCCCTTCCACAGCCTGAGGGAAAGCTAATTTGCTAACTTAGTGAGTGGAAGGTTAGTGCCTAAATGTTTACAGAAGGGACTGACTGGAAGACAAATCCATTGTTCTCTTCCTTACATTAAAAATAGGCAAGTTCCTAAAGACTTCAGTGTTGGGAATCTGTCTAGATGCTGTACATTAATTTCAGAGAATCTGCAACTATAAACAAGTGAGTGTCAGGTAAGGGGTGTCTGTTTCTACATTCAGAAGCCTGATGTAAGGGATAGGTGGAATATAGTCTCCATTTGGCAAGCATTATCCTTCTTCAAACTGTTGCTGGTTTAACTTTCAGACCTGGGTCTCGTAACCTGCATATAGGTCCAGACTTGAATTGTAAAGAAACCAACCTTAATTCAAACTAAAGATTCTTAAGCAACATTACTTATTGGAAATATATAAAAGGGGCACACAATACTTGTATTACACATAATTGGTAAGGAAAATTTCGTATTAGTACTTATTTTTCTGTATTCTTCTGAACAGTGATGATTTTGTTTCAGCAGGGTTTTGAATTGAATTCCACTTCCAAGTCAGACTGTTTTTTCTGTGATAAAAAATGCTGTCCTAGAAAGGGTTTACTGTTTTCTGATCGTTTTGGGAAATTGATATTTCAATCCAGCATCCTGTTTGGAAGATATGGATTGATTTCCCAAAAAACAGCACAAAGGATTCATGCTATCTTTTGACAGTACTCCTTTGTGCTTCTACAGTGTAAGGGAATCTTTAGCATTCAGGAGCTGTTACCCTAACACAAAGAGCAGATGCTTTTGGGATTCCCTCTCTGAATTAGTATCTGGTCCAAGCACCAAAAAACCATTTTTTTTTTTTGTGTATATAAAAAGTCTTACTGATTCATGGGAACTGAACGTACGGCACTGGGTAAATATGAAAATGCTATATTCACTGGTAATTGAGAAGACAATAGAAGAAATAGCAGCAATTATAAAGACCTATTCACAAAGTTTTAGAACTCGTGATTCTTGATTAGAATAGTGGACTTTCATTCAGTCTTGTTCACTGTTGTCCAAAAAGCAGGGACAAATACAGATGACGTTTTCTTTCTAGTTTATATTGTTTTCATTAGCAGTGTATCAGAGAGTCATATCCAAACCAATTTTCAGAAACTTCAGATTCTCCCTCTCCCCTCAGGGTTTTTTGATTGAGAGCTCTTGCTTAGAAATGATTATTAATTCCCAGTTCATACAAATCTTACTGGTACATCAGGTTAACAGTGATGCTGTGTTCCCTACCTCTCAGTAGCAAACCTAATTACTGTGTTTTGGTGATAGGAAAATACCTTTCTCATGTGATCTGTTGCAGTATTGTTTTTGGCTCTTGCCATGCAGTATGTAAAGCAACATATATTCTATGCTATGCCTTCTTTTCCTCCTAACACAGTCAAAAAGTAAACTGTCCCTTCCACTGTCTTTTCCAATTCCCTGTTCTCTAAGAAAAAGACCGTTTTTTATTCTGTTCTGAGGAAAAGAGAAAAAAAGTCTTCAGTATAGATGCTGTACAGAAAATTAAGCTCACAAACTGTTGAATAAATTGCGAGTTTCTCTTCCTGCAACTTTCAGTGTGATCACGGATGGAGTATGTTAGATCATTTTGATACTGTGTCACCACTGTAGTTGTAGCTTGTGTGTTCTGTGTGTTGGAAGAAAAGATCAGGATATACGACTGTGTGGGTAATGTGCATTATGTAGAAGAAGGAACAGGGAACGATGGGGAGACAACTAAGCAGAGTTTTTAGCCTGTCTGCATTAGGATTGAGGGTTGATGGTTCTCATTCTGTGTCCCACAGCTGGAGTTGGGCTGTAGCTTAACTGTGCTAGGTTAATGCTAATTTTCACTACTTACTAACACCTGATGTAAAACCACCACAAGTTTCTGTAATTTTGTTGTTCTTCTTGCTTCTTTTAGCACTTGAATAGACATTTAACAACTTCTGAAGTGGCAAAGTAATTCTGTGGAAGCTGAAACACCAAAACAACTGTAATTTCGTAATGCAAGAGAACTGAAAATAGTTTTGACCGTACTGATCAGATATAAATACAGAGCTGAAGACAAACCTGCTTTGTTGTGCTGACACTTGAGGGTGGTGTGGACTATGAATTCCAGGCCAAGTGACCTGAGACTTGGGACTTCTCCAGAATAATGAAGCCATGTTTTTAAAGTAATAGTCTCATACTGTGTTTCTGGTAATATTTACAACCACCTACACTTTGTTTTCTGTGGCTCAGAGTTACAGCAGCATTTAAAAGTAATTTCTATAGATTTTTTTCTTAGAGGGAAAGAGAGAAGAGCAACTGGTCTTTTTTCAAACTTAGACTCTCTGTTATATATGACTTGATAGTTTTTATTCCTCTTATATAATAACAACTCTTGTAATATAAAAATGTTATGTGAAATTGAGCTTTCTTAAGAAAAAGAGGAAGGTGAGGAGGGAGGAATTTCTAGCTGCCTAACTGTGGGGATAATTAGGAAGGTGTAGGCATTACAGGTGTCTCATTTAGAAGCTCTGGAAAAGACATTTTATGTTGGTGCTTCAGAGGGGTTTCTAGACCTTACTTCTGTGGGCTCTGTTCAGGGAGCAAAGGCATGCAGTGCCAGTGTTCAATTTATTGGTGGGCAGTGAGATGAATGTATATCTTCCTAAGATTCAAAAACTGAGGGACATTTGTCTTCTCACATCTCCTCTGCACCCCTCAAAAAAACCCACTCCAGAATGTTGTCGTTAGTAAAACTTTAATGTTTGTAGGTGGAGGAGGAGAAAACATCTGTATTATGATCACAAAATCTTGCAGCAGTTTGATTTTCATTTCTTGGGTTGTTTCTCTTGAGTTTATTTTGTGAACACTGAAAATTTAGGTCTGACTTTTCTATCCTGTTTGTTTTTGAACCTTTTCATTATCTGGAATAGTTCTCACCAAGAAATACTAGTGAGATCTCCAGGATTATAAAAGAGATATTCCTGATTTCATTATTTACAGTAAATTTTGTTAGGCACTACCTCTTCTCCAGTCTTCCTCACCAATATTGTCTTGGAAAAGATTTGGCATTTATTCACCTTCCAGACCTCTGAATGTGTAGCTCCAAATAGAACAACAGACACTTTGATATTGCTTTACAGGGATAAGATAATCAACCAAGAATGGATTGATGTAAAAGCTCCTGAATTCTGAATCTTCCATTGCTTGTCTGGAATTTTTATTGTATTATTTTGATGTGCTGGACTAGAAGCAAAACTTAAAACCAATAAATACTTAATGACACTAAGAACAATCTTAACTGACAATATTTGTGTTCGCTTAACAGAATCTGGTTCTGCAATTACTGCTTCCTGTATTGGTTTGGGGAACTCTACAACACCTCCACCTGGACAGGCAGGAAAACCAGTGCCGGGATACAATGGTAAGACTGTACTAAACATTCTACTAGAAAAGAATATTGCTTATATTCCTGAGTAAGTGCTCTTTAATTTCCATACCTTGTAGAGAAAGCAAATTACAGTCTTTTTAACACATTTTTCTCCTTCCTGTAACAGAAAGCTCTGCTTTTGTGTGTGTTATGGAATATGAAATTCAGTTATGCTCAAGAAAATTGATCAACTACTTCTACCTTTATTATACGAAAGGACTAACACGTACTTCTACACTGGATATAAAAAAGATATGAAAAAAGTACTGTGCTTTAAGGCTTGTGTACAGTTGCACTGTTTTAAATGAGAGCAGCAATGAAATTTGTATTGGCAAATCAGAAAGAAAAATGTTAGTAATAACCATAAGCAAAAGAGGAAATGATAACTAGAGAAGTAATTGCTGTAACTTGCACTTTAAGTGTTCTGTTATACCTGTGTTTATCAATTTTCAGAGGCTAAATTGTTTTGGTTTGGGAGATGTATTGAATAATTATGTCTCAGAGACACATTGATTAGCTTGATTAGATATTTTTTTTTTTTTTGGCCCTACAATTTGATATGAGGAGTATTCTGAAGTGCATAAAGAAAATTCTTACTGAGGTCTGTCTTCCACAAATATGTCATAGTGAACTAACAAATAGCTTGGGAAGGATATAAATCTTCTATTTAAACTCATCTCATACTTTTGTAAAGAAAATCAAAGTCATTTTTCTGCCTTTTTGTACAGGTATATGGGCTCATATTTGAGAGAGTTGTTAAGCACATTATCTTTCAATACTTCTGGAGAATTTTCATTTCCAGCTGGGAGAAATGGTAGGCTATGGACCAACATTAAAAGGAAGAGCACTCATTGTATGGCAGGTATTTTCATGCAGAGGGTGAAGCTACAGGATTAAGAATGCAAAAATATTTTCATATTCAGGAACCCTGATTTTAACACAGTTTTC
The DNA here is from genome assembly GCF_047716275.1 of Strix uralensis. Classification (NCBI taxonomy): domain Eukaryota; kingdom Metazoa; phylum Chordata; class Aves; order Strigiformes; family Strigidae; genus Strix; species Strix uralensis. The sequence continues at coordinate 45,722,488 of NC_133976.1, forward strand.
AAGAATTGCTTGGAAGTCCAAAAAATAATTACATTAAAGATCAAATGATCTTCAGGAAAAGTTTTCACAACACTGGGCAGAAAGAGCTAAGCTGTTTTTTTCTTCTAATACGTACAAGTGGAAGTGAACATTAAAGAAAATAAGCATTTTCTGCAGCTCTGGATTTTGGCATTTACAGTTACAGCATGAAGACAAGCAATAGCTTAAAAACAACATTAAAACAAAGCTGTGAAGTTTGTCCAGAGTTGTAATAAATAGGGAAGAGTAGAAGAATGTAATTGCATCACATGCGCTATTAAATGATAGTCAGGCCTAGAAAAAAGCGTGAGTAGCAAGAATACAAAAATTTCCTATCGATTTTTTGGAACATTGGGCCTAGTGTAAGTAAAGAATTTCTTTAGATAGAATGAAGGAAATGTCTTTAGCATGCCTTAAAAGGGAAACATAAAATGAGCACTAAAGTTCACTAAAGATTTATGAAGGAACTTTACCTCTTTCAGTCTTTGGTTTGAGGCCAGTTGTGTCTTGTAATGCAGCCATAAAATAGTGGATCTTGAAATTACTCTGTACTGGCAGCTGTCTTGCTGTCACCCACTTCTGTTTTGATGTTGTTTTGCTGCTGTTACTATATTAATTAGAAGAGATCCTTATGCCATTTAGAAGATAGATGGTTTTGGACATTGCTAAAGTTGTATTGTATTTATGCTGCAATATAAATGGAAAGTTAAAAAATATACTTTTTTTAAGCACAACTTTCCTGTTACGGTATTGCTAAAATAAACTGATTTATTTGGATTTTTTTAGTATATAAAGAATAAAAGCAGTATTTAGCTATGATTACAAAGTGCAGTGGCACAAATTGCATTTAAAAGTGAATCAAGATACTATATTAATTTCTAGTTCTACTTCCTCAAATCAGACATTATTTTGTGCATTCCCTTTGATCTACTTGAACCCTTTCCAGATAATTTCATTGCATTGTTTTCAAACTGAAGCAAGTCTGACATTTTGAAGAATTAATTCTGTTCAACAGTAGTTCAGGAGTGAGCAGTATATTATCCCCCTTCCCTGAATTTTTGTACATTGAAATACAGTGCTTGTAGGGAGGAGAATAAGTGGTGGAATCGCTACTATAAGATAGTTACAATAAACTGATTAGATTTTACTTTAGTATACTAAAGATAGGAAAAAAACAGTAGAGAGCATTGAAAGCTGCATGTAAGTGTGTCTTTTTCATTGTGTGTTCTGAGCCTAAATTCTCCAAGTCTAATGATACTATGTTTTTACACATGTTCTTACAACATCTAAAAATATATAAGAAAAAAAAAAAGTGTTTACAGATTATAAATGGGTTTTATTTATGCCATTCTTGCTGTTTTACTTAAGTGTCTTCTATGTGTCCATTCATCTTTTCGATTATCCTATCCCAGTTGCTCCAAGTCACTGATTTGTAAAACTGACCTTGTGTACTTGCTTGTGTCTTATGTGCTGAGCCATTGCTTTCAGCAGGCTCTTCAGTTACTTAAAAATTACCATCCTCTATGAAGGAGCATCTTCAGCCAGAAATAGTAAATTACAGTTGTTGGCATTCTTTGGACAGATAGGATATGATATTACTTACAAGAGTCTTAGCAGGGGTTTTAGTCAGAAGTCTGTCATCCTCTTTTCCCCATTTCCTCTGGAGATTTTTAATACAGAATGTAAGATTACTTGTAGTAATATAGATCCAGCTGCACATTGCTTTCTTTGCTTGGTCAGGCTTCAAAAGGCATGTTTTTAAATCCATGTCAGCCCAATCTGTCAAAATGTTCCCTCCCTGTTTTCCCATGCTTTAGTCATTTCACTTTGTTTAATTCCATTTATCAGAGGCCAAGTTTATTGATATCTGTCATTCCTTTCTATGCCCACACCTTCAGATGGAATGGGTGGTTGTAGACTTCCGAGATGACTGCACAGAAGAGGCTAGTTCAGGTGTTTTTCCTCAGAAACCTCAGTACCAGGATATGATGCTTTGTGATGGGCCAGTGTCATCCAAGGAAAAGGCTTCTGTTGGGAGTTCTGGATCCTTCACTGTACTCTAGCATTACCCTGCTGTGCGGCTGTGGGTAGTTTGTGAGTTACTTTACCTCTTTGTGCTAGACTAGAATAAGCCTTGTCAGCTGGAGAGCATCTTTGGAAAACAGACACACTTACTTACTGCTAATAGTATTTCTCACATTAACTGGGTTAGCCTCCAGTAATCTTAGCTGTTATTTCTTACTCATGTTACCTGCACACTTTTTCTTGTATGTTACATATCTGAAAGGTCCTTTGGTATTTGGAAATTTAGATTTTCCAGTATGAATTTGACCTTTAATTTTCAGTTCTTTAGTTTTCTGTTTGTGCTATTTCTGCTTCCAAAGCACAAGTATTATTTAAGACTTTTTGTCCTTATGGTTGGATGTTAATAAGGTCATAGAATCATAGAATGGTTTGGGTTGGAAGGGACCTTAAAGATCATCTAGTTCCAACCCCCCTGCCATGGGCAGGGACACCTTCCACTAGACCAGGTTGCTCAAAGCCCCGTCCAACCTGGCCTTGAACACTGCCAGGGAGGGGGCATCCACAACTTCTCTGGGCAACCTGTGCCAGTGTCTCACCACCCTCACAGTGAAGAACTTCTTCCTTACATGAGATTGCCCACTCACAAATTACTTAATTCCTTTAGTTGCTTGGTGTATTGCCATTCTGAGGTGTGATGTAAGTTGATAGCCATGAAGAAAGACACTGTCCTCCATCTAAAGATACACTACCTAATGGGAGTTCTCTTCCTATATTACTTTTTTACAGTGATGATACTGGATGAAAATAAGGAACCAGTGAAGGCAAAGACTTTGGGAAATATTGTGGTAAAGTAAGCAAACTAAGTCTCTTACAGTTAAGAGAAGCTTCTTACATGGGTTGATTGTCTTTTGCAAAACTGCCAGAACTTTTTATGTCTGTTAATGTTGAAAAATTGCAGATGAAACTGTGTGAGTGACTGAGTGTGGACTGCTGGTTTTTTAGTTAGACTACAGCCAAGTTTACCATTTTCTTAACTACCAGCCTATTGGCCCAGGATGAAGTCTTCCTGTTGTGATGTATGAGCAAGATACTGAATCATTCTCTTCACTATTTTATCTTTAAGTTTAGTGAAATAATACAGCAGTGCAGATTGACATGCTTTGGTTTACAGGTGTGATGCTGCCTCCTCTTTCACTATCTCCTAATCCCAACCCATGAACATTTTTAGAGGGAAAATGTATATATTCTGTTCTCTGTAAAAATGTCAAGATGTCTCTGCACATGTTTTGCATGAAACAAACAGTGTTCAGTTGTGGTAGTACTTGGACAAAATGCATACAGGAAAAGACTAGAAAGAAAGAGAAGGAAAGAAGGAAAGAAAGAGAGAGAAAGAGAGAGAGGAAGAGAGAGAAAGAAAGAAAGACCTGCTGTGCATCATGTAGGTGATTTTTAGTACCATTTAGCAGACTCCTGTCAGATGAGTTCCATAAGCTTTAACATTCTTTTTAAAAGTACAACTTTCTTTGCACCTTTTTTTAGATAAAGGGGCCTCTGTTTAGATAAGACTGTGAATATCAGTTACATTTCTCTTATCTAGCCTTCTGCCGTCTCACTGTTGCCAGAACCTTTCCTTGCTTCTGTAAAGCTCGATAGGCTACTGCTCCCCACAGCCCATGCCAGCTCTGGATTCTGGATGTTTCACAGGCTTTTAGGCTAATGGCATTTTTCTCAGACAGATACCTACTTTGTGATTAACATGCTAGCTGTAGTCTTCTCTGTTTTCAGTCACAGAAAATACTTCAGTTCTGAACACTTCCTAACTGCCAGCAAATACAAGTCCCAAAAGAAATGCATTCATTTACTTCTTTTGTGGTAAAATTTAGGAGAGTTGTGGTAATCCAGTCTTCACTGCTTGCTTAGGTGAATGGAAGGAAATATAAAGATAAGCATTAACCTTCAGTGAACTGAAATTCTGTCAAAAGCCAAAGCGTTGGGACAGATGTACTGATTCTGATGAGTTGTTAAAGAGAGAAGTTAACTGAGGACTGAGGCACTGTTCATGTGAACTGGAGATGAGACAGGCAAGAGCTACAGGCCCTGGAGCATGCTGCAGACGTGCAGTGCTAAAAACATGGGCTGGCTGGCTGCATAGTGCTTGCTTGGGAGTCGGAGTTGCCAAGGTGTGGAGGTGTTTTGCTCAGCTGTCCTACTGATCTAATGTAACAAGACCACTGTGGAGACTAAGATAGTACTACGTTAAGTTACTGTACTGTGTGACACAGATGTTTGTTTCCAGGATAAAGTCTATAGCCTGCCTAATTTTCAGCATTTTAGGCTAAGTCACCAGAATACACAGGCATGTGTTTAAGTTCACACATAATCTCCCTTGAAGCAGCAGACTCATATTTAGACGTAGTTTTTCTGTGACAGATGTAAGATTGTGCCTTTATTCCATTGCTGAGTACAAATAATTAATATCACTCCAGCCTTTAATAGATTGTGGGTTGCAGTATCAGTAATCCAGGTCAGAGTGGAGGGCTGTCTTTTGAAACTCTCACCTCTGTAGTGCCTGATGCCATAATAAAATGTAAGCTTGTAATCAATATTTTGTAAGAAATTGATCCTAGCTGTCTTAGGCATTCAGCTTGGATGGAATAAATTGCCTACCAGATGTGCTCATGTCTCTCTGCTGACTGCAGGGGTGACACAGGTAGCTTAGGGTAGGCTATTTACCAAAAATGAAATGAACTCCATCCTTAGCAACTCTGCCGAACAAGCTCAGTTGTTATCTACTAACAGGTTATGTTGGTAGATGTGTGCATACATTTCTGAGTCATTACTATCTTTAAGTGCCTGTCAGGAGTGGATATTACCATAGTAGAAGATCCTGTTTGGAGTTATTGTCAAAATCTTAAAGCCAGAATTTATATTCCCTAATGTGGCCCCATGTTTAGGCATTTATCTTAAGAAATTACAAATGTGTTTATACATTGATTTGTTGTTGTTATTGTTTATTTTGTTTTCTTTTCTGCTGCAGTCACATAAATTGATAGGGGAGAAAGGGGGGATTTTTGTTTTTGTCTTTTTTTGCATTGGGTCACTCAAGAAAGAGTAATGGCACAGGGACGCTGTTATTTTATCATGTCCATATGTATCGTAATGTCCACTGTGAAATACAGGGGAGAGTAGGGGGCAAAGAGATTGCACGGTATCATTAACATAGTCAGTATGAAACAATTCTGAGGTTTGTTAACTATCACCCCTTTTCCAGCCCTTTTCTGACTTAATCTTTTGGGACAATAGGATCACTTAAAATCCATTCTGCAGCTTAACAAAAAAACCCCCCAGCAAAACAAAGCAAATGGATTGATGAGCTTTAGGAGGCCAATTGTGGGATTTTTTAACACTTCCAACATTTCAGTCTGTGAACTGTTCAGAGAAGTTAGTTTTAGGATATTAGGGTTAGCAATGTCTTAACATTTTGTTCCAGGTTTTATTCTGGTGAGTGACAATTTGCTGCAGTGTTTAGTTGGATTTTTGGTCATAAAAATCTGTGGCTGTTAGGTTAAGGCATCACATTTTCTATCTTCTCCATTCAGCTAAGCAGTTATTTAGCTGTAAAGTGTTTTCATTTTCTGATTAGGGCTAGTTTTTATAAAGTCCTCCTGCAAGAAGCCTTTCCTTTCTTCATCTCTTCATCAGGCTTCAACATGTACAGATGCCTTAAAAACAGTGGGGATGATCCTTACTAGCAGGGACATGTCCCCATGCAGCTAGAAGAAAATGGGGTAGGCAGGATAGTTTTCACTATTACTTTGTCATACACTCAGCAGAAAAATACGGTGTACCATTTTAGAAAAAAACACAGGTATTTGCTTTATCTGCAGCATATGTGAGTTGAGAAATATTCTTCAGTATTTCTTGGAGAGGAGAGTGGCCACACACTGCTGTGAAAAAGTGGTATGCTGCTGCTCTTGGTTATTTTTATCCCAGTCTAACTCCCGGTAAAGACTGCTGGGGGCTGCTTGAGGCCTGCAGTGCTCCTAAGTATAGTATTTAAAATATCCTTGCAACAGAGTTTTAAACTTTTTAATTTTACCCTGCAGCAGTCAAATGCTTTAGAAAGGTGGTTCTTACACCTCATTACTCTACCTTTCTGCCCCAAGTATGTTCTTTTCTTTACTCATCTGCCAACTGATACCTGGGTTTTTTTCATATAACCATCTTTTCCCTTTGGAAAGATTTTTGCTGACAAGAGCTCTCATAGAGGCTAATTTACATGAACAATGCAATAATCTTTTTGACTTCTCAAGTCTTTCAGGATAAAGTAATCAAATACAGTGTCACAACATTTATGATAAAAGGGCAAGGGAAAATGAAGATGACTGCAGCTCATGAGGGTGCGCTTGTACATTTTTTTGAGCTAGAACCTTTGGACATGAAAGATAATTAACTGAGGATTTATTTTGAAGTGAAAATGATAGCAGCAATGACCTCAATTTCTGTTAGCAAGAGCAGTCTGATTTAGTGACACACTTCTTGCATTGATCTGACCTGCCTGTAATTAATACGCACGTGAAAATGTGTATATTTAATCATGATTAGCTGTGAGAATATTCAAAGTTCTGATAAGGAACGTTAGCAAAGAGAAATACCATTTAAATTCCAGTGCAGTGGGAAACTCAGTTTTGGTCTTGTACATGATAAAGATCGCAAACCTATTATGTTTATTTTATGAAGCAGTTGTCAGAACTGTCTCATTAGCTAGCATTTTTATTTATGTTCACTCACAACAGCAAGAGGACTGCATTTGCCATATACTCATTCTATCCAGAGAGTAATGCCTGCCAGTAAATTTCCTGGTAGATCCTAGTTACATTTCCTATAGTGTCTGTATCGTTAATTTTGTGCCATAGTAATGGAGGTTTACAGGATAAATATTTACAAATTTGTTTTACCAATCTCCACTGCACAGAATCACATAAATATTTCTGTTCCATATTCAGAAAGAGGTGAGACAATGTAGTTACATCATAAGTGATTCTGAAATGCTTTGGTTGCATTGGTTAAATTGTGTTTAAGGATAGCGACTGTGTGAGAGGCTCTGCAGACGATTAATTTGTGGGGTTTTTCTCATGAATTTTGGATTAGTGGAGGAAGAGAAAGGAAAATTATAATGTTCTGTCAATAGTTAAAATTATTCAAATGATGACCCAACCCATTATATAAAGTAGAATCCTGAAAAGCTTTATGTACAGTGCTGTAAGAGTGTAAAGTATTGAAAAATAATTAAGGAGGTTTTATAAAGAAAGAGCCATGATGAATTTACAGCTTTTTATAATTTTATACTTTAAGTTAGCTGACTAGAAATGTGACAAAGCTTTTGAAGCAAATACCGTGAAGTTAATATCCTTTAATAGAAGAGATGTTTAGAAGTAAGCAACCCATTCGCAGTTTCACTATTTGTGGTACTGTGTTCGATCTTTATGCAGTATTTAGAGAGCAAATAGATGTTCAGTAAAAAGCTTACTTATTTAATATTTCTTATAATGCATTAAAAAAAAATCAGTATCTGTGTGGAAGTCTGAAGCAACCTGAAGCTAGGAATGTAATCATTAAGATGCACAATAGAAAGTTAAGAGCTTAAAAGGTAGAAAAGGTAAAGAAAAAGTTGTAATATTTCACAGCACACTATAGTACCTTGGTATCTCATTAAAGAAAATAAAGAAAAATCTTGTAGGATTTGATGGGTCAACATTTGGGCATTCTGACTTGGGATATGTGCATGAGAAAGGTCACAGCTCTTGTTTGTGCTCTTCCCCTTCCCTGGAAGAAAAGGAGGCCGGGAGGCGGTGGCAGTGTGTTAGATAGTGAAAGCAAGGGGAGACTCCATCTGAAGCCGAGTGGGGTATATGGCCTTAGCTCAGAAGAAAGACAGTTAGAAGCTACCTGAGATGCCAAAATAGCCACTGAAGATCTTATTATGTAGTATCATAGTAATGAATGTTGTCAGTTTTTCTTTTTTTAAGTGTGTGACACTATTGCTGTTTCATGCTTTTATCATTAAATTTGATTCAATGATAAAAAACAATACTCAGTATTCTGAAATTTCCTTCTATGAATGTAATAATCCCCAAAATACAAGTACTTTGACATGCTAAGAAACATCTCTCTCTCTCTCTCATATGTGATTGTTCTAGAGTGTCTGAAGGGGTTTAAGCTGTATCTCCATTGCTTGAGTTGTTTTTATTTTTGTCATTATAATGATGGCTTGTCTGTTTTGGAAGTGGTGTTTAATGTTTTCCTATTATTTTTTTTAATATAAAATAAACAAAAAATTACATAAGGTAGCAGAAAATTAAAGGCAACCCAGCAGAGGCCATGTTGCAGACTGGTCTGAGTGGCTTGGCCTCAAGGAAGATTGCTTGGAGGGAGAAAAACATTGCTTGTAAAATCATGTAAAGCAAACGTGTCATCCTGCATAGACCACTTGCAATATGTTCTTGTAAGTAAAGGCCATACAGCTAGGAACAATAAAAATTTGCTAGATTTTGACATGAAGGACTGTACGCCAGAAAGCAGTGACTTACGAAGGAGCTTTTTATGTTAAAGTGGATAAACCACAGAATACACAAGATTTTTGAATGGAAGATAGCTGCTAGTGTAACTAAGCAGGCAATATGATTTCTTGCTATGCAAAAAACTGAAAAGGAACTAATACTACTCTCTGTGGATATGATGTTAGTAAAACCATTATGTTCAGTTCTTATGTCCGTATTTCAAAAGACTATTGAGAAAATGACTGGATTTTAGAGAAGATATGAATGACAGTGACTTGTCTTCTGGAAATCTTGGCTTAAAGAAATTACAGTTTAACTTGTGGTATGTAGTTCATCCAAGATCAGTTAAATGATAACTTTATCAAGGCCGGGAAATACCCACAGGACAAAGATGTCATTGAGAGATGGCTGTTTAATCTGGCATAAAGAGATTGGAAGCTGAAGCTAGAATATTCAGATGAGAGATAAAACACAGTTTTAATGGTGAAAGCATTAAACCATTGGAACAAATTCTTGGGGATATGGTGGTTTTGACACCTCTAGGTCAAACCTGGATATCTATTTTAACCAAAAGTTATGGAATTGAGGCAGGATTTAGTATATGGCATCCTTTAGCCTGTGTTATATGGGAGATCAGATTAGACGATCATGAAGAACCTGTGCAAAAGATTTCTTGCCCAGCCAGCCTTCCACATGTTTATCAGCTTTGTCTTTTCCCTTTACAAGTGAAACAATGAGTAGGACACTCATCGTGAGAGGAATGTGGCCAAAGATGGGTTTTCTAACAGATCTCTAGCTGAGAACATGTGAGTAGCATTTGAACTTGCTTTACTTTTAACTTCTTCCAAGCACTTTCACTAGTTTTTGATGGCTTTCTCTTTTCCCCACTAAAATATTTTTTTTTTTTCAAAATCCACACTGAGGCCAACTACTTTTGTGACCCCCTTCAGCTAACTAGAGTAGCATTTCATGAAGATTGATGAATGTTCAAGATCTTCTACTCTTACCTTGTCTCCACCCTTTTTCCTGTGCTATTGTTCCTAGTGTCTGAAAAAGCTTCTAGATTGCAGATGGCTTTTGAACCTTCAATCATATTTTTTTTAAGAGTGATGTTTATGCACAGCACTGCATAAATGCTGAGAAATAACATAGCTGCCAGTCAAGATGATTTAGCTCCATTCACAAGCCCAAACTCATTTAACAATGGCCTGTACTTGCTTTGACTGGCTGTAATGAACAGCCTGTGAGTACCATTGTCTACCATAAAATAAAAGGATATCTTTTCTGCAACTCTGCAAGGTAACATCACTAATAGTTTTTGACTTTCATTTGGACTTTCAGAAATCTGCTTTTCTGTGTAAATTATATTTTGAGTGCTGTGTTTATAATTGCTTTGTTCCATCAACAAGGAATCCTACACCATTTTGATGAGTGGCATCCTGAAAGGATGTGACACATCAAGTCAGATTTTCTTGGGCTAAGTTAAAGGTGGGCTGTTCTGTATAAGGTCAGCCACCATTGTATGAAAAATAAATGAACTGTGAAACAATGCTTAAAAAACAGATAATGATTATCATTTAAAATTCTCTAGCAGAAAACAGTTACTGTGAAAGTGCTTCAGAGGTTTTTTTGTGATGCTGCCAAGCTCACCTAATCTGTCTTAGTTTCTCCAATTTAGAATGAAATTACCGGCTTATCTTTGTAAAATGTAACCAGAGTGGATCTTTGTAAAATGAACCCATATAATTTACATCATTAATTTACACAGTTTACTTAGTTTTCCTGATGCTGTTCTAAATGTATTCAACCCTGAAATGAGAAATGGGCCTGAGTCTGTATTCCTGTAGTTCTACAATTGTCATATTAATGTCACTGGAGTAAACGGAGAATAGCATCGTTTGTACTGCTGTTGCTGAACTGGTGAAAAAATACATCTTTTTTGAGGTTTGAAATCCAAAGGTAAACTTTTCTCAAGTTCACATGTTTTGATTCAGCTCAGTGTAGGTTTTTCTCTTGAACCTCCACTTGGGTTTGAAACTGCCTATGCTTTGCTAGTTAAATGGGATGAGTTGACTAGTTAGCCTGATCCAATATAGCTGGTAACACATTCGTATTTTAGAAAAAGCTGGCAAGCTTGTGACTGTCCTCTGCAGAAGGAAGAAGCAATGAGGAAGATGCTACCAGAGTTACGACCATATGAAAAATCAAAGCAAGAATAGTGTAAGGGAGGGCTTATCTTTAAACCGATAGCAGATGCAGAAGCTCAACACTGGCTTGTTTGTGGCTTGGCATGCAGGATGAGGGAGAGATGAGTTAATGGATAGCTAGAGAAATACAGTAAATATGTCCCAAAGGGAAACCAAGCAGAGGAGCTTCTTTGTAAATTGTAGAAATGATGATGAAGGAACCTACTTTCTGTCTTGGTCTTCTGTGGTCCTGTCACTTGTGAAAGGAAAGCAGGACCATTTGTGGGGCAATCATGCTTACTTATGTATACCCGGCATTTTTTGGGCAATATATCCTCTTAATAAAAGTAACCCCAAAAGGCCATGAGTATCAACTCAGTGTTTGGACAAAGAGGCAACAGTTTGTAAATATAGAACTTTTAAATTCTGATGTCCTGGCAAAATTCCAATACACACAATTATGTTCTGGCAAGCTGAATTCTACCTTTATTAATTTTATTAATTATTTGTGTTTGCACAGCACCTAGAAATTCTAGTCAGTCATGATGCTAAGAACAAAGAATTGTATGTGTCCATTGATCTGGAATTACTTTGCCTAAAAGATGGACACATGGAAGATGGCATTCAGTTTTTGCTTAGTAGATGGAATAAGGTCCTAACTGCAAGTAAATTTTTACAGAAAGCCATGGAAGCATATTTTCAGACTGTGTCTGTATTGTGCTATGATTTGCGCTATAGAGGTACCTGCGGTAGCCAGTAGTTTAGCAGTCTGGTTTCCATAGACTCAAAAAATATGCACCATGGATGTACTTGTCGATGTGATTTTCCTTTAAAAAAGCAACCCCCCCCCCCCCCCCCAAAAAAAAAAAAAAAAAAAATCCCAAACCAAGTGGTGGGAGCAGGGATTATATTTTTGGTGATATGTTACATACTTCTGTGTTTAGATTTCTAAACTATTACAGTTACAAAAATGAAAATGCTTTTCTGATTTCAGCAATAAAATTGTTTTTTTCGATTTAATGAGTAACTGCAAAGTACTGTATAGAGCTGTGGAGAAATTATTACAGACTTTGTCAATACAAATTGTCCTTTCTCTCCCATCACAAGGATGTTTCAGACTGTTAAATAAATTTAAAGTGCAAAATTTGCAATGACTGAGGCTGTTATGAATTGCTATGCTATTAGCAACTAGGCAACAACCATAGTAACTACCATTCTCTAGCGGCTTTTCTTGAATCTAAACAAGAGATTTTTCTTTTAAACTCATACACACACCAGTATCAATATATTGTCTTTCTAATTATTTTTTTTTCAAGGCAAATACTCTATAGGTCCTGCTTGCCTATCACAAGGATGCTTACTAAGCTTGCAAGGCTTGAAATAGGCCAGTGAAATCCCTCCAGGTGGGCAGAAGCCAAACTGCCCTCCTGAAGCCTGGATGGCTACCTGGAAAGTGTTTTGGCATTTCTGGCCTTACCTTAACCATACTTTCAGGGAATGTGATTTATAGGATGTCTGGAGCCAGAACACTCAGAGAAAGTACTAATATTTATAGTAGTATATTCTATTATGCTAATCAAGTTGAATTAAGCTGAAAAAACCTGGGATTGTAAGAAATCATGGATTTGAATCATTAGTAGATGATGTGGCCTTTTCAATGTAGCTTGTACTATTTATACCATATTTAGGAAAAAAAAAAGTGTATAATACTATTCTTTTTGTAAATGTAATGTTAGAAACGTACATGTCACTGAGCTGGTAGCACCTATTCTTGTGACCTGAACATCATAGGAGACCTGTACTGATACCAGTGCTGCTACACTACAGAGGGGTGTTGCATTGCTAGAGATGTTGCTTTCTGGTGTCACAGGGACCCTATCAGAGTAGAAAATATAATACCCCTGGCTAAATATTTGCTGGTTAGGAATGCAGGCATATGCTAGTAAAATCTGTATGAGACATTTATGATTTTATCTGTATAAATGTGCTTGCTTGCATGATCATTCTCTCTTGTTAGTAGGGTTAAGGTTCATAAAACTTGTGTTGATATGCCCAAATATGTATCTCTTAGGCAGTTCAAGTAAGATGTGTTTAACCCTATCAGATCTTTGGAGGGAGAAACAACTTGTTAGCTGAGACATCTGTAGCTTCTCTTCTTCCAGCAGATATGTATGTGAAGTGTCCCATGTTTTGTCATGCCTGTGTCCTTGACTGAAGAATGGATGTATAGTATGCATTGAAAACTCCACTAATAAAAAAATCCAGAATTTTGCAGCTTAACTTGTTAAAAAAATAAAGTCCAGTTTTCAGAAAGTTCTAAAAGTGACTTTTATCAATATACTTTCAAAAAACTCCAATAATTCCACTAATATTATGCACAGTTTAAATAAAAAACAAAAGCATTTTTATTCATATTGTCATTACTGAAGTTGAGTTATATCTTTTTACAAAAACTGAAGATCTGATAATTCATATGTCTATGCATGTGTGAGTGTGTTTGTGTGTTAGAGAAAGAGATACCTATAATAATGAAGTTGTCTGTATCATAGCATATATGCATACAGTTCTGGCAGATACTTAATCCCTGGGAATGTTGAAAGCTGAATGCTGATAACATATTTATAGTATCGTACATAATGTTTACTAAACCAAATATTATTTTACTGAATGCCAGAGATGCTTTAAAAGGTATGGTCTGGATACAGTTCAGAGCTATATGCATGCGATCGCAACAAATGTATGGTCTTTTTGATCTGTTACCTGCATATTATTAAGCTGAACTGTTTTCTGATTCTATAGCCAATTATTATCTATCTGAATATAAAGTATGAATGGAGAGCATGAGTTGTACTTGTTATATCTGTGTTTCTTACTACTTCCCTCTACTCTTTTAATTTAAGGTTGCCTTTGCCTCCCGGAGCATTCTCGGGTCTTTGGGAAAATCAGGAAACATTCCAGAAGTTATATTTCCAGAAATTTCCAGTAAGAATTGCAAAATGAATTATATAAACATTTGGTAATCCTACAGAACTGAATGGTAGTAGATTTAAACTGGATAACATACAAAATTCTTGTACCTTATTTTAATGGGAGACCTTTGAACGTATGTGTTACATAATTAAAAACATTTCAAGGTAAAACTTTCTTCATCCATACTTCAAGATTTTGGGCACACTGTTTTCTTTTTAAGATTTAAAACAAAAGAAGTAAACCTCAAGCTTCTGAACCTAAAAGCTGTATTATGTCATTTGATCTAATAAAAGATATAAGCCTCGCAACCTTAGACTAGCATAGCTTCAAATATACTACTGCTGTTGACATGTAGTCATTCTAACTTTGTATCAGTCCAAAATATACACTTGCCCACGGAGCACCTAAACACGTTGGAGGCTCCTTACTACATTAGTTATGTTTCCTTGTCAGATGAACTATCCAGGGACTGCCTTCCTCCTTTCCAAATGTCCAAAATGGAAAGTTTGATTCAATAAAAGTAAATGAGTGAATTGGCCAGGCAAATTTTTTTGTGTGTGCACTTGAATCATGATGATGAGGTATGCTTGGATCCAGCAAAGAGGAATATCTTTAGGAGCAATTTGGCAACTGTCTTTATATTGTAACAATTCCATTCTCCTTTTGTAGATTCAGGCAACATCCTTCTCCAAGCTGTCAGGGATCAAAGTAAGCAGAGTTGGAAAAAAAAACAGGTTTATGTTTTGTCTTCTGTGTTAACAAAGCCTACAAAACCTTTCTGGAAGGGGAGCTGCACGGTATATTATGACATAAGAATGGTGAAAAATATTACAGAATTAAACCTTTCAGGCACCAAAAACATATTTCATTTGAAACAGTTTTGTTTGTTAGTTTCATGGGAAATGAATGAATTTCTGAGTTTATTTTTGGTGTGTTTTGTTTAGGGATATTATGATACTATGGATGCAGGTTATATGGATGAAGATGGCTATTTATACGTCCTCTCTCGAGCTGATGATGTGATCAATGTTGCTGGACACAGAATTTCAGCAGGCGCGATTGAAGAGGTTAGCATTGCCTCACAGTAAAATAGAAGACTGAAAGATGAATAGAGAAAACTGAGACTGAAAATCTCACAAAATCATTTTTTTTTTCTGCTTTATTTGATTGCATTTCCATCTTTTAACCAAAACATTAATTGTTTCAGGTCTTTCCTATTAAGGTGCTTTCTGAGACCATAATAAATTTAGTCAACAACAAGCAGTTTGTACCATGGGATTGATAAGACAGGCATGATTTCACATTTGAAGGTGGAATTAAGGGGCAATATAGTAGTATGTGAAGCATTCCTGTAAAGTCTGATAACATATTTATTTGTGAATACATTAAGGTAATGTAGGGTCAGTGTGCCAAGTAGTTTTACTAGGTACTGTACTTACTTAGGAGTAGAAACTTTTATTCCTAAAATACAGTTTTTAGGTGCATTTTTTAAAGTGCTTGGTGTTGGCTGAATTCTTTTCACATAGACTCATACTAGTGCTTTTTCTTGAAGAGTTTCCTCACAGTTTCTTGAGAGCTGTTTTGTCTCTTATTGTATGAGCAGTGCTAAATGAACAATGAAAATCTCTGTAAAAAAACCCTGCTGTTAAATTGAAAGTCATTAACGTAATACACATGCAACTCAAGAAGTTGAAAATAGTGCAGTTCATAATAGTATCTGAATTTCATATCACTGTTCTCTCACCCCTCTGGAACTGTTGCGATTGATTGCCAGTTACAAATTTCCCTGATGATGTATCAATTGCCTATTCAGGGAGTATGGGAAAAGGTGTGCTGGGCATGTGCAAGGGAAAAATACACCTTTAAGAACTCTGAATTTAACTGTTCGGTTAGTCAGTTTTTGCTTTAAAATGTTTGTTAGTCTAGTGACTTTTTTTTTTTAAAGGATAGAAAACTTAAAAGATAATAGACAAAATTCTGATTACACAAAATTGAACAGATTCAGATAAACATAGGCAATCCTTCGTGGATTGGTCAGCCAGGGAGCTGAACTAGCTGCTGCCCTGACTCAGGTCTATGGAGACATAAAGGTGGCTTTCAGTCTGCTTAAACCTTTTTCCCTTTGAAGTAATTTTTTCGTGTTGCTCTACTAAAGCGCAGCAGGGAATCTCATCCCCACCCCTTACTGCTCTATTGCTCTGGGGCTGACCTGGGCATTGTTTCTTCCCTTCAGGCTGAATCTGAAGCTAGTATAACAAATGACAAATTGAATCACTTCCTCAGTTGTATTACCTTTGTATTCATTGTCCTGAGCTCAGTGTCTCTGTTTTTCTCCCTGCTAGTTAGGTCTTTCCCGTAGAAACAAAAGATGTTTCATCACTGTGAAGTTCTAGAAGCTTTTCTAGTCACCTTTTGGAACAAAGCTAAAAACCAAGAGTGTTGTTAATGCATGCACAGCAAATTACTAGTTAAATGGGAAAGGATTAAGAAGACTACAATTAGCTTTTCAGTAAGATCAGTAAATACAGAATTAGAGGTTCACTGAATCACCATCTAATTGTCAGTCACCTTGTTGTGCAAGTATATTATCTACATTTACATTATAGCTGCATTACAAGTTTAACAAGATTTTCCTTAGTGCTTTGACTAAGAATTTCAGCTTTATTATGTTCCAAACAATAGTTTCTTTGTCTAAGGTATCTGTTAATATCATTGGAGCTCCATCTTTACTGCAGTGTGGTAGGTGTTACTGTTTACCTTGCCAATCAGTGAATGTTAGCCATTATGGTAACCTCAGCCTGTGTTGATCCATCCATCTCTTTTGTCTGTTCATCTGTGGTGTCCCTGCTTGCCTTGACTCTTGCTGAAAAAGTCCAAATCAGATCTTGCCTATCTGAGGTAACAGACTTGAAATCAAGGAATTTAGCATTAGTTTCTGTCTGCTGAGATTTTTCTTACTTTTAAACAATTTTTAAATGTCTAGTGCTGATTCTGTTCTTTTTAGCTGTTTTACAAAGTTTGATAATTTTTAAATTAGTATTTACAATTTCAGTCATTTGAAATTAGCTGTCCCAAAGTCAAAGGCATGTTGATAGAATTATGGATAGATTGAAGAAAAATATTACGGTGACTGCAATATTCCAGCTTAACGTAATTATGAACAAGTGACAGACTGGAATGACACAAACAAGCTACTACAAAACAAGCTGGCAACACTTAAATCTCCACCATAGGGGTCCTGTTGATGCCTGATAGGTAATTATGGTATTCATGGTAATGTCAGATTACTGCAGACCTTTTTCCTGTATTTCTGTAGGAAATAGCAGTTACTCTGGTTGTAGACCTTACTTAATTCATTGCCTTTTCTTCTTTTTTTTCTTTCCTTTTTTTTTTTTTTTTTTTTGCTTGTTCATTATATATGGCAATCAAGTTGCTGTGGTCAGGATCAAGAAGTCAGAGCAGGAAAGAATGGGTATTTATAGCAGGAAACAGAATGCATTACTGATTCTATAGACTAAAAGTGACTGAAGATCATAAGTGTATGTGATGCATTAAAATACCATGGAGACTTGGAATTGCGTAAGATTCATTCCTGTATGATTTGTCAGATTGGATACAATAACTTCTGGACAAAGTAGGCTGCATCTGAATTCAAACATACTCATATATATTTAGCTTCAGCATTTTTGCAGCAGGCTCCTCTGCCCTTCTAGTTCTGGGATGAGCCCAGCCAGAACTAACTTCAGTCTGTTGCACTTGCTGTTCTATATATGGCTTGTGCACATCCCACTTAATTCCTGTGAAAAATATACAGTTGCAAAAGCTGTGTGTAAATGGTCATGCTTTTGTACTTTGATAGAGCATGCCTCTGCTATTAAGCTTACTGTTGACCATTTGCTTTTTTGTAGCATGGGACATTTCTAGGATCATAGTCTGTGAAATAAGTATAGCTTATGTCAAACAAAGTATGCAAGAAACACCTTGTGCAGATTTATTTTGCTAAAAACTACTTGGTGTGTGTTGTAGTGACCATGGCACAGACAGCCAGTTTCTCCTTCCTGTTTTGACTACAAATCTTAAGGATGGTGAAATCTGTTTTGAGGATGGGTTGTGGGAGACCCTTTGAATTGTTCCTTCCACCATCGGTTTCACAACCAGGTCACACAAGAGCCTCCCTTTTGTTTATTGGAACAGCAATGATTCAGCTTTCCATTCCTTCAGGTTTTTTTTCTCCTGTCTTCTCTGTGCTTTTTCTGTCTTCTTCCTCATGTTCATGCCATTGTATGAGTAGCCGATTGTTGTGGTTTGAACTCTATCAGGTAGCAAATCGCCATGTGGCCAGTTGTTTACTCCCCTCCCCGCCCCAGTGAAATAGGGGAGGGACAAAAAAGAAGAAATTTGTAGGTTAAATAAAAAAAAAATTTACTAGCAAAACCAACAGTAATGATAGTAGTCCAAAACCGGTAAAATGCAGCAGTGGCTCACCAAACGGCAGCCGGCACAGAACCCATCCCCAGCAGCGATCTCGACAACTGCGCATGAGAGAGCACGTGCCCACCTATATGCTGAGCTTTGACCTCACGTGACATGGAATGCTCCAGTGATCGATCAGGACCCAGCCCTTCAGCTGTGCTCCCTCTCAGCCCAAGGAAGGTTAACTCTATCCTGGCCAAAACCAGGACACCAATGCAAACGTGGTGTTCCTACTTAATTAAAAAAAAAGCTTTTATTCTTAAAATTTTTTAGTCAGTCTTCCTTTCAGTCACACCACTGCCTTTGATTTTGACAACACAGTGTGAAGATCTGTTATTAGCAAACACATAGTCCTCGTATGCACAGATAAATTAATATGCACAGTCACGTCACGTGGCCTCTATGTGGCCTTTGTGTAGTGTCACGTTAGGTCCTCTGTGGTTGAGTACAGAGGACATGTTGAAAGCACTGTTGACAGCAAGATGCTCCAAGGGACACTGGTATCTACATGAAAAGAGCCAGTTGCTTTGGAACAGGATTCACAACTGCTGGTACCTTTAGTCCAACTTTGTCCCAGACTTAGTGTCACACATTTCAGTATGTGCTGAGACATCTTGGTGACCTTTTTCCAGGAAGTGAGAACCTCAGCTGGCTAATTGGAAAGAAAAGAGAACCTCTCACTTTTTTTTCCTCTTGAGATATTAGTGCTACTGTCCATCACTTGTATAATTGTGTAAACATGTAGTAGCAAGGAGGGGACTCTGGTTTAATTCCCTTTTTTGTATAAGGAGCTGAGACCTAATGTTTCCAAGAGAGTGAGCTGAAGTAGGCTGGCCGCAAGCTGAGGTTGTGCCTGTATTTGGCTTTGGTTGAAACTATGCCTTTGTGCAGCAAAGAATGAAAATGATATGAGTCAGAGAGAATGAACTAATATGACTTTATAGCCCTGTAGTAGGAGTGCTTCTTTGGTTTTGGTCCTTAATCCATGCACTTAACTCCATGTTATTTGTAATGTTAGACTAATGCTATGTGTTCTAGCAAAGACCTCGCTACAAAACCAAAGGT
This sequence comes from Strix uralensis, assembly GCF_047716275.1. Taxonomy (NCBI): domain Eukaryota; kingdom Metazoa; phylum Chordata; class Aves; order Strigiformes; family Strigidae; genus Strix; species Strix uralensis. The sequence goes on from NC_133976.1 coordinate 45,741,785, forward strand.
GTGATACTCTCCCAAAGCTGTGAGGAAATCACCTTTGCTTTGTTCTATATTTGTATCTTGTGCTGCCATAATTTCTTATATTTGTTTGAAAACTACAGATTAGGTATGTATGAAAGTATACACACATGTGCATCTGCAGTATGTGTAGTTGGAACCCTGAGGTGTACTTGACTAAATATTTTTTGCTGTCAAAATGTAAGAAATGAGTCTATGTTTTATGTCCATGCCTATGGATTTTTTTCACTGAAATATTCAGTTATTACTAGTTCAGTTTAGTTTTGTTTTCTGTCCCTCAGTGTATTCTCTTCCATCATGCTGTGGCAGACTGTGCTGTTGTGGGCCAGGAGGATCCTTTAAAAGGACATGTTCCATTTGCACTGTGTGTACTGAGAGAAGGTGAGAGCTTGCTGATACTGATGTGACTAAGACTTGCAAAAGTCCCAGAAAAGGTAAAACATATGAACTTCTTCACTAGGGATAAAGACAGAAGAGAAGAAGATTTTGAAAGAGATTGTTGAGCGAGTTCGAAGTAACATTGGTCCAGTAGCAGCTTTCCAGAAGGGAGTATTTGTGAAACAGCTACCAAAAACACGCTCTGGCAAGATACCGCGTTCAGCTCTTTCTGCACTTGTCAGTGGAAAGCCATATAAGGTAGGTTGGAGATGACTCAGGCACACATGCACATCCAGAGACACAACATCATGGTTTTGATTATCTAAACCATTCTGCAACTGGTCCATGACTTCAGGTGGTACATTATATTTTATTTCTACTGTAGTTTACTCAAAAGATTTTCATGTTCCAGAGCCTTCCAAATACTTTTTTCTTGTTTGCTTTTGAAGGCTAGATTTAGGAGATTCTCTGAATGAAATTCTGTTTTACTCTTGAAGGACTGAAATCTACTATCACATGCTTCTGTATATTCTTCCTTTTCAGATAACACCAACCATTGAGGATGCTAGCGTGTTTAAACACATTGAAGAAGTGCTAAAGAAAAATTAAATGGGATAATACATTGATAACAAACGTGTCAGTTACTGAAGTATACAAAGAGACTTTCTGTTAGGAAATAGCACATTTTAAAAACTAGTGATGATTTGAGACTAAATTTTTTTACTTCAGAAATGTTACTGTGTTCTTTACCATATTGTCACAGACAATGAAGCATACTAAAGTCTCTGCATGTTGTCATATGCTGGATATTAAGATTGCTAAGAATTGCAAATAGAATTCATACATTTCTATAGCCTTAAAGGGAAGGAGTCACTGGAGTATCTATCTCATATGATGTCGTGTAACCTTACATTGCAATCCATTATTGTATGCGACCAGTAACTTGAGTTTGGCTAAAACAGCTTACAAAAGGTAAGTAATGAACTGAGGATAGTAATAAATAGGAATTCTGACGTGAAGATTATTGCAGACATTAATTGTCCTCACTTGTAAATTATGAGCCTTTATGTCTTTTAAATTTTTATAAATTTTTAAATTTTAAAATTAGTTTCCTTGATTCCACTGATTTTTTTTGTTCTTTCTGCTATAAATTAGCTTCCTATAATTTTTTTACTCAATAACTTTCTTGAAGTGTCTTTTTTTGTAGAATGATAGATAATTTCTAGTTTCCACATCTGTGAAAATCTTGATTTGTCCGTAGTAATATTCAATAAAACCCATGTATTTTAAATAAAGTCAGGCATTTACCCTTTACATTTTCTGACGATTTTGTTGTCATTTGTATCACTTATGATGATGATAACCAGAATGTGTTTCTGCTGACATAATTGGACATTTCAGGCTCCCTGAGATATATATACCTGAGAAATTTAGCAAATACAGATACTAGTCAGACCATTCTTGACTTTATAGGTCACTTCAAAATACTTCCAGGGTTCTCAGCAAACCAGGGGATGAAGGATACACCCTGCATGCATTACTTCTCAAGCTGCAGGGTTTTAATTGAGCAATAAATGTAAAAATCCTTTTTAGAATACATGTTCACAGAAAAGTTTAAAAGCAGAGAAGTGACTGAAACTTGGCAGTGTTTTTCAGAGGAGGAAACAGTAAGCAATATGTAAATTCAGATAATGTTGGTATAAAAGAGAGGTTCTGTACTTAGGCTAAGCTGAAGTAGAATTTAAGTCTAGACACGTTTTGCTATGGCTGTGTGTCCTCAGAACAGTCCAGAAATAGTTACCTGTTGGTAAGGATGATAGCCTTGTTAAATGATAAAATAAGCCAGCAGATTGATATAGGAACTAAAAGGTCACAGATAGGTACTAATTAATATGAGCCATACCCCGATGTTGCCTTGTGTCTGTGACCTTTTTGTAGAGTCAATGAGCTCTACCAGTCTACAAGAAATAAGTAAAATGGCTCTGTGGTTTTTCACTAGGGACTGCATGCAGCTGAGCCAGCTGTGTTGAACCAGGTCATACAGTCATATAGTAGAGCAGCCTAGTCTGAGTCTGTGCTGTACTTGTTTTTTTGCCAAATAATTGCATAAGGTAGCCACCCTGCTCAGCTGTTTGATTTCACAATCTGAATCACAATCTGAACAGGGAGTAAAAGCATTTCAGGACTGAGTAAAGACTAATGATGCTTTGTGGTCGATATGCCTACTACACAGGTTAGTGATTTATATGTGGGAGTAATTTTGCTCCTCAGAATTGTCCTGATAACTTGCTTGAAATACTTCTTATATAAGTTGCAGTTAGTATTTTCTTCTGGATGGATTATTAAAGTACCAAGGCTTTAGTAGGAGGCCCGTGCCAAATAATGGAGTGCCTTGCAGAGACTGCCGGGTATTTTTCAGTTTCACAATGCTGCAATTTAGCAACCTATGCTGAACAGCTACAGGGCAAGAGAGAGGGATCTTGGGAGTTGTCATAGTGGGGTTTTTTAATTAGTGAGAAACTACAAGAGTCTTGTCACAGGGGAACTGTGGCACATTCACGAGGTGTATGGCCATTACTTTTTTGTACAGTGAAAGCTGAGATGATGTGTATGTTTGCTGTAGTTATCCTGGCTGCAGCCGTTATGTTGTAATTGCAGAAGCAGGGGAGGGGAACTCATGAGTGAGCACAAGCCCTCTAGTAAAGATACTGCAGTAGCATGTAGGAGAAGAGGATTAATTTCCTAGATCTTGTATAGTTTTCCCAATGATATCTCATGTTCCTGCACCAGTTTCTCTATTTGTAAGGAAAGGTATCCAGTTTTCTAGTTGGGGCTCCTTCTTTTAAGGAAGAGAGAATTAATATCAGACTTAAAAAATAACAACGCAACAGAACATTAGTAATGGATATTTAGGCACTTACCTTTATTGACAAGAAACAATTATCTCTTCTCTGAACTGTTTGTGAAAGGCTTGAATAGTTAGAATTCTCAAGTGTCTCCATGACAAAAGTATTTGTAATAACTTCTGCTTTCTGAGGAAGTGTGAGCTTTTTTTAAAATATTTTTTTTTAATTTTCTTTTTTTTGTTTATTTTGGTGGAAATTATTTAAGATCAAGACTGGGATAAAAGAGTGGGGCAGAGTGGTCAGACATACTCTGCTACTACGCTGGTAATGTGGAGGAGGATTCCAGAAATACCAAATGTCTCATTCATCAGCATTCAGAAAACCCAGCCAAAGAAAGGCACTTTACTGCAGCAGTACAGTATGGAAAAATAGTTTTCACGGGCATTGCTTTTGTTTTCCAGAGAAACTTTTTGCTGAATAACTGTGATTGCAGAATGCTTTCTCTACAGCTTTAGCTTTGTGCTGAGCTGGAGAAAGGGAGGAGGAGTAATCATTCTTGTTCACAGCCCTGGTGCTGTCCAGCAACCTGGTTATACTACCAAGGAAGAACAAGCCCATTCAACAAGCGATAGGAGAGCACTGATTTTCTTAATTTTGTTTTTAGACAGAAGCAGCATGTGGGTAGATTTGAATGGTCAGGGAGTTATTGAAACTTGTCTGGAAGAGGTTGATGTAGTAATTATTCCCAGTGTACTGAAAGGGTTGGAGCCAGCTAGACAACATCTAGCATAGCCACAATTTCTAGCTGTTGAGAGTAGAGCTTCATCTCCTATGGGGGAGACAGGGATGTGCTAGGAGATTTTATGTGTTAGCCTTAGGTCAAAACTGAAGTCATAGTAATACTCCTAACAGTGTATCTTTTAATTCTTCTGGTCTGTTTTCTTCCACTGTGAAATAAATAATTTGGGAGTGCTGTACAGCTAGGGAAAGATACCTGCAGCTTTGGTTGAAAGATCTCTCTAATTCTTTTCCCCAACACACCTCATTCCCCCCTGCTCCCTTAATTTGAGTGTGGGCTGTGACAATGCAGACTGCAAAAGAAATTTTGTAAAGTGGGAGCTGACGTTTACAAGGGGAAGTGTATTCAAATGATACTGCAACCACAAAAATGGTGTTTGCATTGCTTTACTTTGTGACAATCTGGACTAAAATAATCAAAAAGGAGGTTGAGGAAGGAGAAGAAGGAACATCAGCAATGATGTCAGTTAAGCCCGAGGAACTGTACATAAAAGAGCCATGTCTTTATACAGTTGCGTGCTAACCCAAGCCATCATATCGCACCCATCAGCAAGTTCAGTGCTCCCTCTCGTGGCAGATTCTGACCATTAAATTCATTGTACCTCATACCTGTTAGTGGCAAAATCTGCTTATGCTTAGCTATGAGAAATATCTGGCATCCAAGCTATTTTAATGCTACTATGTACCAAGCTTAATAGACTTATAAACACAAATAGCACTGAATTCTTTTTTTATTGACATTGGGGGAGAAAAATCTTTCACCATCTGATTGACTGAAGTTTGCCAAATGAAAATAGACAAAACAAATGTTTATGTACGTGCAAACATTGCAGATCAAACTGCTAAAAGAAATAACTAAAAGACAGGTCTTGAGCTAAGATCAAGCAGCATAAAAATAGCAAATAGGTAAATGACTATTAAGTAGGTCTTACTTTGAAACTTCCCATTTAAACAAAGAATAAACAACAATAACACCACCAAAGAAAGCCACAGCAGGTAATAGTTGCTCTTCTAAACTTTTATACACTATATATTAATCACTCTGTCTTTCAGTTATTTCCTCTGATAAAACTGACTTCTGTGAAGTCTCAGCAAGGCCATCTTGGCTAAAAGCATAACGTTAGACAGGAGCCTGTCTAATGCCCTGTTATAATGAAGAAATGGTGGGGTTTGGCTTCTCTTTTCTTTCTTTTTCTTTGTTGTACATATCGAAACGAGAATCTGATTCTATGCAAATATTAGATTTCATTTTCCAATGCTGGCTGGTGTCTGAAGATCCTGGAACGAAAAGGTGGCTCTTGGTAAAGCAAGATTCTTCTTGGTCCACAGGTAACATAGAAGAAAGTTTTTTGGGATTTTTTTATAAATCATGTTTTATTTTATTATTTTTTTTTTGTAAACAGTTCTTCTGGGTTTATTTATTTGTTTTTAAGAGGTGAGCCATCATGGTGCTTTTCTATAGATATCTAACATTTCCATTTTGTCTTTAGAGGTCCATTTTGGCTCCAGTTCCAGGTTATGTCATTCTATTATACATCATCAGAGGCAGGTGTTCAGCTTTAAATATTGACAGATTTTTTCAGTAGGAACATTTTGAAGCTTCTAACTCTGCTAAACATATTCATTTGACTGTTACAATCCAAAAACTGTAAAAATGGTGGAATGGAAAGATACAAACGGTATTATTGACACTGTATTGTCAAATGTTTGCACTGAGACCCCATGTACCATAGATTTTATTTTTAAAAAATCATATTTATATCCATTTACATAAGACTTACACATTTTAAAAGAAATACACAGTAAATACGTAAATGTCTAGTATTTTACAATAAAACAGATGGAACAATGTAAAAATGAGTGACTTCATTTGTTAAAAGCTTTGGATGTGCACTACTGCCAAATTTCTGATGACAGAGATGCTGAAAGGAAAGGGGGAGGTTGATTTGTTTTTCTTTTTTGTTTTTTTAGTAATTTAGGTATTTTTTTCTTCTTGTTTTAAACTAACCAATACACGAAAGGAACATCATATCTGTTTTTCTGATAAATTTTATGTGTTCTCTTCCCTATTACCCTGTTCTTGCAGAAAGTTTTAATGCTCTTTTTCCTAAGTAGTGGTAGTGCACTTCAGGTAAAGTAGAAGAAAGAGATGACATCTAAGGGGAAAAGAATAAACATTAATTAGTGAGATTCTTTGATTCTAATTTGATCTAAGATGCAATGACACCAGAAAATATTATAGCACTAAGTAAACTATTGCATGTTTTACTAAAACATGGATTATGAGTATCTGAGATATGCAGTTGTTGTTTATTTTTAGATCTGTAGCATAAATCTATTAATAATGCATTTTAATATTTTACTAATGTATACTGACTTTTGTCCTAGATCAAAAGAGACTCCTGCTTATGTTCATTTTACAGTTGTTTTCTTGCTGGTTTAATTCAGCACTGGGATTAGTTTCCTGCATCTGAAGACCTTTGCCTGTTTGGCACAAGGCTGAACACACATTTTAAGTGTATAGACCTTGTTGATGTACTTCATGATTCTCCTTGTTCACTGCAGCTTGACAGCATTTACCTTTTTCACCCTGGCAATTTCTTTGCTATGGACCAGCTGTTTCCAGATTATCATTCACACCTTTTCGGAACTCTTCGCCACCTGTCTTTACAAATCCCCTTCAGAACCCTTCATTGATAAAGTACGTCGTTGATTTTGCCAAATCCCCTTTGACATTTCATTAGGATTAAAGTGAAACTGGTATGTTCTATTGCCCCAGCCTGTGGCAGTAAAACTGTCCTGGCTGAGCCTTCTGGCTTGGTGGTGACAAGTATTTCATAAGAGAAAAGCATTGGGAAAGCTTAGACATACAGCCACCGCAGCAGAAAGCTTGACGTGTCCCATGTGCTCTATGGTAGAGTTATTTGCAAGATTAAATGGCCAGACACCATCAGTCTTAAATATTCTTAAATTTCTGATCTTGAGAATTCATTCAAACAGGGCTTGCAGAGTATGCTCATGTAACTGTTCTGAGAATATCAGTTGGTGGTTTCTGGCAACTTGTCATGGTAGTTTCAACAAATGTTTAAAAAAATACCTGAAACACAACTTGAAAGCATGTAAATTGAACCCCGCTGTTGTGAAGAAACACTGTAAGGTTGTACCCCATTGGTATTGTTGGCATAAAGTATTTTGAAATACGAGGCTTTGACATTATCTGTAAGAAAGGTGAGTAGCAGAATGTGAGAATCTACAGCCTGCTGTGATCACAGGCCATCTCATTTGTTCCACGTGCAACGTGTTCGAAGCTCTCTTTTCAGTCTGCTCTTCATATGCATATTCCCCTTTACTCTAGTAAAAATACTCTTTTATTGCTATTGTGTGATAGCTCATCCAGCTATCCATCCTCTCTGCTTCTTAGTTAGAATCGGTCCCTGATTCTATGCATGCAGATAATTTAGTCACCAGAGTAACACAGCTACTGGTGTATTCTAGGCAAGGTGGTATGAGCCTGGGTCTCCATCTGACCTGGATCTGGAAAATTTCAGGAGGCATGTTGTAATGAATTATCTTCCCTTTTGTCCAAGTATCAATCAGTTCCTTCCATGAAGAAACTGTTACTCAGGAACTGTGATCACAAAATTCTGAAAACTCTTCTGTTGTCCTTCAATCAACTTCACATCCCCCATATGAGCAGTTTTTGTTTATATGTTCATCCTTGAGATTCAGATAATTTGTCTAGCTTTTCAAGTTTGATATAATAATGAAGGCAATCTTTTTCCTGCATATTTTTTATATAATTTACTGAAATGCAAAATTATTTTAACTTGCTCTTTGGTTTATAACCTGTGTGACATTTTGAAATTGCACTTACGAACAGTGCATATACTAAAGTTCTAGTTCACACCATCTTGTTGCTTCTCTAAAAGGAGTATATGGTAAGTGAAAAGAATTAGTAGTGTATTAGTGTCAGTCATCCTCATGTATTAGCCTTTACAATTTAGATGTAAATTTGATATTCTTATAGAGCTCTCAAGCATTTAAGATTAGAATGTAATTGGCAGAATAGTGGACAAACAGCAAGTACCAATGTGACAGGTATCGTTGATACCTGAAACACTACTAATACTCCTATAGAAATTAGAAGTTAACTTTTATAGTTTGTATAACTTTGTATAAACATCTTTTTTCTCAAAATACATGACTCCCATACACATATAGTGCCAGCAGTTTGCTACTTTACTTCTCTTTGTGCATTACTACTTTTTAGACAATGTTTGAATAGAGTAGGAATAGGTAGTTTGGATAATCTTAAATTAATTTTTGTTAACATACCAATTTTCAATGTCTGCCGTTGTTGCACTCTTCAAACCTATTGGAAAATATCACCTCATGTGCATGGCCCACTACTGTTGGCCTAATAGATGGCTTGGTGTTTGAATTTCATTTCTTGGTCATACTTTATTGCTTTCAACATTGAAATTCTGAAGCGTATAGAAGAAAAGATACGCATCTCTGCTGTCAGTTCCTACTTCCACTGAACCCAGTGAGAGTACTGTCATTGACTTTACTGACATAATATCAATATCTGATCTATACATACGTAAACATAAAAAGATTTATGTAGTTTATGTGATTCATCATAATTTTTGTAGGACCAGCAGCTAAACTTACCTCTTTCAGGAAAAAAAAAAAAAATCTCCTGTGCCTGTTCTTTAGTGGTGGCATGAAAACTTCCCTTCTCTACTAGATTAAGATTTTATACTCTTGCAGTTTCCTCAAGATCTGTGAAGTAAGGCTTACATCATCTATGTGAGCAATCTACATTTCCCACTGGCAATGTTTGCTGTTCCTAAGCACTTTTTGAACCTGCCCAGCATTAGTAAAATCTTGATGGCCCCAAGCCTTTCCCAGTCTTAAAAAAGGACTTTCTTGCAGATCTTGGCATGTCTTGCCTATACTATGCAACAGCTATTGAAGCATGTTTAATGCCTGGTGAGGTTTTGGTGCTATCCAAATATTCTTTCCACCTCCCCTACAGTCCCCTGAGTAACTAAATGGAAAAGAAAACTGTTTTATTGAGAAAATAGTAGCATGAAATGGTGCCATATTGATGAAAGCGCTCATCATGTTGGTATTTTTTGTAAAACTTGTGAGGTAACAGAAAACAGTGTATTTCCACAGAACTCTGGAAGAGTGAATCTCTGAGATTCATAGCCATATTCAGAAGATAAGCGGTGAGAAATGCAACATGAATTCCACTACTAAATTTGATCTAAAGTTGCATCCAGCTCAGAATATCCTTTCTTTGTCACTGGTCAATTCTCAAATGATTTGAGAAGTGCAAGAATCTCTGTAATAGAGAACTTTGGAAGATTTTCTGTATAGGGGAAGTTTTGTTCTAGATTTATGCAGCTGTAATGTTCTAAATTGAGCCATATGTCTCATTTAAAAAAAAAAAAAATCTCTTCTGCTTTACTAACTGCTTCCCCCTCCCCAGCTCCTGGTAGATCTCCTTCAAGTTCTTATAAAGTGAATTCACTCCCTGTGCCTACTGCTGTCTCCCCAGTTCTAGCTTTCAGTTTCACAGCATACAAAATGGTTAGTGAGCTATTATCTGAACAGAGTTCTCTAAAAACTTTTATCTGCTAAAGTGGTTTCAGCAGAAAGAACCTGCTGTTTGAGATAGGGAAAAGAACAGCGTAGCATCTCCTGGACTGAGCTTGCGACTGTTGTCATGATGAAATGACCACCCTAATGAGTTGAGTTAGGTCCTCTGTTCCATGCTGGCTCTTGCTTAAATAATGCCAAGGAATATTGGGTGTAGCGTACAGTTATGATGGCCCCTTATGAATACTCACAACAATTCAGTGCGGGCTTCTTTGCTAGGCCTTGTCAGCATGAGTATGTGCGAACTGTTGAGCTGTCTAACCTCTGCAGTCGTGATGAAGCAACTGCAAATTGCAAAAAAGAGAAACAAACCAGAACCTCTTTAGAATCAAGAAGAAAATAAATCAATCTGTTTCCCACTGAAAGGGTGGCTATTAAATTGCTCTGTGGCTTTCTATGACATGATCTGGGCATGGTCTATTTCAGAACTCAGAGTTTCTTCATATCTGGTGTACTATTGAAACCTGTCAACTGAAAGTTTAAAACTCAATTTTGTCTTTATTATGTTGGAAGTTCAAATACTGTACCTATCGTGCTGTTTAAATACTATAGCGTTCTTAGCACTGGGAGATAGGAAGCCAAATCCTGGATGAAGATAGTCTTCAGAGCTACCTACCTTTAAGTCTACTGAGTTCAGTACCCAGCTCTGTCTGGAAGACGTCGAGTAAATCATTAAAATCTCCCTTGTTCCTTAGTTCCCCGTTTGTAAAATGGGATTAGTATCTTCTACATAATAGCATGGCTAGAAGATGAAATCCATGAATGTTTGTAAGGTTCTTGGCTACTACAGTAATGTGGGTCATGGCAATGCCTAGGGACCTTTATTTGTACATGGAATTTGACTTGGAATGGATTTTTGTCTTATACCTTCATCATTGCTAAAAAGTGCAGGATTAAAAGCAAAGCGTGCACATGAGCAGTGGAGTCAATGGAATTCAGTGATGCAATCAGTAAATTATTCCATCTGTAACTGCAACCATATTGTTTTTAAAGGTGAGAAGCTTTAATGGAATTTACATGGCAATATTGTCATACCAAGTTCATTCAAGAGTTACAGAATGTAATCACTACAGGTAGTGTATTAAATTACTTTGAGACAAGTGTATTCATAGATCTAAATCCTCTCCTGAGGAAATAAACAGCACTATTTGAAATGGGCCAATCTGTGTACTGGTACTTCTCAGAACTTCAGGCAGGTAGACATGGCTTTATCATCCATCTACCTGAAGGAATAGCTGCAATGGGATTTGTCCCTTCTCCCCACCCTCTTACAATGATTTTTAAATTTTGCTTATTTTCTAATTATGATCTGCTTGTTACTTTTTCAATCATTGCTGAGTTAGTGTATCTTTTGGAAATTAAAAGATTTCCAGAGAAAATTAAGACTGGTATACAGTAACTCAATGGGTACCTGAAATTCAGTATTTGATAACTACACTACCTGTTTGATTGAGTCATTTGATGGCCAAGGCTAAGCTAGTGAGTTTGAAAGTCAAATAGGAAAATAAAGGTGATAGCCCTTTCTAAGTTCATTCTCTAAAACACACTCCATCTCCTAGAGAGGCTAATGAGCTGAAAAATGTGCTTAGATATATGCAGTCTTAGATTAAAGTCAGTAAACTAATTCCTCTCTCTGGATGTTTCCTTTGCAGACCTAGGATGGCTAGATAGCCATTTATTTATTTATTTATTACTAAACACTGACACTCTGAAGCAAACCTGAAAAAAATCAATAGTACGCCAAGTCAGTGCTTTTCCATTCCGTAATTCAACTTTCCCAAACTCCTTTCATCCTAGTTACATGAGCGCATTCATTCTGGTGCCAGACAGACATGCACTAAAAGTCAATTTAGCACATTAGAATAAGCCTCTTGCTTTTCAACAATAAGTGCAGAAATGACTGCATACCATCAGTTGCCATCTTCCGTGACTGCCCTGATGTAGTGGTTAATCTGAACCCGGCTGGCAGCGTTTCTGAGGAGCCCGGCATCATGCTGATCCCATGAACCTCGCGCGGAGGAAACTGTCGTCGCCAGGAGGGGCCACGTCTGAAGTTCTTGTCATCGCTCTGTCAACAGAGTTGTATTTGATAAAGCAAAATGAAATTTTTTGATTAATTATCCAGCTGTCTGCTGCCTCCCACTGTCAAATGTATTCCACAACAACTACACTGCTCTGTTGCACTGCATCCAGTAACTGCAGTGTATTTGAGACATTCTTGTAAAAGTAAATGCTTTAGAAATAGTGAATGCTAGGGTGGAAAACTCTTCTTAAATCTCTGCCTTGATACAGTAGAGGGTTTTAGTATCAGCTAAAGTAGAACTCTTAAAGGTCAGATCTCTTTTAATGACAGAAAGGGCAGTGGTTTGTTATGGCATTAGGAAGCTTACATAGAGTGCTAATAAAGAGTTAAAACACTCGTGCATGCACAGAATTCATAGGCATCTCACATTTTCAGCAAGTCCTTAAAAGTTTTATTCCTCCTCACATGCAGAAGTCCAAGACTTGAACTTTTTTGCACTGGACTCTTACCTTAAGAGGAGTATTTTCCATAGGTGGATTTGAGATTCCCCATCCTAGATGACTGTCTCAAACCCAACTCTATTACATATTGATTAACTTTGAAGAACCAAAAAAAAAAAAACAAACCACCACCAAAAATCCACTTTTCTTCTTTCTTATTTTTAAAGAAATAGTGTAAGTGTCCTAAAGAATAGGTTGCACAGGCAGCACCCCCCCACCACTTGCTCTGGCCAGTAGAACTTCCACTCTTTTCTGCATGTTTCCTCTACAGAAAACATTCATCTTAAGGTAAAAGTGCAGTGCCAAATTTAGCATCCAAAATTATATGAATATGTAGCCATACTGAGATTACTTTAAAAACCTTTACTGGCATTTCCTCGTTTTTTTCTTAATGCTGTAACTGATTCTTTTTAACAGTGTGCGAATTAACATGTCTTCATGCATTCAATTTAATTTTTATATGTAACTGTGATATTTCATAAATACTGAAAATAAAATTAATTACTTCCTCAAGTCGTCTTTCAGTTCCTAGTGCTAAAAGGTTGTTGTATTCTCTCTCAAGGATCTGCCGTGCCTAGAGATACCAAAGTAAAAATTAAAATGGTTGAAGATGAGTAAAAGGCAATAATGGGTACAGATTAACCAGAAGTAGTATGAGAAAACTTGCCTGGGTGTTTTGCGTTGGAATCTGTAATAATAAAGCTAAACTGCTGTAATCAAAGTTTTCATCCAGTGCTATAAGTGAACCATGTACACCACTTTCTAGAATATTATTTGCATATTCTCGGAGGCCGATAGCTTGTATCCAGCGTATGACTCGATCGTTGCTCCATACCAGCACATCTGTAAGGACATAACACCGGTTCAGTCTCCTGATAGCCGGTAACTTCCAAACTGTACAGGTGCATGCCTGTAGTTGTGCATGCACTGCAGACATCATACTGCTTTATTTGTTAAATAAGGAATGCCAGCAAACTATTCATATAGCTTTAATATCTCCTATTCAAAATCCTGTGTGATTTTAGCTACTTACAAGTTAAATGTTTATTCTAAATAATGTTTCCAAAGGAGAAATGTGCCTCCAGAGGGCATCTCCAGAATGCAATTCCTCTCACCTCCTATAGATTCCCTTTTCAATTCTTAGGCAAGATTTTACAGATTAATAGTGTAAGGGCACAGGAGAAATATCTGTTCCTCAAAGCTTCACTTGAGAGTTTTATATTAAACATTTTGAAAGTTGGGTCAGCACCTACTATTTTATAACATGCCATAAAGCAAACGATGAGTTCACAATTTTAAAGACTAACACTATTTTTAGTTCAGTAAGCTGGTTGAGCTGTTAAGGTCCATGCCAATTATAAAACTAAGGTGACAAAATAAGCTAGGAAACCATTTTTGAGCATTTAGCTATTACAAGACAAGTATCTTAACCTGCCTGTAAGATTAAAAGAATGGTACTTACACTGATCTTTATACTTGCAAGTGGGAAACGTGATACTGAGTTTTGTGTTACTAAGTGATGAGGCTTTTTCCTGAACCCAGAGAAATCTAGCTAATGCAGCTGTTCTGGGAGCAGGCATTCTCCATTGCCTGACTAGGGGCATCCCAGACTTTGGGGTCAGGATTGGCTGAAACACAGTGTGGCAGCCAGGGATCACTGAGACTGAATCCCACCTGGGACCATGTCTAACTGACCGATGCATGACAGGGTGAAGGCTGGGTGATGGAGGCTATGGGTTATTACCCTTGTCCCAGTGGTGACTAGCATTGAAGCAACACCAGAATTTGAGACCACTACCCAATTCCTCCGCATCAGCTTCTAGCTACACCCACTCAGGCTGATTGACACTGATGCCTCCACATCCAAGGCAGTCTTTGCATTAGTGCATGCCATCATCTGCCTTGAGCAAATGCATGCTTTCACTAGCCATTCCCCCTTCTAATTACCTTTTTTTTTTTTTTTTTTTTTTTAACTCTTTCAATCAGCATTTTGCTTGAGAAGTGTTAACTGCTGTATTTGCTAGAGCTGGAAATGCTTAAAGGAATCAAAGGATTCACTTCTGATAATGGAAACAAAACCAACAACCCTGATTGTTATATATAAAAGGAACCATGCAGTGAGCCTGCAACTGCTCTAGAGAGCTTTACACAGAAAAATACTTTAAAATCAGCTGTTAAATCTTCTACTAAGGCCAGGTCTGTTAAGAACTATTCTTATATACCAACCAACTGCTTCAGTGGCCACCCCTCCAAGCAACATTTTCTATGATACACATTTTGAAGTAAGAAATGAAAGGCAAATGTTTTCAAAAGCAGGAGCACAGTGTTAGTGATCTGAGTGCTCCCATTTCCCAGTGTTTCCGCCAGCACGTCTGATTGATCTGCAGGCTATTTGGCCTTCTGCATCTGAGACAGAAAGAGGCTTGGATAAGATCCGTCCCAAAAATCCAATTTAACAAAATTTACGTATCAAACCGCCATTCAGAATTGCAGCCCAAATTTAGCAAAGTACTTAACTGTGCCTAATTTAAGGAGATATTTTGTGTTCTGAAAACAGATGGACTTAACGTTAGTTTTATTTAAAGCACATGCTTAAATGCTTTGCTAAAATGGCATGACAAGGGGTTAATACTGTCAAGTATCAAAAGAAGAAACATTTCCAGTATTCATTCCCAGGAACTATCACCTTTTATTTCATGCTGACTCATTTCTCTTCGCTTTTCCAGTTCTTTTCTATCATAATTCAACCTCTTTAAACACATGATTCCATATTGCAAGCTTGTTCTGTTATTTAAAGAGAAACATTTACAGAGTTAATAAAGATAATTTTGAAGATGGGAACATATGTAGGATGTATTTCCTTCATTTCACATGAGGTGTTTTATGGTGCCCAAGAAGCAAATCTTGAGGACAGAGGGGAGAGCAAAACCATTAAAAAAACTCCACAGACTTCAAAAATGAAATGGACAAAACCAAAATGAGTACGTTTGAATAAATGTTCTAGCATAAGAAACCCAAAACATTAAAAATCCTTTTCAGAAAAGGTCAGCCCTTGCGAGCCATGAAATGTTCTGTCAAATCAGGCCTCAAAAAAGTGACAAATCAGACAGTACATTAAAAAAAAAAATCCACTTCTTGTCACATAAATATCATTGTCCCTAAAGTCTAAATACCTTTATTTCCATATTTCCAATTTAGCTTCCTGGCTATATCCCTAGATAACCTGAACAACTGACAATCTGCTTGTACTGTTAACAGCTTTTATGTGCTATAGCTTTTCATTATTATGAAGATCTCAGGGCTTCAGATCTTAGTCTACCACTTTCTAATACTTTAAACCACTTAATAAATTATTACTGTTTCTGTATTGTCAAGGCTTTATTTATATATTAAAGGTTCCGCACTCATTATGAAATTTATTATAGCAATATTTTAGTTTTGAGAGACATAATTGCAATGCAGTTGCTATTACTAAAGGAATCTCTCTGAAGTCAGATTTCTGACACAGATTTCTGACACAGATTTCTGACACAGCATTCACTTCTCTGTGTGGTTTTCCACACAAGAACAACAGAAAGTAAGTGTTTTTATTCTGTGCAGCACTGATCACTACATCAGACACATAAATGTCTTCATAGGTGTAGTCTTTATGCCAACATACCGATGAAAGCTATCCACCATTTTTAAGTGCACACGCAGATCTTTCTTTGTCAGGTGATCTAACATCCTTGCATCTACCAGGCATTCCATAAAATAACTTCGGTACTGAGGTAAACCCAGACTGGGGAGCCATTCGTTACCTATCCATTCGTGGTTCATATCACCATAAGCCAGGGTCTATAGGGGAAAAAAAAAAAAAAGGAGAGGGGGAATAAATTCTTGAGTTTGTTCAAGGTTGTACCACAGACTGAAGACAGAATATCTACCTGCTATGCTCATTTCTAGTAAGATCTCCTAGCTTAGAAACCCTGTCTAAAAAAAAAAAAAAAATATTCTGTTTTGACACTGGAGGTGGAAGCCACTGTGAGATATTTGTTACTAGTAGCAGCTTTGTCTGTTGTGTCTTGTTTTCTATCTTTGTAAATTTTAAGCATTTTTTTTGTTATAAGAAATCGTAGTTTCAATTTTGAGTTTTAAATGCAAGCAAACTTATTACACATCAAAATGTGCTTGTTTCATAATCTTACTTGCTTTCCATTCTGGAATATTTAGGCTAGGCAAATCGTACACTGAACTTGGTAAAACAAATACAGCCTCAGGGAACCAATGGATGTTTGTGTCACTGTTTAGTGGGGGCTAGCATTTCCTAAACAGTATCTAATGACACTTCATGTCCTTTTGAGACTAAAAGTTAATTTCAGTTGTTTGTCAGCCAAGGTTAAGTTCACCATCAGTCACAGCAGGTGACCACATGCATTCTATTAATGAGATATTTTTAGCTGTGAACAACTTAAGTGCATCATATGCAGAGCTCAGTAAATTAATTCTTTAAGATAGAAGTAAATCAGATTCCTCCTAGAAGCTAGCATTCAGGCATTAAGAGACTTCATTGCTCGGCTGAAATTTCAGTAGGGTGAGGAAGAAAGTATATGAAAAACACACATGCATTTTGAGCTATTTTTATATTTTACATCTCACTATTGTCAATTACTTTGTACTACTAAAACTTAACAGAAAAGAGAACTCATAAATTGCAAGCTTAATACCTCCTCAATAGGATCATGCTCAGTTTGAGCATCACTTTTAAGTCTAACTATCTTTTTGGTTTTGTTTTTAATGTCTCCTGTCATTATAGAAAATACAGTCCCCTCATCTCTCATTCTTGTGAGATTTTGAAGAGAAAAGGAATGCCATAAGTAAAGACAGTAAGATTGTGTAAGATTGTGCATGTATTAGAGAGAGAGAAGGAAGTTGAAAAACATAAGTAATTGGTAGTCTAACTAAAGTGAAAAATTTTGTTCCTAATTATACCAGACTATTTGTAGACTGATACTTGGGTTTGATTTATACAATTGTTCTAAAAAAAAATCTGGTATAATTTTAGAAATGTTAGATCTCAAACTCTTGCCATATTTTATTAGCCTGTTCTCAAAAATGAGGAAAACAGACTTTCTAGATTTAACTGGAAGGTAGAAGATGTCTCTGGAATTTAGCTGTTTCTTTTAAGAAAAATATTTACAGCATATGTACCTCTTTGTGCTTACCTAGCAAACCTGTCCAAAGAATATTTTCTTTGTATTAGAAGAACTCTAAAATGTGTAAATCATAATTCAATCACTGAGATAGTGTCACAATACTATACTCCTCTATGCATATTAATACACCGTTAATTACATTATTAGCTTTCCATTTAAAAAAATCACATGAAAGAGTCATACCTGAGCCCAGCTGCCCTCTTCAGACTCCTTCTGTGTTATCAGCAGGAAGCAATTAGTAAAGCAGGTAAAAAGACAATAAAAAATTAGTGATAAAAAGATGTGGTTTTCATGTGTATGTTAATCTTAGTACAAATGAAAACATACATGTAAAATGTGCCAATAAAATAACTCCAGTCAGTGGCAATCCATGGGCTAAACTACCTTAAAAATTACAAGACCAGAACGATAAAATGTTAGTAGGGCAAATCTAGCTAAGTTTTCAAGATATAAAATCATTATAGCTTGGTGAAACTTTACAGCATTTTCTTAGACACTTTTTATGGTTTCACAATCAAAACACTACCATTTCCTTACAAAATTTGGCATTAGAGATGCCATTTTTTGTTTCTACTTAGATTTTGCAACATTCACAATAAAAAGCTGTCTTCTTGTGAATGTACTGTAGAGGAACTTTTTATATAACTTTTTTTTACAGCAAAACTATATTTTTCTGGCTGGCCAGTTAAACAGGATCAATTCGACTTTTGGTCAGTTGAGTGTTGTTATATTTGTATTTATCTTTACCAACAATAATAAAATTGGAAATGAGCTCAATTGTAAAAAAAAAAAATATTGATGAGAATCTGCTTCGTGAGTGTTCATGAGAAAACTTAAAATAGTGTAGCAAGCATAAATTGCTGAGAAATAAATCTTTATTGCATGAAAATGTAGCTTCAGTACCTCCCCCACCATTTACGGATTGGGCTGACTATAAAGTTTTCCAAACTGACGATAGGTTTTTCAAACATCTCACTGTAGGATTGTATCATGTTTTATTAGCACTGTTACGGAGTTGTTATGATGTAATGCTGAAAACAAAACCTAAAATAACTTATGTTCCAAGTAAAAGAAAAAAGTCAGAACTATCAAATAAAATCTGTTAATATTTACTTATGTGCCCCCAAAGCAGAGATAGTTTTGACAAAACAATCAATAAATAAATGACACACTCCATGCACTCTAAATCAAAGAGCATGAATACACAAGTATGGACATGAAAGAGTCAGCATTAATGAAAACACTGAGTTGTGTAATGCACAATTCTCAAGCCTTTTCTTATTTCTTTCTTGCTCAGCAGATAGAAAACTATATTAAGCAGAAGTACTGGGGAGTTGAGTACAGGGGTAATGTTGCACCTGTAACCGCGACAATTTTGTTTCACTAAATCAGGTTTCACACTCTCAGTGAAACTATTATGTACTGTACTCCAGTACTGGTTTTAGGTTCACACAATTTTTGTGACTGCAATACAGGTTGTAATCTCTTTTGCTGAGAAATTATGTAACTGTTCTTTAAATTCCATTTCACTACTTCCTTCCACAGATTTCTGATGGCATGCTTGGGAAGCATCCTACAGAAGATATGGCACCTGCACTAAAGCAGATACATCCTAGTTCTCTTTTGAGCACTGAAACCATTTTAAACAAGTGGAAAGACTAACCGTTTTAGCTGGAGCAGCAAGATTTTCCATTTCTTCATGGGTCACCCAAACATTGCCTGAGGGCTATGGACAAGGCCCACAGGAAGGCAGGTGGGATCCACATTAGGTAAGCAGTGGTAAAGAAGAAAGGCAGCACCACTGTAAGTTAACAGCGTATAGCATCACCATCAGCACAACCACGTTCTTGCCTCTACCGAGCTGCAACTAGAGACAACTGTAGATGACTTGCTTTGTATCTTTCATTAGAGGATTCTGAACAGATGCAGTGCAGTATTTCAACTAGAACTGATGGATGAAATCCAGCAGACCATCGTCACAAAGGAAAGAATAATAATTAAAGTTGCATTTCACACACAAGTGGCGAATACAACCTTTAGCTCATAGCTCTGTCTGGAGGTAAGCTTCAGATTTTCCAGCCTAAATATTCTGCACACATCACATGCTCATATTGCAATCTAAATAATGATTACTCCCCCCACATTTCTGTAAATCAAAATGTCAAAAGAATTCACTTGTAAAACTATTTTTCCTCATCCTATTGTTTTCAGTCAGATTACTACTAGGACAGTGAGATGAGGCAGGGAGAGGGTGTGGAAGTCTGCTGCGTTTTCTTGAGAGCTGAAGTAAATTAACTCCTTTCCTGAGAAAGAGGGGAGGCAGAAAGATTTGGGACTCAGAAATGCACATTCCAGAGCAGGGCAGCTTTGCCTGCCAATTACTCAGTGAGAATTAAAAAAACAAGGCAAAATCATTCCCAATGTTTCTAGCTCGCATGTACTGTTTTCTCATTTCATGTCAGTCAATGCTCTTATGCTTTTAAAATCAAAATGAATTTTGTTTATTAATTCAACATAATGTTGAGTCTATACTGCTTTACTTAGGTGAAATCCATTACAATTCATAGTATTACCATGCTTATGACATATACAACTGTTCTGAGGGGAGAAAATATGAGATGGGGAACTATAATATTTAAAGAACCTTAGCAACATGAAGATAAAAGGCCAGTCAACAGGGACATCAGAGTCCTGTTGCCCAGTTGCTTATATAGGTCAGTGGATCTGGTACCCCTCAAAGGTATCTCAATTCTAATTTCCACCAAAAGATTCTCCATTAATTCCATGAAGAGATTACAAAGTATAAATAATGATATTATTTTAGGAACACCATTATTATTTGTATCTTACTATTAGAAGTCCAGGCTGCACTACTTGAGTAGTAGTCTTTCTCCTTCACTTCTATGCTGTGTTTCCCATCTGATCAAGCCTTGTTCTTTTTGTTTTTTGGGTTTGTTTTTTTTTTTTTTTTTTTTGTTCGTCTCTGTTGCCTCTTTCACAGCCATCACCATCAGCCTCTCAGCATGAAACTCCCCCTTGTTTCTTTTTCTCCTCATCAGTTTGGCCTGTTTTTCTTCATTTTCCACTAAAACATGCTTTTTATCTACAGCACATTATGTTCTTACTCTCCCCTATTCTACTTTCTTTCTCTTCTTGGTATATTCTCCTTTTCTTTCAGACTTGTATCTCAGTATTTCTTATTTACTTGCTTCCTTTCCATCTGCTGCCACTCTCCCTCCCTTCCTCACTGTATGCACACACTCCACTTCTCCCTTCACACCTCCAATCACTGCTTCTCTTAAAAGCAGGAAGTACCTAAAGCCAGCCGACTCAGATTAGATAACATTTGAAAGGATGCAAAAAAGGGGAATGGGAACAAGAGTCAAAAGAGCTGTGTTCCTAAATAACCTCTCCCACCTCCTGCCTTGTCCACCCACTGTCCCCCCCCCCCAAAAAAAAAGAAAAAAAAAGAGAAACAAGAAAAAAAACAGAAATATAATCTTATTTGATTGGAAGAGATGAAGGAAGAGAAAGGCAAAAATACAGGCAAAATTACAAGTAAGATGCTCAATACTGATAATTTAGGTAACAGCAAGGTTAATCAAAAGCACAACTTAAAAACCATCACAATCAAGTGAGCGAGAACAGGTCTTTCTAGGTCTCTATAGGACAAGCCCCACTGATTATGAAGTGTGTGTTACCATAGAGCCACTCTTGTACTACAAAAACCTTTCTGCAGACTCCTGCAAGGTGAAGGGGGGAAGAAAAAGCTGAACAGGACTCACTGTTCTGGATGTTGGAGGTGCTGACGGACTTGTCAGTGATACCATCTCCTGGATTGCTAATCGGAGCTTTAAGCGATGTAGAGGATTGCTAATTCCAATTTCTCTTTGAATCTCAGTATCGGACAAAGCAGACATAATAGCTCCGCTCTTCACGTTAGCACGACAGGCAGCAACATACCAGGCTGGCATGCCTAGCCAGAGCTGTTGAGAGAAAGGACACATTCATCCAAAGCATTGCTTCATTTCTCAAATGAAATTAATCATCAAGGCACCTATCAAGCTGCATAAGCACAGTAATACACACAGATGAGTATGAATATCATAGTCTTTAATAAAACTAAATTGTTTCAGAACCTTTGAAATTGCCATGGCTTCATGTGAACTCTTTCTGTTGCTTTTATTGTAACCAGAACTTTAAAGCAAGGGATGCATTGAATTATTTTTAGAGCTGTGTCCCTCCATCACCTGGGATACTCCTTTTCCAGATATTTAATGAGCAAGTAGTGGCACAAGTCAGGGTTATTGCCCATTCGATAGTCTTATCATATGCAGAAAACAATCTAAGAGGAATTAAGTAATTTTTTTACTCTTGTACTAAAATGGCTTTCTTTTTCCATGTTAGTCCCCATGGTGCACAATCTTATGCTTTTCAGCTTTTATTTTCTTCATAGAAATAAACCAAGCACAGTTCAGATAACCAACCTAGTGAGGACTGAGCTTACTGTAAATTTTGGAATGGTGTCATATCCCAGCTAGAAATACTGGTTAGAAGTTGTAGCAAAGTGTGAGCACAGCTACATCACCTGTGGATTTAGAAGACACATACTTGTGACTTCATGCTTTTCCTCTCCTAATGTTAGCCTTACCAGCCTAGATCAGCAACAGCCCCTTGTTTCACCGCCTAGTCTTTCCTTGTAAGAGGTACTTTCCACTTCTAGCAGTCTTTCCTGGGACCTACCACATACGAATTCTTCTTGGTTTTCTCAGCTTTCTCATTTTGTGCTGCCTCATTAATATGACTGTCAGTGCCTACAGCTCTTTGCTCCCATAATAATTTTATAGCAGGGATACATACACGTGGGAAGTTTTTGTCACAGTATGAAATACATTATACTATAGCAAAAACTGTGAGAAGGACATAAGCCGTCAATGCCATAATCACTGAGATTTTGGGGATAACACAATGGAAAACAAAGACAGACCTAGCTAGGTGCATCTTGAATATGCCATCAGAATTAGCTGATTTCATTATTTTAATTTTTTTCTCTTAATAATGTCTCACTAAAAGAGGACACAAATGAGTCAAAACATGCCATCAGTAAATTCATCAACAAATCTGGAAAGCAGAGACAAATTAAAAGAATTTTTACCTAATTTCTCACAATACAGGGAAGTCCTGTGTGGTTATTAACAAGTCTATATCTTATCTGGGAAATATTTACTTAAAAGATATCTGTTAGATCACTTTTATGTCACAGAGAAAACAGACTTGAATGTCAGATTCCGAAAGAGCTTTGTCAGGCTTTTCTGTACTGACTCCTGATGAATCACAGAGCTTGAGGAATGACTGCATCATGTTTCATAAAGTTCTTCCCACTGATGGGATAAACCACTGATCTCCATCCAATGCTAGTCCGAACCTTAAAAATATGATCTAATTCCAACTAACTGTTACAAAATAGTTTAATGAAAGTCAGAAAATGAAAACAAAAATGTAGATTACACCCAGCTGCGCTTAAGCAAAGGGCCATGAGGAAACTATGCATAACTTTAAAATTTATTTAATATTCTCACTTAATTTGACATTATTTTTTTCATACATGCACTTGAAAAGCAGGAAAGTGTAAATACTGGGAGTTATTTACCCTGCAGAAATAGATTCAAATATTTGCTGCTCATTAGGTAAATTAGTTCTTTAACAAATTAGGTAAATTAGTTCTCTAACAAACAGCTGTCTCAGAAAATGCAGTTAGATGAAAACAGACTCTAAAAGGAGGGCACAGTAATTGTTTTAGGCAGAGAACCCAGATATCAAGATTGATATACTTTTCCTGAATTAGTTAAGAAAACCTACAGTTCTTAAAATATATCTCAACTATGTTTGTGCTAAATACAAATGACCAGAATAAATGATAAGGCTGAGAAGTTAATCCCTGTAAAGTTTGGAAATGTCACAAATGTGATCACATATACTTCTTTAATTTGGGCCTTTGTCTCCTTTAATATTAATTTCAGTTTTCAGTTGAAGAGTCACATACCATATTTTCCCCAGGAGAGTATGAATTGCACACAGCGTCCATCTGCTGACTGAATGCACTGATGCTTACTGAATAAATACAGTACTTCTGCCCTCATATCTTTTTATCATCAGCATTCAATCTGCATTGAATACTGCAACACAAACTTCCTCATGGGCTTTCCTGTGCTACTCTCATTGTATTTCCCAAGAAGTTCATAGACATCAATTTCTCTTTACAGCCCCTCTCGGAGACATTGGGAAGCATGTCCTATTTTGCAGCTAAGAATCAAGGGAAGAGAAGATTAGGGCTTAACTTGTCAGAAATATCTTCAAATTTTGGATCATCCTGGAGGACATCAAGGGCAGATTTTTCTCAGTATTCGGAAATGTATAGATTTTTGTGTATTCACATTCCCAGCAAATCAGCTTTGACTGTAATATTGAATATGTCCAACTGATAGAGATCTGGTTACATAACTCTCAAAGTCATACAGAAGTCAGGTAGTGGCCAAATTAATGGATGATCCATATTAACAGAGATTTTGGAGGGAAGGAAAATATAATGCCATTTTCCAAAGTCATGCACAAATGCTTGAACTGTCTTTCTGCGGTTTTCATTTCATCTTTTTCATTAGGTACCTTCAGCAAGTCCAATATGAAGCAGAAATTTTGTAGACATTAGCTGCTTTCATTCCTCATCCTTCATTTATTCCCTGAACATATTCAGGTTAAAGCTTTGGAGAGGCACCTTTTTCTTTAATTGAAGGGAAAAACTCTACAAATTCTATCTGATGATCAATGTATGATACCCACAGCAGACATGAGAATGGGTGGGAATGCATAGAGACGTTTGCTTTAGACAAGGAATAGACAACCTGTTCCTTGAGCCAAGAGCTTATACCTCCATTGAAGTGATACAGCCTTGCCATGTAAGTGACTGTGTACTTATGTAAGAACATCCTTACTTTCTGCCTTGTCCTCCCCTCAACATCTCAGTAACTATTTTTTTAAAAGTTCCTTCACCTAAAACATTCATTGATTTTTTGTCAAAATTGATGGACAGCTCTGCTGAATGTTTCTCTTGATGGGTTCCAAAATCCACTCACTTAGGGTCTCCAAATAAAGGAGAGCTCTCTGCAAACCTGATTTCAAGATGAAGGCACTGCCTGTCAAATCAGAGAGATTTCAACCTGGATCTCCCACACCCTGGGTGAAAGTGCTGAGAGGGACACCTCTTTTTCCTGTTCTGAGTGATACCTAGGTAAGTCAGCCCTTTCCCATTATATTCTAAAAAGACAGAAAGTTACAAATTCTTTAAATTTATTAAAAATTCTGAAGATGTAGCTTCTATGTTGACCTCAAATAAAATTTGATAGCTAATTTTTGTTTTCTCCTTAGCACATCATCCTAGATAAACTCTGTCTGTGGAGTTCCTAGATATTTTAGACTGAGAAATTATAAGATTTCAAAAATTTGGGGTTTGACTGCATTTGATAAGCCTTTTTTCCTATTCTCATCCCCCTATGTAATCCTGTCTTACTTTTTTCAGCTCTAGTCTCTGATTTACACCAACCAGTGTCAAAATCTGCTTAGTGCTCATGGCACAGTACACAGGGGAGAGAGGAGGAGACTTTAACAGTCTCTTTTAGAATTTGTAAGGACGAGCACATAGCAGTAGTCTACAAACGTGACTCACATTTCCAAGTTACGGCCAACACTTACCTCCAGCCAGGCAACCACTGTTGGCCCATCCCACTGTGCAAAAGGCAAACCCTTTCTCCGAGCTTCTTCCAGAAGTTCATGTCTAAAAATGGATCAAAAAATGTTAAATATGTAGAGGTATGTGTAATGACAATATAGATGCAACCATGCCTTTTTGTTAAGGGTAACAACAGTGAAGAACAATGACAGGCATAGCAAACACCAGTGAACAACACAGCTCCTTCCCCTTTTTGAATGTATTCCTTAATCTATTCCCAACTTTCTTTTTTTTCCTGTTGCATTTTGACACCCCTTTAAACACATAACATACAAAAGGCAAGGTTTCTGTTTGTTCTTAGCTGAAGCAATACAGAATTGGGATACCCTATATAAAAGGATCACCCATATAATAGAAGACATTGGTGAAGAGAGAAGACTGAGGGATTCCTCCTGAAACGAGCTTAGCTCTGGTCAGGTAACGACCCAGAAAGGCCCAAAATTGCCAACTTCTTGACCTGAGCTAAGCATGGATGTAATGCAGATGGGTCTCAGAGGTCTCAGTGTTTGAAGCACTAAACCTGCTGGACCAGCTATGCACAGTTCTAGGGTCTCTGGAGTAGAGGTATTCTGCATTTTAAATAAGCCATCTGTGGCTAATTAAGAATTGGTTATATCTTTAATAGTTCCATGTTAATTTTTTTTATTATTGCTTATATACAAAAGAAATCCATGTGGTTTACTGATTTGTACATTTTTATAATTATAGAATTGATGTGGTTTCTCAATTTTATGCATAGATATATTTTTATTGAATTGATCAGATATCAATCCAACTCCTGCATCTGCAGCTACTCTGGAATGCAATGGGTATGTATGTAAAACATCATTCTCAAAGCTTAAAATATACTTTTAATACAGCAGTATTAAATATTTGGTAAAGTTACGTATAGGCCAGTCAGCTAGACTATCAGGAAAACGTTCTATATTAAACACGTTCAACCATTTGATCAGACATTTTTATTCCTGGAGCAGGAATAAAGAACCCATTGTGGTGGTGCTATAGAGAAAGCAGTCCTTCAGAAGTCTTTTTTTTTTTTTTCTGGTATTTAACAACATATTTTCAGCTGCCTCCTACTGAGTGAAACACAAAAGAATGCTCTCAGCAACAAGCTGTAGTGAAAAACAAATTAGACATGGACTATGCTAATATGGTATTAAAATTTGCTTACATTCCCACATAACAAGGAATTCTTGGAATTATAGCTTCAATTTTGCTCTGTCCTCCTTTATTACCACAGGCTTTGTGGTTCAGTTATCCCTTGGCAATTCACTGCCTTAGCAGCCTTTCAAATATACGTACTACAAAATCACAGCAGATAAAAGTGATGGAGTGATTTTACTTGTAAGGAGTACTCCTTCTGGGATTTTTGCACCGCCAAGGGGCCAGACTGAGAGAATTTGTCTTTAGTAGAAAATGGAACTCAAATATGCAATTTTGCATACGTGTCTAAATCCCTGGCTCTGAATATTAATAGAAAGACAGCTGCTTTACTTTCTATGTTTATGCTGTAGTAATATGTAACATTACAAATACTTGACAGCATTACTGAAGTTTATCTAGCTTCTCCTCCCACACATCCTTTGCAGCATATCTTATCCTTTGTCACTCAGATGTCCAAAGGCATTGTAGAGCTATCCTTGCTTTCAAGGAAAACATGATCCTTGGTAAAATGAGAAGAAGTTGCTCTCTGGGTACACAAACACCATGCTACCTTCAGTAGCTGGTGGAGGTGCAGGAATCCCATATTCCTGGGGAGACAAGTAGTGAAGGCCAACAGAGACATACACACTTGGCTGCTCAGGAAAGCAGAATTAAGGCATGGCCAGACTTGGCCACCTCCCAGCTACTTGTGGATGAGGTATTTGGGTTGCAGCCTTCCCTCGGAGTTGGTTCTGCAGGGTGCCTGCAAAGCTACAGCAATGCTGTACCTCCCTCAGGTGCCACAAAGGCTCCTGCTGCCAGCAGGGCTGTGAGCTGGCATGGCTGTCCTCAGGGAGGGCAATGATTTCAGGAATGCCTCTGCCTCACCTGGCCAGTTTTGGTGTCCCACAGCAGAGCGCAGACCCCACAAAACCCTGTGTGACTTGCTCCTTCCCCAAAGCCAGCCCAAGCACAGGGAGCCACCCCTTCTGCAGCTGGGAGTCCCATGGAGACACCATCCTTGGAGGAACATGATCCCAGATTTTTCCTTATCTGGACTATTCTCATCAACCATCCTAGCTGAAAGAGAAGGGCTGGCTACCACAGTAAGTAAAAAAGGAGATTATGGCTTTGAGAGCCACTGGCCTTCCTTGCTTGTCTTGGTCTCCTCCAAGCAGGAGAGCAGCAGTACATGGTCTACAAGGAGACGGGGAGGAAGTTTTTGCCTATTTCTTTGATTTGGTGTTAAATCCCTGTGTGGCCTCACGAACTGAGGTGCTTGCAGAAGAGGCATTGGCACTTTAAGGTCTCACTTCCATGAAAAACTTAATTCCTTTATGCTGGAATTATAAAGTGTGTATTTCTAGGAAGTCTTCTGTGACTGCAACATCTGAGCTGGCCTGAAGCTTGGTGGGGAGGCTTAGCATTATTCCAGTGCTTCTCAATCAAATACACTCTCCCAGAGTAGGAAAGCACTTCTGTTACTTCAGAGGCAGTCTGGCTCACAGAGCTAAAGGAAAATATAGTTATGGTTATTGATTTTGGCCAAAGAAAATGGGGTCAGGCCAGGAATGGGATACCCTATATATATGCTATAGCCAAAGACTACAGTATGATAAACATAATCCAAATCGGTTTGGCATGTAGAAGGAAAGTGTTTTGGGTTGAAAATGTTTTTAGTGTAAAGTTAAATTCCTTTACTCGGATATGCACAGGGAATACAGCCATCATAAGGCCTGTGCCTCACTTATTGATGTGTAATACTAAAAAGATTTTTATAATATTTCTTTCCCTTAAAAAGAATTTTATGCTTCAGAATTTATACTTCCTTCCCTCAGATGTTTTGTTTAAATGCCTCTCCAATATGAAAGTTCATTTAAATTATATTTTACTTTTTGAACAGTATTCTTTGACTACTTTTTAATACACACTAGGAGATCTGCAGAACATGAATCTACAATTTCTAAACGAGAACTAAACCCAGAATTTCTATTTTTTGACTAAGAGAGATGTTCTTTAGTTGGCAGTCAAAGAAAACTTTGGGGTGTTTTTGATATGAACTAGCACTATAGAAAAACTTCACTCTTTCAAAGTAAGTTAAAAGTGTCGTATAGGAAAAAACATGTATCATTTTGATCAATAGTGCAAATCATCACAAAAATTAATCCGGTGCTCTGCCTATTTTGGAATATAATCTGAGTATCTTTGAACCGCCTATTGTCCTTGTGGGATAGTCACTGGCTTCCTGAAAACAGAAGGTCCCCAAAGCCAAATATTGGTGACTGCAGTTCAATTTTCCTCACAAAAACATACAACTGATCACAGGGGGAAGAAGAGAGGAATACCCTAAATCTCATCACTCCCTCTCCCTTTCATTGCAAAGATAGGGTTTGGAAGTTGTGAATAGCATTATACAGTTTCTCTAATCTGGAAGATGTTTTGCAGGGGAACGTGGAGATTTTCTCCTCCTAAGACTTAGTCAGAAGAGTACTACATGTTATAATGTGTCCACTTTACATTGGTAAGGAGGCATAATTAAAATGTAATTATTTCCATGCTCATTTAGGTTTTTGGCAACATATGAAAACAAACTGATAAGGAAGAACTGACATTAATTAGGCATTACTATGAATGCTATTATTTTGCAGATAGGGCTTTAAACCACTTACTACCACTGGAATGAATTCCAAATTAAAGCCGTATTTTTAAAGATAAGGTTATTACTGTTCAAGAATTAAATCTTCCTGGAGACATTATGGGAATAACTGCAACATGCTGTTTAAAATATATCATTACCCTGAGCCTGTTTTTGCAAAGTTAGGAAATTTCATGAACATCATCTGTTTAGCATTCATCCAGAATTTGAGAGATGCTTGTATTTGTCTGTTTTAGAGAGAGTGCCTTATAGTGGCTGTCTTTACTCTTTTATCAAAGACAGAAAATAAAAATCACATCATGCCAAGTTGTGTTGTGGAGTTGTATGTCAGAGAAGCAGGGTTGCTTCCCTAGCAATGACTTCTGATGTTTAATCCTTCCCCCAAATTACTTCCTAAAGATATTCCTACACTGGGCTATTTTCTTTAGCACCATTCTTCCAGAGCCAGGTGCATCTGCCCAAATCAACCTACCAAGCTGAGAACACAACTGTCTCATACCATAGGGACTATGAATGCTTCAATATCCCTCTGGACAGCGGAGGCACATTGGAGCAAAAGGAATGGGAAAACGGTAAGAGCAAAACTATGTTATTATCCTGCAAGTTTTCTATATCCTTCCCGTGCACTGGGAAAATTCTAGTTCTGTATCAGCAGCCCTCACTAACTCATTGCATAAAACTCACTGAATGTTATTAAAAATAAGAATAAACTTTAAATAGACTTTGTGTGGGAAGTTAACAAGATCTGGATTTAAAGCATGTCATTCAGTGACATTCAATTTTCTTTACAAAGATGAGACTCCCCCCATGAAGCAAACAAGAAATAACAGCTTAGGATTTCTGATACACATAATGCAAACACTCTGTGTAATATATGAAGTCCAGACACTGTCTTGATGAAACTTCAACAATGTTTCGGCACAGACCTTCATATTTCTGCAAATAATAGCATTTACTCTGATAGTTCTAGTAGGGTTCACATGGAAAGTCCTCAGGGGTAGTATATTGCACATATTATAAGGTCTCTTAGTTAAAATGTATTCATAAATGTGAGATAAATTGAAAAGGACGCATGGTGAAGTCAAGAGCCAAATCATGTTTGTAAAATGCAAGCAGAATTTATTTAAAAATTGGGGCAATTGGGCATTTTAGATTCTATGAAATGGCCTTTACTCATAGACATTTTCTCAAAATGATAACAGACTGCAGTGTTTACCAAGCAGATCCTCTGATTATTATGATTATTATCAATACTAAAATGTTTAGTTTACAACAAAATATTATACAATTGGTTTCTACAAGAAAAATAGACAGAAACGATAGACCAAATATGCTATATTCATCTGAGCAAACCTATGATTTCAAGTTAAGATTAAACACATCTGCCTCTCAAATCTAACATACTCGCATTCAAAAACTCCAAAATTCAGGAGAGAGGATTTCTAATAAATTGAGCTGGATTTGGATTTTATCTTTTCTATTATCATGTGCTAAATATTTAAGAGAGGCTAGAATTCTGTAGCTAAGGTCACTGTATGACAAAATAAGGGAGTTGAATTTGTATAAATTAATAATGAAATTAAATGTCTAGTAAAAAATAAGTTACATTTTATCTATTTATTTCCTACAAGACTATAAATATTTTTAAAGTAGAAAAGAAGTAGAAAAAGTAGTAAAAGTAGTAAAAAGTAGTAAAAGTAGTAAAAAGTAGAAAAAGTAGTAAAGAAGTAGAAAAAAAAGAGAAAAAAGACTCAGACTTGATATTGTCATATAATGCTGATTTAATTTAATCTGAAAGGATCCATCTGATTTAAAGATTACATTAATTAAAAACTGGGTCAGATCTTGTTTCAACTTTGGCACTTAAGTGACCTGTCTTTTAAATCACATGAAATCCTCATTCTTTCTCAATTTTGATACTTGATATAATAGCCAGACTAAGAACAATGGACAAAATTCAACTTCCTTTTTTTTACAAAATGTGTTGTATCCAACTTCAAGGATTTTTTAGAAAAAAATGACTAAAACACAGAAATCAAGATGCAAATAATAAATTAAAGTTTTTAAATCTATAAAACAAGAAAGTATAACTTTAAATTTAACAGCAGCCCAAATAACACAGATTAGCAAAGCAGATTTAACAATGCTGTAATTATTCTATATAGGTGTACATTTTAAGTGTATGCAAATTGAAGGGCAGCATTCTTTTTTCTAAAGACATATATTAAACTAAGTGAAGCATGTTCAGGAATGCTTAATACAGACCCTAACAAATTAGAGTTGCTATTAAAAAAATAATAAAACAACTGTGAAGTAAACACACTTGCATAATACATAGCTTTGCAATGTTGTATGTACTGTACTACATTAGAGACCCCCAGAGTTCCCAGGTTGATTAAATGTTATCAAATCTATTTTTATAAAGCCATTTTATAATCACATATTTTAAAATAATGTGGTAGCCCCTGTTCTCTTTGAGTTTTTTATCCTTATACCTTTAGAAAGTTATAGCTTATATGTGCTTTGAACAGATAAAATTTTCTCCCTAAATTCCAAAATTATTCAAAAAACCCCTGTATTTGTATGATAGATCAAGAGGAGATGAAGATTTTAAACTTGATATCAGGTTAACAATTAAAAAAAAATAAAAAATGAACTGGTGAAGAAGAAATTTATATGCACAAATGAAATATTATTATACTACTACACAACAGGAGAGCTCAAACAGAAAAAATTGAATTGTGTACTCTGGATTACTAGAGTTTTTACAAGTTTGAGTCCCCTGTGATTTAATAAAACAGAATTTATGCCTTAACAGCACTTGTTAATCTAGGCCTTCACTCTCACAATTTTTTCCACTGACTTAATCTTTCAAAAGTCTTTGTGATTCTGGGCTTTATACCTCCCAAAATGTGTTTATTTTAAAAAAATTGACAGCAGTTATCTTCAAGTAGTTAATCCATTATGTTAAGACCTGCAGGAACAAGTCCTGGCCTTAATTTGTATATGCTTTCAAGGTTTACCATTATTTTTGAATACTTTGAAAGTTTTGATGTTAGTTTCCTGCATGGATTTGTTAGATAAGGTTCACAGAAAAAAAAAAAAAAAAAAAAAAGAATAAAACATAGAAAATAAACATGGTGCTGAAAATGAGTATGTTCAGCAGCCATGGTGTTTTAACTTACCCAGATATGCTTTTCATGAGATGGAGAGATGAATGGAAAAAAAAGCACATAAATGTTAATGAACATATAGTAGTCCATAAAAAAATTAAATCATATGATAGATAAAATAATACCACTATTATAACTACAGAAATCTTTCTAACTGGTCTTTGAGTGCTTTAAAGAAATAAATGTTCTTGTGAAGAACAGATGCATCTTTCAAAATGAGATTTTAATTAAACTGATGTTGGCTATTTATCTACAAAACATTCATGACAAAGATCTGTAAACACAGTGAAAGCGGAATAGAATTTCAAATCGAAGCATTTTGCCCAGATTTGAATAATTTCATAATGATTTTTGCATAACACCAAAAATCCTGAAAATCCAAACCTGTGGATTTAAGCAAATTACTACAGAGATACAGTAAAATTGAGTGGACTACAAACCAAGGTTTATTTTCTATGTGCATTTTACTAATATTTTAGCAAAATATCTTACAGTAATGATGAGCTAGACTTAGGGTTTTGTGGTTTTTGTTGTTTTTTGGTTTTTTTCTTTTTTAAGTATGCAGGTTTCATGCACATAGGTGACTAACATTTGTAATGGTTATTCATGCCTTGCAGTATTTTAACTGGAGCTGTCATACTAATACTAGATTAGTAGCAATAGTGGTATGAGTGATTTGCCCTCTAGGTAACCTATTCTTACCAATATAATGGTAACGGTATCTGTAGGAGAAAGCAGGATGCTGCTGATGATAATAAACTTTCTTCAGCATCCTTTAATTGCCATCATAAAAAGAAAATTATATGCC
Organism: Strix uralensis; assembly: GCF_047716275.1. NCBI lineage: Eukaryota > Metazoa > Chordata > Aves > Strigiformes > Strigidae > Strix > Strix uralensis. The sequence goes on from NC_133976.1 coordinate 45,774,773, forward strand.
TGAATGAAACCCAGACATCTCAGAATATTATATTTCTATTAACAAACGATTTACAGAGATATAAAAATGCTTGGTAGATAGAACTGTAGAAAACTTGGGTGTGAAAAGCCTGTGCTCTAATTAAGAAAAGGTGGCAGACGTTTCAGTGAGTTCAGGACAGCGCGGGTTTCAAGATCTTAAATTTTGTTTTCACATGTGTGAGATCAGCAGAACAGCTGGGAGAGAGGAGAGGAAGTGTGATACAGAAAAGTAGGTGGAAACAAATGACAAATTTGTACACAGAAAGTTTAAGAAAGGAAAATTAAGGAGGGGAAGGACAATGAAGGTATGCAATAAAAATAAAGCACTAGAGAACTATTTAAACAGTTACCAAATCTGATGGAAGTAGCACTAGAATTGAATAAGCATTCATGATTCATGCTCATTTTCTACTGTGCTAACTGTAAAGACTGACTTGAACACCTGTGCTAGAAAAGCTTTTAAATTAGGACCTTCCAGAGACTATTGAACCAGAACGCCCATTTCTTACATATTCCTCTGAGTACTCCTTTGGGTATGGGTAGAGATAAATAAACAGGGGAATTAACTGGAATGCAAGTAATTTTCTGGCAGCTTTAATGAGCTGGCAGTTTGCAGTTGCTTGGGGATAACTTATGGGACCTGAAGGCCGTTCCAGTCTCCCCCATTACAAAAGCAGAGGATCAAGGGACATTCCTTCACCTCCTGGGCATCTTGTCTGCAGAATAATAAAACACAGCAGAAAATAATGGATCTTTAAATTCTAGCTTTCACCTTTTTGTAAGACAACCATTTTATCACCGTTTTATTGAAGGAACCTATGATTTCCCTTAGACATATATTAAACTAGAAGTTATGTAGAATTATTTTCCTGTGCTGTGTTTTATCCATTCTTCCCTTAAACCCTTATTCTACAGCTAATCTGAAAGGATAGTTGCATGTGCTGGAGTTGCATGGCTTGTTTAGAGAGCCAGCTGCATGCATAAGGGTGGATGCTTATATTTATCCAGAAATCCCAAATTGCAATAGTTAGGCCTAAATGTGTAGATAAGGCAGGGACTGGGGCTTTGTTCTGGTTTTGTTTGATTAAAAACTTGCAACTGGTTGTTACAAATACCCTTATCTTTTATGAAGAAAAGAATAAAAAAAATTGGCAAAGGATAAAAATATTACTTTTAAAAATACAAGATTTTAAAAAATATGAGTTAGATATGGAATAAAATATGTTGTCAATTTTTTCATCCTCAGAATAATCTGAGTAAGGTTTATTAATCCTCTGCAAGATAAATATCCATATATCCTTACATTTGTAATGCTAAAAAGGCTCCAAGTATCTAATGTAATAGCAAGATACATTTTTAACATTGCAAAAGCTTTGACTGATTAACGATTTGAAAGGATCTTCCAGTAAGCGTTAAAAATGTTTGCTAAAAGAATTAAATTTAAAAAGAAAATTCATCTTTATGTATGCTTGAAGGATTAGACACCGATCCAGCCAAGTGAAAACCATGGTGGACACAGCACTCAATCCTACTGAACACAATATGTTTTGCTAGGAAGGGAGGAAGAACTAAAGATCAGTCTGAAAGCTACTAACATCAAGCAATTTCTCATAGATGAGGTAGGAAGGGAAGAAATTAAATGCAAAACTTGAATTTCCTAAGGATTCAGTAAATAAAAGACCTGGGGAAAAAAAAGGCATCATGTTCTTAAGAGCTACTGTAAAAAATAAATCATGTACATTTATGATATAATAGTGTTTAATAAGCATTAAGTATACAGGAACATTAGATGGATGGCACAGAAAAAGACCTTAATTAATCCAATTGGCTTCATTTTTTAAAAATGTGTGCAATTAAGAAAATCATTAGAAACAGGTATTTGTATACTGCAGAGGACAGAGATTATTTCTAGTCACAAATACACTATGTCAAATTCTAATTGCAGTTGCACACATAAAACGTAATTAAAGGGGCATTGTGTGGATTCAAAAACAACTAAATGATAACTACATCATTTGAAACTCTTATTCCACAAAAAGGTCTACCTAGACATTTTCAAGTAGCCTATTGACAGGGATTTAAAACTTAGGTTTGCCCATTAAAAATGGAAGTTCCAGTATTCTGCTTTCTTTTACTGATCATGAGGCCTATTTTTTGTGACTTCTCTCTATCATCTTCCAATTTTTGAAGGATATGATACATATGAAAACCAACAAAAGAAAAGGACCAAAGCGTTATTAGGAATTTGTCAAATTTATCAAAGGAACATATCAACATTTATCATTCTTTTTTTTCCAGGTAGAAGGGAAGAAGAGTCAATTCATACAACATGCTCTCATGTTCATATGGAAGTTACTGCTGTTTAATATGTACATCACTGTAGTCAGCTGAGACTTAACATCATTGCAATTCTCTCTATGAATACTAAGAATTTATTTTTACACTGTGATTTTACACATAAGTACTACTTAGGTCTTGATTTTATTACTTATTACTTGATTTTACAAGTCTTTATTGATGTATGTAAACATATGTATGTGTCCTGGCATATCAAGGCTTTTCTGCAATCCACCTGAAGGCAGGAGGTGGTATCTGGCAAATGAAAACCTGTACTTGTGGAGTAAATCTCCCCAAAACAGGTTCATAGGAAAGAACGGTTTACTTCGATTTTCCTTGGAAAATATAAACCTCACATCCTAAGCTCATTTTGGAAATATGGAATTAATAAATTCTTGTCCAGAGTCAAATCAAACAAAATTGAAGAAAAAAGCTCTGCTCTTGTCTGACAGATGACTAGGAGTGATAGCATTATGATACAGTGCAGTTATTTTACCAGCTATAAGGTAAGTAATGACTGTTATTTGAATGCTCATAGTAATGAACTAGGGAATTTATCAGCTTCTGGGCTGGAATCCTGTCAGTATGATCCAGGCTAACTGACTTGCATGTAAATTTTTTTCATGGAGATAATTTATATTTGGGATTGCTGCGGAAGCGATGGCATAGGCCAATCTCAACTGTGCGGCATGCACAAGGTCAAATCCACCTCTGTGTGGCAATCTAGGACTACACAGCACTTAAATGTCTCTCAAAGCTTGCCTTATGTTGGTGTCTTGCACAGGATGAAATAAACACATCCGGTGAGATATCAGTAATTATGACCAACAATTACATACTTCTATGCAACACAGAAGACATATATATCCTGCCTGTCTTCAGCCTGCTTCCTTCTTCAGGCAGATACTTACTTGCTGCAACATTGCATGTTGTTGGAGATCAAATCAAACATCACATGTGAAAAACATATATATTACTGGCACTCAGAGCTATACTGCACTTTGAAAAACAAAGAAAGACTCTTTAGAGCTGTATTTGCCACCAGTGACGCACCTCGGTAAGGACGATTTGACATCATTTCTGAGCAAAACTGTGGATAAGGAGAATACAATTGATGTTCACTAGGACAGTTAGAGCAAAAAGGGAAGCAAACATGGCTCTATTTGTTGATAATATTTCAGGTTTGGCTGAGTCCATTGTTAAAGAAGATCTTTATAAAGAGTTCCTCATATGGTATTTTAGTGAAAAGGACGGTAAAACATTTATAGAGCTTCTGTTAAGTGCCTTAATTTGCTACCTGAGATGAGGTCAGTGGGGATATGTTTTTAAGGGGGATACAGATTATTTGATTTTAGGCACTCTTTTTCTGAAGTATGAATTGTCTCGTGGGACACACGCTGATCAACTTCTGCTGTCCCAGAGGACAGTATGCCTGTATCCAAACCCTCTGTGAACCCTTGAGTTATAATAGAAACTGGACTGGCCTGAAACTTCCTACACTGGGTCCCAGCTTGGCCTATCATGACAAGCCTGAGTGAATGCCAAGGCCAAGTTATTGTGTGCCGGCATATTATTTGGTGCAAAAACACCCACAAAGGATGATCTTATGAACAGCTGGGATAGTGAATATACAATCATGAAGAAAAGGTACCTACAAAATTCAGAATTGGAAATTTGGTAACCCTTTTTCACAGGGGAAATCAGTAATTTTTCACAGGGATACTGATTACTCACTAGAAAAAAATGTACTAAGAGAAAAGCTCTATTCCTCATTTCAGTGATGGGTGCCTTCTGGAAAGTATATCTTAACCAAATAAAATTTATGATTTATATGAGTGCAAATTATTTGAATCTTTAGGGGACTTAAATGAATGTAATGGTGACATAGAGGGTATCAGCATCATTAATGCTTTTAGTCCTAAACTCCAAGTTTTCTTGAAAAAGTTACTCATTAGGCAAACACACTCTGAGAGTTAGACAAAAGGCAGAAGACATTATATACAAAATATTAACAGCTTTTTTACAGAACAAGTGAAGTGGAATATAAAGCCCAGTTTAAATAATAAAAATGTAGTGTAATATTCCTTGTCACACCCCAGCATCACTTATTTTCACCAAATAATGGAATAACACCCTAAACATTCTAAATACCCCTGATATTCATTTTTTGTTTTCTAGGACTGCATGCTCGATTTAGAAATAGTGAGACTTAAAAACTAGACCTGTCATATATTTAATGTCTGAGAGTAAACATCTATGGATGATTCATGCAACTTATCTTTTCAGATTGTTTTAGGGACATGTTTGGTCTAATTAAAAAATTCTACACAGCTTCTTTAATTTCTCTTTGATGCCTTAGAAGAAAGACTTGTTCCTAATAAATCTACTGTAATAACCAAATGCTGGATGAATAGAGACGCTTGTTTGAGGTTTATAAATGTCTGGCATATCACTGAGACAAACTGTTAATTACATTTTAATGATGCCTAAGTAGTCAATTGAAACTGAAAGAAATTTTACATCTAAATAGCATCTTCCAAGCAAGAAGCAGGAAAACTTTGAATTTTAGGTTAATGACACTATAATCACCAGAGAGAGAATTGGTCTCCAGAATTATCATATTCTCTCATGAAACTTTTCAGAGTGAAATGTATTATTCAGTAATCTATTCTATGCATGTAGATTGTGCTAAAATAGTATAACACACTGCAGCAAGTTTGTAACTCCACGAGGCCAGAGCAGGGTCAATGCATGTGCTTGGTATTCTGGAGCAGGTGGCCAGGAGAGTACCTACTAATGGTGGACCATTAGTACCTACTGGCTGCAGCAGCCAACAATGTGAAACATGATGCTTCTTCATCCCTGGGGTAGGAGCATCCTTGCTGAATTACTGATGAAGTTGAGTACAACGAAAAATGTGAAATTAGAATTTTAGCATTTTAAGGTACTTTTCACCTGGGAGTTTAATTCAACTGAAAGAAATACCATGGATAACATTTTAACAGGAATTTGTCCTTTTATAATTACTTCTATCCACTTTTAATTTACTAACTCAAAGCTAATTGGAAACTCTGGTGATGTTAATGAGTACTGTGAGAATGTGTTGATCACAGTGATGAATCAGACATCTGGTTTCACATCAGAGGGAGACTCCTTGCTTTCTTGCACCAGAACTACCATTGAACTGAAAGAGAATTTCACTGAGTTGTTAACAGGACTGAAAGCCATTTCACTTGACTTATGTATGTAAGAGAGAAACATAAATTCACTATATGGTATTATTCCTGCTTTACAGAAAAGGGAATTGGCTCTGGGTTCACTGTTTTGTTTGGTTTTCTTTTCCCTAAGGAAGTGACAAAGCCAGCATAAAGAAAGCTCTCCCAGACCTGAAACGTAATACAAAGGAGTGCTTCCCTGCCTATCCTCTAACTATCCTTCTGGTGGGCCTGGTTCTTTTGGGGTTTTATGTCCTAACCTAAACTAGAGATAGAAATTCTTAAAAGGTGAAGTGCTCTGCTCTCTCTGTTCAAGAGACTGGGCTCACTAACTCTGCAGGGTTTGTAGGGACTATTTAGCAGATAAAAAGGGAATCAAATGCCTGACTTAAATCTTACTGCTATATCATGAGATAGCAAGTGATCCTCAGTCTTCTATTAATACATCTTATAAAGACCTCATACACATTACTATCAATCTTTATGTTACACAGCACAGTATTCTCATTTGCACTATTCAGATCAGTAATGTTGCAGCTACTATATGCATTTGAAGGCTCTGTCTTCAGAGGGAGTTACATGTTGTTAAGTGTTGACAAAAAGGAATCTGACCTACTGAGACAAACTTTTCATTTAAATGACTTTCTGGACTGTTTCAACTTAATACTTTCCAAGGTAAGACACGCAAACACCTGACTGCATTTTTTACAACGAAATGTTGGTTCTACTACACCCTATTGATAGCTTGGCACCCTAATGCCTCTCATATACATGAGACTCTACTGAATTATCTCTAACACAAATGTTACATTTTTCCCCATATCACAGTTCTTCTACAACTATATAATATATATATATATAAACTAGCAATATTTGTTAACCTTTCTCTGATAGTAGCTTAAGAAGAATCTTAACACCAGTTGTAAGAATTCCAAACTGAGAAGCTATGAAGACAGACAAATCTAAAGGAACGGGGAAAAAATTAAAAATCTTCACGACATAGGTCTATAACATGTACTGAGGATATATAGTATGCAGTTCAGAGTAGATAAATAGTCATAGCCTCAAAGGAAAGATTCCTGTCCTTCAACCAGAGAACATTTCGATTATATGTAATCCATAAACAACCAAGGACAGACAGACACAGGAGAAAAAAAGGAAAGACTTGAAAAGCAGAGAGCACGGAAAAGTCTAATTGTGTGAGATTAGGCAGAAGTATAATAACAGATTACCTGTACACCTACTATTTCTGGACCCAAAACTTGGTAGCCGCTGTCATATATGAAGTAGTCATGTCATATATGTGTCAAGTCTTATGTTATTTTATCCAGTTTAAGGAACTAACGTGAAAAAGTGAACAAAGTGAACACAATTGTCCCTTCAGAGTGATTTCAATACTGTGGTACCTTCAGACCTCAGAGCTGGAAGATAAATAGGGACTGCAAAGAATAGGCTGCTGAAAATTCAATTATATTCTTTACGAATAGTAATGATGGTCTCAAAGATGCTTTCTAGATTTATTAAAAAAGCATAGTAATATACTCTTTACATCCATATATTTCAAAATGACTAATGAGTGATAAAAATTTATAGATAAGAAATATAGGGACAAGACTCATTAACCACAATATCCCTCGAAATGTTATTGTGAGTTTCTTAATTGAATTTAAAATGTTTCTTCTCTCTCAGCTAGCAAAATGACTGCTTCTCCATCTTTAATTGCTAAATTGAGGCTGATTTAAATGGAACACTTACATTTGTACATTGCATGGATGTGCACATTTAAAGTTATATTTCATCAGCAGCTTGATATGAGAGTAGTGATTAAAAATATTCTACATATAAATTTAAAGAGAAGCTGAAACATTATCCCTAGATTCTTTGGATTAGAATTGCAAATTCTCTTGAAACTTTGCAAAGGAACATTAAAAGACTGAAAGAAACCTGAAAACCCTAGAAATTTTACAAATGAGGCTTTCAGAATCCAAATAATAGCACTAAAATTAATGGTTATAGATGAAAAATAAACCTGTTTGTTTACAGAATGAGTTTGCAAAGCCATTTTTAAGTACCATCTTTTTTCTCTGACACCCTCTAATTACACTGGAACTGTGATGCTGCCAAGAGGTTTCTTTTGTGTTTGTAGCTTTATTTTAATAGGTCTCCTTAGCTTCTGGCAGCTGCTATGAGTCAGTGTACTAGTTTTACAAGGAGATGCACCAAAGACAGCATTAAATTATTATATAATTTATGTGAACAAAAAGCTAGGTTACCATTGCTGACAGGCAAAAAGAAAATGAAGCTGCTAGGTTTTATGGGGAGCCTTTGACTTCTATAGACAGAATTAATCATGTGTTCAACAGATAATGCAAAAAATCTTTTTTTCCCTTCTGAAAATATATGTAGTGAGTCATTAAATGCCTGCTTATTTTGTAAGAATTGCACAGAAGGCAAATGGCATGGAATTAATGTCAATGTGAAATAGAAAATGTCTCTTTCTCATAAACCTATGTTCTTTCACAAATGAAACACTACTGCACATTTGATAGACTCTAAATATTTTCCTCTATATTTCACATGCAGCTTTAAAAACTTTTACACTGGAAAAAAACACGCTAAGTGGTAAACTGCAATAGTAGATGGTCTCGCTTCTCATTACACGTCTGCGTAAAACCAACATAAAACTGCCATTTGAATCAAGTTTGAGCAAATGAAAGTCACATGAAAAAGGTTCTCACTTTTTCTTTAGTCTTCGGTCCTTTTCTGCTTGGGTTCCAAGTTTGCCTAATCCCAGAGATTCCTGAGCTGCTGCCTCTGTTTCCATGTAACCTCCTGGAAAACAAACCAAACCAAAGCAAACCACACTGTATTTTCCCATAACTCTTTCCCAGTTGTTCCCCTTCTCCCTTCAATCCCTTTCTCACCCACCACCATCGTCTATGTTGGTTTCTTTAAGTCATGACATCTGGTGTTTGTGGGCGAACATCTGTCACCTACAGAAGTAAATGCTGGAAAAGAGTAGAAGTAGGGGGGAAAAATTGTTTCCTCCTTGTGTTTAGCAGAAATGTATGAGAAGAGCACCCTGATCTTTGCCTGTTTTTATTTGCCTCCTAAGGCTCAGTCTCATGGTACTAAGTAAGCAATGCCATCACCATTTTTTAATCTTAGTTGGAAAATGTAGAAATGAAAGGGCCTTCTCAGGAACTGTCTCATTATTATTGACATAATACAGCATCACTTAATGGTGTAATACTAAAGTCTTCATTTTGCTCTCATATTGAGTCTTAGAGTCTTTGATGTCATTATCCCTGCAAACTCCCAAGCCAGAGATGACACAAAGAATCTGTCAGAGAAGTAAAAAGCCTCCTAGGTCTCCCTGGAGGTATCTTGTAGGCACCGAAATCCTATCAAAGTCATGGGAACTTGAATAACTGGCATAGATTGACAAGGGAAGCTAAGCAAGGACACCTGAATCAAAATAAAATCGTATTGTAAACTAAGGACATGACTGATATTGTATGATTTGAGCTGATCACAAAATATATCCACTAACGTGACTTAATGCAGAAGTGGAAAGATGCTCTGACTTTTTTACTGCTTCTGGATTCAAGGAAGAAGGGACCTGCTCATGGAACTGTTAGTAGTCTCCTGGCTCCACCTCCATGCCTCTCATCTGCACATGTATGTGTGTAGACAGAGGGGCTGCAGCACTTCTTTGAGGGATGCTTTCTTCCTGTGCTGCTATTCAGAAGGTGTGTAACTGGCACAAGAAGGGACAACAGTATGCTAAATGTTGGAACTTGACTCCATTTGGCAATGGCAACTTCTTATTTCTCAGCTAATGGATAGTGAACAATTGTAGAGTGGACACTGGCATAATTAAGAAGCAAAGTATAAATTCAAATATTTCTATTCTGATTCATTGATTTTAACCATAAAATAATGCATAAATATTATATAGTGAAATAGTATCACAGCCTTTTACAAGTCACACTTACATGAATCTCAATCAAGTGAGAACAAAACCTATTGCTGTATCGTGTTTATGACGTTAACTTAGAAAAGCCTGGCTTTAAGCTGTCCTTTCAAAGCGAGTGTAGTTTTAACACTCCTGATTGTCTAGACAGAATTTTTCTTTATTAAAGAGGACACTACTTCCGTAAGTCTCATGATGAGAACAATGCCTCCAGTCACGAATGCAGAAAACATGAATGTAGACTGCTTTACTTCGTATGACTTTCAAAGTTTTACAGAATATCTCATGGAAAGTTTATTGCTGACTCTGGAGTAAGTTTTTAATTTGTCAAACTGCTGTATCAACATATCCCACCTTTCTGAGAGAGCAGCTCGCAGTATGTTAGATAGCGATGGCATGAGTGCAGTGCAATGAGGGTTTATCACAGGTTGGAAAGTACTCTTGGCATAATGGACTTCACCATAAGACAAACACATCTAGCCCTTTGAACAACCCAGGGTACATTGTATTGGATGTGGTGATTCTGCCTGTCAGTATCTTATGCATGTAGATGGCCATGATAAATGTTTCCTAACAAGCTAACCTTTGCATACATCATACAGATTAGCTTGCTGGGGCAGGGCTAAAAATCCCTCCAATGTATTGTTTGTTTTAGGGACTAGAATATTTAAAATGTAACATGGGAGGAATATACAAGCGTCTAGTGTGGTATTCCCCAAGTGAGATAAATTTAAAATAAAATAAATAAATAAATAAATAAATAAATAAATAAACAAACAAAAGGCACTCGTACTCCCTTCTAACATTCCTTTTCCCTTCAATAATTGAAAGAAATCTCGAAGAATCTAGAAATCTCGAATCCTGATTCTAAAAAAGATCTCCTAAGGCATGAAGTTGCCTTTGAACAATAATATGAATGCTTTAGCAGGGATGGTAAAAGTAGCAAATTACAAAATAACGAAACTCTGACAAGCTTAGCAGTTGAAAACTAATAATTTCAGAGTTTTGCAGGGAACACAGAGCACAGAAATCTTCTGAGTGATAGCCTGGCTCTGTTGAAGTTAGTGGTAAAACTTTGGAGGTTCCAATATTGCTTCTTAAATATAAGTATATATTACATGTGGTTTTAGAGATATAGAATTAGTTACAGAAGTGTTATGTGTATTTACAATGTATAATATCACTGGGATCTCTAATATCCTCTGCATTGACATGAACATTTAAAGTGCTCTTTTAAGTGCAATTGTGTGCATGTGCAAGTATTCATATAAGGAAAATTAATGTTTCGGAGGCTCAAAATTATGTTTATTACTTCTTTGACACTTGATGTGCAATATAAGTAGCATGTAGCCATATCAAATTAGAATATTTATTTTAAGCAAGGAATTAAATTAGATACTTTTATTGATTTTTCATTAGAAATTTAGGTTATGAAAACCATAGAAATATACTGCAGTGCAGTAATGATAGGACTTACTCTCCAGATTTCTGTGATATAGTATCTAACTATAAATAGAACTATTAATTATATAGCTGCACAGATAGCATAGCTGCCATGGAATTGATTCAGGTACTACCATGATTGCTATTTTTTAAATTTTGTTTTGTCTTTAAAGTACTGCCATTGAATGGAAACTGCCAGTCAATATTTGTTTTTCTTTTTGTATTTTAAAACTTAAGATGAGAAAAACTACTCTATAATTCAGCTGTTTAATGCTGTTTCAATTTCTAAAAAAATTTTGCTCCTAGTTTTTAGTCAGTTAACAGTCCTATTGTTAATTTTATACATTCTTGTAAACCTACTTTGCTTAATTAAAAGGTGCATTATACAGAAATTTTTGCTGTTGGGCTAAAGGATGGAAGCCATAAAAATTTCATTTAATTGCAAATCTTCACTAATATCTTTTTGCAATTTCATGAGCTAGTGTTGGGAATTACAAATAAGCTTTATCCAATTATATATATGGCTTATTAATCATGGTGGGTATTATTAAGAAATTAATCTATTGCCAGATTACATTGTTCCTGAGATAATCTTAAATTGTTATTTTATTTTTGTTCCACAATGCAAGGAACTGCAGGGAAGACCAACACATTTATTACATCTTTGTCTTCTATGTTCCTGAATTACTGTGAAATCATAGATTATTATGCATAATCCATAAGTATCAATAAAATTGGTTTTATGGAATGTAAATATGAATTAATAATGTGGTCTAAAGTTATAAAATTCTCCATCAGTGCAGACGGTGACATGTAGGTGTTGAGAGACTCCTTTAATAGATTCTGAAATACATTAAGTTATGGAAAAGATTGAATAAATCACTTTTATTCTTCCCATAGTGAGAAAAAAGAGAATTTAAATTGCAATTAGAATTTTTTTTTTTTCAAGAACACAAGGTTCTCAGAGGCAGAGAGGAGAGAGGTTGGAGTTTAAATGGAGAATGCTGTTATTTGATTTTATTCTGATATTTTGACCTTAATATTACCTTATTTTATTCTGTATGATTTTAGTGATCGGTTTGTTAGTTGTGATAAGGACATACTTTAATTTCAGGCTTACATATTGCTTAAGCATTTATAGTTACTGCAAACCCTTAAAATTCTTTTACAGGTGTTATGTGGTCACCATGGCAGTAAACATTTAGTGTCTCACAAATTCGTACTACGTGACATCTTCGTGACTAAGAAAGAGCTATACTTCTATTTTACTGACACTTCAATTTGATGCTTGTGTTGGGATGTGTGTATATGCCAATCTTAATGTAGCTAAATCAGATGATAACCTAGCAATATAGACTGCAGCTAAGGATGTATTTGCCTGTCTGGGCAAGCAGACTATGAGCCTTTGCTGAAGACTGTCCCTTCACCTTCCATTGCTTATGTTACCTAAGGCAGTCAAATAAATTTATGCTATAACTGATTTTTTTTTACATGTGGTATAGACATATCCTATGGAATATCACAGAGGAAAATTTTTACCAGGAATTAATGATACTAAGGTCTTGCCAAGAGAAAAGGGAAGAAGAAGTAGGAAGAAAACAAAGCATTGCCCTGAGCAGCATAATTAATTGAAAGAGTATGGTGAGGACATTCAGTGATAGGCACTAGCAGACATCTATTGACAGACTGAAATCTGAAATGCAACTACACTTACTTGCAAGGATCTTCCATATCACACAGTTACACCCTTTATACTGGCTTATTACTTACTACTTTCTTATCTCTTTATTTTGATTATTTGAGAATACACTTTAGCCTAATTCAAGAGACTATCAAAGCAGTAGGTTTGGTGAAGAGGTTGACTCTCGTAATTTCTGCCAGAAGTCTCCTTTCATTTGTGCTATAGTCATAGCAAACTCCTGACAAATACAATTGCTGATAGCAATGAAGTTTAATGGGAAACTGAAAAGAGGCAAAATTAAAAATGGAAAAATGACTGTGAAATGGTGACCTTGGCTTGTTACCACTAATTCCTTACTGAGCTGTCCAAGTCGAGCCTTCTCTTTTTTACCGAACAAACGTCCTATTGAAGACTTGATTCCTTTCTTCTTGGGAGCTTTGTGCAGGGAGTCCTGACTGCTATTGACACTGCCAAGACCAATGCTTTCTGGCTCCAATGAAGCAGGCAAGCTACTACAAAACGATAATAAAGAAATGGAATAGATTACATTTGCAGGTATTTTTTTACTGTGAGCAGCTCTGCAAGCAAATTAATTGGTTATACTTTAGTAATGATCTCCCAACAAGTGAAACGATCACATCTTTTTTAAATTTTTTTTTTCTAAAAATCTTATACATGTTTCTAAACATGTAGAGCAATACAAGATCACGTTTTTTCGATCAGGCTGATTGGATCTTATTAAAAAAAGAAGGCTGAAAATAAATATATATTTTTAATTTGCTAAGAACAGTTGATGAAAAATACAGGAATCAGCCTGCTATTTGTCTTTCTAGATTTGCAGTATTGCTACTTTTAGCAGTGATCAAAACTGTACCTCAAACCAGAAATATTCAGCATGTATTTTAGCACTGAGAAACATTCCCAGGGTCATGCAAGAGACAAAGGGTAAGGCTTTCTCTCTCATGGCAGGGGAAACAATTGCCAAGAAGAAACAGGAAGAAATCAGGTCATTTTGGAATAGTTAAAGAACAACATGATTTGAAAAGAATAATAAATGAAGAACTAATTAATGTTACAAACATCTTACCTTCTGGCATCATTGTGGTATGAAGAAGGAAGGGTATGAGTCATTCTGATAGCTCTGGGTGTTGGAGGAGGAGAAGTTTCACATTTGATTGTAGCTTTATCTTCACGCCCATCTTCTTCAACTACTGCAATCTGGGGGAGAGAGACTCCATTGAGAGCAGATTAGCTTTTCAAGAAAGTTTCAACATATGCTATACGAATTTGTCAAGTGAACCAAAGCATGTATGGTCTCAAGTGCAATTTTTTGAGCAAATTGTTTGGATTCTTATTTTTGAAAGAGGCTATTAGGAAAGAGCAATTGCCTAAATATGGCAGCTTAAAGTACATATTTGAAAGAAAAGAGATTACACTTGGAGAAGAATTTCATTCCTTTTATGCCAAACAGGTTGATCCAGTAAAGATCGAAACAAGAAAATAACCTTAGACATGAGCGGGTCTCTTGCATTAAACAGGATTATTCACGTAAACAAAGTTTCTCAGGGATGTAAGGCAGAAGGTTAATACAGACAGAAACAGGACCACTCTCACCATAGCTTGTTAAAAGAATGGTCAGAATGCTTGAAAATAAGCATGAACAAAAGGGAATTTTGTCACAGCATATCATGATTTATCTTAAATGCCATCTCCTCTCATGTAAAGATAGATCCCATATTCAGTGCCAATTCCATAAGCAATTTTATATTGCTCTAGAAGATTTCAAGTGATCTGACTCTGGTTCCTCCAGCAAGAAGAATGGCCAAAATACATTTGAAGGTAATTCTTTTGTGTCCATGCTGGTTTTAACTGTATTCCTTTAAATTTGTGGTGTAGAGGCTACTACTCCACAGTATCACTGGTGGGCCTTAATTCTGTGGCTTAGCTGTGACCCCTCCAAGACTTTCCAGCTAGGATTAAAATGATTATGTTCAGGAATCGAACAAAAAGGAGCAGAGGGGATAAAGTGGCTGGCCAGGAACCTGGTTATCTAAATAGCAGATGAATACGATAAATGTGCTCCCCCAAACTTAAAAAATCCCCCAGAATCATACCTTTCTCCGATGTTTCCTTAGGTCACTTGGCTTAGATTGGTAACAAAAGCAGCAACAACAAAAAAAGAATGATTAATAAATCTCATCTGAGCATAACAAAATGCCACACATTTATTCTTCTCGCATTCAGAAGTGGGAAGCGGAGATTTCATTAATTTAATACTATCCATAGTATATACTAATTATACAATTGGTGTCATAAAATAAGCCCTGACAAATATGCCATTCTGGGAAAGTAGTAATTTTTTCTAAAGTTACAATCTCTTTCATTTTCATAAGCTTAGCAAAGAATAGGACATTGGAAGTTTATAGTAGCACTTTTTTTTTTTTTTTTGCGTTTTCATATAAATCCTTCCACTACTCCCAACACAGAGATTTTTAAATTTTTTTTTTTTTTTTTAGTTTTATCTAATATTACAAATGTATAAAGGCAAAATATCATCAACAAATACTATGTCTGAAAAAGGGGTCGTCCTCTCCAGTTATCTCATATTAAAGTGACTGGCACTTTCAGTCAATGGATGCAAATTCACCCATCTTCTCTACTACAGCATTATTTTGCAGTAGAAGACTGTTAGAACGTATCTTGTTCAACACCCTTTTCATTCTTATTTTGGGTAGATGTCTCATTCATTCAAGGAAAGTTTAGGATACTTTGCAGAATTTATATACTGCATGGACCTGGGCTGTGGAAACTCATGCAGTACTACTTCTCCAGCCAACCCCTACAGGACAATTTGACAATTTGGGCTCTAGAGACCAGAGCTCTACAGACCTCTTCCCAACTCAAAGTTTCCACTTAGAGGATGTCTGATAGCCTGTTGTGTCTGTCCCCAGCCAGTAAGGAGGAGATATACGACACTGAACTCCTCCTGAATCAGTGCAGGGCAGAAGTATCCTGAAATGGTTGATGAGGGTGAGTAAAGTTGTGGGCTGTGCTGCTGAGCACGCAGTGGGGTGCTATTTCTACAGCCTATTCTATGTCAAGAGTTCAGCTGCAGCTCATATAGACATATTCACGTGAGCTTTATCACAGCTAGAGCTGGATGCCAGCAAGGCCATAGCAACCTGAAGTGCAGAGGCTATGCTGTCATTTTGTATTTGAATCTGATGAACCTACTGAAGCCACTGCATCCAAATCAAGGCAACCAGGCAGTGCAGGTGTCGGCTGGAAGGTCAGTTTAACTATTGCCATTTATCTGTAGCCAGGCTGCTTAGTTTAAATGGCTGGTGAAATGGAGACAAACTGCATCTTCGGGAACGTGCTGCTTTGGTGAAGTGGGTGGCACTGCGGCAGCCTGCACACCCCACCTCCTCCACAACACTCTGCACCACCAACATTTTCATTTGTACTGTTCATCAGTGGGAACTGGGTGCAGCAAAGAATCGGTGCCACAATCTGCCACAACCACCAGCACTGACCTCCTCTCTGCTGTCTTTAGTTCCCAAGAAGGCAGTAACCATCCTAAACTGGGAGGGATAGAGCTGTATACAAGTAGTTGTCAGTTCCCAGGAAGAGGGAGTACTCAGCTAGATGATAGTAGACAAAAGTCCCTACTCCTAGCTGAGTGGAATGAACAGCCAGGCTCCACTCCCAGCTGTTCTTAGCAACCTTCTCAGCTAGGAGAGTTAATTTCTTGCTTTCTGATTGAGATCAAGGCTCATTTCCCTTCTACTGAGAGGCTCCACAGGGAACCAGTGCTGCTGTTGCTTCCCAGAAATGGACCATAAGGGGACATTGGTGACATGATTATCAGAGAAATAGCAAATAAAAAATAGGGTTACACATATCCCATTTTTCTCCTTGTATGTATAGATCAGCAGCATGGGCTGCTTTGAGTCTCTCTGAGAGCTTAAAGGGATGAATTCACCAAGGCTCCAAACTGGTTTGTAGCTCACACTGAACCCTGCGTCTGCACTCTTATCAGTATCAGAGTTGTACATCTTGAATATATCAACACACATACTACCTTCACTTGACTGTTGCACTGCTTCTTTTTGTCTAGGACCAAAATAACGTTTTTGGCAAATCCCTTTTCAAATCAAACCAGACATTTCAGAATGTGTCCTCAAAGGTACATTAATGTTAGAAATGCTTCGCATGACAATTTGATGGCTTGGTATCTATTTATGTGTGCTGCTTGTAATGCTGAAATATATCAGTTAAATGAATTACTGGAAAACAGAGCACTTATTTCAAGTGCTTGTTATATTGTCATGAAGAACACATACAAAATGCTGCAAGTATAAAAGAGTATAGCAAATATAGAAGTATATCAAAATGATCATATATATGAAGTAGTAGAAGGTTTTAATGTCTTCTAGACATTCCCTGGAGGTTTAAACTCAGCAATAGTCCCACAGACTATACAGTAATAACTGTATCACTTCAGAACTTTTCATTAGTAAACATTTTTTACCTATAAATTGATTACAGTAATTCCACTGATCAGTTGTTATTAATTCCATGGCCTGTGTGCTGAAGGCCCTTGATCCTCAGATCATTATGTCCCTGGTGAATCATGCAATGCTCAAAACCACAATAATCAAACCCAAACCCACCCTAATGTCCATATTCTAGCTAATTTGCCATCTGTATGTATGATGAAGTGAATAAAGAATTAGAGAGATGAGCCATTCATACAGTGAAAAGATGAAATATTTAATACTAGAAATATCACACCTAAAATTGGCATCACAAAGTTTCTTACCAGTGTCATAACCCCCATCCTGTCCATCTCCCTGGCTGGACTGCGAGGGGTGAGTTTAGGAGTTGAGTGTCCGCTGGGAGGAGATGAGCTTGCAAGTGACGATGCCGTCACAGAGCCAGTAATGGATGTACCTTGGTGGACTCTGGCTAGATTTAAGCCTTCCAGACTCACGCTGGCCACTCTGTTCTCTATCTCTTCAGCACGCAGTTCTGTTGACTCTTTCTCTTCCTGGATTAACCTTATTAAATAAAAGAAGAATGTGGTTGTATTTGTCTCTGGATACCCCAAAAGCGATACTAAAACTCATTTATTTTCAAATGAGATTTAAAAGTAAAAGAAAACAAAGATGAATATCATAGATCAACTCCAAAATAATATTGAAAAGGGTATTTTTTAATCTCTAGAATGATAATATTCTTTTTCTTAATTCCTCTATTCTCAAAAACTGAAGAATCTGCCCAACAACAGGACTTGGACATATGACATTTCAGGAAGATTAGTTCCTATGCAAAGGAGACAGTGAAGGGGAGGGGGTTTAACAATCCGATTTACCATAGGAAACTAATTCCAATCTTAAATTGGCTTCATCTGATTTTCTGTTGCTAAAGCATGAACTCAAATTTAAAGTCAAATGAAATTGGGGCTTTAAGAAGGGAATTGCTAAAATAATCCATATTATTAAAGCAAGAGAACATGTAAAACAAATTGTCCATTTCATCCCTACAAATTGATGAAAAAATGACAGTAGTTTCTAAAGCACTGAATATTTAAGTGAGTTTAATTAAAATAGCTCTCTTGTTAGCAACAAATATAAGCTCCTTGAACATATATAGCCTCAACAGGATGTTTCCACTGGGTTCTTTAGTTTTGGTTTTTAATTGTGATTGCACCCAGAATGAAAAAATGTGTTTAAAGTCAAACATTTATAAGTCCTTTGTCCATAAACAAATGTTATCAGTCTTTTTTTGTGAAAAGGAGGAAAAAGTATGATAGATCAAGGTTAAATGAGAGAATACAAAGTCTGGGGAGGCTGAAACTGTGAACCAGGCTTTTCTGAGTTAAATGAAGTAAGTACAATAAATGTAACCATAATACATTGAAAATAGAAACACACAAATTCCTGCACGGTCATAAATCTTCCCTAACATCCATTTCAAAATTTCTACAAAAAGTCTACAGTTCTTTCTGAAATGAGGCATAGTAGAGACTTAAAGGCAAATAATATTTTGAAAGGGAATTATAACAGTATTTTTCATTTTAGCAATCAAAATTCTGAATCATCTTCTATAATAAAACAAATCTAAGGCAAAATACATTTTTAATCTTTTGATATCTCCAATCATTTGATAAACCCTTATAGTGTGGTCAAGAAAAAGAAAACCAAAGAAACAAAGAAAATGCGAAATGTAGTACAGTTTATAAGACTATCATTGTAGAATCATTTTTCCTGAAACATATTAAAAAACCCCGAAAAATTAGTTACCTGGTTCTTTAATAATGACGGTGATGGTAATGAAAGCCTGTACTTCACTATAAGATTAGCAGTAGGGGAAATGAACTACTCCAGTGGACCTCCAGTAAAAATGGCCATATACAATGTGCTTCCTTTTTGAGATAAAACTCTACCTAACCTCTAAATCAAGATCCTGTGTTAAGTAAAACAGTGATCTGATTCAGGGTGGCACAAATAATATCCCACTATGTCACCTGCAAGTACAATTCCTGTGAAAGCCTTTTAATGTATTATGTGAATTGTCAAAATGCTAATATTTTTAAAAAACAAATATATTTGTTGTATCTACAGTTTCTTGAATTGGTCACAGTACTTACTTCTTTGTAATAATGGAAAATATGGATAAGGTTCTCTCTTTTACATACAGTTTTAAGGAGATATACCCTCCCAACAACAAAATTTCTCATTGACTCTATCTTGACAGGTATAAGAGGTTTGAGAAACAGCAGCATAAACCTATCTGAACAAAGAAATTCTGGGAGTACTGAAAATGTGAAGTCATAGATCTATACAAAAAGTGTTCTCCTGCACAGAAAAGTTATTCAAATTCAGTATATTCCAATAGAGCTCTCCCTTTGAAGTTACCTTGCTCAGAGAAAGACTGAGATCTGGCAAAAGGTAATCTGGTTTTGATTATATTTCTCACCACAGTCTTTCTGTCTATAATATTACCAGAAAGTCACTAATACATTTAGCAACATCCCTTCTAGAGAAAGAGTCACTAATGTGAGGATGTTTCCATACACCAAGGTTTTTTTTAAAGTTACCCTTCCTGAAAAACATGTAGGAACGCTTTACGCCTAAAATATGGTTTAATTTATAAAATCACTTAATTAAAATATGTAATTTGATTCTCTATCACTTCATTTAATTTGCCCAGAAATCCTTAAGATACAATCAATTTACCACCTATTTCCAAGCCCTATAACCTGATTTAGAGCATGAAAAAATCACATTCTATGCCTCTATAGAAAATCAAAACCATGTCTTAGAAAACATGGCTTATATTAGGTGTAACACAAGAATAATTACCAGAAGAAAGCATGAAGAGCACTGAAATAAAATATTTCTGATAGGAGGTCATTACTGAGTAAGTGGAGTCATGCAGAATATTGAAAAAGACTTTGAAGAGAGGACTATGAATAGTGATCTGTCACATCTGCCATGTGTTAGCCTTCTCTGATATATTTCTCTTCAACTGGTGAGCAGTTCTTCACTTGGAACATTTTTGAAAGAAATCTCTATGGTCAGGAAATGAAGATGCTGTTGTTATCTTCACACAATCAATACTCTTCTATGAAAAGCTCACATATTATCAATCCTTTAAGTGTACAAGTGGTTTCCTAATTGTTATGAACAGTACCTGAACACATGCACTAAAGGAAGCTTGAAGCTGTAATCATAAATGCATCACAACTTTTTCAGGCTACATACCTGATTTCCTTATTGATTGCATCTAGCTGCTCCTGAAGCATCATGGCCAGTGTCTGGGCATCAGAATGGCCACTTGGTGACAGGAGGTCCATGGAGCTGAAAAGTGTTTCTCTATCATCGTCATCAATGTCAGACATTTCAGTGTCGCTTTCAAATGGATGACTGCTCAAAACGCCAATCTGCTGGGTCCTATTCCACTCATGATCTCCAAGTGATTTTACCTGAGCAGGAATTAGGATGTATATGGCTTATTCCATGGAAAACAACTGCAAATTTGGACTTCTATAAAGTGGGAAAGGAAAGCAACTAATATTTAAGAATAGTTATTTAATGATTAATTATCCATTAATACTTGCAATATTACCGCAGATGATGTAAAGTATTTTCACATTATTGCTAATGGTGTGTAAAATTACTATCAGGAAAATTTACACAAAAAGATACCCAGAGGAAACAGATAGTCAATTATACTTGAACTCTGATGTCTGAACTTCAACCTTTTCTGCTTTCATTTTAGTACAACAGTACTCTAGTCTGAGCACGTATAGAAAAAAGCTCTGCTATTTGGGTTGGGTTTTCTTGTTTGGTGGGTTGGTTTTTTGTTGTTTTTCTTCTTGAAAAACACAAACTGTAAGCTTAACAGCCTGAAATACATTCTCTTATCAGGGAATGTATGAGAAAAAATTGGGGATTAACCTTTGGTTCATCTCTGCGTACTCCCATCCGGCCTCTTCTAGGTCGCCTTATCACTTTAGTTGACCGATAGTCAGACTGGCTATCAACCAGTGAGCCCACAGAGTACCTCAGCTCTGCTGATGTGTCAAGATGAGGCCTATAAAAAGAACCACATAAGACTGAGAGAGTAATTGGAATAACAGCAGCAATCCAATGACCTTCAGTCTAGGAACAGATTTCTTTTTTTAAACAAACAATTATTATGTATCACATAAGAAATGACAAATCACATCACAAAATACAATTTAAAAGTCTAAACTTGAAATCATGTTATGAGAAAATTAAGGAAGAAAACAAACAAATAAGACCTTTGATTTTTCAAAAGGAAGGACTTGCATAGTAAAACTTACTGTCCAAAACTTTAACATGAAAAAACTGGCAGATTTCAAGATAATTAACAGAACTGGCTGCTGAATGTACTCCCCTGTATATTTTCCTTCCATTACTTTCCCGCTGTAAGCCTGTGCTCTACACCATGAAAATATTAGTGAACTGCCCTGCAATGTATACCATCAGTTATGAATGATTCATCTTTATTTGATGATGCTTTTGAGAGTTTTAACCCCCAGGTTTTCCTGCAGTCCTGGTAAATCTTGGGACATTGTGGTGAGGCATATATGTAATGACTTCAGCATATCTTTTCTTGGCTGCAGACAATGGTCCCTGGCCTTTATGTCCTTGGTCAAACAGCAGCAGTAAAAGTTCCCTGCATGTTGCAGTAGAAGCATCCTGCCCATGGGCTGTGTATCCGAGTCAGAAAAGCAAAGGCTTCATGTACCATTTGAGCATTCAATCACAGCAGTGGAGACCTGAAAAATTTCTAGGTCTTAACATATAAGCAATCTCCACATAAAAATATATGAATAGCATGATTATAGTAAAAAAATTAAATGTAACAAATACTATAATAATAAGACAACTATGTATTTGTTTGTAGTCACTCCTAAAACATGCTTGACATTTCCCTATCTATAAGAGCATAAAATGAGAGTTTAGTGATGCACTTCCATTTTTTTTTTTTTTTCTAAGCTTAGGAAAAATGCTTACAATCACCTGCAGACAACTTATAGGGTTCACAGCAATGTTGATAATCAGTTTTGGGAAACAAAATAGGAACAAGTTTTGTTCTTAAACACTTCTTTTACTTTGAAAAGAATGCTGTTCAAGAAAATGATGGCTTTAATCCTAGACCTAAAAAAACTAAGAGAATATCCGCTTCCCAAACTGAAGGAAATAATTCAGAAAACCATATATATCTATGCTGAAAAGTGCAGGCTGTAAGCGTGACTGTTTTCCTGAGCTCTAGTGATTCCTTGATTTTCCTTGAGAAGAACTTAATTTGAACTAAAACATACTCCTACTTGGAAGACTGAAGCATTAGTCTCAAATTTCAGACATCACTTTAATAAAGTAAAAGTGAAAGATAAAATATTACAACTGTGGTGCCTGTTTATTAATAAATGGGAAATGCAAGAAGGTCATGGAAAAACATGAAAGTCTCTACTACAAGCTACTTTGACAGAATGGTATGAAGAAACATAATTACTCTCTGGTATTAAAAATACTGTGACAAATCTAAACTAATAAGGGAAGGATTTCAAGTGCTAATATAGTTTCTTTTACAAAAAATAAATACTGTAAGAAAACAAATGAAAAAGAGAGGTACCAGAATTCCTGAAACGTGAGTATGTGCCATAGTAATCAAATCAGGTACATTAAAACGTCACAGATACTGGATGTTTTAGAACTTAGGTACTGGGTAAAGCATACATCAGATCTCATGTTGTTGTCATAGATGTCCTTTACTGAACAACCATCTTCTCTTATGCTTTCTGTCATGCCTGGTAAGAACTTCCATAATATTAGAAAAAGTATGATTTTACCTTTTAAAAAATTCCTAAAACTCATTTTGGTCATTATACTAGTAAGAAAACTTGACAACAGTTGGGCTACAAATGTCCTGACCCCTCCATCTACAGCACCAGACAAAAATCTTTTGTCTGCATGTCTCTCATCTGTTATATAGCAAACCCTTTAAGGCAGTGACTGTTTTTTATTGCCTATGTACAGTATTTGCTGTAATAGAACTTTGCTCTGATAATTGATAGTACTTGGCATTTGTGCAGCAAGTTGGCAGGACAAAAGAAACAGCCCAGGTTTGTCTCTGGCAGCAGATATTTATCTGCTGACCAGCTGCATTAATCTGCTGAAAGAACAAACTCCAGCAAATACAGAACTGAATATGGGCTGAGAACAATAAGTATTTAAAGCTGCTATCAGCATTATATCCCTACTCCTGAGAGGGCTGGTAGCTTCGCGAGGTGAGGTCACGGAAGGGGAAGGATACTGCTTTAGGAGAACCTGCTGAATTATCAAGACATTTAGACAGCTTACCAAGTTCAAACAGCCATCTGACAAGGGCTAACCAGACTCCTATTTACAGAGCACAAGCTAATGATACTCATCTACCCAGGAAGAAAGGCTGCTCTTCACCAAGAATGGCTGCTCCAAAAACATCTCTGATGTTTGTTGCAGCAGATCAATAGTCTGTGTCCTCACAAGCACTCTCAAAAAATGTTGTGCATGCCTATAGTCACACTTACACTCCCAAAGGAACAAAAATTCGAACAGTTACAAGCAACACATTCTGAAATTCATCCATTTACACTTCTCAATGTATAGAAAAATATAATTCCAAGAGATAGTAAAAGATTGAGGGAGAAACCATTTCCACGTACTGAGGAAACAATAGGCAGACAATACTTGATGCGAGCAAAAAAGTTATCCAACAAAAATAACTTTAGAGGATTACAGTGCTCTGAGTTTAGTCTCAGTCCATGACCTTTGGCTGGCAGGTTTTAGAAGTTAACATGTTGCTTGTTATGAAAACAGGACACAGCACACAATTATCAATAAAGTAACAATTATATTTTTAGGGATACTTTTAGCCAAGAAGGACTTTCTAGAATTATAAATTCACTTCAGCTGTTAAGAACTATTCTATGGTATCTGTCTCACTATTGTTCCCATATTGCTTTTCTGCCAAAAACAGACATAATGTTTAATGTCCTATAATGGTATTTTCAGATCTCTCTGAATACTGCCTTTAGCTTTAGCTGAAGATCTGTGGTTGTATGCTACACACTAAGCAAAGCTGAGTTATTTCTTGCTAATAAAAAGATAATTATTAGATATAATTGACAGAATAAAGATGATCATAAATACGCTGATCAGTTTCAGCATTGAAGAAAATGGTTTCAACTTTATTTTTAAGGTGTCCTAGGAAAAAAATGGGTATTTGGATATACTTTTGAAAACATTACATAATTTAAGACTTTCCTTAATCTCAGTAATATTTCAGTGTATACTCACTGCTATAAGGCCCCGTTTACCTATGAAAAAAGTGAAAAGCAACAGTAATAATCATTTCACAGATTTTACATTTTATAATAAATACATGACTATTTTTATGCATGGTCTGAACACATCCCTGTTGTAAATACTTGACACTTACATGTATATTCTATTTCAACTCAAAGTGAGGAAACTTTTGTCATTAAATATTACCTTGACAAGGTTGGTTCAATTAAAGAACCAGCCCTCAATTTCATTTGATCCAGTTCAGATCTCAGTTTCTCAATTTCTTCGGCAAGTCTTTCCTGGAAACGAGAACAGTAAGATATACTTGTGATACAAATTATGTTTAGTTTATGGGATACTGCTCTCGTAAAACTAAACAAGTAAGATAAGATAAACTGAACATAGCACTGACTATAATAATAAAAGTCAGCAAGCTCATTCAAGTCTCATTATTGCTTAAGACATATGCATCAAGAGGAGGTTGTATAGCACTCTACTGTTTTTCCACTATCTGGAAGTGATGGCAGGACACATTTGTCCTTGAAACGTACTTTTTTGTTCTTATACAGCTAGGATGAGGAAAAGAAGAAACAGCACTGATCTGTGCACTAACTGCACTCTGTGGCAGGCATAGTTCAGCATGTGACACGACATTTGCCCTTTAGAGATCACGATCACGTCCTGGCTTTTTATTTACTGACAGAGACACAGACTTAGAGACAACCACATTATAGGTGGCTTGTTGAACAGCAGCTTTACAGCTCGCTCATGGGAGCTCATGAAATTCCAGTGCAAGGTGCTGCTGGTAAAAAATGAGTGTGTGCCACAAAAAATGGATTTTTGGAACCAACTAACAAAAAGGCTATTGACAGCAATCACTAGGGAAAACAGCGCTGTTCTGAAAACTTACAAATAATTATTGTCTACTAATAAAATGAAATCAAAGAATTTTAGAAGAAATTAAGAGAGAACATGGCATGAAGATGTAACACTACTGTTCCTAGAATTTAAAATGTTCAGGATTCCAAAATGCTAGGAAGGAGAAGGATCTGCACTGAAGTAATATCTGATTCAGTAACTCTTATTACAGTATTTTTACACTATTTCTTGGTTGAATAGAATCGCTGAGATGACTTGCTGGTCACTCTACATGCATCATTTGCTAGTTATTTAGAGATTATTAATATCTGCTGTTATGTCACAGAATCATCTAGGTTGGAAAAGAGCTAGAAGATCATCTAGTCCAACCATTAGCCTAACATTGACAGTTCCTAACTATACATTATCCCTAAGTGCTATGTCAACCCGACTCTTAAACACCTCCAGGGATGGGGACTCCACCACTGCCCTGGGCAGCACATTCCAACGCCTAACAACCCATTCTGGAAAGAAATGCTTCTTAATATCCAGTCTAAACCTTCCCTGGCACAACTTGAGGCCATTGCCTCTTGTCCTATCACTTGTTACTTCCTTAAAGAGACTCATCCCCAGCTCTCTGCAACCTCCTTTCAGGTAGTTGTAGAGGGCGATGAGGTCTCCCCTCAGCATCCTCTTCTCCAGACTAAACAACCCCAGTTCCCTCAGACACTCCTCGTACGACATGTGCTCCAGACCCTTCACCAGCTTCGTTGCCCTTCTCTGGACACGCTCGAGTAATTCAATGTCCTTTTTGTAGTGAGGGGCCCAAAACTAAACACAGTCATCGAGGTGCGGCCTCACCAGTGCCAAGTACAGGGGTAAGATCACTTCCCTGTCCCTGCTGGCCACGCTATTTCTGATCCAAGCCAGGATGCCATTGGCCTTCTTGGCCACCTGGGCACACTGCTGGCTCATGTTCAGCTGGCTGTCAATCAACACCCCCAGGTCCCTCTCTGACTGGCAGCTCTCCAGCCACTCCTCCCCAAGCCTGTAGCGCTGCTGGGGGTTGTTGTGGCCAAAGTGCAGAACCCGGCATTTGGCCTTATTGAAACTCATACAGTTGGCCTGAGCCCATCGCTCCAGCCTGTCCAGATCTCTCTGCAGAGCCTCCCTACCCTCAAGCAGATCAACACTCCCACCCAACTTGGTGTCATCTGCAAACTTACTGAGGGTGCACTCAATCCCCTTGTCTAGATCATCAATAAAGATGTTAAACAGGAGTGGCCCCAAAACCGAGCCCTGGGGGACACCACTTGTGACCGGCCGCCAACTGGATTTAACTCCATTCACCACAACTCTTTGGGCCCGGCCATCCAGCCAGTTTTTTACCCAGCGAAGTGTGTACCCATCCAAGCCACGAGCAGCCAGTTTTGCCAGGAGAATGCTGTGGGAAATGGTGTCAAAGGCCTTACTAACGTCAAGGTAAACAACATGTACAGCCTTTCCCTCATCCAAAAAGCAGGTCACACTGTCGTAGAAGGAGATCAGGTTTGCCAAGCAGGACCTGCCTTTCATAAACCCATGCTGACTGGGCCTGATCATCTGGTTGTCCCGCATGTGTTGTATGATGGGACTCAGGATGAGCTGCTCCATCAGCTTCCCAGGCACCGAAGTCAAGCTGACAGGCCTCTAATTTCCTGGATCATCCTTCCGACCCTTCTTACATATGGGCGTCACATTGGCCAATTTCCAATCTGTCGGGACCTCCCCGGTCAGCCAGGACTGCTGGTAAATGATGGAAAGCATCTTGGGGAGCACCCCAGCCAGCTCCTTCAGCACCCTTGGGTGTATCCCATCCAGTCCCATAGACTTGTGCATGTCTATGTGATGTAGCAGGTCACTGACTATCTCCTCCTGGATTGTGAGGGGGTCGATCTTCCAGTCTGGCTGAGGAGGCTGGATTCCCTCAGTACAACTGGTCTTGTTATTAAAGACTGAGGCAAAGAAGGCATTAAGCACCTCAGCCTTTTCCTCGTCGCTTGTTACCATGTTTCCTCCTGCACCTAGCAGGGGATGGAGGCTCTCCCTGGTCTTTCTTTTGCTGTTGACATACTTATAGAAACATTTCTTGTTGTCCTTGATTGCTGAAGCCAGATTAATTTCTAGATGGGCTTTAGACCTCCTGATTTCTGCCCTGCATAGCCTCACAGCATTTTTGTCATCATTGTGACTCACTAGCCCCTTCTTCCAAAAGCTGTAAACTCTCCTTTTCTCCCTGAGTTGCAGCCAAAGCTCCCTGTTTAGCCAGGGTGGTCTTCTCTTACAGCTTCTCTTACAGCACCTGGGGACAGCCTGCTCCTGTGCCACTAAGACTTTCTTCCTAAAGAGCGCCCAGCCTTCCTAGACCCCTATACCCTTCATGATTGTCTCCCAAGGGATCCTGTCAAGCAGGTGCCTAAACAAGACAAAGTCAGCCCTTTGGAAGTCCAGGATGACAGTTCTGCTTCCCCCTCTCCTGGCCTCTCTAAGAATAGAGAACTCTATTATTTCATGATCGCTGTGCCCTAGTCAGCCTCCAACCGCCACATCATCCACCAGTCCCTCTCTGTTCACAAAGAGGAGGTCCAGCAGGGCACCTTCTCTGGTCGGTTCACTCACCAGCTGCGTCAGGAAGTTGTCTCCCACACGTTCCAGGAATCTCCGGGACTGGTCCCGCTCTGCTGTGTTGTATTTCCAGCAGATGTCTGGGAAGTTGAAGTCTCCCGCAAGAACAAGGGCAAGTGATCGTGATATTTCTCCTAAGTGCCTATAGAATATTTCATCCACCTCTCTGTCCTGGGTGGGTGGCCTATAGTAGACTCCTACTTCAACATCTGCTCTGTTGGCCTTCCCCCTGATTCTAATGCAAAGACACTCCACCCTGTCTTCACTACACTTGCACTTAAAGCAATCATAACAGTCCCTAACATACAGCGCCACCCCACCACCTCTCCTTCCTTGTCTATCCCTCCTAAAGAGCTTGTAGCCATCAACTGCTGCTCTCCAGTCATGGGAGACATCCCACCATGTTTCTGTTATAGCCACTACATCATAATTTTCCTGTTTCATCATGGCTTCAAGCTCCTCCTGTTTCTTACCTGTGCTGTGTGCATTGGTATACATGCACTTCAGATGGGCTGATGTTTTGCCCTCTTCCCCCTTCAAATCTAGTTTAAAGCTCTGTCAATGAGCCCAGCTAACTCCTGCCCCAATATCCTTTTCCCCCTCTGGGACAGGTGCATCCCATCTGATGCCAAAAGGACTGGCGTCCTGTATACTAACCCATGATTGGAAAATCTGAAGCCCTGACAGTAACACCAATCTTGGAACCACAAGTTCATCTGTTGAGTTCTCCTGTATTCTTCTTCATTCATCTCTGCAACTGAAGGGATGGAGGAGAACACAATTTCTGCCCCTGACCCCTTAACCAGTTTCCCCAAGGCCCTGAAATCTCTCTTCACTGATTTAGGACTTCTCCCGGTAATATTGTCGCTACCTACCTGAAAAAACAAGAGAGGGCAGTAGTCCTTGGGTCTCACTAGAGCAAGGAGTTTAGCTGTGAGGTCCTTCACCCGGGCCCCAGAGAGGCAGCAGACTTCCCTGTGAAGCAGGTCCGGTCTGCATATGGGGCCTTCGACACCCCTCAGAATGGAGTCACCCACTAGAATCACTCTTCTGGGGTTCTTTTTTAGAACTGGTTTTAATACCTGGTCTAGAGCGACCTGGCCTTGGTGGACCTTGATCTTCCTCCTTGTTTGACTCATTTTCTTTGTCCTTCTCTACTTCATTCAAAAGTTCCAGGGCCCCATATCCGTTGTGAAGGGACACCATGGAGGGTGAGGGAGGTCGGGAGAGGATTTTCCTGCCTCCCTGAGCAGGAACCTATTTCCAGCCTCCCCCATCTCTTAGGTCCCCTCCTTTTGCCTGGCAGCAAGAGGATGAGGGATTACCTGCCTCGTTTGGAGCCTCCATTTGCTCCTGTTGCTTCAGGGGTGCTAAGGTGCTACTCCACCAATCAATTTCCCTTTTGCACTCCCTAATACTTCTTAATCTTTCAACCTCTTCTTTGGGTTCTGCCACCAGGCTGAGCAGGTCATCCAGCTGATCGCAGCGCACACAGGTGTTGTCACTGCTGCCCTCCAACAGGATTGACAGGCTCAGGCACTCCCTGCAGCCTGGGACCTGGACCACTGCATGTTTGTGTGGCAGCTCCATCTGCGTTGCCACATTCTTTCTGGTGGTGGTTTTGATGCAAGTGGAGACCATGGTTCAGTCTACTCGTGGAGGATGATGAGATGACAACTAGCTCAGATAAGTTCTAGACCCAGGAGATGGACTGTGCCCTGTCTGCTCGTCCTGCCTGCGTGAACTGCTGTGCCATACTCTTCTGACGCGTCACGCCCTGTTTGCCTGCCCTGTTCGCCACGCCCCAGGTCGCTCATGCTCCCTGAGGGATGCTCTTGCACGTGAGGGGTGTTGGGCATCATCACTCCATGTCCATCTGTCCTAAATTGCTTCATCAATTTCTTAATCAAAGTGGAACAAATAAACCCTTCAAGGTGGGAGCTTAGAAGCTCTGGAGTCAGATGTATGTGGTTGTGTGTGAAGAGAACTCATCTCCAGTTGAGTGGTAGCGGAGGTGTTCTATTTATTTCACTTCTCACCCTTAAGCAAGAATCAATAAATACAAAAATATCTTTGCAAAAATACTTTTGAAACAAATGTAGATTTTTACACCAGATTTTTAATTTTTGTCAAGAGTTGATATGCACATTCAAGCCAGAAAATGGACTGAAAAATAATTAGCCACTATATTCACTTTCACTCAAACGCTACTAAAACAGTAAAGTTAGGTTAGAGATAACATTGGAAAAATACCTTCTTTACACAGACAGTATTGGTATCCATAATTCAGGTTTAGATTCACTGGTAGCAAAATAATAGAAACTTTTGTTTCCACTGATACATCTTTAGAAAGGTTGGTGTTGTTATCTCACTCAATGGTGAAGTACGATCCTGATTTTCTGACACCTAAATCACCTTATAACTGTGGTAGTACAGGACAGAAATTTTAGTTATTTAAAATGGACTTCAAGCTCCTTCTTGGGACTTTAATTTCTCTGCCTTTCTAGAAGGTTATGAATGTAGATGAAAATAACAGTTTATTTGAACAGATACTTCTTTCGTTATTTTTCTCAAAGTTCTTGATTTTGGATGTCATATGATATAATTATATTAGTATTGAATGGAACGATGTTTTTTTAAATTCTATAAAATCGCTTTTAAATGGATTTGATACATTACAAAAGCACTGTTGTGAATCTGAATGCAGATACATTTGTGTATCCTACTGCGTTCAGGGCAAGTATAACTTCAAAACAAAATCCCAATATTTGGGATTGGAACAAATATTTATAATTTGACTGATTCACTAAACAGTATTAGGGGTTAATTTGCAATGAACTAAGAAAGGCCACTTTGAGCTATATTTAGCATAATGCCATGCACCCATTAAGAAGAATTGCATCAAATCAAGGAATTACATTCTTCATTATGAAAGTGTAACCAGTTATGCATACAGCTCTGTTAAACAAGACTTTTTCAGAATTAAAACTGCTAGAATAAAAATTCCAGAGCTGGTAAAATCAATATGAATTTTAGCATTGAATTCCTGAGGCTAGGATCTCAACCATGAATTTAGCTGAGAACAATTGTTAGAGACCTGTAAAGGATAGTTAAGGCATCTGGGCGATTAAAGGAATTATCACTGATGCCAGGAAGATTTTACATGCTAGTTGGATAATTAATAGAGCATATACATATTTCCAAATAATAAAGATATAAATATTGATAGAAACAGATAAAATCACAGTATTTTGTAGTACCTTGTCATGTAAAGACTCTTCCAGATTTTTCCTGAAACTTTCAGATTCTTGAATCAAAACATTCTAGAAATAAAAAGAAGAATAATAACAAAAATGAGAAAGAGATATGCTAAATATCACCATATACATGTAGACTCCATGTACAAGTTAGCAAAGTTCATATTCACTGGACTTTAATTTTAAAATTCTTTAACGCTTCAGTTTGAGTATATATTAAATTTTAAACACTGGAAATAATCCAAGCATGTAGGACCATGTTATTTCAAGAACAGTAAAAACTTAGTATCTTCCTTGAACTGAGCAACTGTCACATTCTTACACAACTATTTCTCCCAGGTTCTTCTTTTGGCAGGTCTATTTCTTGCTTCGTATGACATTTTGTTTCAATGATATAAACCAGAAGTACATCCTCTGAGAGGTTCTGAAATATCCTTCTGAAAGACACTGAAAGATTCCTCTCAGATCAACTGAAGGTAAGTAAGTAGAAGAAGGAGAGATTAAGGAGGGTCAATATAAAGGTCATAGGATTTGAATTTTACAGGCCCACTGTGCCTCACATCAAGGAAACCCTGTAAATAACATTCCCTCTCCAAGGGTAGATGCTCCTTCTCATGTGGTGACAGCATTTTACTCTTCCCAGAGGAAGTGAGGTGAAATCAGCAGGTTAAAATACAGGAATGACAGCACATCTGAAACATGGCAATTCCTCAGTTCTCGTCCACTTTCTCTCACTGCCTCATACCATGTCGTGCACTGGTCCTTTACAAGCTCTTCATCAGACTCCCTGCTGATAAGACGGACTCATAATATTCAGCATATCCAGTTTGCAGTAGTTCTGGAGAGATGCTTAAGCACACTCTTGAATTAAGAGTTGAATGTGTAACTTAGATCATATTTGTGGTAATATTTGGTAACACAAAATCAGCATGATGCCTCTATCCTGATAGAAGTAGAACATGTTTCCTACAGGAGAATCTTTATTAAGCTGAACTTTATACTGCTCTTTGCACTGTACCTTTTCTTCAAGTGCTGCCATTCTCTCTTTTAAGTGTAGCTGTAGGCGTTCATTGGATTCTGTCAAAAGTCTGTCTACGGTATCCGATAATCTTTTGTTGTGCTCCTCATTCATTTTTTCTCTTTGCCTTGCCTTTAATGTAGAATAGAAAAGACAGATTGGTAGGGTCCAAAATTAACCAGAACAGACTTGTATAATTAAAATTTTAAAAAAAGCTATGGTAACTGTATCCATTTAAAGAAATTCCTCAGGAAATGTAATTATAGTTACAGATTAATGCACTTTCATTTTTGTATCAGCAGAATACTTCGAACACTGCAACTACATGTAAACTGGTATATTAAGATGGTTAAGTAAAGGGGGAAGATGCTGCCATCACTCCTAAATAAAACATTTACCAGTAGATAGATTTTTGTGCTGGAGTGCATAATGTAGTGCTATATTGACAAATTAAAAGAAAAGTACACATAAGTTGTCTGCAATACACATACTCTTTGAAGTTCCTGATTCTTCTCTTCAAGTTGAGCTTCTAAGTGTCTCATACGTTCCTCAATGTTTCCATGTCTTTCTTCTGCCTGTAAAAAAATAGAAAGACTTGTTCTGTAATTTAAGTGGCTTCGTAAGTTTTTATTTCAGTAAAGGTTAAACAAAACATAAAGCAAGCTACTACTAACTGCAAACTTAGTTTTCCGAAAAGAAACTTTATTTAAACAGGCAGCTGAACAGCATTGCTTGAAATGTGTCAGCTACAAAGGCCTGTTACATCCAAGCATCAGCAAAACATTGGAGTTATTTATGAGCAATGAAATCAGCCAAATGTAACATGCAGACTGTGCATGGTTTGAACACAAACCTGCCATCGTAATATTGTAAGCTCCTGAAGCACTGAACTGCACGATGGTTGATTATCAATAAAAAAAAAAGTTAAAGAAAATGAAAACCAATCAGATGGATTCTATTTAGCAATAGAAAGTAAAGTCCAGTAGGACTACCTTCCTACGTATGGAGATCATTTCTTGTAGTTTAGCTTCCATAACATATTGATAATCATCAGATGAGGTAGAAGAGGTTGGATCAGACTAACAAGTCAAGGAAAAGGAGAGGGACAAAATTGAAAAATCAGAACTAAAGACACTGACACTGAACAGAACACAGCACAGAATGCTTAAAAGAAAAGTGTGACTGAAAATTTAATACTTTTAACTGACAGATTTTTACATGGAATAAACTACACTGATACTTGGTGAATATGATGCAGTTGATGTGGAGAAACTCAAAATAATGGAATGCTAAAAAAGCTATCAACCTACACATGGAGGTTCAAGGTTAGTGATGGCTGGCTGATGACATATTACTATAGAGTGGATTCAAAGCAATACTGTCTAATCTAATGTTTTTGTTTTTTAATTGTGACAAACTAAACACCAGAACAGAACTCTGCAAGGCCAATGTCAGAATGTCCTTTATAATAATCCTATCATTTTCTACAAATGAAAACAATGCATAAATACTAAATTAATGGATCGGTCAGTTACAGAACTGTGCAATATTATGGTACATTCCCTAATTTCTAGAAAACAGAAGGAACATCAAAAGAGACAAGGCTCAAGCTTCAGTATTCCATTTTAGAATACACTACATAAGCCTTTTCGTCCAAATAAACAATATAGATTTCATCACTTTGAAAAGATCCACCCTGGTGGATCTCTTTGGAAGATCAAGGTCATGAGATAAAAGAAGAACCTATAAATAAAAATTAATTAATAGGAATGAAAAGTAATTACTGAGTATATAAATGGTAATCCATTGAAATATTCATTACTATTTCTGACAGAAGTTGACCTTAATTAGGTCATTCATCTCAAAACATGAATATTCATGTTATTGTCATCAAACAAGGCCATGTTATCATTCAAAATGAAAAAAAAGCTCTTAAAGGGAAATGCTATATTGGATTTGTTGCTATGGAAACAGTAATGTGCACAAGGCATATAGACATTGCTACTGATGACTTTGAGTTGTGAGCTCACGGTTGTCAAATGCTATTTCACTCTGTCAGATTTAGCCTCTCTCAAAAAGAGATCCTGAACCCCATCTTTAGATGAGCAAACTTTAATATGTACAAGAAATACTAATTTTACAACTGTATTTTTTTAGTGAGACTGTTTTTCATATTGTTATCTACTAATGATTTATCAAAATAATTAGGAATAGGTAAGTAATTCCAGATGTAGATCATAACTTAAAATTACCAAGCAGTATTGTCAGGACCAAAAGATCAGACAGAAAACAAGCCTGTGATCTAGAGATTTACAAATGTAAACTACAGTTTTTGATATGAAGACATCCATATGAGAAAATCCTGCTTTGTACAAATACAAGAACAATGCTTAACTTTGAAGATCACTACTATTCTTTTCAGAGTAAGTATATTCACAGAACTCAGATTCTTGCAAAATTTAAGGGAAATTCAGTACACGTTATAACTAAGTTAATTTAATAAGTACAGTTATTGTTTCTGATCATGAAGCAGGCATTCTGCGATGTATTTGAACTTATCTGAAAATATATTGTCTATTTACTACAACTTGGGCCAGTGACATTCCTTTCATTATTTTTTTTATCTGTTAGCTTTACATATTAGTTTGTTTCAGCACACCAGTGATAATGCATTGCTTCCACACCCAACTGGATAAAAAGAAAGATAGGGTTGAAAAAGTTAAGTCCCTGTGATTGCAGAAAACCAGATCATGCTAACCCTTTCACGAAGTGACCAAGCTTTATCTTCTGTAGAAGATAGACTTTTCCCCCTTCTGAGTCCTGGCTGCACTATTGGTTCAAGGCCTTCCCTTAATGCATCTCCAAGGGTCAGGAGAAGATCTGAAATCATCAAAGCTCTGAGCTGCTGATGAAGAAGGCTTAAATAATTCTACCTCTTTTGAAACCATTTTCACTGAGGGAGATATACAACCCACTGGGGGTATCATCCTACAAAATTAAGCTACTTAGAAGCTTCATTAGCTGACTGCAAACCTTAAAAGCAAGTTACTTAATCTTCATTGCTTCTATACACTTAATTGTAGGTTAATGCAAAATATGCAGATAACCATAGTAATACTTCTAGGTTCAAAGGGGATCTCATTTAAGCCTTCTGAAATCTGGTGCTGTCTGTCATAACCCATCCTTGAGAAGCTGGTCTAGCTTCCTATATAATTTACATTTATTTTTCAAACTGAAAAATAGATTTTTCAGTCCAAACCATGCCATACCTTATTTCTTAGCAGGAAACAGTCTTTTCAATGCATAAAATAATTGTGGTATTAGGCCTAACTATTATTTGGAAGAGGAAGAAGAATAAAATTATTGTCAGAATTATGTATATTATCTGAATTCTTATACAGAAAACATGATGTTCTCTTAAGATTGTTATAGCTAAGTCTGTTATTTTGTAACTTGCTACAGTTTTAATAATTCTGTAAAGTAGATATTTAAGATATATAAACCTTTCTGCATAATAGCTTGCAGTTATTTCACTAAGAATATTAAAATGTTGATAGGTACATCCTTGTTAAAAAAATCTTTCTGAATGTGGCTCAGAGCACCTGTACTTCATTTTCCAGCAATGAAAGAAAACAGAGCTGATCTCCACATTCATCTCCTTTTACATCACTTTAGTAGGACAAAGAGACTTTAAAATTAATTAAAATTCAATATCCCTTAGAATAAAAATAAATGTAATTATTCTAAACACCTCAATTGCATTTGAATATTTTATGTTTCTTTTATCTATATGCATTTTATTTGTTTGTTCCTAATGTGTTATTCTGTATTACTCTAAAAGAACCAAATTATTTAATAATTGATACATTAAACAATTAGGCTCAGCTGCTTGTCTGGCAGAGAACAAGCACAGGTGAGCAGCCTTAGTATCTACTCTGGGCTCTAATGCTATTTAGGGATTTTAACCACTGGTTATTATGTGCAAATGCAGGAGCAGCCCCTGCAGCAGGGACATGAATCAAAAGGGTGTCCTCTGTAAGGACTAGGGAGACAGAAACACATGTACATACTCCCTTTTTCTCTCACTTGCAGAAACTCACTTGTAGACAAAGAGCAGCTCCTCCACCTCCTGGTGTGCCTAGCTGGAAAATACTCCCAAAATGAAGGTTTCAACACCTCTCATTGCCCTTTATGCTGAGGAAGGCCCCAACCTAGGTCTCAGAGAGCTTACTCCAGACAAAAAGACCTAGCAATTCAGCTAGGGAACTAAGGGATTTGCAAATGCCTCCTGCACAGACTTCTCCACACCACACTGTTAGGATTGACTGACATGCCTATGGCAGCTACATTTTTTTGTTGTCCATGTGTGTTAGTCAGCCCCCGACATTCCCACTGAAATAGACTCTTTGAGAGACCTGGGAGCCTACCATAAAAATACTGAATGTCTCTATCTCTGCCTTGAGGTTTGAGGCACGAGGCAGAGGCTGAGACACCAGTGTTAGTCATGTTCTTGTAGCAGAATTTCAGATACATGTGAGACAGAAGGCATAACTGTGGACTCTGAGGTTCATAAACAGAAGTTGGATTTCTTCTGACTTGCTTTGCTAGGAGTTAATTGAGTCAAAAGCTTTCTAAAGTGGAACATGTGTGACTACTTGCTTGGCAGACCTTACCCTACATTCTTCTTTTTAATATACGATTTGCATGCCTGTTTGCTAATACTTTATACAGGAGGATTAGTAAGACACATGATGCAGTATTCAGCAACTAATATTTAAAGCATTTAGCCAGCACATTCAGTTATAAATAGATATGCAAATTGTGCATCTTAGATTGGATTAAAAATTTATGAACAAAAACTAACAATGTCTGACCCCTACGAGATACCCGCATGAGTCTTAATGCTCACTTTGCACCCTATATGCACCCTATATGCAAACAGCAAAGAAATAGCCAGTATAAGCCAGTAACAGGCAAATTTTGCTTTGAGGGAATACCGAAGCAGTTTGTATTATTTCTCTCTAACCCTGTTAAAACTCTGCTGCTGCTCCTGCTGCTAATGCGCCCACAAATAAAATGTTGCTTTCACATCATCTGTTACTGTTGGCACTGCACATTTTCTAGGTCTTTGCATCTTAGTTGAAAAACAAAGTCCAACTTCATTTACAGAAAGCACCTGTATGGTACAGGTGCTATAATTTTTCTTACTCATGCTGAGCTGCGGGAACAAATTTAAACTTTTCTAATGGTACAAGCCAATTTCTACTTTTGTGACCTTGACTTTTGAATACCTGTTGTCTCCAGATTTTCTACCGGCTTCTTACGGCACACATCCTTTTGCTATCCTTTGAATGAGTGAGTTATTCAAGAAGAGAGAATGCATTATTGCATCAAGCTATGTAATTGAAGGTGAAAATATGTGATCATGGTGACTGAGTAACAACAGCTCACAAAATTATCAGCTACTTGTTCACATGTTCACTTCTTACAAATGTGACAAAGTATGTTGGCTTAAGTCATCCCTTTTTCTGAAACCAAACTTTTCAGTTACTAGATATCCACACATTCTTGCCCCTCCTTCATTTCCCCACTATCTTTTACATCTCCACTAGGTTTAGTAAGCAACTCCTTCAATTTATTTCTGTCAAACTTGCTTCTTTCATTTCTTCCTTCTGTCAGGACAAAACCTTCTGTGGAAAGGGAAGCACAAGAGAAGGGGTGGTTTGAGAAGATAGTACTGTGTTATAAATGTGGAGTTTTCTTAGACTTCCCTCCCCATAGAAGACTTCTTTTTTTTCCCCCCAGAAGATTTATCAGATTCCTTCTCCAGCTAACACATCTGTCTCTTGTTCTGAGAGATGCTTCTGTTTAACCATATCCACTTCTTGCGGGATAATGTCTTTCCCTGCTTTCCATACTTTCCGCTGCAGACCTTCTCTTTTCATTTTCTTGCAACTTCCCTACTTAATGCAAACCAGACCCCCACACTGTCACAAAACAAGCATCATGTCCCACTTGCCTCCAAC
The DNA here is from genome assembly GCF_047716275.1 of Strix uralensis. Classification (NCBI taxonomy): domain Eukaryota; kingdom Metazoa; phylum Chordata; class Aves; order Strigiformes; family Strigidae; genus Strix; species Strix uralensis. The sequence continues at coordinate 45,813,135 of NC_133976.1, forward strand.
TTTCAAGTAATTTTTTATCACCTTTAAAATAAGCTGAAGCTGTTACTATGCTAAATGTGGTTTATTATGATTATGGTTTCCTCTTCTCTATCTCAGTGCTTCTCTAATGCAGCTAAAAAGCACTGTTGGTATTTCTGGTGATCTGCATACAGGAATGATGGAGTAAAATGTTGACTGCTGTCTTGTGATCAGAGAAGTGACATGGTAGCTCTGCTGCACAAGCACCCAAAGGGGAGAGTGACTAATAGTGGGAGTGAGTGAATGGAAGAGGGAGATGCTGGTTGTCTCAACTAGACCCCTCCTTGAATACATGCAAGAAGAAACCATATTTACAGACTAACCATCTCAAGATTTTGGATGCTCCAATGTCTGTCCCTTCTGAGGAAAATAAACATCTTACAGGATAAAGAAAGGTTTGGTTAATATTGGAGGGAGGTTCTTTCTACTACCAACTGCCTCTTCTTCAGGGCAGGCAAACAGACCAATACTGTGAGAGTGAGTACAAGGTGGCTCAATGAGTCATGGCAGTCTCAACCTTGAGATACATGCTGAGAGCTGTGCTACTTGTCATGACCAGACAGATACCAGTGCGACGGCCAGGCAGGACAGCACAGTACATGGTATCATGCTGTTCCAGGTTAGTCTGCCCCAGGCTGACTAACCCTCCAGTTGCTCACCCAATGGGCAGAACACAGTGAAAACAAAGCCAAAGAAAAGTTCAAATGATTCAGGTAAATTTATGGGTACTTATCTGAGTTCACAGTATAGTCCAAACTTTTGGAAGTTCACTCCTTATGAACTAGTTTGGGCATGGAAAAGTAGCAAAAGACATTCACTAACTCATATATATAAAAAAACAACTAGTTTTAAAAACTGACACCGTAGAAGGATGTCATTCTACATCCTTCTTTTGCAGAAACCCAAGCCAGATTTATTATGAGTATCATAAATTGAGTGCTATGAGGAGGAGTATAATAAATTGAATGCAGAATTGTAACATGCATATTTGAAACTTGAGAGGAGGGGAGGGAAATCACATCCAAATCCAGAACACATTTGTTCTGTTTTATCTCCACATGTAAATACCTGGTGTTATATTTTACCCGCAGTGAAGCAGTCATGGTTTCCAGTTATCCCATACTACTTTTTAAAAAAAACCATGTAAAACATATTTGGCTTAACTCACCTCTTTCATATGATTGTAACCCCATTAATCTCAGAGAAGCCACTTTTATTGAGGTAGTACAAAAGAAAGGAGAATCAGTTTTGACTTTTTTGCAGTGCAGAAGGACTAGCTGATTCAGGGCACTCATCTTTTACTTAGCATACATGAACATGCAGTGACCATAGCTCAGGTAGGCAGACTTAAGGTAGTCTGAAGCCAGCTAATTTGAGCCCTACTGACAATGTGTATGCTCACAAAGCTCAAAAAAAGGCAAAATTAATTAAGCATTATTCAGCCCTTTATGTAGGTCTTGCAGCTTTCATTGAATAGCTAGTGTGGTAACAGTACACCGGCTAGCTAAAACTACTTAAGTATGCTGCAGTGACTACAGTGTCATCCTTGGTTTCAGGCTACATTTATGTGATCCATGAAAAGTACTGGACTTTAAACTTCAGAGCTGTCAAAGCAGAACTTTAATAAGCTCTACAGTTTGCAAAGATGTTGTATATAAGAAACATAAAACACAGGCTTATTTGGCCTGCTGGCCAAATTCTGACATTCTTCTCCATGTCATGTATATAAGTTTCTTCAGTTTTTCATGTAATCACAGAGAAATGAACAGAACCAGCATTACAGTCTGATAAACTTCTCAGAGTTTCCCGCTTGGCAAAAACTTTGATAAAGTACAAAGTGAAATGGGGTGGAGCAAGCATCAGCTCCATTCACAGCTCTCTAACCACATCCCATGAAATAATGTAAGAAGACAAACAGAGATGTATACTGCAGCTTTATGGTCACAATAACAACAGTATCTCATGGAAGTCCCTGAGTGCTCTGCATGGTTGAAATGGGATTTCTTCTTACAGTATTTGTCATTAATATATGTTAAGAAAAACGCAGTTGCAAGAAAAGACATGCTTGAGACTGCAAAATACTTACTGGTGCCTAATTGCTGGAGAAATAACTCAGGAAAAATCCTCTTAAAATAGAAAACAATATTTTTAAGCTACTGAGGGCATTAGAATATGTGATTATTTGTTGAATCAGAAACAACTGGAAAAAAAAAGTTAAAATGCCAAGAGATTGCTCTTATGAGCGCCTGAGTTTTTATTAAAATGCAATGACATTTGTTTGGTATTTCATGTAGGTCTCTTTTTGCTGATTCTTCTTTTTTTCCACCATTTTCAGTCTCTCTTTCAGATTCCCACCCATTCATATAAACCTAAAGTGGACAGCACAAATTCTTGATTACTGAATAATGATCTTGCCTTAATAAAATTAAAAAACCCCAACCCAAATTCCCCAGAAGTCCCTCTTTCTTCTAGTTCTTAACTAAATTACTTAAAAATCAGACTTTATTAATGAGCTGCTCAACACTTAAGGTTTCACTATAAATACAAACATGAGAATTTAAAAAAAAATGCCATCGAATTTAAAAAGAGCTAGGCACATAAATAGCTAGAAACATTCCTTGGCAATAGAAAAAGGAAAGCTTAGATAAATCAGAATGATATGTAATACAATCTCTTAAATGTCTTTTTCTTTATTTGTCTGATTTTAAGAGACGAAGAATAAACATATTTATATGTCTTTATGAAGCTGATAATACCTGAGCTATAGTATTAACTACATGCACGCCTGAAAGTATTAGACGCCAAATATGAAAATCACACTACTGAAAATTTATTTTTATTTTAGTTTTCTGCAAGAAAGTTGCCATATAATAAATTTATCAGAAAAAATAGTTTGAAGTCCTCTCAGGGTTTCACATTTTTCTTTCCAGATATCTGATACAAAGAATCATTCAAAACAAACTTTGAAAGTATATACTGCAAGTTGTCTTCATTTATGTTACACAAATGATCCCAGCTGCCACTAAGATTTGATTTTATAGCACTTATTTGAATGAAAATAATTGTTGTTTCATATACATAGTGTATGAAAACGTCCAGAAGAACTAAGTGTAGGAATGGGACTTCCCCCCACCCCTCTCCCCTTAAATTAGAAACTCTTACACAGTAAAATGAATCCATTTTCTTCTTTCAAATTAGCTTGATACTACTTCTGTTTAGTCCTTGAGGTGAGGAATCAGGATTCAAATCAGTGTGAAACAGTGGGTTTTCTGAAGTGAACCTATTTCTCAGGGCAGTACCTTAGTCAGAGCTGCAATTCTCTGAGCCAGTTCAGCCTCCACTTCAGGTAAGGTTTCAGCCTTCCTCATTGTCTGCTGCAGCTTCTGCTCAGCCAGCTCCAGACGCTCTTGCAGCTGTCTGTTTTTGTCTTCCAACTGAAGGCCAAAGAGAGATAAACAGGTATAAAAAAACCCCCATAATTAAGATTTTCCTTCAGTTTCTTAGGTATTGGAGAAGCAATCAAAACTCACTACAAAGGCATAGATACTCCACAACCTGTGACAGCTTATTGGAGAGGTATTAATTCAAGCATGGAACAGTGCAGGCTGCCAGTCTTACTAATCATGAGTGATTTGAGGCTCAAGGATCATATGAAGGTGAAGAAAAGGAGTTGTAAATGGCACTAATGAAGATGAACAAAAAGCTCCTTTGATCGATATGTTGTTTATCTGAGCAAAATAAAAGTACTGGTGCCAGTAAAATGAGAATTTTCTAAATGGAAATACTGAGTCCATCTCACAGAAAAGTTTATGTATGAGTTAAAACGGCAAAGTACTATTCCAAAAGGATAGAATTCCCAGCAAAGTTTCTGTCGCCAAATGCAATTTTCTGAAGAAATGTCAATCATATATCAGGAAATGTTAAAACTGACATTTCATTCATGAGCCATAACCTGGTTGCTATTTGCTAAAGGTGCAGTGATATTGTTCATTGTGAAGCTACAATTAAGTCTTATTTTACAGAGGTGAAATTGATTAATCTGTGATAACCGTTAAGGAGAAACAGGAGGACTTTTGATAACTGCAGTATTTTCTGCCTACTGAGAAGCACTACATGATTAAGAATTTTTTAATGGCTTGATGTTTCCTACTTTCCTGCTCATTCCAGGCGATAGAAGACATAATGAAAAAGAGGAGTGTGCTTTCAGATTCTTTTTTAGTCCTTCAAAAGCATGAGAAGGTAGGCTTTTCACATCACAATCCTGCAAATCAACTTTAAGTCTGCCTGTGTATATTCTAAGCCTAGTTCTATTGATCACTGCTTTGAGTAGGTAGACCTCTGCAGGACAGCATGACTTACATTGGCAGCAATAAAAACTCAGATGCAGACACCTTACTCTTCCATTGCTGGGTGGTTTGGGTTTTTTTTCTAACAATTGAAGATACCTCTTAAAATAGTCAAAGGAAGCTGGCAGAAGCTGGAGAATTTGAGTTCTGATGTTTTTATTTCCCTGAAGACATAGTCACATACATATATACACATACACACACACACAGGGATGTATGCATGTGTGTGTAAATATATTTGCACACAAATCATAGAAGCAGAGATTATCATACAGGTTTTTCCCATATAGCATTTTATATTGTTTGAAGACATAGGTGAAAAAAATAAAGACATCTGATACTCGGGCTGAGGAGCAATTTCATCTTTTACAGTTTGAATTATATTAATTTCATGTTAGCTTTCAGTTGACATTGTATTCTTCAAATTACAAACCAGTGTTTTCTATTCACTTTACACTTCAGCTTTTGGAATCACCATGGAAACAAAGTACTATGACAGAAAGCTGTACAGTCATGTTATAATCTTTTTAAAAAGATGTTCACAGATAGTTTAGCTTTGTAAATTTTTTTTTTTTTTTACACACTACTGATACATGAAATCTTTAGAATATATTGTGTGCAAGTTTTGATCTTTCCTGCAGAAGCAAATGTCTTTTGCTTATACTAATTTTTTTTAATTAAATAAAATTCAGAAAATTGTTACATAAGTAGCAAAGATAATCCTTTACTTAGGGGATATGACTGTGCATTTATGCAAGACACATATTTTCCAATGTTAAATGTACATGTTGATTTGGTATTCACAGTTGTAGTAGCTAAAATGAAGCTTAGAGGTGCTGAACAACTTAGGGGTTTTTTTATAGATTAACTGGTCTGTTGACTCAAAACAAACAGATGAACCTAGTGGAAACCTCCTACTGTAAGTCTGCCCCCTTTTTTGCATTAATTTTTATGTCTGTATGAAGAAAGCAACTGACTAATGCAGATACTGCACCTGACGTAAGATGGCTTCCTTGTTTGCCAGTTCATTTTCCAGCTTATCGTTCATGTCATGTATGGAGGTGGATTCTCTCTGTGCACTGAGGTAGCGCTTCTCCAGCGTAGTTATTCTCTCTTCCATATCTTCCTTTTGTGCCATTGCCTAGTGTGACAGAAAAACCCATAAAGAACCATGCAATTGAAATGTTACAAAATTCATTTTAATGAATTTTCATACATTTTAATTTTCATGCTAACAGTAGAAAGAGATGTAAGGTATGCTCAGCAGTAATTTTTCTGTTTTAAATAGAATTTATTTTCTTTGGGATTTCTCATAACTACAATATTTAAAGCAGTAACTGTTGAGTAAAGCAAACAGAAACAATCCTTACTTTTATATATTTTTCTAGTTTCTATATTTTTCAGTGCAAAAAGCATAGCAAATGAAGCTCACATTTACTTGCTTGCTTCTTAAACAACATCAGGCTTGATCAGAAAATAGAGAAACTGATATAGTTACACAATAGAAGAAACATAGCGCAGTGATGTGGGGAAAAAAAATCTATATGCACATTTCTACTTTTGTTCCTGGGTCCTGCTAAAATTTTCTGCCAAAGTACATGTAGCAAACAGCCCATGACATGCCCTGAAATTTCAGCAAAACAAATGACTGTACTGTTGGATACATATTATAACCATAACATATGGGTATGTTATCCATATATGTTATTGATAAGGATTTCTTTAAAGTCTTGAGCTGTTTTTATTCATGTATTACAAGCTGGCCTCACTGAAGTCAATAGCTGTAAATTAGATAGATTAATCCTTAGTCTGTCTATTACATTGTTTATTTCACTTCACTTAATTTTAGTGAAAGCAGAAAATCTTATTAGTTTTAAACTTGTGTCTGGCTCTTGACAAGACTTACAGGTTGCCATGTAATCTTTCACAATGAAAATATTTACTGATGAGCATGCCTTGCTGTTTGTATTGTATTACATTATGAACGCAGTGTTGAAGTGTGATTATTTTTCAAGTAAGACACAATGAACATATAAATGGATCCAAACAGCTAGTCCTAAAATGGACCATATTCAGGTGTTCCTTTTGCATATTGCTGGAAAAAAACCATAAAAATAGTAATTATGTATGTAATTCATTAAAAACATACAGAGAAAAATCAAATAATTTATCCAAGTTATAAAATACTAAACTACCCTTCTTGTTGCAGATATTTCTTTTTTTGCATTAGGGAGACTATCTTTTGTGGCAGTATGAAATGATGAAGACAGACACTTCCACCTTTACAAATACTTTTCACAGCAGATTTTGCACTGACATTTAGTAATTATTCCACATGCAAATGTATCAGTGGTCACTCTACTTAGGAAGCAAAGGGCTGAAAGCAACTAAGCTTGTAGCTGGTGTAATGTGGTATTTAAGAGAGAAACAGCAAGTGGCAATCAAGGATCCGTGAGACAGCAATACTTGTCAAAATGTAAATGAGAGTGGAGGTATTAGAGACCCCTAGTGATATAATGTAGCAGTGGTGAAGGAGAAACTATGGGTGTAAAGTATTCCTTGTAACCAGATAAAAATATACAAAACTTAAAAGAGGCAGGGTACAAAGATGTGAAGACACTTTGAGGCTGTGTCGGGCATCAGAAGTTCTGAAGGAACATTTCTTCCAGAATACTGGAAATAATATATATATACACATATATAATATATGTTAAATTCATACATACAAATTCATATATACATACACACAGACATATATATAAATCCATATGAAATACCTACATTGTAGGAAGCAGTGTAACAGAAAAATAACTACTCTAATTTCAAAATACTAAAATAGATTCTAGAAGCCAACCACCCACACATATTGAGAACATCCATGTAAGGGAAGATACTCCAGGGAGTACTAAGGAGCACCACAAATTTAAGAGGAGGAAAGAAAAGTAAAATTGAATTATATTTCCATTTATTGAGAGAAGGGAATAGCATATTATAACAGGAGTAATGAAATTACCACACATGAGTAATTATAACTGATTAGGTAAATAACACCATTTTATAAAACAGCCCAGGAGTTTTAAAAATGTACTTTAGACTATCTACATGACCAGCACCTCTATTTAACACGGTTCATCTTAAAATAACTAAAACTTGCCAGAACGTACTCTAGTAGTGCTAAAACACAAAGAAGTTTGCCTTCCTCCTATTAGAGTCGCACATATATGAACATGGTTTTATCCAGAGATGTCTAGTACTATTTCTTAATGTAAATTTTGTGTTTCCTATGTACAAGGGCTTTTATTAGTGCTCAGCTTTTGCTGCTCATATTCATTGGCCTATATCAGTTTGTAGTGGGTATCACAGGAAAAACAGTCAAGAAATACGAGGTGAGTTTGGTGAACTCCTTACCTCTCTAATGTCTCTCTGATATTTACTGTTCATTTCCTCTGTTTTAATAAGCTCCTTTCTGGCAGTCTCGGCTTCCTGCTCTACCTCTCCCACCCGGGAAGACAATGCAGCCAAGCGGTCCTTCATTTGTGCCATTTCATAGTTTTGTTTTTCCAGCAATTCCTGAAGTTCAACAACTTGACTGGCTTCATCATTTGAGTCTATGGAGCCATTTGATAGGCGCTGTTAACAAAGAAGTGACATTATTTATTAATTATCTTTTAATGTGGACTCTAGCTAAAGAATTTTTAAAACAAAGATTATTTTAAAAATTACAAAAGAAACGAGCAAGACAAAAACAATTTTCATGGTAGATAAAACAGATGCAGTTATGAGAAAATTGCAAAAGATTTGTATTAATTCGTATCAAGGGATTCTAGAATGTAACAACACAGAGAAGTAAATGTTTGCATTAAGGGTAGAATACTGCACAAAAATGGTTTTAGTTTGACACTATGACCAAACAAGTACAAATTGCAACAATATTACTCCTAAAAAGCACCAAATTACATCCATACCTCTTAGCTATAATTACACAGAATTTAAACTTAATGTCTCTTTCATTTGCAAAATAGACCACACTGCAGACAGGAAACAACACTAATAAATCACCAATTCACTGTACCAGAAAGTGCTTAGAGTCTGGATAACATACTGGTTAGGTCTACGTTAGAAACAAGTTCTGCTGAAGTAATTTGTGTGCTGCTGAAAGCCCTGGTATATAAAAAAAAACCCCAAACAACCCAGGAGTCCAAAACTCCCATGGCACATGGCATTTGAAATATGATCTCAAGAATATGATTTATATTGCAAATAAATGATTTCAAGAAAGAAGGGTGTTCACTAGCAGGACTTGCTGGCATTGCCTCATTATAATAGTCACACTAACCTTTTCCAGCATAGGCTAAGCCATGGTTTCATACAAATTTAATTATCTCATATAAAAAAAAAGGCAAAAAGAACAAGAAAAACCAAAATGATTTGATTTTGACCTATAACATGAAAAAATAAACTCAAAATAGTCCAACTTGCTGTTAACTTTCTTGATTAGGCGCCAATTCCTTGGTTAATTTTATATTATGCAGTATGGGAACAAAGTATTTCAGTGTAACTGTCTTTTTAAATAGGCTATGGATCTCAGCATCATATAGGAATATTGGTCCTAAAAGGCGCTTGTTGTCCTTCAGATGCTAGGGTGTATAGCAGTGTATATATGAAATATTCCTAGCAAGATTGCTTTCATTAGCACTTCTGTATTTTTATTGCCAAAATATATTTACATAGAAGTCTTCAAACAAATTCAAAGAACATTACTTTGCTTAATGGCTTTAACAACACTCCTTCCCAATCAGCCATAAAATGAACCCAGAACAAGACCACCTGCCCCTCTGCGGATCATTGAATAAAATTATTTTACTTTAAAAATTCATTACATCAGATAATTCAGTTCCAAATCTTCTTTCTTTATACTAGTTAATTATATTATCTTGACATTTTATATTAGCTGCTGAACCATCATCAATCTACTTTCAGGTCACCACAGTAAAATGACAATAGCAATTAAAAAAATTATTTACACTTAGTTTGTTGTTTGGAAAGCATTCAGTTAGTGTACTTGAATCAAAATCCCATTAATATGAAGCTATCACATATACAAACAAAATAGTACTCAAACAAGATAAAACATTCTAACCATCAGACTTTATTCCACTGTGTAAATTAGAGATAACCTTTTTTATCTGTGATAATTTGGTTTACAGGTTTAATATCATACAGCAATTCTAGCAGTTCTCACAGATGAATGGATTTTACGTTGCATTGAATTTGCCCTGTAACTCTCTAAATATTGATCCAGGAATTGCTGCAAGGTTATAATAAACCAAATAAGAAATTTGAAAAGCAATAAATAGCATGTGATCATGTAGCTTATGTGATATAAACCTTGGTAATTTTGAAATGGCAAGGTGCAATATCTAGGAGTATGTTCACTGGCAAAGAAATCTTTTCATTAATAAAACGTTTTTCCTCAAGATATTAATTTATATGTGTTTCGATTATTAAATGTAAAAGATATCTTTTTCTAATTTACTTAATATCTGAGACTTTTGAAAGACAAATAAAAATGTATTTAGAATTAATCTCTCACCACTAGACAAATGCTGTGATTGCCAATTATGCATATATATATATTGATTTATGCACATAAACTTCCCTCATAGTTCTTTGATGAGCTCTTTGTACAAGTTGCTTTAATTCTATTCATTGTTCACTTTTGCCTTACATTATTCCTGTATTCATATATAGAGCTTGTTGGTATTGAAATTTCCAATTTACCCAAAATGTCAACATTTAAATTTTTCTTAGTATGGGATTTTAAAAAAGTTTTATTTAAAAATACAATGAAAAATAAAAACCCCTCAGCTTAAAATTTGGTATTTTTAGAATTTTGAAACATACTTTAGAAGTTTATCTAGGAATTTTAATTGACATTTTGTCATTTATGCCTTGCTATTATTTTATTATCATTATACGGATACATAACATGGAGTAATCACTCCAAAAGATCACAGGTAGAAAGTTATTAAGCATTAATTCAAGGAGTAATTGACACAACATTCCTCAGGTTCTCAGGAAGGTTTTTACCAACAGTTTTATGGCCATACTTTCCCTTCTCTCCCAAACAAAAAGCAGCTTGAACAAAAATGTGAAAATATGCTATGCTGATGCCGATTCAAATGCATTTTCTGAATTAGTGAAAGGAGCAGAAACCTCCCATGCTCCAGAAGAATTCCCTATGGAATAAGCTGAGGGACAGAATGGCAACAACTTCTCTATTAGTTGTTTTATGAAGAATGTCCACGTCCCTCATAATATTTTTTTTTTTTTTAATTTTAAATTTTTCTTTTTATCTAGCTGAATTTTTTTTTATCTGGTTGAATTTTTTGTGCTGAAATATTTCCTGGTACTCAAAGAGTTTCCTGTTGATGATGCTATTTATTAATCACAATCCATTTGTAAATAAAAAATTAGTTGAATGCTTATAGTAATGAAATCTAAGTTTTGAATAGATCTCTGTTAATTACCTGAAGTACTAAGGGAAATCTTCTCAAAAGAGCATGCACAAAAAAGTTTCAAAGTACACATTCTTAACTGTCATATCCCTATACTACCTAAAATCCCCAACATATGCAAGAAACAGTGTCAAATTAGTAGAGAGAAGGGGAAAAAGAAAGTACTGAAAGTAAGCTGAAACAATTGGGAAGTCTTTAAAGGAGGACAGGAACATGAAAGAAAACTTTCTAACCAGCTGAAACATTCTAGCAGAAGAAACAAACAAACAAAAAATGTACTTGGTCCCCAGATCTGGCTTATAACTTAGTCATCCAAATAAAGTCTTCAACAAATTTCATGATGATGACTATCAAATGTGGTTGTGAAAAAGCTACATATGGACACATTCTTTAATTTCAGCAATTTCACATAAAAGTATATACTAGCAATGGCTAGCTTTCCTTTTAAAAAAGAAACATGGCAAATAGCTCATACGGACCAATGCTTCGCTTTTTTTTACTGATTAGTTTATCCAATAAAAGATAGCCCATCTGTTCATATCACATTTTCTTATTTAGATCGCAATGCTGCAGAAATGGTATAATCATATATTGTTGACTTCATCTTTTTTGCTTTCTACAGACACAACAAGTACACACAGTTGCAACCTGCACATGCCTGCTACACACACCAGAAGGGTCTCTGCCCTATCCCTCTGCCCCCTTCCCCAGGTTTCTTAGCTAGGTGAGAAATCTGGTTGGCATCAGCCTGAAAGATCTAATACAACCTCAGACATCTTTGCTTGGGCTAGTTGAGAGCAAACAAAGGTAAATGAACAACTACATCTGTACCCAGCAAGGTAGCACTTGCTTTCCTCATCGCTGCAAAGAATGAAGGAAAGAGAAGCAGCAAGAGGAGGGCCTGCTGTGGGTTTTTGGAGGTTATCACCACATACCAGATAAATAACTGAGAACTCACAGTCCATACTAAGAGTTTCAGAAACGCTCTTACTTCATAAACCAGGCTTTTACACTCACCCAAACATACTGAGGGGAGCTAGGAGGAGAAACAGAAAGGAGATGAAATAATCAGGTAAATCTGATGACAGTAATGGTACCAGCTACAACAGAGGCAGCATACCACAGAGGAAATAAAAATGCAAAAAATATCCTGTAGGACTGAGCACCTTACAGAGTACTACAGATTAAACAAGGAATGTCTGGGGGAGGGGAAAAAAAAATAAATCTTTGAATTGCTTAAGATCTGTGGAAATGGAGGAGAGAAATAAATGTTCATGTTCCCTACTGCTAAAGAGTATGAAAAGGACACTAACATCCCTGGTATCAGATTTTCTTTCTTTCAAGATCCAAAAAACACAGCAGCAAGGCAATCTGCTGCTTGCATAGGAGTGTCAGCAGGGAGAAGGACAGCAAATTGGAGCATTACACATAACAATAAATCCCCCCTAGATGGTTGCTTCTCTCCTCTATTCCTCTCTGCCATGAAATAATAAAACCAGCTACAGATTGGTTTACTAGTAAAAAACAACAATGGTAAAAGGAACACCAGGTGAAAGCATAATACAAGACTAACCCAGAATATTGTAGCCTGTGTTAAGTCATTTCATATTGCTCTTTCAATTAAGCCTTAGCAATAATACTGAAGGCAATCTGAGTGGAGGTACACTTAAGTTAAAAAAAAAAAAAAGAAAAGAGTAAGGACACCAAATACAGCAGTTATCAAAGAAATTGTAAAAGTGTCCCAGGCTATTGATTGTAAAGTACTTCTTCATTTTATTTTGTTGAAAGAACCTTACAGTCAACTACATAGGTTGCAAAATATACACAGGAACCTAATTTTATAAAGGCAAACCCCAAGAACAGTAAAAAGCACCTCCAAGTGATATTTTTCTCTCCGGTTGTAAAACACCTGAGACAGATATGTTTGGTCTAAATACTATCAACCAGTAATTAATTACATATTTTGTGCTAGAATTTAACCTCAGAGAGTGGTGAGAAGAAAAAAAAAAAAAATCTCACAGGGTTACCTCTGAACAATCAGCAGGGGAGATAGGGCTCCTCATCAGTGCCTCTCAGTTCGTGGTAGAAGGAGCACAGGTGATTCACATGATGCCCATGTGCATAAGCATTTCCATGCCCAAGGACTACATTAAGCTCTGTCTAAGCACAAGGTATCTTTGAATAATTTAAAGTAATCTTAACATTCAAAAGTCTGGTCTTTTAGAATTCCTAGAACAAACTATCATTGTTATGGTGTAAGCACTGGTTGAGTTTTTTTATTTTTGTGGGCTTTTTTTGTTTTGTTTTTTTTTTTTTAAACCCTAAAAGTGTGTGCCTTATGTCTAGCCTTATACTAAGACACTCTCTAAATTTTTTTTTTTTTTTTTAAAGGAGTACTGGCAAGTTCATTACACCATAAATCCGTAGTGTCAAAACTGAAATCCTCACCGTGTTCTCAAGTCAGTATAATGTCATTGTTGTTTTTGAGAGTTCATGCCGAACAAATTTCTTTCAGGCTCTCCTCCTAATGTTCAAGACAACTGTCTGTGTTAGTTAGGCTGGCTGACTTTGGCAAATAGCATAACCCAGGAGAGTTCTGACACTATGTTACACTATGAAAACTTTTGTAAAAAAACATCCTTTTGATTATACATATTTTCTTGACATGCAACATAAAATCTAACATTAAAATGGCTTTTCAAAGGTCTGCATATAGTAAGTTCTATTTACTAACTATGTGAAGGTTCATTTGACCATATAAATATTGTAAATATATGCAAGCAAAGAACACAAGTTTTTATAAGGTCTCTCTGAACCTTATAACATGCCAAATCAGGTTGGTTTTTTTTTTTTCCCCCCACTATGAATTTGGACAGGAAAGCAATGATCTAAAGCATACATAAAAAATAAAGTAATACATACAAGCTAAGGTTCAGCAAGGAATTGTTTTCAGAAAAATCACAATATTTAGAAAAGGTTGTAAATATAAGACAGAATTGCTTCTAAATAACAGAATGTTATTGCTGCAGTAGCTCTTGGAGACTGGAATATACTGTTACCCACCTCCAGACATGACATAACCTCACATCTGCCATAAGCCTGTGACCCTAACATTCATGGTGACTGGACTTGGTGATAATTCCTCTTTCACTCCCTGTTATTCTAGGATGGCATCTCAACCTAAAGAAACATCACTGACTCAATTTTGTGAGACTTCTCCCTTCATCTTCTACTAAAGTGGGTGCCAGGTGTTGCTTTATAAAATATGGACGTATTTGGTCAGTTGCTCTGACTTTTGGTCAGTCAACTGCTGATATGGAAGCTGAGAAATGAAGGCTTTCCTGCCCTTTATCTGCAAAATACAGAATTTCAATGGTATCAGTCACTTTAGAAATATTTTGGAAATAGAACATGGTCAGTGGTAGTACCAATTTTAGAGGCCTAAGTTATGTTTAGACTCTCTCTGAACCAAGATAATACCTACAAATAATACATATATAGAAAATTCAACATGAGGAAGAGTAGGAAAACAATGCCATATAAAGTTTAAGAGCTTTAAAAACAATTTTTGGGTTTTTTTTAGGGGGTTTTGTGGGTTTATTTGTTTGTTTTGGTTTTTGTTTTTTAAAAAGCTTTAAAACCAGTTAGACAGACAAATTGGAAAACTTTGTCCCAAATTTCAGGGAAAAAATTATTTTTTTTAGATCTGTAGTGGTGGAGATGTTCCATCTTGGAAAAGCTGGCCATGAAGGCCAGATCATCAGGGAAAAGACAGAAATACTGTATATTTCTCAGGTTAAATAAACTTGTTTGAATTCTGTAGTAAAGAAATACTAAAAAGTAAAATAATCACAAAAGGAAGCTAAACTACACATATCACTTGACTTTGTGAAAGTAAAAGTTAATGCTGTAAAAAGTAATGTCTACTAATGCTGTTTGAGATGTAAAAATAAATGAATAACAAGTTACCAGAAGATGCTTTTTACTCTACTGTAGAGTTCATCCACCCCTATTCCATTCAAATGCTTCATGCAAAAGGTTTAAAAGAAGGTAAATTAAATTAACACAGATACATAGCTATGTGATAGCCCAATCACAAGTGACAACTAAACAAGCAAAAGGAATATGATCGTCATCCATATAATCAGCACACAAAACAGAATGTGAAAAGCTATGCCAAAAATAATAGCATTATACCTAAGCTGTCACAGTCATTTCTAAGCGGTTGGTTGCCTCTTTATGTTCAAAGGCACGCTGCTTCTCTGGGTTGTTCCATATCTTTTGGTCTCCATCAGGCAGTAGTCTCATAATCATTAAAGGTCTTCTCTTCAGTTGCTCTGAATTTTCTCCAACCTCTAATCAACTATCAAAGCCAATGTTCTCCCAAGTGAAATATTTCTTCCCTACCTCAATACCAATGTAAAAATAAGTACCTTCTCTGGCACTTTTCTCCCCAGACATCCTCACTTTCTTGCTCTTCCTACCAAGCCATCAAAAGACTCCAACTTTTATTATTGTTTTAAGGAGCTGGAATAACTCTGCTTCCTGATGAGCTTTCAGATCTTATTCTTCTTTCTGATGCCTGTAATCACCTGTCACACTTCACTCTTTTTGCAAAATGGGGTAGGAAAAGAAGGTTTACTTGATGGGTGGGTATTTTTCTTCTTGTTACTGACCTCTTCCAGAATTCCCAACTATTTCTCTTTTACGCTATTAGAAAAGATTCGGAGATTTTACACAGGAGAGAGAAATCAGTCCCTGATTCTTTATTATAAGGGCTAGTTAGCTGTCCAAACCAAATTATACATGCAAACCCCACCCTCATTTGCCTTGCCTAACTCCCTTTTCTTATTAGTCTCACCAGCCTACCATTAGAAATGACTGGCCTGATAACTCCTTGCAGCAAATCATCCAGCAAAGGTCAGTCAGTCAATGCTGTCAGCTAGCACAGTGCTTGAAGTGTAAAATTCCCCTGCAAAGGTAATGAGACTTTTAAAGCAATGTTTTAACAGGTTTGATACAGAGAAGTATATAGGGGTTTCTATGAGGTAAACAGAAAGTTTTCATGACTGAAAACAAATTAATTTATATGAAACAGAAAAAGAGCTGATTTCTTGAAAAATTAAAGATCTGACTGAGAAGTCTATTGATTTATCATGTAAATGATGCGTAAGTAACGCAGCTTTTCAGGATAGTGCACTAGTGTTGAGCATTAAGTATTCATAGTCATGCAGACATACTAAACTATTATGCAGTATTTACAAAATATGCACCCAGCCTCTTTCAGAGAGAATACTTCATACTCCCCCAGACTTACTCCTTAGACTCATGAAAATCCCTAGTCCCAGCTGCAGCTTTTATCCATATTTCCTTTCACTCTGAAAACTCCTCACCCCCCCAGGTGTGTCAACCCATCAATCTTCATTAAGTCCTAGCCTCAGCACATGCTTCTTTAATTAGCTTTATCAATATTAATCCAGAAAGAGATGATTAGGAAGCCAGAAAGATATATGTATGGCTTGGAAACAAACCCATCATCTGATTATCAAATGTATTTTGTGTCTGAACTGTATTTGTTCTCTAATTCAGAGTGTGAATGACTTGGGGCAAGGATCACATCTCCCACTATTTTTTATACATTGTGCATTCTGACTGCACTCAGAAAACAGCAAAACAAAAAGTCCTTACAGCAAACTTTAAGTTACAAACACCCCTTTGATGGTTGGTGTTCAATCCTTACTAACTCCTTTTTTAGACTGGTGCTCCTGATGAGGGCTCCATGTGTCCTGCCTTCACTGATTTCTCTGCCATTCCACTATGCTGACATTTAAAAGCAAAGTTTTTTTTTATTTAGTCATTCAAAGCAAGAGAGCACACATGATATAAATTAATAAGTAAAAACTGAAACTCAAAGTTTTCTTCTGCAGTTTTCTACTAACCATACAAAGTGATCAGAAACCCCCCAAATAATAAAGTCCAAAAATGGAACAGATTCTGATGACAGCTCTGAAAGAGACCTGTTACTTTTATTATATTATTTAATTTTAAATGTATTTAATCTGCACTTTGAACATTAAGTCCACTGCGTTTGCTTTGGCAAGACACCTTTTACTCCTACAGGATACAATGTCTGTAACCGTTGTCAATGTTTTAACAGATTTTAGTACTTATAAACTACCAGCATTTGATTTAATTATTGGCATATGTTAATACTATGAATAAGAAAAGATGTGACTCTTAAATAAGCTGAATGTGACTGCCTGAGGTATATTATAAAGCAAAACATCCCCAGCTGTTTAACACATGTAAAAATAGTTATATACAGCTCTAAGTTCCTCATAAAATGTAGTATTATTTATTTAAGAGAAAAAGGTCTTTGTTGCACCAGAACTATCAGACTGTTTTACCTATCCTGGTATATGTATCTGTTTCCATATACCTAAGCCTAAAACATTGTGGTTTATTATTCTGAGGCAAAGGGGATAGCTATACTGGTAAAACTATGGGTAGGACCAGTGCAGTATACTTGTTAGAAAAACTAGTTAATGAGTTTTAATGGTACAGTTATGGATCTTGGAATAAGGAACATTTCTCTTATAAGCACATTACAGGTATCATAGTGACATATGAAATATTAAAAAAAATAAAGGCACCAAATAGGGACAAACAGTCTTTGTATTTTAATAGTGTTTTCAGGTTGCAGCTACAAGGGTCAGCAATAAAGTTTAAAAATAGGAACAGTGCGCTTCCAAGGAGAAACATCTTGATTTACACTGTACTTAAATGCTTAGCTTTCATGTCTTCAGTGTAACAGAAATCAACGCTGAAGTGCTTTGTCAAGCAGGACCCCTCTCATGCATACATGGCATCTTTGAGGATAAAAATAGTCATTCCTCAGGCCAATTAATCTCTGATAAAACTTCATTAACTTCAGAAGAATTATAGCAACGATTTGTTATATATTTGAATTAAAAGATGTGGCATGGAATTTACTGAGGAATATTCTCGAACATGGGCCAGAAATAGGCAATGAATTTTGAACCATCAAGGAAAGAGATCATTATAAGTGAAGGGGATTCTTTAATGGTGGACATTTAAGGTATACAAATACGAGAAGATTCAATGTTCTCCCAAGCAACTTCAATCCTTTCCAATTTGCATATGAGCATTTCTGAAAACATTCTGTTTTACTGCATAATTTAATTTCTGTGGTTCTTATGGAAGCTGAAATAGAGGAATGAAAAAACAACTTTATTTGAAAACAAACTACTTATTCACAGTATCATATTTTTTGGGGTCCATCAAGCACCACTTTAAAGGCACACAGTTTATAGCAAGAAATGAGAGCACACTCTGCTTCCTATCAGGATCTGAGACTCATTCCTGTTTCTTGCTCCAGTTACATATGGTAGATGGTGCATGAGATTCAGCCACAGGTTCAGGCATCCCAATATGTCTTTAAAAATACTAGTTACTATTTTAGTAAGGAAAATCTTATATTTGGGGCATGTTGACAAATTATCCTTCAAACATTGTGAAAAATATTTCATTCCTCCAACTTGACTATGATCATCGATTGGATATACATGAAAATGATTGCTAGTTCAAAATGGCAAATAAAAGTAGAGACAATGGATTCCTCAAGTAACTCATTACTTCATAAACTTAAAAAGACTTTTATATTGCTTTTTGATAAAAACCAGAAGGAATCGTACTGACAAAATTACATGGAAAACAGTACAATGGGTTATGAGTTAGATGGGCGAATAATCTGATGCTGGTCTCCAGTATGTACAATTTTTTTTTTTTTTTTAAACGAAAATATTAGTCTTTGTATAGTCACTTGTCTGAAAAACTAACGGGTGATGAAGTTTCATAAAAATACATATGGTTTTCATACTTGTAGACTCTCTCTCTTGATATGTATACTTTGTTTATAATATGAATAATAAGACTATTCAAAGTGACTTCAGATAGGACAGGAAAAAACGTTTCTGATATACTTCTACACATAACAAATTAGAACTCTGAAAAAAAAGCTTGCATAGGAATAATCCCAAATATTTGTTTTGATGGATTTTTTCTAAAACATACCACAGTCTGGAACTGAGAATAAAAAGTGCTTGCTTAACTGGATCGTTACTATGTCATAATTTCTTTCTTTTCTTTTTCCTTTGAAACTTTTCTTACAGATTTAAACAATTAATACAATTCCATTATTTTTCATTAAAAAAATTACACTGCTACATGGCAATAAGGGCTAGTTCTGGAGTTTTGCATATTCTTGGATTACTCTCATACTTATTGTTTCTCATATTTAGTACTTGTCTTTGTTTTATTAGTTTTACCATTGGATATATTTTGTCTGTTTTCTCTACTTTGAAGTTCCCCTTAGCCTTCATACATGAGAACTGGCCATGTAGTTATCAGTAAGAAGGACATATGCCTTGATTTATCATCTCATAAAACTGCTTTTGTATTCACCCAGAGTTCTGAAGCAATTACTGAATATGTTATCACTTTTATTGGCAATTAATATATTACTGTTGGAAGTCAGAGGACAGTGCTTGTGATTATAGAATTTAAAATGATGCTCCAGCTGCCCTGTGACACAGAATCACAGAGCTGGCCACCTAGCCTTCTCGGCACCGTACACTGTCTCAAATGCAAGTTATTTCTCTTAAAAATCTTTAAAAGTTTCCAGTTCTGGAGACTCCTCCTGCTCTCAGCAGTCTGTTCTAGTGTTTCATTGCTTTCACTAGATTGAATGACTGATTCTCTTTACATCTGAAGGTTCATTTTATATATTTCAAGATAATAATTCTGTGTCCATTAGTCTCTTCTTCTCTAGGCTTTCGGCCTACATTTTGAAAATTCTCCTCACAGGTTATATTCTCTAGATTTCTGATTGTTTTTATTGCCATCTTCTGAATTCTCAAGACAGTCCATATCTCTTATCAAGAGTGGGACCCAAAGCTGGATACAAGACTTCAGATGAAGCCTTACTGGGTCGAGGAAGGTCCAGGAATATTTCACATTCTGGAGGTTCTAGTTCCATTTAGCTTTCCCATCACAGCATTTACCTTTATACTGTTGATCCATTATATTTTTATCATCCACATTAATCCCCAGAACCACTTCTGTAAATTATTACAAGCCTGTTTCCCATATTATGTAGGTACTATGTATCTTCATTCCAGCCTTCCTATACCTTGTATGAATTCTTAAAAAAATAACTATGAGGTTTAAACAGAGACCTTTTTCCATACCAAGGGATGAAGCTTATTTCCTACCTGGTGTTGAGATCCTACCTCTGTCACTGGCAATCACATCACCCTAGGTTATATCTTCAGTGTAGGTCCTACCTTCTGAATAATTCTGCTTATTTCTCCTAAAACACTTAGTCCATTTCATCTTCCCACTTTGCGATTTCTAGTAGAACCTTATCTCAATGGATAGCAAGTTTTTCCTACTTAGTCTTCTACCAGATGATAACAATCTTTTTCTATATTGCCCATTGCCCCATTAACCACCTAAATTTATGAAATTTAATGAAAATTCATATACTTTCTCATATACTTCCAACCTAAGCGTTGTGGTAAAATGCATCTGTGGGCTTCGTTTTTTTATTCTTTCTCACTAAGGTAGAAATCCACTGGTCAAAGACATTCCTGCTTTTACATGAGATATAGACTGGTTTTGCCCATTGGCTCCTGAAACATTATTCCAGAGTTGAGAAAACCAAAGATCACTTGGCAAGACCACCCACACACTCCAGGATGTATCTTTCTTTCTGAGCTATGAAGCTTATCATCAAGGACTCATGAGAACCAACCCTTTTTGTCCCAAAGCTTCATAATCATTTTGGGTTTGCTTGGGATAAATAGCCTCCTGTAGTTGTTTCGGTGTAATAATTTGAGGTGGCAGATAAACTTTGGTAACACTTTACTAACGCCCTGCACTCAAGTTTCTCCAGAGGTACATCAGGTGTAGGCAATAGACCCTTCTTGTACTGTTAGGAGCGGCTCATCTGTTGTCATTCACTGCTGGCTGTTTCAGATGGGAAACCACCAATATTGAGAAGAGGTGCACCTAAAGTACACCCCACAGAACAGCAAGCACCTTCTTCACTGTTTGTGCCATTACAGAGCTTCATACCTGCCCAGCTTCTTTCCTTTAACATCCCTACATAGATCCTCCATTGGTATCATCTTGATCTCTAATCCTGTTCAGTCCCACCTTTGCAGCTTCCCTATCTGCTTCCTAAGAGATTTCCCAATGGGCACTTTATTCACTGGGAATTCTGCCTTTCCTGACCTTTGCTTGTGACCAGGCTGTGGTCCTTACAGATCAAGTGGAGGATCTGGGTGGTGACAAGTGGTGTCCAGTGGTCACAGATCTAGGTAGGAGAGTATCTGATAATAGAAATGGTTGCATCTTAATTCCCACAGCAGGTGATCTTTGCCAGGTTTTTTTAAAACAATTTTTCAAAGTCCTTTAATGTTCTTCTGTTTCTGCAAGTTGGCCTCTTTGCAAGTTTCTGTATTTGTTAGCTTTTAAATTTCTCTTGCCTAAATGATACAGCTTAGTGTGCTGGGTTTGTGTGTGTGGTGGGGGTTTATGGTAGTGGGGGAGAGGCTGCAGTGGTGGCCCCAGGTGAGAAGCTTCTCAAAGCTCCCCTGGCTCTAAGTTGGACCTGCCTCTGGCCAAGGCTGAGCCAATTAGTGATGGTCGCTGCACCTCTTTGAGAAGGCATTTAAGGGGAATCTGGGAGGAGTTGTGAGGAGGACACCTATGTGAACACCAAGGTCAGTAGAAAGAAGAAAAGAGGAGGAAGGGGAGGAGGTGCACCCGTGTACACCACCCCCACCCCCCCTGCAGCCTATGGTGAGACAGCAGGGCCACCCCCCTCCTGCTGCCCACGGAGATCCACAGTGGAGCAGATGTCAACCTGCAGCCCATGGAGGGACCCACACCGGAGCAGGTGGCTGCACCAAAAGAAGGCAGGGACTCTACAGGAAGAAGGCCCCACTGTTGTAGTTTGGCAGTGGGAGGACTGCAACACTTGGAAGGGATCCATGCTGGAGCAGCTTGGGAAGTGCTGTGGCCCGTGGGAAGGACTCATGTTGGAGACAGTTTGTGGAGGACTGTCTCCTGTGAGAGGGAACCACGCTGGAGCAAGGTAAGAGTGTGAGGAGTTTCTCCCCGCCAAGGAGAAAGGAGCAGTGGGACTGGCCACACTCCCCCATCCCTGCCCCTGTGCCCCCTGCCTCCCTGCGGGGAGGAAGTAGAGATATCGGGAGCAAAGCTGAGCCCAGGGAGAAAGGAGGAGTGAGCGGAAGATGTTTTTAAGATGTGGTAGTGCTTCTCACTATCCTACTCTGTCTGTTAAGTGTTTCTGTTGTCAGTGTTTGAATTAAATTGATGTTCTTTTTCTTTCCCTAACGAGTCTGTCTTTTGCCCTTGACAGTAATGGATGAATCATCCCTCCCCATCCTTATCTCAATTCCTGAGCCTTTTGATTTGTTTTCTCCTTCCCATTCCTGAGGAGAAAGGGATGAGTGAGTGGCTGTATGGTGCTCAGTTGCCCTCTGGGCTCAAACCAGGACACTTAGAAGCTTTAGTGTCATAGAGCAGAAATTTTAACATACCTAGGCAAGATCTCCCCTAGAGAACATGTGTGACTGTACCTGTTTAATGACCTGGCATCCCCCTGCCAATAGCAACTCACAGTGCGATCTGCAGTCTGTTCCAGGCACAAAAAGCTAGACCCAAGAAGCTCCTTGTTGTTTTTCTGTTGTTTTGTTTTAAATCAGGATAATTCCATGTTGAAATCTCTAATACTTTCCTACAGCAGATATATTCCAAAGTTTGGAATTTTGTGAAATCATAATTAAAAGCCATTCACTCTTCTTAGAACTTCTCCCTTTTTTTTTTTTTTTTTTTTTTCAAAGTAATAAATATTCAGTTAATACTTCTCACTTTACTGTTATTTTCTTTTGAGATTTTTCATTCATACTCGATAATGAGTCTCCATTTATGATTACACCCTGTCACCATTAATAAGATTTCTATTTCTTAAAGATTAAGTAGCTTGATTTCCCTCACTGCTCATTAAAAAAAATAAATTACTATGTACTGAGCCATTGCTTTATAGAAATCAATTTATGGTACAGTAGAACAATCTCCTTTTGAACAATATTTTTTGTCTCATAAAAATATATATACATAAATTGCTTTCTATAAAATGTATAAACTCTCATTTTAGTATTCTTTGATTTTCAGGTTCTGGAGGGTTTTTTTTAATACTCAGTTTTCACTATTAGCTTTTTCATAATTTTTCTGATATCAGTGTAGATAAACAGACTAATGCAACCTTGGTCATATTGTTTTAATTACTGGCATGACATTAACTCTTAGTTGTTCTGCAATGTCTCATTTTTCCAAGATTTCTTGAAAAAGAGAATGAATGGCCCAGAAAAGTTCTTGGCCTGTTCTTTCTATCCTCTTGAAAGGAAGTAGCCTAAAAGTATATAATAACTTCTTTTAGCAGCTATTCTAAGCACTGAAGTAATAAGTACTATTTCTATGTTACTGTGAAATGCAGTCAGATTATCTCATTTTTTCCCCCAAGACTATAGTAATCATTCAGTACTGATGCTACAAATGAGCTGAAATCTATGTTGACATATTTTTCCTAAATACACAAGAAGTTATAGCAGCTTCAGAAGGGATGTTAAACTTTGACACAACTAAACCTCAGAAAACAGTCCAGTCTTCATGTTTTCCATGTTAGCCATGCTGGCTAACTCTTTCTGTAGGTAACTTTTAACTGAGCAATCCTCTAATTGGCTATACCGCTTTGGGACTACCTGTTCTGGGAACCTAGGCAAGCTCTATATCGATGTCTGTGTAGACTTTACCATGTCTGTATCTCCTGGGAAGTCCAAGAAGATAGGCATGATTAATATGGTGACTTCCTGAAGGTCTTGCTTAAGTTTTACCTATATAATTGTTGCAACAATCAGCCACAACATTGAAACCTAAAATGTAGGATCTACTCAGACTGAGTGAAACTGAACCTTGATCTCCTGTATTGTAAGAGGGTGCAAACCATTACCTCATAGCTTATTGTTTTCTAAATGGATGTTTAGAGTCTGGACTTAAGCTGAAGTATTTTACAAAGAGGGGACTTCTCTTAACAAAAGAAGGAATTGATGGTGAGCACTAAGTTAATGGTAGAAAGGTAGAGAGCAGCTAGTGCAGAGGATGTGAATTAGAGTGCACTGGTTGATCTGGTGTCAATATAGCCTCCTGCTAACTCCCTTTCCAGTATGTTTTCATTACTATAAGGAGCAAAAATCAGTAAGCACAAGCCTTTAATTCAGCTTAACAAGGCCAACATAAATTGTTTTGATTAGGAAGCATAGAAGTTTTCTGGACATAATATTCTAGAAACATTTCATACAAAATGATAATTATGTCTTACTTTGGCTTTCATTCCTGTCATTAATGTTTAAATATGCAGATTTGTTAAAGGACTGATATTCTTATTTCCACTTAACTCTGCTTATAAGTAAAGAGCTCAGTGGATCAAATCAGAAGACATAACTTGCAAAGAAAGTGGAAAACTAGAGATTTTTCAGCTAAGCAGTGTGGTTGTATTTAAAAGCACGAGTGAGATGTTCACTGTTTTAATAAAATTTCACAGATGTGTCAAAGAGTAAGATTTTGCAAGGAAGAGGAAAGTAGCTGAACAGTGTTTACTGTATGTTTCTCAACCACATAGATTACTCAAGGAAAGATACACACATAAAATAAACCACAAAACATGTCAAATTAATGCTTGCAGTGCGAGTGTGCCCTTGTTAATTGGATTGCCTATAAAATAAATAAGTAATGATGAGTTATATTTTGTAAGTATGATTTATGCTACTGTTCATCACATGCCATTAGACAAAATGCACAGAGATCCAAAGAGCAGCTCTACTCATTTCAGCTGTCTGCCAAAAGTTATGTTATGCTTGCATTTTAATTTCATAACTCTGAAGCAAGAAAAGAAGATACACGACTTGGTTTTTATCAATCTGGAAAACTAAGGCTTAAAAGAAAACCTTGCTTTTAAATCAGATATTCTCTACCTTTTTTTCTCTTTAAGACTTAAGTGGCAAATACTTAGCCTGAAGTCTATATACCTATTTCTTATTGAAAGAGTGCTAAGTAAAATGCTCTTCACTTCTCTGTCTGTGAACATGGACATGAATTTGAAGAGTATCCATAGGTGGCACAGAGGAAAATGACTTTTTCTAGGGTTTACGTCTCTGTCATCCCCTTATGGACTATTTTGGCAGCAGTTTTTGCATATATATCCTTGCAAATATATGTGCCACTAAACCTTGCTCTTCTGTATGTGATGTGCAGAGGATCACTCAGCAGGATACAGTAACCTTGTAACATTACACAAAAAATTAAAAAAAAAAAAATTGTTATAAGCTGTGGGTTTAAATCAATACCCTATCAAAGAGCAAGGACCTGCCCATTTGCATTTCCTTTCCATTTAAACAAGTTCATTTTTTGATACTGATTTCAGTAGACAGACAATATTCTAAAGGGATGTCCCATAAAATATTCACATAACAAAAATCTAACAACTGATTATTTGTCATATTGATTATATGATCCAATGAAAACTAACATTTTATACCTTTTCATGAACCTTTTGCCCTGGCTCCATTCCTTCAATGTGCTCTGATTCGGCAGGCCCTTCACCAGCAGCCATTTTCCTTTGAATGTGTGCATTTTGTTCACGCAAAGCTACAATCTGCAAAAGAAAGAAAATAAGTGGTTAATATATATAACTGAGCAGAAAATTTGTTAAATCTATTAACATTTTGATCCTTTATTGGTCATTTGTAGCCTTTGCAAAATTATGATTGTACATGCAGAGAGGTTTTAAAAACGAACACATTAATAATGCCTAAAGGCCATTAAGGATACAAAGGAACCAATAAATGATAGGATAGTCAACACTGTCTTGTTTTACCTTCTATCCTTACTTTGTGCTAGGGAACTTTTTTTTTTTTTTTTTTTAGCTTGAAAGATGAAAGAGCTGTTAGGTGTTGATTTTGTAACACTGCAAGAACAAGACTCATACTTTCATATAAAACACAATGGATGCCAAACTGGCATTGTAGGAAAACAGTGCCAAAAGGCTATGAATCAAAACCAAGTTATGTAAAACAAAGTGCTATGTTTCTGTCAAATTCCCATCTGTTAGTAACTGCAACATACATTTTAAGTGGTTTTTGTTAAGAAAACATGTATGTAAAACTCCTCTACTGTGGACATTGACTATTTTAATGCATATACAAGTAGGTTTTACTGTATTAAACATATTGTTTTATTTAATCGTAGTGCTATTAAAAATCCCATACTGGAAAATAAACTGCTTTCTCTCTGACTTTGTAGCTTATTCTCAGACAATACACAGGATGGAAAGATTCAGGTCCTAAAATTTTTTACATGGTATATTATGATAAATTGGAAGATCTGGCTAATATAAAACTTATTTATTTTGACAAACTGCACAATTAGATCTTGCTGTACCAATCTGCTTTCATTAGCACATCTAAGAAATGATTTACCGAATGGCTACCATCGTGTATTAAACACACTCCCTTTGTATGCTGTAACTGGTAACTCCATAACTTTTTTTTTAATAGCTTCACTCATTTCTTTTTCTTTATGGTTCAAATGGTTCTCAAATCTAAACTACAGAAAATACGGTTTCCACCAAGCAAAATTAGCCATCAATTAGTGCTAAAAGTGACTTTCAGGTAGACTGCAGGAGATACTTAAATGTATATATTATAAAATTATGATTTATGGAGAGTAACTATACATCACGTGAAACAAACGTAAAATCACAGGATATGTTAACTGGCAGCCAACAAAGATCTGAATTTTCATATGACAGTCTTTCATTGATCCATTAAACTGCAGACTTCACTATGCCTTCATTTTGAATTATCACCTGTGTCTAATACAACTCTTTAATCACCCTTTAGCTCAGTAAGAATATTGTATAAATACTACTGCAAAATTTTATCATTCCACCACATATTCCACAACAGTTTATTTTTTCTTAGCCTCTGCTGGTCTTTAGATACCCTAGGATAACCACTTTCTAAGTAAGCAAGTAAATAAATAAAATTCAATTATCCCTTCAAAGTGAAAGGCAAAGCAAAGAATACAATATCATGTATCATTATTTTTGGGGATTCACTTGATTTTTTGAATGTTTGGGAACAATGTCTTTGCCAAAAATCCATCATTACTAAAGCTTATTGTTTCAATGGTTTTATTATGTAATGCATGCAGAGTAACTTTATACAGGAAGAAAATGGGAGTTTGAAGTCTGGAAGGTCTTAAAAGTTTCAGCTCTAGGGTAGTCAACAGATAACAGATCCAAGTTGTGAAGAACCACACAGCTAACTTGCTTTCATACTTGTTCTCTCTCCTTGATTTAAAGAATAAATTAAGGCAGAGTTAATGCTCCTAAGGAAGCATGGAAACTCTCCCATGTCTTACAAATAAACATCTATACAGGTAGCCAAAACACAGCTGAATGGATGATGATGATGAAACAGGTGAAGATGAAGACACAGATGACTCTAAATGTTTTCCTAGGTAGCCTCTGAATCTTCTTAAATTCTGATGTTTATTACAACAGCAGACAGTGGTAATAGCACAGATCTGGATAAGAAACTGGTTGTTGAACATAGATAAAACTCAGTAATATTACTTTTGAGAAATGCCTATTTCTTATATTGATGTTTTTATGTTTATGACATCCAACTTAACATATGTACTACAAAACATGTCCACAGACAGCTTTCTAAGTACCTAGATACTATTTAACCCTGTAAGGTTAAATTCTTAATGGTTTTCATGCTAAGTTATCTTTTGAAAAAGTAAAAGGTAACATTCTTGAGGAGGAAGTCATATATGCTAAAAACAAAACTAAATAAAAGAAATAAGAGACAGATTAATAGAAAATAAATGTGGATAAATACTACTGTTGTATTTATTGTTGTACTCCAAACTGCACAATCAACCAAAACCTTCACTTCCAAATAATACCTGCTAAAATAGGATCAAACATATCACATATTTTTTCTTTACCAACTTCTGACTGTGGACTTCAAATGATTAGATTCCTTTACTAAATTGCTATCACAGACATTATTTTCCTATTTAGCACACTTGTCAACATTTGACCTGGACCACAACAACACATTTCAATGGTACTCTAATCTAAAGTGCGTGTAAAATTTCAGAGATGCTAGTCTCTTCATAGTTAAGTCTAAAGATATTTTCCTGTCGCAAGTCTAAATTTGTCTCCCTGATAACTTTGCCAAACTCAAGTCAGCTGAACTGAAAAGCTGTTTTTTGATTGAAAAAAATGAAACAAGATTAAAAGGTAGAATATTACTCTTCTAGTGAACCTTTTTGACTTTTGTGGCTTAAACCCATTAAAATATCCTATAACCTAAAGAAACTTTCCTTTAGCTTGTTCTCTTCTCACAGGCATGTTGATCTTCAACATTCTTCTGACTTTTGTAGTCAGTTTTTATGACTGACAAGGGATAATTTTATAACACTGAAACTTTAAAGAACTTCCATCTATTTAGATTCTTCCTTCTGGATTTCAAACGTACATAGAAACAAATGGCACAATTCCTAAAGTCCCACTCTGTCATAATAATTCTGAACATACCTTTACAAAACTTCACCTTTTTGTCTCAACTTGAAAATATTTTCAACTTTCCTAAAGCCCAGATTTTTGAATTACAATTTTGGTAAACATCCCTACTATATTATCCATATAAATTCCCTCCAGAATCTTAGCAGAATTTGTGTCCATTATCTACAGATAACACTGACCCATGTTTTTTATGAAGTTAGGATTCAACAATTCAGATTAAAAATTACAACTGGTCTTCATTTCCATAAATGACCAAATCTACATCTCATGCCTGTACACTTGAAAATAACAGTCTGAGTTTAGGTGTTAAGGGAATATTAATTTCAAATATTAAAATACACCATGAAACAGAATATCAACACATAAGCTAGAACTGATCTGAAGAAGTACCTGATGTTACAGAATCATATCCAACAGCCATGCTGGTGAAAAGGACAATGTAAGAAAACAATAATCTCATAATGAATAAAGATTACACAAGACTATAAATCAGTAAGCAATAGCATAAATTCCATCCATTTAGCAAGGGAAACAGTCTGATTACTATCTGTAGTAGGACACTAAGACATATACATGAAAGAAATAAGATTCACATTGTAGTTGCAAAAACTGCCAAACTGTGAAGGATAACCAAAAAAAAAAAAAAAAAAGGAAAAATCAGCACACAAAAAATGGTAATATTTGAACTAAGTTTATGGGACAAAATAAAAATAAACTGGAACATACAAACTATACATGAAGATGTAACGGATTTATTCACGGTGCAAAGTCTGTCACAAGACACAAAACGAAGCAGGAAAAGCATTTCCTCTACATGTTTACTTTGGATAATTTACAAAATAATTAATTTAAAATTATTTGAGAGGTATGAGATCAGAATCCATTTCTAAACATACAAAATCCTAAATGACTGAGTACCTCTGCTGCTGAAACTGAATCAGTTCTCTACTTCCAATTGCTTGAGTGGCCATTCATAACCTCATTATAGTTTCAGGTAATTAAGTTTACTATGAATACTTAATATACTTACCTATAACAGCAATGAAAAGGAGCTACCAACTTATTACACTTATTTTATTATTAACAGTTACCTACTATAGATCAATTTTTAAATTACGTACTTGTTGGTCTGTGCAGTCTGATGTCATTCAAAAATCTGTCTTACATTTACAGAATGTTGGTCTTGTCTCTTTACTACTGTACACATATCTTGAGCATCAGTGGAAAAGCTTTTATTAGATTTCCTAGGAGCAGTAATTGTCTCACTGCCAGACTTCCCCTCAAAGCACCAGCATTCTTCAACCCCTTTCGGTTTTGTTGAGAGATATATGATGTTTTGGCTGCTTTTTGCCCTGTGTTTTGGTGTTCTGGGCTTTTTTGTGAGCATATACTAAAAGAAAGATGACTGCTACTTTGCAACAAGATGTGTAAGAACAAACCTGAATTAATTTCTTATTTTCTTGATCAAGTTACTTTAAATCCAATAAGAAAGCATCATATAACCTACAAAATACCAAGAAACTTGTCAGATATGGCTTAGATATAAGATATAAATATGTAACAATATCTTCTTGTTCAAATATTAAGTTGAAATCCCTCAAGGTTGGTGGAAAGGAACTAAATGCATTCCTTTTATGAATTATGGTGATATTTGACATTGACAAGTCCAGGAAGGAAGAATGATAACTTTAGACAGGAAAAATGATTTTGTAGTTGAAAGCTCAGAGGGGATCAGGATTTGGAAGTCTGAGATGATCACTGGTGGTGTTACCTGATAGATTTGGGATGAATCAGAGAATATTGACCAGTTAAGGACCAGACAAAATAATGCTCTCAGCACTAGGCTTTCCCCATAAGTGTTCTGACATCCTCAGGGAGAAGCTGTCGTTACTATCAATGTATAGCACACATTGTAAATTACAAGGATGGTATTCCAGGTACTTTACCTACCCATAACAATTTCCTTTGCTTGAAATCCTGGCCCCTGAGGCCTTGTTCCCAATGCTGCTGTTCTGTAAAAAGTGAGCACTCCATATCTGACCTCAGCACAGACCATGGTCTACTTAGAGCAAAAATGCTAAGTGTCAGCCTTCAGCATTCTGTATCACCCAGTGACTTAAGGCAGAATTACAACAATTGAGCTGAAAATCTTGAACTTATCTGGTTGGCACAGAGCAGCATAACTGAAAAGTCAAAACGCTGAACGTTTAGCTTAAAGTGGTTATCTGATTCCTTCTATAAATGTTGGAGGGAGAAACATTGCCAGTGGGTCTTCCATGTCTTGAAATAGGTGGGATGAACAACTCGCATATATTTTCTCCTGACTGAAGGGAGAAAAGACAATGATCTTAAACTAGAGGGTCCCATCATAATGGCTAAATTTAAGTAAAACAAATACCATTAAAGGACTGACGAAATTCCAGAAAGAAATTTATGAAGTAAAAAGCATGCCTGTAATATGGTATTAAACACTAACCTGGTCCTGCCCACTTCTCAGACACAGTGGGGAAAACTGTTCCAGTTACCTTATGGATGCATATTTCCCTTCTCACAGTGTGTATACAATAGAGAGTCCTGTACACAGTACAGTACAGAGAAAAAGAAATTTTAGTTACATGTTTTCAAAAGTATGTGGCCCCTGTGCAGGCTAAATAAAATCCTATTCTAATTTTTAAAATAGTTACATAATCAATTTCTCTATTGACTTTTTCTTTAATGTTTTTGCTATTTAAATTGTATTTAAAACCATCCACCAGTAAGGGATTTAAATGTAATTATTGTAATCATCTTGATTTAAGTTTGCTTTCCATTGAATAAATGATTACAGTATGTAGAGCTATAAAGATATTTAATTAATGAACATATAAGGCCAAATGTTTACAGAGGTTTTTGTAGAATTCTTTCTAATATTTAAAGTAGTAGAAAACTTTTTTACTTATTTAAATTTTTCTACTTTGAATTTGCTTAATTTCTCTATTTTAAATAGTTTTAGAACAAGTTAAATATACTGTTTTGTTGTTAACAGAGGCTCTAAACACACATATATCATGTTAGGCAGTCCCCAAAACCGCTAAGAACCTGGATCACTTAAAAAATGTAAAGCATTACAGGAAGACAATTATTTTAAGCTTTTGAAAAGCTGTTTTTTATAAACTTGCCCTACCTTAAATCACTGAACTTGTTTCTTTGATCTTCCAACATTGAAACAAATCTGTCCTAGGCAATTAAACTCATTGATAACCATGTTTTACTTCAACAGATCGAGAAGGCTTTTTGTTTAATCTCCTCTTATCAAGAAGGTGCTTCTTTTTACATGGACAGTATGCTAAACCAAACTTCTTGTGACTATATGGTGTCAGTTTTCCATCCAGCTCTTATGTCTTTCAGAGAACAGTGAAAATGCCTACTTGGATGTCCTCCTACATTATTCTATCATAACAGTCTATATTTAAACACTGTTAAATATCAGATTTCAGTCTACTGAGAACATAATTCAGATTCCTGGTCCACCTTCTGACTTTGCTTTAATTTTGACAGGAATAGCTTTTGTTAAGCTTTAATCAATGTCTATCATTTTATATGGTAAATATTAAGTGTAGCATGGGGAATAAAGGATGCTTAGAGACTAAGGTGATTTCCTTCTGCTTCAATGGAAATTTAAATCCTGATTCATAAACATAAATATAGCCTTTTCCAGTTATATTTCTAATTTGTGTTAACCTCAACACAGCCTTTCAGAAACCACTGGTTAGAGAGTTCAGAGATATTTAAATAAGGTGACCAAAATTGTTTCAATTGTACAATAAATTTGTCAGTATTAATATTTTATTTTAGTGATAGAAATGCACATACATTTTCTTGACATTTTATATGTAAATTTTGAACATAATTACAATGGTAATCAGCATTTTGTATTATCAGGATCTAGTATAAACAATATGCTATATTCCTTTCAGTCTTTGGTGGAGGAAAACCACTGCATGCGATGCACCCTTGAAAAACATTTTCATGAAAAACAAATTGGGTTTTTTTTGAATCTGAGTGAAAAACAGGTATTATGAAAGGAGACTTTTTTCATGAGGGAAAGAGCATTTTAACCAAACTAAGCCAATTACATGAAAATTTATGTGCTCCTTGAAAGTAGGTTAGGAAGGATGCATGTCATTCAGTGGGGGTCACCTGGATGCCTGCCGTAAACTGTAAGAATAGGACTTACATAAAAACCTCAGATATGACAAAATATTAATTTTAATTGTATTTTTCCATGAGTAAAAAGGAATCTTTTAATAAGCCTCTTCAAAAGGTACTTTCAATATTTAATTAGAATCCCACTGGATAGTTTCAGCTTTTATTTCAATTTTAGTGAACCTGTCAGTTGAGGTGTGACAGATTTAGCTGTAGTATTTTAAGACATTTGTGCCTCTATCCTCTCAGTCTGACTTTATCAGCAGAATGTCAGAAGCAGCATGAGTAAGTGCCCAGGAGTTGCTGGTCATGCTTCCACTTCAACACAGTTTCATATAGGATGCAAAACTAGGAACTGTGGTACCCGAGGCACAGAAATGCATTCTCTGTTGTAGGGGCAGGGGAAGTTATACAAGTATACAGAAAAATCTACTGGGGATTTGAAATTTCTGAGCAGATTCCTCCAGTCTACAAAGTTAATGCAATTTACAAACCAAAGGCAAAACAAACTGTCACAGTGGTGTCTGAACGTCTTTCCATTCCCCACTTTCCAGCTTATACTCCTTGTCCCACTGCTTTGTAATCACTTGCAGCCTCATGATTGCCAAATTATAGCAATTCTAGCATAGCATTGTACACACTTAACCTGCATATGTTTTCACACATATTCACATCACTGAATAAATCACTGATAACTTTGCACGACAGACCACTCATGAAATCACAAACAAGAACTCTGTAGAGGTGTCACAATAGGATGGTTTAGAAGTAGTCAAACTAGTATGAGAAGATTTGAATGGAAATTTGTTATTACAGTATAGTGGCAAGTTTTTTGAATGAGTAATTAGATTTTGCCTGAAAGTAGATGCATTATTAAGATTTTTAATTTGTTCTGACAAGAAGATTAGACATTTCTAGGCTTTAAACATATTCCAATTGAACAGTCCGATTTTCAAACATGCCTAAAATATACATCCTGAAGAACTGGGGAAACACCTACATTCACACATAAAAGTATTGCACATGTCCCTGTGTATTTGTTTATGTTGTACTATGTGCTCTGGAATGAGGTAAGAAACCACGCAGGAAAGGCAAAATCATGACACAAAGCCTTTTGGCCCAATAATCATATTTTGCATGAAAGAAACCACTTCTAAGTTACATCGTGCTGTCACTCTTTGCAGGATCCCAGAGGAAGCCTTGCGTGTGCCAAGCTACAGGGTCTCCCAGTAAATAGCACAGAAGTGGATGTAACCCCGAGCCCTGCAGGACAGTGGTTGGATTACAAACTCTGGCAGTGAGAAGCAGAAGTACCAACCCAGTGAGAGCTGCCCTGAAAAGGCACACATGGAGCACTACAAAGGATCTCCAGATTAGCAGCTTGATTGCACTGCAGCAAGATCTGTTTGTATTTCAATATGTAAAGCAGTGCACTGTTTTAAGTGGTTTTGGCATCCTGACACCTGCTATTTAAACTCTTACAAGACTTCCTTTTCCCAATAAAAACTTATATACTAATTAACACGAGCAAACCAACTGTATTTGGTCATTCACTAATGATGACTTTCTTAGCCTGTCTTGAAGATCAACAATGTTTTAAGTATTTCCAATAATCAATGGGATTGAGTCACAAATTCTGATTGGCTTCAATTTCTGCATTGATCAAAAGAGGAGCACAAGTTGGGAGCTTTCCTCATCTTTGAATAACAGTGATGAAACATGTACTAGTGGGATGGTTCAGTAATAAAACCACCAAAGTATTCCTGAAAACCCAGGGGAACAGGTGGGGTGTGTGGCTCAAATGCCTTCTCAACATTCTTTACTAGACAACAGCAGATGAAAGTCTAAGATTCACAAAATTATCTAATAATGTAAATTCCTTCTCATCTACCAAATTGTCTGACTTTGGTAGATGGAATAAAGAAGGGATTAAGGTAAGAAACATTAATTTTTTTTTTTTTCCCAACAAACAAGCAAATACAGAATTTTGGAGCTATCCACGTATAAAATAAAATTAATAAATGCACATGGAAAAGTGAGGTGTTGGTTTGCAGGGGGGGGATCCTTCTTCCTACAGTGGTAGCTAAAATCTCAGTACCTTTCAGTATCATGAACAAATGAACTGCACAGGATTGATGAGTAGCTATATACATAGCATTTGAGAGAGTGAAAACAAGATGTTCTTCAGGCTATCTTAAATGCACATTCTGACTTCATAAACCAAACTTCTCATAAATCCACACAGTCTTTTAAAACAGATAAAAATGAGTATCTCTGAAGATGGCTTTAGTGCTGAAATGCTTTAGTTTTTCCATTCAGCAATGCAGGTTCTGAGCTTTGCAACCAGTTATATTTAAAAGCGCAGGTACAGACTTAGAACTTTATTTTCACAACAGTTTAAAATAGCTGTGGACTGAACAGCATTATAATCAACATTAGCCACACTCTGAGAGAACAAAACAAAAGAAAAAAAGCCTTTTCAGATCAAAAAAAAATAATTTGGAAGACAGGGAAAGAAACCTTCAGCACTAAAAATGCATTTTGGGCTCACATTGGGGGAAGAAAAAAGCATAAAAGTTTTTTTTAATTTAGCACTTTGTCTTCCCTTCCATTCAACTACTTAAAACAAAAAGAATGAGACAAATTTGCAAGTAGGGCTTTTGTAGCACTCTGAAAATTCACTTATAAACTAAGTGTTCATGTCTGACAACCTCAGCTAGGTTTATTTTATATTTGCCTGGATTCCAGTGTATTTTATTGCTATTTAAGTGGTGAGCTTTCCAGAAACTTTACACGATTGAGCCCTTTAAAATATGTCCTGACATGTCAAGAAAAATACTACTCTATTCAAAGAAGGAATCTGTAGGAGTTATGAGTAATACATATTTTCAAGATTTTTACATCATAAACTCTTTTCTTCCTTCCTTTTTGAGATTTTTGACCTTTTACTAATATTGCTGGTTAGCTTTCATTGCTCTGGGGAAATACTCATTAAGGTGAAATCACCTTTGTGAGGGAGTCTTTATAACCCCTGGAGATTAGCCAGTAGTAGGCCTAATGAAAACAAATCTTGTACGTTTGTGCTATATGGAGTTTAAATAAGTGGAAATTGAAATATAATCTCTATGCTCTTACTCTTTAATGGCTGAGAAGCATTGCCCTATCATTACTACAAATCCATCATTTGATAGCGAGCTCTGCAAGAGAATGTACATTCAGATTTACACCAACAATTTTTTAGATAATCAGAGGAGCATTGTAAAAGAGAGTTGACTTAAAATGTCAGAGGGTCTTCACCTTTTGGCAAAAGGGGGAAGTAGTACACTGAGCTCCAGCACTTGGTTACATTATTCCATGGTTTAAGTAAGTCTTTACCTTCTATCCTTCTAGTTCTGTCACAGAAATCTAAAGCATCTTGCTTCTGCAGCTTCTGGTATGTCTTGATTACTTTATTCTTATAATCCTGATGTAAGCACTGTTCTCTGTGACCCTGCTTGTATGGTGGCTAGCACTTTCAGACTCTGCTTTCCTGTCACTGAAGTGCAAATAATGAATGACAACATGCAAAGATGACGGGAGATGCTCTGAATCTGTGTCAGATTCGTAATTTTAACTGGAAAACATGACAATACTAACCACACATGATCTTTTACTGTTGCTGGTTTGTGCTTGTGATAACTATTGACAGGTCCTGCTATCAGTGTTTCATTGACACGCCTATGAAGGTCACTTCTGTTTGTGACAAGGGTACTGTGGTCCAGGGGTAGCCCACAGCTGTGGCACTCAGCTGGCTGCAGCAGGGGACCACTCATAGGACCTCCTGCTGTCCGTTTACACCATCACTGAGCCCTAACTCCTTCTGAACACTAAGTGCCTGGATCAGCAGTCATTTTTGTACTTTAAATGTAATAATACACTACTATTTTAGTCTG
Organism: Strix uralensis; assembly: GCF_047716275.1. Taxonomy (NCBI): domain Eukaryota; kingdom Metazoa; phylum Chordata; class Aves; order Strigiformes; family Strigidae; genus Strix; species Strix uralensis. The sequence continues at coordinate 45,849,901 of NC_133976.1, forward strand.
GTAATAAGGCAATAGGATTTATTAGTCTCCCTTGCTTCATTATCTCTAAATTGGAGAGACATGGATTTGATGGATGGGCCACTCAGTAGATAAGGAATTGGCTGGATGGTTGCAGTCAATGCCTCGATGTCTAAATGGAGACCAGTGATGAGTGGTGTTTCTCAGGGGTCAGTATTGGGACCAGCACTGTTTAACACCTTTGTTGGAGACATGGACAGTGGGATTGAGTGCACCCTCAGCAAGTTTGCTGACAACACCAAGCTGTGTGGTGCTGTCGACATGCTGGAGTGAAGGGATACCATCCAGAGGGACCTTGACAGGCTTAAGAGGTGGGCCTGTGCAAACCTCAGGAAGTTCAACAAGGGCAAGGGCAAGGTCCTGCACATGGGTTGAGGCAATTCCAAGCACAAATACAGGCTGGGTCATGAGTGGATTGAGAGCAGCCCTGCAGAGAAGTACTTGGGGGTAGTAGTGGATGGAAAACTATGAGCCAGCAGTAGGTGCTCACAGCCCAGAAAGCCAACCATATCCTGGGCTGCATCAAGAGAAGTGTGTCCAGCAGGTCAAGGGAGGTGATTCTCCCCCTCTACTCTGCTCTCATGAGACCCCACCTGGAGTACTCTGTTCAGCTCTGGGGCCCTCAGTATAAGAAGGACATGGACTTGCTCAAGCGAGTCCAGAGGAGGACCATGAAGATCATCAGGGGGGCTGGAGTGCCTCCCATATGAGGACAGGCTGAAAGAGTTGTGGTTGTTCAGCGTGGAGAAGAGAAGGCTCTGGGGAGACCTTATAGTGGCTTTCCAGTACTTAAAGGGGGCCTACAGGAAAGATGGGGAGGGACTCCCTAAGGAGAGACCTCATCACTCTCTCCAACTACCTGAAAGGACATTGTAGAGAGATTGTTGCTGGTCTCTTCTCACAGGTAATTAGCGATAGAACAAGAGGGAATGGCTTTAAACTGCAACAGGGGAGGTTCAGACTGTACCTTAGGAAAAAATTTTTCACAGAAAGAGTGGTCAGACAGTGGAATAGGCTGCCCAGGGAGGTGGTGGAGTCACCATCCCTGGACGTGTTTTTAAGGGTCGTTTGGATGTGATGTTGGTGGATATGGTGTATGGGAGAACTTTGTAGAGTAGGGCTGATGGTTGGACTCGATGGTCTTTTCCAACCTGAATGACTCTGTGTGTGATTCTGTGTGTGACTCTACCAGGGAGTGTAGGGGTAGAATGAGGGGTAACGGTTTTAAGCTGAAAGAGGGTAGATTTAGATTAGATATAAGGAAGAAATTCACCACCCTCTGTGAGGGTGGTGAGACACTGGAAGAGATTACCCAGAGAAGTTGTGGATGCCCCCTCCCTGGAAATGTTCAAGGCCAGGTTGGACGGGGCTTTGAGCAACCTGGTCTAGTGGAAGGTGTCTCTGTCTGTGGCAGGGGGATTGCAGCTAGATGATCTTTAAGGTCTGTTCTAACCCAAACCATTCTATGATGATTCTATGATTATGAATTCTGAACCAAATTAAGTGTTACTGTGTAAATAACTCTCCTGTGCTATTGCACATAGTCTAGAGCATGCACCATTTATTTCTATGGTGTACTGGCAACACTTTGTAAACAGAATAGGAGTCATCTAAAGCAACTGTGCAGTTGCTATTATGAAAAAGAATATCTGTCAAGATTTTTCACAGAAGATTACCAGGTATATTTCAGTACATATGCTTCAGAACCCCTTATCTAAGTAAACAAAAATGTACTATTAATTTGTCACAAAAATTGTAGGAAATATGATATAGTGAAAGAATTGTCTTTTACAAAGGCTAGCACAATGGGAAAATAATAACAAATACCAATTACATGGTTGCATTATAGTGTGTATTTGATACCTGCTGACTAATTTATCTTGCTTTTTTTTATTCTAACCAAGCTCACCAGAATAGTAGAAAAATTATTCTTCTTTCATTATTACTCTCACAAAGACACTAGTAATGTACCCAAACCAGGGCACAAAAGCCCTAGAATTTGTTGGTAGTACAGGGTCTGATTTCCAGCTGGTCAGAGCTGAGGACTGATTTGGCAGAAACATTATGAACTTCATTGTTTTCAACAATATATGAGTTATTCAAATATATATACATAGTGTGTATATATATATACATGATATATAAGAATATATACACAAGTATTTTATTTACATAATTACATATTATATAATTACACCCTGTGTATATAATTATATATGGATATATATGTTTATATCCAAACATATTTTTAGTATCCAGGACATTGACCATAAATAAAATAATGTGCCTCTAAGGCTTTATGTAGTTGCTTAGTACATAAGCATTTAATTGAAAACTTCCCATGCTTAAGTTATATAATTCTGTTTGAAAAATCCTGCTCAGGTTAAAATGAAGTATTTAGCTATTTGCAATGCAAATCCATTTTCCTCTTCTAATTACATTAATATATTACCCTCCAAGTAACAACAGTCTTTCCCAAACAAAATTTTTTATTTTTTGTCTGCATATTGTCACCTAGAGACTTTGAGATTGTTTAGATTTATTTTGACTGGACACATCTGTTATGAAAACACCACTATTCTGCATGTGTAGTCAGTTTTATTAGATTTTCCTATACAGTGTATCTGTATTAAAATCGTCACCTCTGTTACTGATTGTACAAAACATGAAAATACAACAGATAGATAGGATATGAGTAAAAATCCTGAAAGGAAATGAACTTCACCCCAGAACTACAATGAAAGAATATCAAAGCCCTGATCTGCATGCACAAACTGAAGAGATCCCAACTTAGATCTAACTCCATTGTTGAAATTGAAGCAGAGTGAATTAAAATTTATATTTCAAATATTAAACCAAATGTACCCATTTAATTTTAGTCAAGATCTTAATACTTTTCAATGACATTCTTACTATGAGTCAATTTTTTCCCCTGATTTCTCCGGTGAGGATCAAGGATATGGTCCTCACTGATACAACGTTTATATAATTTTAATGGTAAAGAACATTCTTCATAAGTGGAGCTTCTAAAATAATTTTTTATTCTAGAATTACTGCAGAAAATAATCTATCATGATAGCTATTTTCTAATGCAAAGGAATTATACATTTTCTTCTTTTTCGTAACCATGGATTCCACACAATTAAATGTGTCCAAACTACACTCTCCAGGTGCAGTGTCAAGCAAGCTGGATCATTTATTATGGAATGAACCAAGCAAAACAAACCCTCTACAGCTCCTCTTGGACTAATTCTACCTATACATTGATAGTTCCTATTAATCTTAATGAAGATTATTTAATATATCTTAATGCTTACATTTTCCAATCAAGATCCCAAATAAGGACAAGTATCTAATTTCACCCCATCAAACCCAAAATACTTTTTATGTTTTTGGATCCCAACTAAAATTATTCCTATATTTATTTCTATTACAGACATGTGACGGGAACTTGTTTGCAATAAATTAAAAACCCCTGATTTTAAAAAAATTCTCCTGATACGATTACTTAGGTAAGCATTTACCAAGATACATCTATCCTTTGTATATCCCCAGCAAAGTCTCTGTTCCTATTTTTCTCACAAATATTTTATCACTAAGATGTTTTATCAGCATTAGCAGACCAGTAGCAAGATGGCAATAATTTTCTTTGTAGCGTATCAGTAACAAATGTGAAATCAATTTGTCACGCTTGTGGACCTCTCTTTGCCTATTGTCAATGGAGGGCCAGTATAGACCTCTGAGTGGCAAATTACTCTTGATTCACATTATTGCTGGCACTGCTCACAGACATCAGTTTTTAGTGTCTTACTAGTTAACTACATTATAAAATTGCTGAATACTCTTAGAGCTGCATGTGCACTGTTCAGTTGAGGTGATCTAATATGAAAACACAAATGATACTTTTTCTGGTTCATATCTTAATGGGAATATTGATTAATAAATATGAAATTTAATAATTTTATTTAATAAATATCAATTTTATTTATTGACTTATGTCATTAATTTAAATCTTTTACTCATATGCAGCATGTAAGGCCTATTCATACATTAAAAATTTATTATGGAGAGTAACAGGCATAAAACATAATACTGTGATCTTGTTATACTATTTAAAATCTGGTTTGAGAATTAATGAATGTAAATGTTCTTAACAAATCATGTACTATTTAACAAATATGCACAAAATTGCATAATCATTCCAAAGAATCTCATTAAACAAATGTTAAAGCAATCATAGAATCATAGAATCATTCAGGTTGGAAAAGACCCTGTGGATCATCAAGTGCAATCATCAGCCCTACTCTACAAAGTTCTCCCCTACACCATATCCCCCAACATCTCATCTAAACGACCCTTAAACACAAAACCAATATATTGGTCCAGCAGACTAAAACCAAAGGATACTGCGTATGTGTTTTGCATTTTCATCAAGATGGATGTGCAAGAAGGTTGTTAATGATAAAGAATCAACAAGACTGATTCTTGCAATTATCTTGATCCACATGAACATCTCATTTTACCAAACGTCAAATGACCCTGAAGCTGATACACAGAAAGATAATCAACTACGTTCTTAAACCTGAATTTATACTTTCAGAGCAGAATAAAATGGCATACATTTCAAAGTTTATGAATCCCAAAATAACAGATCAAAGAGAACTGATGTATTCTTTCTGATGCCACATGAGAGGCACTCTGTGCATACTGTGAGCAAATGAAACATTAGACATTAAAATTTTCACCGATATCCTTTGTACAAGTAATAGTGAGCTTTACAATGCAAATCAGATAAGCATACCTTTAAATATATGCTATGTTCTTTACTTTAGCAAGTTGGTGTGTTTAAAGTAAGATAATTTGCTTACACAACCTTATGAAACCAGGGCCTGTGAGAGTTGTATTCCATTGATTTGTTAAGCTCCCTAAAGAGGCTGCCAAACATATGACGTTAAATCCAGTCTGAAATTATCCCAGTGTCTAATCTCATGCTGACCATGAACAATCCCTAAGCCAACCATATACAAATAGTCTTCCAGTTTCATTAATCTCCTGGAGTTTTCAGGCATGTAGGCAAAAGATTTTGAAATATGCTCAGCCACACATCTGGCTCCTGCCATCCCTGTGTCCTGCTCTCAGCTTGTACTTCCGTGGCTTCATCCCATCTCCTCTTTCTCCCTTTTTTCTAGATTGTATGAGGAATATGTGGTAAATTAGAAATCCATGAAACCTGTGCTAGAAACTCAGAGCTTTCTTATTCTATAATTCTCTGGAATGAAGTAGAGAAGATACCAGAAGATCCATTTATCACTCTCTGAGACATGTTCTTCAGCTTCACGGCTCTGTGTCATATATTGATATATTTGTTTGCTGTTGTGCAGAAATGTCAGGCATGCTCTGTGATGCCTATTTACTGATGAATATAAAATTTGTACAGACCCCCAAAATAACTCCAATAACTCAACCTCATGAGATCCAGAAAACGGAAACTTTCCATACATGCTGATTAACTGTAGAGCAGTTGTGTTATGTAGTGAGTCCTGAACACTATGTCCTCCAGTTATTTCAACTCAGGACCTCAGGGACAGCACTGTTGTTCCCTCCCTGCCTGCAGTCCCAGCTGCTCCTCCATTAAAAAAACAGGGATGTAGCTGGGGTGAGGGGATGTACTTAGTATTTATCTCCCAGGCACGGAGTTATGACATGGTGAGCATGCTAGGATTCCTGCAGCGTACCAGGATTTATGTGGTGTACCAGGACAACAACTGTGTGGCAGACTGTGCACCTGAGTAGATGTCACTACAGCCATCAGCTGTTAAAAATCGAGTTAAGCAATTTAGCCAAGTTCATCTATCGATACTTACGAAGTCGACCATCGCACCCATGAATTCTACTGGATTGCATCCTACTTTTTCTGCTGTAGGAACGTTCAGTCAGTCACTCCAGTTAAAATAACCTTGATGCTTTTAGGAGCAAGAATATTCAAAAAGGACCAGATTAGCCTGAGTCTTGCGAGTGATATTTGCAGAGTTCCTATGATAGCAAAAAGTGCAAGTGATGATTGCCACATATATTGCACAGGTCACTGTGCTACCTTGGCTTTACTCATGTTTCTAATCATGGTGGAACAAGGTTTTGTTTAGTCAAATATTTGTCAGACAAAAAAATGAAGTAAATTTGAAGAGATTTGCAAAATATATTTCAAACATCTAGCTGTCTGCTCTTTTAATGTATATTTAAACAATTGCTTCATAGCTGCACAGCAGGTTTGGGGGAGAGAGTAAAGAAAGAGGAATTGGCAAATCATAGTTTTACACAGCTTTTTTACCTTTTGCCATGTTGCTTTAAGCATTATCTTATAAAACTTAGATCTTTCTTTTCTTCAGAAAGTGCAGTTAACAGCTTATAGCAGTTTAAGAGTAATGTATGTATGCTTACTGATACATAGGGCTGTGCCACAGCAGAAGATTGAGAGGTGCAATAGATCTCGGGCTGTTTTGTGAATAATCAGAGTAGAACTAAGATCTACTCTTCAATGATAAATATGTGAAATTGGGATTCACCTGAGTCACAAATCTTTATATAACAAATCCCATTTAAAATTTCACAAGTAAATAAAATGAAGGAGAAGTATTAGCCATGACACAAGAAAAACATTAAAATTGCAGTGGAGATGTCTAGCAGCTTGAATCATTTTAGTGGAAGAAGCCGACTCCTTCCTTAACAGCAGTAACATTCTGAAGCACCCTAATCCATTTATATTTCAGATTTTAGAATATTTTGAAAATAAAAATAGAATGTAATAATTGTCTTTATGACATGATATTGAAAGGAGAGTAATATATACAAGTTACCAAGCACTCGATATCAAAGATTTTATTAGGGCTATTAATCACACGGCATTTGTGAAGGAATAAAAGCCTCTCCATTCAGCTACATTCTTCCTCAAGAAGCTCTCCATGTACACATGAGCACAAGCAATGCATCCTTTCTGTTAATCACAGTCTTTCTTTCACATTGGTTTCTTCTAAAGAATACACAGGAGGCATTCAAATTAAATGAAAAGTCAGTGCAAAATTTGAACATGCCATCAGTATTTTAGGATTTGCTAAATGGAGGGGTAAGAGAACACAGCATTTCAGGATGTCTTTTGAAAATACCCTAAGACATTTGGGCAACTACACAATTCTGCTTTACAAAATCATTTCAGTGAAGACCAAAGTTGTTGAACTTAATTAACATATATTACTGGGTTGCCAACAATACACTGTGGCCAACACATAAATAGGCCTAAGTTACTAAGGAAAGTTATAAAAGGGGAAATTAAATCCCCAAGTATTTTTTATCAAGATTTGTATAACAATACTAAAATATGTGCAAAATCATTATCTGCTGTCACTGTAGAAAATATATGTTCTTTTTGTACTCAAAATTGGAAAATTTTTCTCTGTGGTAGAAATTTATGGAAATTATACAGAGAAACTACTTTTGTAAGTGGAATAGTGATGTTCATCTCAAACATGTCAATAGAAATTTATGTTCTAAGTGACTATCTGAAGAATGCATTGAATTTTAGACCTATTCTGCCCCGAATCTAGTGAAAAATGCTTTTGATGGCAATGCAAATATCAGCCCTGCTGCCCTCAATATCCACAAAGAATTTTAGTGGGTTTTGTCCTCTGAGAACTTAGATTAGAATTGAGGACATAAAATGAAATAACTATAGCAACTTAACTATTTCTTGTGCTTATTTCTTTCTGACTTTATAAAAAAATAAGGCAATGAAGGATATAGTGCTGCTGGAGTAATTTTCAACCTCTTCAGCTGCCATGCCACACATCCTAATTCAAATGTGTAGAGACAGAAATTAATGCTGTGGAACATGGAGTATGAGAAACATCCACAAAAAAAATCATTTTGCTTTATTACCACATTTAAAATTTAAGGGCAACAATGACTTTTTGCAGAGCTAACATTTAACTAGATGGCTAAGGTTAAAGGCAGAATGAAAAGCAATTATATATAGCACATAAAGATTACATTTCAGACCAAGATATTTTTAATTATGTGCAACTTTGCAGAAAAGATATAATTTGGCACAATTACACAGACATTTAAAATTAAAGTTCAGACAACAAAGAAAGTCTCTCCAGAGTTAGACCTGTGTAAATTTATAGCTTAAAAAAAAAAAAAAAAGTAGGAGAGAGTTTACAAAGCAGTACCTTTCAGTTACACCATTCTGAGAAAATATGGTAAAACAGGGTACTGTATATGAAGGCTGTTTCAGATTTTTTGGAAAAAACTATGCTTAAAGTATAAGCCATCTATATGGACTTCTTCAGAAAAAAAGTCATTGAATTTTACCCAGTTTCATCCAGAGATTTGATATCCATAATTTCTGAATTTCATATCGATGAAATTCTGTAAATATTATATGTTCAAGAAATGTACATGCTGTTTTTTTCAGCAAACTATTCTACTCCAAAAATCACCTTGCATTGTATTTACATACAAAGGCTAAGGACACCAAAAAACTCCTGCAACAAAATGTGCCTTATCCTAACAGGACCTGAAACAGCTGGGTATAAAAATATGTTTTCACATGCAACCACGGGTAAAAAGAACATGCCATAGTTAGCTGAGGTTTTACTTTAAAATACATATATATTAACTATTACAGAATATTTAATTAGCAGTCATGATACTCCAGTCATGTCTGCAGCAACCCTCATGGTCAGAGTCAAAACTCTTCTCAACTGTTAGAAGGTTTTTTTACTGGTTTCTTGACTTGCCCTGCATAGAAGTAGTTAGGCAATTAACATGGTATTTCAAGTTCTTTGGTGAATAAGTGGCTACATTTTCTGATGTTTCTGGTATAGAATATAAAGAATCATAAATCACAAATCATCCTTTCTCTTCAGTGGTGTAAATAATTTCTTAATGCTTTCATGGATTCTATAAAAAATAGCATTCCGGCACTCTAATGAATAAACTAACCCACTGTCAGGAAGAAACCCACTGCCCAATTAGGAGAATACATGCTGTTATATGAGGCAGAAATTCATGCTCCAAAACTCCTGCAAGGTCTCTGATACCTCCAGGAGTTCAATTTAGCCTCAAAGTTGAGCAAAATTCTGTAGAAGCAAGAGCAAATTGTAACAATGAGGTTTTAAAATGAAGCCTGAGTGTTTTAAATGTAATTTGTGTGTCAGCTGACAGAAGCAATGTAATGTTGTTTGGTATTTGCAAACAGCACTGGCATTTTCAACAAATGCTGAAGTGTATGGTAGTACAGTGAATATAAACTCAAACCAGTAATTTCTCTAATTCCATATTCTACACAGTCCCAGTGTTTTCTCAGTTCCTAAAGTGTATCTTTGAGATAATAAATGTAATTAAAGCTGTATTTTCCATGACACATTTTCTACTAATGAGGAAAGATGGGAAAGCCAGCATACTAACCAGAAAAAAAAAAGGGTTTTGGAATGTCACTTATCATATGATTCTTATTAACACAGGAAGATTTTACAAGGGCTGGATAAATGTTTAAGAAAGACATGAGAAAATTCATGTGCAAAGTAAGCACAGCCATTAAAAAAATTACTTTTTCCCGGTATAGAATTAACTATGTACAAGGCTTAATTTTACACACAAGCCTTGGGAAAAAGCTCTAAAGTCATTTTTTGGGAAACTGTTGAGAGTTCTGGCAAACAATGAAATCTGTTAATGGAAATGCCAACGGTTGTCATTTAACACTGCACATTGCACCAGAAATGGATTTAAAAGCATCACTATGGGTCAGTCTATAATCTATGTATACTTGCCCTGTGGAAGTCACTAGAGCTTGAGTTCCTGGTGATATATGGCACTAATGAAATATCTTAGTGTGTTGTTTGCACATGCTGTAGTTTACCATAATTTAACAAAGACTCACACTTGAAACGCTAATAAGAGGATCTCAAAAGCTGTGGAACACAAGTGGTTATCTTGTTATAAATTTCAATATTAAAGTTAATTTCCACAAAGATCATAAATGACAAAACTGGGAAGGAAAATTCGCATCCCACTTTCCTTGCAAATGAGACTCATTCTCAAATTAGTGTGTAAAATGGAAGCTGGTTAGCAGAACCTTGTTGGAATTTGAAAATGTTCGTACACTCACTGAAAAACATCACATTTGCCTTCAAAATGTTCATAGACAGAGACTATTTTACCACTGAGCTTTGGTATTGGATGTACCACTTGCAGCTTCTCTAATTACTAACTGCAAATTATAACCTTCAGTGACAAAACTATTTGGTGACAACATGGGTTATGTGGAACTAGATGAAAACCAACATCATTTTAAAAGCACCTGAGGGGTAAGCAAACGTAGCTGTGTTTTACAGTAATTTAACTAAAAGCAGGAGGTAAATTTGTCAGAAAATTGTTAACAATATCTGCTATTCATCTTAGCTACAACAGACCAGTTGTGAACAAATAATGGCTTCCAGTGTAAGCATAAAAGAAAAAAATGTGGTAATTTTGGGTATATCATGTGGTAACTGATGTTAAAAATCAAATATTATAAGGATGACTATGGAATTTAATTACTGTAGACAGTTATCTTGCCCCAGCCTGCATGAAAACTCACTAAAGGCAATTCAGATTGCTGCTGTATTTAAAGGTCCCTTCTACTGCCACTAATCAGCTGCAGCAAAATAAAATATATAGTCAAATAACTTTTTCCCCTAGTAAAATATATATTTAAAAATTTTTCAGTCCACTCTTTAAATATAATATAGGTCCATTTTGTATCTCCCCCATATCTAGAAGCCCACTGCCTGATTCAGAGAGCTTCTGCTGTTTGTAAGGAATAAGACACCTAAATTTAGCTGTCTATGCATTAGGTGTCTACATATGAGCTTGTTGTGAGAGTCAGTTACCTAACATAGGCATCTGGTGTCATTGCAGTGACAAGGGTTATTGCTTCCCAACCTCTAGCTCCAGATAGACACAGCCCTCCTGTTAGTTTTGTGTTGTATCTGCAAGCCCTGCCAGATTTATCACCAGGTTAGCTGGCAGACTGGATTTACTAGAGCTCCACAGACTACAGTCAAATTTTAGATACCAGCTCACATTTAGACATTCAAATTCAAGAGTCCTAATTCCTGTGCTCTGTAAGATATAGTATAATGCTTAGTGTTTGTAATGATGTACCCTGTAAGTATCCTCCAGCTTGACACAATTTAATACCAAGACTTCATATTCAGTAGAATAGTTAATGTAACTGATATGCTTAATTCTACCCCTATAACATTGTTCTTAAACCTGTAGCAAACATAAGGATTTCCTTGATAATTTGATGTATACATTGTCATTTACAGAGAACTGACTTTTTGAAAATATTAAACATTGCCTGCATATTAAAATATTACAAAAAAATCAAAATAATTTCTGTGTAACATTTATGTGAAAAGGAGATAAACTACATATTCACTTTTTTTTATAGAAACTATTGCCTTCACAGAATCAAACCAGCAATGAACCATTTGGTGGACATTCTTGTTTCTGAGAAGTTCAACTGAACCAATGACAGTGACTTATGCTGTATCAATAGTCCCTGTTAGAACTGCAGACAAAAGCCCTTCTCTATTACCCTGGTGTGACTACATATTAATATTAGCTACACAAGCTGAGTTCCCACAGTGGGTCCAACTATCCATCTCAATTGCCCCTGCAGTTTAAAGTCAGTGTGTGTTACTATTCCCTATCAAATATGACGTGCTTTGTAAGATGGTGTTGGCAACTAGAGCTGAATTCAGCTTCACCAGAGTTATAGATGTTTTCACTCCCTTTAGTATGTGTGTAATATGCTACAAAGACTGTTAAATGAGAGCTTATTTACCATTCAATGATGGAAAGCTATAGTCTCTCTCTCTCTCAATTTTTTGCTTTTATACAGGGATATTTCCAATAAGTACTCATGAGTGTCTGCAGTTTCCCATTGTTGCTTTGTGTCAGAGCCACAGTCATAAGCTTTCAGAGAAAGATGCTATTTTAACATACATATTTCTACTATTTTTATCCCTGAATCTGATATTTGTTATATACCTAATCATTTACTTGTTAAATCAGGGGACCAATTTACTCTTATTGTTTTACGTTTAGATATAGTCCTGAATATGTAGTACACTCTTAAAATCAGTATTGATATGATAGAAAATATTAATTCTCTTGGGAGAACAGACACTGAGTGACAGGAATACAGAAATTACTGAAAACCATATATTCGAATCCCTTGGAAACTTGGCCCACTTATTTTCATATATAGTAAAATAAATTTTTAAAGCTTGTGTATTCATTGTGGAATCTAGTATAAAACCAGGCTTATATAATGCAGTTCTCTAATTAATTTTGTCTTGTCTAAATAACTAATTGTGTGAACATTATCTGAATTGTTCAAATGCATTAACTGTTTGAAAATAATCCACTGATTCTCTTCCACATCTCTTCTGATCTAGCCCTTTTTTCATTTGAATTTCCATTTTTCAGCTTTAACAGTTCCTCACAGGAAACTGGAATAACAGTATTCAGATTGTCTTAATGTTAGTGTTATGCTTGGATGATTAATTGTCCTTCTAAATGTTTTTAGTATTTAGTATAACATTTTGAAGGATTTGGGGCAAGAAAAGCTATGAAAGTCCTATTTCAATTTAATTTAATTGTGTGTGTTTTCACTCCTTAATGTCAATACAAGTTTCACTAATTTTTTTAAAACTCCAAATAGTAAGGCAATGCTCTAAAGACCTGGTCCCGTTCCCAGTGAAGTGAACTCGGATTTAATTGCATCATGAATGGGAAGGATTAGAGGAGTGTGATGCATCTCAATTGGCTGGACTGACCAAAAGGACTGCTTTCTATTTAATAAACACTAGTATAAAAAACAGATTACGCAACATAGTGTGACTAAATCATTTGAATCCAAGTATTCTGGACATTATGAAATGGAAGAATAAAAAAGGAATTTTATTTTGACAGAGATGAAGTGCTGTTAGTTCAGAGAAGGGATGATTCAAAATATCTAGTTCATAGTTTATAAAAAGGAAGTACCAATATTTTAATTGCAGATCCTATTTTTAAGAAACTACTGTAAGAAAGTAACTTTTCCTAGCTGAATACTGGAAAAAAATTATTTTAGGAGTCTCTGTTTTACATTATCACACATTATTAAAATTACAGGTATTCCATTTTTCCAGAATTATTTGGTAGTACTTCAAGTTTGTGTCTGTTTTCAGTTTCTGTCTTAAGCCTGAGTAAAATGACACCAGTAAATGGACATAACCCAAAATAACTTTAATCCAACTCTATTGCTTGTCTGATTTATTTTTCACAGTGTGAGAAGCACATGTCAGGTGAAGAGTCAGAACATGTGGGAATGGTAAAGTCACCGCAGACTCCATTATTTATATTTTTTGGCCTTAGAAACATCTCTCTGGGGTGAAAAATTCATTTCTATATGTATGTACAGTTATGTGTGCAATACAACTATGTGTTGCTGTTCACCCTTTCAAAGAAAAGAGAACAGTCTGAAAACTACCATACACGAAAAAAATCTCTTGTCCAAGTTCACAATAGTTATATGACACCACAGTTCACCATGATAAACTGCAATTAAAAGGGAAGAGACAAACCTAAATTTCAAGGTCATCCATAATCCTTTCCTCCATCAGTGTTAACATTTATATATATATGTGTATGTGTATATATATATATGTATGAGTGTATATATATATATGTGCTTTTCTTAATATTATAGTAAAATGTAAATTCCGGTTATTATATTGCTTATAGTATCTGACATATTTGTTGGTTTGCTCCTTTTTCATGTCCAATAAGAAATGAGGGAATCTCTCACTAGCTCTTGGATTCTGGCTTGCTCACAAGGGAAAAGAAGAAGGGAATAAATCAGTAAATAGAAGGTTGTATTAATCTTACAACCACCTTAAACAAGCCTCACTGAGCAGCTTATTCAGAACGTAATTTACCTTTTTTTCTTTTTCTGACAGTTTTAAGAAAAGTGACAGGGAACACATGGGACAAAGTATTAGAGAAATTGAACCTCAAAAGGGGAGAAAGTGTTTTATGTTACCTCCTGGTTAGCAGCAGCTAGTTCTTCTTCCAGTGCAGAGACTCTTTCTAAAGAAACCCTCAGTCGTTCCCTTACCTAGAAGAAAAATCAAAATATGTGCAGTAACGTAATTTCTATCAGTCTTTAAAGATTATATAATCCGCCATATGCACTACTGTATGCCCTGCCAGTCTCTTTGCAGGCATGTGTGTTGCATCCTTTCATGAAACATGTGTAGTAAACATTTAAACCTAACTATAGGAAGATTTAACCCACAAAAATAGATGTCAAACTTTAAATGCCATACTGCTGTTCCACAGTTTGCCTATAATTCCATGGAATACACAGGAAATGCAAATATTCTAAGACCACATTAGGCATAAAAATAAAACGTTGTTCACAAGCATCTTTTACAAAGGATAAGGAAAAAACCTAAGGTGTTTGAAGTCCAGTCCATGGAAGATAACTAATCTGTTCATATTAATTGAATGCAATAAATTAATTGAAAAAATAACTTGCAGCATTGCCTTCAGGTACACATACTAAAGATTTTTTTGTATCGTCATGTGGTTTGCTTGGGTTTTAAAAAAAGTCATAAACAAGATATACTCTCATAAGCAGAAAAGACTGCTGCATTTGTACCAGTTTCATAGTTACTCAATTATTATTATTACTATTGCAATTTTTACTAAATACTAATTATTACTAAATAATAATAATGATTTAATACCTCTGAGGACATATTTACCATGGAGTGTTCTGCCTCAGCCTCAGCTCATGTAGTGACAGACAACCTAAGCTCTCCCAATATGATCAAAGGCACATCAGACCTAAAGTGATCTTCAGTGCTGTGTGTAGGTGACTCTCTCCTGATTATGAAAGGAGCCTCTCCTAATCTACACAACTTCATTAGGCCCCTTACACTAAATGACTTTACAACCTGGCTAATCAGTCAACACTCAGGTTATATTTCTAAACACGATCCAGCTACGCTGCAGCAATGCTGTTCCAGCTGATGATCCAAGGATGTTTAAGGCCATTAGCAATGTTTGTAGAGAAAGTTAGCACATTCTATTAGACCAAGAGATGTAGCTGGAAAACAAAGCAAAACAAAAATCAATCTTTCATGTTCAATGAAACACCGTACATTTTCATGTACGTACAATTGTTTTCACACCCTTGACAAATACAGGAGATCCCTGAAAAGGCTGTGTATATCCTAATGCTTTCATACTTTTTCCAGTGATACCTCTTAGACTAATAAATATTATCTTTCCTTACATACTTTATTTTCCATTACTAGTGACAGAAGCGAAATTTTGCAAATAGACACACCACATCCCAAGAATGGCGTTGACTTTAATAGATGAAAATTACTTAGAACTATAACATAGCATGTTCACTAAATTTTAAAACTAACTAAATCTAAAGATCAAATACATATTCAGGAAATGAACGCTAAAAAACCCCCAACTACTCAGCCTTTCTAACAAATGCAAATATAGTTGTTTATGCAGTCCTTTGAGGTTTTGGGTCCTCTTTACATACTTCAGCTTTATTAAAAGAAACAAAAATTGAAAATGTATTTTATGTATTCACTTAAATTATCTGAATGCTCTCAGGTAACTGTGGTGTTACTATACACTAAATAATACTGTTAGCCTTAACAGAACAGAAATCACTTGTGATTTGTTCAAAGGAACAAAAGAAAAGTGAGTTAGAGTGTTAAGGTTTAAGAAATATTAAGCCGTTCTCAAGATCAGAAAGACTCCTCAATTTTTTAGTTCAATTTCTGATTTATTAATTTCCCTCTATTCCTTCAGCACTATAAGACTGAAAGAAATCAACTGCTAATGTTCCCAAAGATGCATGTTGTAGCTTAAATGGACATTTGTTATAGGGTTTGACTATGTAATCAACAGCTGAACTGCCGTAACTGACTGTGCCGGTTTCTCACTTGATGCAAATGAAGTTTAAGCCATCTTGAAGTGGCAGTAACTGAGCCATCTCTGAGCAGCAGTGATAAGAGTGAAAATTACTACAAATTTTCATGACTGTTTCAACTGTTTTCATGCACCAGAACAACAGAATACAGTGAAAATATGCAATGGAACACAAAATGGTTTTGCTATTTATTAAACTTTTGTATTATTTTTCATCAAAGATGTATGTAAAAAATCTTTAATCATAAAGCTTGCTTTCCAAAATGAGCTACACAATTCCTGGAAAACATCCTCATAAAGCTTCAGATTTATGGTAGTACATAAGCTATCATACCAGTCATTTTATATAATTTTTTTTAGTATTCATTTCTAAACCACTTGAATTACATAAAATTAATTTGAAGTATTTTATATACTAATTGTAATTTATTCGTAATTTTCATCTAATTCTATTTTTAATAAAAATACTTCACACCAACTGTATAATGCATCAATTATTCTGGCTGTAATTGAAAAACTTTCTTTAAATAGCTGAAAAAGTATTTCTTACTTCATTTGCCTTTCCTTTTTTTCTATTTTTTAAATCATATTCTGCTTGAAAAACAGCATAATTTCTCCAGTTCTTCTACCAGCTTCCAAGGGATGCTCAATGAACCGTTTGCCTGTCCAGATGGACAGAAAGTTCAAGCAGTATGAGTACACTACCCAGTAGTCACATCTTTCCTCTGTCTCTACTCCTACCACACTCTCTGCCTTCCCAGATGTTCTCCCGATTCCAAAACTCTCTTTCTGTATCCTGCTTCTCTTCCCACCACCATTTCTGTCTTGCACTAGCTCTCCACTATTAAAGTCCATGTCCTACCAGTGAGGGGTGTAGTCCTGTCTTCAGGAGGCTTGATTTCAATCTCACTAATGACAGTGAGAGCTGGCAGACAATAATTTCTTAATGGAAACCTCATCTTAGATAGTAAAAGTACATGGAAAAATAACATTCATATTTCTGGCTTCAGTCCTCTTTGCTGTAAGCGCTGCTGAGGGACAAGACAATTGAGAGAAAATTCACAAGACAGCAGTTGTTAATAGCTGAAATGAAATGCAATGATTTGGTAATTTAAATTTTTATAAGTTTCCTGAAACCTCCATGTATTCAAACCTAAGTGTTTTATAAATGAGAATGCATGTTTAAAAAATATGTTATAAGATGTCTTAACACTGGCATAACTAGGCCACATTACCAAGGAGGTCACATCTCCACAAGGACCTGGAATCAGAAAAATTATCTTTAACCTTTACACACTGTAGCACTGTAGCACTGAGTCCTAATTGGTTTTATACAGACATTTTAAAGTCTGAAAACAACACTCCCTGGTAATAATAGGCATTTTTTTCCAAAGAAAATTTAGGAAACACATTTTTACATGGTATTTCAGAAAAAATAGATAGAGAATTAATGTCTTCATTCTGAATATCTAGCTATTATATTCAAATCCAATTTTTTTCATTCTTGGCCTATTGTCAGTAACAACATGGAACAGTACAAATGTGACACAGAGCAACAGTTGGAAGTTATTTCCTTTGCCTTGCCTTGCCTTGCCTTGCCTTGCCTTGCCTTCCCTCCCTTCTATGTACATAGTTAAAGCACTGCCTTTTTTATAATGACCTAACTAAAATTGCAGTCTGATGGCCCTTATTTGTTCTCTGAATATAAGAGTCGCTGAAGGAACTGAAAGCAACCCTGCCTTGGCACAGAAGACTTCTTTTTTCCTTTCATCTGACCAGTAAACAACTAATTCAGATTCACATTTGCCATGGTGACATTGGAAATGTTGCAACTAATTTTTCATGTTCAACCACATGCATAAAGCTGAAGGAAATCTTTGATTCTATCAGTGAAAAAGAGGAAAAGTGCTACCTCAGTGCTCTGATCTTAAGGAGAAATTTGTTCTGGTTTACAGTGCAGAAACTGTAACTTTATTTCTCACTTTAAATTTCTTTCTCAGTTGTCATTTGATTTTAAAATAAACTTGAGGAAGAGCAAAAAAGCTGAATAAAGATTTCAGGTTTGGTCATTCACATTCCAGGAAAGAATACAGGCTATAAATGTCATACCAACATATGTGCTGTACATATATTTTGAAAAAGATTTTACTCTGAGCAATTATTTACTGTTTAGTAATTGTATTAATGTTTTCCTGAGCTTTTAAAGTTTATATTGAATAACCTTTGAATCTAAATACAGGGCAACAGCCAAAGCTTCTGAAAAGTCATATACAAATGTATTGCAAAGAATTTTATACTGGATTCCCTCTTCAAATTTATGTTACAGCAAACAAAACAAACAGACTCATCCTCATTTTTCAGAAGTGCAGGAAAGGGTGTTGTTCCTGGTCACTATCTTGTTACAGAAAAAGGAGCTGGAACAAATGGAAACTATATTTATCTTATAATTTGTTTTTATTTTTCATGTGATGAATGCAAATTAATGATTAGAGTATTACATTATTTTCTCTTTTATGAAAGTCAAAGATGGTAAGTGAGTAACTACAGTTCGTAGAAGTAAGCATTATCTTAGTGAGATAGTGTTTACCACTTCAGAAATAACATACTACTTAAATTTCACATGGTTCTTCAGTGTATTTCTATTTTCTTTTCACCAAATAAAGCTTTATTAAATAAGGTTAAACAAACTAAGATTAATCAGATGTCACCTGATCTATCAAAACATGCTATAATATACATCTTTAAAGGACAGATTCCCATTACAGTTCCACAGACACAGCAGCAAAGGGTTTCTCCATGTTAGAGGGTATATCCAACAAGTGCCCAGATGACTGGGTATTCCTCTGGCTTTTAAGTGCAACCACATTATCTTGAAATGTAACATAGTCAATGTCATGTTAGAACTGCTGTCGGTGCAAAGTATCACCCATATTTCTCTGTCTCCTAGCAACTGCTTCCCACTTTTTCCTTGCTGTCAAATTCTTTCTTCATTCTTTCCAGATCTGTAGCCCACAAAGAGCTTTTAAAAAGCACTTGCACATGCTAGAATTGAATCACTTTTTTTCACGAACAGTCTATTGAATAAAAGCTCTCCTAGCTACCTGCTAATGAATAAAAAGATAGTGATAATGTTGACATGAATAGGTTGGTTTTATTTGCATGAATATTAGGCATACTTTTGTGCCATGAATCAATCTTAAGAGAACGAGTGTTTTTGAATCTTAGCTAGGACAATAACACTTGGTAGTTGCTTTCCTCTTTGAAAATCAACTGGAAACTTTTCTTAAAACATTGACAAAAAAATGGGTTTGGAGAAGTTGCTTCAAACAGTTTCTTCTTTCCAAATGGACACTTTAAATGTTGAACCCAAAGTTTTAAGCAAAACAGGAAAAATGTCTGCAGGAAAATAAACATGTTCTGACAGATATTAGAGGTCAATTATAGCTATGGGATGGTATAAATAAAATATCTCTTTTTTCTAGTTTTTTCTTCTTGAATTGCATATAACGAATATGTACTTCCTGATCTACTCTATACTCAGTGTCTATTCTAACCATGAAGTTAATCTGAGCTTCTTCAACTCTGATGATGTCTAGTAAATCTCAACTTCATTTGCTGTATTATAAACTATTCCATGTATATTCATTTATAATATCCCAAATATTTCATAGTGCTGTCTTACATTATTTCTACAACTTTTCATTGCATGAAATAAAACAAAGAAAGATATCAGTTACTTAGCAGAAGTAAGAGAAGTCTTTGAGATCTGAAGCACCAAGAAGGTTGGGGGTGATTAACTGAAGAGAAGTTTCCACAAAGACTATCTTCCCTATAAATAAAGGTCTGTATTTCAAGTGACTTACACAATAGCAAAGGCTATTAGAAATGTTAAGTCAGAATTTCTTATCAGTCCCAGTCGTAATCAGTCCTAACCTCTAGTGTTTAAAACTCCATTTTTTTTTAACAATGCTCATTGTTTGTGGGACATAACTTAACCTTACTCTTAGAAAAAGCCATCACTGAATTTAACTTTGAACATAAAGAAAATTTAGAATTGGTAGCAGAACTACTCATGTCTTGTGTTTTCAGATTTTAAAAAATTTTAGCATAATTAGATAAAGATGTTTGAAAATATGTATAGCTTCTGTCAAATTAAATTTCTAAATAATAATACAGCTAGTGCAGTATCAATTTAATTTTCTGTGCCACACCTCAGTTACCCAGGGAGACACAATGAAATTTCTTTGAGATACACATAAAATAGTAAATATTTATAAACTAAATTAACTCTTTCATTATCCCCATGCCCTAAAGTGAAAATTCTCACAGAATACACCAGGACTATGCAAGAACAGACTAAGAAGATTGTTGTTTGGCACTTCTAGGATTTCATATAGATAATGGGGTAAGAATAACAGCATACTCTTACTACCTTCTACTTACTAGGATGTACCTATTGGGTTCAGCCAAAGAGGACTGGCTCTCTATCATAGGAAGCTCATGATAGGCTTTCATTCTACAGGGGATGAAGGGATGCTGAAGGAGCTGTCAGACACTGAAATAACTGCCAATGACAGTCATGCTTTCTCTGAATAAAGCCATGATGGCCGTGATCTCCCTATGGTGGTCTATCTTTTGAACAAAAGGTAAAGGCAAGGCCCAGACTTCATGTAATATACCGAGACCCAATAGGCTTTTTGAAAAAAGTTAAAGTATCATTCTCCTTAAACTTAAGCAGGCCTCCCTGGAAATATGAACCCTGAATTGATAGGTTTTATTTTCCACCCTCCAGTCGTTTTGTATTTTTCATTGCATTTTATTATAGTAATGAGGACATTTTTGTAGTTCTTGTACTGTGTACATAGTAATCCTTGCATGACTAGTCATGTTTTGTGGCAGAGCTTGTTACATCACCTCGAGATGTCTTAGTGAGGAAGTGAAAACATTTGCATTTAGGAAGAATGTAAAGACTGTCTTGGGATTTTTGTAAGTTTAAAAGACAAACATTTTTATGAAAATATCTTGTTATGCTTTTTCAAGGGTGTAATGGCTAAATTATTGGTTTCAATGTCAACATTTTTTGTGAAGAAAAAAAATTAAAGAAATGTTTCCATTATTCATTTGAAAGGGTCATAATACATTTTCAATGTACTTTTGACAGTTTCCATACTCTTTATCCATTAACCTACTTTGGTTTTGAGTGTATTTTCTGCTAGGGCAGTGTTTATTTCCTTTGATATCAGTATATCATATATCATGGTTTTTTGCCTCAGTTTTTACTGCAAAGTTCTCCCCTCAGGCCTCCTTGAGCATAGCAGCAGTCTGTGCAAGTGAAGCATAACCCACAATGCAGGAGGACAAGACATACATAAGTCAAAGGGAGTAGGTTGGCTGAATCCAGGGGTGCTAGGAGACTTAACTCGTCATAGTGAGGCCTTTTTCATCTTTGACAGGTAATGGCAGTCAGGGGAGATTTCTGATGAGTGGAAAACCCACAAATGTGTCCACCATCATGAAAGGCGAGAATTATCCTGGGAAGATCCTGGGAAGTACAAGCTGGCCAGTGTTGGGAAGGTTATGGAACAAATCTTCCTGGAAGCCATTTCCAGGCACATAAAAGGCACATGGTGATTGGGAAGAGCTAGTATGTCTTTGTCAAAGGCAAATGACATCTGGCTAACCTTATTGCCTTGTGTGATGAGATTACAGGCTCCATGGATGAAAGAAGAACAGTGAATGTTTTTTACTTTGTCTTTACCAAGGTTTTCTGCAATATCTTCCATTTACCCCTAGAGAAAAGCATGAGATATGAATTGGATAAATGGATTACACAGTTCATAGAAAATTGGCTGGACTGCAGTGCTCAAAGGTTTGTGATCAGTGACACAAAGTTCAAGTGGCATCCCATTACTATGAATGGAATAACCCCAGGCAACAGAACAGGCTTAGGGAAGAGATTGCAGTTTTGCAGAAAAGATCTAGGGGTGAATAAGGCCAGACATACAGTTCAGTCAGCAGGTTGAGGGAAATGATTATTCTCCTCCGAACTTTTGAGACTCCATCTGGTTTTGGTCTCCCTGGTACAAGGAAGACACTGACAGACTTCAGTGAAGGCCCTCCGAGTTGGTCATGGGCTGGAGCACATGGCATATGAGAAGAGACTGAGAGAGGTGGGTCTGATCAAATTTAAGAAGGGAAGATTCATGGGAGACCTTATTTCTGTCTACAACTAGCTAATGAGAAGATGTTGAGAAAACAAAGCCACCTTCTTCTTGGAGATGCAGACTGACAGGACAAGAGGGAACAGGTGCAAGACTCAACAACAGAAACTCCAGCTGGGTATTATAGAAAAAAAATTACAGTGAATGTAGTGAAACACCAGAACAGGTTTTCTCCCTGGAGATATTAAGTTGATTAGACAGGACCCTAAGCAACCTGAAACAGTCGGCCCTGTTTTGAGCAGGTTAGGCCAGATGTTGTCTAGGATGTCCAACCTACATTATTCTATTAGTCTCTGAATAACTTCAATGAATTGTCATAGGTGGATTAATATCTTATTTCTGAAGGGTCTGAAACAAATCTAATTTATATTTCTGTCAAAGAAAGTGCAGAATAGATGACTCATGACATAAAGGTTTTTTAGCACATTTGGGTGCATGCAGTCCTTTTTACTTCCATTATTTTTGATTAAGAATCCCAATAATGCTGACAATGTGTGGTATAACGTGATAGCATTATATTATCAGGTATCTAGATGATACATAAAAGATCTTTGATCTAATCCTTCAAAAGAGAGACACTATAACATAAACACATAATTTTATACAGGATTTATATCTGAAAAGAATGTGTGCTAAATTTATAACAGATTATTTTAAAATAATTTACTAAACTGTTTCCTTGGTTGATCTTGGAATGTTTTATAATAAAAATATTATTTATTATATCAAAATAAAAAAGTTTCAACACATAGATGAATAGCGCATAGGAAAAAGTAATTTTGGCCAATCAATTTTAAAACTTGTTCTATAATGTAACAAATCTCCTGTTAATACGATTGTAGATGGCGATTTTTCTACACTGATAATTATCATTACCACTGGGACAGAGATCAGATATATACATAAGATGTGTACCTGTGTCACTCCAAATTTTTTAGATGAACTGAATACTGATTTTAACCTGTTACAATAAAAAAATATAAACCCAGAATTTTCAAGAATATAGGTCAAAATATTATATTTAGCTTCAATCTAATGCTGTACGATAATTTTCAAAATAAGATGTAAAATAAACTGCATAGTACCTAAACACTAAAACATTCACAAAAGAAAATGTGTAAGAAGTACATAGCTGCTGAATAATCAGAATCTATTTAAAGTTTGGTTCTTACTATTTCTCAACTTTATCCAGCATAATGTCAAAAAGTAAAAAAGAAGGAGAACTCCCTACTCTACAGTTTTATCAATGTTTAAAGTGTTAGATAAAAGATCAAAGCTCAGACCCTATTGCTCCTCAAAAGATATTTTTAATAATATAGAATTTTGTAAGTCCTAATGACATCTAAAAGTTTATTACAATTAAAAGCTTGCAGCAGCTAGAAGTCCCTATATTCCCTTTTCTAGATTTTCTTTAAATATGCTTTCATGATATGTAACTGAATAGAACATATAACTCAAGAGATATACCTAAACACAAAGTAAGTTTTGATTTGGCATAAGTTCTTTGAACCAAGTATGACTCATAACCCACAGTGTTTCACACCTCTATTTCCAATGAAAAATAAATGTTACTGTATAACTACAGCTACCTTTTTCGTAAAGCTGTTTCTTTTGATAATAGTTACTTAAATATAGTCAACTTTCTGAGTATATTTCTGAATTTTAAAAAGTTAAACTTACTACTGTGAGACTGTTGAACTGGTTCCACACAACACAGCTCAACTGTGCAGACAACAGTTTCAGATTTGTGCTGCCGAATGTCTCCCCAGCCTACCCAACCATCTCAAACAGAGAAGCAGCTCAGCCACAGAGATGAACCCAAGCAACTCAGCCAGGACAGACCCCACAAGGAACTAGGTTCTTTGCTTGAGAGCAATGGGTCTCATATGCTTCCTGCATATGTAGTTTTGAGGCACTTAATTCAGGTACATCAACTTCTGAGCATATTGTTTCTAGACATGAACTGAATTTCTGAATTCATATAAGCAATGCTCAAGGTGATACCTCACAGTTGTACAGTTTCATTCAGACAAAAGTCCTCCCTGCACAGGACACATCAGGAATTCATTGTAAAGACCCTCTTAATTAGCATGACTAGATGCTGTTAACATCAGTCATTTTTATCTTGATTCTGCAAGCCCTTCATTACCTCTGATAACAAAAGATCTACTACTTATTTTATGTTGCCCTACTTGTAGAGGGAACACTGTGCTTATGTAGTAAATGCTAAAAACATCTCTGAAACAGGAGGTTTTCCTCCTAAAAATTTTTAAGAGGCAAGTTCCTTTATGTAGTTAGAAGCATCTCATTCTGCCTTTTTACTCTGTGTGTTTTTAAAATTTGAGATACCTACATTTTCTCAGCAATAACTTAAAAGCATATCATACAGACAGTAAAATCCACAGTGTCATCTTTATTTAGTGTTAAATAGGAGAAGCATGTCTGGTAGGGGTGAGATTTGCTTGTTTTGAAAAGTCAGTCCTATTGTCTACAAAAGATAGCTAAAGTGACCTGAAGCACATTGCAGCTATTACTCATACATTCTTATGGATTTCTCTGGACATGTGTAAATGCTCTATGTACAGGACATATTCTAAGATGTTAATAAACAATACTGTTGCTCTGTTGCATCATAAGGCACAGTTAAGTAAGCTAAAGAGTGTATTTAACAAGGTTTTTTTTCCATACTGTACCTTTTCATCCAAAGCCTTGTGGTGCTCAAACAGAGATTTCAGAGCTTTGAGGACCTCAACTTCACTGGAAACTCCTGAAGGAGACTGGGCTTGCCGTTTCACCACTGTCATCCTCAGTGACCTTTCGTGTCTTGAGACAAGGCACTCCAAATGCTCCAGTAACAGCTATTGGATTTGATATAAAAGGTTATTAATTTTTGTGCACCTAAATGCCATGTAATTCTAACTGCAAAATACATGGTACCAAATGGCAATTTTCCTGGCAACCTCACTGTAGGAGACACTGCTGGAATTATTGACAATATTTCACGGTTCTAAATCAGATGGAATAAATAGAAAAAAAGGAAATCTACTCATGATTTCACTTAAAACTCTGCTATGAAAAGCGAGAACAAATCACTCAGCATAGGGTCACTATTTAACTAAATTAAGTACATATTTACAATATTAGTTATGATAGTAATTGATGAGCATTAACAATGAAATAACAACCAGAGCCAGTATAAAGCATCATGCAAAAATACTAAAGAAGTTTATAATTAATTGTAACTGTAATATATTTTCAATTTACACTGGAAGTTACTTAACAAAATACGTAAAAGTAAACAGTATATTTTATTAATTTTTTAAGAGTATTCATAAACGCCACAGCTAATGGTGTTTGTTGCTAGCATGTGCTCTAAAATGTTCATTGTCTCTGTTGTATTACAAACATGATGGAAGACAAAAAGGTTCATAAAGAAAAATTTCAGGCTATTGTAAATATCTGTAAAATAACCTGTAAATAATCTATTGTAAAAAAAAATTATAATTATTTTTCAGTATTACTCTGAGGTTAAATGAAAAATTGAAATGATGTGTTGATGTTGTATAGAAGATTCCTGATTTGTCTATACTTTCATAGGGCTACCATTGCTGCTCTTGTTGTCTGAACATAAAAGAGAATTGATTAGCTGTAAGATTAAAGCAGGGTAGCTAAATTCATGAATCACAATGTAATCTCATCTAAGTCATTGAACTGGAAATTTGAGTTACATGGATAATTGTTTATTATTTCTCCTTCAATGTGGTTCTTAATATAGCTATTATTAGTAAAGATAAATATATATCTGTAATCCATAGTTATTCTCAGTCACATAATGACCTTTATTGTTACATGAATTAATAGACATAGAAGAGCAAAAGCAGAGTGTAATCACATTACACTTGCAATATATTGCTATTAAATCAGGAATGATTAGGGTTTGATGTTATCTTTGCTTCAAACATGGTTCTCGTGTTTGGATTTGCACCTGGTTATTATGTTACAATAACTGTATTATTCACAAAAATAGTGAACACATATGCAAACAATGTTAATATATTAAGAATTATAATGACTCCACACAGTTCAAGAAAGGAGGGTATTTCTACTGTTTCTGAATTCAAGTCATGGCCTGTATTTATCAAAAGCAAATGTGCAAGAAATCCAATAGGGCTGACGCAGATACCGGTGGATTTTTAACTATTTGAGGCAGTCCAAAGTCTGAAGAGACCTCTTCATCATAGAGCCATCAGGAACTTGGTACAGGGCTGTGGTAAGGTTGTATCTTAAATGAGATCAGAATAACTTCCAAATACTTACAGAGCATTTCTGTTCATTGCAGTACTTAAAAATACAGACTGTTATCATGAACAGAACTGAATATGGGTCTAAATTCATATATCTTTGTGATTTTTCTAGGCCACTTAGTTTATCTAGGAGATAGATGGAGGAAAGTAAGTCAATAGTTGATTTCTAATGCTACAACTTACTCTCTGCCCAATCTCTCCAGAGACTGCATGGCTGCAACATTTCCTTCTCTCTGCAGCTGGGCTCTGCCCCACTCCACAGCTCTGGGGTAGCCAGACTCTGACTCTAATCTATGGTGAGGACTTACATTTCTCCACTTGTTGGCTGATCCTGCTAGTCTGGCTCATCCTGCTCTGTTGTATGTCTTGTCTGCCTTTTTTTATGCAGAAACTTTTCAATGCATCATAGCTATCTCTGAAACAGTCTAAATCTGGTCAAAATGCTATGAATTGCTGGAGAAATTGAGAAAAAAAAGGAAAATGTTGAACCACAGTTGAGCTTTTAGAATGGGCATTCCTTCCATAAGTCTATAGTTGTCTGAAGCTCAAACTGACACCCACTAAAACAGTCCAGAGTAACAAAACCTTGGTGACTATTTTTTGGCCTAATGCTGAGCAAATTTATCATATTTGATGCCCTACTACGCTAAACAACTTATCTCTCAGACAAATGCTGTGGTGATCGGAAAGGAGAATTCTGAGAGCCTGTATGCAAGTCTTAGTTGGAAGGGAAAATGAGAAAATCTGGTTTAGGAGAGAAGAAAAATTATGGTGACAGAATTCTTGACATAGAAAAAGGTTTAATGACAAAGGGAATTGCGCATAACCTATAGCACAGGGATTAATAAGGAACACAGGAAAAAAGCTAATATACATCCAGAGCTTCATTTTGAATTGGTGTAGACAGATAATCTCAACAGAGAATTTGAAGTCAGCATGGACAGAAGAAGGACAAGATCCTTACCAAGAGAAGGAATAATGGAGATCAAAGAGAGTGATGAAGAGAGCAAAAAAGTTAAACAAGGTTTCCAAGTATAAGAGTGGTTGGAACTCAAGAATTTCTAATGGGGTGATTATGGAGGAGTTTACTATGTGGGATGAACAGTGCAGCTCCCTAGCCCTTTGCAGAGCAGCAGATAACATAAGTAACTTTAGGTTAAGTTACTGTCATGTTAGAAACATGCATAATACATAAAACTAAACCAATGAAAGTCATGTATTTAATATACACAAAAGCTAATTTTGCCCTTAGCTTAGAATTATCATTTTAGAGGTGACAATATCATATTTCAATGTCTGCATATATTTCATATTCATTAAACAAATCAAGAGCAAAATATTGTGTTGCCTATTTTACTGTATCAAGACAGATGAGCTGATGTCACAACTAAGTGTCAAAATACTCAAGAAGAGTTACTGCGCTACTTTTGCACATTTTCTTTCTGTTCTTATTCACTCAAGCTACTCAGTCTGAAGTGGTTCATTTTTCTAGAGACTACCTCTGAACACTGGAATTTTCCTTATTGTGTGTGCTAGGTTTGTGTGGCAGGGTTTTTGGTAGTGGGGGAGGGGACAGCAGTGGCCCCCTGTGAGAAGCTTCTCAAAGCTCCCCCGGCTCCAAATCGGTCCCACTTCTGGCCAAGGCCAGGCCAATTAGTGATGGTGGCCACGCTTTGCAATAACATATTTAAGAAGGGGAACCTGAGAGGGGGGTGGATTTTGAGAAGGAGTTGAGAAGGACACCTATGTGAACACAGAGATCAGTGGAAAAAAGGATGAGGAAGGGGGGGAGGTCCACTGGAGTAGGGAGCCCTCCTGTACCCTGTGGTGAGACAGCAGGGCCGCCTCCTCTGCCACCCATGGAGGTCACCGGAAGAGCAGAGATTTGCCTGCGTCCTGTGGAGGACCCCCAGGACTCTGTGGGAAGAAGCAGCCCCCACTGTTGTAGTTCGATGCTCAGAGGACTGCAACACATGGAGGCAAACCATGCTGGAGCATCTCGAGAAGAGCTGCATCCTGTGGGGAGGACTCAGAGCAGGAAAGTTTGTGCAGAACTGTCTCCTGTGAGAGGGACACCATGTGGAGCAGGGGGAATAATTCAGAAGAGTGCTTCCCTCACACACACCTTGGAGGACGAAGGGGCAGACTGAATGCACCTCCCATCCCTTGTCCCTGTGCCACTGGGGGAGAGGTAGAGATATCAGGAACAAAAGCTGGGCCCGGGGAAGAAAGGAGGGGTGGGTGCTTCTCATTGTCCCATTCTGTCTATTAAGTGTTGGATTTGTTAGTGTGTGAACTGATGTTCTTGTTTTTCTTCCTCTAACGAGTGTCTTTTGCCTGTGACCATTTAAATGTGTGAGAGACCCCTCCCTGTCCTTATCTCGATTCCTGAGCCTTTTTGTTTCATTTTTTTCCTTCCCAGCGCTGATGGCAAAGGAGTGAGTGAACGGCTGCATGGTGACCAGTTGCACTCTGGGCCTAAACCATGACACCATCAGCCCTAAGAATGCTCAAGAAGGCATGCTAACATAGGTGTTTGGCTTGTAAAAATTTTGTATTTTTGCTTTTCAACATAAGTTAACTCTATTTCTCCACAAATTCTGTGAGCAGCAAATTTTCTTACAGCAAATCCATCTGGGCAAAGAGTATTATTAACCAAGTCTCCCAGTGCCACATTACTCCCAGCCATGCTGAAAGGGAAGAATAACCCAAGGGTTAGAAAATCTGACTCTGAGTGAGCAACTGATAGCAAATCCTTGTCCCCTTCTCTGCTGAAATGATACTGCTATTTTATCCATCTTTGCCCCAACTACAGTTTTATTAAAAAAAAAAAAAAAAAGGTAATAGATCTCTACTTCCCTGGAATAGAAAACGTAACTACACTGACAGAACTATGAAGTGCCTCACTGCTACAATGATGTGGGAAGGGACATATAAACATATAAAATTGACATTGAAGATAGTGGTGTGTTTAATGACTGAAGGAAATCACAATAACCTGTGGGCATGGGGGCATGCTGAGGACTTCCCCACCTATATAATTCAAGAACTACTATTCCAAATATTTGTGAGACCACCACAAGATTTCATGTCAAAATAACATTGTAACAGTATTGGTAGTTCATTGAAATTACATAAGAATTGTTAGAAAGAGCTTTAGGTATTTTAGTATGTTGCAATTAAACTCTGGCACTAATAAAGGTCATGGGCTGCTGAGCATTTTCTGCTCCCTCACACTGTCAAGTTGCTACAGTTGTCAAGCTCTCAGAGGGACAGGCAGCTTGCAGAGAAAAGAAGATGAAGATCAACAGCAGCAGGCAGGACAGAATCACCCACGCATCATTGCTATGCTTTTCCTACTGGAAAACATAAACTTGACAATGAATTATGAAATAATCTGACAAGTGAATTTTACTTTTATGCTGGGCAAATTTTAGGATGCTCAAGGTGCTGTGCTGATAACTGTATTTTAGCTAAATGGGATGAAGGTTTCTGGAGCTCTGGATTCTTCATGAGCATAAAGAATATTTTAAAATAATCATTTAAAGACTGAAAAATGTTCTAGTGCATATTCTGTGAGTGAGTGAAGCATCTTCAAAATGTTAATTAGAACTAAATAGGGGGTTGGAACTAGATGATCTTTAATGTCCCTTCCAACGCAAACCATTCTATGATTCTAAATTAACAATAATAGAAAAAACTGTTAGAATGTACCCAGCTTCCTGTATTTCTGAAATCACTTCCAAAGTACTTGTGGAACTGATTGATTTCTGTGAATGCATGGTTAAATTTAATGATGTAAACTACATCAGTGTAGGTTATCACCTACCTATGTTATGCTATACTATCATTACTACATGGACACTGATTTACATATGAAAAATGAAAAAAGTTAAAACATTCTTTTTCAGGAATGATGACTCAGTAAATTGAAATTAGTGTGATTCAGTAGAGTTTGTATTACTACAGGACGTGGATTTTAATCAATATAAAATATTCTATCATAACTTTATTTTCAACAAGCTTGTTTGTAAAAAAAAAGTTCACAGCAGGATAATAAATGGAGAAATTAAAGAATCAGGAAAGGGTGATGGAAAGAAAAGGAGAGGCATACTTAATGGAATACAGGGAAAAAGTATAAATGATAAAGGTTTCACTAAAATGAGACAGACTTAGCTTAAGGGATACCTTAGAGGAGTGGGGCAACCCACTAAGAAGACAGTTCTATTATGAGGTCTAGCTTACAATTTCTCAACTGCACAGGCAAAATTTAATTTCTTTTCAGTCTATACTTAGAATGCACATTGTTCAGTGAATCTCCATCTCCAGTGCAAGCAATGAAGACTAAGTAAAAGAAGCAAACATGGGGTTGAAGGCTATCTCTAAAACCAGTCACAAAATCAGTCATTTTCTTCAGCGTTGTTCCACAGTGGTGGAAACCATTTTGCACCTGTGGTCAGCTGGGGTCAAATAGCTATACTGTTCAATTACTGGTGAAAATCTTTCTTTGAAAAAACAAAGTTAACTACAGCATATGTCCCATGTCTGTCCTTCTGTACATCAAAGACAGAAAAGAAAATACTGTCACCTAAAACCTTAACGCAAACACACATATGTGAAGCAAAAGTATGAAAGAAAATGTAATAATCAGGATAATGATACAAAGTAATAGAAAAGAAGAAAAGGGGTTTTATGAGAATAATGAATACAAATATAATAACTATTAGATTATAGAGTGTTTGAAAATACAGGTATTGAATTACTATATATTACATTTAATATTGTCATCCTGTTTTCTGTGACAGAAGTTCTTATTTTGAAAGAAGAAACACATGAGTCTAGAAGACAGATCACAATATTGAGGTGAAAATAATAAAAATTACTGTCATTTGCATTAGTGAAATAATGCTTTTGTCTTTACAGAACTTTAGGAAACATACTTGTTTTCATGTGTACAGTGCCTTCAGACTGTAAGAACTCATGTTATCATGTTTAAAAAAAAAAAAAAGGTAGCCTCACTTAGTTTCAGCACCTATCAAACTGATGTAAGTAAAAGGACCTCTAAGAAAATGAACTAAATAAAGGAGTTAAAACCATACTTTAAAATACATTCTTAGAGTTTTCCAACACAATAAAAGGGAAATTTAATCATAAAATATAGGGTTAAGAGGGTTAAGTTCTGATCTATGGCTTTATGAGACTGCAATGCCTAATTGAAGATGTTTTATAAACCATTCACTAAGGAATTGAGACAATAAGATATGAATAAAATTAAATTCAAGTCAGCCTTATTCACTTTAATAAATGCTTCAGCTCCTGAGGTATTAAGACGATGATACTGTCTTTGTTACTGCTTTCATTCATGAAAATAGGTTTAATTTCTCCTGTTTCTAAAACTGCTTGAACTGAAATATTTTAGATCAATTTAAGTAACATTTTATGCTATATACAAAAAGCTTATGTATGTGTCTGCTCTCTGCTTCTTTGTAGTGATAAACACAGTCAGATTAATCCGTATTAGTATTGTAAAAGATTTTTGTTTCAGCTGCCAGTTCAAACCCTGAATTTCCTCATAATCATATTCTAATTTAATAAATTAATCCTACAAACTTTTTCTACTTTTAAAGAATACAGGTTGAGACAAAAATAACTTTCAAGTTTAATTTAAAATTAGCACAGCCAAATTAGTGTTATTTTATAATTTCCATTAAATAATATGTTCGATCATATTGACCTTTTTTCCAGCTTCAGAAAAGGTGCTTTCTTTCCACATGCTATAGGTGATCATTCTAGATAGAGAATATCCAGAGAAATAACTGTAATGGTTTCTATTAAGATATTTTTGTGTACGTTTTCAAAGACACATGCAATGTTTTTTCAGAGAGAATCTGTTTGTCTTCTTGTCAGCAATGCCACACAAAGCCATACATATACATATGCTCCTGCATTTTCTATTTTGCCTTGTGTACTGACAGATTAAGTTGCCAGATAAGTTTTTGACATGAAAATATTTCTACTGTAATATGTCAGAAAAAGTTAATTATTGTAGGCAGTAAAAATACATATTTAACAGCAAAAGGTCAGTAGGAAGCTTTGCATAAGAATGCTGCTAGAAGGATTGAGTAGGAACTTGATTAAATATTGGGGTAAGGTTTAAACCCTGGTATTTTGGCTGAGATGAGACCTGGAGTATACGGGTCCCAAAGAATGTAATTCCATCATAGTCTTTCTCTAATACATCTAATTGTCAGCATCTGCTACTGCAGCTTGGCATAGAGTGGCAAATCATAATGTGTGTTGTTGTTTTGGGTTGGTTTGTTTGTTTTTGTGGAGATTGGCAAAAACTGTATGAGGTTGTTGCCCAGAAATAAAGACGCACATAGGTGTGGGTCCAGAATAAAGAAAAAATTGCCAGTTAGGCATAACTGAAAATGTAAAAGGGAGCTAGAAGGCTAGTATGTACTCAGAACCTGAGTTGCCACTTTTATTTCTTCTTGCTGATCTTCAGTTTGAAGCAGTAGGTACTTCAAAGAGTATCATTATGCTGTCACTCCAGGGAGATAAAAGGTTGGATTAAAAAATTCTGAGAATTTGGAGCTGAGCCTCTTAATTGTAGGAAGTGCTACTTGGGACAAAAGTGGTTGTTGTGAGTAGTTCCACTATGTGTGGCTATGCATGAGCGTGTCCTGGGAGGGCAGGTAAGCCTTGCTAGCACAGTCAAGCTAGAGTTGGGTTAAGTGTGAACACTAGTGGAATGAAAGAAAGAAGCTTAGTTGGACTAACTTTATATATTAGAAATGACATTTAATTTCCTCATTGCAAAAGTGTATCAGTGATCTTCCAAATATTATTATTTTATTAGAATCTTTGCTTAATTAACAGAAAAAATTTGGAGCAACTTTTTCTTACAAAATATTAATGCTGCTTTTCATTAATAACAGCATAAATCTCAGTTTGCAAAAGTGCCTCTTTATAAGCAATGCCTTCTCAATGAATGGTTCTAGAAATCTCACCACTAGCATGTCATCAAGACTGTATTCTGAAGACAACAGCTTTGTATCTAAAATGCTGGTCTTCCCCTACGAAAGAAGTGCACAGGAGCCTATACAAGACAGCATGACTATTACAGCAAACTGGCAACTCATGTAGTATATGTCAGCTTAGAGCCTGGCAAGAACATATATATGACATGATGGGGTGATAATTTATTAATGAACATGCTAGAGATCAGGATAAGGCACGTCTCTCAATTTTTTCTCTCTCCTTCCCCATTAATACTTGAACTGTATCTTCCCCACTTGTTTACTGTAACATCTCCAGCATTTCCTATATTTTTTCATAGCCTAAATCTTTTAATCTCTAACACCTAGCTTCATCCTTTTTCTGAAAACACACTGGTACAGTTTGTTAATTTTAACTGCAAGGACTTCTTGCAAGGATTATCACACTATAACTCTCATTTGTTGGTATTAGTTCTCCTGGAAAATCTCTTACCAATTTTTCTTTTACATAACACAAGAAACACAGGAATGGATGATCTTTAAGTTTCTTGGTTTGCAAAGAAAGTGCCTATGACAGCTCAGTCTGATTTAGGTGATGACTTGCAGTTGACTCATCTTCCTTTTCTCTCACAGTTGTTTGGCAAGTGACTATCCTTGGCTTCTAGGCTGTTTTGGGATTTTTGCTATTCTGTACTGCTTAGATCAGACCCACAGTAAGTACTGGTACACTGCAGTTTTAATATACCAAGTTGGTGTTCAGTGGGCTTGTAGTGAAATGGATAAAGCACTGTGCTAGGCAGCTTTGTGAGCATACTTATGGAGAACTTAGGACAACTGACATGATGACCTTGCAGATCTAGTTTATATGGCATTTTTTCTGTAAAGAAAGGAAAATGGATATATGTTCTGTGCAGGAATGGGTATATGTAGATTACTGAATAGGTACAATTGAGCATATATTTTAACTACATCTCTGTATTCAAAAGTCTGTACTGGAAATTAACACAAAGTATTCTTTATTCTATGTAAATTATTTTCTTAATTGACTTTCCTATTTTTACCTTAAGTACTAAAATAACTGATACATGTAGCTGTTACTGATAATGTAAGCAGCTTTAGAAAGTCTTCAGATTTGTAGTTGAGATGGTTTGCTAAACCTAAAGAATGCAGTGCAATGCCTATGTGCTTGTACACTGATTAATTGTACTTTTGTGGGGGTCATTTTGGACAGTATAGACTGTATGAGAATTATGGGACAAAAAGGAGGCCTCACCTATATCTCCCATGACATTTCACAAACCCATCACCTCTAAGACTTTTGTGTTAATTGTGATCATCTCCAGCACCTCCAAGCTAGCATGGAGGTAGATGGGTTAGCTTTGTCTCTTCTTAGGCATCTGTATCATTTGTCCTTCCTTGGATTTCTGAAGTCTATGGCATGCTAATGCTATAGCTGAACAAAAGAAAGGAGGGAGAAAGACCCTCTCTCTGTTCTTTCCTCACGTACATTGTTAGATTGCGTTCAGAATGCAAATTAGCTGACCAAGAAAAGATGTTATCTGAGCAGCCAAAGTGCTATTAGTTTAGTGAGAGGTGGAAAACAGGAAGAGTTACCCAGATCACAGAAGAATGAAATATGGATACGAGAAAACATCCTTGGTGTTCAAACTCTTTGAGATCTATTCCATATGTTTATTACAAGTCTCACTCCTGTCTGATCTAGGACTACGCCATCTCTTTTCTCACACCTTTCCATACCCCATAAAGCCTCCTCCACTCTCTTCTTCCATTTATTGACCAATTCTGCTTTTTCCCAGACACTTGCACGTGCAAATTATTTTATTCTGAAAACCATTCTGTACACCATTTGAGAATTTTCAGAAGGTGCTATCACATATTTTTGTTCCCAGACAGAATAACATCTTCTGATTAAACTGGAACATGGTAAATCTTGTCCTCACTCAGCTGTATGGCAAATGACATTTACTTCAAGGGTCACATGGCTGCATCTAGACTAAACAACAGACTGACTGTGATATGTGTGGCAGCCTTCATCTCATCCTTATTCAGATCAAATCCAAGGCATAGGGGAAAGCTGTCTACTGTAACCTTGTCTTTTGCCCTGATAAGAGAGGTTGCATGAGTCCTTTGCTTTAGAAAACATTTAAACTGACTGTACTTACCAGAGAATCTGCTATTTTTGTAATATATCTTGCTAACCCATTTCCTCCAGGACTGAACATCCTGTTACTTAGAACCTTACAAGTCTTATGTACTTACTAAAAGGCTGGAATTTAGTCCTGTTATTTAGACAAATTTATATATAAGTATATTCCTCTTGCTTTACACATACATGATACCCTCAAAAAAGGTATGCTGTATACTTACTCTTGTGTTGTTTCTTTCAGCTTTAAGTTCTGAAATCTCCTCCTCTTTTTCAAGCAGCTGTTCCCTGCATGCATTTAATTCTTTTGTCAGTGCAGCAAATTCCTGTGGAATTAAATTATATATGAAGTTACCCAAGATGTAAGCACTAGAATAATCAAATCCATATGCATTCTAGAGTTTGAGGATTTATAAATTATCAACACAAATTAAAATAGCTTATGTAAGCACCAGGATCTACCAAAACCATTTAAAGTTTAGGCATATCTAATAAAAAGTGCCTATGGAAAACACTGATTTAAGTTTAGAAACAAAAGAAGGTTCAAGATGATGGCAACCTCCTCCACACATCAGCTATCAGAACCACACCAGAACAGAGCTGGCCTATTTCATAGCAACAGAGACACCACATTTCACACATAAAGAGGTTCAACTCAACATATCTGCTTATCAAATGTTCTTGCCTCTCTGTAAGGCACCGTTGCAATATGGCATGGGAGAAAAAGGTTAAGGCATTCACTGATCAAAACCTATCTAATATCAGATTAACATAAGTAATATGTGTTGTGAAAAAAAAAAATTCTCATTCTTTTTACTTGATATTTGAATTTAACTATTAAAATATATTTGGGCATTATAGTGAAAGACTGTGATAAGTCAGAGCAATATTCATGTTTGTTAGTTTGGAGTGAGTTTCCTATGAAATAATAACATAAAATGAAACTGGATTTCAAGTTGTTCCAGATGCTAAGTTTTATACACGCAACTAACAGGTTTTCTGAGAAACTCATTTTTCAGTTGTCAAAATTCCTATTAAAATGTCTTGATTTTACCATTGTTGTTACTTTTCAACAATACACATAAATTTTTGTCTATACAAAGGGCAGTCACAGATTTGTCATTCATTTCAATTCTGAAAAGGTTTCAGAAGGTTTATTTCAGAAAGGTTTATTTTTGACAGGCACAACATATACTAAAATGTAGTGGTTAATGTTATCATTTACAGCAGAAAGATGCTACATGTCTCACAAAAAAGTGAGGCAAAGGATGAAAAGCCTTTAAATTTTGTGATCATATCTCAGAAAAAAAAAGTCTTGATGAACAGCATTGCTGCTTAAGAATGATACATACAATTTTTTAAATATTAAGTTAATTTTAGTTTGACCAAAAATAGTCAGTGCTTAAGAGCACCCACAAGCAGCCAGAGTTAAACTGAAGTCATTCGTAATTCTCCCCCTCCCCACCAAAAGAAAGCTGTTTAAGAAAAAAACAGGTGGTTTATCTTATCAGCCAGTAGGATGAAGCTGAGACTAAATCTACTTATTTAAGACAAAAGCTAGCAATGATCTTAAAAGGGCTTGGCTTGCTGCTTCCCCTTGAGTTGCTGAAAACAGCTTTTATCTGAAGTAAAGTGCTGTTCAACAGAAGCTTGGTAGGTATTTCTAGGCACATTCTGTTTTAATGAAGTTTCTAAATAGTTAATGGTATATGGTATTATTAATAATATATTAAAAAGTATTCAAATAGATTTCAGGTGATATTCCAACAATGAGTAACTAAGTGGTTTTTTTTAACTTTTCAGCAGCTAGAACTGGATTCACGGTAAACCTCCATGCAAATTGCATGGTAGTAAGGAAAGCATTGTTTTGATGTCCTCAGTGGATTTTGTTTTACAGATCAGCCATTGATCACATGAACCATGAACTTTTTGTGTCATACCTCCTAATCAGTATTTTCATATTACACCCTAGTGGTCAATAACTTGTAAGGCTACACAGAATGCTTTGATGTTAAAGCCTTTAATTTAGCCTTGAAACTTAGATTTAAATTTTAAAACTTGTCTCTTGCTTTTAAAAAGTATCATTAAAACTTCAGTCTGTAGGTCTTACTCTAGGGTTCAAAAACTGCCAGTCCAGCAGTGTTATTCTGTCCAGAACTTTGTTTAAAATACTCTTCTCCTTAAGGTTGTAACTAATGTTACATACCAAATGAAAATATCATATTTAATAGAAAGCCAACAATCTACAGTGAGAATCAGAATTTTGAAGTACAAAACTACACATGCATACATTTTTTTTTTCTTCATATTCCTCTAAAAGAAACTTTATAGCACTACAGGGTGGAACATTTGTTACTAATTTACATACAGTTTATACACATAGATAAATGACTATAATACTCTCAGAATCTCACAGAATACACTTTCTGTGTAATCTATGTAGTGTGTCGTTGTTATTTATGTTTTCTCAATTCTTTCTATCATTTCAGTTGGAATTAAAATAGACATTTTGGCATATGCTTGGGCATCCAGATGGATGACAGGTTGTGAAAAGGATAACAAGTATCTGGTGACTTACTGTGCCATTTCCTAACTACAGTAAGGCAAAGGAGTCTGATATGATGCTTTTGTTGCTTTCCTTGGAAACAGAAGAGGGTATGAGTTTATCAAATTGTACATTCTTTGCTGTGCCAAGGCAAGCCTGATACCAGCAGTACAGTCCCTAACGACTTGGTCAATATAATCTCAAATAATTAAGGAACAGAGTTCCTTTGAGTTTGCTGAGCAGAATGGAGCTGATTCTTAGAGAAATTTTGTTTGGTCATCAGATTAAATTTTCCCTTGCTTAAAAACAAATCATTACTGAAAATTCTGCTCCCAGAGGGTCCCATACCTAACACAGTGGTCTCTCAGCCTCGAAACATCTTCAGCTTATATTTGTAATAACAGTTAGCATCCACTTTAGCTGGGCTACCTTTGTCCAGTATTTTAGACCTTTTTACTTTTCTTTTAGACTTTTTTACTTTTAGATCTTTTCACTGACACAGCCCCTTCAAGCCTTTTAATTATTCCGTTGCTGCTGCTCTCTGAAATTCCAATAGTACCGCTCTTGACATACCTTCAGAACTTGCATTTACAACAAGCAGTCACCTCTTTGTACCTCTGGAGCTAAAGTGGCCAACTTCATCTCTTCATCTGTAGTACTAGAGACTACTCAGTCATCAAGAGCTTTGACTTCTCTGACAAATGATGACAGAAAGAGGTTTTTTTCTTGGTGTTTATATCATAAGCCTTTTACAGAGGAAGTCTCGAAGTAAAATTGAGTTTGTCCTAGAGCTTTACAAATTATTATTTCTGTCACATCTGCTTTGATGAATTAATAACTAGGATAAAACCTCACAACAACTTGTTTTTCAATTCATACTTCCAAAACTACACGTAAAACTCATTTTCAATATACCTTTTTCATCCAAGGTATCCCTGAGATACGGCAGTGTAATGCTCCAGGGAACATGTTTCTCCCACAGGTTAGAAGAAAAGCAAAGCATATTTTTGTTTTACCCAGTTATGTAATAAATAACATGTGATGATAATGACCTCTGCTCATGCAATTCCCTCTTATATATACAGGGATTAAGGGAGTACTGTCATCTAGAATCATTGTGTGCAGCAGAAATCTTGAATGGTCAGTCATACTTTGGGAGCCCTGAAGGTAGTATCTGTTGCATAACTAATATGATTTGACAGGCACAACTGCACTCTTAAAGCTTATGTAGAAGTTGTGTGGCTATAAAGCTAATTAAGAACTGAAGTGAATTAAAACTGTATGAAAATTATTCAGTTGATTGCACTGCTTTTATACTATACTATGATATTAGGACACTAACAAATTTTTTTCATGATAATCCAAGAAAGACCATTTTTTTGCCATCTGACTAAATATAATCTCAGACCCTATTTTATCTGCTGTTTCTCTTTATGTCTTAATACTTAGGCTATAACACTCAGTCTGACTGAAAAATAGCTGACTCAAAATGACAGGTCTTCATTTATCCCATGTTTATCTTTGAAGAGAGGGCAGAAGCCTTGAAAACAAATTCAACAGAAATCTGTAGCCACCAAAAGGACCGCTAGGCATTACAAATAAAAAAATCAGGGACTTCCCCTGGTGATGAATCTGAGATACACTCAGAGCAGAGGCTGGAGGTGCCTGGGAGAGGGGGAGGCCATCGGGACAGGCAGGCTGACAGTGCTGCCAGATGTGTTGGCAGCAGGACTGTGCAGAAGAGGCATACACAGTGCTCTTACCATTAAATCTCTGACTCTAGGGGCTGGCTTAACAAATGCTACTTTCTTTGCTTATTGTTCCCAGAAAAGGCCTGCGAGGTTTATTTTTTACGACAAAATATGCAGAAAATGTATATAACTAGTCTCCAAGCTGAGGGTATGCCACAGAAATTATGAGACCTCATAGCTGCAACGCTGAACTGTTCAGCATGTGTATACAATCCAGTACAGAGTGAGTTGATACGAAAATACAGTCTCTCATAGTCCCCACAAAAAAATAACTACTGAAAGAAGAAATTTTGTAAGACCACCAAAAAAAAAAATCCATAAAATTCAGTTTCAGAAACACTGGGGAGATTTGGCTTAAAATCTCCTCTGGATTTTCTATCTTTGAACCACAGTTCATTTCAGGAATGAATGAGTGAACTAATCTCTGGATGGAGAAACAATAGCAAGGCTTTATAATTTTTATTTTACATTCAACACAAGCTGTATCAACCAATTTGCTTTCCTACAAATTTATATGTAACTCATTTAACATAGGAAATTACTATCTACTACAATCCCCTTGGAGTTTTAACCTTTCATTTATTATGTTTTCATCCAATCCAATTTTGTAAAAAAAATTGTACCTTCTTTCTTATTATTCCTTCATTGGAAATATTGTTGGAAATTCTCCACACTTTTTAAATGACCAGTGATTTATTTTAGCAATTTTGCCATTGCCAGCACACAGTTTTCAACCTTGTTGACTCCTATTAAGAAGACAAAACACTGCAAAGCTCTAAATGTAATTCACTGTTTGTCTTCTTACTACAGAAGAGCCATAATAATAGTCCTTGATTCTAGATTAGGTTGAATGCAAGATTTAAATATGTGGGTTTGGTGTCAATCTTCTGAAATGTTTATTGTTACATTTCTGCTCAAAATAAGAGTTCATTTGCCCACAAGTTTTGGGTTGGAAAATATGTACCCTGAAATATTGTATTGTAACAAGACCCAGGTAAAAACAGGAAATCTGTTTGGATCTCAGGACTAAACTTTTGGTCTCTTCATACATAAAAAAGACATACTTTCAAAACTGTAGAGTACTCTGAATTAGTTTCTTTAAAATATTATCAGATCACTTTGCACTATGATGCCAATTGCACAGAGTTTTCGGTACTTCACAAATAAATGTAAGCATAATTGATTCATTCCCCCTTTTCCCCTTTTTTAT
This sequence comes from Strix uralensis, assembly GCF_047716275.1. Lineage (NCBI taxonomy): Eukaryota > Metazoa > Chordata > Aves > Strigiformes > Strigidae > Strix > Strix uralensis. The sequence goes on from NC_133976.1 coordinate 45,891,168, forward strand.
GCAGTGGGCTTTATTTTTTTGGTTTCTTTATCTTTTCAAGAAAAGTGGCCACTAGTAGTAAATTATATAATAAATAATATGATGTGGGTGGGCCACATCATGTTGAACTACTGAATCTCAAATTTGAACTGAGTGTTACTTTGTTTGACTCACACCATGCTTTCACAGACAGGGAATAAGGTGCTTTTCTTCAGGGGTGATCTTAGTGGCACTTACATAGCCACTAAACGTGCTTCAAACTATCAAGGAATTACCAATGCTGGTTTGGGTTATTTACCAGTCTGCAAGACATCTAAAATGAGGAAAGTGTGATTAAATGTGACAATGTAAGAGTTCATTAATTCACAGAGGTAAATGAAGAGGATGAGATTTGTGTTACATAAGAGAGAAAACTAACTCAGTAACACAGTGGACTTGTGACCCCTACTCTTTTTTTTTTTTTTTTCCAGAAATGTGGGCACTGACTGTAATTTTGAAATATGCAGACACCTGCCCACACATAAGCACACAGTCAGTGCTCCTTGGCAGAAAGAAAAAAAACTTTTCAGAGCCCATTCTAACATCTTCAAGAATTAATATCACAAAATACATTCACTGAACAGAAAATTGGACAAATGAAGAACTGCTATATAGCTTTCCATCAAGAAGGAATTCCTTCTTTGAATACTCAGTTGAATCTACATCAGATTTTGAACTAAATTCTGCAAATATTTACTTATTCAGCCATCCCTTTCTGGGTAGAAGAAATAATCTCAAACTAGTGTAGCCTCTCTGTGGATGGCCTACTATTGTGAATGAATTATTTATCATAATGACTGTGGTCCCAAATTAAAAGTGATGTAATTGTTTTTTCCGAGCAAACAGAAAATGCCTCAAATTCTGTTTCAGTACCTTAAAAAAAACCCAGAAGTTTGCTTCTAGAAAAGACATGAAAAGAATAATAGAGAACTAAGGATTGTACTAGATAAACTTTATATATCTGATTAAGGCCACTGAACATATTGAATGAATGTGGATACACAGATTTTGGTTTAGCTTTGCAGCATATGTAACCTGACTTTTATATAAATGTCATCTAAATTCAACAGCTGTATCATGTTACTTTCATGATTTTTTAGAACAAGAGTACTAAAAGTATTCAAAATTATATTTCAAAAGTCAACCAAAAAGAAACTTTAGATGTTATCTGTTTAAATGTTAGTCCATGTGATAGTACTTCTAGATAAATTTAAAGATAATGGGAAAAACATACCACTGTCAGAACTTATGATGTAATCTGCCTAATTTTCCTGCTATAGTACATAGTTGTCATATGAAGATTAATACCCACATATTTTTGAAGTCAAAGAAAATCTCCCCAGCACCATGAGTATTATGACAATGGCTCAATTTTTGGCAATGATTTTCTCACACAGGATTACTTCAGAAGAAATCTGACACTACACAAAAGACATGGGCACAAATCCTCCATGATAGTTTTCACTTGAAACTACGGCAATAATAATATGAATGTAATTTACATGGTTTTAGAACCACTGTTAAAGAGTAGTACTGCCACAAGGAATAATCCAAGTATAACTCTCTAATCAGTACCAAACAATCAAACACAAACCTGTGTTTCATTATTTCCCAAATTAGCGTGCAAAATTGTTATGTAAAAACATAAATTTTACATGACACCAGCTAAAGTTGATATTCCTGGTTTTTTTCAGAGTTAAATACTCTTTAAGGGAAAACTGCTGAATAAAGTATGCAATCTGCTGTTTTAATAATGTTTTTCCACTCCCTCTGTTTTTAAATAATTTAGATTTGGTGCTCTCTATTATCTGTTGCATACTGATCACTAAAAATTATGCTTTCTGAATAATAATGTCCACCCAGTGGGTATTGGTCTGTTAAAATAAAGCTATGTTTCACACTTACAGTAATAATAAAACAGAAGGGCAAGGGAAAAAGGGCATGATAAAATCGACAACAGATTTTTACTTTTTTACCTAAAATTTCCTGTGTTCTTTGAAACTCTTCAGATTATAACAGATGTGAGTTCACAAAAGCTTAAAAAAAAGATGTTAAACACAAGGCAGTAGATGCTAAAAATTAAACATTCCTTATTTGTCATCCTTAGTATCAAGTTATAAAGCTTGAGGCTTCAAAAGACCTGACAGCCTCCATCCATCAAAAAAAAAATTAAATATTATAAAGATATAGCCTACTTTTAAATATTTTTTATTATAATGTAGCAAATCCAGTTATACCAAACTAGAGTCATTCTCCCATATTTATGAACAAAAATGAAATTAAAGTCTTTTTTTTTTCCCCCTAAAAAAAAGCAAATGGAAAATTTAAAAGTCTCTTGTTCTGCAGTTCATGTTCGCTCGATTGGTTCAATTTGGAATAGATATCACAGTGAAGGACAGCATACTTAGTTTGAAAATCACAATTGTGTCTTTGGTAGTTTGCTCCTGACTGGTGGGAAGACTAAGGCACAGAAGGTCTATAACCAAATAAACCAGCTGTCTGGTTATTACTGAAACGGGATGGGATAAAACATCACTCATATAAACATCTGTAAACATAATAAAGCTGAATTTGTAATTCAGGTGGGTGACTTAAACAGCTCATAATATTATAGATAGTGTAGGATGAAACTGCAGACTGGCTTACAATGTGTTTTAATTAGTCATATTTCAGAATGTTCTACTAATCATACTGTACTGTATTTTGTAGAAGTATTACTCATGTAAGACACTATGGCAGCACACTTTTCAGAAATGGGATGAAAGTGATGTTTAGTTGAGTCTGTAGTGATTTTTTCTTCAAATCATACCACTGAAGTATGGAAGTAAATAAGTTATATAATAAGGGAAATTGCACCATCAACATTTTTCCACTTAATAATCAATGCCTTTGTTTTACAGATATTCGTATTCACTTCTTCTAAAGGTAAGTAAATAACATGCAGATATGGTTATGTTGTAGACTATATTGTTATTTTCAAGTGACACTCTTTAACATAAAAGATACTTATATCAGTATGTCTTGATTAATTAAATATTTTGCTGCACCAAAACTGATGACAATTAACTATTCAACAGAAATTTATCATCTATTAATAAAGAGAAAGAGCAAAATATGGGTCTAGAATGGCATACTATGACTAATTTATAAAATTATGGAAAATGGGATTGATTTTATTCCAATTCATCGGAAGTATATTTTTCCAGATATTTAAATATTAAATATGTGAAACGGTCACAGAGCAGTAGCAGAAACGAAGAGTAAAATGCTGTATCGAATTACAAGACTACAGCCTGTCACTGTCAGCACAGAATTTTCTTTTATGCTTATCATCCTACTTATTTTTTTTTTCAAAATTAAAATAAACAAAGTTATAAAGGGAATCACCCTGGATAATATCTAAATTATTGAAGTGCTTTACAGACTGTACAATGTCTTGAGCACATACATGCATACATACAACTCTCATTATAAGGCTGATTGAGGTCAGTACATGGCCCTGAGAAATAACCTAAATAAATCCTTACACAGAGGATATACGAAGGGTGACTGTAAGAAGCAACACATGCTTACCAGTAAACAGAATAGGCCTTGTCTTATAATATTGGTAAGGAACGCGCAGCTTATTTTGGTGCCAATTCCAGTTTACAACTCTGGTTGCTTTTTAGGATGCCTGACTCACTTTTCAAACTCTTTACTTCTCTAGCTTTGACTTTTTCTACACGGCATCTTGTTGTTTTCTTCCAGGCAAACTTGACAAAATACAGCGTGACCTTTCCTTCTCCCTCATTTAGGGGAACACATACTGTTCTGACACTTGTCTCCTTCTCTTCTTCCTCAGCACTGTCTCTGGGTAAATTTTATCCATGATCACTCATTCAGTTATTAATAATAGGTCAACAAGTCTGCTGTTCTGATTCAGAACACATTCTTCCTTCCACAGTAAAATCATATTTTTTTCCATCTCAGAATTTGAAAAAGCATACTAAATAACTAACATTAAATTACTGAATATTTTAAATATACTTAAAAATAAAATTTAAAAATTCATCACTTTATAAAATCAAGTGAAAGCTATCTGATATTTGGCTGTTTTCCACTGTTTCCCATTTTTTCATGAATTTGCTCAGTGTATAAAAAATTATAGAAAATGACAGAGAAAATGTAAACATGCGTATTTCTATTATTTTGAATAACACCGCCAAACTTCAGAATATCATACATACTCTGTTCTAACAAAAAATAATTATGTTAAAAAGTTGGTTTTTTTCTTCTTATCAGAAAAGATTTGTCAAGCTAAAACCAGAATCAAGACTACTAACTGACCTCATCCATCAACTGATCTCTTCACATATTTGATCTTCTTCCTGGCAAGAATAGATGCTACCTGATGCTTGAGTATGAAAACATTAGATTTTCTGGGTTGGTTTTCTCTCACCTAATTTGAAAGGTATGTTGTATTAAAATCTATATCCAAGCTGGTCACCCAAGAACAGCAAAGGGAATAAATGTACTTTTAGGATGTGATTGACCCCACATGCTACAGATACCTATTTGGCTTGAAAAGAACTTCAGCTTTGAATTCCTTATTTTTCTACATAGGGCTTCTATAAAGGCTATTGGAAAAACTACCTCTTTGACACAATAGATGTCTGCCAATCTGACCAGTCCCAGCTTAACTAAAGCTTGTTTGAGAGAAATAAATAAAATTCCCAACTTTAGCTATGAGGGATCACTTTTTAGTTGGTATCACTGGTGGCAATCACCTTCCCCACTCCGCCCCCAAAAATAAAATTGTGGAAATAACAAATATAAATTGGTAGTAATTAACTCATTCTTCTAGGTGCTAGAATTCAACTGGAGGAGTATGGGGGGGGGGTGGGTGGCGGGGGGTGGTGGTTTGGTTCTTGGGGAAGACAACAAGACAAGTGAACAAAGTCAGGATGAACACCAGGAAGTTCAAATGAGAATATAATGAAAGGTATGGGAGAGGGCATCTGTAAAATTATTTTAAAAGGACAGATTGTTTTCTCTAGAAAAGAAAAGTTTAACTGTGGATAAAGTAATGTTGCTCCAATAAGAAAAAGGTTGTTTGTTATAATGACAGGAGTGATTATTCTCCATGTGCCTTGAGACTGGGGCATAAATAATCAGGTTAAATGGCAGTTAAGGCAGTGCAGGGCAGTATTAGGAAAACCCTTCATAAGTATAGTTAAGCAACAAACCTGGCTATACAGGAATTGTGTAATGACACGCTTTCACTGACAATTCAGACAAATATCTGTGAGGGTTTATGGTCTTGTCTCAAAGAATGAAGATGGAATGACATTTGGAAGATATGTCCATTTTTTGAGTCCATGACAATGAATCCATATATATAGTTTCACTACTGTGAATTCTACTTTACTTTCTATTGGTGGGTCCTTTAATTTAGATGACTACGGTATATATTGACTTCTATGATGAAATTGCATTTACACATAGTACTTTCTTGGTGTTTCTGTTGGAGTTCATTTAAGCCATGAATTTCACTAACTTGTTTTCTGTTTGATAAGAAATGTAAGACATAAGTGGTTTGTTTTGTAGAAATGTGTTATTGATCCTTACACTGCAAACAAATTACTTTTTCTTCTTATGTTGATTTCCTCTCTTTACAGTTAGCCTAAACAGTTACCTAATATCCACAAAGTCCAAATATGTACTTCAAGGAGGAATTCCAATTTTGCTCTTTAGAGAAATCTAATAGAATATTTGGGTTTTATATGTACAATAGAAGTAACATTAAAATTTGCTCAAACCTTATTTTATATACTAAGATTGTTAATAGTACTCTTTCATTTGGTCTACACTATTACAGTGACCTTTAAAAACTTCAGTAGAGAAAACAAGATAATTAGTTGCAGACATACTTCATCAAGAAATATGAAGAATTGCTAATTACTGACATAGACTTTGTCCTGAATAAAAATATAGAATGTACTTACAGATGCCAAGAACACCTAACTAAGGAATGGCATCTTCTATATCAGAAATCGCAGAACCAGTAAAGATCTGACTAGCCTCTGTGCTTCTCATATTAAAGATAAAGGAATAATAAACCATCTTAAAATGATATTAACATTCGGACACTGGCAATTTCATCCATATGCTGTCACAACTACTGAAGTATTTTATTTTTTTTTTTTTAAGAATACAGGATAATTGATGTAAAACACAGCAGTTTTTCAGTTCTGAAAATGTAGTGAGTAAACTTATCTTTTCCTCTCTAAAGAAAGAAGTTGGTAAAGCCCAGTAGTTAATAGTGATAAAAATGTTATCCTAAAGGATTTTATTTATTTTGAGTCAGCAAAAATAATAGACAGAGTCTTGTTGATTTCAGAGAAACAGGACACTAAATCAGAAATTTTGATGAAAGGACTTTTTCACTGATGTTCAATAATGTGCTGCATTCATGAAAGGAGAAAAAAACTTATAAATTACATCATCTATACATAGTGTACTCTTGGGTATGAGAAATAGTTCAATATATAAGAAAAACTACGGCTTATTACTGCTCTGCAGCACTCTGGTGATTGCATTCAATAAATAAGAAATTTGCATCAAAATAAAGCCTCATTAGCTATACAGTTTTGAGCTGCTCACTGGACAGGTGGTCTAGAGGCTGATTCTGCTCAGACCCCAGGCAATTCATGCCTCTCTGTCAACACCTTGTCACAGGAAGGTTTGCTACCTAATTTTCACACACACACTTCAGAAGCAGTTGGGCTTGTTTGAAGTGTGACTGCCACTTTGAAAACTAAATCAGATTTGCTGATCCAGATCTAGTGCTCTAAATGAAAGTATGCTTCAAACAAGCCCAGTTACCTTTGAGGTGCTGTAGAGCTACTGTTTCTGTTTGAAGTTCATTATCCTACTACATTATTATCAATTCAATGTTACATCTGTCCCCTCTTACTACATTGTGTCTCCAGACAACTAAATAAACACAGATGATAACATTCAGGACAGAGTATAGATGACAGCTTTGAGCTCTTCTATTCAGGAAACTTCAGTTTAGGATTACAGCTATCACCAGAAGATCTGAAAGAGTCATGTGAAGGGGAGAGGAATAAAAATTACTTTTCTAAGGTAGTGTTTTAGTGAAATACATGCACATTCACAAAGGCACACATACAGACTATTGAATACTTTCACCAGATACATCTCATAACATACATCTCATACATACATACTCAGACTATACCTTAGCCCTTCTTTATCATTCTGCATTCACAGTAGCTAAAGTCAAAAGAAATTGAAAACATGATTTTAATAATACTGATTCTCAGAAATCCTGGTGTATTTGCAACATAAACAAACCATGTTTATATTATGCCTTCCCTGTGAAATAGAATGCATACAGACTCAATCCTACCTGCCCATAAATACGTCTGTCAGATTCACTGCATAGAACTTTCACAAACTTCTTGCATTTTACTGTACAATATTCAGTTTATGATTTGTATTTCTCCAAGATGTGCTAACTGCCAAGGTTCAGAAATTAAAAAAAACCAATCCAAACCAAACCAAAACCCCCAAACTAGAGAATGTGCTAAAAAGTGTATGTTAAATACATATTTTTCCCTAAGTGTATTTAAAATATATTTCCAGAAACAGGACCATTATAAAAATTATAAATAAACATCCAAACAAAGGCAAACCACCAGAAATCCAACAGAAGAGGAACTTGTGTTTTAGAGCATGCTCATAATTGCCAGCTGGGTTGAACTGCATTAGTACCGTAACCTCAGAAATCTTCCCAAAGTTGTTTGTGTAACTATTTATTATCATGCAATATTGCTAAATCAGATACCATTCTATCTTTCCTAAATTGGCTGTTTATATTTCTCATTACAACCACAAGACTGCAACCACAATATACAACTAGACACCTGCTGAAGCTTAGGGCCACATAGCAGTTCACAGTGCTTCAAAACCTTATGGCTATATTCTCCTCCTCTTGCCCTTGTACCCTGAAGCCCGTGCATACAAAGAAATTAAACTCAGCCACAACCGTGGAAAAACTTTGAAGGATTTAGCTTCTAAAAAGTCAGTCCCTGAACCCAACCCATCAATTCTTTGAAGACAATTTATAATTGAAAGCATATTAACTTCAGAGGGAAATTTTTATTGCAGCTGAGTAGAAAGTCACAGTTAGCACCTATGATCTTACAGCTAGCTCTCAACCAGGCACTCTTTCCTCCACCTCTAGCCAGAATGGCTTACTGTGTTACCTTTCCCAAACTGGTAGCAATGGATGAGATCATGATGCCACAACATAACTCTAAGTGCCAGCACTCACAAATGAGATTAAGATTGCTAGGTTAAGTATCCATGATGGTAGCCCTGTATTAAACTCTGTGCTTGCCCTGATAAACTGGTAAGCAATTAATAGCTGATAGCAATTAACTTGCTCAAACAGCTTACTCTGTCAGGTTTCTGAATGTGGCTAGTGCTTTCTTTGATGGGCAACTGGGCAAAAGGAGGTGATAAATTATAAATAATTATCTGGAAGTACCTCTTCAATAAAACAGAAAGCAAATAAAAGTACATAAAGTAAACAAAGGAATGTCCCCTCACTCATCAACTACTTGGTGTATCTACAAAAAAAAAAAAAAATCATCATATGAGAAAGCTGAGAAAAAGTGATCATTGCAATCAAGAGGATACTAAAACTTCAGTGAAAAGCAAAACTTAATAGATGACAGTCTCTCCAGAAGAGAATTTCTTGTACTAGTTTAGAGTTGGTAAAGCTGAACAGTTGCTTGTTTGCATAAATTACCAACAAAACTCTACAGTAAGCCATTTATGTTAAAAATTTACTTTTTAGTTCCTTAGTAAAAGGGGAAAATTTCTTATAATTGTAGATAAATATTTAAATCAAGAGAAATGGCATTTGGTACTTTTGATATGGAAAGAAGTAGATAAAGAATTAAGGCTACAGCATTGTATCATGCCGCTCGTATATTAAAATAAATTTCCTGGTCCTAAAAGCAAGATTTTTCTAAGTAGGAAGAACATAAATACTGCAGAAAATGATACCTTGCTAGTTCGCCATTCTCTAGGTAATGTATGTGTTTTGCTACTTGTTAAAAAAGTAGTGGGACTTAGTTAAGCGTAGTGAAGATTAATAATTACAGCAATCATACTATACTACACTTTGTTAACTTTGATTTAGAGACATGCAATCCTCTCAGGCTGAAGCCCTGAAATCTCTGTCATCTCAAAAAGGTAATTGCCTGGAATATATTTAGTATATAGCCATCACCCATTAGTTTACAAAAAATCTTGAATATATCTGTTTCAGGCAAACACCTAGTTTAGTGCTTCTGAGTTTATCTTGTTTGACAAAGACTGTGATGAGGAGAAGTTAAAAAATGAAAGAATCCATGCATCAGAAATAAAGCAGAAGATAACTCCAGAGATTCTTGTTACATGTCAAAGTCTACATTCCAGCTGCCTGTAAAACACTGTCCCACGTGTGGCCATGCAGCCCGCAACTCAGCCCACCTTCAGCTCTCTCACAGGTACTGTAGCTATCTCACAGTCTGTCTGTAAACTGCCTGCCAGTAACCTGCCTGGGCACTAAACCACCTAACAGTCTGGAAAGGTAATAAATACCTCAGTAAACATGGGCAGAGCACCCTGTCTGTGTCTTGACCTGCCTGATGAACTGAAAATCTGACTTCTTGGTCAGCCAAAAGGCTAGCTGCCTGCACTGTATTTAGTACATAACCATCACGTATGAATTTACTAAAAGTCTTGAAGATATCTGCGTAGGTGGACATCTATTTTAGCACTACTGGAATGCAAGAAAATCAGTTCATTATGGAATTGAAGGCAGCACCTTAAGGTATCATCTCTTCCTTCTGATCTTTTCTGAATCAACTGGTTTTCAATGCCCTGTAAAGCTGTGTGTTATCTAACATTTCCATTTCCAGTTTCTATTATTCAAAGCTTTATTACCAACTTTATGAATAAGACACTGAGCTATAGTATAAGTCAATACAATATTTTTATTTGAAGCAAAATATATATATGCCTTATTATACACTAAGAAAGCAATCTATTGTAATGTGGGAGACAGTAAATGGACATCTAAGAAAAGTACAATTCCTTCTTTAAATTTTGGAGTTATTTTTCAAATGCATGCAGTGGCCAAAAAGAACAAGACTAAATGAATTAAAATGCAGTGACAACATTTCAGTGTTCATTAACCACTTTTAGACCATTTTGGAAACCCAAGCATTGCAATCACATCAAAAGACTTTCTCAACATAAAAATGAAATATGAGAACTGAACAAGGTGGCTTTGCAAACATAAAGGGGATAATAAAACCTATCCTTTTTTGTACTTTATATACATAGACACACAAGCCCATATCTGCTGAAATAGAAATGCTTAAAATATCCTTCCCTTCTGATCATGCTGAGCTTTGCATAAAGTTGTACCTTCTGTTTTGCCTCAGGATGCTTATTCAACTTGATTTGCTTGTTTCCTACACATTTATTTGTTGAGATTGAAATAATTTTATTTGTTATTAGGTAGCTTATGTAAAACTGTATGAACATATGTGCATGCAATCTTTACTAGATCTTCAAACAACCATTTGCATAAGAACTTACATATATCTTAATTTTTAAATATAAATGAATTTTTTTTATTTCTTTTAAATTATTCTCTAAAGGCCTTCTCTGTAATCACTGGTTAGTATTTCATAGAAATCTTTATAAAACATTTAAAACCAAATCTTTGGTTTGGTATCAGAGAATTAATTACGTAATAAAAATAATTATTCCTATGACTGATGTCTTCTTCACCTTTCCTATGTGCAGTATCATACTTCTGATTTTCTGTTGATGAAATTTCCCTATTAAGACTTCTGTATTCCAGAAGACTTGACTAAAAACCTGAATTTTACAAGCTTCAGCTTTATTATCTGAATGTGGCCATTTGGACTTGTTAAGGAAAGAGGGACATGCACATACAAACTGATTAACATATTCTTTCTGTTCTTCCAAGAATATTTCCTGTAATTTGCAATATTGCTGATTCCATGTGATCGATCAATGAACCCCTACAATGAAATAAACTTCAGAGAAGACAGACAAGGATGATGTGCTCATGAAGCTCAGAAAATAATGTTGGAAATGGCCACAGCTATAATAAAGGAAGCTGAATTTATCTCAATACGAGGGAGACTAGAGGGTGGCCTTTATTGTAGATAAATGGCTGTATCAGTTGAGTGAGTCAACCGGTTATGTAAATGGCCTTCTTTAAAATAACTAATAGAAAGCATTATCTTCCTGAGCCAGGCAGACCAGCATGGGGGAGTCTGTATATGTGGCTCAGTCCGACAAAGAGTATAAATATTGAGCAAACAGCAAAAAATGACTTTGAAGAGAGAAACAAGTTTGAGCTGGCTTCAACCTATGTGTTCCTTCCCAGTAACTAGGAATGCCCGGTGCTGTGACAGCATATAGAGAAAGGTAATGGGAATTATGTTCATTATGTGATTTCACTGTATAGTGCAATTGCTATATTGTGCTTTCATTGAGATTTCAGAATATTTCTGTGTCACTTTTCTAAATCAAAATCCCAGGAAATATCTTCAAATAAGTAAAATTGTATTAAACATTAAACCTTCCTCATACGTAATATTTAAAAGAACCTGGTCAAAGAGTATTGAGCTCTGATATTCTGAAAACTCAGCAGTAGAAATTCAATAGCTCTCAGATTTCTTCACTTCTTTAGAAACTGATGATATTATGTAGGCATGTGTGGAGAATGTTAGCTTATGCTGGGGCTCTACTAAATGGACAGACCATGGGACCACATTGTGAATACAGAGTTTCAAAGTATCTGAATAAAAGTACTGCTCCAAGGAACTGCAAAATGTTTCCAGAAGTCTCGACTGCATTGGCAAACCTCTTAGGAGTAACAACATATGAATGATTCAGACTCAAAAGCTTTTTCCATGAATTGAGTTTCTGTTGAGTTGAAATAGGTTTCTATGGTAGCAGTAATGTTACAAATGATTCCCCGTGGCTTAAAAGTACCAGGTGACAATGCCTCTAGCACCTACTGCACTACTTTCAATCAAGAAAAAAAATCATGCTGGGATCCAGAAGATCATCAGCTATACCCTCCATCAGATCTGATAATGTGGCAAGGCTAACTACGTCAGAAAGTTAGTCCCTTGCAGTAAATCTTGCTAAATTAGATCCCAAGAATGCCTTATATTTTTAGAATTTTTAATTCCAAAAAGTAATCTGCATCTTGACACTAAATCCAGTGGATGGATTCATCCTCAAGGATGGGGTTATCGATTTATATAGTTGGGATTTCACTATCCTGACTTAGAAGTCTGACTTCAGATGTCTCTCTCAAAAGTCAGTCAGTCTAAACCAGTAAACTTCTTTTGAAGGGACAAGAACTAAACTATCAAAACTTGACAAAGCAAACTGGTGATTTTATGTCATTTGAAAATATTAAGAAAACCAAATATATCATCCCATGCATACATAGCTTTGGGAATTTTTCCACCAGAGGTACAATACTTGGAAACACTTTCTCATCAAGGTCAAATATATTGGACATTGTCGCTGGCTGATCCAAGTGAAAATAATAGAACTTTCCCTTCAGTCCTTATGCTATAACACTCTATACACACAACAAATTTATTTCATATTAAATCATTTTTATAAATTTGCACTAGAAACCCTACCCCAAGGCCTAGCATTTCATCATACTGTGTGGTATGAAAGCAGAGAAAGATATGGTTTCTCTCCAAAGGAACTTAGAATCTAAGTATAAAAAAAGAGGCAGTAAATTGCAAGGGACAAGACAGAGACAATGTGACAACATGACAGATAATTGGCTTCAGCTACATACTGCATAATCAATTTTCCTGATAAATCAACAGAAATGAGAAAAGGTAGTCATCACAGCCACCTGGGCTGATAAACAAACAGTAATCCCAGGGGAGATCTGAATTATACACTGTCATACAGTACAATCTAGAGCTTGATGGGTCTGCACTGTGTTCTCCTTCAGTGCTTTGATTGCTAACTCTTCCTTTACAGAGTTATGGGCCAGCAACATCAGCTGTGCTGCCTTTTGACACAGCTCACTTTTCAGTGGGAGCTCTCATTTTCATCCTCTGTCTCCTCTTTATGTCAAAATAACATTGTGAGTGTAAACATTGGAAATACATTCCTCATTTTCCTGATTAACACGTAAGCTTTGAAAAGTGCATTAAATTGTAAGCAAGAAAGCCAATGAACAAAATAATGACAAAAATATGAACAATATAAAACTGATGGGAATAAAAGTAAAATATGTAAACAGTAGCTAACAGTGTTATAAATGAAAAAAAAAACCCAAATGAATGCCAGGATAGGAAATTCAACAAGACAGAAGTAACCTCCAGATTTCACTAATCTTCTACAATGTAATGACATAACAAATAATTAAAAATGTGTAACATTTATGTAAAAGAGTAGTGTCTAAAAATATCAGTGAAGAATACAATATACTATGACGACCTAGGCAACAGCAGTACCACCAAAAGCTGCAAGTGGAAACTTGATACACCTCAAGGGTAAATGCAAAATTATGTACTCTGGCCAAACCTACACTAATTACACTTCCTCAGCCTTCAAAACAGTGTAACTACTAGTAAATTGCTCATTGGCTTGCTATCTCCGGCTCATGACAACTCCCAAACCAGTCCTGGGAATTGCTTTGGGTGAGAGCTAGTTGTCCTGGGGATAAATTGTGCTGTGACCATTCTAATAGTTTACAGCTATGGATGATCACCTTCAGCCACAGGGAATCTCCATGGTGTAGCAGTAGCTTAGAGTCGGGGCTGTGCTTCACTCCTGCAGTGTTCCTGGAGACAGATTAAACAAAGACTAGGAGATTCTTGCACCCAAGGATAGAAAAATATGTGATAGAACAAGAAAAAACTGTTCTGCGCCTCCCTTGCCTTTGGGTGCGTTCCAGGATAAGCAGCAGTGTACATTTATGCCAGCTACAGAGATGTCTGCCTCCATAGCCCACAACTCCCAAATTGCATCGTGAGCTGTCCACACAGCTGGCAGAGTAAAAATATAAACTGCAGGTGGCTGTTGTAGCATCTGGTTAAGATTTAAGACTCAAGATGTCCTGCAGCAGCTTCCAGTCAGTCCCTGACTCCCTGACTGTGCGAGGAACTCCTAGGAGTGATTGCCATAGCACTGCCACTTCACTCTCCTTCCTGGTCCTGATCTTGGGCACATGCTTTTGTTCAGGCCAGAAAACATTCATTTATACAATCAGAACAACCTCATCTCTGCTCACCGCTGGAGTACGTGATATCACAAACTGTGACAGAGATACAGTCTGTAGAAGACCTCATCCTCAGGCGCAGCTCTAGAGTGAAGAATAGAAGCAGATAGTTTGCTAGAGTTCAGAGCTTCATAAAAATTTAATTTTCCATGTGACACTGTACAAACCTTTTTTGTTCCTTAGACATGCTAATAAATGAATAACCGCAAAAAATGTTATAATTTTTGTCACGTGAGAACAGAATATTTTAAAGGGAGACCAAGAAGTGGAGAGAATGACATGCCTCTGGGATACCTTTGGAGGATTCTGGACTAGTTAAAATATATAGATACAGGTCACACATTTATAGTTACCAAAAAGGAACTATACCACAAAATAGTCCCTGAAAATATGTCTCCTTACTCTGTAAGGCATATATTGTTTGCCGAAGTAACTAAATCTATTGCACTGTAAAACTGCCCCCAGGTGTATGCTACCTGCACAGCTGGTCCTGGAGGTGGAGGCTAAATGAGATCTTTAAACTGTACCACTGTAACAGTCCAGACTTGTCCTCAAAGGGACATAAGAACAGGAAAATTAACAGTCATGTTATGCTGTTTGTGGGCAGAAGGTCATAAGACTAGACTGTCCTATGGAAGAAAAAGGTAAAAGAGTATCTCGGAAATACATGTTTTTTTTCCTACAGTAGCTCCCAGGAAGAAATGCTCCTCACACATAAGAGGAGCTTGTTTCTGGTGACTCTGTAATTCACAGGATTGAAACTCACTATAACTTCCAGTCTTTTCTTGCCTCCTGGAGAAAAAAATGACCTACCATGGACTAACTGTGACTGTAGAATGCAATTTGATATAGGCTATATCATACAGATCACATTATATATCTCAATTTAGAAATACTAAACAGATTATGACCTCTTAGACATATTTTTACCCTTCATCTGCTTTTACCAACTTCATTTGGATTTGGGTTCTGAGTTAAAACAGGTGTAAATGCATGAGAAAATAAAAAATGAGGAAAGACTACCAGTGTGACTGCATAGTCTCATGTCAGAATTTCCAGCTATAGCCCACGTAATTTATGAGAAATTCTATTCTTTTAAATAGCCAGGCAGGTAATACACATATTGATTAACTGGGTCTAAGTGTAAACAATACATCTTGAGAAACTGCATTTTTTCAAAGATGTTGTTTAAACATGAAGTTATCAATCAAAATTGATTCCTTCTCAAGATAAATATTGATACTTACCAAATATTTTAAAATCAATTGAGTTGAACAAGTAGTTAGTTCTGTAACTATGGACTTGTTGGAGTGGGTCCAGAAGAGGGCTACAAAAATGATCAAAGGGATAGAACACCTCTCCTGTGAGGACAGGCTGAGAGAGTTGGGGTTGTTCAGCCTGGAGAAAAGAAGGCTCCGGGGACACCTTATAGTGGCCTTCCAGTACTTAAAGGGGGCTTCTAAGAAAGATGGGGACAGACTTTTTAGCAGGGTCTGTTGCGATAGGACAAGGGGTAGTGGTTTTAAACTAAAAGAGGTTAGATCTAGACTAGAGATAAAGAAGAAATTTTTTACAATGAGGGTGGTGAAACACTGGAACAGGTTGCCCAGAGAGGTGGTGGATGTCCCATGCCTGGAAACATTCAAGGCGAGGTTGGATGGGGCTCTGAGCAACCTGATCTAGTTGAAGATGTCCCTGCTCATTGCAGGGGCATTGGACTAGATGACCTTTAAAGGTCCTTTCCAACCCAAACTATCATATGATTCTGTGATTCTGTTTTGATCTGCTTTAAGAGAAATATCAAAGACACTGTTTATGGAACAAATAAAAATGTATTATGAAATTTGAGGATGATATTTGAAAAAGAAAACTTATTTAAAGGTAACATTTCCTAATAAAGCTTCAGTAATGATACTTGCCTGAAAAAAAAAAAACCCAAAATCCTTCTGAAACTAAATGGAAATATAAAACTCATTTTGCATGACTGCAAGAAGAAACAGATTTCCAGTGTAAGCTTGAGCTAATAATATTTCAGTAATTTTCTATTTTGCTTTAGCAAAATAGTAGATCAAAGAGACAAAGTGCCAAATTTTCATCTGATGAAAATGAGCAAAATACACTGAAGTCAATAGTAAAGTACTTAATTCACCAGAAAAAATTAAAGCATTTTAAGAGGTACTTCTATCACTTTTGAAATCCAGTAAAGCTTTTCTCACAATATACACATGCTATTTTTATTTCTTTGATACTTTTGCAAAGTGGAAACAGTTGTGCTTTTATTCTTATAATCTTGTAACCAAATACATTCTTGGTCTCCTTCCCCCTCTCCCTGGTAGTGATCATGCTCTTCAAGGGGAGGCACAGAATCAGCTCATGACAAGAAGATATTAAGGACTTATGAGAGGAATCAGCACATGCTCCACATCTAAATCTAACTGGGCATCCATGCTTCAAAGTATCCTCAACTGATTTTTTTTTCAATTCTCTCAAAATTAATCTATCTATTCCTCAAATGTAATATTAGTTGATTCCATAAATCATGATAAAATTAAAAATTTTTAATAGTTTTTGATCCTCACCCTGGGGGATGTGACCATAGACAAGACAGAAGTTCTCATTTTACTCTTTATTTTATAAAAATAAAATAAGGCTATTTCTTCAAAGATATTTTTAAAGTTAGTATTTTAAAAAAATGAGACACTGTTCACTCTATATAAAACTTATTATGATTTCCTACTATCCAGTTTTCAGAATTATGTTAATACTACTCACAGAAGAGAAATTTAGACAGTCAGATGAATCCTGAGAAGTTTTTAAAATTAAGATCTGAAAAAGCTTCTTTTTCCATTTGTATTAAATTTGGATTAAGTCTAATTACAAGAATAATAAAGCCAAGAAGTAACTCAATATGCATCAAAATCAGGAAGTCACGGTAGTAAAATTTGTTCATTATTTGTCTGGGGAATAATCCATTCATGCAGAAAAAGTATATGTTTAAGTGAAAGTTTAATATGTTTAGCAGATCACAGGATGCCTTTCTAGAAGTATCTTCATAAGATTTCTTTCTGCTCACTTGTCCCTAAATATGTTTCTTTTTTTTCTTTCTAATTTTTAAATATTTCTATTATTTCAAATCATCTGTCTCTTCACACTTGTCCCTTGCCCTATAATTATGCTTTACTCTATAATTATGCCTTTTACTGTGTAAAATACAAGATGGGGAATAATGAAATAAGAAGCCAGTTGATGCTAATAATCTGATATTGCTGAGTGTCTAAGATGTGTAATACAAAGGATGGCCAATCTAGAACAAAAATAAATATTTAATTAGTTATAACTAAGATCAGACAACAAAGATGTATGACAAGCTCTTCTCAAGTTTTTTTGTGCCTGTTTTATTTATCTAGATTAAAATGCATCAACAATTTAATCAAAAAAAGGAAAGAGTTGCACAATTCATTGTATCACTGCCCAGGTAACCTTTAACAGACTTACTGCACCTGAATGAAAAAGTAATGGTGAAATTCAAAGGTCAGGTGAGATTCAAACTCTACAGAAGGATCATATTCCCACTTCTATCTTTTTGCAAACAGAAACTAATTCATATTGCAGCAGCATTAGAATGTAAATGTAACACTGGAGAGAGAGTTTCTTTTAAAAAATGCATTTGGATGTTCTGTCATCATGGCTCCTCAGATAAAGAAAATAAATATGCTGTATTTGAGATATACAGTTCAGAGTTTGCATGGTATAGATTTTTTTCCCTGGAATTTCCTTTGGGAAACTGAAATAAAGTTTAATCCTTGCCTTAGTATTATATTCAATCACTATTGTATAAAACACTTATGCATTTCCAAGCCAATGACTTCCTTGATGCACTGCGGAAATTTAAAACATAATCTTTGGTGTAAGCTTTTTCCTCTGATCCATCACTTGCAATATCGGTATGCTTTTCAATTATTTCTAACTCCAAACTGCTGTAAGCATGAAACAGGTGCTTAAGTAATACTGATCTTTAAAATAATTCCTTTTCTTTCTTGGGGCATGTTTGTTTCTTTTTAGTAGACAACTATTAGCAATTTAATAAACCATAACTATTGGCTGGAGAAACAATTACAACAAAATTTATTTCTCACCACTCAAAATGTAATATATTTGTATGTGTACGTAATTACTAAAAAGGCTATATTAGAAGAGTGTAGGAGTGCTATTTAGGTGCTAGTACCAGGATTACGATTATCTACAGAAGTGCCTTATGCACACATACCACTACTATACCATCATTCACTATTGGAACTCAGGATATCTTCTGAGGGGGCACCTCTGTTGTGCTTTCACCCTCCCTCAGTCTCTAGACCTGAGACATCTTTCCTATAAAACCTGATACATTTCCATGAGAAGTTTTCTTTTTGATGATCTGCTTTTTCAGTTGGCACACCTGGGTCGTTGAAAACTTCCTTCTCCACTGTTACTTCTCATCTGGGTCAGTTCGTGTCCCTCCCCGACAGCCACAAGCCCCTGCTCCCACTGGTGTCTCTGATCCTCCACCTGCTTCCAGACTCCATGCTTAATGATTCATCTTTATTTTCCCCCTTCCAGTCCTTGGCTGCTCTTTTTAATCTAATCATTATTTTGTTCTAGCCCAGGATTCTTTCCCTTTGCATGGCAGGGCTTCCTCCTCTGCCTCTCCTTGGTTCCAGCAAAGGTGTCACAGCAGCAAGAGAGAAAGGCTCCCAGGTTCATTAAGCAAAAGTTATACACCAAAAGCAAGGAAACCCCAACACGAAAAGTACATTTCAGCATCAATCAACATTAACTATTAGAAGTACTGAAGTCCTTGCTCTAATCTGATTATATTATCCATCAAATGTTTTTGTTTTAGAGCCTACAGTGATTTTAATTTTATTTCTTTGAGTAGCAAAGCTCAAGACAGATTTTCTGAACATCTATGGGGGTTATGTTGTCCTCAAAACTCACATGTTATTCTCAAACTCTATGCTAATTGTTACAGCTAGCAATCACAATACTAGCAGCTACTACCATTTTAAATGACAGAAGTTTCGCAAATGGGATTTAGATTGAAGGGACACTGTTTTAACCCACTAAAGCAACTGATTTGTTTTGTTATCTGCCACACATAAAATCCCTTCTACCATCTTCTGAGGAATTTAGATTCATTTACATAGATTATAGCTACATTTTTAGAAATAATTTCTAAATTATTTTAGAAACTGACGCAATTTTAAATCAAATTTGCCTGGCAGCATATTCACCTCAGCTATATCTATGTTGGGGAAAAGATACTCGTTCCACTCACAGGGTTGGATGTGCCCGACGCATGTCCCCATGTAAATCAGAGTGGTTTCTTGGTTGCCAAGGAGAGCAACACCCCGGCAGACAGGGCAGGCGGGAACAGCAATGGGCTCTGATAACAGCCATGAACAGCAAACAAGAACCATGGGTTGGATGCAAAGACCCATCAAACATCTAAAGTGAAATTTCAGCATAACCCTTGTTTTCGTAGACTTAACAACACAATTGCACAATTTGTCACTCTGAAGGTTCAGGACCAGGACAGCAATGCTGAACTGTTGAACATCAATATTAAAAGTAAATAGCGTGAACATGACTAATACTGATGCTCTGTGAGCTAATTGTTTACTGTCATTTTGTGACATTGTCCAGTTTAGGCATATATTTTAATAAAAAAATAAAGATTTCCAAATAGGTGTAAGAAAAAGTACTTTTAAACTTTGGTTAAACACATATTAATTTATGATTGTTCATCCTTAATATGTACATTTAACTTTAGCTTTAAAATGTGTTAGACGATTCGGTCAAAACCTTCATTATCATCATTCATAAAAAAACAGCATGTCCATGTGTAAGCTTAAACTTTCATAATTATTAAGATTTTGAGTAATCACATTTTGAGACTTTGAATGATCTGTCTAGTATAATTCAAAAAATTTCAACCTACTGGACACATTCTAAAAGAGTATTTTGTACATTTTAGCATATTAAAATGTTATAATGAGAAAACTTTTGATTGCTTTATAAAGTGATATTCTTTGCCATCAACTATTTCAATATAATAGGAAGGAAGAAAAAACTGTAAGTTCCTGTCGTTGTTAATTAAAACCCCAAGAAAATAAGGAATGTCAAGTTTTCATTACTTAGTTTAACTGAAGGATTCCTTGAGATCTAAATATAAAAATAAACTGAATCTGAGCTGATTTCTTTTTCACCAGTCTTGGTCCTAACTTTTCAGGACCAGGACACGCATTTTTCTATCCTAAACCCCTCCTCACTGACTTAGCCAGACTAGAACCTAACTTAGTACAACTTTCCAAATCTGTAGTGCAGAAAAAGTGCAGAACATTTGAGCTTGCTTTCAGACACACTGGGAGCAACATGGCCTGCTATTTGGGGAGATTTCACCTTGTAGAAGATTGAGAAGTATTGTAAATGTTGAATAATGTTATTTTTACAAAATCTACTGTTTAAATTGCCAGGAGTCTTTAGCAGCTATAGAAGTCACATGTAGCCAAAGCAAGAAAGAGCAGTTACTGGCTGCAGAAAAGTCTGTAATTTGATGCACTAAGTTACAAGTAATCAGAGTTAATTCTTTTTACTAAAATTAGAGCTGAAGATGTTTAGTCAGATAGTTCCATTTAACTGAAATATCAGCATATAAATACACAGTATTTAAAACAAGCAAACAAGATTATGACTAAGAAACTGCTAGATATCAGAAGTAATCTAAATCCTAGTCTCAGATGAGAGCATTTTATCACAGATTTTCACTGATGATAGCAAGTGGCAATTATCCATGCCTTGAATAGGTTAAAAATGCCTTCACATTGCAATGCTAACAAAACCACAGTACTTGACAGGCATTTGGAAAAGACAGATAAATAAAAATTTCCAATGATTTTCTGAATCCATTTAGGCTCTTATTTGCCAAGAAGCACAGTAGTCATCTTTTGAGGACAGTTTCTCCTAATGTTTCATTGACTGCGGGACAGTTTTGAGCTTTGTTGGCTTTGTGTATGGTGGTTTTTGTAAGGACCAGTAAGAATGACTGGGATGTAAAACTTCGTTTTGATTCATGACGGTGTCAGAGTGAATACAGCTCCCTGAAACTGAACGGAACTGAGATTATGTTATTAGAAGGGGATGATGACTGATCCTGCTAAAGGTTGCAGCAAAGAGTCAAGGTCTCTTTCCAGCCCTCTTAACTCGCCATAAAAAGTGTTCACAAAACTGTCAGCAGTACCATTCGGACCAATGTACGAGTGTACAGCAAAGGGATGGATGGTGTTCTTTTATTCTTGCAAAGGAATTTGCCAATTGGCCTTTCCCAAATGAGTTATTTCTCAGTCTTTAACAGCTGATGGCTCTTCTGTATCTCTCTTGCCCAAGACAAATGCAAATTCCAGAAGACTAGTAAATGAAAGTATTTAGGAGCATCACTGTTATCTAGAAATCTTTTTCCTATGCATTAAACCTCTGTCACAGAATGATTTCCTCCCATCTATTTTCTGGTGATAGGACTAAGACTTTTTTCAGTAATAATACAGAGGCAAAATGTTACCAAACCTATGAGAATCTGCTATTCTTCCCAAAGGACATCTTTATAGGCATAGATTTCCTTTAAAGGTCAGACAACGCATGACTTTCTTTCCAAATCTAGATCTTCCATCTGTGACTTGATGGCATGTGTCTCAGAAACAGTGGGGAAAACAACAACAACAAAAAAGAACACCACTGGGGAAGTCTAGAAGAAAAGAGAAAATGCTAGGTAAGTGCTTCTGTTCTTTTCAGCTCCTTTGTTGAAAGCACATGGAAGCTGGTTTGAGATGTGGCATGAGCTGAAGAGAGAGAAAGCCTCTGGTGATGAATTTTTCTTCATTTTCTCTGGCAGATGGTGGTTCATAGAGGAGTCTGAAAGCTGGACATTTTCATCTCCATTACTAGATGGACACGGGCAGCACTCATCCCTGTCTGTAGATTTGTGTGTGTGAGGTGCGCTCAGAGCACAGCTACACAAGCGTACAGGGCACAGGTGCCTAGGCGCTGGCAGCGGGGGCTGCGGGGGCCTCTCTGAGGGGAGGCTGGGGCTGCCCCATGCCGGACACGGCCGGTTCCAGCCAGCTCCAAACGATCCCCTGCAGGGCACAGCTGAGCCCCTCAGACAAGATGGTGGCACCTCTGGGAAAGTGTATTTAAGAAAGGGTAAGAAAATGCTACACAGGCAAAGGAGGAAGGAAAGAAAAAGGGAGTGAGAAACCACAGTGTGAATACCAAGGTCAGAGAAGGAGGAGGAGGAGGAGGTGCTCCAGGTACCAGAGTAGGTATCCACACTGCAGCCCATGGGGGAACCCGCACCACAGCAGAGGAAAGTGTGAGGAAGAAGGAGGAGTGGAGAGGGGCTGTTATGGACTGACCCCAACCCCCATTCCCCATCCCCCTGCACCACTTGGGTGTGGGGGGGATGGAGGAGTTGGGAGTGAAGGGGTGAAGTTGAGCCTGGGAGAAAGTGTGGGGTTATGTGGGAGGTATTATTTTAATTTTTTGTCTTTGTTTCTCACCATCCAAATCTATTTTAATTGGCAACAAATTAATTTTCCCCAAGTGAAGTCTGTTTTGATGTGGTAACTTGTATGTGATCTCCCCATCTTTATCTCGATCTGTGAGATTTCTCATCTTATTTTCTCCCCCTGTCCTGTTGAAGAGGGGGAATGAGGGAGCATCTGGGTAGGTGTCTGGCTGCTGGCCAAGGTCAGCCCACAACAAGCCTCTCAGTGAGCCACAGAGAGAGGAATGCTTGGCTTAAGGGTACTGGGTATTTCACTCTAGTGGATTTGCTCAGGAAAGCTGTCTAGTAACATCTGTGAATCCAGGCAAGATTTTTTCATATAATACTCTTCATCATGATACTGATGCACTGATTTTAAAGTTGTTTCCTCTCCCAGGATGACACAGATAAGCACCTATAAATTTGCATGCTGTAGCTGAAAACCGAGCTAATCATACGGTACTGTGTCCATTCCCAGTGTATACATAAAAATTAAAATTAAAAGGGTGTGGAACAACTTAGGTATCATCTGAGCACTGTTCCTTGCAAATCCCTTGCTAACACTGCTACAACTCCTAATTCCTGATTTCCATTTTGCAATTTTCAGTCTCTCGAATGGAATCATTGCACTGGGACTGTGTCAGTCTAAATGGCAAGGAAAAGTGTTGGAGTGCTTGCAAAGCTATGCTGGGACACTGACACTGTGCATGTAATAGCACTACCACGAGCATGCAGCCACATACTTGAGAGCAAGGACACCACACTGTTGCTAAGACATACACTTGCCAGTGATACATCTCCCCAGTTGCAGCGCATTGCTGCTATCTTTCTACCTTAGGGTTTAACATACTTGGCACAGCTGGCCAGGTGGCAGATCTGCCAGCTAATTGCCGGTCACGAGGTCTGAAGCAGAGGCAAAAATGTTGAACTGCACAGTGAGATATGCTAGCCCTGTGGCAGGGAAATGGGAGATGAGGGTCAAAAGATTAGTGTCATGCTCAAAAAATAGGGCTGCACAGTCACTGGCAGTAAGAACAAACTGAAATCGCTTTTCTGTTTGCAAGTTTATTTATTAATGAAGTAACTCCTGAAGACTTTGAACTATGGACTTTGAGTAAAACCTTGTGAAAGGAAATCTCTTTACATTTTTTTCTTTCCATGGACAAAAATAAAACATCTATGTGCCAAAAGGGTCTGACACTTGAAAGTGTCAGGTGATCACATAAAAAGGGTTTGTAGCTTCAAGAGGTAGGTCACTATTTGGTAAATCTGAATCATATGAAGGTTGGAAAAGAGCTGAAGGAGTCAAGCTGAAAGCTCAGGGACCTTTCATAGCAACCTGAGAAAGGCTGGAGGTTTGTAATTATGTTTAGGCTTCTGACTTTTTGTTCCTATGTGTAGTAGTTTTGGATTACTTTTTCCCTCAATTTCAGAAATGTTCCCAGGATAGAAAAAAATATTTCTGCTTCAGCTCACCTGAAATAAAGGCATTTGGCTTAAACTTAACAAAAAAAGCTTACTCAGCTTATTCACATGAATAAACTTATGAAAACAAGAAGGATTTAATCTTTGATAGAAAAAAAAAAAAAAAAGTATCCAGAAAGCATAGGAGGTACAGTTTCATTCTAATTTGGGAGAAAAACAAATACACTGACATTTTAAGGTATCTATATTACCAAAGCTTTGTCTCTCTCTTTCCCCCTTACTGTAACCCTCCCAAAACACTTTTGAAATAGTGTAACGAATTAAGATTGCTGATGAATGAAAAACAGTTTTATAAGATGCTGCGTAACAGCCGAATCTGATAAAATATAAGCAAATTGGTTTTCCTACAGAACTACTGTGGAAAATGTCTATATATATGCTCTATATCTTGTCTAAAGCCATAAAATAATGAAAAAAATTAATGTTAAACATTTACACACATTGAGCTATGTAATTAATAAAAACACCGACCTGAACAAAATGGCCTGGATCACATATGCTGAAATTTAAAAATCCCTGCATTTTCAAAGTAATTACTCTAGAACTTGTCACTAGCTCTATGAAGAATTCCTGAAGGTATGTATCCCTTTAGATAGAACAAATGTGGCTTCTCCATGAGAGAGTAGTGGAATAGCTGACGGTGAAATAACAAAATGCATTGGTTTTGTGCTTGATTAAAACTAAATAATTAGTTTTCTTTGCAGTTATATGCAGTGATGTATGTTTTCATTTATTATATAGAGCAATTTTGTTTTAAAAAAACACAGACTTAAGTTCTGCTATTTCGAATGAAGCATGTTTAATACATGCCACCATTTTCTTTCATATTTTGCTGTTTACATTTTTATTGTAGATCTTGAAGAGGTGTAAAAAAGAAGTGTTAATACTGCCATTTTGCAGAAGCTCAAGGTCATGTAACTACAGCAACTAGATCTGCATACAAAGTCTCCTGTCTTTGTTCTGACCATTAGCTTGCAGTGTTTCCAATCATCAAGTAATGGCATTGAGATATCAAAGTATGATAGACTTTTCTGTCTAAATGACTATCCATCAGTAATGTCCATCCAGGCATATGAGAATGCATGTATACGTTAAGAGTACATCTACAGAAATTACTTCTTATCAAGAGACAGTGTTTTCAAAGCATATAGGAATTGTAGTGGTTGTTTAAAGACTAATCTATAAAAATAATACATATATCTATAGATGCAGCCAAGATTTCGGATATCTTGCATGAAGGACAGCAAACCTAGAAGTTAAGTGTCTCTTATTATCCCACTAAGCAATACGTAAGAGAAGGGAATAAACTGCAATAGCATATTACTCTTGTATATAATATCAATTTCTTCACTCAGCTTCTGTCATGTAAACAATTTATAATAATGAGAAACAGAAACCAGAAAGCTTATGTGGGAATAAAGGTAAATTGAGGCTTATAACGAAGACTGTGGAGGTATAAACTTCACAGAGCAACAGCATGCAAATTAGATTTTTTCATTTGTGGGAAACTGCCCACAAAATTGTACCTATGAAACCATTATAGTATCTGATTCTCAATTTTGAATATATTGCAGTTTTTTCTTGAGTTTCAGTTTTATTGCAAGCTTTGCAGTATATGTCTATTAAGCAAAATTATATACTATACACCCTTTATATTTAAAAACCTGTTTACATTTGTTACTAATAACATCAGGAGATATTATTCAGGCTTGATAAAGCCTCTTTTAATATTTTAGCACATATGTCTCATGAACAATCTATTCTGTTTCTGTACAGTTTTAGCATCTCAAACTCTGCTACTAGATGAGTACATCTAGAAATATATTTTAGGTCTGAGATTAAGAGCCAGAAAAGCCAAATCAAATGTATTGTGCCTTTTTTTGACTAAATAACCGAGTTTTATAATTAATTATAAGTGTATAATTAATGCCATGTAAATAAAATGCTGAACAAGTGCAATATATACTGACTGAAAATTTTATGCTTCTGAGATCATCCTCCACAGCTATCCCTTTTAGAAAAGGCAGAAATACAAAGTTGTGCCATTCACAGTAATCACAAGAAACCAGAAGACATTTCAGAACAGCTGAATAATTGAAAAGTTACCATGCATTCAAACAGTTTCAGCTGTAGATTCGACAGCTTTAATCCCAACTATTAACACTATGGTTCACATGGGTAATTGTGGGTTTGGAATTCAATAGAATAAAATAAATGATTTAATTAATTTTCTTTGTCATATATTACAAAGTTGTTCCTTTAGCAATTTTTTTTCTAATTAACATAGGAACAATCAGTCGTAATATAAAAGCGTACGTGTGAAAAAGCCTAAAGAGCTGGGTTTTATTCAGTAATAAATAGCTACAAAAGCAGTATCCAATCATTGGGAAACTAGAGGATTCAGGAACGAATAAAACACTTTGAAATTGTTCATCAAGTTTTGGATGACTCTTTTCAGTTACAGTATTTGTCTAAACTGAAGCTGGGTCTGCTTTTGCAATTGTTACAGTGCCCCAGGAAGATCTTCTGCGGAGAGAAGTACCTGTAAAGCAGAACTGCCTTCCCTTCCTATCCTCCCTGCAAGATGCTGGGTGAAACGGTGGGTGCAGATTTCCACTCTTCACTCTTGCTGCAGGCTTTGTGCATTTGGATGACATGTAGATGTCGGTAAGGATTATATTCTGTCTCTGAACATGGTTCTTTTGTATCTAACAGGACTTTTGGTCATTATTAATTATAAATTAAAAAATCTGATGAAACTGAAAAGAATCATTAAATCATAGAGTGGTTTGGGTTGGAAGGAACCTTAAAGATCATCTAGTTCCAACACCCCTGCCATGGACAGGGACACCTTCCACTAGACCAGGTTGCTCATCTGCAACCCCTCTGGGCAACCTGTTCCAGTATCTCACCACTCTCACAGTAAAGAATTTCTTCCTTATAGCAAATCTAAATCTACTCTCTTTCAGTTTAAAACCGTTACCCCTCATCCTATCACTACAATCCCCAATAAAAAGTCCCTCCCCATCTTTCCTGTAGGCCCCCTTTAAGTACTGGAAGGCTGCTTCCCCATAACCTTCTCTTCTCCAGGCTGAACAACCCCAACTCTCTCAGCCTGTCCTCATAAGCGAGGTGCTCCAGCCCCCTGATCATCTTCATGGACCTCCTCTGGACTTGCTTGAGCAGGTCTATGTCCTTCTTATGTTGGGGGCCTGAAGTGCTAAGGCTTGGACAACAGGCCCAAGCCAGAGTTGACCTATAGATGAACCCTGTATATTTTATAACTGATAACCATTGTGCTAACAGGTATTATACTAAATTATAGCAAACCAACTATTCTGATGTAAAAGGTGGGAATACTGAAGCCTGAGCAACAGGCCCTGAACTGAAACTGCTAACCCAGTATGCAGTCATTAGTGAAATATGCATAGAAGATGTAGCTTAAAACATCATAAAACATGCCTATCTTGAATGTATCCTTCTTTGTGTGTGTGAGCAAGATAACAGGGCCACAGAGACAGTTGTCTGGCCCTGTGACCTGGTGTGTGACCTTGCTCATAAATCAACTAGATAAGCAGGGAAACTCCCTTAGCTTCCCCCTTGAGCCCTGGCCAGGCTCTGGGGGAACCTAATGTGAGATGGAAACCAGATATTTCTGCTTAAAACAAAGGTGCCAGCTATTCTGGCTTGCTGATTTTTGGGTATATAAGGCTGGACCCGCTCACAGCGACTTTGGAAGCCTCACCTACGGGTGGACGCACTGCGTAGGATTTCCCACTTGCAGGGACAGGCTCTCCAAATCCTCGCTGTAACCGGGGCTCCCCAGCGACTGCGGATCTGGATGATGGTAACGTATGCAAGTGGTGATGTATCTTTCTTAATCACTATTCTCTCACTCATGTAGTAATGATTTGATGCATTACCCTGTATTTTCCTATTTAAGTGCACTATTCTGTCTTTTCTTACTGTATGTTTTCTGTATTATTCTGTTATATTATTTAGTTATTTCTAGTAAAATACGCCTGCTCTTTTCACTCTGGTGTCTGAGTTTAATTGATATCCCTAATCAGCAAAACAGGGCCCCAGAGCTGGACACAGTACTCCAGGTGGGGTCTCACAAGAGCAGAGTAGAGGGGGAGAATCACCTCCCTCGCCCTGCTGGCCACACTTCTCTTGAAGCAGCCCAGGATACAGTTGGCTTTCTGGGCTGTGAGCGCACATTGCTGGCTCATAGCCAGTTTTCCATCCACTGCTACTCCCAAGTCCTTCTCTGCAGGGCAGTTTCAAGGAAGAAATCTGAGGAATTCACGTATAAAAAAATCATCGTGATAAGACGAACTTTCACTGAGAATTATTTTAAAGTCTGAAACAGAATACTGTATCTCCTTGTTAAGAGTCTTCAGAGTTAAGAATTCGGTTGTTTACACCTATTTGTAAGGTGAGAATCTAAAATTAGGCCTCATGACCACTTGACAATGATTTTGGGTATAAGTAAATAATAATGGCAAGAGCTTGTTTCACACTCTTTGTGACTGAACTGTGCTATTTTCCCCTGGGGAGGAAATAAACAGTAGTTTTAAGCACAAAAGTTTTTATTTTTAGTGCATTTACACTAAAAGTGAAATCTAGAATGGGAACTTTTTTATTAAAGACCATTTAAGAATTCATTCTAGTTCATGGAGGGATTTCAGAGAGAAATATTAAAACCTAGTCTTTCAACTGAACTGCAAGATTTTTCACTGTTATCTACACAGGAGTTACATTTTTTTCCGTTTCAGATTTGAGAATGCTCTTTAATGTCTAGTCTAAACTAATTTGCTTAACCTACTGCTTAACTTAAGAGAAAAAGACCCCTCAGTGAAATCCATCCAAGCTATCTTAAGAGGGTTGATTCTTCAAATGGTATACCTTGTTTTCTTCATTGAAAGCAGCTGCATCATAGCGTAATTGAACACCAGGCTTTTAGGAGGCTACAGTTTGGTGAGGTAATTCTTGTCCTAAACATCATCTTAAACTGGGAAAACAGGGTTTGTATTGCTTCATTTCAGCCACCTGTAAGCAAGGTATCTAAGCCAAGATGGCCATTTAGGTCCTCTTTTTAGTCGAGAAAGACTGATACCTTCAGGGAGACAACAGGTAAGACTGACTCTAGCCTCCACTGTCTCTAGAGCAGAGACAACAACATTAAATTCAACATTAAACTTTAGACAGGAAAATCAGGAGATGAAGTTAGATGAGCATTTAATGAATTCTAATTTTTATCCTCTTTCTT
Source organism: Strix uralensis (assembly GCF_047716275.1). Taxonomy (NCBI): domain Eukaryota; kingdom Metazoa; phylum Chordata; class Aves; order Strigiformes; family Strigidae; genus Strix; species Strix uralensis. The sequence continues at coordinate 45,920,895 of NC_133976.1, forward strand.
GTGGAAGTTGATATATTTCTTTTTGGAGAAAAAAAACCCTCACAGAAGTCCAAAGAGACTGTAGTTTACAATGACAGCTGTTGTGACCTCTAAATGCAAGAATAAGGATATTCTTGTTCAATGGCAGTGAATGAATTCCTTACTGATTTTAGTAGTAATGGATATAATCCAAATGATAAAAAGTAACCTCTGAGTTGTTGGTTTATTTCATTCTTTTAATAAAGCATCTATTTAGATCCTGTCTCAATGTAATTTTCAAAAAAAGAAAACAAACTAAAAGACCTCAAACAATTTTGAAGTAATGGTATGGACTTCTGTAATTAAATCTGAAATCCTGCATTTTTCCATGCTTGTCAATTCTCTCATATTATTATCTTTCACATTACTATCTTCCATTAAAAATTGTACTATTTGCAGACTGAAATACTAAAATTGCCTTGTAGAAGTTAAAAGTCATGTTGAAAATCTGGAAGACACTGGAGATTAATCATACATTATGTATTGATGAAGCTTTTTTCCTCTGCATAGAAGCAAGTCTGAAACTGGAATCGAACAGTACAAATCATAGCCAAGAACTGATAATATTGGTCTATTCAAGGAATGTATTCAGAAATCCATAATGCTTCAGATAGTCTGATGCAGTATCTGCATGTGTAAGAATGCAGTGTAAAGAATTTCTCTATGTTCCCTTAAAAGCACAAACTTTCCAGAAAAAAGATTGTTCTAAGGTGTTGATTTTTTTTTCCCAGACAGGGAGGATGAACTAACTTCTTGCCAACATTAATTAACAGTATTTTTTCTCTCAGCTATTAGTTATTTTAACTATATTGTGCTTGTACTTTGATTATTTGCTCTATCTTAAAAGAACTTAAGGTGATGGAAATGCTTATCCTGAATTCCTTCTGTCAGTTAAACACGATAATCTTTAGCTGAAATATAAATTATTAAACAAATATATATATGTTTATATATAAAAAAAGCTTCTATACAATGAAGACCCACAGTCCTTTCTCAGTGGTACATCCCAAATTCTCATTAATGTTTCCCCATTAATGTATAAGAGTTCAATTTTGGCCCAATGACTTTCTGTTATCTGAATAGTTTTAGTAAAAAAAAGACAAATGACCTATTATACTACAAGTGAATAATTTGCTTCTTTTGTTAACAAAATAGATTTCTTATTCTACCTTTCATGAGCAACAGTAACTCCTCCCTTCTTTTTTAACTCATGGGATATACTTAAGCAAGAACTATGAAATTACCTTCCTTCCAAATTTAGTATTACACATCTTTATATCAAAATCCAATTTAGAACAAGGTTAAGTAGAATAAATATAACCTCTCATTGCTTTCCTCATTTTGCCTATTGCTGTTCTACTGATTTCAACTGACAGGAGCATTGAGCTGGGTGGGTAGCAAGGTAAACACAGAAGAAACTGTGAATATATTATCATTGTCTTTATTTAGCTGCACCATCAAACCATATAGAAAAAAATGACAGTAATTGGGTAATTTTGATAGGCTGAGACCTCACTTGTAGTACAATATTCATCGACCCTGAAATACATAGTATGAAGTAACCTCAAGATGCATAAGCTTCTGTGGGCAACAATATATCAAATTCACATAAGGATGCTTCGCATTTAAATTACACAAAAATCCAAGATATTTTGAACATACATTAGGGCAGGATATGGTCCTTTGAATGTTATTCTCAATGCTCGTACCAGCAGCAACCGTCATCTGAAAAAGGGGGCAACAGAGATTCTGCTGAATGGAACAGAATTTTGTACAATGCTACAGTATATTTAAATTACACCATGCTAAGATGAATGTTATTACCATTCAAGCAAGCTGATAGAACAAAAATGTGGCTCAACCAAAATTCACATAAAAAATTTGAAAGTATTGTTACATCTTCTGGCTCATGAGGTGCTGAGAACAACCAAATAGTAACTCACTTCAGTGTTCTGTACTGTGTTCACAGAAATGAACTCTGAAGCACTGCCAAATGGTCAGATAACTGGAGAAATAATCATAGCTCCAAGGCTAACTTTAATCTGAGGTCTCTACAGAAAGCAAAAGGCTTACCTGTTTGTAAGGTTTGAAGAAAATAGGATCTTCTTCCCCAAATTAAAACACTTTATGGAAAGACACCAAAAGAAGAAAACCTATTAAATTATTAGGTAGAATTTACCTATTAAACTGATAAATTTTTCATGCTGTCTCAGACTTCTCTGTTGCACCAAACAATCATGGGAGTGGAAAGATAGTAGGAAAAAAGCCACGTGCAGTTAAAAATCTGGAAGTCCCTTCAGCTATCTGAAGAATATATTTTAGCACTGAATGCTGTTTTTCCTCCTTTTTCATGACTCTTAAATTTATTTTTGCAGAGCCCAACATATAACATTCTTCTTTAGAAAGACCTTAACTAGTAGGCAATCTGACCAGATGACATTTCTTCAGATCTCCATATTTACTTCAGAGGAAATTAACAGCATAAATTTTCAGAAAGTTCTAGAAGTACTTTTTAAACCTCTGGTTCAATCTACCCTGACTGCCACTTAAAAAAACCCCACAACAGTTCTAGACTAAATCTCTAACCAATTTCTTTCCATTGTTGAGAGCACATGTAACAATACATACAATATTCATGCTAATTATAGTTGAGCTTCATCATCTCTCAAAGTAAATATTGACCTAAGCTTTATTTCTGTGACAATTTAACAACTTAATTCAGTAAACATGGTATTCAGAACTGACAAAAAGACAGTATTTTGGGATTCAAGTATTTTTAGTAGCACGATATAACATTTATAAAATGCATATTGCAAGATGTGTTTTGTAATGACTTTACTATTATAATTTATGAGGAAGTTAAGCCTGACTGTGTATTATTACGCAGTAAACAAAAATGTGTGCATTATCACTACATTTAACAACAGCCACAGGCATGTATCCATGTTCATCTGTCTACAAACCACATATTGCCAATGAATTCATATTGTAATTTGAAACAGTTTTTAAATATTTGAAATAGTTTTAAACTTCCAATTTTTTACAGGAGAATTATACTATTAGTGGCAAAACTCTCAACGTATGCTGGCAAGTTCTTAACTTGCTTGTGTCAGATTTCCCTTCTTTAGACTTCCACCCTTAAATATTTGAAAACATTTTTATGATACTTTTTTACTGTTTTCTTTTAAAGGAGATTTCACTTCATACAAAGCAGCTACTTTTGAAAAGAACATTTCCATGCAAAGCAACTTCATGGTCAATTCATGAATCCTGTTTAGATGGATCTTTAACACCACTGTTGCTCCAGAATTTTGTAAGGAAAACACAGCCCACATTATGTCAGCACGACACTCTTTTAAATAAACAATAACTTAGCACAAGAAAACATACACATTATAAACTTTAACCATTCATCATTTCAGTCTAAGACATCTTTATTTAATAATGGTTTAATGCTTATTAAATTTAATCTCAATGTTTATACATACACAACTACTAAAAAAGGGTTGAAACAAATGCACCTGGAAAATGTGTAAATAGTTTACACTTTTTTGCACATTTTTAAATTTACATATGTCTCATATGTAATGTTTTCTGATAATTTTGCACTTTTGTGTGAAAAGGTAGATCTACTGTATACTTTTGACTGCTGCATCTGAGCTCTGTTAACTAATTCATCTTTGCTGTCCATCACTCTTAACAGCAATAACCTGAGTAACTTTAGCCTAATTTTTGAAATTATCTTGTAAATAGTTTTCCCCCCTTTTCCTCTTGTAAAACTGTGATTAACTGTGTTTATTGATGAAAGGTATAAAATGAACAGTGTTCAATCCTAGCAGCTGATAGGGTTAAGGTCCAGTATTTTGACTCTTCAGGCCTACTATAGGAAACTTTACATAATTGGAAATGAGTGATCCCTGATATTTCAATGCCATAAGGCTATTTCCTTATAGCCATGGTAGTCCAACTGGACTCATAGTGCCTAAGATGTCAAGTGTAAGAGAAGATAAATGAAACAAAAATACTCAATAAAAATATAAAATTTGTGCATTAATTCTAAAATTGTTTGTCTTCAAACTATGCACGTTAAGGCAAATCCATCATATTATCATGATGATTTTACCAGCAATCATTTGAGATACAAAATCCATGAATGAGTTATGCAGTGTAAGTAATGCAGCAATTCCCATCTCATGCATGTTGATAAAATATTTATTCCATTCAGGTGTGCATCTAATATTATAGCATCTACTTAGTAATTTGTACCCTAATAACTATAACCTATTAGAATTAATATTCATGAAACTTTCTATTACAGTTTGGTCTTCCTCCTTGAGAAACTGCATAAGTATTAAAATTTATCAGAGAAGAAAATAGGGTCAACAGGGAGAGAAAACTCTGAAAATGAAGCTCCAGAACATGCAAATATTCTTGCCTGGGATGAGCACTTCAGCTACACTTTGCTTGTGAACCACATGCACTGGGACAAATTCTCAAGGTGTATCCTAAATGATGGACCCAGAAATGTTTTCAGGCTCCTTCTCTCTAAGTTTCCACATAGAAAAGCCTTGTGTGAGGCTGTGGCACATCTGAAAACATTTTCAGAAAATGCACCACCTATGAAAAGCACTCTAGGTACATACACAGCCCAGCTACACCTCCTGGAGTTTCCAAGAACGCATCAGATAATAATCATGAATAATGGCCCACATATGCACCAAACTGGCCTGCATTTTACAACTAGATGGAAATAGTGATAAAGGATATATGAGGCTACAATTTCAAGCTTCTGTGGAAGCACTAAAATTAAAGAAAGTTTTAGCTAATTCTGTATATTAACCTTCAAGAAATACATGAAAATTCATGAAGTCTAACACTGATATACCTAAGCTTACACCATGTAGCAACTGCTTTTTTTTAATTGATTAATTACACCGGGCTTTCAAGTGACCTTGCTGTTCGGGTCACATGAAACAAGACATATTTTCCTAAATAGCAACATCATTATAATCCAAACCTTCTTAGCAACACCCCAGCCAAAGCGCTGGTAAAGCAGGAACTCTTGCTCTCAGTTATGATATGAGCAGTACAGCACTAATTTCAAGGACATGTCCAAAATAAGAACATGGAATAAAAAAGCAAGTCAGATTCTATAATCAGTGGTATCCAAAGCTGCTGACAAATTCAGATATTCACCAAATAAATCTAATTTATTGATAAATTGAAGAAACCATTTCAGAATCTTCCCCAATTCTTTGACTTCTATAATGTAGGTATCTGACAGGTGGAACCTACTTACTAGAAAAATAATTATAATCCTGCTCTCAGAAATATTCTCCCTCAGAGCAATATTTGGTGTTTCTTGACAAGAATCTTGTGGTGACCAGTCTTATACCACTCACCACAGTCCAAAATGCTATTTAGGTGTTTTAGTCTACTGAAAATTGTTTTTACTCACATAAATAAGTGAAACTAGGCAGTCAGAAAAGAACCGTTTCTTCCCTTATGTGTCATCTCTTTGTAGGGTTGCTAACTGAGGTCATGCTTAGCAAGCTATCAGAACAGTCGTCAAGGTGAAAAGCCCAAAAGGAACAGACCTGTTACCTACTTTCTAAAGCCATTCCTGTAGAAAGTATTCTAATTGTTATTTAGTAGTTGGAGAAAAAAACAAGACAAAACCAAAAAGAACACTTTCACAATACATAGGTACAATATTTAAGAAGTTTATATTTCATAGTGAAATTCACTGCCTATTCTCTGCACTCAGACTAGGAAAGTGGCTTCAGCTTAGCCTATCCTGAAGTGAAGCCTGTTCCATGTAATTTCACATGATTACTTCACAACCAGTACCTTCAACTCAAGTTGAAATCAGTTTAATCTATACCCACCAATGTGTTCTCATTTATGGAAGATCATTTCAAAACTTGACTGGACAGGACCCTGGGACACCTGGTCTAGTTATAAAGTTAGCTCTGCATGGACTATATAACCTCCAGAGATCACTTCCAAACTAAGTCATGCTATGATTTTATTATTTTTCAATATTAAATGTTATTTGGTTTTCATTATGCTAAATTTGGTACCTATCAATTGAGAAGGACAGAGAGCTCCTACAACAGAAGGGAACAAAGGATGAAGGATGTGAAGATTTACCACCTTATCCAGTCTATCCTTAGACAATTTGGACAGAATTTTAACCCTGACAATCATTCTAGTTCTGCACCTGCCTGAAGTTTCAAGTGATGGAAAAGTTTGAAGCTCTTGGGGCTTGCTCTGGATAAATTAGGTTTGTGACAACCAACAAGTTTCAGGTCTCACTTAATTGCCAACATCATTACAAACAAACATCATGTCATTTCCCTTCTGCAGCCACCTCAGAGATCCCCTGGCAGGCTTTAAGTCTTAAAACTGTCCATAAAGGCTGGCTTAGAAAGAAATGCAGCAATGAAGACAAGTCTTGCAGGCCCAGTGAAGGCCAAACTTGCCAGTCACATGCAGCATGCTTTTAGGTAAGCGTTGACTGCAGCCTCTGGGACACATTAGCGTCCAGTAGTCTGAGACTCACCAGGAAAGCTGAATGCCACCAGGTGACTCAGACTCACAGCTCACTTGCAAGGTAGACTTTTGGGTGGAAAAGAAGTTGGAAGGCAGACCATGCTACACTTAGATCTGTTGAGGACGATGCTCCTTCGGAGTATCAGACACATAACTAGGGAGGACAAAAAATGTAAAGCATACATTTTAATCTCTCCTGACTACTCAAGTGGAGGATGTAACTGACTAAAGAAGTTGGTATTTCAGAAAATATGCCTAGCAGGTTTGACCTCTTCATATCTAAATACATCATCTTAAGAAAAAAAAAAGCGCCACTGTAATTTCTTGTAACATTTGTACTAGAAAACAATGTTAGATATCTTCTTAAAAAAATCAACAAACACATCAACAATAACCTTTTCACTAAATCTAATGCTTTATATTGCCCTGTCTTACTATCAGCTGCCGTTAGTGTATCAAATTTGTCTTTGTGACGGGCCTCTTATCTGAAACTGTCAGCTGGTTCTGTGCAGAAAGTGATCTTTTATTGTTGAACCAAAACATACATACTTTATTTTTCTTCCTCCACCTAAAAAAATCATTTAATATATGATCCGTCTTCTTTAATTATACCTTCTCATTCCGTTAACTATTCAGTTACATGTAATGACATTGCAAATATGGGAAGTAAATGAATGGTTCTAAATTATCAATCTAATAGAAACTGTCCACACTCTGAAGTTAAGCAAATCAAAAGGAGTCTCATTTGTATGACCAGAATTGGTGAGTCTGTGCATGTCTGTGTACATATAAATACACAATAATTTTGCATAGATAAGATGCAATATATACAAAGAAGTATCTAAGGATGTTCAGCCTGGAGAACAGAAGGCTCCAGGAAGACCTTATTGCAGCCTTCCAGTACTTAAAGAGGGTTCTAGGAAAGATGGGGACAGACTTTTTAGCAGGGTCTGTTGCGATAGGACAAGGGGTAATGGTTTTAAATTAAAAGAGAATAGATTCAGACCAGATGTAAGGAAGACATTTTTACAATGAGGGTGGTGAAACACTGGAACAGGTTGCCCAGAGAGGTGGTAGATGCCCCATCCCTGGAAACATTCAAGGTGAGGTTGGATGGAGCTCTGAGGAACCTGATCTAGTTGAAGATGTCCCTGCTCATTGCAGTGGGGCTGGACTAGATGACCTTTAAAGGTCCCTTCCAACCTAAACTATTCTAGGATTCTAAGATTTGATATATATTGTACACATACACACACCCCCCTGTATCCATCTACATATATGTATGTACACATACTATACATAAATTAATAATTATTATATGCTTGATGATGCTAGCCTGCAGAGAAAAAGTAAAAAGAAGTAACAAAAACCACCCTCTACAAACATCTATATCAATAGTAGCTCTCTGGTATGTACACACCTGACTTTGTACATGGGAGTATTCCCACTGAGCTACAGGGAACTTGTTATCACTGAGTTAAATCTACATGTAAAAAGTTTCAAGATCTAGCCCTTAAAACCTAATATGTAGAAAGACAGACCTTGCAGTCTGTATAGTAATCTTCCCACAGTACTGTTACATGATGATACAAGGTAAGGTAATAATACATCATTAAATGATCATTTTAATGAGATAATAAGATTAATATTTATTTGTTTACCTGTATCACAGTGACTGAACTAATTATCCTTTGATTAATCATTTTAAAAATCTTTCGAGATGTGAATGCAGAAAAACACTGTAGTTACAATAAGCTCTTATATTTACACTATAAAATATTGATTTAATGTACTGAACTTAGGAGAAATTTATTATAGCAAATAAAGATTCAGAACAGTGATCACAGAAGCAGAGTTTGAGTTCATATAGCCATTAAAATATCTCAAGATCATGCCTCTGTGTTGTACCAAGGCACAGAAATAATTCAGGCATATATTCCATCACTAAAAATTTAGTTAATAAAAAGAGCCTAGAAAGTCTGAATAGTTCTTAGTCAAAAAATATTTCCTTGCCTAATTGTCAGAATTTCCTTCACATAAAGTCTTTTCAAACTACAAGATTTTCTTTATTACAAGTGTAGAAAACAAAGGACATGCTCATTTGATATAATGTAAAAATATGAAACTATATGAACATGTTGGAATGTTACGCTAATTAGTTTTCAAACTAGGTCTGGGGAAATCATGCTGACTACTCTTTTGCTCTGTCTAATGAAGCATGAAGTCTGATATTTATGTTCCAGGTCCAGTTCCAACTCATTTTATCGATGACTAGTATTGAAAAGAAAGAAAGAAAGAGGGGTAAAAGAAGTGAAAGAGAAAAATAAAAGAAAAAAATAAACCACCAACCAAATACATTTACAGTGTTTTCCTGCACTGCCTGAAATCCTGCTCCTCTAATCACCTGGCTGCTAGACTTGTCCTCAGCCTACAATAATAATCTCTTTTGTCACCGACACCCAGACTGTGGGGAAGGAAGATAAAGCAGTTCACATGTGTCTACATACTGCCCTGCAATAAGACAAACGTAGTTTAGAAAGGTGTGATGTTAACAATGTTAAACTGTGCACATGGTCCCAGGAGATCAGACCTCTGACAGATTCAGGTTAGACAGAGCTGGAGCGCACCTGAGGGATGTATACAGGTTTCAGACACCTCATGGATCTTGTGGGAGAGAGAAATCTGAAAATACGTTCAAAATACAGTGAATCATACTTGCTCTAATTTGAAAATTTTGCTTCCTGTAGTCTCATTCTCACTGTATCACTACACAGACAGCAAAGCCAAAGGCACGTCTACATCGCTTTCAACAGCATACAACTTTGAATGCTGCACAAAAGTCAGGTGAAGCCTATTCAAGATCTGTTCCTGTTCCAATCCTCAGATTTCTACATAGGGAAAAAAACCCAGGAGAGTCAATAATAGTTTTGTTTTGTAGTAATGAATGCTTCCCTCATTTCCCTAAGTGCATGTGCCAGCATATCAAATTTCCTGCAAAGAGAGGGACAATCTGCCATTTGATTTCCTGGAAGCAGGATGAGGCAGAAGAAAACATGCCTTTGGGTGAGTGCAGAATGCAGTGCCTTCTTGCACTCCTGAGAGATATCTGCTCTGCCTGGGCTATGGACTCTGGGACATGCCTATTCTGTATGAGTGTGAACAAACAAAAAGGAGCAACTGGCATGACCCCCTCTCCTAGGAATGCACAGAAGGGTATACCTCAACCCTCAATTAAACCATGCAAGGAGAATGTAAGATGGTAAGGGATAAAACACAGAAGCCTTCATTCAAGCTTTTGATCACGTCAATCTCCTCAGTGCTTATTTTTCATGTTGTTATCAGGATACTTCAGGCTGCAGACAGATAGGATTCAGGTTCACAACAGTGTTTTAATATCATTTATTATGTATACATTTTCAGAGAGAATATAGAATAAAGGCTAAATTAAGCTCTATTCTTTTTTTTATTTTTTACACAGAACAGTGTAAATGTGTGCACTATTGATGAAAAGCTTGAAAGACAGTCTTGAGGAATTTTGCAACTAAGCATTCCCACTAGGTAAGAAGTGAACGTCTTTTTCCCTGAAGAAGTCAGTCAGTGCATGTACTTTTGATTTAAACACCATGTTAACTGGCTTCACAACTAGATGAGTGTTCTTATGATGGGAAAACTGTAAAAAAAATTCCCATCACTATAAATTCTGAAACAGCAACACCGACGGCAAGTTAGTTGTATCTTAAAAGAAGAGATTTGTGTTTTGCTATTTCTGGCTCGTGTATTTACTTTGGAAAGTACAAGACAGATAGGATACTCTTTAAAGGCACTTAACACACATTTATCATTTAACTGTACATACATATACAAAAAAGAATTTGTGCTCTGCCTAATCAGTTGAAATATCCTCACCAAGCCAAATCATCAGAATATAGACTGAACTATTTTGATCAAGTGCAAAGTGGTCCTTCAATAACAGTCTTCAAGACAAGTCTATCTGGAAATTGTAATCACAGACAGCTAAACTTCAGTAATGGTTTATCTTTCATATCCTTTATATTAAAAAAATAGCCATTACAGTATAAAAAAACAACTTGTATTAATTTAAAGTTTCCTATATCTGTCTGGGAACTTCCTGTTCCTCTGCAAGTGACTGCATGCTTTGTCACATGCGAACTTGGACTGTCTATGCTATATTGGTTTATGAATCCAGAATATGCCAGACTTCAGACGTACACCAATGACTCCTTCCAGGAAAAATAAGAGAAGGCATATGAGGTAATGAGGAGAAGATCTCTTTTCAGACAGTGAAGTAGAAAACTAGCGTTTTACTCCTCTTACAAAGGAAAAGGGACATAATGTCTTCCCTGAACTCAGTCCCATGGTACATGACGAAAAAGCAATGACTTGACACAGTCCATCCCAAGCAGCCGGGGAGGCCAGTCATGAAGGACTGACAATAGCCCCACCACACTGCTGTGTTCAGTGCAGCTGTGACAAGAGACCTGGACAAACGTAGAGCGAGTTAGTGGAGAAAACTGCTTTGGCCACTACAGGGACAAACCAAGAGTGAGGTTGACTTTGACTCTGCATCCTCCATCCCAGACTCTGCAACACAGCTCAGGGATGAGAGATATAGGAAAGGCCACATTTAATGCTTCTTGGATGGTTCATTAAATTTTAAGTATGAAGGATGTGATTGCACAGTAAAATATAATAACCTTGCACAAACTGAGTGTATAACTGCAAGTTGTCTTGGTATAGCTTTGAAATGCACAATTACCAGCCTCTCAAACAACAAGATTCAGTCTTACTGATCACATCATTGGCAATTTCTACTAAGAAATTTTTGAACATTACCTAAGAAAGTACTATATGGAAAGGATTTTAAAGAACATACATATTCTTCCCTCTCCCCACCTTTGATTTAAATAAATTTTGAAAAGGTATCCACAACAAAGAAAGTGCTTCTTTTCATTTATGATGATTTCCCCTTTGGCCTTTGGCTAGTGTTTAAGAGGATTTATTTCTGCTCTATCTTTCTTTGGAGAATAGAAAAACCTATGTTTTTAAAACTACGGAGTTGGAGAAAGTTAAAGAGGAAAATAAAAAGCACATAAAAACACTCTCACCTGATGATGTAAGAGGAAGGAGGTTTTTTGATTAAAGCTCTGCCAATTCTAATTCCAGCAACAATAGGTCTGCTGAGATTATCAGTGTAAATCCCAAATCCCATGAAAAGAATTTCATATTCTAATTTCTATTTTTATACAAGTCAAGTACCTTTTTTATAACTATAACCTCATTCTACAAGGCCAGTAAATATGGCTAACACTGTTGCGCACTGATTTTTCTCAGTCTGTCCCCTCAGAGAAAAACATGTACACATACATACATATCTACAGTCTGCAAAGTGTTTTGGTATAACTGTTCTTAGTTTGGTGGTTCATTTTAAGTGCTTATCCTTCTAGAGAAGACATTGCTGAAAAAATACAGCTTGCTCTTGAACATACAAGTGGAACAGGCATATGATAGTGCTAATTCCTGAGGGATTTAATGCTACTCTGTTGGGCCAGCTTCCAAGCAATCTGGCTCTCTCCCTCCTTGTCTCACTGATGACTGTACAACATTCTGCAGGTCCTCAGTAGGTCAGAGCCATCACATATATTTCTGCTGTCTTACAGCAATTATTATTTAAGGTAATTTATATTGTAACTTGCCACCATGTTTGCTAGGCACTGTGCAAGTATAGCTCTGAGAATTTTTTTCTCTGAAAAAAGGCAGAAGGGAACATTTTGTGTGTGTATAAACAATATATGCATGGGATACTTGTACACTGGTTGGATGCCCTTTGCTGGTTTTGCTTTGTTTGTTTTTCCTGGTAAGTACAGAAGTCTAAGTCACAGACTTCAGCAGCAGCATTGTTCTTTGCATTAAAAGACACCCCACACCACCCCCAATCCTGACATCCAAATACCAAACAAATATACAGCAGTGCAGTGATACATTTATGATTTACACAGTTTCAGGAACTGAGGCTGCTTATGATGCTGCTAAGCAGCAGCAAAGAGAAATTAACAAGAATTTGGTCTTTTTCTCAGCTGTTCATAACCCTCTGAGCAACAGCCAGGTATCAGAAATCAGTTCAGCTTCACATTAATGTCATTTGAAAAAGCCATGAGCAGTGGCAGACACAGGCAGTGAAACTACACCTTGGAAAGACAGCCCAAAGGTGGAGGATATCAGTGGAGACTAAGTGGAGGTACTTCCACTGAAAATAACAAGCTGTGAGTGATGAAGAGGCAAAACAGAACTCTTTTTTACTATCTCCTGAGAGAATGTGAAAACGTGTATATTATATCTATGTGATTGAAAACGAAAGATTATTTGCATTAGCCCTCAGATATAGTTTCATCTCTTGTATTGCACCAGGGTAGGGAAATAATGTGTTTATCCACAGAGTCCAATGAGTTAAAAAAACCCAAACCCAAAAACCCCACACTATCAAAATAAAACCAAATTTCATCTGACCTATGACAGGATCTACTTTAGGGTGAAATGCACATAAAACTGGTTATTCCTCTCCATTAACTATAGCTCAAATGTAGATTTCTACTTTTGTTAACTTGGCTATGTAGGAGAGGGAGATTACCCAATCTTTCCACAAAAGCTTTCATGAAAAGAGCTATTAAGAAGAGCACATTCAAAAATGAACTGAAATTCTAATTGTAAAGGAAAGAACTGAAACAATTTTGATTTAAATTAAATATTAAACTTTGCAGGTGAAGACCAGCAGACTGAGGATTGTGTGTACGTATTAAAATAGCACTTTTATTCACAAAAGCTTTTTTAAACTCTTTTTCAGCTGTCATTTTTGACACTAGTTTATAACTCAACACCGCACTGACTGGAAGCCCAAATCGAAAATGCTCCAAGAAAAAAATAAGCTTTGGGAACTTTTAAGTAAGTAGTTAATTTTCTCCACATGTAATATTCCCTTCAGCTGCTTGAAGCACGTATCAGACCAAATTTCCTAACAGAGTATGTTGGAAGAGCTATTTCTTTTTCATGAAAATGAATAGAAATGGATGTTGAAAATATGTTGAAAGTAATGACAAGGGTGCTTAAAGTGTGTACGCCAGGAGAACTGAGGAAAGTAAGCAAGACAACCCAGTTTCCTTCTCTATGCTGCTACTAGTCCCTGGTCCTGCAGCAGTGACCAAGGAGTAGTCCAGGGAAGAAAAGGCTTCCTGATACCTAGGATCTTGCTTCTGTGCAGACAGCTATTCTACCTAGCTAAACACCAGGATTTTAAAGTATAACAATAATTATTATGCCCATATAAAACTGAGACTATAGCACAACTTAAAATGCTAAATTCAGGAGCACATACTTCACTGACTACAGTGAAAGAATATAATAAAAAGAGTAGAACATTACCCTGGCATCACTTATTCAAACAGCCAAAGCATTAGCATCAAAGCATCACTGGATAAATATTGGCTATATTTTTTTCTCAGACTCACCCACACAGCAACATGAAAGACTGCAAATCCAGACAAAACCAATCTTTTTGAGTACAACATAACTGCAGATATAGACAAATGCATATATAAAAAATACAGAATCTAGTTTGCAAACAGGTGTTTTGTTGATTAGTGTAAAAATTTAAACCATGATGGTCTGACAATAACACTAATAACATTCTGTAAGTTTAATAAAAAATGGAATTGTTGAACATTATTTTGGGGCTAGAAAAAAGAAATACAGCTTTCCAATATTTATTTTTAAAAAATCAAAATTTCACATCATATTGTCACTGAAAAGTTGGCAACTGTACCAACCTAGTAAATTATAATCTGATTTTATCTGTATGTTACGTGTATTTCAAGTATTATTTTTATAAGCTAAAAAGTGTTCATAAAACATAGCTAAAAAGGGAAAAGAAAGATATGAACTAATAGCCCCCAGAAGAAGAATCCTCATAAAACACACAGTCAGAATCATGATGTAATAAAGATCTTAGCTTTGCTAATAGGGGAAGTTTTCTAACAGTTGGGAAAGGGCAGATCAAAATACCCTGATCAGTTAAAAGACCTGTTGTACAAAGAAATGGAGAGAGCACAGTTCAATAACGAGCAACTATGATCCAGGATCTGTACCAAGATAGCTGAAATTGAATTTGCAAATCTCATCTAAATTAAATGTAATTCAGAGTACTTGAAGTTAAAAGCTCAAGATTCTGACCTGTGAGTGAGAAAAGCAGGTACATTCAAAGGTAATTCTTAACATCTGTGTGAATTGCCTAAAGTTAGATGGTTTGAATATAGCACAGTCGTCTCTCTCAGCCAAAAAGCTCCAAGCCTTGCTTCCTAAGGAATGCCAAGCATTTTGTTGTTTAGTTCATTTCTCTTGGCAAAGCACAATACATTGCTTTGAAAAGCTGTTTCCTCACCACTGCTTCATCATCACTGCTCACAGGCAAGCATAGGAAAGGAAAACTTTAGCAGGTGCCAAATGCACTGGATTTTCAGGTTGGCACTGAAGATGAACACATCTCTGTCAGAGAGAAGCTGAGCTGAGTTCCCGTTTCAAGCAAAATACCAATGAGTTGCTAACTCTTTGTAAAGGACACAGTCAGACTAAGAGAATGTCTAGACAATCAGACTTCTGAGAAACGGTGACAGCAATTTTTTCTATAAAAAATAAACCAAACTATATTCCTTACAGTGTTATGGGTTTTAACTGTAGCAAATTTATTCCAGCTTGGGAACACTCAAGAAACCCCTAATTTCACTCAGTATTAAATCCTTCCTCCAAGATGTTCTGTATTTCAGTTGCAAATGGAGTTAAAAGGCTAACTTTAATGTAATCTGCAATATCACAACTCCACATAAAACATAAAAGGAAATATGTCTCTCGGGTATTAAGATACTGCAGAAAGCATTATAATTGCAAATATGCAGATGACAGTAAATTTACCAAAAGAGGCAGTGCAGATTGACTGCCTGCTCTTGGCATGAGGAAAATACAAAGTAATTCAACTTAGAATTTCAAATGAGTAACTTTTTTTTTTTTTTTTTTCACTGTGGTCTAAACTAAGTTGCATTAGCTTGCACATACCACCAGTTAACAGTGTGCCTAAATATTCATCCTAGCTAGGCAAACTCACAGGAACATTTTAAAAGGAATATCTTAAGAGCAGTGAAAATTGTTCATGCATTTGGTAGGGGGAAGGAGGGTGGGAAACAGAGATAATTCTCTTGCAGTTTATGTTGGTAACATGCACAGCTGCCAAGTCCACACCTTAAGGAGACCCACTGCATGACATTCCCAAAAGTAGAAAGCCAGTAGAAGTGCTAGTTGGGCACAGGACAGTCACATTCTAAAACTTGCATGTGCAAGTGTTTCCCAAGTGAGTTGCCTCTGACTATAAGAAAACATCTCAAAGGATGACAGTTCTGTGTAGGCCTGAATGCTACAGAGCTCACTCCTGAAGCTAGTCTTGAGCAAGCATCAACATGAAGGGCTTAGTGCAATGAAGCATCTCATGTAACTAAAAAGTACCTTCAGTTAGTAATAACTTCACTGATTTTAGGGTGTATTTCTCTAATCATTATAGTTTTTGTGTATATGGAAAAGGTGTTTTGTTAGGATGCACTGCGAGTTTTTTCTCACATCTACCCATCCATCCATCCATCCATCCACCCACCCACCCACCCACCCACCCACAAGACTTCAAAGCATGATTAATTCCTGACTTTTTTTCCATTTACTTTTTGATTGCACTTTGGTGCATGACAGTAATTGAAACATGACACTACAATTTTTGGAGTTAGAAACATTACTTGAAATTGTAGCTGTAGTCATAGGAAATAAGCTCAGGAAAAATTGCTTAACAAAAAGTTAACATTTAGTTAATACTTCATATTGCAATT
Source organism: Strix uralensis (assembly GCF_047716275.1). Classification (NCBI taxonomy): domain Eukaryota; kingdom Metazoa; phylum Chordata; class Aves; order Strigiformes; family Strigidae; genus Strix; species Strix uralensis. The sequence continues at coordinate 45,937,400 of NC_133976.1, forward strand.
TAATATTGCAATTGACTAAATAATGTTTTAAATACAGTATATTATCTTTCAACAATATAAAAAAGCAAACCTAAGAAGAATTCCACCATAGACATATTAACTAATACTCTCTCCAGACAACGGCTTAGTATATGTACTTGTGTGCATCAAAGGAATACATGATTAACACTGGCAGAAGACATAGTTAATAATATGTGACTCAGAGTGTGGCAGTTTTAATCATTAACACATTTGTTGTGGAACAAAGATACATACATTCTATCAAGTGCATTTGTTTGATAGTCTTAGCTATGAGTGTCATGTAACCTTAACAGAAGTACTGTCTTTTCTAGCTCAGAATCCCACTCTTTTTATCAACAGCTGTGCCTCTTTCAATGCAGTTTTAACAGCTTTATGGTTTTACTCATCCAGCTGTCTCAAATACAATGATGACATTAATTATAAGCATCTATAAGGAAAAAAAAATTTCAAGATGTTTTCCAAACCTATGTGATACTGAATAATTAAATAGTGTATAGTGAAAGAAATACCTGTGTTTCTATAATAAGATAGGAATTTCAAGAAAATCATAGCTATGACTTCAGGTTAATCTGTTTTGTAAACATACTCTGTTTCAACCATCATCTCAGTGAAACTGAGAATAAAACATTTTACATGCATATTTGTTTAAGAGAGTTTATGTGGTTATGCATCTTCTTCAGTTCCATATATCTATGCTCACAGTCTGGGTTTGCTATTAATATTCAAAAGTTTCAATCACTTGAAATCCTGTTAGCAACTAATATATTGTTATTAAAAATATATTATGTATGCGACATTCCAGTGGGAGTTTAGGTAGCAGCTAGGCAGTAAAGCTGTCTGTCTCCTGTCCTCCACTGTCACCCTGAAAGAGTATCTCTCTTTTACTTCTGTCTTAATTACTAAGAGCATTTCCAATATAAGACAGAGGCCCCCCCGTCAATGCACAGTATAGCTAAGGGACTCACACGATAGGGAGGATACTCATGTCAAATTTTGTCTCTACCATTTTCAGAACATGGACATGAACCAAAGTCTGCTACTGCTCAGGTGAATGTCCACAGGAATTTGGACATTTGTGAACCTTAATCTCTCCTACTGGAGTTATTCCCCTTTACCTACCTATGGTTAACTCCTCCAGAAGAGCAAATGACTTTCAGACCAGTTGAGGCACTTCCTGCAGTAATGGCACACTTGGGTTTTTGTCCCTCGCCTACTCAGTTGATAATGGTTTACCACATGATGGCAGGAGTGGAGGCAAATTTTCCCAAGCACAGAAGGAATCTAAAGGCTGCTTGGATTTCATGCCTGATCCTGGATCAATGTCCCAGCTACTAAACAACAGGTTAAAAAAGATGACCATATCATGCATTCTTGTTTACTTAAATTACCTACGTAAACTATCAGCTTTGTAACCAAATGTCTCACTTTTTTTCTGACAAAGTTCTTATTAATACAAAAATTTAAACTTGCACTTCGAGCTCTGATGTGAGCAGCCATGAAAGTGACCTGGTTGGAAGTGAAAATTACTGAATAGAATAAAATGTCTGCTGAAATATTGACAGAGAACATGCCTGCCAGCCTGGGACCTGTTAGCGTGGGAACTAGGCCTGTGAATGAAAAGCATCCCTGAGAAGCGCAGCTGGCATCTTTGAAGTAGATCTGGGTACATAAAAACCAGAGATATCCTGAAATACCATCGATAAGTGCAAAACCCATGAACTGTAATGGCAATTTATCGACTAAAAGTGTGAAAAATAGTCTGGAAAAAGGGGAAAACATCCTGAGAAAGTAAGAATCTGTAACGGCCATTGGCTGCTCTAATTGCAAGACCTGGAAAACAGTCTGGAAAAAAAATATTGGGGTTGGTTCATTTTGTCCTCCCACTTCTGGGTTGGTTGGGTCCCATTCTGGGATGGATCACTCCTCCCCTCTGGGATGGTTTGGCCGCTTCCAGAATCTGTCTAATGTGCTTGGTACCATATATATACATATAAGTAATCTGTCATAAGTATATCTGCTGTTATATTACTAAATTTGCTTCACTGGTTCTAAGATTGTGGCAATAATATTAAATAGATACTTGATTGCTGTTATTGGGTGCTGTTATTGACTGTTGCTGCTATTGATCACTGCTATACTAATGATTGCTGACAATTTGTAATAGCTCAAGAGAGAAATATATATTTTCTTCTTTATTAATCACAGGTATACTTGCTAGTGGTGAGTTTTGTGGTATTTGTGGTAATCTTTAATAAAGTAGAGATTTAAAGGATAAAGTCTCCATGTCGTATGAACCCACAGTTTCAATCTTTACACACCCGCAGGCCAGGTAAACCTTTAGGTTATCCTCTTCCATTTTTGTATCATTCTGCCAAACAAAAAGATCAGTTATTCACTGTCACTATAACAGTGATTCTGAGGTGATCAGTTACTGCAAGTAATGGGCTGGTATGAGAGCCAGAATAAATGAAACTTCTGCCTTTCACTGTCCTGAGGAATTAAAATTAACCCTTTTCACTTTTCCAGTTTGTGTAAGCCTCATCAATTTATCTTCATATTTGAACTTCCCAACAGAATCTTCCCAAGAGGATGAGATACAGAAACAGTGCAATTGGAGCATTTAATGAAAATCTGGCTTTTATATATACGCCTGGTTGGGTCTGTTACTCCAGTGATTTTATGGTTGTAAGTTTCAAAGACTGAGTGTCAATGAATAGATGTGGGCTCCTCTGTAGCTATTTTTAATTCCATCAGAGAGGCCTAGTGTTAAACATGTGATGGAAGAAACATTAGTCAGAGGAAAGCAGATGGGATAGCTAATTTTTCTTTCAGTGTTTACACATTGCTGAAATTTTGTTAACTCTCACAGCAGAAAAACAAGAATACCCTGCTCACATACAGCAGTATTCATCAGCAGGCTTTAGAGACAAAATTGCTAAGTTTTTATCTGTTTTTATCATTAGGTAGCCTGGCAATGTATGTACCACTAAAGGCTTGTATCTGTAGCCAGTGCCAGCAGCCCACAAGCTTCAGGTGCTGTTCAGCTCTCCAGGCCAACTACACTTCTTCAGTGTGCGCATCTGGACCCTCCTGCGCTCTGGGTGCATGTGTGAGTTGCATACAGAAAAAAAAGTACATTTTATGGTTTATTCCTCATAAGCATAGGCAAAGAGTAAGAGGCAAAAAGAAGCCCAGCCCAGACTGTACCAACTAGACACAGAAAATAAACAAAATATGCCAGCATTTTTTTTTAAAAAGGATTTTTAAGCAAACTGGAACCATTTCAAAATCTACAGTGTAAGGAACAGAGTCTGTAAGCACAGCTATGCTGTGCAATAAAAGACCCCTGAATTTCTCCTGAATGACCTAACTCCAGTACAGGAAGCAGCACAGCCCTGCCAGTGGGGCATGATGCCTATGAAGAAGGAGCGCTCAGTAACTCAGGAACAACACCACCACAAACCCCTTCTTTTGGATACAAAGCAGGCATTTCTGTGCTGCTCTGCACCATGCTTTGCTGAGATGTTGGCTTCATTGGGACTGCAGTGAGCTGTATAAACTCATGGGGCTCCAAAAGAGAAGATGAAATGGTTCACATGTCATATTAGTTGTCTCTAAGATCTCTGATGACTCAATTGACTCTTATTATAACCTGCAAAACTAAAAAAAGACAGTAACTTGCATTTTAAAAAAATGTAGACAGATTTCTAAGCAAAGCTTTTCAAAAAAATGTCAGCACTGCAAACATAGTACACAGATTTTAAACATTTGCATTATCAGGCTTCCAGCATTGCTTCTTAGGGTTTTACGTTCATATACTATATTAGAAAATACACTACAACTCATATTATCATTGAAATTATTAGTATATTGAGATTATATTATATCATAATATCATATTATTAGTATATCATTGAGATTATTAGTATAAATACTACTGAGTAATCCAATGAGAAATCAAATGCAATGGTTTTAACCATTTCATTTCAGTAACAATAGCAAATTAATGTCCTGTTTGCACATATTGCTCTAGATAAAAAATAATCCTACTAGGTGTCGGAAAAATAATAAAATAATCTACTGCTGTGAACCAGTTCTGCTCAACTTTAAGTCATATGGAATATGAACACTAAATCTTTGCATGCTGTGAAGAATAAAACCATGTCACCCTTGTAAGAAAGGTGCTCCAAATATGCTCAACACAAAAGCCAACTACTTCAAAGTATATGATTTGAGTACTTGAACTTCAGTAAAGAGGAAGATGCAGACCGCAACTTCTCAAAACTATGTTGCTTACGTAACACTTTGAACATACGTTAAAAAACTAGCTTTAAGGCTTCCAAAATTTTCCTCTGAACATTACTGGATGCATATCGAGAAACCAAAAGAACAACCCAACCCCACCGACTTGTCTGTTGTATCAACAGAAACACAAAATAAATGGAAAAAACATGAATGAAGCTCACTCATTTTTCACATTCAAGATCAGCAGGAACAAGTTTGGAGAAGTAAAATGAGAAACTCTTAGTAACTTCAGGAATATTATGAATGAACCTATTATCAGAGCTCCTGCCTCAGATTTTTATCTATTTACAATTGTATAAGAGACAGACAAACTGGAATTTTTACTTCTTGATAAGTATCTTCTAAGATTACTCTTTTAAATGTGTTTTGAAACCTGATTTCCAGCTTCAGGTCAGCATAAATCACAAGAGATGTTCTTAAAATCATTCAATGGCTGGAGATCATTTGAAGAGAATTTCACATAAAAATATTTAATCTCTCTCCAAAATTTCCAAAACAGAGTTTTGTGAAATATCCAAAATACCTGGGTTATTAAAAGAATAACCCTTAACATTTTCAGCCATTACAAGTGCATACTTTTGCTCAACACATTATTGCAATCAAATGGAGGTAGAATAGATCTATTCAATGCTGCTATTCCACAAAGGCAAATGAAAAGCTGTTAACAAGTACCTTCCAAATGGTTGATTTTGTAGTCTTTTAGTGCCCACGATTTATTTAATAGACAAATATCTTGTCAGAACAATCAGCACTACTGCCAGCTCACCTCTTTTTTTTAAGAGAGAGATGAGACTGTCATCCCAAGAACTGTAACCAATATATTTATCCTTCTGTGGAGTTAATACACTATCATTTCTAGACCTCTAAAACTTTCAGAGCTATCCACATGAGCTGATGAAAAAAACCCCACATTTCATTTGGATCTGATACTTTTCCAGACACATGAGGATACTAGGCTGTACTTGGTACTCCATTATTCTGAAACCACACTTAGGAGAATGTGGGGTTTAAACTAACAAAATCACTTTCTTACAAGTGAACTCAGACTGAAAAATTTCAGATGTCCCTTTGTGATATCCACAAATTTGCATGCATACTTTTTTCTATGTCACTCCTGACACTAGATGAAAGAACCTGCATGGAAAAATCTACTTATACTTTGAAAACAAAATGGAGTGATGTCTAGATTTTAACATTTGTTGGATGGGAATGAAGTGTCACATCTTCACCTGATCATGTTTTATTATGGTTTTGAATATTTAAGACTTTCATTATTCCTAATCTTCTGAACTACATGCTTCTGTCACTGCTGTCTAATAGAATTTTATCTTTCCTAAATCACTACTGAGTATTGAGCTTTTAGAGCACAAATTATTGTGCTAGAAACAGAGACATCCACTTCTGATAAATCCCAACTATGAAACATGTAAAATGCCTTAAAAAAAGCAAGTTTGCAAACATTATTTGCAAGTACAATAAGCATTACATGTTTTATGCAGTAATGTATTGTTTTCTGCTTCTACACCTCTGTTCCAGCCTGCCATTAATGTGGTGTATCTAACTGTTAAACTGTTGCCACGACTTTGTAGCCACGACTACATTTCTACCCTTCCTGAAACAATGGCACCTTACCCTTAATTAGGCTAAGTAGTATCACTAATATTGAAGACTGCATACACTACACAGAGCATATAACAGTCCTGATGTTAAAAAAAGATGCAGTATTTTTGAAGAGTACAAATGTTGTATGTCACAGTGATGAATGTATAAAACTGTTCTTTACAAATATTATAGTTAGTTCAAGGTTTTTACATGAGGCATAACCTTATAATAAAACCTTAAAAATGAAAGCCAGCAGGGATGGATTAAGAAGGATCCTGCAGATTAGCAATCTGTAAAATCATGAGGCAGAAGCAGAGCAGCAGGCAGCATTTCTGAACATGGCTGATTACTGCTGGCCAATCTCCCAATTTAGGAAGCTTTACTTCCGCATTTCTGCAGGAGTTAAAGAACTGCAAAGCTGAAGAATGAATTTGGACAGGTGCAAAAGGAGAAAGATTCTTTTGTATAGGTGTTCATCTTGGAGATAAGAGTTTTTGCCACTGAAAATCAAAATATATCGAACTGTAGCCTTTGTACAGCTAGGTTAAACCTGAAAATATACACTGAATGGTGTAATTTTACTTCACAGCACAAAAAAAAAATTATTTTTATGAAAGAAGAAAAAACATTGTGAGAGGCATGGGTTCTAAGTGCTTCTCTATTTCTCAAGTACATTAACAAAATGGTAATTTTATTTTGCTAAGACAGAGGGGGTTAGGTAGCTATGTCTTTGTTTCATTGGGCATGTTTTTGTCAAAATACTTCTAAGCTTTTCCTCATTTCTAATCTGTCAACAGTGCTGTTCTGTCATGTATCAGTCCACCTTTTCCTCAAATACTGTAAATCATTCTGCCCTTAAACACCTGAGAAGTTTCCCACTTAGTTTCACAGCTCTTACGCACTGGTACTCCTAGCACTTCATATTCTCTTGTAACATCTAAAGGACGCTTACCAATGGCCTGGAAGGTAGTGTACCCTGCCCACTTCCCATTATGCTGTTTTTACTGCCTGCTGCCTTTCCTAAGGACTTTGTGTTAACTAACCCAACAATAAACTGTCTAACCTTGCATATGCTTTTGTGTTGTACACACTTTGTGTCCAAACTTAGCATGGCAAAACCAAATACTTGACTGGGGCCCATAGAAGCATCCAAAGTTGAAGTCAATTGGAGTCAACATACAAATGTCACATGTCCTGTGACCACTTCTCTGTATCCCCTTCTCACAAGCTTCAGGAATGTCACCTTGTTTGACAACTTTATGCTGTAAGATGTTTAGGCATCTCAGTCACTTTTAAAAACCACATCACTTGCTATTTAGATTTTTCTTTTAGAGCAGTACCGGGAAACATACTTCAGACTAAAGGCTTTTTGACAGCTGGCAGTGTGCTGAATTAGTCAGAAAGCATTCATAGTATTTGTTCACAGCCTATGTTTGATTAGGGTTTTATATATACTTACACATATAAATATACATATATTTAAATTGAAAGAAAAGGGTTTTTCTGACAATCCTCATTGTGCTGATTTGAGTTTTTTTCTTAATTGAATACACCCACCAAAAAAAATAATTGAATGTGTAGCATGATGGTGTCCACTAATACCTCACTGAATAAACCCTCATGCAAATCCCAGCTGTAAATATAGGTTAAGTCTTTATATTGTTAAAACGGTATCTTCTTAAGTACATATTAGAATTCTGTGTGCATCTGTTTGACTAACATAAAACCCTGTCCATATGCTGTTACAAGAATTTTTAAGAGAACAGTTTCATTGTGGAATTAAGTCAAACAGACAGACTTTAATAGCAGAACTATGGGATATAAGCCATTTTTAATTGAACAGTGCTACTGGCAGCCTACTTAACCCTCTTATGTCTAGGACAAAATGACACAGATTTAGATTTTATATTTAATAGCAATCTATTTCCCAGCCATCCTCCTCTTGTAACCACTTAAGTCTTTCAATTCTATCAGAGTTTTGAGGGATAAGCTACTAATGAACGCAGTTTTATATCTCTATTTCATTTAAACACACAAAAAATAAATAAATAGGAATACAGTTACAGGAGTTCCCATGGAAAATCTTTCTGTGGTTCAACTTATCCATTTTTATTTTGGTATTAATGCAGGTAACATCAAAATAAGAAACAAGCTGAATATTCAGTTCTCTTTCAGGTGTATTAGTAAATCAGCATGCAGCTGGAAAAGTAAACACAAAACATTTTCAGGCTGGTGATTGCTTTTGAATTTTTGTGTTTGAAACTTCTCCAATAGCGGTCTTTCTAAAAATTTCTTTAGATTTTCTGAAGTCTAACAACATGGAACTGTATCAGCACTACAAAAATAATTTAAACCTTGTATGAAAGCCTATAAATACTGAAAACTACTCATATCAATTAAATTATACAGAGTATGTACATATATGTGGCTACAAACCTTTACAGCTTTATATACTTATATCTCATGCATTTCTTATGAAAACTGCTTAAAGAACAAATCCTCAAGAATGATTTTGCCAATAAAAGTAGAAAGATTATGAAAGCTACTTAAAATTCTACTCTCTTCAAAATAAATGCTGGATTGAGGCTTTTTCTCTGCACTGATTTCTGAAAAGCACAAAGAAAAGTAACAAAACCACTCTCCACTAAAGGTACAAGTTGATATTATGACTACTATTAAAAACTATTGAAAAATTAATTCTAATATGAAAAACATATTTCCATTAAAACGCATAGAGAAATACGCTGCATGCAGGTTGACACGAGAATCTGAAAGTCAGAAATGGTTATTTTTATCTTGGTCACCAAGAACAATTAACATTTTGGAATCAGAATGCAGTCAGTGTTAACGGTGATGATATCCCAGGTGGAATACATTGCACCTCCATTCCCTAGAGTGCTGTTGATATTAGAATTCTACAGAGGAGAGAAAAACAGGAAAAAAATAGTTGTCCCTGAAGTGCATGTGTATGACTCAGAATGTGTGCAAGAGACAGATCAGTGGAGTGAGAAGAGATGATACAAGATTATTTTCAAATATAATTATAAAAATAAAATTACTGTAATACTGTGAGAGGAAGAGGCCAATTTCAGCTTCAGATTTTGGTCCTCTGTCCCTTTCACTTCTTCAAGCTGCAAATGAAGAATCTCTCTTTAGCTTTCTACTTAAATAGGTGTGTATTCATGTGAGTTTCCTCCCTCAGGAACATGCAATAATACTCCCTAATTATAAACGTGCAAGCGTTCAGTGCAATTTGTATGCTTTTAACATACAAAGCCTTTTGTCTAATCTCTTGACCTCTCAGTATCAGGTGCCTGACGACAAAGCTGGAAAGTTATGATGGTAACAGAACATTATAAGGCTGAGTCTTATTTTTACTACTCCATTGTTCCCTCTGCATTAGTTTCACCATAATATTCCCCCTTGAGGGAGTTGTATCGCACTTCTCTTGCTCCCGTGTCCATGTGGAAGATCACTGATACCAATGATTTGGAGAACTGGAGGAAATAATGGTGTAAAAATAACTAATCCTATTTTTGCGTTGTTTGCACAATTTCTTCTCAGACTGAATGTTGTTTAAATCCGTAATTGGTTTTAGATGTGATGTAATCTAATCTATTAACTAGAAGATACAGGTCATTAGAAGTCCTAACAGGGGAAAAGAACAAGAAAATAAATACTGTAAAGTAGTGTTCAAAAGGGGGTTGAGTAAACAATTTTTATTTAATAGCAGATTGCAATCAATTATTTTGTTTTATTGATATAAATTGCTTTTATTTTAGGGGCACTGAATATATCATTAGGATATACTGTTTATGTCCATGGAACTCTGTTGTATCTAAACTGTGAAGCTAGAAGGGCTTTATTGGCTATTACTGGTCTGAAGTTATATAGTTTTCCTCACAAACATTTGTCTTTTTGGTTTTCCAAGTTTTTGTCATGTGACCTGTGCCAAATAGAAGAATCTGAGCACTAAACAACACTCAATATATTCAATATCAGATCAAATTTCAGACAATATAATTCTACCTCTGGAGCACTTACCCATCACTTGTTGACATCGCTACCATACCTGTCAACAGCTCTTGAAACAGAACAAATGTCATTTGTACTAATTTTTCCAGTAGATGGACTCTACAGTAGTATCCAGCTTTAAACTTTGCATGTCATTTGCAGATTCATACCACCATGGAGAGTCAACTACTGTAGTAATAGAGATGTCATGGCATGGAAAGCCAGGCTCTTGTGCTTTATGAGTAAGGGCCATAGCTCGCACACACAGAAAGCCTGTGATATTTATGTAGAAGTTTCTGCACAATTACATGCACAAACATATCAGGGAGGAGCAAAAAAGAGAGCTTGTTCCTTCCTATTCAAAGCCAGATTAAGGTAATCTTACAACCAGAGTAAATTGCACACTTACAGTCTCCTTGTGCAGCAATCCCAGATCAGCCTACAACAGTGAAAACTCTCAGGGATTACAAAGTGGGTAGAAAACGGTTCTTCTTTGACACATCTGAGATGCTCTGAGTTCAACTGTTGCATTCAAATATGCAGTATCAAATTTATTTAGTTTTCCATTCATCGTATGTAAGATTTGAAGTTAGCTGGAACTTGCCAGTTCAAGTGGGCCTGAAGGACTAGTCAATTGTCTGGAGTCTCAGAGGAATACTAAGGTTACTAAGGTGTTAGCTACCTAGTAGCCATAACAATGTATGATGAGGTAAACTATCATTAGGAGCCATAGATCAGCACTTGGTTCTTTTATTCCTTTTCTACCTCTGTCGCTCGCTTCCTTAATATTCTTGCCCTTTTAATTGTTGCAAACAGATTCCTAAGGCTGTTCTTTAACTGTTTCTATCTACTGGATTTTCTTTGGCAAGAAGGAAGACAGCTTTGCTCAAGAGCTACTCCAGAAGTGCCTCATTACAGCAAAATCCTATTAACTCCAGCACCACACCCAGCACATGATATGTAAACTGGATTTCAGGAATGCATGGAAAAGCTTCCAAAAAGCATCACAAGGTTTTTTAATCAGGCCTTGACTTTCTCTGCACCACAAGACCAGTTAAAGCCCATTTCAAAGTGAAGGTGATTCATGCTCCAGTTCCCTTATCAAATAAATACTCTGACTGAAACCACAATGAGCTACTGACAATGATGAGGACTGGGATACCATTGGCACAAGTCTTCCGGTGAAATTCAGGACATGGATTAATGAAATCATTCCTGCCCTCTTAGTTATTCCTTCTCACTTTCTGCAAACACTGTTACACTTTAAAGCACTCTTTTTGATTATCAAATCTAAACCAACTTTTTTCTTACAAAAGAGGCTGTCTTCTGTATTCATCAGGGGACTCTGAGAGCCTGAGTCCTGAACACAGTCCTACGTCGTGTTTAGCAGAGGCAGCTTTCAACAGATGACACACAAATTCACAATAGCAAAGCTGATAGTCATACTGAGCACCAGTTTCCTAAATTTAGCCTTAAGTACATTCTGTGCAGGAAAGAGGATGTGTTTGTGCAGGAAATTCTGAGACGCCTCATTTAAGAAATGTGTTAAAGAAGTAATTTTACCACTATTACAGTATTTCATAAGTCCAATGACATACCTTGTACTCAGAAGTTTTTCTTGCAGTAAAACAAATGCTGTAAGTGAAATAGGATGGATCATTGACTTAATGCATGCACTGTGAGTCCCTGTATAGGCCCCCTCCCTAAGCATTGTTTACTTGCTTGCTGAGGAAGCAGTGGAAGATATGTAAAATGTTACAGTGGTAGATTTAACAGAACATTTTGCAAGATCAGGCAGATATATGTGTAGCTTGGAGAGCCAGTACTTAAAACATGCTTACACTGTTATTTAGAATTGCAAAGGGACATTTAGGTAGACTCCCACTCTTTGGTGCTATTTCTGCTTCCTCAGCTGAAAGCAAGGAAATTACCTTTGAACAGAAGTCACTACCATAGCCCCTATGTGTTATTCAAATAAAACGTTACTTGAACAACACAACATTAAAGCTGAATATCTTTATACATACAATATAAAGGTATTAACAACAGTATCTAAATATAATTAGAAGAATTAGCACTTCATGTGTATTATGGCATTAACTAAAGGTTATATTATGCTCTAAAATCATCCTACGTATCCTGTTGTAGCTTTGTACACAGGCACCACTGAAATCTGTACTGAATCTTTAACCTCATTTAATGTATTATTTTTAATATCCAGTTATACCTACCGCTGTGAACATATGTGAATAACAGTGGTCTTTGACAAATGCTTAACAATAGAAGTGTAAAAGTAACGTTCAGAAAAATAACTATATGCCACAGCTAGCAATTGTGACTATTTGATTCAGAAAGGCAATTTCTTCTACAAGGAGTCAAGATGTGCAAATAACAGTGGAGTCAAGTTGTGGCTGCTTAATGCCTGTCTCCCTACAGCTGGTACAGAGTGCCCACTCTCCCACCTGTTTCAAAACGGACATATATCCATCTGGGAGATGTAATCTATAAATACAGACAACACCCCTCTAACAGGAAAAGAAGTGTCATAACAGATCTATTAATGTTCTTATGGGTACACTGTTCTAGTCTAGTCTTAATATCCAAGAGTCTTATTGAATTTTTATATGTAGCCACAGTCTTTCCTGTAATATAAATTAATTTAAATTCTGGTAAATCTGAACAAGGTGGTAACAATAAAGGAAAGAATGTGATGGCCAAACTATGCTTACTAAAGTTAATAATGACTGTGTTCTACCTTAGACCTCCTATGAAGTAGTACATACCTTTAGTTTGTTCACACTCTATCCACAAATAAAAGAAGGCTGAGGCAACTATTATTAAAAAACATTTATTTGCTTTCATATGCTATTTTAATAAACACATTTCACACTTACTTTCCTACCTATTGGTTTCTTATTAGAATATACAGAAGTAACATGAAGGCCAGCAGTGTAATAATGTTACAGACACTGAAATGGGAAATATCAGAATTATTAGCCTAATCTTTAACTATGTAATAACATCAAAATAAAAGAGATTATATAAACTCATGTCTGTCCTCCCATTGTCTTGACAGTTAAGCTACAGCAACACCTACTTCCTACCACTTAATTTTACCAACACATCAAAAAATACAACTTCAGAATGTGAAGAGATTTGGGGCCAGGAGTGGGGGATATTATTGGGAAAGGGGGCTGTATCCAATGACAAAGAATAAAAATACCCCAAATGTAATTTCATATTAGGAGAAAATGGAATCACTGTAATGAAAACTGAACACCAGTTGTTTAGCATGGAAGGAATACACTGCTGTAGAGCAGGATTTACAAGTGTCCCTTCATCATGTAAATCAAGTTAGTTTAATATATAAAAAATCAGCTTTCATTTCAATACAGTTGCACCAGGTCAGATTTCTCAGAGACAAATAAGGTCAAAAGTACTATGATTTTGAAATACAAGGAAGCTTGATGGAAAGCAGCTTGCATTATAACTACACAGTGTCTCTAACATAGTCTCTGAGTAACAGTAGTTTAGTGCAACCGTGTCAGTCTGCTACACAGGTACAGTGAGCACACTCCCTCTCTGATAAAAACTCTCATGAGATAGCCAGAAAATAAGCAACAAAATTATTATGACTTCATACATGGGCAGAGAAATATCTGCCCCTCAGCTTTCTCCTGAAACATAATTCGACCTAAAATTTAACTGTCCAAATCTCTTAGAACCGTGACCTTATCTCAGAATATATTAAAAAAAAAAAAAAGGACAGATTATTATGTAACTGCATAAATACTCCATGTATTAATAGTTTAGGATAGAATAATCGAATGGAATTTTGCAAAAGAAAATAAAATCTAACTTTGTGCTTTCCAATTACAAGTTTCCCTTAAAGCCACTGCAGTGGACTCAATTATTCCAAAACCAATTTAAGAGAAATGCACAGAATGAACACATACAATAAATTTTACAATAAGAATTTTCAGATTAAACAATTACTTGTTATTTGGAAAATTAAAAAAATTGCTTGGATTAGTTGAAAATTTCCCTGTGTCCCTGAAGTATCACCATAACTAATATTTACAATACTTTAGGCATAAAATTTATTCATGATTCTGAATAATTAATTAGATTCTATACATAGGTGTAACTGACTCTTAGCAGACTAAGAAAGTATTAGAATAATATTCTGTTATTTAAATACAGCAAATGAGAATACAGGCCCTCCAGGCTTAATACTGTGAAATAATCACAAGCATGTGTACACATGCAGACTTGGGGTATTAGGAAGAGCTAATTATGGAGTATCTGTTTTTATTTAGGAAGAGAAGTTACTGATTTTCTTTGGCCTCATTACATAGAGACTGCTAACAGAAAAGGATAGTATTTAGTTACAGAAAGCTTTTTCTAATTCTTTTCTTTCTCTATGACTGCCAATTTCCAATTTTTTAACATAGTAGGCAGCATTCGTGGTTTGGCTTGATACTAAAATATATCTATTCAAGTTAAACTGCAAACTAGAAAAGTCCTAGCAGCTTATCCTCTACTAGAAACACTGATAAACATATAGGAACAAATAAATTAGCTTCTATAGAGGGAAGACTTGTAAAATAGTTACATTACATATTAATTGCAGACCTGTAGGTCTGAGTTACGCAAGGAGATTATTTCATTATTTTACAGAGGTGCCTGACAAAGTCTTCTCTTTTAATCTTTAGCTTCTAGGGACACTTGACATTAAAAAAACCCCAAACTCCCAAAACCTCAAAACAAACTGTTCTAAGAATTAATGTAGAGTATAAAAGATATTAGAAGCTGTCTGTATCAGTGTTCCATAACTGAAAAAGCTTCAGGTCAAGTAAATGTATTATTAATTCACTATTATAAGCTATGTGCTCTTTCTAAATGTAAATTATGCTCTGTAATTATTTTTAAGTTTTAAAGAGCATCATTCATAAAGCCAATTAAAATGATGTTGTGATTAAGATAATCAAAATTCCTGTACAACATCCCAGAGGGCAGCTGCAATGACATGATAAATTACACAAGTTTAGCAGTTCAAAACTCTATGTAGATTAGAAAGAGGTCATCATCTTCAGAGAGTGGCAGAGTGCAAGACTGCCAAAGAGAAAATCAAAAGAACTTGTTCATTGATTTTTGGGGTGGGGGGGAATACTAATGCTGCCTAACTGAGGCATGTAGGTTGGAAGCCAAACTGCCCCACGAGCAGCCCCAGAAGAAAGTGGACAGGGTGCATTTCTGCCAGGGTGGTTCAGAGTACACTTTCAGGAGATGTAACAAGCTGACATAAGAGTTTACAGGTTCTGAAAGGGTAGGTCCCATTTCCATACGCTGAGCATATGCACCTCTGCAGCTTATCTGACTCCTCTGTGAGATCGCTTAATAAAACCAGAAATTTTCAGGGGGAAAAAAAAAACCAAACTGTCATGGGGGTGATTTAAACCATCCAGCAAATGTCTTGGCAATGCAAAGGGGAGGGCAGAACCTTGAGGCCACAACCTGGTAATAGAAGGAGAAAACAGGGGTCCATGACTGCCCCATGGACAGCACGCAGCTGGTATGTCAGGTCAGGGGCTCTGCATAATCACAGTCTCAGGGCAGGTGAGTCCTAAATTTGGTCTTGTAGAGGAGCATCTCTGTCTCCCTTATCAGGAAAGCTACTGTAAACACCCAGCATAAGCAGTGTGAATACCTTCCCCACTATCTCACTGGAACACTATCAATAGGAAGCACAACATAAACTGGAAAATCTCTTAGTTCTCTGGTATCCATGGAAATCAAACTTACATCAACTTGGTACCTAATTTTCACAGACACAAAATATTCCTAATGTTCTCTGAAATTTCCCTTCTCAGGTCTAATGCCCTTGACAAATCAATGGCCAGACTGTGCCTCCATGAGTTTGGAAGTAGCCCGTATTTTGGCAATATTTTTGTAAAACTACTTTGTAAATGTAAAACTACTTTGAAAATGTAAAAATACATTTCAGCTTATGATTTTGCAAGGTTCTCACTGTTATGCCCTTGTATTTTGTTTTAACACAATAGATTTTTTTTTTTAACATAATTGAAAGTTTCTTCTTAATTTGTGCTGTTAAGCTTCTTAACCTGTGTGTGTGTGTCTAACTGGTGTGACACAAATTAGAAATTTACATAGCTCCTACTTTATAAGAAATATTAATTTGAAAGATGGTTTGACAGTGAAACATCCTTTGAAATAATTCTGTCTTTCAAAATGGACTGGAGGAGAACATAGGTAAACAGAGATTCAAGAGAGTAGCTATCATCTCAGTACATATTAACACTTTTTTTTTCTTACCTATGTATCTACCTATCCTCCTACCTGTTTGCAACAGTTAGGTCATATCCTCACATGGGCTAAGTTTTGAGAATTACTCACAGCTCATGATTTAGTTTAGAGGCTTTGCAGTTTTTGCTCTCCTAATAATTACAAGGTTTATAATCTCTCAGATGCTGCATGGAAAAAGCCTGAAAAAGCCACACAGGATTAAGTATTTTCAGGAAAGTTTCTCTTAAACCTACAAAATTATAGGGTTACTCATGAGAGGGTCTGTATTTCTGAGCTATACTTTGTGTCATCTTACTGCTTCTGCAGTAGGCATAAGCATAAACACTGCCTCTTATCACTCCATTACTGTGCGCCCTTTGTTCCTCTGAAAGAATGAAAAAGTGAATTAACTAAATTCTAGTGCAGCTTTTCATTAGAAATACTGCCAATTCTCCGAGGGAGCATGAGACATTTAACAGCTGCTGCTGAGTTTCAGCTTCAGCTCAATCTGGCATGTCTCCTCCAGACCAACAGACAGTTTTGGTGAGAGTATGCACTTGAAACTTTTCTTAGGTAATGCTGAAAGGTCTACAAATTGAAAAAGCCAGTGTTATTGGCCAGCATCTGTGTGATTTTTCAGAAGTCGTATCTGATCAAGTGAATGTACTCTGCAAAGACATAGTCACTTAAAAGCACAGGAATATATTTGTTTGTGTATATTCTAATAGCAGAAATTACCTCTCAGAGTCTTTTTAGGTACAAATAGTACCTAAAAAGAAGTTTGTATCAAATACATTATTTAGGTACTCAAAAACAATGGGAATGTTTTGTATCTCCTCCCCCCCCCCTTTTCTTTTTTTGGGTAGTAATGCAAAATAAGACTGTTTTGCTCATTTTGAAGCAGAACACTGCCCTCTGTTATTTCATATTTCAGGGACATTTCCCATCAAAAGGTAATTGCTTCCTCACAAGGCTCAAAAAAAGCCTCCAAAAACCAAACAAAAAAACCCCACCATAATTAGAATGAATTGGGTCCTCTTTTGCTTTCTGGACCCTTTCTAAAGCTCACACTCAGCACACAGGTGTATCAGCTGGCAGTAGCACGTCTGGAGTCCTGCCAGAGCATGTCCTTTCCCTAATGTGAGGATGATATCCAGCTGATAGAAGTTAACAGCTCTAACACACATCAAGATACCAAAAAAGCACGGTCATAATCATTCTCCTAATAGTCTATAATTGCAGTGCACTGACAAAATGAAATTCATTTCAGCAAAGAGCAGAAACCTACTGCTTCATAAATTAGTACCTTTGTCTTTTTGGTTTTTATACAGAAATGATTTGTGAAGAGTGAAATCCATTCTCGCCTCTGTGAACTCTATAATATTAAAATTGCCACAGACATTGTCAACTGTTTCTTCATTTGATGAAAAGTACATTTTCTTACAGGTGTTCTGCAGAAATAAAGAAGAGCTATAATTACTGGAAATGATTTGTGTAACCCACAGTAAGGTAATTTACCAGGTAGTTTTGTTTAGCTGTGCTACACTGGATCACTGGAGAAAGTGCCATTAGAGGGCAGACTTGGGTTTCTCCTGCCTATCTAAATCCACACACCAATATGAGTTCCCAAAAATTCTAGAGGCTGAAAAAAAGGATTTCTGATGGTATGTAGCAAAATTCATTTCAACTTCTTAAAATACAATAAAAACTTTCCACTATATATTTTTTGCATTCTGTGAGGAAAAACACTCTCTTTCAAATTGAGAAATATAGTTGTTTCTGAAGAA
The DNA here is from genome assembly GCF_047716275.1 of Strix uralensis. Taxonomy (NCBI): domain Eukaryota; kingdom Metazoa; phylum Chordata; class Aves; order Strigiformes; family Strigidae; genus Strix; species Strix uralensis. The sequence goes on from NC_133976.1 coordinate 45,955,435, forward strand.
GTTAAAACTGTTCAGATATACACTTATAGTTTGCGGTTTCAGTCTTGCAGTTTTCTCTAAAAACCAAAGTTGAATGTTGGTGAAGAAAAACACTTCCAATAATAACTTGAATCTAATCCTATCAAAATTTAAGAACCTCTCCCCAAACAATTTTAGTGTCCTAATCCCAATGCAATGAAGATGCACAGTATGGTTTGAGCAACTTTGTAAGGTATGGGCAGGAGTAGGTTATAATTTTTAAAGGCCTTGAGTACCTTTAATAATGCATAAGTAACCTTTTTCATTATTAAAAATTTCCTTTGGTCATTCCACCTTAAAGTCTGAATAAAACATCACTGGCAGTTAAGTCCTGCAGTAGCACCTGAATACAGTAAATTCAGTGTGAATATATTTACAATAAATTCCATGTGAATATATTACAAAGACATGTAAATTAGGATTTCGTAATAACAATCTTCGCAAAATCTGAGAGTGGTTTTACTATATGAACACATACCATTACCTTGATATTTATTTTAGCTACCTAGATAATTTAGCAGCAATTTTTTTCAACTAGAGTTTAATCCAGTTATCTAATGGATAACATCTTTATATTATTTATAATTAAACAGTGGCATTTCAAAGACATTAGGAAAAATGTTGTTTATCATACATAACAGCTACATTATACTTAACACGTTAAATTTCAGGTAAAATTCTGTGCAAAAATCCTATGCAATTTTTGCTATAATTTTCTTTATGGTATTTTGTAACTCTTCGACACGGCATTGCTTTCCAATTACTCTACTGAAGTACATTTGTCTGAAACATATGTCTAACCTTTTCAGCTATTTGAGGGTTGTTCGGTATGGTAATCTCCATCAGTTTAGTCAACTTAAAAATCCCCACTGATCCCTTCACATAAAAGGTTTAAAGACTTGGAGCTTAGGATCCTCCTCACTGTTAGCAGCAGAAGCTCATTCAAAGCATTCTTTTACTCTAGATGAAGCTAATCCCTTGTCAGAAAGTAGAGGAGTTTTGCATTTCATACAACAAAAAACACAAGCACAGAACAATAACAGAACACACCAAAACAAACTTATAAATAACAATCACAGAGGGCTTCGCTCAGATTTCAGGTGAATACATAAGGACTCTGAAAATGCTGAACTGCCCCAGACACACAAAGCAGCGTGACACAAATACAGACCAAAGCTTAAATGACAGGCCACAGCTCTCTTGAATACACACGTGAAATAATAACCAGGCATAAGGTGTGCATATCCAGATCTTGGTAATAAAAGCACCATTTATATTGCATAATCATGTGAGCAAAACCCCTTTAATTCCCTTAGGGATCACACTGGATGTAAGATATCTCATTTGCTGGACCTAAAATTCCTTAACAGTGTTTCCTAAACTCATAGCCCACCTGACAACTTTAACCTTTGTTGGTGCTTATTTGTGTAATCACACAATAGCTTGGCAGCTTTTGGGACTATAAATAACCTACCCTTGAGGCCACAACATGGCTGTAGAACTCCCATGCTCTGTAATTTTGTAACACCAATGAGATCGAAAAAAAAAAAAAAAAAAATCAAGACAAACCAAAAAAATTCCTAGATGTCTGTTCAGCTTTTTACAGGAATTTTTTTTATTTTTTTTTTTTTTTTTTTTGTAGCTCCTGCTATCAAAGGAACTGTTTATTCCATACACATGCCATGACTGACCACTGACCCATGGAACACTGGACCTGTCCAGAAACTAAAATCTCACTCACCTCCCCAGTGCAAAGAAAAGCTTATTTAACCTTAAACCAGTCAAATCTCACACATGACCCACAGATGGAAGCACTTAAATTTTCAGAATAGTGATTTCTAACCATTGAGAGGCACCTAAAAACCTTGGTTCTTCTTGGAATTAGCAAACAGACCTATTTGAAGAAAGTGGCATGAGTTATTGATTTATACTTAAGCACCAGCAAGAAAAAAAAATCAAACTACTAAGCCATCACAGAGCAGAGTGAAAAGCCATGCCATGTGCATCAGTCAAGAAAGGAAAAGTGCTTGTGCACCCTGCCAAAGACAAATATGGTACAGTGCTCCCAGAAAGAGTAAGCATCGAGGACTTGATCTCTTCTTCAAGTAGCCAAATGTCCTTCCTGGGCAAAGGGAATAGAGTTAATAAAACCAAAATCTTTTCCAAATCGCCTGGAAACTGATTGCATGTAAGGAAAGAAAAAGTATTTAGGTTTGTTCTTTAAAGCACCTCTTTTCTGAGTCAAACCACTTGTCTTCAATGCTGAGCATTCTTGAAGTCTATAGCATTGCCGCATGAACTATGTAGGTATTATTCAATGAGGAACAACATATGGAAGATACAGAGTAATTTATTTTCTTGAGAAATCTGAGAGAAAAATACTCGCAAGTACAGGCTACATAAGAATTATATCAATATGCAATGGGAACTTTAATAATACTATATGAATTTTAAAAAGGAATTTTACTTTTATTGTTCAAATCCTTTTGCTTTAATTTTTCTCAATTAGAAGATACTTTAATTGCTTTAGCTTATGTATTTTATTCAAGAGAAAAACCAACCCTATGGTACCTGGATTAAAAATACTTAATTTTATCTTATTTATCAAATGTTTATTCTTTTGTGAAGGTTAATTTCATTCTCTACCAAATGCTTTTTTTAATACTTTTTCAAGATGTCTCATGCTTAGCTCTGCCTTACTTTTTATAGCCAGAATTTCTATGTTTTTAATGAATTTTGTACATTGATAATGAGCTTAACTGCAGTAGGCTTTCTGTAAATTCTGTGAAGTCAGTTAGATAAGTATCTTGGGTTCATTTATGTGCTTATCAAAAGTATTATTGCTAAAAACGGAATACTTTTAACAGCTTCTTGACACACTAGACTTATTCCTCTTTCATTTTTATGGGTGCCAACCTTCAAGGTCTCTGACCTTACAAATTACTAGACCATGTGCTTAATTTTAAGCGCAAAGAATCTCATCAGCTTCAGAAGGTCATCATATTCAAGTAAGTTAAGGATGTCTAATACACTCGGATGAACCTAAAGCTTCAGTCTTTATAGTTCACTAACAAAACAGTAGCTTCATTTCTCCAATCAAAACCATGTGTTGACTAATACATAATAAATGGGACTTCACTATGTTATTAATTAGCTGGAAGAACATTTCAACACTCTTTACACAGCTTTTTTAGGATTAAAAGCCACTAATACAAGCATCATAGAAATATAGCTAACATATAATTATCTTCTCCCAGTATTATATTTTTTCATTTTGCTACTTTTCCCTTGTCTTCATACATACTTCAGTCGTCTAATTAGCATATTTGGATCAAATAAAACACTACATAATAAAATTAGATTACTAAAGCCATAAGGAATATTCAAATTAAATTAAGCAGCAGTGGGTTAGTAAACTGCTTTACTGCTGTATTTCTCTCCTTACTCACAGCTGCAGCTGCTTGTAGAGGTGGTTGGGTAGTAAAAGACACTTCTAATAAGAAATACATCTCAGAGTAAGTGACTCTTAAGGACTCTGTGGACCACCAAGAAGGTGTGTCCAGGCTAAATAATTTTTTTTTTTTAATCTGCCTATATACAGAAAGTCAGTTAATGCTCTTCTGATGTATTTGGTAGCATACAGTTTTAGCTCTGGCTATCAGGAGAGATGAATTTTTCCCACAAAAATAAATACTACGTGCATCTTTTTTTGATTGCACAACTAGCTTCAAGAAAGTTTTCCAGGCCTCACCAACAGAGTACTGTGGGTTGGTAGAGTGTATTACACAGATTTCAGAGAGCTTTCCCAGACGTAAGCTCTCTGGTGATAGTAGTCACTATTACTTTTTTCTAAATGGCACAAAAAGTCACCATGTTACATTTGAAAATAAATTGGCATAGGCATACTGGTCTGAAGTCAAACATCATTAAAAAAAAAAAAAAAAAAAAGAAAAAAAGGCAGAATGAGATAACAAAAAGTGGTACTAATTCAGGGAAGCAATGTTATTCACTGGATGCCTGGCATGGTGTCCCTTTGACTTCTGTAAGCCTGAAAGCTTTCAGATACCACTGATATCTGTTTTACCAATAGGATAAAACAAAATGAAACATCACTGAGGTTCTGGTATGGGTATACAAAAGGCACAAACCAGATGTAGAAAAGAAAGATGGGCCCAGTGGCTTGCAAGGTGAAAGTTTCTGATTATTTGCTTCCCTGAGAAGGCACTAATATGGCCCAAAAGCTGACCTATACTATCTGTGAGCAGCTGAACACAGGGACTTCAGCTAAGAAAGACGACTTGATTCACTGGCAGTATGAAAACCCATCTTTGATCAGCTATGACAAGCACTTATGTACATGCTACAGTGGTTTCACTGAAGCAGAGTCAAGCCAGAGAGAGGATATGAAGATGAGAAAACCAGAGATGGGAAAAAAAGGAAGTGCTTAGCTGAGTGATTAAGAACTACCTTGTACGATACAAAATACAAAAATGTATTTTTCTAATACAAATATGTAGTTATACACTTTACAATATTTAATATAATATCATTTAAACATTTCAATGAAGTAATTTTTAATCAAAAGTAAAGTATGTGCTTGAGATTGTTTGAACAAAGTATTTAAAGACTGCAAGCAATGGAAAGAATGCAATTTTTTATGACTGTAGATTTTTAAAGAGGTAGGTCCATGGCAACCTCCTATAAAAATAATTTTACCATCATGTCATGGGAAAAATAATGGAAGGAACTTCCATTTTTCATTCTAACAGTAATCAAATTTATTTTTCTTTCTAACAGTAACACCAAAAATTCAGAGATTCAGGTCAATAAAATTATTTACAAATTTACTTTCATTAGATGACAGATTTTACTAATATTTTTGCTAAATTTTGATGTCTTCAAAATTATTTGAATTTTTATCTCAAAATACTAATTTAGATATTGAAAAAAATCTATGTATTTAACTTCTATGGGACAGTATTTCATCTGGAAATGAAATAAAGTACCTGTCTAATGAAATATCTAGTTCAACTTAAAACATATTTTATGCTTCCTTTTCAACTTGCTTTTTGGCAAGGAAAAAGGTAAGATCCATTATTCAGTCTTGCCCTAAGTTGAACATTTTCATCTTTATGGTTCAGTAAGACAGTAAGATAACCAGAGCCTCCTGGGTTTCACATTGTGTTCTGTACTGAGACGTCTACTAGACCCAGCAGCAGTGATCTAGAATGTCTCTCTTCTCTTTCAAAATTACCTGTTCCCCCGACAGTCAGTCCATGGGTTAGAACTTATGTGCATGCAGTTGGTGGTGAAATTTGATTTGGCATCTAAGTGATATATTTAATGTTCTTCTTCATAACCCTTTTTTTCCCTCCCCTCCCCTCCCCTCCCCTCCCTTCCCCTCCCCTCCCCTCCCCTCCCCTCCCCTCCCCTCCCCTCTCCCCTCCCCTCCCCTCCCCTCCCCTCCTCTCCTCTCCTCTCCTCTCCTCTCCTCTCCTCTCCTCTCCTCTCCTCTCCTCTCCTCTCCTCTCCTCTCCTCTCCTCTCCTCTCCTCTCCTCTCCTCTCCTCTCCTCTCCTCTCCTCTCCTCTCCTCTCCTCTCCTCTCCTCTCCTCTCCTCTCCTCTCCTCTCCTCTCCTCTCCTCTCCTCTCCTCTCCTCTCCTCTCCTCTCCTCTCCTCTCCTCTCCTCTCCTCTCCTCTCCTCTCCTCTCTTTATTTTCATGATACTTTTGCCCATTGCAGTAGATACCCCTGATTATTTCAAATGTTGACTCCCGGAGTAAGAGGTTTAGGGATTGCGGGGAAAGTGTGCATGTACAAGACCAATTAACCGAATTCTGTTTGTATACTGTGTGGTTAAATAAATAGCCAAATATTAAGGGACAAAAATTGACCTTCAAAGAAAAAGTGACCTTCAGAGTCTGTGTTTGTATAGATCTTGCATTCTTATAGCATTCAATTTTTATGTTTTTCTCACTTATGTGATAGTTTGGGAAGCCTGCCGGGGTACAAGTTAATAATTCTAACTGATTTGGAGGGCTTTATCACAGGCTGCAAGCCTCATTTTAATGTGGAGCCTTATTTGTTTCCTTTTTAACTTCTGTATGAAACAATGATGCAATATAATGAAACTATAAACAGACGATCCTCTGACTTTAAGGAGTTTTTCAAAGCTCAATGTCAGAGAAGTGGGTCAAGCAACAGATACCTAAGGAAGGTGACTGAGTGACACCAACTAAGAGACCATCTGAAAAAGGTTGAAGCTATAAAGGAAGACTCTCTCTAGTTGTTTAGTATAAGAGAAGAGAATGTGGAGATCCATATTGTAAAAGAAAAAGATGCTGAAAGGAGAAAAGGAAGGAAGGATGTTGGATTTTTAAATCATGAGCCCCCGAGTCCAGAGAATGTCTGATTGGCAGTAATTCTGTGAGAAAACATATTCAACTCTTGCATTTTTCTTCTTAAATCATTATTTTCTTGGGCTAGCAAAAGTTAGAGATGATCAGTGTTGGAATACCTGCATGACTTCTGAGTCTGCATGCTCAGAGAGATGGGACGACTGAGCTGGAGCTGGAGAACCTCTGGAAGTAAGGTCAGGCTTCACAGGAAGATTCCAGAGCTGTGGTTCGTATATTCAGGGAGAAGACATGGAAGGCCAAAGCTCCATTAAGGTTGAAACTGGCCAGTTTTGTATCAGATAACAAACATTTCTGGACAAAGGGGCTGTGGGACTGCTTTGGTTACCCACACCAATGAGGGTGAGCCACTGAAAAACAGGCATCCAGCTGGGCAAGGGCAAGGAGAGAGAGAGCTGCAGCTCAATCAGCCTGGGGGAAGCTGAATCAAATTTAGGCTAAACATCATAAAACTCAAAGCCAACAGCAGATTCTGGGTGAATGTCCAGGTCAGTCCACCTCACTGAAGCACCTTGCTTTTAAAAGTTATACTCAAAGATGGTTTACTACAGGCACATGGACTCAAAACTAGGAAGCTCAGTAATATTTTTGTTACAGAAGCAGATGGGTTTGTTACAACATGGAAGCTCCATTTGCTGTATTGGTAGTATCACACCAGTTGTCAAAATGATAAAGCTATTAAGAATGTGGAGGACAAGAAGAGAAGCCTGAATATGAAATAGAAGGTATTAGCTTATTTACAAATGCTTAATATATTCTGCAATGAACAAAGAATCAAAACAAAAGTACATGGTGCCTTTCAACAGTAATGTATCCTTGAGAGATAAGTAAGAGATTTGCTTTGTGAAACATCTAAGTTCTTTGATGTTCTGATTTTGCAACCTTGATGTACCTTAATGCAATAAATTCTGATCTATGATCCATGCACTGAGCATCACAAGACTGAGATTTAATTATTCCTGCATATGAAGAGAATTATTTACAGGATTTGCCTCTGGACACATTAAAACCTACTGATAGCTTTGATACAAGTTTCCTCAGAATAAAGAAACAAACATTGGGGTCTAAAAAGAGTTAAATTGAATCCATTAGTACTTGTAGGTATTTTACAGATACATAACCACTGTTTTTCTTGCACATAGGTGCCACTGCCCAGCACTGCGAGAAATAAACGCCTGAGTAGCATGACTTTAGACACTCGTTGGAGACACGGTGCTCGCTCTCCTGCGACACTTGTGGAGGTGGCCGGCTCTGTGACCTTGGCTGGGGGACACAAGGGTCTCACTGGGCAGCAGGCAGGAGCTGCAGCGGGGGCAGCAGGCTGGCGCTGGGTAGCCGTGCCCAGCATCTATACTATATTGCAGTAACTAAACCATGTTGTACAAAGCTGTAAGAATTAATTAAGCCTCTACTATTTTTAATTGGACAATCTCAGTATAAATAGAAACATTTCAAGATCAAATTAATCTTTTGCATAAGTGCTATAATGGATTATATCAGTAATGTGCAGAGGAAAGTTGAACACTCTAGGAGAAAAAAGACTAGGTTAATTTAAAAGTAACAATCAGGAATAGTAGACTACTTCTCACAACTACTTAAAGGGAGGAAGGAAGAAAAAGTATTACAATCAGGACTTGTATTAGTGGGATCAAGGCAGCTGCGGAAGACAGAGACGAGGCACGTTAACAACCATTGCTAATGAGCATACATTGTATACAAGCATAGCAAAACATAAGCTATAACTGGTTTGATACCTCAGAAAGATTGATTTTGATCAATAAACCCATCCTTGAATTAACCTAATTAAAGCAGTCACTGGCCAGTCACTGTTCTCTTTGGTGGGAGAGAAAGGATCCTCACGCCTGGGTCTTCTCTCCCTCCTCTTAAAAGGGGGTTCAAAATATTTTTTTAGTACTACAGTACCTACATGTTCCTCTCTAGCTTCTTCATGGACATGGACAGCACATGATAGGCTTTATCAGAACATGTATTTTTGGCAACACAATGAAGTCATCCTAGTTTTAGTTCACCCAGTCCTGGTTTTGGATCAAAAGCATTTTTGTTTCAATAAAGGGATAATACCCCCTAAAAATCCTATATAGCAGTAAAAAGATTCCCCCACAGCTGCAAGTATCAGCAAGAACAAATCTGTGAATTAGACCATACTAAAGTGTGGGTCTGTGTTGGTCTAAGCATACCTGTAGCGAGGTTTTGGCAATGTTATAGCTAGTTACAGCAGGGGTATTAGAAGGAGGGTGAATGTCTATGTACCAGGTAGTCCCATATTTTCCTACTTCCTCAAAAGATAATAATAAAAATTGATCCATTCTTATTTATGTCCCAATCCTGATATTCGCTATATGTCCACTACTGAATTCATGCACAATAAATAAAGGATCAGAATTATAATGTGTAATTTTTCATTTCTAATCCTGTTTTTACTAGTTATCCATGGTAATTATGGTGCTGTTAGCCACTTAGTATTAGACATGCTTTTCATTTAATTGGACACTGCCAACTCCCTTAGGCCTACAGTGAACTTTGAATTCAATTCCTGTGGTAGCAACACAATTGGATTTATTCATGTAATTCTACCATTTAAAACAATCACACACCTTAATTACAATAAACTTACAAGGCATGATCTGCATACATGAGAAGCCAAGCAAGCCTGACACCCCTTGATCTACTCAGCTGTTTGATTATATACATATACATGAATGTGATGCTCAGACATCTATTTTATATGCTGAAAACTACAAATAAAAATTAATAAAGTAGTTAACCATATTTCAAAATCTGATCAATACCCTTTTCTTATATATTTTTTTAAAAAATTAGTGATTTTTTAATCACAAGATGTCACAAGATAAATTGTCTCTGACAATTTTATCTAAATATAATCACATATAGGAAAAAAATGTTTCTATTCAAATTTGTGTTTCAGATTTTTTAAAAACTAATTATGGGCTAAAACATGGCAATGAAAGTTTGGAGCCAAACAGTAAATGTATAGGCAATCTGCTCCAACAGGTAGCTCTTGGAAACAGAAACATTCCCTGTTTATAGGCACCAGATTCAGTCTGGCTTTACCTATTTGAAATCAAATTTCCTCTCAGCTTGTTACTGTATTTTTAAATAACTACTAGGTATTACATATTAAGTATTACTCCATGATGCCAGATTATCCTACATCATGGTGCCCCACTGTTTTTCTAAATTTAGATGCCTATACTGTCTCTCTAATGTACCTTAGAATCGACTGTCCCCTAGATATTTGTCTCTTTCATAGTATTTCTAAAGTGCAGGCTCTAGAGGCTAGTGTACCTTTCCCAGCATCTATTGACACTGAGAGCAATATGAGACATATCTCCAAGTCCATCCAGAGAATGAAAACATTTTCTTTGATAAGTCTTTGTATACTTCTTCATAAAAATCATCAACAAAAATATCTCTTCTTTCCAGAAAGTTGGAAAGTGACTTAAAAATAGGACTGCTGCAGATCTTTTTCTATGATGGGTATTGTCATTCTGTCTCGTGTCCCCAGAAAAGCCTATATGGAGGAGCATTTTATTTCAGACCTTTTCCTCTGTACTTTTCTACAAGGAAAATGCCTTGTCTATTACTAATGAAGAAGTCACAAACTAAATTAAGGTTCCTTGGTAGCATTTCCTAAAGAGTTTGTCTCAGCACAGTGTGGGCAAAGGCAATCCCTTTAACTAGGATTAGTTTCACCAAAAACTTGAAAGGAAAAAACAAGGTTACCAGTTTAAAATGTGACACAGAATGAGTATCACATTTTATAAAATGGTTTTATAGACTTAAAGGATTGATAGTATCCTTTTGACAGTCTTAATTACACTGGATTATTTATATCCCTGACTTTACAAGCAGTCCATTAATAATAAATAGCACTAGTATTGTAACTGTTTCAGGGGGTACATTGCTGTTGTCCTGCTTACATAACAGTTGACCTATAATATAAAATATTACTTTAAAAGAAAAAAACACACTTCAAATGATATACAAAGTCAATATAAACTTGTATTTAAAAACTATGCTGCTATTAAGACAGGAGTAAAGTAAAATTGTTCTCTAAAGAATTAATTACTGCAAAGTAATCCATGTTTATTCTGTTCATCCCATATTGGATTTTTAAACCTAACACTCACTATGGCTATCACACAAATAATTTAGCTGAATTCAGAGAAACCAAATTGAAATTTAAAAAATCAAGCTGTCACGTGGGATCATAGCTTTACCAGCTTGTTACATACAGAATTTGTTGGTTTAAAAAAAAAAATAAAATTCTCCCTTTAAATTTTATTGGTCAAACCTGACCATAAGATACTGCGTGATTTGACATGCTCCCAATAAAATACAGCAGATGAGATGTGCCCAGAGATATCTGATGAATTAAACATGATTTTGGTGAAAGCTGAAAAATGTCACATAGCAAGAAGCAAAAACATGATCTGCACTCTCAGCCTTACTTGAATTTCCTTTATTGTTCTGCATGAAGCTTATCTTTTAAAATAAATAACTGCATTTGTGATCCAAATTAGAATTTCTCCTTAGGCAGCCTCTATTCTGTAGGATTTGATCAAACCAGATGATTTGATTTTCTTCATCTAAGCCACACCTCCCCTACAGCTTATCTGTGAAGTAGCTTTGATAGGAGTCTTAGGCAGGTGACAAGCTTTACCTTCCCAGAGGAAATTTGCCAAATCCCTCCACTTCATTATCCTTGAAACCATGAAGCATCCTACGGAGTTTTAGTAGACTGATCCTACTGACATTTTCACATCTTGAGATGTATGAGAAATACCACTTCATATGTCAAATCACCTCCGGTTAAATGCTATACTGAAACTTTAGCTTTTGGTTTTGTTACTTATGTTTCAAAAGAAATACAAACAGTCTCAAGAAAAGGAAAACCTAATACTATTGCTTATGCAGTCATTTTTTCATGAATATTTCATGCATATGGCATGTTATTAGGAAATTATGTCAAAAGAAAAAGGACATTATCTTAAAATTTAAATGAGTAGCATTTCAAAATCCAAGAATGGCTTTTCAGCCAGACTTTAATTTGAATGTAATGTTTCTTTTCTCAAAAATAGAACACAGGACAAGTCCACAGGTTCTTTTTAACATGTATTTAGTCTTTATTTGGGCAAACTTCTATTATAATTAATTATGATGGTGCTTAAAGGCCAAATACAAGGTTAAAGACACAGTTTTCCTAGTATCACTGAAGTAGGTTGTTAGATTTGTAAGAAAGAAAGCACACTTCATTTGAAAACTGTAATTCAAAGTAAAGCCCCATTCATTATTTATATTTGCTCAACAGCCAATATCTTTCTCTTGGCTCCAGGTGAAAAGAGTGTCCCAAAAGTCACCAAAACCAGACTACTGGAATAATAATTTGGGGTCATCAGGTCTTTCTGAAGCAGTTTGGCCCTGTCAAAAGTCTTTCCCTCCCTCTCTTTCTCATCTTGATGATATTTAGTTGCAGCAGCTTTGCTAATTGTATCTTTGGTGCTGGTTCACAGGGGGAAAATGTCTCAGGAAGGCTAATTGTTTCTAAAAGAAAATTGGAGCATTTAAAGCAATAGAAAAGTCATGTGGTCAACAGCCTTACTCCCTTCCTCTCCAATCTTCAATCTAAATAAATCAGATGATCAAGGGGTGAGGAAAAGGGCATTTTAATCTCATTTTACACCTGCAGAATGAAGGAAAAGGAAGGTCAAGTAAATTGCCTGAGTCTGTATGAGAAGTTCGTCACAGATTTTCAGGATTGCAGCTCAGTGGTTCAATTTAACTGACTCATGAAGTCAGTCTGTTTAACAAAAACATGAAGTTTGACCCTTTACTTAAGATACATTTGGTGCTTTCTCAGAAATACAGACCTTAGTACAAATTCTGATGTCCCGCAGTTTAGTTTGTGTGCATATTACAACTGATATCTGCAGCAGCAGCCAGAAGCTTCATGCTCTGTATTGTGTCAGAGTTGAGACACACAACCCCGGATCTCAACAGGAGTCACCTGAAATAACAATAGTAGTGCCTGATACTTGTCCCAGCAAAATGATGTCCCACTTTCAGGCCATCCTCAAGAAGTGGAAAAGGCTGATTTTTTTCAAACTATTGCAATAATGGTAGTTTCTCTGGGTGAATACGGAAATTGAAGGAGTAAATGAGACAACATTCAGGCTTTGGATAGACAGAAAGACCTGCTCTGCTCTTGCATAACAAACTCATTTTTTACTGTCAGGCTGCTGAAGTGTAATAAAAAATCAAGAGTGGCTAATGGTTCTTTTTTCCATAAACATAACCAAGTTTTACTTGGAGTCAAAGGTGTTGTTTCAGTAAATGTTGATGAAAGCTCTGAAAAGTAGCAGAAGTACTGGGCAGATTATCCATGGACAGCTGGATGTTTCCAAGGTAACAGAGCTATCTTGTTTTGAAGGGCATTCTTCAGGTCTAACAATGCAAAATAGCATGAACAGAAATCACTGCTGGCAGAGTTCAGTGCGACTCCGTGCACAGCTTTGTCTAGTATACATAGGCTCTAGATTTCTTACACCATGGAGCTTTCTTCTTGCAAGTCTTGCATTTCAATCACAGCACATTTAATACACACGTCCATACTGCACACTGGACTGCATATCTTTCTGAAATGTCTCACCAGTTTTCTGAAAGTGCAGAGGTAGGGCAGAGAAGCTGCAGAGCCTTCTCCACAGAAGTAACAGAGACAGGTGAACCCATGAACATGAGAGATGCTTAAAAGTATAGGAGTTTATCTGTAGCAGATTTCTGCTTCTAAAAGGGGAGGCCAGAGTAAGGAGGAAAAGATGGGAAGAAGTGGAACAACCGTGCATCTGATGTAGATTACTTTCTTCCAAAAAAGGTTGTATAGTAAAAATTTAGAACAAAAGAAACAAAGGCAAAATTGCATCATGTGATCTAAATTAGGAAAAAGGAAAAGTGATGAAAAAGTAGGAAATATTTTTTTAAATTGCTTCAGTTTTTCTAATCTAATACAAGAAGAGGTTTCCTATGTAGAGCTAGGGTTCCAAATACGGAATAATTTCAGCTTCTTCAAAAGATTAGTTTGGTCTCATCAGTCTCATGCCAGCTTAATTTTAACTTAGCTGTAACATCAGCGTCTGGCAATAAAACTTCCTGCTAAGCATATGGTGCCAAAATATTTCCATGGCTAAAATCTTCTAACATTCCCATGCCCTTTCATGCTTGGACCCCACTGAAAATGTGTCATTAGATAAGTATGAAGATAACGTCCTATCCAAAATACTTGTTCAAAGGAGAGCATATAACGAGTGTAGTGGAAAAAATTGGTAAGGTGAACAGAGAAAGTTAGAGACCTGGATTGCTTTGTACTATTCCCTTGACACAAACCTTATTGAAATTTACCTAGTGAAAAGTTTTAGACTGAGAGGAATTGGTGAATCTTTTTCCTTCCACAAGATTTGAAGTACTCACAGATCAAAGTGTTTCTGATAGGTTTTTTAATTTTTGAATTAGTAGTCTGATAATATGCAATGAATTACAATTTTCAAGCCTAATTTAAAATACAAGAGAGTGATAAAAATTGAGATTAAATTTTTTACTGTTTATTCTGGGCAGCTTTATTGTATGTGCTGAATTACGTGAAAAAACATGCTTGGTGGTGTGCTTTTAAACCTTCCATGTAAATGTTGGAGAGTTTTTTACTGTTTAAATCAAAGTACCTTTTCACACAGTCTACAATATAAAAACAATCCACTGAAAAAAAGTTTTGTTGTATTTCATGTATGATTAATGTCGTGGTTTTAAAAAAATTGTCTTATTTTTAACTTCACGCATATTAGGCCATGACTAAGACTTATTTTCTGTGTGCAATTATAAGTGTGTATTTTAATATAAAGGAAAAAAAGTTTCTCAACTCTACAGTTAAAGAAATACATTTTGAAAACTCACCAGAATAAGGAAAACATGCTATACAAAGATAAAATATGCACAAGTCAGTTACAGAGAGAGAGGGAAAAAGAAAAAAATACGCTCTTTCTGGGTCATTCATCTGAAAAACTTTACATAATACAGCCAAAGTGCTGAAGGAAACTGGACATAAGTTCTGAGCAGGAAAAAATAGCGAGAGACATATTCAGTAACCAGAGAAATTTCATGGACTTGTTCCATAGTCCTATATTGTTATTAAATGCATTATGAAAAGAAATTGGGACTTTGGACTTTGCTGTTTGGGTTAGGGAAGATTAAAGAACATATCATTTAATATTTTGTTTTGCATTTATGGCACACAAAACAACAAAACCCTCTCATTGCTCCTGGATCACAAAGGCCCCCTAAGGAGAAGTAACCTAGTCTGTTCTTAAGACAAGCTTCAGAGAGGGGAAAAAATGACAGCTGAAATCACCGGAAGATGTTTTAAATTCCTAGTAAAAGATGACAGTCATTTGTAAATTCTTCATCTTGTTGTGTATACTGTCCTTTATGCAATACTAGCTGTGGCAGTCATTATCCTGTATATATGACCATGACTTTATTTTTTATTTCTTTTTCTATCCATAGGATGCCATCCTTTGGCAGAGTGAAAGTGAAAGTTGAAAGAGGTAGCTAAGAAAGTCCGTGACAACTACTTTTTCTGTCTTTTTCCCTGACACTAGTCTGCATTTATTCTCTCTCTCCTGGAAAAGCAAAACTAGCTGTTTTACTTAACAGTTCTAGTACTCTTTAATTACTAGTAAGCTCCCAACAATGCTGAAAAAGAAGTACAGGTCATACCTGCTTGTTTATTTTAGTGATTTTGCTCTTTGGCAGTAAACCCGAAGTTTATTATCCTTCATATCTTTATATTCCTGTTGTAGTGAAATATGCCTCTAGATTGAATCGAGAGGCTGACACGTTTCTATTAAATATCAAGCTGGACCGGAATAAAACCTAACAGTGTTTAAAACAGATCTAGCCTATTTCTCAAAACCTTTAGAAGAAATATTTAATATTTATGTATGATTATGATCTAGTAATAGTTGCAGTTACACTTAATGGCTACATCTCTGCTCACCACCTCAGCTTGGCTTAGGGAAAAAAAGTAATTTTCTGTCTAGGTACGATTTCAAAATACTTTGTTCCAAATATATGAAAGAGAGGCTCCATTTTTTTGTTTTTCTCTCTGGATGAAGCATTAAATTGTTAATGTCTTCACTTATATTGTAATAATGACCCAGTTAGCATCAATCTTCAAAACTAATTTTGAATTCTATTTTATATATACATGTAATTATACTTATTGAGGGTTTTTTGTTTGGCTGGTTGGGTTTTTTTCACTTAAGTGAAATGTTCAAATAAAGCTTCTGGAAAGTGTCTGACAGCAAAACTATCAACCCACTGACCAGTATCAAGCGTTTTTGTGTTCTTACAGAGGCGACACACCAAACACCACACAACAAAGTGTTGCCTCCATTTCTCTAGCAGAAATGTTTGTAAAAGCTTAGCACAGTTAAGCTAATATTATATAGAGTATTCTGAAAAAGACTCTATTAGTCTGCTTTCTGTACATGAACAATGCAAAACACTTTGAGACATTAAAATTTTTTTAAAAATAATAATTTGAGATATGGTTCTGATAAAACTATGTTTCTGATATAGATCTTAGGGAAAAAAAGTGAATGCCTTTGATAAAAGGCAGTATACAAATACTATATAAATTTCAATTATTTTTAATAATATTATATATATATAATAATATTTAATATAAAGAATATATGTGAGAATTACATTCCTTAGCATTTTAACATCCTATAAAACAGTAATGGAAACTAAATCAAAAGTAGCTTTGTTAGCTTAATGTTTTATCTATTTGGTCTTACTGTCTTAAAACAGCACTATTAAACACATAAAAAAGAGCCTATTTTTGAGGTCTTACAGAACCACTGAAGTCAGTTGCAGTTTTCCATATAGAAAGATTACAGATAGGATATTTGATCTGATACTCAAAAAAATGCACCATGGCAAGGAAAAAAATTAAGGATGATTTCTAATACCTCCAACCAAGTATATGTTTAGTGTTATAGAAATATTGGAAATAGAGGTTCTGCATGATTATGGGGAAAGTTAGAGAACCATTATTTGGTTTTAATATCATGCCTTTAGTATTGCTAATTTCCAACTGTAACTAGTAGGATAATGGAAATTTTTTAAAGGAAATATATCATAGAAATGAATTAACAGAAGGATATATTTGTGAACCCTTGCTGCTATGGTCTATGCCAGCCAAGGTATCTCATACATTTTATAATTTAGATACTACACTGCCATCAAATTCCAGCATTTCTAAAACTGACAGTTAACACCTAAAGTTTTATAATTTTAAAATAGAAAGATAATTACACCAGATTATAATATTTATTTTCATAAAAATCATAAAGATACTATATACTTTAATGTGTATTTGATAAAAATACAGTAACAAATAATACATAGCATACTAAATCATGGAATATACTTATACGGTTTCATATAAAATTTTATATTAAAATATTCAGTTTTAAGGAAGTAATTTATCTTATATATTTCTATCAGCTTTCCTATACAGCAGTATTTTTTTGTGTAATATGTCACTTACACAGTGAGTAAGCTCCACAAAAGTGACAAAGCTTTGGGGGCTCACAATCTTTGAAAACACTGACAATCTGAACGAGACATGCCAGCCTTTATCATTAATCCCTCCTTTGAGAGACAGAAAAGGTTGGCTCACAAGTTGTTCATTCTGAATACTTGCAACAGAGCTACCCTTACATTGTAGGTGGTAAAACTGTCATTATTATTACCACAGCAGGACTTTGAATGGAAACACAAGAATGTAAAAAACTTTTAGGCTGTGAAGGAAGCTTAAATTTCTTAAAGTATTTTACCCTTCTATCTTTTAAAAAAAAGAAAAATATGCAAAATGTAGCTTTTCTTAAGATAATCAGGACATAGGGTAGGCAGAAGCAAGAAAAGAGGAGAGAGTAAAGAGAATTATATGCCTTCTTTTCACCGCTCTGAACAAAGAAGGAGAAAGACAATAGCTGATATGAAACAAGATTTAATTTGTGTTTAATTAGCAAGTTGAAAAGCACAGAGTTCCATCTGTTCCGCTAAGGGCTGCAATAAATACTGTTTCTTGGATTTGTGGGTCTACAGACAAAATCATTCTACTTCAGTAACTGTTTTGCAAGAACAGATAATTATTTTGCTTTGGAGCCCCCATTCTCCAGCTTTACTGTTTTCTACAGAACAACTTCTTTAAATGTTGTCAAAGCTACATTAAAGAAAGCAATTACCTGCTAACTTGGAAAAAAACCTAGATAATGACACTGATCAATTTGTCTTTTATCTGATGGCATGTTCAGAAGAAACCTTTCACCTACAGCTTTAATGCATGAAACATTTGATATTGTGGCAGATCCTGTTCAGTTTTTAACCATTATCAAGATGCTTGATTTTTATATGGGAGTAAACTGTATTTGCGAACTAAGGAGTGTCACAGCTATAGATCCTGCTACGTGTCTAATTAGCCCCTGAAGTGAGTCTCCAAGTCCTGCCACTCCATGCTGAAGGCAAAAATTATATTTTTACCCACAAAAAGACCTGCATTTCCTTCGGTCTTGTATGGGTTTCAGACAGTTTTGGCTTTAAGAAAGGGAGATTTGGAGCCAACTGATATTTTGAAAGATAAATTCCTAAAAACCCCTTTGACAATGAGTTGCATTTTCTGTCCCTATGGAAGTCATTCTTGGCTAATAGACTGTGGCACCTTCTGCATCAAATTCTCAACCAGCAGATCCTTTAAAATTCCATTCAGAGCAGCTCACTTGAAATACGAGACTTTTAAAATATCTGAGACATTGAGAAAAGGTTCAACATTAATGACCAAAAAAAAGAGACAAATATATTTTTTTATCTAAAGTATTACCAGGCCCATATAATCTCAGACTTTGAAAATCTGGGGTCAGTATAGTTTTCACTCTGTGACAGTCACTGATCAGTTCTTCTCTTTCTAGACAGTAACTCTGTAACTTCTTTCCAATTTGTTGTTCCTAGGTTCAGTAGAAGTCCACAGACGCTGCAGTTACACAGAGTTGGTTTCTTTAGAGAACATTGTTTCCTAGACCTGGTAAAATATTTTCCAGACAGCTGCTTATCTAAAGCCATTGCAGTTTTCTACAAACTGCCTAACTACACTACTTTAGAACCAAATCATTAAAGATTTCAAGAACCTAGTAGATCCCTACATATATTACCTCACTATGCAGGTCATAGCTTCTGTAACCTGCTGCAGAGCAGTGCTATGACCATCATAGATGGCTTGAAATAGTGAAAAAAAAGATGCAGTTCTTCGGTCTTTCTACTTCTACTTAAGAAAAGCTTACTTTTCAGAGCCAGAGGACAAAAGGGAAGTTGCCTCTCAATCTGTCATTCCTGCAGTATGTTTTTATTTATTGGATATATGCTTTTATTTGATGGATTTACTACCTTCTTCCTATGATGGATTTCAGTATGGAATCAAATAGGATGGCAGAAGAGAGAAAATTGGGATAGATTTTAAGTTTCAGCCATACTACATGCTGAAATCTACAATTATTTTTACAATTACACTTCAATAAAAGAGATAATGTTCATTTTCCATAGTCAAATGCCTCCTTATATATTGTTTGTTCAGTAGATCATTACTTGAATTCTGCAGAAATCTCTCTTCATTACTTTAGAAAAGTGACAAATTCCATTGAATTTCAGCAATAGTATGTCTAATTTTTGTACTCACAAACCTGAGTGTATTCCTGTAACCAAGCATAAAAGGGGTTCATTTTACCTAGAGCTGATGTCTGATGTCAAGGTTAGACAAAACGTACAAAAATCGAACAAGTTTTCCCTTAAACTCTCTGGCTTTTTAAAATCAAACTCTGTAGTTCCTCTGTTTTTATCCAAAAAAGATCATACAGAATTTAAAAGGGATGACAATTTTAATACATGGTTCTTACAAAGCATAATATACCATTATTTATTAAGCCAAGATTGATCTCTTGATATGTAAACTTTGACATAATTCATTTTGTTTTGCTCTGTCTCTCAATTCTTGACAGATAGGTTTATATCAAAACTATTTTGAATATTAAACAGACAGAAATTTCCTTCAGCAATGTAAGCACAGTGAACATATCTTAGAGTGTTCAAATCTGAAAGCATAGCCAACTCTACTACAAATGTAAATAAACAGTATTTTTAGATGTGTTCTTTAAAGAAAGATTGATCTAAAAATTCAAACTACATCTGTTCTTCACTGGAAACCCCAGTCTTGTCATGGTTATAGACATAACATTTGATATCAAAATCACTGAATGGTGTTTATTTTAGTAGCACAAAGTCATTTTTCCATGTCTATATCACACTCTCTAAAATCATGTTAGGCAAAAAAGGATCAAACAACCACACATTAAACCTTACTATCAGATTATCCATTTTTTCAGAAGGTGATTGGAATATACAGTTTTCATATTCAGATTTGCTTTCCTCAGAGTAAGTATACAGTGAACACACACACACACACACAAAATTTGCATCAAGAATAACTTCTCCTTAAATTTTCAAAATGCAAAAATATGAGCTAAATTTAAAAACAAAACAAATATTCACTCTTAAGCCTCTGGACACTGCAGGTAAGTTTGATTTGACCAAAAATCAGCATGTAATAAATTGAAGATAACCTTCCTAAGTTCCCCTCAAAATCTTAGAAACAGGTACTTTTAGAGTAGTTTATATCCTTACACAGTACACAGAAAAGAGGTTAGTGGAACTGCAAGTAGGTTTAGAAGTCTGGGTAGAGTTTCACAGTACAGATACAGAATATCAAGTGAGGTGAACTTTGCCCTGAAAGAGAAGGTGAAACTTTTATATTAGAAAGATGAGTCCTCAGAGGACCCCAAAACACGAATGGATCCACTGACTTCTAATCCAAATTTGTTTCTGAAAAGAGAAAAAGTAGAATTGTACCTTCACTTACGAAGAAATGGGTCTTAGCTGTGCTCATCCATTTATAAAAATTGTACATATAATTGAAATGATTTTAACTCTCACACATCACACACAAAGACACATATACACTGTAAATAAAATAATGATGATAACAATCCTGCTAGCTTTCTGCTGGTCAGATAAATTCACAATTGAGTTTTCTGAAGAATCTCAAACCTTAGTTTAGGAAAAATCTCCAGAGACTTTAATTAAGCCCTGTCAGGAAGTAATATAACACTGTTATTTGAAAGAAATTAAGTGGAAGAAAATAATGGGTTTGACTTTCCATTCTTACACTGGTTTCATGCAAATGTGAGGTGAAAAATCAGAGCTAACAAACATGTCTGGTTTTCCCAAATATGTAGAACATATGGAATGAAAAAATTTTTATTATTCCTTTAGTAGATTATACCATCCAGTCATACCATACTGTATACTCAGCTGCTATCTGAATGTATATTTTTGTCATGTTCAATGAGATGGTAAAAGAACTGTAACTATATCAGAACTGTAAGCGGAATAAAAGGAGACTAAATGGTGAAAAAGCAGCTGGTACATAAAATGAGTGGGACTTAAATTTGAAAATATTCATACCCTTTTTTATGTGTGAGAGAAATGCAATCCAATTTGTGATTTGGATCTCACATGCTGCAGGTGCCATAGGAAAGCTTCCAGCATATTCTTCAGCCCCACTATCAGTCCTTCTCACTTAAGCTTCTCAAGATCAAAATGAATGCTCATTGTCTCCTTGGTAAAATCCTCTCTTTAATGAAAACAATTCACGTCTCCAAATTCTTTTCTCTTACAAGTATTGGTGATCTTCAAAAGACCTAACTCTAGCTCTTTGCTCTATTGCAGATATCTAGGAGATTTGTTAAGTTTTTGTTTGCTGAACAGGAAATTACCAGGGATGATTTCACAAATGCTGCCTTGACAAAAGCAAATGTATTTGGTCTCGACTTATTTATGGAGGGAACTGTGTGGGCCAACATACTACATTCCCTTGTTCTGGCTACGTTTGGGGGAAAAGGATAGGCTAAATGTGATTTTCAAGACTTACAGGTGCTTAATTGTTTACTTAATTGCATTTGCTCTCTGTCACTTAATCTAGATTTAGATACAATGGCATTCCTACCTTTTTAGTGAAATCTGAGAGCCAAAGTAAGAGTCATGACAATATCTCCTTGTGCATCTGGCCCTTGGCTCTTCACCTTACAGCTCTGAAATCATTCTTCATTGATGGGTAATAAACTAATGGATTTTTTTCCTGAAACTGAAATCAAGCATTCAAAAGCAGTTTTCTGAAATCTGGCATTCTATGAATGAATCACAGAGATGAAACAGGCAAACATGTGTGAACTATCAGCTGCTACTATATGCTGACTTTCGCCAGCTTCCTTAAAGTCAGGAGTCTCCCAGGAGATAAAAGTCTCAAGGTGAAGTTTTTGTCATTCAGATAATAAATGGGAATGATGAAAACAATTGCCTGGACAGTCCATTCTTTTCTGGAGAAATGGAAGGTAAGCTCGCTCTTTGTTCACCAGTTTTCTATGCAGCCTTACCCAGTGAAAGCAGTCAAAAAGCTAAGGAATAAAAAAGTTCTATTTACAGAGCTCCCAACTGGTCACACAGTGTGGAAAGCATATCCTGAACTGTTCAAGCATTTCACATATATCATATTTCTACCCACAGGATTAGGAATATGATAGATACCAGCATACAAGGCTAAGCTTCTGTCCTGGACCGTATGCCAGTGACATATCAGATGCTTCAGCTGCACTTCCACTAGAACATTAGAATTTTATTAGTGTATTATTTTACTCAGATACCACACAATAAGCCTTTAGCTGATTTTACCTACACAAAGCAAGACTACATTGCCATACCCTCAAATATGTCTGGAAAAACACAAAACTTTTTATGAATGGTGTCAGTAATTAAGTAATACTCAGCATCATATTTAAGTGGTCTGTGACAGCTAATGACAGCTGCATAGCTGTAAGAGCTTATGCTTTCTCAGAGACATTTTTAAACGCTCACTGCTGAAATCCCTTAAAATTACCAAAACCCCCCTACTCCTAAGAATTCTTTCAGAGCTCCAAGGATTTCTGATGTCCTGTCAGTTATTTCAGACTCCAAAGTGGTATTTTTTCATAGTGAAATATATATATTTATGCACATACGCACGTATTCAAATTAATGTATATATATTTAGTTTATATATAATTTCTGGGGAAAAACATTCCCAGGAAAAAGTGACTGCATAAGTACTGCCATAAGAAAGATTTCTCAAGTGCCTTTCTCAAATTTTGCAGGGTAAAGCTTTATCAAGACATTTCAGAATAAATCTTCTATAATATCAACTCACAAACATGCTGGAAGTACAGATCTACTTCATACGGTTTACCTCAACATACAAAATATGTATTATTTAAAAATGTCAATGCTCTTGAAGTAATAAATAGATTCATTTACTATTGACCTAGAAACTACTCCAAAACACTTGTGTTGAAGTTTCACAACATCATTATGGTACTTCAGGAAAAAAAACCCAAATCATTAAAATAGCAGACAAGTCCTTCAATGAAAGCAGGAAATATTGAGAGCGGCAGTGTTTCACTATGCTACCACAAACAGTGACTATGTAAACTGAGATACAGGTACACCTGCAAGTGCCACTTCTCTAAAAAAAGTATATGAGAGTTGATGAAATAACAATCTCCCTGATTTCACTTAGCTTTACATATCATGTTTAGCATAAGCTAGATAGCAAATTTACAGACAGGCAGGCTTGGGTCCTGTGAAGATACCTAGATGCTTATAGTCACGGATTAGGAATAATTCCTTTGAAATCAATGGTCTGTCATACAGAGAGGGGAGTTTTATATTCTTTTACACTTTTTTCAGAGTTAGGATCTTTATTAAATTACTATAACAATTGAATTTACAGCAGAAATGGACAGCTTTTCCCTTTAAACTTTCATATTAAAAGATTGGAAAATAAGAGCATGGATTTTCTCATGAACATTTCCTTTGAACTTCTGAATTTCCTCTTCTCCTTAAATACACTAGATATTCTATTGTTCTAGTAGAGCCCACCACTGTTACTCTAGAGACAGTCACAGACCACACTGGTGCCATAATAATTTAATTTGGTGATTCTGATTGACTAGAAGAGTGCAAACTGTTCTTTCTCCAGAAAGTAAGAGTTTGAAAAGACAAAATCACATTTGTTTTAGTTTAGAGATAAGAATTAATGTAAAGGTATAACCATTAGATCTAATACCACCTATTTTCAGGGTCATGCCACATTTCCTTAGCACAATTTTTAAAATAAAGATGACCATGCCCACAAATCAGGGGACTATGGGTCCAGAGCTCTTTTGAAAGTTCTCAGTGTATTCCAGTGAACATCAATGAGACTTAAACAGGATCAGGAGCTGGTGTCAGAAGACTTCAATGCACATCAGATTTCTCTGTTTATACAGGAAATCAAAGATCTGATGCAAATTGCAGCAAAATATAGACTAAAGGGGGTAATATATTTTTCTTTTATTTTCTACTTCTAGCAATCATATTTAAAAAATCTTGCAGATAAGCATTACATTTAAGTAGAAGACACCAACATTAAGATGGAAGGGCATTTAAAATTAGACAATCTAATGAAAACTTCCACTTGTTGAATAAAAAAGATTGACTGTCCTCTCAGTTGTTGTTTTACAAAGATTGGAGATTAAATTTGACACTAATGCATTACTGATACTTTCATGCTTCCAGAGGACTAAGCTTCCCTCTATAAATAGCCTATGAATATTAAAAAATCATATGTAATGGAAGGACAGTTGTGTTCTCCTCACAAACCAAAGGTGAGAGAGAGGATAAAACTTGTCCTGAACGTCAAACCCCAATGAAGTTGCGCTGTTCAGAACAGGGAAATAGATGCAGTCTGTGAAGCGTTGCCATATATTGCTATTCCTGGAAGAGTAAGAAAGGAAGTGAGAAACTGTGAGAAACTTCCAACAGTAGTTTTGTTCTCGGTTGTTTTTGTTTCAGCTTTGGGTTTTGTTTGGTTTTTTTTTTTTTTTTTTCCTCATGGTCCCTGATGATTTACTCTGAGCATAAGAATGTAATTCTGCATAAAAGGTATTTGGCCTATTTGATGTCTAACTCTCAAAATGATACTTGACAACACCTGCATACTATGCATAATACCTGACCAAAAGTGTGTGGCTTTAAA
The DNA here is from genome assembly GCF_047716275.1 of Strix uralensis. NCBI lineage: Eukaryota > Metazoa > Chordata > Aves > Strigiformes > Strigidae > Strix > Strix uralensis. The sequence goes on from NC_133976.1 coordinate 45,980,179, forward strand.
CTGTAGCTTGAAATTATTAAAAGTCCATGACAAGAAAATGCCCTCCAAGAGAGCAGGCTAAAAATGATGATTATCAGGGAATTTCATCACCACAAAGTTTGGTGTTTTTAGAAAATCACATAATAAAAGTGCTGAAGATTAATAAGAACTACATAAAGAATCCAGTTAAAGGTATCTTTAACAGGTAACAAACACAGACTATGAGGTTTTTAACATTGGGCTAAATATAAAAAGTATACCTTTAATACGTAAACAGCCCAAATACATTACAATTTTAGTTCAACCTGGGACATCACCCTCAGGAGCTCTAATTCCACAAATGCCAAAGGCGCTGTGCACTAAGTAGTACCTTGCTGGGTCTGAAATGCTGGTAGTGAGAGGGTAAAAGCTAAATGCAATGAAAAATATGAATTTTGCCTTGTCAGGAGACATTTATTTAAAATACTGCTGGACTCATTTGCTACACAAAAACTGAATGAACTCTGTTACTTGAATAAGGCACATTTTTGTGTCAGTTTGCATCTATTTAGTTTAGAGAGCCACTGAAAGGTAAGATCACTGGAATCAGCATAAGTGAATAGTGAATACTGACAAAGCTGAAACTTACTATTGACTTCAGATACCACTTCTTTAGTGGCAGAGCTCTACAAAAGCAAGAGTTCCTTCAGGGTATGTACAAACTGGGACAGGCTTTCATATCAGTTATGGAAAGTATTGCCTGTCTTCTAGTCACCAAAGATGCGCTGTGGTAGAGCACAGTGTTGGAAGAAAATATACTTCTTTCTACTGCATTCAGTAGCAGCTGTATTCTGCACATTATTCATTGAGTCACCCTTAGAAAAAAGGAACATAGCAGAAAATATCTCAGCATAACTTTTACATTTTGTTTTCTTACTATTCAAAAGGATGCAACAACAAATACTGACTTCTGAAAGAGAGAAAAAAAAAGCCATATTGAGTACTAAACATGATTATATATACTATGGTAAATGCAAAATCCAATTAAGCTTTAACTAAAAACCATGACTTATGCTTCCAAAGTTACTTTGAGTAAAAGAGGATAGCTATTCAACTATTTGCCAGCAACTCAACTCCAAGAAGCAATTGAAAGCACTACTCCATAATGAACCCATTACAACTTTCCATCATACCTCTAGAACTCCCATAAATCTCTTCCAAAAGATATCTTTAGAGAAGTGTTGTGTGTGCTTGGAAAGATACTATGTTTAAAAACAAAAGTAAAAAGTAATGCTTCTTGAGGGATGATCTATGTAAAATTGACAGATTCTTTAGTTTAATGGGTAACTTTTAGTTTGGTGTTCATGCTTCCTACTGATCTGAATTTTTCCTTGGCTTCTTGATTAATAGTTTGGTTAAATGCATTGAGTTTTTTACCATTATCTGAAATAGAAGGAAAAAACCCCACCAAAACCCAAACTATTTCTGATTATCTCTCTGACATTGTTCCAAAACTGCTCATTCTTTCTTCATTCACTTATATTTGTATGTGAGGTGTGTTAGTTTTATGTATGTGAGAAACATGATGGTGACTGTTATATCTGCTGAAAGGAGAGAGGATTGTTTCTTCTGGTACTAAACTGGAAGCTGCTGGAGGATTCCAAATTCAGTTTTAATATCACCCGTGGTTTATTCAAACTTAAAAATCTTTTGGTCTCTTTTACTGAACAGCTGAAAATTCAGATCATCTCAAACAAGCTACAATGTTCCCAGTCTGAGGAGATGAGCATATGCACTACTGTCATCAGATCTTTATTTGAAGCACAAATGTTGATGTTGACAGCTTTACTTCAAGCAATAGATGTGTGTATGTGTGCGTTTAGTAAGTTACTAATTTAATTTTTTTGCTGAGCACAGTTTAGCAGATATTTAGGTTTATGCTCCACTGTTCATTACAGTGCTAGCCAAGCCATCCAAGGCTTCAGGCCTACAGAGACCATATATATTTTCAAACCTTATGAGATAGATCAAATCCGTCTACTGAGCCAGTCTGGAATTAGGGTTCTCAACTATATTAGAGACTCAATTACTAACCTGAAATAATTTTCTGCCTGCCTATTACTGATACAAAAGTATGGTACAGAAAAGAGGTTTCCATAACTTAATGTCAAAAAATCTTCCTCTCTGCTTCATCAAAAATTTGCTCAGAAATGTAACATCCTAATAATATTTTTCTCCACATAGTATTTATTTTAGTAATAAAGTCCTAGGAAAATAATAAACACACTGCAAATAGCAGGCCTCGAAAAGCTTCATCTGAAATTACTGTATGACATTAGAGAGTCAACAGTCTTTGCCAATATAGTTATATTGACAAAGATTAGCTCAACATAGAGAGGCTTATCTTTCTGGACTCCAGAAGAATACGCTCTCCCATAATACAATTTGTGACTCATAGAACTCAGCCCTTATACTGAAATGCTGTTTATCAGAGCCTGCCATTACAGAAATCAAGTCTACATTAGTGTTTTAGTTTGCATCAGGAGGTCTGAAGTAAATTTCCCCATTGTCTCAACTTGCTTTGGTTTGCATCATGAAGTAATTTCAGAGTGCCTGAACTGGATGACTCCTGGATGAAATGAAATTGAAAGATGATCTCTTAGATTGCATCTAATGCTTTCCATCCATTCGTGGATGTTCAGCCTATTGGACCTGATTAGACCTATTCCAAAATAACCCACCTGGCCTCCAAACATGGATAATACAGACATCAGATCCTCCTCCTTTGCTCTAACATTTATTCTGCCACACTACTTACTAATGGAGATATAAACACAGGAATTCAGATCAAGTAGCTTCCCTCACACCTTGGTTAGGCTTACAGCACAAGCTTATCTCTACATGTAATCACACCCTAAATGCATTTCCAGTGCCATTGGCATCTCCTCACTACTCTGGCTTTGCTCAGCACCAACACTGTTATGGCTGATGGTGTAGACAAAGTCATTCCTCTGCACTGTGGCACCACCATGCATGCAGTATTAGAATACTTAATTTAAAAAAAAATCAACTTATACATTGTTAGACCTATCACTAGAAATAATACATTCTATGGGAACAAGCACTCTTACTCATGTGAAACTGTGTAATTCCTCCTAGTGAAAAAATTTAAACAGATCACTTAAATTTCCATGAATCAGTAATTCTAATTCTTTCAGTGGAAATACTGAATCCATATTTTTCTTATTTGTTTCATATTTGAGTGAATCACAATATCAAATTAATTATGTCAGCTGTCATTTCAAAACAATTCTAACCTTATGGTCTTCCATAAATGTTATGCTAAGCATAACTGCCAACTGAATATTTAACTAGACAGGAACAGGTGAGGCAAAATAAAATTTATTTGCAGAAATCACTACTAAGAAATTTAGTATTAAAAATCTTGTGATGTATATTAACATTACTCCAAAATGAAAATAGAACCTATGAATAAGGTTGAAATATTTACTTTAATGCTTCTATCACAGTAATTTCCCACAAATAGACATACCTATAGGCTAAGTTCCCCAGGAAAAAAAGCTTATTCACATCTCAACTTATTGAAAACCATTAAAACAATGCATTTTATCTCTTGCCTTCAATCACAGGACAGTTCAACATGCCAAGTATTTTGCATTGTCTGCCTTCATCTGCTTGTTTTCTTGCCTTAAGACAGAGTAAAAAAAAGAAGAAATTTTCAGGTAGATCACCCACCTCTCAACATGAGTGTTACATGAATAACAGGCAAGCAACAGATCCTCTTGCCTTACAGATCTATGAACTATGTACAAAACGACCGTGAGAACAAAATACGTTATATAAAATAAAGTGAAGTGAAAATTGAGCCAGAAACATGATTTCTAGCTATGATTCAGACACTGTACCACAATCCTATTTCTGGAATAGGAGGAAAGCACTCCTATTGCTATTCCTCCTACTGATCCCCTGCTTTCATTGGTCACATCCACTCAGCTGCAAAAGAAACAGCAGCTCTGTTTTAGCTCCAGTGCTTCTGGCAGAAAAAGGACAAGTTACCTTCTGACTCTTTACTCCATTACTTCGCAAAGTAGAATTGGCCACGCTCTGAACGACAGGAATTCTGCATGGAAAAGGTGCACTGACTGCTCTGCTTGGCTACTGTTCAGTTTCAACACATGAAAAAATGCTATTATGTGGACAAAATATTTTTGTATGACAGGCAAAAGAAAAATTTACATGAATATTGACTTAAGCCACAAAGCCTTTAAGCGCTCTTTTATGTATGTATTTTAAGGTCCTGTATTCTTTGCTTACTCTAATTATCATATTTTTTGAGTAAATAGCATAATTTACTAAGTCTCTACAACTGAAAAATACTATAGACAGAATCCTTTTATGCTCAATTTTTTTCTTAATTGTTTTTTGGAAACCATGTGTCTGTGTGTGTGCATATGTTTAGTTTCATCTTGTGGCTTCACAAAATTATTTTTCCTGATTTCCACTACCAAATTCATGGTAATTAGGTTTATCTTAGAACCATAATGTTTTTTGTTTCTTCCTCAAGCAATGTGTGTTTCCACCCAAAGAAGGATGCAAATGTATCAAATACATACATCAAATGTATCTATAGATCAGTTAATATTCAGTCAAGTCACCCTTCCTAGTTCACTGCATGAAGAACAGCATATTCATAAAAACTATCACCATTTTATTGACTGGCTAGAAAAAAACTATGGAAAATGTGGGACCATGCAGTGCTACTGATTTTTAAGCAGGAAGTGGGTATGTGGTGGCAGTTGGGGCAGCTCTCAGCATGATTCCAGCTAAAACTCAGAAGTTAACCAGAAAACAAGTAGCTTTTCAAAGATACTCCCTGTATCATAGGTGTGGACAGGGTTGCTGGTGGTGAGGACATTGTCTTTCATGAGCACTGATGGCCACAAATCACAATTCTCTGGCACAACAGAATTATGCAAAAAAACCCTTGTTCAAACAAAATTATTTCTCTAGAAACCTAAAGCACACCACATTAAATACTTCACAGTAACAGTTTTAGGGCTTTTTAGCTGAAAACTTAGACAATCATATTTTCCTGTCAGCCTGAATAATTCTGTTCTATGTGCCACATTCTGACCAACTCAGTAAAATGATTAAACCTACTAATTGTCAGTATAGCTAGACTGATTAACAAATGCTCAGTCTTCTCCATTCTACCAAAAAAAAAAAAAAAAAAATTAACAGCACTACCAGATGAAACTTATTGAAAGTTTATTTGGTATAACATGTTTTAATGTATAAAATGTTAAAATATTTTTCCTTCAAAATGTTATAATTTTTTAATACAGAGAACATTAATATTTTGGGGGTACATTCAGATTAACACTGCATTAACATGTCTGTATTTGAGCAGAAAATCTTTAAGTTTGTTCTTCACAAAACAGGCAATAAAAATACATATCACAGAATAATTATAGTAAATAAGAATAAATAACACTCACTTGTAATGTAACACCAGCCGCTATTGCCATTTGTCATTTATATCTGAGTAAAAGAGCCTGTAAGCATATTGCTCACACTATTCCTCTAAAGTTCCTAAATTCTAAAATTATATAAAACCCACTTACACAGCTATAAATATTTCCAAGCTCTTTGCAATGCAAATCACTGTATTATTGTCTCCTGCCTTTGACACTGCCCATACTTTGTAATGATTTTTCGGTTTTTTGGCTACAGGGTGAAGCACTGGTCCAGCATTACCATTTTCTGTCACCATTAACATGTCAGAAGTCTTTAAAAACACTTCACTGTTAGCCTTTCTGCCACTGTTATTATTTATGTTCACTAATGCAGCTTTCAAACCTTCTGAAGTCTACAATAACCTTACATGATCTGCACCACAACTTTTTGCATGTAAAACCAATTATTCAGTTGATTCCTGTTATAGCTGGCCTTTTACTGATGTTTACCTGCATTACTGATACAAGCTACCAGTTGGCTATGGACTTGCAGTTTTCACACAGAACATGCCTTTAGTACTTTTACATTATGTTTGTGAAAGAAACATACTGTTTCAGTGCTTAAGTGAAAAATCTTTTAAATAAAGATTTAGATAAAAATAAAGGCAAAACTAAGGGAGAAATGCCATGCCTGGCAGAGGGTTGCTGAAAGGTGCTGCCCATTTGCTTGGCCAGAGGAACAGTTTGAGGTAAGATCAGATTTCACAGTTCTTCCATGGACCAGGTGACACAACTCTGAAAGTACACACAAATTTTTGGCCGTATTCTCATGTTATATATGGTATATTTTCTGCATGTGCAATTAAGTCTGCATAGACTAGGGATACAGTCGTCAAATATACATTTTACAAGAATTCTGTAGCAATATGAGTGATCACATCAAATACAAGGTGACTAACAGCCCATCTCTATCACCAAATTTTTTTTTTTTTTCATAAAACTGGGGATTTCTGCAAATAAACTCAAAATCTGTTGTCTTTGTTATTAAATTATATTGCACAGAAATATGTGAGGAAACAAAATAGTCAAAAAGAAAAGTTACGGCCTACTAGAGTAGCATAGCATACCTGCCCAAAGCATAATCTAATGATAAATGTATGCTAACAAGTGCAATTGTAAATTTTAACAAGATACTTTCTCTTATAAAGAGGCTTTTTGTTTCATTTACTATTTCCATATAAGAAGATACATGAAAGAACAATAGATTACTTAAACACTAAAACTACAACAGTATAAACCAGAAGTTTTGAGTAAGTTCATTTAAACTATTAATATAGGAATTAATAGGAAAATTTATGAGTGCATCTAGTATTTCTTATAGAATATGCTTTTTTCCACACAGCTCAAAGCACATTCTGTACCAGAAAGTAACATTTTTGTTTGCATTCTGTTGTTAATTCACTGTCATTGGAGTTAACATTTAGTTGCTAAGAAATAAAAACCAGTAGTAATCAGTATCATGCTGATAGATATGTTTTATGTATAGAAACATTTCCCAGTTTCCCAGTAACCCAGTTTCAAACCTTTGATCAGCACTTTTACAGTAGTTCATAGTGTATTTATATTTTTATGTCATATCAGTATTTTAGGATTTCTCTGCAGGTTTTGTAAGAAAGTGATTTTATTTCTTTACAGACCTTCTGACCATCAGTTAACTTTAAAAAACTGCTTTAACCTCCCAAGGTTTCAGAAAAGACCAGTTCTTATTTCACTACTTGTTAGCAAGAAGGAATATAGTCTAGTTGTCGTAAGAGTTCATTTATAAACTACAAATCTCATCTGACTAGAAAATGGGCTAGTATTGCTTCCAAATATTTGAAGGTTTGTGTTTAACATTTATGGAAACTGTTACTGCATACTGCTGATTTCAAAGCTAGAGATGCAGCCAGATCCATGAGACCCCATGTACTGCCACAATTTGAGTGTGTTTGTCTCTCTCTACTGCACATGCCTAGTTCCTAAATTCTGCCTACTGGCAACTACTTTTAGCCCTCATTTAGCTCTGCGTTTAGATCTGTGCTTTAGATGTGTACTTAGCTTAATAATTGAAAGTTACAAGAGTTAAAAATACTATTCACAGAAATATTTCAGGTTTTTTTTCTTTTGGAAAGATCCTGAAACAAAGGTTCTTTCAATTTCAAATTTTGTTGAAATAAACATTGTCCACAATGTGAAGATATTTTGAATGTTTGTAAGTTGTGCAAGTTAGCATACACATCTATTGGTGTTGACAACCAATTTAAGAACACAAAAAATATTTACTGGATATGATAAACACCAACATAAATTTAAGTTGCTTTTATTACACGACTTTCAAAAACAAAATCTGAAATTTCAAGATTAATTTTCTTTGTGATATGCTCCCATAAAAAGGAACCACCCTCAAGTTCTCTATAAAAACAGCTTGATTAAAAATTTTTTTCAGTTCATTAATGTTTCCCATTTCATAACCAATATCCAAGTTAAAAATATCTCCTTTCTAATCCAAACTTTTCCACCCGTATCATTATTTTATGCAAATAACTGTTAAATGCAGTGAAACGCAAGACCAACCAGAGAGCAAGGCAATGTTACTACTTGGACATTGATGTTTACAATGCTCATGAAAAGATACATGCTTACTGTGGAACTGCTGGCAAACTAATTTATCCACATAGAGTAGCAGAAATACTACCTTTTTACCAAGCTTGAAGACAAAAAGAAAGAAAAATCACTGCTTTCTGTTATATCGCTGAAGAAGTCTGACAAGGATGGCACAAGCAAATTGAGATGAAACAGAGAGATACTGAAATACAAAGAGCTAAACTCTGGTATTGCCTTGGTTATTATAAAACTAAACCTTGTTCGTAATAGTGTTATAACTCCTTCCTTTCATACAGTATGTAGTTTCTTTGTATGACCTTCTCATATAGTTTTATATTTTAATTGCTTTAATCAAGCACAGTCTAGGGACCAAAGCTTAAGCTTCTTTAAATTATAGCATTTGGTTCAGCCAATATACTGAATACCGACGCTTTTAACATTTTCAGAATCTCACGACAGATTTCCTGAGCAGAACAAAGGTACTAGCAATTTCATCGCTTCTAGATAGTTGCAGATATCAATGTAATTTTAAAATTTAATACTTCTTCTGAACAGTAGGTGTCCTGGAGACCAAAGAAGCTAATAAAACACAACAAAGAGGGAGAGAAGGGAGAAGTTAAAAAACCTGTTTATTCATCCTGTGTCATTACAGGTGAAAATAGAACTAAATGTTGCACTTAGTTGTCAAGAAATTTGTTGTTAATTTAATCTACTGGAAGTAAAGTTCATCAGGCAAGAAAATCTCTGAATTTGAAAATTTATGGCAGACTTCTAATTTCAATTAATGCTCAGTTATAGTGTGAAGACACTTTATAGTTTATGTTAAAGCATACTTAGATCTTAATAAATGCTTAAAAACTTGCAAAGATATCCACTAATTATGATTCTCCCCAGTCCAAGTGCTCTGCCAGATGCACCCCTGTATGGCCAGTCTGATTCCTTGGCCAGTGGAGACCAATTTGGTCTTATTTCCTAAGAACATCAGTGAATTGCCGATAATAAAGTTACAACTTGCACTCATGCTTTGTGCTTCTTTCAGTACCATTTTTGTTGCTGAAGGAATTAACATGTTGTGGTTTTTAATCAATGTACAATTAATTCAGCTGCTTAATCATTACATCAATGTACAATTAATTCAGTAGCTTAATGACTCATTACCCTCCATCAGTCAGAGTTCAGATGCTCATCTCACAATTTTTGTATTTGTTCAGTTTCAAACATGCTAGACATTGACTTTGCTAAGACTATTTTCACATATTTAGGTTAAATACCAGCACATGTATTTCAAATTAAGAACCATTAAGCTGTCCCATAACTTTGCAAGCTATTTAAATGGAAGAGATTCTCTGTCTCAAAGTGATCACAATGTAACATATAGAAACAATAGAAAAGGTAAGAAAGCAAAAGGTGAAAGTTGTTTAAAACAGATCAAAACAATTAACAAGAGTCATATGAAGTCCTCAGCAATTATTACATTTGCAAAAGACTGAAGAAACTCAAGAGGGAAAGAGAAGATCCCACAAACATGGTGATCAAAAGCTAGGAAGCAAGCAATGACAAAGGAAGCCAAAGCAAGAACTGGAAAGTTCCATCACATATCTTTCTTTATACTGCATATAGTAAACAAATAAATATTAAAAAAAAATAATTTTTAAAGGGCATTACAGGAAAATATAGGCTCTCTTTGGTCGATTTTTTTTATTTTTTCAGGGATTCTTTTAGCACTCATAACACCAAGCTCTTCTAGAAGACAAATGCAGACTGTCCTGAATTAGCAGCTTTACATTCCAAGATCATTTAACTCTATATTGTTCATTAAAGTATCCAGAACACAACAGGAAATTTGGTTATATTTCCCTTTTATTTATTGTGCCCTCAGCTTAAAACTCAGTGGAAGAAATAATTTTCAAAAGAGAACTTTTTGTATGTGGGATAATATCTACAATAATCACAGAGATTGCTAGTAGCAACAATACATACTGTAAAAAAATTATATACTTCATTGTTAGCGTTTACTTTCATAAGTACCACATAATAAAATAGTCAATTTGGTATCACAACCAAGCATCCTAATTTTAGTGACTTTTTCAACTCAACACACTCAAAAAGAATACCTGACGTCAGGAACTGTGTTTAAGAGCATAGCTACAGTAGGCTGTACAGAATATTTAGATGTCAGTGTGTGAAAAAAGTAGTCATGCTGTAGAGGAACAGGCCTGGGGCATTCATGTCTCTGAATCACTGCCAGGATCAGCAGATCGTCACTGTTAGGAGGATGCCATTCTTTCTGCACAGCCCTCAACTATCATTTGACATCACTGTAAGAAGGGCAAGACAGTACAATTAAAAACAATGGATTAAAAGAAGACAAAATGAAATGCAGTTATTGGACCCAAAGAATGGGGTACCTGTATTTTGTGAAAGAAGTTTGCCATGCATTTTATGATCAACTTTTAATTGCCTCAGATTGTTTTCTCTGGTAGCATACACAGGATTTATTACATATTAAAGACATCACACTACATAGCATAAAGTAACTAAAAAGGCAAAACGGTTATATTATCAGGAATGGGCAGGTTACTTAAAGCCTAACTATCAGAGGCTGAGCTGAAAAAGCTATTGCCACTTTAAGTCGTGGAGTGTCTGAACTGCCCTGCAGGGCTGGAGTGCTATAAGGAGCAGCTGGGACAGGAGGTTTGTGGGGTTTTTTAATTATTGTTAAAATCTTAATGTAGGATTACATAGTTTTCCAAAGCCAAGGCACTGAAGATTTCTTTTAATTAAATGCTACTGAAAGATGGTTGTAATTAGACTGGTTTGCACATTAGATTTAGAGCATATAATAAATTCTTACCTTTAGTTAAGAACACAAACTTATTTACCTGAATAAGGCAAAACTTGGCTTAAATGAGAACCTTAATAATACTAACAATAGATTCTGCTGTTCTATCAATTGCACATGTGTGATTACTATCCACATGAATCAAATTAAGCATCAGCTAGCACAAAACTACATTCAGGATTAATATAAAAAATCCAGACAGGTACAACATACAAAGGTTTTAAAATATTTTTTTGTATAATATGAATTTGGAATTTCTGATAATGCCAACACAGTGCTTATCTGAACTAAGCAGGAAGACAGTGTGGGTCCATCTAAGGAACTATAAATCTAATGATTTGTAAGACGATAATATTATTGGGAATGACAATCAATAGCAAAATCATTGTGAATGCAATTTTATGTTTGTTTAGGAACAATTTACATGCTGATTTTTTTAAGGCAGTAAACTTACTGTGATAATATTGATTTCTTACATATTTTCTTGTACCAATATGAAACTAATTAACACATAAGCTTCTTAACCTATTAGTTACTCTTACTCAAAGTTTACCTATCGTTTACGTACTAAGAAAAATCCTTTCAGTTTTATTAAAGTTCACTTACCTGAAAAGTATAAAACCGGGTCCCATTAGGAGGATGCACTTTAGAAGAGGCAGAGACAGTGTTCATATCCGAGAATATCATTTCTGGTCACACTCACAATACAATCCACAGAGAGCTACAGATGCAGAGTGCTAAGCTCAGAGATAAATCCTTTCATACATTTAGGGAGGCAATCGTACAAAATGCAGTCTGTCCCATCCATTCAGATGTATAGTGACAGCGCTTTGAATTCCCCACTCCTACATCTCTGAGCTAAACTGTAAGGTCATCGCTCCCTTACCTCTCGCTCAGCTAGCCCTTCAAAATATGCACAATGAATAAAAATAAGAAATGCCGAAGAAAAGAGAGCTAGAACCTACAGTACATGGAGCTTGTGCAGAATCTGGCAATGCTTTGGACCTGCCCATCTGTTCTCAGTGATAATCACCTCCCTCCACCACAGCCTTCCAAAGTGATTATGCTAAGCATCCCAGTTAACCAATAACACACAGTTTCATTTCAAGCAAGCACGCACAGTGAAAAACAGAGGACCTCTTCTGACTAACCTGAAGCATGTCTTGTGTTCAGTTTATAGCTGTATTTGATAACAATGATAATTTTATCTTTTCAGTTGCTGACAGCTATGTTAACACATCCCAACTTGCTTTAAATAACACGAAGGTGGTTTTTGTTTGGTTTTTTTTTTTTTTTTTGACTGCCTTGCCGAGATCAAAGAAACAGGGTATTGCTCTCCAAATTAATATTTTTTATACTTCTTAATTTTTTGGTTCTATTACAGGCTGCAAATAGTGGGAAATAAATATTTATGAGACTGTTTACAGAGCTACAGTCAGTTTAAGTATAATACTCATTATAAGCCTCTCTTTTCTCATTGTTTTCTAATTCTTTTTTCTCATCTTCAGTCTGAATCTCTCTTTAGGAAAGGTTTACCCAACATTACTAAGTATAAGGTTGAAATTTTATTCTGAGCCTTACTGTGCTCCACAAAGTTATAGATCTACAGCTGAGCTCATTAGCTATATACAGTATATTTCAAAAAATGTAATTTTTAAGGTTGATAATATTGTGAACACCTGCATTGAACATCCCAAAAGCATTCATTGTATTTTTCTTCATGCACAATTGTTTGAACTACATGAAGACATTAAAGAAAGTAACATTCAAAGAACTTGACAACTTTTAGCAACAAAAAATAAGTGTTCCATTTACAAAAATTGAAAAGTAGGGTTTCAGTAAGGGGTAAAAATGTAAAGAGGTTGGAAAACTAACTTCACATGTTCTGTCAAGCACTTTGCATTTTATTCATAAGGTTTAAGAGAAACAGACAAACCATTTAAGAAATGGTACTTTCAAAATGAAACTTGTCAAAAATCTAAAAGCCTGCTGAGTTGCCAGGCTGCCTCTGTTTTTTATCCTGTTTTATCTTAATGCTTTTAGCAACTGAAGATAATACAGCTTCTAAAGTAACATTACTATGAAAGGAGTTGGGATAGATGCAGAGATGTCTGTCTGTTTAAATGTGTATGCTAGTGTGGCACATACCACAATAATCATTTTCTAAAAGAGAAGAAAACTCTTCTTAGATCCTAGTCATGTCTAACAATTTCTTATAATTACCATGATATTGCTTCTATAACATTTACTGAATCAAAGCAAAACTACTGTCTGGAACATTTTCTTGAAACCTAGATTTCCAATTAAGATTATTCTCCCCTCTCTGCATTTTATTCCAGAAGATCTAGATGCTGGTGTTAGCAATGGGCCCCTCAACTGGTCAAAGAAGTGGTACCAGATTGTTGGTAATCTGAGTATAGAACCTTTTATTCCGAGCTGATTCTTTCTCCTTTATGATCTACTGACCAAACATGCTATTTCCCTGCAGCTCAACAAATAAAGTTTCTTTTATGGACACTTAAGACTGCCCTGAAAATGACAGAAATTTACCTCTTATTTTTCTCACCAAATGCATAATTAGAAGAATTCATGTGCAAAATCCCACAAACATTTCTCCAATTGACAATTACTTTCATTACTAAATAACTACCTATTAGCTTGATTTTCTCTTGCTTCAACTTTCACAACTTCACAACTTTCACAATCCTTGTTTCTACCAGGGATATAGGAAACTTAGGTCATCTCCCATATTGACATTTTCTAAACCTTAAGCTAGTTCATTGCTAAAAAAATATTTTCAACATCTTTAAGAAATGGTCAATACCAAAGTTAAACATAACTGCTCTAGTGACAGTTTCAATAATGCCTTCCACAATTGTAATACTATTGCTGTATTTTGACTTGCTAGTCCCATATTTGTCCCTGAAAGACTGCACATCTTCTAGCTGCAGCCTTCCACTGGGAACTCTTACTGGGATCACTGTCCACCATGACCTAGCTGCCCATTATTTTGAAAAAAATACTGGTTTTCAAAATACTGCTCCCAATCTGTTGTTTTGGTTTCCCTGCTTAGATGAAGGAATTTGCACCTAAAAAACCCAATAACAACAACAAAACCCCCAACACCCTCCCCTCCCCCGCATTTAAATTCCAATCAATACATATCCCTAGCTAATCAGTATAGATCTGGAGAGAAGGCATGGCATTGCAACTGTTGTTCTATCTCTCCACTAACTTCTACCTCATGTGAAATGCTCCCAGTAACGACTATAAATTTATTTCTAGCTCACTGTGAAACAGGCCAACACCATGTTCTTGCAGGATTCTCATGGAATGAAAACATATTTTTTATGTAACACTCAAACAGCTTGAAAACGTTTGTGTAAAACAATGTTTTTCTGAAAAACATGAAACCAGTCTCCCTTCAGGAACTGGTCTGGGTATAGGAAAATTCAGTAAAGTATGAACTGATGCATGGCAATATGCGTGTTCACAATTACAGAAAGAGAAGTCACATTTCAGAAAACCTAGCAACCCCAAAGCTGGGATTCAGCAATCTCCTCAGAGCAAGGAGCTAAAACCAGGTCTCCCATGTCTAACTGGGTATCAAGCAACACAGCCTGAAAGGGAGCAGAAAGTGGAACAGAATAAAGGAAACTGAACAGATCCAACAGGACAAACAGAGAAACACACCTACAGACCATGACTACAGCTCAGTGGTAGGAGTGCTCACAGAGGATATAATCCCAATTCAGATACTTGCTCCAATGAGTCTTCTGATGAAATGATTTTATTATTCCATGAAGTGAAAGAGTTTTAGTGGAGGAAAAAAAACCTCCTATATGAAAAAAAAAGAAATCCTACATGTTTAAAAGTATGAGACATGGCAATGCTTCTGAGATGGCTTTAGTTCCAATTACTTTTGAACGTATGAGTTACCAAGCTCTGAATATATATTATATGTGTTATGCTGACTTTGTATTTTAATTAGATACCCCTTCCCAAAACTTTCAATGTGGTATAAATTTAAAAAAAAATAGTGTTCTTTTTTGATGTGTAGCCTAGTATTTTTTATAGTAGATACAGAAATGTAGATATATGTTGATATATGTAGATAGGTAGAGATATATGTATGCATTAAAAACCAGTAAGTTACACATCAAAAAATAAGGAATATATATATCAGACCATTATGTGATGTACTTCGAAAATTCAGGGACACTAATACAAGAACTTGTATCTCTGACTGAAGAGACAAGATGCACTTTTTAAAATTACAAACACACTTAGCTTTTTAATTTGCTAGTGCTTGTGTGATATAATTTCTCTTCAGAATATGTAGTGCAATAGAAAAGCAGATGTTTTGAGTTAAGATTTAAATCACCAGCTCTTATTAAATTAAGTGAGTAATTATCCAGAAACATGTACTTTATATCACATACTGTTCTCATTTCTGTCTCTATCAGGGAAAACCATGTTAAAGAAACATGCCTTCCTCCAGGAGCAGTGAGAGTGTATGATTTTCAGAACATTAGAGATCTTTCACATTAAACCCAGATTTTTACCGGGTTCTTACTTCACAGACCCACAGAAACCCTACTAAGCTTCCAAAATCTACAATACTGTACTTGAATTGATGTTTCTTTAATACCTGCTGTTGTAGACGTCAATATAGAGGGAGTATCATATGATACATTACTCATGTGGATAAAATACCCTGAATTTGCTTTAAACAGAAAACTGTTAATGTTTAGAGTTCTGATTTCCAACTATTAATGGCCAAAAACATGTTAAACCTTTACCATGGTTCAGAGAAAAGCTATTCAAACTGCTATCAAATTGCAATTAATATCTACATAAAGGCACACATCACATCTAATTGTTCTCCATATCCAAATTTACAATTCCTTTTAGCTCATTTAATGAAGTTCTACATCAAAAGTATTTCCTTTTTTTCATCAAAAAAACAACACAAAAACATTATCTGACAAATGAATATACTTTAAAGAATGTATAGAACTCATACATATCAAGTTTCAGAAACTAACCTTTCCCAGCTGCTATAGCTCCCAGAAAGCAAAGTGGGAGGGAGAATTAAGGAAAATGAAACCCAGCACAAGGAAGTTTTTGCTCCCTTTCAGCCTTCTGGTACAAACAGAAAATCCTTTTAGAATGGAAGACTCGTAGAAATAGATCAGCTTATCTGTTATTCATCCTGTTTCTGTAATTAAGAGCTGATTATCAACATTTTCCATCAATGTTCTTTGTTGCTTTGTATCTTGAATATACAAATACCAATGCTTGTACAGGAAAGCCTGTCTTACAAGAGCAAGTGCTGGTACCAATTCAGCATGCTATTATAAGCCCCATTTTAACCTCAAACATAAGGATTTGTGTATCCTATGAAGGCAAGCACACCGCAGAACAAAATATCTTCTGTTAGCTGTATAAACTGTATGTCAGCAATAGTAAAGTATAAACCATGTATTCTGTACAATGGCTTCCCGTTCAAGCACACGAACAATGACTGAAGCTTTCAGAAGAAATGCAAATATGAATGTAATTTCTTTTTGAAGTACTCTTGCTTTGTTGTGTGTACTGGGACATTTTACCAAGTATGCAATTATTTTAAAAAAACAGAGTCAACATCGACAATCAACTTCAAACTTTCAAAACCATTTCTCTTTTAAATGGCAAACTTCACAATTCATTTTTCTAACTAACACTATGCTATAAAAGGTCAATAAAATTAAAATCACTGATTCAGTATCTAAGTGAGTTTATGAATACAGGAGCTAATCCAGAATACATTTCCTACAACCTATCATGTATGTAGTCCATAATCGACAATCATCAAATGAAACCACAATGCAAATAAGTCCAAAAGAAAATTTTGATTTTGCAATTTGTTTGCTTGGGAAGAAGTAAAATTTCCCTTCCTTTTGTACATTCTGGAGAGGTAACTGTTGACCACAGCTAGGACCCCTGTGCAGCAGTGGCCTACAATATTCTGGTCATCACAGGTGTGAAAAATTAATTCTCACACTCTCAAGGCTTACTGATCAAATAGTTCTATATCTGACTCCCTTTCTGTATGGTTCAACAAAGCTGGGATGAATATCCAAAGGACCTTTCTGTTTTTCTTGAAACACTTCAACTCCTCATCACTGGATCTGTGTTTCCTCTATATAAATTGACTATCAGTAAATCAAGATTGTACACAGAAGCTTATTAGGTAACTGAAATTAACTTGATATAAACACTGTTTTTATCTATTTTTAAGTTATATGTTGATGACAGTGACTCACTAAGTGAATCTAAAAAAGAAACTGAATGAAAACATAATGCTTGATTATAAAGAAGTATTCTGGATGTAGAGCATAATGTGAGAGTTAAAGGAGGAGAGGAAGGCAGAGTTGCGAGAATGTGTAATGAAACAAAACAACAAAAAAATGAGGGAAGATTTATCTCTGTTCCACTAAGTTATATCTTACCTGATTTGAAAAGATACAAACTTTTCCTTTCTCCATGACTCTTGGGATTCAACTGCCAAAAGCACAGATATGAATCTATATTTAGTACACAACCTGTGTCCTCTGCCATTCACTTTTGATGCCAGGAATGACTGCATTTCTGTATTCTGGCATAACTACATATTTAATGAAAAAGTGTAGAGGCTTTTTGGAATTAAAGACACTTTTTAATGTAGAATCACAGCAGTGACTGCATTTATGAGTATTTTCAATAAAAATCCAGTAAAATCTAACATTAACTTTTGATGAATCAAGACCAAAAACTCCAAAATAACGCGATTCCAGATGGTAGCAAAGAAATAATGAAAACAGGCAGCTTGTTATTTCACCCTGCACGATACCACTTAGGTATCACTTTCATTATTTACATCCTTTAAGTTGTTTATATTGTAACATTATACACAGTGGTATCACTGTACTTTGCAAAATAAGAGTCATTTCTTACCAGTAAATGTAGAATCTAAATCATATAAATTACTGCCAAGGATCACAGTACATTAAGGATGAGAGAAATTATGAAAGAACGTAAGAGATGATAATCATTGCCTATGTATCATCCTCAGCAGAGAGGCTTTTTCTTTTTAAGTGAACATCTTACATTATGTGCCTCATCATGAGGTTAAAAATAGGATGAGGTCCTATGATGGAAAAACAAAAGAAGATACAAATTTGAGATAATGTGTTCAAGCACTATAACTTACCACAGCTCACTATTAACCTGCCTATCCTCCCTTCAAAAAATACTTTTTCTTCTTAATGGCATTATTTTCTTCATTTTCATACTATTCATTTATTTTATACCAACTCTGCAATCTTTCCATACCCTGAAATGTATCCTGTCCCACAAGTATAGAAACTATTCAGAGAGTAAACTACTAATGAAAATGAGTAGCAGAATTATATCTAGAAGATAAGGGCTGTCAGGAAAGCTTGTGCCAAGGCAATCGTCTTTGTCTTTTATTTCTATTTCTGCTCCATCTGGGAAATATCTTTTGTCTTAATGAGTGATGCAAGTTGCTAAACTGGTCCTTTGAGTAAGAACTTGAAGAACTTAATCAAAAGCTAAAATTCACAACTGATTAGTTCCATATTTTACATGGGAACTGGGAATACTCACTTCAGTAAGGACTGCAGATATCAGTAAGCCTTTGCAAAAGAAAGTCTGCTTGTTTTCTTTCTCAATTAAAATTTCCATAGTGTTTGTGAACATATTTCTGGATGAAGCTATCAGGAACTGGAGAAACATGAATAATCAGAATAAAACCCATAAAACTGAATAATCATGCCTTCTTTCACACTGTGCAAGAATTGAAATATTACTGATGTTCTAATAAAATTCCCAAAAGTACATTTACTCCAGTAGCTTTTCTGTCCTGAAGCCAACTAGAGCAATGATTCTGAATGGGATTATACCCCTTGGAATCTGCTAAAGGACTGTTAAAGGGAACAGTATTTACAGTCATACTTCCAAAAGCAGTAATTAAATCAGTTGTTTAATTGAAGACATCTTTCATCTAATTTTCAAGGATGCTTAGTCTTTGAATAGCATCACTAAGTCACTTCTGTCCTGCCAATGTTGTTATAAGCCATTTTGAGTATAAGGGCTCACTGTTGTACACATAACAGGTCAGGTACTTGGAGTGACTGAGCAAGTTTGAAAATGTCAGACCTGTTGCTCCAACTCTATTCACAAAATGTAGTCTTCTACAGATGATGCAAAATTCCCATTTATAGCTAAAGAGAAGCAATCAAACCTTCTAAGACTTTTTTCTTTAAGTACATACCACAAATCAATAATGATATATTAGACTGAAAAGACTTCAAGACTTTGCTGTAGTGTACACCATTGCCATACATACAGCCTTATAAAGATAAGTGGTCATGGTAGAGAGCAGAAAGAGTTTATCTTCTAAAAATGTATCCTATTTCTTCTGCACTTGTCCTTAACCTCTTGATGCCATTTTTCCTTTCAAAAGTGCAGTGGGAGTGTTTGTGTGCTGATACTGTCTAAAATCATCTTTCCAACACAGAAAAGATATGGGATTATAAAATGAAACAGTCAATACTGTCCTGAGGGCAAATGGCTGTTCCAGCTCTTGACTCAGCAGACTTTCATTTCCCCTTATGAGATATTATAACAATATAGAACAATCCAGCAATTGCATATCTATTAAGTAGGAGCAAACATTGCAGTTTTCTGTGAAGAAAGTTATGATATACAAATACAGTTGAAAGATACTTGTCCAGTGCTAGAAAATGTGAATTCAAATAAAACTATATATTTTTGATTTTTTATTTCCTTTGCAATTCAAACTTGGGTAATCACAGAATATGCTGTGCTGATTAATGATGATCTAATGAGGCTTTTCAATTACTCTATCTTTCTGAAAATTCTGAAGGCAAAAGGCAACAATACAAAACCACCATTTTCCTAACCTTTGGGCTGAATGGCTTCAAAACATTCTAAATCCCAAAAAAAGGACTTTCTAAGTCTTAATCTTCACAATAGCCACCTTTATTCTTTAGTCACCTTTATTCTTTATTAAGAGGAATACAGAGAAACTGTCTGAGTAGGCAGGGATCAGGTTAGGAAGGACAAAGCCGTGATAGAATTAAACCTGGTCAGGGATGTCAAGGGCAACAAGAAAAGCTTCTGTAGGTATGTCAGTGACAAAAGGAAGACTAGGGAAAATGTGGGTCCTCTCTGGAAGGAAACGGGACACCTGGTTACGTGGGATATGGAGAAGGCTGAGGTACCTGATGACATTTTTTCCTCAGTCTTCATCAGCAAGTGCTCCAGCCACACTGTCCAAGTCGCAGAAGGCAAAGGCAGGGACTGGTAGAATGAAGAACCTCCTACTGTAGGAGATCAGGTGCGAGACCATCTAAGGAACCTGAAGGTGCACAAGTCCATGGGACCTGATGAGATGCATCTTGAGAGAACTGGCAAATGAGGTGGCTGTGCCTCTATCCATCATATCTGAGAAGTCACGGTGGTCTGATGAAGTTCTCTTTGACTGTAAAAGGGGAAACATAACCCCCATTTTTAAAAAGGACAAAAAGGAAGACCCAGGGAACTACAGGCCAGTCAGTCTCACCTCTGTGCCTGGCAAGATCAGGGAGCAGATATTCCTGGAAACTGCTAGGGCACATGGAAAATAAGGAGGTGGCTGGTGACAACCAACATGGCTTCACCAAGGGCAAATTATGCCTGACAAATCATGTATCCTTCTACAATGGGGTTACAGCGCTGGTGGATAAGGGTACAGTAAACTGACATCATCTACCTGGACTTCTGAAAAGCATTTGACACTGTCCCACATGGCATCCTTGTCTCTAAATTGGAGAGACATGGATCTGATGGATGGACCACTTGGTGGATAAGGAACTGGCTGGATGGTCGCACTCAGAGATTTGTGGCCAACAGCTCAATGTCCAAGTGGAGAGCAGTGACAAATGGTATTCCTCAGGGGTTGGTACTGGGACCAGTGTTGTTTAACATCTTTGTTCGGTGACACAGACAGTGGGATTGAGTGCACCCTCAGCAAGTTTGCCGACAACACCAAGCCGTGTGGTATGTCTGACACACTGGAGGGAAGGGATGCCAGCCAGAGGGACCTTGACAGGCTTGAGAGGTGGGCCTGTGCAATCCTCAGGAAGTTCAACACGGCCAAGTGCAAGGTCCTGCACATGGGTCGGGGCAATCCCAAGCACAAATACAGGTTGGGCATTGAGTGGATTGAGAGCAACCCTGCGGAGAAGGATTTGGGAGTAGTAGTGGATGGAAAACTGACTATGAGCCAGCAATATGTGCTCACAGCCCAGAAAGCCAACTGTATCCTGGGCTGCATCAAGAGAAGTGTGACCAGCAGGTCAAGGGAGGTGATTCTCGCCCTCTACTCTGCTCTTGTGAGACCCCACCTGGAGTTCTGTGTCCAGCTCTGGGGCCCCCAACATCAGTAGGACATAGACCTGCTTGAGTGTGTCCAGAGGAGCTCCATGAAGATGATCAGGAGGCTGGAGTGCCTCCCATATGAGGACAAGCTGAGAGAGTTGGGGTTGTTCTGCCTGGAGAAGAGAAGGCTCCGGGGAGACCTTATAGTGGCTTTCCAGTACTTAAAGGGGCCTACAGGAAAGATGGGGAGGGACTCTTTATTGGGGAGTGTAGGGATAGGACAAGGGGTAATGGTTTTAAACTGAAAGAGAGTAGATTTAGATTAGATATAAGGAAGAAATTCTTTACTGTGAGGGTGTTGAGACACTGGAACAGCTTGCCCAGAAAAGTTGTGGATGCCCCCTCCCTGGAGTGTCCAAGGCCAGGTTGGACAGGGCTTTGAGCAACCTGGTCTAGTGGAAGGTGTCATCTGCCCATGGCAGGGGGGTTGGAACTAGATGATCTTTAAGGAGTCTTCCAACCTAAACCATTCTATGATTAAACACGTTTTGCAAAAAAAAAGTAGGAAAAGATATTAAGTAAGTAAAATACTGTTTATAGGACATAGGAAAAACAAAAGTAGTTTTTATTTCCTTTCTGCATTCAGTCTGGATGACATAAAAATGGCAAAAAAGAATTTCCTTTCAATATTCGTCATGCAAGTGACTAAGTATCATTATTCACGATTTATCTTTCTATGCATGTACGAAGTGCCATAAACTTATAAGCAGTGTAATATATAAGTTCTTAACATTCTTATGGCTTAATCTATGCCTCTAGATAGAAAATCAAGATGAAGACGGATCAGCAATTAACAAACGTGTGTGCCTATATTAACTGTTATTAAAGAACTGTTGTTATTAAAGATCACGGTCTAAAAACATACACTTTGAGTGGTCAGTCATGAAAAACAGCTACTTGACAAGAGCATAAAAATGTAGCCAAACCTAAATTAAACACTGTGGTACTCGCACAGTACTGCTCTCATTTTTAAACAAAATCTTGTCCCTTCTGCATAGCTGCAGATGACTACTGCTTGGTGTTCTGCACTCATAGCTCATTTTGAAAATGCTGAAAGCTTAGTGGTAAGACTATAAAGATGCTAGATCAAACAAGCATTATTTATGGCCAGAGAGCCTCAGCTGGAGTGATACCAGGTGGGAAGCTAAGAATTATGTGGCTGCTATTGAGCAAGGACTATATCCCCACATTGAAACCTCCTCACCAATGTACCTAAGGTAGCTTTTCCATTTCTTTCTTTCAAGGAAGCAATGGCAGCAATGAACATCAGCGTCTTCTGGTGGGCTTTATTTGGAGTGTAAGTGCCAGTGTCTCTGTGCATTACCACAGGTTCCCTTTAAAGTCGATAAAGACAGGCACTTTCAAAGGGCACTGCTTCTGACCTATTTTAAATGTCTATTTCAGTTTGAGATGAATCACACCACAGAGGTGGGAGGCAGTAAAGACAGAAATGCCTACGCTGTAGATGTCTGAAGTTACTGTGCACTGAATCCTACCCTGGGAGCCTGAACTGAATGTTAAACAAGTCATCAAAATATGACAAGAAAATATTATAATCAAGGACAAAAAACCCACCACTGATTAAGTGCACCTGAGGGAAATTTATTATTAAAATAACTATTCCTATAACTACGTGAAATAAAAACAAAACCACACAAACCTGAAAATGGCTTTTCGTACTTTCCTAAAACAAATTATGTGAAAAGCAACATCTGCAGCAACAAATTCACAGTCACACCCAGATTCGGTTTGCTGTTATAATCACATGCAAGATTAACATTCCAGACTAAGATACAGAACATTACAGAGCACAGCAAAATTAAGTGCAAAATTACTCACATTTTATAAAAGGAGATATTGTGACAGAAACAAGTTAAATCACATCTACAAAGTTAAATAACACAGCAACCTCAGACCTAATTCTCAGTACTATATCTGTGCTTATTTCATGTTCACTGCAGCATGAACACATATCTCATGTATATTAAATGGATACAATATACATTTATTATAATTCAAAGATCAAAATTTTGTTTAGAATTTCATGTAGTATTAAGAAGCTTTAAATTTTGATAAGTGTCAAGCAGTGGCAATGTTAACATGTTCATAAGATGGCATACGAAATCCTTAAAAAGAAAGAAATTTCATTAAACAGCAGAACCGTTTTCTACATTTGCACTCTCTGTTTAACTGAAAAAACTCAAATGACCATAGACGTGGTTTGACAGACAAGCAAGATAGAACAGTTGGGAAAATAAATCACAGATGAGTCAACAATTTAAATAAAACTTGTGATTTTATTTTTTAAAAATTTCAAATGACTCATTCATGATTATCTCCCCATCATTTTCCATTGCATACACTCCGCCTCATAATATCTGAACAGATGAACTTGGTTTCTGTTCAAGCTAAGCAAGATACTTTATTGCTTCATATGTCTTTGAACCATTCACATATTAAATTAACCAGTGAACTTTTCATTTGCTTTACAAGAACCTTGAGAAATTCTCCCTGATTTCTGCAATTTCATTAATGCACCTAAAAGGTAAAATGGTAAACTGTTATTAGAGAACAAAATGTCTGTTGTGGAACACTGAAGGCTATATTTAGATTAAAAATGACATGTTAGATCAAGCTCCATGGTTAAAAATCATCCCTTTTCATGAGGGCTAAAAATAAGCTTTTGCTATTATCAATAACTTTCACCAAGCACAAATCTGTGTCATGGATACCCTTTCACAGACTCTTTTTCAGCTCAGTTGTTTCTTGTTTCAGCTTAGACAAAGACCATCCTCCTAAGCAATCCCATCCCAAACACTACTGTATTTCACCGTTACTGCCCATCTTTGGAGTTGCAATCTGAGTTGCTGGAGACATTAACAGGGCAAGAAAGAGGCAGGCAAAACCTGTCAAAGCTAAAACAGAAGAGGTAGCAGAGTTGGCATGGAGGCTGTGACACCATTAGAGGGGAAAGGAAAGCTATATTTATAGGAGTAAACTAAATGTGCTTTGGAAAGTTCCCAAACGTAGCCACCTGGCACAGAAGAGTACACAAATACACTAGCCAATACTGAAGTGTCCGAAGAGGCTGCATGCAAACTACTTATTGGGAACGGTCCCTGCAACAGTCCTATTTCCAAACCATACTTAGGAATTGCCTGGAAAAAGTGTAAATTAGTGTGAATGAAAAGTGTGCCAGGGTCTGGGCCAATAGATTGCTACTACAGATAATTGTGTTTGACAGTCCAGGAACATTTCCCACTACTGTTTGATTTACTAGCATATAAACATGCCAAGCCTTTCCAGAAGGTTTAAAGTTATGACACATAATAAAAGATTTCATGCATTTCAAGTCTTGCTGTTGAAAGTCATTTGGTGTTTAAAGATAGAATATCAATGACCAATATTAATCAACTATTTCTATCACACTGGATGCAGTGTAGTAGTTGCACTTTTGACTAAAGAATACAATATTGTAATTGGGGAGAGAATGCAGCCTGACACCACATACATGACAGACACCTTTAATTCACTTCACTCCGTTATTCCTAGCTGTTGATGTAAACCAGCATGTGCTCTGCCTGTATTGTCTACAGAAGATCACTGATTCCTGGCATCTGTGCTACCAAGTCTTCAAGGCTCCTTATATGCAAGTCATCTAGAACAAACTTGGCACAAGTTACATTATCTAGACATATTGCAGTCTTATCTCCTGAATACAGAGTCCACGTAGTCTGAAATAAAGCCTGAAAGAATGGGGAGACGTAAATTGTCAAAACTTTACAATTTTTGATATATTTATCCTTGTAGAATATTGAGAATATTGGGAAGACTCTCCACAGTTAGTAATGAAACAGTATGTGAAAGGTGACTCAAGATTCAGGCATGAGTTTACCACAAGCAGCAAACAAGGAGAAACACACACAGAGGTGTCAAACTGAAGCACAAAGCCTGTAATGTGTACAGCACAGTTAAAAAACACATGGGAAACATAACAGAAATACAAAAATGCAAAGGGACAAAACCCAACAGAAAAAAAACCAAACCAAAACAATACAATGCAAGTTATATGGGAGCTGTCAAGAGCATAGAAAATACATTGTATTTCAAGCAAATACTTAGAAATTAATATATCCTACTAATCTTCAAAAATGAGAAGATAAAGCAGGAAAGGATACAAATTAAAAAGATAATAGTTTTTTTTCTGTTCAAGGGAAAACCTGTTTGAGAAGAACCCACAACCGAAATATAAATAGATACAAACAGACCATTGCACAAGGGTTACATGTATCTTGTAATCAGATGTCAGAACTCAGGTGAATAGTTAATGATACAGGAATAGAATTGGCCAAAGGAAGTATGTATCTTAAAAGTATCTTGAAATTAGATGCAAGTTTCAGTCCTAGAATAGAACAGTAGTTCAATGTTGAAAATAACTGAGTTTGGATAACATTCAACTTCTGTAATGTAAATTACATGTAATTTATACAACAGTGTGTGTGGTCTAGACATGAGGGATCATGTCATAAGCAGACATTCCCAGAAAAGTACGTCTTAGCAATATTAAAAGAGGATGACATAAACCTGTTGAAACATGAGAAGAACATGCTAAAAATGAAAAAGGAAAAGAAAAAGTTGAAAACTATTCCATGATAGTTGCATAAGGTACTAAAGAAAAGGCTGAAAAATGTGTCAGTGGAAGACAACATTTGAATAGTGTAATAGCCAAGCCAAAAAGCAACATAGCAGATTTGCTGGGCTGGTGGTGGTGGTGTTTTACTTTATTTTTAAGGTGTTGGGCTCAGTTTTAAAACATTTGACCTTATTCTTTAGAAATGAGAGTTTTCTTGAAATGGAGCCAAATTACTAGATGTCGGCAAAACATTTCACATATTTTCTCAGGCTAAGAAGGTGAAAGATGTTCCTATTCAAGGCATTCTTTGACAACTACTAATTCTTTCAGAGTATGTTTGCATCAAGAAATATCACTTTTTGCAACATCCTAGACAGTAGAAATAGCTCTGCAGAGCAAAAGGCTACCTCAGTCCTTCAGAGATGCTTGCAGAAGGGAGCAAATGAACCACATATGAACCACAGTGTAATGTTTGAATTCCAAGTTTTGCTGTCCTCTTCCGTAAAAGACTCCATATAGAATCATAGAATAATTTAGATTGGAAAAGACTCTTTAGATCAAATCCAACTGTAAAATTAACACTCCCAAGTCCACCACTAAACCACGTCCCTAAGCACCACATCTACATATCTTTTAAATACCTCCAGGGATGGTGAATCATCCACCTCCCTGGGCAGCCTCTAGACCCTTCACCAGCTTCGTTGCCCTTCTCTTGATGAGCTCCAGCACCTCGATGTCTTTCTTGTAGTGAGGGGCCCAAAACTGAACACAGTGTTTGAGGTGTAGCCTCACCAGTGCCGAGTACAGGGGGACAATCACTTCCCTAGTCCTGCTGGCCACGCTATTTCTGA
The DNA here is from genome assembly GCF_047716275.1 of Strix uralensis. Lineage (NCBI taxonomy): Eukaryota > Metazoa > Chordata > Aves > Strigiformes > Strigidae > Strix > Strix uralensis. Next base: position 46,007,071 of record NC_133976.1, read on the forward strand.
TACAAGCCAAGATGCTCTTGGCCTTCTTGGCCGCCTGGGCACACTGCTGGCTCATATTCAGCTGGCTGTTGACCAACACCCCCGGGTCCTTTTCCACAGGGCAGCTTTCCAGCCACTCTTCCCCAAGCCTGTAGCGTTGCATGGGGTTGTTGTGACCCAAGTGCAGGACCTGGCACTCAGCCTTGTTGAACCTCATACAATTGGCCTTGGCCCATTGATCCAGCCTGTCCATGTTTTCCTTATGATAATTTTTATCCTTTTATGTATTCTGTTCTAAGCATTAAATCTGTGTAGTATGGAGATGTTTCTTATCCTATGGAAATAAGAAAGCAGCAGTTCCATAGTACTTTTACTTGATTTGTCAGGACAGATCTTCATGAAAAGTTTCTAAATCAAATATATTTCCAGACTTTTTTAAAATTTCCTAAAATTCAGCATAATGAACTACTCTGGATGATGACACTCTTTATGGTCTGATATCTCTTATGTTCTCCCAGGTTTTAAAAATATTTTCAACATTCTGATGCTGCTCTCTGAATAAGAAGGTATTCAATTGCTTAAGACCTGGCCTTACAATTAACTTAGTCTTGCTAACACTCACCCAGGAAAATCTGTATTTCTCTATACTGCCATTGCATCCCACTGATTCAAAGTCCCATTTCTTCTGTGCAACTTGAGATGAGGTTGCTTTTTACTTTCCAGTATATATCAGTAATTCAGACTGAGTGACACTGGGAAACTGCAGCCAAAAATGTCAGTTAATTTTACATCAGACAGGAAGTACCTTATACAACTTTTTTCAGCTAACTCAATATTATATGATCAAAGAAATTTTGTCATTCTTACTGGGAGTGCTTGAGACCTGCAAACCTTAGATGGTCTCAAGAGTTAAGAACGGACACCATGTGTCATGACCAGCTCTTGATTGTTAAGATTTATGTTTATGTGACTTGACCAAAATCACACAAATAGTCTGTAGCAGAGGCCGCACAGCATGCTTCAGAGAAACATTCAACTCTTCAGCCAGAAGGCAGGCTTTTTCTTATTCTGCTCTCTTGCCACTCTCCAGCATCTTAATAGCTGTAAACAGTGGCACAGCAGAGTCCAAAAGACAACATCCTCCTTCACTAAGTGTTCCTGATTTAAACACCAGAGTACAGATCACATTGAATCTTGCAGACAGAAGTGCTGCATAAAACTGTAGGCACCTCTGCTTCTAAAAGTTGAGGGTTTTTAAACTTCATTTCTTTTTTCAGTCTACTTGTTTCACAAATTATTTTATTCTTCAATAATATGCAGTTACGAGCAGCTGACTCCGGAGAAACAATTTTTAATTAAAACCTGTTTTTTCCCCCATTTTGTTTCAGTTCATGACTGTCAGGAAGTGTTGCTAACCACAGGCCCTTTCCAATACATGCTGAGCATCCCCATATCCTATCACCTTCCACAGAAATTATGGGTGCTCAGCACCTATGGTAAGTAAGGGGACACAGATACTCCTCTGGCAACTGAGCTGTGCTAAATGAAAAGTATTCACTGATAAGTTATTTTGTAATCAGTTCTTCATTAAAGGAATCTACTTCTATAGTGAATAACATTGTCCTAAAAATATAGAAATACAGAACAAAAAGTTCTGCATCAGTTATAATGGTAAATAACTTTTGACAGGATGTTAATGATTTAACAGTTTTCAGTGTTTTCTAAATCAACTCGTAAAGCTGTAATATATATGCATTCATAATACTTTATATTTACTTCATGGCTGGCTGGGGGTTTAGGACCTCAGTTTGAGCTAGGATCATGTGGCTAAATTCAGAGCACTAAATGTTTTTGCTCATTCAGTCATTTAAGAAAAGAGCGATTAACTGTAGTATCTTTAAAAATGCTGCTGTAAAAACTACACTGGACCTCTTCCATCAGAAGAGCCGTTTTCAACATTAAAGTTTTTGTTCTATGGATTTGGTAGGTTATACAATGAAAGCCTTCTGGATTAGGCATTGATAAACCTGGGGTTTTTCTTCTCTTGTTTATTGACTTCTTCAGGAATTTGGTGAGCTAGATTTTATAGAAACGACTAATAAAATGTTGCTTTCATTAAAATCTAGTTGGCTCAGACCTCATTTGATATTTTGTTCTGAAGATGGCAGAACACAGGAGTTGTATCTATGACCATTCAGACATGTTACTATCCACAGAAAAGTCCAAAACTGTACAACTCTATACAGCCCTTTCTCATCTGTAGACTGTGATGCGTCAGCCCTGGAAGCATACACAGTGAAAATAAAGTACTTTTACTCCCTTCCTCCAGCTGATACAGAAAATACCAGTGACCCAAACCATGCAATAAACACACTATGAACCAATTACCAAATGCATCTCCTAATGATTTATAATAAACTACTAGGCTAGTTAAAACAAATGTTATACTATATAAATAGGTTTCACAACTGTTGCAAAGCAAAGGCTGCCTCGCAGAACAGTGTTTCTGCTGACACAGAATATTGCTACGTAAGTATTGCAAATATGACATAGGGAAAAAAATGGCTTAGATTGGAAGATGAGGAGCTTTTTCCATGAAGCTAGGCTACATAAACATAAGGATGAGGAATAACAGTGGACCAGTTACAAAACTACCATCAAAAAAAAGACTTCATATACCATCCAAGTGAGGACCTATCCCTCCTGAACTGGGTTTTCCAAGCACTTCAGCATACAAGCATCATGATGTACATGTAGGTGTTCGAAGGAATTGTCTAGCACAACGAAGCTGTATCTTTTTCTACTTCAGCTAATAAAAAAAGTGTTAGCAGAGCCAGGCTTTTTCTATACTATTCAATCGGCAGAGGGAGGGGTCTGTGAGCAGCACATGAGTACAACAGTGCTGTGTGGGGTGAACAGCAGCCCCTCCCAAGGTTCCAGCCAAAAAACAGAGTACTTTTTGGTTTCTTGTTGCTGAAAAATGACATCATTGGAAGAGAAAACTTTAGGTTTTGGCTTCTGTGTTGATGTAAATTTTGTATCACACTCTAACAAATATTTAAATATCACTCTATCCCCTATGTCTTGGACTGGGTTTCTATCACTTGAGGCACTTTAAAAATCAACTTTCGCTGATGATCATGCAGTGTTGAGAATGTCTTCAGAAAAATGAGGATGTTTCTTCAGAAAGAAAAGAGAACAAAGCCAAAAACAAGTTAAAAGGAAGATATTTTAAAGGAATTTGCCTTATGTGAAAGATGCAGCATTCCCACTGCATTGTGGTTGCTTCTAAAACAAAACTAATTATCCCCATATGACTTGCAATTGCAGATACAAAGAGAACAAATGTGGGTATCAAACTATTCATGCAAAAATAATCTGTGAATCATCCTACCAAAGGTCACATCAAAGTTGCATACTGGCTTTTAAATAAAGGTGTTAGAAAAATGCTTAGGGAAGCTGTTGATATACTTAAAAAGAAGAAAAAAAACACTCTGTGGTTCAAGAAATTATTTTTTAATATTTATCATCATACAGGTAATTTATTGCAGAATGCACAGGTTTAATGCCACACTAATCTCTGCTCAGTATCATGGTTTTTCCATATATAGTAAATAGGCAGAGCATGCTATATATCTGAGATTAGAAAGTGGCCCCTCAGTCACTAAGTAAGCTTTTCTTTAATTATATGCATATCCTATTTAAAACATAAGGGCCCACTTTCTAATCTCTGTCAAGCAGGATGCAGTTAACAGACATCTACAAACATTCAGTATTACAATACATGCGAATCGGGTGATTTCTTAGATATGCAGTGACATATGTAACAAATTTAGCACGGACTTAGGCACTAAATCTTTAGGGTAAGAATAGCCAAGTTGACACTGGTGCTTTAGAGGCCTATTTTCATTTTAATGGACATGGAAGGGAGGATTTACGTGCATGATTCATTTTATTCCTAGCAACAGTTATCTGTTAAATGACATGAGGAAAACAGACATCCTCCTAGCAAAATGTGACATCTTCTGCAGGATTTAAAGCTGAAGCGACCATCGATAAACTGTAAGATGTAAAGGCATTATAAGGCGTTATTTCTAGTTAAAGATACTATACTGAAGCTCGAAAACAAGCCATTTGCTTGCATGTCTGAGAAGCCGAAAGGCTGATTTTCTGAAACCAGTCGACACCCTCTCCTGCACGCCCGTGTTCTCGGTTTGTGTAACACCCCCAAGCACCAGCACAACAAATGGCGCCAGCCAAGCCCTGGCCCGATCCTCTTCCGCTGACTGCCATCTGCCGGCAGGCCTGGCAGGCAGCACGGCGAGGCCGCTCCCGCTGCCGGCAGCCGCGGCCCGCCGGGGGGCGGCGGGCGGTGCGGCCCCACGCGTCCGACGGGACTCCGGCCCCACAGGTGAGGATCCTTTAAGGATGTTCTTTCAGGTCATCAGTGAATGAAAACGGGTTTGCAAGAGTTGGAGACAGACGATAATTCTGGGCAGGTATGAAGTCTTTCATTGGAGGAACAAGGGTAATGTTGAAGAAAATGACGAATGTTGGGGCTTCTCCACCGTTGCCACTCCCCTGCAAAGCGCTTGCTTCTTGGAAAAGAAATCTATGAACAGTTTAGATAGAGATGGGCGCTTGTTGTGGAACGCGGATTACTCAATCCGTAATTGGTGGTGGAGGTCAAAGGAAAACAGGAAAAAAATAGTATGTCCCCGCCTCACTGGTGTCCACGTGGCAGCTTTATATTAACTATTAAAGTTTTAACTCAGTCACTGGTCCATTACTGTTTTATTATTACTTTAACAGAGAGGCAATAAATATAAATGACAAAATCAAACTTTTCTGCAAGCTGTATGTTGATTTCTTTTTGTCAAAAAGACAAGCCAACATTTAGTTAATTCAAATTTATAGTCCTTCCACAGCTAATGCACACAGTTATAACAATTTTAGAAACCCTTTGTGTTTAAAATCGCTTAAAATTAGTGATAAACTGTTCGTATGGGAGCAGAAGGCAATTACAGAGGAAGTAAATCAGGGGTCCTTTGAAGTGTTATTATGGCTGTTATCAGAATTAAGTAAGTTTGTTGCCTCGAGAAAAGGCAGTAAGGTGAACTGTAAACTATTTTTAATACATACATAAAATGTTTAATCTGGAAAAATATGGGACATAATTTGGATTATTGTTTTCTTAACAGGTAAGTTTGGCAAAAAGGCCGAGCATTAACTCATGATAGTTCTCTACAGTTTCAGTCTTGCAAACATATTTGCACATAAGCGACTTTGTTCAGCAGTAGTCAGTAATACATGTTTTAGGTAAAGGTTTAAGATGAGCATTCAAAATCACTGATAGTTAGAAGTACCAAGTACTTCTCATGAATTTTTTGTCAGTTTGTTGTTAGACTACTGAACTCATTAAATAGCAAATACAAAGTACAGTCTTACTGGAATGAGTTTTAAAGCCCACATGAGTGGAAGAAGTATCTGTATCCCTTGTTGTCGTGGTTTCAGCTGGAATAAAGTTGATTTTCTTCCTCATAGTGGTATAGTGCTGTGTTTTGGATGTCAGATGAGAATAATGTTGATAACACACAGATGTTTTAGTTGTTGCTAAGTAGTGTTTATACTAAGTCAAGGTCTTTTCAGCTTTTCATACTGCCCTGCCAGTGGAGGCTGGGGATACAAGAAGCTGGGAGGGGGGACAGCCAGGACAGCTGACCCAAACGATCCAAAGGGGTATTCCACACCATATGACATCATGACCAGTATATAAACTGGGAGGAGTTGGCGGGGGGCACTGCGACTCGGGAATTGGTCAGCTGGTGGTAAGCTATTGTATTGTGCATCACTTGTATATTCTCTTCATATTTTCCCTTCCTTTTCAATCCTATTAAACTGTCTTTTGTCTCAACCCATGAGTTTTAGGGTTGGTTTTTTTTTTTTTTTTTTTTATTCTCTGCCCCATCCCACTGCAGGGGGATAGTGAGCGAGCGGCTGTGTGGTGCTTAATTGCCAGCTGGGGTTAAACTTGTGAAAAATTTGCACAGAACTATACATGCTTCTGTTTCATGCAAGATAAACAATAAAAAAGACATAACCACATCTGTTCTCTAGAGGTAGTACCGTGTTACTCGTATATGACATTGTAACAACAGTGCTATAAACTGCAGTGAGGCTGAAATTTTCTCAAAATTGTCCCTGCATTAGGAGTATGTTTCAAAATTTTCTCTTTCCAGGAGAAAGTCAGTGCTAACACTTCTTACTGAATTTATTACTGTGGAATTATTCAATCATAGAGTATCAAAACATGCAAACTCTGCCATTTGTTGCCAGCAATCTTGATTCATGGTATGTCCCTACAGTTACCTTAAGCAAAACCATGGACTAGTGATCTGGGAAGACAAGTTTTCTCCTTCTCTGCAAGTGCACAACACAAAGAGAGTGCATGACAGGGAAAGCAAATGCTGGTGGGAGTCACCTCTTCTCTGAGTCATGAGATCACACAGAGCACTGCCAGCTTGGCGCAGGTGGGGGATCTGCCACAGCACCTGACCAGGCCAAACAGAACTGAGCAAGCAAAAAGAAACCCAACATCCCCACTTGAGAATGGTAAAAAAACTGAAGCAAAAGGATTTCTGAAACTGGGAAATTTGTGTCAGGTGCAGGGTTTCTCTAGACTTCTAGCTGTGTTGGAGACAGAAGTAATCAACTTACACATAAAATGTGTATAGATGTGTTGTATTCTACATATATTCTTAAAGCTCTCAGATGCCCAGCTGCAAACATAGACTGCCTGCAGAAGTGGAATCAAGGAAAAGGACTTGTGGGCATGGCTGGAAGGCCAATGGATCTCAGAACTAACTGTGATTTTAAAAAAACTGGGCAAAGATTGCTCTACACAAGAGCGAATTCAGGCAAACAAGCTTTTTTGACTCAGGGTTCTAACAAGGAGAGGCAGTAGGCAGCAGCACCAGGGACTGTGCTTGCCAGAGCTGAGACTAATCGACAGAAATTTATCAAAGATAACACACAGTATAGTAGGCAAATTGTGGTTTGTTGGCCACACAGACTATTACTTAAATTTAAGTAGTTGATGACTGCATTTTTTTGTTCACCAAATAGCAGACAACACTTTAGTGTTCACCTCAGCAGAACACGCCAGAAAGTTTTACCCAGCTTTTGACAAGGGAACATTTCCTTAAAAGCATATGCAAAAATAAGTGCTTCATGTAGAAAGTTTAAACATGGCTTTCCTGTCAGCTTGCATAATTGTTTTAATGACCTCTTTGGATGAGTATGAATCCTGACAAATTACATAATACAGGGACAGATTCTTGAAATTACTTTGATACATATAATAAAATGGAAGTTAGCAACTACTCCTGGTAGGAAAACACATCCCACAGTCTTTTACAAGTTTGAGTAACGCTACAAAGCCAGGATCATTACAGAAACTAGAATTTCTTATATTTAGGGAAGGAGGGGAACAAGAAGGGTTTTTTTCTGATTTTGTTTTAATATATTTGCTGCGCACAGTGAAATCTCAATATTATGCAGCAACTGAGGAATATTTAAAAGAAAAAGAATACAACAGAACAAACATTCAAGCAGTCTTATAAATAAGAAATAATGAGGCATGGGAGAAAAAGCCCTTAGACAAAGACAATTACACCACCTTCCTTCCATCTCCAGCAGAGCCGTTACTGTTAGATTCCAGGCAGATGTATTTAGATGTGTGATTTCAGGAGGAGGCATCCATCACATATACAACCTAAAGAGGAAAAGCTGTTCCTAACACTAAGAAACTTTTCACACATCTTAAACATGAATAGACATGAGTAAAGGCAATGATTTTCTTAAACTATAAGAAGTGGTATTTATACCCATTTATAGTATTCTGCCTTTTTCACAAATGGAGATTCACACACACAGATCACACTTGGTAGGCTGCAACATTAGCTCAAACTACTAATACAAATGATTTGCACTGCTTCACTGGATTGTGATGTGCAATGGCTGAGATGAAAGTACATCTTAATTTCTGTCAAAACGTGAGGTGATCCAGACCAAGCGTAGGCATCTCTCACCGAGTAGAGAGCGACAATATCTGAAGCTGCTGCAGGCATTTCTTTCAGAACATGTTCTGATAGTTTTTTGAGCAAAGTAAAAGATACAAAATGCTCCCCAAAACTGCAAAGTGGCAGCAATTAAAGAGGTAAAGGTAACAAATGTCAAATCCATTAGAATAGTCATTCAAAGCCAGAGAATTTAGAATATGTACAGCCTATTTCTTTGAGTTTTCACTTCCACCATTTAGTAGCTTTCAAGTTAAAGAATGATCACTTACCTATACGTACAAAACATTTAGAATTGTAAGATAAAATAAATTTTAAAAAAACCTGTGAAAAATCATAGCTTACCCAAGTGGAAGATTCCAATTTCTATCTTTAATTTAAAGTTCTAAAACAAAATAATGCTTCTCCAAAAAACCCCACCCACAAAGAGGCAATTTCGGTTGTAAATGGATAGTCAAAACGTCCTTCAAAATTTCTTGCATTTTCTGTGGAATTATGTATCCCTAAGCATGATTAAAGGGCATACCAGACTGTTAGATCTCCAGTCACCTCTACTTGGCAGCACCTGTGTTTTTCTATCATACTTAGTAAAAAGTCTCATTTGCTGATTTCTCAGATGACGGTGTAATATATAGCTTGTGCTCATTTTGAACTGTGTGTATTGGAGGCAGACACATCAAACTTTAAGGCTTTAATATATGCTTTTAGCCTAAATACACACACAGCCACAGACAAAATGCACTTACCAGGATAGGAAAAAAGGTATCACTGTGATGGGTCATGTTAGCCTAACCTTTAACAATAGTAAGAATAAGCTGCTTTCTAAAAAGAACACTACAGTTTGAAGTTTTTCAGGAAGCCATCAGAAATAATCTGACTCCTTGAAAAGCTTAAATAGAAATTTTCAGGAAATTTCCTGCTTAAAGAGCGATTCACATATGAAAGCATGTGTTTCTGTGTGATTTAGCACTTGCTTTAAACACACACCATTTGATATGAAATAACAGTAACAATGGCTATATAGGATAGCTAGGACATTTAATGGGAATATAAAAATGATTTTCATGGTTATGAAGTCCACTGTGGTAATACAAAAGGGATTTCTAAGTACTTTTGCAAGTCATTAAGTTATACCCATCTTGAACTGCATTTCCACCAACAAAACAGTTATTGCAGCTGTATGTTGGAAAGAGACATAAAAATGTAAATCTGCTCACTTACTCGCTGAATCAACTTTTGGAAATTATTCTTCAGAGATATATATGTATGTATATATCTGAAAATATACATCTGTATTAGATATATTTATGTATGCATATATATAAAATGTTAATATCAGTGCAAACAGGGTATTTGTCATAGGAGAACCTTTTCTGCTGTTGAAGGCAGAAGAAATCCTGTATTTAGTTTTGAAGCAAGATACTTTTATGCTTCTGTACAAAGGTTTTATATCTGACATACCAAATGATCAATGTCAGTGTGATGCAGTTGCCTGGTGGATGATGGTATTCTTGCTGGGACAATTGTGCAGTTGTTCATGGGCACACAATACCAGGCCGGATTTGAACAGTTACTCTATGTTAACAGCTCTTATGTTAAGAGCCATAGCAACTACTCCGGAGGATCTGAGAGTGCCACACACACACATGAAAACGAAATGCAGTAAAAATGGAAATTTTGAGTGCTGATTTATTTGAATTTTATGTAAATAAGTGATAGCTTGACTAAACTGATCAGTTTATATAAATAGAACCAGTTTATCATCTCATTTCCATTTAATGAAGCAATTCTATTTGACATTTTTATACTTAATGACTCTGGAAAACAAAGCATGAAACCAGACAGTACAGAGAAGTACAGAGAAATATCAAATATAACAGAAGGTCTAAGAAGACTGCACTTCACCTATAGCATAATAACATCTAGTACAAAAGTGACTGCTTTACAATGAATGCACCATAGGCTTAAATCCAGGCTCTAACAGCTGGCCGTACTGCAAAGGACAGTTCTGTGGCTTCCCTTTTAAGGCCATTGCCTTGGTCTGGCAAACAATTAATATGAAAGTGTAAAGCATAAACTTACAGTCTAAAATAATTTCTGTGCAGGAATCATAAACCTCAAGTTCATGTTCTCAGGAATTAGCCTCAAATATAGCTTTGTCACTTTGTCATCCTAGAGTATGTATAAAAGTATCTCTTTATTTATTCTTAAAGTTTATCTACATCAATAAACTCTGAAATTATTTTTATGCTTCCAAATTAGTCTTCATGAACCCTCATGGTAATACAAAATACATATGTTATCTCATGTTCCTCTTTTATTTTTTCTTATTTTCTTAATTCTCAGCGCTAAAACTGTAACTATAGTGACTACTGATGCTGAAAGTTGCAATGCCCAAATTTAACAGCACAGCTTTAAACAGGATTTTGGCTGTTCAGCACACTCAGAACACGTACTGCCACAAGATGGTGCTCTTTCTTAAAAATCCTCCTTTATTGTGCCTAACAAGTTAAAATACCGAGAAACTATAAGAGGTTTAACTCCATTTTACTTATGCAAGTATTTTCAAGGATAATATGCTGACGCCTGCATAATAAAACGTTTTGATTAATAAACAATGAAGAAAAATACTTCAAGGAGACTAATTTGCTTGTGAAAACGGGATTTAAAGCACTGTAGTCTTTGGCCAGTGACCTCCTGGCAATCCAGCCGAGGTCACATAAAAGGTGCCTTGTCCCTTGTTTCCCGAGACGATGTTCACCACGGCAAATCTATAGGAAGCAGAGGGAGCACGACGCTGGTCCCGCAGCAGCGGCAGCGGGTGTTGGGGTGTGGAGCCGGGGGTGCTGGGTGTGTGGAGCTGTGGCTGCCTGCCTGGGTGAAGCTGGGAGCAGCCGTGGGCTGCAGGCCGGGAGACACAGCTCCACAGCTCTGGCGTGTCCTGCAGAGTTTCACCCCACACCTTTCAAGGGCGACACGGATCACACAGAACTGTGTGATGAAAACAGGTCGCTTGGTTTCAAAGTATCAGACTGGCTGTGGGGAGCCCGGAGTTCATTTCCTGTTGGTGGTTTTGAACCCATCACTAAGGAGCTGGCTCAAATGGGCTCCAGAAAGATTTAACATGCCCTTCAAGCCTGTAACAGCTGTGATTTGCTCCATGAAAGAGCTTCACTCACAGAAATAGGGTTATTCCCAGAGTCAGGAACTCTATAGGGTAAGCATAATTGTCAAAACTGGGTTTTTGATCCCTCTTCATTTTGTTTCCTCACTGGGAAAATGTACGATGATTACACATCTGACTCTTGTGGGAAGGAGGTTAGCACAAATCCAGTAAAGTTGTGAGTTACTCATAGGGACAGATAAATAACAAAACCACACGTAGTAAAGTAAAATATTAATAGGCAGGTAAAGTTCTGCTGTTAATGAAAAAGACAGGCTTCAGTGGGAATTCCGCAAACGTCACTGAAACCTGAACTTCTGGTCCAACAACGGATATGACATGTTATATTTATTGGTTTTCGTCCATTTTCATTAATGTAACAACATTTGCAGATGTTGACATTTGTTTTCCTTGAAAAAAACAACTTTCTCTTGTGACCTGATCTGCCCTTAGCTATATGAAAAATTCTTTTACCAACCAATAAACTTGAACTGTAATTGGTAACAGAGATACTGTAGCAATCATATATTCACAGCAGAAAGTCGATCTTTTTGTTAAAGTGCTGTGAAGAATCAGGTTAAACAGCAAATAATATTGCATGACATTGGAAGCAGGTACTGGGCAGAATTAAAAGATACTTGAAGACATCTCAGCCACATGAGTAAAATATTGCTGTAGGAGTGGGAAGTAGAAGTATGCTAGATACGTAGTGGGGAAGCTAGGGAGACAGGGAGATAAGTGTGCTTTCAGGACCTCTCTTTCCATTTAAAAAACACTCTCCTCCCCCCTCCACCTTCCCCCATGTCATCCTCCTTCCTTATTAACACAAGGCACTCAACTCCTGCCCTTGGGCTGGCAGGAAGGGTTCAGGACCATCTCCTTCTCCTAGGGTTTACGAGCAGCTGCAAGGACAGAGACTGGGAGTCAGAAGAAAGTCCACAGACCAACGTCTTGCACTTCTGCAGAGGATCACCCACACTTCTCTTCACAGCATCTCCAGCACCAAGAGTAGTAGGAATGTGTGCAGCCTGCTGGAACAAGCAGGGTTGCATCCTCTGTCCCCAGGCACAGGCTGGGCAGAGTTCCCTCTAACCAGACTTGTACCATTCTCTTTGGCCACCTCATACTCATAAAAAATTAAAGCAATAGAGATTCACTTGCATCAATGAGCTAAGTAATCAAGAACAAAAATAAAAGAGGAAAGCCTCTTTCTACTTTTTATTGTGATGGCTGTAATTTGCATCAGCTCACAGAAAATAATCTGATCCTTATATCAGTGGATCCAGCCTAAGGAGAAATAGAAATCAAGTTCATTTCACAGGAAACTGCTCCGGGATGCTTTATCCATCATGCATACTGTTTTTTTCTACCTGTCCCCTCTCCCTCCAAAGACAGTATCCAAAAGATGCCAGCATGTGAAGGGATTATCACCTGTCTCCAGCCTTACAAATGTCCATTTTAACATGGAGCAAAACCAGTACCTCCATGCCCTCAGTTTTGCCCCAAGCATCTGCCAGTTCCTGAGAGCTGTCAACTGCCTCTGATGCCACAGGGTGCTATCCGCAGTTTCACTCTCGTGCTGGTGGCTCAGCCCTTCTTTTTGAAAGAAATCAGACGTCAGAGAAGCTTACTACAACATCCTTCTCTGATCAATAATGTTCAGGATGACTAATGAGTTGCAGTATCTCAAATTTCAGCTAACTTAAAGTCTTCGTTAGTTCTAAGCTGGCTGGTTCAGTGAACAGAATGACCCAATAATTATTTGAAATTACAGCATTGATGTGGGCCAGGAAGCTAAGGAAGTTTTCTGAGTAGCTGTAAATGTCTCAATAATTAATGCTGCAGGTGGCTGGTTTCCTGTAGCTCTCTCAATTCCAGTACCAAAAGAGCTCAACTGGCGGGAGACTTTCCAGCATTGTAGCTACATTGTGCAGAAATACTGGGGGAGAGAAATGGGACTTTATATCCCTGCCACCCCCATTAGCCTCCCGATGCTGCACAGACCCTGCAGGTCTCTCTAGCTGCTTCAGCCCGGGTCCCTGATTTACCAAGATATGGAGAAATCATACAACCCTTTTGTAAACGTAAGTGCTGCCAGCTCAGTGAGAGCATGTTATAGGAATTAGGAGAGGAATTCAAGTCGGGTTGAAGTCTCATACTGAAGGGCCATCCCCACCACAAGGTCTATGCTCATTTCCCCCACTCACATCAGAGCTATGTCCAACTCCATCTACAGACAAGCAGCATCAAACTGCTTGCTGAGACTGTAATTTTGATACACAGTAGGTGCAAGGAATAAAATGGGAATTAATCAATGGATAAATTATTAAATTTTCTTGAAAATAAGAATTCAAAGTTACAGTCTGAGGTGCATGGCTTAATGTTACATATCTATATAGAAGCACAGTGGAGTTGAGATGTTTTGCACTACTGAATTGCAAAGATTATCACAGAAATAATAATTTGCTGTCACTTCCTGCCTTAATCCATGACAGTTTATATAGTCAATTTTTCCTAGTATGCTGGTAACCATATTTTCCCCTAAGATTATTATACTGTCTGCAATCAGCATTGCTGATGTCTGAGAAATATGTTTATTGGTAAGAAAAAACTTGAAGCAGGGATGTTATTTTATAGACAGGTTTGGGGTATTTTTTCATTTTAAATTAAATATACTAGAAATAAGAAAGCTTTACACAAGCACACAGGACCTTATTGCTTCTCAATAAATTTAAGCAAACATATTTATGAAATGAAGTTAAATTCATTTCTCTTGAAATATACTACTAATAAAAGTATCAATAGTGGAAATAGCTTTGTCTAACATAAATGCTACATTTTAAATGTAATTTCTTTTATCATGGATCACAGAATCTCCCAATATGATTATAATTTCAATTTTCTTCTATGAACATGGTTTGGCTCAGCCAGAAAAACCCTCTGGCAATGTGTTAAGACAGTCTCTCTGCAACTTTGCTGCAGATACGCAGCAGAAGTTGTTTTTACGAAGCAAATAGGGATTTATGGCAATCTTTTAAAGGAAATCACTGACAAGGTTTTGAGAGAAACTCTTGTCTCATTTATTTAGTTTCAGTACACTGCTACTGTCTATATCCTGATTGCGCTATGCTTTAGGCACATATAAACATAATATGTATTATCATTTAGACAGGATAGAGGGGGAAATAGAATAAACATCAACATGATATGCTCCCCCCATCCTTGTTTTCTTGCTCTCCATGTGTAGGCACAGCAAGGGGAAAAACCTAAAATCCCAGCTCCTAATGTTCTCTGAGATTTGTCAATGACAGTTTGCTGTGGCTCACACGCAAAGCAGAGCAGCAGAGGAGACAACTGCAGAGAGCAAATCAGGAGTGTGAAGCCACAGAGAGCAAAGCCACAGGGACAGAACAATCTCTAAGCAGCTGGGGACGAGAAGAGGAAACCAATTAAACAGGAAGCAAGGAAAGGGAGTAGGAAGCTACAAGAAGGCAGCATAAACCACTTTTCCCATCTTTTTGATGAACAATGGAAACTGAACATGTTTTCTTTTTTTAATTGCCGAAATATGGAATAGTCTGAAGCTGTATCACGAAATACAAACATTTTTTTATTAGCAAAGCATAACTCTTGACATCAGACACAGGCCCATGTTTAAAGTTACAGTACTAATTTTATATATTGTTTTCTGGAGGCTTGGAAAACAAAAAAAAAAAAAATAGAGGTTATTTTTCTACTGCTGAAAGTAAAAGTTCCATGAAGCATTCTGCTTCACTCAAATCTTCTTGCTTTCCTTCCTCCTCAAAATGGAAATGCCTTTTACGATGATAAAGTAATTGGATAGATCTATTTCTCCTTGGCAGGTGGGGGGTGTGTGGATTGCTGTATGCCATGATGCACAGGAAATTTTTAATCTTTAAACATCACTTGGGATGCTGTTTTGCATATGATGCAATGAGAAGTTACACTGCTCCTATCCATGATGTTTGGTTAGAAGATATCCCAAGACAGCGTGATGCAGAATTGGATCCTTTCAAGTCTCATACTACTAGTATCAATTTTATCCTGTGAGATACTGTAAACAGCTGTCCGGGACAAAAGCCAAAGAGGACAAGGGAAATCCTACAACCACCATATAGGGAAAATGACAATACGGCTCCTGTGACTTTGGGGAGGCCCTTGCTCTGAAACAGACAGTAAAAAAGATATGGTTCATGTCTCCACAAAGTCCTAGCTATGTTTAGTCAGTGGTTCCTAATGATTCTTTCCAAGTCTTTGCCTAATTAAGACTTTTTATTTGATGAGCAGATGGGAAAGTTAATCCAATTCAGGGTCCAAACATTCTGAGACAGCTATTATTAGTAATAATAATAACTGCAGCAGGGTGACTAATACACAATGAACAATTACTCTCGCTCACTGTATCTCTATTGCTGTTTTTGAAGTCTGGGAAAAGAAGTTTTTTCAGTATTTATTTAATATTGGGTGGGGTTCTAATTATTTTTACAAACAACTCTTGGTTGTTGCTTTTTTTGAAAATGGGTGAGTATTCTCATCTGACATCCCTTTCTTTAAATGGACACATTTACATCTTTACATACATAAATCAATTTCTGATGCCATCATTCACAATTATAATTACAAAATTCACTTTGCATAACTAATAAAATCCCTCATATCACTGAACATTCCAGTTAATAAACTCATTTGTTAAATGTCTGTGAAAAGCAAACATGGCCTAGGAAATTTCTATATATTCTCCAGCAAAAATTCAAGGAAAAATAATTTCAGCACTACTTCCAGATGTTAAAAGCAGCATATTCAAAGTGGAAATATTATGCAAAGATTTGAGTGTGCTTGTTATGAGCTGCTGGCAGCATGTGGTCGTTTCCTTTACAGAATTTTTGAGTATCTGCCAGTGGTAGTCATAACTGATGCCTTAAAAAAGTTATGTGTTTTCATTTTGTTCTTACTGTACTATAGAGTTGCAACAACGTTATATAAAACTGTGACTTTGCTATGGTAGATCCTTCACTTAATAAAGGAAATGTTACAGGAATGGTATCTAAAATGAGATACTGGGAAAGCAGTATTTTATGTATTCCTCAAAATGAGATGACTAGAAATGAAGGTGTTCTCACACAGTGCTTAATTTATGACCAAAAAGGAACAGATTAGAGGATTCCCAAAAGCGTCTCCATTAGAGTCAGGTATGGACTTCAAAATCATAGTTCTTTAAGCTTAGCCAGAGAGGCAGGCAAAAACATCTGAGATTCTCTTTTGTATCACAGGCAAGATCCTCACAGCTGAAGTGCCTCAGAGCTCTGCCCTGCTTCTGTCTTCTCTATCATTTCTTCCTGTTCATCATCTCTTCTCTAGCACTATGTTTTGTTTGTTTTTTTCCCTCCAGAAGCAGCTTTGTGATGAAAGCTTGTGAAATAATATGTCTTTGTGAACTCTAGCTTGGACAACTTTGAAAATGTATATGAAATTTAACTAGGCATTTTGTTAATTTTGGCTGTGGAAAAAAAAAGGGCAAAACCTGAAGATTTTAGATATAAGATACTCATTTGCTTTGTTCTTGTCTCTGGTATTGTACTGTATATATTTGAGACTAGAATTAAGATGGAAGAACACTACCCTGTTTAGAAATTAAAAAACAAAATAACTTACCACAAAATTTGATGTATTCAGTCTGAGTCTCTAAAATGAAGAGGTTTAACCCACTTCAGTTCAGACACAGTGTATGGCAGTACCTAGGAGGAATTCTATGGGCAGATCTGTGTAGCTGATCCTAGTGGTCCCTTTCTAGCCTTACTTTCAAACAGTATCCCAAATTTGTTATTTTAGAGCGTGAGGCATCTCCCCTTCCTCCCTTCCTCCAAATTATTTATCTGCTAAATCTGAGAATTAATCAGAAAATGGATTATTGGTTTAGTTTTGCCTTTTCACATGCTATGAAGGAGACAAGATTTAATATATGTAAAGAGGCCCTTGGCAAGCCAGAGAACAGTACTCTTACTTTACAGTTCCTAACTGGTGCAGAATCACGTCACGTATCTATTCAGGCAGTCAGCTCATTCAACAGAACACCAGCCTGCAGAGAGCTTTCCAAATTTAGCTGAGAGATAAACAGCAAGGAAAAAATATCCTGAAAATGGGATGCATATAATAAAACAGCAATCAAACATGCAGCACATTGGGATTCACCTTATAATTTTTACCACTTCTAGCACAGAAGGGGAAAGGCAACAAAAGTAGCAGGGATGATAGCAGGAAGACCAAGTAACAGACCAACCTCCCTCCTAGTTTTGATTTAACCTACATTTTTTAAGATGCTTTTGTTTGTGCTGCTGTTTCTTGATAACCACAGCATGATTCTTCTTCTTCCCCCATTTTATACAGCTACGGAATATCAACAGCAAGAGTTGTTTCACTTGGTAGGACAGTTTTCAGAACAACTGATACTTGACCTTTACTGTAAAGAGCTCTATTTGCTACAGATGGCTACAGATCAAGTACTTTCGATTTTCAGTACCAGAAACTTGGCCTGAATAAATTTTATAAGACTAAATCACATTTTATCAGATTTATTACATATCCAGTGAATCCAGGAATGATTAAACCTGACAGTCATAAACAGTTCAGGAGCCTGACAGATTTTGCTGTGATATGAACAATTGTTCCTTTCTTATGTACAAGAATCCTTATTAATAATGATTAATTTCAGTTGTTTCATGTGGTGTTAACCAAAACCTATACCACGTATCTTCAGGACAGATTTCTATTCAAAGTTTCAACATTCTGTGAAATACTTTTAATTCAAAAGGAGTCACTCTTGTATTCAAGCTTTCCTTATCTGTTACTCCTATTAAATCTCTTTAACAATATATTTAAATGAAAGTTACCATGCACATTTGCATAGGTATGACCTATACTATTCTGATTTTTACAATTCTGAATTTTTTAAAGTAAAATAAATCCACTTACATATTTTTTGCTTCCTCATGTAAAATTTGTCCAATTTGTCCCTGATCAGGGAGTTATTCACCCTACTGTTTCCTAACATCCAGCTACCTCATGTCACTGGACATGTCGCGGAACCTTGAAATTCAGCAGTGATTGGCTCTCCGGTTTAATGGCTAGACATAAAAAAAAAAAAAAAAAAAGTGTCAGGAGCTTATACAAGTAACTTGGAGGCACCTGGTCACTGGGGTGGAATCCAAAACACTGTATTAGGCACCAAGGCTTCACAGAGCGTACAGGAAATTAGGTATCTCAGAATAGCATCCATAAATACAGACCTGCTGACTGGGAAGTTGCAAGATCTGTAAAAAGACTGGGTCCTACTTAGTGTTAATAACAGGAGTGCAAGGCAAGCCGTAAGTGCCCCTTATTATAATGCTGCCACTGAACGGATTAAATTTAGGAAGAATAGAGGATTATTTACAGTCCCTAACCTTAACATTTAGCCATCTAGTTTTCTTAAGGCTTCCTCTATAGATTTTCCTCTGCAGATTGACCTCCAGACTATGTAATTTAAATGAATCATATGCTTAAAGGAGGGTGGTCTGAAGTTGTACAGGGATAAGCCTATAGAAAGTTCTGATGAAACTGGAAAATCTCTTGCAGCCCATCATTTATTAGGACAATGGAGACAGAAAACAGCTCTCCTTTAGTGCTTCAGAGTAGGCTGTTTCACTTCCTATGGTCTATAGTAGCAATTCTCTGAGCTGCAAAAGGCCATCATTACTGACCACACACTCCTAATGTACCCTGAGACATCTCTAGTATACATTCCTGAAATTTCTTAAGAACGATCTGGTCTAACATTTCGAGCACAACTGTTTGGGCTCCCCTCTCCTAACGGGAGGCTGCCCGTTATTTCTGGGATATGGCAAGAGAAAGCAGACAAAAAGGTATTTTGTGAAGTCCTTCTAAACTGCTCTAAGAATATCTAAAACCCTCCATGTATCTTCAAGCTTGGCAAGTGGTTTTGAAGTAGCTCTGAAGAACTTGCTTTTGGTTCTCTGACAGTTTGCCATTTCATGGAGGTATATTGTGATGCATTTCAGGAACTCAGCACTTCCTAGTCCTTGTTTTCATTATTGGAAGGCCTGATTTCATCTATAGGTCCCTGAAGAATGTTTAGATGTATTTGAGGTATATGCACAAACAATACACTATCATAATGTGACTATACTAAATTGAGGTCATGTCCTAATGGTAAAAACACTTACACAGCCTAGGAGGCTGTGAACCAGAGCTCCCAATTCAAGAAGAAGCCTTAACTTCCAGGCAAATGCCTGCTCTGTGTAAGAGCTCCTGCCATGTCTCTTGCTAATGCTGGGACTGCAAAACAATACAAGGGTCCAGAAACAAGGCCAGCAAGATGAACCTTGGTATAAAGGCACTGTGAGAATTTAGGACACTTGGTTGAAAGAAGGTTAGTACAGTGGTTTTCTGTGCGATTCCAGCAGCCCAAGCACCAGGTGCTGGAACTGCCAGGCTGCTCCTTCCCAGCTGGCTGGTCTCACCAGACTTGTGCTGTACTTCAGCTCACCCTTGTTCCACCTGAGAGGTTCTTGCACTTATGGCTGCAGAGTAACGCTGCTTCCCTTGGAAGGATGCTGAGGGGCCTCACTGACAGCTGCTGGCAGTCTTGTGGCTAGGTCATTCATTTACACAGTTATGGATCCAAGCTGAGAAGAACCAAGATTCCAAATCTCCTACTCTAACCTTTAGACTACTAAATAATAGCCTGTCATTTCAGAAGATAACTGAGTCCTAAATAATTCTGAGAAGCACTGATTCACCTGTGTGCACAGAAGTATCTGATATGTAACATTTCCTACCAGCTGTCTTAAGACTTCCAGGCCAGCATGCAGATACATCGAATCACTTTACAGAGCAAGACTACTTGTGAAACTAATCTAGAGACTGGGGCTCTTAGTTTACGCACTTTGGGCTGCCCACCTGAAGATTTATACAAATATGTATCCATTATTCATATGGAGAACTTGGACAATTTAACTAAAAGATTGCATTGGATTACAGCTAGAAAGGAACAGCTGACCAATTATATGTGAGGAAGCTTAGGTACACACCTTGGTAATGTTAGCTCTTAAACTTTTTCTGTCTGTTCTAGACAGGCAATGACACTGGCAACTCCAGCTCAAACTTTATGGCGTGGAGCCAGCAGGAAGGAGAGGCAGAAACAAAACAGATTGGCAGAGGCCACCAGGACTGACATTGTTCAAAAAAAGGACAGCAGTATTTCATAATGGAAACTAGTGTTTCTTTAGGACAGCATACACCTAATAACTGGTTTTGAGCTATTTATTGTTGTTTTGTTTGATTTTTCCTGATGGTGGGCCTGAATTTGCTTTGGTAATAATTCTCAGTCTAATGTGCTACTGAAAAAATCAGTTATGAATTATCAGCAAAATTTAGAAAGTTCAGCTCTATCCATGCCCTTCCTTGATCAAAAATAGACTGGATGATTTTATATATATGTAAATATATATATAATAGTCCCCTACAAACAGGCATTGCTAAGCTTTTTGCACTAGAGGGCACTTTGCTTATTCCCTTATATTTCATGGAATTAGTGCACTATAACCTGTATGGAGTTTTCTGCAATATTTGAACTCCAAAAGCTTTTAGTGCCGTTAGGGTTTTTTGCAATAAGTACATTTATGTGAATATCAATTTCAGTCAGTACCTATCTGAGATAACCCTGAAGATCTTAAACCATAGGGGAAAAAATAGGACAGATGCCCAGTCCAAATCCTTTCAGTGATTTTCAGGGTACTGAAGCCATTACAGAATCACAGAATCATCTAGGTTGGAAAAGAGCTAGAAGATCATCTAGTCCAACCATTAACCTAACATTGACAGATCCCAACTACACCATAGCCCTAAGTGCTATGTCAACCTGACTCTTAAACACCTCCAGGGATGGGGACTCCACCACTGCCCTGGGCAGCCCATTCCAGCACCTAATAACCCGTTCTGTAAAGAAATACTTCCTAATATCCAGTCTAAACCTTCCCTGGTGCAACTTGAGGCCATTCCCTCTTGTCCTATCACTTCTTACTTCCTTAAAGAGACTCATCCCCAGCTCTCTGCAACCTCCTTTCAGGTAGTTGTAGAGGGCGATGAGGTCTCCCCTCAGCCTCCTCTTCTCCAGACTAAACAACCCCAGTTCCCTCAGCCGCTCCTCGTAGGACATGTGCTCCAGACCCTTCACCAGCTTCGTTGCCCTTCTCTGGACACGCTCGAGTAATTCAATGTCCTTTTTGTAGTGAGGGGCCCAAAACTGAACACAGTCATCGAGGTGCGGCCTCACCAGTGCCGAGTACAGGGGTAAGATCACTTCCCTGTCCCTGCTGGCCACGCTATTTCTGATGCAAGCCAGGATACCATTGGCCTTCTTGGCTACCTGGGCACACTGCTGGCTCATGTTCAGCTGGCTGTCAATCAACACCTCCAGGTCCCTCTCTGACTGGCAGCTCTCCAGCCACTCCTCCCCAAGCCTGTAGCGCTGCTGGGGGTTGTTGTGGCCGAAGTGCAGCACCCGGCATTTGGCCTTATTGAAACTCCTACAGTTGGCCTTAGCCCATCGCTCCAGCCTGTCCAGATCTCTCTGCAGAGCCTCCCTACCCTCGAGCAGATCAACACTCCCACCCAACTTGGTGTCATCTGCAAACTTACTGAGGGTGCACTCGATCCCCTCGTCTAGATCATCAATAAAGATGTTAAACAGGAGTGGCCCCAAAACCGAGCCCTGGGGGACACCGCTCGTGACCAGCCGCCAACCGGATTTAACTCCATTCACCACCACTCTTTGGGCCCGGCCATCCAGCCAGTTTTTTCCCAGAAAAGCGTGTGCCCATCCAAGCCACGAGCAGCCAGTTTTGCCCGGAGAATGCTGTGGGAAACGGTGTCAAAGGCCTTACTAAAGTCAAGGTAGACAACATCCACAGCCTTTCCCTCATCCAATAAGCGGGTCGCCCTGTCGTAGAAGGAGATCAGGTTTGTCAGTCAGGACCTGCCTTTCATAAACCCATGCTGACTGGGCCTCATCATCTGGTTGTCCCGCATGTGTTGTGTGATGGTACTCAGGATGAGCTGCTGCATCAGCTTCCTGGGCACCAAAGTCAAGCTGACAGGCCTGTAATTTTTTGTGCTTATGTTGCTATGCTAGTATATAATGGTTGGAAATAAAATAAACATGACAGCATCTCAAATATTTTGTAACGGAAAATTTAAATCATTATTTAATATAGCCTAAAAGAGCTTAGCTTATATTTTGCAGAGTATAGCAGCCATTAGGCTCAGAAGATCAACTCCTGTCTACTCTGTTGGGAGAAGACCAACATTGACAAATATATGCAAGATATTTCACTCATTTTACTATCTCTTGTGAAGAGATATGTATGTTGCTGTCTGTAGATAAGTGTTCATACAATGAGAAAGTCATACCACCTAGGAATTCCATTACTACATTTTGTATGCTGCCTTTTTATGCAGCAGATATAAACAAGGCAAGTATTAAGGTCAGACTAATTAAGATTATGTACATATCCTCACTCATTTATTGGATGAGAATTATTTTAGGACAGTCTGCTCTCTATGCGATACATCCTACAGTAAGTGGTCTTCTTGAGAAATCAGATGTCTGTGCATTGATCAATGTCCCCCTGTTCTTCAGCCTCAGGGGCCCGAATATGTGGAGTTCAAGTAGTCAGAGAAACCTAACACAACAGACATGATACCAGATTCTCCCCTTGGCCTGGCAGGTTCCACACTTTAAAATATTAAAACTATACTGTTCTTCTTATAGTTCATAGGAGATAAAACCAAGGAAAGATTCTTTCTTGCCTTGTTTCCATCACATTAGGCCATTCTCTCTTTTTCCTCCCTATTGTTCAGATACTGCTTTGCAATATCTGAGGATAAGTATATAAACCTGAGGAGCTAACAATTCAATCCTACACCAAAGGAAAAACTTCCTGCAGAAGTGAAGACACTTTCAGGATTATGCAGTCTTCCACTGAAAGCCATTGTTGCCTGGCATACATGCCCTACGGCAAGGTTTTGACCTACTTGAGAACAGGCATTATGCCATCCAAACAGATGGGCAAAAGCGTAGACAGTCAGGAGACCATGTTTGTACATCAACCATGGATGACGAGGGCATGATTCTCAGTTGAGAACATTTAAATAATTGTTCATTCAAAGCTTATGCTCCTGTCAGAGAAAGTAAAGTGTCACCATTAATCAAGCTTGGAGTTCAATGCCCTTTAGGAAAGGCACTGTAATGTAAGGTGGATATAATCACCTAGATAGGATTCTGGGAATGACTGGTCTGCAGCACAATTACAAAAATGGTTGGCTTCTAGTCCCACCTCTGCTACTAACTTCATAAAAGTCACCTTGAGCAATTCAGCCACACTGCTTCATTCCCTCTCCTCTTGTTTTACCAACACAAACTTACACAGTATACAAGCAACAACATGGGTATGAATCAATGTGCACAAAGCATCTGTAACAGAAATGGGTACACATTCCTATAGCTGCTTTATCATTTGAACCCCTTATGTGAAATTTTGGTGCAATAGGTACAAATCTCCATTTGTGGGCATGACAAATTTCACATGGCTACAACTCATATTGTTGGCCTTCAGTGTCATGGGGATTTTATTTTTGAAGATTAAAACAGCTAATCTGTGAGCAGAAGTGGATAGAATTGTGAATGCTTTCACTTTTTTGTTTACAATTTCACATGCTTCATTGATTTTCAACATGATCAGCATGCAAAATATAGATGAGTGGGTATAACAAATGATTCCAGACTAATGCCAACATTAATAATAGTCACTATTTATGTACTAATTTGTGCTAAAACTGTTTTGGACAAGAAGCAAATAGAAAAGACATATGTTGTGTACATATTTTTTGCAAACCAGACACATATTAAGCAGGATATAAAAAAATTAAGTACTATACAGAAACAATTGGATGTATTAAAATTGGTGCTAAGTGCTCATGGCAAATGTCAACTTTTAGAAATAATGTCTGTGTTGTTATTAGAATATAAAGCCCAAATTTCTTTACCAATGCTTGTATTTCTTTACCAGTGCTTGTAGACATGCAACTCATAACTCAAGACACAGCTATCTACAAAGTAGGACTTAAGCCTGAATTTCAAAAAAGCATCTACTGATTTAGTACACCCAGTCTGAGAACCTTTTCCTATGTGACTTTCATAAGGCAGTTTATTAGCAGTGTCTGAGAGTTAAATCAGTAGGTGTTGTGTAATGCCATGCAGAGTTATTCAGGTATTTTAGCACACTTAGAAGCAATCAACTTTTTGAAGAACTCCTCGTGTACTATTAATCTAATTTCCTGCCAATCAGGTGCTGATGGAAAGGGTATTATCCAAATCCACTGCAAGTTGTTCTGAAATCCATTTAAGTTGTACTGGGACAAAGTCAGTTCCCAAAAGTATTTATCAGAAAAGCTACAATATGTTAAATTGGTTATCATAGTAATTACATATTCAAATATACTGTCCATTAGCAGTTAAGTGTCAAGAAAATATATAGTATTGTTTTTAAAATGTGCTGTTATATTTTAAACCAAACGTGTTGTGCAGTCTAAGAACATTTCTAAGAAACCAACCTATTTGCCAACTGATAGCATTGTAGCATTTTCAACATTTAGTCAAGCTTAACTACTTTCAGGGAAAGGAGTCATCCTTCAAACACGACATGTATTTATTATCCAATTCACAAAGGTTTCAGTGCAACAAAGCAGCAGTGAGCCTTTATGATGATTAAAATGTCAAAAGAAAATCTAATCAGTCATACTGTGAATTTTCCCGAATTATAAACACCACTGTTGTAGTATTACAATTCACTGTTGATGACAGAGGAGGTCCAATATGGAGGGCAGGCTGTGATCTTTTCTGTGTAATTTATATAGTCAGGAGTCATTCTTAGGGCATCGTTAAAAGTAAGGTACACAGGGAGAAGCACAGCTGCAATTATTGGACCTCCCAGAAGATCACTCAGTTGTAGCATAAATAGGAATGTAACCTTGCAAACAATGCAAGCTATTAGAGGCAGCAAACTATTCCTCTCCCCCATCACCTTCAGCAGTGGATGAAATCTTTCTCTGGGCTCTGAAGTTGTTCTTTTTGTCTCTACCTCCCTGAGGCACACAATGCCCCCCCTGCATTTCCCTTGAGGTAACGTGGCTGTGCTTCTTGCAATTTGGGTCTGTCTTACAGGCACAGACTTGCTTTCTCTTCATATCTATATGCAATTAAGCAGTAGGAATGCAAATATAACTGCATTTTACTATCTCCATTCTCCTGAGACGATCAGTTATAAAAATGTGATTTTTGGTTTAGGAAGTAATGCAGTAATAACACAAGTCCTTTACAAGAAGAAAGCAAGAGTCAGGAGCATGTAAAGGAAGTAATAAAAAATTTTCTTGAGTTGGGCATATTTTCTCTTTTGATTATTGTTTCTAACATTGTCTTATTCTGTACTTAAGTATTTCAGTTACTTTAGTAGTGACAGGAGGCTTCAAGCTGTTCCTAAATTCTTGGTTTAGAAATATAATTGTTTTTTTTTTTTAAATACATATTTCATAAATAATATTAAATTGTTTTTAATAAATTATGTGCCTCTGTGACTACTGTATAAATTTCCCTTGTAAGTATGTATTTATAAACATATTCAGTTTCAGGAAGATCATACATAAGTAGGAATATTTTTCATTTCTGTTCAAAACGAAATACATATCCAGCTCCCACTAGGAAGTGGGAAAACCAGAAAGGTAAAGATTATTGAAACTGTTCTTCATGCATAACACAGAAAGTATTTACATGCCTTTCTAAATGTACATTAAAATGAATTTATTTTATTTTGAAGAGAAATGTCAGTCAAATCACTAGCTTGAAGCAAGCACATCACTTTTATCACATATCATTAGCTTCATAGGAAGCATGGCTTTGGTTCATCACGTTTGAGAACAAATCTCTCTCTCTGAAATGAAAAATATTTAAAAAAACCCCTATAATTACTTTTTAAAAGTTAAGAATCATAGCTGAAGCACATGAATGCAACCTTCCATCTTAACTGAAAAACACCTGAAATTCCAGTACACCCTGAAAAACTTGGGAGAGGATCTCCAAAGGGCCTCCTCCCCTACCATCTTCTCTGGGGCTAATACGATGGACTGCCTTAGAGATTTTATAAAACTGCCAACATGTGGCTGACAGGAGCTAACATCCCAGACTAACTGCAGGAATTATTATATTATAGTCTGTGTCCTTAGAGATCTCCCACACTGAACATCTTGCACTGCCCTCTTGCACTCACTTCAGAACTGTACTGTTTCACTGCGAGAAAGCACAGTGCTCCTAATATATGGAATATTTTATTCAAGACAATTTCATAATTTAAATAATCCCATCTTTCCCAGTACAGTGCATGATTTAGCTGACAGACGCCATGGTACATGTAGCTGGCCTGGGATGATTACAGAAAAGTATTATGAATTACAGAAGGATTCCAAATTTTGGAGGGCCTATGCAAACCTCGAGATCTTCATAACTGTTAGTTTCCTGTGTGAAACATTAAGTTTGGCTGTTAATTTTAAATTTTCATACAAATACATTCACTAACTTTAACTCCCTATTTACTGTATATTGCAAGTAAACAGTCCTATCACTCTTGGGTGTTATTTATTCTTTTTAATTATTTTCAGATGAAAGTTCTTATGCAACATGTTTGTAAAAACTGCTTTCCTTTTAGAGGAATGATAGCTTAGGGCATTAAACTTTTAAGTAAAATCTTCAACTTTGTCCTTTGATAAGATACACAAAATGGTATCTTCACCAAAGATTCTGTAAAATGAGCAACTGTTTCTCCCCTGACATGTTTAAAGAATATGTCCCAAGAAAGATTAAAATACATAATTATTTAAAAAAGTTCTGTTTGAAATTAAACTATTGTACTAGAAAAGGAGAAGGTTCAAAGTTCAAAAGATGGACTGTGGGCTTTCCATCTGGAGTTTATGGGACTAACACTTGCTGATCCTTAAATCTCTTCTCTAGTATCTACAATTGAATTCCTGTAAAGGGTGAAAAAGTTTGTTACATGCAGTGAAGATTTTACAAAATGAAGTTTTAACAATAAGGAGAACAGGAGACAGAGCTTACTAACACATCTGATATTTTCCTGGTTGGATACCATCAACATGAAAGAAAAATATGCAGTTAGCTCCTATGTATAGCTAATGCCCTCAAAGGCATCTCATTTTTCAGTTAATTTCTGCTATGCTTGAAGTCCTGAAGGATGGTTCCATCACCTATCCTGCAAATTTGAATGCTATACACTACCATATTTAGCTGTAATGATACAGCTAAATTATTCTGGTATGTCTAGCACTCATAATACTCATAAAATCATAGAATGGGTTGGGTTAGAAGAGATTTTTAAAGATCATCTAATTCCAACACCCCTGCCATGGGCAGGGACATTTTCACTAGATCAGGTTGCTCAACATCCCATGCAATCTGACCTTGAGCACTTGCAGGGATGAGGCACTTCTTACAAATTCTCTGGACGACCTGTCCCAGTGTCTCACCAGCCTTGTCATAAAATTTTTTTCCATATATCTAATCTAAATCTACCCTCTTTCAGTTTAAAACCATTGCCCCTTGTTCTGTCACTGCAGGCCCTGGTAAAAAGTCTCTCTCCTTTCTTGTAAGCCTCCTTTATATATTGAAAGGCTGCAATAAGGTCTCCCTGGAGTCTTCTCCAGGCTGAACAACCCCAAGTCTCTCAATAATCTACGAGGCTCTTCAGTTATTCAGGCCCTCTCTAGTTCTTACACACATCGTATGCCTCTCTTTGAGCTTTTTGGATCCTAGTGGATAGAGGAATGCACAAAAATGGAATGTGAAGATCCATGCTTGTGTCTTACTCTCCTCAGTGATTAGTACCAGTGAATTGCTGTGAGTTTTTAAGGTGTATTGTTGCCTACAGACTGTTTGATTTTTTAATTCACATCACTCACCTTTGATTGATGAAATGAGAAATTATACATAACCCTGAAAAATGTTCAATGTTTGTGTGTGCTCCTTTCACAGTGAGAGAACTCATAAGGATCCAGTGCTGTTATTTGCACGTGACTTAATCCTTTCATGGAGTCTCCCACATCCCTATCCTCTTATCATTTTATTCAGAACACAATTTCCCCTTCACATTCTCTCTTCCAATCACCTCCTTTCATTTTTCTCCCTCCTACCTCCCTTTTCCTTCTGCTGATATAAAAGCATTTGGCCATAAAGGAACCTCCTAAAATTATAATCTGGTGCTTCATTCAACATATATTTCTGTATTGACTCCATATCCTGTCTCCATTAAAAAAAAAAAAAAAAAAAAAAGCCACAAGGGGGGAATTAATCTGCAACAGAATGTCAGATGATCGAATCAGTGGTGCAAAGAAAATCAGGAAGAAGGGGAGAATCTGACAAGGCAGAAATTACTATTATCCCTTCAGACATAGGTTCACATAAGGGAATAGAGTGATGAGCACAGAGCAGCTCATCAGCTTCTTGTGTTAGTATCACTGTGAAAAATCCATTTTTCCCGTTTGGTTGCAGGCTGTTTTCTTTGCATACCCTTCTCTAGCTGGCCAGTCAGAGATATGTCCCAATGCTTTTTCAGACTCCTTTTAGTCTGAACTTCATCCAGCAGTTAAACTTCTTGTACACCTCTGAGAGAAACTCCAGGTAACTGTGACAGCAGAAATGCCAGTATAATTTAAAATAACCTTAGTAGTTCCTTTAACTTGCAGCAGATTTATCTGGCAACTCATGAACTTTATGAAATTTCGCAGTGCTGTGATTATTTTGTGAGACATTTTCTCATACTGGGAGCTTAAAAGAGAGGACCAAGAACACTAATATCATTCCACTAATATCTCTCCTTGGGCAAATGCCCAAGGTAATTTTTATTTGTGCTTCAAAATACAGCCAGGACTCCCATGAGGTTTATTTTACAGGTAGCTGCCACTTACAATGCACAGAATGGGCACAGATTAAGATGTTGCAAGAAAACGGGTTTGTTTAAACTAGAATGAGGGCTCTTCTATACCATCACAATGCACATTAGTACATCAGAATAATTAAGGTTGAAGAGAGAGGAAATAAGAGCAGTGTTTCCAGATGAAGTGCACAAAGTATACCACATGCTTCATAGTTGCAAAAAGCATGCACTACACATGTAGAGAATAGTGTTATATACATAGGCTGCATCAGCAAAGCACTGATTTACAAGTGACGTTACTGCGAAGTTTAGAACCCAGCTGTGGATCACTTAAGTGAAAATAAATAATTTCAGTGGAAAAAAATGCAAAGAGCTTGTTTCATGGAGTGAGGAAGGTAAAATAAATTGTGAATATGTCACATGCCATTGTGCAGATACAAAAACAGAGGCAGTACTGCTCCAAAAGATTTGAAATGTATATTTTTTTCATTCTCCATTTAAGTAGAGGGGTTTTCTATATGAGTTTCTGAGGGATAATCTTCTGTCCAAAAATGTTGGTTTGTGAAAACAAAACCATTTTATGTGAACATAGATTTTCAACATTTACTTCACTTGAACTTTGAAAGGAAATGTTACACAGCACTTACTGTTGAAATACTCCATTAACATTTTTCCAAACTAAACATTTTTGATTTCTGCAAACAAAATTCAAAATATATTTCAGATAAATTTTTAAGTGTGATAAATTCAAATACTTTAATTTTAAAACTGAGCATTTTAATTATCAACACTGAAGTACTTCTGTAAGTGTAGATTTGCAAGAAAGGTTAAGATTTTAGCCCCTAAAATGTTCATCTCACAGGAGTGTTCAGAACACAAACTTTTCTTTCTATCAGTGATGTATTATTTCCTGCACAAGTCTACTCTTCAGGATTTTTCCCATCAAAATACAAGGCTACTAAATGGAAGAATAAAGGTGTGTTTAACAGAACTATAAATTTCTATTATGAACTCAGGAAATGGAAAGAAAGAGCATTTCTTTTCTAGCATTTGTTTTCTATAGAATTTAACTTCCTTAAACCAATCTCAGAGATATTTTTGGAGACAGTAGGGTGTAAAACAAAAAGTCTAAGGACAAATAACTTGCTTGGAATCCCTTTAGTACTCCCTGCCTATTGTAAAACTATGTAGATGCTTGAGTAACAGACATCTATTCATATGGCAGTGACTGATTTTTTTTTTTTCAGAGAAGTCTATGTAAATTTGATCTTGAGTACTTTAATTGTCAATAAGAGGAATAAATCTAATGAAGGCCTTAGAAAATGCAAACCTAAACTAGATGTGTTTCATTATTGTATTTGTCAACATAGAAAGAACATCTGATTTATTTTTATGAAGCATGACAAATCTAGAGCTGCTACTTAAAAGAGAAATTCAAGTTTCTATGTTGTGAATGCACGCAGTTTGATCATTCTTGGTACGTATTACTAAATTAGTATGTGATATTTACCCATCCTTACATTCACTCTAAATACTGGAATTGATAATAGATACAATAGAGAAAATGAATAACTAGTTAACTGCTAGTGAATTCTGAGACATGCTATAGTTGGTATAAGATATCTCTTATTAACTCATAATTTGCATTTCATCATTGCTTCCTAATTATAGACACAAAGCTGGGGGGGTGGGAGGGGGGAGAGGAGAAGGTGATTTTCTCTGACAATCTCTTTTACTAAATGTTTAAGACATGCCATATTTTAAGATAAAGTCATCCTTGTTTTCACAGTTTCCTGTAAATGCATATCACATGGTCTTTGCAGCTTCCACAGAAACACTGTTCTCTCAGACTGTCTTTCTGAAAAGGACAGAAAGATTAAACATATGGTATAGTTAAAATTAACAAAACAAAGTTTGCAGGCACTCTGCCTACTATTTTTAAAGAGAATCTTAAAGCACTGTGCAGCCTCATGCCAGTGGGACAGCATCCTCTTGGAGTTGCCAAGAGTTTGGAAGTTCCAAATTTGTTAGCTCTATTCATGCTCTTCAGGTTTCACCAACAGACATGAGCTACTGCTCAAACATAAATCCCCACTTCAACAGCCCTGTGGATCTATCATTAATTAGACTTTGTGGGAGTGCTTTTGAATTACCTGAACTTCTCTTGAATCAGTGGAAAGTAGGACCTGAGTTTTTGTGACAGTCTACAAATAGCAGTTCATATCTACCAGGTTACCAGGTAGGCAGTATCTGGTTTTCCTAGTAGGTATTTATGATTTTGGTATATATATTGCATTTATTTGTAATGCTTTACCTCTTCAAGTGTTTTGATTAAAATACTGGCTGTCACTTGCTTATTGGATCCTAATTTGTTGTATTTTGGCAAGTTGGCTTTCAAGCAAAGATTCAGAAATTCAATTTCAGTAAAGCCTGCTTAACCCAACACCACTTTCTCACTTTTATCAAAAATCACTTCTAAAAACACAATCAATGTATATTATTATCTCTGTCATAAAACATGTGATGTCTTTGATTTACCTGAATGGTACAATTCAGATTGTCTAATAAAATCCCAGCTGTGAAGAGACTATGTAATATTTAGGTATCTAGTCAAACTAAAAAACAGACCTGGCTTTTTCTAAAATATACTATTTCAGAAGGAACTAACTTGGATATAAATTTCTACTTGAAAACCATGCTTAAAAGCCTTTAGGACACAAAAGAGGTTTCTTGTTTTTTAACTTATGTATGAACTGGACTGCTTGTAAACTCCTATTCTTCTACACTAGCAATTTCCTCTATGGCTAGTAACCAACTGCAGTTAAATTTAATCTAACACATTTTTTCAAAACCAAAGAAGTTAATTGGATAAAAGCCCAGAACCTTAAATAAGGATGGCAGGACTTTTGCGACGTTTTGTTAAACCTTCTTTACAGGAAATTGTCAGTGCCACAGCTTCTGAAGTGACGAAGATATTGTTCAAAAATTAAGAGTTCAAATTTATTTCTAAATAATTATTTGCAAAATAATGGTTGCCTCACTGAGGATCAGGAACATGCTATCAACGATAACTTCATCCCACATAAAATTAACTTTTGGTAGCTTTATGCAGAGGCGTATTTGTTTACCACAAAGTAAGTTTTTTTCACTTTAACAAAATTCAGTACAATGAATACTTCACAAAAATGCCTGATAGTGCAGATGTAAGAATAAGTGTGTCTGTCAGTCTGTGTATGTGTATATACTTTTGCCACAGTCTTCAGTACTTCAGTCTTCTAAAGAAGCAAGAACTACATTTAGAAAAACAGAGTAGAAATATATTTTCAGAATTTCAACTGCAGCGTATTAGTTGTTTGTTCATAATTGAAAGTATCTACTGGGGAAAAAATGAGAGAGAAATATTGCTCCCCATTATCCTCCTCTAAATTGGAGGGAAATTGTCATTACAAACTGGGAAAGCATTGCCTGCAAGTTAAAGCAGAAAAATATTAACATCTTAAGTAATTTATTACATATGTATTCACATTAACAGTGATTTTCAAAAAAAAAAAAAGGCATTAACACATTAGAAGAAATTTCGACAGAGCTTACAGAATTCATGCTCAGGTACAAAGACAACTGATTATGATAAAGCAAAACATATGTCACAGCAAAAAAGATCTATCAGCGCTATAAAAGGAGAAATATAATGTATCCTTCAGCTGTACTAGGTTTGCAGAATATGTCTCAAATAGGATGGCAGAATAGAATTTGGAAATACTCTTGGTGGTTCCCTCAGAAACTAGAACAGCCCTGAAAAATCAAGTTAATATGAAACAGACAAAATTAATTCTCTTTAGATGAACTGCAAGGCTATTTGATACATTAATATTAATACATAGTATTTAGTTGCTATCTGAATCTTAAAATAATTTGTGGTTTTATTTTTTAAATAGAAAACAGGGCCTGCATAAAGCAAGGAGCAGTTTCAGAAGCTTATGTCCTATTTACTAAATAATGGTGTATTGAAGAGGACACCAAGTTTTCCATGTGATTTTTGCAATCATAATGGTAACAAGAAGGATTTCTGATGTGATAATAATTTTAACACTTCTAGAAAAGACAAAAATGCATGCAAATAAGTAGCAGATGATGCCCTTATTTAAAAATCAATCGCCTTTGTGTGACAGTAAACATGTAAACTTTACCTGCTGCACAAGGCACTGATTAATTTTCTTTAAAAGGTTTGTTGTGTGTGCATAATTCACATAATTCTTACACCTGATTTAAAATATTTCAAAACACTAAATTACCACTTGTGACTTTGCAAAATAGACTGCATTTACGTAGGGAGGGCACATTTCAGACCGCAGTGCATATTTAGAGATTCACAGAGATTACTGACGGGCATGAAAATTGATTACATGTCAAATACATAAATATTTCTTTCATTTCGCTAAACAAACGAACAATCAAAAACCCAAACACATTACAACCTTTGGGGCAAAAACACTTGGTGTTTTGCAAGACGGAGTCTACGGAGGAACATAGAGTTCCCATGGTCCTCTTTCCCCTGACAGGTTACACCTGTTACAAGAAGTAAGTTTCTCAATTTCCAACAAATCACAGTAAAGATTATCAATCTTTCAAAAAAAAGCACCTAAATATATTAATATTTGCCTACATGAAAATACTTTAAACAATGGTTAAACTACCATAATGCAGATTTCTATATGAAAGCCTTATTTGGCCATTTTCTGGGTGTAAGTGCAACCATTGGACTTAATAAAGCACTCCTTTTTGCACACCTTTGATAAAACCAACAGGTTAGAATGACAATAGCAATTTCATTGAAGACACAGCACAGCAAGAACTAAGATTGTTTTTTAGTAATTTCTGTAATCACAGTCCCTTCTTTTATTCCTTAGATGCAGTATTTCTATTCTGCTTTGTCTACTCTGTTTCTTTGATATCTGGGCTTCAGTTTTTTCAAAGGAAGAAAGAGGCAGTATAACAATGAGACAAAAGATTTTATTCTGTGTTTTGATTGCTTTTTAACACTGTTTCAACAGTGCAACATGTTTGCTGCAACATCCACAGTATTGAAAATTCTGTCTTTCATCCAAATTGTCTCCTTAATTATCTGGAATTTTATGGTTCCAGTGGCTAAAAATACTGAAGTTCTGTTATTATATTTACTAGGGTGAAAGTAAGTGGAGGTAGTAATTCCAAACAGACTTGATTTCAGACATAGGAGGAGATAATCATTTGTGCTGGTTTGGCTGGGATAGAGTTAATTTTCTTCATAGTAGCTAGCATGGGACTATGGTTTGGATTTGTGCTGAAAACAGTGTTGGTAATACAGGGATGTTTTTGTTACTGCTGAGCAGTGCTTACACAGAGTCAAGGCCTTTTCTGCTTCTCACACTGCCCTGCCAGCAAGGGAGCTGGGGGTGCACAAGAAGTTGGGAGAGGACACAGCCGGGACAGCTGACCCCAACTGACCAAAGGCATATCCCAGACCATGTAATGTGCTTAGCAATAAAAGGTGGGGGAAAGAAGGAGGAAGGGGTGACATTTAGAGTTATGATGTCTGTCTTCCCAAGTAACCATTACAGGTGATGGAGCCCTGCTGTTCTGAAAATGGCTGCCGATGGGAAGTAGTGAATTAATTCCTTGTTTTGCCTTGCTTGCGCACAAGGCTTTTGCTTTACCTATTAAATTGTCTTTATCTCAACCCACGAGTTTTCTCTTTTACTCTTCTGATTCTCCTCCCCATCCCACTGGGGGGCAGTGAGTGAGTGGCTATGTGGTGCGGTACTTAGTTGACAGCTGCGGTTAAACCACAACCTGGTTAAAACTCTGTAGTCAACTATTTAATCTCTTGCAAAATTTTCTGCAGTAGTTTTTATTTATACTCTTTTTCAAGCTTAATAAATAAGAACTGTTACACAATAGCCCTAAATAGAGTTAATCACATTGTACATGCTCTCTCAATTCAAACAGTAACAATATTAATTTTAGCACTTTTTTTTAATATTTCTAACTTCCAGCCTCATGCTTTTTCCAGTGGGCATTATTTTTTTAAGTATTGATCTGATCTCCTTTCTCTGACGGCAAAAAAAGAAGACAGAAGGAAATAAAAGCAAACAACAACACAATTCCTGGCCATGAAAAAAGTTGACAAAAGTTCATCTAGATTACTACAAACTATGGAACTGCAGATGATCAGCCTGTGCCAGAAAGACCCATCTCCTAGTGCCAATGAAGATGAACACGTTATATAACTGTTCTCATAAACTGACCAATCTCTACCAAGTGTAGCTTTTTTCCTTGCCTTCCCCCCCCCCGCCCCATTTCATTCTTTAATACTCTCAGAATTACTAGGAAGTAGAAGAGACCTTATTTGCCTTCAATGAGCATTTTATACTTATCAACCATGCTAAGAACAGCAGTTACTTCATTTGATGTTTTGCAAAATCAGGCCTTCCACATATCCGGGGGTGGAGGGCAGAAAGGGGAAGAAAAAAAAAAAAAAAGGATTTATTCCAGAAAATGAAGAAACACCAATTCCGGGATGTCTCAAATAATGATCACCAATTCCAGTGCCGTAAGAATTCCTCAAAGGCTACAAAGCATGCAATGAGAAGATCTAATGTATTTCCCCATAGCAACCTTGCTGCTTCACGTCCATTCTTACTCCCTTTTCTGATATACCATCAGGTTGCTCCAACACATTTACATCATGTTCTCCAGTACTACGATATACTAAAAACTTGTCTTTCACATGTCTCATTTAAATTGAAGCATGCATGCATTTTCTCACATTAGCAAGAGAGACAGTATAGAGAGACTTTACTTTGTAATTGCCCTGTTTAATCTCTTTAAGTACCCCCAAGTCTTGTGAAAAGTAAACAACACAGATTTGAAAGGCAACAATGTTGGTAATTTATTACCAGAGTAAAACTCTGCATAGAAAATACACACATAGAAAATGAAGAGAAAAACAGGTAGAGCATCAATTTCAACATCCTATTTTTTTCTTCAAAGGACAAAATTATCTTCTGAGACTTAGTTATTATATCCGTGACTAACTTCTGGAGTTAAACGAAAAGAAAAAAAATGTTATACCAAATTAAAAAATGAAAGTGGGTTTTTGTGTCTTTTTCTTTCTCCAAAAGCTACTGACAGAAATATGTATCTTTAACAAAACCATTTGTGATACATATGACACCCAGAGTTTTAAATCCTCACTCAGTTTTCCATATCTATATATCAATCTACTGGTATTCCTGACAGGCAGTCCCCTGATCTGGGATAACATATGACATGAATTTCTGACAGTACCCTGTCAATGCTTGAAACTGTCACTCTAGAAGGATATAAATGAAAAACAACACACACACACACACCCCCAATATTTAGGGTTAAACTGCAAGTTGAGCAACAGATCATTAATACCAACATGATAGAGTAATAATAGATTAAACTTTATGTCATTATTTTTTCATTCAATTAAAAAACCCAACCACACAACTAAAAATACCCTGTATGTTGTAATTGTACTAAAATTCAACATGATGTCCATGCTTAAAAGTTATTGTCAAGATATGGAGGGCTTTCTGTGGAGAGTACTCCTTTGCCTACAACAACTAGACCATATGTGATCTATTCTGACAGAGGATGGCAAGGAGATGGTATCTGGACTATCTTATTTTTAGCCTTGCCTGGCTGTTTGTTGATATCTTTAGTAATTCAAGAAGTGGCATTTAATTCACCACTTTAGATGACAAGGTTACAGAGAATTCCTTTGAAATCTCTTCATTCATTAAGCAAGCATTTATGTTTCTGGTTTCTGTTGTTGGACAGATGAAGTAGAAGTGAATTCTATTTTTGAAGCATTCCTCTGTTAAGTGGCATATTCCAGAGGCATCACATCCTAATTGCTTTCTCCTCTTGTTTACTTTGGTCAAAAAGTGGCACCTCTGTCTGTGGATGCTGTTACATGTTACATATTACAGAAGGAAAAGAATGAAAACAAGTAATCCTTTACAGCTGATGATCTCCAATGGATAATAACGCCAGGTTTTTCACAATCAAGGAAATTAGCACTCCCAGAGACTTTTGCAGACTAAAGAGCAGAGTGAGGAAATACTTTTTTTAATACTTCCTCATTTTTCAGGAGGTCGCCTGAAGTGAGAGTTAACTGCATCAACAGAAAGATAATGGATGGGAGAAAAGGGTCTTCAGCAGGAATAGACTGGTACCTTCATACATAGCTCTTCATTTTGAATGGGAATGTGACAGAAAGGGATTTTGAGTGGAGGAAGCAATAGGGATGAGTTAGCAATGGAAACCCTGCAGCCTTGTCATAGCAATTAGTAAACTAACAGAAGTCATACACCCAAAAATGCAGAAAGAGACTCACTCGAATATGCAGTGGGAAAACTGGTAAGCTGTGTCTCACTACTATGTGCTACAGCGACACCATGGGTCATATATTAGAACTGCAATATTTTACAGTCTATGTCAATAGTCTGATCTTCTTTAAAAGAAACAGGAGCCTAAATCATGCCGTGAAAGAAACTGAATTCTCAATAACATAAAGGGCCCTTGGAGAATTTGAGAGCATGGCAGGATGGGGAAATGCCATAAAGCTATCTTGTTTTAATTGTCTGCCTCCAAACCTTGTAATGGATGATTATGTTCCCAACAAGGAGACTGAGGCATCAGAATAAACTTGCTGGCTCACATTTCCATTATTACTTTTCCCCTTTACTTGCGGCTGTACTAGTTCCTTCCTCTGCTCCTTGACTTCATTTTAAACCATGCACCAACATCCATATGAATAAGACTATGTGAGGGTCAGTCAGTTTGGAAGGAGAGATGGCATTCATCACTATGAGGAGATCCAGGACTGTACGTTGTTTATGTCACTGGCTGTAAGTGTACTGTAACATAAACAACATTATCTTGCGCCAGGGAAGGTTTAGACTAGATATTAGGAAGCATTTCTTTACAGAACGGGTAGTCAGGCGTTGGAATGGGCTGCCCAGGGAGGTGGTGGAGTCCCCATCCCTGGAGGTGTTCAAGAGGCGGGCTGACAGAGCTCTGAGGGATATGGTGTAGTTGGGATCTGTCAGTGCTAGGTTAATGGTTGGACTAGATGATCTTCAAGGTCCCTTCCAACATAGATGATTCTGTGATTCTGTGATTCTGTTATCTGCTTGAAGGCTGTTCCCTTCCCAGGCTCCTCCAACTATGATTCAAGAAAGGATAAAGGACTGCTCCACCTCAAGCAGTATGTCTGTTCTGAGGTTCACCATGCCAGACACAGGGTTTCAGAATCATCCTCTGGGGAGGTAGTGTCTCTTTCCCCCATGGCAGCGTTCTTGCTTGTGCTTACTGACTGCTCCGAATTGGTGGCGGTGTCTTGATCTGGGCACTACAATGACTCCTATTCCATTAATCCTTTTCCAGAGGACAGTGATATCAAGGACAGCATCCTGGGACCAAGTTCAAGCTTACAGTTCAGTTCCTTTGCCTGGAATCATGGTGCATGAACTCTCTACCAGCTGGCATTTTTCCAGCTTGCATAGGGCGAGCAAGCTCAAATCTGCTGCCAGAAGGTGTCAGCTCCAGAAGCCTTCACTCCTTTTCCTTCACCTCCACACAGATAAACATACTTTGATGAAAGCTCATGCTCTTAAGGTATGGTAATTAGGAAAATTTTAAAAGGAAGTAGCAACATGAATAGCAGTATTAACCCTAAAGAGGTATACAACTTTTTCCTATCTTTAACCTCAGCCTAATTTTTTTTTGTGGTGAAATGACCACTATAGTCTGCCATCTCAAATGAAAGCATTTGTAAAATGAGAAGAAATATCTGTATACATTTTTGTGACCATGTTTGCTTTCACCATAAAAAGTGTATTAGAGTCTTACCTTCCCAAATAAGTTTTGAATTTAAAACTGTAACTTAAGTGCTATAAAGCTGTTACTGGTTTTCCTTCCAGTTTAATTCAGATAATTCTGAATTGTTCCTTGGGTTATATTTTATGGTTTCAGGAATCAATATAATTGAGCTATCCCCCTGTTTCTGGATAACAGGATGATAACTGAGATATCAGTGAAAAGAAAAAATGATCCTTTAAATGCAACAGTCTCTTCAGGTCTCATGTCTCTGATGTAACACAAAATAATGTATTTCTTTTCAAGCTTTTTTCCTACAGTTTACATGTCCTTTCATTTTTCTGTGCCTCCTGTACCTCACACCTGATACTTAAAATATTTACCCCATTCCTGCATCTTTGAGAAAGTATTTCTCTACAAGCAGAGCATCCTCAATCCCTTTAGGAAAACTTTCAGGGATTGAAAGCACTGTATCTGGATATTAAATACACCGTATTACAGGTAGATCCAAATCCCTCTAGCTGTCCTTGCATCTTGTTTTTTTGCTGTTTCTCTGTAGCTACTCTTCTTTCAAAAGGTCTCCAGTACCTCCTGAAAGAGACAATTACAAATCTCACAAGTAGCAGGTGCAAAAAGATGAACACCACAAGAGGAGAAATAAAGTCACAGCCTAGACCTCAGACCTTGTAAAACCTCAGGAGTTCGTACTCAAAAGATTTTGGGATGGACTTCGTTACACCTTTTGTAAACTACGTACAATTATTTTCTACTGAAAAGCACCATCATGCACCAAGTCTAGCTCTGCCTCTCAAATGTACGGTTCTGATGTGACCTTTGTAACAGAGAACACAATAAAAAAATGCAGTGTAGCAGCAGTTACTACTACAAAAATATACAGTCTTCCGTCATTTTAAAGGGAGGTTTTGTACTCTGTACACGTGAAGATGCCACAGACATTCAGATACAACATGCATTCAAAGCATTATTTAGGGCTCATCTTGTGGAATTTCTGAAAAAAAGCCACCACAGAGAGGACTGAAAGTACTTAGAGCAGGCTATAAAACTTCTGATTATAAACAAATTGCTCTAATTAAGGTAAATTAGCAGCCAAGGCCTCATCTTCTGCTTTCTTTCCTGCTAGAACAATCCGCACTGGTCCTACACTGAAACAGCTTTATCTCACACTGGTATGAGGGGAGCACCAGGTATACCTGTCTAGAGTAACCAATCAGAGCGCCAATCAGACAGAAAAAGCCAGTCCATTTGGTTTCATTAAGACGACACAAGGAGCTTTAAAATGAACTACTCTAAAACACCAACTATAGTTAGCTACCCAATTAAATATCTTAATTCCAGAAACATTAATTGGTGTCATTGCATGTTTGCATTCTGAATGAGGTATGGTGAGTACATGTTTAATGTTTTTTTCTCTGACATTCAAAATGACCATGTAACAAAACATAGGTGAAATGGGAATCACAAAAAACATAATCTTTTTGTCATTACACTCATATAAATAAAGGACAAAAATCTTTATTTTAACAAAACCTACCTGTCCATTCCTAATCAGCATTAGCCCAAAATTGCCTTAAATTAAAAAAAAAACTCCAACAAACAAAAAATATTTTTTAAACAAGCTTTTGTTTTTCATCAAATTAAGTATTTTTTAATTCATTAAAGGTGAAATATCAAAATTTAAATTTTTGCATGCAAAATCTAGCAGATTAGTTTCAATCTGGTCTGAACCAAATTTCCTCTCATCCACTATTTCACTGCATACAAACACAAATGAAGTTCAGTATTTAATGAACTCTACTGGATAATGCTTTATGGTTTATTTTTAGCCAAATAGTCCTCTCCCTGTGTCAATGCATTAGGCACATTAAGTTCAGGAACATCACATACCTCCTAGCTTTCATAGAAAAACAATTTTAACAATGAATATCCTGATAGATTCCATCTTTTCTTTTTTTTTTCCT
Source organism: Strix uralensis (assembly GCF_047716275.1). Classification (NCBI taxonomy): domain Eukaryota; kingdom Metazoa; phylum Chordata; class Aves; order Strigiformes; family Strigidae; genus Strix; species Strix uralensis. Next base: position 46,048,235 of record NC_133976.1, read on the forward strand.
AATAATACTAGCCAGTATTTTTTATACAAATTAAGACATCCAGACTTGCAGGTGCTGAAATTTAATGCAAAGACAAGACTGGTATATGAGAAATATATTCTTTAATTATTAGTTTTTACAATATGATTTCTTACAAAAAAGAATGAGGGCTTAGTAACAAGTACTTATCAGTACCTCCCAAAAATTTTCTCACTTATGTGCAGTTATATCAACCACAATAAAAGCAGGCACTGGATGAAAATGGTCTTACATTAGATTTTTACGTTATTAGTATAAACTCTGTTTGTCAGTTTAGCCATTTATACATGCATTTTTTAATAATAAACGTGCATATGCTAGCATTTTATTACAATGTTCATGTTTGAAAACTGATCTCTGAAAAATGCATGGTAAGGTTTCAGATACCACAGGGATGCACAACTGAGAAGATTAATAGTGACACTAAAAATTTTTGGAGGGGAAAAAGAAAAAAGTGTTTTCTAAATCACAAGGCAAAAAAAGCTTGTCTGAATAGCAAATCTACCAAAGCCATTTTAACATGTTTTTATACCAGCCAACCAAGGAATGTTGCTAAAACAAGACACAAGAGAAATCCATCTGTAACGCTGATTTGATATGACACATATATATACAAAGCAAATGAAAAAAACACAGAAAAAAAAAATCCAAGTTCATTTAAGTAATTTCAAGTAATTTCAAGTTCAACCGTTATAGTATTGTGCTATAGTATCTCCTTCAAAGGAGAAGACAACAGAAACATGGTTATAGATATAACTCATCTATATATGCATGATTTAGAAAGGTCTCAAATATTAATGAAAAAATAAACAAATGAAGTGTAGCATAGACACTGAGGTTTTCCAGCACCATCCAAAAAAAAAACCCAGTAGGAAAGCCATGTCTCTTTTTATGAATTTTTTCAAAACATACTATACTACTGTTACAGTGTACATACATATTAGTTAATAATTATTTAAAAAAATATTTCCATAAACAGGGCATAGGTATTTTAAAATATTCTAAATACAAGTGTCACACACAGAGATAGTACACTGCAAAAGCCATCAGAATATCACAGTTTATGCATGATTATCTACTTAAGATTTTTTTGTAATATGTCTTTGGCTAAGCATTATGAGAGTTTTGTAAAGAGCAGAAAATTTTCTCTAAGAAAATCCATTTTTTCCCCATAATTCTACAATGAACAACTATTAATTTGATGTTACAGAAAAAGTAGAAAAAAGTAGAAATTTCTTTTCTTACTCACCCAACTCTTTCCCCCCCAACTTATGATGACATGCAATATTGACAGATAGGGTGCATGTTTCACAGGTCCCCCCAAAATGAAGACATGTAATAACAACCAGTTCCTATTAAGAGACAGGTACATAACGAGTACGAGGCCTTTCCGAGGCCTTCCACATAAGTACTGAGGTAAATACTACACTAGTTTATCAATATGGACTTCAGAGGTATCTTGCATATATACATGTAAACCAAGCTTCTATGGCAGCTATGAAAGGTGGCAGTCTTACATGCATCCTTTTCACCTCTATAAAGCAAGTAGGTGGGAGACTGCTAAAAAAACTGATACAATACTGAAAAGAAGGAACAAGGAAAGATATATAAAAGCAGAAAGTAGAATTTTTTTTAAAAAATCACAGATTTAAAATAAACACCGATGTGCATAAAAAGTAAACTGGATTATCGCTGAAGTTGTGTTAATGGGTTGGATTGTTGAGACAATGCTGTTAAAGACATACATTCAAACCAATAGTTAATTTTCTTATATCATTTGAAAATAAATGTAGGCAGATACCAAAATAAATTAATGCTTCTTTTCATTAAAATATAATACAGTAGATCAATCCACGTAGTATAATCCAGTAAAGCAGCAATTAAAATTACAATTGTTTTTAAAAGTGCCTTTTTTCATTTGCATTTGAAGAAATACAAGCAATGAATATCTCATGCTGAAACTGAACACAGGTACCAGAGTAATAGAAACACAGTAAAAATATTACAGCATCTTAGTAGTAATAGTAGTAATTTCTAAGTTACTCACAATGACACAATTGCAGGTATATTTTCCTGAACTCAAGTAATATAAAGGATAGAGCAATCACATCCTGAAGTAATGTTTAATGTAGCACCAATTTCCAAGAAAAATAAAGCACTATAAAACCCTAATCATGTTCAATTCTTAGTAATGTCTCCCAATAACTTAACTATGTATTTATTAGTTATGACCAACTAGAAAATAATGTTTATTTGGAAGAAAACATAGCATGGTTTTCAGAGTAGCCGAGACATTACATGTTATTAAAATCCACTGGAAGTACAACTTTAAATACAAATTCATCACAGTCTGAAAACAAACCCAAAACATTAGCTACAATGAAATACTACCCTTGAGCATCCTTGACATGTCTTTGATTAAGAGAAAGCAATGCAGTTTTGGCACAGCCACAGATTTCACTTAGCCCGTTAGGAAGAGAAATTGGTCTTTAGAAGGAACGTCTCCACCTACACAACAAGAATAACACCCTTCCACTCCACGGTGGTAGACCTGAAGACAAGGGATGGAGACATGCAGCACAACAAAGATGCAAGGGATATTGATGTATCAGTAACTGTGGTAACACTTGTGAAAGCTCAGGCTGTCTGGACTTAGGACCTCTAAATGCAAAAAGGTGCTGGGGACATCAGCCTATCTGAAGTGCATCTATACCAATGCACACAGCATGGGCAGCAAACAGGAGGAGCTTGAAGCCATGATTCAGCAGGAAAATTATGATGTAGCGGCTATCACAGAAACATGGTGGGATGTCTTCCATGACTGGAGAGCAGCAGCTGATGGCTACAAGCTCTTTAGGAGGGATAGACAAGGAAGGAGAGGTGGTGGGGTGGCGCTGTATGTTAGGGAATGTTATGATTGCTTCGAGCACAAGTGTAGTGAAGACAGGGTGGACTGTCTTTGCGTTAGAATCAGGGGAAGGCCAACAGGGCAGATGTTGCAGTAGGAGTCTACTACAGGCCACCCACCCAGGACAGAGAGGTGGATGAAATATTCTATAGGCACTTAGGAGAAATCTCATGATCACTTGCCCTTATTCTCGTGGGAGACTTTAAATTCCCAGACATCTGCTGGAAATACAACACAGCAGAGCAGGACCAGTCCCAGAGATTCCTGGAATGTGTGGAAGATATCTTCCTGACACAGCTGGTGAGAGAACTGACCAGAGAAGGTGCCCTGCTGGATCTCCTCTTTGTGAACAGAGAAGGACTGGTGGATGATGTGGCGGTTGGAGGCTGACTAGGGCACAGCAATCACGAAATAATAGAGTTCTCTATTCTTAGAGAGGCCAGGAGAGGGGGAAGCAGAACTGACATCCTGGACTTCCAAAGGGCTGACTGACTTCTTTAGGCACCTGCTTGACAGGACCCCTTGGGAGACAGTCCTGAAGGGTACAGGGGTCCAGGAAGGCTGGACACTCTTTAAGAAGGAAGTCTTAATGGCACAGGAGCAGGCTGTCCCCAGGTGCTGTAAGAGAAGCTGGCGGCAGAGAAGGCCATCCTGGCTAAACAGGGAGCTTTGGCTGCAACTCAGGGAGAAAAGGAGAGTTCACGGCCTTTGGAAGAAGGGGCTAGCCACTCACAATGATTAGAAAGAGGCTGTGAGGCTATGCAGGGTGGAAATCAGGAGGTCTAAAGACCAGCTAGAAATGAATCTGGCTTCAGCAATCAAGGATAACAGGAAATGTTTCTGTAAGTATGTCAACAGCAAAAGAAAGACCAGGGAGAGCCTCCATCCCCTGCTAGGTGCAGGAGAAAACATGGTAACAAGTGATGAGGAAAAGGCTGAGGTGCTTAATGCCTTCTTTGCCTCAGTCTTTAATAACAAGACTAGTTGTACTGAGGGAATCCAGACTCCTCAGCCAGAAGACAGAGTCTGGGAGAATGACCCCCCACAATCCAGGAGGAGATAGCCAGTGACCTACTGCATCACATAGACATACACAAGTCTATGGGACTGGATGGGATACACCCGAGGGTGCTGAAGGAGCTGGCTGGGGTGCTCCCCAAGACGCTTTCCGTCATTTACCAGCAGTCCTGGCTGACCGGGGAGGTCCTGACAGATTGGAAATTGGTAAATGTGACGCCCATATGTAAGAAGGGTCAGAAGGATGATCCGGGAAATTACAGGCCTGTCAGCTTGACTTTGGTGCCCAGGAAGCTGATGGAACAGCTCATCCCGAGTACCATCATACAACACATGCGGGACAACCAGATGATCAGGCCCAGTCAGCATGGGTTTATGAAAGGCAAGTCCTGACTGACAAACCTGATCTCCTTCTACGACAGGGCGACCTGCTTATTGGGTGAGGGAAAGGCTGTGGATGTTGTCTACCTTGACTTTAGTAAGGCCTTTGACACTGTTTCCCACAGCATTCTCTGGGCAAAACTGGCTGCTCGCAGCTTGGATGGACGCACACTTTGCTGGTAAAAGACTGGCTGAATGGCCGGGCCCAAAGAGTGGTGGTGAATGGAGTTAAATCCAGTTGGCGGCCGGTCACGAGCGGTGTCCCCCAGGGCTCGGTTTTGGGGCCACTCCTGTTTAACATCTTTATTGATGATCTAGACGAGGGGATCGAGTGCACCCTCAGTAAGTTTGCAGATGACACCAAGTTGGGTGGGAGTGTTGATCTGCTCGAGGGTAGGGAGGCTCTGCAGAGAGATCTGGACAGGCTGGAGCGATGGGCTCAGGCCAACTGTATGAGCTGCAATAAGGCCAAATGCCGGGTGCTGCACTTCGGCCACAACAACCCCCAGCAGTGCTACAGGCTTGGGGAGGAGTGGCTGGAGAGCTGCCAGTCAGAGAGAGACCTGGGGGTGTTGATTAACAGCCGGCTGAACATGAGCCAGCAGTGTGCCCAGGTGGCCAAGAAGGCCAATGGTATCCTGGCTTGCATCAGAAATAGCGTGGCCAGCAGGGACAGGGAAGTGATCTTACCCCTGTACTCGGCACTGGTGAGGCCGCACCTCGATGACTGTGTTCAGTTTTGGGCCCCTCACTACAAAAAGGACATTGAATTACTCGAGCGTGTCCAGAGAAGGGCAACGAAGCTGGTGAAGGGTCTGGAGCACATGTCCTACGAGGAGCGGCTGAGGGAACTGGGGTTGTTTAGTCTGGAGAAGAGGAGGCTGAGGGGAGACCTCATCGCCCTCTACAACTACCTGAAAGGAGGTCACAGAGAGCTGGGGATGAGTCTCTTTAACGAAGTAACAAGCGACAGGACAAGAGGTAATGGCCTCAAGTTGCGCCAGGGAAGATTTAGACTGGATATTAGGAAGTATTTCTTTACAGAACGGGTTGTTAGGCGTTGGAATGGGCTGCCCAGGGCAGTGGTGGTGTCCCCATCCCTGAAGTTGTTTGTCGGGTTGACATAGCGCTTAGGGATATGGTGTAGTTGGGAACAGTCAGTGTTAAGTTAATGGTTGGACTAGGTGATCTTCAAGATCTTTTCTAACCTTGATGATTCTGTGTGAATGGTGCAATTCACTGCCAGTAGTTCCAGCCTAATTGTCTGTGATGGAAACCCAGCAGATCCTCCTCTGGATACCACTAGACAATGGCTCACTGCATCCCAGGAACAGCTACGGACAACAAAAGGTTTGAAAGAGACATATCTAAATCAAAGTAAATTGGTAACCCACAGCTGGATTATGTCATAACAGTACAGTCACTCATTCCAGATGTTTCACACAATCCACTGAAATCTCCAACTAGTATATTTGCTGGACTTAACAGACTCATGGCCAGCTCTCAAAGCCCAGTTTTAGGAGCTGCCAATTCCCCCAACAGATCTGAACTGTTGAAGAAGATATTCTTCTTTCAGTGAAGGAACTGCCTAACTATGACCAGAACTGTTTTGAGAAGGAGAAAGAAGTTCCTGGTAATTGCCAGGGAAGGAAGTCGAGCACCCAGTATCTTTCCCAAAGGATCCACTTGAGTGCTTATGCAGCAGGGAAGCTACACTAACTCTCTTGCCTGCAGCTCCTGGCACGGTCTAACTACACGACCAAGAGGTCAGTTTGGTGAAGAGCTGCCCGGGAAATGAGGAAGTCAGCCTTTTCCAGTAAAGGACTGTCCAATCAACCAGAAGGAATTTCCATCAAGTGCCAGAAGTTACTTTCCTCAAGAGTAAACATAAATATATCATCCAACACATGACAAACACTCTGCACAGGAGCAGACTAGTGGGGTGATAGTCACAAGGCAATTTGAAAAAGCCAAGGGCACAGATGAAGAAGGGACTGTCTCATGGAAGTCTTGGTAAAGTCTTCATTTACAGGAACAATAATTTTAAGTGATTCAGTGATTCATATGCATCTCATCTTAGCCTATTTACTTTTCATTCATATTATATGAAAGTAGTTGCGAATAATCTAATATTCATTTACATTGCACTACATTTGAAATCAGAGGCATTAACACGGTGCTTACCTTCGGCAGAAAGTGAGAGAATTTCAAAGTAAAGGTTACAGTTGAAAAAACTTTGCCTTTCATTAAGAAGAACTCTTTTTAAAGCAACAATTAGTGCATGGATCCAGGTCTTACTTCAGTTTTTTGTGTCTTTGAAAAGATCATTTAACCCATCCATTTCTTCTGCTTTAAAAATCAGAATAACTAAATGATTGCCACTGAAAAGAACATTCTTTATTGGTCTTCACTCATAACATAGTTTGGAGATATAAAGCATTTTTAGTTTTATGTATTTTAAATGAGCCCTGGTAGCTCCTGATATACAAGGATGTAAAGTTGTGGGGGTTTTTTTTCCCCAAATGACACAAAATAAATAGCAGGGAAAAACTTAAATTTTTTAAAAAACATCAGCGAAAGTATTCAATTTACATAATTCCTATTCACTGAAAAATTTGAGAACTCCCTCTGAAAAGCTATAGAAATAGTCAAATGTGAGTTTCAAATTATCCGATAATAAATAATTTGTTGAATAATGTCTTTGACAAACAAGATTCAACCATCTCTAATTATAATGCTCTTTTACCCCCTCCCATTTTCATAACTTTGGGAGAAATTAACATCTGTGGCTACATGTTTCCATACTTGCACTTTCACCGAAATGTTTTGTTTTGAAAGAGTGTGCTGAAAATCCTTTCCAAAATTTCTGAGTGAATAATTCCAAAGGACAGCAGGACAGAGGGGATACCTGTCTTGCTTCCCATCAGTAAAATAAACCAACTCACATTAAATGGTTTGTATTGAAGGATATGCAATTAAACACCATAAGCCTCAGCAAGAGCCAAATGTTTGTTAGATGAATCTTTGCTAAATATCACCCTCATTTTCAAATATCACCAATAGGAAGCAATGGCATTTACAGTCCTGCAAAACAATCTACCAAGATACATCTTGAATGGTTTAATACATTTGCTTTTACAGTATTATGGTAGAAAAATATCACTGTCCTCTTTGTAAAGTGGCTATTGCCCAGGCCCCCTCAAAGACTGGTAGGACATTTAACCTCATCTTTAAATAGTATTTTACTCCAAATTGCCTCTCAGGAAGGACTTCTTGTTTCACTTGTCTCATCAAAATATCTTAAATATGATTGAAAGCTGGCATTAGTACATAAAAATTGAGAATAAATACAAACATATGCCAAAACAAAGAACAAAAGATCAACCCTTGCAAAAACCAAGGTTGAAGAAAGAATGAAAACCTGGTTTGCTTCTATTTGAAACCAGCTTGTCCAACTTAGTGTGTTTTTATGTGATTTTGCACACCCTGGAGGTATGTATGTTCCTTGTTGAGGGGACATAAACACAATGACAGGTGGAGCAAAGGGGAGACAGTAATCTTGACTGTGCTTCAAGTGCAATCACAATAGATTGGTTCTACTCCTCTCACAGAGAAGGCACTTTCCAAAGACTGATCACAATACATTTTGTAAGTAACACAGATAGGAATAAGAATCTTAAATGTTTAGGATCATACTGTTTCTTTCCCAAAAATAAGCTCAAGTCTTTCATCTCTACTCCATTTAACCAGTGGAAAGAGACATTTCATGTGATAGAAAATATATCAGATATTCAAAAGTAGACATCTTTTTAAAAAAACCAAACTACTTTGCTTTTAAACTTTTAACAAAAATTCTGACATACATTACAGTTTATTCTTCAACTCAGTAATCATGAGACCGCTTAACATTTCTGAGCTTTATATCACATTTGCTTCATGTTATTCTAGTGCTTCAGTGAAACACTGCTTGGGACTTAAAAATCACTTGTGTTCAAAGGTCCCTAAGCTTACTATACTCTTGAGACTTGATTTCTCTACTTCTTTGGGAATTTTAAGCTGTATTTTCAGAGGAGTAATGGTCATTACACAGGCAGAATATAACAGGCAAAACAGACGGGGCGGGGAGGAAGCAAGTCCACTTGCAGACCCTCAGTCATGTAGTTTAGCCCTTTGAAGGTTTTTTGTTCTAAAATAATAATCTTTATAACAAAGTTGTCTTCTAGTCCAGAACACATTTTATACTGAGGAGGCATAATGACTTAAAAACAGGCATTTCAGAGGTGTTTGGGTTTTTCTTTAAAAAAAATAAAAGCTACATTCTGTCCAGTCATGCAGCAATATCATAAGTATTTCAAAGTCATGCGGTTTTAAATACCACAGGATAAATTAGTAAGTCCTGAAGTATTTCCCTGTATCATACTCAAAACATGTGCAACAAACTAAACACATCGTGTACAGCAGTAGTTTGTATTCTCTTTAATCAAGCAGGACTCTGGGGAAATTATGTTATGTCAAACCAACTGTTTTTGAGCACCAGTCCAGTCGGTTGCACCCTCCAGATCATAAATTCTTGATAGATACTTTATTCATACAAGCATGCTTTTCCATTTTGGGGGAACATGATGGAAGTTATAGAGAGTAGCTTCTTATTTTAATAGCATCTTTGATTATATTTCACATATCTACTAAAAGATAATGAGGGACGGGAAGAGAGAGGATCTATCCTCTTGATTTTTTAATGATAAAAATTATTACAGCCTTCAGACACTGCACAGAATATGTTTTATTAGTGATCCTTCACTCCAGTTTAATGATCAATATAGAAACTCTATTCATGACCGTTTACAAAAATAAATTCACAGATCTATAGAAATAAAATAAATTCAGAGTCTCAGCATATTTTGCAGTTTTGTTTCAAGGAAGGGCTATAACTGAAGTTGAATAGGTTAAAGAAACTATGACTAGGGTAAATCACTAAGCTGTGAGAGAATCATTTTACCGCCCTAAACCATCTTCCTTCAGACAGGGATAGCAGTATTTTCCAGATTTTAATTTTTAAAAAAAAATCTACAAAATTCTGTATGCAATCGTCACGCTGTGGCTTTTAGCAAGTGTTCATTTTTATTAATAGATGTTACTATCCTGAAGAACTGTTACATCAAATGAAGTCAAGCTACATGAACTGTTTTTCTTATAAATGACAGTATCAATTTAAATTTTCCAATAAGAGAAGAAAGCTGTATATCTCATGAGAGACATGAGGGATAAACATGTGTTTCTGCCAGCTGTTCCTTTGCTAATGATTCTTTTTTCTCTCTCTTACTCTGCTTATGTCCCCATATACATGGAGAGTTTTGTTTGATTATTCATGGCTGTTTGCCTTTCTAATACAATGTCCTTTCTTTTTCAGTGGGTATGAACATCTATGCTGAGATATTTCAGCATGCTATGCCTATTCAATTCTTATTACTCACATTTTTGGACAAGTAAAACTGGAGGCAATCTATTCTCATTCCACGTAAAAAGACAAAGAAATCTGAAAATGTACAAAATGCAGATGAGTGAGAATTCACATAGTCTAATTAATTACACTCTAATTAAAGTTGAATTTGAGACTTTTTTTCCTTGTTCTTTTGAGATTTTATTTTGTAAGCAAAACAAACAAATCTGATCATTGCCTGTTTTAAGACACCATTTCATATCTGCCCCTTAAAATGTGTCTGAACTTTCTTTCCTCTGGACAATGGAATGTTGATGAAGAAGTTCCCATAATATTAATTTGTGTTTGGCCTGTCTTCCTTTATTCAAATGAACATTGCTTACAGATGCATCAGCAGAACTAAGAAGTTTGGTGAATAAATCCATGTTTATAATTGACAGCATTGAATAGATTGCGGTATTAAGCGATGAGGATAGAGAGTGAAAACAAGTCTAGAGCCTCTACTTCCCAACCTTAGATCTGCATCATGAGCACCACTAGCTCTCATCCATGTCAGCTTGTGCCTGTACTGGCTCCAGAAATACAAGACAATGTCACTGTATGGTATTATTATGGTTTCTGAGAGGTCTGAGGGAGGTGAGAGCCAAGGTTGTTGCATGTTCCTAAGTTTGCACTGCTCCGGTGCTCATAACGGCTTCTGGCACATCTAAATTACAGCAGGAAATACCAGGCTCCCCTAGGTGGCAGGGCTGTCCAGAGCTGAAGTACAAGAGTTTGCAGCTCCATCTTTCCCGCTCCTGATGCTTTTCCCTACATTAGTGCCAAAGTTGCTAAGGCAAAGGAATATTCCACTGAGCCCACTCTATGGTTAAAAGCTTTTTACAACAGAGCAAAGCTAAGTGTGTGACTAAAAATAACAGAAAGATACTCTGGACTTAATTCAAATCTATGGCTGAATTGCAGAAATGCAGATTACAGTGTTCTCCAATAGACTGGAATCTGTGTTCATTCAATCTGGCTGTTCTTGTCAGGACATCTCAGAAATGTGACAGGTTGCTCAAAAGAGGTCTTGGATCAAGCCCTAAAGCAGATCATTACACATGCAATTCAACTGAACTTTGTATCAAATATGACATCTAAATCTCAGTAATTTCATCAATACCTGGTCCAGAAGTTAGAATAGGGTGGCTCTGAAAAGCTCCATGCTATTTAATTCAGAATAGAGAAGTGTTTACAGAAACAGAACACCCAACAGCCTTTAATGTTTAATTCTCTTTGTTGCTCTGCTTAATCATTTCTCTCTCACAACCATAACAGCATTAGAAACTGGTGTGAGAATACAAATTCTCCTTCCTTTTATAAAAATTATTGACATGTGTAAGGAAATAAAAACCCACAACTTATGGATTGTCCTTACACTGTATTTCTCCTTCACGTTGAGCTGTAATTTAAGGATATATCAGCTATAACCATGCATTTCCATCAGCATGCAGAACTAGAAACTTAGTTCTAGGTTTGCTTCTGACTCCATGTCAGGAAAGAATTTGTTATGTTCAGATTCCCCTTCCTGTTCTGAGTGTCCATGAGAAAGACATCAAGAAACACAGACCAGAGGGAGCCTCCAACACTTGGCTGGAAATGATTCAGCTATCAAAGAAAAAAAAAAAGTTAAGTTCCCAGAATCCAGAGAAACACTTCTTCCTGAAACTCTCTAAGCATTTCTTGAATGCACAGCAAGTATATTCATACATAATTTTCAGTTGAGCCTTCCCACACACACTCCCTTTTGAGATGTTTATTGGTGAGAAGTGTCTTAAACACATTTTGAAATTACCCATTAGTAAATAAGGTAGCGGGCCCATAATACCAGATACTGAGTTGAAGATTGAATGCAACAGGAAACAATCCATTAAATTGGGCTACAGCAACATAACAGAGACTGCCTAAACTAGGACATCAAACAAAAAGCCCCCACATCATTTCTCTTATGCACCTAAGTGTGAAAAGTAGTTGCTTGATTCATGATGCATTTATCTTCCAAAAGGAATGATGTTTCTTGACTTCTCTCTGTCTCAAACTTCAGTGCTAGTAAGATAGCTAGCCAAAATCCTAACTGGAATTCTATGGGGGATTCAATGGGAGCTGACCATTAAGCATACCATGATATATAACTCTGCTTACTTGTGACATTCTATAATCCACATCTTTTGAGTTTCATCTGAAACTGTTTCTCATTTTTGAAAGGAATTCCCCACAAATTTCTGTGATTTTATTGCTTTTCTTCAAATCTAAAAAAATTCTTCAAAACTAGTAAAATTCTGTTTTGTTGAATAAAAACTTGTGCAAGGGCTGATGTGGTCACACCTGAATTAACTTTGTGATCAATATTGTCTTCTGCCAGTGAACACTGGCAAGTTAAATTCCTTTTGCTACCTCAACCCACTGTCCTATCTTAGTAGCACGTCTTTGGTGTAGAAATCATCTCCTTGTCCTCTGCAAAGTATCTAGCAGATGGGAATAGTATCCCTAAATTCCACAGCAAACATTAATGTGTTTTTTAAAAACTTCATAGAACACAATGAACTAACATTACTAAGAACAAGCCTTAAAATACTTTAAAGAGATTTTATCTTTTTGCATTGAAAATCTGTAGATTTTAAAAAGATGAAGTCTTCTGTATCTAACATTATGAGCTAGAGTCTCTACTGCAAGTCTCTCTGTAAGCAATTCCTAACAGCTGTGCAAACATCAGCCACAATGTACAGGCACAATGCCAAATAGAAAATTACCAAATAGATGAAAGTATCATGTCTTCACTGAAATTGTTACTTTCCAGCAAATTCTAAGGTACACACATGAACAGTACCATCTCAATTGTTTGGAGTTCAAAGTGATTGTTCAGTCTTGAGAGGAGATGGCTCAGAGGGGATCTTACCAATGTGTATAAATACTGAACAGGAGTGCAAAAAGAAGATGGAACCAGACTCTTCTCGGTGATGCTCAGTGAATGGACAAGAGGCAATGGGCACAAAGTGGAATACCAAAAAAAAAAAAAAAAAAGCGCCTTTTTACTCTAATGGTGATCAAACACTGGAACTATTTGCTGAGAGAGGTTGGAAGTCTTTGTCCCTGAAGATACTCAAAACTCAACTGGACATGGTCCTGAGTAACCTGCTCTAGCTGACTTTGCATTCAGCATGGTGACTGGACTTGAGGGTTGTCCAGGGTCCCTTCTGTCCTCAACCATTCCACGATTTTTGATATCAAGTTCAATATGAATCCTTTTTACCATAATCAGTCCTTAATTTTATGAAAAAAGTAATTGCTAGGAATCAAACAATGGGTGATCACAGAATACAGAATCTGAATCTTTAGTCTTCAAAAATGAACTATCAAGTTCTACAGAAAAGCAAAACTTACCAATTTTATAGATGCTTTGATTTTCTATAGGATTTTTTAATAGTAAAAGAGATGCAGGATAAGGAAATAAAGACATAATTTTATATTGAAGTAAATAAAACTCACCTTCAAGTGTTATGATCTACTTTAAGTATGAAAGAACTACTGCAGAAAATCCATTTCATTTATCAGTGGGAGAATATACTAATACGCACAAAGTACTCAAATCACAGTGGAGCCAACAACTAAGAAAGTTGCGGTTCTATTCTTCCATAAAATGGAACAATTTACAATGCTGAAAGGCTCATCACAGTAAAGGATGAATACATAAAATACTTCCAGGTCTGTTACTGATGAACAAAATAGGCACAGGCACAGAAAAATGCTAACAGACACACTGCAGTGTTGCAGCTGTGACTCAAGATCAGACTAATATCAGCAATATCTTAAAGACTGAAATCTTCCTGAACAGTCAGTAATGGTCTGCTTTCTCTTTTTTTTTTTTTTAATTTAGGTGGGCACACACAGAAAATCAGAATGATGCAGCCATTCCAACTGCTTCCCCCTACAAATTGCTTACATGAAGTGAGGCTACCTGACTTCAACAATTCTTTTGTGTTTAAGACGGCTTTAAAAAAAAACCTTAGTAGAATTTTTCCCTGACTAATTTGTAGTCTACTTCACATTAAAACTTTTATGTTTAACACATTAAGAAGACAGGAATTACATCAGTCTGTTCAAGTCCAAGCATATGGTCAGGCAAAACTGACAATAACATCAATATGTTCTTACAATGTGATATTATGCAGTCAATGCATTTTCCTAAGAGGTTGATTTACAAGGAAATGTCAATTAAAGACCAAGAAACACAACAAACATTCAACTCAGACACATTTTTAAAAAGTGGCATTATGAAACATTCTCCAAGGAAGAAACTCAGCTAGGTTTACACATAATATTAATGAACAAGGCCAGATATAGTCTTAGCCCTCCTCTTTCTCTTTCCCTGCTCAAGCTCAAATTTTCTGTATTTCAGCATTCATCAGTGATGAACACTGTCACATAAACTCCTCATACCACAAAAATAAACTGACAGGACTAGCATTATCTACTGATACACTTCCATTTTGTGTGGCATTTGACATGGTTTGCCTTTGCTTTAGTGCCTTCCTGTTCCTAGTGGGATGAGAGGAGCCTAAGGCAAATTTTTTAAAATCACATAATAAGTAGAAGCAGAGAAGAAACAGTTAAGTAACTTTTGGAGCAGAAGAGTGCTCCTAAAATTCTCCATATTTTAAATGAGGCAATTCCCAAACTCATGTTTGCTTTTTATTTGAAGCTCACAGAAGAAGTATCTAACATAATTATATAGCCATTATTAACTCTGTACAATGAAAAATGTTTTAATGCTATTTTCAGAAAACTAAAACTAAAGAAGCACCATGCAAATTAAACAAGTTAATTTCAAATTAAGAGTTGAAACTTTCTTAATTAAGAAAGTTCATTTTGAATGAAGAGTAGATTCTTAATGAGAATTCTTAAATGGGGAGTGGAAGAATAGAAGGATATACACTCTTCCCAATTCCCAATTTACACCCTGTTTCCCAATCATTGTGATTAGGGGATAGATGCTATAACAGATCAACTGGAAAGAAATCATCCTGGAGAATTGAAAAGAGCTCTTAATCCAGCATGTGTCATTCACCCACTGGAAAAGATGAGAAAGAAGGGTAAGAGATGAGACTCTGAAGCAGTTAAGGCTGACATTAATTGATCCACAAAATTTTAATTGACAAGTATGATTTAGGATTACAAAAGAAAGGCATGAGGTGAAAGTGTGTAGCCATTTCTACGAAGAAAGCAAAGCAAAGCAAACACTAAAACCTCACACTTTTCATAGCTAGGAAAAATCTTAAGTGTCTCCCATTGTTCAGCAAATCTCTACTGTACACACAAAAGTTCAGGCTTATTTACCATTGCTTTATGAAATCCTGTTTTATGCTATAAACAGTATCTCTTTCTAACAGAAGATATAGAACAATTCAATTAGAGAGAAGGAAAAAAAAAAAAAAAAGGAGTCACATCTGATAAAATTATGGATCTGCCAAGCATTAGTAGGGATAAAAGGGATAGATGCAGCTTCAAATTCTTAATTAAACACACTCCTTGAAGAATAAGATGTATGTCAAGAATTCCTGCACAACTATAGTTTACAACTGCAGAGGGGGGACAGCTACTTCTTAAATAAACCACACTGGCAGCATCAAAATCAGTGCAAGCAGTGGAGCTGCACACATTGCTCTCATATCACAGAATCACAGAATCATCTAGGTTGGAAGGGACCTTTAAGATCATCTAGTCCAACCATTAACCTAGCACTGACAGATCCCAACTACACCTTATCCCTCAGCGCTATGTCAACCCGCCCCTTGAACACCTCCAGGAATGGGGACACCACCACCTCCCTGGGCAGCCCATTCCAACGCCTAACAACCCGTTCTGTAAAGAAATGCTTCCTAATATCTAGTCTAAACCTTCCCTGGTGCAACTTGAGGCCATTCCCTCTTGCCCTATAACTTATCAGTTGATTAAAGAGGCTCATCCCCAGCTCTCTGCAACCTCCTTTCAGATAGTTGTAGAGGGAATATGTATATGATCATCCCTCACATCCCATTTAGAAGGCAAAACACTGCATCAAACGAATTCCTACCTGTGAGCCGACAGACTGGAAATTGGTAAATGTGACGCCCATATGTAAGAAGGGTCAGAAGGATGATCCGGGAAATTACAGGCCTGTCAGCTTGACTTCGGTGCCCAGGAAGCTGATGGAGCAGCTCATCCAGAGTACCATCATACAACACATGCGGGACAACCAGATGATCAGGCCCAGTCAGCATGGGTTTATGAAAGGCAGGTCCTGCTTGACAAACCTGATCTCCTTCTACGACAGGGCGACCTGCTTATTGGGTGAGGGAAAGGCTGTGGATGTTGTCTACCTTGACTTTAGTAAGGCCTTTGACACTGTTTCCCACAGCATTCTCTGGGCAAAACTGGCTGCTCGCAGCTTGGATGGACGCACACTTTGCTGGTAAAAAACTGGCTGGATGGCCGGGCCCAAAGAGTGGTGGTGAATGGAGTTAAATCCGGTTGGCGGCCGGTCACGAGCGGTGTCCCCCAGGGCTCGGTTTTGGGGCCACTCCTGTTTAACATCTTTATTGATGATCTAGACGAGGGGATCGAGTGCACCCTCAGTAAGTTTGCAGATGACACCAAGTTGGGTGGGAGTGTTGATCTGCTCGAGGGTAGGGAGGCTCTGCAGAGAGATCTGGACAGGCTGGAGCGATGGGCTCAGGCCAACTGTATGAGCTGCAATAAGGCCAAATGCCGGGTGCTGCACTTCGGCCACAACAACCCCCAGCAGTGCTACAGGCTTGGGGAGGAGTGGCTGGAGAGCTGCCAGTCAGAGAGGGACCTGGGGGTGTTGATTGACAGCCAGCTGAACATGAGCCAGCAGTGTGCCCAGGTGGCCAAGAAGGCCAATGGCATCCTGGCTTGTACCAGAAATAGCGTGGCCAGCAGGGACAGGGAAGTGATCTTACCCCTGTACTCGGCACTGGTGAGGCCGCACCTCGATGACTGTGTTCAGTTTTGGGCCCCTCACTACAGAAAGGACATTGAATTACTCGAGCGTGTCCAGAGAAGGGCAACGAAGCTGGTGAAGGGTCTGGAGCACATGTCGTACGAGGAGCAGCTGAGGGAACTGGGGTTGTTTAGTCTGGAGAAGAGGAGGCTGAGGGGAGACCTCATCGCCCTCTACAACTACCTGAAAGGAGGTTGCAGAGAGCTGGGGATGAGTCTCTTTAATGAAGTAACAAGTGATAGGACAAGAGGGAATGGCCTCAAGTTGCACCAGGGAAGATTTAGACTGGATATTAGGAAGTATTTCTTTACAGAACGGGTTATTAGGTGCTGGAATGGGCTGCCCAGGGCAGTGGTGGAGTCCCCATCCCTGGAGGTGTTTAAGAGTCGGGTTGACACAGCGCGTAGGGATATAGTGTAGTTGAGAACTGTCAATGTTAGGTTAACGGTTGGACTAGGTGATCTTCTAGCTCTTTTCCAACCTTGATGATTCTGTGAGCCAGGAAGCATACAGGCGACTTGGATCTCCACTTCTGGACTTGTCACTGCAATTTATAGTCAAGGAAGGGTAGCGGGAGAAGAATGCTAAGCCAGCATATGACACAGCGGCATTAATTACTTCATCTGCAGTGGAGTTTGTACTGGTTTTATCTTAGAGCAGCCATGAAGCTTCATTGCTCATTCCTCACCTTCACTGTTAATATACACCCTTAGACTGAAAGGACCCACACATTATTTTAGAGTTTGTGTGACTAGACTGGAAGGGACTATTGGATCAGAGGTTCTCTCAATGGCATTACAAACATCAGGTGAGCCTGTCACCTTCCAAATCTGTTTATTCATTCACCAGGAGCCAAGTACTATAATGAAGCATGAAAAATTTCTTGATTAAATGAAATTAAGTCTGAACAGTGAAGAATGGGAGGCATTGTAGTAGATGACAATTTCTGACCACCACCACCACAACTTGGCCTCCATAAGAGTGAATTTCTAAGGTCTGTCTGATAGTACCATACTAATAGTGTTCTTCTGGTTAAAACACGTTGTCTTCTTTCAGTTTAAAGAGACATACTGACAATAGCTTATTTTTATTATTTGTTTGGTAGCTCTGAATCTAAAGTAGATCTACATTGTATTTCCCAGTCGTAGTTAACCTTCTTTTGACTTCCACACACAGAATCCTGTCATAACCTTCTCTACTAAGTCACCAAACTGGACGTGGTGTCTACATAAAAGCTGGCAGGGGGACAGTAATGATGTGTATGAAATACACTGGCAGTTATTTGTATCCCTTTTACAGGACTTGGTAAGATAACAGGTATCCTGAGTCTCTTAGGCATTCATGATCTATTTTCCTATATGTCAGTGTATATCACCCTTTAAAATTTTTACACTGAAAATTAGATTTCAAGGGTCATTTCACCTCCAAGATAAAGTGTTAGGGATAAGAAGAAATGCTAAACACAGCAACAACATGACAACAACAACTCTTGTGACAGAGTTGGAATGCATTAAAGAACTTAGTAGGAAGTGAGGGAAATCATGCACCTATCAGAAAGTGCTCAGCATTGTCTATTATGAAGTTGCATATTGCAGATCATCTCCTATGTAACTTTTGGTTCCAGCCAGCATAGCATAACTTGCATATGATTAAATATTTAATGTTTATGCTCTATAAGACTTCAGAATCTATGCAAATATTATGTCAAAATGTATTAATTTCAGAAGGTAACAGAAAACCATGTTGTAATTTGTGTCATTTCAGTGTTGCAAGGAAGCTGGAATTCTTCTCATGCAAAAACTCCAGTTGCTTCAAGAAATAAACAAAATTGCCCTTCTGTGTCATCTGTTTAGACAAGTTTTGGCCATGATAATCTATGTTTTATTGTTGACAGATAGACTTAGTGCTTCTAAACCACAATGAAAACCAAGCTATAGTTTAAGTGTGCAGGAAGAAGGAAAATAGGGCACTTTATATTGCATGCCAAATGGAATGATAATCAGAACTACTTCAATGTTAGAAAAATAAAATTAAGCTTCATTCCAGTGCTTAAAAACTTCTCATCATTCCTTAGGGAGTCAAAACTACCAGGCAATCTTAGTAACACATACCACCACCTACTCCATCTTTAATAAGGTAAACTGGTGAGGCCACACCTTGAACACTGTGTTCAGTTTTGGGCCCCTCACTCCAAGAAAGACATTGCAGCGCTGGACTGCATCCAAAGAAGAGCAACGAAACTGATGAAGGGTCTGGAGCACGTGTCTTATGAGGAGAGGCTGAGGGACCTGGGGTTGTTTAGCCTGGATAAAAAAAGGCTGAGAGGAAACCTTATCACTCTCTACAATTACCTGAAAGGAGGCTGTAGTCAAGTAGGTATCGGTCCCTTTTCCCAAGTAAGAAGAGATAGCACAGGAGGAAATGGCCTCAAGTTGCACCAGGGGAGGTTTAGATTGGACATTAGGAAAAATTTTTTCACTGAAGGGGTAGTCAAGCACTGGAACAGGCTGCCCAGGGAAGTGGTTAAGTCACCATCCCTGGAGGCATTTAAAAGACATGTTGATGTGGTGCTTAAGGACATGGTTTAGAGGTGAACTTGGCAGTGTTATGTTAATGGTTCGACTCGATCTTAAGGGTCTTTTCCAACCTAAATGATTCTACGATTTTATATTCTATCTTTATCTAGTTGTTTTTCTAATTTAAATCCCCCCCCCTTTTTTTTAGTTGAGGACACATTATCAATTGCTAATAATAAAGAATTTTGAGGTCTTTTTAAGTTCAGACCAAAATTATCAGACTAACACTGGCCCATCTGATTTGCTTTTAGTAAACTGATGTTTTGATTTGATGTTGACAGCCATGGGGTATACAGCACAGTCCCCTGACCATTTTTCTTCTCTGCAAAGTCTCTAATATGGAAATAAGTCTGTTGTGCTAGTAGGAATGAACAGATAACTAAAATATACTAGATCTGAGGAAGAACACAGTGTACATTTTCTGATCCAAGTGAAAAAGACAGACAGAACCAGGCTGTAATTAAATACGTTCATAGCTGGATAGATGTATCCAAAGTAATTCTGATCAGGGCCAGAATTTAATATATTGTTGTGCATACAGGTAACATATACAAACACATACAGGCCTTGAAAAAACTCTCCATAGTTAAAGAAGAAAGAGAACAGAGAACAAGAGGATTCCACACTCGTAAAAAGCCTCAGGTAAAATGCTACTGGTTTTGATTTTGAACACTATTGAGTGTTCTCAGTTCACTGATACTTAAAAAACTCGATATGCTAGAAAAGCTAGTTTGCAGGAGCTGAGGAACAAATTACCATAACTTTAAGCCCAGTGGTTTTTTTCTTTGTTATTTATTTTTAAATTATCTTGTTAAAGTAAGAAAGGCAGATGGAGACAAAACGGTTCCATTTCTTTTTGTTGTTAAGTTTTGTGGATGATTCATTATTAGAACAAGAATGTTGTTCCTTCCACACGTTCACTGCAGCCAGCAGGATACTAATTGATTCTTCAAATTGTAGGTTTAGAGGTAAAAGCACAGGCTGAGTTCATTTAAGAAAACACCTGAAATCATTGAGATTTCTAAGTGTAAAACAATCACAGAGTGAAATCAAAAGTCTGTTGAGAATTATCTTATGTATCAATAGGAAGCGAAACAGCAAAGCAAAACCAAAAAAATGCCATGTAGACATATACTCACAACGGCATTTTTATTTCATTTTCTGACCTCCTAATAATACACCTGTAGCATTCTGCCTAGCACTAACGATCGTTTAAGTGGTATGTTTTGAGAAGATAGCAAACATGCTACATCTGAGAAAAAGCTTCATTGTAAGAATTCCAGACTCTAATGCAAGTCAATAGAAACATCTTCAACTGCCTAGTTTTACATGGCTAAAAAAAAAAAAACCCCTTAAGAAAAATAATCTCAGTGCCCTAACGGAGAACGCTTGGAATTATTAGCCCCTTATCACAATAAGGAAGCACAAAAAAAAGGCTGGCTAATCCAACAGGTCTCTTCAACATTTCTGTAGGTTATTTTCAATGGACTCTTGTATATTAGGTAGCATTGTTACAATTTGGTTTTAGTAATTCTCTTCTTTTGTATTTCTGTAACAAGATATTAGGTGTGCATCAACATACTACTTTCAGTGGCAGCATGCATGATATAGTCAAAATGCAAATCATAGAACAAGTTAAATATAAAAAAAAAAAATAATCAGAATTTGCATCCCCCAACGTTTCCATTATGAATTAGAGGAAAACTAACTAACTAACAGTGATTTACCTTTTTATTGGAAATACCATCCTAACTTCATCACTTAAAGATCTGTATAGCTTTAGCGTGAACAATAAGAAAAACCTCCTTTCACCAAATTATTACAAAAAGTTGTCCTGGTGGTACATTCAACAGAATACAAAATTCTACAACAAACAGATAAAATAAAATGTAACAAAATGACCAGAATTTCACTTTAGAGTTGTTGTTCTGCATATCAGATTAATCAAGCTTCTTACATTATTTGATTTAATATTAGATTCCTGTAAGGATAAGTTCAGACAATAATCTATACTGATCTTAAGCATAAACAGAAGCTTAAAACATAAAATTTCTCTCCCTTCCATTTGCCCTCTACATTCACTATATCATCATTCAAAGCAGTTTACTTCATGTAAAGGTCTTACTGTAATAAAGCTAATTAATGGGGTTGTATAACTTAATGATGATACAGAATATAATAAATTACTTCGGAGGGCATGGCACATATTCAAAGATAATACAGCACAAAACTGTAGAATCTGTATCAGCTCCACAAGGACATTTGAGTGCTCACTGAATTATTTCCAGGGAACTACATACTGAATATCGAGCAAATGTTTTTCTAGAAAGGCACTTGAAACTATAAATCAGTAAGCACAATGCCAAATACTTCATTATTTTCAGAAATTCAATGGTAGCATAAACATATGACTACAAAGCTTTAACTTCTTCATTTAATATTAAACATCAACACTAATTTGAAATATTAAAAGAGGTAGTATTAAAAAAATACATGTATGTCTACAGACCACTGGCAGAAGACAGCTGTCACTGCCTGACTAAAATAAGGCACAAACCAAACATATTAGGTTCAGACTATGAGAAGAAAACTTAAGGTAACTGAGTATGTCCTTTTTGAAGAAAACTGAAAATTAAAAGAGACACTAAAAGTTTCTGAAAGTAATACAAATTTAAGAGTGTGCAGTTATTATTAGAGGCAAGGCTAACAAGAATTCTACAACAGAACAGGAAAAAACCCAGACAGGCCCATCCTGATACTACCTTTCTTTTTCTAATTAAATTCTTTTCTGTGTAGGAGAAAGAATATATTTCTGAATTCACTGCCACCAGCACACAGCCTGGTATCAGACATGTTTTAGACCAACATAATGGAGTGAGATAGCCCTACAGAAGCTATTTTGTCTGGTGATTCTGAACAGAAACAACACTTCATCAAGATTCTGCATCACAAGCTTAACATAAAGAATGGCAAATTATTAGTATGATCAATAAATCACACAAAAGGGGAGTTACAATTTAGTTATGGATAATTTGCCATAGGGAAGGAGACAAGAAGTTCTCTCCACAAGTTAGAAGGTCACTTACAAGGTTGACAGAACACAGATATAGGTTCTTTTTGGCTTTACAGTAAGGAAGATCAGAATAGAAGTAAGAGTTTTTAAAACTCAGTGTTGTGAATCTATGCCTGAAAAACCATGCCTAAGAAATTTTATTAAAAAATTAGAGTAACTGTAGTTAAATCAGCATGGAGCACTGTTAATGTAAGCTAATGAAAATATCACCATTGCCACAAGAACAAATAAGAAATGAAGCAAAAAGAGCATTAATACAAGGAAATACTAGAGAAAAAAAGTCTGAGGTATTAACTGTTGAGGCAGAAGTGTGACAATGGTACAACAGGACACTGTCTCACCACTTCCCATCCAGTAGTTCACAAGGAACTCAACAGAACTCCAGCAACACTCTCCTGCTTTCATGGCAACACCACTCCTGATATATTACTCAAACTTCAGTAACTAGTCGCATAGGAGCCAGCAAGGAAGCACAAGTTTGCTCTACAACCAAGATGAGAGCAGCTATAACCATTTCTGTACCACTCCCTGTTATTCCTCCTGCTACTTTTATGTAACTTCAAGAAAAAATAACTTCAGGTACTGCAGAATCCCACTTTGAAGCTCCTTCTTCTGCAAGTAGACCAAGGGCAAAAACATCCTGTTGACAGTGGAAACCATCTGATAAATAGGCTCTCTCCAAAGTAGTAACTTGGGCTGGGCCAATTTCCTCCCTGACACAAGGCAGCAGTCTGCAGCCAACCAGCCCACCAAGCCTCTCCCTGCACACAGCTGCCTGCCTTGTTTTCTGCTTGCCAGCTGGTTACTGTCTCCCTTCTTGACATCAAACCCATTCAGGTGTAGCTTAGCCACTCCTGTGCTTCTTCACCTTTCAAAAACATGCACGTGAGTGCTGAATGCAAGAAGTCTCTTTTCTATAAATAAGTACTTGTGTTTTCATGCCAAATACGTTTCTAACATTGTTTTTTTACTCCACCACCAGTCACTTTTTAATTAATATTAGTTAATTAATACTTCATGACATTTGCACATACTGCTTTTCTTATGCAAAGAACTTTCTCTCAAACCAAAATATACCAAAATTTTTATCTGCACTGGAGCATATCTATATATGCTGTGACAGAAGCACTTTTTTTTTAAAAAAAAAAAAAAAAGAACATTCAGATATGTATAATTTAAAGGGACCTGGAGGTAACCGTGTCACACAGCTGTTGATGTGGGTGAAAGCTATAAATCAACAATCTGAGGAAGAAAAGTGCACAATGAGGTTGAGATACAAATCAGTAATGTCAAATATCCCTCTGCTCATTTCTTGTCAGCTACTCCTGCAGTTTTAAAATGACTAAAATGTATCAAATCAAAACCATTTTTACTTCCCAAAAAAGCCAAGATAATAATATAAAATTAATAAAATAGCTAAACTATCAAAAATTACTTAAGTGCCAAAATCCTTCCTTCTAAACTAAGCAATTTTGTGTCTCTCTAATAGGTCACGTTCTCATTCCACAAACAAACAACATGAGGCTGAACACTTCATGAAGCTGCTGTTTCTATTTATACATAGGCCCATGGGATTTGCTTTAAGCACAGGTGAAGTACAATGGGATGGCAGGAGCAGGGTTTGTGCAAGGTCGACTCTACCACTTCCCTGTCCCCACACTGTGTTAAAAATAAGTTCTAAAGAGAAAAGCTCTATTTTATTAATACTGATACATAATTTATAACAGGGAAACAAAAGGAGCAGAATAGGGGAATATTTGCATGCAGAGTACCATTAAAATACATTAATAAATTCAGGGCCCTGAAACCAAACTGGTTAAAAGAAACAGCAGAAAGAACCACTGATCCACAAAGGAACCATTTTGCTCATTAGGTTTATTATTTTTGTTTCGTAATGCTTTAAGTCGTGCCTTTAAGTATCAGTGTGACTTCCAGTTTGCTTGCTACTTTTACAGTCCTCCCCCTGTGGGGCTTTCTCATAGCCATTCCACTTCGCAGCATATCAACTGAATGTTTGATTTTGTGCCAAGAATTATTACTGATTTACCTTACTTTTGTAAAATCTCTCTTTTTAAAGAAGCCTTACATAGCCTTTTAGAACAACCCACATAATTTTTTATGCAGAACTTTAGTGTTCAGATTTTTATGATTTTAAGCAGATGAAGAAATGTAACACAACATTTGGAAAGAAGTTCAGGTTCATTTTCCTACCCACAACATATTATCATAAACAATGAAAGAAACAGTTGCATGCCTATCCTGATTTTCACTCACATAGTTGCTAAGATACTAGCTGCATTTTATTATTACATGATTTTATATTAAATATGTTTCAAAAGAATATTTGTATTATAGCAGGTTTTTCCATTACATTCAAGATTGACTAAATTTCTTTTATTTGCATGCAGTCTAGCCCTCCCATTCTAATTACACACAAAACCCAAATAATTTTTTTCATGAATATGCAATGTTCATGTGCATTCTAAATTTTATGCTTATCTGACTTCTCTAACCTTTTATCTTTTCCAGTGTTATGAAGCACTACCAAACCTCAGGATCCCCTCTACATTTAGAGTTTCCAATGAAAAAAAAATATTTCATACCATATTACATATTTCACCATCCGTTGCAAACTTCACTTCTTCCTTCAAAACAGATGTCCCTTTTCAGTTTTAGTCTTTATATTTTTATTTTCAGTACTTGAGAATGCATGATGTCATTTTCCATCCTTTCATTGTTAAGTAAACTGTCTTGCAATAAGCCTTTCTTACCTACATGGCCAGTTTACAACTTCATTTGACATACCTTCATATTATTCCCAATATTTTGAAGCAATCTGCTTTTAACTGCAATGTACACTTTTATTGAGAAAAACCTGAAAAATTCTGAAGTCTTTTCAATAAGAAGCACTTTTTCTTTTTAAAAAAAAAGGAATTCATCAAATTCCTTGATAACTTTTCTTACTCTCACCGATGACGTATTATCATCATTGACTCTACTCAAAGAATCTTACCTCACGTCCACATTAGTCTTACTTCAACTTGTAGGCCTTTCTAGGACATTAGAAAGCAGAAATGTTATCTCTGTATGTATTTTTACTGATTAAGGTTAACCTCAATTTATCCAAGAAGTTATTTTTTGCTGTTTAAAATATCCTTTTAGCATCTAAAATACAGATAATTTTAACAGGTTTGAAAATGGGAGGTGCTTATTAACAGACTAATTTTGAAAAAAATAAAATCTCAAGATAATTTTGAAGCAATTTACATCAGCATGTCACTTCATCTAACCTAGTGACTTCAGTTCCCCATCCCAGTCTAGAAAAAAAAAGATATACTAGAGATGTCATTTTAAGATTTTGTTGTCCTGTCTTCTGGTTGACTTTGGTGACTGTATCCAGCCTTTAAGAAGCTGGTAATGTGTTCCTTAAATTAAATTATCAGTTCAGATTCTATAACCCTCAACTAACAGTTATTGTAAGCCTAAATCTATACTTTTTAGAAAAAATATTGCTTCACTAGAGCTCTATAATGGCAACAGTCTGCGTTACCATTAGAGTGTTTCCATGACAACTGTACACATATATATCATGAGAAGTACCTATATGCTCCCAATATAGAGTTCTCCCTCTGGGGAAAGGAAGACTTACTGAAGATTTGTTCATTAGTGATGAACTAGATTAAGTTTGTTGTTTTTTTCTTTTCGTTTTAGTTGGTTCCATTTCATGTGAATACTACTACAAGCCCACAAAATCAAGAAAAGAAATTCAGATGATACTACTCCCAAAAGTTAGCTTTACTTTACATGCAACTGCATTCTCTTAGTGAGGCTGGTCAGAGAAAATAAGTGACCCAGACTACAAGCCAAATCATGATCAGAGATTAGAAAAGACCAACTTTCTTTTGAAATAAATCCACTCAGATGAAAGATTACAGAGTGCAATGTTATATATATTTGCATAACTCTGCCCAGAGGAGATGAACAGCCAGCATAATGTACTGTGCTCTCTCTATGACCTCTCTTATACGCAATTCAGCATCAGTTTTGAGCAGCCTGAGAAGCCAAAAAATACATACATTCTCAGCCAATTATACTTGGTTGGCCAGCCTATAGGCAATATAAAAAATAACATATGGTACTCTAGAGACCTACATTTTATACCAGGTTTGTATTTTTTAGCATTAAAGCAATGAAGCAAAACTGTAGGTTTTTAATTTCCCCCAAAACAGACAATGACTAGATGAGAATCAAGGTTCCTTTTCCAAGAACTTGCAGCAGTGTAGGCTGTCGGCTGCAGAGACTGCAGCTGCTAGCCCCTCTCAGCTAATTACTGGCACAGCGAGGAGTATTTAGCTGAAGCCAGTGGATGTGAAAGTTGAGGTACAGGGCTCACAGAGGAAGGCTGGAGGTTTGGATAATGAGTTGGTTGTGCTTAATGGGACATATGAAGCTTAACCTCTTTGAGGAATGAAAGACAGTTAGACAAAAGATACCTTTAAGGATCTGGGCCATTTTTTAAAGTCAGCGAAACTAACAGGGATGCTGCAGATGCCCCAAAGAATGAGGGCAATCTGTCCCACCAGGGCACAAAGTCACCCTACTGATGTATGCCCATCTGACTGCAGTTATGTGGAGCAGCAATGACTGTATGAGCTTTCTAACTAGGTTAATCACCCAGCCTCTCAAGTGATTTAACATATACCTATTTTCCAGTTATATTTGGAAGCTGACAATGAATGGGGTATGAATAATCTTCTGTGTTAAAAGCATCTTTAACAGTATCATAGAATTTGTTTAATCTCTTTGAAATTATTCAGAATTACACAACTATTAAAAAGCATGAGATTACCACTTAATAGCATCCTGTACCTTTGCAACTTAAATTATCTAGACAATCTTCACAAATATAATCATGGAGCTCTTCATGAATTTTTTTATCGATTTCCAGAAGTGACACTTTTATAATTAGGGCTGTCACATTAAGATTGTATCCCACCAACCTAAAATGCTTTGAAAGGAAGGGCAGTCATTTGAAAGTGTTAAAGTACACATTAACCATCATTTATAGGGACAATAATACCATATTTTTCCTTATGATGAATTTTTTCTTCCTTATTAAATGAAGTATCCTTTTTTCTGTATGTTAGACAACCACTAAACCCTTATGTAACAAAGACTGTAACAATCATACATGGTTTATAAACCTAGGTACATTATACCCCTTCAGTCAAGTAATTACATGAAGTATCTCTGTTATAATAAAAGGAACACCTCCAGATCATTAAGCTCTAAACCATTAGGTAAGATCATCTGTGACCAAGTTCACTAGTATAATAATGACTAAACTATATCCCATATGAAGGAATTTCAAGACTCATTTTAGTCGAGAAGTATTTTTGTTCTAAAATCTCAATGAGAATTGTCATCTCTAACAAACCTCAGTTATAACCTAATTGGGTATTGATAACAAACCACACTAATTTATACTGTTTGTCACTCAGGCATATATAATTAGGGTCATCATCTTCCTGCTAGCAGAGCTTAAAAAGGCAACCAAATGATTTTTAAGTCTCTGGGTGACAGAATTTAAATTTTCTTAAACTTCTAAGAATGTTACCTATCTGTGATCCACAAGGCCCCCTGCTTGTTCAAAAGAGCACTGCCCTACCAGCTGTCTGAAGCCTGCTGAAGACAAAGGGGCTGAATAGAAGACCTTGCCACTTGCTATAACCTGCAAAATCATAGCTTTTGAATATAACTGTCAGTGTGAAAATTGGATTGGGAAATTCCTTCTGAATTATGTATTTCAAATTTGGGGATAAATGAAAAAAAAAAAAATTAATCGCAAAGCATGAACCATTATTATATGCAAAATAAAGAGGTTTTCACATTTCACAATATATTTGTAATCTGTCACCCCCCAGTGCAAGTAGTGGAATCCTATTGTTTCATAAACTCACCAGATCACAACACTATCAAAGCCACCCTGGAAAAATACACTGAAGTTTTCTTTCTGTGAATTATAGAATATCAGTTAAAGAATTTTTTGTTAAAGGTTAAAATGGTAGCATTTGTATCCTTTTCTCTTTCCCTTCAGAACTCAATACATTAGGGCCCCTAGGTCACCACTGGCCCTGACTGTCCCTGACCCCTGCCTGGGGCTCCCCCCAACCCCCAGGACCCCATGTCAGCCCCCACGGGGCCTTCAGCCCCCAACCCAGCAATACGGCAGCAGGGCCAGTCTCCAGGTTCCCCACAGCCCTGCCCTACCCAGCCACAGGCCTTGCTGAGCTGGGTTAACACTAATTTGCTCCTCATTTCCCCTTTCAAAAGTAACTTAAAAACTTTATTATAACAGGTTTCTTGGTAAAACTTTGTTCCTATGTTTGAACAAGAAAAGTATTTAAATATGCTATGAGAATGTCCACACAGTCTGTTCCAAAACCAGCTCGAAAATTTTCTTCAAAATACTTTTTCAGCCTAGTTTCAAACAGTACATTTGGATAGCACTCTGCTGTTCTCTTTGGAAGACTACTGTATACCTTAATCGAGCTCAATATTAAGAAACTAGAATAATGTGCATCTTGGTGTATGGAGAGATTGCATCTTCTTGAGTGACAGAGGAAGTGAGTGACCAGTTAGATCAAAGCCTGGGCTACAGCTGAGAAACATTAAACAGGTAAAGAAACAGAAAGGAAACCATCTCAGATATTTGACGAACAGCAAATTTAAGTGACTGACCTATGGTTTCGTAGGGCATCAGAGGTATACCTAAGTACTCCTGAGCCTTTCTAAATCACAGTCCAGTGTCTTGTTTTACAAGACTCATTTTCTTGCTGTGTGCTAACATCCCAAGTACAGACTCCCAAGCATATAGTCCCACTTTTTTTTTTTTTATATTCAAAATACTTCTGCGGACTGAATTAGTAGAAGTAAACATGAATACTGCCATTCCTCACTGCTCTATTTAAATTAATAAGTAGGTAGATCAAAGTACAAAGTTACATTATCTGTAACTTACAAGAAAGAATTGTATGTGTGCTTTTATCCTATTAAGCACAAGTTACACCTTCCAAACAAGGCTGCTCTTTCAAAATACGGCCACTCTTACTTCTAATTTAAAAAAAATCAATGTTTTTTAATTAGGTACCTGTCTTGTTACAATCACTTTAAAAATCAGTGTAATAAATAGAAATTATGCAACAATGGTCAATATTTTGATTACTCATGTAATACATGAGAGATACAGGCTTTCAGATATTTAGGACCTTTTTCCTTTAAAAAATAAATGCACTGCTTAACTGTTTTCAGCTTCACTTTGCAAGAAACAGAAGACAGTTAGTTTAGAACAAGAAAAGCATATCTGCAATCTACAAAGGCAATCTGTTCATCACTGACTGAAGGCAGTTGTAAGATGACCCTCGATTTTCCTGCAATGTTTCTACCAGCTGAGTGACCCTGAACAAAGAAAGGAAGAAATTATCTACAGTGGGTTGTCTCCTCACTCCTTGATGCAACTGGTCCTCAGTCCTACTGCAGAAATGCAGATTAACTTTTTCAAAATATTTTTAATTTTTTTAATGAAAGTAAGCATGGAAGTGACGTCTATCTGTTCAAGATAGGAAAAAAATACGTTTCTCCATTTTTCAGGAAAATCTGAAGGAAAAAAGCCATCTTCTATAGGGGACAGCTAAACAAATGAAGAATTTAATTGTTTCAGGGGCATTCCTAACAACAAATAGGTTGTAATTTAAAAAAAAAAAATGTAAACTGCTTTATAAAAATATCACGTTTTGATTTCCATTACATTTTACCCTGGTGTAGAACACTCAAAAAGTATGAAACATTAACATTGTTAAATTAAACTTCATGTTTTATTTTGAGATGTAAGGTGGCAACCTGCTTCAAACAGTTGAAACTAAACTCTCTACAAAAATGCCATGAGGCAAGAATTTAGAGAACTTTGTATGTGTACTCAAACCACTTTGCTGAAGTTGCAAATGAAACTTTCAACTACAGTCTGTTCTTCTCCCTTCCTCTTCATGTGCTCAGTAATGCTGAGTACTTTGTAGTTATTAAATGAGAAATAAGGTTGTCGTTCCTGCTATGCCCAAAATATGGAAAGAATTGCAAGGTGTTTCCTTAGTTCACTGAACTGCAGATTTATAGAATGTGGTAAAATAAGCTTCAAGAGATCTCTGTCCAAAGCTTATTAAGAAAAGGTCCTATGCAGTTCCATAAGGTCCTAAAGACCAATTGTCCCTGAAGTCCCAAACAGAATATTAACTAGATTTCCAATCCAAAAGGTTTGCATATGTCATGTTAGTTGTAGGAAAGACTTCCCATTCAAATTTGACTCAAAAATAAAGTCACTAATGTGAAATGCAGTGCATTAACTACTTTTGGAGACAAAGGCTTCGGACTAGACTGGTTAGATGGTAGAGGGCTGAGAAAGCTCCTTAAATAATCCACTGACAGTTTCTTAAATAAACCAGGTGCAAAAGATGTAACTGTTGGAAATTTATATGGGCATATAGACTGAGTTCAATTAAAAAAACAGAGGGGAAACATTTAATTTTAAATCACAGAACAACTAATTAATTAGAAGCATGTCCTCCTTATAAATAAGTACTTTGCCTTTAAGAAAAGGTAGAATTACAAAGATCAAGCCACACCATAGTATTTCCTCTTCTCTTTCTCTCAAGCTATGAAAAGAGGCAATCAACTCTACCACTGAATAATGCTAAGTAAAGTTGGAATCTACGTGTTTGACCAGGAAGTGTTTTAGGAAGAAAGGCAACAAGAAACACAATTGTAATGGAAGACAAAATAACCACTATTTGTTGTTTTACTAAAACAGAAGAGAAATGGACAGAGAGGAACTTTTACACCTTCATGAAATACCAATCTATTTTATGTCTCATTAAAAAAAAAAAAAAGGACATATGGGGCATATCCTCCTAAAGTACTCATTACCAAAAGTGGAATGTGAATGGCTACCCAGAGTCCTAGCTACTCTTCTTTCTGAAATCATCGTATTTACATAAGTAAGAAGAATTCAGTGAAACAGACAATGGTATGTAACAGAACATATTCATGCTGATTTCACTGCTTTAAAATTAAACAACTGTTTTTGAAATTTAATTTCTAATGAACTGGGTTTAGTTTCTACACTATAGAGGATTTTTTTTTTCTGATTTCCTTGATAACAAACACCAGACAAATCCCCAAAATCTTCTTTTCATTTCAGCTGTAATGTTTTATTCCAGCTGAAGGTAATCTTTTTCTTTTTAAATAGGCAAATTCAATGAAAACTATAAACATTTCACTAAGGTGTTCAAAAATGTTTCAATGTCTGTAAGAAAATATCTTCAAGTTTTCTAATGTTAGGTTTTTTTCTTAACAAAAACAATATCCCAGTCATGATATGCTCTGAAAAATAGGTGTGGCTGTCAAAACAAGAATTTATAATAAATAATTTATTTCTTCACAAAATGGAACCTTTGCTCCTAATATAGAATTGTATTTTTTCCCAATAAACTATTTTTTCAGAGATGCATGTATATTAAATGGTTCCAAAATACTCTTCTAAAATAGTGGAAATATTTAAAAGTTTATCCTTCATAAAACATCAAAACTATAATGATTTTTAAAATAATGTTTTAGATAATAAATAACATTTTAAAGAATGATTATGCAATCAGATTAATTTTGGATTTTTTCTTTTTTATGAAAATCAGTAGTAACTTTTGTGCAGTAGCAACTGAATTTTAATAGAAATTCTCAGTTAACTGAACATGTGTATTATTACTACAAGAACAGCTTCAGCAATGGCAGAGTATCCAAGACTAGGCACACGCAGCCAGCAGTGTTTTATCCATATTCCATGTAAACCTACTCTCACAAGTGATTAAAACTGCTTTCAACAAGTGTGTATATTGAGTGCAAAAATTGCTTCCAGAAGCAACAAACTGCAGAAGTTTTTGGAGTAAAAAGGTCAGACATAGGGGAAAGGAACCTACATATCCAATAACAGTCTAAATAGATACCAATATTGATTTCACTACTAGAAATTAAACGAAGGATCCTGAAGGATACTAAGGGTAGGTACAACATAATCAAATTATATAACTTCCAGTACTACATTACAAAATGACCACCCTGCCAGAAAAATTTACTGCTTATCTTTGACAGGTAGACCATCAGCCTTTTCAAACCAGAAGATGTCACAAGCCATTTAAAATTCTGTTAATGTACAACATTCCGTGAGAGTATTCTAATAATATCTACTGTGACTTTGAGTTGTGTCACAGTTCTTCATACATAGCACACTTTATACTCATAAAATAACTCACTTTTGGAGGACAGTGTACAAGTCATGAGTCACAACTGACTCATGGAAAAAGAGGAGGTAGACAGGTTACATTCCTACTCAAGGATATGTTCTGTGCAAAAATGACAACAGAACAATTTTGCAAGGACAATGTATAACGTGCTCTTCCTTCTGCCAGAAGCAGACTCATTAAGAGAACACAAAAAGTATTTTGTATTCAGTAGTATCCATACCTTTTAATTTTTCTCTTCTTACTTGGAGAAAACACTTGAATTGATGAGTCTGCTAAATTTAACTTGCTACTGGACTTGGTCACCTTGTTTTCAGATTTTTAAGTGCATCTGGACCAGTAACTTGCAGCTAATTAATATCATGTATGCATTCTTTTATTTCATTGTTTGCATGCAGACAAGCATATTCATGTACAAGATTGACATGATTACAAATATCTAAATACTTTCTTTTTTGTTGAAAAAGTGAGAGCAAGGCTAATTTTTCATATCACTGAGGTCTTTTTGGAGGTGAGGGTATCAGCTGGTGATGTCACAAGTAATACATTTTTAAAAAAAACAAAGTAGGTGGATGTCCATGCTACGATTTTTTTTAAATTTTACATGGGCCCAAAAGTGACTGGACCAGTTCTGGAACACACTTTACTTGTATCTTAGAAGTAGCATATAAACTGAAGTTGAAGTTGACAACCTGCCCTCAGCTGCAAATGACAGAAGTCTGGGAAAGCATTCTGGAGATCTCACAGTACAGTGCTTGTCCAGTTGTTACTCCCCTCATTAGGCCTTTTATATCTTCTTGTGAGCAGCCAGTGTGCATGCACTCTAAAAATGAGCACTATGGGGTTATGAACCTGGCAACACTTGCCTATATGTTATGCCTGAGGTCATTCTCCCATCTCTGGAAAAATCAAACAAAGAATTGTAAAGCTAAAACTGTTCTTAATGTATAGGCCTAGAAACTTCTGCTTTGCATTCAGTTCAGTGACATACGACTTCAACTAAAGTACTTTTTTGTTTGTTTAAATAACCAGTGAGAAACAAGAATTTTATTATCATCTGGAAGGCATCTTTAAAACACATCTAAAAACATTTGTAAGTGTAAACTCTTTCTTAAACTATGAGTAAAAGAAACACTTTTGTGACTTCTTTAAGGAGATTATTAGCATATCATTATCACCATGCAAATTAGGTAGTATAGGAAAGTTACTCTGGAAAACAAAGAAACATCATGCTGAAGGACTCAAAAATGCAGCACTGGGTTAGGACAAGTAGCATTTCAGATGTTTCATACCTATCTGCTAGTATTCTTCCAGGAGACAAGTAATTTCTGTTTTATTCTGTCCAGAGCAAAAGCGATTCTTCTCACTTCTCTTTCTATAATGTCTGAGAATACAAATAATGACCAACAACAAAAAATTTCTTTTTCTGTATCTTCTAACATAGATAAAAACATTGATTTTTTTATTACCTTCAGTTGTTACTGATTTTCTTGTAATCCTACTTATTATAGCTCTGTAATACGAAACTAAGAAGCAAAATTATCAAGGATGTATTCGAACAGAAAATAACTGTCAGTGTATGGTTCAGATCCAAGCATGAATAAATTATAAAGAATTGTAACCAGCTGAAATATTAAAATTAGAAAGGTATAGTGATATTTTTAGTACCAAATGTACATATTTTAGCAAGTCTGATTCAGACTGAGATCTTGTTTAACCATTTGTTTTGCAAATCAGATTACCAATTTTCAGACTTAAATGTAGGTTCCCAAATAATCTTCACTGATCCTTATAAAGTATGCAGAAGTTTCTACTTGTATGGAAATAAAACCATCTGCTCATGCACAGTATTATTTCTGAAAACTTAATCTGAGACTTTATAAATGCATAGACATGTTCAATTTTGTGAAAAACTGTACTGCTTCTTGATAGCATTTTTTCAGATTTAGAATACATTTTTTGAAATTACAATTTTCAGTGAACAGTACCTCCTCAAGTCCGCCCATACCATCCAAATATTGAGTCTCTGTAGTGAATCTATACAATACATGTGAGATATGATTACATTGTTGACTGCATGCCACAGTTGTGGCCAGAAGTAGCAGTAGTTCACACTGAAAATGGATCAGTGGGACTACACAAAAATAAATACACATTTCTTTCTTAATACAGGAGAGAGTTAAATTTGTATTATAGCTGAGAGCCTAAGTAGAGTTAGATGGAAAGGAATATGAGCCACAGAACTTAGCTGAATATTCAATAAAATAGGATAAAGACATGGGAAAGTCAATTTATTTATTCTCCACATATGCAGTGTTAGCATTTTAAATATGTTTTGGCTGACAAAGTTTGTGTTAGTTTATAGCACATACAAACAGCAACTCAAATAATAGTCAGGTATCTGGATCTGATATGAATGTCTATAAATTACTGAATAAGAAATTATCTATCTTAAAATATCTCATTTTTTCATGGAATACTTCTGATACCAAGATTTTACTGCTAATGACAAATTAATTGAATAGGGGCAATTATATCTATCTAGTGTTCATTATTTCAGAAGTACTGTCTTCTAAACTTTTTTGACCAAAGATCTAGAACAATGTGCTTACGTGCCAATTATATGAAATAGTATTCATCCTTCATCATTTAGTAAAGAAAACATTGCAAAGGCGTTCAGCATTTCTTAGTGTCTTAGGTATTCATTCTTTCCATTGTCCATGCAGGATTTGATATTACTAAGCAAAGGAAGCATAATGCACAAACTTAGTGTATAAATATAATCTCCAAATCCCATCTCCAAAACACATTTGGCCAGATGACACTTTTATTCATTAGTACCAAAGAAACAGTAACTTTTTTTTTCAGGGGTGTAAGAGACTGTGTTGGACTGTGTTTGTTTCGACATTGCTGCTGCACCACGACCACTTCCTGGCCTCAACACTCTGAAGGAGACGAATTGTCCCCAAAGAAACCACCATATCTGCCCGAAGGTAGAAAAACAACATCCTTGGCAGTGCCTACCAAGATGTGCTTGCGCACGAGCCGGGTGGAAAGGAAATCAGGGTGAGGAAGACATGTGGAGGCTGAAGATGCAGCAGGTTGACCCCCCCCCGGCTCAACCACCGTGAACACCTGGGCATGTGCGCATGGAGGAACACAGGGTGGCAAGTACGACAATGAACTCCGTGGAAATGGCCAGACTCTTTGGAGAAATTGTGGAGACTGGGACAATAAAAGGACTGCATACTCCTCTCTCAGAGCTGGGATTTTGACGTTATCTCTCTGCGGAGCTTGGAGCTCAGAGCTTGGAGCAAAGACCCATCACCTCCACCAAGACCGAGCCAACAGGATGCCGCTGAATTCATGGTGGTGGTAACTGATCTTGCTGCATCTCTTCCGTTTGCTTGCTTAGGTATTCAGACTTTTTCTTTCTTCTTCTCTCTGTCCTATCGCTATTACCCCTTGTTATGGAAATAAAGCTTACAAGGTTGTATGGCATCTGAACACATTTGTGTCTTAATCTCGCTGTTGGGATCATATCGAGACCTCCCCCAACATTGGATCGGGACAAGGGGATCATAAAATCTATCTTCTGAACGTAGTATTTATCTCAGTGTTCAATGCCTATACCGTATTTGTCATTATAACAGCAAAAAAATACAAAAATCAGAATTTTGCACTGCAGACTCAAATACTCTCATGAGCCTTGTTTTCATAGTTAGAATGGCAAGGAGCACTTTTGATGTGGGTGCAGAGCAAATTTTCACATTAGCTTAGTCAGGCAAGCTAAAAAATTAAGAATCACAAATGGCGTTGCCCAACCAAAATGTTTTCTAGAAGCCCCGTCATGCCCAACCAAAATGTTTTCCAGAAGCCCCTGGGTATTTCTTCCCTAACTCACTAGGATATGTCTAAAACACCATCCAGTGAACTCCAGAAGTAACTGCAGCATGCGTTTCAAGAAACACTGCATTCTGATGTATGTGTCCCATCTTCTGGATAATCCATGAAAGTGCAGACATGGAGGGGACTGTTCAGGCAGAAGATGAAGCTCCAAAGGAATCATAGGAAGGTTGTTCCAAGACAAGGGATTAATTTTTCCTTATAAAACTGCAGGGTTTTTTTTATTGTGTGCGCTTGTTTAAACTTGCAATGCAATTATTTGATAATGGATGTTACTTCAATGCCAAACAGCTAGTGAGAAAACAATGATAACAGATTTGCAGACCCTCTGCCCCTTTGCTCAGCTTGCTCCTTAACTACTTGATCTTTAAGGACTAGTTGTATCACTGACTGATATGAATAGAAAAAATTCCATACTGACTTCCATGAAGTCTGGCCTAGGGCTTTACTTCCTGTGCTGACTGTCTTTCACTCTATCCTTCTTATTGAGTTCTACCATTTTGATGCAGAATTATGGTTTATCTACTTGTTCATTACCTTTTCATTATTACACCTTCCCTTTATTTATCATTATGTTCTCTTTTGCTTAGAGTCTTATGAAAAAAAACCCATAAGGGAAAAAAAAAATCTGTAACTTGGTTACTTCATAATTTCAAGTAAACCAACCTAAAAGAGAGTATCTTACTGTAGGTCTCCAAGATTTATTTAATATTGTCTGTTTTGACAGGTGATTGAGTGTCATAACAAATTGACTGTCACAGTATAATAGTGTTTTTTCTTCTAGAACTCACACATGGCAAAGAAACTAGTAGACCAACAATAATTTTAAAAAACCCCACCATAATCCGATCCTAACTAGGAAAAAAAACACACTTAAATGATAAGATATTCTCACCAAATGATGGTTTGGAGCAGATTCGTGAGTAGACTGTAGAAAAGTTATATGATATAAAATAACGTTACTGCTCTACCTGGCCCTTAACTTCTACCCATAGAAGTTCAGATTCCTGGGGATCATGTGAAAGATAGATACACATTCAACAATACAAGCAAACTTGTTTTCTTCAGAGTCAACAGAAAAACTCCACAAACTTCAGTGAGAGCTAAATTATGTGTACTTTAGAAAAAATCATGTCCCTAACATAATTTTATGTTTTTGAGCAAATGCTTGTTTGTATAGGCAAATATTTGTTAAATAGAACACAGCCTGAATAAGACACTTCTAAAAGATGATTCTTAAATATTCTGCATTTTCTTTGCTTTTAATAGAGCAATTATTAAGGAAAGAATATATATTTTCAAGAAGCTACATTTTTATCTTTCATTTTTGTCCTGATGTGCTGTTCTTGGATGATGTCTGAGCCTCTACCATCCACTTTCAAAGACATGACCAAAGAGTATCCCATCAGAGTTAAGCTTTATAAAATTGCTTTATTTTTTCCAGTTTTTCCTCACCATAAAACAGACTAGAATATTTTCAGCTGCAAGGGACCTACAATGACCATCAAGTCCAACTGCCTGACCACTTCAGGGCTGACCAAGTTAAATGGCCATTGTCCAAATGCCTCTTAAACACTAACGGGCATGACTATAGCTGTTATGACTATAGTTGTTATGATAACTATTGTGTCTATAATTTTCATGGCAGCAGCTTCATTTATAAGGACTTGGATAACCATCTCTGCTCTATTCTGTTGACCAGCACCACTGTACTTTTATCTAATATTCAGTCATGTGTCTTTATAAGCATTCAGATATGAGCCATCACTAGTTAACGTAGCACTTGATGTGCCTGGTTCAAGCTAAAATAATTGATAGCAACGTTTATGAAGCAGATACAGAGTGAAATGTGAGTACACAGTCTTGTTGCTAGCTTCAGGCATTCACCACATGCCCCTCCTCCTCTAAATATTTATGGTTCTGGTTTTTTTTTCTTGTATCCCAGCTTTTTCTTCTGCTGGACTGTCACATCAGTCTTCTTCAGTCATCAAGTATTTACCTCGAAGTCCACAGTTTTTAAGAGAAAATCTTCTGCTTTAAATATTTGCAATATGCTACTGAATACACAAACTTCACAAGAGCAAGCAAATAAACTCATACTTGAAAAGAATTTAAGTAATTACTTGTATGCACAATTATACCTATGATTGTGGTCTGTTGGGAATATGCTGGCAGTTAAAAAAAGAAGACAGTCTAGAGAGGAGCCAGTTAAAGTGTTGTCCTACTTACACCACTGATAACAGCCAGTCTGTGTTTTGACAGATAATATTAGTTAGGAGTTGTTAAAAGTGTTTGTTTTTTTCTGGTGGGCTATTTTATTTTTGTATCTAGGTCACTACATGTATCTATATGTATGTCACTATCTTCTATCTATGCACTATATGCACACACATTTAAACAGAAAATACAACCTCAGAATAAGGCCCTACTGATTTACTGTTGTCTTCCTATATCTTTCTTGTCCCTGGAAGTAAAACATTCATTGTTTATCGGTATTGGAAGACACTGCAAGGCTATCAACAAAATTCTCTAATCACAATCCTATTAAAGCTTAGTATCGATCAAATTACATAAACTGGTTCAATAAAACAAGGTCATTACATTTCCCTCTTTGGATTTTCCCTTTTATCATGCCTCCAGTAAGCATTACTAAATAAGTGGTATCTTATTAGATGAAATAAAACCTTAAAGATTACCAGTATATTTCTATTACTGATTTTATTACTGAATTATTGTAGCTAACAATTAGAGTTTAGCTGAAATCTATGGGGTGCTAGGGGTTATCAGAGGATTCTTTTTAGCATTGAAGTTCCACACCACAAACAATTCTACTATCTATATCCAGACAGAACAGATTTTCAAAGAGTGCTAATGATAATATTTATTACAGAGAAAAAAAATATTTTTGCAACATCTTGAAGAATTTATACTTAATTAGAACTAGGTGTTTAGATCTCCAGAGAGATTCACTTGAATCACAATACACTCAAAGCTGCTGGAAATAAAAACATTAAATAAAAGTAGATTCGGAAACTGGAGCCATTTCCCCTCCATGGTTCTTATCAAGACAAAAAAGAGTGACTTTTAATTCTTTAGTACTGGATGTTTCCATGTCTGTTGTAAAGATTCATAGTAAAGATACTTTCAGTAAATTTCTGAAGAGCCTACTATAGAAACAGGCAAGTCAACTGTTCTATTGTACATGTAATATTAGAAGGTCTTTCATAAAGTTGTACATTTTTATTAAAACATTTAATCAAATGAAAAGTTATACATGTTTTTGTATGCTAGCTACCATTCACAGAGTTGTTTACGTTGCTGTACAATTTCTTGGAGGAGGATGCTCTCTCAGGTGGACTAGATGACTTTTAAAGGTCCCTTCAAACCCAAACTATTCTACGATTCTATGAAGTAGATTAGTATGTATTTCAGTAACACCCTCTTCCTAGGCCTGGATAGCTAGCCCTGCTTTGCAGGGTGTTTAGACCACTTGAGTTCCAATGGTCCCTCTCAGTATAAATTATTCTATGATCTCTACCAAGTAATAGAATATTTAGACTGCTGTAGTTTTAAAAGGTCCATATTAAATTTAGTTTTTATACCCATGCACAGAAGAATTCACCACATGTAAATTTGGCTATCTAGAAGTTAATCACCCAAGCTAGAGATTAAGGCTCTTTCTGTAGTCACAAGAAAAAAACCAAACCAAACCAGAGCATTTCCAGGTTCACCCTATCCATCTTACAGAATGAACTGCCCTTTCTGAAGGGCCTAATTTTCCCATTTTCTTATAGAGAGATTCTATATGACTTAAGACTGAATGCTTAACTTTTAGACAGCTTTATTAGTCAGAATGAATTGTACTATAAAAGACATCCCATAGGTGCAGATTCTGATCATCAGAACATGAAAAGAGTTATAGCCATGTAAAAAAAAAAAAAAAATCTGCTAACATAAATGGTCAGTGAAATCAGAACTTAGACCTTTACAAAAATCCAGCAACTGACCAGTAAAGGAGATCAAAACACACAAAGGGAAGATTTGGTAAATAAGGAATTGGGTACTTTATGTATTTTTTAAAGCCACAAAAACTATGTACCAATGTCTTTTACCCACTTGAAAACATCAGCATAATGACAGTAATGTCCGTGCTGGTGTGACATTTCCATCACACATGAATTTTCTCCAAAACCAGGGGGGGTTTATTCAAAGACTGAACAAGATCAGTGTATTACTATAATATCAAAGCACTAGTCAATGAATGCAGGTCATGATCTACCATTTTCAATTGCAACAATATTTCACCTACAAAGTTTGTTTTCAAATTGTGATTATCTCAGGCTTTTCAGCCTTGCAACATTTGTCTAAACTCTGTTAGACTGAAGTGTAAAAACCCTTTAGCAACATTTAAAATTTAAAAATGCTGATTTTATGAAATAAGCACAAAACTTCAAAAAAATTGTTGCAATATCATTGACTTATAGTTTCCATATAGTTATTAAAATTATATAAACATTCAAATTTAAAATCAAACTGTTGTATTTGAAAACTTAGTTTGGAATTTATTTTCTCAGAACCATCCACAATATAATTCTGTTATTAGTCCAGATTCAAACAGAAAGTAACTCACTCATCAGAGTGGAAAGATCTTAACACATTTTCATTAATCCTTTAATAATGAGGCCAGTGACATCCAGCTAAATTCCCGGTCCAGGACAAGAGAAAGAGACTGACAACTATCAGAGAAATTGTCCTGACTCTGACAATCATCAGGATCCGTTTCAGCATTTCAGAGCCTTTTAAAGCGCTTGCAAAGTTGCTCTACTTTATCATCTTGCACAGCCACAAGACTGGGCCACATTGTTATCCTGTTTCTGTTAATATAATATTCAAGGGGCGATGGGCACAAACTGAAACACAGAAGGTTCCTCCTGAACATCAGGCAACACTTTTTACTCTAAGGGTGACTGAGCACTGGCACAGGTTGCCCAGAGAGGTTGTGGAGTCTACCCTCAGAGATATTCAAAAGCCATCTGGACACAGTTCTGGGCAGCCTGTTCTTAGTAACCCTGCTGGAGCAGAAGGGTTGGACAAGGTAACATCCAGAGGCCCCTTCCAACTTGAACCATTCTGTGATTC
Source organism: Strix uralensis (assembly GCF_047716275.1). Classification (NCBI taxonomy): domain Eukaryota; kingdom Metazoa; phylum Chordata; class Aves; order Strigiformes; family Strigidae; genus Strix; species Strix uralensis. The sequence goes on from NC_133976.1 coordinate 46,090,075, forward strand.
TGTGAATATTAGATTAATTCTAAGTAAATCACTGAGCAAGTACGTTACTAGTGAACAAAATATACATATTTGACTAGAGAGTGATAACCTATGAACATCTTCATATAAATACTACCTCAGCATCTTCCATACCTTGAAACTTATTTTTAAAAGACTAAAAGAAACAATGAAACAACCACAAACCAATCCTAATTAAGCCCTGTTTATCAGAGCACATTTATAATTAAAACTCTTATGATTCTTATGATTCAGTGTAAGTCTTACGATGACAGAAATTGTATTTTTTCAGTGTTTGTTTATAAGGCAACTAATATAGGTGACACTTTCTAGAAAATTTAGCTTAGAGAAAATTATGGTGAAATTTGCTTGAGAAACTTGCAGTTGAGCATTTTCCTCTTCCTACCACTCAAAACAGGAGCTACAGTTTCTAACTACAGTTACTAACCTTTTTAGCAGAACACTTTTTTATGCTATAGTAAAAGACCTAATTTTACTCCACTAAAATAAAAACATACTGTTAAGTATTTAGATCCTATGCTTCCCCATAACAGTAGAGTTGTATTGTATTTAGCAATTATTATTTTTTTGCTGGACTCAAGAGTCATGACCTAAATACAATAAATACCTGTTCTAAGGGAACATGCAGTGCAGACCCAAAAACACTTTCCTTAGAGGCTACCGCTGTCAACAGGCAGCTTTGGAAAGAATAAACAAGACCACTTGTGAACTAGATTCTTAATATCAGAACACCTATTACGCACAGAACACTTCTTAACTGTACTATCACATAATTCTAATAGTTTTAGTAAAAATATTCAGACTGATGTTTCATGCTTTGTGTGAATAATCCCACACAAACTAAAATCTCTCCAAAGACTGAAATAAAGAACAGGAAAGGGTGTTCTGGGTCAACTTCAGAGGTTAACCAAAGGTGCTATGGTATGTAATGTCTTTCACACCAGATTCATCTTGAAAACATTTTGGGGTTTTCATCCTGTCTAAGATGGATTCTTTCCTTGATCCAAGTCATTCCTTGATCATTCAAGACCTTCTTCTGATGAATGATATACCTTTACTCATGGTAATGTATATTCATTTTTACCTCCATCAACATTATTTTTGGCTTAAACCATTTCTTTCATCTTTACCTAGTTGCTCTATCTTCCTGCCACTCCAAGAAAATTTAAGAAATCACTCATATTCCCTCTCAACTTAGTTTTCCCCAGAAGTAAGAAAACGTCTATTAGTCTTTTCATGCAGAAGATGTTATTGTCCCTGTGCTCTAGCAGTCTTTTGCTGAATCTCTTCCAGCTTAAGGTTGGCTCTCAATCACTACTGAGACAAAACCCAGACAATAAGTTTCAAACCACTCCTTGGTTTCACTGAATTAATACTTATCTACTCCTAATAGAAATATCTTACATAATACATTTCAGAACGATATTTCCCTTTTTTACACCCACCTCCCATTGGCTGCCTACAACAATTGTGTGACATATATTTTCCCTCTCTACTACTGCTATCTAAAAGGTCAGAACATAAACTTTGTTATTAACTGCTAGATATAGGGCCCTCATCTTTGTACCATGCAGTATCATCGCACCTCTTTTACTCTTGTTCTTCTGTACTATCATACTCATTCCCTTAGCTGACTTTGCAACTCAATTTTGTCATCTAGAATGTCCATTAGCATGCTCCTCCCTCTTGTGCTCAAATTAACAAAAATTGATCCCAAAATACATTGCTAATCAACTACTACTAGCCTTCTTCCATCCTGTCAATGCCTACTGTAAGTGAAAATTTTCCTCTCGCTATTACTTACCTAATCATCTTACCTTTTCTTACCCACCTCACATCTACTAGTAATTTCAGTGAGACCACTTCAAACCATACCTGTTTTAGGTATATCATAGTTCCCTAGTCTAACAATTCTGGTACCAGAGAGTGATGTTGAGCTATTCTGTATAATTTTGGTAAACCCTTGACAGATTTTTAACTTTTATTATTAGTTTTTCCTCCAAAATAAGCTTTAAAGTCTTCTCTATTTAGTCATTTAGTCTAACTGGTCAGTAATCGCCTGCTCACTTTTTCCCTCCTTCCTTAAACATAGCTCTTCAGTTAAACTTAGATGTTCATAAAATTAAGACCGCTAATCTAATGGAAATAAAAATTACTTCAGTGATAGCAATTAGCAAGACAACTATATTTCTGTAACTCAAATTTGAAAGATGTAGTTAACTATATACATTGTTCTGCTGCAGTATAGATCAGTATAAAAACTTAGAGCCATGTACAGTCATACTTCATATTTTGGATACAGCATTAACAGCTGTAGCTGTAACAGCATTACCTAATATCTCAGGCTTCATATTTAATGTTAGTAATTATTTGCTATTTCCAGTCAGACAAGACTTGTCAAGGTCTCATTCATTACCCCAGTTTTCATGCAGGTTCTTTTTGTTCAGATTCTATTTATGAAAAGTGCAATGATTTTTCCAGATCATATTTTTAACTGTTTAAGACAATAAACAAAAAGTGTCCTAATAAAAATGCTTCAGAATGTAACTGTGTCAATACACACTTTCTACATGCAAAGCACTATGTAAATGCTAAGAAATAATTGAATTTTGAAAACGACTCAAAAAATCAAGAGCTAAAAGAAATATATTGTGATAAAGCAAGACTCATTAGATGTCACATTATAACAATAATAATTATCATATCGTTACTGTTCATGTATGTATTCTTCTCTTAAATCAAGTGAACACAGAATTCTTCCTCTCCACAATAAAAGCATTGGGTAGTATTTTGTCATAGGGCTATGTCAGGCAGCTAGCAATGCAAGCTTGCCGTTCATAAAACTGTAAACAAAAAAGAAAATTATAAAAATACTATGTAGAATATCTCATATCCACAAAGGAAGCTAAATAGTATAGCAGTCATATGGAAGTTATTTTCTTGGAAGACTGTATTACTAGGCCAGTGTTCTGTACTTATAGAAAGATTTCTACAGAATTGAATTACTTACATGAAGATCTAGACAACCTAATTGATGGGAAAAAAATCTGGTTCTGCTTTTAAAGTGTAAGCAGTATGTCACACTGTTTCTCATACAGGAACCCTACATCTCTACTTAGATACATTGATGAATGCTACCTGAAATATGCATTCTTAATGGTACGTGGTAGCGTGAAGTGTTCAACTGACAAATCAATTACTTTTAGGGGGTGTACAGCTATCATTCAAAAAACACACAACACCAACATTATTAGAAGAAATAAAGATTAAAAATCATATAATGATTCAGTTCCTTAGAATTTGCTTCTTTTAGGCTCTATATCACATTTATGCTGAACACTATTTTCCTTAGCTCATCTCCTGCATTTTAGCAGGAGTTTTATTTATGTGAGACACAGAAATATTAAGGCTTAGACACCTGCTAGTGCTCAACAGAAATACCTCACTATGGGTTGAGTGGAGAGTGCCTCTGTAATAGGTGGCACACCAAATGGGGGTTCACAGATGCAGAACCTCCTCTCTTCTTCAGATTGCTAGTAATAAATCTTTGAATAAAGGGTCTACGCTGTCTTCCACTTATTCTTTTACACTCTTCTATGAAGAGACACCAGTGGAAAAGAAGCTTAACTACCCACAAATTAGAGAAAAAACAAAAAAAAACCCACTTGATTTTACTGTATATCAAGATCATTGCTACTCCTTTTTGTTTGACTCAAGCCAAGTGTAGTCACTCTTACTGCCTGGAGCCAATGCTGAAGTTGCTAATGCTAACCTTCAAATGACAACAGTCTCTCTCTCATCTTCAGCCCTACCTCAAGATCTTCCAATAACCTGCTGGGGTCAGCCCTTAAGCAACTGCTTCTGTTCCCTACTCCAGTGGGTGCCTTTTTCTTTTTATATCTTTAAGAACTTTCTCATTTCATTCATCCTTACCACATCCTTATTCCAATCACACAGCTGAATTGGTTTTCCTTCCTCTCTAACCACTGTTGAATAGGTATACAACTTTGCCCAGGCAAGTATGCCCAGGCCCTCACAACAACAAGCAAATTCTCTACTAAGTGACAGTTGGGAGATACAAAGAAAATAACATGGAGAAAAAGTGCGTTTTGCATCATGGTATATTTCAAACCTCTGGCCAGATATACAGATGCAACTAAGATGTTTCGTTGCTTTTATTCTAGTATATTGAAAAATAATGTTATATTGATATATAATACTGAAATATAATATCAAATTACTGAAGTAATTAATTTTGCAGTTCCTAAAAAAGACCAAGGTGATTTTAGATAATGAAATGTATATAATTATTTAAAAATAAAATAATAAAAATATTAAGATATCAGTTGTTTTTGTGGTTTTGTGTACTACCTTATTTAATCTACATAAGCTAGTTTTGTTCTAATGCTAGTTAGAAAATCTTATCTGGAATAGAGTCTGTAGGAAACATCCTCATTCTTTTTTCTTTGTTTCCACCATTAGATCTTTAATTTAAATGATCCCTCATCTGTTGTAAATGCTAGAGCAACAGCCAAAAGAACCAGTAGCTACAGGCCTTCATCCTGCTCTCCTTGAAGTCAACAGCATTACTCCTACTCTTAACTTTGAAGAGAAGACAGGTCCCAAAGAGGTCAAACCAGGTACTATTAAATTGATAGGACTTCTGCAGCCAACCTCAAAGGGAGCAGAATTTGGGCCTCAAGGAATAAATACCGATTAGGACTAAAGTAAGTGGCATTATGTAGAAAATTGGTGAACCTAAAAAGAAAATCTTTATAAACTACATACCTGAGGCAGTGCTGAGTTAAGCTGTCGCTGGAGGGAGTCTCTGTCGTAGATGACATCCTGTAGGCGTTGCTGCGCAAGTGACAAGCTTTCCTGTGTCTCCCGAAGAGTATCAAGGAGACGGTCCCTTTCATCCAGCATGTTCACCATCAGCTGCTCAAAGTGAGAATCCGAGTCCGAGCCACTGCTTTGGGACCCCCGTTGACTCATCGGGGTGTCCTCGTTTATCGTTGGCATCACTTCACACATCATGTCTTTAAAAAAACACAAATCAAGGAAAAGCTCTTCAGCAGAAAAACACTTGAGGGGATTTCATAAGAGGAATTAACTCTGTCACATGGACACAGTTAGTAGATTATTGCATTGTTCCCTCTTTCAACTTTGTGCTTTCAATGTTAATCAGATGATCGATAGACAGGGATTAAATACAGTGACTAATTCCACACAGCAAAGACTTTGAATGTGCATCCGAAACTGAGAGAAGAATGACTGGAAGGAGATGGAGGGTAACAGAATATTTTAAATTAATCGTTTCGCAAATAATGCTGTCTTAAAATGACAGAAAATACTTCCTCTGCAATTGTAGTCTCCTTAATTGTTGATTTTCTCCCCTCTCTTACTTAATGTCATTGTTGAATTGTTGGTATTGATGCCAACAGCTGCCATTAATTGCCAGATTTTTTCCTGCTCTAGGCATTTCTGCAGTACAGCTCAGGCTAACCATTGATCCAGTATCATGCTGCCTTAACAATGCCAGGTTAATCTATTTTCCTATCTAGTTATTCCCACCCTTGGGAAATTCTTCTCTAGTGAGCTTGTTCAGTAAGAGGTCAAGAACTAGAAACTCTCTGCTAATTACCAACCCTGTGATATCTTGTGCAAACTGCATTACCAGGGACAGAATCACTGTTGTTTCCCAAAAACAGTCCTGAGCAAATAATATCACCTAGTCCCAATCTTTCATTATAAAGCTTCTTAGGTAAATCTCAAACCCTCAACTTGTGTATGGGGAGAACCATATGCTACGAGATACTGGGTTCAGCAGATGGAAAAGAAAAAACCAAATGAAAGATATGACAGGTCTCAGAGATCAGTTTTTTTTTAAAAAATAAGAAGACTGTGTTAACAATAGATGATACCTACCCAGTGACAGCCACCCAAAGAATAGAAATTGTTTTTCTAGTATTAGTGAAGTAGTACAGCAGAAGGAACTTTATACATAGTTAAGGGTCAATTTCTGGAAATTCTCTTATTGTAGTAACTATTGGAAGCCTTTTATCTCAGCAAGTGGGATCAAGGTGCTTTTGGTTCATCTATTGGAAGTTAAAATATTTTACTTAGGAGTACTGTGGACCTTCTAGACATGAACTTTGTCTACAATACATGTGACTGACACACTTCCACTATTAAGTGTGCCATCATCTAACATTCCCATCATTTCAGTCAATACTATGACGGATTAACTCTACATATTCTTAAATCTGATCTGCTTTCCACAGTGGGAAAATGGAACTTGTGAAAGCGGAATTTACAAAAAAATGGAAGATCTAGCTGTTGCAGAATATAACTTAAAGACAGGTCATACACCAGGGAACAGAGGAGCTAAGACACCTGTATTTAATTCATTAAAACCATCTCCTCCTACTATCACTAAGTCACAAGCAATCCTTGTGCTAACTCTGCTTGCTGCTAAGATTTACTGGGAAAATTACAGAGCTTTGCTAATGTTAGCTGGCCTTGATCATATTCTGAATGCTCATTCAGAATTTAGTATTCTTAATTTTCATTTTTTTGGCAGATGTGATAACTAGTAAAGTTGGCACCAAACACTGGTATTTCAGCATGAATTATCAGCTACTACTGCGTAGCTTTCACAGGCAATAGCTTCACTACTGAAGTTTCAGGTAGTGTTTGATCCTGTTTTTAAAGTGTCTGGACTTGAGGCAATGTCAAGTTTGCTTGTGGCTATTATCCACTTAGTAATTAATTAGGTGCAAGAGAAGCAGTTAATAGCTTGAAGTGATAGATACTGAAAAGTTCCTCACATCTCCGATATATTTAGGTCAGGTGTATTTACTCAAGATTATCTGATTTGATGCTGCATATCTCCATTACTCATGAGGTTCAAAACTTTCTATTCCAGAAACCTTTGCCTCTCCTGAACTACAGGCTCCACTAGGAAGCACCCAATGGCTTTTCAAATTGAAATGACATTAATACATCAGTGCCTCCATCGCCATAAAAAAACTTCAAGTTTAAAAACATTTGCACCATTATCAACCAAACTTCATGGTACCTACCGCTTCCTCTTCTGAGTATGGACAGTGTGTACTGTGAGGCACCACAGATGGGGAGTGACTAAACTCTGCAGCTGCACCAGCAGAAGGACAGTTTGAATAAATGAGTACTCATCCTCCTACACTTCAACTTCCCTGCAGAGTCTGAACAGCTTTCAGGGAGTTCTTGCTGATGTAACCACTTTGTCCACTGACCACAGATACCTTGAGATGTGGAACTACCAGCAGGGGGGGAGACATTGTCTTACCTCCACAATCCTCTCACTTGTGGGAGTACATTTCACTCAGCAAGTGGACATCACTCTGGAGTGTCTCCACCCAGGCCCCACCTGTGGCTAACCAGCTTGGGATGGTCAAGTTCACTGTGAGCTAAGGGTCAACTCAAACATCCAAGGCCATCTGCCACTTGCTCAGTTTAATCACACCTTTTCAGTATGCAGCAGGTGGGCCAGAGACCAAAGTCTCTGCATGCTTATTCTTCAAGACCAAAGAAAACAATTCAGATGATTGTCACTGAACCTCTCCTGCCTCATGATCATGGGGCACGCTTCCTGCCCCAGGGGATTCTCAGCAGTGAACATACATCATTCAAGAAATTATCTCCAATGTCCTGCACACGCAGATCAAGTTTATGATCTGAACAGCACAGCATACACTACCACTGCTCACAGGCACTGGCAGAGAGTGGTGCAATTTTTCACACACGATGCTGTGTGTGTGGGGGAACAGGCAGGGAAACCTCTGGGCCGACAGCTGTTCCTACCTTAGCACCCTGTATTCAAACTAGATAGAAAATGTCCTCCTATAGTCATTACGGGGATGTGGCAAGCCATATATATAAGTGGTTGTGGGGCTGCATGGAATCCATGGCACTATTACCACGTCTTCTCCCCCTAAGCTGCTGCATTCAGGGAGGGGAGTGGACCATGCACTGTGCTTACTTTGAAAGCCTGGGCTGCGTTATCCTGACATGGCACAAGTAACAAACTTGGTCTATGAGTAAGACCGCAGAGAAGGCAGGGAACGGGTGGGCAGTTTCTGATGTAGGCAGTTGCTATTTGGAAGTTTTCTCCCACAGCTCACAGCCCCGGGAGAATCTTTAAAAGGTCTGGCAGTTCCTGCAGTCAGACTGGTGAGGTACCTTGCTTTCTGGCAGTTTGGAGATCAGTGCCATTATTCCATTGGAACCACATGCATCCTTTCACTTTCCCTACCCTCAGTTTGGAGCCAGATAGAGAAAAGCAGTATGCTAACCTGGGCCAGATCAGAAATGCTGGTAGGGCGTGCCATAAAGGGATGCATTGATTCTTGCAACAGTGAGGAGCAGGGGAAAAGGGAATCCTGGGACATGTCCTCACATGGAACTTCTGTGGGAGCCAGCAACGAGGACCCCACAACAACTCTGAAGGGAACCTGACTTCTCAGGGTGTTCCTGGGTCATTAACCCAGAAAAAAGGAACAAAATTTTGAACAACTGCAGGCTTATTGTGGGGCTCCCAAAGAAAGATTTCTTACAGCTCTTCATGAAAGACATGTATGCCATGTTGTTCTGATTTACTACAATTTGTCTCTTCTTGCCTTTAGAAAATAATTCTTTTTCTTTTTTTCTTTTTTTTTAAACTTTATCTGGCATTTATCACTCTTATACCTGCCAGCAGATAGATGCTTTCGATGTCCTGAGGCTGCCACCATTTAACACTGTTCCCAAGAAATGCTGGCCTTCTTCCCCACTTCCCCAGGACCTTATTGCACACTTTATGAATTGTCTGCTTGATAGCAGGAAGGAATCAAAATATTGAGAATATCTGAAGAATTTTAAAAAGAAAGGATAAAAAGGAAAAAAGAAAAGGGAGGTTCATCAAGAGGGGCTGTAACAAAAGCTGGGACAGATAAAGCAGAGAAAGGACCACCAAAACCAACAAAAGTAGAGGAAGAGTGTCAGCAAACAGATCGATCACAGTTTAGTAGTAGATTGGCAGCTGAGGACAAATAGCAGGGCACATATGCATTTGTATCTTTATATAGGAAGTGAATCACGTCAGGGAGTTACAAGATTTCTTGAAGTTTCCAGAGCCTTCTGATGGTGTGCATGTATTAGACAACCCTTGGTTAACCACATGATGATGTGGTTCACACATAGGGTCAGGACATTAGATTTAAGAGTCAGCTTCCAGTTTAATTACAGCTGGAAGGAATTTAGTTTGCACACACCAAAAGCACACAGTGAACCAAGCCAACACAATGCAGATGGAAACATCTGAAGGATTCACATAAAACAAAAATAGTATTGCTATGAACAGCTAGGTCTGATTGCTAATGTGGTCATACCCTGAGTAATTTTATTTTTAAATTTCCGATGGGGAAAGAAAGCAACTTCTGATTTTCCTTCTATGTAACTTTGAATTTTAAACCTAATTTTGGTGATTAAAAAATGCCAAAATCACAACAATTTTTACTGTGGTTTCATAACATAATCAACTGAAACATTTCATACACTGAAATCAGAAGGAATTACTGTAACTACCTATTCTTGCCCCATTAATTGAAGACCATAAATCTGTGTTAAACTGAAGTATATTTTATACAGGAAGGATTTCAATAATTAGACACTGAAAGTGATCTTTCTAGTAAAATAACTAGAATTAATCATTCTTTCTGTGAAAAATATATGCCTTTTTCAATTGTATTTATAGGGGAGACACAGTCACATGCAATGCTGCAGTTTTTAAAGGCTCAGAATAAGCCTATTGGCAGGCCCACTTCTATTACATTTTAGACCTACCATGCCACATGTGTTTCTGTGGCTGATCTGTGAGTTCTGCAAGTTACAGAACTTCTGAGACATCTCAGATACATTTCACTATACATGTATAAATCAATTTTCATATAGACAGGTCAGATGCATCCTGGACTTACTGGCTATATATACAGTTCAGGAATAACAGATCCATGCATATGTGGCAGGTGTTTGTCTCAAGTACACAGTTCCTACTAATTCCTGTAGATATCAATTCCACTCAGAACAGGATTCAGCAGGATAAATAATGGACCATCTTTAAACTTCCTTTTTGTCCTCCATTCTTACTGATTTTCTAAACCATAACTTTTGGATAGACCAAATACAGTCATCAACTGACATCTGGATATTTCATGTTTACTAATTGTGTTTATCAGCCAATGGTTTGAGATCCTGCTCCCCTGTCATACAATTGCCTGCATATAACTATATAACCAGAGACAGCCCCAAAAGATCAAAGATCAGGATGAAGTTTCCCAGCCCTCTACTCCTCTGAACTGGTTTTATACAGTTTAATGGGCTGTTGGTTCCTCATTCAACTCTGTGTGCACACTGAAATTCAGAAGCAAAAATATGTTCATTGAGTCTGTGCATGTATTTTAATCTCTCCATTCAGTGTGCATGTGCCAGCTCCTATGTTAAGATTTTTGTTATCCCAGGGTAGTATTCCTTTCATTCAATATAGTCCCATCAACTACTACAAGGAAATTACAGTTACCTATCTTTGATGAGTCTTATTAGGGAAAAAGAATTCAGAGCTTTGAGTAAAAGAAGGATAAATGAAGACAAACAACAATATGCACGAAACATCAGAACCGCTTCTCTTAAGTTTACAACAAAAAACTTGAATTGCATTGCCACAATTCTAAATTGCAAAGTAGCTTCTCTTATAATTATCAGGTAATGTGACAAAGTCTAAGCAAAATTGGAGTGTATAAATATCTGCCTTAAACTTCAGAAATTTACAGTGATTTTTGAATCTTCTTTTTATTTTCCAAACCTGCACTAAGCAACCTGATCTTAATTTGCAGTTGGCCCAGCACTGGGCAGGGGTTGGGACAGATGAGCTCCAAAGGTCCCTTCCACACTGAGTAATTCCATGAGTGAATGTGAGAGCTTTAAGTCCAAAGAATTCACTCATTTACCACAGAGATTCTGAAATCTAATGTACATTTAAATAAGGCTAGAGAGAAATTTGAAATAAAAAACTCCAAAAAAATCCCACATTGTGGCTCATCTCATGGCATTCATACAAAAAAAAAAAAAAACCAAAAACACCACATTGATTTTATTAGGATGGCCTGCCTTGTGGAGAATTTGGGCCTCTATATACTTGGAAGACTTCTACAGAAAGTAAAGAAAATTGTTATTAAAAAAAAAAATAAACCTCAGTTATACTTGATTACAAGTATGGCCACATTTTCAAATATTGCCATTTATACTAAATGTTCTAATGTCTGAGTGACATTAAAAAAAAACACAAGCCAGAGAAACCTGAAAACATAACCACATGAGGATGGGAAACAAAGCCATACTTTTTTAGACATCCAAATTTAAACAAAAATCTGTGCTTATTTTTTGGCAATGTAGGCTACTCCTTTCTTTGTCAGAAAATATACACAAAAAAATACACTAAAATATTATACTGGATGATAAAATGCCACGTCTCAGAACATTTTAAATTTAAAAGTTTGAACAGTCTTGAATAACTTCTATGGCCTCACTTATATTCTGGCTTTACTTATCATTCAAATGGTTTAAACAAAAGAAAGGTTTGAAGAAAGATTTTAATGCTTTATATTTTTTCACCTACCCAGTGAATCACAGTAAAGCAAATAATGAAAAAATATTTTTGGAATAAAGACTGAAAAGCTGCTGAAGCCTAGCTTGTCAGGGGAACACATATGTATGGTATGACAGTAGTTAAGTGGTATATGCTCCTTCTAGAATCTAAAGGGAAGTAACAGTAAATATAAATAAATATTTTTCCCCAAAATTTCAACACTGATGCTGTTCCTATTCAAGGTCATAATCTGTTATCAAGTCAATGTTTACAACATACATAAAGGCATGAAGGTCCTTCATACATTTAGGAAGTTTTCTGACTATGCCGTTAATGAGAAATAAAAATATGAACACATCACATTCTCATCAGAAAAAAAAAAAAAAAGCTTTCCTAACACCATCCTCTCAAGAAACAATCAATCAGCCAAACAAACAAACCAACCAAGCCGCAAACAAACCCAAGAACCCAGAAACAGACTTGCTTTCTTCTCAAAAGAAAGATATGTGGTGTTGAATTGAGCAAACTCAGAGATCTGTAACCAGCTATCAGGAGTCAACTTTGCAGAAACTGAGTGAATTCCCACTAAAGTAATTTACTAAGGATTTCTTTACCAAGACTCTGGTCACATGAAAGATAAAGGAGAAGATGAAGAAGGAGTACTTCAGGCAGCCAACTTGGTCTCCTAATTTGATACCTCAAATCCTACTTAATTATACTAGTGGTGCCCAACCATGCATCTAGCAAGTCATGCAGCTGTTTGTGTCACTAGAGGAGAACTGCAGGCTGATCCCCCCAAAAAACTGAGTCAGAAAAGGAGTTGGGGAGGAATGGAAGTGGAGAGGGAACAGATAATGAACACCTTCATTAATCATCCTGGTCCTCAGGAGTAAGTGAGGAACAGGCCAGATAACTACAGTAGCAGCAGCCCACTACTAAGTGGCAGCCATCTTGCTGTTAGGATATGACCGAATGCACGCTGAATTATATACGAGGGAACACAGGCATCCAAGAAAGAACATTGAGGGTGATGGAATTTCTTTCGGTTGGTCTTAGGAACTGCAAGAGGTCGATTAAACACCTTTGTGCCATATCTTCAGGACCACAGAAGTCCATGATAACAGAGTAAGCCCTCCTGTACATTATTCTGTGCAATACTTCCTCTACAGCCAGGACTGCAAAGAAGAGGAAGGAGTGGAGGGAAAGGTCTTAACAAGGTGACATACACTTCATTCATACCTAAACATGCATTCATTATGTACCTTTTTACTCAAAGGAAAAAAAGAGAAATTTTGTGTTCCTTTGCCAGAAAAAGGCTGACTTGCCCTGTAGTAATACAACATAAAGTTATGCTTGAATCATCTAAGTCAACAAAAATAAGACTTTTAAATGTTTCTCTTTCTTTAAAAAGAAAAAAAACCAGCTCGATTGATAATGAACTTAGTATATCTGCAGTAAAAAGTTTACCACTTTACCTGGTATTCTGAACGCAAGTAAAGCAATCCCTCAATGAAATATGCATTTAAGTCACCAGCATTTTACTGGTAATACACAAACACCGTTTCTTGGACTCATCAGGAGCTGCAGAGCATTACAGTTCCCTTGCTCAGGGAGAACATGAAATGCCCCAAACTCGCAAGGTCTGCAACGGATACTGAACTTCTGTAGTACCTTATGACTATCCCAAACCCTCTGAGAGGTTCTGAAGCGGGAGCAGGATCCTGACAAATTACTGCTTCCCTTAAAATCAAACAAGACTTTTAGGCAATGTAATAACTTTAGAAATCTTCTTATGTGAAACAAAGCCTAAGCACTTATTTTAATAGTAGTTCTAGACCTGAAGTGCTCAGGTATCATAGCCATACACAATGGCAGCCTGTGAAGCAGCACATTGAAAGTTCTCTAAATACATTCTCTTCCTTGTCCATTGTGTATCTACTATACCATCTACGGCAAAATCTATTCCTAATTGATTGGTTCCTAGTTCAGTGTTTTCTCCAACCATCTGCATGGAGCCTAATCCAACAACTGCATAAATTCATAGAAATTCCATCATGGACTTCAGTGGGTTTGAATCAGTGTAGATGGTTGGAAAAGTCACTAACATAGGCAAGCTGTCAACCTCCTGTCATTTTACTACCTCCAAACAGGACCATGAAAATCACAAATGTGTGTTATGAATGCCTAAAGAGCATGCTGGATGTTATATGACCATTACCCACAATATTAGGAGAAATCACGAACAGGTTTCCCCTCTAAACACAAAACATTTAACTGGCAAAAAAGCAACGACTGTTTAAAGTAATTTGTTCTATGAGAGGGGGAAAGAATGCGGTTCATTGTCATCGCATTAAACATTTTTCAGGTTGTATGAAAAAATGTCACAGCAAATCTATAAGATTAGCTGCATTATGTCTCCATCAAGAGTGAACTCAGTATTAGCTCAATTAGGAATTCTGCAGCTCGGTTTAGACATCCAGATGAGTGAATGGACAAAAATTGCAACAAACAGCACAGGCTATGCCCACCCTTGGTTAAGAGTTATATAAAGCCCTTTTCAGGAGCTATTCCACTAACAACTAAATTGATAGCACTTCCCTTATATTATCTTCTGTCTACAGATGCTGATAATCATGTACGGACCAGGTGTGAAAGTGCATCCTTAATACTGACTTTTTCTAAAACTACTTGAAATTTCTGTGGTACGTATCCTATAAGGCATATGAAATGAAAAAAGTTGTCATCTTTCTTCTCATTGGACCCCACCCTATTTGACATCTTCTGTTACCTCAATTGTCCAAGAGTCTTGGAATTATTTAAAGTGCTGTTGTAACAAACACCTCTGCAATCTCATGTAGCCTGGGAATAATTTACCAGCTGGACTTCTTTCACTTGGGCATGTTCTGGGAATGAGGAGACAGAACCCTACTTAGCTTCTGCCTGACAAAAGCTCTTAGACAAGCATTCATTTTGCTCACCTTGAAGACTACCACCTTAGATGTGAACCTAATTTTATTCCCTCACCTTTCTGTCCATAACTGGTTTCAAAAGCTTGTTTTCTGTATACTCAGATGTTTGATTTGAACAGCAAGGTTGAGGAGTCATTTCAAGTTACTTGTAATTTTGCTGCAGGAAAAAGAAGTAGAAATCTAACTACCATATATTCTAGCTAGTCCAGTGACATCAGCTTGAAAACTCATTTCATTGGATCATTCCGGATATTTTGCATTTACAAGCTATATTTTTCAAATCGTTAAATAGCTATAGTGGCTGATAAATCCAGTTCTTACTGCAATTATGTCTTATCAGATGTTCTCAGCAAGATTGCTCTTAGGCAGCACGGTGTAATTCCATAAGGAAAATCCTTCCTATTGTCTGAGTTGCATTACATGCATATTCCTCCTCCTAGTTAACTCCTTACCTGCCAGTCTCCACTAAACTATGATATCACCTTTAACAGAAGCATCCTGCGCTCCTTCCACACAGGAGGGGTGATCAACACAGTACCTTAAAAGAAGGACTCATTCCAACTATTTGTTCTTTATGTCATCCCTCCGGTCTCGTATCTCCCTCAAACGCACCAAAAAAAAGAAGTTGCCTTCACGTTTTTTAGTCTGAAATTCCCCAACTCCCAACTCCCATTACAGAAATGCATTTAAATACCACACAAGTACTACAGCAAGAGGCAGACAGCAAGATTTTGCATTTGCACCTCACCTCTCGGAGGATATCGGGGCTAAGGAGGGAATGCTTAACTCAGAAATAGAAGGTTCAGTACCTAGTGGCTTTTATTTCGGCGTCTGCTATTTCACTTGATCAATAACAACCGCAGTCTCCACCGGCTTCGAGCGGGGACTCACACAGCCGAGCACTCCTGGACCATCTTCCTAGCAATGGTGACACAGGCGTTGCTCCGAGGAACCCCAAGCCCCCGCACCCGTCCTCCGGCAAGACTGTCTGCTTGGCACCTGAGCATTTTCTTCGGTCACTTCGTCAGCAGCCAAGAGGAGAAGCATCCATGGGAAAAATGGCATATTACAAATTTTGCTTTGGGAAGCAGAGCTTGGCTCAGACCATTGTCGGGAGCAGGAGGGGGGGGGAACGGTTCTTAAAGCTCCAGCAGCCCCTTTCGAGCAGCAGCATCTTTGCAGCTGGAGGCAAGCGATTACAGGGGGGAGGGGCCGGGGCGAAAGCATCTTTCTTTTATTTCTCATCTTTTGTTAAACTTAACTGAGCGGTATCTGGCTTCTCTGGTTCTTCAGTGCCTCCCAGGCTAACTATGCCTCTGTGCGTGACTCAAGTCCACACGCACGCACCACTCCCCGCACGATTAAAAGCAAACGAGGTTTTCTGCTTCACAGAAAGAAACCTTCTGTCCACAGCTCATCGCTGCGGGGCCGGCACCGTCCAGAGCCGGATCTCAGCGGTACCGAGCAGGAGCCGCGGCGCCGGAGTGGCGGCAGTGGGAGCTGGGAGAGCCCCGGCGGGTCACCCACGGCCCGCGCCCCAGCCTGCGCCTCCCGGGCGCCTCCGCTCCGCGGGGCAGAGCCAGCGGCACCGGGGCACCGCCACCGGCTCCCCGCCAAGGGCCGGGCTCTGCCGACCGCCGCACTGCTCGGGGCCTGGCCAATTACTCGGTGATGCCTGTACTGAAAACGGCATGAGAGCTCTGAACGGCTACATTCTGTAATTTAAAAGAGTTCAGGCAAACACGGGTACATCTCATCTAATCGGATATATAGTGTAATAAAACGTATCATCTGCTGTAATCCGACCATGACAAAGCAGTGGTAAAACCTGCTATAATCTGAATAGTCCAGGCGTGTAATTAATATTACGCATTTAGAAACGCCAGGCGTGGGCAAGCGCCCCCTCCCCGCGGCCGAAGCCCGGGCGGGCGGTACCGCCGGGGGCCGGAGGGCGGCCGGCGGCGGAAAGAGGCCGCGACGGAGGCGGAGGGAGCGGCCACGGGCGCTGCTGGGCTCGGCGAGCTCCTCGGCGGCGGCAGGGACTTCCCCTGGAAGCCGCTGCAGTGGTTTCCACCGGTCCTTAAATAAATTCTGAAGTAATCACGTCTGCTCCCCCTGCCTCACGCACGCGGCTCCCCAGAGGCAGCTTCTGCTGCTGCTTCGCGGCTCGCACGGCGCTAATTCCCTCACGCCCACTCCTTAGAAAAAGAAAAAAAAAAAGGGGGGGGGACACTAGGGTGCGAGCCTAACCGGAGAGCGGCGCTTCCTCCCCTCGCCTCAACTCGGCCGCTCCCGGCGGGCCGTCACAAAGGGCGGGCGGGCGTGTGCCCGGCCCTTGGGCGCTCGCCGCTCCCAACGGCTGCGGCGCGCGCGGGCGCGGCCCCCGGGGTGGCTCCAGCAAAGGCCGCCGAGCCGGCAGCGCGGGGGCCCGGCGGGGCAGCGGGGTGCGGCCCTTCAGCCGCTAAACGCCGCCTTCGCCCGGCCTGGCGGCGGGGGTCCGCTGCCCCGGGGATGGCCCGCTGCCCCCGGGGATGGCCCTTCACCCTCCCGCCCTGCGACCCGAGGCGGGCGGGTAGGAAGGGGATGGGGAGGTAGGGAGGCGGCATGCTGGCGGGTGTTCCCCTGCGAACCGGGCGTCGCGAGTAAAGGAGTACCAGAAACCGATTTAAAGTCAGGGCTTTCCGAGCGTTCATTTGCAATTAAGTTCATCCCAGTTGGAGGACGATGTGTTGGTACCAACTACGCAAACGTGGCTCTTGCAAGAAACATTGCAGTATTTGCTTATATTTCTTCCACGTCCCCCCAAAAAGATTTCATCCATGCAGGATTGACTGTGTTGCTTCAGAAGACTGAAGTCACTTCATCCGCCTTAGAAGGGTGCTGGAGAGGTGGGGGAGCCACGGCCAACAGCGGGTTCAGGCTCAGCAATTCTTGCTGCTGTGGTGGCTTCACAGTAGGGTTACTCCTGTATTGTGGAAAATGTAAATGCACAGGGGATGCACATGTATCGTAGAAGGCAAATCTCTGAGAAGGGTTGTCAACGTGGCCATTTCAGAAACAAGTGCAAAGTACTGGTGCTATGCCAGAATTTGTTGCCAGAACTTGGCCTTCCAGTGCAATGCATGGGTTAAAAGACCCAAAATAAAATAATTCTTCCACTCCAGCTGTGCCACTATTCCAGGTGGCTTTTTGCCACTTTTTTTGGTCATTTCAGATCCTTATCCTGACAATTTATCTTCAGCGTACAAACCACTAGAGCAGTTGCCTGACAATCACACTGTAGCTGAGAGCAAGATTCATCATCCATCAGAGACTTATGCACATGGCTATCACAACAAATCTGAGCTTTGAAATAGGTGAGTGAGGAAAAACTAAGCAGCTCAGAAAGCACTTGTGAGAGCAAGCATGTTCAGCAGGCAGTCACACAGGCTGGCTGGTATGAACTTCTTCAAAGAAGGGCATATCTGATGAGGTTTTTTTCATTATTTGTTTGGGGTTTTTTTTCATTTCTTTGGAGTTAAAGCAGACTACTCTCTGTACAATAAGTTACGTAGGTCAGATCAGGATTTGCAGCTTCAAACTCTAGAACTCAGCACTGTTATTTTTTATAACAACATCTGTATGCGTGGAAATATCTTTTCTAAGTATTGCTAAAGATGAGTGTCACTGATGACACCCTTCCTTCTTACCCCTTTCAAACAGCAGCTTACTGATTAAAGCATTTGCCAGGCATGCGTGAGATCTGAGCTCGCTGTCCATGTTCACCAAAGGTGGTTGTTTTCAGCACTTGCCTTGGAAAAGATTCCAGTCTGTGTTCCATGGATTGGAAGAGTCAATTATTTGCAAAGCTGTATAGCAGACAGGCCTCCTTCATGGTCATTCAATTTATAAACATTTGTGGAATTCTTTAGGAAGTCTGTTGGCCCCTCAGCTCCTCATGCCCATCCTCTCTACTGCCTTTAAATCATTAAAGCAAAAACCCAGCACAGAAACACTATTATCGCCACTCACAGTATTGTCCTAGTTGACCTGCTGCCCTTAGCTTCTCTGTTGCTGGATTCACAGACAAGTAAGTGGCTGAAATACTGTTTCACAGTGCTGAGGTTACTGCACAGTGCAGAAGCTGCCAATTAGTACCTGTGCTTTGTGGTACCAATTTAAACAGGAGCCTCCTTCTATTCAAACAAGTAGACTTTTGAGGTCAGTGAGATGGAAGGAGAAGGAAAAACTCTAAAGAATGGAAAATGAAGAACTATGGAAGAACCACAAAAACTGGGACGGAGCAAGTTCTTTGGTCTTTGTCAGAATAAGCGAATGCTGCCTACAGTAGAGGGCATCTTTTGGTAAAACTTAAGTTCATGGATAATTTTGATCAAGAGCACAAAAGCATAATGATATATTTTATGGAAACTTCAGTAGTGAAAGGTACTGAATGCACTATTTAATTATGAGTTTAAGCTTCCCTTGAATGGAATTTGACCATCAGATCTCCAAAACATAGTTTTACTTATCTGAACTCCAAGTATGCCAACCAAATCTATTAATTACCCCAAAAGTATGAAATACCCAGTCTCTCTGTCAACTGGTTCTGTTTCATCATGAAACTTACAGGAGATAAATTAAGTGGGTAAAGACAGGTAGGAAGTTTTCCTTACCGTTTGCCATCTTATTTCAAAAAATAAAATATAAACTTATGTCAGAAAGACTTTGAAGACACGCCTGAAAGCTGACTTCCTCACGTGTGTAAGTCTCGCAATGGGTCTTTTTCACATGTTGTCTCCATCGAAAATAAAGTGGAGACTTATGAAATCTTTTGCTGTGAACAGTGTAAAAGAGGATTATACAGAGAAGTGAAGAACCAGCTTGGACTTTACTTTCAAGACATATAGTGCAAACTGAGGATCAGGTAATGGTTGCAAAGATATGTGATGTAGTCAAAGCAGTAAGAAGGGAAAATGATTCCTGTAGCCCTGCTTTGAATAGTGATGATGCAGCACTTAATTTGTTAAAGCCTGCCAACAGCTACTACAGCATGGTGACGGCCTGCATAAGATTTTTAGATGAAGATGGGGAACAGAAAACCTTAGAAATGTTACATGGGAAGAAAAAAAAGCAGCAATATTTAGAGCTAGTCTTCACTTGATAAGGAAGCCATTAGAGACTAAGAGAAGAGTGCAAAAATAAAGTTCAGAGGATCTTGGCTGAGACTGGAAAAAAAGAAATGTAATATTGTGTGAATAAATTACATTCCAATGTAATCTGAGTTATAATTCCAATTGTACTTTACAATTACATTCATGCTTATTTCCCAAAGGTTTTCTGCATATTATCATAGCTTTAAGGGTTCCTCTGTAGTTCCTCACTTTGAATTTCTTGCCTATTTCAGCTGTGAGTTTTACCTACTTGATTGCTGTGTTTAACTAGAAGACTCTCACAAAGTTGGTTTTCTCACACAAGAAACATTCCTATGTAACCTCAAAGATCATCATGGTAACCTTAAAAAACTTTCACTGCAGACATTTGATGGAGGGAGAGGATGTTTAGAACAGGGACATACCTTTAGCTTAGACGTGAATTGTTTAAAGCCAACTGAAGACCAGTAGAAGACAAGCCTGAGAGTTTGGTAGCTTAGTTAGCACCTTTCAGTACAACTGAACGTCCTCAGCTGGGAAAGAACAGATTTTATCTCTGTCTTGGTCAGTCTGATCTGCAGAGCAGACTCTAATTCCTGGCTATGGAATTGTTTATTAGACCAGAATCTTCTGGTTTTATACTCCTTCAGAGTGCTTTTTCTGGAGACGTGATTTAAGGGTTGATAAAGACATGCTTGAGAATTCCAGTTACTCACACACTGTTGTATATGAGACCTGAAAACTGAAGGGGACCTTTTATTTTTGTGATCTGAGGATGGGAACGTTGTCTAGGAGCAGTCATTCTGCTCTTTTTCCACTCTGTGTCATGTTACTCTGTTGAAGTTTTGCTTGCAACTAAAGTAGCATAAGATGTGAATAAATATTTTAATTCAGTCTGCTATTGAAATACTTAAGGTGTAATAGAAAATATTATCCTACTGTGATTACCATAAAAAATAAAAAATGGCATTCAGGTGTATTGACAGTAACTAGCTGTGCTATCAGATTATCAGACTACAATTTAGTTATTATTTTAACTAAAAACTGTATGGAGGCAAGAAAATAATTCCCCCATCTCTGGCATAATTTTTCGGTTTTGTCTCAGTTCGGGTTTTTCACAAATTGCTCTAAATTGATCTTTACTCAATGGCATGAAACAGATCTAAGTGAGTAGCAGTGATGTCTTTAAAAGCCACTGAAATCCAGGCACGTGAGAGAGAAATTTGTGTCCTGTGCACATTACCCAGCTAAGGAGCTTCCTTTTCATCCATGGAAATGTAAAAACATGCAGACTATCAAAATAGCAACTGTGATCACGAAACAATGTATCATGATTTTAAAAATAGTTTAAACATTTTAAAGTTTGTGATCATAATGCATTTGTTAAAGGTCATTCATTTCATAATCCACTTCCTTACATAGTGTGAGTTAAAGGAAGAGGAACTAATTCCAAAGCCAAGTGTGAGGACCACAAAGTAGACATTGACCAGAGGAATCAGCAAAGATTGACATGAGCCATTTCTGATACTGGTGAAAGATTTTATCATTAAGAAACAATCCAATCTATAACACAGCCAGCATCACAACAAACTGACACCATTATTCTACCTTTTCACCCCAAGATTCTTTCTCCATCACAAACCTAAAAAAGATAAGAAGGTAAAGACCAATGGTCTCTCCATCTGAAAATGTCAAGACATTGAAACATCTCACAGGTGTTTCAGGTCATGCCTGGCTCCTTCACACACAAATAAATCAAACCTGTTTACACTAAACCAATGCAAAACAGTATTCACATTAAAATTTCCATCGTTAAATTGCCAGTAAACTCCATTTCAGTGTAATGTCAGTGAGGTAGCTTCAGCTACTTAGACATTCATAATCTCTCAACTTTGCTACAAAAAGTGCTATTTATGTAAATAAAAATCCTTCTGTGATCAGCAAACTGCAAGTATTGCACTGTGGTACAATATGGCTCCTCAGCTAGACAGGAGAAAGCTGAAATATACACTCCACTGCTCATTCTAGATTTTAAGCATGGGGATATGGAATTTTAAAATAAGTTCTCCTTCTCAATACTTTAAAATATTCCATGGGTTTTTTGGATGTCTGTAGTTTAATTAAAGTTTGGGGTTTAACAGTTATGTTCTTTTATTATAACAGAATGTTTCATTATTGGGAAAAATCTGCTCAACAAAAATAATAAAATGAAGGACACTCATAGGATCTTTTTAGCTGCTGGGCTGAATGTGGCCATGTATAAACATGCCAAAGCAAAGACACACAAGGAAACATGATGAAGTAAGACACTTCATTGTGCACCTTCTGCCTGTAACAAGATTAAAAAATGCACAAGAGATGCTAGTTAAAACAGATGTTAGTGAAAACGCTTTGTGAATTATTTCAAAAGTATATTAATATTATGCTAGAGAATGGGATATAAAGAACCATACAGGTTAAATGCTTTAGCTGGAATGTTAAACAGATTTTCACAAAAATGATCTGTTTACTTTAAAAAAGTTTCCTCACCTTTCAACCATTCACTTTCATGTGTAGTGTCCTGGTTTTGGCCAGGATAGAGTTAACTATCCTTGGGCTGAGAGGGAGCACAGCTAGAGGGCCAGGCCTGGATCGGTCATTGGAGTATTCCATATCATGTGATATCATGCTCAGTATGTAAAGGAGACGCGTGCTCTCTCATTTCTGTTTTGCGGTTGGCGTGGCAGGATTTTTGGTGTGGTCAGGATCACTGCTGGGGGCGGGCTGTGTACCAGTTGCCGGTTGGTAAGCAACTGCATTATGTATTATCCATTTGGACTTACTATTGTTACTGTTGTTTTGTTACTATTACAACATTTTTTTTATTCAACCTACAAATTTTTTTTTTTGGTCTCTCCTCTGTTTCACCAGGGAGGAGGGGAGGGAAGTAAACAACTGGCCACGTCGTGATTGGCTACCAGCCGAGTTCAAACCACAACCGTTTTTTGGTGCCCAACATGGGGCCTGAGGTTTGAGATAACAACAGATTGGGTCATAATGTTTATTGTTTGGCTCCTTAAGATTTTGTCACCTCATTTGCCATAGGTACTCCCCATGCTGTTTCTCACCATCTGTGAGAGTTGGGTTAAGATTTTGGTTTTTCTGTACTATGTAATGCTGATCTATGACATGATGCATTCTTTGGTTCTGGGGCTTTTTATAATTGTGTTTGAGAGTTTCAGGAATTTCAAATATCCTTGGAATGTTGACATTAACATGGTCATCTTACTGCTAGGAGCCAGTGTGTTCCTGCATGAGGTTCAGGTTTTGTTCAGGGTTAAGCAACTATTTAAGAGTATCACCTGGAAATCTACCCCAAGGTTGGAGAATTATGAGTGGCTGGGGGTGTGGAGTAGCATGGGCAAGTACCTAGAACAGTGAGCACCTCCAGTGTATTAGAACTTCACTCCTGAACAGGTGCAGAATTCTGAAGAACTAGTAAAATATTTGGAAAAAGTATGTTGTCACCCAGGTAATTCCATGCACAGCTCACTGCAACATGCTGGGGCCTAGCCCATGCTTACCGAGTGCTATTAAACACTGTTCAGCACCCTCAAGAGGAAGAGAAGGGCTCTGGATCTGGTAACAAAATAACGGACATTGCAGCCACTCCAAAGTCCACAACAGAAACTGCAGCCACTACAACCCCGACCACAGGCACTGCAGCTGAACCAGAGAACCAACTCATGACGGTGTCAGTTGCTCCTATACAGAAGAAGAAATACACAAGAAAATCCCCTTGCAGTGTACAGGGTGATGGTGAACCAGGCCCGTCACAAGAACAGGAGGAGGAGGCAGAGCCAGTGATAGTCACCCAATCCTTATCCCTGCATGAGTTGCGAGACCTGCAGAAGGATTTCGGCTGCCGTCCAGGTGAGCAACTCGTTACCTGGCTGCTGGGATAGCGGGGCTAGTAACGTGGAACTAGAGGGTAGGGAGGCGAGGCAGCTAGGATCCCTGTCTAGGGAAGGGGCCATCTGATTCCAAGCAATTGGAAAGAAGACATGAAATCTCAGTCTCTGGAGGTGACTCCTATCTAGTGTGAGGGAGAGCTATCCCTTCAAGGAAGATGTTATATGTCATCCAAGTAAGTGGACCACTATGGAGAGAGGTATTCAATCCTTGAGGGAGCTAGCCATGTGGGAGATGGTTTACTATGACCCAGATAATGCACAGCTACCCCCAGATCCAGATGAAGTTCAATGCACCCGGCCCATGTGGAGGAAGTTTGTATGGAGCACACCATCATCATATGCCAGTGCATTTGCAGTAATGGACTGGAGAGACGAAGAGGGCCAACAGTGGATGAACTGGCTCACCGACTACAACAATATGAAGAAAGTCTCTCTTCCTCCCTCGTCACTGCTGTGGAGAAATTATCTCAAGAATTCCATCAATTTAAAGAGGACATGTCCTACTCCCCATCTGCATGGACTAGGATCTTGGCTATCAGGAGCAGTCATTTCTCTACTCGAGAAAACCAGTATACACCACACAGAAATCTGTGGCGTCGCCTGCGTGACCATGGAGAAGACATGAAGAAATGGGATGGAAAGCCTACCTCTCCTAGAAGAGCGGGTACATGAGTTGGAGGGAAGAACAACTACAAAACGGGGTTCTTTTAGGAGAAATGCTGCTCCAGTTTCCAGTAATCAAGTGCTCAAACACAGCAGAAAGGTCAACTTTGTTCACGATCCTATGAGAAGAACTTCTGATTTGTATTCACAAGAAGTAAGTGATCAAGATGAGACTGAAACCCATGCACACCACACTAACCCATTTGTCGTTAGCAGGTATTATGACCAACATTAGAGGGGCCCTGCCTCCAGCCAGGTGCAGGACAGGGACAGTCAAGTTTACTGGACCATGTGGATTCAATGGCCTGGCATGTCTGACCCCCAGCAGTATAAGGCTTTAGTGGACACTGGTTCTCAATGCACCCTAATGCCATCAAATTTTCAAGGGGCAGAACCCATTTGTATTTCAGCAGTGACAGGGGTGTCTCAGCAGTTGACTGTATTGGAGGCCAAGGTGAGCCTAAGTGGAAAAGAGTGGGAAAAACACTCCATTATGACTGGGCCAGAAATTCCACGTATTCTTGGTATAGATTATCTCAGGAGAGGGTATTTTAAGGACCCAAAAGGGTATCGGTGGGCTTTTGGTATAGCTGCCTTGGAAACAGAGGAAGTTAAACAGCTGTCTGTGTTACCTGGTCTCTCAGAGGATCCTTCTGTTGTGGGATTGCTGAGGGTCAAAGAACAATGGGTGCCAACTGCCACTACAACAGTGCACCAACGGCAATATTGCACCAATCGAGACTCTGTAATCCCTATCCATAAACTGATCCGTCAACTAGAGAGCCAAGGATTCATCAGCAAGACGTGCTCCCCCTTTAACAGCCCCATATGGCCAGTGCAAAAGTCTAATGGAGAGTGGAGATTGACAGTAGACTATCATGGCCTGAATGAAGTCACACCACCGCTGAGTGCTGCCGTGCCAGACATGCTAGAACTTCAGTATGAACTAGAGTCGAAGGCAGCCAAGTGGTACGTGTCACAACTGATATTGACAACACATTTTTCTCCATCCCTCTGGCTGAAAGCACTAGGGGACACTCGGGGTCAACCCCTGGGGTTTTGGAGTCAGGGATACAGAGGATCCAAGGACCACTATGCTCCAACCGAAAAGGAGATACTGGCAGCATATGAAGGGGTCCGAGCTGCTTCAGAGGTGATTGGGACTGAAGCACAGCTCCTCCTGGCACCCTGACTGCCAGTGCTGGGCTGGATGTTCAAAGGGAGTGTCCCCTCTACACACCATGCAGCCAATGCCATGTGGAGTAAATGGGTCGCATTAATCACACAACGGGCTCGAATAGGGAGTCCCAGCCATCCAGGAATACTGGAAGTGATTACAAATTGACCAGAAGGCAAAGATTTTGGAATGGCACCAGAGGAAGAGGTAATGCATGCTCAGGAGTCCTCACCATATAATAAACTACTGGATAATGAGAAGCGATATGCCCTGTTTACCGGCGGGTCCTGTCTCATTGTGGGGAAATATCGAAGGTGAAAGGCAGCTGTGTGGAGCCCCACACAATGGGCTGCTGAAGCTGCTGAAGGAGAAGGTGAATCGAGTCAGTTCACAGAGGTGAAATCCGTCCAGCTGGCCTTGAATATCGCTGAGCGAGAAAAGTGGCCAGTGCTCTACCTTTATACTGACTCATGGATGGTGGCAAACACGCTGTGGGGGTGGTTACAGCAGTGGAAATGGAGCAACTGGCAGCACAGAGGCAAAGCCATCTGGGCTGCTGAACTATGGCAAGATATTGCTGCTCAGGTAGAGAATCTGGTTGTGAAAGTACACCATGTAGACGCTCATGTACCCAAGAGCTGGGCCACTGAAGAACATCAGAACAACCAGCAGGCGGATCAGGCTGCTAAGATTAAGGTGGCTCAAGTAGATCTGGACTGGCAACATAAGGGTGAACAATTTATGGCTCGCTGGGCCCATGAATTGTCAGGCCATCAGGGAAGAGAAGCAACATATAGATGGGCTTGTGACCAAGAGATGGACTTAACCATGCACAGGTAATCCATATGTGCTACTATCAAGGAAGCCAAAAAGTTAAAGCCCATTTGGTATGGAGGACTGTCCTGGATTCAGCCAGGATAGAGTTAACTTTCCTTGGGCTGAGACAGAGCACAGCTAGAGGGCCACGCCTGGATTGGTCACTGGAGTATTCCATATCATGTGACATCACGCTCAGTATATAAGTAGACA
Organism: Strix uralensis; assembly: GCF_047716275.1. NCBI lineage: Eukaryota > Metazoa > Chordata > Aves > Strigiformes > Strigidae > Strix > Strix uralensis. The sequence goes on from NC_133976.1 coordinate 46,116,678, forward strand.
CGTGCTCTCTCGTTTACATTTCCAGTTTCCCGGTCGGCGCGGTGGGATTTTTGGTGTGGTCAGGATCGCAGCTGGGGGCGGGCTGCATACAGGCTACTGGTCGGTGACAACTGCATTATATATTACTGATTTGGCCTTACTATTGTTACTGTTATTTCGTTACTATTACTACATTTTTTTTATTCAACCTACAAATTTCTTTTTTTTTTTTTGTCCCTTCCCTATTTCACTGGGGTGGGGGAGGCGGGGGGAAAATCAAATGACTGGCCACGTGGTGATGGTGATTGGCTGCCAACTGAGTCCAAACCACGACAGTAGCTGAAGTATGTCCTCTTCCACTTTGGTACAGTTAAGAGAATGGTAACTTCTGGTGTTAGGAAAGAACTTCAAAAGGTAATTGGTTGCCAACAGATTAAAGCCTTGCTTTCTCAATAGACAATGTCAGTAGTTTAGGAGATTCCAGCACTGCATTTCAATATCTGCTCTTGCTGAGTCCTGCTATGTGTAAAAAGTTTCAAAGAATGCTGAGTTGTTTATGGGGCTGTGTTGTAGCTGGGAAATCTTCATCACAGGTGTGCAAAATTACATTATTTAATATTTTTTAAAATAAATAATTCATATGCTTACAGTACAAAAGTTAGCAATACAATTTTAAATGTTTCTTCACCAAAGTATTTTTTTAGCTTTACCATATACATGTACTGACTGTTTCTCACTGTTTTAAGGTGTGGGTTGAGGTTTTTTTCTTTTCTTTATTGGTGCAAATTGTTGGTCAAAGGAATTACATTAAAGCAAAAGAAAAGAGTTTTCTTGCTTTCTGGACAATGTAAATTCATCTTGTTTAGTACATGGGGCCAATTATGAAATCAGGCCTTTAAAAAAAAACAAGAGAGAAAAAGAAACTGTTTTCTTTATGCCCTGTGGAGTACCTGTTAACAACCAGGTACTTTGGAGGGGTTTCCAGTTTCATTTCCAGAAAAAGTGAAGTGACTGCAGGAGTTCCATCTGTACAAAGTGTTTTCTTAATTAATGGAAAACAGAAAGAGAAGCCAGTAAATGAACCATACATCTTTATGGCACAAGCTTAGGTTCATGATCATCAATAAGAAGAGCAGTGGAAGATGTGGGACTACAAAAAGCCAAAATTATTTGCTTGGTTTGGAAGTTCATGTACTTAAATGTGTTTTCATGCACAAACCATTTTATTATGTATCTGTTGAATTTGCTGCCCACAAAATATACCTGACAAAGAATCTCAAATAGTAATCAAACAAATGACAGACAAGAACAGAAAAGAGAGAGAGAAATTAAAGTGGCTTGCATGCTCTTGTTCTTGCAACTAGAAAAGCATATTTCATAATGTGGCCCAGACAGCATTAACTACATTGCAACAGGGTTGGCAGTTTTCAGCCTCTCCCCATGTCAGACTGCACACCAACACAGGGCTCTTAGGTCTGCTCTTTTCTGTACTTCTCTATACACTTATATAGTAAGATGAATAAACAGCCATCCATGAACAAAGAACTATAAGTGCTTGTCGTGTCATTAAACCTGAAGCAGTGCAAATTTAAATTTGCATAAAACTCAATAATGTTGAGCCTCTCTTCATTTTGCTGTCTATATGTTAGATTGTTATGGATTACATTAGACAAAAGGTAAGCTACTCTAAAGCACACTTGGCATAAAATATTATTGTCAAGTATGTCACTTTTGCTTATAATTTTTAGTGCTATTTAATGACCATTATATTTAATGAAAATATGAAAATGTTAATTCTACTTTTTTCAATTATCTGAATAAAAACTCACAGTAGAAAATAGTAATGGACTAGAAATTCAGTAGTAGGGAGAAATACATGTATTTGCAATATTTCTAAGTTTTACCCCTTAAGTGAGTCATATTTTCTGCTAATTATGTGCATTGCTGCTAGCAATTTATTTTGTTACTTTCAAACTATTTTCAGTCATGGCAAAGATTTCTTAACATCTGTATGCATGACAAGCTTCTCATTTCTACCATTAGTTAACAGAAGAAGGAAAGGAAAGGCAAGCAGAAAAGTAGAGATGAACAAAAAGTCATTGTTTGCAGAACTCAAGATCCCAGCTGGAGGAGGCTTGTCACATTTCATGCATACACACATACTTGCATACACACCCACCAACAGATCCCCAAGAGAATTTAAAAAAAAAAAATCATGTCTGCAAAATCTCAATGCAGTAAGAATTCTCCAGAAAATTACTAGGTAAATTTATCAAAATCCCAAATATTATTTCAGTATTTTTTTTAATATTAATCACTTGAAAATGAGCAAATCTTACTATAAAATGTGACCAATAGAAGTTCCATTTTAGAATGAAATTTTTACACACTGAAGAAATTCTTTTGTTCATTCTGCTTCTCCATGTCGCCTTTATATCCTGGAGATCTTTTTTAACATTTGTCTCATTTTGGTGAGAATAATTTTTCAATTTATTACTGCAAAGCTGAAGATGACCATTAACAGATTTTTTTTTTTTTTTTTTTTTTAAGAAAAAGCAGCTCTACCTTTTCCTTCCAGGTAGTCCATTTCTGTCTATCTTCATTTGTTGAGATGAAAGCAAATCAAATCTAATACACAGAGATAACTATTATAAAAGATAAAAATCTCTCAAGCGGTAGGAAAAAGACCACCTGAAATTTGCAAAGGAGAAAAATACGCAGTTAAAAGTAAAAAATAAATGCTGCACAAATAGGAATTATTTCAAACACCAGACAGGAAGGTGAAAGAGATATGTAGTTAACCAATGAATACATCTTACCTAGCATTCTCAGAAAGAAAAAACAGCTGTTATCATTCATGGGGTGATTAATACAATTAGTCAGTTATTTTCCAATTAAACTGAAGTTGTGTTAAAAAGATGACTGTCATAATTCTCTTTCTGCTAGACAATGACTAACACTAGTGTCAGAGTACAATGGTCAAAGCACTGACAGAGTACAGGATGCTCCTTTCCCATCTCCTGATGTAATAAGTAGTTATTGACAGGCCTTACCCCATGATACTGTATGGTCCCCTTAGAATACAGACTAAACCCTGTTTTCCTTCAGAGCATCTCCTACTGTTTGGCATAGACAAACTGTCCTTAACTCATTTTCTTGTGTGAATCTCATCAGAAGCAATAGGGTATCTCTTTGGCTTAACTCAGACCTAAAGAGTATGGTGGGGCCAATTAAGTCTTACAAAGCTGAGAACTTCCCTGCTGTGGATCTTGAATGCTACAGATGCACATGGGGAAAAACATTCCAGTGTAGTCTTTCCAGGAAAAGGATTAAAGAAAACTTGAGTTTGGCACAGAAAATATTTTAGTGATAAAGGTTTCTGTGGAACACGAAAAACAATGGAATCTTAATGTTAACCAATAGTAAATCATTTACCTAAACATGGAGAAAGTTTCTGCAGATCTTAAAGTTAAAAATACACTGAGCATTTTGCCAAATGGTTTCCAGGTAGTGAAAGCTCCCAAACAACTCTCTTCCCCCTGCATTTATTATTTAAGATCTAACTGATAAACATCTGGACAAAAAATCCCATTTTCTTTCCTTAAAAAGCAAACCTATTAACTAAATAGAGTAAGAAAAGTTTTGTAGACCTGCTACTTTTCTTGAGAATGTTTTTAATACAGAATGAGAAAAACCCAGAGACTACATTGTGTTCTACAAATTGGCATAAAGAACGGCTGACATTCTGGCTCTACATAGGCATGGGTTTTGGATTTCATGGTGTTTAGATGTTCAAATGAATTATTCGTTATATCTGTTTATTAATTACAAGTACAAAACCAATTGGTATTCTCTTTTCTTCATGTGTTTGAGCAACTTGGTATGTTGACTCCCATACTAATTGCTGAGTGTAAAAAATTATTATTGTTTTCTGAGTCTTTGTGGAATTTTATCAAGCATTGAATCTAAGTAGAAAGTTACCAGCATTTGTTAATAGCTGCTGTCAAGGCCCTCAGGCCCCAAATATATTATATTTCCAATCTTCTGTAATCCAGTGAAAATAGTGGAATCTTATTATTTCATAAACTCACCAGATCACAGTGCTATCAACACCACCCTGGAAAAATACACTGAAGATTAATTTCTGTGAATTATAGAATATAAGTTACAGATTTTCTTTTCTTAAAGGTCAAAAGGGTACCGTTCGTAGATATTGCTCTCTCCTTTAAAGCTCAGTAAATCAGGGCCCCAAGGACACCATCAGCCCTGACTGTCCCTGACCCCTCCCTCGGCCCCCCCACCCCATGTCAGCCCCCAGGGCCGTCAGCCCCCGCCCCAGTGACAAGGCGGCAGCAGCAGGGCTGGTCTCCAGGTCCCCACAGCCCTGCCCTGCCCGGCCGTGGGCCCACGTCCAGCCCGTCCCCAGGGAGGTGCCCGGGGCTGGGGCTGGGATGGGCCCTGCGGCCCCAGGGGAGTCCCTGCCACCCCAGCCCCGGCCCCGCTGTGCCCTGACAGTCACTCTGTGTGTTCTTCACTGCAAGACATTTTCAGAGAATCTTTACTGTTTAATTTTATCATTTTTCTTGAAGTACTATGTTGCATAAAATGTTAAACATATTATAATGTAAGAAATTAAATTTTATGGCAGCTCTCCTAAAGCACTCAACAGATTGTCTATATTTTAAATGGTACTTGTCTGCCAATTTACCACACATTATTTTTACAAATAACTTCATACTGACTGTACACAAAGACTGAAAGCTTTAAATAGTGAGCCACATAAATGGGGAACAAACTAAAGAATAAGAGACTGAAGTACATGCAGCTTTCTTGCCTTTTTTGGTTGCTGTTTCAAAGTGAGGGTGCATTTGAGGTGACTGAGCTTCGTCTGGGAGAAGCATACATTGGTACGCTGTAGTGAGTGAGGTGTCACTGAGCACATATGTCAGCCTGTGATCCCAGCACTGATCCTTTCAACACCCAGTGCTTTTTTAGGGCTACTCTCTGTGGCCTTAACATGCAACACAAGTCAGTGGCTCTCAAAGGACCCCTCTCAGGGCAAGCCAGGCATTTGCTTGGGGACGTTTCTCTGGCTTTCACCTCCAGAGAGCCATCTTAGCTCCTCCTGTCACTGCCGCCACACTGTTACTAGGTCTCTGTGCAGCTAGCGCTAGCAATGTACTGAGCTGAAGGGATGCACATCCATGGTATGAACTCTCGGGAGCACTGTCACAAGTGTGGCATGGCAGAGGCACAGGGCTGTGAGGTCCATGCTCTCCTCTCTGTATCTGGTTGCAACAGATTTCAGAATTTAGGTTTCAGGTTTTCTGCACATATTGCAGTATTTGTTACATTTGGTTGTGTTTTCAAGACTTCTTTTGCAATATAATGGAACTCAAGAGTTTCATATTTTGTTTAAAAATAAATTTACTCTCATGCTGTCTTATGACTCTGGGATTTGAAGTGATAGGCGTGTCAAAACCTGTAGTTTAACTAGGACTTCTGAGTAGAGAGGAGGAAAGAGACAGAATAAGGACAACCAGAGTGATGCTTGTGAAAAAAATCACTGAGTACCTAAGTGTCTTCTTTCATATTGTTTTGTTTTCCTTTTAAACATGGGTCAGTGATTCTGAACCTGGATGAAACAGTTCCAAGGAGATTGAAATTGTGATCTCAACCTGGAAGAATTAAGGAAGAAAGTAAAAATAACATGAGAAATAGTTAAGCCTTTGTCCTGACTTCTCCATATGAACAGTAAACTCCACAGCAGGGAGACTGGCCTAAAGATACATCATCTATGGGTTGTTAAACATCACTTCCAAAATGCAAGTGTTAAAATCAAGAGAGACACCACTTTCTGTCTGACTGTCTGTCAGCAGTTCTGAGGTTCACATAAGCTGTTTGTCCCACAGCCCAGATCTCTTCTGTAGGTGATAAACAGAAACTACTATGGCAGAATTTCTAAACACTTACAGTGCTTTGGTAGAGTCTGTCATGACTTTCATTCGTATGTAAATAAAGGGATAAAACTTTCTTACTAAGTTACTACCCTGACTATTTGATTTCGGAGAGTTGGCTCTTTTGACCCATTATATTTATTGGTAACTCATAAAGAGGATTTAAAAAATGCACAATAAAAAGTATAGCTATGCTAATACTTCCCATGGGTTTTTTGTCTTTATGTTTGGAATTTCTTGCCATCTGAGTGCTTGAATTTTCAGCCTTCTTACTATATTAACTTTAATTATCTTGTAGTCAGTATTTCTAGGAAATAGGGATGCCTTCATGTGTGTTTATTTTTCTTCTGACAACTTCCCTCACTTGTTTTTACTTTTCCTTCTGTATTACATTAATCCTTGCCATTATATCTGAAGTAGATACCAACTGTGGGGATTAAAGATGCAGAGTTCCAAGTTTCAGATGAAATTTCAAGAGGAATGGAAATATCTTCCAAATGTATTAATAAATGTCTATTTGGGAATAAATGTAGTTTAAATTCATTGAATTAATCCATAACTGCTTGTTAGATCAAATGACTGAAAGAAAATATTTGATGAGCATATACAATGCTAATGATTGTACTAGAAACTATCTGCATATATTGTCTTATTTTAGCTTTTCACCGCATGATACAGTCTTCATAATTTCCAAGCATTCTACAAAATATTACGAAATCAGTTAAGACATATAGTGTTTTCAAGCATGTGATTTTTTCCAGTAAATCAGGAAAGTTCTGGAAGTAATGAGAACTATAATATACTCCCCTAAGTCTTATGTCTTCCTTATGTAAGACATTCTGTCACACTGGATTCAAATCTATCTTGCTATCAGAAAGACCTGCTGTTTTCCTCTTTGCCTTTAAAATGGTGTACTAACAATAGAAGTACTCACTGATGAAACCATGGTTACAGTGGAAATAAGTTGTATCTGCATCACTGTGAATTCCTTTTTATTTTTGTTGTGTCCTTCATTGTAGGCATGTATCCAGCATCTCAAGTAGTAGCAGTTGCTCTGGTATTTAGAAAAAGAGAGAGAGGAAGGGAGAAAGGGGGGAGGGGGGAGACATCATTCAGATACCTAGCTATGGTCTTCTTTTGAGAAAAAACGTTCAAGAGTTCTCAAACTTCAAAATTCTAACTATGCCCTTGTGACTCTTCAGCAAGTGGGAGAAGAGCAGAAAGAAACATGCTGACTTGGCATCACTTCTTTTCAAATGACATATCAGTTGTCCTTCCTTCTGCATCACTGATGTAAAGCAAAACCAAACCAGAACACATACTAGGCACTTTTCTCCCTGGATTCAGGGCCAGACCAAAAATCAATGAAACTGTTCTCAAGTAAAATACTAATCAGCAGGACTTTAAATGTGTCAGAATATGTTTCTAGATGGTCAGCAAATAAAGCATCGGATGTATCACTTTTCAAAACAAATTAATGATCTCTTCCCAGTATATTTATATCTTCTGCACCAAGACAGCAAATAGAGCAGAAAACAAAATCTTTCATATTCAAATTTTGCTGAACACGGGATGAATTTACAGCTACAAGGCTTGGATTTCATTTGCATGCACACTTATATCACACTTGCCTCTTTCTTGGACTGAACTTGGACATCCTTTTTCAATAACTACTGTGGCACCCCTCTTGAAGATGATGAGTCTAATTGTGGATTAATGGCATGTTCAGAACATGTAGTGGTATCAGAATTCATTGCTTTAGAAACAACTTCTTTTAGTTGTGTGAAGTTTGGGAGTAGGTTGGTCTGTTTAGGGGTTTTTATGCAGAGGAAAACAGAACATTCATTATCACGTCTAATTTTTGCATGATACCATATTTTTCCCTATGAAGTAGTTTAGGCAGTACACTAAGACAAAAACAAACAAACAAAAACAAAACCCTAAAAACCTAAAAACCCAAAAAACAACCAGGAAACAAACCAGTTCCCAACACAGATAATGATAACATGCTGTACAAGCAGCAAATTCCTCATCTCAAAAACCATGAATGATCAAGCCCCTCAAAAGAGTGAGTTCAGACTTGTCCAAAAAGGGTTTTGGACAATTGAGGAGTGCTGCTGTACCTGTGGGAAGTATGTATGTGTCTATTCCTCTTCATTTTTCTAAAGTAGCATTACAATTTAAATATGCATCTTTATTCAGCATGCCTTAATGAGTGGTGTTGTGCCCTGTACCAGAGCATATCACTAGAGGTATTTTGATCACCTGAAAACCAAGTCAGTAATGCAAGCTTGTACATATTTCCTCTTTGATGTTTTCAACTTCTTCAAAATTAATAATGAAATTTAACAATTTGCAGAATGATATCCACTCTTTTGGGAGAGAAGGTTGCACACTGAATAGAAAAAATTTAGTATGGATCAGGAAAACTGATTTCAAATAATCACAAGCAATCCAAATCCATCCTTATCATGCCTGCAAAAAAAGAAAACAGGTTTTTTGTCTAGTGTGAATATTTCTACCTTTTCTTCTGGCTCCTGGTTTGTGATGATATATATTAGTTGTATGAGGACTGACTTGGGCTGTGGAGACAAGAGCGTCATGTTTCTTGTTGCTACATCTGCAGAACTCAGCTTTGGATGACTCCAACTGTGTGTAGCTTTCTGGTGACTAGAGGATGGACTGAGAACAGAACTGAAGGATAAAAGCAGGATGCAAAAAAGATAATTGTTTGAATACGAAGAATATAGAAGTGAGTTGCACAGCTGAAAAAGAAGTGAAGTAAAAATGGACAAAAGAAATAAAAACAGAAGAAGCTCTAACAAAGGAAAGAAAAAACAAATTAGTGTGACAACATGAGAAAGCTTGTTTCCTAATGCAGCCTGTCAATAAAGGCATTATGAGCTAAGATATTTTACTTCAAGAAAGTACCAGCTCATTCTTTTTAAAAACGTAAATCGTTAGACAAGATAATTTGGGTGTATATAGAAAAGGCAAAAGCAGTTCAATGCATTTTATTTTCTGTCTGAGGTGTTTTAGGGTTACTTATTTTCTGTAGTATAATGTGACCAAAGTATTCACATCTCAAAATGGGTCTTTTTTTCACTACACACCAAAGAAAAGATTTTTAGTTATTGTTGTGGCCATTGAAGAGCGCAGCCTCTGTTGCTCTGTGATGTTTTACTCCCTTAGGAAGATAGATCCTTAGGTTGGAGGTATGAAGAATGCTCTTCAACTTTAAACCCAACACAAATTAAATATCTACAGAATTTTTTATTTCTTTTTCTACTCTGTGCATGCAGGGAGATATTTGATCTCAAGCTCTGAAGAAAATTGGGAAAGAGAGCTAAAGAAAAGGTTCCATCTTTGGAATATCTGTGTAAATATTTATTGTGTGTAACTTCCTTGAGGAATAAATGAATTTACACTGGGAAAACTGCAAAAAAAAAATGATTCAGAATAGCAAACAGAAATTGCAGTAAAACCAAAACAGCCTCATGAAAAAAATTATTTATCAAAACCAGTATTGTTCCAGCAAAAACAATAAAAGGAAATGTAAAAGCAAATGAAATAGTTAGAAATAAATACATGATCTAATAACCTGTAATTCAGCCAAATTTTGTGACCTATTAAGAAATGGCAGATGGTTTGGAAATACCTTTGTAAAAATAGCATTATGGATTTTACATTTCTTGTCACTACTTAATATCCCATGTCAAATGAGCAATGCTTGAAAACTAGGAAGTGTTAGATATGGCTAGAAGGAGAATGAGAAAGCATGAATTTTCTCAGTTGGAATTATAAGCAAGAAGTATTTCTTTACAGAACGGGTTGTTAGGTGTTGGAATGGGCTGCCCAGGGAGGTGGTGGAGGCCCCATCCCTGGAGGTGTTTAAGAGTTGGGTTGACACAGTGCTTAGGGATATGGTGTAGTTGGGAACTGTCAGTGTTAGGTTAATGGTTGGACTAGATGATCAAGGTCTTTTCCAACCTAGAAGATTCTCTGATTCTGTGATACCTACCAATAATAAATATTTAACAGTTGGAATATTGGCCTTGTCTAGATATAAAATTTGCATTGGTTTAAGTAAAATTTTCATCTGAACCATATAAAAAAAGAGATCATGTGAAGGGCGCTCAATACTTGTGGCAGTAACAAGACTGGATCTAAGAGTAAATTTTGAAAGCAATCTGAAACAAAGAAGGAACTATACCTGTGCTAAAGGGGGGAAATGTTTCCATGTTTAAACTCTATAATGCAGAGTTTTTTAATGGCTTCAGAAAAAAATAAATCTATATATTAATGGGTTATGAGATAAACTTTTGTCTTTAAGTAACTTGAAGTAAATTATTCTCTTGGTCATGTTGGTATGCTTAGAATTGGAACCAGGAACGGACATTTCATTCAGTAGGTAACTCTCTTACATTATGCAGTAAGAAGAAATTTGGCTCCATGTGGTTTATGGTCATGTGCAGCTGGAAGAAATATAAATCCTAGTATCTTCTGCAGTTTGAAAAATACAGTGGGCTTCTTGTAAGTGTGTGGGAGTGATCTGGAATAGAAATTAGAACTGCTTAGTAGATTTTTTACAGGAAAACTGCTATTTGTTTCAAGAGCAAGTTGCTTTCTACAGTGTTTCATGAATTGTACAAATGGATTTATTTGGATGTGTTTGTCATTTTCTGTTGCTTTGGGGAATGTGAACAATGGATGGTAGCAGAGCTGAAAAAAACTCCTTTTATAATTTGCAGAGGTTTTAAGAAATTTCCTGTTATTATTATTTCATTGTATTGTGAGAAGGTGATAAACTCTACTTAGACAAGTCAATTCTGTGTACAGGAATCCAAAAATCCCATTCCAATTAAATTAGTTTTGCAACTCTCCCATACAAAAAGGCATAAAACTAAAAATTTATTTTACTAAATTTGTATTATAATGTTTAAGGAGAATGTTGCATGCAGGGCCATACCTGCAGAACATTTAAGGGTCAAAGAAAGAGTGTTCATTGAGTGGAAGGGTGTAATATGTGCTCTCTATATTAACTTCATAGAACATACCGTGTTTTATATATATTCTGATATATTCTAATGGGGCAACACCATTCACATTGATTAAAAGTGTATTTCATATTGTTTTCATCAAGCTCTAAACAGAGATGAAGAGATGGAAAAAAAATCCTCTGAAATCCCAGTCCTCTGCAAGCCCAGGAATAATTTCAATTTATGGATGAGATTTGCAAAATACTTAAGATCTAATTTACCTTGCAAAGTCTCTAGCTCCACCTCTGACGCTCTGATGCTGTCCCACAGCCAATTAAATGAAACTGATGGCATAGCTCATGAACCTCTGAGGACCAGAGCCCTGTCCTGACAGGATTTATTCATGAAATGTGACATATACAGCAGAAAGCTCCTGGGCAAAAGCCTACATTAATTATAAGCCCATTTGAGATGAGAGATTTTGGATCAGATTCCTACTCTGCCTGATGTAAGGTAGTGACCTGAACCTGTATTTTGGGCAAATGCCCTAGGTCAAACATCAATGGCAAGGTGGAGAATCTCTGTCCTTCATGATGAAATTCTTCCATTTTCTGTGATCAACAAAGTATTATTTGGGCCAGAACTGTACCTTAGAGGCTAGAGGTGATGCATGTAACTGAGACCCAAATACCTTTTTTGGATGTAAATATTTAAAACCACTAAAGAGTACAAGAAGAAAGACTTCTGAAAGAGGGTTGTGCTATTCAGACTCTGATGGTTTTAGCCTAATTTTGGTGTTGAAGTCCCTGCTTCAAATTGGATGAAATAGGATTTTGATGCCAACTTTCACATTACTTAGGCATGTTGTTGCATAGTTTGGCAGGCCTGCACACTTAAATCAGAGATGGCAATTCTGTGAGATGGCAGAGGTTTGAGATCAGGGTACTCAGAACTGAAATAATTGCATTTGTTTGAGTGCTTAAGTATAAGCTGTAAGTTTCTTTAATAGCAAACATTTTCCAGTCAAAGCTACCTAAACCTTTATGACAAAGCCTGAGTCTTGGCCTGCTTTTGCTGATATCCAGGAAGCCAGATTTTATCCACAGCTAGTTACAGACTTATAGCCAGGCTGAATAGTAAACAGGGAACAAACAGGCCTGAAGACCTGTATTAGATAGAAGTTCAATGCAAGTTTGCAAGATACCTAACAATGGTGCTATATTATACAATTTTGCAATGCTGAATAATTTAGAAGATTTGTTAAGATACTGTGAAAAATTATGAACTGCTAATGGAAGAAGTGTAAATCACTGTAAAAAATACTCTCACAGTAACATCGTATATTTCTGTAATACATTTTAATATTTTTATTTGCATAATTAACATATATAGTTAGCATAGATATAAGTACATCTAATCAAAGATCACATTTCTGAAATAAATTCATAGTGAGAGGAGTACAGATAGAAGTAACTCTGAAAAGGAAATGTCTCAACATAGTGTCATTAGGAGGAAAATACTTCAGAATGCTGTTTATCACCATCTCACCTTTCTTTCTTGGGACTCCCCATAAGGATTGTCTGAGTAGTGTATATTGAGATTTAGTCACGTGCTAAATCCTGCCTAAATTAGGAATTAGGTTTATTTCAATATTCTTTTAGATCCAAGTAACAGTACAGCCCATCTACTTTTCAGGACTCTCCCTAATTTTTTAATAGTTCCCTTGGCACTTAACATTAGTCAGTGATACTTAAAGGTGGCTGCTTTCGACAGAGTGATCACCTGTCTCACAAGTAGAGCTCTGCTGATGTGGAGATTTAAGCAAAAAACATGTCGACTGCATCTGCAGTGTAGTCATTTAAAAAAAGAAAGGAGCTATGTTAGATGAACTGGATCTGTCTCTGTAGGTCTTCAGAGGCACTTCTTTCTCTCTGTTAACTGGGAATTCAGGCAAACTGGATCGATATCTTCCTGGAGCAGTCATCTGTAATTCTGGTGAGACAATACCTGTGTTAGTTCTCAGCTGAGATGGGAAGATTGTAGTGCATCTGGATACTGACAATTTATATTGATTCTTTTCCTCTGTCAAATGTTATTGTGCTTTTGTGTTGTCATGATTTTGTACCAAAATTTATTTTACTTCCCAAGCTTTTGTCTCACTTGTGTGAGTCAGGTCCTCAATAATCCTCTTGTTGTAACAGTGAATGAAAAAATAAAGTACCGTGGTAAATTCTAAGAGGTTGTTTAATTAATATAGTCAATGCAAACTACAGACTATTTTCCAGGATCCTGTGGTGGACAGAAATGGCTGTGCTAGGCTGAAGTCAAGAAAAATTTTCTGGAGCTTGTATTTACTGTAATTTACTAAGTAAAAGTCAGGTATAACCCTAGCAAACCAAACTCATCGTGTTTCATGCCATTCACCTTCCCAAGCTGAAATAGATAATATTTTCCACTACTTGTTCCAACAAATAAGGCATCAAAGGCTTTTGCATGTCTTAAGCTTTTATAGAACCAGAGTATTTTCCTGCTTTGTCAGATGCTAGTAGTGAAAGTCAAGTGGATTTATCTGGGCATTCAAAGCAAGTCTTTCATGTGCTCTACTTTCTTTCAGTTATAGCTCTAGTTGACTAATCTGTAGTGATGTGCCATTTTTTCCATAAAAAATGAATCAGTCATGCTTAGAGGTAATGAGCCAAACTGTGTGGGTGTGTCCCCACCAGCAGACCAGGCAGAAGCCAAAATAAGCTTATCATAGCATCAAAAATCCCATTTCAGATGTTTTCTGTCTTGTAGACACAAGTTAAAACAAACAGCATATAGATCCACTACTAGAAAAAGTACCACTTGCATTTATTTCTCTTCTCATACCATTTGGATTGCAGTACAAAATCTATGCAATTTTTAACCACTACTGCTAATGTGGAAGGAGCAGATTAGACTGATATCTTTAAAAATTAGTAATACTATTGATAAAAGATTGTATATATGTATAATTAATTTCAACAGTTTGAAAGATGACCCATTGCCTAGTATCAGTTTTATTTCATATACTTAAAAATTACAGTTATATTCCAGTTGAGTTTAGAATGCTCAGTAGCAGGACAGAAAATGCCTTGGTTGGAATCTACATCACAAGCCTATCCACGTACTTCTATAGCTTTCAGAACTGAATCATAGTTTTTTAGTAATCTGATTACTATATCAAAACAAAAATGAAGATGTAAAAGTTCCTACTGTATTAGGCAAAAAAAGGAAACTATGCCCTTAACTAGCTATAGTGCACTGATAAGCATTATAATAAATAGCTCTGCCTGAGGTGGGTGGAATCAATGCCAAGATTGCACACAGTCAAATATTCCCACAGCAGCAGGATCTCCACTTACTCAAAAATATGTCATTTTTTAAAAATAACTGGTCTACAGAATGATTTAGATCTTCTGAGAGAACATCGTCTTTCCTTATAAGAGCACACTCAGGGTACACATAAATATTGATTGTTTATTTTTAATGTATGAGTCATAACTAAAAAAGATTAAATGGCAACCTAAATGAAGACACTTTGGTCATTGTATTCATCACTAAAACAAAAATAAAGAGCAAACATGAGACTTTGTGATATTTTAATCTATTCTTAGTTTAACCCCAAATTTAGAAATATTGCTTAAAAATCATAATGCTACCCTAAGTGAGAAGAGCATTGTGAATAACATAAAATATTACTTTGAACAGCTATGCTTGTTATTTAAGCTAAATTACTGTAGAGATCATGAAAGGCTATTAACAGGAAAAGTGTAAGAATGGCTTTGATAAGCAGTAGAACCCCAGTGTTACATTTTCTTTTGCTCAGAATAAGAATCTGCAGACCAAAAGTATCAATGGGAAAAAAGATTCAACCTATAAAAAAAGGGGGGAGGAGCAACAGATGTCCCAGTATAATATTTGGACTGTAGCAAAAAGTCTAACATTTTGTCCTGATGACAACTGGAAACATCAAAATTAAATTCTGTCTATGTAAGGGCTTGAGGGAAAGCCAACAGTAAGAATATATACACATATGTTACTTTTAATTACTTTCTGAGTGCTGTGAATCAGAGTGTGTTTTAAAGAAACACTGTAGCATTGAGCCCTATTACTGTTCACAAGTCATAACAGCAAATTTTTGCAGGGATAAGGACTGTAGTTTAACAAGTGGCTAAATAGAACAGAGACATTCAATCAAAGAGAAGAAGGTGAAAAAATTAGGAGACCTGATCTGGAGGAAAGTACACATACTGAGGAACTGCCAAATTTAGAATTCAGTGCAGTATATCCAGGAATATAAGAAATTTTCTGCAATGCATTATTAAAGCTAAGACACTTATTACAGAAATAAAGATAATTTTGCAGTTTGTATTATTCTGTAAGTTCTCTTTCTTCCATTAACTTCCTCTGTCACCGTTGGAAATCAGTGAAGCCCAGATCATCAAATACATTTTGGGATCTGTACATTTTGGTAAGTCACTGACACATTACTTCAAGAATCTCAGTATTACTGGGACACACAACTCCCTACTTAGTACAAAGAGTTCATGAAGAAGAATCTGTGAATTAGCTCCAGGATCATAGATGTGAATGGAAGATACACGAGGTTCTCAATGGAAAGGCTTGGATCAGGCAAATACGGAAAGAAGTCTTTCATGTTCTCAGGTTCACTGTGAGAATAAGATGTAAGAGAAGGGTTGGGAACAGCTGAGTAGATCTCAAATACATTAAATAAGCCTAGGGACTCTTGGGCGAAAGTAGTAGGGCTCTATGTGCGTTGTTGAATGAGTGAGACATGAGCGTAGAGGAGACGAGGATTTGAAAGGAAGAACTTGGGGGTAAGGTCCGGAGTAGAAGGTCTGAAGTTCTGGGAGAACTGGAGGCCCCTGAGGCAGGAAGTGCTAGAAGCTACTGCAGACCCTGCATGGGATCTGAGGATAAGGATATGCATATACTCCCCCTGTCCTCCTTGTAGATCCCTCTCCCTGCTTCATCCTCTTTTTTGTTACTTAGGCTGAGCTCATTGACTCAGGCACGGGTGTGCGCTGTTGGCTCTCCATGACTTCCAGACCTTGCTGGTGCAGTCCAGCTGGCTCAGAGTGTGTGAGCAATCATGTTCTAAATCTACCTGTTTAAGGGAAACATACCCTTAAACTGAAACCAGCACAGAATATCTGTGCTGTTCATTTCCTCTTAGAAGTTCTTTCTTTTACTAAATGATGATAATTTTACTGAAGACCAAGTTGTGTCCTCTGTGGAAATCTGGTTTCTTCACAAAACATCCAGGTGATCCTAAGGAAGCCACAGACAGAGGTCACTTTGGTATTAATGTTACTATATCTACAACTCTTGCTAATATCCATCTTCCTGGTGTGTTGTCTTGGCTGCTGGTACTTAGATTAAGCACCAGCATTTTTAAAAGAACTGACATTTCTAGAAGAATTGACAGTGAAGAACAATATTTTACCAGCGCAAGATAGTAATCGCAACACCTGTACAACCTTAGCTGGTGTTTGAAAGTACATTAAACTACACAAAATTGTTCATAAATAGCTTTGAATAACTGTAGGGAGATAATTTCTTTCAAAGACCAGAATGCTTCTTAGTAATTAGTTTTTTCTTCCAGTGAAAGGAATTTTTATGAATTTAACTACTAGGCAAAGTGACCTAATATGATATTAAAAAGTCCATAGTGCTCTGTGAGTCTCATCCAGTCTCAGTTAAAGCCAGATAATTTCCACTCACTTCAGAAGATAATGGATCAGATTCCTGATAAATATGACATAATATGTGCACATGCAAGGAATATTTTTGTTTTGTTTAGTTATTCATTATTTCTTATCACCTTAATCATCCTGTATGAATTAATGTGTGTTAAAACATACCTCCTTTTTAGTGGTTTTAGATACCTAATAACTCTGACCTTCTGCAGTCAGGGAGAAGGCACTGTCACATTGAGGTGTATTTTAGATTTTAAGCTGCACGAATTAATGCTTTAGACTACCTTAACATGAAGAGCTGTCTCACAAAAGAGGTCACAAGGCTTTTATACCCTATACCATCCAGTTTTTAATTAAAATAAAGAGGGTGTTCTAGCTTAATCTTTTGAAGAGGTAACATATGTATCTTGCTAATATACTTTTGTTGTGCAATTGTAGTAAATATTAGTTAGCAATTAGAAGTAGACTGTTATCAACTTAGTTTTCGTTCTTTGAACTTCTCAAGTATATTTTAGTAGCCTCACATTTTTGTAATAACTATGAGAAAAAAGTGTGAAACAAGAAATTAGTATATAATTTCATAACCTGTCACTAAAACCAGTGAAGAAAATTGTTATATTCCATTGTAAGTTCTTATATTTATTGCAGAAGGATTTTCTGCATGTGTCGTACTACTCTGCGTAATTAGAGAAAGGAAATGCAAAAAATATTGTATTAGTACCAGTAATAGGTATAACTGCACAAATTAATGCCACTATAAATCTAATCATAGTGGCAGATATGTTTATGCATTTTGTGGCATGAAAAATCGAGTCAAATAATTCAGATTTCTGTTGAGGACAAAAATCAAGGAAAGAAAAGGCACTTTTCCCTAGCTTTCTTTTCAAGATGAAGTTTAAAATTGCACAGATGATTTCATATGTGGCTGTCTGAAAGTGTTGTTTTATATTTGTTTCTTGTTTTAGCATCTCTTTTTCTAATTTAAAATAGCTTCTAGCTTTCCCTTTTACAGCGAGAACTGGTGTAGCACAGCAGAAGTGCTTATATCATGTTGAAGCAGCAGTCCTACTGTGCAAATTTTATAATTGTAAATTACCTGAAGCATATCTGAGAAACCACATGTATTTCACTTTCAGAGTTTGATTTATCTCTCCACAGGAGGTCTTACGTTATGTCTACATTGCAATTGAGGACATGATTGCAGCAACAATAACTATACTTAAACTTGATTTCATCCAGCTAGCTGAAGCATTCATTCCACAAATGTCATACCTGTAGTTAAGTTTCTGAAAGTATGTTCTCATAGGCCCATACTGAAACCTGAGCTGCTAACTTTTGATTGCTTTACCCTGCTAAATTTAAGCTATATAAGGTATGTCTTTTTAGGCTGCACTCAGGCCTCCCATGTAAAAGGTCAGTATGATCTTACACAGATCCCGAGAATACTGGCCTGAGAGCGCTTTTACCCAGGCTGATTTTATAGCCATAGTATCTTGTGTTTGTTACCATCAGAATGGAGGTAGGATGGGTAAGAGAAAAAATTTTTTAATTTTTTAAAAAAGAGGCTTGCACTTTAAAAAACTATAGTGTATGTCACTGCTACTATAATAATCATACTAGTATAGGAAGAGCTGCTTCAGCAAAAGCATTTTTTTCAAACCAGAAAAGGATGTCGGAGGAGTCGTCTTGAAAGGTTATTTGAGGAGGTGATGACTTTTTAATTCCCAGTCAAATTTAGCATTACTCTTCAGTATAACTTGCAAGAAGAATGACATGTAGTGACTACTGCAATGGTTATTTTCCCTGCTGAAGACACTTATTAAGATGTTGCATGATATAAATAAGTTATTTTCATATACTACATCAATCATGTTTTAATACATTATGTTGTATATTCTTCTTAAAGCAATGACTTTTGAGACACCCAGTTTCTTCATCAGATATATTTTAATTGTCCCATTCAGGACCAAAATGAGATTCTTTTATTTTTTTACCATTAATAATGCCATTTTTTTTCTTTCAAAATTTAAAAGGAATTTAAACATGGAGAATCGAATTGAAAGATATTATCTTTAAAAGCCATGATTTTTTTCAAACTGAACACTTGAGTTCCCATCATGTTTAGCATTCCTTTCTAAGAATAATATATTTGTAAACCCAGGATTCTTCATCTCAGTAATCCATCTAATAGGGGAAAAATCTTCAAAATGCTTCTCAGCTTTCTCCCATTAATATGTCAGCAAGTTTTTTCACTTAATTATTTTAAAATATATTTATAAATGCTTTTATTTACATTCAAATAATGAACTTTATTTTATAATAACCAGTTAAGACTCTTTCTACCCCTGGAACCTCCACTCGCCTTCTCTAAAAGAACCTTTAGGAGTTTTACTTCTGTTATTTAAACTACAATTAGTTATCACAATGTCCTGGTTTAGCCAGGATAGGGTTAAGTTTCCCCAGCAGTGGGGGGGAAGCTCTAGCCGGGTTATTCATATACCATGCTGATGTCACATCCTGGCACGAGCGTGGGAAGAATCGGTGATCGCGTGGGTTGGCGCAGCCGGTTCTCTCACTGCTGTATCGGTATATACTTTGCTCTGTTCATTGTTGTCACTGTTATTGTTATTGTTGTTGTTTGTTGTGTTGCTGTTGCTCTGTTGTATTAAACCTTTCCTTATCTCAGCCCGGGGCTTTGTATTTCACTCCCTTTGTGGGGGAGGGGCAGCAGCTGCGTGGTCTCAGACCCCAGCAGGGACTAAACCACCACACACAATAACACATCAATCTACAATTCAATACTATCAATATAATTTAGAGAACAACTATCAGTAACACTATGGAGAACTTACTTATTCTAATCTTAGTTCTGCTGCTATTAATAACATTATTTTTCTGTAAAATAATATCTCTACAGGAAGGTGAATTTCTGTATTTTCATTTGTTCGAGTATTGTAAGAATTAACATCATGACTTCACTACATAGTCACATTTTTTAAAATATTAATTTATTTAAAAAGTTCTCCTTCACATAGGTTGGGTATTTAGTTTAACATACCAGAATTTTGGAAATAGTTATTAGTCTAGGAGAAATATAATGCTTTCAAGAGAGGCAGTGGTACTGCTTAGTTAAGAAAACTTAATTTTCTGGTGGAAGGAACTTCTGGTGGAAAAATTCTCTACCACTTCCTAATGTGGGCACTTTCATAATTGTTACCATCAGTTCAGTTTATGTGGTTACTGAATGATTTGAGGTAACATCCCTGTGCAGAAACTTCTGTGGTTGCACGTACAGTGCATCACTGCTTAGGCCACCAGTGAAGCTGCTGTCTCTGCCTCCTGGTGAGTGCCAGAGTGCACTCAACCAACCACCTGCCTGTGACACTGCCATGTTAAACAGCCCCTGCCTCCCCAGGGAACCTGACTCTCTGACCATGTCTTCCCTTTCCTCCCAACCTATTATTCTCTTAAGAGAAGGAAGCAGAACATCAAATCACCATTAGCAGATTTATGCCCTCTGCAAATCTATTATTGCTCAACCATTTCATCACACAACAGGGTGGCATTGAGTGTGTGCGTGTGTGCGTGTGTGTGAAACACTGTGCAGTCACTGTTGCCAGTGCATTTAGGGAGGGCACGCCTCAAGCCCCAGAGAATTCATGCCTCATGTAAATTAAGAAACAGATTTTACTAGTCTGCTTGATCTACTTGGGAGACAAAACAAAAATGTGACATGCAAAAAGCAGTACCCAAACTCCACTCTCAAATATTTCACATTTGTAGGTATGAAATGCAGAGATACTCACAAAATTTCTAATGGAAAGACAGAGACGTATTAATTTGAAAACAGAGGCATATTTGTTTCTTCCCATGTATTTCCAGAAGGAGGACTTGGATACTTCTATGAAAGGAATCAGAGCAATTTTGAAAATTAGAATTCTGAAAAGACAAAAGCTTAGAAAATCTAGAAAAAAAATTAAAGCTCTTCAACAGTCTTAGTAGAACAATACAGAAGCATATGAATCAATGTAACCAATACACTCTGAAATGGGAGCAATTGTTAAAATTGATTCATAAATTGTAGAAATTACTTCTGAGGAGACTTCTTGGGGCAATTAATGCTCAGTCCTGTCCTAGAATGAAAATATATTTCTCTCCCTGGTTCCCCTTCTTGTTATTACTAATGGTGAGGTTGTGGAATGAAGCCCATTTTTACCCCTGATCCCCAAAAAGGAAATTATTAAATGATCAAAATTCTTTTGCATCTTTTCTGTGTATACGTTATTCTCACATCTATTCAAAATCAATGCACTTTACAATAGATCTGATAACCCTTTTTTATAACTAGAAATTCTAAAACTGAATGATACTTCTCCAGTGATGAAAAACAAAGGTGGGTCTATTTTAATGGTTCTGCAAAAGACTCATTCTGAGATTTCATGAATTAACAGAAAGACTTTCATTTACTACACTCATAAACCATCAACAAGCATTAATACCACATAGCACGTTTCATCTTTAAGTTACTTTAAATATTAATCAATTAATTGTACAACTTCGTTGATGCTAGTGGCAGATGTTCACATATTCTCTAGGATGGGGTACTGCCTTCAATACAAATGCAACTGAGTATGCAGCATTTTCTCTCATGCAGTGTTACAAAAGAGCACAAGAAGTGCTAAAAACTGCTACAAAGGCAAGACTGGATCATATCAAAGTCAACTGCAAGATGTGTTGAGGCAGTGTACTTCTTTTTTGTGTGGTTTTAGAATATCTTATGTATTGAAATACAGAGGGCACATTAAGACATCGATGTATGGCTGGGATCTCTATGTGCTCTGTGCTCTAAGTGCTACAAAAATAACTTTTTCCAGAAGACTTGGAAGGGCAGTATGATGGCAGCATGAATCATTTCATAAATACGTTGTGAACCATTATCTAACAGTTAGGAATTTCTGAAAAAAATGGTTAAACGGGCATCACTGGTATTCCTAACATACAGACAAATTATCTGTCTTGAACCTAGGAAGTTTGTTGGGCAATAGTTAAATGGTAAGAGCTTTTATAGCTGGCGATGTATGAGCAACATTCCAGTCAGCTCTGTTTCCCCGTCTGATAACCTACATCCCTTAGAGCTGGACCACTGAATGTCCACTTTGACATGAGTGTGAGGTGGCACTCAAACTCAGTCTTTTAGATACATAGCAAAAACCTTCAGCCCCACCATAACTGCACCTTTTTACAGAAAAGATAATGTGTGTTTGTGTTGCAATATGATTGGACAAGCTGAGACAAGATGATTTTATTTAAAACAGATACAGTTTTCTGACTAAATTCACTTTGCAAGCTGTTTTCATTAGCCTAATGTCAGTGAGCATCTGTTGAGAAACTAAAGTTCTA
The DNA here is from genome assembly GCF_047716275.1 of Strix uralensis. Lineage (NCBI taxonomy): Eukaryota > Metazoa > Chordata > Aves > Strigiformes > Strigidae > Strix > Strix uralensis. The sequence continues at coordinate 46,138,737 of NC_133976.1, forward strand.
ATGTTCTTTTCTGAGGAATACCCTGTTGGATTCCTTGCCCAGCACTGGCCTTTTATCATTCTCCCTCTTCCTGTCTTTTATAAACTTCAGTTATTTCCCATGTGTCCACTTGAGGGTACAGAGCTGTGAAATTTTATAGTGTGATTACATTTCTGATCTTTTACTGAGATTTTGATTGAGTAGACGTGAAAATATCATGATGTAAGACCAGAACCCAGAATGCATAGCTGAGTGAAGATGTTGCACCCAAGATATTTTTATTCCAGCTTCAGGTATGCCTGAGTATGTGAGACACCTCCTCTGACTTCACCCAATTTTTTCTGATCACATTGGCCAGTTTCAAACAAATTTTGGAAATATGTGATTTAAATATTTATGAAAATATATAGTTGTATAGAGAAAAGATATCTTATTAGTGTTCCCATGGATAAAACTGCTAATAAGCTCACTTCTTTGTAGACATGTGGGAATCCGATGGAATATTTTGTTTTGAATTAAGAACATATGAATAATACCATGCCTCCCTGGAGGCATTAATAAATCTAAAGGTTCAAGGAAGGTTATCTTTGCTTTGATTTTTCGTGACATCAGTGGACTTCAAATTATTTTTTTTGTCATTAGCTTCACAGAGCTACCAGCTAATTTTCTCACTAACTGCCAAGTTATTTAAGCAAATCTGGTAATTGAAGTTTTTACAAAAATGAGATTGTTCAGATAACTTATTTCCATATGTCTTGGCTAAATCCAGTTCCTTCCAATTCTGTGAAGCATGATCTTTCATTTTTTCATGTTTGGACTTTTCAAATGACAAAGTCACAGATATAACTTGAACTGGCTTTATTATCTATAGAGTTGAAGTATTTCTGTATTTGATTGCTTAGTTAGAATATTATTTTATTTTAGAAAAAAAGAAAAGCAGAATCAGAAGAATTCTGTAAATCCTAGCCGGATTTGATCCTTATGGGTTCCTTCCAACTCAAGATATTCTGGTTCTATGATTCTATGATTTCTTTTCTAACTACTATAAACCATCATTCTTAGCTAATCTTGATTGTTTTAATCTTGAAGTTTTTGACTTCAGCCATAATTCATTGTGTTAACTACTGCAACAAGATTTCACTGCTGAGATAATGAAATCTATTTCATTTTAAATATAATAATAAATTTCATGATTACACACTGTATGGGGTATATCTGTCTGTTTCCCCTAGAGGGAAGATATATCAAGTATATTAAGTTCCTACAAGTTTCATGAAAACAGCTAGACAGAAAACAGATGCTGTTAGTGAGGAACAAGCTGAGCCTGACTTATTTCATATGTCTGATTATAATTTTTGCTTTCCCACTTATTTCACATACATATAACATACTCTTCCACACATGGAGGGGCTAGTGCTTTACTTCCACTCTATTCAGTTGGTTTGTCCAGTTTTTTATTTTGGGGTGTTTTTTTCACTTTCTTGTTTTTCTCTGTACTCTGCCTACAGTTTCATGGTTTATCATTTCCTGACTTAATCTTACCACTTCATTCTCTATGTGGATGACAGAGAGAAGCCATCCTTCCCGAGAACCTGCATGGCTCGTCAGTATCAGGTCTTTTTAATCCCTGCAGGTGCACATTGAACAAAAAAAAATCATATAAAATTACTTCTTTCTAATTATGATTTCTTTCTAGTTGTCAGTAGACATTTAAGTCACATATGAGAATTCTTAGCATGGGATTCCAGTGCTCTGGGGTAGGACAACCAGTTTCCAGTTTGTTAAGCCTTTATGTCCTTGACATGTGATTCTTAAGTGTAATGAAATATAGAAAATTATAATAAACTTTTCTATGGGTTATCTCAATTGTATTCATATCTGTTTTACTTTGTCAATACACTGTCAATTTGCTGTATGGCACATATTTGCCATAGCAGCATATTCTGGATCTCTCTTTTTTACTAAGGCTGTGGTGATTTCTCTTTTACCCCTTTTTTAAAAACATGTTAATAACTTCTTAAAAATATTTCATTAAATTGTCTCTTACCTCTTTTGTCCCATTGGTCAAACTTCTTTTGGCTTGCACCATGCTTCCAAAAACTGGTTAAGTGCCTTCTGTGTGGAAGCTGGAGAACCGGGGACACAACTTCTTACCAGCAAGTCCAGTGCAAGGTCTGACAAACAAAGTACTAGCAAAGCAGAAGAGTGCTTCTCAATCTAAAGTTTATCTCCAGTATTCCCAGGAAGAGTTATTTATATATTCCATAGGGCTGCAAGAAACCCCAGGATAATTTTCCTCTGATTCTGGGGATAGAGCAATAGCTGATGATGGTGATGATGGCAGCCCTGCCTCCCCTGTGCAACTCCTGGGTGGTGAATGAATCCCACAGAGTCTTCTGTTCAGCTTTAACTACCGTTTTCCTTTCCAGTAGATATCCCCTGAGATAACGCCAGACAGAGCTTAGAAGATGGCTTATTCCAGAGACAGTTCCCAATAGGCATCATGGACAAAACTTCACCAAGCTGAGCTCCTACATCATCTTCCAACATTATGCTCCCACCAGGCTTTGCAACTTCTAAACAGTCTCATGCCTTCATGCCATACCACGGAGCAGGTGATAGATGCATTCATTTTTATGATATGAAATACACCATTCTGATGGACTGCAACACATTCCTCACATTGTTGCATACAGCATAAACTGGAAAGAGCAAACAAAAAATGCTCATCTCGAGTCAGGGGTTCCTCTCAGGGGAAAACCAAAAAATATCCTGAGCCAAATACTATGTAATATGGACACAACCACTGGCCTCAGGGTCAAAAGCACTCCCTAGGCCTTTTGGCACTACAGAATCTTTTTTTAGGAATATGAAGACAGCCTCTTGGCTACAGTCTTTCATCCTCCATCTCTTGTGCTACCCAAACTTATTGTTTTCAGGCAGAACCGTGGTTAATACCTTCTGGATCAACTGTTCTTAGCTAGCAGGTGTGACTGTGTTCTTCCTTTTGGGAGGCTGTAATTGGAGATGAACAGACTAAATGGAGAGTTTTCTTCAAATGAAAACGTTACTTAATCGAAATGACAGGACCGAGCACTGTATTGAAGAAAAAAGTTATTTAAAACACCAGACTGCATCCACGAATGTCAGTGTCCTGGTTTAGCTAGGATAGGGTTAAGTTTCCCCAGCAGTGGGGGGAAGCTCTAGCCGGGTTATTCCATACCATGCTGACATCACCTCCTGGCACCCAAGCGCGGGAGCACGGGAGAATCCGTGAACACATGCGTTATGCGGAACTCTCTGCTCTCGCTGCTGTATCGGTACATATCTTGCTCTGTTCATTGTTATTACTGTTATTGTTATTGTTGTTCTTTGTTGTGTTGCTGTTGCTCTGTTGTATTAAACCTTTCCTTATCTCAGCCCGGGGCTTTGTATTTCACTCCCTTTGTGGGGGAGGGGCAGCAGCTGCGTGGTCTCAGACCCCCGGCAGGGACTAAACCACCACAGTCAGTCACAGCTGAACTTCACTGTTCAGTAAAGACACCTGTCTTCTCTACTTGTTTATCAGTCCTTGGAATAGCCTTCCATTCCTTTTCCATTTTGATCTTCACTTTTGACTGAATTCCTGTTTCTCAGCCGGGTTTTTGGTTTGTTGTTTTTGACTCAGTCCATTGAAAAATAATTCAGTGAATTCAGGAGGTTGAACTAACCTCTTCAGTGACTCATCTTCAAACTACCCTCAAATGTTTGCTGTGGGATGTTATTCTGAGTCATTGTTTTGCCTTCCCACTTGCTTACCAATAGCTACCCTGATTTAACTCTTAATGAAAAATGACATTCTCCCTAGAGGAGAGAAGTCTGATGGGAAATGAGTCAGGCTGGAGAACTTCAGTTATAGATATACTTTTATTCAATTAAATCAACCCATGATCACTCAATCCAAGATTTTTTTGTTTGCTCTTTTATTTCTATCTCTTTTTTAATGACCTCATTATTTAAAAAAACCCACAATTAAAATAGGATAGTCCCTTTTCAGTTCAGTGACTATGGTAGAAAAAGTAGCCTATTACACTTATTATTATATATACTGCAGAAAAGCCTAACATTGTTTTTTTACTATCAGAAGCTACAGTTTCTCATAACAAAATATTCTTGGCAGTATTGATACCTCTAATAATGTTACTCATATTCATATCCAATCCTGGGGATACACAAAAACATTATCCAGATGAGTCCCTTTTACATCTACCTCCAAAGTGGTTTTGAATGAGAAAAGCAATCTGTTCTATTTGCTATCTCTCTTTATTCCCTAAAGTGTATCAAATCCTTACTGTCTAATACCATCTTAGAGCTATCTTTTATATATACATATATGTACAGGTTAAGAACACTGCCCATCCTTCAATAAAGGGGATATAGATGGGGAAGTTACTTCACTTAAACTTCAGAGTTGGGTTTCTTTCTGTATAATTGAGTAAAGCTTTTTTAAGTGTGAGCTGTATAAAACAGAAAAGAAAATGAGTATTTCTTGCATTATTATTAGTTGCTTTTTTGAGCAGATACAGAGCTTTGACTAATTGCCCTGTGTACTGATTACACTTCTGTCTGCTAAGCTCTTTCCCTCATTTATTAAAGTCTTGCCTTGTCAGATAAACTGGCATCAAAGCATTCTCTTAAAAGAAATTAAAAGACTAAAGCTCTGCATTAAGCCACAAAATAGTTTAATGGAATAGGTTCTCAAGGAACAGAAAGATAAATGTAGCTGCTTGGTTACATGCTTCTATGGTGTATCTGTGCCATTGCTTATTTGGATGTCTTTAGTAGTACAAAAAATGTCTTTGCATATCTCAACTTTCCTTACAGTTTGTTTCTCAAGTCTCTTTACAACTTTGTATGAGTTTACCTCTTCAGTTCTGCTGTGATATACAAATTTATTCAGAGTTGAATTTACACCAAAGAAAGCCCTGACAAAGAAAGAGAAGAAGCAGCAGACATGCACAGAAGGCATGCTACAAAGTGTTTGCTACTTTGCAGACGAGTTGGCAAAAAAAGTCTTAGAAATCTTGAGAGTCGCAGCTTAAAGAATGACAGGTGCTTGATTATTTCACACAAACTGGAAACATTCCTTTGAAAACAATAAAAAACTAATTGCCCTAATCAACCTGTACAATGGTTGTGTTTTGAGTTGTAGTTTTGAATCCTTTTACGCATGCACAAGTACATTCTTGTGGGGACAGGTTCCTTCCCCTCCTTTTCTACAGAGCACATAATTTTGCCATTCTTAGACTAGGGCACACTGACAGACCAAATGTACTTGACATTATTCCTCTAGAATCACCTAGGATGAAGACAAATCAAATTGATGCTTTCAAAACCATTGTTTACTCAAAGGTATGCAGCTTCAAAGACAGAAACTTGGATCTTCTCACTTAAGTTGAAACTCTTCCTTGATTAGAGAAATCTGTTTAGTCTAGTTGACTTTGTCTTTGGATTGTGAGAGGCAGATTCAGCTTCTGATTCAACAACTGTGTCTCTGAAATTACAGGCCAGATGCTGATCTAAGTGCAAGTTCATGAGTTTCCATTATAAACACAGAGCATCTAGTGCCATTTGTGGTATCGTGCTTGAGCTTTGCCAGTCCAGAAGCCTATGGGACTCCTTCAGGTGGTGCGTGGAGGCCAGCCCCAGCTGAGAGCATCAGATACACAAGAGAGTCTCAGAGGGCACTAGACACCTCAGTACAGCTGACTGAATTGAGCACCGTATGTCTTGTCAGATTTGGTCATCAATGGAGTTTGTCAGAGTACTTTGTTTCTGGCCTGTTTTTGAAAACATCTGATTTCAGTGACAGACATCTGTGTTTATAGCATGTCAGTACTGTAACTGGAACACAGCAATGATGTTACTTTTACACATCAAGAACATTTGAAAAGTTAGGTCATTGAAAACATGTATCTTTTTTTTCTGCTGGATGACAGTATTGATTGATCTCAACTTCAGGTACAACCTCTATTTTAAGACTTAGAAGCATTGGAAACTACAGTATCATACCAGTTATTACTATGAATCATGGTTTTGAAAAAAATAGGGATACTCACATCTGCTCTTCAGAAAATGGAGGACATGACAAAAAAAGGAGGAAAAATGAACCAAACCCTCACTTGGTAATTTTTATAGTATGCCGTTTGTAAGATGGTTCTCTCAAACAGTCAAAGCAGGTAGTAACATTTAAGGTTAAGAGATACTGTGGGCCTAAATCTTCAGCTGTTTATTGTGTGAATAACCTCAGTGGAACTGTAAGTCCTTCACAACCATTTTAAAGGTTTACTGTAGTTTTAAACCATAGATATTTTTGAACAGCTTCTCAGTTCTCACTGAGAAGTTGATGAGATTTCCTTTTACAAAGTGCCATGCTTTTCTTAAGATGAATAAGGAATAACTCTCAAGGAGTTAGAGTGATGATGATTGTTGTATGATTAGTTTTCAGGTAACTCCACCAGACAGCTTCTGTGTATCACTTTGTATACCACAGCTCAGAGACAAACAAGTTTTATGTGCAATAGGTTGTTAAGGATTTTTCCCTTTCTCATGTAGCAAGAGAATAAAATCACAATGACCCACCTGAGAAATATGGATAAACCAAAACAGTACATTCTTTAAAATATAGGTACATAACCATGTGCAAAACATACCTTGGAATTGGTACTGCCTGAAATTATACAAGCACATGGCCTTTTTTCAAACTATTGAAATATGATTTAGAATTTTAACATATTTATGTTCAAGAGAATATAGTATTTATTTCCCATGAAATTTTTTACCTAAATACAGCAGTTGATCCTTTTATCAACTTAGCCTGACAAGTGACTAAACAAGATTTTATGTGACTTATCTCCATTTTGCTTCTCACTGAGAGAAACATCTGATTTTTTTTTTTTTTTTTTTTCCTTTTCATTCTGGTTATGTGCCGTGAGCAACAAGCTGTTTTCCAGCAATTTGATTAACTGAATGTGTTTCTCTTTCACTACTCATTGGTAATAGCAATGATGACATTTGTTGGCATGTTCAAAGGTGAATGGGCATTTCCTGTTATAGCAATATTGTAAATAGACCTGTAGTATATAAATAATCTGAACTTAAATTTTGTTAGAAAATAAGAAAATTAGGAATCCTGTGATTTTATAAAATCACAAGAGTTGATGATTGTGTTACTTAGAGCTACATTCCCAAGGTAGCAGAGGTACAATTTAATTTGCAGCTGAGATTTGGCTACTTCTGAGCTCCTAGTAACTTAGTCTGGAATAAGTGGACAAAAAGACACATTCACTTAGAAGAAGCACAGCTATTTCAGATAACATGTTTCCATAACCACCAATTCTTTACTTTTGAGTTCACTGACTTCAAAGTTTAGAATGCTTGAATAGGAAGCCCTCTGTTGATGCCCACACTAGTTCTTTACCAATATAAAGATCAGTGTCTTTTTTACTGACTGGTAGTTTTCAAATAGTCATTCCCACATGACATGCGCTTTGCAGAGGGATGGATATAACTTCTCCCTCTTTCTGGGAAAGCAGGAAATTTCTCTCTTCACAACAGCTCTGTCCTTAATAGTTTGCAACCACACAAGACAGAAAAAGGACATGGAAATGAAAGGATTACTCATAGGCAGCCAGAAAATATATTTAAGCTCAATGTAAAAGACTCCAGAACTGCACCCAGATGTCTTAATTCGAAGTCCATTTCCTTGACCAAAAGACTGCATTAATCTTCTGACTCATGTTAGCATATCGATTCCATGAGACCTTTAAGAGGCTGATTAGGCTACCACCTAATCGCTGTGTGATTTTACAGGCAGGTGAACCTGAAGTCACCTGGGCTCTTTTGAAGCACTGAAATTGTAGACATATTTTTTAAGCTTGCATTAAAAGTTGGAATTTTTGTTTCATGGAAGAAACCCTAATGGTATATAAACACAGTGTCTTTATTTCTTTGGATTAATGAGCAAATGTTAAAATTATTTTTGACTCTGAGATAATTAAGCTTGCAAATGTGAATGAAGGAATACTACTTCATTTCTTACCAGTTAGATAATTTCGCATGTTTATGCCAGAATATAATTTTCATTCTTTTTCCACCCATTTGGATGTAAATAGGACTTTTAGGTGGCAACAGTGGTGAATGTAACTGTCCATTTGAGTTTCACACCATTCCACTGAGACTGTTTCTAATATTTATTCTTTCAAATTGTGCAGTTTAGCTACACTGAGGATTTGAATTTTCATGCCAGTAACAGGAATCCTTTTCACCTAGGTTTAAGAAGAGCTCTTCCTATTCAATTTCAATGCTGCCAAAGAAATCAACTGACAAGTGGTTAAAGATAAAACCTAATTTCTAGAACTTAATCCTGACAACTTGAGGGCTATCTATTATTTTTTAAAATTCTTGAATTGAGCAGCTTTCCATCCTAGTTGGAATTTGCTTTGAAAGTTGCATTTCAAATTCTAAGGATGGTGTTAAAATACACCCCGTCTTTTTGACAGACTTCCCTGATCTGGTTAAGCAGCATATTATGTCTTCTCTTTCTGCTTCATATAATGTAATAAACCCCTACTATCATGCAAAAATTATCAAAGTATTTTGAACATTTAGAATGTGGATCAACAAGTGTTTCATAAAGTTCCCAACCTTGCAGAAATTTCAGCATGCAACAGAAATGCAAAAAGCAGCAATCTAAAACTCAGAGGTGTTAGGATTTAATTCTTCATCATGTTGCACAAACTGAATGTTTATGTACACAAAGATTTATTAATGGCCTCCATAGCTGATGACATAGATTGAGTCTAATGGTGGAAGTTACTTTCTAGGGAAAACAAGAAAACAAATGAGGAGAGAGAGAGAGGGAGGAAAAAAGTGAAAGGAAAAATTCCTCAATGGCTGTCAAGCAAAAGAAAAGGCAGGTTACAGAGCTGCATATATAAGGCCCTTAATGCAGTGAGGACACTGCGACACACTGGTATACCCCAGGGTATAAACTACAAGCTGCCACATTCCATTGGTCATATTTATTTATACACAGCTTTCTCAAAAACCTAAAAATGTTTTTGAAATTCACCTTGGCTCACAATATAAGAATTGCTGACCAGCTAACCAGTACTACTGTGGGAATAACAGGTGACATGAAGTACTAGGAAGAGTCACTACATAATTTCCAGGAGACACTTTAGGAGTTGTTCACTTCCATTCCTGAAAGAGTTTTATAAGGAGTAAAGAAGAAGTGAAATCTGAAGTTAAGATGGCTTTGACAGAGCACGGAGCTGACAGCTGGTTATAGGCTGTGTTCCCAGAATTATCCTCATTGCATGCCACAGAACTAGTTACTGTAGAGGAAAAATAAAGGTGTTTATGAAATACAGCAGGTAGGTTCCTTGTTTATCCAAGGTTGTACTTCACAGAAATAAGGAAACTTGAACTCTGTTAGGACTCTGTAATCTCAAATGGAGGTGCTGCCATGATAGCCATACTGAAGGACTGGATAGACCTTTGAAGGAAGATCCTTGCTTAAAGACAGGATAGAATGCGGGGTTATTTTAAAGCCAGTTTTTGACTCCATAAGTCATGAGATGTTGCCTGAAGAGCAAAACCACATAGCCAAAGCAGAAGGGAGTTGAAGCACTAGCTGCATGTGTACAACAGGCTGTGTTCTACCAATGCTCCTGAGTGAGCAGAGTATTTAGGTACAAGCTTTATTTTGTATGAAAAGCAAACATACATGCATTTTGTATGTAAAAATAATCACACTGTAATTGCAAGGGTAGAATGAATTTGCTGTTTGAAGCAAAATAAGTGCTTAAGAGCTACACTGGATCTGGGCCCATATAAACGTTTAGATCAGATAGAGTCAGATTAGACAGAAAAGTCCTCCTACAAAGATAAGATAATAAAACTTGGAAAGACTGTAACATTTGAATAGCTTTTTCCTGATTCACCACATAAACTGCAATTACAGGGAAAGTCAGCTGCATTAGACCTGCCTAAATCTGTAACAGTTTGCAGGAGGAAGCCATAGCATATGAAGAGGCAGAAATGACTTATACGCTTTAAGTAAAATAGAAACAGATAGGAGCCAGCAGTGAAAATTAAGAGAATGCACACTTTCTCCTGATATACTCAGAAGAGTGTGTGTATGAGTGTGTACGTATGGACACGTGTCTGTGAGGCTTCCACATTTTTATTTGCTTCCATGTTATGTTTTACCTCTATCTCGTATGTCTGACTTGCTAGAGGCTCATCTTAAACAACATCTAAACTGACTGGCAGATGAGCCCAATGAGCTCAGGGTATCAGTCACTGTGATGAGATACTCACCAGGAACTGCTGCAGGTCCCTTCTGGTCTGTATAGTGCTGTTGCCTTTCCCTGGAAAGCGAAGCACAGAGCAGAGTGGTGTGGTGCTGAGCTGCACCCAACATGACATGAGGATACAGATAGGAAACATATTGCAGCTTCAGTCAGAAGCAGGCTTACATCCCACATTTTAGAAATGCACAAATAACAAGGAGAAGATGCTAAGCAGATGAAAAGGATTGTTTACAAAGAATTCTTCTCAAATCTCCAGGGCATGATTTTCAGAGACTCTGATTTGTACTAGCAGTGCTCCCAGGGAATTCACTGGAATTTTGCTACTGATTTCAGTGAAAGCAAAGTTAGGCCAAAGTTGATCACTCATAAAATCTGTTCATTTCTATGTCTTTTGGTATCTTAACTAGATTACTCCCATTTTCAGACATTCTACATACTCTGTGTTTCCGTGCTTTGCCGTGTGATTAAAGCAGTTACTGCTTTTTCTGGTGGCATTTCTCAGGATTTTCATTAATATTTCAACTGTACAAAAGCAGGAGAATTTTGGTTTTGTTAGAATATGGAAGTTTGACTCTTTCCCATGCCTGAAGCATTATTAATGATACAAAATTTTACTACAGCACAACCGTATATTTAATTTCTAATCTAGTGTTTTTCATTGAGGAAATTTTTTTCATATTTTTAGCTTATTGCAACAGGAAAACAAGAATGTTATATGAGTTTTCTTCAGAGACATTAATATTTTTCTTCTCCAACTCTTTGTTGCTTATGTAAGGCTATAAAGTCTTTAGGACATGAGGTAGGTGACCTATCTCCTGGTATGAATTGGTATAGTACCATTAAAAACTGTCTTCTAATATTCATGCAGTGTTGCTGCCACACTACATTGCTGAAGAAGCGTCCACATACTTGCCCATATAAAACTATTTCTAAATGAAAAAATAATCAGCATCACACTAACCATTTCAGCACTGAAATGAGTGTGGCCACATTAATCTTCACTTTATGTTGTGTACATGAATTACAAATCTTATTATAATGTAAATACATTTAGTTTTAGAAAAGCTGCCTTTGTTTCATAGATGCAGTTTAAGTGATGATTTATTGCATTTATTTGTTCTTGGGGCCTGTTCTGGTTTCAACCAGGATGGAGTTAATTTTCATTGGGGTATTTCATACCATGTGATGTCATGCCCAGGGATTTAGGTAGGTGGGCTCTCTCTCTCTCTCTCGGTTTTTTGCTTGGGGGCTTGCACGCACGCTGTCTGCTCATCGGGCCGTGTTGTTGCTGGGGGTGGGGGGGTGGCAGTCGCCGTGCTCGGTAAGCCACTGCTGCATTTTCCCCTTTTTCTTTTTGGACTCACTGTTGTTCTCTTGTTATATTTAGTAAATTCTTTCTTTTTATTCAACCTACGAATTCTCTACCTTTTGTCCCTCCCCTATTTTACCAGAGTGGGGAAGGGGAGGTGAACAGCCACGTGGCGTCTGGCTGCCGGCTGAGTTCAAACCTCCACAGTTTTTGGCGCCCAACACGGGGCCCCGAGGTTTTCTTTTTGTTTGAGATAACAACAAAAAGGGTAAAATGCGGATTGCTTGGCCTCATAAGATCTTGTCACCTCATTTGCAATACGTGTTTCCCATGCTGATGCTCACCTTCCGTGAGAGTTGGGTTAAGGTTTTGTTTCTGTTGTACTATGTGATGCTCATCTATGATAGCGTGCAGTCATTGGTCATGGGGCTATTTACAGTTGTGTTTGAGAAATTTGGGGAGTTCAAATATCTTTGGAATGTTGACAAGACCTCAGTAGATATTTTATTATCTGAAAAGAGGGAGGAGTACTACAAGACCATAAGCAATCTCATTCATGTTGGTATATCTCTGAATATTTCTTCAGTGAGAGAACTGTTCTCAAAGTAGAAGACAGGGATTCCTTCCAGACAAGGAACAATGTGGAACATATTTGTTGACTGCAGAGTATCCAACTGAAGTGTACCAGTTCATTTAAAAATAGAAGGCAGAACTCTAATGAAGAATGTGGTCCTAGAAAACAGCAGTGGGTAGTGCTTAAAATACATAGGACAGCAATAAGAAACCATGTCTCTTTAACAATTTATAGCAAGGAGTATTAAAAAATTCTGTTTAAACTGTAACACTGTATTTATTAATCTTATTTCTTAAAACCAGTCAACAAGTTCCCAGATACCAAGGAGTCTTTGGAGGTCCTCAGCACTGTGCAAAAGTAGATTAAGCTAAACTTACTGTCTATGAATGCTTTATCTGTGTAAATATATATATGTATGTAGAGACAAAAGTATCTTTACCCAGCCTCATCGTGACGATAGGAATAAAACATGCTGGGTTGCAGCAAGGATCACAGCTACATAACAAATTGTCTAACATAGTGCAGAACTGTGGATGCTTATAGGAGAGTATAAAAAACATTTTTTCTGAAATTCTCTTCCAGATTCAGCAGATTAAGGCTTTCTTGAGCTAGGGGTATTTGCACACTCAAACAGTCACAAATGAACATAACTTCCATTAATTTGTCTCCCCATTTTTAATATATTTCCAGTTTTCTGCTCCACAATATTCTTTGGCAATTATTTTCACAATCTAATATATGTTGTATAAAAATGTTATTTGCTTTTGTTCTGTTTTAAAACTTTTTCCTGATATCTTCATCCACTGATGAATTCTTAGATAACATATGTTCTATTTATATTAACATATATAGTCAATTAATAACATTGTGCATTTCACTTTAACAAACTTTTTGGGTTTTGATTTTCTCTTCAAGTTTTTCAGCTAAATGGGAGAATTCCCTCTTTGAGGATGCAAGGACCAGAGTACTTTTCTTCATTCTTGTTCACAACAAACATAATTCTGTTTATTAAATCACATTTGTTTGACAAAGGGGATAGAATTTAATTTCCCTATCTCTTTAGGATCAAACCATACAATGATATAATACAAATTTAGTTCCAAATGTTTAAGATCTATCATTTTATAGAGCCATTGCAGAGGTTTCCTCATAAAAAGTGGGAACAATTGCACAAGCTACATACATTTTTTTGTCATTTTCCATCAGTTAGCCAGGTGAATGAAGTTTAATTTAGTCTTCATTTTTCCAATAACAAAAATCCAGTTTCCTGTTAGGTGATTTATCTTCCCAGTTTTGAATTTCAGCAAAACTCCTTGTATATATTTCTGTATTTAACATACAAAAAGATATCAATCTAACATAATTTCATGGTTTGGTTTAGTTCATTATTTTTAATTTAGTGTGGCATAACATGTAAGCTAGTAATAAACAGGTCAATGTTGAACATTGATGTTTCTACAAATTATCTTCTATTGATATTTTCATTATTGCTTACAAGATACTTCCTCTGAAACCATTCATTATTTTTTGTTATGTCACACTATGCTGTGTGAAACTGAGGTACATGTCACAGCTATGCACACACTATAAGATTCTTACATAGCTGTAATCACTGGGACTTTAAAGGGTAACACGGTCCTAAAAAATCAACATAGTCTATAAAAGAAATATATAGAGGTACATATTGTGCTTTTTGTAACCATATCCATGAAACTATTCAAAACAGAGAGATGAGTTTACATAATTTCTATGAACAAGTAATAGGTGACAACCAATTGGTGTTAAACTTTCCTAAATTATGTCATGGCTAGACTGAACAGAGACTTGAGGTAAGGTGCATGAGCATATCTTCATTTTCTGAGCTCACAGTAACAATGAATTAGGACATGGAAAGCAAATTAAAAATCACCTTCTTATATTGAAAATTATCACTCTTTCCACCTGAACTGTCAGCTTGGTGGTACTGTTTGAATTATTATGAAATGATGTCCTGTTTATGGAGTAGGTGGTCACTGTTGATTCAGTGTGATGTCTTTCTGACAACATACTCTGAGCCTTTCTGTAATTTAAAACCAGAAGAAGCACAGTAGTCTATAATTCCTGTGCGCCTGACAGTGATCGCTATGTTCAGAAAGGTTTTAATGATACAGCTAGCTACGTCACTATTTTGCTTCAAGAGCATTTTCTTTTACATAAGCTGTCCTTAAAGATTAGAGTATAAACTTTTATTTGTAACAAGGGATCATGGTGAAACTGCCAAGTAGAGAAGCTGAGCTCAAGAGATTTATTACATTCACTGAAGCTTTAAAAAAAATATAAATGCTGTCAAATCTGTATTGAAGAAATTTGTGTGTCTAATGCTCAGAAAAATTGTAAAAAAATCAGGTTCAGATTTATCTTATTTTCCTTATGCCAAAGCTGCAATATATTTCAAGATATGATCATTATTTGAGATGGAGTAATTAAATGCAATGCTTTTTAGAAAAGAAAAAATGGAAAGTGTGCCAAAGTTATCCACAGATTATATTATTCATTTAAAAAGCACCAGGAAATGTATACATAACAGTACAGTTCCAAAGTCTGACTTTTACCAAATAGTCATAATAATGATAAAAAACTGAGATGAGTACTCTATATTTAGGAGTTTCAGTCTTCCCATCTCTGAAACTAAATGAGAGCTTTGCCTCCACCTCAGAGGCCCAAAAGAAAACATTTTCTTTTAATGAAAATATCTACTAAGGAAAAACTTTGTGAAACCATACTTGCTGTATTCACACCAAAGAATTAAGTAGTGATTGAAAACTCTAGTATTATATACATTTCCTCCTGCTCCTGAAATGCACATCGAAATTGCAAAATTGGATCAGGCTACATTAACTGGGCTTCCTATATCTTAGGATAGAGTTTTGACTGGTAGACTTGTATACTTTTTTCTTCCCAGAAGCCTGTCTGCTGAAGTGTAAGAATAAAGAGTATTGCTTGAAAGGATAGCTTGATGTTATTTTATTTGTTTATTCTTCATTATTCTAGGTGTATGGATCCGTTCATTATTTACTGAACCTATTCTGAACACAGAATTGTTCATTCTGTCATGAGCTTTTCAAAATGCTTGCCAGTGCATCCACTGCATTTTTTAAAGATGCTGATGAATTTGTGTAGATACACAGTCCTTCTGTGAGGTAACTCCATTTCACACATGGGGAATTGTCATAAATAGCTTAAGGCCAAAATTTTCCAAAGTATCCATTCTTCAGGGTGCTAATTTGAAACACACAGAGGTGAGTTTTTCAGAATACTTAGTGCTTTGATAACATTTGTATGCATTTTACATCTTTATATGCTGAAAGCAGAGCTCCTTGTTCATTTCTGTAAAATGGAGCTAAGGTGTGTTCTTTGAGCTATCCAAAATCATATACTAAGTCTGGTTTAAATGATCTGTCCAGCTTCTCACAAAGTCACTGAGTGGCAGAAGCAAGGACATCCACCACTGCTCTAGGGCATATGTCTTTTTTTTTTTTTTTTCTTTCTTCTTCTTCACTGAGCTTCTGAATGGGTGCAGCACAATACCATTATTCCTGCCCTACTATGAGTGCCCTCACCATTAGTTCTTTACTTCTTTTTGTTCTTCATACTTAATAAGATCAGGATCTTGTGGAAAGGGATCACAAAATTGTGAGCTGTATAATAAATACCTCTGCAATAATTTGTTTGACACACATTCTGTGAGCGTTTAGTCTCAGGCTTATACATGGGGGACAAACATTTCTGGATCTGGAGATGTCTCTATTCTCAGACTCTCCTTTTTGCCTTCATCTTCTCCAGTGCTTTTGTCGTGGTGGAGGAGACCAACATGTTGCTGTGAGTGCTCTCTCTTTTTATTCCTCTCCATGGGCATACCCAAACCCATCTTCCTTTCAGGCTCTTACCTTCCTGATCCCATCTTTCCTGCATCTCCCCAACCTCCTTTTCCCCATGTTCCTTTGTCTTAGCTCTTCCTTCTGCTCTTCCTCCCTCAATCTCCAAACCATCCCAGCACCTTTTCCTACCTCCCATCCTCCTTCAAAATTCTTCTTCCATTGCCTAGCTATCCAACTCTTCTTCCTTTTCCCTGGCTATCTAAGTTCTTGGCTTTCAGCAAATCCCTACCTCCTGAGGGTGCCAACTCTCATCTCAGCACTCTCCTGATCCATGGCACTCTGAAGCACTTCTGGGACAAACAAGCATTGATAATTCTTAGGAGGACACATTACAGCCTAGTCAGGTTTTGAATGTTTTCATTTACCTTCTTGACTCCAGCTACCTGTGATCACCTCCTCCTCCTTCCCCTGGATCACCATCCCTCACACTCTGTATTTGTAAGTGCCAGTTTAGTTAGTACAGCCTTCCAGGAAGAAATGTGCATAGCACATCTCCTGGAGGAAAGAGGAGGAGGAGGTGGCACCAGGCACTTAACAGAAGGGAAGGGCACAAAGTGCTATCCCTTCAGGGAACTAGGCCATCCTTTTCCTTACACATGTTCACCAGCAACTGTCTCTTCCCTTTCCACTTAGTGACTTGACAGGACTGTCGTATCCCACTAGCTTCAGCTCTCAACAACTCTTCCCTGGAGCAAACGAATACACTCAGGTTTCCAGCAGTGGTCAGCAGTGGCCTATGTGAAGCCAAGCAGCCCTGCTTTCCTGCAAACTTTCTGGAATCAGATGCTTCTTGCATACCCCTTTTGTTACCAATTACTGTGTCAACAGCCTACGTATATTCTATATTCCCAGTCCCATCTAGTACACCCAAATGAGATGAGAGTGCATGGATCACAGCAGGCAGAGTATAACATTAATTGCCATCTGCATATTGTAATGTTTTAATGGTTTATCAGTTGGCCAAGTTTGGGAGAACAGTAACAAAAAAAATAAATTATGGTTATTTTCTTACATTTAATAAAATAAGAAAGCATGACATCTTTCAAAAGAAAAAAATCTCTGCTTTAAGAGTGTTATTAATGTAAGGAATAAAAATATTTTCCATAAGCTCTTCCTGGGCAAAGGTTAAAATCTTTTAACTGATATTTCCTCAGCAAATTCTCTCTTCTGTAGGCATAGCATGGAAAATTCCCATCTGAGTCGTACATTAAGTTTGACAAGATTAAAAGTAATTACAGACTGAGTCTTTTAATGGAAACTAGTAGGCATCCTTAAGTACAGGCTTTACTACTTACACCACCTGTAACAAACAATTTTATTGTATAATCATAAAAAACATCTGTTGCTGATTTGTACCACTAGAACACTTTAAAATTTTATATTTTTCTAATATATCATACACACATAATAGTCTATGTAAACCCATTTAAAAACTCTTTAAAGCAACATTTCTTTAGTATTAGAAACAGTTTTTTAAACTCTAAAGTACATGTTCTTTCATAATAAATGGGGAAAGCCAAGAGAAACATGTTCTGTTAGTCTATTTACATGCTTTTTAAAATAAGATATATTCTATTGAAATCACACAACAGAAACAGATAGCTTGTCAGTAAGCACTAATAGAACTATTTCCTACTAACAATATTGCAACTGTTAGCTGCAAAATGGTTAGAGACATACTATTCAATTATTACAGGATGCAGAACCACCCCTTGTGATGAGAAGAATGTAGGTGAAGTCAGTTTGCTCTTTGCTTTGCACAAGTTCCCTTGCTGTGAAAGGATACTACAGAATCAGTATATCAGTATCAAAAGATGTTGACTACTTCATGGGCAATGTGAGGATGTCTTTTGTCTAATTAGCCAAGTTATTTAAACAGACTATGAAATGATAATGTATGAGTATATGGTTGCAAAATTCTCCCAAACCACGAATTCATATTCTAGCAGGAGTGACTGAGTGTATCTTTCCCTGAGTTGCCTTGAAGACCTGAGAGGCTGGAAAACATCTTTCTAAGCACTGTGGCCAGGATTCAAAACCATCTCAAACTTCCTAAAATCTCTTCCAAAAGAACATGAGATGCTTTCAAGAGAGAGATTGGCCTGGAGTCACCTGTTTGCTGACAGGTGTTTATCAGCAAATGGCTCTTACCATGCAGCCACCCCTCATAAATGGTTTGATTTACACTGCTTTTCTGCTTCTGTTTTCATTTACAGTAAAATGTGTGAGTAAAAAATTCTGTTAGCCAGTCTCAGTACTGCTTTACAACCATTTTGCAATGATGGTATAAATGAATACAGGAGATACAGCCATGCAGAGAATCATATTCCTCTTTTATCTTTTGAAAAATTCAAATTCATAGAGTTCAATATAATAAGGAAACAATATTAAAAGAAAATGAGAAAGCAAAGAATACTGTCGTTATTCAATTTGCACTAGTACAGCTTTGTTAAAGACAAGAATATGGAAATGTTAATTCATATACGTTCAAAATAGAGACAAATTTATATTATACTTGCACTGGGATGTTGGAGTTTCCCATTTAATTCTCTGCAGTGAATGAGAGTGAAGATAAAGAAAATGCTTTAGACTGAAAAATAATGACCTACTCAAATGCCTTACTTCAATAAAATATTTATGTGCCAGAAGCAAATATAGTTAAACTATGCTCTTTTACATTTTTTCTGTCTGCCTTTTTTCACTCTAGAGGCACCAGCAAACTATAGGAAAAACAATTATGTCATTATGTTTTGAACTGTTTTGGATAGATAAATGAATGGATAGATATAAACACAACTATAGAATGGTGTGGGTTGGAAGGGACCTTTAAAGATCATCTAGTCATCTTCAACTAGATCAGGTTGCTCAAAGCCCCGTCCAACCTGACCTTGGGGTTGGGCATCCACAACTTCCAGGGTCTGGGCATCCACAGCTTCGCTGGATCACTTCTTCCAGCATCTCACCACCCTCATTGTAAAAAATGTCTTCCTTATAGCGAATCTAAATCTACTTTCATTTAGATTAAAACCATTGCCCCTTGTCCTGTCGCTACAGGCCCTGGTAAAAAGTCTTTCTTCATCTTTCTTATAAGCCCCCTTTATATATTGAAAGGTCACTATAAGTTCTGCCTGGAGTCTTCTCCAGGCTAAACAACCTCAACTGTCTCAGCCTGTCCTCACAGGAGAGGTGTTCCACTCTGATAATTTCTGTGGCCCTTCTCTGGACCTGCTTCAACAGGTCCATGTCTTTCCTGTACTGAGGACTCCAGAGCTGGACACAGTACTCCAGGTGGGGTCTCACCAGATGTCCTGGTTTAGCTAGGATAGGGTTAAGTTTCCCCAGCAGTGGGGGGAAGCTCTAGCTGGGTTATTCAATACCATGCTCACGTGTCACCTCCTGGCGCCCAAGCGCGGCAGCGCAGGAGAATCGGTGAACGCGTGTGTTATGCGATCTCTCTGCTCTCACTGCTGTATTGGTAGATATTTTGCTCTGTTCATTGTTGTTATTGTTATTGTTATTGTTATTGTTGTTGTTTGTTTTGTTGCTGTTGCACTGTTGTATTAAACCTGTCCTTATCTCAGCCCTGGGACTTTATATTTCACTCCCTTTGTGGGGGAGGGGCAGCAGCCGCGTGGTCTCAGACCCCAGCAGGACCTAAACCACCACACCAGAGCAGAGTAGTGGGGGAGAATCACCTCCCTCGACCTGCTGGCCACACTTCTCTTGATGCAGTCCAGGATACAATCGGCTTTCTGGTCTGTAAGTGCACATTGCCGGCTCATGTCCAATTTTTCATCCACCGCTATCCCCATGTGCTGCTCCACAGGGCTGCCCTCCATTTGTCCACCCTCTAGTCTGTACTGATATTGGGGATTTCCCTGACGAGGTGCAAGACCTTGCACTTGGCCTTGTTGATCTTCATAAGGTTCACACTGGCCCACTTCTCAAGCCTGTCAAGCTCCCTCTGGATGACATCCCATCTCTCAAGCACATCAACTGCACCATGCAGTTTGATGTCATCTGCAAACTTGCCGAGGGTGCACTCAATCCCCTTGCCAGTGTCATTAATAAAGTTATTAAACAGTGCCAGTCCCAATACAGACCCCTGAGGGACACCACTTATTACTGATCTCCATTTGGTCATTGAGATCTTGACTGCAACTCTTTGGGTGTGGCCATCCAGTCAATTTTTTATCTATTGAATAGTCTGTCCATCAAACCATATCTCTCCAATTTAGTGACAAGCATGTTGTGTGCAGACATGTTGTGTGGACTAGAAACTCAAGGAAAAATGCTCGAATCACTCCTGCTAGGATTTAAATTTATGTTTTGAGAGAATTTTGGCACTCATACATTATTATTTTTAAAGTTAACTAATAATAGTTTGATTAACTATTTTTGCTACTTAGACCATGTAATCATGAGCAACTTTCTAGATTGTTGATATATCAGAAAGTTTCTTTTGAAGTCCTTTTTTCCCAGTTATAAAGATTCAGTAGGTCTGTTGCTTATGATTTAATTCCTCGCAGGAGTGACTGAGCATCTTTTCTGGAAAGCCGAACCACCTGTTATGCCATTAAATATTTGCTGCTTTTGATGGAGACCTGAAAGGACTGTGTCTTAATCTTATGTCTTAACAAATAACAAAGATCACACAGCCTACACTTAAAGAGTTCACCGAGAATTTCTTCCCCAGATTTTGCCTTCCCCTCTCTACACCTATACAATGCTTAAGGTAGTCACCCTCCTTCTTCAGCTGACTGTGTGCATTCCTGGGCTATAAGGGCTACACAAAGTAGAATACTTCTGATAGAAATGTCCTGCATAAATGTGCTTGTTAACTACACCTACTAACAATGCCTCACCCCATGATTTTGGGAAGGATCCTGGATTCTAATTCAGGAAAAGGGCCTGTTCACACCAGTTTCACTACTGAAACAAGAATCAGGTCTGAAGAGCTCAGCTAGTTCATTATATTACATTGTTAATGGAAACAGTCATTCCTTTGAGCAAAGCCCAGGTTTTGGTTCAGTTTGTGTTCACAAGCAATGATAGGAGAAACCAGACTTTGCATTTTTGAGGTCCACATATCTGGTGGATACGTGTGTGTGTGTGCATGTGTGTTTCTCAAACTTAATTCCAAATGTCTCTATTTAAACAGGAATAAAAGCACATTTTGTCTAAGTCTTCCATACAACATACACATGTGGCTGTTACCACTTTAGCTATCAATATAAACAGAAATCATCCACTGATCTCAGCTGTCTCTTTTGGAGAAACGTGGTGTTTTGCACTCCTTCCCCAGAAGGACACCTGTCTTGGGGAGGGAGACAAGCTGTGCTCTCAGAGATTGCGTCAGGTAACCAATATAACTCTGTAAGAGCTACAAAAAATATTAACAAGTGCAATAATAGGTAAGGTACAAAGTAAATGAGCTTGAATTTTACAAAGAAAAAAATTCTGAACAACAAATAAAATGGTTTGAGGAGTTGTTGGGCCAGTTTGGATTGTATATCACTGTGCAAAAGATTAATTTCTTTTGTAGGAAATCTACAAACTTCTGGATTGAATTGCTGCAATCTTATTAGACGTGAGAAGAGATATTTAATCCAATCAGGAGTGAAATCACAGTAGTAATAGAGTTTATCACAGGGCAATAAGCACAAAAGAGATATTTTTATGTTACTGTATCTGTGGATTAACTAATGAGGATAAGGTTTAGAATTATGTTTGAGCAAATTACTACTCACTAAATGAAACTTCTGATACAGAAGGCTTGGGAGATATCTACTATAGTTAAATACTACTTTCAGATTAAGAAATGGGTAGGCTTTTGTTATGCATGAAAATGGCTTGCATTTTTAAAGTGCAAATTTAGGAAAATTACATGAAATAAAATAGATAATATTTATCACAAGGCCTTAAAGTACGAGCTATCATGTAGCTGAATTAGGAAGATTGTTTTGTGGTAAGTAAACTTCAAATCAATGTAGAAGTAAAAACCTAAAACTAATTGTAAGAAAAGCACATATATTTGAAATTTTATTGCAATCAAAATATGGTAACATTCCTAGATTGTATAAAAATGTAATGAATACAGAATAAGGCAAACAGGAAAATGAAGAACAGTTAGCTAAGCATATTTTAAAAGCAATGTAAAGTTTTAGAAGTTTGAATGACTGAAAGGATCACAAGATATTTCAGGTTGGAAAGGGCTTCAGGAGGTCTCTAGTCCAACATCCTGCTCAAAGCAGGGTCACTTCTGAGGTTGTTCTAGGCTTTATCCAGGCCGGTCTTGGAAACCTCTGAGGATGGAAACAGCATAGCCTCTCTGGGCAATCTGTTCCAGTCATTAAGCTAATAAAGGGTCATGAAATGGGCAGTAAAGTAAGATGTTACTGATTACAAAAAAACCCTGAAGTCAAAATATTTTCTTCCTAGTTGTCCTTAGTTATCAGCATACTACTCTGTGGCTATTTGGGAGGTAAATTGCGTTCTGCAGCCATGACTGCATTTCAGGTAACTAAAGGGTGTAGAAGTTTGATTTGTTTATATTTGTAATAAATGCATCAGTCATCCAATCATATGAATTCATGTAGTCTGAGTCCAGTCAATCCTTCTTACATAGTACCTCATTCGGACCAGTCCATATCACAACATGTGGAAGCATAGATTTGATTTTTCACTTATATGTGGAATGAGTCTTTTCTGTTATTGTGATGAATATGGCTTTTTTTATTGAAAATTTCCATCTCACTGGCCTTTCATGTTTCACATTTCATAGCTAGAGCTTGTGGGTGGAGTTACTAAAACAAGAAGACAGTATGGAAGGGAAATAGTCAAAGCAGTTTTTCATTTCAGTGAACTGTGAGTTTCACTTCCATGTTCTTGATGACATGGAGTTTTTTGTTATTTTTTTGTTAAGGATCTACAGGAGGTGCAGTAATTACAGTCTTCAGCTACAAAATAAGTTATTGCAAATATCATGCAAAGACTTTCTTTTTAAAACTGTACTTCACTAAAATTACCCCCTTTTGTAGCTTCAGTAACACTGTAATTTTTATTTAAAAATTTAATCCATTTAAAGAAATACGAAGCAACTAAATTCTGCTTGAATCCTATGGTAAGATCCTGTGGTAAGAGTAGACCATGGAACAAATTGGCAGTACTGGCTCCAAAATTTGACCCAGCCTCTATCTTATCTCCAGCTCTAGTCAGTAATGGACACTTAAGAAAAGACTTATAGAGATTTCTCCTTTGAGGAGCTTCCTGGCCCAAAGAAAGATATGCTGATAAACAAGGTTTTAGAATGGGTGCTGAGGGAATAATTAGATTCACAATTAATGTATTCACACATGTTATGTCATGTAGTGCATCCAAGTACTGAGATGGCTCTCATCTCTGCATGCTGACAGCTACAAACACCATCTTTCTTTCCTCAAAATATACAAAGGTAAAAATATCCATCAATCAATTTGGCATTGGGGACAACAAAACAAAAACAGAAAGAGAAATTAAAACTGCGCGGTGATGGTGTCAAAACCAGAAGAGCACAACCTGCCTGCCCAGCTAATTCCTTGTGTAGCTAGATCTACACTAATGAAATGGGCTATGGTGTAGGCACAGGCATTTTCTTCCGACATCATCTATATCATTTAGTTGTTAACATGCTCCATGTCACAGCTCTGACCTCTGGCAACCAGAAGTAGCCTGAGAAATACCTGGACCAAGTCACTGGGACAACATAGGACAAGGATTTTTCTCTTCTGTTTATTTCTTTAAGGAGGTGGTGTTTGTTTGTTTTGTTTTTTTTTTTTTTTTTCTTGTGGAGAAGAGCTGTCTTATGCCTCCTGCTTCATCTACTTTACTGCACAGGCAGATGCAGGCTCTCAGGCTGGTGTGTTCATGAGATTCGTGCGTGGCTTTCTTGCTGGGGCTGGCAAAACAAGAAACAAGGATTCTCCAGGGGCATGGAAGGCAGCGGAGGCAGTCAGCAACCTGACTGCTGGGTACCCCTCGGGTGGGGGTTACAGCAGAGACACAGATATCTCCCACCACTGGCAGCCACCTCTGACTAGAAGAAGCCTGAGAATGAGACAAGAAGACTGGGGAAAAGGAAAAGCACAGACTGATGATAGTAGAAACTGAAGTCTCCGGTTTCAGAGTCAGATAATCCAACTATCTGTACAATACAGCTCGACCTACATTTGGCAGCGTAGTTCATTAAGCCTTGCTAATGTCACAGACTTCAATCTCTGAAGTGATGTTGCCATGACCACTTCCCTTGATAGTTTATTCCACGGTCCAGTTGCTTCTGCTGTTTTTCAAAATGGAACTGTAAATTACAGAGTGTTAATACACAAAGATTTGTTCGTGCTTATTCTGGATGGGAAATTTCTAACCGGAGTGGTGGGGCTTTTGTATCTGAGGGTAAAGGTTTCTACAGTGAAACATGAATTAATTTTTGATAGCTTAGAAAATTTTAGTGGATTCATTTCTGTAAGATAGATTCAATTATGCATTTTCTTTCTTTGTAAATGACTGACAAGTACATTTGCAGTTATTATTCAGAGCCCTCAATTGGTTTTACCAATGATTATTTTTGATTTTGAAACAAGAAAATTAGGAGACCTAGCTGTGATTTAATAATGGTGTCTGCCTCATTTTAGACTTCTCTGGGGACAGCTGCCTTCATGAGCTTACTGCTCAATGATACATATTTAAATAGCTTATAGGTAATGAAAATCAACTGAAGAATTACTTAATATTGAATTGTGCAACTATGCAAAAAAGTGCATATGCATGCACATGGTTGCAAATTTTACCTTGTTAACATCTGTTCTCCTCACACACCAGGATTAAGCTGGTTGTAAGTAAATAAATATATAAACTCTATGATTAAGTTTTGTCCTAATTCACTAGAACTGAGAGTTGCTATTGTGCTCAGGCAGATAGACCATGAAAGACATAAGATGGGGTAAAACCCCAAAACTAACAAACCCAAAACAAACCCCAAAAGCTAATGTCTTTTAGCAGTTTGGTGAGGCTGGAAAGAAGAATGACCCTCCTGAGACAATGAGTCCAGCCCTTGCTCTCAGAGACAGCAGCACTTATATGACCTTCTTTAACAAAACAGTGACAGTTTTTGGGCCCATGACTTCCATCTTCACTGTGTTCCAAAAATGAGTTATTTTGGTTTTCTTTTTCTGCTTTCTGGAGAAATTTGTTCTTGGTCAACTTGTTGCCATTTTCCTTTGGTGCTGGTCATGGCTGTTAGTGCAAAGATTTTCTTCTCCTCCCATTGTTTTTTTTTCATTCTGGTTTTATGCAATGGTGATATCTCCTTTAAACTTTCATTTGATGAAGCAAAGAACTTAAACTTTTTTTAGTTTCCATATAGAAAACATTTCCTTCTTCCTATCAGCTTAATCTTTTTCTGTTCCTATGCAATTCTAAGATATTTCTTGAACAGAATTATACATAGAATTGAGACCTTAAGAGGGTATTGTTACTTTCATGGCCCCACATCATCTGGTAATCAGTCAGTACTTCTTTGTTGTATTTCCCCTTAGATCCAGCTGAGCTCCTGACATTAAAAAAATCTCGTTTTTATTTTCCAGAAATAAGAACTTGCATTTTGTCTTGCTCAATTTCAGCTAAGAAATAATCTGGCTCAAAAAGCTTTGAGAACTTTTGCTCTTCCTGAGGTTTACAGTTAAGCAAGACCATACACACCTGGAAGGAATTAGGAATCAATACATTCATTTTAGGGAGTGAAAAAATTACATGAGTTTTAAATGATTGACTGATTTAGCTTTCAGTTTTGATTTATGATGAGTTTATGATGCTGAAAACATCAACCTTTGTCTGTTACCTGACAATAGCTGCATGATGTGCAGTCTGTGAATAATCTTTCTCAGACCATTTACTGTCCTTGTTCCAAACGTATTCCTGTGCAAAACCCCTAAATCCTACTTATGTTTCATATTAGCTCCTAAACAAAATGACACAAACATCTGGGAACGGATACAATATGGAGTGCTCTTCCAAAGAAATGTATTATTGACACTCCCCCTGTTCTCTAACACAAATAATTCTTTCATCAGAAAACAACATTTAACCTTGGTACCTGTAAGCTTCAACTAAGATTTTACCATGAAAAGCAAGGGAAAAGAGTTGTGTTGCAGTTAATTATATCGTTTCCCACAGCAGTGATCACAGATTCAGAACTCATGGGGGAAAGTGGAAAGTATGAATTTCTGCTAAATCTCAAATAGGAGTTCTTCCCTTAAGGAGAAATCAGAAGGAAAGTTGCTTTAATTTTTATATACTTGTTACTCCAATGCAAACTATAAAATAAAATCTTATACTGAAGTATTGCTTTATAGACTTTTCTTCATTTTGCTTCTTTGCTGTTTTTTTCTTGTTATAATTGTCATATTATTTCCTGATCACAATTGGTAAAAAAATATCCAATAATGTGTATTATACATGAGACTACATGATGTCAAAGGAAGACCCCGATAGCTTATTACCTCAAAGAGATAGTAAAAAATGGGTGAAGTCTGAAACAGCATCACAGCCTTTGAAAGCAGCATCTGCACAAAGTTTCCTGAAACAATGGCATGAAATTATGTGCTGTGGAGCTAGGTCTCAGAGGAACAGAGACCAGTGAAATGTAGTAATCCTAGGAAAATCTTACCAGTCATGGATATAAAGAAAGACTCTTCCAAGGTTTCTATTGGGAAACTGATTACATCTTGATTAAAGTCAAAGACTCCCACCTCAACTGTAAAGAGTGGCAGCCTTTTTTTGGCAATTTGTGTATTGTTAAATGTTTTTTCCCTTGTTAAAACCTAACCTTTATTCTTTACAATTTATTGATAAAACTTGATGTGATGTAGTTTTTCTAAGAAAATTAATAAGGACTACCTAGAGTAAAAGCTAAATGTATCATTATTAAAATTAGTCTAAATTTCCCTCATCTTGCACAACAACAGTCAGTTCTTTCTATCTGAAAGAAATGTTTACAACTTTAAGGCTTTCAACTTTTCATCCTGACAGATTTTCCATCAAGGGATATCAGCCAAAATTTTCCTAGGAACCACTACTTGTCAATGTGAAAAAAACCAACAGAATGCAATCACACCCATCTAATCAAGGAACAAAGATAATTTACATAAATAGTTAAACACAGTAAAGCTCAAATTTCAGATATTTCCAGGGAAGTAGCCTAGAAATCCCAGGAATAATCCTCTTTCTTCTTCTCCTGCCCTTTCCCCATATCATCATCATCTCAGAAAAGCCCCAGACACCTAAGAAAACTTCATATGCATTTGAGAAAATATTTATAGTCATGCCTAAATTGTTTAAGAGGGATACACTGGAATTTCCCATTCGTCACACTGGTGAGGTCTTTTTGCAAAAGAAAACAAGTTCATATTCTCCTTCTATTTAAAAGCTAGTCTCAAAACAAAGACACCAGAGGAAAATTAATGTGTTTTCACTTTGCAAAAAGGATTGACTAAGTAACAAAAATATCTGGTAAGACTATCTCATTCAGATAAGATAATTTTAAATGTCCTTTTGAGAAAGATCTATATATTTAGATAGAGACCACATGTTTAGATAAAGCTATAATCTTCACCGAAGTGAATTTAAGATAGATAATGAATCTTCAACATTTTTCTGGTTGTTAATCTTCTCATAACAGTGAAACATCTGATAAAGATCCACATTTGCTACAGAAAAAAGGTCTTATGAGCTGTAGGAAATACAGTAATTAATCAACATTTCTTGATAGTACTGGAAAAGTTGATTTGTTCCTAACACGTCCCTTGAATAAACATTTGCTGCTGTTCACAAAGTAAGATTTCCTGACTCCTGAGTTACCTGTGGCCCAAACCTTGCTTGTACTCCAAGAAGTCATCTGCTTGTCTCCTCTTGCCCATAGTTATGCACCAGAGACTGCAAAGTGATGCTGCCATTCTGCTGCTTCCGCGTAGCCACTGGCTCCCTGCAGAGCCTCACAGGTACACCCAAAACTTCTGTTTATCCTATATACACAAAGCATGTTGGCCCACTGGTGAGCATTGCACTTCTGGGCCCTGAATCTCACCTCATCCCACAAGAGGTCTGCAACAGGAAAAAGGGTACCATTCTGCAGAGAATGATAGACTCATAGTTGGTTTGAGAACCACATCAGATTTTTTTTGACTTATCAATCGTTAACACCTGAAGAGATGACAGATGCACCTGCAGCAGCAGTGATCTCTATGTTCACAACAATAGGCAACATCAGGCTTTGGAGAGGAGTGAGCAGAGACTCCAAAGGTAAGTGGGGCTGCAGCCTTTTTTTCATTAAGATCATGACAGTACAAGTTGCACAGGGAATAGATACATTAGAGAAGTATATGGGGCACAAGCAAGATCAAAGGACTGTAGGGTACATACTCAGCCAAAGCAATCTCCAAATGTTGTGGGATGGAGTTGCTACTGTCTTCTAAAGAGTGTTGGCTTTGAGCAATGTGTATATAAACCTCTGTCCAACTTAGACTTGGAATTAGAGTGTCTCATGGGTTCCCTCCTTCTCCAAACTGAATGTGTCCATTTCTACCTCATTTTCTACACTTCCCCTAAAATGAGTGACTTTGCTTTGATTCTAATCAAATGCTGGTTTGGGACCAGCAAGCCACTGGGAATCCTATATGCTTAAAAATTCCATCAGAATGGTCAAACATAACTAAGTTTTCAGCCTACAATACAGCAAAGTTCATCCTCTCTTTACCCTTTTCTTGGGTTCCAACATTTTTCCAGTCCTCCTATTTCTACTGCACACCATTGCACATTCTGTTTCTACATGTTCAATCTAAACTGAAGCCACCAAAACCAAAGATATTTCAGATGCACTCGGAGGTCTTATCCTAATGACATACAACAGTACATTCCTTAGTTGTTGTATAGGGGTTCTTGAAAAGACAGTGAGTTTATCCCCACATAAGCTTTTTTTAACAAGTTACAGTATTATTTCTGTAATAAGTTGAAGAAGTTGAGATACATTAAAATTGTGTGTCTTTCTCAAGGTCACAACAAATCTGCCAAACTGGAAATTTAACCCACATTTTCTCAGTCATATCTCAGTGCTTAACAACAAGATCCTCTTCTCTTGCATCTCTTGGAGTTACACTGATGTAACACCAGTTTGAAATCACAATGAAGCTTGGATTTTTAAATTTTTTTTTTCCAGTTTTATTGTTCATTTCTACAATATGCATGGCATTATGTAAGAATAACAGGAGGCACTGGTTGGCACCAGTTTATTGGATTTTACTCCAGAAAGCAACAGAGTACGTCAACAAGCAGTGACATACTAGAGGACACCAAAAACACTCTGCCAATACAAATCTTTCACCCTCTGCCACTTCACTTCTCATGGGCGTCAGTGCAGTAGTTGCTGCCATCCACAATGACATCTGACATATACAAGACAACATCATTATTCTTCAGAGATTCTTGTAGAAGTGCACACAGGAAACACTTGACTGAAACAGTTTAAAAGTGTGTTTCAGTGAACGGTATGAATTCTTGGAAGGAAACCCTAAATATATTTATGTCTTCTAAGTTCATGGTTCTTTTCACAGTTTGTTCACAGAAGTATTTCAGAAACACCTTGAAGCAGAAATCTTGTTTACTAATGATGTAATAACCACTGTAGGTGTTGAACTGCAAAACAAACAAGTTTTAATACTTGTCCAGATAGCTTTTATTTACGACTTTAGTGGAAGGCCACAGAATTCTGCTGATTTCCAGGTGAAAATCATGTCACTGGTCTCAGAGAGAAAGTAGAAATGCTTAAAAGTAAAACTATCCTCCTGGAAGAGGAAATTTTGATAATGTCTTTCATAGTCACCATTTGCATCAAACAAGGTTGCGATTGTTTTAAAGGAACACAGATGCCACAGTAAAAACAAACAGCAGCCATAGTCAATAAAATCATAGCTGCCATTTAAGAAATTAATGGTTTAAGGTTAAAACAACATAGTTTTCTTTAGGGGTCTTTCAGTCATTACAAGAAATCATTATGAATCAGGTTTTCTAAGAAAATAATTAAGAAATGAGCATTACAAATTCAGGGTGGCCAATCTGCTACTGAAACATATTTATTTTCAGTCGGTGGCTGGTCATCTCATCATGGTGACCCCTAATAATTTCTAACAATACAATCATAAGTATACACTTACGTATTGCAATTATTTCTTCATTTTTTTTATTACACGTGTTTTGAATGTGTTCTGAGGCTGTGGTTCTAGTAACATTGCCACACTGCTTCATTCTGAGAGCATAGCTCACTGCTAGGGAGTTAGATATGGTATTGTCACAACAAAAAACATCTGTATTTGACAAACTTATTTTGTTTATGTGTTCTTTTGATTTTTACTTTTATAGTACCATTGCACTTTTTACAGTCTTTGAGCTGTCTGTGTATTTTCTCTACCACTGATAACAAGATTTGTCAGGTCTAATATTTATAGGTGCCTCTACATTTGCCATGTAGTACAAAGTCAGTTAAATGTCTGACATGCTAGACATTTTACCTAAAATACTTAACACACATTATGTGTTTCAGATAACTTCATAAAATCTAGAGTTGAGAGTTATTAGATATTAGAAGAGAAGCTAATAATCTACAATCCCTAACAATTTCCATTAGAAAGGTTCCGCTTCGTTCCAGTATCAGCATGCAGGTATTTTTACACTAACCAGTAGTAACTGGTTAATAACTAACTTGTAGTTATTACAACTTCTAAAATAAACGTACATGCTGATTTGTCTCAGTCCTATTGCCAACTATGAGTGACACAAAGCAGCCAGTTCCTTTTCCTCACTTGCAATCCTCAGAATTCCTGGAATTTTTTCAAAAAGACTGAACATTACAATGTCAGAGTGACAGAGTCCACAAGCAGTAACAGCACATACTACTCTGAGAACTGCAGACTGCAGCTATACCTTCTAAAACAGGGAAATGCGGAAGTGAAAGATGTACAGAGGGACTTCAGCCCTTCAGAGGGGCTTCATAACACTTGTTCAAGAATGGGACTTAATGATTCATTAACTGAAAGAAAACCTGTGTAATGTCTTTTCTTCCTATATATATAAATTTCCACTGATAATTTCCATTGCACAATAACTACTAAAGTTTATTATTTTAGAAGACTAAAAGGAACTTCCTCACACATGACGATTTTGTCCCTGTATCCTCTAATTTCATTAACAATTTCACTAAATGGACATAGCTTTCCATCAGGTTTAATAAGGTGCGGTTTGAAACAAAATCCATTTAAAATGTTTACTAACCAATAGCATGTAATGCTGGCATTGCATTAGGACTTATCTGATGAACTTGCCTTTGATGTCCCCACTCATGAAAGTACACTTCTGAACTGCACACCTTCCAACCTGCTACAAAGAGAAGGTGGGAAAGAGACTTTAGGCCCTCTGTGCCTTACAGAGAGATGTTGTTTAGTTCAGTTCTTTTAAACGGCATGTGAAATCATCAAAGGATTGACCTGTAATTTTGAAGTTTATGCAGAGAAAGTTATAAACAAAGCAACAGGGTTTTGGAGTCGCAGTGATTAGGTAGTCTCAGTCATAGGGTGGCCTCACAAAAGCACTAAGTACACAGCTTAGCAGAACTGTAGTAAAGGCAGGATGTTGAATTTGTAAGGATAGCAAATTTAGTGTCCAAAGACATTAGTCAAAAGATAGAACAGATGCAAACAGTAATGTGTCATGGCATTGTCCAGCCTTGGAAATCCCTCTAGATTGGGGAAGGTGCATGTCACTCAGCAAAAACAGACAAAACAGCAAAAACAGGAGCACATCCCTATCAATCAGGTGGATCTTGCAGCTCCTGGAGCACCATCATGGATTAGAGGCTCACTGATCATATTGGGTATGACAGTTTGCATTCAGACCTCACCAGGAAATTCGATCTTGAAAATGGTTCTGCTGTAATGTTAATCCTGCAAAGTGAAGCACTAAGAAGTTAAGGAATATAAATGGTGATAGTATGTTTATTGTCCTAACATTGAGTCATTTTCTTCACAATGATACATGTTGATATTCTTTAATTAGACAATACGCATTATGATTTCTGCTAGAATTCTGCCTTAGGTTATTGTAGTAAATAATAACCCAACATATGTGTTTTGACTGACTGACAGCCACCACTTGTAGTCAATCTAGCAATTATAGTTCATGGTTTCTAATATTTCTGTGCTTCAATCAACAATTTTATTTGTTAGAAGTAGTACCGACTGATACTATTAGATGTAATAATTCTCCAAAGGTTGAGTATATAAATCAGAAGGGAAACACTGTCTCTTGGAAATACTTCATATTGGTTAATTCCCTGTAGAATTTTATGGACACTCTATTCCATTATCAAAATTAATTGTGTGATTCACTGAGTGCTCAGTTCCAAGAAAACATTACATACTCTGTGTATCTGAACAGCTTTACACTTTAAATATCCCACAACACTAGATGCACTCTATACATACTCTCTAGGATAAGTGCTTTCTTCCTTGGGTTGGAGTGCTATAACTTCCAGTTACTTGTCACCCACAATATTTATCAGAGGGAAAAAAAGTCACATTCATTAATTAGTCAGGTGAAGATTTTAAAATATTTATGTCAGACATTAATGCCGATATGTCCCTCGTTCTCTCTCAGATTTTTCTTTTTTGAATAAATACTCCAAAAACATTTACTGGTGATGTTAGTGGGAGAGCTGTTATTTTCTTATGACATTGTTTCACTGTGTCTACTATTTGAATGAATGGATATACTTATAAACTACAAATGCCAGGATCTTAAAGTTTCTAAGAGGAAATTCAAGACAGTCAGGTACAAGTAAAATATTTCTTAAAACTCAGTCTGAAAGGTTGAGAGGGACCATAAAATAAGAAGAAGGTAACTGTCTTAAATAAGAGAGTGGGAGACACAGCCATGAATATGTCTTCTCAGATATCTTGGAATAATAGTAAATGAAGATTAGTGTAAAGCAAATGCCATGATAAGACTTATTCCTATTTTCTCCTTATACATAAATGACAAGGTTTATAAACTATGAAAACATGGAGCAGCATATCAGACTGGAAGCACAAGAGCTTCCAGAATAATATAGAGACACATAACTAAAAACATTCTCATTATTAATAAATAAATATCGTTTGAGTACTGACAGCTGCAGAGTAATTAGTATTTGCAAAAAGTGTTGCAATATCTTGGGGTCTGAACCTACAAATGGCAGAGCCCGCTGCCTTTTCTGCAGTATTTTAGTTTTGCACATACATTGGATTTTAATTAAAAATCTCTTGAGGTAGTGACAGCTCATAAGGAAAAGAAAAATATAAAGATAACACAGAGCAAAAATACAATACATGAGGACCTTAGGTTCCAGTACTGAAACATTACTTTGCAACCTGCTTTTGGTTTGCTGAATGTCGTTTGCCTGCTATAATGATGGAACACAAATGCAATGAAAAAGAGCTCATGTTTTTCAAGTTGGGAAGATAGTGTATCTTGAATTTTACAAAATTTCAATATTCAGTGTATGAAGAGACAGAGATGGAAAGACTGTTTTCTGAAAGGGTTTGCATGAAGCTGACAGCCCCATGCATTGAAAACTAATTGAAAATAGTATAAAAATATATTTTTTAAAACGTTTAACTGATATTTTAACACACAGTTATCAGTGAGCGAACACTGCAGTTCAGGTGCTCCTGCTGGGCTGAATGCAGACCAGAGAAGGACCACACTGTGCCTACCATCAGCCTGCTATTATTTCTTCAACAAAACCTTCATTCCCTACTGCTACTAAATACTTACTTCCAAGCAAACATAAAACGAGCAGGGGGAAAGCCCATACTTCCCATGAAATTTAAGGCAAAATCCACTAACGATTGTTTTGCTGGCTCAGCCCTCAGATGCATGCATTGCACATATTATGTAGCCATTCTTCTGAATAAAGCAAGAGGAGAATTTTCTATTTTGTATCCCTTCCCAGCTTTGACAGTGATGACTTGAACAAGTCATTTTTGTACATCCATTTCTCTGTTTATAAAATGGAGATAATAAGGCCTCATTTTTGAAGGATTCAGAGTTATCACTGAAAAACTCTGACTAAAGCTAGGTCTTATTATTAAGTACAGAATTAGCCATCAGATGTTCTGGAGGACAATAAATCCCTTTAGAGTGCATCTATTATTGTGCAATGCTTGTGGGGAAAAAAAAAAAAAAAAGGTATTATTCAAAGGAGTTGTGGGCAAATTCTTGAAAGCTCAATCTTCTGCCTCAGCTGCGAATGGACTTGACCTGCCTGTGTGAAAGTACTTCACTTCTTGGTTTACATTTCTGTCATACCTGCCATGACAGAAGAGAGGATGTTAGAGGTGTGTCTCTCTCCCAGGCAACACTCGCTAGTTAGTTCTCAACACCCCCTGCAGCAATACAAGAGCTGTGGCTCTTTGCTGTGGCCACATACCTCTGCCAGGCAGATTGGCTGCTCAGAGGGACTGATGACTTCCATTTGCTAGAAGAGACTGATCAACTTCAACGGCTAATTCCTAGTGACTTTAATGAGAGCACAAACATAGGCAATCCTGATCTAAGCAACACTGGCTGGGCTAGAAGAAAAGATTTAGCTACCAGTCATTGAATTATCTGTCTTCTCTTAATTTTGTAAGGGTTTCTTTTATCAATTTGAAATATTTTTGGTAATAAAAGGCTAGCCTCTTAAAAAGGATTTTTTTCTTTCATTCTAGGGAAGAATAAAATATAATAAGCTATAGAAAAAAAAAACAGATATGCAAATTCACAAGAAACAGGGTATTATATCAATTAAAATATTTTGTCTTATTTTAAAATTTGTATAGAAATTATATTTTTTTTCCTGAATCTGGATTATATCAGTATCACTAGTAACATCAGCACTTTTCAAGATCTGAAGTTAACAGCTGCTTTACTTTCTAGGTAACCTTATATATACATATGCCAGAACTTACAGGAGGTGCTATGCAGTGAACTTAACCTTGTAGGAGTTGTTTTGATATTTATATGTCCTGATTTCTAACAATTAGCAGTGTAGGATCTTACTGTCGCATCAATAAAACGATACTGGCTTGGTTGAGGTCCCTTGCAGCTTAATACTTCTATAAATCCAATATCTTGTAATCAGACTTCTGGATCAGTGATAGCCATTGTGTTCCAAGTATCCACTCTCAGAATGATTTCTTAAAGCACTTTTGAAGGCAATTCTCAGTGTGTTTATAAGAAACTTTATAAGAAACTCTCTGTGCCACAGTGAATAGCAACCTTGGCTTCCTCATCTTTATTTCATAAGACATCACAGACACTGAAAAAAACTTTATTTCTGATTGTCAGAAATCAGAAACATTTGAAACATATCTGAGCAAATAGTGTTAATAATTTATTCTGTTTTCTTTCCAGATGTTTTTGCAATTACACTATTTAACTGTAACAACAAGGATAGGACTAGTTTTGACTACCTATTGCAAGATAGAATAAGGAAAGGAACTGCTGGGTTTCCTGTCAAAGTTCTTGCCACTGCTAAAAAGAGAAAGCCATAGGGGTGTCTGTGCTTAGATTTTGAAAATCATCAACATTTATTTAAGTGCTAAAAAACTACTCTTAATATATCTCTATGCCTAGATTAGTAGGCAATGCAGCACAATGGGAAAGGATCTGTAAACAGAAGTGACTGAATCTAAGGCTACTCCCACTCCCACCATATGATAGTGCAGGGATTATTTCAGTTTAAATTCTATCTGGATTAAGCAATTCAACCCATTCTTTGGGTTAAGTCTTTCAGCTATTCATGTGGTTGGGCTCCTTTTGTAAGGAACAAATGTGAAGTACATGGTGGAAGATCTTGTGGTGGTACAGCCTGAAAATTGGTTTGGAGCATAATGTCCCCATTAGCACTGAAGCACTTAGAGAGCAGAGCTTCTGATTTAGTTTCCTCTGAAAAAAATCTATTTCACAAACACCAAAACTGCTCTCAGCAGTGAGGCAACACACCATAAATGGAGACAAGCAGGGGATTAACTTCAGAACTGTACTTCTGCTCTGAACAAAACCAGTACACAGAGCCATTAGCTCTCTCCAGGCCAGTTAGAGCAGACAAAGAGTTCATTTGGTACAGTGCTTCTGCTTTCTCATGTAAGTGCAAAGTGCACTGCAATTTCCTATCTATACAGTTCAAATTACATATTTCATTCAATCTCTACCGCTTCTAAAACCTTATTGAATTACACACATTTTACTGAATGTTGTGAATGGTAAAATAAAGGTATTGATTGCATTTAGAATCATAGAATGGTTTGAGTTTGAATGGACCTTAAGGATCATCTAGTTCCAACTCCCCTGCCATGGGCAGGGACACCTTCTACTAGACCAGGTTGCTCAAAGCCCTGTCCAACCTGGCCTTGAACACTGCCAGGGAGGGGGCAGCCACAACTTCTCTGGGAAACCTGTTCCAGAGTCTCACCACCCTCACAGTAAGAATTTCTTCTTTATATCTAATCTATTTAGATATCTAGTCTCTGATATTTACATCCATTTAAGGTTTATTAGCATCTAACTACACTTGATAATATCCACAGTTGAAACTAAAAAAATTTAAAACCAAATACATTATCAGGAGAAGCAAAGATGGAGATATCACATACCTTTTAGAGATGGGACTTCCAAGAGTGGCAGAGCACACAAATGATAAAAGACATTAGTGTGCTTTAGAGGACTGTATGATCAGTGCTCTTTTCATTTACTCTAGTGTAAATCAGCCTCATGAGCTCAACACTGTAACTCAGATGGAAATGAGAAAAACATCTCATCTTCCATATGCTAAGGTTTTAAGGGAATTCAGAGAGAACTCTGGACCAGTTCACACACAAAGATATAAGTGTCTAGTTCTATCTTAAGTGCACAACAGTATCTGAAGCATCTGCTCCTGTAGGTAACCTGTGGCCTCTGCAAATGAAGGCTGGAGACTGAACAGGATATTCTTCAGTGTCAAAAATGTTACTGCACCCTGCATTTAGTTCTTGGACTTTATAAAATATTCCTTATAAAGGAAATTATATTTTTTAAACTTCTTGTAACCTTTGGTGTTTGGCCACAGTTTGGCCGTTGGAAGTGAGAAGTCTTCAAGAAGGAGCAGTCAACATGCTGCCACCACAGGTTCAGGAGCCACAATTTGGAACTTCTGTGTAAAAAACCTCTGCTTTAACTGATGGTGTTGTTTGTTAGTACACAGAAAAGTTCCTCATTATTGAGGTATATAATACATTAATAGGGCATATCCATTATATTTATTGACTACTTAACTTTCAGCATTGTGTCAGGAGGTTAGATTTCTTAA
This sequence comes from Strix uralensis, assembly GCF_047716275.1. Lineage (NCBI taxonomy): Eukaryota > Metazoa > Chordata > Aves > Strigiformes > Strigidae > Strix > Strix uralensis. Next base: position 46,176,319 of record NC_133976.1, read on the forward strand.
GGGAAAAATATTTGTCCTTACAGATGTTTGGTAGAAATACAATCAATTACCTAAGGAATTAGGAACAAATGATCTGAAGAATGCTTTCTCATAGGGCATGCAATTGATAATTTTGTCCCTAGTCAGTGCACTGGGAATTTCTGGAAGTAAATAGCTTTCACCTGTGCAATAGTTTAATCAGGCTTTTCCTACATATGAACTGACGTCACCTTTTAAGAAAGAATGGGTAGAATACAAAGGTGTTTATCAGAAAGATTTTAGCAGAAACTCAGAAGAAAATATTAGTCCATTCTTTGTCTCGTATGTAAAAATATATGTAAAAATATTTTATTTTCCTGAAGCTAATCTGTGAACACAAATGAATAAGCAACTCCAAACAGTAATTCCTTGTGCTGATTTTGGCTGGGATAGAGTTAATTTTCTTCATAGTGGGTAGTATGGGGCTATATTTTAGAATTGTGCTGAAAACAGCGTTGATAATGCAGAGATGGTTTTGTTATTGCTGAACAGGGCTCACACAGAGTCAAGACCTTTTCTGTCTCTCACCCCACCCCACCAGCAAGTAGGCTGGGGGTGCACAAGAAGTTGGAATGGGACACAGCTGACCCCAACTGACCAAAGGGATATTCCATACTGTATGGTGTCATGCTCAGCTGGGGGAAGAAGGAGGAAGTGGGGGATGTTTGGAGTGATGACGTTTGTCTTCTCAAGTAACGGTTACTCGTGATGGAGCCCTGCTTTCCTGAAGATGGCTGAACAACTGTCTGCCGATGGGAAGTGGTGAATGAATTCCTCATTTTGCTTTGCTTGCATGCACGGCTTTTGCTTTACCTATAAAACTGTCTTTATCTCCACCCACGAGTTTTCTCACTTTTACTCTTCTGATTCTCTCCCCCTTCCCAACATGGCAGAAGTGAGTGACCAGCTGGATAATGCTTAGTTGCTGGCTGGGGTTAAACCATGACATTCCTGAAGGAGTTGTGTGGAGATAATCCTAAATAAATATTTGCAGATTGTCATGACTAGTTAATAAATTGTTGATTTACACTGCCACACATTGTTCAAACCCTGGCAGTATTTCACGGAATCTTTCAATTAACTTTGGCTTTCATATGAATGGCTGAATCTTGGTGAGGCTGTCAGATGTTGTCTCCTGACTGATTGGTAGGCAGTATGTCTTTTTACAGCCAGGCAAAATATAAATTTTCTACATTTTCAAGTTTTCAGACACCCTCGGGAGTAGAGCACAGCTTGTAGAAATTGTGCTACAATAAGATTTATTGCCAACCAGCACCAACTTACTCAATATAAGTGGGAGTAATAGCTCTCTAAAGTATATGAATATTACATAAAAGATTACCTATTCTGAAAGAACTTTGTGGTCTTTAAGTGCTAGATCAAGCAGCCAGATTTTAAGAATAACATAATTTCTGTTCCTGTATATATAATATTAATTTGGATCCTCTGTGATTATGGAAACCAGATTTCATATACAAGTTCTCTTTCTATTCTTTTGTTACAGCATTCCTGCTTCCTTCACTGAATATGTAGTTATTCAGCATTATTTTCATAAACATCAGTCCGTTCTTGGCCAAATTCCCTTTTCACTAACATATTCTCTATGTGCTGAACAGAAAACATTACCTGTTTTTTAAGGGTTTTTGTTTCCACAATATATGAAATAGACAGCAGATGTTAAGGTGTGTATTTTAGTATCACCTCTGTGAAAAAATGGAAATTATTATACTAACTTGCACATCTGGAATTGAAGTATACAGAGAATGCCCAAATTTCCAACTAAAAACTAATTGTGGATGCTAATTGCAGAAGTCCAGGGCATTTTTTTTTCAGATGATTTGGCAGCATGTGACACTTCCTTAGGTTCAAAATAGAGCTCCCACTAATTGCATTTGTTCTGCTGAGCACATCTACAAAACAGGTCAGGAGTTTCTCCACCTGTTGTATAGAAAATGAGGAAGATGGGAATTCCTTTTATCCATTCTCTTGTTCCTTGTAACTGCAGTAATGTTCATTTTGCCTGTGGAGAGACTTACTCCTATTCCCCCCACACCCCAATCCTTTTTCACCTTTCATTTCTGCTCTCCTGAGTTCAGCATCTTTCTTACTTCTTTACATGTGAGAATACATTGTTTTTCTTGTATACTGCCTTACCTGACAAGGAAGACCAGGCTCTCAGTTCTGGTGTCTTGTAGCATAATGCCTCCAAGAGCAGAGAAGAAAAATTTCAGGAAAGCTCAAATTCAGTGTCTAGGCTTCTGGGAAGTCTGGACTTAGGAGAAGTGAAACCTTTAGACAGCTCGACTGTGAGAAATGCTGAGGGTTTTTTTAGGAACTCGGAAATCAACCAAATCTGAGATCTTTCACAGAAGGACGGTAAAAGCATCTTCTTGACACTAAGATGAACTCTTTGTCAAATTTTGAGTTGCTTCCAAGAGCAAAGAACTACCATTTTACAAACAATATGAGACTCGGATTTTTTAAGAAAAACAAAGCTTTTTCCTTACTTATTTCTCTGAAGAGATGAACATTTTGTCATGGAATTTATGTATATATACATAAATCTATGTATTTTTATATATGTATATGCATACTAGTTCATCAAGGGTAGACTTTTATCAAGAGAATCCCAGCCTAACAGTAACATTTCCCAAAGCTATAAGTAACTGGAAAAAATATAAAACAAGACTTATAAGTCATAAGTTTTGCTGTGGTGATCTTCAAGTTTGAAAACCAGAAACCCTTCATTTTCAGAGTCATACCCTGATGGGGTTAATTTTCTAGTACTTAAAAAAATGTACAGCAAATGCAACATTGCAAATGCACTATGAGTGCCCCAGGGCAGCTTGTAGGGCAGGGCTGAGTCTCTGCCCCTGCACAAGGTACGTTGGATTGATGTAAGCAATTGGCCAGTGCCGGAGAGGGGGAGGGAAGGAACAGCACTGCAGGGAGGTGAGAGCACAGCGTGTGGGAAACAGCACCCAGGGGTTGGTTCCCTCCCAGCCAGAGAGAAGACCATGGTCACAACAAGGCCAAGAGGCAGAGTGATGAGGAATGTGGGAACCCAGAGAGAGGTCCTGCACAAACAGGCAGCTATGCAGGTCTCTCCCTGCTGAGAGTGCCTGAGCCTGGCACCTGAACCAGAGGGAGTCAGAGACACCGTTTGTGTGCGGGGTGATCAAGTAAACGATCTGCTCAGGCAGGTGGTTGAACTGAGGGAGGAGGTAGAAAGGTTGAGAACGATCAAAGAGTGTGAAAGCAAGATTGACTGGTGGAGCCACACTCTGGGGCAAAGGCAGCAGGTAGAGGCTCTACAAGAAGTGCAGGACCTCCTCCCCTCCTCTCACCAGGCAGAAGGAGGGCATGTAGGTGACAGGGGGGAATGGAGTCAGGTCCTTCCTTGGAAGGGCAAGCGAAAACCTTCTCGGCCCCCCTCCCCTTCCCAGTTGTCATTGTACAACAGGTATGAGGCTTTGGAACTAGACGGTCAGCCAAATAAAGATGGAAACGAGGACCCATCTGGTGACTCACCCACAGCTTGTCCCTCAGCCCCACAACTTGTGACTTCTTCAAGTAAGAAGGAAAGGAGAGTAATTGTAGTGGGTGACTCTGTTCTGAGGTGTACAGAGGGGCCCATATGTTGACCATACCGCAGGGTCTGCTGCCTCCCTGGGGCTTGAGTTAGAGATATTAAAAAGAAGGTCACTGCTCTGGTGCAGCCCTCTGATTACTACCTTTTGTTGGTTATCCAGGCAGGTAATGATGATGTGGTAGAGAGAAGTCTAAAGTCACTCAAAAAGGACTTCAAGGGACTGAGGTGGCTAGTTGAAGGCTCAGGAGCTCAGGTGGTGTTTTCATCAATCCCTCAAGTGGAAGGGAAAAACACTGAAAGAGGGTGGAAAACACATCTGATTAGCACATGACTCAGAGACTGGTACCACCATCGGAATTCTGGGTTCTTTGATCATGGTGAAGTTTATAAGGCACCTGGTCTGCTGGTGACAAATTAAATAGGTGGGATGCAGCTGTCCCAGAGGGGGAAAAGGATTCTGGGCAGGAGTTAGCAGGGCTTATTGACAGGGCTTTAAACTAGGTATGAGGGGGGAGGGGGAGATAACTGGGCCTGTTAGGAATAAGCTCAAGGGAAGCATGCCAAGGCTTGAAGGATGGTGGACTAGTGAGGGCTCTCCCTCTGCCATTTCATTTGAGAGAAGGGATAGATGTTTAGAAATCATGGAAGCACCTGAGAAGGGTCTGGTAGGAAATGGGGCCCACACTCACAAAAAGGTGTTGGATTCATTAGCTCATCTCAAGTGCATCTATACCAATGCACCCAGTATGAGCAACAAACAGGGGGAGCTTGAAACCATGACACAACACGAAAACTATGACATAGTAGCTATCACAGAAACGTGGTGGGATGTCTCACATGACTGGAGTGCCACAATCAATGGCTACAAGCTCTTCAGAAGGGATAGACAGGGAAGGAGAGGTGGTGGAGTGGCCCTGTGTGTTAGAGAATGCTATGAGAGCTCAGAAATCAAGTACAGTGATGACGGGGTGTCGCGGATGAAAGTATTGACACGGTAATACTTAGTAAGAAATCTAGGTTTATTAATAATTTACAGCAATTTATTATTATAAAATAATTCAGAAATACTAAAAGAAAGAAAATCAACTTATTCAGATTCTAAAATGACAAGATTCACACTAACTTACTTAACGGTATCTATATATATACATGCATGCACATAACAAAACAGACAAACATACAGAAACAAAGGTGTTTGGATTCAGTAGAATGAACACAGAACGGACATACACACACAGAAACAAGGGTACGTACCCACACACACACACACAGAGTAAAGAGAAGCTAGCTCAAAGAAAATTTCCCTCTCGATTTTAGAGCAAGTGCTCACAATGCCTTGGCATTCCTCAACGGGCGATAATTGAGACTCGAGCGGGGGACTTCGCCCTGGCCTTCCGTCTGGAGCAGACGACACCTTAAGGGTTTGGTACCTGAGAGGCGTCCCAGCCCAGGGGAGATGCTGGTCACAGGCCCACTGCGATCCAGGAGAGCTCAAAGGGTCTTCCTGGTGGTCGCCATTTATAGGGTCCAAGATAATTGACTTTTGTCAAATACCTTCTGGTGCCTTCCAGCAGTAACACAAGAATTTGATTAATGTGCGACTCTGTTATTGTTCCCATTTGACCACATCCCAGGCACAGGTGTGCCAGGCCCTTAGGAGTTGATGGGCCGTTATAGCTGTTTCCGAGCAATCGGGAGGGGCAGGAGCCAGGCTCGTTAACATTGTCAGTCCTTATCTCCACAGACTGGTGTATAGCTCGGGGGATGTGGGTGGAATCGCACGTAGCACCAAGCAGCCCAACAAAGAAGGGGGGGGGGGTGGTGTAAGAATTGCACCACCACACGGGGTTGAGAGCATTTGGATTAGGTTAAGGGCCAATAAAGTGGATCTTGCTGTGGGAGTCTGCTATAGACCTCCCAGCCAAAGCAGTGAGGTGGATGAAGCTTTCTATAAACAAAAAATTGGGAGAAATCTCGCGGTCACTTGCCGTTGTTCTTGTGGGGGACTTTAGCCTCCCGTGTATCTGCTGGGAATACAACACAGCAGAGAGGGAACAATCCAGGAGGTTCCTGGAATGTGTGGAGGATAACTTCCTCACACAGCTGGTGCTGACCAGGGAAGGTGCCCTCCTGCACCTGCTTCTTGTGAACAGGGAAGAGCTTGTGGGGGAGGTAAAGGTTGGAGGCCATCTAGGGTGCAGTGATCATGAGATGATTGAGTTATCGATCCTTGGAGAAACAAAGAGAGGGGTTAGTAAAACTGCCACCTTAGAATTCTGGAGGGCAGACTCTGACCTGTTCAAAATACTGATTAACAAAATCCCTTGGGAGGCTGCCTTGAAGGATATGGGAGTCCAGGAAGGCTGGACATACTTCGAGAGAGAAGTCTTAAAGGCACAGGAGCAGGCTGTTCCCACATGCCAAAAAACAAGCAGGCGGGGAAGGAGACCAGCCTGGCTAAACAGGGACCTTTGGCTGGATCTCAAGAACAAAAGGAGAATCTATGATGTTTGGAAGAGGGGGCAGGTCTCTCATGAAGACTATAAAGATGTAGCTATGCAGGGAGAACATTAGGAGAGCCGAAGCGTGGCTAGAGCTCAACCTGGCTACAGCTGTTAAAGATAATAAAAAACGTTTCTATAAATTCGTTAACAACAAAAGGAGGATTAGGGAAAATCTCCCTCCTTTATTGGATGCAGAGGGAAACATGGTAAATAAGGATGAGGAAAATGCTGAGGTGCTTAATGCCTACTTTGCCTCAGTCTTTAGCAGTGGAACTGGCTGTTCCCTGGACACCCAGCCTCATGAGCTGGGAGATGGGGAGGGGAAGCAGATTGAGGTCAGCACAATTCAAAAGGAAGTGGTCAGAGACCTGCTACACCACTTGGATGCACACAAGTCTGTGGGACCGGATGGGTTACACCCAAGGGTGCTGAAAGAGTTGGCAGATGTGTTCACCAAGCTCCTTCCCATGATCTACCTGAAGTCATGGCTAATTGGGGAGGTCCCATTGGATTGGAGGGTGGCAAATGTGACACCCATCTACCAGAGAGGCAGAAAGGAGGATCCAGGAAACTATAGACCTGTCAGTCTGACCTTGGTACCAGGGAAGGTCATGGAGCAGATCATATTGAGTGCCATTATAAGTCATATAATGGATGACTGGGGGATCAGGCCTAGTCAGCATGGGTTTATGAAAGGCAGGTCCTGCCTGACAAACCTGATCTCCTTCTATGAGAAGATGACACGACTACTGGACGAGGGAAAGGCTGTGGATACTGTCTACCTGCATTTTTGAAAAGCATTTGACACACTTCCCCATAGAATTCTCATAGAAAAACTGTCTGCTCATGGTCTGGACGAGTGTACAGTCTGCTGGGTCAAGCACTGGCTGGATGGTCCCAAAGAGTGGTGGTCAGTGGAGCTAAATCCAGCTGGTGGCTGGTCACAAGTGGTGTTCCTCAGGGCTCAGTGTTGGGACCATTTCTGTTTAACATCTTTATTGATGATCTTGATAAGGACATAGAGTGTATTGTCAGAAAGTTCACAGATGACACCAAGCTAAGTGGGAGTGTCGATCTGCATTAAGATAGGGAGGCTCTACAGAGAGACTTGGATAGATTGGATCGGTGGGCCAATGTTAACGGGATGAGCTTTAACAAGGCCAAGTGCCAGGTCCTGCACTTGGGCCACAACAACCCCATGCATGGCTACAGGCTTGGGGAGGTGTGGCTGGAGAGCTGTCTGGAAGAGAAGGATCTGGGGATTCTAATTGACAAGCAACTGAACATGAGCCGGCAGTGTGCCCAAGTGGCCAAGAAAGCCAACGGCATCCTGGCTTGTATTAGAAATAGTGTGACCAGCAGAAGTAAGGAGGTGATAGTCCCCCTGTACTCTGCACTGGTGAGGCCACACCTGGAGTATTGTGTCCAGTTTTGGGCACCTCAATACGAGAGAGATATCGAGGTGCTGGAGCGAGTGCAGAGGAGGGCAATGAAGCCCGTGAAGGACCTGGGGAATAAATCCTATGAGGAGCAATTGAAGGAGTTGGGACTGTTTAGATTGAGGAGGAGAAGACTAAGGGGAGACCTCATCACTCTCTACAACTACCTGAAAGGACATTGTAGAGAGGTTGGTGCTGGTCTCTTCTCACAGGTAATTAACAATAGAACAAGAGGGGATGGCTTTAAACTGCAACAGGGGAGGTTTAGACTGGACATTAGGAAAAAAATTTTCCCAGAAAGAGTGGTCAGACAGTGGAATAGGCTGCCCAGGGAGGTGGTGGAGTCACCATCCCTGGATGTGTTTAAGGGTTGTTTAGATGAGATGTTGGGGGATATGGTGTAGGGGAGAACTTTGTAGAGTAGGGCTGATGGTTGGACTCGATGATCCTAAGGGTCTTTTCCAACCTGAATGATTCTGTGATTCAGTGATTGTAAATGCTTCAGAAAAAAACCCAAATATTAATTTTTGTTGGAAGCGGGGGACACTGCTTTGTACTATTGAACAGTTGAAATTGTTATAAACAGCTATTGTCTGCCCTGCATCTTCTTTAAAACAAACTTGAATTTTCCTTTTTTTTTGTCCAACCATCTCTTTTACATTTTGCTTTATTCCTAGCTGTTAGCCTCTATTCTAATCATAAATTTATTGCACTTCATGATGAAATGTATCCTGTGTTCAGAAAATGTTTTGGGATGAAAATTATATGTGAAGATTAGGTGATTTTTTTAATATACCTATCATGTTCCTTTCTAATAAAACAAGTTTACCACACAAAATGCACATTGTGGTGCATTTGTTTTGAATATTATTATATTAAATATTATCAGTCTAATCTAACAAACTGACATAGACACTTAAGGTTAAGTCAAAGACTTTGAATGTATTATTTTCAAAATATTTTCTTAATTTTGCATATTGCTCCAGTCTGTGTGTTAAACTTCTTTTGCTTTCCAGAATGTGAATAATATGATTTGCATTAACTGTCCTTGCTGTGATGAAGAATCCCATAGTGCTAATATTTCAGGAGTTTGAACCCAGTCTTAACTTTGATCCACTAAATCTCACTTGTTTTGGCAGATGTCCTAAATGGAATCATATGAAGAAACTACTCATGAAGACCTGCAAGGTATCTGTATATTACCAAAATTATTTGACTTAGAGAAGGGTAACTTAACACTGCAGTGGTATAAATATAAGTGAAAGCCCTCAAAAAAACTCATCTGCATGAGCACAAGTCATAGTTACAGCTCTTAAATAGCTGTTGTTACCAAATAATTAGAATTTTGAAATATGAAATGTAATACATGATATGCCTTATGTATCTTGAAAATTACCTTTATTAAAACATATCTTAAAATAAGAAGAAATCACAGTTTATAACACAATGGGTGGCTGAAGCTACATTAAAGAGTTTCACATTTCTTACACAGTTTAACCCTGTGGGCCATTTTGTGTAATTTGCATCTTTTGTGAGAGCTGACTGAGTAGGGGCAGAATGGAAATGGAGATTGCCAAGGAGTAGGCAAGAGAACTGCTTCTTCTCCACAAACTGTTGAGGTTGCATCTGATGGGGCAGTGAGTTTGCTGCCTCTGGTGATGAACCTGTGAGCCAGCCCTTTTCAGAAATTCTTCTGGGGTAACATTGCCTTCTTGACAGGTGGAAGATGAAATGCCAGCCATGATTTTCCTGAGCAGTTTCTAACATGAGTAGCTTTCATATGATGTTTGATTTGATTGCAGAACCAGAGATGCTGTGTATACACCAGTTGCTGAGCACATTGCTGTGTTGGTACAGCCTAAGAGCCCATTTTCATCTGCAACGGGAAGAGGTTTTGAGCTTATCTTTGATTATTTGTTTCTTTTTGTACTTGCTTCCTTCATCTCTGGAAAAAAGTAGCTATCATCCTCCATGTTTCATACTACAAAAGAAAGAGAAATGGAGCAGATTCATTTTCTTCTCTAACAATGCTTACCTAATGACATTTCTAAAAGATAAATTTGAAGTTAAATACCACAGCTATTAGTAAGGGATTAGATACATTGCCACATGCAGAACTATATTGTACAGTAACATTTTTATACTAAATTTCTCTTCAGAAAAGTACTCTTTATTGTTCCTATATTTCACAAATACCATACCCATATTAATCATAGAAACATAGAATTATAGAATGGTTTGGGTTGGAAGGGACCTTAAAGATCATCTCGTTCCAACATCCTCTGCCATGGGCAGGGACACATTCCACTAGAGCAAGTTGCTCAAAGACACGTACAACCTGACCTTGAACACTTCCAGGGAGGAGACATCCACAGCCTCTCCAGGCAACCCGTTCAAGTGTCTCACCACCCTCACATGAAAGAATTTATTCCCCATATCTAATCTAAATCTACCCTCTTTCAGTTTAAAACCATTACCCCTCATCCTATCACTACACTCCCCAAAACAGAGTCCCTCCCCATCTTTCCTGTAGGCCCCCTTTAAGTACTGGAAGGCCACTATAAGGTCTTCCCCGAGCCTTCTCTTCTTCTCTCTTCTCTCTTCTCTCCTCTTCTCTCTTCTCTCTTCTCTCTTCTCTCTTCTCTCTTCTCTCTTCTCTCTTCTCTCTTCTCTCTTCTCTCTTCTCTCTTCTCTCTTCTCTCTTCTCTCTTCTCTCTTCTCTCTTCCCTCTTCCCTTCCCTTCCCTTCCCTTCCCTTCCTTCCCTTCCCTTCCCTTCCCTTCCCTTCCCTTCCCTTCCCTTCCCTTCCCTTCCCTTCCCTTCCCTTCCCTTCCCTTCCCTTCCCTTCCCTTCCCTTCCCTTCCCTTCCCTTCCCTTCCCTTCCCTTCCCTTCCCTTCCCTTCCCTTCCCTTCCCTTCCCTTCCCTTCCCTTCCCTTCCCTTCCCTTCCCTTCTCTTCTCTTCTCTTCTCTTCTCTTCTCTTCTCTTCTCTTCTCTTCTCTTCTCTTCTCTTCTCTTCTCTTCTCTTCTCTTCTCTTCTCTTCTCTTCTCTTCTCTTCTCTTCTCTTCTCTTCTCTTCTCTTCTCTTCTCTTCTCTTCTCTTCTCCCCCAACTCTCTCAGCCTGTCCTCATAAGGGAGGTGCTCCAGCCCCCTCATCATCTCCATGGCCCTCCTCTGGACCCATTTGATCAGGTCCATGTCCTTCTTATGTTGGTGGCCCCAGAGCTGGACACAGAACTCCAGGTGGGGTCTTATAAGAGCAGAGTAGAGGGGGAGAATCACCTCCCTCTCCCTGCTGGCCACACTTCTCTTGGTGCAGCCCAGGATACAGTTGGCTTTCTGGGCTGCGAGTGCACATTGCTGGCTCATAGTCACTTTTCCATCCACTGCTACTTCCAAGTCCTTCTTCGCAGAGCTGGTCTCAATCCACTCATCACCCAGCCTGTATTTGTGCTGGGGATTGCCTTGACCCATGTGCAGGGCCTTGCACTTGGCCGTGTTGAACTTCCTGAGGATTGCACAGGCCCACCTCTCAAGCCTGTCAAGGTCCCTCTGGATGGCACATCCCTTCCCTCCAGTATGTCAACCGCACCACACAGCTTGGTGTTGTCGGCAAACTTGCTGAGGGTGCACTCAATCCCACTGTCCATGTCGCCAACAAAGATGTTAAACAGCATCAGTCCCAGTATCGACCCCTGAGGAACACCACTTGTCACTGCTTTCCACTTAGACATTGAGCAATTGACTGCAACTCTCTGAGTGCAATCATCTGGCCAATTCCTTATCCAGCGAGTGCTCCATCCATCAAATCCATGTCTCTCCAATTTAGAGAAAAGGATGTTGTGTGGGACTGTGTCAAATGGTTTGCACAAGTCCAGGTAGATGATGATCTACCTGGATGATGATTTCAGATATTACAGTACAGTGGATACATTGCTTGTTATCATGTGAACAAAACAACCTCTATTCAAGGAAAGTGTTTTTGTGAAAAATTTGGTTGGGGCACACACTATCTAACATTTTTTTATGTATCAAGTACTGGGAACGAAGCAGCAGAACAAATTAAAAACAAAAACCAAAAAAACCAAAAAAACCCAAAAAACCCCCCAAAAAACCAAAACAAAACCAAACAAACCCAAGCCCCCAGATCCTCAAAATAATGATCTTTTGCCTTATATCATATCACAAACCTTACAGCTCATGAAGAATGAGAAAACCTTCCCTGGATTGCTATTGCCAGAGGAAGAAGAGATAGTAGGTCTTACGTAAATTTGTCAAGTTAATTGTAAATTGTAATAGCTTTTCAAAATGAGAATACTTCAGTTTGTGGCATTCATTTTATATTCATACAAACTGTATTTGGAGTATAAATATTTAACACCAGGACTCTACCATTTGGAGACTCTGTAGGTAGTGCCAATATATTCTGTGAGCTGATTTATAAGTAGGCATGTAACGAGGAGGCCATACAACAGTGTATTCCCACTTTTGATATCTGGAGGTCAGAGAATGAATCATCTCTTAAAAAAAACCCAAAGGGATTTCTGATTTTCAAGTCCATTGGATATTTGGATTACAAAAGAAACTTGGACTAAAGGCAGATCTCAGCCCCCAAGGTCATGCTCCTTTGGCAAAACCTGAGTAAAACCCCAAGTTGTAGCTTAACATGTAGAACTGCACGTGTTTCCCAGTGAGGACTCTAGTCTAGAGACACACTACATTCTCTTGGTATCCATAGTAAAACTATGTCCTTCTATATATTCTGAATTATTTTTATTTGCGGATTTAAATGTGGGCATATTTAGTTACTCTGCCCTGTAGTAAAGCTTCCATATGGTCCTTCTTGTTATTGGGGGCAATTAGTTTCATTATCTAAATGGAAAATGGTAGTATCCTTCAAAGAGGCAATGAATAAATTCAGAGAACCTAAACATCACTTATTACGAGATGTTCTTGTTGATTTTTAATCTTTCCATATATTAAAAATGTAATATCCCTTTCAGGAGTCCTGGATTCTTTCCCCATAACATGCCTTTACAGATATAGAATTCAGAGGGTGTTGTAGTTTTAATTTTTCCATGTATTAAAAATGTAATGTTCCTTCCAGATGGTCTGGACACTTTACTCTTAACATGCCACTGCAGGTATAGAATTCAGAGGGGGTTGTGACTGCTTTTGCAGGTGGTCTGAAGGACCTCCACTTTTTTGATACTGTCAACAAAAAGCAAAGCTCCTTCTGTATTATTTAGTGATGAGGTATGGGGTCTTTTGTAATAGCCAGTACTTCATTTGAAACATAAAAAGTAATTAAAAGCAGATAGACATAGTTTTTGTCTACATATATTCTACCATATTAATGGTTTTGAATCAAAACTGCCCCATACAATCACAAAACTTCAAACACAAGCTCAAAAGAGAAAGCTCAGTCTAAGCCTATGATTTAAAACATGCTCAGTATGACAGACTGCAGCATTCAACTTCAAGGTAAAACTGCTTTTCCACAAATGGTTGAAATAATTCTTCATTATTTGCTTTCCACCTGCCAGAACCACCAGTTGTAGAAATATTTCCTAGCTGAGCTTTGCAACATCTCTGTGAAGATCCATTATGTTACAGGTTAAGGTTTAGCTAGAGAAATAGTCTAGTTTTCTCAGTTTTGGACTGGAAGAGTAAGTCATGTCTGCTGCCTCCTCTGTCCTTAGAAAGACTTTCATCCATCCTTGAACTGAAAAAAAAAACAACCAGAAAATAGAGGAATTGTAATGAAACCAGAGAAAGCACCTGCCTCATCATTTGAATTACTTGTTTCATGAGAATAAAGCTTAATCTATATCTAGAGCATTTTTAAACACAAAAGTATGCTGAGTCAAATCTAATTATGGCACGACCAATTATTCAGTATTATTAGGTTTTATTAGCCCTGATTATACACTGAATGAAACATCTGTAGCCTAAACAGCAAAATTTACTTGAACAATTATATTGTTTAAAGAATGTACAACTGTGTATGATATAATCAACTGCTTGTAAAGCTTGTAGGAAAAATAGCCGGTGACAATCTGTTGGCATTTAACCAGCTTCACAGTCTCTTCCCTTTTATATTCAGCATTATTCCTTAAAAGTTTGAAACTTGGTCAGTGACTTTTAGAATATTTTTTCCAAAGCATCAGAAGATCATGTAAATCCGTTATCTCTGCAGCTCAGTTCAGTATGGTTTGATATGTAAACAGAGTGAAGAGCAATCCACAGAGCTGAATGAACCTGGGATTGTCCACTTGCTGTTAACTTTTTTCACAACAGCCCCTATGATGCTGTTTTGGATTTGTGACTACGACAGTGTTGATAACACACCAATGTTTTGGCTAATGCTGAACAGTGATTGCACAACATCCAAGCCTTTTCTTTTTCCCACTCTGTCCCTAACCCAGTAAGTAGGCTGAAGGGTGGACAAGAGATTGAAAGGGGACACAGCCAGGACAGCTGACCCAAATAGGACAAAGGAATAGTCCAATATAACATCATAACTCAGCAGCAAAAACTGGGGTAGAAGAAGAAGAAGGGGGATTTTTTTCTTCCCAGGTGGGTACTATGACAGAGACTGGCTGGGCATCAGGCTGCCTCTGGGAGATGGTGAGTGATTTTCTTTGCTTTGTTTGGGTATTTTTTCCTTTTCTTTCCTTCACCTATCTTTATCTTGACCAATGAGTTTTCCTGCTTTTGTCTTCCTATTCTCTTCCGTTCCACTCTTGGAGATGGAGTGAGGGAGAGGCTGGGAAGGGGGGGAGGGGCTTGGCTGGCAGCCAGGGTAACCCACCACAGCCTAATATACATTTAGTAAGCCCAAATTTTCTTTATACCTGATCAGAGAGTTCTATAGCCACAGAGTAATTTTTTTTTTCAATCTATAAAAGAGTTTGAAGACAAATGGAAAAAAAGGGAAATCTGAAAATTAAATAGATTCTCATATTTTAGTCAAGATTTTTCTTTCATCCATTGGACAAATGAAGGAAAAAACAAGGGAAAACTACCTACTGAGCTAGAAGGAAGAATAAATTGCAAATGTTAGGTCAGAAAATGAATAGATCTGATGGCAGATTAATTAGCTAATGTGCAAAAATGAGCAGTTAACTATTTTATAAATTAATTGGGTAAACAGGGCAGCTGTAATACCTCTCAGAAGGAACATGCATCTACACTTTAAAAGTGTTAAGACACAGAACTTCAGTAAATCTTAGTATTTGCCATAATATGCCAAGATCCTTGAAAAGCCACCCTCTCAAAGTAAATGTTTGAAGATTATCTAGAAATAATGAGTTTGTCACCATCTTCTGAAGGAACTTTTGGGTCCAGGCATAGTCCCCATTATATGAACTGACTGCCAGCGCTCTTCCTGGCTCAACCCAAACCACCAAAGGACCATCCCACTGCAAACACAAAGAAGGAACTAGTCAGGCATAATCTTCCTCCCCAAAACATGTTTACTTCTACTTTATTCAGGAGACAAAACTTTTCCTCCAACTAAAATAAATATTTTTCCCTTCACTGGAGTTTAAGTACACCTGGTATCATCTCTTAGATTTGTTAGACACAACTGATTTAATTGTGACTTTCTCAAAAAAAAGTGGTCTCTCCCCATTCCTTCTCTACCCCAATGGGCCTCCTTCCACATCAGGTGTCTCCCTCAATGGAATTTTGTATTCTCTTGTAATATTTTAATTTTGGTTTTTTAAAGTTTTGCAGTCATAAATCAAATATAGCGGAAAACTATCTTACTTTCATTTGGATAATAACTGATAATTATTCTATATATTTCACATAAACAGTGCAAAAATCATTGTTAGTAACTTAGTGGTATAGTCGTTAAAACTATTTTCACAGTGAAGATGAAGGTAACTTCACTATAGAAAGGGAATGGCTGGAATTCCTTCTCATCAGATCATCTTGCAGTTAGGGATGGAGAAACAAAGGCTTTCCTATTAGCCAGCAGTATTGCTAAATCTTATAAAATTTTAAAGTTTTTTTATCAAAAGCACATATACAAAACAGACATTCCAGGAAGTGTGAATGCTGGTAATACTAGTTCTCCTCTCTATATATAATCCCCTTGCTTCCCACTCTGTATCCTCAAAGAAGTCTGCTTTTAAATCTGGCTGAAAAAGTAATTTCAATTACATTTTTTAGATAAGACTTGCTCAAAAAAAAGTTGCTCCCCACCAGAAGAGGAGAATATATATTGCAAAATGTATTTAATTAAAAAATCCATTCTGATTTTTTCAAATACTGTCCCAGTGACTAGAAAATTTTTAGTAATTAAGGCTTGCTGTGCAAAATTTCTGTTACGTTAAGAAAATCTGATATTATAGCAAAAGTTCTAGCTAAGGCAATTTTTCGTCTGGTCTCTGTATGGCCTGTACTATCTACTAAGGCCAGATCCTTAGTAGGAGTCACACAAATATGCATCTGCTGAGGATCACAGTTTATTTCATTTTTTTAAAAAAAATTAAGCTTATAATACCAGTATTAAAATCCCAGTTTTAAAAGGGAATATAAACTCAGAATTCTGTAAATTGCAATATAAAGCTATCTCACTAGATCAGGGTTTAAACAGTTCAGCCAAGGATAGGTGCTTTTAAAACACTTACTTCAGGACATATATTTCTGCAGAATTTTAGTGTCAGCACTGTTATCTTTCGTATTTTTTTCAAAACTGAGGAGCAGTAATGTTAATTTGCCATGCTAAAAAAATCTGGTTTCATCTTTATGAAAGGACAATATTTGGTACCATTTGGTAAACAATTTCCCACAGATGTCAGCATTCCAAAATAAAGCACCCTGTAAATTGAAGGACGGAATTGGTAAGAGAACAAGTTCCCCAGGGAACTGAGACTTCCATGTCTGAGACACAACAGACTTACTTTTTCATTTATTTTATTGGAAAAAATGGAGGCATCACACACAGTGAAGACTCACAGATTTTTTTTTCTCCTGGAGTTTTAGAAGTAAGCAGCATCAGTCATCTTTATGACATGTCTTACTTTTATGAAAACAATATTAAAAAAATCCCTCCCTGCATGTGTCCTGGACCAAAGAGGACTTTAAAAAGCATAAATGTTAATTAAGCTATCTATTTTAAATGTTGCAAATTCTGGATAAGGACAGATGAAAAGACTGTGATAAAAGATTCTTGCCCCTTCAGGTATTCCTCCAGGACTTTTGGAAAAAAATTAATGAGAAAGTTCAGGTCTCTTCTAAGAATTAGGATATATGTATAATTTTAGCAGGTTATTTTTATATTCTGAGGGTATAATAACCCCAAATTAAGTATCAGTAGTAAATTAGCTTTGAAGTACTACAGCAATGGTTTTTGTCTTGTACAGTTTCTTTGGAGTTTCTAATATTAATAAAAAAAATTTAGAATCATTGATTATCTGGAAAAAGGAAGATGAAACACTGACAAATATTAAAGGCCAACAGAAAAAAATTAGAAATAGAGGCTTCTAGGCTCAATTCACTTCTTACTAATGTCAGTAAGACCTTTTCATGCTGACGTTACATGTTGAACAGCCCCTTATCAACAAAAGAAATTGAGATTAAGGATTAGGTAAAAGATAGTTCTTTGAAAGAGAATTGAGATCATCATAACGGAGGACTGTGATACAGTTTAGAATACTTAAACTTTCAGTAAATGCAGAAGATTTGACGCTTCCAGCAACAAAGATAATTAAGTTATTAAAAATTTTACCCAAGATATGTAATATTAGAAGCAGGTTTTTGAAGGATAGCATATTTATCCAAGACTTATACTCACTTTTGTATTTTTCACAGAGCAACTGTTAGTTGAATACTAAAACCAATACAAAATTGTTGCATGAGTCTAGTGTGTTTTTCTACTACCTCGACATGGAGCCAGTCAATTTTTTGTATTACAATAAATGTTCAAAAAGTATGTATTTTTCATAATCACAAGTTTTGAAAATATTTAGATGAAGTTTCTCAATTCCTGACTGAACCAGTTAATAAAGAATTTTGCTTTAGCTTGGGTAATTTCCTCTACAATATTTTAAATACTATTTCACCTTTTTACTCAAGTTTGAAAACCGTTTCAGCAACTCCTTTGCCTGTCCTCTGAAGAAGTTTTAACAGAGTTAGCAGCCAAAACTCTATAGTTCTAGGGATTGACTTAAGTACACATTATGGCATTTTCTTGACACTACTTGATCTTCAGATGAACTTTTACCTTAGAAGTTATTTATTCCCCCCACCCCCCAATATTTTTTCTAACAGAGAAATTAAACTTCAGCAGCATAATAGTCATCCAAACATTGAATATTTGAGAGAAGTCTTCTGCCTGTACCTACTGCTTCATTGTAACTAATAATAATTTCAACAAAATGAAGGACAGCTCACATGCCAATGAATATATTCTAAAATATACATAATGGACTCATATTAATGAGTGGGGAAAATCAATTGGCAGGACTTTAAACAAAAAATAAGCAGAATTGCTTGATTAGGTATCAGCCTAATAAACATTATTTCCACCTTATATAAAAATTGGGACTAAACCAAAATTGCCCAGAATACTGTTTTGCCCCAAAGAGCAGACCAGTCCCTAAACTCTTTCTACATTCATTGATGATAATTTGTCTCCAGGAGAAAGCTGTTCAAAGCAGAACTGCGATTCAGGCAGTCTGTATTAACTTTCCTCTCTAGGGAGTCTAGAGAGAAAAGAATTTCATGTCACAGGTTAATTTTGATAGTGTGATTATGTTTGGGTATCCTCTCCCAGAGAATTTAAGAGAAAAATCCTTTCTTGCTCCTGAGGAAGACAACAGGAGCTTTTCTGTGACACCATCTGGAGTAGCAGTGTTTAAAGCAGTCATTAATCCTGCTGAGTGACCAGGAGGTAAGTGAATTCTATATTGATAAATATACTCTCTAACTATCATTTCTTATTTCTGAAATACAGTTTCATAGCATGGAGTATGCAGTCGTCCCTGTTTTTCAGTCCTTATAGTTAATCCAAACTTCCACCAGAAAGTGTAAAATCTGTTAGTTCAACTGTTTTTCAAAAGGTTGTCCTCAACACTTTAGATTTTCTCCCTTTTCACCTCCTTGGCATATTACAGAAAGAATAGATAGACTACCCCGAAGTATTCTGGTATTCCGTGTCGTACGTGCCCATGCACCCTTTCATTCATATCAGTGTCCTGCAAAACTGCAAAGAAATGCAAATTGACAAAGGAGTTCATGCTGTACTGCAAATACTTCACCTGATGAGTGATGCTGTGTTATGTCTGAAGGACCCAGTAGTTTGGTGTGTTCTGGACTTTTAGTACATTTCTAGTCATATATGCCAACAATATAAATTGTATACCTCAACTGTCAAACCTAAAAAGATAAACTAATGCCTTTTTATATGATACCTTCTGGTTTATTTCTTAGCTTTTAAAAATATCTAGCAATTAAAAATAATGTGAAGAAGAAATAATAATTTAAAGTACATAAAATATTTAACAACTTGTAAAAAATAATGGGAGATTTATGATTTCTGATTGCTAGTACCATCTATCATTGCCTCTAGAAAAGTCGTATCATCTGCAATTCTGATATTTTTTATTAACACCAAATTTACATGAGGTTCCCTGGGAAACTGGAAAGCTACTCTGCAAAGACCAAGATATTGAAATTATTATTCTACCTCAAACTGATAAAAAAACTCCATTTAGTCTTTATTAAGTTATTCCACTGCAATTTCAGATATTTTATAGAGTTCTGTAGCTTCTGTTCACAGCTTACTGTTACCATTAAGTGGAATATTTAGACGTAACTTTAACAGAATGATGTAACACACTGCAGAACTCTTTCAAATGACACTTCAAAGAATACAGTAGTGTCAAGTTTTTATTATAATATAATTTTTGTGCATCTTAGAGTGAGAATGCACATACACTGAACTTGTATGGAGACCAATATATTATATAGTACTGTTTGTATCACCATACCTCAGTAGGTCTCTTTGGTAGAATGCAAACTTAAACTTGAGCTGACAAATCTTTAGTATGAAAGGACTAGACTCTCTATATAATATCCAGTTGCCAAGAAACAGGAGTGAAAATAACAGAGAGTTTAGGTGATGACTAATCTCAGAAAGGTTTTTGGTCTGTACAAGAAAATTCAAAATAAGGCAGAATTCTGCCATGTCTTGTGCCTCCATGAGCCACCCCAGCAGAATGTGGAGAATGGTCATTCATCTGCAAAGAGGGAGGAAGGAGTTGACTGACTTAGTTGGATTGCAGGGAAGCGACGAGTAGCTAGGTCACTCTCTTCTTCAATACTCCATAGGAAGTGATGCACTAGAGAAGGAAGGATGTTGCTTCTCTAGTGCCTGGGAATGTGAAGGAAGTTTCTGTAGTCATTTGTACCTTGCATCCTAACTGGATACGATCTTTTTGTCCACAAGTCTGCTGATTTTTTAAAGGAGTATATAGTAAGGATGAACAACTGGATACCCATGGCTTATCTGGTATCCCCTGAAGGCTCTGGACAAATACCCAATTTATTTTCTTTGGATGTTTAGATTTATAAACTTGTCTCAAATTATGTAACTCGTAAATTTACTTTAATATACACTTTCTTATATACAAGTTATTAATTTATTTCAACAATTCAGATAAACAAGGCTGGATAACAGGCTCAGTAGTGAGGGCCAAGTAAATTTTTTTGAAGTTTTGTTTAGTTTTACTAAAACCCTTTACAGAAAGGAAAGGAGGAAGAATTTGAAGCAGAATTATGTAATCATAGAACATGTGAAACAACAAAACAAAGGTTTTCAACAGTATTTTCAATAGTAAGCAGTGATTACAAAATGCTCCCTGTTGCTCTATTCACATTCTAAGAAACTAGATTGTTTGAATAAACCTGAGGGGGAACGATGCATATTAGAGAACTACTCAGAGAGGATGTATTCCTAGCTGACTAAAGTAGTTCAAGAGGTAACTGCCTATGCCTGCATTTTATTTCCTCTTATGTCTTATGATTTTGATGTGGGTTTTTTTGTTTGTTTGTTTAGAAATTTAATCTGGTTTTACAGTTCTCAAAGATAATTATGATGTGACTTTCAATGCCATTTTTTGGGATGTTTAATGTAGTCAGTGATTCTCAAAAAAAGATGAAAAGATACTGAGCCTGCATACTGCATGATTTAAGATACATACGTTTAGCATAATAAAGACAATCATCCTTAATATTGTCAATCATATGTATATATGTGTAATTATTGCTTGTAAATTTGTCTAACACATTATCCCTTAAATGTGACTGTCCTTGTGCACTGTTCTACATAGTTCTGCAGTTTCATGGTGTGTGAGGAAGATTGTGAAAGCTCTAGGATAGAGGTTTTGTTATTCCCTAGTGGATATAAGAATCAAACCTCTAACAAAAGTATGTCTTTCTTTTTACCATACTCCTCTCGAGAGGAGCAAATTAACTTATTTCTTCAGAGTAAGCAACTACCATGCCTCCCACACACTAGGTTCTGATTTCAGGACCAATCTCTGTTCTACTGTGTTTCACAAATACATAGCTGAGAAAGGGCTTTCAATTACATTTAAATCAAGAACCAAAACAAAGACCTGGGGGGTAATGAGATTGCAGTTGAGATCACTGAGTCTTGTCCCCTCACAATCCTTTTTTACTAACTTTACTTTCAGTGGTGACAAGAGATATGAGCAAAACCTTTAGCCTATTTCTGAAACACTCTGCTTTTACACGTCTCATGGAAGAAGCTCTTTTAACTTTGCATCTGGAGTCGAATGTAAAGCACATAAGCCAATTTCCAACCTGTAATGCCTAGAGAAGTTAGTTGTTCTGAACTGCATCATCTCTGCTCTAAGGTTGTTCATGAGGCAAATTCTGACTTTCTCCCACAAGGCTTCTCCCCAGGACATATTCCCGTCTACTCCTGATGGTACTGATTATTTTCTGCCTTTTTAGCACTTACATATGTGTCACGTTTCCTAAAATTCATTTGCTTGAAATGGAGAAATGAGTTTGATATTCAAATGAATTCATCTGTATCCTCTCTTATGGTGTCTGGTGTCTGTACCAATAAGCAGTTTTTCATGATCTATACCAGAGGATAGTTAGCTAGTCCTAAAACAGTTTCCCCCAAGAGTGATTGGGTAAAGACCAATATTTTTATATACTGTGTTGCTGTGTTTTCTGGCTGAAAGGAAAGCAAGAGTTCTGCCACTATGCACATCTGAAACTCAGCGGTTAAGAAGCCAAGACAGATTTTCTTAAAAGCATGCAGGCATTTGGCAAATCAGGTACTATTTCCATTTGACTGCCTTCCTTTTTAAGTAATAAAAGATCACAGCACAGAAAATGGAACATTTGAAAGGTTGTAGGTAGTCTTTCCACTTTTTTTCACTCACAGACTTGTTTTGAAGGGGTTTTAGTGGTGGCTTTTAAAGGTATTGAAGACATTACTTGTAGAAAAAGCAAAAGGCTCTCTTTGAGATTCTCCCAGAAGAGATCATCAGTACTTCCACAGGAACTTTAATTTTATATTCTGTAAATTTTTGAAGAGAGAGCTGTAACGACAGATCTCAATCATAGACTTATCTGCCTACTGACTTGTAGGCAGACTTGAAAGCTAAAACAAGCACCATACATTTCTTCCTTTTATACCATGAAGTGCCTGTATCAGTTCAACAATTTTTGTGGAAGATTGTCTGTGGAATTGGACAGACCATCGCCTTTCTACTTCATTTTTTATGTACCAAATAAGAAAACTGATGTAATCTCCCTCACATTGCCAGTATTTCAATTTATTTAATTTATTTTTATTTTCTGTTGTTTCTCTTTCTAAACACATAAGGAGCAGAATGGGCAAACAATTAAGGTAGAACCTTTCTGTTTATTAATAAACAGAATATTTTTGAGATAAACTGAAAGCAGGGAGCAACAGTATCTGAAAGTAGATGATTGAGCGGTACAAGAAACATTATTCTCACAAGGTATCTGTCATCTTGCAGGTAAAATAGCTCAGGGAAAGAAGGAGACTACACAGCATCCTTTTTATAATGATTATGAACAAGAAACGTCTTCTTCGTTGCTCTTTCTGAATTTTCTGCAACTTGGCAGGAGAGTGAAGAGGGATCTGAAAAGAATTACCCTCAGTTCTTTGTCACTTATTTTGCCTGTTTTTAGTGAAGGAGCTGGCAAAACCATCTTCATTAGAATCTTGTTTGCACAGAAAATGGGGACTGGCTTTCCCCAGGCTTTCACCATATATGTTCAGTTGTCTGTGAGGATTTACCCAGTGCTGTCTGAGAGTGGGATGTATGAAATTTCTGTCTTTGCTGTCACTGAAGGAGGAGAAAAGGCTGAGAACCTGTCTCTGAAGTGTGGTTCTGACACACAAGGGATAAAGGTTTAGCAACCTTTAGATTAAAACTGTCGAAGATAATTGGTTAAACCAAAGTATATTCTTTATATATATAATAACATTATCTCTGTCTAGCTTCAAATTCTGCAAACCCTCTTTTTTATATGGACTCAAAAGTTTGCTGCATGTGAAGGCGAGTAAGAGTAATGAATGGACACAAAACATGGAAGTGTCCACAGCTGCCATGGAGACAGGGGAATCCCCACTGTGAAAAAGTCTGATGTGAAAGAGAACTTAACTTTGTTGGGGTTTTTTGTATTCTTTTATTTAATGAAATTTTGTGACATACTCATTGAACTTTTTTCACTGAACAAAAAAAAGAGCTAACCAAACATTACTTTTTATTTCAAAATTAATCACATTCTTATATTGAAAATAATGCCACAATTTAGACTTGTTTACATAATAGTTTGTTTATAACTTCTTCAAATGATTTCTTTTTGGTCACTGTACCACTGTTTTCAGAAAGTCGCCCTGTTCTTTCCCTCCATCCATTCAGACATTCACATTTCAGTACAGAGATGCCCTTCCTCCTAAGCAACCACACAGTGACATTAAGCAGGGATTCATTTCATTTAGTTAAAGATGTCAGCTAAGTCAGTGTTTACATTTAAGTAATTTTTCTACATTTCCTAGAAGTGTCCATAGTTAATAAGAGCTTCTAGACCACTATTTATCACACATGGTTTAGATATAAATGTGGGCTGAATCACACTTTTCAGGTGCCTTTTCTTTTTTTTCTGAATAGCTGAACTACGGTTAAA
The DNA here is from genome assembly GCF_047716275.1 of Strix uralensis. Classification (NCBI taxonomy): domain Eukaryota; kingdom Metazoa; phylum Chordata; class Aves; order Strigiformes; family Strigidae; genus Strix; species Strix uralensis. The sequence continues at coordinate 46,200,089 of NC_133976.1, forward strand.
TAAGAATAAATGAGGAATCCTTCCCTTTACCACCTGAACCACTAGCATTATATTTGGTTCGGTATTATTCTTCCTTTACCTACAAAGTATCTGTCTATCATATCTCCATTTTTTCTCTTTATTTTACTCTTCCCTGCTGGAACTACTTCTAATTTAAATTAATAAGCAATTTTAAATTTGTGATTGTTTTTATTCAAAACAGTTTTACTGAACTGATATTTTCCCCCCTCCTTATTCTTATAAGTAATACATTATTCTTCTTGCAAATTAAAAATCCTCCACCAAATATAATGAGTAATCCAAGTAAGCATGAATAACTGTAAGTACTTTGGGAAGTTATTAGCATCAAAATGCAGCCTGTGTTTAATGTTTTGCCATAGTTTGGGATCTAAAAGAAAATATTGCTAGATGCGAAATGTCAGTAAAGCATTTAACTGTATGTTCACTCAAAAAGATATTAAAATACATCTGTTTCTTTTTAAACGTGACTTTTAGTAGAGATGGACTTATAAAGCTTCTATGTACTTTGCAAAAGTAACCAGATTTGACCTGAGAAATATAACAGGAAAAAATGTTATGAAACACACTACCTTTCCTAGTTTTAAGAAAGTTACATCCTAGTTTTAGACTGACATATAGTTCAACAGCATACATTTCGTACCCTAAATGATTTGACAATTTGAAAATATTTCTTTTTAAAAAATCGCTATCTGTTCAAACAAATATCTATCTTGGAAGGAACTCAATGAATTTTCTGTTTGTAATTAAGTTGGCAAATTGGAAGATACACATTGCTAACACAGACCAAAAGTTAATACTCATACTCTCCTTCCATGGAAAATTAGTGCAAATTTACTCATTATCAAATGAGTCCTAATAGAATCCCTTGGAGGTCATAGCTACTTTTACAGTCTTGGGCCTCATTACTCTGTGCATTAAAACAATTTTGAAACACTTTCATTCTATAAATAAATATTACATTCACTTTATGGCTTATGTATGTGTCAAAACTGATAGGTGGGTCATAAAGAATTACAACCCCTTACTGAAAAATATTTTGATCAGATAAAATCAGAAATTAAAGATATTTTTTCTCATTTTACTTTAGAAAAGAGTACTCTGTGTTTTTATTGTGAGATAGTTTTCATATTAATAGGATCTTCCCATTATTTTTTCTGTAAGATGGAAGAAAAGACAAGTTACTTTGAAAAATAAAAGCAAAATATATGCCAGCATGTTTTTCAAAGTGGCAGAGTTTTATTATTGTGCATTGAGGACCGAATGATAACTTTAGAGTCTCTGAATTTTATAGCTTTGTAGAAATAAAAAGAAACTTTAAAAAAAGTATAATGCCACAGACTATTGTTTGTGGAATTCCTAACTCATTATTTAACTTCTAATAGTCTACACAAGTTCTGTTTCTTTTTTTCTCTGAAGACTTGGTACCATATTTATTACTAATTCTTTGTTGAGAGACATGGAGAGATCAGTTTTGTGTGTGTTTGCAATGTTTTACTATATAGTTATAAATCAGTGTTGGAAGAAGTAGAAAGGCAAGGACATCAACCTAATTTGCAAGAGACAGTAACAATGCAGCTGTGCTAAACCGAATTAAGTTTAAGGTCAGGAATCATGGAGTAGAATAATGCAAATGAAGCTACTAGACCATTCTGCTTCATTTAGTCTGTGATGATAATGAGGTATCACTGAATGCTAAATAGATTATACATGGCAATTTGGGCTTGGAAGGAAAGCTCTTATCCTTTTTAAAGCAGTAGCAGAGACACCCAATGATTTCATGACCCAAATATTTATTTTCACAGAAGACATTCAGTAGCCCCTCAATCTCAAATTAAAGGTACAAAAAGTTATTTTTTAAAACTAAGTGTTACAATGAATTGTTTTCCAATGCAATCATTGCTCATTGCTGAAAATAATTTTCCTGCACTCATTCTTACCCTTCTGTACCTATTTCCTTAGTCTTAAAAAATCTATTTTAAATTTAACTTCATGAAGAACCATTTCAGTGCAGTCACTGAATGTTGTTGAATATAATTTTCCTGAAGTCAGTCTAATTTGTGACCCTTCATAGCTATTTCTCAGTCCTTTCCAATAAACTCAGCCCCTCTACTTTTTTTGTTCCAGTATTAGTCATCCAAAAAGTATTAGAAACATGTCAGACTCAAGACAATCGGAAAATACATATATTGTAGGGAAATAAGTTTCTGAGGTACACATTTTACATAGGTTTTAAAAGCTAAGTAGTAATGAAAGTGTCATGAAAAAAGAAGCAATTGTTATATTTTGCAGTTTGAGTTGAGGTCTTTGTCTTCCTTCTTACTCCTACACTGATCTATAGTTATACAGTAAAACATCACTAATCAGGTCTTCACTTATCCCTATACACTACAGATTGCAAACATACACAGAGAAATGATCTCTTCATGCTTTTCAGCAAATATTTAGCAATGCATAAAGATTTAATAATTTGGTGCGGGCAAAAATGTATGCAAAATATTTATATGCAAATTCTGTTCATGATGGTTTTATTGTTTCTTAATGGATAGTTACTTATATTTAAATTTTGATTTCTCTATACAAATAAACATCCTCCTAAGTGTACCATCCTACAGACAGAACTGGTAGTCATGCACACAGTTAAAATTAGTTGCCATTTCTAACATCCCCTATGGCTTTAAGTCTCACACTTTCTACAGTTGTATCTAATAACAATCATAACCACTTCAACAATTCTATCAGCATATTGTGCCCCACAGGGGACCTATGTCAGGGTTAAAATAATGTTCTCTAAATTTTCTGGTGAGGATTATCCATGCTAAACTGAACATACTGTCACAGTAGACTATTCCAAGGCGTCCCAGCAGAATTTTAATAGCATTTTATTTTGAGGAAAAGAAAGTCTAGAGATAAAAGTAACACCTTTAAGCACCTAAAAAACCTCCCATAAAACTTACCAAATGAAGATCAATAATTATAAAGAAAAAGTTTGAAGTAAGGCTACTGGAGACACTGGTTTTGTATTTTATAGTAGCTAGTCATGGGATCAGATGAGAAATAGTTAGGCACCTAAGGATGAAACTCAGGATTCATTCATTCTAAGAGGTGGCCAAATCATGCCATCACAAAACTGGGTTTTCTCTTGAATTATGAGATTTTCCATTACTTTGTTCCCCAGAGGTCCAGTATCAGGGATGTGGGCATTTTCCATACAACCAGGCTTACACTCTGTGGTGGTTTAGCCCCTGCCGGGGTCTGAGACCACATGGCCGCTACCCCTCCCCCACAAAGGGAGTGAAAATACAAAGCCCCAAGACTGAAATAAGGAAAGGTTTAATACAACAGTGCAATAGCAACACAACCAACAACAACAATAACAATAACAGTAATAGTGATAGCAATGAACAGAGCAAAATAGCTACCAAATACAGCAGTGGGAAGCACGATGTACAAAACCACGAGTGCACCGCGCTCCCGCGCCAGGAAAAATGTGACCTGCCAGGATGTGACGTCCGCATGGTATCTGAATAACCCGGCTAGAGCTCCCCCCCCACTGCTGGGGAAACTTAACCCTATCCTGGTTAAACCAGGACACACTCAGTCAGGGTGTTCTCCAGAAAGGTGAACAAAGCTATTAAAAAAAAAAAAAAAAAAAGGTGAAATATAAGATGTATGCTAAATGGGCCATGGGAACATAGGACAAATGACAAGAAAAACAGATACTGAATAGCTACTTATTTAGCAAATGATGCAAGCAGCTATCCAAATCAAAATGATGTGGCCTAGTAAAGACTGAATGAACCCATATATGTGCAAAAGAAGAGTCAGTTAATGGTAGGAATTAATAACTTAGCATTTTTTTAGCATTTGTGTGCTTACATTTGCCATCTGAACATCCTTTTAAAACAGTGAACATTATGTAATATTTATGTGGGGGGGGAAAAGCATAAAAACAGATGTATGATCCTCCCTCCTAAAAGGCATCCTTTGACTGGAAACTTTTGACCTCCCCTAGTGTGTATATCTGGATTACTCCAGTTGTAAACTGGTGTCGATCTGTCAGCCCTTTATCAGGAAGCCCCAGGTTCTGCAGGCTGGTGGCCAAGGAGAGGTGAGTGGGCCAGGTACTGGGAGTGGAGGTGGGCACCCATTGCTGCTGTGGCAATCCTGTAGCCCTGCCACGGTTTGGTGTGGGACCTGGGGACACCCTCTGCTTGAGGAGCAACCAGATGTTGGGGGGGAGAGAGGTGAATCCTGTCCTGGCTGTTGATTGCAGCAGTGTGGCTGTGGTACAGGGGTGTTTTAGCTTCCCCTCTACCCTGCTGAGCATCTCCCACCTCCCCCGACCATGCTGAACAGCCCAAATGGGAGCTTGGGCACCCTAATGCTCCTGCCAATACCTACGTACCAAAGACCTAAATTTAGGACACATTGAATTTTACCACACTTGCTGGCTGTCACAGACATTTTTCAAAGGCTCAAGTTAAGCACAGCTCTCCAAAAAATGATTTCTGTTTGAGCAAATGGGGACCAAGTTGTTTTCTTTTGTTTTCCAGTTGCTCTTTTGTGCTATGGCCTGTACTTAATTCTCTGTGACATGTGGCCCAATTTATTCACTCCTAATTAGAGGAATACATGGCTGCGGATATAACCATAATACCTGAATTTCCAGACTGGAGGCTTAAATGTACAAACTGTGCCTCGTTTCACTGTCATTTCTTGCTCCCCTGCATCATTTCATTTCTATGTTTGTACTTACTGGAAAGTGCGGTTATGAAAGTCTTGTGTCTTTAGTGCAGCACTGCCAGAGTGTAAAATGGTGGCTGCATTGTCAATATTTATGTATATGCATGCATGCACACAAACACATTTTTATTATATTCAGTATTAAGTGGCTGGAGATTAAAAGATAGGAGGTCTGTGACTGTTATTCCCATAACTATTATACAAATCAGCTGAAATAAATTCTTTCTGTGCACTGTGATTGAGATAAAACTCTGATACAGCATTCCTCTAACTCTGCTTGTTACCATGCATCCTCAGGAATTATTACTACCACCACTCACTTTTAAGGATCTGAACATAAATATTCATCAAAATCAAATAAAATATGAAGTTTTTTAGATTATATGTTTTTTAGCAATGAAGGCATTGGGAGGTTTTAGTTTTGACATGTTTATTTTGCTCTGAGGCTAGATGTAAAATATAATACATTTAACTATTTTACATGTAAGCATTTATTTTGTAATGTTAGGAGAATGGGTTACAATTGTAAAACATCAGTCACAGCAGGAATATTAATTAAATTATTCTTATGTTAAATTTCATAGTAGTAAAGCCAACAAAATATAATGCTTTTTTGTAAGGTTTTGGTCAACAATGATGAAGAAAGCTATGCAACAAAATTTGTTGTAATTATCAGGGGCCAAGTCGCAACATAGTGTCTCTTACAGTCCCAGTTTGAGATTTATAATTCCCTCTTCACCATATTAGCTACATTAAATCATGCATTTGCAATGGCATGCAGGCCTTTGTGTTTCTATTACAGCAATGCTTATGAGCCTTTGACCAAGATAAGAAAGGCTAGTTACACTTGGGGACTGTTTAGGTAGAAAAAGAAGGAATAATTCTTGCTCCAAAGATCTTCCAGTCTTCTCTTCCAGTTCAGAAGAGATTTAATTTATGTGACTTCCATTACAGAAAGTATTAACCATCTGAAATAAAGCACTAAAAAGTATAATTAGTACTAATGGAAGTCAGTACTAGCACAATGAAAGGAAATGAGATCCATGCAGGACTGCAGGTTTCTTTAAGACAAAGAGGTGTTTATAAATGTTATGAAAAGGGGAGGTAAGAAGTCATCCCTCGGGATTCTGACGGTGGCTGTTCTGAGTGACTTGGATGTTTCTGAAGTGCATTAAATTTGCTTTATTTTTAAACATGCAACTGTAAAACTATAAAATTAGCCCTTTAGTCTGTCTTATACTACATAATGTTTCTTTATTTTACACCACTGCAACCATTTAAACCCCGACTGAATAACTGCAAATTTTTTCTCAAACTGTTGTGTTCTCATTTTCCCATTCACGGCCATTGTGCCGACTTGCAGTGAACCTTTCGCGGAGTCTGACAGCAGGAATGCAGAAACTTGGATTTTTACACTGGAAAAGGTGTTACATCTTGTATGTCAGAAAAAGACACAAGGATATTTGAAAATCCTCCTTTTAATATCTGGTCTTGTATCAAGGAGTCAGTGGCCATCACAGACTGAAGCCACTACAGATACTCAATCACTCATTAATTTATTCTTCATTGACAAGCGAAGGGTCACTGACATTCTTTCTGTTCTTAGGGGTGTTTTCATAGACGTAAGGTTGGACAATATATAACAACTTGAATAAGAGCTCAGAAGAATTTAAATGTTTAAATAATTAAAGAATGATCAAATCAATATTTAGAAAGATCAAACAAAATTAACAATGGCATTCTTCAGCACAGGTCAGAAACTGATGGTGAATCAGTTTACACGTTAATTTCTAAAATAAACTGTCTTTTTCAATGAAGCTTGCTTTAACACCTAGGATTTCACCCCTTGGCTTCACTGTTTGGCTATGCAAGTCCTTGTACCTGAACAAAGGAGGCGAGAATACTGTGGCAAAACACGCTGTCAGGAGGGCAGAAATGCTTCTTGCAAGTAAATGCTGCCTGCAGCATACGCGGAAACACAGCTTGGAGGAAAGGCTTTGCCCATCAGCCATGTGTGGCTATTTGCTTAAATGCTGCGGAGGGCTCAGGGACAACCAGGAGCAGTGGCATATCCTAGACGTGTCTCTGGGTGACAAGAGCTGGCGTCAGTCCTGCCATGCTCCGCTCTGCACCTCCCAGTACTGTGCGTGTCAGCACCTAAAAACCTCTGCTAAAGCATTTACTCCCCAGAAGTCTTTCATGTAAATATACTATAAATCTGCTAGGCTTAGGTGTTGGTTTTGCAGGTTGCTTTGTTTTGGGGTTGTAGGGTTGGGTTTTTTGCTTTGTTTTTACAAGCTATTTCTGGTTTTATGGTAGGTTACCTTTGAACTTGATAACAGGCCTTGAACAAGATCTTTACTGGAAAACACATACATGGACAAGGGTTTAAAAAATGTAAAATTACATGTCTGTGTATTACTGAAAAGAAAGTTACTTAAAGGATTTACAAAGCCTATTAACTATAGTATCCTGCTGCTTTTTCAGATCTTGGAAAGTTTTGGTGACAATTGCATTTAAATTGTTCCACTGCCATGGCGAGGCAAGAATTGCTGGGTGATCTCTGTGAAGATCACACTTCAGGAAGGAGTAAAAATATTTTTGAGTGATAAATAAAAGCGTACTCCTTTTCAGGGACATGTATCCACTGTTACAATTACTTTAAGCAAAAAAATATTTTCAACGGTATGGAAGTTGACAACCAATATTTCACACTAAAAATTGTTTTAAAATATGATTGATGTTTGAAGACAATGATACTTTAGGTTATAAAATGATGCTGCATGCCTTTCTTAATTAAGCACATTTACTGGGGTTCGTAAGAGAAGCTGAGCTAACATTCAGGCTAGCACTTTGTGATTAATGACGCTTCCGTGACTTTCTGAAGTTTTGCAATATACTTGACACAGTAATCATATAGGTAGCTGGAACATTGTAAATTATGTGCTTAGTAATTTATGGGACAACATAAATAAGAATTGTGTTTGTGAATGCTTTAGAAATCTTCATGGAATCAAAATGGTTTTCCTATTGGGTAGCAGTTCTACAATAATATAAAATATATTTTGCAGTACTAAATCTAGTGTAATTCTAGTATAAAGTGTTTAATAACTTAATTTTTTGTTGTTGTTGTTAAAATGGAAGGTTAGAGGTAAATCTGCACCCTGCCAGCAATGGGTCTTGGGAGGATGGGGTTCAGATCTGTGCCCTGACTGATACAGAGTCCTGGTAATGCCTGTGGCCTGATGACTGCTCTGGGCGTGTCTCCACCGTAAACCAGTGAAGTAAGAACACACCAACCGAGCTGGCACATCCACAGGGTGTAATGCAGCACCCAGCAAAGGTATTAACTCCAGAGTGAAAACTAGCCAGCCTTCCATGTTGCTCAGCTGAAGCAGCAGTGGGACACGCAGGTAGAAATTGTCAGGCAGTGCTGCAGCCTGTAGGCATACATTCTTGTCCCCATTTGTTTTTGACGAAGGTATGTGTTTCTAATAAGTGGATCATCAAAATAATTTAATGAACTGATGTTCTAAATTGTTTCTGAAGAGTCACAGAAAGCTGTACTCAATAGCACTGACTACAGAGGTAAAACCAAGTAAACCTAAGACTAATGTAAGCTTCAGCCCTCTATCTCCTTTGAATTTAACTGCACTGTCCTCTCAAATAGTAATGTAAATAAAAATTATTAATTCAGGAAAGGCATTCAAGCTGCTGAGTTCGGATTTTACTTCATTCATCATTTTTTCAGGGGTCCTAGTAATAGGAAAACCATATCAGTGAGTTATTTTAGTTGTTTTGTTAACCAATCTGTTAATCAAAGACTGAAATTGAATCGAATGCTATCTCCAGCTTGTTTTGCCCTCCAAGTGGGGTGTCTCCCTAGCAACTCCATGTAAGGAAAGTCTTTGCAGCCTTGAGATTTTTGTGGCCTTGGTTTGGACCTTTTTTATGACTGTTTTCTGCACCACCACAGATGCAATCTCTAATGTCAGCATAGTTAGAGAGGGGAAGATCACACTCCCATCCCTGCTCCTGCTTTCCTACTCCCCCCTCCCTGTCACAGTAGTTGGTGGTACTTATGTCGTGCTGATCCCTCCCTTCCCTGCATCTCCAGATGATGGAAAAACCTTCCAGTGTTCTTAAATTCTGCTTGGGAAAGTGATGTACCTTGCCCCAGACGAGAAGTGAAAAGGGGCGATATAACATAAATTTGTCATATTACTTTTAAGATATACTGTGTAAATCTTAAGCCCTTGGTTTTAGCCCTCATCTCTAAGACAAATTCCATCTTTTTGGCATTGCTCACTCAGCTTTTCTTCAGTCAGTGATTTGTACATTGGTTCACATGAAGAAAAGAACATTTTTACTGCTTGGTTTGAATTTAACCAATGAACTGAGCAGTGAAGAGAAATTGCTTATATACTCTCTGAAAGCCAGTATGCATATGCAATAGATAACTGCCTGTCCAAATTAGACTTCTAATTACATGTATTTTTTTATCCAAAAATGATCAAAAAGTATTCATTAAGTTTTTAGATTATAGTCTAGTGATCCATCAGTTGTACTTGTTATTTGGACCACTTTTGTTTTAAATAGCTAGATACTATTCTATACCAGTCTGTAGGAATAAATAGCAATTTTTTTTTCCAGAGAAAATGCATATCATGTTTTTAAAAAAGTGGTCTCTTTTCATATAAATTATGGTTGCAAATACTGTATTTTTCAAATAAATTAAAAGAATACACATTGAACTTGACTTCCTGTTATGATCTGAGGCATAAGATGGACATATTTCTATTGATGAGTTAGGAATCCTACTTCAAAATACATAAAGGTTTTTCCAAACAGTTCCAGCCTCTGTTTTCCACAATTTTTCAGTTTTCACAAGAACATGCAATAGTAGATTGGCTACAGTGGCACACAACAAAGAAATCTAAACAGAACAGTGAAGAACATTATTTCAGAAGCAAACCAAATATTATAGCAGTTGAAATAGTTAGGCTGTGTATTGAAGTTCTACAGGCATCTTAAGGGATTTCTCTGTCTAGAAAGCTGGTGTGAAATAAGGCTGTGGCCAGCTTGCTTCTCTACTCATTTCAGAGGACTGAAATGTGCAAAAAAACTACCATTAGGACTTGAAAAGTAATTACTGAAGATAATGTAGCTTGCATCTTTGCATGTAAAAACACTGATTTACCAGTAAATTATAATAAAGTGAAATCAGTTCTTGGCTAGAAAAAAACAAGATCGGTGGGTAGAACATGTAAAGCTGTGGAGAAGTTAAGACTGATTTTTTACTCAGTATATAAACTATGAAAAGTAAAAAATGTCATTTATGTAAGATCAATATGTATAAGCACAGTGAGTTAGCAATACTTGCATAAATGACCACAAATGGGATATTTATCCTGAAATTAAATCTTTAGGATAAAACTTGGTTTGAGCATGGGTATTAAAAAACCCCACAAAACAAAACCCTCACCACCACCCCCAACCATAACTTTCCTAAAACTCTACACTGTTTGCCATCAGTAATTTTTTTAATAAAGATTTTATGATCTTCATTTCCTTACATACACCAATATAATGGATCCCACACACTATAAAGGAGAAAGGCAGTGCAAAAAACCCAAACCATAATGAAAACAAACCACAGAGACCTAGAATTCAAATCTAAGAATATGAATTATCATTTCAGTTTGCCATGACACTCAAAGTTACTACACTTACTATTCTTAAATGGAATAATGAATAAATTAATGAGAGTAGGATGATATTAAACAGACTATGCATACTTTATTGGCAACAGATTCAAAGCTAAATGTCAAGTCATAGTTTCTTTGTAATCAAAACATTTTATGTATCAAGTAATAACATAAAAGCAGATCTTAAATACAAAAAAGTTGTAATATTTATGTAAAAGAGAATTTTAAAAACAAAATATTTGAATAACTTTGAAAGCAGTACTCATCTATGAACTTGGCTTTAGCATTTATCACAAATTTCTTTCCTGATTATTTATTTTCTTTTGGTGGCTACTAAATTCAATTTTCTAATGATTTTCCATATCCTCAGTGGATAAGGAATTGGCTGGATGGTCGCACTCAAAGAGTTGCGGTCAACAGCTCAATGTCCGAGTGGAGAGAAGTGACAAGTGGTGTTCCTCAGGGGTCAGTATTGGGACCAGAGCTGTTTAACATCTTTGTTGGTGACATGGACAGTGGGCTTGAGTGCACCCTCAGCAAGTGTGCCAGTGACACCAAGCTGTGTGATGCGGTCGACACACTGGAGGGAAGGGATGTGCCATCCAGAGGGACCTGGACAGGCTTGAGAGGTGGGCCTGTAGAAACATCATGAAGTTCAGCAAGGCCAAGTGCAAGGTCCTGCACATATGCGTCAAGGCAATCCCCAGCACAAATACAGGCTGGGTGATGAGTCGATTGAGAGCAGCCCTGTGGAGAAGTACTTGGGAGTATTATTAGTGGATGGAAAACTGATTATGAGCCAGCAATGTGTGCTCACAGCCCAGAAAACATCAAGAGAAGTGTGGCTAGCAGGTTGAGGGAGGTGATTCTCCTCCTCTACTCTGTTCTTATAAGACCCCACCTGGAGTTCTGTGTCCAGTTCTGGGGCCCCCAGCATAAGCAGGACATGGACCTGATTAAGTGTGTCCAGAGGAGGACCACGAAGATCATCAGGGGGATGGAGCACCTCCCTGATGAGGACAGGCTGAGAGAGTTGGGGTTGTTCAGTCTAGAGAAGAGAAGCCTTGGGGCAGACCTTATAGTGACCTTCCAGTACTTAAAGGGGCCTACAGGAAGGATGGGGAGGGACTCTTTATCAGGGAGTGTAGTGACAGGACAAGGGGTAACGGTTTTAAGCTGAAAAAGGGTACATTTAGATTAGACATAAGGAAGAAATTCTTTTCTGTGAGGGTAGCGACACTGGAACAGGTTGCCTGGAGAAGCTGAGGATGTCTCCTCCCTAGAAGTGTTCAAGGCCAGGTTGGACGTGTCTTTGAGCAACCTGGTTTAGTGGAAGGTGTCCTTGCTCATAGCAGGGGAGTTAGAGCTAGATGATCTTTAAAGTCCCTTCCAAACCAGAGCATTCTATGTTTCTATGATTTTCATGGAACAGCAAGTTTTTGACATTTTAAAAGAATTATTCTATATGGCAAACACACCATTATGTTCAGCCATTTCTGACTTGAAACACTTTGCTCCTGCTTGTTGGGTCAAACTGAAATCCACCTTAATTTTGATGTTCAAGCTCTACTTTTGCAAGGGACTGCCACACTGAGGCTTGTAGGCTGGGTTCTCCTGCTCAGCAGGACTGCCCTTGCGCACTGCAGCAATCTGCACAATAGAGTGTATGACAAAATCTGAGCAGAGGACTTCCGAGACTGACATTGGTAGCATGTACAAACATTAATATTTATCCAATTAAATTTAAGTGAATACATATGAAAACAATAAATGTTTCATTCCTCTCAGAAAAGTAGAGCAAAAATATACAAAATGTCTCTCCAGAATAAAAAGATGTATATAAGTCAGTAGCAAGATAAAAAACCTTTTGGTCAATGGACAAAATAAATCATAATGGATGTTAGCTATTATCCCTGAATCACAATAAGTTGTTGATTAGGATTCTGGTTTTCCTCTCATATTTTTATTTCCTCACATTTTATATCAATATTCTTCATGGAAGTGACCTCTGCTTAGCTCTGGGAAAGGTATTACATAGGATTAAAGGTTTGGTATGTCCTTTGGCACAGCCCCTAGCAAAAAGTGATGTGAAAGCTGTACAGTCTTAGAAGTAGTTTCAATCATAAAATCTGATTCCACTTTGCTTCCTTATCGCGTCAGGCTCATGACTTCTACTGTCATTAATTATGATGCATTCCTCAGGTCATCTCCGCCATCCAGAACTCTGGGGACGCAGAAGGTTGACACCATCCATTTCTCACCCTCCATTTCCTACATATTTTACTTAAAAATGAGTGGCTATGCAACATGTATCTGCCATGGCACACTAAGGTATTTGCAGAGGACCACACAAAGTATTTTACTTTTCTTTTTCTGCTTGCATAGGCTTATTTTCTGAACTACAATCTAGTCCCATGTAATATTCTTGACTCTCAGCTCTTCTAAAACAGGCCCTGAAACTCTTGGGGGATTTGCATGATGGTCAGATGTGCTCTGTCCGGAATGTGTGATTTCAAGATAATGTTCATGCCTGAGCTTCCTTGCACTTTAGTGAAACAACAGAGAATTAAACTGGCAAGGTTTCCAGTTTCTGATGTGCCCAGAGGGCATGATATTTGTCCATATAGTGGCAGTGCCAATTTAAAAAAGAAAAAGAAATCATAAGGATTAAGGTGATGATCGGGTTACTTGCAATGAAGCCATCCTCTGGATTTGCTGAATGGTTGCCTTCCCATGCCCAAGGAACTAGCATTCACAACTGTTTTAAAGCCTGATAGTTATTTCAGGGTTGTTGATTAAAATTTATCAAAGTTCTTTCTGGAAAAATAGAAAGAAGATGCACTTTCAAGGTTGGAACATATTTTGAACCTCTCAGCTTTGACAGTCTATGGTTAAAACAGAGTGCAACAGGAGAAAATTAATTTCCAACCCTTAGAATGATGCTTGAGACACAGAGCAGAAACAAGTAAGTCTGCCTACAGGCTGATAAGCTTCCTAAATCCTGCAGGGTTTCTTGTACATCCCTATCTTTTTAAAAGGTTCATTTAAGCAAGTAATTTAGGGTTGTGAGCTTTTCTTTTCCTCTCTAGATATGTAGTCTGATGAGTTTAAACAGTAACACAGCGCTTCATGTCTTTAGCCACACCAGCTTAATCCCCTCAACTCATAAACACACACAAGTCATCCAATATTGTCTGCATTTAAAAAAAAATATTCAGAAAGAGTGGCAGGAATTCTGTTCTTGTTAACCTCTCTTCATCTTCTTTTTGACCCTATGTTAGTTTTGTCTTTCTCCTGACTCTAAGTCATCTAGGTTGGGAAATATTTTCTTTGTCAATTTGTTCTGTATAGTACTTAGCACACAGAGGCTTTGTTGCTAAATCTGAAATTGACTCTGTGTGTAAGACTGTACTTACACAGTCCTTGCTAAGAGTCACACAACATTGATGGCAGTATCACAAGGCAGGCTGGAGGCTAAACATGCTGCCCATCCATCTGGTTCTTGGGACTATATGCAGACCACTTTAGCTAATATTTTGGGAAGGGAAACATTGGGTACAGATAGTGCCTATAGTGTCCTCCAAGGCACATTTATCTGCTGCACGACGTCACCTGGACTCTGTGCAGCCTCTAGCTACCAGATCTATCTTGTCACTAATGATGTCAGGCAGATGAGAGGTGTTGGAGTTTTCCCTGCAGGAGCCCGGTGCCCTGAGGTCATCTGCAGAAAGAGCAACCAACATTTAAGTGACATGAATGTAAGCTGAATTCAGGAGGTTTTTAAGAACTGTGAAGACACCTGAGTTTTGCTTTCAAATAGTTTCCAAGAATAGTTGCTCCTAAGGGTGCATCGTCATGTGTAGTGTCAAGATTGCTATTGGTCACAAATCAGATTCCTCTCTTGGATGCTGGACAACCACCACTGCCTAGGCCAATTCAAAAGAAGCTGTGGAATTGGCTCAAACCTGCACTGTTACATTTCCACAGGAGTAAATGATGACACATTATCAGCAAGGAAGTAAGTGAATGAGTTTAAGTGAGTGCACCCAATATTAGCTGTCTAGGGCACAACATACCAGAGAAATATTGTTCTTATTACTTTATGTACATTAAGATAGGAGGAAAGAGTCTTCAAGGACTTTAAGCATGGGTGCTTCCTACTTCTCTGTACTTACATTGCCAAAGCGGCCTCCTCATAGCATCTCAATCCCCACTTCCCTCCTTCCTGAAGACCTCTTACTATGCAGTCAGAAGAGTTGTCAGAGATTTTGGTCATATGATAGAGGGAAATGTCATCATATGACACAGAAGTTCTGAAGGCAACCATCCAGTATATCTAGAAAAGATTCCCTCTTTAATCATAGCAAAAGGTGGAAGTGAGGCAGACAAGGCTAATTGTGCATTTTCTTACAGGCTGCAGGAAACTCCAAACTCTCACACTTGTAACAAAGCACATTACTTACAGGTTGTGTCTAAACTAATGGTCACCTAGAAAAAACATAGTGGTAACTATAAGTGACCCCTGCAAGAGCTTATTGGCATCTTCTGAAAGTTACATCATATAAAACTGCATTTCAATCTTACTCCAAGATCAGTACCAGTTTATTATAATGTGTGGTGGTTTATTAGCAACTAATTGATCTTCCTGCAAGTTTGTATGCTCTGAATTGGGCTTTACTTAGCTGAGAATAGGACTCGTTAACTGCCTTATTGTGTGAGCACAATGTAGTTTTGTAATACTTTTCCAACTATCCTACTAACTGTTTTTTCTATACCTGGTCTGTACAGAAAGGACAATGCATGCTAATGAGATAATACCTTGGTGTTTTGTATGGCGAGCTAATATTTAAACTTATATTAATAATTTTGTCATATATGGAAGACTAACCAAGACGAACCTCAAACATTTGAAAATTTTCTTATGGTTCATCTCATGGAACATCTGTCAACTGTCAAATAAAAGAGTCATTTAGCAGTGAGGCAACATTAAGTTTATATGCAGAATAAGGCCATGGGGTGAGTATTACTGGGTCAGGCTCTATACAATTATGATCCAAATCTCTGGCAATATTATTTGTACAGGCTCAAGAAAAAGGTGAAAATATTTAAGGTGAAAATATTTTCCATTCCACTTGGCAAAACTATCAGTCCATGACAATGAGTGTGAAATCTTGAAAACTGTCATCCTGAAAAGTCATTGCCTAATGCCATGTTCTCTTTTGATGCAGCAAAAATGCATCCTTTTGATCCTCTGTGTAAACATTATTATTGTAGAATGTTTATTCTGAGTTGTTTTTTCTTCATCAGAAAAGCATTTCAGGGGATGCTCGTGATCCTTTAGAGGATGTCAAAACTCTAAGCACATCTAAGTTGCTAAAATTGTATTATTGAATGCCTACATCAGAACCATCCCCACAGACTATGTCCAGTCCAGCCCATTGTACAAGATTTTTTAAATGTAACTTTGTGCTGGGACAAGAAGTGGGGGAGAACAGCAGTCCTAGGGAGGTCCTGAGACACAAGAGCTGCTGTCTTCTGCTGTCACCTGCATGCATCCAGGACTGTAGCCCCATAACATGCTGTTTTCCAATCACTACAGTGAGCAGCCCATAGAAGAGGCCACGTTTCACCTTAATTAACTACATTTGCAAAGATCCACAAGCATTCTGGAAACAAAGTCCCTATACTCAGGAAAATTATTATCTGTTCTGAAGTGCAAAGTATTTTGCCTTTGGGTAAAGGGCAAATGGCCATGCATGAACATAAGACTCGCATCAAGTTTTTGATGCTATCAGTCACAAGATGCTACTGACTTGAAAAAAGCAAGCTGGCAGGAAAAGACAAGAGGCATATGGAACTTAGCCTCTCTGTGTCATGCAAAAATCCCAGGGATTAGTGAGAGAGCACTAGTCCTTCTTCCTAAAAACATTGGTGTGTATATATAGATACTACTATTTTGTGTTTCAAAAAGGAGTGTTAAGATTGAGGTAAATAATATTGATACATACGAAGGCATTAAGTGTATGTTATATTTTATACATGAAGTTTCTTTTATCAATTTGTTAGAAACCTGAGGAAATATTTTGCAGTACTGTCCTTTTTCCCTTTAAAAGATGAGCCCTTGCAAGTCACCACTGCTAAGTGGAATTACTTGCAGGGACATGTATCTTGTTTTAAAAATATAATACAACATTTAGATTCAGATTTTCCATGAGAATAACAAACTGTCCTTCATGTACAATGAGTGATAACTCTGTAAAATTACACTATAAATTTATTTAGACTAATACAAAGATCTGTGAATACGTTCAAACAGGAATTTGACCACTCCATAAAAAAATGTTTGTCATTTACAGAAGAAAAAAACAATTAATGAAAAAAAAAAAGGAAAGTGACTTATCTAAAATCTAACGAAAGATTTAAAACATTCTAAAAAATGACACGTGCAAGAGCTGAAAGCAACCAGGACTGATATTTATTGCCAAATTATATGAAAGCACACAAACATTCTGTTATCAGCTATAAAATCCTATCCTGCTAAGCCTGAGAATGATTTTATAGTACTAAACAGGTTTTTAGGTCCTGACCGCTATAGCTGTGACTGAATGCAACAGGATTCAGAAGCACTTAGTTATTCTGAAAAATCTTTCAAATTTTGTTTACAGAAAAAAAGAAGTATTTAATTCAACAACAATATATGAAAATTGCTTTTGTATTTTTATGATCAACAGTGTTGGGTAGGAGTTTCTTGACAAGTCATTAACTCACTTGTGCTGCATAATCTCAGTCTAAAATTGATTTCACTATATCTTTAATTTTATTTTCATATAAACAACTTAGACATATTATTTCTATATGTAAAACATACATACATCAGAATAATAATGCCTTTGGAAGACAGAAGACAATATATCAAAAGTGAACAGCATACACAAGATACCTGAGTCTTATATGATACTGTCATCTTAAGCAGATATGTCTTTTCTAGATGACAGCATCTTCAGAAAGAGCTCTCTGATTGAGCTGTTGGCCCAAAGCCTGGACTGATAAGCCTAGCTGTCATTCAGGCAGCATTTCATCCCCACTGAGATGCCACACAGCTTCCCAAACTTTCAGTTCCTTCTTTCCTGTGATCCAAATGTGAGAACACCAGGTGAAAGGGACTCTGACTCAGTGGTGGTGGTAAGTCACCCAGAGTCACCTGCTCTCTGTGCATCCTCCTCTTGAGCCATTTTCACAAAGGCTCCTTGAATTAGCTTATAGCCAACATACAAAGGAAAAAGTTTATTTGCAAAAGTTACCATGTTGATGTCTCTAGAGAGTTAGTAACAGACAGGCTACAGTTTTAGACGGATTTCCTGCTGTTGGTGTGCACAGATTGACATTTTTTGTACCTCCTGTAAATGCTCACACCTGGGACTTGTACGCATTCCTGTGAAAGATCAGTACAGTTGGCTGTATCTCTTTAATACTGTGCTCTTTTCAGAAATTTGAAACATGAACTTTCTGACTTGGTAGTGTGAGAGGGTACTAACGGGAAGGTGATGAGACAATGATGCTTCCTCAGTGTCTGCTCTCGTGATGCATAAGCCCATCAGCTCTTGGCAGGCATGCTCATGTGCTCCAGCAGCTCACTCTCTGCCTTTGCTATAATCTTTGCTGGAGTTCCAGCAGATACCAATATGGCTTGAGCTGATGCCATATGCTACTCCTTTGTGTAGCTGTTGGATGATGGGGTGAAGAAATGTTCAGCTGTATTTAGTAGTGTCAAGTCTTACATGTCTTCGGTTTTGGCCCACTACCTGCTTAGCTGGGTGCGCCCTTGGCTTCCTCCATGTGTCATGTGATGGTCCAACCCTGTCTTCCCTTTTTTTGGCTGTTTTTCTCAATAAATGTGTTTCAACACAGGGCTTTATAAAAAACTATTTTACCTAGAATGTTGAATTTAAATACTTTCAATTATTTTGGGGAATACAAAAATGTCACTGAAGAAAATGCAAAATAATATTTTCCACCAGAGAGAATGAAAAATAGTGGCTATTCCTGACAAATGCATAATTAATTATTCATCAAATCAATGCATCTGAGGTAAGCAGATGAACAAACTGAGCTTACAACTGAGCATCATCATTTTAGAAATACCAAATACTACTTCAGAAGCACATAAATAACACTTCACACTACCCAGAAAGTTTAATATCTTGCCATTTTTTGATTAATAGAAAACTGCAATGTTTATTAATCATGAGATCTGAGCAAGTTCCACATCAAATTCAAGTATCTGAAAGCCAAGAGCAAATTAGTGTAAGTAAATTATGAGTAATATATAGTGATAGAAGGAAAAAACTCACTGGTTTGTTAATAGCAATAGGTTTCCCAGATAGTCCAGAATGACCCTGCAGTGCATCTAGAACTAGTAGATGATCTACCATATGGTTTTAGGTTAAATAACATATCCCTGGAATCAGATCCACACCCTGCGACACACTTCCCCAGATGCCATCTTGGACCCTGGAAAATTTTCCCAAAAGAGATTTTTCCTAAAGAGGCTGACAAAAATTTCATGAAAAAAATTTCTCTCTGATAAATTCTTTCAAGCAAGAAAGCTTCATCAAAAATTTCTGTTCATTTTCACTTACAGTAAATACATATAACAGTTCAGAAATCAAAGGCAAAAGAAATACAGAGAATAATATTATGAGAGAGATACATCTGCATATTTTTCTTGGGAAACTTATTTTCATCTGAGAGAAGACAGAATTATTCTGACATGCTGAAGTTTTAAAGTACTGTTCTATTTAATCATATATGTATTTATTTACATATAGTCATGTGTATACATATAATTAGAAACTTTTCAATTTCTTTTCTTCTCTAAAGTTTGCTTCAAACTGTCATTCTTTGTGTGTGAGAATGTCCATTACATAAAGACTTCAAAACACTGTATTGGCAGCAACTTTTTAAAAAAATTATTTCATTTATTTAGGGATTATATAGTTATGTATGCGTTCCTGAGACTGAAGGCTGTAGCTGGGGTTCACAAGCAATTTAAAAGCCAAAATATTTAGAAAAAATGCGAAAATGTGGCATCTCCTTTCTCATTTTGCATTTACGTGCAGATAGGCATTTTACACTATACAATAAACTACATATTAATCAACTATTATCAGAATATCTTGGCTGTGGGATTTTATTCTGTGTCCTGTTGTGAAGATTAAATACTGGTATTATAAAATGTAGATATTCTATTTTTTCTTTCAAACCCAACTCATCAAACATTTCTAGATATAGTATTGTCTTAAGTTACTGAGAGAGAAAGTAATTTGTCCCTATGGTAAAATGATAGTATTTAGGTGTATGTTAACTTCTAGGCTGAAGAGGAGTAAAAACCAGCAGCTTAGAATGTCAAAGAATAAGAGAGCAACCATAAAACAAGAGATTATACCTAAGAATTTATTTCTCAGGGATGGGAGAAAGCACTAACAAAATACCACCTTCCAGGTAGCTTAAAATCACCAGAGGAATGTGGACAGAAAAAAAAAAAAAACCATGAGCAAAAGCTGGTTTTACCATTCTGTGCTTGAAAATAAACCATTCATATTATGATAAGTTTCTTTAATAATTCTGTTTGCTTTACAATGTGCAACTGTTTAATGAGTGATAACTTCCATTATGTTCCTTACTGCGATATATTCATGAGCCTGCAACAAAATGCTATGAAGAAGAAAAATAAAGTCAGAGAAAGATGAAAAACATACATGTGTTGTGAAGGGAAAATATTTAAAAAAAAAATCAACAAGGATATTTGCATATAGAAGATACCAATATGTGTCATGCTGTCCTTTTTGTTTCTTTTTTTTTTTACATCATCTAAATTAGGATAAAGTCAAAGACTAAAAAGCAAATAGACAAATAGGCTTCCAGAAATCTGTGTGTGCTTAAAATGATCTTAGAAACTATATGAACTGCTGTGATTGTTAATTTCTTGAAATCCATTAGCAAAAAAATGCAAAGTCAGGTCCTCACATATGTAGCCTGGCATATTTCCATTGACTTTTTGTCTTTGTTCTGTGAACAAACTGAACAATAACCTGTGATGAATCCTCAGAAGATGAGTTGTTGAGCGTGCTTTCATGGTAAATTGCATAATTATTTCTTACCACCAAACCCATATATACTTATGTGTATTGTAGTGTTATGAAAGTGCACATGGCTGTTGCAGCTAGCTGGAAGGAATTCAGATATCTAGGCAAAGTGCACCTTCCCTTTGTGTGAATTTTCTCTTTTGCTTGTATCAGACAAAAGAATATCTTCAATAAATGTGAATGTGAATGAATTTTCTTCCTTTTATTCTGCTCATTCTTCCAGAAATTTTTTCTTCGAGATAAAAAGCTACATTCAAACTCATATTTTGTTAAAATAAAAGACAACTTGGGCAATAGTAGCAAATGTGCAGGAGTGGGTAGATTGTAATGCACAGATAATAAATATCAAAAAGCAGATAGGGTGGGTGTTCTTGCTTCTTTTTTCTTTTCCCAAGATAGTGTATATTAAACTTACATTTTCATCTCAAATGTTCTGTTCTGCCAGGGAATGGCTTTTATAAAAAATTAGTTTATATGGCTACATGGTTATATTTTACCATAATTAGCCAATCCATCAATTAGATTTCAAGCTTCTTTCATGAATTTGTTAGCAATATTTAATTGTTTGAACAATGCAAAATTTTCCTTCAAAAGAAAATTTATGAACAGATAGGGGGAAGGGGTTAAGGATTATTATTGACAAGAGTGCAGGCTTTTGACTTTTCTGTATTATTTACCTGTGATTTTTCATCTTTAATAACAAAGATGCCACATTACTATGGAGACCAAACATCTTTGTAATTAATCTGCTTTCCTCAGAAATGTAGACTTCATCCGTTTTACCCACTGAAGAATGAAACTAAGAAGTGAAGATAGTGCAGTCTGGATCAAAGAAATAATGTGGAAAAAATTATTCTCTCTTTCCTGAGGAATCCCTTGAAGTATGCATGCTCATTGTAAAGCAAGATAAATCAGGAAAAAAAGGAAAAGTAAAAAACTAGCCTCAGGCAGCCTTATGATTTATATAGGTTTTATATATGGCTATATTTTTTCCTGCTCAATGAAAGATAAAAAGAATACAAAGCACTTGGCATTTCAGTTGGTTGTTCTTTGTGTGATTGTTCCCTACCACCATTCCTCACTCAAGGGAAAGGAGCAAAGGTTGGACTTCTGGAGGTACAACTCAGAATAAGAGACACTTAAAGCTAATCTGAAGAGAAATTTGAACAGAATTATTCTAAAGAGAGCTCAATGCTACTTTTTCTATATCAATTCTGGCACAAAGAAGAGGAAGAAATCTTTCTCATTGTACCCAGAGATGTCACAGCCTCTTTGATCATTGTTATGCCCATGCTCAAAAATCATAAGAAAAATTTAAAACCGACAGCTACACCGTTTAATATGCAGTCTTTATATGACTGGTGGGATTTGAATATATGAAACCGAACCTTTTTCTTTGAGGAGGAATGACCTGATGAGAAAAACAGGAGAACTTTCAAAACATAGAAACCGAGTTGCTGTCATATTCTCTCAATCCTTGTATTTAGGATGTTAAGAAAAATACCAGTTTAGAAAAGCTCATTATAAAATACAAGCAGCAGGGAAGAACACAGGTGATGGAGTCTCATGCTCTATACTTCAGTGAGTTCATAGCTGTGCCTGTAGCTACCCTTGTTTCATTAGTACAGCAGAGAAACGAGCTGGAGAAAGATCTCTTTCCTTATCCAAAGACAAAGTTGTCTGAAGACCTCAGCTTGCTTGTGCATAGCTCTAAGGTTTTCTCAAGCTAAAATTATCAAGTTGAAAATATTAAGCTAAAATTTAACTTATTTTCCTGATATTTATTTTACAACTACCTAATGATGCATTTTGTCCCAGCATCTTTAATTCAGCTCCTTCAAAAGCGGGTGTCTTGGCAAACGTCTGTAAAAGGAACAATGTGAGATAGTACACATTCCGTTCAGGGAAAAGCTGTAATGGTATATATAACTGACATAACTGCTTCTGTTTGGGTACCAATGGAAACTGCTATTAATTCTACTTCTGACTAGATAAAAAGACACAGAAAGTCTTTTTCCATTGTGTTTTCTTTTTGTCTTCTGAATCTCCCACTCTTGAAAGTTAGCAGTCCTGCAGGGTTGGATCCAATATGAGCCTATGAGCCTGTTTTCCAGCAACTGTTTGGAGGTAAAAGGGACATAATTCAAGCATTTTGAACAGAAGTTGAGTTTATCAAATTAGTCTCAAGCAAAGTAAACTTCAAGCAAGAGCACTATGATCCCTATATCCTGGTGATTACTATTATTCAAAACAGAAAGATACTGACAAGTACTATTGAAATTCAGAATAACAACATGAAGGAAAGAAAATATCTCTATATCACCACCTAACTTACAACACAACCGGTAGGGTCACCTTAGAAACTCAGACAGATAGAAAGTGAGCAATAAACTCATTTGTGATAAAACTGAGACATAAAATTATGGTCAGAAAGAAGACCACCAGTCTATAATGCTACATACAGTCCACTTGCATCTGCAGTAATACCAGTCATTTCCTTCCAGGTGAGTTTTTAGGACCTGTACAAGGGTTAATCCATCCCCAAAGCTAATTCAGCTCCAATTGTTGTTGAAAATGTGTGTCCTAGATGGATCTGATCAGTAGGGTTAAGTGGCACGGAATAAGACAAGAGGCAGAAGGAAGGATTGCTGACAGGTT
Organism: Strix uralensis; assembly: GCF_047716275.1. Lineage (NCBI taxonomy): Eukaryota > Metazoa > Chordata > Aves > Strigiformes > Strigidae > Strix > Strix uralensis. The sequence goes on from NC_133976.1 coordinate 46,223,364, forward strand.
GGGGTTTTTTTTATGAGGAGAAATTGATATGAGGTCAGATGTTCTTGAAGAAAAGCAATAGGCTCTTTCTAAAGAAAATAAAAAGAATAATTCACCACCTATCTTCTTAAAAGAGAACTGGAGAACTGTCCATCAGAAGGAATAGAGCAGAACAGAACAGAGTGGAATGGAACAGAAATGGTCAGGCAGTTCTTCTGCACCAAGAACAAGAAAAAGGGGTGTATCAGCAGATTAGCTTGCTGCTTTTCTGACATTTGAGGGTTGGAAAAATAGAAAGGCTCATAGGCTGTCTTCTTTGAGCTGTAACTAGAAAGAGTAAGAGTCAAGAAATATTGAAAAAGATTTGGTTGATGAGTAGCTTAGAAAATGAAAGTGTAAAGCTTGATAGTGGTTTGGGCTGATGAAAAGAAAATAAAAGTAGAATATATATCCTCAGATAGTATTTGTCTGTCTAGCCATCGAACCATCCATCCATTCATCGATATATATTTATACACCTGTATATATATATAAAAATATATATATACACACACATATATATATACCTGCTATGTGTCCTCAGTTGAAACAAGCTGTTGAGAGCCTCTGTCTGTTGAGAAGGAGCATTCTTAAATTCCTGTGATATCTGACTTTGAAGATAAAATCCCTTCACTTATTACTACAGAAACATGAGAGGCTCACAGTATTATGACAACTAATTTACACAGGTCAGATTTCTAAAAAAAAAAAAAATTCTTTAATGAGTGCATCTATATGGAAGGGAAGCTGAAACAAGGATTGGAAGGTGAGCATGTCCAGGCTTTGGTCCCTGTGAGATGATCTGTAGTGCCATCTTAAGCTATACCAAGAGTTTTTTAGTGTGTGGATGTCCTAAATCTTTGCACAATCAGCTCACAATGACTCTCAGCTATCTGGTTTGTAATGAGTCTGCTTGATATACTCAGGTGTCTCCCAGTTTGGAGACCCATGCCTGTGATGGCTTTTTTGTTTTGCTTTAAATAAAATGTTGCTATCTCTAAATTGAAATATCAGCCAGATAGAACAGTTAGTTTTATGGAGGATGAAATTGAAGCAATTAACATCTTTATATGACCATAGACTAACAAACTAACAAATGTTTAAATTGACCTTGATTAAAAGATCAGAATGGCACCAGCATCTGATTCTAATGTTAATACTCAGGGAAGCCTAAAAAATACAAAGTAAGGATGCTGCTGAAATAGTGAATGTAACCTAACTTTAAAAAGCCCAGAAGATCAACCAGGAGCAGACATAGATATCCTGGTCTGATCTGCTTGTGACTCCTGTGATTGTTGCTGAGAGGCTTGACACATGGAAAACACTAACAAAGTCCTACAGTAAGTACATTCAGGCGCCAAAGATCACTGTCATGTGTACACCATACCTGTGCACTGTGGTGGTCAGCAGCCACTGTCTGTGCAGCAACGAGCTGCTCTTGTGTGGGTGAAAGTGTAACACGTTCTAGTTTCTGTTAACTTATTATATAGCAGCTTTCAGTCCCTTCCTACTGCTTTTTCTGCTTCAGCAGACTACACTTCAAATAATTTCTACCTTTTGGATTACTACTACCCACTCCTCTGCCTCATCAGTTTGTTCTGAAAAAAATGGGGAAGCAGACCTCTGTATTAAGCTCTTTTCTTTCCATGTAGCTTCTGGCTAATCACAGGACAGTGGGGCTAAACACTGCCACCTGATTGCTGACCCCTCTAGAAAATCCCTCTATCTGTACTGGAACCACAGCTGCTGACCCTGATTCTTTGCAGTATCACATTAAAGGTGCTTATTTACTGTCATACCCTGATTCTTTGCAGTATCACATTAAAGGTGCTTATTTACTGTCATGCTTTCATGCTCCTGTTTTGCTCTTGGGTCCAAGGTCCCCCATTATTAATATCAGCTGTAACTGGTTTGCATCCAGTTCTGATCTGAAATGAAACATTTTGCTGAAAAAATATGTTGTAGAGTGAAGGACAATGTCTGCCAGGGCCTATATTCTACAGCAGGTGTTGACATAAATTCAGTTCATTTATTCTGATGATCCTAGAAACAGGTCTCATTTCCTGGGATGCATGATTAAGATGGTAAAATGGTATATATCCTCTGTCTTGAATGAGGCTCTAACATAAAAAGTATCAAGGTACAGATAAAAAGTAAATTAAAGTCCAGAGAGTTGTACTGGGATTCATTAACAGCAAAGCTTTTATGATCATTACAGGTGTGGCAGGATGTGACAGGTCATCCAAACCATGATGACCATGATGATAAACTGGAGAATCGTGCTTGACTATGATATGAGCAGCTGTCACGAGAAACACAGACTGAGTGATGACCTGTAGTGGAACCAGACACTGGGGTTTATTTAAGAACCAAAAAGATTAGACATCTTACTCTAGTTTCTTATTTACGCACTGATGCTTCCCCACAGTGTCAATTGCACTACTTCTTGACTTCCCATAAGGGAGATCACTGCTGGTCTGGGAAGGCTGGGCAGAAAGTCATTTTAGTTTCTGCTGTGCTGCTACTCCCAGTTCCCAGTCTTGGGTGTTACCGGCCAAGGTCCCTGAGTATCATCCAGCATTTACTTCCACACATCTCCCTGATCTCCAGCCTTCTGGAGTCAGGAGGTCTCCTGACTTCCAGGGTCTTCCCTTCAGACAGGATTTTCTTTCCAGACTCCCTTCTTATTTCTAAAACCCCTTCTTCTTTCCATGAACATTTCTTTTTGGCCTTCTCTTCTTTTCAGTGCCCTGATTTCCCTGTTCTTCAAATCTAAATAGTCTGTGCTCAGAAGCACAATGGGCAATCAGTGTCCTAACTGGTATTTCGGCTTGTCTCTTCATACATTGGAGGATTCAGGACATTCAGTTTTAGTCAGAGTGTTATCAAAATTTACAGCCAGCCCACTCAAAAGTTCAATTTCAGACATTCATCACCCTCCCCCAATTATCTGCCACCTGTTAATCCTCACAGTTTAAGTTAGTTTTTCACCTGTGACACCAGATGCAGATGTCATAAGGTCTTTCCTTCCAGTGAGAGCTCCAACAGGAGCCTCAGCAGATTCTTCTAGAGATCTACATCCAATCCAGTCCTCCTGTTATTCAATGATGGAGCCCAGATGGCCTGTTCATCTTTTCAGATGCATTGAATTTATGAGTGGGATTCAGTCTGAGATTAAGACTAAACATGGATGTCTAGCATGAGCTAGATGTGTTGTTACAGGTGAAGGAGATCAATATGGGCATTTGATACAGTAAATGGAGTGTAAGGAATCATTCAGCTGGCCAACTATCTGACATCTATTTTAAGGTGAGCTGAATTGCTCTCTATAAATCCATTCATTGCATTAATTTTTGTAACTGTCTCACTTAGAGCTGCTGGTAAGTGACTTAAAACTTTTTTATCAATAACACCATTGACATGCTTCCTTACTTACATTGTCCAGACTCTCTTTAGAAGGTAATGATCACATACATTCATCATCAGGTCCACTAACAGAAATTGAAATCTAATTTGTGCTCTCGTCTCAGCATTTCTGTGTATCACAGCACGTTGTTTTCTCCACTCTTGCTTTGGTTCTTAAATGTATTCCTTTCCCTTCCTCAGTTCTTTGCAGCATTTTTTTCTGATGTAGCAATAGTCATTTCTCCTAAACTGAACTCCAACACAAAACATTTGGTAAATTGGTATAAGATATGGGCTCTTCACAGTCTGATCAAAGGAAAAGAGACTGCACAAGACAAATGTGCTATTTATCTTGGCACACTCAGAAGCTCTGTAACGCAGAACCTCCAAATAACTCCATCTATGGTTGCTGTTAGGTGGGAATTGAAAATAATCCACGGCGTGCGTAAGAAAGCCCTGAGAAAGTCATCTTTCAGTCCCAAAGGCAGTGTACTTGTACTGTATTCTTGGACAATCACAATTACCGAAATCCTCAAAAATAAATACAACCAGACAGCATAGATCATGAAAGGCCTGGTTCTGCCAGTGGTGTTGCCCTGATAGGTGTCACAGAATCTGTACCCTATGTGCAAAATGGATGAGATTTTACTCAAGAAACCCATCCTACCTGTGCTGCTGCTATGCTCTGGGTCTCACCTTGAATTAATAAGAGCAGCTGCACTAGCTGTATCACAAGTGTTCAATATCCTACTCATCAGTTTGCAAGTATAAAAGTCTACCTCTTTTCTATCTCCAAAAGATGACCATCTAAATCTCTGCTCTGAGACTTCTCCTCTCAACCAAGGTTATGTCCATTTCTTGACTATTTCTGATTTTTCCTTTATATCCCTGCTGGAAATCTGATCCATTCTTCAAAAATTTTTCTCTTCTCATCCATATCCAGGTCTGTTGTCATTTCTTAATCTGCTCTTTCTATGCTTGCCCTGTGTTTTCTGGTAGCCCAAACATAATTTATTTGGATTAACTACACAGCATATATTTTTCAAGAGCCTACCTTAAGGACATTACTCCAGTAGGTAAGAGAGGTCAATGCAAGGTGTATTCTGGTAGTGTCTCATGAATCATTTCCTTCTAGCAAAGTCAAGTAAAGAATGTTACTAGTAAGTGTCAGCTTTGTTCCTGACTGTTTGGCAGTGTTATATTGTGGCAGGTGCATCCGCCCAGTGAAAACAGAGCTTCCTGGCTGTTGAAACGTGGCAGCTTTTGGCTGTCTTTGTTTTCAGGGTCTCACGGTAGTTGAGAGCTTTGACCAATGGGAGCTGCTATTGACTACAGGTCATATTCGGTCTGGGTATAAACGGAGTCCCTTGGGGGAGCCATTTGGAGCTCGTCCCCCTGGAGCTGCACGCTGCGGTCAGAGGACTCTCCCCTTGGGTTCGGGACGCTGCCCAGGGAAACTCCTTGAGGTGCCTTGGGTTGGGACGCTGCCCTGAGCAGGTCCTCGAGGTTGAGAGCCCTCACTTATCAGATGAGTGATAGAGTTTTGGGTTGTCGTTAAACCCTAGGTAGTGAAGCTTTGTTTACGTTTGGGGTTGCCGTTAAACCCCTGGGGTGTGAGGTTTTGTTTTACGTTTCAGGTTCCCGTTAAACCCCAGGAAGTGAAGTTTGCGTTTGGGGTTGCCGTTAAACCCCCGGGGAGTGGAGTTTTGTAAAGTCTTTTGGGTTATTGTTAAACCCTAGAAAGTTATTCTGTCCTCCTCTTGCGGACATCCGGATCTGTAATCTACGGAGGGCTGATTGGTGGTTTTAGAAAAAAAATAAATTTATTTATTTTTTTGAATTGGTGGTGGGTTGCTTATTTGGAAGCCTCCGTAGCAATAGTAGGGATGTTCAATGACATATCTAGATGCAGAACTTTAACATCACAAACTCAGCCATCTCCAGAATTAGGCAGCAGTGTATTTATGGAATTTCTCTGTATTCTAGAAATAATTTTCCTGGGTTTGACTGTGATGGGAATAATCATTGATACAGTGTGACAATTTAAATAAGGATAATACAATCACACTCTTGACAAATACAATTAAACACTGTATTTTTCAGTGGGTGCATCTTTTTGTATTTACATAAAGATTATTTATTTACTAAATTATATTTAAAGAGTATGTTGCTATCCTTTTCACATGCTCCTGAGTTAATCACTATTGGATGAATTCTGAAACCTTGATTCATGTTGACATTCTTAAACTTGAGTGAGACATCTTTTAAACTAAGGCTTTATCCATACTAAATGACAAAATCAGACCTTGTTTATACATATAGCAAATGTCTATGCTAGACTGTTCTTAAGCCCTGTTATTGTCAATACATATTAGTGGACAAGTGCAGAATATGTTTGAACATGAAATTGTCTTACAAGTGTCTTTAATTCTGTAACTATATTTAAAAGCATCAGTATTTCTTCATATATATATTTAATATTCTCTTGCTTCATGCATAAATCTCAGTTCTACGTTCCATAAGACTCTTTTTTTGTCCAGTAAGCTCCTATTTGACATGCAAAAGCTGCATTGTAAGTTGCATATGAGTGATTTCATATTACAACGGTTTAAGCAGTATTGCTTGCTTCTGGTACCAGATTTATGTGTAATTTGGCTGGTAAATGCAGAAAAGGTAAAATCAAATTCGACTAATATCCAACAGTTCTGTGGGCAACGTACAGTGAAGATCTGTCCCTCCAGAGGTTGGTCCCTCTAGAGGTCGGTCCCTCCGGAGACCTATCTTGGAATTAAGTGCATGTTGCCTGAATATTTAGTGCTGCTTGTTTGTGTTAATAAGCAACTGCACAGGCAAATTCACAGTAGTTAGGGTATGGACAATGTTTCTTATAACACAAAGTCTTTCTGCATCTAGCAGCATGTGCACTGGGAAAGAGTTCTTAAGATCTATTAACACAGAGGACCCTGTATCATTACCTCTTATTTCTGTCTCTATTAATGACATGCTTTGCAACCTCAGAGAATCTGTCTCTGTATCTTCTTTCTGTTTTATCTGTCTGAAACTACAAAAGTATGTTCAATATCTGACTTTTAGTGGCACCAGAACATTCATATCCTTCTGAATCCCCATCTCTAATTAGGGCAAGTGCAAAGAACCCTAAAACTCTCTAAGTAACATGAAAATAACATAAATTATTGCAGTGAGATGTCAATCGTAATGAATGCTTTCTTTTTTTTAAATGATTGAGTCATCAGACAATGTACTTACCCTGTGATTAATCTTGGTGCTTACCTGAAAAAGAAATATTGACTTCCTCACCTTGGTTCAGTATGATTATTTTTTCTTTTGTTATTTAAGATACCCTCTGCTCCTATTGATTCATAAAGAATATCTTCAGATACACAGATATATATATATAAATAAATCTAAGTTTAGTGCTGAGCCTCATTTGGCCAAAGCATGCAAAATGTCTTTTTCTGCCCATATTCTCAGCTTGTTTACTGTGCAATATTCTAATTATTACTGAGGATCTGACAGTTGTACCAAAATGGAGGAAATATTCCTGCTAATAGCATATACATTATGGATGTATGTGTCATTTGCTGTGTATGTTTGCTTTTTGTTTCTATTGGCAATAGTGCCAGGCTTAGGCACTCTTTGGGTTTGCCATCCAGTGTGTCATGCATCAGCTGAGAATGCGCTAGCAGAACTGCTGTGGGAAGTTTCAGATTGTCATAAGACATCAGCACAACAGCAAGTATCTTGTGTGCACCCAAAAATATACCTGCTCTGCTCTTCACTCCCAAAAGAGACTACAATAGATTTCTTAAACGTGCATAAGAATTTGAAAAGCCATCTTAAATACAGGGAAGTAACATTTTATAGGAGAGGCAGGAATGGGAAATACATGTCCTATTCCCGGGTTATTTTCTTAATTATTGTACTCTCTTGGGCACTCAGTTGAAGGTACAGATCTGATATATCTGCTCTGAATACTCAAACAGCTCATTACAGGTACAGGTACTTGCTCTTGAACTGGATTGGATCCTAGCTGTAGGTGCAAACTTACATCTATATTTCATTATTTTACATTGCAAACTTTGCAGGTGCAAGTATTTTCTTCCAAAAGAAATTAAATTACATTCTATTTAAATGTACTTGCACACTATGCGGATATTTAAATCTGTATTGACAATCACTTTAATAGACCTATATGACCAACTCTTCATTATTCTCTTAATGACTTGGATTTTTAATTTTATTATTTTTCAAAGCCTTATTAACCGTATTTCTTTCCCTTTCCACAATGATATATCTAAACTGGATTTTTTTTTATATTAAAATTGTTCAGGATGTTAATCTATAATATATCTATAAATCTATAAAACAGCATTTTCAAGATATTTACAAGGGAGTGTGAGGGGAAGAGAGCAAATTTTTGTATTTAAACGATAAACACTTTCCTGGTTATACTGACATGTTCTGAAGACTGGCATCCAGTAAGATGGAAAAGATGGAAAGAGAAGTGAAAAAAAGTAGTTTAAGGTCACCTTATCAGAATTAACGTTCAAATAACTCAATTATATGTACACAAGTGATGTGTACATATAATGATGTTTCATCATAAAATTAAGGGTTAAAACATCTAGGCACTATAAAGATATTTTTCTGTTTAAAACAATATAAATAACCTTTTAGAAGCATCAAGCAAAATATTTATACAGTATGATTTCAAGAGAAAAGGAGAATGCCAATGTATTATTCAGGCTGATTAGCAGAGATATAATCAATCTGGCAAATCAGTAGGAGACCTAGGAAAAATTCTGTTCTAATTATAGCAAGGGCTCCAGAGCAAGCTCTGCTCTTTTGTATGAAGCAGCAAAATTACAACTGCAGAACAAGCACTTTGTGGATCTATGGCATTTGGCAGGAGATGGAAACTGGTTCAAGGCCAAAGAAATAACACCAAAGGTGCTGCTGTTGGGAGAAAAGGGAAAAAGCAATAGGTAGTGGTATACAAAAACAGTAAAAGCATGAGTAGCCTCTGAAACCTAATATTACCCAAAACATAGAGAAGGAATTTGTGATGGAAATGAAGTTAAAATGGGCAAGTGTGGGACACGCTTTTGGACAACTAGACAGGCATGCAGCGTATTTCCAACAGCAAGCAAACAAAATTCTTCTGGACAAGAAGTCGCATTATTTTCCATCAGCAGTGATATTCTGCGTACAGATGAGAAATGCTGGCCTATAAAATTCTGGTTTCCAGGTGCTGCTTTGCCTGAAATAACATGCTAATGAAATAGGTTGCTATTGGCTGAGCTGAAAGCAAGTCTGAAACTGTAGTGGTCACAGCCTATAAGCATACAGAAAAGTTTCTTCCTCATTCCACTAGACCTTAGAGGTTAAAAGTGGGGGAGAAATAGCAGAAAATAGCTAGATGAACTCAGTGTCATCCCAGCTTCTGATGTTCTGATTCTAAATTTTTCAGTGCAGAAGAAGCCACATAAATCTGTCCTCCATCCTTCTTGAATGTGAGTAAAAGATTTATTAGTCAAAATGTAGCTGTTTGGGGGAATCTAGAAATACAGCTCAGATATGAGTGCACGTGTTGTTACCACTGCCCTCTTTGAGGTGAGTCCCAAATACAGACTGCATGAATTAAAATTTCAAGGGGAAAAGATGCTCTGTTAGGATATCCAATCCAGCATTATTGAATACTAAAAGTATCACAGAATCACAGAATCATCAAGGTTGGAAAAGACCTTGAAGATCATCCAGTCCAACCATTAACCTAACATTGACAGTTCCCAACTACACCATATACCTCAGCGCTAAGTCGACCCAACTCTTAAACACATCCAGGGATGGGGACTCCACCACTGCCCTGGGCAGCCCATTCCAACGCCTAACAACCCGTTCTGTAAAGAAATGCTTCCTAATATCCAGTCTAAACCTTCCCTGGCGCAATTTGAGGCCATTCCTTCTTGTCCTATCACTTATTACTTGGTTAAAGAGGCTCATCCCCAGCTCTCTGCAACCTCCTTTCAGGTAGTTGTAGAGGGCAATGAGGTCTCCCCTCAGCCTCCTCTTCTCCAGACTAAACAACCCCAGTTCCCTCAGCCGCTCCTCGTAGGACATGTGCTCCAGACCCTTCACCAGCTTCGTTGCCCTTCTCTGGACACGCTCGAGTAATTCAATGTCCTTTCTGTAGTGAGGGGCCCAAAACTGAACACAGTCATCGAGGTGCGGCCTCACCAGTGCCGAGTACAGGGGTAAGATCACTTCCCTGTCCCTGCTGGCCACGCTATTTCTGATCCAAGCCAGGATACCATTGGCCTTCTTGGCCACCTGGGCACACTCCTGGCTCATGTTCAGGCAGCTGTCAATCAACACCCCCAGGTCCCTCTCTGACTGGCAGCTCTCCAGCCACTCCTCCCCAGGTCTGTAGCGCTGCTGGGGGTTGTTGTGGTCGAAGTGCAGCACCTGGCATTTGGCCTTATTGCAGCTCATACAGTTGGCCTCAGCCCATCGCTCCAGCCTGTCCAGATCTCTCTCTATCAATGCACTAGGTGGTACTAGTCTGAGTATTTAAGAGAGCAACTGTCAGACAACTGTTACTGTGAAGAAGGTTTCTGTGACAGACCAAAAATGTTGCTGATGAGACTCTTAAGTTAAAACAAGTTGTCGCTTTTGACCAGAAAAAAATTATTTTACAAATAGGCACAGCTTCTTTTTCTGGATTTCTTTCTAATTTCCTGAAAAACAAGTAGAATTCTTAGGAACATGGTTTCATATTTGGTTTCCCTAAGAAGCAAAAATAGAATTCCTCAATTCCAATGAACTAAAACCAGAAACAGTTAATTTTTGTCTGTCAGCCCAGAAGAACATATGGACAATCATACAATGTCTAGTCTCATCAGCCCGTTGAAATATGTACAGAATTTTTCAAACCTAGCGCTCTCAAGCTGTTTCAACCTATCTGGTTTTATTTTATTCTATTCTTAGATGGGAAATTTGAGTGCCTCTGGTGCTAGAAACAATCAGTATTATAGCTCTGCCAGGAAATTCTAATCCTGACAAATCAATTTCCATTAATCATATTTTTGTGAAAGTTTAATCAGTCAAATAAAAAAATGTGGAGACATATTTACATTGTACTAACATCAAAAAGGTAAATTACTTCCAAGTTTTATCATCAATATGAAAATAGAAAGTAGATCCCTGATGTGCTTCCCCCAAGAGTACCCTTTTCTGCCCAGGTCACATTTTAAAACTCTGGACCAGATGATGAATTTTACTGGTTTTACCTAAGCTTCAAAAGGGACCTAATATGTTTTACTCCTCAGACTTCAAGGTGGAATTGAATGTCTCAGGCATGTATATCCCCTTTAAAACTACACAGTGCTTTGCTTTAATGTCAGAAAATTGCTTTTTTCCTTCTTTTTTTTTTTTTTTTTCTGAATTAATGAGTGTTTTTATTTCTTGTAAAGAAATACTTACTGCATTTGAACAGAAGGGAAGTAAGTTTCCTGACCTAAGAAATTTACTGATCTCCCAACGAATGTGAACATTACTACTATATCAATGACATGGGTGCACGTTAGGAGATTCTGACTGTCAGCTGAGCATACACTATGCAGCTTAGACATATATTAGCTGGTACAATCTTGAAAAACAATGGAACAAAGTCTGCATGCAAGAAATGAATTTCTGACAGGATTTGTAGCTTTGGTTCAAAAATACCCCTTAGGGTATGAGATTCATTTAAAGATCACTTTGAAGTATTGACTTAATAGAACTAAATACATGTCTAAATATATTAATTTCCTTTAAAGGTTTGCTGAATTTATGCCTTTAATGAATACAGGACTTGAACATCTGGGAAGAAGTTATAAATTGCAAGCATGTAGTGTACAAGGAATGATACTGTGAAGAAGAAATTGTTTGCACACTAGTGCGATAAAAAGCTTACATGATCAATGAGAGGCAAAATTTTGCAAGTCATTGATAGTAAATTCTGAATCTGCATGAAGAGCTACATTGCAGATTCAGAGTGATGTAGTCAGCTAACCTGATGATCATGCAACTTGTTTTATGTTGACCATGATTCTTTTCTGTGTCATCTAATAAGACAGAGAACATCAAGCAGGTCTTACCATCATTGTCTGTCCTAGAATGATCCTTGTCAGTCTTCTATACCAAACTGTGTAGGTCGTCTTTTGTGTTTTCCTCCATGTACAGTGCATATCTGTCTTAAAGATTCTCTTCATTTATTTTTAAGATATGCCTAGTTATTTCTAGCTTCCAGAAAAATTTAAAGGAAAAAGTATTTAATATTTTGATGAAAATGGATGCATTTTTACATACCCTGCATTAACTACATAGTCTTTTCTGCTCTATCTGTATTTTTGCATATCTTCAGCTTTCATTGTGTTAAGTTGTAGATTTTCAGTCATCAGCTGAAACTGCTGCTTTGGCAATTCAGACTTTTTTTTTGTTGTTGTTGTTGTTATCAGAATTCACATTACCAGTGAAGAAAATGAATGATTCAGTGCTGTGTATCCTTTTGCCTTCTACCATAATACCTGAGCTGAAAAGTACTTTGTTTTTTGTAAGTAATTATTTAATGTTTGTGCAATTCTGGAAGAAAATTTTCTCTGCTACCATGTTTTCCTGTCACTTTTTAAAAGAACAGCTTCATGTAATTTCCTTCCAAAGATTTAAGTTTCACTTCTTCAAAGAACATTTTAGTTTAGAAAATCTGAATCTAGAAAATAGTTTCTAAATCACTGATTTTCTATGTTTTATGAGTCTCTGCTTTTTATCATACTGAAATCAAGGGCAACAAGCAGTTGTAAGAGAATAAATTCTCACTGACATGATTTTCTGTTACTATAGACTTGTGCAGTTTGACCTTAATCTTAATGTGAAACCTTTTCAAAGCTAATTATTTTTGTTGCTAGACCTTAAGCTTCACGATGTTCCTGAGTGAATTGTATTACAGAATGCCAAATACTTCTTTAGAATCTAAAAGTTGCATATTAAAGGGGTTTTGATGGCTTTTTTAATCTGTTTACCTTTTTGATATCTATGCTTATATTGAAAATCTGGTGAATGTGTGACCTTTCAGGTCAAAATTTCAGCTTCTTATCTTTAGCCAGCTGCCTTCTTTTTGCTGGCTAATGTGGTGCTATGGTAAACTGTTTTTTACCGAAATAAATAAAATATCTCACTAACTACTATTGGAGTAACTTAAATCACTCTTCTTTGATACTTAGTCCATAATGACATCTTTTTGAGAGCTTTTATTAGTCCCATATTTCATTAAAAAGATTAAATATTTTAGTCATGAATTTCCCACTGGCTTAGATTTACCAACAGATTTCCTTGGCTTCAGTCTTTCTGCATATATCATTTCTTTGTAGTGTGAGAAAAAGTTCTATGTAATCATGAATGTTTAATTTCCATTACAACTTAATAGTTTCTTTGATGCTAATCTACAAATAGCTCTTGGAAACATTTTATTATACTCTTTCTTCTTTTCAGTATCATTATAGTGAGAGGTTTTTCTTTGTTTATTCTACATAGACACTATTACTGGTGTGAACCTGCTACTTAGAAATGGGAATTGATGCAGTATTTCACTGTCATTCCTCTCAGCATTTTCTTCAGATTCTTTCCTGCTGTTATCCATGTATTTCGTTTCCTTCTTAATTCCTCTTTGCATTTTTTCCATTCTGCTTTTTTCTTTTCATATAGTTCTGTGTTTCTTCACTCACACAACGGCAGTTTGTCTGATAATCAGCTGCTCTTATTGTGACATCTGTGATACTATTGTGCTGAAAAGGTTATGTCAGTCGAATATTGATCTTTTATGTTGAAACCAAGTTTTATGTATTCTTCAATTAGACTCAAAATTGCTACTGTAAGTTCATATTTGCTATTTTCTTGATTTTCCTGATGGATTTTCCAATAATTGATCTTCAGTTTAACCACACACAATTTATACTAATTCAGATTTCAGATCTTCTGTACCCTAGGGAATGAATATATATGTCCTTCATAGCTGGACATAAATTGTCTTTTCTTCTTTTTTCAAGGTTTTTTGAGGATTTCCAAATTATTTGAGATATCAGGACACAACTGGTAGACCAGTATTCCTATATAAAGATAAGAAACAGAAACTACTGTTCCTTTCACTATTGTGCTGGGACAGAAAAGGCCACTGAAATCATGCATTCCTAAGCATATGTCAAACAACAAAATACTGTTATCTAAGGTTCATAAGTAATCATGAGTCTGCAGTAATCTTTTAGTTTGCAAATGTACTTTACTGGAAATCGTGTTTGGGTTTTTTGACTGTTATTTGATTCATGTATTATGGTGATGTCTACACTGCTAAAAACAACATAGAGTTGAGAGACTCCTGTTGGCTTTGAATGAGGGAGATGGTGGAAATTGTCTAGCTATAATAACAGAGGCATCAACACTGGCTCTGTCAACTTGCTTAATAACAGTTCAGAACTGCTGGTGCACAGATATGTGTGCGGAAATAGCTGAAATAGCGTGATGTTTCTGTACCAGACTACAGTACACAATAAGCAAGCACCTCTATGCTTTAGAAGTTTTCTTCTAAGTTCTAATATTGTTTTCCAATCATTATTATATTATTTATTTTTTTTTAGTTTTGAATTGTTTGTAGAGAGTTTTCAAACGCTGATGGTCCTTTATTCCAAGGGCTTTAAAGTTGTATGCACTCAGTATTTTTCTTTCAGAATTTGTTACTATCACAGAAATGCATCCACACAGACACTTATTCTTTTTTCCCACCCCCTTCCTTTCTACCTACCAGAAATTCAAGATCTGGTAGGGTCCCCAAGGTTTTCTTTCATGAAATAGTGAGGGACTGCAGAAATAGAAAGGCTAAAGAGAACAAGAATTTTTTATTATTTAATCTTTCCCTTTTCTTCTCAAAAAGCTGTTTGTAGCTTACAAACAGTGTTTATAATATAAATGACCAAACAGTTACCAAGGTATCCACTAAAGTAGCCAAAGTCCTGCACAGAATAAAAGAACCAAGCAAAAAATCTTTAAATTAGGAAGTAACAGAGTGGTTTCTGCTAATGTTATAGTCATTCAAGATGCTCGCATTTTCCTCTTGAAAGGGACTGAATCATACCAGTGTTCCACAAAAATATGTGATTATGATCGGGCAAATGACAGTAGAGGCAAAGTACTTTCCCAGTGAAATTTATGAGTATATGGAATGACAGACTATAGATATTTTTTAATTTAAAAAATTTTGAATCTGTCATGTTTGTTTTGTCTGACTTAAATAATCTCTGAATAGTTAGGCAATTAAAAGTAAATAATTTCAAAAGGTATTTCTCACATGGAATGTCATACATTCAGTGTTTTCAAAATATCATTATCCTGAGAGATTTGAACCTAATAATTTTGCAAAAGCTGTTAGTGCAATAGGAGAGATTATGATAATTTATTCAAGATACAATGCCTTGTTATTGCTTATATTACTCTTTCATTTCAGAGCTGTTGTCATAGATCAGAACTTTACTGTATTGGAAGGAGCATTAGCATGGGAGCAAGAGGATTCCAAGCTCCTACTCTCTCTCTGCCTTTTTGTTTCAGCAGTCTGTTTTTATGTAGCACCTACTTAAATCATAGGTACAATATGAAGATCTATTCTGCAGTAGAAACTGAAGTTGAAAGTTGTTTATTGTTAAAGTGTGCTTGAATAATAAGTGCTTCTCTTGGATGCTCTGTTCTGTACAGCCCATAAGAGGCTGCTTCCAATCATTCCTCTCAAAATTGTAAGTTATCAGAACTTTTAAAAATCCAGATCATACTGGTTTGAAATTCACATTTTTTAGATTACATGGGGTGTCAACAGCACCATCACCACCACACCTTTAGTCCTTTACTAGCCAGTTAGTTCTGCAAACCTGGAAAACAATTTGTTGCTATATAACATATATCCCTTTCCTGTGTGCACATCTGAATTTGAACTGATTCAAAGCTTAAAACTTTGAGATTTCAGTTCCAATATAGATTACTCATCAGCTGTGAAGTTATGTGATTGTTTCAAAGCCAAAGCCTAAATAAACCAATATATGGAGAAAAATAATGATACCTCCTTCAGCTGGTGTGTGATAAGCAGTTCAATATCAAAACTAATGTGAGTGTGTCTATGTGAGTTCTTCCCAAACTATGGTGACACACATGCTCTCCGGGCTTAAAAAATTATTTTTCTGAACACTATAATTAAATGAACTGCATGTGCAAGATGCTTGATAATACTGTTAAATATGAAGAGGTCATTTGTTTCCTCCTCAGAAAGGAGGAAGAGGTAACTGCTGATTCCCTCAATCAACACTCAGCAAGTTAGTGCCACTAATATTTGTTGCTGACCTGTAAACAAAAGACTGTCAGCTACACAGAGTTCCACTGTTTTAAAGTTTTTTCAAGTAGAAGTGCCTCAAAGTTAACCAACGGAAAATATTTTATGTACAGAAAGGAAAAATGTTTGAGGATAGTTTATAGTTGTACTTAATCACTTAAATCTAGTCATTAAAAACACTTGCTTTTGAAATGAAATGTTATTTTTAGTGACAGAATTAATGTACTCAACCTTACAACTAAAAATTTCTCCAAGGCAACTTTACCATACCTTAAATAAATAATATTTTGAGGTACTCTAGTTACTTAAATTTACCTAACTCAAGAGAAGCTAGTAAAATAAAAATACAAACACCTATTTATAACATTCAAAACATACTACATTATCACAGATGTATAGAAAATGCAGAGGTGAAGACAGACAAATGTATTCACATCATTATCATTATTCACTGTGTTTAATTGACTTATGGTAGAATAAATTAATTAATTCTTATTGAAAAGATCTTTTTTCCCCTCATTCATCTAACTTTCCATTTTCTTCCTAACAAGAATAGACAGCGTTTCATTTCTTTTTAGTGCCTGCTTCCCCTCTTGGCTGACAACTGTAGCTGTTATATCCAATCTCCTCTCTCCACCTTTGTTTTGCTGATTAAGGATACCAATTAAACTCGGACACCAGAGTGAAAAGAGTAGGTGTATTTTACGGTAAATAACTAAATAGAGTAATACAGAAAACATACAGTAAGAAAAGACAGAATAGTGCACTTAAATAAATAGGAAAATACAGGTTAATGCATCAAATCATTACTACATGAGAGAGAGAATAGTGATTAAGAAAGATACATCACCACTTGCATACGTTACCATCAGCCAGATCCGCAGTCGCTGGGGAGCCCCGGTTACAGCGAGGATTTGGAGAGCCTGTCCCTGCAAGTGGGAAATCCTACGCGGTGCGTCCACCCGTAGGTGAGGCATCCGAAGTCGCTGTGAGTGGGTCCAGCCTTATATACCCAAAAATCAGCAAGCCAGAATAGCTGGCACCTTTGTTTTAAGTGGAAATATCTTGTTTCAATCTCACATTAGATTCCCCCAGAGCCTGGCCAGGGCTCAAGGGAGAAGCTAAGGGAGTTTCTCTGCTTATCTAATTGGATTATGTGCAAGGTCTCACATCAGGCCACAGTGCCAGACAACTGTCTCCATGACCCTGTTGTTTTATCCACACACAGAGAAAGATAAATACACATTCAAGATATCTACATCTTCCATACATATTTCACTAATGATTACATACTAAGTTAGCAGCTTTGGCTCAGGGCCTGTTGTTCAGGCTTCAATATTTCCACTTTTTATATCAGAATAGGTTGTTTGTTATAACTTAGTATAATACCTACTAGCACAATGATTATCAGTTATAAAATATTCAGGATTCATCTGTAAGTCAACTCTGGCTTGGGCCTGTTGTCCAAGCCTTAGCACTTCAACCTTTAAAGCTCAAATCTCTCACCTTTTTCTTTGGTGCTGACTCGGAACAGAGAGGTTTGTTGCATTGGCCTGTATCATCTACCAGGACAATAACTCAGACATCATGTGACCATACAAATAGATAATTGTCTGCTATGTATTGTCATCTCTTGATAGACCAGACAACAGTGAAACACGTTGGGATAGTGGACCTCTAACCTCTTTACCTTTAGTAAGTTCCAGCACCAATTCAGTCACTTGAGAAGTTATATCAAACTTGAACAAAACAGGCAAATGTAAATAAATCCCAGTTATTCTTAACTTTTAGCCTCATAGTACTCATACGAAAGACAATATAATTGTGCATTACCTTTTGATGCGATACCAGAATTGTTCCCATTTTGTGACTCCTGGGGTGTCAATACAACTTGTTTTACCTGGGGGGAGGAAAGAAGATCTGTTGGCCAAAGGAATGACTGAAATCAAACATGCTTGAAACAGTGCCAGAGGGGGCAGCAGTAAAAAATGCTGGATGAGAATGGCTTTTAATGGTGTGTTTTCTCCCTTTGTATAAATGTGCCAACTGTTTCTCCTAATTTGACTACTCTCCATTTAATGAAGTGACTAAAACTGTTGATTAAGTCTTGCCTTATAGCAGCAAAAGTAGTAATTCTTGACCATGAAGGACTGGAGGATTTTAACACATATTTGGTATTGTTGGAGAATACCAAACACCTCAGACTAAATGTTTGCTAGAAACAAAACCGGTGCTGTCCCACTCTAGGTCCAATCTGTCACAGTACTTTCTTTGCTTATCAAAGAAGACACAGATTTTCCTCCCAACTTCTACTTCCTGCTGTAAATCATTTAAGTTCCTGTTCAATCATTTGCATTCAGTAGAACTGACTGTGATTTAAGTACATATTCAGTTAAAACTTGCAATTAGTATAATAGAGACCAAAACCACTGGTCTAAAAGAGACTAAAAGAAATCAGTGAAATAAGAACCTGAAGAGTTCAGTGATGTATGAATGACAACTCAGCAGCACTATTTCTTAAGAAGGACCAGAAAAGGTGAAAGTTACATAATTTCAGACTTGTTTAGCCCTTCTGAATCTGAGCATATTTCATACATCTCACATGGCCCAGGAAGTAATTGGCAACAGCTGGCAGTTACAATTAATTTAAACTGGTGAAGGAACATTGCAGCTCAGATACTTTATTATTGACCGTAAAAGCTATGTTCTGCCTGAAACAATTCCGTAAGGTAAGCCCTCCCTTTCTATGCTGGATGTCTCTGATATGGTTTCTGCCTAGTGGGGATGGTTTACAAACACAGGACTGAAAGCAAGAAGTCACAAACCTGACAGAGAAGTCCTCAAATGTGGTGCTGTGGGTGACAGTTACAATAGGAAGCCTTTAACACGTAAGTCACATTCCCACTTGTTTAAAATCTGGTAAGTGGAAAGCATAAAGGGATGTGTCAAAATCAAAGATCTGATTGCAGGGCAGACATTAAAAGCTGAATATGTGAAAACATGGTGTCAATTGAAGTAAGTGATGGAAAGGTTGGCACAAGTTTGTTGTGTGTTAAACCACACAGCTCCTTTTTGGGCTACAGCAAGTGATATAAGGCAAATGTAGAACAGACATAAAAACTTTAGGATTCAATCCACCATTCAAAATTTTTGTTTGAAATGGAATTGTTCTTTTTTTTTTCCTAGCTGTGAAAAGCATTGGAAAAGGAGCTCTGTGCAGGTTCTTTTTCACCAGTTTCAGACATGAAATGAATGAAACTCTGTCATTCCTGGTCTTTCATTTGAAAAAATATCTGGGTGGCTAGATGCTCTGTAAGTTTTACCTAACATTTTCAATTCACCTTCACTGAAAGAAAAATGAACTAGTGTGCAGTCTGTCAAATATTAATGACTTAAATAACATTTACTTAGTTACCTTTCCTTGTAAACATTTCTCAAGCACACTAATAAATTTAAGTACAGTTTATTTTTTAAAAAAGTGTAATGTTCTAAGTGTAATGTTGAATAATAATTACCAGGGAAGTATTTGGAGATACATTGAGCAGAAAATAAGCAAAGTTCACCTAGATTTAGATTATCATAATAGCTGTCAGATGAGCATAATATGATGACAGTATGATTTAGGAAGTGTACAGAATAGTGTACCAGCAACATAAACTACTTGCCAGTAACAAAGACTTGGCTTCCCTTAAGCATTAGCTCCAAGGCCCAGTTTAACCCACTCCACTGACAACTTGCCCATCACACTAAAGTTTCCTCAGATGCAGAAAAGACTCTACGTCACATCTCCAGTAACATCAGACTCATTGTACATGCAGTGTAGAGTCCTCTGCATCTTGGTAAAATTTTGCATGATGGTCCCAGGAGTTCCCAAGAAGATAAACTGATCCTGACCTGTATTTCTACTCATACTTCTCCTTGATTTCTCATCTTTGAGGTCACTCTTCCCAGTGTGGATTATTATTTTGAAGCTAGTCATTGATCAGCATGAATTAATCAGAAAAGATTATTGGTCCAAGCAAAGAACATGTGCCAATATCATCATGTTGTATAAACTGAATGTCATTATTTCCTAGAACCATCAGAACTTCCAACAAACTCCCATGTCAAGGTTCCCGTGAAATTAAATTTCAATAGAAATGTAGGCACAATCTCAGCATTTTGTTTGTTTGTTTATTTTTAATAATGGACTGCATTTGTTACCTAGAAAAAGGGATCCTGGTTTAATATTTTGAGGTGTGTGAGCTTTGCTGCTGCAATTGTTGCTTCTTTACTGTGAAATTTTTATAGAAATTTATTTTGGTTTAGAAGAAAAACAAGGTCATAAACTGCAGTCTCACTGCAACAAATTTGTTAAATGAAAGTAATAGAAAAGAAGTACAATTAGCTAAAAGGTTTAAATCAAATTTCAGAACTTGGCAGACTTCCCATTACCCAAACCCAAGTGCTGAACCGAGAAGAATTCATTTGACAAGGATCTCAGGATGATTGCTAGCACATGGCCAATAAATGATTTGGTATCAATCCCACAGTCACAAAAAGGGAAGAAAGTATACTTACTACAAATCGCTAATAATAAAATATAACACCGCTTTTCTGTAGCCCTGATGCTTTACACTCTAATGCTGTAATAGCTCACTGCTTGAGCAACCTCATGGGAATGGAGTGGCAACTGCTTCTGGTATTAATCCCTTTTTTCTTTTGCAGGCTCTCTATGTATGAAGGGTGGTTAGACACAGCTTTTATTTCATATACATATGTGTGGGTGTACACTATGTATACAGTTGTACGTGTGCATATATAAGAAGTGGTTTTGATTTAAAATTCCTATTAAAAAGTTGATTAAAGTGTCCTAGTCTAATTAAAACAAAAGAAATTGACATTTCCAATGATACAAGAGATAAAGGTGGAGAGATTTTTCCAAGTCTCCAGTGAAATAAGTTAATGTTTCTGCTGGCATGGTTGGCTTGGTTGACAGTAGCATTAGCATGTGAGCTTTGGTTAATCCTGTTGGATATCAGAGTAGCCAAGTTATAAGACCAAAGGAGCAGCGTGAGGGCAAACCACCAGCTGACAACTGTGAGAGCTGAGTGCACATCAAGAAACTGGTGCTAGGGGCAGGATGCAAATGCCCGTGGTGGTTACAGCCTGTGGTTGGGCACTGGGTGAATCTCTGTGACTTGATGCAGAACTAGGTGTTTGCAACCTCAGTCCATCACGGACAGTGTCTGGTGTCATTTGTGACATCTGAAGAAAAATGAAGGAGGACAGGAGAGGTGCGATGAAAAACACAGAAGGAAAGGGAAGCTAACTACAAGAGGAGATGAAGAGGAAAATTTTTTTAAAAAAAGCCTGAAAGTTGATTTGGAGGCAGAGGGGATTGTGTAGTAATATGGAAATGGAGGATGAAAGCCTTGAATTTATTATATAAGATAGGGAGTCAAAGAGGGAATTTGGGATAAATGTGGTGTGGTCAGGGCGGGCAGGTCACCCCAGAGGAGGATCCAACAGACATGTCCCCCATTCAGAGAGTAATCAGCATGTGGTCCCTTGGCTTAGTGGTAATGACAGTGAGAAAAACTGGAGAGAGACAGGAGATTAGAAATGGAACAGAAAGGGAAAAGAACTGAGCAGCAGGCTGATTTTCCATAATAAGACAAGTGTACACGAGCCATTGGTAACAGGAAATGGATGTCCTTCCTCCCAGTCATATCAGTAAACACAATACACAGGTGAGGTGGTTGGAGTGATAAAAGACAGATCAAGGAAAGATGTTGGAAAGGCAGCTGGAGGTGTAATGCTTCATGAATTTAAATTAAACATGTCTGAGAATGCAAGATCGCCAGAAAAGACTGTGAAGAAAGAAGGAAATGAAAATAAAACTTAAGCAGTAATGAATGTCAGGGTTCTGACTACACTAATGGGCTCTGCAACCTCGCTTGCCCCACTCCACCCTTGAAGGTTTCACTGCCTGTGCTCATGGTCTGCTTTGCTGTAGTGCAATTACAGACCAGGCTGCAGGAAAAAGAGATTTTTGGGAAGCTGTGCCGGGGGCTCTTACCCTGTGTGTTTGGGAACTACATGCAAGTACACCCTGGTCTGGTGCTGGGTCCCTGCCTGTTGGGGCAGCCAGAGGGGTCTGCCTCTCAGGGGATGGCAAGCCGGGTGTCAAGAGTGACGGCAGGGCAGTGCCCTCAACGGGACTTGTGACAACTCTTCCCAGCAGTCTGCTCTGCTCCTACACGGCTGTGCAACCTCCCAGCTGTCCTCCAACACAGGCAGTCATGCAACAGCTCACAGTAATGTTAGTGTCATTTTCAGTGCCCCAGACCTTAGGGCTAAGAGTGAAAAGGATACAAACACACAGCATTTTCATGTGCGAAAGCGACACATATTCATATGTAAAGACTTAAATGAGATGATTTAAATGAAATTAAAACATTTTTCAGGTTCAATTTCACCTTGGTCAAAGAAATATCAAATTTTCAATTTTGATAACGTGGCTGTTTAGCATATTGTCACACAGATAATCAAACAAATACAGTGCCATTCAGACTGGAACTCACAAAAGGGAACCAGAGCAGCAGCATTTGCTTCTGCTCCAATGCCAGCAAACTAAGGAGTAAGTTTACAGAATTGGAATAAAATATACCCCTAAATTAAGACATTGTTTTACTAGCTTTTTAAAAAGCTTGGTAGCACATTGTAATGTTAAAAAACAAAATATAGAAGAAAGGTAGACTAAATTCCACTGGTCACAGAGAAAGCTCACATATTAAGACCTTAAATCAAGTTAATGAACAAAACCTCTCAGTGAGTTACAGGGTGCCTAATGAATAGCTCTCAGCCCTAGGGCTCAGCTGTCTGTGATCCCAGGCCTGGTCTGGCACAACACGGCTCTGGTTTGGTCTGTCCTACTCAGAAAACTCTTGTGAAAGTAAAAGAAAGTGTGTGAGCTAAACCATGCAAGACAAAAAACTGAAAACACAGAGGGTAGTGGAAAACAGAGACTCTGATGACAGCAGCAAGACAGTGTGGAGGTGAAGCCCAAGGACCAAGGAGCAACTGTGGATAACCCTTTCCTTGTGAATGACAATAGTCTGTCCAGGAAAGGCTCTACTAATACTTCAGTGAAGTGCAGGTGAACTTATTAATGCTTAGCCTAGTAGCTCATTAGACTTATTTTTCCTGTTGTGTGCAATAGCTAATAAATAATTGCTTAGTCTTAATTTACACATATCCTGCTTCTCACTATGCAAGATAGAAGTTGAGTGAAAGTGACCCAGAGAAGAGGTTACATATGAACTGGTGTTTCAGTCCTAACAATAAGAATGTAGTATTGGATCTATATTATCAGTGATTCAACTAGGAGAGCAAGATTGACTGGGATGTGCTGAAAGAGATTCAGAAACAGGAACTACAACTGTAACAAGAGACTTTAATTACTCTCAGACAGACTAGACAAATGTCATATCCGGATGTGAAGCAGAGAATTTTTAGATACCATCAATGGCTCCTGCAAGAAATAGATAAACAGCTGATTAGGGAGTCTGCAGTAAGAAACACAACCCTGGGCTGGGTTGCAAGTAATGCACAGGTGCTGTTTCAAAGTGCTCCAGGCAAAGAGCAGCTCTCTAGCACTGACCATTGGGAACTGGGAAGTGGAAATACCTACAATAATAATAAAGGCCAACAGTCCACTAAATTGGAGTGTTGAGCTTCAAACTGGTAAAAATACGGGAAACTGTCAGAAAGAAAGTTGCCAAAAGGGCAGTTCAAACAGTTAAATCCTTACAAACAGTAAGAAGAAAATGCCTTATTGTAAGCACAGCAGCAGTACATATCCCTATTAAGGTCTTGAATAAGGTGAGAGGAAGCTGATGGTATATCCAAAGAATCCAAATGAAGAAAACTAGGAAAAAAAACCAAACCAAAACAACTTTTAAATTCTGGCAAAGTAGATATAAAAATACAATAAGAAGAGCAAGTGAAGAATGAATAGTAAAAGAATCAAAATTAATATTAAATCCTTCTTCAAACCCAGCAGAAGAATAAAACCTTCCAGATAGTCTGTAGGGCAAACTGGTGATCAGGATGTATAAAAGGAAAGCACAAGTAAGAAAAAGCCATTAGAGGGAACTGAAATTGAAAAGTACTGAGCAATGTTCACTGCTGAGGAAAGTGGGAAGGTTCCTGTGACCTAACCCTTTCCTTCGTGAGGAAGGGCTCAGTAAAAAACTGTCTGTAATTTAAGTGGCTCTTGATGAAGCTGGGAAAACTATTAGCACAAGGAACACTAAGAAATCTTTAGATCAGACAATATTCACACAAAAGTTTTAAGGAGGAAAGCTAAATTATTAATAGTGTATTTGGTAAATCAGAGGTAGTGTGTAAATCTTAACTGAAACATTTCTTCATATATAAGGAATGAAAGATGGCAAATCAGATGCCATTTTTAAGCACCTTTGGGGAAAAGTCACACTATAGCCCTTCAGTTCTCCTTCTGTTTTCCTCAGTCTTGGCAAATTAATTTTTCATTTTTTAGCTACGTCCTTTCCCAACTCTGTCATAATAACAGTATACAGTATACAGGAGCACAAATGTAATATTGAACAGTATTCTTGTAGGATACTAATACAAAGAATGGTTTTCAATCAACTGTGTCCATTATAATCTTTAATGCCACTTCAGTTATTGATAGAAGAATTTCCAAGCTCAAAATCAGAAGGTTAAAATGCTGTACAACATTCACCAAATTCAGACATAGAGAGAATAATAGTCAAAAGTCAGCCACTGAAATTAAGAACTTCATTTCTTCTTTAATTAGTTCACAATTATGTAGGCATATCAATATTTTGAGTAATTTTAGGAGAAATATTTTTAATGTAAAATATTTTACATCCCATACATAGTTAGTTTTCTTCCAATGTACTGGAACAGCAACTACAATTTTCTAGAATAAAGCACCAAATGCTTTATGCACTTTACGGAATGGCAGCAATAAGAAAGTTCTTTTACCTTTATTTTCCTAATTAATAACTCTGCGTGGCATTCATTTTCCCCTGTTCCCCCTGAGATTTAATATCAGATCTAATCAAAACCGTTTTTGTTTCAAGTGGTTGTAGAGTTTCCCACTACTCCTAAACATTTGCTTCAGTTCCTTTTCTCTCTTTTTGTAAATGAATGTTACCCTCTTCTCCTGTGAATTTTAGATATTACTTGTAAAGTATCTGATGGTGTTTCAAAAGTTGCAGACTACAGAAGATATAAAGCTTGTGTTGTATGCCTTAATGCTACTACATTAGCCTTCTGCCCCCTTAATATCATGATGTGAAACCACTGTGCAGCAGCCATCAAAGCCAATGGCCAATGACATCAGTGAGAATTGAATTTACCCCATAGGTACTGTTTTGACTCTCACTGGCCTCTCCACTGAAAAGTCCTCCACTGGTTGAAGCTGGACATCTGAGCACACAGAGAGGCTTAGCCAGTCTCCAGGTCAGCAAAGGTCTTATCACAGACTTTGCTGAAGGAGGGTCAGGTCCATGATTAGGGTTCCCTGTAGTAGTGTAGGTAGTGTATGGTCTGTGGGACTCCTTGATTTTGGAAAATACTGGCTCTAATAGAGTGCAGGAGAAAGTACTTAACCCAATAAGAAATTTGGCAGATAAGAGTGAAAGGAAAACCTGCTCATCCTTTACATTCAATGAAGGTTCATTGTCTAAAAAAACTGGAGAGCATAATCTCTAAAAGCAAAATTTTTAAAGGTCAAATGTGATTGTTCTCAGGCAGGTTTTCATCATATCATTCAGTGTTACAAAAGAGAGCAAATGTTTCATTTCAGCTCTAAGGCAGCATCACAGGTTTCCTCTCTTTCATTACTTTCCAGCCCTTGCTGGGCAGCCAGTGCATTGAGCATAATCAGGCACTGCCCTGCTGAAGTCAGCTGGCTTTGCTGCTGCTGCGGAGCTGTGTGCTGCAGAGATCCCACGTCAGCGATACCACCGCCTTCCCCAGACTGATGCTGCTACTTCTCCACATAGACCTGATTTCCCTTTACAGTGTTACAGGGACAGCTGAAGGCAGTGGAAAAGAAGAAAGGAGAAAATAATGAAAGGTGGCTGAAGAGGTATTAAAAGGAGACCTCAACTAATCCAAATATCTGTGAAAGCAGTTTTAATATAGTGTGGGCTTAAGCATACATTACTTGTTTTGCTGGATGGGTCTTTCTGAATACAGTTCAATTTTATATAATATCTTTCAGATCTCCAAATGGTTTCTAGAAATAAATAACAGGGGAAAAGCCAAAAAATATAAGCATAGTGAAGGAAGAATTTGGGTGGGTGAGTAGGCAGGGAAAGAGGAGATGTATTTTTCAGATGAAATTTGAAAATAGAGTTGATGAGGCAGAGAAATGCTTTCTGCAGTATATTTGTATTACACAGAAGAGATATTTATATATAAAAAGAATTTTTGCAATGCGACAGTTATCATGCTTTCCAGCCAGTCAGTTGCCAGAATGCATTCACAGGGGAATCTAGACCCCCTGGAAGCTGAAAAAAAAAGCTATGTGAACTTGCAGAAAGTTTTGCAGTGTGATCTGTTCTGCATCTTCTCTGTTTGCTTTACTTGTACTACTGTGTTTTGGAACGAAATATATCATCACACATCATGGATATTTGTTTATACTCAGATTTTAATTTTCTCTTGATTACATAATTCCTCTTTTGTTGGTTGACCACAAGTTGTTACATCACAAAGCCAAGTAGAAATGCTGTAGAGAAAATCTTGTCTGAAATGATACTAAGGAGCTTTAGTAATAACCATATATTCAGTGCCATACATTGGCAAAGATTATATGCTAATATTATCCATTTCCAATCACTTCATGCACAGCCACTCATTTATTCAGGAACTACTTGACAATTTTAAGCTCCTTTATACTGTGTGTTTTACATCTGGGTAGCTGTGGCTGAATCCTGTATTCAGTTCCTTGAAAATAAGGCCAAACCTTTCCCTAGATTTATGCTCACTCCTAATTACTTGAAGGCCTATCAAGTACTGTTAAAAAAAAAACCATCTTTAAAGCTTCAGTTCCAAGCATACTATATTGAACAGATCTGTGGTTTTTTACTGTGTAAGAAACCTCACACATGTCTGAACGCCGATTAAGTCATAAAATGGAGGCAAGGCACAGTGCTAGGTTGGAGGTGCCATGTGTGCTGTCCTTGAACATGAAACTGGTAGAAATCCGACCCCTTCATGGCAGGGCAGTGGTACAACCACTTTTCGGCTCCATTATGCTATGACAACCTGGCCGACGACTGGGTGGCAGGTGAGGGCAAACAGCAATACCTCATGTGGAGGGATGGAGCATGAGATGGGCACTGTGCTTTGAATTTAGAAGATCTTGAGACAGAACATGCATATGAACATGGCAAAGGAGCTGGTGTGGGTATCTCACATGCAGGAAGTGACCAGGCAGACTTGCATTTAAATTTGTTCTGACTATTTCAGGATTTATCTGATTTTCAGGATTTCACTCTTAAGAGTCTTGAAATATTTTACACTGTCAACTCTTCATTCATACCTTTCTATTAAGTATTGTGTATTTAAATTACTGATGGAGATAATCTTCTACAGTCAGAAGTGGGGCTGTAGCTCACCCAGACATGCAGGAACATTAAACCTTCTTCTTGGTATTGATGTGCTGACTTCAAATTCTGTACAGGTTAGCCAACAGGATATTTACTCAGGTTCTGACAGGGTTTTGCAATTCATGCTGAACTCTGTACTGTAACACCATCACTGTTTCTGTACCTGGGCTAGCCAGTTTTCATCTAGCATAGATGAAATTACATCTGTAATTATGTTTTTTTTTTTTTTTCTGATTTACAAAAGAACATCTTTCATGATCCTTCCACTTAGTTTTTCTTTCCTAGCTTTCAAGGCAGTTTGCAGTGGAAATCTAGTGTTGTCACTTCTGCTTTATCTGTAAGGAAACTGAGGCCAAGAGCAAACGCCTGTAGTCATATGGCAAGTCACTGACTGAACCAGAAATAGCACCCAGAAATGTTGCTTGCGGTCCAGATCCTGATCTTCTGAACCATGCTGCCACTCACACATAGATTAAGAACTGTACATTTCCACAAAAATTGAAGGCTAAAGAGTCAACAGTAGCTCTAAAGTTACATCCCAAATGTTCACCTACCAATAAAATAAATGAATGGCATGCCCAGGCTGTGTATATGTGTAACTCACAAATTAATTCTCTTTTTCAGTATGTCAAAAAGGAAGGCAACAAATAAAAATAAGGAAATATTTAGCGTTGTTGCAGTCTTAATAAAATCTGAAGCATGAACACTATGTTTCATATGTAACACCATATAATTCTGTAAATAGAATCTATATTACAGAAGAAAATACATCATTTTATCACAGAATGAAAAACATATATCCTGAAGAATGTATATGCCTCTGGTCCAACTTAGTCTCCAGAATGACATGCCTGAGGTACTGTTACTATCAATGCTTGCTTGTAGTTCAAGAAAATAAAAATATGTATTTGAAAACAGAAGCAGATCTGTCTTACAGGATCTTAGTTCATTTCAGTGTTTTTCCTACAGAATCTCACATATCTCAAGGCACTCCAGGGAATTGTTTTTTTCAATACTACTTTTGTTACTTTTGATTTTTAAAAAGTCATAGAACTTCAAGTACTGTTTCTATTTCACAGAAATTTTTTAAGAGTATTTAATTGTCATCTAAACACTACAGTTGCATTGAAAGGAATCAACATTTTAAAGCAGTATTATTTGCTTGTTTTTTCAAAAGCATTTCTGTTGACTTTTAATGATTTTAAATGGAAAATAAATATATGGAGATGTCTATTTTTTTTTTTTTAATTCAATATATGAAACCAGCCAGGATAAGTAGCATGTTATCCAGCTTTGGAGCAACAACTTCGGAAGAAGCAACTGTCAACACACGGGATTATGTCCACACACAGAGCTTGTTTACACCTGCTTTTGTGAGGGCAAAAGATTAAAAGAAAAGTATTTCTTTCCCTTGAGAGGATATATGTATCTTGCCAAACAACCTTCACTGAACAGTATACACGTAAGTGTACAGAGAAGCAGTTCTCATGATGAGCTATTATGATGAATCAAAAGAAACCGCAGAGGCAGTACAATGGCAATTGAAGGTTTTTCAGTGGTGTCTCATATATTTGCACTTCAGAACAGAAACCAAAAACATGAAGTGACGCACAGAAGTGCAGTGAAGTGTCTAAAATATGCACTGACGTTTTAAGAATATGCCCACAGAATATTAAATAAAGGCCCGAGTTCATATTGCTGCTGACTAGAACCAACTTCTGTTCTGCTTTAGAAGTAACGAATGTCTTGAAGGTTTTCAGGCACTGAAGCACACACACTAATGAAAAGATGATTCCTGCTGAGAGATACAGAAACTTTTAAAACATGCCAGAAGTTCCATTTTGGGAAATGATGTCTAATTTTTAATAACATGGTCTAATTTTTAATAGCAGAATTTCTTATCAGCTAATAAACTGTATGCAGCAGCGCGGACATGAATGCTGCTGGTGGATGAGTATCAGAAACTTCAAATCCTGCTGTACTAAAGCTGAGATCTTGATCTTTAATCCCACCTTTCTTTCCTGCTTTGATTGCTCCTCCCCAGTTTCATTGTCATTCACCTCTACAATTGTAGCAGGAGGCCTGTATTTCTTGTTTGATTACACTTGTCCCTTCCACCTGTCCATCAAACAGTCGTCCCTTACAGTACCTTCAAAGTGCTGCCCTTTCTCAGGGCAGATTTACTCCTATGGTTGAAGTGCAGCTCCACCTCTCATGCTATTAGATATTATCCTGGACTCACTGTCTGCATCTGTGCTAGTGAATTCAAGTAAGACTGGGAACACTCTTTTCCACTGGACCAGGACTATTCATAATAGTAACTAGAGAGTTCTTTGGCATGAATTTGGCCAAAACCAGCTACTGCTCTGCAGAGCCATCCTGTGCCACAGCTCAGCAGCTGGAATGGGCCAGGGATCACTCTCAGTAGGCAGTTTGCAAACAATTCACTAGCATGGGCCCTGTGCTAGCACATAGCCATCAAGTCCGATCTGTATGTTGACAAGAGATTAGTCCCTTAAACAATTATTTCCAGTTACAACATCTGTTTTTTTTAACTCTTTGACTTCTTCTTTGTCATATTGTACATCTAAATACAGTACTTCTTTCTATACTTTGTATGTCATCTACAATTAACTATGAGTGCAAAGAGAAATTAGTAACTTCAGAAGTAAATAGCTTTCCATACCTTCCTTTCCATTCCTCACCATCTTTTCTTGCATCCTTTTTCTTCTTCCATTTCTCACATTCATCTTTGTTTCATTTCATTCTTTATCTTTCTCTGCTTTCCATGATTTGGTTTCCTAGTTATTTTTTTATCTCTCTTGCATCATGCTTTTTTTGTCTCTCTTGTCTCCCCTGGCATGACCTTTCATCCCATGCTGTGGCTTTTTGGCCACAAGATAATTTTTGTCCTTCTGGGGTGAAAGCACCCTATTCTAAATAAGAGAAGACCTGGCTAGGAGTACGTCTCATGATAGAGACCCACTCTTCTCCCTAACTAAGATCTTGTTTGCTTTCCTCCACTCCCCATAACTGCCTTCTCTCTACTCAATTACTGAGTTTCCTTTTCCTTTGGACCTTTTCCGTTTGCTCTTTTATTCACTTCCTTTACTTAAGTTGAAGTACTGTAGTACTATAATGCTTTATGTAGGTTACTTCTCATAACTATTGTTTCTTCCCTTTCTTCTCTTCTTATTCCAGAGATACCATGAACAGGGTCTGGAGGCACCTGGATCTGGTCATTACAAGCGGGGCCCTGGAGCAGCTGGAATAGTAACATCCACTTTGGCTGATGCTTCTGCTGTTACAGCCTGTGCCAGCCTTGGCTGGTACTTCATTTTACCACTGAAAAGCTGGCTGGTAACTGAGCTACTATGAGTGGCACTGAAAAACTGAATGCATATCTATAGTTTCAAATCTGCAAGAATTTTCATATAGTTTAAAAATTTAGAAAGCCCAGAAAGGACTATTAGATGATTTATGCAAATCTTTTCTGTGCTTAAGGCTTGTAGACCTTCCAGAAATACCACTAAAGAGTGAAAATAACAAATTCTGGCCTCCATAGTACAGACCAATAGACTTCTCTGGTTTACCCTATATTGAGCCTAATGCTTATGTTTGACTACACTACAGAGAGACATCTGATATGGTTTTTAAAGACATAAAGAGATAAGGAGTTATGACTCCCCTAGTAGTTTGCTTCAGTGGTTAATGATTGTTAATAGTTGCTCCAATGATTTAAGCTTGATTCAGCTTTCATACCCTGGCTCTTGTGATGCTTTCACTTGCTAGATGAAACAGACTGCTATTATTTGATTTATTTATTTATATCTTTTTTCACTATATGTAGATACACAACTAACATAAAGTCTTTCTGATATGAAAAAAAAATGTCATTAATAGCTTTTGCCATGATATTACAATGAAAGTTCATTTTCAGTTTCCTGTCCAGCATACATAACTCAGGAATTATTTCCAGTCACTGACTTCCAGGATGCATATAATCTGGGATATTCATTTAACAGAGAAGGGGAAAAAGTTAATTATAATAATGGATGCACAAAATTTTTTCAGATTGTAAAGATCAGTAGGATTTTGTAGTAATGATAAAAAAAATAAATAATGAAAAAAATACACTTTTGAAAACAAATATGCAGTGTGTTTGCAATGATCACAAGTCAAAGGGAAAAAGATTATGATCTAAAGTGCAGATTAAAGCTATTATTATTCTGCTATTTTCCAAAAGGTCAACTGATGCTCCAATTTTTGAAAAGTATTTCTTATACATTTCAGTATATACAGATATACATATCTAAAAATGAATAATACTACATTTGGAAAAGGAATATGTCAGACCTGAGAGTCTAAATGATTAATTTGAAACCATTTGATGCACTACATGTGATTTTAGGCTTACCCTTCAGGTAGTTCATAATGTATTATTTATAATTCTCGGGTATGAAGAGTGTTATGAGGCTACTTTGAGAAATAACGGTAAAGCAAGTTTAAAGTGTATCCTTTAACTAAGACCTATAGAATTCTAGGCAGTCCAAAAATACACAATGAACACTGAGATCATTGAAAATACAGTCTTATCTGACCAAAATTATCTGGGAATAAATGAAGAAAAAAGGGCCTAGAAGTCTCAAACTAGGTAGTCAAAATTAAAGGGGTACATCCCCATTTGGAAATGTAAAATGTAACTTCCACCAGCTAACTCACTAGTGCATTATGTAGATTAACTGTTAGTGTAATTTACTGTGTGATTAAAATAGTGTTCAGTAAGCAGAAAAAGGCTACATGTTTAACAGTGTTAATAAAACAAGATATCAATTAATTCTTCATTCAGATACCACCACCCAGATAGTTCCCTGAAAGTAAAGAACTTAGTATGAGATCATGGGCTTTATTTTTAACAAATTCAACAGGGAGCCAGTACCATACTTGTGAAAGCTTAATTTCACAACCATGGTCTTGTAATATAGATTTAAAATAGTAATGGGGTTAGTTTTATTTAAAGGCAACTGCTATTTTGATAAAGCTATATGGACTGGTTTTTACATCAATTAATACATTTATTTTTTGTGTTTATGGATATTAGGCAGAGCCTACTATTTTCATCTACGTAGCCGTATTTTTATCAGTTTAGTCAAATAGATTCAATAACATCATCAATAGATGCTAACAGAAGCTGCAGTCAGCTTGCCAAGCAGTACTCAGCTGAAAGTGTATACAGGCATAAGCAAGACCTTTTGGAAGAAAGTAACTAAGATAAAACAAAATCATAACTATATTTTTTCAGTTTAATTCTACTGCCAAGAGCAACAATGAAATTAAGTGTAAATTTATAAATATATGTATTTTATAATGGGTTATTAAATGATTAATATTTAATGATTTTTAGATTGTAATAGTGTTTACTTCTAAGTAGCTTAGAACACTATAGATTAAAATAGCCTAGTTACAGATCTATTATATATCTTTGAAGATCAACCTGTAAAGATCTTTAACTCATTCCACTGATACACTTTCAGTAATACAGTGCAAATGGTTTGTCAAAAATCAAAGATCCACCTGAGCTTTGCTGGTCCATTTAGAGAATGCTTTCTTGTAGCTACAGCTCAAATGGCCATTATCGCATCTATAACAGCTTTTGTGTACCTAAACCAAATGACCAAATTTCAGTTTCAGTAATTAAGTTCAGCCCGTAACAGAAGTCCAGAGTGTGTCTCAAGATGAGGCCTCTGAAGCCAGAGCAAGTTTCCTTAACAGCTCAGCCCATGTTATGCACTTACAGCTAGTATTAACTATTTATAAATTATGTATAAGTGTCCTCTTACTGCAGAGTATAATCTTTACGGATATCATGAATTGCACATATATTTTGGAATTCCAGATTAGGCATTTACCAAAAAGATGAAGTAGACAAATAATAAAATGGCTATTGCCTGGCAGCACCCTCAGTGAGCACAGGCTGCACGCGCCTGATGGGAGCACCAGGGAATGTATTTCATGGCAAACCCATGACAGGGTAAGGGCTGAAACAGACTGACTGCACGAGTTGCATGTTCCAATGCTGGCAGTGCGGGGATGTCCCTGATCCAGATGCGTTTTGCAAACAGACAACCTCAAGCAGAACCAGGGGCCAAAGGTGTTTTCCTGTGTCTCAGTGCCACAACCTGATGCTGCACATCATGTCTGTGGTGTAAGCAGCTGTGATTTCACATGAGGATTTTTCTTTGAATTCTCTAAATATTCTACTATGGTTGCTTAAAAGATATAAGCAGTACATATTTCTCTTAGAAGATTTATCAAGATTATAATTTCAAAATGTCTGTAAACTGATTCAGCTCTGTGCCCTGGAAGCAAAGATCTTCCCCTTGGGCTGTGTTGGCAGGACTGCAGCCAGTAGGTTGAGGGGAGCCATCCTTCTTTTTTATTCAGCACTTGTGACACACATCTGGAGTGCTGTATACAGTTTGGGGCTCCCCAGTACTAAAAGAACAGTGGTAGACTGGAGCATGTGCAGTGAAGAGCTACCAGGATGGTGAGGGGCTGGAGCACACTAAGTACAATGACAGGTTGAGTGAGTTGGGCCTCTTCAGCCTTAACAAGAGAAGGGTAAAGAGAGACCTTACTGCTGTCTTCCACTGCTTAATGGTTAATAGAGAAGACAGAGTCAAATTCTTCTCAAAGGTAACACAGTGGTAAGATAAGAAGCAAAACACACAAGTTGCAACATGTGAAATTCTTTTAAATATAAGGGAAGACTATTTTATTATAAGAGTGGTCAGACACTGGAACAGATTGCTCAGGGAAGTTATGGAGATTTGATCTTTGGACATATTCAACTTTGGCTTGGACAAAGCACTGAGCAACCTGATCTGACTGAAGCTGCTTTGAGGAGAAGGTAGAACTAGATAACTTACACTGATTCCTTCCAGAATGAATTAATCTATGATTTCAAGAGAATACATTAATGGGCTGCATCAAGAGAAACGTGGCCAGTAGGTTGAGGGAAGTGATTATCCCCATCTACTCTGCTCACATGAGACCCCACCTGGAGTACTGTGTCCAGCTCTGGGGCCCCCAACATAAGAAGGACATGGACCTGCTCAAGTGGATCCAGAGGAGGGCCATGAAGATGATCAGGGGGCTGGAGCACCTCCCTTATGGGGACAGGCTGAGAGAGTTGGGGTTTTCCAGCCTGGAGAAGAGAACACTCAGGGCAGACCTTATAGTGGCCTTCCAATACTTAAATGGGGAGGGACTCTTTGTCAGGAAGTGTAGGGATAGGATGAGGGGTAACAGTTTTAAACTGAGAGAGGGTAGATTTAGATTAGATATAAGGAAGACATTCTTTAATGTGAGGCTAGTGAGACACTGGAACAGGTTGCCCAGAGAAGTTGAGGAAGCCCCCTCCCTGGAAGTGTTCAAGGCCAGATTGGATGGGGAGTTGAGAAACCTGGTCTAGTGGAAGGTGTCCCTGCCCATGGCAGGGGGATTGGAACTAGATGATCTGTAAGGTCCCTTCCAACCCAAACCATTCTATGGTTCTATTGTTCAAAGTAATTGTTTCAAATACAGAGAAACAGTCTCAAATCTACAGACGATATCCATGCATATGCACAAAAGTAATAAAATAGAAATAAAAATTATGCCAGCCACTTACCATAGGTAAAGTATCTACCTCATTATGACTGAAAATAATCTCAAAGTTTTTCTAATATTTTATATAATATTACTCTAGAATACAAAAAAGTAGCAACAATATAACTTGTTAATATTTTGAAAATATGCAGATTTCTGCTTTGAATGGCTGCTACGAAACTGAAAATTAGGGCAGTCTGTAAACTCCATGGCTAATTTAAAGTATTAGATTCAAAACCAAATGCAGCTTAATCGTCTTAAAATGTTGAACAAATAAGCGTATTCTGAACATCTGTCATATCATATCTGAGCCAGATGTATTATAAACCTGCAGCCACTGAGGACTCCTGTAGAGTTTTTCCTTCACTAGTTATAAGACACAATGTTACACAGACTGAATGTCTCAAATGTGTATATGTATGTGTATACAAACATTTACACTGATAGAGACAAGACTCTTCTAGAAAAGTTCTGAGCTGAAAAACAAATTGCTTGCAAGCTGTCAGTATTTCATATGAGCTTGGAGCCATACTCAGAGGGCAAGATTCTTGCAAGAGACATAAGTTGTGCTCAATTTATCACAAGTTCTGAAATGACTTATATTCACTAAAGACATAATTCAATAGCCATCAGTCAAGAAAAATCAGTGAGAGATTTCTCAGAGTTGTGTCAATTGTTTTTCAGTTACACTCATGTAAAGGTGGATAAGTAGTCGTACAGACTGCCCGCATCCCAGCAGCAAGGCCAAGGTAGAGCCCCATGTTGTCCTGCGTAGCAACACTTCACAGATCTCACTGGCAACACTGGAGCAGATTTATGCCAGTTTTCAGTTATGCTCTTAGCCCCTGACTTGGATGTTGGCATGATCCCTTCCTAAATCAAGAGCCCAGGAGTTATAGAACAGCACTGAGAGGCTATCCAGTGATGAACAGGTCTCTCATATGTAATGTTGCAGCTCCTTTTATAACAACTAGCTAAATTATGGCATGTCCCTTAATAGGAGATTTGCAAAAGGGAGTTGGGAAGGAAAATTATACTGCATCTCCAACATAATAGGCTGTCTAGCACAATGAGTCCCAGTTATCACATTCAGAGGAAGGAAGTGGAAAGCAGGAGTAAAGTAAAAAAAGTGCCTTTTCAGTCTTGGTATTTAATCTTAAAGCTATTTTCCTGTACGTACTGGGTCTGGCTGAGCCAGAATTGATTTTCCCCTGTAGCAGCCCTCATGGTGCTGTGTTTTATGCTGGGAGCTGGCAGGGTGTTGAGAGCACCCTGGTGTTGTGGCTACTGCTGAGTAGTGCTTACACAGCACCAAGGCTCTTTCCGACATTTCCCCCCTCAGTGGGACGGGGTGGGCAAGATCTTGGGAGGGGACACAACCAGGACAGCTGACCCGAACTGACCAAAGGGATATTCCATACCATATGACGTCTGCTCAGTATAAAGCTGGGAAAAAGGAGGAAGTGAGTGGAGTCACCCTTGGTCCTCCGAGGCAACCACTACGCGTATTGGAGCCCTGCTTCCTGAGAAGGCCCGACATCGCCTGTTCATGGGAAGTAGAGAATAAATCTGTTTTCTTTTTTTTGCTTCCGCATGCGGACCTTTGCTTATATTAAAACTACTTTTGTTTTACCCACAAGGCTTGGGTTGTTTTTTTTTTTCCTATCTTATTTTCTTTCCCCTCTTTGCCCTGTTGAGAAAAAAAAAAAGGGGGAAGGGGGGGGAAGTGATAGGGCAACTTGGTGGGTACCTGGCATTTAGCCAAAGTCAAACCACCACACTGTAATAGGCTTTCTGTTAAATATATAAACTGGACAAAGATATAGCTAAGAGTTGAATGGAGAGAAAAATGTATCGCTAGTTCAATCTGTCCTAAAAGGAAATTGCAGTTTTCCTAATTTTCCACAGAATTGGAAGCCTGTCTATAAGTAGCTATGCAAATCTTTAAGAACATATCAGTATTTGAAGCTCAAGAAATACTCAGATGCTTAAATATCTAAAAAGAAATTACAGAACCCAAGTTCTGCAAAACAGAAACCAAGTGCAGTAAATGAAGAGTGGCATTCTCTAGACCTTTCACTAGATTTACCATGCCTATGATTTACCCTGCAAAAGAGATGTCTTTTTTCTTCATCTTCAGTTTGGCAAGGGAGTAGCATAAACTGTCATAATAATTTCCAAAACCAGCTTCTTCAGCTCTGTAATGGGGTAAATATGCCACATCCCTAGGGAAACAATGCTAGGATTATGCTGGTCCTCTACAAAATTACTCAGCTGCCTGGCTTTATTATAGACATCTGCAAAAGAGTACAGCTGGGCTTGCTGAAGGGACTTCAGAGTGCTACTAGTCTCCTTTAATAGAATAAACATTGCTTAAACGAAGATGTGCACACAAATAAGTAAAAAATGAGCTCTGTCTCTTCCCTACTCTAATCCCATGGTATGGTGAGTGCACCACTGATTATTATGACCTGATGCAGACAAAAGAGAGAGTGGTGTTCCATAAAAGAGTAAAATGCAGGCTCAGGACCAATGTTCAGCACCCCAGGCAGGACCTCCATCTCTTTAATGTGTGGGCAAGGCTCTACTGAAGCTGATATGCTATCTGGGAAATGTGCTGCATTGTCAAGATTTTTTCCTGTTTAAACTAAAGGCAGTGGGAATCCGTGGATGGGTGTCTGTAAAGTTGAAAATGTTAAACTAACACATGTGAAATTGGAAAATTGCAATTTTCTTTAGTAAAAGACAGACTTGTAGTGGCACAGCAGAGTGTGGAAAAAACCAAAACAGTTGTATGAGGTATAGAGTTTCTCAGGAATCTAATTTAATCTTAATATGAGCCATAGACATCTGTCAAGTCAGTAAAATTGGAAACAGACGCAAGTTCTAAAAAATCCACTGTAAGATGAACAGCTGGTTTACATGACATTGCTCCAAACACACAAAATGAAAAGCAAAAGGTAACCAGAAAAATGAAATGGATGGATTAGGAACAAGGAAAATTCTTATTTCCTGACAGTGAAGAAAATCATAGGCTTGAGACAGAAAAGATAAAATGGAAAATAAAATTCTGTGGGATGTAAGGCATTTCATTAACACCAAAACTATTTCTTCTCCAGTGGAAATATTAGCGCAAGCCTCAGATGTGTTTTTTAAAATGGGTACTATGGTGAGATCCAGAATGGGTCTGTAAAACCTTCATTAAACAAAACACATACAGTATCCTGAAACGTTTTTCATATAGTCAAGTGAAAAAGCAGACAAAATATTGAATAGAATAGGGTGGCTCAGGAACCAAAGCCAATGAGTGTATTAAAAAAATCACTAATTTGGAGCTTCGTGTGTTTAATTTACTAAATTTCCATCCCATGCTGATTATGTTTAATCCCATGCTTTCATATGAGCAGAGGTTTTCCCATTTTACAGTCTTTTAGAGAAAATGGAATGTTTGGCTTCATGCTTTAAATGAACCATGAAATGTCTTTAATTTCTTTTATATTTTACTTCTAGATAAGTTATGGAGCAGACATTCAAACAACTCTGGATACCAAGACATTCTATTTATTAAAAAACTATGTTCAATTTCTTCTAATTTGCTTCGAAAGGTAAGGCTGAAAACAAAAGCTTATATAGCTCTGCTCAGTGCTTAAAAATGTGATTTCAGGGAACATGTGAGTTGTGTGGTACATCCTCATTTGTTCTCACCCTGACATTATGCTAACCCTTCGTTCTTGCAGAGCTTTTTAATTTGTTTACCTTGAAGTCGCCTAGCTACTCTTTCAGTCACAGATTTGTGTGCATAAAACCTTGTCTGTTTATTCCAGTTACTCCAGTTAAGCTAATGATATGTATTGCTTTGCCCCATTGCTAAATCTGTCTGGCATTTTGTAACTTCTGAGTGGTTTATTCTCTACTTTTAATAACCTTCTTTTAAGATAGGGTTCCACAGGTACTCATCAGCAGAAATTCATGTTAGAAGTTTAGGTAACCATTATAGTAAAGCAATAATTCTGTGTGTTACACAAGAATGTAATACAAAAACAAGAAGTCCTTACTTCTATCACTGACTGCTCTTTAAAGATTTTATGACTGCTTATTTACATGCACATCTGCGTTTGGATGTCACCCTATAGCATTGCTACCCTGAGCTCCTAAAAAACAATGGAGCTTTGGCAGACAAACTGAAATCAGTAGTTTTCTACATTGCAGTTTATAAAATGATAGCTAAAATAAAAATCAAATCTTTTAGTAGACCTAAAGTCTTTTATACTTGAGCCTGCATCTTCTCTGAGAATATTTTTTAGGGTATGTAACTCAAAATTTTTTGAAGACAAAACAAAAAATTATACAATATACCACAGGGGAATACTCTTTGTTAAAATTAAATTAAGATTGAAAGTATATCTTTATAATTAATAAAGAATATGACAGATGTGTAATTATGCAAAAGGTAGCATTAAAAAAACCCAAATCTCAAAAATAAAAATACTCTTAAGTGTACAGTTGTTAACTCTGACATGGATTAACATCATGATGGGGAAAATATTTCTAAAATCCATTGTTTTTTTAAATTAATCTACTTCAGAACTATCTACAACAGATGTAAATAATTGATTAAAAATATTATATGTTGTCATTACATGGAAGATTTATGGAACTTGGATGCTTTATCAAGCATTGATATAATGATATTCTTCCTTGCATAAATTCTGTCTTTAGATTT
Source organism: Strix uralensis (assembly GCF_047716275.1). NCBI lineage: Eukaryota > Metazoa > Chordata > Aves > Strigiformes > Strigidae > Strix > Strix uralensis. Next base: position 46,263,238 of record NC_133976.1, read on the forward strand.
ATATTTTGCCTAGAAATATATTCATTAATAACTTCTAAGATAATACAGGTAACAGAGCGTGGTACCCAGTGACAGGACAAGAGGCATTGGGTGCAAACTGAAACACAGAAGGTTTCCTCTGAACATGAGGAAACACTTTTTTACTGTGAGGATGACAGAGCATTGGCACATGCTGCCCAAAGCAGTTATGGAGTCTCCATCCTTGGAGATATTCAAAAGACATCTGAACATGGTCCTGGGCAACTGGTCCTAGGTGGCCCTGCTTGAGCAGAGGGTTTGGAACAGATGCCCTCCAGAGGTCTTTTCCAACCTCAACCAGTCAGCAAATCTGTGATTCTGTGAAATCACACACAAAATAGCAATTCCTTGGATGCATTAAAAAAAATAAGAAAGTACTTAATGATTTTTGTAATTCAGTGTTAAATTCTGGTCATTGTAACTCAGAAATAATAATCACTGAAATTAAAAATAGGGGAAAAATAATAACAATAATGCAGAAATTCTGGATACAAGGGTCAAAATGATTCTACTATTTGATCCACAGAGAAAAGATAAAAGAAGAAAGTGATAAAGGGGCTGTTATTTATATTTTCATATAATACAGGGCCAGAGTTCTCAGCACCTATTTACATGTTGTAGAGGACATTGTTCCCTCAAATATAAATTCAAGTTTAGGACATTAAGTGCAAATGTTGTAGCCTTAAGTGAACTAAACATCTTTAGGCAAATAACTTGGATAACTACAAAAAACATGACTGAGATTTCCATAGTTAAGTAGATGTTAAGAAAAAGCAGTTAGATACTATACATATATATGTATAGTATGTAGGTATGTGTGTATTTTTATATGTGTAATATGTGTGTATATTACATACACACAAGCATGTACTCCTTTGCTATGAGTATGTAAATTGACTTTCCAGGGATCCTAAGAAATCTGAGAACCTTCAATTAAGAAAGTGTACAGGACAAAGAATATAATAAGTTTATCCTGAACCAGACAAAAACATGGGTAAAATAAAAGATGGACCTGGGTTTGACTAAAACTTGGATGAAGGAGTGTGTGGAAATTCTCCATGAAATCATTGTAAGAATTCTTGGCAGATACTGAATTGTGAAAATCAAAAGAGTAGAATAGATGTGGTATACAGTGGAACATGCAGCAGCTGAAGTGAATTGACAGGAAAACTCCAGGGCAGAAGGTATCCACTAGAAAATTTCTTATCATTCAAATAAGTAGAAGTAGAAAACATGATGAGATTAATTTTCTCCAAATCATTCCACCAGCCTTTATAAATAGGGCAGGATTATTAAGAAGACTACCTGTAAACAGACATCCTGATGTCTGTTTCAAATAAATTAAAAAATCTAACTCGTGTCTATCATCAATCATCTAGATGATGTAAATTTATTTTAAAATCAGAATAAATAAAATTTCATTTACAAATTCACTGTATGGTTCATTGTATATTCTCTGTCTACATTTTACTGATATGATAATTGACAAAAGCAATTTTTTTTTTCATTTCCACTTACCAGAATACAACTCAGCATCACAGTTAAGATCCATTTCTGTTCTCAAAGAGAAAAATGGTGCCTTTAACTTAAAAATGGTATGTAAAATAACATAAATATTGGTAACTCTGACTCCTCGTTTCCCTTCAAAGTTTTTTTTTTAATAGAATTTTTATAATCTACTTTATGCAATCAGTTTTAAGCCAGCAAGTTCTATTTTATTTACACTTCACCATTGTCACCCTTCCCAGTGCTCTGTAAGTGCTCATGACCAGCAGCTCATTAATGTAAAATGGGCAGCCAAACCCTGGGAGTCAGGCCCACATCCCTCTCCCATTTGGGTTGAAGGAGTCATGCTCCTTCTCTTCTTCTGACTTAACAAAACTACCTTTCCTTTGACGTGAGACTTTCCATAGGGATGTTTCAACTTCCTACCCTGCCTTTTCACCTGGTCGTTATGGCACTTCATCAGAAGCGGAAAAATACAGATTCAAATTCCTGAAGTTTAGAGGTTATAAAATCCAAACTTACTAGTAGTGCATGTTGCCGCAGCCTCTAGAGCACAGTAATTATGGACAAGGAGTAAAAAGAATTAGATCAGCCCATTTGCTAGTCTCTCCCACAGGAGACTTGTACGCTACTCATATTTGCAGTACTGCAGTTTTGCTCTGACTCCCAGGCGTTATTTACCAGATTAACAGAGCTAAAGAAAAGCTGTGGAAGGGCTATGGAGATGTAAATGAGGCAATAAAGTGGCAAGGGAGGTGGGGGATGGAAAGGGCACAGAAGACCCCCACCAGGAGAAGTGCCTCCCTCCCACCCACCAAAAAGGCAGCCTCCTGCTGTGTGCCCAGAGGGAACAGGGGACAGAAGGAAAGGGAGGAAAGCAAGCTCAGCACCCTCCTCCCTCCCACTCCATTAATATCAGGATATTTTTGTGCCCACAGCTGTGTTACTATACTTGCTCTTTCTTGTGTTGAGTCTAGGGAGAGGCACATCTCCTGGGACATGGGAAATTTGTCATGTACAATTAGCAGGGGCATCAAAACCTAAAGTGTCCTGATTTGGAAAACCACAAATATTAAGCTACTCAGTTTTGGAAAAGAATCGTGAATAAAATGTCACATATCTACTTTTTGGTAAAAGTCCTCAGACTAGACCTCCATTCTGAACCTTACTCCTTTATAAAAATTTATCTTTGCAGTTAAAGAGGAAGGACATCTTCCAGTGGCCACCTTTATGACTTCCTTATTATTTTCTTCACTGCAGATTTCACTCACTCAGAAAGTCCATACTATGTTTTAAGTACTACATCAGTAAAGATTTGTATAACAGTATTTTCAGCATTAAGTATAAAAAATTCATCTGTGAAAAAGCATATCAGTATATCCTGTTTTACAGTACCAGGAAGCACATACCATTATAAGTAAGTTGTGGGTTCTTGGTCTGTTGTCCTAAACATGAATTCCCATCATATTGGATACAAATCGTATTCCAGTAATACAAGAATACAGTTTATTAGGGTGAGAACTAAATTGATAATTATTGTATGTATAATTCAATATTTAAAGCCTTATCCACATATAAGCACAGGTTATATGCTTGTGAATGTAAGGAGCGCTCACGGATGTCCTTAGTACACATACTGATGCTATTAGTTTGCTAAATTAAGGAACTACACGGTTGTTTTCTTTCAACAAGTACCTGTGTGCACCTGTCACTAGACTCCCTTCATAAATCTTTCTTGGACTACTTATAGCTTTCCAGCTTTTAAATTATGCCATACATCTAACAGTACTTTTCATACAGTTGTCAAGACTGTAGGTACTTAGAGAAATGAGTAATCTTCAGGAAAAGTCCCCACAAAGCTTAACCATTCAAACCACTGCTTAGATTTGATAGATGCAGAAAAAAACAGAGAACAGAGTGGAATGAGAATTATACCACGTAGAAATGAACGTGAATACAAGTATCCAGATTATGCTCATGCATATATATTCATAGATGCATATATAAATGTATGTATGTAGATATGTATGTACACACATACATTCTCGCTTTCTGTGAGTTAAAAGTTGATGTACTATTCATGCAAAAATATAACTGTCATTCTAAAGCCTAAATTAAAGGTTTTAGTGATTAATGAACTGTTATTATTGATCATACTTACATTTATCTATACAGAACATTTTTAACAGAAAAAAAAATCTGTAGAAGAGGGTGAAAGCCATTACTACATTGAAACAGCCACAATGTGAAAGGAATCTTTTGTTTTCTGCATAGCATCCTTTTTCTTCCGTTGAACCAACCTTCAGTTCATGCTTGACCCATTTTTGATAGAATTTCACATCACAGGATGTTTAAAATGGCTACAGCCCAGAAAGGCATTTTAACTGCAAATCTGTATCACATGTCTACAGTACTATGAAAATAAGGGAGAACATATGTAAACAATATAAAGACTAACGCTTGTCATTTATCTACAAGACTTTTACCCTATAGAATTTGGCATCTTTCTTGTATTTGGATCCTGTCAGAGTGAGGAATATATTTGCTGCAACAGCTAGGACCACTTTTATCTTATACTTGTAAATATCCTTGGAAAAACATAGTGAAGATCAATTCATTGCACTGAAGTGCTGATGAGAGCTTAGAAATACTTCATTATGTTTATGTTTTTGTCAAGGTTAATCTTTTGTTATCTGATAGAGAATGCTAAATTCAACACAAGTTTCGCATCAAAGTTGTGTACTTCTAAATGTATTCCAGTGCCTGCTTTACCCAACACCTTGCCAAGTGCAAGCAACCTGTCAAACAAAGAGCATCACACAGGAATAAGCGGGCCTTTCATTTTCTGCCTAGTTGTACTGCATCTGCATTCTGCTTAGCTGTTGTCAGGTAAGCCAGCTTCCTTTAAAGTTCCTTTCTAAAGCAACTTGATTCAATTCCAGCTTTTTCGGTGAGAATGTTTTAAGATGAGATGTTATAACTTTAAGCTGAAATTTTATTCTTTTTTTTTTTTTTTTTTTTTAAATTAAAATAAGAGCAGGCACTGGAGCATTAATTGTCCTCTGTTTACAAATCTTGCAACTTGTATTATCCCTTTCTGAAAGAGATATATAAAGCATGGACTCTTAATACTAATAAATGTTTCACATCACTATTAGTTTGATGTTAACAAAGCTTTTCTTTGCTCCATTTCTCTTTTTAACTGAATTAGTCCTGGCTGGGTAACTAAAGTAAAAATGTCTTTGAAGTGTGAATATAATATTGCCTCACATTAGTTAAATATTTTAAAATATCATAAAGTGACTCAAAAAATTAATTCTGTAATATGTTCACTTCTGTGATCTTTTAATGTGAGAAGCTAATGTGTTTAATCGCTGTGAACCACACTGAGAAATTATCCAAAGCTTTACTTGTACTTTTTGCAAATCATAAAAATAGAACTCGTGTAAACATGGGGCAACTCCTGATTTTGCTTAGTAATTGTTCATTGTATTAATAAGAAACACTTAAGAAGCAGCCCAGCTCCTCCACCCCCAATCTATACTTGAAAGCAAAGAAAAAATTGCTGTTATAAATTATTTGAAATCCAAACTGAGTTGTGAATTGATAAGATTTTAATTCAAATGAATGACTAATTAATCAATTAGCCTTCCTTACAACTGTCAGTAATATGAGCTATGTTTTAACATTTAAGTAACCAAGGGTTAAATAAACACATTGAGATAAACACTGAGACCAGAATACTTATGACTAAGAGATTACTCTGTATGTTTTCAGTCTGGAGGGAAAAATAGGGAGAACCTTTTTTTGCAAATATCACAGATTCGTAGAATGGTTTGGGTTAGAAGGGACCTTACAGATCATCTATTTCCAACCCCCCTGCCATGGACAGGGACACCTTCCACTAGACCAGGTTGCTCAAAGCCCTGTCCAACCTGGCCTTGAACACTTCCAGGGATGGGGCATCCACAACCTCTCTGGACAACCTGTTCCGATGTCTCACCAGCCTCACATTAAAGAATTTCTTCCTTATATCTAATCTAAATCTTTCCTCTTTCAATTTATAACCATTACCCCTCATCCTATCACTACACTCCCTGATAAAGAGTCCCTCCCCATCTTTCCTGTAGGCCCCCTTTAAGTACTGGAAGGCCACTACAAGGTCTCCCCGGAGCCTTCTCTTCTCCAGGCTGAACAACCCCAACTCTCTCAGCCTGTCCTCATAAGGGAGGTGCTCCAGCCCCCTGATCATCTTCATGGCCCTCCTCTGGACCTGCTCAAGCATGTCCATGTCCTTCCTATGTTGGGACCCCAGAGTCAAACACAGAACTCCAGGTGGGGTCTCACAAGAGTGGAGAGGAGAGTTACCTCCCTCGCCCTGCTGGTCACACTTCCCTTGGTGCAGCCCAGGATACAGTTGGCTTTCTGGGCTGTGAGCGCATACTGCTGGCTCATAGTCAGTTTTCATTCACTAGTACCCCCAAATCCTTCTCCACAGGGCTGCTCTCAATCCACCCATCACCCAGCCTGTATTTGTGATGGGCATTGCCCCGACCCATGTGCAGGGCCTTGCACTTGGCCTTGTTCACTTCATGAGGTTTGCACAGGCCCACCTCTCAAGCCTCCCAAGGCCCCTCTGGATGGCACATCCCTTCCCTCCAGTGTTTTGACTGCACCACACAGCTTGGTGTCATCAGGAAACATGCTGAGGGTGCACTCAATCCCACTGTCCATGTTGCCAACAAAGATGTTAAACAGCGCTGGTCCCAACACCGACCCCTGAGGAACACCACTCGTCATTGCTCTCCACTTGGACGTTGAGCTGTTGACTGCAACAATTTGAGTGCGACCATCCATCCAATTCCTTATCCACCAAGTGATCCATCCATCAAATCGATGTGTCTCCAATTTAAAGAAAAGGATGTTGTGTGGGACAGTGTCAAAAGTTTGCACAAGTCCAGGTAGATAATATCAGTTGCTCTTTCCTTATCCATCAATGATGTAACCTCGTCATAGAAGGCCACCAAATTTGTCTGGCACAATTTGCCCTTTGTGAAGCCATGTTGGCTGTCACCAATCACCTCCTTTTTTTTCCATGTGACTTATCATATTTTCCATGAAGAGCTGTTCTGTGATCTTGCTGGGCACAGAGGTGACACTGACTGGCCTGTAGTTCTCCAGGTTTTCTTTTAGTCCCTTTTTAAAAATTGGGGTTATGTTTCCCCTTTTCCAATCAGTAGGAACTTCACTGGACTACCACACCTTCTCAGACATCATGGATAGAGGCTCAGCCACTTCATCTGCCAGTTCCCTCGGGGCCCGTGGATACATCTGATCAGGTCCTATGGACTTGTGCACCTTCAGGTTCCTTAGATGATCTCGATCCTGATCTTGTACAGTGGGCAGTTCGTCATTCTCCCAGACCCTGCCTTTGCCTACTGTGACTGGGCGGTGTGATTGGAGCCCTTGTCGATGAAGACTGAGGCAAAAAAGTCATTGAATACCTCAGCCTTCTCCATATCCCAGGTAACCATGTCTCCCATTTCCTTTCAGAGAGGGCTCACCTTTTCCCTAGTCTTCCTTTTATCACTGACATACCTATAGAAACTTCTTGTTGCTCTTAACATCTCTGGCCAGATTTAATTCTATCAGGGCTTTGGCCTTCCTAACCTCATGCCTGGCTACTCAGATGGTTTCTCTGTATTCCTCCCAGGATACCTGTCCCTGCTTCCACTCTCTGTAGGCTTCCTTTTTATGTTTGAACTTATCCATGAGCTCCTTGTTCATCCATGGAGGGCTCCTGGAGTTCTTACCTGACTTCTTTGTCAGGATGCATCACCTCTGAGCTTGGAGGAGGTGATCCTTGAATATTAACCATTCTTCCTGGGCCCCTCTTCCCTCCAGGGTTTTATCTTATGCTACTCTGCCAAGCAGATCCCTGAAGAGGTCAAAGTCTGCTCTCCTGAAGTCCAGGGTAGCAAGCTTGCTGTATGTCCTCCTCACTACCCTAAGGATCTTAAACCACCTTTTCATGGTCACTGCAGCCAAGGCTGCCCATGAGCTTCACATTCCCCACCATCACTTCCTTGTTGGTAAGAACAAGGTCCAGCATAACAACTCTCCTCCTTGGTTCATCTATCACTTGGAGAAGGAGGTTATCATCAATGTATCCCAGGAACCTCCTGGATTGCTTGTGCACTGCTATGTTGTCCCTCCAACAGATACTGGGGTGGTTGAAGTCCCCCATGAAGACCAGGGCTTGTGAATGTGTGGCTGCTCTTATCTGTCTATAGAGGGCCTCATCCACTCAGTTTTGCTGGTCAGGTCACCTGTAGCAGACCCCCACTATAACATCTCTTGTCCCTGCTCTCCCTTTAATCCTGACCCATAAACTCTCGGTCGGCTCCTCACCCATTCCCACACAGGGCTTCATGCACTCCAGTTGGTCACTGACATAGAGGGTGACACCCCCTCCTTGTTTCCCCTGCCTGTCCTTCCTAAAGAGCCTGTATCCTTCCATTCCCACACTCCAGTCATAGCAGCCATCCCACCACATCTCCGTGATGCTAAGATCATTGTCCTGCAGGTATGTGCACGCGTCTAGCTCCTCTTGCTTATTCCCCTTGCTACATGCATTTGCATAGAGGCATTTAAGTTGGGCCCCCAGTGAAGCTGACTTACTGCCTGGAATTCCTTTGTGCTGCTCTTCAACTGCTCTCCTGCTGACCTGTGACCCCTCTCTGGGCTCTGGGTGCTGGCACTGGCATCAAACTGGTAGGAGTGGGATGGATTTAGGTTCCCATCCCCCAGCAACTTTAGTTTAAAGCCCTCTTCACCAGCCTGGCAAACCTATGACTGAAGATGCTCTTCCCTTTCTCTGACAGATAGACCCCATCAGCCCCCAGTAGACCAGGTTTCTTGAATATACCTTGCCATAGTGGCACAAAGTGTATTTCAGTTTCATTAAGATATTTTGAGGATCTTATTTTAAAATATCGGTTCTACCTGTCATAGGAGCCACTGTTTTTTCATAAAGAGTTTAGTCTAGGATTGTAAACTATAACTCTTTAACAAATTGCTCATGAACAGTTTTCCTAAGTCATGTCAGTAGGAATTTTGGTATACATGGTGATGACAGCTGAGCAAAGACTTTTGGTCAGAAACAACTTAGACCTGAAGAAGTGAGTCTGCTCTACAAGTTTCTTAGCCTCTCCTGAGCTGTTGCCATTTGATACACCTGCTCATTTAGCAGCCTGTCAGCAAATCTGCCTAAAAAGCAAAATCCTGCAAGTCCTGGGGAAAAAAAAAAACAAACCATCTCTGAGCTTCCTAGTGTGAAGTCTAAGATCTCTTAATTTTTGTCTGGTGATTAAAACAAAATTATACTTTAATGGGTGAAACTAATGGTATCATCTTTTTTTAGAATTTTTAAAATACCTATCATAGGGAAAGCAAGCAAGAGCTCTCCAGTCTCTTAAAACAAATTCTGACAGTATTTTGTGTCCACTCTGTGCCCTGATACAAATACTGCAGATGCTGAACAACACACCGAATAAATTCTGACTATACCTTAATTTCATAACTCTGAGCAAGCATTGAACTTTGGATGAAATTTGCGTCCATCTAACTTTAATGGACTCCTAAATTCCTTTATAACATTCTAAAATGGGATTCATCTTCCCTAATGATTACCAACTGAAAGCATAATTATAATTTAAAAAAAAAAAATGGTATAACTAAGTTGTCTAGTCTCCCACATAGTAAATGGAGAGGAATAGGCACTTCTGAAGGACAATTCATCCTATCCTAAGATATGTAAGACATATTGCACTATGTGTAAATAGTGCAATATATATTGCACTATAAAGTCCTAAAGCGTTTTTCTGCTTCACTGCGACATTTTTTTCTATTTTTCAAACTACTAGAAAACTAATTGGAATCAGTTTGGGCTTGATGAAGCATGAACATCCTACAACATGTTTTGAAATTCTGTTTTAATAATCATATACACATTATTTGTATTAAATGCAATAACATTTCAAGTCATCTTGATAGATCCACTGGTGGTGGCTTTGAGGCTATGTCACAGAAGCTTATTCTTGAAAGGCTGCATTTTGCTGTATGCCGTATTGTCATACAACATGAAAGCTTCATCCCCGTAATGAAGAAGATCCAATGAAGAATGTAGTTAGCTAATCATAATTCAGGAATTTAATTGCCTGTGAGCAGCTGGGGTTAAAGTGGAAGAGTCATTTAATGCAAATAGTCTTCTGGTGACAGGATGACTTAGCTAATGTTAAATAACAGAAATTATACCTCCTTACAGATCAAGAGCAAGTTCTAAAAATATAGAAATTGTGGCATTAGTAACTTAATAAAATATTATTTCTAACATAAGTCCTGTCCCCACAGTACTTTAAAGAATACATCAGAAACCTTCTTAGTGGTGTGGATAGATATGTGTGTACCTATGCATGTGTAGATTTACCTCATATTCATCTTTCAAGACCAGACATCTTTTTTTTTGTGAGCCTTAGACTGCAATTTATGGATCCCATGAATTCTTATTTGGCTATATTTGTCTACATACAAAATAAAGCTTTTTCCATAACTTATGACAATATTTAAAAAAAAAAAAGATATCTTCCTCCTGTCAAACTTTACTGATGTTATAACAAAAATGACAGCATTTATTTTAATTTATTTTATATTAATAAAAATGATGGGCATTTATTTTAATGCTACATGATTAAACAATCCCAGAAACTGTGACAACAAATGAAAAACGTAACTAGCAGCTTCTGAGATAGTTGTTACTTCATTTCAATGCAGTTTGAGTCTTATGCATGATTAAATTGCCTTACCATGCCTGCAGGAAGAGCTGAAGGGACCATTCCAACACAGCTGAAATGAATACTGATGAAAATTATAAAACTTCTCTCTTTAAAGATCAGAAGTAATTTACATGTAAGTTCAATAGTCACTGAAAATTTCAGGTAAAGATTTAGCTTTAATTAACACTGGTGAAATAGTCAGGACCTTATTAATATGTCAGGGCAATATTATCTCGAAAGGTAATGCAGTTATCTAGAAATCATGAGCAGATAAAACCTTATCATAATTAACCAGTTCCAGCCATTCTTTCTTTGTATTAACAACACTTCAATAAGTTATGACACAGTTGACAAATATGATAATACGGAACTGCATTGCTGGCACAATCTCATTAATCCTTTTTTATTTAACTTCTAAAACAACATAGGTATTCATTTTTATCAAGACAGGTACATACAATTTGCATATTATACATGGAGCATGCATGTATGTAAGGACTATACCATTTGGCATGTGATTTTAGTTTAATTATTTATTTCATAATAAATATGTTCAGTAAAATAAAGGAAATATTAATCTGAAAAAGGAATCCTGCATAGAAAATAAATCATTAAATACTTGAGAAGTCAGAAAATTAATTTTTGGTTGGTGCTAAAATTGGCAGAGGCATGGTAGGGTTCTTTACTATTCTCAGAATTTCCAGGTAGATCCTGGGTAGCTTCATAGTAGAAGTGCTAGGAAATTAAAGAAGTGTGAAGTTTCACTGTGCCACTGAGAAGTGGAGAACCTAAGGACATAATTGATAAAATTACCTTTTTAGTACCTCAGCCTTGTACCGTGTAAAAGACTTAAAGATTGTGGGGAATCTTATTGGTATGCTGAAGATAATTGGTCCCCAGAAACATATATTAAAATCCTCTTTCAAAATGGTCTAATTTTCTGATCTTGCTGTAGTTAAATGAAAAATTCCTGTCACATTAATTTAATAAAATTACAGACTGCTGTGTAAAATCCATGCCCTTGTCTATTCAGTCACTTATATTAAGTTCATTTCAGAAATGTTTTAAGTGCCTATTTTGATTTAGATTATGTTATTTACAGTTTAGAAGATGTTCAGGTAAAATGAAATGTGTTTAAGATCATTCATTTCATGTCTTTTTCCATGCCTGGAACAATCTTTTTGGTCACACAGAATTATGTTACTTTTTGTTATATATCAGTGTAATGATAGGACAAGGGGTAACGGTTTTAAACTGAAAGAGGGTAGATCTAGATTAGACATAAGGAAGAAATTCTTTAATGTGAGGCTGGTGAGACACTGGTACAGGTTGCCCAAAGAGGTTGTGGCTGCCCCCTCCCTGACAGTGTTCAAGGCCAGGTTGGACGAGGCTTTGAGCAACCTCGTTTAGTGGAAGGTGTCCCTGCCCATGGCAGGTGGGTTGGAAATAGATGATCTGTAAGGTCCCTTCAAACCCAAACCATTCTATGAATCTGTGATATCAACACATAAACCAGTTAATTTCCTTTTGGAAGGTGTTTCCAAATTACATATTTTTAGTCATATATTTGTTATTTCTGGTTTTAGACATTGTGCAAAGCAAAACAGTAAGTCTATTAAGTAGATGATTAAGTAGATATTTGAAATTCTGTTATTTCATTATTTGTATTAAATGCAATGACATTTCAAGTCATCTTGAGAGATCCACTGGTGGTGGCTTTGAAGCTATGTCACAGAAGCTTATTCTTGAAAGTCTGCATTTTGCTGTATGCCATACAACATGAAAGCTTCATCCCAGTAATGAAGAAGATCCAATGAAGAATGCAGTAAGTATGTACAGGTACCAAGGCCTTAATTTATTAATGAAGACACATATGCCATGCACACTGGAAGATATATTGCACAGTTATTTGTGAAGCATACACAAATGTATATACTACTGACATGAAAAAAACCTTGTATTAATAAAAGATTCAAAATAATCTTTTAACTTAACATGTCTGGAGGCTAAATTTACCATCATTAGTACAAGCAATTACAAATGTACATCTCTCTATATGATCCTGAACTTGCATCCTGCCTATGTTTTACATCATCACTCCTTCCTAAGTTTGAAGGTATGCCAAGCTTATATGCATGCACACCTAATACATGCATAGGGTATGAATGCGTACATATGTATAGGATGCACAGGTAGATGAGGTTGTAAACCATGTGTTTTTAATATCTACATATAGCAAATATGTGTAGTATCTTTTAAAGGAAAACTCAAATGAATCGCTGCAGTATATAAATGTCCACTATTTTCTAAACTTAGATATCCCACTGATAGCCTGAAGTTACAAGTGAAACTACACAGCACTGACAGTGAAGCTGCTACAAGCCTACCCTAAACTGTACATTGTGTTAGCCAAGGGACCCACAGATGTCTGCCATAGGACAGGAAAGTTGTCTTTGAAAACAATTAACCCTTCCAATGAGAACCAGAAAATTAAAAGTTCTCTGTCACAATGTTCTTACCATCACCTGCTCTCCATGCTTGTCCCTTACAGCTTCCAAATGGATTTTATGTCCTGCGAAGAGCCTGAGTTTGCAGAGTTTTTCCAAGAAAATATATTTGTTTCTTACATTAATAATTCCTGGAAATCTGATGCATAAGATGAATGGGAAAATATATGTTATATTATAATGGAAAGATGTTTTCAGAGTCTATAAAATATGGCTAGTTAAGTATTTTATGACTACAGTTTTGTTTTCCAAGAAAATTTCCACATAGGTACAAAGCCATTTTCTTTTAAGATCTCTTCCTAAATTCCTAACATTTATGCAGAACGATATATTCAGCTGAAAATATGCCAGAGATAAACCTTCGGATATATGTGAATTCAGTGAAATTGTATGAATTTATTGACAGGACAGTAATACAGGTTGTGCCATAAAGCTACTAAGGAAGCAGAACATTTAACGACAATTTATTTTGTGAGCTTCTGATAGAGTGTGAAGGATAAGTATTTCCAGTCTGATGACAAAACCACTATGTCTGATGTTGAAAAGTAAATAGAATACAAGAATGTAGGAGTTTCAGTTACAAATATGCGTTCAGGTAGATCAAGATTTACTGTCCAAGGTGTGGGGAGGAGGTAGCATCATCTATTTGCCAACAACTGTGTTTATATCATTCTACATCTCTTCCAATTCCTACCACTCTGTGTCCTCATCATTTTTCAGTGTAATATACTCAGTACATCTTGCATTGCTTTAACTGTAATGATATATACAAAGAAATATAGTTCTCTTTGCTTTCATTACAGCTACAATTTCACTTATATTAAAATAACTGTCTCGGCATAGTTTATTGCCCTGTCTGAACCACTGTACTAATACATAAAGGCTCTATTAATGTAACTACGTTATTAAATATACAAAAGTAAATATGAAGTTCCAGTAGTTAAATGGCCCAACATCACTATATTCAAACAAAAACAAACTTCAGGAGTTGTTCTGGATTAGTGCCTGATTTTGAAAGAAGGAGGAGGAAAGGTGGAAGGAGACAGGAATATCTCTGAGTTCTGCACTAGTTAAAAAAAATAGCCATAACTCTCTGGTGCTGTGGACAAGTTGTGTGCACTGCTTGTACAGCCAGATTTGGTTTTTTGTTGTTTTTTTTTTTTTTTTTTCCTGAAATGGGTTAGTTTCCTTCGTACTGCCCACTAGTGTGACCTATTACCCAAACTATGCCCAGGGATTGCCAGCAGGGTTGGCAGCAGCCTGGACAGAGCCAGGCTCAGCACTAAACCACATGGTTGACAATGGGACAGCATCCCTGCCTGTGCCACAGCCCTACCTAGTTCACTAGTATGAAGGTAACTTACTACTATAGAGGAGCCAATATTTACAAAAACTTGCATACAAAATTGCTTTTTCTATAATCAGAATAACTTTTAAAATCATATAGTTTACCCTTGTGTGAAGTTTTTTAAATCAATACAACCTAAATCAAAAATATTTAGGGGAGATTCCCATTGCTTTATTTTGACTACCCAGCTTCAGGGCCAAAATTATGCACTTAGAATTATGTAGTGTAACTTGTTTAAAGTGTCTGAGTGGGGGATTGCATTGATTTAAACTAAGTTTATTTAAAAACAAACCAGCTCAATGACCTTGTGCATGGGTCACCTTAGAATCTTAAATTCCTGTATAAAGGATCAACCTATTTCTTCATTCTGAGAACACACCAGTTTCCTTGTACATCAAAGGAAGTAAGAGTGATTGAAATCTGACACTTTGCTATTGCTACACATGCTTTCAGAAATGTGATACCAGTTGCAACTGAAAAAAATGTTACCCTGTCCTCTTCATTTTATACCTAAGGACCAACCAGATTCATCACATGCCTTCAAATTTTTATTTTAGTTTTCTTTTCAGAGTGTGGTTCATCTGAAATCATGTCTGGGAGTCCCTCAGACTGCAGGTTATTTTTCATTCTCTTAAATCTGATGTTTTAGCTCTGTGATGCACCGCACCCAGTTATGTCCTTGCACAAACTGACCGATGTGACCAGGCAGAATTATCAAGGGAATGACTATTGAGCCTGGGAAGTCTAAATACAAAACCAATGCAGACATCACCCTAATTTCCTGAGGATGTAAACAGAAGAGAATGCAAGAAGGACTAAGAGTTTCATAAACTAAAATTGGTTTCTTTTTTATATTGCTTTAATCATTGCTTTAATCATTTAATCTATTGCTTTAATCAAAATTTCTCCTCTTAAATAGCAAGAAAACAACTTTTGTGAAATTACCTATTTAGCATCAGTGATAATAGGTTAAACAAGCATTGATTATCTTTCCTTAATGATAAATTATTGCATACATGCTAGGTTTTGCAATGTTTTTTCTCAAGTCTCATTCAGTCCTCTTATAAAGTTACATCTTTCCAAGCTTACAAGAAAATTATACTAAATATACTGAATGATTTACAGAATGACACAATGATTTACTGAAAAAAATTACTTGTATTATGTGTTTGAAATGCATCCTTCCGTGTACACTGATTATCCATACTTCTATGGATTTTAGAAAATGTAGACAGCCATGCTGCAATTAAGCACGATACTGAAAAGGAAATCAGAGTATGTAGTTTAGAAAAAAAAAAAAAAATACTGCCTCTACTCTGGATGAAATACTTCTGAAAGTGTCCTTACTTCCTCCTGAATCTTTCTCTTCTACATACAAATAGAAACACCCTCATGTCCCAAGATGAATAGAGATCTTTTATGCAATAACCAGCAGAGCTTTGAGACACATTTTGAAAAGCAACAAAGTAAATAAGGCCTAAGGACAAAGATTCATATTCTGCAACAGTTTTAAGGTATTGCTGATGCTTCCCACCTGCCATGGCTGCTTCAGGATGCTGCTCCCTCAGACATCCCAGCACAACTGTTTGTGGGGCTGGGCTCTCAAACAAGTCAGGCTCAACTTTAAATCCAAACTGCCTGACTTATAAACTTTATAGCTTATAAAAAGAACAATACTAATTTTCCTTGGCTGTATTTTGGCTTTGGAAATGAGTTCTTAGAAAGCAGGAGGAAGAATGAAACCTTTTTAAAACAGCACTGTCACTGAAAAAAATGCATGTGGAACTATATTAAAGTCCTCACTTAAAAGCTAAAGCCAACTTAAAAGCTAAGGACCAACTCTCAGAGACATTTGAGCATCTAGAGGCAAAATTTTCAAAGTGCCACTAGGTATCTACTGACATTTTCAGGTTATTAAGTAGCTTTACAAAATCTGTCATGGTGTGGTAATGGAAGTGAATGACACTTAAGCTTCCCACTGAAGAATTTTTGAAAATTTTAGTCTTGGTATAACCTATGAGTAGTCAGATATCTCCTGTCCATTTCAGATGGTTTTAGATCAGGACTGCATTTCTTGGCAAAGCTTGATTTTGATGGCTAGTTTGAAGTTCTGCCCTCATATTATGGAGTCAGTCTTTGTCCCATAGAAGCTGGCAGACATTAGACTTGTACCGTAAATTTGTCATTGGTAAAACTATGGCATAAGCACTGAATACTCCCCAGTGTCCAGTTGCTTTCAAGAAAAAACAAAACAAAACAAAAATACATCAGTACTTCTGCAATAAAGCTCTTTCAAAGTGTTACTTTCAATAAGCTTGATACACTGTTGCACACTAATCCTTCAAAAGTGGATATATTTACAGATGCACAAAATTAATAAAGTTTTGTTATTGGCACTGGATATATTAAATTTAATGCATCTAGAATTTAAGGAAAATGCATATCAGGTAGTCTGATAGCATCTTAATCAGTTTGAAACTTACTCAGGAAGTCTAGTATTTTAGTATGATTGGCAATGGGAAGAAATCCAGAAGTTCTGCTGGGCTTTTTATGTTAGACAAGATTACGAAGCTGTACTTGAACCTACCTGGTGAAGAGAGAGTGTGGTTGTCATCCCCACCTTGCAGAATACACTGGAGAGCAGCCTGAGCCTCCTATATCTACAGTGCTCATTTAGGCCATTCCCTAAATGTTTCTGGGAGGGCAGCTTGTCAGGAATACCTGCTCCACAGGTCCTCGTTACATGGTCCCACTGGCATTCACAAGGTATGCAGCTTTTCAAGACACTGATGGGCTGGTGATTCCACCAGCTGCTCTGTCATTATGGAAGATGTCATCCTCTAGGTCACCATTAGAGTCTAATGTCTCATTAGAGACATGCATGACATCCTCACATTTGTGATGATTAGGAACTGTCTCCAGCTTCCCTGTGACCTCTCTGAGCCTGTGGTGCAGCCCAGTGTGAGTTGTTTGATGCCAGCCCCTGGGATCGGACTGAAGCAGGCGTGAACCATAGTGTCAAGAGCACCCTGTGACAGGACCCAGTGAAATGTTCATCTTCTGGTCTGCTCCTTGTGGGTAGGCATGGCTCCTGGAACACTGGAGATCCCAGCAACCTTCCAGAAGGCACAGCACACCCAAACCTGCTTGAGCCATGATGGCTTAGCTCATCACAGGGTTGAGAGGAAAGAGCCTGCCATTATTACAGCCATAAGATAGAGCCTATCTTCCTTGGAAGAATATAAATCTGTGTGAAATAAAACATGCTATCAGATGGGTGACATAAGTAATTGAACTACATCAAAAAGGCATTGTATTGTTATTCAGAAAAATTATTCTGGCTCCTATGTTTAGACAAGAATGTTTAACCATGAAATGTGTTTCTGTGTGGTCATCCGTTACAGAGGTCAAAAATGAATGCCTGAAGAAGTTAAACAATTTCTCCTTTTATTTGACAAATTTGAATTATTAGTTTATTTGCTTAAGAAAATTAAGAACAAATTCATCAGCATCTATATACACATTCTGTATAAATTACTTACTGGTTCTACTTTGGAAGCTACTTCTGTTCACAGTAATACACTAAACAGTGAATTTATGTGTTTTATGCAGTTTTATTCTAAAATTATGTTTCTAACCTTCTATAAGTCTGTGTTTCAAGTGATTATTGAATTTATGAAGTGTATGAGTTTGGAGCACTTTCAGAACTCTACATATTAATTTCAAATGTTGTAAGGATCCAGATACAGTTCCTGAAATGCTGAATTCTGGGCTCTAAGATGTTTAAAGGAAAACTTCTGTTGACTCCACTGACTAGAGAAATTCTGACTTAGCAGAATTTGCAGAATATGCCACAGCACAGGGAATAAAAAGATTATTTTTATAAACAATTATTTTTGAATCTTAGAGCGCATCTTATGCTGGTGTTTCAATGAATATGCTTTTCTCCAGCTTCACTATATGGTTTAGCATATGACCTGCAATACACTCATTATACATGTCGGTATATAATATAGGTACAAAGTCCTTTACATGTCTAGCTTAGAAGATTCATTCACATGCAGATATAAAAAATTTCCATGATTGCCCCCAAAAGATATTATGTCTTGTTCGGGCAAAAAGACAGAAAAGCTTTTCAATGGTATTTTTCTATCTTTCTATTTTTGTATTAAAATTGCTTGTACAACATTGTTTTATATTTATCCTTGTTCCTATCTCATATAATTTCCAAACAAATTCCTTTGTGGTTAGGAATAGCATTGCAGTCATCATTTAAGAGCCAAGAATGTAGGTTACCACATCACAACATTATTTCTTAATGGGTTGCAGAAGCAATACAATACAATAAATTAATTATGAGAAGTTACTTTTGGGAGTAGGACCCAAAGCTTCCTAAATAACTCCATTAGCTGGAGCCAGCAATGTGTCTTTGTAGAACTCAGTCAATGCAGACTTCCTTTTATTGTTTCCTCTTTTCAGTCAGTATAATTGATAACCACTACACTTTGTAGTCTGATACACTCCTTTATCTGTTGTGTATTTTGCAGCACCCTTGCAGTTCTCTTAAAGCCCAGTAGCAATTAAAAGGAGAAATAACTAAAAGTATGGGTAGTTCTTTGAATATCCACATAAGTTTGTTAGCATTTCAGACAGAGGAATCTGAAAATCTTTCTTATCTGTGGTGCTTTCTTCTCCCTTGTTCTTTGTGGAGGAGATGATTTGTATCTTTACAGACTCACCTGCACCTGCTCACCCAGGAGAGCTAAACTGCTTCACGGTGTTTGCCATTGTGTTTCTGTAGCTTTCATCTGTAGAAAGAGCCTTGCTCCACAGAGACAGGTTTTCCATGTCCATTCTGCCTCTTCCTGTCTAGCAATAGACGTCTATCACAGTGGTGGAGTTTGCCATGGTTATACATAACACCTCCACAGGCAAGAGCATCTATTGCATTTTAAAAAACAAAACAAACAATTTATGCAAACTATTCTTAAGATTAAACAGATCCTAAAATGTGTTCCTTAAATCTGTCAGATGGTTACCAGGTGACAGTGCATTTCTGTCTGTCTTGCAATAGAAAGAATGTAGATATAGGTAGGCACCTTGGGGTGGAAACCTAACTTTTAGATGGCTGAAATTACATGCACTCCTCTCTCCCTTCTGTTCAAAGATATAAATCCAAAGTGTGCTGAAGTCAATGCACTTGCAGCTGTGAAAAGTACCTATGCAGCAGGGGTTTAGAAGCAAAAAAACCCAGGCAGTCACTCCATAAGGTTCAGCACAGGATCAGGAATCCATCTAAATAGGAAGTCTTTAAATAGTACAGATTAAAATGACATTGGATCAAGTAATATTTTGTATTTATGGATTCAGTGGAATTGATGCAGACTTTTGATCTGTCAGAATAGATGTAACCAGAGAACAGGGTTTGGATGTTTGTTTCTCAGGGTTCAGTGCTGTTTTATTAGTACTACAATCTGCATTTCACATCATCCTAATTTTGAACAGGTTTTCAATGCGTGCAATCTCTTAATTTTATTCAGAGGTTGACCCTTAGTAATTAATAGTAATTTTCTTCTAACTAGCACATCAGCTTCATTAACTCAGCTGGAATTAATGCAATCTCTCAGTTACTTAACCTGAACCTTCTCCTCCTAGCACAAAAATAAAATAAGTTTCATTAACTGGATTTATTATACACCAAAACCAGAAGTAAAGTTTCATTCATTTTACAATTATGCAAGCATAACAGAAGTTATTTTAAAGAGATCAGTATTGAATATATATCACACAAAAGAACAATTTCATAGGTAATTGAAAACTGTGGAAAAGGTGAGTTGATTTTCACGTTCCAGCAAGACCTGCAAGGGAAAATGCATGAGGAGTGAAGAAATCAAACAAAAATACCCATTGCAAGTAATGTATTGATTACATTTAGAAATTAGAATTAGAAATTAGAAATGTTTCAAGTTTTCTTGGAAACCAATACATAAGAAGCAATAATGCACATGGTTAAGACAAGTATCAGAGCAAATTATCTGTTGACCAGGTGAAAGGAAGGAGACACCCATGTCTTAGCCACTACTGTGATTGTCGGAGTCTTCATGGTTCAGACCTATTTGCTGCCTGTCACATTTGCTGTTTGGTAGCTATCACATTAACTCAGAATTTACTTTTGTTTTTACATTCTATTTTGGTTCAACCACTGTATTTCTCACTGTCTTTCTTGATATTTGTCAAAGGATTCTAATTATATCCACACATCTCTAGGTATTTTTTCTTTTTTCTGAAGTTCTTTCATCTCATGCCAAAGTAGCATTTACATTGTACTCTATTTTGGTAGTTATTTCATGCCAGTAGTTCTGATTCTTTCAAATGGTTCTGAAGCTGAATCTTCTGATCCTCCTGTCAGCTGATGTATATGACCATATTTCCACTAACTTTGATGGGTTATAGTAATTTTTGGCAGCTGACAGCAGCAGCTTTTCTATACTGAAAAATACTGCTGATTTATAAGAGAATCACAAATCCCCAGTGCTTACAAAATTGAGTTATCCCTCTGAAACTAATACACTGCTCACTAAAATAGTGATATCATTGCAAATCTTTTTATCTATTCATAAACAAGTAAGGACAAATAAAATGGTTAACCATAAGGTGTATTTTTCATCTGTTTTTAATGGTACAAGGAGTACTTTCAAAGTAAACATAAATAACTTTTTAGAGTGAATTGTTCTGTTTAACGTTTAACAATAGAATGTGATTAGAATTATTGTCTAGCATGCTTAATAGCCCGATTTTTGCCTAATCTGCTGCAATGTATAATGATCAGCTGCACTGACAATAGCAGCTTAGTGTATGTAAGATGAGAATCAGGACTGAAAACATCAGTCTATGAATGTCCTATTCTGACATTTTCTGTAACCCAGTGTATTAAACATCACAAGTCAATTTGTGCATCAAATTGGATTGCTTTACTTAACTATAGTTGATCCTTTTATTTTTTAAGGAAAATCTTGGTGGCAATGTTATTTACACACACACACAAAAAAAGAAGCATTTAGAAAAGCATGGCTGGAAAATAGTATATAGTCTAAAAACAAACCACAGAATTTCAGTAATATACTATGTCATATTTTTGAGCATAGATTAGGTTTGCATGGCAAGGTGGGGGCGGGGGGGGGTAGGCTACAGGGGTGGCTTCTGTGAGAAGCTGCTGGAAGATTTCCCTGTGTCTGACAGAGCCAATGCTAGCCGGCTTCAAGATGAACCTACCGCTGGCCAAGACTGAGCCCATCAGCGATGGTGGTAGCACCTCTGTGATAGCATATTTAAGTGGGGGAAAAACTGCTGCACAACACCAGTCGGAAGAGAGGAGTGAGAAAATGTAAGAGACAACTCTGCAGACACCAAGGTCAGTGAAGATGGAGGGGGAAGAGGTGCCCTGGGTGCTGGAGCAGAGATTCCCCTGCAGTCCATGGTGCAGACCCTGGTGAGGCAGGCTGACCCCCTGCAGCCCATGGAGGTCCACAGTGGAGCATGGGGAGGACCCCACGCTGGAGCAGGTGGATGTTTGAAGGAGGCTGTGAAACCATGGAGAGTCCACGCTGGAGCAGGTTTGCTGGCAGGACTTGTGACCCCCCATGCTGGAATAGTCTGGTCCTGAAGGACTGCACCCTGTGGAAGGGACCCACATCAGAGCAGTTCATAAAGAGCTGCAGCCTGTGAGAAGGACCCACGTTGGAGAAGTTTGTGGAGGACTGTCTCCTGTGGGAGAGACCCCATGCTGGAGCAGGGTAATAGAGCGAGGGGGATGGAGCAGCAGAGACAATGTGTGATGAACTGACTGCAACCCCCAGTCCCTGTCTCCCTGTGCCACTCAGGGGGAGGAGGTAGAGAGATCAGGAGTGAAGTTGAACATGGGAAGAAGGGAGGGGTGGGGAGGTTTAGTTTTATTTCTCATTATCCTGCTCTGATTTGATTGGTAATAAATTAAATTAATTTCCCTGAGTTGAGTGTGTTTTGCCCATGACAGTAATTGCCAAGTGATCTCCCTGTCTTTATTTTGACCCACAAGCTTTTTGCTGTATTTTTCTTCCCCTGTCCAGCTGAGGAGGGGAGTGATAGAGCAGCTTTGGTGGACCCTTGGTATCCAGCCAGGGTCAACCCACCACAGAGGACTTCTGTGTTGAAAGTTTTATTTTTTTATTTCCAAATGAACTTCTTAAATTAAAATAACTTTTACTGAAAATTCTTAAATCTCAGGGTTTTGTTGGTTTTATTTTTGTTTCACAGAAGGTACCATAGTATGTTTATTTTTTTTAGGCTGGACATCCTGGTTCCTATCCATCTCTATATTCAAACACAGTTTATCTACCTGAACTATGATTATTTCTATAAACTGTTCTGTGTATCTGCAAATACCTGAAAGACTTATTCTCTGAGCTACTGCTAGTGAAACCAGTTTTCATGAGCAGCAAAGCTTGATAATTCTGGCAAGAGTATCTTGACAATAGCTAGTGTCCTTTCTTCAGTAGACTAGTACTGAGCACTTTTCATAATATGTTACTGTTTGCCCTTTCAGGTCTGTGAGTCAGCCAACAGTAGTGATTCCGAAGCAGGTAAATTCCCTGTTTTTCCATCAGTATCTGCTCTCTCTAATAGTACCAGTGACCTCTCAAAGACTCCCTTAGATGGTAGAGGTCTGTCCTCTGTAAAAGTTCATTAAATACTTTGGGCCAAAGCACTTGGTAGCAAACAAGCCAAATTAAGCTGGTAAAATACAGCTGAGAAATGTTTAAGGAAACTGCAGGTGTCTGCTTACCATTTTCCTGAGTATTCCCCCATTGTGTCTTACCCAGGCCCATATCTATTCACATACAACTTGATGCCAAAACTCCATGACAGAATAGAGTCCACACTGCTTTATGAGAAATAAACGTGATCTATATTTAGACAGTCCTGTAAGTAACAATTGACAGCATAAAGTAGTATGATCATGCATGTAAAGCACCAGGGAGCTGTAAAGTCTGAACCACAGTTTGCAGGCAGAGCTTCAGTGTGAACACTTAAAACGTCACAGTGAAATCCTACTTAAAAAACTGTTATTTATTGTGACTGCCTACCACCCATGAAGATCTTTACTATGCAGATTAACAAAAGTATATTAATCTTTTTATTGCAGGGACAACACTCTTAAAAAGGTAGATAAGTGGAGTTGTAATTCCTGAAAGGAACTATAACAATTTAAGCTCCTCTTTCCCTGGGAAAGCAACTATGTGATCAGCTTGTTTCTGTAGTTATAATCATTAAGTATTGTAGGGAAGCAAGGCCTGGCAGCAACTGAAGGGATAAGGTGGGTGTAACAGTTC
Organism: Strix uralensis; assembly: GCF_047716275.1. Lineage (NCBI taxonomy): Eukaryota > Metazoa > Chordata > Aves > Strigiformes > Strigidae > Strix > Strix uralensis. The sequence continues at coordinate 46,286,819 of NC_133976.1, forward strand.
TGCATAGCTCCTTGTCCAGCTGGCTGCCCCTCGCACAGCTAACTCTTCCAGCACCGGGCTTCATGCCATCTTGTACTCTGTCAGCCACTCCTGCAGCAGTGCCTTACCTCCATCCTGGCTTTCTTGGTCATGTCTTGCCTCACTCCTCTCACTTGCTTTTTTAGCCACTGCTACAAATAGACTCTCAGGCCACTCTGTGCTCCATGAGCTGTTGCAGAGACGGGGTCCTTGCTCCACTGTCTGCTGGTACAAGACATATTTGTCCCTGTTGATGGATCCTGCCTGCTGGGTATCTCAGGACTGTTGGTCTGCTTGTACTCTGCTAGCTGTGCATCACACCCTCCATTGTCCTGCCAGTCATTTCTCCCTCCCCTACCTGCTCCACTACTGGCTGAAACAGAAATTCAGTTTCAAAGGATGTGCAAATACTGCTTTTGACCTTTGAGAAGAATCCAAAACTAGCCTTAATAGGTACAAATTTTCCCAGTAAGAAAGGTCAAGTGATAGTGAGTGTGTCATTTTGTTTACTGACCTTTTTTTTTTTTGTGTGCATATTCATATCCATTGGATGTAATCCAGACAGAGAAATAACTTTTAGTCAGTTTTTGTTAATTTTCTGTTGGTTAAGCAGTTTAGTCTTTGAAGAGTAAATAATACAACCACACTACGGCCTTCAAGTTGAAGAGCACACTCATTCTTTCCTAAGTTTCCATCTCAAATATGTGATGCCATGCCTTGGTGGTGCAAGTGTGACTACCATCAGGTTTGTGGTATCAGAGAATCAAACTTACTGAGCATGATCTAAATTTACTCAGTTCCTGGAGGCAGCACATGCTGAGTGGTTTTTCCACAGTGTACAAGAGCTAAGTTCAGTCTCCCAACAAAACATTCTGTTCCAAAGCCGTGGTTTTGATGCCTTCTCAAATGTCCAACTTGTGTCTCAAACACCAAGGCAGTCCCTCAAAGGCAGACAACAACCAGCTTACTCATAATTCCACTTGCTCTGCTCAAATATGGGTAGTTATGTGTTTAGGGTTGTATGTGTCCTAAATCTTCTTCACCTTTCAATCCTCTTCTTCCCCTGAGCATGTCATGTCCTGAAGTAGTGGAACACAAGCAAAGTTTTCACACAAATATAGACTGAAAAAAATACAAAAGGCAGTTGAGATACTATTTATGTTAACTAGCAATAGTTAAAATAACACCTATAATATAAATAGCTCATATCTCATCCAGAATCAAAGTTATTTTAAGCAAAATCCCTAGTTAAATTGGTATTGAGTTTTGCCATGACAGGTAATATATTATGGAATTTGACAAACTGATAGTGAAAGTCCATAGCTAAAGCTTGAGCAATTGGGGTTTAATAATGAGATAAATAGGCTATATTCTGTCTAGCTATGAGAGATTTACTGAAGAAAAGGGTAACCTAGATCATCCTCCTTTTATTCTAATGGAGGTATTGTAACGCAAGCTATTTAAGAATAATTGAGCTTGCTGCGTATTAAGAGAAAAATCTTTGTGGCTAATGAACTAAAACACAATAAATAAAATTATTTCATTGCAGTTTTAGTATAAAAATTCTCACTACATGCATTTGGTTTTGACAGCCTATTTTAACGTCATTTGATGGTGTTAGTAAAGATACAAAGGCTATGTATGGCCAACAGACAAATGTTTTTTCTTTCAGCCGTTAAACAAATAGGTCAGTCTTTCTTTTGTGTCTCTTTTAAGACAATTAAAATGGTAGGAGGCATTTATCTGGCTCTAATGTTCATTATATGCATTATTGCTAATTAATAGCATTAAGTGTCTGAGCAGTAGAATTGCTCCTCCAGTGCAAAGTAAACAGAATGCTAAAATCGCTAAATAAGGGAATTGAACACATCCAAGCAGAATGAAAATAACAAGTAGAAGCAGTTGTTCTTCTCTTGTGAAGATTTTTTTCTGTAAAACAGATTTTTGAGTACTGAGGATACAAATTTGTAGGACTATGTTCCAATATAATGGTCTCAGTGGTTTACTTAGCATGCTACATTAGTAGAAAGAAAGCGGTATGAGCTGTCTTCAGAGAGGTGGAACTGGCTAGAATGATCCCAGGTGGATTAGAGATAAGGAGCTACCAAAATCAGGTTCCTAGGGCTAAATCAGATGTCAAAATGTAAGGCATCAAGTGAGGCCTGTTCTCAGCAATCAAAACCAGAAGGAGCCACACCTATTAGCTGTAGGTAATGTTCGTAGCAATAGATATTTTACAGCAATAGTAAAGGGAAAAAATTCAAAAGAGTATTAAGTGCTATAGAAAAGCAACACATTAAATAGAATATAATTCATTATTGAAGAGCCAATTTTCATTTCAGTTTTCACTCTACATTTTAAAAATCATAACAAAACATTTATCTTCAACCTCAAACTTACGACTTTGAATATTTAGATTTATAGAAATGTATCTTCAATTCTTCAGCTTACATATCCATAAGTGCACAGTTAATGTTGTTTCTTCTGAGTATAGAAAAATAAAAACCTAGGCTCTTAAGACAACTGTGTCTCTCCTTCCTTCAAGCTACTTCCACAAGAAGTTCTGTGTTGAATGTCAGTATTGCCTACAAGAGAGTTCTCAGCAAAAGGCCCCAAGAATTCCTGGTCCTTTCACTACTAAGTTTTAGGAATACTATCTCAAAGAAATTGATTGTGACTGCTGTGTCAGATTATGGATATCAAAGAACTAGTGATACAAAATCATAGTGCAGCAAATATTAGAACAAGTTTAATGTACTTGCTTTGTGAAGTTTCATTGAGAGCATTACTTTCAAAACTGGGAGTTCTGAGATATGTTGCAGCTCAGATGCACAGACAAAATTTCCTATTTGAAAACCTAGCTCAAATAACCTAAATCCTTCCTTGCTCTTTCATGTCTTTTTCTAAAATGTTTTATTATCTCAACCTCAAGATCCCCAGTTAGGATACTTTACCAAATATTATCATAGCTGTGTACTTCAAGTGACTTACAGCTTCTCTTTTCGAAGTCAGCAGTACAACTTTTAAGAGTCAGCCTGTGTATTTTAAGAATGAGCTAATTTGAAAAGTATAAAAGGCTTTAAAGCAGATGCCAGATGCAATCATTAGAACAGCCAGCTCCTTCCAGAGAGCGTATGCTTAGCAGCGACGTAACCAAGGCACTGTCTCTTAAGAACATGTTGATTTCTGATTTCTGGAGCAATATATTCTCAAGTTAAGGCATCAGTACCACCTATTCTTTCTTGTTCATTATCTATTTATCTATAAGAACCAGTTTCCCACAAAGACTATACAGTTTGGATGGTATCTCTCGTTCAGCAGGAACATTTCTTGTCTCTCATAAAGCACTGTTTAAGCGCATAAACAAATTTCTGTGGCTTTCCCTGTGGACCAATGTCTATCACATAGTAACATCTGCTGAGGAATATGCTACAAAGCTATCTTCATATTTTTCCTTTCTTCCTGGAGATAAGTCTGTCCACTTCTGGGAAATGCATCCAACATCTTCACAATCACTGTTACACTCACAATAAACATTTGAAAATTGTCATGTTACAAACAGGCAGCTGGCATGTATTTTGTACAATACCGTGACTAATATAATAGAAATGGAGTCAGTACTGAATATAAATTCTCTATTATTTGCAAGTACAGAATTTAGCAGGAAAAACCTTAGAGCAGACTTCTTAAAAGTTTAGTCTTGCTAAATGTAGCATTAGAAGCTCAAGATACTAACAACTTGGCAGAAAGGCTGAGGGGAGACCTCATCGCCCTCTACAGCTACCTGAAAGGAGGTTGCCGAGAGCTGGGGATGAGTCTCTTTAACCAAGTAACAAGCGATAGGACAAGAGGTAATGGCCTCAAATTGTGCCAGGGAAGGTTTAGACTGGATATTAGGAAGCATTTCTTTACAGAACGGGTTGTTAGGTGTTGGAATGGGCTGCCCAGGCCAGTGGTGGAGTCCCCATCCCTGGAGGTGTTTAAGAGTAGAGTCGACATAGTGCTGAGGGATATGGTGTAGTTGGGAACTGTCAATGTTAGGTTAATGGTTGGACTAGGTGATCTTCAAGGTCTTTTCCAACCTAGACAATTCTGTGATTCTGTGAAAATGTCATTATCTTGTAAAATATGGCAAACCAGATTTAAAAAAAAAAATAAAAATCAGCAAACAAAATAGAACAGTGGGATTAAACTTATCTGGCTCTTTGTTCTGGTTTTTTTTTTGCATATTGAGCAGCCCTCAACACAGTTACAGTAGTGAAAGCCGCACTTTCATCTTCCTTAAGGATAGCTGGTATGGCATTCATTCAATGTTCAGTATAGAATTACTCCTCAGAACTCAGTTCCTTTCTCCTCTGCACCAGTTGTGTAATTCCAGTGTCCTCAAGGGAGTTTTTTGTGGTATACATGCATTTATGGGACCAAAGAGAATTCTGACTTCAGAGTGCTTGCTATTACAAGACAGATTTGTTTGTAATTGTTTTCGTACTTCAAGTAAACACTTCTCTCCACCTACTGAGAATTCACTGTAGAAGAAAATAACCATTAGGTTGTCTTTGGTATTTACAATAAACATTTCAGAAATTTGAAACTTTCAATCATCTACAGAATTATTAAAATGGTTAAATGAGCTTGCATGAGATATAGGAGAGCCAATTGTTCTACTGCAATGACTACTACCTGAATCAATACACTAATGAATGTATATATGCATTGTTTTCCAGCACATCCACTTTCTTTGTGGACATTAGAGGAAGACACAAGCCATTAGCTACAACATTCTCATATAAAGCTATATTTTGCTCTGTCATTTAACACCTTAACACCTCATAGAGTGGGGAGTGATTAAAAATGACTGCTAATACTCAAAGCACTAGAACAAAAAATGGTCATTTATTTCCTAAATATATGTTATATATTTAAGCTTATATCTTTAAGACAACATTGAGCTCAGTCTTATTTGACCATAGCCCAGTCATCTCTCAATAGATGTTTAAGGAACAATTAATAGCTCAAGAGTCAGCTATCTAAAGACTGAAGTCCAGTCTGTGAATTAGGGAGCCAGTTCTGCTCTCCTATGACACTTCCAATGACAGAGTCCATATGATGGCTGCTAATAAAATGTTCTTGACTGAAAGGACTGATTCAACCAAAGCAGAAAGAGTTCAGTGATTATTTACATCACAGAGTTCTGAAAAAATATGGTCTGTAAGGTCTATTGAGTTTAACTGGAGTTTAACTGTAAAGTACAGAATTTTAAGAGAGGAAAGAAAAATGATATGACAGTCATTGACTTAATAATCTGCAGTCTGATTTCAATTTTATGAAATATATTAGAACAAATTATGAAAGCAATAAAAAATAATACCTGGAGAAAAATAAAACATCATGCAGCAGAGGATATGCAGAATTAAATTGTGCTAAATTAATCTATGAGATGTTTTTTAAAAACAAAAGAAACATAGTGAGTCCCTTCTCTCTGAAGTAAACCATGGAAAATATTTTGCATTACTTTTTAAATTTAAAATGTATTGTATTGTAAAAGTCATGCAGGTAGTTAAGGAACTCCCTTAAGTAGTGACTGCAAGTAGTGCTGAAAGGAGAATTTTCTTGGTAGATTGAATGTTAAGATGATGCAACACCTTAAATTTACAAGTCCCATTGAGTATGATGTCCTGAGTTTCTAAGATTTAGGTAAAGGGAGAAACTTTCAAGTGAAAGAAGGTAAGTCTAAAGCACTGTATTTGCAGCAAAAGCTACAAAATCTTCCTTCAGAAAGTTTTTCAAACACAGCAAGACAGTTTTTGCAACATGAACATCTTGTATATGTTACCCACTAAGCCTGAAAAACTATCAATAAAAAGATAGCAAATCAGTCAAACTAAACATGTAATCCTAATATAGCAAGAGTATAGCTTGAAAAAGAGACAAGCTTGAATATAAATATAGAGCAAATACCAATAGAGTTATAGCAAACCAATTTGCAGTGGGAGATATAGGCAAAATCCGGTAGCAAATAAAAGCAAAATCAGTTATAAAAAATCCATCACTATTTATAATTATCAATTCTAAACAAGGAAGAACAGAAAAAATCCTTTACATTTATTTCTGAAGGAACAACACACTCTCCTCTCCAAAATGACTGGAACAAAAAAATGTACATTTTTCTACACTGTGCACCATGGTTATAGTCAAAATGAAATGTAATGAATACAAGTTAAAAAAAAAAAAAAAAAAAAAAAAAAAAAAAGAAGTCTAAAACCCTGTCATTTTACCTTTTCCACCTCCACTAATAGCAGTAACCCATTTCAGGGCTTCATAAAACCTGACAATTTAGGACTATTTACAGAATAGAAACATTCTGCTCATGTGCATCTTTATTCCAGCCATATTCCCTTTCCCATGCTATGACAGACAGAACCAATTTGTGTGTTTCAATATTGGCTTTGATCTATCAAAACAGAATTGATTTGAAAGTGAGGTCTTTCTGTCAATGATTCAGTTTTGCACCTGGCCAGATTCAAGAGGCAGTTTAGCACACAAGAATAGGACCTTGTCTTCTTGCATACAAAACCACTTAACCCACTATTAAACAGAGCTACATCACCTTCAGGAAGCCCCTGGAAGGAATTTTGCCTCTAGCATTTATTTCTTCAAGAATAACTATAAACTGTCTTTGGCATGTTCCTGCCAGTGACAGCATGTCTCACTGTCCCATTTCAGGAAGTTATTGTGCTAACATATATATGTGTGATAAAATATGTAGCTGTGCTGAACAAGTTCTAAAGCAAGGAAAATACAAAAAATGAAACATATAAATGGTTCTATTTGACTAGTCATTACTTCATTATTTTTCTGGAGTTTCATTTACTTTTTAAATAACATGTTTGTGTTAAAACTGTAATAATCAAGAACTGGTCATTAAAATTCTAAACCCTCATCAGTGGAGAATATTAAGCACTGAAATGCTTTAGGACACTTTTAACTTTATAATTGTGAAGAATCAAGATTAGAGAAATAGGTCCTAATAACTATAAAAAACCCACCAGCAACAACAGCCAACAATGAAAAACCCAAGCAAAAGTAGCCTTTTGAGAGCTATGTATTTCCAAGGAACCACTCAAAATATGAATGGGAAGAAACTACATCAGTATGTAATACCTGTTTGCAACCAAGGTAAATAGAATAAAAATCACATTAGATGATCATCCAGAAACTGAAAGGGCTACTCACAATGAGAATACTGCAATGTGGTCCTTCAGCAGCTTAAGGAATGCTTTGCATACAACTTTACATAGAAGTTATTATATTTCATTGCACCATATGCAGGAAGGCAGAGTACAACATATGGAAATCCAGTCAAGCAAAGAGAAACATTAAAGAACGAATGGTAAGTGTATGGTGGCATTGTGAATACCTGTATGTAAGGAATCATTCTGAGTCCCTTACTGTCCATACCAACAGTGCACAGGCAGGTTAGCAGTGCTTTTACATTTGATGGATTTTTTTGTACATCTGTCAAGTTCCAGTTTCTTGTGGCAATCAACTCAGGCCATTCATTATCATTGCTCTGAAGATGCTGGTGGAAAGTTGTTTGATTGGGATATTTTGTTTTCCTTTTCTCCTCTCCCAGCTTTTCTCTCTGCTCTCTCCCTTTTACTCTCCACTGGTAGCAGCTGCCTTTCCTGCACCAGTCTTTTACCCAGTCCCTATCCCCACACTCACATGTGCACTAAAGATTTGAGGCATTTCAAGCAGACATGTTTTAATGAATGTCTTAAATATGTGATAATGCCATGTTATACTTTAAAGAATTTCAGCTTTCAAAGTGAACTGGTTAGATATTTTGCAGGTCTTCCCTGCTCTGTCACTGTCCAAATAAAATTTGGTTTTATTTTAAAATGACACTTGTAAATACTGAAGTCTCCACAACCAAAGACTGCTGTTTAAATACCTGTGAATATGAATGTTATTGATGAAAATATCAGCATTTTAATTGATATTATTAAGAATGTTTACTAAGCTATTGGATATAATATGTATTTGAGTCCGGTTCTTGAAGCTATCTTTATTGAAATGGAACTTCATACAGCTGAAAAACAGTTAGCAGACCGCTGTGTAAGGTAAAAGTTCTTCTGTGCAGCAGAATTCTCTGTTGAAGGCAGTGTAGTGAATAAATATGTTATTCATATTATGATAGCATTGAAGAGCCAAAAGTCCATCCACAGGCAACAAAGCTTCAGTTCCTGTTGAAGGATTTAACCATGCTCACTCACATGAAGGGTGAAATATAAGAAAATGACATAACATATAAGCGAAGTGTCAGTAGTGTCAAATGGAATGCATTTTCTCAATTCTCATATTTTTCCAATTCCTTTAAATACAGTTTTAACAAGAAAACAAAGAAAAATAGAAAGAATTAGAAAGTAAGGAAAAATTATGTTTAAAAAGAACAAGTTTGATAAATTGAACATAGAAAATTTTAGCATAAAGTAATCAGATGATATATATCCTAATAAATCAAGAAAATGTGTTACTGAACTTTTTTTGGCACTGAAAATTATGCACCTGATTCATTCAAACATATAAACATTTGAGCAGTAGAAAAACATCTCACAATGTGTGATAAAATAGAGAAATGTGGATAATAGAAAGAGGATAGGAAGGAGGGAAGGGATTGAGGGAGAGAGGGTGGGAGTGGGGAGAAGGAAGGAAGGATGGGAAGAACTGACAGCAGGAAGGAGGGAGGGAAACAGATAGCCAGGTATGGATCATTGGTCCTGAAATATACTCTTTTTAGATTTGACTTCTTTAAAAGCAAAATATGTACATGGGCAAATCTTGACCAGATTTTTTAGCCATAAAACTATCCATAGGTGGCAGAATCACATTTTTCTCATGTAAGATTTACAGGACCAGGATCTCAAAGCCTATTTCAACAGCCCAACCTATTCATTTTTACAGTTTGGAGATTAGCCAGTTCCAAAGATTGAACAGTATATGTAGGGATTACCTCACCCATGTTGACAAGCGGCCAGCACTGTTGGTAAGAAGCCACTTCATGACTGCAAAATACTTTTAAGATGGGAAAAGAGAGTAACTTTAAATCTGAGACAAGAAACTCCTTTTCTATATTAGCAGCACATAAGTACCTTAGTTTGAATTTTGGCCATGACATTTGTGGTTCGAAAGGAGAAATTAATTGTTGTTGCCAGGTCCACATTAAAGAAATGAGGGAGAAAAATATCCATGATCTATCAATGATTTCTGTACACTTCTGGTTTTCCACAAGCATTCAAAGACCTCTTTTTCAGGATCAGGGGAAAATATGTTCAAACAGCAGCAACACACATAGGAAAGCTCATTTTGAATAGAGGAAGCAGTAACACTGACAACAAGGACTTTACTATATCTCAAATTGTGAAATAAGAACTCGGGATCCATGATGGCTTTTTGCTGCCCTCTCTTCAGACTCACCTTTCATTTATTTTGATGTACAAAATAGTTAGATAAAAAGTAGTCCAGTTATGTCAACTCAGGCTACAATTGTAATTCCCATGTCTATAAAAGAGTTTGAGCTTTTGACTGACAGTTATTTATTTAAAAAAAACCAGTGAGTTCATGGAGTGTTGGTAATTGGAGAATGGGAAGAAGTGAAAGAGCTACAGCCCAAGAGAATATTTATTTGCTCTCAAATCTCTGATGGATTGCATTAGAGTCTGGAGGTAGCCCCCAAAGAGTGATTGCTCCTGGCTTTCTGAAACTGGTGTATGAGCTTTGCCTGGCTGGGTTCTGGCCAACCATCTGTCAACAGTTTCCTTTGTTTAGCCTAGCAAAACAAAAACTGAGAGGGAATACAGTCACCCTCTATAAACACTTTGGGGATAAACAAAGGAGAGGAATAAGAACTATTTAATCTAAGGGACAATGTTGGCATAAAAACAAATAGAAAAAAACTGACCATGAATAAATTTTGCTTAGAGTTTAGAAGGCCTCCCTCAGAAGCACAGTTCCAGAATAGCATTCCTACAGCTGTAATGGGAGTTAAACAATGTCAGGATTTTCAAACTTGGATTTTACTCCATTTATGAAGAGAATTTTACAATATTGTCTCCAAAACCAAAGCAAAATGCAGGGGCTTCCTTCTAGTCTGTTCCTTCAACAACACTGGTTACAAATGCAAGCTTATCAAAAAAGTGTAAGTTCATAAAATAATGAAGCTTACTCTGTACCAAAATATTCACCACTGATCATTACTTCCATTCATACTGCCACAAAACAGTTGGCTTTGCAAAGCCATATGAATATTAGTTTCATATGACCATTAACTGGATGCATTTCTGAACATATAGCTTTGAACTTTGCATTATCTATTTGTTTTAGCACAAATTCTGGGGAGCAGCTGAAGCAAATTAAAATTACTTCGACTGTAAATATGAATTGTGTCAGGTAAGCAGAGTTCCGGTTTTCCTTGTGCAATTGGTGGTGCTATCACAACTAAATACCACCTTCAATGCAAATCCTGTGGGGTTTTAGAGGATCTTCTATGTCATATGACCAGAAATACATGCAGTATGATCCAAAATAATGACTATGAGGGACTGGAGTGAAGATATATATTCCATTAACTTTCTAGGTAAATCCTAACTCAGCTATATGAAATCTTGATCTAACTCAGTAGGTAAATCCACGCTTGGATAAATCTGCAATTAAGGTAGAACTCCAGCACTCTTTTCACAGAAGTTGGCTTTGGCAAGGCTGCTGGTAGACTCTCATTGCAGAACTGAATGCATCTATTAGTTTTGTGCTGTAGCAATAGTGTTGCTGTGGTAAAAGTTGCTGATGCTTCTAGGATTTAACAAGGATTTGAGATTATTTCAGCTAAACAATTTTGTTTCAGAATTATTAGTATTGAATTATAACATTTGTATTATTTGTATGATATCTGTGTCCCTGTTACTTTCTGTACGTCTCCAGACCTTTCTCTTGCTGTTTCATGCTTAGTGTTGAAGAAAGGAAGACAGTATGCAGGTAACTGCACACAAAATCACCGTGCAAAATCAGAGGATGAGCCCAACACATCATCTTAAGAAAAGATATTATTAACTCAGCAGTCATACCCCTTTTATTCAGAAATCTTTTGTTATAATATTATTCTGAATTAACTAAGATCAGCCTTATGTCCACATTTTACTTTCACTGTGCATGATTTGTTATATTTCTCTAACAGAAATGTGAAAGTACTAGTTGGATTATTGTTACTAGGAGTTTCAAACTGTCATCCCCAAAGCTTAATTTCCTAATGTCCCATCCAGTTATACTTTCCCGTATTTATTACAGAGTAGAATCACTGCTGTTGAACCATATATATTAATAATTTATATTAACAGGACATGACTATAACAGATTAGCTATGGTGATGCTACCTTAATTTAAAGTTTATGATGAAAACTTATTAGGAAGCCAGTTATTTCCAGACCATGACTGAATCATTATATGTATCACATACATACACATACTTGTATATATGAATCCAAGTACATATGCAGACTCTATTTGTATATAAGTATAGTCAAGAACATAACACCCTTGACACTAAGAAATGCAACCAAAAGCCAAAATGGCCAGGAAATAAATGTTATGCCACACTCTTCCACTTAATAAGCTGTGCCATTCACTCCTACACATCTTGCCTCCATTCAGGGAGACCCTGAATGCATAATTGTTTAGGTGAAGAGAAATGACTGTTTATAAACTTCCTATAATATACCTGAGCTTGTTCTACAATATGAAACCTATGTTAAAGGGAAAAAAAGGAAAACCACAATACTTTTTTTTAGGGAAATATAAATAGGAATATTTAAAGTCATTTTAATATACCTATTTTGAACACTACTCACCAAAAGAATCCAGTTCCCTTAAAATTTAGGAACTCAAGCAGCATGTATTCAAACAATTACATTCCTTGAAGTAACATAAAATGGCTTTCCACACACAGGACAATCACCATCTTGGGGGAAAGCATGGACATTTCTGGGTAGTTTGGGATCTCTACTTCCAGCTACAAGCCTCCTTCAGAAGATACTCTGGGTGTGCTTTCTTTGCCTTGGAAAAAATGATAACAGATGCAGACCTAAATCTTGCCTGTTCTTGGCATTAGGCTAGAACAGGAAGGAAGGATGTTTTACAATTAGTGATGAATGTCTGAAACAGTTCAAAGATTTGGGGTGCTATGACACATCCAAATAAGGTATATTTGTGTCCAGAGACACAATTAACAAATAATTAACTTATTTGTGATAACTGTCTGTGATCTTTCATATAGAAATCATCTTCATGCATGAGCTGCTTATGAGAAATTCTTTCATATCTTTTTTATTTGCTCAATACAGAGGTATGGAAGAACAGAAGACTTGCAGATTTCATGAAATTAAAAAATAAAGTGTTCTTTATTTGTTTAAACAGTTTTATACGTGCCCTTTGCAATCTCTTGTTCTGATCCTGAAAAGGCATGTTCATACAAAAATCTTGCAGCTGACTCGATTTCTTCTCCTACTTTACTTACTGTGACAGTAGTCCTGCAAAATTCCATTTCATGTACACATAGCACTATTCTTGAAGGAGACAGCAGTCACCAGTTAATACTGATGTAGACAGCAATGAATATAGAGAGAAAATGATGGCCAGCATTTCCTGGGCCAACCTTACCTCTTAATGGAAATCTGTAATAGTTCTTCAGAATTTAAGTTTAAACCAATGTTTCTCTTTAGTTATCAGATCAGGTATACTCTAGAAAAGTCTTCATCTGCTGGACTACTACTAATTACTTTTTCAACTGGCAGGCGAAAGTTACATTGCTGACACCAGTAAGACTCCAGCTAGAACTCCAAGAATAAAAAAGATTAATTAGGGTTTGACCAAAACACTTTCAGATATGAGTAACTCAATCCAGCATGACTGTTTTGCATCACACTTAAGACATTTACTGTTGAACTTCATCAGTGAGTCACAAAAATGCTTTAATTAAGCACTGTGGACCTCATAGGAGCTAAAAGAGTTGGAAGGCAGGTTCAGTGATGACTTCATACTTGAATAGAAGTGAACTTGGATTTACCTATAGATTTCCCATTTGGAAATACAAGGGAAATCACTTTTTGTTGTGTTAATTAACATGCAGCTATTTGAACTCATTATTAAAATTTAAAATATCAGATAAAAACCAGGTGTTTAATGGAGCTAAATATGCTATGTGGAGTCAGTGGAAAATGTCTGACATTTCAAACTGACTGATGAAAAGGTTAAAATAATCTTTAGAACTGTCATGTGAATCTCACTTTTGTCTATCTGTGGATCTCACAAAAATGCTCTCATTTTCCCATGGTGATGAGGTGCTGCTGACAGTCCCAGATTTGGAGAATGTGCTCATTGTTAATGAATACTATTTTTTTTGCTTGCACAGTCATTATGTAAAGAAAAAAAATGCAGACTCCGCATGCAGTGTAGTAAAAATTTTTTACTTTTTGTTTAGAAATTCAGTATTACAAAATAATCCAGACACAGTAGTGAGAACATGTGACCCTAACTATAGATGTTTACCAACAGCACTGTCAGGGACTTGGGGGGACCAGGGCTCCCTCACCCTGCCCATGGCTCAGGACCCCGTGTCAGCCCCCCAGGGCCATCAGGCCCCTACCCCAGAAACGCCACAGCAGGGCCAGTCTCCAGCTCCCCATAGCCCTGCCCTACCTGGCCATGAGCCCCACTGAGCTGGGACAAGTCACATCCCAGCCTGGCCTCAGCCCATTGCCACCCCTCGGCCCTGCCCAACCATCCTAGGGCCGTGTCTGACCCTGGCCTGATGTCCTGGCTGGACCTTGGACCCACACCATCACCATCTTATGATCTCGGTCCTCGGTTAGGCCATGATCTCTGGTTCTGCCCCTCTCCCTCGCTCACCTATGGGGCTGAGTCCTGGCTTCAAGCCCCTGCCTGGCTGGCACAGGGACCTCTGGGCTCCCTGACCCCATCCCTGCTCCAGCTGCTCCCTGACAGCCATGTCCTGTCCCTAGCCCAAGCTGTGTAGGAAAATCCAGAAAATTTACTGCTTGGCAGCTCTTACTTTTTAAACAGAGGAGATATTTTATATGGTCATTAAATAGTTAAGACAGTTTTCATTCTACATTCAGTTTAATCCATATGTACAAGCTATGTACACACAAGAAACTGGAAGGGACAAATGCCGTTGCTCAGCAACAAGAAACTGGCAAAAGCTCAAATATTCCACATTTTCAGCAGACAATGGCTCTCTGAGCTCAGCAATCAATAGCATTTGATGCAAAGGAAATGCCCGGTTTATCACACTTGCCATCTAATAACACCTCAAGTGTGTTTGTGGCTGACATACATAAAAACATATCTGAACTCCAGCTGTTTGAATAATGTATTGAAAATTTCACCCTTTTTTGCTTGAAAGACAGTTACGACAAATGAGTTTGTTATTTGTAGGTATTCAGTGAATAATTTATGGAAACAAATGTCACTCTATAGGTTATTCAAGAGATTCAGTTTAACTATTCACCAGCCAGACTGCTCAAAGGTGACTCAAGTCTGTTATAAAAATAAAATCTGAATTATGTCTCCTTCTTTGTTCCAACAACCTCTTCCTCTGTTGTTCTTTATATATCGCCTTGTTTTTATGCATACGCAATTAAGTCCCATATTTTATTTCTTCAGCTACAGCTGTCACCTTCTTGTTTATACATTTCCCTTCAGCTTTTTTCCTTCAAGTTCTCTCTTGGCCCTTCTATAATTTCCCCTCTCCCCTTAGGGACCACTAATATCTCCTTAGAAGCCAAATTTGTGGAATCCCACCCTCTATATGCAGCAAGCTGCTCCTTTGAGGCAGCAAGTTTCTCGTTTGGCATGTGGCAGAGGCAGGAATGTCCCCACAAGCTGTGGCAGAGGTGGATCTGGGAGCTGCCGGCCCACAGGGAAGAGAGCAGGTAGCAGCACCAGCAAAGAGGAGCCATGGAGCTAGGAAAGGTGCTGCTACCAGTGCCACGATACAGCCCAGAAACATGCCTTACAGAATCTGAATTCCTTGGCGTTAGAATACTATGGTGATGAGAATTTCATTACAAAATGAGGTTTAATGCCCTTTATTTTACTAATAAAAACTTAGGCATCATCTGCTTAATGCTTGTCATCCAGATGCAATCCGCAGACTGCAATCCACAGTCAATTGTGGGAGAGAGGGAGAGGAATTCTTAGAAAGCAGCCTACCTGTCCTGCCTTAGACAACTGTCTTATAGCAGGAGGACTCCCTGTGTGACATTACTTTTTTTTATGGGATATAGAGGGATCCTAAACAATTAACTTAGACTAAGTGCCTAAATTTATGAAATTGAAAGTTGAATGAGATTAATCCACTCCGATTTTCAGAACTGCACTAACTGTCCACAGGGTTTAATTAATTTTTCCATCCTATCACATAGTACTACTTGAACGAGAGCATACATTTAAAAAAAAATAAAATCTTGAATTCAAAATGTTAATTAGTGATGAATCAGAATTGCAGGTATTGAAAAAGATATTAGATACAGGGATATGGAGTAATTCTTTCAGGGATCCTCCTGGAAGCTTACAATGGTGGAAAATGAGCTTTTGCAAAATGTTCCAGTGGTTACATGTAGCTTCTTCATTTGATCTGAGATATGCTGAGATACATTTATGATTAGATGTATTGGTATATGTTTAATTTAATTGCACCCCAGAATAGTGGAAAGAGCTATGTCAATGAAAGAAGAAACATGGGGAATAGAAGGTTGGCCTTGTGGGGATTATATTTTGATGTTGTGCATAGAATACTCCTTACAAACATGTTAATGTCTAAAAGCCCCCTTGTTCCTTTTATCTCTAAAAAATATAAGATGTCCAAGTCATTCAGCATTTGGTTATTAAATTATCAGTATTGGAGATAATATTATCCTGTTAAAAAGAATTATATGTGGTCCTAAATCAAGCACATTTTGGTTTGTGAATAAAAAGACTGCCTAAGGTAAAAGAATATCTTTTAAAATTTGCTACCTTCATAAATTGTCTGTAAAGTGAAAATTTTATGCAGGATGTAGCCTAAGTTAGCACTCCTCATGTCTTCGTTCTTCCTAAGGTTAAACAAAGTCTTGTTTCCTTGTTTTTATAATGAAAAAGACATCCATATGTAAGACTTGGGGAGCTTTTTGTTTCCTTTCACTGAAACAAAATTATATCTGTCTTGAAAAACATAGTTGTTTCCTACATGTGTCTTGAGATTTGGATGCCACATCACTGAAGGTATAACCTCAAAGAGACTGGGTCACAAAGAACTGCTATAAAAAGAACCCTTTGAGGTTATTTTTATTTGTTTTCTGGAATGTGTGCCTTTATGGGCTTTTTAAGTCATATTTTCTAGTTTTTATCTGCTTCTATAAAGACAGGATACTTAATAAAGAAGACACACAGAAAAACCTTGCAGCTGAAACTCTTACTTAACTACACAAATCCAGGAGATGGTTCTGGAAAAACAATGTGATTAAACCAGGAGATTTGGCAAAGGTATGATTTAGGGAAAGCACTCAAACATGTCCTTCAAGTAATCCTGGCTTTAGGTTTCAATGACAGAGTTAAAGTTGAGCATGATTTGAATCAGGATGAACAACTCTGAATAAAGTCAAAGTAAAGTCAACGAACCTTACAAAGTAAAATCCCGACTTCTCTGAAAGCTATACAAAACTCCAATTGATATGAATTGATTTTTCTTTTGCACTTGGTATATTTTTTGTTCATTTTTAAATAACCTATCCTTTTTATAAAGAATTAATGGAACAGTTTTATTTTTGCACTCTTGTTCCTGTTTTATCTGCAAATACTACCACTTGCATTTTAATATGAAATATTATTCTCATGGACTGCATGAAAATACCTTTTAATGGATTTTTAGTTTATGGAAGTTATTTTTAAGATTCAGAAATTGAAATGATACATTTTATTGTATTGTTTTATCTATTCTTATCTACTTGATTTTTATGGCAATCATTTATTTAGTACCTGAGCAACTCACAAGTTACAGGATTTTTGTAACGGTATCTTTGTGAACAATAGCAGTGAAATATAACAGTAATATCATCACTTAACAGTGCAATGCAGAAGAAAATAAGGATCAGATTCAATAAAAGATTTAAGTACGTTAAACAGTCATTATGTTAAGTACTATAATGCTAATTATTTGATGTCTGGGGAAAAAAAAAAAAAGCAGCTTTGAATTAAGCACTTTGCTTATAGAGTTGCTGGGATGAGTCAGACACCTGAGATGGCCAGTGCAAATTTGCCAGCACAGTCAGCAGACAGGTCCCCAGACTAATTGAGAGGCAGAAGGCACAGATCCCAGCATAGCAACCAGGAAACAGAGGCATGCCTTGTGGCTAGAGCCCTCCTCTCAGAAATGCTTCTGCCATATATTCAAAATCTTTTTAATGAAAAGTGCAACCAGTCATAGGAGTAGAGGGTAAAAATCTTTGATTACTCATTCACATGGGAACACCCAAACCATCACCGTCTTCCTATCCATTGATTATTAAGAGAATAGGTTAATTGCTGCAGAATGCACAGCTTCAACAGAAAAGCTGAGGGTATTTTCACCCAGCCTCTAAACAAGTTCTTAAATGACTTTCACAGAATGTATTTTAGTTTAGATTTGCAATTGCTTTAGGTGGAAGAGCAGAATTAACCCAAGATGTTAGCTATATAATCAGTGCTCTAAACATTAATTTACTATATAGAAAGGGGTATCACATGTTTTAAAAGGTGGGGCTCATCATGACTGATTATTAAGTACTATGAACTATATTGGTTTGTAAGGTAGTGAAAACACATAACATTAAATTTGTCAAAACAGATGGTTGAAAGAACTGTCACTACCAACATCAGAAAGCCAGTGCTTATGCCTGGACTTTCTTTCTTTCTTTCTTTCTTTCTTTCTTTCTTTCTTTCTTTCTTTCTTTCTTTCTTTCTTTCTTTCTTTCTTTCTTTCTTTCTTTCTTTCTTTCTTTCTTTCTTTCTTTCTTTCTTTCTTTCTTTCTTTCTTTCTTTCTTTCTTTCTTTCTTTCTTTCTTTCTTTCTTTCTTTCTTTCTTTCTTTCTTTCTTTCTTTCCTTCTTTCTTTCTTTCCTTCTTTCCTTCTTTCTTTCTTTCCTTCTTTCTTTCCTTCTTTCTTTCCTTCTTTCCTTCTTTCCTTCTTTCCTTCTTTCCTTCTTTCCTTCTTTCCTTCTTTCCTTCTCTCTTTCTCTCTTTCTCTCTCTCTTTCTCTCTTTCTTTCTCTCTCTTTCTCTCTTTCTTTTTTTTTTTTTTTTTGAGATGTAGATATCTATTTAAGTAGTAGCTCTTAGAATAATTGTAAAAAATCCATGGACAAATCCCAGATTCTTTAAGATTATTAAAATAGCAGTTGTAATGAACTAGATTTTCCTGGTAGTCTTGGTGAGAAGTCTATGAGAGTTCTAAGTTTGTTTTCACTGAAGGAAACAAAACTGAGATGTCCAATATTTGCTTACGATTTTTCCTGTGACCAACAAAAGATAATATTTGCCTGTCAAATCAGCAAGAAAAGATAAGCTAGAGTTAGGATTTGAGTTGATGCCCAACAAACATCTGTATATTTCAGGTGTGAAGTACCTCTGATTTGGCTGCTTCCCTGATGATACAAGATAAGTTGGTCTAGATAATTACCAAAGTAATATGCCCATGTTAATGAACTGTAGGAGTACCCTAAAGGATTTTTTTCAGAAGCCAGTTATAGATATAATTAAGGCCATAGCTCTAAACTGGCTAGACCAATTCACCCAGAGGATTTTGCTGGGCTGATCCCACAAGATAGCTCTTTTAAACAAAATACATGCTTGATTTTGTACAGGTGATTCATGTTGTAGGAGACAGTGCATTGTTTTTTTTGGAAATAGTTTTGTACACTAATCTTGTGGAAACAACAGCTGAAGAATCTTTTAGTCCTAGAATAAATGTCAGTTAACCTTTAGAAAGAGATTAATTCCCAATGGTGGCAACTCACAGGGATTTGTGGAACAATAATTTCTCATCACTTAGATCAAATTCGCTTCCTACTACTTTCACTGGTAAATTTTGAATAAATTCACTGGGATTAAGATTTGTAATATTATTCTGTAGGATACTGATTAACAAACATTAGTATGCTCCAGTTATGCACATAAATATTCAGTTACTCTTCAGCAAAACTCCATATTGTTCCATCCTTTGCTCTGAAGTATTTACAAATAATTATCTGTGTTAAGGAACATTAACAACTCCAAGAGTTATAGGAAAACTATGGGAGGCATCTTCAGCTTCTTTCATTCAATTTTTCATAACTTTAGTTTCCATGACAACAAAGGAGGTAATTCCACAAATCCAGAGGCTCATTATTTGAGACTGTTTGCTGTTTTCCCTGGAGAAGTGAAACACTTTTTTTTAAGTCTCTTGTAAGAAATTCATAATTCAATAGATGAAATCTGAAGCAAAAATAATTAAAGTCAAGCCTCTCTTTGGAAACAGGGTATATTTTGTGAAGAACACTTACTGAGCCATATATTGGTTCTTTCTACACTCCTAACTCACTGACTTATGCTACTAATATTTTTTCCATTGGCTTTCTGTGACAAAATCTGACATAATTTGAACTCTCACTAAGAAAGAAATACTTTTAAAATCAGGAAGAAATTTTTTTCTATTTTTCTGCTAAAACACAGAGTCCAGAAGAACTCCACAGTTCTCCAGTCAGTGACTGAAAGTACTGTTGATCTCAGTCACGTGTAAACTGTCATTATATTAGGAAATACAACCTTTCAAAAATGCAACTTTATTGCTGAGCAAGGTCCTAAGTTCTGCTAAGAATTCTTTCTAAGAGTTGTTTATCCTTATGCGTTACATTTAAGGAATCCACACAAAGGAAAACAGTTGTCTAAAGAAGGCCCAAATCAGGTTTGTTATAAAAATACAGACAGTAAAACATTTCTTTGTCAGTGACCTGGTTCTATCACTGGAAAAATATCCTTTTAGGAAGGGCATTACTGCAGTGAAGAATATAACATGCCTTGCATATTTTCCACTAGTTCTCTACATGTTCCACATGCAGGCAAGGCAAGAGGAAATATAAACCAATGTGAACATTTGAAATGTAAGCAGAAAATCTTTTAAGAAGAAACATTTTTTGTTATTAACCCCATTTAAAATGCAGAATCACAGAATCATCTAGGTTGGAAAAGACCTTGAAGATCATCCAGTCCAACCAGTAACCTAACACTGACCATTCCCAACTACACCATATCCCTAAGCGCTGTGTCAACCTGACTCTTAAACACCTCCAGGGATGGGGACTCCACCACTGCCCTGGGCAGCCCATTCCAACGCCTAACAACCCGTTCTGTAAAGAAATGCCTCCTAATATCCAGTCTAAACCTTCCCTGGTGCAACTTGAGGCCATTCCCTCTTGTCCTATCACTTGTTACTTGGTTAAAGAGAGTCATCCCAGCTCTCTGCAACCTCCTTTCAGGTAGCTGTAGAGGGCGATGAGGTCTCCCCTCAGCCTCCTCTTCTCCAGACTAAACAACCCCAGTTCCCTCAGCCGCTCCTCGTACGACATGTGCTCCAGACCCTTCACCAGCTTCGTTGCCCTTCTCTGGACACACTCGAGTAATTCAATGTCCTTTCTGTAGTGAGGGGCCCAAAACTGAACACAGGAATCGAGTTGCGGCCTCACCAGTGCCGAGTACAGGGGTAAGATCACTTCCTTGTCCCTGCTGGCCACGCTATTTCAGATACAGGCCAGGATGCCATTGGCCTTCTTGGCCACCTGGGCACACTGCTGGCTCATGTTCAGCCGGCTGTCAATCAACACCCCCAGGTCCCTCTCTGACTGGCAGCTCTCCAGCCACTCCTCCCCAAGCCTGTAGCGCTGCTGGGGGTTGTTGTGGCTGAAGTGCAGCACCCGGCATTTGGCCTTATTGAAACTCCTACAGTTGGCCTTAGCCCATCGCTCCAGCCAGTCCAGATCTCTCTGCAGAGCCTCCCTACCCTCGAGCAGATCAAGACTCCCACCCAACTTGGTGTCTTCTGCAAACTTACTGAGGGTGCACTTGATCCCCTCGTCTAGATCATCAATAAAGGTGTTAAACAGGAGTGGCCCCAAAACCGAGCCCTGGGGGACACCACTTGTGACTGGCCGCCAACCAGATTTAACTCCATTCACCACAACTCTTTGGGCCCGGCCATCCAGCCAGTTTTTTACCCAGCAAAGCGTGTGCCCATCCAAGCCGCGAGCAGCCAGTTTTGCCAGGAGAATGCTGTGGGAAACGGTGTCAAAGGCCTTACTAAAGTCAAGGTAGACAATGTCCACAGCTTTTCCCTCATCCAATAAGCAGGTCACCCTGTCATAGAAGGAGATCAGGTTTGTCAAGCAGGACCTGCCTTTCATAAACCCATGCAATACCATAATACATGAATATCCAATTTCAGGATTTGGTTCCAAACAAATTCTTCCATGAGTTTTAAAAGGTCACACTAGCTGTGATCCTGATGGAATCAGATCTTGTAGGAAATTATTATATTCTTCACAGTCTTCATATGAACACTGAACAATCCTTTTTATGGCATGAAGATAGCCTTATTATGACAACTTTAGAAATACTGAAAGACTGACACCATTGTTGAGCAGTAAATGTATTACTTGCAATGTTGTCTGCATTTCCTAGTTTAGAATAAAACCAGATTAGCTGCACAGAAGTTCAGGTCTGTTAAATCTGAATTCATCCACAGCTTGTGTTTCCTGATACTGCACAAGGTTCTTGGATCCTGGAAATTTTAATTAGGTGCCAGAAAAAAGATATCAAAAGCTTCACCAAAAGAGAGGAATTGTCAAGTATCATATAGTGGCACATCAAGGTCTTTCAACAAAACAAACAGACAAACAACCATTTAGTAAAGAGAAATGGCCCATTCAAATGGCAGGATGGCCTTAAGTGAAATAGTGCAGAGGTATGTATGAGGGAATCAACTCTTCCCCTTCTTCAGCAAAAATATATGTTTCCCTGTAAGCAATCCCAGACTTCCCAGACTATTTCCTGATGTAATGAAGAACTCCTAGAGCATAACTAATTCTTCTTCCTTAGACTCTGTTTCTTATCTTCCTCATGTGAGTGCCCATAAATAAATCCTCCTACCTGGAAGTGACTCTCCCTGGTCTAGGTGACCCGAATGGCCTCTCCTCAGAAAATCCTGCCTATTGTTCTAGGGAAAAATGTTGTTTATGAAAACACTACATTAAGAAAAGGCTGATTTAAAAGGGAGCCATCTGGAAAGACTTCTAGTCAAAAGATGTAGTTAAAAGTCTGATATACTTCCCTGACACTTTCTTTTCTGTCCTTCCTGAATGTGATTTGTAGCTGCTGACTTCCAACCCTCACCTGCTTTTGACTTGACTTTAGCATCTAGATGCCATTTATGAGGAGGATTGCTCAATAGTAAAGATTGCTTTTCAGATTGTGATCCACCCATTCCGGAGGTTCCATCAGGAAATCTGAAACCATATGATTTCTGCTAAGATTGTACTTCATACTGTACTTCTACTTTTATATGTAAAGGATACAAGAAAGTTTCATTCATCTGCCTCTAAAGTGAACTGAGAGCACCAAAACTAGGAGTTGTAGGAATTTATTTTCTTTTCATAATGCCCTGAAATACCCTCTGTGTGTTGCATGAAAGCAGCAGGTTCTACAAAATGCTTTCCTGTGTGGTTGCCACACCACCAAAGACATGGCCCTGAGTACACATCTGAGGTGAGGCGTTTGCTCCTCCACACCAGAGGGGAGGTGAGTTATGCTTGTTACAGGATGCACTACTCCCTGTGCACTGATATATGGTATTTCCAAGCAGAGGAAGAAGTCTCCAGCTGTAGCTGTTTGAAGGGGGGGGGGGGGGGGGGGGGGAGGTGGTAGTGAGAAATCAGTGGTTTGACATCAATTGACTGCATTTTTCTTTGAGGTCATAAAAATCTTTGTGTTCTCTATCACAGAGAAAGCAAGGTCTTGAGGCACTGTGTTGGTGTTACCATCCTCATACACTGTCAAGAAGAAATAAAATATGTTCATCTGGAGATCTATCAAGCTTGCTTTTACTGCTGGAAAATTACTGACACATCAAATTAAGGGCTGTGGTCCACAAGATCTATCAGGTCTTGTGATCTGATGTTTGAACTCTATCATTTCAAGAAATGAAAGACTGGAATGGGGGCAAAAAAGGTTAACAAAAGAAATAGAGGGGAGAAAATTTTGCATGCTGAAAATACGAGGTGAAAATCCAATTGCCTTCAGTAGATCAAAATTTTACTCCAAGAATCAATTAAATAAAATGAAGTTAATACAAGCTGCTTCAATTATGACTAATCATCACACTTAAGTATACACCTATTTTTTAAACATTAAAGTATCTGAATAATTTTACCACTACTACTGCTACTGCTACTGCTACTGCTACTACTACTATGTTTTTATGACAGAAATTTCATTTTCTTTTAGCAAAATGAATTTTAAAAATATCTGATATTTTCTCATCAGAATAGTTCTAGTGAGTTTAAAAACAATGGAATTATTATTTGTTACTGTATTTTCTGGGAGATATCATAATTGTTATATTGTGTTAACATATAATGTGATAAACAAGTTACTAACTCCACTGGGCATTAGTACCTAGTGTGACTTTTACAGTGTTTGAAATCTACCCATTACGAGTAATAGCCTGACCTTACAGTGAGACTACAGCCACTACAGACTCCTCTCTTGATCCATGTGTCTACAAAGAGGAGCACTGGTGGATCTGGCAGTGAAGGCTGACGCCAGGATGTTACTCCTCAGCACTGCTTTTTCAGTTTTGCAAAGATCAGGCTGTACGCCAGTACATTGCAAAGCTAAAATTGTAATAGGGATCAATTTCAGATGAGTCTGCTTCATTACTTAGAGATTTCTCTTTATTCCATGTTGAAAAAAGGCAGAGGCCAAGAAGGCAGGCTTTGTTGACTTGAAGAGGAACCAAGAAGAAACTGTTCAGTCTGGAAATATGCATTGCTTTAAGTCTCTCTGGGGAAAATATTATTGCAAAGCTCTGTGGGAAAGGGCTATTAATAGGAAAAGTAGAAAAAAGTTGGTGGTCCTTCTCTTTTACTTTGAAGGCCAGTAAAACCCCAAATCAAGAAGCATAAGCAAGATATTGACTTGGAAAGAATACTCTATTCACTCAAGAATATTGGCCAGCTACCAGAAACATCACATAAGATTATTTGTTTCTTTTTCTGTTCCCCAGGGGCTAGCTTTTGTTTGGCAGTTACTTTTCCACTGAGACAGGCTAAGAAAAGGTTCAAACTAGTTCTTCATATGATGGTCAGAGTGGAAAAGCAGTATCTTCAGTCTTGAACATCAGTTTTCCTGATCTCCAACAGAACTATTGAAGTCTATGACAAGCCCAGCTGAAGCAATCTTACCTCCAATTTTCAGGTAATGAAAGAATATAACCAGTATAGTATTAGAGGAAAACGAAAAAGTATCTGAACATTACTAGTATTGAGTAGTGCAACAAAAATAACAACAGCCTTCAAAACAGATGGGCAAAGAAGGAGATCAAGTACTTCAGTGGTATGGCTTCAACTCGCAGTTTCTTAAATTGTGTTTTAAAACTTTATTTTATCCCTTTGTGTAAAGAATGGGATTACTTCCCTGGAAATGATCATCCTTAAAATAGATAAATTTATACATCCAGGGTAAAAATCAGACAATAGAAAGTATGTAACAATACGGAATATGTAACATCTTCAGATTTTAAACATGTACACATGCACACACGAAGCATCTTTTTAGTCTGTCTGTCTGTCTGTCTCTCTGCAGGTCAAAACTGGAGAGACGTTGAAGACTAGAACATGTAATGCTACCAATAATCCTAAAATATTCATTTTATGAAGATACACCAGAAAAAGAAAAAAAAAAAAATCATTGCTACCTACTACTTATCACTCATTCTGCTGTTTAAAATGTTTTGGTAGAACAATCAGATTATAAATATATAATATCAGATTCAATTGCACTATGAATGGAAGAATATGTGCATAATGTGCAGGCTGAATTGTGTTCCCATAAACCATTTGGTAAACAGTGATGGATAACTAATATAACAGAAAACAGAAGAGTCACTTATTATTTGCCCCACTGCTGCCCACTAATGGGCTGGTTCTGCTGGATGTTGTTCAAAGACAAAAAGAGTATCTACATCACGCAGGAGAGAACAGTGCCAAGGCAGCATCATTCCTATTATGCTCATCCCTTAATGTTAGCAGGTGCATGCTGTCTTTCAGGGAGGAGTTTACAGAAAGGGACTGAGATGGCAACTACCTTAACCTCTCCCCTGTTCAAACTGAGATGACCCTTCAAGCTTCACATGACAGACACAGCACTGCTAGGTTGGGTGGGCTCTCTTCACCGTGCCTCACACCAGCTCCACATGAATTGATACTTTACTTCTTCAGGTGCAGCTCTAGCCCAGAGATTCCAGCCACAAATAAGCACAATTATCCTGAGTGGGTGTCAAAGAAGTTGCAATCCTTAGAATTCAAATTCAGTGGTCTACCAGGATTGTGTTTTCAAAAGCCATCTGGAACAAAAACTGGCATTTAAAAAATGCTCACCATTATATAAAATATTCCCTGTTGTACATACACTGCTGTTACAATACTGCTAGAGCTCCAGCAAACAATCCCTCCAATTATGCTTTTCACCTATAACTTTTCCATGGTATGTAAGTATTTGTACCAAGGTGTTTCTCAATCAAATACTGTAAACAAGTTCTTGGTGATGCATTCACTTGGAAAACAGCCATCTATCCACAAAACTCATGAGAAAAAACAAATTTGTAAGTTGCCACAATTTATGTATACTATACATTTTGTCTCAGGAGAAGAGTGGTCAGGGAAAAGAACTGCATAAATGCGCAAAGGCACTTTTTCTTGTAAATTTCTGGATTAGCTTAGTTCATCATAATTCTACAAGATAAAACTATCAGAAATCATAAACAAGCTATCTAGCTATTTTACAATCTTATATTTTAATAATCTTATATTATTTTGCTAGAATTGAGAGATCCCTGAATAGGAATTGTATGCCATGCTAGTACTCTCACAGGTAATTAGTGACAGAACAAGGGGGAATGGCTTTAAACTCCAACAGGGGAGGTTTAGACTGGACATTAGGAAAAAAATTTTCACAGAAAGAGTGGTCAGACAGTGGAATAGGCTGCCCAGGGAGGTGGTGGAGTCACCATCCCTGGATGTGTTTAAGGGTCGTTTAGATGAGATGTTGGGGGATATGGTGTAGGGGAGAACTTTGTAGAGTAGGGCTGATGGTTGGACTCGATGATCCCGAGGGTCTTTTCCAACCTGAATGATTCTGTGATTCTATACTGTATCTTCTGAAGTATTATAAGCTTACTGACTCCTCAGTATGCATCTTGCACATAACAAATACAATCAAGTCATAATCACTGGAGCTAAGCTACAAAAATTTATAATTCTGTGATCTAACTCATCATTGTCAGGATGAAGGATAAGACCTAATATTAGTGAGCTGAATTAAATTATTTCCAAGCTAATTATATTTTTAGAATAATCTTGGTACAGCAGATAAGATTGGTTTTAAAATCTTCAGTGAAAAAGCCTCTTTCCCCCCCCCCTAGATACTACACATTTAGAGCTCTCCAGAGTGACACAGTGGATTTTAGAAAACAGTGAAAAATACTCCTGAAAATATTCTTGCACTTCAGGATTGTGAGGTGTTACAAGTATAACAGCTATTACTATTTTTATATAGAGTATCACTGCCTCTTTTATGATGTTCATTATTTTCAGTAATACTAAATAAGCTGAATTTATGCACATAAAGTAGTACTTCTACATTTTCATTTTTATTACATATATACATCACAGACTTGTACATATTAAAAAAAATATTTTTATGTTCAAGAGAGCAGAAAAAAAGAAGGATAATGAAATGAATATCAATAAGAAATTGTAGAAAATCAATAGAGGAAATTAAAGGATAAAAAGGAAGTTCTATAGCTGGCAGTAAGGAAAATGAAACTAATTTAAGGTCTATTTAGGACAAAAGGAATCCTATCAATGTTATTTCAGGAACAAACTGATTTTTAAAAAATCATAAAGGGCCCAAATTTTCAATAAAATTTTCTACTCACTACCTGGGGAAATGAGATACACATTGCATATTTCCCATTCAAAAAATTATTACTAAACAGGTTACTAGATGGGTAAAAAGCTGCTTGGTGACCGCACTCAGAGGGTTGTGGGATGCTACCTGGAGCCAGTGTAGAGTACCATAAGGGTCTGTCCTGGGACCTGTCATGTCTAACGTCTTTACTAATGACCTGGACACCACACTGGGGATACCAATTGACACACTCAAAGGCAGGGCTATGATTCAGACCTAGGCAAGCCAGAGGAATGGGCAAAAAGGAATGTTAGGGGCAAGGACAAATGGGAGTCCTGGACCTGGGCTGGAAGAACCTGATACCACACCATATGATCCACTCCTGAACTTGAAGGCAGAGCAACCTGACCTGGATGAAAATGTTGCTTCCATGATTCAAAGTGACTTCAAGCAACAAGAAATTCCCAGTCTTTTTGTAATTTACACTGGGCTGTGAAAAGCAGCAGCAGAGTAGAGTCACTAATATGATTCATTCTCCAGAGGAATGAACTCCTGTCCACCTTCCCCTGGGTCAGTGCACAGGCTGAAATCCACATCCATAACCCCATCCGAAGGCTGCCCCCCACACTCCCCAGTGGACCAGGCACCCAAGACTCAGCTTTCATGTGACACAGCAGAATAACCTGGGCTCAGACTGCCATGGAAGTGCTGTGACTCCCATGAAAGTGTCTGTAAAGAGACAGAAAAGATAAAAGTCTCACCCAGGGGAAGGATTGTTGAGACACTATCATTAATAGCTCAAAGATCCAAGAGAGAAAACACCAGCATGACAAGGTTTAAAGTCCTAATGGGAAAAAAGTAGGAAGGCTGGTCAGGCTGGTCTGTTCAGTTGAGAACTAGCTGTGAAGCATTGGGTCAAATTGCCAGTGTCCTCAGGGCTGAAGCAGCTGGTGTCAGACAGCAACTTGAAACACAGAGGATGTGTGGTGGTGTCCAACCCTTTCCCCCTCCTGACTGATGCCAGATTCTCAGCAAAGATTCTTCATACTAGAGGTGGTGGGCACACTGATGCTTAGACTAACAGCTCATTAACTCCTAGCTATCTCTTACATGTTGTGGTGGTTTGACCTTGGCTAAATGCCAGGTACCCTCCAAGTCGCTCTATCACCCCTCCCCCCCCCCCCCCCCCTTCCCCTTTCTTTCTCAACAGGGCAAAGAGGGGAAAGAAAATAAGATAGGAAAAAAAAACCCCAACCCTTGTGGGTAAAACAACAGAAGTTTTAATATAAGCAAAGCAGAGCAAAGGTCCGCGCACGGAAGCAAAAAAAAGAAAACAGATTTATTCTCTACTTCCCATGAACAGGCGATGTCGGGCCTTCTCAGGAAGCAGGGCTCCCATACGCGTAGTGGTTGCCTTGGAGGACCGAGGGTGACCCCACCCCCTTCCTCCTTTCTCCCAGCTTTATACTGAGCAGACGTCATATGGTATGGAATATCCCTTTGGTCAGTTCGGGTCAGCTGTCCTGGTTGTGTCCCCTCCCAAGATCTTGCCCACCCCGTCCCACTGAGGGGGGAAATGTCGGAAAGAGCCTTGGTGCTGTGTAAGCACCACTCAGCAGTAGCCACAACACCAGTGTGCTATCAACACCCTGCCAGCTCCCAACATAAAACACAGCACCATGAGGGCTGCTACAGGGGAAAACCAATTCTGGCTCAGCCAGACCCAGTACACATGTGAACCAATAAATTCTTGCTTTTGTACTTTAAAGGTGCATATATTCTGAGTGCAGACTGTCTTTGGGCCTGGCTGAAGATGTCTGAGTGAACCAGCCCAAAGAAGAGCCATAACAACACTGCAGCAGCACAGCAGTCACTTGGGTTAACCTTGGGGCACTGACTTGCCTCACAGATGGGTCAATAATTGCCAAGACTCCACTTACTAATTGGAATCTCTCTGGAGACGTTCTCTGAGCATTTTGCAAGAAGAAAGAGCACAGAATAGGCATCTAGAGACAAAATTATGAAGTCTGACCTTGTGGTACTTGTGCCTCCATTAACTAGAGCTGACTATGAGGATATTTGTCAAGCCTCTAACTAGGTCTCATTTGACTTTGTTTTTTCCTTCCCACACAGTTCCACAGAGAAGTTGCTTTGAGATACATCAACAGAGGAATAGTTAATGGCAGATGTCACTATCATTACATCTGACAGATAGAGGTCCTGGTCTGAAACTGTGTCCAAGGCTCAGGAAAGCAGATTAGGTGGAGATTAGCAAACCACAGCACCTCACAGTGCTCCATTAAAAATCCCTATGTATGTATGAAATGGATGTCCATAGACTGTTTCTGGCCCTGCACCCCCAGTTCTGTCTGCAAGGTCACCAGCCCTGTTGAAGCAACTCCTCCAGCTGAACCACCACAGGGGGAAGCAGGCACACCGTCTGTGTCATTTCAGGTTGGTCCCCAGGAGCAGAGACTCACCTGGCTAAGAGCGTTTGAGCTGCCTGTCACATTGGGGCCACCAGAATGTGCAGCCACAACTGGCAGCACCTGTGGGAGAAAGCTGATCCGTGGGAAGCTGTGGAGTTGTACTTCTGCTACTGCTCTTGGTTTCTGTTGCAAGAAAGATTGTTGATACTATTAGCTGAGCAGCAAATTCAGATGAGAAATTGAGGGGTTCTGGCCAAGTCTGATGTTTAGCATGGGATAAGTGTATAACACAGTGGAAAACAAGGTGTTGTGCAGCTTACAGTGGCTTGTGGAACAGTTAGCCTTGCTCAGCTTTGGTGCCTCTATTAAGAGAAAAATGTTGATAAATGGGCAATTAGCTCTCAGAAGAGCCAAAGACTTACTGAAGCAGACTCTATACTGCAAGATTTCAGGGTTTCCTTCTATGCAGATTAGGAAGTGTATATACATACGTAACTATTGTAGGATTGTTCATGTAACCAACAAAGCTAGAACAAGATATGGCCAAAATTGTAACTGGACAGCATAAAATTAAAAATAAGGGATACATCTGAGCAGTTCACAAAAGTTTTCCATGGATTGTTTAATGCCAGAAATAATTTCAGACTGTAATCCGCAGGTTTAAGGAAGGTGTGTGCAATTTCAAATAATGATCAAGTCTTACAGACTTCATTAAACAGGTCTACCAGTTTATCTTAATGTCCCTTCCTTTTTTAACAGTTTTTAACAGTTATAAATTGCTGTCTCCTGATGAAATTCAGCTCTATGCCTCCACCCAGTGGGCTTTTCTTAACCACAAACATAAAAGAGCCCCTGAAAAGTGTTTGCACGCATGCAGTACCAATGGAAGCATGGGTGCTGCAAATTATTTCTTTCCATCTTTTCTGTCGTGTGGCTCAGCTGAAAGGTAGACAGGTGTTTGATATTACCTTCTGAAGCTAGATAACCACAAATGTGAGATGTTTAAAAATGTTTTAAAATTATCTTCATATGTTTGATGTTGCTATAGAAACAGTCACTGGGAAACATCTAAATCCAGTTGGCACCAGGGAAAACTTACATTTCAGAGTACTTTTTTTTTTTTTTTAATCTAAAAACCTGAAATTAGTTTTAAGCTTTAAAATAAATAGAAAACATACTACAGCACTGGATTTTTGTAATAAATAACCCTTTGCTTTGTAGTACTTATTTTCCACACTTAAACTAAGGAAAAGTATTTTCTAAATTTTTTTTTCCCCCAATTGAGATTATTTAGCTACCTGCAATGCCATCCCTAAACTGAAAATAATAGCCTGGTTATGTACTCTAAGAAGCTTATAATAAAATCAGCTCTGTAGATGTGAACTTCTCTGTTAAATTACATGAGTTATTTCACTACATATATGCACTGGTTTTGTAAAAGAGTGATTCATATGAACCTGTATCCTGAATATTGGTTATATTAAGAAACACACAATTGTTACCAGTTCTCCCAACTGTCTGTGTCTTCCATCCTTTTCTTTTCTATTGGGGTCCCAACTTTACTGTGATGTATCACTTTCCATTAAAAAATACAGGCTTGTAAGGAAGTGCACTCTTAATATGTCAAAGAAGAAAAAGTTTAGGGAAACGCTTTTGTCCCAAACCAGGAAGAAGAACAAGATCTCTTCCTCCATGCTGGTTAGAGAAGTGAAAAGTACACTTCTCTGATCCCCCATCACTTTAATGATGGCATCTTCCTTACATCTAATACCAAAACCACTCCAGAATAAACCTCTTCTTTCACATACAAAAGCCCTGCTACTATCTGCAAAGAACTGTTCACGATTTATTAATACTGCCATAGAACTGAAAATAAGACAATGAAATTAAAGGATAATGAAAAGCTTTTCAGCCTGTAATTAATCTGCAAGTGTTAACAGATGCAAAAGTCTGCAGTCTTCACTACAAATTAGATTTTGGTGGAGTAGGAATAATACCCCAAACCTATTAGATAATAATTCAAACTGCAAACAAGTCATACACTAATCATCTACCCTGACATTTTTTATAGCACAGGTCAAAGAATCATTTCTGTATCAAGTTCAGGATATTTTGGAGACTACAGCTTTTTGAGAGACACCTAATGCAAACCGACTGACAGAGATGCTTCTAGCTGTTTCTGCTTTTGGGGGGTTTTTTTTGTTTTGTTTTGTGGTGGTGTAGGGTTTTTTTACACCTGCCTAAGGCCCAAGGTAGCTTAATTTCACACTTGCCAAACGACATGCAGAGGAAATAAAAAGCTATGACAGTCTTACCTGCACATTATAGTTTCAGGTTAAGCTCACTTCTGATTACTTGTTTTCCTTTTTTTGCTTTTCAGTTACAATTTTTTCCTTAAATAGTAAATATTCAAACTTCACTGTACCCATGTTTTTGTTTTGCGAATTCAAATCCAAGGAACGTCATAATCTATTGTAAAAGAGTTTACAATGCAACCCAAAAACCTTCAGAGAGTTAAAAATATTAAAAAATTAAAGGTGCTACTGTGAAAGTTGTGCCTATATATTACTTTTGCAAAATACCTCTACCTTTCAGAACCAAGGAAGTTGGCAAACAATCTTCTTTTTCATCATATACAGAGTATTAAATATGTGTCCACTTCCTTGGCAAAAAACTTTTAGATTTCATCAGTTGTGAAGGTTGAAGGTATGAGCAATATTCAGAATTTATTTGACATTTAAAACTTTCATGAAAAATTCCTCCTGCATGCTATTTACTGCCTGTGCTAGCTCAGGATTCCCACAGAAATATGCTTAATTCTGACATCTTCTGACAATGTACTCAAAAATCTGGTGTTTCAGAAAGCTTCCAACGTGGTACTGCTCTTAATGAGCTCCCGCTGTGCCTGCCTACCACCATGTAACTGCTCATTTGCTTTTATGGTGCAGTCAAGTCTGGTGTAATGAAAAATACTCTGCCAGAAATAAATACAAATCATAAGACTTAGGTTCCAACTTAAGGAAAAAAACCCCAAACAACACAAGATGTGAGAGGATGGACAAGGTAGCCTTTTATTTTCCTTTAGTTTCTCTTTGTATGATTAATGTCAAGCATGAGCTTAAGCCCCACTGATTTAAGATGAAGCCCATTCCTAACTGAGCTCATTCTGAGCAGAGATGGGAAGTAAGGACATGGGTTAGAAGAGCTGTCCTGCCCCCACTTACACAGCTGAAAATTTGACAACAGCTCTACTACTAAGTACAATGCAGAAGTGGAAGGTGTTCATGTGTGTGTTGTAACTGTGTTCTGCCCTCTTTGTGCACTTCCAAAGAAAATATTTGTTAAATACAAAGTGTTTGCTGGTTTTGGCATGATTTATTGCTCTTAGTGCACAGGCAGTGTACCTCCACACGTTATCTCCGTGCATTAAAGAACAGATTGCCTTCAGAGCACAATACTGTAAAAAAGGATCGAGGAGCAACAGCTCATATACTTGCAGGTTCAGAAAGTTAAATTACCACAAAATTATGTATATAATTGGTTTTAAAATAACACTGACAACAGCAATCACTACCACCTGAAGAACAAGACGTAGTTTTAAAATAAAAAATGACCATCTTAAGGAATTGCCTGAAAATCAGACGAGACCTCTGTGTGGGTATGGATATGTAATTTTCCTTTGCTTTAATCTTAAGCACAGTGCATATGAAATACTGTTCTTTGTTTTCAGATCTGCAGTGCAATTCAACATGATGACACTTATACAACAACTGTAAAAATCATACTTTGAATAAATTGATATTTTAATGTGTATTCGCTTGTCAACCACTAAATGTATTTTAATGCATAGGACACAATTTTAAAAGGAACTCCGTCTACCTCATTAAACCCAAATACCATTTTCCACCTAAGGTACCAGTTTTATTTATACTATCTATAAGGGAAGAAAACAGAAAAAAAAAATTCAAAACAAAATGAAATAAGTAGCAGAAAAAAATTAAATATCTGTAGAAATTGTGACACAGCATGAATTCATTATTTTTATACATGTAATTTCTACAGATGGACCTTTATTTGGAGAAATCAAAACAGCATAAAAAAAGGTTTTACTGCATTGTCTTTGGAGGATAAAATGCATGTGCTGTATTCAAAAGCAGAAATTATATTCTAGCATATTTCTCTGAGATGACAAAAATGCACAATAAAGATTACAGTGAAATATAAAATATCATATATTACAGCTTTATATCTGAGATGTCCTACCTCCAGCAGATATATGCTCCATGATCCAAAGTGCAGAATGTTGCTTTTTTTAGCTATCATCAGAAAATAAGATGCAAACTGAAAAAGAACACTGAATCAAAAGCAACTGCACTTTTGAAAAAGAAGCGTGGCTTTAAATTATTAACAGACAGGGTTATGAAGTATTTGGTGTTAGTGGACTTTTTGTATCCTTTCCAATGAAGTCTGATGACCTAACATTTTCACATAACTTTTAAATACCCAGTAGCATGGCTGCAGACTTGAGTACTGTGTTGCCAACCGTCAGGGATGGGGAGCAAGCTAGTTTTGTGTCATGTATGTAACCATGCAGTAAAATTTCTAGAAGCTTCAAATGCTCAATATCTGTACAGATCAGCTGTAAAGCTTCCTGCCATAAATCTGATGAGTCTGGGCCAGATCAGACATACTGTGTGTGCACTGAATGCAGAGTTATGTGTGTGCACAGTAAATCCTAAATGCTGAGACCAGATGAATTTCCTGCCAATGAGACAGCCACCGGTGGAGGGCAGCTACTCCCATTCCTCCCTGGAAAATCCTCAACAAAAATACAGCAGACTTGTCATCAGGGAGCAAACCCAACACTGGTGTAGGTAGGAAACATAAATTATATCAGCCTGAAGACTGTTTTAATTATAAACACTCAATTGGTGTATGCAGCTCTTGGGGAAAGAACACTTAACAGCACCAGCCCGACTAGTCTTGTGGATACTTCTACATACAAAACTACAATCAGTTCTTGAAATGAAGAACAAATTAAGAAAATAATTGTTAAGTGTTTAATTTAGGATTCTATTCTGAAAAAAAGAAAGTGTATTTATTTATTTTACCTTATATTCAATCTAACAACTGGACAATAAAAGAAATTGAACCTAAATATTAACAACTGACTGACAAAACATGAAAGCCTTACCATAATCTAGCATTATCTTGCTACTGTACACATTTCACCACCTGGGTGTCCTTAAAGTAGTCTAAGCCATATGTGTAACTGATTTGAGTTCGCTGTTGACCTAAAACATGCTACATATTACAGTACACTTTTAACTTTTTAACTGTTAAATAGGAGGAGAATTATTTCTAGTTTCATGCCAGTATGCCTTTGACTTTTAAATTAGGATGACATATCAGCAATTGTAGGACATGTACTTTCCATCTGCTATTGGCAGTCAGTTTAAGTCCTAGTACTTTGTTATATCACATAAGAAATAAAAAGCAAAAAAAAGGGGGAAAAAATGAGAGAGAAAAAAAGAAAAAAGAAAAAAATTCATACCTTGTAGCAAATCATTACTGTTTAACTAAAAAATAAACAAAAATCTAGGGACAAAGAGAGAAACTACTGTAACAAAATTAACACCTCCCTGCTCAAAGGAGCTGTCCTGGTCAGCTGTGTGAGATACATTCAGGACTGTTTTACTGTTCTATTGCTCAGAAAGCATTTTGCACTCTGTGTCTAAATTTTAACAGAACTGCACTGTGAATCATGGACTTCTAATTAAGTATTGTTGCCAAATGACCTGTGCAAAGGCTTCTTCAAGATACAAGAAGGGATTCATCTCACCTACCTCTAGAATTCTAGATGTTAGAACTAGTCACCATAAACTCCCTGTGGACAGGTATGCATGTCTGGGAGTGATACCTGTGATTTATGCTCAGATTAGGTTATTTGCCCCTTGATGGTATCCCCACTGACTACAGAAAACCTTAAGATCATTAGAGTGTTACATTTATATTCTTAAAACAGGGCAAATAAAACCACCTTCAGTTTGTCAAAAAATATTTCAGGAATTCCCTGATTGCTGTTTTTACTTACTTCTTCTCATGTCTCGGAACACCTTTCACTACACGGCAGGGTCATCAGATGTACAACTGTGATCTCTAAAATACACAGAATTAATAAACAGCACTCTTGCAGGGTTTTTTTTTTCAAGTAACAAACACAAGAACTATGAAAAAAGTGCATCAATGTCATAGAGCAACCCAAGCCCATACTGTACCATACTCCTCTTTTTGAAACCTCCCATGAAGTTAAATCTTCAATGCATGAGACTACTACATTACAGTCAGCCCTGTATGCTGTATGTCTCAACACTTGTAGTGTTTATGGGTATTACAGAAGAATTAGCATCCATAGCTTCTGAATACATGTACCAGCATTTATTTCCATAATGTTTTTATTTGTTCACTGTTTCCCAAATTATTAGTGACAGTTACTTCAAAGTGAAACCCTCCTGGTAGCTACAGAACCACTACTTTTATTCATACCCATTTTGTAGTTTCTGTCATCTTCAGCCTTGTCTGAAGTCACTTCAGATTAAATAGATTATTCCCTTTCTGTGCCCTTCTGTGGACTTCCCAATCAAAACCATGAGCTGTATGATTTCATGACACAGGGCACATTTACCACTAAAAATTTCTAGCTACTGCATAGTTCTCAGGAAGAAAAGGGTTTAGTCACTGTGGTCACAATAAATATAAGCACAGGCCCTAAATGAAAAGGTCGGACTCCAACTACTAATCTCTAGAACTCTCTTAATCTCCTGAGCTATCCAGACATAATTGATAAAAGCAATCATCATACTAAAAAGTACATAAAAGTACTGGTTAGCTGTGGCTTGCTGTTACTTTTGACTACAGGTTTAGTAACGCAGAGGAAAACAAACTAAATGACTTAATAAAATCACTTTATCTAGATGAATTTACCATTTCTCCTCTTGGTACTGTCCTTGTAGCTAGGTATCTATGTTCAGTGATGTGTATATATGTAACAAATAGTACTCTTCTTTTTTTTTTTTTGTTTCAAAATAAAACATTTCTTAGATTAGAGGGACAGTCTTAAAACAGTATCAGCTCTCATAATCTGGCAACTATCAAGGGTCAAAAATAGAGGCATTTGTTTCTCATTCAGTTCCAAAGAACAGCATTTATGCAGCAAGGAGCACATCAATGGGAAGTTTAGCCCAGTCTGATGCCCCATAAGCAGATCAGTGCAGCAGAATTGTAACCATTTAATCTGCAGATCCTGGATTCCAGCACCAGAGCACCTACTGCAAGCAGAAACCAGAGACTCTCCTTAGGGAAACACTCTTTCTGCTTTTAACACACGGGGTTTTGTAACACAAATTGTCTCATAGCAGTTAGAAGACAAAATCAGCATTTTTGCATCTAAGTAGTTTAAATCTATGTGCCACTTCTTATCACATTATCTAGTGTGCAATTGTAGACTGATTAGGTTAGCAAAACATTAAGCTAGCTTAGTTTATTTCTATTTTTATTTCCTTTTTTAATTTGCGAAGTGGGATCCTCAGTTTCTCAACAGACGTATGTGTTTCCTCAACTAAGTTGATATCAAGCTATTAAAAAAAAATAGGTACAAATGTGGGGATCTCTCTTTTGGGAAAATATATAAATCAATCCAGACTTTAAAGTAATGATCCAAATTGCCATTAATCAAAAACTACATAGAAGACAACAACATTCATGACAAAGCTATACATGAAAGGTTGAGGAATCAGTGTGTTGTAGGTCCAGTTACACAGCAGCTTTACGAATGGACCGACAATTATTTTACCAGGAGTTCAGACTGAACTACTTCAGACTTTTTTCCCTTTTACACATCCCATAAAGGTTTTCTTTAGATGAAAGTCAGCGAACTAGCTACATGGCTCTCAGTTCATTATTAACTACCCACTCAGCAATTTCCAGAAGGCATGCATGAGTTAATAAAAATTCTACGGGAAACTGGTATTTCAGAGCTCTGTCCTGTCCTCACTGATTTTATTAAACGAAGTGCACTTCCATTTTTCTTATGCTCACAACACTTCTGTCCATTAATCCATGTAGAACTGCTTCTAAACTCTTCGACTAATGATTTAAAACATTACTTTGTGAAAACAGAAATAGGTACCAAGATTACAATCAGGTTTTTAACTTCATGTTCTTCACCTAATTCTCAGTGCAGGCGTAATTTATCAGACTGTAAAAATAAAAAAATCCAAAGTCTACGTTGTCCCACATTCCCAAAGCTGTAGTATCTTAACAGATGAAAGTTTTTGTTTTGTTTTTCCTATTAGTGGCAAAAAAAAAAAAAAATCTTTTGAGAAGGGTATGGGGTGAGTAAGTCACTGTACTGTCAAAGCCAGCTTAATGAGATGATCCATTTAAGTTACTATTATGATTTTCCAAGTTACCTGCAAAAGGAGCAAGGGAACCTTCACATTCTGTTCCTCAGAACCAAAAAAAAGAAAATGAATGTATTGTACCTGATGCTTTCTTCCCTCCCTTATTTCTGATTCACAGCTTCACTGATCTATAATGAAAGGAAAAGAGAGATGCCTGAAGTTGCCTGCATTCACTGACTATCCAACTTAAAGAATAAAGTTTCAAACTGTGCAGCCCTGTCCCTTCCACTTCATCTTACTCAGAAGACGTATTGGAAAGACATGACTAATTGAGATCTGTGGACTTTCAGAGAACAGAAAACAAACTGCTAAAGAGAGAAGTTAAGTGTGTGACTAGAAAAAAGAAAAAAGAACAGCAACAGGACTTACGCTCCTCTTTTTCATATTTCAATATCTTCACTACATATTCACAGCAAAGTTTAATAAAAAAAGAGTGCAAGTTTAATATCCCATTGGACTAACTTCTCATATATTTAAAATTAAAAGACACAGTTGAAAGTAGCAGCTTTTACAGGCAGCCTCCATAAACTCATATAATTGCTATTGAACTGTTTTCCTAGTGATCACCAGATCAAAAAAGTAATTAGATCTTTATGTCCTTTCTTAAAACATTCCTCCCCTCCATTCTCCACACTTTTCTCCATAGAAAGATGATGGGTCAGTTGTTACAGTGCTACTCTGTAAATGAAAGCCAAGGTCCAATTCCCCTCTCTGCCTGTATGTCCTTGAGCCATCCAGTGTCACCACTGCTGTACTGCTGCCTTACGGTGGTACTGAATTAATTTCAGAGGCTCCACAGCACAGGAATGCAGGCTCAGGAAGCAGCTGAGACACTGGACTGCACAAGCTTCTCGTGCCTACAGCCCTGGGCTGCTACTTCGGACTGTGTGAGGAAACATGTCATTTAAACTTCTTCCTTTTAGAACTGTTACATCAAGAATTAACTTCTGGTGGAAAAAAAGGTCTCTTGTATGAGAGTCAGTGAGAAGCTGGACTTAGTCATAACCCTTCTTTATCTCCAAATCAGATAAAGCTATGGAGGACAGAAATTGATGGGGAGAAGTGACAAAAAAGGACAGATACTGCATTGGTTTGGGTTAAGTGCTCTGCCTGATCAAGTTATCTGAAGCACTGGGGGAAGAGAGAGGCTTTTCAGGTGCCTCCAGGAAAATCAGATAAACATGGTCTTTGTCATATTAACTATTACCAAGAACACGGAATAAAAAGACTAAAGAGAAGGGCAACAATTAAAGTTAGAATGAGGTAAGATTAAATTTTAATTACCAATACTACGCAACAGATAGGAATCTTGAATTTCTCTCAAAATTCTAATTCTTAAACAAAACCAGAGAATAATGCAAGTAAAAAAATGAAGATTTCTTTTCAGAGCAGAATTCTGTTCTTTTGCACTGATCAACAACTGAGACTTCTTGTTGCTAAGGAGTAATGGAAAAAAAAAAAGGTAGTTAATTTACTAGCTCATACTACCTAGCCTAAGCTCCGAGAAAAATCAAGCACATGGAATACTTTGATAGTAAAGTTTTCACTCAGTTTTACACAAACGAAAAAAAAAAATGGATTTCAAATTCATTATTCAACTTTATCCAAATACTTTATAAATAACTGTATCTTTATTGTACTGATATATAGAGATATGTGTACTGGTACTTAGACTGTATACCAGTATCTACAGCAATACCAGTAATCCAGGATGGCCACTGACCAATAGAATTACTGGTCTAAGACACAGTTTTCCAAAAATCTTTCCAGACATCTGACATCATGGCAAACATCTGCCCAGTAGGTAAGTGAACTGATTGCAAACTGAGGTCTTAAGATGACAATTCAGAATATTTGTGTTTAACATTTTCTTAGCCAAACAATGATAAAAGATCATATAGACTAACAGACACACACAAAAATGGAAGAACTTCAACCATGAATTCACATGGAATGTTTTATGTTATTCAGAAGTTACATGAAGCTAATATTTGAAGTCTTTTGCACTACCGATAAAAAACCTAGTAATTGAAAATAGAGGTAGTCTGTATTTTTTTAAAATAAAAGCTGACAGCTTAGAATGACAGGAATTGAAATAGACTGTGTATGCTAAAACTTGCCTTTCCTACTTTCTGGGCACTTTGCAGGTTTATGCTCTTTAATGTTTCAGTGCGGAGCCACTCAAAATTTGCAATTACAGCAATTATCAGAAAGAAACATAAAAGGACAAGTATAAAACAGAATAAAAGCATGTCAAATTTACACTCTCTCTCCTAGAATGGACATCCCCATTTCAAGAAAAGCTCCCACACTTTCTGTTGGTGCACCACCTTATGACTTCAGTTCAGTTTTTCCTAAATGACATCACCGGACAAGGATTCAAAGCCTTGCTAAAACTCTAACAAGATGAGGCGGAAAAAGCCTCGGTATACTGTCACAAGAAACTTTTTAGCCAACTCAAACTTCTAAACTATTCCTCATTTAACAGCACTTGTCATACAATTCCAAACTATTTATTTTTCACATGTATTTTAAAGAAGGAACTTTTTGCAGCTGACATCAACTTCTAAATAATACTGTAAATAATTTAATACTGTAATACTTTAAACATATTGCAAATCATAGAGAGCATGTCCTGAGAAATTTCTTCCAAGATACTCCTTACTTTAATGTCCAACTAGTCTTTATTATATGCAGAAAAACCCCCACTATTATGTCTTGACTGCCACAGTAGACTGAGGTAAAGGCAAAAGTATAATAGTATTATCCTGTATAAACTTATGGAAAATAGTTAACTTGCTTTATTGCAAACTTACTAGTTTTACTAAGAATGCTTTCATTTTATTGGGCCAAAGATGATTACTTGCATCTCCAAATGCAAAGGTTTAAAAGACTTCTTTTCGTACAGATGTTCCAAAGATTAGAAACTTGATATGCTCAACATACAACCTCAACCCATCTACCTGATCCATCACAGCTAGAAAGTCATACTTGTTTATGAACAAAATAAATCACCAAAGTATAAATCACCAAGCACAAAGTATATATTAAGTCTACAAGATCTTTACACTCAAACCATTTTGTTTTATTTTATTGTGAAGAATGATAAATAATAGCCATCCAAGTACAGTTCATGGACAAAATCCTATCCAACAGCACACAAAACACATTCCTAGCCTTGGCAGTTCTTGAGATATCAATTATATTGCATGTATCATTTTACTCCTCTCAAGTAAGCATAATTTTAGTAGTCACAATTGTAGGAAGTGTTAGAGCTAGAAAACAAATGCTTTAGATTATGTAGATTCATGTTCAGGTGGTACTAGGCTCTAATGATTTGGAATTCAGGATATTATACAGCTAATAGAATTTAAGTTTAGAAATACAGACCATTTATTCTCAAGCTACCAGATCTCTCTCCCTCTTAGCATAGAACACATATTTTCAGGATAAATATCCTCCGCTATTGGACTAATGAGATAAATCAAGCCAATGACAAAGTCATATAGAAGCAAAAAGACATTATTTATTAAAAGTAATTTAATAAAATGTCACAGGTAACTCAAAACCTGCAATTAACATGTATGCAGAGGTTTATGTATTTTGCTGTATTTTCTGAAGAAGAAAATCCATTTGTAAGTTTAGATTTGGCTGTCCTCTTTTTGTCTTCTTACTCAGTATTTTATAAGCTTCCATTTTCTTTTGCTTATACAACCGTTGAGCTGCTTCTCTTTGTTGTTTTCTTTTTTCTGCTTCCTGAAATTAAATAAATAGATATGATTATGGAATAATTACCTACCTTCTATAACTATGAAGCTATCTATAAGCAATAAAATTTCTTTTTGTAAAGATACTGGCAATTAGGTATTGTACTGACACTAGAAACAACCGTTAGTCAGGATGCTCTTTCAATGCATACTGCAATCAAAAGGTGTTATGTTGTCTAAAGCTTCAAGACAAGAGCTAAGTTTTCTTCAGTAGAACATCCTACGATAAGGTTTGTGTACTACTTCCCTCCTGTGAAATGAGCTCCCTGACTTTTCTCCTTAAGTGACAAAGTGGCAAAAATTTCTCACTTTCTCCCCTTGAGTGCAAGAAAGAAAGAGTCTGATCCAGCAGTCCCCATGTAAATGTCCTGCCAATCCAGATGTGCTAGGACACTGGACACATCTGCATGGGACTGGCAGATAGGATATGTGACACATCTGGACCTGAAAGTTGGGCAGGTTTGTGATATTGGGACAGCACCACAAGCAGTGTCACCTATGGCAACTTAATCATGACCAAACTATTAGTGACCTGTCCTCTTCAAAGCAACACAGACTGCTGTCTTTACTAAGAGGAAAAAAAAAAAAACCTAACCCAATTTTCAACTGTACAAACTTTCTGTGTTGAGGGGACAGCACACATACAATGAAAACACTAATGGAGGTACTTACACTATATGGATAATCATGACATTATGCTCAGTTTTTATAACATAGCTTACACCTCCTTCTCTAGTGTTGTAAAGTAGTTTGGGTAAACATCCACAAGCAAGCAAGCTAACTAGCTTGCTTCACTGATGTCCTATCAAAATATGCAAGACATCACAAATCAGGCTGAAGGCCTGCTTCAGTTCACTTGGATGATTTCTTCTCATAAAGCTTATTCTTTGAAATGCAGTGCCATGCTGCCCACAAAGGAAGATGTTTCTGCAGAATGCCCAAACAGATGATAATTTATCAATTATGTTTTTGTTTTCCACGGCATAGATTGCTTCTGTGATGTACAAAAATTAGTAAGAATGCTCTGTGATGTAGAATATAAAATTAACCAGAAATAATCCAAGAAAATATTTCTAAATAGAAATCTAAGAGGCATGGGGGGGTGGAGGGGAGGAAACCCCTGCAAAGATAGCATCTCTCCATTCAGAATGCTTCACTTATTTTACTGTAACCATGATTAATATTATTAATTCCTCTTTTTTTTTTTAACCACAGTAGCATCAACCTGTAATTCACTTCCTATCTAATAATTTTACTGCTGTTCAGCATCCTGTTGTAAACAACATCCATTTAAGCTACCAATCAAAGGCTTACTCAAAGCAAGTATGTGAATCTTTCTTAGTTGTTACTTATGTTCGTATTTTTTCTGATCTCTACTAAATCCTAGCTTTTTTATATAGTGCGGAGGCCAAAACTGTGCCTTTAAGCTTACTTCTTTTTCCAACATAAGTAACAGCAAATCCACTGTTTGCTAACATATATGAGGGCAAAGGATATGATCATATCAGTATTCCACATAAATGATTACTGTTACTGTGGCACTTAGCTGCTGTTTGTTTTGTCTAAATATCTTGAATAAGACCAAAAATGCTAACAACTCCCTCCAGGCAACTCTTATGTGCTGCTGAAAGAAAATTCCTTGCAGTCTTGCTGGGTTTTCATTTGTTCCTATTTCCTCTAAGGTGGTCATAACATGCATTTCTTTTAGCATGACCTGAATCTAACATGCAAAAAAGCAGCTCTCACTTGAACAACCATGTAACTCACCCAGAATCATGGATCAGCTTGCATAAAAATATTCTAGTTTTCAATACAGCTAAACTGTAGAGTTAATATGTTTTATCCAGCTATATATTTATGTAATATTTATACAGTAGTTACTGAAATTTAGTTTGTCAGCAGTAAGTAATACAACTTCTACAATGTGTGCCATTTTACAATGCAATGAACAACATACTGGGAAAGCACACAGTTAAATAAGGCTGTCTCAAATGAGTGATTTAACAGTGACAATATTAAGATACACCCTGAAAGAGTAAAGAATTAGAATGAGGGAAAAAAATTACTAAATATTATGGCCGTGGATACTATTACATCTAATTGTTTCACTGTTGGTCAAAGCACATAAAAAAGTAAAATGAAGACTGCATTATGGTAACACCGTAAGAAATAGGATGGATATTTCATTTTTCATCACGATGGTATTGCTATTACTTTCCTTTCTACAATATTTAAGAGGTCTGGTATAATCCACTGGGATATGCAGATCAAACTCAAGTTTTTCTTGATGTACCAACTGACATAATAAAATCCTGCCAATGGCAACTGCAAGACAGAAATAGTCAGAACAAAGAGAATGATAACTTTGAACACTTGCATGCCTGAATATCACTGTCAAGTTGAAAAAGACTGAAATACCAATACCTGTGTTCCTCTCCTATGGTTCTATTTGGGAACAGATGTAAGAGTGACAGGTAGAAATGGTATTAATCTAGTCTTTGTCTATAATCAAGAAAGATCTCTGTTTAAGATTTACCTCTTTCTTTCTAGCACGCTCAGCCTTTATTTTCTCATACTCTTCTTTTGCCTTCTGATTGGACGTTTTCTTCTTAAACTTCCCTTCAGACGTAACTGACCTGTAAGAACAAGTACATGTACTTCAGATGCAGACTATCACCAAGCAGACATAACCATATATCCCATAGCCACTGCAGAACCAGAGTCTTCCACTCTTTTTTGCATATTTAGAGAAGTATATTAGAAATACAGATTTCAGAAGGCTCATCCTTCTACACTGAATGGATACCTATTTGCACCACTCTTCCATGATACACAACACCATTACATGTAACGTCACGAGCAGCTAGCATGAAAACAGAGCAAAGTAAACTCCTCCAGTGCCAACTGTACCGAAGGCTGGACTGCACACAACTTTTAGTAACATGTATACC
Source organism: Strix uralensis (assembly GCF_047716275.1). Lineage (NCBI taxonomy): Eukaryota > Metazoa > Chordata > Aves > Strigiformes > Strigidae > Strix > Strix uralensis. The sequence continues at coordinate 46,331,744 of NC_133976.1, forward strand.
TTATCTACTGAACCTTCACATGGATGATGTTTCATGAAGCTTAAAAAGTGCCTAAAAGAGGGTTTTTCCACCCCCCATCATATGAGCTCTTCAGAGCTAGAAAAACTGAACACACTAGCTTAGAGCTGTATTATCTGTTTCTAGTTCTGACATACGGATGCAACTGCAGAGATATGAGGACAGCTAGCCATTAGCAGACTGCCTGCCAGAGAAGTCAGGCTGACATGGCAAGGTGAAAAAGCACAGTAGTAACAATGCCTTTCTAAAAGTTTCTTCCTGAAGGAGATGGCATATTATTGTCCTTAATGTTCTGAAATTAGGAACTGAAACTACGTTCCTTCCAAATTTCAGTATCAAAAACTGCCCAGGTATCTTTCACTAAAGAAAACATTACAAGAAAACCAGTGCCATTTGTCTGGCATTTACTGTCACACTACTCTGAGTGGATTTTTCTGGTTATTTAGTCTTATTCTTTTTTCTGATTCACAATAAAGCCATTACATAAACAGTGTGGTAGCAAAGACATTTCACACTTGAAAAACATAAGCCTTGCTAGATGTTTAAGTTGAAAACTAGCCATCATCATCTAGGAGACTTCAGGGAGACAATCAAAAAGGAAAGAGAAGGTATTTGCTTACACTTTCATTTAAAAATACCACTCTTCTGGAGGTGAAAAAAAAACCCCAAATCTTCGCTTTGTTCTCATCTCCATCTTGTGGCAATACTGTCTAACGACACCTCACCACCTCGAGTACAAAACTTAAATTGCAATATATGCTAAAAATAGATTTACCTAATCAAAATCTTATTTTACATTCCCATGGTACACTGAAGTCTACCTAACAGACCCTACGCAGCACATCACCTCACAGATTAGCAGTCACATTTTTTCAGAATTATTAATTCTGATTTACATTCACAATGACCATAGTTTAAGCAAAGTTAAAACCCCCTCTGGTTTAAAGAAAAACATCCATTCTATTTCAGACATCCCCACGAATTAACTGCCCATTCCAGACAAAAATCTACCTTTCTCCTACCGCTGGGCTTCGACCTGACTGCCTTTCTCCCCCTCTCTCCAGCTTTTTTCCCAGGAAAATTTAAATTTTGATACACCTTGGAATTCAAAGACTTATGACACTCCTTGTACTGAGGACAAAAGGGCATTATCTCAATCACTGTACTTGGAATACTGTTTACACTGCCATGAGAGTGTTAGACCCGAGTGACTATGCTTTTTGTTTTATTGCCACACCTCACCAAGATTTCAGGGGGAATTACTATCACACAGAGAAAAAAAATGGTTTAAGTTGTCCAACATTTGTTAGACTGCAAGTGAGAAACTCCGTTTGACTTCTCCCAACTATAAGTAAATTTAAAACAAAAAACCCAAAAAACCCAAACACCACTGGCAAACTACTATGACATCTCTATTATTTAAAATTACTACTTTGATCAAGAACACTTCATTGCCTTAAGGTTTTACTAAAGCCTCCATTTTTTTTTCTAAAGTTCACAGTTAAAATCACCCCAAAAAATAGCCATACCACAAAAGGGTAACTGCATACAGTATCGCTCATTTTAGCAGAAAAATAGTGCAATATGAAAACAACAATTTATCAAATTGGGAACTGAAACATAATGCAAAAAATGTTTCTAAAAAGTGACACTAATTTAAAAATACTGAGAATCAATTGAAAGGAAAACTCTGTAGACTCAAAAGCACACAACCTGAAAAGCAGGCTCTTATCTTTATAAATATGGTAAGAAATTGGCCACACACTTAGTGCTCTTGGGCTGAACCTTATCCTTAAAGTACAGTGGTAACTGTCAGACTATTTCTGCGGAATCAAGCCGTAAACATCATCAATTTTGCTTTCTGATTCTGATGCAAACACAACAAATTTTCTAACAATTAGGAAAAAATTTAAGACCTAATGGCATTTTTTTCAGTAAAGCAAATCACCGTACTGAAGTCCACGTAAAGTGTGAGATCTAAAATATTTCTTTAATGATGGAAACAATTACTTGTTTTTAGAGACATATTTTTAAAAACTTACTCTACTGCTTTGTTAAGTTTTTCTTCTGATAAAACTGAAACATCTGGAGCCCTGCGCCGTTTCTTAAGCATTTCTTCCTCAGCTAGATAAAGATGTTTCAAGTGCTCTGGGTAAGTATCAGTAAATTGATTATCGTGTTTTGAATGGACCTTTCTTCCCTTTTTCAATAATTTCCTGTATTGTCTTTCAATCTTTTGTTTTCTCCGAAATGCAAATCCTCGACCTGAAAACATAAGAAAAATGGAGTTAAATACATCTGCACTGAGGTAGTATCAAACCATTCAATTGCTGTCAGGACCATTTCAATCCATTTTCTTTCCAAAACAGAAAAAGCCACTACTTGTGCTAATTTTAATAAGGACCAGTCAAAAATTCAAGGAAAAAAAACAGTTATAAATCTGTTCCCTACTGTAGCATTGCAGCTTGTACAGATTTACCGAAAATTATTGGCTAAACCCTTGAGAGACGATGCCATTGCAAACATATTATTTAATGCACATTCAAACATTATACACCTTTGCCAATACTTTTCAAATCCAGTGAAAAGATATACCAACTTCTACTTTTGACAGCTTCATAAGCAACATCAAAATAGATTCCTAAAGACAGTCTCAAGAAGACACTAATAATAGCAATACTGGCTGCTCAAGTAGTCTGCAGCTGCAAGGCCACAGGGAAAGAAGAGTCACCAAATCACTGTATTATACTGTATTTATATCTTGTCACACAAATAGAATATTTATTGCTACTACTTTCTTTCTACACCTGTCCAGGAAGAGCTTCTCTACAACTTCAAAACTAGGCTACATCATACAAAGATTTAGCCTTAAAGGAAACATCAGGTAATGGTTTTTTCATTCTCAATCATTATATAACCACTTAGGTTAAACATGTTTTTTTTCCTAATAATTTTTATAGCATTAGTCTTAAAAGATACTGACTTTTATAACGTTCATTAACAAAATACTTTCTAAGGGCAGCAAGTCCAAATTAGTCCCAACTTTTGCTCTGATTCTTTCTCCAAAGTTGAAATTTCAGAAAAGTGATGCAAAAGCCGATTCTCATTTTCCTATCAGTTCTTTTTTACATTTGCATAACTACCTGTCAATAGTCTGAACCTGCTTTTAAATATGCTTCTATTTTAAGTATACAGCTTCACAGAAAACTAAAAGCGTGTCCTAAAACCGAGAACTATCAGTAGGCGGTCTGAGCGTGGCACTGAAGAAGAGCAGGCTCGGCAAATCCGGGCTCCGGGAGCTCCAGCTCACACAGGCCGTCCCCCACCAGCCTTACAGCCACCGGCCCCGAGCCCCCCGAGCCGCAGACCGACCACTCCCGTACTCTGCGTTTAACCACCCCACGGGCAGCGGACGAGGACGGGTCTCCGGGCTCCGCGACACGAAGCCCTTCACTGAGGCAGGCAGGCCTGACCCCGCCGCGGCCACCAGGCCCAAGCCAGCTCGGCGGCACGGCGGGAGGCCAAGGGCTGCGACCAGCGGGGCCGGGCCGAGCCTCCCTCAGCACCGTTTCTCCCACCACGAGGCGACCTCGAGCCAGCCGGCAGCCCGCCGCGGCTGCCCCACCACCCGACTCACCCTCCTGGACGCTGCCCAAGACGCCGCGCAGCAAGACGGGCCTCCACGGCCGCTTTCGGCGGGGACCGCGGCCCGCGGCGCCCGCATTTTCCGCCGCCGGTCCCGGCCGGCCGCACCGCGCCGCCGCCATCACCCTCCCGGCGTCACGCTGCGAGACGACGTCACAGCGCTGCACCGCCTTCGCTCGGCGCTCGATTCATCCGCCTCCCGGCCCGCAGCCCCGCCGGGCCGAGCACAGGCCCACGTCGCGGCCACCCGGCGCCATGTCGCGACCGTCCGGCGCGCTCCCGCCCCAGCTGTCGCCGGCGGCGGCGGCGGAGACGCTGCGGCGCGTAGCGCGGTTCCTGGCGCACGCGCTGCCGCTGTGCCGCGCCCACACGGTGGAGTTCTACACGCGCGGGCTGTGGGAGCGGCTGGTGGCGCCGCACCCCGCCGCCGTGCTGGAGACCCTGCGCGGCGGCGGGCCGCGGGCGCTACGGCGCCCCCTGGGGGAGGCCTCCGGCGCCGCGGCGGCGCTCTGGGGTGAGTCGGGGCGGGGGGCGCCGCCGGGGAAGGGGCGGGGCTCGGGGCGTCCGCAGGCCCTGCGGGGGGGCCCCGCTGGGGGCGGGAGCCGCCGGGGCTAGTGCTGCGGGGCGGCCCGCAGAGGTGTTGCGGCAGCGCGGGCTCCCGTGGCAGCAGGCTGCCTCCTGGTGTGCGTGGGCTGCTGGGGCCACCTGTGGGCCCCTCAGTGGCTCCCCCCTTCCAGCAGGTGTAGCATCGTTTCTTTTCTCCGTCTTAAGACCTCGTTGTCCTTCTGTGTTTGAAATGATTTTCCTTGCTTTAATAAAACAGGAGCATTTCACACCACTTTGCTGAGCTGCTTTTTTTTTTTTTTCCCGTACGTCTTCGCCTGCTGCCTTCCCCTGACTGTTCCCACATTGCTGCTGTATTAGTCTGCCCTCACCTGAAGCCATTTCTGCTTTTTCTTGCCTGTGTCTGCACCAGCAGCACTCATCTTTTCCAGGTTAATAGGATGTATTTGGAACCGTCACGGTTCAGATGAAGTATAGCCGTGGTGGGAGGAACTGTGCTTCAGGAGGCTCTCGGTGGTGATATGATGATGGTCTCATAAATTTCATCCTGTTTGTTTAGAAATGAAACTCCTGACTGTCCAACTCCTTTGCTCTGACTAATTTATGAAGAACAGAAGTAAAATGAACCAAAAAAGACCCCTCCACCTAAGTGGAAAGATGTAACAGTTAATAGTCCTCTGAATGTTGAAACTCTGGAAATGTGGAGGACAGCTGGAAAAGGCTTAAACACCACTTTCCTATATGTCTGTAATAATGAGTGTCTGGCAAAGGAAGACAGAAAGCAGTTTTATTTCTGACAAGACCTATTTAAGAAGCACTTCATATTTTCAGTAAATTTCAAGTAATTCAAGAGGAAGCCAGCTATGAAACGGTATTACTGAATTTACTGCAGTCCAAGTAGAAGGGAAACATACCAGTAACACGCCTTCAGGCAGAGCACGGAAATGAAGATAAAGAATCTGAAAGGTATGGTATTTGGGGGGACTGAGCCCAAGCAAAGAGATCAGTTTCAAAACTAAGGTGAAATTTCTGACAAAGCATTTAGCCGAGAAAAACCTGCATCATGCCAAAGCTTATGAAGCATAGATAGCTCTCCGAAATGCTATGTTAAATGACATGTGAGACAGGAAAGCATGTTGAGTATAATAGAAGGGTCCACAGAAAGTAGCATGTGGAGCTGTGTACTTTTTGGCATAGAAGACAAGCTAAGATAATGATTTGGATTTGGAGAGAGACTGAAGAACTGGGAATTGCTACATCACTTGTAACATTTCTCTCTTGGATCTAAAGACCTTCAAAACATTAACTCATTTTTAAAGGGTTGAGGTATCTGGGAAAAAACCTCACAGACTTTATTTGTTCATGAAAAAGACGCTGGATTATGAATTAACTTTGAGAGCCGGAGGGAAACAAGACAGTGGTCCAGTCAGCAACGAGAAGTGTTGGGAAGCACAGAGGAAAAACTTATCATAATTTGGACAGGTAATGCCAGAGTCACAACTGATTCAGAGCAATGGGACATAAAATTAAATGTAAATAGAGGCTGGAACAAAACTAATTGTTAGATAAGTCATCAAAAAGAAAACACTAAAGGAGAATTGCCCTGATCTTACGTGTTTCTATGGGAAAGCCCATGAAATGATTCAGACTCTGAAGTGGTGGCCTGTAGAGTAGAATCAGGAAAGCAGAGTATTGTTTAGTAGATTTTAAAATGGGAAAATCATTTAATGATCTATATTTGAAATGCATGTTACAGAATCTGATCTAGAAGTTACTGGAACAAAAGACAATTTATGGCTAAAATGAAGCACGTGTTTTAGAAGGGTATGAAGCCTTCACGCTGTGGCTAAAATATAGTATTTCTTCTTTGATTTCTGCAGGGATTATTTCTGCTCATTAAAAAAAAAAAGAGAGACTTGCTCTTTTTTCCTAGCCTCAAAATTTTGGTATGCTATTTAACATTTGGAAGGTTTTGAGACACTCTAAAAATGTCCCCGGTATCATGACAAAATTGGAGGCACTGTAATGGAATGGGCATGTGCTTGCTGATTTAGTGGTTCATGCCTGAGTCATTTGACTGCATGGTGTTTGTCCATCCAGTCATATGATGAAAATACACTGCAGTAGAATCCGAGTCTCTCAGTGAAGATACCTGCAAACATCTACCTGTATTTGCAAATGAATGCACCATTAACCTGTATTAAAATGAGGGTTGAGAAGCTTAATATTGTAGTTTATTTAAGTGCATTAGTACAACTTAATAATGTTAGAAATCAGAAAGCAACCATTAGAGATCTTGAAACTTAAACAGAAATGACTCATCCTTATATTCCTCTAAAATATCAACTGTGGGTGTGGTGGTTCTTCAAAATTATCAGATATTTAAATGTTAGTTATTTATATTTACCTTGAAATGCGTACTAAAAGGCTTTTATAACATGCTATCATTCACAGAACTACCTTTTTTTTTTGGAGTGTGGCTATGAAAATAGTTTTATTTTGCATGTTCAAATGATATTGTGGCTATGTACCCCAAGTACCTTACTCAAAATATGTGTAAAATGACCTTTTGATTTCACATGATAAAACCTTTGCTTCCAAAGAGTTTGAGAAGTTTTACATTATACATTCACAATCCCCAAACTATTACGAAAAGTTTTCTAGAATCTGTTCCCATAGAGATCCCAAATTATTGGGAAACATAAACTACATTTGACAGAATTGATCTGAAAATGTGAAGTTGTCAGTTCATACTCACATAGCTCTGCACACTAAAAAGTGACATTATTGCAGATTGGCACAAAACTTTTTCTGCACAATATTTTATGTTACTATAGGGATTTTGACAAATACATATGCTGAATTGTAGTTTTAGAAGCTAGCAAGCAAGAAATTACAATTCTGTTGTATTACATGCAAGAAGATAATCATGTTACTACAGAACATTATATTACATGTTCTATAAATCAGTTTCAAAGAATATTTTTGGATACTCATCAGATGATATTTCATTATAATGACCATATAAAGGGTGGAGCCCTTGTTTTCAGTTGTACCCTGCAGAAAAGCTTCAGATCCATTTTTAGATATAGAAAACTTTTATATTTTTATACATCAAAAAGCTGACATTTGCTATATTGCATCTTGTTTA